>NC_133560.1:25195727-29995727 GCF_048773025.1 Camelus bactrianus
ATGCATAACCTGAATCTTAATTGGGAGGAAACATCAGGCAAACCCACGTTGAAGGACATCCTACCAAATTACTGACCTACATTTTTCCAAAACGTCAAAGTCCCAGAAGACAAAGAAAGGTTCAGAAATTGTTCCGATTGAAGGAAACTAAAAAGAAAACTGAATGCAACAAGTGAGCTGGGATTTTCTGCTATAAAGGTGGGTAATAAGACAATTGGTGAAGGCTGATTAAGGTTTGTAGATTTGCTGATTTTGATAACTTTACTGAGGGGATATAAGAGAATGCCTTGTCCTTGGGAAATACAAGGAGTATTCAGGTAGATGTATATATGAATAGATAGATAGGTAGTCAGATAGAAAGGCAGACAGGAGCCTGGACTGCTAGTAAGTGGGCATCCATCCTTTTTACCCAGGACAAATTTCCCCTGAAATCCTTACGTATAAGAAAGAACTCAATATCTCTAAGTTACTAATATCGCATTTTGTCATCAGCAGCTGAGCCTGATCTTGATATCATTATTAAAAGAAATATTCAAAAATCATGAAATGATATGTGGAAGCTATAATGTCATTCACAATCACAGTAATGGTAAGACATGAATTTTTGCTGAAATGGTGGTAAAATGCTGAGAGAGTTCAGCTGCCCAGAGGCTGCAGAAACCAGGTATATGGAATCTAGAATTGTGCTGCCAGTACTGTAGCTAATAGCCACAAGCGGCTATTCACATCTATTTATTTAGTTTTCTGGGGGGAGGTAATTTGGCTTATTTATTTAATTTATTTTTATCTTTTTAATGGAGGTACTAGGGATTGAACCCAGGACCTCGTGCATGCTAAGCAGACACTCTACCACTGAAGTAAATCCTTCCCCTACATTTAAGTTAAAGTTAAAATTCAGCTTCACACTCGCCACCTTTAACACGCTAAATGGCCACAGAAAGTTCTACTAGACAGCGTTGCTCTAGATTATGGAGTCTAGAACGTTTCTCAGCAGATGGTCCCATGATTCTTTTCAGTGAGGAAGGTATACAAGTCAGTGATAGAGCACATGCTTGGCATGCATGAGGTCCTGGGTTCAATCTCCAGAACCTCCATTAACAAACAATAATAATAAATAAATAAACAACACCAGAAATTAACACAACATTGTAAACCGACTATATGTCAGAAAAACTTTTTTAATTTTAAGAAAGAACTTAATAAATAAGTAACTAAATAAATAAACAAACCTAATTACCCCCCAAAAAAACAGAAGAGAGGGGTTTTCTTTTTAATTAAAAAAAAAGATTTTTTTCTAACATCATTGGGGCTTGGCAAAAAATACGCATTGCTAAGGTCAGTGGAGACCTACTCAGTCAGCATCACTGTGGCATTTCAACAGGTTCTTTCAGGTGATTCTGATGCTCCCTAATAGCCAACCACCTCTGCAGGGAAAAAAGAGGGGAAAGCCATCTCACATCCCTACAGGTTGGGCTATTCCACTCTAGGCTCCGAGGTTTGAGAGATATTAGTAAAGTAGCTCTTCAGACTAGGAAAGGATCAGATGTGATTGCAGCCTTCAGTCAAGGATTGCCCGGGTTCAAATCCAGGCCCCTTTCACTCACATACTACACAACCTTGGGCATGTTAACTTGATCTCTCTGTGCCTCGGTTTCCTTCCTTGTCAGAGTGCCAATAATACTGCCTTCTCTGCAGACCACAGAACCCCAAAACTGTTGCTTTCTCTATTTTATTCTCTTCACAGCACTTAATACTCTCATTTGCTTTGACTTTCTTTCGGCATTTATTGAGCACCTCCTTCATGACGGCCGGCCGCTGTTCTGAGCCCTGGGGCCGAGGAGGGAATAAGACAGACAAAAACCCCTGCTGTCATGGGGCTGACATTCTTAAGGGGGAAATAGAAAACAAACAAGATAAAGAAACAAAATGTGTTGCATGTAGCTAGGGAAAGAGGGAGAATTTTTTTTAATGCCTGCAGGGCATAACCAGAGGCCTCACCCAGGGTGTGATATTTGTATACAGACCTGAAGGAGGAGAATCACAAAGATGTCTGGAGGAAGATCACTCCAGGCAGAGGGAACAGCACGTGCAAAGGCCCTTCAGTGGGAACATGCTGAGTATGATGAAAGATGCCAGAGACAGTGGTGAATAAGATGCTGTCCTACCTTGTGCTTGTATTTTAATTAGGGGAGATATAAATTAATCTATATTGCACTGCTAGGTGATAAGCAGGTGAGGAGCTAGAGAGAGGGAAGAAGGTAGTCAGGGCAGGATTCTCTGAGGAGGTGGCGTGTGAACAGAGGCCTGAAGGAGGAGGTGAAGGAAGCACGTGGGTATTTGGGAGAAATTTGTTGACTCTGGCCTGGCCTGGCCTGTACCTCTTCCTCCTCCTAACCCCAGCTCAGGGCTCAGATTTCCAAACAGAGGTTGTCTCTGAACTGCTGGAGGAAGGGAAATTCCGATGTGGGGTGCAGGCGTCAGCCCTGGGCTGCTGTCTGCCCCACTCCTTCTCTCCCACTGGCTGCCCTGGCTTTGTTGGGTGGAGCGTCAGCTTGAGGGCCTGGGTTCCCCATCAAAGCTCCAGATCTATCTTCAAAGGAGCCACTGGGTCCTGTGACTGTGGGCAAAGGAGGGAGTGTTACCCTAGAGCTGAGCTAGGGACCCACCTGTTAGCTGCATCCCAGCTGGGCATCTCCTGGTTCCCGGTGGGGCTGGCCACTCCTTCCAAGGCAAAGAGGTGGGTGAGGATCCTTTCTCTGGCTCAGTGGTGGAGCTGGTGGGATCAAGAGTCAGCCTGCCTGAGTTCAAAGCTGAATAGGCACTGCCCCAACTGGCTGTGTGGCCCTGAGCAGCTCACTTAACTTCTCTGAACCCACATCTCCGTAAAAGAAGTTTCTAAAAATTCCCACCTCCTGTTTGTCTTCAAGCCTGAAAAGTGCGTGATGAAGTCCGGCCATTCCTTTGGGGAATCCTGAGCTTTAGAGGGATATCTGGGCCTGTGTTTCCCAAGACCATCTCTCCAGCTCCCTGGGAGGGACGTGTTCTTGGAACGAAGAAGGGGGTCCCCACCACCTGTCAGGTTCTCTCTAAGAAGGAAAGCAGGGAGTCCCTGGGCCTAATTAATCCCTGGGAGGGGCCAGACAATTACCCTAGGGAGAAATTGGCATTTACTATTTTCTCAGAAGCCACTGCAACCTTGGCTCTGGCAGGGCTGGGGATGAGGGCACGGAACAGGAAGGGTGGCAAAGGATGAGCTGTCTGGCTAGCAGCCACCCTCTCCTGTTCCATCCACCCCCAGCCAGGGGTGCTCCTTGGGGAACGGCCACCTTAAGCCTAAAAAGACAACCACCAGAAAAAGAAGTTTAACCGTTTATTGGCCTGGGCCTGGGTCTCGGGCATGAGGAGCATCCGGGGAGCTGTATGAGGGGAGACAAGCCCTCAAGTGGCTCCTTGCCCCCCAAAGACCCCCTCCCCCAGCCTTTGCAGTCACAAGAAATCACTTTGAGGCATGAGGTTTTTCCTCCCCAAGGTGAGCTGCACTTCAGCTCTCAAGCAGGGAGCTAAGCCAGCAATCACAAAGGGGTCTGTCCAGGGCCAGACCCCTCTTTGGCAGCTTCAACACAGACACGAGGAGACAAAAAAAGCATCCATTCTGGGGAAACGTGGTAAGGAGAGGGGAACACACACACACACACACACACACACACACACACACACACACACACAGACATGAACAGACACTGACACACATAAATATACATTTGTACCGCAATGTCCCTTCCATCTATCCACAGAATTTAGCAAAGTCCTTCTGGAGCAGGTTAAAAGAGAGCATCCCCCAGTTGTCCTTGGCATCCTCACCCCCGTGCTCTGTTCAATACAATTGGAAAGGAGGCACAGCGGGCTCAAGGCTGCCCTGCCTTAGGAGATCTGGTACCTTGGCTGGGGCTGGAGGTGGGAGTTAGCTTGGGGGTGCTTGTTTTTTGGGGGGGAGGTAGAGGGTCCTGTACCAACAGCTCCTCCAGAACTTTCTCAAGTTCCACCCTGCCCCACCAGGAGGCCCAGAGCCCTCCTCAGGCCCCCAGACCAGTTTTTCCAGCCCTTGGCGATCCCTCTGTGCCCCAAATAGTGCAACTGGCCAATGAGGTCTGAGAATGGGGTTTAGCCTCCCACCCCTATGTGGTTTCCTGGCATCTAGCAGAATGGGAAGAAAGGGAAGAAGTTGCCAAAGTGGCAGCTGGTGAAATTTAGGGAAGCTGCGGATTTGTGCCCAGGAACCGCTAGGCGGGGCTACCCAGAACAGTCAGAGAGGAGGCCTCCAGCCCCTGAGGACAGTGGTTCCAGGGAAGTTGCCTGAGGTTGCCAGAAGGTGGCAAGGTGGGGTGAAGTCTGAGAGGTGACTCTGGAACAGGGCAGATGATCAGACAGTTGTGAAATGCTGAAATCCTTTGTACCAGGTTGTAAATTGCTCCTGTGCTGTGCTCCTCTTGAGCACCTGTCTGCTGTCACCTGGGCCCTTTCCAGGTCCCCCCAGCCTCCCGCCTTGTCCTCATGATCCAGTTCCGAGGAGGTCACGCCGGCCACTGTGCTGGCCTCCAGGCCCCTGCCACAGCTCTGCCATCCAACTGGTCAGTGCCTCAGTCGGCCGTCCCAGATGTGAAGTATCTTCAACATCACCCAAGTCTCTGGAATGGGGGCATCTTGCTTGGCAGCCCCAAGTCTCTCTCCCAGGTCACCTGGCGCTTCTCCACAGAGCCCTTTGCTGTGGCCTGGTTGTTGGCCCACTTGCCCCTCAGACCACCGTGTTGCCCTCCAGAGATGTGGGCGATGTGGGCATGTGCGTGCCCCTCTCCAGTGAGCTGGAGCTGCGGAGGGGCAGGAGGCGGTGGCCCGGGGTCCCGTCCCGCCGTCCCTGCACCCCTGCCGCCCGGTGCCAGCACTGCAGCGGCCGTAACACCTCCCGCCGCAGGTCCCGGCTGCGCCACGTGTAGATGACAGGGTTGAGCAGCGAGTTGAGGGTGGCAAAGGCAAAGAAGTAGTGGGCCTTGTAGAGGATAGGGCAGGCCCGGACAGGACAGGCATAGTCCAGGAGGAGGATGCTAAAGGCGGGCAGCCAGCAGACAATGAAGACACCTAGCACGAAGGTGACTGTCTTGAGCAGGGCCAGCGTCTGCGGGCCAGCCACATCAGCCTGGCTGGAGCGCACCACGCAGTAGATGCGGATGTACAGAGCTACAATGGCCAGTAAGATGACAGAGAAGATGCTTACCACGCAGAGCACGTAGGGCTTGGCGTAGAGCGGCAGAACGGTGGAGCAAGCTTCCAGGTGGCCCAGGCAATTCCAGCCCAGGATGGGCAGCCCGCCGAGAACCAGCGAGATGAGCCACGAGGCCGCGATGAGCAGCAGCATGCGGCAGCTCTTGTCGCTGCCGTAGGGCTTGACCTTGGCAATGGCCACGTGCCGCTCAATGGCTATGGCCAGGAGGCTGAAGACAGAGGCAGAGAGCGTGATGAAGGCCGAGCCCTCACGGGCAAACCACTGCACAGGTGTCAGCCCGAACGTGAAACGGCCAGAGAGCAAGGTATTGGCGATGAAGGCCGCACCCGCCAGCAGGTCTGAGGCAGCCAGGTTGCCCAGGAACAGGTACATGGCCGAGTGGAACTTGCTGTTGCGCGCGACTGCGATGAGTACCAGCAGGTTCTCCACCACGATGGCGCAGCAGAGGATGATGATGAGGGCTGAGGCCACCTGGCGGGAGGGCGTCTCCCGCGTGTCCAGCGTCTCCTTGGTGTGATTATAGTGTTCCCGAACCTTGCTGGGGCTTAGGTACTCTGAGTACAGGTTGCCCATGGTGGGGCTCAGTGGCCAGCTGGGGCCATGGGGCTGTCAAAGCTGCAGAGAGAAAAGACAGACAGACAGACAGGTCAGTGCTGTGGCTGCTGCCTGGCCTGACTCTGGATGGCTGTGGTTCTAGTCTCAGCCCTGTCACTCCCTGCTGAGTGGCCACGTGGTCAGAATTATCATCGTCTCTGCTTTACAAAGGGGAACCCCAGAGAGGTTAATTTACTTTCCCAAAGCCTCAATGCTAGTAAAGTGGCAGAGCCTCAGAGACCCGCTCCAATGCCTCTATATCCTCTAGGATACACTGTCTTTCAGAGGAACAGAAGCTCCCCGCAAAGAGCATGAGAAACAAAAGTGGATTTCCGGAAGTCTTACCCACCTACCCAGCGAGGGAGTCTTGGTCAGGACCTGGAGGGCCTGTCTCTTTTCTCGAATACACTGGAGCCTCGGGCCTCATGCTGCCTGCCAACCTGGGTCAGCAAGATGCTTGCCGCTGATAGTACCATCCCCTGTTCATTACCACCTACTGCCCTGAATTTCAGGCTGTGTCTAAGCCTTGAGGCCATAGGTGTTCCCAAGATAAGGTCTTGGGGAGACATCAGGGCAGACCTGAGGTTTGAGCATCACAGAGGTCACGTCATCTTTAAGGACATAGACCTTGCAGGCAATACAGGGTTCAGCCCCACTCCACCTCTGACATGCTGTGGGACCTTGGGCCAAGTCATTAGACACTTGGTCTCTCGGCCTCAACAGCCTCACCTGTGCAATGGGGAGAAGAAAGCTCACTTCATAGGGGTGATGGGAAAATCCTGTTGAATGATGCATGAGGCACACTTAGCACAGAGCAAGCACTCAATTAATATTAGCTAATATTAGCTCCCCTCTTCCTGCCATACACACGGCTTGGGACTAGGTGCCCTCTGCCCAATCTCTTGGGAAATGTTAGCCGGGCAAGATTCCCAGCAGCCTGTTCTCATCAGCACCATCCATCCCTGCCCTGGGACAGAGGGTCCTAGTTGGGTGGGCAGGGCGCTGGCAACCCCCCTCCCCAGCCAGGATGAAATCCAGATGTGAGGCCCTTGGAACAAACAGGGTGGAGTCCTTGCTCCCCAGGCACATCCGGTGTGGGGAAGGCTGGGAGGGGGTGATGGGAATGGGGGAGCCACAGGAGACCATCTGGGAGGTCCTGGCTGCTGGGAGGATGGGGCAGCTGTGTGAGGTCATGTGAGCAGTGAGGGGGCGTGCAGCCCCGCGGGGAGGGGGAACCGTATTTGCTTCCATGAAAGCCTGAGTCACCCCCCTCTCAAGGAAAACTGAGCCGTGGGGGGAAGGGCAAGAAAAACCGCGTGGGCAGAGAGGGTGAGAGACAGACATCATGGCGTCCCCTCAGTTTGGGAGGCGGGCGGGTCGGGGCTGGGATCTCGGAGGAACCAGTGCAGTGTCTGCCTTTACGAGGGCACAAGGGGAGCCTTCCCCAGGTCCCTGGAAACACGCCTGGCAAGGACCACGTGCACACCAGGAGCACTGTTCCAGAAAAGTCTGGTTAGGCCGGTTCCCAGTGAGCCTGGGAGTGACGAGGGGCTTCCAGGGTAGCCTAACCATCTCCATCCCAGACGCCCCCTTGGAGGGGCGCCCTGGCCCCTGGCCTGATAGAGGCAGCTGCTCCCCCTGGGCGAAGGGACATCCGTCCTAGTTTGGGAACAGAGAAGGGCTTGTGCGCATCACCAGAGACAGCCGCCCCGCCCAGATCGCCACACAGAGGCCCCTTGTTCCCCTGCCGGACGGGGCCCTGGGTGCCCCAATGCCCTCTGCCCGCTGCAACCGGTTTGGCCCAGGCCTCGGCCTTACCAGACTGGCCGTCGGGCTACAAACTGTCCGCGTCCTGATTGGATCATTTTCAATCCCAGGGCATTGAGCAATTCGCCTATTGGCCTGAGCTTTCGATCCTCGACATTTGATTGGCCCAGTTGGGGGCGCTCTACGGCTAGCCTTACTGATCTGGTCTTTTACAGGCTGTTGGAACTCACTTCTTTCCAAGGACATTGTTAAGGCTGTGTGGATGTCCCTGGGGAGAGTTCGAACCACGGCCTGACCGCTGGATCACCCCAACCAGATGCCCCCAGGCTGCCCTGGCCTACTGGGCCCCTCCTGGGGATCATAATTGAGAATCAAGGACCCATTGCAGGTCTGGGAAGCACCCTTGCTGGGAGAAGCGCAGGGTGTGTCGCATGGCTGCCGCTCCCCCCCCCCCCCCCGCCCCTTAGACCCCTCTCCAGTCTGGCGGCCAAGAGAAAGATTTATGGGCACTTCCTAGAGAAATAAATGGTTTCAGCCCTCGAATCCCAGGGACTGACCAAAAAAGTCTGTCTTCTTCCCTGGGGGGAAGACCTTCACTTTGGGCAGCCTCAGAAGGAGGAGCAGCTCTGCTAGTTAGAGAGGGAGAAACTGATGCCCACAATGCCTGTCTCTTCTCATCTTCTCCACTAGGACCTTGCTTAAGGCAGATTCAGGCTTCCCAGAAAGAGGAAGCAGGGTCCAGAGGTTGGAGCTGGCAGAATAGCCACCCCCTGGCAAATACAGGCCTTGCCTGCTTCCCCTCTGGTGTCAGGCTCCCAGGCCTGGCTGACACAGTGCCTGTCTCCTGTTCACTTCCAGCAAAGGCAGTCCTGCCTCCCTCCCAGAGGCTCTGTAAGAGGTCACTGGGCTCAGAACTGAGGAATGGCCAGGCCTGAAAGGGAGCACGAGGGACAAGTGACAGAAGTTGGAGGGAAGAGAAGCGAGACAGACCAAGACTGTTTAGGCAGAGAGTAGGAGAGAGGAAGGCAGGGGGAAGCCTTAGTGACTTTTAGGAGCCCCTCCTTCAAGTTCCACTGAGGCAGGTCCTGTGGTTACTGTTCCCCTAAGTGCTCTCTGTCCCCTGGCCTCTTGCCCTAGGGCAGCACCCTAGGCTTAGTTTCCCTTCAGTTGTCCCTTACAGTTGTCCCCTACACGCAGCAGCCAGGGAGAGCCTTATAACGTACAATGCCAATATGCCACTCCTCAGCTCCAAATTCTTCCATGGCTCCCCACTGCCCAAAATGGCCTGGCCCCTGCCCACCTCATCTCCTCCCACTCTCCCCCAGGGTCACTCTACTCCAATCACACTGGCCTCGGCTATGTCATCCCCATTTCTACCTCAGAGCTTTTGCCTCTTCTGATTCTCCACCTGGGATGCCCTTCCCACAAATCCTGGAATGACTGTCCCATGTTTCAGGTTTCAGTTTGGAAATCACTTGCTCAAAGGGGCCTCCTCTGACCACCAGGCTACCCTAGCTGCCTTCCTCAGGTCCTTTCTATCACAGCATCTTTTATTATATTCACAGCACTTGCCAATTTCAGACATTATGATTGTATTTCTTGTTTTCTGTCTGCTTCCATGGTAGAAAGTGACTGACAGAGGCCAGCAACTAAGTCTTTTTTTGAGTCCCTAGAGAGATGCCTGGCATACAGAAAGCACTCAGAATAACGTGGAGGGGGGGTAAATTTGGCAGCTGGAGATTTGCAAATACTAACTACTATATATAAAAATAGATAAAAAAACAAATTTCTTCTGTATAGCACAGGGTTCAGTATGTTCGGTATCTTGTTAAAACTTTTAATGAAAAAGAATATGAAAACGAATATATGTATGTATATGCATGACTGGGACACTGTGCTGTACACCAGAGACTGAGACATTGTAACCGACTATACGTCAATTCAAAAAAAAAAGAAAGAAACGAAAGAAAAAGAAAACGTGTAGGATGGATGGATAGATGAATGAATGAACGGGCAAACAAGGCTCCAGTGGACCCCAGAGAGTGGAGGCTCCTAAATTCAGCCCAGGCTCAAATAACAGCAAAAGACACCTCTGGTCAGCTGGCAGGCCCAGCCACCAGGCGAAGCCCCGCGCATCTCCGTGGAGACGGCAGCAGGACCCGCCCCGCCCTCGGGCCGCAGCCTCGGCCTCCTTATCTGGCGGTGGAATGCGCGGTATCCACACTCGCTGCCTCTAGGGCCGCGCCTCCTCTCCCTCGCGACAGCCACACGCGCGGGACCCCCACATCGCCAAGTAGGGGTGGGAGACTCCTCTGCGTCCCGCTAGGGCCCCGCTTCGATATTCCCAGAGGACTGGGGAGAGGTGGGGAGAGATCCCAGCAGCAGCTGCACCGCGAATACCGCACCCGTGTCGCGCCACGCAGGGGACCGTGGGCTTAGCGCGTGGCGCCTGGAGAGTGTGACTGGGGCAGAGTCGGGAAAGGGGATGGAAATCCCCGGGTGAGTCAACTCGTGCCAGAGAAGGGGCGAGGTTCCCATGCACGGCTGGGCCCAGGACCATGCGGGGCCACGCGCGCCCGCACCCACGCGCCATCCCCGAGCCCCAGGGGAAAGAAGAGGCGGCGGAGCCACGCGGTCGGGTTCACCTTCCTTCCAAAACAAAGCCACGACCCCGCGATGGGACTGGAAAAGACGAACTACTCGGAGAAACTGAGGCAGAGGACCAGACGTGCAGGAGGTGGGCAACTGCCCTCCTCCGGGGCCCCGCCCCTTGGCTGGGAGGTTCGGTGCCGCGCAGCACTTTTCGCCCTCTACCAGCCGGAGTCAGCAAAGAGGGGCTTCCTCCCCTCCCCCCGACACACTCCCCAAACCCCGGGTCCGGGGGCAAGCAGTCCTGCCTCCCAGTCTCCGGCCAAAAGCTCTCGGATTCCGCCTTCTTCTCCGCGCCAACTTCCTGCCGCTGGGCAAGGCGGGGAGCTCGGTCTGGGGGTTCGCGGCCGAGGCAGTAGGGCCGTCTGGGGTCGTGGAGAGGGCCCACGATGACTACTCCTTCCGTGCAGCAGGAGCACGGGCGGCGCGTGAGCTCCCGGGGCGCCCGGGACCCCTGGCCGGCTCCCCAAGCTCGGATCCCGCGACCTCCGGAGACCAGGGCCCGCCCTTTTTGCCTCCCCCTCGCCACGCACGCTCACCTGGCTAGGCCGGCCCGGGTCCTTGCCCTGGCCGGAGGGGCTTTGGCGTCTGCGTCCCCGGGACGGCCTCGGCTGGGGCTGCCCGCCGGGCTCCACTGCGTCCCGGGGCAGAGGACCGGGGACAGAAGGGGACCGGGAGAGGCGCTGCCTCAGCCCCCATTTGCCCCGCCCTATCTCCTCCCCTTTCCGGCGGCGGCTGCAATGAATTCCAGATGTGGCTGGCCCAGCGGGGCGCCCGCAAGGGTCGGCGGGGGAGGCGCGCGGGGTCCCTTTGTCCGCACCCCCACCATCCAGCCCTGCCCCTCCCAGCCCCTACCCGTGAGAACCGGCCGGAGCATGACGTCACGGGGCTGCGTGACGTCATGTCGCTCCTAGCCAGGTGGCCTCAACCTGAAACAACTGTCTTTAATTGCAGATATACTCTTGGCCCATACCTGAGACCCTGAAATTGGAGGAGCGCATGGAATCCCTTTTATTTACTTACCAAGGAGCCACGAAACACCTACTAAGTGTAAAAGCAGCAAATAGATATTAAGTGCCTACTGTGTGTTCATCCAACAAATAAGCAAGTTCCTACTGTGTGTCGCGCCCTGCCTCAAAGACAGGATTGGATTTTGCCCTGATGAGACCCCAGAATTCAAGCGCCGGTCCCTCTGCCCTAGAAGACCAGAAGCCCCCAGCAGCCTTCCCTGCCTCTGCGCATCGATTGCCCTCACTGTGGTCACCCAGCAGGCCTAGGCTGAGTCCTGCCTTTCAAGCTGGGGCCCAATCTTCTATCCAGTTCTTTAGTTTCCCTCTTTCCACTTTTCCTGGGCATCTCTGTGTGCCCGGCTATGTAGATAAGACACACCTTCATTTACTGATGCGAGTGTGTGAAATCAGTGACCAGACAACATGACTCTCACTCCTTCAACAAATGTTTTTGGTGCACCTACTGGACACAGCAGTGAACAAAACAGGGGGGGAAAGTCCTTACCTCCATGGAACTTATGTTCAGGAGGGTACTGTTTGTGAAAATGAATACATAATCAGCTTTGTTTATTTACCAAATACAGTAAGCACCTGCTATGTACCAGATGCTATTCTAAAAGGCTGGAGATACATCAGGAAACCAAACAGATAAAACTCCCTGTCTTAGTGGAGTTGAGGTTCTACTGTATGTGCTCAGAATATCCAGAATAATGCAGGAAGAAGAAACTGATAATATAAAAATAGATAAAAAAACAAATTTCTTCTGTATAGCACAGGGAACTATATTCAATAACTTATAGTAACCTTTAATGAAAAAGAATATGAAAACGAATATATATATATGTATATACATGATTGGGACATTATGCTGCACACCAAAAATTGACACATTGTAACTGACTATACTTCAATTTAAAAAAATCAAAATTTAAAAAATCAAAATTAAAAAAATAGAAACTGATTTCCTGGGAGAGGAACTGAAAGATAGGGCACAGGTCAGAGGAAGGAGGTTGCTTTCCCTCTTTTGTAATTTTGACTTTTACAACAAGTACATACATGCCCTATTTCAACAATAAACTGATTTAAAATTTTAGACTGCTGATACCCAGACAGTGCAATAAAAATGAGGGAGAAAGTAGGTGCACTCTTCTATGTTTATACTATACTTCAGTAGAGTATTGAAAAGCAAAATGACAAAAAAGGATATCTGCACTCCCATGTTTATTGTAGCATTATTCACAGCAGCCAAGGTCTGGAAACAATGTAAGTGTCTGTCAACAGATGAACAGATAAAGAAAATGTGAGATATGTGTGTATACACACACACACACACACACACACACACACGTGCACAATGGAACATTATCCAGCCATAAAAAAAGAAATCCTGTCCTTTTCAACGATATGGATGAAACTTGAGGGCCTTGTGGCAAGTGAAATGAGCCAGACAGAGAAAAGACAAATACCACATGGTATCACTTATATGTGGAATCTTAAAAAAAAATCAAACTCATAGAAACACACAGTAGGAAAAATGGTTGCCAGAGGCAGGGAGGTGGGGTAAGTAGGAAGAGATTAGTAAAAGGGTGCAAACTTTCCGTTATATGATGAATAAGGTCTGAAGATCTAATATACAGCAGGGTGACTGTAGTTGGTAATAGTGTATCAGACCATTGAAATTTACTGAAAGAGTAGACCTGAAATGGTCTCACATCCACACACACACACAAAAAGATAAATATGATAAATATGTGAGGTGATGGATGTGCTAATTAGCTAGCTGGAGAGAATCCTTTCACAATGTATACGTACATCCAATCACCGTGATGTACACTTTAACTGTCTTACAATTTTACATGTCAATGATACCTCAAAAAAGCTGAAATTAAAAAAAAAATCACAGATGCTTGAATCCCAGACAATGCAACCAATAAAAGAAAAAGGTGGGGGGAAGGGTTCAGCACACTCTTCTGTATATATATTATACTCCATAAAGTGTTGAAAAGCAAAACTTCAAAAAAGGAAACTAAAGTCAATCCATACATGCCTATTAAATAGGAAAAATGGAGTCTTGAGGTAAAACTGTCTTCAATTTATTAAGGTGAAAAAAAGCACAAGATAGACCAGTTTGCACTGCTTGCTTGCCTGTATTTCTGGATTTATTTATAAGGGCATATAAATACACACACATTTGCCTGCGGACTCACAGGCCATCTCCCAGAGAAGGCACATGACATCGTCACAGCGGTTACCCCCAGGGAGGGGACCTGAGTTAGGGGGAACAGGTGACAGGGGGCCAGACACTTTATGGTGTACCCTTGGGGGGACGGTTTGAAATTTTTAGCTCATATTACCAATTCAAAAATTTTACAAAGATGTGAAAAATTAAATAAAAAGTAACAAATCACTGGACTTCTAATTGTAAGCTTGTTCCTGTAATCATAGTAATGAATAGTGCCAATAATATAAATAAACAATAACACTGATTACATATCTACGTTATTATTCAACATATCGTCATTAAATAAATTTATATTAAGAGTAAACATATTTAAGTTTTTCATAAAGAAGTGAATATTAAGAATCAATATATTAATGTTACATATATATGTATGCAGCATATATATTCATATAATGCTCTGTTCTGGTGATACCTCGTTGGTTTCTGCCATCCAAAACTGACAGTCTGATGAAGGAGACAGAAGAAACGAGACAGTTTGAACTCAGGGTAGCAGACCGTTGATGGGAAGATAAGAAAGCCGGAGTGACTTCATTCCTTTTCCTGAATGAGATTTCAGTGCCCACTCAGTTCTGGGCCAGATCTCGGGGTCCACTTGGACTTCAGCAAAACCGCACCAAATCCTCTGCCCAAATGAAGTGTGGCCATAAAACCTTTAGAAACCAGGTGTTCAAACCACAGAAGACAAAGCCCTGAAAAAACTGGGTCCTCTCTTCACCGAGGAGCTGTCGGAGCGGAAATGTTAGCCCTCTGTGAGGACCTGAAAGATCTTGGGAGGAAGTGGCCCCCACAACTTGCGTTGCTGGCTCAGCAGTTTGCCATCTCCCCAGGGACGTGGGGGCGACGGTAATATCAAGGCTGCAGACATATCCGGCTGTCTGTTAGGGGGGCCGTGGCTTCTAGACAAAGGTGATGTCCCTAGAGACACACAGACACCCACAAGTGACTTCCACCTCCTCCCCCACCACCTCCCGCTTCTGGGGCAACATGCGGTCTCTGCCGGCTCAGCTGAGGGAACAGGTTGGAGAACTGGGAAACACTGGTCTAGACTCCTGGATGGTCTGGGAGGTCAAGGCAAAAGCTAAGCCCCACCCTAGGGTTCAGTTGGGGTCCCTGAGTGAGAGAACAGTGGAAGAGGAAGGAAACGGGGCCCTTTTCTTGGGGAGCTCCCAAGCAAGAGAAAGGAAGAAAAGGAAGAGGCTTGGGTCAGCCTCCACTAATTACAGGGCCACCGACAGTAATGGCTAACGCTCACAGACACAGACAGTGTTGGGTGTGGCTCTATGAATCCTCACAACCCTAGGAGGTGGGTATTATTATTACCATCATTCCATTTTTTTTAATAGACATTGTATTTTAGAACAGTTTTCGGTTCACAGCAAAATAGAGCAGAAAGTACAGAGATGGCCCAGAGACCCCCTCCCCACCCACATGCATAGCCTCCCCCATTGTCAGCTTCCCCCACCAGAGTGGCATATTTATTACCACTGATGAACCTACACTGGCACATCATTGTCACACCAAGTTTCTGATGTTGCACGTTCAGTGGGTCTGGACAAATTCGTAATGACATGTACTCACCCTTATAGTATCTTAATTGTTTCACTGCCCTAAAAATTAGCCTCTAAACTCTGCCTAGTCATCCCTCCCTCCTCCTTAACCACTGGCAACCACTGAGCTTTTTACTGTCCTCATAGTTTTGCCTTTTCTTCATCACCCCATTTTAAAGATAAGGAAACTGAGGCACAGGGTTGTGGCAGGGAGTGGACTAGAGCTCTCTGCCCGCTTTTTCATCCCAAGTCCCGGCCCCAGTCCTGATGCAGTGACCCCTCCCCATCCCTGCCCCAGCAGTTTGAAATAGAAGGGCAGTAGTTACCATTCAGGATCACGTCGGTCACTGGCGAGATGTAGAATGTTCTCCTCCGTAATCCAGAGGTGAAGGAAACCCTCTGACCTCTAATCCCATCTCACCCCAAATTTTGTGATTTCCCCCAAGTCAATGAGGCTCCGGACTGTCCTCCATCCTCCCTGGGCCTCCACTGCCTCCCCACCCCCAGCTCTCAGGTTTTGGCAAGAGGAACTGCTTGAGGAGAAGTGTCTGAGACAGGTCCCAACTTTCTCATCATCACCCCAGCACTGGGGGAAGGGGCCCAGCTGCAGAGAAGCTTTCCAGATGCTGATCTTGGCAGGCAGCGAAGCTGCAGCCGCCTCATTTCGTCCATCCACGGGCTTGAGGCCCACTTTCAGCTTCAGGGATGGGGTGGAGAGGCTGCTGGTGGAGGCCGCTCCCCGCCACGTCTGCACCAGATGCAGTTTTAGCCCTTTGAGCCTGGGAGGGGTGGGCTCTCTCTTCCAGATAAGGGAGACATGCAGTTAGAGGAGAGGGGAGCCCCAAAAGCTCAGTTCTCAGCAAGCCTCCCTCCAGCATAATAACAATAGTTGAAACATACATAATGTGCCAGTTACTGTCCTAAGCGTTTTGTAAATATCATCCCATCAAAAGCTCATAACATCTCCATTAAGGAATAAATAGCCAAGCTGCCGTTCATCCTCACATGGAAGACCACTCAGGAATATAACATTTGGAACCTCAAGTTCTAAAAGGAAGGAACTTTATAGAGTGATGTATAACAACATGGATGAATCTCAAATGCATTATGAGGAAAAGAAGGCAGACACAAAAGGCTACGTACTGTATGATTCCATTTCTATGATGTTCTGAAAAAGGCCAAACTACAGGGATAGTGAGCAACCAGTGATTTTTCAGGCCTGAGGGCAGAGGGTGGGGTTGACTACAAAAGGGCATGGGGGGAATTTTGGGGTGATGGAATCATTCTCTACCTCCATTGTCCTGGTGGTCACATGATGGTAGATGTTTGCCCAACTGCACATTGAAAAGGGAAGACTTAATTTTTTTTTAAATTGTATTTTAAAACAGACATCAGTCAGAGTCTACTTGGGAAAATAGAACTATCTCAAACAGAGGGGATTTAACGCAGAGGATGGTCACATAGATGAGAAACCAAAGTGCGGGAGGAGTGAGACGACTTAGAAATTAACAAGCAGGGGGGCCACATCCAGTGAGAGAGGCTGCCAGAAGCAGATGAGGGGAACTACCCTGGCTTCTCTCATCCTTCTCCCCTCCAGTCTACCCTCAGTGCCTTCCACTGGCTAAATCTGGGCAGGAGGCTGGAGGCAAGGGAAGTATTCCATGCAGGGGTCAGCCTCTAGCTATGGGGCAGGGGCAAAGCAGGGGAAAGGATGATCTCAGGGTACACATGTTCAAGGCTGACACAAACCATATGAGGAAGGGGCAATTATACCCCATTTTACAGAGCAGTAAACTGAGACTCAGAGATCCCATGTGTCCTGCCCAGGGGTTCAAGCCCTGAGGAGGTCTGACTCTCTGCCCCTTTTTTTCTGCTTCCCCATGCAGCTGAACTGAAGGGGACTGAAGGGAATGGAAACATCTATGCAAATCAGGCTCACCCTAGGGGCTGGGGGAGGGGGGTGCCTCAATGAAGACTCCTCCTCCTCAGGGGCTTGGCAATTACCCACAAACTGGGCTGCAAACAAACACCCAGCAGATGTTTTGGCAGTTAATGGGGGTGTACTATAGACAGCTCCCCCCAAGAGGGTCAGGCCCCACATCAAGCGTGAACCCACACCCTGTATCTCCTGTCTAAAGGCAGTTCCACAATTTTCCAGCCTTGACCTCTGGCCTTTGTGAAAATCCTGGCACAGTGATGGGGGTCTAGGAAAGGCCAGATGTTGGGGGGCCCTCCAGCTTCCAATGTGTGCTCCCCAATTGCTATCATGCCCATGGCCCTCAGAGATCCTCTCCAGGCTGCAAGGCTGATGCTGACCCCATGCCCCTGGGGACAGAGGTCACCTACAATTGAGCCTTTGATCTACATAAGTGGGCTGGACATCGTGACCATTGACCTCCACCCAGGCTTGGACCAAAACAGTCAAACTTTGAGCCTCACAATGTGCGGATCTCAATGTCATTACCTCCCTTTCATTTAAGGCTCATGATCAATATGCCGGTGGAGGAGCCCTGTGCAAACTGCTTTCTCCACATTCCATTTGTTCAATTACTATGTATTGAGAACCTACTGGGTGCCTAGCACCTTTCTTCTTGTTAGCAGTGGGGCCCAGCAGTGAAAGAAACGAAGACCTCTGTCCTCCGGGCGCTGATGTTCTAGTGGGGGTGACAGACAAGAAGCAGGATAAATAAAAGCATGATGTCATCTGTTACAATGTGGTGAAAGTTCTGAAAACAATGACGGTGGGAAGGCAGATTAGATAGTGGGGTAGGAAGGGAATTGTGATTTTAGATCCATTGTCACCTGAGAAGGTGACATTTGAGTCAAGACCTGAAGGAGGTGAGGGAGTAAACTATGCAGACGTTTAGGGGAAAATGGTCCAGGCAGAAGGAACCACCAGTGCAAAGGCCCTGAGGCTGGTGCTGGTGTGAGGTTGACAGGTTCTGGAAAGGAGTCTGGTGAGGCAGAAACCACAGAAAGATGGAGGGGGAGAGTGGGTGGAGGTGAGAACAGGTTCTCGGGCCCTTGTGGGCTGCAGTAAGGACTTTGGCTTTTGCTCTAAGTTACACAGGAGGCATGGAGGGTTCTGAGCAGAAGGGAGACATGATCTGACTCAGGTGTTTACAGGCTCCTTCTGTGGGGGGAAAAAAGACCGTGGGGACTGAGGATGGAAGGAAAGGGAACTCATCCTCAACACAGGTCGGTAGGGGAGGGTTTGTCTGGGTCCCACTTACCAGTTAAGAAATGGAACTCTGAAAATGCTAACCAGTAGCCCAGAGACTTCAGAGACATCAGACAATTAGAGGCAGTCCCTAGGTTCAAACCTGTGTATATGTGACTCCAGTGCCATTACGTAAACAATCATTCACTGGGCACCTTACATGCCTGTGACCTCAGGGGGATAGAGATCTTGAGATCCAAGAGACAAAGAGAGGGCAGTTTCTGGTAATACCCCTGCATCAGGGCAATAAATGAAGGAATTCACTCAAGAAACGTGTATTGAGCTCCCCCTGTGTTACAGGCACTACGCTGGGTCCTGGAGCTACAGCAGTGAACAAGACAGAGCAAAACTTCTGCCAAGGGGGAGTTTACACTCTTATGGGGGAGATGGGCAAAAAGCAGGGGAAAAAACCCAAACCAGGAAATTATATAGGATGCTATAAAATAAATATTTAAAATATGAGGCAGGATAAGGGAGTCAGAAGTGCCAGGGCGGGAATTGCAATTTTATTTATTTATTTATTTATTTATTTATTTATTTATTTATTTATTTATTTATTTATTTATTTATTAGCAGAGGAAGATATATTGCAAGGTCAAGCAAGGAGAATGGGTGGCCTGTGCCCCCAAACCCTGAACTTCTGCAATTTTAAATAGGGTGGTCAGGACAGGCCTCTAAGAAGAGGTGAGGGATCGAGCCATTTAGAGCTATGGGAAAAGTATGTTCCAGATAGAAGGAACAACAATGCAAAGGCCCTGAGGTAGGTTCAACATAAATGAGTCAATGAACAAAGCTTGTGGCTATCAAGAAGGTCCAGCCCCCCGCCCCCACCCCAACCTTCCATCCTCACTTCTGGCCTTTGCAATTGCTATTTCTTCAGCCTGGATAACATTTTCTCCTTTGGACACACTCCTGATGGACCCACAAGCCTTAGTTCTCAGGTTACAGCTTCAGAGAAGTCACCTGAGACCCCTGCCCCCATGGGTTAGGAGCTCTTCCCCTGGGCCCCAACAGATCCTGTAGACCTCCTCTCCCCTATTCTGATCTCTCAGCCTTCTCCACTGGGCTGTGAATATCTCAAAGGTGTTTGTTGGATTTGCCCCAGCAGTACACAGTGGGTGCTTAATAAATCATAAAGTGACAAAGTGCTGTTCCGTTGTTCACATAAAATCTAAATTCCCTTGCATGGGATAAACTTGTAAATCTGCCTGTAAAACCACAAGATGGTTATTGGAGAAGATAAACAGCTGGTGTTGGTCATGGATTCTGGGAGCGGAATAGGGTGTGTGGCAGGCAGTGCAGGGAACAGAGGTTAGAGGAGACAGACACTTCACTCTAGTTATCTTTTCATAGGCTTTGAAATTTTCTTACTAGCTGCGTGAATTACTTATGCAAACAAAATGAAAAAATAAAATTCTACAAAGTAATTAAAAGACCTTTTAAAATTGCAAGGTGTGTGGAATTTTTAAACACACATCCAGTTATTCTAACAAGGATAGAATCCACAATGAAATATAGTGTAAGTTTTCGTTAATACTTCACAAAAATATCCATTTGTTACACATCATATTAAAAAAAAAAAAAAAGCCTTACATCTTTATTACAGCATTCAAATCTTCCAGGGTCCACATCCATCCATGCCTAGTCTCTTGCCTTGCTTTGATGACAAAACTCACCTTCACTAATAATAATAATAATAATGGTAAAAATGGTAACATGTTCTACGCTTGTCATGTTTTGCCTCCATCATCACATCGATGTTTCACAATCTCTCCCATTTTCCAGATGAGGACACTGAGGTTTGCTCCGAGACCACGTTCTTGGGCGCTGAACTCTGTCCAGATCTCACCGGCGGCCAAGGGCTCAGGTTTAGCCCGGCTGCTATGGGTTCGTGGCGCCGCCTGGAGGCCCGACGGGGAACATGGCAAAGAACCTATAAATGAGCGTTTGGATTTCTGTTGGTGAGGGTAGACGAGGGAGGCAATCCAGGATCTGTGGACTCCCCATTTTGCTGTGTTCTCGGAGAGCCCTGGAAGTCTGAGACGCGACATGACCTTGGCCTAGGAGATGGAGGAGACACATCTCCCAACCTGAGGCGTTTGAGACGGACATGGCCCTGCCCTGGGTGATCTAAGCGAAGAGGCACGGTTCGACAGGCCCAATCCTGAGGGCTTTGTGTGTGAGATAACGCCCTGTATTTAAATAAAAGAACAAAAAAACAAAACCACCACCGTTATTGCATACGAAGAAACCACCACCTAGAATCCTGGAGGCCCAGTGGGGGCGGGACCCGGAGGGCGTGGCCGACATAAAAGCCTAACAGTTATTGGCCATATTCCCTTAGGTGCCCACCCCAGAACTGCCTAACCATGACGGGGAGGGGCCACTTTCCAAGACTAAACGTTCATTGGGTGAATCATGAACGTTTCCTTTGAGCAGGGAGGTCTCATTGGCTGGATTCCTACACCGGTTCTTTAGGGGCGGGATCCAAGAGAGGGCGGGGCTTCTGGCTGTGGGGTCGAGCTGCCGGATGTCGCAGAGGGTCTTTTAGGCCAGCAGTGAAAACTGGGGTCTGGGGGTTAGTCTTATGGCGGAGGTGAGGGTACGCTGGTGCGGGCCCCGCCGTCCTCGCTCTTGTACACCCTGCTTCCCAATGCCGAATACAAATGGAGTGGGCGGCGTTGCGGATGTGACGTCGTCGCGAGGCGTCGCGAGAGTCCGGAGGAAGCCTTGACCTCTCTAAGCGTACCGAGCTGCGCTGCAATGCTGCAGCTGATCCGGGCCGGCGTGCGGGGTGGGCTTCGGCCCACGGGCTGCCGGGTGAGGCCGGGGACTGAGGGCAGGGTCGGAGGACAAAGTCTGGAGGGTCCGGGGGACCTCTCTCACTCTCGCCCACCGCTTACAGGGCTTGAACGCGCTGACAGAAGAGGTAGTGCAGCCAGCGGAAAAGCCAGAGCTGGTGGCGAGCTCGGGTGAGGTTGCTGGGGTCGCCCTAGGAAGGGCGGTGATGGGGAACTCTGACCCTTGCCCCTGACCCCTGACCTCCTAATCGCTCCAGATCCCCAGACGCCTGTGCTGCGCAGGTGCGAGCTCCCGGTTCCCGCGCACCGGCGTCCGGTGCAGGCCTGGGTCGAGTCCCTGCAGGGCTACCAGCAGGAGCGCGTGGGTCTGACCGAGCTGCACCCGGACGTTTTCTCCACGACGCCGAGGTGAGTGGGAGCTGAAATGGTGAACTGAGTGACAGACGGGGAGCGCGAGTTTGGGAATCAGAATGACCTGGGCAGGAGCCTCGATGTCTCCACCTGTCAGAAGCGGGTGATTTTTCCTGCTGAAGAGTTGATGTGAGGTTGAGGGCTGAGAGTTAAGGACGCAAAGCTCTGGAACCTGAGTGACTCTTTTCACATCCTACCTTCCCCCTTGTGCTTCAGTGTCTCCATTCTGTCAAACTTCAAGCGATTAGAGATAATTCTGGCTCATAATACATGCTATAGAAATGTTGGTTATCGTTGCTGTTATTGGGGTTTTTGGGGGTTTTTTTTGTTTCTTTGAAAATATGAGCACTAACAATGGCTAAGTCCTTAACCAAGTGCTTGGCACAGCCTATTTGCATTCTAATTCACTAGATCTTATTTTATAGTTAAGGAAATTAAGCACAGACAAGTTAAGAAATTTGTCCACGGTCACACAGCTTGTAAACTTTAGAGCCAGGATCTCAACATCATGTCGGCCAACTCCCAGGACCAGGTTTTTGTTGCCAAGGTGTATGATGTCTCTTATGTGTACTTATGTGTCTGGCACATAATAAGTACTGCAATTAATTTACTATTTCTGCTATGTGTATGGGTTGCTCCCATCTTTACAGAGTCTCAGTCTGGTAGAGGGCAACAACAACAAAAATGAAATACATACTGGGTTTTGTTTATTCAGTAAATACTTAAGAAGCACCTACTATGTGCCAGATTCTATTCTAGGTGTTGGGAATGCAGCAGTGAGTGAACTCCGAGGTTGCTGATGTTGCTCACGGTCTAGAACAGGGGTCAGCAAACTTTTTCTATAAAGAGCCAGAGAGTAAGTGTTTAAGGCTCTGCAGGCTATAACATCTCCATGGCAACTGTTTATCTTTGCCAATGTAGTACAAAAGCAACCTCAGACAACATGTAAGTGAATGAGCGCAGCTGTGTTCCAGTAAAACATATTTACAAAAACAGGCAGCCAGCCAGCTTTGGCCCACTAGCCATGGTTTGCCAGCCCCTGGCAAACCACCCTGCAGCCCTGGCCAATGTGAGCCACATGTGTCATTTAAGTTCTTCTGGTTGCTACATTTTCTTTCAAGTAGTGAGAAACAAGTGAGACTGACTTCAATAATATATTTTGTTTAACCTGTGAAGTCTAAGAAATTGTTATTTCGACATATGGCACTGGCCACATTTCAGGTGTTCAGTAGAGGTAAACCAGTCCATAAAGAAGTGGCAATGAGTAAGTTGTAATGGTGAGAAAAGAATAAGGGGTGGCTCTCCAGCAAAGGGCTTCCTTTTGGAGATACCTTTCCAGCTAAGACCTATGGGCTGAGAAGGAACTCGCCAGGGGAAGGGCATTTCAGGCAGCGAGAACAGCACATGCAAAGGCTTGGAGGCTGGACTCCACAGAACTCCACGAAATGGAGTGGGGCTGGAGGTGGTGCAAGATGGGGTCAGAGAAGGGTAGGGGCAGATCACACAGGGCCCTGGAAGTGGGTGGGAGGAGCTGAGGTTTTCATCTAGTCGGGCAGGGAGGGTTTTAAGTGAACACAGGCCTCTCATGTCTCCTTCCTCCACAGGCTGGATTTCCTGCACCAGGTTGCCATCTGGCAGAAGAACTTCAAGAGAATTGTGAGTGCCCTGAGTTGGGGGGAGGCGGGAGGAGGTCGAGGACGCCCCTGGCGTGTCTCCTCTGGATTGCTGGGCTCTGGCCTCATCTCTTTCCTTAACCACTTTGTGACATTTGTCAGGCATTTTCTGAACACCCACCATGCACTGGGCATTCTGCTGGTGGACATGACAGGCAAGATCCCTGCTCTTATAAAGCTAGTTCACAGTCTAGTTGGAGAGGTGAATGTGAATCAAGAAGTCATACCTGTAAGTGTATCATTAGGGAAGCTGTCCTAGAGGAAGGGGCATTTAACCTCAGGTGTGTCAGGTAAAGGGGGCAGTGGGGCTGGGGAGGAGGGAGTGGGAGCAGAGTCCCTGTGGCAGGGATCAGAAGGAGTCCAGTGTGGCCATGGAGCTCAGCAGGAGTGATGTGTGGTGTTTGGATCTCATGCCAAGAGCATTGAAGATGCCGCTACCAGTCAGATTCTGCCTTCCGCCTGCCCATCTCAGAAGTCCAGCAAGTCCTCCCTGGCTCTCCATTGCCCTGGGAATGAATTCATCAGCCTGGCATTGGAAGCCCCACATGAACCCACACCCCTGACCTCTCCCCGATTCTCTCTAGCCACATCTGTCCCCATGCCCCACATTCCTTTTAGTTACAACCACATGAAAATCATTCAAAAAATACTAAGCACCTACTGTGTGCCAGGCAGCAGAGCCCCTGCCTTTCTGAGGCTGACATTCTGGACTGGAGGAAGGAAGCTTTGATTTATTTATCCTTCCCTCCCTCCCAAAGTGCTCTGTGCTTGTCCTAATGAAGCCCTAGTCTCTGTGCCTCCTGTCCGGCTCCTTGGTGCCAAGCCCGTCCACCTGGCTCACTGCTGTATTCCTGGGCGTGGTGCCTCTGGGCTGCGGTGGCACCCGCCTTATGAACCTCACTCTCCTCACTCTGCACCCACAGAGCTATGCCAAGACCAAGACTAGGGCAGAAGTGCGGGGTGGTGGCCGGAAGCCCTGGGTACAGAAAGGCAGTGGGCGTTCCAGGCATGGCAGCATCCGCTCCCCAGTCTGGCGAGGAGGTAAGCAGGGCAGGTCGAGGAGGGGGCTCTAGGGCACAGGGTCAGGTGTTTCTTCACAAGCATCTTGCGAGATGTCTTGTTATCCCCATTCCCTCCACCTCACCGGCCACAAGCAGTCAGATCAGAGCATTATCCACTTCCTCCCATTTCCCCACAGCTCTGGCCTTGGCCTCTCACCAGACTCTGGCCACACCCTCTTTTTGCCCCACCTCCCATCTCTCCTCTCCTGGCCCACACTTCACACAGCACCCAGACGGATCTTCCCAGACCTTCCAGCCCCTGTGGCCTTTGTGTGAAGTCTGAGCCTCTTACCTTGGCATTCCAGGCCCTGGTGGCTGCAGACCCCTCCCCCTTGTCCCTTCCACACCCTCTCTGACCACACAGCTGAGTCAGAGTCTTCTCCCATTTACCTAGTCAATTCCTCTCATCCTTCTGATGTGTTTGGGCCATGCCTTCTCCAGGAAGCCCTCCCCAACCCTCTTTGGGTCCCCCCACCTGCCACAACCCCTTGTGCTGCCCCGCACAGTCCTGGTTCCCACCACAGTCAAGTTTCTGAATATGAACGGAGTGAGGACAGGGATCTTGTACATCTTGTTCCCTGCACACTCCCAGGGTGGGCCCAGCAGAGGGAGGACACGTGGGTAGACCATTGTCACTCAGGGTTGATGGCTGAGGAAACCGAGACCCAGTGAGGCACAGTTACCTGTCCTAGGTGATGACCGATCCAACCTCCCCTCTCCATCCCTACCTGAGGCCCTGCCCTTTTTGCTGGAATTCAGCCTGGCTACTGGCAGCATCCCTACCACCAGCCCTGTGCCAGACGCTGGGGCAAATTGCTGACCTCCAAGCCCAGCTGGGGCCTTCACCTATTCACGTACCTCTCCCCTCGCAGGAGGCATTGCCCACGGCCCCCGGGGCCCCACAAGCTACTACTACATGCTGCCCATGAAAGTGCGGGTGCAGGGCCTCAAGGTGGCACTGACCGTCAAGCTGGCCCAGGTACAGCCTGGGGCCCTGGGGTATGGGCTGTTGGGGCTGGGGAGCCCAGGATGCAGCCGGGACCTGCGGGTTGGGGGCCGGGGGGAGCTCAGACTCCTTTCCTTCCACCAGGATGACCTGCACATAGTGGACTCCCTGGAGCTGCCAACCACAGACCCCCAGTACCTGATGGAACTGGCCCACTACCGCCGCTGGGGGGACTCCGTGCTCCTTGTGGACTTGTAAGGGTGCAGGGTAGAGCAGAGGCGGGGGCTGGGCTCTGTCCCCTGCAGGACTCACCTTCTGGCCTCCGTTTCAGAGAACACGAGGACATGCCTCAGAACATTGTGGCAGCCACCTCCAGACTCAAGACCTTCAACCTGATCCCTGCTGTGGGTGAGCAGAGGGCCCTGGGCCACCTTCCAGGCCCCCAGAGAGTGCACAGGCCAGTTCAGGTCATGTCTGTGACTCACCATCCCCCACCCAGCCCTCAGCTTACCCAGATGGAGCATTGGGAGAATGATGTCCACGCAGTGCTGGGTGTGGAGCAGAGGCCCACTGGCTGTCCTCACCCAGCTCCTCACTCAGAGACACGGGGTCAGGGCTGTCCTGAGCACGTGACACCCATCACTGCATTGACAAACCCCCAGAGCTCTCTCCTGGCCTCTGGATGGCATGTCTGGCTGCCTTCTGGGAAGCTGCTTCTGAGGTCTCATAGTCCTTCTGGCTCACAAGGACTCCTTCCTCCCTGTGGCTGAGGCCCCAAACCACGCTGTCACTCACCCTCCACTCCATCTCCTGCCCAGACCAGGAGTTGCCTCTGCCCTGGTCCCCACCGGTGCCTGTTGGCCACCAGAGGGCGCCTGTAGGCACCTGAATCAGGTCCTGTCCCTCTGCCCATAACCCTCCAGGGCTCTCCCGTTCCGGGTAAAAGCCCAAGTCCTCCCCGAGGCCCCCAGATCCTGCAGGACCTGCCCTCCCGTCCCTTAACCCCCACCTTGCTCACAACTGCAGCCCCACGGGCCTCCCTCAGTATGTCGTGCTTATTCCTCTGCTCTGTTTATCATGTCTCTCCCACTGGAGTGAGAGGTGGAATCACTCCTGACCCCGAGACAGAGTGGGCTCTCGGGAGGCCCGTCGGAAGTTGATGAGCTGAGGACAGTCCCTCGTCCAAGGTCTCTGGTGGCGAGTGGCTGAGATGGGGATTGAACCCAGGCTGTGGGGCTCTGGACCCCACACCAGACCAAGGTGTCTCTGTAAGGGGGATGCTCCCCTGAGGAGCGGAAGGGGCTCCAGACATGGAGGGCAGCCCACCCTGACCGCCCCCCGCCCCGCCTCACCCCCAGGCCTGAATGTGCACAGCATGCTGAAGCACCAGACCCTGGTCCTGACCCTGCCGACCGTCGCCTTCCTGGAGGAGAAGCTGCTCTGGCATGACTCGCGCTACACACCCCTCTACCCCTTCCGCCTGCCCTACCGTGACTTCCCCTGAGCCCGGACCACGCTCCCCCACGCCCCCGGCTGCCGGCCTTCCTGCTCACTCTCTGAGCCAGGCCGAGCCCCTGGCAGGCTTGGGAGCCTCCCGCGCAGCCTGCGAGGGCGGCCGGCCCTGCCCAGACCCCCTCATCCTGGTAGGAAGCTGAGGCCACACAGAGTAGCCGAGCAGGAGTCACCACGGGAAAGGACAGCCAGCTCAAGAGCCTGTCCGAGCTCCCGCCCGAAGTCTCCCTTTTGTGTAAGATAAATTTTATTTTTCAAAGAGGAGAATCAACATCCCGTTGCCATTTTGTGAATAATTCCATTTGGCAAGTTGGGCTCTTTCCCCGTTGCTGGGCACCACTAGGTACCTCACTCCTCAAGGGGCGTCGGCACTGTTTGTAGAAATGACCCACCGTCAAGTTTCCCAGGTGAGCCAGCCTCCCAGGGCTCCCAGAGGAGCACCAGCCATCGCTGCGAGCCCACCAGTGGCGCCTCCTGGTCCCCAGCACCCTCCCTGAGCGCTCGCACCACTGACGGCGCCTGTGGTCCCCAAACACTGCGGTGCTTCCGTCTGGGTGTGGGCCCGATTCCACAAACGGGCGTGATGTGGAAGCTTGAGCTCTCGCCCCCGTGATCTTCCCTACGCGCGGGGTCAGGATCCGTGTCGTCAGTAAGCAAGCAAGCAAACATTTTTTAAAACACACCAAGCCAGTATCCTCATTCTTCAGCCTGCTGATGTTATTTGCCCCCTGACCCAAGTTGTTATTTTTTTAACAGTTACAAAACAGACTAAAAATGTGGTCTGTTTCTTTAAAGTTGGTCAAAAGTGCCATCTCATGTGCAGGCCCAGCCAGGCGGCCACAATGACCCATCTCCCAGGCTGCCTGTTACTGAAAACATGTCTGGAATGCCTCTCTTGGGAATGCCTTAAGAGCTCACAACATATTCTTTCAAAGTCCTCAATGGACATAAATTTTGACCCCTAATGCGTCAGATTTGACTTAAGTGAAAAAGGAAAAGCTAACTGGAGCCAGCAGGAAGGGGGTGCAGAGGCCAGGAGGGAAATGCTGCTGGGCTGAACCCTAACTGCCTCTCCCTGTGCCTCTCACCAGCCCTGTGGGGACACCGTGGCCCAGAGTAAGAGCCAGCTGTTGTCCTGACAGCGCCCAGCCTAGTCTAGAGAGCCTTGCTGGCATTCCCTGGCATTTCTTGGCTTGTAGACCCATTACCCTGATCTCTGTCCTCATCTTCAAATGGCATTGTCTCTGTGTGTGTCTGTGCCCAAATTTCCCCTTTTTGTAAGGGCACCAGTCATGTTGGGTCAGGGCCCACCCTAATGACCTCATCTAAAATTGATCATCTGCAAAGTGTTTCTAAATAAGATCACCACCATCCAGGGGTTAGCTTTGCTTCTTTTGAAGGGGGTTGGGGGGTGGGGGTGGGCAGGGAGGAGTAGTTGAACCTGTGGTGGGGTGTAAGGGGAAGGATGGAACACGATCAGCGGTGGGGACTGGAAGTTGGCATATGTGACTTCATCACATGTCCTCTTTGCTGTTGGCTATTTTGAAATTCTAATAAAAAAGCCTTTTCTAAAAAAGAGAAATGAGTGAAGATATTTCTTAAGGGGAGCTGTTGGCTACCTGCAAATCTCCATCTCACCCTCTTGGGACATGAGGTAACCCAGTGGCTGGAGAGGGAGGGGACTTCACAGCCTTTGAAAAGCATCCCTGAAGGCAGGACACCCAGGACTCAGGCTGACTCTGGATTAAAAAAGCTCAAGGGAGCCCTTGGGGCTGGGATATGACCCCCAGGAGACCCAGAGGGTGAGAGGCAGGCAGCGCTGGCGGTGGAGTCAGGGTGTCTGCTGATTGGTGGTCGGCATTGGAGCCCCACTGGGAGGGATGAGAGGGTAGGACCAGATCCCAGGGGCCAACAGAAGAGCCACAACCTACATCAAAGATGCCCCCACCCCAGCGAAGGGTTCTCCAGGAAAGAGGAAGCTTCAAAAGAGCCCTTCACCCTCAAACACTTTACCATATTGCTAGGGCATCAAAAAGAGTAATGCCACCAGCCAAGGGGGGACTGCCCTGTCCCCTCCTCCCTGCACCTAGGCAGGAGGGACCCAAAGGCTGCTGACAGGAGTCAAGGGGGACAGAAAGAGGGTCAACAGCGGGGGAACCAGGCCCTTTGTCTCTACCAAGCCCTCCAGCCTGGAAAGGCCTGACCCGGGGCTCCCATCCAACACCAAGTCAAGTTCAGAGATTTGAACAAGATGCTGATTTGGGCCCAAGTGCCGGGCAGAATTCTCAGCCAGGGTCAAGGCCAAATCCACAACAGAATAAATTTTGAAAGAGTAGAGGAAGAAGCCAAGTTATGTTTTGATCAACATCCAAACATCATGAATTTTAGCTTCATACCCTAGAGGAACTGTGCTGCTTGAAGGAACAAATCTGTGAGAACAGAGGAGGAAGTAGGTATATCTGCTGAGGAAGTTTGAGGAGAGATTCTCAGAGCCGAGTCCTAAGGAAACACAAATAGAAACTACTTACTATCTGCTCCCCCTGCCCACGAATGGTCTTACTGAAATCTCATGTCCACCCTTTGAGGTGTATGTTACAGCTGAGGCCACCAAGGTTCCAACAGGGGAAGTGGCTTGCTCAAGGTCACAGCTTGTGGCACCGTGGCCACATCCCCTCGGCACTTGCTGGTCCACGCACACCCCTGGCAGCCTCTGCTGCAGGACTGTGCTGGGTTTGTCCACTGGACGGGTCAGAAAGGCTGTGGACCCACAATAACATACCACTTCCCACCAACTGGGAGGGCAAAAATAATAATGATAAAACAAAACAAATATTGGCAAGGATGTGAAGAAAT
The DNA here is from genome assembly GCF_048773025.1 of Camelus bactrianus. Lineage (NCBI taxonomy): Eukaryota > Metazoa > Chordata > Mammalia > Artiodactyla > Camelidae > Camelus > Camelus bactrianus. The sequence continues at coordinate 25,225,292 of NC_133560.1, forward strand.
TGGAACCCTGCAAGCTTTGTATATTGCTGGTGAGAGTGTGGAGTGGTGCGGCTGTTAGTCCCTCAAAAAGATAGACATGGAACTACCCTGTGACTCAACAGTTCAGCTAGGTATGGACCCAAAAGTACTGAAAACATGTCTATACAAAACCTTGTGCATGAAAGGTCATAGCATGATTCATAACAGCGGAAATGTAGAAACAACCCAAATGTCTATCAGTTAATGGATGGATAAACAAAACGTGATATATCTTTTCGATGGAATATTATTCAGACTGTGGCCTGAACATGACGGAATTTCCTCAAAAAAAAAATTAAAAATAGAACTACCATATAATCCAGCAATTCCACTCTGAGTATTTGTCCAAAAGAGAACAAATTGCTATCTTGAAAAGCACCTTGTGCTCCCAGCCCTGTTCCAAACTTGTGGGTGAAATCCTCTGATAACCTTTTGTAAAAGCGATAGGAAGGGAATTCTGGGTTGGGGGAACAGCACAAGCAGAATGCCCAGAGAACAAAAGAAGTTCACGTATTCGGCACATACGTCTTAACCATCTGCCTGTAATGACCAGACAGTGATGCAGGTGCTGGGACTGACAGGGTCCCTGGCCTTCCAGAGCTCATACAAAAGCAGGTGACAGGCAATCAAGTCAAAAGTATTTCAGCAAGTGAATGAAGTTTTAGGAATGAAACCATTAGGGCAAGTGACAGGGAATAACCAGGATGTGGCCCAAGATGGAAGAGGCCAGGGAGAGGAGGAGGCTCAGGCCACAAGAAAAGAAGGGCTGGCCACATCAGGGATGAGGGAAAGAGTGTTCCAGGTCAAGGAACTGCGGGATGGCCACATCAGAGCTCAGAATGAGCGGCGAGCAGACATGATGCCATGGAGTGGGGTTAGGGTAGTTCTCCTGGGTCCACAGCCTCTGGTCTGCAGCGGGTCCATTTCCTGATCTTCCCGAGACTCCTTGGCACCCTGAAGGAAGCCCTGCCCTTCCTGGTGGTTGCAGCCCAGGATTGGGGAGCATCTACTTTCCTCTCTTTCAAGGAAGTACAAAGGCTGTGTACTAGTGGGAGGTGCATGCTTCCTCTGCCAAATGGCTCCCCATTTTCAGCCCATCCTTATCTCAGGAAATGGCCCTCCACTCTTTCTGGACCTCAGACCAGGACCAATTAGTTGAACTTGACTCTGCCCTGCCCCCAAGTCCCAGCAAGTACTAGCTGGCCCTGCTCCCAAAATGGATGCCAAATTTGACCACTTCACCAGGGCCCACCCCAAGCTCCATCACTGCTCCCCTGCATAGGAGCAGTCACCTCTTCTCTGATCTCCTGGCTTCCTCCCTCTCCCACCCCTTCCTCCCCACCATCTAACTGTAGCTCCTGCCATCTCAGGAGGGTGCCTGTAAACACCTGAGTCAGGTGTCCCGCCTCTACTCAGAACCCTCCAGGGCTCCTGCCTCACTCAGACAAAAGACCAAAGTCCTCCCAGGCCATGCTCTGCCTCATCCCCTCCCTGCCCTCCTCTCTCCTCCAATTCTCTCCCTCCCTTACAGCACTCCAGCAACACTAGCCTCTTGGACGTTCCTTAAGGCAGTTCCTACCTCAGGGCCTTTGCACATTCAGTGCTCTCTGCCTGGGACACTCTTTCCCTGATGTTGTCAGGACTCTCTCCTCATCTCCCTCTGGTCTTTGCTCAGTCTTTCCCAGAATACTCTATTTAAAAGTTTATTAACCCTCACATTTCCTATTCCCTTCTCTGCTTTGCTTTTCTCTTGGCACTAATCACAAGCTAAGTCTCCACATATTTTATTTTCCTTTCTTTCTGTCGTCCTCACTAAGAGGATCTCAGCACAATGGCAGACATTCTTGTCTATTCTCTTCATTGCTGTGTCCTCAGCACCTGGAAGGATGCCTGGCAAACAGTGGGCTCTCAATCAACACTGAACAGCATATTGAGAGACAGAAGGGAAAAACCACGCTTTTATGGCTGAAAGGGGAACCTGGGCCGCGCGGGGGAGCTCTCCGCCAGCGCACGTCGGACAGAGGCCAAAGGATGAGGTGACGCCAGTCTAATAAAAATACGCCGGAAAATGACCCCCGGCAGAGGATTTTCCCAGACCCTCCCAGGGACATCCCCAGTTCCGACTCTGCGCCTTTGTCCAGGCCGTTTAGGGCTGGATTTCAGTACCCTCCACCCTCCAAGAGGAAAGATCCCCGTGTAAAATCCTTAGGAATAATCAATCGGGGTGGAGCGACGGACGGTTTTCTGACTAAAGAGTGACTCGCAGCTCCTTCCCCGAGAAGAAGGACCCGAGCGTCCCTGAGGCCCCCCTCCCTTCCCCTTCTGCTGCGCGACCTCCTTGGCCCCTCTGAGGTCTCCATGGCGACGCGGCGCGCGCCCCACAACAGGAAGCCTCGCTGCCGGCTCGGAGATTCCAGGGTCCCCGGCCTTGATGCGGTGGATGCCGTGTCTTGGGGTCACACGCGCAGGCGTGGCCTGTGTGCGGGTTGGGGGCGGCCTATGACCGCGGCACTATGCCTCCGCGAGGCCCTAATGGAACTAGCCCGAGCATGAACCCGCAGAGCCTTGGTGCAGGCCCTAAGGGTTCGAGTTTCGGCAGCTGCGCGGAGAGGGCGGGGGTTTGAATGACCCCCCCCAACTTCGGGGCCTCGGAGCTGCCTCAGTTTCCCTGCAGAAAGCAAGAATTCGAGCGCCCCCTGTCCCCTCTCCCGTCAAGGTCGGCTGCCTCAGTTTCCCCGCGGAGCCTGGGAACGGTAGCCGAGGGGCTCCAAGCGTCAGGACCACGCGGCTTCCTTCCTTTTTCTGGAAGCTGTAAACACGCCCCTGCGGCCCAAAAGGAGAAGCGAGGCCGCGGGGATTGGGGGCTGGGGGTGGGAGCGCCCATCCGTCTGGGATGCGGAGCCCCGGACGTGATGCGCTGCGCGTCCTCACCCCACAGGGTTCACTGGCGCCTGGAGAAGCCTGGGCCTGCTGCGGTCGCTTCTCGAGAAATCTGTGTCAGCTGGGCGGGGACATGCCCCGTGGAGGAGGGGCACCCTTGATTGAGAGGGCCCCAGGAGGATTCCTGGGCTCCCACCCAAGCGAGGGACCATTCACTCGGTTAAAGATGTCTGCGTGCGCTAGGGAATCAGCCTTGTGTTCGAATACCCTCCAGGATGGAGCCTCAGTTTACCCGTCTGGGGAACGGACACAATAATAGTCCCCGCTGTCCAGGCTGGTTGGCGGTATTCTGTAAAGGGCTTAGCGCAGTGTAAACGCACAATCAAGTTTAGCCCGGCCCAGGGACGTGACCCCTAGCGCCTGGAGCAGCTCCAGGGTTGTTGTCGTCAGGCCGCCGCTGCCAGGCGGCCTTCATTACTTCAATTCGGAAATTCCGGTGCTTGAGCGGCCAGCGAGCGGGCACAACCTGGCTCAGGCCCGGCACCCTCTCAATCCGGAAACGCCTGAGTCTTCGTTCTGGAGGGGAAAGCGCGAGGTTTCCGGGAAAGCAGCACCGCCCCTCGGCCCCCGGTGGCCGGCCGGTATATAAGGACCCGCGCAGTCGTCGGCGCCACAGTCCTCCCGCCACACGCCTCCGCGCGTCTGTGCCACCTCATCCGCCCTACCTCCGCCCGTGATGGCTCCCGGCGCCGCCCATCCCGCGTTGCTTGCGCTCCTGGCCCTGCTCGGGGCTCTGCTCCCAGGTGAGTCAACGATCGGGGCTGCCGTCGGGCCGGCTCTCAGAATCTAGAATCCCGGCTGCGCCCCGAGAGCGGTCAGAGAACCGGCTCCCAGCCAGCTGGACACAGGGCCACTTGCGCTCGGATAACTGTTTATGGGAAGTTGAGGCGAGAGCCACTGATTGAAAATCAACAGCCATAGGTTCGAATCCAGGCCAGCATCATGACTCGATGTGTGGCTTCGGACTATGGGCCGCCTCTCCCAGAGAAGCCTCAGGTTTTCGGCTGTAAAATGGAGAAATTGATAGCGGCCACCTGGCAGTGGTTGTATCCTGGCCCCAGGTGGTGGTCTGACGCTGTGGAGATGTGGCGCCGCGCGAAGCTGAAGTAGACTGGGGACCCCCCCCCACGCACACATGCACATTCTGTTCCTCATCCCCTGCCCTTTGGGGAAGTCCAGAACTCTCTGCCCAGGGGAATTCCAGGGCTGACTTGGCCAGGGAGCAGAGGCAGAGAAGTGGGAAGCCCCAGCAGCCCTCCATCAACTCCAGCCAGGAGGGAGAAGGGAATGGGGGCAGTGGGTCTCAAGTGGTGGTCCGTGTCGGGAAGTGGGAGAGTTAGAAATCAGTTCCGCGGTTACCAGCTTCACAAAGGCTTCTAATCCGGACTCCAGTCTGGAGTCTACCACTTTCTAGCTGAGTAACCTTCCTTTTTCAGGCCTCACCATCTCCCTCTGTGAAATGGGAATGATTCCAGACTCACCCTTGGAGAATTCACAGAGCTGCTGTTCCCACACTTCCACCAACACCACCTCCACCTCAGATAGAGTAGACCCAAAGCTGAGGGCAGAGATCTTTGTGGGGGGGCAGTAGGATCAGGAATCTCAGACATTTTTTCCTCTTTGGAAGCACCACAGTCTGAGGGAACTAATCCCAACAACCCCCCCTTCCTTCCTACCTGTAGCCACTCACTACCTGTCCTGTGCTAGAAGTTAGCTGCATTAGCAGGGGGTGGGGTGAGTGTATTGACCCACTTTACAGATGGGGAAATTGAGGCCCAGAGATGGGACACGACTTGTCCAAGGGAGTGAGGAGCAAGCCTGAGTGAAACCCCTTCATCCCTGGAGGGCTGACTCCCTCCACCTGACCTCTTAGGAGGGAGAAGGACACTGACTTCATGCCCCTCTTTTGCTGAAATCCTCCATGGCTCCCTATTGCTTTCAGAATAAAGAACACATCCTTAGCATGGCTTCCACTGCTTGCATGATCTTCCTGGCCTCATTTCCCCCCAACTCATGCTCCCTTACTCTGCTCCAGCCACTCTGCCTCAGGACCTTTGCATTTGCTATTCCTTTTGCCTGAAATTCATTTCCCTTTCCTCTGGATAGCCAGCCCCTGCTCATCATTCAGATCTCTGCTCGTACATTAGCCTGTCACCAAGGCACTGTCTGTTCTATCACCCCACTTTGTTTTTGCCAAAGCTCTCTTTAGCATCAGTTATTAATTATGTTGTTTGCTCATGAATTTTTTGTCTCCCACACGGAAGGCAGAGTTCTGTCTTGTTCAAGGCTGGGTGCAGTAATGTTGATGACCCTTTTTTGTCATGCCTTTCCCCTCCTCACCTTTTTGTTCCAGGGCCAGGAGGTGCTGAAACATCAGTGCAGCCCCCAAAAGCCATCATACCCCAAGGAGGTTCTGTGAGAGTGACCTGCAGCGCTTCCTGTGACCACCCGAGCATTTTGGGCTTAGAGACCGAGCTAACTAAGAAGGAAGTGGACCATGGGGAAAACTGGAAGACTTTTGAACTGACCAATGTGCTGAGTGACAGCACTCCAAAATGCTTCTCAACCTGTTCCGAAAATCAGTCGTCAACTTCAGTGAGCATCATTGTATACCGTGAGTGGCTGGGCCCAGGGCTGGACTAGGCAGGCTTGGGCAGTGGGAGGTGGACCGGGGAGTCCCCAGCAGGCTGGGGCAGCCTTTGTTGCTTGGTGATGGGGCCACGGTCTCACTGCAGGGCAGATGGGCCCATCTTCGGAAAGCATCTGGACATCTGGACATCTGGAACCCTTCCTTGAACTTCCTTGGGCGTGCATTTAGAACATTGACAGGGATTCAGTACATTCGAGAATTGTGGCTTCCTAGGCCTCTTTAAACACATGACAAGGTTCTAGATCTAACTCTTAAAAAAAAAAAAGTGCAAATTAAAACTAGCCCTGAGATGGCATTTTTCACATATTGGCAACAATCCAAAGAATTGATAACAGATGTGCTGGCAAGGGTGAGGGGAAGCCAGCAGTCCCAGGATGTTTCTGACAGTATGGGGGTGAAAAGAACTCAAACCCAGGTGGGGAAGTGGGCATCAGTCCTCAAATGGCGTGTGTCCTTTGACACAGAAACTGCACTCATGGGAAATGGACTTGTGGGTGTCCCTGCCCATGAGAGAACTGAGGGAGTGTGGGGTTACTCACTGTGGCTTTCTCTGGGAGGGCAAAAGTTTGCAGGCCACCCAAATACAGGGGCTGGGAAGATCAGACGTGACTCAGCCGTCCCATGGATAGTATGCAACTGTGTAAAAGAAATAGACAAAGGCGCCTCGTGTCCTGAAAGAGAATGAATTCCAAGGTGTACGGTCAAGTTCAAAAGAAATATGGTATGCCCAAAATGAGTGGCGTGCCAGCCTCGGTGCTAAGGAACCACAGGGGTGAGGGAGGCTGTGTTTCTGTATTAAACAGCCTGGAAAGGAAATGCAAGAAATGACAATTATTTTTGATTTGTTATTTGGGGGAAGGAAATTATGTTTGTTTGTTTATTTTCGTTTTTGTTTTTACTGAGTTATAGTCAGTTTACAATGCTGTGTCAATTTCTGGCATACAGCACAATTTTTTAGTCATACATGAATATACATATATTCATTTTCATATTCTTTTTCCCTGTGAGCTACCACAAGATCTTGTATATATTTCCCTGTGCTATACAATATAACCTTGTTTATCTATTCTATATGTATTATATATATATCTATCTATTCTATTTATGCTAACTCATTCTCACACTTCAAAATGCCCAAAGTAAGAAAAAAGACACACGGAGAAAACTCATCCCCTGACCTCTCCCAGAGCCCCCCAGCTTAGAATGAGTTAGCATTACCATAAGCAAGCAATAGATCAATGAAATTCAAAACAAAGCAAAAAGGTAAGGAAGAAAAACAGAGAGCTGGCCAACTGGCTTTGGAATTAGACAGCCTTGTGTTCTAGTCCCAGCAGGACTGTCACTAACCAGGTGACCCTGGAGTGTTGGGAAAGGGGTACACATAACTTCCTGATTGACTCCCATGAGACCTCCTTGCATGAGTTTAATGATGCAGAGAGACCTGAAGGACATTCCACCTTCACGGTACCTGCCAAAGGAAGATTTTGGGCAAATATTGGCTTTGCTTCTGAAGTGAAGGATGTCTGAGCAAATGTCCGCCAGGTGAGGGAAGTCCCCAAACATTCCCAGTTGCCTCTGAAAACACCCAGGAAACCTCCTCGCGGGACCTTACACCTCTCAGTCTGAGAGTTGAAAGCCCAACCCTTCAGGTTTGAGTCTCTGCCCGAGTTCTCCCTTTGGGACTCTGGGTGCTAGACTTTGCCCTAGTTTTCACCTCTGTGAAATGGAGCAGATGGCCGCATGTAGTAGCAAGGGGTCACCTAGGAGAGATTCTAGCTTAGTCCTGCCCCCACCCAGGGTAAAGATGAAATTGCATCTCTAGGTGCCTGAGCTTTCTCTAGAAAGAGTTGTAATTCCTGCAGGAGGTGACCCCCAACTGGGCTTTGAAGGATGCGTAGGAATTGGCAAAGACAGGCATTCTAGACAGAAGGAACAGTCTGGGTGAAGGTTTGGAGAGGGGAAACATGGTGATCTGGGGTTGAGGAGGCAAGGGGGACTGAATATCAACAGATTGGTGTGGCTGGAGCTGAGTCTGGCGGGACCTCAAATGCCAGGCCAAGGAGTTGAGGTCTTTTCCTTAGGGTGATCAGGAGCCCCGGAGGGTGTGTGAGCAGACCAGGAATCTAGATCGCAGAAGGCTGGCCTTACAGGAAGCCAGAGAGCTGCTGGCCATGGACCCAGTCCACGTCGCACATGTCACAACTGTGGCTGCATGCAAGAAGGGAGAGACAGACAAATACTTGAAGGGTGGAGTGACCAGGACTTAGTGAGGGACTAAAATTGTGGAATCAAGGAGAGATGCAGGCAAGACAGACCTCCTCCCTAAGTCTGGCCTTAAAGACAAGAAGCTGGGCTTGGAGATGTGAGTTTGATCTGGGGCTGTGGTTTGAGAGGGGCCTCCAGCTCTGCAAGTGGGGGTTTGTAACAGGTGGTTAGACGTAAAACTTGAATCTCTAAGGGGTTTCTCAGCCTTTTTTTTTTTAACAGCTTTTCGAATACAGTGCAATGAATTTGTATTTATAGAGTGTATTTATAGAGTTGTGCAACCACAATGTGGATTAAGAACACATCCATCACCTTAAAAACTAATTTCATGCCTATTTACAGTCACTCTCTCTACTTCTGAAGTGGATTAAGAATAGGCCTACCTTCACAACATTGTAAAATGACTATAACTCAAAAAAAATGTTAAAAAAAAAAAAAAAAGAATAGTCCTAACTCCACTAGCCCCAGTTCACAGTGGAGAGAACTGAGGCTTCGCTTCCGTAGCCCAGAGGGGTGGGAAGGTTCCAGTGGCAAAGTCAATCCCCCTCAGCCCATCGTGAAAAACCAGCAAAGCTAGGAATCCAAACCAGACTCCTAACACTTTAACAGCACTGCCAAGTGACATTTTAGGGTCTCCTGAGGTGGGAATAGGAAGTGGGAGGCCTTAAGACCCCTCCCTGAGGAGCCTGGCGGGGTGGTCTCAGTGTTAAGCCACAGGTCACCGGGGCTCTGCTGGTGATTTTTTTTTTCTTGCTAGTGATTTTCACCAGCATTCCAGGCTTAGAATTCTGTTTCCTCATATAGATTGGAGACCTCGGCGTGCGGAACCCAAGCCTGCCTGTTGTTTTTCAGGGGATACTCAGAGTTTCGTTTTGCATGTCCATGGATTGGTCTTACATTTTGAACATTTCAGGGGATCCCACAGCTCCTTCGGGAACTTCTTTCCCTTAAAAGGAAACTCCCAAATGGCCTCAAATTAGAGTGGGTGGTTCAACCTTATTCTTTCTGCAAATATGGAGTACCTACTGGGTGTCAAGGACCCAACAGGGGACAAAGCAAAGATCCCTTCCCTCCTGGGCTGACATTCCATGGCGGGAAAAGAGGAGAAACAAGTTAACTGAGTAGACGATTTTGTATGTGAAAGGTGATGGGTGCTATGGACAAAAATAAGGTCAAAAAGAGAAGGGAGAGCACGAGTCTTTTCATAAATGTCTAGAGGGTGGGCAGCTTAAATGTACTTTGTTTATTTGCCCCAAATCCCAATGAGAGACTTTGACGTTTTTTCCCACCTCCCGCTTTCAGATGCTGCAGTGAATAAAGAATTTTTTTGCCCCCTTCACAACCACTTGCGGACTTCTTACCGGTTTATCCTGAAGCTCTTAACATTCCTATCTGGCTTAGGTGGTTTTGGGTGTGTTTTGGGGAGAGAGTGGTGAGGCTCCTTAAGCAGGTGTGGCCAGAGGCACCCCAGCACCGCGCTGTGGGCGGGCAGCCAGCCCGTCCAGTTCACACAACACTTGCCCCTCTAGGGTTCCCGGAACACGTGAAGCTGGCCCCCCTGCCCACCTGGCAGCCCGTGGACGAGCATTTCATTCTGACCTGCCAGGTGTCTGGCGGGGCACCGCGGGCCCACCTCAGTGTGATGCTGCTCCGCGGGGAGGAGGTGCTGGAGCGGCAGCCAGTGGCAAAGGGGGAGTCCACCGAGGTCATGTTCACGGTGCTGGCGAAGAGAGAAGACCACGGTGTCAATTTCTCTTGCCGCACGGAGCTGGACCTGCGATCCGAAGGACTGGGACTATTCCAGAACAGCTCGGCCCCCAGGAAGCTCCAAACCTTTGGTGAGACACTGGGGAGCCAGCGGAGAGGATGGGATAGGGAAATTTCCTTCTTGGGGTGCAGGGTTCCTGGGAAGGAGAGGCCTGTGGCCATGGGGGTGCTGAGAAGGTGGTGACCTAGATTGCAAAGGTTTTGGGGAAGAGCATGTTCTTGGCCACTGGGGTGGAGTGTTCTGGAATGGGTGCCTGGACTGCAGGATCTTCTGAGAAGGCTGTGACCTGGGGCAGGTGGTGTGTGTATCCTGGGACAAGGGTGACCCAGGCCACAGTTTCCCGGGAAGAGGGTGTTCCAGGTGGGGGAATGGAAATGCCCCAGGAAAGGGCTTCAAGATGTCTGTCTCATCTCTGTTTACACCACCACCCTTACCAGTCCTGCCAATGACCGGCCTGCACCTTGATACCCTCCGGATTGTGGAAGTGGGCACACAGTGGCTCGTGAGCTGCACTCTGGATGGGCTGTTCCCAGCCTCAGAGGCTGAGGTCCACATGGCACTGGGGGACCAGAATTTGGAACCCAAAATTGTGAACCATGGTGACTCCCTCTTGGCCACAGCCTGGGTCAAGAGCAACGAGGAGGAGGGCACCCAGCATCTGGTATGTCAGGTGACGCTGGGAGACCAGACGCGGAGTAGACTGGAGAATGTGACCATCTACAGTAAGTAGAAACCTGGGCGGGGCTTCTGAGGGGGCAGGGCTAGAACCCACGGTGGGTCTCACTGTGTGCCTGCCCCACCTCCAGGCTTCCCAGCTCCCTACCTGACCCTGAGCAGGCCCCAGGTCCCAGAATGGACAACAGTGACTGTGGAGTGCAAGGCCCACGCAGGAGCCGTGGTGACGCTGGAGGATGCCCCAGCCAGGCTTGGTGCCCCGAGGGCCCAACTCCAGCTGAACGCCAGTGCCGAGGACAATGGGCGCAGCTTCTCCTGTTCTGCTGCCCTAGAGGTGGCTGGGCAGTGGCTATACAAGAACCGGACCCTGAAGCTCAGTGTCCTGTGTAAGTGGGGCATCTGGACAATGACCCCTAACCTCCAGGGCCCAACCCTCACCTCCACCCTGCTGAGCCCCCTCCCCAGATTCCTACCTAAGTCTTTCAGTCCTAGATGGTGAGTGATGTCTTAGTCCCTGACCCCATCTGTCATCTTGCTGTGTTTCTTCAGATGGCCCCCGACTAGACGAGAGAGATTGCCCAGGAAACTGGACGTGGCAGGAAGGGTCCCAGCAGACCCTGAGGTGCCAGGCCCGGGGGAACCCACTCCCCAAGCTGAAATGTAGCCGGAAAGGGGACGGGGCTTCGCTGCCCATTGGGGACCTGAGACCTGTCAAGCGGGAGGTTGCAGGCACCTACCTGTGTCAGGCCAACAGCTCTCGCGGTGTCACCAAGCGGGAAGTGGTCGTGAACGTGATCTGTGAGTGCCAGAGTTTGGAGCTGGGCAGGGTGGGGGCAGTGAACCCAGCTCGAGCCTCACCGCCCCCTTGTGTCCTCCCCATAGACCACCAGAATATCCCAGCCATCATCGTTCCAGTGGTAGCTGTTATCACCTTGGGTGCTGTAGGTGCTGCTGCTTACATCTATTACCGTAAGCAGAAGAAGCAGATATACGAGCTGCAGAAGGCCCAGAAGGGCTGGGAAAAATCTGGCAAGAAACTGAACACACCAGCCACGCCGCCCTGAGGCTGCCCCAGGACAGGACCTCCTCAGCCCCCGACACCTGACAAGCGAGGCTGCATCAAACAATGGTGGACACATGCTATTCAGCTACAGCCACCTTCCCAGGATGCCAGAGGACAGGCTCGAGGCCTCAGTCAGGATACAGACAGCATCCAGGTTCATGGCACCTGTGCACTTACAACCCCCAGGCCTCACACCTGACCTGTAGCCATGGGACTGAGCCAAGAGGAAGGGGCAAGACTCAGGGCATGACTGTGAGAGATGTTGAAGTCTGACCTGGCTGGAGGGGGTATGATGTAGAGCTGTACCTTCAACATGGGGATATCCAACTGGGAAACGTTGAAACTCACCCCATTCTGCATGTGCTGAGGCCCTACAATCCTAAGAGGGAAGTGGCCCTGCACAGACACATGCAGCGTTGAAACACAAATCCCCTCACTTCCTCTGACAAATGTCTGCTCGGGTACTGCTATCTGTCCACTGACTGTCCCCAGCCCTTGATGATGACATATTTATTCATTTGTTGTCTACCCGCTATTTACTGAGTGCCTTTTATGTGGTCTAGAATGGTAAGCAAGAATGTAGGTTTCTGCCCTCAGGGAGCTCTCAGTCTAACCTCATTCAGGATTGCGAGGCACAGTTGTGCTGGCTGTGCACTGCACATGAGTACCTGGCAAAATGATTAAGTGGGGCTAGGCTTTCCCATTCCATTGGCCAAGCTCCTTCCTCCCAGAACTAGTGGTGACATGGTTTAGCTGGTGTCATGCCCAGGGATGACCCACTGAGCCCTGATGCCTCAGCACTGGTACTGACCTCTGCTAGCCACTTCTCCACCCATAACTATCTCTGCTCGTGCTCACAGTGACACTTGATGGCATGCCTAAACATGGGTGCTCACTCCTTAATAGCCAAACCGTGGAGTCCCATGAAACTATGCCCAGCCCCTGCGTGCCCCTGCCTTGTCCTACCTGTTTCCATCTCAGTGGGACCATGCAAGAGCAGAACACTGCAGCTCCAAGCTCCTTCAGCAATAAGGGTCCAGCAGGCAGTGGGGAGGGGAGGCCTGGGAGAAACTGCTCCCTGCTGCAGAAGCCACTCCCTTGTGCTAGTAAAGCTTCTTCATCCTCCCAGCATTGTAAGAGTTGAGAGGGGAGGTGTCATGTCCAGCTGGAGCCCTTTCTAGCCGCCCCACCACAACCCGGTCCTCCCACTTCCTGCCCCAAGAAAAAGCTGGTTCAAGGCCTAACCCTCAGGCTCTAATCCAAACCGGAGGGCCTTCTGAGAAGCTAGTGAAAATTAAAGATCTCTCTCCAGAAAAACAGGATGACGTTTGATTTATAATGGGGTCTGAAATCCCATTCTTAAGCCGTGGGAGGGGGTTGTTTCCTGCAGGGCTTCTGGGCCCCTGGGAGCCTCTTTCCGGGTGGGGCTGACTAGGCGCTGCTGCGATCCTCCTTATCTCCAGAGCCAGCCTTGGCTCCCTGGCTCGGGGCCCCTCAGTCCAGGCTTTCTGCCATGGGGTCTCTGCTCCCCCTCTTTCTGCTGCTTTTGCTGGCAGCCTCCTACCAGCCAACTGGGAGCAGGCGGAGGCGCTGGGGTACCCGGACGCAGGGAACGGGAGGTAGATCTCCCGCACCCTCGGAGACCTCAGCACCGTTCTGGGTGCGCATAAGCCCCGAGTTCAAGGCCGTGCCGCCGGGGGGCTCACTGTGGCTCAACTGCAGCAGCAGCTGCCCCCTACCGGAGGGTTTCAGCCTCCGCACCGTGCTGCCGCGGGGCGAGACGCTCAGTGGGCCCCATTGGGTATCCTACCAGCTGCTGGATGTGAGGGCCTGGAGCTCCGATGTGCAATGCTTCGTCACCTGCGCAGGAGAAACGCGGGAGGCCACCGCCAGGATTACCGCCTACAGTGAGGGACAGGGGCTCAGGCCGGGCTGGGGTGAGGGAAGGGGGACTGCTGGGGTAGCTGACAGCCGCTCTAGGGGGAGCCCTCGGACTTTGCCCAGCAGTCCCCTCTTGCTTTAGAACAGCCACGCAGCGTGATCCTGGAGCCTCCGGTCTTAGTGCGCGATGAGTACACTCTTCGCTGCCACGTGACGCACGTGTTCCCCGTGGGCTTCCTGGTGGTGACTCTGAGGCGCGGTGGTCAAGTCATCTACTCAGAAAGCCTGGAGCACTACACTAGCGTGGATCTGGCCAATGTGACGATGACTCACACCCTTCATGCCAGGCCCAGTGACTTCGGGCAGCCAGTGACCTGCCACGCCCACCTAAATCTCGATGGCCTGGTGGTCCTCAGTAGCTCGGCACCCATGATGCTGACAGCTTTTGGTGAGGAATTCTTATAATCCTGGGAGGAGTGGGGAAGGGTCGTGACCTCAAGAAGGTGCGCAGGCCAAGAGAGCGTGTCCACGCGGGTCGTCGCACCTCCAAGTGCTCAGTTCCTAATTCTCGCCTCCTGTCTCCAGCTTGGAGTCCCGCATCCAAAGCCTTGGCCTCCACCTCCATCGCAGTCTTTGTGGTGATCCATCTCGTCGTGGGGGCCCTCTACCTTCGAAAGTGCCTATTGATGCAGTCCCGGGCCTAGAGGCACTGGTCCATGCTGGCTGAACTGGAGGAAAAAGGAATCTGGAACTATTTGGAGAACCCTGCCTGTCTCAAAAAAGCCTTCCTCAGCCAGCTTCTGTCCCTGGACATAAAGGTCCCCCATTAGTGCTCCTCTTCTGACAAAGTAGTTGTCTTTTTTTGGCCTTGCCTCTATCGTTTTCTCCAAGTTCCTTGTTTCCCTGAAGGCACCTGAGGTTTCTTCACTCTGGTCTTCTGCATGGGAGCCCCAATCTCTCTGCATTCCCCGCCGGTGTAGTAAAAACCTCTCCCGTGGGCATTATCAGTGCAGTGCAGGTGGGCAAAGCATGGGCCCTGGGGGCTTAGGGCTGTGGGAAGGCTGGTTCATGGTATGGCTTCTCCTGATTGGTTCCACCGCTACCACGCAGCAGCTGTGATTGGACGTTAAGTTTCCTTCCCTCCTCCACTTCAGAACCTGCAGTTTCCTGGAGCACAGGGGTGGGGCGAGAACTAATCCCTATAGTTCACCATTAGCGCTGGGAGTGAGAGCACAAATGGGAGGGGTCATGTGTACATTTTGAGGGACGTGGATATGCAGAAAAAATACCCATGTGATAACTACGGGGAAGGAGCAACCAGATGGTCGGGGGTTGGGGGGAGGATGTCACAGACTCGCATCCTGGCAACGTCCTGATAGTCCCCGGGCCTGGTGAGTGCATAGGAGGGTGTCAAAGCCTGGGGCCCGATGCGGGGTCAAAAGTGTCATAGTTGGTTTCTTGGTCTCGCGTGGACACAGAATCTGGACCCGCACTGGATGCCTGGCAAGGCCGGAGCGGTCAAGTGCCCCGGCCGCTGCACAGAAAGCGGATTCCGGGGTGCTCTTTGGCTGTTCCCACTCACACACGCCGCGTAGACACGTGCCCGCTGCACGCTGGGTAAATACAGACCCAGAGCCGAGCCGACCCTAATTTAGATGCCCGGGAACGCTGCGCGCAGGCACACGTGTTCCCGACTCGCTGTCACTTTCGTCCCCGCCCCTTCTGTCGCGTGCGGGGGCGGAGTCAGAGAAAGACTGGGGGCGTGGCTGTGACCCTCAGCTCCCCGGTTCAACTGGGGAAGGATCAGTGAGGGAGGCATCCCCACATCCTCTCCTAGAACCATCTCTTCCCCAGCTTGCACTTCTCAAATCTCTCCTAGCCCCCAAATCAATCTCCGCCCCAAGAAGCGCTGGTGGGAAGGGCCAAATATGGAGGCGGAGCTCAGAGTCCAGCTTATTATCATATCATCTAAGCTAGGGGTGGGGTGGAGATTTGAGAAGGGCAACCCTGCATCCCCCCACCTCCGCGTCGCCGCTGGGGATGACGCGGGAGCGCGCAGCCGCCCCCAGAAGGCCCCGGGAGATGGGGCCGGCCTCCACGTAGACCCCGGGGGTCGCTCGCTCCATCCAGCACGCCTTCATCAAGGCCGGGAGCCTGGTGCAAGATCGCCCTCCAGCACCCCCCTCACCCCGCCGCCTCTGCTGCCGCCCCCTCCTTGGAAACCAAGTTACCAACGTTAAACCAATCCCCGAGCGCAACTCAGCCTCCTCCACACCCCACCCGCCGCGCCGCGCCGCGCCGTCCTCTAGCCCAGCTCAGCGCTCGCGCTCCCCTCGCCTCCTGTGCTTCCCCCGCGGCGGCGATGCCAGCGCCCTCGCCAGGGCTGCACCGGGCGCTGCTCGGCCTCTGGGCTGCCCTGAGCCTGGGGCTCCTCGGCTTCTCAGGTAAGAGCCGGTCTGGCTCAGGGTGGACAGGGCGGGGGCGGAGTTCCCAGACCTGAGAAGAGGCCACAAACCCCTCCCGGCTTCACCCTCGCCTCGCTCCCACGCTTCTGCCCCCACCTTGAGCCCGGGCTTTCTTCTCTAACCCTCTTGCCCCCAACACACACTGGAGACCTAGCTTCCTGACTTCTGGCTCTCCCAGGTCTCTACCCTACCCTCTTCGAGATCCTGGGTGTCCTTCCGCACCCAGCCTCGGGCTCTGGAGACTGCATGTCTCCCTTGTCTCCTCCCGGGGTACCTCCCCACGCTTTGCTATGCACCATGGTCCACGGACTGGCATCTTCCCCACTCCTAATCCGCGAAGACCCGATCTCACCAACTGCTGTGACTCAGAGGCGCTGTTCCCGCTCCACCTGGAGCCCTGGCAACAACGTACATCGGCTGTTCCGGAGGTCCTTGCATGAGCCCAGCCCCGCGTCCTCTTTTCCATACTCTTCACCTGGGTTTGGAATCTTCCTTTATCTTTGACTCAGCCTCATCTCTCTTTTGCCCTCGCTTCAACAAGGGTCTCCCCCTCTGCGGGCAAGAACCCTGAGAACCCGTTCATTTCCTCCCCCCACCTGGGGTCCCCTCCTTCTAGCTTTGGTATGTGCGTTGAAGACCCCATCTTTCCCCTCCCCCTATGCTTTCCCATCACTCCATCGACACCTTGGAGAGCAGGGCTCTCCACTGCCATGTTGCAGAAACACCCTCGAGGTTTGGACAGTGGGAATGGGCTTGTAAACCTGAGGTCTGGGCAGTAAAGACTCTTGAGTTTTTTTCTGGCCTCTGTTCATTCCCTGGGAATCCCTGACTCGGTATAGGGGCGCTGAGATCCCAGGGAGATGGCTCCCAGGCTGAGCTCGCATTTCTCCGGGCAGCAATCGCACAGGAGCCTTTCTGGGCGGACCTGCAGCCCCGCGTGGCGCTCGTGGAACGCGGAGGATCGCTGTGGCTGAATTGCAGCACCAACTGCCCACGGCCCGAACGCGGTGGCCTGGAGACCTCACTGCGCCGGAATGGGACCCAGAGGGGTTTGCGCTGGCTGGCGCGGCAGCTGGTGGACATCCGCGAACCGGAGACCCAGCCCGTCTGCTTCTTCCGCTGCGCGCGGCGCACACTGCAAGCGCGTGGGCTCATTCGCACTTTTCGTGAGTTCTCAGCGGCCATGCTCTTACTCCACTATTTTCCCTCCCTCCCAGGCCCCGCCCCCTGGGTCACGGGGTCCTCTCCTTCAGGCCCCACCCTCTGGATCCCCATGTCCTCCCCGTCTTGATCCCTGCTTTCCACGCCACGTCCTGCTGAGCCCTGGCGTTTCCAACAGCTGTGATCTGTCCCCTTGTAGAACGGCCAGATCGTGTAGAGCTGGTGCCGCTGCCTGCCTGGCAGCCAGTGGGCGAGAACTTCACCCTGAGCTGTAGGGTCCCCGGCGCTGGGCCTCGTGGGAGTCTCACATTGACCCTGCTGCGGGGCGCCCAAGAGCTGATCCGTCGCAGCTTCTTCGGGGAGCCACCCCGAGCGCGGGGCGCGGTGCTCACAGCCACGGTACTGGCGCGGAGGGAGGACCATGGGGCTAATTTCTCGTGCCGTGCGGAGCTGGACCTGCGGCCTCACGGCCTGGGGCTGTTTGAAAACAGCTCGGCCCCCAGAGAGCTCCGAACCTTCGGTGAGTGGGTGTGAGGAGAAGGGGATCATAAGGGGTCGGGCGGGTATTTAAGAAGTTTGGAGGCAGAGAAACCTGAATTCTAATTCTTACTCCGACACTCACCAGCTGAAAGTTATTTTCCTCTTTGAGCATGTAAAGCGCTTAGAACATATTGACCGTTCAATACATAAGTTCAAGCTCTGTTCTTCTACTCCCAGCCCTGCCTCCGGACTCCCCGCGCCTCGCTGCCCCTCGGCTCTTGGAAGTGGACTCAGAAAGACCTGTGAGCTGCGCCATGGATGGGCTGTTTCCAGCCTCGGAGGCTGGGGTCTACCTGGCGCTGGGGGATCAGAGGCTGAGTCCCGATATCACCCTCGAGGGGGACGCTTTCATGGCCACTGCCACAACCACAGCTAGCGCAGAGCAGGAGGGCGCCAGGCAGCTGGTCTGCAACGTGACCCTGGGGGGCGAAAGCCGTGAGAGCCGGGAGAACGTGACAGTCTACAGTAAGAGCGAGTGAAGCGGTACTTCCGCAGCTCGGGGGTGGAGCCAGAGGAACGTGAAGGCGGGGCCAATAGTGGGTGGGGCTTGGTATCGGAATAGGCGTGGCCCGAGAGTCCCGAAGGGGCGGGGCAGGTGGAAGACAGACTGAGTAGTAGCTTGAGAGGCGGAGTCTGAGCGACCCCAAAGGGGAAGTTTGCAGACCCCAGGAGGATCCGTAGAGATAGGGCCTGACCACCTCAAGGGGGCGGGGCGAGAAAGGGCGGAGCCTGAACATCTCAAGAGGAAAGGGACAGTATCCTTTGGTTTGGCTGCAGCGGGGAAGGTTCGGGCTGATAAGGGGCAGCCTTGAACCGCAGGAGGGGCGTGGTCAGTGGACTCCCGACCAATGCCCCTCCCCCAGGCTTCCCGGAGCCCCTCCTGACCCTGAGCGAGCCCAACGCCCCCGAGGGGAAAACGGTGACAGTAACCTGCACAGCTGGGCCCCGAGCCCTGGTCACACTAGACGGAATTCCAGCCGCGGTCCCGGGACAGCCCGCCCAGCTCCAGCTAAACGCCACCGAGAACGACGACAGGCGTGGCTTCTTCTGCGACGCCACCCTCGAGGTGGACGGGGAGACCCTGAGTAAGAACGAGAGCGCCGAGTTGCGCGTCCTATGTGAGTTGGCCTTTAACCTCTCGCCTCCCTCATCTTGAGCTCAAAGGGCTTGCCCGGTTCCAGTTCCTGGCGCTGTAGTGAAGGAAGTGGAGGCTTACCTCACGGTCCGCGTCTAGCCTCTCAGCATCCCATGTCTCTGCCCGCAGACGCTCCCCGGCTGGACGATTCGGACTGTCCCAGGAGCTGGACGTGGCCGGAGGGCCCAGAGCAGACGCTGCGTTGCGAGGCCCGTGGAAACCCAGAGCCCTCGGTGCACTGCGCGCGGCCCGACGGGGGGTCGGTGCTGGCACTGGGCCTGCTCGGTCCGGTAACTCGCGCGCTCGCCGGCACTTACCGCTGCACCGCGACCAATGCCCAGGGCGAGGCAGTCAAAGACGTGACTCTGACGGTGGAGTGTGAGTGGGGGTGCGCAGCCTTTGGGCGGGATTTTGGGAAAGGGAAGAGGCTGGTGAGCGGGATAAGGGAAAGACCTCGGAGAAGGACCTAGGGGAAGGGGTCGGCGTGTCCACGGGGGTCTGGAGCACAGCGTTTGGGCTGCCTTGGAAAGGTGGGTGTTTCAAACGGGCTAACAATTTTTAGGCCAAAGACGGTGGGAGGGTCCTGTGGGCACTTTGTAGGAATCAGATAAAAGCACACCTTAGGGCTCAGGAAGCCCCAAAACAGTGCATGACTCGACTGGTGCAAAACTCCTTTTGTTCGGTGTCCCTCTGTGGAGCATAGCCTGTCCAATGCTTCCTGGCTCTCCTGGGTTGGGAAAAGGGGTCTAGAGACATTACACCGGTCCCTAAACCCCCAAAATCAACAACACTCCCCTCTAGATGCACCAGCGCTGGACAGTGTGGGCTGCCCTGAACGCATTACCTGGCTGGAAGGAACAGAGGCCTCCCTGAGCTGTGTGGCCCATGGGGTCCCACCTCCCAACGTGAGCTGCATGCGCTCTGGGGAGGCTGGGATCATCATCGAGGGCCTGCTGCATGTGGCCCGGGAGCACGCGGGCACCTATCGCTGCGAAGCCACCAATGCTCGAGGCTCTGCAGCCAAAAATGTGGCTGTCACTGTGGAATGTGAGTGGGGACAACATGGGGCAAGATGAGGGATGTCAGAATAACCCTCTTCTGACCTCCAGTCCCTGTACGACCTCTTCTCCTCAGATGGCCCCAGTTTTGAGGAGCTGAGCTGCCCCAGCAATTGGACATGGGTGGAAGGTTCTGGGCGACTATTTTCCTGTGAGGTTGATGGGAAGCCAGAGCCAAGTGTGGAGTGCATTGGCTCTGGCGGCACCAGTGAGGGGGTGCTGCTGCCACTGGCACCCCCAGGCCCTAGTGCCAGAGCCCCCCGAATCCCTAGTGAACTGGCACCTGGTACCTACATCTGTAATGCCACCAACCGGCACGGATCCATGGTCAAGACCGTCTCCGTGAGCGCGGAATGTGAGCCAGGCCCAAGTGGGCGGGCGGGGAATAGGGGGTGTCCTGAGTCCGAGCCCCTCCTGACCACCCCCTCTCCTGCCATGGCTGTTTTGCAGCACCACCGGAAATGGATGACTCTACCTGCCCAAGTCACCAGACGTGGTTGGAAGGGGCTGAGGCTGCTGCGCTGGCCTGCTCCGCCCGGGGTCGCCCCTCGCCACAAGTGCGCTGCTCCAGGGAGGGCGCGCCCCGGCCACAGCGGCTGCGCGTGTCCCGAGAGGATGCAGGCAGCTACCGCTGCTTGGCCACCAACCCGCACGGCACGGATGCCCGGATTGTCACCGTGGGCGTGGAATGTGAGTGGGGGAAGCACCAGATAGAGCACATTCATTCTCCAGAACAGTCACTAGAAGAGGTAGGATGGCCCAGAGGAGTTCAAGGGCATCTCCCTGAGTCGCATTTCTGGGGACAAGGAATCCCGGCCTAAACCTCAGAGTAATGAAAACTCTGCGGAACAAGATCATGGCACCTTCAAATTCTGGGTCTGAAGTGCATTGGCTTGGTTCCCCATCTCCTTCCACTCAGTGAAGCAGGTCTAAGGATTTTAGTCCTGACAATAGTCCCACTTGTAGGGGGAGGGGGCTCTGATAAGAGGCAGGACCCTTGCCTGCCCATCTCAGAAGGGGTGGTCTCAGATTGTGTTGGGCAGAAGGGGGCACTTGGTCAGCGGTGAGACCCCCTCAACCTCCTGTCCCCTACAGACCGCCCGGTGGTGGCCGAGCTGGCTGCTTCACCTCCTGGAGGCGTGCGGCCGGGCGGGAACTTCACATTGACCTGCAGGGCTGAGGCATGGCCCCCGGCCCAGATCAGCTGGCGCGCGCCCCCGGGGGCACTCAACATCGGCCTGTCCAGCAACAACAGCACGTTGAGCGTGGCGGGCGCCATGGGCAGCCACGGCGGCGAGTACGAGTGCGCAGCCACCAACGCGCATGGGCGCCACACACGGCGCATCACCGTGCGCGTGACTGGTAAGTGGCGGCTGGGTGTGGGGGTGAGGCGAGGGATCTCCAGGGAGGTGTGACCTGCGCCTTGGAATTCTTGACCCCGTCCCTACCTCGCTCTCCGTTCCCACAGATGAGACTGAAGTGAGCCAGAGTAGAAGTTAGGGGCTCCCAGACGGTGGGGCTTTGAGGGCTGGTTGGGGGTGGGAAGCGGATGGAGAGGGAGTGACCAGAGCCTAAGGAAAGGGATCCTCCGGGGCTGTGACTGCTATGGGGAGGGACTTCATTAACTTTTGGTGGGTTCTGCTTGGTGGAGACTTGATCCAATTCACCCTCCACTGTGTTGCTGCAGAGAAGGGGTGTTGGAGAGGGACCAAGGGCAGAGGATGGGGGCGGGGGACCCCAACAATATCCCCTCTCCCATTTCGTGTATCTCTGGGGCTGGGGACTTTCTAGGGTGGAGGAATCAGCGGGTCCCCTCCACCCTGATCCATTTGAGGATGAGTTGGTTTACTTGTAGGTATCTCCATGGCTAGGGGTTTATATCTGCCCCCTCCCCCTCCGTGATGGGGTAGCTGGTCAAATGGGTCAGGGTCACAGCGGTGTTATGAGTGGTCTTACTGGGGTCTCTCCTTTCCTCCAAGGCTGAGTTCCCTGGGGCTCCCTGCCAGGCCCGTGAGGACTGAACTTGTGCCTTCGGGGAGGGGACAGGAGTGGCCCAGCCTGGCATGCCGACGGGTGGGGCGAGCCCCTAGCTCGTCCCCCCTCTTTGAGCATCTCCATCCCGCAGGTCCGTGGCTGTGGGTCGCTGTGGGCGGCGCGGCGGGGGGCGCGGCGCTCTTGGCCGCGGGGGCCGGGCTGGCCTTCTACGTGCAGTCCACCGCCTGCAAGAAGGGCGAGTATAACGTGCAGGAGGCGGAGAGCTCCGGGGAGGCCGTGTGTCTCAACGGCGCTGGCGGCGGCGCCAGCGCGGGCACGGGCGCGGAAGGTGGAACAGAGGCTGCGGGCACTGCGGAGGCGCCGGCGGGCGGCGAGGTCTTCGCCATCCAGCTGACGTCAGCATGAGCCAGCTCCCCTCTCCCCGCCGGCCGGGGGACGCCCCCCAGACGCACGCGGGGGCTTACTTATTGTTCTATTTATTTATTCATTTATTTATTTATTCGCTTCCAGGGGCGTCACCCCCATTTTCTACCCCCACCCCCAATAAAGTTTTTATAAAGGACTCCGGCTCCATCTGCTTCAGCCTGCGAAGTGGAAGCAACCCAGGGTTCCAATCCCAACCCTACGGGTTATTTACTCAAAACCCTGTTTGTTTTTAAGGGCTTACCATGTGTCAAGCACAGTCCAAGCTGCCTTTTCACGATGTGGCCTGGAGCCAGTGCTCTCCCTACCCAGGGTTTCCTGCTCTCACTGGACCCTTAGGCTGGGGCGGGGACCGCGCTTCCCCCTTTCTGCCACTTATCTCTTGTGCCCAACGCTGCCACCTAATCTGGCTAATGGTTGAGGGTGGGAGCTAGTGCTTCCCCCAGGCCTGGCTGCGTTCCCGGCAGAACTGACACTGCCTTCCCTGGATGGGTGGAGCCCCTTTCCCAGGGGTCTGGCCCAGCCCCTGCCCTGAGGCCTTGCAGGGATGGGCACAGGATGCTGCATCCTCTGATTATCAGCTCTTGGAATGTCCCTGCTATTACAAGGTGTGCCCCTGCCCCCTGCCCCAGCCTCCTCCATTCTATGTCCATCCACTCTGCCTCAGTCTACTCACCACCTGCCTTTCGACCTGGCCCGTTGTGATTCAGGAGAGACACACAGGATATCAGCCGCACTCCCCCAACACACACACACACACACAGCAGGAGAGAACAGCTGGGCCTCCCCTCCCCCCACCCCTAGTTTCCTCCTCCCTCAAAAGCAGGAACACAGAGCTGCCAGAAGGAAGCAGGCCTGGACAGTTCCAGCTCCACCAGCATTTCTGTGCACACATTTCAGGAGCCAAGGTGAGAGCAGGAAACTGAGGCACTAGAGGCCGAGCCACAGCTGGGTGCCAGGCACAGAAGAGGGAAGGGCACAAATGAGGTGCCACTGCTGTCCCGCCCTCCCTTAATCACCTCTCCACGCCCACCCGCACCTTCGAGGTTCCTGGAACCCCACAAAGTTCTGCCTGCCACAGGGCCTTTGCTTTTGCCATTTCCTCACCTTAGATGGCCCCATAGTTAGTTCCTTATCTTCAGGTCTCTACACAGATGTCACCTGCTCAGAGAGGCCTTCCCTGAGAACATGGCTAAGGTAGCGGCCCAACTCCTCACCTCCCCACGGACTTTATTTTCTCTGTAGCACAATCACTACTTGACATTCTAGCAGATAACTGTCACTCTAGAATATTGGCTTTGCTAGAGCAGGGGTCTGTGTTTGATTCACCGATGAGTGTCCCCATGGGGTCCTGGGCACACAGTAGTTGCTCAGTAAATATTGAATAAGTGGCTAACAACAGCCAGGGGTTTGCAGATACACTGTCTTGAGACCCTCGTGTATTCAGAGTCTATCCCCGGAGAGCTTCTCCATGTTGGGCACTGGACGGGGGTGGGCTATCATGGTCAGAAACCCAGATGTGATGACCTTGGACCTCTGAAGTCACGGTCTAGCAGGGGAGATGAATGTGAATGAAATAACCCTGGACCAGCAGAGAGCTTGAAACTTCTGGTAGGTTCTAAAAGGGAGATGAGCCAGCTGCTGCCCTAGAGCCTGACATGGGGTGGGAGTGGGGGAGCCATTTTAGGCTGGGTGGTCAAGGACGGCTTCTCTGAAGATGTAGTGTTGGGGCTGAGAGCCCCACCCCAGGTGATGAGAAGGCAGGAGCGATGGGGGATGTGGGTGAGGGTGTTCTGAGCGGAGGAAGGGTGGCGCTGAATGAGCCAGGGATCTCAGGGCCGAGGGATCCGGGCCCAGGCCTTCCCCGCAGGCTCACTCAGGAGACACAGAGTGGGTTTCGCAGGGGCTTGCCTCCCCAGGGCATGCAGCCAGGCAGGCCTCACTCACCCCCCACAGCAGGGACCACCTCTGCCTTTGCTGAATCGCACCCATCCCTGATGCTCCCTCCTCCCTCCCTCCCAGGGAGGACTGGTGGCCTGTGTGTCCTGCCAGCAAGGGTAGGACCCAGCGTCTTGCATGTGGCTCCTGGCTTCAGGTTGGGGACACTCTTTGGTGGGGCCAGGAAGATCTTGAAATGGAGGGAGGGACACAGAGCAAGGACTGGTGCACTTAAATTTGCAGGAAGGTGACATCCTGAGGGCAGGGGTGGAGCTGACAAAGGACCTACCTGTGTGTGTACCACTATGCGCCAACTCTGTGTCCGTTTTGTGTGTGTATATGCATCCTGTGTGTGTCTATCAACACGTGTCTATCAACACATGTCTATAGGTAGGTGTGTGTCTGTCAATATGTGTGTCCTTCTATTTTGTGTGTGGTCTGTCTCTGGGTGTACATGTCTCATGAGTGTCAGCACATTTGCATCTGTTGATCTGTCTCGCATGTGTGTCTCGATGTGTCTGTCAGTGTGCGTGTCCATGTGGACGTGTCTGTCTTTCTGAACGCGTTGTCTGTCTCCACACTCGGTGGCTGTTGCCCTGTATGGGCTGTTGTCATGAATGTGGCTAATTCCCTTGGGGGAGCTGGTACCAGTATCTGTGACTGTGTGTGTCCCTTGAACCCCAATGAGAAGACCCCTTCCCCGCATTCCTGGGCCTGGGGAGAGGCGGGGGAGGATCAAGCAAGGTGGGATCCAGGTCATGCTGCCTCTTCTAGGAGTGTTTCTATTCTTTATTGTTACTGCTATTAACAATATGAGTATCGCTGTTGACAGCATTTCTGGGGGGTGGGGGGAGCTCAGCCAAGCCTGATTGGAGCAGGGACCAAGGAGGGGGCCAGTGACCCCCTGAGCCAAAAGGTCTGGGGCCTGCATCCTCCACTGGCGTCTCTGAAAGGGGAGGGGGCAGAGAGGAGGCCGACTGGATCCCTCAAGACCCAAGCTCTTTCCCCTCGGAGGGCTTCTGCCCGTTCTCCCCAGGGAGAAACTGAGGCAGGACAGGCTCGGCTGGGTGAGGAAGGGCTTACCCTTCCTGAGTTGGGACTGGGTGGGGGCCCAGCGACACTCCACATCGGCCACATAGCCTCTTGGGCTGGACACTTTTCCGGGGCACCAGCCAGCAGCTAGAGCACCGAGTGCCGTATTTCTTGTACCTGGGGTGGGGGTGCAAGAAACCCACATTCAGCCTGGAAATCACCACCAGGGAGCCACTTTCCCCAAGAGGTGGGTGTTTTCTCTTCCCACTACTCCTCACTGGCTAAGCAGGGACTGATGTCACCCCACCCCAATTCCCTCCTCTCTTTTGAGGACCTGATTCCACAGGCATTGCAGAGAGGGGTCCCATCTTCAGCATCTCTCCAGAGTGGGGTCCTTTGGGTCCTACAGGAAGCACAGCGTCGGGGCCCTGAAAGGGCATAAGCCAAAGGGCAGGGGTCAGAGGCCAAGAGTCCAAGCTCAGGAGGCCTGTGTCGGGTAGGGTGGGCATTTTCGGGGGGGGGGGTCCTCTGTAAAGGCCCCACCCAGCCCTAGGCCAGATCTAAGACATAGGGAAAGCCAGGAAGGGAGACAGATGGCAAAGCTCGGCAGAGGAGGAAGCTGGGGGTGGGGGTGACTCAGCCTGAGTGGAGGGGGGCGCTGTGACTCCTCCTGGATGGGTCTAAATAGGGAAGCAGGTTGGGAAGAAAGATAAGGAGGAAAGGAAACCATACCCTCCCCCAAATATTTATAGCTCTCAAGTCTCCAGGACTTACCCAGGGCCTCGCTGCCTCGCAGGTTGGCCTCTGGGCCCCCGGCAGGGCCAGTCGGGGCACCCTGAGAGCGGCTGCTGCAAGCCAGGCTGGGGGAGTAGACAGGCGTTAGCATCAGGACGTCTGTACCCTGCCCCAGACAGCCCGCAAATGAGTATGTCCTGCCAGGGTATTGGGCAGTCCCCGAGGAGGCATCTGACGTCTGAAAGGCCTGGCCCCTCATTGGTAATCACAATCATAATCGTGTGAAGAGGTAATAAGTCTGGAGCCAACCTGCCAGGTTGAAAGCTCAGTTCTCCCAAGTCCTCACTTTGTGACCCTGGACAAGTGATCGCACCCTCTACACCTCAGTTTCTGCACCTGTAAAGTGGGCTTCCCCAGGCTTCAGAGAGCCCATAGACGTCAAGTGCTCCGATATCTCGTATTGTTGTTGTCCTGTCTGACAAATGGTTGCTATTATCATTACTGGAAAAATCTACCACAGCAGCAGCCCTGGGTACTGTCAGACTATTTCATTAGGAGGAGACCTGCACTTGGACCTGGATGTGACTGGTCTCCAGCAGCAGGGACAGGGACTGGCACCAGCCTGATGTCTTGCTTAGAGTCGGGGCTGTCTGTAATGCAGGGCTGGCATAGGAGTCCTTGAGCAGATGCTGGGAGCACCTGTTCCCAGGCCTCTGTGCTTTTATCATTACTTGCATAAAGGGTGCCCTTGCCCAGGCTGGCCCCTACCTGTAGCTGGGTATGATCTGGAGGCTGGCATCCGGCTTTATCTGAAACTTCAGGGTCACCCCTTCGAACTGGGGGTCCACTTTCTCTGAGCCCCTCTGGGGGTTCAACTGCTTCCGGGGCCTCCTCTGTGGCTGAGCTGAAGAGGCCAGGGGAGTCCCTGGGCTGTGGCACTGCTGGCTGATTGGGGTCAGCATGTTCTTGGCATCCCTGGCCAGAGGAGGGGGTCCCAGGGTCCCCAGGGCCTTCAGCTCCCAGCAGGGCCCCAGGGCCTGGGTGTCCCACGTGGGAGGCTGGGCCAGCCCCTCTGCTGTCTCTTGGAGGAAGCGCAGTGCAGTGACTGAATCCTGGTGTGCAGGCCAGAAGGACCTGGAGACAAGGGGCAGTGTGGTCAGCCCCTTCCCCGAGCAGCACCTACTTGGGTCTCAGAGATACGGAACAAGGCAAGGAGAATGGCATAGCCTCTGACCCCCATATGACCCCAAGTATCCCTGGGGACGAGGCCCTCTTCCTTGTCAGTACCAGTAACTAACATTTTGACCCCTGGATAACCCCAGGAGCCAGAGGTCATGATCCCTTGACCACTGGACCAGGTTGGGGGAAGGGCCGCTCCTTAACGTACCTGCCACTGGGTCTGAGGCATCCAGGAGTCCTCGGTGCCCGCTGGGCCCGGGGTTCCGGGGGCAGCTCGGGGTCTAGACAGCGTGGCGCCAGCAGCTCTCGCAGCATGAAGTCCGGGACTGGCTCAGCCTCCATTGCACCCCAGCCCAGGCCCCCTTCCCAAATCTCGCCCTGCCCCGCCCACGCCAGTCCCACCGGATGAGCTTCACCTGCGTGGGGCGGGGGCGCTTTTGGCGGAGGGTGCAAGGAGCACCACCTGAGTGGGGCGGCGCCTGTGGGATCGGGCGCCTCTGGTGGACGATGTTGGGCACCGGCTTCCAACCCCCCACTCTCGGGCCAGCCTCTGTCCCTTTCCCCCTCCCCTGACTCTGCTCAGGGGGCTTGCACACCCCTTGTGGCCAAGGGCGGCCTGGAGCCCTCCAAATCCCTCCGCGCTGCGGGGCGGAGTCTTGCCACGCTGATCTTCAGGCTCTCGGGCCTTCACCTTCAGGCCTCTGCCTGTTTCCCGCTGGCCCAAAACCGTTGTGGAAGAGGAAGGCTGGGGGTATGGGAGATGCAGTTGTAGACCCCAGGGCCCGCCCCTCTGTCCCCACCTTCCTCATAAGGACATTCAAGATGCTGGAGGTCTGTGAGACAGTTTTATTGTTGCTCCAATTAGATTCCACCCCATCCACATCCCCTTTCTCAGGGGGCTTGAGGGAGGCTGCCCCAGTAGGGGCGCTGTCCCCACCACAGCCTGGACATGGGCTCTCTGATGCAGGGGTTTTAGCCTTCTGGCCGCTTCCGACATCTCTCTCTCAGGCCTGTCCCTGCTCTGGGCTGGGCTGGCAACTTGGCTATTTCTCCAGTCCCGGCGCTGGGGCCGTGAGTGTCTAGGACGATCCAGCTGTCTGTATCAGTGGGGCTTGGGGACATGGCCGTCCACGTAGAAGTTCCTGGTGATCTTGGGCAGGGTGAATTCAGCCCCTTCCAGCTCAGGAGTCAGCAGGATCTGGCAGCCCAGCCGGGAGTTCTCTTGGAGGAGGGGGGCCATGTCCAGCATGTCATCCTCCCTGGGGCGAGGGGGGCAGCGGTGATTAGCGGGTCTGTGGGGAGTGGTCAGAGGGGAAGCTCTCCTGCCAGAAGATGGAGCGAGGAGGGGAGAAAGGCTGGGGCTGCCCTCCGCTGCTGCCCGGGTGGACCTCTGAACACTGGGAATGCAAGAGCTCAGTGGCCAAGCCGTGCAGCTCAGAGCTGGGAGGGGCTGCCCTGCTCACCTCTCGTCAGGAGGAGGCAGAAGGTCCAGGTGGTCCTCGCTCACATACACATGGCAGGTGGAGCACGCCAGGGAGGCTTCGCAGGCCCCTGGGGGCAGCAAGTGAGGGAGCATCGGTGAGGGGCAGGGGCAGGCAGGTGACATTCAGTGAAGGACAAAAAGGAGAAGCCCTTTGTTTCACCACATGCCCTTCATCTCTCCCTCCCAGGCCTGCACATCCCCTGTGTGCAACCTCCACTCTGTCATTTACTTAGCTGACTGTTCCCAACCTGCATAGAGGTTTTGCAAAGGGACATCTGGGGTGTCCCACTTCCCCCAAAACTCCCCAGCAGGCTGAGGACCAGGCTGGGTACCTGGAACCATTAATGAGCGTGGACTCGACTTCAGTGTAGCTGAGAGAGGACAGGCCAGGTGGGGTCCCTGTAGCCTGTGAGCCCTTGCTGCGACCCTGTCACTGTGCTGGGCTTCCCTGCTGCTCCTGAAGGAGGCACAGGCTCACTCAGCATCTAGGGCTGCAGCAGGGGAAGGGGTCAGGGAGTCAGGATTGAAAGATACAGAATCTGCGGTTTTCTGCTTGTCCCCAGACACATTCCCAACCTGACTGATCACTGAGAACTGTGCCTGGGGATAATGTCCCTCCTGGCCTAAAGCCTTCCAAAGGGTTTTCATAGCTACAATAAAATCCAACCTCCTCCACTTAGTCCTTGAGATCCTCCCACCCCCACACTCACCCACTTCAGCCTCACCGGCCCCCTCACTCAACTCCAACACACCAAGCTTTCCCCACCACAGGACCTTTGCACTTGCTGTACTCTTGACCTGGAAAGCTTTTTTCTCCAGTCTTTCCATGGCTGGGTCCTTTTTCTGTCTAAAAGATATTTGTTATAAGTGAACGGGACAGAATTCCCTTTTCTCTTCCAGACAGGTTGGACAGTGAGAGTGGAGGTGCAAGGCAACCTCCTGATCCAGCAGACCCTCCCTGTGGGATGTGGTGACCAACTTGCCCACCCTCCCTGTCTCTTGGGAAGAAACTGTCTGGGCCTTGAAACTCCAAGCAGTCCCCAGGTGTCTCTTCCTGAGCCCCCTTCCCCAACTCATTAGCATCCTTACCCCATGAGCTGGAGATTCTAACATGATCATTCCAACTACTCACTGTACCCTAATCACATGCCAGGTACTACACATGGTATCTGTATAATCCTCACAGCAACCCACTGAGATAGGAACTCAATTATCCTATTTTATAGATGAGGAGGCCAAGAGATGCTAAGTACCTGCTCAGAGTCATAACTTGCCTCTTTGAAGCCCATGATCTAATCTCTGTCATGAACTGCCAGCCACTGGATTCCAGAACAGAACTTGAGGTAGGTCTGCCATGACCCGCCCCCCCTCCCCATCCCCACACCCTCCCCTTTTAGTGATTAAACCAGCTCCCTATTACATACATCCAAGAAATAACCCAGTACAATTTTTTTTTTAAAGACCACTCTTCCCAGTTGCTCATGATATAAATACATGTTTAGGCATGGGATTATTGTCTCAATTAGGTTGAAACTGGTGTGAAATGACAGGGGCCTTTGTATAGTGCTACCTGGCACACAGGTGTTCAATATCCACAGAAGAGCAGCACAGATTAGTGGCTCAGACAGGCTCGGTTTGAATCTAGTTTTGCCACTTACTTGACTTTGGACCAGGTCTACTTAACCTGGGGCTCAGTTTTCTCCCCTGTAAAACAGGATAACATCCTCCCCTATTGCATAAAGTTGTCATGAAACACACTCAATCAGTTAATATGTGTTTACACATTTAAAATAATGTCTGCTATTATCTTCACTTTCACAAGTACTAATTTAATACCTGTTACATCTAACTACTATGACAGGCAACAGATAAGTGTGAACAAGGTAAACAGGGTTTCTGATCTCATTCTGGGGAGAGATGACAAAGGAAATGAAACAATGAGAAGTGCCATGAAGGCAATAAAACACACAGATATATTTGATAGAGTGATTGGGGCATGGGGACTTGCTTATAGGGAAAAGACTATCAGGAGGATGACATTTACATCAAGACCTGAAGGATGAGAAGGAGCCAGAAGATTTGGTGGGAAAGCACTTCAGAGCAGCAAATTCGAAGACCCTGAGGCAGGCATGAACTTGGCTGAGGAATAGAAAGCCAGTGTGGCTTGACTAGAGGGGGAAAGAAGGACGAGAACAGAAGCTCCTGGAGGGCAGGAGTTTTAGTTACCTCTAGTAAATGCTCAATAAATATCTGTTGAATGAAGGTTAAGAGGGCAGGCAATGAGACTGTGGTGAGGAGTCTTAAGTTTAACCATGTTGGTGGGAAGTCATGCAGGGTAAAGGAGTGGAGTCTTATCTGATTTGTGGGATTTTTTAAACGAATGAATAGGGCCTCCCCACTTCCCAGTGCCCGGCTCCCACCTTCCAGGTCCACCCCATGGCGCTGGGCCAGGTGGAGAACATTGTCCCCGACTCTGCCGCTCACGGGAATCCGCTGGCCTGACCGGTCTATGAACACCACGTTCACCCTAGGGACAGATTGGGGTGTAGATGCCAAAATGGATGATGGGCCCAGGGGCCAGGTGGATTCTAGGGTTAGGAAGTCGGGTTTGGGGCGTGATGGACAGGGGAAGGGGGCGTATACAGAAAGAGGACCCAGGGATGAGGCTGCAGAGCAAGGTGGGGGCCTCGTGAAATTAGCAATGGGGGAGTCGGCTCCCACACTCACACGTCCCCTGGCCGTTCGGGGCCGCCGGCTTCTTCCTCCCCTGCCTGGCGCGAGCCTGGAAAACACGGTTGGGTGAGCTGCCATGCCGCGCCCGACCGGCGTCCAGTGGGTTAACGCTGCCGCCCGAGGTGCCCCAGATACCTGTCGCCTGGAATTTCCTGGCTATCGCTGGCGCCGCCGCCTCCCCGGACCCCCAAAAGCCCCCAGATCGGCTACACCAGGCACCCCTGGCCGCCCGCAGCAGGAATCCAGCATTCACGCCTCCCCAGGCCACGGAGGCTGCCATGACAGGCATCACGTGACCCGCAGACTAGGCATGCGCAGTAACAGACACACGAGCAAAGGGCCCATAATTATCCGAATATAAGCGTCGGCTTTTGCTTGGGGGCCTGCGAGGGAGGGGCCTCCAGGGGAAACTGCCAGAGTGGGAGGGCACTGGACAGGCTTGGGAGCACCAAAACCGGTAGCGCTATCCCAGACCTCCCACCCAGGCCCACTGTCCCAAGAACCAGCCAGCTCTGCTTTCTTTAAAACCATTTACTTAACAAACTTTAATTCAGCAAAGGTCTGTGTGAGAAGATTGGGGAGAGGACACCCCCTCCCCTGGAGTGGATGTGAACCCCCCAGAGTCAGGGGAGGGAAGCTGGTGGCCCAGCCGGCCAGGGTCAGGGCCCAGGGTCACCTCAGACTGACAGGTCCTGCTGGTGGGCAGGGGCAGAGCTTATATGCACGTTGTTGGATTTTCCAGCACTGGGCCAAAGGGAGGCCAGCTCCGGGTGATCTGGCCTGGGACGAAGAGGCGGAGCTCATCTTCAACATGGAGACAGCAGAGGCCAGTGAGATGCACAATGCCCCACAGACGGACAGAAGAGGTTTAAGCTGGCAGAGAAAGTCCAACTCTGCATCTAGGCCTGGGCAGGAGGGCTGGTGGGACTGGTTTGCCAAGACCAAGGCTTTGGCTTCTACTGTCCCCACGATGGGGGACCCGGCGTAGAGGAGCCCAATCCCCAGGCCAGAGCCATTTGGTCCTGAGTCAAGCTTCTGGAGCTCAGCATCTGAGAGGCTCTGGCCAGTGGGGCCTGGGGCCTGGCTTTAAGGCATCAGAAGGTGAGGGGACTGTGGTAGGGTGTAGGGGACCCGGAGCTGGAGTACAGGCCAGAAAGGGCAGGCAGGGGCAGGAGAGAGCCAAGCCTGCAGCAGATATGGGAGAAAGAAAAAAGAGTGAGCCATTTCAAACTGAAAGTGTGGAATGGAGGCCCAGACATGCTGGGCCTTAAAGGAATCAGAGCTGGGGGCCATCTGGATTGTTTTAAAAAATAATAAAAATTAGAAAAGGAAACCAAAGTCAATTGTCAAAGTTAAAAAAGGGGACAGTCTCTGATCCTCACGGGAGGTGAGGGAAACCTCCAAGGCACTCAAGAGGCCAAGATACAGGAGCAATGAGGCAGGAGAGGACTCCCAGAGAGACAGACACAGGTGGACACAGGCGGACACAGGGGTGGGGAGAGAGAGAGGGGGCCGGGCCCCTCCCTCTTAAGGCTGCAGGGTTTCCACGCCAGGAGCACGCCAGAGGTGCACGCCAGAGGTGCAGAGTGGCCCCTGGACTCCCCCACATTCCTTGGGCTCCTGCTGGTTGGTCAGCAAAGTCTTTCAGAGATTTTTCTATTACCGAAAGGAAAAAAAAAACACAAAACAAAACACCAGAAAACCCAAAAGCGATTTGGTTCAGGCCCTTGAGCATCTCTGGCACTGGCCCCTTAGAAAATCCTCTTGCGCTTCAGGTAGGAATCTGCGTAGTGGCCGCCAAGGCCCTGGGAGTGCTGACCCACGTAGCTGCCTTCTGGGCTTGGCTCAGGTGAGGGCAACAGGTGGGCAAAGCTGCGTTTCTGGCCACCCAGCGGGGTCTGGAGACAAAGGGGAAGGAGTGGCAATGGGTCAGGGGCCACCCAGGGGCCATGGCTCCCCAGCCTTGCATGTCCCCACCCCCTGCCCATACCTTCAGCAAGTGGCTGTGGCCATTGGGCCCAGGGCCAAGGCCCAGGAGCCCTTCTCCAGAGCTCAGAGGGGAGGAGCCGACCACCTGGGAGAAATGGGAGAGACATGGGATGGGAGAGGAAGCAGTCCCCAGAGCAGAGGCAAGGGTTTCAGGTTCAAACCTTGCCTCTGCCTCTTACTAGCTATGATATTAATTCATCTCTCTGGGCCTCAGTTTCTTCATCTGTGGACTGGGCTAATTCCATCCACACCCAGGGCTGTTGCGGGAGGATGTAAGAGGCCAGGAAGGCTGGGCAATACACGGTGTGAGACACACAGGCTTGGGGAGGGGAAGATGGCTAGTTTCAGCCCAGCCCTGAGCAGACTGACCCCTGCCACCACCCCAGCCTTGACCTAGGCATTAAGGGTCACAGGGGCCCCCTGCATCTTGGCTGTCCCTGAGGACCTGCAGTGGGCTGGGGAGGCTCCTCACCTTGTTAAGGTGGCTCTGCTTGAGGCCAGCCTGCAGGCCGCTAGTGAAGTAGGAGGTGGGTGAGCCCGAATAGAAGTGGGAGAGCGGCCCGCCGCCACCTCCGCCACCCCGTTCGCCAAAGCCACTGGGTGGGGGGGACATCTGCAGAGAGAGAGCTGGCTGAGTAAGATGGATCGCTGCAGTACTATCTCCTTTCATAGATCCCCAAACAATTCCAGGCTTTGACCAATGGGATAGGAGTATGACAATGCCAGCAGAGGGGTCCACCCTCCCTTCCTCCTCCAGGGACCTCTGGAACCACCACCACATGCAGGAGCACAGGTTGGCCTGCTGGAGGATAAGCCCCATATGGAGCAGGTAAGTCCTTGCAGCCGAGGCCCCTTCACCAGCCTACTGACCACCAGACAAATGAAAGAAGCCACCATGGACCACTGAGCTGCAGCTGAACTGCCAGGTGACTGCAGACAACCACCCACCCACCACCCCACAGAATGATGAGAAACAATCAAATGTTTGCTGTTCCAAGCCATGAAGTAATGGGACTGCTTGTTATGCAGCAAAAGCTAACACTCAGGTGGTGGGATGGACAGGGCAGCAATTACTTTGTGTCGGCTGGGTCCGTGAGGCCCTAGGGTTGGCTCCCGTGGGTGGGAGAAGAGCCGTCGAGGTCCCACATCCTGAATGAAAGTGGGAGAAGCAGCATGTTGGGTTGGGGTCGGTAACCAACTTCACCCCTGACTCAATTCCACAGCACAGTTGTCATCAGGGAAGTCAGCCCCCTCCAATAGACACAGTGCATAAGAGCCCACTCAGCCTGCAGGGTCGGGCAATGAGACAGAATAGGTGCCCCATCCCAGGGGGTGGCTGCACCTCAGCCCCAGAGATGACTGCTGTGAAGGTGTGTGGCCCCGATGGGGCCAAGGGTTTGGAGTTTTCGAGGCAAGCTGGGCATCTAGGTTGTGCAAACTCTTGCAGGTTCTGTATGTTGGCACTGGCTTCTATTCGTTTTTTTTTTCCTTAATCTAGTTTGGGCCAAACGTAATACAGGTGGCGAGGCTGCAATCTCTGACCTAGAGGAAGCTGGAATCACAGAAGGAGCAGCTCTGCAGGGACAGGGACAGGAATCGCAGAGGGGAGAGCAGGGAGGAAGACAGAGAGACAGAAAGGAGGCTGAACCCTGTCTCTAAGGGGAAGCAGAAGTGTGGCCTAAGGCCTCTCAGGAGAGAAAGACAACTGACAGGAAGCAGGGTCTGATGCAGAGAGACAGACAGAGACTTAAGGGCAGCAACCGTGTCTGACACGTTCCCCGCTGTCTCCCTAGCGCCCTGCCTGGCAGCCAGTACTAGAGAAATATCGGTCTGGACAACGACTTGCTCCCAGGGGACAAAGGGCCACAGCAGCTAGTCCCTGGGAGGGCTCCCCACAGGGCGGCCAGTTACTCACCGAGGGGTAGTCAAAGCCATAACTGTCGGGCAGCCCTGGTTCAGGTGGCAGGCGGGTGCTGGTGAGGGGGCTGAGCAGGCGGGACTTGAGCGGGAAGGCTTTGCTGCTGCCACCACTTCCGGGGGCTGGGGGGTTAGGCAGGGGGCCCTCAGCTGGGCGGCGGCTTCTCCCAGCGCCTCCCCAGCCCCGGGCCTCCTTACCCGCCAGGTTGCTGGCTGGGAGCAGGCTGTGTAGGTTCAGGTAGGGATTCAGGGGGATCCGGAAGTCCTTGGGGGGTTCCCCCAGCAGTGAGACCTGTGGTGAGAGGGCCAGACTCATACTCACGAGGGCCCCAGGTAGGGGGTACCTCGCAGGGCAGAAGACTGGAATGGTGCTGGGTGCAGTGTAGGGCCTTACCCCAGGGGGCGTTGGCAGCGGCCCACTGTCCTTCTGGAGGCCTCTGAGGCCAGTACCTCGAAGCCCCATAGGGGCAGGGGGTGGAGTGAGCTGGGGTGCTGGGGGACCTAGGCCCATGGTTTCCCGGTCACCCCCAGAGGGGCCAAGTAGTGGCGGCAGCAGGGGTGGTGGCTTCCCTCGCCGGGGCGGCAGCTCTGGGGGCAGGCCCCCTCCTACAGAGAGAGGGAAGGTGTCAGTGGCCCAGCCACACAGGAACATCCTCCCAGGGCCCTAGAGCCTCCACGTGGACCAGGGCCAGCAGCTAAAGGGCAAGTACATGCTGAACACAGAGGAGAGCCCTCTAAGTGCATCAGCTCCCAGGATGCTCATGGCTTCTCCGGGAGGTGGGCACCTAGGCACTCAACGGACAAGTGAGGACGCTGAGACTCAGAGAGATTAGGTCACCTGCCCAAGGCTGCACAGCTGGGAGTTTACCACACCTAGTGAGGAAAGGGGCTCAGGAAAGGGAAGTGGGACAGGGCCCAGAGGTGGGGGAAGAGTGGGGTAGGCATTACCTGCAGACAGTTCCCCAAGGAGGGGGTTGGCCGGCTGGGCCCCAGGCTGGAGGGTGCCCAGAGGAGAGTCTCCCAGGATCCCGGGTTTCTAGGGACAGAGCCCAATCAGCTGGAGATGAGGGCAGTGGGTCACAATGCCCAGCACACCCAGACTCCAGCCCACAACCAACCACAGGCAGACATGAAAGGTGTCAACGTCTGCAACACACCGGCCATCACCCACCTGGCCAGTGGTGACGAAGGGCCTCCTACACCCCAGGGCCTGCTTGAGGTGCTGGGGAGACCCAGGGAACACAGATTATGAATGCACAGAGTGTTGGAGCATGTCACCCCACATTGTCAGAAGACACACAGTGACAGTCCTTCTTCGGCACCCACCACCCCACCCCAAGCCCCCTTGTTATCAAAGAAGCACAGTGTCTAACCCTCACAACACCGTGTTGATTGCAGACACCCAGTGAGTAACACCACACGTGGGCTGAATCACTCTCAGCCACACAAGGGCCCAAGCCCACAACCTCACCTTCTGTCAGTTACTGTCAGTCACATCCACACCACTGACCTGGCCCCAGTGAATCAAACCAGATGGGGTAGTGTGTGTGTCTGCGTGGGTCTGTGTGTGGTATAACGAACTGTGTGTGTGTATCTCGGTGTGTGTCTCGGGGGTGGGGGCAAGAGGCCACTCTACTCCACTGTGGAGCCTGGACTTTGACTGATTCACTTCCTGAGTCCTGAGCACCTGCCACAGGCCAGGCCCAGGGATCCAGCCCGAAGCCCCACAAGCCTGCTAATGGTCAGCCACCCACTGCAGGTTCAAGAAAGGAAACAGAGGGGCTGTGGGACATGTGTGAGTGGGGAGGGAGCCGGGGGCCTCTGGGCCTGCAGTTACCTTCTGACTCTGGGTCTGCAGGGCGAGCTGCAGCAGCGCCGTGGACAGAGCGGGCCCATTGAGCAGCGGCATGGTCGGGGGGGCACCCAGCAGGCCTAGGGGAAGACCCAGAAGATGGGAGGTGGTCCCTGGATGGAGACACCCCACACCCATTAAATATAGCCCCAGGCCTGCTGAGAACAGGAAATTGAAGCTCGGAGCGGGCAACTGATGTATCCAAAGAAAGGGCTCAGGAGATGGAAGATGAGCCTCTGGGGAGGGGTGGTCCCTCCTGCCACCACCCTGCCTCACTGCAGGCAGCTCTGCTCCCCATGCCAGGGGCTCAGGGCACCAGCTTCCTCCAGGAGCACCACTCTCATTCCAGCCCTTGTTCTTGACTCATCACCCAGATGGGAAGTCCCGGGAGGTGCCCTGTTCAGAGAGCACTTGGCCCCGGCTCGCCTTACCCTGCTTGCCACCAGCGCTGCCGTGGAGCAGGGGGTTGAGAAGCAGCTGGAGGGAGGCGGAAGGCCCCAGGTTGTTGAGCAGCTGCAGGATGTTGGGCTCAGGCAGCAGCCCTTTGCCCCGATTCAGGGCCTGAGGAGAGGAACAGAGGGGCAGCTTAGCACCTGGCCTAGCCACAGAGGGTGCCAGACGGGGGCCCCAATTTCTCCAGGGAGGAGGGCCCATCTCCACCGGCTGGGGCCCCCTCCCTCCAGCACACTCACCGTGGCCTGGGCAGCAATGAGTGCAGCCAGCATGCTGCGGCCAGGGGGCCCCGGCGCACAGAAGGAGACGCGCAGGTGGCTGCCTCCCAGGGCCAGGCCGTCTGCCCGCTGCTGCGCCTCCTCTGCCATCTCTGCCGTCTCATACTCCAGTACAGCGAAGCCCTTCAGCTGCCCATCCTGGCCGTATGCCAACTGTGGGGCAGGGGGAGAGGCAGTCATGAGCACCTGGGGGACAGTGACCACCATCACAGGAAGTAACAGCTGTGACCAGATGAGGATCCCAATCATGTAAGCGTCCCCCTAGAGAGGACAGATTCTGGGCTCTGCACTGTCCCAAGCCTGGTTCCTGTGTTAGCTCATCTAATCTTCTGAATGGCCCTGGGAGGCTGCATCCCAATTTCAAGAGGGGGCAACTGAGACTCAGAAAGGTCAGCATGCCCAAGGGTACACTGTCGGTGGGAGGGCAGAGCTGGGACCTGCTTCACACGGGTCAGCTTCCCCAGGCCTCATGCCAACGCCACTTTGGGACTTTGCCTGGGATTCCCAAGCACAGGCTGCAGGGCTCAAAGAGGAGGGGTTGGCGGGAGAAGCAGCAGGTGGCTCTGGAGTTCGGCCTGGCTGCCAACCTTGGGCCGAGGATGCCACAGCCGGGACTGGGAAGGGCACACAGCCTGGTGGTGCAGCAAGTGGCCACTGAGCTTGGGTTCGAGGCTGGTGGTGCTGGGCTGGAGGGCGGGGTCACAGAGCCAGTGAGTGGCAGGAACAGAGGTGTAGTCACAGGCAGGCCAAGGAAGCCACTTCACCCCTCCTTGTCAGGAGTCAAATTTGGTACTTCAGACCTTACAGCCCCTTATCCAGACCCCGGGGCTGGATGTAGTCCAGGATTGGGACTGTGTGGAGATGAGAAAGGGAGGATGCCGCACATTCATTACGTATCAGTCATCCCCAGTGGGATCGGGGCTCCCTGTAAGTCAAGCACATGAATAGCTCTGCAGCCAGATGCAAAGACAAAGGCCACAGATGACCTCACATCAGTTCAGCTCAGGCTCTGCTGCCAAGTAAGCCTGCCACCAACTCAGGGAACAAACCTTAGTTTGCAGGGTGTCTGCAAGTGCTGGAATGGTCAGCAGGGGCTGTCCCAGGGTGAGCAGATACGGTGAGATCACCCGCTGGGTCCTGTATGCCCCCAGGCCGGGTCGCCACAGGCGCTGTTTCACTGAATCTTGGAGGCAGGCGTCAGCACACCCACTTTCCAGATGAGGAAACTGAGACTCAGAGAGGGGTAGTCCCTTGCCAAGGCCACAGAGCTGGAGCTGAACAGGGCTGTCCACCTCAGGGTGACAATGGCTGTCCTGAGAACCAATGCTGTTCCTCCTGGGTCCTGAGTGTCACATGGACGGCTGCAGTGTGGGGTAGACCAACGCAATGCCCGCCAGCAGGGTGTAACATAGAGTCCATAAAATAGAATATGGCGCAGCCGCAAAAGGAATGAGAAGCTCTCATTTCTGAACACAGAAAGATGCCCAAGACAAAGTAAAATGGAAAAACCAAACCAACACAGGCATGGCCACATTTGGGTCAAGGAAAGAGGAACGCGGGAACTTATATACATGTTTGTTCGAAATGGGTGATAAAATTTCGCTGGAAGGACACACACAAACTGAAAGAGGCACCACAGAGCTGGGAGGAAGCCTTCACTGCTGACCCTTGTGGACATGCTAAATTTCGAAACAGGCCTGGACTGCCCATTCATAAAAATGAATAAAGTTGAAAAAGCTTTTTATAACACCTCACACCGTGGGTCATCTGCTTTAGACATGTCTGTAGCATTCAAATATTTTAAAGTAACTCTGCAATAAAACGAAGCACTTAATATATGTAAACTGGCCTGTGAATAAATGGCAAAGTGAACCAGACTAGGTTGTTATGGGCTGGCTGGCCTGAGCAGGTCACTGCACGTGCCCACCGTGGCCCTCAGTTTCCTCATCTATAAGATGGGACTAGCAACGGGAGCCCCTGGCAGGGAGGTTGTGGGGATTCAACAGTGAGCTCAACAGGGGCAGGGAGGCTCGTGCTCCCGGTGCAGTAGTGAGGGAGGCCATGGGCCCGGCCCAGCACCTGCTCTGAGTGCCCCGGTGGGTCAGCTCAGGCCGTCAGCCCACCTCTAGCAAGCACCTCACCTTCACCTCTGGCCCCATGCCAAGTCTGGATGTACTTCTCACAACCATGCTCATCCTCCAGATGAACAGAGAAAGGGGTCAAAGGGCAACCAAGGCCACGCGGCTCCCAAATATGGGGACCAAGGCTCAAACTTCTACCCACCTGACTGCTGAGCCCTGCCTCCATTCAACCAGGATGCCCAGCGTGACTGGGCTCCTTGGAGGAGGTCACCTCAATGCCTGGGACTCCACAGGTGCTCAACAGATGTCTGAAGAATATGTTAAGTGGAGGAATGAGTGAGCAGCTGTTCTCCAGAACATGATCACAAAGCATTGCCAGACCCATGCTGAGATGGGGCAACCGAGGCGCAGAGAGGGACCTTGGTGCTGGCCGTGGCCCCGCAGTCCTCCAGCTCCACTCAAGAGGATAAAGCTGTGGAGCCACCTCATCTGTTTCCTGAGCCCCGCCCGGTGTCCGGCACACAGTAGGCGTGCAGTGGAGGCAGTAGTGAGCAAGGAGATGGATTCCTACTGATGTCCAACTCACCAGCACCAACACCCACAGAGGCCGCAGAGCTGGGGTCTGAGCCCAGGTACCGGCCTCCTCCAGGCTCTGGGGCCAGGCTGCGGTGTTTCAGTGCTGGCTCTGTCACACCCTGGCTGTATGTCCCAGGCCATGTCAACTGACCTCTCCGTGCCTCAGTGTCTCCACCTGAAAACAGGGCTGAAACCTGCCTCTCCAGGCCGTTACACGATGGCTGGACTGCAGGTAAGCCCAGTGAGTCCTGAAGGAATTGTCCACCTGGGGTCTGGGGGCAAGACCACATGGGAGCTCCCTGAGAGCTGACCTGGCCCATTCTCGCCCCACTGTGCCCGTCACCGGGCTAGGTACACACACAGAAGCATCTGAAAAGCGCGACTGGAATGAACCAGGGATCGTTTTGCCAAACTAATGCACGAGTATGGAATCCCTTCTTCCAGAGGAGGGAACCCAAGACTCAGAGAGTGAGTGTCTGGCCCGGGGCCACAAAGCAGGGCTGGGATCCAGCCAAGTCCAACTTCCTCACCTCACGGCTTAAATGGACTGTGGGCTCCTCTGGAGTAGCCTCCTTGATGCCAGGCCTGGGGCCTGGGGCCCAGGAGGGGCTCAACAAATACCTGATGAGCGCCTGGGTGGATGCAAATGGGGTGAGCGAGCCTCACAGCCATTTTTCACAAAGGCAGCTTCGCCTGCATTTTACAGGGGGGAGACTAAGGCCAGTGAGGCTAAGCAAGTCGCTAGAGGGAGTGCAGGGATCTGAAACCCAGCCATCTGGCTCCTGGCTGGGCTGTCACCCACCGCACTATGTGGCCTTTCTAACAAGAATCCCATTCAAAGTGGCACCGTGGCTGCTTTCCTGAAAGGGGACCCAGGAGATTAGAGAGGGCAGGTGAAGCTAATGGGCCCCTCTGAGGTGCTCTGGGCTTCGTATCTG
Organism: Camelus bactrianus; assembly: GCF_048773025.1. Lineage (NCBI taxonomy): Eukaryota > Metazoa > Chordata > Mammalia > Artiodactyla > Camelidae > Camelus > Camelus bactrianus. The sequence continues at coordinate 25,266,513 of NC_133560.1, forward strand.
CTCCCCCAGGTCTCTGCACCGGGCACAGGGCTCACCTGGCAGAAGGTGGGCGTGTGGACGGTCGACAGCGCTCGGCGCAGGGCGTCCACATCGCTGAAGCCGGGCGGCAGGCGGTCCACACAGAGGCAGCGTGAGTGGAGCAGGGCGGGCGTCAGCTGCCCGGCGTCTGTCCAGTGCACGTAGAGGGTGCGCGGGCCCAGTGGCTTGCCCAGCAGGTCCGACTTCGCACGGGCGGCCGAGTCCTTCTTCATGTACTCAGCAAAGCCGTAGCCCTTGGAGTGGCCAGTGCGCTCGCTGTAGACCAGGAAGCAGCGCTCCAGGCTGCCGAAGGGCCGCACCAGCTCCTCGAACTGCTGCTGTGTGAGGCTAGGGGGCAGGTTGGCCACACACAGCAGGGCGTCCGTGGGCTGCAGCTGCACCGACAGCTCGCGCTCCCGCAGGCGGCTCTGGTGGAAGGCGCTGATGGCAGCCTCGGCCTGCTCCCCATTCAGCAGGGTCACGAAGGCTGCGGCGGGGCAGAGCGGGCGGTCAGCTGGGGTCCTGAGGGCCGGCCCTCCCACCCCACGGCCGCCTGCTCCCACCCCTCTCTAAACCACATGTGACCTCACAACACCGAACAGGGACATCTCAGGCAGCAGCCAGCTGGAACAGCTGCCAGCCTAGAGCGACAAGAGCCAGTGCCTCCTGCCTCCGTGGGGCTTGCTCCTTGCAACCCACTACAACACTCCCCTACTGTGCACCTTGCCCTGTCCTAAGAACTACATGCGTACTTCAGATGACACACAGAGTAGTGGTGAAGCATGTCGCCACTGGAGCCTGGGTTTCAACTCCAGCCCGAGTGGTTTTGAGGTCTGTTTCCTCATCTGTCAAATGGGAATAACTTACTCCTCACAATAACTTACTCCACTATTTTTCCAGCAAGGAAATGGGCCCAGAACCCTGCTCTGAAGCTCCCCACCACCGCCTTTCCAGGCCACCAACACCTCTCATATCCAATCCCTTGCCTCAGCCCATATGGTGCCACGCCCCCATCTAGTGTGGCAACTCTGTGGCCTGGCCTCGTGGGTTTGCTGACCTCCTCTCTCATCTCTTGCCACTTACTGGACTATGAAGACACACTTGGCCTGGGGCCTTTGCACCTGCTTTTCCCTGAATGTGGAATACTGACTCCCACCTCTTCACTTGGTTAATCCTAACCCACTCTCCAATCTGACCGCAAACATCACTTCCCCCACAAAGCCTACCCTAACTGCTCTGTTGCAGATCCCAGCTCTGTGCTCCCACAGTGCCCTGTAGCTTCTAGTCTCATGGCCATCTCACCTTCATGTTTGCAGCTGTTGGAATAACCTCCTCCTCAGACTAGACATCTCCATTTGGTTCACAGCTCTGTTCCCAGTGCCCAGCACACAGTAAGTGCTCAACAAACATTTGTTTTTGAATGATAAATATTTGTATATGAACAAAAGTATCACTTAAACCCTGGATCCTCAGTGCCTGGCACATATACATACTTGGTGCTCAGGAAGGAGCTCTGACTTGCTGCTCTTCCCATATTTACTAAATGGTCAACTGAAGCAGGCCATGTCCAATTTGCTGGTGAAAAAAACTAAAGCTCAGGAGGGGAAATCACTGCCTATGGCCACAAAGAGCACAGACCACGACAAAAACCCAGGTCCATTTGCCTCCAGGGCCCAAGATCTTAACCACTACCCGAGCCTCCCATGTGGGGGGCCGAGGCTGATGAGTGCTGTCCCGGTTCTCGTGGAGCTGACCACCCTGTGCAGGAGGCGGGTGACTGAGCCCACGGTGATAGCCTAGGGTGGTCAGTGCTATGAGGTGAGGGGTGCACTCAGGGCACTGTGAAGAGCTGCCTGATGCCACCTGGATGGAAGAGGACATAGCTAAGAATGGTTGCAGAGGGAACAGCCTGGAATCTTATGGCCCCTGAGGAGATGGCACATCCTTCCAAGGTAGTATCAGGAGGAGCCTCAGACAGGTTTTGAGGAGAGAGAAGAATCATCAGGGTTAGGACCAGCATTGATCAGATTTGCAGTCAGATCGAAGCTGGTTGCCTAGGGGAAGGCAGTCTGGGGAGTGAAATCATGGAGGCAGAGAGGCTGGAGGGAAGCTGCCATTTCAGCAGAGATGTCCCCTAGGCCCAGTGCAGGACAGACTATTGCCCCAGTTTGTCCCTCATCTTGGGTGCCCGTCATGGGGCATCCTTGATGCTCCTCTTCCAGATTACCCCGTAGATACCTGGGCACTAGGCATCCTTTTACAAGACATCCCCCTAGCTGGCCAGTCACCCAGGCCTGTCTGGTCTTCTCCTACAAGTCCTCCAGAACAACCGGTGCCCCTTCAACCCCTTGGCTTCCATCTGGTCCGTGCCCCCTTCATCTCTGATGAATGTTGGGCCTGAAGTTCAGGAGACACTGGGCCAGGACTCTCCCAGCTTCAAGGACTGTCATCCCCTGCCGCTAGCCCACCCCATGGTCCCACAAACCTGTCCCTTTGTATTTGTCCACAAAGCAGTATTTGAGCTCATAGTCGCTGAGCAGATCATGCACTTCCTGTGGAGACAGAAGCCAAGGGACAGGGAATCACTAAGGGCTGAAGGGAGCAACCCAGTGCTATTTTCACACGGACCAGTTATGAAGGCAGGTCAATTACCATTCCCATTTTACAAACTCAGCAGTTACTTGCCCAAGGCCATTGAGGCCACACCTGGCAGAGCTGTGATTTAGAGCTTAGCAGCAGATCCCATGCTTTTAAGCAACACAATATACTCTTATTAGAGAGTCAGGTGGGACTGAGTTCAAGTCTTGGTTCTGCTGTACGCCCACAGTGAAGTTGTTTCACCCATCAGAACCTTGGTTTGCAAGACTGACTCTTTCCAACAACCCTGCAAATCAAGTATTAACAAACCCATTTTGTAGATGAGGAAACTGAGGCTCAGAGAGGTGAAGGAAACTGTCAAAGGTCATGTAGTTGGTCAGGGAAGCAATGAGAATGCCACCTGCGGGTACCTGACTGGAGACCCTGTGTACTTAATAAGCCCACATTGTGTGGCTTCACGTGATTCCCAATTCCCTCCTACTGACAGGGCTGCCTTCTTGCAAGCCAGCTGTGGGGGCGAGGCTCTGGGGCCTGTTTGTGCCAGACACACTGTGCACCCTGCAGGAGAGACAGCGTGTTCCCAGCTGAGATGGTGGGCCCTAGGATGGCTGGCTCTAGGAACAAATCAGATCATGCTTAGTGTTGCCTGCCCCAGGTCTGTCCCCAAGTCACACACCTCCCCACACTCTTAGTGCCCCACCAACCATGTGCCCACCACCCAAGGACAGGGAGAACCAGCGGCAGGTGTGCTGGTGGGCCAGAGAGCAGAGATTCTCAGCAGCAGGGAGAAAGAACCCATTCTACTGCTGAAGGGCAGGGCAGATTAGATGCCATCTTCCTGGGTCCAAAGAGCACTGGGAAGCCCTGCCCATGTGGCCCCAAGAGAAGGGAACCCCTGGCCAGATCAGCCAAGGGGGGCTCCATGGAACAATGCCCTTCCCCTTTTCTGCATGGGAACAAGAGATCCCATTTTTCCAAATTAAGCCTGGGGCTTTGGGGAAAAAAGACCCCAGGAGCTGCTACAACTTCCGGATCTACCTCTAGAAGGAGTTAATAAATGCTTGCTATGGAAAGGCATACTCTATAGTCAATCCTGAAACTTATGGATATGAAGTCCCACCACCTCATGGTAGAGAAGGGAGCAAATAGCGACCCTGTTCCCACAGCTCCAATCTGGCTGCCCATTCACAATCCCCCAACATGGCCAAAGCTGTCCGCCCCCTTCCATTCCCCGCCCCCTTCAATCACTTGGTTTCGTCCAAGCCTGTGGTCGCCCCTAGCAACGTCTTCCCTCAGGTCAAAGTTGGTTTCTCCCACCATCTCCGACCTCCCACATCCCTCTCCTTGGTCTCTCCCGACCCCGCGTGGATCCCGCGCTTGGACTCACCCACCGACGCCCCCCGCCGCAGGCCAGCGTTGGTGTCGCCCGGTACCCCCGCGCACGCGCACGGTGGTATTTCCCGCCACGCTCCCACACGGGCCCCCCCCCCCCAATACCTGGTTGGTCACGTCCCCCGGGAGGCCCCGGATCAGTATCTTGCGGCGGTTACGGAACTGGCGCTCGGTGTGTTCCAGGCGTTTCCGGATCTCCTCTGGATCTAGCGGCGGCAGTTCTTCTTCAGGCGCCCGGCGCTCCGCGGCAACGTCAGCTTCAACCTCGGCCCCAGCCTCCGGGCTCAGCGGGGGCCGGTGAGTAACGGACACGTCGGCCGCCATCTTGGGAAACCCGGCGCCTTCTGGGACCAGAGAGCTGGGGCGGAGCGGCATAGAGCGGCAACGAGGGCGCGTCCGCCGATTGGCCGAGAGAAACCCCGCCTCCTTCTCGATTTCCTCAGCCTATTGGGTAAGGCCCAGCCCGCCTCTCAGAGTTCAAGCCGCGTCTGGGCGCTACAGGCTCCGCCCCTTTCCGCCATCGAGCTGTCACTCAATAGATACGCAAGGCAGTGGGAGAGCCCTTCAGTGCAGATGGAGTCAGGCCACAGAGTATGGGTTTTAAAGTCTTTATTAGTGCGGAATTCGGGGACACAGCCAAACTCCCGTCGTTTTTGCCCAGTATCACGGCAGCCCGAGGCCTCAGGATGACTCCTCTGCCACAGCCTCGTCGGGCTGTTTAGACGTGAGGGGCAGCCAGGAGCTCTTTTTCTTCAAATGGTAGATGTCACTACGCTTCTGCACCTGGAAGACGTACAATAAGGCCGCGGTGGCAATCACAAGGCCCAGGATAGTTAACACCCCCAAGGTGATGGTAACGGCGATGGGGTTCTGATCTGTGTAAAAAAGCAAGGATAAATTACGCGCGTCTCGGCCCCTCCTGAGTTTGCCCGACTGGAATAAATAAGCCCCGCCTAGGCTTACCTTGAACGTACATCATCACTGTCAGACTGTCTGTGCCCTGTGAGCTGACCGCCTGGCAGTAGTAGGTACCACTATAGTTTAACCTGACGAGGAATGGGATCCCGATGGGCACCTTGAACTTGGAGCCTTCCTGCAAACACTGTAGCTGGGGGTTCGGGTTGCCCCGGACCGGGCACTGCAGGATATGCATAGTCTTATCTTTCCACGTCAAGCGCTGGGGACATTGAGCTCGGTCAATCTTGGGGCCGTCTGTGGGATCGCCAAATGATCAGACATACCCAACACACCCGAGGTACAGTGGGGCAAGGGCGAGTCGTCTTCCCAAATCAAGGAAGCACGCTACTAAAGATCAGAGTGACCTACTCACACAGGACACGCAACTGGACACTCCTGTTACTGTGCAAGGTCTCCCCATGCACCTTGAGGGTGGCATAGCAGAAGAAGGTGCGCCTGTCGTCCCTCTCTGTGACGTTTAGCTGAAGCTGGGAGGGCTGTCCCGGTGCTGCGGCTGGAATTCCGTCCAGCGTGACCTGGACTCTGGGTCCAGCCTTGCAAGTCACGGTCATTGTGGTCCCCTCAGTGGCGTTAGGCTCGCTCAGGGTCAGGATGGGCCCCTGTAAGTCTAAAGGCGGGGCATTGCCCTGGAGTTGACTGACCACACACCTCTTGAGTCAAGCCCCGCCGCCTCCCGCCTCCTTCCCCTCGGGATATTTAGGCTACTCTGCAGCCCCCGCCCAATTTGGATCGCTCAGGCTCTACATCACGTGTTACTTAGGCCCCGCCCCTCTCTCGCTTAGTCTGCGCCCTATGCCACGCCCGCTCAGGCTACAGAAGCCCCGCCCCTCGCCTTGGAGCCGTTTTGGCTCCGCCTCCTCTTACTATAGACGGTCACGTTCTCTCTGGTCTCCCGGCTCTCGTCCCCCAAGGTCACTTTACAGACAATCTCCTGGACGCCCTCCTGCTCTGCTTTTGCTGTCGCTGTGGCCGTGAGCGTGTCCCCGTGGCTCATGACTGTGGTATTCAGCATCTGGTCCCCCAGCGCCAGTTGGACCTGGGCCTCCGAGACTGGAAACAACCCATCCAAAGTGCAGTTCACTGGCCACGACGTTTCCACCTCCGAGAATCGGGGGACAGCGAGGCGCGGGGGGATCATGGGCATGGCTTGAAAGAAGGGTAGGAGTGAGCAGGAGGCGGTGTCACAGCCTTGGACGCCCTTTTTCCCATGACACTCATCCCCCAAACAGGAGTTCATCTTTCCCAAGACTCTGCATCCCGCATCGCCCCCTTCCCAGGACACACACTCACAGCCTTCTCAAAAGTTCCTACGGCCTCGAGCCTCCCATCTGAGGCTACCCCTCCCAATAGCCAAGGGCATCTTTTCCTAGAAGCTCCTGAGGTCCAGGCCACCCCATTCTCAGGAATCCCGCGACCAGGGCACCATTACTCTGGCACAGCTCATCACCCACCGTCTGCAGTCCCTTCCCTCACCGAAGGTTCGGAGCTTCCTGGGGGCCGAATGGTTCTGGAACAGTCCCAGCCCTTGGGACCGCAGGTCCAGTTCCGTGCGGCAAGAAAAATTGGCGCCGTGGTCGTCTCTGCTTGCCAGCACTGTGACCATGACCTCGACGGGCTCCTCGTTTGCTACTGTTTGCCGGCCCAGCTCCTCCTCCCCGTGGAGCAGCACCACCTCTAGGTGGGACCGGGGCACCCCTCCGGACACCAGGCAGCTCAGGTTGAGGTGCCTGCCCACCGATTGCCAGCGGGGGAGGGGGGCCAGCTCCACGCGCTCAGGGAACCCTGGGTTGGGGGGTGTGAAAGGGAGAGAAGAACTTACCAGCCAGCCCCATAAACCCCACCCGAGGGAGTGGAGAGGAGCCCAGGGTGGCCCAGTGCAGAACTGTGAACTTTGAGTTAATAAACCTACAGGGCTTAGACGTGTGCTAGTATAAATGTTTGCTATTGTCATTAGCATCATGATTATTATTTCCTGTTTTGTCGGACACCTTGCCAGGCATTGAAATAAAAGTCATTGTTCCCAAGGACCTCACAGTTAAGGGGGGAAAAAAAAGGAAGGAAGGGGACTAAAGTTTATGGCCACTTATGATGTTAATAGAAATCATAACATTTCCTGTTTGAGTTTTCCTTAGACTTTCCAGATGTCATCCACCTCCATTCACACAGCAACCCAGTGAAATCTCTTCTACGATTCTTACCTTTTATGGCTAGAGAAACTGAGGCCCAAAGATGTGAGGGGGAGGTGATCTGCCCAAGAACACACCCCAGGGAAGGGTAGAGCAGGGATTAGACGGTGGGTTTCCCAAACTCCAGACCTATGTGTCCACTTGTCTCCTTGATCTCAGGACTAGGAACTCCCCTGACCCCTCGCAGTATCTGGCCTGGATTCTGGTCTTGGCCTCTCCCACAGCTTGGTCCAGCCTGCCCCAATCAGTCCCAGGTGCCCAAGGCTCTCGCGGTACACCTGCCTGGGGCAGCCTCTCAGGGCGCTCTGCATTGTCTGGGGGGACTCAGCAGCCCTAGGCTGGGTCTTCTCCCAGCTGCAGCTGCAGCACCCCCTGCAGGCACACATACCAAGCCCTGGGCCTCTGGGGAGCACCTCTCAAGGCTGGATCTTAAGCTGTCATACCAGGGCCTGCAGACTGGCTGCTATGGAAATATTTAACATCTTTTAGAATATTTAACAAGGAGGCCCCATCTAACCCCTGGTTAAGGGCTAGTGGTATGCTGGCAAATGCTAATAATGCTTGGGCTCTCGGGGTGGGGTGGAGTTGGGTCGGGGAGCCCCGACACGGAGCATTTGCCAGTTTCTCTGGTGTAAATACTCCCACTTTGGCTGATTTCAAGCTACTCCATGTGACACATAGAGTTGGGAAGACATGAGTACCATGGGCTCTTATGAGCCAGGACCCACAGGCTCCTGCACGATGCTAGACAGACGCATCTGGCAGTCATACTGACAGGGACACCCAGATACACACATAGGCAAACAGACACACATATGCAGATGTACATGTTACACAGAAATTCACACAGGGACACAGAGGGACATGTACTGATACAGACATCCACGTATGCTCACACACAGCCATCCACCCTCACACAGATACGCACACAGGCACAGATCCTGACACACAGATATTTACAGACATTCACTCATGGAGATACACATGTGCACACACAGGCACACACAGACACACAGACGCATGCACAGACACGCAGGTACACGCACACAGTCACAGAGATAAGGACACACATACATATGCTCATAGACACACACATAGGTACACAGACAAATATAGATACTGGTGCACACACAGGAGGAGCATACACTCAGTTACTCACATATATGACACCTCTATGAAGGCTTCACAAAGCAGTAGGTACCATGAGTGATGTACTCTGCTATTTTCTAGTCTATTGTGCTATTTTATTTTTTTGGGGGGGGGAGGGAATTAGGTTTATTTATTTTAACTTTTTTTAATGGAGGTACTGGGGATTGAACCCAGGCCCTTGTGCATATTAAGTATGCACTCTACCACTGAGCTATACCCTCCCCTCTATTGTGTTACTTTAAATTTTCAAATTTTAAACATGGAGAGACTCGATCTGGTAAAGGGGCAGTGGACTTAGGATCTGGGGAGGAGGACGTAGCTTGTTAAGAACAGGGACTTGGGAGCTGGACTCCCGGCTTCTCTGCTCACTAGCTGTGGACCCTGACTTTACCCCACTGAGCCTCAGTTTCCTTGTGTGTGCAGTGAGGCTCATAAGCACACCTCCCCATCCCAGGGCTTTTGAATGAGCACCCACGTGTCAACACTTCAAACAGCAGCCACTCTCAGCCAACACTAGGTAAATGGAGATTTGACATTTGCACCTTTTTATACTTTTTGATTTTGGAACCACATGAATCTGTTATCTGCCATAAAAATAAAAGTAGTAAGTAAAAAGACATGAGCTATTTAAATAAAATGCCTGTTGAAAAAAATAAAATTAAGTAAAAATAAATAAAAATGCTTGTTGGGACCCAAATAAATAGATTTCATAGCTGTTGCCCTGGCATATGGTTGAGATGTATCTCTCTGTCTCTCTGTCTGTCTCTGTCACATACACACACACACACACACACACACACACACACACATATCCAGGTCCAAGTTCTGGGTCAGAGCCCTGGTCCATTCCTGCAAACTCAGGGCTCCCCGCTCCCCTGCACCATTGGTCATCTACCCCTACCACTGCCGAAGGCCAGTCCCACCTCCAGGCACAGCCACTCACGGTACACTGTGACTCTAGAGGATCCTGCTAACTGGGAGCCATTGCAGAAGCCAGAGCAGAGGACCGTGGTATCACCAGTCACATTGCTGAGATGGAAGGCTGCCCAGCCCAAGCCACGGCCCACCGTCTCCTTGAGTAGGTTCGTCTCCAGGGAGATGCGTTCAGGGTGGGGGCAATCTACACTGCAATTTACTGAGAAGGATACTCCAGCAGGCAACACTGGGTCCTTCGGCTCCACTCGCATCAGGAACTCCTGCCCCTGGGTACCTATGGGAACAAAGGGAGGCTCTGCTGGTTGTTCCAGTGCCCCGCAACCCACTCATCTGCAGATACCACCATTTGACACCTCTTTTTGCCAAGATCTAGATCGTCCCTGCCTTCATAGTAAGGAAGACAGGGGATGGATCAGAAATCAAGGAGAGCTGGCAGGGGAAGCCAGAGGAGGCCCTGATGCAGCCTCTAGTGAGTCAGGGAAGCCTTCCTGGAAGAGGGGACCACTATGGCCAGTCTTAAAGGATTAAGTAGGAGTTATCCAAGTAAAAAGGAAGGGTGATGATCTGGCAGATGGAGGATCATGGGCAGAGATCAAGGATCCAGATGGAGCAGAGGGAGAGAGAGAGAAAGAGAGAGAGAGAGTGTGTGTTTGTGTGTGTATGTTGGAGGGGTGGGGACAGGAACAGATCAAATGCAGTGGCTGGGCCTCAGGGAGTCCTGAAGGCTGAGTTAAGGAGCCACAACTTTCTCCTGAGGACACTGGTGGGCGCTCTGGCAGATCTGATTGTAAGAAGTGTTGCACAGCCAGGAAGGGCAGCAGGGTGTGAGGCTGCCTCCCCACCCATCCATCTGCCAACTCCAGCCCTCCCAAGCTTGACAGGCCTCACCTGGGGGCAGCAGACAGCCGATCAGAAGCAGGTAGTTGAGCGAAGTCCAGCAGGCCCTGGACAGTAACCCAGAGAGCACCATGGTGGCCAGGATGCAGGAGGAAGTTGCCTTAAAGAGATGCTGGGCACCAAGGAGCAGGCAGGTCACGGAGAGGAAGGAAGCCCAACCACCGCAGTTAAGAATGCAGAAGTGGCCACACCTTACCTAGGCCTGAAGGGGCAGGGGGATACTCTGTAGTCCCAGGAGTCCAGAACTGGGGGGCCCAGGTGGGGCCTAGGGAGGTGGGGGGTGCTGGCGAGTCTCTGAGGACTTTCCGAGGGCCAACCCCTGGCCCAGAAACAGGAAGTGCTAACAGACCTTCCTTTGTTCGCAGCACTGAAAAGTCTGGCGGGGTTAGGGGTAAAGTGGGTGGAGGTGGTGAGACACCTCCTTCCTGTTGAACTTCGGTGAAGGCGGGGCATTTTGTTCTCAGAGAGGAAGTTAATGGGGGACATCCAGACGCTGTCCTTGAAGAGATAGGGTGGGATTTCAAGGCAACTTTGCAAGGAAACAACGGTGGGCGGACTTCTAGGCAGGGCCTCAAGGGATTAAAATGAGATCTCAACGTGCCTTGGGGGCATGTAAGAGATTTGGGGGTGATCATGAGGGACCCCCTACCCTAAGATGAGTGAAGCCGGGAAAATGACAGAGCCTGCATTTATTGAGGACTGTGGCAGGCTCTGTGTTGGCTGCTAGGGTGGCTCCTACAGGGCCCCTCATCTTTGAAGACCTTGTGAGTTCTACACATTGCCTGTGTGCAGGGCTGAGGTGGGGTGTTTAGGGGACAGCAAAATTGTGAGCTACTGTCTGCCAAGGATGCTACTTGTAACTGGCCCTTACCCCCACCCCCATCCCCCTTGCCCTCCCCTCCATGTAACTAGTCTCTTCATCCCAGGAGAAAGGACTAGGGAGTCAGGTGGGCACTCCCACCTCCATCAGCTCCATTTCTCAGCTTCCTGTGCCTCTGACCTGAGCTCCAGAGAGGGACCTTGTTGAGGCACCCAGCATTCATCCACTCTCCCCATCCCCGAGGCCACGTCTCTCCTTTATCACCTGGAGCACCCTCTCTCCAATCACATCTCTCCTCGCCTGCCCTGCCCCCCCAAAAATCCATTTCCCATGCGATGCCAAGAGAGAGCAACTAAGACCCAAATCAAAATTATTTATAAATAGTATATCTGACAAGAAATTAATGTCCAGATTATAAAAAACTCCTACAACTCAACAACAACAAGCCCAATTCAAAAATAGGCAAAGGACTCTAGTAAATATTTTGCCAAAGAAGCTGTACAAATGGCCAATAAACTCACGAGAAGATGTTCAACATCACAGGCCATTAGGGAAATGCAAATCAACACCACAATGAGATAGCGCTTCACACCTGTTAGGATGGCTGCTAACAAAAACACAAAACAAAACAGAAGGTAGCAAGTGCTGGCGAGAATGTGGAGAAACGGAACCCTTGTACTCTGCCTGCGGGAATATAAAATGGTACAGCCACATGGAAAACAGTTTGGTGGTTCCTCGAAAAGTTAAACATAAAATCATTTGATCTAGCAATTCCACTCCTAAATATATATCCAAAAGAATTGAAAGCAGGGACTCAAATAGGTATTTGCACACTAATGTTCATAGCAGCATGGTTCACACTAGCCGAAAGGTGGAAGCCAGCCAAATTCTGTCCATCAACAGAAGATTGGATAAACAAAATGTGGTGTAGCCATATAATGGAAAATTATGCAGCCCTGAATCTTGAAAACATTATGTTAAGTGAAATAAGTCAGACACAAAAGGACAAATATTCCACTTACATGAGGTCCCTAGAAAGGCAAATTCATAGAGGAAGTAGAAGGATGGGGACCAGAGGCTAGGGGGAGTGGGGAATGGGGAGTTAATATTTAATGGGGACAGTTTCTTTTTTGGGAAGATGAAAAAGTTCTGTAAATAGATAATGATGTTGATTATAGGATATTGTGAATGTATTTAAAGCCACTGAATTGTATACTTAAACCATTTTAAAAGGGTTAAAATGGTAAAAATTTATTTTATGTATATTTCACCATAATAAAATAAAGTGACACCCACCTATTTTGATTTGTATCCAAAACGTGAGATGGATTAATGGATAGGCGGAGGAATGGATAGATAGATGGGGAGATACAGTATGATAAATAAATTTAGCAACATGGTGATTGTGGAATCTATACACTGTACTCTTCCTACAACTTTTCTGTTTGCAATTTTTTTGGAATAAAAATTTAGAAAATGTAAAGTGCATCCTTGATGGATCTGGGTGGTGGCTTGTGCCACCAAAGGAGGGATAAGCAGACCCTGAGTGCCTCCTGCTGAGAGGACCCAATGCCTTTTGTGAAATAGACTTGCCAAAAACTGGACATGGACTCTGACCCTAGATTGGCCAACTTGAGGACAGAGGAATGGGTTAAACTTCACCACAAGGATGGCATCAGACTGGTCAAGTCAGCAGGACACACAGCCTAGATTCTTCAACAAATATGTTGCAAAGGGGAAAAAGGAGAAGAGGAACCCAGAACTTAAAGGAGCCTGTCTCCAACCAAAGGCAGTGCATGCATCTTGCTTAGATTTTTATTTGAAGAAACTGTAAACAAACAAACACCAAATCTAGAAGAGACCATCGGAGAAATTTCTAAACACAAGCTATACAACGATATTGAAGAATTATTGTTAAACTTTTTAGTTGTGATCATGACATTGTAGTTATTGTTTGTGGTGGTATCTTTCAAGATATCTATCAAAGTTTTTACAGACGAAATGCTATGCTGTCTGGGATTTGCTTCAAAGTGATCCTGTGGTGGGGGTCAAGTTGAAACGAGGTTGGCCATGGGTGCTGGAAACTGTTGATGCTGACTGTTGGTTCAGTGTAGGTTCATTACGTTATTCTCCCTAGTTTTGAATATGTTTGAAATTGTCCATAATAAAGGTTTTTCAAAAGTGGTTGCCCAAGAACAAGCCAAGATAATTTTGCAAAAAGAATAAGGAAAGACCTGCCCTATCAACTATCAAAATATATTCTAGTGGCAAGGACTTTCTTAAATTACCAGGTTAGATGGTGCAAGCAGCTATTCCCATTGGGTATCTGTCCTACTGATGCCCTTGAACATGGGTGAAATGACGTGCACATACGGTTATTCACGGCGGCAGCAGCATGGGCTTGGCAAAGGATGAACAATGACTGCATGAACCCCAGCAGGGAGCAAACACTGATGACATCTGAATAATGGGCTAAAACATGACCATAAGAAGAGGAAACACAGTTGGCCTGGCTATATGGGACCACCCCAAAGACCTATTACATGGGAAAAAAAAAATAGCAAGGATATAGTCTAGAGCTCTCTATAGTAGCCCAGACTATTATTTTTGCAAAAGATGGGAAAATAGAAAATAGAATTCAAAATTAAAAATACACAAAAAAGAAAAAAATAGAAAACAAAGATGGGAAAGTATAAAATATATATAAAGAAAAATAAGGGGAAAATGAGAAAATATAATATGTGTATAGATTTCCTTGTATCTGGATAAAAATGTCTCTGGAAGTCAAAACAGGAAACCAGACGACACTGGGTGTCTCCCAGGGAGGGGACGAGTGGTGGCTGAGGGACACAGGAGGGAAACATTTCAATGTCTATGTCAATATTACCTATCCAAAACTGAAAAGATTTATAGCTATAATGAATATTTAATTTTGAAAACTGCTATAAAAAGCAAATATCACTAGAAGAGTGTGCAACTGTCCAGTCAAGAGAGCTGAGATGCACAAGGTCTTGAGAAATGGGGAAGAAATTTAAATGTCTTTCACAACGTGGCTGACCCGTCTCAAATTAACCTGTTCCATAGAAACATGTTGGCAAACACTAGATTAACAATACTATCAAATGTTTATTAAGCACTTGTTTGTATATCTTTCTGATAAGCATTTGACAAACATGACCTCATTAGCTCTTTACATTAGTCCTACAAGGTAGCAAGCACGCCCATCCCCAGTTCATAGTTGAGAGCTAAGGCCCAGAGAAGGGAAGCCACTTGCCTGAGGTCACACAGTGAGAAAAGGGTGAAACTGGCAATCTTATCTACGTGGCATGTGGTCCCCCTTAGGGGACCTTTGCTGACATATTTAACATACAGATTGAGGGCCTTCTGTGTTCCAGGCACTGGTTTAATTGCTGGCTGGTGATTCATAGGTGAGCAAAGGTTGAATAGCTGAATCTGGCTTCTGCAGTGTCTTGCCCTAGCTGCAGTCCCCAGGAGAGCAGACTCTGCTGAAGAGGAGCCCAGGGACCATGCCTCTAGCAGAGGAAATATGAGTCTATTACTAGCTAGGGGAGATAGTGGGCTCCAAGGGCGGGTGCTGGAGGACGGCAGAAAGATCAGATTCAAGGGCCTGGTTAGCTCCCTGTTGTCCTGGGTCCCTCAGGAGCCTGGGTCAGGCTCATTACCTTGGAAGGTTTTATGGTTTGAATGTCTGTGTCCCCTCAAGAGTCATATGTTGGAATCCTAATGCCCAATGTGATGGTATTAGGAGCTGCATAGGTCATGAGGATGGGGCCCTCACTAAAGCAATTAGTGCCCTTATAAAAGAGGCTCCAGAAAGATCCTTTGTCCTCTTCCACCTTGGGAGGACATAGTGAGAAGGCACAGGCTATGAACCAGGAAGAGGGCCTTCGCCAAGACCTGACTAGGCTGATGCCTTGATCTTGGACTTCCCAGACTCTGGAACTGTGAGAAATACATTTTTGTCATTTATAAGCCACACAGTCTGTGGTATCTCGTTCTAGCAGCCCAAAGAGACTAAGGCAAGGGAAGTCAGTTCACAGAGATGTGTTCTCCGGACAGGAGCACAGCACAGGAAGTCGGTGAAGCTGACCTCCCACTTGTGAGCTCTCCCTGGGGCAGGGAGTGAGCGGGAGGCCCTCTCTGTGGGTCCTGCCTGCTCCAATCTCCCCCAAGCAGAGCTGCTGGTGGGCTTCAGCAGACACTGAATACTGAGGGGGCCTGGCTTCGGTATTTCTCATGGACCATTTTGAGGATGGGTATGAGGTTCTGGAAGGTCGGCCGGGATGAGGCCTCTGTTCCCCAGCAGTTCTTCATGAGCAGATAGATCTGGAGAAGGAAAAATTGAGGCTGTGATCTCTTCTCTCTCTCTGGGCTGATGGTGGGGGCAAGGGAGGAGGGGAGAGTCTCACCTCACAGGGACATTTCTCTGGCTGCGGCAGCCTCTCCCCTCGTTCCAGCAGCTCAGTGAGCCTCAGCACCATCATCTGTCCCTGGGTGTGGCCTATGAGCTCAATGAATTTCTACAGAAGAAATAAGACAAGCACTTTTTAAGAGGCGGGCCGTCTAGGTAGAGGTTAGGAGTTTGAAGCTGGACAGCAGGGGTTCTCATCCCACCTTTACCACTTCTCAGCTGTGTAATTTTGGACTTAGGACTTCACCTTCTAGGCCTCAGTTCTCTCATCTGTAAAATGGGTAATAACACCTACTACCTGGGGTTACTGTGAAAGTTAGATAAACTAATATTCATATAATAATTCTGAATTAGGTGTCTGCTGTTATTACTAAGCCTCCAAGCAAGTTGTTTTTGCCAGTTCCAAATCTTTTTTTTTCTCTCTCCTATAAAGGCACTCTGATTGGCTTTGGGAATAAATCCCTAATATACTCTAGGCTCCTCTCCCTAGCCAAGGACTACACAATCATTGGTTCCCTGGAGGGCACGTGAGCCAAGCTGGGCCAATCAGAGGGTCCTGAATTATGCTGGAAAGAGAAGAACCCTCTTCTCCTCAACTGGGGGGTGGGGACGGTCCCTAGAGGGGTGGGGGTCCACTGTTGCCACAATAGAGGAAAGGCGTGCTTGAGAAATGCTACCACAGAGAACTGTAGAGCCAAGAGATGGAGAAAATGGGATTCCTGATGACATTTGAAGGTCAAGATCAAGCTGTGTCCTCAGTGTCCTCCTGGAGTTTGCAAATAGTGGAATAAGCTATTCCTATTTGAGCTGCTTTCTGTCACAATCAAAGCATGCTGCAGTGTAAATGGCCCACTTTACAGATTGGGACTATGAGGCTCAGGTGGGGGAGCTGGGAACTGAATGCAGGCCTCACTAACTCCTCCCCAGAGGCACCAGCCTGGCTCTCACCGAAGGGGGACTCTGGCTGGAGTCACAATAGGTCAGCAGCTCATACATGGTGACCCCAAAGGACCAGACGTCGGATGCATAGTAGAACTTACACTCCTTCAGGCACTCTGGGGCATACCTGGAGAGAAAGGGCACTCAGGCCTTGGGCCAGACCAGGCTGGAGTCCTTACCTGGGGCTTAGGAGCCATCTGGCCCCAGTTAAGGGCCCACCCTTAAGAGACAGGGTAGTGTCACTGGAACCAGGACCTTCTGTCTGAGGCCCCAGCATCCGTCTCCTCCACCCTGTCTGCTCCAGGTCACCTGGGCACCCCCCTCCAGTTGGGTCCCGCCTGGTCACCAGAACACCGGGCTGTCCCCATCCTCGCGCACGCAGTAGTACTCGTGGCCGTCGGGCACGGCCTTGGCTAGGCCGAAGTCCCCGATCTTGACCAGCCTGTTGTTGTCCAGCAGCACGTTGCGCGCAGCCAGGTCTCGGTGCACATAGTGTTGCGCGTGCAGGTAGGCCATACCCTGGGGGCAGGGTGAGTCAGGATCAGGGTGACACCTGCCCCGCCAGTGTCAGTCAACCTCGCAGGGAACGGGCACCAGAGTGGGCAGGATGTTAGGTAGGGCCAAACAAAAGTAAGCTGGAGCCGGAGAGCAGAGGTGGGGCCACACAGGTGCTCCTGGGCCAGGGTCAAATCATCAGTGGAAACTAGATGGGTTGGGGGCCAGGCTGGCGGAGGTGTGGCCAGGTGATCTGTTGAATGGACAGGGATGGAGGAGAGCTGGCCCAGGGACAGGGCCAGGCGAGCAGAGGGGATAGGAAGGTCAGGCCAGGACAACCAGGAGGGCAGCAGGTTCTCCAAGCAAGGGTGGTCAGGCCCACCTCGCAGATCTGCTGGGCGAAGAGCAGCAGCTGGGCTAGCCCGACGCTGTGCCGGGGCAAGTAGTCTCGGAGGCTGCCCAGGGGCACGTACTCCATGACGAGCTGCACCGACTTCTCACCTGACACAGGAAAGGGGCAGCCTGTAAGGGCAGTAGAGGCAGGGGCCACGGGCCACCCACCCTGAGGCCTGCAGCCCCCACCCTAAGTTAGGTGGGAAAGTCAAGACTTGTCCACATTAGGCCCAGCCCTCAGGTGGGACAGAACCGTCCTGAACCAACCCGTCTCCAGGTAAGGGAGCTGACGGTGGCTCCCACCCACCCTAGTCTTGGCAGAGCGCCTACCAGATGAAAAGGAGGCAGCAGGGCCAAGTACATCCTCCAGCCTGGGGCTGAGAGGCTGTAACTGGCCAGGTATTGCTGGCTCCGCCCACCAAACCACACCCAAGCTCTGGCTCCGCCCACCACATATCTAGGCTCTGACCACCTTGGTCCTCGCAGCAGCCCTTGTACTTGACAATGTGCTTGTGGTAGAGCGTGCGCAGGATGTCGATCTCTCGCCGCCAACCCGTGCGGAGCTGGGGACCGCTGCCTGCCTTAAGGGCCTTCACTGCCACCATCTCACCAGTGCCATCGTTGGTGGGGTCATAGCAATATAGGCTGACCTTCCCGAAGTGACCCTGGCCGGAGCGTCCAGGAGCATTAGCCCCACCCACAGCTCCCCAGGCCCCACCTCGTCTGTTTGGAAAATCCTAGGCCCCACCCACTCCACATTGAAGGGTGCCCTTGGGGCCTAGGCCTCCCTCCCCAGAGCCTCCCTTGAAGCTAAGGGTCTTCTAAGGCCAGGGCTTTCTAACAGCCCCGGCCCCGCCCCCCCCTCCTCCAGGCCCCGCCCTCACCTCGCCCAGATCCCGGATCTTTTTCAAATAACGCTTGTGGAAAACCGTGGGATCTGACACAGGCAAGTCCAGGTTCACAGACAAGACATCAAAGAGATCTGGAAAAGCCACAGTGGGTGAATCCCGATCCCCGCCCTTTCCCCAGCAGGCTCACACTTGGGGAAACAGAAAGCTGGCAACTACTACCCTCAGCATCTGATCCTAGAGATAAGGACACTTTTTTTTTTTCAAGAGCTGGAAAATTCCACTTCTTGTCCAAAATGTGGAATTGGCCACACCAAGACAGATACCTGGGATGTTCTGAGGTTGGGTAAAGGGCACAAACTTTTAAAACCTAAAAAGTTGCCATGGTCTAATTCATCCAAAGAAGTTGTGGCTTTCCCCAAGCAAAACATTAAGGAGAGCTCGAAGCATCCTCTCCCCCTACTTGAGTGAATTAGAAACTGCACACACTGTAGGCCACTCTACAGAGACTGTGGGTGCACCAGGCCTGGGTCAGCAGGGATCCCAGCCTCTCCCCTTCACCCAGGGTCCTGGCCCTGTAGCAGTGCTTACTTTGGGGCTGCAGCTGAGTGAGGTCACGCAGGATGGTGCGGAAGGATGGCCGCTGGGCTGGCTCGTAAGTCAGGCACTGGCTGGTGAGTGTGGCCAGCTCTGGGCATGAGGGCTCCGGCAGCTTGTGCTGCTTTTGGTAGAAGCGCTCTTTCTGTTGGGGAGGGGATGGGAAGGAGTCAGTGCACCCTCTCAGTCCTTTTCCCTCGAGGCAGAATCTAGTCCCTGGAGTAGCAGGGCTGGACCAGCCAGGTCTTCGTTCTTGCCATTCCCATTTTACAGATGAGGCAAGTGAGCCTCGGCAAAGGGACGCAGATTTGTCCACCGCTGCAGAGCCAGGACTTGAACCCAAGTCCAGCAGACTGTTGTGCTGGAGCATTTCACACTTGGCCCTTCCTGCCCTGGCTTCTACCCACCTCTGGTTCCAGGAAGGTCCTGCATACTGCAGTTCCCTGAAAGCACCAAAGCCCCCAAGCCTTTGCACAGGCTGTGCCCTCTGTCTAGGCTGCCCTTCCTAGGTTGGGACACTGTGACACTTCTGCACTTGGATTAAAACCTCCTCTGGGAAGTCTTGCCCGACACCTCAGCTGGGTCAGGCGCATCCTTTGGGACCCCTTTCTCCTGACAGTCCATGCTTCCCCCATCACTGACCCAGCCACTGCTGAAAACTGAAGCCCGTGGCCTATCTGCTGTGTGCCACAACGACCTTATGAAGTTGGGACTACAGTTAACCGCAACAGATAGATGACCTGATGGAGCCCCAGAGAGATGAGGCAACATATGTGAGGCCGCTCAGCCAGAGGGGAGGCAGCTCTGGACACTAAATATATCCTCTAGACTCCTTGGAGATGCCTGCCCTCTTTGTGGAGAAGGCCCAGGGGTCCCCAGGACATACCTCGGAGGGGCTACGGCCCTGCAGAGGGGCCTCCCCATCAAAGCAGATCTCCAGGAGGGTGGCTCCAAAGCCCCACTTGTCCGCCGCGGTGCTTAAGCTGTTGGCTCCACCAGACAGGCACTCTGGGGCTGTCCAAGGGATCCGCTCTACTCGCTCTGGGGGGCCAGGGTCAGAGGTCAGTCAGCAAGGTAAAATAAGTGGGGAAAGCCCATCCCTATACCCAGCCCTGCCCAGGTCCTCACCCTCCCTGGAGAGGGCGCTCAGGCCCACGCCCGGGTCACTCAGCTTAATGAAGGGGCTGGTGCCCTCCGCCTGCCCCAGCCGTGCCAGCAGGATGTTCCGGCCACAAACGTTGCCATGAACCAGACTCTTGTCTTCCTGGGGTGGGATGGGGTGGAAAGAGGGCATGGCCACTGGGGGTGTAGGTCTCACCCCCATCCCATCCCATGTGGTCCCCACAGGGATAGCCCATGTGAAAAAAAGACAATCAGGGTCATTATGCAGATTCCAGTACATTGTCATAGTGACAGGCCAGCCCTGGGTGCCCAGTGAGTCCTTCCTGTTTTCCTGGCACTGGGGCCAAGGCTTTTGGTCAAGGACAAAAGGCCAGAGGACCCCTCTGCTGTCCTCAAACCCATGTGAGGAAAGCTCCTTCCCCAGGACCTTTGCACTGGGTGTTCCCTCCGCCTGGAACACACTTCCCCCAGATGCACAGTGAGACCTCCCCAACCCACCTATTTAAAACTTCACCTGTTCCCCAAACTGTAGCAAGTCTTTATCTCCACCTCTACTTTTCCAACATAGTTCTTACCACTTTCTGATATATTATGTAATGTACTTAATTATTATTTCTCATTTGTCCTTCCCAACTCAAATGCCAGCTCCCTAAGGACAGAGATTTCCGTCTGTTTTGTTTTCTGTTGTGTCCCCCAGGGCCTAGGACAGAGCCTGGCACACAGGGGGTATTCTGGAAACTGGGGTGACTGGACCAGGAGGGGCTGGGATGAATGGCAAGAGAGAGTGACAGGGTCTTGGACACCAAATGGAGGAGTTAGGTGTTCTCTCAGGGGAGGTGGGAGCCACAGGGGTGTATGAGCAGATGAGATTCAGGGAAGATCTCCCCAGGTCAGTGTGTGAATTGGAGGATGTGTCGAGGCCTCCACATCCAATGCAGAGGCTGCCCTGGCCTTCCCCACGGACCCAGGCCTTGCCTGTAGGCTACGCACCAGGTAGCTGAGGGCGCTGGCCAGCTGCTGGGCCACTGTCAACTTCCAGGCCAGAGGCACGTGGCCTCTCTCCCGCCGCAGCCACACGTCCAGGGGCCCATGCTCCACGTACTCCGTCACCATGATGTCTGCAAAGGCCCAGCCACTGCAGGTGCTGCCCACCTGCTCACCCTCCAAGACACCAGGGGCAGGACATGGGGGCTGGGACTGTAGGTGGGGAAGGGGTCAGGCAGGGGTGCGGTAGGGGAGGCTTGGGAGGGACTTTGGGGAGAGGAGAAATGCGGGATGGAGGGTAGGCTGAGGTGAGTGGTGGCATGAGGGTCCAGGATGGGGCTGGGGAAGTGGGGGCAGGTGCAGACAAACGCAGGTGTGGAGCTCCAGGTTGGGGCATGAGTGAAGTTGGGATCCCATAGGTGTCTTCCCAGTAGGGGTGCTGGTGGAGTGGGAGGTGTGCAGGGCTGGCGTGGAGGCCAGCGCTGATGGGAAAGCAGGAGAGAGGGACACGTGCGGTTGAGGTCGGTGGGCCTGTGGGCTGGCTGCAGTCACCTTGAACAAGGAGCTACAAGGT
Source organism: Camelus bactrianus (assembly GCF_048773025.1). NCBI lineage: Eukaryota > Metazoa > Chordata > Mammalia > Artiodactyla > Camelidae > Camelus > Camelus bactrianus. Next base: position 25,287,871 of record NC_133560.1, read on the forward strand.
GCACGCAGAGTGAGGGGAGAGGGGCTGAGGTCTGGGAGGATCATGGTGGCCAACAAGGCTGGGTCTGTGTGGTGTCACAGTGTTGATGGGGTAGGAGGGCAGATGGAGCTGGGCTGTGGAGGTGTTTGGGTGACAGATGGAACTTGGGGTGCAGTACGGAGTCAGGGTGTAGGTGGAGGGTGAGGGTGTAGCTGGGATCAGGGTGCAGGTAAGGGTCAAGTTGTAGACAGGGTTCAGGGTATAGGTGAGAGTCAGATGGGCACAGACTGGGGTTGGGGTATAGGCCAGGGTCAGTGTGTAGTCAGGGATAAGGACGCAGGTCGAGGGTATAAGTTGGATCGAGCTGTAAATGGAGGGGCACGGGGTGGGGGGGCAGGGCCCACTTACTCTCGGAGCCGTGCACATAGACGCCGTGCACGAAGACCAGGTGCACGTGGGAGACCTGGCTCATGAGGCTGGCTGTCTCATAGAAGGCCTGTGGGGACAGGGCAGGTCAGGTGCAGACCCTGTCCCCTTCATCTTGCCCCAACCACCGCCATTCCCCCCCCTCCCCCCACCCTGTCCCCTGGCCGTGCTCACTTACCAGGGCGATGTCATGGTGACCGGGGTCTAGCACCTTGAGAACCACTCGCAGGTCCTGCCCACGGCCCTCGTCGGCCGTTGCGGGGTCCCTGCCACCTGCCTTGTCCTCCTCGGGGCCTCCGCCCTCCACTCGCAAGACGCCCTCATACACGTTGGTCCTTGTGCCCTGGCCCAAGTGGGACAGCTGGGGGGGACATGGCATGGAACACCTCCATGACAACGGCTCAGGGCTGCCTGCCTCCCAGTGCCCCACGCCCGCAGGGGCGCCTCCGTCGCACTACCTGGGTGATGTCTTCCTGGCGGACGCGGTGGAAGCTGAGGTGGCTGAGGTTGAGTGGCCTGGTGCTGGCCTGAGACCCCCGCATGATGATGAGGTTGGAGATCTCTGGGGGTGGAAGCTGTCACTGAGGACTGGCACAGAGGGGAAAGGATTTCCGGACCCCGTGGCCCCCCAACCATCTCCATACCTCCTGGCCGGGGCAGGCAGCAGCGGCGCAGGGAAAAACAGTCGTTGCCGGCCCGCAGGGAGCATCCCTGCAGGGCAGCCCGCAGCTCCCGCACGCTAGGGAAGGGCTGGTCCCAGCCCTCCAGCGTGATGGTCCCAGCTTGTACCTCTATGGGGAACTTCCGCAGGCGCAAGCCCTTCGGGCCAGATGCCTAAGGTGGGGGGTGGGGGTGGGGGCAGTGAGCAGGGGTCCAGGCAGGGAGCGAGCCCTGCCCCAGCCCAGGACCCCCACCCCAGGCCCACCTGGTCACGCTGCGCCACCGTGAGGATGAGGCGGTTGAGGTGGCTGGTGCTCCAGTGAATGAGGTAGAGGCCATCCTCGGGCCGAAGCTTGGCCAGCACGAATGGCTCCCTGGGCAGGGGATTGGGGACGACAAGGGGGCACCATCAGGGCACCTGGGGGCACCCTCCCAGCTGAGATAAATGTCAGACACAACTTATGTGATGACACTGTGTCTGAATACACACACACAGATGTAACACTGTCACACACACAAAAACACACACAGACACAGGTACCCGAAGAGGCACACACTTGTGCATAACAACTGTCAAACACCATGGCTTACAAGGTGACACACACACAGACAGGAAACCGCCATCAGATTCCAGATGGGCACACACCCAGCCACAGACACAGCCACTTGCGGGGTGGCACACAATGCACAGTCTGTCACACACCCAAAGGCTGGTGATCGCAGACACAGCGCTGACCCAGCATAACACAGTAGCATGGGCATCAGCACCCAGACCCAGAGGCGACAAGTGTCATGAGCACAAACAGGTACTACAAGGTGTCACAGCCACATGGGCCCTGACAACTACACACATGTTGGCTCACACACTGCTATGGACTGAATGTCTGTGTTCTCCCTAAAATTCCTGTGTTGAAGCCCTAAACCCAAGGTGATGGCATTAGGAGGTGCACCTTTGGGAGATGATTATGTCATGAGGGTGGGGCCCTCACGAATGGGATCAGTGTCTTATGAAAGGGACCTCAGAGATCTCTCTCGTCCAGTTCACCATATGACAAAGACAGAAGACTGAACTTCTGGCTGTGATCCTGGAAGTGGGGCTCTCGCCAGACACCAGATCTGCCAGCACCTTGAACTTGGACTTCTAGCCTTCAGAACTGTGAGAAATAAGTGTCTGTGGCTGCTAAGCCACCGAGTCAATGGTATTCTGTTAGAGCCGCCTGAACGGACTAAGCCACACGTTGATGTGGCCCACAGACCCCTGACGGGTGGCACACACTTCAGAGAAACGACCCCTTCACCCTCCTCTGGCCTAGAGACTAGGCTCGGAGGGGTCAGACCTAGACACCGCCAGGGGACAGCCCCAGCGTCACAGGTAGAATGGGGGACACCCAAGCACAGGGCCAAGGACCAGACAAGCTGACAGTCACAAACCCCAACCCAGCAGCATGGCCACCCACACCCCTGATGACCATATAAGCCCTGACACTTGACATCCTCAGCCCCACATGTCCAAGCAGGGCACTCAGACAGTGATCACAATTACCAGGACCCTGCAAAGGTGTTCACACACACATCTGAATGGCCACCAGCGTGTGGGGCAACACACAGCCCCGCAAAAGTCACTAGTCATGTCACATGCGAAACAAGGCATGATGATTTTAAATGCAGTCACCAGAGCAGTGACACAGCTGTATGCCAAATGGGCTGTTAAACATCCAGACGTGCACGGTGACAGTCCCAGACCCAGGCACTCTCAGCACGACACACCACCCATGCCACTGCCGGCGCCCTCTCTCCCCCCTATTTGCACACACATGTCTGCACACACACACATGGGCAGGCTCACGTGCACTTCTACACACGGACACACATGGGTGAACAGGTGCGCTCACCCCTGTGCACCTACTGATGTGAATGCATGCCCCGTGTGGTACGAGTGAATCCTTGTACACATACACGTATGCACACACAAGCAAACACGCACATGAAGACACGAATGCCTACCCACACATGTGCATTCACACACGTGCCCTCACACCCTAAGACACACAGGCACGCACTGAGACACAACCGTGCACACACCTCATTCAAACCCCATGGTCCCTGGAGCTCACAGTCCCGTGGGCAGCTGCCACCACCTCGGCCCACACCAGCCACTTGCCCTCCCCCTGACCCCGCACTCACAGCAGGGGTCCATGGATACCGTCCTGGATACTCATCACCAGCCGTGGAGGAGCCACCTCGTGGCATAGGTAGTGGCTCGAGTCGGCGGTCAGGCGGAAATAGCCATCCACCAATGACACCAAGGACAGGGCCGCAGCCCGGGAAGGCAGGGTCAGCTCCTGTAGGCCAGGGGGACGTCAGGCAGGTGTTGCAGGTCAGAGGCGCCCTTCGCCAACCCCTTCCCCCAGTCCCGGGCCCCACCAGGCACTTGTTGTCCTGACAATGAATGCTGACACGGCGTTCTTTCAGCACCATGTGAGTGATGTCCTGGAAGTCACAGAAGTAGGCCCATGGTGCCTCCCGAGGCCTGTCCGCTGGCTGGTTGCCCTCTTCTTGGACCTTGGCTTTCTTCCCAGATGGGCCAGCACGGGGATTCCTGCTGCTGTCACCATCAGCACCACCACAGGGACCCTGGAAACCAGCATGTGGGGCAGATGAATGGAGCAGGGCTGTGCCTCTTTAGTCCCCCAGCAGAGAGGCGGGAGCTGGAGGGAGCAGTAACCTTTTCAGGAATCCCCCCATGAGTCCCAGTGCCACAGGCTGGACAGGGCACCCACCCAAAGAGAAGCCAGAACTCAGAGAGGGCAGGAAGGAGGCTCCTAGCCCTCTCAGCCATAGATGCCAGACAAAGCGGTCTCTACAGGACAGACTCCAGAAATCAGGTCCCTGGGGGCAGGCAGACAGACACATCTCAGAGCCACGTGGGGAAAAAAACCACCTGCACCAGAGTCCCTTCAGAGGCCAGGGCCAAGGCGGAGCAGGAGTGCCATCGCCCAGCTGCCCCGGGCCACCAGGTGAAAGAGGCATCCCGCTCACCTCTGCCTGTATTAGCCGCCACTGGATGCCGTCAGTGCCCGACACCAGCACCTCGTGGGTGGGGGGTCCGGGGGCAGACTCGGGGTCCAGAGAGGCCTGCCCGCCGTCCTGGATGTAGCAGGGCTCCCCCTCGGCCTGGGCCAGCAGCTCGAGATGGCACACGGGCACGCGCTCTGTGCCAAAGCGGGGTGCCAGCTGCTCCAGCGTGGCCAGGTATTTAACCATGACGACCTGCTGGGAGAGGCATCCCGGCTGGAAGGCCCTCAGGAACCTGCGGAAGATGCTGCGCAGGCGCAGCCGTGTCAACACGTTGTGCTGCTGGATCTGCCGTCGGAAGGAGCATGGGATGCAGTCCTTGAAGCTGTGGGGACCACCAGGAGGGCCAGGTCAGGGGCCTGGGTTGCAGGCCCAGCTGGGTGACATGGGGCAAATGGCTTAACCTCTCTGAACTTCAGATGTCTTGTCTAGAAAAAGGCAGGCTATTCTGGAGTTGGAAGGAGAGAATGTGATAGAGGGCCAGCGTGGGGAGGCTGGGTGGCATCCATGTCCAGGGCCTGGACTCCAGAGGAGACTGGTGGCTAAGATCCCAGCTCTTGGGCAACTTCCTTAAGCTCTAAAGGGCTCTGCCTTGGGGGCAGGTGGGGACAGTGGTAGAGCGCATGTTCAGCATGCACAAGGTCCTGGGTTCAATCCCCAGTACCTCCGTTAAAATACATATGTATATATAATTATCAATAAAAGGTACCACTCTGGGAAGCCCCTCTGCTCTTCACAAAGTCCTACCCATCACTCATTCTCCTACCCTGCAACTGCCCACCAGTATAGTCCGCTTAGATCACAGATTTCCAAGCCTCACCCTCTATGTCCCAAGCTGCCTCTTCCACCCCTTGAACAGAGGGATCCTAAAGCTCAAGGTTCTAGCTGCCTCTGCCCCCAATTCCAAGCTTTCCAGGGCTCCCGAGGGCCCTCAGGGGAAAAAGGCCCCCTGACTAGTGCCTGGCCGACTCCTGAACCTGGGCAATCCCATTCCAAGTTCAGTTCCCCTGGAAACAGGTCTTTGCTGCCTCCTGCCCTAGGCCTTTGTACATGCTATTCCCTCTGCCTTGAATGCTTTGCCAATGCAATCCACAAATGGATAAAGCCAACACAACTTTCAGGTCTCAGCAAAAACGTCGCCTCCCCCCAGGAGTGTTTTCTGATCTCTTGGGTAGGGTGCCTCCTCTGGGCTTGCCAGTGCCCTGAGCTTCACAGCCCTAGTCCTCTAGAGTGATAAGAGGACAGGGACCGAAAAATATGTGCTTTAAGAAGAACCACAGGTCCTGAAAGACCCATTTCTCCTGCCGCCTCCTCCAGGCAGTAAGCCGTGATTGCCCCAGCCTGCACTGCAGTGGAGGCGAGCAGCTCCCTGGACCCCTGTCTCCTTCCTTCCCTTGAACTCTAGGGAGTCCTCCAAGCCCACCCTGCTCTAGCCTCCAACATATCAGGCACGGTCCAATCTCAGGGCCTTTGCACTGGCTAATCCCTCTGTGGAGAACTGTCTTCTCCCAGATACCAACCTGGCTCCCTCCTTCATTTCCTTAGAATCTTTGAATTGGAAAGCCACCTTCTCAGTGAGGAATTCCCTGACAACTGTTTTAAACTGTACACCCCTCACTCTCTGACACTCCTCCCTTCTCTTCTCCTGCTTAATTTTTCCTAATTGTCCTTAACACCATCTAAAATGCTATACCTTATACTTCTGTGTTTTGTTTATTGCCTGTCTCCATCAGATGTGAGCTCCAGGAGGGCAGAGATTTTTGTCTGCCTTGTTCATTGATGTGTTCCCAACACCCAAAATGAGTACCAGCATACAGTAGGTGCTCGATAAATGTTTGTTGAAGGCATGGCAGTATGCAAGGTCTATCCTGGCCCCCAGATGCCCAGGCATTCTACCCACCTATGCAGCATCCCCACCCCATTCCCAGACACCTGATCTTCTTGGCCACCTTCTCAAGGGGGACACCATCGCGGAGAGCAAGGTGGCAGAGGTGCAGGAAGGCCATGCCCAGGCTCTCGTTCTGAAAGTGGTGGATCTCCTCCTCACTTGACAGCTCCCACAGCGATGCCACGTCATTGACAAATTCATGCTTGCCCTGGGGATGGGGGAGTCAAACAGTAAGGGTGACATGGGAACCTGTTCACTCCCAAGCTTCTGGCCACTCTGGGAAAGGGATTGAGCCCCCATTTTTTGTGATGGCCAAATATACAGCATGTATGCCTCCTCTGTCCAACCCTATGCCTGTGGCAGACATCATTAACTGATCACAGCATTCTAAGAGTCTCAAAACCCTTCGGTTCAGGCAGCCAAAGAATCCCAGAAGAATGTATTGAAATCTATCAGCTATGGTAAATTGGGAGGGAAATAGGGACTCTTTAATTGCCCTGTACCCCACAAACAGTCCTGCCCCCCCAGCCCTGCTCACACCTGCTCAAAGAGGTACTCAAAGGAGGCTGGGTCCAGGAGTTGTATCCCTTTCTCTGCCTGTTCTGAGGAAGCCTCAGCCCCTGGGGGCCCGCAGCGGTACACAGCCGGCTCCTGAGGATTCATGCCATGCCAGTTCCGGAAATAAAACCTGCAGGAAGGGAGGGGGCGCAGCTGGGGCTTAGCGTGGATTCAGACCAGCTCCAGGAAGGTGGGGACAGAAAAAACGGGACAAGCCTTCCAAGGGGACATCACCCACCTCATGCGGAAGTGCAATGTCAGGCTCCTGTCTCCAGAGATATCTAGGATGTGGTTTGGAGGTAGCCAGACCTGGGCCTGGGCATCAAAGAGGGCGAAGAGATTGAAGCAGGGTGGAGTGATGCCTAGAGAGGGGAGAAACAAGTCAGGAGTCGGTGTCTGCTGCCATTACCCCTGTGGACCCCCAGACCCTCCCTTCACAATCCCTCCCTGGGCCTCCTCCCCTGCCAACACAAGGCAATGCAATATGTTGACTGTGCTGTGGCCTCACAGAAAGACTACAATTCCCAGCCTCCCCTGCAGCTAGGATGGCGTCATGGGGCTGGTTTCTGGCCAATGGGAGGTGGGCATAAGGGGTATGCATGTTTCCAAGTTCCAAAATTAACTCTCCTGCCCTTTTCCCTGCCCCAGGGATGTTGGAGACCCCTTGTGCCTGGTGGTGAAGCTACAAGATAGAGGTGAATCATCTGAGCTGCATTAGATTTCAGGTAAACCTTCATTGTCTTAACCCAAGAGAATTGCTGCTTGTTACTACAGCAAAACCTATCATAGACTGACTAACACAGCTCTACAAACTGCTGGTACTTTTCCTGGTCTCTCTCTGAACTCCAGCCTCAGAGAAATAGCCAACTACCACTTGACTTTCTCTCTCTGGACATTTCAGGCCTCCTTAGACGTGCCAAACAGATCTCACCTGAGGTCCCCAAACCTGCCTCCCCACCACTTGGTTCTTTAAGCCAGGATTTGATCCTCATTTTCAACTCCTCCCACGGCCCCTCCACATCAGACTGGTCACAAATCCTGCTCTTTCTGCATTCTCCATCCCTCTGGGACCCACCTACTTCCTTCCAATCCAAAGCCCAGCCCTAGTCCAGCCTCCAGGCTTACTGTCATTCCCCATGCCCACAACCCAAGCATCTTTTTTATACACATCACTTAAAAGTTATATCCAAAACAGTCCTTCCAGAATAATCTATAATCACCTAAGTACCAGCCACCTGATAAAGAAATAAAATTTGGCAAGTATAACTGAAGCCCCCAGCTACATCCACCTCCTTTCCCCTCCAACAAAGAGGTAACCATACTCCTGAACTAGAATTTATCATTTTCATATCCCCTATGATCTAGTCTTGTTTTCTTTCTTTTCTTAATTTTAGTTTGCTTGGGGATTATTTGGGGGGGGGGTAATTCAGTTTTTATTTACTTATTTATTTTTAATGGAGGTGCTGGGGATTGAACCCAGGACTTTGTGCATGCTAGGCTTGCACTCTACCACTGAGCTATACCCTCCCCTCTACCCTATGATCGAGTCTTGAATATTATAAACTTGAATGCGGTATTACACTATAGGTGTCCTTCTGCAATTTGCTTTTTTGTGCTACAGTAGGTTTTAAGCTTCACACATGACATACGTAACTTTGGTCAAATTCCTTTTTCTTGGCTGTATAGTGTTCCAGAGCTCAACCATACTGCAATTGATGTGTGCGTTCTCTTGTACACAGACTTTGAAATGGTCTCCTGTTTTTCACTAGGATAAACTAGGCAGCTCTGAACATTCCTGTATGCATCTGGAACACATGGGCTGAGTGTCTGCATACCTAGGTTGTAGTACTGTGTGCCTTCAGAGGATGTACATTTCAACCAAGTTACATGATGGCAAATTGCTCTCCAAAGTCATCGCATCTAAGTGTACTGTCCCTCAAAGAAGGAGCATGCCTCCCTGTGAGACAACTTCCTAAAGAACCCAACTGTTTCACTCTCTGGCTTAAACCTTCCATGGTTCCCCTTTGTGCCCTGAGGCAGCCCAACCCCCTTAGTCAGCCATCCATGAGCTAGGCCCAACCAATTATGCTCTGGTTCCAATTCCTCTTTCCCTTCCGAATTCTTGAAACTGATCCTCCAGTTACTCTTAAAGTCCTTTGCTTTCTCTAACAGATCAGGCTTTCTGGGCCCTCAGCCAAGCATGTTTCATATCACCCAGCAAACCTGTCTAACTTCTTTAAGAATCAGTCATCAATGGGAAAGTCCAAGGTGTTACAGAAATCTACCAGAAGGCCCTCATCCAGTTGTGGGGAAGGGGGTTTGAGAGGATGTCCTGGAGGACGTGGCATGTAAGCGAAGTCCCCTTGGAGAGACCTTCTCCTCCTCTGGCAGAAATTACACTTTTGAGTACATCTACTGCAGGCTCTCTGGATAATTCCATGGTTCTCAACTGCTTCTAGGAAAAAGTCTAAACTCTAAACTACTCCCCCTGGTGTTTTTTTTTAAATTAATTTTTCCATTATTTTTTTTTAATGGAGTTACTGGGGATTGAACCCAGGACCTCATGCTTGTTAAGCATGCACTTTACCACTGAGCTATAGCTTCCCCAGTCCTCTGGTGGTTAAGGCACTGTAAGATCTGACCCTGCCTGACCTCTTCCTATCATCTCCTATCTAGAGGTCACCTCCGCCCTGGTCTCTCTGCTCCTGCCCTCACCTGTCACAGTCTGCTCCCCCAACAGCAGCCAGAGAGCATCTGTGACCCCTGAGGCGGTCATGTTCCTCCTCTGCTCACAGTCTTTCATGGCTCCCACCTCTCTTGGAGTAAAATCCAAAGTCCTCCCTAAGGCCCAGAAGGCCCTGCACAACCTGTGCCATCACCTCCTTGCCCTCCCCTACTCCTGTCTCCCCTTCACTCACTCAGCTACAACCACACTGGCTTGTCACTGTTGTTGGCAAATTTCCCACCTCAGGGTCTTTGCACTTGCTGTTCCCTCTGCCTAGCACCATCTTCCCCCAGATATCCCTGTGGCTCCCTTCCTTATCTCTTCAACTTTTTCATTTTTTTGCCATTAGCTCTGGCATCCTATGCAGTTTTCTTATTTACTGTGTTTCCTGTTGATTCCTATTAGAATATCAGCTCTCCAAAGGCAGTAATTTGGGGCTGGCACACAGTAGGTGCTCACTCAGTGTCTGCTAGAGTGTGAATGGGCAGACGATTGGGTGGATGGGGCCCAGATGCTGCCAGCACCTCCACCCTGCCATGGGGCCAATGCCTCGGACTTACAGACTTTGTGTGCGATGTGGATGCAGACCTCCTCTGCCGTCAGTGTAGCCTCGCTGAAGGTGACCCAGGGCTCCCCACCACCAGGGCCAGCCCAGTGTAGAAGAACCTTCAAGCCTCCTCTGGTGGCCATGGGCTGAGCTTCATCCCCATCGGGCTTTCTGCCCCTGGTGGTGGCCCCGCAATGGCACAGAGGCATGCTCTTGACAGCTGGCTGGGCTGGGAAGAAACATTCTATCAGCCCCTAGGTCTCAGCCTGGAGGCCCCTCTTTTAGCATCTCAACCTTGCAACCATCCAGACTTGAGGCCCGAAGATTCTGGACCCTCTTTGCTGTGCAAACTTAGGCACCCAATTCCCCTCCCTGAGCCTCAGTTTCCACATCTGCTTGTTGGAGATGGGGTGTGTCCCCACCTATTAGAGCTGTCATGAACAATAATACTCCCAAACCTCTTTCCTGGACAAATTCACCGATACAAAAATCTGCTCTGAACCCACCTTTCCAAAGTAACCAGGCAGACAGGTGTGGTCAGACAGACCTGGAAGGTGAATCCTGTGTCAACTCAGGCAAGTCATTTAGCCATGCTGGGCCTCAGTTTCCCCATCTGGAAAATGGAGATATGGAGATGCTGAGAGTGTTGCCCTGAAGAGATGATTGTGAAGTTTCTACCTTTTTTTTTTAAATGGAGGTATTAGGAATTGAACCAAGGACCTCCCGCATGCTAAGTGCATGCTCTATCACTGAGCTATACCCTCCCCTCCCTCCTCCACCTTTTTTTAACTTTTAAACTAAAGCTGTGAGTGAATTATGCACCACTGTTACCATATTGCAGACAGGTAAGGACTTACCATTGCCATTTTGTTGTTTTCTGGTTGTTTTGCAGATCCGTTGTTCCTCGTTTCCTATTCTGCTGTCTGTCTTTGTGTTTTGATGTAATTACTACAGGATTTTCCCCTCGTGGTTACCCTAAGTTTAATGTTATAAGTGTAAGGTATTTTATGAGAAATTACATAAATTCTCATAAAATACCTTACACTTATAACACCCTATTTTAAGCTGATAACAGCTTCACTTCAAAAGAATTTGGAAACTTTACACTTTTTAATTTTCCTCCACCTCAAATTTTGATTACTGCTGTTATTATAATTTACATGTTTTTTATATCGTGTAACTAAAACAGATTATTGTAGTTATGAATTTTTTTCTACATTCTTTTTTTTTTTTAACAGAGGTTCTTTGGGATTGAACTAGGACCTTGTACATGCTAAGCATAAACTCTACCACCCACCCAACCATTTCCCTCTCCCTACATTCTTTTTTTTAAACTAGAATGAATTAGGTTGTGATGGTTCAACACAGTTTTGCATGTTATACGGTCAGCACCTTGATAATAGGCATGAAAAAATAACATCGGAGAAGAGCAAGAATGAAGTCCTTATTATTGGCTTTATCATCACAATGATTTTTCTCTTTCAAAGGGCCAGGCTTCCTGAGGTCCCCAGTATCTCCCGGGAGGGTCTGTCAACGATTCCACGGATATTACTGATTTAAAACAGTGACGCAGAAAAGAGAATGTTTTAATAGCGCAATGTCGGATTCGTCAGGAAGCAACTTCTCTCAGCCTGTTTCCTCATTTGGAAAATGGGCACGTAATAGTCACTATCTCAAAGGGTTGCTGGGAGGATTCAATGAGATGAGGCAGGGAAAGGGCCCGGCCCTGGCATGCAATAAGCTAAAATCACTATTATTATCTTACTAACGCTCTAGATAAGATCGTGGGGATGGGGCTTTTGGGGTGCCCATCTCCTTCTTCCTAGTTCCCCCTGGGTCCAGACCCAGCTTGGAAGATGGGGTCTGGGTGAGGTCCGCATCCCACACACACTGAAACCTCCAAACCCCTCTTGCAAGCCCCTCTGGCAGGGGAAGGAACCGCGACGTGCACCCACCGGGCATCAACTAGTCCCAAGGCAATGTGGGCGCTTCTACCCACCTCCTGCTACCGGCAGCCTGTCCCGAGCCTCCCGCCGGCCGCATCCTCCCTGGCGACCTTCCAGGCGCGGCCCCTCGCGATCCCCTCCAGACTCACCCTTTCGCAGGAACTCTGGCTGGAACCCGGGACCCCGCCCCACCACCCTGCGGCTGCCGCCGCCTGATCGCCGCTGGGACACCGTCTCCTATTGGCCGCCTGAAAAGAGCACACTCATTGGCTGCTGTCCTGCTCCGCCCTTTCGCTGCAGCGGCGGCTCTCCTATTGGTTCCAGCTTCAGTTTTCGCTCAGCCCAGGGGCGGGAGAGTGTGGTCTTCCTGCCGCGCAGCGACTTCAATAACCCATGCGGTCGGAGGACCCAAGTCAGGTTTCCGGACCTGACTCTCGTGCAAGCCCAGGGTACTCATCTCGGCGATCAAGGCTGCAGCCGGCCGTCATTCAGTCCTCCAACCCTCCTGCTATATGGCTCTACATTCCTTCCTGCCTGTCTTCCCTGTCTGCCTGGCCAGCCCTGCTTCCTTGGTTGAGACCCCGCTTTCCTCCGGGAGGCATTTCCAGCCCACTTGCTCACATCCCTCTCCTGATCACCTGTAGCCCTGTCCTATCAGGCCCCCTTGCTCTCAAGGTAGCAGCTTGGACGTCCTACCTGATCCGAGTTCTGATCCCTACACAGCAAGTCGCTGCGATTTACTGAGAAGGCTATGCGCTGAGCGTATTGCAGGAATTATCTCATTTGATTCCAGCAATAGTTCTCTTGGTTTTTTGTTTGGTTTTTGTTTGTTTGTTTGTTTGTTTGTTTTTTAATGGGGGTACTGGAGATTGAACCCAGGACCTCGTGCATGCTAACCATTCACTCTGTCACTGAACTGTTCCCAACCCCACCCGCCGGGGCTCCTATTCTCAATTCCCAGAGAAAGAAACTGAAGTACAGAGAGATGACAAAGACTCTCCTTAACCAAACTTTAGTCCTCTGAGCCCTATTCTCAACTACCCCTTAACCCCCGCCCCAGTCCTGTCTTTGGTCTGCACAGTCCAGTCTGAGCAAAGAATCCTGAGTCATCCCCCAACTCTTGTTATCTGATGGATAACATTAATATATAAATCCTTGGCCTCTCTTTAGCAAGAATCCTGTTAAGTCAGTTTAGCAAGGCTCTCCCTCCCCTTGATATATCTCCATGGACCCCCTGACTCTTGTGATTTGGCCAGCTATCCCCAGCTGTCTTTGTTGTATTCAGGGTTGAGCCCAACTCTCTCCCCTTTTACAAGCACCCTTACTGCAATAGTCCTGCATAAAGTCTTCCATACCGTTTTGACAAGTGCCAGAATAATTTTTTTTTCTTTAACAGACGTTGAGTAACTTTCCCAGGTCACAAAACACAAAAGGGCAGAGCCAAGTCTATTTCTGGAGTTGGAGCTATAACTGCCAGGGTCAAGGGTACGGTGGCTATTCATCTCTGAGTCTGAGAAAATGTGGGGAAAACCAGACTCTTATTCACAGGACAGCTGTGGAGATTCAGCTTAAATTTGTAGATTGAGATTTAGCTTGGCACCTAAAGGGTAGTGAGTGCTGGGAGCTTGGGGATTGGGGAATGAATGGTGATTCATCCTGACAAGGGAATAATTTGCAACTGGGGGGAAAAAAGAGAGAGAGGCTCTGTACTGCTATGAAGACATCTTCAGAGTATCTCTATATTTCATAAGAGAGAGGAATTAAAAGAATGTATTATATTTCCTTGTGCCTGCTCAGCCCACCTATGGAAGGACTCAAGAGAAATATGGAAATATTGGTTAGCTCAAGGGAAAGAAATTTCAGAAAATCTCAGGAAAGAAATCTTGATACCCCCGTTTCTTCTCACACCCACCTCTGGTTCATGAAGCATAACTGCTTCTCAGCCTCCTGGACAAGCCCTCATCATCACTTGCTGGAACCAGTGCAAGTTGCTTTTATCCTGGTCCGAGGCTCCTGTCCTTGCCTGCGCCCACCCCCACCCCGCTATCTGTCTTCCCTGCATCACCCAGAGGACATCTGTGAACATCTGAACACAATCTCTTCTCTTTTATAGATGTTAGTGTTCAGACCCGGAGCCTGATTGTATGGGTTATAGAATTATAAAAAGCATTTAAATGCACAGTCCTAAAGGTCTCTTATGTTATAAGGGCACTGATAGGGGGAAGAGTGGGTCCCTGAAGTTTGGAATGGGGATATTGAGCAGACACAGACGAGCCTGAGAATTTTGAACCCATAAATACTCTTGTCTAAATACTCCTGAATACTCCCATGTGCGACATTGTGCTACAACAAGAAATAGAGATTTGATCTTCACCCCCAATTGCTGGCACAGAGCTTTGAAAACTCCTGAAACTTCCTGCATGAAAGAGATGATGTTGGCATGTTACAGTATTTGTCATTAGCCCCCAGTTCCTGGCTCAGAACTCCTAAAACCCCTAGAATTTCCACAGTAATGAAGGTGAAAGGAACATCTTTGGTTTTCCATCATAAGCCTGTTCAACCGTGCCTGAGTTTAGGCACATGAGGTGACTGTTGAAAGCTGGAAGCTGGTTGTCCGAGGAACCAACCATGTGATTAGGGTGGTTGGTTAAATATTTCAGCCTCCATCCCTGATATCTGGGGAGGGGAGATGGGCAAGAGATTGAGTTCAGTCACCAGTGGTTAATGATTTAATCAATTGTGCCACTGTGCCTGCTTAGAATCCCCAGACAACGCGACTTGGAGAGCTTTTGAATTGGTAAATACATCTCTGTGCTGGGAGGGTGGCGCACTCCCATTTCACGGGGTCAGAACTCCTGCACTCAGATCCTTCAGACCTCGCCCTATGTACCTCTTCATCTGGCTGTTCATCTGTCTCCTTTATAAAAAACCAGTAAACCAAAGTAAAGTTTTCTCTAGGTTTTATGAGCCTTTATGGCAAATTATTGAACCTGAGAAGGGGGTATTGGGAATCCCCTTATTACAGTTATTTGATCTGAAGTACAGGCGAAGATTGATGCCTGAAGTGGGAGGCAGTCTTGTGGGACTGAGCCCTTAACCTGTGGGGTCTTGTGCCACCTCCAGGTAGTGTCAAAACTGAACTGAACCATAAGATTCCCAGTTGGTGTCCACTGAAAAAGAGAGAATTGCTTGGTGTGGAAAACTCATTCATTGAATGTCACAAGTGTTGAGGTTTACCATACCTTAAAGAAAACTTTCACAAGCTTTACCTGTGGGCCCAGTTTTTTCTTTTCTTTTTTTAGTGGAGTTACTGGGATTGAACCCAGGACCTCGTGCATGCTAATCATGCACTCCACCACTGAGCTATTACCCTGCCCTGTGGGCCCAGTTTTAAAGAAAGAACAACAATAAAAGAAACAAAATACCCAGGCCAAGAAAAAAAGCCTCACCACTCCCCAGAAACTCCTTGCTCTGAATCAGCAAATCCCTCTCTCTGTCCCCTTTGCCCGCTGTATTTTTCTTAACAGCCGTTATGATCATCTGACATTTTCCTGGAAGTTTCTTTGAGCACTGATTTTAATGTTTGACATCTATTCTAGAATGTCAGCTCCTCAAGGGCAGGGTCTGTCTGGTTCTCCACTGTGTCTCCAGTGCCTGGAACTGGTGCCAAGAATGGAGGGAATGATCTGGGGAGACGTCTGGGCCTGGGCTACTGTCCTGCCCTGCTGCAGAAGGGCTGGCCACAGTCTTCCGGCCTCAGCTTCCTCTTTGCCACTAGATCTGTAGCAGCAGGAAACCAAGTGTGTCGGATTCTTCAACAGCCAGCCTGGGTGAGGTGGGGTGGCCTCTGCTGGGCCTGGAGGCTGGACCACCGGGGGCGGGGTGGGCCTGTGACCCAGGAGGGACCAATAGGAAATGTCAGGTGGGGTGATTAATAACAACAATAGTGGTAATAAACCCAGTCATCATAATAAATTCTAATAATAGCTGTCATTTTCCCAGCCTGGATGCTGGCTGGGCGCAGAGCTGGGTGCTCAGAATTCTCTGAGCCCTGTCAGGCTCTTTTAGAGTAGGACCAGCACCCAACTTGACAGCTGAAGAAAGAAGAGGCCACAGAGGCCACTGGGAAGTCTCATGTGTCTCCTCTCAGGCCTGAGGCCTCCACCCCGAATGCCTACATCACAGATGGAGTCCAGTCCCAGCAGGATGGCTCCAGGTTACCCCACCAACCATAGGGGTTTGCCTAGGACTGAGTGGGGGTTCCCAGACAAGGGACTTTCCAGGTTAAAATTGGAATAGTCCTGGGCAAATTGGAACAACAGGCCATCCTGCCCTAGTGGGTTATCAGGAGGAAGTGAGAATTGGGGAAATCCCCAGTCTCTGAGAGGCCTGCAGGGACCAGCCTCCCTAGAGCTCCCACCAGACCAGGGAAAAGCCAAGGGCTGAAAAATTAAAAAAAACAAAATCTTTTTGTGTCCTTTTGAATAGGAGAGTTCAGGGAACTGTCAGCCCCTTCCCCAAAGCAGCCATGAGGTCCGCTGGGAATCCTTCCAAGGAAGTTCCACACCCTTGTGTGTGAACACATGGCCCTTAAAAAATTCTCATAAGTAGTCATGGGAAACAACTCAAGTTGGTGAATGAACAAACAAAATGTACCTAGAAAACATTTTGTTGAGTGCAAG
Organism: Camelus bactrianus; assembly: GCF_048773025.1. Taxonomy (NCBI): domain Eukaryota; kingdom Metazoa; phylum Chordata; class Mammalia; order Artiodactyla; family Camelidae; genus Camelus; species Camelus bactrianus. The sequence continues at coordinate 25,304,357 of NC_133560.1, forward strand.
AAGCCAGACACAAGACAAATATTTTATGATTTCACTTTATAGGTGGTCCCTAGAGGAGTCAAATTCTTGGAGACAGAAAGTGGAATGGTGAGTGCCAGGGGCTGGGGGAGGGGGAATGGGGAGCTGGTGTTGAACAGGGACAGAGTTTCTGTTTAGGAAGATGAGAAGTTCTGGAGATGGGTGGTGTGATGATCGCAGAACAATGTGAATGTACTTAATCCTATAAACTTTAAATTTAGAAATTGTTAAAATGGGCTCTCTTGCCGTCTGAGACGGCCTACGCTCTGTCTAGGAGTGTGTATCTCCCCGAATAAATCTGCTTTTACTCTTTAAAAAAAAAAGGTTAAAATGTGACATTTTACCTTATCTATATTTTACCATAATTTTTGAAAAATCAGGGGGAAGAGAGGCTGGTGAAATGGATGAAGGTGGTCAGAAGGTACAAACTTCCAGTTATAAAATAAATAAGTCCCAGGGATGAGGTGGACAGCATGGTGACTAACAATACCGTATTGTATGTTTGAAAGTTGCTAAAACGAGAGATCTTAAAAGTTCTCATAACGAGAAAAAAAAAGTCTGTAACTCTGGAGGGTGATGGATGTTAACTGGACTTAAGGTGGTGATCATTTCACGATGTACGCAACTAGCAAATTGGTATGTTGTACCTGAAACTAATATATTGCTATATGTCAGTTATTTCTCAGTTTTTTAAAAATCTAAAAAAAAAGAAATTGTCTGTGTGCCGTCCACTCAGGTAGAAAAATAAACAGCATAAATACCAGAGAGAGGGATGGGTATGGCTCAGTGGTAGAGCGTGTGCTTAGCGTGCACGAGATCCTGGGTTCAGTCCCCAGGACTTCCATTAAAAATAAAGAAACAAACAAATCTAATTTGCTCCCCCCGCCCAAAACAAACAAAGTGCAAAAAGAATTGTGAAAAAAAAATTTTTAAATAAAAATAAATACCGTGGAGAATCTCAGAGTTCCACTCCTCATTTTCATCCTCAGAGGAAAGTGGCTGTTGTCCCTTTCAGCCCCTACAGCAATGAGGATACACATCTCTTGAGCACCTACTGTGTGCTCGGCCCTGTTCTAGGCCCCCACCCCCACCCACCAGGGAGACACAGGAGGGAAGAGAACAGATAAAATTCCCTGCACTTATGGTGTGACAGTCTAGATGGGAAGACAGCCAAGACCAAGGATAAACAAGGACAAATACATGGTGTAGCAGATGGTGACACGATATAGAAGAAGCAAAGCAGGGAGCTGATGTCATTGGAGATCGCGTGGCCTGGGACCACCTATCTGACCTTGTGGGAGCCGAGGTGGAGCCACATGGATGTCAGGGGAAAGATGGACCAGTCAGGGGGAACAGCCAGGTTAAGTCTCGGAGGGGAAGGCTGTCCTTGAACTTGTAATTCCTATCCATCTGCTGGCCCCTATGACTTGCTTACTTTATCTGTGCTTGTGTTTATGAATTTCCAATTCACAAACGAGCACGTGTTTATGAATTTCATCTCTACGGATGTGAGTCACTCCACTTGTTTTCACTACTCTATTGTGCAGCATTGTACACATTAATAGGCTAGAATTTCTTTGTCTTATCTCCCATGGCTGGACAATCACGTGATTTCCAATTTTGCGGTTTCAGTGGCTCTAAGAAACAACCTTATCCCACCATTCTTTTCTTTTTAATGTTTTTTTTGATGATTTATTTTTAAATAAGTCATTCAGTCATGTGGTTCCAAATCAAAAAGGCACAAAATGGTTTTGAGGACAAGTCTCCACTCCACTTCCGGGCCCCTGATATCCAACTCATTTCTGAGATCAAAACATGCTTATCGGTTAGTGGTTCCTCAAAAAGAATCACCATATAATCCAGCAATTGCACTTCTTCATGTATACACAAAGAAAGCAGGGACTCAAAGAGAGATTTGCACAGTTGTATTCACAGCAGCTTTATTCATGATAGCTGAGAGGTAGAGGCAACACAAGTGTCTATTGGTGAATGAGCGAGTAAACAAAATGTGGGGTATCCTATAATGGAATATTAATCAGCCTTAAAAAAGAAGGACATTCTGACACAGGCTGCACCATAAAGGAGGCTGGAAAGCATTCTCCTGTGTGAAATCAGCCAGGCACAAAATTACAGATGTTTTATGAACAGGGAGTTAAGTATTTATTGAGTACAGAGTTTCTTGTACTTACGGCACTGAATTGTACCCCTTGAAATGGTTAAAATGATCAATTTTCTGTTATGTACATTTTACCTCCATTTAAAAAAAACACTTATGGAGTGCCTACTGTATGCTGTGTTCTGAGCCCTGGGGATTTAGCCGTGAACAAAACACAGGAATCCCGGCATTCAGGGAGCTGACATAAACCAGATAAATATTAACAAGTAGGTTTTGTGGGTTTTGGTAGAAGGTTGAAGTGTCAGGGAGAAGGGAGTGGAGCAGATAAAGGGTATCGGGTGCTAGAATAACTGCTTTTAGGCTCTGTCCTCCACACCCCTAGCAATTCCAGGTCCCCAGCAGGATATTTGCTCTCTCTGAGCAGCTGTGTATTCAGGGTGTCCTTCTATAGCCACGATGACAGCAAATTGCTTCACCTAGTTTCCATGTCCTTGGCTTCTGGTGGGTTCTGCCAGTGGGGAAGGCTGGCAGGAGATGGGAGGTGGGAGATGGATGAAGGATATCTGTTCGCCTGCTCTCTCCCTTCCCAACCACAGTTGGGCAGCGGCTGTTTGTCTTTGGCCACATAACCTGCAAAGGAGAAGCTTCTTCATGGCTCCAGATGTCAGCAGGTTCATCCCCTTGAGCCCCATTAACAGCTCCCTGCTGCTGCTAGCTCTGGGCACCTTACAGAATAACAACACCCCAAAGATGCCCATGTCCTAATCGCCAGCATCTGTGAATATGTTCTATGGTGTGGCAAGGGAGAATTAGAAATTAAGGATGATTAGCTTCCTTTAAGACAGGGAGATGAGTGCGCTCACTTTAGCAGCACATATACTAAAATTGGAACGGTAAGGAAGATTAGCATGACCCTTGTGCAAGGATGATATGCAAATTTGTGATTTGTTCCATATATATATATATATATATATATAAATCCTGGTGGGCTGAAGGTAATCACAAAGGTCCTTAAAAGTGGAAGGGGGAGGTAGGAAAAGGGGTCAGAGTGATGTGATAGGAGAACTTGATTCATCTTTGCCATCTTTGGAGATGGAGGAAGGCGACCATGCAACCAGGAATGCAGGCAGCCCCTAGAAGCTGGAAACCACAAGGAAATGGATCCAGAACCTCCAGAGGGCCCACGGCCCCACCAACGCCTTGAATTTAGCACAGCAAGACCCGTGCAGACTTCTGACCTGCAAAAGTGTAAGGTAATACATTGTGTTGAAACCACTAAGTGGTGATTTGTTACAGCAGCCAGCCATAGAAAAGGAATACACTCAACATTTGTTGGTTCTCCTGTCCGGTTTGCAGGAGTGAAACCTGGCTCTGCATTACATTTGTTCAGTGAAACCCTTCTGAGTGGAATTCTGTTTGCCCCTAAGACTCAGCAATCCTGCTTTGGGAAGCTTACCCTCCAGGTAGGATGACTGTACTGGTGGGAAATGGCGCAGAAAGGTATTTCTCGCAGCATTGCCTGTAAAAGTAGGGTTGGGAAAGAACCTCAAGTGTTAATCAAAAAAGTGCTGATGAAATAAATGCTGAGACGCGCACATACCAGAGTCAAAAGAATGAGGAAGTGCTGATGTACTGATAAGGAAAGATTTGCAGGGCCACACGGTTCAGTGAAAAAAAGCAAGACGCGTCACAGAGTGCACAGTGTGCTACGTATTTTGTAAAAGGGAAGGGAAGGGGTAAGATTATGTTTGATCTTACAGAAAGAAACCCCTGAAGGAGTCACGGGAAACCGCAGACAGTGGGTTCCCAAGGTTGGGGGCAGGGAACCGGCTCAGTGGAGGGTGGTAGAGAGGGAGCTTACTCTATGGTGTATCTCTTAATATCATTCGATGTTTTAAATCCTAGGTTGTGCTAGGGCGAGGCAGGTGAGGCATGAAAGCAAAGAGGGCGCCAACTCGGTAACCAAGATAAATATTTTAATGCAATATTTAAAAAAAAAACACACAATGGGGGAAAAATCTATGATGAACAAAATATTGAAATTTAAAGTAAAGCATCAGTAACAGTGCTGCATTATATTGAAGCCTGAGAGGAAAGGAAATTCTCAGTAATATGGAATCTACCTATCAGTTTTCGCAGTAAAGAATAAGTTGACCACCATGAATGGGTCCTGGAGGGACGCTAGGTGGGTGAGGCCTATCCAGGGCCTCAGGAGGCCCCTCCAATCCGCCCAGATCCCCTACCTGCCATTTTCCTCAGAATAAAAAGCGTTAGGCAATGCCACCTGGATTTGCAGCTCACTATTGCCCCCTGGTGGTGATCAGCTTGGGCACAAGGGCATTCTGAGGTCCTTGGCTTTGACTGAGGGCCAGGACCCCTTAGGAGCTCTGCAATGTCTCAAGACCAGGAAAGATCAGTTTGTACCTAGGTTGTGCTCACAACATTAAGGAGACAATACACAGGTTGGCAGAGCTGGGCAGGTGGGAAGCTTTGTGGCTGGATGTGAGGTGTGACGCAGAAGGCGGGCCTCTGGGAGGAGGTGGCAGAGCTCTGGTCAGAGTGACAAGCAGCTGCCAGGGGTTGGTGTCCCTCAGGAGAGGCGGGCAGTCAGCTTCACTGGATCCTTGGTATTTCACGTCTTAAAAGCTGACGTGTCCTTGTTTATTACAGTATTAAGGCTTTCCTGTGGGCCAAATATTTCAACTTTTCAAAAGACTGACTGCAGGGGTGTTCGGGGAGAGGGACAGGAGGTACCAAGGCCCACACTTGGAGCATCTGAGTGCCAGGTGCTATGCCTGCCCGGACATTATCTCACTCACCACCACCCTGGGAAGAAGGCACTAACATTACTCATTGTACACAGGGGGTCGCTGAGGCTAAGTTGCCCAAGGTCACACTGACAGTAAAACTTCAAGGGCTCAAGGATCAGCAAGGAGGGAGTTAGTTGGTGAGGAGTGGTGGTAATGAGATGAGGGCAGGGATGTGACCTGGCTGATGTCGCATGGCTGGGTGAGCTTCAGGAAGGACTTAGGTTTCTGCGGGGGAAAGGGTGTGCCTTGACTCACGTGTTCATAGGCACCTGCTGGTGGCTGCCTGGTGGGGTCTAGCGAGAAAGGGGGAGACACGGAGGCTGGGGCAGATGTCCAGGACAGAGGTGATGGGGGACCTGGACCAGGGTGGAGGACGAAGGGCAGCGGCCAGACTCAAGAAATATTTTGTAGGCTGAGTAGGCCACGTGGAAGGTGAGACACTGTGAGGATGCGTCTCAGTGGATGGGGGGGCGGGGGGGTTGGAGGGATGAGAAAAGCCAGACTTACGGAGAGGGGTGGGGATGGCGAGTGAGAGCTCTGCCATAAAAGTGTCCTGAGGCAGTGGAACAGCATGTGGAAGAGCCTGGAGTGAGGATGGAGGAAGTTGCCCCACAGCTGGAGGGCAATGGGCCCAACGGCCAACACTCACTAGGGTCCCCTCCCACCCCTGAGAGAAGAGCTGTGCCAACAGCCCTTGTGACGCCCCGCGGAGCATCTGAAATCCTTTATTGGAAGATCATTGCTGTTTACTATACAGAAGATTCGACAGCAAACCAACAGTGAAAACAAGAGTCCACGGTGACTGGAGCGGGCCCTGAGCTGGGGCCCCCACCCCCACCCTGTGGACCAGCCTGGCAACCTCTGCCCCTCCCTGGACCCCCCAGCCTTTGGCAGAATGCTGATGGGGGGCTGCAAGCAGTGAAACCCCTTGACTCGAAGCAGAGACTCGATGAGTGCTGGGGGGTGGGGGCAGTGGAGGGGGTGGGCAGGCCCCTCCGGGCTAGGTGGGGGAGCAGCAAAAGTGGAGGAAGCCAGGAGCTGGGTAGATGGCATCTATTTCTGTTTTCTGAAAAGGGGTGCACAGGGGCCTGCAGGCAGGCTGGTGGCAGCTGGAGCGGATCAGGCGCTGACATCTTTCTCATCACCCGGCTTTGGGGTGGCTTCCAGCAAGGGGTCCCCAGGACCCGCCTCCTCCCCTTCCTTGGCCTCGCTGGACTTGGAGTTGGGGACCCAGAGGCCGGAGTCGATGCAGCGCTGCATGTGGTACTTCGCATCCTGTGGGGAGAAGAGTGGGCAGGTGAGGCTGGGCTGCCATCTCCTGGTGGCCCGCCTGTCCCCTGCACATTCTCAAGCCTGCTTCCCGATTATTCTAGATCACAGTTGTCCAAGAGAACTGTCTACGACGATGAAAATGGTCTGTAATCTGCGCCATTCAACATGGGTGCCACTAGCTACTGAGTATTTCAAATGTGCCTAGTGCAGGGGAGGGATAGAACTTGAAATTTCACTTAACTTTAATTCAAATTTAAACAGTGTAAGGTCTCGCACAAGGGTCAGTAAGTGGTTTTTTAGTAAAGTGCCAGACAGTAAATGTTTTTGGCTTAGGGGCTTATGGTCTTTGTCAAAACCTCTCAACTCATCACTCCTCAACTTTACAGTTGCAGCCCCAAATCAGCCGCAGACAAGATGAAAATAAATGAGTGTGGCCACAGCATTCCCATAAAACTTTATAGACAGGCAGTGAGCCTGCAAGCCAGAGTCTGAAGACCCTTGGTCTAGATGCTCATTCCCATAGAAGTCTCTACAAACCCTGGGCCAGTGTGGCGACTAGACCCATTTTGCAGATGAGGAAACCAGAGGGTCAACCAGTGAGCCAAGCAGCAGGAATGGAGTCACACTGAGGTCTCTTAAGACTCAAAGTCTTCACTTACCACCACTCTTGCTGCTCCTAACAGCCAGTGTTTACCAGTGCCTACTATGTGCTCAGCCCTCCCTGTGAATTTTGTGAGTTAATACCCAGAGAGAAACTGGTTTGGGGTCACAGTGGTTGGGGGGGAGCCCCCTCCTTGGGCTACTGACTGGCTGACAAAGGTTGGGTCAGCTCGGTGTGCTTATTAACAGCCCACAGTGACAGTGGCAGTCAATCTGGATGCTGGGCACACAGTAGTGCTCAATAAATTTAAGTTGAGCACGTGGCATGAAGCCTGGCTGCCTGGTGTGCCGGCCACAGGGTAACAAAACCTCCCTTATTCCTTTGAGAAGCCCAGGAGAGGGACTTCTACCAGCCATGTGGGCAGCAGGGCTGGACGGGGCGGGGAGACACATCGCTGGGGAGCCGGGTGGGGAGAGAGGAGTGGTGGGGGACCTGGCATGTGGTTACTCACGGCGGGGTCCATCTTGCTGATGGCATCTTGGAGCATCTGCACATCCTTCACATCAAAACATCTCTGGAGTTCCTGCGGGTGCAGAGGGGCAGGGTCAGGGCCAGGGTCCTGCTGGCTGCCCGCCCGCCCACGCCCACCGCCTGCCAGCCGGGAGGAGTAGGGAGCCACACCTCAGGGAGGGACTCGTAGACCTCGACAGGGTCCAGGCCACCGGGGCCCAGCCGCTTCTTGCGCTCCTCCTCCTCGTACTCCTTCATGGCCTTCTCGATGCGCAGCTTGGCACGGCCCCGCACGCGGTCTTTGAAGGCCTCCAGCTCGTCGTTGAAGCCCTCCATGTACTGGCGATCAGCAGTCTGCGGAGGGGGCGGGGGCGTTCACAGAGTGGGACTGGGTCCCCAGATCCTCCCGCTGCAGGTCCTCAGAGACGCCCAAGGACTTCCTGTGTCTGGTCCCCAACTATAGGATAGGCGCCCTGGGGCTCAGGCTTCTCCTCTGCTCCATTTATCCTCCTCCACCCCCTCTGCGCTCGGGTTTACACCCACGTGCTCACGACCATCTGCCTGCATGGTCCCCTGAACCGCAGACTCGTGACACCCACCGCCTCCTCCTGTGGGGAGTTTCGCTGGCACCTCAAACTCAACATAGTTACCCCTGAGCTCTGGATCACCACCCCCACACCCAGTCCACCCTGCTGCTGGCCTCCTCCAGCTCAGCAGGGGTAGCTCTGCTCTTCCATGTGCTCAGGTAAGAAGCCAGCAGGCATCCGACTCCGGGCCTTACCCCAGGCTGGGACTCTCAGCACATCCTGCCAGCTCTGCTTTCAAAATCTGCCAATCACTTCTCAGCTCCTCCGTCTCCTGATGTGTGAGGTTCTGATCACAGGGCCTCGAGTCCAAGTAGACCTGTGTCCGCCGCCCCCAGTGGACTGCTGGCTGGTTCCCTGAAAATGATCACCCCTAAATCTGCCCCAGCCACTCAGGCTCCTACCTTGATCTTGGTGAAGAACTGCCGGAAGCAGGCGCGGGGGTCCACTTTCAGGCTCTTGGCCAGCTCCAGGATGAACTGCATGACGATGGTCTGGTGGGCCACCTGCTCCATGAGTGCACATTTCTGCCAAGGGAGAATAGGCACAGCGTCACCAGGTGGCGGACTCAGGGCAGAGCCGCTCCGTAGCCCCGGGACCAGCCCCACTCACCTCCTCCACCTCTAGATCGATGCACCAGATGACCAGGTAGTTGGCCGTCTCCTCACACACCAGGTGGACGTTGTCTGACAGGTACTTCTGGCTGTCATCCCAGCGGCGGAGCATGCCTGTGAGAAGGTGTTTGCAAAGTGTCAGCAGGGCCCTGGAAGCAGAGGACCGTCCTCTGTCACGTGCACCATCGCCCGCCCCCACTGGTGGCCCCCCGCACCCAACTCACCAAAGTGTTTGATCTGTTTCTCGTACTTTTCCACGAAGGTTTTGTGTTTCTGCTCCCTTGCCTCCTCTGAGTCCTCCTCTGCCTGCTCAGGCTTGGTATTGACCATGCTCTGTGGTGGGGTGAGAAGGGGAGTGGGCTGGGGAGAGGCTGTGGAGCGCCTCAAACGTGGCCGGGTGGGCCGCGGCCTCAGTGCCCATCCCGTCCAGAGTGGAGGTGGTGACGGCGTGAACATCAGTGTGGCGGGAGCGTGGGCGTGGCAGGCGTGGCCTCGGACTGGGGCCTTTGGGCAGATCAGAGGAGGGTACTGGTGGGGTACTTCACCCACCCAGGGCGCCTACACCTGTGCCTCCCACCCATGCCCCTATCCAGCCAACCCCCAACCTGCACAATCCACCGCACCCAACCCCCAGCCTGCCGCAGGCTGCCGGCACGCCCCGCCCCACACACCTTGCTGAAGCCGTCCTTGCTGAGCGTGTCCACGTTCCAGGGCATGCTCTTCTCCTTCTTGCGCATCTCCTCCAGCTTCTGCTCCCAGCTCCGCTCCTCCCTGCGCAGCTGCTGCGCCTCGGCCTGCAGCCGCTCCAACTCGGCCTTGCCTCCCTCGCCCTCGGCCACCTCCAGCTCCTTCAGCTTCCGCTGGCACTCAGCCACCTTGCGTTTGCACTCGCGGCAGCCCCTGTCCAGCTCCTCCTTCTCTTTCTGGAACTGCTCCATGCGCTCCACCCGGGCCTGCCGGACAGGAATGGTCCATGGCTCTGAGGAATGGCCTGTCCCTTGACCCCAGCCCCACCCTTGCCCCGAGCTCCTGACAGCTGCACCTGGGATGGCCCCAGAGAATGTCCAAGTCAACCTCGTGTGCTGGACTCCAAGCTTCCACTCTCACCCCTACAGGTACCTGGGCACACCTGAGCCAGGGCAGGTCCCTCCTCTGCTCAGAACCCTATATGGCTCCCACCTCACTCTAAGCAAAAGCCCAAGTCCTCCCCACGGCCCACAAGGCCATGCACAACCTGCCCTGTCACCTCCATGCCCTCACCTCCTCCTGCTTGCCCCCTCCCTCCAGCCACACAGGCTGCCTCACTGTTTTGTTTTTTTTTTGTTTTGTTTTTTAATGGAGGTACCAGGAATGGAATCTAGGGCCTTGTGCATGTTAAGCACGCACTCTACCACCAAGCTATACCTTTCCTCCCCTCCCCTTTTCTTGAACTCACTTCAAACCTCAGGGCCTTTGCACTGGCTGTTCCCTTGGCCTGGAACACTCTCTCCCTAGAACCCCCACCCCACCGCATCCTTATCATCTTCGAATGTCCCTTACAGTTGAGGCCTTCCCTGACCTCCCTGCTGAAGGTCACAACCTCCCCTTACTCTGCTTAGCACTTGTCACCTGACAACATCCTGTGACAATTACGGTATTTTGGACACTGTCTTCCTCCAAGGATACTGGCTTCAAGAAGGTGGGGATCTGGTCACTGTTGTGTCTGGACCTGGTGCACAGTAAGGACTCAAGATAGGCTTGCTAGATGTAATAAAGTAATGAGACACTGAATGGAGGCCTCACCCCTTCCCAAGGCCTCAGGATCCGCCTTCTCTCTGGAGCTGCCCTTGGCAACACTGGGGTACCCTCCTCTGCCCATTAACCCCCTCAAGCCGTTTCTGCCTGGGTGTCCCACAGGCACCTCCACTCTGTGCCCCTAACTGAACTCACCACCTGGATCCCCCAAATCTGGTTTTCTGCTGTGTCCGGCCTCAGTGAAGACCCTCCCCACCTCTTCAGCCTGTTAGGACTGCTCATGAGCCCTACCCCTCCCTTCCTCTCTGCCACCAAATCCTGACAGTTTTCTCTTCTAGTTGTTTCTCCAGTTTGCTCCATCCCAAGAGTTGCACCTGGATCTCCAAAGGTCCATGCAGCTCTCTCTCCAGGCCAGCAAGCCCTCCTGGGCTTGGTGCCCTGTCCTCCCTGCCAGATGCCGCTCCCCAGACCTCTTCTTCCCTTGCACTCCAAATTTGGTGATGGCACCTCATCTCTTCATTCTTCATCTCACTCAGTCCCCTCACCAGGCCCCTGTTAGATTACTGGGGCCTGTCCACTCTCCACCCCTGCTTGGCTCCCCCAGCATCTCTCCCAGCTCCCAACAGTGCATGCTCAGTCCAGAGCCACTAGCTGATCCGTGAGGGGTGCCACCACCTTTGATGGCCGTCCCCTCAATCCAGGCTCAGAAGCTGCCAGACGAGTCCTTGAAACATGCACCTCTGACCGCAGCCTTCCCTGCCACCCTGACCTGGAGTGTCTGGGTTTAGATGGGACCCCAGACCCCTGCCCCAAGTTGCCCAAATGGCATCAAGGCTCCTTAGGGGGCTGGGTCCCACTCTCCTCTCCCAACTCTGGGTCCTAGGTCGATGTTGGCCCTTGTGGTTCCCTGAATGGACCAGCTCTCTCTTAGCCTCTGCCCATGCTGTTCCTTCCACCTGGAACTCTCTTCCCCGACTCCATTTGCTTCGCCCCCAAGTCCCAGCTTCGACAGAGCCTGCCCAACCCCCCGAGTCACTGAGCCCCAAAGGCCCCTCTGTGATCATCAGTTGATCTGACGAGATGCTGGTGGATGGCCTTGGGACCCCAGACCTGGGGTCATAGCCCACAGTCTCCACTTAATGGCTGCGTGTCCCTGGGTCAACTTCCTAACCTCAGATTCCTCATCTGTCACATGCAGACATCAGTGCCGACCTCGCAGGATGGCACCAGGAGAAGCAAAAGAAGTTATTAAGCAGACGGTCCAGTAGTCCCTCAGTGAGCGCCATTCCCATGCTGTCTATCCGAGGGGCACTCTCCCTCTCTCTGGGGGCTGTATGGGATTCAAACAAGAAAACGTACTTCCAGCGGGGAGAGTATAGCTCAGTGGTAGAATGAGTGCTTAGCATGCACCAGGTCCTGGGGTCCTTGGTTCAAGCACAGTACTTTCATTAAAAAAAAAAAAAAAAGTCTAAAAAAAGGGAAATTTACTTCAAGTGCTCAGTTCCATTTCTAGCCTGGAGTAAATGCCTGGTAACTGGGAGGGGCAGTTACTGCACCATCAGAGCACCCAGCTCCTCCACTTACAGTAACTAGACCTTAGCCCAGTCGCTTGCACCTCTCCCTGCCTTGGTGTCCCCCTCTAGGAAGTGGGGCCTCACAGGTGTGTTGTGAGGACTAAATGAGTTACTCCAAAGAAACTGCGTGCAACACAGCACTTGGTGTACGTGTCCCACTGGCGTCACCGTTGTCGTGGCCAACAGAATGGTCTGCTAATTTGCTTCTGTGCTTTATTCGAGGTCGGATCTCCAGGTTCTAGCACAGGGACAGGCACATGTGGGTGAGGATCGGCAGACCTGAGCCCTTCTCTGATGCCCCTGAGGACAAACCCAGCCAATGTTGAGCCTCCCTTTCCACCTGAAGATAAGGGGTGGAGAAGGCCATCGTCCTGTGGAGGATGCCTTGTGGTCTCTGCCACCTCTCCTCCATGATGGGCCTGTGTCACCCTGGAGCCTTCCTGCTGCCTTGTGAGGGGCTCTATATGGTCAACATCATAGCTGGTCTTGGGTGGCAGCAGGAATCTACCACCCTGCTGGTTTCTGCTGGGCGGTCATCAAAACCTTCCCGGCATTCTCTTAGCAGCCATCAGGGAGGTCAAAGCTAAATAAAGGCCTCCTGGAGCTGGTGGGGGTGGCAGTACGCCCAGCCTGGGCTTCACGCCTCCAGGAAGGGCTGTAGCAGGTTGGGCAGGGCAGAAGCCTCAGCAGTGAGAAAGGGCCACAGGTGTCACTGCCCTCCTGCCTTATAGATCAGGAAACCGAAGCGCACAGAACCTCAATGTCCCACAGCTCACTGGAAGGAGCCACAAGAAACGAGTACTGGTAGCTGTCTCCAGGCAAGGGAGTGGGAGCTGGGACGACTCACTTGTCCCCTTCTGGAAACCTTGGATTATTTTTTTACCATGAGTTACCTGAGTAATGACAATGATAGTGACTGAAGTTTTCACAGAACTTATTACATGCCAGGTACTGTCCTGAGAGCATTACACACATTAAAGAAATAAGCTGACCCTCACAACAACCCAATGGGGTGGATACCACTAAGATTCCCAGCTGGGGAAACTGAGGCACAGAGAGATCAAAACTCACTGGTGGCCATGCAGCAAGTCAGTGATTCAGAAGGAGACAGGATATGAGACAGGATCTGAACCTAGGTGGGCAGACCTATACTCAGAAAGGATCCGGACTACTTCTTCTCTAATCCCACCTTCCCCTCTGGTACACTTACTTCTTCCCAGGCCCTGAGTCAAGTGCTTTTCAGTTCTAATCTCACATTATTCTTATGATGGTCTCATGGAGGTGGGGGTCTTGCTTCCCCTGGAGTAAAGCAGCCACGGTCTTGTGGCAGGGCTTGGATTAGAGGCCAGGCTTGCTGGCCACTGAACCTGGTGCTGGAGACACGAGGCTCCCTGCCTCCACTACAGCTGTGGGACTCTGGGTGGCAGGACAGGAAAAAGCTTTGTGCCGAGAGGGAGTAGGACATGGTGGCAGGAGGACGTTGCAGGAGAGGGGGCACCGGCCTCCCATCCAGCAGGACCAAACTGGCCTCCACACAGTTATACCGATTAACTACGTGACAGAAATAGGTGTTCCCAAGAATAGTCTTTAAAGCTTTGCAGGGACCTTAAATATTTCATAATAAAATGTTACACATAACCAGAAAGAGAAGTGCTAGAACTTTCTTCTTACAGTCCAGTGGCTTGCCTGGCAGGTATGCTACCCAGGAGACTGCTGCTTTAAGAAATGGGTTGGGACTGGGACTGGGACTGGGAATCAGATGTAGGGACTAAGACTGTGTCAGCAGAATGGGCCCTTCTGGGAGTTTCTGGATAAATGACTGGGAGCTGATAGATGAGAAGGTGGGGTCAGGAGTTCCCAACTGGAAGGTTCTGAGAGGTACAAGCTCTCATTTAGAGAGTATAACAGATGCAGGTATGTGGGTGCAGAAGCTCTCATTCAGTGGAGCAGGAGATTAGACGATTAGGTCTCATGAGAGTCATTCTGTTGGCCTGTGAGCACTGCCGGGCAGAGAGACGGGTGAGAGAACACACAGATTCTGGGGTCTGGATGTGGGAGAAAACAAATAAAAGAAAGGCCAGTGAATGTGAAATCACACTGGGAGGGTTCCTGGTAAGAGCAGGGTCAATCTGGGTATCTCGAGAACAGCAGACTTAAACTGGGGTGGGAAGGAAGGCTGGGTTTGGGTCCCGGACATGGGTCTGAATGAGGGATTCCAATGTTGGCAGAGGTTCCCATAGGAAGCCCGTCTTGGGGGTGGGTGGTGACCAGGTCTGCAGTACCAAGTAGGGGCAGGGGTTCTGGCTGGGCAGGAAGCCATGTGGGTAGGGCTTCCTGATGTAATGGGAAACTGGGTCTACAGTATGTGATGCCAAAGAACGGCCGGAATTGGAGGCTCCATCAGGGTGGAGCTGGTGGTTCAGTCTGAAGGGGAACCAGGTTTCAAAATTCCTGTCCTAGATGGGACTGAGGGTCCTCCTGGGGCACCGGTCTACGTTCCAGGGAAGGAGTCCTGGGCCAGGAACAGAAATCTCAGGAAAGGGCAGAGTTCCTTGGTCTATCTGGAGAAGTAAGAGCTCTGGACCTAAATGGGAATTTCTGTCAAAGACCCAGAGAGGCAAGACGCAGAATGGACTTAGAGTATTGGGGACTTTAGGGGTTGGAGGGGTCCGTGGGATATCCAAGGTCCCAAGTGGGTATCCGAATAGGGTCAAGGTCCAAATTCTGAGTCAGTATTCTGGGTGTAAATGGAAGGTCCCAAACTGGATTGAGGGGCACGCCCAAAGCTCGTCTTGCGAGTCTAGACTCTGAAAAAGGTGCCCTAGGGGTCAGCTGGGAGTTCCAAGAAGAAATCGGAGGACGGAGCGGGATCGTGGGCAGGGACTAAAGGGTCCTGGCAGTTCTGGGGTCCCGGAGTTGAAGAACGCCGAGCGATACTAAAAGTCCACACTGTAGGGTGGGAATCTCAGGTGTCAATTGTTGGGTTCCTGGCAATATCAGGGATCAGAACTCTGAAGCGGAGTCCTGTGAGTGGGGGAAGGGGCTGGGCGCGCGCACTCTACCTGGTGCCGCCAGCGGAAGAGGCTGGCGGTGTCGATGTTGGGGTGCGTTTCGTCTTCATCGTCAGACACCTCGATGTGGTCCCACACGCTGTAGTCCACCATCTTGCCTCGGCGGCCCAGCCCGCTCCGGCTCTGACGACGGCGGCGGCGGCGGCGGCACGGAGATTCGGCCCGCAGAGCCCCACCCCTTCCGCTTCCGCCAGGGAGCTCACGTCCCCGCCCGCGCATGACGTCATATCCCTAGTAACCGGGGAAGCGGCACTGGCAACCGAGTTCTCCTTAAAGAGCCCTGCGCACGTGTTCCGGCCCCGGGAGTCTTCGCCGAGATCTCACCTCCTGCAGCTCTGGGCTCCCTCTAGACACCCGTATAAATGGATCCTCCAACCTCGAGCCCTCTTCATCTCCCGCTGCCCCATGACTTGCGTCGACCATGGCGAGGGAGGGGACAGTTAGCGAGATACAGAGAGAGGAATGTCCTCTTAGCCACACCGCAGTGACGTCAGCCCGAGCCTTCTGCTGGGGCCGGGCCTCGGCTAGAAAACTGGGCCCCCGTCCTTTGTGAAGAGGGACTTAACCCTGTGCTGGGGAGGGTGTTCGGTATGAAAGCACTTTCCCAGTCCGAGGGGGAGGGTATAAGTGGAGGAAGGATATGGCCCTGCCCTTGCGGTGTCGGAGGTGAGGATGATGTGGCCCCGCCTTGGGGACTGGCGTTTTCCGAGCTCAGATCACAGCCTCCCCCTCGCGTCCTCATTTTCTGTCACTCCTAAACGGATTCGCGCATACACGCCCCTTCTGGAATCACCCGGACCACACTAACGGGTCTCAGGAGCCTGACTGCGTCTTCTGGTGCGGCCGCTAAGTGTCGCTAATGTCTAACTAACTGCCAGTGCTCCTGGCCTCGCGAGGGGGAGGGGGAGGAAATGGAGGAGGGGGTCGTGGAAATGCGCACCAAGAGGGTCTTTCCCGCGCGAGGTGCCCTAAGACCGCTCGCAGCCCCTTCTTTCTTGTCTGGGGCCCTCTTCCTCAGCCCGGGCTCTAAGGAATCCATTACCCTGAATTCGGGCAACCCCAGCCACACACTTTCATAGATCCCTACCCACGCTTTGATATCAGGATAAAAGGCCGTGTTGCAGCCTAGGGCCGGGATTATCTCAGATTAAAGGGCTCTCCGGGGATAGGGGTGGGGGGGCGGCTGGGATAGGAGGAGCTTCAACCATTCGAGTGAAGGGCGCCTCTTCCTAGACTCCCTCAGAGCGGGCGTTTGGAGGGAATGGGCTGAAACGAAAGGAGTAAAGGTCTCTAAATGGATTGGGGGAGGGGGAATTCCCCTGCCCGGGGAAGGGGAGGGGCCATCCTGACAAAGCTGTGGTTCGCTGCCGCCCCTCCCTCTCGTGCTCCATTCAGCCCGCGAGTAGGCGGGCGGGGGCGGGGGAGTCCCCCTCTCATCCTCCTCCCCCTCCAGCCCTGGCAGTCCAGCATCTCAGCGGCAGTCACGGCCCGGGCACGAGCGCGCACGTTCCCACACCCTAGCGGGTCTCACAATCGCGCACACCCACCCACCCACCCACCCACATACATACACACACACCAGCAAACAAAGGGTCTGGACATCCCTGTCCCCTCCCCGTCCCCCAAGCCGGAGAGGGCGGGGCATCCCCTCCCCAGCCCCCATGCAAGGTAAGCTTTGGGCTACGAGCTGCGGTGGGAAGGGGGACCCGGCGCCCGGGAGGGAGGGACCAGGACGGTAGGGGCTTCCTCCGACCCCCAAGAAAGCCAGCCCCCCCCCCCCGTACGCCCTCTGAGGGATTCAGGCCCGCCTCCGGGCTGAGGATGTGTGGGGAGGACCCCAGATGCCGAGGACTCCCAGGTAGGCGCGGGGGTCTCTACCTGGCTTCAGAGACTGGAGCTTCTGGCCTCATCAAAACAGGGTCCCAGGAGCCCCAGCTGCCAGAACTGGGGACAGGGCGCCGGAAGCTCCCCCATCAGCGCCAAGCATTTCCTAACCTCCTGCCAACACAGCATCTTCAGTCCTGGGAACTAAGACAGAGACCCCTGAGTTGCTTTGTACTGTCCCTCGGTCTCCCAACCCCCTCCCGAATCAGCGCATCCCTTGCTGTGGGTCTATGTACCTGCGAGGTGGGGGTGGGGGGCTGGGAGTGCTCCTCTGGGCTGCCCAAGCTTCCTCTGCTGCATCCCACAGCCACACACTGCTTAGCTGCAGTGGTGGGAGTGGGCAAATGGCTTTGCCTTTCTGAACCTCAATTTCCTCATCTGCAAAGTGGATAATGATACTTTCAGGATTCGAGGAGGTCATGCTTGTGAGTCTGCCGTTACTTCGTCTTTTATTTTATAGCTCATTTTACACGTATATCCCAAGTGCTCACTATGTGCCAGGACACTGTGGCCAGGCTGTCGGGCTACAGCGACAAGACCAGCCAAATCCCTGCTCTGCTGACTCTGGAGGCGGGTGAGGGAGCAAAAACAGTGGATGAACAGAGAAATAAGGTGATTTCAGACTGTGAAGACAAAAATTCCATGAGGCATAGAGAGTGAATGGGGAGGGGCGTATTCAAGATAGATGAGATTAATGGTTTGTATGTGCCTTCCTCATTGACCTTCAGCTCCAAGGGGGCAGGGCTGGGTCTAGACAGTGCCTGGTACATAGCAGGTGCTCAATAAATATTGAATGAACCAAAGAGAGGATCAGATTGACTATTTTCATAGCAGTTAGATCAGGTAGGAGGTTTATCATGAACCAATTCATCCTCCCTCCCATTTTATAGATAAGGTGAATCCTTAAGACCCAGAAAAGGGGGAAGATGTTGTCAAAGGTGTCATCATTCCCATACAAGGGAGGATGGCTGAAGGAAGTATTGTGAACAGCTAGGAATGGAAGAGAGTAGAGAGCAGAGTTGAGCACAGGTCCCTCCAGGAACCCATGACAGCCAGCTGACACCCACCTCCCCCCTACCACACCGACACAGCCCTGTGCTCACCCATTCAACAAGTATTTACTCAGTGCCTACCACGTGCCAGGTGATAAGAACACAGCCGTGAAGAGAACTCCTTGCCCTCATAGAGCTGACATTTAGTGGAGGAAACAAAGAAACAACATAAAAAACAAATAAATATATAACAAAAAATTGTGATTAGGATTGTGATAGAAACAGCTTGTGACAAGAGAGAAAAATGGGGGTCCACTTTGGGTTGGGTATCCAGGAAGACCTCCCAGAGAAGTTGCATTACTTTTCAAACACACACACACACACACACACACACTTTGATCCAGACAAACATCACACAAACACCGTATACAGGATGGAGAACTTTAATAATGTGCCTGAGGCCCCAAAGCTATTAAGTGGCTGTGCAGAGATGTGAACCCAGAATCTGCATTTCTACCCACTGTCAAATGCTGCTTCCTGCTGCATCCACAAGCATGTACCCTCCCCTCCTACACACACACACACACACACACACATCACAGTCACACAGAGACACATCCAGCCTCATGCTTACATAGACTGATGTAAGCGTCACTTTGTCACATACACACACTCCTGCAGGTATGGTCTGGTCTCAACTACACAACACTCAGACTCCCAGAGAGTTCTACCTGTCCAGTGCACATGGACAGCTATGTACAAAGTCTCATGTTTACACACGTGCACACAACACACACATGCAGGGCCCCTGACAGTTCTTCCCAGATCCCAGGCATGGAGCTTGGGGAGTAACTCTCCCTCCTCAGGCCTGAATGCTCTGGGGCAAGGTGTGGAAAAGGGCATTTATCCTCACTTCCATCCCTCTTGTTGGCCACCCATCCCCACATACTGTTGAAGGAGGCAGGGGCTGGATGAAGCCCTGCTGCTGTCAGGCCAGGCTAGGAATGCTGACAAGCTGGGTGGGGGAACAGAACTCTCCTCAGCCTGAGCCTGATGCCAGCTGCCCAGAGCAACCTGCTCTGCCATCTGGACCTCCCCCTCCCCAGCTGGCTGCTGCCCAGGGGAGGGGAAGGCAGGCTTAGTGGCACCCCTCCACCTGGGTACTCAGGCCGGGTCCTGAGGCCCAGCGTCCTGTGCCCAGATTTCTGCCAGGGCTGATTTCTGCAAATGTGCACACGTGTCCAGACATTGGTGGCACGTGTGTCTCCTCTCTCCCCTGGCCTCCTCCAATCCTTCCCTCACTCTACAAATCCTTGAGCACCTACCAAGGGCTGTTCCAGGCACTGGGGAACTGGAGCCAGCATGGACTACAGAATTTTGCAGAGCATAGGGTCAGGTGAAGGTGCAGGGCCCTTGTTCAAAATTATGAAGAATTTCAAAATGACAGCAGCACATTAAACCTTCTAAGCATGGGGCCCTGTGCAATAGGTCATATGCCAAGAAGTTGGCCCACCATACAGCTGGAACAAGACAGAAAAATCCCCTGCTCTCATGGAACTAAGGGGTTGGGACAAGCAGAAACAAAAACATGAGACATCAGGGGCAATGAGTGCTAGGAAGAATAAAAAAGCTGAGTAAGAGGCAGAGAGTGATGGGGTGGGGGGACACATCTGTCAGGGGAGGCCTCTGGAGGGAGGTGACTGAGCAGAGACTCAAAGGAGGTGAGAGAGTTAAGCAGATTTGTTCATTCACTCAAGAGATATTTGTTGAGCACCTACTGTATACCAGCATTGTCCTAGGTCCTGGAGATCCAGCAGCAACACAGACCAACTTCCTGACCTCATGTCCTAATCAAAGGACAAGCAATAGCTCATCAAATAGTAGGTAAATTATATATCTTGTTAGAATGTTATAAACCAAAATGAAAGCAGAGTCAGGGAGATCAGGGTGTGGGAAGAACACAGGCTCTCTGAGGCTGGTTTCCTAGGTAGAAGGAAAAGCAAGTGCAAAGGCCCTGAGGTCTAAATATCCTCAAAGTACTTGAGAACAGTGAGGAGGCTGGTGGGATGAGAGGGAGGATGGGAGGAACTGAGGTCTCTGTGTATGTGTGCTGTCTCCCATGTCTGTCTATAGCTCCAGGTAAGTAGACAACAGTGATAATTGTTAGTATTATTAGGATAGTGGCTACTGTTTTGTAAGCACCTACTAGGAACCAGGCACTGTGCTCAGAACCTTATATGTATTGCTTCACTTCATCCTCACAACAACCTCCTCAGGTAGGTATGAGTATTATCCCCATTTTACAAATAAGAAAATTGAAGCTCAAAAAGGCTGGGCAATTTGCCCAAAAGTACACAGCTAGTAAGTGAAAGAGCCAGGATTTGAATGCAGGCCTGTCAATGTAACACCAGAGCCTAAGCATGGCCCTTACTACATGGCCCTTTCTCTGCGTGGCCATATCTGAGCACCTGTGTCTGTCTGCACACAGAGGAGAGGGTGACTCTTTCTCTGTGTCTCTGTCATTCCTTCATTTATTCATTCAGCATTCACTGAAACTATGTGTGGGGACAATGATGAATGGGTACAGTTTCTTGCCCTCACAGAGCTCTAGTGGGGAATACAAAAATTACAACCCCAAATGATGAGTGCTTTAATGGGGACAGAATAAGCAGCAATGGGAGCCCAAAATATGGACTGGCTCCCTCTGGCTGAGCAGTAGAGCTGACCTTTAAGCTATCTTTATACATTCATCCATTTGTTCAACAACTGTCTGTCATGGGCTTGCCTGGTGCTAAGCATTAGGAAGTGAGATGGTGTTTACATTCACTTCTACTAGTTGACACAACTGAAGTGCTAGCTAGTGCTATAAAGCAAGAAAAAGAAATAAGAGCCAAATTAGGGGGTAAGGTAGGTAGTCCACAGGAGACCTGCTAGGAACTTCACAAGTATGCTCTTGAGTCCTCAAAATAATAACCAGACATTGAACAAATACTTATTAAGAGCCTAGTTCCAGATTCAGTTCTAGGCACTGAGGATATAGTAATTAATAAAATAGATACACTAATTTTGTCCTGCAGCTGATTTTCTAGTATGAGACAAGACACAAAATATATGTAATAAGTAAATTACATAGTGTGTTACTAGGTGATAAATGCTATTGGAAAAATAGAGCAGGACAAGGGGTTTCAGGAATTCTGAGGGGTTAGCAACTTTAAACAGGGGTAGGGTGGAGGAAAATGCCAGAAGGAATGCCTGAAAAGGTGAGATGTGAGCAAAGACCTGTAGGAGGGACCTGTGGGTATTTAAAGTAAGGGAGTTCCAGGCAGAGGGAAAAGCAAATGTAGAGGTTCTGAGGCTGGAGTGTGTCTGGTGTGTCCAGAAACAGCCAAAAGGCCAGTGTAGAGGGAGCAGACTGAGCTGAGGGAAGAGAGGGAGGAGATGAGAACAGGGAGGTGACTGGGCATATCATGTAGGACCACGTGGGCCTCTTGTTCAGAACTTTGACTTTTCCTCTGAGTGAGGTGAAAGCCATGGAGGGCTCTGAACAGAGAAGGGATATGATCTGACTTGGGTTCTAACAGGCTCCCACAGGCTCACATGTTAATAGCATTTATTAAGCACTTACTCAGTGCCAGACGCTGTTCTACGAGAATTCAATAGTCTGATCTCGTATAATTCTCATATAGATCCTGTAAAGATTATCACTCCATTTCACAGAGGTGAAACTGAGGCTCAGAGAGTTTAAGTCACCGACCTATGGTCACACAGCAATAATCTGAAGCGCCTGGGTGTGAAGGCACAGTGAGCCAGTTTTCCCCTCCCCCAAGCTTTTAGACAGGGATCGCCGGCAGCAGAGCGCACTCATCACCGGGAGTTGCGTCTGTGTCCCTGTCTGTCTGTTTCTATTTCCACGCGTCCCTGTCTGTCTCCGCGCGCCTCTGCCTGCGCGTCCCCCATCTGTGCCCAAGCCGCTGTCTCGCTGCGCCCGGCCCCCGCACATCGGAGCTATTTCGGGTTTAGGCATAAAAGCCCAACAGCTCGGAGGAGACGCTTCCTCCGGCCCCCGGCTCGGACCACGCGCCACACGTGGCCGGCTCTGGGAGCTCCCGGTCTTCTCTAAGGGATCCCCAGGCTGGGGAAGCCCCCGCGGGCGGAGAGGTGGGGGCTGGGGCGACCCGGGCCCGTGGCTCCCGGCCCCCCAGTGGCCAATCCGCGCATTGACGCTGTCTAGAACCCAGCCGTGCGTCAGCCGTCGCTCTGGCAACTGGAAGGCGACGTCACCGACAGGCAGTTCGTAAGCCACCTGCTGACGTCACGCCCCGGGAGAGGCAACTGGCGAGGGGCGAGGGCGGATTCCATGCTCAGCCGGCAGGGGGAGCCCCAGGGCGCTAACAGCAGATGCCTTTGACTTGGTCCTGCAGGAGGCGCTGGCCTGGCCGACATGGCACCTGAAGCCCTCAAGGCGCGCTAGTTGGTGGGATGAAGAGGAGTCGCAGTGGCCAGGGCCGGGGAAGAGGTGCGAGGGGCGGGGCCTGGGCTGGGGGCAGGGCTTGGACTGCTGGGTAGTCAGAAGCCTAGTGGCCACGGCTGTTCACTAAGCCGGGCTTCACTTCCTCGTGACAGCAAGGAGTCTTGTCCTCTCATGCCTCAGTTTACTCCCTTGACTTCATTATTCTCCTGCTGCCCAGATTGAGGCTCTCAGCCCAGGGGCAGAAGGCAGGGTCTTCCAAGGGGCTTTCCAAATAGGGAGAGGATTGTAGGGTAAAGGGGCCCGTGCTGGGGGTGAGGTCTTGAGGGTCTCAGAAGTGAGGGATGGGAGGGGGCCACAGACATTTAGGCCAAGAAGGGGCCTTGTATATGTGGAGGGTGGTGATATGTTAGAAGGGTTTCACAGTGAGGGACAGTGTAGAGGCATGAAGGCCCAGAGCCCTAGGGCTGGGACATCAAAATGGAGCTCCACAAAATTATGGCTGAGAATGGGCACCCTTCAGATGTCAGAGCTGGGAAGGTACTCTCTGTGGGAGGGGTTTATTGAGTGGCTAAGACGTGAAGGGGACACAGAAGCCTATATCCCCATCAGCCACCCCCTCAGATGGCTAGGGAGGGACATTACTGCAGGGAGGGGCTCAGAGCTGCCTGACCAGGCTGCACACCTATCCCCTCCTTGTCCCACTTCAGAGGCCGTGAGAGACCCTTGAGCCTGGCCGCACCAACATGCTGGGGGCTGACCTCCGACGCCCTCGACGCCGCCTCTCCACGGGCCCAGGCCTGGGCTGGGCTGAACCTGAGCCCTTGGACCTTAGGGTCCCTCTGCCACCACGGCCCACCACGCTGCCACTGCTGATCCCTCCACGGATTTCCATCACCAAAGCTGACAGGTAGGCAGGGGGTGGATCAGGCTGGGAGGTGGGGTGGAGGAACAGGGCCAGCTTGGGCTAAGTCCAGCCACCAGCCCTATCCCATGCTCCAGGCTCCTGGCTTCCCTGCATTTTGCAAAACCAGCTGAAACTTCTCCGGGAGCCTGGCAGGTCAGGTTATGACATCCATCCCCCAAGAGGCCCCTGTTGCAGCCTCTAGGAACCCCTTCTTCCATTTTGGAGCTGGCTGAGTCAGCAAGGGGCAGAATTTCAGAAAGGGTTTCAACCCTCTAGTGCCCAATGATGCTCCCATAATCAGAGAACCGGGACAGGCTAGGGAGTGAGCCCCCCCCCCCCCCCAGCAGGCTGCTGTGTGCCACTATTTCCCTTTTTGGGAAGATGCAGTTTCTTGTAGGCCTTAAAAGAGGTTGGTGGGACCCTGGAGGAGGTCTGGACTGGCTTTTTCCTCCTGAGTCCAGCTTCACACTGCACTACCTTGCTTTTTCTCATTTGGGGTCCTCAGAGGGCACTTCAACCCCCACCTTGGCCAAAGGATGAATTTGAAGGCCAGACAGCTGAGCTGGTCCTGGCTGCTGGCGGGGCCCCTGACCTCACTGCCCTCCCTTCTCGGGCTACTGTTCTCTGCAGCTTCAGTCTCCCGACCCAGCCCTTTATATACCCAATTGGAGGGCTTCAGAGTCTGCCTGGGTCATGGTACAATGGTTCATTTCCAGATGGGGGAGGAAGTGACTGTCATTCCCTTTCCAGGAATCTAATGTAACCCCACCACTACCAAAAAAAAGAAATCCCTCTATCTTCTGCCTGGTTCAGGCCACAGCTCCAGCTCTGGCCCACTGCCTTGAGCCTTCCTTTTTCTGCAAGCTCCGCTGTGACCTGACCCCCACCCCCAGCCCGCGCATCCAGTGTTACCCATGTCCATCCCCCAAGAATTTGGTCCAGCCCAAGACCCTCAAGTGATCTGGGGAGGACTTGCCGATCTCCTTAGTAGTCTTTTTGAGTGCACACTTGTGGGGAGGGTCCCTGAGAGAAGTGAGGGACACAGTTCTGGCCTCTGGGACATCCAGCGGCTGCCAATGGCAGGGCGGTTCTTTCTCCGCGTTCGCCCATGCAGGGAGCCCCCTCTGGCGGGGAGAAAAGCGGCTGAGGCAGTTGGAGACGGGCTTTTTTTTTTTTTTTTTTTTTTTTTTAATAAGAACAGTGCGGAGGGAGGGCGGTGGCAGACAGCACGACCTGCCCCGGGGAGTCCTTGAGGGGGGCGCACTGGGGCGGGGCCTAGTTCCGCCGACGCCGCCAACGCGCACGCGAGCTGGTTAATACCAGAGCTCATGGGACCCGGGGATGCGGCGCAGGGGTGCGTGCGCTCCCCCTGCCCGGCCGCCGCCGCCACCGCCACCGCCACCGCCACCGCCACCAGGGCTCAGTCCGGGCCGGGGCGGGGAGAAAGGGGAGGCGCTCGGATCCCGCTAGCTCTCTGTTCGCTCGCTCAGCGCGGCGCTGGGGGAGGCGGGAGCGTGAGTCACGGCGACTCCCGATTTAGGTGCCGGAAGGGGGGCTTTGTCGGCGGGGGCAGCGGAGAGGAGGCGCGGCTGTTTACTCGCCTGAAAAGGGCATGGGTGCATCCCGAGGTTGCTCAGGACCTGCCTCAGTTTACTTCCTGCAGAAGCGCTTTCGAAGAGGCAGCGATACACAGAGCGGTGGGCGGGCAGTCGGGATATCAGCCACCGGGTGTCCTCCTGGAGCCACACAGGAACCAAAGGGACACACCCCAGAAATACCCCAAAGCGGCTCCAGGCCGACCCTCCCATACACACACACACACACACACTAACACATATTGATTTCTCTCAGCCACCACAGCACACAACAGCGGCTGAATCGAGTGCACAACTCCGCAAGCGCGGACAGACCACAGTACACACCCAATCGCGTGGGAACACATGCACAGCCCCCAGGCCACCAGGACAGACCCTGTAGAAGCGCACACCCTCCAAACAGACAGCACATGTGTATTCCTCACCCACAGATACACACACAGCGAAATCCAGAGAAACAGGCAGACCTCAGCAGCTAACCACGTGCGCACACACACTTCGAGCAGGCACCGAAAACACAGACAGCCCTCGGAAGAGGCCACGTGCGCGCACATCCTGCCCTGGGCACACACCATCACCATCCTCCAACCCGCCAACAGGAGAGTCCCCGAACACCGTCGCTGCCCGCCGCAGCGGGTCCCGTGTCACCGAGACCACTTCCCACAAGCTCCCTCTGGCAGGGGTAGCAGCGAGGACAAGCCAGCACTGGGCTCCGCCCCCACCATGATGGACGGACTGACTGACACACCGGCAACCAGTCGGGTGTCTCCTTCACGATCGGATTAACCGTTTAACTCCTTTGTGCCCGTGCGCGCTGCGGCTAGGCAAGGCGCTCTGGAGAGAGCCGAGTTCCGGCGCCCCCTCCCCGCCGGGAGCGGTGCTCTGCGTGGGTGGGGAGGGCCCCCCCTCCTTGGGTGGCTGCCCCCCACTGGCCCGGACAGAGGAGGAGGGGGGCGGCGCTGACAGCCGCGGCGGGCAGGGGGCGGGGAGAGGCGGGACGGGGCGGGGGAGCCGGGGCTGGCGCCGAGCGGGACGCCGAGTGCGGAGAGCGCTGCCGGGCACCGATCGGAGCGCCAGGCGCCGACAGGAGGCCTTCGCACCGGCCCGGGGGCGATCAGCCCG
The DNA here is from genome assembly GCF_048773025.1 of Camelus bactrianus. NCBI lineage: Eukaryota > Metazoa > Chordata > Mammalia > Artiodactyla > Camelidae > Camelus > Camelus bactrianus. Next base: position 25,330,229 of record NC_133560.1, read on the forward strand.
TAGCGCCCCCGGGTCTGTCCCCGGGGCGCCATGGCCCCACCGAGGCCAGGCGCACCCACGGGGCCCCGGGAGCGTATGCTCTCGCGCAGCTGAACCAGGTGCAGCTTGGAGAGGCCGGGGCCCCCTGGGGTGCAGGTGGGGGCCAGGGCCATGGAGCCCCCGGCCGCCCCCTCGGAGAGAAGCCTGTCTCTATCTTTGCCCGGGCCCCGGGAGGGTCAGGCCACCCTGAAGCCGCCCCCCCAGCACCTGTGGCGGCAGCCGCGGACCCCGATCCGTATCCAGCAGCGCGGCTACTCGGACAGCGCGGAGCGCGCCGAGCCCGAGCGGTCGCCACACCGGCCCATAGAACGCGCCGACGCCGTGGACACCAGCGACCGGCCCGGCCTGCGCACGTCCCGCATGTCCTGGCCCTCGTCCTTTCACGGCACCGGCAGCGGCAGCGCGGGCGGAGGCAGCTGCAGGCGGTAAGACTCCGGGAGGCGGACGCGCGCGGAGAGGATAGGCGCGCAGAGAGGACGCAACTCGGCCCGCTGACCGCAGGGGGCGCTGTGATGCGGGTGGGGTCAGTGTGACTGACGGGGGGGACGGGGGGGGCGGAGGGGGGAGTTCTACTGCGGGGGCGTCCGGGACCTGGCCCCTACCCGAGGCTTCTGACTGAAGCTGATCCTGGGGTTGAGTTAGGGGGTACCATGCTGCGTGTGGCATTAACAGGGTCTTGTTTGAGGGCTGCAGATTTCAGGGTCTATATCCTTCATTGGTGACAGTGCAGGACAGTGGCTAAGCTGGGTACCACTCGACAGGGCTTTCCTGCGGTCACTGTACTAAGGGTTAGATTCACTGTGGGGATGTCCTAGGGGTCAATCTGTAGTGGAGGGGGGAGCTGCCTGCTAGGACCACAATGTTTCCTGCAGGCTGGGGGTCTCTTAGTTTCCTTCTAGAGTGGGGAGGACTGTATTGGAGGCGGAATTCGTAGACTTGCCCTGCTGCTGGGGTCAGTAATCTAAAAGGGGCCTCTTGGGGGAGCACTGTGTTTGGGGGCCTGTGTGCTGTGTTGGAGCCTCCTTTCAGGGCAAGAGTGTTAGGGTTCAGTAGCTGCCCAGAGAGAGGGAACAGTGCCAGGGGTCACACAGTCCCAGCACAGGGTGAGGGAGTGCCGGCCTCCCCAGGTGATGGTGTTAGTGTTGGGGTGTGTGCTGTGTATCCTCTCACTGACCTGAGTTTGCTCCAGCTGTTGGGGATGAACAGCTGTGGCTGCCTCGGCTGCATGCTCTGCCTGGCTTCTGGGGTCCTGTGATTGTGGCAGTGGGACTGTGTGTGCTTCCAGGATAGGGTAGTTTGTGACATGTTGACTGTGTGCTCCCAGGACTATGATTATGTGACTGCATGCTTCTGGGACAGTGATTGTGACAGTGACTTTGTGTGGTCCTGGGACACAATGATTTTGCAGGGTGACTGTGTGTGCCCCTGGAGTGCTGTGATTGTGACAGGCTGACTGTGCTACTGGAGTACTGTGATTGTGACAGTGTGGCTGTATGTGCTCCCAGGACATTGTGATTGTGTCACTGTGTGTGCCCCTAGGATGCTGTGATTGTAACAGAGTGACTGTAGGATGTAGTGACTGTAACACAATCACTATGCTCCCAGGACAGTGATTGTGACAAGGTGATGGTGTGCCTCTGAGACAGTGATTGTGACAGAGTGACTGTGTACTTCCGGGACAGTGATAACAGGGTGGCTGTGTGTGTTCCTAGGACAGTGATTGTGATAGTGTGTGTTTCTGGGATGCAGTGACAGTGGCACTGTGATGTGTATACTCCTGGGGACAATGTGATTGTGTCAGCAGGACTGTCCATGCTCCTTGGGACACTGTGATTGAGACACTGTGGCGTGCTCTCGGCTACTTGTGTGTTCAGTGTCTGGGAGTCGGTGCTCTGATTTTTGGGGTGTGCTCCCATCTGCCTGCTGTTCTGTCCTTTAACCACCTCATGTTCTGATGGTGCTCTGGGTTCTGACTTTGTGCTCTGGTGAAATGGATGACTGATGCCTTTGACTGTGCTTTGCCTGACTCCCATGGGCACCCCTCTGCCTGGAGCATCAGTAAGACAGTCACATTCAGGTCTCTCACTCCTGGAGTTCCTGTCTGAGGTCCCTCTAGGCTGGGACCCTACTATTCTAGCTATCTCTGGGGACTTCCAGCAGGCACCACAGCCTCCATGTCACCCATTTGTCTCCATTCAGGGCTCACGCAGCCCCAGCACTCCTGCCCCGACCAGGAAGTTGTGTTATAGGTCCAGCACACACGGCCTGCTAGTTCCCAGAGGGAATTGAAAAGAAGCTGAAGGAAAACAAAGCTGGAATCAACAGGAAATGCCAGGACCAGGGACAGCACACCAAACTGGCTCAGGTCACTGTCTAAGAGACCCAGGAAGGGGCAGGGTGCAAGAGGAACAGGGCACTCTTCCCTTTTAAAGCCCCAGGGACCCCCCGACCCTGGTCTCTGGGGTGCTGACTCTCTGGTGACAGTAGCTGAGTGGTAATAATCATCATTGTCTCAGTGGGATCTAGCTTGTGATGGCTCACTCTTGGGCTCCATGCCAGGGACTTTTCCACACATCTTCATCCCCAGTGCCCAGTGAGGTATTCCTGTTGGGCAGATAGAGAAACTGAGGCCCAGAGGGACAAAGTGCTTTCTCCTTCTTACCCAAGTTCACACAACCAGGAAATGGCAGAGCTGAGATTCTAACACGGGTCTGTCTGATGCCTGTGTGTCCTGGCACAAATGTCTTACCATCTCTGAGCCCCAGTTTCCCCACCCAAAGTGGCGCTGTTGTTGGCACTGCCTTGTGGGGATCAGGTCTGTGAGACTGGGGATGTGAGTAAAGGACTTAACACAGTGAACGTTCGGTAGATAGTCACTCACAGACCCAGATTTGGGAGAGGAGGCGAGGCCGTGGTAGACCCTGCTCCCCTGCTCCTCTAGGGTGGGAAGGAAAAATGGGAACCTCAACCACATCCCCACAGGGGCTCAGTTTTCTGTTTCACTGTGGGCCTGTGTAGCCTCCAGTGGCTGTGGCTGGAGGGAGGGCATTAGTGCCAGCATCTTCCTCCCACCCCCAGCCAGAAGGAGGAAGGGGAAACTGAGAGGCCTCCAATGGGAACCTCACTCCTTAGAATGGGTATTCTGCCAGCCCAGTTCTTCAGAAAGGGTGCACACTCAGGGGGCTCCTGCGCTACCCGCGTTGAAACTCATGCAGCCACCAAAAAGGGGATCCAGAGAGCCCTCCAGACTTGAATCACAGGCACCTCCAGAGAGAGGGCACTGCCCCATATCTGAGATGGCATCCACAGCCCCCCTCCAGACCTGGGGATGTAAGAGCCTGCGCTCCCGGCGCCCCATGGGGCTGAGTCACCGCACCGCCGCGATCAGTCAAGAGGCAGATGGAGAGGGAGGAAGAGAAGGACTCTGGTGGTGAGGTGGGGGGGACTTGCCTGAATTGGGGGCGGGGCCAAAGTATGACTCCTTTTGGACCCCCTAGATTCTCCCCACCGAGGAGGGTACGCTGCTTGGCCCCAGGAGTGGGTGGACGCAGTCGGACCGGGGTATCTCTCTGGCCCATGGCTCCACTTGGGTCTTCGCCTCCCCCAGTCCCTGGCGCTCCCACATCCCTGCATGTGTATCGGGAGCAGAGCTCTCCTCGCGCCCCTCCCTCCGCGCGCCCTCTGCTGGGTGACAGGAAAGGCTCAGGCTGAGTGTGCGCTCGGAGTCCGGACCTGCCTCCGGGACTCTGGTCCCCGAGCAGAGCAAAATCGCCGCCGCCGCCACTGCCGCGGCGCTCCGTATTATAATTTCATGTTTATTGAGCGCCCCGGAGAGCGGGCGCCAGGCGGCCGACCGCAGGCTGCGGGTGAGGTCCTCGCCCTCCGCGCGTCGGGACCAGGCCGCTCCCTCCATCCTCCACTCCAAGCCGAGCGTGGTGGAGACGGCCGCCTGGCGGGTGGAGAGGAACTTGGCGGAAAAGTTGAGGACGCGGAGTTCCCGTCTCGCCTCCAGGCGCGCTTGCCCATGCCAATGATGCCCATGCCAGGGCTTCCCAACACCAAGCTGCGTTTTAACTCACGGCATCTTTGGCTTTCCATTCTTGCCGAGGAAACGGAGAAAGTTATTTGCCCAAGGTCACCCAAGCAAGGAAGGGCAGAATCAGGGTTAAAAGCCAGGTCTCCTAGGCTCCAGACCAGTGGGTGAGATTCAGATTGTAGCCCTGCCCGCTGACTCACTGCGTGACGCTAGGCCAGCATCATACCCCCTGCCCTGTTTCCTTCTCAGCAAAGGGGGCTGAATAAGATCTGCCCACCCCTAGGGCTGTGGTAAGGCTGAGATGGCTGACGTTGAAGCTGGTGTTTTGAGAACTGCACTTCCTCAAAACGCACTTCCTCCGCAGAGAGAAAGGGGGGCATCCCCCAAACCACAAACCCAAGCCCTGGCTGCCAGGGTGCCCACTTCTTCACCACTAACAGATTGACTGCCAGCTCCTTGGAATTGCAGGAAATTAGGACTTTGGGACTAGGGGAGCTACAGACTGGCAGCGTGAGTACAGAGTTTTGGTGGCATCTGAGCCCACCGATTTCACTCCTGAGTGGGATACCAAATCCAGCCTTTGCCCTTGACTTGCTATGTGGCCTTGGGAAAGGATTTCACCGGTCAAAGCCTCATTTTCCTCATCTGCAACGCTGCCATTCATTCCACAAGCATTGATTGAGCATCCTCAGGCTGTGGTAAAGAATGAAATGGACCCAGTCCCTGCCGTCCTGGCATTCTCGGGGTAGTGGGTGAGGAAGAAATAGCAAATTCCAGTTGGTGACACATGGGACAAGAAGAAGAGAAGGACCTTGAGGTCAGGAAATGTCTCTGAGGAGGTGACATTTGAGCAGAGACCTAAATGAAGTGAAAAAGGATGTCATGTGGGTGTCTGAAGAATGACGGTGACAAGCAGAGGGAACAGCCAGTGCAAAGGTCCTGAGGTAGAAGCCCGTCTGATACGTTGGAAGAAAAGCAGGACAGCAAGTGTGTCTGGGGCAGAGTGATCAAGTGATGCTGGAAGGAAATGAAGCAGGGAGGTGATGGGGCAGCTAATGTAGGGCCTTGTAGGCCACGGTCAGTATTGGCTTTAGACCTCAGTTTACATCTGACTTCCTAGGAAGGGTCAAAAGTCACTGGGCTGAAAGGAAACTGAAATGTGAAGGGCCTGTGTAGCCAAGTGGCCAGAATCCCAGTCCCTCTAGTCAGACAACTCAACTCATAATCCATCTGTGTTCCTTCTAGGCTGGGTGACCCTAGCCAAATCACTTCCCTCTCTGGGCCTTGGCTTCCCCATTTCTGAAATGGGTCTATTCCCAAAGTCTGATCTGAAGAATCAGCCAAACAATACGGGGAACCTGAGGGCAGATAAGCGTGAATGAATGGACTTAGGGGTCCTGGTAGCCAGGGCATAGGTCTTAATGGGTTTAGAGCAACAGTTCTCAGCCGGCATCAGGGGCAATTCTGCCCCCCCAGGGGACATGTGGCAATGACTGGAGACATTTTTAGTTGTCATGACTAGGTGCTGCTGGCATCTAGTGGGGAGGAGCCAGGGATTCTGCTACTGCTATTACCACACAGGACTGCCCCCCCCCAGGACAAAGGATTACCGGGTGCCAAAGGTTGGTTTTGCCAAGGTTGGGAAACCCTGCATTCCCAGGTGACATCACCTCCAAGGGGGTGAAATTTGATTCTTGGACTGGACGTGTGAAAAAAAAAATCTTACTTTTATGTATAAAATCCAGATATACACCTAGTACATAAATAGATAAACAGTATATCTATGGCATTACATTTATGGAGGAGGCAATGAGGGGAGAGGTCTAAAAAGCCACTTAGGGAGGCGATTGTGAAATAAAAGGAGACAACCACTGGTCTAGAGCTTAGCTTAGCCACTCATTGGCTATGTGACCTTGACCTATGTTGTTTCTTTCTAAGGCTCAGTTTTCCCATCCATTAAAATGGGACCATAGTATCTCTTGGTGGGCATTTTGTGAGGATTAAATGAAATCATAGTTGCAGGCACTGAACGCACAGGAAGCATTCTGAAGGTTAACTGTGGTCATCATCATCAGCAGCAGCAGCAGCATCGTCTGTATCCTCTGGCCAGTATGTGGCTTGCACATTATAAGCTCTCCATAAATGTTTTTTCCAGTAACAATAGTTGTAGCTAACACTGAGTGCTTAGTATGTCCAGATGCTTTTCTGAGCCTTTTACATGTCCAGATATGAGGTGTGTAGTGTTATTCTACCCATTTTACAGGTGGGAAAACTGAGGCTCAGTGAAATGAAGTGACTGGCTCAAGGTCAAATGAATAAGAGATGGCAGAGGCCAGACTCAAGCCTAGGCCATCCAACTTTGGACCCCTTGATATCGGAGCCAACAGGTAGACAGGGAAAGATATTCACTGAGGCGATTTAGATTTAAAATAAAGATTTGTTCTAGTGTCTTATTTTAAGCATTGTCTCTCCCACTTCCCTAACCCCCAAGAGCCACAGATAGGTGGGGTGGGTGCTGGAATAAGTAGCTAGCTGACTTTACTCAGGAATCTTCACCATTCTGAGTCTCAGTTTCCCCATTTGTGCAAGGGGATAATATACCTCCCACAGAGTCACAGTGGTTGGGCATTCAGAGCCACCACTGCTGGGTCCCACAGAAGTCAGTACTGAGGGGATGTCAGATTCTTGGAGCTACCTTATGAGCTGTGGGGGCCCCAATTCTAAGAGGTGCCTCAGATTCTAAGGAGGGACCCTAGGATTGGGGGGCCTTTCATGAGGTCTGTGGGGATGCTCTGTGGCTGTGGGAGATTCTTGGGGTGTTTGGAGGGTCTCTGCATGACTCAGGGATGCTGAGAGTGCTCCTGAGGGTTTGGGTGAATTCTGAGGAACTGTGGTGGTTGTCCTGGCATCTGAAGAGACTTCTCATGGGTTCTCAGAGTACCCCTGGCATTTGTGGGTACCTCCTGGTGTTCTTGGGATGCCCTTGGGGTTTGTGGGGATGTCTCAGTAACGGCGAGGACATAGAGGGGGGCACCTGGGGAGCTATGAGAGTGTCCAGGGTCTATGGGAGCCTCTCAGAGCACCTCTGGGTTTTGTGGGGGAACACAGGGATTTGGTGGGCACTTCTGGGTTGTGTGGGGACATCTCAGGGATAGTGGGTGCACTCCCTGGGATTGTGGGGCTGTCTGAGGGACTTCGGGGATGCCCCTAAGGTCTGTGGAAGCTCACAACATCACCAACGTGTGTATGTGTGTGAGTGCCCCAGAGATTTGGGGGACAGCCCGGGTGTTTGTAGAGACTCTTCCGGTGATTGTGAAGACGTCAGAAGGACTGCAGGGAGTGCCTAGGGTCTGTGGGGCGCCCCAGACCCGCCCCGCCCCGGGGGCGGCCCCAGCGCGTAGCCGGAAGGGCCAAGGCGGGCGGGCGGGCGGGGTGGGGCGCGTGGGCCCCAGAGAAGGGCCGCCGGCCTGCGTGGGCCGCGCGGGGCGGGCGGCGCTGCTCCCCAGCGCCCGCCAAGGCGGGGCCGCCCCGCGCCCCCCGCGGCCATGGCGCGGCCGCGCGGCCTGGGCCGCATCCCCGAGCTGCAGCTGGTGGCCTTCCCGGCGGCGGCAGCGGCGGCCACCGAGGACGAGGCGTTCCTGCCCGAGCCCCCGGCCCGGCGCTCGCCCCGCCGCCCACGTTCGCCGCCTTCTTCGCCGGTCTTCTTTGCCAGCCCGTCCCCAACTTTCCGCAGGCGCCTTCGGCTTCTCCGCAGCTTTCAGGATTTCGGCCGCCAGGCTTGGGCCGGGTAAGTGCGCACTGGTGGCTGTGGGTTAGAGTATCCCCTGGACGTCTGGCTCGCGACGCGGTCTGGGATCCGTAGCTGGCTCTTCCAGCCTCACTCTTCCTCTTCGTCACAGGGCAACGATAAAAATCATCTCTGCTCGCCAGGGTTGCTGTGGAGACATCTGATAAGGCATGCAGTAGGCGCTCAATAAATGCTATGTTCCTCCCACTTCCTGTGCAGACCTGAAGCTGCGGTCACGCTTTGAGGGAGCGAGGCCAACCTGCCATCCAGGGTGATCTGAGGACGTGTATTCAGTTGTGTTATCCTCAGTCTAACGGCCCGGGAAATGGGGCCAGCTCCGCCCTCTAGAGGATGCCTTGCTAGGAGGCTTGGGGATGTCACCGCCCGCACCAGGCAAGGAGGGCAAATGGAAGTTCCCTTCCTGGCCAGACCCGGGGTGGGCAGCGGGAGCGGGAAGCCTGGGGGTGAGGAGCCTGGAGGCCACATCCGGCCTGGCTTTCCAGTGTCCGTTTATCTTGGAAACTGAGGTTGATAGCCCAGAGGTAGGCACGGGCTGGCTCTGGGGGTTTCTGGCTCTGGGGGCTTCTCTGGTTGCCCCGCTCTGCCCTACTCCCCGCATGCTCTTGTTTAGAATCTGAGTCCAGGGACACAGGCTGAGAAGAGGGCACTGTAGGGACAGGACGCGAGCCCTGCATCTGGACTCGGGAAGAGATTCGGGACGGGAGAGATAAGGAGGAGCGATCGAGGCCTCTGGAAGCCCGGCATGGGGTTGGGGAGGGTGTGGTGCGGGGAATCATTTGCTGTCTCCGGTTTCTCTCTGTGTCTCTGTCTTCACTTCTCTCTCTCTCCTGTCTCTCTTCCGCCGCCCGCCAAGCCCCCAGTTCCACCTCCCAGCATCCATCGTCCCCCCCCCTGGGGTTTTTTTTCACTGGACCCCGCACTCCGTCCTCGGGCAAGTGGTTCCCCGCGGCACGCACCGCGTTCAGAGACCTCTAGCTGGCCCAGCTCGACGTCAGGGGGAGGGGGGGAGAAGGCGTGGCCAGAGGCGGGCTCGGAGCCCGGGAAACCGGAGCCCGGGGCACCCTCCGAGGCCCGGGGGAAGGGAGGCAGGCGGGAAGTGTGAGCAGCGTTCCGCAGGGCCCCTGCAGGAGGAGGCAGGCAGGGGAGCCAGCCCAGGCGCTGCGGACGAGGGGACGCCTGAACGCCCGGGGCCGCCCCTTGGGGGGGGTCACCGGGAGGGCGGGTGTACAGGCGGCGCCGGCGGCGGCTGCCGCAGACACCTCGGGCCTGGCGAGCGGTGCACGCCACACCAGGGTGCAGCCGTCCTCATGCGCGCGCCAACGGCGCCTGGCACTCATGCGCTCCAGTGCAGCGCCCCGGGCCCGGCCCCGGCCCCCTGCCCTGGCACTGCCCCCCGCGGGCCCTGAGTCCCTGATCCACTTCTCCTTCAGCGACGAGGACACCTGTTGGTACCCTCCAGGCAGATCTGTCAGGTGGGTGGCACTCGGCCTGTCCTTTCCTTTGCCACCAGAGGCTCTGGCTGCTTTGGGTGGGTAGGGGCATTCTGTCTTGGAGGAACCCCCAAAGTGGCTTCCAGGGTCTGCCTGCCACGCCTTTCCCTGTCCCTAAACTGTCTGGGTGCTGCTGAGGGCTTCCTGCAGGTGGTGCCCCTCAGAAGTGGTGCTGAATCCTGCCCCCTTCCTACCTACTCAGGGTGGGATCCCTTCAGGCTCTTTGTGCCCCTAAACCTGGGCTTCTGGCATTCATTCTGGCGGCAAATATGGGTGTCCAGCGTCACCTGGGCTCCACTCCCGGGCCACTGGCTTCAAGCCAGGTCCCTCCAGCCTTGCTCTGCTCAGTGCCTCCAGTGCCTTACCCTCCCTCCTTCCTTGCTGGGGCAGCCAGGCTGAAAACCAAGCTGGGGTGGGGGTGGGGAAGAGGTTCCTGCTGGAACTTGGGAGGGGTATTTAGAATCAGCTGGGCAGTGCTGGGGCAGAGACACGATCTTTAGGGTCTCAGAATTCTCAGGGTACTCCAGCCTTATTCTTGCTCCCTGCACCAACCTCTTCAGACACCTGGACACACACGCTCTCCAATAGGGGGACACACATGCTCCACAGACACAGTCACACAACACACAAACATGGACACTTTCACAGGGTAATCGGGGTCACCTGGTGTTTACCATGCTAGGCATGGGGCTTCTGGCTGCTGGGGCCAAAAAGAGAACCCCGCAGTTGACCCAGGGTCATGATGACAAACATACCGTAGAAACCCTAGTCTCACACTACAGTGACTGCAGGAACACACACTCTCATCACAACAGATACCCAGGCCTGATTCTTACCTGCACATGGCCATACATAGGACCATTCATACCTCATACCCACTGAAGAGTCGGGGACAGTTACAGCACGTGTGTGGCACATAGGTACACTCTCCCAAGGTCACACAGACCATAGACAGACACACAGATATGTACACACAGATCCACACAGGCACCACCAACACCCAGACTCCTCTCACAAATACAGACATGCAGATCCACACAGACAACTATCTGCACTGAATACTCCTGAACACACACACACCCTGACTCACACACACACAGACCCTCCTTGCACACCCAGCCCCACAAACAGCCATGTCACCTGGCACCACGCGCCCGCCTGGCAGACACACACCAGCACCCGCCCCCAGCCTCCGTGTGACCTTCACAAAGCAAATGCCAGGCCTTTCCATAAAGGCTGCCCGGCACCTCCTACGAGGGAGTCAGGTGGAGTGGGGCAGGGAGCCCGGACAGATGCCAGGCCTGCCTGGGGAAGACAGACACCGGTGATTTACTACCAGGTTCAAATCCTTGCTTTACCACTAGCCGAGTTACTCATCCTGTTTGTGCCTCAGTTTCTTTCTCTGGGAAATGGGGTGTTAGGGTTTGTTTGGGCATAGCAGTGTGCCTAGCATGTGACATTCAAGAACATTTGACTACATTCATTGTGATGATTTTTATCAACTGGGATATGTCCTCTTTCCCTACTCTCCCCACCCTCCGCTGCTTGTTTGTTTCCCATCGGCCCCTGTGGCAGAACTCTCTGAAGCCTGGATCTGCCCCTGGGCTGCACAGTCCTCAGGAGGCCCAGTTTGATGCTTTGGGAGCCCAGGTGGGCAGGCCTAGGGGCCCCAGAGGAGTGAAGGCAGGTAGAAACTTCATCAAGTGGTCAGCCTGTCCAAAGGGGTGTCTTGGAGAAGTCATTTCCTTTCTGGTGAACTATCTGGGCGTGCGGCTGTGATGTCAGGGCCTGTTGGCTGTCCCAGGCTGCAATTTGTGGCTTTGGGTCTCATTGGGACATTGCTGAAACAGCCTCCAGCCTAACTAGTCACTATGAGCAGTGGCAGGTCAGGGAGGGGTGAGTCCCCACAGCTCCAGGGTCTGACTCTGAGGGGCAGCTGAGACCCACCCACCCCCTTCTCAGACTGCAGTTCAGCAGACCAAACCCTCTCCCCTCTCCCCTTCCACAGCCCAGGGGACATTCGCTCCAGGAAGCACAAACAGCAGGACCCCAGGGAACCTCCTCTTCCCATCCCGGCCTCTGGGCTCCTGCTTACGTGAGCTGAGTCCCCATGGGCTGCAGGATCTGCCTACAATGCTAGTTGGGCATCCTCTGGGCTTGGGTCTCACCTTCCCTGAACTGTGGCTCCAGTTCTGGGGGCAGAGGTGAGGTCCTCAGTATGAAGGACTCTCCCCTCCCCAGTGGCACTCCGCGGAGCCACATAATCCAGGCTGGGCCTTGGGAGATGGGACATGGTTCTCAGGCAGCAAGGCCACCAACCCCTCACTGTCCCTCTGTGCCTCAGTCTCCTCATGGAACCAGGATGTTAACAGAACTCGACTCACAGGCTTGGTGGGAGACCTAACTGAGTTCATGTGTCCAATGCTCTTTGATAGTGCCAGGGACACGGTAAATATGGAAAAAGTATCTTATAATTATTATATACCTCAAAGAATCTAACCTGGCACCTGGTACACAGTAGGTACTCAATAAATGGGCATTATCATCAAAGACCCAAGCTCATGAGCTAAGCATATTTTTTCCTAAGAGTGTTTTTATTTTTTTTAATTTACTTTAAAAAATTAACATACCGAGGGGTAGGTATATAGCTAACTGGTAGAGTCCGTGCTTAGCATGCTTGGAGTCCTGGATTCAATCCCCAGTACCTCTGTTAGATAGATAGATAGATAAGCAAATGTGACAAAGATAAAGATGCACTGTTTAACTACGTGAAAAAATTTTTTAAAAACTTAAAAAAATTAACATATAGTAAATTGCACCCTTTTTGGTATACATTGCATGAGATTTTTTTATTATGATGAAATATATGCAACATAAAATTTACCATTTTAACTTGAATGTAAAATTCAGTGTCATTAAGTACCTTCAATTTGTGGGTGCAACCATCCCCACCATCCATCTCCATTATGTTTTCGTTTTCCCATACTGAAACTCTGTCCCTTTAAACACTGACTCCCCATTCTCCCTCCCCCCAGCCCCTGGCACCCGCCATTCTGCTTTCTCTATGAATTTGACTCATCTAGGGACCTCATGTGAGTGGAATTGTACAATATTTGCCTTTTTGTGTCTGGCTTATTTCATTTAGCATGTTTTCAGGGTTCATTCACTTCATAGCCTGTGTCAGAATTTACTTCTTTTTTTAAGACTGAGTAATATTCCATTGTACACATACACCACATTCTCTTTATGGGCACACTGGTGGTCATTTGAGTTATTTCTACCTTTTGGCTATTGTGAATAATGCTTCTCTGGAAACTGATGTACAAGTATCTGTTTGTGTCCTAACTTTAAATTCTTTGGGGGTGTATGTACCTAGGAGTAGGATTGCTGGATTACATGGTAATTCTGTACTTAAGTTTTTGGGGGGCTGCCAAAGTGTTTTCTACAGTGGCTTTATATTCCCACCAGCAATGCACAGATATTCCAGTTTCTCCACATGCTTGCCAACACTTGTTATTTCCCTTTTTTGTTTTTTTTAATAATAGCCATCCTAATAGGTATGTAGTGGTGTCTCATTGGGGTTTTGATTTGCATTTTCCTCATGACTCATGGTGTTGAGCATCTTCTTATGTGTTTATTGTCCATCTGCATATCTTCTTTGGAGAAATGTTTAAGTGCTTTTCCCACTTTTTAATTGGGTTGTTTTGTTGTTGTTAAGTTTTAGGAGTTCTTTATAGATTCTAGATACTAATCCCTTACGAAAAATGTGATTTGCAAAACCGTTCTCCCATTCTGTGAATTGCCTTTTCACTCTCTGAACAATGTCCTTTGCTACACAAAGGTTCTAAACTTGGGTGAAGTCTAACTTATTTTTCTTCTGCTGCCTGTGCTTTTGGTATCATATCCAAGAAATCATCGCCAAATCCAATGTCATGAAGCTTCTAAGAGTTTTATGGTTTTACCTCTTTATTTTTAGGTCTTTGATCCATTTTGGGTTAATTTTTGTATATGAATAAGGTAGAGATCCAACTTCATTCTTTTGTACATGGGTCACCAGTTCTATTGAATGGTCTTGGCTCCCATGCTGAAAATCATTTGACCCCATATGTAATGAGGGTTTATTTCTGGACTCTCTATTCTAACCCAATGGTCTATACATCTGTCTTTATATAGTACCATACTGTTTTGATTACTGTAGCTTTGTAATAACTTTTGAAGTCAGGAATTGTGGGTCCCCCAACTTTGTTCTTCTTTTTTGAGATTAGTTTGGTTCTTCAAGTTCCTTGACATTCCATATGAATTCTAGAATGGACTATTTTTTTCTACAAAGAACATCATTGGGATTTTGATAGAAATTACTTTGAATCTGTAGATCACTTTGGGTAGTATGGACATCTTGACATTATTAAATCTTTCAATCTATGAATATGGGATGTCTTTCCTTTTATTTGTGTCTCTAATTGCTTTCAGCAAAATTTTGTGGTTTTCAGTGTACAAAGCTTTTGCCTCCTTGGTTAAATATATTCCTAAGTATCATTCATTTTGATGCTATTATAAATGACATTGTTTGCATAATAGCCTTGTTGGATTGTTCATTATTAGAGTATGGAAAAGCAACTGATTTTTTGTGTGTTGATTTTATATCTTGTAACTTTGCTAAATTCATTTATTAGTCAGTTCTGAGTTTTGACACATGTAATCCCCACCACTGGTTTCTTTCTCTTAGCAAAATTTATTTGAGACTCATCCAAATTGTTTTGTATATCAGTAGTTAAAAAGGAGACCATTTCTTTCTACTCTTGCAGAAAACTTCTGACACCAAATATGCATTTTTTTCCCCACACCAACCAATTCTCCAATTCTCTACAAAGATCAGTTGGGTGAACTACAATTTAATTCTGACACTAACCAGAGTTAGCGCAGATCCCATAGGTTAAGGGCTCAGTCCCACAAGACTCCTCCCACTTTAGGTGTCAATATCAAGTTCAGGTTGTCACCTGTGCTTCTAAGTAACCAGCTATAAATCAGAAGTACCCAAGACCCCCTCCTCCTTGAGTCCAATAATTTGCTAGAATGGTTCACAGGACTTAGGAAACCAGTTTCTACTTACTAGATTGCTGGTTTATTTTATTTATTTTTAGGGGGTTTTTTTGGGGGGGAGGGAGGGTTAATTAGGTTTGTTTGTTTATTTATTTTTAGAGAAGATACAGGGAATTGAACCCAGGACCTCATGCATGCTAACCTTGCACTCTACCACTTGAGCTATACCCTCCCCTCGGTTTGTTTTAAAAGATAAAACTCAGGAACAGCCAGATGGAAGCGATAGGTAGAAAAAATCTAAGGAGAGGGACATGGCGCTTCCCCAGGTGCACCACCCTCCCAGCACCTAGATGTGTCCAGCAACCTGGAAGTTCTCCAAACCCTGTCATTCAGGAATTTTGATGGAGGTTTCATTATGCAGCCTCAAATGACTAAATCATTGGCCATTCCATTGGTGATTAAGTCAACCTCCAGTCCCTGTCCCTGAAAATTCCAACCCCTCTAATCAAGTGGTTGGCTCCCCTGGCATCCAGCCCCCATCCAGCGGCTGTCCAGGAGATCCTAGAGGGCAGTCACTTCATTATCATACAAAAAAGATACTTTTTACTGTGGAGAAGATTCCCAGGGTTTTAGGAACTGTGTGCTAGGAGACCAGAGCTGAGACCAAATACGTATGTTTATCATTACACAGCACTTGTGGTCCCCGACTTACGATAGTTCGACTTAGGATTTTTCAACTTTACAGTGATGTGAAAGCGATACCCATTCAGTAGAAATCATGCTTCCAGTTTTGATATTTTCCCAGGTTAGTAGCATGTGGTCTGATTCTCTCTCGAGATGCTGGGCAGCGGCAGTGAACTGCAGCTCCCAGTCAGCCAGCAATCAGGATGGTAAACAATTGATAGACACTTACAACCATTCTGGACCCAGACAACCATTCTGTTTTTCCGTTTCAGTACAGTATCCAATAAATTACATGACATATTCAGCAGTTGATTATAAAAAGGCTTTGTGTGAGGTGACTTGCCCAGCTGTAGGCTAATGTAAGTGTTCTGAGCACGTTTAAGGTAGGTGAGACTAAGCTATGATGGTCAGTAGGTTAGGTGTATTAAATGCATTTTGCTGTTGATAGTTTCAATTTGCGATGTATTTTTCAGGACATAGCCCTGTCATAAGTCAAGGAAGATCTGTAGTTCGTTTGGGTTTTTTTTTTAATTGCTTAATAGTATTCCATGGCAGGGATCTGCTACAATTTATTTATTTATCCATTCTCCAGTTGATGCACATTTGGTTTGGTTGTTTCTAATTTTTGGTAAATATGAACAGAACTGTTTTAAACGTTAGTAGGCAGCTTTTGGAGTGGACATATATTTTCATTTTTCTTGGATAAATACATAGGAGTGGATTTGTTGGATCGTCCAATAAGTGTACATTTAATTTCATAAGAAACGGAACAACTGTCTTCGAGAGTGACTGTACCATTTGGCATTCCCATCAGCAATGAATGGGAGTTCCAGTAGCTCGGAATCTGTCCCCATTTGGTTTTATTGTCAATTTTTGTTTGTTTGTGAAGCATCCTAGTAGGTATGAAGTGATAGTTCATGATTTTAATTTGCATTTCCCTAAGGTTGATGTTTCCTGTGCTTATTTGCCATCTATATATCTTGTTTGGTGAACTGTTCATACTTTTCACTCATTTTTTAATTGAGTTGTTTGCCTTTTTATTGTTGAGCTTTCAGCATTCATTATATATTCTGGATGCAAGTTCTTTGTAATATATTTTCTCCCAGTCTGTAGCTTGGCTTTTTATTCTATTTATTTTTGTTGTTGTTGTTTTCTTTTTCTTTTTCTTTCTATTTTTGGGGAGGGGGGCCCTTATTCTCTTGACAGTGTCTTGTGCAGAGCAAAGTTTTTCAGTGTTTTTAAATTTTTTTTTAAGTTTGTTTTTAGAAGAAGTTTGAATTTTTGACTACTTAAGATATCTGGTTTCCTTCCTAAAATTGGAGTATCTGGTTGCTCAGGGTCCCCAGCCCCTGGGAACATTTGCTCTAATGGGAGAAATGTGCTCTGAGAGTGGTCAGATCAGCAGAGGGCAGCAGTTAATGTTTTGGTCTGAGGAATCACAGGACTTGGATTCAAATTCTGACCCCACCATGACCTGGCTGTGTGACCCAGAGCTAATCATTCTCCTCTCTGAACCTTAGTTTCTTCATCTGTAAGATGGAGTCAATGAAATCCTTCCCCATTCCCCAACCCCAGGACTGGCCCAGAAATAAGGCTCAATATATGGAAGCTGGTATCTCTATCCTGGTCTAGGAGAGTTCAAACTTATTTCTCAGCAGAGGGAACGTTCAAATAAAATCTTATGCTGACATTCAGTATGTAGGACCAGAAAGGGGGGCAGGATTCTGCTTCTTCCCCTAGTCCCTTGCACCCATCAGAGCATAGCCTGAAGTCTGCTGGCCAGTCTAACCCCCTTACTTTAACAGAGTAACAGACCAGAGAAGGCGGTGGCTCTCCCTAGGCCACACAGCAGGTGGCAGGCACACAGCTCTCCACTCTCATCCTCAATTCTCCATATCAATTGCCCTGCTGAGTTCACTCCCCAAGTGGCGTATATGAGGCTGATAGACTTACAATTGCCAATGTTTTTTGAGCTTCGTTAAAATAAATACAACTTACCTGACACATTCTATATTTTACTCCTTCACTGTTTACTTCTTCAATGTTTTTAGGCACCATTCTGAGCATTTTATTTTATCTGTGTGGACGCTGGTCACCTGGATGACCTGAGGCAGGTGGTGATTATCCCCATTTTGTAGATGAGGAAACTGAAATTCGGTCTTTCCCCCAAGCCACACAACTGGAAAGTGGCGCAGCCAGCTTCTCCCTGCCTCAATCCTGAGAGTCTGTCTTGCCAGTGCCAACAGCCTAGGGTCCTGCTGTATCCACTGTGTGGCTGTGTCTCTGTCATCTGTATGTCCTCTCCAGCCCCACCAGTTTCCTTGCTGGTCCTCAAACAAAAACCAAATCCTGCCACAGGGCCTTTGCACTTGCTGTTCTCTCACCCTGGAGTGCTTTCTCACTCCTCCTGATCTGTGGCCTGCTCCTTCTCTTTCAGGCCCTGCTCAGATGTCACCTCCTCAGAGAGGCCTGCCCTAACTACAGCAGCTACAATCACCTCTCCAATAACTTGCTCTCACCCACCTAGTTTTAATTCTCTGCATGGCACAATCCAGACCATATATTGATTGATTCATTTATTCATTCATACATTGATTCATGCCATAAACATTTATTGGGCATCCACTGCATGCCAGGCCATATTCTTGGCCCAAAGGATACAGCAGTGAACACAGCAGACAAAAATCTGTACTCTGCAGAGCTTACTTCTAGAAAGGAAGATAAATAGTGAAGAAGTAAAATATAGAATGTGTCAGGTAAGTAGTATTTATTTTAAGGAAGGGAAATGAGAAATACTAGGTCAGAGATTGAAATTTTAGATGAGTTGGTCAGGGGAGGCCTTCCTGAGGAGGCAACATTTGAGAGGAGTCCTGAAGGAGATGAAAGAGGAGCCACTGGAGATCTGGGCAAGGGAAATAGCCCGTGCAAAGGCCCTGAGGCAGGAATGTGTCTGGACTGTTTAGGGAACAGCAAGGTGGCCATTATGGTTGGAGCAGAGTGAGTAAAGTGTAGAGTGGGAGGTCATGGGGCAGGACCTTGTGGGCCACAGTGAGGACTTTGGCTTTTGCTCTGAGTGAGCTAGGAGTCATAGAAGGTTCTGAGCAGAGAAGGGATGTGACCTGACTCAGGTGTTCACAGGCTTCCTCTGGCCACTGTTGGGGAGCAGACTGAGGGGCAAAGACTGGAGCTGGGGACCAGAACAGGGGCAAATACATTGGCCCAGGCAAGTGATGAGGGGGCACTGGCCAAGGAAGTGGTGAGAAGTGGGCAGATTCTGAATCAATTTGGGTAACGAGGTTGACTTGAGGTTCAAAGGAAAGGGTAGAGCCAAGGAAGACCCCACAATTTTTGGGGTATGCATTGCTGCTAGGTTAACCTGTTTATGTCCAGTCCTCCCCATGTCATCTCTGTGAGGGGCAGATTCGTCACTGCCGTGTCCGCAGCTTCTGCAGCAGGGCCTGGTACACAGAGGTGCTCAGTAACTGATCTCTGTAAACTCCCTGTCTGCTGTCTCTTTGGGGCTGTCAGTCTTTAATGTTCTCTATCTCTGCTAGGAATTTCCTTGGTCCCCTTATTCCTCTCGACCTGCCCCCCAGCGTTATCTCAGCCCCCCTGACCCCTCTTCCACCCGCCCCTTTCAGCTTCGAGGCGGAGAATGGGCCGACGCCATCGCCAGGCCGCAGCCCCCTGGACTCGCAGGCGAGCCCGGGCCTCGTGCTGCATGCCGGGGTGGCCACCAGCCAGCGCCGAGAGTCCTTCCTCTACCGCTCAGACAGCGACTATGACATGTCACCCAAGACCATGTCCCGGAACTCGTCGGTCACCAGCGAGGCGTGAGCACCCCCTGTCCCTACCTGCCAGCTCTTCCAGGCCTGGCCCCAGCACAAGCTGCCCTTCCCAGCAAGGAGTGGGTGCACTGCCTGAGTTCCCCCGCCACCTGCCCTCCCCAGTGAAAAGTAAACAGACCCTAATTCCCAGTCAAGGACTTGGTCCCTTTATAGAAGGTCCACCCAGTGAGGTACAAGCGCCCACCCTATCTCTGCCCCTACTTGGCTGCACTGAGCCTCTCCCTCAGGCCCAGCCCTTACCCAACCTGCCCAAGCCCACTCCTACCCAGTGGTGTTGGGGGCCTGGCCTCACCTCAGCCTGTCCCTCCAGCAAAGAGGGAACCCAACTTGAGCCCCTCCCTGCCACTGTTTCACCCCCAGAGTGTCCACCATGGCTGAGCCCCCTCCCACTTCCCCCCTCCAGGCTTCCCTAAGCCAGTCCCCCTCTTAGCATGACCACCTGTTGAGGTATGAGCACCCCCAAGACCTGTTGTGCCCCCTTCCCTCTTACTGACTCCTCCAGCCCAGCCTTAGCTGTGAGCCCTGGAAGTATCCATCTCACCTTACCCCAGCTCCTTCCAGCCCTCCTCCCCCTTCCCTACCCACTGCCCCCACCAACCGAGCCCTGTAGTGTGTTCACTGCCCTCCTTTTGTCTCTGTACCCATCCTCCCCACCCCACCCACCCCCCTGAGCTCCTCTCCCTAACCACCATTTCCTTCAGGACCGGCCCCTGCAGCGTGGCCACCCTTGTGAGGTGTAAGTGCCCTCTCCCCTCCCCACAGAGCCCCCTTCCTGCCCATCAGCCGCCCGGGGCCCAGCCTTTACAGAGTGACCACCCTAGAAACTTGTTTATCTGACACCCTAGCCCCTCTCCACCCCAGACCCTCGGGGGTCCCACTGTGAGGACCCTTGACCTGCCCCTGTCCTTGCAGGCATGCAGAGGACCTCATTGTGACGCCGTTCGCCCAGGTAAGACCCCAACCCTAAGGAGAGATGGGTCTCCAACCCTCCCCCACGCTTGGGGACAGGGGCCCAGCCCCAGCTGTCCCTCTGCGTGGACCCCTCTCCTCACTGCTGCTCTCCGACCCAGGTGCTGGCGAGTCTCCGGAGCGTTCGCAGCAACTTCTCACTCCTGACCAATGTGCCCATTCCCACCAACAAGTGAGTGGAGGCTGGGCCCCCAGTGTCTGTGATCATGAGGCTCAGCACACCTGGGCCCAACTCTGCGCTGCCAGGTGACCTCAGGCAGGCAGCCACTTGACCTCTCTGAGTCTCTGTTCAAGTGACAGCTCGCTCTGAGCCAGTAAACCCTTGCGATTCAAATACCTGTAACGTGAAAACTTTTATACATACAGATAGAGGGGTCTGGACACGTAGTGGTCAGGCCATGGGTAGCCAGGCACCCCAGCCTCTGGGCCACTCTTGGCCCTGATGCCAACTTGCTGGGACAAATAGCTTCCTGTGGTGCCTCTATTCCCCTTCCGTAATGTGGGAATTTAATAGTTTCTCCATGGGATAGCTGCTGTAAGGAGTTCAAAAGATGAGCTATAGAAAGTGCTAGAACACTGCACAGAACGTGTAAGTGGTCACTAAATAGAAGTAGTTATTATTTGCAGGCAGGGGTGCAGCTGAGCACTGCTGGTCGCTCTGGGAGTGGGGGGCTGAGCCATCCTCGGGTTCAAGTAGCTGGGAGGAGGGATGGTCGGGGAAGCAGAGAATTTGGAGACATAGGACCTGACCCTACCGCTGACCAGCCGCATAGTCTTGAGGAAGCCTTGAAGTCCTTGGGCCTCAGTTTCCTCATCCGTAAAATGGGCTGTGGGGCTCTGTGAGAGGCTATGGGCAGCATACATGGCAACATGCCTGGGTCACAGTGAGTGCTCCAAAAAAGGAAAACCAGCACTTTCCATGGAGAGAAGAAGGTAGGGATGGAGATGGGGGGACTCAGGCTGATGTTGGAGCCCCTTTCTTTACAGGCGGTCCCCGCTGGGCGGCCCAACCCCCGTCTGCAAGGCCACACTGTCAGGTAACCAAGCCCAGGGGGGTTGGAAAAGGGCCCTCTTGCTGCCCCAGTGGGGGTCCCATCCCCTTTCCAAGCACCCTACTCCCCTGGCGGGCCCCCATCGCCTCTGGGGGTCTGCAGTGAACCCTCCCAGTCACTGTCCCGCTGCCCCTTTTCCAGAGGAGACGTGTCAGCAGTTGGCCAAAGAGACGTTGGAGGAACTGGACTGGTGTTTGGAGCAGCTGGAGACCATGCAGACTTACCGCTCCGTCAGTGAGATGGCGTCCCACAAGGTGTGCAAGGCCTGCGGGGTGGGGCCAACGGCTTGGGGGCGGAGGGGTTCTGGGGGCAGGGTTGACTGTGGGGCGTGGCTGGTGGGCAGAGTCAACCTGGGCATAGAGCATATGCGATGGGGCCATTCCCTGGGTGGCAGTTTGAGGACTTGTAGCTCCTATAGATTATGACTTCTCCCAGGGCTGGAGGAGCCTAGTTTGTGTGTTTGTGTGTGTGTGTGTGTCTGTCTGGTTGTACATTTTTTCGCAGGCGACCATCTCTCTTGGAGGGCACGGTTGTATGTTTGTATGGTCTGTAAGTGTGTATCTGTGGCTATGGGTTTGTGTGACTGTTGATTTGTTGGCTACACATTTGCAGCACAGGTCGGGTTCTGGGAAGAGCCGTTAGGAGCGGCATGTACATGTGTATCTGTGGAGAGTATATGGGTGTGCACAGGCGATTATGCGGGGCTGTAAGTGTATGGGGCTGTGCTGGAGGGCTGTGTATGTCTAGAGGTGTGAATTGGTCTAGGTGTGAATCTGGGTGTGTATCTCCATGTGTTTGTGAGTGTGTGTGTGTGCTTGCAGGGCTTCAGGGGAGGGTGCAAAGCTTCTAAGTACAGCTGTGCAGGCTGTGCACTGCACAACTCCAGGGGGTACCGTTCAGAAAGCAGACAATGTGAACAAGTCTTCCTGGAGTTGTGCAGCGTTACGGCAGCTTTTGTGGGAGGATGCCTATCAGGAAATGAATGTGCAGGTGGGAGTGTCTGTGTGTTGTGGGGGGTGCATACGCCTGTGGGTGGAGGTTTGTCTGGGAGTCTGGGAACATTCGAGTCCGAGGGCGATTGTGTCCCTCAGGGTGTGTTGAGCATCTGAGAATGTGACTGTTTCTCTGAATGTAGGTCTGCAGGTGTATTTCTGGGATGATGTGTGTGTGTGTGTGTGTCTGTGGGTTTGTGCATATTCCCTTATGGATTTTGTTTAAATATTTGATTGATTGATTGATTGATTGATTGTCTGTTTTTGTTTTCAGGGGGAGGTAATTAGGTTTATTCACTTACTTATTTTAATGGAGGTACTGGGGATTGAACCCAGGACCTCATGCATGCTGAGCTAGACCCTCCCTCCTCCCTTATGGATTTGTCAGGGCACATTTGTGTCTAAGGCCACATGGGTATTTGTGTTTGTTTGCAAGTGTGTCTGTGAATATGTTGAGTGTGTCTGTGTGTCCAGTATGAGTATTTGCCCTTAGTGTGTGTCTCCATATCTGGGTTATGAGTCTGTGTTCTTGGAAGGGGTGTGTCAGAAGGCATTTGTATCTGTGTGTTCTCAACTGTATACCTATAAACATGTTGCCATCAGAGTTGTAACTCTGTGTGTGTGTGATCAGTGTAGGACTGAAAGCATTTTGGTGTCTGTGTGTGTTCAAGGCTGTGAATGTGTCAAGTGTCTGGCTATATTGGTGTGGAAGGTGTGTCTGAGTGTGTGTGGACCATGTGGGTGTGTGTCTTTGTTTCTGGGTGTGTCTATGGAGAGGGAACATCCTCTCCAGGGGGTGTGTGTGTGTGCCTCCCTGCCCATCCCCGGCAACCCCACCTGGGTCCTGCCTGAGGCCCGTGGGCTCCAATGCCCCTTTAACGCCCCCCCCCAACCCCCGGCACCACCTGACATCGCATGCAGCCTGCCAGTGCTGCAGTGAGCGCGCACACGCACGCACACAGGCGAACACACAGAGCCCAGAACCTCGGAAGCCTCCTCCCGGGACCCTCGCCCTGCCCCCTCCATGGGCAGGGGTCCCCGGCCGCCTCCAGCCACCACCGCTGCTGTGGGGAGGCCCATCAGGGCCAGGGGCTGGCAGATCATGTAACCAGGGCTGCTGCTGGGAGCGCGGAGGGGAAGGGAGCCCCCAGCCCTGCTGGGCTGGCCCAGGCCCCTCCGCAGCTCCCCTTTCCACTGCCCAGCACCCGCCCCCACGGTAGCTGCTAACCTGCAGACTCCCCAAGCCCAGCTTCTGTGTGCGGCAGCCCTGAGCGGGGCTAAGACTCCAAGATGCCCTTGGTGGATTTCTTCTGCGAGACCTGCTCCAAGCCGTGGCTGGTGGGCTGGTGGGACCAGGTAGGGGAACTCAGGGTGGAGGATGGGCAGGAGACCTGGCCCTGGCCCTCCCACCCCAGACTCTCCAGCCCCCAGTCTGAGCTTGTGTGTGTAGCTGTGCACGTGTGTGGCCTGGAGATGAAGCCTTGTGATTGTGTCTATGTGTGTGGCCCAGGACTGGGCGTGGATGGCGGGTGGCTGGGGGTGTGAGTCTCTCCCCGAGTGTGATTGTCAGTGGACATGTGTGTGTGTCTGCCGTGGTGTGGGGCTGCCTTGACCATATACTTGTTTGCCTGGGTCGTGGCGTGGCCCTGGTGGCTCTGGCTGAGATCATGTGGCTCTGATTGTGGTGTTGTTTTGGGCCATGTTTATGAGCCCAGAGCTGTGTGATTTTTCTGGGGCATGTGACCCCGAGTGTCACTGTCTTATTGTGTATGCTCCCTGATTTGTGTGTCTCGGGCTGTGTAGAACTGTGTTACATGGGAGTCTGTGACTCTGTGCAATTGTGTGACTTTGTGGGTCCATCTTGTGTGTGTATGTGTGTCTCTTTATGTGTCCCCAGGGCCTCTGGCAGCACTAGGAGGAGTGAGTGCTGGTCCCCAGGCACTTGGGCTCACCCTTCCTGCTGAGCATCCCTCCTGCCTCTCTGGGCAGGGTCTGCTCCTGCCTTGGGGGTGCTTTGGTGGAGCTTGGGGGCGGGGAGCTGATGCCCTTTCTCCTCATGTACAATGTCACAGCAGACGCTTGTGTGAAGTGATATAGGGGGACCGGGAGGAGCCCCTAAGCCTGGTTCTGGGTATACTCCGTTCATCTGTGCATCTTTCCACCCCTCTGAGGTTGGCGGAGTAGGGGCTATGATGGGAACCCCCCTCCCCTGGGTGACTGAACTAGGGTTTCCTCAGCTCACTATTCTTCCTGCTCCAGACAGACCTCTCCACCCAGAACTTCCAGACTGCATTCCCTCCTTCCAAATCACTCTGGGGGCTGGGTGTCAGGACCCCAGGGAGTGGAGTCCCTGTCTGGGAAGACCTGGGCCAGGGGTAGCTCTGGGAAGGCAGGGGTTAAGGGGCCTGCGACCTGCCCCCCTTTCCCCAGCTCAGCAGCTCGTTGGAGGGACAGTTGCTAAGGAGACTCCCATCACCATGGTGACAGGATTCTCCTGACTCCCCATTGGCTCCCTGTTAGACAGGAGCCCCTCCCTTCCACAGGTGCCCCTCTGGCTCCTCCTTGGGTGGAGAAGTGGGGAATATGGTGAGAGGAGCCCCTCTTCCTCAGACAGGGAAGGATATGCTGAGTTCCTGACTCCCTAAGCCTGGGGACCCCCACCCAGAGCCTGGAGGAGAGGAAGAGCTGACCCCTCCCCTCTAGCAGCCTTCTGAGGGCTCTGTTGGCTGAGAAGAGAAGGAGGAGAGATTCACGGGGTCTTCAGAAGTTTCTTGGAAGGGACTGACTTCCCACCCACACCCCTGCCATGACCCCATTGTTCCTTCCTTCTTGCCTCCTTCACTTTAGTTCAAGAGGATGCTAAACCGTGAACTCACACACCTGTCAGAGATGAGCAGGTCAGGAAACCAGGTCTCTGAGTACATCTCCACCACATTCCTGGGTGAGTGAAGGGCAGCACTTCTGTCTGTGTTGAGGGGTGCATACCTGGACTGCAGGGGTCCACCCCAAATACTGGGTCCTGTTGCTCACATTCGCTGGAGGGACCCTGACTCTCAACTCCCCAAAGGTCAAAGTCACCGTGCTCAAGAGTTCCCACATGCCTAGTGCCCCAAATTCAGTGGGACCTCAACTTCTATAGAACCCCCACATTTAAAAATCTCTCCAAGCTGAAAAGCTCCAACTCCAGGCTCCAAACTCAGTGGAATCCCATCGGAACTCTGAAACTCAAGACCTCAGGAAACCTCCAAACTCAAATGGAAATCTGTAACTTTAAAATGCCTCCAGGTTGAAAAGCCTCCTCAAATTGAATAGAATCTCCAAATTTGGATTTGCTCCCCCAAACTCAGAAGATCTCCCAAACTCAAGAGAGCTGCCCAAATGCAGTAGAGTCCTCAAACTTAAGGAAACCCCTGCCCTTAGGAGCCCATAAAAGACCCCCAAGCCTTTAAAAAACCTTGAGCTGAAAAGTCTCCCAAATTCAATAGAATCGCCAAACTTAATGTGATCCCCCAAATTCAGTAGACCCCCCTAAACTTTAGATACCCAAACTCAATAGGATCCTCAAGCTTAAGAACCTATGTGATTCCCCAAACTTAGGAGAATTTCCTAACTTAGTAGAACCCTGAAGACGAATTCATTAGAACTCTCAAGCTCCTGGAGACCTCCAACTCATTTTAACCTCTGAACCCAAGAGTCCTAGCTGAGGATATCCCCCACAAACTCAGGATAATTTATCACCAAAGGTGGGTCCACAAATTCAGGATACCCTCCCACCAAGCTGGAAAGGTTTCAGAGTTTCAAATGCTCCCGCCCACGGGCGTGTGGTGTTCTGGAGTTCTGAGATCCAGCCAATAAGAGCACAGCATGCAAATGACCCCTGTTAGGCCCTGTCTTTGACTGGTGGTCCCCAGGTCACAATGGGTGGCCCTGGCTGGGCTCTGGAAGCCCGTAAGAGCTCAGGAAAAGGGCTCCTGGGGCTGGCCCCCAGGCAGGCTGGTGTCCAGGGGGTGGGGGTGGGGGTGGGGGTCCATGGAGCCAGAGAGCACCCTTCCCTCCCACCTCCCAGCGCTGTCCACCCCTACCAGCACTCTCAGTCACCATGGGGGGGTCTTCCCTGCTGGAGAAGTTTCCCTGCCTATCCAGGGCAGGCAGCGGCTCTCTCTAGCAGCCCCAACCTGCTTCCTGACTTCCCACGCCACCCCCCTGCCAAACCTGGTGACTGGACTAGGGCTACCCCACAGCTGCGGGCTGGCCCCCCGGTCCCCACTCAGCCCACCACCTCCCAGAATTCCTACCTTCCTTCTGGTTTCCATCCCATGAGTAACCAACAGTGTGGCACCCAGAAGAGGTCTGCCCTCCTGGGTGAGACTTATCAGGGCATGAGGGTGGGGGGTGGGGGGTTTGGGGGAAGCCTGAGGACCAGATGAGGGAGCCTCTGTGGGGTACTCATGCTTGCCCCTCCTCTGTCTTCTGCAGACAAGCAGAATGAAGTGGAAATCCCATCACCCAAGATGAAGGATAGAGATAAACAGCAAGCACCACGACAGAGACCCTCCCAGCAGCCCCCGCCCCCGGGGCCACAGTTCCAGCCCATGTCTCAGATCACTGGCGTGAAGAAACTGATGCATAGCAGCAGCCTGAACGATTCCAACATCCCTCGCTTTGGGGTGAAGACCGACCAAGAGGAACTCCTGGCCCAAGTGGGTGGGGGCCCAGCGGGGGCTGGCTGGAGAGGGGCAGGGTTCTCCTGCAGCCCAAAGAAGGACTGGGCTTCGAGTCAGCCTGGGATGAGGATTCAGGTGTACCTGCTTTATGAGACTCTCTGGAGAGAGGTAGTAAAGAGAGCAGGATAGGAAGGAAGTGGTCTCAGCTGGAGTCTGGCCTCAGCCTGACCCCACAGGGGGCCCTGGAGAGTGAACAGAACCAATGAGTTGAGCCCACCTTGAGGCAAGCACGCTGGCCTTTTATACCCTTGTGTCAGTCATTGGCTGGGAGCTGTCCCCAGGGTGAATGGTGTTACCCCCTCCATATAGCTCCTATGGGGAAGAGCACATTTTTGAGAATGGACAGCTTTGAGTCTTTGTAAGCAACTGTCCCAGCAGCTGGGAGGGATGGGGGCATTGACCACTGAAGGGAATCTGGGCCCAACCCAAATAGCGTCCACTACAGGCCAGACCTGGATTCACCTCGTCTCCTGGCTTTTCCGTGAAACGTTACGCCAAGGGGCTCCCACATTGATTTGTACAGCTGATTCAGTACACGCTCAGTGACTCACTCAGCTGGCATTTATCGTAACCCTCTGTGTGCCAGCGCTGGCCAGTGTTCCATTCAGTCACACAGTGTTCATTGAGCACCTATTCGGTGCTGGTGCTGTTCTGGATTCTGGGGAGACATGGAAAAGTAGCCTACGCTCCTTTCTTCCCAGCACTCATGAGCAGTTGAGCTTAGAGGCGGAGCTGTGCTGTGGGGTTGGCCAGCCTGGGTTCACATCCCAGCTTTGACCCTTGTGAGATGCAGGGTCTTAGGGAAGTCCTGTCATTGCTGAGTTTTGGTTCCCTCACCTGCCATGTGAAATCAACTGCTTAATGCAATTCTTGGTGGATAATACACATTCAGTAGACAGTCAGTGGAGTTGCTTTGTTATTTTCTGACCCAGTAGGACCTGGGCGGTAAATTCTGTGCTCCTGAGCACACCACACACAGGGTGAGCAATAATGGTGCCACTTTCAGACCAGGGTTCTGAACTCCTATGAAAAAGTCTAGAGGGCCCTGGGCCTTGGCGGCTCCTGACCTCTGGCCTCCATCTCCACCAGGAACTAGAGAACCTGAACAAGTGGGGCCTGAACATCTTTTGCGTGTCGGATTACGCCAGGGGCCGTTCCCTCAGCTGCATCATGTACACGATATTCCAGGTAGGGTGCGCTGAGTGGGGCAGGATGAGTGAGGAGGGAGGGGCAGGGAGCTGAGGGGCCACGGGGAGTCACCGCCTCCCACACCTGCCCTCAGGAGCGGGACCTGCTGAAGAAGTTCCGCATCCCGGTGGACACGATGGTAACATATATGCTGACCCTGGAGGACCATTACCACCCTGATGTGGCCTACCACAACAGCCTGCACGCAGCGGACGTGCTGCAGTCCACCCACGTGCTGCTGGCCACACCTGCGCTGGACGTGAGCACTGCCCGGCCCCCATGACTGCCCAGCCCCATCTCTCTCTGTGACTTCCCATCTCCAATCTCCTGTTTCTCTCTCCGGTCCTGGGTATCTGACATCCATCTCTCTGACCCTGCTTCTCTCTCTCCTGACCCCCATCTTTCTTGACCCCCCCATCCCTCTCTTAACCTGTCTTTCTGACCCGCCATCTTTCTAACCCCTGCCTCTCTCTGACTCCCCTCTTCTCCCCCAAGGCTGTGTTCACGGACTTGGAGATTCTTGCTGCTCTCTTCGCGGCTGCCATCCATGACGTGGACCACCCTGGGGTCTCCAACCAGTTCCTCATCAACACCAGTGAGTGGCCCTCCAGGGGCGGGGCTGCTGGGCTGGACGCGGGGCCTGCAGTGCCCCTCCTTGCGGGCGCCCCTGGTGGGTCCTCCCTTCCTCTGACTCCCCGACTGGCCTGGGCCACAGATTCAGAGCTGGCGCTCATGTACAACGACGAATCGGTGCTGGAGAACCACCACCTGGCCGTGGGCTTCAAGCTGCTGCAGGAAGACAACTGTGACATCTTCCAGAACCTCAGCAAGCGCCAGCGGCAGAGCCTGCGCAAGATGGTCATCGACATGGTGGGCTGGGCGAGGGGCGGGGCCAGAGCGGGAATGGTCGCCTTTGGGGAGGGGGAGGGATTTTGGGGAGGGCCAGGTCTGAGGGTGGGCTGGAAAAGTCCCTGGGTGGAGAGGCGTCCATTGGGAAGGGTTGTGCAGGCTGCTGGTTGTGCTGAGCAAAAACTTCAGACGCCTGGGTCATGTCGTTACAGCGGGCCGTCAGGCTTCAATGGCCCCTGTGACAATTCATTGCCCACAGGTGCTGGCCACGGACATGTCAAAGCACATGACCCTCCTGGCTGACCTGAAGACCATGGTGGAGACCAAGAAAGTGACCAGCTCGGGGGTCCTCTTGTTGGATAACTATTCCGACCGCATCCAGGTGCCCTCACACACACACCGTATTAGGAGACTGGACTGTTTCCCTCCCCTCCCTGCTTAGGTCTGGGTTACTGCCCCTCTCTCTGCTGACAGCTTCCAGGTTTTCCAGGTTACCCATCGTCCTGTCTCTTTTTCTCTCCTCTCCCATCTAACCTTTTCTAACTCCTACCTCTCCATCCCATCTCCCCCATCTCCTCTACTTCCCTCTCCCTTTTTTCAGCAGCCCCTTTCTCCGCCTATTTCTCTTTCCTATAACTCTGCCTCTCTCCATCTTCCCACTACCCCTTCTCCCCACTCTCCTTCCAAGGTGGGAGGTAATGAAGTCCGGATCCTCAAACTGGGATGCGAGCATGGCCTCTGAAGGTCCCCCACCCCTTGCAGGTCCTGAGGAACATGGTGCACTGCGCAGACCTCAGCAACCCCACCAAGCCGCTGGAGCTGTACCGCCAGTGGACCGATCGCATCATGGCTGAGTTCTTCCAGCAGGGCGACCGTGAACGCGAGCGTGGCATGGAGATCAGCCCCATGTGCGACAAGCACACGGCCTCGGTGGAGAAGTCTCAGGTACAGTCTCAGGGTCCTGCTATAAGAGGGCAGGGCATCTTGACCTGGAGCTCCAAGGCCCAGGAGGTTCTAACCTGCCCATCCACAATGTTAGGTTTTTCTTTGTCTGTTTTTTCCTTCTCTATCTTGGTGGGAAATAGTTAACACTTTCTCCTCCGCAGAACAACTGAACTGAGCCTCTGGGCTCATAAGTTCTAGACCTGCACCCAGACAGTTCTAACTCATTTGTAGCAACCACCATAGCATCGATAGTAACACTTACCTGGCCCTTGGTTACAGACCTCATGTCCATTCAGCCTCTCAGTTTCCCTGTAACCTGGCCACTGATGTTGTGCCTGAGTTTTGGTGGATTTTGAAATGAGATAAAATGACTTGTCTTCATTGTGTGCCTACTTAATTTAATAAGGGGGGCAGAAACACAATCTCATAAAAGACAACACCAGAGTGTGAATGTGAGAGTTTCTCACCCTCCCAGCTTCCAATCTCCTCCCTGGTAAGCTCTCCTCTTCCCAGTTCGGTGTGTTCCCCCTTCCAGTCCAGGGTTATCCAGCCTCAGCACTACTGACTTTTGGGGCCAGATCATACTCTGTGGTGGGGCTGTCCTGTACATTGTCCAACAGGACAGCATCCCTGAGCTCCACCCATTAGATGCCAGCAACACCCTCCCCTTCTTGTGGTAACAACCAAACATGTCTCCAGACACTCCAAATGTCCCCTGGGCACACACATCACCCCCAACCCCTGATGAAAGCCAGTTTTATTTGTTGTGTTATGTATTTAGGTTCATAGGCAACTTAATAGCAATAGTTTGTGGGTTTAGCTTTTTAAAAAAATATATAAATTATATCCATATATACCTATTTTTAAAATATTTTATTTATTTTTTGTTTCTTTTATTTGTTTTGGGGGGTTAATGAGGTTTATTTTATTTTACTTATTTATTTTACTGAAGGTCCTGGGGGTTGAACGCAGGACCTCATGCATGCTAAGCACACCCTCTACCACTGAGCTATACCCTCCCCTCTAATATATACCTATTTTCATACATACAGCTTTCCTTTTCTTCCCAACAGTGACTTGGAGATCTGTTTACATTATTACCGATAGATTACGTTTGTCCTTTTTGACTACTGTGTAGTATTCCCACAGACGGAAATAGATAATGGTTTGTGTGGTCATTGCCCTGCTGATAGATATTTAAGTGTTTACTAGTTAGGAATTCACAGTGACTTAAACAAGATAAAGCTTTATTCATCTTTTTTTTTCTGCTTATGTAAGAAAGGTCTAGAGAAAGGGAATTTTGCTCTCTTTGGCTTCACAAAGTTGGCAGGCACCCCAGAACTTCCAGCATTTCTCTTCTATCATCTGAAGCATGGGCATGCTCTCCTCAGAGGTGTCTCTTGTGGTCATTGAGGCTGGTGAAGCTCCAGCCATTCCAGCTCCATTCCAGAGAGGAAAGGTCTTGCCAGCTGAGGCAGTCACCAGCATCTTCCACCAACAGGTGGCCACATGGCCACCTCCTCTTTGCTAGGGAGGGGCTGGAAAATGTAGTTTTCAGGTGGAAGCATTGCTTCCCATAAGAAAAAAAAATCAAGATTCTGTCAATAAGGAGAAGATGATATCATGGTGTTAGCCAGTAGTCTGCCATGAAGTTATTTCTAGTTTCTCTCTGTTGCAAAAAAAAATGCCATAATGGGAGGAGGAGGGTATAGCTCAGTGGTAGAACACATGCTTAACATGCATGAGGTCCTGGGTTCAATCCGCAGTACCTCCATTAAAGGAAAATTTTTTAAAAAGTTTGTAAATGCCATAATGAAATCTGTGATGTACCACGATTTTTTAAAAACTAATCCCCAACTGATGTATACATGGAGGTGTTTCCAGTTTTTGTTTACATCACATATGTGGGGTTTTTTTTCTTACTTGTGCAAGAGTTTTTCCCGGGTGGATCTGGAGAAGCAAGATTGCTAGGTCAAATGAGATCAGCATCTTTTAAATTTTATTAGCTCCCACAGCATGGTGGTGCCATCTGCACCACAGACCACCCCCATTGGTTTATTCCTTCTTTCGCCCTCCCTCAGGTGGGTTTCATTGACTATATTGTACACCCGCTGTGGGAGACATGGGCTGACTTGGTCCACCCAGATGCCCAAGATATCCTGGACACACTGGAGGACAACCGGGACTGGTACTACAGTGCCATCCGACAGAGCCCATCGCCACCACCCGAGGAGGAGCCTGGGGGACCAGGCCACCCTCCCCCACCAGATAAGTTCCAATTTGAACTGACGCTGGAGGAGGAAGAGGAGGAGGAGTTGTCCACCGCCCCGGGTAAAATTGGAGTGCAGGAATTGTCCACAGCCCAGGATGCATCCCCCGCTGAGGACCCGTTGGAGGTGGATGGCCAGTACCGGTCTACAGAGGTGGAGGTAGAGGAAATGTACTTGACACAGCAAAAAGACTCGGCAGATAGTGTGGCTCCAGGCCAGGACGAGTCCGCGTCCCCAGATGCATCTGTGGATGCTGTAGGCTGCAGCCTTCTCCCTGCCCTGTCTCCTGAGGGCCCCCCTCTGCCTGCCTTGAGGACCCCGCCCCCTGCAGAGGAGGACCCGGGCCTTCTGGGCCTCCCCTCCATGGCGGCCGAGGTGGGGGCCCAAAAAGAGCATCAGGCTGCCAAGAGGGCATGCTGTGCCTGCACAGGGACATCCAGCGAGGACCCACCCACACTCCCAACTCCTGGAGGGTGGGGGTCAGCTGGAGACCTTACCTGAGCCTCAGCCCCTGCACCCTGTTGCCCTCCCTGCCTCCCGCCACCACCATCACCCCCCGACCTTGTCCACTGCCTCAAAGACTCTTGGGCCTCCTGAGAAAAAAGAAAACAGAAAAGTGGGTTTTTTTCTCTTTTCTTTTTTTCCCCTTTCTCCCCACCCCCACCCACGGGGCCTCTTTTTGGAGGTGGGGGCTGGGGAACAGGGGGCTGAGGTCCCGGAAGGGATTTTATTTTTGGAATTTTAATTGTTACATTTTTAGAAAAAGAAAAAAAAAAAAAAGAAAAAAAAAAACAGGATGAAACACAGCAACTGTAGATGCTCCTGTTCCCGGCTCCCCTGGTCCATCTCCAACCCCCTAGCCTGTCCCCCAGGTTCCAGGCTCAGTCTTCCGGCCTCTTCAGGCTCTTTGCCTGGTATAGGGTCTCGCTCCAGGCTTTTCTTCTGAATTTTGGAGGGTCTCTAGAACCCAGCCAGAAATAGCCATTCAGGGTGGGGCCCCAGGGGCGGGGAGGGGGGCGCACTGTGGGGGACCCTGCTCCAGCCCCTCTCTGGCTCGTCGCCCTCACCCCAGAAGTCTTCCGCCTCATTTTGCACAAACCTGGCAATATTGACTTGGGGTCAGGCAGTGGGGAGCTGTGGGCTTTAGGATGCAGGGGTTGGGTGTGCAAGGGACATTCACACCACCAAACTGGGATCTGAGGTCTGAGGAGGGCCTGATCCTCCCTCCACTTGCCACCCGCTTCCCCTTCCACCTTAGTTTCCGTTTGAATTTTCTCTGTTTTGGGGGATTGGCTTGGAGCCTTGCCCCTCGTTTCAGCTGCTTCTCCTCTTGTTTCTGCCTTAACGATTCCCATGGCCATAGGAGAGGGGGTTGCAGTGGCTCCCCCCTGCACCTTGGGTGAGGTGGGGCCAGGCCCAGAGCCCTCAACCTGGGCACCCTCCTCCTCAGCATCTTCCTGCCCTCTCCCCAACCCTTTGCCCTAGGAGGAAGCAATAACAGCGTACACCCACATCCCCTTTCTGGGCAGCCCTTCCCACCCTGACGCCAAAGTCATTTCTCCTTTGCCCCGACCTTGCCAAGCCTCTCCCTCTTCCCCTAGCTGTTCCCTGAGCAATACAACAGACAGAGGCAAGGCCATTTTTCTCCAAGCCATGGGGGACTGTTTGGAAGGAAAGGCCCCCTCTTCCCGCTCCTCTCTGCCCCTGGACCTGGTTCTGCAGCTGGGCAGGCCAGGCCCCCACCTCTCTCATTTCTCTCCCCTCCAATTCTGAGCACACGGTACTGTAGCCCCCAGCTTCCCCCAGCCTTCCATTTGTCTGTCCGTCCCAGTGGGGAGTTCCACCTGCTCCCACCCCCATGATGCTGTAACAGGGTTCATTTTTGTAGCGAAAGTAGTTTCAGTCCCAGCCGGTGACCGGAGTGGGCCTTTTTTTTGGTTTTTCTTCCTTCTTTCTTCTTCTTTTTTTTTTTTTTTTTGTACATACTGTAAGGTTGGTTTGTAAATTATTCTACAGAGGCAAAAAGGGAAAATAAACTTACCCTTCCTCCACTGACTCAGTCAGGGGAAGGCGGGGTGGGGGTCTCCTGGAGGGAGTCTCCATTCTGGCTGTATTATACAAAACTGTACCATAGACCCTGGAAGTGTGGACTCAGCACTGTTGTTTAATGAGGAGTCTTGTCATCATAGTGGGTGAGGGCTGGGCAGAGCCTACCCCTCCCCCTGCCCCAGGGCTGGACCTGATTGGCAACTGGGGATAGGGGACCAGGGGAGGTTGCAGGACCCCTGTGAGCTGCTTGAGTGTTGTCCACTTTGACGATCAGTCGGTCTGCTGATCGATAATCAATCCTTTGATGTTGTCTCCAATTAAACCGAGGCTTTCACCAATCTTCTTGGCTGATGTGGCTTCCTTTCCCATCCTGTTTCTCAAGGTGCCTCCCTCCTATGCTTACTGTCTGGGGGGATGGGGCTGGGGATGACTAGCAGCGGGCTCTGTCCCTACCCCTCCCCAAGCAGATAGAACTTGAGGGGGGGCAGAGAGTTTGGCTGGAGGGAGTGCTTGGACCTGGGCCAGGTCCTGACACAGGGGCTCCAGGTGGTAAAGTGGAGGTTTAGACCACGCAGTCTTTGGAGGCCAGCAGACCCAGGTAAGCCTTGTTTCTCTCACGTGGAGCTTATCTGACGCAACTCAGGTTCTTACGGTACCTCGAAGTCATTCCTGGAAACCAAGTGCACTTGATTGACCACGCCTCCACCATCTGGTTACCAGCTCAAGATAAAAGCTCTTGGGTCAAATTCTGCCTTGTGGACATTAAACTTGATTCACAGGCACGAGAGAACTTACATCTGTAAATTCCATGAAGTCCCAGCATCTGGCCGTTTTGGTGTTGCAACCTTCATGTTGCAGTAAAACAAAACCAAGGGGGGGAAAATACTTGAACATGTTAAAGCCTGTGAATCTTAGGATGGGTATCAGGCAAGCTGAATCCTCCAAGTTCACACAGAACCAGTTTGTGATTTTAGCTCTGTTTTTCTGTGTTCATGCAAGGTTGGGGAGCAAATGAGTCTCAGATATTTTAACCAATCTACATATTTGAATACTGTTAATTCCACCCATGGGAGCCCATTTTTCCAACCTTTATCAGGCTAATGAACAAGCCCTGATTTCACCAATAAAGTGTTTCTGACATTCATTATGCTCATATAGCTTTCATTTACTAATGAGCAAAACTTCCCATGTGGATAAAGATAAACATAGAAGAAGTGTTTGTGGATGCAGGGTTTTGGATTAGAATACTGGCTGCCTCTGGAGTGTAATAAACACACACACACACACACACGCACGCACGCACGCACGCACGCACACACACACACACAGTTCTTAAGTAGTTAAGCACAGCGGGATCAGTAAATGTATGTATTTGTAGCACGTGTCTTCCAAAACAGAATGAAGGCAGCTTTCAGCTGGATCTGAAAAAAGATCTACCCACCTTTTCTGCTAATTATCCTTAGCAGCCAAGGACTCATTTGGATCCCAGCTCTGACTGTGTGACCTGGGTGTAACTTCCCTGACCTTCAATAGTCTCACTTACATGTTTTGGTTTTGGTTTTTTTGGGGGGAGGAGGTAATTAGGTTTATTTATTTTTTTAATGGAGACACTGGGGAATGAACCCAGGATCTCGTACATGCTAAGCATGAGCTCTACCACTGAGCTATTCCTCCCCTCTAGAGGAAGGGGAGTTTTCATTTTCCTTTACATTAAGTAGCCACGTGTAGCCACGACTAGCATATCAGACTGCACCATATTGACACTTAAGCAGGAGAGTTAATGCAGAGGATTTAATGCCTATCAAGTTTTGCCTGCTTGACCTTGGCTTAAAGGTTCCTAGTAGATATCCTGGCTCAGAGAAGCAGGGGCCAGCCTGGATCCAGAGGGGAGGAGCAAAGCTGGAAAAGTAGGTAGAAGTTTCCAGGGAATCTGAATTTTGCGCAAGAAGTGATGAGGAGACACAGACGTTTTCCCAAGGGTGTTTCAAAGGGAAGCAGAGTCGGGGAAAGGGTGTCAGGCTGGGGGTCAGGAAGCGACTGTATCAATCTCAGCCTGTAGGGGTTAGCTGGGTGGCTCCGGGTGAGCCTTCTTGCCTTGGGCCTATTTCCTCAAGTGTACAAGGGTAGGTGTGATGTCCCAAATGCCTCCTGAGTTGAGATTTGGTGACAGTCTGACAATGTGGGTCAAAGGGCAGAGGTGGCATATGACCATCAGCTGGCTCTTTAAAATTCTCCCGTTGGGGAG
Source organism: Camelus bactrianus (assembly GCF_048773025.1). Classification (NCBI taxonomy): domain Eukaryota; kingdom Metazoa; phylum Chordata; class Mammalia; order Artiodactyla; family Camelidae; genus Camelus; species Camelus bactrianus. The sequence goes on from NC_133560.1 coordinate 25,366,457, forward strand.
TTCATCTTTACTCTGGGAAAGGTGACCAAGGGCAGAGAGGCCTTATAATCTGAACAGAACAGGGGAGCCTAGGGAAGGGGTGGAGTCGGCTCATTCTCTGAAATTGACATCAACTGCTTGCAGGCTACAGTGGTCTGGGGCAAATGGCTCCACCTCACCCAGCCTTTAGAGGGCTCTGCCCTCTGCTAAGCTCATTAGTCAGATTATTTTATCGACTTTCCAGCTGTCCTTGAGATGCATACTATCACTTTGCAGATGAGGAAACTGAGGCAGAGAATTGATCTCACAGTGCTGAGAAATTTCAGGGAAATAAGGCAAGGATCTCACTTCATCCAAGGCCTGTTTGACAGTGATAGCTGCCAGGTACTTTCATTATCCCTATTTTATTTCACATGCACAAAATCCTGAGATGTGGAACATATTTTCCCCTCTTTCACAGCATTAAAAATACAAGGAAGTAAAATTAAAAGAAGACAGCTTTATTTTTTCAACTATTGGCAAATAATGAAAAGATGGACCATCCTGGGTTGGGCAAAGCACTTTCATAGCTCTTTAGTATTGGTAGAAGTCAGCACATACAGCTTTCCTGGAGTGGTCTGACAATATTTATCGAAAACGTAGCTGTGCATGCATTTTGACACAGGAATTGCCCTTTTAAAAACATTTATCTTAAGCAATTGGATGAAAACCTAAATTTACAGGTACCAAATACCCATTCTAGTATTGGTCGGAATAGTGAAGAATTATTAAGAATCCAGGTGTCCAACATTAGGGAGTCATTAAATTATGCTTCCTGTATGATTCACTTATTAAGAACAATGAGGTGGATCTATATTTACTGAAACAAGAGGTTCACAGTAAGAGCGGGTTTGAAAACTTTCTGCATTATATGACCCTACATATGTGCATAGAAAAGGCAGGTTGTCTGTCAAAATACTAAGTGTCTCCAGTGGTGGGATTAAAAGACATCTGTGTTTGCTGTTCCGTCTTCGATATTTTCTGAGTTTTTGCAATAAGCATGTATTACTTTTATAATCAAGGGGAAGTTATTTCATAATCTGAGGAAATAAATAGCCGGTATTTGTTATCTGGGAGCCACAAATGTATGGTAGATAAGCACACAGACTCTGGATTCTGGTTGCGACTCTGCCAGTTAATAACTGAGTTTGAGCAGATTATTTCCTCATTCTGAGCCTCAGTTTTCCTCACTGTAAAATTAAAATAATAATAGCTCAGGTTTGTCAGCCGATTACTAAGTGCCAGGCACTGTTTGTTTTACATAAATTATTGCACTTAATTCTAGCAACAGTCCTATAAAGTAAGTCCTATGATTATAAAATGGGTCACAGGCCAGGAAGGAGGTACGACTGGGCGCTTGACCCACGTGCGCCCCCTAGAGTGGGGCTGAGGAAGGCGCGCACGCGCAGACGAGTAGGAGGCGTTGCAAGGACGCGCGGGAGATTTTCCCCTGCGCTACGATTGGCTGTCGTGGTGGGTTTTAGCCAAGAAAGAGCCAATGAGAAGCGCGACCGCTTCGCGTTTAGAACCCGAGGACTGCAGGAGCGGAGGAGCTTGAACCGCGTCAGGTGCGACAAATCCTGAGGCGGGTGAGCGGACCTGGCTTCAGTCCCTTCCTAAGGGTGACCCCAGCGCCGTTCACATTTTCTTAGGGGGGCCCTGGCGTCAACTCCTCTTTCCTGAGGAGGACCTGGACATCCTCCTGAAGTGAACCCTAGCATCGTCTCTTCTTTCGTAAAGTGACGCCACCGTTGTTCCCACTTACTTAGGAAACCCTGGTGTCAGTCCCATTCCTGATGCCTGATGAAGGCCCAGCATTGTCCCTCCTGAGGGAGAATGACACTGGCGTCGCCCCCTCTTCCTGGGGTGGGGGGGGCAATCCCATGTCATCCTTTCCCCCAGGGTCATCCTCCATTCCTCAATGGTCCCCAGTATTGTTCCTCCTTCCTGAGAAGGGGCCTGGCACTGTCCCCTCCCTTCCTGAGGGCTTGCCATCATTGCCATCCCTCACCCTGAGGGGACCCATTATCCCCCTTCTCCCTGAGGGTAATCTCTTCCTCCCTTGCAGTTCGAGGCAGACCCTTGCAAGGGCTTCAGTGGTCCCCATACATGAGACATCCCAAAGCCCCCTCCTGTGCTTTTCTGCCCCCAGTTGGGGAGAGGGGAAGGCAAGATGCAAATCACCCTCAAAATGTTTGGGGGGTGGTGAAACTAGCTGTTAAAGGAACTCACCACGTCACATGAGAAATCATTTAAGGAACTAGGGCTGTTTCTCCTAAAATGGGAGCCACAAGACAAATTTAAAACTGCCTTAAAATATTTATCAAATGCTTCTCACAATTCCTGACATCATTAGCAGGTGCTTATTAAGCGAGTGGATATGTGCAGGTTGTTACCTGAAAGAGGAGTTACTCTGTTTCATGAAGTTCCAAGAAATCTGATGGTACCAGTTAAAGTGAAGTCAAAAGGGCTTCTTGGGTTGAACTAAAATCCTAACAGCCAGAGAAGCTCTACTCTTGCACAGAGCTAGCAAAATCCACACCCTTGGAGAAGCATCTAGAAGACCTGGCCAATTCCATTCAATCCCACAAATGTTTATCATATATCCATTGTGACCAAGAATTCATCTACTCAACATTCAAATATGGGTGAGGCTCCTTTTGTGTGCTGGTAAATGGTGAACAAGATGAAGAATAGAATAATTATGAATACAAGGCCAAACATACATTGTTGATGACTTCTGCAAACTACTTTTTCCTAGAGAACTTCTCAGAGTTTCTGGATGTACATTAATGAACATTTCTGTCCACCTACCCTGTTGACTATGGGCTACAGGAGGGCAGAAACCATGTCTTCTGCTTCCAGTTGTAAATACACAGTGCCTGGAAGATGGTAGGCACTGAAATATTTGTTGTCCCTGCCTCCTCTCCTCACTGGTGAATCCTTAGAGGAACTGAAAGATGGTCAGGGAGGGTGAAATACGATCTGTAAGGGGAAGACATGGGCTAGAAATGAAAAAGAATCCACCTGTGACAGCTGAGACTTAAGAGACACCAGCTCCTTGGCTAATGATATTAATCTTTCCTGACCCTGAAGCTGAGAGCAAGGGAAGGCAAAGAGGCCAGCTGACGTCAGCATCAGGTTGCTCGGTTTCAAATTTCCCACAAAAGTTACCTAAATCAGCTGATTATATCCCAGAGGATCCTGAGATACGTAGTCTAAAAAGTGTTCCTGGGTGTCCAGTTTAAAATGCAGTGTCACAAAATCAAAGTTACAACCCTGAGGTGTGGATCTGGTGCTGGGGCTCACAGGAGCGATCCTTCCTTCCTTCCTTCCTTCCTTCCTTCCTTCCTTCCTTCCTTCCTTCCTTTCTTTCTTTCTTTCTTTTCTTTCTTTCTTTCTTTCTTTCTTTGAAGTTGATTTATAATGTTAGTTTCTTGTGTACAGCAAAGTGATTCAGTTACACATATACATACTTTTTTCAGATTCTTTTCCATTATATGTTATTACAAGAAATTGAATATAGTTCCCTGTGTTATACAGTAGGTGCTTGAGTCCTTTACTTAAAGAAAAGTTTATTGAAGTATAGCTGATTTACAGTGTTGTGTTTCTGGTGTAAAGCAAAGTGATTCAACTATATATATACATACTCTTTTTCAGATTCTTTTCCATTGTGGGTTATTACAAGATATTGACTATAGTTCCCTGGGCTACACAGTAGATATTTGTTGTTTAACAGTACCTTGTTGTTTATCTATTTTATATGCAGTAGTATGTATCTGTTAATCTCAAACTCCTATTTTATCCCTCCCACCACCTTTCCCCTTTGAGAACCATTAGATTGTTTTCTACGTCAAATGCCTTTTAAACAGGGAGCTTCCTGGACAGATCTGAAGTTGTTTTTTTATTTATGAAAAATGTAACTTCCCCAGAAGTTTTGAAGAATGCTAATTAAAAAAGAAATAGGAACAAGCCAAGATCAGGGCATTCTACACCCTGGGGCCCCTCCAATCTTGCTCTTTTTCTTTCCTTCTCTGGAAATAGTTCCTTTTTTCACCCAGAGGCCCACAAGAGGGTGCTGCCCTCCTTTTAGACTACACTTCCTGTATCAGCCCTGAGGGTCTTGGGAAGCTACAAAACCATCATAAAATAAGACAGATGGGTTGGTGGAAGCACTGATTTTTCACAGTTAATGAGAGCCAGTGAGGAGTGAGGAATCTTTAAGTAATGCAGGTATAGTGCTCTTAGGTTATCATTATCATTCTAACTTTAACAACCTTAAAAATTCAGATTAATATTAGCATTTCAGGTTTCAAGTACTAACCTTGTTCCTAGTCAATAATACTACATTTATTGTATTCTTACTGTGTGCCAGGTGCTAGGTACTGTTACTATTACCCATTTTACAGAGGAGGAAAATGAGGCACAGAGAGGATTTACACCTAGTATGTGACAGATATGGATCTCAAACGTAGTCTGTTTCCTGTATGGTATTTTTAAAATTTAATTTCCTTAAATTCTATCTTCTGCAATACTATACATTCCTACTAACATTTATATTTTAAAACCAGGATCCCCAGTGTTCTCCCTACTTGCTGCAAGTAATAAGTTCTTCCTTCTCCCGATCAAAAACCAAACAAACAAAAACCAGAATACACTCCCAAGGGAGAAGATATTCATTGAATTGAAAGCAAGATGCTCTAGCATCTAGAATTACAGTGCCCTTTACAGAGCTGAAATTTACCTTAGATACTGTCCTGTTAACAGGAAGTTACTCCCTCATCATCACTATAAGTCCATCCTGTCTTTTACCTTCATCTTTTCTCTTTCTATACTGGAACTTCCCCTCAGTCTATAAACATGCTTTGTCTTCTGAATCTTCAAAGTAAAACCTCAAGTCCTCCCTGAACCCTTTGTTCCTCTCTAGCGATCATGTGTACATTCTCTGCCTCTTCTCACGAAAATGTCTCAAAAGAGATGTTCTCATTCTCGGCATCCTTCACTGATTCAGTGTTGTCTCCTTGGCAACAGTGCCTATTCTAATGAGGCACTCAGTAAACATTTCTAGACATAGTCTATTCCTTTACCCTCACAGTGCTACTGAAATGGTTCTCAGTAAGGTTATTTTCCAATTGCTAAATCCAAAGAGCATTTGAAGGTCTCTATCTTTCTGAATCTCTCTGTATTTTTTTGAACTTTTTTGTATTTAATAGTGTGATTCTTTAAAACTTTTTGTGCTCAAAGTTTTCACCACTTGGCTTCTGTGACACTATACTTTTCTTAGTTTTTCTCATAATTTTCTGCTTCTGTTATGTTTCTACTGGAGCTCCTCTTACTCCCATCTACTCCTTAAACGTCATGTCTCAGAATTTGCCTTTAACCCATTTGTTCTTGTTCGTGTCTTGAAATGTGGTCCCTGGACAAGCAGCATCAGTATCAACTGGGAACTTGTTAGAAATACAATTTCTTGGCACCCACCGACTGAAAAGAGAGACCTCTGGAAAATTCAACATCCATTTATAATTTTATCTCTCTCTCTCTCTCTCTCTCTCTCTCTCTCTCTCTCTCTCTCGATATAGCAAACTAGGTATAGGAGGGAGCTTTCTGAACTTGATAAGTTTCCCAGCAACACTCAAGGCATAGATTACAGAAAATCTTCTGGCAAACATCAAATTCAGTGGTGGAACATCAGAAGCAGTCACCTTATAGTTAGAAATAAGACAACGACACCCACTGTTGCTGCTACTAGTTAACATTGTACAGAAGGCCTTAGCTAATGCTGTGGGACAAGAAAAAGGAGTGGGGAACTAATGAGTGGTGGAAAGATGCCATTACACTATCATTACTTGCAGGTGATTTGACTATCTGTTTGAAAAAAAGATACTTACAAAGAGGCTGGTGGAAGAGCAATATATCAATATCAACAACTTTCCTGGATACCAGAAATACCAATTTAAAAGGATCAGTGACTAAATATCTCACTGACAATAGCAACAAGACTTATAAAACTCCTACAAAACCCACTGCAAGTCCTTTGTGGAGAACTTATAAAGCTTTCCTGAGTACAGCAATATCTTCATTAAATTGACATATGTATCAAGTTCATGAACAAAGAGACAAAAATCTAAAAATGTTTTTCTCCCCAACTGGATAATTTTAATGCAACTGAATCAAAATTCTGATTTTTCTTGGAATTTCATCCTTTACAGGAAGGAGTAAATATGCAATAATAACTCAGACTTTTTTTCAAAAAACAAGAAAAAAGAAAAAGAGGGGGGAGAAACTTGTTCTATCTGCTATTAAGATGTTATAAAACTGTAGTAAGAAAAAAAAGGTGGGGGAGACTATAGCTCAGAGGTAGAGTGTGTGCCTAGCATGCATAAGGTCCTGGGTTCAATCCCCAGTCCCTCCAAATAATAATAATAAATAAACCTAATTACCTCCCCCCCCAAAAAAAGAAACAAAAAATAAAATAAAATAACACTTAAAATAATAGTAAACAATAAAAAATAAAACTATAATAATTAAAACGATGAAATTGATGCAAACATGGATATTTAGGTCAATGAAACAGTAAAAAGTCAAAACAGAAGAGTGTCCATGCACAAATGGGAATTTTGTATGAATGGGAAAGCATCTCAAAACAATGGGTAAAGAATGAATTAGCGATAAATCAACAGAAGAAGAAAGTAAAGAAACAATCCCCTTTAAAATAGCACCCAAAGTAATAAAATATCTGGGAATAAATCTAACCAAGGAGGTGAAAGAATTATACACAGAAAACTATAAACCATTGATGAAGGAAATTAAAGAAGACTTTAAAAAATGGAAAGATATTCCATGCTCTTGGATTGGAAGAATCAATATTGTTAAAATGGTCACACTGCCCAAGGCAATCTACAGATTTAATGCAATCCCTATCCAATTACCCAGGACACATTTCACAGAACTAGAAAAAATCATAATAAAATTCATATGGAACCATCAAAGACCTAGAATTGCCAAAGCATTACTGAAGAGAAAGAAAGAGGCTGGAGGAATAACTCTCCCAGACTTCAGACAATACTATAGAGCTACAGTCATCAAGACAGCATGGTATTGGTACCAAAACAGACATATAGACCAATGGAACAGAATAGAGAGCCCAGAAATGAACCCACAAACTTTTGGTCAACTCATCTTCGACAAAGGAGGCAAGAATATACATTGGAATAAAGACAGTCTCTTCAGCAAATGGTGTTGGGAAAACTGGACAGCAGCATGTAAAACAATGAAGCTAGAACACTCCCTTACACCATATACAAAAATCAACTCAAAATGGATTAAAGACTTAAACATAAGACAAGATACAATAAACCTCCTAGAGGAAAACATAGGCAAAACATTTTCTGACATACATTTCAAAAATTTTCTCCTAGAAGAAATAAAAGCAAGAATAAACAAATGGGACCTAATGAAACTTACGAGCTTCTGCACAGCAAAGGAAACCAGAAATAAAACAAGAAGAAAACCTACGGAATGGGAGAAAATTTTTGCAAGTGAAACCGACAAAGGCTTGATCTCCAGAATATATAAGCAGCTCATACGACTCAATAAGAAAAAAATAAACAACCCAATCCAAAAATGGGCAGAAGACCTAAACAAGCAATTCTCCAAGGAAGACATACAAATGATCAAAAAGCACATGAAAAAATGCTCCATATCACTAATTATCAGAGAAATGCAAATCAAAGCTACAATGAGGTATCACCTCACACCATTCAGAATGGCCGTCATTCAAAAATCCACAAATGACAAATGCTGGAGAGGCTGTGGAGAAAGGGGAACCCTCCTACACTGCTGGTGGGAATGCAGTTTGGTGCAGCCACTATGGAAAACAGTGTGGAGATTCCTCAAAAGACTAGGAATAGACTTACCGTATGACCCAGGAATCCCACTCCTGGGCTTGTATCCAGAAGGAAATCTACTTCAGGATGACACCTGCACCCCAATGTTCATAGCAGCACTATTTACAATAGCCAAAACATGGAAAACAGCCTAAATGTCCATCAACAGGTGACTGGATAAAGAAGATGTGGTATATTTATACAATGGAATACTACTCAGCCATAAAAACCGACAACATAATGCCATTTGCAGCAACATGGATGCTCCTGGAGAATGTCATTCTAAGTGAAGTAAGCCAGAAAGAGAAAGAAAAATACCATATGAGATCGCTCATATGTGGAATCTAAAAAACAAAAACAAAAACAAACAAACAAACAAAAACAAAGCATAAATAAAGGACAGAAATAGACTCACAGACAGAGAATACAGACTTGTGGTTACCAGGGGGGTGGAGGGTGGGAAGGGATAGACTGGGATTTCAAAATTGTAGAATAGACTACACTGTATAGCACAGGGAAATATACACAAAATGTTATAACTCACAGAGAAAAAAATGTGACAATGAGTGTGTATATGTCCATGAATAACTGAAAAATTGTGCTGAACACTGGAATTTGACACAACATTGTAAAATGATTATAAATCAATAAAAAATGTTAAAAAAAAAAAAAGAATGCATGAGCCAAGAAATGGTTTGAAAAGTAAATGGTTGGGGAGCATTGGGCTATCCATATAAAATATTAAATTCCTACTTTATACCATACATACCGACAAATTCCAGATGGATTTTTAAAACAGTGCAAAATCAAAACTTCTATTTTAAAAAATATATATATATTTTAAATGTCTTGATGTGTCTATTAGCATTCTTGGTTCTAACAGAATCAACAAAAACTAACTCTGGCTAACATAGGCAGAAGCAGGAGACCATAACTTAACACATGGGTAGGAAGCTGCAGAAAATGACAAGAACCAAAGTCCGTCTTAAATATGACTGGAAAGGGAAGAACCATCAAGAAAAAGAGTGATCAACTTGATCGTGTGTATTTTTATAAAGAACATCTACAAACAGCAGGAATATGATTTGTTGCAACTACTTGGGAGGGTGATCTGGCAGCATCTAGGGAAACTGCTTACCCTGGATCTAGTGAGTTCCACCGCTTAACATCCATGTGGGGAAATATACACACTTGTGCCCAAGGAGACACAATTAAGAGTAGGTGTTGCAGCCTTATCTGTAATTCTGAGAAACTGGAAACAACCCAACGTCTGTCAATAGTGCACGAGATAAAACAGAACATCCGGTAGCTGGTGAAAGAATGTGACATCACAGATAGCTAGATCTTCCTGCGGGAGGAAAAGTAGGTTGCAGAATGATACAGGCAACATGTTGCCACTTCTGTAAGGAACTACATAGAACATAGAATACTGAAGATTATTTTTTAAATTAAGATTTAGAGGGAATAGAATGGAGAGATAGTAAGATTTCAGCTTTATCTATAATGTTCTAACTCTTTTTAAAGATAGCATTTAGGGAAGGAAAAGAAGAGAGATTGTAGGCATTTAACAAGTGAAGAGTGTGGCCCACAGGGCTTGCATGGTCTGGTCTCCTGACCATCTCTTTGTTTAGCCTCTCTCTTCTGACACCCTCTCAGAGCTTCATCTAGACTTGCTTCTCAGTGCCACAGGACTTTTGCATGTGAGGCTTCCTCTGTCCAGAATCTTGCCCCTTCTTCCCTCACCTAATTTACACTTATCAGTGCCTTTGGATTTCTGTGAGAAAACCACCTCCTCAGGAGTGCTTTCTCAGGGCTTCTGACCTAGGTCAAACTCCTGTCCTTCAGAAAGTTTAGCTTGGAACTTAATTACATCAGCTTGGTGTGATTATTTTATTAACTCCAGCTCTATGAGAAAGGGATGGTGTCAGGCTTGCCCCTCACTGTGTCTGAACACCTCGCTTCATGCCTGGCACAGAACAGCCATTCAAGAATGATTTATTGGAAGCATTAAAGACTAAGGGCTTGGAAAATCTGTACTTTCCAAAAACAATTGTATCTTGAGTCTTCAAACCTAACACACTCCAAACCTTCGTCACTTCCCTTCTATAATAGCAGATTCCTCCAAGGGTCCCTATGCTTGGCTGTTTAAGCTTTGAAACTACTTTGGATCATTCCTAATTCTTCACTCTCCATATCTAATTAATCTCTTCACCTGTGGATTCTACTTCACTCCTACAGCCATTTGCCTTTTCCAAACTGCCTTCCTCTCTTACCTGGCTACTGCAACAGCTGTTTATCTAGGTTTCCCCAGGGCACTCCTATCCCCAGCCACACCATTTCCACTTGGCTCCCAGAGCCATCAAATGCAGATTTAATCGTGACCATCATTTGCCTGTCAGCACAGTGGTATTATTGCTTCAGCATCTGGCTTATCTGAAGAGTGACCAATGGTCCTAGTTTACTGGGACTGAGTGGTTCCTGGGATACCAGCCTTTCAGTCTTCAAACTGGAAAAGTCCCAGGCAAACTGGGACGAGTTGGTCATCATACTCCCCTGCCAGGTTGTAGTTTCCATGAGGGCAGGGATCATTTGAGGCTTGAACACTGCTGGAGCCCCACTGCCTAGCAGAGTAAGTCCTAAAATAAAGTTGTTTTTTTTCAGAGCTAGAAAGTGAACGTAAATAACTCACTTTTGTTGGTCTAGCAGCTCACACAGGGCCAAGTGCCCACTAGGTGTCCAAGTACCATTTCTGTAGAAACTGTTTACATGAATGTTGATGTCCAAACTGCTTTACTGAATCAGCTAAACCTAATATCAAGACCAGGGCTCTAATCTCTTTGAAAGGAAACACCACTCTGGGGCAGGTTGTATGGCTTTTGGCAACCGCATTATGTGTAAATCCCTACTCTAGATTAGATCATTCTTTCTGGCTATACACACTGACCCCACGGGACCTCTTTAGTATCCCTTCTCACAAACAGAGGTGGAGTGTGTCGTGGCTGAGAGGGGCTGCTTTGGTGTACTCCACAGGGCAGATTTGCACGCCACCAATTAGTGGTCATGTGACCTTGGGCAAGTCACTTCTCTGAACCTCTCCTTCTCATCTGTAAAAAAATTTAAGCTTGCCGTTCCTAGCTCACAGCGCTGTTGAAGACCAAATAACATGTAGAACACTGCAAATTCTGAAAGGCTATCTAGCTATCTTTACAATTCCAAGTCCTCTCCCAGCCATTCAATGCAGCCGGCATCGATTTCTTGTTCCATAAAAACTTTAGGGTGAGGACCAGAGAACTGGGCACAGTGAAGACAGCCTTCAGGTGAACTGAGTGAAGCTGCAGAGATGGGTTTTCCCTGGCAGGGAAGGAATACAATGTTTCCTTTCTAAGCTATTTGGAAGAACCTGTGAAATCCCCCACAGTTGAGACCATTCTTCACTCTTTTCTCCACTCCCCCAGTATCAACAGGGTTGACTGGCAGACGAAAAGATCCAGGCCACGTACCGCCTTCACACAAATTGTTCAGAAGGAATCAGGCTATTGAGTCCTTTGCCTAAGAAAATTCTCAAGAACTCCTTTGTCCTTTTAATATCCAGGCACCTAAATAAAATAAAAGGCTCAGTCTATGTTACTGAAGTGAATAAAGATGACCAGATAGACTTCCACCAAATTTGGAAGGCATGCTGGGGATGGTTTGCCTTAAAATTTATATTTTAAGGCACCTATTTCACAGTTTATACTGTGAAAATATAAACCATGCACGTGTGAAATTAACTTCAGGGAGCCCTGGGAGATGCTTCGAGGAGTTAGGGCATTGTCTTCAAAGCAGCTGAAAGTGATGGACAAAGCAAATCTTTTGTGGCTTGCCTGTGGGGAGAAAGATGCCCTACTTATTAAGATTCAATGGGCAGAGATAACAAACTGGTTTCAAATACAAGCCCTCAATCCACGACTTGGGTGCATTTCAGGAGAAGAGTCCTTTCTGTCCTGGGCGGCAGTTCAACACCTCCAGCTGAGAGCCCGGGTGGAAGACGCTAGTTAGTTTGTTCTTTATTTTCATTGGAAAGTTACAGGGTTACTTATCAACAAAGTGACTGTCCAGGGCAGCGATAGCGAGTGGTTTCTATGTACAGGCCCATCCCCGGGTCCACACCTCTGGAGGGGCCTCAGCCCCTGAGGCCTCAGTTGGCTCCTTCCCAGGCCTCCAGGAACCAATCACAAAGAGGCAGGGAACAAAAACCAGCCTGTTCTCAGCTCCTGCTTTCATCCCAAAGGGAGGTGGTGGTTGCTGGTGTGGGACCCAGGCCTAGCCTCAGGGTAGCAGGTGCGGGGGCTTCTCTCCCAGGAGTCCCCCTTCCCGCACCCACCTCCCAGGCAGGCCCTCTTGGACATTCCTGGGACTACTCTGAAGGGCTCATGGGTTCCCAACTCTGGCCTCCTTTTCTTTCGAGTTGTCATTTTAACACTGAGGCATCCTAGCCTCCCATCCTGGAGAACAAGCATTTGCTCGGTAGCCTTTTCTTTTGTCCCTGTTTTTGTACAAAAGTGACAATATTCTTGATCGGATCTCTTTTTTTTTTTCACCCAAGAAACAAAAGTGGCTCAGCAGGTACAGTTCTGCTGGTCGATCTGCTTCCGGCAGGGTTCCATGGTGACGGCGACGCCGACCCCGCTCCGGCCAGATGTCATGCGGGTCACCTCATTCCAGGTGTCTGTGTCTGGGTCGTAACTCTCCACGCTGTCCAAGAATGTGTGACCGTCATAGCCTCCTGCGGGGAGAGCAGAAGGGCTGGTCACGCCCTCCGAGGGCAGGGGGAGAAAGCAGAGGAGGAAACCACAAGAAGCCTTCCTACCAGGATCTGCGCCTGTCCTGAAAGGGTAGGGCTAGGCAGGCTTCTCCACCCAGGCCCCCACCCCCAGGGCCTCACCGAGCACGTAGATTTTTCCCTGGTGCACAGTAATTCCCAGGGCACTTCGCCGATGCTTCATAGGGGCTACAAAAGTCCACATTTCTGTCTCCACGTCATAGCGTTCCACACTGTTCAGCTGGTCCTGGCCATCGTAGCCCCCCGCAGCATAGATGCAGTTGTGCAGGACACAGACTCCTAAACCGTACCATGCAGAGAGGGTGACTCCGGGGTCTGGCCTCGGGGAACCCAGCCACCACCTTCTTGCCGGGGTAGAGGTGGGGAGCCTTCCCCTTCCCCTTCTCCCCTCTCCCTAGGGACCCTTCAGAAACAAAACTGGCAGAGAGGAGCTGGGACTCTGTCAGAATCCCATTCTCCTATGTGTGCCACAGGGTTCAAGGTTGAAACAGGAGGCCTAGCTGCGAGTTTCACTCCCAGGGGTGGTAGGGTGTTCTGCTTTGCTCCCCACCCACCTGCCCCACTTCGGATGGTGTTCATGGGTGTGATCATTCGCCACTCGTTTCTCTCTGGGTAGTAACACTCGGCTGAGTTGAGGCGGTTCGTCCCGTCGAAGCCACCAACCGCGTAGAGCAGACGGTTGAGGACAGCCACTCCCACCCCGATCCTTCGAGTCAGCATTGGGGCCACCAAGTGCCACTCATCCCGCTCCGGCTCATATCTGCAAAGGCATAATAACAATAACAACAGCAACCAGAGCTGGCCTGGAACACTTACCCCCACCCACACTCTGCTAGGTCTTTTTGCACTGGAACTCTTCAATCCTTACAAGAACTCAGTAAGGTGCAAAGTTATCAGTAGGTCCATTTACCAGATGAGGAAACTGAGGTTCACAGCCATCATCTGCTCAAGATCACATGCACATCTCTTGGACCCCAAGGGCTCCATCATACCTCTGCCAGGCCCTGCACTGAGTGTTATGTGTTATCTCAGCAAAGCCCCACCCAACCTGGTGGGGAAGGCAGTCCTCGTTACTAACTCCCCTTTGCAGATGACAAGATGGAGGCACAGAGAGGTGAAGTGGTAGATCCAGGGTTACGAGGAAGTGGCTGAGTTGGGGTCTGATCCAGCCCTCTCAGACACCAGAACCCCAGTTCTAACAATGAGGCTACAGCCTGGCATGGTTCTTCTCAAACTATGATGCTCGAAGATGCAGTGACCAGACGTCCCAGTTGGCCTGGGCACTTCCAGTTCGGGCCTGTGCTCCTGGAATAATTCATAGGGCCCTTTTTTCCCTCGAAAGTGGTCTGCTGAGGGTGACGCATAGCCCATTGTCTTGTTCACAGACCATATATATCAGAAGCCTCTGGGGTGCGTATTTAAAATTCCCACTTCCCAGCCTCACTCCAAACGCACCAATGCCAGATCTCCAGCACCTCCTGTGGTGGGCTGGGAAGTTTGTTTTAACAAGTTCCAGGTGAGAACTATACCTTGGCTCACACTTCTGGAAAAGAAGGCAGAGGACTAGGCTACACAAGAGTCAAAAGCCCCAAATGCTCAGCCTCTAAACAGAGTGTCACCATGCACAGTTGTGCAGACTGTGCACTGCACAAGAGCACCACATCTAAGGGGGCACCTTCCACATGAGAGGCCTCATGCGTGTGTTTATTACCACAATTTTTGAACAGATAGCAGGGAGGTGTCATGTTTTAACAAAATTAACATATTACAACAATTTCAAACTGATGGAACTTTTCCCAAATCTGCACAAAGTTGCCATTTGTGTTTGTGATAGCCCTATAAACGCTTCCCAGGCCCAGATGCATCATCCAAGGTTATGACCATAAATCTCCCAGGAGTTTAGCTTCACCCTTGAGGCTTCCACTCCCTAAAGGCAAAGGCACAGGGAAAAGCGCTCAACAACAGGCAGGATCCCCCGATCCCAGGGGCTTGGGATCATTAGGGTCGGAATCCTGGCAGCCCACCCCTCCTGGCCCTGCCACTCACCTCTCCACACTGTTGTGGTGGATGCAGCCGTGGGAGCCGCCCACGGCGTAGATGTGCCCATCGATGACGCCGACCCCGATTCGGTTTCGTGGTACGCTCATGGAAGCGCAGGGCGACCACTGGTTGGTCATGGGGTTGTAGCAGTCCAGGGCGTTGGAGTCGGTGTTGCCGTCTGGTGAATTGTTCCGGCCACCCACGGCATACAGCAGCCCGCCCACCACACAGCCCGCCAGGCCACTGCGCGGCACCTGCAGGTCTGCCAGCCGGAGCCAGGTGCCATCACTGGGGTTGTAGGCCTCCAGGTAGCTGAGTGACTGGCGGAAGTAGCCGCCGGCAGTGTAGATAAGCCGGCCCACCTTGGGGGCCCGGCAGGGCATCATCTGCGTGGGCTTGTGCAGGGTGAGCTCCTGGAAGATCTTGGCCAGGTAGTCCTTGCAGCGGGAGTCTGACTGCAGGATCTCGCACTTCTGCAGCTGCATCTGCAGGAAGTGGGGCGTGAGCGAGTGGCAGCGCACAGCCCGCAGCAGCGCCTGCACGTAGAAGCGCCGCTGCTCGCAGTCGTACTTGACCCAGTTGATACAGGCATGGAAGACCTCGGACTCGCAGCGCACATTCAGGTCGTCCCGACTGATGAGGGTCACCAGCTGGCAGTGGGACAGGTTGAAGAACTCCTCTTGCTTGGCCACCTGCAGAAGGCGTTCGTGTGACGGACTGACTTATGAGTCCCTCTCCCTGCCAGCCCCTCAGCAGCGCTGTGACCTTGGCCAATCTATTTCGTCTGACAATCTGTTTCCTCATGTATAAAAAGGGAATTTGAATAGTGTGAACCTCACAGTTTGTGGGGATTAAATGAGTTAATACTACATGCCAGGCATGTAGTACTTAAGCACTCAGGTTAATAGGAAAAGACACAATGTGTACCATGTACATTTTTGTATCACTTCATGTTTGAACAATAAGAATGTTACCCTTTTTTTTTTTTTTTTTCAAAAGAGCAGACTTGGGGGGAAAGGTATAGCTCAAGTGGTAGGGCACATGCTTGGCACCCATGAGGTCCTGGGTTCAATCCCCAGTACCTCCTCCAAGCGGAAATCAATGAAGAAACCTAATTACCTCCCCCTCATTAAAAAAAAAAAAAGAGCAGACTGACTAGAAAGGAAATAGCAATAGAATATTCTAGGGAAAAAAAAGTTCAGGCTCCAAGAAAGCAGCCTGAGTTGCTGGGTTTGGTTCCCCAGTTTCTAACTGTGTGACCTGGAACACCTCATGCCTCAGTTTTCCTCTGTAAAAGGGGATTATATTAGCAGCTTCACATAGCAGGACGCCTCCTAGAATACACAGGGCCCTGGGCAAATACCTCTCAGGCACCAATCTATATAAATAATTTCAGTCACCCCACATCAGCAGGTCCCCGCCTTTCTGGTACCCCCAAACCCATGCAATCCCTTCAAACCAATGTTGTGCAGGCCAGTGGGGGAGCCCTGGTCTTGGCCCACTTTCCTGGAAGTTATAGGCCCCAGGACTAATGCCAGAGCTCCTTGGGGCATCTGGTCAACCCCAAAGGTGGTGTAGAGGGAAGAAGAGAAACAGAGACCCGGGGGGTGTCCACCCCAGCTGGTCCCAGCCACTGAAGGAAGACTGAAAATTTCCAGGAAAGCACTCCAAAGCATACCTCCTCCTAGGATAGCTGGGAAGATTCAGTGATATAAAGGATGGAAACCACTTAGAACAAGGGCTGGCCCACAGCCAGTGCTCACCAAGCACTTATTTTTTCTGTTCACCATTTCCTCTGCTTAAAAACGAAAATGAAACAAAGAACAGTGTAAGGACAACACTGCGTGGACCAAAGAAAACACGTGTGACGTTCATACTTGCAGCAGGCAGCATGTCATGGATGTTCAATAAATATTTGCTGCCTAGATGTCAGGCCCTGATCAGCACATTGCTGTCGTATTCACCACACCCTGGCCCTACCTTTAACCTCAGAGAAACCAGGGAACCCAGAGACCCATGAAGGCCTCTCTTTCCTCAGCTGTTTCCCAGAGTTGCCCCAGATGTGTAGAGTAGGAACTCAGAACCCCCTTTTTCTCCAGTTCTCTGCCTTGACCCTTCACATCTCAAGGGGAGATGGAGATGGCCACCCGTCTGTCCCTGGTTCTTCTAATACTGCTCCCAAGTCCTAACTCCATGTCCCCTCCCCTTGCTCACCTCCCCAAAGTGCATGTAGATGTACTCCCGGGCACGCTGGTGCAGCTCAGCACAGCCAATCTGCTCGGCGAAGTTGGCAATGCCAATGGCATTGCTGGGGTCCAGCTGCTGCACCAGGAAGTCGCTGCAGGCACGGACGACGCTGTCGATCTGGTACATGACGGCGCCATTCATGACGTGGAGCACGCACTTCTCACCCATGGAGATGGAGGCTGTGTAGGCAAACTCGATGAGGCGCTCCATGACCTTGGGGTGGATGCCCTCAATGGACACCACCTCCATGCCTTGCTCCCGCAGCCCGTTGGTGAACATGGCCTTGAAGACGGGGCTGGATGAGGCCAGCACCACCTTGTGGGCCATGAACTGGGCAGCTGGTGCATCCTCATACTTGACCTGCAGCGTGACATCACATAGCTGCTGGCTGAGCCGCAGTTCGTTCATGATGCCAAAGGCCTGCTTCGTGTGGTCCTCCAGCGTGTAGCTAAAGGTGCGGTTGCCATGCTGGGAGGGCGTCACCTCGGCCTTGCACTCGGTGGAGGCGTACATCACCGTGTCCCCTGCCCCCTCGGGGCGCTGTGAACTCAGGGGCAGGAAATGAGTGTGGGCCCCAGCCCCGCTAGGCCTGGGTTCCGGCTGCATAGGGTTCCAGATGACAAGGGACAACACCACCACTGGCACTCAGAGGCCTGGAGGAGGGAGAGCATAGGGCTGGGGGCAGGGCCTGGGGCCAGGCCTTCTTTTCTAAAATAAAGCAACTCCGAGATCAGTTTTCCTTCCCAAGCCCAGGCAAAGCAGTGTCCATTTGTGCCCACCAGCCACCCCATAGCCTCACCAGCCCGAGGGTCCATCTTAAATCGCAAGTCACATGATGTCCCTCCCCTGCTCATAATCCCCCACAACTCCCGGTGGCAGGAAGAGTAAAACTGAACTCTTTAATGGCCTGCAAAGTCCTTCACAGTCAGCTCCTGTCCACCTCATACCTTTGCTCATTCTGTTTCAGCTGCCTGGTGGCCCTTCCCTTCTTAGATCATGTCCAGCTCATTCCTTCATTCACCTCACCAACATTTATGGGGCATCTACTGTGTGCCAGGCACAGTTTTGGGCACTGGGGACACAGCAGTGAGCAAGACAGACATACACTCTGCCTCTGGAGTGGACACTGGGGAGGGAAGGGCCATAAGTAAAATAAGCAAGACTTGAGCAGAAATGGGTGTTATGAAGAAAATGACAACAGCATTGTGACGGTGTGACTTGGGGGCAGTTACTTTAAATCAGGTAGTCCAGGCCTCTGTTAGAGCTGAGACAAGAAGGAGGAACATATGAAGGAGGTGTGAGTAGGACTTAAGTTTCCAGGCAGAAGGAACAGTGCAAAGGCTCAGAGGCAGAATGAGACAATCTGGAGAATCAGGGAGGAGTGTAATGAGAGATTATGACTACTGAAGGGAGGGTTTCCATGAAATCTGTGGAGTCTGGAGTGCCACAGCGTAAGTTATGTTTTTAAAAATCCTTCAGGGAGAAGGGGGCAAGAGGCTCCCCAGGTTCTTCATCTTACTTTCCCTGGGCTCAGCTCAGAGTCACCTCCTCCCTGTTTTATTTCCATCACAGCACCCAACAGGAATTGAAATGAGCTCCTTTGCTTGCTTGTTGAGGGATGACCTGTCTCTCTGGCCCTGAGACCCAGCCTTTAGAGGACTGGTAGCCCTGTGTAGGTCAGGGTTGTGCCCACCCTCTCATGTACCTCCCCCACGTCCTGTCCGGGGCCTGGCACTGCGCTGGGGTCAGCAAGCTGTGGCTGGCTGACTGCCCACTCCACTGTGTCTGCCAGAGCACCCTCCTCCCCGGGCCCAGGGCGCCGCTTGGCCGCCTCTCCCCAGCTGAGGCCCGGGCCTGCCTCTTGGTCTTTGGCCAATCGGTCAACGGTACCCCCTGGGCATTGGGCACTTCCCCCAACGAAGCGGTAAGTGGGGGATTGCGCATGTCCCGCCTGAGCGGCCAAGGCCTGGAGAAGGGAGGAAGTGACCCCGCCGCGGCCTCTCCACTGTCAGCCCCAGGGCGAAGACCAAGCCCCCCAACGCCCCGGGGTCCCCGGGCCTCCGTCCAAGCGGCGGTCGCTGGGCCTCTCGCTCGGTTTGCGTCGCTCCCGGGCCACCCCGCGAGTCGCGCCGTCCAACAAAAGGATAGGATTCGAGCCGCGCCCTCCTGGTCCTCCGCAGAGTCGCAGGAACCCCGAAGAGACCCGGCCCGAGGCGCCCAGTTCTCCGACCCCCGGGCACCGCCGCAGGGGCGCTCACCGCCCGCAGTGCCCTCAGCCCGGGCCCAGGCCGCCTCACTCACCCCGCCATGGCCGCGCTCGGGCTCCGCCTCCGTCGCCCAGGCCCGGGCGCCTCCATCGCAGCGCGCCGGGGGGAGGCGCGGAACGCGCGCAGGTCACCATGACTAAGCAGAGCCGGGCGCCGGCCGTATCAGAATAAAAGTCCCCGCGGCCGCAGGCCTCCAGCAGCCGGGACGGCAGAGGGGCCGCTCCCCACTCCCCCGCCCACGCTCGCAGTCGCCCAGCTGCGCAACCCCTGCGCGGCGACCGCAGCATGGGTCTTTGCGGCGCGGCCAAGCACCGCAGCCCTCGGCGCACCCAGCCGCGTGGTCAGAGGCGCGGAGATTAAGCGCCCCAGGTTCGAGGCCCTGCGCTCCCCCGCTCCAGGGATCAGTGGACACCCCTCTCCGCCGCTGCCGCCGCCGCCGTGCTCACCTGGGTCCCCGCGTAGCCTCCGCTGCTCTCGCCACGGGTTGGGGATGCCCGGGACGCGGCGGCGGCGGCTCAGGGCACGGTGGTGCCACCCGCGCACCGAGCTTCCCGGAAGCCCGAGGGGCCACGGCCCGGCCGGAGGCGTCTCCCGCCTAACTTTCGTTGTCGCGGACCTGCGGGCCTTTCCCCCGTCGGGGAACCTCGGCCCTGGGGTGGCGCGGCCTGTGGGGTCGAGGCCGTCGGGTGGGGGGCAGCTTCGGGACGCCCGGGAAGGAGGCGGGGAGAGGGCGGAGAGGGCGCGGCGGGGAAGGAGCCGCGATTCCCCACCCTTCCCGCAGGTGCCCGGAGCCCATGGGCGAGGACCGAGGCATCGGGCGAGGGCGCATGGCTAAGTCGACCCGGCCCGTTCCCCCTTAGCAGTCCCTTCGGTCTGCAGGGTTTCGTCGTCTCAGCGCGAGCCTGCTCTCCACGAGCTGCTCTTTTCCCTTTAACTCCAAACAGCGCAGGCCTCACAATAAGGCGGGCGCAGGATCCAGCTAGAATTGTCTACCTACTTGGATTTTCATTGTCTTCATTTTTTTAGTTATCTCCCATCTGGAAGGCGGGTGGAGCTCGCGGGATTCGAACTCTGGCTCTGCCACTCTAGCTCTGTACCAGTGGGCCGGTAACTTAACCCCTCCAGGCTTCGGTTTTCTCCCTGTAAAATGTTAATAATAAAGGCACCTACCTGCTAGGTTACTGGAAGGACTAAATGTAAATGCTAGCGCCTAATAAATATGAAGGATGATTATTTTTCATGGTAAGTGATATTTATTTGCCATTTATGCTGTTTGTGTTATAAAGTTAAAGTTAACTTTTAAATAAATATATTTAAGGGTGTTTTGTTGGGGTTTTTTGAGAGTCCATTTACATGAAAACTAAGTGTATAGAAGGAAACGCTTCTTAGATGTTGGTCAAAGAAAAGACTCCGCCCGCCTCCGAGGTAAACTTGGAAGATTTGAAGAGTCCTTGCTCGGGGCCTGGGATTAATTCCCGCGCGCGAGGCTGGATGGAGGGTTCCTTGCCCCTACGCCCATTCCTGTTGCATGAAACTGTGGTTCTGGATCTCTCCAGAGGGGGCGCCATAGCATAGCCGTCTAATACCGTACACGGAGTGGCCAGGGTTGTGGGGAAATGCTCACCCTCCTCGACCCGCCGAAGGAAACCTCCCATATCTCTCAAAATATTATCTACAAGCCCTGTGACCCAGCGGTGCCACGTGTAGAAATTTATCCAAGTTTTACACTTGCAAACGTGCAGGAGGATGTGTGTACATCGGATGTTTATTGCAACACTGTATAAACGCAAAGTGTTGGACGCTACACACTTGTCCCTCCCTAGGGCCCTGGTGTAATAAGTGATGATATGTCTATGCTGTGAAATACCATGCAGCCAGTGAAAAGAAGCAAAGACAGTTGCTGTATGAATGTTTACCTCGATTTTTTTTAACATGAAAAAAAAAAAAAAGATGTGCTATGGACTGAATGGTGACACCATCACCCCCCACCGCACCCACATCATATATTGAAGCCCTAACCCCCAGTTTGATGGTATTTGGAGATGGGGATTTGGGGAGGTAATTAGGTTTAGATGAGGTCATGAAGGTGGGGCCTTCATAATGGCATTAGTGCCCTTATAAGAAGAGACACCAGAGAGCCAGAGCTGATTAACACAGTAGAGAATCTAAATGTGCAACAATTTCCAAGATATACTATTAAGTTAACAAAGCAAGGTGGAGAGCAATGCTCAAGTTGTGTAAAAAGAGAGGAAATGTATTTACATTTCAGCTCATATATTCACAGGATAGCTCTGGAAGTTTCTGAACAGTGTATGCATCCAGGAAGGGAAACCGGTGCTTTTTGAATTTTGTAAAATGTGAACAAGTGAAATCTATCATCACACCATCAAACAACTGAACAATGGGGTGGGATATCTCAGGTTGCCCTGGAAGATTACAGGAGCCTGGGGTAGGGGCGTCAGGCCAGGTGGGAAATTGGGTCCAGTTCTGAAGTGTCCTGGGATATAACTCCAGGCTTGGGTGTGTTTGTGTTCCAGGAAATTCGTTGGTTTCCTGTGCATGAGGTCTGCAGGGACGGCCCACGGAGACTCAGTCCCCTAGGCTGGGTCAGAGCCTCCCCCAAAACACCGCCTGGCTCGCGACTGCCTGCAGTTCCGCTATCTCCCGGCAGGTGGCCCGCCGCAGTCTGAGACCGGGACCCCCGGTCCTTTCCCCACTCTCGCCCCGCCCCTCTCCCGCCGGCCCCTCCGGAAGGATTAGGAATGCGCCAGAGGACAGCTGGGGCTGTGGCAAGCGCGCCTGGAGGATTTTATGGGCACAAACGGGGCCCTGGTACCGCCCCCGGCCAAGAATGCAGACCCCTGAAGGAGGGAGCGTCAGCCTGGCCTTGACAGACCCCCCCCCGCCCCCCAGGAGGGGCAGGACATTAGGCGTGTGCCTCCTTGGGCCTCACAGCCTGACAGCCTAGGCTAGTATCCTGCCTCGGCGGACATTGGGACAAGGTACTCAGTTCTTGGAGTTTCCTCACCTGTCAAATGGAGGTGAGGAAACCTATTTTGCAAGGTTGCAGTCCGGGTGAGAAAAAGGTGTGTCCTGGGCCTAGCACTGTGGGGGTAACTATCCAGGCACAATAAGTCCATATGGTCTGAGTCCTTATCATCGCTTCCTTAGGCCAGTGCAGTCACCATCATCTTATTCTCCTAGCTTTGCCCCCGACAAAACCAGAGGCACCTGGAAACATCTAAACCAGATTAAGTCCCTCCTCTGCCTAAAACCCTCCATGAATCCCGCCTTACTCAGAGCAAAAGCAAAGTCCTCTCCTGGGCCCACAGGGCCCTGCACCACCTGCCCCATTATTTCCCTGCCTTTGTTTCCTTCCACTCTCCCTCTCCATCGCTGCTCCAGCCACATTGAAATCCTTGCTTTTCAGAGAACACACAGGCATATTCTAGCCTCAGGGCCTTTGCACCTGCTGTTCCCTCCACCTGAAATGCTCTTCTTTCAGAATTTCCCAGGACAGTGACCGTCTCAGCTCACATCACAGGTCACCACCTCGGCAGAGAGGCATCACCTGACCACCATCACATCACTGTATTGTCATTGGAATTATCTCCATACCTCTTTACTCCGTTATTGTCCATGTCTGCCAACAGAACATCAGTTCCACAAGGGCAGGGATTTTTGTCTATTTTGTCCATTCCTGCGGGGTTTAGCGTCAAGAAAATACGTTTTCCTGCGTCTTTTCTACCTTCACCACCTTCGGCTGCTTTTCCTACAAATTCATTTATTTAAAAAGAAAGTCTGCAAAAGAGCTCTTAGGGAAGGCAATGGCAGGCCAAAAGGCATCAGTCTGCGGCGGGCAGGGGTACCAGAGTCTGGGCTGCTGTGGGAGCTCCAGGGCTGCCAGTAGAGCCGCTCGTGTCCAGCCCATCCTGCTGGGGCGACGAGCGTTCGGAGCGGCTGGAGCTGCCGCCCAGGCCAGGAGGCAGCCAGCGGTGCAGGCCGCCCGAAGCCTCAGGGCCGCTACCCGACCGCTGGGAGGCACCCGAGCCTGAGCCTCGGCCACAGGGGAGACAGCTGCAACAGATGAGGTTGAGGAGCGCCTGACGCAGGTCGCGGTTGGTGAACGTGTAGATGATGGGGTTCAGAAGCGAGTTCGCCATGGCAAGGCCCAGGAAGGGGTCCGCCTGCAGGAGCACGGGGCAGGCCCGCGCCGGGCACGCCACATCCAGCAAGAGTAGCAGGAAGAGGGGGCCCCAACACGCCACGAAGGCCAGGAGCACCACGCTGAGCGTGCGCAACAGCGCTAAGGAGCGCGGTGTGCGGCGTGCGGGGGTCGAGGCGCCCTCGCCAGCCCCGGGGCGCGCGCGTAGGCGCTGCGCTTTAGAGCGGACTAGGCAGTAGATGCGTCCGTAGAGTGCACAGATGGCAGCCAGGATGCCAACGAAGGCGAGTACGCAGAAGAGGACGTAGGCCTTGGCGTAGAGCGGCAGGACAGTGGAGCAGGCGTCCAGACGGCCCAGACAATTCCAGCCAAGAGCAGGCAGTAGCCCGAGGAGCAGCGACACGCCCCAGGCGGCGGCCGCCAGCGCCAGCGTGCGCCCTCGACGCGCGGCGGGCGCGGGTCCCCGGCGCTCCATGGTGAGGAGGCGCTCGAGGGCGATGGCCAGGAGACTCAGCACGGATGCGGCCAGCGCCACGAAGACGCCGCCCTCTCGCGCGAACCAAAGCGCGGGCGACAGGCGCAGCGTGAGCGGTCCCGATAGCAGGATGTTGGCCGCATAGGCGGCTCCCGCCAGCAGGTCAGACAGCGTGAGGCTGCCCAGGAGCAGGAACATAGGCGCATGGAATCGCGGGTGGCGTCCGAGCACAACCAGCACGGCCAAGTTCTCGAGCACGATGAACGCGCACACGGCCAGGCACACGACGGCGTCGGCGCGCAGCCCAGCGCCAGGCTGGTAGCGCGCACCGCGGAGCTTGCCAGTATAGTTGTAATGCAAGACGATGACCTCGCTCACCGGTGCTGGCCGCAGCAACCCCGGCTCCATGGGCCGCCAGCCCCAAAGCTGAGGAAAGATTGGATGCAATGTCAGGCCTGGCGCGCGCCATCCCCACGGCTGCGGAGGCGGGCACCCGCGGGGCCTCACCTGGGAAGGGGGTCCTAACCCACTACTCCCCACCCTACACGCACGCCCTGGCCCGTAGGGAATTCGGGGTGGAAGGGGATGTCCATGGAGACAGACCGATACAAAGACACACAAATAATACTACGAGGGGACAAGATAACACACAGTCCCATAGGGAAAGGGACACTAATAATTCACACATAAGGAGGGATATCCAGAGACACATTAATCACAGACAGAAACAGCCACACACAGAAATGTACACACAAAGACAGTGACAAACGGACAAGGACATGGACACACATAGTCACAAACTAGGGCAAAATGCGCAGTTACACCCCATTATGGAAATATGAAAATACATTTACACATGGACAGAGTGACACAGGCAGAGATATACAAATTCCACCATGCACAAACGGGATCTAGTGCCTACTTTCACAGGCCAGAATTTCACAGCCTCCACCCACACCCAGCCTGGGGCCCAGAGCCCCACAATTTGCAGGCCTCACTGCACCCAGGGCATTTTCCTGTGAAACCCCCTTCATCCACCGCAAAACCCCCAGTGAGAAAGCTGAACCCATCCACCCATTTTGCAGAGGCAGAGCCTGAGGGCAGCAGACAGGATCCACAGACTGTCTGTCTCAGAGACAGACTCTTGCAGGTCAGACATGTCTTTAAAGTATAATAATACCTCCCACCAACGAATGTGCCCTTTAATCCCCTCCACAATTCTCCCCTTGGCCCCAATTTACAGGCTAGGAAGCTGAGGCTCAGAAGAAGTACTTCACATAGCAGCAGGCACAAAGGTTTTCATGCTCCCACACAAGCACATCCACGCAGAAACAATTACACAATCGCTGGAGTCCCACTTAACAGATGAGAAAACCGAGGCCTGGGGAGGGGAACGGACTTATTTGCACATGGCAGAAGCAAATGCATCCCAGATGGCTTCAGCTGCACACTGGGAGCCAGGCGCAAATACAGATCCACAGGGAGTCACAGACTCAGCCATGCTGGGGGGAGGGGCATCAAATACACCCAGATACAGGTTACACGCGCTCCTACTCGGTTGGGGACACTGCGCAGAGGCTCACAGCCTGTGTACCGGCCGCCTCGCCGTGGCTTGCCTGGAGGCAGGAGTGAGGTAGCGAAACTTGCAGTGGCGTGGTTGGGAGAGGGCGAGGCTGGGGGATTCCGGGTGTCCCCCACCCCCATCCCAGGTCCCGCATCGAGTTCCGGAGTCGCCGGTTTTCCCCTCCTGAGAGGCCTTCGGTAAAGGTCCGGGAAACCCAAGCAAGGGGACAAGGGTAGTGGCCAGGGCAACCCCTCCGGGCCAGGCCAAGCCCCGCGCCCGAAATGTCCCAGTGCAGTACACTCACCTCTGCGCCCAGGTGGTGCGCCCTCAGCAGTCGCGCCGCCCGGAGCGGAGTGATCGGCTGCTGTTCGGGGGGGCGGGGCTGGAGCTAACAGGCTAGGGTGCGGACCCACAACGCCGGCCCTGGCGGTCGCAAGCAGTCGCCCCCCTCCCCTTAGGGCCTGGGCACCCAGCCCGTGTCTGCCAGCCTGTGCCACCCACAGCGGCACCGGAGCGCGCCCCGGCGGCGACTGGCACCGGCGAGCCCTGGACTCCCCCCTCCAGGCCAGAGCTGGCCTCCCAGGGACGCTCCGTCTCGGTAGGAGGACCCAGAGACACGAGAAGGGGAGGGTTCTTCTGCTGGGGCAGCCGCAACCTGAGCCACTTCCCCCCATCTCCTCGAGTAGAGGAGTCCGGTCTGTCCTCCTGCCCTGGGCACTGGTGCCTCCCCATTTTCAGCCTACCTTCCAATTGAACGTCCTGGGCGGCACCCCATGGACGCCCCGTCGGTGGATGGACTCCAGCACCCTGGATTAGGAGGGGGTCTTCGGCAAGCCTCAATCCCCTACCCCTAGCAGATTGGTCCTGGCGGCTTCCGGGCGCAGGCCCCACCCCATTTCCCCGCTCCCAACCCTCTTTCGGGGCTAGTGGGGGAGGGGCAGGCCCAGGCAAGATTCTGGTGGGAACCTTCCCCTCCCCAGATAAGAAGAATCCTGCTCGTAAGACCTCCTTGTTCTCCCGCTTCCCCCACCTCATCTCTCTTACCCTTATTGCTCCCAACAATGTCATTTACTCTTTTATCATGTTTCTGGACTGTGTCCCCCACCAGACTGTCAGCCCCATGGGAGCAGGGATTTGCGTCTGTTGTGGGCACTGCCGGGACACAGCTGGTGCCCAATAAGTAGCTGCTGAGTGAGTGAATGAATGAATGAATGAATAGCTCCCTCATTTTCTGTGTGCGTCTCTCCTCTGGTTTCTCGGGGTCTCTCCATCTCTGTTTCTCCCGGTCTCTGTGTTTATGCCTCTCTCAGTCGCTCTTTGTCTTTCTCTGTCTGTTCTCTCTCCCACGCCTCTCCCAGGCCTCTACTCCTCCTACGGGCCAGTCCCAGCTGGTCCTGCACCCTGTGCCCCTAGTTCCCAGGAGTTTCCAGGCTGGGAAGCTCCTCAGACTGCTTGCCACAGCCAGGAAGTGGGGCTGGGCCTGGCTGCCGCATCCTTCACCAGGACTGTGCCCTCTGCACCAGCCGCCAGTCTCAGGCTCTGCAGGCCACAGGTCGAGTGAGGGTGTCCCAGGATGAGCCGGAGGCTGGGGATGGGGTTGCATGGAGGGGTGCCCCTGGGAGAGGGACTGTGTGGGGCACCCTGGCTCGGTCGCATTCTCATGTAGCAATTTGGGGATTCCTGTGGCTCCAGACAGAACTGCTCCTGTCTATTTGACGGCTTACACGCAGGAACAGCACAGTCAGTGGGGCCAGCATAGGCCAGGTGGGGGGCTCATTAAGGGTTAGGTGCCGGGGCTCGGGGCTCAACAGCTTCACCCACCAAGCCCACTGGGATGAGCCCTGAAGATTTCCCGAAGGTGACAGAGCCATGACTGGCACATAGCATGCGTTGGATAAATGACCTCCTTTTGCAAAGGGGAAGCCGCACCCCACGGTGGGAAAGTGGCTGCTTCACACCTCCCAGGCAGCAGTCTCACCTCCCACGGGCCCTACAAGGCTGAGGGTGACTCTTCCGGCCATGGGTCCCAGCACCCCCAACTCATGCCACCGCATGCACCAGATATCCCGAGATCATGTCCCTCTCCTGCTCCAGAACCTCCATGGCTCCATATGTGGCCCAAATTCTAACCAGAAGGTCCACAAGGCCCTGCACAGTCTCTCCTTCTTATTTCTCTGCTCTCCCTCTGCTTTGCTCCCTTCTAGCCCCACTGGCCTCTCCCCAGTTCCTCACATACTTCAAGACCTTGGCACTTGGGATTCAGCCTGCCTAGAACACCCTTCCATCAGCCCTTGCCAGTTGGTCGCCTCTGCAGAGAGGCCTTCCATGATGTGTCCCCCATCCTTGCCAGTCTCCATGGCAGCATCTGAAATTACCTTGATAATTTATTCATCTGGCTTATTGTGTGTCTCTGTCCTGGACTCCCAGCTCCAGGAAGGCAAGGACCTTGTCTGTCTGTCTGTCTGTACAGTCATTGAGTAAATAAATGTTAAGGGCTTGGAGTCTGGAGTCAGGCTTTTGTAATCATGGATTCTGGCAAGTGACACCCCGCCCTGGGCCTTGGTGCCCCCATTTGTAAACTGGATAATGACAGTTCCCACTCTGAGGGATGTTGTTGAGGAGGAATGAATGGGACAGAGCTGGAACACAGAGATGAGAGGTCAATACGTGTTTGCTCAGGTGCTGTTGGTCACCGCTGTATCCCTGAGGAGGAATTAGGAGAGGGTGCAGCTCAGGCCCCATGAGCCCCTGCCTTCCCGCCCCCACCCCTCCCGGCCAAGCCCGGTCTCTTTCCAGGGGAAGGGCACTCCTGGCCTCCATGCTCCTGCCACAGCCTGTCTGCCTGATGCATGCCTGGGCCGGCACACCTGCCTGGCAGGTTCTGCTGCCAGAGCCCTCACCCACAGGGGCTGCCCCACCCAACCTGCACCCACTCTCACTGAGCTGTGTCCTTGCCTCTGAAATTGCAAAATGTCTCCCTCAGACTCCCACCAATCCAGAGAACCAGAAGAGTGCAGCAGGACTTCCCATTCTCTGCTCTCTGTCTCCCTCAGACCAGTCCTGAGGCATGAATAAGACTGCTGGGAGGTGCAAACTGATGACTTTCCCATGGCCAGAGACCAGAGCAGTCATGGTTTGGAGGGTCTCAAACTGGAAGTCCGAGGGCCAACTCTGGCTCACAGCCACAGGGTTTGTTTGCTTGGCTCAGAGGTTTCTCATTCAAACATCGGTCTGAACTCTACAGACACTCTGTACTCCAGTCGGTACATTTGTTTCTCACAGGGGTACAGGTTAATTCTGCTATGTACTAGCATTGAACAAGTAAGTACGTATGTTGTAGATACTGACAGCCAGTTTCTATGCTGTCAGAGAAGGAAGTTACAAATAAGCAATTTTGTGCTGGAATGGGGTTATCACTAGGGAATATTTATTTTAATAGATATGAAAATAAATAGAGATATGAGGGTACACACACATATTTCCTAGCTCTGTCTGCTCTAACACCCCAGTACCCAGAGAACACTCAGCACCCAGATCTTGGTTTCTAAATACCATTTTCCAGTACAAGAAACCAGGGCTCCTTGGAGAAATGGCTGCTTCTAGGGCTGGGACAGAGGAAAATGCACAATGATCCTGGAGCATCTTCCAGCAACAGGAAGGGCAAAAAAACCCCAAAAACAATGGCAAAAGGACACAGGAGCCAGCCTGAAAGAACTCCCACTGGCCAAAGCTGGAACAATTTGAACAAGATAAATAGCAGTAGCATTGGCATTATAGCCAAAAGAATAAAATAAAGGTCCACAAGTCCATACTGATTTAAATACATGATTAAATCAATTTTAAAATGAGGGAGAAGGAACAAACCTTCACAGAAGAATTCCAATTAACAAAAGTGAAACTGATGAAAAGAGAAGGTCACCATTAGAATACCGCTATGACAACTGCTGCAGGTAGAATCCACTGATTGATGAGAAAATTACTGGGCAAAACTTTAAGCCTCAAAGTTTCTCCCTCTGAATATTTTTTTTCTCCTGGGTTTAGGTAATTAGGTTTATTTATTTATTTATTTAATGGAGGTACTGAGGATCAAATCCAGGACCTCCTGCATGCTAGGCACGCACTCTACCACTGAGATATACACTCCCCTGCTGAGTGTTTAGTAATCACCTTGGTGGTCTTAATCTTTGTCCAAAATTTATTGGAAACTCTTCTCCCTCAGTGGGGAAGCTAAGTTCCCCTCCCCTTGAAGTGGGGCTGGACTTGGTACCTTACTTCTAAAGAATAGAGTATGGTCCACTCAAAACCCTGAACATGGATGTTACTAGCAACTTTGTTCAAAATTGCCAAAACTTGGAAGCAACCAAGGTGTCCTTCCGCAGGTGAATGGATAAATAAACTGTGGTACATCCAGACAATTGAATGTTAGTCAGCTCTAAAAAGAGATGAGCTATCAAGCCATGGAAAGACATAGAGAAAACTTAAATGCATATGACTAAGTGGAAGAAGCCAATGTGAAACGGCTACATGATGTAGAGTTCCAACCATGTGACATTCTGGAAAAGGCAAAACTATGGGGCTAGTAAAAAGATCAATGGTTGACAGGGGATAGGGGGTAGGGAGGATGAATAGACAGAGTACAGGGAATATTTAGGGCAATGAAACTATTAGGCACAATACAGTAGTGATGGATACATGGCATCTTCCATTTGCCAAATCCATAGACTACACCACCATGAACCCTAAAGTGAAAAACTATGGACTTCAAGTGATAGTGATGTGTTCATGTAGGTTCATCAGTGTACCAAGTATACCCCTGTGGTAGGGGGTGGCCGTAGTGGGAGAGGTTGGGGGAAAGCATCAGGACTCCTTTTTGCTGGGGGGAACTAAATTTATTTATTTATTTATTTTAATTGAAGTATAGTCAGTTACAATGTGTCAATTTCTGGTGTATAACATTATGTCCCAGTCATGCATATATATACATATATTTGTTTTCACATTCTTTTTCATTAAAGGTTACTACAAGATATTGAATATAGTTCCCTGTGCTATATTACTTATTATTATTATTATTATCTTAATGGAGGTGCTGGGGATTGAACCCAGGACCTCCTGCATGCTAAGCACACACTCTACCACTGTGAAGGAAAAGCTGGGCTGGTCTAACAAGATAACTCACAGGTCTAGGAATGTGAAGGAGAGGCTGGGCTGGGCTAACAAGATAACTCACAAGTCTAAGTATTGGAATACTGATCTGAGTTCTGCTGGACTAACTTATAAATCTAAGTTAATTAGTGTTGGTTTGCTGTTTATGTTTTTTTGCTAGCCAGCTGGATTTTCAAAGATACATATCTGGCTTTGGAATGTTGGTTTGCTGCCTCCCCGCCTCCACTTTTGTGATGATAATGCTGCTAAAGCTGTTCCATGCCTATTGGCAGAATACCCCAAGCTTGTACTTTACCCTATAAAACCTCATGCGCATGTCTTGGAGGTGCTCAGAGCTTGGGAGTAGAAGCCCCTCTGAGCCCGCCGGTGTAATACATCTGAGTACTCCAACCCTCCAAGTGGTGCTTGTTTCTTGACTGGCCTGTCATTTCCGTAACACCACTAAGCTGAATCCTCACCCAGAATTTTGTTTCTTTTTAAGGTTGAATAGTGTTCTATTGTATTAGTATACTTATTAAAGATTCTAAAAGGCTCTGGGAAAAGGCTCTGAATTGGGAGGCGGAGGGGAGGAGAAGTCAACTGGTGGTGGGTCAGAAACTGGGCAGAGCCCCGCTCTTCTCACCTGCTCACCCCAGGCCTGGAAAACTGCCAGGGGAAAATCTGACCTCATTCTCCAGCACACATGTCCTGAGTTACAGCTTGGGTTAAACCCAGGCCAAGGGCTCATAAAGCTGTAGACATGTGTAGGGGGCCAAGCCCTCAGGAGGCAGAGGAGGCAGGCCCTGATCTTTTCCACAAGAAGCCCTGTTGGTTCCCCTCCCTGCACCCTTCACTTCCAAGTGAGGCTTGGAAACTTGGAGTCAGAACCTTCTCTCTTTCTCTCTCCCTCACACTTAGACATTAATTTCACAGACTAGATAAGGAGTGAAGTAGAAAGAACAGCTGGGCAGAGGTGTTGAATCAGCAAAATGCAGAAGCCTGGAGAACAGAAAGAATGCATGAGTAAAAGGAACGGAAATCAAGTCAGTTGGGCAGGAGTGTGGCTGAGGGGGAGGAAAAAGCAGGGGTGGGAGGTAACACTGAGTGTGGGTAGGGCAAGAGTCAAGTCTGGTGGACCTCAAATGCCAGGCCTCTGAAGTCTAACCACCATCTTGCTTAACCTCTCTGACTGCAGTATCCTCATCTGTAAAATGGAGTCACGAAAATCTTTTTTGTTCTCCCGGTGATCTTGTGAGTATGAATGCAATCATCAGTAGAAAAAGCTAACACATTGCCTGGCCCAGAGCTAACCACTTGATAAATTTCCGG
This sequence comes from Camelus bactrianus, assembly GCF_048773025.1. NCBI lineage: Eukaryota > Metazoa > Chordata > Mammalia > Artiodactyla > Camelidae > Camelus > Camelus bactrianus. Next base: position 25,398,415 of record NC_133560.1, read on the forward strand.
CATTATTTTTTAACAGCTTTATTGAGATACAATTCACATAGCACACACCTCGCTCATTTAAAGTATGCAATTCTATGATTCTTAGTGTGTTCGCAAAGTTGTATAACCACCACCACAATCAATTTTAGAACATTTCATCACTCAAAAAAGAAATTCTGTACCCATTGGCAGTCACTCACATTTCTTCCTTCCCTCCAACCTCTAGAAACCATTAATCTACTTTCTGTCTCTATAGATTTGCCTATTTTGGATATTTCATGTGAATGGAATTTTACACTATGTGGTTTTTGTGTGTGTCTGGGCTTCTTTCACTCAGTATGTCATTCCTTTTTATGGCTGAATAATATTTCATTGTGTTTATCCATTTATCAGCTGATGGACACTTGAGTTGTTTCTCCTTTTTTTGGCTACCTTAAAAATTGCTGCTAGGAACTTTTGTGCATAGGTTAGTGTGTGTGTGTGTGTGTGTGTGTGTGTACACATATTGTCTTTTTAAAAAATTTTTAATTAAAGTGTAGTTGGTTTATGTTAATTTCAGGTGTAAAGTGATTCAGTTAAACATATACCTACATATATTTTTTTCTTTTCAGGTTCTTTTCCATTATAGGTTATTACAAGAAATTGAATATAGTTCCCTGTGCTACACAGTAGATCCTTGTTGTTTATCTATTTTATATATAGTAGTGTGTGTCTGTTACTCCCCAACCCCTAAGTTGTACCTCCTAGCCTTTTCCTTTTGGTAACCATAGTTTGTTTTCTATGTCCATCAGTCTGTTTTTGGTCTGTAAACAGAATTTTTATCTTTTTTTTTTTAGATTTCACATATACATGATATCATATATGTTCATTTCTCTTGGGAATATACCTAGGACTGGAACTGTGGGTCATGTGGTAACTTATACTTAACATCTCGAGGAACTGCCAGACTGAACTGCCAGACTTTTCCAAAGTCATTGCACTATTTTACATTCCCACCAGCAATATACAGGGGTTCCAATTTCCTCACATCCTTGCTCATACTTATTATTTCCCATCCTTTTTTTTTTTTTTTTTACAGCCATCCTGATGGAAGTGAAGATGCATCTCATTGTGGCTTTGATAGTGATTACTTTCTGTTACCATTTTTATTGATCCCAATGCCCACACTGCAGTTCATCCTTCCTCTTGTCCTTCCCCTGCTCATGACCCTCCCATAACTCCTTGGTGCCCTTTGAAGAAAGTTTAAGCAGCCCAGGACATTGGCTTCTGGCTCTTGCAATGCCCCCTCCACCCCATATCATACCTCTTCTCTGAATCTCCAAATCTAGCATCTGCTCCTCATGGTCAGAGAGAGGCAGGCTTTGGGGTCAGACAGATGTGGGTTGGAATCCTGGCTCTGATGATCTCAGGCAGGTAGATTCACTTCTGTGAGCCTCAGTTTCCTCATCAGTTAAATGGAAATCATAATTATTCCCCCTCTCATAGGGTTCAGTGAGACAAGTCATGTGAACTCTTTAGTGCAATGCCTGGCATTGGGTAGGGGCTGTATTCATCAGGATTTGTTTAGTTGAAAGTTCCAGAAAAAAAAAATTAAGTTCAACTGAAAAACACCTCAAACTGGCATGGAGGCGGTGGTTAGAAATGAATTGTCTCATGCAACTGAAAATCTAGAGATCTAGGAGTTGGGTTGACTTTGGGCATAGCTGGATCAAGAAGCTCCAATGTCACCAAGAATCTAACTCTCTGTCTCTTGGCTCAGCTAGGTTTTCATCTCATCAAGCTCTCTTTTGGGTGGCAGAAACTCTTCCTGGCACTATAGATCTATTATTCCCACTCAGTAGCAACTTGGAAAGATACCCAACCACACCAGGGTTTCACCAGAAGTCCCAGTACTGAATTTCATTGGCCCAGCTAGGATCATGTCATAACCAACCCAGTCTCTTGGCCTGGGGGAGTGGACTGCTCTGATTGGCCAAGTTGGAGAATGTGGGCGGAGTCAACCCAAAATGACCTGAGCATCTTCATATGGGCCATTAGGAGTCCCCAAACCCTGTTAAGTTTCATTTCAGGTACCTGAGATGGGAAGGCCACGGGACAACAGAAAGCTCAGAAATTAAATTTGGGAGGTTCAGTTTAGGGTCAGTTGAGTTTGAAATGCCTGCCAGCCATCAAGTGGTGCCACTGAGTCATCAACTGGATATGAGACGTGTTTGCTTGGTGTCTCGGTGGCTCACATTCTTTTTTATAGATTTTATGGAAATATAATTTCATTTCCTTTTGAAGGATGCTATGGAGAAGTGTAATTATTATGATGTATAGTTTCTCCACCTGGAGTTAATTGCCTTCTTTTTTTTCTTTAGGTGTCTTTCTTAGAAGTTCTGGCAATTCATCTCAATTCAACTTTCCAAGTGATAAAATCCGCCAGATAATCTGTAGGTAGCATTCTGTTTTCCTCCTGTGTTCTTTTTTGCTGAGGAATTCCTCCTGCCACTCTCCCAGGAATTCTCTTCATCTCTTTCCTATGTTGGGACCCCTGTTTTCTCAATCTCGTGTCTTCTTTTTTTCTTTATTTACCCCTCTGTTTTTGTGGAGTGCATCCTGCAATAACTTTCTGAGAATACAGGAGCATGCAATATAACATTTTTGAGCCCTTCATTTCATGTTTTGAAATGTCTTTACTTGCTCCTCACACTTGATCAATATTTTGGCTGGAAATAGTGGTCTGGATTGAAAATCCTTTTCTGACAGAATTTCGAGTCCTTAAACCCATTACCTCTTTCCTTCTAGTGTCTTTAAATGTACTCTTTATTCTACTGGGATTGAACATTCTTCCTTTTTTTTTTTCTGGCTAATTGCTACTCATCCTTTAGCTCCCATGATAGATATTTCTAGGGCAGACCAATATCTATTGAATGAAAAACTACATTCAATTAGGTGACTCCCTTGACTAATTCTGGCCATTGAAATGTGAGTGGAGATGACATACATCACTTCTGTATGTCAGTTACTTCTGAGGAGGCATCAAAAAGCCCACGCATGCTTCTCCAGTCTCTCTCTTGTCCTACTGTGGTGACTGAGGCACTGAGTTCCAAGATGATGCAGCCACAAGATGGTGGGTGCCTTTTCAGTCTGGACCCCTGCAGGACTGTGTGGAGCTGAGCTCAGCCCATGTAGGATGAGTAACTCGAGAGAGAAGTAAACTTTGCTTGTGTTAAACTCCTGAACTTTGAACTTGTTTGTTATTGCAGGGAAACTTGACCGATGCTAACTAATACAGAGCCCAACTTAAATGTGGACTTCCTGAGAAGTCCTGGATCACAGCCCCCAAACTAGATTACCTCCCGCTATTGTAAGCTTGAATTTTCCTATGTGACCCTTGTCCCCATCGTAACTATGTAATTATTTGTGTGATAAGTTCAACATCTGTCTCCTGTATCCCACCTCCAAGACCCCAAGAGGAGACAACAGTGTTTGTGTTCTTGCTGTAGCTCAGTGCCCAGCACAGAGCATGGCACATAGTAGGTGCTCAGGATACATTTGTTGAATGAAAAAAGAGTTTGCCATCCTTTCAGCCAAACAGGCAGCCATGAGCACAGCTCATTTCTGGAGCATTCTCTCACACAACTATTGGTGTGATAGTGACATGAGAGGCAGGACAAGATAGATGGGTCCAAGGGAGAAAGGAAGTTTGACTAGGAAAGTGGAAAGCATCTTTACACATCTTTATGTTTCCTTCAAGAGAGTGTAATTTATTCTAGCAACTGCTCAGTCTGGGGGAGATTATTTCACTCAGGGGCTTGAGAACCAGGTGGAGAGGCACAGAAACATTCTTGGAATGGCTGAGAGACCCACAGTAAAATTCACACACTGATGCCAAGATACAACCACCAGAAGACAATCCTACCTTGGATTCCACTCAAGTGCAATTTTGTGTCTGCACCCTAGTGTTATCGTACTGATTTATGTTTTCAACTTTATTGGGGGCATCCTTGACATACAACCAACTGCACACACTTCAAATGTTCCAGTTTCTCTGCATCTTCACCAGCACTTGGTCAGGTTTTTCATCTGAGCTGTTCTGGTGGGTTGGTGGTTGTATCTGATTGTCCTGCTGTTTTGCATGTTCTAGATGGCTGGTGATGAGAATCTTTTCATAGGCTTATTTGACATTTATTTATCTCTTGTGAAGAGTCTGTTCAAATCTTTTGCCTGTGTTTCTATTGGGTTACTTTCTGAGTTTTAAATGTATGATGGCTAAGAAGATTACCCCTGAGAATAACAGTAGCTCTCCTGCTGTATGAACTTTATTTGTGATCCTTTACTTCCTCATCTGTAAGATGGGTATAATAATTATATCAAACTTATAGGGTTGTGCTGAGGGTTAAATGACTTAAGACAGAGAAAGCCAGTGGGACCAGGCTTGAGGGAATCAATTCAGGTCCCTGAAGAAGCCAGCTGTGGAGACTCAGAAAGAGCTGGGAGGAAGCCTTTAGGATAGCTAAGCTCCATAATCATTCATTTAGTCATTTAACAAACAGTTTCTGTGCTTCCAATCTTTGGCTTTTTTGTGTCTTTTGGCTGGACACCCACCAAGAGGCAAACTCAGTTTTCAGGTAACAGAAAGACTTTGGCAGTAAAAATTCCCAGTAAAGTGGTGGTTGCTGTGTGCCAGACAGTGTTTTAAGCATTTTGCATATTCATTTCGTGCTTCTCCCAAATCCTAGGAAGTAGGTACCCTGGTGGGACACAATGGCATGGTTGGTTGGTGGCATGGTGATACATGGGTTGGTAAAGGAATTTACCAGAGATAAAGTGTGAGAATAGAAAAGGAGTTTATTAGGTTTCACTGTCATAGACAACAGCAGGTCACACAGACAAGAGGTGCCTGTGTGAGCCCCAAGGGCCGGTTGTGGGGTCTTTTATAAGGTAGGGTCACAAGGTGCCTGATCGGCTTGTGTGCAAGTCTCTAATTGGTTGTAGGTGAGGTAAGAGGTTTGGGGTCGGTGAAGGGCGGTGGGGTTTGACTCTGATAAGGTAGGCTGAAATGAACTAGCCTGGGCTACTGTGATATTAGGCATTACCTGGGGCTATTAGTTTGTTAGGGGAAACACGCTCAGTAAAGAATGTACTTTATCTGTTGAGGGATCACAGGCAGACATCTGAGAGCCCAGAAATGGGGGTCGTTGGACTTTGAAGGATGTCTGTTAGCTTGACGGGTACTACTATTATTACCCCATTTGGCAGATGAGGAAACCAAGACAGAGAGAGACAAGATCACCTGTCCGAGCCGCCTGGCTGCCAGCGTCTGCCCGTGACTGTTAATGCTGCTTTAGGAGCATGACGACAACCAGAGACAGACAGTAAGTGGACTGACAGATCCCGGGAAGGGTGGCAATGAAGGCTGGGTTGGGGGAGACAAGGGCATGGGACGAAAAGCCAGTGGGGTGAAATGCAGGATCAGTTGGGGTGCCTTAACCTGAGGAGCCTGGGGGACATCTCTCAGGGTGGGACAGGTGGCAGCTGGACCCTGGGTGGGGTCAGTGATGGGGGGGTGTGGATGTTGTGGCTTTACTTGTAAGGAAGAGGGGTGAAGAGAAGGAACTGAGGGTCACACTGTGAATCATCCTCCTTCTCTAGGAAGGAACCAGCTGTGGTCATGGTGGGGGGCAGGGAGCTTCAGCCATCAAACCAAACAGAAAGGATCACCTATGGCCACCCCAGCCCACCTGTCCCCTGTGAGGCTGTAAGCTCTCCTTCTTTTCTGCAAGTTGTTTGAGCGCCTACTGTATGCCATGTTGAGTGTTGAGGAGCCAACAGTGACCAACAGTGGCCTGCCCTCATGATGTGGTGGAGACAGAGGTGATCAACATAAAAATTATAGGGTAGGGAGGGTATAACTCCATGGTAGAGCACATACTTAGCATGTATGAGGTCATGGGTTCAATCCCCAGTACCTCCTCCAAATATAAATAAATAAACCCAATTACCTCCCCTTCATAAAACAAAAAAAAATTATAGGGGGGAGGATATAGCTCAGTGGTAGAGCACGTACTTAGCATGCAAAAGGTCCTGGGTCCAATCCCCAGTACCTCCGTTAAAAAAGTAAATAAATAAATGAACCTAGTTAAATTTTTTTTAAATAAGAAAGACAACATAAAATTTATATATAAATATAAGATCAGCACTATGGTCTGAACCTTTCCCAGAATTCATTTGTTGAAATCCAACTCCCTAAGGTGATGGTATTAGGAGGTGGGGCCTTTGGGAGGTGATTAGGGTGAAATGAGGTCACGAGGGTGGAGCCTCTAATGGGATTAATGCCCTTATAAAAATGAAGAGACACAAGATATTTCCTTGTCCAATGCACCAAGGAAAGGCCCTGTGAGGACATAGCCAAGAACAGTGGCCTCCCCAAGATCCCAGCCATGCTGGCACCTTGATCTTGGACTTCCACCCTCCAGAAGGATAAGAATTAATGTCTGTTGTGGAAGCCACTCCATGTGAGGTATTAGTTATAGGAGGCCAAGCTGACTTATACAATCAAGTTGCGATAACTTCTCTGGAAAAAAAAAATAGAGCAGGGAAGGGGGAAGGATCATAAGGGTAGAATTTTGAAGGCAGTCACACTGCAGGAATGACATTTGAACAAAGTCCTGAAGGAGGCTGAGGGAGAGCCATGCAGATATCTCAGGGAAGAGAGGTCTAGGCAGAGGGAACAGCTAGTGCAAAGGTCCTCAGGTGGGAGGGTACCTGTTGAATTTGAGAAAGGAGACAGGAGTGGCTGAAGGGAAGTGCATGAAGGGAGAGCTGAAGAAGGGAAAGTCAAGGAGGTGACTGTGCTTTTGTTAGCAGATAGAGGGACCCCTAAATTAGGAAGCCCAATAAAGTGTGGGTCCTTGTTGCTGGCTGTCAAAGAATTCTTGCAGCAGAGGCAGAGGGACCTAGTGAACAGCTGATTTATTGCTCAGAAAGGGAAATGGAAGGAAAGTGTTCAAACAGGGAAAAGGAAAGAAAAACACTCAACTGGGGAAAGGAAGCACTTGAGCCGGGAGCTGTCAGCCAAGGTGGCCGGTAGAGATAGCTCCAGCTCCCCATCGGGCCGCGGGGTCTTTTATTAGAAGGCTCAGCCATCATTGTCTTCACTCCAGTGGTGGTGGTAATTATTTTCGGCTACTGGCTCCTTCCACCCCCATAGTGCAGCCCTGAAACAAAAAGCAATTAGCAGAAACTTCAGTGGGAACAAAGGAAGCAATACTGAGGTGTGTTCTTGGATTTTAGGGAGCCAGCTGTGGGATAAGAGAAATGTCCTGCCTTTTCATCAGCGGGGCACTTCCTTTCCCTCGCTGTTAATTAGCCAGAGTCAGTAAACTTGCCTAATCACCTCTCTCACTTTCTTGCCTTCTGCAGGTGGCACTCCCTCCTCCAAATCGTCATCCAACTTCCTTCTGCCAGCTGAGGACAGAGCCCTTGGGCCAGCCACTAGAGGCCACCCTCTCTGCGGTTCCCAGGGTCACTATACTCATCCTGCCTTTGAGGTCATGGTTGGCTTTCACTGAGCCCTGCCTCAAATGCCATGCTAAGCGCTTTACCAGGATGAACTCAGCTCGTCCTCCTAATAGTCCTCTGAGTTAGGTGCACTGAAATTTTTTTCAGTTTTATTGAGGTGTGATTGACATAAAACAAACCACACACATTTAACGTGTACCATGTGATGAGTTTTCACAAGCTGGAAACCATCACCACAGTCAAGGTGCTAAACACATCCGAGCCCCTTTTTATCCCTTCCTCCCACCTCTCCCTACTCCACCCCCAGGTAACCTCTGATATGCTTTCTATTACTAAAGATGAGGTTGGATTTTCTAGAGTTTAAATAAGTGAGACCAGAAAGTGTATACTCTTCTTTTTTGGTCTGGCTTCTTTCCCTCAGCAAAATTATGAAGATTCGTTTATGTTTAAAAAAATATTTTTGGCTTTTTTTTGGAGGGGTGGTAATTAGTTTTATTTAATTTTTTAACTAGGTTCATTTATTATTTTTTTAATGAAGGTACTGGGGATTGAACCCAGCATCTCGTGCATGCTAAGCACGGACTCTACCGCTGACTTATACTCCTACCCCTTCATTTATATTATTACGTGTATTTGAGCTCGTTTTTGCTCAAGGGGAAACTGAAGCACATAGAGGTGTGGCTTGAAGGGGGAGTTTGGAGGAGTGGGTGTCACCACACACGTTTCGGCCCCCTCCCCGCCCCAGGCTGAGGCTGGGTCTGGGTGCGCAGCCCGCAGAGGGGCGCTCTGATCCCCGGTCCGAAGCGGGCAGGTGCAAAACGCGCAGGGGCCCCGCCTGGCGGTCAGTTCCCAGCGCCCCGGAGGGGGCGCGGCCGGGGGCGGGGCCGGGGCGGGGCTTCCCGGCTCTGGGGCCTCCGATAAGGACCTGGAGGGGCTCGGGAGCGCCTGGGCGATGCGATAAGGCGGGTGGGGGTGCGGGTCACGGCGCGCCGCGGGGAGGCGCCGCGTCCGGAGGCCCTAGCGCGGCCACCCGAGACCGCGGCCGGGGACCCAGGCTGGGGGCCGGGCCGGGGCGGGGAGTCCGGCCGTGTCACGCCCGCCTCCCTCCCGGGGCCAGGGCCGCTAAAATGGCGGCGGCGGTGACAGCGTCCCGCGCCGGGTCTGGGGGCCTGGCTGCCGCGCCGGGGGCCCACTAGCGCCTTCCTGGGCGCCCGCGTCCTGGCCGCGTCCTGGCCCCCTGGGGCGCTCGCGCGCGGCCCCCCGGGCCCTGGGTCCGCCCTCCCGGCGCGCCCATGAACTCCGTGTCGCCGGCCGCCGCGCAGTACCGGAGCGGGAGCCCGGAGGACGCGCGCCGCCCCGAGGGCCGCAGGCCGCGGGGCCCCCGAACCCCGGACCCCAACGGCCTGGGGCCCTCGGGAGCCAGCGGCCCCGCTCTTGCGTCGCCCGGGGCCGCCCCCGGGGAGCCCGACGAAGTGGACAAGTTTAAGGCGAAGTTCCTGACCGCCTGGAACAACGTCAAGTACGGTGAGGAGGTGGGGTTCTGAGGTGGGAGCGAGCCAGGTGTTCAGGCGGGCAGGGGGCCTCGAGGCCGGTGGGAGTCTAGGGGGGAACCAGACCCTGCCCCTGCCAAGTTCCACTGTTTGTTCTCCTGTGAGTCACCTGTGGGTCGGTCCCTCCCCTGCCCTGCCCAGGGCGGGCCGCTGGCTGGCGGGTCCAAAGGAGAATGTATTTTCAAGTCTCAGGCGATTCCCCATGTGACCCTGGGCAAGGTTTTTTGTTTCCCTGTGCCTCAATTTTCCCTTCTGTCAAATGGGTACAGTCATCAGAACAACTTCAATTCATCCTGAATTAATTGCAGACACTCATGTGGCTGTTATTAGGGGCCCCGCCTCCTTCTAAGAGGACTAGCGGATTCCCCAGAACTTTCCCTGAGATAAGGGGCCGGGATGTCCCCATCTCGCACATCGGGGAATGGAAGCGCTGTCGCTGTCATCTCTCTTTTTCATTAAAAATTTTTTTTTTTTGCGAGGGAGGTAATTAGGTTTATTTGTTTATTTATTTACCTTCAATCAAAATTTTTATATTGGAAGTATTGGGATTTGAACCTAAGACCTCTTGCATGTTTAGCACGCGCTCTACCACTAAGCTATATCCTCCCCTCTTGCCGTAACCTTCCCCCCTCGTCCTAACTCTTATGTAGCCTGTCTGTCAAGCAAGTGCTTCATCTTGCTGAGCGCTGCCCCTTGTCTCCCCAGGTTGGGCAGTTAAAAGCCGGACCAGCTTTAGCAAGATCTCCAGCGTCCACCTCTGCGGCCGCCGCTACCGCTTTGAGGGCGAGGGTGAGCTGGTGGCCCGTGGCTAGGGTTGGAAGAGGCCCCCAGGGGTGTTCCTGGTGGCACCTGACAAGGCCCCTCTTGTAGGTGACATCCAGCGTTTCCAGCGGGACTTCGTGTCGCGCCTATGGCTCACCTACCGCCGGGACTTCCCACCCCTGGCTGGAGGCTGCCTAACCTCAGACTGTGGCTGGGGATGCATGTTACGAAGTGGACAGATGATGCTGGCCCAGGGCCTGCTGCTGCATTTCCTGCCCAGAGGTGAGCGGTGAAGGGGGAAGGGCACAGGAGGAGTATAGCACCAGCCACACGGACCAGCAGTATTAGAACTGTTTGTCAATTAAGAGTTTAAAGTCGTGTTAGAATTGAGTATAAAGTAAGTTTGGGGGGAAGTGAGAATTGTTTATAAAATAAGTTTAAGGAATGTGAAAGTTGTAGTTAAATGTGGGGTCTCTGGAGCGTTACAGTCGTGTGTACATCGTGAATAATGGGAACTGTGTCCCCACACACACTGGCACTGTATGACTATTGACTCCATCCCTACCAGACTGGACATGGTCCCAGGGTGCGGGCCTGGGCCCCCCTGAGCCATCAGGGTTGGCCTCTCCCAACCGGTACCGTGGGCCTGCCCACTGGATGCCTCCGCGCTGGGCCCAGGCTGCCCCTGAGCTGGAGCAGGAACGCCGGCACCGGCAGATCGTGTCCTGGTTCGCTGACCATCCCCAGGCCCCCTTCGGCCTACACCGGCTGGTGGAGCTTGGGCAGAGCTCAGGCAAGAAGGCGGGTGACTGGTATGGGCCATCACTGGTGGCACACATACTCAGGTGAGGGCCGCTGCTGAAGACATGGGAGCCACTGGGTACCCCCAGGAACTCAGGCCTCTCCTCCCATCCCCAGGAAAGCTGTCGAGAGCTGCTCAGAGGTCACCCGCCTGGTGGTGTATGTTTCTCAGGACTGCACAGGTAAGGGGCTGGGAGCCAAGGTCACAGGGTTCTCACCCTGAACCAGCCACTACCTCAGCTGCCTCTTGGGACCCACCTTCCTCAGAGGCTAAAACAAGTTCTGCAGCAGAGGGACCCACACTGGGAGGTGCTCAGGACCCCTCCGCTCCCTCTGGAACCAGGAGAGACTTCAGAGGCTTCTCCCTGAGTAACAGAGTAAAGAACATAAGGAACCCCTCTCTCAGGGAGTTCCTCTCAACTCACTCTTACTCTGTGAACAATTTTAACATGTATGAAAGTTGGGCCTCCTCTGCCTCATAGGGCTGTCATGAGAATTAAGTGAGTCAATAATACAATAAAACCCTTAAAACAGTGCTTGTCGTATAGTAAGTATTCACTAAATATTAGCTATGATAGTCATTATTCCCTGTCACCCTCCAAATCAGTTTAGAAAGGGTCTTAATAGGAGCCTCCGTGGATTGGTATCAGGAAATCTACAAAACCTGTACATTTTCATGAAAAAATATAGGAGTTTGGGGCAAGGTTTGATTAGAGAACCATTGTTTTAGTCTGTCAGGACTGCTGTAACAAAAATATCATAGACTGGGTGACTTGTAAGCAACAAGAATTTATTTTTCACAATTCTGGAGGCTAGAAAGTCCAAGATCAAGGCACTGGCAGTTTCGGTGTCTAGTGGGGGCCTGTCCACTTCCTGGTTCATTTTGCTGTGTCCTCAGGTAGTGAAAGGGCAGGTGAGCTCTCTGGGGTTTCTTTTATAAGGGCAGTGATTTCATTCATGTGGTTCCCACTCTCATGACCTCATCACCTCCCAAAGGCCCCACTGCCCAATTCCATCACCTTGGGGGTTAGGATTTCAGTGCGTGAATTTGAGAGGGACACAAGCATTCAGACCACAGCAGCTGTGTTTCCAGAAAAGGTTGAATTTACTCTTCTGGTAGCCAGGAAGGGGCTTACATGGCCACAAGGGGAAGGCGGGAGAGTGGAGGCCAGCAGACAGGACTTGAGGAGGGACACGGGGACATTCGGCTGACTGGCAGACTGCTCCATGCTCCCATTTCCACCTGGGCAAACCTAGGTGCTGAGTGTCAGGCCTGGGACTGGAGAGGCTCTCCAGGCTGTGGGAAGGCTCTCTACCTCTTCCTGGTTTTATGTTCTTTGTCAAAATCTCAGGCCTCGCTTGCCCTATCTGTATAAAGTGGGAATGTCCACACCTGCCTAGAGGCCCTGGGATTGTCTGGGGGAGTTGATCGGGAGAGCACTGGAAAGACCTCCTTTTCCATCGATGACAGGAGTGTCATCCCAAGAGGTTGCTCAGGCAAGGCTGGGCCGCTGGGGATGGAGGGCCACACTCTGAGTCTTGAAGGGCGGGCATGAGTGTGACCTGCTGCCCTGTCTTTCCAGTGTACAAGGCAGATGTGGCCCGCCTGGTGGCCAGGTCAGACCCCACAGCTGAGTGGAAGTCTGTGGTCATCCTGGTGCCCGTGCGGCTGGGTGGCGAGACTCTCAACCCTGTGTACGTGCCCTGTGTGAAGGTAGGTTCAGCCAGATTCCATCGCACCTCCTCCCAGGAGCCCTCCTCACTTCATCTTGAGTTACGTGTTTATGCTTCCTTCATCAGTTTGTCCAGTAGTTATGGAATACCTGTTATGTGCCAAGAACTGTCCCAGCTGCTGGGGATTCAGAGGTGAACAGGCTACAACACATGCCCTCTGACAGTGGACATTCTAATGGGGGAATGACAGACAGTGGATGTGCAACCAATTTGACAGATGTGGCATTATAACTCAGGCTCTAAAGGAACCAAAACTAACACAATGAAGGGCAAATGGGGGTGGCTGCACAGCCTAGGAAAGCCCCTCTCCGGTCAGAACCAAATGAGAAGCCAGAGGGTGCTTCAGGCAAAGGGAACAGCAAGGCTGGAAAGACCCTGGTATGTTTACACTCAGAATAAAGGCCAAAGATCTCTCCCACAAGACCATGCACCACATCCCTGTCTCTTCCTTAACCTTATCTGTCCCCACTCTCTGCCTCACTTCACACTGCTCCATTCACACAGGCCTCCTCACTGTTCTCAGAAGACACCAGCCTCAGGGCCTTTGCACTTGCTGTTTCCTCTGCTTAGAGTGCTCTTTCCCAAGATGTACTCAACTCCCTGTCTGCTGAAACCTCTTCTCTCAATGAGGCCTTTCCTGACCCCTACTTAAAATTGCAAAGCCTTTTCCCCTCCTTTGTTCTTCTCCAGGGTGTTACCACCTTCTGACGTAGCTCATTCATCGTGTTCCTTGTTCTCCCACATTAGAACATTAGCTCCATAAGGGCGGGGTTTTGTCTGTCTTGGTCACTGCTGCCCCCCAGAGCCCAGCACAGGCCTGGGTTTGTACACACTGGGCCTCTGCTAAGAGTTTGCTGAGTGCGTGACAGCACCTGCTGAGTCCTCACCTTTGCCCACTTTCTTCCCTGCAGGAACTCCTGCGTTCCGAGCTGTGCCTGGGCATCATGGGGGGCAAGCCACGCCACTCGCTGTACTTCATCGGCTACCAGGGTAGGCCTGCCCCATCCTGCTTCCTCCCAGCCCACCTTACCCTTTTCTACTCCTGCTCACGCCTCCTCCCCTGCAGATGACTTCCTGCTCTACCTGGACCCTCACTACTGCCAGCCTGCTGTGGATGTCAGCCAGGCTGACTTCCCCCTCGAGGTGAGCTGGGCTCCGAGGGGAGACGGGGAGGTTGGAGACATGTAGGAGCTCCCTGAGCCTCCCTTGTCTGTCTGCCCCAGTCCTTCCATTGCACCTCACCCCGCAAGATGGCCTTCACCAAGATGGACCCAAGCTGTACCGTGGGGTTCTACGCTGGAGATAGGAAGGAGTTTGAGACCCTCTGCTCAGAGCTGACCAGGGTGAGCAATGCATGCTGGAGGCCAGGAGGCAAAGGGCAGGACTAGGGTAGACGGAGGGACAAAGGCCTTGAGGCCAGCAGACCTGGGGAGGCCATTTCCAGGCTATGTTGTCAAGATTGTTATCCTGCCCACAAGCTACAAGCCCAGCTCTGATTAGAGCAAAAAAGGGCATGAAATGAAAATTTTAAGGGGACATCTGCTTCCAGAGGCTCAAGTGGCAGGACCTTATGCTGTTCTTTGACTCTGTTGTCCTATCAGAGCTTTACCCTCATGACAGCAAGAGTGGCCACCAGCCTCTCTGGGCACTTTCAGTGGAAAGGGAGCCCCAGCTTCCCAGCAGATAGAGAAAACCCCAGGGCTGCTGTTCATTGGCTGCACGGGGCCACACACTCATCACTGAGCCAATTGCTCTGGCCGGGGGGTGTGGAAGGCACTGATTGGCTGGCCAGCATCACTGCCCTGGAGGGATGGGAGTTGAGTTCAGCAAGCACTTGATAAAATATACCTGTTAATTATACCTACTGGGATCAGTAACACCATCTGGGGCTGAGCTGCTCTCTCTCTCCTCCCACCAGGTCCTCAGCTCCTCCTCAGCCACAGAGCGGTACCCCATGTTCACCCTGGTCGAAGGCCACGCTCAGGACCACAGCCTGGACGACCTCTGCTCCCAGCCCTCCCAGCCGACACTGCGGCTCCCTCGCACGGGGCGGCTTCTCAAGGCCAAACGCCCGAGCTCTGAGGACTTTGTGTTTTTATAAAGGGGAGGGGGTGGGGGAGAAGATGCGACCCTATTTATTTTTTTATTTATGTCATGCTGGGTGTGGGAGCTTGAACTCCCCTTGACAAGTGCAGCTGAGACCAGTCCAGGAGACCTCCGGGCTGGGGCCATTCAGCCAGGAACAGCCCGCACACCTGCCTCCCACCAGCTGGGCCCTCGTCGCAGGGCAGGGAGGGAGGGAGGGCCCCCGGGAACCCACTCAGGGCCTGACTCTGTACTGTAGTTTGCACTGGACCGCCCAAGCCCCTCTCTGGTCCCAGAGCGCCAGTGGCTGGTGGGAGTTGGCGGGAGGACTGTGGCCGCTGGGGGCTAATAAAGCCGTTTGACTAGAACTTGGCTATGGCTAGGCCCAGCATTTGAGGGATGGGGCTCAGGGTGTGTCTCAAGGTGAGGTTCCAAGTCATCCAGGAAGCTTAAGTGGGCCTCAGCTTCCACATCTGTAAGACGGGAAAACTCCCTTGCCCAAAGTTAGACGTGAGAGTCTATTGTGTCAACAAGAGGCGGGTGGGGGCACCCAGGGGCCTGAGTGAAGGAAAGGAGCCCCAGGACCCCTGTAGGCTTCCTTCAGCTCAGGGGCCGCTCTTGGGCCCCAGCTGCTTCCTCCGTTGCCGGCCCAGCTGGCGGAAGTGCAGCCGTTTGGGGTTGAGGCCAAAGGCCTGCAGTCTCTGGCGGCTGAACTCACGTCCACCGAGTGTTACTGTGGGGCCCAAGAGACGAGCCTTCTTGCCCCTCCTCTGCCTCCGGGGGGCCGGTTTCTCTGTGGGTGTCACAGGGGCTGCCTCTTCCTGTGCCGGGGGGCTCTCAGGCCGGGGCTGCTTCCTGCAGGCCCCATCAGGTGCCGGCAGCTGCCCCTGTGGGCTGGCTTTGTCTCTCTGTGGCTTCCCTGTGGCTTCCGTGGGCATCTCTGTCCTGGAGGAGAAAAGTGGTGGCTCAGTCCAGGCTGGTCATGATTAGGCCTGTTCCAGGACACACATCCCTCATTTTTACAGATGAGGAAAGGCGAGGCTCAGAGAGGCAGCAACACAGCAATTCAGGGGCCTGCCTGGGACTCAAAAGTGGGTCTGATGCCAAAACGGGGATTTTTCTGCTGAACCCTGAGGCAGGACTGGGTCACTGATAATTTTGATAGTTGAGCCTCAGCCTATGCTCAGTTATTTACACAAATTAACTCATTTTAGCTTTACATCAATTCTGTGAGCTGCTGTCACCTCTGATGTTATAAGAAGAGCTTATATCTACCCGGCATTTACTGTTTTAAGCACTCTACCTGAATTAATTCACTTAATCCTCAAAAAAACCTGACAAAATATAGACTATCTTTATCCCTATTTTATAAATGAGGAAATAGGCCCAGAGAGGGAAAGTGACTTGCTCAAGGTCACACAGCAATGGCCCAGCCAGGATTAGAACCCAAGTATCAGAGAAGGGAAGCCCCTCTCCCAAGGTCATGCAACAATGACTCAAACTGGGGCCTGGTGACCCCACCCCCAAACCAGTAACACTCACTCTGGGCAGAGTGATTTGAAGATCTGCCTCTTTTTCCATGTGTTCTGGGCCTTCTGGCTGTAGGCCCTCTTGTCCCGCAGCTCCTCCTGCTCCGACCTGCGGGCGCCAGGCGGACACACCTGTCACTGGGTGTTCTGGGTGGTGCCCATGCTTGACTGCCAGCCGGCCCACCCCTCCTCCTGGGGCACCTGGCCCAGCCACACCCCATCACCTGTACATGCAGGTCTTCTTCAGGGAGCACCACCGGTTGAGCTCCTTGTCATCAGCAGTGAGGATCTGCAAGGAAAGGGAGGGTGGGATCCTGCACCTGAGCCCTGGAGAGCCCTGACTCTAAGCATTAGTCACCTCATCAGTCAAGGCAGGGTAATGCTAGTACCACCCGTGTCACCATGGCCAGAAAGAACTGATCTCTGTGGAGGCTGCTTGATGTTTTTTGTTGGGGGCATCAGATAGTGAAACTAAGGTACAGAGAGGGTATACTTGCCCCTAGTCATATGGCACGGAAGTGGCTAATTTCAGATTATGGTTTGGGCCCTGGAGCCCTGACCCATGCACCATGGCACCAGCAGCATGAGGGCAGGGGTCTCCATGCCAGTGACTGGGTTTCCTAATTCCAGATGAGGCCCACGAGGTGGGGCTGTAATTAGGCCTATTTTACAGATGGGGAAACCAAGGCACAGAGCCGTAAGTCACATGTCTAAGGTTACATAGCTGGTGAGCAGCTGAGCCAGGGTTTGAACCTGTGCCCACTCTTAATGGCCACCCTGCTGCCAATATACAGTAACAGAAGTAATATTTCTGGGGCCTGCTGTGGGCAAAGCACTGATTGAAACCCCAGCCTCACAGAAATCCTTTGAGGCAGGTGCTATTATTAGTACGGTCATTAGCACTACCATTCCTATTGTCTGTAAGACGAAGAAACAAGCTGTGTCCCAGCACTTGCTCGCTCCAGGCTCCCACCTCCTCGGTGCTGAGCCCAAAGTCACAGGGCACCACCGTGCGGTACTTGAAGCGACAGGGCAGGTCATCGATGATGTCCTCATAGTCCAGCCGGTAATACTCATCCAGGTACTGCTCGAACGTCTTGTCCCCTGTGCGGGGAGAGAGAGCCAGGCTGCCAGGGTGTGTCGGGCCCCTCGCAGCCCCTGCCCGCCCACGGCCGCCCGCCTGGGCCTCACCGGGGTCAAACACAGGCTTCTCCTGCCCCACGGCCGCCGCAAAGGGAGACTTTCGCTTCTTCTTGCCCATCGCGGGGGCCTCACGCCGCTTCTTCCGAGGCTGGCTGGGGTCATAGTCGGCATCCATCTGCCAGAACATGTAGGTCAGGCCTGCCCTCAGGGTCCTCAGGACCCTCTGAGCACCCCCCACCCCGATCCCCAGCCTGTGGTACCTACATTGAAGTCGGGGTCCTCGCAGTGCAGCTCCTGCTGGCTCCACGCTCCACCCTGCTCCGGCCCAGCCCATGTGTCCCAATTCCAGTCATCTGGTGCCAGGGGACAGACAGGCAGGGATGGGCTAGGGGGTCAGGTTGGACCAAGTGCCCCCACCCACAGCCCAGTGCCCCGGGTGACCTCACCTTCAAGGCCTTCCTCTTCCTCAAATTGCGGCTTTTCCTCCTCCGTGGTGCCATAATATTCGTCCCCGAAGTACTTCTGCAGGGTTGGGGCCGGGAGGGTCAGCAGGGCCCACTGCCCCCGACAGCCTTACTCCCTCACCATACACGGCTCCCCGGCACCCCCGCAGGACCAGCTCCTGATGTGGGGGAAACCCTGTGTGTCCGGGCCCCTCTACTTCCTGCTCTCTGCCCCTTGTTACTGGCTGGCAAAGGCAGTTACTGCTAACCGTGTCACTTGTGAAGCACCTACTATGTGCCCGACTCTGGTCTGCATCTCACTGCATTTCTCACAAGCACCCCAAGAGACAGACACTACCTCCATTCTATTGAGAAACTGAAGCTTAGGATTGAGAAGCTTCTAGAAAGTGAAGGCTGAACTCTGACCACATAGCACCCACCCACTCCAGTTTCCACCTGCCCACCTACGCATCCTTAGTCTCCTACCCTGACCCCCCAGGTTTACTCTGGGGCAGCTCTGCAGTGCCCCTGGCCCCCACTGCTTTCCCCATCCAGCCCTCCCTGCCTATTTCCAGGGCCTGATGCTGTCTGTGTTCCCCCAAATACGACAATAAACATTGACTTCTTAGTAAATGGGCTTAAAGGAAACACAGCGACCCCACTGTTCCTTAAGCATTTACCAACTTAATGTTCAGTATACCTCTCAGGCTATCTGTAGAACAGCCCTGAGCTAGATGCTATAGCTGGGCTGCCTTCACAGACAAAAACACAAGCTCAGAGAGGTCAAGTCACTGCTCTGAGGCCACACAGCAGTGAAAGGACTGCTGATTCCTGAGCCACGCACCTGGCTGCCTGGCCAGGGTGGGGTCTGGGGGTCGCACCTGCATGAGCTGGTCATGCTGCACAGGGTCGAAGTCATCCTCGAGGTCCCGCTCCTCAAAGCCCAGTGTCTCGTTGCCCGTGACCTGCCGCAGCTTCTCCAGCTTGGCCAGAATCTCCTTCCTCTTCAGGTTCTTCAGTTGCTTGAGCTCCTCCTGCTTCTTCGCCTTTTCCTGGGGGCAGCAGGCCAGGGTAAAGGGAGGGTGTGGGCTCTCCCTGCAAGCCAGTCAGCCCCCAACCCCACCCACGCCGCTCCACACGCACCCTCCTCTTTCGCTCCCGCGTCTCCTCCCTCCTCTCCTTTCTGCGATCGTCCTTCCGGCGCACAGAGGATGCAATGCTCCGGGGGTAGGTCTTGACCTGTGGGCAGCAGAGATGATTCCAGGCTCTCCCAGCCTGGTCCTCCCCAGCCCCAGCCCTGCCCTGGGCCACCCACCAAGGCAGAGTCCGGCTCTTCGAAGCGAAAGTTGTACTTGTGCTCAAAGTCCTCCTGTTTCTTCAGAAACAGCTCCCCCTCGTCCGAGGAGTCTTCCACGACCAGCTGGACCCGGGGACCGGGGACCCTGAGGATGGGCTGGGGGTCAGCTGAGCCCCTGCACTCCTGTGCACCAGCACACTAACTCACTCAATCCTCACCAGAACCGTCTGGTGAGGGCTACCACTCCCCCCCCCCCATTTTACAGATGGGGAAACTGAGGTATGGAAATCCATTGGCAGGGCCACCTGGCTCCAGAGCCCACCCTCTGTGGCTCTTCCTCACGAAAGGCTAACTCTGCTGCCACTGTGTGAACAAGTAAACACCCAGGGTCTTTTCCATTCTGGCCAGCGTTGGCTCCAGGCCCCTGGGGGGCCTGGCTACTCACCCTTCCTCCTCCTCCTCCTCCTCTTCCTCCTCCTCCTCCTCTCCATCCTCCTTGTAGCGTTTGTTAAGGATGTAATCCCGAAGGAAGCGCTCCCCCTCATCCAGCTCTGGGTTGTTCCAGTATTCCTTGAGGTGAGTCTAGGGTTGAGAAGGGGAAGGGACCCTGGTCAGGAACTCGGGGACAGGGGAGGAGGGCAGATGTAGGCACCAAGTAGATTTAAGTGACTGCAACTCCACAGCCACCCCGTACAGTAGGTAGGATAACCCGCATTTCATAGATGTAGAAGCTGAGGGTCAGAAAGGGGCCCACCCCGTCTTCAGAGCACCTGCTCCTGGCTACCTTCTCAAGGGCCTGTTTCCATGAAAAGGTCAGATGGAGGTGGACCAGGCAGGGTGGTAGTTCAGCGACACTGTGTGGGAACTCACCAGTTCTTTCAGGGTGTCAGGGTTCTCAATTTCCTTCTGCCCCTTCAGCCATTCGACATAGTCGGCATCCTCCTGGGCCTGGGGAAAGGCCAGCGCTGAGGGTCTGCAGGGACCCCAGTACCCTGTCTCCACCACCAGCCCCCCGCCAGCTAGGCCCCAGTACCCACCTTCTCCTCTCTGCTTTTAGCTCGTTTCTGCAGCAATCCAGAGCCACCTTCCCCAGCGCTGTCCTCATCCTCACTATCCTCCACGAACTCCCGGAAGCTGCCCACGCAAGAGAACCAGCCTCAGGACAGGCAAGCTGGCCCTGCCCGCTGCCCCAAGATGAACCCTGGTGACTAAGTCCTGAGCTCTTCCTGACAAGCCCCAAGTGGTGCTGCGCCATAGAGGCCATGATCAACTCTATTTAACAGATGCAGAAACTGAGGCACAGAGAGGGCAAGTGACGTGCCCAGGAGCACACAGCCATGAAGTGACTGAGCTGGACTGGAACCCCAGCCCATCCAACTTCTGGGCCTCAACTCCTTTCCATTTGGCCACTCAGCCGGCCTGGGCTCACCTTTCCTTCAGCTGTTTCTGTTCTTCCACATAACTTTTCGACGAGATCTGCTGCAGAGAGAGTGACGTGGGCCTCAGGCCCAGTGCTGGGCCCCTCCACCCCAACCCAACCTCCACCCCACCCACCTGGAGTCTCTGATTGGAGGTCTCCCCATCGGAATTCTCCTCGTCGACATATTTGCTGTGAAAGGAAGGATGAGGGCTTCAGAACAGACTCCCCATGGCCAGTTGGTCCCCATGGGGTGGGGAGCTGTTAGGAGCCACAGCTGGAGGGGGCTGATGGGGTTCAGGTGGGTCACCAAGGCTCCTTCCCATCCCTGCCCCTAAGTCCCCCATGTGTCCCCCTGCCCTGGGAAGGCAGGGGCGGGGAGGGGTCACCCAGGCTCTCTCCTCACCCTTCTTTCTCCAAGATAACCTTCCTCTCATAGTCCTTCAGGTACATGGGCTGCACCTTCTTTGGTTTCTCCTCAGCTGCCAGCTCCTCCTCGCTCTCCGAGGACGATGCTGTGGGGCCACCAGAAGACATCAGCCAACACTCACACCCACACCCCACTTCCATCCCCAGGCAGAGAACAACACTGGGCTGGGCTGGGCCAGAGTCAGACCGAAGTTTCAAATCCCTGAGCCACCAGATCCCAGCTATGAAACAGGTATCACACTTGCTACTCGCTGGTAGTTCCTGCCAGTAACCATTTAGTAAGTCAGAACAGTGCTCAGCACACAGCCCTTATTAATGACCACATGTAATAACCTACGATACTCTGCTAACCAGTTTTGACTCATAAATATTCATTAAATAGTCACAACAGCCTATAAGACAAGGAGGCACCTGGGCCCCAGGAAGAGCAGCCCCAGACCTTTTCTCTGATAGAAGGTGGCATCTTTCTGATAAATGCGGGGATCCTTCTTCTTCAACAAGGAGAGAGTCCTGTAAAAGTCACGCTCCTGCTGGGGGTCAAATTCCTAGAGCAGGAAAAGAGTGGGGACAGACTTCAGAAAGGAGCTGTGATGGAGCAGTAAGGAACAGGGGCAGGTGGGCTGACCAGGAGTGGGAATTAGGGTGGAGGGAGGGGTAGTCTTTAGGAGGAAGCAGGGGGAATCCGGCTGAGTAGAGGCAGGTGGGTGGCTGGGTCTGAGTGGGAGGGGAGGTCAAACAGGTGGAGGGGGAGGGGCCCTCTTGGGGGTGGGCCACATAAGTACAGGATATGAGACAGAGGAAGGTAGAAGGCAAGGGGAGGGTAACTTCCTGGCGGGGAAGATCAGGGCTGATGTGGGGAGAAGCTGAGTGTCCCATGTGGTAGAGAGAAGCCCCACTTTGGGGAGAGTCGGGCACTGAGAAATGGTTAGACTCTCAGGGATGAAAAGGTGAACAAAGGATTCGCACCAGACAGATCAAAATGGGCAGATAGAACTGAGGTGGGGAAGGAGAAGTAGGAAGGATTTGGCCACCCCCTGGGGATGGGGAGGGCGCTGTGTCTGTCCCTCATGAGAATGGGGGACGGGAGTTGGACGCTCCCGTGGGGCGCGATGGGGTTGGGGGTTAGCCGCCCACTATAGGTCTGGACTGCGATGGGGGGCTTGGTCGCCTCCCGCAGGTCCAGGATGGGAGCAGGGAAGCTCACCACCCGCTCCTCGCTGGAGTCAGACTCGGAACTGGAGTCGCCGCCGCTGTCCCGGTCCCCGTAGCGATCTTTCACTGTGGGGCATAGATGGGACTCCCCTAGGTCAGCCTGGGGGACCAGATCAACCCCCACTTCCTGACTGCCCTGCACGCGCCGGTGCCCCGCGCGCATGCGCCCCGCACTCACGCCGCTGCAGCTCCTCGCGCTCCCGGTAGCGGCCGTACCGCGCGGCAAACGCTGCGTTCACTCGCAGGGGTGAAGACCCGCGCGGCTCAGGCATGGCGGCTCTGCAGCCCACTGCGCACGCGTGTGGAGAGAGCCCCTAAGGAGGCGGGGCTGCTCACGGCCCTGCTGACCGCTTGCTTTAAATGGGGCGGAGCCTTATGGGCCGCGCCTAACCCCGCCCTCGGTCCTTCCGGGATCTCTAGCCCTGTGAACCAAGTCCCCGCCCATGGGCCACGCCTCTGCGGGGAAGGCTGCAGCCACCGCCCACCCCACTCCCCCACCCCCGGGGCTCCCGGCACCCAGCTGACATCTGGGGGCCCTTTCTCCACTCGCGGTTTCCTGCCTCCCTTCCGTTCCGACAGCGTAAACCGCTGCCCCACCCAGCTCACTCATCCCTGGCGCCCTGGGAATTACCACTCCCCTCCCCCAAAATATCCACGATCTTCGACCCCGGTGCCCACCCCAACAAACATCCTGGACTCTAGACTCTCCATCGCAGCCACAAAAATCAGAAGCTACGGGCGCTGTGATCATGCACAAGTCTTAATTTAATGGGTAAAAACATTAAATTATCACACACAACAATTTTTTCCATAAAGCTTAATAAATAGAATCTTTTTTTTAACGCTGTACAAGGGATTGGAAAACAAGCTTTCAACAAAATATGAATGAACTCATACTACCCTTTTATTGATTTGGAACATTCCCCCCTCCCCCATGCCCGAAAGCAGTGTGTACAGTTGAGGTCTCTCTCTGGGTACAGCCAGCCAAGGTCGACAAGTTCCAGGAGCCTTGGAAGTGATGACCTCACTCTGGGGCTGGGGCTTTAAACACTCTGCCCTTGGGACTCGTCTATAGCCCCAGCAGTCTGGGGCGTGGAGGAAACTGAACCGTTTAGGTGGCTGTTGCCTGCCGGAGCCCTCTTCTGCCCAACACACCAAAAGGGGTGAGAAAAACAAATGAGAAATGCACCTCAAACACACACACCCCAGAAATCAACACCAACAAGCCACAAACTGGTGCCCTTCGGCAGTACACAGGAGGAGCAAGGGGAGAAAGTGTTTCTTTCCTCCTCTTCTGACACAGAACCCAGCTGGGTCCTGTGGCTGGAGTGGGTGGCCCCAGGTCACAGCGGTGCCACTGGGTGCCCCTGCAGTATGTCCATGAGATCCTGAGCACCTCTCCCCCGAGCCAGCTCCAGGGGTGTGAGTCCCCTGGCATCCCTGTGATGGAGATCTGACTCAGCAGCCAGGAAACTGACCACAGCTGTGTGGCCCTCTCGCACTGCCAGGTGGATGGGGAGTGCCCCGGTGCCATCAGGTACGTTGACATCAGCTCCATGATCTACCAACACTTTCAGGGTGTCAAGAAATCCAGTGCGGGCTGCATCATGGGCTGGAGTGGTGCCGGAGGCATCCTGGACATTGGGGCTGGCACCTTGCTTCAGGAGCTCCAGCGCGATGGTGGGGCTGCCAAACATCATGACCTGTTTGAGGGCAGAGTGTCAGGGGGTTCTCAAAAGTGGAGGCCCAGGAAAAGGGGTGATTGGAAAGAGGGGTCATTCAAGAGTAGAGAATGCCAGAGATGAGGTCCTCTAGAGAATGAGAAACCCCAGGGAACATAAACTCCCAGGCAGCTGTTGAGACACCAGAGAACAAGGTCTCCTGGGAATAGGGACACTCAAAAAATTGGTTACCCCTAAGGACAATACACCTCCCTAGGGAATAACACCAAAGGAAATTGTCAAGAAATCTAAGACCCTCCCCCCAAGGAACCAGGAGATACCACTTTCCACATACGGGAAATCATCAGGAAATATGAAACCCCCACCAGGAAATAGACCGCAGAGAATGAAAACAGCCCCCTCAAGGGAAAGGAGATGCGTAGGGAATTTGAAACCCCTTCTCCAAGGAAATTCCTCCTCCCATATAATGTAGATGCTCCCCAGAGTACCTGACCCCCTCAAGAAATGTGGTTCCCCTGTTGTAAATACTCCCAAGGCAATAAAGATGCCCATTCAATCTGTAACTATTCTCTAATTGGGACCTTCCATGATATAGCAATCTGAAAATCCCCTTGGAATGGAGATTCATCCTCAAGAAACTATATCTCTCAGAGAACCCCCAGAAAATGGGCCCTGGAAACATGAATCCTTCCTTCCAGGGTTGGATCCGTCAATGGAAGCTCCAAGAAACCAGAGCCGTCCCCATGAAACTGGGATCCAAAGAAGCTGAACCCTCACCTACGGAATAAGAGCTTCTCCAGGGAAACTGAATCCTCCGAAATCAGAGAACAAGGAATCCTCCAAAGGTGGAAAGCCCTCCCCTCCCCCAACTTAAACCCATCCAACCACCCACCTAAGAAAGGGGACATCAGGGAGGAACGTCAGCCCGGAGATGGAGGAATAGACCCCAATCGGCCACCACCCTGGACGGGAGACGAGAGGGAAGGGGTTTGAGGTCCCAGTCCCTGTCCCGCTCCTCGCCTTGCCCTCGCTACTGGCCTGCCGGGCCTCACCTGCAGCGCAGTCTTGCCAAAGCGGTTCAGGGCGTCGGGGTGCACCAGCTCGCGGTGCAGAAGGCGGCGCACCTCCAGCACGTCGCCTCGGGCCGCGGCCCCACTAAGCCGGTCGCCGGCGCGGACCTCCTCCAGCAGCATGTCGACACTGGTGACCTGTGAAGCCCCCCGCCCCACCCCGGCGCGGTCAGTGCTGGGGAGACTGCCAGCGGTGGCCCGAACAGCCCTCTCGTGGCGTCCCCGGCCTGCGCGAGGCTCCCGGTCCGACTCCCCAGTCCCGGGCTCCGGCGCGACCCCCGCCCTCCCGGGTGGCTCCTCCCCCTGTCAGCCGGTGGGTAGCCAGGGGCTGGGAGTCGGGCCCTACCCTCCACCACCCGCAGGGCCCTGCCCGGCGCCCGCCCCTTATGGGCCGGGTCTCCCCTCAACTCACCCTCCCTCCTCCTCGACGGGCGGGGTCTATTCTGAGCAGACTCAGTCGCCGCAGCCAAGCAGTCCGCCAGAGGGCGGAGCCAGCGCTCTCGAGGCCCCGCCCCCTAACGCTACGGATTTGTTTTCTTACGAACTCGCTACGTTGTAGCCCCGCCGCGTTGCCCGGCTCGCGACCTTGTAGTGCCGCGCCCACGAGGCCAGCGCAGCCAATGGCCACTCGTCGCCAGGGAGGCTTTGCGCCCTGGAGTGGGCGGGGCCGTTGCTGATTGGACTAACAGCGGCGACCGGTGGACCGCCGGCAATGGCGGGGTTTTCGGTTTTTCAAACGCGCCGGGCGGGCGGGAAAGAGGGCCGTTTTAACCGACTCGGGGGATAAAGGGCAGGGGCAGTGTAGCGCGGGCTGCTCCGGCACCTCGGCACCGCTGGGGGAGAGGGAGGCAGGGCTGAGGACGCCCAGTTCGGGGTTCTACTGTTCGGGCGTGGGATAGGCATTTATTAACTCTTACTAT
Organism: Camelus bactrianus; assembly: GCF_048773025.1. Classification (NCBI taxonomy): domain Eukaryota; kingdom Metazoa; phylum Chordata; class Mammalia; order Artiodactyla; family Camelidae; genus Camelus; species Camelus bactrianus. Next base: position 25,423,974 of record NC_133560.1, read on the forward strand.
TCGCTGAGCGCTTTGTTTCATTCGATCTTTGTGTGCAGGAACGGTTCCCGGCACTGGAGCGCACAACTAAATAATTTTAGATAGCGTTAAGCACCGTGAAGAAAATAAAATGTGGAAATGGGGTGGGTGCGGAAGGAATCACGTTCTGGCTCAGATTGAGCCAGCCCTGGCACAGCAAGTGCAAGGGCGTGGAGGAAAGTTCCACGCTGCAGCTGCCACATGGGTGAGCCTGGGAGGTGAAGGTAGCGGTCGGAGGCGGCTCTTAACAGAGGACTTCAAACAATTCCGGAGTACCTTCTGTGTACTAGGCGCTCACGTGGAGAGCAAGCAGGGTGCCTCTTGCTGCAAGACGCCGACCGTTTAGGGCTAGAGAAGATAATTAAGTATCTTCAGAGTGGTATACACTAAGGAGCTCATAAAACGGGATAAGTGATAGTCTCTTGGGAAAGGAAGGCCGCTGAAATAGAGAGGTCAGGGAGGGCCACCCTGAGGAGGTGACATTTCATTTGAGACCTGAAAGCGAGGGATGGAGCAATGTGGATATCTGGGGGAAAGCATGCCAGGTGGAGGCGCTACAGATGCAAAGGCCCTGAGGTGGGAGCGTGCCTGGTAAATCCAGAGAGTGTCTGATAAATCCAGGAAGAGTGAGGTACAGAGGGAGAGGAGGGAGGTGAGAGCCGATAGGTGAGGCGAGAAGGGGTAATGCAGATCAGGCTTGTGGGCTGCGGTGAGCACTAGACTTTCACTTTTTTTATAAAGAATGGAACCCTGGGAGGGTTCAGAGCAGAAAAGCCATGGTCTTAGGCGTTAACAGGCGCCCCCTGGCGGCCATAAGTGGAACTAGCTGTCGTTGGGGAGGAAAGCCCGGAGCCAGGGGGACAAAGGCGGAGGCAACTGCGAGGGCCCAGAGGAGGGATGACCAGGGCTGAGAAACGAATATGCATTGCCCTCTCTTATCCCAGCACTTTAGGGACATCCCTGGCATCCCCAGTCCCCAGCCAAAAAGCACATACACAGCAGCAAGATTAATCTTTTTAATGCCATCCTAAAACAGAATGGGCCAGCGGGGCCTCTTGGCTCAGCAGCTGTGGAGGAGGAGGGACCCCCTCCACACCTCCTAAGGCAGGTCACTGCACGAAGGCACTCATGAGGGGGACTTCAAGCCCCTCTTCTATTTCTTCATATAAAATCGGAGGAGGAGGGGAAGAGCAGGAGCCTGGAAAACATTCTTCCCAGCCTATGGGTAAAGGAAAAACTCAGGCAGCAAGACACTGCTAACTCAGGGTCTACCCTCACACACACCCCCCATCTTCCATCCCTCTCTAGAGTCTGCAGTGGAGACCTGGGGAGAGGACAGCCCGGGTTCACCTCTTCTTCCTTCTAGCTGGTACGAAGTTGATAATCTGCAGGGAAACAAGGAGCAGGGACAATCTCAGAACTGGGGAGACAGAAGGGCAGTGCCTCCCCCAAATCCATCCCCTTCCCCAGGGCTCATCATCAACCCCACAAGTACGTAGCAAGGGGAAGGATGGAGTCAAACACAGGGACTGTAACCATAGCAACAAGCCTGTTTCCAGGCAGTAGACGGAGGGGGCTATATGTTCAGCCCTTCATCCAAACCCACCACTGCTACCCTGGAACTGGCAACTGTCCCCATTTTAAAGATAAGGAAACTGAGGCCCAGGGTGGCATACAGACAAAGATGGATTAGGCCTGGGGCAAGGTCTGATGAGTCTTGGAGCCCTCTGAGACAGGATGTATCAAAGCCCCAGGGCCACCCCTCTCATCTTTTTGCCCCCATTGTTCCAGGGAGCCAGGCTGCCTTACCACCACTCTGAGTGATATAGCGGACCCACGGCAGGGCCTGGTAACCACTCTTCTCGATGATCTTCATGTATCGGACCTGGAAGGGGATGAAAGGAGGTGGCCCAGGCTAGGGGGAGAGAGCTGGCTGGGGCCAGGGGAATACATGTACCATGACTTGGGAGAATAAGATGGCACAGCTGGGAGTAATGAAGTAACATGGCTCAGGGCAGAGATGTGGTAAGGGCCATGGTGGGGGGTTGGGGGGAGGTGGTCCAGGACAGTGGGAGAGATGCCACTGTATAAGGGAATAGACACAACATAGTTTGGGCACAGGGCATAGTGAGAGGTGAAGGGAGAGGGGACCCAGGCTGAGAGCAGAAAAATCAACATTATTCCAGGAAAAGGTAAGGATGATTGCAAAGGAGAGATGACCCAGCCCAGGGAACGGAAGTGATCCCAGCCAAGAGATGAGAGAGAGGGGAACACACTGAGGTCAAGGAGAGGGGTCACCCTTCCCACTTCTCTCACCTGGATCCCGGAGACAGTGAAATAGGGAATCTCAAACTTGACCCCAATGGGGGGCCGGCCCTCTACCTCCTCCTTCTCCACGCTGGGGAGGCCAAAATGGGCTCGCATCAGGTACTCCTTGCCCCCCTGAGGACACATGGGGGTATCAGACACACTGAGGGGACCCTATATACCCCAGACCATATTCACAACACCCCCCAGGGCTGGCTCTGCTCTCAGCCCATTTCACAGACAAGAAAGTAAAGGCTCCTGGCCAAGACTCACTGCCAAAGCCTCTGACTGCAAAGCCTGATCAGGGGCCTTCTAATGATCGTCCCCCATTTTCCAGACCCCTATGAACTCCCCCACCCCAGATCCCAGGGACAGACCAGATCCTCTAGCAGCCCAAGACATGGCGAACAGGATCCTGCCCATTTCACAGATGAGCAACCAAGGCTGCATGAGGGGAAGTGGGTGTCCCAAGGCTGTCTAGCTCACAGAGACAAGGGAGAGGAATCTGAACCCAGGGCTGGTCTCCTCAAGACCTGGGTCATGGAGAGTTTAACCACCATGCTGGCCTGGTTTCCACCTCTATCACCCATCAAAGGCTAGCCATGTGCCTGTGAACGTGGTTCTCCAATTTATTCTCTGCCTTGCCCTCAAGCCACAGGGGCAGGTCCCCCAATCCCCGGCCATCCCCAGTGCTCACCGGGAAAGACTTGATACTCCAAATAACAACATTCTTTTCCGGCACATACTTGGCACTGCCCACGCTGGTCTTGAAGCGTGGGGAGTCAGCGTCACTGGGTACAGGCACAGATATCTCCACACTGTTGGCCACCGACTGCTTCTTAAATTGCCCCTTGGCCTGTCAGTGGAGAGAGCACAGGACACACAGAATTCACTCATGCAAATGTTCACCAAGCTCTTTCCATGCACCATCTCATCAAAAGCCTCCACAGCCTGAAGTGGGGATCATAATCCTTCCCATTTTCAGATGATGGAACAAAGGCACAGAGAAGTTAAGGCATTTGCCTGGAGACACACAGCCTACAAGTGGCAGATCTGGGGTCCACACCCATGAGAAACGCCTTTGCCTGCTTCAAAAGGACCCCTCATTTGAGCAGGCAGATGAGTGACATCTCCATCCATCTGGGCCTCAGAATCCCCACCTGTAAAAGAGAACTAACTATATGGTCTGGAGAAGCTCTTAATGGGGGAACTGGGAGATGTGCACAAAGCTGTTCATGGCCATGTGACCCCAAATAGCCAAGAACTGAAAACAACCCAGGCAAGGGAAAGGATGGAACACATGGAACTATATTCAATATCTTGTAGTAACCTATAATGGAAAAGAATATGAAAACATATATATGTCTGTGTATGTATGACTGAAACATTATGCTGTGCACCAGAAATTGACACAACATTGTAAATTGACTATACTTCAATAAAAAAAAAATGCAATAAAAAAAGAGAGAGAGAGAAAGAGAAGGGATGAAAGATTCTCATGGTAGAATATTCTACAGCCACAGAAATGGATGCTCTAAGCTATGGCTCCTGAGATTCCTCTTAAAAATTAGCATCACATGTGCAAAGCAAGTTACACAAAAAGTCATACAGCCCGAATCCGTAGATATGAAGGTCAGAAACCGGCAGAATGAAATATTTATGGTTACAAATACGGGTGGCAAAATTACAAAGAAAAGCGAAGCAATAATTTATGTGAAATTCAAGACAGCAATTGCCTGTGGGTAAGGGAGGAGTGTAAATGAGGGAGAGACAAGTGGGGGTTCAGAGGCTCTGGCCAAGCCAAGCATGGTCAGATAAGCTGGATGGCTTATTATTAATCTTTAAATCATATAAATACACTATGCGGTTTGTATATGTATATGAAAGTAAGTAAGTAAAACACATCATGTGTCAGATGATGGTAAATGATAAGGAAAAAATAGAACAAAGAAGAGAGGTGAGGAAATCAGGGAAGGCTCCTCTGAGGAGGTGACATTTAAGCAAATAACTGAAGGAGGTGAAGGAAGGAGCCCCATGTGGATATCTGGGTGGCTGGGGGCAGAGTGATCCAGGGAGAGAGGACAGCCAGGGACCATGTCTGACATGTCTCAGAACCAGCCAGGAAACCAGCGTGGCTGGAAGGAAGTAGGGAGGTGGGAGATGAGGTTAGATTGTTGGCAGTGATGGAAGGGGCAGACTAAGCATTGAGAGTAGTTATTCCCCAGGGCCCACCTTGACCATGATCTCCACGCGGCTGTGGGAGAATTTCTCAATGACAGATTCAATCCAGATCAGTGGCTTGACCTATAGACAGAAGAGGGAGTTTCTCCGAGGCTCTGGGGTCACCTCTTGCCCCTTGCTATGGGGTTGACCCTGCCTCACCTGGGTGCTGAGGCGGTAGGACATGAGCTCAAAGTCACCGTCAGGTGGGATGAAGGAGATTGTTCGGTCGTTGTCGAAGCGGGAGAGCCGCACACACTGGTGGAATTTCACATCCTCCAGTTCCACGGACTTGTTCTTGCTCCCTGAAACTCAGAGCCGAGTTAGCAGAGTGACCCTGAAGCCCGGGGCAGAGTCCCTACCCCTACCTTTCCTGTCTACTGTTACTATCACCCCCACTTTACAGATGAGGAAACTGAGGTCCAGAGTGGCTGAGTAACTTTCCCAGGGTCACCCAGCTGGCCAGGGGCAAAGCTAGGATGCCAATTCAGGGAATCTGGCTCTTGCTGCCATACACATAATTGTTACGTATAATGCTATTCTGTCTCCTCCTCCAAGTGAAATGTCAGCTCCATGAGGGAGGGGTTTGTTCTGTTTTGTTTGTTTGTTTGATTGTTTCACTATGGTGTCCCTGGGCCTGGCTCTCAATGAAGCAGCGTTGTTTGCCAGGGAACCAGCAGTTGCAGTACTGATCATACCCAGCAGAGGGCGCGCAAGTGCTATTTCAGAACTGACTGCGATTCTGTGGGTCCCCAGATGGGGCGAGAGGGGTCCCCTGTGGGCCCTCTTCTATAAGCTTACGGCCAGTGAGCTCGAAGAGCACGCGGTCGTTGAGGCCCAGCCGCAGCTCGGGCATTCCCGACAGAAACACCTTGAGCTTGATGGTGCCCACGATCTCGCTCAGCAGGACACTGCCATTGGCATTGACCTGAGGATGCACACATGGAGGGGTCAACAGGCATAGGGTCCCCTCTCTTGCCCCCAGACCGTGGTGGGGCTGGGGCGGAGGTGTGAAGGCTCACCAGCAGATTGACCGACTCTATGACATCAATGAAGACCTCGTTCTTCTTGTACTTGATGCCCTCAGAGCGCCAGGACACAGCATTGGTGACGGTGGGTGGCACCCGCGACTTGCCCGTCTCCAGTTTGTTGCCCTGCTGCGTGATGTACCTGGCAGGAGGGCAGGGGAACAAGCAGGTGGGCCCAGGGACACTCACCGGCCCTCTCCAACTTCCACCCGTGGCCCACTCTGTGGCTGAACCCAAGGCCCACTCACTCCTGCAGGATCTTGCTGTCGGTGGTCTGCGGGAAGCCGAAGTCCATGAGCTCATCCAGCAGCTCGTAGATGATGACGAAGTTGTCTCGGATGCTCTCCTCCTCCAGCTCCTTGAAGTATTCAGAGAATACCTGGGGGCGTGGGGAGACCGACACCCATGGAGATGTGGCTGGTGTAGCCCAGGCCAAGGCTGGGTCCCCACTGATCCAGCCATCCAACAAGTAACTATTGAGTGCCCACTGTATACCAGTGCCAGGACAATAATGGCACTGCCAACAGGGTCTCTGCCCTCATGGTACAGTCTTGTGGGGTAAATGGACTGGTAGTGAGAATAATATCATCCAACATGTTGGGTGCAATAATGAGAAAAATACAAGCAAAGTAGGAGCCCAGAGGCAGGGAGGTCCAGGAAGACTTCCTGGAGGAGGGATTGGAAGGGCTCAGAATGTTTTTGTTTTTTGTTTTATGGACTATGGCTCCCTGTGTATCTAGTGATGTTAATGGACCCACCTTAGAATAAGGCCTGTAAAAGCAAAAAAATAAAATACACAGGATGGCAAAAGAAAACTAGTAAACAGAAAGATGTCTAAGTTCATGGACTTCCTGAATTATATCCAGGGGCCCTTGGGGCTTGAGGGAACCCAAGATAAGAGCCCCTGAGACTTAGTACACATGACCACAGCAGAGAACCTGTCAGCCATCGAACATCTGCTCTGGCCTCTCTGGCCTTCTTTCTATTCCCACCTCAGGGCTTTTGCACATGCTATCCCCTCTGCCTAGGACCCTCTCCTCATAGCAGGCTCCTTGTTACAGTCCTCAGCTCCAATGTTACCTCCTCAGTGAAGCCACCGCTATCCCTCAACCCCTGTGAGTATCACAGTGAGACTAGTACCCAGTCACTGGTTGTCACAATGAATCTCCTTCATGCCCTTTAACTCCTCAGCACAGGCAGGGAGCATGCCTGTCTCATGCACCACTGGGTCCCTCCTCTGCCTGGTGCAGAGGAGACAAATCAAATACAGATCTCTTGTTTGTTGAAAAGTATTTACTGAGCACTTTCTCAGTCATCAAGGATGGCCTATACTAAGCACCCAATCACTATTTGATTGTGCAATGTGACATTAGTCATAATGTTAATAATAATACTCAATCTTTATTGAGCACTTACTGTATGCTGAGCACTGTTTTAGGCACTTCAGAGGCATGGATCTCATTAATTTGTACAACAGCCCTGAGGCAGGACATATTGTAACCCCTAGTTTAGAGGCACAGAGAGAAATGACTCGTCCAAGGTCATATAGCCAGGCCGGGAGGGAGCTGGGTTTGGAACTCAGTTCCCTCCAGTTCAGATTTGAGCAGTACACCCCCTTGGAGACCTCCTTGGTCTCTGCCCTCTAGGGAGAGATGATCCCACAGCAGCCAAAGAGAGCATGGAGTGATGGGGGTTTGACTGGGGGCACCCCCAGGGAGATCATGAAAAGCTTCCTAGGAGAGATGGATACTGAAAGAGGCGGGCAAGACAGGTAGACAGACCAGCTGGCCAGTGGAAGGCCAGGACCTACCTCCACTGTCTTGTAGAGGAAGGAGTACACGAGGGAGGCGTTGGCATTCTTCAGTGTGGTGGCCACCACTGTGGGCAGCAAGTCAAGGAAAGGGTGTCATTTTGGAGGGTTTGAATGGAGCACAGAACTGGAACCCCCACCCTATCCACCTTCACCTTCCAGCCTGCGCCACTGATGTGCTGTGCACTTCCTCTCCCACCCTGCCACCTCTGGGCCACCACCCCAGGCCCCCAGGGACCCGCCTGTGGCTGGATACAGTAGAGGTTGCTGTATTTGATCCACAGGAAGTGGACTCGGCCATGGCTCAGCAGCGGGGTGAGGGCGCCCTCCTCCTCCCGCTGCATGAGCAGAGGCATGAAGTGTTCGATCTCGCTCATGGCCACATCGCCCTTGTAGTTGCGGCTGATCAGGGGCTGAGGGTGGGCAGAGAAGGTCCAGTCAACGCTGGGATCCAGGTACCCTCTCCCTGGGGGCATCAGAGGGCTGGGCTCTGACCCTACTTGCTGGCTGAGGGGCTTGGATAAGGCTCTGCCTCTCCGCATCTCAGTTTCCTCCTCTGAAAATGGGCACGTGAGAACAACAGCTGGAGTGACTCAAGCCCCGGCTGATGTCTAGGTTGGGTTCTACTAAAGCCTGGATACTTGCTGATTTGTTCAGTTGTCACCACAACCCCATAAGGTAGGTGGTATCATCATCTTCATTTTACAGATGGGGAAACTGAGCTATGAACCATGTCCAAAGAAGTGGGGACGCTGGGAGTTGAATCAAGGTGCCCTTGCTCCAGGATTCCTCCTCCTAAGGCTTCAAATTCACCGAATCAGTGAGGTAGAGATGATGAGAGTGGGGCGGGTGTATAGCTCCGTGGTAGAGCGTGTGCTTAGCATGCATGAGGCCTGAGTTCAATTCCCAGTACCTCCATTTAAAAAAAAAAACCTTAAATAAGGCAATTAGGTAAACAATTAGGTTTGTTTACCTAATTACCTTTCCCCTCCAGGAAAAAAAAAAAAAGAAAAAGAACTGAGAGGATGAAAGAGAGAAAGAATTGAAATGATTCTATCCACACGACTCTCCTAACTCACGTAGCTCTGCCTGGCAGGCAGTAAGCAGTCACTAACAATAATACCTACATGGTGAGGTTGTTTAGTCCGGTGTTTAGAACCAGGACGGCACCCCGCAGGTCCTCACACCCTGTAGCTCTCACTACTGTTACCATCAGGAATATTGTTCTCATCACCACCGTTATCATTGCTATTGAATGACAAGTCAAAGGGGACAAGACAGCCCCAAAGGGGAATTAGCATCTCCTGCCCCTGCCCCAGAATTAGTATTCCCCAAATGTTAACACAGCGGATGATGGTGGTGATAGAAATAATTTCAATTGATTGAATGCCTGATGTTTGCAACAGAGCTCCTGTGTTAGGTCGTGTACACGCGTAAGGTTACGTGAATTCTTCCTGAGTGGGCCCCTCTGTTATTCCCATTTGTACGGACAGGGAGACTGAGGCCCAGAAAGGTGGAGTTCACTGTCCCGGACACGCGGCCGGTGAACAGTGGAGGAGGGAACGGACGCGGGCCTCCCAGGGGTTGGGGGAGGGGGCGCTCCCACGTCCCCGCAGCTCCCTGGGGCCGCGCGGCGCGCGGGGAGGGGCCGCCGCTGGGTCCGGGAGCGCGCAGCCTCACCTGTGCGTCCCCCGCTGCCCAGCGCCCGGCCTCACCTTGCCCTTGACGTCGAGGATGAAGACAGCCGAGGCAGACATGGTGGCGACCGGCGGACCTGGGCGGTGGGGAGGGAGCGCCGGGAGGCGACAGTGGTGCCGCTTCCTTCTTCCTGCGGAAGCGCCCGCTCGCAGGTGAGCACCCAGGTGAGCCGTCTTAAAGGGGAGGCCACCAGGTGAGTGGCGCTGTCGGCCAACGCTGCGACGGCTGGGAGGGGCGGAGCTTCGGATGTGACAGCTGTCCTGCCTCACTTTCCCTCTGAGCCCTGGAGTGCTGATGGGCGGAGACTCCAGACCAACCACCTACCCATCTATCATCCATCCATCCATCCATCCATCCATCTATCCACCCGTCCAACTAACCATCCATCCATTCATCCATCCAATTCTCCATTCATCTTGTTTCTCCTGTCACTCCTACACGCTTGTCAGCCCCAATAGAGCAGGGACTTTGTCCTTTTCATGACTGTGTCCCCAGTGCCCAGCCCTGGGTGTTCAATAATATTTGTCCAATTAATTAAATAATTAATACAATACATATTTATGAATTAATTTATTCTTTCACTCAAATATTTACTTAGGCAAATACTTTCACGCAGTGACGGGAATTGTGGCTTGCACTCTGAGTAGGACAAATGCAGCTGCTTTTATGATTATTCCTAATGCCACTCATTCCTTCCAAAAATATTTATAAGCTCCTACTATGTGACATTATCTCTGTAGTTCTCTGCTTCGCCAGCTGAGCTATCAAAGGGTGCGCCTACTATGTGACATTGAAGATGTTGATAAAATGTTGAAAACATAAATGGTCATTATTATGGTGACTATAATTGTGATCGTGTTACTCATCAACCAACATTCATTGAGCACCTACTGGACATATGGAAGCTGCTTTCATTAGGGTGATGGTGATGAAACTTGATGATGGTTCTCAGGGAGTGAATTTTTTTTGAGCACCCCACTGTGGCACTGTGGATGGTGACACAGAAAAGCCATTCCACTGCTGTTCTAGGGAGGGCGAGAGGCACACAACTGGGAACCAAAAAAACGGGGGGAGGGGATAGCTCAGTGGTAGAGTACATGCCTAGCATGCACGAGGTCCTGGGTTCAAGCCCCAATACCTCCATTTAAATAAATAAATAAACAAACAAACCTAGTTACCTCTCCCCCTAAAAAGAGAAAACCAAAAACATGGTTATCCCTGGTGGATGGGAGCCCCAAAGGCAGCTGATTTGGTGGCAGGAGGTTGGGGTGCCAGAGTTGGAGAATGAATGGGGCTGCCTGTGAGGCAGGGAATCAGAAAAGGTGCTGACATGTGAGAAAGGCCGAGGGTACCTGTAAATGGAGACACAACACAATAAGACCACATTATTGCCAGTGACTATTTGCCCAGCCCTTTAACTGCGTTGAGAGAGTCAGGGCTTTCTAAATTTCCACCACAACCTTAGGAGCAGAGATGATCCAAGAGAAAGAATCCCAGTGCAGAGCCTGGCACAAAACTGGTACTAATATCGCTTTTGTTGTGTTTATGTGTGTGCTGGTTGAGTGCCAGGGTTCTGAATCCTACCGACTGGGCTCAAGTCCTGGGTCTGCAAGCAGCCAGCTGAGTGGCCTCAGGCACCTGGTCTCCCCTCCCTGGCTCTCGGTTTGCACATCTGTGAAATACGGTTCATACTGCACTTTCCTAATTAGGTTCTAGTCCAGCTCCACTGCATTATGTTTGTTTGTTGTTTGGGGGGAAGTAATTAGGTTTATTTTTTTATTTTAGTGAAGGCACTGGGGATTGAACCCAGGACCTTGGGCATGCTAGGCATGCGCTCTACCACTGAGCTATACCCTCCCAACTCGACTGTGTTATGATGCACAACCTGATGCTTGGAACTGTGCCTGGGATGGAGCCAGTGCTCAGTGATGTTATTATTACTCGCTATGATTGTTATTTACTGTATGGCAGTTAAGAGTGCAGGAGCTGGGTCTGAATCCTGACTCCACCATTGGCTGTGAGGCATTGGGCTAGGGATGGCCCCACTCGTGCCTCAGTCTCTCCTTTTGTTAAATGGGTATGACAGCTGTGGTGCTGTCTCCTCAGGCTGCATCACTGAGTTACTGGGCACAACTCAATGCCTGGCACAGGACTTACACTCCCCACTCAATAGCTATTGCAGACCCTGGGTTCCATCCCGGGACTGTTCACTGGGAAGTTTGGTAGTGGGGCGAAGGAATCGGAAAATGAATCTCAACCTGTCTGGGAAGGATCTGCTCCAGAGGGAGGGAGGGTCCTGCGAGGCCTGGGGTTGGGGGGAGGCACTCAGCTCTTCCAGGCATCCTCTCTCTTTCCCCAAACTCAGCCCCAGTCCTTTATCAGCCCCTGACGGTGAGATGGGCAGGAGTCTCAAGGGAGGGAGAAGAGAGAACAGCAGCTATCAGAACCACCCACTCACCTCTCAGTTGCTTCTAACATCATTCTCTGAGCACTTACTTTCCTGTCTTATGGAGAAAGAAACAGAGGCACAAAGAGGTGAAGCCATTTGCCCAAGGCCACACAGCAGTTGAGACAGAATTTGAAACTGAATTGCGTTTGTTTTCTTTTCTTTTCTTTTCTTTTCTTTTTTTTAGGGGGGAGGTAATTAGGTTTATTTATTTTTTTAATGGAGGTACTGGGGATTGAACCCAGGACCTTGTGCATGCTAAGCACACACTCTAACAGTGAGCTATACCCTTCCCCCCGAACCTGAATTGTGGAGTCTGAGAACTGGGTCCCAGCCCTCTTCCAACTTATCTGTTACCTTGCAGGATACAAGTATTACTATTAAGAACAATAGCTAACCCCAATTTGGTGCTCTCTATATTCAGGTGCTGCCTTAAAAGTCTCCCATGTGGGAATCTTCCTGGAGCAATTGTTTCTCTGAGTTAGGGACCCTGTTCTTTCCATTTGACAGATAAGAAAACTGAGGCTGAGAAATAGAGAATGACTCATACAAAAATCACTGAGCCAGCAGAGGTAGACCTGGAATTCTAGCCCCACAAAGCCTGAGGTTTTATGCTTTCTCTGCCCCAAAAATGGAGGTCCTCCGTGCTCTTATCAGCCCCTTGCTCAGAAGGTGACCCAGATGGATTGTGGACACTGCCAGGCCCTTGCCCCAGCTGAAGCATTGTTGAACTTTGCAAGGGCCCTTCTCCTGGGGCCCCAGAAGTTTTCAAGCAGTAAACAGGACCCAAAAGCCTGGGCCAAGCGCCCTGGAATCTGAAACTCAGAGCCTGTTTGGCTGAAAATTTCATGAGCCCAAAAGCTTCTGTGGGGTCAGAGAACAGAGCAGCTCTGTGTACACGGTGGCCCCACTGCAGCTGCAACCTCCCCTATCCGCAGAAGCTGGGGCCCTGCCTCAGTTCCTCCCAGACGCCTACAGGGACCCTGCCTCTAGGCATCCCCTTCAACCCTCTCTCCACATCACTAACAGGATCTCCCTGAAACTCACAGCTCCTACAGCCCTCCCTCCCCCTCACATCGCCCATGGCTCCCCATTACACTCAAGCTGCCCTGCTTAGCAGTCACCCCTGCTGACCTCTCCCACGATGTGTGGCTTGAAACCATAGACTCAGACACAATGACATCCCTAATTTCAGTTCCTCTCTCTCTTTCTCTCCTTCCTCTGCCACATGACTCCCTCAGTGCATGACGTCTGCCCTTTTGCTTTCTCTGCCTCATCCTTACTTAGTTCCCAGGTCTCCTCTTCTGAAGCACCCTCTGACCTCCCACCCACTAAGGATCTAGGTCAGATCCCTCCTCTAGACTTTCCCAAGTCTTCCGTGACCCCCAACACAGCTGTGTTGCACCATATTTTTTTCAATTCATACTTTTTATTTCTCAAGGTGTAAATGCCAAAGCTAGTTGGAATTGTTTGTTTGTGTGTTCTGATTTATTATTTAATTGAAGTGTAGTTGATTTCAATATTGTGTTAGTTTCAGATGTACAGCAAAGTGATTCAGTTATATGTATACATATATTCTTTTTCTTGATTCTTTCCAATTATAGGTTATTGCAAGATATTGAGTATATCGTTCTCTGTGCTATACAGGACATCCTTGTTTAGCTCTTTTATATATGGTAGTGTGTATCTGTTAATCCCATACTCCTAATTTATCCCTCACCTCCCCCATGTTGCACTGTGTTTTAAAAAATCTATTTAAAATGTTTATTGTGGTGTTATATATATATATATATATCTCACATAAAATTGGCCATTTTATCCATTTTTTTATTCTTTTTTGGGGGGGGAGGAGGGTAATTAGGTTTATTTATTTATGTATATGGAGGTACTAGGAGATTGAACCCAGGACCTCATTCATGCTAAGCACCCACTCCACCATTGAGCTATACCCTTATTCCATTTTATCCATTTTAAGTGTCCAGTCCAGTGGCATAAAGTACCTCCACATTGTTGCACAACCAGCACCACCATCTGTCTCAAGAACTCTTCCTCTTCTGAAACAGAAACTCTATCCCCAATAAGCAATAACTTACCCTCCCCCAGGCCCTGGCACCCACCATTCTACTTTCTGTCTATGGTTTTGACTCCTCTAGGGACACCCTATAAGTGGGACCATACAGTATTTGGTCCTTACGGGACCGGCTTGCTTAAATCTATTGTTTGAAATGGAGTTTTAATCACCCAAAAACCTTAGGACTACTTTCTCTCCCACTTAAGAGAGAAGGAGAAAGATAGAACATTATAGATCAGGAAACATTCCCCTTTCTCCCCTCCCCCCACCCTGATCCCTCTGACATTTGCTGACGTGTTCAGATCTGTTGTTACCTGCAGATGCGTGTTTCTATGTGATATATCTCTTGCTGTTTCTCCTGTGCATGCCATGCATAACTGACTAGATAAAACGTGCTATTTTTACTCACGATAGGACCTGAGAGCCCAGCGGAGCTACTTTGCAGGGTTATGGTTGAGGGGTGTGGTGCCTGTGTGGGTTGTGAAGTCAGGCTCTGTGGGTTCAGCTTCTTATACAACACCAAGCTTATTAACTGTGTGATTTTAGGTAAATGACTTAACCTCTCTGTGTCACTTTCCACAAGTAGAAAATGGTTACAAGAAGTAATACAAAAGACAATAAATTGCTTAACCTCTCTTTCCCAAATTGGAAAATTGTTCGAAAGATTTAATGTAAAGGACTTAACACCTCATCTGATGCAGATTAAGCTTCCTATAAACATTTACTCTTGTTCTAACCTGCAGGGTCACTTCCTTCTTTCTTAAACTGTTTAAAAACTTACCCACTTTTAAAATGTAACATATGTTAAGAAAGGGCAGATGTCAAGTAAGTGTGAGAAACCGAACCCACCTGTTTAACCACAGATCTGTTTCCACCCCTACTGCCTCCGGAAGCCACCCTATGGCCCTGCCAGTCACTACCAACCAACTGCAAAGGCCGCCTCTGATCTATGTTCTTTTCTCTTTTTCTAGCTTTGCAATGGAAATTTATTATTTTTTAAATTTTTAGGTGGGGAGGTAATTAGGTTTACATATTTATTTATGTTTTTTTGAAGGAGGTACTGGGGATGGAACCCAGGACCTCGTGCATGCTAAGCATGCACTCTACCACTTGAGCTATACCCTCCCTCCAAAATTTATTATTATTATTATTATTATTATTATTATTATTATTATTATTATTATTATTATTATATTTTTAGTTTTATTTAAGTGTAGTCGGTTTACAATGTTGTGTTAATTTCTGGTGTACAGCATAGTGATTCAGTTATACATATATGTATATATTCCTTTTCATAGTCTTTTTTATTATAAGCTATTACAAAGTATTGACTATAATTCCCTATGCTATCAGTAAGACCTTGCTGTTTATCTATTGTATACATAGTGTTAGTATCTGCAAATTCCCAACTCCCAATTTATCCTTACACCTCCCCTTTCCCCCGATGATCGATGTTCTGTTACCATAGACTGATTAACTATGCCTGTCCTAGAATTTGATACCAAATTTTCCTTTGGTATAATGCTCTTTTTCCTTTTGCATAATGCTCTTTTTTTTTTTCTTTTCTTTCTTTCTTTCTTTTTTTTTTTTCCTGAAGATTCATCCAAGCTATTGTGTTTAGCAGTACCAATACTCCTCTCCTTTTAATTGATGAGGAGTGGTCCTTGGTATGGATGAATTGTAGTTTGATGAACCAGCCATTCACCAGCTGATGGACATTTGAGTTGCTTCCAATTTGGGGCCGTTATGAATAAAGCTACTTTGAACATTTGCATAGATTTGCAAGGTTTTTTTCTTTCTTTTCTCTCTTTTTTTTTTTTTTTTTTTTTTTTTTTTTTTAGTGGTTTTGTGGTTTTATTTTTCTTGGGTAAATACCCGTAAATACCCAGGAGTAGAATGGCTGGGTCATATGGTAGGCACCCATTTACAAGAAACTACCAGATCTTTTTCCAAGTGGTTGTACCATTTCACATTCCCACCAGCAGTGTGGAAGAGCCCCATTTACTCCAGATCCTCATCAACACCTCAATCTTTTGAGTTTTAACTATTCTTGTAGGTGTGTAGAGGTGTATTGTAAGGTTTTAATTTGCATTCCCCAGATGACTTCATTCTTTTTATCTGTTGCATGGTGATGATACCATTGTGTCTATTGTGTTGTATACACCCCTGTATTGATGAATACACAAGTTCTCCCCCATTTAAAAAAATATTATTTTTTAAATTTTGGTGGGGGGTTAATTAGGTTTTGTTTTTATTTTTAGAGGAGGTACTGGAGATTGAACCAAGGACTTCACGCATGCTTAGCATGCACTCCACCACTTGAGCTATACCCTCCCCCATTTTTACAATAACTATCAAAGCTTCAGGTAACACTCTTTGGCACGTACTCCCCATACATACACACCTGCGATGACTTCTCCAGGGTCAGTGGCAGAGAGGAACCGCACAGGGTGGAGACGATTGGGATTTAATCTTTCTGCCAGAGAACATTCTGACCCACAGCATCAGCTCACCCAGCTTGATGTTACCAAACTAAAATTCTTGCCAATATGATGAATGAAAATAGCATCATTTTGTCTGTTCACTGGCACATAGTCCGCGCTTAGTATCTATTTGGCGAATGAATGGATGGATAGATGGTTGAACGAATGACGACTGCTTCTTGCCCACTAAACACACGGAGAGAGTCTCTCCTAAGCCCAGATGGGAAACAAAGGTTGGGGCCCCACCCCATCCAGAGCCCGGCCCCGCCCCCCGGGTGCCGCCCCTCCGCCCGCTCGGAGCTCCCATTGGATGGGGCCCGCGGGGCCGACCGGCGGGAGGGGCGGGGCCGGGCCTGGGGCGGGGAGCTGCAGCCGGCGGAGCCTCCCGCCCTCCGGGGCTGGGGTCGCTCTGGCTCGCACTCCCTTCCCCGCCCGCCGCGGCCATGGTGGACGAGCGGAAGGACGAAGTCTACGGTAGGAGCTGCCTCTGCTGGGTTGTGTGGAGGCCTTGGGGGTGGGGGACGTCCGTGATCTTAAACACCCGCGCTGCAGCCCGGGGCCCCCCTCTTGCTTCCCGGCCTTGAATTCTGCTCTGCGCAGAGCCCACGCCTCCCTGCTTCCGCCGGGTTGCCCCGCGTCCCCTCTCGGGAGCCCCCGCTCCCTCTCCGGCTGATGGGCCAGGACTCATGGCGCATGCTCCGCCAGGGGAGGTCCCGTTATCTGGGCGGCTCGGATGCAGGGCGGGGGAGGGGAGGTACGGCAACTGGGGCTGGGAAGAAGACCAGGGCCCCGACCTCCCCAAATCCTCCTCCTTTTCCATTCCCCTTTGTACACGTCTTCCTCCTGCGCACATCCCCCTAGATGTCAGCTGTCCTGGGCTTTTGGTCAGATAGGGAAACTGAGGCCAGACTAGACAGACCGAATGTGGGAGCCCCTTGGGTCTCGCCCTCCCCCTAGGGAAGGCGGAAACGAGGGCCCCACCGGCGAAGGGGCAAGAAGAAAGCAGGAAACAGTTGAGAAACTTTCCCCTCCCTATATAAAGGGCCGAGGGAGGTGGGGCTAGCTCCCATTTCACGGAGTCTTGGCGACAGGGACCCCCTCCCTTGAACCTCTGAAGGCAGCCTTCCCTCTCGGCCCAGATGAGGCCAAGATGAGGCTTCCTCTCCACCCGCTTTCTAGGGTGCTTTCCTTCCCCTGGTTCCAATGGAGGGGTGATGTGGTCCTCAGTTTCTCCTTTTTCTTCCCCATTTTGGGTTCCCAGGGCTGAGCTGGGCACACGCCCCATGTGGCACTGCCCTGGGGCAGGGGATCCCAACACCCCTCCTTGTGTGACTGAAACTTCCTGGAAACTGTGAGACTGAAGAGCCTTGGGGAGGGGGCCGGAAACCACTCATAAACAAGCTTAAACAGGACTAGAGCAGTGCCTCCCTACCCCCAGGGACTGTGGCCTCCAGAGGCTGCAAAGAGAAACAGATATGGGAGGCCAGGCTCTCCACGCCCAGCCCAGCCAAGAGGGAAGCACTGGGACCTGGCAGCCGCCCAACTTTTCCCCTCCCTGCTTGAAGCTGCCAGCCCCAACCTCCTGAGGGGCCTCCTTGCTCTTGGTTTTGGCCCAAGCCCCAGACCCTGTGGCTGTCTTTGCTGTGTGTCCCTTGGGTGTGGCTGGCTGTCTCTGATCTGGGATTATCCATCTGGGGTCCTGCCTGCCTGTGGGCAGCACCTGAGAGATCGTTGGTCTCCCTGAGGCAAGGCTGGGGCAGAGTAGACAATGATGGGATTCACCCAGCCTTGAATTTGGCCAAAAGGAGCCAGCTATGGATGGGCCTGAGTAAACCCTCCCAGGTCCTGCCAGGACCACACTGAGACAGGGGACCTACATGCCTAACAGACCTGGTCCTGGGCTCTGGGAGAACATTGCATCAACAAGTATGTACTGAGCATCCTACAGGCAGCATCCGGACACAGACAACATAGCAGTGAACAAAGCAGAAAAATCCTTGAATCAGTAGGTAATTTTAGGTTGTTGTCAGTGTAGTGAGGCAATGAACAGGACACTGTGTGTGTGTGTATGTGTAGGGTCATCTGGGATTATTTTAGGCGACCAAAGGCTGGGGGTTGAGCCAGCCGTGGGAAGATCTGAGAGAAGTGTGATCTAGGGAGTGACAACAGCAAACAAAGCATGCAGTTGCTTAATGATTTATCTCTATGAGGCCCAGGGGATCGTGAGATGGAGACTTCAGCTGGGTCTTGCAGTCAGGCCCTCACTTCCTCTAGAGGGACCACATTGCTTGAATCCTCCAAGTTGTGTGTCGGGGGGTGATCCTTGCTTAATTTGTACATGGTCCATTCTCATCAGACCCAAAAACTGAGGACCCTCAGGCTGCCCTGTGAAGTCTTTGCCAGATAACGGGGAGCTTTCCTTTGGGAACAATGTGCAAAGAGTGGCTCAGGTATCCTTCCCTTGTGCCCTAGTGCCTTCCCATCAGTCACCAACTTAGGGGGTAATGTCAGACACGCACAGGTTCAAATCCTTGTTCTGACACAGATGAGCTCTGTGGCCATGGGTGAGTTGGTGACCTCTCTGAAACTCCATATCCTCATCAGTAGGGCTGGGCAGACCGTGCTGACTGGTAGGAAGTGTTTTGCACACTGCCAGGTGACCTCTACGTGCTCCGAGGCCTCTGGGACTGGGGATACTGGGGATATGGATTTTCTGTGAGCTGATGGAGAGGCAGCCCTCTGTCAGGGTGTATACTTAGACTGGACTGATAAGGGCAGAAAGTTCCCTCCCTAGCAGACACCTTATCTAGAGGAAAGCAGCATCTCTGAGGAAGCCAGGAAATGGCTCCTGGCCCCGGCGGATGTCAGCAAGGGGCACTGCCAAACTTCTCAGCCCACCCTTGACATGAGCAGCATGGAAAAAGATTCTAGGTAACCTAAAACAATAGACTGATGGGGTGAGGGGAAAAAAGTAATAGTGCTTGTTTAAAAAGTAGATTCCATGGCCCCATTCACTAGAGAATTCAACTCAGCCAGCAGCAGGGCGCTGGCATCTGAGTTTTTAAAAAACATTGTCGGGAGAGGGTATTGTTAATTGCAACTTTTTTTGGAAAGAGATAACACATTCACATGCTTCCAAACAAAAAAAGATACAAAAGACTTTATAGCTTTATAAAATCTGCTTCCTGCTCCCTCTCCCAATATCACACTTCTTTCTTGCAGTATATCTGCATGGCAACTTGTTGTGTTTTCTTCCAGGGTCTAGGCCTTAGACCTTCTCATGCAACTACACATATTCTTTATTTAGTGGCTTTTCCCCCCTCTTTTACAAAAATGTTAAGAAACCCTTAAAGTGCTAGCTTTGTGAGGCAGGAATGCATATCTGTTTAGTTTGAAGGTGTATCCACAGTGTCTGTCACATGGTAACAAAGTCGGTGCTCAACAGATACATTTGTTGAATGAAAAGTTGTGTGTTTCACATTGTGTTGCTTTTTTTTTTTGCTTAATGTGTTGGAGGTGATCTCTCCCTCACATCAGTGCCTGGAAACCTCTTCAGTCTTTTGGGACAGTTGCATTAAGTTGTGCATTTGTGGGTGGACCATCTTAAGTTGAACCAATCGAGGGGAATATTTTGAACTTTTTATTGAAGTAGAAAATTCGTACATAAAAGGGTACACACATCTCAGCAGCACCCAGGTCAGGAAAAAAACATTACCAGCCCCCAGAGGTCCCTTATGCCCAAGGACGGCCTATTAGTATTATGATTATTTTTATTTTTGTGTGTGTGGTTAAAAAACATAACAAAATTTCCCATCTTAACCATTTTTAAGTTCAGTAGTGTTAAGTATTGTTACACTGTTGCACTGTGGCCTGTTTTTGTAAAGCCAATGGATTGAGTGGCTCTTACATTTTTAAATGGTTCTTAAAAGAAGAATATGTGACAGAGATGATATGTGAACCACAAAACTTAAAATCTTTAATATCTGGGGGTAGGGTACAGCTCAGTGGTAGAGCGCATGCGTAGCTTACATGAGGTCCTGGGTTCAATCCCCAGTACCTCCACTAAAAAAAGATAAAAATAAATAGTTAAAAAAAACCTTTAATATCTGGCCCTTAGAATAAATTTGCAGATGTCAAGTAAGGCCTTTCTCATCGCCCCTAGAAAGTTCTCTCCTGCCTCCTTCCAGTCAATCCCCAAAGGGAGGCTTATTGTTTATTTTTTTTAATGGAGGCACTGGGGATTGAACCCAGGACCTCGTGCGAGCTAAGCATACACTCTACCACTGAGCTATTACCCTCTCCTCCCCAAGCTTATTTTTAAATCAGATTTTAAACTCTTACATAACAAAATTAATATATTCTCTCTGTTGGGGTGGGGGAGGCTGAAAATTAAAAATAAGCCCTCAACCGCACAGATTTTAGCCTTCCCTGTGAAAGAACCCTTCACATACCCTCAGCTAGCTGTCCCCAGCTCAGAGGTAACACAGCCAAGAAGTCTCTTTCCCGAGCTTAGACTATTCATTTCTTTGTGTATGTGTGGCATCTGTATCTTTTTTTAAAGCTCCTCAGGCTGGTTTACTGAGAAACAGTACTGTTCCTAGGGTGGGATACTATGTTGCCTTGTAAAAAGATGCAGTATGTCTAACCTTGCTGACGGGGAAACAAAGTCCAATGATGTCAGTCTGCGAAATAGCAAAGTAGGAAACAGGGTGTGTAACAAAACAGCGGGGTAAGGGATAAATAGCTACATATCTGCTTATGTATGTAGACATTTTCTGGAAGGAGGAAAGGGAAACCAGTGAGAGGAACTGCTCCCAATGTGAGGAAGTGTGGGCTCTGGGCCAGGGGTGAGAGGGAGAGTGATTTTTCTTAGTCTAAAGGCTTGTGCTGCCAGAAGTTGTTTGTTGTTGTTGTTGTTTAATCTTGATAAGCATACAGGTTACTTAACGTAAACAAGTTCATTGATAACCTCCTTCAGCAAATACTTGGTCCCAAGTGCCAGGTTCAACCCTGGAGATACAGCAGGCAATGTGCTTGCCAGGAACTGACATTCTTGCAAGGGATCCACATACTAAGATGACTGAGGAAAATTCTGAGAATATCAGAGAAGGGCTCTGGAGAAAAGTGTAGCCAGAAGGAAGGGTGGGCCTGATCTAAAGGGCCTGGAGGCAGGGTTTAAAATTTCAAATCAGAGGATCAGAGAAGGCCACATACTGACCTGACTAATGGAATAAGAAAGAGAGTCATGTTTCAGGCAGCGGGCAAAGCCTGTGCAAAGGTCCTGGGGTGGGGGAGTGTGTCTGGTATGTTTGAGGAGCCGTGAGGAGGTCCACATGGCTGGAGTGGAGAGGTTGAGGTATAGAATGGCAGGAGGTGAGGGCAGAGAAGGGATGGGCAGAGTGGACAGGGCCTTGTGCACCCCCGGAGGACTTGGGTTTTTGTTCCGAGAGAGATAGGAGTCATTGAATTCTGAGCAGAGGAGGGACCTGACCTGACTCCGGTTCACAAGGGCCCTCTGGCCTCTAGGGTGCAATGGCAGAAGCCAGGCGACCAGCCCAGAAGTGATAGCATTGGTCAGGGGGCATGAATTGCCTTTACCAAGGTGCTAAATAAATGAACAGACATACAAAAAAGCAAACCAGAGTTCTGACTCTCAGCTGGGTTCTGGAACCCAGCATTGGCTGTGTTCCAGTCCCAGCTCCATTCTTTTTTCCTTTTTTAAATTGAAGTATAGTTGATTTACAATTATGTTGTGTTAGTTTCAGGTGTACAGCAAAAGCAAAGTAATTCAGATTTTTATATATATATTCTTTTTCTGATTCTTTTCCATTATACATTATTGCAAGATATTGAATATAGTTCCCTGTGCTATACAGTAGATCCTTGTTATCTATTTTACTTTAAAAATTTTTAAAAGGTCATTTCAGGTTGTTTTTTCTCTTTTTATTTATTTATATTTTATCATTCCATTTATTTTTATTTTGGGGGAGGTAATTATGTTTATTTATTTATTTACAATGGAGGCATGGGGATTGAACCCAGGACCTCGTGCATGCTAAGCACACACTCTTCCACTGAGCTGTACCCTCCTCCTGTCTATTGTATATATAGAAGTGTGTATATGTTAGTCCCAAACTCCTCATTTATTCCTCCCCCCACACCAGCTCCATTGTTCCCAGCTCTGTACCAGCACAGACCCTTTCAAGTATCCCTGAACCTTTTGTGTCTGTACCTTTCATATATCTGAGCCTGTCTGTCAGTCTAGAAAATGGGGTTAAAGTGTCCGCTCCCTCTCAGGTCTACCTCAAGGGACCAGTGAACTCCTGTGGGTCTAGCACTGCACTGGAACTGGGTCTATGGTAAATGCCCGGTTAATCGGAGTTCTTTGCAGAGTACACAGCTGAGGAAAAGGAGCAGCGTTCAAAATCCCAGTTCCCGCTGACTGGGTGATTTCAGACAAGTCATGAAGCATCTCTGGGCCTCTGTTTCTCCATTATGCCATCTACCCTCAGAGCCTTGTTGTAGGAATCAAATGAGTTCCTGGAAGGAAATGTCTGCTTCAGTGCCCAGCACACAGTAGGTGCTCTATTTCTTGCTCCCAGCATTGCTCTCAGTGGAGTCACTTCTAGTTTTCCTACCCAGATGCTGTCCCCAAACCTTTTGTCAAAGGGACTTGTCTGGGCAGCTGAGATGTCCATTACCCATACACAGATTTCTGGGAAGGCGGGGTAAGCCGGCCTGGCTGCGTGGGCGAGGCCTGGGGCTGCTGCAGGCCTTGTGGACTTGGCCTGTAACCAGAAGCCGCGGGGGCTGGGTGCCACTTGATGTCCTGGCACGAGGATCGTGACCAGGCAGCCTCTCTCTGTTCTCTTACCTCCTACGCCCATTGAGCTGGGTGGACCGGCCATCCTGCCCAGCCAGGCCTGGACCCAAGGGCTGCCTCCCCTCCCCAAACCTGGTCTTATGGCCCAACTTTCCCAGACCTTCTCCCACACCATTGTCACATCTCTCCCAGCATCTGCCAACGAAGTGGCCTGGGTTGGAGCCAGCAGGGCCTTGGTTCGATGCACAGCTCACCAGCTATGTGGTTGGAACACAAGGCCTCAGTTTACCCCCTCTGTCAAATGGGGCCTCACTCCTAGTTAGCGTTTCTGGAAGCCTTGGACCCCAGACCTGTGCTAATTGGTTTTTTCTGCATCAGGTCCTGGCAATACCTACCAGGAAATGCAAACTTGAGTCCCATTCTCCACATGGGAAAATGGCAGCCTGGAGAGGGAGAGGGCTTGTCAATTCCCCCCCCCACCAGTGTTGAGGGGGATAAATGACACGTCTTACCTCTCCTGGTCGTTGTCAGCAGAGCCCATGAAGCAGGGTGGCGGGGCGCAGACTTGGGCTCAACACATGTCAGTTCACTGCCTAGAGACCAGGGGGCAACAAACTTCTGTAAAGGACCAGAGAGTAAATATTTCCAGCTCTAAGGGCTCCATACAGTCTCTTATCACTGCTGCTTAAGTCTGCCATAGGCAATAGACAACATGAAAGCGAGCAGCCTGGACAAGATGAGAAGGAATGAGCATGGCTCTGGGCCAAGAGAATTAGACTTACGGCCCCTGACATTTGAAATTTCACATGAAGACATAGTCTTCTTTTGATGTTTTTCAGTCATTTAAAAATAAGGTCCTACTGTAGAGCACAGAACTATATTCAATAGGTTGCAGTAACCTGTAGTGAGAAAGAATATGGCCAGGTGGAGGGTGTAGCTCAGTGGTAGAGTGTGTGCTTAGTTAGCATGCACAAGGTCCTGGGTTCAATCCCCCATATGGCCATTAAAGTAAATCTTATTGCCTCCCTCCTCCAAAAAAAAATGAAAAAGAGTACGTGTATGTGTGTATATATACGTATATTTAACTGAATCAGCAGTTACAAACATTCCAACACAGATAAGTGAATCACTACACTGACACCAGAAACTGATACATCGTAAATTAAAAAAAAATTTTTTTAATAGAAAGACCATTCTTAGCTTTGAACCCTATGAAACCATGGTGGATGGATTTGCCCCATGGGGGATGGTTTGCGAACCCTGGCCTGAATGATTAACACACTGCGGTAGGCAGCATAACGGTCCCCCCAAAGATGTCCACATCCTAATTCCTGGAACCTGTTACTCTGTTACCTCACGTGGCAAAAGGGAATTTGCACATGAGATTAAATTTAGGATCATGAGATGGGGAGATTAATCCAGGCTCATCCAGGTGGGCCCAAGAACAAGTTTCCTTATAAAGAAAAGAGAGCTCAGATATATGCCCAGGAGTGGAATTGCTGGGCCATATGGTGGTTCTCTTTTTAGGTTTTTGAGAAACCTCCATATTGTTTTCCATAGTCACTGCACCAATTTACATTCCCGCCAACAGTGTAGAAGGGTTCCCTTTTCTCCACATCCTTGCCAACATTCGTTATTTGTGTTCTTTTTGATGATGGCCACTCTGATAGGTGTGAGATAATATCTCATTGTGATTTTGATTTGCATTTCCCTGATACTAGTGATGTTGAGCAACTTTTCATGTTCCTGTTGGCCATCTGCATTTCCTCTTGTGGAAAAATGTCTGTTCAGTTCTTCTGCCCATATTTTAAGAGTCTCATGCTCTACCGACCGAGCTAGCTGGGTAGGCTCTGCCCATATTTTAAATGGCTTGGTTGGTTGTTGGTTTGCTTTTTAATTGAAGTACAGTTGATTTAAAATGTATTAGTTTCTGGCGTACAGCATGGATGGAATCATGCTAAGTGAAATAAGTCAGACAGAAAGACAAATACTGTAAGATACCACTTAACATGCGAAAATCTAAAAAAATACAGCAAACTAGTGAATATAACAGAAAAGAAACAGACTCACAGATGTAGAGAAGGAAATAGTGGTTACCAGTAGGGAGAGGGAAGGGGGCGGAGAAAGATAGAGGCAGGAGAAGTAAGAGGTACAAACTATCAGGTATAAAATAAGCTACAAGGATGTATTGTACAACATGGGGAATGTAGCCAATATTTTATAATAACTGTAAATGGAGTATAACCTTTGAAAATTGTGGATTACTATATTGTATGCCTGTAACATTATATTGTACATCAACTATACTTCAATTTTTTAAAATATATTGTAATATAAGCACATAAATAAAGAAAAAAGAAAAAAAAGACGGAGGGGGAAGGTATAGCTCAGTGGTAGAGTGTGTACTCAGCATGCGAGAGGTACTGGGTTCAATCCCCAGAACCTCTGGTAAAAATAAATAAATAAATAAACCTGGTTACCTACCCGCCCCCACAAAAAAAAAAGGAATTAAAAAAGAAAGAAAAGAGGGAGGCAGGGGAGTCAGAGGAGGAGACCTAACAAGGGAGAAGATTCTCTGAGACTGCAGAAGGCTTGCAGCCTGGCCAGCACCTTGATTTTGGCCCAGTGAGATGTACTTTGGATGTCTGACCTCTGGAAACTTGAGATAATAAATTCGTGTTGTTTTTAAGCTGCCAAATTGGTGGTCACAGCTTACAGCAGCCATAGGAACCTCATACAAGCACTAACTCGGGAGCAGGGTGGCCTGGCTCTGTGGCTCACCAGCTTTGTGGCCCCAGCATGTTATGTCTCTCTGGGCCTCAGTTTTCACATCTGTCAAATGGGATCAACCCACAAAGTTGCTATAAGGGTGAATTGAGGTAAACCGCGTAATGTTTCTGAAGAGCACCTGGCACTCAGTAAACCAGTGATAGGGAGGCACTGGGGCATTGTTGCAAAGATACAGCAAGTTTCCACCCTGCAGGGTTTGAATCAGGCTCAATTATCAAACCATTAGGATTCGCTTTGCCCCTCCCTCTGTCCCCCCTTGGCTAATGTTAAAATGAGAGCTAATGGAACCCATCAGATGACAGTACCAATGTTCCCTCTTATATTTCCTGAGCCACCCACAAGGCAAGGCCCTGAGCCAAGGCTACACCAGGCGCCTAGCTCTGCATCTTTAATTCCATCTGACAAGTTCACACTACAAGGCCATAGCTCAACTGTCCCAGCTACAGCCACCAAATTTCCCTGAGAACTGACTGAGACTTCGCCTCCCTAGCCTGAACATGCTGTCATGCTCCTGCTCAAACACCCTCAGTGGCTCCCATTCACCCATCAAAACTGGAGAAGGGACCCACCACTTGTTGCTAGGGTACTGGGCATGCAGGTTCCTCTCCCTGACCTACGGTTTTCTCTGTTGTAAAATGGCTTGTTAATAGGAGTGCCTATTTGGTAAAGAGCCCTGAGCCAGGGTCTGAAACGTACTCCTTGGTTAGCACAAGCCGTTCTTATCTGACAGCTCCCACTGCCAATCTGGCTGCTATTTGGCTGATACTAGAAACCTCCTGAGCTGCCTTCTCTCTCCTCCACCCATCTTACTGGTCCCACCTCTTATCAGAAGGTTGAAATATGCTCTTGTGTTTTCCCTTCATACTTGTGAGTTTTCAGTTTTCTATATTTGCATGATTAATCCACATGGAATTTGTTTTGCAAGGTGTTGGAGGTGGAGTTAACTTCATTTTCTTCCAAATGCACAGTCAAAGCTAGTGACTGATTATCCTTTCCTTGCCAACTGGAAATTTCACACTTAATATATATTAAATTCTTATATGTATAAAATTTGCAAATTAATATGGGCACCTGGAAAACTCTAAGCTGCTTTTTTTTCCCTTGCTTTTAAAAAAAAATTTTTTTTAACGGAGGTACTGGGGATTGAAAACCTCACACATGTTAAGCACATGCTCTACCACTGAGCTATCCCCCATCCCCTTAAAGCTGCATTTTTATTTTCAGTTTTAGCTATGCATACATGGATTATATGCTGTGGTTATTCATTTAACAAACCCTGACTGCCGGCCTGTTCTATGCCAGGTGCTATGCTGGGCGCTGGAGACACAGTTCTGAACAAAACGGACATCAGTCCCTGCCCTGTGCAGTAAACATGCGGGCAGACAGTAAACAACCAATATATAAATGAGTGGTGTTAGGTGGTAAGAAACAACATGAAACCAGGTAACAGGGGAAAGGGGGAAAGGGCGCTGTCTTAGGACAGTCAGAGAAAGTCTCTGAGGAGGTGATGTTTGAGCAGAGGTATGAAAAAGGTGGAGTCATGTAGATGTCTCCACGGGGAAGAGCTTTCTAGGTGGAGGGAACAGCAATTGCAGAGGTCCTGAAGGGAGACTGTGCCTGGTGAGCTTGTGTATGGCCAGGAGGCCAGCGAGGCTGGAACAGAGCGAGGAGAGGAGAGAGTGAAGGAGGTGAGGTCAGGGAGGTGACGAGGAGAGCAGGCAGGGCCTCGTGGGCTGCAGGGAGGACTTGGGCTTTTCCTCAGAGTGAGATGGGAGTCTCCTCCGGGTTCGGGGCAGAGGAGGGATGTGCCCTGACTTGGGTGTTTACAGGCTCCTCTGGCCGCTGTTGGGGGAACAGTGCAGGACAAGGGTGGGAGCTGCACTGTCCAGACAGGAGATGACAGCCATGTGACAAGGGTGGGGGCTGAGGAGAGGGTGAGAAATAGTTGGATTCTAGACAAATTCTGAAGGCAAAGCTGATATAAAGCAGAGAGGTATCCCAGGTTTCCAGCCTGAGCACTTCTGACTTGGGGCACCTTGGGGGACACGCAAGGGCTTGATGTGGCCATGCTGAGTGGGAGGTGCCCATGAGACCCCTTGTGGGCTTCTGGCGGGCAGAGTCACAGGGACATGCAGCTTGGGGTGAGGCCCTCCCCAAAGGTCCACATTTTAAAAAAATTTTTTTTGAGAAGGAGATTGTTAGGTTTACTTATTTATTTTTGGAGGAGGTACTGCGATGGAACCCAGGACCTTGTGTATGCTAAGCATGCGCTCTACCACTTGAGCTATGCCCTCCCCACTCCCAGGGGTCCACATTTGGGCATCATCAGGGTGGAGCTGGTGGTTGAAGGCCTGCGTCTGCCAGTGTGTCCCCAGGGGACCGAGTGTATCTGGGAAGAGGAGAGGCTGTGGCCTGGGCACCGCTCGGACTGGGTGGGACTGTGGCAACCAGAGGACTACTTTGGGAGGCCTGGTCACTCAAGGGCATGGCTTTGAGCCTGGGGCCTTGACTGCCTGTTTGCTCAAGCCTGTGGGCCAGGGGGCAGGTGGGCCTCCACAGCTGGAAGCCACTAGGAGGGGGAGGTGACATTTCTCTCAGGATAAGCTGAGTTGGTGACCAGAGCCCCACAAGGGGGTGCCTGACTCTGAGGCAGCAGCTACAATTAAGCACCAACTGTATATAACCACACTTATGACCCTTGCTTGCTGTATGCTCTGTATAGTTGGTTGTACTGTAAGTATACAACTGGGCCCAAGGGTTGTTGAGAGATGCAGTGAGAACAGGCACATGATGAAGGGAGGATACAGCCGTGGGGGCTGTGTACTCCCACACAAGCTGTGCAACCCCACACTGACTATATACCTTCCACCAGCTGTATACCACTACCCTACTGTATATTCCACACTGATTAAACACCCCTAATTGTATACCTCCATGTGGGCTATATGCCCCATGTTGGCAGTACCCCCATACCTACTGTATACCCCCACATCCGCTGAACTCCCCTACACTGACAATATAGTGCATCTGCGCTAACTGAATATCTCCTGGTACCTGTACCTAGTTTTGGCTGATTTTGCCTTTATGCTTTAGCCCCATATCACAATTGAGGAAACTGAGGCTCAGGGAAAGGAAGGCACTGGCCTGACTATCCTCTGGCTCAGATGCACCCAGAAGGATGTCAGCTCCACCAGGACAGACCCACAAGACTGGGTCTCTCTCATTTGCCCCTGTTCCTGGTGCCCAGCCAGTAGGCACTCAGTAAATACTTGTTCTCCAAAACAGTGGCTTCAGGATTATCCACTGTGAGGGTGTGCAGGGATGGCTAGCTCAGGTGTGTAGCCTCAGGGGCCACAGAGGGATCAGAGCCAGGCAGGGATGTGACATGGGGACTGTAAGTCGCCGTTTTAAAGAGACTGGCGATGTGGATTTTTAAATAGACTACAAATATTTAACTCCTGGCATTTAATTTTTTTAAGAATGCAGACCAGAAGAAACAAACACCCTCCCCCCCACCACCACTGGCTTGAGAGTTTTCAGCCTGAATAGGCTATAATTGGTTGTTTGAGTTCAGCAAAACCAACTGCCGGTTTTGTGGCGCCTGGCTAGAGATTTAACCTCCTTGCGCCTCAGTTTCCGTACCTTGAGAATGGGACAATTATCAGGCGCCTTCCAGGGTGGAGGGTTGTTCTAGGCGGTGTCGCCTGGTGGGTGGTGGGGGGAACCCAGGCCACGGAGCGCTGCCTTAGGGTGCCCGGGGTGGGGGCTGGGCGGCTGGCGGGGAGGGCTAAATCCGGCCGGCGGGTGAGTGGCGGGAGCAGCTGCCGCCCCGCCCGGCCCCCTCCTCCTTCCCTGCCTCCCTCCGTTTCGCGGTCCAGTCTGTCCGGAGGCAGCCGCTCCACTAGGGCCGGTCTGACCGGTTTGGGCCGCCCCGCCCGGCTCTGCTGGGAGGAGCCGCCGCCAGTCGGTCCCTCGGTCCCTCCCTCGGGACGCCCGCGCGTCGGGACCCGAGGGCCAAGCGGGCACGGGAGCAGGCGGGCGGCCGGCGGGGCTGGGCACCTGCAGGGATGGCGGGCGAGCGGCAGCACTACTACGGGAAGCACGGTAGGCAGCGCCCGCCGCCCGCACGCGGGCCTGGCAACTTGGAGGGGGGCAGCGGGAGGACGAGGATGGGGGCTGAGGGGCGAGCGGAATTTCAGATCTCTTCCTGTAGGCCCCTCATCATCACCTGCCAGCATCCCTCACCCCAGTCTTCACCCGGAGGTCCCTCCAAACTCCCTCCTCCGAAGAGCCTCGTCGCCGCCTCCCTAGTACTCCTGTGGGAACCTTCCAGATCCTATTTTGGACCCTCCCCTCCCCACCGGGCTCACTGACGGGCCCCTTTCCAGCCCCCTCCCAGTGAGTGGTCGCCAGGTGATAGAAAATCCGCAGGATATCTGAATCTTACTCCTCCCGTGGCCAAAGACACCCCTAGGGACCTCTGGGGAAGGGTGATCTCCCAGTCCCATCTTGGTACCTCTGGCTGATTTTCAGGAACACCGCAGAAGTATGACCCCGCCTTCAAAGGACCCATTTACAACAGGTAAGGTCTCTGGGCTCCTGGGAGGGGAGGGGTCTCTGCTAACACTGCCTCCACCCCTGTTTCTTTACACACAGCCCCACATCTGCTCGCCAACGAACTAGTGATTAATATTTGCAACTTAACGATAAAGAAACTTAAAGATAAAAGAACAATAAGAAAAACTTCCTTAATATACAAAGAGCCTTTACAAATGAACTTTTAAAATTCAAGCAAAAGACTGGAACAGATCATTTATAGAACAAGAAATGCTGTCGAAATGGAGTTAATGGAGAAATGAATGCTCAAACTCACTGGAAAGTAATGGAATGTAACACAAAACAATAACCAAATAGAATTTCCCTGTCACAGATTGGCAGAGGTTAAAAATATTCTCTCTCTCACACACACACACATGCACACACACATACATAGAAGATTGACAGACTAGAATATACAGAAGTAGAAATATAATGTTATAAATCACTGTTACATCAATTAAGAAAAAAGATTGACTTATAGTCTGCTCTGAAACTAGTTGATAGTCTTTTTTGGAGGGAACTTAGAAATACAACTTTTTTTTTTTTTTAATGTTCAGCTCTTTGTTTTAGCAATTAAAATTCTAGGAAAATAATTCTCCTAGTAAACCTTGCATACATGGACAAAAATGTATGATACTGCTGCCTTTTTGAAAATGGTGAAAACCAACAATCTGGGTTGCATCTCTTGGAACTAGTTAGATACTAGTTACAACAGTGCATCCTTAGGTTATAGTATTACACAGCTGGTAAAGTGTACTTGAGTCTTTCTAAGTAGTGATGTGGATCCATCTCTTTAAAAGATTTGTTTTGTTTCTTTAAAAAAACTTTTTAATTAAATCTTTTTTTCTTTTGGATCCCTCTCAATTTACTAAGTGAAAAAATAAGACGTAAACAGTGGATGTATCATGCTTGAATTAAATTTTTAAAAAAATTTTTTGGAGGTAATTAGGTTTACTTATTTATGTATTTATTTTTAGAGGAGTAACTGGGGATTGAACCCAGGACCTTGTGCATGCTAAACATGCGCTCTATCACTTGAGCTATACCCTCACTAGCAAAAAAAAAATTTTTTTTGGAAAACACTTGTACCAATAAATAAAGGGCTCACAAGAAACCATTAATAGAGGTTACTCATGGTGAGGTGAATTATATGGGAGACATTTCTTAATTACATACATTCCTGTATGGTTTAAATTTTATCATGTTCATATTTGATCTTATGATAAAAAAATAGTTTTAAAAACTTGAGTAGGTGCTAACATGGTTTGTGAAACATTTTTTTTTCATTTTTCTTCCAGTTTTATTGAGATATAATTGATATATAATACTGTATAAGTTTAAGGTATACAGCATAATAATTTCATTTCCAAATATCATGATTATCACAATAAGTTAAGTGAACATCCATTATCTCATAGATAGAAAAGAAAAGAAAAAGAAAGAATATGTTTCCTTTTGAGGAAGTCTTATGGATGAGACCTCTTAGGATTTACTCTCTTAACAACTTTTGTATATAACCTACAGCAGTGTTAATGATTTTAATCATGTTGTACATTATATCCCTGGTACTTATTTATCTTATAACTAGAAATTTGTACCTTTTGATCACCTTCATCCAATGCCCCCCTGCCCTTCCTCTGGTAACCACAAATATGATCTCTTTTTCTATGAATTTTGTTTGAAGTATAATTGACCTACATCACTATGTTAGTTCCTGGTGCATAACATAGTGATACATTGTTTCTACACATTGCAAAATGATCACCACAAAATAGCTTAAATTTTAAAAACATTGATATGTAATGCTGGTAAAGATGTGGGGAAATAGGCACTCAATCCAAAGAGAGCTGAACATTGCTGCAACCTGCTTTGAGGACAATATAGCATTAGGTATTAAAATTTATTTTGAGGGGGGTTTGAGTTATAACTAACATAATATACTAATTTCAGGTATACAACATAGTAATTTGATATTTTTATACATTATGAAATGGTCACTGCAATAAGGCCAGTTACCATCTGTAACCATACAGAGTTGTTACGGTATTATTGACTATATTCCTGATGTGTATATTGTATCTCCATGACATTTATTTTATACTTGGAAGTTTGTACCTTTAATCCCCTTCACCTGTTTCCTCTGTCCCCCCTACCTCCCCTTTGATGACTGCCAGTTTGTTCTCTGCATCTATGAGTCTGTTTCTGTTTTGTTTTGTTTGTTCATTTGTTTTGTTTTTTAGATTTTACATATAACATACATTGTTTTTCTCTGACTTATTTCACTTGGCATTATATCCTCCAAGTCCATTCCATGTTGCTGCAAATAGCAAGATTTCACTCTTTTTAATGGCTGAATAGTATTCCATTATAATATTATATGTGTTATATATTACATTCCTATATATGTATATATATGCACTACTTCTTCTTTGTTCATTCATCTATGGATGGGCACTTGGGTTGCTTCTATATCTTGGCAATTGTAACTAGTGCTGCAGTGAAAGGTGTTAACATTTAAAATACACATGCCCTTTGACCCCTCAGGAACATGTGTCCAAATAGCCCTTGGATATGTGTATGTGTGCAAGGTAGGATGAATTCATGATATACAGGACACCAATACTCCCACCCTGATGTGGTCCCTTGCTCCCCAGGGGCTGCACAGATACCATTTGCTGTGTGTTCCTCCTCCTGGCCATTGTGGGCTATGTGGCTGTAGGCATCATAGGTGAGCAGAGGAGGGGAGGGTATTGGGGTTCCAGGGTGGGAGGGCAAGCCATAGCCTCTGGGGCAGAGTGGGGCTGGTGCTAAGGAGTGGCAGCGCCTCAGCATCCCTGGATCCCTCCACAGCTTGGACCCATGGGGACCCTCGAAAGGTGATCTACCCCACTGATAGCCGAGGCGAGTTCTGCGGGCAGAAGGGCACAAAAAACGCGTGAGTCTGTCTCCTTGGTGCCTGCTGGGGCTGGGGAGGAATGGGTGAGAGACCTTTATCAGCAATGGGGAGAAGGTTCTAGGTTTCCCCCACCTCCATCCATCCACTAGTTTGATCAACAAGTATTTATAAAACTCCCACCATCACCAGCCTCTGCTCTAGGACACAGCACTAAATGAGACATTCAGAGCCTTGTCCTCTGGTGGCCCACGTATTAGGGGGAAGACAGAGAGGAGATAGTCCCCAATCTGATGTCAGGTGGTGATGAACAGGTGAGGTAAAGAGCAGGTTTAATCTAAGCTGTGCCATTCCCTGGCTGTGTGACCTATGACAAGTGTCTCAACCTCTCTGGGCCTCATTTTCCTCATCTCTGAAGTGGGGATCATGACAGTCTCACCCTCATGGGGCTGTTGTGATGGTTAGATGAGCCAATACATGTCCAGTGCTTAGAACAGCACCCAGCATGGAGTTGCTGCAGCAGCATTATTACTGTTGTTGTTGTTTTCATTAAGGTATATTACATAGGCTGACTAAGAAGTCTTGACAGTTTCCATCTCCCTTCCCCAACCCCAGGAACAAACCCTACCTGTTTTATTTCAACATTGTGAAGTGTGCCAGCCCTCTGGTCCTGCTGGAATTCCAGTGTCCCACCCCACAGGTAACTTGTCCCCTCCCAGCCTCTTTCCCGTCCCCTCACCCCTCCTTCCATCATCAGGTCCTTTTCCTTCTATAGCTGGAGCTTCTCTCACAGTCCGTTCTTTCTCCCTGGTGAATCCCAGGCCTTTCTCTCTCCCTGGTGAATAAGGGGGAGGGGGTGGAACCTCTGTCTTGAGAGGGGATAAGGTGTCCGTTCTGACCCTACCCAATCCTGCCTTCTGCCCTTCCAAGATCTGTGTGGAGAAATGCCCCAACCGTTACCTCACCTACCTGAACGCTCACAAATCCCAGGACTTTGAATACTATAAGGAGTTCTGTGTGCCTGGCTTTAAGAACAACAAGGTAAGCGGGTGGCTGTCCTTGGAGCCCGGGCAGGGACAGATAGAGAGTGCCGACCTGCAGAATTAACCCACTCCCTCTCTCTTGGCAGGGTGTGGCTGAGGTGCTCCGGGATGGCGACTGCCCCGCTGTCCTCACCCCCAGCAAACCCCGTGAGTCTGGGGTCCCATGAGCTCAGGTGGTCCCGTGAGCTCAGGAGGGGCATGGGGAGGTTTCAGGGGCTCAGCCTGACTGGTCCCATCCCCTGCTCCATGCAGTGGCCCAGCGATGCTTCCCCGCCATCCATACCCACAAGGGAGTCCTCATGGTGGGCAACGAGACAACCTATGAGGATGGACTCGGTGCTCGGAAAAACGTCACGGAGCTGGTGGAAGGCGCCAAGTGAGGACCATAACCTACCATGCCCACATCACGTTTTCTTGGGTGGGACAGGGCATCCCCTGGGGCTGGCCCAGGCAGGGAGGCAGGTCTGACCTAATCCTCATCTGCCTTCCCCCAGGAAGGCCAATGGAGTCCTGGAGGCCCGACAGTTGGCCATGCGGATATTTGAAGATTACACTGTCTCCTGGTACTGGATTGTCATGTAAGTGGAGAGAGAAGGTAGCCCTCCCTGGGCTGCCCTGTCTGAGACTGGTGAGGGGAAAGGGTCTGCTCATGCCCTCATTTTATCCCCCAGAGGCCTGGTCATCGCCATGGTGATAAGCCTCCTGTTCATCGTCCTGCTCCGCTTCTTGGCTGGCATTATGGTCTGGGTGATGATCGTCATGGTGATTCTGGTGCTGGGCTATGGTGCGTCTCCTCTTCCCTGCGCCCTCCCCTCCCCACCGTCTGCAAAATGCCTAGGCCCTTTGAGCTGTCAGTGGCCCATGGAGAATCTTCTCCTGAGCCATCAGGCATCCTCCATCTTTGATCTGAAATATTTGTGAAGATGTTTATCTCAACTTTGTTTATGAGAGCAGACCCTTGGAAATAACCTCAGTGCTCATCCCTGCGAGATGGGTTAAATCATAATCTTCCAAAACAGGAGGGGATCTGTATTTCATCGAAGAGTAAAGGCCTTCTCAAGCAGACCATTTAGCACGGTGGTTAAGGCCATATGCTGTGGCACTAGGAAGTCCAGGGTTTCAAACGCTGGCTCTGCCAATTCTTTGCTCTATGACCTTGGGCGAGAGACTCAACTTTTCCATGCTTCAATTTCCTCCTCTATAAAATGGGCATAATTAGTATTTACTTGTTAGGAGGCTTAATGAGAAGAAGATAGTGTCCAGGAGAAATGGAGGAGGGCCCTGGAGATCTGAGGCCTATGGAACCCAGAGGCCGTGCTCAGATCCCAGTGCCTCCTGTTCTGTTTATTTATTTAAACTTTCCAGGAGGAAAGATGCCAGAAATGCAACCAAATCAGAGGATACAGATGTTAAAATATTCGTATTAATAGTGGCTTCTGTCTGGGTGCTGGCAGTTTAGGTGACTCATTCTTTGGTACTTATCTGTATTTTATAATTTTCTTCTACAGAGAGTTAAGGAGAATTCTGAAAATTCCTAAAGCTGCCCCACTGAATGTTAGCGCCCATATCCTCCCCCCTCACCCATGAATCATTATACAAGGGGGCAAAGTGGTCAGTAAAGCCTCAGACCACACAGTATCCTGACATTCATTCATTCATTTAATGAGTGACTACTGTTTTCTGGGCAGTCTTCTAGGTCCTGGGCTTAGCAGGCATAGCAATGAATAAAACAGGACAAATCCTTACTCTCGTGGGGCTTATATTCCTGAGGATATGGGCAAGATGGACAAGAAACCTACCAGAAATCCTCTTGGATGCCAAAGCAGTGAAGGGAGATGAGAAATCAGAGTGTGAGAGGGTCTGATTCTACATGGGGGAAGGGATCCTAGAAGGTCTCATGAGGTGACATTTGAGCAGAGATTGGAGGATGTGAGGGATCCTGTTGCAGAGAGACTGTACCAGGCAGTGGGAACAGCAAGTACAAAGGCCCTGAGGCAGGAGCAAGCAGTGGCAACCCTTCTCAGCCTTGGTTTTTGTTTCTGTTAAATGGGAGTGGTTTTGTACCTGCTTTGCAACATTGGGGAGCAGTTGGTGGGCTGAGGGCAGTCGTAGCACAGTGGTTCCCCCATGCAGGAATATTTCATTGCTACATGGAGTACGCTCGACTGCGTGGTGAGGCCGGCTCCGACATCTCCCTGGTGGACCTTGGCTTCCAGACAGACCTCCGCGTATACCTGCACTTGCGCCAGACCTGGATGGCCTTCAGTGAGTCCCAGCTCCCTACTCCTGCCCCCAGTGAGGCCTGGGTGGGGATCCCAGGCAGGTAGCAGATTCGGTCACCCTCTGCCCCCTGCAGTGATAATTCTGAGCATCCTCGAGGTTATTATCATCCTGCTGCTCATCTTTCTACGGAAGAGAATTCTCATCGCCATTGCACTCATCAAAGAAGCCAGCAGGTGGGTGCCAGGGTGCCAGGGGATCAGGCTAGGGTGGTCCCAGGGCTGCTCTGGCCTTGATGCCTGTGTCTCTGCTCCTCCACAGGGCTGTGGGATACGTCATGTGCTCCTTGCTGTACCCACTGGTCACCTTCTTCCTGCTGTGTCTTTGCATCGCCTACTGGGCTAGCACTGCTATGTATCCACTGTCAGACCCCGATCTCCCACCCTGGGGGTGGCTAAGTGCCTAACTTGGAGGTGACCTGCAGCTTGAGGGCAAGGCCAGAACGTGGTGGGGGAATGGATTCTTCCCCAGGTGCCCCTGGAATCCCTAATCCCAGACCTTGGGTTCCTTAACAAGCCTCCAGCTTCCTGTCTACTTCCAACGAAGCCGTCTATAAGATCTTCAGTGACACTGCCTGCTCAGTTGCTGGGAAAACCTGCAACCCTGAGGTGGGTGTTCGGAGATGGGGGGATGGCTATTTCCCTAGCAGCCCACAGATGATCTGAAGCCTCTCATCTCCACTTGGGACCATTGAACAAACATTTGGTGCCTGCTGTATGTCCTGTGCTGGATGTTGGGGGCATGGAAGGGAAGGATTCAACCTGGCAGCTGCCCCCACCCAAGTGCTGAACCATCCACCTTTCTCCCCCTTGACTTCATTTCCTGCTCCCACACCCCTCTCTTAACCCTAATGGCCAGTTCTTGCTTCTAGAACCCCTTCCTTGCTTTTCACAAGGCCCTAACCTGACCCCTGTGGTCCTCATACTGATGTCTGCCACACGTGATCT
This sequence comes from Camelus bactrianus, assembly GCF_048773025.1. NCBI lineage: Eukaryota > Metazoa > Chordata > Mammalia > Artiodactyla > Camelidae > Camelus > Camelus bactrianus. Next base: position 25,461,430 of record NC_133560.1, read on the forward strand.
GTCCACATGGTCACTCCATTGAGCCCCGAGATAGCCTGTGCCACCTCACTGATGCCCATTGAAACCATGAACCCTAATCTTTCTTCTAGAACCCCTTTTGCAAACCCCTATCCTAAGCCTCCAATCTCTTGACTTAACTCTGATCCTTATGACTCCCATCCCACCCTACTGTCTACCTGATCAGGACCTGATGCCCAGAGCCCACTCTGAACCCCAGCCCCTATGATGTGACTCTGTGTCCCTCCCACAGACCTTCCCCTCCTCCAACGAATCCCGCCTGTGCCCTGGTGCCTACTGTCAGTTCGCCTTCTATGGTGGTGAGTCAAATTACCATCGAGCCCTCCTGGGCCTGCAGATCTTCAATGTCTTCATGTTCTTCTGGCTGGCCAACTTTGTGCTGGCGCTGGGCCAGGTCACGCTGGCTGGGGCCTTCGCCTCTTACTACTGGGCCCTGAACAAGCCGGATGACCTACCTGCCTTCCCGCTCTTCTCTGCCTTCGGCCGGGCGCTCAGGTGGGGTCCCAGATGGGCTGGGGGTGGGAGTGAGATGGAATGGAAGAGTCTTGGCCTGGCCACTGACCACCCTCTTGGCCCAAAGGTATCATACAGGCTCCCTGGCCTTTGGCGCCCTCATTCTGGCCATTGTGCAGATCATCCGAGTGATGCTGGAATACTTGGATCAGCGCCTGAAAGGTATGGCCCACATGTGGTTGGACCTGACTCCCATAGTAGGTGGGGCTAAGGGGCAGGTTGGGTTTGGTTCTTGTGTGGGGGTGGGGTTAAGATGGTGAGGCAGGGATTGGTTCCTGCCAAAGAGGGGGAAAGGGTGGGGCTGAGGGGATTGAGTGATTGGTTCCTATGATGGAGGCGTGGCTGAGAGCCCCAATGAGTGGTGTTCATATTGCTGAGGAGGCAGGAACAAGAGTCCTGAACCACCATTGGCTTCTGAAGAGAGGGTTGGGATGGGATTGGTTGACCTTTTGGGTAGAGCCAGGGAAGCATCAAGAATTGACTTATGTCAAAAAAAAAAAAAAAAAGAATTGGCTTCTGTCTGGAAGGTGGGGCCGGGGTGGTGTTGTGGGTTGTCTTTGAGCCCTGTCTTGGAGACTGGGCTGAGTGCCCCTTTTTAAAAAGGGGGGCGGGGCTGAGGGTCCCAGCCCAGGTTAGCTCCTACTAGGGTGTGGGGCAGGACCCCAAGGGTCCTGGATCAAGTCTCTTCTCACCTTCTCTTGGAGAAGGTGGGCTCTGAGTCCAGGGCTGTAGCAAGTTCCTGTAAGGGGGAGGTCTGGGGGGTGTCTTACCAGGCTAGTGGGGTCCCCTCTCACCGCTGCATCCCTCCCCTGTCTGCCAGCTGCGGAGAACAAGTTTGCCAAGTTCCTCATGACCTGTCTCAAATGCTGTTTCTGGTGCCTGGAGAAATTCATCAAATTCCTCAACAGAAATGCCTACATCATGGTGAGTAGGCCTGGGGCCAGGAAGTAATCCCGCAGCTCCTGCTGGGTGGGAGAAGCCCTCATTTCCCACCCGGTAGGCCTGATTCATCCCTCCCACCTCCCTGTAGATTGCCATCTATGGCACCAACTTCTGCACTTCGGCCAGAAACGCCTTCTTCCTGCTCATGAGAAACATCATCAGGTCAGGGAAAACACTCTCTCGCCAACTCCCTCCTCCTCAGGGCTCTGAACCATCATTCATGCCTGCTTCCCTCTGTCCCCTGCAGAGTGGCCGTCCTGGACAAAGTTACTGACTTCCTCTTCCTGTTGGGCAAACTTCTGATCGTGGGTAGTGTGGGTGAGTGCCGCTCACCCAGCCTGTCCAGCTGCAGGGAGCCTGTTGGGGACGACTTGTGAACTGCTGTTGGGCCCCCACATTTTCTGTGATGAGTATCTTCTCCCCTGGGGTCTTGTTGGGGGGGCTACTTCCTTTATCCAGAACCCTCATCCCTCTCCAGGAATCCTGGCTTTCTTCTTCTTCACCCATCGAATCAGGATCGTGCAGGACACAGCACCACCCCTCAATTACTACTGGGTCCCTATATTGGTATGAACCTTTGGGGATGGACAGGGGTCTGGGGAGAAGGAGTTGTTGGAACTCGCCTGGCCTCCTTTGACTAGACAGATGTGGATCGGCAGGAAGGGTATAGCTCAGTGGTAGAGCACATGCTTAGCATGCACAAAGTCCTGGGCTCCATCCCCAGAACCTCCACTAAAAAAAAAAAAATAATAATAATAATAAATAATAATAATAATAATAATAATAATAATAATAATAATAATAATAATAATAATGAGATATCTAAATAAACTTAATTACCTTCCCCCCTCAAAAAATAAACAGATGTGGATGGGGTTCAGAGGTGGGGAACTGGTGATTAATTCAGGCCACAAACATTTATTAAGTGCGTCCTCTGTTCCAGGCATGAGATGGACCTTTTCCTTTATGAGGAAAGAGGCCTTACCATGCAGGAATAAATAGACATTAGTTGATGCTGATGTGTGTAGATGTGTGATTGCAAACTTGTATGTGCCGCAGGGCAGAATTACAGAGAACTGACTATTAGAGCTTGTGGTGGAAGATTGGGCAGGCGTGGGAGTCCGGGGGCTTCACCATGAAAGTTACATCACATCTAAGATCTGAAGGCAATGCAGGCAGCATCCAAGCAGAGGGGACGTGCAGGGACTATGCCAGGAACAGTGAGCAAATCAATGTGGCTGGTGTGGAGGTAGTGAAGGGGTGAGGAGGTGGAGATAGGGGCAGGGAGATGATGAGGCCATGGATGGGTTAAGGCATCACTCAAAGGGCAGTACAGTATCTGAGTGCAGGCCTTGGGGCCCAGTGTCCTAGATTTTTATCTTCGTTCTCTATTTACTAGTTCTAAGATGAGTGACTATGGCCAATCTCTGAAGTCCACTCACTTCAGCCCATAAATGTTTACAGGTACCTAGCAAGGTTCTGTGAGTCTCCAAATGTCTGGGGATCTAGCAATAAATGGGATAGACACAGACTAGTGTTAAACCTGTCATGTCTTAAACTTGCATAAAATTGGAGCCAGAGGAAGGCCTCAGAGGAGGGGCTTATCAGCAAGGAAATGGCGAGACTCCAACCCAGGAGGGTTGCCTTAGGCAGGAGCAGGGGTGGGAACAGCTTGTCTCTCCTCTTCCAGACGGTAATCATCGGCTCCTACCTGATTGCACATGGCTTCTTCAGCGTCTACGGAATGTGTGTGGATACACTGTTCCTCTGTTTCTGTGAGTGACCCCTCCCTGACCCTCGATGGGCCCTGACTCCCTTCTCCCTGTTGGGCAGAACATCTCCCTCCGATGGGGCTACACGTTGGCATGCCTGGTGCCCCCAGCCACCCCAGGGCCTGACTGTCCCTCATCCTAGGGCCCCGGCATGCCCCCATGGCTTCCCTCTGCACTCAGAGCTGCTCCATCCTATTGTCCCCTGGTCCAGGCTGTGGCTGGAACTCTCTGCCCCTGGGCCCTCAGCTTTGGAGTTTCTGGCTTTGTTGGGGGGATCTGTGGCTGCCACTAACTCTGGTCTCTCCATCTGTCTGTTTTTTTTTTTTCTGTTGTTTTCTTTTGTTTTTGTTTTCTCTTTTCTCTGCCTCTCCTCCATGCCTGCTGGCTTCCCTGTTCTTCCCTGCCTCCCTCCTCCCCTCCCTTCCTGACTACCCCACTTTCCTCCTGCTGGTTCCTGGGGGGAGCCCAGGTGAGGACCTGGAAAGGAATGACGGCTCTCAGGAGCGACCCTACTTCATGTCGCCCGAGCTGAGAGACATCCTGTTGAAGGGGAGTGCGGAGGAGGGGAAGCGGGCCGACGTGGAGGAGTAGAAGGGGAGGCTGGCTTGGGGGCCAGGCAGGCCTCCTCGTTTCCTCCCTGTAGACCCGGGGTGCATGTAGGGGCTTCCTGGCCTGGGAGTGGGGAGCGAGTGTGTGTCCCGTTCCCAGTCTGCCGCCTCCCATCCCCATGTTTCTTGCTTCCTAACCCTCTGAGGCTTCTCTGTGGCCCCCATCCGCCTGCCCTGTCCCTGGAGGCCCCTGCCCGTGGGCCCTGCTCACACCGCCTGCTCTGGGGCCTCTCTCTGCAGTGGAGGACCTGGAGAGGAACGATGGCACTGCCGAGAGGCCTTACTTCATGTCTCCCACCCTCAAGAGGCTTTTGAAAAAGACCAACAAGAAGCCGGCAGAGTCCTAAACGCCCCGCCCTCCCACACCTCCCCTGAAGTCTCACAGCGGGTGCTCGGCAGCTGGATCAGAACCCCGGCCCCTCGGGCTTACCTGATGTCCTATCACTGCCGCCCCTTCCCGCCCCCCATCATCTAGTTACCACCACTTTCCGGGAACCTGGAGGATTGGGGCATCTCCCTATGCCAAAGGCCAGTTGGAGTTTTCACGGTGGCCCCCCCAAGACAGTGCAATGAGTCTCTTCAGCCCCCACTGGCTCAGATAAGAAGCCCAGCGAGGGGGTTGGCCTCTGTGGGCTGCCTCCCGCATCCTGTCTCCCTCTTATGACAGGACAGCATTTGCATCTGCAGGAGCGGTGGCCATAGTCAGCTCCAGCTTCTAAGGTCCCCCCCATTCACTTATGTGCTCTGACCAGGATGCCAGGACCCTCTCCAGGGCTGAGCAGTTGGCTACTTGCCACTCCAGGAATTTCTTTATTATTTTTTTTTCAGCCTGGACTTGCATTAAAGGGTCTATTAACTTTTTTCTGTCTTCACGGCTGAGATGGGACTGCTAAGGAATGCTTTCCGATGTCCCTTCCTTGGATGTGACAGGGGTGGGAGTGTGTGTGCCCAGGTGGGGGTGTCCCCTGGCACAGGAGGCAGTAGTGGGCGATGTTGATGGGAGAAGAGGGAGTGGGACTGTTGGGGGAGGGCAGCTGGTGTGGAGCAGGAGGGAGGAGGTTGCTAATAACTGCTTAATGGAAACCTGCTGGCTGGCTGGCTGGCAGGGTTGGACCGAATTTCCCCCTTCTCTATGCCAGTTATTGACACAGCTCTCTTTGTAAGAGAGAAAAGAAACTGAATCCACTGAAGGGAGGATTTCAGGGGGAGAGGGGATGGGCAAATGGGGCCTCCCTGCCCAGTCACCTCGCCTTGAGTGTGATTTGCCAAATTTGTTAAACTCAGGGGAACTGGTGTCCCAGTTCCCCATTCGCCATATCCCAAGGCCCCCAGATCTGGGATCCCAGAGAGAGAGAAGTCCCAGCCTGGGGTTTCTGTCTCCTGTGCCTGCTGCCCCTCCTCCCCCATTCTGTCTGCACACCCCTACATATAACTGCATTCCAACCACTAATAAAGTGCCTATTGTACAGAGCCCAGGCCTGGAGTGCTTGTTGGGGGAGTGGGAGGCTAGTGGGGAATCCCAGCTTTAACTGCCCGGGGATCCTCTAAGCTGGGGCGACTCTCCCCAGGGGAAGGAGGGAGGGCAGGAAGCCCTCTGTCTGCTGGCCCGTCTCCACCTAAATTCCACCCTGCAGGCAGCTCAAGTTTCTCCTGAACAAATGCCCTTTATTAGGTTCTGATTTGTAGACTCCAGAAGGCGGCAATGACCTGCCTACCTTCTCGGCACAGCCTGGACACGTGCCCCCAGGCCTGCTTTGTCCCCGTCCTGGGCCAAGCACCTGGGCAAAGGCATCTGGGACCCACAGTCTAGTCCAGGGGCTTCAAACCTACAAAGCCGTCCTACCCTGCTGCCTGGAGGCTCGCTACTGCCCCCTGGTGCCAGCTGTCTGTCACAGTCGCTTCTGGGCCAACTGCCCAACCATGTTAACTGCCTTTCTCCCCACAACCGACATCACTGACCCCGGAATTTTTTCTGGAATACCTACCATTTGGGGAGAAATTCTTATCTGCACACATGCTCTCCCCACTCATTAATTAAGGCAGGGAAGTTGGGTGATGTGCCTCAAGGTTGTCCAGTAGAAAAGGAGCTGAGAATTTCAAATCTCCTTGACCCCAAAGCCCTCACCCTCTACCCTGTACAGACAGGGTTTGCTTGTTCACCTAGGTCTTTGAGTTTGTTCTTTCTTTACTCCCAGCTCCTGTTAGCCCTGCCTCCAAAATAACTATTCAACTTGCCCACTTCTCCCCAGATCTTCAGCTCCCAGCCCTCATTATCACTCCCCGGGACCAGTGCAGTCTGTTGCCCTAGTCCCCAGCTCCTGCCATCCACCCCTTCACTGTTCCCCCCATAGGCACAGAAGGGAGCCTGCAAACCCTTGAATGAATTCCATCCCTCCTCTGCTCAAGAACCCTCCATGGCTCCCATTTGCCTCAGTGTGAAAGCCAAAGTCAGCCCTGCCCCATCTGCCCCATTACTCCTCCTTGTTGACTCATCCAGCTGCCCGGGCCCCAGGCCTTGTGCCTAAAATGCTCTCCACCTGACTCCATGGCTAGCTCCTCACGGTCCTGCTTTCAGCTCAGAGATCACCTCCAGGAAGCCTTCCCTGCTCATCTAAAGTCGGCCTCTCCTGGCGATGGTGTCACCCTGTTTATTTTCTTGGCATCACCCTGTTTATTTTCTTCGTGGTGCTTGTCACAATCTGCAAGTATTTCATTGTGTTTTCCCTTTCTCATTGTCAGCCTCCACCCTCAGGATGTCAGCTCAGAGGGGACAGGGGTTCTTGCCTCTTCTATAGTACCTTATCCCAGGGCAGGACGGAGTGCTGGTACACAGCAGGCACTCAGTATTCAGGCAGCTGAATGAACGTTAACAGCTGGGCACAGTCCCTGGCCTGGGGAAGTGCACAGTGTTAGCAAAAGTAGAAGCAGAGGCCAGTGAGGAAGCTATTGCTCTAATCATGATGATATGTCTTGGTGAAGGGGATGAAAAGTATGCAGTTTGGGATATAATTGGAAGAGGAGATGATCTGATTGATTACACGTGGAATGTGAAAGGCTCCAAAGAAGCAGGAGGAAGCAGCGCTGAGAGGGCAAGCCCAGGCGGAGTCCTGCAGAGGACAGACATCGCCTGATCTCGTGGGGTAGCTCCGGAGGATGAGTGATGTCTCCAAGCCATCCTGCACTAAGTTCCTGATTAAAGGCAGCCTGGGGAAATGTAAGCTCCCAGGCACTTCTGATTCTCTGAGTGTGCACTGGCAACGTGGCCCAGAGCCCAGCGGCAGTTCTCTGAAGAATAGGTGCAGGTACAGGCAGTTGAGCAAAAGCACACAAAGCCCTGGCAAGGGTGCGGAGTAACGATAAAGTGGACCCGAAGGGATCCGGGCAGGTAGGTTGATTTTGGACTCCCTGAATACAACACCTCCAAGGGAAGCTGTCACATAGATGGTTGCACGTGTGGGTCTGGACCTCAGGGGGACTTGCAGGGTGGAGGCAGGCCATCGGGAGTGCCCAGTTTTTTGGTGGTCTTTTAAGTCCCAGGGCTGGCTGAGACCATCTGCCCTCAAGAGAGAGGCAGGTCTGAGCCCCAGGGAGAGGAGAAGGAGAAAAAGTGCACGTGGGGAGAGTCAGAGAGGGGTGTCTGGAACGGGGGAAGACAGGGATGTGGGTATAAGCACTCCTGGCTTTCGTGGTGGAAGAATATGAATGGGAACAACTGTTTGCTCAGATAAGACGAAAGGTCATCGGCAGAGAGCAGCACATGGAGAGATGTGGGAAGCTGAGAGAATGAAGGCGTGAGAAGTCATCTTTGCGCACAAAGCATGGGAGAGCACTGCGTGAACAAGGAATGTTACAAGGGTTGTGGGGGTTCTTTCTTTTTTCCTGAGGCTCTCTGAGGTGTGAGGTGCAGGCGGAAAGCTAGAGTTAGTTGGGGTTGTCGGAGAGGAGCAGGGACCTGAGCGCATGTACACAAGTGATGCAGGAGGGGTCCTATTTCTTCTATAGCTTTCAATGCACCCAGAGTGAAAGCCACTGTCCCCAGGTGGGTCTCTAGGGCCCTACAGGACCTCTCTGACCTTTCCTGGATGGTGCTTGCTCCCCTCCTCCCTCTAGCCCTTGGGGATCTTTGCTGCTCCTTCCACAAGCACAGTCAATCTCTGGGACTTTGCACTGGCTGTTCCCTCTGCCTAGAACATCCTCCATCCTGCAAACTGCTTGACAAGGTCATCTGACTCCCTGGAATGACTTTCCTGCAGACCATCTGACTTCAAACTGCAGCCATCCCAGCCCTGCCCACCAATCCCCAATTTTTTTCACCATTGCCACTGTGGACATAGGATATACTTCACTCATTGTTTATTGCCTTCCCCCACTTCTAGGTCAGCTCCACAAGAGCAGATCCATGCGATGGTTTTTTCACTGTGTCCCAGAAGCTGCTCCTGGCTGGAAGCCCTCCAAAGCCAGCTCCTCCAGCACCCAGGGACAGTCTGTGAGTTATCAACAGACTTTACTCAAGCTCTTCTCTGCTCTGGTGGTGGGCGTTCAGTTTTGCAGTTTGCTTCTCTGAGACGTATGGCTCCAGAATGATCCAGGATGAGGCCAGGCCAGGGGGAGAGGACCGCTGCCCTTTTAGAAAAGAAGCAAGCAGGCACGGTGTTCCAGCCAGTTACAGGCTGACAGAAAACTCATAGTGGCCCAGGCAATGAACAGCCACAAAGATGTCTTTCAATTCTATAAGATTTTAGAACATGATGGAAGAAGAGGCCTGGTGATTGGCTGGAGGTAACTTCCTGGGGTGCTGACAATGTTCCTTATCTTGAGTGGGGTGGTAGTTACACAGATGTATACTCTGCAAAAATTTACCAGGCTGTAGATTTAGGATTGGATAAATATGATATTACCTACCTGTGAAACTGGACTGACTTGGGCACAGGGGAGGGGGAGGCAGTTGGTGACCCATGCATAAGTGCTCCTTGCATTGGCCATTTCGAGTGCTCTAAGCCAAGCACTTCATGTAGTAGATATAAGGGAATGAACAGGAACCCTGTTCTTGGTCTCAGAGTTCACTCTCTAGCAAGGAAGACAGATAATAAACAACAAAACAAAATAGACAGTGATAAACACTTTGAGGAGAAATAAAGTGGGTTAACAGGATAATGCTCTTTAAGAAAGGGTGGTCAGGGTAGGCAGGGCTCTCTGAGGATGCGATGCTGGAGCAGAGGGCAGAAAGAAGTGAGGGAGGGAGGGAGGGAGCTCTGAATACTGAGGGAAGTGTGCTTCAGGCAGAGGGAACAGCCAGTGCAAAGGCCCTTGGGTGAGAGGGTGCTTGAATGAAGGAAGGAACGAAGTGTGAAAGGACACATCAAACTATACCCTGGCCTTCCATCCTCCCAACCCAGTGGCCCCAACAGAACTTCTTTTTCTCAGATGATCAGAGGGAAGTCCCAGAGTTGCCTCTCCTTTGGCTGGTTTTGGTGAAATGCCATCTCTGAACCAGTCTCTGGGCCAGGAGTTCTGATCAGACAGGCTCTGGGCAGAGACTGGGAGATGGGAAAAAGCAGCAGAGAGGTGACTCCCCAAAGGCAAGTCTTGATTCTCAGAACAAAAATGGAAGAAGGCCAAGCTGGTCAAAGCCACAAACAGCTGCTCTGAGGCGAGAGCAAAAATTAAGAGCAGCAGGAATATCAGGGTGGCAGGGAGGGTCCCGGTGGGTGAAGATGATGACCTTAAAGGTGGTCAGGGTCCTACACACAGCCCAAATGATAGCATCACTGTGCATGGCTATGTGCATTATTTTCCCCAAGTCTCAACATTCTGGGGCTCAAAAGATGTGGCCACAACGTGATTGCACTCTTGCTCTTTTCCTCTTCTTTAATTTTTTTTTTTTTTACTTATTGTTTTTGAGGGAGGAGGAAATTAAGTTTGTATGTATTTATTTTAATGGAGATACTGGGGCTTGAACTCAGGACCTCATGCATGCTAAGCACGTACTCTACTATTGAGCTATGCCCTCCCCCCTTCATCTTTTTAAATTTAAAATTTTAAAAAATTGTTGTAAAGTATACACAACATTAAACCTTAGCCATTTTTAAGTGTGCAGTTCACATTGTTGGGTTAACCATCATCCATCTCCAGAACTCTGTCCACAGTAAACATTGACTCCCCCCACCCCTCCCCCAGCCCCTGGCACCCACCATCCTACTTTCTGTGTCTATGGATTTAGCTCCTCTAGGAACTCATGTAAGTGGACTCATACAGTATTTGTCCTTTTTGGGAGCTGGTTTATTTCACTTCACAAAGTGTCCTCAGGGCTCATCCATGTTGTAGCAGGTGTCAGCATTTCCTCTTAAGGCTGAATAATATGCCACTGTATGGATGAACCACATTTTGTTTATCCATTCATTTATCCACTGATGGACATTTGGGTTGCTTCCATCTTTTCTCTGGTACTGCTGCTATAAACATGGGTGTACAAGTATCTCGAGTCCCCGCTTTCATTTCTTTTGACTATATACTCAGAAGTGAAATTGCTGAATGATACGTTAATCTTATGTCTAATTTTGGAGGAAACGTTGTGCTGTTTTCTTGCTCTGTCTTTTGGCTTAGCTCTTTCAGGTTGGTTTCAGTCTGTCAAGTTCTTTCATCAAGGAAACACTCGCTGCCCCCCAACCATACCTTGTACTTCCCTGGCTTCCAGATCAGAGAAATGATGGCTTCTCTTACCCCCAAATTCCAAGGCTGGTGCTCACTGGCTCTGACTGGCCTGATTTTGGCCAGTTACACCTAAGTCAATCACTGTGGCTAGGCCATGGGCCTAGATTCAGTGTTCAGCACTGGGGATCTGACAACTAAACTACAGACTGAGCAAGGGAGCGGGGTGGTTCTCCAAAGCACTGTGGTCAGTCTATGTCCACTCTACTCAGAGGGTGGGAAGGCAGCAGGCATGGTTCAAAGAACTTTCAAGTGGAGATCTTGGGTGTGATCAGGGAACTCTGGGGTTGGGGGGAACTGAAGGAGGAGAAATCTTTGAAGATGAGGAAGGTAAGGGATGGAGAGAATGTTCATGAAGACACTGAAGTCCCGGAGGATGGCAGAACCTATTTAGATAGAGGGACAACAAGAGAGGGTCAGATCTCTCTTCAACCAATGAGGGGGCAGGTGTAGCAGAGAGAGGAGGAAGAGGAGGGGATTTAGCCAGATTACAGGGGCGGGGAGGGTGTTAGCAAAGGTAAGGAGGTGACAGAATGGTTATGCGTACAGGGGGGTTGTTAACCATGGGTTAATGGAAAGGCAAGGGTGGGAGATTGGGTCAGGGTGGAGATGCACAAATGAGAAGGGGCAGATGGCATCTTAGGTCTCCATCTTGCAGTGGTGACCAAGAACATGGACAAAGAAGGCTGGGCTTAAAACCTCTTATTCAGCAGCTCCTGTTGGGTGGGGTATAGATGTGGGTCCACAGGGAATACACTTTTAATAGAGTTCTGGTTTTGCTGTCATCTCAATGAATCACCTCACTCACTAAAAGGACCCTATTGGACACCAGTCCAATAGGTAACAATCATGACCACAACTGTTCAGCATTCACTCCATACCAGCCACTCCAGCAACTCTTTGAGGTTCAAAAACTCTTCAGATCCATCCTGGGCTCTCCCATGGAGCCTTTGTAACCATGATTCTTTCTACCCCTATCATGCCTTAGAGGAATGAGAGGCTCAAAAAGTAACTTCTTTAGCAATGTAACCTTGGGTCCCTCCCAAGAAAGGTCAGAAAACTAGAAACCTTCCTTGTTCTGCCACTTGGTAGCGCTGTTAGCTTAGTCAAGTTGCCCCATCTCTGAGCCCGTCTCAAGTGTCAGAGAGGTAGCTGATCTCTAACTGTAGCTGATCTCTAACTTTAGTGCAGAAGGCAGTTATCACCTTTATTGTTATGGTGACCTTGAAAAACCTAAATTTATTTTAGCTAATTTTGTCGGAATACACGACCCACTCATTTGACCAACACTTTTTTCAATCTCAACCTTTATTTAGGAAAGATCTCCAAGTAGATGAAAAAAAAGAGCAAGATGCGGAATGTCTATTATTTATCTTAAAAACACCAATAAAGATATAAGCAAGCATCTCTGGAAATAAAACCTCTCTGTAGAGATACACAAAAAGCTTTACAATGGCTGTCAAAAAAGAGGGTGTCCGGAGGAGTCAAACTGTCTTCTCACGTCCTTTTGCACATTTAACATTTTACACCGTGTGAACAGAGTATCGGTTCAAGAGCCTAAAGTATAAATAAAATGAAACGCGATAGGTACAGCGTGCACTCATTCTGTAATTCTATTTTTACATCTTACCTTTTTAATAATAGCCATAATTTTGGGGCATTTGTACTGTGCAAAGAATTGTGCCAGGTGCTTTTAAGAAAAAAGTCATCACCATTTTACAGATAAGGAAACGGAGTCTCAGACAAGTGCACTATTCTTATTACACCGGGGGATTCAAACCTAGGGCAACATTGGCTCTTGAATCCTTAACAGGTTAGCCGCACCATGCCTATGTTTTCACAAGGAAGATCCGTTAACAGGCTGTAAGTCTTGAACGACCTCTCATCTTCTTCAGGTAGGAAACCTTTCCAACTACTTGTTCCGAATCTCGGCAGCGTCTGAATCACAGCCTCGCACGTGCCAGCCTGATCCTGAAATGGAGCGGAGCGGGGCTTAGTTTAGGTATAGACTGTACACTGGGGATTGATTTCAAGAGGCGTCCAGGAGGATTCAACAACACTAAGCTTGTAAAGAGAAGGCGCTCGGTCCCCCGTGCCTTTACTTATGGGTCCGGGATGTGGTTGGCCGAACATCTCAGTCGCAGCCCTCGCGATCCCACAAAAGATCGTTAAGCCTCCAGCCGGGCCTTTTTCTGGACCGGGCCTCAGTTTCTCCATCTGTGAAAAGGGGACTGGAAGATCAAGACCAAATTAGCTGTGCCCTTCGGAGGCTCCCGGCACGGCAGTCCGGCTGGACGCTACACCAGAGAAAGTTCGCAACACCAAAGAGCCGGGACGCTCGCCGGCTCCAGCCCTGGAGAAGCAAACAGCTCGGCTAGGCTGTTCCTCGCACACGCACCTCGGGTCGGCTCGGCCTCTCGCGGGAGATTCGGGCAGTGGGGAGGAACTTCCGTGGGACGGCCTTCCACGGAGGCCGAATATCCTCTACAGAGATCTAACCCCAATGAAGACGCTCACGCACCACCCTCTCAGAGCTGTTTCCGCCAACGTACTCATGGAGACCGGTGTAAAATGGCGGCCGCGCAGGCGTGCAAACTTGCAGCCGCATGGAGGCTCCGCCCCTCACTCAGTGTCACGTGGTAATGGCCGCTCAAAAACCGCAATTGAAAAAAAGAGCGGCGGTGTTGTCACATGATGCAGGCCTACCAATAAGGTAAAGGGAAGCAGCCAAAGCCCTTATCATGTGGCCAAGGAGAGCTCTGACTTCGTCACTGTCACATGATCAAGCAAAGGCGTGGAAAGGGGAGGGAAACGTCCCGAAGATACGTAACGTCTACGTTCCTGTCACGTGACTAGGACCCGCCTCCTTCTCTCCCTCTGGCCCTCCCTCCCTCTCCGGCTGGGCCTGCGTCGAGCGGCAACGCGGCGGCGAGGGGGCGGGGCTCCTGCCAGTCACGTGGCCCCGCACCTCCCCGGCGCGCGCCCGCCCGCCCGCTCGCCCCCGGCCCCGGCTCCTCCTCCTCCTCTTCTCGCCATTGCAGTTGGACTCAGCAGCCCGGTGCGTACCGCGTGGCTTTTTGGGGGAGACCCCGGCGGGCTGTGGCAGTAGGGCGGCGGCTGCTGTCGGGGAAGGGGACGCGGACAAGGTAAGCGTCAATGTGGCGGCTGCCGGGCCCGCTCCCGCCTCTCCCCCTCCCCCCGCCCGTCTTCCCACTCAGCGCGGGCTCTGCTGAGGAGTCGCGGTGACAAGGCCTGAGGCGCTCCGCGCTCCCCACCTCCGCCTGGCTCTCTCGCCCCGGCGCCCGGCTCATTCCTCCCTTGCCAGCCTTTCTCCCGCGCTCAGCCGTTACTCTCCCCCATTGTGCCGAGGAAACAAAATGGCGGCGGCGGCGGCGAGGGCCCGGTGCGCGCGCATCTGCCCCCCCTCGCGGCCCCTCGGCCGGCGGCGGCGCCTCTCGCGGGGGGTGCGCGCGCACGGGGCCCCCGGCCGCCGCCTCCCCCGGGCCGGGCTTTGTCTGTTGCGGCGCCACGCGCGCACGCGCGCACGTGCCGGGAGCACACACCCCCCTCTGGCAGGGAGCGTCCTGCCCCGCGCAGCAGGGACTACTACCCCCACCTCTCCTCCTCTTTGTCCCTGTCCCGCCCCGGGTTTCAGGAGGGTCCCAGGTTGCCGAGGCGGGAAACGTCTCCGCCTTTGTCCTTACGTGGTGCGGAGAGGCAGACCCCTTCCCTGGAACCCTGTCCTTAACAGGGATTGTAGAGGAGGCCTTTGTGAGTTCATGGGATTCCCAAATTTCTGGTTGGCCTGGCCTCCTCCAGATCAGGATCCAAATTTAGTTGAGAGTTTAAGTTTCCCATTTTTAAATTGGGGTGTTTCATTGATGTTGAATTTTTTTCCATACTGCTTAGGACTTGCATTCTCCCCCAAAACGGTGAGCTGGTGCGATATCTGGGTTCCCTATCAAAGACTTGAGACCCAAACGTGAGAGGTTAAGACCCTTTTCTACCTATTTCCTCAAGTAATTGAGTGACTGAGATTCTAAGGGTTGTCTTGACCCCGGGTAGTCCTCCACCTGGAGGAATTATTTTGGGTGTACAGTGATCAGCGTGCGCTCCTCTAGTTAAGTGTCTAAACTTGGGGAGTAAGCCGTTTCTTAATATTTCCAAAATTGAAAGTTGCTTGGGATTCTGCCTAGGGGACCTGATGGATCAGCAAGGGAGCATCAGTTACCTTTTATTGAATTTAGTTATTTCGGTGGTTCTGAATCTTTTTGATTGCTCAGGGTTCTGACCTCTTTAAAATGAGTGGTTTGGGAGCAAATTTGATGTCTATGGGAAACGCAACTCGAAGTTAGGACTCAAATTTAGGACTTTGGGCTCCTTTTCTCAGGTATTTGTGGCTGAGAATCTCCATGGATTGCTCACAGTGCTGCCACTATGCTTTGTGTGTGGTCTCGTGGGATGTAGTTACAGCAGCCTCTCAGGCTGTGAATGAAGTGTGGGAACCAGAGGCTCATTCACAGCTGGAATGGGGGGAGGAAGGCCCAGGGCACTGGCAGGTGCTACTATCCCTGTCCCTAACCCTGGGATCTTTACCCATGAGATGTCTCTTGGCCATGTGGACAGCTCCTGGCCCCTGGGATTTGTGAATGGAATCTGTGCAGACCCTAGTGTTGTCTGGAGTTGATTGGAGGCTGGCAGTTACTGCCAGGCTTGGCCTTGCCAGCACTGGGCACTGATTTATCAGAGTCTCCCTATCCTCCTGGAGCTCTGGCAAGCCTGGGAATCATCCTCTCCCTGAAGTGGAGTGGTGCCTAATTGTTTGCAGTTTTTGTTTTTCCTGATTGAACTTATGCCTGCAGGTAAAAATTCTTTTAGCTCCTTCTAGTGTATTTGAGGGTTTTTTGGAGGCCCATATTCCTGGGAGTGAGGAGTCTCAGGCTATCTGTTACTTTCCTTAAAATTTTTTTCTTGTCAAAAAAACCCACATTGGCAAGTGGCTGCTAATACTTTGTTGTCACAAATGTGCTTGTTTTCATGCTCCCCTGGTTAAGTTCTCCACCGAGGGAGAGGTGGAGTCAGCAGTTAGAGGCAAAAAGGGGTTTGACAGGAGTCTGCACACAGTTAGTGAAATGGGGTTGGGGCCCTGAAGGGATGAGGCTAACTTCAGTTCCCTGCTGCAGCATTTGACAATTTTGTCTGAAACAACTACTTTTCTTCCTACTTTGTTACTTAGGGTATGTCTGTGCTGCCTCTTTGTGGTGCTAGCAGCATTACAGAAATAATAGTGAAAGCAGGGCGGGCATATTTTTGTTAGGGAGTCTTTGTTATATTTGTTAGTGAGCTGACTTTAAAAAAAAATTGTTTCTTGCCATAGTTATGTTCTGTTAAATCCCTGGGTTGTTTTTTTTTTCCCCAGACAGCACTTTATAGGTGATCCCATTATAAATTGCAGTTGGAAGTTCAGTCAAGACTTTTAACATCTCCTATTTTCAGATGTTTTGTGAAATGATGTGCAGTTGAAATTTGATTTTTTTCTCTTCTCACTGAATGTTCATGTAATGAAGTAATTGAAAATGTAGCTGCTAATTTTAATGCAAAAGTGAATTTACTTGTTCATATATGATCACAAAGGATTGTTTAGTTACAAAGTTGACTGTGCATCCTTTTATTAGAGTGTGTAAATTTGCTCCAGGTTATTTTTACAATCTGAGGTGATCAGTGAGAAGTGGTGCTATTGGCCAATTTGAGGTTCATGATACTTTTCCTTGGAAACAGCCATTTGTATTGCTTTTATTAGGATTGTGGTTCAAGCTCAAGGATAAGGTCTTTTCGGTATAATTTTCCAGGCTGCTTGTTTTTCTGCTGGTTGCCTTTGAACTACTTTCTTCCTCTTATCTGAGTGTGTGTGTGTGTGTGTGTGTGTGTGTGTGTGTGTGTGTGTGTGTAAAGAATGAACGTGGCAAATTACGCTTGCTTGTCAGTGGTACAGTTAGATTTTTTTACAGGTTAATAATCCTTAGTATGTGTATATAATTTTAAAAAGTAGTTTAAATGTCCCTAATATGGAAATGACCAGCCTGGCTCCATGGTTCATAGTGGCACTTAATATTTGTTCTGTGAGTGAGCTGTGCAGAATCTTTGCAGAAGGGAATACTAGCTGCCCTGTTAACAGGAAGGTGAGGTCTGTGGGCTGCCCATTGAGACCTCACCAGTGACCACTGCTTCGCAGAGTGGATGTGTGAACTCAGTGGAGAGAAGGTGACTTGAATCGATTTTGATGAAGTTACTGAAATTGTTTTTTTTTTTGAAACCTAAGACTTAAAGAAAATAAAAACCGAACTCAGTGGTAGAGTGTATGCCTAGCTGGCATGGGATCCTGGATTCAATTCCCCAGTACCTCCATTAATAAATACATAAATAAACCTAGTTACTTCCCCGCAATAAATAAATAAAATGAACCTAATTTCCCCTCTACCAAAAAAAAAAAAAACAGCAAAAAAATAAAATCTGAGACTTTGGCTCTGGAAAAACACTTTCAGTGTTTTATAAAACATTTTCAGTGTTTTTTATGGAACTAACAGGCAGCTACCAGCTACCATATGACCCAGCAGTTTCACTCCTGGGCATTTATCTCAAAGTTATGAAGATTTATGTTCACACAATTTATACACAAATGTTCATAGCATCTTTATTTATATAGCCAAGAAGCTGGAACCCAGCCAGATGCCCTTTAGTGGATGAATAGATAAACTATAATATATCCTTGTCATGGAATACTACTTAGCAGTAAAAAAAAAAAAAAGAGCAAACTCAATAACTAGACAATGTGGATGATTCTCGGGGCAGGTATTCATGAGACAGACAAGTCCTGAAAGGTCATATGCTCTAAAATTCCGTTTATATAACATTCTTGGAATGCCAAAATCACAGATATGGTAAATGGATTGGTGGTTGCTAGGGGTTGAGCATGGGGGACACAGTTGCAAGGTGAATGTGACTGTACAAGGGCAACAGGAGGGATTCTTGTGACAGCAGCAGCCTGTATCTGATTGTATCAATATCAGTATTGTGGTTATATTGCACTAGAGTCTGCAAGATGTTACCATTGGGGTATACTGGGTAGAGTACACTGAAGATCTCTTTGTTGTTTCTTACACCGGACAAGAAGCTACACTATCTCAAAAGTTTCATTTAAAAAAGAAACCCTTTCCTACTAAAAATTCATGTTAATGTTTAGCATCCTTTGAGAGGCAGTCTTTTTTTTTTTTTTTTTTAACTAGAAACTTTTTTTTTTTTTTTTAAACCTAAGGCTTCCCCATGGAGATACATGGGAAGGTTGCCTCAGCCCCTGACACCACCAGGTGTGGAAGATTTCTAAGCTGCCTTTTCTCACCGCCTTGCTGCCTGAAGGGCATGTTGCAAAGAGAGTTTGATAATTGCTACTTAGAGTCATGTTAAATCTTTTCCTGTGATACCGTGTCTTCTCACAGGCAAATTTTCAAACATTTCTGTTGATTCATCCAAGAGTAGCTAAAATTACTCCTTTTATACATTGCATTTGTAGTTTTATAGTTGATAGAGCATTTTCTCACTGTGTCACCTTTAAGTCTTACTATCTGCAGCTCTTGAGGTCTAGGTAGTGTTTTAATCTCATTTTTGACCTTGCTCTGAAAAGGTAAAGCGATGTCTTGAAGGTCCCACAGCAGCCAGGTTGGAGAGCCCAGGTAGGCGCAAAGCTGGGGTTTCTCTTTCTAAGACCTGTGGATGTTCCACAGTACAGTTGAGCCTGGAGGCCTGGGTGTCACAGACCAGTTGGAGTTCCAGAATCATTTTGGGGAACAAAATGTATTTGCAAATTAAAATATATTTTAAATTAGTTATCATACACCATTTCCACCTTTTCATAAGAAAAAAATGTTTTAACCAACATATAAGAAGAAAATAAGCAAAAAGAGAAAGAAAGAAAAACACTTAGAGTAAAGGATACTTCTTTAAATTGAAAATATTTGTGAAAATGTTTATACCTCCCTATGGACCAGTAAAAACACTGTTGCAGACAGAACTGGGAACCATTACACTGGATTTTACGTTTGTTTTAGATGTAAAACTTTCTCAGAGTGGTATCCGTAACCAGATTTTAGATTGACATCTTCTTACTGGTTGCTTTGTTAAAATTATTTTCCATATGTCCTTGATGATGTGAATTTTTAAAAGTTCGAGTCACTAAAGAGTTGCATGTGTGTATTTCACTTCACATTCCAGGGTAGAATTATATCCAGAGGCCAGGGAACCAGGAGCTGAATTGGATCCTTATAGGTTTCAAAGCCTAATCCAGTCTCTTTAAGAGGAGCATACACTTTAAGGACAGTTCTCCAGAATGGCTTGGACTCTAAAGTTTTGTGAAATACCCTGGGTCAGGGAAGCCACTCTGGAAGATAGATGAGGCCATACCTGTTAAGGTGTTGTAGCTACACCTGTTCACGCAGTCTACAAACACTTGTTGATCCATACATGCTGACTTGGGCACATTTCTTTCCCTACAGCAAATGTCAGTATAGTCTTACTCTAATTAGTGAGAGGTCAGAAAGCTGGTCATCGCACCTCACGTTGTGGTTTAAACTTCTGTAAGTCTGCATGCTGTGGGTGGGCTGGTTTTGAGAACAAAAGAAAGAAACCTGATCCCTGCGTGTTAGAACATGCCAAACCACACAGAGGTTAAGATCCTGATTCTTGCCTCTTTACTTATTCTTTCCTTGGGTTTCTTTTCAGAGAGGCTGGGCTGGTAAAAATCAGTCTTTGCTTGGGCTCGGGTTTGAATCCTGAATTAGGCTGCATAAGCAGCTCTGGGCAGCCTTTCATGGCTTCTGTTTAAAGTTAGATTGGCGGGGGGCATTGGAGTGTTGCTTATTATAGGTGGGTGTGGTGGGTTTCTCACCAGCAGTGTTCCTTGCTAAAAATCTTGAAAATGAGGTTAAATGAGATGTATCCTCTGGTACTTAAGACCAGAGCAGCTGGCTTCTGAGAGGCTGATTGGGATGACAGATCGAGGCTTACATAGAGACAAGTGAAGCCGGGTTTGTTGCTCTGCAAAGAAACGTTGATTCCAGTTTTTAAAGTTTTAGTTCAATAAGTGCTTCTACCTACATCACCACGAAAGCCTTGTCTGAGGGAGGTGGACCCAGGGATGAAAGGATCACAGATGGGCCGAGAGTGGTGGTCAGAGCCAGCCACAGCCCAGTGAATCCCTTTAGGGGTCCCTTCCTGAGTTTCAACAGTGAATACAGCAAATGGAAACCTCCACGCAAGATGTTTGCTACAGACAGGAGCATTTGGGGGCACGTGCATGTCTTTGAGGGCTTCTGGTGGGCTGATGTTTTACACAGTGAGTATCTTGTCCCCCAGAGATAGAAGAGTGGTGTTCTATTCCTGGCCTTGTCTGTTTGTCAGATGGTGTTTTTCGTAGAGATGCTCCAAGTCAGCTCTGGGTGAACTTCAGTCCCTTCAGAGTATGGGCTTAGGGTATAGACATCTCCAGTGGTGGCAAAGAAGTATCATTATGAACTCATGTGTATGTTTAATGTGCTGAATCAATGTTAGTTGTATATTTGTGACACATTATTATGAAGATGTCAAAAATACAGGAAAGGTGATGCAGTTTTGCAGTGAACACCTTCCTGTGTACATACCCTGGGTTCAGCCATTGACATTTGACTTAAGTTGTGTTTTGCGCATCTCTTCATCTGTCCTGTTCATCCTTCAGTCCACTTTATTTTTATTGAAATATAGTTAACATGATTGCTTTGTTTTTATGGTGCTTTTCAAAGTATCAGAAAATTGTAGTCTTTCCTCTAAATATTTACTGGAGTCCAGTATTTATTTACAGGTCTTTTTTTCTTTTGAAGTAAATGCACAGTTCTTGAGTGTATCATTCAGTGGGTTTTGCCCAGTGCATATCCCCAACAATATTACCAAGATGTAGACCATGACCATCACCCCAGAAAGCTCCCAGGACCCCTTCCCAGGTGTTCCCTACCACCATGCCCCAGAAGCAACCACTGATTAAGTTTGGCTGTTTTGCTGGATTCGAGACCTCCATACAGATGGAAGCATATTTTTATTTTTTTATTTTTGGATATTCAGTTGCCCCAAAGGTAGCCAGTGGGAGCCTTCACAAGTCAGCTCCCTTGTCTTTTGGACAAGCCTACAGTAATCTCTGAGCACTTCCTTGCTTTCTGACACCTCAGCGTGGCCCAGGCTCACCCACCATAGTTTCTGTGTCAGGTGCCGAATCAGCCAGTTTCTCCAGAAGCTCCTTTAGTAAGTTTTAGACTATCAGTCCTACAAAGCCCTGAACAAGAAGACCTTAGCCACCTGGGATCTCGGTTTAAAGTCTTTGTTACTTTAAAGTCTCTACATCTGATATCTGGGGTGGAGAAAGAATGTAAGATGAAGAGATGGTAAGTGCACACTGATGCATTGGCTCCTGGCACCATGTTGGACTTGGTGGGAATGCATTTCTCCTTTATTTGGGGTGCACTAGTGGTCCTACCTGCTGTGTTCATCACTGTCCCTGCATCTAGCATGGGGGAAGTGCATGCTGAATACTTTTGAATAAATAAGTAGTTTTAAACATCATCCTTCAGTGTCAGATTGATGAAGTTCCAGTATAGATGTGGCCAGAACTGGTGGCTCTTTAACATGAGTTCCTCACCATTCAGCTGTGACTTCTGATGGCCTGCTGCTTGCTGGTTTAGAATTGGTTTTCTGAGCTTTAGTTTAAATTTTAGATTACTTGTCATGGCTGCATTTCTGTAAGACTTCTTACTATGCACTTAAAAACCATATGGAAATTTTCAAACATGCACAAATGATCCTCAATATCCCCACCCCCCAGCTTCAACAGGTATCAGCATTTTGCAGTATTGGCTCATCCTTGTTCCATTCTCCACTCCCTTGCCTCACTGGAGTATTTTAGAGCAAATACCAGGCATGTATTTTGAGCCATAAATTTATCTTGAATATGTAAAAGACATTCTTTTCCAACAAAACCACAATATCGTTTTGCTCCTAACTGGATAGAACAGTCATTCATTAGTACAGGATGTGTTTTGCATGAGCTCAGTCCTCACAACAGCCTGGTGATGTACATGTTGTCGGTAGTAGAAATCCATCCTGATTTTGAGGGTCTTTGGGATTTGCGCTACATGCTTTCCGTAGGTTGACTCATTTAATTTTCAGTCACTCTGAAGAGGTAGAAGGGTAGCTTCCGTGTTGCAGGTTAGAAGGAAGCTCCAAGGAGCTTCAGGGACACATGGATTGTGGCTGAGCAGGCCGGGTTTCAGGCCACGTCTTTGCAAAAGCTCCCACTGGTGACTCCTGTAAGTGGCTCAGCAAGGGCCCAGGCACATCCAGGAGCTGAGCCCAGGGACTGGTCCTCCACTTCTCCCTTTCCTCCCCCTCCCCTGTCACGAAGCATTTGCCCCCACCTGTTCTCTTGCCTGGCTCTGCAGGGGCATCGCCTCTGGTTCCACCGTTAGATTTTCAAGTTCTACTTTGAAACCTTTTAAGTTTCCAATTAGGTTGCTAGGTAGTCCTGAAGCATTGTGGAAATTTCTTGTTTGGGCCAGTCATGTCAAAGTTTATCTTTGAAGCAGATGCCTTTCCAGGATAAACCTACTGCCCTGGCTGGTAACTGGCTTGGATTGAAGGAGCTAGCTGTTACATGGTTAGATGGAACGGGTGGATCATCTGTTGCCTTTTATGCTATGGGGGTTTTTTGTTGTTTACTCATTTGGAAGATTTCACTGTGGACCAGACTGTTTGCATAGAGTGGGAATTGAGTAGGTTGTAGTCAGCATGTTATTTAGAGTCCAAAATTGTAATTATAGCTGCGTTTGTCTTGAAGGCTTCTGTTGTGCATTTCAGTTGTCTCAGCCACTCCAGAGTTGAACCCATGGGTGTGTCCACGTGGTGCAGTGGCCACATCCACCTGATGTTTCGGAAGGTTCTTGCCTTTCCAGTTTATAGACAGTTTTTTGGGCCCTCTGTTTCCTGCTTTCCTTCCATCTCTTCATGACTCTCAAGGACCAGAGCTTCTTCCCCCTCTTTTCCTTCTTCAATCAGAAGATTTTGCTGAACATTCTTACCTGTACCATTTTGTATATATTCATAAAAATTGGCATACTTTATATGAAGAAACGATGAAAGACAATTAAAAAAGTAAAAATCATCTTAGTGGGGGCCTGAAGTTAAGACATGACTTCTAGAAACAAGCTGTTTTCATTTTTGGAGAATTTATAATTAGTTGTTTGTCCCTTGGCTTGGTGGTGGTTACTTGGAAATAAAAGATGTGTCCTGCTGTGTGAACAGACCTCCTTCCTGAGGCGGCACTGCTTTCATCCTGCTGAATATCTGACTGCTGAGATTCATCTGTCTATGAAGTATTTGAAACTAAAAAGATTTTCTGATCTTATAGATAGTTGAAGTATTTGATAACACCAAGGAAATCTGTCACAGTTTGAAAACATAAGCAAAAATTTGATTTCCAGACACTACAGAAAAAAGAGTAACAATGGTAAGAAAGATTTTTTTCTTAATCAGATACTGTTTCTTCATTCATATACAAAGATGTTTGTTGAATTTCTTCAAAGCATTTGATTTTTTTTAAACAAGTATAATTGATTTACAATACTACACTAGTTTCAGGTGTGCAACACTGATTTGATATTTTTATAGATTATATTCCATATTATTATAAAATATTGGCTATATTCCTTGCCCTGTACATTACATCTCTGTAACTTATTTTGTATCTTGTAGCTTGTACTTCTTAATCCCCTTCACCTATCTTGTACCCCCACCATTTGATTCTGTAATCATTTTTATTAGACATTTTGATTTATAAAATAGTACTTAGTGTAACAGTTGAAATAATACAGAAATGTGTAGTTAGTGCCCTTTCCCTCCCATGGCCTAGAAAACGAACAACTGTTCTGTTTGGTTGTCCTTCTCAGATCTTCAGATATAGTTTTATTTTCAGTCATCTTCGTATGATTAATAAAGCACCATTCTTAATTGTAAAACTTAAAAGATAAGCATCGAGTTGCTTGCTCTCTCTGCATTGTTTTTAACTGAGTTTTTACATCTAGCGTCCAGTGCGAATTTTTGTGAATGATGATCGCCATGTGATGGCAAAGCATTCTTCCGTTTATCCAACACAAGAGGAGCTGGAGGCGGTCCAGAACATGGTTTCCCACACGGAGCGGGCTCTCAAAGCCGTGTCCGACTGGATCGATGAGCAGGAGAAAGGCAGCAGCGATCATGCCGAGTCTGAGAACGTGGACGTACCCCCAGAGGATGACAGCAAAGAAGGGGCCGGGTAAGTTGGGGGTTTTATTTTTCTTTAAGGAGACTGGCCAGTGTAGGGTTGAGCATCTCCTTTTCTAAGAAACTCCAGCATTTCCAGGGCCTCTGGGTTCTGGCCAGACTGAACCCCTCACTGAGCCTGTGTTGGGCTGTCCCTCAGGGAGCAGAAGACAGAGCACATGACCAGAACCCTGAGGGGCGTCATGCGTGTTGGCCTCGTGGCAAAGGGCCTGCTGCTCAAGGGGGACTTGGACCTGGAGCTGGTGCTGCTGTGTAAGGAGAAACCCACGACCACCCTCCTGGACAAGGTGGCTGACAACCTGGCCATTCAGCTTGCTGTGAGTGTCACTGCCTCCACTGAGGTTGGGGGAGCTCAGGAGGTGCTTGTTGAGGATGTGGGCAGAGGAAGAGGTACCCAACTGCTCTGTGCGCTAAGAGGCATGCTCCAGACCCACCTGCTGTGCTCACGCCTTCTCCATAGGCAGCAGGCAGGAGGCTGCAGAACCACCCAAAAGCTCTGGCTCAGGAAGGGCCCAGGCTGCACTGAGCGTGACCTTCACGCCCAGACTCCAGTGATGGGGGGGTGAGGATGAGTAGACAGTACAGTTATTAACTCTTCCTTCTTGATCCAAACCTGGACATTAAAAAAGCTTTTTAAAAACCAATTTGTCTCATTACAAAAGTATTACATAAATAGTAGCCTCTGACATTTCTTGAGCATTTACTACACCAGGTTCTAGGCCAGAGGTGCTCTTTACACATAACATTTCATCGTAATTACTCTCTGAGATAGGGCTTTATCGTCTGAGTATTTTGGAAGATGTAACTGAGGTGCGGGGAGCTCAGTAATTGACCCCACATCCCAGCCTGGTGAGTCCTGGGACTTTAGGACCTCTGAGTGTCACTGCCAGGCTCTGCCTCCTCGGGACACATTTACCTTGGATTTAGTGACAGAATAAACAAGAAAGTGAAAACAAAAGTAAAAAATTTCATTCCTTACATACAGTGTTCATTTTCATGTGTAAACATACATTTTGTCTTATGTGACTGAGAATTTGGGGTTTAGGGCAGAGGTTAGAATCGAAATGTGAAGCTAATACAATACAGTAGATACCCCTGGGGACCTGTGCAGGTGAGTGAAGCGCTAAGCTTTTCTGTGTTCGTGGGAAGTCTGCTTTTAAAGTTAATCTTCCTAGTCTGTAAAATATATGAAGTGAAAAAAGTTTATGAAATATTTCTGAAGGAATGACAACTTTTGTGAAGAGTTAAGGAGACATAAATAAAGTGTATCATCAACTTAACATGTTTTGACTGGGTGATTTTGCACCTTAGGGGACAGCTGGTGAGTCTAGAGAGTTTTAGTTGTCACAGCGGCGGCAGAGGGGGCAGTCCGGGTGCTAGTGGCATTGACTAGGTAGAGGCTGGAGATGCTGCTTGATGTCCTGCAAAGCACAGGACAAGCCCCACAACCAAGAGTGATCTGACCCAGAATGTCCATAGTGCCAAGGTGGAGAAATACCAATTTAAATTTTCCGAAGTGCCTTTGTCCTCCCTGTAATGTTGATATTTACTTAGCAAAAATCATAAAAGCTTGAATTTTCTCAAGGCATATAAACTGGTGTAAAAAAGTGAGCGTCACACAATTGTGAACATCCTTTTTAGACATACTCATTTGCAGCAAGTACATGCTTTTATACGTATCATATGATAAAAGTATTTTATTCCACACAGTCTTCATTCCACGCTCTGTGACAGCTGCTCAGCCCGGGGTGGAAATGGCAGTGGCTGGGTGCCACCTCTATGCTGGGTGCTGGGCTTTCCATGCAATATCTGGTTTAAGTGCCCTGCAGTCTTGTGTAGTTTTGTTAGTAAGTCTGTTTTACAAATTAGAGACCACAGTTTTAATGAGGTTAAGTGATTGGTCTAAAGATATACAACTACCAAGTAACAAAAGGAGGATTCACACCCTCATCTCCCCTCAGAGCCTGAACTCTTAGAATTCGTGATACATCTTCCCATGAAAATCACTTTGCTCTGTAAGTAGTCCATCACCTCCTCTCTGGGATATTTGGAAAATGGTCAGCAAGAGGGAGATTCTGAACCATAGCTAAGGACATTGTTATCAGTCACAGCTTAGGAAGTTGGCCTATCTCCTGTAGTAACCAGGAGCGAAACAGAACTGTGAGAAAGTGTGTGTGAGAGTTGCATTTTCTTTTGTAGGCTGTTACAGAAGACAAGTACGAAATACTCCAATCTGTCGATGATGCTGCGATTGTGATAAAAAACACAAAAGAGCCTCCATTGTCCCTGACCATCCACCTGACATCCCCTGTTGTCAGAGAAGAAATGGAGAAAGTATTAGCTGGAGGTAGGGAGGCTTAGAAAGGCCAGCAGGACTTTGGAAACTTGGTGTTCCCTCACTATTCAAATGTGCTATTCAGTTTTAGACTGCTTTGATAAAAGGATCTAGCGGTGTAGCTCTGACCACCTTTACTTTGAGATCACATCTCCCATTCAGTTTCAGTACTGGGAGTTTGACAAAACACTTGCACTAAAAGTGAGTAGCACTTTTCCTAGAGGATTGCACCATTTTTGTTTGTCTTAATCCTTGGATGTTCTCATTGGTGTTAAATGTGTTTTTTCTGTTGAGCCGTTTGGCCTTGGAAAAGCGTGTCCCTGGTGATTTTAGGCTTTTTAAATTAGGGAAGACAACCAGATGGTTTCTGCATGAACATCACGTTGGACTTGTGCAAACAGCTTGTGTTGCAGCAGAACCGAGGGCTTCTTCGTTTGTCCTCTTCCATTGGCTGCTGTTATCTGTCGCAGTGATCGAAAAGCAAAGAGCTGATGCAGAGTTTTGGATAAAGTTTTAAACAATTGAGTGATTTTTCAAACCAAATTTTGAACCTCAGACTCTGACAATGCTTTCACGAGTCAAAGTCCACCCAGGGCCCCTCATACATCTCTTCTGGGTGGCTGTTTTTCAGTCAACTCTCACACAGCCAGGTAAGGGCAACAGGCCTTATCCAAACCCCTGACACACACGTGATGGCAGAAATGACAAACACCCCGGCTTCGCTGCAGCACAGGCTCACACTCGCGCCCTTGTTGCTGTTCTTTGAGTGCCTTTGGTTCCATACCTGATTCCAACTACTAGAGCCCTTCTAGTTTATCAATGTAGGGACGCTGGACCTTTGACCAACAGGACTCTCTCTGTCAAGGGCTGGGGCTAGGGCAGTCCCGCCTGGTGGGCGGAGGTGGTCCCCTTTGCTGTAGACGCCTCAGGGGATGGCCTGTGGGAAGCAGAGAGGGAGTGCATTTCTACTCCCCCCCCATCTATTTTTTTTGTTTTCTTTGTTTTTTATTTGGTTTTTTGGGGGGTTTTTTTGTTTTGTTTTTTGCTGGGTTTTTTTGTTTTTGTTTTTTTGTTTTTTTGTTTTTTGTTTTTTTGTTTTTGCTAATGAAATTTTTAGCATAGCTAATTTATTGGGAGATCCTGGGGAGGAAGCCAGGTAACTGCCTATTAGAAGATAGGATCCACCTATCTGTCCCCCTCCCCCACGGGATTATTCGTTTTAGAGTAACTTCCCACTTTTGTTTTTGTTTTTGTTTTTTTTGGAGGGGCCTCTGATTTTTACGATCTCCTCTCAGGGCGGAGTTAAACATGCTCGAGCGTCTCCTTCCCTGGTCAAGGGTGGAGATGACTTGAGATTCTGGGAGCCTCAGCTGCCCTTTAGGAAGCTGCCATATCCCCTTTCCACCTGACAGAAACCCCTTGGTCAAACTGTGCCTTGTCTTCTTATTCCATCCATGAATAGAAACGCTATCAGTCAACGATCCCCCGGACGTTCTGGACAGGCAGAAATGCCTTGCTGCCTTGGCGTCCCTCCGACACGCCAAGTGGTTCCAGGTTTGCATTTTGTTCTTCTATTTGTCTTTTGGTAGAGATTCCTAAGTTTTAACTTGGCTAACTCACCATAAAGTTTCGGTAACGTTGAAGATCACTGCGCTGCACTTAACACCTGCAGGTGTGCAGTTGCTAAAGGAGCGCGCATAGACAAATTTGACACCCCCAGAGGAGGCTTGCGACTGAGTAGATGGGGAGCTGCTGCTTTGTGTCAAGAGTGATGTTATTCTTCACGCGGTGAAGTCACTGCTGACCACACACTTGATGGTCGTGAATGTTCACCGTTTTACCCTTGGCAAAGTAGCACCCTGAGACTTGTGTTTTTCATGTTTGCCTTGTGTTCAGGGAGGTGCTTTAGTGTAAAGAGCCTGTACTTTGTTCCTTTAGGCCAGAGCCAACGGGCTGAAGTCTTGTGTCATTGTCATCCGGGTCCTGAGGGACCTGTGCACCCGCGTGCCCACCTGGGGTCCCCTCAGAGGATGGGTAAGGCATCTTGTAGCTATGGCCACCCCAGGGTCATGTGTGCAGACCTCCCAGATCCCAAGAATGTGTTATGGTAACTAGGCTGGAGTGGCCCTTCGGGGTGTGGCTGATGTGTCCTGTCAGCAAGTACTGCGTGCGACACCCTGGGTGGGGGTGAATGCAACCGGGACCCCTGTGGAGGGTGAACATCTCAGCCTAGGTGGGAGCCGGCCAGGCAACACACTTACTGTGACAGGCTCCCCTCCACCAAGAATCTTTTACAGCTACCCTTGAACGGGGGTCAGCAAACTGAGGCCCACAGGCCAATTTTGGCCATCTGCTTGCGTTTCTACAGCTCCTAATTAAGAATGGTTTTATATTTTTAAATGGCTACACTTTAAAAGGGAGTACCTACATAAAAGTCTCGACTTTGCTTCTTGGCCCCACAGCCTGAGAGATTTAATGTCTGCCTCTTTAAGGAAAAGTTGGTTGAGCCCTGCTCTAGGAGGCCAGTCTTTGGCTTAGTCCCAAGTTCATGAACCTGGAGGGCCATGACTCCCCTTGAGCCTCTGACACATCCGCACACACATTTTCAGCACCAGTATCAGCCAACTCCCTCTTGGACACTGGCTAACTGTCCCTCTTGCCTTTCAGCCCCTCGAGCTTCTCTGTGAGAAGTCCATTGGCACAGCCAACAGACCAATGGGTGCCGGCGAGGCCCTGCGGAGAGTGCTGGAATGCCTGGCGTCAGGCATCGTGATGCCAGGTTGGGGCCTTGTGCTTTGCAAGTTGTAGGGAAAAGACAGGGATTGAGGCCCTGAGGCCATGTCCTGGCGGGTCCCCTGACCGGGTTAGGGCAGCAGCAGCCCCGTGTCCCCCTAGGGATGGAGCATGTGACTACCCTCTTGCACCATCATATCCAGCCCTGTGGCGGCTCCGCAGCTGTGACTCAGGGCGGATCCGGGGCAGTGGTGACCCACTCCCACGCGAGCTCCTTGCTCTGAGACACGTGGATTATTTCTCTCACGGGCTGGATGCTGAGTGGGTCACCGAGCTCGGTGTGTTTTCCAGAGCTGGGTGTGGATGGGGCGTGGGGGGTAACGCACTTGGATCCCTCAGCCAGCACAACTCTTCCGAGATGCTAAAAGATAATCCTCTGCATATCTTCCTTGTTTCCTGCCTTCAGATGGTTCTGGCATTTATGACCCTTGTGAAAAAGAAGCCACTGATGCTATTGGGCATCTAGACAGACAGCAACGGGAAGATATCACACAGAGTGCGCAGGTATAGTCATCGCCATTGCCAACGTGAGCCCTACCCAGTCTGTAATCACTGGCTTCCAGTTCCATTACTGGGTATTCTCAGGGTAGCCACTGGACTTGTAGGTTCAGGTCGGGGATTGAAGGTGAAGGGACTGTGCCTGATACAGGGCGCCCCAATCTGGGCTGCTTCTTTCCCCTGGCGCCACGCGTGGTTATCACCTGCCCCCTTAGCCTGCTCGAGTGCTGTTTTCAGGCACCGAGTTCAGTGGGGAGATGTATTTGCTGTGTGGACTGCTTCAGGGGTCCTCCCCTTGCAGGCCCACCACGTGGCTCCGTGTGGCAACCAGTCCCCAGGTTGGGGTCTCCTGTATTCCTCTCAAGGGGGGTGGTCACAGGCTGGCCTTCCCCCACAGCAAGGCTGGGCCCTGGCTGTCAGGCCCTCCCCTGGCTGTTGGGGGACCCCTTGCTGCTATAGGGGAGACCATTAGCAACTCCCTCAGCTCCCACCCCTTCCAGAAGGCATTAGTAAGCGCACACAGGTTGGCTGGGGACGCAGAGCGGCTGAGTCAAATTCCTCTTCCCCTTCTCCAGCACGCTCTGCGACTTGCTGCGTTTGGCCAGCTCCATAAAGTCCTGGGTATGGACCCTCTGCCTTCTAAGATGCCCAAGAAACCAAAGAATGAAAACCCAGTGGACTACATAGGTAAGCATGCCGTGGGCCATGCCCAGGTGAGCCATGTCATTGTGGATGCCCAGTAGAGGCCAGACTCGATTCTCAGCTGCTTCTATTGTGATCTCCTTTCAGTTCAAATACCCCCCAGTACCACCTATGCCATTACGCCCATGAAACGCCCAATGGAGGAGGATGGGGAGGAAAAGTCTCCCAGCAAAAAGAAGAAGAAGATTCAGAAGAAAGGTACAAGCATTCATTCATAGTCCTTTTAGTTTTAGCCTCCATCCGGCTTCAATTAAGGTTCACCCCAGAGTGGTGAGATGCCTGCTTTTGCATTCATTTTCTCAGACGTGGTATTTAAGTCCTTTTAAAAATGATTAAATGTAACTTGGGTACAGGACACAAGTAGGGTGGATGTGCCTCAGCTGGTGACCGCATGCTGCTGTGTGCCTGGGAGCAGTGCAGGCAGGACCTGGGCCCGTGTGGCTGCCCAGTCTGCTGCCTGCTCTTCCATGTCATGCAGCAGGGGTCCGTCAGAAGTTCCCCCTCCTGGGTTCAGAATTGACTGACTTTCCAGAACAATGCTGTGCTCTCTCTGCAGAGGAGAAGGCAGAGCCTCCCCAAGCTATGAATGCCCTGATGAGACTGAACCAGCTGAAGCCAGGGCTGCAGTACAAACTGGTTTCCCAGACTGGCCCAGTCCATGCCCCCATCTTCACCATGTCTGTGGAGGTAGACGGCAACTCATTCGAGGCCTCTGGACCATCCAAAAAGACTGCCAAGCTGCATGTGGCTGTTAAGGTGAGTGTGGCCGGCAGCGATGTGCAACGTGTGCCTGTCCCCCACACAGCGAGACGTGGCCTTGGTTTTGGGCCCATGTAGAGCCATCATTCCCTATTTAGGTCCTGGGTGTGGCCAGCACAGGGCTTAGGGTGTTTGAACACTGATAGATAGATTCTGAGCGATGGCCAGTCACATGTGGCAAGAATGCCATCATCACTGACTGAGAGGCAACATGGTCCCCAAATGTGGCTGGGCACCAGGGTCTCCTTCAGGATCTTGGGTTCAGAAGGGGACCTGTGTGTGTGAGCCCTTCCTCACCGGGGGCTCTGTGGGTCTTCCTTCTATAGGTGTTACAGGACATGGGCTTGCCCACGGGTGCCGAAGGCAGAGACTCCAGCAAGGGAGAGGACTCAGCTGAGGAGACGGAAGCGAAGCCGGCCGTGGTGGCCCCTCCACCTGTGGTGGAAGCTGTCTCCACCCCCAGCGCTGCCTTCCCCTCGGACCCCACTGCCGAGGTGAGCACGTGGTGGGTACTGGGCTGAGCAACAGGAAGGAGCAGGCAGCCCTGTGTGCCATGAGCCGGGATGGTTACTGATTCTTGTTGATTTCCCGAAGAGAGTAGCCTTCCAGTCCAGGAGCCTGGGGAGGGAATTGGGTGTGAGCCATTGAGCCATGACTGAGAGGGCCTTGCTGTGTTGACCTAGTGTCTGGGGCTACACTGAGGTAGCCCTCAGTGAAGGACATGCTGTTTGCCCAAGAGATAGGGTGTGGGTGGAGGTGGTCCCACTGCTGGGAAGGCCACAGATGACTTCTGGAGACAAGAGTGGCGAGGGGAACAGCAGAGTAAATGGAGCAGGGGCCTCCCCCACTTGCTGGAAAGCCCTTAGCTGAGTTTGTTGGTTTTCTTTTCTGTTTTCCCTGAGAACGTAAAACAGCAGGGGCCGATCCTGACCAAGCACGGCAAGAACCCTGTCATGGAGCTTAATGAGAAGAGGCGTGGCCTCAAGTACGAGCTCATCTCAGAGACAGGGGGCAGCCATGACAAGCGCTTTGTCATGGAGGTGAGTGGTTCCTTCCCATGGAAAGTCCTGTCCCAAGGGAAGCATTGTCACTCCCAACACGCATCTGTTTTCCCCAGGTTGAGGTGGACGGACAGAAGTTTCAAGGTGCTGGCTCAAACAAAAAGGTGGCCAAAGCGTATGCCGCCCTTGCTGCACTAGAAAAACTGTTCCCTGATGCCCCTCTCGCCCTTGAGGCCAACAAGAAGAAGAGAGCCCCTGTGCCTGTGAGAGGTGGACCGAAATTTGCTGCTAAGGTGAGCGGTCGCCCCTGAGATCTCTCGCCTTGGCATGTATTTGCTGGTGATTTGAGTGGGAGGTGAATGTAACCTGTGTGTCTTCTCTCCTGTCCAGCCACATAACCCTGGGTTCGGCATGGGGGGCCCCATGCACAATGAGGTGCCCCCGCCCCCCAACCTTCGAGGCCGGGGCAGAGGAGGGAACATCCGCAGTCGAGGGAGAGGGAGAGGATTTGGTGGCGCCAACCATGGAGGCTACTTGAATGCTGGTGAGGACCCTTGTCTTGAGTGTCCCTGTGGGCCAGGCCTGCTCCCTGGGGTGTGTGGGGCCCCTGGGGTCGGCTGAGATGCCTGAAGAATCTGGGGCCAGGCAGACCAGCCTCCCCACCTGGTGACCCTGTCTTTTCCCTTCCAGGCGCCGGGTACGGCAGCTACGGGTATGGAGGCAACTCGGCGACCGCCGGCTACAGTAAGTGTGTGTTTCTCTTTGTCTGAGCTTGGGAAGAAGCAGCAACTTAGCTCCTGTGGCCTGAGTTAGAGCAGGGCGGCCACTTCAGCAGCCTCCCTGAGGCTGAAGGGCGGCTCACAGCTGTTCTCAGTGGTTAGGTCAGGCGGTCCTGCATCGCCCCCATCCTGCGAAAGCGTAGTTTACTCTTTAAATGTTAACACACACTTGTGTGACTTGAAAGTTCGTTAAAAGTCAAAATTTTAAATTTCTCTGCTTTAAGCCATGCGAAGCACCAATCCTGTGAATATGCTTTTCTGACAGTGCACAGCTCTTGTCTTGAGAAGGAGCCTTCATTGGGGGGTTACAGGAGCAGAGAAATCTAAAACATGAATTTCAAATGTGGCGCTCTGTGCCATTTTTCGAAAGAATTCTAATTTTTTTTCTCTGCTCTGTCTCCCCCTTTTGTAGGTGACTTTTTCACAGACTGCTACGGCTATCATGATTTTGGGTCTTCCTAGAGCATCTAAAAGTATTGCACACAAAATCAACTTTTTACTCCAATTTTCTCGAACTCCAAAACCCAAAGTGTCCGTGCTGTGCCCTGTGCTTCACTGGGTTTCTCAACCGTGGCTTGTCACCGCAGCTTGTCTGAAACTCTTAGCCTGCAGAATTTAAGACAATGGCAGTTTTTATCGTGATTTGCCTTTGAACTTGGTCATATTGAAGTTCACAATAAGTGGAAAACAATTTTCTGAGAATGCGTTTTTGTGCAGAATTGCACAGAATTCTAGAGCCAGCGTTGGTCAGCATCAAGGCAAAAGCCCACCATTGCTTTTTATGGAAAGCATTACTTTATTTAAGAGACAGATAATAATGCATTTTAATCTACCTTTGTCTTAATTTACAGCAGGTTTTGTATGAATTTTTAACCTTTTAACATATTCCCAAATCTGATTGATGCCTTTGACAGTAACGATTTCACCACATCTGAATCCAGAGCAGCTGGCCTTTTTTTTAAAAGCATGTAAAACGTTGGAAACCTTGGGGAATTGTATATTGTGCTAAGTTAACCTCTTCCGCCTCTTGTAAATGCTCTGGTGGGTTCTTGTTCGGGGATGCGATGTTCTGTGGCTGCTTTAGCTAGAGGTGAACTCTCAAAGGTATCAAAACTGTGCTTCCATCATTACTGCAAGAAACAGACAGGCTTTAAGGAAGAGAGAACGTGGAATTTTGCAAGTCCTAATCACAGCTGCAAATGCATGCGATTCTAGAGGGTTTTTTTTTTTTTTTTTTCCTAAATGGGGTTTACACATAATTAAGCAGAAGGAGCCTAATACTTAGGGCAATTCCCCGGTGAAGAGCCGAGCCTCAGTGGGGCTTGTGCTGCTAGGCACATGGCCAAAGCAGATTCCAGAAGGCTGGAAAACTACTGCCCTCTCACCTTAGGGTACACACTTGAGTTGTGGCATCTCCCTGTGTGTAGAGAGGCACACGGAGGCATTTTGGCTCTTTATTGAGACCCCCATTTCCTGGCGGCAGCTCCCCTAGGGAGTGAGTGTAGTTTGGGCTTTGGTTAGCAGTTCTTTTTGCAGCAAAGCCTGCCTCTGTGTTGACTTGCAAGATTTTGCGTTTATTCAGGCAAAAAAAACTGGTCAAAACGGTTACTGCATAATTTGTTCCCAGGGGTTTGAAACATTCAGTGAAACTTTTTAAAACTTGGATTGCATGATGTATTTTTTTTTTTAGAAAGTTATTGTTTGAGAATAATGTCTTTTTATACCAGGAAATAGTTATCCTGAAATGACGTTGAAAACTTCCCCTCCCCGTTATTTTTTTTTAAATCAATACATGTTAAAGTAACAAGCCCTCAGTACTTGGCGTCTTCATTCATTCCTGTGCAGGCTGCGGGGCAGCAGAGGTGGCAGGGTTCTGAGGAGGGGGTCTGAAGGGGACGTCCTGTCCTCCAGCCTCCTCTCGGAGCCCTCGCATGTTTGCTCCCTTGTGTTGTGGGACACATCCTTCCCCTTGGTGTTTTGCCTTTGTGAGTTGAGCAGTGGGCTGGGGGGTAGGGGTGAGGGGTCTGGAGAAAATTAACTGATGTCAGAGATCAGTTCTATCCAAATTATTTTTCAAACCGCCCAAAAGCACAACGGTGTGGGGTGTACATCTCCAGCGGGTGGAAGGCCCTTGAGGATTCCCAAATTAACCCCATCCTAAAGGCAGGAGACCATTGGTGTTAAATATGGGAAGGGCAGACAGGCTGTACGGGGGTGTCCCCATCCCCTACCCTTTCCTTGGGCATAGCGGTTGGACCAGGCACCAGCCCCCACTGTGGCAGGGGCAGCACCAACCAGCAAAGGTGTGCCCAGGCCCACCTGCTCCAGGAACCCAAGGAGCTCCGCTGCCCCTGCGTGAACACTGGGGAGTACCCGACTGGGCCAGAGTGCCGGCACGTGACCCGTCCTCTTTCTCCCCCCTTGCCTTAGCTGACCCATCCCCCGTCGGTCCATCTGAGTGGTGGGGGCGGTGTGTTAACAAACCTGTTTCTGGGGTCTGTACCTGGAGACCAGAGGAGGGGGGTACCCACTGTGACATTCTCGGCTCCAGGGCCTGAGAATGTGGCATCCTCACTGCACGCTTGTCAGTCCTGCTGCTCAGTCCCGCCTGTGCCCGGCAGCTGTGCTGGGAACAAGAAGGGGCCCTCTGGAGGGCCACCTAAGGCAGTACCTTGAGGCCCCTGCCTGGGTGTTCAGATCCCAGCCTTAGTCTCCTTTCCCCGTGAGGCTCTGGAATCACTGCATAAATTAGGTGTTTGTGCAGTCACAGCAGAGAGATGCCCAAGTCATTTGGCTGAGTCTCCATTCGCTCCTCCCAGAACCAAGTCAGACTGTTTGGTTTTCTTGGAATGAAAACATTGGTATTAGGGGCATCATTAAAGAGCATCTCCTGGGGTCACCCAGGCCTGTGACTGCAGAGCCTCTTCCCAGCACAGCATCGGGGAGGTGGCGGTGGCCAGCTGCTTCTCTGGGGCTTTGCTTTTCGTGTCACCGTTGGGGACTTCTGGGTAGCAGCCAGCTAGTGGCGAATGTCATCGCTCTCGGAGCCCATGTCATTGTGATGTTGACATCCACTGCAAAAGCTGCTGTCGTACCGCTGCTTGGCAAAGATCCATTGTTGTCATCAGCCAATGGGTGAGTCGAGCTGAAGGCTGGGCCAGCCCATACCAGGCTGTTTGAAGGACCAGAGCCACTGCTCTCGTGTTCCAGCCTCTTTCCCTCTGTCCAGCCTGGGCAGTGGGCTTGTGGGTCAGCCTTCAGGGCCCACAGCTGCTACCTTCCCTATCCTTCCCCTCCCCCATCCCCCCAATCCTGCACCTGATCCACTGCCTTCCTGTTTAGGTCAGTTCTACAGCAACGGAGGGCATTCTGGCAATGCCGGTGGTGGCGGCGGCGGGGGAGGTGGTGGCTCTTCTGGCTACGGCTCCTACTACCAAGGTGACAACTACAACTCACCGGTGCCCCCGAAACATGCCGGGAAGAAGCAGCCGCACGGGGGCCAGCAGAAGCCCTCCTACGGCTCAGGCTACCAGTCTCACCAAGGCCAGCAGCAGTCCTACAACCAGAGCCAGTATGGCAACTACGGCCCCCCGCAGGGCAAGCAGAAAGGCTATAATCATGGACAAGGCAACTACTCCTCCTATTCAAACTCCTACAGCTCCCCCGGAGGTGGGGGCGGATCAGACTACAGCTACGAGAGCAAATTCAGTGAGTTGGCTTCCAGAGCCACCTGGCCTGGCCGGGGTCCGGGCCGGCGGCGCATCCCATGAAGTGGCAGAAGCTCAGCACTGCCCCGACCTGTGTTTGAGGGACTGGAAGAATGTCAGGCGGTGCTGGCTGCAGGGCAGGCCTTAGGAAAATCCTGGAGGCAGAGTCACCCCAGCCCAGGTCTTTGCGGTTCCTCCCTGTTGCCTTCTCCAAGGTCCCGGAGGCAGTGGGCTGAGGCTGGGGCCCAAGGGTAGATGGAGCCTGTGAGCCCCGGCTAGCCACTGCAAGATCACCTCCAGAGATGGGGGCTGGAGAAGTGTTGCACCCAGCCCCTAGCAGATCCTGAATTACTAACTGCCCTCTCCACCCCTCCTTCCACCTCATGCACAGACCCAGTGGGCTGTGGCTATGTTGGTGGCCCGGCTGGGGGCGCATGAGTGTGCGCTCCTAGTGACAGGACAGCTGTTCTGTCTGTCCTGGGCCGGGCAGGGGGCGCCGGGTGGGAGAGGAGAGGTTGGAGGAACAGGTGGGAAGGCAGGATGGAACTGGGCTCCAGAACGTGGTGACGTTGCAGGGCTCCATGGTCCCTGGCACTTTGGTTGGACAGAGGTGTGTCAGATTTAAGCAGTCAAGGCAGGGAGATCTGCCGAGGACCTGCCGCTTCCAGGGCCGCACACGAGGAACCTAGACCGCCTCAGCTGTGTCTTGGTCAAGGCTCCTTAACCGCGCTGTCTTCTCTCCCCCAGACTACAGTGGGAGTGGAGGCCGGAGCGGCGGGAACAGCTACGGCTCAGGCGGGTCGTCCTACAACCCAGGGTCACACGGGGGCTACGGCGGAGGTTCTGGGGGCGGCTCCTCATACCAAGGCAAACAAGGTGGGCCTGGGGCAATAGGCCGCTCTGCAGGGGGACCTGAGTCAGCAGGGGCCACAACACGGATTCCATAGAAAGGGTGTGGCCTGGGGTGGGCAGATAGCAGCACAGGCGGGGCCGCTGGGGCAGCTGCCGCTGGGCTTCCAGGTGGGTAAGAACAGGGAGTGGGAGATGCAGGACCCTGTGAGAACATGGGCTCAGACGCACCTCTAATCTTGGGTTCTTCCCTGAGCCAGACATCCAGAAACTGCTCTGCTCTTAAACGTTGGCACCAGCGTGAAAACAGCAGCGAGGGCCAAGCAAAGCCTGATTTGGGGCTCTGGTTTGGGGCAGCGTGCTCAGCCTTGTGTCAGGCCGCCCCCTGTTACAGTTCTGGGACTGCAGATCCCCATCTCTCATAAACCCGGGTTTGACGGTCCTGCCTCTCAGGGCTCTTGTGACAGCTAGACCCAGTGACACTGGAAAGGCACTTGGCAGGACAGAGTGGAGTCTGCTCAGCTGCCCTGCTGCGATCTCGCTGTGAGACTCGGCTGAGGTTGTTGGCTGGCATCCTGCCTTCTGACTGGGGCAGGCCTGTGCCCCTCACCTCTAACCCACCCCTCTCTCCCTTAGGAGGCTACTCGTCACAGTCGAACTACAACTCCCCGGGGTCCGGCCAGAATTACAGCGGCCCTCCCAGCTCCTACCAGTCATCACAAGGGGGCTACGGCAGAAATGCAGATCACAGCATGAACTACCAGTACAGATAAAGCCCCTGAGGGGTGAAGATTTGTACCTTCTGCACTTACCCCCCGTTGTAAGATTCAGTTTATTCATCACAGTTAACATGTCAACCGGCCCCTCCAGGCCCCCGCCGCCCCACCCTGTCCACGTTGCCGTGTTGTGAGGTGCAGCTGGTCACTCCTGTGACCCGTCCTGTGACCCATATTTAGCTGTGTTTGGGACTCCGTGTCTTCAGTGGTTTGTTAGTTGCCATTACGACTTTTGTCTGAATAGTTTTTTCAGTTTTCGCAGTTAAGTATCCCTCTGTCTATTTACAATTGGTGTTAGTGTTAACTCAGTTTGTCTTTAAATAGTTACAGAAGGGATACGTTATCTGTTAATGCTTTTGTGAAGTGAGTTAAACGAGCTTTCTGTATTTTAATGCTTTAGTGTTTCAGTTTTATAAGTGAAAATTTTATTTTAAAAACCAATGGGAAAGAGTGAGGTTTTTTTTTGTTTTTGTTTTTTTGTTTTGTTTTGTTTTTTGTATGTCTGGATCATTCAGGCAGTACATCTGAATTAAGCTGAATGTAGACAAATAAAGAAAACAAAACTCCGCGCCGGTCGTAGGCCTGGGTGTCTGGCCCACCAGCAGCGGGATGGGCAGGTTCCTCCACTCTGTTCCCAGCACAGGAAAGTGGGGCGGGGGCAGCAGGGCAGTCCCTGGTCACCAGAGAAGGTCCAGTTCTAGGCCTCTAGACACCTTCACTCATAGTGGCTCGGGCCAGAAATCCAGTTAACTGGGAGCTTGTCACCTCATGTGCCAGCTATCCCGATGGACTGTGGAGCTGCCTGCGGAGGCCCACACTGCTTTGGCGGGTTTGCTCACACAATTCAGCATGCTTTTTGTTTTCTGCTCCATTAATTCTGGTATAGTTTTAAGCGCAGTTTCAAGACACTATGGAATAAAGGTTTGGTCAGTTTTGTTCCACTTAACCCAATTTGAAAAACCCCAGTTGAATCTGGCTGAACGACCCCAAGGTCTGGGAAATTAGCCACAGGACCATCTTAGCCGGGATGGCACTTTGTGTCTGCAGCGGCCACAGCCTTTTCCCTGGTACTGCCCCCACCCCCCCGCGAGTGTGTTCTGCACAGTGCACTGTTGGGGTTCTTTTCAGTGGCTCAGCCCTGTTCTCACAGGTTTCTCTGGAGGAGTGCTTCTTGATCCTGGGCAATTTTGCAGTGCTTGAGTGACATTTGTCACCTAGTGGGTAGAGGCCAAGGATGGTACTGAACTTTCTACACTTAAATATCAGCAGTGCACAGGTGGAGGAACCCACCCCCAAAGCAACCCTTCTCGATTCTGGCTTTGCCTCAGGGAGAGAGTCAGGACAGTGTGTGGATTGGCCTTACCCAGGTTCCAACTCCACCTGCCTGGAAAGAGCCCTGCGGTGAGGCCTGGGGCTGCATCTCAGCAGGGACCCATCTTGTCTCTTCACCTGCTCAGCAGGCGCTGTTCGAGGTCTGGGTTCCAGGGCTTGGTAACCATGGCCACTGATAGAAGTGCAAACTATTGACTGAGAATCACTCAGTTGAGGCAGAAAGTCCAGTGTCCCTTCAAATGATGAAGATTTGCCTTGGGGGAGGTGAAAGGAAAGTGTTCTGCACCCAAAAAAAAAAACATTCAAGGAGTTTTGTTTCCTTCTGGAGTCGGGGAGACCCCAATACCAAATCTCCCAGCTTGGGGATCGGGGCGCATGGTGCAGACGTTCAGGTGGACCAGAATTCCCGTGGGATCCGTCAAGTGTGTGTATTAGTGGAGACAAGAGACAGACCTGACGGATGGCTTCCAACCTCAACTCCTCTCCCAGACATGTCCAAGGTCTGGGACAAAGAGACCTACACAAAATCATTTGGACTTTGTGTTTGAGGTGAGGGGATGAAGACTGGATGGAAGCAGTGTCACTGAGAAATCCATTGGGAGGAACACCTCGGCACCACCTGTCAAATGCCTTCAGCTCTGGATGTGCATCCTCAGTACAGATTCATTGTTGGTTTTCCAGGCAGGAACCACCACCACATTCAAATTTCTGAATGCAGACCAGCACA
The DNA here is from genome assembly GCF_048773025.1 of Camelus bactrianus. NCBI lineage: Eukaryota > Metazoa > Chordata > Mammalia > Artiodactyla > Camelidae > Camelus > Camelus bactrianus. The sequence goes on from NC_133560.1 coordinate 25,501,638, forward strand.
AGGGAAGGAATCTCAAGGTCAAAGAAGGCAGTGGGAAAAGTTGTCTCCGGTCACCTTGGTGTAGTGACAAGTCTACACAGAGCCAGGACTTGGTGCCATGTTCCTCTGTTATGGGGAAGGGCAGGGCGGCTTGTCTCTGATGGATGCCTGAGTTTCTCCCATGACCAGGACAAGTTTATGGCCAAAAACAGCAGTACCTGAGGAGCAAGCAGGATCTTGCCTTGTCTAGCTTCACGTGGTTCCAGGTGTCCCTTGGCTTGTGGGAGCACCACTCTAATCTCTGCTTCCATCTTCACATGACCTCCCTTTGAGTGTGTCTCAGACCCCCTTCCTTACATAAGGACATTAGTCATCAGATCTGGGGTCCACCTTCATCTATGATGCGCTCATCCCAAGATCCTTAAATACCTCTACAGCGGTCTATTTCCAAATAAAGTCATGGTCACAGATACCGGCGGTTAGGAGTTGGACATAATACTTTTGGGGGACAACATTCAACCCAATACAAGGTTCGGTGAAGGTTTCACCCCCATTGCTGCTAGCACAGCCCTAGGAGTTTGTTTGCCACCGTCAGGATTACGGTAGTCAGATCTGGACAGCATGGAGTCAGCATCTTTGCAGCATGGTGGGTACCAGTCCTGAGAAGACAGCTCATGACCACAGATCCCTTGGCACGGTAACTCTGCTCAGGGTCTTCAGTGGTGGTGAGGCAGCTGGCCAATGACAGCATTCCAACCCTCAGGACCTGCCACCGCAGGGAGCTGGGTTGAGGAAGATGAGGTTGACACCTTGAGCACGGAGAAGAGCTTGCTGCTGGTGCGTCACCCATTCGAAGCTGGTTAAGGCCATCCCAGGCCTGTTGTCCTCCAAGCCCAGGAAGCCAGCCTGGCAGAGCTGCTTCTCCAGCTCCTCCTCAGCCAGGACCATGGAAGGCAATAGCTGGCCTATGATGGAGAGATGTCTTGGCCCACATGTTGCTGGAGGATGATGTCATGCATCCTTCAGTCACCAACAGAGCACCGGGAGCACCAGCAGGAAGCATCAGTGGCCCACACACTCGGCAAGTTGATCAGGATAGGGTACTTGGTGGATAGGTCATAGGTATCAATGACTCAGGAATGGAGACCACCCTGGAGGGCCCAGGATGCCTTTGGAGGGAAGGTAGAAAAAGCACATGACTGACAGATCACAGTGGGTTGAGATAATGTCACAGGGAGGGATAGGGCCTTGCAAGGAATTGGAACTGATTCCAGTGGGGAGTGATTGGGGGTTAGTGACCTGGGACCAAAGGAGGCTTCTGAGCAGTAATAGGGGAGACAAATGCAGGATTTCCACCTCTCTAGATTTAGAGGAGTCACTGGGGCCCTGATTGTTCCTCTAGGTTGGTGTCCACCCTGACCTCAAGTTACCACCCAGCCGACTGATTACCCCCTGCCCTGGCTGGGAAACATTTGCTCTCCCTCTGACCATTAGCCATTTTTTAGTAGCAGAGCTTGCCCTGCCTCTAAGGACCCAGGCCTGGACCTGTGCAGCTGGGCCGTCCAGCCTCAGGATTCAGTGTCCACGTGTGAGCCCAACTCTGGCCGTTCCTTCCCTCTGTAAGCCTGTTCTGAGACCTCTGGACACAATTTTGGGCAACAATGCAGCAAGCTTTTTTGGCTCGGATGCTCATTCTAACCCATCGCGGAATAAATGGAAACTTCATGTGTTTGTTTGTTCCATTCACTCTACATGGATTTATTGGCCGTTACGTATCAGTCCTGTACTAGACACTGGGAATACGGCAGTTACCCTGGTCCCGGCCGTTACGGAGCTTCCAGGCACCAAGAGGGCCCTGTCCCAACTAGGGCGGGGAGTGTCAGGGAAGGCATTCTGTGTCTCAAGCGAGACACTGCTGTTGAATTGGGACCTAAAGATGTGCTGGGGTAGGTGAGCAAAGGATATGCCATGCTGAGGGAACAGCATGTGCAAAAATCCTACTGGGTAGTGGGAAAGAACTTCAGGTTGCTGAAGTCAGGTGGGTGAGGCATTTGGTTGCAAAAAGGAAAAAGTATTGCTTGATGTCAGCCAGGAGCTGCCTGGCGCTGGGTCGTGGCAGGCAAGCAGAGGAGTTCTTTATCCTGAGAGCAGTGGGGAACTCCAAAAAGATTCTGAGCTGGGAAGAACCCAGGCAGAGTGGTGCTTTAGAACAATCAAAAACAAGGTGTGTGGGAGAGGTTAGAATGAAGACTGGGAGACAAGCAGAGTTCTGGAATATCTGAGCTGAGTTTCAGAGTGATTTTGTGGCAAAGTCCCCTGAACTTGGTGAGAGACCAATTTTCAGGCCCAAGAGGAGTTAAAGCTACATATCCCAGACAGCTGACTGGGACCAAGAGAGACACATTACTTTGTCCAAGATACGGGATGGAGAGGGGTCCAGACTCACTAGCTCTCAGCTCTGCTGTGGGGAGACAAGGAGGAACGTTTAGAGAGTTGCCGCGGAGGTCGTTTCACAGAGGGCGCCGTCTTGGGGCCCTAGCCTTCGCAGTGTCTTCCAAAAAAGCTAGCCTTTGGCACCAGGTCTATGGAGGGCAAGAATATCACAGGACAGCTTCCACCCTCGGCTGGATAAACAAGAGAAAACCGCCAGGCTCTTGGGACGATCACTCGACCCCAGGCCTCCAAGGACCCCTATTTCAACGTCGGAGATATTCCAACACCTAACTCTTGTCCAGAGGTTCTGGATTTCCCACTCTGTACCCAGAATCCCGACTCCTTCCTTTCTGGGTCCCAGGATTTTAGTACCCACTCCTTAAGGCCAAACCCCTGCTTCTAGTTTTGGGGACTCCTCTGCGCATCTGCTGGGACCCTAAGGAAGGGGAAATTGGAGGATCTACTGAGATCCCCAACCCGGGTCTCGTGCGCGGGCCTTCACTTGAGCTCAGAAACCAACCCCCGCCTCTGCAACCATCACCCATTCAAGAACCGCTCCCTGCTATAGTCCCTAGGACCGCCTCGTGCGCACCGCTGCCTCTTCGGTGCCCAATCAACCGGCCCCGGTCGAAATAGAAGTTTTACACAGGCTCCGCCCCCATGTGTCCCCGCCCCCTAACGTCTTCCGCTGCTTCCTTGAGCTGTCAGCAAACGCTTGTAATTGGATAGTTTATCAAGCTCCGCCCGCGGCCCCGCCCTGCAGGGTGTGCCCTTGGGAAGAGCTCGCCGCTTTTAATAGGCCGCTTCCGCAGGCTCCGCCCCTAACGCTACCGCTTCTCTGGTCTCTGGGCGACGCGTGCGGCGCTGTCCAGAGTGCTGAGGCCGCGTCAAGGGGAGACCTCGTGGCGTCCCCTACACTCCCTGCTGAGCGGCGCCAAAACCCTACAACAGATGCCACTGAACTTAGATTGTACCCCACCTCCATCCCCCATTTTACCTCTGGTGATAGAAAAAGCTTTCTTCACTCCTCGCTCCTCTAAGAAACCCCCAGTCTTCCATCTAGTTCAGGGGAAAGCCACAATTCTCACCGCAAACCAGAGGCTTTGCAGGATCTCTCGCTCTGATCTTTTGACCCTCATCTTCCGCTCCTTCTCTCACTCCTTCTAGCCATACTGCCCTCCCTGCTGCACTACAAGTGATCTAGGCACATTCCGACCTCACCAGAACCTTTGCTCTCACTGTTCCCACTGCCTGAAATGCCCTCTCATTTGATGCCTCCCTCAGATCCTTCGGGCCTTAACTCAAATCCCACCTTCTCAGTAGATCTGGTCTTGACCACCCTACTTAAATTGTCACCTCTCTTTCCCTGATTTCTTTTTTCCCAATACTCATAACCACCTGAGGCATGATGTATTTTACACATTTTTCTTGTTCACCCCTCCAGGGCATGGGTTTCTGTCTGCTTGTTCACTGCTACAGTGCCAGCAGTGAGAAGTGTCTCACACAGAGTAGGGGTGCTCCATAATGTTTACTGCATATATACTCATGTGTGTATTTTGGCATTTACTGTGTACCTTCATAATGACCCTCTGCCTCAATTTAAAGATGAAGAAAATGAGACTCACAGAGTGGCCACCACCCGACTAAAGTCACTTGGTTTCTGAGTGGCAGAGCCTGAATCCCCACCCCCCACCATGTTCCTCCTCTGGCTGTAACCCTTTCACCCCTGCACTGGGCCACAACCGCTACCACTACCTTCTTCAGGAAAAGAAGTTGTATAAGAGGGTAGCTTCACAGCGCTCAGATAGGACTAGATTTCAATTCCTGTTCCTTGATTACTAATCAAGGAACCATGAGTAAGTCAGTAAATATCTCTGCCTCGATTACTTTATTCATAAAATGGAGATAATAACAATACCCACCACATTGTACTGTGAGAGTCCAAATGAGGCAATGACAATGTATGGATTACCTGACACCTGGCACACAGTGGCGCCTGCTCCATTAGTGTTGGCAGTATTAGCTCTTCATCATCATCATCATCACTTTCTTCTCCTTCTTCTTCTTCTTCTTCTTCTTCTTCGTCTTCTTCTTCTTCTTCTTCTTCTTCTTCTTCTTCTTCTTCTTCTTCTTCTTCTTCTTATTATTATTATTATTATTATTATTATTATTATTATTATTATTATTATTATTATTATTATTATTATTATTATTATTACTACTTAGGAGAATTAAAAAGAAATATTTTAACAAATCAGGAGAATGAGGCCAGAAAAGCTATAGGAAGTATGTTTCAAGAAGGTGGAAGTGAAGAATAGATACCAAACTTCATTGGAAATAAAAGAAAGGCACATTAAAAATGACACGGAATTACCAGTTGAAATTGTGTTGGAGAGGCTGTGGGGAAGCAGGCACTTCCATACACTGCTTTCTGGTGCAGGAGCAAATGCCACAACCATATGGAGGGCATTTGGGTAGGATCTCATTATACTCTTTGACCTAGTCACCGGAAAATTTTCCTAAAGATATACTTACTGCCATGTGAAATGACTTAAATACAAGATCATTCGTTGTAGCCTTTTTTGTAGAAGCAAAAAATTACTCACAAATCAAGAGAGAATTGAAAGGAGATCCCACAGTGAGTGATGGTCTACACATACTTTGGGATACTAGGCAACTGTTAAAAAAAAAAACAAAAACAAACAAGGGAACAATGTACTGACATGGAATGGCCTCCAAGGTGTAAACCAAAAGTGAAGTGCATCCCCCAGGGTAACTAGCAAGCCTCCTTTTGTGTCTAAAGAGATATGTATAAGTATTTAAGTTAATATTTGCTTCTGTTTGCATGAGAAAACAGAATAAAGACACAAGAATCTGATAAAAACATGTCTAGGGAAGGCTGAGATGGAAAGTGGGTGGATGGGGGATGAGGTGGGACTAGGTTTGTCCACCTTTTACCCTTTCTGAATTTTTTATACATTTGGAAATGTGAAATATTACAAATGCAGAAAAGTGCATAAAATATAAAAGTACAGTTCAATGAAAACTCTCATAGTTACAAACTCCAAAGACCACCATTTTGTACTCTTGTTCCTTATGGAAATAAGTGTATACACACACACACACACACACACACACACACACACACACACACACACATATGTATATTTTTAAGAAGTTCTCAGTTCAGACATGTTGAATTCTGCAAGGCTAACTTCTCAGGAGGAGAAGCAAGTCAGCATTTCTCATCATGCTCACAGTTACCTGTGCTGCAGGCTAAGTTACAGGCAACTGCAGATCTTCAGAGAGAATAATCGAGAATTTTTCAAAATTATGGAAAGACTCCAATCCTCAGATCCAAGAAATCCAGTATATAGTGTAGGGAGTAAAGGAAAGAAGCCAAGAGACCAGTGAGGAGGCTACTGTAACTAGCCAGGCAAGAGATGCTGGTGACTGGACCAGTGTGAGAGCTAGGGAGGGGTTGTGGAGTGGTAGATTCTGGATAGATTTTGAAAGAAGAGCAACCAGGAATTGCTGATTAATCAGATGTAGGGATGAGAGATAGTGAGGGCTTAAAGACCATTCCAAAGTTTCTGGTCTGAGCTCCTGGAAGGATTGTGCTGCTGCTACCGAGAAGGGGAAGATGGAGGTGGGTAGGCAAGCCTGGGGGGACAATCATGAGTTCTGTTTTGGACACCCAGTGGGGATGTCAAGGAGGTATCTCCCAAAGAGAAGATGAGAGTTCAGAAAAGAGGACGATGCTGGGCCTGTCAAGGTATAGAGGTTCTTAAAAGCACAATATGAGTTACAGGCGATGTGATATACAGTCATGGGTATCAGTGAAGGGTTCTTTAACTTTGGGGAAGTTCAGAGCAACTGACGGTGAAGATATGAGCCAGCATCCACAGGAATATCAGAGGAGTATTGCTGATAATAGCAACAGGCAGTAAGGTGGGCCTCACTGTTGGGTGTTTTCCAGACGTGTCCTCGTGAGGACTCAAGCACCCTGAGAAACTGGTATTACTAGCCCAAGGCTTCTAGGTTAGAGTCTTGCTGAGATCAGGCCGCTTCAGGCCGGTGATCCTGAGAAGGCTTCTGGGGCATATGCGCCCTCTGCTGGCCATGACGGATGTCGGCTCTTTTTCCAACCGTAAGACTATATATTTTTATATTGCTATTATTATTAGTTGAACACAGCCAGTGCTTAATAAACCCGTGACCCAGCCTCTCTCATCCCTGTGCAGCATGGAGGCTGACACTAGTGGGGATGTATATGTAGGGGTACGCTGTATGAATGACCGAATTAATGAAACCAGGTTCTGGACCTGAGTCTCCCTTTCTGTAAATCTGTGATTTCTTCTTTCATTGAACAAAGTAATGTTTATTGAGTACATACTGTGCTAGGTCCTGTTCTAAGCCCTTGGAGCAAGGTAATGTTCAAGAGACAAGAGCCTGTCTCAGGCATTATGTAAAAAATCAATATACATCCATATTAATCAATATTCACGATGCCTTTATGTCTAATAGTATCATTTGATGGAGGATAAAACTGTAGATTAGAGAGGGTTTGGTTGCGAGGGGGTGAAAGGAATGGGCTTCCAAACCAATACAATTTTAGCACTTCGCGGCAGTGCTCTCTGCCTGTGGAACGGAACTGGACGCCCTGCGAGGAGGAGCGCGCCGGCGTCCGTTTCCATGGTTCGTCTGACGCTCTTCCAAGGCTCCTGCCCTCGTCTCGCGTCACGTGACGCCAGCCAACATGGCGCCGCCCAGGGTGTTCCACTGCCCACGTGGTTCCGGCAGGCAAGATGGCGGCAGCCGCTAGCCCAACTTCCCTGGAGTCCGCCCCGCGCATCATGCGGCTGGTGGCAGAATGTAGCCGCTCCAGGGCCCGGGCAGGCGAGCTGCGGCTGCCGCACGGGCCCGTGGCTACTCCAGTGTTCATGCCAGTGGGCACGCAGGCCACCATGAAGGGCATCACGACCGAGCAGCTGGACGCCCTGGGCTGCCGCATCTGCCTGGGCAACACCTACCATCTGGGTCTGAGGCCGGTGGGTGGGTTCTGCCCGGGCAGGGAGGCGGCGGAGCGCGGGCAGCCCAGGCATTCCCTAGGTCCGGGTACGCCTCCAAAAGTCAATCGACAAAGACCTATCGAGCATCCCGGGTGGCCAAGGCCTTGTGCTGGGCGTGAGGGACCGGTGAGGAACGAAGCTGGCCAGTCCTGTTGCCTCCAACATGAGCCCTCTAACCTGACCCTTCCCCCAACCCAGGGCCCTGAGCTGATCCAGAAAGCCCACGGTCTCCACGGCTTTATGAATTGGCCCCACAATCTGCTGACGGTAAGGTGGGGTCTGAACCGGGATCCAAGGGCACTCCTTGGGGATGGGTATTACCAGTTCCATTCCTGACAGCCCCGCGGTGGGGTTTCCCTCAGGACAGCGGCGGCTTCCAGATGGTGTCTCTGGTGTCCCTATCCGAGGTGACGGAGGAAGGTGTCAGCTTTCGATCCCCTTACGACGGTGAGGAGACCCTTCTGAGCCCGGAGAAGTCCGTGGAGATACAGAACGCGCTGGGTGAGCGGATCCCAGGGAGCCGCCCCTCTCCCTACCTTTCGGAGGTGGTGGTGAGGTGGGCCCGCTCCTTACGTGCTGGTTGGCTTTGGGCAAATCACTCCCCCTCCCTGAGCCTCAGTTGGGCCAACCCAGATGAGGATAGTTCACAAAAACAATGATCTAATGTCAGTCTCTTCTCACAGTGCCTGACATGTAGTAGCTTTTAGTATTACTTTTATCTCCCTTATTTCTCCTAAATAGCAAATTAGCTGGTCAAAGAGATGTTGAAATAATGGGGGCAACAAGGAGGTATTGGGGGGGCTTTAGACCCCTCCTATCTGCATCAATATCCCCCATTCCTTGATAAGGACAATGAACATTTCTCAGTCTCATGGAAGGTGAGGACAGAGAGGTGTTGGGGGCAGATCCTGCAGGGACTCATGAGTTTTGAATTGTCCTTTATTTTATTTTATTATTACTTGAAAAAAAAGTTTTAATGGAGGTACTGGGGATTGAACCCAGGACCTCACGCATGCTAAGCACACACTCTTCCAGGGAGCTGTACCCTCCCCCCGAATTGTCTTTAAGGAAAAGAAAACTGAACAATAATGCATTTTGTATATATTTCCTATGTAAAAACATGTGCAGGAAACAATGCCCATCCTCTGTCCATCCCTTTCACCCCCACAGGTCACCACTGTTTCGAGTTTCTTATATATTCTTTCAGAGTTTATTCAAATACAAGCAAGTTCAAATCTATTGTATTTTTTTCCATGATGAGAGCATGCCATTTATGGCACATTCTTCTGTACCTTGTATTTTTGTTAATTTTGGAAAATTTCAAGTGTATACCAAAACAGACACAACCCTTCTGACCTGTCACCTGGCTTCAACAATCACGAGGTCACAACCCTTATGTTTTATCAATATCCCAGCCCACATTGCTTCTCCTGTAATTTTTCTGTTGGAATTTGCCTAAGATTGGTGCTATTTCATCTTTAAATGTTTCGTAGAATTCTCCATTAAACCCCCCTGGGCCTACAGTTGTGGGAAGGTTTTTGATGATGGATTCAATTTATTTGACATGTTGATAGGGCTATTCAGATTTTGTGTTATCATCTTGGGTCAGAATTGGTAAGTTGGATTTTTCAAGGAATTTGGCCATTCCTTGAACTTTTATTTCAGCTTACTTGGCATAAAGTTGGTCATAATATTCTCTTATTAACCTCTCTTTTTTTCTTTTTTTTGTCTTTTTCTTATTAACCTCTTAATGTTATAGAATCTGTAGTGATGACTCCTTTTTCATTCCTGATATTGATAACTTGTGATCTCTTCTTTCCCAATCAGTCTAGTAGGGGTTTATTGATTTTGAGTTTGTTGATCTTTTCCGAAAACCAGCTTTTGGCTTGTTAATTTTCTCCATTTGTCAGCTTTCTGTTTTATTGATTTCTTTCTTTTTTTAAACAGCTTTATTGACTTATGATACACAGACAGTTCACCCATTTAAAATGCACCCTTCAGTGGTTTTTAGTATATTCACAGAATTATACAAGCATCACCACACTCTAATTTCAGGACACTTTTATACCCCCAAAAGAAATCCCATACCCATTATCAGTCACTACCCAGCCCTCACTAATCTCCTTTCTGTCTCTATAGATTTGTGTATTCTAGACATTTCACATGGATGAAATCAGACAATATGTGGTCTTTGAGAATGGCTTCTTTTACTTAGCACAATTTTTTTGATTGACATATAGTCAGTTATAATGTGTCAGTTTCTGGTGTACAGCTCAGTGTCCCAGTCATGCATATATATACATATATTTGTTTTCATATTCTTTTTCATTAAAGGTTATTACAAGATATTGAATATAGTTCCCTGTGCTATACAGAAGAATTTAAAAAAATTTCTTCATATACAGTGGCTAACATTTGCAAATCTCAAACTTCCAAATTTATCCTTTCCTACCTCCTTTCACCCGGTAACCATAAGATTGTTTACTATGTCTGCGAGTCTGTTTCTGTTTTGTAGATGAGTTCATTAGTGTCTTCTTTTTTTCTGTTTTTAGATTTCACATATGAGTGATATCATATGGTATTTTTCTTTCTCTTTCTGGCTTACATCACTTAGAATGATGATCTTTAAGTCCATCCATGTTGCTGCAAATAGCATTATTTTATTCATTTTTATGTCTGAGTAGTATTCCATTGTGTAAATATACCACAGCTTTTTTATCCAGTCATCTGTTGGTGGACAAGCATAATGTTTTTGAGGTTCATCACTGTTTTTGAGGTAGCATACACTGGTACTTTTTTCCATCTTATAGCTAAATAACATACCAATTAATAGATATGCTTCATTGATTTGATTTTTTGATAGTTGCAAGCTTACATTTATTCTTGTTTGTTTTGTTTGTTTTTTGGGGAGGGAGGTAATTAGGTTTATTTATTTATTTATTTATTTTTGAAGTTTTATTTTTACTTTGTTTACCTTTTTTTTTTATTTTTATGGGGAGGGAGGCAATTAGGTTGATTTCTTTATTTTTAGAGGAGGTACTGGGGATTGAACCCAGAACCCCCTGCATGCTAAGTATGCGCTCTGCCACTGAGCTATACCCTCTCCCTGTATCCTGTTTATTTTTTAATTTTTAACTATTTCTGCTTTGGTTTTCTTTTTCTAGCTTAATATTCTTAGATCATCTGTATTAAATCAAACCAAATCCCAGGCACCCTACCATTTCATCTATAAGTATTTATTTTGTATCTTAAAAACATGGGATTTTTTTTTTTTTAACAATTCACAGTACTGTCATCCCACCTAAAAACAATTAACAGTAATTCATTAACATCAAATATCTGGCCAGTGTTCAAAGTTCCAGTTGTTTCATAAGTGTCAATTTTTCTTACTATCTATTTTAGGATCCAAGTAATGTGCAAATACTGCAATTATTTGAAAGATCTCTTAAGTCCCTTATTTTATTTTATTTTTAAACAAAAATGTTTTTGAAGCATAGTTGATTTACAATGTTACTTTCAGGTGTACAGCAATGTGATTCATTATACATACATATTTTTTTCTTTTCAGATTCTTTTCCATTATATGTTATTACAAGAAAATGAATATAGTTTCCTGTGCTATGCAGTAGGTCTTTGTTGTTCTTAAGTCTCTTTTCATATGTTACATTAAATTACATATTATATAGTTTCTCCCTCCAATTTTTAAATTTATTTTTATTTTTAAAGTTTTTTTGGGGGGGTAAGTAGGTTTGTTTATTTATTTATTTATTCATTTATTCATTCTTAGAGGAGGTACTGGGGATTGAACCCAGGACCTCATGCATGCTAAGCGTGCGCTCTACCATTTGAGCTATACCCTACCCCCTCCAATTTTTTTTTAAGCAATTAACTTCTTGAAGAAACTGGTTCCTTAGCCCTATAGTGTTTCACAGGGTCTGAATTTTGCTAATCACATCCCCAGGGTGTCACGTAACAGTTTTCCTCCACCCTCTGGATTTCCTGTAGGTTGGTACTTGGTTCTAGAGGTTTGAGCCACATTGGAGTCCTGTTCCTTTTGGCAAGAGGGCTCACAGTGTGTATGTCCACCAGGGGGCACCTAACACCTGCCTCCTGGGAACCATTACTAGGAATTGCAAACTGGTGCGTTTCTAATTCTGTCATTCTCTCTTCATTTATTAGCCAGATTACCTCTGTAAACAGAAAACATTCTGTTCTCACTTTTTCCTGGGAGACCAAGTAGTTTAAGTTCACATAGGAAGAATGGATTTAATTCTTTCCCCTCATTTACTAGTTTTCATGGGTTGATTTCTTAGCATCCTCTAGCAATGACAAACTGATGGTTGTTTTTTCAGGATCATCATGAACTCAGGGGTTTAAATGTATTCGATGTGTCTCAGTCCACTGCAGTTAAAATCTTTATTGCTTATCAAATCGCCTGATCTTTGGCTAGTTTGTGCGCTGTGCTTTTTCCCTATAATGACACATCTTGGCATATTTCCTTGAGCTTTCCTAACCTATAAATCCACAAACTCTAATCTGAAATTCTTATGGCCAGATAGGTGTCAGAATTCAGAGTTTTCACATTTCAGAAAGATAGTAAAAGTTATATACCATTTATTACACAATATCTAAGTAGAGTCTGGGGCAAGTGCCTTGTGGTATTGCAATTGACTTTTTTTTTTCCAATTAAAAAATTGTGGTAAAATACACAGAACATAAAATTTACCATCTTTATTATTTTTCAGTGTCCAGTTCATTGGCATCAAATACATTCTTATTGTTGTGCAGCCAGCACTCCCATCCATCTCCAGAACTCTTTTCATTTTCCCAAAGTGAAACTGTCCCCATGAAACACTAACCCCCTCATTCTCCCTCTCCCAGCCCCTGGCACTCCCCATCTACTATATGAATTTGACTCTTCTAGGCACTTCATGTAAGTAGAAACATAAAACATTTGTCTTTTTGTGACTGGCTTATTTCACTTAGCATGATGGGTCCTCAAGGTTCATCCACATTCAGCATGTGTCAGAATTTCCTTCCTTTTTCAAGGCTGCATAGTATTCCATTGAATGTCAGTATCACATTTTGCTTATCTATTCACCTGTCCATGGACACTTGGGTTGCTTCCATCTTTTGACTATGGTGAACAATGCTGCTATGAACATGAGCTGGCAAATATTTCTTTGAGACCCTGCTTTCAATTCTTTGGGTATATACTCAGAAGTGGAGTTGCTGGATATGGCATACACTTCATTTTTATTGCATTATGCTTATGAATCTTCAAACTATATTCTGTTTTTAAAAAGATTATAACTGTCTCAGGTTTTTCTGCATATGCCATAAATATAAGAAAAATCCTTTAATTTTGAGAAATTTCTGGATTTTGGGATTAGGGGAAAGAATATTCCCTTAAGGGCTGGACCATGCTTCATTCAACTAGACCCCTGTTGATGGACACTTGGACTCCTGTCTTGCTACTCCCCATCCTACCACGATGAATCACTTTGTGTACACATCATTCTGTTCTTGGAGGATGAATTTGCAGAGGTGGGATTTTATTCTATGTGCCAGGGCATGGTTTTAGCTGGGGGGTGGCAAGAACAGATGTGCATTTTGAAAAGCTCCCTCTGGTTCCTGTATAAACAGACTAGGGGATTAAGTGGGAGTCAGCAAGACCTGGAGAGGGACTCCTGGGATCCAGCTTGTCCCCTTGCGGGTGGGTGGGGGGCTTTCCCAGTGACTGTGCTCCTGTCTCACTCTCCAGGCTCAGACATCATCATGCAGTTGGATGATGTGGTCAGCAGCACTGTGACGGGGCCACGCGTGAAAGAGGCCATGTGCAGGTGTGTGTATGTGTCGACGAGGGCGTGCTGGTCCTGCAGCCTTGTCTCCATGCCCCTTACCAGGCCCCTATGGCTGGTGACTGCGGTCCTCTTGCAGATCAGTCCGCTGGCTGGACCGGTGCATTGCAGCTCATCGGCAGCCAGACAAACAGAACCTCTTCGCCATCATCCAAGGAGGGCTGGATGCAGATCTCCGGGCCACCTGCCTTGAAGGTAAAGCCACCTGTCAACATGACCAGGGCTTTTCCTTCACGGGGGGGCCCCATGTGGGCCTGGTTTGCGATGGTGCTGAGAGAGTGGTTGTTAATGGGCAAAAGGGCACCTTAGGTGGAAGAGCCGTTGAAGCAAAGGCCCTGAGGCAGCGTGGAGTAGAATGTGTTTGGAGAACAACAATAGCTATCCATTTTGGGGTGTTCACCAGGCAGTATGCCAAACGCTGGTCAGAGATTGACCCATCGAGTTTTCATAACCATCCTGTAAGGCGGGAACTACCACGTTTCTGAAGGGGAAACTGAGGCCCAGAGCTGTTAAGTTACTTACACCCAGCCACACAGCTTGGATGTTGCGGATCTGGGATCTGAACCCAGACCTCGGACTCTAGAACCTAAGCATTAACTGGTACACTGCCACTCCATTCTTGGGGAGTAAGACATGCTGTCAGGGGCAATTGTACTGACAGTGGAGGCCCTGGGACATCACACCAAGGTTCTGGGGAGCCATGGAGTGCTGTTGAGGGGGAGAGTGGGAGAAAAATCCCAGTAGGATAGGAAGCAGAAGGCCCAAAGAGGAAGCTGGAGTAGTTGCCTAGGGGGAGAGTGACAATGAGGCCTGAGCCAAGGCTGTGGCCATAGAAACAAAGCGGAGGCAGAGGTGGGGGCTCAAAAGCAGTGATGTGTCATGGGCAAGACTCTGGATTCTGGAGTCTGCCGGATCCAACCTCTGATCTGTTGCTTCATGGCTGGGCACCCTTGAGCTGGTGGCTTGGCCTCTCCGAGCCTCGCTTTCACCCTCTATTAAATCGGAGCATACTCCCAATGTCATGGGGTTGGAGTGAGGAATAAATGGGAATATTTGTTCAAGGTGTCCCACCTGCACCCGGCATCAGTGTGTGCTGTTGTGAAGATTATTCTGTTGATAATTCCTTTTGTCCTCAAACTGTGTCCCCCACGCCTGACCCAAAGTCTTTTTATTTTTTTAATGGAGCTACTGGGGATTGAGTCCAGGACCTCGTGCATGCTAAGCACGTGCTCTACCGCTGAGCTATACTCGCCCCTCCCCACCCCCCAGTAACTCTTTTTCATGGAGACCCACAGTCAGAAGTATGTTTCATGCGTGGACATATATGAAAGTAGAAACCAAGGCTTTGTGAAGTGTTTACCTTCATACATGGGCTCCTCTCTGATATTTTTTATTCTCTTTCATTTAAAAAACCACCTGGTCTCGCCCCATCAAACTCATTTCTTGGCCACCTGCAGTTTCACAAGCACCGGTCCTGGTGGCGCCCCTCAGTGCTCTGAGGCTCGCCTGCACCAGAACCACCTGCGCTCACCCCATGACTGGATCTGAGTCCAGGGCCAAGGCAGACCTGGGAAGCTGTATTTGAACAACTCAACCCCCGATGTTTCTGTTGCTCGCTCCAGCTTCAAAACCTGGCCCCAAACTGGGCCTGTTCTGTCAGTGCTGAGGCCTCCCTGGGGTTGAACTGGGCAGCTGGGGCCAGAGACAAGTCTGGGCTTT
Organism: Camelus bactrianus; assembly: GCF_048773025.1. Classification (NCBI taxonomy): domain Eukaryota; kingdom Metazoa; phylum Chordata; class Mammalia; order Artiodactyla; family Camelidae; genus Camelus; species Camelus bactrianus. The sequence continues at coordinate 25,516,702 of NC_133560.1, forward strand.
GAGGCCAGACTCGGGTTCGAATCCAGCCTCTGGCATGTGTGGCCTAGGGCCAGTGGGTTAAACTCTGCACGCCTCAACCACAGTGCATACCTGCAGCCCCTTCTCTGCAATTCTGGAGCCTAATTGCGCACTTCTAACATCCGAAACCTGCTGGAATTTGCAAGTCGTTTGGTGGCAAAAGCAGACCTCCATGGTTCTTTACCCCAGTTATGAGTCTTGACACATTTTCCTGTAGAAATGTTACAGAGTTTGATGACAGGCTGTTATTCACCAGATAGGATGTGCGCTGTTCTAAAATCTGGGAGGAGGGAGAGTATAGCTCAAATGGTAGAGCACATGCTTCGCATGTTAGGAAGTCCTGGGTTTAATACCCAGTACCGCCTCTAAAATTAAATAAATAAACCTAATTACCCTCCCCCCACCAAAAATAAACTTAAAAAAAAAAGGGAAATTCTTAGGGGGAGGGTTTAGCTCAGTGGAAGAGCCTGTGCTTAGCATACAAGAGGTCCTGGGTTCAATCCCTAGTACCTCCATTAAAAAAAGGTGATATTAATAAATAAATAAACCTAAGTTATTATTTTAAATTAGGTTTAAAATTATTTAAAAATTAACTTAAAATTTAAAATTAGCACCTCCTCCCCCCTCAAACAAAAGAATAAAATCTGGAAAATTCTGGATTTTGAAACACATCTGGCTTCATCTTAGGTTTCAGTGAGGGGAGCATGGGCCCTGGGCCTCTCCTGAGTGTTGAAGGAGAGGCCCTCACATGCAGCCAGCTCTGGATAAATGTAGCTGAGATCACCAGCAGCTCCAACACACGCACACGCACACACACACACACACACACACAGTCTCTCTCTCTCTCTCTCTCTCTCTCTCTCTCTCTCTCTCACACTCACACTCACATTCTCCCTTCTGGGGGCCTGTGGAGGTCTGGACAGGGTGTGCTCTGAGGGCAAGTTCTATTTCCTTTTGCCCGGTGGCCCCTGACCTTGCCCCTGCACCCCCAGAGATGACCAAGAGAGATGTGCCAGGCTTTGCCATCGGGGGCCTGAGCGGGGGCGAGAGCAAGAGCCAGTTCTGGAGGATGGTGGCACTGAGCACCTCAAGGCTGCCTAAGGACAAGCCCCGATACCTGATGGGGGTCGGGTATGTGGAGGAGGGGAGACAGCCCAACCTCTAGGGGTTAGATTCCTGGGGACCCCTGTTTCTAGGGGTCTGGGGCGGGAAGGACACAGCCCTGCCTGGGAGGGGACTTAGGTGGACATGGCCCTGTGCTTTGGGAGGTTCTGCGCGTGTCAACCCCTGGGGAGGCTGAGGGTTGAGGGGGGCCTGGGTGTGTGAGGAGGGCTTGAGGTTCTCTCCCCTTCCCCCTCCTTTGGCCCCACCCCCAGCTATGCCACCGATCTGGTGGTCTGCGTGGCTCTCGGATGCGACATGTTCGACTGCGTCTTCCCCACACGGACAGCGGTGAGGCCTTTGGCAGGAGGAAGACCGGGGTGAGGTTGGGCAGGGTGAAGAGCTGGCTGACCCACCTTGCCCTCCCCCTGCCCACCCTCCAGCGCTTTGGCTCCGCCCTGGTGCCCACGGGGAACCTGCAGCTGAAGAAGAAGCAGTACGCGAAAGACTTCCGCCCCATAGACCCCGAGTGTACCTGTCCCACCTGCCAGAAGTAGGGGAGGACGGAGCCTTGGGGGGTAGGGGGAGGGCCGGGAGCGGGGCAGGACCCGGACTACTGAGCCCTCACCTTCTGTCCCCAGGCACAGCCGAGCCTTCCTGCACACACTGCTCCATAGCGACAACACGGCCGCTCTGCACCACCTCACTGTCCACAACATTGCCTATCAGGTGGGCCTGTGGCCGGGATGGGTAAGGCAAGGGGGACGGGGGTCTCCCCTGTGCGAATGGCTGATGCTGACACTTCCGCCCTGCAGCTGCGGCTGATGAGTGCCGTGCGCGCCAGCATCGTGGAGAAGCGCTTCCCTGATTTCGTACGGGACTTCATGGGCACCATGTATGGGGACCCCACCCTCTGTCCCGCCTGGGCCACTGAAGCCCTGGCCTCTGTGGGAATCACACTGGGTTGACCTCACTTTGGGGAGGGAGGGAGAGGATGTAAGATATTGAAGGATTTTTTTTTTATATAAATAATATAGAATGTGTCCGTGTCTTCTTGGGGAGGTGGCCTGTCTTGGTCCCTTTACTGGTCTGAGTGTTACTGGGGTCCATGAGCCCTCACCCCCCACCCCCATAGATAATAGCAAGTAACCATAGCAACAGCTGCTATTGGAAACCTAGCATGTAGGAAGTGCCCACAGTGGGATCTGCATCCCTTTCCTGTTGCTCGGTACCCCAAGCCATCCTTGGGGTGGGCATTCTGGTCCTTCCCCTTTTTATTGGTCCAGAGAGGGGGAAGTTGCTTGCCCAATGTCACCATCAAGGAAGTAGCAGTCAGGCCCCAGAACACCTGCTCTTTGCCTGACTCTTCAGACATATGGCTTAATCTCATTATCAGTAGAAGTTACACTGTGCCTGGCACTGTTCTAAACGATTGTCAAGTGTCTTTAATTCTTGCAACTTTGTAGTGCTCCATTTTACAGATGAGGAAACTGAAGGTCAGAGAAATGAAGTCACTTGGTCATTATCACCCAGCAAATAAACAGGCTCAGGATCTAATCCAAATATGGCCAATTATAGAGCTGGTCCTCTTAGAAGATAAGGTTTTTTAAATTGAAAAAGTAACACATGTGTAGGATCTACAATTCAAATATCATAAAAATGCAACTACTTTGATCAACTGATATATTCTTTCAGCAATTTTCCACATGTACATATTTTTTCATGAATGTCAGTATCCTTTACATGCAATTCTCTACCTTGCTTTTTTCCCTTTCTCTGAGTATATCTCAAATTGTTTACATGTCAGTACATGAAAACTTCCTCAGTCTTTTTTTTTTTACAGCTGCTGCATAGTATTTATTTAATAAGCTCCATAAATGGGCAGTTAGGGTGTTTCCAGGTTTCTGTGATTGTGCTTAAGGTAGCAGTGCCAGACATTGTTGATTGTTTTTTTTGCCTATCTCTGAGATCTGGGGTTTTGGGTCATGGAGCAGGCATATAACTTTGGCCACTCTGCCATCCTCCTACTCACTGTTTCTCCATTCTCCTGTTACCACTGTGCCCTGTCAGCCCACTTCCCCACCTCCTTTGCTCCTGGCTCCTTACTGGGCTGCTTCTCTTTGGCCCTTCTATGTCCAGAGGAATCAAATCAGTTGTCTTCAAATCCTTCCACCTATCCCTGGCCTCTTTTCCAAGTGGCCAAGAGTCCCAGTTTCCAGAACCCCCAACATTGCCTACAAAATAGCGTGTCTTTTCCTGGGGAGAGGATCCGTTACCTTTCAATTGTGTACTCAAAAATACCCAAGATGTGCTAAAGTTGAAGAGGCAGGGAAACAGCGTTGGAGCGTTAGCTGCATCAGGACAGGCGTGAGCAGAAGATATTCCTAGGGGTGGGCCTAGCAAGGTCCTGGAGGCGTGACTTAATAGTAATGAAAGTGGGAACCAGGTGGCGTGCTAGACTGCCTCTCCCCTAGGAACCACTAACAGCGCCTCACCTTCAAAGTGTACTGGGACCCCGCGCAAGGAGCTGATTTGCAAGCCTAGGGCCGAGATGCATTTTGGGACTTGTAGTTTTCTTTACAGCCCCAAAACTCACAAGTGACAATCATGACTGAGTCCTACCACGAGGTGGCGCGTGTTGGCGAGTACTGTCGGCCTACCCTCTGCTCCAGAAGACTGACATTCAACAAGCACAAGTAAGAACGGGATATTCTTTGATTGACAGATACAGTTTTCAATCGGAGTCAAGACTCAGCGGTTAGAGCCCACCCTCTTTTGATTTGTTGGCTAATGGAACAGAGTGATATTTATATAAACCAATAGGACATTTTTAGGAAACTAAGTAGTGTCAAGTGACACACCAGGGTTTAAGAACCGATCCCAGTATCATTGGTCAGCTTCCTTGACTGACGGGTCCTCCTACCAATAAGACTGGCGAATGTTCTTGTCATCCGGGAACTCCACCCTATGGGCGGGGCCAACATGCTTTTCCCGAAACACCGCCTCCCGGCCTGGACAACTCGCTTCCCGCCTCTATTGGCTCTTGCACAACAGCGACAGTTGTTGCCTCCAATGAGCCCGAGAGATGGTTCCCCGTGGGGAGGCTCATTCGGCCGTAGGCCCGTGCCTCGCTTTCATTGGCTTATGTCCAGGAGTGACGGCGCGGCCGACCAATTGGAGGCGGCGCGAGGGCTTCGGGCGCAGCCCCAGGGCCCGGGCGGGAGGTCGCTCGGGTCGGGTGTCGCCTGAGAACCGGATGAGGCGGCGACCGTGAGGCCGAGCCGGGAGCGGGCGTCGCACCGAGGGCCGGGCAGGCGGGGAGCAACGGCCGCAGACGCCGCGGGGCCGCGTCGTTGAGGGCCAGGGGCGGGCGGGGAGCGCGGGGCGCTCGGGCCGGGGCCGCCGGCGCCATGGGCAACCGCGGGATGGAAGAGCTGATCCCGCTGGTCAACAAGCTGCAGGATGCCTTCAGTTCCATCGGCCAGAGCTGCCACCTGGACCTGCCGCAGATCGCCGTGGTGGGCGGCCAGAGCGCGGGCAAGAGCTCGGTGCTCGAGAACTTCGTGGGCCGGTGAGCGAGCGCGGCGGCGGTGGCTGGCGGGCGGCGGCGGCCTAGGGCGCGGAGGGCGGACCGGGAATGGCGCGCCCTGCGCCGCCGGCGTAACTGCGGCGCTTGCGTGCCCGCGACGGGGACGGGGACAGGGAGGCGGGCCCTGTGGGACGTCCTGGGCGGAGGGCTTCCTGCAGAGGCTAGGGAGCCGGCCCAGACCCCAGGGGCGTCTCACGAGTTGGGGGGCGTGGGCCAGGAAGGGCAGTGGACCTCCACCTGCTCTCTGGTCCCTAGCTCTAGTGGGTGAATTCTGCCATCTGGTTGCTTGTGTGCCAGGTGTAGGTCTCCCTTTTCTGAAACCTGTCACCTAGATATCTATTGGGCCGACCCCTGCAGTCTGGCTGGCTGTTCATTTATCTGGAGCAGCTCTTGCCGTCTGGTTAGCTGTCTCTCTGTCCTGGACAGGCTTCTCCGCCACCATCATTTGGCTGTCCATCTGTCCAGTACCGCAGGGCAAACCCCTGCTGCCTGGCGAGCTGTTCAGGATGACCCGTCTTGTCTGGCTGCCCATCCGTGCCCCTCACAGACTTTAACACTGAGCTATTCTTCTGTTGCTTTGCCCCAGCTGGCCTCTGCTGGACCCTAGTCTGACTGGCTGGCTGGACCCTAGGGGACCCTGTTGGCTGGCTGTCCTGGGCTGACTCGTCAGCTTGGTGCTTGGTGAACGCTGGCTCCTTCTTCCTAGTGGATCCTTTTGTCTGTCTATTCTGGTGTCTGTCCTTCTAGGCTGCCTGTCAGTGCCCTAGCTGTCCTTGACTGTCTGACCCAACCTCTGGCAGTGGTGGGAGCATGCAGAGGAGAAGGGAGCTGAAGGATGGGACCTGAACTCCTCTCAATTGAAAGTAGGACCCTGGGGGAAACTTTCTCCAGGACTCTTTCCTGGCCCATATTGGGATGTCTCTGGGGCACTGGAACATAGGGGCCAGCCCTCAAGCGAAAACCTGCAAATTGGGGGCCTTTCTTGGATCCTGGGAAGAAACTTGCCTGATCAGGCCTCAGTGGCAAGAACTGGGACACAGCCTTCCTTGCGCAGCCCTGAGAAGTCTGTTTGCCCATCTGTCCAGTGGGCAAATTCCTCTCTGGGCTCTTTCCAGGATTCTGGAAGCTAAAGGAGGAGAATGGTTCCTGTGGCCATTGAGGGCAGTTGGTTCTTCCCTCTCCCTTCCCCCATCTCTTGCCCTTCTGCCTCCCAGATGGGTGGCCACTTCTCCATTCTGGGAAGGACTCCATTTGAGACTGGCTGCAAATGATAATGTCATAGTCACCGTTACTGTTACTGTTGTTGCTATCAGTGTTAAGAGGTAACATTCATCTAGCAGGCCCCAGGCTGAGTTCTTTCTTGGTTTAGCTCAGAAAGGACTCGCTGTTTGCCCAAGGCCACCAGGCTGGCGCTCAGTGGAGCCCAGCTGGGAACCCATCCCCACCCTTGCCTTCCCAGAGACCTGGGGTTTTGTTCCCAGCAGCATGAATTTCCTCCTTTGCCTCTTTGTCTTTGGCACATTGCCTTCTGTCCACTGTGGCAGAAAGGTGTGGACTTGGGATCCGCCGGGTCTGGGCTGAGCCTTTGGTTGGGCTCTGGGCCCCCTGCTTGGCCATCTTCTTGCCTGTCCAGGCTTCCAGTGGGTGTCTGCAAAGGTCTGTTCATTTCCTTTGCCTTGTCACCTTGCACAGGGTGTTTGATCTCTCTTAGCCTCAGTTTCCCTTCATAAAAATGGGGTGATGGACCCTCAACAAGACTGTTGCAAGGATGATGTGTTGAAAGTGCGTACTTAGCATGGTGCCTGGCACACAGTAGGTCTACACGGATGGGGCTTTTATTCCCCAGTCTGGTTCTTTTCATATCGACAACAGAAGCCAGTCCGAATTAAAGTGCCCTAAAGTTATGCCCTCTGGACTTCATTTAAGCCTTTTGTGGCCGGCACTGCTGTGATACCATTTTCCAGAGCAGAAAACTAAGGCTCAGAGAGCTGTGCATTCTTGCTTGAGGCTGTCCAGTGAGGGACTGAGGGCTCTGGGTTAGGGACCCCAGGTCTCACTCCCATCCCCACCTCTCCTCTGTCCCTCTGGCCCTCACCTTTCCCTCCCACCCACCTGGGCGTCTGGCCACTGCCAACTGCTACTGAGCTGGCTCTGGTGGCAACCTCCTCCCTGAGCCTACAGTGTGACCTAGGTAGTTAAGGGCGTTAATACAGGGCTCAAGAACCAAAGCTGTACAAAGGCCTTTCTCTGGGTATGGGGTGCTCAGAGCCAACTGCTCTTTGTTTCTGGAGTGCGGGTAAGGCTTCTCAGCTACAAAACCCTGCCACCGGGGGATGTCGGGCGGGCCTCGCTTTGAATCCCTCTTTTCGTGACTTTGGCTGAACTGTGCTGAAGCTGAGGACCGTTTCCTCCCTGGCACCGTGGACTCACACAGAGGCTCTTCCAGCTAGTTTCAGGGAACAAACAAGAGCGTGTCAAGGTTCTGGGCCTGGGGGGGCAGCATGGGCTGCTCTGTTTCCCTGCCTCCCCCTTGTGGGTTTTCTAAGAATGTGGTCCGAGTGAGAGTGGCCCGGATGGCTCAGCCCTGTACCAGGTGTTGCAGGTTGGTCACCCTGGGGCTGAAGCTGGCTTGCCCCATCAGTACGGTATTTAACATGTTTTGTTTTAATTAGCTGCCAACATTTAAAAATGAGATCTCACATCAAAATTGGATTTTGGTAGCGCTAGCAAATACGCAAGATCTTTAGAGTTTAGTGGCATAGCGCACAGGCTCTGGGCCCTAGGCCTGGCTCCAACACATTTGGCTGGGTGACTTTGGCCAAGGAAAATGGGGTGATAACTAGGCCCTCCTAGCAGGACTGGGTGAACTAACGGTGTTGGGTATGTGGACCTGGTACGCGTGGCTGCTGCTGTTAATAGTCATAGTATTCTGACCTCCCTGGGCCTGTGTCTCTCCTGCCACCAACTGCCTAGATCTCAGAAGCCATGGGCTGCCCTATCAGACTAGGAGTGGCCACTTGAGCTGCCACAGTCCCCACTCCTCCCTTGTGCTTTCTCGGGCCCATCTCATATTGGCCTGGAGGCTCCTGGCCCTGGGAACCTTTAAGTTTAAGACCCAAGTCTTCTCCCACCCTGGACCGGCCAATGGTCGTGGGCGGGGGATATGGCTCCCTGGTGCCTTGTTACTTAGTCTCTGGGAGCTGGCAAGAAGCAAGGGGTTTGGAAGTTTTTCCTCAGGGAAAAGAGCAGGAGGGAGAGGCTGAAGTTGAGATTGAGGCCTCCCAGGCATGGGCTTGATCCTGTGAGCCTTTCCTTTCTGAGCCTCAGTTTCCCAGCTAGGAAATGGGGCTGTTAACAGTATCAACTCCTGGGCCCCATTCAGGGCACTAGATTGGGTGTGTTTCATCTCTCAGGGCAGATAAGTGCATTCCCTGCCTGTCACTGAGGGTGGAGTGAGGATTAAATGAGACCACTTAGGGGGCTTCGAAGAGTGGCGCAGAAAAAGCACTTAAAATGGCACGCATTTTTCATTTGTTAATTGAAAAATGTTTTCTGAGCAAGTTCACTCTGTGCAGGGTTCTGTTGTAGGGCTGCAGACACAGCCCTGAGCAAGACACCAAAACCCCTGCCCTAGGGGAGCTAGCCTTCCAGCAGGGAGCAGATAAAGAAGAAACAAGGTAGAAGGTGATAACTGTTTCCGGGGGAAAAAAGAGCAGGATTATGGAGAGGGTAGGGGGACATTGCAGTTTCAAAGGTTTTAAATGGGGAAGGTCAGGGAAGGCCTTAGGGAAGTGAGGGAGGACCCACCAGCGGAGATCTGGGGGAAGAGCATCCCAGATTGTGTGAACAGCCAGTGCAAAGGCCCTGAGTTGAGAGTGTGCCTGGAGGACAGTATAGTGGGAGAGTAGGGGGAGTGGAAGCTGGGTAGATAATGGGGTAGGGTGGGGTGCCGGCCACGCCAAGCCTTGGGGACCAGGGAGGGCCCTGAGTAGAGGGAAAGCTGCCGGTGGCCCTGTTACTCTCCCGCTGGGCCTGGGCAAGGTGAGCGCTCTTGCCTTTGATTTGCAGCTTTACCTCCATGTTCTCAGTGAGTAGTACCTGCGGACACATGTCCAGCCTGATGCTGTTCTTCTTTTAACAAGAAGCAGCTGCTCACGGACTCCACCATCTCCAGCTGCGTTTCCGTTCGGTCTTCAGTGATGTGTCCTTGAGGGGATGTGGCTGTCTCATGGGGCTGCCCCCAGGCACACAGTGGGCGCTGGATGAATGCGAGTCAGGTGACCATTGGCTCATGTCCTTGCCGCACTGAGGGTGGGCACATGGGCTGCCCTTTGGGTTGCTTTGTCCCTCAACAGATCTTGGAAATGACAGCTCCTATTCCCATTGTCCTTCCTTTTGGGTAAAGCCGAAGTGCCTTTTCTGTGTGTTCTGTAGAACCCGGGCCACCCGGAGCAGGGGGAGTCTGGAGGAGCCTGTGGGAATGTGGCTGTGGTGGCGTTGCCGCCCATCACCTTGAATGGCCTCACTTCTTGGATCTCAGTTTCCTTGTCGGGAAAATGGGGGTCGTGATGGTCCCTCTCTCTTGGGAGCGGGTTAAGCATCAAATGAGCTATAATCCTTGTGAAATATCAGATTGGTGCATTTGTATAGCCCTTGGTCAGGACGCTGAAGATCCCCTGTTAATTTCTTTCTCCTTAAAGAGAAGGAGTTCATGATTACTTTATTGCTGTAAGTAACACCTCACTTTAGCACAAACACTCATTGAGTGCCCATCGATGTAGTTTCAGCTCTGGGATGCAGCCGGAACCAGCTGGTGAACCAGGTCCTGAAATGCTAGTGGGAGCCTGCTCCTGCTGTTTCTAAGTGGGAATGGTGGCTGAGAACAAATATTTGGCCCTGAGAGTTTTTACGCTCATTTAGTGTGTGATGGTGGGAAATTGGGAGTAAAAAGGCCTAACAGTAGCGAATTGGCTAGGCAAACAATGTGTCCCGACAGCCAGCTAGGAAATAGCTCCCCAGAGTGATCTAGAAGAGGATTTAATGACCCAGAAAGCCGTGAGACCTGCTAGGGCCTGGACCAAGTGGACGTGTGACCCCACCTTATTCAAAACGGTTGTATTTTCGTAGTCAAAAGCCTGGAAAGATGTACGGCCCCGAACCCCCCACATGGGTTGTCTCCCCACGTGATTCTTGGTTTGTTTTTTTTTTTCGTTTTGGGATTATGTTTGTAACCAGGAAGACAGATTTCTCCAGAGCTCAGCTCTGGGCTGCCCAAATGCTTTTCAGAGTTATTTGTCTGGGGATAATGGCCCTCGCTAGGTACACACATTGAAATCCCCTGGTTGTAAGTCCGATTGATTGTGGGTGAGGGCAGAGGACGGCCTCATGGACAGTTCTAGATTTGGAGTTTTCAAAGGTAGCAGGGGCGGAAGGGGCTGTCACTGAGTGGAACCCTATCTCCATCTCTCTCTCTCTCTCTCTCTCTCTCTCTCTCTCTCTCTCTCTCGTGTTTGCATTTGGCTCAGAGCCGCATCTGCCAAGCTTTTGCCCGATTTGAATGAAAATGCCAAAATTACAGGCTCCTCGACTGCATAAAAAAATGGGGACAGCATCTAACCCTTAATTTTCTGAGGTTGCCAACCGCATGCTGTAATTAAGCCCTTATTGTGTTAAAGCTTGTGTGAAAAATGCAAGCCAATAATGAGGTATTTATAGGCCATTAGCTACGATCCGAATAAAGAAAAAAATTGCTCTACCTTTAAGCAGAATGGCCCTGGAGAGAAATGAGTCCTGCTTCCAGGTACATTTGGGGTTCCTGTTAGTACTGGCAGCGCGGTCCCTGCTCAGTGCTGGGGATTTTTCCCCCTTGGAGCCCCTTCGCCTTGGGCAGGGGGCTGGGTGGCCCTCTGGGTTTCACCTGCTGCTGGGTGTTTATGACACAGTAAGAACTGATGTTTGTGGAGAATCGCCCTGTGCTGTGCCCCAGGGACTCAGGTCTAAAATCTGCCCGGGTGGTCCCAGCAGTCCCTGCTTTACAGGTAAGGAAACTGAGGCCCGGGGGGGCTGGATTGAAGTCACACAGAGAGGGTTGCAGGAGCGGGGCCTGAGCTGGGCCCGTCTCCTCCAGAGCCCAATGCCCGGGGATGGTGGGGTTGGGAAGTTGTGTCCGTGGCTTTCGGCAGTGGGGTCGGTAGTGGACACTCTGGCACTTGTACCCTGGGGGTGGATGCAGCGACTTCTGACTTTCAGGGTCCTTAGTGGTTATCAGCCATGTGTCTGACAGCAGGTCTTAAGTAGTCCGTACTCTGTGCTGGGTGCTGGGGACCGAGATGGACGGAGATCAGGAGAATGATTAAATGAGCAACAACATTCTGAAGATGGAGAAGTGCAGTGAAAATGGTGGGTGGAGCAAGAGAGGGGCTGGGCGGGGACTGCTTCAGACCAGGCGGTCAGGGTGAGCCCTGCTATGGAACCAGGCCCTCGAAGGCCCCGGGAGAAGAGTGCCCCAGGCAGAGGGATGTGTAGGAACAGAGGGCTCCGCAGGTGCCCCCTTCAGATGTGGAAAGGGGACTGAGGCAAGTGAAGGCAAGACCGATGGGCACCCAGCAGTCAGGAAGCTGCCTGTCAGAGGCCTGCTTTTCCTCGATTTTCAGTCACATATAGAACACTGAGAACAGCGTTCTTGTAAAAAGGGACACCGTGACAGATGAGGAAGAACGCACTGCCCACCCTGTCCCTCCCTTCCAGCTCCATGTGGAAACAACATTGCCAGTTTGGGGTCTGTCCTGCCAGACCCTCTCATGTGTTGATGTAGGTAGTGCAGGTCGGTACCTGTAGAAAATTCACAGCATGGTTCGGGTTGCTTCTTTTTTGGTATGTTTTCCAGAACTGGTCCCACCTTGATGATATCGTTTGGCAACTTGTTTTCCAGCCACTCAACACATCCTAGAAGGTCCTTCTGTTGGAATGTTTATAACTGCTGCTCGGGGCTTCCAGACTGTCCCTGAGGGATGAGAGTGAAGGCAGGGGGCCCACGGGGGTTGTTGCAGGAGTCATGATCCTTGCTGGGGCCGAGGCACAAGGCACCTTGCCCACTTTGAGGCCAGTGCTTGATCTCCGTTTGCTGATGAAGAAACTGAGTCACAGGGGCTTGCCCAAGGGGCCAGACTTGAACCCAGGGCCTCAGCCATCATGGAGGCCTCCCCCCTGGGCCTGCTGGCCTGTCCCTGGAGTAGCGCCCTTACCCCTGGCTTCATTGGGTTTTCCTTTTCCCCGTGGCCTGGCTTCAGGGTCTAGTGTTAACTCCTCCTGTGCTGTGCTTGTACCTCTCAGTGGCCTCAGAAGTTTCTGGAACAAGGCCAGGTGTTGGGGAATAACCTAAACCCTTGTGGGGTCCCTGCAGTGCCTGTTGGGGTCCCTGCTGCCACAGCTCAGCAGCTCGAGTTGCCCCTTTCAGTGGTGATTGGGGGGTGGCTCTGGTCTTGCACTGAATGGACTTTCCGTGTCTTTGACACACTCGCCGCATGCCAGGCACTGAGTACTGTCACCTGGGGTCAATCCCATTGTACAAATGAGACAGTTGAGGGTCAGAAATGGGGCAGGCAGGTGGGGGCCTCTCAGCTCCATCCTCACCCACTTGGTCACTCTACCATATTTTTCCCTGGTGCAGGGTGGTGCAGTCAAAGTGAGCAGCAGAGGCTGGTTTAAATGGGGATGTCACAGTGAGCAAGGCCCAAGAGGTCCTTCTCTTCTCAGGGGGCACCTTCCAGTGAGAAGTGAGTGGAGGCATGTGGAAGATGGAGGCCCTGATAGGGAGCCTTGGGGCAGGAATGGTGGACAGGGAATGCTTCTTGGAGGAGGCAGTACATCTTCCTGCCTCGGTGAGGACAGGCAGGAGCTGCCTGGAAGCAGACAGGTGACCACTGAACTTGTTCCCTTGTGCTCATCCTGCCTGGCTGTGGGCCCCGGCTCAAGGCTCATGCCCTGTCATCCAAAGGAGTCTCTCTTGTCTTTTTCACAACTGCATAGTACTCCACAGTACAAAGGCACCTTTGTTCATTCACCAGCCTCTTGGTGATGTATGCTGAGCTGTTTCCAGTCATCCAGCCTCAGGATTTGCCTACAGACATGGGACACCAGTGCAGAATGTGAGTGAGGAGGACATGGGGAGATTGGTGGCCAGCACTGGGTATGTGGGCTTCACCTCCCTGTGTGTGGTAGCCAGGCTGCTGCCCAGCAGCTGCTTCACCTGGGTTGTAGGGGTGGATTTGGGATTGGTCAGTCCCTCCCGATGCCCCCACATCAGCATGTCCTCACCACACTTCACCCTCTCCTGATCTCTTCCATGGTCTGGGCCAATGCAGTTGCCTCTGCCCTGGTTCCCTGGCACCTGCTCTCACCCCTGTGGCGTTCACAGAGTACCCGTGAACACCCGAGTCAGGGCATGTCCCTCTTCTGCCCACCACACTGTGTGGCTCTCACCTCACTTGGGGTGAAAGTCCCAGTCAGTCCTTTGTGGCCCTCAACACCTCCCTGCCCTCACCTGCTCCCCGCTCCGCCATGCTCATCCCGCCAGACACGGCTGCCCCTGAACCCCCTGAGCTCATTCCTACCCAGAGTCTTTCTCTTCCTTCCTCTGCATTTCCTCTTTGTCCAGAGCTCCGCACAACCTGCCCCTCTCTTCTCGGGCCCCTGCTCCACCCTCATCCCTCTGAGAGGCTCACCCTGACCTACCCTGGTTCACACAGGGTCCCAGTGCTTAGATGGAGATGTGTTTTCGTCAGAGCTCTCATTAGGACATGAAACTATTTTGTGTTGCTTCCTCCCCACTCCCCAAACGATGGATCCTCAAGGGCAGGGATCTTAGAGTGTTCCTCGCCATCCTGGCACATAGTAGGGGCACCATGTATTTGCTGCATGATTGTACCTAGAAACGAGAATTGGATTAATTTCACTGCACAGATGTGCACTGAGAAGGAGGCCAGAGGACAGCCCCGGGACTTGTCTTAGGAGGCTTGCAGCCCACCCTGTGAACAGAAGAGGGGCTTGGGGGTGCTCCAGGGAGGACAGAGGCAAGTGTGTCTTCTTTATAGGGAGGGCTGTGGTTTGCTCCCAGCATGGAGTAATACCAGTAACGGGCCAAGACCACGAGGCTGGCCAGGCATGGGTGTCTCTCTGGACTGGCCTCCTGGCTATGAGATGGGGCTGAGCAGGGTCCTTCCCCGGGCTCTGGTGACCAAGGGTCCACACGGCTTCCAAGGAGGTGCCCGCTCTGACTCTTGCTTCTTGCCTGGGTGCCAGGTGGCCCTGGCAGGAGTGGCTCTGCTCTGTCCAGGCACTTGAGCACTCCTGCAACAGGGGCTCGATGTTTGAAGGCAGCCCGCCTTCCCCCGCCCATGGATGCCCAAGTGCTCAGAACCAAGGAAAGGAAGCTGCTGGGCTCGTGGCTTCGCAGTCTTGGCAGCCCATTAGTACCTGTTGGGGGAGATGTCATGAAATACTAGTGCCCAGTTCCAGACCCCTCTGCAGACCAACCTAAACCTCCCCAGGGCGGGGTTCCGGGCATGTGCCACAGCACAGAGAACCGCTGCTCTGTTTATCACAGGAGACCCTGTGGCTAACCTTGAACCTGCTTGGACCACAGACCCGTGAGGTGTAGGCACGTTGCCAGCAGAGTCATCCAGGCCCCAATAAACCCTCCTCCTCATGGAGGAGAAAGAGCCCTGGAGACTCTGCCCCATGACACATTTTCCCAGTGATAAGAGTCTACAGGGACTGGCAGGCAGGCGAGCGAGCAGAGCAGGCAGGAACAGTCCCAGCTGGGGTTACGCCTGCCTGCTGAGTGATACACCCTGGCACGGCACGGCCAACCCTGGAGGAAGCCTTGTGGTGGGTCAGGGACACAGTCCCTTCTGTCCCAGCCATGGGCCCTGTGTCTTCTGTGCTGATGGCTATGATCCTTCTGGAGGATCACAGCCTCCTTACCTACAAGGGCCCCAGCTGCCCTGCAGCCAGGGAACCAGTGGCTTTGAGGATGATGCCCTTAGAAGTTTTTCTTTTCTTATTAGCAGGGCGATGGCATCCCAGAAATCTATAAATCACGATTGGGGGCCTGTGACCGGAGGTGGTGAGCCGCCAACTCAGCTCCAGGGAGGCTGCCTGTGGTTGGGGCTGGCATGTCCTCTTGTCTTGCAACACTCAGTTCCCCTCATCGGGGCGGAAGCCATTCAGACGGAGGCCCGCCTCCTGCGGCTTCTGCCCTGGTGACATCTCCCAGTGGCACCGCCTGGCACAGGTCACCAGGGAGCTCAGAGCAGGCCACTTTCTGAGGTGGGGAGGCCCCACCTGGAATACATTCCCCACACTAAGTGCAAAATGTTGTGCTGGCGTGATTTTTAACTGAGTGTTATTGGACCATTGACTCATTGTAAAATAAAATTCTCTCCTTTAGGAAGAGTAAGGTGGAGGTGCCTAGTGCCCTTTGCTTGGGACCACCTTCATGAGCTTGTGACTCTTGGCATATCGTTTTTCTATATTTCTATATGTGAACTTCCCCTGTACCCACACCTCTTCCCCAACTGCCATGATTAAGTCTGTCTTTTCAAAGTCCAAAGCCTCACTTTCAAAGTCCAAAGCCTCACAAGGTGTCCACCTCATGCCAGGTTCTTAACTATTTATTGTCTCGAGGGGTTTTTGCCTTTGTTTTGTTTTTAAGAAAGTTTTAATTTTGGAATCATTTTAGATTCACAGAAAATAAATAAGCTTTAAATTTACAGAAAAGTTACGAGGATAGTACAGAGAGCTCCCGTACACTCTTCTCTCCCTAATGTTAACATCTTACCTTGCCTTGGTACATTTCTCCCAACTAAGAAATTCACCTTGGCGTAATATTGTTATTAACGAAAGCAAGGCTTTATTCAGACCTCCCCAGTTTTCCCTATTATGTCCTTTTTCTACCCCAGGACCCCTTCCAGGACCGCACACTGCGTTGAATTGTCACATCTCCTTAGTCTCCACCCATCATGACAGCGCCACGGCCTGCCTTTCATAATCTTGCTGTTTTATAGTGTCCTTCGGTTTGGGTTTATCTGGCATTTTCTCGTGATTAGACTGGGGCAACGGGTTTTGGAGAAGGAGACCATGAAGATGAGGTGCCTTCTCGTCACACCCTGTCAGGTGTCCATGATACCCACCCGGCTTATTGTGGGTCATGTTGACCATGGTCTTTTGATTGAGGTGGCATCTGTCAGCTTTCCTTGCTGCAGAGTTACTCTTTTTCTCCTTTTCTACGCTATCCTTTGGAAACATCGAGGGTCCTTTTTAATATAATTGTTTGAATAGGTAATATGTCCAACATGGCAGCAAGTTCAAAAGTATCTGAGAGGATGGAAAGAGAAGCCTGCTTCCTGCCCACCTGCTCCTACAGCCGTGGCTGACCGTTCTCGCTAGTCTCCTGTGTCCTCGTGGTTTCTCAGTGCAAACAGAGGCAGATACGAATGTGTGTGGATTCTCCCCTCTCCTGTCCAGCTTTACACCCTGTTCTGAACAACGAGGTTGTCACTTAACAGTACTTCTTGAAGATCTTAGTGTATCAGCACGGAGAGCATGCTCATTCGTGGGGTTTTTTTCCCCCACCCTCGAGATGTAATCTACATATAGTAAACACACAAAGAGTTGTGTAACTGTCACCACAATCGGCATAGAGCACACTGCCATCACCCTCCAAAATTCCCGTGCCCTTTTGCAGTCACTGCTGCCCCCGCCTTCCCCAGGACCTACCGATGGATTCTCCATGCTATGGTTTTGCCTTTCCTGGGATATGTCAGTGTACTCAAGTAGTCTTTTGAGTCTGGCTTGTTTCACTCTGCATAACACTTTGAGAGCCATCCAGTCCAGGTGCCTCAGTAGTTCAGTCCTTTTTGTTGCTGAGGATTGCTTCATGGTGTATCTGGTCCACCGTCTGTTGAACTGTTCCCTCCTCTGAAGGATGCTAGGGTGTCCCAGTCCTTGGCGATTATGAATAATGCTGATATCAACATTCACATGCAAGTTTCTGTGTGCCTTATAAATGTGATACATTCTGAGTTAATTTTTGTAAGACTTGTGAGATATAGATTGAGGTTTATGATTTTTTTTTGCGTATGAGTGTCCAGTTGTCCCCATACCATGTATTGAAAAGACCATCCTTTTCCATTGAGTTGCCTGTGTCAGAAATCAGTTGACGGTGTTTGTGTGGGTCCGTTCTGGACTCTGTTCTCCCACATTGATCAATGTGTCTGTCCTTTGGCCAGAACCACATTTCTTTATTACTGTAGCTTTATAGTCAGTCTTGAAATCAGGCCAGCGCATCTTCTTTGTTCTTTTTGGAAATTGTTTTGGCCAGTCTACTTTCTTTGCCTTTACATGTAAATTTTAGAGTCAGCTTGTTGATTTCCACAAAAATTTGTGTGTTGGTATAGGCAGAGCTTTGCTATTAGTTTTTGTAACTGTATTATACTCCCTCTAACATCAGCGCTCACCTGGACCAGTGCAGTCGCCTCCTGCTCCATCTTGCATCTTCTGACCTCACTGCTCCCACACCGCAGGCTGTTCTCCCTACAGTGGTCAGACGGAGCCTCTTAAGAACATGCTCCTCCTCTGCTCACAATCCTCCATAGCTCCTAGCTCCCTCAGTATAAAAACTAAAGTCCTCACTGTCACCCAGAAGGCCCTGCGTGATCTTCTTACCCCTCTCCCCCAGCTCCATCACCTCTCCCCCTGCTCCTCTCTCACTTGCTCTTTGACCCACACTGGGCTCCTCACTGTTCCCCAGATGTGTTAAGCACAGCCCCACCCCCGGGCCTCTGCACGTGTCCCCCCACCCCCGCCTGGAAAGCTGCTTACCTCTGATAGCCCTGTGGCTCATTCATCAGCTCTGTCAGCCTCTGCTCAGATGTCTCCTCAAGAGGCCCTCCCTGGCTACTCAGCTACAATGTCCCCACACTTACTACTCCATCCTCTGTCCCTGCTTGATTTTTCTTGGAATCACTTGCCACTCCATGCCCTTGTCCCACCTGTCTATTTGGTTTATTGTCCACCTCCACCCGGAGGTAGGTGAGTGCCCTGATGGTGGGGCCTTACTCCTGGGTGTGCCTCTGTCCCTTGCACGGTGCCTGGCGTGTATTAGATGCTCTAGAAACTCATCTCTCTCTGTGTGTAAACTCACCCCTCTGCGTCTCAATTACTGAGCCGGAAGCTCTCAGCACAGGTAGCTGAGCCTGTTCTGTGCCAAACTGTGACCAGGGCCGCCACTCAGCTGGGGCCCAACAGACCCGGTCATCTCTTGGAGTTAGGCCAGATCAGGGAGGCACACACTAGTCAGACTCACCATGGAAATGGAGATTCTCGCTAAGGTCAGGGTCACAGGGGATGAGGCTGCAGGAGGACAGGATGAGGACGGGCAGTGGTCAGAGGCCGGAGCCTTCCTGCGAGGGTTTCTGTGGGTTTGCAGGAGTTTTTATCCTAAAGATGGATGATGGGCCTTGTTGGTACATGGATTGCTCTTGTGCTTTTGTTCTAAAATAACATCTTTATTGAAATACAATTCACAGGCCATAAAATTCATCCTTTTAGAGTGTACTGTCCAGCTGATTCTAGTATCTTCAGAGTTGTTCAAGATCACCACCATCTAATTGCAGAACATTTTCATTCCCCAGAAAGAAACTCTGTATTCATTCAGCAGTCCCTCCCCACCCCTGGGTCCTGGCAACAGCTTATCTGCTTTCTGTCTATGAATTTGCCTGTTCTGGACATTTCGTATGAATGAAATCATACACTCTGTGGCTTTTTGTGTCTGGCTTCTTTCACTTTGCATAATGTGTTCACGGTTCATCCATATCTATCAGAACTTTCTTCCTTTTGATGGCCAAATAATATTCCATTGTATAGCCATGCCACCTTTTATTTATCCATTCCTCAGTTGAGGGACATGTGGGTCGTTTCCACTTTGTGGCTGTCAGGAATAGTGCTGCTCTACAAATTTTTCATTTATTCTGGGTCTCTACCTGGGAGGGAACTTGCTGAGTCATTTGGTAGTCCTTATGTTTAACATTGAGAAACCCCCAGTTTTCCATGGCGGCTGCATTTTAATCTCACCGGCACTGTAGTGGGGTTTGGTTTCTCCACATCCTTCTTAACACTCCTTGTTATCTGTCTTGTTGAATTCAGCTTCCTAATGGGTGTTGATGTGGTGTTTTGCTCATTCTGATTTTTTTCCCCTAATTTCCCTAATGACTAATGATGACTTTTTGTGTGTTTATTGCCCATCTGTATATCTTCTTTGGAGATGTCTTCTTTTGAAATGTCTGTTCAGATCCTTAGTGCATTTTTAAATTGGGTTATTTGTCTTTTTATTGTTGATTTGTACAAGTTCTTTACATCTGGTATCAAAACCAAGCCTATCTTTTTTTCCTTCTGCCACTTACACTTTTGGTGTTCTACCCAAGAAACCAGGAAGGTCATATTTACTCTTATATTTTCTTTTAAATATTTTACAGTTTTAGCTCTTACATTTAGGTCCCTGATCAATTTTTTCCACTTTTTTTTTAATTGAAGTACAGTCAATTACAATGTATCGATTTCTGGTATACAGCAGCGTGTCCCAATCATACATATACATACATACATTTGTTTTCATATATTTTTCATTAAAGGTTATTACAAGATACTGAACATAGTTCCCTGTGCTATACAAAAGAAACTTTTTAAAAATCTATTTTTATATGTAGTGGCTAACATTTGTAAATCTCAAACTCCCAAATTTATCCCTTGTTTGTTTGTTAATGGAAGTACTGTGGATTGAACCCAAGACCTTGTCCATACTAAGCATGTGCTCTACCATGAGCTATACTCACCCCTCATCCCTGGTACATTTTGAGTTAACTTTTATATATGGTATGAGGTAGAGGTCCAACTTCATGCTTTTGCTTGTAGCTTTCCAGTTTGTCCCAGCACCATTTGTTGAAAAGAACATTCTTTACTCATTGAATAGTTTTGGCATCTTGGGTTAGAAATCACTTGGCTATAAATGCAAGAGTATGTTTCTGGACTTTCAAATCTGTCCCATTGATGTTTTATGTCTACCCTAATGCCAGTACCGCACAGTCTTCATTTCTGTGCCTGTAGTAAGTTTCGAAATTGGGAAGTGTGAGTTTTCCAGCTTTGTTCTTTTTCAGGCTTGTTTTGGCTGTTCTGAGTCCCCTGCATTTCCATCTGAATTTTAGGATCAACTTATTCATTACTGCAGAAAATGCTGTTGGGATTTTGAGGAGGATTGCATTGAGTCTCTAGATCAGTTTGGGGAATATTGTCATCTTAACAGTATTAAGTCTTCCAATCTGTGAACATAAGATGTGTTCATTTATTTAGGGTTTTAATTTCTTTCAACAATGTCTTTTAGTTTTCAGTGTAAAAGTTTTGTGCTCCTTTTGTTAAATTTGTTCCTAAGGGTTTTATTCTTTTTGATGATACTGTAAGTGGAATTTCTCCCTTAATTTCATTTTTAGATTGTTCACTGCTGGTGTGTAATACTATAACTGATTTTTGTTTATGGATCTTGTATCCTGCAACCTTGCTGAACTCATTTGTTATCTCTAATTTTTTTATTTTTTAATTTTGAGATTCCCTAGCATTTTCTGTAGACACGATCACGTCATCTGTGAATGGTTTTCCTTCTTGCATGGGATAGCTTTGCTTCTTTTTCTGCCTGCCTTCTCTGGCGAGGCCCCTAGTACCATGTCGAACAGAGGTGAGGGTGGACATCCTCGTCTTGCTCCTGATCTTAGAGGGAGACCTTTCAGCGTTTCACCAATAGGTGTGAGGTTAGCTGTGGGTTTTGTCTAGATGCCCTTTATCAAGGTGAGAAGGTTCTCTTCTATTCCTAGTTTGTTGAGTGTTTTTATCATGAAAGCGTGTTGGATTTTGTCAGGTGCCTTTTCTACATCTGTTGAGACAATCATACAGTTTTGTCATTTACTCTGTTAATGTGGTGCATCGTTTTGACTGATTTTCCCATTTTTGAACCACCATTCTTGGAATAAATCTCATTTGACTATAACACATAATCCTTTTTTATGTTACTGGATTCTGTTTACTACTATTTTGTTGTGGATTTTGTGTGTGTGCGTCTTTATTCATAAGAGGTACCAGTTTGTTGTTTTCTTGTGATGTTGTTGTCTAGCTTTGGTATCAGGGTAATACTGGCCTCAGAATGAGTTAGGAAATGTTCCTGTTTGGGGGACAAGGTTCTGAAAGATCAGTATTAATTCTTTACCTGTTTGTTAGAACTCACCAGTGAAGCCATTTGGGCCAGGCTTTTCTTTGTGGGAAAGTTTTTGAGCAGAAATTCAATCTCTTGTCATAGGTCAATTCATATTTCTATTTTTTTTTTTGAGTCAGTTCAGTAGTTTGTGTCTCTAGAAATTTGTCCGTTTCATCTAGGTTATTTAATTTGTTGACATAGTATTTCTTTATAATCCTTTTTATTTATGAAAGGTTGACAGTAACATCCCCTCTTCTTATTCCTGATTTTAGTAGTTTGAATCTTCTCTCTTTTTTCCTTAGTTAATGTAGCTAAGTTTGTCAGTTTTGTGAATCTTTTCAAAGAACCAACTTTGGTCTTACTGACTCTCTATTTTTCTATTCTCTCTATTTCTTTTATTTCCTCTCTAGTGTTTATTTTCTTTCTGTTCACTTTGGGTTTGGTTTGCTTTTCTTTTTTCAGATTCTTAAGTGGAAGATTAATTTTTGATTTGAAATCCTTCTTCTTCTTTTAGAAAAAATTTAAAATTATTTTTAATTTAAAAAATTTTATAAAGCTTTATTGAGGTATAATTGATATATAAAAACCTCAATCTTCTTCTTTAAGATAGGTGCTGACATCTATAAATTTCCCTCTGTGTACTGCTTCCGCTGTATCCTATACCACTTGGTATATTACGCTTTCATTTCATTCATCTCAAAGTATTTTCTAATTCCCCTGGTGATTTCTTCTTTGACTCATTGATTATTTAGGAATGTGTTGTTTAATTTGCAAATACTTGTGAATTTCCCAAACTTTCCTTCTGTTACTGATTCCTTCCTTCCCTCCTTTCTTTTTTTTCTTACTGAAGTATAGTTGATTTACAATGTTCTGTTAATTTCAGATGTACAGCAAAATGATTGTTAAACAGACAGATATATTCTTTTTATTATAGTTTATTAAAAGATACTGAGTATAGTTCCCTGTGCTATATAAGTAGGACCTTGTTTATCTATTTTATATATAGCAGTTTGTGTCTGCTAATCCCAAACCTAATCTATCCCTGCCTCTCTCTCTCCTTTAGTTTGTTTTCTGTCTGTGAGTCTGTTTCTGTTTTGTAAATAAGTTCATTTGTATTCTTTATTTTAGATTCCGCATATTAGTGATATATGGTATTTGTCTTTTTCTAATTTACTTCACTTAGTATGATAATCTCTAGGTCCATCCATGTTGTGGCATTATTTCATTCTTTTCTATGGCTGAGTAGTATTCCATTGTGTATATATGCACCATATTTTCTTTATCCAACCATCTGTTGATGAACATTTAGGTTGCTTCCATGTCTTGGCTATTGTGAACAGTGCTGCTATGAACATTGGGATGCATGTATCTTTTCAAATTAGCGTTTTCATCTTTTCCAGTTATATGCCCAGGAGTGGGATATATGGCAACTCTATTTTTAGTTTTTTTAAGGAACCTCTATACTGTCCTCCATAGTGGCTGCACCAATATATATTCCCACCAGCAATGTAGAAGGGTTCCCTTTATCTCCATACCTGCGGTTACTGATTTCTCACTCCCTTCCATTGTGATCAGAGAACATACTTTGTATGATTTAATTCCACCCTTCCACAATTATTTGGTCTTGTTTTATGACCTCAAATATGGCCTATCCCGGGAAGTGTTCCGTGTGCCCTTGATAAGACTGTGTATTCTGCTCTTGCTGGGTGGAGTGCTCTGTACCTGTCTGTTAGGTCTTGTTGGTTTATGGTATTGTTCCCGATTTCTGCTTCCTTGTTGATCTTTTGTCCAGTGTTCTATTCATTATTGAAGGTAGGGTTTTGGCATCTCCAGCTAGTATTGTTGATTTGGCTGTATTTCCCTAGCCCTTTGCTTTCTTTATGGCTATGTAGTATTCCTTGGTCCCACTAAATCCAGTCACTCTCTTGCGTGAGCTTTTAGGTTGTTTCTATTTTTCACCTCTTGACAGAGCCTTGGGGGTCCACGGGCTTGTGTGCCTGCTAGGCCCAGGGCTGACCCCTGGAAGGGGTAGCTGTGTTGGAGAGGGAGTGGATTTAGAATCATCTTGCCAAGGAGAAGGGTCTGTGGAGCCGGGGGAGACAGCTCCCACCAGGCTCACCACCCTCGTGCACTGTACGTGCCGGGCACTGGGCTTCATGTGACTTGTTTTTCTCGTCCTGCCAGTGACCTGATGGGGTAGGCACTGTTATGACCCCAGGAGAAACTGCGGTCAGAGGAAGTGACAACCCTTATCCAGGTCACACAGCAAGGCTGTGGCTGAGCTGTCCGGCTGCAGACTCTGTGTTCTCTGCCATCGTGGTCAGCTCACCAGCCACAACCAGCCATCCTGCCTTCAGCATTCACGGGCTCCTTTCTGTCTTCATTCCCGGATATATAGTGTGGTAAACTGGGATGGTGCCCGGTAGTAGGGACAGGAACAAGGCCAATTGATGGATTGGTGCCTTGCTGGTTGGGGAAGGGGTGTGACTTAGGTTCGGGTAACCTAACCTCTCTCGCCTCGGTTTCCCCAGCTGACAAATGGGGTTGGTAAGCATGCCGTGAGTGATGTGGGACTTGCATGCACAGAGCTCAGTGCAGCACTTGTGTGTCATGTGTACCCCGGGAATGCCAGCCGCTCTTGCTGTTCACTCCTCAGCAATCATTTGTTGAGCACCTGCTGTGTGCCAGACATCGGCAGTGAACAAAGCAGACAGGAATTCCTGTCTCCGTAGAGCTTATGGCCTAGGAAGAGACCAGTAAGCAGGAAGGAAGCATGAAGAGAGCACAGAGCCCAGCCTGAGGTGGTGGTCACCTCTCACAAGGTGGCCATCCATCCAGTGTCCAAAGGCAGAGTAGAGGACACTGCAGGGGTGTCTGGTGGCAGAGGAGCCCAGGTGGAGGCATCAGCCAGCAGGGGCTTGTGGAGGGAGCCAGCAGGGAATGGCAGAGTGTGACAGGCTGCTGTTGCAGGCAGGGCCTTGTGGGCTGCCAGGAGGACGCTGACCTTGACCCAAGTGTGCTGGAAGCTACAGGTGGGCCTTAAGCACTTGTGCAGCGGGATCTGACTTCTGGTTTGGAAAGCTCTCCCTGGCTGCTGGGCTGAGAACACATGGGGCAGGAGCAGGGAGATGGGGGTGGGGGAGTGTGGCTGTGACTGAGGGAACTTAGACTAAGCGTGTTGGGACTGAGTAGGGTAGAAGGGGATGTATCTGGTTATGATGACGGTAGCGACAGGATTTGCTAAGAGATGGGCTTCGGGGATGGGAAAGAGATGACCCCGGGAAAGGCAGGAAGGCCGTCCTGTCTTGTGTGCCCCTGTGCCCCTGTCTGCTTTGACAGTTCCTCATAGCCTGACACCCCATCGTGCTGAGAGAGGCTCTGGGAAGGAGGGGAGAGATGCACTTGTTCCCGGAGGCCAATGCCCACACTCTTGCTTGGAAGGAATCCTGCAAGGAGGATGGTTCTGGAATGCTGAGAATAGGGCGGTGCCCTGCCTGGCTTTCCTTTCTATGTATTTACGAGCATCCTGCGCCCAGGTTCAGTTGGGCCCCTCTGGGCGATCACATACGAAAAGCTAGAAATACACGTGGGGCTGACCACCATTCACTGGCTATAGAGACGCGGTGAGCGCTCACTACCTCCCTGGCACCTGCACTGTCTCCACCTGCTCCCACCACATCTGGTTTCACAGATGAGGACACCGGGCCCAGGATGTCAGTGACCTTGCTGCCAAGGTCACATAGCAGAGCCATGGGTGGTTTCTGTGGAGCCCCCAGGAGGGTGGGGTTGAGAGCTCGGCTCCCAAAATACTGGTGGTTTCCCTATCACCTTTGGAAATGCAGACTGGCTGACCAGTTGCTTTGGGGCCTTGGTACAACCGAAAAGTTACAAATTAATACTTGCATGTTATAAAAGTTATTTGAAAAAATTTAAAAGACCAAAATCCATATCGCATTGGAGATTATAGAACAGAAAGTTTCCCAGACTCACTCCATAGACAACCTCTGTGAAGGACTCAGGGTGTCACCTCCAAACTTACTGTCCCCACAAAGGCAGGGAATAAAAATTGGAGGACACGCAGTGTTCTGCATGTCACACTTTGCTATCAGCGCTTTAGCCTGGATTGCTCCCTGGGCCAGTTCCAAGGTTGATTAGCCAGTTCCCTGCTGATGGACCTCTAGGTGGTTAACCAGTTTCACTCTGAAAAGCACTGCCTCAGGGAGTGGCCGTCCTTGCAAACTCACTCAGGAGAGTGAAGCCCGGGTGACATGGGGCAGGGAGGGTCAGTAGAGGACAGTCAGGCCTCTGAGAGGAGGTGAGTTGAGACTTGAGTGACCAAAGGAAGCCGGGATTGTGGAAAGGCTCAGAGGAGACGGTCATTCCAGGCAGAAAAGGATTGAGCATGTGCAAAGGCCCTGAGGCAGGAGTAAGTTTGGCCTGCTAGCTGTACCTTAACCACCAGTGTGGCCGAAGGTCGTGAGCAAGATAGAGGTGGGAGTGAGGGCAGGGAGGTAATAGGGTGATTACTCAGGGTCTCGGAGGTCACGGGGAGCACTTTGGATCAGAGGAGGGATGTGATCTGATTCATATTGTGTCTAGTTTTCCTTTGATTGTCTGGGGCAGGTGGTCTCTTTTGGGCACCATGGTAAGAACTTTTCTAAACCCTTCAAACTACCTTATAAGGCAGGTGACATTGTCCTCATTTAACAGATGAGGAAACTGAGACAAAAAGATGTGACCTGACCTGCACAGAGTGTCCAGAAAGGAAATGGCAGCCCCTGGATTCCAGCCTGGGTCTGAGAGGCCCAGAGTCAGGGCTGCCAGGTGCCCAGGGCCACTTCCTGCTTTTGCTCCTGGCCTGGTTGCCATATGAGACCATGGAGCAGGTGACACTCTGGCTGAGTGCCCAGGGCGGGGCTGGCTCTGTAACCTGCAGGATTCCTGAGCAGGGAAGCGCCTGCTGGGGATTTTGTGAAGGGTGTCACCCCGGTGTGAGATTGTGAAAGGCAGTGAGGTGCCCATGACCTGTCCCATTGTCCTCAGTTGCCTCATCTGTACAATGGCAGGTTCGGTCCTTCATCCTGCAAGTATTGAACACCTGCTTCATGACTAGCTCTGTGTTGGGATCTGGGGAGAGACCTGAGAACCCGCCAGTCCCAGTGAGGCTGCCACTCTAATGGCTAGCTGGGTGGGAAGGGGCAGACCACTAGAAGATGGCAGTGATGAGAAGAGAGCTGAGCAGGACGGTGTATGATGGAGAGGGAGCAGCTCCACATCAGGGGTGGGGATGGGGAGGAGACCATTTGACCAGGAGTTGCCAGCTGGCCTTGTGAATGCTGCAGGGAGAGGGTTCCAGGTCCAGGGAGCAGCCAGTGCAAAGGTCCTGAGGCAGAACCATGCCTGGTGTGTTTGGGGAACGTGGAGAAGGCCAGTGTGGCAGGAACTAAGTGAGCGAGGGGAGAGTAGGGGGAGGAGAGGGCAGAGAGGTGACTGGGAAGATCATGTGGGGAGGGCTGTGTGGGCTGCAGGGAGGACTTGAGCTTTTAACCTGAGTGAGATAGGAGCCTGGGAGGGCTCTGAACAGAGGGGACCATGCCCTGACTTGGTGTCCATAGGCATCCATTGTGCTGGTCCAGGCAAGTGCTGGTGGGCCAGGCCCAAGGCCTTGGACGTGGAGAGAAATGGGCCTGTTCAGGCTGCGTGGAGGTGGACCCAGCAGGACTTGCTGAGCAGGGTTGGGGGTGAGAGGCAGGAGGATCCCCTGGTCTGTGGTCTGAGTCAGGGCGTAACCACCCTGCCTGGCCCTTGGGGTGACCACAAGGACACAGCGGCACCTGCCTAGGGACACTGAGTGCAGGCTGGGCTCTGGGCTACCAATGGTTACTGTTGGATGGTGTTGAGAAGGGGAGAGGATAAAGAAGCAGGACTGGGGCTAGGACCGATGGAGTGTGCACAGGCTGAATGTTGAGGCCCTGGAGACTGAGTGACTACCTCTATTTCTGTTTTAGCAAAACTACAAAGGCCGCCCAGGTGTTTGGGGGTTACCGGGTTTGCCGAGATGTTACCCAAGATGGGGTTGGAGCTGGGCTGGGCAGGCGGCCACTGTTCCCTTTATGGGTTCTTGTCAGAGCCTGAGAGAGCAGGCTGGGCGTGGGGCTCTGGCCCAGGGGCTCTTCCTGTGGCTGGAGGTCTTCCAGCCACACCAAGGCTTTAGGTGAGCCCTCGAGTCTGTGATGATGAGGAAGGCATCCCAATCAAGGGTGCTTGCCTTGCCTTCTGCCCTCAGGCTGCTCCAGTGAGGGTGGCTGACTTGTCCTCTGCTGGCCTATCTGTATGTTTCCCCTCTCCTGGGGTTTTGATCTCCTTTGTTCCTGCATTCTCCACCCTCCTGGGGGCTGGAAGTCAAAGGGTTCCTGGAGAGGCTTTGTGCTCTGCTCAGAAGACAGTAAACAAACAGCCTGCAGTTCTGACTGGCCCATGGTGCTGCCTCCTGCCAGGCCCTTCCCTCCCTGCCCCTGCTGCCTTTCCCAGAGCCCTCATCACCTTCTAGGGGGAGGTGGCCCATGTTAAGCCTGGAGACTGAGGCTCCAAGAGTATGGAGTGACTCATGCCAGGTCACGCATCCTGGTGGATGGGTGGCATCCTGTCCCACAGATGGCCGATCTAGTTCCCATAGAGGACAGAGACCTGCCCAGGGTGGGAGCAGATCTGGGCTTTGAGTCCAGGCTGTCTGGCTCCAGAGTCCACATTCCTCCTCCTGTCCCTCGTACAAATAGTTAATGAGCACCTGCTGTATGGCAGGCACTGTTCTAGGTGCTGGGGAGCCAGGGGTGACCAGTCCGGGTAAAGTCCTGTCACAGGACTAGACCTCCACTGGAGGCCACGTTGGTGGGAGTGGGAAGGGGCTTACATTTAGGAGGGCGGGGTGCAGTCCACCACATCTGCCCGCAGGTAGGAGGGCAGAGCCTGAGGGGAGGGTTTACTGGCAGAGGGAACAGCCCTTGCAAAGGCTTGGAGGCCAGAAGTGCAAGGGAGATCCAGAGGCTGAGGTTGGGGGCGGCAGCTAGGGATGGGACAGCACTGGGGTTCATGGTATGGGCGGGGGGGACCCTGCCAGTCCTGGAATTGGGCATGTGGCCTCTGCATTAGGAAGGCTTGGAGGCCCTGGTCTCTGTTTTAGGAGGATAAACACATATAACTTGGGAGGAGGATGGGTCAGAGGCCCGGGGCCAGGCCTGGGCCCAATGGATTAGAGACCAGAAATTGAGCAGAAATTATCATAGTTAACACTTATTGAGCACCTACTGTGTGTCAGGGAGCAGAATAAACCCCAGATCCTGTTCTGGGGAGCTGACATGACGGGGAGGGGCAGAAAGGGGCAGGTAGGTAACATTTAGAGGGTTAGTGCTTTGGAGAAAAATGAGGTGCAGGAGGGAGATATGAGGGGTTGGAGATGTGAATGAGAGTGGAAGAAATCTCCCTAGAGAGGTGTCATTCAAGCCAGAGCAGCGGGGAGTCCTAGGGTTCCTGTTTGTCTGGTACCCAGCTGCGCTCTGAGGTGGGAGGAGTTTCCCCATTACTGACTGGGAAACGCAGATCAGAGAGGTAGGGAAGTTGGCCCAAGGGCACACAGTATTCAGGGCAGCCTGGGTGCACAGTGGCCCTTGTGGCAGCAGGGAAGAGAGAGGAAGGAGTTGGGCACCTTGAGTCAGAGGGAGGGACTTGGTGACTTGGGGAGTGTGGGTGGGGTGGAGGAGGAGGAAGTAGATGACTGAGGCTTGAAAGTTGCCTCCAGATAAGTAGACACTCTGTGTCTGGGCAGAGCTGTCTAGGGGAGGCAGTTTCTTTCCAACATCCACGCCAGGAAAGCCCCAAGAGTATTTCTGCTGCCGTATGCCAGGAAGCCCTTTGGGTGGCACAGCTGGACAGTCCCCTCCTCACTGAACCCCTCAGAGATTTCTGGGGGGGGCTGCTGTCCAGACCAAGGGTAGGTGGTGCTGCTCTTTTTACTCAACAGTCTGGGAGCTTCTGGAAACACAATTGGGCGAATCCCAGGGCTCCTGGCACTCCCAGGCCTGGTGTGCAAGGTCCCACTTGCCACCGCATCCCAGCCCCAGAAAGCCACTTTCCCCTGCGAGGGCCCAGAGCTTTTGGAGTTCTCTTGGGCATCACGCTGGCCCTCGTGTTCTTCTGAGGCTCTCCTTGTCTGTTGTCTGTGGTGTCACCAATGTGCTTACGGGGCCTGGGCCCCCACACACACCCAGAGCAGTCATAGGACAGCACGTGCCAACGCCAGTGGCGGAAAGCGTGGTCCTGGCCAGGGAGATGCCTGCGGCTTCCACAGCGGACAGACAGGCCCAGAGGCCAGTGGGCCTGGTGGTCAGAGGCTCAGACCCTTGGTTTTCAGTCCACACCCCTGCCACTCCTGGACTTGAGTGACTGGGCAGGTGCCCAACCTCTGGGCCTGGTTACATCCATAAAATGGAGCTCACAGACCCACCTCTTTGGATCTTGTCATAATTAAATGGGTTAAATCCACAGAAAGATCTCAGCTTTCTGCCTGGCATACAGGGAACTCTCAACAACTGTTAGCTACTCTAAAACAAATGATTTTTTTGGAGTCAGTAATCCATGTGGATGATGCAGAATTCAAAGATGTTCCGGGACACGCAATGACTCTCCCTCCCAGCGGGCCCCAGCCTCCCTGGGCTCTGTTTTGAGGCTTTTTATTTTCTTCAGTTGCAAAACACAGACACACGCTCTTCTGCACCTTTTGTTTTCATCACTAAGTACACCCAGAAGGAAGTTCCGTTCTGTGTCAGGAGATAAAGAGCATTTTTGTGTGTGTGGCTGCACAGTGACGTAGATGGGCCATCATTTATTTAGTTAAGTCTCCCCCAGGGGCTTTAAAGTTCTTTGGATCTGAACTTTTCTTCTTACCGGGAAACTAGCAGGATTGTGCTGTTTCCATGGGCAAATTTTCTTTTCTTTTCTTTTTTTGGGGGGAGGGGCTAGGGGAAGAGGGAGGTAACTGGGTTTTATTTTATTTATGTATTTATTTTAATGGAGGTACTGGGGATTGAACCTAGGACCTCGTGCATGCTAGGCACACACTCTACCACTGAGCTATGTCCTTCCCCCTTGGGAAAATTTTAACGGCGTCTTCTCTCTCTGCTTGTGTATCTGAGTCTTCATGTACATTTCTTCCTGGACTTGTTTGTACTTGTGACCTTCTTGAGATTTAATTTAGATATGGTACATTGTCCTAATCTTAAGTGTATACCTTCATTTTTGAAATAAATGTGTGTACTGGTCAGATCAAGATAGAGGGCCTTGTCTTCATGCCAGAAAATTCTTCTGTTCCCCCAGAGGGAACCAACTGCTCTGATACCTATCAACAGAGACGAGTTTTGCCTGATCAAGGTCAGGTCTACCTTATGACTCAGCAAGAGAAACAAGGGCGTATGTCAACCAAAGGCATGCATGCAAATGTTCATAGCAGCTTTATTTGTTCCCCAACAGGGAAGACTCCCAAACCCCATCAGTTAGTAAGCAGATGAACAAACTGTGGTCCGTCCTTGCAGTGGAGAGTGGGTCAGCAAGGAAAGGGAGTCTCTGATGACGCACAGCAGCGAGGAGGAGCCACGTCGGTGGGACCCTGGGGATTCTACTTCCACACTGCTCCTGTCTTGTTTGGTCGTTGACAAACATTCCACTCACATGGAAGAGGTGGAGTGGGAGATTCTTGGGAAGGGCCTGCACACGGTCAATGCTGCTGTTGGTGATTCAGTGCCGGAGACCGGCGCCCATGGTTTCTGAACTGCCTCATCTCTGATGCACAGTTGTCTCCTGTCCCTGCCTCCTGGGTCTCTGCCTGTGAGCCAGGTGGCCAAGGGCCCCAGGGAGCCAGGACCAAGGCCACCTGTGCTCCAGGTGTTCTGCAGGGCTGCTGCGTGCGCTGTGAAGGGGCGGTGGTGAAAAGCTGACTTCGGGGTCTGGTGACCTGCACGTGGCCCCTTGCTGTTTCCCAGCCCTGCCCACTCCGCACCCAATTACATAAAGGTCCTTTGTTTTCCCTTCTCAGAGAGGCCTTCTCTGACCATCTGGCCCCCAAGCCCTCTTACCCCCAGAGTGTGTCTCCTTTGGCCCCCACCCCCCTGTCTCATGTGGTCCCCGTCAGGATTTCTGTGCTTGTCTCCCCAGCACCTTCCACGTGCTCAATAGATGTGAGTGGTACTTGAGTAGGACAGGCTCGTGACCTTGGCCAGGTCACGAATCCTCCCTGCTCCTCAATCTCCTTATCTGCCAAATGGGAGAATGGGAGTCACACTCAGGGTATGTTGTGCTATGTGAAGTGGGTGGGAAGTGCTCTGAGCAGGGCCATTGTGGCCTCTGGGTGCTTTGTCATCATCAGGAACGTGGCCCTGTGGGTAGCACCCGAGGTGTGGAAGGTTGACTGCTGCCAGGGGCAGCGGGCTTCACCCCACGGGGGCTCGTGTATGTGCCTTGCAGCATTCTTCCCTCTGTTTTGGCCCTTCCCTTCCTCTGAGGTTCTCCATGCGACCTGTCCCCTCATCATGGCCGGCTGGCTCTGAAACTCCTCTTGACTCTGTCCAATGTC
Source organism: Camelus bactrianus (assembly GCF_048773025.1). Lineage (NCBI taxonomy): Eukaryota > Metazoa > Chordata > Mammalia > Artiodactyla > Camelidae > Camelus > Camelus bactrianus. The sequence continues at coordinate 25,548,328 of NC_133560.1, forward strand.
TGTTGACTGCCCTCTGTGCCTGCCATCCCCCAATCCAGCCCCTGTTGTCACTTGCCTTGACCAGCACGGTTGCCTCCTGACTGCCTTCTCTGCTCACTGCCACCCATCCTGGGTCCTGTCTACTCTGTTTACTAGCCATGCTCCCATGGGACCTCCAGAGCCATGCAGCCTGTGGAGGGCTCCTCATCTTGCAGGCCAGCCTACTGTGCGTGTGGTCACCACTACGTCCTCGTGCCCAGCCAGAGGAGGTGCTGTATAAGTGTGGTGGGAGCGCCCAAAGGCCAGTGGGGCTCGCATCCCCTAGTGTGTGATGTGTGGTGAGGGTGCGCCTCCTCCCTTATCCGCCCATTGGGATAACTGGTTCTCAGGGGTTCTGGCTCCCAGCCCATACTGAGGACCAGCAACCTCCTCTGGGGCTCCTCAGAGTCCCCATCAGAGGTTCCAGACACAGGGGGGCCCGTGAAACACTGGTTGTCACAGTACTGGGGAGCAAGATAGCACCAAGGATGCTTGCCTCTGCGAGACGCACCTGCCCAAGTTCTGCACAAATACCACATAATCTAAACATTTATCTGGGTGCAAACCTTGTTTAAAATTCCCTGAGTCTAGAACCTTTCTCCATTTTACACAAAACAATGAAGAATCCTTTGCATGGCGTTAGTGATCTCTGAAAATGCCTCTTCTACTTCTGTGCCCACCTGGACCCCCGCTCTTTTGCTTTCCTTGCTTAGTGGTCCAGGGTGGCTTCCGGTCTTCCCACTTTGCGTGACTGTAGGCATGTTAGTGTAGGTCAGTGCAGGCAGTGCCTGAGTATTTCCACAGTGAAGTACATAGGATTTTTTAAACGATAAAACAGTTTTATTGAGGGATCATTTACGTGCTAGGAAATTCACTCATTTCAAATGCTGTGGGTTTTTAGTAAATTTATAGTAAGTGTTAGTAAACATTACTGCAGTGCAGTTTTAGAACATTTCCATCACCCCAGAAAGCTCCCCCACTTTCTTTCCCACCCCCGGGGCAACCACTGATCCACTTCCTGCCTCTATCGATTTGCCTTTCTGGGACATGAAACACATCACATTTTGTCATTAAGTACTTTTCTTTTATTTGAGTCTCTATATCAGACATATGGCATTATATTAATCTTAAAAGTGTATGTAAAAAATGTACTGATCTCTTTTGGGCCTGGGGGAGATGTTCCAAATATTTGTCAAGGAAAGGGCCCCTCAGGCATGCTGGGACTGGAGCATAGCCAGCCAGAGGGAAATGGTTCCATTTGTCACCAACCTTCAATCCAGTCCCTCCACTGCCCCTCCTTGGCCTCAGAACCCTCCAAGGCCAGAGTGTTTCCTGGTGCCTTGCTGGGGTTGGTGTCTTTGCTGAGGTCACCCAGATTGCAAGAGGGGATTGCTCCACCATATGTGGTCACACTTCCTGCCCCCACAAGCCGGCCTCGTGAGTAATTTCTGTCCCTTTCCCCTCCCACAGGGACTTCCTTCCCCGAGGTTCAGGAATTGTCACTCGGCGGCCTCTCATTCTGCAGCTCATCTACTCAAAAACAGGTACGATGGGGAGGCTCACAGCTGCAACCGGAAACGGTCGTGGATGCAGTGCCCCACAGGAGCCAGGGGGCTTATGATGAGCCTCGGGTCTTGGGCTGCCATTTGGGTTTGGGTTCACATTTCCCACATGTGCTGGGAAGTTGAAGCACAGTTCGTTGATTCCACCTCCACCCACCCCTAGCGTCCTCAGCTGTGACCAGGCCACCAGGTGCCATGTTTCTTGCTCTATTGAAGATGACATGTTTCTGCTGAACGCTTTCAAAATCAGTAGCAGACATTGTGATATGTCAGCCAAAAATGCTTCAGTGCACCTCCCCTTGCAGTAAAAACACTCTCTTACACTCATAGACCACACCCAAGAAAAGTCATTCCTGCATGTTATCTAATGCCCAGTCCATAAGCATGTTGCCAATTGTCCCCTGCATATCTTCCCTGGCTGGTTCTGCAGCTGCTCCGATCAATCCATGTTATCCTTCATTGTCCAGTCTCCTCTTTTCATCAGAGCAGCATTCCCACCATTTCCTTTTTGACTACAACATTGACTTTTGGAAGAGACTCGGCCTGTTGAATATAGAATGGCCCACATACAGATTTTTTTACTGTCCTTTCGGTTTATTTCTGTTCTTCCCACACAAATCTGAAAAAATAATGGGCATATTTCCCAGCATGAAACCCAGTCAAGCCTCCTTGGAAAGCATCTCAAGTCAGAAGCTGGAAGGGGAGGGGGGAGCTGTTGGGGAGGGGGCCTTTCTTTTCTCCAGGGCCCCCAGGGGTGTCTGTGCTGCTTCCCCACTGACCTGAAGTATCAGCACTGATCTGTTCAGCGCTGGGTGTGTGCCAGCAGCACCACAGGTCATGTTAAACACCCCCACGCTGGGAAGGCAGCTGACATACTCTCCCATTTCACAGACAGGGAAACTGAGGCTTAGCCAGGTTACCTGCCTTTCTAGTGGGCGCCCAGGCTGGATCAGGCCTCCGACTACACTCTGAGCTGGCCCTAGCCGCACCCTCTTGCCTTCATCTTCAGACTTTGCCCAACGCACCTGCGGGGTGGGGGGGGGGGGGCGTGGCACTAGTGAGAGACAGCAGCTGATTGGTCCAGTACATCCCCTTTGTGAGCTCTGCCATATCATAGGCCAGGGGAAAGGTGATGGGCTGCCTCCTCTGGGTTTCTGGGTTCCGGTGTCCAGTCAGCTGTGCCAGGAAGGGCAGTGACAGAGCCGTGGTTTTCAGATGCCAGCGAGATCACAGTCATGTAGGGCTTGTCCTGTTGGGTTTTTGTTTTCCATTCAGTCTGTTGGTAGGAGGTAGGGAGTAAGAATCTGCATTTTTAATGAATTTCCAGGTGATGCTGATGCTTTTGGGCCCTGGCCACACTGGGAAAACCTCTGCCCTGGTGGGTGGGGTCTGGGAGCTAATACTGCCCAGATTCAGATCCTGATTCTGTGGCTTACTGGCTGTCTGGTCCCTGGGGAAGGACTGCTGGTCACAGCCGTGTTTCCTGTCTGGACAGTGAAGATAATAATAGTACCGCCTTTGTGGGTTGCCGTGAAGACCGTGTTACTCTGTACACGTAGAACCTGTAGAACAGTGCCTGGCACACTCCAGCCCCTTGCTGAGTGGTGCCATTCCAGTGTTCTGTGCTTGCTGCTGGTCTGTTTGGAGACAGCTTGCTGGGAGAACAGGTTGGCTGGCTTCCAGCACTAGAAGGTCTCTGGTGTTGTCATAGCGGGAGGGCTCCCCCATCACCTCCACAGTGGCTGTCACCCAGTGGTGGTCCAGTGAGCACTTACTGCATGCCGCGAGCTGGTCCAGGGCCTCTGCCACCACCTGTCACCTTCTCTCTTGGCACTCCTGTCAGTGCTGGGGGACAATACAGGGGGAGACTTGGGGTGAGTCCAGAAGGGAGACACGTAGGCATGACCTTCACCACATGGGAGTGTGTGTGGTGGGGGGGGGAGGGTGACTAACTGCGTCCTGGAGGGGTGGGGGTATCACTGGGCTTGTCTGAGGAGGTGATGTTACAGCTGAGGCTGACAGGTGTTTCCGGGTGTGTCTGGGCAGGGGGAGCTCTCTTTCCTAGCAGAGAGTGCTATGTGTGAAGACCCTGAAGTGTGAGGCCCACCGTGGAGGAACTGAAATTCCTTGGGTATGGGGGAAGGGAGGAGAAGCGCATGACAAGTGACAGCCCAGTGGGAACACTGAGGGCAGGAACTGTGGGTGCACATCTACCCAGTGCCTAACCTGGATTGATGTTGAAATCTCCATTCCTGCCACCCTGTTTTACAGAGGAGGGAGCAGACTTCCAAGCCACTTGCCTGAGGGCACACAGGACGGTAATCTTGAAAGTTTTAAACGCATTCTTAGGGGTGTGGCCTTAGGCCAAGGTGTGATTTGACCAGATTCTGTGGCCACTGGTGGAGGAGAGACCACAGGGAGCTGCGCTGGGGCAGAGGGACCCAAGAGGAGGTGGGAGCAGGTACCCTGAGGCAGGCGAGGGTGGAGTGGCATCCGTGGAGATGGAGACGTAGTTGGATCTTGCTGGGCTGGTGCTGGGGGGGAGCGATGGGGGAGCAGGGTCCAGGGTGTCCTACATGGAAGCTTTCCTTGCTGTGTCCCAGCTTGCATACTCCCCCCCTTCCTGGCCTGGCCATGGCATTCCCAGTCTCTTAATGCCCCAAGTAGATTTTTGCTGGGCCTCGACCAAAAGCCAGGGAGGCAGTGTGAGCATGCTGAGGGTCTTGGCCCTCCCTGAGTTCAGCCTACTGGATGCGGCAGACATGAGGTTGCTATGGTCGGGCTAGGAGGGTGAAGCTCAGGCCATTGTGGGATAGTATATCGCGCGTTGGGTCCGCTTTGGGCCAGGGGCCCAGGGAGGACGTTCTAGGCAGGGCAACAACTGTGTTGTGAAGCTGCGAGGTGAGGCTGGGGAGCGGTCAAGTGGGAGGTAGCACATCCTGGCAGGTGTGGTGAGGGAATTCAGGGATTAGGATCCCAAGTGGCATTAAGGGTATGGAGAGACTGCCTTAGCCCACTGGCTGCCTTGTGGAGGAGGGACAGGCAGGGACAGGAGTGTGGGCGGGGAGGCCAGGGAGAAGTTAGCCTGGCACCAGGTGAGAGGTGATGGGGCCTGGCCCAGGGCGGTGTCACAGTGGGGGTGAGGGCAGTCTGGAGTGACCTCATGGTGGGGAACCCAGATATGGATGACCGAGGCCCCTGGGCTGGGGAAGACGCCCTGCTTGTAAGAGTGGGGAAGCTGAGCACAGCACAGGGTGCAGTGAGGGCTGGGGCTAAGCGGGGCTGCATTGCTGCTAGAGACTGGACTGTTCAGCTGGCTCTCAGGGACAGGACTCCAGAGCCAGGCTGCCACCCCTACCTATCTGGGGCCTCAGGCAAGTGGCTTCCCTCTGTGCCTTGGCCTCCTCATCTGTTAAATGGGGGTGAGAGTGGTGACACCCTTGTGGCCCTGGCACCCCCTGTGGTACCCCATGAGGCTGTGGTGTGGCCGTCACATCCTGTGGGGTCTGGTGTCCCTAGTACTACGGGGCCCTAACTCTCTGACTCCTGCATTGCCTAGGGGCACCCAGCTTCTCCCCATCCAGGCGGGTCTCTGTGAGCCATTACTAATCGGCTTGGTTTAAAAATTACCTCAGACCACAGCCACCAGGAAGTTTGGTGGCTCATGGGTGAACCTGCTCCTCCTTGGGAGCCACTCCTAGGCCTTGTAAACCCTGGGTGCTGGAGACTGTTCTTGTGTGGAATGTGGACAGTCAGGCCTCCTAAGGCTCCCCTCCCAGCCTTGACTTTGGCCGGGGCTCACAGGAGCCAGAGAGGAGGTGTCAGGACTTGGCTCTCGGCCTTCTTCTTGAGGCTTCGTGGCCTCTGGGACCTCACCTCCTCCTGGTGCCCAGATCTCATCCTCCAGACCAACTGGGTTGTTCCCGCCTCCGGACCTTCGCCCTCACTCTGGTTCCTGCCTGGAACACCAGGCCCCGTCCTCCTCCTCCTCCTCTTCCCGCGGGTCAGCCCCACCCCAAGCCCCACTGCCAGCCCTGCTGCGTTAGTTCCTCTGCAGCGTGTGTTATGAGACAATGTCCTGTTCTTTTGTGTTTCTGATGGTCTCTCTCTCCCCCTGCTTCAACATCAGTGCCCCCAGAGCAGGGCTGCCGATCGCTTTGTCCCTTACTCTCCCCCATGCCCGGCCCAGGGCCTCCCATGCTGTACAGGCCCCATCAGCTTGGGGCTGGTGCCTGGCATGCCATAAGGGCTGCTGCTGTGCCCCTGAGGTGGGATTATCTGCAACTGTGCATGCTGCACCTTTCCTGAGAGCCTGGGCCTGGCAGGGCCCCCGTTCTATAAAACCTATAGACCCTGCAGCAGGCGGGGCACGGCCTTGTGTCTCCATGAGGAAACCAAGCTGGGAGCTGGTGAGGGTCAGGTGGGGGCCAGCTGGGGGGGCAGCCTGGGGCTGTCATCTTCTCTGGTGTGTGTTTTTCCCCACATCTCCCAGCAGTTATCCAATTCCCAGTGGACACTGATTGGGGGTCCTTCAAGTTAACTCAGTTCTGACACTGCCTGCCTGGAGGCAGCATCAAATCCCGCAGCTTAAGGGCTCAGTCCCACCAGGCTGTACCCCCACCTCCTTCAGATGCCAGGGCTGTCACTTGTGCTTCTGACCGACCAGCTGTCGATCAGAGGTTCCTGTGAGCCCCTTCTTGGGTTTGGTCAATTTTCTAGATGGCCCATAGAACTCAGAAAAACCTTTTACTCCCCGGATTCCCATTTTATTATAAAAGAATGTATGTAACTCAGGAAGAGCCAGATGGCATAGGGAAAGGGCTGCGGAATTTCCATGCCCTCTTTGAACTCGCCGCTCTCCCCAGCCCCTGCACCTGCTCACCAACCTAGAAGTTCTCTGAACCCCATCCTTTTGGAGTTTTATGGAGCCTTTATCAGGTAGGAATGTTGATTAAATCATTCCCTTTAGTGCTTGATTCAGCCTCTAGCCCCGAAGGTCAAGGGACTGAAAGTTCCAACCTTCTAATCACATCCTTGGTTTCCCTGACAACCAACTCCCCCATCCTCAGGTGCTTTCCAAGTTACCGCACTAACATAAACTCAGGTGTGGTTGAAAGGGGCCTGTGAATATCAAGACTCCTTTATCACTCCTATCACTGGAACATTGCAAGGATTTTAGAAGCTCTGGGTCAGAAGTGGAGGGAAGACCAGGTACATACTTCTTGTTGTAAATCGCAGTGTCACATCTTCCCGGTGGCATCCTAGAATGGGAGGTATTCAAGGATTGTCTCAAATCTGGGGAACCAAACGGATTCAAACACGAGAAATGCCACATGTTTTGCCCCCTTTCTGGTCGACTAAAAGCTCTGGAAGTCCCTCAAGTTCAGGTCCCTTTGATTATGTGGTCCTTGGGGTCTCCCAAGGGTGTTTGAGCCCCAGGTTGGTCCTCCTGGATCGTATCGACCAGACCAGCACATTCGTTGACAGATTGGAGAAGGCAGACCCCATCTCTGCTGCCAGGGGTCACCCTGGGTCTTCTGTTCTTTGCTGGGTTGAGAGTGGATAAAGCATGGAATATGTCCACAAAGATCAGGGCAGAACCTCCCCAAACCCCATTCAAAGCACTGAGACCCCAGACAGCCTCGGAAGTTGCACGCCCTCTGTGGCCCAGGCACTATGGAATTCGATTGCTTTATCACATAACCCTTAATGCTGGGTTCTGTGTTGTCCTGTTCCACTGTGGGCATGGCTAGGTACTCCCATGTCCCTCTCTTCCTGTCCCCTCCCCATGCTGTGGTGCCCAACTTGCCCTCTCCACACCTGAGGGGCAGGGCTGAAGGCAAGTGGTCCCACCAGAACCTTGATACTTGGTGATTCTTAAGAAATGCTAAGGGGCACGTGGCCTGGTCTGCCTTTAGGGTAGGGAGGGTGAGCTGACTGTGCCTCCTTGAGCCCTTTAAAACAGGAGGGTCCAAGCTCTGAATTTATCCCTCCCCCGACCCTTTTGCTTTGGTAACCATAAGTTTGTTTTCTATGTCTGTGAGTCTGTTTGTGTTTTGTGAATTAGGAGCTGAAAATTAACAGGTACTAACTACTATATATAAAGTAGATAAACAATAGAGTCCTAGCACAGGGAACTATATTCAATTTCTTGTAATGACCTGTAATGGAAAAGAATCTGAAAAAGAATGGATATATGACTGAATCACTTTGCTGTACACCAGAAACTAACACATCGTTGTAAATCAACAGTACTTCAATAAAAACAAAAACAAAAACCAGGATGGCCCAGAGACCCCACGAGAAGTCAGGCTGAGGGAGCCGTGGCCTCTGCCATGGGGCTGCTTCCTTGTGCCTGACCCCCAGAAGGTGGCGGCCTGCGCTTGTCACCTCCCTTCTGAGAGCACCGTCTTGAAGAGCATGCCCGGGGGTTGCTTGAGGTGGGGGCTTGGCTGTTGAGCACCGTGGGGACCCACGTGGGAGTCACGGGGTTGGGGGTGTCCTCCTAGACTTAAGCACCTGATGCTTTGTAGCAGGCCACTTGGTAATTCCGTTTCATTAAGCGGCAACCAGGGAGAGCAGAGACCAAAACCAATTCCCCTATAGTCCTTCTCTTGCAACTAACTTTGCCTTTAGCAGGGGACACACGAGCACATGGTATGTTGGTGTGTGGAGAGCCGCGACAGGGCCGGGTGGTGGCCCTGCTGGAGCCCATGTGCTCAGTGGGGGCCTCAGCCGAGACCTGAGGAAGGCAGGGAGCAAGTCCTGGGTGGAGGGCAGAACCTCCTTCTAGAAGTAAACCACAAGTGTGTTCACTGACCCCACTTCAGAGTGGTCATTGCAGGCACGGGCCCACTGCCCACCCCTGCCCTTGCCTGCCTCCTTCACATTGGGGGGTACCAGGGTTGAGTCGGACAGGCCACCCCTCCAGGAGGCACCTTCCGCTTCCTGGTATGTTAGGTCTCCTTTCTGAGCACCTCTGGCACCTGCTGTGCCTCGCCTGTGCTGTGTCCATCTTCCCCTTCAGAGCCCGGCTCCAGGCTGGGCCTGTGTTGTCAGGAAGTGCTTTGGGATGGAGGTGGGGAGGGGAAGGCAGCAGGTGTCCCCACCAGACCCTATTCCTGTCCAGCCTCCCACATATCCAGCTTGGTGGCCTTGGGGGTGCTAGGCCACCTCAAAAGCTGAAGTAGGAGCCGTATTACCTTGCTGGCAGAGCCATTCAGTTGTGCTCATAATTATGAAGCACTTACTGTGAGCTCACTGTGCCCCTCCCTGGAACACAAAACAGCACGGATTCAGATCCCTGCCCCGTAGGGTGGACCTTCTCATGGGGATCAGAGAAAATATGCAGAATCATAAGGTAAACTATATTAGAAGGTGGCGAGTGCTTGGAATATCATAAGGGAGTGGGGAAAGAGACTGAAGAGGTTTGTCATCTCACTTAGGGGTCAGGGCAGGTCTCACAAAGGAGAAGGTGACACTCAAGCAGAAACCTGAGGAGGAGAGGGAAGGGGCCGTAAGGGTGTCTATAGTCAGAGGGGAGAGCCAATGCAAAGGCCCTGAGGCAGGAATAGGGGGCTGGGAGTATGAGAAACCAGGGGAGCCAGTGTAGCTGGAGGGGAGTGAACTGAGGTCCAAAGTTGGGGGTAGGGGGTGGAAATTTTGCAGGGCTCTGCGGCACATGGCTTTTACTGGGTTGAGGTGGGAGCTGTGGAGGGTTTCAAGTAGAGGAGGCCAAGGTCTGGCTTTAAGAGGGGTCAGTTCTTGGGGGCGGTGGGCAAGCATGGTTGGTGGAAGCTTTCTTACCTTGATGTGACCCTGGAATCTAGCACGTTTCCAAAGTGAAGAGCCCAGTAAAGACCGCAGGCGGTGAGGGTGGGCCTGGCTGGCTCCTGGACCTTCCTCTTGGGCACAGAGGGTATGGTTTCTGCTGTCCACTGACCCTCTGGGGAAGAAGGTGTGGCTTTACAGCGCCGTCTCCCGCGCATCTTTCACTCGCATAAAGGGCTTAGCAGAAGGGAAGGCTGCCAGCACACTGGGCTCTGGAAGGCCTCAGCTGGCAGGTTCTGGTCCCATAAACACGATCCAGGGTAATCTGGTTCTGACAGGGGATGAGGCCCAAAAAGTAGGATGGGGTGCCAGGTGGTGTGGAGTCAGTGAAGGCTCCCTGGAAGAGGCAGCAGGCAGGCTGGCCTTGGAGGAGGAGGAGGTGAGTCCTGGCAGGTTTGGAGGAGCAGGGCCTGTGTCCTGGTACCCAGCCCCTGTCTCATCCTACATTCCCCTACAGTCCTGGAAGGAGGGTGGTATCTTACAAGTGCTGAGCCCAGGGCCTTGAACCGGAAGAGAGCTGAGGTTTGCTTTGGGGGGTGGGGGACTGTTCCATTTTTGGTGACTGCTGCAGGAAGAGCAGCTGAGTATTTCCTCTTGTCCCTGTGGAGGGCTGGAGCATGACTGTCTTTGGGAACTGGGTCAGCTGATGGGGGTGGGGTGGTTGATCCTGCACCCTCCAGCCAGTGTCCTCACTGCCCTGCTCCTGAGTGGCCAGTGCCCATATCGGACAAGATCCTCAGTGACCTGAGCCCACAGAGTCCCCCTGAGCCCTGCAGTGGAGGTTCAGAGAGGTGCAGAGCCTTCCTGTGGCCTCACAAAGGGCATGTGACTTGAGAATCACTTCCTGGAGACAGATAACCTCTGAATTCCAAACCCCAGCCCCACCATTGACCTTGAGCCAGATCGCTTCACGAACTCTCTGACCTCAGTGTCCTCATCTGTGATACGGGCTTTATGGAGATGCCTACCTGCTAAGGTGCTCACTCGTGAGGTGCAAAGGGGACCATGTGCAGGTCCTGGCCAGAAGCAAGGGCTGACTATTGGCCACAGTTTGTTAAGGTCTGGTGGTGGGATGGCAAACCTCCTTGCATTCATTTCTTTACGCTGTGTTAACTCCTCTGGGTAGAGATTCTAGTCCTGCCTGGCCTTTCCCAGTCGCAGGGCTCTTTCTGCATCCTTTGGAGGCAGCTGGTTTGTCTGTGCTGTGATTTCTGTAGCCAGGTCTCCTCCTGGTGGACATCGAGACTATTTCACTCTTAGATACAGAGCTGCAGTGCACACCTCTGCGTCTCTGCTGTGGGCCAGTTTTTTAGGCTGTTGGTCAGCGAGACTTACTTCCATTTTTTCTGTCATCACTACAGAAGCCGTGATCTCTGGGCCTAGAAGGTCCCCCCTCTCCAATATTTACTATGAAAATTCAAACCTATGGAAGTCGAGGAACCATACAATAAATGCCTATAGACTCAGCGCCTGTGATGAATGTTTTTTAATTCCCGCTTTATCTGTATCTGTGCTTTGGATTTCTCTAGCTTAATGGTAGGACCAGAACTTTTAGTCACTTTTAAAATTACCCTTCATCTCAGTGTTAATGACAGCTTTCCGACACCCTGGGCTCAGAAGCCCTGAAGAGGCCAGAAAACATGTCTCCTGAGGGGTTCACATCTAGGTCAAGGGGGCCCCATGAACAATCACGGGGCAGAGGAGAGACAGTGAGATGGGCTTTAGCGAGGTCAGCAGTGGCGTCCTGTTCCCCATCGTGCACGAGGGCCTTGGGGAAGGAGGACAATGAATCCCACGGACATAAGCCAGGGAGCTCGTGAGACTGGAGGGCGCTGGTGGCTCAGAGTCCCAGTAGGGCAGCGGTTCGTGTCTCTCTTGACTGACCCACAGCGAGGGAGATGCTCCGTCACCATCATCAAACGTACATCACCATGCTCCGGGTGATGTATGCTTGTATTTCTCTTGTGTTCCATTCATGAAGAAAAAGAGGGGAAGAAAAAGAGGGGAAAAAAAGAGGAAGTGCTGGTCACACCTACCTTGGTGGTGGTGGTTTTGTTTTATTTTTTCACTCATAATATGTCATGACATGTAGTTTTGCAGAATGCTTCAGGAGAATGTCCATTCCCCTGAATTATGGTTTTTGCCAGTTTTGTACCTTGTGGAATCCCCAAGGTCTAGAAGGGGGCTCGGTCTAAGGAGGACCCCTTCAGATACTTGCCAAGAGAATGAATCTGTTGCTCCCCACATTCCTAGAGGGCCTGGGACTGAGTCTTCATTTTCTCTGCTGGACAAAGCACATGTCCCAGGCTGTCTGCTCCCCACCGACAGTGAGACCGCTTCTCTTCCTCATTTTGAGCATCTTTCCTCCCTTTTCAGAATATGCCGAGTTTTTGCACTGCAAGTCCAAAAAGTTTACAGACTTTGATGAAGTACGACAGGAGATCGAAACGGAGACCGACAGGGTCACGGGGACCAACAAAGGCATCTCCCCAGTGCCCATCAACCTGCGGGTCTACTCGCCACATGGTAGGCAGCAAGGGGCCTGCCACGTGGGGGCAGGTCCCGGGTGGTCATGGGTCAGGTCAGCCTCACTCTCGCAAAGAATATGCCCCCTCCTGTTTTCCTTCACCTGCAGGCAGCCCTCTTGATCTGTATCTTCCCACTTGTGATCAGAACACGGTACTGAGAAATCAATCGCAGCTCGAAGAAAAACAGCATGCCAGGACTGTAGGGAGTGGTGGGGACAGGGGCGAAATGCAGCTGGTCTGTTCCTTTCAAAGAGGCAGCTGTGGCTTGGCTCCCAAGTGAATGATGGCCACACAGCGATGCCAGCCCAAGGCAGCCAGGTCCTTTTGTTCCTTAAAAGGAGCCAGAAAGCCAGAAATTTTTCTGCATAAGGTCCTGATCTGAAAACTGCATCATTTAAACAGAACAAGCAGCCTGTAACCGTGTACAATCTCTGGCGCGGTGGCAGGGATTGCTAACTGAGATGGCATCTGGTGAATCTTCCAGCCAGCTCTTAACGGCTCACTGTGGGTTCTCTGTGATGAGTTTTTAAATGTTTTTAATTTTTGAACAAATGATGCCTGTACCTGGCTCATATTCAAAAGTTATAAAAGCAAAAACCTAGCCTACCCCCGATATTACAGATATATTCTATGTTCTTCAAATGATACATGATGCATAAGTAGGCAGTTCTGTGTGGGCCACCACTTTTACTCACATCGTAGCATAAAATAAAAATCGTTGATGCCTCTTTTTTGTATAAATGCATCTCAGTGTGTTTCTTACCAGAATGTCGTCTTTTTGTTTTTAATAATTGCTTGGTATTGGCTGAATCGACAAGCTGCAGTTTATTTAGCCATTGAGAGCAATTGCAATCTGCAAATGCAAACGTCCAGGTTTAAAACTGACACTGATAATAACTGTGGAGTATAACCTCTGCATTACTGTGTTGTACACCTGTAACTTATGTACTATTGTACATCAATTATACTTCAATTTAAAAAAATACAGAGTCACTTCGTTAAAAAAAAAAAAACCGGGCAGAGGGGTATAGCTCAGGTGGTAGAGTGTGTGCTTAGCATATACAAAGTCCTGGGTTTGATCCCCAGTACCTCCATTAAATAAATAAATAACACCTAATTCCCCCACCAATAGAAACCTGTATCACTGAAATAGAGTGCAGGGAGGGTGTCTGTAGGATGGGATCCTACAAGGAGCTATTGGGTCAAAAGTCAGGATCCAGTTGGAGCAGCCGGAGAAGTCCTAAGGCCTGACCCCCAGTGCTTGGGGAAGGGGGCAAGGTCCCTGCAGGGCTGTGCATGCCTCCCCTCCCCCGGCTCTGATGGCCTTTCCCTCTGGTTTCCTTCCCAGTGCTGAACCTGACCCTCATCGACCTCCCGGGCATCACCAAGGTGCCTGTAGGGGACCAGCCCCCAGACATCGAGTACCAGATCAAGGACATGATCCTGCAGTTCATCAGCCGGGAGAGCAGCCTCATCCTCGCCGTCACCCCCGCCAACATGGACCTGGCCAACTCAGATGCCCTCAAGCTGGCCAAGGAGGTCGACCCACAAGGTAGCCACCAAGCCCCACAGCAGCTTCTCCCCCATCCTGGTGCCTTGGAGCACTGCGACTTGCCCTGCTTCCTTCATTCCAAGTCACTAGCGTTCTCTTTGACACATGGCCTCCCTGGGAAAAAGCCTGGGACCCAGCATTTCCCACGAGGGCCGGCAGTGACGAGGGGGCATTCCCCTAGGAGGCCATTGTGTGAGAGTTGGCATTCCTCCTTGGACACGGTGGTCCCTGCTTCACCTGTACAGAAAGCTAGTTTAGGGGGCTGGGAAAAGCTCAGCCCTCCTTGGGTACAGTGTGAGTCCAAATCCCACCTCTAGAAGTTTCATATCCTCCCTGAGGCTTGGTCCCTCCTGCAGGAGTGGGAACAGCAATCCTAACTTGTAGAGCTGCTGAGAGGACTGGAGATCTCGCCATAACTGCTCAGGGGTCAGGCAGGGAAGGGAAAAGAATGATGAGGTAATGGAGCAAGTTGGGGCAATAGGGAGTAGTAGAGACTGTGGCATCTCTGGCTCAGGGCATTCTGGGTCAAACTTTTCCCCTGGCCATTCTTTTAGTAAATGTCAGTTAAGCACCTGCTATGTCCCAGGCTCTGTTTCCACCTTGGGGACAGAACTGACTGGGGCCCTTCTAGTATGGGAGACAGAATCCAGCCAGGAAATAAGCCATTGGGATAACTTCAGGTGGTGGACAGCACTGGAAGAAAAGAGAACCCTTTAAGGGTGGCCAGGGTGGGATGGGGGTCAGGAGCCTCTGAAGATACAAGGTTTTAGACAAGACCAAAATGATGAAAAGAAGCAAAATTCAGGAAGACGGACAGTGGGTGCTAAAGAAGAGGGGTGTGCTTTGAGCCTGGGGTGCCCAGGACACAGCAGGGAGGCTGGTGCGTGGCTAGAGCCAGGTGACCAAGAGGAAGGACAGGGGAGGTGGACGTTTTCTATAGAGTCGATACCCCTAGACCCCTTCCCCAGTTAAATCTCTCTGTTTCGAGCTGCCTCTCCCTTCCACACCTGGCACGAACTTCGTGGGTATTCATGGTGGTGGCTCCTTTACCCTCCAGAAAGGTGATGCCAGCGCCCACTCTCTCTGCAGAGCGTGAGCCAGGAGGGGCTTCACGTAGAGCATGGCCATCACCCCTGTAACACCCACCTTAGCACCCACCAGGGGTCTCCCTAGGCTTCCCTCTGTACGTACGTATGTACTTACACACACACACGGCTAGCACACAGCGTGCGCACACACACACGGCTAGCACAGAGGGCCCCTCAGGCACCGACACACACACACACACAGCTAGCACAGAGGGCCCCTCAGGCACCGGCGGGGACAGCTGATCGGCAGGGGCAGCTGATCGGCAGGGTTCCCTTGATTCTGGGCAAACTGCAGCAAGGAGGGATTCCATGGGTTCCAGAGTGGAATTTTGGCCATTCAGGTGAGAAGTTACCCTAGAAACAGTCGTCGTGGGTTTGCACATTACATTGGGACTTTGCACGCAACCCAGAGAGCACAGCATGGAGATTCTGACCTGGGGTTCAAGTTCCATGAGGTTACTCTCTGACACTGCAGCAGCAAAACGCTGGTGCTGATCGTACCAGTGACGGTGGTGGTCCGCGTTTATTGGTTGAACATTTGCCCCGTGCCAGGCTTATCCTCATGGACCACCCCCTGAGACTGTTGTGTTACTGTCTTCATTTGACCTGAGGGAAACTAGGGTCCAGGCAGGTGATGTTATGGCTTGTCCCTGATTACATGGCGTGGAAGTGGGGGGACCCCACTTGGCCCAGGGTCGCCAGCCCGTGCTGCTTCCTCATGGCGCCCTCTGATCTCGGCTCTTTCAGGCCTGCGGACCATCGGCGTCATCACCAAGCTCGACCTGATGGACGAAGGCACCGATGCCAGGGACGTCCTGGAGAACAAACTGCTCCCCTTGAGAAGAGGTACAGCTGGGGGGCCACGGGGTCAGGGGGCCGGTGGGGGCGGGGAGGTCATGCAAGACAGGTGGGCTGGAGGGGCAGGAGAGCTGGTGCACCTCTCTTTGGAAAACAGTTTTTGTTACTTTTATTGAAACCTCAGCAAATGCTCACAGATACACTCAGTGACATCCCTTCCCCGCTGCCCAGAAGGAGCTGCTTTTCCGTTCCATTGTCAACCCTTCTCTTTTCTCTGCCCAAGTGAACACAGGTATCTGTCTCTCCTAATCTGTATACATTCATTTTTCAGTTGCCAGGCAAACAGCTACTCATCTTGGGAACATAAACAGGTGTCCAGAGAAAGGAAACTGAAATTGTCCACAGCCGACTTCTCCCCCTAGTTACTACCTTGCGGCTCTCCTTCCCAGAAGTTCCTGGGATTTTGACTCTTATTAACATTCGTACATGCTCTCTATCAGGAACATTCTCAGTCTCGAAAGTGGAAGGGAAAGTGCGAGGAGCTCCTGGCCCAGCCTCCGTGCTTGTCACACACAGCTAATCCTCAATCCCTGACCGCACCCACCCTGGCATACCCACTCCTGGTGTCCTCTCCTTCCCGGGCAAATCCTAGGCAGCATATCGTTTTGCACATAAATACCTAAGTTTCTGTGCAAACAGCTCCCCCTCCAGCTGCTTTGTCTCTATGGCCTGTTTGTGGAAGAAACCAGATCGTGTCGCACACTCAGGATCTGGCCAGTTGTAGTTCCCTGTGAGGGGACATTAGACCTAGACGGGAGCCCAGTTAGACTCAGGTTCAGGTTCAGACCTTCTGACAGGAGTAGCCTAAGGAACTTTATTTTCAAAAGATGAGACTAGCAAACATTAAGTATCTATTACATATCAGGCACTGTTCTGTGCTCTTGGCGTGGAAGAACCTGTTTAATCCCGATAATGATCCAAAGCAGTGGCTCTGTTATCCCCATTTTATGGATGAAATGACTGAGGCACAGAGAGGCTAGATCCCTTGCACCAGCTCACAAAGCTGGTTTGGACGCCATCGTCTCCAGTGCCATGCCACCTTGTGACCTGCTTTACCATTTCACTTAGCAGAATATATCCCCATGAGAGGCAAACCCTCTTCAAAATGACTTTAAAAGTCCTGCGGGGTCCTTCATATGGGGGTGCATGGGCCAGTACCCAGTCCCCGTTTGTTGGACACTTAGGTCAATTCCCGTTTTTCACAGTGGCGCAGTGTTGAGTATCCAGTGAGGTTTTTATTTGTTCTTTAGGCCATTTCTTCTGTGACTGTTTCCCTTTCCCTGTCCTCCTGTCTGGGATCTGCTCGCAGTGTAAGCCCTTTTTGGCCCTCGGGCCTTGCCAGCATCATTTAGGTCATTTCTTTTGCTCCTGGGGTGCCTGTGACACCCCAGGTGTGGGAAAATGGTCAGACCCTGGTTTCCACCTGCCCCCCTCTCTGCGGGGACATGAGCAGCAAGGGGTAGCCCTGGATCAGGACAGAGCAAGGTCAGGGGCAAAACCCAAAATTCCGTTTGGCTGCGGGGATCAGGGGCTGAAGAGCGAGCCCATGTTTGGAGGTTTAGGCAGGAAGGCTCAGTGCTAAAGAGGAAAGCAGGACCCCACCCCCACCCCCGTGCCCTCCACAGTCACCCCAACCCTGCACTCCCTGCACTTGTCTTCGGCCAGCATCTTAGACCGCGAGTGACCCTAGCTGGGCTCAGCGTTGCCCCCTGAGTTAGGTGGCTGTGTTGGCCCTCTCAGCTTCCTTCCTCCACTCACACTTGTGCTCGTCTTCCCTCCTCTGCCCCCCTGTCTGTTTCCAAGAACAATGACTCATCCTCTCCCCGCTCCCTTGCACGCTTGGTCCTGACTTACAACCTCAGGCTTTCTGTTTCCTCCTTCGCCCCATGGCTTTCCAAATCCCTCCAACTGGATCCTTTTTCTTGGCTTACGAAAGACTCAGGACCCCTGCTCCTTCAAAGGAAACACAAACCAAAGCAGACACTGTCTCTACCCCTGCTGTTTCTTTCTGCTCCCTATTACCCAGGCGGTTGTGAGTTTGGGCTTCCCACAGATCTGGGTTCTCCTGATCCTCTCCGAGACCTTGGGCAAGGGGCCCCTCCTTGGTGTGCCTCGATTCCCTCATCTGTGAAATGGCCATGATGACAGTCACGGAGAGGACAGAAAGTCAGATCCACACAAGACTTGACAAGAAACAGCCAGTGCCACTCCCCCTCCGCCCCCCAAAACGTCGAATGACCCCCACTAAGAGAAGGGGGTTCATACGTGTGTTTATGACTTCAGGCCTTTTGCCACCTATGCCCAATCTACTTTCCAACTTTAATTGTGTGAATAACAATAGCCACATTTGTACTGAGCACCCGCCACGGGTGGGCCACTAAGGGCTAAGTTCTCTGTTTCCCACGACTCCCATCTGTACCCCTGTACTGTGGGCTGCCCTGTGTTCTGGCTTTTTTAATTCCATCTCCTTCCCTCTTCCTCTTCCAATTCCCTTATGTCTAAATATTGTAGCTCTTTTCTTCAAACTGGCGTTTTTATCCTAAAAACAGTTTTTCATGCTTAAAAACATTGCAGAATGGTACCGGAAGCTGTCTCTCTGCCCCTCTTCCCCCAAGTCTCACGTCTAACGTCGTCACCAGTAACTTTCTTATTTCCATTCAGAAGACTGGAACACAAATACAGTAATTTTGAAAAGTCACCCATGTTTTCTTCAAGTATTTCTAGTTTTATGTTTTATGTGTAAATCTATGAATTGTTGAGAGTTCATCTTGGCGGGCACCCCCAACTGGGTTTCTTTGCCAACAGTGACCCTTGGATAATCCAGCTTTCCTCCACTGGATTTGAGTCTTAGTTAGTGGATGTGGTTTTGGACTTTCTCTTCTGTTCCATGCATCTCTCTGGACCTACATGACCTGACAAACCCAACTTCTTCAAATATAGTAGCTTCAGAATAGTTATTAGTACCAGCAAGATTAGCCATCCCCCATTGCCCTTCTCTCTAAAATTGTTTTTTGTCTTTAAAGCTCAGTCTGTGGATTTCATCTTCTCTAAAGCTTTTCTCTCTCCAGCCCCTCATGCCAGGCCAGATGTGGTATCTCCTTCTTCCCAGCACTTATGTTGCTTTTTGGGACTATGTTCTGCATCCTCTGTGTTGCTTTCGAGTCATGCATATGGCTTGTCATCCAGTCTGTGAGTGACTTGTAGGGCAGGATCCCTGTCTCCACTGGCACCTTGCCCGGCCTCGTGGCTGGTTCGTAGTGGTGTCTGGGCATCTTGGCTGGCCTGCACTGCCCTGCCCTGACTCTCTCTCCCCACAGGCTACATTGGCGTTGTGAACCGCAGCCAGAAGGACATCGAGGGCAAGAAGGACATCCGCGCAGCACTGGCGGCCGAGAGGAAGTTCTTCCTCTCCCACCCGGCCTACCGGCACATGGCTGACCGCATGGGCACCCCACACCTGCAGAAGACTCTGAACCAGGTACAGTGAAGGTTCTGTGCAGTTGTTCAGGCTGCGCACTGCACAACAGCTGCAGTCCACAGTGGCACTGGCCTTGGTCTAGAGCAACACCTGTTTTAGCAAAAGAGGTTCAGCTGACATTGGACTCAGGACCTGGTGAAGAGTGGGTGTTCAGGAAGTTGGTACCAGTAGTACTCTTATTCCCATCACTACTATGGTTACTGTTATTTTAATTACCACTGTAATTATTTAGTCACATACCCAGAAGTTTGCCTACAGTTCCTGACACTGATGACCTGGGTTATGAATGCCTCACCTGAACCAAGGCAGAGAGGCTGGTGGCACTAGATGGTAGGTAAGCAAGAGGACTTTAGGGCCTG
The DNA here is from genome assembly GCF_048773025.1 of Camelus bactrianus. Lineage (NCBI taxonomy): Eukaryota > Metazoa > Chordata > Mammalia > Artiodactyla > Camelidae > Camelus > Camelus bactrianus. The sequence goes on from NC_133560.1 coordinate 25,567,601, forward strand.
ACTTTCTTGAATCCAAAGCTTAGCCCAGCCTTTCTGAGCCTCCCTCCCCTGTCCATCAATTGGGAGTTATCACCATCCCTGCCCCTCAGGCTGGCAGCTAAGTGCTCATTGCATGTGCTGCATGAAATGCAGGACATATCCAGTGCCAGCAACTCGAGTATTTCATTGCTTTTCTCTTACTCTTTTTTCCCACAGGTAGTATATTCACAAGGTTCATAAACAAAACCAGTATTTAAAAGTCTGTGGTGAAGCGCCCCACACTTCCCTTTAGGTCACCACTGTTAATACCGCCTGAGTTTCTTTCTGTCCATAAAATCTAAAAGGACTTTTGAGAATCACATTTCTCCCTTTCTTACTATAGATGATCACATAGTTGTGGGTACCCTCCCCCTGGCTTTTTTTTTTTTCCCTCAGCAATGTCTCCTGGGGCTCTGTCCTTGCTGAACAGAAACCTTTCCCCATCTTTTTCGTGACCGTGTGGTCGTCCTTGAACACATAGGTCCTAGTCTGTTTACCCAGGCTCTTTTGGGAGGGCCGCTTGGATGGTTTCTCATGTTCCTAGTCAGTAAAAGGCTGCCGTTAACGACATCACTTTGCACATGTGCCAGTCCGTTGGTTTCTCCGGGGAGTGAAATCCCCAAAGTGGGATTACGTAGCTGCACGGTAGCAGGGAGCAAGGTTCTTAGAGCTGTCTCGAGTGTCCTGGGCTCGCAAGGAACTCCCCCTTGATGCTGTGTGGTAGCACCCTGGATGGGGGCAGGGCCTAAAAACGACAACCTGAGAGTCCCTCATGCGTGCAGTGGCCATGTGGCAACGTGGGAGCTAGGCGCTGTCCTTGGGGAAGGTGTATTTCTAACTGGGGGCACTGACTCGGAACAGGTCTTCAGATAAACACACGATCAAGGGCTTGGCAGTGACGGGGCCCGGGAAGAGGGCTGGTGTGGAGCAGGGTGGCCAGAAGGCAGCTCTGGAGAACGAAGAGGGAAGTAAGGGGCCCTCCAGGAAAGGAAGCGGGGGTCTGCCTGGGCAGGGGGTGGAGGGAGACGAAGGGAAGTAAAACTCCCCGCAGGTGTCTGGGGCCTCCTCAGAGTTGCAGGCAAGCAGCCCAGCTGGCCTCCGGGGGGCCTGGCCCCACATCCTGGTGCTTCCTGCAGCAGTGGTCCCCAGCCCCTCTGGTGCCCCATGAGCTAAGTGGGGCAGCTGTAATGGGCCGGGATGCTCTCAGGAACCGGAGTGGATCCCCACACTTGGGGACTTGCAGCTTCCATGGTGGGGCCACGGGACTTTGGGGTGACCATCTGGTGCATGCCACAGAGTGTGAGTCTCCTTCATACCTCTTTCCCAGCTTGATGGATAGTTTGTAATTTCTTTTGTATTATACGACAGTTGGTCACAGAACGCTGCTCCTCACTTTTGGGGTTTTAGCTGATTTTATGGGTTTTAACTGATTTTATGGCTTTTGTTTTGCCATTTTCTTTTTCTCTTTTTTTATTGTAGTTAAAAAAAAAAAAGACAGTCCAAATATAGTGAATGTCCCACTTCCTCCCACCCTGTGACAGGTCCCTTCCCCAGAGGCAGCCAGTGTCACCACTTCCCGGGCCTCCTAGAGACAGTCCAGACACTGGAGAGGCCAAAGTGCCCCTCCTGCCCTCCCCACTTCCTCCTGCCTTTCTTTTCCTTCCCTTCTCCCACCTGAACAGCAATGTCTTTACCCACTGTTCTGTATCCAGCTTTTTCTCCACTGACCCATCTTGAGGCTGCCTGCCTAACCTTTTCTGCACCACTGCTTCCTTTTAAAATCTGTGAATAATTGACAAGTCCACGTGGTTCAGAAGCAGAACTGCAGAGGAGAGGGGGCGGCAGTGAGGGGTCTTCCTGCCCGCCTGCTCCGTTCTGCCCTTCTCTCGTGACCCATCCCTCACTCTGTTTGAGCAAATGAAACGATGTTCTGACCTTCTCCCTGTCTTTATGGAAGGGAGCACGTCATATGTATGTTTTCTGCCCTTTTTGGTGAGCTGTTTCCATCTCAGTTTGGCCTGTGCCTGTGCACCTCCCCCAACCCAGTGTCCCATGGTGTGGACGCATCATCGTCCATGTGGCAGTCCTTCCGTGCCTGGGTCCTGCGGTGGCTTCCTAGGCTTTTATCACTGAGTGGCAATTTGCTCTTATGGGAGGCTGTTCTGGGTCAGCATTTGGGTCCCTCTGCCTGGTACTTGCAAACAGTTACCTGTGGTCCGTGGTGTGAGCAGCCCAGTTGATCTGCCCTTCCAAGGCCTCGTGAGCTGCTGGCAGCATCTCATGGTTGTGGGCCAAGCTGTGCCCCATCTCTCTGCCCCTCGTGCAAGTGTGACTCCAGCTCTTGCGGCTGGAGACTGTGCTGGGCTTGGGGGCACATCGATGAATGGGCCCTCAGGCAGGCGGAGCCGGCCTGCCCTTTCTTAGCTTCCTGCCCATGCTGACCTCTGACCTCTGGCCTCTCTCCCACAGCAACTGACCAATCACATCCGGGAGTCGCTGCCGGCCCTGCGCAGCAAGCTTCAGAGCCAGTTGCTGTCCCTGGAGAAGGAGGTGGAGGAGTACAAGAACTTTCGGCCCGATGACCCCACGCGCAAGACCAAAGCCCTGCTACAGTACGTGACCGGCCCCCAGCCTGGCGCACAGGGGCCTCCACCCAGCCACAGGCTCCCGCTGCCAGGCTGGGCGCCCATCCTCAGTCTTCCCTCCTTTTGTTCCACAAAGACTTGTCCAGAGTCTCCGGGGTGCTAGGCCCTGTCCGGAGCACTGGGGTTACCCCAGCAAACTGGGCAGGTACCCCATGTGCTCAGAAAGGGGAGAAGAGGAGGGAGGAAACAAAATAAGTAAATAAGAACATGTATCATGTGTGCTAAATGGTGCAATGTTGAAGTGGGGAAAGGGGCTAAGGAGTGCAAGGGTAGACATGGGGATGCCATTTAAAATATAGTGGTTGGGGGGAGGATATGGCTCAGAGGTAGAGCACATGTTTACCATGCATGAGGTCCTGGATTCAAGCCCCAGTACTTCCATTAAAAAAATAAATAAATGAATAAATAAAATAGAGTGGTCAGTGAAGGCCTCCCTGAGATAGTGAGGTAGGCAAAGACCTAAAGAGGTGAGGAAGGGGGCCATGCAGGGTCCTGGGGATGGGGCCCAGCCAGTGCAAAGGCCCTGAGGCAGAACTGTGTCCAGCTGTTAGAGGAGGCCCATGTGGCTGGAGCAGAGTGAGCAAGGTGAGAGTGGGAGGAGGTAAAGGCAAGGAGGGAATAGGGTGGAGCGTGCAGGGCCTTGTGTGCCACGGGGAGGACTTTGGCTTTTGCTCTGAGTCAGGTAGGAGCCATGGAGGTTTCTGAGCACTGGCAGGACGTGGCCTGACTCAGATGCTCACGGGCGCCCTCTGGCTGCTGTAGGGAGAACAGACATGGGGGAGGGAGCCATGTCGAGTTGTCGGCAACTTCTGCTTGATTTCTTAGAATCCTCACCCTGAATCTAAGAAAGTGCTCCCTGCTGCAGCTGCCAGCTGTGAGATGGAGCAGTAGGTATGAGGTGGAGGAGTGGGTGTGCCCCACGATCCTGGGTTCTTACCCAGGACCCCTCCTGCTTCCACATTCCTGGTTTATGCCCTGCCAGGGACCCTCAGCACTAGAGTGGGATCCGGAAGCTCCTTGGCAGTTCAGATGGTGCCATGCACAAGACCCCTCCCACAGGCACACCAGGGGGACACTGTCCTCTATGGCCATCATAGACCTGATGTCCCCCCATCCTCTCTGCCACGTGGCCACTCACAGTGGTAGGATCCAGGGTGAGAATCAGACAACTTCAACGCATTCCAGAAAGCTTTCTGCAGAGCCCATGCTGGGCGACCACAGGCCGGTGGCCAGAGGTCTCTGGGCCTTCCTTGCTTTCCTCGCCCCTAAAAGGAAGACAGTAGCAGCCATCATATCACATGGCCATTGGGGAACCTTGTGAAAATGCTGCTCTTGGGGCCCTTGACCGAGACTGCCCAGGGAACACCCTCCACAAACGGTCCCCATCCCCTGGGGCCTAACACATTGTGTCCTCTCTCCCCAGTGCTCTGCGGCCCTGCCTGGGTGGTTTTGACCTCACAGTGGGGTGCATGGCTGTCATCTGCGGCCCCTCAGTGAGGCCTGCTGTTCCTGCTTTAGCATTTATCTGTGGTCCCAGATCCTCCTGCTGGCTGCGGGCCGCACAAACCAGCGGCGAGCAGGGGCCTTTGCTTCTCCCTTCCTTGCCAGCGGGCGTCCCTTTGAATGGCTTGTTGGGTGACATCCTCCTCGGCCTCTGTTATAAGATGGCTGCCTTCACGTGTACAAATGGTTGGCTTTGAAAACTCCCCCTACCCCCCCCCCCGCACCCTGGTTCCCGCCTTCAGGCTCTTGCCTTACAAGAGAATGAGAGCAGTGGCACCAGACCTTCCCCCAGTTCTGCCATTTTGTAGGCGGTGGAAGCATCATTGAGAACCTTGCATTTCCTGTGGCTGCCCGTAGGGGACATGCGGGTATTTTTTTTGCTTCAGGAGAGGCTTCTCAAGTTCACCGTTGAGCACAAGGCGAGGATTTCTGCAGGGCTGACTCCTACAAGAGGGATGGCTGGCTTGAGGAGCACTTGAATTTGAGTTGATAGCACGGACTGGTTTCTGGGCGCATTCTCCTGGCTCCCACATGGGCCCAGTATGAACAGTATGGGTCTCACTCGGAGCCAGTGATGGAAAAGCTCACTGCTTTTACTTTTATCAACATTATTACCGTGATAGATTGTTCTGGGCCTGGCTTTCTCCTCCCAGGTGCAGCTTAGTCGTTGCTCTGTGTCAGGGAACCAGCATGACCTTCACCCCTCGCTCCATCCTGTGACTAGAACACAGGTCACTTAAAACCCTGTCAGGTTCTTTCCCCAGCTGGGTGATTGGGGGAATTTTTCAGACCAGCCGTTGTCCCTTGGCTTTTGTGCTTTGCATCTGGCACTCTCTCCTTCTAGAACTCGGAGCAGGAATGCGTGTTCCCTAGACGTGCAGTTGTGGCTCTGAACTCAGGACTGTCCGTCTCTAGTGCCTGCTGGTCGTCTGTAGGTATTTTCCTTGCCCTGTACTTGGGCGTATTCATTTGCTGTGGCTCCTGTGTACCGTGAACTAGGTAGCTTAAACTAAATTAGAGAGCTGTCATCTCATAGTTCTGTACGCTGAATGTCCAAAATCAAGGTGTCCGCCAGCTTGGTTCCTTCTGAGGGCTTCTGGTGGCTTACTGGCAACTTTGAGGTTCCTGGTCTCTGTCTTATCTTCACATAACGTTATCCCTAAAATGTGTGTCCAAATTTCCCCTTTTACTAAGGACACCAGTCACATTGGCTCAGGGGCCCACCCTCCTCCAATACGACCTCATCTTAACTAATGACATCTGCAAAGATGCTGTCTGCAGTAAGGTCACATTGTGAGGTACCGGCGGTTAGGACATCAACGTGAACTTGGGGGGGGGGGCACTGTTCAACTCATGACAATTGGTAAAGAGGCTCCACGAGTGCAGCTCCGACTCCAGGGCCCCCGGGAGGCTGGGGCTCATGTGTGCTGCATCTTTCCCCTTCCGAGGCTGGCGGCAGGTGGCGGAGTCTCCATCCTGGCCCTGAACCACTCTCCCGCTCTGTGGTCTGTCTTTGCTGTAGCACTAAGCCTTTTACAACCTTGGCCCTGGTTTAGCCACCATTCAAGGTCCCAAGCCCAAGTGCAGCATTTAACATAGGCCGTTGTGTGTCTTTGGGAAGGAAGTCAGATGTGCACACTGTCTGCTTCCAGTGGGCAGATTGCTTCTGGGGATCTGGAGATCACTCACAGGATCTGACAGCCTGTGAGTGACCCCCTGGGTATTCAGGGAGAACCCCATTCATTGGTGGCCCAGCCTCACTGCCCTGGCAGCCTGCAGGCATCCAGCCGTATTTTCCCGTAAGAGCTGGACTTCCCTGTGCTGGAGAACTGCAGGCCCAGAGGGGGGCTTTTGCCGATTGGAGCAGCTCCCCTTCTGGGGAAACTCCACACACTACGTGAGATTGAGAATTTGAAGAATGGAAGTGGGGAAATTATTAAAGCAGACAGTGCAAGGAATTAGGGGAAGCAGTGAGAAATGCTAAAGAAAACCAGAGCACTAATAAATACCTTAGTTCTTTGCTGCTCACCTTGTCACGGTACTAGCCAGCAGCACTTAGACACTTCCTAAGGGCTGGGTTCTGAAGGGACATGCATGGCATTACCACATTTCATCAATGATGTGTGCACTTTTAATTTCTCAAATCAGAAGATTCAGGTGAATTACTATTAATTGGCAGCATTTTCCTTTTTCATGGGTGTACGGACTAATGAGGGCTGGTAGCTTCTTTGAGTTGATGAAATCTAGAAACTCCTTAGATCCTTCCATGGACCCTGTGTGGATGTGCTGTTACAATCAACCCACTTTGCAGATGAAGAAACTGTGGCTCAGAGGACAGAGCCACCTGTCCAAGGCCTCCCAGCCCATCAGTGGTGGAGTCCGGACCTTAACAGACTGGGAATTTGGCAGGAACCAGTAGAATTGAATTGTGTGGAGGGGCTGCCTTTTCATGTCGTGGTCCTGACGGATCAGGCCAAGTCTCAGGGTGAAGGTTGCTAAGCTATGACCCTTACCACCCCGCCAAACCCCGCACCTCACTCTTGCCAAAGTGGGAGTTATAACCACTCCCCACCCCCAGTTCAGTGAATGAAGAATTGTAGCAGGCCTGATGTGTGGCAAGTACTTGCCATTGGCAGCTCCTGGATTTTGTTTTATTTTGGGGACCCACACATACATTTCGCTGCTAAAAACTGAAAAGAGGAAAGTAAACTGTGACTTGACTCGGGACATAATCCAGAAGCTCTGCTTTGATGTTCGGGTTTTCTTTTTCCTGGTAGGATGGTCCAGCAGTTTGGGGTGGACTTCGAAAAGCGGATCGAAGGCTCTGGAGACCAAGTGGACACACTGGAGCTCTCTGGGGGCGCCCGAATCAATCGCATCTTCCATGAGCGGTTTCCCTTCGAGCTGGTGAAGGTAGCGCTCCACGGGCCGGGACCTCTTGTCAGTGGGCAGGCACTCCCCTGCCTCCAGGCCCAAGCCTGCTGTGGGCCGAGTACAGCTCTGGGGAGGTATCCCCATGGGCCTCCTTCCCTGAGCGGGCAGCTTAGAGGTTTCCAGCAGAGCTATGGGAAGAGTCCCATTTTTTTCTTCTGACAAAAACCAATACATATTCTTTGCAGAATACGTAAAAAATAGAGGTGAAGTCACTTGAGAAAATGTTCCCAGCATGTGGTTGAAAGGGAAAAAGCAGATTCTGGAGCCAGTATGCACAGCATAAAGTACAGATGATATTTATAGCATCCTTTGTATGAAATTGTACACACGCATCTAGATGTGTGTGTCTGCAGAGCAGAGCTGCAAAGATATTCACAAAAGTGTCAGCTCTGGGTGCTAGCTAGGACTGGAGATTTTCTTTTTCTTTTTTTTTAGTTGCTTGAAGTTTTACACTTTTTACAGTGAGCACATATCACCCTTGTGAACACCAGTCAAGTTCTTTTCAATAGGAGAACAAAAGCTAACAGGAGAAAAACACCCATAATCCTAATACCCACAGATGATGCCGTTTAGCACATGGGTGTGTCCTTGGAGAATCATTCCTGTGCAAATGCAGGCAAAATCTCCACAGACACAGCACTTACATTCATCCATGCCTGGGTGTGCATATATATTATAAAAAAAACATGTATCTTGGTACTTTGGTCCTTCCATATGGCGGCCATCTTTTCAAATTACATTTTTTGCATTGTGAATCGCAAAATATTATCTTATTTTATGGATGTCTCATCATGCATTTAACCAGTCTCCCATTGTTGGACATTACGGTGTTTGCATGTCTTTCGGCAATTCTGGATAGTTTTGTGAATGTCGCTAATACTTGATTAATTTCTCAAGATAAATTTCTAGAGCATTTGAAACTATCTGGTGTCTATATAGGTATGTTTTTAGAGGTTCTTTCTTTGTACTGTCAAATAGCACAGAAGGAAATTTCTACGAGTTGATTTTCTTTCCAAACGAGCATGAGTGTTAGTTTCAGAGCATCCTTGCTGAAATCGAGTTTTAGTGTTTTTAAATTTTTTGGCCAATTAAATATTCTAGGTGTGGGGGTATAGCTCAGTGGTAGAGTGCCTGCTTAGCATGCACAAGGTCCTGGGATCAATCCCCAGGACCTCCAATTAATTAAATAAACAAACTGAATTACCTCCCCCACCAAAAAATAAACAAATTAAAAAATATATATATTCTACCGTGTGAATACGAATGGTACACAGAAGATAACATTCCCCGAATACAGGCCTAGTATTGGGGTGCCCCAGGGACCTCTTTGCATGTGTTTGGTTTGTCTATTCTCAGATGGAGTTCGATGAGAAGGACTTACGGCGGGAGATCAGCTACGCCATTAAGAACATCCACGGAGTCAGGCAAGTTCCACGGGGAGAGTTGCCATGTTCCCTTTGCCTTCACGGTGCCATCCTGCAGCCAGTCAGTCTCCCCAGACCTCTGGGCACCGATTGTGAGACCTGGAGAGGGCACCAAGGTGGTTTTCAGTAGCTGCAAGTCTCTCCCTCTGGCTCTCCCAGGGCACTTGAGGGTAGAAGTGCTTAGTTCTGCGTGGGTGTCGTAGGTCCCCAGGCTGTCCACTGCCCTTGGGTTAAACATTGGTTAAACCACCCAGTCACCATGGTCAGCGAAGTAAGAAAGCTCACTGCAGAAGTGCCCTGGGGGGTGGGGAGGGAGTCAGAGCTGAGTCAGGATCCAATCGCAGGAACCCAGCATTTGTCCCCATCTCGGGTGCCCCGTGAGCCTCCTGGGTCCCCACCGTATTCCAGCAAAAATCATCACTCCCATCCTCCTGTCTTGCATCACCGCGGGGTCCTCATGTCACCCCCGGGGGCTCTAGGTAGTGGACGCAGGCGTCCTCGTCAAACCCCTAGACTTGCCGTGACCTTGGCTTTCTCGGGAACCCGGCTGGTGCCTGTGAAATTGCTGACCGTGCTTTGTTTCTCTCTGACTTATCTCCCCTGCCCCCGGGTACGGATGCTTTTAGGACCGGGCTCTTCACCCCGGACTTGGCATTCGAGGCCATTGTGAAAAAGCAGGTCGTCAAGCTGAAAGAGCCCTGTCTGAAATGTGTCGACCTGGTTATCCAGGAGCTAATCAATACAGTTAGGCAGTGTACCAGTAAGGTATTGGACCCTCGGCAGGGTGACTCCTGGCCTTGTGGAAACGGGGCTTCGGGGGTTTGGTATCAGGCTCCCAGTGCTGTTTAGCCTTTGCCCCGCTAGTCCCCTACCTCTCCTTCCCAGATTGGCTCCGTTTCCAAGAACATGACCTCTTCCCAGAGGCTGGGGCGGGAGCATTTCGGCCTGGGTGCAACTCTGGGGGTACCAGGCCTCCAGACTCCAGACTGGTGGACGGGGCTCCCTGGGACCCTGATACCAAGCTTAGCATGTGATGGGGGTTTTGTTGGGCTGTCGCTTTGCTGTCTTCTGGGTAGCGGAGAGGGACCTCGCGTCACCTGCTGGAGGCCAAGCTCCCTGAGCCTCCCTGCCCCTCACCCCTCCCTTGAAAATGCCTGGCGCCCTCAAGGCTTTCCTGGGGTCAGCCACTTCTCTGTCTCGGAGATGCTGAGAAAGGCCGGGACACCAACAGCATGATGAGTGCTCCGTCCCAGGCTCAGCCCCTAATGGCCTCCACCAGCTCCCCTGCCCTCCACCTTCAGCCTCAGGAGCGGTGCTGTCCCCCCAGGCAGCCTGTCTTCAGATCCCCTAGGTCACCAGCACCCTTGTGCCAGTGTTCACAGGCCACTGCTTCCCCCTGGCAGGACACACCGGCTCTCCACGGGCCGCTGCCCGGGGGGCACGCCTTGGCCAAGCAGCTGAAGCGCTTCCCGGTGGGCGGTTTGCGCTTGCACGTCCACGATGGCCATGGAGCTCTGGGTCGGCCTTTGAGGCAGAATATCTGCTTGATCCTTCTGTTCTCAGTCTGGAAAAGCCCACATTTGCTTCTTAAGCTTCTTCGATTGGAAAAAGGAGAGGAAAGAAACCCAGATTGGGAAAAGAAAGAAAGAAAGAAATATAGGTGGTTTGGAGACTACTGTCCCAGAGCCTGTTGTCACAAATAAGAGAACTGAAGGGCCTCCGCCTGCCCTGGGTTGTCCGTACCCTGACACCGACCCGTAGCACTTTCACAGGTAAACCCCAGACCAGGCCCACCCCTTGGACCGAGGACATCTCTTGATCCGAAGCAGCTTCTGGGGCAAATGCGGGCGCAGGCTCCTCCTTGCATGTCACTAACCAGCTGACTCTCGTTTCTTCTCTCTCTGTCTCCCGTCCTGCGTGTGTGGCCCGCACTTCCCCTGGGTGTCTTTCTGCCTCATCCTGCCCTCCGCATGACCCAGGACGGGGCTCTTCACCCCCGACATGGCCTTTGAAGCCATTGTGAAAAAACAGATTGTAAAACTCAAAGAGCCGAGTCTGAAGTGTGTTGATCTCGTGGTCTCAGAACTGGCCACAGTCATTAAAAAGTGTGCCGAGAAGGTAATGGAAGGTTTCGTTATTATCACCTACGCATTTGTCCCTCATTTTCTCCTTCCTATTGTTAGTCTTAACCCAAGCATCTGGGAAGCTCTGCCTCAGCAGGAACCCCCTTCCGCGGGCCAATGTTTTCACGGTGACATCTCAACTTTGCCTCAGCAGACACAAGGTGGGGGGTCCAATCCCACGCGGATTCCACCTTTGCCGTTTGGGCCACTGTTGGGGACAAGAAGCCTTTGCTGTTGCCAAATGCATTCACTAAGCAGGCAGCAGGGATGAGAGTCCAGTGCCCATCCCTGGAACGCCTTGAGAAAGTAGGTTTCTAACCTGTCACCAGCGTGGTGAAACACATCACCAGTGGCAGACCTCCATACTCTGACATCATGGGGCAATTAGGAGGTTTTCCACAAGTAATTTTGACCACTTGCTCAGTTTTCCCCAACTTGTGGACTTAACCCAGTCCGTGGAAGGTGGGCTCCTGTGTGTTGGGTTTGGTTGCTGCTGCGGAGGCTGGGGCAGTAGAGGTGTGGGAGGAGTGGATCCCAAAGGAGAGTTGATCGGGGTTTTCCGCAAGGGGGGGGTCCCTCTGAGGTAGACGGCCCGGATGCTGCACCCCTACTCCTAGAACAAGTGCTGAGCGGGGGCCCCCGCCCTGGTGGCCCAGCGGCTTTAGTTAAACTGTGTCCTCATGCTCATCCAGTGCTATGGGGATGTGGGAGGATGGCCGTCACCTGCTTTCTCTGCCACTTGCCTCCTCTGAACTGCATTCCTGAAAAGCATCCCTGCTTGCGCGTGGGCATTCTCAGTCTCTCGGGCCCGCCGTCCCCCTACCATCTCCTTCCTGTCTCCCAGCTGAAGCAGCTGTGAGATGGGAGTGGGGTGGGGACTCGGTGGGACCCCCTGTCACCCCTCTTCCCCTGTGTTTTCCATTTGGTTCACATTGCTTCTGTGCCACGGGGACCCAGCCAATGCTGCCACTCTGATTTCCCCCTAGCTCAGCTCCTACCCCCGGTTGCGAGAAGAGACAGAACGAATTGTCACCACTTACATCCGGGAACGGGAGGGGAGAACCAAGGACCAGGTACTGGCTTTTTGTCTCATCTTTCAGGTGTGTTTTATTTGCAGTGAACCTTGGTTGTGCAATTATGTGAGTGTCAAATGCATACAGCACTTCACTCATATATGGAACAGTTCTGTCACTCCCCAAGATCCCCATCCTTGTGTCCCTCTGTCGTCAGTCCCTCCCCAGCTCCCAGGCCCTGGCAACCACTGGACTACTCCCTGTCCGCACAGTCTGCCTTTTCCAGAATGTCGTGTGAATGGACTCCGGCTCAAGCAGCCTCTTGACTCTGTCCCCTCTGCTTGGCATGGTGCCTTGGGATTCATCCCTGATGTTTGTGCTGCATCCAAAGTGCATCCTTGATCGCCTGGTAGGGTTAAATGGTACACATGGACCGCAGCCTGTTTATCCTCTCACCTACCAGAACACGTTTGGGAGCTTTTTGTGTTTTAAGTTTTTTTTGTGAAGACTGTCCAAGCCCATACAAGGTAGAGAGTGGGGTGCCCCCACCCAGCTGCAGCATGGGTCTCAGCTGTCACCTACTCAGCTCAGGGCTGTCACTCATTCTGCCTTCATATGGCTTGACACCTGGTCTGGGTCACTGCTGCTGGTGGTCCACTCTGATCTCCTGGCAGTTTGTTCAAACTGGAACCGAAATAAGCCTACTTGTGAGAACACCTTGTTTGGAACAGTCCCTCTCCCCTTGATGTTGATGCAGGAGGAACTGGTCATTTGCTCCTCGGAGGGTCCCCCAGTCAGCCTGCACCCCGTTCCCTTGTAGCTTCTGTAACCTGGGAGTTTTGTGAAAAGCTCGAGTGATTCCAGTCTGCTTTGTTGTCGTTGGCAAGAAGCTACTGTCCCTTCCAGATACACCATAGCCCCCGGTGGCCCCACTGTCGACACTGCCGGGCTTGATCTGAGGGCTCCAGGGCAATAGGACTCAGGCGTTTTAAACCAGTGACAGTCGCTCCCACGGATGGAGCACATGGCATTTTCCAACAATCCCCCAAGAACCTAGTGTCTGGCCCCTTTTATGCTTGCGGGTTCAGAGAGTTGAAGTGACGGGAAGGGCAGGGGACTGAGGGCCGGTCCCTTATCTGAGATGACATCCCGGCTGGTTGGTGGGTGCTTGTGTGCCAGTGTGTTTCATTTTACTGTCCTCACCTGGCCAGATGACCTTTGCTGTTTTAATGAGGTCCTTAGAACATGCCAGGCGCTACTCTAAACACTACAGATTTCTGACTTACTTAACCCTTTGCCATTGGGTCTTGTTGCCCCACTCCACACCTCAGTAACAGGAGGCCCAAGCTCACAAGGCTGGCCAGAGACTGCAGCCCCAGTGGGCCGCCCCAGAGGCCATGTTTGTGACCACCACATGGGGCTGCTTCGTTCTGCTCTGTTGTCCCAGGCTTGCTTACCTGTGAGGCTTTGACGTTTGGAAGCACCCATGCAGGTGTACCCCAGGGTATAGAAAGGGGTGGGGGACCTCTGTTCTCCTGCGTGGGAAGCAGCGTGGTTCCGGGCCACCCCTGCTGGCAGGTGCGGGAAGTGCTCCCACAGCTGCCCCTCCCTCCACGCTTTACTGACAGTGAACCCTGCTTCCCCCCAGATTCTTCTCCTGATCGACATCGAGCAGTCCTACATCAACACGAACCATGAGGACTTCATTGGATTTGCCAAGTATGTACTTTTCAGAATAGCAGCTGGTGAGGCGGCACCAGTGTCCACCTTCAGAGCCCGGCCCTGAGGGAGGTGGTCGAGCTGGGATTCCCCCGGGCCAGGGCACAGGGGCCTCTGTCCGGGAGAAGAATGGAGCCATCTGCGTATCTGGAAGCTTGCCTTGGCTAACAGCAGTCCCCATCCTCGTTATCCCCAACACACCTCCTACAGGGCACCCCAGTGGCTAGTTTAAGGAGGAAAGGGCAGTGCTATGGTCACGTGCTTCCAGAACCAGCGAGACTAACTAGCATTCAGTGCTTCCTTTCCTGCAGGACTTCTCAGAGCCTTTCCCAGACTCCCCATACGCACTGGGCCCATTCACGGAGCATCTCGGGCTGGTCTTTCAGAAGTGCTTCCACGATCTGCCTGGCTTCCGTCCATACACTGTAGATGTAAAACCAGAACCTTCCATAGCACCCGGATAAGGGGCCGGAGCGGGAAGCTCTGATTTCAGCAGGATGTAAATATAAACGCTGGTGGCTTCAGGCATTAGCCCCCGGGCCCCCGCCTCAGTGAGCCTGAGTGTCACACAGATTGTGCCTATGGCTCATGAAGGTCTTCTTGCTGGAGCTGATGAAGGGCAGGCGTTGGCAGGCAGCTTCCTGGTATTTGTTTGGCAAATGCTGCTGGTGTGCTCTCTCTGCACCAGGCCCTGTGATACAGCACTGAGCAAGCACAGACCCAGGTCCCCATCCTCAAAGGAAGGCCCTGTGCCAGGGACAGACATGCAGCCAGGCAGTTAAGATGCAGTGTGGTCAGTGCTGGGGCGGGGGCTGTGCACGGCCCATGGGAATCCAGAGGGTAGCCTTGCGGCCTGGCCTTGAGGGTACAGGGAGGCTGCCTTGTCGAGGGGCCTGGAGAATCCAGTCTCAGGCTAGCATGCTGGGCCAGAGGGCCTCCCCGTCCAGGGTCTCTGCTGGCCCCGTAGTTACCTGGGTAGACATTTATCAGTGCACACAGCTCTTCTGTGCTGGACATGTGGTAGGTGAGTGGAACGAATGAATGAGAGAATGAGTGGGGCACAGTCAGAAGCTGCCCCTCCAGCTCAGATGAGCCGAGGGCCCTGGCTGGACTGTCCCTGCTTGGGGAGGGCTGAGGGGCCCTGGCCGGGGATCACTTCTCAGGTGGGCTCTCCAAGCCTGGGGAGGCCGCCCCTCCTGCTCTTGTTCCCTCAGCATCCAGGCATGGGGGCTGAAAACGCTGGTCCCCCCTTCGGTTTGCTGCTGTTTTCCTCACCTTGATGTCTCTGCTTCTCACACTTCATCCACAGTTCCTTCTCACAATCTCTCCTGTTTTTCCTTTGACCACTCCACTCTTTCCTCTGGATTCCTGGGCCTTCCCACTTCCCCCAGCTGTTACTATACTGAGCAGCTGGTGACCGGGTGGGTATTGCCTGCTGTGTGCCTTTTCCCTGGTGTGTGAATGGGGGATGCCTGGCTGGGGGCGGGGCCCAGGGTGCCTGGCTCCACCCGGCCCGGGCCTAGGCCCCAGCCGTGGGTGGGACATTGCAGGGGCCCACTGAAGAGCCATGACACTGTCTCAACGCCATGCCTAGCGCCAGGCCTTTGGACTAGGACAGAGAACAAGCCCCAGACTTGGGCCTTGTGCTTTCAGAACCCACAGGCTCAGAACACATGGTCGTTGAGCCAGTTGTCCTAAGGAAAATGAGAATTGGAAAGGAGGGTAGGTGGAGAGGCTGTGGGAAAGGGGAGTGAGGGGTGAGGTTTGGAGACACCTTCCCAAGGAAGTCATGACAGCCACGTGGCAGGGACAGAGTTGGGCAGAGAGCATCAGAGGTAGAGAAGGAAGGCTGAGAAGCAGGAGTGTGGGGAAACCAAGGCAAGGTGGAGGTGAGAGTTCAAGGCCTCATTGCCAGGAGGACCTGCAGGCCAGGGGGAAGACTTTGAACTTGGCCCCTCACACATCCATGCACATGCGCAGGAGCAGTGGGCCATCTCTGAGTGGGTGCAGGCACGGGACAGGGGCAACCATGTGGGCTGCCAGGCATGGGTAAAACCCAGGAAGTAGGGCATCTGGGTACTCACCAGCCCTCAGCATCACCAGCCCTGAGCGGCGTAGCTCTGTCTCCTTCAGACACTGTTGATGAAACTCCTTCCTGTGCTTAGAGGTTCTCGGGTGCTTTCTCACTGCCCTCTAAACACTAAGAACAGGGCCTGGAGAAAAAGCTCTTATAGTGAATGTGGTGACTCTTAGGAAACTCACTGGATAAAATTATATTTCCATTCTTAAGGTTCCACCCTTTACTGATCTATGAACAGAAGCCTATTTCCTTAACACACACACGCACACACACTCTGCCCGATCCAGCAGCCAACTTGAACCTTAAGGTAAAACCCCAGAGGCAGTCAGTAAAAGAATGAAACAAGGTGCTTTGCCTTTTCATATTGATCCAAATTTCCAGCTAAAACAGTACGATAAGAAAAGAAAACATGACCCCTGAGTAACAGGAGAGATCAGTTGTTCGCAGGTGATGTTACGATAGTCCAAGTAGAAGATGTATTAGGACAGTCGAGGGAGGGAGTTGAGCAGGTGTCTGTGTACATGATACAGGGGACTTTGGCACACACTAGTCAGGAGACAGCGTAGATGAAGAAGAAAAGAGATCTCGGACTGTAGGTAGATAAGGGACCTTGTAGAAACACGTTGACCTTGACTGTCCTCTGCACTGGGTCAGGAGCCATCCAAGAGAAGAGGAGTGGCAGTTTCATGGCGAGCAGCTGTCCCATAGTCTGACCTCCCAGGCCAGACAGCCCTGTGGTCAGACCCCTCGGGACCTGGTGCCAGGTCAGGGGTAGGAGGAAAAAGCAGGCAGAAGCCTCACGTTAGACCCCCAAGCACTGAAGGTTATTCCGAAGCCAGCATGGAGGTGGCACCTGGGACTCCAGCTTCCCATGGGCCCTCTTGGAGGCTCCGAGACCCGGGGACTCCTGGAATTAGCTCTAGCTCTCAGGGGTGGCTGAGATCAGGGCCTCAAAGCCACGGTTTAACTCAATACGATTTCTTGTCCCATGGCCTGCGCTCTTTCCCTGGGGCAGCCCTTTGTGTGCAGACAGGCTTGGCACCCTCATTGGAGAGAGAACCCCACCTGAGCCACGAGGGCCTCTTGCTCCTCGTTCCCCTGGGCGCCCTGCCGCATGAGCCCTCTCTGTGCTTTGGTTTCAGCGCCCAGCAGAGGAACACGCAGCTGAACAAGAAGAGAGCCATTCCCAACCAGGTAGCTCACCCCTGCGCGGCCCGCAGCTCCACCCTGGGGGACGGGAGGGCGCTAGGGGACCACTGAGTCCAGTGATAGTGCCTGGCTCATAGCATCCCCCTCCCCTCTAGCCTCTCAGTTCCACTTAGTTTTTGCTATTTTGGGAAACTGTTCTTTGAGCGGAAGCCCCAGCAGGATGCAGGGGGCAAATTGCTCACACGCAGAAGGCCTTGTCTGACGTCAAAAGCCGCGGCTAGAACTTGACACTAAGGACAAGGCCAGCCCAGTCCCTGTGGTGTGTGCAGCCACATTTGGTTCCCGGCCCCGAGACTCGGAGCTGGTGCGAGGGGGTCAGGCAGGAGGCTGGTTGTGACAAGCGGTTCTGGGAGTCTGGGGGTGCTTTGATTCCTGTACCCAAAGGCCAGAGCAATATACAGGGTTTTCTACCTTGATGTCATGCCCTAGCCAGAGACGTTGTGAAATATGAGCAGCTTTATATATGCCAGTATTAGGTGCCTTTTTTTTTTTTTTTCCTTCTTAGGAAAACAAATTACCTTTGCAAAAATTTCTGCTGGTGTCCCCTGTCTTCTCCACATCGGGCGGGGTTGGGGTGGGGGCTCTGCTGTTTATCTTGCACGATCGCAGAGCCCTCTGGAAAAGAGCAATGTAACCACTGCATGATTTTTTGCGCTTGCCATGGGTAATACATATGTTGTTGCTTTTTTGTTTCGGGAGATGATAATGAATTAAATATTAACACCATGAGTATAATTAATAGCATGTAATTTTTTTTCTTTTGCTGTTTTTTCTCCCTGCTCTTCTCTCTTCTCATTTTTGTGCTTTTCCTGCTTTTTCTCCATTCCCTCATGTCCCTTACGTCTCTTTTCCTTCGCCTGCTCTTCTTTGATTTACCCACAACCCTAACTTTGCGTTTTCAAAGGGGGAGATCTTGGTAAGTACTCACTTAGTGTGGAAGCAAACATTAGAGAACCTGGTAGTGGTGGAGACCCTGCCATCCCATAATATTCCCTGCCCCCGCCCCCAAATAACAGAACAACTAAAAATCAAGCTAACTCAGAAACCCCCTGCTGTGGCTGATACATGCTGGACTTCACGGAGCCCTGGGCGTAAGCTAAGTGACACGGACACTAACCTGACTGCCTGCTCCTGACACATTTACCTAGTTTCCTATAGATCAGGGATGGCAAATACTCAGCTAACACCCCAGGCTTTTCTCCTTTCACATTCCTGGCGGTGGGAAGATTTTACTCAAGCTCTGCTAGAACTTGTTCTTGCCACTGCGACCACTGTGTGTCCAGTGCAGATGCCACTATGGAGAACCTCCTGTGTCCGTGGCAGACATCACTAATCAATCTTAGCATTTTTTTCCCACTTAATAGCTTTGCAAATGACACCCCTTCTGTACCTATGACAGATGTGACTAATTGATCAGGGAACTCTCTCCTTGTTGCTGCCACTGTCCTCTTGCCTCCATAGCACAGGTGGAGATGGATTAGGCTGTTCTGTTCCTCTTGCCCCTGTCCATTTGCCTCTGGCAGACATCACTCATTGATCCTAGCATCCTTTCCCACAGTGCCCACTTTCTCACCACAGTGCTTCAGGCAGTTCCTACCCACTGGTGTCGGTGAATGGTATTTGCCATCCCTGTTGTAGGTAACACCTCCTCTGTGTGTAGCCCAGCCCAGCCAGCCTAACAGGGAGCAGGCACTGCTCACGTTCTAGAGTTGAGCTCTTTTCAAGGTGCTCACATTTGGGTTCAGCCCCAGCACTCCACTTTGGAGATCACAGCCTGGGCCACCTACCCTGACAGAGGCCTCATTATGCTGGATGCTCTCCCACCTCCAGCCACTGAGGCACTGGGTAGGCCCTACTGCTGCCATCTGGCAGGGATCTTCTGTGACCCCAGGATCTTTCCAGTAGCTGAGTTGATCCTATACCAGGACATGGAAGATACAAAAGGGCCCAAGCTTGGCATGAGGGGAGGCAGGGGCGGAAGGAATAGACTGTCCTCGGGCCCATGTTCCCCACTTTCCCCATGTGTCATCCCTAATCCCCTTTGAACGTGGATGGTTTCCACCCTCCAGACAGCCCAGGGACGTGCTTCTCTCCACACCCCAGACCCTGAGAGGCTTAGTCATTTCTTTTCCAGCCAGATTGCGTACCCCCAGCCACAAAACCCAGCCCTGCCTTGTACGTGGTTGTGGCTCTTGGGTCTCCCAGCCGTGGTTTCCGTCCCTGCCCAAGAGACTCAGGCGGGACCCTCACCCAGGGAGGAGGCGGGCCCAGCTGTGTTGCTTCTTGCCTGCTGCCCTTGCTGCTTCTGGGCCGCCCTTTCTCCTGCCCCCCCCCCCCATGTGCCTGGAGCCTGGGAGCTCTGCCTGCCTCTTCCATCTCCCCCCTCCCCCACTTACCCTTCTCCCGCCCCTCCCCCACTGCCTCCTCTTTCCTAAGCCCAGCCCCTTGGGCACAAGTCTGGCTTTCAGACAAGGAGACCCAATCGCTCCTTTTCCTTTAGACTCAGCGCCTGTGTCTGTCGCCTGCAGTTTGCTCCTCCCCAGGGTGGGATTTTTGTCTCTGGGTCCCTTTGGGCTCTCATGCAGGCAGCTCTCTGAGTGGCTCAAGGGCAAAAGGACCTCTGGGCTTCTCAAGGCCTGACTGGCAGCATCCTGCCCTGAGACTCAGAAGGGCCATTCCCCTACCCTTTGCCCCATGCCCTGGAGCATGATGAGGGCCCCTGTCTGCCAGCTCTAACCTCAACTAACCGAGGGTGGAGGCAGGCGAACCAGGCCACCTAGGTGAGGGAGGGAGACGTCTGCCCCCTTGAGAGCTAGGCTGGGCCTGGGAACGTGGAGGCCTTGCCATGTGAGAATTTCTCCTCTGCAGAGCACGCATGGCCTCCCCCGCCCCATAGCTATCGATCAATGACTGAAGTTTAGAAGCACTCACTCTGGGCCTGGACTAAGACTAGGCAGACCCTGCCCCGCTCCTGGGGGAGCGAGGAAGCAGGCATGGATCCACACCCGCAAAGCTCTGGCGCTGGGCGTGGTTGCCAGATGCAGGGGGGCTCCTTCCCAGGGCTTTCAGCGCTAAACCACAACATCCTGGGCAAACCAGGGTGTCAGTCGCCCTGCTCCCTGACGCCGTGAGAGTCCCAGATGCTGTCGTTGTCCCAGGGAGGGAGAAGTCTATACCCTTGGCCTTAGCCAGGGCTGCCAGGTGGCATCTCATGGTGTCCCCAACCTGGGTAGGGATTTCTATGTCGCACAGGGGTCCCTGGGCACCCTGTGGCTGCCTCTGCCTTCATGGTCTCTGAGGCTCAGAGCTTACTTCTAGCCACAAGAGGGTGGTGGCCCTGTGAAAATTTGCTGGCCTGGGGGGCGGTTCAGGATAGACAGGATGAAGCGTCCCTCCTGAGACCCCAGAGGCAGCCGCAAAGCCCCATCTTGGGTACCCTGCCCCACCCCGCCCAGGGGCTGCAGTGGTAGCCGTTCCCAGCCATCCGTGGCCCCTCGCAGCCCACTTTCTGCAGCTTGGCCCAGTTTGTTGCTGCCTTGGCACCAAGCGTCCGAGCCTGTGCCTCCGCTTGCTTCCCGCTGCCCCAGGGTCCCCAGTCCAGAGTGGTGGGGGACTCCGGCCCACAAGTGTCTCCATGGCTGAGGGAACTTGGGAGTGTGCCCCCCACCCAGGGTGACTTCATTTAGCTGTCAGGTGAGTGCCCCGTGCAGGCCTGGGTTCTGCCTCCTGTTCAGATGACAGCCACTGCCAGATGAGCCCCATCCAGTGGGTCTCCCAGCTCAGAACCCAGATGTGTTGACACCTGGCTTGAAGCCAGCGTGGGGCAAGACCCTTGGCAAGTCCCCCAGGCTTAAACCTCTGTGCCCAGCTCTCTGGGCGGAGTTTCCCTTTATCTTTATATTCTGAAAAAAGCCTATGGGGAGGGGAGCCCTGGGGCGGGGGCTGGCCTGGATTCCCAGTCAGAGTGGGTCCCTGTGCCCACCCAGCGCCTGCCTCAGTGAGCTGGGCAGCATAGTTGAGGCCGCATGTCAAGCCTCTGCCGACTGGCCCCTGAAAGGAGAGGAGGAGCTACTCCGTTGCCTGGGCAACTCCTCCAAGCCTCCATCAACAGCTGCCTTCCAGAGGACATGAGGGGCAGAGCCCCAGGGTGTCCCTGGTACCCGAATGTCTCCAAGACAAGTGTATTTCCTTCAGTGTCACATCCCACGTGACATGGCCCATTCCCCCACAAGCCTGAGAACCCCTCCTCTGGGCCCCTTCTAGCTGGGCCTACCTTTTGCCACCTGAGCTAATTCAACCTAACCCCAAGCGCAGAGGGACTCCCCGGAGACCCAGTGCCCCATCACCCCAAGTCCTGTGAGGGAGTCTGCATCTGTCTGCCCAAGGGCCCCACGTTGGTTTTTGGCTGGAAGTGCTTGGGGCAAGGTGGAGTTGGGTTGCTTGGCTTTGGGCTGGAGGTGTCTCTACCGTGGTCCCTGGTTTCCCACTTTGCTGGGGGCAAGGGCGCTGGCCACCGCACTGGGGCAGGCAGGGCTGGGTGGTGGCTGCTGTCCCTCGCTGAGCCACGCCCTCCCCCCCAGGTGATCCGCAGGGGCTGGCTGACCATCAACAACATCAGTCTGATGAAGGGCGGCTCCAAGGAGTACTGGTTCGTGCTGACAGCCGAGTCACTGTCCTGGTACAAGGATGAGGAGGTGAGTAGCTGGCGGGGGGTGGGGCGGTCCCCACACCTGCTTCTCTCTCACGCACTTGCTTGTTCATTCTGAAAAGGCTTCCCGAGCACCACTGTTCCCCAGAGCTCACCCTTAGGATGGTACCAGCCAGGGCTTGGGGGTGTGTGAAGGTGCAATGCGTTGTGTCCCAGCCCCTCATGGGGGCTGGGCTCCCTGAGGAGGAAAGGGGTGTGGGGGGAGGGGAGCCACCAGCAGGCTCGAAACTGATCCCACCCTCCCAAGTCACAGCCTGGGGTCAGGGACTCAGGCTCACAGCCAGGCCACTGAGGTACCATTGTCTACAACTTACACAGGCTCAGCCAGGCCCTTGGCCTCTCTGGGCCTCAGTTTCCCATCTGCGAAGTGAGGTAGAATGGCCCTTGCAGCCGTGAGGTGCTTAGTCACAGTGCCTGTGTTTAGAATGTTCTACATGTGCTTGTCCCCGTCAAGGATAGGGAGGCCTCTGGGAACAGCACCAGGGTTAATGAGTACAGGGAGCTGGGTTGCCCGCCGCCTTGGGCGGGGCTCTCCAGGAGCCTGTGGGTGGGGCTATGAGCACCCCACCCCCGGGCGCTTCGGTCCAGGTCCCTCCTCTGCCTTAGCCCATCCTGAGTGGTCCGTTTCATCACTTAGTTCTCTTATCAGAACGTTACCATGACTCAGCGGCCTGGGAGTGAAGCCACTCCTTTGGTGTGACTGCCCGCTGCCGCCACTCTGCCCCAGGCTTCTGTGGGTCACCAGTGACGGGCCCCGTGTTTCTCTCACTTTCCTGGATTGCCCTGTGAGAGGCCCACGGGCTCTTCCTGTCGTCAAGGTGGTATTTATTAGGTGGCTGTCGATTTGGCTTTGGGGCAGAGGCCCCCAGATGAAGGCACTTACAAAGACAGTCTGTTTCGCCTGCATCCCCATGAGTGTGAGGCTGTCCAGGGCCCAGGCTCCACCTCCCATTGCCGCCTTCACACGTAGCTGCTCCTTGTGGTCCAGGAGGGCTGCCCCTATGCCCATCACCTCGTGGCCCAGTGTAGGGAAAGAGGCACCTGACGAGGAAGGCACACACATCGCTCTGCTCACGTGTCCCCAAGTCTGGTCACACAGCCACTGTATGTTTTACTCACCTGGGCCGGCACAGCCCCCACCATGGCCCACACGCCCTCGGAGGAGAGGTCTGGCTTCTTTCGTCACCCCTGGAGCTGCCCCACCTGGCTGTCCCATCTTGAGGGGCTTGGGATGACCCCCACACCTGGGACTCACTGGCAGCTGACCTTGTCCCCGGACCAGCAGGCCTTTGCCCGGCCATGTGTGTTTCCCTCCAGGCTCAGAGAGATGGCAGGGAGAACTCTGTCGGGACCTCTGCGTAGCCTTCCTGTTTAAGAAGCCCCTGCCCCGTGCCAAGCTCACTGGTGAGGAGAGGCCACCATGGCCACATGTGGAGGGCATTCTCCTCCTCCTCAGTGAATCCTCACACTCCATTAGGTGAGGAAACTGAGGCTCTGAGCAGGGACTTGCCCCATGTCACAGAGTGGGGAAGGGTCCCCTCATGGTTGATGCAAGGCATGCGCTCTCTGACCTGAGGCACTTCAGCCCCACACCTGACCTTTCCCCACCACCCAGGCCAGAGGAGTTCCACTGAGGGGAGGGTGTTTCTGGGTGAAATATCACCACCCCACTCCACAAGGCCAAAGACCCATTCCTGGAATGTCTGGGGAGCCCCATGTCTCCCAGGGGGCCTGTTGTGGGTGGCTGCTTCTAAACTGGGAGGGGATACGGTTTCCAGGACCCCAGAGCCGTCCCAGGCTGAGACACAGAGGAAGGGCAGGGTCAGGCGTTCCTCAAGGAACCTGCGTGGCCAGATCTGCTCCTCAAAATGGCCGTGGTGAACGGGGGCGGTGAGGATGACGCTGTCACATTCTCTCCCTCTCTTTCCGCCCCCGCAGTCTGAAACCCAGTCTGCTCTGCAGTGCGTCAGCTGTCAGGCAAGCCGAAAGCTGGTTTGCAACTTTGGGGTTCCCAGGGTGGGAACGCCAGGCCCCGCGACAGCCTTGGGCACTTAGAGAGGGGCTTCTGGGCCCAAAGCCCAGCCTGGTGGTGTGCTGCATGGCACCATGGCGAGCCCCATTTTTAGCTCAAGAAGGGGCCTTTCATTTCTCCTTCCATCTAGGGGTTGAAAGCAGGAACCCCAGACCCTCTCTTGGGGCCCAGCCCAGAGGCAGGGGAAGTGTTGAGAGGTGGGTCGGACGCCCGCCGGCAGTAATGAGAACCAGCAGACCCGTGAATGGGGCCCTGTGTGCGCGTGCCCCAGACACAAAGCAGCCTGAGATCGGGAGGGGCAGGAGCGAAATCCTGTCTGTCTGTCCATCCTCCTCCCCACCCCCCAAGTTAGGATCCTAGCAAGGACCCTCAGAATCACACGGTGGGTGGCCACCCCTGGGGTCAGGCCGCCTTCTTAGAGACGCCTCAGAGAGAGGCAAGACAGCAGCATTTCTTTATTTAACAAATCAGCAAGAAGAGGTGGTTACAGGAGGGTAGGCGCAGGGGAGCGATTTGGCCAGGACTCCCAACCCCTACGCCAGTGTCGGGGCTCCCTTGCCTTTCCCTGGCACTTCTTTTCCCACCCAGGCCCTTCTTCTTTATTCCAGAATCTTCTGTCCAAGTTTCTACCCCGTGGGAAACAGGGTGGTGGGCGATGACACTCACCTCCGGGTCTGCCTCACTGGGGCTGGAGGTGGCAGCAAGTTTGGGGGGCCCATCCCGACGCGCTGCTTGCCCGAGCCCAGCCTAACCAATGTGCAGACTACTGTACACATTCAGAGCCCCCTGAACAGGTAGTCTGAACACTGGGTTGGCGGGGCCGGCTGTCCATCCCGTGGGCCCCCTTGGGCAGCAGCAGGGCCACCGCACCTCGGCCCCTCCGAGCAGGCGAGGAAGCCCCTGCGCCGCCCGCGCCGATCTGCTCCGTCTCTTCTGACGTGGCAGGGCTGGAGCCAGCTCGCATCTGGAGAAAGTTGTGGGTTTTCAGGAAATCCTAAGGAGGCGGTGGGGGTGGGGGAAGCGGGTGGGGTGGACGGGAGGGCGGGTTTGGGTCCGTGGCCTCTGTGCGCAGGAGAAGGTCTCTTTGGGGGTCGGAGCGGGGGCGGGGTACATGCACGCGTCTGTGTGTGTGTGTGTGAGTGTGCATGCCGGCAGCATCAGGAAGACCGCCGCTGCGCTCTGGGCGGAATCACACTATAAACAGTTCCAGATGTGGCGTCTCACTCGGGGCCGGAATGGACTGTGACTCAGTTCCTTGGCCTGGCCAGCCGACTAGAAGCTTCCTGCCTCATGACTCGATAGGGCGGGGGCAGCACTGGCTCTTCCACAGACTTCCCAGCCGTCATCTCCTGCCCTGGCCCCTTCTAAAGCCCCCCAGACTCTTCACTGAGAGCTTGGAGGGCCCTGGGCCCTGCGTTACCTGGCCCACTTGGGCTCCGATGTCTGCAGCATGAATGGGGGCTCCCACTTCTGTGGCCACTGTGCTCCTCTTCTTCCTTCTCACTGCAGCCTGGCCTGGAGGAGCTCTCTGCCTTGCTTCTTCCTTGCCCGGAGCCTGGTGGACCAACCCTGGAGCCCCACAGGTGACAGACAGACAAAAGAAACCCCCTGGTGCCTCGTGAGCACCAGCTCTGGGATGGGCACGTGCTCAGAACGTTCACACGTTGTGCCTGTCCTCACCTCGCCCCAGGAGGGTGAGACTCCTGCTCACCTCTGACAGCTAAGGAAGCTGAGGCAGAGAGAGGAAGTGATTTGCTGAAGGTCACATGGCTGGGGAGGGGCCGGGCCCATACAGGCTCCTAATGACTCAGGACTGAGCCCCGGCACCAAGCCTGTCACTCACTCCTGCCTCCCATTCCATTGTCCTGAAAGTCTCAGCGGGGCTCCACTGGCTGGGAGCCCCTGGCCCCCTTCCCTTCCACCACTGTGATTGCTCTGGAATTTGGAAGCAACAGCCAGGTCAGACTTTGTTCTGGGGCCTTCCAAAGGACAGGGTAAGACGGGGGAAGGAAGCAAGCTGCTATGTGAGGAGGCAGGTCTCCCTCCTCCAAAGACACCCAGGAGGTAAAAGGCCAGGAGGGCAGTGGGGAGAACCTGGCTTTACAGCACACAGACCTGGCTTTGGAAGTCCCTGCTGTGTGGCCCTGGGCTGCCAGCCTCCCTCTCTGAGCACCGTGCTTCCCTGACAGGGATGTGCAAGAGGGTTCTTTGAGCTACTGTGGGTTGCGTGGGAGTTGGGGGACCCTGACGCTGGGCTTTGGTTTCCTGATGTTGAAAACCTAGTTAATGCACTGCACACCACCCCCACCACAAGACTAATGACGGTGCACTTGTTGGGGTCCATTGTATGTGCTTAGTCTACAATGGTGGGTGAGTGCTGGGCTCTGGGGTTCGACTCTCAGCTCTGAGACTCACCAGGCCTGTGCCTTTGGCTGAGAGATGGGCCCTCTCTGAGCTGCTTTTCCCCCACCGCCATCAGGACTGCCATGCTGGCCCTTAGTTAGCACTTTCTAAACAGGGCCACCCTGGCTTTGGGACTCAGGTATCAGCTCGAGGGGGCCTCACTTTCCAGCTTTGCCCCTACTCACTGCCTGCCCTTTTGTGCCTCAGTCTCCCCCTCTAAACTGGAGTCATACTGGTGAGTCACTCACAGGCTCACTGTGAAGATGTAGTCCAGTTAACGGTTTCATTCACTCAGTGGTTGGATTCTGGGGAGAGTCAGACCCAGCCAGTTTTGAGTATCCAATGTGTGTCAGCAGTAAACCAAACAGACAGGAGCCCCTGCCAGCTAGGATCTGACACGTCGGTCTGGGTGACAGATGGTGGCCTAGATCAATAAGCAAGATTAGTGGTGTGTATATGTAAGGGGAAGCGCCAAGGGGAAAAGTCAAGGGAGCGTTTGGGATGGGTCAGGGCAGGCCTTGCCCAGAGGGTCCCTCTGCACAAAGGAGGCAAGGAGGGAACCATGTGGGCATGAGGAGGTGGGGAGCATTCCAGGTGCAAAGGCCCTGGCGTAGAAGCTGGCCTCTGAGATGTCCAGAGAAGCCATAGTGACTGGGACAGGTGGGCAAGGGCAAGGGGTGGTGGCGGATGAGTTCAAGTAAAGCAAGGACCACAGGAGGTGTCCGATGTTGGCAGTGGTGCTTGTGGTGGAGTCCAGCCCAGGGCGTCCTCAGGTCCCCAGTTGAACAGCCCATGATGACCCCTCCCCTTCCACCCTCAGGAGAAAGAGAAGAAGTACATGCTGCCTCTGGACAACCTCAAAATCCGCGACGTGGAGAAGGGCTTCATGTCCAACAAGCACGTCTTCGCCATCTTCAACACAGAGCAGAGGTGAGGTGCTTGCTCTGAACAGTCCCTACCCTGAGTCTCACGTTCCAGAAAGGGAGTCAGTCAAGAAATAGAAAAATGCTTCTCTTGGGTGGTCAGAGAACACCCCTCTGAGTTGAGATGAAGATGAAATGATACAGGAGCAGTGGAGGCTTCTGAACCCAGGAGCGACCAGACCTGACTTGTACTCACTCGCGCCCTCTGGTGGCCTTGAGTGGAACAGACTGAGGAGGCGAGGATGAGGGCGGCGACTGCACAGGTCCAGGTGGGAGATGGTGGGGCTGGACCCAGCTGGGGCCTGGGACGTAGAGAAGTGGGGGAGGGCGGATTCCAGTAGAACCTCTGGTAGATGTGTGTGTGAGAACGAGAAAGGCGTGACTGCAGACTCTGAGCTCTTGTAGGGCTGCCATCGGCTGACATAGAGGGGGCAGAGGCAGAGTAGGCCTGGGCAGTCTGAGGCAGGTTTGGGCCATGCTGAGGGAGAGAGGCCTGTGAGATACCACATGGGGCGTGGAGGAGGCAGCTGGGTAGGTACAAGAGCTGGTGATCAGGAATGCGCTCCAGGTAGGAATGCGAATTGGGGAGTCCTCATTTTGTGGTGGTGTTAAAGTCTAGATGGGATGAGATCTCTGGGCCAGTATAGACAGAGAAGAGAAGGGCCCGAGAGGCTCTCGGTCAATCCATCGCAAGGTGCCTTTGGTGGGAAACTTAGCAAAAGCAAAGGCACTTCTGTCACTCAGGAAGAGACCCAGGTGGCAGCAGGTCTGAGAGCAGGAGGCTTGGCTGAGCATGGACCTCGGAAGGGGGCCTGCCCAGACTCACACCCTCATCCGGGAACGAGGGACCACCCAGGTCAGCCAGGGCCTGGTGGGTCTTCATGACTGGCCGGCAGGCACTGACGTCCTCCCTGCCAGCCCCAGGACCACTTTCCGCACTGCGCGTCCACGCCCACCACTTCCAGCTGAGTCACCTGTTTTGTGCAGGAATATTTGTTCCGGACTGGCTTACAATGCTGAGCCCCACTTTGGCCATCAGCTAGCTCCAGAAACCTTTATAGCCCGTTTATGATCATCGCTCCCCACCCCCACCTCCCCTGCCTGAGAAACCCTAGGGTGTGCAGGAGAGCCCAGGCTCTGCGATATGACGGGCCCCCTGGCCAGCTCTTCCTGGCTGTGTGATGTTGGGCAGCCATCCCACCTCCCTGGCCCTGTGATTCCCCAGTGCAGGGGGGTGAAGATACTACCTAATGTATCATTTAGGGATGAGTCCAGGAAACCCAGAATGATAGTAGTGGAAACAAGATAGAAGGTTTTTTTTCTTTATTTTATTTATCTTTTTTTAACATAAATCAAGCCCAGCCTTTGATTATTCTGGGCACACTGAGCAACTCCACAGTTATCTAGGCCCAGGCCCTCCTCCTTCTTTCTCGGACTTCCTCCTCTTTGTCCAAGATGGCTGCCCAAACTCCAGCCATCGTGATGATGTTTCAGGCAGCAGGATGGTGGAGGAGGAGCAACAAAGGCGTGCCCCCCAGCCTCACTCTCAACTCTTTCCAGAAGGCTCAGGGCAACCACTCACTTGACTGCCGGTTGTCCAGAGCACTCTCATGAGGCCATTTATGCCTAACCTCAAACCCAAGTCTCACTCAAAGGCTTTGCAACAGCTTAGCCGTCTCAGCCACACCTGCCTTCTGGGACAGGATGGCATGAGTCCTGGCATGTAGATACAGAATACTGTCCATAAGCGCTGGTTGGTGTCCATCTGTTTCTCCTCCAGCCTTGTGGCTCTGCACCTTTCTTCCATTCACAGACCCATATTTGCCCAGCATTTCACAAGCCTTTGCTGGGAGTCTTGGTCCTGTCCCTGGACAGCTCCACCCACCTAATCAGGGCCCAAGCTAGATCTTCACTGTCCAAGGCAGTAGCCACTAGCCACATATGACTACTTAAATGTAAATTGATTGAAATTCACTTTCTCGGCCATCCTGATCCCATTCCTGGTGCTCAGAAACAAGCACCTCGTCGGGCAGCGCAGGTAGAGAACGTTTGCACCGTCACAGAACGTTCTTTTGGATGACGTCGCTGCAGCCTCTATGAAAACAGACATGCCAGCTTCCCAACTGGGGGAGGGTGTCATGGACACTGCCCACTTCTTGGGGGTTGTTGGCAGCCTTTGGCCCCCACAGGAGAGCATAAAGGAAGGATGGGCTGTTCCCAGGGGAAAGTGAGGAGTGACTGAGCCCACAGATAAAACACTGTGGATGCTGCTAGATGCAGGGACTCGCTGAGCACCCCCTGCTCTTGGTACGGTTTTGGGTGATATAGGCATGAACTTATGGCACCTCCATTGGCCCGATGGGGTTCAGGGGCTGCTGCCATCATGGGGCCTCCGGTCTTGAGTGCCTGGGTCACATGGCCCAGACCCATGTGAATCATGGTCTGTCAGGCCGACCCCAGAGCCTGCGCGCCAGCTCACTGCACCTGCCGGGCCTGTGGGCAGGGTCAAGCACATGTCTTTTCCTCCCTCCCTCTCACCTCAGGAATGTCTACAAAGACCTGCGGCAGATCGAGCTGGCCTGTGACTCCCAGGAGGATGTGGACAGCTGGAAGGCCTCATTCCTCCGAGCCGGGGTCTACCCTGAGAAGGACCAGGTGAGGGGCCACCCAGCCTGGCCGAGCCCACACACCTTGAGCTGAGCTGACTCCACCTGGGAGAAGACAGGGGGCCAGCATCTCCAGGGATGGGTCATTTCAGGCTGTGTTTACCAGAACGCCTTGAAGGCAAGTAGCCTATACCCTCTTGAACAAACAAAGCAGAAAGGGGAGAGGGTTTTGTCATCAGCACCCAGAAAGCTCTCCAGCTGAAGTCTAGGACAGGGATACACATGGACTGGGACCCCTCTTGGCTTTGTTCTCTCTTTTTGGCCTGTCATTGAGGTGGAGTGAACACGGCCTCCAAAGTAACATGGTCCAGTCCCTGGATGAGAGGATCTAACCTGCCTGGGCTGTGGCCACCCCAGGCCCGGACTGCTTAGGCCAGGGGCAGGCAGGGTCACATGGTGCCAACGTGGCCATCAGGGGCTAGCCCCAGGGGGTCAGTGGTGGGTGGGATAGGGCAAGCAATCCCCAGCGAATGGGGCTCCCCACACTCATCTTAGGCTCAGTCACCCCTCACTGCCTCCCTTCCCCACTTGCAGGCAGAAAACGAGGATGGAGCCCAGGAGAACACCTTCTCTATGGACCCGCAGCTGGAGCGGCAGGTGGAAACCATTCGCAACCTGGTGGACTCGTACGTGGCCATCATCAACAAGTCCATCCGCGACCTCATGCCAAAGACCATCATGCACCTCATGATCAACAATGTGAGTGCCTGCCTCTCCAGGGACCCCAGGGCCAGCCACTGCCAGATTTGCCCTGAACACAATCTGTATAAAGTTAAAAACTAGAGTGGGTCACCACCTTTTAAACATAAAATCAGGATCCCCAGCCTCTCTTGGGAAGCAGGAAGGTCCAGGCGCACAGGGCTTACACCCTGTTTAATCAGGTTGTTGAAGCTAACATCATGCATGTGCAGTTTCTCTAAATTTTTTCAGCCTTACAGTAACCCTAGGAGAGGGACTGCTATCACCCTCCTTTTATAAACAGGAAAACAGAGGCCTAGACAGGTCAAGAAACCTGCCGGAGTCACTCAGAAGAGTGAGAGGTGGGATTCAAACCCAGGCTGAGTCTGTCCCCAGCAGTGGTCTCCTGATGGCCTGCAGCCCAGCCTGCCTTCACCCAAGGGTGTTACCTGCCACCCACAGGGCTCCCGAGCCTCTCAAGGCTTTAGGCTTCTGTTTGGTGAAATACAGCTGTACTAGTGTCTCCTGCTGTGGGCTGCTGGGAGGGTTTAGGGGCTTCGTACCCCAGGCCCTGGGCTCAGCACCAGGCACTCAGAAAGCTATATAGATCAGGTTTGGTTTGTGTTGAGACTATGGAAAAGCTCTTAACATGACAGGGTCTAAAGCAGAAATCCCATGTCCCTTCCCTTTCACTACATTCTTCAGTCTCCTCCTTGGTGATCAGTGTTAAGTTTCATGGGTGTCCTGGTGCAGTTGATATATAGGTGGTACTTGTGATATACGGTGTGCTGCAGATATGCAATGTAAAATGCACGTATGCTTTGACCCAGCAGTTGCAATTCTGCTTGCAGAAATTTTTCCCAGAGACATTTGCCATTGTGCAAATTGAGCACATGCATGGTTATTCTTTTCAGCATTGTTTTATAATGGCCAAAGATTGGATATCTCTATCCATTTATTATAATCAATTAAATAAATATCCATTCTATTGCAACCCTCCCCCCAAAAAAACCCCAAGAAACAAAAGGTTGAGGACTATCTCCAGGTGTATAATAACTTCGATTATTAAGTGGAAAAGGTATGGGATATAAGAGAATAATCAGGAAAGCTCCATTTGTGAAGAAACACAGGGGAAATGCCTAGAGATCTCTGGAAATTTATGTAAGAACCTGGTGACCAGTTACTTTCTAGAAAGGAAACTCAGGGAGCCTAAGGAGGCCAGAGTGGACAAAGGAGTTTTCACTGTATCTTTTGGTTATATTTTATTTTCCCTTTTACCAGCTTTTCAAAATCTTAGTATTTGAGTAGCTAATGCATTTACATGGTTTGCAAATCAAAAACTATCCAGCATTATCATATTTCCACATGTTGAAAGTTTGAGAAAAGTCAATATCCATTCTTAAAAAGACAATTGTAGAAAAAGAATTCTGTTATATCATATATCCATTGAATTGATATATTTTAGTCTCAAAGCCGGTCTTGCCCCTAATGAGGAAGCTCTGGAAACATCTCCTCCAAAATCAAGAAGTTGGCCATTTCCACTTTCATTTAACCTTTCTGTAGCATTACTAGCCAATGCAATTAGACAAGAAAAATAATTTAAAGGTGTGATAGGAAAATAGGAAAAATTGTTCCTATTTTTAGAAGGTCATGTACGTGTGAGTGTGTGTATCTAGAAACCCCAAGAAAAGTAACTGAAAAACTATTATATCCTGCAGGAAGATTCAGGAAGGGAGAAAGTATAAAATTAATGAACAGAAACTAGCAGTTTTTAAACAAAAGCCAGAGAAAAAATATCAGGAGAAAGTTTCATAGGAATCTCATGAAATGGGTTGGAAGAATACTTGCAGGCACCCCTGAGGGACCCGAGAGACAACCGACTGGAAAACGCATCCTGTTGTAAACCTCTCCCACGTTCTGCGGTTAAGTTAAAGACAGAGCCCCGCCGAGGGTGCCGCTGCTCCTGCAGCCAGTCACAGTGCCCAGCTGAGTCCTGGCCGGGGTGGTGGCCAGCCCTGACCTCTCCGCCCCTTGCCCCCAGACGAAGGCCTTCATCCACCACGAGCTGCTGGCCTACCTGTACTCGTCGGCGGACCAGAGCAGCCTCATGGAGGAGTCAGCTGACCAGGCCCAGCGGCGGGACGACATGCTGCGCATGTACCACGCGCTCAAGGAGGCGCTCAACATCATCGGGGACATCAGCACCAGCACCGTGTCCACGCCTGTCCCCCCGCCCGTTGACGACACCTGGCTCCAGAGCAGCAGCAGCCACAGGTCTGTGAGGCCCGGTCACCAGCAGGCTGCAGACACTGCCCCCTGCAGGTTCCCAGCTCCCCCCTACCTCCCTTGTGTCCGTCAGGGCACACACAGGGTGGGCCGGATGCAGGGCTCTGACCACAATGGCACAGCACCCAGGGTTAGCCACATTGGGGGCTGCTACCCCACCTAGGCCTGGAGGGACTGGGAGAGAGAAGAGTTTAAGGCCTGCCTGTCTCCTTGTGCCTTCCCCTGGCTAAGCCCACATGGAAGCCAAAGAGGGCAAGAGGCCTGAGCGACCCCAGCCATAGGGGTGAGCCCCTTGGAGCACAAAGCACAGCTAAGAACGGTGGGCAGGGGAGGATCTGGGGGGACACATGAGTATACCCAGCATCCCCTGCCCTGACCACCCTAGAGCTGAGCTGGAAGTGAGGCCCTGGCATGGGCAAGCCAGAGCATCAGGCAGGGACACCTAAGCAGTGACAGTGCAGGTGGCGGGGGGAGAGAGTCAGGGAAAACTCAGAAGGTCCCAGCCCTACCAAGACCTCAGGGAGCCTTGGAGTTCCTTGGGAAGAGGGCACAGCATCCAGCCTGATGGGGCAGCAGGTGCTCAGTCCCGGGGGGAGTTTGTGGGGCACCTGGACAGTTTGCAGCCTCTGGAGGCATTTGGCAGGGCTGGGCTCTGGAAAGATCTCTGGCTACAGGGGATGGATTGGAGGAGGTAGGGAGGCCCAGGTGGGACCAGTGAGAGGGAAATGCCTGAGGGAGTAAGGCCAGAGGGAAACAGAAGCCCTTTGTGGCCAAGGACAGGCACTGGACTCCTGGCTCAGGGCTTAGGGGTGGACGGAGGGTCCCAGTGCTCCTGTGCTGCCCCTTGGCCCGGACCAGACACTCACCTGCATCTCCCTGGGTGGTAGCTGGTGCCAGCCCATGTGACAGAGGAGGCCACGGTGGCCAGCACCCCATGCCCCGCCTCAGGCTTCTGCAGCCACACTGCCATGGCCAGTGCTCCCGCCCACCTTCTTCAGCTCACACCCTCTTCTTCCTCCACAGCCCCACTCCGCAGCGCCGACCTTTGTCCAGCGTGCACCCTCCGGGCCGGCCCCCAGCAGTGAGGGGCCCCACCCCGGGGCCACCCTTGATACCTGTGCCGGTGGGAGCAGCAGCCTCCTTCTCAGCACCCCCCATCCCATCCCGGCCCGGACCCCATCCTGCAGTGTTTGCCAACAATGACCCCTTCTCGGCCCCACCTCAGATCCCATCTCGGCCGGCTCGGATTCCACCTGGCATCCCCCCCGGAGTGCCCAGGTAAGGCTGGACCCCCCCCCCCTTGCTGTCTGCCTCTAGAACCTCCCACTTCCGCCCTGCAGTTAGTGGAGGAGTCACTGGCATCCCTATTGGGCTGGTAGGGAGACTGAGGCCCAGAGAGGCCAAGTTCACAGAGTGGTGGAGTCACAGTGACTCCTGGGCTCCCAGGCCCGTCCTCTACCTGAGCAAGTGGGCCCACCACATAGCTCGCAACCCCTCACACAGAGCCCCTTCTTCTGGTTTTGACCTGTTTCCCTTCTGAGGACACATATGTCAAGTCATTGCACACCCCTGCCCTGCCTCGCCCCACCCTGCAGGCCAGGCTCTTTCCTCCCCGCTTCTCCTGTGAGTAACCTTACGTCCAGGGTGGGTGGGCAGTTTGCCCAGGGCCACAGAACAAGGGAGTGGCAGTGGGGGTACTGATACCTGGGCTTGGCGCCCTCATTCCCAGCATCCTGGCAGCCTTCAGAGGAGCATCCAGCCTCAGGCAGCACCCTGGGGCGGGGTGGTGGGCCCTGGGTCCTTGTCCTTGCCCTGCTTCAGGCCTCACTGCCGTCTCCCCCTCGTCTGTCTTTATTCTCTTTGCAGCAGAAGACCCCCTGCTGCGCCCAGCCGGCCCACCATTATCCGCCCAGCCGAGCCATCCCTGCTCGACTAGGCTGCGGGGGGGATGTTCTCAGGGGTCCTCGAGCACCCTCGGTGCAGGAGCTTCGGTGGTCTGGGCCCATCTGCCACCCCTGGCCCTCCCATCCTCATGCAGGACCAGGCTCCCTGCAGGCAGCCCCTGACTCTTCCCTAACCCCGGCCCCAGGTAGGGGCTGGCCTGGCCCCCATCCCCAGCTGGACACAGCACTGAATGGAGGGGCCCTGTAGCCCCAGGATGAGTGGAGCTGGGGTGTTGCACTTTGGGGGATAGGGTCTTGGGTAGCAGAGGCGGCACCTGCATCCTGCGTGCCATCTTGAATGAGGGATCCAGGCTGGGGTCAGGGGACTCACTCAGGGGCTTCTCTGGCCAGGAAAGCCTAAGTAGACCAGGCCTTCTAGAAATGGCACCAAGGGTGTCTGTAGCCCCCAGTCCTCGCTGGGGACACAAGGAGCGTGTCTGCTTCTCAGCAGTGGGAGCTCCCAGTGGTGAGCCGGGCCCAGTGGGCCCCGCGCCACCCGCCTGCCCAGGTTGTACATATTCCTTCTTTGGCTGTATTAACCGCACGGCCCAGCCTTGGCTGCCAGAGGTGCCTTTGCCAGGTCCGAAACATTCGGCCCCGGCCAACCTCGCTCTCTCCTCCCAGGGTCCCCTCCTCCTCCTGGGTCCCCAGGGCGGCCTGGGCTCAGGGCTGAGTGGGTGGGGAAGCTTTGGGGGCCTCTTGGCTCCCACCCAGGCCTCCCCTACGGGGTGGGCCCCAGGCGGCCTCTCTGTGAGTAGATCTTCTCACTCGCTCAGTTTGACCACTGTAAGTGCCTGCGCTCTGTATCCTATTAATAAACTAAAATAAAGGGAAGACGCTTCTGGTGGCTGCTGTGTGAGCCTTTTGTGTTGATGTTCAGGCTGAGGGCGTGGGTGCTGGCCTTCCCCCAGAGGGCCTCCCACAAGGACTCCCCTTACCCATCCCACCAGGGGCTCCCCCACACCTCACTCACTGGGGCGCTGCTCTTGGGAGGGTTCACTTCTTCTAGCGAGGAGAGCCTTTACTCTCCTTAACACCTCAGGAATGGGAGCAAGTATTCCCCCACATTCTACCCCCACCCACAGAGGCCTGGCTGGAGCCCCTGACCACCTCACTGCTAATGGAGGCCAGGGTGGGGGCCTGGGCTGGGCATCCAAATTACTGAGGGGAGAGGGGATCCTGGCCCTCCACCTCAAACTGCAATGGTCAGGCCTCTCCCCGCCCCTGCAGTCTTGAGGACTTACCCCAGAGGTTCCCCCTTCGCCCTCTTGGGGTCCCAGGCCTTCTGGCCCAGCCGGGGACACAGTTAAACTTTGCTTTCTGATTTTTCTCTTGTGCCCAGGCGACCACCTCCATCGGCTCCTGCCCGACCTTTCTTCTGAGCTTCGTGGGAGACCCCTCCCGCCTGCCTGGCTGCCCCCCCTGGGGGCAGGTCTGTCCCGGCCAGTGTCCCTGAGCCCCAGTCACCAGGCTCTGTGATTTTTCTGACCATAATTTATTGACTCTGGTGCCCAAGCCAGACCGCCTTTTGTTCTGTGAGGCTCCTGTACAGGCTTTGGCTGGGCCACCCTCAGCTCTGTCTGGGGCCCCTGCAGGGAGAGCGGGAGGGGCGGGTGGTCTGCAGGCCCCGATCCTGGAGTTCTATTACCAGACCTCACACCAGGCCCACCCCCTGCTGGGCCGAGGGGCCAGGCCCCTTCCTGTCAATAAAGTGACTGTTCTGGCAAGAACACTGCAGCCACGTCTCCTTCCCAGACCCTGGCATGAGCAGGCCACCCCCAGCAGCAGCACAGGCCTCGGGTGGAGCCACAAGGAGAAGGAAGGCAGGCATGGGATCCCATAGCAGCAAGCCCCCTCCTACTGTGATCTGCCTCAGAGAGCCAGTGGGGAAAGGAAGGGGAAGTTTGCTTCTGGGCCCCGCTCCGCACCGCGCGGTGCTGGTGCAGGCTGGAAGACTCCAGCTAAGGCACAATTACAGTAGGGGACAGAGGCTGGGCCAGAAAATTCAAGGGTTGCATTCAAACACTGCAGTGCCCCCCATGCACAACTTCCAGGAAAACAGGTGCAGCCATTAAGCCACCCTTCCTGGAGGGCCCAGGCCTGTGAGCCAGCCAGTGTTCCCTGCCTGGCCCCAGAAAGGGAGGAGCTGCATGAGGGCCACACCTCAGGCCCAGACTGCACAGCCTCCCTTCTCGTAGGAAACTCAGTTAGAGAAGGGACCCTCCTCAAAGTTGCACACACATGTGCCTTGCTGCCCCTCCTTTCCCCTGTTCTTCTGTGGCAGGGGGCTACGTAGGCACTGGGCGCTTGTCCTGAAAGAAGCGCTTGAGCGTGCAGACTTGCAGCACGGCCACGAGCAGCAACACGGCCACGTTCACGGCTGACCAAAAGTTGACCCGTTCCAGGTTACCCTCTTGCAGGTT
Source organism: Camelus bactrianus (assembly GCF_048773025.1). Classification (NCBI taxonomy): domain Eukaryota; kingdom Metazoa; phylum Chordata; class Mammalia; order Artiodactyla; family Camelidae; genus Camelus; species Camelus bactrianus. The sequence continues at coordinate 25,604,331 of NC_133560.1, forward strand.
GCGGTCACGTGCCTCAAAGGCTCGCAGCAGAGTCAGCATTTGGATGCTGCGCTCGAGCCGGGTCCTTGTAGTCTCGATGGACTCCTATGGCACAGAAGGAGAAGCAGGGTCAAGCCTTTGTCCTGTAGAATGGGGTGACAGTTCATGTTGCAGGGGAGAGGGAGGGAGAGCCCAGAGCACAGACTCAGTGGCCAGGCTGCCTGAGTCTAAATCCTCCCTCTGCCACTCACTGGCTGTGTCACCAGGAGCAAGTTAATTAATCTCTCTGGACCTCAGTTTCTCCAACTGTAAAATAGGGTATAATTAGAGCACACTACCTATGTACAAGATGGTTATGGAGATTTAATGAGTTATTTAAGCCCTTAAAACCAGGTTTGTAAACCTAGAAATGTTCCGTTATCAAGCTGGAGGCACCAATATGTAACAAAGTCTGGGTCAGGCCTAGGGAGACTCCAGCTAAGGCAAGAGGGCAGGGCCCAATGCCAGAGATAGCTCAACCTGGGCGCACCTTGATGTCTTCCATCTTGACATCCAGCATCTCCTCGGGCTCCACAGCCTCTGCCCAGCCCTCCAACTCCTCGTCATCCTGCAGGCTGTCAAAGATGAGTTCGAAGAACACCAGCTTCTCTGAGATGGTGCTAAAGGAATTGTCAAAGCACAGCTTGTAGTCCCCGGCCTCCGTGGGCTCCACCCTGGGCAGATAGACACACAGACATGACCCTCAGTGGCCAGCCAGCCGGACTTCGCCAGGCAGGCAGAGTAGTAACCCGAGGCCACTGGGGAGGGGTAGGGTTGTAACTGAACCCGGGCAGCCTGCAGGACTTAACTCACGTGTGCACCCCGTCTGCCTTGCGGGACTCGCTGACCAGCAGCACTCCCTGAGGGCTCTCCAGCGTGAAATCCACGTCCAACCCAGCACCTCCGATCACCTGGGGGGCAGGTAAGAGCGGGTGGAGGGCTAGGGGTAGGCCAAAGACACCTGCTAGAGAAGGCCAGGGCTGGACCAACCAGCACAGACCCATACAGACCACCACCAGGGGCCTACCTGAACTCTGACACCTACACCTGCAAGTGAGTCCTACCCTCCCCGGTCCCCTCTGGCTGCGCTTGTCCTGGCTCCGCCCGTATTGATACCACGGCCCAGCGATCAGCTCTTTTATCTGGTCACGCACCCCCCCACACCCCGCGCGTCGAAAGTCCTTGATCTACGTTTACCTGACCACGCCTCGGTTTGGCCACACCCAAAGGAGATAACTGAACCCCACCTCTTCCCCTTAGGCCAACCCCCGAGAAATCCTCAGTTTGGCCACGCCTTTTATGGTGCGGCATGCTGGTCAAGTACCCTCTACACCTTCAATCAACCCAACCTTTTTGGCCATGCCCACTCGCGAGACTCCTGCCTTCTGAAGGACTCCCTCTTTTCTCCCGATGGCCCCTCCTCTCAGGCTCTCATTCTAGCTCCGCCTTCTGCCATTACTCCCACCCCTTCCGCTCCCACGCGTCATCCCCGCCCCCTCTGTCTCGCTCTCCCTGGCTCCGCCCCCGCGCTCCTACGCACAGGCTCCTCCCCCTTCCCTCTTTAATACATGCAAAGCTTGCCTATTTGGCCACGCCCCCTTTCCCTGGCTCGGCTCGCTCCTCGGCCCGGGACCCTCTACCTGGTACTCAGTCTCAAGGCTTGCATTGGCCGGCGCAGACTGATAGAAACACTGCTTCCGCCCCGCAGGCAACAGGAACGTGAACTCGCCGTCCTGGATCGGCGGGGGCCCTGCCCCTCCTACCCTCACTGGCGGTAGTAATAGCCACAGGGCCAAGGCTAGGGCCGCGCTGGCCGCCATCATCCGGGTCACCCTCTGGTCTACTGACAGGTCGTGGTTCCTTTAAGGGCTAGCCCTGCCCCCTCTGCTACTCGGCGGAGCTCATTGGCAGCCGCTTCTTTCCGTAGTCCGAAGCCCACGGAGCCAGGCGTGAAGGACCCCCGGAGAGCCTAGCTGCCCGAGTGAATGCCTGATGTGCCTAAAAACACTCGGCCGTATACAGACTTTTTCTTTGACAAGCCTCCACTTCTACTCTCAAAATCTGGTGGGGGAAAATTACATAAATGAATACCATAGCCTACATTCTTCCCAGGCTAAAGTTAAGACAACTGTGGTGGAGGCGGCCGGGTCCTTCCTGCGGTTTTCCCAGAGTTCCCCGCGCGCGACGACCTTTGGGATATCCAGTCTTGGTATAGCGGGTAGAAAATAGAGGCTGGGCATGGCCCTGCACGCGAACCGTAGTGTTGGCACATTAAAAAAAACAGACGAGGTGGAAAACTTCTTATATTAACGAGGGTTTCGTCTTGTTTCTGGTGTGAGTTTGGCCCCAGGTCCCATGTCTGACTTCTCATTACCTTTGAACCTTAGAACCATCACGTTGTCAGTTTCCTCGCCTGTAAATTGGGAGTGATGAGAATTAGGTGAGGCGTGGCTGATGAGTGCTCTGCATTTCTTGTATAGAGTCAGTAGAGGGATACGGCCTCACCCTGCACCCCAAGGGTCTCAAGCTCGGGGGCCAGCAGGTAAACAATGATTGAAGTGGCCCAGGGTAAGAAGAACGACAACCCAATGAAGCAGGACTAGCATCACCCCCATTTTACGGATGAGGAAATTGAGGCCCAGAGGAATGATGGCCTCAAGTAAAGCATGGGGCGTGGTTTGAACTAGGCAACATGGTTCCCAAGCACACACTCTTCTTGGCTTTTCTCTGCTGACTCCTACTTCTTTGGGCTGTTGTGAAGATTAAGTGAGATGATGCTTGTTTAGTGCTTGGCACATCATAGGCCCTCAGTGAATATCATCTATTATATTCCAGGTTTATCGCCCTCCACTGGTCTTGCCGCCAGTTAACCTCTCCCTCAGTCTGACTTAGGAGGACTTGGAGGCGACCTCCCTCTGGAAAGCAAACAGATAAGCAAAGACGTCATTGGAGAAATGGAATCTGGTGATAAAAAAAAATGTTCAGATGGAAATTTTGAGTCAAGAGAAGACAGACAGGTTGGCAGGTGGTGACAGTTACTCTTCGGTGGCTGTCAGCTGTTACTTGCATTTGTTGAGCTTAGGGAAGTAAAACCACTCTGTAATGCCAAGGATTATGTATGGTCACATTTGTTATTCCTTTTATTCCAAGTTTTTCTATCATTCAGACTCACTACTTGGACATTTTGAAGTTGTTGTGGAGAATGGGTGATAACTTTTTTAAGTGGATTTTTTAAAATGAGGTGAAAATCACATAAAATTAACCATTTTAAGTGAACAACCCACTGGCATTTAATATAGTCACAATGCTATGCAACCACTATTCCTGCCCACTTCCAAAACATTTTCATCAACCCCAAAGGAAACCTTGTACCCATTAAACAGATAGTCCTCATTCCCCCATCACCCCAGCTTCTAGCAACCACAACTCTGCCTCTGTGGAATTATCAATTCTGGACATTTCATATAAATGGGATGTGTGACCATTTGTGTCTGGCTTCTTTCACTTAGTATAATGTTTTTAAGGTTCATCATCATAGCATCTATCAGTATTCCTTTTTATGGCTGAATAGTATTTCATTGTATGGATATACCACAGTTTATCCATTCATCTGTTGATGGACACTTGGGTCATTTCCACCTTTGGCTATTGTGAATAGTGCTGCTAGGAATACATGTGTATGTGTATTTGTTTGAGTATCTGCCTTCAGTTCTTTGGGATGTATACCTAGGAGTGAAATTGCTGGGTCATATGGTAATACTATGCTTAACTTCTTGAGGAACTGCCAAACTTCCCCACAGTGGCTGCACCGTTTTACATTCCCACCAAACATGTATGAGGGTTCCAATTTCTCCACATCCCCATCAACACTTGTTATTTTCCATTTTATTTTTGGTATAGCCACCCTAATGGGTGTTAGATTGTATCTCATAGTGATATTGATTTGCATTTTCCTAAGGATCTTGAGCATCTTTTCATGTGCTTATTGGCCATTCATATATCTTCTTTGGAGAAATGTCTTTCAGGCTTTTGACCATTTTTAAATTGGCATGTTTTTATTGTTGTTTAACTATAAGAATTATTTATATATTATAGAAAGAAAAAGGAGAAAAGAAAAAGTAATGATAAAAAACCTCTCCCACTCTTTGCTGATCTATGGTGGGGCACACCTTCAGTATTTCACCTGGGTGTTTACAACTCTGCATTAGCCCTCTCTTCTTGATTACACCAAGCTTAGAAATCAGCCAGAGATGAAACAGTAGGGTCTTCTCAGGTCTTCTCTGAGCATTTGTCCTGCCTTGAGCATGCACACTGCTTTCTAAATTCCCCAGTATATTCAGGGTTTTTTTAAACTTTTTTTCTTTTCTTTAATTTAAGTATAGTCAGTTTACAATGTTGTGTTAATTTCTGGTGTACAGCATATCTCAGCCATTCATACTCTTTTTCATTGTAGGTTACTATAAGATAAATATGTGGGTGATTTGAATGCCTCAGTTACCCAAAGAAACTCTCATCCCAGCTTTTTGTCCCAGCTTTTGGAATCTCTGTTGTTCTCAATTGTAATTTCGTGCCCCAGAGAGTGGTGGGTTCTTCCTTTGCCTGACAGTGTTTTCCAGGAATGTATTCTCGGTTAAACAGACAAGTACCTGAAATTAATCCTGCATGTAACCCCCAGACATGTGAGAACACACACAAAACTGTGAGAATGGGGGCTGCTTTCAGGAACTGGGGGACCAGGGCCCCATCCTGGGGACACAGGCTGCTGTCTTCAAGGCCTCCACTGTGCTGGGGAAGGAGATGAGGAAAGAGCAGAGGAAACGCCGCAAAGCTTTCCTGCCACATTCAAGGTGCCTTTTCTTGATTCAGCCTTCCTTTAATTGGTATAAACCTTTAGCTGTTTCCCAGAGTTGGGTTAGAGCTGATTCTTAGCATTTTTAAAACTGGTTTTTTTATCAAGTGTAGTTGATTTACAATTTTAGTTTCCCATGTACATCAAAGCGATTCAGTTATGCATATACATACATATATACAGTTTTCAGATTCTTTTCCATTATACATTATTACAAGAAATTGAATATAGTTCCCTGTGCTATGCAGAAGTTCCTTGTTATGATTCTTACTATTTTTGCTCGATTTGGTGACGTTTCTGTGGAGGTACAGGCCCGTCGAGCTACTGACTCCATCATTTTCACTGTTGTCTGGGGTGAACAGGCAATTCTTGTTTCCCTCAATTAAATAAAACCCTCCTCTCCCTCCCCAAGTATTCAACAAAATGTACTTAGTGACCCTGTGAATGAAACAGACACCATCAATGTCCTGGCAGAGCTGTCATCCTAGTCCTGCTCCACTAAATGATTTCAGGTAGTCGCAGGTGCCAAGAAGTAAACACTAGGTGGGTAGCTGGAGAGGCTTATTTCACCTGGGTGGAGTCAGGGAAAGCTTCCCCAAGGAGGGGGCATTGATGCTCGGATTTGAAGTAGAAGAGAGAAGCAGCAAGTAGAAAGAACAGTGCTCTGAGGTCAAAGGCACTCAAAGTTCAAGGGGCAGAAGGGAGTTGAGAATGGGGTGGGTGAGGGGAGTGGCCAGAGAAGAGATGGGAGCAGTCAGCACAGGCCACATCGTCCAGGGTCCCTCTGCCCTTTGTCATATTGGCCTAAAATCTTAGCCTGGGGTTCTTATGACTATGGGGAGTTGGCAGAGTGGCTTCTGGAGGTCAGGGATTCCTTGAAATTATAACCAAAGGATTCGGTGTGTACTTGGCAGTGTTGGTCCCACCAGAGCTATTCTCCACCATTCCCTGTACTGCTCTGTGGCCAGGGTGGGGTGGGAGGCTGATAGCTACACGCCAGGTCAACTTGGCTGCATTTCCTCTCATTTCAAGTTGGGTTCAGCCCTGGTAGGAGATCTGAGGGCTGGAGGAGAGGAAAGTCTAGGTATACATTCGCTGGCTCCTGCCCTCTTGGTCTGCCTCTCTCTACCCAAGCCTGCCACTCCAGCTCTCTCCAAGTTCCAGGACTGCTTTCTCCTCCCCAGCAACTTCAGGCCTGGCTGCTAACAGTCCCCTGAGCCCAGAGAGTCACCATCCCTCACTGCATCCCCTTTACCTTTCCCATGACTCCTCAGTCCTGTCTCTTCAAGGCATCATCTGTGTGACAGCCGACCAGGACAGGTATATGTGGCTGTTTTTCTGAATTCAAAATTCCAAGTTTATAGATTCCTGCACCATATTAGACACTCCCAGGATGAAGTCCTTACATACATCCAAGGCCCTTCCCTCATACTATTCCCTTTACCTAGAACGTCCTTCCTCCGTCTCCTTCTCAGGCTTTTAGAGTCAGATATCACCTCCTCCCAGAAGCCTTCCCTGAACTCACTGAAACTAAGTGAAGAACTCCCCTCGGTGACAGCCTCCATCACAGCACTTCACCAACCAGACTCTCATTGTCTACTTGTCTGACTGTTTCACTGAACTCTGATCTCCCAAGTACAGGAGATGTTTCCTTCACCACAGCATCCCCTGCACCCAACACAATCCTGAGCCCTTGGTGACACTCATGAATCAGTTGATGGCATAAAACAAACCAGGAGTCTCTCCTAACTCTGTCTCGTACACACCCAGGAATAGACTGAGTGTATGAGAGCCACAAAAATAGACTGAATGAATGTTCTTGGCTTTCAGGTCAGACATTCAAGAAATATATATGGTTCACTGTGTGCCAAGCACTCTGGTAGGCACTGGGAAACTGCAGGAGACATTGCAGACCCCTCCCTGCACCCTGGGTGAATTCAGTAAATTCAAGCATGTTCTGCAAACCACCCTGACCTAATCTACTTGATATTTACAGAATATTATACCAAGCAACTACAGAGTGCACTTTCATTTTAGGTGCATTTAAAAAAAAAGTATCACTAAATTTCAAGGAATTAAAATTACATGGAGTATATTCTCTGAGCACAAAGGAATTGAATTAAAAATCACTAACAATAAGCTATCCAAACCCAAATGTTTGGAAATTAAGTGACACTTCTAAATAACCAATGGGTCATAGGAAAAATCCACAAGGGAAACAGAATATTTCTAATTTAATGATAATGAATCTCAATATATCAAAATGTGTGGGATGCAGTTAAAGCAGTGGTTAGATGGAAATGTATAGCTTTCAGTCCTTGTTAGAAGATAAAAGTTTAAAATTGATGACCTAAGCTTCCATCTTAAGAAGCAAGGATAAGAAGAGCCAATGAAACACATGGTAACTGGAAGAAAGAATAAAATAAAGATAAGACCACAAATCAATGAAATAGAAAACAGAAAAGAGAGAAAAAGAACAAAGCCATAAGTTGGTACTTAAAGAAGATTAATAAAATTGATTAGCCCCTAGCAAGACTAATCAAGAAAAAAAGAATAAACACAAATTATCATTATCAGGAACAAAAAAGGAAGCATTGCTACAGACCTTACAGACACTAAAAGGATAACAAGGTCTCTACCTTAGTGGTCCCCCAGTAGACTATATTTTCATTGAATAAACTAAAGAATTTAGGGGAAGAAAGGATAACAAGGGAATATAAACAAGTTTATACTAATAAGTTTGATCACTTAGATGAAATGGACAAATTCCTTGAAAATACAAGCATGCTGGGTGCAATCAAAGAAAATTAGAATGCACTGTAGGAGGATTCAGGAAGGGGATTTTTCTAAGTCCAGATTATCTGGAAAGATTTCCCAAAAATGATATTTAAACAGAGACCTGAAGGAGAAGTGGGATTTTACCAGGTTGATAGAATTGTGTTCCAGACAGGGGTGGGGGTGGCATGTGCAAACGCCCTGAGGTTGAAATGAGCTTCATGTACCCAAACTTGCTTACATCCTTCCTGGGTGTAAACCTCCAGGTGGACCTGCTGGACTTGAAACAGAAATGTTTAGAGACCAAAGCAAATCTGGTAAGACAGACCTTTGGAAGTTTCTGGGCTATGCAGAGGAGGCAATTTATGCCGTAAACTGTGTCATTTCCTCAGTTCTGGAGCTAGTGTTTCTTTTCATCTGGCTGATGAAGCTCCCGAGGCTTTTCTTTCCTGTGGCTTCACTAGGCATTGCACTTGGTGCCACAAGTTCTCTGAAGCTAACGTCCACTAGTCTTAGCACCATTCTGCAGAGCAGCAAGCTGAGGCTTCAAAGAAGGACCGGATCTTGCCTGAGGTCAGAGGCCAAGCCCTAACCACCCTGCCCTACCAACTTCCAGCCCACATTTCAACTTTCAGCAGTGATTGGGCCACATTTGGTGTCTTGGGCCTGGGTTTCCCAAACAACCCGCAATCCTCGTACTTCCCAGGAGTTCTCTCAGGGGGAGAACGTACATAAACACACACCCGACCAGCCTAGTCCATTTTCCCCTCCCAACTGCAGAGCCTCGGCCTCTAAAGGGGCCGCGAGGTGCCAGGGTCTGATGTGCGTCTGTGGAAGGGGTTGGGAGGGGAAAGAGTCCCTTTCAGTGCTCGGGTGTGTGTGTGCAACTTCCTGCCAGTGAGGAAACAGTAGGCTCAAATCAGCCCTGGTTCTCCTTTCCTTGCTCTGGCCTCCCAGGAGGAGCTGGCAGTGAGCCGTGGGCCGCGCTGGCCTCAGCCTGATTTCCCGGCCAAACGCGGGAGGAGAGATGCCCTGGACCGTCTTGCTCTTTGCAGCCGGTGAGCCTGATGCCCCTGCACTACCCCTACCCCGTCCCCCCAACCCCTGCCCACCTTGCCTGTGCTGGGGGCAGGGGGTAAGGGACAGAAACCAGGTGCTGGAGAGGCTGAGCCCCGACAGATTTGCCCCAGAGCCTTGGAAATGCCCCCGGAGCACGGGTTTCTCTTGTCCGGCCTCATTACCCACACATTCAGGGTATCAGATAGGCCACCCGACCCGAGACAGCGGTACCCACGCCCCATGACTCAGCCCTGCTTGGCCTCTGCAGACTTCTATCTCCAGGGCTGGGGCAGCAGGAGGATCTGCTGGGGGGTCGGGGGAATCTGGGCAAAGGAAGGCTGGTGTAGACCTCACCAGCTGGGGAGACGCTGGTCCCTCCTGCTGGAAGCCGTACCCCCGAATCCTATTCCTCACCACAGCCTGGGAAACAAGACAGAACCCCTCTGCCCTCCCCTCCCCCTCATTCACCCCCTTCTAAGCCTCTTTGAACACCCCACACCCCTTCCAACCTCCAGCCTTTGTCCAGATGGTCCCTCTGCCTGGAATGCTCAACCCCAACTCTTCCTGTGCTGTCTCTCCAGGGAAGCCCTGCGTGGCCACCCCGGCTAACCCAGCCTTCCCAGCACCCTTGTTTCCTCTTGGGAACATCAGCTCCCCTGGGGCAGGCATGTCTTGTCTGTCTACCTCATCCACAGCCGTGCTCCCCGCACCTAAACAGGGCCTGACGTGTAGTCAGTGCTCTCGATCGTAGTAATATGAGTATATGTGTCACTGTGTAATACCCATGGCTATTATAATAAAATGACTCAGAGGCAGCGATCTCTCACCATGGGCCGCACACTTGATCCCCTCCACATCACGGTAGGGTAGGGACAGCTAGCCTCCTGTTGTACATAAAAACCAGGGCCCAGAGAGGGTGAGCCACTTGCCCAAGGCTACACAGCCAGGGTGGCTTCTGCTCTAACCACCCACTCACCAGCCTCCCTTATTTTGCTTTGCAGGCTCTTTGGCGATCCCAGCGCCGTCCATCCTCCTGGTGCCTCCCCACCCCAGCAGCCAAGAGGACCCCATCCACATATCGTGCGTGGCCCCTGGGGACTTCCGGGGGGCAAATTTCACACTGTACCAAGGGGAGCAGGTGGTGCAGCTCCTGCAGGCCCCCTCAGACCAGCTCGGGGTCACCTTCAACCTGAGTGGCGGCAGCAGGGAGGCTCCAAGGGGACCATTCCGCTGCCAGTATGGTACGCTCGGTGAGCACAGGCAGCCCCAGCTGTCGAACCTCAGCGAGCCTGTGCACGTCTCTTTCCCAGGTAAGTCTCAATCTTCTCACCACTGAGCCTTCGTAGGTGCTGTTCCCTCCACCTGGAAGTCAGCACAGAACAAGCCAGGCTCCCAACTTGCCAGGACTTACTCGCTTTCCTTGTTTAATCCACACAGTCACCCCATGCGATGGGTACAGTGATTCTCCCCATTTTCCAGATAAGGAAACTGAGGGACAAACGATGATGAGACTTGCCTGGCTCACCCAGTCGCAGGTGGCAGGGCTGGGATTCTCCTGGACTCTGAAGTCCCGCATTAAACCTCCAGGCCTTGCTGCACCCTCCCTTCCTGGCCACCGAACATCTCTGAGCCCCTGGTAGGCACCAGGTACCGTCCTGGGGCCCACAGGCTCAGCAGTGAATGAAACAAAGTCCCTCCCGTTTCAGAGTTGACATTCCGAGGGAATAGGGGCAGACAATGAATAAGGAGTTTGGTAATTATTCAGTCTGGCAGCTGAGGACAAGGAAAGTGGCAGAGATGAAATACAGCCTGAGAGGGGTGTCGTTTTTAAACAGAGAGGAGAGTGGCCAGAGAAGTCCTCTCTGAGGAGGTGACATTTGAGCAAAGACCTGAAGGATGAGGATGGAAGGTCCTGGAGTAGGAGTGTTCCAGGTGCTGGCTGTGCAAAGGCCCTGAGGCCGGAGTATGCCTGGTGTGTTTGAGGGACAAGGAAGCACACCACACAGCTGAAGCATAGTGAGCAAGGAGGAGAGGTGGGAAGACAAGGGCAGGGAGGCGGTGAGGAGGATTGTGTGGGGCCTTGTGGCTGCAGCAAGGACCCTGGCTTTTCATCTGAGTGATACAGAAGCCCTGGAAGGGCCCATGACTTCCTCTGGTCTTTCCAGGAGAGGGGCTGGGCCTGGGCTCTGGATCCAGGAGCAGGAGGGAGGGAGGAGCCTTTGCGCCACCATCAGTCAGAACTTTCCTGCTGCAAAGACAACCTTGTTGCCTGCGGAGGCCCACAGGTGGTGATGACAGAACAGTCTCTGTGTCATCCCCAGCCTCAGGTTCCACTATCAAAGGCCCCCTTCTCTCACCTTGGTCCTGTGGTCTCAGAGTGGGGAGGTGACAACATCCCTCCTGCCCCAGATGAATGAATAACAAGGGCTAACACAGAGAACACCCAGTGTAAGCTTCTCCCCTCCTGGCTAGTCCTGACCTCTGCTGGGGTCACAGCGTCTACTCCCAGTTCCCCTGAAAGATCCACCCTTTCTCTAGGGAGGGGCAGCTGAATCTTTTGCAGAGATGCAAACCCTGGAGCTGAAGATTCATGCTTCTGCGGCTGACCTCTGTGTGGGTGCCAGGGCCCACCCTGTGGCTGCGGCTGGGTGTTGTCTGACCCCCTGTTCCCCAGGCTGAAGCTAGTAGGACTCTTCAGGTTGCAAGTAACTGAAAACTTGACTCAGGCTGGCCTCAGCCACAAAAGGGGATTCATTGGTTCACTGAACTGAAATCAGTTCACAGCACCCACTTCAGGCATGGCTGGATCCAGGTGCTCAAAGATGTCAGGAATCACGTGCTACTTCTCAGCTCTGCTTTCTTCTCTGTCTTATTCTCAGGCAGGCCCTCCCTCTCATAGTGTCAAAATTGTACCTTGGAGCTCCAGGTATATATCCTACCAGATTTGTAATACTGGCCTGAGGAGTAGACTTCTCTTCCCAGTGGTCTAGCCGAAGGCCCAGAATTAGCTTCACTGGCTCAGCTGGGGTAATCTGCCTTTCCCTGAACCAATCACGATGGCCAGGGGGAGAGAATATGCTAATTGGCCAGACACAGGTTTGCTGCATCCCCAGGGTCTAGCTACACCAAAGCAAAATGGTCAGGGCGTAGAGGGGGAGGGCTGGCTCTCCAAAGGTAGCCTGGAGGAATGATGGATGTCCCACCTTCTCCCTGCGTCCCCACAACTCCATGAGCTGCCCACTCTTTTTCTTATCTTCCTCTAGTGCCCACCTGGATCCTGGCACTCTCGCTGAGCCTGGCTGGAGCCTTCCTCCTCCTCGCTGGGCTGGTGGTTGTTGCCGTGGTCGTCAGGAAAGGTACCAGCAGGCATAGCCCACCGGGATGTGGAAATGCTCTCCCACCCACAACCATTTTTAGGAGCATGGAGGCACACAGTTGGGAGTTCTTAATCCAAAAACTTAGCACTGAAGAACCCTCCATAATTTCTATGATGGTGGTGGCAGGGCAAATTTAAATATAGTATGTATATGTACATATATATGTATATTTATATTATAACATAAATAAATATATTATATAATACATAATATTATATATAATGTATAATTATGAAATATATACTTATATATGTAATAACAAATATATATTATAATATATAATATAAATATTTTTGTTGTGGCAAAATATACATGTTATAAAATTTACCATTTTAATCCTTTTTAAGGGTCCAGTTCAGTGCCATTAAGGACATTTACTTTGTGCAACCATCTGTTTTCATCTTCCCAAGCTGTAAATCTGTCCCCATTAAACATTGATTCCCCATTCTCCCTCCCCTCAGCCCCTGGCACTTACTGAAATCAGTATTTAAAAAAATTTTTTTTAACATGCTTGTACCTTGTTTGAAGTTTTTACCAACACACATTACTCATGCAATTGGGAAAAAAAATGTCTTCAGCAGCTCTCCTGTTGAGTGGGAAATTTGCCAGGGGAGAAGGCAAGGCTGGGCTGAAAGTGTACCGGGGGCTTTTTGGTTTCTTGGCTTTTTGCAACCAGGACCAAAATCTAACAAATGCTTTTTATTTTTTTTATTTTTTTATTTTTTGTTCCCAGTTAAAGTAAAACAATTGCAGAAGAAACGGTGAGACCATCCCTGGAGACCCTCAGAGGGCGGTTTGGGGGGAAGAAAACTCAGTCCCAAGGCAGGAGTTCCTGATGGATGTTAAAGATAGAGCTGATGGGGTTCTGGGGATAGGAGGGGACAGACGGGTACTTCCCCCAGGGGGGAATGGAAACCTCCCCCAAAACAGCGTCCTTCGGTGGGAGTGATTCTTAATAGCAACAGGGTGCCATTTATGCAGCGCCTGCAGTGTTCCGGGCACTGTGCTCGGAGACTCTGGGCCCAGAGCCCACAGGATCCTATCAGCAGCTCCGGAAGCAGGCACTGTGAATAGTCCCATTTTACAGATGAGGAGGCTGAGACTTCCTTACATCTCTTTACTGCCAGCTGTCAAAAAGTGTTGGGTAATCGGGCTAGAAATCCACAGGTGGTGGGGGACCAGGGGGAGGTGAGTGGTGCCCCTGGGGTTGTGCAGTGTAGCCTGTAGGCAGTGGCCCTGGTTCCTGGGCATCCATCAACTGGCCCCGGCCTCGGTTTCTCCACTCTGAGAGAGAGGTGGATACTGCGCTGCCTAGTGGCCGAGAACCAGCAAGCCCTGGGGATCAAATCCTGACTTCACCTAGTGGTGGGGCTCCTGTAAGAGAATTTCCATCTGAGGGGATTCCAGGAGGATGCAGGGGTAGGTGGGGAGGAAGGGCCAAGTTTGGGCCTAGGGCTTCCCAGAACAAAACTCCTGCCGGAGACAAGTCGTCATCTTCTCCCAAATGCCTCTGCAGAGAGCGAGAATCCTGCTGGGCCCAGATTAACTTCGCCACCACAGGTGTGTGCCTCCCCGTTACCATCCCCTGCCAGGGGGTCATTGCCTCAAAACACCATCAGGTCTCACTGCTCACTATTGAATCTCTTCTTCAGCTGCTCACTTCCCTTAGAGTAGAGAACACACCCTTCCCCTCTTCCCTCTTCCCCTCCTCCCCTGGTTACTGACCAGGTTTCACCTCTCACTTCTCCTTGCCCTATCCTCAGGCCTCTCACTCACTCTGCCCTCTGCCTAGAACACTCTTCTTCCCTGCGGTCTCAGTCTAAAGGTCACCTCCTCCAGAAAGCCTTCCCTGACTCCCTAGGCAGGGTCTGCTCTTTCTAATACCATGCCCCCAGCACCACAGTTTCTTCCGTAGAAACACAATTAAGTACTCATTGCATGCTTATATGTGTAATGCTCGTCTCCACCACTGGACCATCAGCTCCATGGTGGGGCGAACTGCATCTGTCTTGTCCACGCCCCGGGGCACCTGGGTGCCTGGCACCATCTTCTGGTGCAGAAGCTGAAGTTCGGCCGACTGCCACCAGGGGGTGAGAGGCCACCACCCTGTGAAATCCCCCTGGCAGAAAAAACTCCATTCTCTGTACTTCCTTCACTGCCCCACACATTTCTTGAGCACCTACTATGTGCTGAGATCTGCGGGCTCCAACAATAACCAAGACAGAGGTGGTTTCTGTCCACAAGCTCATACCCCACAGGGGCTGGACCCTGTCTGGGCTAGGAGGGTGGTCCCCCAGGGGAAGTGATGTTTGATCAGAGGCTGACAGGGGAGCAGGGAGTAGCTGGGTGATGAGTGGGAGATTAGGGGGAGAGCCAAGGGTGGCAGAGGAGTTGAGGGGTGTTCCGGAAAACGAGAGTTGAGACGAGACACCCGTTTTCCAGAGGGCAGCCAGAGGCCCTGGAAAGAGAGTTCTGATCAGAAGAGGTTCAATCTGTAGCTGTGCATGGTTCACCCTGCAGAATGGGCTGGAAGGGGCCAAAGAGGATGTTGGGTGATGGACCCCATGCCCTTCCTCAGGGTGGACTTGGGGCCTGTGGGTGTGTGGGGAGGGCAGTGAGCAGGAAATTTGAACTGGCCCCTGGCCTGGCTTTCTCTGTTTCTGTTCCAGACATGTCCTTCGATAACACCTTGTTTACCATCTCGGTAAGTTGTCCCGTTTCTCGGTCCCGGTTTTCTGCTGACTGTCCTGACCACGGGAATGTGGGGGACTACCACTGGGCTGAGCCGACCTACCATTCCTGAGCTTCGGGGACCTGGGAAAATCACCAAGCAGGAATTGTTTGTGAGCTGGGAGTTGGCTCTGGAAAATTCCAGGGGACTGGCAGTGGCCGCATTATCGAGGCCCTAGTGGGGTAGTGGGCAGGCCCCTGGGGGTCTGTGCTGCCCTTGCACTCAGAATGGTGACAGGGGACTCAGGGCGACCTGGTGGCTTCTCTGGGGTCATAGAGCCTTGTGACAACCCAACGCACACTGTGGTCCCCTCTTGGTATAAAGAAAAGCTTGTCTTTGTGTTCAGTTTTAGAAACTTCAGCTGGATGTCCCAGACATGGGTTTCCCTTTCAGCGGTAAGGGTCTCACCACACATCCCCCTCTTAGCAAGGGGTGTTGCTCCCCCAGATCACACAGCGTCCTGACTGGGATTTGAATCCAGTTCAATGGGAGTCCTCTGCACAGTTGCATCTTGTGGTGGCCTTGGGTACAGATTATTATTCTTCATTCTTAAATTTATTTATTTGTGGGGGAGGTAACTAGGTTTGTTTGTTTGTTTGTTTATTTGTTTGTTTGTTTTAGCAGAGGTACTGGGGATTGAACCCAGGACCTTGTGCATGCTAAGCGCGCACTCTTTCTGAACTAGAAACTCCACCTACTAATTTTTTTAAACTAAATTAAAGATATCTGACCCATGGACACCATGGATGAAGGGAAAGTCCAGCTAGCTCCTCTCCACGCAGAGGGGCTCAGGTCTGGGGTGCAGGTGCTCCCACTTCAGGTGGCCTCAGGGTGTCACTTGTAGAAGTGGATGCTTTGGTACTGTCATCAGGGAGCCCGGGGCCGGGTGTGTCTCCACCACGATGGGGAGCAGGGCTAAGGTGAGGATTGGATGAGTTCAACCTAGCCTTCCTGGGCATCTGAACAAGAACAAGATGAGGCCCTCAATCCCTCAGAGTTTCTTAATCCTATAGGGGGAGGCAGACGATGCCACGTAGGGTAGGAGTGACCAGGGAGCTCACTTCCGACTTAGATGGGAGACCCAGGACGTCTGAGAGATAAACGAAAAGCAGGAGGATGGATCCAGTCTCAGGACACGTCCTTGGCACAGCCCAGTAGAGCTGGGTGCAGCGGATTGAGGAGTCGAGGGGGGACCCGCGAAGAAGTTTGACTTTTACTCCAAGTGAAGTGGGAGCCAGGGCAGGTTCAGAGCAGAGGAGGGACGTGACCCGAGCTACGTGCTCACAGGCGCCCTCTCGCGTCTGCGAGGAGAATAGGCTGTGGGGGCCGTGGACAGATAGGCTAAGAGACCGGAGCGCAGGCGACAGTGATGGTTCACACGTGAGATGTGGTGGGTAGTTTGGTCTAGCGTGTTGGCAGCGGAGGTGGAAGAAGCGCACAGATGCAGGTCAGGTAGATTCAGCGGATGGGAAACACGGCACTGATTTTGGAGTGGATGAGTGGGAGGGGGCTGTATGGGGGAGTCCTGGGGAGGCGCAAGCTTGGAGAGAAAAAGAGACAGCCCACCTCACCCGGTGATGTGCCAGAGCAGATGGAGACTGGCCCCCTTCATGGGTATACAGATGGTGGTAAGCAAGGGGCCTGGCACCGGCCCGTTCAGCTCTCTGAAGTCTCAGCTCAGGGAACAAATCTGAGCTGTTAAGAAAAACCTGGCAGGCAGAGCCAGTTCTAAACCGTTCCGTGAGAAGCCAAACCGCTCAAGGCACCAGCCTGGTGATTTCTGTCTTTCCCCACTCCTCTTTTAAGGCATTTAAAATTAAACAATGGAAAACAGAGAAAAGCAAGGAGAAAAATAATACTTATTTCTCAGTATCTTAGTCCTGGTGACTTAAAAAATATATTTCTTAATTAAAAAATTTTGAATATGAAATACATCTGTATGTCAAAATTATACATATAGTAAAGTTCTCTTCTATTACTTAACCCCTGTCCACCCTCCGGTTTCCCCCTTTTATACACATATGGGTAACTACCATTAGGAGCTTCTTGCAAATAGACGCAAAGGCAAAAATAGCAAGTCTATATCCTAACACTTTTTAACACAAAATGACAGCATGCTAACCACACTGTTATGCACAGTGCTCCTTTTCCTTAACAGTAAATTCTAGTGATCTTTTCTAGTTTCTTTTTTAAAATCATTGTAAAATATACATGATATTTACTATTTTGGTCATTTTTAAGTGTACAATTCTGTAGCATTAAGTAGATTCACATTATTGTGCAACCATCACCACCACCCATACCCAGAACTTCATCTTGCAAAACAAACTACAACCCCATTAAACACCAACTCCCTGTTCCACCCCCACTGCAGGCCTTGACACCCACCATTCTACTTCTGTCTCTTCTATGGATTTGCCTATTTTGGACATTTTGTATAGAAATAATGCCATATAATCTTCATCTGTATGAGTCCTAGCAAACCCAGGATGGGTGGTACTGGCATTCTCCCTCATTGTACAGAAGAGGGAACTGAGGCACACAGGGGTTGATCACACCACTAGGAAGAGGTAGAGCTGGGATTTGAACCCAGGCTGTCTGATTCCCTATTCAGCAGAGAGGAAGGCAGGACAGATGGCAGGATCAGGACTCTGAAACTGTGGTGTGCACACGTGTCTGTGTGTGTGTGTAGGGGGGCTGAGATGAGAGCTGATGGACTTGGGGAGTCTCAGGCTCAGAACATGGGGCAACCCAAGATTCTGAAACCCCAAATCACCTGATTCTCTATTTTTCCTTCATGGACAAAGAAAATGTCTTTAGAAGAAGATGCAGCCACTCTGGATGGTCCCTCAGGCTCTACTGTGACACCTGGCAACTCTGGTCCCCGGAAGAGACCCACCTCCACATCATCTTCACCTGAGCCTCAGGAATTCATCACATTCCGGGCCTGCTAGGGGGACCCCTCTCTCTGTGTGTGCCCTCTGTTCAGCCCTCTCCCTGAGCTGGCTAGGCTATGGAGGGCCTTCCAGCTACTTTGGGAACTTCTGGCTGCTCCTTTCTCAGGGAAGTGAACAGAAGAGATGAAGAGGACCCTTGGCCTTGGAACCGTCCTTACAGAGGAGCAGGAGTGGGAATGGGGGTGCAAGCGTTGTCCTGGAGGCTGGACAGGAAGCAGGAAGCCTCTCTTTGGATTCCCAGCTTCTCAGATCACCAGGGAAGGTGATGTGAGGATCCCTTCTGACCCTCAGCTACGTCATTACAAAGTCTGAGCTCTCCGCACACCCCTCTGGTTTCCTCCTTCCCCTGTCACACCTGACTTGGCCAACCTGACTGGGTTTTGGGAGCATGGGTACCTGGGGGGGTATATAGTTTGTGTGCCCTGCTGGCATGCCTAAGTTATTAATAATAATGTGTTGAGCTGTTCCCAAGGCTTGTATGGAGTGTAATCCTTCAAGCCCTGGATTTCAGAGGTCCAGTCACTGATTACTGGGTGGAAGGAGTACCACTCAACTGCACGCAGTCAGGGTGCAGGCCCTGGTGCTGAGGAGGCCCATGGAGGTGCGGGGAGGGGGACTTTGCTACGTGGGGTCTCTGCTAAAGTCCTTGCATTGGTGAGTACAGGAGGTGGAATGATGGGGAGTGGGAGTAGAGGGACATTGGGGAGAATAAATAGTCAATGTCCTGGGAAAAGTGGCAACTGGAGATGGGAAGTTCCTTTGTAACCCCCCAGAGAGAACTGGGGCCCTGAAGCAGTGGAGGGAGTACTTGGAGGGAAGATGTATGTGTGTGTGTGCATATGGAAAGGGGCACTTGGTCCTGATCTGCTGGATTCACTCACTGGCCAGCCATCACTGGGGAAGGGGGAGTGAGTAGGGTGCGAAAGGGGCCAAAGGAAGGGTCCAAGAACTTTCTGTAGGGGAGAAGACGGTAAAGGGCCAAGGACAGAGGAGGAGGGCGCTGGAGAAAAGGGATGGAGATGATGGGGAAGAGAGAAGGAGCGGGTGACTGCTCCGAAAGGGGTCGCAGAGGTGTGCAGAGGCCAAGTCGTCCCTCAAACTGCTTTTCCAGCCGGCGGCCTGGGGGTGGGGCCACAGCTTGGGGCGTGTCCCTGCGTCCTAGTCCCGCCCCTTACTCCGGCCCTCCTCGAGAACAGAGAGCCTGACAAAGACCGGGTGGGAGGGAGCAGGACCGGCATAGGGGCGGGGTCTCCTCGCAGCTGGACCCCGCCCCTCAGCGTGCCTCCTCACAAAGCCGGGCGGGACCAGAGGCGGAGTCCAGTCTCAGAGGCGTGTCGGAGCGGCCCGGCGTCAGGCCCGCCCCCGCCGCTCCCGTGGGTGGGGAGCCACCTCACACGGCGGGACCGCTTGCGCGGGGCGGGGCTAGGGGCGTGTCCACAGGCCGAGTACCGCCCCCTGACGCGGGCTCCGGCCCCGCCCTCCTGGACCTCCGCAGCCTCACCGCCTTACAAAGCGCGGCGGTTCGAGCCGCGTCGCGCTGGGGGCGGGGCCCAGGGCTAGGGGCGTTTCCGGGCGGCTGAGCCTCACTCGTGACGTACGCTCCCACCCGCGCGGTTGCTGGGCGGCGGAGGCACCTCACAAAGCCGCGACCGTTCGTGTGGGGCGGGGCGGGGCGAGGAGGGGCCGGCCCCGCCCCCCAACGTGCTCCCTCCCAGAGCCCAGGGCCACCGGCAGGGGGCGCTGCGCTACGGGGCCCGGCCGCAGTGGCGGTGGCGGCAAGGCGGCGCGTGGCCGGCAGGCGGCGCTGCCCGGCTCGGCCTCGGCCTCGGCCTGCGCGGCGGCGGCGGCGGCGGCGGCGGCGGCGGCGGCGGCAGCGGCGGCGGCCTGGGCCCGGGCGCGGCGGCGGCGGGGCCTGGAGCCGGATCTAAGATGGCAGCAGCGGCAGCGGCGGCAGGGCCGGGCGTGGGCGGCGCGGGGGCAGCCGGCCCGGGTGTCGCGGGGCCCTGCGGGGCCGTGTCCGTGTTCCCCGGCGCCCGCCTCCTCACCATCGGCGACGCGAACGGCGAGATCCAGCGGCACGCGGAACAGCAGGCGCTGCGCCTCGAGGTGCGCGCCGGCCCGGACGCGGCGGGCATCGCCCTCTACAGCCGTGAGTGCGGGGCCGCGGGACTGGGCCGAGGGCCGGGCTGCGCACGAGGCCGGGAGGGCGGGGGCCCGGGGCGGGAGGATCGCGGCCGCGGTGAGGGGCCCAGGGTCCCGAGGGTGAGGGGCCCTGGTCCCTGGGGGCCTGGTACGAGGTCCTTGTGGCCGAGCCGAGGGAGCTAGGTGTCGGGGGGCTCCGAGTTAGGGGTGTGCAGGAACGGTGTCAAGGGGCAGAGAGAAAAGAGGGCGTGCGTGGTGGCCAGAGGTGAGGTGCCCGGAGTATGGAGGGAAGCGGGAAATGGGGGAGTAGTGTGGGCCCTGAGATTGGGAGGGGTGGGCAGGAAGTGGGGGGCCGAGAGTGAAAGGTAAGAACTCAGAGGAAGCCAGGGGCGTGGGGGCTGGGTGAGAGGGGTGGGGGCCTGGGGCGTGGGAGTCTGGGGGCGGGTGTGGCCTCCTGGCGCAGGGAGGGACCTGGGCAGCCTCAGGCCATCTCAGGGACCCCCTGGACTGCTAAGGACGGTTGGAAAGTGGTGCCCAGCTTGGGGTGGCCTGGAGGACCCCGTTCCACCCATCTGGAGGGCTTGGCTTTGCGGACCCCCTAGTGGGAAACTTCTCTGGGGAGAGGGCCCATGCGAGGGTGGTGCGAACCTCTGGATGTGCACCTCGTGGAAACGTGTACGGGTAGGGCCCCTTCTTGATGCCCGGCTCCGAAGTGAGAGGTATCACTGCCGCCTCTCTCGCCACTGTCGTCCGATCTTCCTTCTGGGGGATGTGAGAAACTGGTTACATTTTCAGAAGCTAGTTTCAAAACTGACATTTCGGTGGGAAAAAAAAATCACAAGCGCGTTTGCCAAGGGTCCCCCGCCTTTGTAGTCCATCCTTTTTCATTCTTTTGTTACTCTTTCTTATCCGTTCTCTGCGTGTCTATTCCTCATTCACGTTTTGTTATTAGGTTACATTCAGCTTTGTCTCTCCCGGTTTCTTGCATTGATGCCCTGGGGAGTCACTGAGGTGGTCTTTACTGACTTTGGCCTGTGTGAATTCTTTTCCACTTTGGGAACTGGGTTTTCTGAAGGGAAGACAGTGGAGCAGTGGGTTCACACACAGGATTCTCCCTGCCCCTCAACTTGGAAAACCCAAAATGATGGAGCTGTGTCTATCTCCCCAGTGTTGCACCTCTTTTCTGCTGGGTCTTCTTGGGCCAGATGAGAGAGAAGGGTATCCCAGGTGGGCATTGGAGCTCAGGACAGACACTTAAGCCCAGCAGGACCGCCCACATCATAAGTATGGCCGTTCATTTGACAAGCATTAGTTGGGTACAGAACAAAGTTGGGCAACGCTTGTCAAATGAGGGTCCCATGGCTGATCCTCAAAGAGGTTCAAGGGGATTTGTCTTTTCTTGGTAAATAAACTTCTTTTGCTCTTAGAACTGTTTTACTTTTTTTGGAATTACTAGGAAGACAGTGCCGGGTTTTCCCATATATTCTACACATAATCTCCTGTCTTCTTAACGTATTTCCCTGGGAGAGTTTTTTCTTTTGTGTTTTTGTTTTGTGGATGTACTCGAAATTGTTATTAGTTACAAAGGTGACCCTTCTCTTTTACAGGTGTTTCTAACTAAAGCATTAGTCAAGAGGAGAAAGTCCATGTTTCTCAGACTGAGATCCTCAGTCTAGGATGATAAAGTCTTGGGTCTGAATTTTTTTTCCCCTATATGCTCTAGTAACGGTGGCGTGGGCTTGAGAGTGTGGGTTCTGGACTTGGCCAAGCCTGGCTGTGTTAGTTTCCCAGGGCTGCCATGACAGAATGGGTGGCTTAAACAGCAGAAGCGTATCCTCTCACAGTTTGTGGGCAGAAGTCCAAAGTCAGGGTGTCGGCTGGGCCACACTTCCTCCAGAGGCTCTAGAGGGGAGTCCTTTCTTGACCCTTCCAGCTTCCTGTGTCTCCAGGCATTGCTTGACTTGAGGCAACAGAAATCCAGTCCCTGCCACTGTCTTCACGTGGCTGTCCCCTGTGTCTCTGTGTCTTTTCCTATCAGGTTATCTGTCACTGGATTGGGGGCCCACCCTAAATCCAGGCTGATCTTGAGGTCCTTAATTATGTCTATAAAGACTCCTTTTTCCAAATAAAGTCATAGCCACAGGTTCCGGGGGTTAGGGCTTAGCCATAATTTTTAGGGTCGATGACATCGGCTAGACAGGTATCTTGCGGGTAGTTGTGGGGTCTCTGGGCCTCAGTTTCCTCAGTGGCAGTTGGTGATGACACCAGCTGTGTGACTGTGTGGCACAGCATGTTTGCTCGATAAACGAACACTTCTTTGGAGGCAGCACCTGCTCCCATGACAGGAGGGGCGATGGCCTCAGAGTTGGCCAGGGGACTGCTCGGGGGCGGGCGAGGCAGCCATAGGTCCCCAGCCTGCCTGAAGAATGCGGGCACCCCAGGAGGGACTGCTCTGAAGCCTGCCGGGGGAGTGCAAAGTCTTGGATCTGAGAGCAGGCCCGGCATGCTGGGCATGGAGGGCTGGCCGACAGTCTCCCCGTCTCCCCGGAGAAGTCAGAGATGGTCTAGCCCCTGGGGGACGTGTGGGGATGTGACCTCTGGGTGGGCGAGGGGCACTGAAGGGGCACCACGCTGCTGGGAGGAGCTTTAGGCCTTCTCTTGGGATGAACTTCCTTCCCTGGCCTCAGCATTTTCCAACCTGGACTCTCCTGGGAACTGAATGCCTTGGCCAGGTGAGAAGGCATCAGGAGCCCTGTTCTGCTCACTGTCCCTCATGAGGCGGGGTCCCGCGAGCTGCCTGTGATTCCAGACTCTCTCGGGATTCGACTCTGTGTAGGGGTGGGGTGAGGGGTCGGCCAAGACACTTGCACGGATCTCCCAGTGCCTCACATGTGAGAGGTGAGCCAGAGGTGTCCTTGGGTGCTGGTGAGGGTACTGAACATGGAGTCTGACTGATGTGTGTCACAAGCTATGATGCCTCGAACCAGTCATTTCACCTGCAGCAACACCTGTTTCCTTACCTGCAGTGACACTTACCTGTGCTCAGCCTCGGGTGCACATCTGCGACGGGAATAATGCCACTGGGGACCCGGAATGTGGGAGAAGTGTTCTGTCGGGGTGTGGAGCAAGGAGTCGGGCTGTAAAGGGTAGATCTGGCTGTGGATGGTGTGGAATGGTGAAGAGCTGGCTTTTCTAGGAGGGAATCCCTTACACTGCAGGGCTGCCCAGCCGCCTCGCGCCCCCGGCAGAAGGGAGAGGGACCCCTGGGCTGCAACTTCTGTCTCAGGCGGCAGGGCTGGGAGATGAGTGTGGGTGGCAGAACGTGAGGCCAGTTCCTGGACGTCTGCACCCTCTGTGTGGAAGAGACGACAGCTGCGGAGGGCCCGTCCCAGTCACCCTGCAGGGAGGTAACCCTCCCCACTCCTTGCCACTTGATGTCCCCCTGGCCCGTGTCCATGGCCTTGGCTATATGGCAGCCACCAAAACCAGGCCATTTTCTCTGGGCAGACGTGCCGGCTTCCCAGGCCTTGAGGAAGCTTTGGCACGGCCTCTGGTGTTCCTGGACGCGGGCTGCCCTCCCCTTGCAGGGAGGCAGCTCTTGGGGAAGCCCATCGTGGGGTGGCGAGCAGAACAGACTCTCAGTTCCTCAGCCCCACGGCGGCCTTTCTGGAGATGACTGTGCTGCTTTTCTTTCTTGGTTCACTAGCCTCTCCCCGCCCCGCTGGCTGGGAGGGATGCTCAGCAAGGCTGGCTCTGACGGGGGCTAAATTTCAGTTCGGGGGGGCCCTGCCTGGGGACGGAAACCCCAGAGAAAAACCCTCTGTAAAAGCAAGGTAGTGAATGGCAGCCTGCTGCAGAGGCAGGCACCCCATGACCCCCTTCAGTCCCACTCCCGGTACCCCCACCCCGACAGCTGCGGGGGCGGCAGGAGGGCTTGGAAGAGCCCGCCTGTGCCCAGCCTGTAGGACATTCAGTGTCAAGCAGGGATGACAACCCAGAAGGTTAGTCACATCAAAGGCATTCATGTTTCATTGGTGCCTGCCAGTCACTGTGGGCTGCTGCCATTTATTGAGCACTTACTGTGTGCCTGGCCCAGCTTATTACACTTGTGGTGACAGATGCAAATGCTTGACAGTGGGAGCAGCTGGGGAAAGATAATAGTATAAATCAAGGCCTGTGGGCAGGCGATGGCCTGTAGGCCAGGTGGAGCCTACGGCTAATTTTTTAACCCATGAGAGCAAAAGGAGTATTATACATTTCTGAAGGGTTAGTGACAAAGAAAAAAAAAAAGAAACCCAAAGAAAGAATATTCTAGAGCATAGAGTCCAGCAAAAGCTAAAATACTTACTTACTGGCCCTTGACAGTAAAAGATTGCCGACCCCTGGGGTGAATGAATGAAGCAGCAGGAGAAGGAGGAGGACGCGGGGACTCAGCCCCAGACAGGGCTGGCAGATCTGCCAGAGCTTAAGAAAAGCCGAAAAGCCCTTTGTGTACGTCTGTTTGTTTTGATTGTGAAGTGTCCTGATTGCTCAGGCCAAATAGAGTACACTTTCTGGGCTGTGCGGGCCAGTTAGCCTGACAGGTGTGACCCTTGTTGTGTGTTACCACTGGTCCTTAGAACAGTTCTGGGAGTCAGGGACTCTACTCCCATTTTATTGTTGGGAAAAAAGAGGTAAAAGGGCTTGACCAGATAACACTGCTGGCAGGCAGCAGAGCTGGCTCTCGAGTTCACAGCTGGTGGACCCTCTGTTTTACTGCAGACTGCTTCGGTGAGAAAGGATGGTTAGGATTCAGTTTATCTGTGTGTAGCAGTGGTTTGAGCAAGAAGACATTTCGTTTCTTGTGCTAAAGTCTAGAGATTGGCGAACCAGTGCTGGTGTGGAAGCTCTGTTCCAGGAAGTCCTTGGACCCAGGACCCTGCAGGTCCTAGGGTGAGGTCTTCTCATTGTGGATCAACGTGGTGGCTGGAGTCCAGCTATTACACCCTGGTTTCCAGATAGCAGGATAAAGGGAGGGACAAAGGATGCCAAGGGCATTGCCAGGTATCTGTTAGGGAAGGTTCCCAGAAGCTGGTCCTGGATGCTTCTGCTTTCATTCCATTGGCTAGAGTGCAGTCTCGTGGCCACCGCTAGCTGCAAGGGAGCGTGGGAAATGTAGTCTTTAGTCTGAGTGACCCTGTGCTCAGCTAATTTCAGGGTTTCTCTTTCTGTGGGAGAAAGGGAGAATGGACACTGGGAGGCAGTCACCTTGGCCACAATAGGTAGGACGTGGATGTAGCCACCAGAGTTCTGGGAAGGATATTACTGGTTTATGGAAAGATGCTCAGGTGGGGAGGTGGGACCAGCCTGGTGAGGAATGGAGGAACTGAAGGATGGGTAACAGTGTGGTCAAGAGCTGCGTCCTGTTTTTCATGAGGGCCTCACGTGATAAGAAGGGTATTTCTGAAGGTTTCTCTGGCAGCAGGTTACAGTGTAGACAGGAACAAGGAAAGAAGCCTGTGGAAGCTTCCCGACTAGAGAACACAACAGGAAAGTAACCGAATAGTTTCGCCTTAGCCTGTTTTTGAAGCGTGTCAGAGGCCAGGAGTTGTGTTTTGGAATTCTGCCCGGGGCACTGGGGACGAGATGGCAAAGGCCATGACCCACAGCCAGGGGTCATGAGTGACCTGCTGGAAGGGTTTGCTCCACTGTGTGGTTAAAATAAAAGGAGACTCCCGGTGTTTTTAAAATCGGGTGATTTCACATTAAAATCTGGCTTTGTACTTCTGAAAACTCAGAACAGCCGGCAACCCTGGGCCTGCACACCCCAAGGTGGAGTTGGGCGGCCGTGCCACCTTCAGAAGGGGCAGGCACCCCGATTGGCTGGAGTCCCCTCTCTCCTTGCCACTACCCCAGCACAGGCCTTGCACCACTAGCCATTTGCCCTGTCACTTGCAGTGACTTGTTTCTTATAGAGATGTTTCTCTGAACCTGGGTTTCCATCGGCTATGGGAAAACATCTCTTACCCTAAGCCCACGCTCTTCTTCGGCCCCTGTTCTCCCTCTGGGTGGCTGGGTTTGAGCCCTGTGGAGCTGGGGGCTATTACCCCAGCCCAAGCTGACCTGGCTCCCAGCCCTGGGCCCCACCTACTGCCCACCTTCCAAGCCCCTCCCCTTCCTCGCCTTCCCCTTCTCCTGTGTAGGCCCACAGGCCCTCACTGGCAATTTGGAATGCCAGAGTTCTGAAGACCTGACTTCCTGCTCATTTGACAGCAAGATCTTACCTGACCCAAACTCGGGCAAAATCCCCGCTGAGCTGCCTCATGGGGCTCACTATAATCTCAGTGGATCCAGTTCAGGATGACTATTCACACGTTTCCCTGCAAAGCCGTGATTGGTTACAGATGTTGCCTGTACTCTGCTGAGGATAATTCATGTTATCGGTACCTTGTTACCTGTTTTCGAAGCTGATGAGTTTGTCATCTGAAACACACTGGGCCCCATGTGTTTCAGGCCGGGACTGAGGGCCTGGCATATACCCACAATGGGTTGTATGTGAGACCACAGGTGGAAAGTGGTCGGCGCCACGAGTAGTACCTGGCAAGGAGGCACTGGCAGTAGGTGTGGGGGTCTGGATAAGGTGGGCTTGCGGGGCCTTTCTGCGGAAGTAGGAGTACGGCGTGAACTCACTGGTGATTCTGAGGGGCCAGGCCTGGGACCAGGTCAGATCTAGCAGAGTCAGGGAGGCAAGGGAACTCTCGGCAGCAGGCGTGGTTCCTTTCCCGGGGAGCCTGGGAGATGGTGAGTTTGCCAGGACATGGGGAGAAATACGCATCCCAGACAGGGAGGGATGGAAGGCCAGACCTGGCTGCTCCCATGGAGGCTGGAGGCTTGGGGGGGACTTTGGGCAGCTCAGAGCTGAGGCTCTCAACCTGAAGTCCTTGGAGGGCCCCTGAGGTGGTATCCCGTGATCCTTTGAAATGGTATGCAGTTTGCGTAAGGGAAGAGGGACCAGAGTCAGTAGCTGTGACCTTGGACACGCCTCCTTGGCTGTAGGACAGGGGTGACAGCAGGACCTCTCTGGAGGGAACACTTGTAAGATGCTTAGTTCTATGTGGTTCTGGTAAACTGTGGTCGTGGCCCTGCTGTTGGGTCTCTGTGCATTTTTCTGGGGAGAGACTCCCTTGCTTTTGACTGGCCTCAGAGGGGGACCTGAGAAAGTCTGTCAGCCACTGGAGGACAGCCCCAGATTGGGGAGTGGAGTCGATGCCCCTGGCTTGTGAGGGATGGGGGTGGTCAGTGGGAGAGGTGGAGGCTGTGTGTGTGTGTGTCCAGACACGGGAGTGGCTTTGAATGGACATGAGGGCCAAGGAGAGGTCACTAGATTTCTGATTCAGAGGAGCAGCCATCTGAGGGCTGGGTGGGGGAGGGTGGACCTGGGCAGATGGCAGGTCTGGGGAGGGTGGGGTGGGAAGGGAGTGGGGGCCTGACCTCACCCATGATGGCAGGGCCCATCAGCAGTTCCTTGAAGATGAGGAGACCTCAGCTTTCATTCTTTCACTGGAAACACGTATTCAGAGTGGACTTGCTGTCTCTTTATCGTGGTCCTTAACCGTTTGTCTAACTTTAAACAGCAAAAATACACTGAGCATCCGCCGAGCGCCAGGTAGTGTTTGAAGAGCTGGGGGTAAGCACATGGGACCACACTGGGGGGTCTCAGGGTGTGTGTGTGACAGGCGCTAAGTCAGCAGTCACCCAGACTCTCTGGTGGTCAGTGCCTTGAAGAAGATAAAATGAGCTGAGGCTTGAGAATGCTGGGGGCAGGGCTGCTGGAAGTGGGGGCAGGGGCGGGGGGGCTGGTCAGGGTTGGTCCCACCCAGAATGGGGCATTAAAGCCATGGGGAGAAGAGCACCTCACCGTCGGTGGGACGGCAAACTTTGCCTCAGTTTCCTCAGCTGTAAGATGTGGATCTTTGTAGCATCTACCTTGGAGGGTTGCTGTGAGTTGTGAGTTCATAGAAGTAAAGTGCTTAAAATAGTGTCTTGCTCAGCAGGCGGGAAGACCAGCTGGTTCTGAGGGCCCGCACGGCCAAGGGCAGCCAGCAGCCAGTGTGGCTGGAGCCGGGCAAGCGGGGGGAGGCCCCAGCAAGGGGCTTGGCGCTTATTCCCAGAGTGTTCCCCAGGGAGGGAACTGACACCTGTGGTTGTGCCTGGGCTCAAGCCCAGTTCTGTCCCCGTCCTTTCCTAGCAGGGCAGTCCTGGGCGCATGATTCAGCCTCCCGAATCTCAGCTTCCTTGTTGGTGGGGAGGTTTCACTGAGGGGCTTGGCTGGTGCCTGTAGGCGCAGCCCTGCACGATCAGACACCATCCCCGGCCCCGGCTCACTCCGAGTCTTGGGGAGCAGAGAGAAAGCGGACGAGGAACCCCTTCTCCTCGCTTTGGGGGGGTGTAGCCCAGGAGCCAACCTGAAGAGAATAGGGTAGAAGGCCACCAGGCAGAGAGAGTTGAGGTGGGGAGGAGGGAACTCCCAGGGCTGGGGGCAGTGGCTCAGCTGGGGTGCCGGCCTCTCCCGGGAAGCTGGGGTCCACTCTGTTTCTGGGTCAGTTGTGCTCTCCTGGGTCCCTGTCTCTCGTCAGGCCCAGGGGCAGGCCTGCTTTACATTGCTGGGCTGGAATGCTCTGCTTTCCCCCTCCTGGTCTGCAGCAGCCTTCTCTGGGTCAGAAGCAGCTGGAGGTCATGATTGGCATAGATACGGCCTGGAGTCTTGAGTTGACCTGACCTTGTGACCCTGGACAGGTGACCCCGGCCAAATGACCCCAGTTCTCCCTTCAGTTCCCGCCTGGAAAATGGAGAGTGGTTTTGAGGGCTGCTCTTAACCCCGCGAACCCAGCAGCTGAATAACATGGTGTAAGATATTGGTCTCCCACCCGTGCTGAGTGGTCTGGAAGAGGCGCTGTGTCCCAGGTGGGGGTGATCACGAAAGCCTGGGACAAGTAGGGGGAGAGCCAGGAGGGGCATAAGAGGTGACCTTGGCGATCCTGCCCAAGCCCCTCCTGGTCCCGATGACTCACTTTGTGCATTCACGCTCCTGTTTTCTCACTTCCGGGACTTGCTTGGGAAGCTTTGGCATTCAGGGTCCTGGGAACAGTGCAGGGCGGGGCCGTTGGCACCCCTCACATCTACACAGAGAAACCATGGCGCCTACCCTGAGCTTGTTACGCTACACAGCTCTGACTTTTGGTTTAAGAATCCCAAGTCCCTAACTCTCTCACATCCACCGCTTTTGTTCCCTGAAAACCAGTTATATGAAGGAAATTGAAACCAAGGAAATTGAGACCAGGCTCCACCTAGGCCTGCAGGAGTTGGAACGGAGACTCCGTGGCCCTCACATGTCTCTTGGGGTGGGTTATTCTTTAGATCACCTATTTTAATTGTTTAATCAACACACACAGGTGCCCGGGCCTTAGGTGCATGTGACGATTGTGTGCAGCCTTGTAACCACCACCCAAAGTGAGACCTAGAACCTGTCCCCCAGCCTCTGGGTGGGTTTTGTTTGGTCAGGTGGGTCTGTCCCCTGATTCTAGGCAGGGCATTCTTGAAAACAGGTCCAGACTGGTGGCCAGAGTGGGGGCCCCACCCCCACTCCTTGCATTGTTTGGGGGGAGAACCCCTTTTATTCCCTCTTTTTGTCTGTCTCTTTCAAACGATTCATCACCCACAGCTTTGGTGAGAGTGGGTCTCGACTGTTTTCTTTAAGATTGTTTGGCAGATTTGGTCCCCCGTTAATTGTGTCCCTGTGGCTGGCGTTCATTTTTGCTGGATGTGTTACTCATGCGATGGTTTTGTGTATAGAATCCTCCCTGACAACACAGGAACCGGTGGGATTCTGGTGGGTGGGCCGCGGGGACCCTGGCAGATCAGTGCTCTAATGAAAAAGGGATGCTCTCCTGACCACCCCCCACAGGGGGCCTGAGAATAAATAATCAAAGGCAGGTTGGGGGGCTTCTTGCAGACCCAAGAGAGACATTCCAGAAAACTTGCCACGTTCTTCCCTGAGCTGGAAGGGAAGGCAGAACAGGCTGGGGCTTTCAGTCTTCTCTTATGTGTCCTGGAGGTCCCTCCGCAGAGCCTGACTCTGGTTTGAGCCCTCGGTGTGACTGGAGGTTGGCGTCCCTAGTGTTGGATGAGCCCCAGGTCGGGATACTGGTGGGACTCCTGGCCTCAACTCCCTCCCATCCCCACCCCCAGGCGCTACTTATTGGCGCTTCCAGGCCCTGCCAGGCTAACGTTTGCTGAGCATGAACATGGGGCAGACGGGAGCCGTGCTGGGCACTTTGCGTTCACTGACTTGCCTGTCAGGCCAGTCCCGTGGGGGCCAGCATGACCACAGATTTTCCCGTTTTATAAGCAAGGAAACTGAGGCACCCAGTGGTGGGTGGCAGTCGGATGTGAGCTCCGGTTTGGCCTTGTCACCCTAGCTCAGCCCTGGGTCCCTCGGGCGCTGGTGAGGAGTCAGTGCCATCAAGGAGAATTAGCTCCCAGCCCTTCTGGTCCGTGTCCCATGTCAGGGCAGTGGCCCTTGTGGAGCCCAAAGCCGGTCTTTCCTCATTCCTGCCTAATGTCAGGCAGCCTCTGTCCCCTCCCGCCTGGGCCACATCTGGAGTCACATCTGGTGAGGCAGCTGCTGGCTGGGCGGGAAGGGGCCCTCCTAACTCAAACATCCTGTTCTCTGAGCCCGGAGACAGGGCTGGAGGGACTCCTGGAGGGCCTCAGGACATCCTGTTCCCCCTCTGGGCCAGTAGTCAGACTTTTCTGTCCAGATGGGGCTCTGCCGGGGCTCCAAGTGGGCCTCAGTCCCCTGAGCTCGTCCCCTCCATCACTCCTCTGCCCTGTCCTCCAGCCTCTTCCGGTTTGGCCTTCCTGTAGCCACCCTGGTCTGAGGGTTGAGGCCCCTCCGCTGGCCGGAGAGGGAACACATTTGTGTTCCCCAGACACTAACTGGCGTAGCACACCGTCCCTGGCAGCAGCAGAAGCTGGTGTGCAGAGTGGGTCCACCACCCTGAGCCTGGTCTCCTCCTGCTCCTTGACAGGCCTCATTCCAGCCCAGCCTTTGAGGCCTCCCCTGCCCACCTTGGTCCTCATAGAGCACTGCCTGCCCAGCTCCTGCTGTCACAGGTGGTGGAGACCTTCAGTGACGCCACCCAGCCTCAGGAGGCAGGCACCACCACCTCCCTGTAGTGAGGGCTCAGGGGTTGGCGCTTGCCATCCACGGTCAACCAACCAGGCCTCCGTCTGCCTGGGCCCAGAGCCCATGTCCTTCCCAAAGCCCTGATCAGGGTCCCCCACAGCTCCCAGGCCTGCTGTCCTCCCCGGAGCCTGGGGTCAGGTTTGGCTGTCTTTGACAAGCTGCCAGGTCCCCAGGCTGGGCCACTCTGAGCATGTCAGTTCTCAGTGCCTCAGTTTCCCCTCTTGAGACTGAGCTGGGGGTGTCCCAGAAGGTGGTGGTTGGGAGCATTAACTGAGGCCCTGCACTGTGTTAGGCATTTGCCTGGTACCACATACAGCAACAGCCTCAAAGTCACGGCCAGAGAAGAAAGGCCGGGCTGAGGGGGCTGGCAGCCCAGCCCTGTGGAGCGAGGGTCTGTGAAGCGAGGGTCTGTGGCGGCTGGTTTTGTTGCCTGTGCTCCCCCTCACCCCCCATAATTATCTGCTAAGCCCCCGTGCTTTCAGGGGCCCAGGAACCCGGCGCACATCTGCTGTTCCCTTTGTAGCTCACACAGCCCCGGGCTGCGGGCTGATTAGCATGGGTGGGGGGACGTTCGCACGTACTGGCTCCCGCCCAGCTGGGGCCCCTAGTGGTCTCTTCAGGAAAGCCCAGCCTTTTCTTTGTCTGGTCCTTCTTCTCTTGTGGTTGCCCTTCTGCACACCCTACAATTAGACTCATCTTCGGGCCCCCTCAACCAGGCCTGCAGGACCAGAAGCCTCCAGCCCCTGAAGGCAGAGATGCCCCCCCTTCAGCGCCCCCCTCCCGGGACCAGCCCTTTGAGAAGGGTCCCTGCTGACGCCCCCTCTCTGGCCCCTGAAGCGCTGAAGCCAGTGCTGACTTAGGAAGTTTGGGTGTCTCTGGCGTGGGGGCCCTTCAGGCTGTGGTCAGCCTGCCAGCCAAGGGGTGGGCTGCTGTTATTGTGAAATATTTTCCAAGGAATAAGGGATAATACAGCAAACACCACGAGCTTCCACCCCCACATTAAGAATTTAAATGTTGCCCGCAGAGCAAAGGACCCCCTGTCTTGTCCCCTCCCCGGGAGGTAGCCTCACGTTCAGCTGGCCCTGGTGGTTAGCCTTCACGAGGGGCCCTTTGATGTAGCCTGAAGACCCAGCCTGGACCCTTTGAAACCTAAAATAAAAAGACCTTCCCTAGCACGGTATGCAGCTGGTGCCCTCAGCCTCAGCCAGGTGACTGCTTCTGTGTCTGAGAGGCCTGTGCGGAGCCTGGTCTGGGAGCCCGATGTCTAGTCTTGAGCCCAGCATGGCCTTGTGACCAGAATTCTCTCTGGGACACCTCCAATCTCTGCCTCTGGCCAGAGTACCTTGGGGACATAGGGCCTGAGACGTGTGCTTTGTGCTCAGAACACCTGCTATATGCCTGTGAGTCTTGGGCTGGGCACAGGGTATGTCAGTCCTTATGCCAGTGTTGAGCGATGCGTTATTATTTTATTTTTCTAGACCTGAAAGCTGAGGCTTGTGGCCGTGGGAGGTGGGGGTCCAGGTGGCAGAGCCCGGGTTTCAAACCTGGGTCTAACGAACTCCAGAGCCGGAGTTCTGGGAACTGCACCTCACTGTGTGGCTTCCCTGGCCGGGGGAGAGGGACTGCCTTGGTCTTAAAGAAACCCAAGTCTCCAGTGGCCCAGTCCCCTGGCCTGGCCCCACCAGCGGCCCATCCTCCGTCACACCCACTGAGGGGGGTGGCTTGGGTGCTGGCCTGCTCTGGGAGAGACAGTCACCAGCTGAGAAGCCATGGACTTGACAAGGGGAGGGTTCGCTCAGGACCAGTTCGGGAGCCGGGTCTGAGCAGGGTCTGAGCGGGGCTCTTAGTCAGCCCTGCTCACTCCCGAGAGGGCCCAGGGGGCCCAGACCGCTTGAGTGGGTGCCAGGCCTCCCCTGCTGTCACGATTGCCTTTGGTCGGGTTATCTTTGGGGAACAGGGTAGAAATTCAAACTGCTGAGGAGGGTGTGACATGAAAAGTCCATCTCTTCCTCCCTCCCGCTCCGGGCCTGTCCCCCACGCTGCCTTCTGGCGTGACTTTCCTGCCCGGTTTTTCAGGCGCATACAGGCTTGCGGGCATAAATCTTCGCAGGAACCCACTATGCTCAAGGTTCTCCACGTTGAAACAATGGAGAGGGGGTGCCCACTGAAGAGCACGCCTCCTTTCCAGACACGGCCCCTGAAGTCATTTCAGTATTTCTTTGTAGACAAGCCCCAGGCACGCAGTGCGCCTGGCCCTCCCCTCCCGGCTCCCCGCCTCTCAGGTTTACACCGTCTGCCCCTGACAGTGCGGCTCAGTCGTCTTAACACGGCAGCGTCCCCAGGTTGAGATCTATGTCTTTTCATCGGCTATACCTTCATTCACTCATTCAGTGGATATTTAGGCTTTTCTGCTGCTTTGAGCAGTCCTGTATCCTGGTGTATCTTTCCAGACATTTATAAGCAGAGCTATAGACTAAGGCCCCGCAAGGGCACTTCTGGGTTGGAAGTCTCAAAGAGATCGCCCTGGGAAGAGATGCCCAGACCGGGGCTACCGCAGTGTGCCGGGAGCTCTGGGTGCTCGGGGAGGGGTGCCGGTCTGGGATTCACCCGGGACAGGGCCAAGCCAGAGGGGCCCAGGGTGACCTCATGGTCCTCAAATACCCCAGGACTGGGCAGTGTGGCAGCAGCTGCTCGGAGCGTCTCCGAGGACAGCACTGGAGGAGCCGGCTTAGGTTACAGCGGAGAGGGAGCCAGGCTGGGTTAGGATTCCTGGGGCAGGATTCTCTTCTGAGACCGTAACAATGGCTGCTCCCGATTATTAAGTACTTGGTACCTTACTACTACCTCCACTATCTCAGGGAATTCTCACTGCAGGGAGGGTTTTACCTTCATTTTATCCACATGTCACAGATGGGGCTTCCGAGGTTGGGGATGAAGGCAGGTGGTGGGCTGTGCCGTGATCACCATTGGACAGAGGAGGAAACTGAGGCCCGCAGCCACACATCTGGAGGGCAGCATGTTTGGCACTGATCCCGGGTCTTCCTTGATGCCCATCATTTTAACCACTGCCCTCTCGGCCTTTCCTGCTGGATGAGCGGGGAAGGGTCTCTCCCCTCACCTGGACACTGGGGGCCATGCCACCGGGGACAGAGGGAAGCTCCTGATGCTCACAGTTTGGAAACCCGGTTCCTGCTGCCAGGGCATTGGGACCTGGGGCCTCTGGGAGACAGGAGGCCCTTGGAGGAAGGTGAGCCCTGCGTCCTACAGGGCCTGGCTTGCCACCTCCCCAAGGCAGCCTATGGTCCGGATTGCACCAGGCAACCCGTGTAGCCGACCCCAAAGCTCCCTCCAGCCCGGCTTGCCCTGTCTTCTCCCTGGTGCCGGCTGCCTCCCTGTGGCGCCTGGGAGCGCAGGAAGGCCGGGCCTGGCCAGCCTGTTCACTGCTGGTGCCCACACTTGGCACCACGCTTGCAGGGAGGGCCGCCAGTGAGCCGATGGCCTGAGCAGAGGGCTGCCGGCGGGTGGGCCGAGGGGAACACCTTGATTTTTCCACACCTCGTCCTCCTCCTCACCCCGCTCTCCTCTCCTGTGGAATATTTTCCTCTGGAAGGTGAACAACCTGTGTTTTATTTGGCAGTATGAGGCGATTTAATAAAAGACCTCACATTTGAACGAGCATTCTCCCCCGCCCCCAAGTCAGCCAAGATAAATAGCTTTAATTATTCCACATTTGTGGTTGTAATAGTTTTCCCGCTAGAGAGGCAGGGACTTGAAATGTGGCCCTCTGTGCGTGTGTGTGCGTGTGCGTGTGCGTGTGCGTGCGCGCGCGCGCTTCTTCCCCCTGAGCTGGTGGCTGCTTTGTTATCTTGCGTTCCACCTCTCTGTCCTCTGGGAGGCAAAGTTCCTCATCTTACACTTTGGATCTGTCCAGCCTGAAGGGCCCGAGGACCCCCTGCTTGTTCCAGAGCAGAGGGGAGAGGGAAAGAGCACAGTAGTCACCGTGGGGCCACCCAGTGCCCAGCGGCTTTCAGTAGTTAAGTGACCTTCTCCAGGCCACGCACGCCATTAGGGCTCGGGCACCAGGACCCCCTCTCCAGCTGCCTCCTGCACGCAGGGAAGGGGCCCAGCCTCCCTGATGCCAGGCCCTGGGGGTGATGTGCAGGTCGGCATCCCCAGGTGCTGGGTGCTGGGCCACCCACGTGCAGAGCCCTGGGTCTGTGCAAGGCGGCTGTTAAATAAGGAGCCACCCTGCAGTCGGGGCTCATCCAGGAAGTGCTGGAGAACCTTGGAGGAGGTGGCAGGGACTCGGGGGAAGAGAGCAGGAATGCCAGGGAGGGTCAGAGGAGCACGGAGGCTGGACAGAAGTCCTGCCCCTGGTCTGGAGGCTGGTGAGGTCAGCATGGCTCGATGGGAAGCTGGGGATGGGGGACACGTGTCAAGGGGCTTGTGAGCCCCATAAGGAGTTTGGGCTTGTTCTAGAAGCTTCTAGGAAACTGGAGAGTTGCAAGTGGTGGAGAGAGAGGAGAGAGTACAGCAAATCACTGCATTAGATGCTGTGACTGGGAGATGGCTGGAGGTTGGCATGTCCCCTAGGTCATCTGGTGAGTGTCCCCAAGAGAGTTTATCTGCCTCTCCTTGAGGCCGCCAGCTCTTTCGAAGCCCTCCTGGGTGCCAGGGCCTGGTTTAGGCTCAGGAATGAGGGTGGCGAGCAGGGAGCCTCTGTGCCTCAGCATCCCCCAGGTTCTGTTGTCCTGGGTCCCCGTGATGCTGTCCAGAGAGCCAACAAGGAGGGGCATCCAGGTTGGCGCAGTGCTGGGCAGGGAGCAGCCACCTGCTTCCCAGCCTCCCTCTTCTCCTGCTCCTGCAGCCCTGGCCCTCTCCAGCACGTGGTCCCTCTGGTGCTGCCCCTGGCTGTGGGGGCAGCCAGACTCCTGAGCCGCAGGTCCCTCTGAGCTCCTCCATAGCCTTCCTACAAATCGCCTATCTTGCCTGGGAGTCTATCTCTGCAACCTCCCTGGGCCACAGCCATGCTGTCCCAGTCACCCCCATTCTCCCTGCTGGGCTCCTACAAGGAAAAACACTGCTCCTGTGTGTGTCGCCTGCTCTCAGGACTCACACTGAGCACTTACGATCACCAGGTGTTGGGGAGTGTCCCCGCACACCAAGCAGTTCTCTGGCACTGTCTACCTGGAAGTGGTGTCAGATCCCAGAGGTTGAGGGCTCAGCCCCACTAGGCTGTACACACCCCGCTTCAGATGCCAATCGCAAGTTCAGTTCGATTAATTTGCTGCAGCAATTCACAAAACTCAGGAAAACAATTTCCTTCCTAGATTACTGGTTAATATAAGAGTATACAACTCAGGAACAGCCAGATTGAGAGGTGTGTAGGGCAAGGTGCGTGGGAAGCAGTGCAGGGCAGCTGTGCCCTCGTCGGGCGTGCCACCCTCCCGGCACCCCAACATGTTCACCAACGCAGAAGCTCTCCCGAACTCTGTCCTTTTGGGGTTCTATGGAGGCTTCATTATGCAGGCATGACTGATTAAATCATTGGGATTTGGAGACTGAGGAGAGGGGGACTGAAAGTTCCAACCCTCTGATTACTTGATTGGTCCCCCTGGCAACCAGCCCCATCCCTAGGGGCTTTCTAAAAGTCACGTACCCCGGAGCGGTTGAAAGGGGCTTACGTGAATCATAAAAGACACCTTTATCCTTCTTACCACTTGGGAAATTCCAAGTTTTAGGAGCTCTGTGCCAGGAACAGGAACAAAATATATGTTTATTATGAATTACCATATCACAGCCCCCCTCTTCTGCTTTCCCATGTGCTGTTTCCTTTTGCTGGAGAATTTGTTCCCAGCCTCTTTCCCTGGCTGGGGCAGGTGCCATCTCGAGCCTCCCACAGTACCCCGGTTCCCCTGGCGCAGTGCCTGTCATCTGGGGATCCTCATCCGTCTGGCCCCCCGGCTGTCCTCACCCGCTCTGGGACAGGGAGGGTGTCTCCGCTCACTCCACTGCCGAGTCTGTAATTAAGTTTTATGGGTGCATAGCCACGCTCCTTTACATAGTCTGTGGTGGAGCTGAGGACAGCAGCAGAGATTAAATGTCCCAAAAAGCTGAAAATATTTACTGTCTGGTCCTTGACAGATCAAGTTGGCCGCTGCCTGCTCCAGGGAGCACTGATAGGCTGTGTGCACACTGGCTGGGAGCGCAGACCTGGGGCCCATCTACTTGGCCACTCGGCCACTCACTGTGTGGCCTTGCGCGAGATGCCTAACCTGTCTGAGCGCCTTTGCTCATCTGAGCCAATGTGGGCAGTGATGGTAGATGTAGCACAGGGTGCCGTGAGGGCTGCGTGGGAAGCGCAGGAACAGGGCCTGGCCCTGGGAGGTTGTTCCTCACGATCTGACCTCCCAGCCCCATCCCAGTCTCAGCAGGGTGGTGCTGGGCCTGGCTGCCCGTGGAAACTCCGTGTTCCTAACTTGGATGCTCAGGGGCCTTGCTCCCCTGGGAGCAAGACGGATGGGGTGGTTTTCTACTCACCCCGCTGCTCCCACTCACCCTGAGTGCTGCTGACCCTGTGGAGTTGTCCCTGGCTATTCTGGCCACTCGTCCTCTGGCCCCAGAGCTTCCGCAGGACAGATGCGCAGGCCCGCCCCCGGTGTCAGGCCGCGTCCAGGAGCAGGGCAGACACCTTTGCGGTGGCTGTGGCGTGACTAACACTCCTCCGGCCAAGCTTGTTTCCCTTTCGCTGCCCCGTTCAGCCAGTGGGCCTGCCCCATCACTGCTGGGAGGAGCAGCACCAGCACTGCCTCCCGCCCGCAGCCCCCTTCGTGGTTGCCACAGTTACAGCGTCATGCCAGCCTGCCAGCCCCTGTCCTGCTTCCTGCCCCCCGCCTCTCCAGGCCCTGTGCACTCAGCCCCCTAATCCACCGGCTGAGGTGACAGGTGGTACTTTCTGGATTGGTTTCTGGAGGCAGAGCTCAGAGACCAATTCTGCCTCTTCCATGCTCACCCGCTGATAAAGGGGGGACTTGAGAGGATGGTGCCAGCCTTTGAGTCTGCTAGGAGCTTGCCTGATGGACAGGGCTGCGCCATTCCTGAGTCCAGGCCCCGTGGGCTCTGGGCCCTTTCACTGGGAGTGGTGGTAGGGGAAGCTCTCTGCCTCCTGGGGGGGAACAGGAGTCAGGCTGTGCCTGCCAGCGCTGCTCCACCTGGCAAGCCTGAGCCCCAGGTGCAGCGATCAGCTGGCAGGGGTGGTGGGGGAGGGAAGAGGGGGAGCAGCATGTGCAAAGGCCCGGAGCCCTGCCCACTGAGGACCTGCCCGTTGAGTGTGGCCATGGGAAAGGGCTGGAGAGAGGAGGGGCTGATGAATGTGGGTCCTTGACTGCCAGTGCCAGAGCTTGGACTTCTGAGGCTTTTAAAAGGGGTAGGAGCCTGGTCCAGCTTTCTTGTGGTTTGTCAAGTATTCACCAAGCACCTCCTGTGTGCCAGGGACTGGCCCCTGAGGGTATAGCTGTGACATACAAAACTCTGGCTCCTTGGGCTTTGGTTGTCCCACCCGTGATGGGACAGGTCAAGTGGCCTCCAGCCCCAGCTTCCCTGGCCCAAGCCTGGGCCCTCTGGATGCAGCCAAGCTTCGCTTGGCCACAGGTCCTTGTGGTCGCCTGCCTGGCGCCAGGTTGCAGGGGGTGCCTAGGGCAACTGGTCAGGTTGCCAGGCTGCTCTGTAAACAGGCCATCCCTGGTCTTCTCGCTGCCACACAAGAGCAACCAACAGATCGGCTCTTTCCTGGCCCAAGAGTGGGCCCGGGTACCACCTCAAGGTTTGGGGTCCCTTCCTGAGACCCACTTATAGCTGGGCTTGGGAGCATCCTGTCTTGGGTCCCCTGTGGGTGTGGCGTGGCTGTGAGCCTGGGGCTGGCCTGCCACTATGGTTTTCCCTCTTGCCTGCTGTCAGGAGGCTGGCTGTGCCCTGCTTCCCCCACCCCAGGAAGGTGGCACTGGCTCCTGAGGTGTGAGGCCATCTGGCAGAACCCAGGCTGGGGCCCCAGGGGCTCTCCTCCAGGCTTAGGACTGAGACTACACGAGGGGAGACCAGGGGGCCCAGCAATCACCCTTCATGCTGAGATTCACCCACTGCGGACATTTTTCTTTTTCTATTGAGGTAAAATTCACATAACATAAAACAAACTACTTTGAAGCATACAATTTAGTGGCGTTTAGTACATGCACTGTGCAGGTAACCATCATCTCTATTTCCAAAACATTTTTATCATCCAAAAAAAAACTTTGTATCCATTAAACCGTGGTTCCCCATTCTCCTGCCCTCAGCCCCTGGGAGTCACCAGTTTGCTTTGTGGATTTACTGGTTCTGGATATTCCATACAAATGGGATTGTACCCCTGTGACTCCTGTGCCTTGCCCCCGTCACTTAGCATGTTCATCCCTGTGGTGGCGTGTGTCAGGACTTCATTTCTTTTTATGGCCGAATAATACTCCGTTGTATGGATGGACCATATTTTGTTTATCCAGTCATTAGTTGATGGACATCTGAATTGTTTCTACTTTTGGGCTCTTGTGAGGGGTCCCACTTCGAGTATTTGCATACAAGTATTCGTTTGAATACCTCCTTTCAGTTTTTTTGGGTTTGTACCTAGGAGTGGGATTGCTGAGTCAAGTGGTAATTCTGTGTTTAACTTTTTGAAGAACCGCTGAACCGTTTTCCACAGCGGCTGTACCATTTTAAGTTCCCGCCAGTAAGGTTATGAGGGTTTCAATTTCTCGCCAACATTTGTTGTTTTCTCCTTTCTTGTTTTAAATTATAGCCATCCTGCTAGGCATCTAACTGTGGTTTTGATTTGCATTTCCCTAATGACTAATGATGGCAAGCATCTTTTCATGTGCTGGCTATTTGCATATCTTTGTAGAAACATCTCTTCAAGTCTTTTGCCCATTTTTGAGTTGGAATATCTTTTTGTTAAGAGTTCTTTATATATTCTGGACAATAGGTCCTTATCAGGTATATGACTTGTAAATATTTTCTCCCATTCTGTAGATTGTCTTTTCACTTTTTTGATACTGTCCAACAATATAAAAAGCTTTTGATGAAAGCCAGTTTATATAGTTTTTCTTTAGATACTCTTGCTTTTGGTGTCATATCTAGGAATCCACTGCCAAATCCAAGGTCTTAGAGATTTACTCCCTCTGTTGTGAATTTCTTCTAGGCATTTTATACTTTTTGCTCTTATATTTAGGTCACTGATCCCTTTGAGTCTGGTTTTGTATATGGTGTGAGGTAGGGGTCTAGCCTCATTCTTTTGCTCAGAGAGACCCAGTTGTCCCAGCACCATTTGTTGAAGAGACTATTTTCTCCCCCTTGAATGTTCTTGGCACCTTTGTTAAAAATCAACTGACTATAAATGATCTATACGTCTCTCCATTTGCCGGTACTATCCTGTTTTGATTATTGTACCTTGATAGTAAGTTTTGAGATCAGGGAGTGTGAGTCTTCCAGCTTTGTTCTTTTTCAAAATTGTTTTGGCTGTCATGGGGCAATTGGGAACATTTTGTCACATTTGTACTCATGCTTCTCTGTAAATATATTTTGTTGTTGCTGTGTATTTGATGAGCTAGTCAAAAGCAAGTTGCAGACATCACAGGGATTCACTCTACTTCCATATGCGTCTTTGAGTAATACGGGCATTCTCCAGAGTAATGCTGTTGTCCCATCCAGATCATTTTAAGTTGTAGCACCTGCAGTTCACACGTTTCCCCAGTTGTCCTTTGTAGCTTTTGAACGGTTTTCATTAGGCCACAGTCCAGGATCACACCTGGCATTTGACGGTCATGCCTCTTTAGTCTCCTTCACTCTAGAATTGTTCCCAGCAATTATTATCTTTCCTGACTTTGGCCGTTTGGAGGTGATCGGGGAGGTTGTCTTGCAGACTGCCCCGTGATCAGGTACTGTCTGTGGTCCCCTCGTGATTTGACCAAGGTGTCCGTCCTACCGCCCCACATCTGGGCCACAATGTCAACTCGGTTTGTCCTGTTCCTGGTGATGCTACAGTTCATGGTTCCCCTGCGGTGGGCCCCCCCTGCTTGTTGAGTGAGTGATTGGTATCAGTGGTAGAGGCAGGACGGGGAGGCAGTGCTTCCTGCATTTGTCTGCTGGGCCCTGCGCCTGCCCCATCATTAGTGCCACTTGACAAATGAGAGCCCCGGGGACTCTCTCAGTGACGTGGGCAAGGCCTGGATGCCGGCCTGGCTTTCCAGCTTCTGTGGCCACACTCACAGGATTGGCAAGAAGGAGAGGGCTCAGCTGGAGGAGGCAGAGGTGCCGCTCAGTACCTCTTTCTTGTCCCCACTCACTCCCGCTCAGCTCTGAAGGCCGACGATACCCCTATGTGGCATTGAAGGGCTGGTGAATGCAGGTGCTGCCTTGGGCCCTGCCTGTCCGGCGGTGCTGAGGACCAGCTGGTAGCTGATCAGCATCCCCAGCGGGGACACAGGATGCAGCCCGTCCAGTGGGAGAGGACAGCTGTCCATAGGGTGACCAGGGCTGAGGTGGGGGCTGCCAGGCACTGTGGGGCCGGGGGCACCTCTGCCAGGACGTTCCCTCGTGGAGCAGGTCCTGGTGCCAGAGCCCGAGTTGCTCAGTGGAAACTGAGTTGGGGAGACACCAGTGAGAACAGGGTAAGTCTGGCGGGGTCAGAGGGTCACAGGAACCCAGTGGGGCCCCCCAGGCCCAGCTGCAGGAGTTGGGCCTTCGTTCCCCAGCCCTTCTGCGTCACCTGGAGGAATCTGGGGGGCTGTGAGCAGGGAGGGCGAGGGTGGCGGGGGCAGGACTTGAACAAAGGCAGCCAACAGGGAGCCTTGCTGAGCTGGCCAGGGACCTGTCGGCTCAAGCCTGCCTCCCTCCTCTCATAGACGAAGATGTCTGCGTGTTCAAGTGCTCGGTGTCCCGTGAGACGGAATGCAGCCGTGTGGGCAAGCAGTCTTTCATCATCACCCTGGGCTGCAACAGTGTCCTCATCCAGTTCGCCACACCCAGTGGTACGTGTCCCTTCCGTCCCAGCTGCACGCGGCACGCCCGGAGCCCGGTTAAATCCTAGCCTGTCCATCTGACCCGGCAGATACTCCACTGACATCACAAATCAAATTCCCACATAGAACTGTGTCCGTGGAGAGAGTACGTCCTCGTGCCTGGACGCTCCACCCCAGACCTTGCCGGCTCCATGGGGTCCTTCTGGGCTCAGCTCATGTGTCCCCTCCTCAGAGAGACCTGTCCTGTCCTCCCGGCCACACCCTCCCCCCGGGAGGAGGCTGTGAGGAGGGGCCCAGGGCACAGCCCTCCCACAGCAGTGGATGGGGGAGACGAGAGCCTGGGGCCAGCGGAGGCTTTGTTCAAGTGCAGAGAGGGTTCTAAGCAGGCCTGTCTGGGGAGCCCACAAGGTCACTGAGCAGGGCTAATGGGGCCCCAGGCGAGTGCTGCTGGTGGCTCCGGGTAGGGGTCCGCAGGGGAGGTGGTGAGCTGTTTGGGGCTGGAGACCCCTCGAAGGGCCAGCAACCAGGCCTGGTCCCCACAGAGCTACGGTCAGTGGGCCTGGTGGTCGGTGCCGGGGCTGGGGCAGAAGAGCCAAGGGTGGAGAGGCCGCCTGCCCCTCAGAGCCCTCGTACCCATCTCAGTGCCCCCAGTGGAGGGAGGGGACTCCCCACGGCCCAGACCCTCAGGGCCACCCGCCCTCACATGGTGCCGCTTCAGAGCTGGGTGAAGGCCGGGTGGGGAGAAGGCAGCCAGAGTGCTGACTGCCTCCCGCTGGAAGCATCCCTTCACTCCAGCTCCACCCTCTGTTTCCTTCTTTCCGTACGTAATTAACCCAAATTGTGTTTAAAAAAATAAGTTACAGAAACACCTGCAAGGTTATCGCTAAGAGCTGATGTTGTAAATCCCTCTAGTCTTTGTCTGCTCTGTGCATCTTTGTATTCTTTTCCCTTTCCATCCTATCAGTTTTTAAAATTGTGGTAAAGTGTACACAGCAGGCTGTCCCCATGGTAACCCTGTTCAGTGTACATTTCTGTGGCATTAGTGTATTCACATCATGCAACCATCACGACCATCCATCTCCAGAACTTTTTTGTAACTTCCCAAACTGTATGTTAAGACATTATCTTTTAATTAATTGTGTTAAAATACACATAATGTAAAATTTACCATCAACCATCTTTAAGCGTGTGGCTCCAGGGGCATTACGCACATTCACGCTGTTGTGCAGCCGTCCCCACCATCATCTCCAGAACTTTCTCGTCTTCCCAAACAGAAACTCTGTCCCCATGAAATGCTGACTCCCCATCCCCTCTCTTGGCACCCACCACCCTATCTGGCTTCATGGTTTTGTTCTGCCTTTTTTCTTTATACAGTTCCGTGGTCATCATTCTGTGTTAATAAATGTAGTTCATTTGCCATGTTAACATCTAGTTCTGCAGACCCCTGGCAGCTGGTTCTCTGACCTGCTTCTCTGTGTCCTCTGGGGTCCATCCAGTCCC
Source organism: Camelus bactrianus (assembly GCF_048773025.1). Taxonomy (NCBI): domain Eukaryota; kingdom Metazoa; phylum Chordata; class Mammalia; order Artiodactyla; family Camelidae; genus Camelus; species Camelus bactrianus. The sequence continues at coordinate 25,648,008 of NC_133560.1, forward strand.
TCTTACTGGATACTGAGGTGGTGGTGTCCCTGTGTCCACTTGCCACCCACGGACAGTGATGTGAGCTGAGGGTGGACTTAAGGTTATTTGCTGGGGTGAATCCTAGGGATTTGACACCGGCTTGGCGGGCACATGCCCTTTAAAGGCTTTGGTGGAACTGCCCTTTGGTGAAACAGTGCCCAGGGACCCCCCCTGCCTCCCACCAGCCGCGCGGAACATGTGCGGGAGGCCTGCCTTTTCCCGTGTCAGCCACCAAGTGGCAGGCTTGGCTGCCCTTCTTCGTTTCCTTAGACTTCAACATTTTTTGAGGTGGGAGAAAGAAATTGCCAAATCACTTGTGCTCAAGGTGAAAAAGTCGGGGTGCACACCTAGACAGACCCCACCACCACCCCTGAGACAGCCACGCATGACCTAGCTTCCCCCTTCCAGATTTCTGTTCCTTCTATAACATCCTGAAAACCTGCCGGGGCCACACCCTGGAGCGGTCCGTGTTCAGCGAGCGCACGGAGGAGTCCTCTGCTGTGCAGTATTTCCAGGTGGGTATGTCCCGCCCGGGCCAGGCCACCCCCGGTGGCCCCCAGAGGCCGCGCAGCACAGGGCAAGCCCACCTGGGTTCACGTCCTGGCTCTGCCCTTTACTTGCTGAGTAACTTCGGGCAGGTTTCCTCCTTACTGGGCCTCAGTTTCCTCATCTGTGGAACAGAGATGCCAGTGTCTGCCTAGGAGGGTTGCTGGAAGGATTTGAGTGCAGGTGAAGCTCGGGACCACAGGCATTTTGAGTAGTGATAGCACAGTTTCGGTGTCCCAGACATGTAGGGCCTGCCAGGCACTAGTCCAAGCACTTTTACACATACGGAAGCACTTGAACCCTCCCAACAACTCTAGGAGGTAAGTGCTATTGTTGTCCCATTTTACAGATGAGAAAACTGAGGCTCAGAGAGGTTAAGTGACTTGCTCCAAGTCACACAGCTATTTTGCAACAGAGCCAAGATGGGAAGCCAGGTCTGCCTGATGCCAAAGCCTGTGCCCCTGCCCAGGTGCCACGCTGCCTCCTGATCGCCTGTTGTCTTACAGAGAGACCCCGCAGCACCTCACCCGCTGGCGCTCTGAGTTCTAGGGTTCTCTTCGATCTGCTTCTCTGCTTCTTTGGGGCCCCTAAGCTGGGGCAGGTAGCCCTCGATCCCAGAACTCCGCCTGTGGCATATCTTGAGTTCTCCTGGGTGGCTTCCAGGTCAAGGCGTCATCCAGCTGTGTCCTTTGGCCACCGTGATGTGATGGTGGTGGTGTCCCTCCTGGGGGATGCCTCCTCTAGCTTCCCGCTCCCTTTCCCAGAGCAGCTGGCCATGGAGTCCAGGCCGGCAGAGGGGTGCGGCCTCCCCGGGGAGATCTCCACCCGAAGGGGCCCCTCCTGTCGCAGGGTCCACCAGGGCCTCGGCCATCTGTGCGCCGCGTGCCCTGTGCCATTGGTCTGTCTCTGTTCCAGTTTTATGGCTACCTGTCCCAGCAGCAGAACATGATGCAGGACTACGTGCGGACGGGCACCTACCAGCGCGCCATCCTGCAGAACCACACAGACTTCAAGGACAAGGTGAGCCGGGCCTCACGCATCTGCCCTGCCACCCTCCCTTCCCCCCCAGCTCCGTGCCCGCGTCACTGCTTTGGTTGTTCTAATTTTTTTTTTCCTTTGCTCATTGATTTTTGTCTTGAATATTTTTGGATTACAAAAACAAAATCTACTTTTTGTAAAAGCCCAGTGTGGATAAGATAGGCTCGAAAGGCCTCTTTCATTTTCCTCCAAAACGACCACTGCCAACAGTAAAGGTCTCTTCCAAATTATTTCCCATGCGGGGGAGAGTGGAATAGCTCAGTGGTAGAGCACACCTAGCAAGCACAAGGTCCTGGGTTCAATCCCCAGCACCTCCATTAAAAAATAAGTAAATAAAAGCCTAATTACCTTCCCCCCAAAAAAGAATAAGAAACAAATTACTCTTCATGCGTATATCAGTATGTATATATTTTAGGGTTATTTCATATTTAATCTTTTTCTGAATATATATATACAAAATAGGACTGTATTCTATATTCTCTTCCTGCAGAATACTTTCCCCCACATAATGTTATGTCTTAGGATGCACTTTTGTTACATGAATAGAGTGTAACCTGGTTACTTATCCAATTTCTTTTAAAATTTTCTTACTATTACCAAGTAGCATTCAGTGACCCTTGAACAGCCTGGGTTTGAATCACACTGGTCCACTGATCCGCAGACTGTTTTCGGTAGATGCGTCCTACAGCGCTGCACAACCCACAGCTGGCGAATCTGTGGACGAGGACCCGCGGGTATAGAGGGCCAGCTGTCCAGATGTATATGGGGATTTCCTACTGGGTAGGGGGTTGGTGTCCCTAGCCTCTGAGTTGTTCAAGGCTCAACTGTATACTCCCGATTAAAAAGAGACCAAGCAGTCCCGAATTTATATATTCAGAGGTGAAAGTTTATTCCCTGCTCTTCCTGTGGCCTAGAGTTTGTTTTCCCTTTTTAACCAAGTAGAAGCTTGTGGTTTTCTGGACATATCCTGGGGACTTTCCATGTGATCCACCTGGAACGCCTTGTCCGGCACCTCAGTCACACCCCTGCAGCATTGCTGAGAATCCCCTCAGGTCACTGAGCCCCTGGGCGCAGGGCCTGAGCCCTGCAGCCTGGGAGGAGTCCTGCTCATGCTGGGCCGTCCCTGTGCCCTCGCGGCTGGCGTGGGCCGTGCTGGGGCAGCACCTGTGGCCCAGGAAGCCCACGTTCCTTCAGCAAAGCCCCTTCCAGCTCTCCTGGGACACAGATCCATGTCCTGGTTCATCTGGAACTCTGAGAGGCACCCGAGACCCTCCCACCCGACAGCACCGGTGCCCCGCTGCCCCTGTGCCCGCCACTGCAGCCCAAGCAGGTCTCCTTTAGCGCGGGCATGCCACTGCCAGAAAACTTATCCTGATTCCACTCCTGCGGAAACAACCAGACGAATCCAGAATGTGGGACCATCTACCACACAGTAGCCTGGACTCTTCAAGAGCCTGAGCCGTGGGCGCCAGCAGCCCTCGAGCGGGCAACTGGCTGGTCCCAGGGATTGCACTGCTCACCTGCCCCAGCTGAGCCACTGGCTGCTTCCCCAGGCGGGGCTCAGCACGCAGCCGGGAGGTGCTGCCACCAGCCCATTCCTCCCCGTGAGGGCTGCAGAGGCCCTGGAAGAACACCTCTCAGCTCCGTGCTGGTGTCTGGGGAGGACCTCGGTCCGGCTGATCCAGAGGCCCGTGGGCCGCAGTGTTGGGGCCGTGTAGGAGCTTTCCTTGGGGCTCCTCCAAGGTTGCAGGGATGCCCGACCTGGGGTCGGGGGCTGCTCACCTCCTGCCCGCTCTGTGGGCCTGGCCGGGTGGCCCTGCATCTCAGGAGTTGTGCTGTGGGACTCGGAGGTGTCCTTACCTCGTGAACATGCGTTCCCACATGCTGCATAGATGGCCCAAACCTTTCTTTCTTGAATCATATCTGAGAGTGTGTACTGGTCTTCACATCCTAGCTGTCCTTGGAAGTCCCCTTCTACCACCTTCCGATAGAAACCCTGCGGGGCACCCACATGCTCCTGGGGGCTCCCAGAGCGCAGCCTGTGGGCAGCTGGCCATGTCAAGGGGGAGCAGGGCCCAGAGCGCACTCAGTGGGTAGGTCTGCAGTGAGTGAGTGCCCGTGACACGTGGGTCTATCATGACTGCCGCCACTTCACCCTCTTGTTCTCACCTCCCCTCCTCCCTCAGATCGTTCTTGATGTTGGCTGTGGCTCTGGGATCCTGTCGTTTTTCGCCGCCCAAGCTGGAGCAAGGAAGATCTACGCAGTGGAGGCCAGCACCATGGCCCAGCATGCCGAGGTCAGTGGCCCTCTGGGAACCCCGCCTGTCTTCGTCCCCCAGCTCTGGGCCTGCTCCAACCTGGGGAGGCCAGCCCTGTGGGGAGCCACCCGGAGACCTGACCCCGGCATCCGGGGAGACTGGAGATGTCACTCTCTACTTTGGTCTCTCGTCCCCAAAACTGAGTGGTTTCAGGGGAGGGGCTTGTCAGGCCTGGGTGATCTCCCTTCCATGACTGGTGGTTGCCCGCCAGGCTCAGGGGCGGTTTGGGGTCTTCAGAGACTGAAAGCCTCATGCTTCAGGGGCTGTGTGCAGTCACAGTGACCAGGGTGGGATCTCGGCCCTGGGCAAGCGGGCGCGCAGCCCACCTCTCTGAGCCCCACTTGACAGGTAGATAACAACAGGATTTCATTTTGTTGGTTGATGCTTTTTTTTTGCACCAAAGCCTTCATTCACAAAGTTTAAAACCTAAAATTACAAAGGGTAAAGCGTGAGGGTGCTTCTGTCCCCCACCCCTGGCTCCCAGCTGCCTCGGCCATCCACCCCGCCAGCCCCTCCGTGAACGTACAGTCACCACCTTGCACCGTGACTTGCTCTTCTGTCTGGGATATATCGGTGTCATCTTTCTCACCCTTTCTAGCTGCTACAGAGCATCCCTTTACCTGGATGGACTATTGCAGGCACAGGCTGCAATAGCCACTTAGGCTGCTTCTCAGTCTCTGCAGCACAAGTGAATGCTGCCCCAAAGGCCCCGTACACGTGTCCCCTCTCCTGTGCGCGATTACTTCTGTAGGGCACATTCCGAGCAGTGGACTCACTGGGTTGGAAGGTGTGTCCAAGTTTGGCTTTGGTGGCTGTAGCAAAGCCTACTTGTCCTCACCCCCATGGTGACATCAGGGGCTGGGGAGCCACAGGAGGGAAGACCCTGAGAGGGGGCTGGGGCCGCTGTGAACTCCTAGCGGGCCGTGGCTGATCACGGCCATAGTTAGGATGCTGACAAAGGAGGTGGAGGGGAATTTGGTGGCCCAGTGTGGATGGAGGCCTGCCCCTGGGGGACCCCCCATGACCCCGGTGGCTCGCTTGCCCCTAGGTCTTGGTGAAAAGTAACAACCTCACCGACCGCATCGTGGTCATCCCTGGGAAGGTGGAGGAGGTCTCGCTGCCTGAGCAGGTGGACATCATCATCTCGGAGCCCATGGGCTACATGCTCTTCAATGAGCGCATGCTCGAGAGCTACCTCCACGCCAAGAAGTACCTGAGGCCTGGCGGTGAGTGTCCCTGCCGGTGCGCAGGCCACTGCCGCCTGGGCGGGGTTCCCTGGGCCTGGAGGCCAGGGTGCACCCACTGGGGCCCCTTTGGAGAGCCCCTGCCTGCCGCCCAGTGAGCACAGTTGGGATTCAGCTCCCGGAGCAGTGGCAGGCCTTCACCCCTGCTCCCCACCCAACCTGACCCCAGCTGGCTGGGCCCCAAACAAGGCCAGACATCCACCTGGCAAGCTTGCTCAGCCAGGGCATGGAGGGGTCCCCTCAGGCCTGCAGAGAGCCTTTGGGCTGCCTCTGCCATTTAGTGCCCAGTGGGGGACAGTGTCCAGCTGGGATGTGGTCGGTGCAGGAGCTGACCTGTCGTCTTCACTCCTAGCAGTGTAGATCTTGCCCTCAGCCTGAGAGGCCCCTGTGCTCCTCAGCCAGGGAGGAAGGGGGGGGCGTCTTGTGCATTGGAGGGTGTCTGTGGCCTCCTGTCTGTGTCACTGTACTGCCAGTCTGTGCTTCTGGGTCACTGGGTCACTGTTTACACTTGCCTATCTGTGTCACTGGGGTCTGGTTCAAGAGGGCCTGGCCAGGTGACACTCGAAGGAGGGCAGGAAAGGGTCGGGCTGTGGGGAGACTGGCCTCGAGGTCTGCTCTGGGAGGTGTCCTGCATCCCAGGTGAGAGTGGGAAGCCAGGCTGCCCAGAGGGTTGTCTGAGACCTGCTTTCCTCCTGTTCTGCCCTGTTGGGGGGCCAGGCCAGGAGACCGTGGGCTCCTCCTTATGGGACGGAAGGACAGACGGGAGTCGGGCTCCGGTGGGCAGCTGCTCACTTGCCCCACTGGGCAGGCTGCCTGCACGGCTGCGTCCTGGGGCTGACTATCCCCCCAGCCCGCGTGACTGTGGCTTCCTTCCATCTCAGGAAACTCTTTGGGGACATTAAAGGGAACCCTCCCCCTAGGCCACGACTTGAGGTGCCTTCAGGGCTGGGGACACTTGCCTGTGGTGCTCCAGGGGGCCCGCAGCTCCTCCTGGGCAGGCGGCCTGGCCTGTGGCCTCTGGCCCAGTGAGCACCTCCCTGCCCCCACCCCAGTGGCTGCAGCTGAAGGAAGGCTTGAAAAGGCAGATTCCTAGTGCCTCAGGGACCCCCTGCCTCGAATTAAAGGAGGGAGGGAGGCCCACATCTGGAGGCCAGGTGACTTGGGGCCCTAGCCTCCCCAGAGTAGGCGGGGCCTCCTGAGCCCAGGCTCTCCTTGCCACTGGCTCTGACCCATCTGCCTGTTCCTTGAGTCGCATGGAGGGAGGACCCTGCCCTGCCCTCCTGCCTCCCGGACGGCTGTCCACCCAGGTTTAGTGAGACTGCCCATCAGGTGTTGCTGCCACAGGCAGTGTAGGCGCTCCCATACCTGTGTCGCATGAATGAGTGAATGAATGAATGAGAGGCCGGGGAGGCTTAGAGTTGGGGTCCTGGGGCCCTTTAGAGGCTCTGCCAGGCCCTGCTGGATGTCCTACCCTGACGCCAGCACCCCTCCCTGCCCCCACTCCCAGGAAACATGTTCCCCACCATTGGTGATGTCCACCTCGCACCCTTCACGGATGAACAGCTCTACATGGAGCAGTTCACCAAGGCCAACTTCTGGTGAGTGTGCCCCTGGGTGTCCTGCCTTCTCAGGGCTGGCCCCACCTCTCTCTCCTTCCTCATCCTCAGTAGGATCTGAAAGACTTGGGCTGGACGAGGGCCCGCTGGGTGAGAAGGCAGGCTGCCCCACCTGTCTCCTGCTGCTGCTGACCTTGCCCTGGGGGTGGGGGGGGACTCTCTGCAGGTACCAGCCATCCTTCCATGGAGTGGACCTGTCAGCCCTCCGAGGTGCTGCGGTGGATGAGTATTTCCGGCAGCCTGTGGTGGTGAGTGGGGGCCCCACGGGCACTACTGCAGTTAGCACTGGCCACGGCCCTCCCCTGGGGTGACAGGAGCGGGGCATGGGCTTTCCTGTCAGGCTTTATGCAAGCTGTGCAGCGATAGGGGAGCCACTGCCGCCCTCTGGTCTCTCTTGAGCTGCCCCTGCTCGGAGCTCTCACACAGGGATGCTGGGAATAAACTGGCAGCGCATGTAGAGTGCTAAGCACACGTTAAGCACGCAGTACGTGTGGACTGTTATTAGATGAACTGATCCTTGGTAAACTGATTTTATTTGATTGATTTTAATCATTGAGATTTTAGAACTGATGTATAGACCCATGGTTCAAAAACCAAAAGAGGATAAAAGTGAAAAGCATCCCCAGTTCTGTCTCCCGCTACACAGTTCTCTTTCCTGTAGGCAGACAGCCTTTGCTGTGTACCTTTCTAGAAGCCTTATGCTTAAATGTGCATTTACAAATATCTACGTGTATTTTTTAAACTTTTCTTCTCTCGAAGTAAGCATAATCAATATATTGTTCTGTCTCACCGTCTCTGTGCTCAGAGAACATACACTGCATGATTTCAGTCCTTTGAAATCTGTTGAGGGTTGCTTTATGCCCAGTATGTGGTTTATATTCCATGTGTGCTTGAGAAAAATGTATACTAATCACTTGAGTACATTGTTATGTTAATGTAACTTAGGTGACATTTATTTACAGTCTTCTCTGACTCTACTGGTTTTTTTTCTGCTTTTCCTATAGCTGATTGTAGATTTATTTTTCCATTTAGTTCTGATAGTTTTTGCCTTGTATTTTTTGACATTATGTTACTAGATGCGTACCGTTTTAGGATTATTTTTATATCTTCCTGTTGGATTGAGCCTTTTGTCCCTAGCAAAAGTGTCTATTTTTTATCTCTAGTAGTACTTCTTTCCTTAAAGTCTGTTTTTTTCTGATAGCATTTTATCTCCTTTAGCTTTTCTTCAGTTAATCTTTGTGTGATGCATATTTTTCCATCCTTCTACTTTCAGCCTTTTTATGACCTTACTACTTAAGGTTTATCTCATGTAAACAGCATATATTTGGATTTTGTTTTTTAACCAGATTGACAGTTTTTTATCTTTTAATTAGAATATGTAGACCATTTATGTTTAATGTAATTACTGGTCTTTATGGCTATAAGTCTAGCATCTTGCTATTTTTCTATTTATCCTGAGTGTTGTTTCCTTTTAACTCTGTTCTTTCCATCTTCTGTTTTACTGAAGTATGTATTACTGGCTTCCCCCTCTCGATTGTCTTTCACTAGTTCCGTGAGGCTCTAGGGCAGCATCTCTTTAAACAGTACCTCCGCCCCGTTTTCTTTCTTCCTTTGGGATTCTGATTATGTGCACATTAGACCTTTTCACCACGTCTCAGATGATTCTTATACTCTTTTCTGTATGTTTTGTCCTTTTTCCTCCCAATTGCATAATTTTCATGTTTTCTCCTGATCTCTTAATTCCAATCCTCTTTGCTATGTCTAATCAGAATTTTTTTTTTGAAAAAAATGTTTTGCGATGAGAACTCTTAGGATTTACTCTACCAACTTTCATATATAATACACAGCAGGGTTAATTACATTCATCAGGTTGTACATTACATCCCTAGTATTTATAACTAGAAGTTTGTAGTACTTCTTGACTGCCTTCATTCAATACCCACCTCCAATTTTCTAATTCTTAATTTCAGTTCTAGAATTTCATTTTGCTTTTTTTTTTTTTCAGTTCTCTGTGAAATCTTTTCACCTTTTTTCTTGAACATACTAATTATAAGTCTCGGATCACTTTTAGTATCTGGATAAGCGCTAAGTGTATTTCTGTTCTTTATTCTTGGTTTTGGCTCTTGGGTCCTGTTTCTTGGTGTGCCTGGTCATTGAATACCAGGATGAAAAATTATAGAGGCCCTGAATGTTGTTTTTCTTTCCAGGGATTTGTGTTTCTTCAGGCAATTAGCCATAAGGACAGATCACGTTGGTCCAATGAGGCATTTGAGATATTTGGAGGCTGCATTTCAGACTCTGCTTGGCTGGTGTATTTCCTGGCTTCCCTGTAAGGCAGTGGTTCTCAAACATTTTGGTCTCAGGACCCCTTTACATTCTTGAACATGTAGGATCCCAAAGAACTTTTGTTCATGTGCGTTATATTGATTGATACACCATCAATATCTATTGGTATTAAAAACTAAACCCAAGAAATTTAAAAATATACATTTACAGGTAATTTAAAGATAATAAACCCATTACATTTTAACATAAATATTTTTAAAAAGAAAACTATTTTCCAAAACTTTTCAGCAAGAATAGCATCATTTTTAATTTGCAAATCTCTTGAACGTCTAGCTTAATAGAAGACAGTTGGATTCCTGTAATATCACAGGTGAATAAATAAACGAAAAGGGCAGAAAACATCTCATGTTACTGTGAAACTAGTTTTGACCTTGAGGGTGTTCTGGAAAGGACCACATTTTGAGAACCGCTGCTTTAGGGCATAGTCTTCAGCGGTACCAGCCTCCCAGCACCAGTGTGCTGCTGAACCTTCTTTAGTTTTTTAATCGCATAGAAGTGGCTTTCTGCTTGGTTTCCCTAACTCCCATCCCACGTGCAGCTCAGGAACTGGCAAATGGCACGTGTAGAACGTCCGCCTTGTATTTCCACATCTCCCTTTTCTTTAGCATTTTGGCCCCTTGGTCCTAGCTGCCTTCCTGATAACCCTGAGCCCCCATTTTGCTTTCCCCACCCAGGGAGGCCGCTGAAAGGCCCCACCCCAGGAGCAAAGACACAGGCCAAAAAGCATCTCCCTCCAGGATCTTGGCCCCAAAGCTGTGGATGCTGTGGTTGCTCTCCAGGGCTTTCAAACAACTGGGTTTTCCCCCTTTATTTCTATTCAGCTTGTGTAGTTTTTGGCAGGAGCGTTAGTCTGATGCAAAATCTCCATCATAGCTGGGAGTGGACGTCAGCACAGTGTTCTCTAAGTTGCTTTTTTTGTGAACTTGCTTAACAATTTGTCTTGGAGATCTTTCCCCATCTGTTCATAAACATCCTCTTCTTCTTCTTTTTTTTTTTTCATATACAGTCTTTTATTGATGGACCATTGTTGGTTTAATTTGACGGTTTCCCATGTGTCACTACTATAGGCAATCTGTAATTACGTGTGTAAGTTTGTACGTGCACACATTTATCCGTAGGTTAAAACCCAGAAGTGGAACCGCCAAGTCTTCAATGCAGATGAGTGGTTGTCATTTTGAGAGCTGCCACCTAATTGCCTTTAGCTGAATGCCTAGAGGCCATGGCCAGACTTGAGGAAGAGGGGCAGGGCTCTCCCCTTCCTTGCTGCCTCCCTGGCTGAAGCCAGCTCACAGCTGTGATCTCTCCCAGGACACATTTGACATCCGGATCCTAATGGCCAAGTCTGTCAAGTACACGGTGAACTTCTTAGAAGCCAAAGAAGGAGATTTGCACAGGTACCTGCACCCACGCCCTGTCCCCCTGAACCTGACTCCGCCAAGTGTGGGGCTGCAGCTGGTTCCCTCAGGCAGCGCCACAGGGAGGGTGGGCAGGGACCCAACACGCTACACCGGACACCCCTCTTCTGTCCTGGCAGCCCCTATTCAGCTCCCCTTGCAATCACTGCCCTTTGCCTTCCAGGATAGAAATCCCATTCAAATTCCACATGCTGCATTCTGGGCTGGTTCATGGTCTGGCCTTCTGGTTTGACGTTGCTTTCATCGGCTCCATGTGAGTGCAGCAGGGCATGTAGCCCCTGCCCCCAGGCCCCAGAGGTTGCCTACGGTTGAGGCTCCTGGGTCTGGCTGGCTTAGATGACAAACTGGGGGCTGGGAGGGCAGGACACGACTCCTCCAGGCTCCACTGTCCCTTCCAAAAGGCAGTGGGAGCTGGCCTTCAAGCAGGAGACTCTTGGGGGGGGGGGTTATCTCCCGTGTTCTGAGTGACTATTCTTCATGGACCTGATCTGTGTCTTTTAGCATGTATGTCAGGGTGAGTGGGTGCCCATGGCTGTGGTGCTGCGTGTGTGTGTGTGGGGGGGGTGCATTCAGGTGTGTGCCTGAGACTTTCTGGGCAGCCAGCCTGTCTTGGCTCCAGGGCCCCAGGGGTCCGCCCGGGGGGGGGGAGGGGGCAGATGCCTGGGGAGAGCTCAAGGTGCACATGCTGGGGGCCCCAGCCCAGTCAAGTGGATGCCTGTCCCTGCTTTGGCAGAATGACTGTGTGGCTGTCCACGGCCCCGACGGAGCCCCTGACGCACTGGTACCAGGTCCGGTGCCTGTTCCAGTCACCGCTGTTCGCCAAGGCCGGGGACACGCTCTCAGGGACATGTCTGCTTATTGCCAACAAAAGGTGTGAGCTGCCACCTGGGGCTGGGGGAGGCAGGGGTCTGTCCATCCCTGCAGCCAGCTCAGGGCAGCCGCTCCCTGCCTTCTCTGCAGACAGAGCTACGACATCAGTATTGTGGCCCAGGTAGACCAGACGGGCTCCAAATCCAGTAACCTCCTGGACCTAAAAAACCCTTTCTTCAGGTAGGATGGGCCTGTGGCCTGTGCAGGGGCACGATCCTGGCCCACAGCCCTGCCCACAGGTCTGTCTCTGCTGCAGATACACAGGCACGACGCCCTCGCCCCCGCCCGGCTCCCACTACACGTCCCCCTCGGAGAACATGTGGAACACCGGCAGCACATACAACCTCAGCAGCGGGATGGCCGTGGCTGGTGAGCTGGCCCCATGCGGGCGGGGTGGGTGGCGGGGCCACCTCCTGGTCACCCCTGACAGTGCTCCCTGGGCAAACGCTGGTGGCCCAGGCCCCTCCAACCCCTGCACAGGACACTGTCCCCTGCCCCTGACATCCCCCTCCCTGGCACAGGGATGCCGACCGCCTACGACCTGAGCAGTGTTATCGCTGGTGGGTCCAGCGTGGGCCACAACAACCTGATCCCTTTAGGTGAGTGCAGGCGGGCGGCGCGGTGGGGCTCGGTCCTTCTCCAGCACCACCTCTTCCTCTTCCGGGGGCTGAGGACCTCCGTTCCCTTCCTCTCTGCCTCGCTCTGCCGTCGCCGTGCCCTCCTCCCCACGCCTGAGTCTGAGCGCCCACCACGCCGGGCAGGCTGGGCAGGCTGGGGGCGGTGACGCCGTCTCCCTTCCTTCCTTCCTCCCTCTTGCTGCGCAGCCAACACGGGGATTGTCAATCACACCCACTCTCGGATGGGCTCCATAATGAGCACGGGGATTGTCCAAGGTAACGGCGGGCGGATGGAGCAGGGTCCCGGGGTGTGCGCCGCCGCGCTCTCTCTCTCTGATTCTGCCTGGGTCTGGGCGGGCGAGGGCAGAGCCGGCCCCTCAGTGCCCGCGCCTCGCCCCGCAGGGTCCTCTGGCGCTCAGGGCAGCAGCGGTGGCGGCTCCAGTGCCCACTACGCGGTCAACAGCCAGTTCACCATGGGCGGCCCTGCCATCTCGATGGCCTCGCCCATGTCCATCCCGACCAACACCATGCACTACGGGAGCTAGGCCCCCCCGGTGGGGACGGACTGACAGCACCAGGAAACCAAATGAAGACCCTACCCACCCCACCCCTCCACCCAGGCGGCTCTCACCCCTGTGCTGGAGAAGCCCAAACACCCGGTCACAGCCCTCTTTGCTATGGGAACTTGAACACTTTTTTACACAACGTTGCCGCCGCCGCCCCCACCCCACTGCCCTCCCCCCAGTCTTGGCCCTGAGCGTGTCGCTGCCGTATTTTACACACGATCATGTCGTGGGAGCCCTGTTGCCCCCTCCTGCCCTCTCCACCCTGACCTGGGTTTGACATCTTCTGTACCAGGCGTGTCTGAGCCTGACAGCTGCAGGCCTGGCCTGAGGGAGGTGGGCAGCTGCTGCCCCGCCCATCCCCTGGGCCGCCCCCATTGCCTGTCTCCAGTGGGCAGGCCCTCTGGGCTGGGTGGGGCCTCCCCTTCAACTACCAGGCCTTCGTCACAATGGGCGTGACATGCTGCTTTTTTTAATTTTATTTTTTTACAAAAAGAACCAGTGTCAATCCACAGACCCTCTGAGAAATCAGGCCGGCCGGGCCGAGCCAGCAGCCCCTCTCCCCCACTCAGAGGCTCAGTGGTGAGGGGAGGCCCTGCCGAGTCTTCAGGATGGGGTGGGGCCGGGCCTCTGGAGCCCCTCGGCCCCCTCCCACCAAAGGGTTCACCTCACACTTGAATGTACAACCCACCGGGCTGTCGGGAAGGCCCTCCGTCCTCGGCCCCTGCCTCTTGCTGCTGTCCTGTCCCTGAGCCCCTGCAGGGCCCCCTCCCCAACCCGCACCAAGAGCTAGAACAGGTGGCCCCATGGGCCCTGGGCCTGGAGGGAAGGGTCACCGTCAGCCACTTGGGGCAGACGCAGAAACCTCAAGGGTCTGTCATGAAAGGCGTCCTTTCTCCTCGTAGCTAATGTTAGGCCTGTGTATCCCCTTCAGTATTTGTAGATGCTCCAGTCCCTACTACCATGATGGCATTTTGGTCCCTCCCCAGCCTGGGAAAGAAGGGGCCTTGCAGGGACCTCTCCAAAAAAAAAAAAAAAAAAGGAAAAGGAAAAAAACAAAAAAACAAAATAAACAAGGAAATGTATGTTTCAGCACAGGCAATTTTCTTCCGCTCCCCATTTCTAACACCCCAGACTCGGACGTGGCGGAGCTCAGGCTAGGCCCAGGGCCCACTAACTCCGGAAAGAGCAGGCCCAGCCGAGGCTGGGGTGGCCCCTTTGCCACCCGCCCTGGCAGACGGCCCATGGGGTGATGGCCGCCCCGGAAGCTCCCTGTGCTGCCCCTCTCCCGCCTTTATATAAATTCTCTGAATCACCTTTGCATAGAAAATAAAAGTGTTTGCTTTGTAAGAAAAGTCTGGAAAGTAGCAGGATGATCTTGAGGTTTCAGGGGAGACTTCAATCACCATCTCGGGGGCAGGACAGGCAGGGGCGTCCCCTCACGTTGGGCCTGAAAGAGAGAAACTCCTAGGAGTGGCCCCATGACTTCTAATCTTGGAGGGGGACGGAGACCCCCTTAGCCACAGCTGGAAACACTTCCTCACCTGTGGCTCCAGCCATCCTAGGTTGCCATGGACCTTGGCAGCGTGGGTGGCAGGGTGTTTGGGGGCTGAGACGTGGCCTGGTGGGGAGGCGCCACGTGCTCCAGAGGCAGCGGCTGGAAGAAGTAAAACTGAACAGAGACCCCTGAAGTCAGCGTCTGAGCCAGAGAGCCAGCCCCTGACCCCGAGGCCCAGCCCAGGACCCCCCGGACTCCTACCTTACAGCCCATGGCCAGGAGGGCGTGGAGCAGCACCACGGTGGAGAGCAGCACTGTGGCCGCCAGCCTAGTGTCCTCACGGACCACGGGCCACAGGGTGAACACCAGGCCAGCGGCTGACAGGGCCAGGGCCAGGGCCCCGAAGAGCCACTGCAGCCATGGGACAGGAATCAGCCACAGGACCTGGGTGCGACACAGGCAGCTGGCTACCAGGCCATCTCCGCGGTCCCCGGGGCCCACCCGTCCCCGGGCCCCACTCACCACGGTGGGGATGAAGACAAAGAGGGAGTAGCCGTAGACGCACACAGTCTCCAGGAAGGTATAAGGCCCCACACGCTCCCGGACGCCCCTGCGCCACCGCAGGAAGCCCCACAGCGCCAGCGGCACCAGCCACGCGTAGCAGTAGATGGTGATGCCGGCCACGGTCACTGTCGGGCAAAGCAGGGCATCACCCCCAGGGCCCCACAGCACCCCCAGCCCCGCCAGGCACCAGGCCTTGCCTGCTTGCCTACCTTTGTGGAACTGGGGGCTGTAGTGGATGGACGGGTCCCTCCTCTGGGCCAGCACCAGGGTCAGGTTGCCGGTGATGGCCAAGACAAAGGCCAGTGTGGCACATATCCAGAAGGGACCTGCGGGCGGTGTGTGGTCAGGGTCCCAGGGCGGGAGCTCCTAGGACAGGTGTCTTGTCCCATCTTGTCCCAGCTGCTTCCCAAGCCCCAGGCCGCCTCCACCCCCAGCGCTCCATTGACCCAACTCATCAAGCTGGCATCACACCAGTGACCACCTGGTGGCTGAATCCAGAGCTGGTGCTCAGACCTCATCTTTCTTGGCCTCTCAACAGCCTTTGTTATAGCTGAAACCCCCTCCTTCTGGAAACGCTCTCCATGTGGTTCCCGAACTTTCTGCTCTTGCTTTTGTCTCAACAGCAGCAGCTCGACCTTTATTAACACCCAGATTCTTAAACGGTGGGGAGCCAGCCGGGGCCCCCTTAGCCCTCTCCCTGTGGTCACCCTTTGTGTGATTTTGTCCCACTTCTGAGTCTTCTGCCACCTCTGTGCTGACGACCCCCAATGTCTCAGGTCCGGGCCTCTGCCATGAGCCTGGGGTTTAACTTCAACGTTTCCATGTGGGCGTCTCCCACCCTACCCCACCCCGTCTCTCCCCTAGAATCAACCTGGGTTGTCCCTTTAATAAGTAGTGGCTCCCTCCTTGCAGTGCAGACAGAACACTCGGGAGCATCCTTGTCTCTTGTGCCCCCAGCCCACAACTAGTGTGTCAGCAAATCCTGTGGGCTCCATCTATGATACATGCCAGACTTCAACCACGCCTCTCTCCCCTCCAAGGCCAGGCCCCATCATCCTGTGCCTGGGCCATGGCAGCTACCTCCTCCCTAGTCTCCCAGCTTCTGCCCTCACCCACTACAGGCCCGAGCACCTCAGGGCTCTCAACTAGCGTCCCTTCTCACGAAAGTATTAGAGGCCTGTGTGGTCTGTCCTGTCACCTCTGGCCTCCAGGCAGCTCAGTGCTGTCCAGTGACAGTGCTGCCCCGCAGTTCAGGTGTGTTTCTGCCACAGGGTTTTGGGCGCTTCCATAGTGTTCTTCCCCTAGGGCTCCCCGCCCCAACCCCACACCAACCAGCTCATTCCCTCCCCTCCTCAGCAGGGCCCCCCATGACCAACCCATGGCAACTCACCGTCCAAACCCTCTGCCGCTCATCCCAGCCCCATCGCCCTCCACAGCCTTTTTTGGCTCTTTCTCCCTGAATGGAGTGTTAAGTTTCACATTCTCCAGGAGTGATGCTGCTTTGTTCTCAGTTGTGTACCAGGCCCTGGCACTCAGTCCACACTTGCTGAATGAAGAATCGAATGAACTGAACGCACACCCTCACTTACCATACAGGTCTGGCCGATTCCGCAGATGGTGTCGTACAAAGTTGTGGCCGGGCCGCGGCAGCAGCGAGCCTTTGATCCGGTCCAGGACCTGGAGGGGGAAGGCCGGGGCCGAGGATGGAAGCCTGCTTGGGGCTCCTGACCACCCACAAGGGAAAGGGGTCAAGCTTCTTAGATGCTCCTTCCCTGCTGGCCTCCACCTCCTCTCTTCCCCCTCTGCTAGGAAGGACTCCTCCCTCTCTCCCCTCTGGGTTTTTGATGGGCTATTCCCATGGCCTGGAGCCCCTCCCCCTGGCCAGCCCCCACTCAGTATCCCGGTGTCCCACCACTCTGAAGGACGCTTCTGAGCCTGCCACCTTCTTTGCTTCCCCCTCCTCTCAGCTTGGTTGCCCTAGAGTCCCCTTTTTCCTCTCTTCCCCCACCCCAATAAGGACAGTCAACAGTTCCTGGGCATTCATTCTTCCCACATCTCCCAGCACGACCTCTACTCTGCAGCCCTAGTTTACCCTCCCCTCATCTTTCACCCTAGCCTGGGGCCTCTGATCCACGTTCAATGCTCCTCAATCCTCTCGTGCTCTAAACCCTTCCATGACTCCCCAGCACCCTTAGGATAAAACCCAGACTCCTCAACATAGCCCATGAGGCCCTTGGTGATCTGGCTTCTCTCCACCTGTGCCCCACCTCACTCTCCAGACTGAGTGACAGCCTCTGCAGAAGTTTGTGCCTCTTCTCTCACCTTTGGTCCTCTGTGTGTGCTCTTCCCCGGGCCTGGAAAACACTTAGGCTTCGCTCCACTCTGCCTGCCCCAGTCTACCTTCTCCGTTAAGTCTCAGCAAATTCCTCACCTCCTCCAGGAGGCCTTTCCCTAACCCACCATGTCTTGTGGGTCCCCTGTGTTCCCAAGAGTCCCAGTCACGTCATAATCCTTGCAGTGTGCCACGGTGACCTCTACCAGCCCGGGGAGTTCTTGTCCTCCTGCCAGTGTACTGCCAGCACTTGCCCAGGGCCTGGTGCACAGGAAGTGCTCAGTGACAAGTGGCTGAACCCCAAGTGTGACTCCAAACCCCATCCCAACACCTTTCCCAGCATCACCTGTGAGGTGTCCACGTCAAAGAAGCTCTGGTAGTAGCCAAAGGTCCAGAAACCAGGCTGCTGCTTCTCCTCCTGTAGGAGCTGCACAGGGGGCGCTTTCAGTGGGGGGTAGGAGGCGATGGGGGCTAGACAAGAGGCGGGGCACGAGACTTATGGGACTCACCGCGGCCTTGTCACTCTCCACCTCGTCCTCAGCTCCATAGCTGCCACCTGAGTCCATGACCACAGCCACGTGACCCTGGGGGGTCAGCTGATCACTTCTGGTGGTGGCCGCATCTGGGGTCTGAGCCAGCAGATTGGTGGCTTCCTCAAACTCTGTTGAGAAGGAGTACGAGGCACAGGTGTACTTGGGGGGTAAGTGTCAAGACAATTTGGTTTTGCCCACCGCTCATATGGGAGCCAAGACTAACCGTGACCACCTCAGTGTTCCCCCAACGCAGGGCACAGCTTCCTCAATTTTGGAGAGTGGTAAGGAGGTGTGTTCCCTCATTCCTACCACGGGACCGCAATTGAGGGCTGGTTCTGGGACGAGGTACAGGCTCGGGTTAGAGGTCTGAGTTAAGGGCTGGAGCGGGACTCGAGTTAGGGGTGCGTTTCATGCCTGGGGCAAGGCTCACAGCTGACCGAGGTTCGGGTTAGATCTGAGTTGGAACCTGGATGGGAGGTTCTGGCCAGTGTAGGTAAGAGGAGTCGGGCCAGGTCGCGGCTGCACTCACCGTGGAAGGCCAGCTCATCCGCCGCTGCCATGGTCGCTCAGGGGCGTCACTGCATCCTGCTCCGAGGACAGAGGCCAATCAGGCCCACCCGCAACCCCACTAGGCGGCCCTCCTGGAGGCTAGCTCTCAGCCCCGAGCCGGATCCACACCCAGCAGGGCGTGAACTCGCCGTTCCTGCCCCACAGGTGTACCCCCGCCCCCCTCACCTGAGGCTACTTCAACTGGCGTGGCGCGGGCTCTCTGCGCCTGCGCGACCCGCCTACCCGCTACAGACAACCCCCTCGGACCAGACAGCAACATCCGGCGTGGGTCCGTCTTCTATCCCATTCCGATGGGAAACCACTTCCGGCAATGTTGGCGTTTGCCCAGAAGGCACTCGCCGGGCCTTTTATTTCGCACACCTGGCGTTTCTCTTCGGAGAGAGGACACCAAGCCGGAAGAGGATGGCTGCGGCCGCTCTGAAGAGATTTTGGTCCCGAAGCCGGGTAGAGGCGGTTGATGCTGCGGCGGCAAAGCCTGGCGTGTGGGCGCGGTTAGGTGAGTAGCGGCGGGAGGCGACGGGGTGGGTGGCTAAAGCCTTATGCTGCTCCCATCGCGCTTCTCTCCCCTCAGGTGCCTGGTCCCGGGCGCTGCTCCGGGACTACGCCGAGGCCTGCGGGGACGCGGCGGCAGCGGCGCGGGCCCGGCCTGGGCGGGCGGCGGTCTACGTGGGGCTGCTGGGTGGCGCGGCGGCCTGCTGCGCCTTGGCGCCGAGCGAGGCGGCCTTCGAGGAGGCGCTGCTCGACGCGTCGGGGACCCTTCTGCTGCTGGCTCCCGCCACACGCAACCGCGACTCGGAAGCGCACGTGCAGCGGCTGCTGTGGCTGCGGGGTCGAGGCTGCCTGCGCCACGTAAGCCTGGGCCTCTTCTCGCTTGTGTACGAGGCGCCCTTCGACGCCCAAACCAGCCTCTACCAGGCCCGTTGCCGCTACTTGCAGCCCCGCTGGATCGACTTCCCGGGTCGGATCCTGGACGTGGGCTTCGTGGGCCGCTGGTGGGTTCTGGGGGCCCGGATGCGCGACTGCGACATCAACGACGACGAGTTCCTCCACCTGCCGGCACATCTGCGCGTCGTCGGGCCGCATCAGCTGCACTCGGAGGCCAACGAGCGGCTCTTCGACGAGAAATACAAGCCTGTGGTGCTCACCGACGATCAGGTGGACCAGGCGC
Organism: Camelus bactrianus; assembly: GCF_048773025.1. NCBI lineage: Eukaryota > Metazoa > Chordata > Mammalia > Artiodactyla > Camelidae > Camelus > Camelus bactrianus. The sequence continues at coordinate 25,667,267 of NC_133560.1, forward strand.
TGTGGGAGGAGCAGATGTTACAGAAGAAGAAGAAGGACCAGCTCGCCCTGAGCCAGGCCGACTCGTTGCTGAAATCAGAGGTCGCGAGATGAAACCTGGTGGGGAACGGGCTCTGAGACCCGACAGAATGTTCGCCTGGGATTGTGCAATTGGTGTGAGCGAGCTTCATGTGCAGAGTGATTGACATAAATTATGTGTGGAGTTCTCTCCCTGGGTTTTCACAGAGTTGGGGGCCTCCCTCTCATCTATTCCTTGTAAGCCAACCGCTAATGCAGCGCCTCCTTGGTCTAGGAGTTGGGGAGAGCAGAGCGATATGCCCTGTAATGTTTATCTGCCATAGCTGGTGATGAGCCTTCTGCATAAATAAGCCTTCCTCTCTGGGCTTCACGGTTTCCGACTGAGGTATCACAGTTACTGGGTGATTTCCAAGCTCTCCTAAGAACTTGAAATGTTGATCCTCTATTTCCACGAGTAACATCTTTTAAAATGTTGGAATAATTGTAGTTGCAGAAACTGGAAAAATAAGAGGCATGCTGGGTAGCCTCCACCCAGCTTCCCCCAAATGGTAATGGTCTATATAAGCAATACAAACCAGGAGATTGACAATCGTATGACTGGATTTTACAGGAAAGTTTTTTGCAAAAACAACCTGCTTTTTACCATATGTGTATTGATAGTGATGTTAAAGTGACTTGGAGGGATAAAGCATTTTCTGACCTAGAAGTCAATATGGAATCTTAGCTTCTGGTGATGTTATACTTCAGTAACCCTAAAAATACACAATCCCATGGAAAGGAATATGTTGGTGTACATAGCTGGGTTATAGAAGTCATATTTTTAAAACTAAAGTATTAGAGGAATGAGGCTACCTCTGTCACCTAGGTGGCCTGTGGCTAGCTAATAAACCAGGAGCTGAAACAACCATCTTTGTTGTGACGTTATGGTTATCTGTTTTGCTCTGAAGTTTTGGTACTTGGACCTTCCATTCATACTGTGGGGTGAGTTGGACACATGGTAATTTTTATATCCTTATTTTGGGGGCAGGGGAACATTTTATGTTAGTATCTCCATTTTACAAAGGAAAAAGGGAAAATACATTATTTTTCCAAAGCTGCAGCAGAATCATGATTCAAACTGTAATTTCCAACGCTGTGACTTAATCCTGAAACTCATCTATCAAAGTACTGTCTTTGACCCTAACAACATCCTGGCAGAAATTAAATACTGCTATCACTGGCCACAGATGAGACATACATACATACATACGTACATACATAATGCAATGAAAATAAAAGACAACTGATAGTAAATTATGGTCCTATACTGTTACCTGCTGAAGGCTCTGGACCTAAATCTCTGTTCAAGAGAGATTAACCAACTGCAGGGAAAGGTTTATGATGCACTGGCATCACAATGAGACTTGTTCCTCGCCGTGATCAGAAGTATTAAAAGTGAACTGCACATTGTCATTGAGTCAGTTATTAAGTACCACTTCTGACTTGCAGCTGGGGGGTGGGGGGTGTGCGTGTGCTTGCAAGCGCACACACACACAAGGGAATATTACTCAGCCTTAAAAAAGAATGAAATAATACCATTTGCAGCAACATGTTTGGACCTAGAGATTATCATACTAAGTGAAGTAAATCAAAGATAAATATATGATACCATTCACATGTGGAATCTTAAAAAAGGATACAAATGAACTTACAAAACAGAAGCAGACTCACAGACATAGAAAACAAACTTGTGGTTACCAAATTTCTTATCTGTAAACAGGAGTGGAATCTGCTCAGGGTTGTTAGAAAAATCAGAAGCCACCAGAAAGCACTTGGTACCCAGCAGGCACTTGAACTGCATGGTGTGGCTGAGCAGGGAAGATGCCAGAGCTACATCCATGCCCTGTTCCACCTGGGCAGTGAAGGGACCAGGGCTACTCAGTCTCACCTGCCGCCCAGCAGGCTGCCCCAGGCCAGTGCTCAGTAAAGGGAGGCCCGACAGAGCCTGGAGCCAAAAGACACCTGACTCTAATATGAACATTTTCCAGTTTTCTCTTTTCCTTAAAATTTATCATGAATGAGCTTTAATCGTTTCTAAGCCAGTCTGGGAGTTGGCCTCCAGGTCTGTTCTCAGTGCCGGCTGCTGTACTGAGAGCGGCCAGCAGAGGGCGGCAGAGGCTTGGCTCAGAGAAGCCGGCTCGCTCTTTCCGGCTCCTCCCGGCTCTGCCCGGATGGGAATCGCTGAACCCAGCTTGCTTTTGTTCGGTGAAGTGGAGGCAGTGCAGTCAGCACACCTCTCTGTTTACTGCTCTTTAGAGATGACAAGTAGATGGTGGCCGACGCCAGGGCTGCACAGCGAGGCCACCTCCATCCCTGGAACTTGCATCTACCTTGTGAGCGGAGACCGTTCCTTCCAGCAGGGAGGGGCAGGATTGCCCGGTTGACCCTGGAAGCTTGTGAATTCCCTAGTTTTCTGGAAGTTGTGTGGAGGTCCCCAAGGTACTAGGACCTGGACTAGGGCACAGGATTCAAGGAGGCAGGCAGACTTGGGGTTGAGCAAGTGCAGAGTCTGTCGCTGAGAGGAAGCACCTCCTTAAGTCCTGGGCCCTGGGCCCCTCACCTGGCCCTGCAGCTGTCCGGCCAGTCACATCACCCGATGTGCATGGTGGGCTTTTCCAGACTTGCTCTGCCCTGACGGCATTAGCTCATCTTAAACTGATGCCAGTCCATGATCACATCTCCCTGATGGTCTCAAAATGTCTTTGGACACTTTCATTTGTTTGAGTCCAGCTCCAAACCAGATCCACACATTGTATTTGGTGACTATGTCTTTTAATTCCCTTTTAAATCTAGAGAAGTTCCCACACACACATACCTTTGACCTGTTTCAAAAATGGCTTCAGTCATCTCGAAGTGTGTCCCCCCTCCTGGATTTGCCAGCTTGCTGTGTCATCCAGTTTGTTCCTCATCCCCCGCAGATCTTGTGATCAGCTCTTAACTCAGAATCAACTCAACACTGGCTCCCCCTGGGGAGTATTAACCCTCTAGACCATTAAGTCAATTCCTGGGCTGGGTCCCGGGCAACCATAGGTTTTTAATCTCCCTAGGTGATGCCAATAACCAACCAAGTCTGAGAACCACTACTCAAGAGGTTGATTAAAATCACCTTCAACTGTTCCAGCAGGTTCCTGCCCAGTGGGTGCTCGGACTTACCACCGCGGCACACAGAGAGGCACAACATGTCTGGTTGTCCCGCTGCCCAAGACTGGCCCCTTCCCTGTTAGGTTTCCTGTCGGCTTTCCATCCAATGGTTTTATCATTTTTGATCAACACTTGACTCAATCATATTATCAGGGGCCGAAAAAATGGAGCCTGGTGCTTCAGTTCTTGCAATCTTACTTGGAGCTGATGAGACAGGCATCCTACGGATGCTGTCATTGCTGCATATAACCCACCAGCTGGAGTTTCTGGAGAACTCACTGCCATTTATGTGAGAAGCCCCGGATGTGCCCTTCTGAGGTTTCCCGGAGGGCGGCTTCAATGGTGCTGCAGACCTGAACGGAACGGCTGATACAAATGGCCAGTCATTAGTACAAACGAGTGATACCCATGACGACGGCCGCCTCTGGGGCAGGTGAGACCTGAGGGGCACGCAGCCAGGAGCTAGCCTAGAGTCAGGGGAAGTAGAAGCTTCCACAGGGCCTGCACACATACGAGGATGCACCCAGAAATTCTTGGATCCACTGTCAGAGATGCCTTAGACGTTCCCTCCCCCAACCCCTTTTTCTCTCATGCGACTCACTTTGACGAAGGGAAACACAGCCGGGGTAAAACTGCATGTCCGTTGGCTTGTTTGCTGGTGTTTTTATTGAGGTGAAATTCACATCAACTTAGCCATTTTAAGGTGTACGACACAATGGTGTTTAGACCACCACATCTGTCTAGTTCCAGAACATTTTTATCACCCCAAAATAGTATCACCCAGTACCCCCTTCCATCCAGCCTCTCTGTCAACCATCAATCTGCTGTCTCTATGGATTTACCAATTCTGGATATTTCATATAAATGGAATCGTACAACACACGACTTTTTGGGTCTGACTTCTTTTACTGAGCATCATGTTTTCAAGGTTGATCTATGTCAAAGTGTGTCAGGGCTTCATTCCTTTACGTGGCTGAATAAGATTCCACTCAACCATGTAAAGGAATGGCTGTATGGATGGACCACATTTTGTTTATTCGTTCATCCAAAGATGGATGTTTGGGTTTGTTTGTTTTTAGGGGGAGGTGCTTAGATTTATTTATTTATTTTAATGGAGGTACTGGCGATTGAACTCAGGACCTTGTGCATGCTAAGCATTCGCTCTACCACTGTGTTATATCCCCACTCCCCTAGAGCCTTTTAAATATATATTTTTGTTTTTTAACAATACAGGAAGTAAATGGAATAAAAAAAATCTATCCAAGTAAGTTACTTGGTAGATACCCCAATAATAGGATATCATTGGATAGGATATAATAAGGAATGCTAAGTAGATAATCAGATTTTTTTTCAAAAAGCTTGTTCGGTGATTAATATTTGTATTCTTTAAGTATTTGAGAGGCTGTTGATAGGCTCTTGGAGGTCTCAGTTCCTAGCACCGCGTGAGTCCCTGGATGAGGAAATGGCGCTAGTTAAGTGGAAACCAGAGGCTACACTTATGGTTACTCTTAGTCTCACCTGGGCAGTCATGCTGACCTGAGTCAGCTTGGAAAAGTAGGAAGGGGATCCCAACAAAAATGCCAGTTTTCCATCAGATGGGCAAAAATTTTAAAGCTTGACGATACCAATTGTCAGTAATGCGGTGGAGAAAAGGGAGGTCTCACAGCGGTGGGGAGGGTGAACTGGTGCAGCTGCCAGGGAGAACGTCGGACAATAGTGCAGAGTGATGCAAGGATGGCTCCCGGGGTGGGCACATCTGCAACTGCCGTGAGCACGCATCCGAGTCTCCCAGAGGCGCTCCGGGTCCGCCTGGAGGCACTCAAGACTGTCCAAAGAAAATGATTCTGTCTCCATCAGTGGGAATCAGATGAAGTGTGGTGTGGCCAGATGCTGGGCTGCGGTCTTAGTCCACTCGGGCTGCCAGACAGAGTGTCACAGACTGGCTGGTTTACCAACAGCAATGCATTGCTCACAGTTCTGGCAGGGCTGGGTGAGCGCTGGCTCCGGGGCTGCAGACCTTCTCGCTGTGTCCTCACCTGGTGGAAAGGACAAGGCATCTCTCTGGAGTGTCTGGTTTTTTGTTTTGTTGTTGTTGTTGTTGTTTTCTCTTTTTTATTTTTATCTTTTTTATTTCTTTTATATTTTGTTTGCTTTTTAAATTTTTTGTTTTTTTATTTTTTAATTAAAATTTTTTTTTGGTCTGGAGCATCTTTAAAAGGCACTAAATCCCATTCATGAAGGCTCCATGCTATGACTTAAACTCCTTCCAAAGGCCCCACTACCTGATAACATCACCTCTGGGCATGAGGATTTCAACTTATGAATCTGGGGGGACACACTCAGGCCACAGCAGGTACCCTACGGCAGTGAGAAGGAATGAACCATATCCTCGTGCCTGTCTACACCAGACTCAACCATAACAGGGCAAGTTAAAAGCAAGTTGACAGTCATTGCACATGACATAATGCCTTTTATTAAAAGCTTCAAAACATGTTCAAACAACGTCAAATAGAGCAAAAATTCAAAGAAAACAAAAATACATGTACAACAATGATTTAGTTGATCATCAACACCACCAGATCGATAAGGTAACAGCCAGCTGAGAGTAAGGAAATGCTCACAGGGTGAGCACCTGGAGGAGGTTGCAGGAGAGCATGCTAAGGATACAGCTGATGGGGGAAGGATATAGCTCAGTGGTAGAGTGTCTGCCTAGCATGGGTTCAATCCCTAGTACCTCCACCAAGAAATAAATAAAAAGAACAAATAAACCTAATTACTTCCCTGAAAAAAATTAAAAGAAAAAAGAATACAGTTGAAAGCAACCTAAATGTCCATAGACAGATGACTGGATAAAGAAGACTTGGTGTATATATACAATGGAATACTACTCAGCCATAAAAAGAATGAAATAATACCATTTGCAACAACGTGGATGGACCTAGAGATGATCATACTAAGTGAAGTAAGACAAAAACAAACATCATATGATATAATTTATATGTGGAATCTAGAAAATTGATACAAAGAATTTATTTACAAAACAGAAAGAGATTCACAGACATAAGAAACAAACTTGTGGTTACCAAAGGGGAAAGTAGGGGAAGGAATTAGGAGTTTGATATTAGTAGATACAAAGTACTACATATAAAATAAATAAACAACAAAGTCCTACTGTATAGCATAAGGAACTATATTTGATATCTTGTAATAAACTATAATGGAAAAGGAAAAAAAGAATACCAGTTGACCTTTGAACAATGAGGGGGTTGGGAGTGCCAACCCTCCATGAAGTCAAAAATTGCATATAAACAACGTCCTACTGTATAGCACAGGGAACTACATTTAATTTCTTGTGATAAGCTATAATGGAAAATAATCTGAAAATATATGTATATAGATGTATACGTATAACCGAATCACTTGGCTGTACACCTGAAACTAACATTGTCAATCAACTACACTTCAATAAAAAATAAAATTTTAAAAAATCAAGTATAATTTATAGTCAGCTCTCCATATCTGTGGTTCCCACGTATCCGATGTTCTGCATCCTCGGATTAAATCAACCTCGGCTTGTGTAGTACTGTAGTATTTACTACTGAAAAAAAAATCTGTGTAGCAGTGAACCTGAGCAGTTCAAAGCCATGTTGTTCAAGTGTCAACTGTATTTGCAAGTGGACCCAATTCTGATCACTTACACGTGAGAAGGACAATGAAGGAGAGCCAGGCAGCATCATATTGGATACTTCTTTTCAGGTCATATGTCCCTGAAAAGCTAAATGTAAACCAAATTTTGGTAAATAGCATCTCCCAGAGTTCAGGAGGGAGCTAATGGTGGCCCTGCTGAGGGAACAGCGCTATGGAAAGCCTCCTGACGTTTCCATAAACAGCCATTTGGGTGTTGAAATAATCCTATAATACTTACCTTTCCAGAGTGTTATAAAAGCTACTACAGTTAAAATACTTTCGGCGAGTGAGTCAATTTTCCTGGGTCTCTCCTGTGTGTATGTGTTATCAAACTTTGCTTGATTTCCTCCTGTTCATCTGTCTCATGTCAGTCTAATTCTTAGACCAGCCAGAAGAACCTAGCAAGGCAGAGGAAAATTTCTTCCTCCTCAACAATACAATCATGGTGAGTTGTATTTGTCAAAACCCATCAAATGTACAACACCGGAAACAACCCCAGTATCCATCAGCAAATAACTGGGCAAACAAAATGTATTTTGAAATGGAATATTATTCAGCCTTCAAAAGAAAAGAAGTTCAAACACAGGCCCCAACATGGATGAACCTTGGGAACATCTTGCTGAGCAAATGAGCCATTCACAAAAGGACAAATACTGTATGTTTCCAATTGCATGAGGTCCCCAGAGCAGTCAGATTCACGGAGACAGAAAGTAGGACGATGGGGGCCAGGGGCTGGGAATGGGGGCTAGGGAGTTAGCATTTAATGGGGACAGAGTTTCACTTTTGCAAGATGAAAATGTTCTGGGGATCGGTTGCACAACATTGTGAATATACTGAACAACTGTACACTTAAAAATGGTTGAGATGGTAAATTTTATGTTATAGATGTTTAACACAATTTTTTAAAAATCAGGGATATGAAATTGTTGAAAATGGAGTGATGGCAGAGTCTCCCAAAAGGAGCAGGGCTAAGGCTGACGGCAGGGATGAGCTGTTGCCTGGCTTGGAGCTGGCGATCCCTGGCAGGATCTGGCCTGGCAGCTCAAATCGTGGGAAAGGACCCTCCGGGAGCCAGCACCCCATCTGATGAAGAGAGGTTTCAAAGAAGCGGCTGCTGCAGTGCAGATGCTGGCTCTCCCTCATGATTGTTCCCATCTGCCCTTTGATATTTGTGGTCAGCAACCTCTAGGCAGGGAATTTTTGCTTGGAAGAGATTCTGGAGTTCGCCAGACTCTGGATGAAGCCTTCTGTGCTGCGTATTTGCACGCCAGCTTTGCCTTCTTCAGATTTGCAGGGTTTGTTTTGTTTTGTTTTGATCGTGGTGGAGATAGATGGAAGCGTGGGTTGGGGAGCTAATAAAGAAGAGTGACGGCAGGGACAGAACGTGCTGGCCCCACAGCCACGTCACTTCCAGCACAGGTTTACCAGCTCCATCTCTCCCGGTGCGAGTCTGAGACGCCGCGGGAAGGAGGCATCTTTTGTTCAGGGTGTAGATGGATTAAATACTCAACCTGGTGGCTTCTCGTTGCAACCCTCACACCCAGAGCTACCTGCATAAGACCACTCTTCTCTTGCTTTGCTGTGGGAGAGCTAGAAGCTGGTGCCCTGAAATGGCTACTGAGAAGACAACTGCTTAAATGTTAAGTGGTTAGGGAGTTAAAAGGAGCGTCCAGGAGACTAGAGGTGTGAAACCTTAAGTTAATAATAATATCACACCAGTGTCCTAGTCTGGAAACTCCTGTGAAACCAATTTTTTAGTTTTAGTAGGATAAAGTACAGATAACATAAATTTACCATCTTACCCATTTTGAGGGTCAATTTCAGCAGCATTAAACACATTTACATTGTTGTATAGCCAACACTCCCATTCATCCCCATAACTTTTTCCATCTTTCCAAAATGAAACTCTGTCCCCATTGAGCACTAACTCCCCCTCCCCCTCCCCCAGCCCCTGGCAACCCCCCATCCTACTTTCTGTCTCTGTGAATCTTACTCTTCTGGGGACCTCATATAAGTGGAATCATGTAGTCTTTGTCCTTCTGTGTCTGGCTTATTTTGCTTAGTATGATGTCCTCAAGGTTCATCCATGTTGGAGAATGTGTCAGAATTTCCTTCTTTTTTTTTTAATTGAAGTTCTGTCAGTTACAGTGTGTCAATTTCTGGTGCACAGCACAATGTTCCAGTCATGCATATACATACATATGTTTTCATATTTTTTTCTTTAAAGGTTACTAGAAGATATTGAACATAGTCCCCTGTGCTATATAGCAGAAACTTTTAAAAAAATCTATTGAATTTCCTTCCTTTTTAAAGCTGAATAATATTCCATTGTATGGATGGACCACATTTTCTGTATCCATTTGTCCATCAATGGGCCATTGAGTTGCTTCCATCTTTTGGCCACTGTGAATTAACGATGCTTCAGATGTGGGTGGGCACATACCTGTTCAAGTCCCTGCTTTAATTCTTTTAGGTAAATACCCAGAAGTGGCATTGCTGGATCATATGGTCATTCTATTTTTCATTTTTTGAGGAACTGCCTACCGTTTTCCACAGTGGTTGTCATCACTTTCACAGTCCCACCCGCAATGCACAAGCACTTTAATTTTTCCACAACCGAATCCGTGTGAAGTGGTCTCTCACTGTGGTTTTAATTTGCATTCCCCTGATGATTAGTGCTGTTGAGAAAATATTTTTAAATTCGAAATTATTTTGAGGCGACAGAAAAGTAAGCAAAATTATTTAATCGCCTGCCACCTGTTTTGTTCAGATGACAGGTTTGTTCAAGTTGGTTCCTATCTGTCTTCTGTGCTGAAAGATAACTTCTTTCTTCTAAAAACCCCCAAAAAAACAAAAAACCCCAGCAAACTTCCCTGCACACACCTGGGCTGGGCTCAGAATGCAAATGGAGCCAGCCCAGTGCACCCAGATACATGAATTCAGCTGCTGGGGAGGGCAGAGGGTGAGCTGCAAAACCACTTCTGACATGCGATATCCAGGAAGCTCTTAATTTTCCCACAACCCAGCTGTGCTGAGAGGCTGGCTCTCTCTCCCCAGCTACCACTGGTCCTGCCCTTTGCCTTAAGGCATGAAGTCCTTCTTCAGGTGCCACCTGAAGCATCATCTTAGCAAAGGACACCTTCCCAGGCTTCGGCCTCATGCCACACCCTCTGCCTTGCTGCAAGAAGATCATAGACTGATTTGTGCATTCAGGTTTCTAGTGTCATGTCTCCAACCTAGACATCAGAGACCTGGTCTGTCTCCTAGGCTGGAGAAACCTCTGCTCAACTATGGCCACCATACTACTTAAGAAAAAGTTGTTCTAAACTGTTTATTTTCAACTTCAAAAATACACTGCACTATTACTAGTATTCCAAACTCAACATGCATTTAGATTTATCCATAATTACCACCTTTCTTTCTTTCTTTCTTTTCTTTCTTTCTTTCTTCCTCTCTTTCTTTCTTTTTCTTTCTTTCTTTCTTCCTCCCTCCCTTCCTTCCTTCCTTTCTTTCTCTCTCAACATTCCTTCTTGGTTCTCCACCCTTTCCTCTTGGATCACTTTTTAAGTTTTTTTAAAAAATTGATGTATAATTGATTTACAATATTGTGTTAGTTTCTACTGTACAGCAAAGTGATCCAGATATATATATATAAGCTTTTTCATATTCTTTTCTGTTATGGTTTGTTACAGGATATCAAGTATAGTTCCCTGTGCTACAAGGTAGGATCTTGTTTATTTTATATATAGTATCGGATCACTTTTTGTTCTGCTTGAAGAACACCCTTGAAGGGCTGCTGGTGGCACTCTCTCAGCTTTTATTTGAATGAAAATGTCTTCCTTTGACTATGTTCTTGAAAATTGTTCTCAGGGCCAAGATGGACTTTGGTTTTTTTAAATTAAAAATTTGTTTATTCGTTGAAGATAGGATTCATTGTCTTCTGGCCTCAGATGTTGCTTCTCTGTCGTTGCTACTCTGGCTGATCCTAAGGCTGCCTCCTTGTTTTTGATGTTCCACAGTTTTATTCCAATTGGTCTAGATATGGAGTTATTATCTTAATAAATTTTAAACTGAAGTGTAACATTGTATAGTGAAGATACCAAAGAGAGCCCTGGCCTCTGTCCTAGCTCCCGAGAGGTAACCTGTATACCCTGGGGATCCTACAAGTGACAGCAGTGTGGTGGCTCTTCTTGGTGGGCCCCTCGGAACACACTTGATTGTTTATGCTAACTCGATGACTCAGGGTGGCGGCTGTCCATGCCAGAAAGACCAACCATGTAATTAGACATGTGATTTCAGCCTGACCTCCAGGGGTTGGGGTGAGAGTGGGCAGGAGGGCTGGAGATTGAGCCACGTGGGCAATGATTCCATCAGGTAAGCATTCAGTCAAAGATTCTTATGTAACGAAACCCCAGTAAAACTCTGAACACTGAAACTTGGGTGTGCTTTCCAGGTTGGCAACAATCTCTGTGAACTGTCGCAGATGCCTGGTGGATAACACATCCCTGAGAACAATGGAGACTTCTCGATGTTAGATCTCCAGGGTCTTGCCATGGTCAATGCTGCAGAAACACTGCGGAGAGATGCGTTGGGCTATTTTTTCTATATGACCTGCATGTTTCGTGTTTTTAATTCCTCCCTTATTGCCTTCTTTGGTGTTTGGTTTTTTTCCTAGTGTGCCATTTTGATTCCAACCTCATTTCCTCTCCCCAGGCTTTTGTTCTGTTGCTCGCCCCTTCTGCTATCACATGTCCCAGAGGGCCATGGGTAGCATATGCTTTTATAGCTTTTGACAGATGCCATCTGGGAAGCTGCCCCAGCCCCGGGACTGCTCTGATGGGGGTGAAACCGAAGGCAGCCTCTGTGCTAGCCCCTGGGTGGAGGGGGGAATGTGGGCAGGTCAAAATGCACAACCACATTTTTAAGGATAAGATCCACATTGCTCCCCACTCCCCACCTAGAGATAGCATCAGACCCCCACAGGTTCAGGACTCAGATGAATTCGTTTATTTGGTGTTTTCTGAGCACCTACTACACACCAGGCACTATTACAGATACACGGGACACACTGATGAACACGGAGGCCCCCGCTCTCTCGGGGCTCAAGTGCTAGTGGGCAGGGCACAAGCTACAGGGAGATGGACTGTTGGCACAGTGAATACACTATTGACATAGTAAATAAGGAAACCAGAGAAAGAAAGCAGTAAGTGCTGTGGAGAAGGGGGGACCGGGAAAGCTGACTGCTGAGGGAGGGGCTGCAACCCTAAGTAGGCAGTCAGAGACGTTGAGATTGGAACAAAGGTCTGAAGGAACTGAGGGAGGAGCGGTGTGGATATCTGGGGAAAGAAGGTTCCAGGCATAAAGTCAGCAGGTGTAAAGGCCCTGTGGCAGGATTGTGCCTGGCAGGCTGGGGGAACAGTGAGGAGGCCAGTGTGGCTGGGGTGAGTGAGTGGTGGGAACTGGCGGAGATGAGGGCAGGGGGCCTTGAGAGTCATGCTCAGGACTTCAGCTGAGCTCAGTACAGACACTGACCCAGTCCTTCCAGCCTAAGAAGATTCCAGAAGCTCTGATGGCAAGAAATGCTCTCTTCACCTTGCCCTAGAAATAGAATCCATGGCTTCTTCCACTTTATTATTTTGGAAGTTTTAAAAATGTAGGGGAAAAAACCTAAGGCCAGGACTTTGGGGAGTCTGGGACGACACAGCAGGCAACTTGGCGGTGTCTGATAACAGCACATCAAAGGGACAGCAGATGATTGTTAAAAGGAAAACTAGCTTTCCTTCCTCCAGCTCTCATCAGCAAGGTCCCCTGGCAGTAATTAACACGCCTGCGCAGTGACTCAGGGCCGGGCTGGTGCTTTCGTATTTCCATCCCTTGGTGTGAGCTGCAGCACCAATCTCAGATGGGCAGGTAGCGAGCATCATGATGGGGGCCCGCATGCGCCTTCCATAAACACAGAGGTCATCATCTCCAGCCGGTGAACACCGACTCCAGGGTTCCCCAGGGAGCCTGGATAACCCAGCAGCGTCAAGTCTTCATTATCTCTGGCTGAGGCTTCGCCTTTGGAGATTCTGCACAGGGTTGCTCAGCCACCTGGTGTGGGTCCCAAGGACCTCGGCTGCATCCACTCATCAGACGTTAGCTGTATGGCTTGGATTTATTACTGCTTATGAGCTTTAAAAAAAATTGATGTAAAGGATGCAGAACATAAAATTGACCATCTTAACCATTTTTAAGGTTACAGTCTGTGGCATTAAGCACATTCACACTGTTGTGTAGCCATCACCACCATCCATCTCCAGAACTCACTTTGTCTTCCAAAACGGAAACTCTGCCCTCATTAAACACTAACTGCTCCTCCCCCACACCCTGGCACCCACCACCCTACTTTCTGACTTTCTGCACCTGACTACTCTAGGGACCTCGTATACCATGTGGAATCGTATACCATGTGGACTCAAAAGACAAATATAACGTCATTCACGGTGTAGCATGATTCAGAATGTCCTTCCTTTTTAAGGCTGAATAATATTCTGCTGTATGGAAAAACCACAACTGACTGCTAAACAATCATGGGGGAAAAAAGACTGGAACTAGAAAAAAAGATCTTCTTCAACTGGAAACATAAAGACACAACCACAGCAGGACGGTAGGAGGGGCGTGCTCACGATATAATCGGGCCCCACACCCCACAGGTGGGCGACCCACAAGCTGAAGAATAATTAAGTCACAGAGGCCCTCCCACAAGAGTGAGAGTTCTGAGCCCCAAGTCAGCCCCCCAGCCTGGGGTTCCGGCATTGGGAGGAGGAAGAGACCCCAGGACACCTGGCTTTGAAGACTAGCGGGGCTTAACTCTAGGAGTCCCATGGGATGGGGAGACAGAGACTTCACTCCCTTGGGAAGTGCACACAGAATCTCGCATATGCCAGGTCCAAGGGCCGAGGCAGTGATTTCATAGGATCCAGGGCCAGGCCTGCCTGCTGGTTTTGGAGGGTCTCCTGGGGAGGTAGGGGACATCTGTGGCTCACCCAGGGGACACAAAAGCTGGTGGTGGACACCCCGGAAGTGTTCATCTGCAAGAGCTCTCCTGGAGGCTGACATCTTGACTGGATCGTTATCACTGAGACCCAGCCCCACCCAACAGCCTGTAGGCTTATGGACTGGGAAGCCTCAGGCCAAACAACACATTGGGTGGGAACACAGCCCCACCCATCAGCAGACTTCCTGAGCCACAAAACACCTTTACACATGGCCCTGCCCACCAGAGGTCCAGGACCAAGTTTCACCCAGTAGTGGGCAGGCACCAGCTCCTCCTGCCAGTAAACTTGCATAAGCCTCTAGTCCAGCCTCATCCACCAGGAGGCAGATACCAGAAATAAGAAAACAATAATCCCAAAGCCTGTGGAAGGAGTCCACACACACAGGCCAGACTCTACACTGGGACCAGCTGGATCCTGGCCCTTGGGGGACAAGAGAGTGTACCACTGGGACACATAGGACATCTCCCACAGAGGGCCACCTCTGCAAGTTGAGAAACATGACTAACCTACATAAAAATACAAATAGAAAAACAGACGATATGAGGCGGCAGAGGAATATCTTCCAGGCCAAGGCAAGAGATAAATTCCCAGAAGAAGAAATAAGTGATGAGGAGATAGGCAATTTATCTGAGAAAGAGTTTGGAGTAATGATGGTGAAGATGTTCAGAGAACTCAAGAGGAGAATAGATGCACAGAGTGAAGTTTTTAGCAAAGAGTGGGAAAATATAAAGAATACCCAAACAGAGCTGAAGAATAAAATCACTGAAATGAGTAACACACTAGAAGGAACCAAGAATAGATTAAATGAGGCAGAAGAATGGATCAGTGAGCTAGAAGACAGATTAGTGGAAATCACTACTGCAGAACAGAAAAAAGAATGAAAAGAAATGAGGATAGTTTAAGAGAACTCTGGGACAACATGAAGAGCTCTAATATTTGCATTATAGAGGTCCCAGAAAGAGGAGAGAGAGAGAGAGAAAGGACTTGAGAAAATTCTTGAAGAGATAATAACCGAAAACTTCCCCAACTTGGGAAAGGAAGTAGTCACCCAAGTCCAGAAAGTGCAGACAGTTCCACACAGGATCAGCCCAAAGATGAACACACCAAGGCACACAGTAATCAAATTGACAAAAATTAAGGATAAGGAGAAAATATTAAAATTAGCAAGAGAAAAGCAACAAGTAACATACAAGGGACCTCCCATGAGGTATCACCTGATTTTTCAGCAAAAAACTCTGCAGGTCAGAAGGGAGTGGCACGATACATTTAAAGTGATGAAAGGGGAAAACTTACAACCAAGAATACTCTATCCAGCAAGGCTCTGGTTCAGATTTGATGATGAATTCAAACACTTCACAGAAAAAAGCGAAAAGAATTCAGCACCACCAAATCAGCTTTACAACAAATGTTAAAGGAACTGCTCTAGTCATTGAACCATAAGAAAAGAGAAAAAAAAAAGAAGAAAGAAAAAAAAAAAAAAGACCTACAAAATAATGCTTTGGCAATTCGGGGTCTTTTAGGGTTCCATATAAATTTCAGAATTGTTTGTTCTAGTTCTGTGACGAATGTCGCGAGTACTCTGACAGGAGCTGCGTTGGCTCTGTGGATTGCTTTGGGCAGTACGGCCATTTTGATAATGTTGATTCTTCCAATCCAAGAGCTCAAGATATCTTTCCATTTCTTTGTATCATCTTCAATTTCCTTCATCAATGTTTTACAGTTTTCAGAGTATAGGTAACCTCCGTGGTTACATTTATTTCTAGGTATTTTGTTGTTTTTGATGCAATGGAAATGCTTATGTCAGTTATAAAATTCTGGTTTTTGAAGTGAGAAAAAACATTTCACTGTATGGATGGACCACATACATCTGATGATGGACACTAGGGTTGTTTCCACATCTTGGCTATTATGAATAATGCTGCTTTGAACATGGGTGTACAAACATCTATTTGAGTCCTGCTCTCAGTTCTTTTGGATATATACCCAGAAGTGGGATTTGCTGGATCACATGGTAGTTCCATTTTCAAAATCTTTAAGGGATCTCCCCACTATTTCCCACAGCATCTGCACCCTTTTACATTCCTACCCACAGGCACCAGAGTTCCAACTTTTCCACATCCTTGCCAACACTTGTTTTTACTATTATTATTTTTGCTTGTAGCCATCCTACTAGTGTGGGGTGGTAGTTACTCCCAAGTTTTAAGAGGTGGTTCCTGCCTTCCTGGAGGTGTGTCTCAGGTTTATAAAGTCATTAGAACACCTGGTGAGCAGCCCCAAGGATAAGTAAGACCCAGATGAACCCAGGACAGTGAAGCGCTTCCCTAGCAGAAGCAGAGCCAAGGAGGCCCCACCCCACAGCACCTTTCCCAAGGTCCCCCTGCTGACAGGTGCTTCTGCTTGGACCCTGTTCAAGAAACACTGGCTTGGGCAGAGACGGGTTTCGTTTCTCCAGTTCATGGTTGGACAACCTGTTCTGCCACAGTCTCACAGATGCCACTCCCAGGCATAATTCGCACTGCAGAATGAGGTCAGTGGAAGAAAGGGAGGAGGTGGATGGAGAGGGGCCGGGCGGGACAGCCAGCTGGCTCTCTCCCACTCATGTCCCGCTGCAGGCTCCACTGGTGACATGTGTGTCTGTACAAACCCTGGGGCTGGGGGACGATCACTTCTGCTGTGATCCTCTCGTGAACAAGAGAAGGTAAAAGATGTTTAGATGCTACCCTAAATCAGGTCCCTAAATCAGTGCTTCTCAATGGGGGATGATTTTGCCCTCCAAGGGACATCTGGTCAAGTCTGGAGACAGTTTTTGGTGGTCGGAACCTGGGAGGGGGTTAAAAATAGGAAATATTTGTATTTCAAAAGTATTGAAGGCAGCCTAAAACCTTAAACGGGATTCCAGACATTGGAAATCTACAGAATAGACAAATAAATATGCAAATCTGCCTCCCCTGTGGTGTTGGAACTGGATGTGGGACAACGGAGGAAGGGTGTCCTTTTCTATATGAGCCTCTGAAGTTATATAAATGTAGGATACTTTATAACAGTAGATTAGCATTAAATACTAGCCACTGAATTTTCATAACTTAATTTGTCTCCTAGACCAAGTTCTGTACATCCAAGACATACAGACCGCTCCATCCCCACCCCAGGGTTGGCTCAGCCTCTGCCCCCAGATCAGTCCACAGATCTCTGTCAGTGGTCCACAGCCTAGAACCCATGCCCAGAGGAAGCAGGGAGGGCAGGGAAGGAGGCCGACGTGTCTGAAGAGTGGTTCCTGATCCCGGACCCCTAGTTGGAGGTTGTTGAGGCTGCTGCCTCCTCTTCCCTTCCTTGGTGTTTTTAAACCAAAGATGGGGTCCTGATGGTGGGGACCTGGGTGATGCTAGAGTGTGGGCACAGAGAAGAGTGGACCCAGAGGAGAGAGATGCCAACCCAACCCCAGCCCACCTTCACACCGAGCCAACCATCACCTGAGAGGTTGTCAGACTGGGGGATAGGCAGCCCTGTGCTTGTCAGTCACCGGGAATTACCAAAAAGAAGAGAACGACCAGGGACCCAGGACACTGGGCCCCCTGCCATGAGGGAGCTTCTATAGGGAACAGATAAAAGTCCTGAGCCCCGAGGTGGCCCCGGGAGCAAGCCTGGGCTCTGGCCCTCAGTGCTGACCAACAGTGGGTAGAGGCCAGGGTTGCTGCTCACCACCTTCCAGTGCCTCCCGTGCACAAGATGCCCCCACAGTCACGCTGCCGCCGAGAACCCCTGCCTTAGACCATCTTCTAACAGACCCTTGAGAAAACTGGCCCAATGTGGGCCAGACCCAAAAATATACCTCCTGCTGATTGTTTTCCACAGAAGCAGGTGAAATGCTTTATCCCTTCCTCCTCCTTTCCCCTGGTAACCATAAGACTCTTTACTGTGTCTGCGAGTCTGTTTCTGTTTTGTAGATGAGCTCATTAGTGTCCTCTTTTTTCTTTTTTTAGATTCCACATGTGAGTGGTATCATATGGTATTTTTCTTTCTCTGTCTGGCTTACTTCACTTAGAATGATGATCTCTAGGTTCATCCATGTTGCTGCAAATGGTATTATTTTATTTCTTATGGCTGAGCAGTATTCCATTGTATAAATATACCACAACTTCTTTATCCAGTCATCTGTCGATGGACATTTATGTTGCTTCCATGTCTTGGCTATTGTATATAGTGCTGCTATAAACATTGGGGTGCATGGATCTTTACAAATTAGAGTTCCCTCCAGACATGGACATATAGGTTTTAAAATAAATAGACTTTATTTTTTTGGAGCAGTTTTAGGTTTATGAAAAACTGAGCAAATAGTACAGAATTCCCACAAATCTTCTCTCCCCATCAGCCCTCTGCCCCAGAGTTTCCAATTCCCCTAATTATTAACATTTTGCATTGATGTGGGAACATTTGTTACAATTAACATTTGTTACAATTGATATTTGTTACAATAGAATCAATACTGATACATTATTATTAACTAAATTCTACAGTTTACATTAGGGTTCACTCATGTTTTTGTATATTCTATTTTTTAAAGTAGGCTTTATTCTTTAGGGCAGTTTTAAGCTTACAGCAAAATTGAGCAGAAGGTACAGAGATATTCCATAGACCCCTTACCCGCAACATGCATAGCCTCCTCCATTGTCCACATCCCCCACCAGCCTGGTATATTTGTTGCAAATGATACACTTACACTGAGAAACCACCATCACCCAGAGTCCACAGTTTACACGAGGGGCCACACTCTGTGTTGCACATTCTGTGGGTTTGGACCAATGTATAATGACACCTATCCATCTTGACTGTATCCCACAGAATGGTTTCACTGCCCTAAAAGTCCTCTGTGCTCTCTACCTCTTCCTCCCTCCCCCTCTAAACCTGGGAGGAGGGGGTGTGTCTCCTTTTTCTATCTCCAGTTTCGTCTTTTCCACAATGTCATATAGTTAGAATCACACAGGATGTAGCCATTGAAGTTTGACTTCTTGCACTTAGAAATATGCATTTAAGTTTCCTCCATGTCTTTCTGTGGTTTGATCTTGTTTCTTTATAGTGCTAATATTCCACTGTCTGGATTTACCACAGTTTGTTCATCTATTCATTTATTGAGGGACATCTTGGTTGCTTCTAAGTTTTGGCAATTATGAATAAAGCGGCTCGAAACACTTACGTGCAGGTTTTTATGTGGACTTCAGTTTTTAATACATTTTGGTAAATACCTAGGAGCTGGATGATAGGAGTGTGTTCAGTTTTGTAAGAAACTGCCAAACTGTCTTCCAAAGTGGTTGTACCAACTGGCATTTCCGTTACATTTAAATTTACATATTCATGGCTTAGAATAGCAGTTGGCACCCAGGAAGTGCGATACAAGTGTTAACTATTGTTGCTAATATTCATATCTTTAATTAATATTAAACACCCTGTGACTTGCTAAGCTCATCCTTCCAACACTTTTGAAAAAGGATTCCCCCCTAAATGTCCCTATTTCTTCCAACAGAGGAAGGGTGTCTAACCATCTAGGGCAGGGGTAGAAGCTAAATCTAAGCCCAGTCCTTGTGTAGGAAGCCAAGGAGGGAGGCAGAGAGCAAGCATACAGGCTGCAGAATGGTGTGCAAATGCCAGGAGACCAGAAAGGGACAAAGGACAAAAAGGGGCCCCCAGTTAAGTGTATACAGCTGCTGTTTTGAAGCAGGTAGAGAAAGGACCACCAGCGAGGAGGCTGGAGGGGGCAGGGCCTTGTGGGCCACTTGACAAAGTCAGGGCCTCATTCTGAGCCATTCAAGGGTGCATTTAAAGTAAACGGGTAATACATGCATTCGGCCCCAAAGGGTGTAGGAGTCTGCCTTCCTGGATGGTAGCTCCTCCCAGGGACCAGACCAGAGCTGTGCTTAGAGAGGGCCTGCTGTCCCCAACCCCCTACCCCTGATGTGTGACCCACAACAAGCTTCTAAATCTCTGGGCTCAGCTGCCTCACTTGTGAAAAGGGCACCAGGATGACAACAGCCTGAATCTTGCTGGGTTGGCGCGAGGATTTCATCACCAAACACAGCGTTACCTGGGGGCCTGGCAATGCAGGTTCTCAGGCCCTGCCCCGGAACTGCTGAATCAGACGCTCCGTGAGCTGGGCCCAGCGGCCGTTGTGTTAACAGGCCCTCCAGAGGATTCTGAGAAACACATTAAAAATGTGTTTTCCAGTACACATTTAAATCTAGAGTTAAAAAGATGGTCATTTTAAATGAATCACGTGGCCACACTAGTTGTGAATTACTTGTTGGAGGCACCCTCACCTTTCGTATGAGCAAGCAGGTTGGGTAAGCAGGTGGAGTCTGTGGATTTGCCCCACTGAAATCACTGATGGTAAGACTCATGTTGGGCATTTCATTTAAAAAAATTCCAGGGTTCCACCCCATAGGGTCTCAGAACCTCCAGAAAATTCTCCAGGCTTGAGCCCCCTCGGCAACTCAGCACACACACTAATGTTCAATCTCTGTGCATTTATCTAGAACATAACGCCCACAGGGGCGGAGAAGTTGCACAGCACAGGTAAATAAACCAAGTGAGGGATTAAGTCATTAGTACTGAATTGTCTTGCCACCCAGCGTGACTGTCGCTCCCAGCAGGGAAGACAGCCTTCCTTTTAATTTTCTTCTAGCAACTGAGGTATGATATAACAGAGAAGGGACCCAACGTTTCTTACAAGAGGACTGATAGGGGCTTGCATCCTCTCCAATCTGCTCATCTATTCATTTGCCCCAATTCGTATAAGCGCCGAAAGCCCGGTCAAGTTAAATAAGCATTCGGGACACACAGCTCGTGGCATAAAAGGGGGTGGGTAGTGAGTTCTGCAGAATGTTGTGTGTTGTTCCTACGCCTTCACAGAGGGTGACATACTTTAGATGGTCCCCTCATCCTGATAGGGCACTGACCGATCTCACTGCTGCTCCTGCTGGTTCTCCAGTGGCCAGGACCCAGAAGGGCCACAGGACGTGTGATTACACACAAACACACTTGCACAAGAGCGGGAGAGACTGAAGAGCCAAAGGAATACGGCAGGCCTCGAGCCCGTTTTCCTCGTAAACATCACCCTAAGCGTCTCACTGGTTTCCCTGGGTGGCAGCTTAAACACGTCGAAGAAAACGCAAGCGACTGCAGCTCTGCTTCGTTTAACCTCACGTTAGTATGTTTATGAGAATTTCTATCACACGGAAAATTTAAGATCTTCACAATTGTGTTAAAAAAAAAAAATCTGAAGGAGACACGCTACCATAGACACAGCAGGCTCCTACAGCAGCCAAAGCAGACAATACTGCTGGATCGACTGGTTATCTGCATATTGATTTCAGTTTTTAAAAGGGAAAATTTTCTCAAGATCATTGCTGATTCACGTGCAATTGTAAAAAAAAATAATAGAGATTCCTCATACATTTTCTCAGCTTTCCCCAGTGGTAACATGTTTTTTCTCCACTTTTAAAAATTGTGGTAAAATATACATAACAAAAATTTTATCATTTTAAGTGTATAGATTAGGGGCATTCAGTTCATCCACACTGTTGTGCAAACATCACCATCATCCATCTTCAAAACTTTTTCGTCTTCCCAAACTGAAACTCTGTCCATATTAAACACTCACTCCCCGTTCCCCCTCCCCCAGGCCCCGGTAACCTGTACTCACTTCCTACCTCTATTATAATTTGCCTATTCTTGACAAGTCATGTAAGTGGAATCATATGGTATTTGTCCTTTGGGGTCTGGCTTATTTCACTCAGCATCATGTCCTCAAGGTTCATCCACATTGGAGCGTGTCAGACTTTCCTTCCTTTTTAAGGCTGAATAATGTTCCATTGAATGGCTACCCCATGTTTTGTTTATACAGTTATCCACTGACGGACACCTGGCCGAACCATTTCGCATTCACCAGCGATGAATGAGAGTTCCTGTTGTTCCGCATTCTCATCAGCACTTGGTACTTTCAGCGTTTTGGATTTCTCCCATTCTAATAGGTGTGTATGGTATATCATTGCTGTATTAATTTGCAACTCCCTAATGACATATCATGTCGAACATTTTTTCATATGCTTATTTGCCATCTTTGGTTAGGTGTCTGTTTAGGTTTTTGTGCTTGTAATTCAGTTGTTCATTTTCTCATTGTGGAGTTGTATGAGTTCTTCATATACTTGGATAACAATCTTTTATCAGATGTCTTTTCAAATATTTCCTTCCTTTTTTTCTTTTTTGTATACACACATACACACACACATATATTGAAGTATGGTCAGTTTACAATGTGTCAATTTCTGGTGTACAGCACAATGCTTCAGGCATACATGAACATGTATTTGTTTTCATATTCTTTTTCACCGTAAGTTACAAGATATTGAATATAGTTCCCTGTGCTCTACAGTATAAACTTGTCTTCCAGTCTGTCTTGATGGTCTTTCCCTTTTATTTTTGGCAAGATGGGAGTCACTGGAAGGTTTTTAGCAAAAGAGGGTGGGACTGAAACTTTAACTCCTATTAAATATTCAGATGGTGGTGTCTCATATGCAGTTTTCTGGGTAAGGTCCAGATAGGAGATAAACATTTGGTAATAATTAGCACGTAGATTAAAAAAAATTACATGAGATTCATATTATACAAAATTAAACATTTAAAAATAAACAATTTACTCATATTCAGCACATTCACGACATTGTGTCAGCATCATCTCCCTCTAGTTCTAAAATATTTTCATTATCCCCAAATAAAACCCTTTCACACAGTTCCTCCCTTCCTGCCCTCAGCCCCGGCAACCTGCCGTGTCTGTATGGATTTGCCTGTTTGGGACATTTTAAATAAATAGACTCACACGACATCTGACCTTTTGAGTCTGACTTCATTTACTTAGCATGTTTCGAGGCTTATCCACTTTGTAGCACATATTAGGACTTTGCTCTCTTTTATGGCTAAGCATTCCATCAAATGTACATACAACAGTTTGTTTATCCACTCATCTGCTCATGGATTTTTGGACTGTTTCCACCTTTTGGGTATTACTAACAGTGCATGACAATGAACATTTATTTACAAGTATTTGTTCAAGTTCCTGTTTTCAGTTCTTCTGGGTAGATACCTAGGATGTAGATGACTTTTTAAGGTTGCAAGACCAGAAGCCAAGGGGGTGAAAGAGACAGGGGACCAAGGTCTGAGATCAGTGTGAAGAGGAAGAAGCCACAGAGGAGCCGAAGATGGGGTGGGAAGAAACCCAGGAGTGTGTGGTGCCCTGGAAGCGGTGTGGAGACTGCTCTAAGGAGGGAATGTGTCAATTGTGGCCAACAGCCCAGGAAGGTGAAGATGAGAACTGTCTCCTGTCTTCAGCAACACACAGGTCCCTGTGACTCCGACAGGGACAGTGGAGTAGCAGAGGCCTGAAAAGAACAAGTTTAATGGACAGTAGAGAAGACCTAAATAAACAGAGAGATACACCATGTTCCTGGATTCAAAGATTTAATATTGTTAAGATGCTGTGTTAAGATGGCATCTTTCCCCAAATTGGTCTACAGATTCAGTGCAATCCCAATCAAAAGCCCATCGTGGTTTCTGGTAGAAATTAACAAGCTGATTCTAAAATTTACACAGAAATGCAAAGGATCTAGAGCAACCAAAACAATTTTAAAAAAGAACAAAGTTGGAGAACTACTCGCTTTCAAGACTTACTACAAAGCCACAGTCATCAAAACAGTGTGGTCTTAGCACAAGGGGAGGCGTATTGATCAAAGAACAGAATACAGAGTTCAGAAACAGACTCACACTTTCTGTCTCAGTCAACTGATTTTTGGCAAAAGTGTCAAAGCAATTCAACGAGGAAGCAGACAGTCCAGAACAACTGCATGTCCCTATGGAAAACAATGAACTTCGATCTCATCTCATCCCGTATACAAAAATTAACTCATGGTGTATCACAGACAGAAGTATAGCTGTTAAAGGCATCAGTTTTACTTAATCTGGGATTTCAGTGTATGGACAGCCATAAACCACTGGTCTATACGATTGCTCCTTAAAGACATCTTGTTGTGTTGGTGATACAGTGGTTAGCATAGCTGCCTTTCTAAAGACATCTTGTCCTTAAAACAGGACTCTTGATCCTTCCTTGCCAGACTGTCCATGTCCCCAGTGTCCTGGCTGCAGAGAAAGCTGGCATTTACACTGGGCCCTCCTTCCTCACCTCTCAGGTTCACTTCTTCCATTTCTATCCATTCTACCTCCATCTCTCTCCACCTGCACTGCCTTCCCTCTAGTGCAAGCCCCACCCTCTCCACTCCTCTCCAGTGCAATGGCTGAAAAGGACTCCCCACTTTCTCTCCTTGCCCCACCAGCCATCTCCATCCTGCAGCCAGAGCAGCCAGATTCTCCTGATTAAAGGCCTTCAGCTGCTTCCCACTGTGCTCCAGAAAAAGGTCCAGATTCTCACCGTTGCCCTGCCGCCACTGACCTCCTCCTCACAGCCACACGGCGGTCATCTGTTCCCACGCTGTTTGCATCTTCAGGGTCTTGGCACATCTGTCTTCTCCATCTAGTGCCCTTCTCCTTTGGGTCTTGGCATACACGCCTCTTCCTCAGAGAGGTCTAGCTGACTCCTCAATCCCAGGAAGGCCCCATGTTATGACCTCATTGTACCCTGGGCTTTTCTTCCACTGCACTTAGGTTCTCCTACCTTGTATCAGTGTGATCAACATGGGAGTCAGCTAGACTGTCCGCTCCATGGCCCAGAACCCTGCTTGCTCCGTGCATCACTGCAGGCCTATGACCAGTTCAGTGTTTAGCATGTTGAGGGCGCTTAAGAAATACTACTTGAATGAATGAGAGAGACCAAAGTTCAGACCCCACTCGCCCATTTACTATGCACTACCCAACATCAGGAGCTAAGCTTCTGAGAAGTCCCAGGTGGCCTGCTTTCACGGATTCCTCGTAACCAGCCTGTGGAGGTGAGTGCTGTTGTTGCTTCCATTTTACAGGTGAAGAAAGGGAAATGTGGATGAGTCCAAAAACCCTGCCTGGCATCCCCCAGCTACTAACAATGGAGTCAGGTTTTCAATCCAGGTTTTTTTTACTTCAGCCTGAGATCTCATCTGCTGCTCTATGCTGCAAGGGACTCACCTTGGGCTTAGAAAAATCCAAAGATCTGACGCAGGTATGATACACACTCAACGGACAGTCTCTAGTATTCTTTTAATTAAAAAATTTTTTTCTTAAATATCTAGCACGTGGCAGAGAGGGAAACCGCACTAGATGTTTGGTATTCACTAGGGACTAAAATTGACAATATTGTGTCATTTTACTTGAGTTGGGGAGACAGACAATAATAAAGAGGTACGGTACCGAAGAAATGTGAAGGAAAGTTAAAGGAGGCAATGATCAAGGGAGGCAAGGCTGGTGGAGGTGGTGAGTCAGTTGAGACTTGAAAAATGAAGTAGAGCAAGCCTGAGAGAAGCAGGGATAGGGACAGTCACAGGTTGCGGGGCTTAACCTGGAGGAGCGTTTGTCCAGTTGCAAGACTTAATGAGGTGGGGCTGCAGATATCTTCAAAACAGAGACGAGGCCGTCTAGAGGCTCCTGGCCTTCACACTTGGACAAGGCTATCTCCCTCACTGCTCTCACGTCCTGACTCAAAGGTCTTCGCAGCGAGGCCTTCCCAAGCTGCCTCATTTAACATTTCCACGACCCTCCATGTCTCCATTTCAACATAGTGTATTTTACTTAGTTCTCTTGCCTCTCGCCTGCCTCCCCCACTAGACCGTGAGCACCATAGAGGCTGAGATCTTTGTCCGGTGCCGCAGCACCTGCGGCTGGAGCTCAGTTTGCTAAACTAATCAATAAGTTAATTAATAGGTCGGTTTTGCAGAAAAGGCAGCCACGGCCGGTGCCCGCCAAGCTTTGTCGAACAGGTACCGCCATCCCCTGACCAGGGATGAAAGCGGTTCCCAGGTACGCCCTTGGCCCAGGAGCCGGCTCTGCTTATCCTTGGCCCAGCCCGCCCGCCCGCCTCCTGCCTTCACGCACGGCCTTGGGTCCTTACTTCCGAGTCTTAGGGCCCATCGGCCACCCCTTCCCCGCAGACCCCGCCACCACCCCATCTTATCCCATCCCCCAACCTCCCGCCGCCACCACAACCACCACCTCAACACCGCCGCAGTGGCGTCAGCTCTGCGCATGCTCGGCGGCGTTGAGACGGGCTGCGTGCGGAGGACGAAGGCCCCCAGGCGCAGGCGCAGGACCGTCCCGCACGGAGTGGGGAGGGGCGTCGGGCGCGCTAGCTCCCTCTGGCCACACCCACCTCCCCCATCCACCACAGGACGGGCGCGCACGCGCGCTAGGAGCGGAAGGGCGGGCGGGCACGCGCATGAGGCAGGCGGGCGGCGGAAACGGGAGAAACTGTCCGTGGTGGGGGGAGGGGAGGTGACGAGTGCGCGCGCAGCGGGGGCGCGGGCGGCGTGGGGGGGCGGCCGAGGCGGGCGGGCGCGCGCACGAGGCTTACCCTCGCTCGGCGGCGGCGGCGGCGGCGGCGGCGGCGGCTTCTTTGTTTCGTGAGGAGAAGCGAGACTCCCATTCTGCCCCCGGCCCCGCGCGGAGGGGCGGGGGCGGCGCCGGGAAGGCTACAGCGCCGGCGACTCCCGGTAAGGAACCCGGGTCGCGGGGGGAGCGTGGCGCGGGGCTTGGGAAGACGGTTTGAATGGAGCCGGGGCGCCGAGGGGGGAGGGGGCCGCCGGCACCCGGAGCGGGGCTGGGGTACGGCGTCGCCTGAGGGTCAAGAAGCCTGGCCGGCACCGCGCGCGCGGGGAAGGCCATAGTGCAGCGAGGCCGCAGCGGCTACAGTATCCCCGGGCCGACCGGGTGGGAGCCCGGGCCGCGTGGAGGCCGCGCGCCCCCCGCGCGCGCTCTCGCTGGGGTCGTGGGACAAAGCTCGTCGCCCCGTCGGCGGGCCGTGAGCCCGGCCCCCCTCGAGGTCTCTGCCGCGGCTGCAACAATAGCCAGGCGTCCGGACTTTTCTAGCTACGTTGTAACGGGTTCGACTCGAATGTTGCCTTTTGGCTTGGTTGCGGTCGCGGCTTCATAGGAAAAACCCCAGATGTGTCCAGCGTCGCCTGGACACGACCATTAGCAGCCCCCTTGGGTTAGCCGACCTAAAATTTTATTTTAAAAAAATCACGTCATTTTAGATTTTCAAGGAAAGGTAAATAACTCCCAGTCCCTTGCAAGTATTGACTTAAGAATGTTTGCCCTGAAGCGAGGGGTCGGCATTAAGTGGGTAAGGACGGGGGAGCTATTTGCTGTTGAAAGCATTGTTTTATTTTGTATCCTTTTCCCTTCCTCCCAATTGATTTTCTAGATTAAGGCTTTTATTTAAAACGTGGATCTTTCAGGAGAGAGTGTTTTGTGCCAGTCTTGAAGACATCAGTCTTGATTTTTTTTTTTCCGCCCAGTGAGTCCTTGAGGAAAGTAGGGAAAAAGCGTAAAGAGCCGCTTCCTAGGAATTTGAAACAAGTTTTCACTTTTAATTGACAGACCGGATTGGAGTTTGAGTCCTGGCGTTGTCAGTCACTTAGCTGTGTGACCATAGGCAAGTAGCTTAATCTCTCTGAACCTCTTGGTTTCCTCATTTGTGAAATGGGGAAAATGCCACAAATGGAGTTGGTGAAAGCCTGTAAAATGGTTCCTAGCTAGTGGGAAGCACTGTTGTTGTTCGGTCCAGTCTCCTCCTTTATTGTTCAACAAATATTTGTTGAGTCCCTACTGGGTGTTAGATGGTTGGAGGTTGGATGCCCTGAGGAGCTTCTCCTGTCATGTAGGGGGACAGGTGGTAAATTGTGTTAGAGGAACACAGTGGATGGATGTGCTGGGGAGTGAGTGCTGGGAGCCAGAGATCAGGGAGGCTGCATGGAAGAGGGGGCTTTTACTCAGAATTGAGGGCTTGTCGAGGTTGCATTTGACCACCTGGGACCAGTCATTTCTCCCCTTTGCTACACTCGCAGATTGCCTTGATCCTTTCTTGTGTAGCAGTTACCCTAGTTTGTAATTACACATCTATTCTGGGCCATCGAAGCAGGATGTGTCTACCTAATCTGTGTATCCTGGGCCACTGCACATAGTAGGCTGTTGGTGAACGTTTGTGGATGAATGAGGAGGGTCCTTGGGAGGATGCATGAAGTGCTTGGCACAGGACTGAGTGAGGGTGGCTTACTTGTAGGCAATGTTAGTCGCTGCTGTTGGTTTTTATTTTTTAACTTTGTTGTTTCCCAAACTACCTTCCCCCCAAGAATGAGGGGGTGGGGCGGTGGTTAATATAGGGTGGTGGTATGGAGGGCTAGTTCTGGAATCAGTCCTCCTGGATTCACACCCAGCTCTAAATCCTGGTTTGACCTGGAGCAACACACTTTCCAGTAGGTCCCCTCACTTGTGAAACAGCTATGACAATGATACCACCTCAAAGGGTTGTTGTGAGGGTTGAAAAGGTAGCTTGGAGGTGGAAGCCCACTGCAGAGCCTGGCATGTAATGAGCTCTCAGTTTGTTGGTGTTAGTATTTTTTATGTTTTGTATGTGTATATATATGCAAGTTAACCATTTCAAAAACTGAAAATATAACTTAGAGTCATTCTATATCCCAGAAACCCCAAGTTTAATGTGCTGAGTATATATATATATATAGATATAAAATTTTCTTTAAAGTCAACACATAGATGGTTATGAAAATGATAAGCGTTCCTCTGCATGCCACCTAAAATCATATTGTGTCCAACCCTTCTGGAGATGTTGATCTTGCAGGTTTTTGAGCCAGGAGGTGATGGGGTGATCTCATCAGAGCTTTAATGTAGGGCAATGCAGTGGTCTCCAAGCTTTCTGTCCGTGAAAAGCACTCCAACATAAACACATATTTATGTATATACCTTTACCACTCTGTGTGGGTCCTCGAAACATTGGCAGGTAACCCTCGACCACCTGTATGTCCTAGGTGTTTATCACGTGTGGCAGAGGCGGGAGGACTAGGTGTTTTCCGTGAATGGTGAGTACAGCTTTCTGCTGATGGAGAGACTGAGGTCCAGGGGTATTTTGCCAGGAGCTCTCCAGTCAAACGTTCAGGTCTGGCTCCTGGCTTTGCCACTTTTCCCTCCTTGTGCCTCAAAGAAATGGGAGTGACAGTGCCTAGCTCCTTTTAAGTCCTCGGACATGGCAGCCAATTCTGGCCTCGGTCATCAGGGCTGCCGTGGCACAGAGGGTCCCATTCACATCCACCATAGACAGAACATAACGTGAATGGCGCCCCCTGGAGTTGTGCAAGAAGGAGGCCAACCATGCGTTCCCCATTCATGTAGTGAAGAAGCGTGCATTGAGCGCCTGCCATGAGCCAGCTGCTGCTGGGGGCTCAGCCAGGAACAAGCAGATGGGGGCCCTGTTCTCATTCGTTTGTATCTGTCTCCTTATCTGCAAAGGGGGACAGTAATAGTACCCAAATTGTAGAATTGTTGGAAGGACCAAACACCAACAAAATGCCAGAGGACAATGCCTGGCACCGAGAGCTGAACAATTTGTGGCTGTTGTCATTTATCAAGATCCCTCCAACGTTCTGGCAGGTTGAGATACAGAATATATTTTTGCCCCATTGTAGTAGTTCTGTGTGTTTTCAAAGTGGTAGCTGAGGAGTCAGCACCTCCACGTTGTCCATCATTTTAAAATTGTATGCTTTGCAGTTTCACCATACGGGTTTGGAAAGAGGGAAGTGTGCTTTGTGGCACGGGTTTTGAAAAACATCATTGATGTTCGTTTTCTATTTCACCTGTTTCCTCATAACTTGTAACATTGATTGGAACACTGAAAAGAGAATCAAAGTTTAAAAAAAAAAAACTAAACAGGACTTGCAAAACATACTATAAATGGGAGGTAACTGCAGGAACATTGGAGGGAAACGTCTGAGGGTGAACGTGTCAGAATTGAGTTGAGGCCAAGTTGGGGCTGTCATTGCTGTCATCACTGGTGTCACCCGTTAGTGGTGTCAGGCTCACTGGGGTGACCGGTTATCTTCTGGAGTTTGCTGTTAAGCTGCACGCTGCTGATGTGAATTTTTCCGGATATGAATGTGACGGGCCTGGGAAATTTGTCCTCGACTTGTCCTCGACTCATCTTCATGTTTGGGAAGGGTCTTTGAGGGAAGCACCAGGTGTAGCTGGGTTTCTTGGGAGGCCAGAGTTCATAGGGAAGAGGGAAGGGAAGGAATGTATCATTTCCCTCCAGTTCCCATAGGGAAGAGGCGTTCTTTCTTTAGAAAACTGGTAGCGTGGTGTAAACCTGCCCCATCCCCTTCCTGGAAACCCAGACTGGTTTTGGGATTCCGTTCCTTTGCTGAAGGGCCATGTCTTCATTTTGGTATATGGACACTTGTCCCTGGGAACAGTCTGAGTTTTGCTCAGTGTGAAGTTCACCAGCCGCAGGTGTGTGATGAAGGAGCGCGGGCCCCATTTTTAGTAGTGATAGGCTTTAAAATGGCTCCTTGGGGTAGTTTAAGTTCTCCTTTCACTGGCAGGTCACACCCTGCTGGTTCAGGAAGCAGGTGGCCCCAAGGCAGTTACTGCCTCACCTGTTACAGTGGGAGACTTGAGGGGGCAGTGTTTGATGTGTACCACCCTGACTTGCCCTGAAAGGCCCAGTAAAGTGGTCCAGTGGGTGGTCTCATCGTCCTAATGGCAACGCTGAAGCACAGGTGCCCCTGGATGTGCCTTGGCAGCTGTGTCTGGCCTTGTTGACACCAAGTGCACATCTGATCACAGCCTGGCCTGCTGGCTCACTCAGCGCCCTTGCCCGCTTCCTCGGAACACCACTGGAGGCTCCTGCCTTTGGAGTGCTTCTCTTTGTCTGTACTTCATGCTCTTCCAGGCCCTCCTCCTCCTGTGTCTTCTGATTCTCAGCCTAAATCAGTTACTCAGGCATTAGAGTCAGACGGACTTGAGGCAGTGCTGCCTTCCCTACGTGACTTTGGGCAAACAACTTAACCTATCTGAGCATTAAATCCCCTGTTCCTCCCATAGTCCCCGGTTGGACCCTCTGGTCACCAGTGCTGAACCAAGGAGATGTGAGTTGGGGCTAAAATCCAGCCTGGCTGGGCTTTGCTAAGCCTGGTTCTGGGGCTAGTCAGCCCCAAGGAAGGGACAGCTTTTATATTTAAAGCAGCATGTGCTAGCTGAGGCCCTGCTGGTCACTTTGGTCAGCCTTGTCCCTTCTCATTCTCTCATCCTCACAGCCATTTCATCAGTCTGTCCAGAGAAATCTTCTAAAGGCATCATCAGATCATGTCACTGCCTTGCCCAGAACATACCAGTGGTTTCCCATTGCACTTCAAGTAAGAGTCCTCCTTCCTCATCACTGCCCTCAAGGCCTGTGCTCTGCCCTCTCCACCCAGCTCTGACCTCATCTGCTGCCACACCTCTCTCTCCTGCTCTGCTCCTTCAGGGTCCCACCCTGGGACCTTTGCACTTGCAGGTCCTTCTGCCTATCCATAGCCGCTGGCTCCCATTTCACTTCAGGTCTCTGCTTAGATGTGTCCCTGTCTTTGAGACCATCCCTGGCCACTGTGGTTGAAAGAGCACCTCCCATCGGCTTGACTGTTAACCTTGCTTGACTATTCATAGCACTTCCACCCAGTTCGTGACACTGTGTCACATTTATCTGTATGCTTGTTTCTGTCACTCAGATGTCAGTCCCATCAGGTAGGGACTTTGTTCTCTGCTGGATGCCCAGTGCCTGGAACCCCGTTCAGCACAGGGTTGGTTCTCAGTTGGTATTTGGGGGGCTGGAGGGCCTGACATGAGTGACACTCAGCAGCTGTAGGTGCCACGCCTCCCCACCTCCTCTTGGCCACTCTTGCATTTGTGTGTCCCTGTCATGGGGGCCTTCTCTCCCGCCCTCTCCATGGGTCACACATCATGGTCAGTGTTGAGTATATAGCAGGCACCATGACAGACCCAGTGATGGGTCATGACATCTGTCCAGCGGGGCTTGGCCGGGCTCAACAGAGAAAAGGAAGAGCATCTACCCGGGTTTCACGGGGAGCAGGGTCAGGACAGAACCATAAAACTAGTTATGGTTACTTGATGCATGTTTGTGCTCGGTCACATTGGACTCTGGGGTCATGGTTAAGAGAGTTTGAAAAACACCTGTGTAGCTAGGCTAGGGTTTGTATTCTTGGAGTGGACACTATCTCTGTACTGGATTAGAGCTTGAACTCCCAGAGGACAGAGGACTGGCCTGGTTCTCTTCGTGTCTTCTGCCATGTTGTAGACAAAGAAGTGCTCTTCAGTGGTTTTCAAGTGAATGAAAAATTTTAAAAGGGTGTGTGTGGGGGGGATTCCAATGAATAAAATGATACATAATTCCCAGTGCTAAAAATAATACTTGGTAACAATTTGGCCTGTCTACCTCTTAGGTAGAACTGAGAAGATATTGTAATTTATCACTGTGAGATAGTTTTTTCGTTTCTGAAATGTTCTCTTTTAAATGTAGGGCAAGATTTTGTTACTTAATTATATCACAAGGAAAGTGTCACAGAACACCCGGCTTTGGGAAGCTCGGTCCCTCAAACCATGGGTGCCCCGTTCCATCCATCCTTGCAGGTTCCAGGACTAGCGCGCTCCACACCATCAGATCAGGTGGGGAGAGTTTTTTCAGTTGTAGAGTTGGGAGGGGATCTTATTCTGTATTTTCAGTGTGACAAATGGGGCTGGCTTTGCCGAAGCCACCCTGCCCAGCTGCCTTGAACCATCTGAGCACCAGGTCATGACTTGATTGCAGTACATCTGCTGCTAAAATGTGTCTTCAAAACAAATTTTTTTCCAAGCCCGAAAAACAAAATAGCAGATATCCTGGGGCCAAACCTAAATATAGTGCTGGGTTTTAGGCAAGATTTAAAAAAAACAAAACAAAACCAACCAACACGTAATCTCAGCAGGCAGATGTCAAAGGGTCCTGATCTTGTCCTGCCGCAGTGGCCCAGCCACCGCAATCCTTTTCAAGCAGTTTAGTTCCGCATTTAAACATCGACGTAGTGATTTTGGTGAAGTTGAAAGTGGATGGAAAATAACACAGTCCTCAAATCCTTTCATCCCATTTTATTTCCACAAAGGCACTTCCTGGGCATCTTTTCTGGGTGTTTATTTCCCAGGTATTTTTTCTGACCTAGGCTTGTTTTTTTCCTTAAAAAATGTTTTAAAAAATCTGTTTACAACAGTAATAGATGGTTAAAACAAACACAGACATACAAAAAGCTCCAGAAATCCATGATGTGGAAAGTGCAAGTTCCCCATCACACGCCTCCAGAGAGAGCCGTTGGCCACTGCCAACGGCAGTTTGGTGCGTGTTTTCTTTGGTCTGGCTTCTAGGCTCGGATTAGCATGTGGATATTATTATTGTTAGCAAAGTGGATCTCAGGCCAGGCACACCTAACTGTGACAATACCTTCTTCCCCTGTTTCATTTTGGATCATCCTCCATGAACATGTGCACGTAGCTGCCACGTTCATTTTTAAGTATGCTCTCTGACTTTTGCAGCGTGGACTGTGGGCGGTTCTGATTGTTTGGCTGTGGAGGGGCTTCTCAGATATACCGAGGTGACCTGGCTGAGCTCCTCACAGACACTCTGACTCCAGGAACCCTGGAGTCTGTTTTCATCTCACAGACTCCTGAACATCTTAGTTTTCAGCTTTTTGGTTCTTGGCCTTAAGTACTTTTAGTTTCAGTCACATTCCTTTGGGCTCCCTGCCTGGAATCTCCTCGTGGAGCCCCCAGAGACATCTGCCCCCCACCCCCCCCGGGCCACATGCGTCTCAATAAGGTCCCAGACGCGTGTGCTGGTGGCTTAGCCATTTTGGCTCCCACACCCCTTTGTCTTTTGCTTTTCTCACCTGCGTAGGTCTGAGATGTGTGTCTGGCTTGAGGTGGATTTCTGTGTGGTGCAGAGTCGCCCTACCTTTTCCAGGCTACACCAAGTGACTTGTCAGGGGCTTGTTGCAGGAGTCCAGGCAGCACCAGGAAGCCACCTAAAACCCTCTGAAGTAGCCTTAAGGCTGACCTCAGTGACCCAAGGAATTTGCTGAAAATGCCATATCTTTAGTTTCCTGTATAGGAAGGGAAGGGGTGTACATTATCCTCAGATTCCAACTCTTCTGAAATTCCTGGCCAGGCTTGTCCAGCCCCTGTGGGTGGAAGCACATTGGAACCCTGTCTCACACCCTCTCTGGCTCAGCAGGGCCAGGCCCGCCTGCGCCCCTCAGGAAGGGTTAGCTGGCTGAAAGGAGCTTGATGATGGCTAAGAACACCACCTTCATCCAGGGGAAGTGTGAGGGCAAGGGAGAGTTTGCAGCAGCCCAAATCCTGACCCTTGATTGTCAGGCTGGACCATGTCATCACTTTTGACAGCTGGTCCTCATTTGCACCGAGACTGTGTGGCCTTCAGGCAGCTGCTGTTCCTCCAGGTCAGCAAAGCTGCCTTGTGCAGCCCCTAATTCCTCAGGGGGAAGCGAGCCGCTTGTCCTGAGCGCTGCGGGCTGGGAGCATTAACTGAGGTTTGTCCTGCAGGGAGGCTGTTTTGGAAGCAAATTCTCCAGAGTGGTTACTTAACACGTGGCTCAGTTTACTCATCTCTGTTTGAGGGAAGGGGGATTGAAGGACTTAACCTGTGTGACAGGACAGTGGTGACAAGCAATTAGTGGCTGCTCTGTATCCGAGGAGGGCCTTGATGTCACCAGCAGTGTGTTGGCGCTTGCTGCTGTGTGCCTTGCATGTGTTAGCTTGTGTGGTGCAGCCGGCGACCCCTGGGGAGGGGCTGGTCTCAGCTCCAGCCTGCAGAGGAGGAAACAGTCTCAGGTAGTCCAGCGTCGTGTGGTTGGCAGATGGCAGAGTCCATGCTCAGAGTCCAGGCTGTACTGTGGCCTTGGCCTTGTGACACCAGCTCCTTCACTGACCTGCTGTGTGGCCTGTGAGCCTCAGGGACCCCTCTGTATGATGGCTCTTCCTTGTAGGGTGGTGGTGCAGCCTCAGTGAGGAAATAAATGCTTACTACCAAATGGGCCCACTCCTTTCCCTCCCCTCTATGAACGGATCTTCCCTCCCTGTGGTTTCTTCGTGACTGGTATGTCCTCAGTAGTTATAAAGTACTAGAAGGTGGGGGCAAGTCACAGTCCCCCTGGATTTTAAAATATGCCTTCTCTTTCTCTGTCTCCATGACCTGGACCTGATTCCTCTTTTCACAACACTTCTGACACCAAACATGTGAGTTTTCCACACCAAGCAGTTCTCCAAGTTTCTGTGGACATCACTGGGTGTCCTGCAGTTCAATTCAATTCTGATGATAAATACCCAGTTAGTGCAGACCTCACAGGTTAAGGGCCCAAGCCCACAAGGCTGCCCCTCACTTCAGATGCCAGTTGCAAGCAGTGGGCCCCCAGGTTATCCACACTTCTATCCAACTTGCTCACCAGTGAGGGTTCCCATGACTCCCTCCTCAGGTTTAATAATTTCCTCTAACAACTCAAAAAACTCAAGGAGACATTTGGTTGTGTCTTATGTTTACCAGTTTATAAAGGATACAGGTGAATAGCAGAAGAGATACATAGGGTGAGGTCTGGAAGGGTCTCGAGAGCAGGAGCTTCTGTCCCCATTAAGCTGGGGTACACCACCCTCGTGGCATGTGGATATGTTCACCAACCCAGAAGCTCTCCTAAACGCTGTAGTTTAGAGATTTTTGGTGCTTTATCACAAAAGCATGGTTGATTAACTCAATTTCCAGCCCCTCTTCCCTCCCTGGAGGATGGGGTGGGGGTGGGGCTGAAGATTCTAAGTTTCTAACCATGGCTTTGTCTTTCTTGCGACCACCTCCCATCCTGAAGCCATCCAGGAGCCTACCTAGTCTATTAGAACAAAATAGACCCCTATGGCTCAGGAACGTCTCATGTGGGGATTTTGGAGCTCTGTGTAAGACGTTCTTATCACCCCTGTCACTTAGGAAATCATGAGGGTTTTAGGAGCTCTGTCGGGAACGGAGGGCAGATACCAAATATATTATTGCTCTTTGTCACAAGTAGACAAAGATTTCTTAAACAAGACCTCAGAATCATTAACCATAAAAGAACAAACTTGATACATTGGACATCATTAAAAACTCTTCATCAGTGGGAGACAGTAATGGCAACCACATTTCCTGAGTAAGATGTTAGTGAAAACATAGAGCCTGTACAGAAGTGGAGCTCTCAATGGCCAGTAAGCATGTGGACAGGTGCTCAGCACTGTTGGTCACAAGGGAAATGCAAATTAAAACTGTAATAAGATATGATTATACACTTACCAGAACGGCCACAAATTTTAAAAACTGACAGTACGAAGTGTTGGTGTTAATTTAGAGGGACTGGAACACTCACCCCGACTGCTGCAGGGAGAGCAGAGTGTGCGATTGTAGTCCTCATTTGGAAAGCTGGTGATATCCACCAAGCTAAATTTACACCTCCCGTATGACCAACACTTCCCCTCCTGGATACACAAGGAAAATGAGCACCCATGTCCACCAAATGACATTGTTCACAGCTGCTTTGTTTGTGCTAACCAAGACCTGGTAGCATCGCATCTATGAACAGGAGAATGGACGAGTAGAGAGTTGATGGCTATCCCAACAGTGCGGATGTCCCTCCCGGACCTAATGATGCGTAGACATAAACTGTGTGACCCTCTATCAGACTGAGTTCAATACCAGGTGAAACTAACCTGCAGCAGTAGAGCCAGAGCAGGGGTTCTGCCTGGGAGGGTCGTCTTGTCTGGGAAGGGGCCCTCTCCCCCTTCTGGAATTTTGGAAGTGCTATGTCTGATCCTGGATTCATCCAGCTGTGTACCTGGGATCAGGGCACTTTAGGTGTGCCAGAACTCAGGGCAAGTAAATAAACAAACTGCCCCTCCTCAGTACTACACTGAGAACCGCTGCCTGCTTCCAGTTTTCTGTTCTTTCCACTGCTACGCTGTCCACAGACAGCACCAGCATCACGGATGGGACTTTTGACGGAACCTTCCCTGCTTGGCTCTCGGGATGGTTTTGCCTTGACACAATTTTGCACTTTTGAGGCCTCCTTTACTATTGTTCCCCATGTGTGTCTGGGCTTTCAGTCCAGAAATGAGTTCGCTGATGGTGGCTCCGAGCACTTACCTGCTAGCCTGACCCTTCTGAGGTGGCAGCTTCTGAAGCAGATGCCATTCTGAAAGTGTGTTGTGAAATTCCTTGCTTCTGAAAAGTGGATGTTGCCGTATTCCGGCACACAGATCTTTCTTGATGCCCTCCAGTGTCTGGTGAGCTGCTCTGTCGCTGATGACGCTGGCACTGCTGTGAGAGGAGGCAGTTAATTCCTGGAGGTGCAGTGCACTTTGATGGGAAGAAAAGTGAAGGGCTAATGCTGAACATAAACTCCCTCGAGAGGAGCTGTCATTCCAGAGGCACGCAGACACGTCCGCCTTTAGATTGGGAGGTGGCATGGATTTTATTTTGCTGTCAGTTTCAGTTGGCTCAACTTGGAGTGGAGACCTCCAGGTGAGAAAGAAACCATGAGCTGCCAGATGCCGCAGGTTCCTTAAGAAGGTGCAGGACCATTGACCCCCTTCCAACTTGAGAGCAGTGCTCTGTGGGCCAGAGGGGAGCCCCAAGGAGCCATTGCCCTTGACCCAGCCGCAGCCTTGTCCATGTCCCTTGGCTTCCCCCTTGGAAAGTGTGACTGCTGATGCATCCTCCCTGTAGACAGACCCCTGGACCAGAGATTTCGAACTCCAGGATCAGCATTTTAGCAAAGGAGATGTCACAGGGCAGAGACTAGGGGGCGGCTCGGGATCAAACAGTATCCTGTTTCTGTAGCAGATCGTGTGAATGTTTACACAGAGCTGAGTCAGTAACATTTCTTTTTAATTGAGGTATAGTTGATTTAAAATATTAGTTTCAGGTGAACGATATTGTGATTCAAACATTTTTATAGATTATAATCCAATTAGTTACTGTAAAATATTGGCTGTATTCCCTGTGCTGTGCAATATATCCTTGTTGCTTATTCATTTAATACCTAGTAGATTTATACTTTTTATACATTTTATGTATATATTTTATACTTAGTAGTACCTCCTGATTCTCTACACCTATCTTGCCCCTCCTCTCTTCTCCCCACTGGTAACCACTAGCTTGTTCCATCTGTGAGTTTGTTTCTGTTTTTTTTATATTCATTTGTTTTATTTTTTTAAGTTCTCTATATAAGTGATAACATTTATCTTTCTCTGACTTATTTCATTAAGCATAATACATGTTGTTGCAAATGGCAAAATTTAATTCTTTTTATGGCTGAGTAACATTCCATCCCCCCTACCTTTATCCATTCATCTATTGGACACTTAGGTTGCTTCTGTATCTTGGCTAATGTATATAATACTGCTGTGAAAGCATTGGTAACATTTATCGGCTCTCTGGCCAGTCATGGCAAGCATAATTTATCAACATCATTGGATTTTTTTTAGCTGATTTTTGGACCTTGTGGAGGTTCTGAGTCATAGTTCTGGGTATCAATTTTTAGTTTACAGCAATATTCATTAAACTTTGGACTGTTGAGTATCACTTGTGAAATGTTTGGTATCAGAGTGCCATAGGTTCTGTAATACTTCTCTTTAAATGAGCCTACTTTTAAATAGTTTTATTTCTTTTTTCTTTTTTTTTCTTTTTTTTAATACTTAAAAATTTTAAATTTGTTTTATTTGGGGGAGTAACTAGGTTTCTTTCTCTCTTTCTTTCTCTTTTCCTTTCTCTTTTCCTTTCCTTTCCTTTTCTTTTCTTTTCTTTTCTTTTCTTTTCAATGGAGGTAGTGTTGCAAAAAACTTGTTACAGCTCATTGTTGTAGCTCGGTGTTACAGCTCAGTTGTGACAGCAACCTGGATCTGGGCAAGAGACCAAGCAGCACTCAGAGAGTTAGAGAACTCAGGTTTATTATGCCAGCAGGCCCAGAGGAGTTAACACTCCAAGCTCTGCTCCCCATCTGTAAGTTTACACAGGCTTTTTTAGGCTACCAGTTTACACTTTGTAACATCATATGGAAATAAGGTATAACAAAAGTTGACTAATTAAGAACAAGCTTTGTAGAAATGGACCAATCAGGAAGGAGAGAAATAACCAATCAGGAGTGAGGGAAATGGACCAATGAGGATTGAGCTCCATGCAAATGAAGTACTACAAGTGGACCAATCAGGAGTTAGGGAAATGGACCAATCAGGAGTGAAGGAAATAACCAATCAGGAGTGAGCTCAGTGAACCAATAGAGTTTTAGGGGTAAGTAAGCTGTTTCAGAGGCAAAAAGTGAGATAGAGCCTCTGAGAACCAGATGGTGCTGACAGGAGAGTAGTGGCCCTGCCTGGGGGTCCTGCCAGTCTTTTTATGGGGCTTCCCACCTCAGTAGTAGGGAATGAACCCAGGACCTCGTGCTTGCTAAGCATGTGCTCTGCCACTGAGCTATACCCTCCCCCCAAATTCACTTATTTTCAGGGAAACTTGATCTCACTGCCTTAAGTGGAAACCAGCGTTACTTGCCATGAATGTTTGTTTTAGTTGAATTTATGAAGGTCCAGTCAGATGCTGTTGCTGGCAGAGGCTTTGAGCCTTAGTCATGCTCTTCTTTTTTCTAAAATAGGAAGATGAGCAAGCATCAGAGTGGTGTGAAGGGTGTGCCAGCACTACCTTGAGACTTCCCTCTGTTACAGTCAAAAAGATACCAGGGAAGTCAGGCACTGTCAACTGTTGCCAAGTCTGTGCCTCCACCTCCTGAGTCCCACCCCTTCCTTGGGGGACTTGGATCCAGTTTTGGATGCCTGGTGTATCACCTCCTTGGAGAAGAATGGAGGGGAGAGGACTGGGTGCGTGTAAAAGGCGCCAGCTCCCTGTCAGATGTGTGCTCTGACATGACTGTGTATGATCCTCCTTGACCTGTTTTGACTTGTCCCGCCAATGGCCACGACCCCCACACTGACCGGGACTTTTTTCCAGCAGGAGACCACTGTCCGCGGCTCCCGTGAAGATGTCCACTCCAGACCCACCCCTGGGTGGAACTCCTCGGCCAGGCCCTTCTCCAGGCCCGGGCCCCTCCCCAGGAGCCATGTTGGGCCCTAGCCCGGGTCCCTCACCTGGCTCCGCCCACAGCATGATGGGGCCCAGCCCGGGGCCTCCCTCAGCAGGACACCCCATCCCGACCCAGGGCCCTGGAGGGTACCCTCAGGACAACATGCACCAGATGCACAAGGTAGGGATCCCTGGGCCCACTGCCCCGAGCCACTGAGTCCCTGCGATTAGAGACCGGAGGGTGAGCAGCGAGCAGCGCGTTGGCGGCTGACCCACCCTGTCTCTCACGTTAATGAGTGAAAATGTTCGAATCCTAATAGATGGCTTATGGCCCATGGTTTCCTCCCCTCGGGCTGCTCGGCTTGCCTGGGTGATTCACGAGGCACAGTAGCGGGTGCCCTTTAACCCTGCTGGATCCTGACCTCCAGCACTGCCTGCGCTGAGCAGGGTGCTTTTGCCAGTGAGATGGAAAACCCGCTTTTAACACAATTAGCTTTCCTCTTTCTTGTGTTTCTGGGAAGTGGTTGAAGGAAATGAGGAAATACCCTCTTAGGTATCCTCAGCTAGAAGAAAAGGTGACATTTCCAAGCATCAGGGGCCACAGGAGGCTGTCATGGTAGAAGATGTGAGTGGTATGGCCTGGGGGGGAAGGGGCCTCTGCTAACCCCTCTGACCTCCCTACAAGGGCAGTCTGTGTGTTTGTACCCCATTTTACTGAGTCCCCCTCTCCCAATGCATCAGGTGTAGGTGGGTATTGTGCCCATTTTGCAGACAAGGAAGTAAGGTCTCAGAGAGATGGTCATTCAGCGAGTTGGTGGCAGAGCCATCCCATCCCTCCCGCCCTCACAACACCTCAGGCATGTGCCACCTCAGTGGCCTCCAGCACAGTGAGGTGACCCCCCCAACTCATTTCCCATATATTTCTGTCAACTTTGGTACCGCATCTGTCTTGTCACCTCCCTCGTGGAAGCTGTTGGTGCCCCCACCCCGCTGGTTTAGGCCAGCTTCTTCTCCAGTACGGTCCCATTTTTCCCTCTCTGCCCATTTTGTTTCTTCCTCTGGGACATGTGACACTTGTCTGTCAGACTCCTGCCATGTGTCTGGTCTAGGAGCAGAGGCCCCCACCCTGCCCACACAGGCGAGCCCGTCAGTCAGCTCTTCTGGTCAGGGAAGAAGGAGCAGGGGTGGGCTCCACCCTGGGGTCTGCTTGGCATCCTGATGGCTTCTCCTGCTGGTGAAGCTGCCACTTGTGCTCCCAGCCAGGGGCCCTCTCCTTGTCCTCTCACAGCACACCCTGAGCTGTAGCTGACTTTACTGGGCCACTTGTTTGACCAGAGAGCAGGACATTCGTATTAACTGAGCCTACAGAGTGCCTGGAAGGGTCTTGGAAAACATCCCCTTTCCCAGCCGTTCCATAGAGGGAGTGTTTAGTGCCAAGCATCAGAAGGGGAAAGGTATGTTTTCCTTCCACCAGGATTTGATCGTGCCCCTTAGGAGGGACAGAATGATGCAGCACACAGCCTCCTGCTCAACAAGTAGGGAGGAGGCCAAAAGCGAGGACATTTGACATATTGTTACCGTACTTCATGGGCAGGCATTCCTGTGTCTAATTTATAGTCTCCAAGAAAGAGAGTCCCTGATCTGAAGATCCATGGTGACAAGGTCTTCTTGTGATGATGAACAGGGAGCCTGGTATCCCAGATAAAACTGTTCCTGACATGGAGCTGTGTGTGTCCTTCCCTTGTGAGATGTTGGCCATCTGAAGCTGTCTCCCCACCCTCCCCCTGGTGTCCTAGTCTAGATGTCCCCTTGCCTCTTGACCATTATAGTCTCCAGGCCATCACCCTCCCTTGGGTGGCATTGTCTTATGCATCTGCGTTGACACCTAAGTAGATGTCAGGACTGTGTCTTGGACCTAAGCCACTTGGTCATGTTGGCAGTTCAGTAAATGCTGTGGTGGCTTTGGACAGACATTTTCAGTGACATTGAACTTGTCTCAGGTGATGCTTTTCTTGCTGCCTCTTCCTGTCCCCCCTTGCTGATCCTGCCTTGTGTGTCCACTCTTGTAGCCGATGGAGTCCATGCATGAGAAGGGCATGTCGGATGACCCCCGCTACAACCAGATGAAGGGGATGGGACTGCGGTCAGGGGGCCACGCAGGCATGGGGCCCCCGCCGAGCCCCATGGACCAGCACTCTCAAGGTATGGTTTTGTTTCTCTTCTTTCCTCTTCTTTGTCACCCTCTGGGAGTCCTGAGGTCATTTGCCTAGCTGGGTGTCCCATAGATGGATTCAGAGGATCCAGGACAGTTGAGCCCTTTGGGAGACCCTGCCACAGAGAGCTGGTTA
The DNA here is from genome assembly GCF_048773025.1 of Camelus bactrianus. Lineage (NCBI taxonomy): Eukaryota > Metazoa > Chordata > Mammalia > Artiodactyla > Camelidae > Camelus > Camelus bactrianus. Next base: position 25,709,691 of record NC_133560.1, read on the forward strand.
GCTTGGGCTTGGCTGGTGCCCTGTTCAGGCCGTCTTGTCTTGGAGCCCCCAGGAGAGCGAACACTGGAGGGGCAGACCTGTGGTCAGCACTGGGGGTTAGACGAGGGCTGGGCAGGCTGGGCTCCACAGCAGGGCAGCTCTGGTGCCACCCAGGAGCATCTTAGAAGTGCAGGTGCCTGGGCCCCGCTCCAGACCTGCTGAGTCAGGATCTCGGGAGAGGGGCAGGTCTCTGTTTTAACAAGCCCTGCAGGTGACTTTTCCAAACAGGGAAGTTTGAGAAATGATGGAATAGATGACCCCCTGTCATGGAGTGGGAAGCTCAAGGGCTCTGTGGATAACGGAAATGAGGGGAGTGGGCCTGGCCAAGCCGAGGGGCAGGCGGACAGGCCCAGAGAAAGCCTGGATCTGCATAGTGTCAACTTTAATTGTTGGTGTGTTGCTGAAAGGTGGGTCAAACCAATGCAGCTGTGCAGGCTGCCGTGCAGGCTGCCAACCAGGCTGTGAGGGTGTGCCCTCCGGGTGCCTCTTCTTTGATTTATGAGAATGAGACATTTGGCCATCCCCTGTCTCAGGGTAGGGACTGGTGTGTGCGGGGTGGTAAGATTACTGTCCTTGCCTTAAAAATTACTGGACGTGTGTTACTGAGTGACTGCTTGTATCCACGTTTCCCTGCAGGGTACCCCTCACCCCTGGGGGGCTCTGAGCACGCCTCCAGTCCGGTTCCAGCCAGTGGCCCATCCTCGGGCCCACAGATGTCGTCCGGACCAGGAGGGGCCCCTCTGGATGGCGCCGACCCCCAGGCTTTGGGGCAGCAGAACCGGGGCCCGACCCCATTTAACCAGAACCAGCTGCACCAGCTCAGAGCTCAGATCATGGCATACAAGATGCTGGCCCGGGGGCAGCCCCTCCCTGACCACCTGCAGATGGCGGTGCAGGGGAAGCGGCCGATGCCCGGGATGCAGCAGCAGATGCCAACACTACCTCCACCCTCCGTGTCCGCAACAGGACCTGGCCCTGGCCCTGGCCCTGGCCCTGGGCCAGGTCCGGGACCAGCACCTCCAAATTACAGCAGGCCTCATGGTAAGGCCTGCTGCCTACGGTCCTTGGGTTGGGGTGGGGTCTCAGAGCGCACTGACAGGAGTGTGGGCATCAGTGTCTGGAGGCAGGGCTACTGTTATGATAAATGCTGTTTCTCTAGCTCCCCCTTCTCTCCCTTGGTGCCCACAATGAGAGGCATGTTAGGTGTGTCCCTTGGAGCCAAGGCTGTCCCTGGGGCAGGGGGTGGCGCTGGCTGTTTTAGGTAGAAACACAGGACTCATTTTATGCGCTTGTTTGTTTCTCCCTGGATGTAGGTATGGGAGGGCCCAACATGCCCCCCCCAGGACCCTCAGGCGTGCCCCCCGGGATGCCTGGCCAGCCCCCTGGAGGGCCTCCCAAGCCCTGGCCTGAAGGTAAATTCTGGTGACACATCTGTGCCCTAACTCCCTAGTGGAGCTTTCATTGTGCAACCCTGAGATGAGCCTCGTCAGAGCAAGCAGGCCGAGGACCTGTCCTTCCTTCTTCCTCCTGTCCTCTTTGGGTCTCATCCGGCTTGCTCGGTTCCCAAAGGCTTGGGTTTGGTTCCCTCGCTTGTCTTGTGGGTCACGGTGACCTGGTGTCTCTAAGCTGATAGTGGGAAGAGAAGGATACTTGGGAATGAGTCCACTGTGTGATTCAAGAGAGGCTGAGGGGAGGCGCAGTTGCAGCTCAGACACTGTCCTCCAGGACGGCTGACCCCTTCCCTCCTGGGAATGCTCCCCAGCACCGTGGAGGGCAGGCAGGATGACAGGGCTCCCCAGTGTTCTGTATAAAGTGTAGTCATCAGTATTTGAGGGTCACATCTGTTAGGTCAAAGCAGTGGATAAAACAGGCTCATTCCCCATCCTCTTGGAGCCTGAGGTTCAGCGATGGGCACTGAAGAGCTAGTCGCTTAAGTAGGATTTCCTTAGAGCTGTGGTGGAAGAAAGTCAGGGAACAGCTGGTCCTGTGAGGTCACACCAGGGTCAGCACCCGGGCCAGTGGGAGACTTGGGGAAGGGCCATGTCGGCTGGAATCCAGAGGAAGCTCAAACCCCAGGGCAGGAGGGCTTTTCATTTCCACCTGGAACTGACCCGGAACTCAATGCTGTGTTCTTCTTCTTGACTCCTCCCCTGCCCCAGGACCCATGGCGAATGCTGCTGCTCCCACGAGCACACCTCAGAAGCTGATACCCCCGCAGCCGACGGGTCGCCCCTCACCTGCACCCCCCGCCGTCCCGCCGGCTGCCTCCCCGGTGATGCCGCCCCAGACACAGTCGCCGGGGCAGCCGGCCCAGCCCGCCCCCATGGTGCCGCTCCACCAGAAGCAGAGCCGCATCACCCCTATCCAGAAGCCACGGGGCTTGGACCCGGTGGAGATCCTGCAGGAGCGGGAGTACAGGTGAGGGTGCTGCTGCCTGGTGTCTCTACCCAGGTCAGCCCTGAGACGCTGATGTGGTTCACAATTCTAGAGGCCAGTGGGTGTGCAGCCAGAAATCACCCTCCTGCCTCTGTCCCCAGCCTCCCAATTCCCTGGTGTGCATCCTTCCAGAGAAATTTCTGTGTGTATACAGGCAGACGGTGCATGATGTCCCCACGTGGTATATGATGTGTGTGGTCCCCAAATGGTGGGTGATGCGTGCAGTGTTCCCTCCCATAGCAACATATCTTTGATCATCCCCTATTTGTACAGAAAAAGCTCTTTTTTTTTTTTTCTGGTTGCATTCTGCCTGGTGGCTGAACCATAACTTATTTAGCCAGTCAGGAGACTGACTCCCTGAATGGACAACAGATGGTTCTAATCTTTCATTAAAATCATGCTATGATAAATACACTTACATACCTCTCGTTTTCACACATGTGCACTCACGTCAGAATAAATCTGTAAACATGGCATTATTTGGGTATAGGGGATTTCCGTGCACATGGAAATTTCATAGATTCTGCAAAACTGCTCTCCATGGAGATTGTTCAGGTACACATTGGAATGAAAGTGCCATTTCTCCTCACCACCAGTGTATTATCCAACTTTTGGCTCATCCCTCACTCAAAAAGCTCCCCAGCAAGGTTTGCGGTGGACATCTCTCGAACATCGCTAGTTGCTGTTTGCTTTGCCAAGGCCTCTGGGCCCCAGGTGCTGTGTGAGATGCCTGGTGCACAGTAGGTCTGTATCACCCTGTCCCACACTGCTGGGGGTGCCTGAGATCCACTCCCATAGCACCTTGCACTCTCCGTTTCTCCATTGCATTTATAACTGGTTCAGGGCTGGCCTCCCTTGGTGAATGTTAGCTCCATCAGGGGAGGGGGCTGTGCCTCATTCACCGTAAATCCCCAGATACATCAGTAAATCTTTGCCTAATGACTATCTCCAGGGTGCATCTCCAGCTGTGATATGCCCTGGAGCACTAGCCCCTGTACCCAGGTGCCTCCCCTCCAGCTGCATCTGGATGGCTTAAAGTTGGCCTATCCAGATGGCCTTATGCCCCACACTTTCCCCTCCTGTCTCTGTTCCCAGGCATCTACCATCCAGCAGCTGAGTGGACCACAGACCCTGTGGCCTCTTGACCCTTGCTTGCACTTCTTTTCCCCGGTGTCCCCATGGTGCATGCTCTTAGCTCTTTTCCCTCAATACTGTTCACCCTGCCATCTGGTGTGCACCTCTTCCTAGCCTCTCTGCTCTCATCCTGACCTGCACAGTGTGTTTCCCACAGAGCTTTTGAAGACTCTTTTTACAATTAACTTACATTAGATCTGTTCCCTGGGTTAAAACTGGCTTCCCATTATCCACTGACTAACCCTTTTCTCTTCAACCCCTGCCTAATGCTCTGTCCTCACCTACCTGACTCTCCCCAGTCCTCTCTCCATTGAACAAGTTAGACTTATTCCTGCCCCAGGGCCTTTGCACATGCTGCACATGACTCCTTGTGGTTATTTAGTTTTTATTGCCAGTCATCACCTTATAGAGGCCCTTCCCCCACCACCTCTCACCTCCAGCCCCTTCCTCAAAGTACTTCTCTGGGATTACCATGGATACTTAATTTTTTAACTCTTTTATGGCTTGTCTTCCTGATAAAGCTGTGAGCTCACGACAGCAGCAAACAGCCCTGTTAGTCTTTAATGCTGCAGCCCTGTACCTGGAATGGTCCCTGGCACACAGTAGGTGCTTGATAAATAAGTGTGAAAGACTTAAGGGGATTATCACCCTTATTAAGACCAAGCCTGTAGGGTTGCTCTGCAGGTTCTCCTCAGTTTATAGCTGAGTTCATGAGGCTCACGGGCTAGGTAGATTCCCAGGGCTGGGATGGAGACCCTGGCCCGCCTGACTCCAGGGGCCGGCTCATGCTGCTGAAGTGCCATAGGTCGGCTGTGCCCTGTCAGGTTTCCTGTTTGCCGCGGCTCCCAAGACCTCCGTGCTGCCCTCCTGTGTGTGGTCTGTGCGGCAGCTGGCATCCTTTCCTGAGCCATCTCCTGTCTAGTGACTAGTATCAGCCTTCGTCGAGGGATAGATTCTCCTAAGGCTACAGCTTTAAAGAAAGGGAACAGGTGGGTTCCTTGTAAACAGGCGAGACCTCTCATCACCTGTCCTCTTTTCTGTCTTTGCACCCTAGGCTACAGGCTCGCATCGCACACCGAATTCAGGAACTTGAAAACCTTCCCGGGTCCCTAGCCGGGGATTTGCGTACCAAAGCGACCATCGAGCTCAAGGCCCTCAGGCTGCTGAACTTCCAGAGGCAGGTGGGCGCAGGCGCGGGCTGTTGTTTCAGGAAAAGGGCCCTTTCTGTTGATGTTTATGCTTAGATTAGAGAGCTGCTCACCCGGCAGTGATTAAATGTGCCCTGGCCATTGACAGCAGCAGTGCCCATCCCTACTCACTGCGCTCCTGCCTCCCCACTCCCTGCCCATCGGGGGACGTTGACCGTTCACGGGATGAATAAATGTGGGTCTTCCCTCAGGTGGCAGTGGCCAGTCTGAAGCAGGGGACTTGGATGGGTCTATTTCTGAGGGTCCTTTACTTTCGAACGACCTGTGAGAAATGTTGTTTGTGGTTGAGGGAGGGCAAACCTGGAGACCTGCAGGCAGGAGAGGCTCTGCTGGGTGTCCAGAAGCGGCCATCTCCTCACTGTGCGTGCCTCACGCATGAGCACCCCTCCCATGCCCCACCATGACCTTCCCACACACGCATTTGTGCTTCCGGATCCTTCTGGGAGTGGCAGCACCTGCCTAGCTTGCGACGTGGAACCGCATGTATTGCGTGGACATCCCACAGTTGTGCCCGTTGCCAGTTTCTCCTCTTCCTTCCTGAAGCTGCGGCAGGAGGTGGTGGTGTGCATGAGGAGGGACACAGCTCTTGAAACGGCCCTCAATGCCAAGGCCTACAAGCGCAGCAAGCGGCAGTCACTGCGTGAGGCCCGCATCACCGAGAAGCTGGAGAAGCAGCAGAAGATCGAGCAGGAGCGCAAGCGCCGGCAGAAGCACCAGGTGCGCCGGGTCTCGGTTCACGGCTCAGCCCGTGTGGTTCTCTTTTCTGTTCGTTATAATGGTGTTTTAGAGACTAAGAATACGTCCGCGGACAAAACCATATAGTAGGGGAAGGTGGGTCATAATCAAATGCACGTGTAACATGCTGGGAGGTAATAGGGTGTAGGGAACATGAGTGGGGATAAGGAGTGATGGAGGAGCCATTTACTCAGGATGGGAGGTTCTCCCTGCGGAGGTGAGGTCTGAGTGGAGCCCCGAGGGAGGGAGCCACGCAGACGTGTGTGCAAGGCGCTTTCCAGATCGATGGGGCAGGTGCAAAGGCCCTGGGCCTGGAATGGGTCCCAGTGTTCTGTAGAGAGCAAGGATCCAGTGACTCCTGTCCCATAGTTATTCTGGTCTTTTGTGTGCATCCTGCAGGAATACCTCAACAGCATTCTTCAGCATGCCAAGGATTTCAAAGAATATCACAGGTCGGTCACAGGCAAGATCCAGAAACTCACCAAGGCGGTGGCCACCTACCATGCCAACACAGAGCGGGAGCAGAAGAAGGAAAACGAGAGAATCGAGAAGGAGAGGATGCGGCGGCTCATGGTACAGTTCGCCGTCAGAACCTGGTCCCTTTGTGGTTCACTGGGTGTCGCAGGCACGGGAATCGACCGCCCAGGGTTCCTTTTGGGTATTTTGCTGCTCCGAGTTAGAGGCAGGACAGAGAAAGAAAGGGCTTGGGCTTAGGAGTCCGAAAGACCTGGCCTCAGACCTCTGCTGGGTCACTCCCACCATCAGTGACCACGTGACCTTGGCCAGTTAGCTGGCTGCTTTGTGCTCTCTGGAAAGTGGAGGTGGACCCGCTCCTGGTGGGAGAGCCCCCAGTGCTGTGAGTCCGACTCCCACCCCGACCCTTTGTGTCTGATCACGTACTCACAGAGGGTTCTCTAGTTGGGCCGATGTTGACAGGCACTGCTGTGTGGTCGGGGCCATGGTGGTGAGAAGGGTGCAGTCCCTGCCCTGGTGGGGCTCGTGCTGGCCCTGGAAAGACAGATGCCCAATTGGAACAAGCCAAAGAGTTCAGATGGTGAAAAGCACACTGAGAAGAATGAAGCAGGACGAGGGAGGGGATGGTCCAGGCCGGGTGGGCCTGACCCTCAAATGCAGAGACCTGGGGGAAGCGTCTCCCAGCAGTAGGGGAGCCGAGGGCAGAGGCCTGAGGTGGGAGAATGCCGTGTGCAAGGCCCAGCCAGTAGCCCCTGGAGCAGCACGGTGCAGAGCAAAGTCAGGTCGGAGTCCCAAGGACAGTCACGTAGGGCCTTGCAGGCCATGAGGAGGGCTTTGGTTTCAATTCTGACCAGGATGGGAAGCCTCGGGTGGGGCTGTAAGCTGAGGGAGGGGGCACACGACGTGGTCCGGTGTTTTCTCAGAGAGCTGGGACAGGCTTGCTTCGGGGGTCTGTGAGAGTGATGTGGCACGCAGACTAGGTGGAGAGCAGGGTTGGGATCTGGGTGTGTTTGTGCTCAACAAGGACAGGACTTTCACATGCTTCTGGCAGGAGCATGTCTGTCCAGCAGGTCCTGCGGGGCCTAGTGCTGGGTGGGAACTGGGGAAACACTGAAGGGGAGCCAGTAGTCATGTGAAGGGTGTGAATACAGCACAGCTCCGGGTGTGAGCTCGGTGCTCCCTAAATGGGTGCAGCTGCTATTTAATAACAGCCCTGTGGGCTTCTTGACTCTGGTTTGGATGCCAGAGGCCTGGTGTGTGTGACAAGCACGCCCCGTAACCGCACGCTTCCGCAGGCCGAAGACGAGGAAGGGTACCGCAAGCTCATCGACCAGAAGAAGGACAAGCGCCTGGCCTACCTCTTGCAGCAGACAGACGAGTACGTGGCTAACCTCACGGAGCTGGTGCGGCAGCACAAGGCCGCCCAGGTCGCTAAGGAAAAGAAGAAGAAAAAGAAAAAGAAGGTGCGCCCCTCGGTGGGACTGGAGCTGCTGCGTTTGCGCGTGTGCCTCGGCCTCCCCGTCAGGGAGTGACTATGTCTCTCTTCCCTTCCAGAAGGCAGAAAACGCAGAAGGACAGACACCTGCAATTGGACCTGACGGCGAGGTAAGAAACCAGAGCTTTCTCTTTGTGGAAATGCCAGCCCAGCCCCAGAAATTAGGTCTGTTTCATCTTTAACATATTTTTTTCTCTTAAATTATTAAAGCTGTATATGGCAATGGTAAGAATCCATGTGTGTCCTCTGCCACACTCCCCCTCCTCTGTTCCAGTCCCCAGAGAGGACACTATGTGCTCTTGGCTGTGTTTCCTTCCAAGCCTTTTTCTACGCGTGTGCTGTTATTTATGTTTCAGTTTTTACTTTAAAATTTCAAACTCACAGGAGAGGCGTAAGAATGGTACAGAGAATTCCTTCACCCAGATTCCTGCTTTTCACATGTCATGTTTTTCCTAAACCATTTGATAGTCAGATGCAGTTGTGACGGCACCTATTGCTTCTGTGTGTTTCAGGACGTACGTCCTAAAAGCAGGGCTGTTCTTTTCCTTGACTGTACAAGGCTCAAAACCAGGAAATGAATGTTGATGCAACGCTGTGATATAATCCATAGCCCTTGTTAAGGTTTCACCGGTTGACCCTCCAGTGTCCTTCACAGCAACAGAAAGCCCTGAGGTGACGCAGTGCCCTTCTCCCTGCGTCACATGGAGGGGTGTGGCGTACAGCTCTTCCCTCACTGGCGATGTTAACCTTGATCTCTTGCTGTCTGCCAAGGCATCTCCAGCTTCCTTTTGTAGTTATTAAGTACCTTGTGGGGAGCTGCTCAGACTACGTAAACAGACTGTAACTCAAACTTTCACCCAGCTGGTTTCTACATCCATTATCTTTGCCTGTATCAGCTTTTGCAGTAATGATTACAAAATGGTGATTTTTCCTCCCCATCATTCCCTTTGCATTTATCGGCTTTTTACAGGAAGGAAAAGTTTTCCCTTCTTTGTTATTTGGTCTGTGGGCCATAGTTTGCCAACTCCTGGTTCTGACTCATGGATTCTTATTTAGTTTAATGGATTTACTTAGTTTAATTCTGCACTATTATCATTTATTTTGATGCTCAAATGTTTCCAGTTTGGGCAAGTAGGAGTCCCTTCACATTGGCTCCTACATCCTTTGATGTGTCCCCATCAATCTTTGAGGGCTTTCTGACTTTTTCACACACAAAAACGGCCGAGGCTTATCTTGTCTCCCTGCCTGAGTCCTGGACTCAGCCATTTCTCCAAGAGCCTTGATTTCTTTAATCAGAAGAATACTCAGAAACCAAGATCCAGGTGTGCTCATTACCACCGAAGTGTCATTGCTTCTGGGCCCTCTCAGCAGACAAACCTAGGAAACAGATGTATGTACGCACACACAGCTGCATTGCTAATTATACATATTAACAACCTTGAGGTCACACTGATTTCTCTCATTGTAATCCAATACCACGGGGTTCTCTCTGTCATTCTCCCTGTCCATATTGTAATAGTCTCAAACCTGGCTCCCATCTGCCACTCATTGCTCGGTCCTAGAGCACACAGGAAGCACATTCAGAATGGCTAACGAGTACCCCCCTGCAGAAGAAGCCTCCTAGCTAGAGGTCAGTGTTTGGATTGAAAGTACATGCTCCGAATACCGCGTTCAGAAGATTAGTTCTCTCTCGTGCCCTCATTCGTGAGGATCCCCCCACCCTTGTTGGTTTTATTTATTTGCTCACCGTTTGTGTATTTAGTATGTGAAATACTAGCCTGGTTCCAAAAGTCAGAAATGTGCAAAGTGACCCAGAGAGGGGCTGCTGTCCCCACAGACCCGTCTTTCCCACAACCTCTCTTCCCCCTAAAGGCAGCCATTCTCGCTTAACATACTCATTTGGAAGAGAGGTGTATGAATAAAAAGTGTTTCCTTTACCCCCTCCTCCAGCCTCTCCTCAGTCCCACTTCCCGGAGGGAAACCACAAGGAGCTGTCAGTGTGTGTGCTCCGGGACCCTTTCTGTGCACGCACTGCCGGATGGCTTTTCACCCCCGCCTGGCACTGTATTAGCCTTTCCGTGTTAGCTCATGCACACTTACCTCACTAATGTCACTGTGTTTGAGAGGTGACCATTGCTTGCTTCTTAAAATCGTAAATGTAATAATACTTCTTGTAGAAAGAGCCTTAAATGATAACATGAAAAGTGCAAGCCCCGTGGTGCCTGTCCTCTTAGGAGCCTGCATACTGACCCCTGGGTGTTTCCTCTGCACCCTTCCAGAAACCTTTGTGCTTACAGTCTTTGCTTTGTTTGGGGACCCTTTGGGTCAATCTAGACATAGCTACACTTTTCCTGCTTAGCAGGGTATCATGGGCCACTTTCCATGTCAAGCCATTAGTTCTGTTTTCATTTTATTGTATTCATATAGTAGAATCTATTTCATTGTTCTTACTGAGAACTATTTAGGTTGCTTCCCATTGGTAGTTGTTACAGAGGTCCAGCCCTGAGCAGCTCGGATGCACAGCCATATCCCCACTCCCCTGTTGGTGGCTGTTTCCATTGTTTCCTGTCTTTCTATTGCACACGTTGTAATGAGCCTCCTTGTATGTTACCTTTTGATGCTCTCTTCGCTTGGGCTGCCATCACAAAACACCTAGGTGGCTTAAAAGATGGAACTATGTGTTCTTATAATCCTGGAGGCTGGAAATCCAAAATCAAGGAACAGCAAGATTGGTTCCTGGTGAGGACTCTTCCTGGCTTGTAGACTACTGCCTTCTGGCCATGTCCTCACATGGGGGGAAAGAGAGCAAGTGCTGGTGTTTCTTCTAGAGGCACTGATCCCATCATGAGGGCCCCACCCTTATGACCTAATCTAACCCTGATTACCTCCCGAGGGCCCCATCTCCAAATACAGTTACACTGGAGAGCTGGGGCTTCAGCATGTGAATTTGGGAGGGAATACAATTCATTCCATAGCAGATGCACACTTTTTCTTATTAGCCTGGTTCCCAGAAATGAATGACGATAGTGATTAAGTCAAATATGTATTTACTTCATGTGGTTTTATTTGAAATGTTAAATTGAAATTTCTTAAGGGAAACTTGGGCTTCCATTTTACTGCAGCACATAGCCTTCACAAGGCCATTTGGGGGTATTCAGAGGGAGTCCTATAGCAGGAAAGTGTGGTTCAGGGAATTCTGTTGGGTAATCACAGCAGCTGCTCATCCTGTTTAGTAACGGGAAGCATCACTTGATGACAGCTGTTGATTGTCCTTGTTCTCGCCCATTGGTTCTCAGCCTTGGCTGGACACTCGAATCACCTACGGAGCTTTGGAAAAACAGGGAGGCCCAAGCCCCACCCCAGAGCAGTTCAGTCAGAATTGTAGGGATGGGGAGGTCCCACCATCAGCACCCTAACTGCTCCCAGGAAGGACATGGGGATGAAAGTCACTGATTGAGGCAGCCCTCAGAGCTTGTTCGTGGGGGTAGGGGGTTGCCGTCCCCCTCTGTGGTGGGCTGCTTTAGGATGGGATTTTAACATGCATGGAGACAAATCTCTGCTGTGAGCCAGTGTTAATGGCGAATGCAGCTCTAGAGGGAGGGGTGTAAGTTCCTGGTAGATACAGACAGAGGTTTCCATCCTTATCCTTGTCCTGAAGGTCTTCGCCCGGAAATTTGAAGATGTCCTCCAAAGTTGATAACTCAAAATAAGAAATCAAGGAATTCCATATTTGTTGCTAAAAGGAAGTTGTTTTATTTTTCAAGTATTCTAGTTAGTTGTTTAACAGAGAAGAATAAGAATCCCTGATGAAGTCTACAAATACAGTATAAATAGAAAAAATCAAGGGCTAGGAGAATGGGAATAGTGTAATCATTTGTGGGGGAATACCTGAGTCCTTGTTTCTTACGTGTGGAATTGATCTGGAAGAAAGCACTGGAAACTGATACTGTTGGGGGGTCATGAAGATACATTGTCAGATGAGGGGACAGGGATGGGGTGAGCCCACACTCTATACTTTTGAATTTGGGGCTATATGATTAAATTATCTATTTGAAAATGTGTCTATCAGTTCCTTCAAAGAAGCAGCTGTCATCAGTGTGTCATATGTATTTTTACTGAATGATTAATACACAGTTAACCTGTCTCCACAATCGTTGGTCACATTTGTGTGCTCTTTTTTGAGCATGGAGTTGGGATGGCACTTCCCCAGTTGGCCACAGTTAGCGGACGCCCGAGGCGTGGGCAGGACGGAACCTCAAGTCACACGTGTGACTCTTTTTCAGCCTCTGGATGAGACCAGCCAAATGAGTGACCTACCTGTCAAGGTGATCCATGTGGAGAGTGGGAAGATCCTCACCGGCACAGACGCGCCTAAAGCAGGGCAGCTGGAGGCCTGGCTGGAGATGAACCCTGGGTGAGTGGGACCTCATGTCCCAGATGCAGCGGGACCTGAGTTAGCTATTGGCCTCATTCAGGGCATCTGGCAGCTGGGAGTGATTTTGCTTACATTTGAAACAGGCCAGTTTGCTAAGAAAAGTAAGTCATGCTGGTTCTGGGGAGATTTATATTAAAACACCAATTTTTTTTCTAGGTATGAAGTAGCTCCAAGATCTGATAGTGAAGAGAGTGGCTCCGAAGAAGAGGAGGAGGTAAGAGTTCACTTCCTGGCCGTCGATCGGGCGCTATGACCCCCCTCCCGCTCCAGCCAGGCATCTTATGGGCCAGGGGGTGGGCAGAGGGCAGCTGAGGCCCCATCCTGGCTGAAAGTTGGTGCTTTAGAGCTGCTCTGTCCAATACAGTAGCCTCGAGCCACACAGCACTGCTTCCATTTTAATTAAATTAAATGTAAAAGTCCTCAGTCATACTAGTCACATTTCAGGTACCCAACAGCTCTCCCCTCCAGAAAAATCAGTATGAAATTGTGAGCAATAGGTCATGTACAAGTTTGCCCATTATAATCTGTTCTTTGGAAACATTATAAATGGTCACATTTATTGTGTATCTTCTCTGAATCATTTAATTATGCCAGATTATGGTGATGTTTAGATTTTCCCTGGTTGACAGGCTTTGATGAGAGCCTTGTCCCTCTCTGTCTTGGACGGCCTCCTCAGGAAGGGTGATTCAGAGGGAGCCCCGGGGCTGCAACATCTGAAGGCAGGGCTCATTCTGCACAGTTAGCATCCAGAAGGGGGTTCTCCTGCACTCCTCCTTCAGCCGGGGTGTGAGTGTCTTACAAGGCTTTTAAAAAGCTTTGCCACCTCCCTCAGTTTTGAAAAAGGGAATTTTAACGGGCACATCTTTGCCATTAAGGTTAAACATTTTTTCAGGTATTCACTGACCATTTAGATTTCTTCTGTGAATGGTTTGCTTCATATGCTTATTTCTCATCTGTTGTGAATGTTTTTTAACTGAATTTTTAAGTGTTCCTTGTGCATTTACCCCAGCCCGAAATCAGCTTGATGGTCACCCATATCTTTCTTTTGGTTTGGTAGTCCTGTTTGCACTACCCTCGCTAATACCTCTTCAGGTATCTGGGATTTGGGTAGGTATGAGGTGAAGTACATTCCTCCCCCTCCCAGGAGAATTAAGCCAAGTGGTATACTATTAGTCCATCCCTTCCCCATTGACCTGTGATATTTTAAAAAATTAATATATTAGGTTTTTATACCCACTGATACATTTTTAGGGCTACCTGTTCAGTTTCTTTCTTTTTTTAAAAAAAATTTAAATTTAATTTTTTTTTTTGGTTTTTATTTTATTTATCTATTTATTTGAGGTATAGTTTATATACTTTTCAGTTTCTTTTAAAATTCTAATGATTCTTAGACCAATAGCATTTTGTTAAAATTTTTAAAATAGCTTTATGGAGATATAATTTACAAAGTATAAAATGCACCCATAGTAAAAGTATAATTCATTGCTTTTTAGTGAATTTATAGAATTGCACAGTCATCATTCTATACCAGCTTTACAATGTTTCTATCACCCCCAAAGGCTTCCTCCCACCCGTTTATAATTTGTTCTTGCTACCTCCTCCAGCCCCAGGAAACCACTGGTCTTTTCCAGAATTACACATAAATGGAATCATACAACATATAGTACTTTGTGTTTGGCTTCTCTCACTTAGAATGCTTTTGAGTTTGATCCATGTTGTCTGTATATCAAAAGTTTTATTCCTGAATCATGTCGGATTGTATGGATATACCACACTTAATTGATTGACCAATTGGGCATTTGTGTTTTTTCCATGTTTTGCAATTATGAATAACACTGCTCTGAACATTCACATACATGTCTTTGTGTGGATATGTGTTTTCATTTGTTTTAAGTAGATGCTTAGGAGTGGCATTGCTGGGCCATATGGTAAGTTTATGTTGAACTTTTTAAGGAATTGCCAGACTGTTGCCTAAAGTGGCTGTACCTTTTTCACAGGTTCCAGTTTCTCCATATCCTTGACAACACTTGGTATTATCTGTCCTTTTCATTATAGCCATCCTAGTGGGTGTGTAGTGGTATCTCATGGTTTTGCTTTGCATTTTCCCAGTAAGTAATGATGTTAAACATCTTTTCAAATGTTTATGCACCATTCATGTATTTTCTTTGTTGAAAATCTCTTGAAGTCTTTTGCCCATTTTTAGTTGGATTGTTTGTCATCTCATCATAGAGTTGTAAGAATTCTTTCTATATTCTTGATACGTGTCTCTGATCAGATATATAACTTGCAAATGTCTTCTCACAGTCCGTTTGCCTTTCCCCCTCCCCTCAGTGCAACATCTTTTGAAATGCAAGTGTTTCATTTTGATGAAATTCATTTATTGATTTTTTTATTTTATGAATTGTGCCTTTGGCATTGTATCTAAGAACTGTTAGAAGTCACGAAGGTTTTTCTCTTATGTTTTCTTCTAGAAGTTTCATATACAAGCTCTTATGTTTAGGGTCACAGTTGAGTTGATTTCTGTGTGTGGTCTGAGGTACAGGTTTAAGTTTTTTGTTTTTGCTTTTTGCATATGGATATCCACATTACCATCATTCTTTGCAACTTTGTGGAAAATCAGTTGACCATAAACGTAAAGGTTTGTTTCTGACTCTCAGAGTTTTTCTGTTAATCTGTCTGTCTCTGCGCCATGACCACACTGTCTTGATTATTGTTGCTTATAATAAGAAACAAGGCGGCATTAGGCCTCAATCTTCTTTGCTCTGTTGGCTTTTCTGGATCTTTTGCATTTCCATATGCGTTTTAGGGTCAGCTCATCTACAAAATGGCTTGCTGGGATTTTTATTGGTATTGTGTTGAATCTATAGATCAGTTTTGGGAGCATCACATCTTAACAATATTTAGTCTTCCAATCCATGAACATGAAATGTCTCCATTTATTCTGATCATCCTTAATTTCTCTTAGCCATGTTTTGTAGTTTTCAGAGTACAGTTTTTGCTTTTTGCTGTTGTTACATTTATTCTTAAATATTTTATTCTTTATGCTACTGTGAACAGAATTTTTCTTTATTTTCAGATATTTTGTTGCTGTTACATGGGAGTACAATTATATACACTGTAGATGTTGTGTTCCACGAACTTGCTGAACTCATATTGGTAATTCCAATAGGGTTTTTTTTGTTTATTTGTTTGATTCCTTAGGAGTTTCACATACAGGATCATGTCATTCATAAATAACCATAGTTTTACTTTTTCCTTTCCCATCTATGTGCCTTTAATTTCTTTTTCTTACCTTATTTCACTGGGTAGATCCTTCAGTACAACGTTGAGTAAAAGTGTTTAGAGCAAATATCCTTGGTTTGTTTCTGGTCTTAAAAATAATGCTGAAAGGAAAAACGGTAATGCAGTTGGTCTGTCACTGTTGCTTGATGTTGGCTGCAGGTGTTCCATAGATGCCCTTTGTTGGGTCAAGTAAATTCTCTTCTGTTCCTGGTTTATTGCGAGTTTTTATTATGAGTGGGCTAGATTCCGTCTCATACTTTTCTCTACTAAGCCGATTATATAACTTTTGTCCTTTGTCTGTTAATGTGCTTTATTACGTAAATTAATTTTGGGATAGGTCCAACATTGTCGTGGTGTATAGTTTTTTCTGTATATCGCTGTTTTTATTTTGTTGAGGGCTTTGGGGTGTATGTTCATGAGGGATACTAGTCTGTATGTAGTTTTCTTGAGATAGCTTTGTCTGGCTTTGATATTAGGTCGACATTGTCCTCCTGGAATGAATTAGAAAATGTTCTCTTCTTCCCTTTTTTCTGTAAGAGGTTTGTGAAGGATTGGTATACATCTTAAAACATTTGATAGAATTCATTAGTGAAGCCATCCGATCTTGCTCTTTTCTCTGTGAGAAGATTTTTAATTACTATTCCAATTAGCTATTACAGGTTTTATTCAGAATTTTCTGTTTCTTGAGTCAGTTTTAGTGATTTGTGTCTTTCTAGAAATATGTCCATTTCACCTTAGTTATTTGTTGGCATAAAGTTATTTATGGTAGTTCTTTATTACTGTATCTCTATGGGACTGGCAGTGATATTGCTTTCATTGCTAATTTTGGTAAATTAGTAATTTGTCTTTCATTTTTTGCTAGTCAATCTAAGCTTAGGTTATTGATTTGAGACCTTTTTCCCACTGATTTGTGAGTTTAAAGCTATAAAGTTTGCTCTAAATAATGCTTAAAGCTGTAACCCATAAATTTTGATACGTTGTTTTTGTTTTTATTCCATTCAAAGTATATTCTAATTTCCCTTGTGATTTCTCTTTTAAAACACACATTTAAGTGTGCTGTTAAATATGAAACATTTGATGATTTTGTAGATTTTCTACTTTTTATTGCTAATTTAATTCATAAGAATATGCTTTATATGATTCTAACTTTTTAAAGTTTATTGAGACTTATTTTGTGGCTTAGCTTCCTGGCAAATGTTACATGTTCGTGTGGATAGAATTTTGTAATTTTAGAATGAATATTCCATATATTCACAGAATATACACAGAATATTCCTGTGTATAGTCGGTAAGTTAAGATGGTGGATAGAGTTGTTCAGGTCATGTGTATCTGTGCTGAGTTTTGTCTAGTTTTTCTATCACTTGCTGAGAATAAAGCAGTAGAATCTGTAATGATTTTTGTTGAATTGCTATTCTTTAAATTCTGCAGTTTTTTGCTTTGTGTGTTTTGATGCTTTCTTCCTAGGTATGCTTAGTTATATATTTCTGATTTTAATATTTTATCATTATTAAATATCTCTTTGCCTCTAGTAACATTTCTTGCATTAAAGTCTATTTTGTCCAATATTAGTGTGATCACTCCACCTTTTATATGGTTACTGTTTGCATGGCATACAGTTTTTCATTCTTTTACTTTAAGCCTGTCTGTCCATTTGAATCTAAAATAGCATGTAGCTAGATCTTGCTTTTGTATTTAGTATGACAGTGTCTTCCTTCTGGTTGAGTTTTAGACTTCACGTGTAGTGTAGTTATTGATATGACTGGGTTTATATTTGCCATTTTGCTATTTCTTTTCTTTGCTATTTTTTTTCTTCCTTTACTGCTGCCTTTTGTGTTAACTTTATTTATTTATTTAATTTAATTTATTCTGTATGTTTTAATTTTTGCTACATTTTTAAAGTTATCCTGTTTGTAGTTGCTCTGGGGATTGCATTATGCATCTTAATTTATCATCATATTCTTCAGGTTAATACTAAGTACATTCTGGTAAAGTATGGAAGTTTTGTTCTAGTTTAGCTCCATTTTCTCTCCTTCCTTTGTGCTGTTATGGTCACATATGTTACATCTATATATGTTATAAACTCAACAGTATAATCTTCTAATTAATACCTTGTATAGTCTTATGACTTAGTCTAAAGAAATTAGAAGAGAAGAAATCAGAGGAAGTATATTTAAAGTCTTTTATACTGATACATTTATTTACCATTTCTGATGTTCTTCTGATGTTCTTTATTTCTCCTTATGGATTCAAGTTACTCTCTCCTGTCATTTCCTCTCGGCTTGAAAGACTTCTTTCAGCACTTATTATAAGGCACGTCTGCTAGCAGCAAACTTCTCTCAGTCTTTATCTGGGAATGTATTACTTTAGCTTTCATTCTGGAAGATACTTTAGCTGGACATAGAATTCTTTGTTGCCAATCTTTTTTTTCCTTTTGAATGTATCATTTCATTGCTTTCTGACCTCTTGTTTCAGGTGAGAATTCAGCCACTGAAGAACTTGATGCCCCTTTGTACTTGGTGGTTCATTTTCTTTCATTCAGGATCTTCTCTTTGTCTTTGGCCTTTAACAGTTTGGCTGTGAACTCCCTCTTTGTGTTTATTCCCCTTAGTGTCTGTTTAGTTTCTTGGCTGGGTAGTTTCATGTTTTTCATCAAATTTGTGATATTTATCATTTCTGTCCTCTATTGAGATTCTGTATTTGTTGATTTATTCTCCTTTAGGATGGTTTCATTTATTTCTTTGAATATATGTACTGTCACTTTGAACATATTTATAGTAATAGCTGCTTGGAAGATTGTACGTTAAGTCTACCATCTGGGAACAGAGACAAGCTCAACTGACTGCTTTTTCCCCTGAGTTTGAATCATACTCTCCTTCTTTTTCTCTTGTCTTATAATGTTTAGTGGAAGCCTATTTTAGCCACTCTGGATTCTAACTTCCAGTCCTGTGGGTTCCTTTTGGTGTTTTTATTTGTTTAGTAGATAATCTAGGCTGAATCTCTGGATAGAATTGTTTCCCCTGGATGTGTGCTGCTTTTGGTATCTCTGCTCAGTTGATTGTTTCTGTTTTTTTCTCATTTTCATCATTAATCCTGGTTCTTTAGGAATGGGCTGTGTCTCTTCATAACTAAGTAGTCA
The DNA here is from genome assembly GCF_048773025.1 of Camelus bactrianus. Lineage (NCBI taxonomy): Eukaryota > Metazoa > Chordata > Mammalia > Artiodactyla > Camelidae > Camelus > Camelus bactrianus. The sequence continues at coordinate 25,728,066 of NC_133560.1, forward strand.
TCCAACGACTGGGCAGAGATTGTACTCAGATACCTGTGCCAGCAAGGCTTCTGTCTCCTGCAGTGGATCAGTGTGTGTGAAGAAAATGTTCCAAGTCTGGGCCATTTTCAAGTCAACCCTCGCTTTTACTTTCTGCGGGGCCCTTTCTCATTTCTTCTGTACACGTGCACAGCCTCAGCCAGTAATATGCTTTCCCCGCCTGTGGCTGAGGTCCTCACCTCCACTGACAGTGCTGCTGGCCCGGGCATCACGCACTGCTGCAAAATAACTAGGTCCCCAGCAGCCTCAGCTGCCAGGCCTTGTGGCCTCCCCACCCCAGTGCAGCCTTCATGTTGGAGCTGGGGGTGGGGGAAGTGAAAGCACCCCCAAGTGAGAACGCTGCAGACTCCTGCTCTTCTTACCCAGAGCTCAGTGGTTTTTTTAGGCATTGATGCTTCTCAGACTCCTGGAGCTCTGAAACGGTTGTCTGTGCCATTTTTATCCAGCTTTAAGGTCACTTTCTAGGGGAAAATTTGCTGACCTCCTCACTAGGACTTAGCCAGGATTCCCACCCCTGTTTTAACTCCTGACATGGTAACATCAACCAGGATAAGTCTTTACCAGGTGTTTTTTTTTTTTTTTTGGCCATAATGTTTGTGCTGTCCTCACCTGTTCATTATTCCAGATGATCTATAAAATCATTTTATATGCTCCAAGGGAAATCTCACTGGGTTTTGATTGAAATAATTTAACAGATTAATTATTGATTTTTTGAAAAGTTTTATAGCAGTTCCATTAACACACACATTTTGTGTGATTTATACAGGAATACAAAGATGGTTTAATATCTTTAATATTGGGAAATGTATGTGAGTGTATTTTATCAGCCACACCAAATCCCCTTTATTATCTGCTCTGTAAATGGCGAAAAAGTATAATGAACTATAACAGTCATACTTAATTCATAAGATTATAGAAAACCTCTTAGTAAACAATGATGCTTGTTGTCTCCAGTATTCTTTGACATATTTTAGACATTCTGGCCATGTCAGTAAAGCTGGAAGTAAATCAAGAGCAATAAATATTGAAGGTTGCCTATAAAATGTTTGATACCTAGGAAATTCAAGTGAAAAACTGATTTAGTAGTGTACATCGTGTAAGGGGAGCTGGTGCGGGTGGAATCTACCAGCAGCAACACAAGTACAGAACACTGAGATATCCTCAAAAAGCAGTGGCAGGATACTGTGCTAGGAAGTCTGGAAGTCATATACTGAGCAACTAAAAGAAGATGCAAATAAAAGGCATGACTCGTTTCGGGATCGGAAGCAAGCATGAGGGTTATAAAACCATCACGTGTTTCCAAAAGTGTCTTCTCCCCCAGGAGCCTGTGCCCATCCCCGGGGGGTGACCTGAGGTGACGTGGGCTGGTCTTTCGGTAGGAGGAAGAGGAGGAGCAGCCGCAGCCAGCGCAGCCTCCCGCTCTGCCTGTGGAGGAGAAGAAGAAGATTCCAGATCCAGACAGCGACGATGTCTCTGAGGTGGACGCCCGGCACATCATTGAGTAAGGCACCCCTGCCGAGCTCCCCCTCTGCCAGCTTCCTGCGAGGTGGCGCCGGCACAAGCTGTTGGTACCCCAGCTTCTCCCTGGACCACACTGTCGAGCTGGCAGCCATTGTGGGACCACAAACACCAAACTGATTTACTTCAGGTTTCGCTGATATTCATAGGGATTTAATGATGTATCTTCCATTCACGTGGTTCATCTTGTGTCTAGGAAATTGGTTTACAACAAAGGCCGCCTTATTCTTGTGCCCTGGCCCCAGCCCACCCCACCTCCCTGGAAAAAAATTTTTCCAGCATCCTGTGTCTTCCACAGGTATTCCGTGCATCAGTAAGCATAACACATATCTGTTTTCCTTTTCATTTGCACAAGTGTATCTGGGCCACTGTGTTCTTCCCCTTGCTCCTGTGTCTGTACACACGGGGTGTCTTGCTGTCCTCTGCATCTGGCTGCATGGCATCCCCGTCACGTTCCCCTGTGCGTAGCCTGTGTCTGACAGTGGTCGTTTACATTATTGCTCATCCTTTGTTCCTGTAAGCACAGTTAAAATTAACATACCAATTTCCTCGTTGCTTACAGTACATAGTTACAGGATGCTCTTAAATAGAAGATTGAGAATATTATATGAGCCATAGGTATGAAGGGAACCACCAGAACAAACCTGCAGTCCTCTGAATTCACCAGAAATGTATAGGAAAAAACCCACTAAACTAAGAAAACCAAGCTCACTGTGCAAAGAGTTGTAAGAAGATATAAAAACAGAAACCTCATGCAGCATACAACAATATGACAGAAGTCAGATCACAAATATCTGTAGCATTAATGAAATGCAAATAGTTTTAAGTCACTTTTTAAAAGAATTCCAGATGGGATCACAAAACAGCCATAGCGTAAATGATGCTGGTTTGTGTGAGGCTGTTGAGTGTACATTTTCCCTTCTGGCTCTGGAACTCACAGTGCACAGGGTGGGCCGTGTGACCAGCCTCTGGTTGACAGTGCCACTCATTCTTTGGTGTGACCGTGACGTGGCTTCTATTTGGGAAGGTTGGGTAGGGACCCACAGTAGCCAGAAGTCCAGACTTGGCCCCCGGGTCAGTATTTGCTGCCTCGCCTGACCTCAGAGTGTGCAGCACACTTCTGCTTGTCTTCTGGCTCAGGCTGCAAAGCTGCTTCATGGAGGCTTGTGTCAGAAGCACGTTGTAACCGACGCGAAGGTGCTTCCTCACGCCATGCTTCCATCTTGCTCCCAGGAATGCCAAGCAAGACGTCGATGACGAGTATGGTGTGTCACAGGCCCTCGCCCGCGGCCTGCAGTCCTATTATGCCGTGGCCCATGCCGTCACCGAGAGGGTGGATAAGCAGTCAGCGCTGATGGTCAACGGCGTCCTCAAGCAGTACCAGGTAGGTTGCGAGGGGTGAGGCACATCCACAGGGCAATCTTAATGGAGGGGTCCCTAGGTTGTGGGTGGCTGCCGACGTCAGGCAGACCCGAGCTCACTGTCTACTCTTGGTCTTTGGACAACTTGCTCTCCCCATCTGTAGAGCAGGGTCATGATCTGACAGGGAAGATGAAACGGCGCGGTGAGTCAGCATCTGCGGGGTACCTGGTGCTTGGAGGTGGGCTAGGAGCATTTCATGGCTCTTAGCTTCTGAGCTCCCCAGGAGCTCTGAAGTAGGCGCTGGGAGCCTCCGAGTGTCAAGGGGAGTTGGAGGTACCACTGGGGAACCGAGAGGTGCAGTGATTCCTCAAAATCGCACAGTTTGGGGATGGCCAAGCCAGAAGGGGACCCAGGTGTGGAGCTCTGTGCAGTGTGAGGGACAAGAGCTGAGATGTTGAGGGCAGAGGGCCAGCCGAGAAACAGAGCTGCTCATAGTAGAAATTTCTTTTTCTGTCGCCCCACATCCTAGGCTCATCTATGAGCTCCCAAGAGGCAGCTGGTACATCTCCCACCAGAGAACATGTTGATACTCAGTTTGGTCATAACCCCGAACCCCAACTTTCCTTGTAAGAACTCTCAAAACCTCCATGCTGGTATCAGATTCCAAAGGTGAAGGCGAATCCAGTGGCCAGTGGAACTTTCCAGAGGCCAGTGTGTAATTCAGAGAAATCATATCATGGCCACAACTTGTGTAACTTGTGAAAATTTCCAAATTTTCTTGATAACATTATATTTATCTTGGAAACAATCTTCTCTTCAATTGCCTGTGTTTTAGAAAGCTTCGAGGAGGGAGGGTGTAGCTCAGTGGTAGAGCACGTGCCTAGCAAGCACGAGGTCCTGGGTTCAATCCCCAGTACCTCCATTAAAAATAAGTAAATAAGTAAAAGCCCAATTACCTCCTCCCCCAAAATAAAATAATAATAAACAAAAATTTTAAAAATAATAAGAGAAAGCTTTGCAAACTTTGGAAAGCCTTCAGTTAATCTTGAAATGCTATCTAGGCAGCACGTGTGGTGGGTTCATCAACAAGTTCCACTGAAGCCCTGGCGCTTCCCCAAATCCAGTGTCACGTGGCTGGGGAGGTTGGTCCCGGCGCTGCCTGGCCTGATGTCAGGCAGTGCCGGATGGACACTGTAACAGTTAGAAACTTAGCTGTTCAAGTGCACGCAGAGAGGAAGCTTCATGTGCATGTCTCGTTAGCAGAGCGACTCTGTGATTTCACAGAAATGGTTGCTGAGGTTAAGACTGAGTGCAAAGGCAGTGCGCTGACGCAGAGCCAAACACAACGCCGGCCGCGGGGTCCCTGACTGGGGCGGAACTTGGGAGTCTCTGAGGCACGGGGGGCGCTCTGGGACCCGACCTGGGCTTCATCCTGGCCCCTCCTTGCAGATCAAAGGCTTAGAGTGGTTGGTGTCCCTCTACAACAACAACCTGAACGGCATCCTGGCCGACGAGATGGGCCTGGGGAAGACCATCCAGACCATCGCCCTCATCACGTACCTCATGGAGCACAAGCGGATCAACGGACCCTTCCTCATCATAGTACCTCTCTCGTGAGTGTGCCCCCGGGCCTGGCGCCCAGCGGAGGCCCCGCTGCCTGCTTCACCCGCAGCCCCGCCTGTGCTCAGCAGCCTGTGTGTTCATTCACTTAGGCCACCCTGACAAGGGACCATAGCCTGGGTGGCTTCAACAATGGGCACTGTTTTCCTGGAGGCCACAAGCCTGAGACAAGGTGTCAGCGGGGCTGGTTTCTGCTGGGGCCTCTCTCCTAGCCTGGCAGGCAACCGTCTTCTCCCTGCGTCCTCACACCGCCTTCCCTCTGTGTGTGTCTGTGCCTGGATGTCCTCTCAGGGTCACCAGTCATAGTGGATTAGGGCTCACCCTAATGAACTTATTTTTACTTCATTACTTCTTTAAAGACTCTATTTCCAAATGTAGTCACATCCTGGGGCACTGGGGGTAAAGACGTCAACATACGAATTTTGGGGGGGACATAGCTTGTAACTCTGGTGTCGGCATAGGGCGGAAGGAGGGCGGGTGATGGCGTGCTGGCCATCATCCCTGTGGGGCAGTGCTCACAGGGTGTCCTTGGTGTCTTCTTCAAGCCCCACAACCAGCAGATTCCACACAAGGTTGTCACAGGAGCTAGACAACCTCCCACTAAAAATGAAGAGTAGAGCCATTTGAGCAAACCCTGTTTGCACTCCTGGCTGGGGCACTGAGCCCTGTCGGTCACCTCCCAGCCTCGTCCGGGCAACACAGAGCTCAGGTGTGGGATGTCTGGGTACCCAGTGTCCTTGGGAGGCTCTCTCACTCACCACCCCTTGGTGCTGCTGGCCTCTTCCTCCCAGCAGGTACCCTTCCAGGGGCCAAGATTCCTCAGGTCGCCGTGGGCATCCCTCTTCCCAGCTCTGTGTATGTCACAAAATGGTACACTTGCTCAGGGCTTTTCCAGAAGTCCCAGGACTGGCTGTCATTGACAGTTCAGGTCACATGGTAGGCAGCAGTCCTGCCACAGGCCTGGAGGGTGGTCTGCGCTGATGTGGCCAGGCCTCTTGTGTGTGCACCTGGCCTGGCCCTCAAGGACAACCCCTTCATATTCAGCCCAGTGCTCAGCGGGTACCATGTCCACCTTGAGTCAGCTGTCGGGGGGAGGATGGGAAGCTGACTGCTGCTCCCCCAAGCCCACGAGAACGCCCCTCCTACCTGTAAGAAGGTCCAGGTCTCCAGAGGCCTCACACCCACAGTTTGTGGTCCCAGAACCCTCCCAGACTTTATGTGGACAAGTTGATTTCCTCCTCTGCCTTCTGTCCCTCGTGGTGGTGAAAATCTGGCTGCCTTGGCAGGAACAGATCTTCACAGAGAAAGAACTGTTTCCATAGCACAGCAGTAGGTCCGGGCCTAACAGACGGCCTGGCCTCGCCCTCCCTCCTGGTCAGACCCAGCTGGCCTCTCGGCTTCCCGCTGTCCTTGCCTGGGCTCTGTCTCCCAGCCCGCCTATGGCTCAAGCCCCCTCCCTTCTGTTTGGCCCCTGGATGTGACTTCAGCTCCACCGAATAGCTCTGTCCAGCATGCTGTTCTACAGCCTGGGTTTTTAATTTTTAAATTGTCATTTTGAAACGATTGCAGACTTGTAAACAATTGCCAAAGGCGGTATAAAGTGTTCCTATACACCTTTCACCCGGCCTCCCACGTCTCACATAGCCCCAGGACGGTTTCAGCACCAGGATAGTAACAGTGACTTAATGAATCAGTGTTAACTGTTAATGAATCTGTCGCCCCCACTGAGATGTGGATTTCCCCACTGAAGGCCTTTTTGTGGTTCACAGTCCCACTTTGCCTTTTATTGTCATGTGTCTGTGACAGTTCCCCAGTCTGTCTTTGTCCTTCATGATCTTGACCCCTCAGTCCTGCTCGGGTATTTGGTAGACTGTCCCTCAGATTGGCTTCATGTGATGTGTCTTCTTTCTGGAATTAACCCCGGGAGGGGATGCCATGCCCTTCCTGGGGCCTCACATCAGAAGGCACAAGCCTAGGGGGCTCCATCACAGGAGGGGGTCACTTCGGTCCCTCCTGATGTGGTGCCCGCTGGTTTCCCCACATAAACCTAATGAGTTTATAGTATCTTGTGGGAAGGTGCTTAGAAACTAAGGGAACGCTCCATTTCTCATTATACTTTCCCCGGTAATTTCCACGTCTGTCAGGTGAGGATCCCTGTGGGAAGTGCCAGGTGGTCCTCCCACCATTCCTTCCTTGTGTGCTGAAATTCCACCATAAGGAAGAGCTTTCTCTTCTTCCCCGTGGACTAAAGTGTTCATCATTCTTCACATCAGAATCGTTACTTACGTTGTTTCAATTCTCCCAGACTTGTCCTGGAGAGATGCTTCGGTTTGGTTCCCGAGTCCTATCAGCACATCCCTGTCATTGGTTGTGTGCTTTAGAATAGTGTTAGATCTCCAGGAAAGTTGAAAAGGGAGGGCATAGAGCTCTCATGTCCCCTCCCCTGGTTCCTTCAGTGGTTGACAGCATCTTACATGACCTTGTTACGTTGGTCACAGCTAAGGACTCAGCCCTGGCACATTACTAGGAACTAAACACATGGCTATTAACTTCATTTCGATTTCACTCATTTTTCCCTAATTTCTGTTTTCAGTTCCAGTGTCCCATAGGACGTTTAGTCTTCCTGTCTACTTCGCCTTCTCTGGTCTGTGACCGTTCCTCAGACTTTGCATATTTTTGGTGACCTTGATGGTTTTGAGGAGAACTGATCAGGTGTTTTGTATGCTGTGCCTCTGTCTGGGTCTGTCCGGTGACTTTCTCATCCTTGGACGGGATGATGGGTTTGGGGATGAAGGCCAGGGGTGAAGTGCCCCTCTCATCACCTCACGTACAGGGAAGTTACTGTCAACGTGACTTTTCACTCTTGAGGTTGGCCTTGATCACTTGGCTGAGGTGGTGTGTGTCAGGTGTCTCCGCTGTGGGGTCACTCTTTTATTCCCTCTTCCATACTGTGTTCTGGGGAAAAGTCACTAAGTTCAGCCCACAAATAACAAGTGGGCAGTTAAGAGCTACGTTGAAGGGGAAATCACCTCATAAATCATTCGGAATTTTTTTGTGTGGGAGATTTCTCCTCCCCTAGTTGTTAATGTATCTGGTTGTTTATGTCAGTATGGCCTCAGTGGATATTTATTTTATAAACTCCAGTGCTAGTTTATTTTGTTGCTCAGATCATTCCAGCCTTGGCCCTCGGGAGCTCTCTCAGTGACTACTCCTTCCCTTTGACGTGCCCCTATCATTGTGGGCTGTTTTTGAGCATGTCTTTGCTTTTTGGCACCCAAAGATGCTCCAGGCTCAGCATGTTCATTTCCCACCCAGGCCTAGAAACAGCCAATTCTCCAAGATGCCCCGGTTTCTCTTATTAGAGAGTGGTCTTAGGAACCAGGGCCAGGCTCTGGGTGCGCTCTGTGCAGTGCTAGGAAGTCTGCGGAAGTGCTCTGGCCCCCGGTCCTCTGTGTCTGAAGCTGCGCACGACCGTCCTGCTGGCTCTGACTTACCTGGGACCACAGGGCTCGTTCCAGCCCTTCTTACCCGGAGTGCGTGCACAGCACCTTCAGAATACTTCTCTCGTGATAGGCAGCATTTCCAACCAGAGTACAGGGTTCAGGTCCAGTTCCTGTTGCCTGTAGACTTAGCGTTTCTAGTCAAAATGTTTTCTCCCAGGGTTATTTCAGCTGGCTTCTCTCCCCATTCCTTTCAGTGAGGTTATGCCATGTGTTCATCTTCAGCCTTTTCACACCCATGTCCCACCCAGACAGGGGTCCAGTCTGTGCAGTGTCACCTCCTTCAGGCCGGAAGAGCCACCTGTGCCCTGGGGAGGGTTTTCAGACTGCGAGTGGCCAGCTGTCCCATCCACCTGTTGGGACATGCTGCTCTCCGCCTTGAGTTTGCTTGTCCTGCCTCCCTCCCGACCTCTGACTCACCTGTCTCCTTGCTCCTCATGCTGCATGTGCCCCCCCCCACCTCAGGCTTTAGCCCCAATTGTTCCCCATGGTTCCCTACAGTAGGAACCAGACCTCAGTGACTGAAATAGGTGATCTGAGGCTGGCCCGGTGGCTTCAAGCTGCCGGGGGCCCAGGGGGACCCAGGGTCCTGCAGTTTTCTGCTCAGTCATCCTGAGTGTGTGGCTCCTGCCTGAGCTTTTACCCTCATGGATGTAAGATGGCTGCATTGTTGCCATCATCCTCTCTGAGTTCCAAGCATGATGGGCAGGGCCATGGGCCACCGGACTGTATCGCAGCTGAGTCTCCCCCTTCCCCACCCTGTCCTCCTTCAAGAGTTGTCCTCGACATACAGCCCAGTGGCTTGAGCTTCCATCTCACTGGCTGAGAGTGTGTCCACCTGGTTAACCCTGGGTGCTTGGGGCGGGGGGGTGGGTCAGTGCGGACACAGCACTATCCTCTGTGGAGCTGCTTGGAGGGAGGAGCTGTGTGTGTCACCAGCAGTGTCTGCCACTTGACCTTTGAGCCCTACTTTACAGACCCTCTGTCTCATAGTCCGGGGTGACTTGTCCCTCACCCGCCCCCACGTCGGATCACTGCCTGCCTCTCTTTCTGCCCTCTTCCTGGCCTGGAGTCCTCACTCCTGCCCCTCCCTCCTCCAGTCCTCTGCCCCAGCATGGCTGGGTCTTACCTGTCTTACTGGGCAGGAATCTTCAGTGGTTACCTTTTTCATTTTGAGGTGGCACCAAGACCCTGTGGCATCTCCTCTAGTCCCAGGCCTCCACAGCATAATCCCAGTGTTCTGAACCTGAAATGAGGCCCTGTAAGTATGCATTTTTCCAGGTCCATAGCATATGGTGTATTCTCATAGGGGCCTCTGACCTCACAGAGGTGACAGAGGACTGGTCTCCAAGGTCCAGGTCCTGGGCCTGGCCCTCACCGGCTGCCTCAATCCAGCCCAGGCCAATCCAGGCTCCTCCCACCCCAGCGGCTGCTGACCACAAACACCTCTGTGTGTCCCCGTGTCTTGCCACCCGGGGCGCCATCCCCTCCTTTCACAGCGGGTCGTTTATTCTGCCAGCTCTGAGGGTCACAGCCACGACAGCTGCACTTGCTTGTGGGTGTTAGTGCTGCTGATGACAGAACCAGAACCTGACTGTCTCTTCCCTGTTTCCACCAGAACACTGTCCAACTGGGCATACGAGTTTGACAAGTGGGCCCCTTCCGTGGTGAAGGTGTCCTACAAGGTACGTTGCAGCCTGAGGAGGGGTGCGTGGACGTGCGGCGGGCAGGAGAGCAGGGGGTGCACGTGGGTGAGGAGGGACTTGTGTGAACGACACGGTGCGTGTGTGCATGTTTTCTCACGTTACACGGGTGGGATCCTGCTGTCGCTGTGCAGCTCGGGTCATTTCATTTCAAGGAGTAATGCTTCCTTGTTAAGTGACGTTACAGGCTCGGTTTGTGGAATATGGTGACATTAATGCATTCACTGAAAGGTTTCATTGTTCTCACTGAGTTTTGGTTACAGCCTGTTCATGTAGGATGACTTAGTGAGTGCAAACCATAGGGTGCTGAGTGACAGGGGACACCAGGACATGTGGGCCCCGTGCAGGCCTGCTCCGAGTGCCATACCCTGTCAAGTGGGGACTCACTGTGCCTCTGGTCTTCATGGAGAAACTGAGACAAAGAGGGCCTCACGCAGCCACTTAGTAGCAGAGCAAGATTGTGCCTGTGGCCGCTGGGCTCCCAGGTCCAGGCTCGGCACCCTATGCTCTGAGGGTCTTGGCAGAGGGAACAGCTTGTGCAGGGAGAACTTGGCACATTTGAGGAGCTAAAAGTCGTTCTGCTGGCAAGAGTTTAGGGAAACGAGTGAAGCTCATTCTGTTTGGAATGTTGGGCCTTGGTCACGTGGGTCTGGATCTTGGAACGGGGAGGGTCCAGCAGGTTTGCTAATAGGGAAGGGGTCGGAGCTGCCATTAGGGAGCAATCACAGCGGCCTGCACTCATGTGGGATATATTGAGGAGGAGGCTCCACTTTCCGGAATGGAGGCCTAGGTGGGGACCCAGAAAGAGGAGGGCCCGGGAAGCCAAGCTGGTTGAATACCAGAAGTGGGGCGGGTGGAGGTGCAGACGACAAGTTCCCGGGGGCCTGGGCAGTGCAGTGCCCAACCTCTCTCCGCTGCCTGCAGTTGGCGTTCTGCACGCGGAGTTGGATGACGGGGCCGCGACCCGCCCGTAACTCCAGGAAGCTAGGATGTGTGCCTTCTCTCCCTCACAGGGCTCTCCGGCAGCCAGACGTGCTTTTGTCCCCCAGCTCCGGAGTGGCAAGTTCAATGTCTTGCTCACAACGTACGAGTACATCATTAAGGACAAGCACATCCTCGCGAAGGTAGCGTGTTGCCTGTAAAAGCAGCCAGCCCGGGCATCACGTGCTGTCAGGGAGCCCCGATCCTGCCCAGGATTGTCATGTGTGTCGCTTCCCCCATCTCAAATCCCTGCAGATCATTTTTCAGTGATTCCCCTGCACGTGTGTAAAAGACAGCTGCTCCATGTGTGTGAAAGACCCCGGTCGAGGTGACCTTGGGTTTACCTCTCTGACTGTCCCTGGGCTGGCCCTGCGTCATGTCCGGAGACTGGGGCCGTTTACACAGTGTGTGGACCAGCTCCTCTCAGGGCTTCTGCCCAGAGAGCCTGGCCACACCTAGTGCCTCCCACCCAGCCTGTCCTGCCTGCCATGACCCTGGCAAGGCAGTGATGCAGTCCCCCACTGTCTCCACCTGTCTCTAGAGTTCTAGACCTCTGCCCGGTGGCTGTGTCTCCCCACCACCGTGCACAGGAAAGCAGCCCATGAAGCATGTGGGATTTGGCATTCGGGGCCTAGCACTCTGCGGCCCTGTGTATTCTGTTGGCCTTGGGCCACCGGGTTGGCATGTTCAGGAGGAGCTGTGCAGGCCCGGGAGCCTCTTAACTGACAGAGTTGCGCAGACTGCTGTAATTAGGCCATCAGTGAACTACTGACAATGTACGATGACCCAGATGTAAAACAGGCACCGTCCCTTGTCCTCAGAAAGCTCTCTTCCTGCTTCAGGAAGGGGTTGAGCCAGAAAATGCTGTGTCTGTTCTAACCACGCAGGAGAGTAGAGTCGAGTGGGGGAGCTTCCAACCCAGGGATGCAGATGTTCACCGGTTACCATGCCTGTGGGCTTCATCATATTGACACCTGGTGCTTCATATGCATCCCCAGCTGCAGATGAGGAAACTGAGGCCCAGGGAGCTAGTGTCCAGCGTATAGTATAGGCTCTCACCCTCCGGCCTGTGCCCTTCTGGGTCACCCTTCTGACCCAGCACAAAGCCGGGCCAATCCCAAGCATGAGAAAGGGCTCTGAAAATCCTGCATTTATCTGACAGTGGCTCACGTAAATGCCCTGCCATGGGGGTTCCTCGTGGGCAGTGGCTGCTAGGCCCCTCCCCCAGTCAGTCCTGCCCTTTTCATCTGGGATACCGACAGGCACTGCTTCAGTCAGGCCACACTGGGTCCCTGGGAGATCGAAGCCGAAGCCAAAGTGGCTGTGAGACTGGTCACAGTCATACGTAAATGGAGATTTATGCCCACGGCTCCCACCTGCAGACTCACACTTGCCGTTAGACTCGGCGTCTAGCCTGTGTCCACTGGGCATGTGGCCACTGACAGGCTCTGCGGCGTGGCCGGGCCCCGGAGCTCACACACTGGGCCTGCCTGTGCTGCTCCTGCGTTAGAGCCTCAGCCTGCTGATTGGAAAACACGTCCGTTACCGAACCACGCCCCCTGGAGACCCCACCCTGATGGGCTTCTGGTCTGCAGGGGCCACGTTTGGGGGATTTTTTTCTGTGCCAATTACTAGCATATGTAATTTTCTTGGACAACCAAAGTCCTTTTCTGCACCTGCTTTATTCACCCAGTAGCAGGTCACGGGCATGTCTCCCTGTCCATGTGTAATCCTCACCCCACATTTTACAGAGGCTGCGATGTGTGGCTGTCACTCGGTGCACTGGTCTCTTGTCAGAGGACTTTGTCGTACCCACATTTTCCACCAACGGGCTGTTCCGCCCGAAGCCTTCTTGCCTAACGGTCCTGAGACTCCCGCCTAGCCGGACAGTCCCCGCGCCTGTCCTCCCCTGACCGCCTGCTCTCGGGCCCGCAGATCCGTTGGAAGTACATGATCGTCGACGAGGGCCACCGCATGAAGAACCACCACTGCAAGCTGACACAGGTCCTCAACACACACTATGTGGCCCCCCGCCGCCTGCTGCTGACAGGCACGCCGCTGCAGAACAAGCTGCCCGAGCTCTGGGCGCTCCTCAACTTCCTGCTGCCCACCATCTTCAAGAGCTGCAGCACCTTCGAGCAGTGGTTCAATGCGCCCTTCGCCATGACCGGGGAGAAGGTGGGTGTGCAGCCGGCCCCGTGGGGGTGGGGCGGGGCAGGGAGCCGCCATCACTGGCCCCAAGCATCTCCGAGGACCATCCGAGTTGGACGGTCTCCGGGCTTCCCTCACCCCGCGCCTCAGGCACAGGGAGGAAGACCCAGCTAGTGCTTGAGGGGATTTAGATCTCACCCTGAGATTTCAGTCAGGGAGTGATGTGGTCAGATGGAGTATCTTCAGTTTTTAAAAAGTGTTTTGTTTTAAACCCTGTGGCCGGTGTCCCTTGATATCTATGGCTGTGGATGGCACAGTCAGTCTGCTTGTGGACCAGCTGCATTTTCTGTTGAAGAAGATTGAGATCTGAGTCTGGTGCCTGCGGTAGCGGGCACAACTGCAGGGTTGAGGCGCATCTCTGCCGCTGCAGCCGCGTCTGGGGCCACGGGGCCGCCATGCCCTGACGGAGGGGCTGCTGTCGGCCTCAGCCACGAGCTCCCCCTCCTTGGTGCTGTTTGAGGCAGAAGCCCTCCTGAAGGAGGGACTGAAGCCTTTCCGAGAGCCTCATGATAAAGGAGACCCCAGTTTTCATACTCCCAGGATCCCATCCCAGGAGCTGAGGAATAAATGCTCTGGTTTCACTGATTTTCAAGTTGAATAAAAGCCAAAGAGGAAGAAAAGATCAAATGTCATCTTATTCTTCACTTAAAATTTTTTTTTTAATTCAGCGTCTTATCAGAGTAGCAGGCCCCCAGGGAGAGCAACATTTCTTTCCCTCCGTCCCACCCAGGCTGAGGCGACAGTGGATTTGGGCTCCTGGTGACAGAGCCCTCCATGAGAACAACCCGCATTATACCAAATGCTCCATAAACGTGGCCCAGGCGGTGCCATCTAACTTTAGTTTGGACATGTTGGCGGGTTTCCGACACCGAGTTTGTCTTGCTCTTGGGGAAGTGACACTGTGTACTGCCATGTTTTAGTCCACAGGGGCCCTCGCTTCCGTGTCCCAGCACTTCCACCGAAGGTCCCTGATCTTTGCAGTTTTCCAAAGGGAGAGAGTGCCCTGCCAAGCTCCCATAAAGCTTAAGGCTGGAAAGAAGGCGCCAAGGGCAGGGTGACTCCAGTCACTCCCAGTGACTCCTGTCTCTCCCCACACCCCCTCTCCCCTCCTTCGGAAGTAACGCTCACACTCAGTTTACACATCTCACCGGGGGGCCAGGTGGACCTGAACGAGGAGGAGACCATTCTTATCATCCGTCGTCTCCACAAAGTGCTGCGGCCCTTCCTGCTCCGGCGGCTCAAGAAGGAAGTCGAGGCTCAGTTGCCTGAGAAGGTACCATGTTGGTTTTGAATGGGAGAAGCATCACACAGGGGTCTCCATGAGATGGGCCCCATCAGCTGGCTTTCCTGGTCCCAGGCCTGGCCCTGGTCTTACCTCAGCATTTAGGGGTCTATCCAGCCTGGGGACTGCCACTCACCCCTCACTGGGCCTCTAAAGCGAAGGCAGGTGTGCTCGGTTAGAGCACTAAGTCCCACCTGCTGTCCGTGGGCCAGGTGCCTGGGCAGGTTCTGCCTGACCTCATGGTAGGTTGAGGGGGAGCAGTTTGGAGGCTGTGAGCTTGTCTTGGACTCGCTCCCCTGAGGGGCTTGGGGTTCCTGGCCAGTCGCCCCTCCAGTCATATTTGTCCTTTGTTTTTTGTCTGGCTTTGGAGCAGCCTTTGGAAGGTAGCCACGTTGCCCCTTCTGGCCCAGGATGTCCCCACATTTCTTCATCCTGGTGCGTCTGCCATAGTCCATCTCCCTTCATCCCTCAGCTGTGGGGGCCCTGATCAGAGCACACATCTCAGGGCCCAGGATGCCCCTGAGAGGCTGGAAGATCTCAGAGATGGCCAAGGCTAGGGGCTAGGCTCCGGGACCCTCAGCCCCAGCTGACCGTGGCATGTGCCCCGCAGGTGGAGTACGTCATCAAGTGTGACATGTCCGCCCTGCAGCGCGTGCTCTACCGGCACATGCAGGCCAAGGGGGTGCTGCTGACTGATGGCTCCGAGAAGGACAAGAAGGTAGGCCCTGGGCCCCCTTCCCCACCTTTGTGTCCATGGCAGGCGCGTTGTGGGGCAGCTGGGTGTGTGGGGCTTGAGCACGCTGTAACTGGCAGGCCTTTCATCTCCTTAGAGATGACTGTTGTGACCAAGTCTTCCTCTGGTCATGGCCCCGAGGGCATTGACTAGCCCTGGTTTAAATCACGGCTGGAGTGAGCAAGTCCAGTCTGTAGGGCTAACAGAGCAGGGGCTGATGGCCCATTTCCAGGGAGTCCCCCAAGAGCCTCCCAGGCTGCACTTTCTGGGGTCCTCACTTCATGAAGTGGTGGCCCCTAGGGTGCACCAGTCATCAGCGTGGGGCCCAGCAGGGACCCCAGCAGCTAGCGTTCTAGTGAGTCCCACCTTCCCAGCTGGGGAAGAGCTGCCTCGGCAGCCACGGCCACCGAGCTCTTTATCTTGTTACTGCATGAAATTGGGGTGACGTTAGTTTACGGTGGTGAGGAGGGGGGCTGAGAAGGCTGCTGCCTCCTGGGACCCTCTGAGGTCCCAGGCCCCACCCACCCGAGCAGCCCTCACCAGGACTGAAATTGTGCTCCCGGGTCCCTCAGCTCTGCACCCGATGCCTCGAGCTCAGCCCTCCCTCCCCGTTTCCTCCTCTAGATGTTTTGTTTGGGTCCTTTCCTACCTGAGTAGTTGCAGCAGCATGTTTTCTGGTCTACTTCTCAGCCCACCACACCCTACCCTGCATCCTCCCTTCACCCTGCACCCAAGATCTTCTAAGGTCATCGTGGCCCATCCAGCTGTAGCCCCCTGGGGTCACACAGTGCCCACAAAGCAGGCCTCGCAAAGTGTTTGTGATCTGGCCTCAGCCCTTTGCCAGTCATGCTTTCCTTCTCTCCTGCTGGCCCCTCCTCACCCTCCATCCTCCATGGTGCCAGGGAGTCTCTGCTGCCCCCAGCACAGGCTTCAGGCCTCTGAGCCACAACAGGAGCCAGCTCCAGGCTCCCTTTTTCCTCTGCCACAAGCCCGGCCTCCCCCTGAAGCACCTCCTTCCACGTCTGCCCCAACCTACCCCATCCCACCGTGGGACAAGGCCGATTTGGGAGCCTCTCTTCTGCCTCCTCAGGGCAAAGGCGGCACCAAGACCCTAATGAACACCATCATGCAGCTGAGGAAGATCTGCAACCACCCATACATGTTCCAGCACATCGAGGTGAGGCCCTTGGCTGGGCGGCAGGCCCAGTAGCACCCGGAGCTTGTGGGCCTCAGCCTGGCACCAGGCCCTGCTCTCCGAGTCGTGCGTCTGTGCTGAGCCGCTGGGCAGAGCTTGGTTGTGTCTTTCTGAAACTTTAAAGAGGAGGAGTTTGTATTGCTTCTCGGCCCTTTGGCTAAAGTCAAGTGTGAAGAGGAAGAGTTTGTGATATCTAGGGTGGGTGCCGCCTGTGCATTTGTCTTTTCATTGATTTCCTTTTTGCAAGTGCTTATTGTACAGAATCCAGATGGCGTAGAGAAGTATGCGAGAGACGGCAGCCCCCCTCAGGGCTGTCCTCTGGGGTCCTTTCCCACCCTGCTGGGCTCGAGCTTCCGCTGCTCTTTGACTACTAGCCTCTCCCACTCGGAGCATTGAGAGCAGTGTCCCTCTTCATGACGACTGGCCAGAACCTTTCTGGGCCACAGTGCCCCTTAATATGAGTCTGAATTCTTGCTTCTGAAAAGCACACATACGTCCACATACTTTGAAGTTTCAGGGTCATTGCAAATGCCCTGACACCCCCGGAATTCCGTTCAGGGCTCCGAGGAGGGTCTCGGGGGCGTGCTTTCCTTGTACACTCCTTCTGGTGGCTTAGAGTGTTCTGTTGTGAGAGAAGGGATGTCGGTGGGATACAAAAACCACGTTCAGAATCTGTCTGTGGCCTCAGGGTCGTCGTGGGCAGTCGCTGAGCACCGGCCGAAGGGCTCAGAGGCGTGGGGCCCGGCTGCCTGTTCCTGCCCCCGCTGACCCGCCTCTCATTCCACTTTCAGGAGTCCTTTTCCGAGCACTTGGGGTTTACCGGCGGCATCGTCCAAGGGTGAGAGTCTTCCTGGCTTCATGGGGTGGGCAGATGGTCTGTGTGCAGGGATTTCTCTCTGATTGGCCTTATCACTGTTGTTACATTTGTTCAAGTTTAAGGGCAGTATATTCGTGGCAGAAGATTTAGAAAACATAGGTGAATATAGACATAGAAGAGAATAAAAATTCTCCACTTTGAGGGTTGACAAGACCTGGCTTCCAGGCCCCACTCTTCCACCTCGGCTCCGTGACCCATGACAGCTTTCTTAACCACTCTGAGCCAAAACTCTGCCTGGCAACAGAGAGTTACTTTCTATATAGGTTGCTGCCCATCTTGCTTTGGCTGTGATGTTGTTTATAAAGTGCGGCCTGGGCACTGTTCAGCCCTGGCGTTAGACATGGATGCTGCCTCAAGGTTTCGCTGTTACAAGCAGCCTTGCTAAAAACACTCTTAGAGCTAAAGCCACCATCATTTTTCTGGGATAGTAGACTGTTTTCAAGAGCAGGGGGCACCAAATAAAAGAGCAAAAGTTTCTTTTACTGTGTAGATTTTTTTATATCAAATTGCATAATGGGATCTCACAGACCTGGGTTTGAGTCTTTGCCCCGGCATTTCAGCAGCCACATCACCCTGTCCCTCAGCCTCAGTTTCCACGTCTGTAAACCGGGAATGAATGACAGGCACTGTGGGGGCTCTTAGCCCTACACGTGGTGTGGTGGGCATTCTCCACTGTAAGCCTTGGCTCCTAGAAGGTTCTTTACCAGGAGGCCCGGCTTCCCAGGGCAGCCCTGTCCACGCCTGTTGTTCCGGCATCTTTACCAACACCACCTCCTTTCATTCTTACAAGTATCAGAGTTAGTCAGGTCACCCTGGACCAAGGGTGGCATGAGTTTATTTTAGTTGGGTTGAAATGGCTTTGCTGAAACTTGGGGCAGGGGGAACGTAGTCTGCCGGGGAAGCTACTTGTGTGCCCCTGATCCTGACGGCCAGCCTGTCCATGCCGGCCCAGGTAGCCTGGAGAGGGTGCGAGCTTCCTTGTTTGCCTGTCTGCAGGGCGCTCGGGTTTACATTGTGTGTCCTTCCCTGTCCCCTCACCCCCTACCAGACTGGACCTGTACCGAGCCTCCGGGAAATTTGAGCTGCTCGACAGAATTCTTCCCAAACTCCGCGCCACCAACCATAAAGTGCTGCTGTTCTGCCAGATGACCTCCCTCATGACCATCATGGAAGACTATTTTGCTTATCGTGGCTTTAAATACCTCAGGCTTGATGGTGAGTAAGGCTGGGAGAGACATTTGTTAAAGGGCTTTGTTACCCACTGCTGCCGAAGCCCCTGGCTAACGTGCCCTCCCTTGCGAGGCAGGGTGAAGCCCAGAGACTCTAGGTTTAGAGGTGGGACTGGGCATAGCGACACACTCAGTGACACCCTGGGAGGGAGGGCCTGGGAGTATCGTGGCTGTCTCTCCTGACTGTGAGGCTTAAGGACTCTGCACCTTAACGCTGGGTCCAGTGGTTATGGGGTACCCTACAGTCCTGTTTTGGTTGGAAGTGACAGAAACCCATATCCTGTGGACATAAGGAGGAAACTCTTGATATATTCACGTACTTGAACCTCAAGAGTTAGCTTACTTCAGGCACAACTGGATCCAGGTGCCCAGATGATGTTGAAGGGGCTTTTCGGGAGCTCTTGGCTCCTTTTTCCTCCATTTTGGCTTCAATGTCAGGCGTCCTCTCCTGGCTTTTCTTTTGACTGCTCAGTATCCTGAACAGGCAAGCAGCTTGTCTTTTCCCCCCAGAGATCTGGGGGCCAGCTCTCCTTAGGATCCTCTCTCCACCGCCCAGGTGGCTCTGGAGCTGTTGCCAATCAGGCCTGGAGCTGGAATCACGTCTTTTTGTGCCGGAACCCAGAGCCCAGAAAGTAGCAGGAAAGAGAAAGAGGGAGTGAGGGAAACAGTAATAGAGGCCATATTCCCCTGGGAACAGCATTCAACCGTGACCCCGTGTGCTCATAGGAAGCCCTGTTTCTGCCTTGTTCCCGGCATGTGGGAGCTCCAGGGAGGAGGGGGCTGGGTGAGGTGCTGACAGAGTGCAGGACCCATGGTCTGACACGTCTGCTGCTCAGAAAGTCCCTCGAGGGAGTCCCCCACCTTCTTTCAGATGGAATGAATGGGGCTCTCGAGAAAAATGGATTTGGGAGCCCCTGGGGTAAACACAGTTAAAAAGTGTGGGGTAAACCACACTTCTCAGAGCCTTCATCTGAGCTCTGAGCTCATTGCCGCAGGTGTTGCCACATGCGTCTCTATGGCTGGACACCCTAAAAGTTTTTGCCTCCGTTTTGTCTTTCACTGTGCATCTTCTGGAACTGTGGTTTCTCAGAGTGTGGACCTATGGTTGCTGGGCTGATCTGTCCATCAGTTTCTGCCCTCCTCACCCCTATGCAGAACATGTCTTACCTTCCTTCAGCCTGTTCTTGGAATTCTGTCCAGGGCAGTGTTTACAGACAGCTCTGGTCGTGTGTCCTCCTTCACCCCGCTTCCTTCAGATGCTGCGTGTGGCTTGGAGACTAAAAGCCGCTCCCTCTGCCAAGGCCCAGGTGGCCGGGTTCCCCTTGCCCCCACCCTGTGCTCTGGCCTCTCCAGCAGCCTCTCCATCCTTCAGGGCCTTAGCCTTTGTGCGTGCTGCTCCTTGTCTGTCACCATCCTGACCCTTAGAGGAGAGGCCCAGTGCAGAGAGTGTATTTCCACCCACCCCTGCACCCATCCATTTGCCCCCTTTTTCCCTTTTCTCCATTTTGAGAGTCCTCTCTGTAAGGTTGAGGACTTGGGCTCAGTTATGACTGCATCTCTAGAACCTTGAGTGGTCACTGCTACATGGGCAAAAAAACTCTGGAAAAGAGCAGCAAAGACCCCTCCACCTGCCGCAACCCCGCCCAAGGGCTCAGCCCCGCCCAGAACTGGGGCAGCCATGGGCACATCTGGAGGCATCTGATTCTCATTTCATCACCAAAAATGACACCTGATTTTGCCAGAGGCACCTTTGCTCTGAGCTGGCGGCGGCCTGAGGTGCTTAGATGCCCCTGTGAAGCTCAATATGCTGAGGATCATGTCTTGGGCCGTCACATGAGAGTCCCGTGGCTCCCTGAAGAGGGGGAGCCATCCCACTGAGAGGAAGACATGTCCCCATTATGGGATGCCCGTGTGCTCCCCTGTGGATAGTTCCCTCTGTGAGTGGGCACCAGCCCTCTGGCCAGTTGCTCATTACCATAGCAGCACTGTCTGCCCACCCAGAGACCCCTGGTGGGTTTTGGGGGCTACAGTGTTTACAGTGTAGCGGTGGTGTCTCCTGCCACCCCTTGGACAGCTGGGCAGGACACTCACTGTGCTTCAGCTGTGTCATTTTGTCCCACAGCAGCCCCGGTTTATGCAGAGGAGACACCCTGGGCCCGTCAGACTCCTGGGATGGGAGGAGGGGCAGTCAGTAGTGTCACCATCAGTCTGAGAGTTGCTGGCTAGTTGCAGCTCAGAGCCTCGTGTTGAACGAGCGTGGTCGTGGCTCAGGTGGCCCGAGTAGGATGTGTGTGGCACTGTCCCAGCTCTCTGACGCAGGTGTTCCTCTGTGTCTCCTTCCCACCCCGCCCTCGACCCCGACGTGGTCACCCTGCTAACCCCACTCTCCCCACCTCCTACAGGCACCACAAAGGCGGAGGACCGGGGCATGCTGCTGAAAACCTTCAATGAGCCCGGCTCTGAGTACTTCATCTTCCTGCTCAGCACCCGGGCTGGGGGGCTCGGCCTGAACCTCCAGTCGGCTGACACTGTGATCATATTTGACAGTGACTGGAACCCCCACCAGGTAACAGGGGCGGGCCCCCTGGGGGACAGACTTGAAGCCCTAGGGAGACGTGAGGGCCTCTCAGCCTCCTGCCCACCTCCTCCAGGCCTCCTGGAGTGGCAGCGGCAGCACCCACGGCTCTGGGGGCCTTTGGAAAGAAAGCCAGAGAGTAGTTATTGTTTTCTGTTTCTCAAAACAAAAATAGTTTTTTGCTCTCATGAAAAAATACATACTCTGTTATTAAAAAAAGATAATCTTGGCATCATGTAAATGCATAAGTAGTGTGGAAAACGCCACGGTCCTGACAGCTCGGGGCACTTGTCCATCACTGCACGTCCTTCCAGACCGTGGTCTAGTCAAGCTCCCCACCGGCGCTTCTTAAAGCAACACTTAGGACGTGCTTTGTGCGCTGTGTGTGCCGCTGTTCTTGTTTCTTATCCGTGTGCCCCACACGGGGCTCCTTGCCGGTAGATAACAGGGCTGTGGTATTTTATAGATACAGCGCTTTTAAAGTATTTAACTTTTTCCTGTGTTTCGTTATAAAAGCAGTATTTTTTTCCAATGTAAATACCGAAAGCTCAAAGTAAAAAAGTAGAGTCCCTTTCCCCTTCCTCACCAGCCCTGCTCTTCTCTGAGTGTATGCCAGCCTCCCCCGTGTGCACACATGGGGTCTGGCCTCGGCATGAGCACTGCGTGTGCTAGCACATGTCTCCCCTCTGGCCGCCGGTGTGCTCACGTCTGCAGGTGAGCACACTGGACTCTCCCCAGCTGTGTCAGTCAGCTGGGCTGTCCTGGTGTGTGGCGGCCCCAGGACTTGTAACTCAGTCCCCAGTTGGCAAGTGTCTGAGTGTTCTGTTTTCGGCGTGACCACTGTCCCCTTGGAATCCTCTTGTTCTTGGCCAGGTCAAGCCTGAGGGGTGTGATTGCGCGGCCCAGGGGCGCGTCCCCTTTACGTTCTGGTTGGTTCTGCCAAAGTGTCCCCCATCAGGCTGCCCCAGCTTCCTCTCCTATTTGCAGTGCGAGCGGGCCCCTCCCCACAGCCTGGCAGTGCTGGTTTTCACTGTATAGGTGGAAGCCCACCTGCTAGATGGGTGCCCAAGTGGTTGCGAGCGGCCCTTGCTGTCAGCCTGGGGAGCAGTTCCCACCCGGCCCTCGGTGATGGGCCTGTTTCCTGAGAGGTGGCTGGAGTCTGCTTCCCCCAGCAACAGGCAGACAGTGGGTAGAGACCCCCGTGGAGCCCTGACCTCCCCCACACTAGGGTGCATCCGAGATCATGAAGCTCACTGTAGGGCAGGGTTGCGTCACTGGGTACTGGCCCTGCCAGGAATTACGTAGGCAAAGCTCGGGGTGGGGGGTCGGGGGGGTGGCTGAACCATGGATGCAAGGCACACCTGTTCCTGCCAGGTGTGGCCTCTGCCACCCCCATTGGGTGCAGATCTCGAGGTCGGCCCCAGACACTGGATTCCATAGGAGCGCTTCTGGTTCTGTGCCGGGCACGACCGTACAAATAGCGTTGGCAGACACGCCTACCGCTTTATTGGAGCTTGCTCCACAGCGGGCCCTGGGCTGAGCGCCCAACGCCCATTCACTCCTCTCACATGTACACTAACCACGAGAAGGGTGGCTCGTGTCTGCAGAGTGAACCCTGAGGCTCACACAGGTGGAGCCAAGGCTTCATGACAAGGAAGTGGCAGGGCCTCCAGGCATCAACATGATATAACCCAGCTTTGGCGACATTCTGTAAACATTGCCCTCGCCGTGACATGGCCCTGCCAGGCTCAGGGCCCTCTTAGGATAGGCCAGGGGGCCTGTGCAGCCGTGGCAGGAGCTGCTTGGGAATATAACACCCTGGGTGGCCCTCTAAAACTGCTTTCCTTCCGAGCATCTGTGAAATCCCAGTTAAGGTAGAAAATGACACTTGTGCAGGCTGAAATCAACCTGGCACAGGCTCCTGGTCTTGTTCCTGAGCTTCTGGCCCTTGCAGCTGGCAGAATGGCCAGGCAGACACGTGAGAATTGGAAAGCCCCTGCCTTTCCCAGTCCATCCAAAGGCTCAGGACTGACCGGCCTCTCCTCTCCTAGGACCTGCAAGCACAGGACCGTGCCCACCGCATCGGGCAGCAGAATGAGGTGCGCGTGCTCCGCCTCTGCACGGTCAACAGCGTGGAGGAGAAGATTCTGGCTGCGGCCAAGTACAAGCTCAACGTCGACCAAAAGGTGATCCAGGCCGGCATGTTCGACCAGAAGTCCTCCAGCCACGAGAGGCGCGCATTCCTGCAGGCCATCCTTGAGCACGAGGAGCAGGACGAGGTGAGGGCAGCGCCGGCCCCCACCCCCTCCCCGGCGTGAGTGGTGGACGCATGAGCGGCTTTCATTTTTGTTTTTTTACCTTTTTTGCACTCTTATTTTTTTTGCATCCCTTTGGAGTAAAGGGAGTGTGGGCTGAACGGAAAGAGGATGAGTACTTGCTTTTTCTTTGAAGTGGTTTTTTTTTTCTAAACTGCTGGTGAAAGACGCCGGATTGACAGCCCTGGAGACTGAAGTCCTCTATTTATCCACAGAGCAGACACTGCAGCACGGGCAGCGGCAGTGCCAGCTTCGCCCACACTGCCCCTCCGCCAGCGGGCGTCAACCCCGACTTGGAGGAGCCACCTCTAAAGGTGAGAGGGGTAGTTCAGTCTCCATGCCCATTCAATCCTCGGCTTCTCGGCTGAGACGGCCAGCAAGGGCCCTGATCCCACGGAGCGTGCGTGTGCGTGTGCGTGTGTGCCTCCCGCTGCCGTGTGGGTCCCCATCCACCGCAGCCGGACTGGGACCGCCAGCTCATTTCCCATGGACTGCCGCCGCTCGCCTCCGAGCCCGGCCGCCGCCCACCCTGGCCTCGCCACACCCGAACTAAGCGTGTGAAATCTTGTAGGAAGAAGACGAAGTGCCTGACGACGAGACAGTGAACCAGATGATTGCCCGGCATGAGGAGGAGTTCGACCTGTTCATGGTAAGCGCTGTGGGCTGGGCGGAAGCAAGGGCGGCCTTGCCACCTTGCTCACTTCTTGGTTGTTCAGTTTCCTGCCTGTGTGACACACAGGTGCTCAGATTCACACACCTCCCTGCTGACACCAAACAGACCAAGAGGTCTCAGTGATGGTGGCATCCCCAGCAGGTGATGGAGCCGAGCGCAGGCCTTTAGGTGGCCCCACAGTGACTCCTGATGGTGTCGTGGGGATGGTGGGAGACACGTACATACAAAGCTCTCGTCCTTGAGGCTCTCTCTCAGGGGGACTTAATACTGTCCTCAGTCACAGATGTCCCCACCCCTTGTGGGCATGGAGTCAGACGCCCTCGGCTCCAGCAGGCTTGTGCCTCCCACCAAGGCCTTACATGGAGCCACCACCCCATAGTCCCCTTTCACCACCTCCCTGTCCTCTTGGGTTCTCTCTGCCCTTGAAGCAGTGCCTCAGCCAGGATCTGATTTGGGGCCCGTCCAGCACAGCGACCACCAAGCCAAGCTGCTATGTAACTCCCGATGCAGCGTTGGGCCTGGGGCAGGGCAGCAGCCCCCGTCAGGGCGCCCTCGTGTGTCTGCTGGCTGGCCCATGCTGATGCGTCTCCCTCTGTCCCCGCCGCCCGCGCCCTGCAGCGCATGGACCTGGACCGCAGGCGCGAGGAGGCCCGCAACCCCAAGCGGAAGCCACGGTTGATGGAGGAGGACGAGCTCCCCTCGTGGATCATCAAGGATGACGCCGAGGTGGAGCGGCTGACCTGCGAGGAGGAGGAGGAGAAGATGTTCGGCCGCGGCTCCCGCCACCGCAAGGAGGTGGACTACAGCGACTCGCTGACCGAGAAGCAGTGGCTCAAGGTACATGCTGGAGAGGGCCGAGGGCGGGGCTCTGGGAGCGCGGGGCTTGGCCATGGGGACTCGGGCCTTTGTCCCAGACCTGAGCAGGTTCCTCTCAGCTGTTTCTGGTCAGTTTTGTCACAACAGTGACCCTCTGACTTGGGGTCAGGTTCACTCTGTTCCTCCTGCTGGCCGGCAAGAAGGGCCCCCATGCACTTCCCAGGCAGCTCAGAACCCCTGCCAGTTGGAATTGGCCATTTAGGTGTGAGGTTAGAGTAAGCGGCTGGCCCGTGATAGGTTAGGGACCGTTGAGTCACCCTGTGAGCTGGTTCGGAGAGCCGACGGGGGTCAGGCAGCCCCACTTTGGGCACATCTCCCCTGGGAGCTATGGGGAGGAGGAAGGAGCAAGTCCCCGCCTGAGGCTCTGGGCACCAGCTGCTCAGGGGGGTGGTGTGAGCACCCATGTCAGCAGGTGGCACCTGGCCCTTGCAGTAGCAGCTGTCGACATCCGAGTCAGGGCTGCGGGTGCCTTTTGGAACCTCCTGACTCGGCCCCGCTCCTCCCCACCCCAGCCGAGGGCGCTCTGCCCCTCTGCACCTGCTCGGGTGCCCGGCACTGAGGTCAGCACTGGGGTTACAGTGACAAATCAGACCCCACCCCTTCTCGGGTGCTCTGAGTGCAGAGGTGATGATTAAGAATCCAACCCTCAATTTGTTGTCCCTGAAACAATACTTCGCAGGAGGCGGGTGACAGCTTTTGGCTTCGCCCTGCTGCGAGCCACACCCTGGAATAAGTGGCCATCCCCCCACCCCTAGGCCCATGTTCACACACCCAGGTGTTCCCTTTGATTAACTGCAGCCCTGGTGCTTTCTCAGCCGTGTGGCCAGGGGGCCCTGGTCCCCTCTGGGAGCTCAGAACACCATAGACTTGCAAACTTGCCTGCTGAGCCATGCATGAGGCGGAGCTGCTGAAACCTGCCAGGGAACCACTGAGCCGGGGGCAGGCCCGGTGGGCTGTCCCATTCCCACCATCAGTCCAGGGCTCCAGGGCCCAGAAGAGAACCCTCAATGAGGGAGCACCGGCCCAAACCCAGCCCATTCCAGCTCCCTTGGGGGCTTTCCCAGCCCTGCATCATTGAGGCAGTGGGTGCCCTTTGAAAAATAGCTGCCCATGTGCTAATAATGCTGTGTGCACTTTCTTTCTTTCTTTCTTTCTTTCTTTCTGTCTCTCTCTCTTTTTTTTTTTTTTTTTGAGATGTAACTTACATACCACGGAATTCACTCACTTTAGACGTACAATTAGTGATTTTTAGTATATTCACAGAGTTGTGCAGCCATCACCACAAATGAAGTTTAGAACATTCTCCCCCAGAAGAAGCCTTTTCTTCTTTAGCTATCTTCCCACCCCTTTACTCCCCCTGGCCCTTGGCATCCACTAAGCAACTTTCTATCCCATTGATTTTGTCTATTCAGGACATTTTCTGTAAATGAAATCACATAATGTGTGATCCTTTGATGTCTGGTTTCCTTCACTTAGCAAAATATTTTCAGAGTTCATCCAGATTCTAGCATGTAACAGGACATGATCTTTTTATGGCTGAATAATATTCCATTCTGTGGACAGACAGCCTTTGTTTATCCATTCATCAGTTGACGGACATTGGGGTTGTTTCCACTTTTTAGCTGCTACGAATATTGCTGCTGTGAACGTTTGTGTACAGGTTTCTGTGAGGACATACATTTTGATTTCTCTTAGGTGTATACTTGGGAGTGGATCAAATAGTAATTCTTTGTTTAACCTTTTGAGGGACTAAAACTGTTTTCCAAAAAGGCTACACTATTTTACATCCCCCCCAGCAGCATATGAGGGTTCCAGTTTCTCCACGTCCGTCCTCGCTAATACTTTTTATTAGTCTCTTCGATTCTAGCCATCCTAGTGGGTGTGCCGTGGTGTCTTCTTGTGCTTCTGAATTGCATTTCCCTGGGGGCTCGTGGTGTTGCGCACCTTTTCACGTGATTACCAGCCATTTGTGTATCTTTACAAGTCTCTTACTAGACATATGATTTGCAAATATTTTCCTATTCTACAGGGCTTTTTTTTTTCCGCTTTCTTGATGTCCTTTGAAACACAGAAGTTTTTAATTTTAATTAAGTCCAATTTCTCTGTTTTTCTCTTTTTGTTGGTTCCTTGGTGTCATGTGTGAGAATCCACCGCCAAATCTAAGATCACAAAGATTTACCCGCTATGTTTCCTTTTAACAGTTTTAGTTTTTCAGCTTTTACATTCCGGTCCATGATCCTTTCTGAGTTAATTTTTATATACGGCGAGAGGTCAGGTTCCAACTTCAGTCTTTTGCATTTGGCTGACCTGTTGTCCCAGCACCATTTGTTGAGAAGACAGCTCTTTCCCGTTTGAGCATGTGCCTCGTTATATGTCATATTCAATAAAGTTTATGGTAATAAAAAATTTATTTACCCCAAACAGACACTCCTCTGTCTTAGTGGTGGACGTGTCATGGGCACCACTTCTCTGGTAGCCCTCTGATGCCAGATGTATCCAGACCCTTCAGAACGTGCCCGGCTCTGGCCCTGCTGGGCTGACTGTTTCTCAGGCACGGGACCAGAGGCGCTGCTGTTAGATTCCGGGGGCTACTGTAATGGTTACTGCAAACTCGGTGGCTTAACACAATAGGAATTCCCCTCTCACAGTTCCAGAGGCTGGGAGGTTGAAATCGAGGTGAAGACTCTAGAGGAGGATCCTTCCTTGCCTCTTCCAGCTTGTGGGCCTCAGCCTCCTGTGGCTTGTCACTGAGTCAGTCCAGTTTCTATCCCTAGTGTCCTCTGTGTGGCCTGTTCTGTCTCGTTGGATTTGGGCCCACCCTAGTACAGGATGATCTTGTCTCGATCCTTAAGTGATTATGTCTGCAAAGACCCTATATCCTATGAGATCACAGAGAATCCACGAATATGTGAATTAGAGGGGACACTATTCAACCATTGGCACACCCTCCCCCGTGCCAACTTCCTTTTAGTCCTTCCTGCCTGCTCTGCACCTCCATGCTGTTCCTTTGGCGTAGGGGCCTTTCCCTCCCCTGACTCTTCAGACCTCAGCTGAAGTGCCAGCTCTGGGGAGCTCTCCTCTACCCCCAACCAGGACACATCTGCACCACCATCCCTCAGAGCACCACTCACCCTCCTCCTTGGCATTTGACGGACTTACCACATTTGTGAGATGTTTGTCACTGTCTCCCCTCCAGGAGGCTTGTGTTCAGTGCTGTGTCCTCAGTACCCGGCCCCGTGCCCCGCTTACAGTTGCAGCCAATAACCATGAGAAGAATAACCAGTGTGTCCCTTTGGGTCCAGGCCCAACCCCCTTTTCTGATTTCAAGCTCTCCCAGAAACCTGGCTTCCCATCACTTGTGTTCAGGGTAAAACATGTAAGTTAGTTTTTATCATTAAGAATTAATGAATTGGAATTATTTTAAAATTAATGTTAACAACCATGTCTTTTGACTTCAGCAGTTTCACTTCCAGGAATATCTCTAAAAAAAAGGATATCAGTCGTGGCAGTACTTAGAACAACCACCCGCCCAACCCACACCCCAAATTGTAAAGAACCTAAACACCCAAGAACAGGGGAAGGTTAAATCAGGGCCCATTGCGTGAGGAAATAATAAGTAGACATTAAAAATTATGTTGCAGAAAGACGAGAGGAAATATATCCAGGACACAGTAAACAAAAAGATGAGTCGTGACCTGGTACGTGGCTCCTATTCCAGTGCTGCCTCGGTTGTGCACATGCGCGTGATGGGAGGGGGCGTCCCACAGGTGGACAGTGGTGATGGCTGCACAACGTGAATGTACCTGATGCCACTGAGCTGCACACTTAAACATGGTTGAAGTGGTCAATTTTCTTTTATCTGTGTCTTACCACATTTTTAAAAAAACGCGGAACATCTGGAGGAGAAGCATTGATGGTGTCACCTCTGGGTGGAGGGTTTACAAGAGCCCCTTCTGCAGGCCCCACACAGTGAGGATGTGCCTGTTAAATGTGTACACGGGCTGCTCATCTGTTAAAGACGGGCTTGGGTGGGCTGTGGCGGGGGAGGCGGGCGGCCTTGGTGGCCTTCACGGCCTCGGAGCCCATCCAGAGCCCCAGCGTGTTCCTGCCGCGGCCTCTGCTTGTCGACCTCGGTGCTGGCTGTCCTATTTTACCACTATTGACCCTGAAGGCCATCGAGGAGGGCACGCTGGAGGAGATCGAAGAGGAGGTCCGGCAGAAGAAGTCGTCACGGAAGCGCAAGCGGGACAGTGATGCCGGCCCCTCCACCCCGACCACCAGCACCCGCAGCCGCGACAAGGACGACGAGAGCAAGAAGCAGAAGAAGCGCGGCCGGCCACCCGCCGAGAAGCTCTCCCCCAACCCACCCAACCTCACCAAGAAGATGAAGAAGATCGTGGATGCCGTCATCAAGTACAAGGACAGGTAAGTGGGGGGCCATCGGGGGGCCTGCCAGCCCTGGCTGGGTCTCTGTGTCTTGGCGCCCCTGCCCTCGTGGGACTCAGCGCTCTGGGGTTGGAGGGAGAGCAGTGTCAGCTGTGCCGAGAGGGCCGGGAGGTGGTGTTTGAAAGGAGCACTGAGGAGGGGATGTCTAGGGACCAGGGCTCCAGCAGAGGCACAGCAGGGGACAGGCCCCAGAAGAGGGTGGCCGGCAGATCCGAGGCCAGTGGCAGGGAGACCGTAGGGGAGTGGCATCTGTGCGGTGATGGACGCTAGCACGTGGCTAATGGGCTGTGGTGAGCAGGCCCCTGGGCCTGAGCAGAGAGCCCGTGGCTTTCCTTCTGTGGACCTGGACCCTCAGCGCTTGCTGCCCTCTCCCAACTCGTGTGGCCTCCCTGGGCCATCACGGGTCAGCCACATGTTGAGAGGCATAGACCAGCCACTCCAGTCTTGAGGTCCTTGCCCTCGACAAACATGGTCTGTCTGTGGGTCATGAGCACTGCGTCAATAAGAAGAGAGTAACGGCCCCCCAGGAGACATGGGCATGTTCTGCCGGCATGGGGCGGGGCGCTTGGAGCAGCACAAGGCAGCCAGGGGTGTCCTCCCCACCCCAGGGTCTCATTCTACGTTCTGCTACACACGGGCTGATGTGGCTGTCCTGTAATGGGAGGGTTTCACAGCTCGGATTTACAGTAATGCTTAGCAGTTAGTCACGAAGCAAAGCAAGAGAGAGGTTTGATCTATTGGAGAGAATAGCGCTTCAGATTGGGCCCTAGGTGCGTCACTGGGAGGACCTGTTACCAAGCATGTAACCTTGGGGGGTGGTGACAATTACAGCACCCAAATAAAGGATACAAATTGTTCTTTAAAAAGAATCATTTTTTACTGGAAGAGAAGCGGGTGATGAAGTGGAAAAGAGGCATATTCAAGCTCAGCTGCTGGGCCTGAAAATGTAATTCGTGTTAGTATTAAGAACAAAATATTGAACTCGTTTGCAAGCTTCGCCTTGGAGACAAATTCCACAAAGGAAGTAGACCAACCATTATTTAAAGCATGGAATGTGCAGATATCCAAAGAAAATGATAGACCCTGCTATTTTCTTACTGATGAATTTCTTGTGAGGGAACCTCAACATGGTCAAAATGACAAAGACCCTTGAAGGTCAGCGGGGCAAGGATGGACTTTTCAGAAAGGCATGCTGATCCTTAGGACACCCATGTGGAGAAGACCAGCCAGGATCCCCTCGCGTCACACACTCCTGTTAGTGTGAAATGGATCCCAGACACGAACGTGGCAGGTACGGCGTGGGAGAAGGTCTCCATGGCCTGAGGGCATAGACTCACTCAATAGGACAGAAACGCCACTGGCTGTAAGACTCAAGTTACACTTCACTAAAATTAAACACATTTGTTCATAAAAGAGCGTCCGCATGAAGGCTGAAAATTGCCATAGACTGGGAAACAGAAAATCAATTTTAAAATGGGCAAAAGACGTGAACAGGATGCCCCCCCTCCCCAGAAGAAGAGAGCCTGCTGACCAGTCAGCACGAGAGAAGGAGCTCCAGGTCACTGCGTTAGCATCATAACATGGGGAAGGTGCACAGGAAAACAGTGGGGTGCCTCCCCGCACACACCCAAATGGCTGAAATCCCTGTAAGTGTCACCAAGGACATCACACGCTGCCATGGGAACATGTAGCTCTTGGCAGTGTCTTCTATAGCTCAACACTCAGAGAGCTTCTGACCCAGCCACTTCAGTCCTAGTCTTGAGTGCACAGGTCCGCCAACAGATGTGGGCAGATGCGTCCAGAGCAGCTCTGATTGTAACTGCCCCAAATGGAACAGCCCAGTGTCCACCCACAGGAGAACGTGTCCACGGTGACCTCATCAAAGAGAAGAATTCTAACAGCCGCTAGAGCAGACAGACCACCACTCCCGGGAAGGATCTTAACATTTTGTTGAGTGATAGAAGCCAGACACTAAAAAGTGCCTACTATGTGTTCCCAGTTATAGGAAGTTCAAAAGCTGATGGATAGTGTTGAGCATCAAACTGGTTACCCGACGTCAGGAAGGGGCATGTGGGAACCTGGGACGCTGGGATCTTTTGTGCACGTGAAACACTCACCATGTGTGCACCTAAGATATGTGCACTTTCCTGTAGTTGGTTACACCTCGGTTAAAAAAAAGTGGACACTTGGAAACAGCATCCTGCATTTGTTGATAAGGCTTTGGATATTTTCAAACTAAAAAAAAAAGTCAAATGTCAGTCCACTTTCTTGGCTATCCTGTGTCTTACAGAGAATCCATCCGAGCATTGCATTTAGCTGTACGTTGTGTGATGTGAGAAAATGCCTCCCCCCTGCCCCTGGCCACCACAAACAGTTGTTCTTCCAGCTGTGCAAGACTGGGTGGTAAATCGGGTAGTAGATTAAAACCAGCTCTTACGGGTCAGGGACCCTTGTCAAGACCATTCTCTTGCAGGATGCTGAGAGCCTGGTGGGGATTCTGAGATCCGGCCTAATGAGAACCCCAACACTCAGAGCTCTGCTCCCAGCTGTGTCTGACCCACGTGGCGCTGTCTCAGCAGAGGATGTTCCCCGTGGTTTACATTTAACCTCACGTCCTCCTGGAACGGATGGTGGTGCAGAACTGGGAGTTTGCCGTCAGACTGGGGAGAAGTGTGGCGGAGTTCCAAGCGGGACAGCGTGAACGTGACCATTAACGGAAGCCTCCCACTCACTGGCTTTGAGAAACGTTCAGTTCACAATTGGAGCGGGTCCTTCCACTCGCTGGTTTGCTGGTGGCCACGCAGGAAGAGACCACGTGAGTCATGTCAACTCAGCAAAATCATCGCGTTGAAAAGTCACTTGAACGGCAAATGCTGCCAAAGATGATGTTCGGGTACCATGCTGACTTTTTAAATGGCCATTTTTGATGTTCTTAACAAACTGAATTTGAAACCATGGGGAGAACCACAGTATGGTTTGCCCAGCTAAAGTTAAACACGGTCCATAGGCCACCCTCTCTTCTGACAGCAGCGGCAGAGTTCAGGGCCCCCCATGACCACCCTTAGGCTCAGTAATTCCCTAGGAGGCCTCTCAGAACTATCTGCGGGCTGTTATACTCGTGGTCATGGTTTATTACAGTGAGAGGACACAGATTAAAACCAGCCGAGGAGGGAGGGCAGGGAGCAGCATCCAAGGACCGCCGCACTCAGGGCTTCCTGCTGCACTCCCCGTGAGGCGGCGCTGGCGGCGCTGGCTTCCCTGGCAACACTATGAGAAGATGCCAACTTGGGAAGCCTTGGTGTCTGGAGTTTTTATTGGCGCTTGGGCGTGTACACACAGCTGCCTGCCTGCATGACTGCCAGGTCTCCAGCCTCTCTGTGGTCAAGCTGATGCCACGTGAGCCAACACCCCTGTCCTGAGTCATATTCTAGACTCTGGGCTGAAGACCCCCATCAAAACAAAGACACCACATCAGACAGGACATTCAGGAACTGAGAGATGGCCTCCCAGGAGCCAGGGGCAAAGGTCAGGCCTTTCTTTGGCCGGGTAAAATTCTTTATGACACACCTGTCACACACCTTCTGAGGGACTAACCACCGTGCAACACGGTGAGAATGAGGGTGGAATGAGACTGGGGGTAGCCTAACAGGTGCTCTCCTATCTCAGACTTTCGATTGCTCCTGTGCAGAAGAGAAAATGAAACTCTGAATTTAAAAAACCCATTTGCTTTCTAGAACCCTGTGATTAGCTAAACCCTGTGCTTGAGTTAAACCTGGATCATGAGGAGAGAACTAATTGTTACAGCTTGGACACCAAAAAATGACTACAGTATGTTGTCGGCGTTTGGATTTGGAGTGGGGAGCCTAGCTTGCTGAGCAGGGGGCTGCGTTGCTGCTGTTACTGCCCCCGGTGACCGCGGTGGGAGCCAGGATGGCACCTCGATGTGGTGGCTCCAGAGAGAAGCTGTGTCTGAGCAGGGCCGCCCGCCAGCAGTTCGTGCCACTCTGAGTGTCGCTATTGATTGTTCATTTCAAGGCCACCCCCCAGTTGTGTTAAATAGCACTGCAGTGTTCGATGTCACCTTTGCATTTACGTCCTCGTCCGTACACGGCTAATGTCCTGATTTGGAAGCTTTTTGCTCCCTTCACACTTGTTCAGATGCAGGGCTGCCACACCCATCCCTCCCCTGTGCGCCCTGAATGGCACTCCCTGGAGTTGTGCAGCCCCAGCCTCGGGGCTGCAGGGCTTTGCTGGGTCAGGGTGAGAATGCCCATCCCGCTGTGGGGCCGCAGTGGGAAACCGCTCGAACAGTCTGCGGTCCTGCGCAGCTGACCATCGCTTCCCTGCCAGGGTGACCTCCACAGAAGGAAAAGCGGGCCCCGCCAGGAAGAGGACGGAGGGAGTGGCACAGGCAGACGGACAGGGGACTGGAGGCCCAGGCCACAGCCAGGGCACCCTCTTCTTGGTGCTGGAAATCTCAGGACTTCGTGGGGGAACCCTTGGGTCAGCAGCCAAAAGAGAAACCACAGTTAAGGAAGTATGTTGGGAGCAGGGATTTTCACTTTAAATCTAAACGTGCAGATAAGCTAGGCTCCGGGGTCCGGCCAGGAACTTGTTGTGGGGCTGGGTGTGCTGCCAGTTGGCATCTTCTCCCTTGACCTTCAGCTGGTGGCCAAGGCACTCGGGCACCGCCCCGAATGCCCGTCAGCAGGCGTGGGCTGTGGGGCACATCCCGTGTACCTTTGGGGAGGCTTCAGAAATGTGCAGACAGGCTCCAGGAGACCCCATGGGCCCCTCCGTGCCCCCCTGGCTGAAGAGCAGAGCTTATTAACAGCTACAGGGCAGAATTGTCGCTGCTATAAAGCCTGTGCGTTGGGCAGTGGAGGCGGGTCAGAACCAAGTTTCCTGAATTTGAAGACCATGCTAAGGTCACGGAAGAAAACATCTTTGTTTTCAGGAGATACTCACAAGTTACTCCCAGTGGCTCAGAAGGATGGTGATGTGTACAGGCCGCCCAGGCTGTCTCCCACATCTGAGCCCCCTGGGCGGGCCTTCTGGGTCCCCTTACCCCTCCCTCTACCAGGATGCAGCAACCCTGTGAGGACTGCAGGGCTTGAGTGTCACAGGGATCCAGGTCCAACACCCACCCCCAGGCCCCAGTTTCCAGGTGTGCAGCATAGAAGTGGAAGCCCTACATGGGATTGTGGAGACCCCCAGTGAGATGATGTGGGCCAGGCACGCAGCCAGACACCAGCGCTATGTCCCACTGCAAGTGGGGAAGGGCCCTGGCCACATGGACGGTGGCAGCTTCCTTGGGCCTGGGCCTGGTGGCCACTGCCCCACCCCTGTCAGCACTTCCCCTCTGCCCTTGCAGGAGACCTGCACTGCCTTGATTAGAATCAAGAAGTAGGTGGTTCTTCAGTTGAAAGGCTGTGCCTTGATTTAGAAGAAAAACTGGGGCAGAGTAACAAGGCCCAGGGCAGGCTATCATGCAGGAGCATTCTCCAGGAGAGGACATCCTAAGTGACTCCGGGCCCTTCAGACCAGGCCCCTGGGGAGCTGGGAGAGGGCAGAGGGTGGGCTGTTCTGGGTTCTCTTCCCTGAGGCGCAGGGAGGCCTCAGGCTTCTCCTGCCCGGCCTTTGGAAGGCCGCGCTGGTCCAAGCTCAGAATGGGCGCACCGGGAGCAGGAGGCAGCCCTCCGCCTGTGCGGCCAGGGCGAGGGTCAGCACTCTCTGCTTGGCACCCAGTCCCGAGCCTGGTGGGAGAGGCATCTAGGACGCTGTCTTGAGAAAAGTGGTGATCCCCATCGGCAGTCCCCGGGCCAGCCTGAGTGTGGGCGCAGGCTGGGCGGGTGGCCCAGTAGGGCTCAGGGCCACAGGGTGATTAGCCCGGGTGGCTTTGCTGAGCCGCGCTGAAGTTCTGAGCCTGCTACAGAATTTGCTGGAAGAAGCCCCACCTGCCTAGTTAGTCTGATTCTATCCCCAGGCTTCACTCCTTGCTGGTAATGGCCATGGTAGAGACAGGTCACACCAAAAACAAACATAAAAAAGAAAATGGATTCTGGTTTTACAGGTCTTAAGACTAGATTTACATAAAAGCTTAAAACAGGCCAGGTACACAGACCTGGACTCCAGAAACAAGTAGCTCTGGGTGAGCAGGTCGCAGCCTGACCCTCATGCCATCTGCCAGCCTCTGCATCCCCAGTGAGGTCCCCTGACATTCTCCATGAGTTTTGGTGGTCACATGCTGCTGTGCAGAGGGAAGATAGTAAATGAACGTTTGTGAAAATGGAAGAGTACAAATGTGAGACAGGAGATGTAAAATGGAAAAATCCAAATGACTGGGGGAAAAAAAAACAAGGAGAAGGGGAAGGGATGAATAAGGTCCGAAGTCAGGGTCAAATGAGAAATCACCAAATACAGGTAAAATTTTAAATGAGGCCCAGAGACCGCCTGATACAAGATTTGTAAGATAAATTGAGAAATGGCAAACTTCTGAGCTGAAACTGGTTAAAAATGTAAGTTAACTAAGGTTAAAAGTTAGCAGGAAGCAAAAAAAATGAAAAAATTTTTTTAAATTTAAAAAAGTTAAACAAACAAAAAAGTTAGCAGGAGGGCAGAGAGAGGGAGTAGCTGTGCAGGCCTACAAGGAGATGTAGGGGTGGGTCTGGGATCTGCATGGCAGCAGTGCAGACTCCTAGCCTGCCGACCCCCAGACACACCCCAGCCCCTTCCTCTGAGTGGTCCAGGGCCCCCAGTGCCATTGGCTTCCCATGTGGTGATCCTGCAGTCCCTGCCTCTTCAGAAGGGGCTCGAGGCCTCCTCTGTCTTGAGCCACTCTGCCCTGTCAGAGCTGCCTGGGGTGACAGCAGGCAGGACTCCAGACTGGAAGCAAGCTTCTCAGGACCTCGGTCACTCAGGCCTTGGGCCTCTCTGCACTCACATGCCCAGCTCCTCCCACCTTATCTGTTGCACTCGGGCTTGCTTTGCCTCATTTTCATCTTCTCCTTGATCCTGAGAAGTGTTCTTTGCAGGTCACGGTGCTCTGTTCTGTGTCCTCGTCGCCCACAGCTAATGTCTTCAAGCATCTGCCACGGCAGAGCACAGTGCTGGTCCTCACGGCCTTGCCGTCTGCTTAGGGAAACTGTCACGCACACTTGGAGTAGAGGCCACACCTGAGAGCCAGCCTGGATTATGACCCCAGTTCTGCTGCTTGCTGTGTGACCCTGGGCCTCATGTGTCTCTTCTCCAAAGCCAGGTTTAACCTCCAAAATGAAGGTTTCAAACTTAGTGGTTTCAAATCCAGCTTACAGAGGTGGGGGTGGGGGTGACAGTGGTCAGGGTTCCTTAAAATGATACTGGGTTATACTGTGGAGCTGTTAAGAAATATGAGCCCCCAGGTATATCGTTGGCTCATGTAGAACTATTAGTTCATTAGATACTTAATCAGCATCATAAGCTACATCATAACATCTGGCCCTCAGCATGCAGACCCAAAATAAAGCTTCTCCGCCCTCCCTCTTTGTTGGAAGGGTGTGCTGAGAGTCCAGCACCGGCGGCCTGCAGACCTTTCTTGTTGGCAGGTTCCTTGGTGAATATCGTTTCCTTTCACTCATGCATGCATCAGGACTTTTCCTGTACCACAGCCAGAAATCTGACACTGAGGTTTCTCTTTTAGGAGTGCATGCCCAGCAGGTGAGGGCTCTTAGCGAATATTTGTCTATGGGTCTGCCCCAGGTTTCTCAAGATAGGCTTGAACTTGTAATGGGTCAAAAAATTGAACCTGTAAAGTAATTTTGTCCTAATACTTCTTTAAAGTGTTTCATTATTTCATTCTCAAATTTCACATATGGTGTACCTTCTGAGATTGTTTCAGATAAATGTTCCGCTGCTAAGTCAGTTTTCAAAATCCTGAACAGCTTGCATCCAGGACCCTTGCTGGCTCAGTTCACTGATTGAGAATCAAAAGAGAAAATGGTCCCAGGGATAGAAGATGTCATTGGGAAATTTAGAAAGAGGGTCTAAGCTGGTCTAAGCTAGGAAGGAGAATGGGGCTGAGGGACAGGGAGGGAGGCAAATAGGATGTATCTTGAGTACGATGTTCAGTTGATTGCTTTTGCCTGCCTGAGGCCATTTGAGCTTGAGGGAATAATGCTGTGATGCACTTGCAATGTCTGCCCTGGTCAGAGGATGAAGAATGGAAGGTACCAGACAGTATGTTATCATCTCAATACAGACTTTCTCTCTGTTCTTTTTAGGATTCATACCAGGAGTCAGCAGCTTTGATTAAATCTGAAAATCTGCAAAAATGCAGATATGACCTACTACTTTTTATGTGTTTAGTCTGTGAATTAAGAATGGTTTTGTTTTTTTTTTAAGTGAATTTCAGAGAATCACAAGAAGAATATTTCATCATATCAAGTCATAGAAAAGTCAAATTTCATTTTTCATAAATTAGGTTTTACCAGAACACAGCCCAACTCCATGTTTACGTACATATGTGCCTATTATCTGTGGCTGCTTTGCTGCAACAGCAGAGTTGGGTAGTTGTGAGAGGTGGCATAACCTGCAAAGCCTAAGACGTTTACACTGGCTGTTCACAGAAAGGGTTTGCTGACCCTTGGCTTAGCATATGGGGAAGGATAGGGGAGACCCTGACGTAGCCTAGGGGAGTCCTACCTGCCACCAATTTCTGTGTCTGGGCCAGCTGTCATAACCTATCTGGTTTCTCCATCTGTTTGAATAGAATGCCGATAGATGGTCTCTTCTGACTCTGTTTCTCCTTTGCATGTTGTAATTTTGTTTATAGGACACATGGAAGGGACATGTGAAATGTGGTCTTTTTGGCTCTATGTGTTAGGAGCCCAGTTCTGAGCCCCTCAGGCAGAATAGGGATTCTATCAGCTTGGAGGCCATGGAGGAGTTAGTGAAGACTAGCTTTCAGGACCCAGAGCCATCTGCCACCTCTCTTCTTACCTGTATGGCTCCCACGGGTCTGGGCACAGTCCTCAAGGCCTCACACCCCAAGAGGAAATTGACCTGTGCTTCCCCAGATCCTGGTAGAAAGGCCCAGGGAAGAGCTCTGATTCGCTAGCTTGTGTCCCAGGGCTTTGCCTGGGCCAGCCATTGAGACCAGATGGCTGAGGAGCTGTGCTTGGTCCTGCCTGAGTCTTGGGGGAGAGGTTGGGACTTGATGGTGGGCAGCCCCACCAGAACCCTGAGTTGGCGTTGAGGAGGGTGCATATCCATAAGGAGGCAGATGCCATCTGGGCAAGTTAAATAAGGATCCCCATCAGGGCTCTTTGGTCTCCACAGACTAGGGCTTGTAAAACTAGACAAGGCCTTCCCCACCATGTGGTTAGACTTGTTGCCACAAACTTGCTTCAGTAAGTTACCACTGGGCCAGATGTGGAAGGAATTGGGGGTGCCAGACAAGGCCTTAGTCACTCGGAGGCCTCCAATTTCTCATGTCTCATGGTGGTGGGGACAGGGCAGTGAATGAGATAAAAGAACATCCCTGCTGTGGGAGCTGACGTCTAGAGGCAGGAGAAGAACGTTACCATTATTCTCATTCATTGTCACACGTATCAGCCTCCATTGCGAGTGTGACAGCCCAGACTGGAGGCATGAGGGCCCTGCTGGGCGCTTCCTTCCCTCGTGTTTAAATTGGGGTCACAGGGCCAATCCTCACAGCCTCAGGATTCTCCCAGGCTCCTTCACTCTTGTCCCCACCACTGCCAGGTGGCCAGACACGGGGCAGGGCCAGAGAAGGAGTTCCAGACAATCTGCCTGCAGAAACTTCTTCAGAGCAAGTCTCACAAGATAGGAGGCTGCCATGGGCACACTCTCTGGGCAGTGGGATTCCTGGTGCTTGCCACCAGAGTCCTTTCTGGAACAGGGTGGTATATAAATGACCACGCGGGTGAGGGGTGATGAGGCACCCTTGCTCAGAGACATCCTTGGTGAGACCTGAGTTTGAACCCTGTTCCGTGGCCCTGAGACTTTCATCCTGAGCCCTTTATTCATTTAAAATGCTTTTTCAGCCCCTACGTGTACCTGGCTTTGTTCCTGGTGCAAAAGATGGAGCAAGTAAGACCGATGAGGTCTCTGCCCTCGTGGCTTGTGTTCTGGCTGGTGAAGACAGACGAGATACGGTGGGGAGAATGGTAGCTGCTGTGGACAAAAACTCACCAGTGTGCCTCGTGCCTAATAACATGTAAAGGTTAAAATAGCAAAGCTTCTAGAAGGAAGTACAATACCTGTGACCTCAGGGTAGGCAAAGATTTCTTTAACAGGACAGGAGAAACACCAAGTATAAAAGGAAATACTGATGAGTCAGACGTTGATCCAAACTAAGATCCAGTCACCAAAAGACACTGTCAAGGGAGAAAGGACATGCCGTGGACTGGAGAAGGTGTTTGTGGTAAACATGTCTGACAAAGGTCTCCCCAGGTGAACCGGTACTGCCTGGGAGAGGTCATGAGAGGAACAGTTCTCCTGTGAAAAGGTGCCCAGCTTCCCTGCTGCTCATCAAGAAAAAGTGAATTAAGAACCACAGGAGATGCTGGCCCCTACCCAGGTTGTAGGATGGCTCATTTGCTGCCAGAGAAGTGACCATGGGCTCAGTGACTACCAGAACTGAGCACCCTGCCGGGGGATCAGGCACTCCACCCCCAGTACCTTCCTAAGAGATTCGAGCCCAGTGCTTGGAAAAGAGTGTCCGCAGCCGCCTCCCTGTAACATTGCAGACTGGACACATCCTGGGTGCTTGTCAACAGCAGGTGGACAAGGGGACTGCTGCATGTGTCCACAACAGGGCATCAGGCAGCCTTGAATCACATGAGCTGCTGCCACGCCATGCGTCTCAGGGAGACCAGGCCTAATGCTCTCCCTGTGAGGTCCCAGAACCTCAAGTTCAAGAAGAGGCCAACCTTAGCCAAGTGCTGGAGGTCAGGAGGCTCACAGGAGCCCACTGAAGATTCGTGCCTTTGTGGCTCGTCTCAGTCATCTTTTTTATTGTGCGGTATTGGGGAGGTGACATTTACGCAGAGATGAGGGCGGGAGCTGGGGTTCTTTTGGGGAGCAGCCGCTTTGATGATTCTGAGGTGACCCTGAGGAGAGGGGTGCTGACGTCAGAGGTCAGGGACAGGCCATCCTGGAGGGCCAGGCAGCCCTCAGAAGCTCCTGGGCTCCATTCCAGCGGGGCGGGAGCTGTGGTGGGTCCATCTCTGACACAGATCGGGGGACTGGTGATCAAGCCTGGAAGGCTCTCAGCCCAAGCCGGCCACACCAGCCCCTGGTGTGTGGGGGCCTCTCCAGGGATCTTCTAAGGATTAAAAATGGTATCTCAGCACTTTTGCAACCTAAATCTTATGGTAGGGGCTTTCCAAGAGGTCTTCACTATCAAAAGCCCCCTGTGGTTCTCACACTCTGTCCCTCCCTCATGTACCACCGGTCCCCGGCCATCTGCATTCCTAGGAGGTCATGCCAGAGAAGGGTCATTAGGCGTCCTCAAGGGCACCATTCTTCTGGAGATTGATGAGGGGGTCATACTACAGAACTTCCCTCTGTATCGTGGCCCTAGCATCCTGTTCCCGAGCTCCCTGCAGGGCCATGTGCAACCAAGATCCTACCACCTGTGTGGATGCCACCGGGGGCCTGGGGCCCAATGAGTCTGGACCTGGCACTGTGCACAGCACCCCCTCCACGCCCATTAGTGGGCTGCAGGATGAATTTCGTAGCTCACAGCTGGCATTTCTCAGAAGTGAAACAGGAA
Organism: Camelus bactrianus; assembly: GCF_048773025.1. Classification (NCBI taxonomy): domain Eukaryota; kingdom Metazoa; phylum Chordata; class Mammalia; order Artiodactyla; family Camelidae; genus Camelus; species Camelus bactrianus. Next base: position 25,768,977 of record NC_133560.1, read on the forward strand.
ATACCAGAGCCCACTGTGCTCAGTGAGGGAGACTGCTGCCCCAGGCTCTTCTGTTATTTCATGCTCGCAGGCACGTGGCCTCGGTCGGGGTGGGAAACGCACTGCTTGCTGTGCATTGTGACCGGAAGTGTAGGATGACGCTGTCAGGAGGAGATAGGAGGGCTCTCGGCTTAGATGGTCACGAGGGGGAGCAGGGCCTGTTCGGGTTGAGGAGTCGGGGGGTGTGGGTCTGGGCTCTGCTGAGTTAGGACCAGAGTAGCCCAGAGCAAGGTGGGTCGACTTCCTTCCTGTCTGCTTATCCAAAGTAGAGCCAGCAACGTGTTCTCGTTAACCTGTTCTCATTTTCAGAGTTTATGTAAGCAAATTCCAGTAGTCTGTGGCCAAACCACTCACCTATTCATGTGGGAAAGGAAGCCGGTGCCTCTGGGGAGGGGCTCACAGACAGGGATGATGGCCTGGGGCTAGCCTGGCCCCCGGATCTGTGACCAGCTGACCCCACATAAGGCAGGATGTGGCCGTCTGAAAGGAGAGGGGGCCATGTCCTGGCTGAATGCAGGCATCTCCACTTCACGCTGAGGAGGAGGGAGCAGGCCAGGCTGGGCGGGCTGAGCTCCATACCTGTTTCCTAACACAGTCGGAATAACAAGAGTTGGGTGAGAATGTGTGTGTCAGGCATCTGGCCCAGAGCAAAGACCAAACGATGGTGGTTGTCTGAGGCTGGTGAGGTGCGAGGACCAGATTCCAGCCCCTGCGTCTCATAAGGCCCCCATGTGCGAGGACCAGATTCCAGCCCCTGCGTCTCATAAGGCCCCCATGTGGGGAGGGAGGGCCGGGGGCCTCATTGATGCATAGACATCCTAATGGCAACAGCCTCAGAAAGGCAGTCCTGGCAGAGCTTAGCGCTGTTGTGACATCAGGGGCACCTCGGTGACAAACCCCAAGAAGCAGTCTTGTTGTCACTGCTGTCTCATAGAGCAGTAAACACAAACGAGGACAAGATGCACTCAGGACGTGCAGGCAAGTGGCGTGGGCAGTGGGAAGGTGAGGGCGGGCTGCCCTGCTCTCTGAGAATTGTCTCAAAAGACCAGGCACTAAGCAGTGCTGATGGGGAGTGCTGCCAGGAGCCGACGGCGCTCAGCCCACCAGCAGCACCGGGAGCCAGTGCTCTCTCCTAGAAGTGACTTTGAGGAGCCCAGGCAACAGGGACCTGGATGAAACCACAGCCAGAGTATGTGGTGCTTGGGTGTGGAGAGGGGACCCACAGAGCAAGGATCATGACTAGGTCCCCAGCTCTCTGGACCGCCGTCTGGGCCTCTGTCTCTCCAGGACACAATCCTGGTTCTCAAGGCTGACAGAGCAGAAGGGAAAGAGGGTTGATATCCTTTAGTTCTTGAAGAACCCACTCGCCCCCTCCTCGTCAGGCCCCGGGACGTTGTCACTGCAGAGCTCCCAGCCCTGGCACAGCCAGGCTCAGGAGTGGCACGTCTCCTCTGCTCGCTTGTGAGAAACAAGCACCTTCTCAGTGGAGAGGACTAGAAAAGAGCTTTTTGTCTTCTGTTAGCATCTTGCCAGGGGGCATAATTTCACTGCTTGTAAGTGCTGCCTACAAAAGGCACACGACATGCTTGGAAACCCGGTCTCTCAAGATGCTGGCGCTTAATGCTCCCACCCCGAGCCAGCTGATTCTTGTGTGTAAGTACTCAGGACTGTTCCCTCTTTCGAGTGCTGAGCAGGCTTCTACACGTGGCACATGAGGTTTCCTCCAGGGCGGAGGAGGCCAGGAAGTTGGGTGAGTTCAGAGCCTCATTTCAAATGCATTGTAGGTGTCTCTGTACGTGGCTGCCCCTCAGGAATGTTCCAGAACTCACAAGAGAGCACAGACATGTACAGGAAGTAACTCCTGAGTCGGCTTTGAATTTGTCACCCTCTGTCCTCTGGCGATGAAGTGGGGGGGCCCGGTGGGGCAGGGGTCCCCAGCAGGCGGGCCTGTGAGTGATGCCGCCATGTCTCTCCTTACAGCAGCAGTGGACGTCAGCTCAGCGAGGTGTTCATCCAGCTGCCCTCCCGCAAGGAGCTGCCCGAGTACTATGAACTCATCCGCAAGCCCGTGGACTTCAAGAAGATCAAGGTACCCACACGTCAAGTGGGAGGCAGGGGTTCTCTCTGCAGGGGTGTGCCACACTGGCATTTGACAGTTTGCGGCCAGGGGCCCAGTCACTGCCCTTTGGGGTTCCTTGTGGTCTCAAGGGTCCCAGATGCGCCGGCAGGTGGCCCCATTGCCCACAGCTCAGCCTCAGTTGTTCGGCTCTATGTTCGGTGGGCCTGGGCCTCCGAGTCCGCACAGAGCCTGAGGATTTGGCTGAGATCTCGTTAAGCAGAGGGGCTCCGCCAGCTCTGGGGTCTCTGGGCACGAGGGGGCCCCGAGGTAAGGCTGTTTCTCCCGCTGCCCACAGGAGCGTATCCGCAACCACAAGTACCGCAGCCTCAACGACCTGGAGAAGGACGTCATGCTGCTGTGCCAGAACGCGCAGACCTTCAACCTGGAGGGCTCCCTGGTGAGCCGCGCCCCGGGGCTGGGCCGTGTGCCCCTCGCCCCCTGTGGGATTTCCAGTTTAAAGACAAATTCCCCACAGCTTGGTCTGCTTCACTCATTACAAAAGCAGTGTGTGCTCATTGCTGAGAAAATGGCCAGAAAGAAGCAAAACATGAGAGAGACTCAGCGCCATCCGTTGGGGTGGCCCTGGGAGCGGTCTGTGTGCATCTCAGAGTTTATGTGGAATTCACTAGGGGACTCTTGGAAGGAGCCCTGTGCTGCTCCCTGTCCCATGATGGCGTTCACGCACACACGCAGAGCCTCAGCCTAGCAGAATTTGCCTGAGTGTTGGGACGGGTGCCTCCTGGAGAAGAAATTATACAGTCATAGATTTGGGGAAAATGCTGGCTTCAGTGAGGGACGTGAGTCTCCACCGTAGCTGCAGGAGCCTTTCACGATGGATGCTCCTGTGACTTCAGAGGAAGGGAGGAACCTGTGGCATTTTCTGGGCCAACACACCTGACCTTTGTCCAGGACCGCTTCCTAGCCCGGTGCACTCTGGGACACTGGCTGAGAAGGGATTGTGGAGCTGTCCCTCTGCCAGGGCCGGCTGGGTTGGGTGGGCAGGCAGCCCCCCATCAGATGCCCCAACCTGAGCCCTGCGTGTCTCCCCCCAGATCTACGAAGACTCCATTGTCCTGCAGTCAGTCTTCACCAGTGTGCGGCAGAAAATCGAGAAGGAGGACGACAGTGAAGGCGAGGAGAGCGAGGAGGAGGAGGAGGGCGAGGAGGAAGGCTCCGAGTCCGAGTGTGAGTCCCGGGCTGGGTGGGGTGGTTGGAGCTATAGCCAGTCGGCTCGAGCAGGTCACACCCATCTGTCCACAGCCGTCACTGCTCCCAGGGCCCTGGCTCCGAGGCCCCGCTGTGCGAGCTCATATCTTCTTTCCTTCTGGTCCCCACCCCAGCGCGCTCAGTCAAAGTGAAGATCAAGCTCGGCCGGAAGGAGAAGGCCCAGGATCGACTGAAGGGGGGCCGGCGGCGGCCGAGCCGAGGGTCCAGGGCCAAGCCAGTGGTGAGCGACGACGACAGTGAGGAGGAGCAGGAGGAGGTAAAGCCCCCCAAGCCCTGGGCCTTGCACCACGGCCCCGGGAGGCTAGATGCTCCCACACCCACATCCACAGATGGGGCAGCTGGGGCTCAGCACCATGTGGTGTGCGATTCCAGCCTGAGTCCCTGTGACCCTAGAACCACTGCTCTTAGAGCTGATGGGCATGGGTTCGGACAGGGCATCCCACCTCATTCCCGCTGCAGCAGCCTGCAGGGCTGCCGTGCTGAGCCCGACAGGGCCAGGTCTTGATCTAGGATGGAAACGGGAGGCACTGAATTGGAGGTGCCACCAGACCATCCCCTGTCCCCTCGGCACAGGGCCCTCCACAGCCAAGGCTGTCCTGGTGTCCACCCCATGTGCACCCGCAGGCCTCTGCTGCTGGCTGTGGTCTGGCCTGGGTAGGAGGATTTCCAAACAATGGTAGTGGGTTTTAAAAAACAAGGGAAAAACAAAAGTCCCATAATCCACAGTCATAAAAATGATGTGTAGCAGACACTGTGAACAAGGCTGTGAGTGGTCATCCCCAACCCTGGCACAGGCTGCAGTCCCTGCACCCCAGGGAGAAGCCACAGGAGCTTCAAGCCTGCAGTGGATGGTTTGCAGGCATCGGCCAGGAGCAGACCTGTTTACTGGGTTTAAATAAGCTTTGCCCTCTGCCTCTGGCCAGGACACCTGGCCCTTCCCTGCCTGCCGTGGCACCTGGGCAGTACATTCACTTCTGAGCCTGTTTCCGCTTCTACAAAGGAGGGCAGGGGTCACATGGATCACCCGGGGCCCGGCTCCCACCAAAGCTTGACAAGCACCATTTCATTGTTGCTGTTTTTCTCATACAGCTACTTGTACTAGCAAACCAGGTGCCTCAAAGTCAGTCTGACTGTAGACATACGGGACCTTACGGGAACAATAATGACATTTTGAACATGAGGGGTGGCCCTTGTACCTTGAGAGGAGGGTCTGGGCTGTAAAGCTCCCCAGCTGCCCGGTCTGGATCCAGCAGTGTGTTCTGTGGCCCTGGCCAAGCTGTGTAAAGTGTTTCTGCAGAGGAGGGAAGATCTCCTGTGGTCAGGAAGAACCAAGGTGGTTTTGAAGCCACAGGGCCAGGCAGACAGCAGTGGGGCAGCACAAGGAGGGCCCAGCAAGCCTCCCAGATCCCGAGGAGGAGTCAGTGTGGGCGTAGGTCCTCAGAGAAAAGAGACACTGGGGTGTGGCCGGGGCAGCAGGGGCAGAGGGCAAAGGCCAGTCCGCCTCCAGGCTCACAGAGCCAGTACCGCGCGCTCACCCGGGGAAAGTGGTTCCACTGCCTGCTTTGGCGGTTTAGTGCGTTTAAAGGTGAGGTTGGCCCCAGTCAGGGTGCTCTCACAGGCAGGGCTGACTCACACTGTCTCCTCCTGTCCCCCTTCCAGGACCGCTCAGGAAGTGGCAGCGAGGAAGACTGAGTCCCGACATTCCAGAGTCTCGACCCCGAGCCCCTCGTTCCAGAGCCGAGACGGTGTAGCCCTTAGCAGGGACGGGTAGCAGCAGATGTAGTTTCAGCCTTGGGGTAAAAGTGTATAAATGAAATCTTCCATATTTATACAGCATAGAAGATGTAGGACTGTTTGTGTCTGGCCCTGTCCTGGCGTCAGTAGCGTTTGTGACAGCATTAACTTTAAAACGAGAAAAAAAAAAACTATGAATTGGGGAACACGTGACACCTTTTCTTCTTTTCCTTCCCTGGCAGTACTGTTTCGGCCACAGTTTGGAATCACTGTAGTTTAAGTCGTGGATGCATGTGTGTAGCCGTCCACTCCTCGTACTGTATTTTATTGGACAGGTCAGACTCGCCAGGGCCCGGGGTTCACAGGCCCAGCGAGGATATGTCAATGTCACTGGATGTCGAACAGTAATAAATTAAACAAACAACGAAAGTCTCGCCTTCTGGTGGACTTATTCCCGGCTCCTGGTGTGGTGAATGCCCACTGCGGGCCCATGTGGGGCCTTGCCATTCCTGGGGCCTTGTCCTCCCATCACCAGATCCCAGGGCACCCATTTCACAGTGGGGGGACACTGAGGCCCGGGAGAAGGAAGACACCTTTCCTGGGCCTCACGTCAGCCTGGCTCTCTCTGGCTCTCTCACCACTGCTGTTCTCCATCATTCATTCAGGCTGGCCCCATCATGCAGGGAGGAAACAGCTCAGTCCCTTCCCTGCTTGCAGCCAAGGTGGGGTCGGGGAGACAGTCACATAAACAGGCAGGTGCCACATAGCAGTCAGAGCCATGACACAGGAGCCCAGGGCATTGTGGGAGCCCGAGTGATCAGGGAGAACTTCCAAGTCCAGAACTTACTTTGGGTTCTGTTCTGTAGTTTTTGTCTCTTCATTAAAACCTTGTATTTGTGAGTCATTATCATCATATTTGCCTGTAATTCTTCAAACATGGTTCCCTTTAGTTCTTTGAACATATTCCTAATGCTGCTTTGAAGTCCAACATCTGGACCCCCACAGAGAAGGTTTCTGTTGACTGCTTTTTTCTTCAGGGTGGACCGCACTTTCCTGTTTCTTTGCGTGTCTTACAATTTTTTTTTTAAATGGACATTTTTTTCTTTGGAGTAGAAGACATAAATATTGTCACTAGAATACATTTTTCTTTTTATTGTATTATTTCTATTATAAAAGTAATTGAGAGAGTGACAGAAATCAAGGGAAACTTAGGAAAAATTTGAAGACGCAGGAATGTGCCTCTGGTTGGCTCTTCCTCTGACATTGCTTGGCATATTTGTGGGTTCTTTGCGGTTTTGGGTTTTGTTTTTGTTTTACAGTAGGACCTTGTTGTTTATTTTATATATAGTAGTTAGTACCTGCAAATCCTGAACTCCCAACAAAAATGAACATTTTAAATAATAGATTTTTAGCAACTCAGAATCCCGTTTACCCCTAGCACAGGGAGCTGTCGTGGTGGTGGTCTTGTTGTGTTTGTTTTACTAATTGCTGAACTCACTCTGTAGGGTCTGTCTCCCCCACGATGCTGCTAGCTATGGATAGCTCTGCTCAGTTTTTGAAAATTGGTTTTTAATTCTTTGTTTTTAAGCTGGCTCCCCGGGGTCAGCCTCGCTTTGAGGTCAGCCGGGGAGGCCTCAGAGGTTGTGCTCAAAACACCTGAGTCAGTGAGGTCCTGTGCCAGCAGCCCAGGCTCAGGCAGTTTGCAAGCCAAACCTGGCCTTGCTCCCTGCCCATCCTGCCTGCGTTTTCTCAGCCCATGCCCACAGCCTCCTGCTGAGCAGGTTACTGGGATTTGTGGGTTGATTGGACTCCCTCCAGCTCTTGTGCAGCCTGGTGCACGCATGCAGCTCTCCAGACCCTCAGGACACATGGGGCCGACTGTTTCGTTCTCCAATCCTCTGATGGATTGCTGACTCGTTTACCAGTCTGTTGCAACCAGGATCTTTTCTGGGGGGTGGGGGCAGGGTGGGGGCAGGGTTGGAAGGAGGTGACTGCAACAAGGTAATCTTAACCTCAGCTAGTTAGGAGACTTCGGCCTTCCCCATTCATTCCACCCTGAGATCCCTACTATTTCCAGTTTGCCCAGTGGCCAGAGGTACCACTCAGCCCCAGGTCAAATCATCCCCCTCCAGCAGTGATTCCATGGCTTGGCCTGGCCAAAAGGAGCTGGGAGAACAAAAAACAAAACAAAACAAAAAAACCCATAACTTCCCATTGCTCTTACCTTGCTATTCAGTCATTTTTCTTGAGTAAATGCTTCTTAATCTAATGCCTTTGATTAACCTCCAGAATCCTGAAATGGTTGTTTTTTTGACATCTGTCTAGTTTTGTGGTTACTTTTTTAGCAAGTGGATTTGCCAAGGTACTCATGTCATTTTGAAAGTTCACATTTTTTGTTTGTTTGAATGGCTTTGACTTTAATAGATTTGAATGTGTTTTAATGTTAACAGAAAATCAGCTCACAAAGCCTTGACTTCACTGTATTCGGACTGAGGGCAGTTTAAAAATGAGTCCCTTGAGGGGGGATAAAAAGTATATGTGGAATCTGAACAGGACAAAAGAATGTGTCTGATACAGTTTGTTGGTGAATGGATATCAGCAGAATCCAAAATATTGATTTATTAGCCATGAGTTCATATCTCTTCAGGTCAAAGTCTATAAAGTTGGTGCCTCACAGTGTTGGAGAACAGGTCCTTCTGTCTTGTTGCTTCAGTATTTGCTACCTCATGTCCAGCATCACCTCATGGCTCAATATGGATGCTGATGCTCCATCTATCCATTCCACATTCCAGCCGTCAACAAGGAAGAAAGAGGAAGGAGAAAAGCCCACTCGACCCTTAGAGACCATCTCTGGAAAATGACACATCACTGTCTTAGGTACCCACTGGTCACAGCATAGTCAAATGGCCACACCTCGCTGCACAGGAGGCTGAGAAATACAGCCTATCTTCTGGTGCCTATGTGCTCAGCTAAAGTTGTGGGCACACCTCTTGCTCATTGCCTACTTTGAGGTGGTTAGTCCCAGTTTTCAGATGAGAAAACTGAGGTACAGAGAAAGGAGGTATTTGCCCCAGGCTGCACAGCCAGTCCTGGAACAAATGACGGTCAAACCCCACTCGCCTTCCTCTCATGTTGGATGGTCATGTGTGTGAATCCTGGCCCTGCCACCTCCAGGCTGTGTGACTTTGCCCAGCTCTCTGCACCTCTCTGAGGCCACTGGGAGATAAGAAATGAAAAGTCGCTCACAGAAGTTCCTACTTCTTTGGGCATTTCTTTATTTTCTACGGTGACGATGAAAAGGAAAGTAAGTTTTAAGAGAGAAAAAATGAAGGGGATCAACAAGAGGAGCTAGTTCGGCTGAGCATCCGCACGTGCAAAGCTAAGTGCGGTGGTAACCCAGCGCCGTGGGCTGTGGTAGGGCTGAGAGGACAGCCCCAGGCCTGCCTCTCCCACGCTGACCTTGGCCTGAGGTCCTGGAGCCAGCCTGGCCCTTGTATGGACACTGGCCATGAACCAGGGACCTCCATCAGCCTGAACTCCTGTCACTCCTGGTGACAGCTGCTTGCTGCTTACTATCTCCGCCCGCCCCTCCACCGGCCTTTGCCATCAGCACCCATGTGTCTGGACAGTCCTTTCCCCTCTCTGTCTGCCTGCTGGCCGGTGCCCTCCTCCCATTTCCCCCAACAACCCTGAGGGGTGGGGGACTTTATTCCTGTTTCACAGATGACACAAGCAAGACTCAGAGAGCCACGAGGTTCGGGTCCAGTATTGTGGGGCTGGGACTGCTTTGGATCTGGAGGAAAGGCCAAGGGTCTGGGCGGGTGAAATGGCCCCCTGGAAAGGGTGGTGGGTTGAGTGATGGAGCACAGGTCTTTGTGTCCTCAGGGAGACAGGGAGGGCCTCCACAAGGCTTGAGTGAGCAGGTCTTCACAGCTGGAATGCCACATGGTCAGGGTGTGACAGGAGCCCAAGGGGAGCCCTGACAGCCAGGACTGGGAGGGGGACAGTCAGGAATAATGTGGAGCCTCACATGTGATAAACAGCCACAGCAACATCTATCCCACCTGCGCTTCAAGAACCTTGCAACTCCCCCATTAAGACGTGGAATCGAATTCTTCCCTTGACTTTGGGACCCTCTGGTAACCAGTGGAGTACAATGGACATGACAACTGGGACTGCAAAGGGCGGTTGTACAACGCACACAGATTCCGCCTTGCTTGTAGGAACACTCCTTTTCGAAGCCATCAACTGTCATGGAACAGCCCAATGGCCTGGAGGCCACCATGTTGTGGGGAAGCCCAGACGAGCCTATGCCGAAAGGCCACCAAGACTATTTGAGGACAAAGAGATGGCTGGCCAGTCCCCAGCTGTGTGTACCACCCAGCTGAGCCCTTCCCACCTTCTGAGACCAAAAAACCATAAGAGAGTAAACGAATTATTGTTTTAAGCCACTAAGCTGTGGTTTCTTAGGCAGTTACAGCAACTGGAGCCCCCTAAAACCATTCTTCAAATGACATGCCTCTAATGAGCATGGAAAGATCTTTAGATAGAGCGTTGTTGTCTAGAAAAGCAACACACACAGGATCTCAGGTATTTGCTGGGGATCATGTCACTGCCGCATAAACATTTAGAGGGTGGGCTGTCAGGATATACTCCAAACACACTGTATCCTGAACAGCTGTTATCCCTGAGGGCAGGGCACAAGAGGATGGAGTTGGGAGCTTCTCCAAGCTGCTGAGGTTCTGGACACTTGTCCCTTTTAAGAACTATTCCTTGATTCCTCATCAGTGTTTAATTCAACAGAATAGTTGGTTTCTGGTTCATGTCATGGTCTCAAAGATTTCTACTTCAGCAAGGCCATTTGTATTTTCCAGAGCATTTGCCCACTTACAAGGCAGCCAAAGTCCAACTCATCAGGTTCCTGCTTCCCCTGATTCTGCTTCTGTGTCCCCACCTCACAGGTGGCCCCAGTGGCCCCCAGAAATCTAAGTCAGCCCCCATTCCTTTTCCTCAGGTTCCTCCATCCAGTCAGTCCCCCGGCTTAGCCTATTTTCCTTTCTAAGTATTTCTTCAATCCGCCCACCTCTTCTCCATCTATGGCCGCTGTCTGGTCCACCACTGCTGCCACCACTGGTCTCAACCAGCGTGGTAAACTCCTCTGTGGTTCCCCAGCTCCCACCCTCACTCCCCACACGGCCAGAGACTTCTAAACTCTTCCATTTCCTGAGTGCACGTGGGGCCCTGATCATCTGAGTCTGGTAAGTCTCTGGTCAAATCTTTTTTTTTAAATTGAAGTGTAGTTGATTTACAATGTCGTGTTAGTTTCTGCTGTACAGCAAATTGATTCAGTTATACATATATATATTTTTTTCATTATAAGTTATTATAAAATATTGAACATAGTACCCTGTGCTATACCATAGGACCTTGTTTATCTACTTTATATATAGAAATTTATGTCTACTAATCAAAACTCCTAATTTATCTCTCCCCACCCTTGTTCCCCCTTTGGTAACCAAAAGTTTGTTTTTTATGACCGTCTATTTCTGTTTTGTATATAAGTTCATTTGTATCACTTTTTAAGATTGTACATATAAGTGAGATCATATGGTATTTGTCTTTCTCTGGCTGACTTACCTCACTTAGTATGACACTCTCCAGGTCCATCCGTGTTGCTGCAAATGGCATTACTTCATTATTTTTATGGCTGAGTAGTATTCCATTATATCTATATATCTTATATATATATCATACATATATATCTCATCTTCTTTATCCAGTCATCTGTTGATGGACATTGAGGTTGCTTCCATGTCTCCAGCCATATCTTTCTAAGCCCCAGCCACACTGAAATTTTACATACTTACGGGTGTTTGCACATGCACGCCCCTCTTCCCATAATGCCTCAGCTGGCGAGTCTCCTTCCCCTGAGCCTCATCTCAGATGTCACCTTCCTGCCCCTTCTTGCCTTTTGTTGACAATCTGGGGCAGGAGGCATTTGGGTCCTCCCTAACAGAATCCTAAAATGTTTGTTTCCAAAGCATATTCCTCTGACACCCATGAAAGCTTGCAGCTAAATATGAGCAGGAGGGGGATGTAGTTAATATGATTTGATGGGAACTGGAGAAGAAATGCTGGCTTGTTTGCTTTCTGTTTGCTGTTTTTCTTCAGAAGCCTCACAGAGGAGCCGCAGAGAAGAAATACGAGTGCCTGTGGGGAAAAAGGTGGTTAATCCTATTAACCACCAAGTAAATGCAAATTGAAACAATGATGAAATACTTTAATATTATTTGGCTTAGCAAATTAGCAAAGATTCATTAAATGATAACACAGTGTTGGCAAGGCAGTGGGAAGGCAGGTCCTTGTATCCGTGACTACACCTGGATATGGCTTTCTAAAAAGCAATTTGGCAAGATGATTGAAAAAGCTTATGCCCTTTTCTCAGGAATTTCTCTTAAGGAAATCATTAGGGGTATAAAGATATGCGAACAGGTATCATTTCCATGTTTTTGGTGGGAATGAAAGGGCTCAACACTAAGGCAATGGTGATGCCTGCTGAGGTTCACCCAGAAGATACTGAATGGGCTTATGTATGAAAAAAGTCAGGGAGATGGGCTACAAAATGGTATTGGTCAATAAAATCTGAGTTAAGTCTATGTATAATTGTATTATACTAATATCAATTTCCTGGCTTAATTAAGTAGTTATGTTACCAAGATATTACCTACCACTGGGGGAGGCTGGGGGAAAATATTCAAGGGACCTCACTGTACTATTTTTGTAACTTATTGTGAGTCTATAATTATTTCAAAATAAGGGTTTAAAAAATACATTAGTCAGGACAGACAGGTTTTATTGCTGCTGTAACAACCATCTCTATCAACAAAATGGTTTAAACCAACAAAGGGTGATATTTTTCTTCACACACACACAATATATATATATGAGAGAGAAGGCTGGAAGAAATAAATGATACAAACAGAAATGATCTTGAGTTGATTGTGGGTGTCTGTTGCTCACCTCTCAGTAATTTTTTTTTTTTTTTTTTGGTGTGGGGAGGTAATTAGGTTTATTTATTCTTGGAAGAGATCCTGGGGATTGAACACACACTCTATCACTTGAGCTATACCCTCCCCACTCAGTAATTTCTAAGTGTTCTACTTTCTAAGGTTTTTTGTTTAATCATGTGCTCTAGTCAAAGATCATGATGAAAATGGATGGAATTTAGTTCACCTCAGGGAAACATTCTAAGTTGGAGATCATGAGGCTGAGAACTTCAGGAGGTGACACCAGTGGGTTTTCTAGCCCCAGATATGGGTTATTTCAGTTCAGTTTTAGTCTAATAGATGTTTTATCAAGCAGGTTTTTTTGTTTGCAAGTGGCTCAAACCAGCTTGAGTGGTTTCAGAATCAAAAGGACAGTAGGTGCCCAATCAGCAGCCTGGCTCTGGAGTCAAATTCTTGGGTATGAGGATATGATTGGCCAAGTCCAGATCACATGCTTATGTTCTTGTGCAAGGGATGCTGGGAAAGCAACTATCTGGCCTTTGAAATTTCTTAAGTGGATGTGGGAGGCAGATCCCCAAATGCAGGAAAGGGGTTCAGATGCTGAACAAAGGGGGAGTACCATAGCTTAAGAAAAGGGAGACCAGCTTTGCCACCAACTTGTTGTGTGACCTTGGGCAACCCCCATTCCTTCTCTGTGCCATCGTGTCTCCATCTGTCAAGGGGGAGGGGATGAGTGATTTTGCCTATATTCTCCTTGCAAAGACAGACATTTAATATTTTCTATAATAATACTTGTAAAAATAAATAATAAATTATTATTATTTTAAGTAATTTTAAAGACTCTTCTTATTAAAACAAAAGTTTTCTTCTGTTACCAGAAGTGGGGAGAATGGCTCCTGGGCAGACAAAAATCCCCAAAATGCCCACTAAGGTTACATGAGACAAATAGAAGGAAAGGCATTTCTGGTAGAGGGAACAGCATGAGCAAAGGCCAAGTGTGCAGCACTTAGAGTTCAGGCTGAGTGACAGGACTGAGAGGACCCAAATACCAAGAGGGGGGTGCCTGGTCTGCCCGGGGACTAGCTGGCATCCCCACAATGACAGTAATAACCATAGTGACAATAATAGCAATAATGTCATTACCTCATGGGATCCAGGTGCTATTTTTAAGAATTAAGAGTGGTCCTCATGCCCATTTGATGAAGGAGGAAATCAAGGCACAGAGGGGTAAAGTAACTTGCCCAAGGTCACACAGGAAGTGGCAGGACTGGGATTTGTACTCAGACTGTGTGGTTCACCCACAAAATCAAGGCAAGGGTAAAACGCTCATTCAGGAGGTCCTAGGAGTGCAGGCGACACTTCTATCAGGAGCGGTTTACATCAGGTAGGATCGTACTTGCTGCTTATTGTAATAGAACAACTGAGTTAAGTAACTGGGGAGCTTATTATTTTCAGGTAACATGGCAGGCAGTCGAGGCGTTGACGCCAGTCAGTTCCTAGCATCCTTCTCCCCGTTCTCAGTGTGCTGGTTTTCACCTTCATGTGGGTGAGACAGCGGCTTCACTCCCAGGCACCGCTGTGGCATCCAAACAGGAGGAGAGAAGGGTAACAGTCGAAGAACTGCTCCTTGCAAGAATTGTATTTTCACTGGGACAGACATTTCCACCGGCTTCCTTGGTCTCAGGACTACTGGCAGCAGCACGGGAGTCTGGGAAAGTATTTTTAACCGGGCATCTTATAGCCTGAAATAGGACTGGGAGTCTATCAGTCAAAGAAAAGGAATGTAAAATGGTACAGCTGCTGTGAAAGACAGTATGAAGTTTCCTTAAACAGTTAAAAATAGAATCACTATGTGATCCAGCAACTCCACTTCTGGGTATATATGCCCCAAAGAATTTACAGTAGGGGCTCAAAGAGATGTTTGCACACGCATGTTCACTGCAGCATGATTCACAATAGCCAAAAAGTGGAAGCAACCCAACTGTCCATCAGTGGATGAATGGATAAACAAAGTGGTGTATCCATAGGATGGAATATTGTTCAGCCTTATAAAGAAGGAAATTCAGTGAGGGGAGCATAGCTCAGTGGCAGGGTGTGTGCTTAGCATGCATGAGGTCCTGCGTGCAGTACCTCCATTAAAATAAATAAATAAGCCTAATTAACTGCCCCCCAAAGAAAAGAAGGGAATTCTGACACATACTACACTATGAATGAACCCTGAGGACATGATGCTCAATGAAATGTCACAAAAAGACAAAAACTGCATGACTCCACTTACATGAGGTCCCTAGAAGAGTCAAATTCATAGAGACAGATATATGTATGACCGAATCGACTCACTATGCCGTACACCGGAGACTAACACAACATTGTAAATCAACTATATATTTTTAAAATCATTTCACATTTATATTTTCAAAATTCGGGGGGGGGGTAATTAGGTTTTTATATATTAATTTATTTTTAATGGAAATACTGGGGATTGAACCAAGGACCTTGTGCATGCTAAGCACACGCTCTACATTCCCCCTCTCAACCATATTTCAACTTGAAAAAAAAAAATTCCTAGAGACAAAGCAGAATGGTGGGTTCCAGGGGCTGGGGCAGGGGATGGGAAGTTAGTGCTTCATGGGGACAGAGTTTCAGTTTCGCAAGATGAAAAAGTTCTGAAGGTGGATGGTGGGGATGGTTGCACAACCATCTGACTGTGCTTAATGCCACCAAACTGCGCACTTCAGATGGCTAAGACGGTACATTTTATGTTATGTGTATTCTGACATAATTATTAAAGTTTTAAAATTGAAAAGGAAAGAAACAAAAGGAGAGTACTCTTGATGCAGGCAGCCAGCTGTGCCCAGTGCACCTGCAGTCAGGTGTGACTTCTCCCCCTGACCCAGCACCAGAGCTGCCATCAACTCAGCTGAGCAGGACCGAGCCCCAGTCCCGGCCAGGGCAGCGGGGTTGCCAAGTGTCCTAGGACGCCTGACAAGGAGAACAGACACAGAAGGTCTGCGGGCCCCTGCAGCGATTTCTTACAGGCTTTTCTTCCTGGATTCCTGGCAGTGGGGAGAGAGTGGCCTGAAAAAGAAGTCCTGGAGACTGTGCCGACCTTGACATTGACTCAGAGGCTGAGGCTTCCAGGGCTGACGCAAATGGCTGGGAGAGCCAAGGTCACACTTGTGGTTTGGAGGGGCCCTTGCCAGAGGGTTTCCTTCCTTGGTTTCTTTCGCTCTTTCTTTCTCTCTCTCTCTCTTCTTCCTTCCTTCCTTCTTTCCTTTCTTTCTTTCTTTCTTTCTTTCTTTCTTTCTTTCTTTCTTTCTTTCTTTCTTTTTCTTTCTTTTCTTTCTTTCCTTTCTTTTTCTCTTTCTCTCTCTCTCCCTTCCTTCCTTCCTTCCTCCCTCCTTTCCTCCCCTCCCTCCTTCCTTTCTTTCTATTCCTTTAATTTTTTCTTTTCTTTCTTTTTAAATTCTGGGGCAAGGGGTGTAGCTCAGTGGTAGAGTGCCTGCTTAGCATACACAAGGTCCTGGGTTCAATCCCCTGTACCTCCATTAACACACACACACAAAATTAAAAAAAAATAAAATCAATAATAATAAAATTAACAAGATAAAATTTTAATCATGGCAAAATACACGTGACATTGAATTTGCCACCTTAACCATTTTAAGTGCACAGTTCACCGGCATTATGTTCATTCACATTGTTGTACAACTAGTACACAACCATCCACCTTCAAAACATTTTCATCTTTCCCTGCTGAAAGTCTGTCCCCATCAAAAAAAACAACTCCCCATTCCCCCTCTCCCAACCACTGGCACCCACCATCCTGCTTTCTTGTCACTAGGAGATTGACTCCTTCTAGGGCCTCCAATAAGTTGGATTGTACCACATTTGTCTTTTTGTGACTGGTTGATTTCATTTTTTTCTTAATCACACAGGTAGCACGTAACAGGCGTATCCCATTTTATTATGCTTCACCTTGCTGTGATGTGCAGATATTGCATTTATTTACAAACTGAAGGTTTGTGGCAACCCTGCGTTGAGCAAATCAGTGGGCGCCATTTTCCAACAGCTGTCCCCACCCATGCCTTGCCTGCCAGCCTCCCACACAATCCACAACCCCATCAGAGCGCTCTATTTGTTACCATCGGTGAACCAACACTGACATGTCACCATCACCCAGAGTCCATAGGGGTCACTCTCTGCATTGCACATTCTATGGGTTTGGACCAAGGTGTAATGACATCTATCCATCATTACAATATCTCACAGAATGGTTTCACTGCCCTAGAAGTCCCTGTACTCTGCCTAGTCATCGCTCCCCACCAACCGCTCAACTATTTACTGTCTCCATAGTTTTGCCTTTCCAGAATATCCTAGTGTTGGAAATCCACAGTATGTAGACTTCTCAGACTGGCTTGTTTCACTTAATAATATGCATTGAAAGTTCCTCCATGTCTTCATGGCTTGATAGCTCATTTCTTTCTAGTGCTGACTAATATTCCATTGCCTGGATGTACCACAGTTTATTTATCTAGTCACCCACTGAAGGACATCTTAGTGTCTTCCACACTTTGGCAACGATAATTTGTGCGCAGGTTTTTGCCATTTTGTGCTCCCAGCAGCAATGCACGAGGTTCCAATTTCCCAACACTCATTTTCTCTTTTCTTTTCTTTCTTTTTCACTTGTGGCCATCCTAATGAGTGTGAAGTGGTATCTTGCTGTTGTTTTGATTTGCATCTCCCTAATAATTAGTGATATTGAACAGCTTTTCAGGCCCTTATTGGCCATTTTTATATCTTCTTTGGAGAAAGAAATATTTATTTCTTTATTTAAATCCTTTGCTCATTTTTAAATTGGGCTGTTTGTTTTGTTGTTCTTGGGTTGCAGGGGTTCTTTGTATATTCTGAATGTTAACCTCTTACCAGATGTAGGATGTGCAATATTTCCTCCCATTCCGTGGGTTGTCTTTTCACTGCATTGATAGAGTCCTCTGGTACACAATAGTTTTTAATTTTGATGAGCCCCACCTTATCTGTTTTTTTTTTCTTTTATTGTGTACACATTTGTTGTCAAACCCAAGAACTCATTACCAAATCCAATGTCATGAAGTTTTACCCCTTTTTCTCTAAAAGTTTTATAATTTTAGCTCTTACTCTTAAGTCTTTGATCCAGTTTTATTTTTTTTTTTTCTTTGGAGGGAGGGAAGGTAATTAGGTTTGTTTGTTTGTTTTTAATGGAGGAACTGGGGATTGAACCCAGGACCTTGTGCATGCTAAGCACGGTGCTCTACCACTGAGCTATACCCTCCCCTGTTGATCCAGTTTGAATTAATTTTTGTAGATGAGGAAAGTAAGGGTCCAATTTCATTCTTTTGCCCGTGTACATACAGTTTTCCCAACACCATTTGTTGAAAAGGCTATCCTTTCTCCATTGAATGGTCTTGACACCCTCGTCAAAATCATTTGACCATGTAAGTGAGGGTCTATTTCTAGGCTCACTGTCCTAGTCCATGTGTCTATATGTTTGCCTTTATGCCAACACCATGCTGTTTTGATTGCTGTAGCTTTGCTGTAAGTCTTCAAATCAGGAAGTGTGAGACCTGAAACTTTGTTCTTTTTTTTTTTTAACACCTTTATTGTGGTATGATTCCTGTACAGTAAGCTACACATATTGCAGATGTACAATCTGATGAATTTTGATAGATGTCTGCATCAATGAAACTACCACCACAATCAAGATAGCCAACATTTCCGTCACTCCCCAACCAACTTTGTTCTTTTTAAGATCATTTTGGTTATTATTCAGGGCCTCTTGAGAGTCCATATGAATTTTACGGTGGATTTTTCCATTTCTGCAAAAACAAAAAGGTCTTTGGGAAATTGATAGGAATTGCATTGTATCTGTAGACCACTTCGGGTACTATTGACATCGTAACAATTGTAAGTCTTCCAATCCATGAACTGGGGATGTCTTTCCATTGATGTGTGTCTAATTTCCTTCAGCAACATTTTTTAGTTTTCAGTGTATTTCACTTTCTTGGTTACATTCATTGCAAAGTGTTTTATTCTTTTGGATACTATTGCAAAGAGAATTTTCTTAATTTCCTTTTTGAATTGCTCTTTGCTCATGTATGAAATGCAGTTTCTTAATGTGTTGATTTTATATCCTGCAACTTTGCTGAATTCCTTTATTAGTTCCAACAGTTTTGTGCGTGTGTGTGTTATGTGTTTAGATTCTTTATGGTTTTCTACAGATAGAACTTCTACTTCTTCCTTTCCAATTTGGATGCTTTTTATTTCTTTTTCTTGCCTAATTACACTAGCTAGTACTTCCAATACCGTGTTGAATAGAAGGGATGAAAACAGGCAGCCTTTTCTTGTTTGTGACCTTAGGAAAAAAGTCCTTTCAATTTTCCTAACCACGGGAATGTTTCACCTGGTCAAACTAAGTGAAATACACTTTTCTTTAGGAGCCTTCTGTGTCTCATACTGGAAGTAGCCTCTACACTCTCTGCCCTGCACTGCCTGGACCCGTGCATATACATATATATACACACACATCCTGCCCTGTTCTCTCTCCTGTTGTGCTTGAAGGTGACATGGTGTCTTGGTCAATTTTGAATCTCCCTGACCACTGGCTCAGGGCTGTCTGTGCCCTCAGTACAGGTTTGATCTCACATCTGGTGTTCTGCTTGAAAGGAAGAACTGGCAGTCCAGGACAAATCGGAGTTCTGACTTATCAAAAGCTCAAGGAACCTGGAATTCAGAAACAGAGTGTCTCTAATGCTGTTGCAGCCATGCCTGCAATAATTTCTCTTATTATCACATATTTATTTAACCGTTATTACAGGCAGGCCTGGGAAATATAAGCCATTGTCTCTGCCCTCACATGGCTTAGAGGTGCTTTCTGGAGATATTTGGTGGCTGCTGAGTCAAAGGAGGTCCCTAATTGTACCTACTGGCAGGCATCAAGGCACCTGCGGTTACTCACCCTCTCTCTGCTGACTGCTGGGTCAAAGGCCAGAGGCACACCTTGGCTAAAAAACCAGACTCTTTTGGGTGCAGACCTTTTCTGGTCTGAGCTTCCTGGAGAATTTGATTAGTGAAAACCAGGACAAAGAGAACTGTCCATTAAAATGAGGAGAATGCCAGCTCAGGGTTGAGATGACTTTGCAAGATTAGGAACTTTCAAGTGAAGTGGATTCCACGGAAGGATTATTTTTAAGTGCCTAGGAAGAAGAAGGTCCTCCCTGAAGAAAAGAGAGAAAAAAAGAGGTAGTTGCAAAGACAGCTAAAACAAAAAACATATCAGGGAACCCATATACTGGGTTTATTATATGCCAAGCAGGGTTCCAATCACTATCTATCTATCTATCTACATATCTATCTTTACTTAATCCTCACAACAACACTATAAGCCAGTTACATAAGAGCCAATGAGGGCTCCAAGAAGTAAGAGTGGCTCCAACCTCAAGGCAACATGTGTCCATGTCCATGTGTGGCTGGGACAGAAGGGACCCGGAGATTTCTGCAGGCAGGTCACAGGGAGACTTGGGGAGAGCCATCCTGGAATTCTCGCCCAGGCCTTGACACCCCCAGAATGTTCTTTTCAGAGATTTTGTGGCCTTTTTACAGGCCTCCCCTACTATCTCTACAGAACTAGCTCTGGAGACATACTAAACTAAGCCCTTTCTAGAGGAGAACGCTTTCCTAGTAACACTTTTCAGGCCCGTTGGGGAAAAGGGCTTCTTACCACCAGGTGAATCAGAGAAAGCTGGGCTCACAACAGAAGCTGAGCCTGTGAGGTCTTGCAGTTTTTCTGAAGGGAAATCAAACCTATTGTTCCTGACTTAAAAAAAAAAAAAAAAAAAAAAAAAGTAGGGGGGCGGTATAGCTCAGTGGTAGAGCGCATGCTTAGCATCTGTGAGGCCCTGGGTTCAATCCCCAGTACCTCCATTAAAAATAAATAAATAAACCCAATTACCACGCCCCCCAAATGTGCATATGGCTTAAGGAAAGGAATTTGATGGTGACATATTCGTAAGTGTTGAAACACCCAGAACTTGCCCATTCTTGACAATTTCTCCAGGTGATTACTAATGATCTCATTTTGACCATGATACGCAACCTGCCAAGTAAGGGAAGGAGGTATTATTTTCCCCCCATATTAATTTTATCTCCCAGGTTTTATTGGCAAAGCTAAGTCACTAGCCCCAGGTGTATGATTCAGAAGCTGGGGCTCTTTCCTGCCAAACACTCTTTTTTTAAAAGTTTCTGTTCCTGGATTAATCACTGTTTCTCTTTCCAAGGAGTCAATCATCCCCTCTGCCTCTTTTCTGCCTTCTTTCCTGGGTTTCCCTGTAAACCTGCTGAGGGGTTACTGTGCCCTGTCAAGCTCATTTCGGAATACCTCAGACAACTCCCCTCTTTCCTGAGGGAACCCTCCAAAACTTTCAGACCCTTTGTGGGAGGCTTTTTGGCAAGTGGGCCTCTGGCAAGAGGATGTATCTCAACAGATACCCTGATTCTTAAAACCTGTTCTCAGCCAGATTTCTGTGGTTTAGGCAGTCAGGTTCAACCCTGAAATCGCTGTTCTGTTTCAATTTTGCTTTAGGGAGAGGAGGTGGCCTTTATGTTTGTTCAGCTCCTCGTAAAAGGATAAATCAATATTTATGTCCAGACCCCAGATACTGGGTCAATTGATTTTAGAGATGTTTTTGCTCATACTTCATTTAAATGCTGGATCCCACAAAACAAAATCAGTTTTTGGCTGTATTTTCGTGATGACTTTACTTAAATGCCTCATTGATTACTGTTTATGTGGTGATTTGAAAGAACCCTCTAAAACTATACGTGACGAAACAGTTAAAATCTATAAACAATTCCTAGAAAGGAAAAGGCAAGTAGAGAAAGGAGAGGGGTAGGTTTCCAACATTTCTAGTTTTTCCTTTTGAGTCAGAGGGGAGATGACATTGGCCAATTAGATGATCTGGAAGGACAGACAGATGCTAATCTTCTTTGGGCACCAAGGAGAACGTAATTAAAAGTTGAGAGAAATTTAAAAGAGCTCCTTCAAGAGACGTGTGATTCCAATTTGGGGTGGGGCTGGGAGGCTCAGCTCTTCACCGGCAGCCAAAATAGGATAAATTCAGCAGCCAGTCCAGGAGCGGCTTTGGAGAAGGACTGGAATCAGAGTCAGGGCTTCAAGGGTTAAGGAGCCCATGTCACATCGGCCGTTCGAAACTCCTCCTCTCGAAACTCCTCCTCTTGCAGTGAGGTGAAGATATTTGAAAATCACCCCACTGCAAACTCCTCCCTCCGCGAGAAACCTCACATTGAAATGCTGCAAATGACTGGGGCCCCGCGTGCAGTCGCGTCCGGGCCGCGCGACGCCCGGGTTACCAGAGCTGACACAGCGGATAGCAGCCCGGGCCGGGGCGTTGCAGGCGGAGGCTGAGAGCATGAGGCCCGCGGGCTGGGGGCTGCGCTGGGCCGTTGCCCTGTTCCTCGCTGCGGGGTCGGCTGCAGGTAAGGCTGGCTCCAGAAGCCCGTGCGGGGTAGGGGTGAGCCCCCAACTCGGGGATCCCCCTTGGTAATTTTGGGGGAGAGAGAACGAAAAAAAAAAATCACTCCATCCATGGGTGACTTGTGGGAAAATCGCACGTAGTCCCTCCCAAATGGCTGGAGGGAGCACTGAGGGGCGCGCGAGTGTTTGGAGGGTCTAGGAGAGTCAGAGGAAACGGGGTGCGGCTTTCCCCACAAGTCACCACCCAATGGAGACTTATTAGAGCGGGGCAAGCGGACCTTCAGCCCCGGGGGTTGGGACCCCCTGCTAGAGTTATTTCAGGGGTGAGAATGACCCGAAACCAGGCTGCTCAGCCTGGAGGTCCTTGAGGGCGCTTCCTCGCGCAGATTCACCGGCAAGGGTTACGGCGGCGGCCAAGTTGGCTGTGTGCTGCCGGAGGGCGCTGCTAGCTCCCGGAGCTGAGCAGAACGAGCCCACCACGGACCGCGCACCACGCTTCCGCCAGAGGCCACCGCCTCCAGCCCCGCCTTCTTTCTCGTGGGCCCTCCCCCGAGCTCCCATTGGGCGCTATTCGAACAGGCGAGCCTCGAGCCACTCCCCTTGGCCAATAGGACGCTGTAGCTGCGGAGGCGCGCGCGGCGCGGGGCGGGGCTGGCTCACGACTCTCGCCGCACCTCGTTCTTCGTGAGGTAGAAGGAGATTCCTCCCGTCCGTTCCAGGCTCCTGTCACAAAAGAGGCCACACGTCCTGGGCCTCTGGAGACTCACCGCGAGCATGGACGAGGCCCCCGCCCAGCGCCTGGGCCCCCTCAGCGAAGGCCTCGGTTTCCTCCGTGCTCTTGTGGCGAGGCCTTCGTCCCCACTTTGCCATCGGGGTCGCCCGCACTCCGCCCGCCCGGGACAAGTTCGCAGTCATGTCCCCAGGCCATCCTCAAGGCCTCGATTCCTTCCCAGACTGAACCGTTGCCTCACAAATTCCTGGCCCTCGATCGGACGCGAAGGGCACTTCACGGAGACCTTCAGGGACTGATGAACCCCTCGGGGTTGCCTTGTTTGTTCAGAGGCGCTAAATGTGTTCTGTGCAGCTCCCCACAAAACGACCTTTCGTTTTAGGGGGTTTGAAATTTAGATTTGTCTAAATTTCTCTTGGGTAGTTGGTGAGCGATCCTGAGTTATCCATTGCCTGCCAGAGGCGTTTGACCTCGCCCAGGATAATAGAGTAATGGTTCTTTCCTACTTACAACCAGCTAGGCCTAGATAAGAATTGGGATTGTTTGATTAACCGGATGCAGGAAGCTTTTTTTTATTGGCAGGGAAGTGGCTTTGAGCAGAGACCTTTGAACTCTTGGAATCAGTACTTGTGACACATCAGTTTCCTCTAGGAGTAGAGGAAGGGAGGTTGCAGCCACATGGCAGGGGATTAGTGTAATAATTCGGCCGCCCAGTTGTGTGAAAAGGAGGGAGCTTGGCTTGGTCAAGAAGCACTTGATCAACCTGTATTTCACACACTGCTCCACTCCTTCCTGAGGAGGAAATAATGGCAATGAAGTCTTGGGCAAGATGTGTTGCTTACTTTAGTTTCCTCTTTCGCTGTGGTTGAGAATCTGATGTATTTCGGTTCTCAAGGAAGCTCTGAGTCCAGATGCATTCCCCAGACTCCTGAGAGCTGGCATTTACCGGGTAACTTCTCTGATGTTAATGATGTATGTTTGTAGCAGCCCTGGCTACTCCAGTTTGCCCTCGGGGCCAGAATTTCTTGTTTCCTTTGGGAATTGAAATAGTTGGAATCTTAATTGCATAGTTTCCCTTAGCCAGATCAAAATCAGTTGGGGGGGGCGGGGGGGCGGGGCGGGTATCAAATTAGCTAGGGACACACCCAAACTCTCCTTTCTGGGTGATCCTGCTGAGAATTGTGTCTGCTTTAGCAACATGCCCCAAGGGGATTCATTGTTCATTGCCAGGCATATTTTTCTTCCAGGGCAACACTGGCAAAAGATGGGGAGAGTGTTGTTTGAGACTGCAGAGCTTTCAGGGGAAATATGTGCGTCATTCTGTTTTTCCAGGGTGTTCCTTCTCTCTGTAGGGTTCGTCCTCTGATAAGATCCAATTCTAGATGCTTTTTTTGCTTGGTGCTTTGGTGCCCACTTATCTTCAGTATTAAGTATGTTAACAGCGTTCACACTCTGCCCCACTGTCAAGCAAGTGACCGTGTGTTGCTAAGACACTGTGGAAGTAGCCAGGAGGGAACAGTAACAGAAACAGGGTACTCCTCCCCAAAGGAGCAGGCAACAAAATCTACCATAGAGATCACCCCTGCGGAAAGTACCTTGGTGTCACCTCTTTTGAAAAAGAGCACTGATCAACAGATTTCTCATTCATTTTCTGCTGTGTTAGCTCCGGCCAGTTCTTTTCTCAAGGAAGTGATTCTATGGATGAATTTGATTTCCCTGAACAACTATGATCTTCAGTAGCTGCGGAAATAAAACATCGAAAGCATTTACCACCTCATTTGTGTGCTGGAGAAAAAGCAGAAATGTGCATTCCTCTTTGTGTTTCGATAACCTTGTTCCTGACTTGTCACTCGTGACCGGAGAGATCTAAGGGCTAGAGTTTAGAGATTTGGATAGGGCAGGGCGATGCTTCTGTGGTTTGAGGCAACTCCAGCATGAGGAGAGAGGGGATGGGGAACTCTGTTTGCCTTGGCTGAAATTCAAATGAGACTGACAGGAAAAACCCAACCCTTGCTCCTGGAACAGGAAGGAAGCCAGAAAGACGTGTGGTTTCTTTGGGCTGTGGTATTTGAAACAGGGCTAGTTCTGTCCATTTGCCTGCTGGGGGGACACCCATCTGATGTGTTGTCCCTTGGTGCTCTCTGGTCCTCATCCCCACCCCCACAAGCAGGGCCATGGGACTTATTTCCCAGCAGACCGCTGTCTGTAACAGTAAAATCCATCTGGGGCTGTTGGCCAGCTGTTGCATGACCTGTTCAGATAGAAATAGGTAGTGGTGGGGTCTTCCTGCTGCTGAGATCTTCAGCCATCTGTGACAAGCAAATACTTGAATAACTGTTGCCAGGGGAAGGCTTGTTGTCCAGGGAAAGGGGTTATTGTTCCTTATCCCTCTTTAAAGAGATCACGAATATTTCTCATCTTCCTGGTGGCACATTTCATTGGTAAAATGGGTCCTGTTGCCAAGTGGATTAGTGGTACCCGAAGCTGCGGTCTCCTCAATGGGAGACAGAATGACAGAAGTTCCCCCGGGATCCTTATTGTGAATGCCCCTTGCCTGAACTTCCTTTTTGACTTTTTTCTGAGAGTCCTGGAATTTCGATTGCTTTTTGCCCACCCTGTGTGCCAGCAACAGAAAGTGAGTCATTTCCTTTTTCAGGCATGATCAAAATTCGGCTGTGAGTCAGTGAGGTGTAGGGTGTGGGGTGTATTGTAGACTCATCTCTGAGGGAGATATCCTGTTTGGACCCGTAGCTGGGCAATGCATTTGTCAGTTTGTGTTCTTTTTTTTTTTTTTTTTTTTTTTATTCTTCTTCATAGTCTGTCTCATTACAGGATATTATAAGATATCGAATATTGTTCCCTTTGCTATACAGTGGGACCTTGCTGCTTATCTGTTTTATATATAGTAGTTTGTATCTGCTAATCCCAAACTCCTAATTTATCCCTCCCTCTCTTTCCCTTTTGTAACCATATATTTGTTTTCTATGCCTGTGAATCTGTCTCTGTTTTGTAAATAAGTTCATGTGTGTCATTCTTTTAGATTCCAATTATAAGTAATATCATATGGTATTTGTCTTTCTCTTTCTGGCTTACTTCACTTAGTATGATCATCTCTAGGTCCATCCATGTTGCGAATGGCATTCTTTTTATGGCTGAGTAGTATTCCACTGTGTGTGTGTGTGTGTGTGTGTGTGTGTGTGTACGTGTGTACACCACATCTTCTTTATCCATTCATCTGTAGATAGACATTTAGGTTGCTTCCATGTCTTGGCTATTGTAAATAGTGCTGCCACAGGGGGTAGGGTATATAGCTCAGTGGTAAAGAGCATGCTTAGCATGCATGACGTCATGGTTTTGATCCCCAGTACCTCCTTTAAATAAATAAATAAATAAA
The DNA here is from genome assembly GCF_048773025.1 of Camelus bactrianus. Classification (NCBI taxonomy): domain Eukaryota; kingdom Metazoa; phylum Chordata; class Mammalia; order Artiodactyla; family Camelidae; genus Camelus; species Camelus bactrianus. Next base: position 25,794,756 of record NC_133560.1, read on the forward strand.
ACCTAATTACCTCCCCCCCCCAAAAAATTGTGCTGTAATGAACATTGGGGTGCACATATCTTTTCAAGTCAAAGTTTTCTCCAAATGTGTCCAGTAGTGGGATTACTGGATCACATGGTAACTTTAGTTTTTTTAAGGAATCTCCATATTGTTTTCCACAGGGGCTGCATCAAATTACATTCCCACCAATAGTGTAGGAGGCCTCCCTTTTCTCCACACCCTCTCCAGCATTCCTTGTTTGTGGACTTTTTAACGATGACCATTCTGACCAGTAGTTTTTGTTGTTGTTGTTGTTTATTTAATGGAGGCACTGGGGATTGAACCCAGGACGTCATACATGCTAAGCAGGCACTCTACCACCGAGCTCGACCCTCCCCTAGCACTGTAGTTTTGATTTGCGTGTCTCTATCAGTCTGTGTCCCAAAAGCAGCAGATTCCAGAGCTCAGTGCATTTGCTTCTCCCTTCCCTTGTCTCCTGTCTCTTCTACCGTTCTCCTTGTTCCCTGGTCTCTTCACGGTGGCCACCTCCCACCTGGCCTCCTTGCAACTCAGTTACCAATTTCTGTCGATGCTTCCAAACACTCTTTGTATTTCTATCACCTCTGGCCTCCTTGTGGCCCCTCCTTATATATCTCCTAATATCTCCTGACTGGTTTCCTAACCTCTGGCGTGAGCATTAGGCTTGAACTTTGAAAAACCCAGAGTTTGTTTTCTTTTTAAATTGAGGGGTAATTGACATACTATAAAATGGATAGAGATTAAATGAAGAGTTCTGTGAGTTGTGATAAATGTCGACTTCCGAGTCACCACCTAAATCATTAGGAGCTAGAGGATTTCTCGCCTCCCAAAAATGGAGAAATGGGTGTATTCTTTTTTCCCTTTTTTTTTTTTTTTTAGGGGAGGAAGTAATTAGGTTTACTTATTTACTTATTATTTGAGTGGAGGTACTAGGGATTGAACTTAGTACCTTGTGCTTGCTAGGCAGGCACTCTACCACTGAGCTAACTCCCTCCCTCTTTTGGGTGTATTCTTTGCCCCTCCAGATACTTGCGGTTCATGAAATTTAGCTTGTTGTGAGTTTCGTTTCTTGGGAAACCTGACTGCTAGAATAGGATTGTATTTCTGTTTCATTCTTCAGTTAGCAGGAAATAGACACAGGGAGCGTGGTCAGTTTTGGATCCTGGCACTGATCCTTCATTCTGCTTTCCTTCTCTCTCAGTGGAAGACAGATGTGGGAGAAACGAGTTCCAGTGCCGAGATGGGAAATGCATCTCCTACAGATGGGTTTGCGATGGGACCACTGAGTGTCAGGACGGCTCCGATGAGTCCCAGGAGACGTGCAGTGAGTCCCCTGTGGGCGTGAAATGTCTCCTAAACATTTTGAAGACAGCGGGTGACAGATGAGGTGGAAATTGGCCATAGTCATATTGATGTATTCGGCCATGAATTGAGAGTTGGGGAGAGGAGATATTACTGGAACTTTCTTTCCTTTTTTTTAATTGAAGTATAGTCGATTTACAATGTTGTGTTAGTTTCTGGTGTACAGCACAGTGATCAATTATATATGTATTCCTTTTCACTTTTTTTCATTATAGATTATTACAAGGTATTGAATATAGTTCCCTGTGCTACACAGTAGGACCTTGTTACTGTGACTTTCTTTTAACGGCTCTTTTTAAAAAATTGAGGTGAAATTCACATAACACAAAATTAACCATTTTAAAATGACCAGTTGGTGGGATGGGTGAGGGATAAATTAAGAGTTTGGTATTAACACATACACACTACTGTATATAAAATAGATAAACAACGAGGACCCATTGTATAGTGCAGGGAACTATAATCAATATTTTATAATAACCTACAATAGAATAGAATCTGAAAAAGACATATATATATATACACACATATATAAAAAACTAAATCACTTGCTGTATGCCTGAAACTAACACATTGTTTTGTTTTGGTTTTTTTCTTTATTTTTTTTTAAACATTTTTTATTGAATTATAGTCATTTTATAATGTTGTGTCTAATTCCAGTGTAGAGCACAATTTTTCAATTATACATGAACATACATATATTCATTGTCACATTCTTTTTCGCTGTGAACTACCACAAGATCTTGTAAATATTTCCCTGTGCTATACAATATAAACTTGTTTATCTATTCTGCATATGCCTGTCAGTATCTACAAATTTTGAACTCCCAGTCTGTCCCTCCCCACCCTTCTCCCCCTTGGCAACCACAAGTTTGTATTCTATGTCTATGAGTCTGTTTCTGTTTTGTATTTATGTTCTTTTTTTTTTTGTAGATTCCACATATGAGCGACCTCATATGGTATTTTTCTTTCTCTTTCTGGCTTACTTCACTTAGAATGACATTATCCAGGGACATCCATGTTGCTGCAAATGGCGTTATGTTGTTGTTTTTATAGCTGAATAGTATTCCATTTTATAAATCTACCACATCTTTATCAAGTCATTTGTCGATGGACATTTAGGCTGTGAAACTAACACACTGTAAATCAACTATATTTCAGTTTAAAAAAATGCCGAAAAATAAAGCGACCTGTTCAATTGTATTAACACATTCACAGTGCTGTGCAACCACCACCTCTATCTCATTCCAAAACCTTTGCAGCACCTAGCATCTAATTTTTTTTAACAATCTTCATTAAATGTCCTTTATTTTGACCCAGAAAGATGGGCTCAGCAAGCCCTTTCAGAAAACTCTGGGTCTTTCCTCTGCAAAGCTGGGACTGGTGAGGCAGATTGGTCTTTCCTCTGGTGCTAAGGCTCAATCCTGTTTCTTGCACAGTGTCTGTCACCTGCAAAGTGGGGGACTTCAGCTGTGGAGGCCAGGTCAACCGCTGCATTCCTGGATTCTGGAGATGTGACGGGCAGGTGGACTGCGAAAACGGCTCGGATGAGGAAGGCTGTCGTAAGTGGGGTCCCTTCCCTGGTGGCCTCAGGGCCCTGCCCGCATCCAAGTGACCTGACTGGGTTCCAGTCCAAGGTCGGAGTTTGTTCCCTAAGCTGAGGGTTCCTTGAAGAAACAAGGCTGAGAGTTTCAGAGGAGAAGGCACTTTGCAGCTGGTTCTGTCTTAGCTCTTTGATTTTATTAATTATTTCTAATTTCTTTTTCAATTGTGTATTTTTTTTAATAAAGTAAGGGTTTAAAAAAAGAAACCCTGGGAAAATTTTAAATAACTATGATCATATCAAATCTTCAAGTTCACAAAATATGAAAACCCCTAAGAGAGTCTTAAAAACAAAAAAAGTGTTTACTTACCTTTACGTTAGGAATGTACATCTGACCTTGGTTAGTGATAAAACAACTCCCTGGGGAACATTTTAAAATTAAAGGGAATGGGAAGGGAGGAGATAGTTCAGTGGTAGAGTGTGTGCTTAGCATGCATGAGGTCCTGGGTTCAATCGTCGGTGCCTCTTTTAAAAATAAATAAATAAACCTAATCCCACCCCCCCAAAATTTTTTTTAATTTAAAAAATAAATGGATTGGTGTTCTTTTCCAGGCACTTTTTTTTCCTTCCAGGTTTGTTGAGATATAATTGATAGATAACATCATGTGAGTTCAGAGTATATAATGTGATGATTTGGTACACATATATATTGTGAAATGATTACCACAATTACCTCAGTGGGTTAGTTAACACCTCCATCACCTCACTCTTCTTTTTTGGCTCTTTAATGCTGGCGAATCTGGCGGGTGGGAGCTTGAGTGAAATAGGTGAGGGCGATTAATAGGTACCAACATCCTGCTGTCAAATAAATAAGTCACAGGGATGTAAGGCACACCATGGAGAATATAGCCGATAATGTTGTAATAACTTTGTATGGTAACACATGGTAACTAGACTTATAGTGGTGATCATTTTGTAATACATAAAAATATTGAATCACTGTGTTCTGCACCTGAAAATAACATAGCACTGTAAGTCAATTATACCTCTAAAAAAAATCCAGTATCATTATAAATTTTAAAAAAATCAAATAATAACAACAAACTTTTTTAAGTGTTTCATTTTTTATTTTTTTTAATGAAGGTACTGGCGATTGGACCACGGCGTGGGCTCTACCCCTGAGCTATACCCAGCCCTCAAGAGCAAACTTTTTTCCCCAGCTGTTTTTTAAAAATTGAAGTATGGTTAATTTATAATGTGTTAATTTCTGGTGTACAGCAAAGTGATTCAGTTATACATATATTATTTTTGTATTATTTTCCATTTTCCTTAGTTTATTACAAGATACTAAATACAGTTCCCTGTGCAAACTTAGATAGTGCTTCCTGTGTGCCCAGCCCAACCTGAGAGCTTTACTCCTCAGTCCCACAGCAATGCCTTGAGGCATGAACGGGGAGGAAACTGAGGCACAGAGGGGACCCAGAAGCTGGGCGGGCGTCTGGCCAGGGCAGTGGTTCTGAGTCTAGGGCACCTGACCACGACCCCCGAGTCCACTCCCTGGGCTCTGGCCTCTCCCCTGCTCAGGGTCCCCGTCTGTGCAATGGGCTGGTGTCGGGAGGCAGGGGCTCCCCGGTGACCAAGCTGTCATGTCCTGTTTGTCCCTGCAGCCCCCAAGACGTGCTCTGAGGGCGAGTTCCGCTGCCACGACGGAAAGTGCATCACCCTCAAGTTCGTCTGTGACTTGGACCTGGACTGCCTGGACGGCTCGGACGAGGCATCCTGCCCGCCGCCCACCTGCGGCCCTGCCAGCTTCCAGTGCAACAGCTCCACCTGCATCCCCGAGCTGTGGGCTTGCGACGGCGAACCTGAGTGCGAGGATGGCTCGGACGAGTGGCCAGAGCGCTGCGGGGGCCGCAACACATCCGCCACCTCAGAGGACGACCACCCCTGCTCGGCCCTCGAGTTCCACTGCCGCAGCGGTGAATGCATCCACTCCAGCTGGCACTGCGACGGTGATCCTGACTGCAAGGACAAGTCTGACGAGGAGAACTGCGGTAGGGGTGCCGGGCGGGGCCCCACAATTGTCCCTGGGCTCCCCCAGGTAGGGCAAAGGGACAGTGCCTTTAGGTGGTTAAACAATTTCCAATCACACAGCAAGAAAGTCAGTCCCATTTCCTGTTTCTTCCAGTCTTTCTGATCACATGGCAGTCAAGCCATCCTCCAAAGGATACTTTTTATTTGTATTTTTTTTTGCAGTATATGATTCTATTCATTCATTCATTCATTCATTCATAACAGAGGTACTGGGGATTGAACCCAGGACATCCTGCACACTAAGCAGGCACTCTACCACTGAGCTGTGCCCACCCCACCATCAGTTAATCTCTTCTGGCCAGGGGAGCAAACTACAGCCTGCAGTATTATTTTGGTCCAGACAGATCCTGGGCTCCTGGCCTGGCTGTGTGACGCTTGGCCAAGGACTTAGCCTCACTGTGCTGGGGTCTCCTCCCCTGTAGGTGAGGCAGTGGTGTTGGCCTTCATGGGCTTTGGTTAGAGACCAGTGCCACCTGGTAGAACTTCCCGTGATGCACGAGCGCTAGCCAGAATCGCTGGAGTCACTGAAGAATGGAATTCTTAGGTTTATTTCATTTTAATTTGTTGAAAGTTAAATAGCCACACATGGTTAGTTTATAGCCCCCTACCTGCTGTGTAGACTTTTTTAAATGTCACCTTTTAAAAACAATTGGAGGGAGGGTATAGCTCAGTGGTAGAGCGCATACTTACCATGCACAAAGTCCTGGGTTCACTTCTCAGTACCCCCGTTAAAGCAAAATAAGTAAATAAACAAAACTAATTCCCTCAAATTTTTTTAAAAATTAGAAAACAAAGTCTTCAGCTGTTTGTATTTTATGTGATCAGGTCTAAAACTGAAGACAAGCTCACTGACTCTCCATAACTCATGAGCCTTTAATGCAACGATACACACATGGGTGAAGAACAGGATCCTTCTTTACGTAGGGCTCAGCACAGCCAGTACCCACTTAAAAATAAAGAGCTCTAAAAGTTAACATGTTTTTTAGAAGGTGAAGGGAGGAATCATTCTGCCCATAGATTTATTATCGCTTTTCACAGATATCCTGAAATCAAAATTTCAAATTGTAAACATTTTTATTGTGAAGTATAATAACCCACAGGAAACCTATAAGCATAAATTTGCGTAAAGCAGCAAACTCTGTTTGAGGTCAAGTTCTGGATCATGGCTCGAATTGCCCTATCCCAGTGACCCACATGCATTCTCCAAGATTTCACTGTGATGTCAATGTCATCATGTTCAAGTAGTGTCAGCTCAGAAAGTTTTTATGTTCGCTTGAATGGCTGTATTACACTCGGTGGTATTGATCTGATTTATCAGAACGTACCTGGCCAGCCTCTGTCTCAACTGGGATCACACCATTGCTTTTCTGCTGAGAATGGCCTCTCAGGTTGACCTACTTTTTTAATGAAGTGTCCTGTTTTGAAACATGCATAGGACAGACTGGGGAGAAGTCTTAAGAAAACTTAATGGTTGGGTTAGGGTGCTTTCCTACCCACCTTCTTACTTTCCACACTTGGCTCTGCCTTTCCCAGCCAAGGCCACCTGCCGGCCCGACGAGTTCCAGTGCTCGGACGGGGCCTGCATCCATGGCAGCCGGCAGTGCGACAGGGAGTATGACTGTAAGGACCTGAGCGACGAGCTGGGCTGCATCAACGGTGAGCTCCTGGGCTGTGGGGTGGCGTTGGGGCACAAGCCCACTGCATCCCAGACAAGGGGGGAGCCTCCTGGGTCGGCTTCGCACCGGCTGTGTGTCCTGCAGCAAGTTATTTGACCTCCCTGAGCCTTACTGCTGCTTATCTGAAAAAATGTGCAAAACTAAAGCACCTACTTCAGGGACTGTGAGGTTTCATGAGGTGCCAGAGTACAGAGCTGATGAACTTGAGCTCGGAAATACCTGCACAGGACCATTCTGTGTAAAGCACTTCCCTGAATTTACAAGATAGCAGTTCCTGGGAATGATGCCACGAAAAACTTGCCCCTGGGCCCTGGGAGACAGGCTCGGGACCGTGCAGGGCAGCCCTCTCCTAACAGCAAATCACTGGAAGCAACCCAAATCTTCATCAGCAGTAGAATTAATTTCAAAGAAATTTTAGTGGGGTAGGGATAAATCAGGAGTTTGGGATTAGCAGATACAAACGACTATATGTAAAATAGATAAACAACAAAGTCCTACTGTACAGCACAGGGAACTATGTTAATATCTTGTGATAAACTGTAATGGAAAAGAATATGAAAAGGAATATATATTTATATGTATACCTGAATCACTATGCTGTACTAGAAACACATTATAAATCAACTATAATTCAATTTTAAAAAGATTTAAAAAATTTTTTAATTGTGGTAAAATACATATAAAACTTACCGTCTTAACCATTTTTATGGGTACAGTTCAGTTGTGCTAAGTACATTCACCGGTTGTACAGCCATCACCACCATCCATCCCCAGTACTCTTTTCATCTTCCCGAATTGAGACTCTGTCCCCATTAAACACTCAGTCCCCAGCCCCCTCCCTCAGCCCCCAGCACCCACCATCCTACTTTCTGTCTCCAGGAATCTGACTCCTCTAGGGACCTCATGTAAGTGAAACCACACAGTGTTTGTCTTTTGTGACTGGTTTCTTGCACTTAGCATAATGTCTTCAGTGTGCATCTATTTAGTAGCATGTGTTAGAATTTCCTTCTTTTTTAAGGCTGAATAATATTTTATTGTATTGCTGGACCACATTTTGTTTATCCATTCATCTGTCGATGGACGCTTGGGTTGCTTCCACCCCTGGGCCATTGTGAACAGTGCTCCTATGAACAGGGGTATATGGAAATAATTTTAAAATGGAGGATGTAGTTGCACAGTGGAATATCATACAGCTGAGAAGATGAGGCCACAGCCCCCAGCTGCAGCACAGGCCAACCTCATAACCTTGAGGTTGGCAGCAAGGAGCAAGCTGCAGGAGGTGACTAGATACAGTTTTTATATAAGGCTCAAAACCAAGCAAAATTCAACAATTTATTACTCATTTATAACTGTTTGATAGAACTATTAATGAAAAAATAAGGAAATGGTAACCCCCAAATTCAGGATCATCATTACTTCTGCTAAGAGGGGTAGTGGGGCGGGATGGCAAAGACCACTGTCATAGGCTAGGTCAGGGCTCCATAAAAGGCCAGATAGTATTTTTGGCTTTTCTGGCCATAGTCTCAGTTACAATTACTCAACTCTGCTATTACAGTGTGCAAACCGCCACTGACTCTATGTAAACCAGTGGGCAGGGCTGTGTGCCAATAAAACTTTATTTAAACAAACAGGCAGTGGGCCTGGACTTTCCCAGCCCCTGCCCTTGGTGTCATTCTAATTCTTAAGCTAGGTGGAAGCTTCACGGGTGTTCAGTCATTCTTCTGTTTCATTAGCAAATGCATTTGCATCTGCTCTTGCATGAATGAACTGTCATATAATAAAGAGCACTAGGCCGGCTCCTGGTGCCCAGAAGCACCTGACCCTCCTCTGTGGCTCTCGTAGTGACTTTGTGTGAAGGGCCCAGCAAGTTCAAGTGCCAGAGCGGCGAGTGCATCTCCTTGGACAAAGTGTGCAACTCGGTCCGGGACTGCCGGGACTGGTCAGATGAGCCCCTCAAGGAGTGCGGTGAGCCCCGGGGTGGGACCCAGGCCCGTGAGTGCTGTGGCTCTGGGGTGAGAGGGACGTGGTGGGGGAGGGGGAATAAGTGGATTGGCCTCTACGCCTCAGTTTTCACAGCCATAACATGGAAGAACAGTTGCCCACACCTCCCAGGGCTCCTGGGCATCGGCCGATGTGATGCTTGTCGTCTCGGCAGGGCTGGGTAACTATTTTGGACTTTTCGGGCCATACGGCCCCTGTCACAGCTGTTCAGCTTGGCCGTGTAGCAGGAAAGCAGCCATACAAACGCACACATGTGCACATGACTGCTGGGGGCCGAGTTCCTTCCCGGGAAACTTCAGTACAGACACAGAAACTTGAATTTCAAAAAACTCTGATGTGGCATGAAATATCACTTTTCTTTTGATTTTTATTTATTCTTTTCAACTCTCTTAAAATGTCAAAACCAATCTTAGCTGTGGGCCTGTGCCAGAGCAGGGGGCGGGCTGGCTTTGGCCGGTGCCCAATGTAGAGGGTCAGAGCATGGATTCTGGAGCTGAGCGCCCTGGTTTTGAGTTCAGCGCTGTGATCCTGGGAAAGTCATTTAACCCGGCCATGCCCCAGTTTCCCCAGCTAGAGTTCCCTTGCCTTTAGGGTTGTAGGGAGGATTAAATAAGTTAATATATGTGACTATAGTAAGTGGTATGTGGCTTTTTTTAAAAACTTTTTTCTTTTGATTTTTTTGGCTTTTATTTTTTATAATTAAAAAACTTTTAATTGTGGTAAAATAAACATAATTTACCATCTTAACCATTTTTTAAGTCTACAGTTCAGTTGTGTTAACATTTATTCACATTGTTGTGCAACCATCACCATCATCCATCTCCAGGACTGTTTTATCTTGCAAAACTGAGGCTCTGTCCCCATTAAACACTGACCCCCCCAACCCCCTCCCCCAGCCTCCGTATCCGCAGTCCTACCTTCTGTCTCTATGGATCTGACTCCTCTAGGGACCTCACGGTGGAAAAATACAGCTTTTGTCCTTCTGTACCCGACTTATTTCACTCACTGTAATGACCTCGTGGTTCATCCATGGCGTCGCATGCGACCGTAGCTACCATGGAGCCATGGTACTTCATGAGCCTCAAAGTCTTTGTGGGGGTTGTGATGGAGATGGTGAAAGAGCACAGGCTGGCGGGGGAGGGGGCTGGGGGCCAGAGTGTGACCAACCCCCATCCCCTGTCCAATGCAGGGACCAATGAGTGTCTGGACAACAAGGGCGGCTGCTCCCACATCTGCAATGACCTCAAGATTGGCTACGAGTGCCTGTGTCCTGAGGGCTTCCAGCTGGTGGACAAGCACAGATGTGAAGGTGATTCCTTAGGCCCGGTCCTTTCCCTGGATGTTGGTCAAGCCCTCTGCCTCAGTTTTCCCTTCTGTTAAGTGGGTGTGGGTGTGGGTGTGGTCCTCCCCTCAGGGCTGATAGCAGGGCTTTAACGAGGTGCCAGGTGCACGGGCCAACTGTCACAGGCTTGGCCCTTGGGGAGCATGTGCTGTTTGCCTTTTGGGATTCATAATTAAGAAACAAATCTCAGCCGACGTAGCTTTGCCCTGTTGGCTGTACTTTGAGGTGAATGGTGAGGTCAGGGTCATGGTTAGAGACAACACTTGGCTGTTTCTAAGATTTTGTTCCTGAACCTGATAGTCACCAAGTCCCCGGCCCTGGAGGTCTTCCCCAGAGGTGGTGGGCTGTCCCCCATTTGCCACTGGGAGGCGTGGCTTCTGGTTGGAGCCCATGGCTCTATCCACGCCCTGTGGGGAAGACACCCCAGATCTCTCTCTGTCCCAACTCACAGATATTGATGAGTGTCAGGATCCCGACGCCTGCAGCCAGATCTGCGTGAACCTGGAGGGCAGCTACAAGTGCCAGTGTGAGGAGGGCTTCCAGCTGGAGCCCCTCACCAAGGCCTGCAAGGCTGTGGGTGAGTGCAGGGAGGCAGCGGGAGGGGCTGGCCTGGCCAAGCAGAAAAGAAACGTGGGGGAATTTCATCATCTGAACTTTGCACCGACTGCAATGACCTGGGGGTAGACCATTTGCTCCCTAGACCTCTGGCAGGTGAGCCCCCAGCCCTGTTAGGAATCGGGCTTGCTGCGGGGCTGCCCAAATGTGTCTGGCTTCTCTGAAGACTCAGGTCAACCCCATGGGGGACAGTTTGCAGCCCTCAGTCCTCCCGGGGACTTTAGGGGACAAGAGATGGAAAGCCATGGCCCAAATAGCTCCCACCCACTCCAGCAAAAGGAACTTATACCATAAAGAAAAAAAAAGAAAATCTGTTGAAAAGAGATCAAAATATAATAGTTCATAGTAAGACCACATAGTAGAAATTGTTGAGTGTCTCTTACCTGAAGTTTCGGTTAGGACTGCAACCCTGCACTAATTCTTAGAAGCACCTAAGTCAAGGTGTCCCATGTTTTTGGAGGCATAGCTGTCCTGGTGGGGCTGACAGGTCACCGCAGCATCCTTTGTCTTGTGTCACGTTCTACCCTTGCTGTGTGATTCCAACGAGGGCCACTTTTGCAGAAATGTTTTAGAGCTGTTTCCCCAAGGGTCTCTCAGCCTTTAAGCCTTTCTCCCCTGTTGCCGCTTGGATGGCTCTTTGGCCTTGCTCTGTCACATCCCCCTGCGTGAAGCCCTCCAGTCTTTGAGATTTCACTTTCCTCCCGTTTTGTAGGGTCAGTGTCTCTATAGATGCCATCCCCGCGGCTGGGATGGTGTCATGGGAAGGGACATTCTGAGCCGGGTCCGTTGCAGAAGGCTCAGTGTGTTGGTGAATATTGGTGTCATGGTCACAGCACAGCCCCCACACTCAGAGTGGCCCTGGTTCAAATCCCAGCTCTGCCACTCACTAGCTGTGTGACCTTGGCCAAGTCACCCCCCCTCTCTGAGCTTTAATCCTCTCATCTGTAAGCGGGGTTGACTACAGCGCCTTCCTCTTAGGAGTGTGAAGATCAAACAGGGAAAGTGGTAGGAAAAGCACTGAGCAGAATTCTCCACCCTTAGGAATCACTCTGTATACATTTGTCATTTTTCACCTTTATGTTCTAAAATGTAAAATGCTAGAGCCTAGGCATTTCTAGGTTTTACTATTCTTTTAGGTTTTACTATCACTTAGGTTTTTAGGTTTTAGGTTTTAGGTTTTACTATCATTCAGCTATGGTGAGGCTAAGACATGAGTGCCATTGAAAAGACAGTTTGTTATGCACAGATCCCAGGGGAGGAGGCATAGCCTGCCATGGGGGCCACCCGGGGAAGCACTGGGAACAATCAGGAGGCAGAAGGAGTGAGGGCAAGAGTCTTTATTGTGGTTTCTGTGAGAAGGAACAGATGAGGTGGGGTAAACAGACTTCAGACTGGCTAGTTTGAATAATTTCAGAGGCTCTGGGGCTGAGGGCTGGCCCTGGTTGCCCAGCACCTGGCCCTGGGGTGACTAGGGCAGGTGGATAGTGGGCCAGAGTGTGAGACCCTATTAAAGGAGCTGGTGGGGGTGTGGGCTGGTTGGTCTGCATTTGATGTGAGCCATTTCCCATGTCTAGGAATCAGGAAGCCCTGGGAGGGCCGCCCTCCTGGGTCTGCGTCAGAACCCAGGTGATGGTTCATATATGAGGCGGGTGTCCTGGGTGTCTCTGCTGATTCACCCAGACCCTGCAGGGTGACATCCGGGGCTGGGGTCCCTTCCATTGCCCTGAGCACCATTCCTGGCTCCCCAGGCACCATCGCGTACCTCTTCTTCACCAACCGTCACGAGGTGAGGAAGATGACTCTGGACCGCAGTGAGTACACCAGCCTCATCCCCAACCTGAGGAACGTGGTCGCCCTGGACACGGAGGTGGCCAGCAACAGAATCTACTGGTCTGACCTGTCCCACAGGAAGATCTACAGGTGAGCCTGGGCCCTGCGTGCAGCCCCAGTGCCTCGTGGACTGAAGGCCCCTGGTGCTGACACTCTTCCTCCTCCACCTCCCCTCTCAGCGCCCAGATCGACAGAGCCCCCAGCTTCTCCTCCTATGACACTGTCATCGGCGAGGATCTCCAGGCCCCCGATGGGCTGGCGGTGGATTGGATCCACAGCAACATATACTGGACCGACTCCATCCTGGGCACTGTCTCCGTTGCCGACACCAAGGGTGTGAAGAGGAAGACGCTATTCCAGGAGAAAGGCTCCAAACCCCGTGCCATCGCGGTGGATCCCGTCCACGGGTGGGTATTCTCAGCAGGTGGGTGGGGTTCATGAACCAGGTTAGGGCTCCAGGTGGCGGAATATTTGAGCTGGCTGGGGGCTGTCCCGAGCCCTGGGATGCTCGTGCTGTCAGAGAGAACAGGGCGGAGAATGTGGGCCTCCCCACCCGCCCTTTGGGGACCCTGAAGGTGGATGCTCGCCATGTGTGCTGTGTCACCTGACGTGGAATCAGATCCTGAAAAGCCCTGCCCGATGGAATAGAATCCAAAATCAGAAATGAAGTACTGATTTAAATTGATAGTAGGAATGAATACTTGTTAGAAATTTAAATTCTGATATCATATTATACGGTAAAGCATCCTACACGAAAACGGAACGAGAGAGATGTAAGAAGCCTCTTGTCCAGCGATAGCCAACTGACCCTCTTTTTTGGTGTGTGGGGAAATTGGGTTTGTTTATGTATTTATTAAGGGAGGTATGGGGATCGAACCCAGGACCTCATACATGGTCAGTATGCGCTCCACCACTGAGCTATACCCCCCATCCCCCCCCAACTGACCACTTTTGCAAGGGGAGTTGGTAGAAAGCATGGCCTCCGTCCCACATACCTGGCACTTGTCAGACCACACCTGCCCCCACAGCACCTCTCAGCTGGACTCTCACCGCCCCAGGACGGGCAGCCCGTTCCGGCTGCAATCATTAGAGAAAAGGGAACATCTGGCCTCAGGGAGAAAATGTTGGCGAAGGCACGCTAGGCTGTGTGATGTCCACAGCTCAGATTAGACAGACCCCAGGGTGAGGTGGGCCTGGCAGGCGCGCATCTCACCTGCTGGAGGGACACCCAGTCCACCCAACTGCCAGGGGAGAGCCCCTCCCAGACGCTCCACTTACATACCTGTGCTCACGCCCTCGTGTGCTCTGTTCTTGTTATTTCTTATTCCCCAGTTAGCAGCGCACCATGAAACTCTCTCCTCCACATGGCTCTCTCACTTGGCCCATAGGGTTCATTCTCTGCCCAACGGATGGACCGTGATTTATTTAACTGTTATCCAGCACATGGAAATTTAGGTTTTTTTCCTCCTACCTCACATAGAGTAGCCATGAGTACCTTTGAACGTGAGTCTTTTACAGTTTATTTGCAGGATAACATCCTAGAAGTTGGATCACTAGGACCGAGTTCATGTGCATACATAGGGCATCAAATTGTCTTTCCAAAAATCATTGTAAAACTGACCCTCCCACCAGAGGTGCACCCGAGGGCCTGTTTCCCCACATTCTCACCATCAGGTTTTCTACCTTGGCCATCGTGATGGGGAGGGTGTATTCCACTATAGTTTTAATTTGTATTTGGCTGTTTGTGAGTCAGTCTGAGCATCTCCTCGGAGGTTTAAAAGCCCTCGGAGATCCGAAAGAATTAACAACAGGGATGGGAACAGATAATTTGTACACCTGTGGTCACAGCAGCACCATTCACAATAGCCAAGAGGTGGAAGCAATGCCAGTGTCCGTCTGCAGGGGATTCGAGAGACAAAATGAGGTGTGCGCACACAGTGGAACTTTATTCAGCCTTAAAAAGAAATTCGGACTCTCACTACAACTCAGTGTACCTTAAGGACAGTATGCTAAGTGAAGTCAGTCAGTCACAGAAAAGAGAAATAGTGTGTTACTGCTCTTACATGAGGTTCCCAGAGGAGTCAGAGTCACAGAGACTGGAAGTAAGATGGTGGGGGCCAGGGCTGGGGAGTCAGTGTTTCATGGGGACAGTTTCAGTTTGGGAAGATGAGAAAATTCTGGAGATGGATGGCGGAGGTGATGGTACAACAATGTAAATGCGTTTAATGCCACTGAGCTGTGCACTTAACAATGATTAGACAATAAATTTGTCTGTTTTACCACAGTTATATGTATGTTTTCAAATATATATATTTGAAATTATATATATTTGAAAAATGTATAATTTGAAAAATATATTATTTGAAATATACATATATTTGAAAAGCAAAGCAAAATTACAGAAAATTTAAAAATTATAAATAAAAGCCCTCAGAAAACAGTGCTCAGGGAGCAGATTTCCAGGCTCTGAAATTGGAATGAAAAACCTCCCTTTGTTGAAGGTCCTAAAATCCTGCTAGGTCTCCCCAGGCTGTGGGCCTGGAGTCAGCACATTCGGAGGAGCAGAAAGAACCGGGGTCCGGGTCTCCCCAGGACTGACTGGGAGTCTAGCCTGGCTGTGTCCGGGGAAAGGGGCTCTTCTGGGCAGGCTGGAGCCTCCTTCCCTGACGTCCTCCCCACTCTCCCACCAGCTTCATGTACTGGACGGACTGGGGAACCCCTGCCAAGATCAAGAAGGGGGGCCTGAATGGCGTGGACATTTACTCGCTGGTGACGGAGGACATCCAGTGGCCCAATGGCATCGCCCTGGGTAAGCTGGTGGGACCATGGTCCTGGTGGTCGGGCAGTGTCTGCAGAGGAGAGATGGATCCCTGAGGTTTTCACCCTGGAACTCAGCTGCCCTCCCTCCGCACACCACCTGCAGCTCAGGCTCACGTGGAGGGGCCTAGTCCAAGCGGCTTTTCTGCGCATGCCTCTGCCGGGTCCTTTGCAGGCGCCTTCCTGCAGAGAGCAGGCTGCCTATGCCCCAGGGCCTCCCCCTACCCCGGCACTGTGTGTGACCTCTCTTTAACCCCCGCCCCTCACTGCGGTTCTAGATCTTTCTGGTGGCCGCCTCTACTGGGTCGACTCCAAGCTCCACTCCATCTCCAGCATCGATGTCAACGGGGGGAACCGGAGGACCGTCCTGGAAGACAAGAAGAAGCTCGCACATCCCTTCTCCTTGGCCATCTTTGAGGTGAGGGCTGGGGGCGTCCACGCCTGCAGGAATTCACGCCAGGCGCCGCTGACTGAGCGCCGCTGGCACACGGGCGCTCGTGCTGCTGGGCCGACGCACAGGGCCTAGCCGTTGTCGCCAAGCCTGAGCCAGAAAACTGCCCAGGAACACGAAGAGGTCTTAGACCTGGAAGTATTTCCATCTTCTCCTCACCAAGAGTCTTGAAAGGTCTAAAGCGGCAGTTCTCAATGGGAGGCCATGTCACCGGCCAGAGGACTTTGTGGTTGTCACCAGGTGGGGTGGGGTCACTGCCAGCATCCGGCAGGCAGAGGCCAGGATGCCGCTCAGCACCACCACGAGGGGTTATCTGGCCCTAATGGCCCCCGTGGGGAAACTAAAGAACATTGCTGTACAGTTGACCCATAACAACGTGGGGTCGGAAGCACTGACCCTCTGCATGGTGGGAAATCCGAGTATAACTTACAGTCGGCCCCCTACATCCACTGTGTGTCGGTATCCACATCCATGGAGTCAACCACCCAGGAACTGTGTCTGACTGTAGCGTTTGCTACTGAAAAAAAAAGATCTGTGTATAAGTGGACCCTTGCAGCTCAAACCCATGTTGTCCAAGGGTCAACTGTATTTGCACACCCAGGTTCACGCAGCATGAGTCCCAAAAGCCAAGCAGTGTAAGCTACCCCAGGGCCCAGCAGCAGATGAGCGGATAAACAAAATGTGGTCCATCCACACAACAGCACACTGCTCAGCCTTAAAGGGAAGGGAATTCTGACATGTGCTACAGTATGGATGGACCTTGAGTGCTCAGTGAATAAGCCAGACGCAAAAAGACAAAATACTGCATGATTCCACTCATAGGTGGTCCCCAGAGGAGACAGATTCAGAGACAGGAAGTAGATAGTGGGGCCTGGGGCTGGGGGAGCGGGTGGGGAGTCAGCGTTTCTTGGGGACAGAGTTTCAGTTTGGGGAGACGGGAAAGTTTCAGAGCTGGATGGTTGCACAACAATGTGGATGTACTTAATGCCACAGAAGTGGGCACTTAAAAATGGTTAATGTGGTACAGTTTACCTTATGTGTATTTTATACAATTAAAAAATTTTTAAAGAAAAAAATGAAGTTAGCACCTAGCACTGTTTGTTCCCTAGAGAACCCCAGAGCTCTGGGGGTGGGGAGACAGCGGTCTATGTCCCAGCCCCATGTTTGATGGGATCTGTCATCTTCCTTCTTGCCCGTGTAGGATAAAGTATTTTGGACGGATATTATCAACGAAGCCATTTTCAGTGCCAACCGCCTCACAGGCTCAGACATTAATCTGATGGCAGAAAACCTGTTGTCTCCGGAGGACATTGTCCTTTTCCACAACCTCACGCAGCCGAGAGGTAAAGATGGGGTGGCCGCCCCCACCTCCACTTCCCTGCCAGTGCTCTGGAATTTTCTCGAATTTTCTGACCTCGTTCTCACCCTGCCTTCTCACCTCAGGGGTGAACTGGTGTGAGAGGACCGCCCTCCACAACGGTGGCTGCCAGTACCTGTGTCTGCCGGCCCCGCAGATCAACCCGCGCTCGCCCAAGTTCACCTGTGCCTGCCCCGACGGCATGCTGCTAGCCAAGGACATGCGGAGCTGCCTCACAGGTGGGGGCACCACCCTTGCCTGTTGGCCCTGCGGCCAGACCTTCCGGAGCCGGAGCCGCTCTTTGCTCCTCTGTCAAGTGGGAGGGCAGGGCCCCAGGAGGCAGTTGTCAGGCCACCAGTTTGCCTTTCTCAAGCACTGGGCGTGTCAGCACTGTGCCTGGACTCAGTACACCTTTGACGCCCAGTTCTCTCTGGGGTCGAGACTGATTTTAGACCCGGACATTGAGGGGGAAAGTGGCCCCCCTTTAATTCTTCTCATCCTCAGAGAGTCTCCATTTGGGGCCAGTGTACCTGTAACGCTTACGGATCTCCTTTTTGAACAACCACATGGAATGTAATAACATAGATATCAGTGGGTTTGTATCTTCACTTCATTTCTTTTCAGGTATTTCTATGTGGCCGAGGGCACTTGCTTCCTATCCGTTGTCATCAGCAGCACAGCTATGTGAGGGATGCTCAGGCCACGGGGCACTCAGGAAATGTTTCTTCTTTCAGAGACTGAACCTGCAGTGACCACCCGGCTGTCCTCCACAGTCAGGCCGAGGGTCGGCTCGACAGCCAAGGGGCCGCAGCGCACAGCCAGCCCTGAGCTCACCACGGCCGAGTTGGTGACGATGACCCACCAAGGTAAAGCCTGGGACCACCCTGGCCCTGGTTCATCTGGAGGGGACTACAAGCATCTCGGTGAAGAGACAGCATGGATCTAGTCTTGGTTCCGTGCTGACTGTCTCTGGCATGGCCTGTGCACTTTTGAAGCCTAAGTTTCCCTTCCCATAAAGCGGGGCCAGTAACAGTGCCTGCCCACCTCCCTGTAATAGTGAAGATCACACGGGCTACCGCGTGTGAAGGGCCCGGTCCCAAAGTCCCCAGGTGAGGGGCCTGGGAGTCTGAAATGTGATCAAGGCCCATTGGCTGCCCCAGGTATCTGCCCAACAGGGCCAGGACTGGTGTGAGGCAGTCAGGCACTCACTCCCTGGGGCAGCATCAAAGGGAGTCACTCAAAAAACCCAAGACGCAAATAGTATTTTAATGCAATATTGAAAAAAAAATCAAATTGTCGAACTATGTCCGGTGGGGCCAAACACCTATTCTTGTAAATAAGTCTGCTGGAGGCCAGGGTCCCAATGAGGCAGGATTTTGCAAGTGTGCAATCAGATCCTGTCTTCCTAAAAACTTTGATATTTTGTTCTTTGAGGTGTTGGCATTAATTAAAATAATGCATTAAAATGTTACTAATTACTGAGTTTTGGGGGACCCCTTTACATTTTGTGCCTGAGGTGAGTCCCTCGCTCTCATCTTGTCAGCCTGCCCTCAAGGTCATGATCTACCTCCCCAGTTGGAGGTCAGAGCTGGGCTCTGAATTAAGGGGAGACTGCCATTCTCCGCCTTGTCCAGCAGAGGGCGCCCGACCTGAGTTTTCAGCAGCCCGGAAATGGAGCTCAGACTTTTCTGGCGGGGGGGGGGGGGGGGGGATAAAAAGGCACATCAGCAAGTTTCAGACCTTTTTTTGCCCTCAGAGTAGCTGAGTCCTTTGTTCAGCCATTAAGGAGATAAAACAGGAACTGCTGTGGTTGAGGAAGGCCTGGAGCCCTTCTCCCTCGGGGACCACTTCTTGAAAAAACCAGTTCCCAGATGGGCCCACCCAGGGCTACTGGAATTTGGCAGAGGAGCCCTTTTAAGGGAAGAATTTCTCAAGGATACTGCTGCTGCTGCCCTAAATTGTTTTTGTTACAAGATTTCTTAAAGATGCACAAAGGTAAAACTGGGTATAAACTCCAGGCACGGACGTGTGACAGCCAGCCGGTAGAAGGAAAGCCCTGGGGAGATTTGAGTATAACTGACGAGCCAGGCATGCTCACTGGTGACGTGTGGCCGGGACGCTGCTGTGCGTCTTCCCAGCCCACGCACCTGTTTGGAGGCCTTGAAACTGTCACTCGCACAGGCCCTCACGTCCCGCCCAGGTGCACACACGTGGTTACATAATGAGGTCTCCCTCCCCCAATATTTCTTATCATCGGGGGACAGTTAGTGGAGGACTATGGGGCTTTGGTGTGACCCAACCCAGGCACTGGAATTGCCGAGCATTGCAGGGACAGAAGGTGGCCCCTGCCCCACCCAGTACAGGCTCCTTGTCATCAAATGCAGATGCAGGTTGAAAAATTCCACCAGTGACCTCTCCCGCCCTGGGAGTGTATCTGCAGGATTGACTTAAGTCTCAGAGACCAGTGGCCCCTTCTCCAGTGCCTCGTAACTCGAGGCTAAAGGACCCTCTTAAATTCGCACCAAATCCCATAACCCTGATTACTAACAAGTAAGGCCCCAGTAGAAGTCAGCCTGGCACCTCAAACCTGAGAGATCAAGTTCAGGTTCCTTTGAACTTCTGGGGACACTGAGAAGTGGCAGGGGTTCCCTTTGCTTGTGCTGCGACACGACACCTGTGTTTTCCCGCCCCTCACTTTCTCTCTTGTCCTGCACAGCCCTGGGCAACGCTGCCGGCCAACTGGACGAGGAGAGGCCCCGGAGCACAGGGGCCCTGTACATCGTCCTCCCCATTGGTGAGTGTGCGCCCCCCGCCCCTGTATGTTCCCCACTTCCTGCAAAATGACCTCCCTCTCCAGCAAGCTTTTGTGTCCACACACGTCCAGGAATGGGGTGGCCCTGCTGCGTGTCCTGTTCATCACTGGGCCTCCCTTCCTAGCTGCTTTCACTTAACAAATAAAGTTGAGCACCTACTGTGTACCAAGGCCATTTCCGGGCTCTGGGGACAACAGCCATGAGAGGAATAAATCCCCCCCGCCCCCCCCCCCCGGAGCTGACAGTGAGGATAGCTGATGTGTCACATGGGGGAAGTGGGCTGGGCCAGGGCCGCCTGTGTGAGTGACAGGCAGTCTCACCGACACACAGGAGATGGGAGCCTCCTGGTGAGCGCTCCTCTTGCAGGGGGAGTTTAGAGAGATCTGCTTTCCTGCCTTCACCCATCGGTCATGGCTCAGTCAGCATCACACCCATGTTTCTCCTTCTCTGAGGAAATCCACAGACCAGAGATACAGGTGCCCAACAGCTGTCCAGCTGTGGGTTGGCAGGCTTGGCAAGTGGGACCCTCACCTCCCTTGGGGCCACCCAAGGGTGACACCCACTCCCTCCCTGGGCATCTTCCCAGCTGAGCCTGAGTCTCTCCCGCCCTCTGGGCACTGGCCAGAATCTTTTACGCTCCCGGGCTGGGTGAGCCCTTGGCTGTCCCCTGGATCCTAGGGATGAGGTAGGGAGGGGAGAGGGACCATCACCCCAAGGCCCACCACAAATGATGCAAAGAGAGATCCAGCCCCACATGCCTTCAAATAGAAGTAAAGAGTGCATTGTGTCTCCATATGTAGAGGACAGTCCCATTTCTGAAGAAGTAGTAGCTCACATGACTAATCACAGAACAAACCTGGAAGAATTGACAATAGTTGGGTGTTTGGTGGGGGGGCGGTAAGGCAGTCACAGTGGTCCTTAAGCTAGATATGTGTTATGTTCATAGATTATTTTTTTACAACGGGCAAGTACTGCTTTAAATGCAAAGCATTAAAAACAAATACACTTGGGGGGAGGGTATAACTCAGTGGTGGGGTGCATGCTTAGCATGCACGAGGTCCTAGGTTCATTCCCCCCCAAAAAAACCCAAAAAACCAAGATGCTTACAAGTAAAAAGGCAGAGCAGCCCGTGACGGTCTGCCTCCCCCGCAGCGCTGCTTATCCTCCTGTGCTTCGGGACCTTCCTCCTCTGGAAGAACTGGAGGCTTAGGAACATCAACAGCATCAACTTTGACAACCCCGTGTACCAGAAGACCACGGAGGACGAGGTCCACATCTGCCGCAGCCAGGACGGCTACACCTACCCCTCGGTGAGCCGCGCGCGCTCGGGACCCTGCAGGGCACAGGGTTTTATGTGTCCACCCTGCCTCCTAGGGGCCCAGCCCTCCCCAGACAGCAGGCGTTCTCACAGTGAGGGGATGGGGACAGAGGATAAGTGAAGGGATCACAGGAAGGGGGACAGAGTGGCCTGTGGGGGTGAGAGGGAGGGGATGCAGCTTCAGGTGAGGTGGTTACGCAGGCTTCCCTGAGCAGGGAGTGCATGGTGTGCAGAAGGCACAGCCTGCGCAAAGGTGTATTTGAGGAGCTCGGGGGCCGCCAGTGTGGCCTGAGTGGAGCGAGCTGGGGAGAGTGGGAGGGTGGGGGGCAGATGGGGCAGGAGTCTGGGCCACCGCCAGGACTTTGCTCTGAGTGAGGTGGGAGCCGAGCCAGAGACCAGGGTGGAGCAGACTGTGATGGTCCAGGCAGGAGATGAGGGGGACTGGTCTGGGGGGCCGACAGGGAGTGAGGCATAGGTGGCCTCTGGCCATGTTTACTGGAGGTTGGACTGATCGTTTCCGGTGTTTATTGTTTTGTTGATAGAGACAGATGGTCAGCCTGGAGGATGATGTGGCGTGAGCTGCGCCTCAAGTCCCGTGCCTCCCCGGAACCTGCCGCCTGTCACTCACATGCAGGAAGGACACTTTCTCCCTGGACCCTTGACCTGCCCCAAAACCCTTCCTGAGACCTTGGCGCCAAAAGCACTGCTGGTGGCTGTGGCCCCGGCATTGTCTGCCTGTCCGCCAGAGCTCTGTTTTATATATTTATTTGTCTGGGAGGCAGACAGGCTTCTGACGGCGCACATGGGTTTGGGTTGCTTTTTTCTTTCTTTACATGTGAAGGAGAAGAGAAGGAAGGCGGGCCAGCTGGGGGACGGTTCCTTCTCTCCTCCTTGACGGGCTCCTCCCGAGGGACACGGAGCAGGAGAAACCTAGTGGCTTTGAACGCTTGAGAGCAGGTGCTACCCACCCCTCTGGCGCGAGCCCCACACTCAGGACTGAACGTGTTTACCTCTGCCTGGCGAGCCTGGCTGGACGGCCAGGGAGGCTCTTGCTCTGCCAGCCCCAGGTCAGGATCAAACTAGGGTCTTCCAAGCCGGATTTGCCCTCCCCTCGAGCTGGGGAGGGGCCCCTGGTGTTGGTATTGACACAGCTGGATCCGGCCTCAGGGGGTGGTGCCTGCTGAACCCCATTCGCTCACCAAGACCCAGCCATTCCCAGGGAAAGCCTGAGCCACCGGTCCCCCGTAATGTGTATTAAGTGCCTGAGACACCCCACCTTGTGCGAGAAGCGGCTCTGTTCTCTGTGTCCCAGTGCGGGTGTCTGGACCCCAGCCTCGCCCCTTGCACTTTTTCAGTTCAGGGTTATATGTTGTGTAAAGTCGACACTCTATTACTATTTTGCACTGCTTTCCGTTCCCGTTGGTTCGGGCTTCCAGGCCGGAGAGCCCAGGTGGATGTCTGGCTGTGGCAGGAGATGTACTGTGTGCGGAAGAAAGGGGGTCGGCTTGATTGCGACTTCAAAGCCGAGATCACTACTGGTGTTTCCACTTCTATGCAGATGCCCCCGAGCCATTAATTTCCCTCACAAGCCAGTTGTGGTTGGCGGGGGCTGGGGGGGCTTCGTCTGAAACAACATGTATGGCAGTTCCACCCTGTAAGACGTGCCCTGGGTGCCCACATTTTGTGGGACTTACTAAACAAGAATGCTTTCTGAAATTGTCACGCGTGTCACCACATTTACAACCAGACAGCCAGGGAGATGTCTGAGGGGACTGCCTGCCTGCTGCACAACCACAGAACACCGCACCCCGCCCTGCAGGAGACTGTGAACACCTTCTCTCTTTCTGAAGCATGTAAATAACCCCCCGACAGCCAATGGGGGCTTTTTTATGTTTGCACTTTGTATATTTGTTGAAACATTTATCACTTATATATATATATGAAAAGATCTATTTATTTTTGCAAACCCTGGTTTGCTGCATCGAGGGAAACTATCTCTGAGACGCCTCGCCTTTCTGTACAAAGCTGTGCACATGCTGTGCACAGCGCACTCTTCAGGAAAATCAGGCCTGCGTTGTATATATGGGTTGCTTTTCAGGGATGGGTATCGCTTTTTAAACCACTGTATAGAATGTTTTTTATAGCTTGAATGTCTTACTGTGATGATTGATTAAATTTCTTAAATACAGTGTCTGGCTAAACTGAAGCGCTTTCTTCTTCGGTCCTCTGGTTTCCTCCATTATTGGTGGACCAGACTCCCTGGGAGACGGATCTGGAAAGAGAACATTTCCCCAGAGCCCTGAGCCGGGGTTTTGCTAAATTTCCTGCTTGTTCATTCATTCAGCAAGCATTTATTGGGCGCCTGTTGTGCGCCAGGTCCTGTTCCAGGTGTGTGGGATACTGCAGTGAATAAAAGTCCCCTTCCTCAAGGGGGGACACTTTAGAAGGAAAAATGGATACCCCAAAAGAATTTTTTAGAAGAATATTAAACAGGATGATGGGACAGAGAAGTGATTGGCAGGGGGCTCTTTTATTTCTGGGGAGTATCAGGGAAGGATTGCCAAGGAGGTGACATCTGAGCTGAGCCCAGGAGAGTAAGAACCGGCCGTGTGAGGATCTGGGAGGAAAGAGTGACGGGCCGAGATCCCCTCACTGGGCTCCATCAACACAAAGTGATGTTCCTGAAGGACCCTTCCCTTCAGAGCCCCTGCAGTGGTTGGCATGAGGACCTCTTAAGCAACAAGACAAAGGACTGAACTGAAACTATTAAATTCACTGCTAAGATATAAAATAGATTTCACAACACAAAGCCAAATAATCTTAAGTTTGGGCGAATTTGGCTTCATTGTGGTAACATTTGGCCAAGTACATGGGCTGTAGTCCACCTGCACCCCCTTTCTCTTGTGCACCCCAGCTTTGCCTGAGCCTGGGCCTTGAGGGCATTTCAGACCCCCACCTTAGGGCTTGGCAGTCAAACCACAAATCGTACTGGCATGTCAACTGGGGTGCAGTCAGGAACACAGCAGGTCATTGGATAGAAAAAAACAT
The DNA here is from genome assembly GCF_048773025.1 of Camelus bactrianus. Classification (NCBI taxonomy): domain Eukaryota; kingdom Metazoa; phylum Chordata; class Mammalia; order Artiodactyla; family Camelidae; genus Camelus; species Camelus bactrianus. The sequence continues at coordinate 25,819,041 of NC_133560.1, forward strand.
AGAGGAAAACACAGGCAGAACACCCTTGGACATAAATCGCAGCAATAGTTTTTCAACCAGCTCCTGAAGTAATGGAAATAGAAGCAAAAATAAACAAATGGGATCTAATTAAAAGCTTTTGCACAGCTAAGGATTCCATCAACAAAATGAAAAGACAACTTACAGAATGGGAGAAAGTATTTGCAAATGATGCGACCGACAAGGGATTAATTTCCAAGATATACAAACAAACAGCTCACATACCTTAATATCAAAAAAACAAGCAGTCCAATAAAAAAACAGGCAGAAGACCTAAACAGATATTTCCCCAAAGAAGGCAGACAGATGGCCAACAAGTACGTGAAAAGATCCTCAACATCACTAATTGTTAGAGAAATACAAATCAAAACCACAATGAGATATCTCCTCACACCAGCCAGATGGCCACCATTAAAAAGTCCACAGATGACACATGCAGGAGAGGGTGTGGAAAAAAGGAACCCCCTACACTGTTGGTGGGAATGTAAATTGGTGCAGCCACTACGGAGGACAGTATGGAGATTCCTTAGAAAACTAAAAGACATTGAAACAATCCAAATGTCCATCAACAGATGACTGGATAAAGAATACACACACACACACACACACACAGTGGACTACTACTCAGTCATAAAAAAGAATCAAATAATGCCATTTGCAGCAACATGGATGGACCTGGAGATTGTCATTCTAAGTAAAATAAGCCAGAAAGAGAAAGAAAAATACCATATGATATTGCTTATATGTCAAATCTAAAAAAGACACAAATGAACTACTTATTATTTATAACTTAGATGGCTGATTTCTTTTTTTTTTTTAACATTTTTTATTGAGTTATAGTCATTTTAGATGGCTGATTTCTTGAACATGAGTAAGCACACTTGGCTGTCCTTTACGATTGGATTACTGCATTGTTGATTCTTATTTTGTGGTTGGCTTTATTTCTTTGGTAACTATGTAAGATTAAAAAGTTAAATCTCTAAACCGTCTTCCAGGCCCCCCTCCCGCCAGCGCCCCCTATAGGCTGAACTCAGCAGGACCTGGGAAACGGGGTCCCTGCCTTACAGGCTGGACTGAGGGAGGGCAGGGGGTATCCAGGAGCAGGGGACCCGGAGTGTCGGGGCAGCAGGTGGGAAAGAACACCCACTGGGCCAGGCTGCCTGTGCTGAGTTGAGTGACCTTGGGCCCATCAGAGCCTCAGTTTCCCCAACAGAAAATGAGGCCAAAGCTGATCCCCCCAACACTGTGGGCTCCGTGGGCGCCGGGCGCTGTGGTCACTGTTATCTTCCCTGTGTCCACAGGGTGGCACTTCCTTCCTTCCTTCCGCCTTTTGTCTTGGGAAGGTTCCAAAACGCCTCTGGGGGCGAAAGCTGAGCAGACCGCACAGGAAGCGGCCAGGGCCGGCTCGATAATTGGTTGATTGACTGACTCCATGCTCAGCCGTGTGGCTAACGGGACAAATGAGCCTGAATGGCCGGGCACGCGGGAGGGGCCCGGAGGTGGCTGAGGGCGCCCAGGGGAGGGTGGGCAGGACTGGGGGGGTCCCTGGGCTGAGGGAGTGCCTGGGAGAGGCCGGAGGTGATGGAAATTTCTGGTCTCTGGCCTGGGCAGTTTTCTGTGAAGGGAGTAAGTAGTTCTTGAAATTCTTCCTCAGACGCCCCCACGTCGGCACTGAGTGTGACACAGACACGCGGGATGAGAGCTTTGGGACAAATATGAGCAAATGCTCTTGGGGATTAACTCTTCTGCTCCTCGAGGTGGCCGCCTAAGGAGGAGGCAGGCCCAGAGCCATTTCACAGATGGGCAAGGGGAGACTGGGGTCACTGGCTCAGCTCCTTCAGCTCCTGATGAGACCCCGACGCCCTCCCTTTGCGTTTCTCCACCAGCAGCCCGAGGGGTGGAGGGGGTGTGCCGTCTCTGGACTCACACGGGGTCCCCTAGGGAAGGGTGTGGATGTCACCTGGGTAAGATGCACCAGGCAGCTGGCCGGCCACTTGGAGCTAGTCTGTGGGCTCGGCACTCCCAGAGGGGTGGGGGGCAGATTGGAGTTTGGGGGCTGCCATCCCCAAGGACAGGGCAAGGGCAGGCAGCCCTGAGCGCCCCCTCTCCGCGGGCTGGACAGCTCTGGCCAGGACCGGCTGGGTGGTGGGAGGAAGCTGCTCCCCCAGGCCTGACGCCCCAACTCGTGTTCTCTGCTGCCTCCCACTCCGGCCCCCACCCCGGCATCCGAAACCACAGCTGCCTGTGGTGAGTCAGGCTGGAGCCTGAGGGGCTGAGCCCAGGTCCGAGGGAGGGAAGGAAGGAGGGGGGAGGGGTGTTCCCAATGCTGGTCCCTCCCCCACAGTGGGGGTCAGTGCCCTCCTGCTCCCCCAGGAAGTGAATTCCCTCAATGATGAAGGGAGGAGAGAGCTGGCTAAGTGTTGCGAGTATGTGCACTGGTCACATCACCCACCCCACTGAGCAGGGCCGTGAATTAGGGGGGGGGGAGTGGAGGCTGGTCAGGGAACAGCCCCCAGGACTCCTGGGTCCAGTCCAGCCTCCCCTCCAGGCAGCTCAGGTTTCAGCACTGATTTCTGCCCTCAGTGGAGGGGCTCCACCCTCCCCAGCACAGCTGCTCTGCTTACCCCGGCCTCCGCTCCCACGCTTGCGCCAGGGATGGAGGCAGGGAGCTTGGAGGTTGACAATGAGACCAGCCCCCAGTCGGCTGGCCTCCTGCACCATGACCTGTGTCAAGAGACCAACATCAGGCTCCTCTTTCCCAAGCCCCAACTCTGGGCCCCTCCTGGAATCTGAAAATCTTCCCTGTGCCTCACTTGTGGACTGCAGGCCTGGTGTGATCCAGCCCCATGGCCGCACGGTTCCCTCCACCCTGGCCTTTTTGCTGTCCCTGAACACCTGCCTTTGCACTTGCTGTTCCTTCTGCGTGGATCACTGTCTCCACACTTTTGTTCCCTAGGAGCTTAGGTCTGTCTGGGCTCAAATGACTCCTCCCCTGAAACAGTGACAGCTATACATTAACTGAGATGAACTCAGTCGTAGGTCGGGGTTAAGAGCACAAGCTGTGGATCCTCATTAGCTGCGAAAACTTCCACAAATAGCTTGCTGTCTCTGTGGCTCAGTTTCGTCACCTGTAAGGGCACACGGAGCCAGCACAGCACCTGCTCAAGACCTCCACTGGAGTGTGGCTTCCTGGAAGGGGGCCTGGCAGTTCACAGAAGCCCAGGGTACACTTTTGACTCAGTTGGGGAGGCCACCAGGAGGTCCTGGGGCCTCCCTGAGGGTGAACCAAATACCACAGTGTCGATGCCCCGGGGCCAGTCCTCCCAGCCTTGGCCCACCAAGCTTTATGGGGGTCCAGCCTCTCGACTCCACATACCCTTGGCAATATCCCCCAGGAACACCAATTATAAGCCAGGTTGGCTGGGTATGTGGATATCTGACCCACAATCACTGATCAGTAGCGACTTTAAGCATCTAGACCTCAGCCTGCTCCACTGCCCCGTAGGGCTCCACTTTCTAGCTGGGTGACCTTGGATGAGGGGCAGGCACTTAGGCCACTTCTCATCTGAAAAGCCACAATGTTCCTCCAGAGACCCTGGGGCCCCACTGCCAGGTTCAGCTTCCCAGGGTGTCACTATCCTGTGACCATGCTGTGCCTCAGTTTCCCCACCTGTAAAATGGATACTCCTGACCAGCTTGGGATGGCGCTGGCCTGAGGAGGTGGAGGAGGAGGAACGAGGTGGGGTGTGGCGTCAAGTCAGTTCTGCGGGCACATGGCTCCAGTTCCCCACTCCCTGGTCTGGGGACTCATCCTGCTCCCACCTCCACGGGGCTTGGCCAGGCGCTCAGTGTGCCTCTGGCTGGCCTCCAGAATTCGGGAAAGAGTTGGTGGCTGCCAATGTGCCGGCTCTCAGAGGGAGAACGGGCAGGGGGGGAGGCAGGGGTGTGGGCTGGAGGCCGTGGGCCGAGGCTGTCCGGGCGTCCGGCCAGCGCCGGGCAGTGAGTCAGGGCCCAGGCATGCGAAGGGCCAGGGCCTCTCCCGGCCCCTGTGAGCTCAGGCACCTCCCTGAGCCCGCCTGCCGGGGCCCCACGGGGCTGCGTTCCTCACCCACTTGCTCACTCCCTGGGCCTGTCATGGGGGCTGCTTGGGGAGACGGGGACACAGGAGCCTGGGTTCATGCAGCCTCCCTCAAGCGACCTTCCTCATCTTGGGGAAACTGAGCTCCAGGCAGGCAACGCCTCCGGGGCCCCTCCCAGAACAAAGTGGGGTGTCTGCTTGGGCTGGGAAGCCGGCCCAGGGCACAGATAAGTGCGCCTGCCCCCCAGCACCTGCATTCTCTCCCAGGACCCTGTGCCCGTAAGTCTGTTTAACTAGAGGGAAACACGTCTCTCCGTCCCCAGTCCCCCAGGACCCGTGGCTGGGCTGGGTCTACTCAGGGCGGGAGGCCTCCTGGCACCTTCACTCATGCAGGGGAACAGGTGCAGTCCAGCTGTGTCAGCAGGAACAGCCACCAGGGTGACAGCGGCTCCTTCGCTGGCCTTGGCTGAAGACTGGTTCCTGGCTGAGGCTGCAAGTCCTGCGAGTGGTCCACCAGTGCTGTCACAACAGGGGTGAGCTCCTGGCATCTGGAGGGCGGAGGCAGGGGTGACGCCACCTGTCCCACCATGTCCAGGACAGCCCCCTCCGGAGAGAGTGACCTGGTCCCAGGTTGAGGCAGGAAAGCCCTGGTCCAGGTCCAGTCTTTCGCCCTTCAGAGGCCAAGGGTACAAATGAAGGGCTCTGCTTCTTTTTTACATCATAAAAAACTCCGCCAACTTTGAAAGTGAAAACAGCCCAGGAGGGCTTATGTGAACATTTCCTTGAATATGTAAAGCCAGGCCCTCAGCACGAAGGCAGGGCCTCTGAAGTTCTTCTGGGAATCTTTCTCTGTGAGCTGAGTGGCCTGGGGTTTCTTACATTTCAGGGAAACCAACAACCCCCTTTTTTGGGTCTATTTCCTGGAGCCCGACAGGTAGGACTCCTTGACCTAGTCCTCCGAGGGTCACCGGAAGGGACTGTTTTTAGTGCCCACTTAATGTACTCAGGTGCTGCTAGAACTTAATGTTACCTCTGCCTAGAGTGTTCCTCTCTGATTAAGAAATACTAATTGTACGTATTGTAAACAATTAAGTCATACAGGGGTGCACAAAACCCAGAGGTTCATGTAACTAACAAATCTACTGGCTTCAGGCAAAGCTGTATCCAGGAGGTACCTGATATCAAAGGGACCCTACTTCTCACTCTCTACCCCCAGGCAGGCTGGCAGACAAGCTCCGCACTCTTAGTAGTACCTCAGTCACTGAGGATGGGGGTTAGGTGAGCACACTGATTGGCTAGCTCAGGCCTGGGCTGCATGCTGAATCAGTTAGGATTTACTTTAGCTGTTTGTGATAGAAAAACCAAAATAACAATTCCTCACCCCCAAAGTCCAGGATAGTTACCTGGCTCCATCATCAGGGAATCAAGCTCCCATCATACCTAGAGGATTACACCCTTCAAGCGTGGCAACATAGCTGCCAGGGCTCCAGCCACCACATCCAAATTCCAGAAGACAAAGGGGAGGGGAAAGGGTATATGCCCTTGCCTTTTAAGGATCTTCCTACAAGTCTCACACAACACTTCCTTTTATACTTCACTGTCCGAAACTTAGCTGCAACGGAGGCTGGGAAATGTTGTGTTTTGACCTGGCAGCTAAAAGGATTCCCTTACTAAAGGTAGATGGGAGAATGGCTACTAGGGAGGCAACCAGTGGTCTCTGACACGCAGCCCATCCTGGAGCAGGGATGGGTCCATGTACATCGCATAATGTAATCTCTTCACGACTGACTCGTCCCTTCAAGTTTCAGCACAAACGCTGCCCTCATCCTCTGGGAAGCAGACCTCCTCCCCAGCCAGGGCCCCACAGCACTGTGGACTCTCTCTAGCTCAAGGGTGGCATCTGATCACTTTTGACTCCTCCCCTGGCTGAAGGGATCTGTCACCTTCATCTTGTCTTGGGCACCCAGTACAGTTCTGGGCACACATTGGCACTCAGAGTGGGAACTCGGAATGAATAAGGACCAAACTTGAATAACAGATGACAAACACCTGGAATTTGTCATCGGATACTGCAGTGCCATTTGCATGTGTGGTCAAGATGTGAAGTCACCGGCCTGATATGGTTCAGTCAGTCTCTGATTACCTAGCCAAGGCCAGTCTAGCATCTGAGGCCAAAAATCAAGATGGGGGAAAGGGAAATCCAGTAAAAAAAAAAAAAAGAAAAAAAAAAGTCATTTATGTGTAAACATTTAATTTTAAGCTGATCTCACCACTGAGGCACTGACCACCCACCACGGCTGACTCTCACTGTGTTGGATTATAAGACACAGTCCAAGAGACTTCTCTCTACCACTCCGCGTCCACCAAGCTCCAGAGATAGTCGCTGATGAATTTCTTGGAGAGCTGGGTGCCGTCCAGGTGGATGGGCTGGGCGACGCTGGGGCCGTGATGTACTTAGGGCATGACGTAAGGAAACCTGGCACACACAGCCCTCCCCCTCGACAAAAGGGTACTGGCTTTACATTTTTACTATGAAGCTATTTAGAGACTGAAACACATTTTCATGAACAAAAAGTAAAATTCTGATCACGCATTGCCCTTTAAAAAAAACTGTGGTAAAATACATATAACACTATATAGTTAACATCTTAAACATTTTAGTGTCCATTTCAGTGGCATTAAGCACATTCACGTTGCTGCGCAACCATCACCACCATCCACCTCCAGGACTCTTTTCATCTTGTGAAACAGAAACTCTGTCCCCATTAAACACTGCCTCCCCCAGACCCTGATAATCACAGTCCTACTTTGTCTCCAGGAATTTGACTCCCCTAGGGACCTCATGTAGGTGGAATCACACAGTATTGACTTCTTCTGTCTGGTTTACTTCACTCAGCATATTATGTTCCGGGTTCACCCATGTAAGAGAGTATGGGCCAGATTTCTTTCCTTTTTAAGAGTGAATAATATTCCACTATATGGATGGACCATATTCTGTTTATCTGGTCATTTGCTGATGGACACTGGGGCTGCCTCCACCTTTTGGCTACTGTGAATGGTGCCAAACGTGGGTGAACATGGGTGTACGAACATCTGTTCAAGTTCCTGCTTTCAATTCTTTCATGTGTCTACCAGAAGTGAACTGCTGGGTCATAAGGTAATTCTGTCTAATTTTTCAGGGCCTGCCATAGCGTCTGTACCATTTAACATTCCCACCAACAGTGCACAGGGTTCCACTTTCTCCACAAAGGATACTGCCTTTGATCATCCCCGGCTCACACTCATAATCCCACTCGATTTTACTAATTCGGCGATAAAGTTGAGCCACATACCTATGCAAGAAGACAAGAGAGAGAGAAAAGGAAGTTACTCCAGCACCAACTCCAGCAAAGAGCTGCAGGCTGTACACACACACACTCACACCGCGTTCGGTGGACCTACACGGCTGAAGGGATGGTGACTGTAGTGTCTTCATCAACCTCCCTCTCCTGTCTTTCAAGATCGGCCTCGATCTCCTTGAGCTCCTCCAGCTCTCTGCTGAGCTGAGTAAGGCAGGCAGTTAAGGACCCCTTGCTTTGGAAGGAGGGCTGGGCTGCCCACATGCTAACACCAACCACCTCGGGGCTGGGGCCGCTGGTTCCAAGCACCTCCCAGGCAAGGCTGGGGCCCAGCGGTTCCGCAAACACAGGAAAGGATATAGGAGGCTGGCCTTCAGATGGGTGTCCTCCTCGCTGGCCCTCTGAAGCTCAGCTTCAAGCTGCTGCAGCTCGGTGCCACCCTGGTGCGCCTGCTCCTTTGCGTCAAGAAGGCTCTGGGCCACCTCTTTCTCCGCAGCAAGGATCTCTGCAGGACGGGGACAAGTCTGTGCCCCTCAACTCGGGCTCCTTAGGAGAGCCTCGGACGGAGGCGGTTCATTGGCCTGTGGCCTCAACGCCCATCTATGGCCATGTTCTCACTTCTATCTGTAGCTCCCGAACCCATCACCCTATTTCCAAATGCCCACCAAGGGCGCCCCCCTGGACCTGGTGTAAGTGCTTCCCATTTCACCAAATCACACTTGAATCCACCCAAAATAATAAAGTCTGGTCCTTCTTTGCATATGTCTTAATTTACGATGCCACTCTCGACTCTGTTGCCTGAGCAACCAGCCCGGGACTCACTATCCACATCCAGTTAACCATCCTGCCTGGTGGGTCCCTCCTCCCTCGCGCAGGTCCTTTATCCCTCCAGGACCACCCAACTGCCTCCCTGTCGTGCCCCTCCTTGGTCTCTACAGTTGCCAATCCTTTCTGCTATCTGTCTTCAGAGCTGCTGCATTAGAGGCCAAATGTTAAATTACTCCCCTGCTCAAAGACCCCCCCATAGCTCCCCAGTGTCTCCAGGATAAGGTCCAGGTTTCTTTGGGCATCTTCACCATCCCTGCCAACCTCCTTTCTCCCTGTTTTTTGCCCCCACCAGGTGCTTTTCCCTCCACTCTGGCTGCAAAAATGCCTCATCATTCTGCAAACATGCCACATTTTTTTCCTGGGCCTCTGTCTGCTTGTCCTCCAAGGATGCCCCAGTGTCCCTGCCCATGGGGCACACCCATTCCCGGCCTTCAAGGCCTCCTGGGTAAAGCCCGACACTCTCCTCTCTTTCCTGGGGTGAGACTGTGCTTCCAGGACAGCCTCTATCACCCCAAACTATTTATTCCTTGTATTTCTTCTTCGAAGCAGAGATTGCATCTTAAATTCACCACATTATTGCCAGCACCTACACAGAATAAACACATTTTGAACAAAACATCCAAAAAGATCAAAAACACCTGAAGGAGGTTGCTGTGTTCCTGCCCAGAGTCAGAGAAACCTGCCAACTCAGAAAAGGCACAGATGAAAATGCTTCCCAAAGGGCCGGAGTTTAAGTGCTTACAAACTTTAAGTTAATTTTTAGTCAAAGTATTACATGTATATGGTTATGAAAATTTACACACACACACACACACTTGCACACACCCCTCTCTAAGTCTCTCCATCCTCTGAAGCAGCCACTTTCAACTCTTCACTGTTTTCTCTGGCACCGACCTTCATATTTCTAAATAATTTGCTTATGCTGCTATTTCTTGATTTGTCTGAATTGGATGGTGCCTGCTGATTTCCTGTTAGGAGAGCTGAGGGCCTGGCTTTTCTTACGCAGCCTTTCTGCCCTTTCTCTACTCACCCTCCGAACAGCAACTGAGTCTCCTTGGACCCTCCCTGGGGGTGAGCTCTTCCCCATGGATATTCATTATAAGCCGTCTTCACCAGAGTGTGTGCTAAGTGCCACGAGCGACCGGGAGCCCTAACACCTGACCCCCTTTGAGAGGCGACGAGCAGATGCCCGAAGAGGTTCAGTGACTTGTCTACAGCACCTAGCTCCGAAGCCGGGATCTGAACTCGATCCTTTTGATGGAAGCCCCAGCTCCCTGGAACACAGACTCTTGTCTCCTTGCCCCGAATCCATGTGTTCTGCTGAAACCCAGACAGGCTGGGCTATGCTGATCTTCTCCCCAACTATCAATGGAGGGGGAGTTAATGGAGGGGGAGAGGAGGAAAGAAACAATAGGGAAGGAGGGAGGAGGGGGAGGAAAGAGCAGAAGACTCAGACCAGGGCATCCGTCATGCTTAGACTAATATCCAAACTCCTGGGGGCTCACAGGTCTGGCAGGGTCTGGTTGCTGCCAACCCAGCTTCTACTACTTTCTCTTGGGTCTCCAGGCTCCTTTTCACCTGACCTTTGTCTTTGCAGTTCCCTCTGCCAGGAACTCTCCTCCCCAGTCATCCGATGGCTAGCTCCTAGGCCATTCAAGTCTCAACCCAAACGGCACTCATAAAGTATAACTGTAAAAAGGCATTACAGCAGCCTGGCACTGAAACTGCGGTGGAAAACTAAATGACAGTTCCTCAAGAAATTAAATATCAAATTACCATCTGATCCAGCGTTTCCACTTCTGGTAAAATACAAAAAAGAATTGACAGCAGGGACTCGAAGAGATATTTGTACACTCATGTTCATAGCAGCATTATTCACAATAGCCAAGGGGTGGAAGCAACCCAAGTGTCCACTGACGGATGAATGGATAAACAAAATGTGGTGAGTCCGTACAATGGAATACTGGAGAAGGATGGTGGTGATGGTTGCAGAACATTGTGAACGTACTTCATGCTACTGAACATTTAAAAAGAGTGAAAATGGTAAATCCTACATTATGTCAATTTTATCACAATAAAAAAAAGTTTCTAGCCTTAAAAAAAAACCCTTAAGCTGAGAAAAGCTGCAACAAGGGCCCCGCCCTTCTTCAAAGGCAGTGTTGTGCAAGGATCAACATCCACGAATCTCACTTTGATCCATCAAGAGGTGCTATCGGCAGCCCCATTTCACAGATGAGGAAACTGAGGCTTGAGAAGGAAGCCACTGGGCTGGGACCACAGGGCTCATGAGTTAACAGCTGAAATCCTTAGCCCATCACTTTCTGACATTCATTTCTCTTGTTTATCTTCAGTCCTTGCCCCACCAGCATATCAGCTCCTCCCACCAAGGGGTTTTTGTCTGTTTTGTTCTCTGCTGTCACCCCAGGGCAGGCACTATGCCTAGACACAGCAGGTGCTCAATAAAACATCTGACCAACCTCAGCAGGAAGATGCAGACTATTGTTACAATTTTATGGGAAACAGAGGCACTGAGAGATTAAGTAAATCACCTCAAATCTCACAGCTGGGAAGTGGGGGTGCTAGGATTCCAATCCCGTGCTTTGAGGACACATGAATCCCAATTCAAACGCCAAGTCCACCAGCTCCTGCTCACAGAGCGCTCAGAACTGGGCCGGATCTGCGAGATCCTATATTCACTACTAAACCCCAGGAGGGTGAACTGCTGTCCTGAAGTCCATTTCACGAATGGCTCATTCGCCGGTCCCACGAGTTAACAGGATAGGGAATGGGGGCGCACAAGAGGAGGGCAGTTTCGCGGCCTGCCAAGCCGCCCCTCCCATCACACGGGCCCCGGCCGCGCCCACCCCAGCCTTCACCTCGCAGCCGCTGGTCCGCGCCGTCTTGCGTCTCCAGCAGCCGCTCCACCACCTGCTCGTGGCGCCCCAGCAGCCGTCGTTGCTGCGCCTCGGCGCGGTTGGCGCCCAGCAGGCTCAGCAGCCCCTGGCTCACCTCCTCCATGTCGCGGAAGGCCGCCATGACTACGCCAGGATCAATCCCGCGCAAATTTAACTCCCCCGTTGCCCCGCCCCCTTCCCGCAGAGAACCGTCTCTATTGGGTTGACCCCACGTCAGTCATCAGTGGATGAGGCTGGCCACTTCGAGTCGAACCAGTGCGCCTGCGCCGGCTCCTCTGTCAGTATCTGCGCTGCCCAATCTGCGCAGGAAGGGGACGCCCCCCCACCCCGAAGCCTGCCTGATGCGCCTGCGCAGACTGGAAAAAAAACGGCTGCAAGGGCTTTAAACTGCTGCCAAGTTTCTTCTCGGGTCCTTCTGCTGCGTGCAGGGCGGGATTCTAGGGGCGAGGCAGTGAGCTGCTTATTGTGGAGCTGACGTCCTGCGGTGTGTGTGTGGGATACTCAGAGTAAACATCATACAGAAGTAAATTCTCTAAGAAGCTGCGTAGCTAAATGGAGCCTGCCACCAGATTTATTGGGTTCCAATCCCAGATTTCCAGATTTGACAGTGTTACCCCCGGGCAAATTGCTTCATCCTTCTGTGCTTCTCTTTCCAACTTAGTGAAATAAGGGTCATCAGAGTGTCTACTTAAGATGTAGCGTGAGAGTTAAATGAGGGCATTGCCCGATATTCAGTACGTGCTATATAGGCGTTAAATAAACGCTAGAACGCTAGTGGGTGAGGTGTCTAACTCTCACCGAACATCCTGTGTACGGAGTTAAAGTAGAGGAAAGACAAAATGTTCACTTTTGTGACCTGTTCCTCAAAGGGGGTGAAGAAATCAGCTCAGCGGGTCAGGACCAGCATTTTCTACAAAATACAACGGGGGAAAAATCAGTGCATTGTGTGAAGAAAGCTAGGTATTATTTTGGGAAACAAGGCTTTTGTCTACTGGCTGTGGTATTGTATTTTCCCCCAAAATGGCTACAGAAATAGTTCCAACTTTGCCACTCCCTGTCAAGAGGCAGACTCCAGTTCTTCTCTTGAACTTGAACAGAACTTTGTGCCACAAACAGATGTGGCAGAAGGGACAGTGTGTGACTAGATTAGAAATGAGGATACATTTTTGCCTGATGCTGGTTCACTCTCTCAATTTTAGGTTGCTAGTGCTTGGAGCCCAGCTTCCATGTTGTGAGGAAGCCCAAGCCACATGAAGAGTCTCCCACATAAGGTCCCAGCCAGAGCCAGCATCAACCACCAGGCAAGTAAGTGAGTGAGCATTGAGATGATTCCAGCCTCCAGCCTTTGAGCCATCCCAGCTTACACCAAAAGGAGCAGAGAGAGAGCTGTTCCCAGCAAGCCCGGGTTGAACTGCAGGTTTGTGAGCATGCTCAATGATGTTGTTTAAAGCCAGTAATTTCGGGGGTAATTTGTTATGTGGCCATAACACCTGGATCACTGGTTCACCTGTGAAATTTGTGTCTTGCCACAGGTTATGTAAAAAAAAAAATCATTGAAAGCCACTGCTCTAGTGGCAAGCCCTCCCAGTAAATAAGGAAATAAATGATCGGGATCATTTTAGACCTGCCATGAGGACGATAAAACAGGGTCATAGGAGAGTTGGAGAGGGATGACTTTAGGTTAGGTGGTCAGGGATGGACTTCCTGAGGAGGGGACAGATGAACTGGGATCTGAGTGATCGAAAACGTATTGAGAAACAAAGGACAAGGCAGAGGAAAGAGCACGTGCAAAGGCCCCTTGAGGTTGAGTAGTTTAATTTCTTTAAGGAATAGTGAGGAGGTTGGCATGGCCAGAGAGGACTGAGCAAGTGGTTTCACTGGGGTCCCAGAAGCCTTATTCTGGTGCAGTGGGGGGCACTGGAAGGCGTTAAGCAGGGAAGAGCTACGGAGTGGATTGGCTCCAGATCTTCTGGAATCAAGAGAACTTGCCAACAAAACTGGATGTGCAGAATGAGGAAGAGGAAGAGGATGATGCTTCCTGGATGTTTGGCCCTGTTGGGTGGTGGTGGTGCTAGTGGCCAAAAGGGGCAGGAGCCAGTGGCCAGGAGCAGGTGAGGGGCTACATGAAATGAAAAGTCTGGCGACACTCCCAATGCCTGGAGCATGGCCACGTGGGACTTTCAAGAAGATGGTTGCTTGGCCATATGAGTCTGGGCTGCAAATAGAAATCCGGACGTTGTCAGAGTGCAGCCATCAGATGGCCCTGGGGGGGGAGTATGGAGAGAAAGAGGTCCAAGAACCAGGTTCAGAGACCCCCACCCCACCCCACCCCAATTGCAGACATTGGAGAAAAGAGAAGCTGGTGAGACAGAAAAGGCACAGCCCAGGATGGAGGAGAGAAACTACAACAGAGACGTTAGGAAATGTGATTTTCACTGAACATCAGAGTCTGACAGCTCCCCAACCCCAGGCCCAGAGCTTATTGCCCTGAGGTAGTTTTTGCCAAGACCCAGGGGCTGCTCATGTTTTAATATTTTACAGGGGTCATGGAGCTGGGGACACCCTTAGGGCTTATATATTTAGTCTCCCTTGGGTCACAGATTCCTTTGAAATCTTTTTTTTTTTAAGCTTTTCTGTTTTTTTTTTTTAATTGAATGTACTGGGGATTGCACCCAGGACCTCAAGCATGCTAAGCTCATGCTCTACACTGAGCTCTACCCTCTGCCCCTGACCTTGAGATCTAATGAAAGCAATGGGAGAGAATCTTCCTTGGAAAACGTACCCAACATCCATACATTTTTGGAATTTGTGCAGTTTTGGGGTTCAGGACCCCAGAAGGCCATCCTCAGATTTTCAGATTAAGAACCCCCCTGGTCCGGCCCGAGAGTGGCTAGCAGATGTCGAAGTGGTTGGGTATGAAGCTGGGTCCCCGGAATCGGCACTTATAACATCACTCACCCTCCTGAGGCTGAGCATTTGATGCTGAGATTGCTCTGTCACCATTGGCTGTGTGACCTTTGGTAGCGGGCTCACCGTCTCTGTGCCTAAAGGCAGCGGGTTAACGTACAATGCTGAGTAAATGAGGAGATAAGACCATAGGTTCAGTTTCTGGCTCTGCAGTTTTTAACCTGTGACCTTGGCAAGTTCTTACCTTTCTAAGCCATGGGCTAATGATGGCTCTCCTATCAGCTGGGGTAGGATGTTCCCGTGATAGGCCGTTCCTGATTTCACAACCACAGCCTGACATATAAATGCTCCCTTCCAAAAGGCCACTTACCTCTTTTCCAAAAAACAAAGCAAAAACCACTCCCAGCCATTAGGATGGCTACTAATTTTTTTTTTAATCAGAAAATAACAATTGTTGGTGAGGAGGTGGAGAAACTGGTTGGTGGGAATGGAAATTGGTACAGCTGCTATGGAAAAGAACACAGCTGTACCTTAAAAATACTAAAAATAGAAGGACCGTATGACCCCGCAATTTTACTTCTAGGTATAGACCCCCACCATTGAAAGCTGGGACTTGAAGAGATATTTGTACACCCAGCATTATTTACAACAGCCAAAAGGTGGAAGCAACCAAGTGTCCATTGATGGATGAATGGATAAACAAATGCAAACAGTGGAATATTACTCAATCTTTTTCTAAAAATTTTTCCTTTTTCATATATTTTTATTGTATTTATCATTATTTTCCCCCCTTAATGGAGCTACCCAGGACCCTGTGCATGCCAAGCACACACTCTACCACTGAGCTATACCCCCCATCCCCTATTCAGTCTTTTTTTAAGTAAGAAAATACTGCCACATGGTACAACATGGATGGATCTTGAGGATATTATGCTAAGTGAAATAAGCCAGTCACAAAAAGACAAATATTGCAGAATTCCACTTACAAGAGGTCCCTAGAGGAGTCAAATTCATAGAGACAGAGAGTAGAATGGTGGCTGCCATCGGCGGGGGTGGGTGGGGGTGTTGAAGAGTTAATGTTTAATGAGGACAGAGTTTCACTTTGGGAAGATGAAAAGAGTTCTGGAGGTCGATGGTGGTGATGATTGCACAACAATGTGAATGTACCTAATGCCACTGAACTTCACAATTAAAAATAGTTTTGGGGGGAGGGTATAGCTCAGTGGTAGAGTACGTGCTTAGCATGCACGAGGTCCTGGGTTCAACTCCCAGTACCTCCAATGAAAGATTAAAAAAAATAGTTTTGACGGTAAATGTTTTGTTATGTATATTTTGCCACAAAAATAAACATAGCTATATTTTTAAAAACCAAAGCGAGACAAGGAGTTTAGGGAGTGGAGAATGGGGTCTTAAGCCTGAGCTGAACAAGGTCACAAAGATGACGAAACGGTCCTGGGTAATTGCTTGTGAGAAACAATTTCTTTTAGGGGCGGTAATTAGATTTTATTTTAATGCTAAGCACGTGCTCTACCACTGAGCTACACCCTCCCCTGAGAAACAATTTTTAAAAAATTTTTCAAAAGGCCCTTTCTTGGGTTACAAACCCTTCTGGAAAACTGACAAGATCAGTGGAACTTCTGCTCAGAAATACACAACTTCACATAAAATGTTGGGGACTTCCTACACCGTCTGAAAACGCCCCATTATCTCCTGGTTGAACAGTCTGGAGGAAAAACCGAGGAAGTGATAATCAAGAGAGCAATCATCCATCATCAGCTACACTTGAGGGGAGAGGGGAGAGTGGCCCGGGGCCTCAGTGGGGCGGGGGGTGCCTGAGGATGTTCCACTCCCTGTCCTGGTGCTGGTGACGTGGAAAGGTTCACTTTCCAAAAATCCATGGGGCTGGCGGGTGAGGTATAGCTCAGTGGTAGAGTGCTTGCTTATTTAGCATGCATAGGGTCCTGGGTTCAATCCCCAGCACCTCCTTTTTAAAAAAGCCTAAATAAACCTAATTACCTCCGCACTCCAAAACAAAAACAAAAAAACTCAAAACAAACCAATCATGGAGCTGTACACTTTTGTACATGACTTGTACACAAAATGTCTATGATACCTCAATAAAAAATACAACAGCAAAACAACCTATTAGAAAATTTAATAGTTTAATACCCAACCTATTAGAAAAAGGTTTGGCAGGAGATACTCCAAAGTATTGAAAATGGCAGGCATTTCTACCAAGAGGGACCATGGCACCCTCCACCATGCCAAATGTTTCTGTATTTTTAAAATTTTGCCGTTTTATAATCACTATAAATGATCTTGTCACAAGTTAAAAAAAAAAAAACAGTGACCACATTTTCCTGAGCTGTCCACAGTGGGTTTGATTAGAACTTTCTGCCACAGTGGTGGTGGCTCTGTGTCTCTGCAGCCCAGTACAGTAGCCACCAGCCACATGCAGCCACTGAGCATGAATTAATTACAGTTGATTTACATTTAAGTGGAAATTGCCACAGGTGGCTAGTGGCTACAGTCTTGGACAGTGCCAGTGTAGGGCAGAGCGTAAGGGAGTTTACTGTAATAGTCTTGCCACTTTTCTGTAGCGTCGAACACTGTTCAAGTAAGTCAGTTTTTAAAAAGAGATCGATTTTAAAGCTTCAGGATGAGTTCAGTGAGACAAGACCAGATACAGATGCTTTGGTATTATCATAAGGTAGCTTTATTAAATTCCTTTACCTTCTAAAAAATGATTACAAAAAGGAATACTTCATTTAAGTGTAATACTGACTTTATGGACGTACCGTGGTCGGAAAGTGAAGTTCAAGGTCATGAGTACATGTGAGAAGAGAGCAGGGTCAAAGGCAGGACCCCTGTAGACTGACACGCCAAGCCCAATGGGCGTAGGGGACAAGAGAACACAGGGATAAATACGGACTTATGGTGGGGGGGGCGCAGTTTAAAGAGCTGCTTCTGGAAGTTTCAAATAAACACACCCACTGGCTCCAGGGCCAGACACACAGGCACACAACTTTTGTACCACTTCTCAAAGCTGCCCAGAGCTGTGGCCTTCTGTTAATGCTCACCCCCAGTCAGCTTGGGTTCTGTCCCCCCTCCAGTTTATGCGTACATGTGTGTGCGCGTGCACAAACACACACACACACAAACTGGGATGTCTCCTTTCATCATCCAAGCTCTCTGTCTTAGGAAACATCCCTTCCATCAGAATCAAAGCAAGCCGGACTCTATCAAGCCAGGAAACCTACTTTTCTAGGAGAGAAGCCTGCACTTAGCTTTACTGAATGAACATGTAAGGGCCGAAGGGACTGCTCTGTCCTGCTGGGGTTTGGCTTCAACCCTGATGGCCGAGCTGAGAAATGGACAAGGGAGGGCAGGACACCTAAGAGCTAGGGGTCTCACTGTCCAGTCACAAGGCACTTTTTGAGACTCAAAACCTGGTCCCCACCTTCTTTTTGGTCACAAAAGGAAAGAATGAGAAAAAACTGCATTGAGATTCTCAGGACAAAACAGGTCATGCAGGGAACTGCGTGTGCTGGGAGAGCCCCATTTCCAGCAGGCTCCATTCCAGGCAGCTCTGGAAAGCCTGTAGGTTGTTTGAAAACCAAAAAAAAAAAAAAAAAAACACACAAAAAACCCAAAAAAACCCAGCTGGCCCTTGTTTGGTTTTCGGCAAAGCCCTGTCTCTTTAAGTTTGCACTGGGAGCCCTTGGGGGCAGCCAACTTTTAATGGAGCACACATGGCGTTGCTGGCCCTGCGCCAATGCTTTGCCACAGTCTCATGCCCTGTTTTCTTTCCTTTGAGGAGAGAAATTCTGGAGTCTGGAGAGGACAAGGATGGCCCCGTCACTGGGGTGCCAAGCCCAGGGATGCAGCGGCCACTCTGGGAACTGGATTCATTTCCTGCGTCTCCAGGTCTGAAGGATTTTTCTAGGAAAATGAGTATCTGCCAGGGCCCCCCTGCAGGGAGGGGATGGATTGCTGGGTAATTTCTCCATGGGAACTGCTGGCACATCTCGGCTGCTGGGTCCTGAGCTCCCCCCACCCCACCCCACCTGAATAGGGGTGACACTGGCTGTGACAACAAGCAGAACGCAGAAGAAACAATGACATTTCCTACCCCGGGTGACAAGGACAGGATCTGCTGTGTGAAGAGACCAGAAGAAAATTCCACTAAGAAAGCCGTCTGGGGTCGGGTGGGAGTGGACAAGATGCTATTATATACCAGACAATTAAATGGAGGGGGAGGTGTGGCGAGGGGGCGTTACGCCACTCCAGACGCGATCCGATCCATGTGTAGTAACATTCAGGATTCAAAGGAAAATGTGCGATTCCAGTGACTTTCAAATCTGGCAACAAATAACCTGATTTTTTTCCCCTCTCCCCTGACAATGATTTAAAAATACAATATTTTTCCCCTCTCACCCTCCTCCACGTATATTGCCAGTCAATTGTTCTCAGTGTTCTTCACAAACCCACGCCCCAGCATCAGCCACTGGCACCAATTATATAAGAATTTAGCTCTGGTCTGCGTTGCGGCTGCTTTGAACTGGGGTACTAGGAAAAACCAGCTTATAGCTGAAGTCTTGTCGCTGTTGGGGGCTCCCCCCGGGAAGCAGAAGAAAAACCCACTTGCCTTGAAGACTTGGGCCTTGGTGGGGATGGGTTGGGGGCTGGCCAGGGAGGGGACCAGGGAGGAGGGATGAGGGACGAGGCTCCACTCTGGGGCTGCCTGGCACCCCCTTCCCCGAGGAGAGGCACCTCTGGGGACCACCCCCTCACAGCTACTCTTCTGCAGAGGATGACGCAGGGCTCTCATCATCAGACATCGGGGCAAACTGAAACGAGAAGCAGGATTCCTTTCATTTGGCATCCTTTCAAGGTGCCAACTTTGTTGGCTGGCCCTGCACCTGCAGTGAGTGAAAAGGCCTTGGCCTCCTGGCCTCAAGGAAGCAACGCTGAGGAGGAGATGCTTCGGAGAAACACACATGTGAATGGAGTAGAGGATTCTCCCGAAGGAGTAGGAATGGAAGGTGATGAATGTGGAGAGTGGGTGATGGTGGGGGGCCAGCTAAGGGGCAGGGCAGTCCAGGCAAAGGAAACAGCAAGTGCAAAGGCCCTGAGGCAGGGGCAAGGATAAGGCCAGTGTGGCTGGAGCACAGTGAGCAAGGCAGAGGGGAAGGAGAGAGGGGACAGGTGAGGGTGGTCAAGCAGGGCTTGGTGGGCTTTGTGGATGACTTTGGCTTTTTCTCCAAGTGGGGTGGTGGGAGCCATAGAGGTCTGTGAGCAGAGGTGGGATGGACCCCGACGAGTGACCTTAGCTGTTCTGGGGAGAACAGATTGGAGGGGCAGTGAGGGTGGGAGCTAGGGAACCAGGGCAGGGGTAGTGGCAGTGGTCCAGGTGGACAGTGATGGAGGAGTGGGGTTTGTCCCTCAGCAGTCCTTGGGAGCAGGACAACACATCGTATAGCAGGACACTACCCAGCCCCATCACCCTCATCTCCCAGCTGAGGAAAAGAAGCCCAGAGCTGATCCCCAGGTGATGCCCTGAGCGCCACACCTGAGGCTCAGCTGTCCTCACACCCTGAGGAGTGAAGCCAGAAAGACCTGGAGCCTCAGGAAGAACCTGGAAGCCAGGTGAGAGCCACGTGGCTTATGTCTCAGCAACCTTCTCTCTCCTGGCAAATTGCTGTGGTCGACATCCACCACACCCTCCTCAAACCCAGCCCCAGACATGCCTCAGGCAAGTGCAAAGGAGCAGCGAGGCTCCTGACCCCGGTTTGGATTCAGACCCCGAGGTCCCTGTCCCTCCTGTCTGTGAGACTTTGGGCCAGGAGTGTAACCATTCTAAGCCTCAGCTTCCCCACCTAAAAAATGGAAATAATAACAGTACTTTATGCAACTGAACTGGGTTATTGTGGGAGGTTCAAGAAATCACACTTGTTGAGAGGCACCTGGTACACAGTCCCTTAGACTGTCTCCTCCATCAGACAAGGGCAGGGCTTTGGAGACTTATGAGGTGTACCCCTGTCTCCCCCATCAGACTGGAAGGGCTTGTCTCCTCCATCAAGCACTCAGGACACGGAAAGTATCAACTTTACCCTCCTGTTAAGGTTTCCAAAAGAGTGTTTTGCTAACAGGCATGATTTAAAAAAAAAACCAAAAACCCAGATTTCTGTGGTCTAATCAGAGAAATACTGAGTTAGACACAGCTAGGTTAGGTCTCTTTACAGTGAGACCTCTCAAGGCCGTTAATACACTGCATGCTTCGAGTCAAAGCGGAGGTCCTCCGTGTGGTAACGAAGGGCATGCATCTGGAACCAGACAGATCTGGGTTCGAATATTGTGATGTCACCTGGGGCTGCAGTCTCAGCTCTCTGTGCCTTATTTCCTCACGGGGGCAGCGGGAAGGTTCAACAAGCAGCTGACCACACGGTCCTTGACATAGGCCCCCTAAACCATCCGCCCCCCGAGGACCCCCGCTCCCCTCCGCTGCCCGGCGGAGACTGAGACTCACCGAGCACTTGATGTTCATGCGGGAATACAGCATGGAGGCAATTTCACTGTGTCCCGCGTCCAAGGCCACCATCAAAGCTGTGCTCCCATCCTGTAAAGCATCCGTTTTCTATGCTGACGCCCTGCACTGGGCTCCTACCCTCCCCGGGGTGCGCCAGGATGGGGACTCACACCGTCGGTGATGGAGATGTCGCAGCTGGGCACGGCTAGCAGCAGCCCCGTGATCTCCTTGTGGCCGTGCTCGCAGGCGCACATGAGGGCTGTGGAGCCGTCATCATCTTGCACGTTGACGTCCGCCTCGCAGGAAAGCAAGGCTTTGACCACGTCCACCCGCCCGTGGCTGACTGCCAGCATCAGGGCTGTCTGCCCCGCCTGGGCAGGGCAAGGAACAGGCTTATGGATCATGCAGACTGCAGAGCGTGACACCCCTGTTCCAGAACCTTCCATGGTTCCTGAGTACTCTGATGCTAACAGCACCTCCACTTGAGGGCCTCCTTCTGCACCTCAAATAATCCTACCTACCACTGGGCCTTTGCACTTGCTGGTCCCTCTTCCTCCTGCTGGCTCTTTCTCATCTCTCAGGTCTCAGCTTAAATGTCTCCTCCTCGGGGAGGCACTCTATGCCTCCCCACCCTTACACCCACCTAAATCAGATTCCTAACTCATAGGCACAGATGTATGTAAAAATATGTTGAGCTAAAAATTGTACACTATTCTGTGTGCCAAGTAAACCTCCATAAAAATCAAATCAGAGGGAGGGAAATAGCTCAATGGTAGCATGCATGAGGTCCTAGGTTCAATCCCCAGTACCTCCATCTAAAAACTAAATAAACATAATTACCCACCCCTGACAAAAAAAAAGAAAATTTTTAATTAAAAAAAAAAAGTAGAAAAGGGTTAATCTTATGTGCATTTCACCTCAATTAAAAAATTTAAACCACCAAAAGAATTTTAAAAAGAAAGAAAACAGTAAAAAAGCAAGCAGCTTCTGTTATGTGTCATCACAGCATGCCCCTTTTGTCACTGCGTGTAGGCTGTTGCAAATCTCTCCCCTCTTCGCTGTCCTCATAGGGTCCTGGCTGCCCTGCTCTTCTGCCTGACACTCGTCCACACCCCAGTCACCTCCATAATCTCCTAGCTTCTGCTCCCTATCACTCAGCCAAAGGGAGATTTCAAACCAGAAGGCAGCCCATCCCACATGTCCTGCTTTTAAACACCCCCAGTGGCTTCCTGCAGCCCTGAGTCCGAACCCATTCCAAGCCTCCCATGCTTGGGCTCCTGGAGCTCTGGGCTGGCTGGTGAGCTTTGGGAGGGTAGGGATTGTGCCTGCTTGTCCAATACTGCAGTCCCCAGTGTCCAGTTGCTGTTCAGTAAATTACCGAGCAGGATGTGGGATGGTGTCGGATTAAGAAAGGCTGAGAGGCTGAGGAACCCCATGTCCTCCCACACCCTCCCGTTTCCATCACAGGGTCCTATATCAGAGGCAGCCTGACAGGCAGTTCATTAAGAATGGGGCTCAGGGGCTGGACCGCCAGGTTCAAGTCCCCTCTCTTCTAATTTGACCTAGAGGAAACAAATACTTCTCTGAGCCTCAGTTTCTTCACCTGTGGGGTGGGAACCCTCCCCTTGGGTTTGGGGCACAGCCAGGCCTTAGTAAGTGGGAAGGCCCCTCCTGGTACGCAGCCCCGAGGGCCCGTACCTGGCTGGCTTTGGCGTTGACGTCTCCGAGCCGGAAGAGCTGCAGGACAGTCTCGAGGTCATCCGGGGTCTTCAGGGTGGCCAGGGCGGTGAGCATGATGGGGCTGTAGCCGGCTCGGTTCTGCTTGTCCACCTGGCAGACACCTGAGGGGAGGCGCCAGGAGGACATCAGCCCACAGGTCCCCTGATGCTGGCCAGTGTGCCTCAAGGCTGGGGGAGGGTCCCCGAGGACCAGGCCACATCTCTGCCGTCAGACTGGAAGCCTTGCTCACCACCCGTAACGAGCGCTGGGTATTGTGTCTCTTCCATCAGGCTAGGCATGGCCTAATTCCTCCTTTCTCTTGGCCTGAGAACCCCATTCTGCCCCCGGGTATCCATCTCCATTACGGGAGGGACTCCTAGAGGTGGAGGCTGCATCTGCTCCAGCAGACTGGGGCCCCCCGGACACTGGCACCGACACTTAGGGCTGAAAGTAGGAACTGTGTCTCCCTCGTTAATCTGGAAGAGCCCCCAGTCACCTTTCAGACTGGCCCCTGTCTTTTCCTTTAGAGTGTGGGCTCTGCCTCCTTTATCAGACGGACGAGGGGGCCGTGTCTTCCCCATCACACCAAGGAAGGGCAACTT
This sequence comes from Camelus bactrianus, assembly GCF_048773025.1. Taxonomy (NCBI): domain Eukaryota; kingdom Metazoa; phylum Chordata; class Mammalia; order Artiodactyla; family Camelidae; genus Camelus; species Camelus bactrianus. Next base: position 25,841,975 of record NC_133560.1, read on the forward strand.
TCTTCCTGACTAATTGAGGACCCCAACTTCTCTCCAATCCCCAGACCAGAGGCCACGTCCTTCCCTCAGAGTAGGGTTCCAGAGGTGTCACCTTCATTATACAGGGGTCGTTAGGGGTGGTGGAAGGGCCACTAGTTTTCCATAAGATCATGTCTGCCTTTTCCAATACAATGGGGCCACAGGTAGGGCCTGTACCTCCCTCACCAGACTGGGAGGACAGTGTCTCCCCCATCATACTGTGAGGGTGGCATCTCCTCCGCCAGACTGGGAGGGCAGTGCTCCCCCATCAGATTATCAAACCCAGGGTGTCAGCCAGCCTGCCTGCCAGAGAACCCCTCGTCCCGCCCCGCCGGGCTCACCGCTGTCCAGCAGCTGCCGCACCACGGGGAAGTTGGCGTGGGACACGGAGTAGTGCAGCGCGGTGTTGCCGTTGCTGTCGGCGATGTTGACCACGTAGTCCAGCAGCCGCGCTGACATGGCCCGGAAGGTGACCAGGTGGCGCCGCACCAGCTCCGGGTGGGCGTCGCTGCGGCAGGCCAGGCGCAGCCACTCCTGCAGCACCGTGGTATAGGCCACTTTCTGGATGCAGGTTGGGGAGGACAAGGGGGCGTGAGGGCCCAGATGAAGCCCCACAAGGGGTGTGTAGACATCCCCATTCTGAACCAGATGAGCCCCCTGGAGCAAAGTATAGTGTCCCCGTCCCAAGACCCTACAGGAAGTGTAGACACTGCCGTCCCAGATATGCCTTCAGAGGAAGGGGTGAGCATCTCCAGCCTGGATGTGATCTTCAAAGGCAAGTGCAGACACCCATGAAGGGAAATAATCCAGCTCCTTCCCTCAAGCCCCTGAAGGAACAAACCAAGGCCAGCTTTGCTGGCAGGCCATCATCCTCGGCCCCTCCTCACCTCCCTTGCACATCTCTAAGACCCACGACTCAAGCACCCACCCACCCCAAGCTTCCAGCCTGGATCCTCAAGAGGCAGGAGTAGAAAGACACTGTAGACGAAGAGAAGCTGGGGTGGGGGTGGAGGGAAGGAGACCCCCACCCCAGGCCCAGGGCCCCAGCGTACCAGCTCCCGCTCGCTGAGGGCTTTGGGGTTGTCCAGGTACTTCTCCAGGGCCAAGCAGGCTGAGATGAGGTCAGGGCTGAGCTCCATCCTGCCAGGGGCAGATGAATGGGGAGTTTATCTTGGGAGCACCCACCTCAGCCTCCTGAGTGCCCTCAACTCCCCACATCCAGCTGCGGTGCTCAGAGAGGGCCTCAACTCCCTCCACCAGGGTGGCCCTCACCCAGTCCTGCCAGGGCTTACCAGAGTGGTGGAATCTCACACCCCACTTCTCTGGGGACACACTTTTACACTGTACCCCCAGGGGCCAACATGAAGAACATACCAACCCCAAGACAAAGTGGATGCAAAGGCCAAAATTCCAAGTGGCCAGTGGCAGATGGAAAATCTTTTTCTGAGGGCAGATTTTTCATCAGGGGAGAGAAAAAGAAACATAAACAGGAGGGGCAGGTGGGGCAAATGTCCCAAAGAAGGTGGGAGGCTTAAGGACAAACTGCCTGCCCCTTAAATCCTAGCCCCAACAGCCCAAATTGCCCCCATCAGGCCCTTTATCAAAATCTCCACACTTTCAGATGTCCAGGAGAAAAGTACTTGTTCACTAATTCAGACTAAGGTGTGCATGACTGATGGGAGTTTCCCTCAGAGGGTCTGAATGATGGCATTTGAGGTGGAAGTCACCTCTCTGTCCCCCTAGGCCCTGCCTGAATCCCTCCCACACAGAAAACAGACCGGATCTCCTCCTCTGCATTGGATCCTGACGCCCCCTCAGCTGTGGGCATGTGCCGAGGCTCCCGGGACAGCTGGCACTCCTCCTGGCTGGTCTTGGCCTTTGCCATCTCCTTGGGCCTGAGCTGGGGGGCTTCGGCCACACTCGGGACCCTCTCCTCCGGCTCCGGGGCCTCGTTCTCTGTGCTCTCGTTGTCCGAGAAGTTCTCTGCCGTGCTGGAGTCCTCAGATGAGGACTCATACCTGGGGGAGACACTGCAGGTGGTGGGGGAGGGGCACTTGACCTCTCTGGGCCTCAGTTTCCCCATCTGTTAAATGGGGATAATGACAGTATCACCCTCACAGGGCTGCAGGGATGCCGCTTACAGCACCTGGCACACAGTAAGTGCTCAGTAAATACTGGCTATGTTTGTGATCGTGCTTGGGGGTAGGGAGGGGCACTGCTTTTCCCTTCCATCCTTTGATACCCTTCCTGCTTTGCTCTTTACACAGGTGTTATGCTGGTTCAGACCCTCACCCCACTGCACATAGGACCCTCGTGCTTCTTGCTCCCTCTAGACAAAGTCCACGCTTCACGTCCCCCAACTGTCCCTGACCATCATTCCCCAGTCCTCCTGCTTCTCACGTCAGTGCTCCGTCCCAGCTCTGAGCCTTCATCCAGGCTGTGCCCTCCACCAAGGGACCGCGCCCCCCCACTCTGCACCCTGCAAGCTTCTGCTTGTCCTGTAGACATGTGTCCCCTCCATCAGTGACTTCCTGGAGCCATCACTGCCTCCTCCAGGGCCCCATGCTGCCTAAGCATCCCCCATTATTGTTCCAACCATGCTGCACTGAAACTGCCTATTAGTGCCCGAGAGCGCGCTGGACCAGGAGCTCCAGCGGGGAGGCGAGTGGAGTCTGGCAGCTCCTGAGGGGCAGGATGGCTGAGCAGTAACTGCACAGGCGCTGGAGCCAGCCCCCTGGGCCCCACTGGGCCTCAGTTTCCTCATCTGTCTGCTGTGCTTCTGTTAAATGAATGAATAAAAGCAAGGGGCTGAGACCAGTCAGTCCTCTTACCTGCCGTTGACCCCCACGAACTGGAGGCTCCTCCGCCGGCCCTCGGGGTCTGTGGGCTCCTCTTTCCGCTTCATGATGGACCGCACGCCTGCCTGGGCCCCACCTGGTGGGGAAGGGTGGTGTGGTGAGGGTCTCCCAAAGCCAGACCCCACCCCTGGGCCTCTGGTGCCTGGCCCTCTCAGCGGCCACCCCCACTTACCTACTCCCCCGGCCTCCTGTGACTCCAACTCCTGAGAGGCTGCTTGCCTGGTGGGCTCCCTGTTGGTGGCATCACAGGCAGGCACCCGGCCTGTGTTCTTCTCGGGCTGTGCCAGGGAGGGCCCCTCAGACTCCGTGCGTGAGGAGGACGACTCTGCAGGAGCCTGTGGGAGACCTGACAGGACACGAAAAGAGGCTCTCACTCTGGGCAACAATAGCAAAATAAGAACAGTAATAATAACTGCCTCCTGGGGTCACAGAACCAGGTGCCCTGAAGGCTCACTCTTGCATTTCTTCATCAAGTCTTCCCAGCCCGTGCAGAAGATGGGTTATTTACAAATAAGGAAATTGAGGCACAGAGGGTCACCCAGCTAACAAGTGGCAGAATCCAATTCCAACCACACTTTGTTTCCTGCCTCACAGCTGGTCAGGATCAGGGAGGACCATGTGACCCCGTAATCCTGGCTTGTGACCCCGACTCTGACATCATACTGAGCATTGTGTCTGGAAACCACAGCTAAGCATAGTGGTCCCAGTAGGGACTCAAATCTCCCACAGAAGTGCTGTGTGACCTCAGGCAAGTCACTTAACCTTTCTGTGCCTCAGACAAATGACATTTCCTACATCATGGAGTCGTACAGACTAAAGACAGTAATGTCGGGGAAAGAGCTTAGAGCAACACCTGCACATCAAGAGCACTTGAAGAACAATTTGTTAATTCAGGAGAATTGTAAACTATATTTTGATAAGATTTAATATTATAATTTTTTTAACAGAAGCAGACTTATGCCGTAATCATTTTGTATCTGGCTTCCTTCTTTACTTAGTGAAGCAGGTGTTCTGTTAATAATCATGAAAAAGAAACAATAAGGACTATTAGAAAATGAAAATTAAAACCTCACCCAGGGAGAGTTTCAGTTTGGGCCAATGAAAATGAGATGGATGGTGGTAATGGCTGCACAACAATGTGAACGTGCTTAATGCCACCAAACTGGATACTCAAATGTGGTTAAAATGGTACCTTTTATGTTGTGCACACTTTATCACAATTAGAAAAAGCCCACCCAAGTTGGTCTGAGAACATATGTGACCTTGTGGGACCCAGCCCCCACCCCTGCCCTCAAGGGTGCTCCCCCAGCTGGGGATCCCAAAAACCCAGTCACCACTTCAAGTGGCTGCCTGGGTCTCGGAACCCTCTCAGGTCCTCCCAGGCCATATGTGGCTTCCTTGTCACCACTTCCCCAGGATGTCCCCTTCCTGCCACCAGCCATGGGCTCTGCAGACCAATTCATTTTAATTCCCCTTAACGGTTAACTTTTTTTTGACAGTAACTACTTCCTCAAGTCTGTGGGCGACACTTGACTTGAGCTAAGAACAGGGAGTCAACACTCAGCACAAGTAAAGCACATTGAACAGATGACACATTGGCCATAAACACTTCCGACGGCGTCCGAGCCCAGGGCAGGGCTGGGCCGGGCTGATTCCAGAGCCGGAACTCCAACTCCCGAGGGGACCCAAGATCCAACGCCGGCTTTTAATGTGAATCTCCTAATTTTTATTTTTCTAAGCCTTGTCAATAAATTCACATCAAACAAACAAACAAAAGCACTGTGTGGCCAAGTGGAAGGTGTCAGGAGGCAGAAGGACCAGTTGACAATCTCAATGTCAGTCTGAACTCAAGCCTCCTGATGTAAACGCCTGGGAGGCTCAGAAAATCAGGTGGAGTGACATGCTGCTCAGTGAAAGGAGCCAGTCACAAAAGGACAAATACTGCATGATCCTACTTACATGAGGTCCCTAGGAGAGTTAAATCCATAGAGACAGAAAGTAGGCTGGTGGCTGCCAGGGGATGGGGGCCAGAGGTGGGGAGTCGGTGGTGACTGGGGCAAGAGTTTCAGTTTGGGAAGATGGGAAAGCTCTGGAGATGGAGGTGGGGATGGACGCACAACACCGTGAATGTGCTTATTAACACTGAGCCAGACACTTAAAAATGCTTAAGAAAGTAAGTTTTACGTTACATGTATATTACCACAATTTTTTAAAAAGTGAAAAAAAAAAAAAAGTGAAGTCGAGCAGCCTCCTGGCCAGTCCTGCCCGGGGGGGGGGGGGAGCAGGCCCCACCCCCCCAAAAGCTTGGATGGCGCCTTCCAGCTTGAGAAGTTCAAGGTCAGACACTGCAATACTGAAATAACAATAACAATAATAAAACTGATAATAGTTATTATTGTTATTCCACCGGGAGACAGGGTAAACTGTTACCAAAATTTGTCTATAAGAACTAAAATCCGGGGTTGGGGGGGAGGGATAGATTAGGAGTTTGATATTAATAGGTACACATTACTATATATAAAACAGATAAACAACAAGGACCTACTGTACAGCACAGGGAACTATATTTAATTTCTTGTAATGAGCTATAATGGTAAAGAATTTGAAAAAAATATATATGTGTGTGTATGCATTTAAAAAAAAGAACTAAAGTCCAACTCAGCAATCCCACTCCAAGGCATATATATCTAGAGAAAACTCCAATTCAAAAAGATACGTACCCCAGTATTCATAGCAGCACGATATACTGTAGCCAAGACATGGAAGCAACCTAAAGGTTCATCGACAGATGACTGGATAAAGAAATTGTATACACACACACACACACACACACACACACACACACACACAATGGAATACTACTCAGCCATAAAAATAATTAATGTCATTTGTAGCAAAACGAATGGACCTAGAGATTATCATACTAAGTGAAGTAAGTCAGACAGAGTAAGACTAATATCATATGAAGTCACTTTTATGTGCACTCTAAAAAAATGAGACAAATGAACTTATTTTCAAACCAGAAATAGACTCATGAACATGGAAAACAAACTTACGGTTTCTAAAGGGGAAAGGAGGGTAGGGATAAATTAGAAGCTTGGGATTAACCAAATAAACTATTACATATAAAATAGATAAACAACAAGGTCCTATGGTACAGCACAGGGAACTATATTCAATATCTTATAATAACCTATAACAAAAAACAATATGAAAAAGAATATGTATATATACACGTATGTATAGCTGAATCACTATGCTGTACACCAGAAACTAATACAACATTGTAAATCAACTATACATCAATAAAACATTTTCTTAGAAAAAAAACCTCTGTAGGATTAATATGAAGGCTCAACTACAAAGCGACAGGAAGAAAATGTAGCAGAATATTGGGGGCCTCAAGAAAGGGAAAGACCACTTTAAAAAGTCCCTTAAGCATTTGCAAATGTTAACCACTATATATAAAAATAGTTAAAAAGCAAATTTCTTCTGTATGGCACAGGGAACTACATTGAATATCTTGTAATAACTTTTAATAAAAAAGAATATGAAAATGAATATATGCATATGCACGACTGGGACACTGTGCTGTACACCAGAAAGTGACACACTGTAACTGACTATACTTCAATTAAAAAAAAAAGTCCTCTAAGCACAAACCACATGTGGAAAGTACGAGGCGATCTCACTTAAATGTGGAATCAAAAGAAACCGAACTCAAGATACAGAGAGAACAGATTGGCGGCTGCCAGAGGTGGGGGATGGCTAGGACGGGGGAAGGTGGTCCAAAGGTACAAGCCTCCAGGTATAAGATACAGGAACACTTTCTTTTATTGGGCTACACTTTACTGCATTTTGCAGATATTGCATTTTTTTTACAAATTGAAGGTTTGTGATACCCCTGCGTTGAGCAAGCCTACCAGCATCATTTTTCCAAGTGTTTGTTCGCTCCGTGTCTCTGTGTCACGTTTTGGTAATTCTCACAATAATTCAAACATTTTCATTATTATTTTATTTGTTACAGTGACCTGTAATCAGTGATCTTTGATGTTACTATTGCAAAAAGACTAGGACTTGCTGAAGGCTCAGCTGATAGTTAGCGGTTTTTAGCAATGAACTATTTTTTAATTAAGATGTGTACTTTTTTTAGACATTAATTCTACCACACACATAATAGACTACACTACAGTGTAAACATAAATTTCATATGCACCAAAAAAGTGTGTGACTTGCTTTATACTGCAGGGGTCTGGAACCAAACCCACAATATCTCTGAGGTCTGCTTGCAAATAAGTCCTGGGGATATTAATGTACAGCATGGTAACTGTACTGTGTATTTGAAAGTTGCGAAGAGAGTAGATCTTAAAAGTTCTCACCACAAGAAAAAAAACTGTAACTCTGTGAGGTGATGGATGTTAATTAAACTTACTGTGGTAATCATTTTGCAATATACACATATATCAAATTAGTAATTTGTACACCTTAAACTAATATCATGTTATGTCAATTATATCTCACAAGTGGAAAAAAATTAAAATTAAAAAAAAGAAAAATATGATGAGTTTAACTATTTCAACATGAAGATATCTATTTGGTTTTAAAAAAAAAAGGACTCCTAGGCAAAATTAATTGATAGAAGGATACAAGCTGTGGGAAGACAGTCATAACGCCAAAAACAGGCAAGGAATTATCTCCTAGAACAGGAGTCAACAAAATTTTTCTGTAAGAGGCCAGATAGAGTAAATATTTTTGGCTAAGTGGACCATAAGTTCTCAAATAGAGAAAAAGCAGCCCTCGACAGTACATATTAAATGAATGGGTGTGGCTGTGTTCTCATAAATTTGAATTTCATATAATTTTGTTCATAATTGCACGTTATTCTTCTTTTCACATTGTTCAACCATTTAAAAACATAAAAACCGAGAGTGGGAGTAGGTATAGCTCAGTGGCAGAGCACGTGCTTAGCATAAATGAGGTCCTGGATTCAATCCCCAGTAACTCCATTAAAAATAAAAATAAATAAAAACATAAAAACCATTCTGAGCTCACTATATAAAAACAGGCAGTGGGCTGGATTTGGCCTGCCTGCTATAGTTTGACAACCCCTATTCTGGAATATGCCAGGTATATCTCAAAATTGCCCAAAGCAAAATGGACAATGACTACAAGTAAGTGATTCACAGAGGATTTTTATTAAACATATACGGTGGTGCCCCATCTCACCAGAAGTCAAAGGAATGCTAATTTTCCTTTATTCTGTTTCCCTGGTGGCGTCTCCTTTGAGTGTGGTTACCGCAGCATCCCACTCAGGGGATGCTGTCTGTGTCCCCCCTGACACCCCAGGTCCCTTCCCCAAAGGAATGCAAATTAAAACAAGAAGATACCACTTGGCACCAGCATAAGATGGACAAAAATTTAGAAAGACAGATAAAACTATATGTTAGTAGGGATGTGAGGAAATGGGCACCTCAGACCAAAGCATGGCTGCTGGGAGTGTGGACAAGAAGACCCTTTCCAGAGAAGACCAGACAAAATCTGGAATGAACTGAATTCTCTGTGACCCAGCAATCCCTCGGGAAGGAGCAGGCAATGATAGTACCAGCACCGTTCACGGCAGCCAGGAGCTGGAAGTAACCTAGGTGCCCACCAAGGGGGGGATCAGATAAGAAAGAACACATACCTAGGGCGGAAAGCTACACAGTCATTAAAAGAGACAAACCAGATTTATAAACATCAGGGTGGAGAATTCGAAAACAGCGTGTAAGGAAGAAAAAAATAGGAAACAGAATGAGATTTTTTCCCCCCCTAAAGCACAATACCATTTTAGGAAATTAAACAGGAACAGGGCATATTTTTTAAGAATACTAAGATATCTATATAGCTTCTGGAAGGTGGGTTGCAAGGAATGATATTACAGTGGGGAGGGCAGGGTGTGATTGAGCAGAGGGTGGTGAACCACAGCCTGTGGGCAGTTTTTATATTTTGAAATGGCTGCAAAAAAATGAAACGAAGGAATCTCTTTGGGACATGTGAAAACTGTATGAAATAGAAATATCAGTGTCCGCCCATAGAGTTTTATTGGCACATAACCATGCTCGTTCATTTATGTATTGTCTATGTCTGCTTACATGCTACAAAGGCAGAACGGAGGCACCAAATTCATCAAAATGTATATATTAAAAATGTGCAATTTTCTGTATATTAAACATATCGCAGTAAAGCTGGAGGTGGTGGGGAGGGTGGGGAAGAACTGAGTCGTTGCAATAGAGATCGGATGCCTTGCAAAGCTGAAAATATTTGTCAATCTTCAGCAATAAAGATGGAAGATGAAGTTGGAAAAAGAATTAAAGCAAAACAAGACAGGTGCCACGTGCAGCCCAGTGGGGCTAGCTGCCACCAGCCAAAGAATTAGATTAACTCAGATTTGGGCTCCTTAAGTACAAAAAGAAAATTTTAAAAATTTAAATCACTTGGCCAACCAGTGCAGGAAGGGAGAGAGTCCACGGGAGATGGTGTGTAAAGCAATTAAGAAGAATTAAGGCGGGGAAGGTATAGTTCAAGTGGTAGAGCACACGCTTAGCATGCACGAGGCCCTGGGTTCAAACCCCAGTACCTCCTCTAAAAAAAATAAGTAAGTAAACCTAATTACCTCCTCCCCTTCACAAAAAGAAAATTAAGGAAAAAAAAAGAATTAAGAAATTTCCCTGGCATAATGTTAAATCAAAGAAATCAAAGAGTTTAAATCCTGGCTTTGAGAACTGTGGGCAAATTCCTTTATCTCCCTGTGCCTCAGTTTCCTCATCTGTAAAATGAGGGTTAAAACCACCACCCACCTCATTGGGGCCCTGGAGGTATAAATGAATTAAAATATGAAATGGGCATCAAATGATGCCCTGGCCCATAGTCAGGGCTGCCTAAATGCTTTTAAAAATAAAATAAGGCAGCACAGCAAATTCCATCAGCTTGGTGTCGCCAGAATTGAAAACTACATATTATTTTCCGCATTACAGAAAAAATGGAAGGAAAGAAGAAGTGTTGACAGCAGCTGTGTCTGGGCGGTGGTGGGTTGATGGGGGTTTTACTTTGTGTTGTAGATTCTTCCGTATTTTCCAGACCTTCCACAAAGAATATGAATTGCTTTCATATGAATGTTTCAAACAAGAGCACAGGAAATTTCAGAGCCTTGGAGAGACCCTATGGATGCATGTGCCTGGCTGCTCCTTCCCCCACTAATCTCTGTGGTGCCTTTGAAAGGTGAGGGGTGGCTGAGACTTTATGGGGTCTCCAGGCCTCTGCCTACCTCACCCACCTTTGCCAGCCTAAGAGGAAGGCTGCCTCTTACCATCCCTGCTCTTGGCTGCAGTGAACAAATTCTAGGTGGCAGAGAGGTTGGGCTCCTTGCTGCCTCCTCTCCCAGGGAGCCCTCCCTGACTCATCCTCTGAGCTGATCGACCTAAAAGAACCTGTGGTCCAAACACCTGTCAAGCTATCACCCGACTGCTTCTTTCCTTTCACATCTTGGTTCAAAGAGCCAACAGCTAACCCTTGAGCAACCACCAGTGCCTGGTACCACGTTGAACCAACACCAACTGACGCATTTAAGCTCACACTGATCTGGTGACATTGGGCTATCAGGACCCCCAATCTGCAAATGCAGCACAGAGAGGTTAAACAGCTTGCTCAAGGGCACAGAGCCAGGGATCATGGAAATGAGAATTTGAACCCAGGCCACCACCCCATGCCCCTGTTTTATTTGCTTCAAACATGTGTCCTCTGAAATGATACTTCTTCACTTGTTTCTTGTGGTCTCCTGTTTATTGAAGAGGCTTTTGTCTGTCTTGTTCACTGCTGTGTCCCCAGTGTCTAGAAGAGTCTGGCCCATAGCAGGCACTCAATAAACATTTGCTGAATGAGAAGGCGCTAAAATGAATTAGCACATGCCAGTTCGGCACAAGCATGGCAGAGATTGAGGCTGGCTGCAGCAAGAGGGAGTTAAGGGAGACATAAGGGAGAACTTTCTGGGGACAGCAGATTGCATAGTGTGGGGCATCACTACGTCTGTGTGTCCTGAAGGAAGGAGACCCCATGGCTGCCCTAGAAGCATCTCTGGAATGGAGGTTGCCTCTCAAGAGATCTTGAGGCTGGGCCGGGCGGAGCCCCTGGCTGGGGGCCAGAGTCGCAGGGCTGGATGTTTGGGATAGACGCAGAACCCAGGGGTGGAGTCCAGAGCTGGCCAGGAACAACATGGGGAAACAAGAAAACACAGCTGGGTCCCCGCCCTCCAGCTTGTGCCCACTGGTCCCTCCATGGGGCTCTGACCATCTGACATTCGAGGCTGGGATGCGGATCTGAGCTCCACCTTTGAGCCTGGCTGCAGGTTCAAGCCGGCCTGGGCTTTGATCCCAGCTGTGTGACACAGGGCAAGTGAAGCTTCTCCCTGAGCCTCGGTTTCCCCAGATGTAAATGGAGTTGACCTGAACATCATCAGTAGAAACAGCAACAAACACTGACTGAGTGCTTACTGAGTGCGCTAATTCACACGGGCCCTAGGGGTAGAGACCGTTATTCTGTCGCTTCACAGATGGGGAAGCTGAGACCCGGAGATGGTGACGCTGCTCATTCAGGTCACACACTAAGAAGTGGAATTTGAACCCAGGTTGCCTGGCTGCACAGCCCACTGTTTGTAGCCCCTCCATGGGGGAAACACTTATCAGAGCACTCAGCACCAGGCTGGTGTTCAATAAAGAACAGCTGTTATTATTATGAATCATTCTGGCAGTTTCTCCCAGGGGCCTCAGGACAGCGGTGGTGGGGCAGCTGCCATTCTGCACATCCCACATCCCCTTTCCTGGCATGAGGACTCAGCACTTCCTCCAGGGAGCAACCCCTTCCTCCTTGAGGATTTGGGTGGGGCTCCTCTATCCCCAGGATCTGGGCCTGGGCAATGAGGGAAATAGTCATTAGCTCAGTGATGGCACATGACCCAAGCCAGCCAAGGAGAGCCACCCCTGGGATTTTTATTGGTGCTATCTGGATTGAGGGGATCCCAGTCCATGTTGCTGCAAGGATAGATGCCCGTAGAGGTGGGGTCATCTTTGCTCGCTTGAGAGAGAAGCCTCCAGGATGCACACAGGAAGAGAAAGAAAGAATTAGAGATTCCTGATGATATTTAAGCACCTGGATCCAGCTACACCTGAAGCTGTCCCCAAATTATGTGAATAATATATTTCCTTTTCATGGTCTGAGATTGGTTCCTGCCACTTACTGAACTGAACAAACAGGGAGGATTTTTTCTGCCCAGCAACCAACAGCCATGGGGATCCTCCCCCATGGACCTCCTGTTTTCTAGACATTTACAACATGCTAGACATGAGCACACACACTTAACAGACAATCAATCTCTTCACATGGTCCCTCGAGGCACTGAGTCGGCAGCACAACAATGCCCTTTTTGCAGAAAAAGACTGAGGCTCTGAAAGCTGGAGTTGGTCTGTCTGGTGGAAGCCCAGGGCTGGACCGGACCCTGGCATTCAGAGGAAGAAAGAAGGACCCTCCACCATCCTCCCTGGCCCGCTATGGCTCACCTGCTACCCCATCGCAGCTGCGCTCTGTGATGCTGATCTTCTTCACCAGGTGGACGTTGCTGGTGGATGCAGTGGGCATTGGGAACATTGTCTCCACCACCTCATGGCTGCGGAATACAGGGGGGCTCTCAGCCCCACTGGAAGTCGCCAGGGCCCGCAGCCCTGTCCCGTAGGGCTCCAGACTTTGGGCTCGCTGTGCAGGGGCCCCGGCAGCTGTGCTGGCTGCCACCTCCACCTCCCGAGGGCCCTCCACCACCCGGACGGTGTCCACACGGACCGGACTGTCCGGTGGTGGCCAGGCCTGGGGCTGGAGGTCGGCCTGCCGGGCCTGAGCTGCCTGCAGCTCCTGGAGCGCTTTCTTGAGCTGGGTCTCCAGCACGGCAACCTTAGCGGCAAGGGCTGCCTCCCCATCGGGCATGCCCAAGTCCCGCTCTCGGACCCACGTGCCCACGCTCCGGGTCTCGAGGGCCACCGGGTCCTCGGGGGTCTCAGGGAGATCCAGGCAGAGCTCGCTTCGGCCCCGGGCCCCTGTGGGGTGGCCTAGGAATTTCTGGCTCTTGAGCTGCACCGTGAGCTGCCGCTTCTCCTCCTGCAGTACCGACAGCTTCACCTGGAGCACGGGGATCAGCTTCACCTGCTCCTCCAGCTGCCGCAGTTTCCGCAGGGCACCAGCCATCTGCTCCCGCACGTGGGCCAGGTGGCCCGCGCTGGGCGGCACTGGCGTGGACAGTCCCGAGCTTCTCGGAGTCGGGGGTGGCAGCCCCACACCCACCAATGAGCTCGTTGAGCCGGCCGCGCTGGGGGTCAGGGAGCCCAGCCCGGTGGGTGTGGCCGTCTGGTCCTCGAGGCGGCGACGGGCATCCAGCAGCGTGCGCTCCACGCGAGGGTTGAAGCCGGCGCGGGCCTCCAGGGCGCCGTACTGTGGGTAGAAGCCGCGGCCACAGTAGGAGTAGGCTGAGTGGCGGCTGTCCCCACTGGCGTTGGAGCACAGGGACTCAGTGGAGGTCCACCAGGAGCCAGGGCCGCGGGGCAGGGAGCCCAGGCGCGGCCGGCGCTGCACAGCCACCCGCCGTAGTGTGTGGCCCTTCTCAATGTCATCCACGTACTTAAGAAAGTCCAGGTCCAGGCGGTAGCCATAGGGCGTCTCCACGGAGTAGGGCAGGTCGGGCTCCTTGGCGGGGAAGGCGGGCGGGGAGGCTGGGCCAGGGGTCCCTGGGATGGGGAGAGATGCCAGCGCTTCTGAACACTGTGGTCCCCTCCTCCGGGTGAAGGTGGGAGAGTCAAGGCTTATTTGCCCAGAGGATGGGAGCCCACCAGGCACTCAATCACTCAGCTGTCTCTGGTCTCAGACCCCCAACCAGGACAAGACCTTGTCTCCACACTCAGACAAACTTCCTTCCCTGGAAGACCCTCTGGTGCAGAGCCAAGCTGTCCCCATTTAAGTCCTCAGGGTAGGGCCGTGTCCTCCCTCAACCCCCTCAAGGAGGGCCCCCTCCCCTCCCCTACGCCTCACAGGGCAGGGTTGTATCCTTCCTTGGGCCTCCAGGAAAGGACTGTGGCCCCCCACCTCCAACCCCAGAGCAGGGCCCTCTTCTCAGTGAGACCCCTGACCTGGGAAGGGGGCTGGCACGTGCAGGACTTGGGCCATCCTCTTGCTGCAGATGTTCCTCGAGAGTCACTTGGGAGACGTGAGTCAGACCGCCTGCAGCACAGGCTGAGGCTTACCTGGGAACGGGGTGTGATGGAGCCTGGAGTCAGGAGTCTGCAGGGGGAGGGAAGGGGATGTGGCCACCCCCCTCCATCACTGTCTCCCCTGGAACTTCCCCCTTCCCCCGGGCGTGGGACCCTCTCATAGGCACACAACCGGCCTGGCTGTGGAAAAGGGTGGGGGGCCCCCATGGCCTGGAACAAAGAAACCAATCCTCATGGTCCGCTCGCACATCTGTCCAGCCCCTGGACAGGCTCCAGCTGTTCCCACAGCCCCGCCTCCACAAGGCCCACCCACCCCAGGGCCGGCGGGTGGGGGCCTAAGCCCGACAGGCCCCACCCTTCCTGCACCTCCCCCCCCAGCCCAGGCCAAGAGCTGGCTACCGGGACAGATGGGGGCTTAGGTGGGCAGAGGGTTGGGGCACTAATGGGGAGATAGTCTTCCTGCAAGGACTCTGGGAGACAGAGACACAGGGGCACAAAGAGAACTAGAGCTCAGGGCTGGGGACCCCAAAGCAGAGCTGGGTCAGCCAGGCAGGGGTGGGGGAGTGGTAGGGAAAGTTGAGGGTAGGCAATGAGGAGTAAAGCCTTTCCCCTTTATGGAAACAATTTTCTCTAAAAATAAACAGTTTCGCTGCCGGGCTACACGAGAACTTCCTGCTCCCCCCTCAGGATGCGTCCGGCTGGAGGCTTGGGGGCGCAGCAGGGACAGAAGGCCGGGTGAAGGCCCGGGAAGTCACAGGGGTGGGAGGAGGAAGTCAGAGGGGATGCCTGGAGGCTGCAAAGGAGAGAGACAATCAGGGCCTCTCACTAACCCGCCCCCCCATCCCTGGAGGCCTGCCAGGGCACTTTTGTCCCCAACACTCCTCCTGAGTTTGGCCAGTCCTTTCTGTTGTCTGACTTCTAGCCACCCTGCTGCGGAGGTCCTAGCCCATCACACCACCAGAGAGGACCTTTTCCAGCCTATGGGTACCAGGGC
The DNA here is from genome assembly GCF_048773025.1 of Camelus bactrianus. Classification (NCBI taxonomy): domain Eukaryota; kingdom Metazoa; phylum Chordata; class Mammalia; order Artiodactyla; family Camelidae; genus Camelus; species Camelus bactrianus. The sequence goes on from NC_133560.1 coordinate 25,857,124, forward strand.
AGGGCGTACCTGGGAGGATGGGCCAGATGGGGCACCTGCCGGGCATGAAGGCGGGGCTGGGGCTCCAGGGGCAGCCGAGCTTGTCCTGTCTCACGCCCCACTTGCTTTGCGTCTTACTTCGTCTCTCTCCCCGTCTCTGCGTCTCTCCACGTCTGTCTCTCTGCGTCTCTCTTCACTTCTCTCTCCCTGTCTCTCCACGTCTCTGTCCTCACTTCTCCGTCTTTCAATACCTGGAACACAGTCACTGATTGTAGGAAATTTGGTTTTCCACCTGCCTCGAGGCTCACCCCATGCACAACAGAGAGCTGATCAAAAATATTTTCTGGGGACCTGAGAGAGACCAGAGGCAGGGAGCAGGAACGGTCCCCTGCGGGGACCCCTGGAGGTGGAGAGGAGTGGGGTGAATAACAATATTAACTATAATCATCATCCTGGCAACTCATTTGATCAACACGACAACACTACCAGGTAGGTAGCTATCACCCAGTTTTACAGAGGAGGTACCTGGGGTCACAGGAATGCACCGTGACTTGCCCAGGGTCACTGAAGCGGGAAGTGGCTGGGTCTAGATTTGAATCCTAAGCCTGGTGGATTACCCCACTGCCAGCCAAGCCACCCTCACCCCCTTCTCCACATCCCTCTGCCCATTTCCCAGACAGCCAGACTGAGGTCTGAGGGTCTCCAGTCATCTGTCCTCCGTGTGGACTCAACGTGGACAAAGAAGATGGTGGGGGGAAGTGTAGTGGCGGTGGGTGTCTGTGGCTGAGGCTCCTCTCCCTTTATAGGACTCCTGGAGGATGGGGAGGACACGGGAAAGGACAGAGAAACATGGAGAGAAAGGGAGACAGGACACCCCAAGAGGGGATAGGTAGGAGGACCTGGGAAGGGGTGCTGCGTCCGGGGCAGGCCTGAATGTCGGGCGGGGTCTTTCTAAAGCCCCCCTCCCAGACCAGCCTGGGCGTCTCTGGGGTCTTCCCGCCCCTAAGACAGGAGCGAGGGGGACCCCGCCCCGTGCAGGGAGGGGGCGGGGCCTGCGGGGGTCCCCCGCTAATGGCAAACAGCTGCCGCTCCCCACACCGGCTCAGCAGCCAGGCCGAGGCCCAGCCTGGCCGGACGCTCGGCCGCCTTCCCGCCGCCTGGGGCCTGGCTCTGGCCCGGCCGCGGAGGAGGGCGAAGGAGGACAGACGAGGGGGGAGGTGGCGAGGCAGAGATAGAAAGGAGGACGGAGACATGGGAGAGGAGCAAAGGGGAGGCAGTGATGGGGCAAAGGGGCACGGAGGTACAGATGGGAGATGGGGTTGGGGGAGAGAAGCAGGGACAGGGTCAAAGATGCGAACGGGACAGAGGCACGGGGACCGAAACACTCAAAAGTCCGGAAAGTTTGGGCATAGCTGATGGAGTTGGAGGTAGCAGCTGGTAGAGACCGGCGAGATCCCGCCCCGGGATTGGAGGTGGGGTAGGGTGGGATGGGGACTACGCTCGAACCCCGAACCGGACTCGAACCCCGAACCGGACTCGAACCCCGACCCAGCCCGGGTCCTACTCGCCTCCCGCGCTCCAGCCGCTGCCGTCCCAGAGTCCCGCCGCCCGTGCGTCCTCCGCGCGCCGCCGCCCGGCCGAGCGGCCCTCAATGGTAGCTCCGCCCCCGCCCCGCCCCCTCTGGGCCGACCCGCCCCCTCTAGTCGCCTTCGGCCCCGCCACGGTGGAGGGGGTTGGGGAGGAGACACGATTGTACCTGGACGGCAGGTGTGTGTGTCCTCGTGGGGATGCCCGGCCTCGCCCCCTCCTCCAGTCCCCGGGGCAAGGTCCCCCCATCGCTGTCCTCTCCGGCCCACTGCAGCTGGGCCGCTGCGGGAGGGCGGGAGGGGGCGGGGCTGGCCGGGGCTGGCCCGGGCCCAGCTCCTGGAGGGCGCGGAGGGCGGGCGGTGGTGGTGGCTGCGGGAGGTCACCCTTCCCCCAGCCGGCCTAGGGCTGGAAGCCGCCCAGCGCAGGCCTGGTACATGGTGGCGTGACCACCGCGGGGCGGGAAGGCGGGGGAGGGGGGTGCTGGGTCAGCGCTAGGTTGCACAGGCGTAGCTCAGGCCTGGGCTCCATGGCCAGCAAGACCTAGGCTCCAACACCACCAAGCCTTTAACTTTCTGCTGCCTCAGTTTCCCCATCTGTAAAACGGGGTTAAGAATGCTGCCTGACTAACAGTGGTGTGGAGAAGATTCACTAACCATGAGGCAAGGCCCTAATGGAGGTCCCTCAGGCAGAAAGGCCCAAGAACGGGGGGGGGGGGGGGGGCGCAGTGTCTTTCTGGGAGCCAATTATACAGGGCTGGGCACTCAGCAAGCATTTAATAAATGTAAATATTATTCTCTGTGCACACATGTGACACTGTCATTTGTGCATTGCATTCCCCACTAGACAGGGGATTTGTTCCTGCTGCGTCCCTGGCACCCAGTTAGTTCTCAGTGTCTTTGTATCAACAGTCAGGGGGTGCAGGTAGTGAACACACAGGACCCAGCCCCTAAGGACCACACCACACAAGCTGTTTATAAAAACCACTTTAAATTAGAAAAGGTGAGAAGCATCAGTGCACACAGACAAGAACAGAGGGACAGAGGGCCCAGCCCCATGTGCAATGTGGTCACCCCACAGTGGGGGAGACTCTCAGGAAGGCAGACAGCTGAGGTCAAGGTGCTGGCTCCTCTGGGTGTGGCTTCAGGCCTTGTGGGCTCAGAGATCAGCCTTCCGGAAACTTGCTCTGTTCAAGGAGTTTCTGGGGAAGGAATAAGGTGGGTCAACATGGCCATAGGGCCCCCAACTTCATAATGCTCCCCAGCCTCTTCCTCCTCCTCCCCCTCCAAAGATCCTTCTATGGTCTTCCTGAATCCTTTCATGTTGGTTCTGATCTAGCCGCGGAATTAGAGATTCTCTCATAGAATCCACCCGTCGATATGAATCATGCCCATTTTACAGATGTGGAAACCGAGGCTCAGAAAATTGAAGTCACATGTCTGGGAACTGACCTAGCCAGGGTCAGAAACGACTGCTCAGAGCTGGCACTTATGCACACGTCTGAGGATTCACATGCTTGTGGGTCACATCCCGAGCCGTGACCACCCATGTTGATGTGCACATGTATGCCAGCCCTCTTGCTGTGCCCAGCTTTGCCTGCCCCCTCTTGCCCTCTCTAGGGTGGGGGGCCCGGGTCAGGCACCTGAGGCCGCTGGTTGTGGTCGGAGCCAGCAGCTGGGGCAGGCGCTGGGTGAGCAGGGGCTGCAGAGCCTCCCGCAGGCGGGAGTAGTTGCGCTCCAGCTCACGGTGGTACTCCTTCTGGTCCGGCCCAATCAGGGCTTTGTTCTTCCGTAGCGCATCCTCACACCTGAGGACCACATGGCAGGAGATGCTCAGGGGCTGATACTCAGGACAGGAAGCAAGACAGAAAGTGGGGAGTCCATGAGGTGGCATCAGGCATTCAGAGGAACTATAATGGGGGGCCTGACAGGTGGGTATGACTTCATGGAAATCAGAGACTATAACGGCTGTTCAGGCTGATTGACAGGCTGTACTGGGAGTCAAGTAGGCAGAAAGTCACAATGGGGAGTTAGAGGGGCTCTGATGGGGTGGGGGTCAGGCCTACTTCTTGCAGAAGTCCTTGAAACAGAGTCGCAGCTTGTTGTGATGCCTAAAGAGCTTGGGGTCTTCTGGGATCTCGGCCAAAAACACCTGGGCCACCTCCAGTGGACCCTGTGGAGTACGAGGGGCTGGTAAGGATGTCTGCATGGGCCCCGGGGGCCTTGGGCAGCCTGCCCTCCACACCAGCCGTACCTGGTTGACCGTGGGCCCCACGGAACCCTGCAGCACCATCTGCAGCATCTTGGCATCGGGTGGGTCCTGCTCAGTGGCGAAGGCCAGCTCCCGGGTCTTCTTCTGCATGTCCTCGATGGCCACTTCCACTGGTGTCAGCACTGTCTACAGGGTGGGGATGAGGACGCATGGGCTGGGGCCTGAAGATGTCTTGACCCAAATTCGCCCACGGCAGCCTGGACCCCACCTGGGGGTGGATAGGGGTCCAAGAGACTGTGTAAGGGCCTGGGGGCTCTTGTGTGCCTGGGTCTGACAGGGTGGAGGTCAAGGTTCAGGTGCCTTTGTCTGGTTCTGGGAACTTTGGTTCTAGTCCAGTCATGGGTCGGCAAGGTCTGGAGGTAGGGTTGAGTCTGCAGATTGGGGTCTGGAGGTTGGAATTTGGGGTCCCTGCACCTCCCTCCCCAGGCCTGCCCCGCCCACCTCCTCCCGGTGGCACACGCGGATGCGCGTCTTGATGTAGGGGAAAGCGTGGTCTGTGCTGAGCAGCGTCTTGCGCTTGTGCTGCTCGGGCAGCTCCCCGTGTGCGCGCCCATCGGGCGTGAAGGGCGTGCAAAACAGGAAGGTGCGCAGCCCGTAGTTGCGGTCAAAGTAGGTCACCCGGTCCTTGAGCTCATAGGTGTCGAAGTGCGGCTCCACGTACGTGATCTGGATGTAGGCCTGGGGTGCAGGGCTCAGGGGTGAGGCTCTCAGCCCCAGCACACACATCTGGGGCTTACCGGCCTCCCGCGGGGGACCCTTCCCTGGAGAAAGGGGATTTGGGCCTCCCTGGGTCTGGGAGCTCTGGATCTGGGGTTTCTAGGTCTCCCTATGTTTCATCTGAATGCTTGGGCATCCCCTGAGGAATAGGATTTTGGGGCTCTCTGAGGGAGATAAGCTTTGGAGTTTCCCAGAGAAATAGGATTTGAGGGGCTACAGGTTTTAGTACTTGAATATAGTACCCCATGGGGATGGCTGGGAGCCCTCACCTTCTGGGCGTCCAGCTTGGTCTTGTCCACAGGGTTAGAATCTTTGATGATCTCGACCACATCCTCCCCGAATCTCTCCGTGTAGAACTCCTGGAGACACAGGGCTGACTCGGGGCCGCACAACTGCAGCCCCCACTCCACCCCAGGTCAGCCCAGAGCCCAGTCCACCCCCCACCACCAGGACGTGCCTCCAGCCGGTGAGAGATCTCGGCCAGCTTCGTGATGGATGGCTCCTTGTACACAAACTCCTGCTCGTCCAAGTCGCCGAAGCGGGCACCATAGAAGCCCACACGGAAATATGTCCCGAACACGCGCTGCGGCTGTGGGAAAGCTGTCGTTGTTCACGAGGCCTCACGGGAGGTCCCCCTGCCCCAGAGACACGTGTCCTCCAGCCCCAAGTACCGAAGACACTGGCATGGGCAGAGGACCCTGAGGACTCCAAGAACATCACATCCCAGGCACAGGCAGGAGGACCCTGGGAATATCCGAGTGTGGACCCAGGTGACAGCCAACTGCCCACACCTCACTCTTTCTCCCCAGCCTGTCTCCTGCCTCCCTCAAACCTTTCTCATTTAACACAAAGCCCTAGTTTCTGATTCTCCCTCTTGCCCCATGCAGTTCTTCAGAGTCTGAATCTCAATATGAAATGAGGATTGGGGCTCTATTGCTCTCAACTGTGTCCTCAGTGCCTATAAGGCTGGGTATACAGCAGGTGCTCAATAAATGCATGTGGCTGAGGGAAGACATGGCCATCTCTTGGTCTGGGACAGAGGATTTGGTTCCCTCGTTCCAGAGCATCCCCTCCCCTCCCAGACCTAAGTTTGGAAGGAGGGTCTCCCCACCCCCAGGTAGTCTACCCTCCACCAGAAAGAATGGGGGTGGCTCCATGTTCACTCACCAAGGCAGATCCAGGCACAGTGGGGTGGGCACCGGGAGATGGGGGAGCAGGGGGCAGAGAGACAAAATCATGGGAGAGGTCAGAGGTCAGAGTCCCCAACCCCGACGGTCCTGGTTACGCTGCCTCATGAGAACCATTCCATGAGCAGAGACAGGAGATCAGGGGAGCAGGGACCTGCCCGCCCCGCCCAGCCTCCACCCAGGCCTCCCGCCTTGGCTCTGGGTTCCTGCCATCTTTGGCCTGAAAATTCTCCCCAAACTAGGAGATGCCTAAAAATAGACCCAAGTGGAGGAGTGGCAGGAGAGGGGGAACATTAAATGGCAACGAGGAGCAGAGATTCTGGGGCAAGCTGGGGAGACAGAGAGAGACAGAGACCAAGACAGACACACAGAGAGAGTGATCAAGGAGAAACACAGAGAGACAGGGAGAGATGGAGGGGAAGAGATCAAGAGACACAAAGAGACAGAGACAAAAAGAAACAGAGGGAGGGAGTCAGAGGCCCCCCTCTTCCAGGCAGTGACCAAGCTGGCCCTGCCCGAGGGAGGGGTGTCTCTGGAGAGCTCCCAGCTGTGTGAGTCACAGGCTGCCCTGGAGATCTGGGGCAGGGAGGGGGGATCTGGGGGGAAGTAGTGGGGGTGCGTCATCATCGCCCACTGAGCCCCTGCGGCCAGGTGGCTGTGCTCCTCCAGCGCCCCCTGGTGGCCCCTGACTGCGGAGACCGGGCGTCATGGGGGCCCCAGGGGCAGGTGGCCACTCACCTCCCAGCCGGAGCTCTGTTGCAGGGAGAAAAGGGTCAAGGTCAGCTGAGCCCCACAGAAGCCAGAGGCTGGGGCTGAGGGCAGGGTCTGGGAGGGCGTCCTGGGCCCACCTGGTGCATGATCTTAGTGAAGGCCTCCTGTAGTTTGCCGTGCACGGCCGCCAACTTCTTGTAGTCGCGGTGGGCTTCCAGGATGGGGATAAGGGTCTTGTAGACTTCATTCACTGCTTCGTAGAGCCCACCCTGGGGGTAGGGGTGGGAGCACATTAGGATTCCCAGGACCCGCCCTGGTCTTCTCTCCTGCCTGAAACAGCCCTCCCTGTATGCTCCTACCCAGTCTCCAGGGTGCCATCTTCCATCACCTCCTCCAGGAAGCCCACCTTGACCACATCTGCCCCAAAGGGGGCACCAGTTTTTCCACTCAGCCCCTCAGACATCCTCTGTGGTCTCCGCTACACTTACTATGGACCAGATGCTGTGCACATCTACACCTTACCATGTCCCATCATTTGTGGGAGAAGCCATTTTTTCCTTCATTTCTCAGAGAAGAAACTGAACCTCAGAGACATGGAGAGGCTCCCCAGGGCCAGGCCCTGAATGCCAGCCCTTCTGGCCTGGTGCCTAAGGCCTCCATACCCAATTGCCTCCTGACGCGTTGGTAATGACCACTCCTGAAGTCCCGGGACCCCAGCCAGCACCGGCATCAAGCCTGGCACACAGCAGGTGTCCTAGGATGTTTGCTGACTGTCAGAGGTCTGTGTCTACTGTCTAGCTTATTCTTGAGGCCTTTGTCTCTAAGACTCCAGCAAAGTGATAGTAATGAAAACATTAACCAAAAAACTCTCTAAAAAAATAAAAAAGAAAAGAAAAAGAAAAGAAAAGAAGGTTCAATGTCAAAAACTGAAACAGAACACAGGATGGTAAATGTAGATGGTCACTGAGTTTGAGTGCTGGGTATGGGGAGTGTGCGGTTACAACTTTCTTCTTTTATGTGTTCTTGAAATTTCTTACAATAAAAAAGAATTTCAAATAGTAACTAAACACACTGAAGGCTTACTATATCCAGACCATGTGTCAAGGGTTTTCTGGGGAGAAAGGAGGTAACAGGGTCTCTGAGGGATCCCAATTCTTCTCTTCCACAAATCCCCTGCCCGGAAAGAGTCCAGGCAGCAGCTTCGCCCTGATTCTCAGGGAGCCGGTATGGGGCCCGTCAGCGAAGTCACGACGCCACCCCGGCCCCAGGCCTCACCATGGTGAAGTAGGCGGCCGCCTGCTCAAGCAGCCCCACCAACCCCAGCTCCGTGAAATGCTTCCCGGAACAGAAGCCCTCCTCGTCGGGGGACAGGATGTCGTCGGAGATGGCAGACTCCTCCAGCACATTGGATGAGATATTCTGGGTGGGAGGTGGCATCAGGACGTGGTCCTCAACCCACACGCACCGCACCCACCCTGCCCTGCCCCGCCACCCAAAGCCCGGGCGCTTACCTGGAAGGAAACACAGCCCACCGGCAGGTGGCGGCTGTCTTCTAGCAGAGCAAGGTACTCGGCCACCAGGGCGGCTGCATGCACCATGCACTGCGCGGCCTCTGCATGGTTGCCAAGCTCCGCATGCTTCCCTGCCATGTTCTGCAGCCACGTCAGCCGCAGGTCTGGGGAGCCCTGGTAGCCCCGGGCAATCCTGGAGCCCAGGTGAGGGTGATGTGAGGAGGCTAGAGACCCACCCTGCCCTCCCCTGCTCATCCCTCACTTGTCCATCCTCTTCACTTGTTACCACACTCATCTGCCCCACTGACCAGCCACTCTCCCCCCCTGTTCCCCAATCACCTGTCCATCCCCTCACCTGTCCCTCATCTCCTCTCTTCCTCTATTCACCTGTCTCCTAACTTAGCCCACCCTGTCCAGCCCTGCACCACCCCCACAGGGGTCAACCTCTCACTTGTCCTTCAGCGCATCAGTTTAACTTTACCTGGAAACTTGAGCAAAGTCACCTGTTTGCCCAGGCCCATCCCTCCTGTATGCCCCCTGCCCTCCGTCTCATCTCCATCACCTGTGCCCTCATCTCCCACTCCCCAGTTTCTTACTAAATACCCCTCACTCTCCTCCAGGTCACTTGTTCCCCTGGTCTGTCACCCCTTTGTGGGTGAGCACGTCACCTGTCTCTCACACCTGTCCCCCTCACTTGTCCTTGTTCTCCCCTGTCCTCTGCATTCGTACATTCATCTGGTACCCTCTCTACCTGGTCATTTACCTGCCCTCACCTTACCTGTGCCTTCATCTGTCTGCTCACCTGTCCACTTACCTGGCCCCTCGCCTGTCTGCTTACTGACTCGGCCATTGTCATCTCTCTGCTCTCCTGGTTCCTCTTCAGCTGGCCATCCTTACTTATCTCTTATTACCTGTACGCTCACCTGCTCCCAGCTCCCCTTACCTGTCCCTTTCACCCTCTCCCCTCCCATCACCTGTCTGTGGTATGAGTGGTGGAAGGCCCCGACTGACCCTCCTCACCTGTACATGAGGTCGATGAGCATCTCGGGGTCCTCCTGATGCTCCTTCATTTTCACCGTGTCAGTCAGGATCATGTGCAAGTTGAACATCAGGTCCTGGACCTGGGATGGGGGAACAGCAGCAGGGAGTGACGGGGCCAAGGTGATGGGGTCAGGGGTCAAGCAGGGAGGGGCAAAGATCCGGGTTGCAGAAGGTGGGGCGGGGGCCCGGCAGGGTCACCTGCTCAGCAAAGGTGCTGTCCCGCAGCCCCATGTCCTCCTCGGCATAGGTGAGGATGGTCTTGAGCGAGCGTCGCAGGTGCTCTTCGCTGAAGTTCTGCGTGGTCCCCACCAGGGATGAAAGCGACATGGTCACCTGCATCTTCACTCGGGCAAAGTTCTGGGCGGGCCGGGGAGGAAGAGCAAGGCTGCCTGCGGGCCTCGGACCCTCACACCAGGGCCTGCCCGCTCTGCTGACTTCACCTCTCCCCTCTCGCCCTGTGTCTATTGCGTGGAGACCCTGGGCGGGCCTTCCTCACCAGAGCCTCCTGCAGACCACGCCCCCCACCCCCACTCACGTTGCCAATCTCGAAGTTCTGGCGCATGAGGAGGTAGAGGGAGGCGCTGGCCTGCGTGCGGATGGTGCTGATGCGGCTGCCACAGTGTCGCAGGAGCCTCAAGCAGAGGTCGGCACACAGCTCGGTATCCTCCTCAAAGAGCAGCTCTGGGAACTGGGCCCCAGGGTGAGACAGACACTGGTCAGCCCCTCGCCATTCTGGCTCAGAAGGTGAGGACTTGGGCAGGGGCATCTGTCTGTGTTCTGTCTTCTCTGGCCAAGCCCAGCAGGCTTCCTGAGTCATACCTGGGTTTAAGCTTGCTATGTGACTCTGGGTGAGTGACTCTGCCACTCTGATCCTTAGTTCCCTCCTCTGCAGACTGTGGCTAAGGAGTGTCTTCCCCATGGAGTTACTGAGCACACAGCAGGTGTTCAATGAGTGGGCTGTGACTGTTACTCTAAGAAGCGTGGCTGTCAGGGGTGCTCACCTTGGACACCAGGGCCCGCTGTGTGGCCAGGCCATGCTGTAAGAAGAGGGCACTCTGGGCACTGCCCAGACTGTACAACACAACCTTCAGTATTGCACCCAAGACACTCTCCCGGGCCTCTGACAGCATCACCGTCTGGGGGGCCAGAAATCCAGCTGTTAGAGACTGGCGTGGTTAAGGAGTTAGGGAAGGAGAGGGATTCTGGAGTCAGAGATCACAAGGCATTGTGGTAAGGTCAGAGGCCAGGGAGATGCTGGATCAAGCCCTACCTGCACGATAATCTCCAGTGTATCCAGAACCACCAGGCTGGCCTCAGTTGCCAGGTTCCCGTCCACCAAGGCCTCGTGTTCCATTTCATCCTTGGTCCTGGAGGGGATGGAAAGGGCTTGGGGGCGCCTCTCAGGGCCAGACCCCACCCCATGGCTGAGCTCTTTCCCCTCCCTCAGCTTCCCTCAAGGTGCTGGTTCTCTGGAAATTGGTCTGACCCCAGCGAAATACTTCCCACCCACGCTTACTTGTCCACACGGTCCGAGGTTTGTCTCCAGTGTGTGATGCTCTTCCGCCAGCGTACGTTCTCCTGGTTCCCAAATGGGCTTCTCTCTGAGATGCACAGGTGTGTGTTCACAGATGTGCAAAAACATAAGGACACGCGTGACCATGAGAAGATACACATGTGGGAAACCTGTGAGGACACTGGGTGATGTGGGCACTTGCGGAGTGGACGCAGTTAGACATGAGTGGGGAACACAGACACCCATGTGTATGGGGATAACGTGGACTTCTTACTGGGAAAAGTGAGCCAGACCGAGAGGCAGAGATGGCCCGCCTCAGGGCCCTGGGACACAGACTGGGAGCCGCCAGGTGGGGACGTGCATCTCCCTCTCACCACGGCTCCGCCGCACCATCTCCTGCCGGGCTCCGATGGTGCCCAAGATAGCTTCCTCCAGCCGGGCTTTCATATCCAGTGATTTCTTAAACGTGAGGCTGTTGATACGTTCAAAGGCCTTTTTCCCCTGGGAGGACAGAGAACAGGTTCAAGGTTGACTCTGCCCTTTTCTGGGGGCTAGCCCGGACCTGTTTCTTCTGGCCCTTTCCAACCTCCAGGACCTTGTGCTTGAAGACACAGTCCACCCCTTCACGCCCAGCCCACAGCACCCCAGAACCCCAGCCCCCTGCCCACAGCTCGAACCTTGTACTCAAAGGCAGCCAGGCAGAGGTACAGCAAGTCCAAGAGACGACCCAGCTGAGGGAGGGCCAGGTCCGCAGCCCAGCGCTGCAGGAGGGCCGGCTCGGCATTCTTCAGAACCCAGAGCACACACACCAGCAGGGTCCGGCTGGACTCAGCAGAGAGGGCACAGCCTGAGCGAGCAGCCTGGGGCCGGAGAGGGGACGGGGCGCTCAGAAGGGAGACAGTACAGTTTCATTTTCTCCATATTAAGATGAGAACCAGCTGATTGGCACTTCATTATATAACTTCTATTATCAGGTTACGGTTCTTTTACAAACAATGTCCAAGATACAATAAAAAAATCGGGGGGGGGGGAAGGGTATAGTTCAAATGGTAGAGCACATGCTTAGCATGCATGAGGTCCTGGGTTCAATCCCTGGTACCTTCTCTAAAAATAAATAAATAAATAGACCTAATTACCTCCCACCCAAAAATTAAAAAAAAAAAATCACAAGACGTGAAGAGGCAGGAAAACGTGATTGAAAAGGGAGAAAAGATAGTAGACGCAGGCAGAGAGATGGTTAAATGTTGGATGGTGTCTCTGGGGACAAGGCCGGTACTCACTGTCGCTGGGCCCTGGGAGATGCTGGCCCGGGAACCAGGGGCCAGGGGGCCACCAGCAATGGCCATGGCCACTGAGGGGTTGATGGTGCCTCCGATGTCCCCTTCCCCTTCTGTGTCTGAGTCGAGCATGGAGGCTAGCCTTGACCGTTGACCTGGGCCCTCTGAGGGATGAGAAGAATGAGCCTGTGGTAGGTGTTGTATCTATCTCACATTTCATCTCAGAGGCCACCTCCTCAGGGAAGCCTTCCCTGATACCACCTCTGAGACCAAGGTAGGGTCTCTAGTTATTGACTCCCGGAGCTCACTTATTGTACTTGTAATTCATCCTGCAACTGTTTGTAAGATCCACAAAGGCCTGGACTGTATCTGCTCTGGGCACTATGCTCAACACTGAGAACATGGCCTGGTGCACATTATTAAGATGATGATGATGACAATGACAACCATAATAATAAATGTTGCTGCTACTCTTATAGCATCAACTGGCACTTACATAGCATTTCCTATGTGCCAGGCACTATTCTAAGCACTTTAAAAATATTAATGCTTACTCTTCAAAACAATGCTGTGAGGTAAGTATTTTATCATCCTTACTTTATGGATGAAGAAACTGAGGCACAGAGAGGTTAAGTTACTTGCCTGGGGTCACACAGCAGTTAAATGGCAGAGCTAGGATTTTAACCTAAACAGTCTGGTTCCAAAATCTATGATCTTAAAACAGTGCCCTCATAAGCCAGAAAGAGAGAAAAATACCACAGGATATTGCTTATATGTGTAATATAAAAAAAAGGACACAAATCAATGTATCTACAAAACAGAAACAGACAACAAACTTACGGTTACCAGGGATTAAGGGGGTGAGAAGGGATAAATTGGGAAGTCGAAATCTGGACCTCTTGGGGTGTGATAGAAATGTCAGCTATCTTGATTGTGGTGGTGGTTTCATGGGTGTACGTATACATCTATCAAAATTCATCAAATTGTTCATCTAAATATGTGTCATTTACTGTACAGGGATCATACCATAATAAAGGTGTTTAAAAAATTAAAATTAAAAAAAAAAATCAAAGAGTACTCTCTCCACCAATACCTCTCCCCCACCAAAAGCCAGTCTCATCAGAGAGAGGAGCTGCCAAATACAGAACAAGTCTCACCCAGGAGATTTCTGAAATAAAAGGCAGACTGAGTTTTACTAAGGCTCCAGCCCAGCTTAACCTAGCTTAATTCCTGAATGGATTGAGTGATCAGCCCCTTATCCTCTCTACCTAAGAGATAGAATGGGGATCCCTCTCTGAGAAAAGATGACATTGCTTCAGTCCTGATGGTTCTTTTATATGCAATGTCCAGAATACAATAAAAAATCACAAGACATGTGAAGAGGCAGGAAAATGTGATTGATAGGGGAAAAAAGCCAGCAGAAGCAGGCACAGAGACGACCACATGTTGAAGTGAGCAAACAGGGACTTTCTAACAAAAAGTAGCAAAAAAGATGCACAAATATGGGTAAAAAGGTGGAGAATTTCAATAGAGAGTTGGATCTACAACAACAACAAATCAGATTTTACAGCTGTAAAATGTAACATCAGAAATTCAGAATTCAATGGAGAAGGTTAATATACCAGACACAGCAGAAGACAGAGGTAGTGAACTCAAACACAGGTGAACAGAAAGTTCCCCAATTCAAGCACAGAGAGTACACAGAATGAAAAACAGAACAGAGCACAGCAGACACGTGTAACATGATCATAAAGGTCTAACATACGTGTAATTGGAGTCCCAGGAGGAGAGAAGAGAAAAGGATGCGGGGAAAAAAATTCAAGAGATAACAACTGAGTTTCCCCTGAATGATGAAGGTGGATGGTCCACCCACCAATCCCAAGGCTGTGTCTCCAAACACTATACACACTTGTCCTTCAATGGTGTCAATGAACACTCATGTGAACAAATGAATACATGGCTCCAACTGCCCCCTCACCTTGATTCTTCACCCTCCCCTCCTCACACCCTCTTTCTAGAAGACAATACACTTACCATGGGCTGTCCATATCCCAGTACTACAATCCCCAAGTTTTCACATAATCCTAGGAAGTAGCTGGTGCTACCACTTCCCCCCAGGTGAGAAACCTGAGGCTCAGAGAGATTAATGGCCGTCCTGGGGCCCTGCAGCAGGACTTGAACTCACACCCCTGACCCTAATGTCTGTGTTTTCACTCCTAATCTGCTCTCCTGCCTTTCCTGACCTGAGCCTTGTGTGAGCAATCAAACCCCCAGATTGTATGACCTCATCCCGCCCTGGCCCGCTGACCAGCAAAGTCGTGCAGCCGTGGCAGCGTGTCCCGAGCGAGTGACAGCAACGGCAGGTATAGCTCGGCCACCCGGGCCCTCACGGTGGCCTCTGCATAGCGGGGGTCAGCGTCATGGCTACAGAGCAGACTGTGGACAGCACTGATGGCCTTCTTGTGCAGCAGGGACACCCTGTGGGGTAGTGAGGTGCTCAGGACAGAGTGGGCATGGCTCCTGGACCTTCCTCCCTGGCCCTGGGACCCAACAGGGCCTGTGCTCACCCCTCGGCCTCAGGTTCCAGGGCCAGTGCCAGTTCCGTTAGCAGGAGCCCAGCCAGGAAGTGCTGCTGCCGGAAGGGCCCACTCAGCTCGAACATGCTGGTCACCTTGGGGTCTGGAGCCTGGCTGGAGAAGGTGGAGCTCTGTAGAGGATGGAGGACAAAGCAGGGGCCCAGGGTCAGAGGTGCAAAACTGGGGTTAACTCATCTGGAGGTGACAGTGGGCATGGGGTTAAAGGTCAGAGGCGAGAAGTTGTTGTTAACCCATCTATGAGATGACAGGGCATAGGGTCAAAAGTCAGAGGTCTGTGAAACAGCAGATGGAAAGTCAGTCTGGGAGTTTGGACTTCAGGGTGAGAAATCAGAAGCTGGTCCTCCCTGGGAAACTGCTGAGAATGAGGGGTCAGAGGTGAAGGGTAAGAGGTAAGGAGTCAGTCCCCTGGGCAGTGGCCCACGGTGAAATGGACAGAGATGAGGGAACCACAGAAGGAGAGTTGAAGGAAAGAGGTCATAGATCAAGAAGAGGAACCAGAAGTGAGACCAGCTCACCTGGGAGGTGGTGGAGGATACAGAGGGCGAGGGCGAGGCCGGGGGCGACAGTGGGCAGCAGGGGAGGTTGAGGGTCACGTAGTGCTCGTGGCTGCACAGGATGCGGGTGAAGTCCATGCGCAGAGTCAGCAGCACCGCCGGGTTAGGGGCTGACTGCAGCCGCGTGGCCACCTGCGGGGGAGGCGTCAGTGGGTGACATTTACACTGCTCTGCCCACCACCCCCGCTCCCACATCCCTGCAGGTGTGCCATTCCTGCCACGCCCACCCCTACCTGCTTGTAATGAGCCCGGACCAGGCTGAAGATGAAGCCGCGGTCCACCAGGGACAGCAGATCGCTGAGGAAGAAGGCCAGACTGGCGTTGAGGCGCTCCGCCAGCTCTGCATCCTGGGGGCACAGGGCCTGTCAGCCCACACCCACTTGCCCCCTCAAGCCTCAGTCCCTGCACTGGGCCTCCTCTCGCCAAGGCCACCAGTGACCCCCAGGAGCCGCGTCACTGCCCCAAAGCCTTGGGGTCTCCTGGACATGCCCTTATCTTTGGGCTCCAGACTCCTGGCCTTGCTGGTTGTCCTCCTCCATCTGACTAGCCCTTCCCTCCCTGACAGTTACATGCCTACCTACCCTACCCTCCACACAGCTCTGTCAAGGACACTCTTCTGTCCCCTCTCCCCATATCTGAATAACACAACATGGATGGCAAACACTGGCTGCAGACCTCCCTCATGCTCTCTTCCCCTCTTTCAGTGCTGAGACCCTTCTTCAGAGTTCAGAGCTGGGACTACATTTCCCAGCCTCCCTTGTAGCTGAGAACAACCATGTGACCACATTCTGACCAATGGGATTTGAGAGGAGTGTTGTAGCCACAGAAGGGGTGGGTCCTCCTGTTCTCACTGCTTGTAATGCCTGATGTGGCAGGTGCCACAATGAACAGAGGTGGCTAGGCCTATATGGTGGAGCCCCCTGCAGCTCACTTACGCTCAGAAATAAACTCTGGCCACATTTAAACCACTTGTGATGATGTTCAAGCAAATTAACCTCTGCCCCAACTGATATAGACATTGTCTAACAAGCACGTACTAAGCATCTATTATGTGCCAAGTCCTGTGAATGAGACACAGTCCTTGCTGCTCGTCCAGGTCAGTCTCAGTGGTGGGGGAGGTGGGGGAGGGGAAAATAAATAAAAGTATTCCAGATACTTCTATGTGTTTAAAAGACAAGTAACAGGGGGCTGTTTCAAAGGAAGGCTGAAGGATGAGAAAGAGCCTGGGGGAGAAAGGCATTCTGAAGAGAGGGAACAATAAGTGCAAAGGCCCTGGAGCAGGAAGTGCCTGCTTGGCAGGTGTGAGGAACAGCAAGGAGGCTGCTACAGCCTCAAGGTCCAGCTGGTGCTGGCTGCCCTCCTCCTTCATGGCCTCACAAGTTAGTCTCGGTGACCCTCAGTTCCCTGCAACACAAAGAAACAAAATGCAAAATCCGCCTGAGCTCCAAGTACACAGAGGGGCCAGAGACTGAGTCTGCCTTGTGCACAAAGCCTGATTCAGCTGATGCTCAAGACATGTCAAGAGGAGGAAGGAAACTGCTGTGGCCCGTCACCGATGAGCTCCCTGCGGCTGTGACAATCCTACTTCTCAGGGCTGTTGTTCTTCCCTGCAGCCCTTTCTGAGGTAATAAACTGGCTCAGCCCCTGGGAACTCAGCCCTTGGGGAGGCTCTAGTGAAACAAGGTTGAGACCTTTGAGGCCAGCCCAGAGGTCGCCGGGGATTGCACAAGGGCCATCTTGGGCCAGACCGGCGTTTTCAAAAATCTGGAAAATTCCCATCCAATCCAAAAGTCCCCCTGCTCTTTAAAAATCAGACATTCTGGCCATAGCTAATGTGCACATGCTCCGCTCTAGTCCACTATAAGCCCCACTCTCCCAACAGAAGCTGGTGGTGAGGGTTCAAATCCCCATCTTGCCCCTTCCTGGTTATGTGCTATCAGGTCATTACTCAGTCATTCTTTGCCTCAGTTTCTCCATCAGTAAAATGGAGATAACCATAATACCAACTTCATGGAGTTATTTGGAGAATTTAATGATGGGATCCATCTGAAGTATTCAGGTACACAGTAAGTGCTCAATAGGTGCACAATTTTATTACTATTGTCATTATTATTATTTGCCTAGCTCCTGTGAGCACTGGTAGTAGTGACCCAGGGCCTGGACAACCATCAAGGTCTCAGAACATCAACATCCACTTATTGAGTACTTACTGTATACTGGCACTGTGCTAAGGGCTAATGGATCTGCTGTGTCACCTCCCTGCCCTCGCCAATTCTCATTCCCCTCTTTGTTCACTCCACCTCAGCCACTGACCTCACTGCTCCTCCAACAGAGGCACGGTCCTGCCTCGGGGCCTTTGCAGTTGCTGTTCCCCCTGCCCACAACGCTCTTCCCGCAGGTATCACAAAGATTGCTCCCTTACCTCCTTCAAGTCTCCCCCTAAGTCAGCTGCATGAGGGCAAGGATTTGGGTCTATTTTGTTCACTGCTGTGTCTCTAATGCCCAGCAAAAGACTGTGTACACAGTAGGCGCTTAAGAAACAGATGCTGAGTGAACAGACCGATCAAGCAAACAGGATTCTCAGTCTTGTAGCTAGGAGGCACTGGACAGGACTGGTGCCCCACCTGACTGGCTCTATGTCCTCCCTCAGCACCCCGGCCCCGCCCCCACCATTGAGGCCCCACCCCCTCACCTTGTGGACACGGGTGATGACCTCCAGGCCCACAGAGCCCACCAAAGCTGCGATGTCATCCAAGAAGCGCCCAGGGAAGCGAAGCTTTCGAGGTGTATCTAGCCGCTGGCCCAGAAGCAGGTGCAGCGCCATGCTTTTCACCTGGGGGCGGGGCAAGAGGGCCCGGGGTAGGACTTGAGGGGCTGTGGGTAGAGGTGACTTGCCAGAGGGGGGCGGAGTTTTGGAGGCTGTGGGTGGTGACTTGAAGTGGGCTAAACGTGCGCATAAGGGGTCCTGGACGTGACTTGAGCCCTGCAATTATGGGGTGAGGGCAGGGCCTGATAGCTGTGGGCAGGACTTGTATGTTGTGGGCGGGGCTAGGGAGACTATGGGTGGAGCCTGCGTGGGGCGGGGCTGATAGGGTATGGGAGGAGCTAGAGGAGGTCTCTCTCCACAGTCTCATAAGGAAGGTGGCGATTGGGGGCGGGAAGGGCCTTGTCACTGCTGAAGGTGTTCCGGGTAAGCCTCAGGGGGCCTCTCCAGGGAGAGAGCCCCTCAGGCATCTCTTTCCTCTCTATGTGGGGGTCTCTTAGGGCTATTTCTCAGGGGGCTTCTCTCCCTGGGGGCCTCTTGCTCCAGGGCGGAGAGGGTGTCTCACCATGAGCTGGAAGAAGAACCAGGCGTGCTGCAGGACAGCCTCGCGCACGGCACTGCCGCTGACCACCCACTGTAGAGCCAGCTCCTCGTGAAGCAGCTGGGGACAGGGGCAGGGGTCATAGACAGCAGAGGAACCCACTCCATATCCCATCTGGAGGGCATGACAGGGGAGGATGCAGCTGGAAGGCTGGGGGTTAGAGCAGTGGGAGGCCATGCGGGAGGAGAGGGGCCAGAAGGAGTCCATGTGCTCTTTCCCTGGGGCTCTCCAGACCCTGCTGGGCTCAAGAGCAAGGGAGTTCTGTACCCCCTGCTTGGACCTCCCCCTGCTGGGGCCTGGGGGCAGAATGGAGTCACCCACCCCCTGCCTCCCACTACCTTCTGTGCAGTGGGTCTCGGCTGGGTGGCCGGTGGGGCTGAGGAGGAGCCCTCGAGGTAGGAACAGGTTCGGCTAGAGCTGCAGTCGATGGCCTATGATGGGATGGTGAGGGGGGTGGGATGGCGAGGGGGTTAGTGCGGGTGCAGGCGGTACACATGGGGAAGAGAGATGGTCAGCATGGACAGAGGAAAGACATGTCCGTGTGGATGGACAGTGGGGGCATGGATGGAGAGAGCCGGTTAATAAAGATCGAAGCGTGCCAGTGCAGATGGAGAAGGTCAGAATGTGATGGAAGAGAGGAGAATAAGCAAGTAAGGTGAACAGAACAGGTGAGAAGGCAGATGGGAGACCGTGGTAGGCGAGGGGGGACAGCCGAGCAGGACCCAGTGGACAAAGGTGAGAGAAGGGTTGGGGGAGTGTAGGTGGGGAGGGTGAAATCAGTATAGACAGTGAAGGGAGAGACAGTGGGTCAGAGGAGGTGAGTGAGTGTGAACAAGGGTGGAGTGTGAATCAGTGAATTGTAGGATGGATGGAGGAGGAGAAGGGCATCAAGGTGGAGGAGGGAGAGTGTAGATGGGGTAGTAGAGTGTAGACAAAGGGGATTAAAGGAGGAAAAAGAAGAAAATAAAGGACAGAGGAAGTAAGATGGTGATGAGGCAGCAGAGCAGCTGAGAGAGTCCCAGGTTCCAGGTCTGGCCCTGCTTCAGCCTTGTTTGGGGCCTCGCTAGGCCTCAGTGTCCCCATCTGTGAAATGGGTATGGGGCGCCCAAGCTCCACTCTCTCTTCCTCCTTTGCTGGTCAGGATGTGAGGCCACTGACAGGGAGAGGAGACTCAGTGATGGAGCTGGCCTGGCCTGGGGACCTGCCCAGGCCTCTGCCTCAGCACTGGAGAGCCCCCCAGCTCCCACAGTCCCAGCCACAGGCCCTGGGCTCCTTGGCCTGCATCATATGTGCCATCTGCTGCAGAGGCCAGCCTCACTGCCTCCTCCTGCCTGGAATGCCTGCCCTCCTACCACCTTGTCACCTCCTATGTGCTCTTCGAGGCCTGGCTGACACTTCAGAGAACTGAGGGCACTGGGGGGGGGGACCTGTTAAAAATGTGGGGGGACTGGGAGGGCCCATGAGCCCAGATCCCTAGCAATCATGGGAGAAGACTGCCCAAAAGTCCCCCTGCTCTTGCTGTTAACAGTGTCCTGGCCGCTATGCAGTGCGGGTTCCCTGGGTGATGGGAGCAGAGATGGAAGGGCCTGGAGCCAAGTGTGTGGGGAGTCCAGCTCCTGTGGCCTCCTTTTGGTGCCCACAGGCCTCTGAGCTTGGTACCAACCTCTGCACATGACTTTCCCTCCACCTGGAACATCCACCCTGCCCTGGCTGGCTCCATCTCACCCTCAGGTCCCAACAAAAATATCACTTCCCAGGAGAGGCTCCCCAAGACTGCCTGGAGGGAGGCTGGTGGCCCAATTTCTGTTCATTTCCTCTCAGGCATTTTCACACCCTGCACTTAGGTATTTGTGAGTTTGTTGGATCAGCTTCTATAATCCTTGACTAGCCAGCAACAGGGCCAAGGCTGGGTCGACGATCTCTCCCACCTGCAATGCCTTAACTCCCTCCCAGGCTCAGGACCACTGTGCTGAACATTTGATTTTGCACCTTCGCCACGTCTGAAAATTCAGAGCCTGGGGTGCAGGGCGAGCCCATAGAAGAGCCAGGACTTGAACCCAGGTCTCTCTAATGGCAAAGGCCCTCATCACACTAGGTTGCTGGAAAGGGACAAAGCAAAGGATGCTGCCCACAGGGGTCCCTCTGCCTGAAATGGGGTGGGGGAGCCCCGAGGTTCAGTTCCATCCCCTGGGCATCATTCAGGTTGCTGTGTCAAGGGGACAGTTGAGAGTCTCCTGAACAGAGAGGATTATGCGGGGCCATGCGGGGCAGTGAGGTTACAGTGGCTGGATGTGCATATCATTTGCATGCTATTTGCATACCACCCGGTCCCTTCTGTCTCTGGTGGAGGCTGTGGTTGGTGCAGCAGCAAAAGGCTGGTTAAGATGACCCTATGATGCCTACAACACCCACTCCACAGTCCCAAACAAATGCAGGAGGGGGTCTGCTGCCTCCTCTAGGCAGCCCCCCTAGGTTAGTCGGCTGCAGCCAGGAAGGTGGGAGGAGCTCATGCTGAGGTGGGGTGACCCACGTGCAGGGGCAGGTAGGGAGGGCACCTGTCTGGGGTCGGCCCCACAATAAGGGGGTGCCCGTCGCAGCACAGCCTTGCTGCCTCCTGGAGCATAAGCCGAATTCACCCAGGAGTGTGAGCGGTCGATACCCTGGAGATACACAGAGAAGTGGTAGCATCCGTGGGCAGAAGGCGGGGAAACCAGCATGAATCACCAAGCATGCTCACTGCCCTGGACCACACGTGTACCCACGTGGGCACCCACACACAGCCCTGGAGTATGTGTGTGCAAAGATGTGCATGGGGGGCACACGTACAGTACACACGTCCATGATCCCCTGTGCATGAGGTTTGTGCGAATATGTGCCCTGTGTACGCATACGAGTCAGGTACACGTGAAAATACACTCTTGCACTATGTACACGCTGCTCTTTTTTCAAGCCCCAGCCACTCATTTTTGGGTCAGCCTCGGAGCGTGAAGACCAGCACCAAGTCTGCCAAGTCGCAGCTCCCAAGCTATGACAGCCTCAGCCCAGCCCTGGTGTCAGGGCCAAGCCGTCATCCATGCTGCTGGCTGTTGTCGCCAGTCCTTTGTCAACACTGAGATCTTTCACCCACCCACCTGGCAGCCATGGCCACTGAGGTTGGAGAGAACAAGGTCCCATCGCCCTACCTTGCTGGCCAGGATGCGGGAGACCTCGTCATCCACAGAGCCGGGGGCCACGGCCAGGTCGGGATTGCTGCTGCTGATGCTCTTAGAACGGGCCAGGTAGAGGCTGGTGGGGCGGCCGGAGCCACGGGCCAGCGTGGCAGGCTGCACCGTGACCGGGGGGGCCCCTGAGGATGGAAGGAATGTGCTCAGCCCCCTGCCCCCCTGCCCTGATGCCCCACTGCCCTTCCCAGGCAGCTGCCCCTGGCGAAGTCACTTTCTTTCTCTGAACCTCTGGGTTCCTCACAGTAATTTGAGGGAGACTGAAAGACACTGAGAACAGTGCCTAGCATATTGTAAGTATCCAGAGGGGTTCGTGGTTGTTACTTATTATTTAACAAATGAAAAAAATGCAACTTTATTGAACACTCACTGTACTAAGCATTTTGCACGGATTACTGGGGCATTTACTATCATCAGCGCCCCCATGAGAGAGGCACTAATATTACCATCATTTTACAAATGGGAAAACAGGCCCAAAGAGGTGGGGTCACTTGCCCAGGTTCACAGAGCTTGTGGGCAGACCTAGGATTCCAACCCAGGCAGTTCTGCTTGAGTCCTTGCTTGCTGACTGGCTGAATCATTTGTCAGTCACTAAATCAAGTCTACAGAGAATAAACCCCTGGAGTCAGGCAAAAAGTTCCCTCTCTCTCTTGCAAGTTGCTCAAACCCACCAAGGCCTGTGCAGCTTCAGGACCTTTGCACATGCTCTTCCCTTTGCTTGGGATGCTCTCCTCACGGGTATTCCCTGTGCTCCAGGGTCCCCTGCCAACACTCACCGCCATGGAGGCTGGGCTCTGTGCCAGGCAGTCGGAAGGCATAGTAGACATAGGCAGCCAGCAGTGGGCAGTGACCCCGGGCATCCTGGGCAGCCTCCAGGCTCCGGTGGACAAGGCTGACTACATGCGCCATTGCTTCAAAGGCTCCACGACCCAGGTTCACTGCCGAGCAGAGCAGAGGTCAAGTACCAGATCCCAGGACCTCTTACCTCCCTGAGGAAGAGCCTTCAGGGTCCTAGGGGGTTGTGTGGCCATCAAAAGATCACAGGAGACCAGCTCTCAGCCCAGGGGGTTGGGGCCAGTTTTCAGATGGGAAAACTGAGGCCAGAGAGATAAATGGGCTATAGGAGGTCACCCAGAACCAGTGGACTGAGGGCCCATTTTCCAGATGAGGTCTAAGGCCACACCCACTCACCGATCTGGCCCCCAATGATAGGGGGCCTCACGACCAGACGGACAAGCTTGTCCAGCACGTGGTGGGAGAAGGTGACAAGGAGTTCAGGGCTGGCAAGGCGCAGGGCTGCCAGGCTGGCACGCAGCTCCTGCTCCACAGTGCCCTCACTCAGCATGGGATCCTTGAGACGGAATGGAAAGACCCCCTCCTCCAGGACGTGCACCAAGGTGAAGAACTTGTCCAGGTGGGGGTCCTGGAGGGGGGACCAGGAGTGAGAAGGGCAGGGCTAGGGCTCCCAGTCCAGGAAGGGCCAGGGGGATGGAGTGAGGGACTGAGTGGGCAGAGACACTGAGGCTGGGGATCAATAAATGAGGAAAGGGACAAGGAAGGAAAGAAAAAGATGCGGAGGGACCATAGAAATAGCAAGAGACCAATGCGGGGAGGAGAGACCACGCAAAGGCCAAAGCTCCACCTGGGATGGCCACAGGGACGGTCGCCCCTGCCTGAGTCAGCAGCTTCCCTGGGAGCCCAGCCCAGCTGACCATAGTCACGTCCATGGCCCAAGGCCAGGCTTCCCTGGTCAGCGGAAACTCTTGCCCAACCCCAGGGCCGGACTCTTGAGTTCTGGTCCCACCCCCTACCTGGGGGTGCACAGATGACACTGCTGTGAGCTCCACGCTGAACACGCCCTTGTGACCATCCACCCAGCGCATGCCCGGCAGCGCCACCTGCGGGAGGGACACACCAGGTGGGCACTGGCCAGCTCTCCCCCACCGCTCAGGCCACCAGCTTCAGCCATTGCGACACTGTGGCCTGAGCACAGCCCTGCCTGGAGGGGTGTGGTGGGGGCAGCTGAGCACCCTGCCCCCAGCCCAGCTCAGCCTGAGATGGGGGCAGATAGGAGGGGGCATTACAGGGGTCCACGGAGCAGGCTGGGAGCCAGAGATGCTCATGGAAGGATGCAGAATGGAGACCCAGGGTTATTGGAGGGAACGGACAGGGGTCCTAGGGACAGGGGTCAGGGAGGCAGGCAGGGCTGCAGAGAGGCAGTGGAAACTTAGTGGGGAACAGAGAGTGCAGAGGCAGGGGTAGGGGGTGTCAACGAGGCAGGGCAGGTCGGGTACAAGGAGGGACAAACACCGGGGAAGTAGGACACACAGGATTAATAATGAAAGGAGAGGGGTGGTGTGATGAGGCAGGCAGGGGCCCTGGAGGCCCCAGCAGAGGACACAAGCCTCCTGGGGTATCGATGGGAAGGAAGGCATGGCAGGAATGGGGGACTTGGGAGCAGGGTGTTGGCTGGCAGGGGGTCCAGGGCACGTACATCTGGAGTGAGCACGGAGTAGCTGGGCGGGGGCTGGTCCACGGACACAGGTAGGCAGAAGGGGCCGGTCCTCAGGCGCCCGTGCTGCAGCAGTGGGATCCACTGGGGAGAGGCTAGGGGTCAGTGTAGGGTTGGACAGAGCTGGGAGGGCTGGGCAGGGGGGTGTGGGATGGCGAGAGGCGAGGGAGAGGCTCACAGTAAAGCCCACAGGGATCTCCAGGGCTGTGCCTGGCCGGGGCTGGCAGCTGACATGGTAGAAGGTGAAGAGGAGGTGGTGGTTCTCGGTCACACAGGCCGGGAGACGCAGCTTGAATTCCTCGTAGAACTCAGGCGACCTGGGAGGGCGGGGCTGGTGGTTCTGCGGGGGCTGCTGAGATCCTCCTTGCCCGCCCCACCCCCTCTGCCACATGTTTCCTCCTGGCTCTGCTCTCTGCCTCAGCTTCCCCCATCAGCACTCCCAGAGCCTGCCCCCCGCCGCCCCTCTTCCTGCCCCACTGTGTCCCCATCAGTGCCCCGTCTCCTCTAGACCCCACATACTTGTTGTGGTAGACCACTGGTGTGAAGGCCTCGCGGGTGAATTCGCTGCAGCTGGACTTGCCAAAGATGACCTGGTAGAGCAGGGGCATGAGGGGCTGGCTGGGGACAGCCCGCCCGTCTCCCCTGGGGCCCAGCCACTGACCGGCAGGGCCTGGCTGGGATCCTCGCCCGCCATGTACTGCACTCGCACGGTGAGGTTGCGCACGGAGCCCTGGCGGCTGCTGAAATTGAGGCTGTGTGGGTACACGTACAGCAGGTTCCTGTAGGGGGACAGAGAGGCCGGGCTGCTGGAACCAGGGGGACAGTGGCCACAGAGCTGGGACACTGAAGGCCAGGTAAGGGGCAATGATGAGTATCAGGTGGGAGAAGTAACTGGCAGAGTCGGGGAACAGACGGCAGAGGGTGGGAACGCAGAGGGACTTTGGGGGCACTGAGGGGGCACTGTGAGGCAGAGGGCAGGGGACAGATGGATGTTCAGGGCCAGGTTTCCAAGAAGGTGGTCCGGGCAGCCAGCATTGGGCCTGAGCCTCGCCCAGGCTGCACTGCCCATCACCCAGCTCAGGAGCCTGACTGCTCCTTCCCCCAGAAGAGGCCACTAAAGTAATATGGTGGGGAAACGGAGGCTGGAGTTGGAGGCAAGGACTGGGCTGGGGTTAGAGTTCTGCCTCCCTCCCCCAGGGGTAACTACGTACAAGCCCAAACCTCCTATCTATATAATGGGGGAAACCAGCCTTCTAGCTGAACCTCTGTTAATACCTAGCTGACCATAAACAACAATAATGTCAATAATTGCACCAAACACTAACGTGGCTCCTACTGTGTGTCAGGCTCTGTACTAAGCACTCAGCTTTCTCACCAGCAGCCTGTGAGGTGGGACTCATATCACCCCCATTTCACAGGCAGGGAAACAGAGGCTCTCACTGTCATCCAGATGACAGTTAGCATTGATCCAGGGCATGTGCAGGTCCTGAGTCAGGTTGTGTGGCCTTGGGAGAGTCTCCACCCCCTGCACCTGCTCCCCTAGCTCTCGATCAGGCCAACAAAGATCCCAGCATCGAGGGCTTGTGGGAAGGATACGAGGAGACCAGCTGCTGTAAGGGCAGTGGAACGGCTCTGGGCAAACCGTCTGTACTCACAAAAGCCTCACTGTTACCACTGGTACTGCTGCCATGCGTATCCACAGGGTGGGAAACCAAGGCTCAGAGCTTAGGGTGCCCCAGTGGAGCCTGGGTCTGTCCTCTCCCAGTGCCCCCAGGCCATACCTGGCCTTGAGCCCCAGCCAGCGTGATCCCAGCGTGGCCCAGCCACACATTCGCCTGATGCAACTGTCGCACCACTGCCAGGCCCTTGCACAACAAGAGGCACCCAGCTGGCCAGTTAACGATTGACTGGAGGTTAAGGGGGGTGTTGAGGCATAAAAGGCAGCAGCAGTGGTGCTGTGGCCACACCCCCCTGCCTCCCAGCCATGCCCGTGCTCATGCTGTCCCTGCTGTGTACCCTGGCAACAGTGGCCCGGCCTGCCCCAGTAGCCTCCATGAGCAGCTCGGAGCCAGCACAGCATGAGGAGCTGACCCTGCTCTTCCACGGGGCCCTGCAGCTGAGCCAGGCTCTCAATGGTGTGTACAAGACCACGGAGGCACAGCTGACAGAGGCCGGGGACAGCCTGGGCCTCTACGGCCAGGCACTGGGGCTTCTGGGGCAGGAGGTCAGCCAGGGCCAGGATGCAGCCCAGGAGCTACGTGCAAGCCTGTTAGAGATGCAGGTAGGCATTGCCGTGGGGGTATTGCGGGGTGGGTAGGAGTCTATGGTGGAGTTATACCTTGGGTGACTATCAAGGTTTTCCCAGGACTGGGGGAGATTCTGAAATATAGAACTTCTAGCATTAAAATCAGGCCAGTACCAGTGGGTCATCCTACTAACAGCTATGATCTATTGATCAGATGGAAGAGGATACTCTAAAGCTGCAGTCAGAGGCCACAGCCCAGGCACTGGGGGAAGCGGCCCAGGGACTGCGGGTACTGCGGGAGAGTGTGACACGGCTAGAAGTCCAGCTAAGGGGCGCTTGGCTGGGCCTTGCCCGCCAAGAATTTGAGGCCTTAAAGGTAAGGGGTTCCCAGCTGGGGAATCAAGAACTTGATTTACAACCAGATCTCATTTCTGAACTTTTTGTCCCAGAGACACCCCCCCCCCCCCGCCAATTGCTGTCAGCCTTTCAGAGCCATGGCCTCTACTCTGTGTGACCCTGGGCAAAAACCCATACCCCTTCCCATGCCTCAGTTTCCCTATTTGCAAATATGGGCAACAACTGATGTCTCAAAGCAGAGCCAGGGACTGGATGCAGATAAAATCCTCAGCCTGGGGCGGGGCACATGGTAGTTGCTCAGTACATGCATACTAGTAGAGCACTTCTTGAATGCCCATTAAGTACCCAGCGTTGTTTTATGCCCTCTAAGATAACCCATATCATGCTCATAACAGCCCTACAAAGCAAGTCCTATCTCTTCCCCATTTTACAAGTGAGGAAGTTGAGGCCAGAGAGTAGCCAGGCCACAAAGATGCAAGGGGGAGCATGGGGCTGGGCAAGGTCAAGGGATAGGAGGTACAGCGGCCCCCAGCTGAGGTCTCTGTCCTGACCCCACAGGCCCACGCTGACAAGCAGAGCCACATCGTGTGGGCCCTCAGGGGCCACGTGCAGCGACAGAGGCAGGAGATGGTGGCCCAGCAGCAGCGGCTGAGACAGATTCAGGAGAGGTAAGCCTGGCAAGGGTTGGGCGTGTGGGGCAGCTGGACAGAGTGGTGAACAGGGCAACTGGATGGGGATCCCTTTGCCTTGGCTGAACCGCACTTCCCTCCCAGACTCCACATGGCGGCACTCCCGGCCTGAGCCTGCCTGGCCAGAAGTAAGGACCAGTCATGCATCGAGGGATGCTTCCACGCCCCAGGCAGCCCCTGCCCGAGGAGGACCTGTCTATCCGCTGGGGTCGGCCAGGGTGCTGGGACCCGCTGCCAGCCGAGGAGTAGCGACAGAAACAGGCGGGGACACAGCAGAGGACACGGCCCCGTTGAGGAGGGGTGGAGGAAGGACACGCTCCTTCATGCCTACAGGCCCCTCATTAAAGCAGAGCAGTGGCATCTCACCCTGGTGTCTGTGCATGTCAGAGAAAGGGGATCCCCCTCTGCACGATGCCTGAATGCCCCCACTCAAGTGCCTGGCTGCCCCAGAGGCTATACCTGTAGCTGGTGTGGGGGGCGTAGACCTCACGGGCAGGGAACTCCAGGATCTCCTTGGTGGGCCGGCCTCTGGGATCTGGGTAGGGCTTGACATGAAGCAGCTCCGGGGAGAGGCAGAAGTGGGGGTTCTCAGGAGCCGGAGAGATGTCGATCTTGAGCTGGGCTGGGGAGCGGGCAGCCAGTTTGCATCTGCCTGGGAGCCTCTGACTGGGCCCCATCTCTGGGCTTCGGGTTGGGGCTCTGACTCCCTCTTCAGGTGCTAAGGCCAGAAGTTGCCCTCAGCTCTGTCTCTTGCCCCCACTTTTAATCAGCTTTGCCCATCACGTCCCTCATTTAACCTACTATCTGTCTTATTCTGTTTCTCATCTCTGACCCCCATTAGAAGGTCCACCCCTGAAGTTGGGGCTTTGTCTATCACAGTCACCATGGTGGTCCCAGGACCTGGCACAGCAGGTATTCAAGCGTGGGTTTGTCGAGTGACTGTATGAGAGTGACATGTCTTATCTATGGGGCGCGCCACCCACCAGTCACGGGCCGCAGGCGCCGCAGCAGGGATGTGGGGCGACGCATATCAGCCAGGAACTTGAAGAGGTCCTCGTCACTGAGCCGCTCAGCCTCCTGCACAAAACCCGCCCCCGTGAACTAGGGCCAAGGAGTTTGTGGTCCCCATGACCCATGCGGCCACAGGCTAATGGGAGGGTGTCCTTGGGCATCCTTCCTTCAGCCCCCTGCCCCGCAGCCACTACACCTGCTTAAAGAAGTTGGTGACAGTTAGTGTGGCTGGGCGGAAACCAGAGAAGCTGCAGGTGTCATCCCCACTACTCGTCCGATCCTGGGGCACCCGACGGCGGCGGTCAGTCCAGGCAGGTCGGCGCTCTAGAGAAGACAGTGACAGTGATGCAGGGAGACGGAGATAGAGGCAGGGAGGGACAGAGACCTGTGGACTCAGGGCTGGTACTAAGTCCGGCCAGCAGAGGGCGCCCCTCCCCCCGGTAGCCCCGCCCCTGGCCCGTCGGCCCCGCCTCCTCACCGCCCTCGGAGTCGGAGTCGCGGTCGGGCTGGCCCGCGCTGCTCACGATGTTGGCCAGGTGCACGGCCGTCCAGGCGAAGGGCATGCGGTAGCGGCCCAGGCGGGTGCAGAACTGCTCGGCGGCCAAACGCAGCTTCTCCAGCTTCTCTCTGTTCTGCGGGGAGACGCCCCCCCCAACACCCCACAAGCTCAGTGCCCCAGAACTGCTGAATCCAGGATCGCTGCTGCCGCTACCTAGCGGGCGACCCCATCACCACCCGGCCAGCCTCTCACGCTTACCTTGGCTGTGTCCACCTCTTTCATCACCATGTAGGGCTCGCAGCACTCACTGATGTCTCCCTGCTGCAGCACCTTCTCCAGCTGAGGGGCAGGCAGGCCCAATGAGGCACTGCCGGGACCCCAACCTCCTCACCCCACCCCCAACCTCCCTGACCCTCACGGCCCTCCATACATTCCATCCAGCCAGGGCTCTTGCTCCAACACCTCCAGCATGGCTCCCACGGTCCTCAAGGTTGAGTGCTAGCTGTCAGCCTGCCCAACCAGCTGCCCCCTCCCCACCCTTTGAAACCGGCCCCAAACCCAAGACTCCATGTTATCCGCACATTTACATCTTTCTTTGTTAGTATAAACGGAGGCCACTCCAAGCATGGCTCTGAGCCTGGACTCCAATCATGACTATTCGGGGACTATGGCACCCTGAGCACATTCCTCCATTTCTCCATCTGTAAAATGAGCCCCATGGCAACCTCCACCTCCTGGGGCTGCTGTGAGGACCAAAGGCCAGAATCCTTGTGAAGTCTGACTGACCGGGAGCAAGGCCTGCCTGGAGGTATTCAACTAATGTCATTACTGTAACTCAACCGAACATCTTAGGAAAGGAAATTTGAGCTCACTCCTGAAAACAGAAAATCCCAAACCAATGTACCAACTAGATCTTTCCTCCCCTAATAAACTGAAAAGACTCAAAAAAACATTTTAAACATCCACCCACACATGCCAGATGCCATTTCCCCCCAGGCTGCCGACTCATGGGTGTCAGCTCAGGTGTGACCTCTCTGCGGAAGCCCTTGGTGATTTCTCCCTGCCCGGGCTGAGTCAGGTGCCTCCTCCAGGCTCACCCAGCTGCCTGCGCTCCCCCACAACAGCCCTGATCCCCTTTTTGGTGACATGTTTGTTTTCTTCCATGAGAGCAGGGACCATGCCCATGGCCTCCAACATTATCACTGCCTTATCCAGCCCCGGCGGGTACCTTGATAACCAGGAAGATGTCAGGCGAGGGGTAGGTCACGGAGAAGATTGCGGAGCGGGCCAGGGTGGAGATGGCAGGATGGGTGCTGTGGGCCCGCAGCAGCCCCTTCATGGAGTCCGAGTTCAGGTCAAAGTAGAAGTTCTCTGAGATCTGAGGGTACGAGAGGCAGCTGCGCCACCACCTCCAGGAAGCCCACCACCCTACAGTACAGAGGAGGAGTGGGAGGAAGGGGAAGAGAGGGGCTCCTACCTTCTTTTTCTCCCGCACATCGTACAGGGCCAAGATGCCAAAGATGGGCTCAATTTCGATCTCGAACCTGCAGTGAATGGCAGAGGTTGTCCCTGAAACTTCTACCTCCACACACCCCAATCCCTCTTGTGGCCCAGCCCAGGGTCGCTGCATTGTGGGGCAGGGGGTGGGCATCTGATTTCCACTGGGTCATGCAGAACCGCCATTTCAGGGCTTGCAAGAAAGGCCCGTCCCGTTTTGCAAAAGGGGAAACTGAGGCACAAATAGATTTTTTTTTCCCCCCACCACCACTTCCTCCCTTAGTAAATAATGCACACAGAGCCCTTATTTGGTTGGCATGAAGACAGCTTTTGAGACGTCAATTCCTCCCCCACCCCTGCCCCATCTGAAATTCTCAACTCCTGGGCCTCCTTGTCTCCCCTCTCTGGGGTGTCCTCCATCCTGGGCTGAGTCCCCTCTTTGCTCACCTGAATGGTCTCCTTTTGGGGACCTCCTTCCTGCCTCACTCTGCCCCACTGGGCCCCACTCACCACCCACATGCCTTCTAAGGAAACATCTTAAAACTTAAAATTTGAGGCACCCCACTGCCCTGTGTGGCCCTGCCCTGCCCACCTCTTAGCAGCCTCATTTTTCCTCTCTCCAGACATCCCCAGGCTTTGTGTGTGCTGTGTTCCCACCTAGACAGCCCTGTGTGGTCATCCCACAGTTACAGGGCCTGCACACAGCAGATATTGAGCGTTTGTCAAATGACTGGATAAGTCCACAGAGCTCCCATGTTCCCAACCCATGTGTCTGAGGCAGGCGGCCCACCCAGGCCTCAGGCCAGGCTGGGGCCTCCCTTTCCTGCCCCAGTCCAGGCAGGAACTCAGAGTGGGGAGGGGCAGGGCTCAGGTCCAAGGCCACATCCTGTTCAGCTCCATTCCCATGCACTCTGGCTGCTCCCAGGGGCTGTTGTGGAGGCGGCCTTGGGCGGCTGGAAGCCAGGCCCAGGGTCCCCAATGCCCCCTCCAGCCTGGCTCCCAGCAGCAGAGTGAGCGAGGGCCAGCTCCAGCCTCACAAGTCATGTGATCTTGGGCACAAGGTCTTCACCACTCTGTGCCTCGGTTTCCCACCTGGGCCCACTTCACAATGTTGTGAAGATCAGAGATAGGACATATAGCGGGCAGAGAACTGTGCCTGGCACATGACTGGAGCTTAGGATTCGTGGCTTTGAATAATGAAAAAGGAAGTCTTATTTTCCAGCCTGAAAGCCCACGGGTGCCCTCCTGGGTCTCAGGGCTGTTAACGGTAACAGCGTGGCCTGCATAGTGAGCACCAAGTGTGTGCCGCACTGTAACCCACGTGGCTGGCCTGCCCAAAGGGAGGGGCGGATCAGCACACTCACTTGAGCGACAGACACTTGACCAGGATCCTCTGTCCAAAGTGCTCTCGGGGTGGCTCCGGGCGGCTACAGCGTTCCACAGCCTCATCCTGCCAAGAGCCAAAGGGGCAGCTGGTACAAGTCCTCCAAGAAGGGCTTGAAATGTGTGGCGTAAGACCGACTCAACCCCCAACCTGACTAAACTTCTTTTGGTCCCCACCTCTGAGCCTTTGCACATGCTGTTCCCCCTGCCTGGAATGCCCTTCCTCTCCCTTCCTCCTTGTCTCTCCACCTGCTCATTGTCAGGTCAGTTGAGCTGGCACTCCTCTAGGACACCTTCCCTGAGGCCTGGGTGGCCCCCTCCTACAGATGCTCACCAGGCCCTACTGCAACAGGCCACACGGCTAGGACACTGAGGGCCGTGTGAGGGACAGTTACATGCACCTCATTATGGCACTACTCTGGGTTGTAATTTCCGGGTAGGGAGGTTTCTCTTCCACTAGACTGTGAACTCGGAGGGCTGGGACTGGGTCTGCCTTGTTCATGGTTGAATCCCAAGTGCCTGTGAGATAACAGGCACTCAGACAAGTTGGTCAGATAAATACAGAGGTATATAGTAGGTATCTACTAAAAAGTGGTTGAATAAACATAGACATATACAGAAAGCATTTGATTAATGCTTATTGGACATATATAGGGATATATACTATGCACCCAATAAGTACTGGTTGAATAAATAAAGGTGTATACAGCAAGCACTGGATACATGGCTGAATTAAAACAAAGATGTATACACTAGATGCCTAATAAAAGGTGGTTGGATAAATATAGGCATATATAGTAAGTGTTCAATAAATATTGCTCAAATGCTGTTTGATTAAATAGAGGACATACAGTAGGCATACAATTAATATTGATTGGATAAATACATGT
This sequence comes from Camelus bactrianus, assembly GCF_048773025.1. NCBI lineage: Eukaryota > Metazoa > Chordata > Mammalia > Artiodactyla > Camelidae > Camelus > Camelus bactrianus. Next base: position 25,889,735 of record NC_133560.1, read on the forward strand.
ATAGTCGATGCCCAATAAATGCTGGGCGGATAAATATAAGGGAATATATAAAATAAATAAAAATCATTGAATTTTGTACTGTATACAAAATAGATAAACAACAAGGTCCTACTGTACAGCACAGGGAAATGTATTCAGTAGCTTGTAATAACCTATAATGAAAAAGAATATACATATATGTATAACTGAATCACTATGTACACCAGAAACATACATTGTAAATCAACTATACTTCAATTAAAAAATAAAAGTCATTGAATAAAAATATTGAGTACACAACAGGTACCCTAATAAAATGCTGGGTGGATAAATATAGGCATATATAGTAAGTGCTCAATAAATACTGGTTGATTAAATGCCGTTTGATTAAAGAGAAAAGTATATACTCGTAGGCATATAGTAAGTATTGGTTGAGTAAATATAGCAGTACACAGTAGGTGCCCAATAAATGCTGGTTGGATGAATACAGGGGTATCTCGTAGGCATCTAGTAAAATCCATTGAATAAAAGTGCAGGGAATACAGTAGGCACTCGGTAAATGTTAGTGGGATCACAGAACGGGATATATGTAAGGCGGATGTGCATTGGCCTCAGGCCTGCTGCAGGCGAGCCGGCACCCACCTCGTCCGGCGCCGGGTAGAGGGCGAGCAGAGCGCGGGGCCGCTGCTGCCGCCGCAGGGCCTCATTGCGCCGGTCCACGTCCTCCGGGGCTGCACGCTCCAGCAGCGAGGGCAGCAATGAGTCGGCTGCCAAATTCCTCAAGTCAAAGATGCCAGAGGCCCCGCTGCTTCGTGGAGTGTCGTCTGGGGAGCTTGAGGAATGCCGGGGATCATCCTGCTAGTGGAGAACGGCCAAGCACTGAGCATTAGCTGCATACACCTTCTTCATCCCACTCAGGTGAGACTGTCTTCACGCCCATTCTATAGATAGGGAAGCTGAAGGCCAGGAGCTGGGGTCACCACTACAAGGGTCGCCTGAGGGCTTTGCTGACCCTTCCTTCTAGAATTTGCTGTCTGGGAAAGCCCCCCTCCTTTGTTATTGATGGAGACTACTTCCCACTTTCGGCTTCACGTGACCCCCAGCTGGCCAATCAGAACACAGCATTTGCCCCCCCACCCCGGGATTGGCTCCAGGATATGCCTGGGCTGGGCCAATGAGAGCTTTCCCTGGGGCTTTGCTCACCGTTGCCAGGGGAGCGAGCATTCGTCTCACTGTGGCTATCTCTGGCCCACGACCCTGCCTGACCGTCCAGACTTAGCTATGGTCAGAGCCAGGCTACCCTGGTTCAAATCACAGCTTAGTTCTGTGACCCTAGGTCTCTGACTCCAATTCTAAGGGCTTCAGTTTCCCCATCTATATCTATAAATACTAACAATGGAAACAATAACGATAATTCTTGGTATGACTATTATTGGTGAAAAACAGACACTCAATAAATGTTGGTTGACAAAATATAGGCTCAAGAATCAGCAGGCCAGTGAAAGCCCTCTACTAACCTTGCCATGCCTCAGTTTCTTTATCTGCAAAATGAGTGCTGTCCTGCCTCACAGGATGAAAGATGAGGACAAGTATAAAACATTTAGTATAAACTAAGTACATAATAATTGCTTAAAATGATTACCCTTAACTTTTCACTCACGGAGCTGATACATTCCTTTTGTGTTCAAGGCTGTTTGGGTCATTTCCCATCACATGTGACTGAAAGCTGGGGCCACAGCCCACACACACACATATATACCCCCTTAGTGACCCCTGCCCGTGGCTCCCTCACCGAGTCCTCTGGGCCAGACCTCTCGTCCCCAGAAGCGTCCTGCTCAAAGACCTGGCGGGTGAGGCCCTTCTGCCGCTCTCGCTGCGTCTCTGTGGTGATGGGGCTGTATGCTGCACTCAGATGCTGGTACCTAGGAGGAGGCGGGGCTGGGTGAGTAGCAGGAATAGGGCTCCCCAGGGCTCCCCAATGTGCTGACATGCCTGCAAGTCTCCTGTGATGCCTACGCGACCATCCACCCTCCCTGTGCTCCACCAGAGAAGTCCGGCTACACTTGCAGGGACCGTGGACAAACAGGAATACCAGCTAAAGACAGTGGGCTCTTTTGGGCTCAGACCCGGCCTCTTGACCCTCTACCCTGAGCTGCCCCCAAGCCAGACCAACCTCCTGTGGGCAATGATCCAGTCCTCAGTGTACATCTCCACCACTGCCCTCACATGGGCATCCAGCTTTCTGTACAAAATACAATCAGGGTAAACAGAGGCAGGGCCCAGGGTTAATCTTTCCAGTGGCTTGTGAGGTGGGGCCGGTCCTTCTGTCTGTTTCAGAGATTTGGAGATAGAGGCTCAGAGAGGGAAGGGGACTTGTCTAAGGTCACACAGCCAAACCAAGGGATGAACTCAGGGCTGAAAGGGGGTGTTGATGGGTGGCACAGAGGCAGAGTGGAGTTATGGACAGTGTGGTATACGGCTGAACCCACCCATCCTCGGGTATCCCGGGCTCTGTGGTGCGGCATTCCCGGGGCTGCAGTAGCAGCTCCAGGTCGTCAGCTGGAAACTCAACCAGCTCCCGGAGTGGCCCAGGCTCTGCATCTGGTGGTCGGCTCAGGAGCACATCCTCGAAGTCCAGGGGCTCGATGACTTCAGTCAGTGGGACCTGGGTCAGAGCAAAGTGGCTATAACCCCTGCCCTGGGGACTGGGCATGGGGACTGGAGGGTGAGTGTGGGCTTGGGTTGGCCTTGGAAGAATATGAGGGCAGTGGGAGCCATGGAGGGTGTTGGAGCTGTGAAGGGGCCGCAGAAGGACCACAGAGGACAGAAACCTCAGCCGCTCCACCCCCACCCCAGCTTGGCTGGCCCTGCCCCCTCTTTCCAGGCAGGAAATCACACCCTGTGCCTGGAGGGACAGGAAACTAATGGTGGAAGGGCAGCAAAGCAAGAGACAATTCCTAAGGTCCTGGGGCAAGAGAGCCCCACCCCCTGCCCACTGCAGTCAGAAGCACCTCCCATCCCCCCAGGCCTCCTGCCCCACCATCCCCATCTGGGTGGTCCAGGCAGCAGGAGGTGCCACGACAGCAGGCTGGAACCTCTCCCCCCTGACCACCCAAAGGGCTGCTTCCCCAGCCAAGGAAACAGCTGTAGAGAGGGGGGACCACCCTCCCTACTCATGCTCCCTGGGAACAGGAATCAAGGACAGTGCTGGGCCGAACAGGGAACCCTCCCCTGCCACAGCTGGGTCCCTCCCAGCAGTCACCTCAGCTTCCCCATAGGATAGGGCACTAGTAGGAGGGGTGGGTGGGACAGACCCCTGGCAGAGGGGACCCCCACTCCTGCAGAGGGTGGCGGGGAGGATGCACCTCCCAAACACTTACCCCCAGGGAGCTGCTACAGCGCCTGCTGGAGTGGGGCGAGCCACTGCGCTCCCGGGACACCTGCTTCCGCACCTCGGCTGCCACTGTCCTGCAGGGACAGGAAGAGGGCCACTGAGGGCAGGAAAACTTGGGCAGCGGGGCCCTGGGAACCCAGGCTTTGGGGCAAACATGTTCACTCTATGAGAGGAAACTCCAGGCTGCAGAAAGAATAAAACAGACCACGGGCCAAAAGAACCCGGGTCTCGGGGATCCTCCGATCTCAGTGTGTGGGTCCCAAGGCTGGGGCAGACACATTGCCTGCTGCACCCTCTTCCTGCCTCCAAGCACAGATCAGGAGCTGCCACTGGGTGGGGCCTGATGGTCACTGATCCCCACTTCTCTCTTCCTACCTGGCCCCAGGGATCTGAGTCCTGCCCTGCCTGGACTGGCTTCCAGGCCTGGAGAGAGGCCCGCTGGCCCCTGGCCTCCACTTCTTCATTTGGGGGACCTCTGCCTACCCTGGCCCCTGCCCCCTGGCCTCCACAGGAAGTGAGCCCTGTTCTACTCTTGCTGGACAAGTCATTCCTGCCTCTAAGCCTCAGTTTTCCCATCTGTAGCTGCCAAGGTCTCACATGGCTGCTATGCAGAGCTGAGCTGAGGGTCTGGCAATCAGTGGGTGCTCCACACACACACCTTCTCAGGGAGTCTGAGATGGGGCTGACCGTGTGAGCATCACCCAGCAACCAGGGTCAGTGCCATGGCCTTCCTGGGCCGTCAGCATCTGCTCTGGCCTTCAAAGTCACAGTGGATGAGAATGAAGGGGCAAGATTCACAGGGGAGGGGCCAGCACAGGAGTTTGGAATGAACCCTAAAGGGGCAGGGACTCCCCAGGTTCAATTCCTTCAGCTGAGCTTGGAAGGAGGGGCAAGAAAGAGAGCCAGGCAGTTATCCAGGGGAAGATTGTGCCAGCCAGAGGGAACAGCAGGTGCGAAGGCACTGAGGCTGGGCTCTGTGCTCCCTCGTCAAGACAAAACTAGGACTGTGTGGTCCCCACAGAGGCCCCAGCGCTGAACCCCACATTTAGTAAATGCTCAATAAATGCACTTTTTTGATGGAATGAATAAATCCCTCCCAATCTCCCTCTTGGTTCAACTTGCCTAAACCTACTGTAAATTGGGGGAAGCCCCTTATCATTTAGCTGGGTGACTTTGGGCAGGTGGGACAACCTTTCTGGGCCTTGGTCTCTTAAAATCAAGAAGACAATTGCCCGGGGGTTCAGGCCTCAAGTCCTCCTACTTCTCATTTTTCTCTTTCCTTGGAAGTTTTCTTAATGAAAAGTTGTGCCCTGTACAGCGCTACGCTGAGGACTGCAAACACAGCTGTGGGCCACCAATGAGATGGATGTGTGTGGTAAGCCCAGGCAAGGCAGGTGTGGGGTAGGGCCAACTGAGAGCTTCAGGCCCGTCTGGAAGCTTCTGAATTCAAATCCATGTGGTTCAAACAAAACTTGCCCACAACCCTGATCCCCAGCCTCCTTCCTTCTCTGTCCCTGTATTCTATTGCCTCTGTCAACTGTCTCAGAGTCTTGCTTCTATTGGCTTGGGTGGGGGATAGGGGAGGGGAAGAGAAGCTTGTAGGAAATTCAAAGGATGTGAAAAATTAGGGATTTGTCCTCAAATCCCCCAGGTTGGGGCCACCTCCTCTGGAAGCCTGGGCACACAGGGCTGAGGGGTGAGTTATGAAAGATGCTGGACTTGTCTGTGCCCTGGTCCCAGCTGTTCTGCAGCTGCTGCCCCAGAGCAGGGGGTGGGTAGGAAGCTGGGCCTCCAGCTTCATTTGCCACTGGCCTCAGAGTGAGGCCCCCAGAGTGGGAAAAGGCTGGGTCCATAACGGTATGGCCACAGAGCCAGTTTACTGGGTCACAGGGCTCTGCACTTGGAGCTGGACGAGTTGGGGTGAGTGACTTCCCTTCGCTGGACCTCTGGGTTTGGGAGAGTACCCATCACTTACTGAGCTGTTCTGAGTGTAGGGCTTGGCACACAGTAAGTGCTCAATTAAGGCTCATTGTCACCACATTGCCTCAAAGAGCATCCTGGGGAACTGGAATTTCTGACGTTGGTTTTTATACCAAAGGTGAGTGAGGCTCAGAGAGGGGTTGTGAGGCACCAAGGGTCACACAGCAGAACGCAGAGGTGCCCAGAATCAAACCCTGGCCAGCTGGAGGTCCTTCAGTTCTTCTGCGTCACCCACGACAGGGAGCAGGGCCAAGAACTGGGGCTCCAGAACCTGCCCCTTCTCTGCTCCTCTGCCCACACTCAGGCCGCCCCCCTCCCCAAGAGCAGTCCCATCCAGCCTCAGTGCTTCAAAACTGTCTAAACAAATCCTCGGATCCGTCCTGTGTCTCACCTGCCTCCTTTGCATGCTCACATTGGGGTCCTGCAGGTATCCTGCAGCAATATGACCATAACCTGCCCTCCCACCATCCCCCCTGTGTCACTAAGGGCAGCCCCACCCTCTTGGATTCTCAGGACCCACACCTGGGAGTCGTCCCAAACTCCTTTCTTTCTCATCTGCCCCCATCAGATCTGCTTCAGACGCCCCCATGGAGCACATTTCAAAAAGGGAGGCAAAGGCAGCCCTTTTTCCTGCTTCCTCCCCTTCGGAGATGGCCCGCACCCTGTCCATGGAGTGTGTACCTACTTTTACTTTAACCTGAGCACCCAACTCCCACACCTCTTTCCTTGCCTTTCTCTTGCTTTATACTCTATGCAGTATGTATCTCTCTAAATAAATCTACCTTTACTCAAAAAAAAAAAAAAAAAAAAGAAAGAAAAAAAAAAAAGGAGGCAAAATGTTGAGCTGGATTTAATGGTTTTTCTCCCGAAGTGATCTCAGAATTCAGTGAGGGAAACTGGAAAGAAAGATCAGGTAGTGGCTTACAGCTATTGGTGAGATAAATCCTATTATGGTGAAAACTCGACACCCCCAGGTGATGCTCAAGAGACACTCAGAGGGGAAAGATGAAGCAGTGGCATCGCTGGAATTCACGTGAGACCTCATCCCAGGGCTGGCCAGATTAACAGAGGTCTATCCCTTCAGGGGAGGACAATAAAACCAGAAACAAGAATGACATAAGCCTCAGATACTGTGTTCCCACTTCTGCAAAAAGTGGGGAAGAAAATGAATAAACATAAAACCCTAAAGAGATTCCTCTTTACATCCCACCCTAACCCTCCTGGACTGGCAGAAAGACTTAAAGACAAATAATATGAGTGCCAGCAAGGATCCAGAGCAATCGGAACTCTCCTCCACTGCTAGGGGAACCCCTCTGGAAAACCACCTGTAATTAACAAGCCAAGTTGAAGATCTGCCAATCCAGCAATTCCACTCTGAGGCACAGATACTCAGGAGAAAAAACATGGCTGGGAATGTTCACCGCAGCTCTGATCATGACAGCCCGGAAGTGAAACAACTCACATGTTCCTTGACCAAAGATGGAGAACACACAATCTTGGGAATAATATGCAGCAATGAAAAGGACAAGCCTGGCTACAGGCAGCGGCACAGAGGAGTCCTCCTCCTGACATTATGCTAGCAGACAGGACTGGACATCCCATATGGTTCCATTTGTAGGATGTTCTAAACAGGCAAAACCAACCCACAGGACATAGACAGATAACTTGGATGGAGAAACTATTATGCAAATGAGGAAGGGACAGTAACCGCCATCAGCATGGCAGTTCCCTGAGGGACAGAGCCAAGTACAGATCACCAGGGGAGGGGAGTGCTGGAGTGGGGAGGATCAGGAAGGTGGAAACAGCCCCTGTCTTCACTCGGGTGGTTTCACCCCTGGCATTTGTTTCATAATAATTCTTTAAACTTTGCATTTCTCTGTATGCATGTCATCCATCATAATTCTTTAAAAGGTACCAAATAATAATCTAGGCATGTGCTCGAGTTTGCAGATATATTTGAGGACAAGGGTGGGAGGGCGATTTCCTTGAAATCCCAGAGGTACTTTTGGGATTCTATTGATGTACATCTCATTGCACTCCCAGTCCTTGAACAAATCATTATTTCTTTAAGTGAGAAATGCAAATTGCCTCACATCAGACAACTGAACGGAGAATGAAGATGCTGCTGTCAGGTGCCTGGGAGGAAGGAACGGACACGCTTGGGGATATGAGTGCAGGGAAAGGTTTCTGAGACTGTTCTGAACTCTGGAGCCACATGCTCCTGGGATCATTTTCCTACCAGAGACCCTTGAGAGTGACTTAAACACTTTGAGTCTAGGTTTCAGTAGTTCTACGAATGTCAACAGGCTCTGGTAACAATTAGTGACATCTCAGATGGGGACCAGCATGAAAAAAGCACATTATAAATGTTGGTCATTATCACCCTTCTAGATCAGATTTTATTTTACATAGTACAAGTGGAAAAAATGAACTTTCCGCTGCATGCAGTAACGTTTGTCCATGTGATTTACATTCATAAGAGTCTGGATTTTTAAGTTGTCCCTCCAAATCTTTGTTTTAAAAGAATCCATTCAATAGGAAACCAGGGGACTGTCTAATATTCAGGTTAATATGGCATTTGTGGAATGAATGATTGAGCGAACCAGCTGATGAATACAGGCCTAGGTCTGAGCATGTATACGCCTGGGTGCCCACTAGGCTGCTCTGGAGAATTTGTCCGAGGGTGGCTGGAAGATTTGAGCCATTTGATTGTGGCTCACTGGGACCCCAGGATCTTTCTCTGCTCTTCTTACTCTGGGCTCTACAGTATCCATTTCCCAGGGCGGAATTCAGGGCCCCTTTTCCCCTTATGTGGAAGCCAGGACCCAAGGACATAGGGACCCAGAGGCAAAGAAACAGACAATAATCATGTATCCAGGCTCAGAAACACCAAAGGTCCCAGACAGAGGGACGATTCAGACAGATAACAACGTAAAAACTGCCCAACCACTGTGCCCCAGACACCAGGTCACAATGCCCCTCCTCTGTTCTGAGCTCTTCACGGCTCCCACCTCATTCACGGTAAAAAGTTAAACTCCTCTCCACAAGGCCCTGCACAGCTTGATCCTACTGCCCCCTTCCTCGCTCTGCCACCTCAGATGCTCTAGCTATGCCTGCTCCTGCCTCTGGGTCTTTGCACTTGTCCTTCCCTGTGTTTGGATTGCTCTTCCCCCACATCTGGGTATGAGCCCCTCCCTCACCTCCTTCAGATCTTTGCTTACATGTCACCTTCTCATCCAGGCCTTCCGGACCTGCCTCCCAGAGTAGATCCCAAACTCCCCATCTCCCTTCTCTGTCCCACAAGTACCATTACGACTTACCACTAACATATAATCTACTTTATCCTGCTTCTTCTGTCTCCCCCGCTATAGCTGCCCCCAAGGGTGGGATCTTTTCTTGTGTCTCCATCAAGCTAGTGGGGGGTAGTCCCCCGTGGAGAGGACTCCTGAGCAGATTCCGAACCCACTACAGAGGCACAGACCCCCATGACGGGGAGGTTCTTCAGCCCCAGAGAGTCTGACATCCCCCTCCCAGGCAGAGCCTTACAATCTCCAGTGGCCACGGAAATGGATCCCCCAGCGCCTGGCGCCTGTCCCCTCCCCCGTCTGCCCACCAGCTGGTTCTGTCCCCAGCCCCCACTCCTTCTATTCAATCACCCATCCATCTCCAGCGCGTCCAGGCGGTGCTGGGAGAGCCTGAAGCAGGGCTGGGGGCGGGGGGACATCCCCAGCTGTCCTTTACCCCCCAGAGACAGCTGGGCACAGGACCCTGGCGGGTCCTAAGCACGGGAAACTTCCCGAGGGGGTTCAAAGGACGCCAGAAGCACCATCTCAGTTCCTAAAAGCCGGCGCCTGGAGCATCCCTGCCCCACACCAGGCACAGAGGATGGGACGCAAAGAGCCCCCAACTCCCACGCCCTGGGGCTCGGGGACCTGGGAGGGGCCAGAAGCTGGGGAGGAGGCGCAGAGTGCGCCGGGCAAGGCTTTCCCCGCGCCGCCTCCTCCAGGAAGGCCCCCGGACACGCCCCCACGAGTCCCACCCGTTCCGAGGGAGGACCTCAGACGCCATCGCGCCCGCCGCCCCGACGCGACCCCCAGCCCGGACCCCCGTCGCCCTCCTCGCCTGCCCCCGCCGCCGCCGCCGCCGCCGCCCCGAGCGGGAGGAAGCGGGCCGGACCGGGTGAAGGCGGAAGGGGCTTGAACAGGGGGCGCCCAGGCTGGGGGGCGCCGGGCCGCCCCGGGGCGGGGCTCAGACACGTGGGGGCGGCCCGAGGTGGGCCCGGCGGCCGCACTACCTGTTGATCTTGTGCGCGAAGGCGCGGCGCTCGGCGGCCGCCATGGCGCCCCGCGCGTCCCGCCGCTGCCGCCGCGCGCACCGTCCCCGCCGTGGCCGCCGCCGCCGCCGCCTCCCGGCTCTGGGCAGCCCGGGCTGGGCGGGGCTGGGGGCGGGGCCCTTCCGGGTGTCCCAGGCCGCTCCGTGCTGCCCCTGCCGGCCGGAGGGGTGCGGGGTCCTTTGGCCGCCTCCGCGCCTTCGGGGCTGGGATGGGGAAACTGAGGCTCAGAGGGGGCAGGAGAGGAGGGGGGCCGGGACTGAGGCCGTGGGGTGGGGGTGGGGTCTCGGGCTCCCCGGGGATGCTCTTTCTGCCCTCTAGCTAGGAATCTATCTGTACTATAAAAAGTATAATCTTCAGAGTTTATTAAGCAGGGCCCTGCAGGTCTCACGTGTGGAAGGAACTGTCGTTGCCCCCCCCCCCCATTTTACAGATGAGTAAACTGAGGCACAGGGGAGTTTGGGCACTTGCCTACGGGTCTCAGAGGTCTCCGTGAGATGTGCTCCCGTCTGGGGTGAGAGAGGAAGAGGTGTCCAGCTGGGCTCCGAGGTACGGAGAGAGATAACACAGGACCTGGTGGTGGGACCTGAGTGAGCCAGTCCAGGAGGCTGGACTGGCCCTGCTGCCTCCACTGGAAGGAGGATGTGGGGACATCCTCGCTTATATGTGGTCTCAAGTCTCTTCCTAATGGTTCTTCTCCCAGTCCCATTGCAGCAGTCTTAGAGGAGTCTCCAGTCCCCACTCATTCTCTGTGTGTGCCAACTCCTTGCTCACCTCCTGACCTTTGCACAGGCAGGCGCCTCCTCCTGATGACCCTTCAAATCCTGGTCAGAAAATGTGCTAGGTAGAATTCGGGGCTGAATAGTATTAGGGCTCTGCTGTACCTCAGGGCCTTTGCATGTGCTGTTCCATTCCAGTGTGTGGATGTGGTCATTATCCACCCCCTTTTACAGATAAGAAAACTGAGGCCCAGAGAAGCAGAGTGACTTGCCCCAGTGGATCAGTGTCAGATCCTGTGAGGGAACCCTCTTACTCTGCCACTTAGCCCTAGGCTCCTGAGGGCACAGCAGGGTGACTCCCAGTCTGGCATGTGACATGTGCACACATGTGTCAGCAGCCCATGCGCCTGCCGGAGTGGTCCAGCCACTTTGGCCTGGGAGACGCCGCATCACTCCCTGCTGTGCCCCACCCCAACCCGCAGCCTTCCAGGCTAAAGTCCTTGCCTTGCCTTTCAGGCTGCTGGGAGGTGCTGGGCAGGAAACATGCAGATGAGCAAAGATTGGCAGATTTCTCCACTCCTCTCTGCCTCTTTCCAGTCCAGCCCACATCATACCTGGTCTTCCCAGCTCCTACGCTCACCCCTTACAGTTTGTTTTCTCCTTGGTAGCCAGAAGTCACCTCCACTTAGACTCCTTTGTGGCTCCCACCTCATTCAGAGTAAAAGCCAAAGTTCTCACCAAGGCCCACAAGACCTCACATGATCTGCTCTTGTCACCGCCCTCCCCTCCCCTTCTTCCATTGTCTCCCTTAATCGCTCCACCCCAGCCGCCCTGCCTCTTCCTTGTTGCTCTAAACACTAAGGCACACAGCTGTACCTCAGGGCCTTTGTATGTGCTGTCCCCCCTTCCCACACCCCCCTTTTACAGATGAGGAAACTGAGGCCCAGAGAGGAAGAGTGACTTGCCCCATTTCACCCAAGGAATCAGTGTCAGGTCTGTGATTTCAGATCTGTGACCCAGGGAACCTGACCCCAAAGTGGTTGCCTCTAAATCCCAGTCAGGTTGCTCAATCCAGGCCAGGCTGTGTGACCCAGGGCAAATCCCTTAACCTCTCTGAGTCTCTGTTTCATCGACTCCATGAGGGCGTGTGGTCAGTCACAGCAGGAGGCACAGACATCAGCAAGTCCGTCAGGCCCTGAAGCAGCAGCTCCAGGCCTCTGTGGGAACTGATTTCACCTACCGGCCAGTGGTGGCTATGTGCCAGGTGACCCCAAGCCCTGCTTAGTGGAATGACTTCTTCAAGGATCCCTCTAGATAAAAGCCCTGCCCCAGCTACCTGGAGCCCGGTGCCTGCCAGACCCGACTACCGAAGTAGTACTTCTCTGGGGTGTGGCCAGACCTGACTCAGCCGGGTGAGGCTGGGGTGATCCCCAGCAGCTGCTCAATCAAAGTTTGGTGGGGACTTTGGCCTCCTCTGTGGGAGAACAGACTGTGGGGTCTGATGGCGGCAGCCTGCAGACCTGGGAGGAGGGACTGCACTGGTCCCTGGGTCGGGGTGGGCTGTAGAGATGGCCCGAAGTTATGAGGATGCCCAATGCTGTTCCCTTCTCCTGGAACGCGATTCCGCTCATGCCTTGTCTGACCCCTTGTAGGCATCCCTGCCTCCAACCGCCGCCAGTGCATCCCCCATTATAGCCCTGATCATGCTGTATCTGAGTGGCCGAGTTATCCATCTCCAGGAGCTCTCTAGAACCACATAGTTAGAGCTTCATAAATATTTATTTCTCTCTCTTCTGCTTTCCTGATTTGCTGCTCAGCACCTGTTCCAGGACCCCACTATGTGTGTGTGGTGTGTGTGTGTGTTTGGAGAGGGGAGGTAATTAGGTTTGTTTATTTAATATAGGTACTGGGATTAAACCCAGGACCTCCTGCATGCGCTCTACCACTGAGCTATACCCTCCCGCCCACTATTTGAATCATTGTAGCATTGTAATGTGTGTGCTTTCTATTCTTGGCAGGGGCAGGTCGCAGGGCGCAGCTACCTCCAGACATTTGCACTGATTGTACCCTCTGCCTGGAACACCGTTTCCTCTACTCTTTACTGGAAAGAACTTCTATTCTTTCTTCAGGTCTCACACTTCTTGAAGGGCTTTCTTGACCACCTCTCTCTTCTGCCCAAGCTGGGTCAGGGGCTCCTCTGCACCCCGTCTCTCCCTTTTAGCCCCTGGGGTTCCCCATCACAGCCCTGATCACCCTTGGTTGTAACTGCCTGGTTCCATGGTGTCTCTCCCTCCCACTTAAATGCCAGCTCTATAAGGGCAAGGGTGTTTCTCTGCTTTATCCACTGCCGTGTCCCCAGGGCTTAGCACATGGCTGTGCATTCAGTAGGTGATCTGTAAGAGAATGAATGAGACAGAGTGGTACAGGGTCCAGTGGCCAGAGGACCCTGCTGCCTCCCTGTCCCTTGGTGCCTACTGTTTCCACCATCAGAGGGGCGCTGGGGCACATAGCGGGAGGCTGAATGTGGGTGCCCACTGCCCCCTGGTGCCCACAGCAGGAATTGTGGGACCAGGACACTTGCCCTGGGCCCCTACCCTCCGCCGCTGCTCTCCTGCCCACCAGCTGGGAACCCTCTTGTCACAAGGGGAGGGGCGTAGGGGTAGTCAGCTGAGAAGGCTGGGTAGGGAAAGGGGGTTGCAAGGGACACTCGTTCAGCAGGCATCTCCTGAGCACCTGCTGTGTGCAGGCACCAACTCACCCCAGGAGGGGGTGTTATCACCCCTGGTCATCTACCTACAGGTGCGGGAAACTGAGGCTGAGAGAAGTACGGCCCCTGGCCTCAAATCATACACATTTGGGTGGGTCTGTTAGTCATGTTCAGGGAAACCGCTCCTGTGGTTCTTCAGATACATTCTGGCAACTTGGTGACCCCTAGAAGGAGGGAAGGAAGGAAGGAAGGAAGGAAAAATGGAAGAGGTGTCTTGCGGTCAGTGGTGAGTTTAGAGTAGGAATGAGCCCAGGCAGGACTCGGAGTCTAAAGAGACCTGGATTCCAGCCCCGGCTTGGCCACAGCCAGGATGGCTGACCTGGGGTGCCTCTCTGGGTCTGTTTCCTCACCTGTGAAATGGGGGTGTCACTCTCAGAGTGCCCACGTTTGGTGCCGTGAGATGCAGTCAGGAGAGCGCAGAACCTGGGAGACGCTGAGCGCAGAACCTGGGGAGATGCTGTTTGTTGGATTGTTTTTCCTGCCGCTTCCGGAGCCGGGGAAGGAATCTGGGAGCTGACTCAGGGTGTCCAGGCCTGCCTTTGGGAGTTTAAGTCACAAAGACAAAGGCTGGGCCCAGAGAGGACAGTGGGGCAGGCCACAGGCTTCCTGTTTTTTTTTTGAACAGATGGCCCAGCCGCCGGACACTTGTCTAACTGGATGTGTGTCCATCGTCCCTGTGACCACTCCTTACCCCTCTTGGTGACACCTCTGTCAAGTTAGCTCATTTCCGGTGCTCTGCCACATTCCAACAGCTGGGAGTTTTTCTCCAGGGTTCCTAGACACCCAAGGGGTCTGCAAATAGAATTCAGCCACGGGTGGGGGGCGTTCATGAATTTGGCAGGGAAAACCTTACATCACTCACGCTCCCCACTGCTTCTAGTGATAACAGTCACTAGATCTGCCACCAGGCCTGGCTATTTAACATGGGAGGAAAGATGCACAAATTTCATCATCATTAAAACATATTTTGATCACTGTATCCCATGCAATGGGCTTGTAACGGATTTCCTTTACCACCTGGGTTTTACTTTATGCACTTACAAACTTCCACTGCCAAAGGCCCATGGCACAAAAAAGGGCCTCTGCAGGTAAGAGGAATTTCCCAACATGCCTTTCTCTGCTTAAAGCCTGCTGTGGCTCCCCATTGCCCCAGGAAAGAGCCATGCTCCTCCCGGTGGCCTACAGACTCCCTCACCTGTCTCATAAGCCTGTTACCCTTCCTTTCTCTCCCCCTTCCTTCATTCATTCCAGCAGCATGTATGAGCACCTGCTGTATGCCAGACATGGGAAAGAGGTAATGTCAGTCCTAAGACCGGAAATTCAGGCTGAATCTGGGAGGGAGGGAGTTCCAGGCAGAGGGACCAGCAAGGCAAAGATGAGGAGAAGTGGAAGTCATCTATGTGGAGGGAAGGGAGGAGAGGATGAAACTTGAGGGTGGTGGGTCAGTGGGATCAGGTCCTGCAGGACCTCCCAGTGGGGGCCTGGGTGTAGCCCTGTGGGCAGTGGGGAACCCTGGAGGGGCACAGAGCAGGGCAAGGATGCCCTCTGGTTTGTTTCAGGAAAATCTGATTCTCAGGTCCATCACTGGCAGAGGTATACATAGGTAAGTGTCAAAAGAGGACAAATCAGCTAGATGTTTCAAAATCACAGACCATGAACCCTTGAATTCAGAATGTTCTTGAAATCTAGTCTTTCCATAGAAAATGATGAAGATATTCATGGCAATGTCAACTAAACAGCCAAGATCAGAAATGACTATTTATAGGCAGCCAGCTCTACTATCTCTGCACAGTGGAATAACACACAGCTGTGAAAAAGAGCGAGACCCGGATTTCAACCAAAGAAACAATGAGAATGACATCCCTGCGGCACACAGAATGGATTGGAATGAGAAAAGCACGATGCAGAAAAAGGTGGACGGAAAGCCACCTTTTGTGGAAAACAGTAGAGGAAAATGTCTATACCCATATTTACTTGATTTTCTGGCTAGCCTCTTCAAAGAATTCCAAGAAACTGGTGGGGCTAGGGTACAAGACAGGAGAGACAGTATTTTTAAAGATTAATTAATAGACTATTTTTAGAGCAGTTCCAGTTTACAGAAAATGGAGCTAATAATATGCAGAGTTCCCATATTATCAGCTCAATTATCTACAATCCTCCCACAGCTTCCTCTATTATTAACATCTTGCTTCAGTGAGATACATTTGTTACAAATGAGGAATCAATACTGATTCACTATTATTAACTTAAGTCCCTAGGTCACATTAGGGTTCATTCTCTGTGTTGCACCTTCTATAGGTTTGGACAGATTTATAATGACATCTATCCATCATTAGTGTATCACACAGAATGGTTCCACGGCCCTCAAAATTTGTGCTCTGGCCCCTCCAGCCCCTGCCAACCACTGATCTTTTTACTGTTCCCATAGTTTTGCCTTTTCCAGGATGTCACATGGTTGGAAATACACATCATGTAGCCTTTTCACATTGGCTTCTTTCACTTAATTGTATGCATTTAAGCTTCCTCCATGTCTTTTCCTTTTTTTTTTTTTAACTCACCCCCACCCTGACCTTAATGGAGGCACTGGGGATGGAATCCAGGACCTCGTGCATGCCAAGCATGCACTTAACCACGGAGCTATACCCCCGACCCCTGCCTCCTGTCTTTTCATGGCTTAAGAGCTCATTTCTTTTTAGTATGGAGTAATATGCCAGGGAGAGACACTTTGCATCATATCTAGTCATACTCCAGCTGCAGTATGGGCTCATATTCTTGGTCTCTTTGGGGAAACTGAGGCCAACAAGCTGCCCGGAGTCCCCAGAGCCCTCAGCCTGGCTGGCTCCCCTAGACTGGCCCTTACAATGACTTTCTCTCTTCCTGAGTTCCCTGTGCCACCTCTTCCACCCTCGAAGCAGAAGCGTGAGTCAACTCTGGGGAGCTGGAGCAAATGATGCAGGAACAGTCTCACCTACCGGCCAGGGCTCTGGGGAATACTTGGCTTCTGTGAGATGTGACATGTGAGGGACATTCACCAGATGAGCCAACTAAGCTCAGAAAGACTCCAGCGACCCAGCTGACAAGTAGTAGAGTTAGGGCTGTAACCCAGAGCCCCCTCTTGCCCCAGAACGCTGCCTTCCTGCCGGCAGCATTTCCTCCTTAGTGCAACTTTTTGGAGCAAGCAGCAATGACCTCGACAAAACCCCATCTTCTAGGTGGGCAAAGTTTTCTAAGCTCCACTACTTCTCTTAGCTTTAGAAAACAGCTCTGCCAAGGAAAGGAGGCAACACCACACAGTGGTTACAGGCGCCGATGCTCAGGTTCAAATCCTGCACCTCCCGTAGAGCAGCCTTAAAATACATGTTCTGGGGAGGGGAGGAGGGTATGGCTCGGTGGCAGAGCATGTGCTTAGCATGCACAAGGTCCTGGGTTCGATCCCCAGTATCTCCATTAAAGATAAGTAGATAAATAAATAAATAAATAAATAAACCTAATTAACTCCCCCTCAACAAAACAATTAAATTAAAAAAAGAAAAGACTTGTTCCGTGCTTATTAGAATGACTAAACTAAAAATACCGACAGTACCAAGTACAGATGAGTCTGGGGAGACACTGGACCTCTCAGTCACCACAGGTGGGAATGTAAAACGGTGCAGCCACTCTGGGAAACAGCTTAGTGGTTCTTAAAACACGAAACATACAACCACCGTATGACCCAGTAAACCCACTGCTGCGTATTCAGAAATGAAAATTTATGTTCCCATGAAAACCCGTATGTGATTATTTACAGCAGCTTTGTTCATAATCACCAATAGCTGGAAACACCCCATTGTCCTTCAGTGGGTGAATATGAAACACACTTGGGTCCATTCATTCAATGGAATGTTCTTCAGCAACAGAAAGGAGCAGACTATTGATACGGGCAACAGAGCTTTGTGCTCAAACGCTTTATGCTGCAATGAAAGAGGCCAGACTCAAAAGGCTACGTATCATATGATTCCATTTATATAAGACTCTCAGAAAACAGTTGTCTGGTGTGGAAGAGCAGATCAGTGTGTGCCTGGGGCTGGGGGCTGGGCTGACTACAAAGGGGGAATATTTGGGGGGTGTTTTGGAGTTTTGGAGCTCACTGGCAGGACAGCAGATGGTGATAACCCAGTAATCAGAGCTGTTGTGGGGGGATCCCAGACACTGGGGTCTGACCCAGCTGGAAGGCGTCTCAGAGGAGAGGATGTCTAAACTGAGACCTACAGTCTGCGCTGGAGTCAGGCGGGTAAAGGACCTTCCAGGCAGTGGGAACAGCATGAACAGAGGCCCAGAGGACAGACATCCATAAAACTGGGTGGCATTTATTTGACTGGTATACAGAGATTTTTTTGAGATTCATCTATTTTTTTTAAATGAAGGTACTTTTTTTTTGATGGAAGTACTGTGGACTGAACTTGGGACCTCATGCATGGTAAGCATGGGCTCTACCCCTGAGCTATTCCCCCTCCCACCACCATCATCCATTTTTGATATGAAAACTGGAGAGAAAGAAGACTGGAGGAGTTGGCGGGATCTAACCAGCCTTTTTTTCAAGGGCACTGGGGAGCCATGGGAAGATTTAGAACAGAAGAGGGAGGCAGCCAACCTTTCTTAATCTCATTTTAGAAAGAGTGCCCTGGTTCTACAGTGGTGGGACAAATGGGATGGGGAAGACAGGAGGTAGCAAGAAGGAGATGGTGGTGGCCTGAAGGAACAAAGCCAAGGGCGGAGATGGAGAAAAGTGGGCAGACTTGAGAGAGACTCGGATGCAGAAGGGACAGAATTTGTGTTTAATCAAAAGGATCTTCCAGTTGCCTGTTTTATGGGAGATAACATTTGTGAAGTCTGAAGCCAGTAAAGGCTTGAGGAACTTCTGCAAATCAACCAGAACAGGACAGCCTCTGCCCAACCCATATAGGAAATGGGCCAAGAAAAGAAACAGGTAACTCAGAAAACCGGAGCCCACCCAAACTCATCAAGTTGTGTGCTCGAAATGTTCACCGCTTTTGTATGTCAATCATACCTCAAGAAAGTGGGTTTTCAAAACAGGAAACCCAAGTTGGGGAGGGTATAGCTCAGTGGTAGAGGTCCTGGGTTCAATTTCCCAGTACCTCCACTTAAATAAGTAAATAAATAAACCTAATTATACACCACCACCCCCGCCCGGCAAAGGAAGCCCAGAAGGTGCATGAGCTTGTAAAGAGTTGCTCACACTCACTGGTGTGCGGATTTGAGCAAGAGGTCACTATATGGCTACTAGGTTCGCCAAAATTAGATGGCAGGTTTGTCCTGCTCGTGTGCTGGGACACTGCAGACGAGTCTGTGGTCAGGCGCGGATGACAGCACCCGTAATTAATCACGCATCCCAGCATCGGTTACAGGCGGTACCCCTGCCCCCAACAGACAGCCCAGTGCTGAGCTCCTTGGCTCTGCCTTTAGGATCTGGCCAGAATCTGAACACTTCTCTCCTATCCTTCAGCCCCCACCTTGGAGCAGCCTCCTTCACTGATCGCCTGAACCAGTGTAGTCACCTCAGCCAGTATTCCTCACCCCCCACACTCTGTCCCTCCTGTAGCAGCCAGGGGACACCAGTGAACACTTTAGTCAGATGGCGTATTTCCTCTGCTCTTTTGCTCAGAACCCTGCATGACTCCCCCCTACTCAGGGTAAAAACTCAAATCCTCCCTGTGGGCCACAAGGCCCTGCATAACCTGTTTTTCACCTCCCTGCCCTCATATCCTCCCACTCCCACCCTCACTCCCACTGCCACTCACTCAGCTCCAGCCACGCCAGCCTCCTTGTCCCACACATGGTTCAGCCCCAGGACCTTTGCACATGCTGTTCCCACTGCCTGGAATGCTCTTCACCTAGGTAGCCACAGCACCCCTCCCCCACCTCCTCTCTTGGGTCTCTGTTTAAAGGCCACCTTTCCTGACCACCCAGTAAAAAACAGTGCTCCTCTGCCCTTGCTTTATTTTTCTTCACAGCATGTCTCTCCCCTTGACATTTTACATTATATCACACATCTGATTATCGTCTCCCCCAGACCCCATCTCCCACACCACCGCCTCCACCACGAGGCTGTCAGTTCCAGGAGGGAAGGGATGCTTGTCTGCCTTGCTTACCTCTGTGTCCCCAGTCCTAGAACTGAGGCTGCCACACAGTAGCTGCTCAGCAAATCAGCCTCAGGCTCAGAGAGATGAAGTCATCGTTTCAAGGCCACACACAGCAGGCCAAGCTGGGACTTGAACTTAGTCCTATGTGACTCTAGATCTGTGCTCATAACCATCCTGCTTGTGGCTTCTGGAGGTAGAGGAGAGATTCTGCAATGGGTGGCAAAATGGACCTGGGACCCCACCCCAGCAGCTGCAGGCCAGGCTCAGCCCTGTGCTGTGAACCTAGCCTGGCTTCCTTCTCTCACTGGTACATCCTTCCCATTTTACAGTTGAGGACACCAAGACTCAGCAAAGTGGTCATTTATCCCCTGATGTGACCTTGGGGACAACTATGGCACAGGATTAAGTGCTCAGATTCTGGGGTCAGATTGGCCTGGGTTTGAATGAGCACACATGAAAAAGGTAGGGAAATCAAGGAAGGCCACCTGTGGAGGTGACACTAAAAGCTGAGGGATGAATAGAAGTATGGTCGATGAGGACCTGGCCGCTGAGATCCTCCAACATCCAGATGACTTTGTCAAATGGTTTTCTCTGGAGGTTACACAGAGCAGGGGAGAAATATCTGAGAACTCATGTCCCCTTAGGAGCAAACTTCAGCCAGTGGTGACGGGAGGTTGGGGTGGTGGATAAATACCCCCGCTCCCTCGCCTCCTGGTGGGATGCCTGAGGTTCGTGTCCCCTGCTGTTTCCCTATCCTAAAACCCCCTTTACTTCCTTTGCCTGTCTCACTTCCTTTTATGGACTGAATTGTGTTCCTCCCTACTCCCCACCAAGTCATATGTTGAAGCCCTACTTTTCAGGACCTCAGAGTGGGACTGTATTTGGAGACAGGGTCTTTAAAGAGATAAGTTAAAATGAGGTTCAATGAAGACAAAGCCACCCCTGGGTAAAGATGAAGGTCTGGGGGGACTGGGAATACGAGGCCAGCTCAAGTGATGCAGAGGGCAGGCGGTCTTCAAGGTGGGCAGGGCCAGACCTGAGAGCCACAAAAGCCACACTGCTTGCTTCAAAAACCCACAAGGAAAAACTTCTGATGTGGGAGGGGAGATCCCACAACAGGAACCTCCTTTGTGGGTTCAGGCCACTAAGTAAGGTTGTAGCCTGTTTCTCCAAGGCCACAAAGGAAACTGTTACTGATTCAGGGATGGGCTGACCTGACCTCAGCCTTGGGGGCTGAGCTGCAGGCGTCTCCTCCCTCCTCGGTCTCTCAGATTTGCTCCCATGAATGGACAGCAGACCTTGGGCTGCCCTCGGCGTGCAGCTTCTCCTCGTCCCCAGCTCAGAAGCAAAAATTGTTCTTAAAAAAAAAAGCTTTCTTGAGATATAATTCACATACCATACAGTGCCCCGTGTACAGTGTACAATTCAATGGCTTTTAAAAATCTAATCACAGACACATGCAAACCTCATCATGGTCAATTGTAAACTATTTTCATCACCTCAAAAACTCTTGTTCCCTTAGCTCTCACTCCCCTGTCCCCTGTCCCCATTCCCTGAGCAACCACTAACCTACTCTCCTGGGCATTCATAAGACAGGGATAAGATAACATGTGATCATATTCTTTTTTTTTTTTTAAATGGAGGTACTAGGAATTGAACCTAGTACCTCTTGTTAAGCACTGCTCTACCACTGAGCAATACGACCCTCCCCCTTAACTATTTTTAAAGTGTATAGTTCAGTGGCATCAATTTCATTCACCATGTCATGCAACCACCACCACCGTCTAGCCCCCCAATTTTTCATCGCTCCAAGCAGACATTTTGCACTCATTAGGAAGAACTTCCCTGCCCTCAGGAGCCTGGTAACTTTTACTCTCTTTTCTGTCTCTGTAAGCTTGCCCATTCTAGGTGTTTCATGTAAGTGAAATCCTATCACAGGCGTCTTGCATGATGAAAAATGGCCAGACTTCATTTTGTTTTTAAATACTTGGTGCCAGCAGTTACATCTGCCCACATCAAACACACAAAAGATGTCAGGAGATGCCTCTTAGGTCTTTGGATGTTAGACGTGCTCAGATGAAGAGCTCTGGGAGCCAGGCCCAGGAAGAGGAGTTTCCATCTGAGGATGCAGATGGAAGGCTGGACTTCCAAAGGGGACACCTGTCGGTTCAAAGTCCCCTCTGCCTCATGGAAGCCTCCAGGCTTCCCAGCCCAAGGAATAAGGGGTTCAGACTGGAGTCCGCCAGTAACCGACCAAGTTGCTTTGTCAGGTACTGAGATCCCCACCATCCAGTGTTCTCGGAGAGAAGCCAAGTCCAATGTTGCAATTGCTTCCCCCACTGTGCCTCTAGTGTCTTATCTGTAGAATGGTTGTAACAACCGCACCCACCTCCAAGGATGGGAGGGCAATGTTCAGACCAACTGCTGAGCATCTGGCCTGAAGTGAGGGCTCCAAGAAACATCTACACCAACTATCTCAGATCTTTTAAGAGAGAACCACAGAAAATGGGCTGCATGCAGCCTGCAAAGCAAATTCCTGTGCTGGGTGGGACTGTTTTCCATGACCCCTGAGATCCTGGCTAAGTTTCGGGTCAGAGCTGTTTTTTGTTTCCGCAGATCATCTCTCACTTGCATGGTCCAAGATGAGGTCGTAGTTTCCAGCATTCCCGCCAGGCTCGGCAAGGAGCATCGCTGAGAGGGCGGGAAGCCTTCCCAGGAATGCAGAGGTCCCTGCGGAAGAGGCTGCCCATCCTCTGGTCCTCTGGGTCACCTTGCACAAACAATCATAACATCCCTCCATTTTCTTGACAACAATTTATTCCGAGCGCCGAAGGATTACATGCTCACTGTAGACAATTTGTGAACATTTTCCAGAAAAGACTATGTGACGAAAAAAAATAGGTTGCCCCAAAGTCCACCAATGCCGGTATTTTTGTGGATTTCCTTCTGGTCTTTTTTTTTTTTTTCCCCCCTACAGAACAGGTATCTGTTCTAACTTTTCAAAAGTTGGGATTGTTCTGAACAAATGACTTTGGAACCTGCTGCCTACCTCCTCTTAGCAGCACGTCTGGATTTTCCTATCTGGGTTTTCTGACACCAGTGACTCTCCAAGGCCATCATGGAGTCTGTATTTTAAGATAAGAAAGATTTTGTATATTCAGGGATGGGGGGAAGGATGGATGGACAACAAAACTTCTATGTGGTGGTTAATACTGAGGCCCTGGGGGTCAGATTCTAGCTCCCACCACTTTCTGACTCTGTGAGGCTTTTCTTTTTAATAGTATTTTTTTGGGTTTTTTTTGGGGGGGTACTTAGGTTTATTTATTTATTTATTTATTTAATGGAGGTACTGGGGATTGAAACTGGGACCTCATGCACGCCCAGCATGCACTCTACCACTGAGCTATACTCACCCTCTATGAGAGTGCTTTAATCTTTGTGCCTCAGTTTCTTCATCTGTAAAATGGGTATATATTATTCCACTTACTCTCACAACAATGCTGGGGCCCCCAGTGAGTCAACTGCAGAAAAGGGATTTTCATGTTCTTAAGAAACACACTGCACTGCCTCCCCAGCAAGTCATAAAAAATCACACCTCTGGTACTATATTATTTATGTTAAATCACAAAACACGCACCCCACGGCAAAGTTGTCTGCTTTGCCGTGATTCATTACTTCCGGTATACATGTTTTATGACCCTTTCTGTATTTGTGTTCTATGTCCTTGTGAAAAAAAAGATTTAAAAATAAATTAAATGTCAAACAGTACAAACGAGTTTGGAGCAAAAAAATAGATGCCACTCTCAGGTTTTTGCTTTTGTTTTGTTTTTTGAACTGTTTTTTTAATTGAAGTACTGTTGATTTACAATGTTGTGTTAGTTTCTGGTGTACAACATAGTGATTCAGTTATACATTTATATGCATAACCTTTTTCATTATAGGTTATTATAAGATATTGACCATAGTTCCCTGTGCTGTACAGTAGGACCTTGTTTATCTACTTTATAGATCGTAGTTTGTATCTGCAAATTCCAAACTTCTAATTTACCCCTCCCTCCCCTGCTTTTGTATTTTTAATTGATAGAGTTAATTTTTTCAAAGTTTTAGGCTTACAGGGGGAGGGAAATAGCTCAGTGGTAGAGTACATACCTAGCATACATGAGGTCCTGGGTTCAATCCCTAGTTCCTCCATTAAAAAAAAAAAATTGCCCAGAGTGATTAAAAAAAAAAAAGACAAAAGTTTAGAACATTGAATAGAAAGTTGGGTTCCCGCGTATCTCCTCCCTCCCAGCTCCTAGTTGGCTTTATTATTAATGTCTTGCATTGGTGTGGTACACTTGCAACAAGTGATGAACCAGTACTGATACATTACTATTAACTAAAGTCCATAGTTCACATTAGGGGCTCACTCTTGGTGGTGTACATTCTACAGGTCTCGGCAAATGCACAGTGTCCTAGATGGGCCAGTACAGTATCACAGGGGACAGTTTCACTGCCCTAAACATCCCCCATGCTTACCTCTATTCCTCCCTGCCCCCACCCCCAATCCCTGGTAACCACTGATGTTTTTACTCTCTGTATAGTTTTGCCTTTTCCAGGATGCATGGTACAGTACAGGCACACAGTACAGAGCCCTTTCAGACTGGCTTCATTCACTTAGCAATATGCATTTAACCTTTCTCTGTTAATACGCATTAAGTTTCCTCCTCAACCAATTCTCCTCCCCAGAAGTAACATCTGAATTAACATACAGCCTCTTTCTTTAACCAGCAGTCATCATCAGTCTCCTGTTGATGGGCATCTAGGTCGCTCCCCCTTCTCATGTTTATAAATGTTGACGGGACGAACATCTCCAGAGTCACAGTTTTGGGCTTCCTTAGGAGAAGTGGAATTCGGAAGGCGTCAATTTCAATACCTCCCGCCAACCTGCCCTCCGTTAAATGTAACAATTTACACCCTGCTTGACCTTCTATTTTAACTCCTCTTGGATGGATTTCCAGGGACTGATTTGGCCTGGAGTGCTTCCCAAACCTCCGGTAAAATGAGCGAGATGCGTTCTTGAGGGGACTTCTATAAGCTTTGTGGCTTGTTTCCTCTTCAATTAAGAAGAAAAGTTTTCCCACCCACCGCCGTCCGAGGGAAGTGTCTGGGGAAGGTCTGACACAGGCAGAAGGAATGGTATGTACATCTAAGATGGGAACTGCAGCTCTAGAAATCTCCAGGAGGGGATATAATATATACATATATATATTTCCCCGCCCCTCCACGAGAGCAGCGCCCCCTAGAGCTGTGCAAGGAGGCAGCTCCGGAATCGACACCATCAACTGCTGAATCACTCCAGGGCAACTTGTTAGTTCAAGGTCACAAATAAATCTTCCTCCATTTCAGACGAAATGCTGTGGATACGACAGCTAGGCTGATGCGCATGACTTAGCGTTCTTCGCAGAAGATACAAATACATCCCTTGGCCTGTAGAGGCTGGAGCAGGGTCCTGCAGGATCTCAGATTCTGATGATAGAAAGAAGTGGAGTGAGGAGGGAGGGATAAATTAGGAGTTTGGGATTAGCAGACACAAACTACTATGTATCAAATAGATAAACAACAAGCTCCTACAACTACCTTCAGTATCTTGTAATAGCCTAAAATGAAAAAGAATATATATATAAATGTATAACTGAAACACTGTGCTGTACACAAGAAATCAACACATTGTAAATCAACTATACTTCAATTAAAAAAAATTTAAAAATGAAGTGAAGCGAATATGGCACGTCCCTGCCTAACTTTGCTGCCTGGCTGGTGAATGACCTTGAATCTCAGCATGCTGGCCTGACTGTGGGTCTGTCTCTTGGTGACTAGTTTGTTAGAGCCCAGAACACAGACAGGAGGATAAAACCCCTGGGGAGATGCATGCCGACAATGAGCAATAGTCTGGAAGGCTTGTCAGCAAATCTACTTGAGGAATTCGACCTATAACAGAAGTGAAATGTTGAGGAAAAGACACATTTGGTTCAAACCCTGGCTCTGTCATTTGTTCCCTGGATGAGCTTGGACAGGTAAGGCACCCCTTTTGGCCTCAGTTTTTACATCTCTAAAATGGACACAAAAATAGTTACACCCTCACAGTTGAATGTGCAGTAGCTTGACTGGGCAATGATATCTCATGTCGCAGGTTTACAATAATCATCAGAAGATGTGGAAGTCTGCTCATTGCATTAATTTGCTCACTCAACAAGCACTTATTGAGCACCTAGGCACTGTTCTGGGCCCTGAGGACACAGCAGAGCCTTGTAGGCTTTGCTCCAAGTAAGGTGGGAGCCACGGGGGGAGGGGGCGGCGGAGGAGGGGGTGTGTGTTCTAAACAGAGGATGGCCTGAAATGACTCAGGTGCCCAAACCCGCCCTCTGGCGGCGGTCGAGGGGAACACACTGTGGGAAGGACGGCGGAAACTCAGACTTGGGAGGAGGCAGCGAGGACAGGGGCTGGACCTGGAAAGTGGTGGCAAGTGATCAGGTTCTGAATGATCTCAATGGTGGATGGTCCCTGCCTGCCATCTTCTCTCGAGGAAGGACAGTTCCAGCCGAGTGGCTGAGTATTTTGAATATAATCCAGAATCTTTCAGTGCTTCTTGATTTATTCCACTCTTTTCCAGAATCTAAGATTCTGATAGGCTGAGGGCGTAGAAATTCCAGATTTTTATGTAATGAAAAAGAGAATCTTGGAGAGCAGTGAGTATCCCCTACAGGACAGGGGCCTGCTTCCCTGTCACCCCCTAGCCCACAGGCTCTCAGCACTCAGAGCAAGCATAAAGACTCAAAAATAAGTCAGAATGTAAAAAAAAGATGAAGCAAATGGATTTTAAAAACTATTAAGACAAACAAAAAAATCCCTAATGGTGGAAATGCTTTTCATTTCCATTTCAGTTGGCAGCAATGATTGTCACTATGATCCTTTACTATCTTGTCAAAAATTTCAGCCCGTGATGCTATAACCTGGTGACACCCATGCCTCCATCCCTGTGAAAGGCTGAGGTCCATGGCCTGGGAGCCCCAGAGCAAATGAATAATGTCAAGGAAGTGGACCAGCTACATCCTGAACAGGCACCTTTCTCTCCTGTGCTCCAGACTTTTCTGTTGGATGGTAGATTCTGATTTGGCACCTCCTCCTTCAATGATTGCTACTAAAATACCTTAAACCATAAAATGTCCCCTTGTCAGGGTGGATCCAGGTTTTGTGGGGACTTAACACACAAATATATCAATGCTACTAATTTTACATGAACAATCGGCCAAGCGAACCTATCTCCTGAGCCACCTGTTGTTGCTGTTGATGACAAGTACTCCAATTTAAGGACAGCTCATAGATAAACATGGGTTATTGAAATAAATACTGTGTGTATTTAAGACATATCGTTTTCTTGGAAATCGTATTTTTTAAAAAAAATCTCCTAAAATACAAGGAGACCAAGGCATGTGGAGAAATACACTAGAACTCTCAGTACACCCTAAGCCCTATAATTAAGGAAATACTGGAGTGGCTCTTCTGTTTTCTACAGTGGTATTTCAGTGTCCTCCTAATCGCTCTGTAGCGCCACTTCAAGAGGAGCTTTTCACTGTTTTCTAGAACCTTTGATCTGCTACAGATAAATTGCACTGGTTTTCTGCATGCTTTTTTTTTTTGCCACATGTCTTGCATTTGCAATTGGCCGGATGCCTGCACTATTCTGTCTTTTCGCATCAATTCAATAGATGTGTGTTGGGAGGCTTTGGGGGTGGGTCTTGCCTCTCGTTTCCTCACACTGTCAGGCTGAGCGGCGGCTCTCGGGGACGGAGGCACATTTGGATATGTCTCTGGCTAGGGGACGCCGGTGTCGGGGCGAACGTAGGGCCGTGCTTCCTCTGATGGCCGCCAGGGGGTGCGCGAGGCCGGGACCTGGGCCTCTGCCTTGCGGTGACGCCGGGGCGGGGCTGCCTCAGGGGCGGGGCTGGTTCGGGGCGGGGCTGCCTCGGGGGCGGGTCTTCGGAGGGGCAATGCAGGCACAGGGTCCTGCTTTCTCTAGTTCCCGCTGGGGCTGCTCGCCTTCGAAGGTAGGCGCTCTACCCTGCCTCTAGGTCTGCACCGCTCTCTGCCTCCCACCCTCCCTGCCCTTATCTGTCCTGCATTTTCCCACCCTCCTTTACGCCACCCCTCTCATGAACTGCTTTGCCCCCATTTTCTCACCCTCCTTTGCCTCCCCATTTTCGGGCCTGAAGGACCTCTAGCTCTGAGTTTCCTTATTTCAAATGACCTTTCAGAGAAAGATGTGAATGGACACACTCCTAGCTGTGAATGTGGCCTGTGGTCCAGGGAGAAGATAGTCACTCCTCCGTGAAAATCTTGCTTAGTTCCCCATGTCCTAAGAAGCAGGCAATTTGACAAACATTCGTTAAATTAATTCAAGTGGAAATTAAATCTCACTCCTCCTCTCCTTACCTAGGGGCCCTCAGTGTCTACATGCACATTTTTGCCCTGAAATGCCCTCTGTTATCATATCAAGAGAGGCCCAGTGATCAATGATTTGTGGGCTCAAGGACAATATCTTCACCAGCTGTGGCTGAGCAGGCCTCAGACGGAGAAAGAGCAGAGCTGGGGAGGGATCAGAAGTTCCCAACTTCGGGGGGGAGGGCATAGCTCAAGTGGTAGAGCACAAGCTTAGCATACACAAGGTCCTGGGTTCAGTTCCCAGTACCTCCTCTAAAAATAAGTAAACCTAGTTACTTGCCCCCTCAAAAAAATAAAATAAATTAAAAAAAAAAAAAAAAGAAGTTCCCAACTTCATGTCAGTATTGGAGCTCCGAAGTCCAGCCTTGGCCCTGCTTCCTGTGTGGCCTTGGACCGTTACCTTGGCCTCTCTGAGCCCCATGAGAAGGATGAGCCAGTGAGCTAACATGTAGGCAGGGCCTTGGGGAACCTGATGGCTCAAACCTCGATTCCTGCTTCATGGAACCTCTTCATTCATTCATTCTATAGCAGTTTTTTGAGCTTTGGGAACACAGCCATAAAGGGGAGATCCCAGGCCCCTGTCCACTTGGAGTCCCAAGTATAGCAGGGGCATTGACCACACGAGTGGTCAGTGTTGAGCGCTGTGCCCACAGGACCTGAGTGGCATCTGGAGGACACCAGAGCAGCACACTGTGCCTCTTCTCCACTGCTGGCGTGGCCTATTTGGAGGATGAGGAGCCAGCAGGGTGCAGTTTGGGGCACCTGCTTCCCTGGCACAGGGAGCCTTGCTGCAGCATCCGACTGTGGTGTGATAAAGGCTTATGAGTGAAGAGGGGCAGCCGCTGGGCTCCCCACCTCTCCCTGGCAGACGATCAGGCAGACAGGAGCAAGAGGGGCAGAGCAAGACAGCTTTGGTGCCCCCCACCCCAGACCTCTACCATCTTGGGAAACAGTAGCTCAGAGGTTTAGGACGATGCTGACTTAAGTAGTCAGGGCAACCCAGTCTGGCCAACATGGCTGAAATGCACACTCCGTATTATTCCTTGAAGAAACTGTTATCTTTCTTCAATGGCTTCGTGGCTGTAAGTATGTCACAACCCAGGCCCTGGGGCTTTGCAGCCCTTCCTCCATGGCTGGCTTCTTCAAAGACAGAAATAAGTTGATCCAAATTCACTGGCACCTGGACCTGTGGTCCTCAGGGAAGCTGAAGGGATGTAGGGCAGACTGACGAGGAGCAGAACACACTGGGAACAGGCGTGGCCTCCATCGACCCAGAGCTGGTGACATCAAGCCCAGGGGAGTGTGACCTGGGGGACCTGGGGTCTGCGGTGGAAGAATTTGGTTCTAAGGCAAATCCTGCAGAAAACGACATTGTTTGGGAAGGCAGGAGGGAATGATTCCTTTCTTGGTCTTTTCCATTTTTCAAATCTTTTTTTTTTTTCCTTTCTCTAAAAGTAACCTGAAATGTGCACTGTTAAAGAAATCATTGTTTTAATAGTAAAACAGTACGAGGAAAGGCTGCCAGGAAAGAGAAGGAAATTAAATCTCACTCCTCCTCTCCTTACCTGGGCTGTACCATTTTGATAGGAATTAAGCAGGATAATGCATTTAAAGGGCTTGTGCCTGTTCTGGGAACATTGCTCAATGAATATCATCATTACAGCCTCCCAGACTTTTCTCTGTACCTTTTAAAAACAGCAAAACAAACATGGGGTGCTATTGCTTAACAAATCTCATTTTTTTTCTTTTTTAAAAAATAGTTTTCTTCCTTTTAAAGAGACTGTATTTTTGAAGAGTAGTTTTAGGTTCACAACGAAACTGAACAGAAGGTACAGAGAGTTCCTGTGTAAGCCCTGCCCCTCCCACGCACAGCACCCCCATTATTCACATTCCCCATCAGTGCAGTGCCTTTGTTATCATGAACCTACACTGATATCATTGTTACTCAAAGTCCATTAGGTCTCACTCGGTGTTCTATATTCTAGGGCTTTTGACAAATGCAGCCACCATCTCAGCATCACATAAATAATTTCACTGCCCTAAAAATCCTCCACCCATCTTCTCTCCGTCCCCGCTAGCCCCTGGCAACCACTAATCTTTCTGCCTCCGTAGATTTGCCTTTTCCAGAATGTCATATACTTAGAATCATAAACCATGTAGTTGTTTCAGATTGGCTTCTCCCACTCAATATGTCTACATTTCCTCTGTCTCTTTCCGTGGCTTGATAGTTCATTTCTTTTTAGTGCTAATATTCCACTGTCTGGATGTACCACAGTTTATTTAATCCATTCCTGTGCTGAAGGCCATCTTGGTGCCTTCCAACTTTTGGCCATAATGGATAAAGCTGCGAGAAGCATCTATGTGAAGGTTTTGAGTGAACGTAAGTTTTCAACTCTGTTAATAAACACCAACGAGCATGATTGTGGACAGTCTACTTTCTTTTTTGGGGGGGGTGTAATTAGGTTTATTTATTTATTTACTTATTTTTGGAGGGGAGGATGTAATTAGGTTCATTTATTAATATGATTATCTTTAATGGAAGCACTGGAGATTGAACCCAGGACCTCATGCATGCTAAGCACGTGCTTCACCACTTGAGCTATACACTTCCCCACCGACAGTCTACTTTTTAAAAGACTTCAGGCCTAAAAAACATCTTTCTGTATCACTAAACATTCTCCTACAACAGGAGTGAACGAAGTACAGTCTTGTAAGTCGCGTCTTTCCATGGCTTGACATCCCATCCAGTCCTCCTCTGTCTCCACTAGTTTCTGTTATGCTCGGGTCTGTTTTGGGCACACTGTTGCCTGGTGGCAATGTAGGAGAATGTTTCTCCACGTCCTCCTTGCCAACTCAGGGTATTATCATTTTTGAAACGTTTTTGCTGATCTTATTGGCCTTTGTTCCTCCTTTCCTCTCCCCTGGGGAGAGGCCTTCTTCGTACGCAGCTACTGGATCACTTTTCCCTGTCTGTTTCCTGTTCTGCAGCTCTCTGGCGTGATCCTCATCTGCCTGGACACCTCTGTCAGTTTCCGAGCGGTGGTCCTCTGCATGCCTGCTTCACGCTGACTAACTGTGCCTGGTAAAGGGCTGCGTCACGGCGCTGCTTGGCTTCGCCGGGTATTATGGAGCAACCAAAGAAAGCAGAGGCACCCTCTTGTTTGTAAGTTGCCCACAGCTCCCCCTCAAACTCCCATGTCTTCGTCATGTCTGAATCCTTCCTTGCACACATTGCATACTCCTTCGATTGTCATTTCCTATTTTACAGTGTTAACCGTGTCGTTTGATGCGTGGCATCCAGCAAATCCACCTTTTCCTTTACAATGTGTCTCATTTAGAACTCCCGTACCCAAGTGCATAAATTACACTCTCTTAGGTTTTCTTCCCTTAATTTTTAAGTCTTGCTTTCTTACTCTTAACTCTTTATTGAGAGTTTGATCATTTGTGTGTGTGGTGTGAGGTAAGGGTTGGATTTGGGTGTTTTTTCTTCCCCAGTTGTATGACATATTGTTGCGCTGACTGACTGGCTCATCCAGTCCTCCTCTGTCTCCACTAGTTTCCGTTATGCTTGGGTCTGTTCTGGGCACACTGCTCAGTTCCATCAGTACATATGTATGTCCCCCACGACCACAACACTATGGTAATTGCCAGGCATGCACAGTACACGTTTAAACACATGGGGTGTGTATTTCAAGCATGATCACGCAGTTGTTAGCATGTCACAGGTTTTATGTGTCTCACTCATTCTCATACACAGCTGTGACCAGGCATCTCCCCAAAGTCCAGCTCCCAGCATCCCCATTCCTATTTCCCTTGGAATTGTGTCTGAGCTGATCATCCCATCCTAAATTTAATCTGTCTCCAGCATCGTTTGTTTCCCTTCCTCCATGGTATTGTTGTAAAACTCCAGCAATTTCAATTTGGGGTTTTCAGGGAGATCCTTGCTCCAGCATCTAGCCACCCCTCAGAGTATAAACAGCTTCAATGGTTATTAAAGTGCCCGTCCTCGCCCTCCTCCTCCCCCCCTGAATCTCCATCATCTCTTGTTTCCTTTCTTTTTTTTTAAATATATTTTTATTGATGTATAGTCAGTTTACAATATTGTGTCAGTTTCTGGTGTACACCACAATGCTTTGGTCATGTAGGAACATACATATATTTGTTTTCATATTCTTTTTAACCATAAGTTACTACAAGATATTGAATATAGTTCCCCATGCTATACAGTAGAAACTTGTTTATCTGATTTTATGACACTCCTCTTGTATTTCAAACTGAGAGACACTCTGCTAGATCCGACTCTGTAGGTGCTTCTGTGCAATTCAGTGGGTTTGTAGATGTAATTCTTGGTGCATTTGTGGGAGAGGGCTAGCTGTGAGTCTCCACCATCTTGGCTCAACCCCCTCTCGTTTTCTTTCTTAATAACCTCATTCAGCAAATAGTTATTGAACAGGTCCTCTGCCTACAATAGTTTATCTTCAATAGGATGTCGACATTATCTTTTTTTTTTTTGTCACTCATTTTTGAATTAAAAAAATTAAAAAAATTTTGGGGGAGGTAATTAGTTTTGTTCATTTATTTATAATGGAGGCACTGGGGACTGAACCCAGTGCTAAGCGGGCACTCTACCACTGAGCTACACCCTCCCCTCCATGGATGATCTGTAGTTCAATTTGGAAGAATCAAAGAGTCCTTCCTCTCACACCCTACGTCCAACCTATTGGCAAATCCAATCAACTTTACCCTCAGCCTCTGTCCCATCCAAAGCCTCAGAGACCACACTCAGAAAAGTAAAGTCCTGATGGCCTTGGGAGCCACGAAGGGTTCTGAGCAAAATTGTGCATGGACTCAGGTGCTCAGGGCGCCCTCTGGCGGCTATGGGGGACCAGAGGGCCGGGGACAAGTATGGAAGACTGTGCTGGTCCAGGTGGGAGATGGTGGGGGCTGGACGCGGTAGGGCTGTGGAGGGGGTAAGAAGTGGGCAGAGTCGGGATAGATTCTGCAGATGGAGCCAGTAGGACTTGCTGACGCCTGGATATCTGTCCTCGGAACGCCTCAGTCATGCAGGTGTTGGGAGATATTAATATTAATTTGAATCCTTACAATCTGATACAGGAACCACTCGTCTGGGGTCTCACAACTGCCTCCATGTTTGTCCTTGTTGGCTGCGGGTACCTGCGGTGTGTATCCACTGTGCTTTCCTGATTCTCTATGTCAAGGGCAGATGAGCCCAGCCATCGGCCAGTCTGGTGACTCAAAGCCTGAGTTATCAGAGATTTTAATAATAATAAAAGACATAATTGGAAAGAGATCAAAGGGGAACCAGGAACTGACCTGTCTTTGCCCCCTTCCCCAAATCTGGCTTCTAGAAGCTCCACAGAACCCACTGAGACCCCTTGAGCTGGCCCCACCCCTACGTTGTAAAGATTGGGAAACTGAGGCTCAGGGAGAGAAGCAGCTTGAAGACCTCCCCTCTGCTTACCGTATTTCCCACTGTTTCCCACCAGGCATGTGAATTTTTATTTTTTATATTTTTGCTTTCTTGGATTTGTTTTTGTTTTTTGGGGGGTAATTAGGTTTAGCTATTTAT
The DNA here is from genome assembly GCF_048773025.1 of Camelus bactrianus. NCBI lineage: Eukaryota > Metazoa > Chordata > Mammalia > Artiodactyla > Camelidae > Camelus > Camelus bactrianus. The sequence continues at coordinate 25,923,115 of NC_133560.1, forward strand.
TTTTAAATTATTATTTTTAATGGAGGTACTGGGGATGGAACCCAGGACCTCGTGCATGCTAAGCACGCACGCTACCGCTGAGCTCTGCCCTCCCCCCAGGCATGTGGATTTTATCAGAAACATGAGGCGGCATATGTTGGTATTTTCCCGCGGCCCCCACCGACCTGTCATCTGTCATCTCCTCTTCAGTCTCATCACCTCTCCCCGCAGTTTGCATGTCTGGGGTTTCTTGGCCTTGCCTCTCCTCCCCTCTTCCTGCCTTGTTCAGTCCCCCTCCTGTCCTCCTCTCCATCTGCCCCTGCTGTCTGCACACACAGCCTTCGCCTCACCCGCAGGTCCCCTCTTAAGCCTCCCGGACTCCCAGAAAGGGCTGAGCCTGAAGTGGGGCTCCAACTAGCAGCTCCTAAGAATACTCCACTGCCAGCATCTTGGACCACATTCAGGAAAGCAACACATGGAAGAAATAAAACACTCCCCCTTGCCCCGAGGCCTGAGTTCTTGCAAACTGGAGGGGCCATGGTGGCCTTGGGGTGGGGTGGGAGGACTCCCAGCGAGTTCCCAGCCTCCCTCTGCCCCGCTCTGTGTCTTCCAGTGTTTCTTGTTCATGGTCATCATTCTCATCGTGGAAATCACAGTCGCCACAGTGGTCCTTGCCTTCTTCCTGATAGTTAAGTACAGCACAGCTTTTCCCACTCCGCATTAGAAATCCACAGAATTAATAGAAGCCCTGGGGCCCCCTCCCAGGCACCCACGCTCGCTGAGATCCGGTGATGGCGGTAGACTGGGCCTCCAGAGATGGGCCCAAAAACCTCAGCCTTCTTCTTAAAGGCTCCCCTCAAGAAACCTGTTGAGTTAATTTGACCAGCTCTCCTGCATTTGGGGTGAGGCTGAGGGAGTAATGGGAACAGCTGTAAAAGTTGTTGGGGTTTTGAAATGTATTCAAAATAGAGGGCTATTTAGCAAAATCCATCAAAATGACAAAGCACGGATCCTTTGACCCAACTGTCTGGTCTCTAGGAATTAACCAAGGATTTGCTTGTTCGCACGAAGAATGACATACATACCAGAGTGTGCAAAAGATTGCTTCCAGCCTAGGGAGCATCAGTGGTGGGGAGGGTTTAATGTATAATAATCCACATAAGCAAAGCCGACACAGATGGAAAGAAGGAGGCTCTATATACAGGAGACGGTCCATTTTCCAGGACATAGTGTTGTCCTCGTTTGTGTCCCCACAGAGGCCCACCCTGAGACAAAGATTTGAAGGCTTGTGGTTTATTTGACAGATGATTCCCGAGAAGCACCTTTCAGGACTGGGGCAGTGAGGCAGGGAAGGGCATGTAGCCCTTAAAAGCTGACACTATGGGCAACTGGACTCAGTGCTCAGTCCTGCCCGGGGACGTCTGGGATGCAGCGAGGAGCATGCAACTATTTTCTCCATCCCAGGGACGAGGGAGCCGCAGTATTGATCCGCCGCCTCCCATCAGTCATTGCTTGCGGTCTGCTCCCAGGCGCATGCGTGCTGAGAAGCCGCAGCGAGAACTTCGGTAGCTGGCGGGGAGCGTGCACAGAAATGAAAGAAGCCACCAGGATTTGAGCAAGTGCACTGCTACTCTTGTTGAGAACAGCCCCGTGCAGAACCATGAGAGTAGTATAAAGCAAGGCGAACCATACTGAGAATATGCTTTGACACACATAGCAGGTCTCTTTTGGGACACAGGAAACAGTAACAGTCGTGGCGGTGGAGTGGGAGAAACTTGTTGGCTGGGAGAAAAAGGTGGGAGGGAGACTTTTCATGGTCTACCCTTCTGTGCTTTGTGAATTTTGAACCATGTGACTATTTCACCTCATTGGAAAAAAAATTTGTTTTAATTTAGGTCTCTATTTAAAAAATAGAAAATTAAAGTTGTCCTTTTTGTGCAGAGAGATTCAGTTGCTAAAGATGATATTCAAGTCTTTAATCGAGTTACAGCCAAATCCGGGGTGGGGCGTAGCAGGCGTGTGGGCGACTCGAAAGAGCAGATGATTCAAACTCGTTTGTGTGGGTGGGTACACCCAGATGCGCTGGGCTTGAGACCCACGCTCATCCCCGTGTCTTTTTCTCCGGGCAATGGAAGCCTGAGTTCGTCGTCGTCCTCCTCCGGCGCAGACCCAGGGCTGGGGGGAGGGGCCGTGAAGGAAGCAGAAGGGAAGTCCCCCCTCCCCAACCCCAGGTCCCCAGAAACTTCACCCAGTGGAGCACCTAGGTGTCTTCTGTGTTCACCATTTTCCGTTTCATCTTTGAGGGTCACAAAGTGGCCTTCGTGACACTGAGGAAGAACTACAGAAGTTACAACGAGCCAGATGAACTATTCCATGGAATGGACTTTGGTCGTGGAGAAGGTGAGAGTCACATCTTTGTTTTTACTGTGGTAAGAGAGACATAACTCAAGTTGATCATCTTAGCCATTTTGAAGTGTCCAGTTTTGTGGCATTAAGTGTGTTCCGTGGTTGTGCAACCATCCCCGGAACTGAAACTCTGTCCTCATTAAACAGTAACACTCCTTCCCTCTCCCCCCAGCCCCTGGCACCCACTGTCCTGTGTTCTACCAGTTTCTAGGAATTTGACTCCTCTGGGGACCTCCTATAAGTGGAATCAGATAGTATTTGCCTTTTTGTGTCTGGCTTATTTCACTGAGCATCATGTCCTCAAGGTTCATCCAAGTTGTAGCATGTGTCCAAATTTCCTTCCTGTTTAGGGCTGAATTAATATTCCATTGTATGGAGACACCACATTTTATTTATCCAGTCCTCTGTCGATGGGCACTTGGGTGGCTTCCACCTTTTGGCTACTGTGAATCATGCTGCTATGAACATGGGTGTACAAACACAGTCATCTGATAGAAATGTTGTGTAATTCTTTGAATGGCCGTGCCCTGCCCCCTTCCTTCCTGTCTCATTCTTCTCTCTTTTTTTTTAGTAGAAATACTGGGGATTAAACCCAGGACCTCATGCATGCTAAGCATGTGCTCTACCACTGAGCTATAAGCTCTCCCCTCCTCTCTGTTTCTTAAACACACTTAGTAAGCTTCAGCCTCAGGGCCTTTTGACAGCTTGTTCCCTCTTTTTGGAATGCTGTTCCCTCAAATATCTGCATAGCTCCCTCCCTCACTTCATTCAGGTCTCTGTTCAAATGTCCCTTCCCAGGAAAGCCTGCCCTGCCCTCTCTTTCCAAGTTATCCTCAACCCCTGTATCAGTCAGGCTGGGCTAAGTGATGCATTTAACACCAAGATGGTGGAAGATTCAACTCCCAGTAGACCTTGAGGCCCAAGATGGTGGGAAATTTAACTTCCAGTAGACCTTGAGCTTCATTACATGCTCCTTGTAATATATTAACATGGTAAATGGCACTCCCACAGGCACCATAACAGTTCTGAGGCTGACCATAAATGGCTAAAAAGTGAGCGGTGGCCCAATTCCTGGGAATCCCAGCCCCTTCCCCAAAGTAGTTGAAATAATCTTCCCACTTACTAGCATATAAAGCTACCGAGCTCATAAAAACCAACAACCCCTACACCTTGTAGCCACTCTCCCTTCTAAGTGAGATGGACCACAATCTGTTTACGGACTGTGTATCTACTTTTACTTTAAACTGAGCACCCAGCGCTACACCTCATGGCTTTTGTCTTGCCTTCTGAGACAGCCTGCTCTCTGTCTATGGAGTATGTATCTCTCTGAATTAATATGCTTTTACTCAACTGTGGCTCACTCTTGAATTCTTTCCTGTGCAAAGCCAAGGACCCACACTTGTTGGGTTGTGTCCCAGGGACTCAACCGAGACCTGGGACATGGCCATCCTCTTACCCAACATTTTTCCTGTATCAAGACCAGCGTGGCTGGAGCTGAGTGAGTTAAAGGGAAGAGAGGGGAGATGAGGGCCCAGAGGTGACAGGGCAGATCGTGCAGTGCCTTGTGGGCAATGGTGAGGAGTTCAGCTTTTACCCCAAATAAGATGGAGCCATGACGGGGTGGTGAAAGGAGGTATTTAGCACAGGCTCTGGAACGTGGTGACTGCTCTAATAGTAGACCATTATTTCTATTGTTTTCAATTATTTTGATCATTGAAAGGGAGTCTTCAAGTGTCTATTCTCCTCGCTGCAGCTAAAGTGCTGTGGAGTGAGGAACTACACAGATTTTGCTGGCTCCTCCTTTGAAAGGACCACTGGCCACACCTACCCCAGGAGCTGCTGTAAATCCATTGAGACCGTGGCCTGTGATGGGCGCAATGTGTCCACAGATGTCATCCACCAGAAAGTAACTTGAGATTTTGTTGCGCGTCACCTGGGTAGACCCTGAGGGCTGGTGACTTCTACAAAAATTGCATTTTGGCAGGAACGCCAGTGATTTCAACCACAATTTCAGCTCATTTCGACCACACAACCTAAGGTTACTATCCCCATTTCACAGATGGTGAAACTGAGGCCTGGGGAGGGGATTGGTTCAAGGTCACGTGGCTTTGGTTGAGCTTGAATTTGGATCCGTGTTGGCCTGCGTCCATTGCCGGGGCCACACTGCCTCCCTCACCAAGATATTAAGCTCTAGCAATTATAATGGAAAACAATCGTTCTAACCATAGTGATGGCCGCCATGTGACTGGGCACTCCTGCTGTGAATTCAGTCTCCATTGCACCCCTTGAAGTGGGGACTGCCCTTCTCCCATTTTACAGATGAGGAGACTGAGGCACCGAGAGGTTCTCATGGCCAGAGAGAGGTGGAGCTGGGCTTCAAACCCCATCCCTAGCTTCCAAACCCCTAACTTCTGCTGCAGATGAATGAACCCAAGGCTCTCCCCCTGAGGGAAGAAATAAGAGTCATTTCTTAATTCATCCCTTCATATTGAATGGCTCCTGCTGGGTGCCAGGCCAGAGCCTCGGAGATGGACATGGTGCTACACGCTGGCTCACTGTGCCTGCACAGCCTGCCTGTCAGCTCCCGACCTCCTCTCCCACTCACTCCATCACTCATTCCCCTCCAGCCACACTGGCCTCCTCGCTGCTGCACAGATAGACCAGGCACATGCTTGCCTCAGGGCCTTTGCACAGGCTATTCTTTCTTCCAGGAATGCTCTTCCTCTAAATGTTTTCCTACCTCACCCCTTTCAAGCCTGTGTACAATTGTCAGGCTGTTCCTGACCCCCTATCTATAAAAGGACACTGCCACAGTCACCATCACACTCTGTCTCCTTACCCTGCCTCAGGGTCTGCCCAGCACTGAATCACCACCTGACAATGTGATTACTGTACTTGTGTATTACCTGTTTTTTCCCCTCAACCCCATCAAGGCGGAAATGTCTATTTTGTATGTTGCTGGGTCTCCAGCACCCAGTCCAGTGCCCAGCACAGAGCGAGCACTTAATAAATGCCCATTAAATAAAAGGGGGACACTGACCCTTTGAGCTCAAGGCCAGTCAAGCTTCCAGAAGAAAGAGGAGCATCTCAGCGACCACAGGAAGGGAAGCGGGGGCCCATCCCCTGCAAGTGGCTGGCTGTTCTGCCCAATCACTGTCTGGTCTGTTGATCTCTCTAAACCTTAGTCTCTTCATCTGTAAAACAGAGAATAGACTAGTGCCCACCTTATGGGGCGTATAGTGAGAAAATACATGTAAATGGCTGAGAAGGTGGTGGATGCAGGTTAGCCCTTCTGTTCATATGCAAAGAGCTCTCGGAAATGACAGTTCCTGAATGCCGACTATGGGTCAGGCCACTGCTGTAGATTCTGTCTTAAACCTCACAAAAATCTTGTGAGGCAGATCCTACTGGTCTATTTACACTTGGGGAAACCGAGGCACAGAGAGGTGTGGTGATTTCTCCAAGGTCACACAGCTAGCTTGGGACACAGCTTGGGACATCTGGTCCTGCTCTTAATCACCATACTAGGATGTTAGCACAAATGGACACTGGGGAGGAAGTGGTATGTTCTGGAGTGGGGTAAAGGAATGAGGAGGCCAGGGAAGATGTTGGGGTGGGGGAAGCAGTCCAGCAAGAAGGAGCCAAGGTCCTTGTCACTGTGTCCCTTTCTCTTCCCTGAATCTGAGAGGAATGTTGGTAGTCTGCCTGGCGGGGGGTTGATGGGGACTTGGAATCCACAAGTCCCTGACCAGGTCCTGCTTACTCTGATGTTTGTATCCACAGGGCTGTTCCCCTAAGCTCCTGAAAATAACCAAGACTCAGAGCATCAACCTGAGTGGGGTCTCCCTGGGGGCAGCAGCAGTGCAGGTATGGCCCAGCTCCTCTGCGACACACTGAGCTCTTTCATCGAGCCCCTACTTACTGTGTGCCCAGCGCTGTTCGGGACACTGGGGACACAGCAGTGACAAAAGACAAAATGCCTGCCATGGCGGAGCTGACATGGTGGGGATGGATGACTGTTTGGTTTAAGATACCTGCTGAGAAGGAAGTAAAAGAGGGTGATGAGATAGGGAAAGGAATCAGGGATGGCCTCCCTGAGGAGGTGAGGAAAAGCCATGTGTGTGTATATGGGAGAAGACAGAGGGAAGAGCTGGTGCAAAGGCCCTCAGGTTGGCTTTTTCAAGGACCAGCAAGGAGGCCTTTATGACTGGAGAAGGGTGGATGAGGAGGGTGGTAGGGGGAGATGAGGGCAAGGCCTTGTGGGCTACAGAGAGGGGTTTGGTTTTTATTCTGAGTATGATGGAAAGCCGTTAGAAGGGTTTAATTTTTTAAAATTATTTTTATTTTCAAAAATTTTTGCGGGGGAGGTGATTAGGTTTATTTATTTACTCTTAGAGGAGGCACTGGGGATTGAACCCAGGACCTAATGCATGCTAAGCATGCGCTCTACCACTTGAACTATACCCTACTCCCGCCAGAAATTTTAAAATATAACAAAACAGAAACAGAGTCATAGATACAGAGAACAAAGAGGCGGTTGCCAGTGGGGAGGGGTGTGGGGGGAAGAGAGGAAGAGATGAGGGAGATTAAGAGGTACAAACTTCCAGTTGCAAAATAAATGGGTCAGGGGTATGAAATGTACAGTGTGGGGAATACAGTCAGTAACTGTGTAATATCTTTGTATGGTGACAGACAGTCATTAGACTTATCGTGGTGATGATTTTGAAATGGATAGAAATGGCGAATCACTATGCTGTGTAATAGGAACTAACATGGTGTTGTTGGACAGTTATACTTCAAATACAAACAAACAAACAAAATCACAGGAAAAGAGATCAGATTCATGGCTGCCAATGGCAGGGCATGGGGGGAAGAGGGAACTGGATAAAGACAGTCAAAAAGTACAAACTCCCAGTTATAAGATAAAAAGTACTAGGAATACAATGTGCATGATAAATAGAATTAACACTGCTGTATGTTATGTAGGAAAGTTGCTAAGAGAGTAAATCCTAAGAGTTCACATCAGGAAAAAAATTTTTTTTTCTTTAATTTTGTGTCTATGAGATGACGGATGTTCACTAAACTTATTTGGTAATCATTTCCCTATGTGTGTAAGTCAAATCATTATGTTATACACCTTACATTTATAGAGAGCTGCATGTCAATTACATCTCAATAAAACTGGAAGAAAAAAAAAAAGAACCGTTTTTACTCACAGCACTTCTGACACCAAATGTGTGGGGGTTTTCCACACCACTTCTCTGTGGGCACCACCTGGGTGCCCTACAGTTCAATTCCAACCCTACCTAAACTCTACAGGCTAAGGGCTCAGTCCCACAAGACCGCCCTCCACCTCAGATGCCGGTCACCAGTATTGGGTCCCCAGAGTACTCGTTATGAAGTCCAAGTTCGTACTGCTCGCTGCACAACAGGCCAATAAATCGAGAGACAAGTTGTTGAGGCGAGGGAGCAACCCTATTCGGAAAGCCAGCAGACCGGGAAGATGATGGACTAGTGCCTCCAAAGAGCCATCTTGCCTGCATTAGAATTCAGGCTTCTTTTATACTGAAAGGGGCGGGAGTAAAGCCAAGCATTTCCGGTTCCTGTTGGGCTCGGGGTTGTTAATTTCTTCCTGCCTTCACAGGTGGGCCTGGTCACAATGTTTCCTGTGAGCTAAAAAGGCATTTTCACTTAATGGTCATTACCTGGGAAGCAGGATTCCCAGAGATGGGCTTATAGGCAATGTCCCTTTAGTGATTAACTAGCAAGAGAATACAAAGGTTAAAGTAAAAGAAACATGGGACACAGAGTCAGGTTTGTTCTCCCCTCTGACATGCCATACTCCTCTCTGACTTGGCTACAAAATCAGGGGGCCCTTGCAATCCCCCCTCCCTTTCAGGTTTGATAACTAGAATAATTCACAGAACTTAGGAAAGTGAGTTACTTACTATTACCAAGGATGTAACTCAGATGGGAGAGATGTACAGGGCAAGGTATGGGGAAGGGGCCCTGAGTTTCCATGCCCTCTGTGGGTGCGCCACCCTCCCTCAGTGTGTTCACCAAACGGGAATCTCTCCGAACCTTGTTGTTCAGGGTTTTTATGGAGATTTCATCATGTGAGCACGGTTGATTAAATCACCAACAGTTGGTGATTGGCTCGATCCAGCCCCTTTCCTCCCTGGACCCTCACTCCCAGGAGCTGGGGTTGATAGTTTCAACCCTCTAATCATGATTTGGTCTTTCTGGTGACCAGCTTCCATTCTGAAGTTTCCCAGGGGCCCCCAGCCTAGGCTGTCTTCTCATTTGTATACAAAAGACACTCTTATCACTCCGGAGATTCCAAGGGTTTTAGGAGCTGTGTGCCAAGAAAAACCAGGACCAAAATCCAACTATTTCTTTTCTGTTGTATCAGACAGGAAAGAGCTGGATGTGGCCACAAAAATTTTTTAAATCCATGCATTTGAAGTGCTGATATTATAGTGAAGAAACACTTGTTTAAGTTAAACAAGAGGGGAGGGTATAGCTCACTGGTAGAGCACATCCCTAGCACGTATGAGGTCCTGGGTTCAATCCCCAGAACCTCCATTAAAAAAAAAAAAAAGTAAACCGAATTACCTCCCCCCAGAAAATAAATAAACATAAAATTAAGTTAAGCAAGTAAATTATATAGTATTTTAGACACTAGGGGCTATGGGGAGGAGGACACATAGAAAGGGGCATCAGAAATGCTGGGGAGGGGTTGCAGCACTAACTAGGGGGGTGGGGAGGGAGATGAGTCAACAAGAAGGTGAGATTTGCACAAAAGGCATGAGGGGAGCCATGTCACTCCAGGCTGAGGGAACAGCCAGTGCAAAGGCCCTGAGGCAGGAGCCTGGTGTGTTCAAAGCAGCAAGGAGGAGCAGAGCAAGTGTAGGGGGCAAGTGGGAAGAGTGACAGGGAGAGCAGTGAGGTGACAGGTCAGATCATGCAGGGCCTTTTGGGTCACAGAGTCAGGTAGGAGCCATGGAGGGTTCCGAACTGACAAGGGACCTGACCTGGCTCAGGTATTCACTGGTGCCCTCTGGCTGCTATGGGGACCAAACTTCTTGCCAGAATTGGTTGAGGAAACATCAACTTCCTTGCCCTCCATGCACTGAAACTTTCCAGGGTCAAGGTGGTGGCCACGAGGCCCAGCTAGAGGCAGCCCCACATCTGAGGCTCCCTGGCCTGATCTGGGTTCTACTATATGACACACAGCCCTTGACCAACCATCTACTTGGCTGTGTTTCAACCATCCTCTTCCTGGAAACTGCATTTCACTAATGGAAATAAAAGAACCACCACATACGGACATAATGACTTTAATTTTCTTTTTCTTTTGTGGAGAAAAATGCACACCTTTCTGAGTGGACATCAAAGAATGGCTTATATGGGAGAACCACATCCAGGATATAAATGACCAGGTCCAAAGCTTGAGCCATAGAGTATTTTGGGATCATTGGGAAGAAGCCAGTTAGCAGAATCAGTGCTTCAACAGAGAGACCAAAATGTTCACCCCTTACTTATTTTTTTTTTTGGTTGAGTAGGAGAGAAAGCTACAAGAACATGGTCCCTGGAGAAGCCAAAGAAAGAAAAAGAAAGAAAGAAAGAAAAAAAACTAGAAACCCAAACCCAAAATAGCAGTCATAGCAATTTCCCACTGAAACTGCCTATGGAAAGACAAGTTCCTGAAAGCAGGTGATAAGAAGGCACAGTGTGGATGCAGGAAACAGCCTCAAGTCACCTCCCCAGATCCCAGCCTCCCTGGAGTTGGGAAGTCGTTTTCCCACAGCCTTTGGCTTAATTTCTGTTTGTAAACTCAACACACTTCCATCCCCTGCAGTGATCTTCATGTATGTTTCAGTTTCCCAGAGACCATCAGGAGTGAAACCTCCCCTTCAAACATCGTAAAATAAAAACTTGCATTATTTTTAGAGGAAACAACAAAAAAAATTCTTCTACATCATTCCCAGTCTCGAGAGAACCCAGAGGCAGCTGTCTCAGTCACTACTTGAAGCTGAACTACTGAAAAATCTTATGTAAACAGAAACCTTAGGCCAGGTCAGGGACTAGATGCAGCCAAAGCTGTGTTTCATCACATGGGAAAAGTCAGCTTGTCCCTCAGATAATGGCACTCTGACCTGCTGTATTTTTTCTGGCTGCAGTCTGTTGGCCAGTCCAACAGAATCTTGACAGGCGGTGGTGCATCTTAAGAAGCCTTTTTATAGTTGCTTTAAATTCTCCCTTATGTTAAAGCAACTAACATGTTTGACTCCCACCCCAAAGCTTCAGGTACCCTCACCTGATGCATTTCCAGGAACTTGTCCCTCCCACCACAGTCGTCTAACTTGGTGGACAAATATCCCCACTTTGAAGCTCTAAGAACAGCCCCCAGTATGGGGTGAACGGAGCCCTGTAGACATAAACTCAATCTTCAGCTTCTATAAAGAGCTATGTTGAACTTGAACCAGATCTTCCCCACTCCTGGGAGGAGGTTGAGTTCTTCAAGGCTACGGGAATTTGTTTTGGAGGCGGAGGCTGGGAGGCTGCCAACGGGAACACAAATCATTCGCTTTGGCCATCCGCAGTGTCAGGTTCTGGAGTGTTAGTGTTGCAGGGCAGATAGAGGTGGCATGCTACCAGAATTTGGACTCTGGTGGGTAGAAAGAGCTGCTGAGTTGGGTGGGGGGCGGGGAGGCATCAAGATATAGATCTCCAAACTGCGCATCACTTCCTAGCAGGGGCCCCTGGCAGCTGAGGACCCCAGTTGGGCCAGTTCCCTGCTGGTGCCTCCACCTGGGAGACCGGTTCCCCGCCCATACCCCATCAGCGCGCCACTCCCAAGGTGTATCGCCTAGTGCAAGCAGCAACAGCCGTCAACCAACCCTGCCTCCTCGCCTCTCTAGCCCAACCCCAAAGCATTCCTTAGATGACTCCTCCATGAGCAGAAAACATCACTGGACCCTTGCGGTGACATGGCTCGGGAAGCCAGCCATGAGTGGTCTAGGGTTTTCAAGTCGGAGGAGCCAAAGTCCTCACATCGGAAAAGCTGTCCCGGCAGCTCAAGCTACAGGAATGTTACTCAATTTCCTTTTCTAGCAGGATGTCAGATGTGGAAAGACCTTGCTTAAAACATTACCAGGCAAAGAAGGCCGGGGCGGGGGCAGTGGGGTGGCAGGTCTGGGTAGGAGAGCCCCATGCTCCTGGCTCCTGAGTTAACTCCTGGTAAAAAGCCCCCAGCAGGAATGCCAGGGGTTGAGTAATTCTCTGCCTGGCCCGATGAAGCCCATAGTTCCAAAATCCCATTCTGGATCAGGGATCCAGTGGATAAGCTGAAACAGTGGCAGGGACATGAGTGATGTGGAATTCTGGGGAAGCTCAGAAGGCACTTCTGGGGTCCCTGAAGCCGAGTGGAGTGGGGCGGGGGAGGTCTGACCCCCTCTTCCTTTATAATGGGAAAAGCCGCTTTAATACTGCTTTCACAGGCAGAGAAGCTGCAGGTCAGAAGGGAGGGGTCTGCCAGGGCCAAAATCCACTGCCCCGCCTCGGAGCCCTGAGGTCTGAGAAGGTTCACAGGCAGAGCCACCTTCCTCATCTCCAGGGATGAGAACCCACACTGCACGAGACAGATGAACCATCTTCAGCCAGCACGTGAACTCCAAGCCATGACCAACACAGAACGGAGTGGACAGTGGTTCTGACCCAGAAGGCACTGTGGATGTCCCTCCACCAGGTGGGGAGGGACACGCTGCCCACACTACCCCCATTAAAACGCCTGAAAGCAGCAAGCTCGTGCACGCCCATATCCCCAGATTCTGCCCACAGTGCAGGATCCTCAGGGTCTGGAGCCTGTGACAGCGGCTGCTTGGGCAGGCTGGTGGCCATGGCCAGCGAATGAGCCATGCAGGGCTTGGGGATGGCTGAGGGGAGGCGAGGGGGCGCCCTGAGCTTGGAAACAGCCCTTGTGGCTCATGCCTCAGTCACAGTCCCTGCCGAGGCAGGAGGGGGTGGGGGGATGGGGGACCATTTCTAGCAGCTGCAGCCACTGGGCTGCGGGGGTGGGGTGTCCCCCAAGGCCGGGCCTTTCCCATTGCTGCCCGGGCTGGAGCTAGGTTCCAGGGACTCATTCATCTTCTCGCAGATGACGTCCACCAGGCGCTCAAACACCTGCTTCACGTTGATGCTCTCCTTGGCGCTGGCCTCGAAGAACTCAAAACCTGGAGGGACATAAGGGGGAACACCTATGAGACCTCAAGGGGCATAGCCTGGGCTGTGGCATCACCCGAACTTGGGTTCCAAGCCCAGTTCTGCCCTTTGTGCGGCTGTGGGACCTTGGCTGAGTCTCTTAGTCTCTCTGAGCCTCAGTCTGCTAGTCTGTAAAGTGGGAACAATGATGCTTTGGATGCTGATAAAAATCTGTGGCAACAGCTCTTGCCTGCACTACTTTGCACATCTCTTTGTCACAAGGCAGTGGTGGCCAGAGTCCTGGTTGTAACATTCTGGTGTCCAGCAGGTATGGGGGTGCCTGGGTGAGTGGGGTTCATTTTCCACCCAATGTCTGCTGCCCAGGAAGGCACAGCCAGGCTGCCCACAAAGCCAGATATTTATGTGGACTTTTTTAATGCAGCCAAGTATTTCACATGTTCTGGAAAATAATGCTCCAGGTCAAGTGAAACAGAGGACTGAGCAGTGGCTGAGGGCTGGCTTCAGCCCAGGGGCTGGTGGGTTTCAGACTTTGTAGAGAGTATACAATGTGCACAGTCCCTGGCCTACAGAATACACTAAAAATGGTGATACTAATGTTAATAGGCAGTGCTGACGTCACGCTTATGACGTGGCAGGCATTTTTCTAAGCACTTTATGTAAACTAACTCATTTAAGGATGCTCTGAGGTTCAGACTTTTACAGCCCATTTTACAGTTGGGGAAACTGAGGCGCGGAAGAACAGTCATTCATGTAAACTCACCCAGGTAGCACAGCCAGGCTGCCTGGCTGGGAATAATAAAGATTAAACATTCCTATTGTGTCACCTGGGGCCTCAGGAGGGAGGGCAGGCTGGCTGGCTGACTTCTGGGGAGGGAGATGATGGTGAGGTCGTTTTGAATATATTCTTAGCATCACAGTGACTGTCATAACCTGTTTCTCCTTTTCAAAAAATGTTTATACCCCTAGAGGTGAGAAGTGGTACAAATGCTTTGGGGACTTGCCCAAGGTCCCTGGGCTATAGAAGTGACCACTCAACCTACAAATAAGGGTGTACATAACAGTCCTTCTTGCACCCCTAAAAGGCTGGCTCAGGATCTGCCTGCTGGGAGCTGACCCTGAATGGTCCCTGATGTGTCCCCATCTGCCATCCCTGCCAAGGTAGGCCAGGAATTCAGACAAACACCCACCCTACTGCATACAGAACAGGGTAAACGGTCTTTACCCCAGCATTGTATCATGCTGCACTATAAAAATGTACTCATAATTATTTATGTGTGTAATTATCCATTTACTGTCTCTGCTACTAGAAAACCAGCTCCAAGAGGCCAGGATTTCTGTCTGCCTTGTCCACGTCTGCAGCTTGGTGCTGGGCACAGAGCAGGTACTCAAAAGTACTTGATAAATGATGGATTGATGGATGGATGGATGGATGGATGGATGGATGGATGACAGAGGCAGGGAACCAACACAGATCTCTCCTCTAAGCCTGGTGATCATCAGTGTCGCCCCCCTGTCTTCCTAGGCAAAGCTGGCATTTCCTTAATTGTGTCTGGCTTTGCCTCAAATAAGCTGAGGACTTTTTTCTTTTTGAACACTTTTTTCTTTCTGATTATAAATATTCAGTGAAGAAATTCACTGGAGAAACTAGAAACTACTGAAAAATATCAAGACAGACAGAAAAGTGTAACCTCATCACCCAGAAACAATTACTATTGGCGCTTTGATGATCAACTTTCCACTCTTTTTGAAAATATAAATACACAATTGTTGGGGTTCAGTTTGTAGAGGGTATGTGCATGTGTGTGCACGTATGTGGCCTTTTTCTTACAACATGGGGGTCAAATTCTATCTCCCGCTTTGTATTGTAATATTTTAAATTTAATGGAGAGTGGGAGTCTCCCCTCACCCCCAGGAACTAGCTGTTTTCTGCAAGGAGGTGTGGGGAGCATCCTCAAGTATTCCAGCCCAGGGCCAGGCCCCCAAAGCTGAATCCCCAGCACATCTGGAAATCAGACCCAGGCTGAGGTTCCCAGAAAACACAGGGGACAGAGGAGCAGGTTAAATGGCACCATGATGGAGCAGACTGAAACCCCAAATGGGAGACATTCCACAGACATTCCAGTTTCTCCAATAAATGATGGCAAGAAAAAAAAAAAAAGAGGGGGCGGGTAGAGCTTGTGTTTGGCATGCATGCGGTGCTGGGTTCAATCCCCAGCACCTCCATTAAAGTAAATAAATAAATAAACCTAATTACCTCCTCCACCAAAAAGAATTTAAAAATTTAAAAGATTAAAACAAAAAAGAAAAAAAGAAAGGGAAAAAAAGAAGAAAGGAAGAAGGAGGACCATTATGGTCCAGGGGTCTGCAAACCATCTCCATAAAAGACCGGAGTAAATGTTTTAGGTTTTCTGCACAAGCATCAGCAATAGTTCACAATCATGCTAGCTAACACCTGAATGCAACCTAAGAGTTTGCCAGGCTCTGTTAGAACCGCTTCATACATCATACCTCGTGTAACCCTCCTGACGACCTGATGAGGTGGGGCTGTTATTATCTGCATTTCACACATGGGGAAGTGCAGGCCCAGAGAGCTGAAGTCACCAGTACAAGATCACAAAGCAATCAAGAAATAACACGAGTTAATGTTCAATCAGAGCATTTGCTTATTGAATCTTTCTAACAGCCCTAAAAAGGAGACGTAGTTTTCACCTGTTTCCTAGATGAACACATAGAAGCCCAGAGAGGGTAGGCGAGGTGCCCAAGGTCACACAGCTAGTGGGTTGCAGAAGGGGATTCTAGCTCCAGAGTCTGGATCCTTAACCCACCCTCCCCTGTAGTGGTTACACTGCCTCCCGCAAGGGAAGTCCAGGGGAGGGCCTAGAATACTAGGATACTCCAGGACAAGATTTTCTTCTAGCTTAAACTGAATCACTAATCCATTCACCTGATTCAGAGAGGTGGACTGAAAAGTTCCCCTCCCACCGAGGTGCCCTGGCCTCCTAGTTCTCAGACACAAAGCTCACCACTGTTTCTGTATCCTCTTGGAGTTCCTTTCAGCAAACCTAAGTATACATCCTTCTTCTCACCCATTTTATAGGCTAATGTAGGAGTTGGCAGACTTTGAGCCACAGGCCAAGTCTGGCCTGTTGCCCATTTTTGTAAATAAAGTTTTACTGGCAGATAGTCACCCTCAGTCACTGACGTATTATCTATGGCTGCTTTCAGGCAGAGCTGAGTGGTTATGACAAAGACCCTAGGGCTGAAAATATTTCCTTCCTGGCCCATTAAGAAAATGTTTGCTAAAAAAAAAAAAGTTTGCTGATCCCTGGACTTAAAGGAAGTGGCCATAACCACTATTCTGCAGTTTGCTTATTCCATTTAACCATATACCACAGGGACCCCTGAACATAAAGAATGTCCTCATCCTTTTTAACAGCTGTGTAATATTCCACCACAGCACTATACTTCATGTGTAGCTGTCTTCTCCACTGTGAGATATTTGGAAAGTTGTCAAGGTTTTCTACTACTAACGGTACTATAATTTGATATACTTGCCACTTCCCACATAGGTGCAGATGTTTGTAGGATAAATTTCCAGAAATGGTTTTGCTGAGTCTGGGTTCCCAGGGCAGTGGGGAAGTAAGGAGTACCTGTGGGTGAATCCTCTGAAATTAAATGGAGAAGGTGATATACATGTGGGTATTCTTCTGGGCAGATCTTCAAAGGGCAAAGGGTTGATGACTGTGGTAGGATCTGGGACTCGAGCACGGGGATGGGGGTTTTGTTCTGGGAGGTCCAGGGCCTGTGGCCCAGGCTGGGCACTAACCAAGGTCATCGGCGAGCCTCCGGCCCTCCTCAGTGGGCACCACACGTTCGTCCTCCAGGTCACACTTGTTCCCCACGAGGATGACCTGAGCATTGTCCCAGGAGTAGGTCTTGATCTGTGTGGCCCTGTGGAGTTTGAGGGCTGTTAAGCCAGAGATTAGGGTCAGGGGGAGAGGGCAATGGTCGGGAGGGGTCAGCAAGCACTCACCAGTCCTGCACGGCAGCAAAGGACTCCTGGTTGGCAACATCATACATGAGCAGGAAGCCCATGGCTCCGCGGTAGTACGCTGTGGTGATTGTACGGTAGCGCTCCTGGCCAGCCGTGTCCTGGGCACACAGCAGGGTCAGGCATCTAGAAGTCACTCTGTTTCCTACCTCACCCCTGCAGGACCCTGTCACAGCCCCAGTCTGATGGGAGAAACACAGACCCCTACCTTGAGGGGTTCCCAGTCTAAGGGGTCAGTAGCCTCTCAGGGATTTATCAACCTCTTTGACCTCATCTCCAAGAACCAACTTCACGACAACAAACAAGAACCACCTGGGCCAGAGCGCGCCACCTTGACGCAGGCAGCCTGGTGCTCGTTACCATGACAACCACTAGTAGCCGGAGTGATTTTTTTGGGGGGGGAGCAGGAGCATGGCTCTGAAGAGCAGGCAGGCTCAGTGGGGGCACCCCTGGCTTACCCAGAAAGGGTACCCAAACCTCTTCCCCATTGGTCACCAGGACTTGCAGCCCACATTGGGTGAGTACTGTCTCCCCCTCAGACCCCACAGGGCAGGGCACGTCCCCCCCACCCTGATGAATTCATCTTGTAGATCACACCACTCTTCACACCTACCCCGAGCCCCCTCCCTGACTTTGGGCCACTCTCCCTCAGCTGGGACCCATCCCCACAGCCCGACACTGTCGCCTGGACTTCCCATGAGGAACCCTAGGTCCTGCCTGGCCAACAGACCCACAGACAGCTGCCTGGCCCACCCAGATCTGCAGCTTGATCCTCTTGTCATGGCGGTAGACCGTCTTGACCTTGAAGTCGATGCCCACGGTGCTGACAAAGGCGGGCGTGAAGGAGTCGTCGGCGTAGCGGAACAGGAAGGACGTCTTGCCCACGCTGCTGTTGCCGATGAGCAGCAACTTGAACATGTAATCAAAGTTCTGGTCTGCTGCATCCCGCTGGCCCGTCTGGGGGTCTCCCGCTGATGCCATCTTGACAGGGAGCCTCCTGAGGGGGCGGAGGTGGGGAGGGCTGGAGCCCTGCAGGGAAATATAATGCCAGGAATGGCTCCAGTGTCTACATCGGACCTGGGCTCAAATCTTGACTCTGTCACTTGGAAGCCAGGTGACCCTCGATGCAGCACTTGCTCTCTATCAGCCTCAGTGTCCTTTTCTGGACAATGGGGATGTTTGTCAAATTCAAGGACCTGGATTTGGGGCAGGAGGCATGGGGTGCCCAGTAGGGCGGCTGAGGAAACAGACCCTGTGGAAGGTACAGGTGTGGACTTTGCCCCGGGGTGAGCAGCCGGCGTGGCCCAGGTGTGAGCTGGAGGGAGGAGGGGCTGCCAGCTGGATAGAGCCCCCGCCACCTCAGGGCCTGGGTGTTGACTTTGGCAGGTGTTGGCCACCTGCCTGCTCCTACCGAAGCCATGTTTAACCCCTTCCATGACCCCCATGGGGAGGGGGGTTTCAGTGGATACAGCCCAGGTTTAAAGCCCAGCTCTACCCCCCAGTAGGTACTGCCATCTTCTGTTTGTCAAAAGGGCCGGGCCCATCTCCCTCCTGGTAGGGCTGACTCACCCCAGCTCCAGCCCATGGAGGCCAGAGCGACAGTCCCCAAATCCAAGGAAACCACCCCAGCCGCCACCACGACCACCTGGTCCTGCCTTTCCCGGCCACCTGTCCCCACAGCTGGGCTGCTTCATCTTGGTCCAGCATATCCCCTCAGCCCTCATTGCGTCCCTTGGCCTCAGCTTCCCCCAACAGTTTACGGCTACTCCCTGAGCCTCTCAGAGAGGCTCCAGAAGGCCTGGGTGAATGGGCAACCGGCAGAGGAACCCCTGGTAAAGTCATTTCTCAATTGCCCGTGTGGCTTTTTTTCCATTTTAAAGGAGGACCCAACCGGCCTCCCCTTTCCTGCCCAGCCCTCTGCCCCACCCCATGTTCCGGGAGAACGAGTTTCAGGAGGGGAAGAGAAGAGGCAGGAAGACTTTCCCCATGCCGAGCAGGGCTGCCAGATTGGGTCCCCCGCCCCACCCCACCCCCAGCCCCAGCCCACCTGTTTGGCCTCTGGTCCCACTTCTTTTTGATCATCTGCGGACCCTTCCTCACGCCTGGCACTAGGTGAGAAACCCGGAGGGCTCAGCCTTGTCCCCCATCACTAGATGTGGGGCGCCCCAGCCAGTGCAGGAGAGTGCAGGAGCTTCCTCCCATCACCATATGGTCCCATCTCAAGTCCCCAGCTGGGCTGTCTGCCCCGCCCGCGCCCCATTAAGGCTCCCCGATGAGCCCAGCTGGCTGGGGGCGAGGGAAGAGGCGTCCCCCGCCGCCTGCCTTTGTTCCCAGGCCCCGGGCCCTCCCCCTAAGCCCCTGTTGCCCCAAGACCTGCTGGGACGCGGAGGTGTGGGTCTGGTTGCGCTCCCTCCGAAGGGGTCACCTCGCGTGGGGGGTGCTGCCCGCGGGGGTTCTGCCTCCAAACTCGCTGCGGCCTGGCCCCGGTTGCGACCCCGACCCCGCAGCCGCCACCGCCGCCGCTGCCCGCAGCCACCCGGATCCCGCGCCGGCTCCGCCCAGGTGGGGGTAGGAGGGGCCGCTCCCGGCTGAGGGCGGGGCGGGGCTTGTGGAGAGCGGGGGAGGGGCTGGAAGCAGCACCGCGTGCGCAGCTGTCGAAAATCCGTCCCTTAACAATAAACATTTCATTTTAACTAAACCATACTTAGAACTTCTGCTTGTGTCCACAGCTGCTAAGAGCGCGGACTCTGGAGCCTGTTTCCAATCCCAGCTCTACCCCTTTCCAGCCCTGTCGCTTTGGACATGTTAACCTCTCTGGGTCTCATTTTCCCCATCCATCACGTGGTCCATAACAAGAGCACCCACCTTATAGGGTTGTGTGAACGTTTCGATCTGAGTTAGTATTTGTCAAGTGCAGCGCCTGGCCCTAAAGTGGGCTAGACCCCCCTTTCTAAATACTCTTAAGGGCCCTTATAATTAACATCCCTTAACAGATAAACTGGGGATCAGAGAGGGGCAGCCTCTTGCTTGAGGCCACATGATAAGGAAATTTGGCATCCAGGCTCAGCTGAGGTCTCAGACTTTTCTTCAAGCCAGCAGGAGAGGATCTGCAGTTATAATAATTCAGGCTTTGGTAGGGTTCAAATCCCAATGACTCCACCTGAAGCCACTTGCTGAACTTCTCTAAGCCCCCATTCCTTCATGGGAACATTAGCTGCCTCCAAGGGCTGCTGTGGATGAACTGAGATGACTTGCACCAGTCAGGAAGGGCTGGCATATGCTCAGTAACAAGCAGCCCTACAGCCTCCACAGCAGCCAACCCCCAAGGTTTGCTTCTCACTCACACTGCTCATTGCAGTGAAGGGATGATGTGGCAAGTCATGCACTGGCTTGCATACTTCTCTTTGGAAGTGACTCTGCTTATATTTCATTGGCCAAAGCAAGTCACATGGCCACCCCCAATGTCAATGGGGTGGGAAATACGCTTGTCCTCCAGGGATCAGAACCAGCTGTTGTCACAGTAATGGGTGGTACATGCAATGGGTAGCGCCACGCCTGGCACACAGTGGGTGTTCAACAAATGGGCACCGTTATAGGAAGAGTTGAGGGGCGGCAACAGCTAACATTGCAAATCACTGTGCCACATGAATCCAGAAGCAGAAGCCCTCAGCTCTACCCTTGCCTGCCCCTCCCCGCTGCTTCCCAGTTGGAACAAAATGACAGCAGTCATTTCCAAAGAAGGATTTATTGACATTTGGGGCCCCAGCAGAGACAAAGAGTCAGTGGGTACTAGAGGCTCCTGAGGCTCAGGGCGAGGCCTGCGAGGTGGAGCCCATTGCAAAGGAGGCAGCCCAGATTGCAGATGGAGGACAGGCCATGGTAGCGGAAAAAGATCTGGCGGAGGACACTGTACATGGGGTCCTGCTCCCGCAGCTGGCGGTAGGGATCAGAGCCCTGGTGGCTGCCAGCCACCTCCCCGCCCAGGCCCCGCTCCTTCTCCACTTTCTGCAGGGACCACATGGCGGCCGTGGTGTGGGGTTCCAGCCAGCGGGCGTTGATGGTGGCCAGTGTGAGACTCAGGAGTAGCAGGCAGAGCTGGTGGGGCGGAGGGAGGACAAGATGAGCCATGCCTGGGAGGCAGGAGGGAACCTAAGGAGGGTCATTCTGCATCCTCAAAGCCCAGAGGGGACAGCATTGGGTCAAAGCCAGGCCTCCTACCTCCCCACCCAAACCCAGACTAGCAGCCCCAAACAGAGCTCCAACACTCATACCCTGAAACCAGCAGGTCCTGAGGAAAGGCTCCATTGCTGTCTCCTCTCCCCCAAATCTTCTGAACCTCCTCTCCTCTGATACCCAGACTGGAAGTTTCTAGAACACAGCCTATTTCCTGACTTCTGTTCCCCCAAACTGAGGGTATCTCAGGGCAGAACCTCTCTTTTCCAAGTAGGGACAGAGCACCGTAACTGTCCCCTCATTCCCCATCTCCTCTGTGGCCCCAGTCTAGACCCCAGAAGCTGACTTTGGGCCCATAAGGGAGTGAATTAAATGTCCTCGAAGTTCCAGTTACCCATAATCCCTCCTGTGTCTGTAGGATTAACGAACCCCCTGTCAGGCCTCACCTGCCCACATCTGAGCAATATAATAGGGGCAGGGGGAAGGCAGGATAGAGAAATATGAGATGCAGAGATGGTTCCTTGCCTTGTGGCTGGGAAAGTGTGTGGATGGGGGTGGGGGACTCTAAATTCCCAGTCAGGCTGGTTTTTAAACAATGAGCTAGGGTCAGTGCCCTGGCCCAGCTGAGTCACTGCAGCTTGGCTGCAGGCCCAGCTAGGGGGAGGAGAGGGAGCAACAGCCAGGAGAGACACTGGGGAATAGATGGGGCTGCTGGGGATCATTGTGCAGGATGTGCACTGCTCAAGGGTATCCAGAGCCCAGCTTTGTATCCACCGGGAAGGAGGGGCAGTTTTTTGGGTTTTGTTTCAATTCTCCTAAAGGTGTAGCCATAGGTGCTCAGTTGGGTCCTGGGAATGACTCTCCAGAGGGTAGTGAAGCCCAAGCCCGCATACCTGGCTGGTCTCCCAGAATGTGAGCTGAGCCCAGGTGTGCTGTGATGCCAAGATGCAAAGGTTGACGAAGGCACAGCTCATGGAGATGTGGAAGTAGAAAGGGAAGAGTTTGCTCTGCACGAGGCCAAAGGTATGTCGGGGAAGGCCTCGGAAAAGCAGGAAGCCTGTGGGGCACAGGGGACCACATGCCTGTTAGGACATTTCCAGGTTCCCCCTCTCATCCCTGTCCCCACCCTGGATACCCATGTCCAGGCCGAGGGTCCCTACCTGAGACGAAAGTCACCCACACTTGCATGCCCCAGGCCCCTGACAAGACCAGTAGATGGACCACCTTAGTCAGGCTTCCTGGGTCCCCGCCTTCCTCCATCTTGCTGGCCTGGGAAGGAGGCACCGTGTGGGTCAGAGTTTTACCTTTGTCCTGTGGCCTTTAGCCCCTGTGAGAGGGTCACAGCCAATCTAACACAGTTTCAGAGGTAGAAGCCCAGGAATAGGGGTGGGGGAGAGGCCCAAGGCAGTCCTACGACATCCCCAGACCCCATCTCTCCAAATGTCAGCCCTCAAGATCTTAAGGCTCTCTGGTCCCCAACAACCAAGCCACCTCCGAGACCCCCAAATTTCAGCCCCAGCAGCTCAAGATCGGAGCCCTAGGTCTTCAGAGATCACCCCCGCCAATGACTCCCAAGTATCACCCCGGGGACCCAGTTCTAACAGCAGATAGCCCTCCTCTCGTAACAGGATCCCAGACATCACTTTGAAGATCCCCAAAGCACCCTCCGGAGGCGCCATCTAATCCTAGGAAACCCCAAATCTCATCGCGAGGACACCGACCCCACCACTGGACCCGGACTTCGACCGTGAGCATTCAAGAGTCCGAGACCAGAGGCTCCGGGGCCGGATCTCGGGGACCTGGCAGACTGGGCTCAGTACCTCACTCCCGCGCTCCCGGTTGGAACGCGGACCTCCTCGGCCACCTCCCCTCTTGGAAACAAGAATTCGTCCCGCCTCCCCGCTAAGCTTGAAGCCAATCAGATCGGAGATCTGCAGCCTCCTGTACAGTCCTCTTAGATATCGACTAATCGATTAACAAAAACCAGCCTGGAATCCCGCCCCCTCGTTAGGCTTTTATCCAATTACACCGCCGCTCCTAGAGCTGCGGAAGCCAGAAGGCGCCAATGAGGCCTTAGGCTGCATCTGCGGGGGCGGAGCTAAAACGCCAGCCACACCCCTCTCTGTGACTCTACCTTTGGGCTCCGCGCGTTTTAATGCGATGGTGTCCCCACAGGACCAAATTTCACCGTCACAGCTGGGGACTGGCTTCACAGTCCCCGATGGGAGAGCATGAGCAGGTGGTATGTGGTAGGTGGGGGTGGAAGGGGTCGGGAGCCTGGCGGGACCAGGATTCAAGGCCCGGGGGGGCGGGGCCCAGACAAATGACCCCCGCCCCCTCCCCCCGAATTCTAACCTGAAGGACTGAGGGAGAAACAGCTGTTGTGGGAGGGAGGGGGGCTCGACTGGGGACCTGCCTGCAATTGTTACTCAGAAATGCATTTTCCCTTTTCCCCTCCAAGTCCCCCAGGTCCCAGGTTCTCAGTGTGACATTCAAGGACACACACTGAGCTTCCCACTACCATATCAGGCGCTGGCATGGATTAATTTACTTAATCACAACAACGCAGTAAGATGGATAGTATGACATCCCATTTTATAGTTGGGGACATTGAGGCACGGAGAGGTTTAGTAACTCATCTAACATCACACAGCTGAGAAAGGGGCAGAGCTAGGATTTGAAACCAGGCCATCAAGCTGGAGGGTCTCCTTGCTTAATTATCATGCTGTACTGCCTCTGGAAGTGAGGACATCCCTGAGGAAGTAACTCTTAAAGGGGTAGCTTAGAACATATCAGGCAGAATGGTAACTCCTACATCACAGGGTGAGTGTGAAGACCCAGCGAGGGCTTAGGGTAGTGCCCAGCACTCAGTAAGATGCTCAGAAAATACGAACATAAAAAAGAGTTAAGAAAGATTTTACAGAGGAGATGCTGAATAGGGTTTTGAAAGGTGTATAGGAGTCTTTCGGGAGGACTTGGCCAGGGGAAAGACACCAGAGGGCCCAGCAAGGACAGAAAAAGAGAAAGGCCTGTAGTGTGGCCTTCTGGCTGAACGTGACTTGTGGCAAGATGCCCTTCACCTGGAAGTTTTTCCAGACAGACCTGCCCCAGGTTTCTTCAGCTGTGCCAGCCATGACTACACTGGAAGGGCAGGGGGTGTGGTTGTGAGACCTAGAGCTGAGTTCTTCCCTGTTCCCAGCCTCACCTAGTGCAGGCCTGGGCCCCAGTTCAGCTAACATTTATTGAATAGATACCCTTTGCCTCTCCTGCTCATGTTCAATGGCTTCCATTTACCTGGGGAGCCAGTTTGAAACTCGCCTTCTTGGCTTCCCATACATTACTTGAGCTGCCTTTCTAACTTCCTGTTCCTTCCTCCTGGACCCTGCCTCCAGCCACCCTGAATTTGTCAGCACAGAGAGCATGGTTCCAGGTCTCCAAGCTTTTGCACATGCTGTTTCCTGCCAGGGATGTCCTTCCTTTAGGGCCCAATGTTGAGAATTTTTTTCTTTTAGGCTCTTCTCAGGCCTCACTTCCTCCTGTGGGGTCTTCTGGGTCCCCCTCTCTGGATCCCTTCTCACTGCCCAGCCCAACCCCCGGGGCTGGAATCATCTTTCACCCAGATTTGGCTCCTACCATAACTAAGAGGCCCTGTGTTCAAGGCTGAGGCATCTCTGGGATGTCAGGGAGGGTCTGGGAGTCAGGACCTGGGAGCTGGTCTCAGTGCAGCCCCCTCTATCCCCTCTACTCAAAGCAACCCTCTTCTGGCCGGCCTACCCCTGGACCCTGACTGCTCCGTGCCTTGCTACTGCTCACATCCCTCACCCTCCAACGAGTGTTTGCCTGCTAACAAGAAGTGTGACAAGTGCTGGGGTTCGTTGAGGGGCTGCCCCTGGGGCTGGGGAGCAGGATAGGCTGGAGCACTCTGGGCTGGCTCTCAGGAAATCCTCACTCTTACACCCTCCTCTCAGGCTCTTCCTCAGACAAGACCTTGGAATATACTTTTCACTGGTCCAGGACCCTAGAACCAGAGACCTTGGAGCCCCCTGCATCTGAGAACACAGCCACAATTGGTGACTGGAGGCCAGGGAGGGATCCGGGGCCTCAGTCAAATGGATCTCCCCCACTCCCCTACTCAGAATCACAGGAGCACTGTAATGACCAGGACCTTCCAAAGAGGCATCACAGCAACGCTAAGGTCATTCTCACCGGGGAAACCCCTTCCTGCCACACTGCAATTTACCCCTGCAGGGCTTAGGGAGGGGGTTGTGGGGGCAGAGAGTCCACTTCAAGAGCCCTCATACCCTATGTCTTCAGCACCCAGAACAGCGCCCAGTGCTCAGCAGGGCTGCAGCACTGAAAATGTCTTGAATGAATGAAACGGATGCATGATTGTGTATCTTAATGGGGTCCTGTCTGTGATTGTCTCTGGGTGTGACTGCCTGTGTGTCTGTGTGTCTGAGATGGACATGAGTGGGTGCCTTGGGTCTTAGGATTTCGCATGCATGGTTGAGTCTGAGGCTATGTGTCTGGTTGTGTTTCCATGACTGTGTGTCGTTGTACATCATGTACTACTGGTGCTCCCTGCAGACATTGTTGATGTTGTTTGCCCTTAAAGAGGAGGGCCGTTACCTGAGCCCAAGCCAGAGACAGGGCTCAGAAGACCCATGCTACCAGAGGCAGCCCATTGACCTGTCACACAAATGCACTTCTGAGCATGTGCAGGCTGGGGGTGGGGGTGAGTGAGTGGATGGGTACTTGCATGTGCCTGGAGGCAGCTTTGCCTGCACTCGGAGGTCTGGAACACCCAGAACTCAGCCAACCCAAATCGTGTCTAACTCCCACACGCTGAGTTGGGGTGAGCAGGGAGACAGCCCAGGGATGAATTTCTACTGCCCTCATGTCCCCCTTCTCTAGAAGTCCTTGGAGACCGGCTCTTCCAAAGCCAAAGGTGAGAACCTTCCCTCCCAACCAGACTGTGGGTGGAAGCCCTGATATTTTCTACTTCCACCCTCTGCCGCAACCTCAGTGGAAGTCCGCCATTGCTGCCTGTTCATCCCTGCCCCATTGTCAGCTGACTCTTGCCTCTGACCTTGACCCCTACTCCTGCCTCTACCTCTGCTTCAGCCTCCCCCAGCTCCTTACCTTGTCCTCTGCCTCACCCCTACCCTTAGCTTCTGCTGACTTCCACCCTGACCTTACCCCTGACTCTGCCCCTCCCAGCCCTGGCTGACCCTCACCTC
Source organism: Camelus bactrianus (assembly GCF_048773025.1). Taxonomy (NCBI): domain Eukaryota; kingdom Metazoa; phylum Chordata; class Mammalia; order Artiodactyla; family Camelidae; genus Camelus; species Camelus bactrianus. Next base: position 25,949,188 of record NC_133560.1, read on the forward strand.
TGCTCACAGTTAAGCCCACCGTGATGATCCCCGACTCCCAGAAGCTTCTGAGATGTGAACTGGAGTCACTCAAGAGCCAGCTACAGGCCCAGACCAAGGTGAGCCACCTTGAACCACCCCCTCTGGCGATCTTTGCCTCTGTTTTCCCACCCCCCCAACTCCACTGCACTCCCTGCCCCCCAGACCTGCCTGACCTCTTCCCCTAGGCTTTTGAGTTCCTAAACCACTCAGTGACCTTGTTGGAGAAGGAGAGCTGCCTGCAGCAAATCAAGATCCAACAGCTTGAAGGTGAGGACGGGCCAAGGGTCAGGGTCAGTCTGGAGGTTGCTGGTCCTGTCAGGGTCAGGCCAGCGGGAGAGAAGTTGGGTGAGTCTGGGTTCAGGGCTGGGGTCTGGTCAGGGTTAGGGCAATCTGGGTTTAAAACTGGGCTCGGGGTGGGGGTGGGGCTCAGTTAAGTACCCACCGTCTCTGCAGAGGTGCTGGCCCCCACGAGCCGCCAGACAGACAAGGAGGGGCACAAGTGGGACTTGGAGGAGGGACGGCAGGAGCTATATGGGGCCCTGGCTCAAGGTCTGCAAGGGCTACAGAAGAGCCTGCGTGATAGCGAGGAGGTGCAGCGGGCCCGCACCACCCGCTGCCTGCAGCTGCTGGCCCAGGAGATCCGGGACAGGTGGGTGTTGACAGGAGGGCAGCCTGGAAGCTGCAGGAGGGAAGAGAGGCCAGGGAGAGGGAACCACAAGCAGGATGGGAAAGTAGGAGGGGCCAGAGTAAGGGAGACTTGGGGGCCAGGGAAAGCCTGGGGGGACAAGAGGAGGGGATGGAGAGATGGAAGGAAGTGGGAGTGTGTGGGAGACTTGGAGGCCAGAGGAAGGGAAGACAAGAAGTGGTTGGGAAGGGAGGCCAGGGGATCAGATGCTGGGGTGTAGCATGGAAATTGGGAGGGGAGGGGATGTTGTGGGGGAAGAAGCTGGGGATGTTGAAGATTGAGGGGCAGAAGCCAGGCAATGGGAGACTGAGGGAGTGGGAGGCTGGAGGTCAGGAGGAGAAGACAGGAGGCTGGGGATGGCTAGGAGGTGGGGGATAGTAGCCAGGAAGGGAAAGGTGGGTAGGCAGGTTGGGGGAGAGAGCAGAGCCTGGGAGATGGTGACTGAACACCTGGAGACATGGGAGATGGAGGAGGCCTTGGGAAGGCAGGTAGGCCAGGAAATGGGAGGCCAGGGGTGGGACAGAGAGTGTGGATCTAGGCTGCACTGTCCCCTCAGCAAGAAGTTCCTGTGGGAGGAGCTGGAGCTGGTGCGAGAGGAGGTGACCTTCATTTATCAGAAGCTTCGTGAGTGCCCAAAGCCCATGGCCAAGGGAGGGGGGTCCTTCTGCAATTCCAGCCCTCCTGAGTCCCCTCTCCCCACAGAGGCACAGGAAGAGGAAATCACACAGAACCTGGTGAACATCCAAAAGATGCAGAAGACACAGGTGAAGTGTCGCAAGGTGAGCAGAGAGGACAGGGACCTTGCATGAGTTGGGGGCATGGGGATCTCTGTCAGCCTCTACCATCAGACTGGAGCCAGAAGGCCTGGGTTCAAATCTCAGCCTTGCCACTTACTGCTCTGTGACTGTCGGCAATCACTTCCCCTCTCTGGGCCTCAGTTTCCTCATCTGTACAATAGATATAACAACACAGCCCTACTTGACCCAGTAGTTGCATTAACTGAGTGATAAACACTTTTAAGGCACCCTGGCACGTAATAAATGCTGTATTACACCTTTCACCATCATCATTGTTATTACTACTGTTTTCCCATTCCCCCCGGCCTCAGGTCCTGACCAAGATGAAACAGCAGGGGTATGAGACATCCAACTGGCCAGAGACTGAGGAGTTGAAACCAGGAGGCAGTGGCTCCTGGAGGGATGACCTCCAGAAGGAACTGGGTGACATATGGTGATGCCCAGCTCCCACTCTAACCTCTGACCCATGACCCTCATTTGTCCTGCCCTTCTCCCAATAGATCAAGAGGCAACAACCAGAATCTGGAACCCACCTAAGTCTAGATCTCCCTCTTCTCCCAAGACTCATCTCTGCCCCTGCCCCCACCACAGCCCCCCTACCCCAGCCCTGAGCAGTCTAGAGTCTCCCAGGGCCCCCAGATCCCCATCTCCCCACAGGTCTGCTGTGCACGTGCTACAGAACTCCTTTGATGGCCTCGCCATATCCTCAGGGGGCCGCCCCAAGGCCGCAAGCCTCAGGGGTGAGGGGGGTTGCACACTGCTCCAGGGTGGGAGGGTCATTCTCCACCTTCACACAGGAAAGTCATGTTCAGAGGCCAAATTTGGGGGTCACATCTGTTGGGTCTTATTCTGGGGTTGCATTAGTTCCTGGAGGTTTCATCCAGGGGTTTCTCAGGGTCACCATGATCTTTTTTAAGGGTCAGTGGGGTAAAATGCAAGGGTCATCAAGGCCATACTTTGGTGTTATATCATATTCAAGGGTTATGATCAAAGATCATTAAGTATAATACCAAGGGCACTGGGCCCCTATTCAGAGGTCGCTCAAGGATCCCGTTCAGGATTCATGCCAGAATTGCACCTGTCCCTCCTGCAGGTTATAAGGGGCACCGATGCCTGAGCCCTCCACTCCCCTCCTGGGACTCAGACTCAGACTCAGACCAGGACCCTTCCCAGCCACCGCTCAGCAAGAGCCGCTCCTTCCCACCTGGTGTGGATCCTCCCCTGCCTCACCCCAGCCTTCCCCTCCTGGCCTGCCCTGGAATCCCACAGTATGGACCCTCCCAGCTCCCAACCTGGGCGTCTGCTCCCTGACCTCCATCCTTGGGGTCCCCTGGACTAGGCCAGGCTCTGACACACCCTCTCTCTCCACAGTCTGAGCAGCTGGGACTGCTCTCCCGAAGACCCCTCCAGAGAGAAAATAAACTAGCTGAGACCCTCCTCCACCTGTGGACTGTTGCTCCTGCTGTTTCCTGTGCCTGAGAGTGACCCCACCTCAAATTTACTACCCAGTCTTGGGGAGGGTGTGGAGACTTCAGGGGCTGTGTGGGATGTGTAGGCCTAGGGTCAGGGGACAGTGTGAGGCTGCATTTACAATATGGCAAAGTCAGGGATCAGTCTGTTTAGATATGAGTGGCCAGATAGGTGTTCCACACAAGCCACCAGCCTTCCTTTCTGGGGTGTCCTGACTATCTGGCCTACTGTCCCTACTGCCCAAATGGGGGAAATTGAGGCCCAGGGAGGGAGGGTCGTGGCCCCAGGTCATGCTCTGACACCCTACCCTCCTTTTCCTCTCAGCACTCGCCTGGGTCCTCCCTCTCAACCTCCAATCTCCCTTCCCTCCTGAATCTATTCTGACACGCCCCGCCCCCAAGAACAACCGAGGCTCCACCCCGGATCACGCTAATGAGACACCTCGAGACCCCGCCCCACGGGTTATGCAAATGATGTTCCCGGAGGCCCCGCCCCTCGCCCCGCCGCTGAGTCTGCGCGGCGCAGCCGGGCCGGCAGGCAGCATCTCCATCTCTGCGTTGGCCCGCTGGCCAGCCCTCTGTCTGTCAGTCCGTCCCGCCGCGCCGGGGCCGTCTAGGCGGAGCCGGGGCTCAGGCGGAGGCAGTCTCGACCCGGTGAGGGGTAAGGGCTCGGGGTGCCCCCTATACCCCTTCTTGCGGGCTTCCGACCCTCGCGGTCTGTCTGTCTGGCCAGGGTTCGGTTCCTGTGGGTCGGGTCTCCTGTGGGTCCAGCGCTGGGAGGGGGAGGGGAGGCTGCGAGCTGAGGCTTGGGGACCGGGCTGGGGGAGGGGACCACGGGGAGGGGACCCAGATGAGGCTGGCGGTGATTGTGTGGTTGTCGTTATGTGTCAGAGTGTGGCTGTATGACTGATTGTGCGGCTTCAGGGGTGCCTGTGTGGTTGTGTCTCCTGTGGCTGTCATTGTGCAGCTGTGTCCGTGGGTATCACTCTGATTGTGTGTGTGTGTGTGTGCTGGCTGTGTGGTTGTGGCCACCTTTGAGTGGCTGTGTGACTGCTATTCCAGTGATTGTGTGGCTGTCTTGGTTTCTGTATGGTTGTGTGCCTATGACTGTCATTGTGTGACCGCTGTTGTGTGTTCCTTCGGATGGTGTGTGGGGGGCCGTTATTGTGTTCCAGTATGTGGCTGTGATCTTGTGCCTTTCTCGTGTGGCTCTGTGTGCAAGTCTGTGCCATGGTCCATGTATGTGCCCTTGTATGGCCATGTGGCTGTGGTTGTGGATGGAGCGGTGCTTTCCTATGACTACCAGTGTGGATGAGAGACCATTAATGTGTGTCATTGAGTGCGTTGTAATTGGGGGTGTGACACTGTGACCAGTTCTGTGACGCCCCCATTGTGTGTGGTGACTTTTTTGATCTGGCTCTTAAGTGTGTTGGCAGCCTCGAGTCTATGTTCCTGACGGTGGTGGAGTGAGGGCTCCAGTGGGGCTGTATGTGGGGCTGTGAGGTGTGTGAAGGACCTCCTGTTGTGACCCAGTGACTCCCAGTGTGTTGGGGGAGATTGTTTGATCTGTGTGGGTGTTTGTGACAGGCCGTGTGCACACTGTGCTGTGTGTGAGTGTGCAGTTATATGTGTAGTGGGTGTTGGGCACCTGTCTGAATGAGCGAGCCTGTCTTGTTCACCACAAGGCTGGTAACCAGGGCAGTGCCTGGAACCGAGCAGGCCCTTGATCCTTGTTGGTGGGATGGACAACTGCTCTGCCACGGTATGTGTGTGTGTGTGTTTGTGTGTGTGTGTGTGGTGTTTGGGATGGAGGCTCTTGGTGAGTTGTGTACTCTGGGGGAGCCAGTGTGTGTGATTGTGTCTCTGGGAGGCGGAGGGAGCCATGATCAGGTGGGCATCTCAGGCATCTGGGATCTCTTATGACCCTCACCCCACATGTCACACTGCAGAGCAAGCCACTGGATGGGGCACTGGACTCAGAGTGCCTACCCTCACCTGCCTGGGCCTCCATTTCCACATCTGTGCAATGGGGGTGACCATCCCTGCCCTGCTGGCCACCAGGAGCGGCTGTGAGTCTGTGGGTGTGGCAGCAGTGGCCTGTGGGAAGCCATAGGGCCCTTTCACAGGTGAGGTCAGGCTGGGAGAAGGGATCAAGCAGGTGTGGCTGTGTTGGCCCCTCAGTGCTGGGGACTGAGGTTTGACTAGGGGGAGGGAGAGCACTGAGGGGGAGATAGCCCCCCCCTTGCGATACAGGGAGGCAGACAGACTGGGAGGAGGGGGAAGAACGGAGGGAGGGAGAGGCATCTGTGAGACAAGGAGGGCCTGGCCATCAGCCCAAACCAGTCAGGCACAGCCCATGGGGACAGGAGAGAGAGGACTCTGTGGGCCATGGGGGAAGGAGCTCAGGGGAGGGGCCTGGTGGAGGTGGGGAACAGGGAGTATGGGTCTCATGTAAAGCATGTAGGGAAAGAGGATGGGGTCTCCTGAAAACTAGTGAGGCTGAGGACCCTTCTAAATGGTCCCTTCTTTGCTGGGGGGGTTCCCACTAAGCTGGAGAAGTCTCTGCTAAAGACTGAAGGGAGGGGTCCCACAAGCTAAGGAGGACGTGCCCTCCTAAAAGGTATGGGGGTGTGACCCTCCTATGTAGGCTGTGGGGGGAGAAGACCACGATACAACCTGTGGGGTCCCCAGCAGAGGCTGAGCTGAGCAGGTCATGTCAGGGGAGACCCATGCCTCCAATGAGCAAGGGTGAGGGCAAGACCTGGATTGCAGGGGCGTGGCCAGAAGCCTCAGGGGGCGGAGCCAGGCTCCTCAGCTGTAGCTCCAGGGATGGGGGCTAGGGTGTGGCCAGAGGACTCCCTGAGCAAGGGACAGTGAGCCTCCCCCGAGGCCCTGCCCTGGCGGCCCCACTCCCTTCCCATCTCCACAGGCCCAGCCTTCACCATGGCGGGAGGGAGACCTCAGCTGAAGAGGAGCTTCTCCATTATTCCCTGCTTTGTCTTCGTGGAGGTGAGGATCACACGCTGGTACCTCCCCGCCAGACCCTCAAGGGCACCTTCAGAAGTGGAGCTCCCGGTCTTCCAATCCAGCTCTGCCCATCTTTACAGTGGGACTCTGGGCACCTCATATACCCTCCTGAGCCTCAGTTTCCTCATCTGTCAAATGGGCATAATTTGAGTCCCTTTCTCCTGGGGCTACTATGAAAGTAAAATGTATTAATTCATGGAAGAGGTTTGGTGTGATGCCCTGCCCACAAGAAGCGTTAAGGCTGCTAGTACTTATATCAGTAGTATTCATTCTTTCTCTATTAGTCAGTCCCTCCAACACCCACTGTCTCTCTGAGCACTGGCCCTGTTCTCTCTCCCTCTCCCTAGTTCCATCTCCTATCTCCTCTTCATCTCTCCTTGTCTCTCTCCTTCTTGTCTCTTGTCTCCATCTCTGTGTCTCCATCTCCGTGGCCCACCTCAGGCCTGACCCTCTCTCTCCTTTCTCCATCTCTCTCCCTGCCCTGGCTGGGCGACAGTCTGTGCTGCTGGGCATCGTGGTCCTGCTTGCTTACCGCCTGGAGTTCACGGACACCTTCCCTGTGCACACCCAGGGCTTCTTCTGCTATGACAGTACATACGCCAAGCCCTACCCGGGACCTGAGGCTGCCAGCAGAGTGCCTCCGGCACTGGTCTATGCGCTGGTCACTGCTGGGCCCACACTTACAGTGAGACTTGGGGTAGCCCGGCCTGGACTGTGGGGAGAGCCTCCCAGGAGGCAGGAGGGCCAGGTGGAGGTGGATGGGGGCTGGGCTTGAAGGCCAGGAAGACACCCCCCACCCCAACACCTTGGTCTTGCCCACAGATCCTGCTGGGGGAGCTGGCGCGTGCCTTTTTCCCCACACCGCCCTCAGCCATCCCTATCATTGGGGAGAGCACCATCGTGTCCGGGGCCTGCTGCCGCTTTAGCCCCCCGCTGCGGAGGCTGGTCCGCTTTCTGGGTGAGTGACTCTGCCAGGGGTCAGCTACATGAAGGCATATGGGCCGGGCTCAGCCATCATAAGAATCCCAGGGGGAAGAGGGCCTTGAACTGCCATGATAGTGACTTCATGCGGCAAAGGGGTTAGACATAGTGGAGGTTCTAGGGACATGGTGGGGGGGCGTCTAAGCAAGCCATGCTGGCACCTATAAGAGGAGGGCCCCAAATTGCCACAAGGAGAGTCTCAGGCAGAAAAGACACAGGACAAATGCCAGGGGGCCACAGGGGCAGGGAGATGAGGACCCTGGCTGTGCTATGAATTTGGTCCCAGCCACAATTGGTGGACTTGGGGTAGCAGAAGGGCAGAGCTTGTCCAAAGTAGTGGTCCTTGTGGCAAAGGGCTGGAGATTCAGCTCTGGCTGATTGATGATCCAGGAGAAAAATGATCAATTCAGCAATCAATAGCGAGTCCAGGGACAGGTATAGGAGGCCCAGAATTGCCATCAGTGTGGTCCTAGGAGGTCCCAGGCATGGGTCCAGTCCTGATGTAATGCTACTGAGGGGTCCCAGCCCAGCTATAATGTGTTCCAGAGGAGGGTCCCCTCCTGACATAGTGGTAATCCCAGAGGGACAGAGGCTAGAGGCCCAGAGTGCCATCATGGTGGTCCCAAGGGAAGAGGAACATGGCCCCACTATTATGGGGTATGGTGTTAGGGGAAGTCCCAGGTGTGCCTTAATGGCAGGCATAGGAACAAGGAGACAGGGGCCCAGATGAGCCATAGAGGACTCACAGGAGGACAGCCACTGGGGCATCAGGGCCCTGGCATGAACCCCTTCTCCCATCCGATTGCAGGGGTCTACTCTTTCGGCCTCTTCACCACAACCATCTTCGCCAATGCGGGGCAGGTGGTGACCGGCAACCCCACGCCGCACTTCCTGTCCGTGTGCCGCCCCAACTACACGGCCCTGGGCTGCCTGCCACCGTCACCGGACCGGCCAGGGCCCGACCGTTTCGTCACTGACCAAGGCGCCTGTGCCGGCAGCCCCAGCCTGGTGGCCGCAGCGCGCCGAGCTTTCCCTTGCAAGGACGCTGCCCTTTGCGCCTACGCCGTCACCTACACGGCGGTGAGCCCCGAAATGGGGGCAGGGTTGTACGGGGCGGCCTGCGGGCAGTGGACCCCCAGGGCTAGAGCCTACAGGGTTGAGGCCACGCCTCGTTGCTGTGACACCGCCCCTGGGGCGGAATCTACTCAGCTCAGGCTCTGACTCCTCCCCTCACCCGCTGGCCACGCCCCTAGCTTGAGTCTGGCTGTAGTCTTGACTGCATCACTTGGTATCTGCCCACGCCTCCTGACCTACTAGTGGCATGCCTGAAGGAGGTTATTGGTTCTTTGGACCGCAGGGCCTGGAGCGCAGGACTCCATCTCCTGACGCCAAGTTATGTCCCCTCGATGCTATAGGTCCTGGATATTTGCTGGGTGACTGGGTAGTGAGCTTTCAACTCCATTCCCTGGATCTCTTGTCATTCACTTTGTCCTTGCCCTTTATTGATCTGGCCATGCACCTGACTCGATTTTGCTGGAACTTCCTGACTTTGTCCCTTGCATTTCCCTGGTTGCACCCCCTGTTGCTTTGACTCCTTTTTCTAGCATTGGGGATTATGCTTCTAACCCTATGGTCCCCAGGGGTTTGGGGACCCTCCTGGAGCTCCTGGACCTGCCTCTTGGGCCCTGACTCCACTCTCTGGTTCTGTGGCCACACCCCAACCCAGTATGCATCTTTCCCCATCTGGGACTGGTCCTCCAGAGACTTGAGCCCCTACCCACTGCTCTTTAATGCTCTGGTCACAACCCCATCCCTGCAAGGGCCCACTGGGGGTCCATGACTCCACTCCCTGAGCCCCTGTCCCCCTGGCTCTGTTCCCTGGAGCCCCTAGCCAGAGCCTTCATCGGCTCCTCAGGATTCTGGCCATGCCCCCTAGCCTCGAACGCAGTGTTCGGTTGCGTTTGGCGACTGCCACTGCCGTGTGTCCTCTGACCCATCTGGCTTTTGCAGATGTACGTGACACTTGTGTTCCGTGTGAAGGGCTCCCGCCTGGTCAAACCCTCACTCTGCCTGGCCCTGCTGTGCCCCGCCTTCCTGGTGGGCGTGGTCCGCGTGGCCGAATATCGCAACCACTGGTCCGACGTGCTGGCCGGCTTCCTGACCGGGGCGGCGATCGCCACCTTTCTGGTGAGCCTCTTAACATCTGTCCTTGTCCCAAGAGGCAGGACCATATGATGGTGAAGGGTGTGGACTCTGTGTGATCTTGGGCTAGTCCCTTAACCTTACCTAGCTTGGACATTCTCATCTGTCAAATGGGATAACGGCACTGGGACCAGGATAAGGCAAGTGAGGCCCTCGCTTTGAGTACAGAACCTAAGAGTCCCAAAACACTCAATAATAAAGATAAATATTATTTTAATGAAGCATTTTTAAAAATTAATGCAAAAGCCCATAATGTCCAAAACATCAAAGATTCAAATGAGGGCAGGATCAGATCCTGCTGGCACACGACTTGGCCTTGCTTATCCCCACCCTTGTGGAATAAATAATGATAGTATCTATCCTTAGCAAAGTGGGAACAACAGGGTTCTGCACATAGTAAGCACCATTAAAGTGTTGTTTTTGAAAACCTGAGCCTCAGTTTCCCTGTCTGAAAAATGGGGATGGTAATTACCTTATTAGCCTCAGACCTCAGCCCACCCTTCTCCCTCTGTCACAGGTCACCTGTGTCGTGCACAACTTCCAGAGCCGGCCACCCTCTGGCCGAAGGCTCTCTCCTTGGGAGGACCTGAGCCAAGCCCCCACCATGGATAGCCCCCTCGAAAAGTTAAGTGTGGCCCAGGTAAGGGGGGCTGGGGGCTGCTCCCGGCTGGAGAGGGTGGTGGGTGGAGGGGAACCACGGAGGTAGACAGTCAGGCAGGAGATGGGGGGTCTCAGGGCCATGGATAGGTAGAGAGATCGCTTATCTCTGTGGATCCAGGTGTGCCCCCTTCTCCCTCCCAAGGGGACCTGGTTAATCCTGAAAACTGGTCGTCTTTTCCACTGGGTTCTCTGCCCGATGAGCCCCTCGTGGCTGTGGCCAGCGGGGCCCAGGGGGCCGCTAGCCCCTTCCCTCTGCCTCTTTGCTTCAGGAACCTGAGGCCTGCAGGCCGCATTCGACACCGGCACGGCTCACCCCATCCAGTGAGTGTCAAGGGAACGCGGGGAAGTGGGGGGACCTCCAGATGGCAGTCACTGCCACAGAGGTCTCACCTGTGCTCTTGTGGCCCCCCTCTAATCCCCTGACTTCTGATTCCTGATCCCCAGAGCCGCAGAACTGCGCCCGCCGTGGCCACCTGATTCCCAGCTGCGTGTCGTCCAGGGCTCCAGCCATGTGTTCGTCGCCCCGTGTGCCCCGCCCTCGATTGAGGTCTGAGCCGACGCCCCTGCCTCTGCCCCTGCCCCTGCCAGCGCCAACCCCCAGCCAGGGCCCCTCCCCCTCTTCCCCTGGGCCTGGGGGGCCAGGTGGGGGGGGTGGCCGTGGCCGGAAGCTGCTGCTGCCCACGCCCCTGCTGCGGGACCTGTATACCCTTAGCGGACTCTATCCCTCCCCCTTCCACCGGGACAACTTCAGCCCTTATCTATTTGCCAGCCGTGACCACCTGCTGTGAGGCCTGACACCCACCCAGAATCTACCCGGTCCCCATTTCTCCCTGCCACATGTGTGTGCGTGTGTTGTGTGAGTGCCAAAGCCCCTGTCCCCAAACCAGCCAGGCCCAGACATCAGAGGATGACTGGAAGGACATCTGAGGAACCCCCTGCCTCTCTTGCCCAATGGGACATCTTCCAAGTGGGCAAAATTGGGTGGGGGGTTCTTGCCTCCTAGGATTGACCTTTTAAGGGCCAAAGCCCCCCCCCCGGCCATTGCTCAGCCAGTGGGGGCCCCCCAGTTCTCAGAATTTTAACCAAAAGGAGTTTACTCCAGCCAATAGTAGCCTCCCCATTACTTCTTAGACTCCTCAGGCAAGTGGGCAACTCCAGCCAGTGTTCAGCGTTTGAACAACCAATAAGAGTCCTTGGTTCTCAGAATTTTTAGGGTGGGTGGGTATGATTCCAGTCAATGGGGGACCACCCATGTCTAAGCATATACAAAGGAGAGGAGGGAGATGGGGTCATCCTTTGTCATTGGGTACTCTCTCCTCAGAATCAGAGTCCAGTTGGAGGGTAGGGGGCAGGCTCCCCCATGGCAAGGTCCTTGGGGTGCCCCTTCTCCTCTCTGCCCCTCCCCCACATGCAATCTCTCACCCAGTCCTCTTGACTCCTTACTTATGCAGGGCTTGCCCCAGTTCAGAGGTTTTGGGTTTCAGGGTGCTGTCTCCCCTTCTCTGTGCCCAGGCCACCTCAAATCCTTCTGTTGTTTATTAGGGCTGTGGGAAAGGACTTTTTTTCCCCTTAGAACCCACCCCTGTTCTTCACACTGCCACCTATGCCTCAGCCTCATACAGTTGTGCCATCACAGAGGCATGGGTGGAGCAGAGAGGGTTCTCCACCCTAGGCAGCCAAAGGCTGTGGGCAGGGGAGACACTGCCCCCCCCTTTCCTGCCTGCTCCTCATCTTTAATAAAGACCTGTTTGTAACAGAAGTTTGGCCACCTGCCTTCCTCTCCCAGGTGGCAGGGTGTGGAAGACTTTAATTGTGGGTCTAGGTATCAGTGAGGCTGGATGTGGAGGTATTGTCACAGTATCTAAGGGCGATTGTGGAGAAGCACTGTAGGGCTGTGGGATCTGTTACTTGGCTTCAAATCCTGGCTCAGCATTTTCTGGTTGTGTGGCCTCAGGAAAGTTCATTAACTTCTCTGTGCCCTTATTTCTTCATCTGTCAAATGCGAGCAGCCCCACAAGCCACATGTAAGGCACACAAACACACTGTGAGGGACCTCACTTGACTGTTTTCCCCAGATGGCTGGTCTGTTTCTGACCATGACCAGGGTGCAGAGAACACAGGGAATAATAGGGTGAGGGGACCCTAAATGTTCTAACGGTGAAGGGGATGCTGAGGATGATAGGAACCTCCAAGCTGAACCCTTGAACTACATGGACTACAGCAGGGATTCTGATCATGAGCTTGTGCTGAGAACCAACCCCTGAGGACCCAACAGAGACCAGGGAAGGTAGTAGGAACAGGGAGCCACAGACCCCCCTCCCCCCACAAACATTTTAGCTCTAAGCAGCTTCAGACAGGCCATGCGGGGCAGAGTCAACCAGAAACTAGGAAAGGGGAGTCTGCTTTCCTTTGTTCCTCGTTTACTCACTCATCCACCCACTTATTCATTCAACGAACACTGTGGGGCACCTACTACATGCCAGGTGCTATTTAGTTAAGCACAGTGGCTGCAGCAAGTGAGCAGAACAGACACAAGATCCTGCCTTCATGGAACTCATGTTCTAACACCCGAGAGACAGACAATAAACAAGGTATATAAGTTATACATAATACCACAATTCCAAATTTCAAGGTCTGAAAACCAAAAATGTTTTCATAACTCATCTGTGGCAATATCTGGCCTGAACTGACATAAGGTTATTACAGTTTTTATTAATTTAACTTTATATGAATATTCTTATGTTTTGTTGCAGATAGTGTTTGGTTTCGAATGTCATCCCAGGTCCAACTAGGGGTGTTAGTACATAGCATTACGTCTTTTGAAAATCTGAAAAATTCTGAACTCCAAACTCTAGGATCAAGGATTTAGGTCAGGGATTGAAATCTCTGATATGTTAGGTATTGATAAGTGATAAGGAGAAAACTCAAGCTAGAGAACACAATGGGGCAGCTTTGGAATAGGGACACGGTTTGCAGTTTAAAGAGGGTGGTCAGGGAAGTTCTTTTGGAGGAGTTGGCACTGGAGATGAGGTGTGAAGGAGGGAGGGAGAGGAGCCAGGCAAATATGCGCGGTCAGGGGCGGAGGAGAGTTCCAGACAGAGGGTGCAGCAAGAACCAAGGCCCTGAAGTGGAAACGTGTCTGCTGTGTTCACGGAACAGTGAGGAGACCTGTGTGGCTGGAGCTGAGCCAGCGAGGGGCAGAGGGAGAGGAGGTGGGGGAGGTGGTGGGGTTGATTGTGGGCCCCAGGGGAATTAGATGGGAGCATGAGAGGGCTGAAGGCAGAAGAGGGACAGAATCATGGAGTCCCCTGCTTCACCGCCCAGAGCTCCTGTTTCCAGGGATTGCACCCTTGAGACCCGTGGTCCCTCCTGTTGCACAGCTGCTACCACTGCGGGCAGGGAAAGAAGCAAGACTTCAGCACGGTGGACAGCGCCCACCAGCCAACCCAGTTGGCGCTGTCCATGGTTCTGATGCTAAGCACGAGCTAGGAAAGGGAAAAGTCGGGGCCGCCAGAGGAGACAGCAGCCCTGGTCTTGCCCACACCCCACCCTAGGCTGGAAACTCTTAGGTAGAAACTCCAGACTAAAGTGTGCTTTCTTATTCAAAGGGCTTCTTTAATTGACCCAGTGGGTCTCATAGCCTGTCAAACTCAAAGGGACCAAAACCAAGCTCTGCTTTACAATGTAAGTCAGACCACAACCCTCCTCTGCTCAAACCCTCTCAGGGCTCCCCATGGCACTCTATGTAAAAGCCAAAGTTCTCCCAGTGCATCCAGGCCTTTACACTTGCAGGTGCTTCCACCTGGAATGGTCTTCTCCCACATATCTGCATGGTTCACCTCCTCAGCTCCTTCAAACCTTTTCTCAAATGTTACCTCCTTAGTGAGGCCTGCCCCTACCATCCTATTCACAATTGCAAGAACCAAACAACTAGCCTTTCTAACTTCCCTGTGCTAACTTTTTTTCTTCTTTCACACACTTATCATCTGCTCATAGACTATTTAAACTTCTCTTTATGCTTGGTGGCCATTATCTCCTCCCTCACTAGGATGTCAGTCCTCCAGGACAGAGAATTTTTGTCTTTTCACTGCTGAACCCCTGTGCCTAGAACAGAGCTGGCCAGGCACACAGTAGATGCTCAAGAAATGTTTGCTAAATGAATGAACTAATCACTGGAGGATGCTGATAAACCAAGGAGAAGCACACACTGAACCTGAGCTGTCCACTTCCCTGTACCCTCACCCTTCAGTCCTGCCTCCTTCAGGGAGTCCCTCTATGGTAAGGTTCCTTCTATCAGGATGTGAAAATGGGATCTGGAGAAGTGAAAGAAAGAAGTACTGTGTTCATGAGAGATACACCGAATGTCTGCATCTCTGCAATGTACTCACTCAGCTACATTTAGGAGCATCTACTGTATGCCAGGTGCTATTCTAGGAGCTGGGGACCCAGCAGTTAAAGAAAGATGGACTCTACTCTGGTGGAACTGACATTCTAGTGGGGAGAGAGGCAATCAAATTACTATATAAGGTTGGAAGTGATGAGTTGTTTGAAGAGAAAGATGATAAGCAGTTAGAATAAAGGAGGTGTGACTTTACACGGGTGGCCAAGGAAAGCCTCTCTAAGTAGGTGATATCTGAGCAGAGACCTGAATGGAATGAAAAAAAAATGAGGAAGCTCTGGGAGCTGAGTGTTCTAGGCAAGAGAACAGCAAGGCAAAGGACTTGAAATGGGGCTATGTTTGGCATGCTCCCATGTACAAAACTGCGGAACTGCAATACGGGTGTCACTACTAGGTGCCTGTGCATTTAGAGTGTTGCAAAGTGAGGTGAATCATGGGGCTGAGGTAGTGCATTTGACAATGCAATCTAACAGTGTGCTGTGTGTGTGCGTGCGTGTGCGTGCGTGTGTGTGTGTGTGTGTAGAGGGGTGTGGGGGTGCCTAGCTGTGTGAGTGGGTGTATCATAGGATGTTGTTCAGCTGTGTTCTGGCCCCAGAGGGAGAGCGAAATCCCTGGAAATCACAGTTCTGCCCTGCCCCTGGGTCTCCTGGCAACAGCACCACTTTGAAGTTACCAGGAGACAGAGTTGCCAGGGCAACAGGGGCATGAGTGGCTGCTCTGGGGAGAAGTCTAGGTGAAGAGACCCAACCAGTGATCACTTGATCACTCACTTTGTTCCTCCTTCTCTCCCAGTTTTATATCGATCCTCCCTTCTTTTCTTCACTCACTCCTTTAATGAAACTCTATTGAGAATCTACAAGGCGCAAGGCACTGTTCTGGGAGCTGGAGATACCAAAGTGAACGTGACAAACAAGGTCCTGTTGTGGCTCTCCCTCAGTCTCCCAGCCCCTGCCCCTTTGCCTCGTTTCTTCTGGCCCCTTTTTTGTTCCGTGGTCCTGCCTTCCCCCACCCTCGTACCCCAAGCAGGACTCCAGCAGGCCCCCAATCAGTGAGGAAGCTGAGACTCCCCTTCTCAGATCCTCGGAGGTGGCTGCTGCTGTTTTGCACACGAAAATCCACAAGCCTGCAGGCCCAGACAAACACTTGCGCAGGTACTCAAAAGCAGAGAGTGGAGCACACAGCTCATCCATCTCTCCACCTCTCCACTGTCATTGGGTGACATCAGCAGAAACACAGATACATGCTCATCACAATATTCTTGAGATATCATGAGCTCCATATTACAGGTGAGCAAACTGAGGCTAGGAGACTTTAAGTAATGTATCAGTGATTAGGGCCTGCTCCCTCCAAATCTTAGCCCTTATGTTGTCTGATTAGCTGATTAGCTCACAATAATAGTATTCGTGCTGCTTCCGCCGGCGGACTCACCCAGGGAAGAACCTTATCTCCCTCAAAAGCCTCCTTTTCTTCCTCAGACTAGGTTATTTGCCCCTTCACCAGGGAGGAGCTAGGAAACGTCGATTTGGCTTTGATGAACAGATCCTTGGACCAATGGAGAAGCTAAGTGCACTGTAACCAATGAGACCTCATCTTGGGCGGGATTAAAGACAGGAAGGGGCCGCCGATTGGACAGAGGTACGCTGCGAATGGCGGAGACGCTGAGGCGGGTGCTCAGCTCAGGCAGCGCGGCTGGGACCGGGGAGGGGAACACAACTGAGGTCGGACCGCCTTTGCTGCTGCTCGGTGGCCCAGGCTCTGGAAAGACAGCCCTGCTATTCGCATCGGCCCTGGAGGCGGCAGGGGAGGGTCGAGGCCCAGTCCTTTTCCTGACCCGGAGGCCTTTGCAAAGCCTGCCTCGCGGGACTAGAGCCCCTCTCGAACCGCTGCGGCTACAGGTAGGGAGAGGCAGGACCAGAGGCGGACCAACCAGTAGCGGGGCGGATGGGGGAGTAACAGGTAGGCCGACCTATGGCGGAGACGAAGGAGGGGCAAGCCAGAGCAGCCTTTACGGGATAGATTCTGGAATGAGTCGGGGGTGGGACCATGCGAAGCTTTGTTAAGATTGAGTGAGAAACTACCCAATGATGGGGCGGAATTAGCAAAAGCCTGTGCCAAAAGGGTGGAGTCAGGGGCGAGGAAGGGGTGGGGCTAAATCTGGGTCTTGTCTTGGTTGGAGTTGGTTTCTGGGCAGCCAGAGTTAATGATAGGGTCCGACGCTACGGGCGGGTTTTCTGTGGAAAGACTGCCCTAGAGATTTGGCAAAGACGTACCTTTTCTCAACTAATACCGGCCAGTGGTGAGCGCTGTATTAAAAAGAAGGGGGAAGGAGAGGCGCGATCAGAATAGTATTCAACTACTCTGAACAGCTTCACTCTGGAATCACCGTCCTGGGGAGTGAGAGCCTCGTCCAGGAAAGTATGCAAGGAAGCAAACCGTCTATAGCTGGGAGCCTGGCTTCCTGTGCTGAATCTGACCCTTTCCTTTTTTCCTCTCTGTAGAAGATCCGCTTCCAGTACCCACCCTCAACCCGTGAGCTCCTCCGGTTCCTGTGCTCTGCCCATGAGGCCCGGGGGCCAGTCCCCTCTCTCCTGCTGCTCGACGGCCTGGAGGAGTACCTAGCAGAAGACCCCGGGACCCAGGAAGCTGCCTACCTGGCTGCCCTGCTTCTGGACACAGCTGCCCACTTCAGCCAGGTTGGGCCTGGCGGGGGCTGTGGGCTCATTGTGGCCCTCCAGACCCAGGAGGGAGACAGTGGGGATGCCCTGCAGCTTGCGCTGCTCCAGAGGTATTTCCCTGCCCAGTGCTGGCTGCAGCCGGATGCACTGGGCCCAGGTGAGCACTGCCTCCGAGCCTGCCTGGAGCCAGGTGGGCGGGGTCCTAGGGCAGAGTGGTGGGTGGCTTTCCGACCAGATGGAGAGATGACAATCACCCCATGCCCCCACCAGCCTAGTGACCCCAGCTCAGACAAGGGTTCAAGCTCTGGAGGCCAGCCTTGAGCTTTGGTGTGTGACAAGCTCTCTGTGCCTCAGTTTCCCATGACTGGAATACCTACCTCAGGGACATGAGCAGATTCAAAGACCTAAAGATTATAAAGTGCTTTTTTCTCTTGTAAACATAGCATTTTCACATCCATATTGTGCCCAGTCAATGTGTTGTTTAATTTTGCTGTTTTGAACTTTATAAAAAGAGTTTCATGATAAATGTAATCTTCTTAGACTTCCTTCTTCTCCTACTCAGCATTGTCACTAAGATAGGGCCACATTTTTTTCACTCACTCCTTTTTCCCTACTGCATATAATTCCGTGGGTGACTATACCCCAATTTACTCATCAGTTTGGCTTACTTACTGCTATTAACATTCTTGCAGACATGTCCTGGTTCATGTATTCGAGGGGTTTTAGGGTAGATACCTAGAAGTGGAATTGCTGGGTATGTTCATATGTTCAGCTTTCCTAGGTTATGTGAAACTTTAAAAAAGTGGTTAAACCCAAACTCCCAATTCTAGCCACTTGATGACATTCGGTGTCATCAGAGTGCTTTCTTAGAACAGGGCTGATTCAGAATAAAGCCTTATGAATGCATGTTATTGTTGTTATTAGTGGCAGGGACTAGCTGGCGTTTCATTAAACAGCTTTTCTCTCCTGGGTGCACAGCTAAACTACATTTCCCAGCTGTCCATGGTTCTGTTAGAGGAGCCAGATAGTTAGATATGAGCAGAGAAAGGAGGACGCAGGCCAAATGGCAGGAATTGGGCAAAAATGGAGGAGCACAGGCCAAATGCAGAAAACCATACAGCATGTAAACAACAGGGGTCCCTGGGCAGAGAAGGAAAAGGAGGAACCTCTGGGCTGATAAGAAACCACACATTTTGGGGTGACAAGTGGCCTGGAGGCCAACAAAGAAAGGTGGGAAAAGGCAAGAATCTCTAGTGTCCGAATGTAACCTTTTGCAACTTATGCCCTCATTACAATAAAATTAGCTTTGCAGATAAGAAGTACCCATCATGCGCCGATGCCATGACACTTCCGATCCAAACTAAATAAGGATAAAAATCCATCTTCCCTTTGGGAAGGTGTAGTTGGGATGAAAATCAGGGAATACAAACCCAAACCCTTCCCTCCCCAGTGAATAGTCTGCTGATTCATTTTTACGCTCTATGTAACCAACTTGCCAAAGAAACTCAGGGCAGCCACTCACTTGAGCCTGCCTGCTCTCCCAAGTGTACTATCTATCCTTTAATAAATCCCCATTTTACTTTCTTAACCTCTATGTCTTGTCTCTGAATTCTTTCTGCGACGAGACAAGAACCTGATCATTGGCAACAGCTCTAGCCAGGGTCTTATGACCATTTCTGGCCAGGAGAATTTGTGAAGAGAGAGCACTCACCCCTAGGCTAGATCCCTAAAATGGCCCACAGAATATTCTGCTGTCTCCCTCTTTGCTTGTTGGTTGGCGAGATGCAGATTATCCATCTAAAGGCCCCAGAGTTGCCCTGGGCAAAGCCACAGTCTGGCCTTCTGACTCATCCCAGGGATAGCTGTCACCTTGTTTCAATTGAGATATGAGGGAAAACATTTACTATGTTAAGTCACTCAGATTCAGGAGTTGTTTGTTAGGGCAGCTAGCATAACTTATACTGACTAATTCATTTTATTTTATTTATTTATTTTTCATTCTTTTTTTAAAAGCTTTCTTTTGGGGGGAGGGAGAAATTAGGTTTATTAATTTTTTTTAATGGATGTACTGGGGATTGAATATAGGACCTTGTGCATGGTGAGCACATGCTCTACCACTGAGCTATACGCTTCCCCTAAATTCACTTTATTATAATTATTATTATCATTATTATTATTATTATTATTATGGCCAGATCAGAATTTCAGACTGAACTCAAGGCCTTTTTGGCTGCCCCTATGGTCTGGGCCTAGGGAAAAGATGGGGCTTACAGGGTATTGATAGAAGTCATGACAGAAAAACTTATACGTGTTTATATATATTATATATATATCTACATAGAAAACTGTACATGTAAAAATAACTGCAAGGTTGTGACTTTTTGAGTAGGATGAATTGAGCCGAAAGCCAAGGTCAGCAACGCCTCTAGTCCTGAGGGAGGCCACACTGACGCTGCCTGATAAATCTTGGGTCTGCAGTAGCACTTGAGGTCACACTGGGTCCCCCAAGCACCTGAGGACTGGAGTCCTAGGAGCAGGCCACATAGTTCGGGGGTGAAGGCTCGGAGGCTGGGACGAGGCTGTTCTCATAAGGGTTGGAGTACAGGCCATTGGATGAGCCCCCCTGAGCTCCCTGGGAGCCCCCCGAGCTGTAGTCAGTTGAGATGCCAGAGTCAGACACCATGAGGTACAGGTACTTGAGGTGGGGTGGGGTGGGGGGCAGCTCAGTGGGCAGTGCCCTTGGGCGCAAGAGCTGGGAGCTGGGATCCAGGATGGTGTACTCAAAGCTGGCAGCCGAGGCCCCCTCTGGCCCAGGCTTCAGGGCCGAAGCGGAGGAGCAAGAGGATGCTTCTGAGGCTTCATCCACAGCTGCTGTGTCCAAACCGCCACCAGGCCGTTGGAGGTCCTCACTGGGCAGGCTCCGGGGCAGCAACCATCTGTCCAGCACCAGGTAGGTGTCTCGGGCATGCTGACTGCCCACAGGTTCCAGGAGGGCCCCCTCTTCATCTGGTCCTGGCTCCCCCACCTGGGTGACCCCCCAGCAGTGCTCAGAGAGGACTTCCAGAGGGGCAGGTGGGTCCTCTGCGAAGGGGGTGCAGGGGCTCCACCACAGACAGCCGTCAGTCTGGTACAGCCACAACTGGGGAGACAGCAGCAGCCTGCTCAGAGACCGGGCCTTCAGCCACAGGAGCAGGGAACCCCCAGGCCCTGAGGGGACAACCGGGCCACCTACCTGGAAGTTACCCTTGTGGGTGGTGAAGAGGCCCTCAAACTCGCTCTCAGGGCTTGGGATGCCAGGCCAGATCTTCTGTTTCAGAGCCCTGGTGAAGCCAAATGAAATGAGTACCTGGGCATGTGTCCTTGCACATTCATCAGTACCCGTCTCAGCACCAGTCACTGGGTGTGGATACTGAGTCCCTCGTGACTGTGGTGGAGGCAGAGGAGTGAATGGGCTGAGGAACAGGGGCTCTGCCAAAGCATCTGCAAAGCCCTACAGAAGGGCAACTGGAACAGAGTTTTGAAGGATGCATAGGAGTTCAAATACACTGCTTTATGTCCCCTCTAAAACTGAATCAGGCTTGCCTAAAAGTCTATTACTTCTCTCTTCACTCCTTTCTATGGTTCCTCAATGTATTCAGAATAAAATCTAAACCCCTCCCCACAGCCTTGCAGAAGACCCTGCATGATCTGACCTGTCACCTCCCTCATTTCATCATTCACCACTTCCCCTCACACACTCTGCTCTAGCCATATAGCTTTTCTTGCAGCTGCTTCAGTGTTCCAAGCTCATTCCGTTCTCAGGGCCTTTGCACTTGCTGTTTCTCCTCCTTGCTTGTCATGTGGCTGCCTCCTTCCAGGCTTCAAGTTTCTGCTATGATGTCACCTCCCAGAGGCTTTCCCTGACTATCCTCTCATGTCCCCATGCCCCATTTGTTTCTGTGATATCACTCATCACAATTTACAATCAAATATCTGCAAGTTCCCTTATGTATATCTGTCTGACTCAACTATGAGATCCACAAGGTCAGGGACATGTCTGGTTTACTCTACACTTTCTCCCCAGTGCCTAGCACATAGTTGGCACTTAATATGTATTTTCCAACCAAGTAGATGAACAGGGCCTTGAAAGACAAGGAGACTGATTGGCAGACATGGTAGGAAGGAAAATCCAGGCAGAAAGAACAGCATATGCCAAGGGTGGGGGTGTGAAACCACATGCTATGTACTTGGAGTTTCAAAAGCCTCAGAATTGCTGGTCATATCATAAAGCGCCTGAGGAGCTTGACAACGGGGCAGGAGGCACTTGGGGTTAAATTGTTCCATTAAGCCCATCTGGTTGATTTTACAGAAGTTGATGAAATTGGGAAAAGGAATCCAAGAATCCAAGAAGAGATTCTTGGATTCCCAAGGAATCCAGGAAGGGGCAGTCACTGAGGTAGGAGGAAAACCAGGTGAAATTATGCCCAAGAGTGGAGGATTTTAACTAAGAGTCTGGGTCTGACCTGGCTTGCATCCTAGCCCTGCCACTGACTCCTCATCGTGTGACCTTGAGCAAGTGCCTGCCCCTTTCTGCCTAGTTTCCACACGGAAAGGGGAACGTTGGTGAGGAGTCCAAGACAGGTGCCTGAATGGGGCGCTCACCGGCGGTGGGAGAGCAGGGCGAGCACGGCCAGCAGCAGCAGGATGAGCACGAGGATGAGGGAGAGCGTCAGGATGAGGGGGTCCAAGTCTGGGGAGCAGGGAAGAGGTCAGGGTGATGAGCTTGCCTCGTGCTCGGTCCAGCCCCTCCTACACCCCTGCCTGGGGTCTCACCACTAGCGGTCAGCAGCGACGCAGGTTCAGACCAGGCGCTCCAGAAGCCACCGAAGCTCGGCTCGGCCATACGCGCGCGTACCATGAACGTGTAGCGCGTTCCGCCGCGCAGGTTGCTCAGCACGCATTCAGTGCGGCCATCGAGGATCTCCACCTGGGAGCGAGGCCGGAGTAAGAGGCGTGGTAGGCAAAGAAGGGTACGTGGTGGGTGGGCCCTGAGGGACGGAACCAGTCAGAAAGAAAGAATCTAGCCGAAGCATGGGGAGGCGGGTAATAAAAGCAGGAAGTAGAGCCCGGGAAGGCTCAGTGCCAATCAGGACGGGGCCCCAGGTAGCTGGGGGCGGACTCGGGCTATTTGCCGGGCCAGAGTACACAGGGGGCGGGGCTCTGGAGAGGTCTAGGGTTTGGGACAAGGGGATGAGACTGAGTCCAGGTGGACTGGGGAAGGGGTACATTGGGAAAGGGGACAAGTCGGTGGACGTGGAGCTGCCTCGGCGGCACGTGGAAGGGCGAGGCCATGGGAGTGGGGCTGTGGTGACCGTCTGGTTGGGACTTAGAGGGGCTGTCGACCCGAGCCTTTGGCGATAGGCAGTAGAATTAGGGCCTCACCCTCTGCGAGCCCCCTGCGGCGTTCTCTGCCGAGATGTTCACCTCGTAGCGGATAAGACTCGCCATGGGTGCCCCAGGCGGCGGAAGCCAGCGCAGTACTACGTGGCCGCCCTCATCGGCTCGCCGCGCCAGCAGTTCAGCGGGAGGGTCTAGGAGCACTGCGGAGAGGGGTTACTCAGGTAGGCGGAGACTGGGACCCCCTTTCGATCACTCCTCCATTCTCAACGCACTTACCCACTTCGTTGATGTGGATAATACGGTGATAGCGTGGAGCTCCCGAGGAGGCAGCAATGACGCGCAGCTCTAGGGGCACGAAGCTCGACGTATCGGCTGTAGGCAGCGAGCACCAGAAACGCACCAAACCGCGGGCCGTGGACGCCTGATGCAAGCGGCACGGCTTCCACGGCTCACCCCTGTTAGCCGAGGAACCAGCGAGGGATGGGATCAAGATGGGTGGTATTGCCCAGGACCGAGGATGCGTTCTGGACACTACAACCAGGGGGCATCGCAGCCCCTACATAGGCGATCCCTTAGTCCTGATTTGTAGCAGTAATGTCCCAGCCCTGAAGTTTGAAGTCGGGCTCCACCAGTAATCACGGGAGTGTTCCAGCCCGGGCCACTAGTGGGCGTGTCTGCCCTGACCCCGCAGGATTCCCACTAGGAACCAGCAGCGGAGGTGCGATCCTGCCCCTAGCACCAGGAGATGTCCCAAAGTGCAGGCTCTGGGGAGCTCTGCCCGGCCCGCTCGCCCTCTCCACCCTTGGGGCGCTCCACCTGCCCCGTCGGACTCACTCCAGTTGGTAGGAGAAATTGTAGTCAGCCGGACCGACCCCGGCTCTTGCCGACTCCTCCCAGAAACACACCAAGTCCTCTAACCGCTCCGTGAAGCACAGAAGCTCTTCGGGCCCGCGGGCTGCCAGTAGGGCCGCTAGGGGTGAGGGCCAGGGGAAGGGGGCGGTCAGGGGACCCGGGCCCGGTTCTCGGGCAACATCATCCTCCCGTCTCCTGCCGCCTGTGCGAACCGATAAGAAAAAAAGCCCCGCCCCGCTCTCTACCCAGGCGGTACTCTTCGAAGGGTAGGGTGAAGTGTTGCCCCCCGAACTCCCAAGTTCAGGCTGCGTGTCTCACTGTCCCGCCCCGCACCCCGCTCCTGCCCACCCCGAGACGGGCTGAGCTGAGAGCAACATTCAAGGCCTCCGCGTCCCACTGCCGGCCCCGCCCCAGCCCTGGACAGGCGTACGAGTGAGTGTGTGCAGGAGGAGGGGCCCCCTATCGGCCCCGGCAGGCTCCCGGCCTCCCGATAGCGCCAACCGTGCCCCCCGCCACCCTCCCTCAACCCGGCGGACCCATGGATCTGGCGCCCGCACACAACCATGTTTACAGTCTCCTGAGTCCTGGCCCCTCTACACGGACCCGGGTTTATTTTCCTTCCCCCACTGTAGGGTCGGCCAGGTATCCTCCCCTCAAGGACTCTAGACTGCAGGGCCTGGACTCAGCACCACCCCTGCCCCATTTAGGGTTTAGCATGTCCCAGGCTCCCTGAAAAGATAAAAGAGGACTCATGTCCGTCTCTAGCTTCTCCCCCAGAACCCAGTCTGAGAATATAGACCCCAGTCTCCCATGTCAGGTGCCAGTCTAGGGGTTCAGACACCAGCTTCGCTCCCAGGACAGACTGGAGGTTCAGAACCTGTCATGCCCCCCAGGACCCAGTGCGGGGGGGGTGTCCACATTCAGCTCCATCCTTACCTTTGCTTTCAAATTTGGGATCCTGTGGGTTGGGTGGGGGAGCCCAGGCGGCCCCAGCGAGCAGGAGGCAGAGTGAGCCAACTCCAGGACAGAGGGACGCCCTGAGGTGATCCATGATGCAGCCCCTGCCACGGGGGTGGGGTGGGGGTGGGGGCACAGGACTCCTGCCCCACCTTCTTCCACCCCTGGCACAGTCCACAGCTGGGTCAGCAGCTGCCTCCGCCGGACACAGCTGACCAGGCCCTTCCCGGCCAGGCGCCTCCAAGTGGAAGCTCCTCCGAGGGGGTGGGACCAGCAGGCAGCCTGGGCTGAGATAAGAGGGAGGCAGCCGCCCAGCCTGGCTAGAGGGCTGGGGCCCTCCAGGGTTCTGAAGCCCCTTGGGGGGAAGGGGGCAGGAACAGCTCTGTTTTCTGCTGCAGACACAGTTTCTTGCTGTGTGACCCTAGACAGGTGACTTATCTTATCTGAACTTCAGCTTTCTCATCTGTAAAACCTGGCTTGGCACATAGCAAACATTCCAAAAATGTAAGGTACTGATATTATCATACTGATCAACATCTCTTCCCAGTCTGTGTAGGAAAATAATACTTCTAATAGTGAGTGGCAGTTGAGTGTGAAATGCCAGGCAGTGTTGCCAGATGGTGTGTGTGAATGAGCCTGTATTTGTTTGGTTTCTTTCAGTTTTTTTTTTTTTAATGGAGGTACTGGAGATTGAACCCAGGACCTCGTGCATGCGCTCTACCACTGAGCTATACCCACCCCAAATATTTTATTTAGTTTGTGGGTTTTTTGGGGTGGAGGTAATTAGGTTTATTTATTTAGTTGTTTTAACAGAGGTTCTGAGGATTGAACCCAGGACCTCGTGCATGCTAAACATGTACTCTAACCACTGAGCATATCCTCCCCCCGAGCCTGTATTTGTAAAATTACACATATTCTGGAGTGTGAGATTTCATTTGTGATTTTTTGGAAAAAGTTGTTGTTGTTATTGTTGTTTACTGCTTACATTTGTATACTCAGGATTTTATTTTACAAAGAGTGTGCAGTTCTTTTGATAATCTGGAAAGTATAAAGCAAGCCATAAAAGCTTTTTGCTTGGGCTGAGCTTAAACTGGGGGGATAGAGGTACATGCCTCGGGGACCGATGAATACCTACCTCACTGCTTCAGACTGCCAATCAGAGAGCACCATTCCCTGGAGCACAGTGATTGGTTCAGGGTGGGCATGTGACCCAAATTGATTCCGTGAGTTTCCATCCTGGGACTTTCCCTGGAGTTACTAGGAAAAGGGATGCCATTTTCTGTTGGGTAATGAGGCAGGTAGATGGCATAGCCAGAGACATCTTGGCCATTAGGAGGGAAGAAATTGCCTGATAATGAAGCTCACATGGGCTTCTGCACTGTCTGTTCCCTCTACCTGGAAGGCTCTTCCTCTAAATATCTGCAGGGCTCACTCCTTGACTTTATTCAGGCCTCTGACTAAATGTCACCTTCTCAGTGAC
This sequence comes from Camelus bactrianus, assembly GCF_048773025.1. Classification (NCBI taxonomy): domain Eukaryota; kingdom Metazoa; phylum Chordata; class Mammalia; order Artiodactyla; family Camelidae; genus Camelus; species Camelus bactrianus. The sequence continues at coordinate 25,974,772 of NC_133560.1, forward strand.
GTTGTCCTTGATAACCTTACTTAAAATAGAAAACCTCTCACCCCACACTCCCCACTGGCCTTTAAACGGCTTATTTATTTATGTATTTTTGCATTCCCTGTACTTATTATATCTAAATTACTTAATTCTCCCTAGTCTCTGTTTTTCATTTATTAAATAGGTATGATAATGACGCCTCCTCCATAGGTCTATTATGAGGATTATGAGATAGATTATGTCAAGTTCTGAGAACACGCCTGGCACATAGTAAGCACTAAGTAAGGATAGCAATTATTTGCTTAGCGTGCTTGAGATCCTGGGTTCAATCCCCAGTACCTCCGTTAAAAACAAACAAACAAACAAACAAACAAACAAACCTGCGTTACCTCCCCCACCCCCTACCCCCCAAAATAGGCATTTATTTCTTGCTTTTGTAACAATCCAAGTAGCAGCAATAAAATATGGCTGCTCCCTGGTCTCAGAGAGCCATGATTCTTCCAGTTTGTGGCTATTATTCAGAGGGTATGAACCACCCAGTCCAAGATGATCCATTCCATGTCTTCATTCTAACCAACAAGAGGCAGAAAAGGGGGAAGGAGAGGACACATCACTTCTCTTTAAGAGGCAGGACCTTGTATTTACCCACATCCTTCCCCTTTACATCTCATTGGCCCAGACTTAGTCATATGACCACATTTTGCTGCAAGGGAGACTGGAAATGTGGTTTTTACTGGGGGTGGTCAGCTAAAAATCAGTGGTTCTATTACTACAGAAGAAGGTGATAGTGTTTGGGGGAAACAATGGACAGTCTCATCATCAGAACAAATCGGAGCCGAGAGATTTTGTTACAAAGTCCTAGTGACATCTTTTGAGTCCCTGGATCCAACTGTGCCTGAAGCTGGACCCATGGAAATTTTCGATTACACAAGCATTAATTTCATTTTTTTTCCCACATACCTCTTTGAATTGGGTTTTTGACAACTTGAAACAGAAAGAACTCTGCTTAATACAGTTAGATATAAAGGCCTTAGCTGATGTCAAGCAGAGTGGGAGTTCATAAGTGGGTATTATTATTGTTGTTACTGTTGTTGTTATGGCTGTTGCAGGGTCCTGCAGCTCACTTCGACTGTGCCTTCTCCACCTGTTTTTCAATCTACTGCAGTACTGCTAGCTCACCCCTCTCCTTTCATCCTCACAGCCCTTATTGACTCATGGGTGATGATCTTATTTGTTTCTGATTCCTGTGGAATTTTGTTTTTTTACTCTTCCATATACATGACAGAAAGGAAGCATTTCACCCCAACAATGTTGGGGGGGTCCTGAATCCTCTATGTGTGACAGAGAACGCCCCCCCCCCCCGGTGTCTAGTCATGTCTCACCCAACCTTTTTCTTAGGGCTTTTAGTTTTTCTTTTCTTTTCTTAAATTTTTTTATCCTGATGAACAGTGAACATGGTGTACAGGCGCAGAACAAACAAGACTGACTTCTGTTTCATAACTTTGGTCACTGTTTTCATCCACTTCTGTCACTTCTGATGTGTCTCCAACAGTTACAAGATTTCTCTGGGGAAGGGTCTGACCCCTGACCGCCTACCCCTGTCTATGTCTATGGGCTGAAGCTCTGCAGTTACCCCATGGGCTGATGTCTTTGGAACAGAGATCCAGTGCCAAGAGGGTCAGAGGGATGGGGTCCGATAAAGTCGGGGGGTGGTTTACAGGGTGCAGAGAGAGCACAATGGCCTATACTGGAGAATAGGAGCTTTCCAGAGAGGAGCCCCCTCCCCTGCCCCCTGATGATGGAAGCCAGGTCCCTTGCTGCCCATGGGCCCATTTCCTGGAGGGAGGGGAGGGCCACCTCAGGTCGGGGAGTTTGAGGTTGTATGCTGGGTCCTCCCCTTTCGCCGCAGCACGAAGTCTCCCGGAGCGGCTGGGCTCATGGCGTAGAAGACATTGGCATTGTCAGGAATTGGGAGCTCTGGCCAGGCATGGAGAGGATGGTGAAAGGCCCACACAGCCCCACACTTCCCCGCAAAGGACTTACATAAACTTCCACCATTCACTCTGGAGACTGAACCACCTTGGGTCCCTCCAGCCAGTGCTCAGCCAACCTCATCCTCCTCTCACTGGGAAACTGGACAGCTTCCCATTCGAAGCCTGTACAACTTCTTTGACTTGGAACCTGGGCAACCTCCTGCTATTTCCCTCAGGGTCTAGACAACCTGCACTGCGAGCTTAAGCAAACTCAGGCCACCCATCCCAGTCAACTTCCTTCTCACCCCACCCTTTCTCCCTGCAGCCAGTTCCCAGCAAAGTTCATGCCACCCTCAGTCTTTCACTCCAGAGGGCTGAGCCTGAACAACCTCATAATTCTACAGATTTAAGCCCAGACAACCTTCTACCCTCCCTCTTCCATTTGACCCTGGACAATCTCATTTTCCCATAAATCCTAGGAAGACATTTTTAGTGCCCGCTTCCCTCACACTGAACCAGGACAACCCTCTGACCCCGCATACCAATATTTTTCTTCCTCTAATCCTGGAGCCTGCTTCATCTGATCCCTACTCTGTGCCCAGAACCACCCTGGTCAGTCTGCCGCCCTCCCAGATGCCCCCTAGCCCGGGCTCTAAGCTGTCCCTGCTCACCCCTGTCCCCAGGAAGGACTTGGAATAGCTGGTAGTCACGGGCCCAAGACTGGGCCACATTGTGCTTTTCCAAGGCTCGCTGTACCACGATGGGGGCCTTGTCCTGACTAGTGAGCTGGGAAGAGAGGGTGGGAGGTGAGTTATTATGGCCTAAGCCCCCAGGGCAGGGCTGCCCCCAGTGGGTCCCAGGCCCAGCCTCTCACCAAGATGCTCCGATACAGATTCCCGTGGTCGTTGTCCATGCTGACGCGGATGATGCGGGCTTCTGAGCCCTGCTGCCCCGAGAAGGGGATGTGAAGGCCACTCAAAGGCAAGGCCAGAGACCGGGGGCCTGACAGGTCCGGACTCAGGGGTAGCTGTAGGCAGTGGGGGTGGGGGCTGAGCGGTGAGAGCATGAGGCCCCTCCCTCACTGTATTAAACACACCTTCCCCCACATCCCAAGCCTGGGGACATGAAATCAGGGAACATACAAACACAAGCCCACATCTTTGCCATCCCATTGCATACAGACTTTTATGCCCAAATTCACACATGACCCATGTTCACACACAAACAACTCTGTGTGCCCAGAGAGCAGTGAGTACACACATATGTTCACAATTGTTGTATGTGCACAAGTCCATGTCCACGAACTACCCTGCACATGGTGCCATGGATGTTGTGGGAATTTATGCCCACATCTCCCATCTAGGTATGCTGGAGACACACATATCCTTGCAAAAGTGTGTGATTGCACCCCAGAGGGCCACTGTGGGCAAGTGGAAGCTCTGGTGCAAATTTAAGCATAATGGATGGACAATCCCCCAAGCAGGGCCACGGAGAGGCACAGGGCCTCCCAGATAGACATCCAGGGTGCTTAGACAACTGTGTGTACAGTCTCCTGGGTATATACCTGGCCCCAAAATCCTGTGTATGGACACACACACACACACACACAGCCCTGGGTCCCTGCAGTCCCATATGAACACACAGTCCTGGTACCTTGGTGCTGGGGCCCTGAGGCCCTGGAGAGGCTGGAGGACTGCCAGGAGGAGGGTCCTTGATTCTAGGACTGGATGGGGGGGACGCTGGGGACAGACTGGGGAAGACACAGAATTGAAGGTGGGATGGTTGCCCTGATCTCTGACCCTGCCATTTGCAATCCCTTCACCAAACGGGATGCTCACCTGGAGGTGGAGAATGAGGGGTCCCCGGAACTTCCCCCAGGGGATGAGCCTCTCTCTCGGGACAGCTTCCTGAGAATAGGGACAGGGGTTGAGGCTGAGGCTAGACCCAGTGCCAGGAGCGGCCCCCATTTCTGCCCACATCACCACCCCACCACACACTCCCTGAGACTCACGCACTGAGGCGCTTGGTGAGGCTGATTCGCCGCCGGATGCGTGGGGAGCTAGGACAGGAGGCAGCCGGCGGCTCAATGACACGGGAGATGCGGTAACTGAGGGGTCAAGATCCAGGTGGGGTGGGTGGGTTGGGAAATGAGAATTAGAATCAGTCAGGAGCTGGGTTTTGGGTATATGTTGCAGGGAGCAGCCAGGGACTGGGCAACAAATGTCAAGGTCAGGGTAACAAATGAAATCATTACAGCATCAGGGTCGTTGTCTCAGGGATGCAATGAGATGGCTGGGTTGGCAGGTCACATGGGGATTCACAGAGCGGGACTGAGGAGTCAAATTGGGGCAAGGATAGAATTCAAGGTCAGATAATTACTGGGATTAATGGTTAGGGTCATAGATTCAATAGAATGAAAGGAAACCACTGGGACATTTGGGCTGGGTGGTCTGACCTGGAGCCACAGTCAAATATACGTCAAAGTTAGAGTCAGTTGTTCAGAACTGGGAGTCAATGATTAGACTCAGAGAGTCAGATGGAGGTCATGAGTGTGGTCAAGAGTCAAGTAGGATCAGAGATGTGGAACAGAATGGTTGAGTAGAATGGTCAGCCTCCCATTAAAAGGTTGAAGTTGGAATGTCAGATGGGGTCAGAGTTCGAGATCAGAAGTTGACTGAGGGGATTCAGGGTTCAGGAGGGGGTCTTAGGAGGAGCTGGAGAGGTGCGTGGGGTAGGTGTGATCCAAGGTTGGCCGGTGAGGGGGTCGGGCCAGGCTGTGGGCTGGTCACCTCTGCTCCTCACTGAGCTGGTGCTGAGTGCGCAGGGCAGCCAGGATGGGCAGGCAGGGGTTCAGGCAGTAATTCTGACAGCGCCTCTGCAGCTGCTGGATGCGAGCCAGGATCTCCCACTCCTGAGGGGACAGCCTCTGAGAACCCGCCCCCGCCCTGTTCCCTCTCAGATCCCTCCCCTCATGCCCACCCCAGTGTGCCCACTTACCTTCCTCCTCTTCTCAAAGTTGATGAGATCCCCCTAGGGGCAAACTTTGTCTGAACTGGAGCCTCCAAGGTCAAGGATCAAGGGTCAAGGTCAGGGGCTGGGATGTAGGAAACCTGACTACACTAAGGGGACTAGGGTCAGGAGCACAGGCAGGGTCAAGGGTGTGATGTCAGGAGGCCCACTGGGCTAAGGGTGAGTGGTGCTGGGGTCAGGAGTCAGGGCTCAGGGCTCAAGGCTCAGACCTCCAGCATGTCCGGCAGGGCTGTATCCAGCATAACCAGGTCCGTGAGAAAGGTGCCAAGGTATGGGATGGGGCCTGGGGGCAGCTTCTGTGGGGGCCCCAGAACTCCAGTCACTTCAGCCATCACTGACTCCATCACGCTCCAACCCCTCCCTGAGGATCCCGCTGGTCCCTCGTTCCAAACCACATCACTCACTGAGGGCAGGCTTCCTAGGGGGGCGGCGTCCTCCTCTTGGGACCCCTCGGTGGCCTCCTCCTGTGGGGAGGGGAAGGACTGGGCAGTCCTGGGGTCTCTTTGACCCCTCCCTTGGGGAAGATGCCTCAATCACAAGCAATTGTAAAGGCCATACTCAAGGGAAAGGGAAAAGGGGGAGAGAGCACATAAGCAGCAGGTAGCAGGCCACACCGAGGACGATGACAAGTGGGGCTCATGGATGCCGTGGAATCCTTGCACCTGGCCTGGATGGAACAGGCCCACTGGTGATCCCCAGGAGAAACCCTGAAACTTGCTTTCACAGCATCGCTCTGCCTGGTCATTAGTGACATAAATTGCTGGGCAGCTCTTTTACTGTGTGTCTCCCCATCTGGGGCCTGACTCCCTCCGAGGGTAGGAAGCTTGTCCGTCTGTTCACGGCAGAGACTTCTGGCCAGTGCCCGGCACACAGTAGGTGCTTAATGCAGATTTCCATTCATTCACTTTACAGATACTTACTGAGCACCTGGGCCAGGCACTGTTCTGGGTGCTGGGGAGGCAGCAGTGAACGAAACAGACAGAAACCCTGGCTGCATGGAACAGACATGAGCTAGGGAGAGACGGCAACCACCGAGCTAGCCAGACAATGTAAGGACAGGCAGAGATAAGGACAATGGAGGGGGGCTGGAGGTGCTGCGGGTTCAGGGAGGGCCGCTTGGAGGAGGGAACATGTGAGAAGACACCTGCAGGAGGTGAACATGAAGAATGTTCTGGGCAAAAGGACGGGCTTCATGTGCCATAGATTCTGAATTCTCCCTATGAACCAGCATCTAATTGCAGTTAGAACCTAAATCTTGCCTACAATATGTTAGACTTGTTGGCACACATTTTTTTGTTGCTGTTGTTTTTAGTTTTTGCTTATCAAAGTCAAATCCTTAGCACAAATTTTTCCCCCTTCACTCTGTTCAATCTCTGGCCTTCAGCGACCTTTTCCCTGTAACTTCTGGTATTTGTTGAATGAATAAATAAGGCAGCCACCAAGTGTCAGCTATAATGAGGGCAGCAGAGGCAGCTAAAAACATCAAGCTGCCCACAAACAAGAGGAAGGTCATTCCCGCAGCGTAGGAAAAGGACACTGAATGTTGTGACAATGACAAGAAATGCCCTGCCAGGCCTCAGGTCCCCTTCCTGAGCCCGGAGGCCGAGGGCTCCTCACCCATCCGTACCTGGGAGAGAATCTCTCTGCTGCTGAGGTGGTTGTTCTCATCGGAGAAAATCTGCGAAAGTTTCCTGAAAGTGGATAATGGTTCCCTGGCAGGGGGGACAGGAGATGGGTCAGGGTTGGCAGGGGGGAGAGTCAGAGATGGGAGGGAGTGGGCAAAAGGTCTGGCCCCAGTATCCCTACCCCCAAATCCTTGCTCACCGGCTCAGGGCGCCCCAGCTGCGCTTGAGCCGGTATATGGGGTTAGACTGCAGGGCAGACAGGATGGCTCGCAGGGAGGAAAAATTCCGCAGTTCTCGGCAGCGCTAGAGGGCAGGATGGGGGACGCTGGTCACACCCCAAGGCTAATCCCCACATTTGATCCATCTTTCATCCTGTGACTTGTGACCCTATGTCAGACCCTTACAACTCGCCTCACATCTGAAGAGCTACTCAGATTCAGACTCCTCCTCCAGGGCCCCTCCTCCCCCACCTGCAGCCCCAGAGCTCCTAGAAGCGCTCATAGCTCTCCGAGACCCAGACCTCTCCTCCCAGGAGAGTTCAGGTGTCAACTCTCTTCTTCCTTCCCCTCCCCCCTTGGCCCGCCCCCACTCTCTTTCCTGGGCCCCCGTTTCGACTCTTCCTATCTGCCCTGAGGCTCCTGCCCCACTTCCACCCAGTCTCTTTCAAGGCCCCCGCCTCCTCTTGGCTTTGGCTCCTCCAATCCTATCCCCTCCTCAGTGCCCTCTTCCCCTCCTTATTATTCCTAGACCTGCCCAACGTCCCTCTGCAGTCCCAGCCCCCACACCCCAGCCACCAGCCTTGCCCAACCGCCTCCTAGGCTTTCCTTTAGGCAATTTGGAGCTCCAGCCCTCCCCTTATCCCCAGATCCGGGTCCCCCACCTTTCCGCCCCCGGCCCCTCCCCGAGCCTCGGCCCCGCTCCTACGCCCCGCCCCCAAGCTTCCTCCCACCCTCACCCCTCAACAGGCACCTGGGCGATGCGGATCCACTTCTCCAGCCGCTGTGCCCTCTGCGAGGGGGCCAGACCCGGCGCCCCGAGCACCGAGCCCAGCACGCAGCCGGTCACCGTGTTGAACTGGGTCACAGTGGCGCGTACAGTGGGGGCGGTGCCTGTGGCCCCCGGCCGGTCCCGCTGCGACCACACGGAGCCCAGGCACTCGCAGGGCCGCACGCGCGAGAAGAGTTCCTGGGCCGGGGGATGGGGTGGGTCGGATCTGTGCTCAGCGGGGCTTGCCCCGACCCCTGGCCCTGCGGCGCCCGGACGGATCCTCACCACGTCCATCAGGGTCAGCTGCTCAGCCACCTCGTCTACACTGAAGTCCAGGAGCTCAGGGCCTTCCCGCAGGGGTCCTTCCTCCTCTTCCAAGCAGCCTACCGGGGAGTCTGGGCGGGGAATCTGGGCAGCCCTAGGAGGTCCTGAGGGAGCATTACAGAGGCTTAAAAATCCTGAAGTTTGAATCCAGGACTGGCTGTGTGACCTTGGGCGTCTCTGAGCCTCACTTTTCATATCTGTGGAAGAGCTATCCCTGAGTGTTTTTAAGAAGGTCAGGACAGCAGTAACGTTCATTGAGCACCTTGGGTGGGTTAACTAGGAAATTTAGCACACTAACTCAGAGAGGGAGGTCCTATTATGCACCTTCTACGGGTGGGGAAACTGAGGCAGGAATTTGCCCTAACTCACACCTTCAGTAAATGGCTGGGCAGGGATCTGAAACCAGGTGCTCGGAGGCTAGAAGAAAAAATAGAGATTTTTGACTTTGAACTTGTTTTGAGATAAGATCTGTCTGCCCTTTTCTGGTGGTGAGTGGTAGTGGTATAACTCTGTGGTATAACTTTGTGTTTAAGAGGAAGTTACTGCCATGAAGTCCCAAGTTCAAATCCAAACTTGTCCATCGGCCTGCTGTGAGAATTAAAGCAAGACTTTTAACCTCTCAGTGCCTTAGTTTCTTCACCTGGAGTCTCTCTCTCTCTTTTTTTCCAAATGAGATCACACATACCAGACTTATATAAATACTATAAGTACTCACTAAATATGGTTTTTTCGAGGTGGGTTTCAATAGTGGCTCCCTCTAGGGGACATTTGGGGAAATGGAATGTTGCCACAAAGGGAGCCTGACATGCACAGTGAAGCATTGTGCCATCCAGCCTCTAGATGTCCCTCCAAGATATTTGCGTCCTTGAAAAGTCTGTTTACAATAATGTGCATCTAGAACCCAACTAGCTTGTTCATAAACACTAATTATTTTGGCTCCAGGAATGCAAGGTCCGTGAAAGTCTGGACTTTGTTCTGTTTGGAAATTGCAAGTGCTGTTCACCATTTTGGAAATCGATGTTACCAACATCTATGTTCTTGTGTCTGTGTCGTCAGTGTCACCAGTGCACTCCCCTGCATTAGTCTGTGGCTGTCACATTCACCATGATGCTATGGCAGACAAACTGAACAACTTCAAGTCTCCTAGTGAGGCATGTCCAAGTATTGACACACCGACTAGTACAAGTTATTGTTGTATAAACTGTTTTTGTTTTACTTCTCCTTCCTACTACATTTCCACTGTCATATTATTATTTTAAAATGATCTGTGTGAGTCTGCTTAATTATCTTTCATTTCAAATTGGGACAGATGGCATTGCAAAATATTGGTTAGAAAAAGTGGGCATTGGGGGGAAAATTGCATCTAAATCTAATCAAACCTTTAGATCTTACAGCAAATGTGGGGGATAGAGGAACAGGCTTCATGTCACGATGAGAAAGCAAACAGGTAAATGGAGAAGAATGTAAGAGACTCCTCAGGACAAATGATCCTTTCCCCCCCCCAAATGGCATTAAACAAAAGGCAAAGGAGAACTGTCATAGAATAAAAGAGACCTAAGAAATGAATTCCTTGAATGGATCTTTGGATTTGGAAGAAACAACTATAAAAAAAAAGACAATTTAGGAACAGTGGGGGGAGGGTTTGAATATTTTAAGTAATTATTGCTGATTTCCTTGGAAAAGATTGTGGACATGATGGTTATATCTTTTTAAAAGTCCTTGTCAGTTACAGGTGTAAACCAAAGTGTTTATGTATAAGGTGACATAAGTCTGGAATTTGCCTTCAAATCATCCCCCCAAAAAAAATATTTTTCGTCAAACTGATAATTGTTAAATATAAGCAGTGGGTGTTTGAGTACTCTTCATACTATTCTTTCTACTTCTGTACGTGTCTGAAAATTTCCATGGTAAAAATAAAGATGTTAAGTTTCCCAGAGCCTAGCATACAATCAATATTCAATAAATGTTCATTTTTCTCCTCTGACCTCAAGAACTCATAGCTTAGGGCAGCACTTTCAATAGAATTTTCTGCAGCAGTGGAAATATTTTCTGCTTGTGTTTACTAGTGTCAGCACTAGAAATGTGGCTAGTGTGACCAAAGAACTGAATTTTATTTTTATTTAATATTAATTACTTTAAGTTCAATTTCAACAGCCACACAGGGCTAGTGGTTACCCCAGTGGGCAGTGCAGCTCTGATGACTTGGAATCAGTTGGTGAAATATTGAATGCAGAGGAAGAAAGATACTTAGTAACCAGGAGAAAAGGTGCAGGGATAAAATGTATATAAATAACTGAGATTTTTGTTACCAGGAGATAGATGTGGCTACTACTTTGTAAAGCAGGGAGGAATATAGCCACTTTAATCTGAGGATTAAAGAATGGGGATTAAGGATACAGATGCTTGTATGAAAGAGATCAGATCAAACACAGATGGGTGAAAGATGATACTTCATAAGCAGGCTGCAATTATTCAGTCAACAAATCCGTGTTTTTCCTGACCCTGGGGACAGAGCTGGGGACAAGACCGATGGCTGCAATGCAGAATAATAAGGCAGGTAAGAAGACCAAGAGTGGGAGGGGACCCGAGAAGGCATGTCTGAGGAGGTGACAGTTGAACAAAGATCTGAATCATGTATGTGGCTATTTTTCCTTTCCCCCAAAGCTCTCTACAACAGAGGCTGGCAGCCTTTTCTATAAAGGGCCAGATAGTTTGCTGACACCTACCTTACTAGAAAATATCAACATGACTTCTATAGATTTCATTATAAGTGGTAGATTCTGTAAGTAAGAATCCTTGACAACAACAATAATGAAAATAATACTATTTGCCAAGCCCTCATTGTTTATTTGTTTACTTGTTCACTGATTGACTGCCCCAGGGAGCTGGGAGCTCCTGTCCACTGTTTGTGAAATTTGCTATTTTTAATAACATAATTGTTTAAAAAACAAAAAACAGAGCCAGTGGCCAAATATTTGTTGAATGAAGGAAGAGGCCAATGAGGTAAGTACTGTGATCTCCCCCATTTTGCAGATAAGGAAATTGAGGCTCAGAGAGGTGAAGTGACTTATCCAAGGCCACACAGTTAGCAATTGGCAGAAATGGGATTTGAACCCAGGTCTTTGTAGTTCCTAAGGCAAGTAGCATTAGAATGATTTGTAGCCAGCAACACAGGGTATCCTGACCCAGTGATGGATCACCTTTGTACTTTGGATATGTTGGGTGGGGGAGGTGATAGACAAATGCCAATACTTCAGACAATGGGTTATTATGCCCATTTTACAGATGCGGAAACTGAGGCTCCGCCTGGGTTAAGTACCTTGCCCAAGATCTGTAGCTCAGCAAGGGGAGGGGCCCTCTGAGGGAGGGAGTATGCAAGAAAGGCCTGCTCAAGTCATTATCAGTTCCCCAAAATGCTCACCTTCCCAGCTCTGGGGCTGCTCCTCTTCTTTCTGCTCTTGCTCAGCCTCCTCCAGGAAACCTCCCAGCAGCTTTTCTGCCTCCTGGGCCTCAGCCCCCAGTGGGGCTGCCCAGCCCAGAAAGGTGCGGATACTGCCCAAGTCGGAGTGGGCTGGGGGGTCCCGAAAATCCTGAGGGTGGTCCCGCAGCCAGGAGCCCAGCACTGACACCACAGCCCTGGACAGAGGGGCGGGGCCTCAGAGCCTGGCTGGAACCTGCAGACCTCTGGATCCCCTGCACTTCAGGCCTGACCTTTAACCTCTGGGATTCCCCTTCCCCTACCCAGGGGGAGACAAACCTCAGGTTCTTGTTGAAGCTCAGATCTCTTCCCTGTGTCTTCCTGATCTGTACCCTGGAAAGAACCCCCTCATCAGGTGAAAAACAGGGGGCCTGGAGGGGACTTAGTAGGAAGGTTCTTGGGTGGGCGAGTTTCCTGGTTCCAAACCCGAAGGAGTAGAGAGAGTATCCAGGTAAGGGGCTGGGGTGGGAACATGAGGGTCTCCTGTCAGTACTGACCCTGGTGGCAGAGGTGGCGGCGGTGGTGGCAGGAGAAGGCTCAGCACACGGGCAGTGGGCACAAAGGCCCGGTGGGTGGCCAGGAAGGCAGGCACGAAGCCCGGGTCCTGCTCTCGGTCTCCAGACACCAACTCGCGCACCAGCCGCTCCAGCCGGGCGGCCCTCAGCGTGCGCACCTTACTGGTGCGGTAGTGGAGGAAGGTGTGGGCAGCCGGGCTGGGGCTCTGAGGGGCAGTGGGACAGCAATGAGACACAGAAGAGTGGCTCCCAGCACCTCTTTCCAATCGTCCATAGACACACTGCTCTTGCATCAGATCCTGTCCATTTTTCTGAATCCTGCGCCTGGAGTCTTATTCTGCCCCATGCACAATTGACCCCCGGAACCCGCCCTGGACATCCTCATCTGCCCAGGCCCTGCCCTGCCCTCTGCCTCACTTATAAGGCACCCCTCCCCCACCCCTCAGGCAGCTCTCAGGTCTCCAGCCGCGCTCCACTGGCCCGTTCCCGATCCCTATCCTCTGCAACCCCAACCGACTCCACCCCTACCCGCCACCTGGCCGCTTCTAAAGACCACTCCTCCTTCTCCAGCTCCGCCCCACTGAACCCGGCTCACCTAGGCCCTGCGGTTCAGTCCCCAAGTCGTGCTCCGGCAATGCGTAGTCACCTGACCCTGCCTCACACATCCACCCCACTCACCTGGCCGCCTCCAGGCCCTGTTCTATCCTTACCAGGTCGCCACTAACCCCTGCCCTTCAGTCGGGCCGAAGCCCCGCCCCTCCACTCAGCCCCGCCCTCACCTGGTCACCTTCTGCCCCGCCCCATCCTCCAACTCCTGCCTCACCTGGGTGCTCCCAGGCCCTGTCCCCGGACTCAGGCGCTGACTGCGCTGCCGCCGCAAGGAAACAGTGTACACCGCGCCGTCCTCGGTCTCCTCGCCCCAGTCCTGCAGCGGCGCCTGGACGAGGAGGCGGGGTCAGGACGCCGCGGGGACGGGGCCTGGGGTCTGGGCCCCCCTCTCCCGCACAGGCTCAAGCCTGGTCCTTTCCGTTTCACCTCCGCTTCCCAGCCAGAGTCAGCAAGACTCGGGGCAGGGGCTCAGGCTAGGGAAGTTCCCTTGGCGTGTCGGGTATCGTCCTCACTGGTCCTTGAGAAGATGGGGTGGCATTTGGGGATGTCCCAGTGCCCAATCTCACGGAGTCTGTCTCTGGCACCTCCTGCAGACATGCTCAATGGATTGGCACCCCCCCCCCCCAATCCCTAAGAGGAATCAGACACTTCACTGGGTCAGGGGCCCGGAGGCCCGAAGGGTCCGATTTGTGCTGAGAGAGGGTCCACGGGGCGGAAACCTGGAGTTTCTGGACTTAAGGGTGGCCAGGGGTTTGGGGTCCCAGGACCTCGGGTCCCCTTACCAGGGCGAGCTCCTTGCCCGCTGCTCGCTCCATGGTCGGCGCCTGTCCCGCTCCGCGGCGCCGCTGAGTGAGGCGGAAGGACCAGTGGGGCGGGGCGGCGGGGGAGGCGGGCTGCGCGGTGGGGGGGGGCAGAGTGGGGAGGACCCACGGCTCTCGGATGCCCCTGCCGGACCCCAGCGCCCAGCCCAGGCCCCTGGGGAAGAGGCTCTGCACCTGGGAGAAAGGACATCTCTCTCTCCCAGGGGAGGACTCTTTTCAGTGTCCCCAGGTATGGGGGAGCTAGTGTATATAGCTAAGTGTACAGCTACACATCTGGGTCCTCAGGAGGAGGGTCTCCTATCCTCAGAGGAGGAGGCCTGGTCCATGCCAGATGTGGGGCTATCTTTCATTTCTCTGGAGGGGCGGAGAGAGCTCAATCTGTGTCCCCAGCTGATGGGAGTCATCGCTCCCCAGGTCGGAGGGGGCTGAATCTGTAGCCCTGGGTTTGGGGGCAGCCGTCTTTGGGGCGGTGCAGGATCAAGGAGAAGAGAATACTCAGGGGGCTGGTCGGTGACCTTTATTGCGCGATTCCGAGGCCGGCGGAGACCAGCCTGGGGAGATTTTACTGTGGGAACGTCCGGCAGCCCAGCCCCCTTCTCTACTCCGGGCGTTGCCTGCTCGCTCTGCTCCCTTGCCCGGGCTGCCTTCCGTCCTTGAAGGTGCCCCGGGGGCCCGCGGTTGGGCCCAGAGGGGTCGGGGGCTCTGCAGGGGCCTGGAAGCCCCAGGTAAGCTCGAGAGCGAGTCTAGGACCTCTGCGAGCGAACGCGCCTCTTGTTGCGGGATTCGATTAATTTCTGGGAACGCATCTTGAGTGCCGCGCGGGTCACCACGTCGTTGTCTTCGTCCTCACTCTCCTCTTCATCTGCGAAGGGCAATGAGAAGATCAAGGTTCCCATTCCTGGTTCAGATTTCCCTTTCCAGCCTTTAGCATCCCACCCCTACCTTGGCTGTAAGTCCGGCCTCTGACCACCTCCCGGTGCTTTGCTTGGGCCCCCAGCCCCGCCCCCCTTTCCTGCCCACACTGACCGAAGAACTTGTCCTTGGGACTGGCAAGGGGCAGGGCGATGCGGGTGTTGTACGTCGGCAGCTTTCCCTCTAGGGTGGAGTAGAACTGGGGGAGGGAGGAGTGGGGAAGCAGAGTGTGGGCGGGCAGGGGCTGCAAGGAAGTCCGTTCCTCCTCCTCCCCACCCCACTCTGAGATATACCGCCATTCCATTCGGCACCTCTGCCCACTCCTGTAATTTGCTTCCAGCCCAGCCGCGGCATTTGTTCTCAGCACGCACCCTGATGCCCACCCCTAGTCTCAAGGTCCCATCCGTTGGCCTCTCGAGGCCCGACCCTCGATTCCCCCCAGTCCTGACCTCTGGCCTCCCCGGGCCCTCTGGATATTCTCCTGGCTCCTCAAACCTCACCTGTTGTCCCTAAGGCCTATTCCCAGCCCATGGGCCTTCCCTCTGGTCTCCAGGGAGTTGCCCCAGCGCCTGTACCCTCAAACCCACCCCCTGGCTGAATGGGCACCTCGCGTTCGGCCAAGTGGCGCAGCATCGCTGGCACATCGTGGTCCTGGAGTTGTCCCTGTAGCTTCAATAGCTTTTCCTCCACAAGGCTCAGCAGGTTGGGCAGATAGTCACCCGCCTTGGGATCCAGCTCTTTTTCCGCGTAGTGGTCGTCCTCCTGCGGCTGAGGGCGGAACGGGGTCAGCCAGGAAGGGCGGGGCCCTTAGGGCAGGCTCCACCCAGGGGTGGGGCTTTCCTTTCAGGGCCGAGGCCTTTGAAGTGAGGGGCTACTAAGAGGGGTGGTGCTAATCTCTGTGGGGCCGGGGCCCTGTGGTCATGGGCCATGCCTGTGAGGCAAAGCCTCTGAACTCAGAGACCCAAGCCAAGGAGTTAGGGGAGGAGGGGGTGTAACTGGAGAGAGGCCATTGCGGCGATGACCTGAAGAAATGGAACTCAGCTGCGGGCATGGTGGCTTCTCTTGTCTGTGGTCGCTCCAGGATTGGAGTGGGGTTTCTGAAGTTTTGGGTGTATGGGGGGTGATGGGTGGGACTTTCCCACGGGGGCGGGACTCGAAACGGGACAGGGTCTCTTGAGTCCTGGGCCTCTTGAGGAGTAAGGGGGTGCCCCCTGAGACGTAGGTCGGGTTTCCCCTATGTTTGGGCCTCTGACGATCTGGACAGGGCATGAGGTGGGTTCCCATGAGTAGGCGTCGTGGCAGGAACCCCACCTGGATGGTGACGCCGCCTTTCACATCCTGTGGGGCTCTGGGCGGGGCTTCCTTGGGGGCGGGGCCTGCCAGTGTGACGTGGCTCAGCTTGCTCGCCAGATGCTCGAAGCCCTCCTTGGTCATTTGTATAGCCCGCAAGGTGCGCTCCAGCCGATCCTGTGCGTCTGCGCGCCGCTCCTCCTCCGCCTTGAGGCGCCCCCGCAACTCGGCTTGCAGCTTCTGCTCGCTGCAGGGAGCAGGGAGGCCGCGATTAGAGCACCGGCGATCCCCGTAGCCCCTCCTCTCGTCCTCGGGCACCGAGGCCTCACCTCACCAGCTTGGCCTCCCCTGAGTACTTGAGATCTTCGAGCTCCCGCTGCAGCCCCTGCTTCTCCTCCTTCAGCCTCAGCAGCGTCTGCTCGTTCTCGCTCTTGAGTGTCTCCAACTGCGTGAAGGTGTCGCCCTGCGCCAGGAACCGCCGCACGATGGCCTGGGGGCCGCCCAGCTCAAGTCAGAGCCAGGGCCAGGGCAGACACAGGTGCATCCCTCCCGCTTTCCCCGGGACACGCAGGACAGGTGGCCTTGAGCTGGTGGCTTCTGCACAGCGCTGTTTGGGCACTCTGTGAATCAGAGTCTGGGCTGCGTGGTGGGTGTGCCATTCCGGACACATGATTTTTGCGGGCCCTTCCTTGTCTATATAAGGAAATTGAATCCACCAAAATCAGATTGCCGGGCAGCGATAGCAGTGAGCACAGCTGCTTTCCTAAATCAACGTGCCAGCTACATTCTGGCAGTGAATCTTGCCCACTCCCGTGAAGAAATACGGCCATCGTGAGAGCGGAGCTATCAGCCACTAGGCCAATTTCTGGAAATTGCTCCAGATGACCCCATTCGTCCAAGTGCCGGAACTCCTCGGGGTCACCCCATGGAAAGAGTAGTGGGTTGGAGAGTGCCCAAAGTGGAGAAAACGGACAGGGGTCCAGGGGAATCAGTATTTGCCAGCCGGGACATAAGGTCTTAGAAAGTTTCGAGGAAGATGCTGCCCAATGCGCGCCCCAGAGCAGGGGCCCAGCTTGTCAGGGACGGAGGCTGTCACTGGGCAGTCTACTGCGCCCCAGACCCTGTTACAGGCGCTGGAGACAAAGGAGAGGAAAAGCAACACGCCCAGTCCTCCTAAAGCTGACATGCCAGAGTAGTCGGCGCCCGCGTAAGCAGGAACAGGAGAGAGGGTGATGACCAGCGTAGATAACTTCCGTGGGTTTTGCTGTGAGAGGCAGCAGAGAAAAGGGGCCTGAGCTGGAGGAGGAAGGGGTGTCTTTCAAGAAAAGAGTAGGTCTGTATCCTGAGGAATTGATACGGCAGAGAGAGGAGGCTGAGTGTGCTGGCTTCCTGGGCTCATCTCTGTCTGGAACTTGGGAGGGGCCGCGGGCAGCACTCACGTGGGTTTCCGCCAGGCCAGTGACGTCCTTGACCTTGCCGAAGAGCACTTCCATCTGGTACAGGTTCCAGCACTTCCGCAGCTCCTCCTCCTTGGAGTGCAGGCTGTCCTGGATGGTTTCGTCGGACTGCAGCAGCACGTGCTCACGCTGGGTCTGCTCATGGGTTGAGGTCAGGGCCCGAGTCGGCTCACGGACAAGGGCTTAGGGCAGACGCTGGGGGTGGGGTGGGAATGGGTATCCGAACCCGGGTCACGGAGGGAGTGGCCCCCAAGCTTGGGGCTAAGGGCACCCAGACAGGGGTCAAGAGTGCTTGACAGAGCCTTGGTCAGAGCTGGGTAGCCTCAGAGGCAGTGCAGAGGGGCGGGGTCAAGACAGGGGGCGGGGCCTGTCGGTAAGGGGTGGGCTAGAGGCAGGATCAAATTCTGGACACCGGCAAAAGCTGGTGCGGAAGGATGAGGACCCACCAGAGAGTACAGGGAGCGTTGGAGGGCTGGAGGGCCGGAGGAGGAGTCAGGGATGTGGGAGGAGCCATGGCATCTAGTGGAGGTTTCAGAAATGGGGAAGGGTCCGAGGCGTGGGCCAGCATAGGGGCGCAGCGTAGACCTGGTAGGGCCGGATCAAAGCAGGAACAGGCTGAGGTCGCCGCCCCGCGCTCCTGGTGCGCCCACCTTGCGCTCCATGCGCTCGTTCTGCAGTTTCCTCTCCTCCGCGCGCTTCTTGCACTCGGTTAGGTAGCGTTCGCGCTCCTTGCGCTCTCGGAACACGGTCTCTTCCAGATACTGTAGCTGGTTCTGGAGAGCGGGCAGGGGAACGGCAGGACCAGCTGGCATCTAGGGTGGCTCTGGGCCTGAGCCGCAGATCCAACTCTAGACAGCTGGGTCAGGCTGTCGGGTCCTGGGAGAGAGATGGGACAGGTTCCGGGACAGCTGGGGTTCAGATGTTGGGGCCAAGAGACCGTGACAGCAGTGGGACAGGACCCTCAGGGGCCGACAGGCTGGCACCTTAGCGATGTCCCTGGCATTGAGCGCCTCCTGATTCACTACGTTCAGTTCCTCCAGCTCGTGTTTTGTCTTCACCACCTCAGCCTCCATGAAGTCCAGCCGGTTCTCCAAGTGAAGGCTCTCCTCCTGGAGCATGGGAGATGGGGCGGGCCTGTCACCACTGTCCCTCACCAGGCTGGCTCTCCCAACCCCAGTCGTCCTGGTCCCTACCCGTAGATAGGCCTTGAGCTGCAGGTACACATTGGTGATGTGTTCCGCTTCCTCGGCCTTCATCTGGGCCTTCTCCAGGCGGTTCTCCAGGTTGCGCATGGTCTAAAGGGGAGCAAGGCAGAGCTGGGTCCCCTCCCTGCTCAGTTCCTCGCCCAGGATTGAGCCCTCCACAGACCTCACTGACCCCACCTTGGCCACCTCTGTGTTGCTGTCTTGCATCTCTACCATCTCCAGCTCACGCAGACTGTGCTGCAGCTGGAGCTCCTCCAGCCACTTCTGCCGCAACCCCAGCTGGTGCCGAAGAGCGTTCAGCTGCTTCACCTTCTCACTCAGCTGGTGGTCCAGATGCTCCAGGGCCTGCTGGAGGAATAGGAGCAAGAGCAGGGACCTGAAACCCCGTCTGGTCCTTTTACCCTTTCTTCTATATCTTGATTCTCACCTCCCCTGTCTCTTAGTAGCGTCGGACCTCGGTGATTCCCCCTACTCCTGCAAAGTCTCCGTTTTGGTGGCTGCCAGGACCCCCACTCCCTAGTTTTCCACCTACCTCCCTAGCTGCTGCTTCTCCATCTCCTTTGCCATTGAAGAGCCGGCCCCTGGCCTCTCTCTTCTCTGTCCACACCCACCCCCTTGGTGATCCTATCCAGACTCAGGGTTTTAAAAGTCACCTATACACTGAAGACACCCCAACTTCACCTCCATCCTGAACTGCAGATAGTACATCCATATCTACACTGCCTTCCAGATGTCTGCACAGGCAGCTTGAAATTATCATGTCCAAAACTGAGTAAGTACTCAGTCTTTCCCCAGACTGGCCCTTCTTGACTCTTCTCCATTTCAGCTCATGGCAGCTCCATCATTATGGGTGCTCAGATCCAAAACCTTGATGCCATCCTCATCTTCTCTTTTTCTCTCCCACCTACATTCAGTTTGTTAGCAAATCCCTATTTCAAAGGTTCCCCCAGAGGGGAAAGGGTATAGCTTAGTGGTAGAATGCCTGCTTAGCATGCATGAGGTCCTGTGTTCAATCCCTAGTCCCTCCACTAAAAATAAATAAATCTAATTACTTCCCCCAAAAGGGGAGTCTTTTTTTTTCTCCCACTGCACGGTGACCAATACCTAATTACCTCCTCCCCAAAATAAAAATAAAGAATTTAAAAACATTTAAAAAACCCCCAAAAGTTCCCCCAAAGAGATCTCTTTCTTCCTATTTCTACCACCTTTGTCCTAGTGCAGCCAACCCCATCTTCACCCAGATGACTTCCTCCTGGCTTCTACTTTTGCTTTTTCACAGTCCATTTTCCACTTCTCTGATTCTTTGTATAAAATCTGTACTCTTCATCATGGACAGCAAGGCCTGCTGCAAGGTTCTGCCTCCGCTGAGTGCCCCCTCACACCGCATCCAGCCACACTGTCCTCCTCTGTGTCCCCAACACACTTTGTTCCTACTCCAGGGACTTTGCACTTGCTGTTCCAAAGGCCTGGAACACTTTTCCTTGATCATTTCTTGCCTGTCCCATTATCAGCTCAAATAGCTCCTTCTTAGAGAAAGCAAAGACCCCTACCTCTCCATCTAAGGGGTGACTCCTCCCCTCCTATTCTTCTCTAGTAAGTCACTCTGTTTTATTCATTTCTCTTGCCGCCACTGGAAGTTACTTTGTTTCTTTGGTGTTTCTTATTTTGTTTCTATATTTTGTTGTTCTTTGGTGTTCTTTTCGTTTCTGTTTTCCCCACTAAGATATGAGGTTTGGGGGAATGGGGACATGGTCTGTTTTTTTTTTTTTTCACTACACGGGGGCCAGTACCTAAAACCATGCTAAGTACATGATTGGTCCATGATAAAGACTGAGTAAATATCCTCCTACACTGTTTGTGGGAATGTAATTTGGTGCAGCCGCTACAGAAAACAGTATGGAGATTCCTTAAAAAACTAAAAATAGAGTTACCATATGATCCAGCAATCCCACTTCTGGGCATGCATCTGGACAAAACTCTAACTTGAAAAGGTCATGCACCCCAATGTTCATAGCAGCACTATTTACAATAGCCAAGACTTGGATGCAACCCAAGTGTCCATCGACAGATGACTAGATAAGGAAATTACGGGGTGTACATATATAATGTATACATAGATAATGGAATACTACCCTACCATAAAAAAGAATGAAATGCCATTTGTAGCAACATGGGTGGACCTAGATATGATCATACTAAGTGAAGTAAGACAAAAACAAACATCATATGATATAATTTATATGTGGAATCTAGAAAATTGATACAAAGAATTTATTTACAAAACAGAAAGAGATTCACAGACATAGAAAACAAACTTATGGTTACCAAAGGGGCAAGTAACCGGGAGGGATAAATTAGGAGTTTGGTATTAGCAGATACAAAGTACTATATACAAAACAGAAAAATAAGGTTCCAATGTACAGCACAGGGAACTACATTCAATGTCTTGTAATAACTGATAATGAAAAAGAATATATATGTATAACTGAATCACTGTGCTGTACACCAGAAACTAACACAACATTGTAAATCAACTGTATTTCAATAAACAAAAATAAAGACTGAGTAAATAAACAGAGGTTGGTGTGGAGAAAGGATTGGAGAGGGTAAGATGGGGGACAGGGAGGCCAGTGGGGTGGGGACCCAGGCTGGAAATGACAGGAGATGGTCAGTGGAAAGGGAGGGGGCAAACCTGGCTTGTCCTGTTCTTCAGGTACGGCTTCTCTGACTTCCATTCCCGAATCACTGCCTGGACAACTTTCTCATCTCCCTGCAGGGAGAAGAGCCTAGTTGCCCTACTGATTCAGGCCACCTCTACCTGAGGCCGTGCTCTGCCCCTATCCCCACCCTCTGGAACCTCTTTACCCACTTTTGCACCCTCACCTTGAGCAGGTCCGTCAGCTGCAGTTGCAGCACCCTGATCTCCTCGTGGAGGTGGCGGATGGTCTCCTGATTCTTCTTGATGTTCCACTGGGTGCTCTCATAAAAGGCCTTCCGGTCACCCTCTAGGGTCATAGGAGGTGGGCAGGCAGAAGCAGAGCATCATAGTCGGTGGGGGGGATGACTTCCCAGAGGGAAGACCTTTTGGTAATTGTCAACATTATAACAATTTTACTTTGAGCATTTGTTATATGTTGGGTGCTGAATTAATAATTTTCGAGCTATCAAATGCCAGATGCCAATAAGTACATACCCATAAAGATTATACCCATTTTATAGATGAGAAGACTCAGATTTATTAGATTGTTCAAAGTCACAACCAATCTGACACCCCAGCCCATACCTTCAACCACTATGCAAAATTACCTCCTAATAAAACAACAGCAGCAATGGTTACACCAGGATTTCCTAACTGTGGCACCCGTGACATTTGGGATGGATAATTATCTGCTGTGTTGAGCTGTCCTGCGTATTGTCAGATGTTGAGCAACATCCCTGGCTTCTACACCCCCCCAGTGCCAGTAACACCTCTCTCCAACAATGTGACAACCCAAAATGTCTCCAGACATTGCTCAATGTTCTCTGGGGAACAACATGGCCCTCTTTCATCGAGAACCACTGATTTACACTTTACAGCGTTACTAGGTGCTAGGCACTGTTCTAAGAACTTTACACATTTCAACTACCTGTGGGGTTGTACTGTTACTATCCCCATTTTACGGATGGACAAACTGAGAGTCATTAGGTTACTCTTAGTCTCCAACAGTCAAACTAGTATATGTAGAGCCAGGATTTGAACCCAGAAAATCTGGATCTAGAATTTATGAACTTCACCACCCCATACATGGTAGAAGAGTTGAAATTACATAAAAGTATGAAATACATTCCAGTCAGTTCTGAGCGAGGGAAAGGTTTTATAAGAGAGATGAGGAAAACCATGAACAGATATACGTTTTTGACACCAGAAACTGGCCATCTGGATGGATGCCAGTGAAACGCTGTCACACCATGCTAGCTCAGAGGACTTGACTCATGACCCTTCTGTACCCTCAGGACCCATCTTACCTAACAGTTGTATCTTCCTTTGTAACTCAGCCACTTGCATGCGCACAGTGGACTTCCCCTCGGTGGCATGGAGGGGTCCAGCCTTGGAATAGAGTGGATGCCAGGCCTGCGCCGAGCCCTTGCCTCCGGGGTGGTGGGGCTTGGCTTGAGCCTGACTGCCCCTTACTTTGGAGTGGGTTGAAACCTGGTCTTGAGAAGGCATGGCGTTGGCAGAGGCCGCCCAGCACAGAGGAGACGTCATGATTGGGTTGGGGCCTAGGGCCCCTGGGTGTCAGGGGTTCGACTAGGAATCGCCTCAGACCAGGATCCGTCAGCTCGGGTTCCTCGGGCTCTGGGAATACAATTGTCGACCGCTCGGCGGGACCTCGCGGCTTCTCCGGATTGCCAGGTAACCTTTCCCTCCTCCCTCCAGTGTTCCCATGGAAACCACCCGCGTTCCACACCACCGCTCTCATTGGCGGACGCTGTGCGGAGGGGCGGTCCCAAAAGGGGGCGGAGCAGGGCCGCGAAGCAGAAAGATGGGGGAGGGTACTTTGGAGTCACGTGCTCATTTCTTTTCCTCCGCACCCCTCCACCTCCACCCCACCAGGGGTTCGCGGGCATTTTTCAGGAACTTTCTGTTCCGGCTGTGGAACCCGCCACTCCCAAGATGGAGGCACCTTGCGCCGCCATTAAGCGGGAACCTTCAGAACTATTCCCTCTAAAGGCTTCACAGTCCTATCCAAGATGGCCGGCTCGGTTCCGGCCTCCGCTACTTGCCACTCCCAACATGACGGCCACGAGCCGCCGTTCAGGGAGCGCAGCGTGATGCCGGAAGTGACGTACCCCACCCATCTCCACTTTCTTTCTGCTGGAGGGTTCGTTGGCTGCTTCGTCAGGGGGGTGCGGTGGATTTTGACCTTTGCCCCAGCGTCGTGTAGGTGATGAACTAGTAGGCGGGAGGGCACCCCAGTTTCCTACTGGGGGCAGTCAGAGAGTGTGCGTCTGGAGAGGGGGAGACTGTTAACCCTTTCGGCCTATTGGCGGGAATTGGATCGCTAAACATCCCCTCCGTCCCCCATAGGGAGCTGAGGTTTTGAGACCCTCCACCTTTGATTTGGGCCAAGTGAGTCTCTCCTCCGCTGGGCAGGGTTGGGGCGGCCCCTGTCCCCCAGTATAGGAAGCAAAATGAGCCCTAGGTGCCCGGAAGCAATGGAGGAGTCCAGTTGGCTGGAGAGAGAGGTGCCTTCCTTTGGCTGGAAGTAGCTCTCTCCTGCTGACGGGCCGCCCCTTTCTTGCTGCAGCGTGCGGGCACAGCACATCTCCCAGCAGCCCCCTTCCTCCTACAGAGCCCGTTTCCGGCTTCCGATCCTCCAACAAGATGTTACTATTGCTGCTGCTGCTGCTGTCGCCCATGTGTTGGGCCGTGGAGGTCAAGCGGCCCCGGGGTGTCTCCCTAACCAGTGAGTCGGCCACTGGAGGTGGTTTACAGCCGGGGCCGGGGTCGTGGTGGTGGGGGATGGGTAGGGTGTGGAAGGATCCTGGGATAGGCACTTAGAGCCTTGTGCCTCGGTGTCCCGGTCTTTGGGCAGGGAAGGTGGCAGTGCTCAGCTGGTGGATGAAAGGGCGAGGAGCCACTGGGCTGAAAGGGCCTCTTCCTGCCCTGGGCTAAGCTCCTTGCCCACCTCCCCAGACCATCACTTCTACGACGAGTCCAAGCCTTTCACTTGCCTGGATGGCTCTGCCAGTATCCCTTTTGATCAGGTCAATGATGACTACTGTGACTGCAAAGATGGCTCAGATGAACCAGGTGAGCTTTATCTTCTTTCATTCGTTCATTCATTCATCATATTGAGCAGTCAGTGAGTGCCATGTCCTGTGATGTAACCAAGACAGACTGAGTCCTGTCCTCACGTGGCTCCCTGTTGAGTAGGGGAGGAATGCAGGCACAGATGTGTGTAGTCAGTGGTTTGGTGAAGAGATCTGTAGGTAGCTAAGGGAGCCCCAGAAAGGCCCCGACCCGGTCTAGGGGTCAGGAGGTAAGGTCTCGGCTGAATACTGAAAGGTGCTGCAAATGGAGGGGCCAGCATGTGCAAGCACCCAGGGGGTGGACAGAAGTTGGGGCTGAAGGATGGACAGAGCCCGAGTTGGAGACAAGGCAGGGGGTAGGGTTGGCAGGGCCCTGTTCTAGAGGCAGGAAGGAGCACTGGAGAGTTTTGTTTCAAGCCCTGAGCGTGCAGTTGTCTTGCCTCTCCTTACGTGGCATCAGTTACTCTCACATTTCTCGTGCTCCCTGGGTACACAGTGGGTGTGACATGTCAACATCTGAGCACACCCTGCAACCCCCCGTCTTCTTTCCCGCAGGCACAGCTGCCTGTCCCAACGGCAGCTTCCACTGCACCAACACTGGCTACAAGCCCCTGTACATCGCCTCCAGATGGGTCAACGACGGAGTTTGCGGTGAATGAGCTCACACCAGGGTTGAGGGCCGGGTGGTGGGTGGAGGGCACGAGGAGGCGCCGTCAGGTCTGATGGTGCCCTCACCTCTGCCCTCAGACTGCTGCGACGGGACGGACGAGTACAACAGTGGGATTGTCTGTGAAAACACCTGCAGGTACGTGGGGGACACTCCTTACCCACCCCCACCCTCGACCTTGCCTCGCCCTGCTCGGGGAATCAGGTTCCCTCTCTTCTGCTTTTGTGTATCGAGTGCTTACCCCGTGCCAGGTGCCTGGCCAGTGCTCCATCAGTAGTCTTCCCTCTGGCCTGGAAGCAGGTGCAATTTGTTTGCCTGTTCAACAGACCAGGAAGCTTAACCTTAGGGAGGTGAATGACTCCCTCAGGGTCACGGAGCTAAGGAATAGCAGAGCCAGGACTCGTACCCAGGGTGGTCTAACTTGAGACTCCATGCTTTTCATTGCTACGCTCTGCAGCAGGACCTGAAAACTGAAATGCCTGCGGGCAGGTAATTGAAACAGCAGAAGCAGGCTGAGTATAAGGCGGTAGGGAGTGGTGGGGATTGTGGCATCTAAAGGGACAGCAGCCCTCCATTCCAGTGAGTTGAGGGCAGATGGCAGGGCCAGGTTTGTCTTTTCAAGAAGCTGAAAGTCCCAATACTTTTTCTTAAAATTTATTATCGTATTATTTATTTATTTAATTTTGACAGAGACGGTGGGGAGGTGATTAGATTTATTTATTTTTTTAAGAGGAGGTACTGGGGATTGAACCCAGCACCTTCTGCATGCTAAGCATGCATTCTACCACTTGAGCTATACCCTCCCCCTGAAAGTCCCAATGCTTACGTAAACTCTCCTGATGGGAGATCTTTTAAGTAGAGAGTAAACTGAGCAGAATGTGCTCACTGGCCGGGTTGCCCTTTGGGTCTGGGAGTCTGTGATTTCTGTGCTTTTCTCTCCTTCCTCTCTTGGGAGCTGCCTTCCAGCCCGAT
Organism: Camelus bactrianus; assembly: GCF_048773025.1. NCBI lineage: Eukaryota > Metazoa > Chordata > Mammalia > Artiodactyla > Camelidae > Camelus > Camelus bactrianus. Next base: position 26,000,406 of record NC_133560.1, read on the forward strand.
GTCCCAGCACCCCCTAGTCCCTCCCCTGACCCTGAGGATGGGTGACCCCTGCCCACTGTCCCTCCTCCCGCAGACAAGAGAGCCTGGGGAGGTGGGGGAAGGAGGGTTTGCTCTGCCATCTTTGCCAGCAGAGGTGGAGGGTGACGGCAGCGGGGGGTTGAACCCTTCTGGAGGAGGCAGACCTAGTGGGTCCTAAGTGCCGCCGGGTGGTGCTTGTGTGTCCCCTCTCCCCAGAGAGAAGGGCCGTAAGGAGAGAGAGACTCTGCAGCAGATGGCGGAGGTGACCCGTGAAGGGTTCCGCCTCAAGAAGATTCTGATCGAGGACTGGAAGAAGGCCCGAGAGGAGAAGCAGGTGAGGGGCCTGCCGAGGTCGGCCCAGGGTGACAGGGAGGCAGGGACTGGCGAGGCTGGATGGAGTTTACATCTGCTCCCAACTCCTGCTGTCCTGGGGCCAGTTACTGTCTGTCTGTACCTTGGTTCACTTGTGGGTCCACTGGCGTTTAGTGGCCAGTTAGTCCAGTACCAGGTGGGTGGCAGGCAGCGCAGGTGTCGACCAGGGCCTTGGGTGCAAACTGAAGTGGGCTCGGAGGAGCTCTGGTGCTCCTAGAACAGGGGGTACGTGCCTGCATCCCAGTTCTGGGGTTCTGTCATCTGTAAGAGGGCCGATGACTGGCTTCTCACTTCTGGGGGAAGATTCAAGATGGGGTCAGTTAGCTGCAGTTAGGTTATTAGTTCAATAGAATGGGTGCTGGGGGAGTGGGGCAGAAGAGGGTGTGTCCCCAGGGATGTGTCTCTGCCCCCCTTGGCTGTTTGATGGGTCAGAGCCCTCAACATTGCTCCTGGGCTCCTGCCTGACCCACTGAGCAAGGGTTCCAGCTCTATTTCTCTTCCCCCGGAAGGTTCCAGGTCTTTCCGTTCTCCATGGCCTGGCTGGTGAGGTACCTCCTGAATTCATGGGGCAGTGAATTCAGGGGCAGATATTTCCTGACTTTAGGGGATAGTTAGGGGAGCCGTGTGGTGAAGTTGGCTTCATGTGACCTTTGCCCTCCTGGGAGGATCCTGGCAGCAGGCCAGGCTGAGGTGTTGGCCAAGGTCTTGGAAAGAAAGCGATCCCGTGGTGCTTAGACTTAAGTCCCTACAGCTTGGGACCCCAACCCTAAGCTGGAGCCTACCCAGCACACATGTTACTTTTTGAAATAGCCACAGAGGCCCAGGATGTGCTGTGTACTGGGCTCACGCTTCATGGCTTGAAGCAGACATGAAACTAGATGTGGGACTGCCTCAAGGATGCATCTGCTAGTGGGAGGGGCAGACAGACAAAGTGACAGCCAGGGCTGCTGGGAAAAGGGATATTCGGAGGTGCAAAGCAGAGAGGAGACTTTTGCTCGGTCCGTCTGCTCCCTGAACCTGTCTTGGGGGCAGGAAGCAAAGAGGACTTACTGGAGGAGGAAGCCTCCATCTAAACTAAAATCTGTACAGTAATTCAGAGTTAGCCAGGCAGAGTGGGTGTAGGTCTGCTTGGTATCAGAGTTTAAGACTGTGGTGGGAAGAATGGGGCTGGAGAGGTGGGGGCAGGGGCCTGGTCGTGCAGGGCCTCGGGCTATGTTGGGGTGTTTGGGTTTCTCTCCAGCGGGCTGCCAGGAACCCCAGAGGTCCAGAGAAGGGTGTGCATTTTGGACAGATCCTGTGGCCACAGTGTGGAGTAGAGGCAGAGAGGTGGTGGTCTGTGAGGGAGCAGGCAGAGCAGAAAGAGAGCTGGCCCCGTGTCTTCTGCCCACCCAGAAAAAGCTCATTGAGCTGCAGGCTGGCAAGAAGTCCCTGGAGGACCAGGTGGAGATGCTGCGGGCAGTGAAGGAGGAGGCCGAGAAGCCAGAGAAGGAGGCCAAAGACAAGCACCGGAAGCTGTGGGAAGGTGCGCCCGGCGGGACTGTGGCTTGCCCTTGGCTTCTGGCCTGGAGGAGCCTGGGGTCGGGAACCTCTTCCTCGTTACCTCTCGTTTGTTGTTTCACTGATTGTTGGTAATGATGCCTTCGTTCCCTTTGGGTTTGGTTATTTTTGACTGTATGTTGGTCATCGTGTTTAGAAGTCATTTATAGGAGTACCTTGCAGCCGGACAGGAGGTTCTTCTCTGGAGGGTAGGGAGAGCTTTTGTTTCTGCCATTTCTGTGGGAACACTATTCCTTTCAGGGATTCCCTGACTCCACATTCAGGGCAGGAGCTTCCTCCAGCCTCTCAGGCAGTGTGAGCCGAGGTCTGAGCACAGGCTGGGGGAGTTCTGGGCCAGCATATCTCTGCGGGGAGCTCCGTGGGGTTACAGTCATTGGGAGAGAGGGGTCACCTTAGACTTTAGATTTTCATTTCCCTTCCCTCACAAGTTACCAAAACGGACACCCATGTTTGCCAGGATTAGCCAAATCCCTGAGGGTGAAAGCGGCTTCCGCACACTCTTACCTTCTCGCCTTCCTCTTTGCCCTGGCAACTCCTACTGCCTTGGCTGGTTTTAAGGTGATTTTTTTCATGTTTTGTCCATGTTTTGTTTCTCGCTCTTGGCAGATTGTGCTGCCATTATGGGAAATCTGAAGCCTTGGCCTTTGTTCTTGGCCTGCTTGGTGTAAGGACACACATGGTGGAAGCAGGAGCGAAGGGAGAGATGAGGCAGAAACCCGTTCCAGACTAGTGAGAGGACAAAGCCTTGTGAGAAGGATTTGGAGTTGTGGCCCTAGCTGCTCACAGGGCTGGTGACCAGGAACTGGCAGCCTTCTCTCTGAGCCCGTGCTGTTCATTTCCTCCATCTTTCTCAGCATCTGCTGCGTTTTTCCTTCATTCCCTCTCTCTGTCCCGATTTCTCATCATCAGTAATTCAGTCATTCGTCCAACAAGCACTTGCTGAGTGCCTGCTCTGTACCAGGCATACCCCAGGTGTCGGCAGTACAGCACAGAACAAGATGGAGAAAGCCCTTGCCTTTAGGGTGAGGGAGGGAGTGCAGGCAGAGGGAACAGGTGCAAAAGCCCTGAGGCAGCATGATGTCTAGTTTTTAAGGTGCAGCAAGGAGGCCACGTGAGGGAGTGAGAGCATCATGGGGGAGACAAGGGCAGGTGCTGGTGGGGCAGGCTGGGCAGGGAGGCCTCAGGCTTTTACCCCAAGTGAGGGGAGAGCCCTTGAGGATTCTGAGCAGAGGAGCAGGAGCCAGGAAGCTGGGGAGGAGCTGACTGCACTGGTCCAGGCAAGAGAGGAGGGGGCTGGGACCAGGGTGTGGGCTGTAGAAGTGGAGAGAAGTGGGTGGAGTTTGGGTACAACCTGAAGGCAGACCCATCCTCCCCCAGCCTAGCGCAGGTGAGCAGAGAGGCTTCCAGTCCAGAGTTCCAGTGGCCTGTTGCCAGGGCCACCTGCACAGATTCCCTTCTTCCTTCCCTTCTGCCTCCAGCCTGGCTTCCACCATTTTCCACTCCTTGGAGACCTTGGGACCTTGTTATTTCTTCTCTTTCCCAGGGGGTGGTCTCCAGCTGGCACCTTCCTTCTACCTAGAAGCACGCTTAGGCTCTGCCCCCCAGAAGGCTGTGCCCAGCCTCCACCTTCTCCCCAGTGCTGTGAAGCTGGGCAGTCTTTTCTGTCTTTGTCCTGATGGAAACTAACTTCCTAAACTTCCTTGTTCTCCTGGTTTCTGAGGCCCAGATTTCCCCTGCCCCTTTCTCAAACTTGTGAGCTTTTCTCTACCTTCATGGAAACCACTCCTCCACGAGGGCGGTCTTCTTGCCTCTACTCCATCTGCTCAGTGGGCCTCTTTTGAGCTGGGACCCTGACCTGGAAATCCAGCTGTACCTGAATGTACTTGGACCCCAGATTCACCAGGTCACCCCCTTCTCCCCCAAGCCTCCTTCCCCCCCTGAGTGACAACTGCCATTGGCTCATCCTGGGTCATACGGCTGCCCATGAACGAATCCTTGGAGCCGGGAGGCACAGCGCAGGTTCTGATTGGCCAGGCCCCAGGGCTTGAGTGTAGGGTGAGCAGCCGTCCCCAGGGAAGTGGAGGGAGGGGTATTTGCTGGGAAAGTGAAGCCAAGGGTTGAGATTCCCCTCCTTCACTGGAGTCTTCTTGCTCCTGTTCTTTGCCCTCCTGGGTTTTGGAGTGAGTAGCTGGTGACCAAGTCATGCACAAGGGGTCACCCAACTCGGACTTTTAAGAGTGGTATGAGTTCCAAAGCCGATCATCTTGGGTAGAGGGTGTGGGTGTGTGTTAGAGACATGGGGTGTGACTGGGGCCTTGAAAGAAGGCTGGGAGTTCCCTGCTCTGTTTTTCCCTAGTTTCTGTTTGATTTAAAATATTCCATCTGATTTCCATATTCTCTGTGAAAAAGAATTTGGTAACAGTCTCCAAAGTGGTAAAGCAGCCAGGGAGAGTCTTCTCCTCCAGGGCAGCATCTCCTCAGGAGGTAAACCTTCCGGACCTCTCCTGCCCATCCCAGACAGAGATGCAGTTCTGCAGAGTGTAGTGACTCCGAGTGTTGACTCTAAAGCCACACCTCAAGTGCTCAGTGGTCCCTTGTAGCTGGTGGCTGTCATTTTGGACAGTGCAGGTGTAGACCATGTGCATCTCTGTGGAAGGTTCTGTCGGACAGCGCTGGTCGACCTGGTGAATGGGTGTTGTGCTGCGCCAGCGTGCACCTAACTTCCTTTTTTTTTTTTTTTTCTGAATCCTTCACTTTTTTTCTTGTTGTGGTAAAATTCACATAATGTACAATTTACCATCTTACTGTTTTCTTTTTTTTGGTGGGGGAAGTAATTGGGTTTATTTATTTCTTTATTCTTGGAGGAGGTACTGGGGATTGAACCCAGGGCCTCATGCATGCTAAGCATGCGCTCTACTACTTGAGCTGTACCCTACCCCTCAACTATTTTGAAGTGTACAATTTGGTGTCTTTAAGTACATCCACGATGTTGTGCAGCCATCACTGCTGTCCAGTTCCAGAACATTCCCAAGGGAGCCCTGTGCCCATCAAGCAGTCCCTCCCCATTCCCCCACCCCCAGCAGCCCCTGGCAACCATGCATCTGCTTTGGATTTCTACGGATCTGTCTGTCCTGGACGTTTCACATCAATGGAGCTAGGCAGCTTGTAACCCTCGTGACTGGCTTCTTTCCCCAAGCATCGTGTTGTCAAAGTTCATCCACATTGTAGCCTTGTGTTGGGCCCCTGCTTCCTTTTAACAGCTGTGTCTATCCCATTGTCTGACTTTGGCAGGATTTGTTTAATTCAGGCGCCGTCTTTTATCAGGTTATTGGTGCTCGTCTTGGCCGTTTTAAGCGCCTGCTGTGTGGTAGGGGTGGCCCTTGGCCCTTTGTGACTGAAGTTGCGATGTTTTCTCCTTTCTTATCGTTCACCTTTGGTGCCAGGTTCTTGGTGCTCCTTGCCGGGCTGTGTGTTAGAACAGGAATTCACTCTTGTCTCGTCTTTGTTTCTGTTTCCATCATCTTGCTTTGCAGCAAGCATCCTTTTCTACAGCGCTGGGTGTTCTTGTAGCTCAAGTTCTCAGGGTGGGGTTGCTGAATCAGGTTCAGGGGTAGGACACCAGGATCTGACCTAGATCCCCAGGGAGGAGCAGGGAGGCGTGTGGGCTCTGGAGGCGGGCAGCCTGGCTGGGGCCCTGGCTCTGCCCCTCACCAGCTGGGTGACCGAGGGCAGGTCCCTTCAAACAGCTGAGCCTCAGGCCCTCACCTGTGAGAAGGATGGTGTCGCCTGGCCTGCTGAGGTCTTGTGGGATCTCCTGGGACACAGACTACTCGTCCTGTTGTAGAGGGCCGAGCTTCGTGGTGGAGCTGCACCATGACTGCTTTCCTGAACCCCACCTGGGCCAGGTGGGGACCAGGAAGGCTGGGGAGGGACCACTGGAGCAGACACGCAGCTGCAGCCCTGCGTCCACTGGCCATGGCTCAGTTCCCTTCTGTGCGGTGGCCTTTCCCTTCTCCCGAGACACTCCCCCGGGCTCCAGGCTCTCCCCCTTCAGGCCACTCCCCCAGCCCGACCTCCTTCATGCTTGACCTCTTCGCCTGGGGGCCTCCTGGACATGGCAGACCTAATGCATGGCCCCCCGCCTCCCCTCGCACCGTCACCAGTCATTCAGACCCGAAGTCTGTGCACCCTGTCAGCTGTCCCTTCAGGATCTCTCCAAATCTGGCACTTCTTGCCAACCCCCTCGCCTGTCTCTTGGCCCCAGTTTGCCCCACACAGTGGCCTGACTGGGCCCCAGGGCCCAGTGTAGGGCTGTGCACGTAGTGAGTCCTGTGGAGTGGGGGCAGGGCAGATTTGGGGGTGGGCGGAGGGTGATGGAGCCGGCCCCTCCACAGAACAGCAAGCTGCCTCCAAGGCCCAGCGGGAGCAGGAGCTGGCTGCCAGTGCCTTCCAGGAGCTGGACGATGACATGGATGGGGCGTGAGTGCCTGCACGGCCTGCCCTGGGGTCCCTCTTCCCACTCCCTGCGTTTAGAAATCAGCCACAGCCCACCTCCTCACCCTGGGGCCTGAGCTGATCCCAAGCCCTCTCTGAACAAGGCGCTGCTTACTCTTGGATAAAATGGGTCTAGAGCAGCTCCGGGTGGAGGAGATGAGGGGGAACCACCCCTGCAAGGAGCTGGGCTTTTGGCAAGCCTACTCCAGGGCCTGGGTCGCTTTGGTGAAAGTCAGAACCCACCTGTGTCTTGAACTTGCCAACTGAGCCCAGGCTCAGTGGAGGGTGGGCTGTCGGGAACAAGGGGGCTGGGCAGGCCCCTCAGTGGGAGGTGTGGGGCATCGAGGTGCAAGGGGCTTCAGAGGGACCAAAGTGGACAGAATGCACAGGTTGGTCTGTTCCCTGTTTGGTGGTGGTGGCAGGCAGGGGGACAGGAGGTGGTGCCCGGGCTGTCGTGGGTATTTGGGCTTCGCTGGGTGGAGGGTGCCAGGCCGAGGGTAGTTTCGCTGTTCTGGGTTCTAAGGGTGGAAGGAAGTGGAAGCTGAGTGGCTCAGGAGAGCGGTCTTGAGGGACCCAGGGGGTCCAGATGTCTCCTAATCCCACCCCTGAGTCTGTCCCTTCCTTGAGCCCCTCAGGAGGGGGTAGGAGGCAGGGACTGGGTACCTGGGACCTGCTCCTCCCGGACACAGGGGCCAGAGGCGGGGCCCATCCCCAGACCTCATCTTTTCCCAGCTTCCTGCTGCCCACCCCTCCCTGCCCCAAGGTCCTGAAGCAAGTTCTCAGGAGGGGCCCTGGCAGGGGAGACAGGCAGCTGGCTGGGAGCCAGTGGGCCTCACCCCTCCTTTGGCTTCTGTTTGTGCTCCTAAAGGGTCTCGGTGGCCGAGCTGCAGACCCACCCGGAGCTGGACACGGATGGAGATGGGGCGCTTTCAGAAGGGGAAGCCCAGGTACCCACCCTACCCCTTTTCCTGGGACTCCTAGAGGGGATTGCCCCAGGGTGACCTCAGGTCCCGAGGGTCCTGGTCCCATGGAAAGTTCCCTGCTGGCCCCAGGCCAGGGCTGCTGGGGCACCTGGTGTGGCCGATGTGCCATGCCTTGCCTGGGTGAGCAGGAGGGCAGCCACCCAAGGCTGCTTCTTCCTGCCCTTTGGGACCTGGTGGGGTTACACAAGTACCCCTGGCACCTGGTCAAGATAAAGCCAAGTTCCCCACACACGTGCCTACACCTGCCCGCCCCCCCCCCCCCCCCCGCCAAGTGCACGTACCTGATTTGCCCTTTTCACAGGCAGGCCTTTTGCTCTTTTTCCTCACAGGTTTGGACTCCTGCTTCCCGGTCTCCCATCCATCTCTGTCCTGCTGGTCCCTCTTCCTGTCCCACCCTGCCCTCTGCGTCTCCCACCTAGGGGCTGGCAGCGTCTGGTTGTCTCTCACTTTCCCTCCCTGGTCTCTCTAGTCCCCACCCTCTCCTCTCCGGCCCCCTCCTCTTTCCCACAAGCCTGTGCTGCCCCCTTCTGGCTGCTGCGCCTCACCCCGCCTGGCCCCAGCCTGGCCTTGGGCGGTCAGGCCGTGCTGTGCCTGGCACCACAGCCTGAGGCCCCCCTCGAGAGTGCCTGGGGTGCGGGGTGGCGCATGTGGCGTCCTGATCCTCACACCACCCCAACATCCACACACAGACCCTCCTTGGGGGAGACGCACAGACGGATGCTGCTTCCTTCTATGATCGTATATGGGCTGCCATCCGGGACAAATACCGGTCCGAGGTCAGTGGGGCAGGGAGGGCAGGGAGGTCCTGCCCCCTCACCCCGTCCCTTGACGCCTCACAAAGAAACTGCTTCCAGTTCTGGCATCGGGCCACGCTGACCAGCTGGGCGACCCCCCCACTCTCCACAGAGGCCGCCCTGCCTGCCCCCAGCCGTCTGTCCCTCCTCCTCCTCTCCCTCCCTCCCTCTTGGCTCCTCGAAAGGGGTGGAGACTTGAGGCTGCCCCTGGGCAGTAGTGTGAGCCAGGACCCAAGCCCTGGGGGTGGCAGGTGGACCCCTGAGTCCACAACACCAACCACTTTGCACATCTGCCAGGTGCTGCCCACTGACCCGCCATCGCCTTCTGTACCCGACTTGATGGAGCCTAAGGAAGAGCAGCCCCCAGTGCCTTCACCACCCACAGAGGAGGAGGACGAGGATGAGGAGGAAGAAGAGACAGAGGAGGAGGAGGAGGAGGAAGAGGAGGAAGAGGATTCCCAGGTGCAGGGGGAGCAGCCCAAGGTGTGTGTTTAGGGGAGAAGGGGGTGATAGGGTGGGGGCGGGGTCACTCGCTGACTCTGTACACCCCCTGCAGGAGGCCCTGCCCCCACCTGTGCCCCCCCAAGCAGCCAGCCCCACAGAGGAGGACAAAATGCCACCCTATGACGAGCAGACACAGGCCTTCATCGATGGTGAGGGCTGAACCTGGGAGGGAGGGGATGCCCCCATTGCCTGCACCTTCAGGGGCCCAAGAAGCAGGCCTTACCTGCTCTCTTGAGACGGGCTTGGGCTGGCTCCAAGCAAGCCCAGGGGACTTGGTGGCCTGGACGGGGCATCTGGGGCCTGAGGAAGCCAGCACCACCCCCTCCAGCCCCAGGGGACCTCCTGCCTCCTCACAGGCTGCGGCTTGTTTGTGCTACTCCTGGCAGGTGAGGAGCCAGCTGAGCCCAGGAGCCCTGGCCCTGCTCCCTCTGGAGCTGAGAGCCTGGGCAGTGAGGTGGGGTCTGCCCTGGGGCTGGCGAGGCCCCCAGGGTCTTCCTGGGCCCAGCCCTTGCCCAGAGCAGGCCCGGGGGCTGGAGGAAACAGGCATGTTTGGGGCATCCCCTTCCTCTTCCTGGATTGGGGCAGGGGCACCTCTGACCTCCTTCCCCACCCCACCAGCCGCCCAGGAGGCCCGCAACAAGTTTGAGGAGGCCGAGCGTTCCTTGAAGGACATGGAGGAGTCCATCAGGTGCGGGGGTGTGTGTGTGGCTACAGCAAGGCCATGTCTCCACCGGGCCCAGCCGCCTGTTCCTGGGCTCCCCAGAGGAGGTGGTAATGGGGAGTCGCCCAGGCAACCTCTGGCAAGGTGGTGGCGGCTCCTGCAGAAAGGGTCCCCAGAGAGGCCTGCTGCTGCTGGAGCAGGCCTTCCTGTGTTGTGCTCAGTCTGGCTGGGGCATCCCGGCAGCCCCTTCACCTCCAGCCTCCCATTTTAGGAACCTGGAGCAGGAGATTTCCTTTGATTTTGGCCCCAACGGGGAGTTTGCCTACCTGTACAGCCAGTGCTACGAGCTCACCACCAATGAGTGCGTCCTCCGTGGGCAGGCGGGGCGGGCGGGCTCGGAGGGCCTGGGCCTGAGCAAGGGTGTGGGGGAGCAAGAGGGGGGCCTGAGGAGGAGTCACTGGAGTTGGAGGTACCTGTATGCCCCCTGTGTGTGGGGACATCATGGGGGTTGGGGCTCATGTCCCCCCACCCACCAGCCCCCTCCCATGACAGGTATGTGTACCGGCTCTGTCCCTTCAAGCTTGTCTCGCAGAAACCCAAGCTCGGCGGCTCCCCCACCAGCCTTGGGTGAGTGGGCTTGGGTTGGGTCCCCCTCCTCTGGCCCCTGGCACCTGGTCCCCCTAGCCGGCCCCCCTCAGCACCCCATCTCCCACAGCACCTGGGGCTCGTGGGCTGGCCCCGACCACGACAAGTTCAGCGCCATGAAGTACGAGCAGGGCACGGGCTGCTGGCAGGGCCCTAACCGCTCCACCACTGTGAGTGCCTGGCTGGCGGGGGTGGCGGGGGTACCCAGGCCCACTGAGCCCGCCTGAGCCCCGCCTGCCCTCCCCACCAGGTGCGCCTGCTGTGCGGGAAGGAGACAGTGGTGACCAGCACCACGGAGCCCAGCCGCTGCGAGTACCACATGGAGCTGATGACGCCAGCCGCCTGCCCGGAGCCGCCACCCGAACCGCCCGCTGAGGGTGACCATGACGAGCTCTAGCCCTGCCCTGCCTGGCGCAAAGGTCGGTGGGGAGGTGGGGCTCCCGCCTCGGCTTGAGGGTGTGAAGGGCATAAGGAAAACACCTTGGCCGCATCCCTGCTCCCCTCACCTGTAGCCCTCCATTTCTCTTTCTCACTTGGCTTCTCTCCGGCCCCAGAACCTCAAGACATGGAACCGGCCCCCAGCGGTGCTGCCCACCTGCCCCTCAGTCTGTGGATCAAAGCCTGCCCTTCAGGATCTCCTAGTGGTCCCTGCAGGGCAGGAACCGGGTGGGGCTCCGTGCCCTGCTCTCAGAGGCCAGGTGGGGCAGAGCCATGTTCCCAGGCCCTGGCCGCCTCCACAGATGTTAAAAAGGAGGCTGCTTTCCCTGGACCCCCACCCTGGTGGCCCCCACCCCACGGCCCCGCCCTGTCCCTCACCCAGGGCATCTGCCTCCCCTCCTGGTGGGGATAAATGACTTAATCCGTGACCTCCAAACAATAAACGTGATCCCCCACAACCTGCTATGTCTGTCTTGCTTTGCTCTGGTGTGGTATGGGCCGGGGTGGCAGGGCTGGACGCAGGGCAAGTGGCTGCATGTAGATCCCGTTCAGCCTCCTCCTTGATCAGGCTGCTGCCACAGCTGGGGTCTCACCTGAGATGATTCACACCTGGGATGTCCTGTGGACAGTGGAGCTTGGCACCACGGGACAGCCAGCCCTGGGGCCACTTCTGTCTGGGTTTCCGCCTGGGCCTGTCTCCCACCCCACAATCACATGTGTGCTGTGGGGAGGCTGAGGGACTCCAGATGAGAGCCAGGCCCAGAGAGGGATAGCGGCCACGGAGCAGGGCCAACAGCACAGGCGCCAACACTCGCATGCAGGTGCGCACACACACCCGAGGTCGTAAGATTCTGAACTTTTATTTTCTGGCATGAAAAGTACAAATAATTAAACAATTCCATGTAAAAGTCTGTTACCGCGGCCAGGCCTGGAATCCCGGTAATAAATAGTCTAAACTCAACGCAAAGTGTTCTTGTTGGGTTTTGGGTTTTTTTTTTTTTTTTTGTCTTTTTTTTTTTTTTAACAGTTCTTTATCACCTCCAACATGGACTCTGTCATGATTTGAAACCATCCAAATAAATAACAGGATGAAGGGAGGGCTGGAGGGGCTGAGCCCCTTCCCCACAGGCCCTGCCCCTGTCCCCCCCAGGGATGTGGAAGACCCCAGGCCCCCTCCCCCGGGGTGAGGGGCTGGCCTCCAGGAAGGGGGCCTGGCTGGCTGGGCTGAGTTCTGTGTTTTAGAAAAAGAAGTCCCCTCTCAGTCTGGGGGGTTGCGGGGGGCCCAGGCCTCAGTGAGAGGGTGTGGGGAGGTGCCCCCTCTCCAGAGCCCGGCTGCCCCCAGGGTGGGGGACAAACCCAGCCCTTATTGCTCACAGACGCCTCCGCCACGCTGCCCACGTGCGGACACGTGTCCCCGCGTGCGGAGGGCAGAGGGGAGAAAGCCCCAAGGAAACAGCAGAGGGAGAGGGATGGGCCCACTGGGGGGCCTGCCCTGCTGGAGGGGAGCGGGGAGGTCAGGGAGGACTTAAAAACCACAAGAATAAATAGGTTCGTGTATCAAGAACAAGCTAGGGTTTCACCAGCTAAATAGGACTGAAAAAATTCTCAAGACGAGCAAAAATAATCCCATTAAGATCCCGGACGTCGCTGGCCGCGGGGACCGCCCCACAGAGCACAATGCCCCCCCGGGCGCCGCTCGGCTTTCATTACTGTTATTAATAATTATTATTACTTTAATGATTCCACTTCCCCTTTTATAAATAAATTAGGCATAACCACGTATCGGCAAAACTTAAAGAAACAAAGAGAACATCGTGGTTCCTTTAAACTTGCAAACTGGATGAAGGAACAGAAATATACACAAATGTCCTTACAGGTAACAAGGAGGATAAATAGTTAACATAGCAATAAGTTAAAACTACAAGAAGCTCAATTCGGCAAAAAAGTACAAGAAAGTTAACTGGTGCCAGTTTATGTCTGTTTTTTTTCCTTTTTTTTTTTTTTAATCTCTTCTGTGTGTGTGGGTTTTTTTTTTCTCTCTTCCTTTTTTTTTTGTCGCTTTTTTTCTCTTCTGTTTGTGTTTTTTGTCGCTTTTTTGATTTTTTTTCTTTTTGTTCCTTGCAGCAGAAGCTCCACAGACGTTTAATAACAACACCGGGAGGGGTGGGGGAGAGAGAGCTGGGCAGTCAGATGGGGCCATGGCCGGACACCAAACGCAGGGACACCAGAGGGAGGGCAACTGAGGCTGAAACTGGGGTTTGCAATTCTTAGCTCTGACTGGGCCCACGGTGGGGGGCGGAGGGTGGGGTTGCTGCGAGGGCTCCCAGGGCTCCAGCCTTTGGCTTCTGTTGGATTTTTTTTTTTTTTAACAAAGAATGAAAACTAGGGGAATGGAAAGTCCAGACAGAAGCCAAGGCTGGGGCTCAGGATGGAGGCTGCGTCCACTGCCCTCACTGATCTGGAAAGACGGAAAAACCCAACAAACTGAAAGAGGATGACGAGTGGACGGGAAGGGAACTTGGGGCTGGGCCCCTGGGCCCGTCCACCCCGGGCCTGGCAGGGAGTGAAGGGTGCTTGCTGCTGGGGAGGCCCTGGCGCGTGGAGGCTCAGGGCCTGGCCTCCCTCTCGGCCTTGTGGGCCAGGGCCTTGGCCCAGGGAGGCTCAGCCCCAGGGACGGGGGTCCTTTGGCCTCAAGTGTTGGGGGGGCTGCCTCCGGCCCACCATGACGCCAAAAGGGGAACGAGGTATCGTGTGTCTGGATGCATGGACGCTGTGTGCGCACGCCTGTGTTCGAGGGCGGCAGGGACCACTGAGGAGCCAGGAGAGAGCTCTGCAGAGAACCTGGGGCAGGGAGCGAGTGGGGCTGAGTGCCAGGAGGAGGGGCTCACCAGCCTCACTGGAGGAAGTGGGCCGCAGACTGGGCTGGGGTCTGGGCGGGGACCTCTCCCCTGGGCCTGAGGGACGCTGTGGGTCCGTGTGGGTGTTACATCTCGGATTCTCCACGACTGGGTGTCTAGATTTGTGTCCAGATGAATCTGCCTCCACTTTCACGTGGCCACGTGCACGTGTGGAGCTATCCCCATGTCCCCGCATGCATGTGCCCACGTTTGTCCCTGGCCACAATCACCTGTGTCCACGCTGATTGTGGCCACATTTGCCCACGTCCATGTTCACCGTGGCCATATTTATGTAGCCCCACACTTCGGTCTTCTGTTTACCTACAAGTCTGTCTACATGTCTGAGTTGGGCCATCAAGTTCCTGAGGCGTGTCTCTGGGTCTGTCTGTGCTGTTATGTGTCCATGGGGTGTGTATGTGTTTGTGTGTGTGCCCCGGCATGTCTTTGCGTGGCTGTATCTCTGTGTAGCCCTGTGGACCCCCCCAGCCTCTCAGCCCTGCTCCCCGTGCCTGCCCCAGTTGGTAAACATAACCTGCCAAAATATTTTCTTTTTTTTTTTTTTGTCTTTTTTTTGTGTTTTTTTTTTCAAGTTCAAGAATCCCCAGTAAAAATTCTCCACGAGGTCTTTTTTCCCTTTTTACAAAAATAGAGTTTTTCTTCCCCTCCCACCCCCCCTTTTTTTTTCATTTTGTTTCTGCTTCCAGCCCCTCCCCCTGCTCCTCACACTCCGCCCAGGGGCTCTGGGCCAGGGATGCCCACACCCCTCTCACGTTTAGCTTTTTTGGGGATTTTTAAACCTGTTCCCACCCCCTCAGGCTCACCAAGGTGTTGGGGAGACCTGGGCAAGGGGGCCTGGGAGGGCACCCCCAGTGCCCCCCCAAGCCATCCATGGAGGGTGGTTGAAGGTGGCTGGGGGCACATCTCTGCTTTCGTTTTAGCCAAAAAAGGAAACAAAAAACCTTCGCCATGAACAAAACCAAGACGAGAGAGTGAACAGCCCAGCCTGAGGGGGGGGTGCGAGGGGAGGCAGAAGGATGGGGTGGGGGACCCCCAGGTACCCCCCACTCCCTGCAGACCCTCCCACCGAGTGCTCACCCTGTGGCTTCCGCAGGGACACGGGGCCCTCGTGCCGTCCGTGGTCTGCTGCGCTGTCTCTCTCGGGCCCCTCTCTCTCTCTCTCTCTCTCTGTCTCTGCTGCCCGGGGAGGGTGGGGAGGGCGGCGGCGGCTCAGGCCTTGTGCTGTTTGCTGGTCTTGAAGGACACCTGCAGCACGCGCTCGCCCAGGCGGTAGCCGTTGAGGCTGGCGATGGCCATGGCCGCCTCATCGTAGTTGGTCATGGTGACGAAGCCGAAGCCCTTGCACTTGTTGGTGGTGAAGTCACGGATGACCTTGACATTGGTGACCGCCCCGAAGGGCCCGAACAGCTGCCACAGCACACTCTCATCAGCCTCCGGAGACAGGTTGTACACGAAGATGCACCAGCCTGCGCCCGCCGCGCCCCCCGACAGGCCCACGCCCGCCAGGCCGCTCATGCCATCAATGGCGATGGGTGAGAACCTGGCGATGAGCGACAGGGGACTACTTTGGGGGTCACGCGGGCTCTGCCCTGACCCCCGGCATGCCCCCGACCTGGTCATGACCTCCAACTGTGCTGTGACCTTGGGACCTTGTGTGTGACCCCTGCATTGTCCTGACCCTGCCACGGCCCTGTGACTTCCCTCTGTGACCCTACTTTAAACTCTACATTCTGAGCCACTGAGACTCCAGCCTCCAATCTCCATCCTGTCCTGACCTCTGACCCTCCCTGAACGTTAGGTACTCACTCATGAGCCTGCCCTGACCCCCGATCCACCCCCTGACCCTATGACCTTGGACCCTGCCTGGTCCTCAGCACTGTTGTCCCTGACCCCTTCCCCACCCCTGACCACCACCCTCCCCTGGGCACCTCTTCCTACCTACCCAACTCCTGCCCTCGCCCTAACTAGGACCCCACCCTGACCCCGCCCTTGGCAATGCTGCCCCACCTGCCCCGCTGGCCACCCTGCCAGGTGGAAGCCCACCCTGTCCACTTCCTTCTAGCATTATTTGTTTGCACAAGCCGTCCCTGTTGCCAGGAACTCTAATTCCGCTCTGCTCCTGTCTACTGAGTGATGTCTCCGCTGGGTCCCCATCACCCCGTCTCCTGCCCCCTTCATAGCCCGATCACTATTCATAGCTATCTCATAAGAGCGGCTGCTTTTTACTAAGCACGTGCGTACTGTGTGCCAAGCACCATGCTCAGAATCATTCCATCTCCATCAGGGACCAACTCTGGCTGGGCCACGTTGTGTCCCCAGCCCCAAGCCAAGCGCCTGGCACTCAGCACATGCTCAACAGCTCTTGACGCTATTAACACGGGGACCGCCACAGAGTCAGGGGCATGGATAACATCGTGGGGGCCTCAAGGTTCATCCCTGACTACCAGGTGGAAGGGGGCATTCTGTGACCCTCAGTAAAGGTTAGCAACAGCGGGGCCAGTGGGGCACAGCTGTGACCTGGGCAACACTGCCTGCCTTTCCATGAGCTAGAGAGGGCCAGACAAGCCTCGCAGGTCCAGTTTTGTAGTAGCTCTTTCTAGGCTCAAGGGCCCCCAAATCTCTTAATGGCCGCACTACTCCAAGACAGAGGCAGTCTAGGGGTGAAGTGGGGGAGGGGTCCATCAGGGCAAGAGTCCAGCGAGGAAGGGAGAGGGGCTGGGGGCAGCGGGGCGGGGGCACTATTACCTCTTGACTCCATAGGCCATGTTGAGCAAATTGTCCAGCCTGTGGAGACAGAAGGGGTGGTCACTGGTGGCTTCTGGGCACGCCCCTCGGCTGTGACGACGGGCAGCCAGCCTGCCCTCCCCACCCCCACCCAGCAGTCCAGCAGCATCAGCCCTGCCCCCGCCTGCCTGCCTGCCCGCTCCCCGCCCGGCTGGACACTGCCTGGCACGGAACCGCAGTCACTCGGGCACTGCCTCTCGCCTGCCCGGCTGTTGCCCGGCCTGCACTGGAGTCCTCGTCTTCCCCCTCCTGGCCACCCAGCCTGGATCGCCTGCCCTTCTCCCCCCAGGCAGGGTTTGGGTCCCCAGAAGGAAAGTTTGGAGCCTCCCCTCCGCAGTGTCAGGGCCAGGCAACTGACAACGCCTCTGACCCGGTTGCTGTGCAGAATAAGGAAGGGTGCCTGGCCTGCAGGTGACTGAGGCGGAGGTGGGGCCAGTCAGAGCCGATCCGATCAGGTGATTCTAAAACTCTTGACGCCAGTAATGCCACTTGGTGTGGCCTGCACACATTGAGCACCTGCTGTATACAAGGGCCAGACCTCAGGCCCTGACAGGCCCCCACATTTCCTCTTTGCTGCCCTCAGCAGCCCCTGAGTGTCCTGGTGTTTTTCCACCCTGCAGAAATGGGGTTGGGAGAGGGCAGCTGTAAGCCTGAGGGGAAGGGAGCGGCAGGGGGCTCACCGGAAGCGCTGTGTCTGATGGTGCAGGGGGCCTGCATAGCGCCGGGCGGAGGACTGGTAGAGGTGAGTGAGCAGGGCCTGCCCGGTCTTCTGACTCGGGTTGTTGGCAAACTTGACTGTGATGGGCTCGGCCGCGCCCAGCGGTTTCTGCCCGTTCAGTCCTTTGATGGCCTCCTCGGCCTCGATCCTCTTGTCAAAGCGGATGAATCCCACACCCCGAGAGACACCTGCCGGGCGCGAGGGTGTCATGGAGATCCCGCCCCTTCCTGTGTGATCCCTCCCCCTCCCCGCCACTTTTCCCTGTTTCTCCACTCTGGTCCCATCTCTGTGCCTCTGCCCAGCTTCCCAGCCAGGTGCGCCCTCCTGGGCAGCCTGACCTGTGACCTGGTCCACCAGGATGCGAGAAGTGATGATGCGACCGTATTGGGAGAAGAGCTGCTCCATCTCTTTCTGGCTCATGGTCTTGGGGAGCCCGCTTACGTACAGGTTCGCATCCCGGATGGAGGCAGAGCTGGGTCTGGCATAGGATACCTGGGGGAGGGGGTCAGGCGAACAGGGGTGAGGGCAAGACCCATTTCCCAGATGGGGAGAGTGAGGCCACATCCAAACCACCACTGAGCAACCGAAATCCCTCATCCGTTTACTCAGCAAATACTGTGAGTAGTCACCTTGGGAGGTAGGTAGGGTCGACCAGGGCTTGGTGAGGGGGGCATGACTGAGATGAAGATAATGTGGCTGGGCCTGAAGAGTGGTCAGAGGGACCCACCGCCCGAGGAGGTCAAAGGAGCTGTGCCCCTGGGGCCACATGTCTCCCTGGGGGCCCCATGACCCCTCACACCCCTAACTCATGTTCTCCATCAACGTTAACAGGTCTCACCCCTTTGGAAAGTGAACCTGGGATGCTGGCCCCTTCTCTTCCCGACTACACCGGGCCCCTCAGGGTCACTCAGATCCTTAATCCCCCAGCTCAACCCTGAGACCCCCAACTATCTGTCCTCAGCATGGGCCTGGCCCCTGAGTTGCACATTTGTGTGACCCTTGCCTCCAAGTGTCCCACAAGAAGCCTTCATGGGGGGGGTCACACTCAGCACCCCAACTTGCTCTAACTCAGTAATGGCAATTGGGTCCTCCTGGGTGCTCAGGTTCCCAGCCTTGGGTTGTCCTTGATGTCTCAGTCTATCACTCCCACATCCAACCACCATCCATCTTATGGACTCCACGTTCCTCATCATCCAGGATCCATACACATCTTTCCCCATCCACTGCCCTACAATTGCTCACCCAGACCAGTGAGTGCAGCAGTCTCTGCCCTGGTCTACTTGGCCACCCTTGCCCCCGACAGGCTGTGGTCCCCTCCTACAACAGCAGTCAGAAGGCGCCTGTGCTCATCTGAGCCAGGTCACATCCCCACTCTGCTTAGAACCTCTGTGGCTCCCACCTTCCTCAGAGTTAAAGTGCTTCCCATGGCCCACAAGGCCCTGCACAACTTGCTCCATCACCTCGCTGCCCTCATTTCTGCCCAGTGGCCCTCTCAGTATCTCTTGTCCAGCCATGGGCCTCCTCCATGTTCCCTAAACATACTAGGTGTACTCCAGCCTCAGGGCCTTGGCACTTGCTGTTCCCTGTTCTTGA
Source organism: Camelus bactrianus (assembly GCF_048773025.1). NCBI lineage: Eukaryota > Metazoa > Chordata > Mammalia > Artiodactyla > Camelidae > Camelus > Camelus bactrianus. Next base: position 26,018,882 of record NC_133560.1, read on the forward strand.
AATGCTCTTCCCTGCCTTTCTTCTCCAGGTCTTAGTTGAAATACCCTCCCTGTGCTCTCCTGTCTGAATTTGGTCCTCTGCCCTTACCCCCAGTTCCCCTCTCAAAGCACTTCTCTTAGTTGTGAATTAGACACGTATTATTACGATCTTTCGATTCATGTCATTAACTGTGGTCCAGCCCAACAATGAAACTCTCTGCAGCTGTTTAAAAAATGGTGGACGTGTATATTTATTCCCTCAAAACAGTGGCGAGTATTGTGAAGTGGGGGAAAGAAAAGTCCATTTACAGAGCAGCAAGTATAGTGTGACCCCATCTCATTGTGTGGTTAGTGATGTCCTGGAAACATGGTTTGGGGACCCAGATGCCAACAGAGTGACTGACAGCTGGCAGGTCAGTGCGGGGATAGGCTCTTTTCCCCCTTCTTTCTGGGGATGTCTATTTTCTCTTACTTCTAAGTTTACCTCTGGGTAGATAGGGGTCATGGTCAAGGGTCTGGCTTTTGTTTGGGACAGTCCGGTCGTGAGGGTCTGGAGTTGTAAGAGGATATTACTTCATTAGAAATAATGAATTAAAAAACTAACAAAATTAATAAATTGGGCCAAAGGCAGATGGGGGTGAGGGTGCTCACTGGGTGGGGGGAGGGGGGATTCTAATTGATGCAATCGTGCGCACCTGGGGTCCTCCGGAATAAAAAGACAAAACACCACAGCTGTTATTATTTCTAGAACAGTAAAACTCATGGTCATGGATTTGACGATTTCCACTCTCCCCTGCCCCATAGGGCTGTGAGTTTTTAGGGGTGAGGACTTGTCGATGGATTGGGGCTGGGGGAGAGGGGAAGGGAGGCTGAGCTCCAGGATGGGTGTTTGGGGTCAGGGGTCACCTGAGGCACAGAGTAGGTCTTCAGGGGTCTTTCCCATCCTTCCATGGTGTGGGCTGACCCAGGTCCCTCGTCTGGGTATCGGTCCTCCCACACCACCCTCACAGGATGGGTCCTAGCACACAACGGGTGGAAATATTTTGGGCAGAATCTGCTGAAACACCCAATCAGGGCCAACCACACAACACGGCCACCTGGGCAGACAGACACACACACACAGAGGGCCACACTGTGCTACCCGCTGCACAGCCACAGTGACTATGCCAGCAGTAGTGACACAAGGCCACTGCCACATTGATGGTGACCCTGGGAGTCTTGGGGAATTCCAGGAAGAGTTGCAGAATCACACAGCTGTCACACCACCGCACAAGCCCTCAGTGTCACACACGTTTCACCCCGAAGGGGCACAGCCAGACACACCCACACAACCACACCTGGTCACAGCTGGAGTTGCAGTGTGTCACAAAGCACCTGTCACATAAACACCGTATCACAGACACATAGTGACACATCCAGAGTCAATAACAGCCAGACCCACATGACTGAAAGCCACCCACATGACTGAAAGCCACCCACATAGCTATGGGGTCCCCCCTCCACGTACACTCGCACATCATACAGTGGCCCTCTGGGCCATACGGTTCATCACTAGGTCCACACTCACAGCCCAAGGGCTCCTGGGTCTAGTTGGCCATGAAGGGACCCATCAGGTCACAGCCTCATTGGCCCCCCCATCAGGGAGAGGAAGACGTTCCTGCACCTGTTATGGAGAACTGGGGGCCAGATGGGTGCCCCGCCCCAGCCCAGCCTCCCCTAGGGTTCAGGAGCAGATTTGCGGGGTGGAGCCCAGACACCCCCAGGAGAGCCTAGAGAGGGGTTTCCATGGTGATTCCCCCCCAGGGAACCTGGGCTTGCAGGGTCCCAGCTGCAGCTGCTGAGAGGGGAGGTCGTGGGGGGAGGGGCTCTGCACAAAGGTGGGGGAGGGGCCCACCCCTAATCCTGCCCTCCCAGACCCTAGTTAGGCTCCAGATGGCAGATGGGCCCCCACACCTCCCCCATTTCCATGACAAAGGCAGGGCAGGGGCTGCCCACCGGACCCTGGTCACTCTCTCCTACTGCCTGGCTGACTCCTTGAGTTGCCAGAGAATGTGGGGTTGATTGTCTCCCCACTGACAAGTGAAGAAACTGGGGTTCAGAGAGGCAGAGCCATTGGCCTCACAACTGGGGCCCCAGCCAGAAAGCCTTTGGAGAGTGATTTGAACCCCTTAGGGGATGAGCCATGGAGGATGGGTGGCTGTTGGGGGAATGGGTGTCTGGGTGGCAGTGAAGGGGGCAGTCCAGGTGGGTGGTAATAAAGGGGAAATGGGCTCAGCTGGGATGGGTGGTCAACGGGATGGGCATCAGCGGGGAATGAGGGCGCTGACCTTGATGGTCTTCGTCTGCAGTTTGAGGCCGTTGAGGGTGTTGATCGCTTTGTCTGCATCGTTGGGGTCAGAGTAGTTCACAAACCCGTAGCCAAGGCTCTGTCCTGTAGGCAGGACCAGGACGATGACCTCCCTGTACTTGCCAGTGTCCTCCCACACCCAGGCCTGAGAGGCTGACCACCCCCCTCATGGTTATGAGAACCAAGACTCCACCCTTATCTGTTCCCTCAGAGTACTACCCTGTCCCCAGGACACCTCAGATCTCCCAGGGTCCCACCTGCTCCCATCACCTCCCACCTGGGTCACACCTGTCTCCACACCACACCTGTACTCCTGAGGCTACCACCTCTGTCCCCTACCCCTACCCCCACCTGCGAGCAACCACACCTGTGATCTTGTCCCGAACCAACTTGCAGGACTCGATGTCGCCAATGCTGCCAAAGAGACTCTTGAACTCGTCCTGGGTCATGTTCTGGGGCAGATAGTTGACGATGAGGTTGGTCTTGCTGTCATCAGTGGCTCCATTTGTACCAAGGAGTGGCCCGTTGGGCAGGGCCGGGCCGGCCGGGCCCCCCGCCACCTGAGACTCCATGGCCCCGAGTATCTGCTGGAGACAACAGGCCGCACCCGCTCACGGCCCAGTCCCCACACCAGGGACCAGTGGGAGTGAGGAGGTGGTAGATCAGTCATGTCTGACAGGGGCTTGAACATGTGGAGGGGATAAGGTATTATTACAATAGTTCCTTCCACTCCTGGAACACTAGGCAAAGCACTTTACATGTGATTTTACTGTGAAAAAAGTCCATTTACGCCCATTTGCATGTATGCGTGTCTGTTTGTCTAAAATAAATCTGCATTTTTAGAATAACGAAATGAATACTTTTGTCTTCAGAATAAAAATTAAAGCATTTTTATTAGCTTCAAAGCCCTCACAATCACATCCCTGACCATGAACTTCCCTCCTTCCACCAAAGGTAATTTCTACCCCAAATGTGATAATATTTCTTTTGTTTCATGCATAATTTTCCCACTAGGCATTTACCCTCAGTTTTTCCACTGAGATATTCGGGGTTTTTTGTGTATAACATAATAACACCTGCAAATAATGACAATTTTATTTATCGCCAATCTACACGTGTTATTTTTCTTGTCTTATTGCAGGGGCTACCGCGTGATAGTGGCTTCTTTATTCTTGACATTAAAGGAAATGTTTTAAACATTTCCCAGCTAAATATGAACTTTACTATATTTTGTAGATGGGCTTTATCAAGTTAAGAATGTTTAATTTTTCCCTAGTATCCTAATAAGGATAGTAGGATATATTTTTTAAGAATAGGTATTGATTTTTCAAATGGAGGTACTGAAGATTGAACCCAGGACTTTGTGCATGCTAAGCAGGCCCTCTACCACTGAGCTATACCCACCCCCTCTGGATACTGAATCTTACTGAATACTTTTTCTACATCTATTGAAATGATTTTTTGCTTTAATATGTTAATGTTATGAATTACATTAATTAACTTTCCAATATTAAGTTAACTTTCCTCAGAAACTAAACTTGGTCATGTTGCAGTTTTGTTTATATACATTGTCGGATTTGATTTGCCAAATTTTTTGTTGGTTCTTTGTTAATGATTTTTATCCTCTATGTTCAGGAAGATATGCTATTTAAAAATTTAATTCACATGAGGGCTGTGGTACAAGTTAATTATTCTATGACAAATGAGGAATCTGAGGCTCAGAGATGTCAAGGAACTTGTTGAAGTCACACAGCATATCAGTGGTGGCACTGAAACACAAATGCAGACCTGTCTAGAACTGAAGACCACCCTACTATTCTTTGACTATGCCAGTCAATGAGGCAGGTACCAGTTCTGACAACTCCTTGATGTGTGCCCTTAGATACGCTCTTCGCCATCTTGGGGCCTCTGGTTCACTTTGGTGAAAACTCAAAACAGTTAGTAATGGCTATCTTAAAGGCCATGTAGAGAAGAATTTTAAAGCCTCATCTGGGCTCAGACAAAAACAATGCTGGGAGTGCTTTGTATTGTCTATCATGGGCACAGAAAGGAGCATTTTCTTAGGTATTCTCTTACGGCACAGCAGGTGAACAGGTTGCCCTCACCTGAAAACCCAAATTGGGTTTTATCTTCCTAGAGGGATGAATTAAGGATTTAAAGCCATGCTGTTTCAGCAGGAAAGACCACTGTGATTGATTAGCAATGTCTGTTGTGGCCACAGAATTTTTATAAAGAGTCAGCAGGTACACATCCTCTCAGCCACCCCTGGCCCACAAAACAATACCAGAATTGTTCCCAAATATTGGGCATACTGTGTGCCAGGCACAGTGCAAAGCCCTCTACAGGCAATTCTTATCTTATTCACAGGTCTGAAAGGGGAGAGTTTTATTCCCTCTGCTTAACAGATGCTATGGGCTAAATGCTTGTGTCTTTCCAAATTCATATGCTGAAGCCTTAAGCCCCAAAGTGATGGTATTTGGAGGTGGGGCCTTTGGGAGGTAGTTATGTCATGAGGGTGGTGCTTTATAAAAAGAGACAGGAGAGAGATCTCTCTCTCCACCATGTGAGAACTCAGTGATAACACAGCTGTCTGCAAACCAGGAAGCCGGCCCTCACCAGGAACCAAATCAGCCCACACCTTGATCTTGGACTTCCCAGCCTCCAGAACTATGAGAAATAAATGTCTGCTGTTTAAACTACCCCGTTTATGGTATTTCAGTCAGCCTGAGCTGACTAAGACAACAGATGAAGAAAGTGAGGTTCAGAGACTATGCAGCCTATAAATGGTGAAACAGGTATTTGTACACGAGCATTTCTGATTCAGAGTCTGTATTTCCAACTTCCACTGCCAACCAAGACTAGTGCTGACTGTAACATTTCCCAGCTGTGTGTTCTCAAATATGCTACTTAATGTTTCTGGACCTCTGCTCCACTTTGCTGCAAACGCCAATTTACTGGCAAAGCGACCAGGGAATAATTTAAAACCAATTGTGGGTGCAGCTGGAAAGCATTCTGGGATCGGCTAGCCATGTCTGCCAGAGGCACAGTCCTGGGAAGTGGAAGCAGGTTTGTCATGTCCACCAGCCCTGCCTCACAATACTGCTATTAGTAATCATCTCACTCCATCAACACCTGTCATGTTAGGTCAGGAACCATGTGAAGTGCTTCAAGGAATGATTTCACTTATTTTTCCCAACAATTTTGAAAGATGGCAACACAATCTCCATTTTATAACTGAGGAAACATCTCAGAGACATTGGGTGATATAGATGGGGAACTTGATTGCAAACCTGGATTTGCTGGACATCAGAGCTTTTAATGACTGTTTTTAATGACTGGCCAATGCATTGGGGGCATCTCTGCCACCTAATAGCTGTGACAATCTTAGCTCTTCTTTGGGCTTCTGCTTTCTCTCCATTTATTCTTATTTAAAGGATGACACAGAGGGTCAACTCCCTGGCATCTCCAGTTGGCTTGGAGTGGCTGTCTGGGGAAGCTGTCTGGAGGACTATTCTGAAGCCACGTCCAGGCTCACCAGGAACACAAACTGGGTCGATTAGCAATGTCTGCCACAGGCACCTGAAGTAAAGCAGTAATGTAAACGCCACACATCTGCATCCTGGTCTTGTAACATTGACACTTTTCTAATAATGTGGCCATGTATTGAGGGCCTGCTATGTGCCAGACAAAATTCTTTATGTGAAAATTTCCAAGCAATTCTCCCAACATTGAATGTTATGGAACTCTTTTCTCCACTTAACAGATGAGAACACTGAGTCTCACTGAAGGAGGAGGGATTTGCACAAGGTTGGGAAGCATGCAATTGGTGAACAAAGAATTCAGATCTAGGGTTTAGACTCCAGGGCTCACTTTCTTAATGAAAAGGCTAATAATAATAATAATAATAATAATAATAATAATAATAATAATAATAATAATAATAATAATAATAAAAATAACAAAGCAAAGCAAAGTTGCACACCTAATCTATGCCAAACCCTGGGCATCACTACATTTAAATCCACTCTGTTGGCAGAGTCTACTCATTCAATTCAACAAATATTTACTGGGTGCCACCATGTGCCAGCTGCTGGCTCCACCCTCCTCCCTGTGTGTCCTCGGACACTCACGTTGCCTCTCTGGGCCTCTGTCCCACCACTAAAGCTATGGCACAGAAGTCCTCATGTATGAGGAGATGGAGTCTGAATTCCTGTTCAGCAAGCTAGAGCTCTGTGATTGGTTGATAATGTCTGCTATGGGAGCTCAAAAAGCAATCAGCAGTACACAAGCCACTGTTTCAGGGCACCACCGGATTCCAGCTTTGGAAGCATTCCTATGGACCAGGCACTGAACAGGTACAGTCTTCATTGCCTTCCCATAACCACACTGAAAGGTGGATATCATCTCCATTTCTCAGATGGAGAAATTGAGGGTAAAAGGGATCTGTGACTTTGCCCAGGATGACAAGGTGAAGTGGTGGTGATGGTGTTAGGGTTTGACCTCTTTATCTGATGACCCCAGAATCTACAGGGTTACTAGTTCTCTACCCACCGCAAATGCTGTCTTCAAGTTGGATGGCATTAAGAGGTGACTTGGGGGGGGGGTTCCAACCCAGGATCTTGAGGCCCAGTCTGCTAATCTCACCACCACCCCATCTCCCTCCCATCTGTGCCAGAGCTTAGAGGGATCAGTGTCGCATTTCCTCCAAGGCTGAGCCGGCTGAGCTGCTAATGGGGATCGGATTGGTGGAGGCCACACCCGCCCTGCCTCAGCCCACAGCAAATACATGTCCTGGGATGACACAGGGATCACAGGGACCTTTGAGGACTGTCCCAAGGCACGGATGGAGAGATGAAGTCAGAGGTGAGGAAGGCAGATCAAAGATGGAGAGGCAGACCCTGACTTGCAGCAAAGGAATATTCCCTCCCACTCTCTCCAACTCTTCCTCTGGTTCTCTCCCTCTTTCTGTTTCTCTTTCCCTCTTTCCTCTCAGTTTCTCTCTTCTTCTCTGTCCCCATCTCTCCTCTCTGAACCCTTCTCTATCTCCACCTCCCTTTCTCTCTTTCTCCAACTCTTTTGCACCATCGTACATACATCTGACATGGATTGTGCAGTGAACACACCTGAGGTCACTTGCTGTGTCAGACCCCCTTGGTCCCCAGCTGCGCCCCCTGGCCCTAGTCACGGTGACAGATGCCAGGGTGCCGGTGACAATAGGGCACTGAGTGGCTATGCATGGTAAGGCTAGGCCACCACGTGGTGCTAACTGAGCATCCTACTTCTGGGCCCTTCTCCCTCCACGCAGGGCCCTCATTGTCTCAATACACCCTCTCACTTCCTTCTGGCCTGTCCCCATAGTGGGTCTCTGCCTGAGCACCCTCCATCAGAGTGACCAGGACTCCGAGGGCTTCAAGGCCCTTGTGTGACCTCTGACCACACCCCTCACCATTGTGCATCACCTTCCCTTTCCAAATGAGGGTACAGATCACAGCAACGGATGCTGTACTGTTGTGGGAGTGCCAACGGTCCTCAGGAGGCCTCACTCAAGTTTCTGGATCTAGGTGAGCAGCGTAAGGCACAGAGAGGGGAAGGGGCTGGCCAGAGATCACACAGCAGAAAAGGGTGATCTCTCTTGGGCCTCCTTTCTTAGAACCAGGTGGGCGGGTCCCAGGGTCCAGCAGGGGAGAGGCCCAGGCATGGAGGGAGTGCTGAGCATTCCCCCAGCCACTATGCTCGCTTCTACTCGAAAAAGAGGCCTAGAAAGAGACACAGCGTACAGAGACATACACACAGAGACTAGAGAGACAGAAAGAGCTTAAGAAGGAGGCCCGGGCGCCGGGACCAGACAAAGGACGCTCGGCGGCGCGGGGAGCGGAGTTGCGCGGCGGGGGCGGGGGCGGAGCCGAGGTGGGGCTAGAATTGGCTAGCCCCGCCCCCGGGACACGCCCGGGCTGCCGAGTGGAAATCCGAGGGCTCGGGCGAGGCCGGGCCCCTGGGGCCCCGGGGCGGGGCCTAGATGGGCGGGGCATGGGCGTGGTTAGGAAGGGCGTGGCCGGGCGTGGCCACGCGCTCGGGAGCTGACCAGCTCGGTGGCTGCTGAAAGCACCGGGAGCTGGGCGAGTGTCTCCGGCTGGCTGGCAGGCGGGCGCGCTCAAGGTCACCCCGCGGCCCAGGGCTCAGGCGGGGTGGGGCGCCTGGACCTGGGCTAGGGGACCTGCCTGAGCTCCTTACCCCATCCCCTGGGGGGCGGGGGCTCAGGGACGGAGCAGCAACCCCCCCTCGGCGGGCCCTCCTCTCCCCTCCCCCTCCCCGCAGCCTGAGGCGCCCGCGCGAGGCTACGGCCCGCGAAGAAGCGCCGAGAAACAAAGGGACGCGGCGGCGGTGGCGGCGGGCCCGCGGGGCCTCCGGGCGCGCCCCCTCCTCTCCCCTCCCCGCTTGCCGCAAGGTCGACGGACTCGAGGACGAGACGCCCGGCTCCCGGGCGCGGTCGAGGCCCAGGGCGCGCGATCCGACGCCACCCCTTCCCTGGGGCTCTCAGGGACTCCTTGCCGCCTTGTCCTGGCCCAGCACCAGTGATTGGGCCCTGTGTTTGCCTGGGAGGCCTGCTGGGTCCGGGCCTGGATGGAGGAGGCATCCTCCGCCGCTGCGGCCCCTCCCCCATCAGGCCTGCTGAAGGGGGGCAATCCCGCCCCCAGGCCGCCGTAGGATGTCTCCCGAATCGCAGCTCGGTTCCCTAAGGCCTCTCAAGCCAGACTCCAAGCGACCCTCAGGACTCTGGGCGCGGCCCTGCCCACTCTCTGGCCCCGAGGCTCGGTCCTACCCCCCCACCCCGGGCCTAGCTAGGCCTGGTCCTACCCCCCCTCCCCATCTTCTCGGAGCCTGTGCCTAACCCTTCTCCGACCAGGTTCCCTCTCAGCGACAGGGGAATACCTACAGTGACCATTCTTGTGTGCCCGGCGGGCGCGGTCCGTGTTGAGGGCGGCTCCGGGGGTCGTGCACTCCTTGGGGGGCGCTCGATGCTCACGCTGGGGTCCCGCCCAGGCGGCTTCTGGTGTGGCCGCTGCAAAGGTCTCGTTGAGGGCAGCGGCTCCCTCGAGGGCCGGGGACGGGCCCGAGCCCGGGTGCGCGCGCGCGGATAACCGGGCCCCGGGGTGGCCTGCGGGTGGCAGGGGATGGAAAGAGGGAGCGGGCGCGGGACTGAGAACGCCCCCTGCGCGGCCCCGCGGGGCCCGGGGAGGTTGCGCTTTCCGACAGAGATCGCGGCGCTCTGCCTTTCGCCGCCGCCCCTCGGCCCGGCCTGTCCGGTCCCCGGTGTCTAGTCCTCTCCCCTCGCCCGCCCTCCCTCCCTCCCTCCGGCCCGCGCTGCGCGCTCCGCGCTCTGGGCCGCGCCGCCGCCGCCCCCAGCCCTTTATAGCAGCAGCTGCCAGCGCCAGCGTCGCTTATTGGCTGCGGCAACTGAGCCCCGCCTCCTCGCGGCGCCCGACGGCGCGGCAGGTGGAAGCGAGCGCGCGCTGGCCAGCACTCCGCACCCCAAGAAAGCACATCCTGGGGACTCGGGTTGCCAGATTCGCGCCCCTTTGCCCTCACGGATTCTGCTTCCTGCGTTGGCGCTCCTTCTTGGGCGGGCTTCCTGCTCGGAAGACAGGAAGGGTTCCCCTCTCTCCAGTACCCAGAGTTGGAGGAGCAAAGACCGCTAGGAGGTATTGGTGGCCCGATTGTAGTACCTTCAGGAGGTGCTGTCTACCGACAGGACTGGAGAGGGAGGACGAATCAAGACTTCAAGGGAAGAGGCCTGGGTCCTCAGATTTGAGGGGATCAGGTGTAGTCCTAAAACCAAGGGAGGAATGTGGAGGTGGCTGGGAATCTAGTCCGCCTGCAGAAGGAATCAGGATCCTGTGGATTCTGAGCTGGCTAGGTGTCTCTAGGGTTCAAACCCCGCTTAGGGAGGATGGGCACCTAACAGTGCAGGGAGACTCAGCAGTGCTCCAAAGAGGGTGAAGAAGTTTGGGGCTTAGTGTTCCAGGCAAACCCCGCTGGTGACTTGAAAGCCCCGGGAAACCATCGGGCCCTCTTCTACCCCATAAACTTATGGTGGACGATTCTGCCATGTAAATACTGGCTTCCCCGGCTCGTGATTGGTCGGCCTCTGGAGTCGCGCTCTCTCTGCAAGCGGGGACCTGGCCTTTCACTCAGGCGATAGGGGATGGCGTCTCCTTTGGTGCGCGGGCGTTAAGTACATGTTTTTGTAGGGGCGGCCACCAGGCGCTAGGAGGTATTCCCGCTAGAGCACTAGGGGCACCTTCGAGTGAGGCTTCAGCACCACAGACAGCGGTCCGACGGCCAGGTCCAGGGCGCTGCGGGCAGGGTCGCCCGGGTCCCCCAACCTGAGAGTCACAGACCAAAATCTATTCTCGTCTCTGCACGCCCTTTTAGGCTGCAGACTGTCCGAGAGTGCCATCAAACCCAGTGAAGAGTGCCTAATTTGACCAATCAGGGATGGCCTTCGAGAGGACCAATTGCGGGAAGATGCCTTCGAGATTGAGCCAATGGGAGCGCGCGCAGTAGAGAGCGCTGCCACGCCGACGGAAAGGCAAGGCCAATCATAATGGCCCGCGCAATCTGGGCGGCGGTGATGCGGGTCCCCGGTTGGCTCCTGTTGGGTTTGCCCGGGCGACCTGGCTGCCGACCCCGGGGACCCCAAGCAATGGCTTGTTCTCCACCCCGCGTTCCTCCTGGCTCCTGTGGGATCGGAAACTGTGCCTGTGACGGGAAAGGGGCCCCTTCTGGGCGGGCAGACCCGGCTGCAGTTCCCATGGAAACTGCTGGCTTCTGGTTGTGCGGGGAGAGCGAAGGGGACTTAGCCTTGAGGGAAGGCTCGCGGGGGCGGCCCCAGCAGAGGGACTCGCTCATCCTCGCCGACTCATCCGTCCCCAGCTGGAGTAGCCCCCGGTCCGAAGAATGAAATGAGGCCTAGCTGCGGCTCCGCCCCCACGAGCTGGTGAGGAGCCGGCGGGGCCAATCTGCGCGTGGCGCCACAGGGCTCCCCCGGGCACGTGCCCCGGCTCGCGGCTGCAGTTCCCCAGAGTCACGTGGCTACGGCCACCAGGGCCCATGAGGCTTGCGCGCCACCTGGCGTCCGCGTGGCCTGGACTCGCTCCCCGACCCCTCTACCTGACAGCCCGCAGGAGGAGGAGGAAGCAGCAGCCTCAGCATCCTCCTCCGGGAAATGGGGCCAGGGCAGCCGCCCCGCCGCTGCCAGCTCCCCTCCCCTCCGCGGCTTCCTGTTCCAGGAACACGCTGAGCCCATTCTACCTCGGGGCTTTGGCACTGGCTGTTCCTTCGGCCTGGGATTTGCCTCCCCCGGCTTTCTTCAGGGAAGGAACCTCTTTGTCATTCTAGTTTATGCTCAAATGCCACCTCAGAGAGGCCCTCTCTGACCACCGACCCAAACAGCATTCCCAGAAACTATTTTCCGCTTGGTGCTTGTCACAGCTGTAGATGCCATACTTAGGGGTTTACTGATCATCTCCCCAACTGGTCCCTGAGCTCACTGAGGGTGGGAATGAGTATTCTATGAATGATTAGGAGAGGACGTTAGGATCCTGAGTCCTGGGAGATGTTCAGTAGCCTCCAAGGCCCCCACACCTGACCCTGTAAGAGGGGGGAGTGTTTAGGGTTGCCAGGCCCAGGGGGCCCGAGGCAGTGCGGAGGTTAACAGGAAAGGCCGCTGTTCGCGTGTTGGGGCATCAGCCCCTGATCCCTTCTTGCTCAGGGAGGGACCAGCTTCAAGGCAGAGAGGGGCCCACCCTCCCCCAATCATCCAGGCCTAGGGGAAGGGCATCTCCTTTCTCACTCTTTAATCTCACTCTGCTCTCTTGACACAGTTCCAGCAGTGCAGCCCTCTGCGCCAGCTCCAGAAATCCGTGGGGTGGAGGGGCCCAGCCCCGGGGGCCCAGCCCTAGGGCTGGGCAGGGGCGCCTCCTTCCGGCCCGCGGTCCAGGCGGCCCCCGCGGCTGTCCCGGCCCTGGCAGGCTCGGGCTTGGTGTCCAATTGGACGAATAAATAGGGGCGGTCAGTGGTCGGGTGGATCAGGCCGGCTTGTGGTCCGGGTGGCTTTTGAGCGTGTGGAACTTGACGCTGTCTAGCTTCTCGAAGCGCTTCCCGCAGCGCTCGCACGTGAAGTTGTACTGCACCTCGGCCGTGTGCTTCTTCATGTGCCAGTTGAGCGACGCGCGCTGTCGGCACTGGTAGCCACAGATCTCGCACCTGCCGGGACGCCGGCGGGGAGGCACCGGGGGCGGGGTCAGAGCGGAAGGGGCCGCCTCGGTGGCGGGGCCCAACCACTAGGGCGGGACCGCATCCCGAAGAGGGAGGTGCCAGCCAGGGTGGGAGCGCTCAGGGAACCCTCGCAGAGGCAATGCTGGGTCGGAGCCCTCCCAAGGGAGTTGCCCCGTGCAGGTCCAGGCCGGGATGCCCTCCCTTCCAGCCCCTCACCGGAAGCCCGTCACTCACTGCAGAGGCGTCTCTCCTGTGTGCGTGCGCCGGTGTACCTCCAGGTGATTCTTCCTCTTGAAGGACTTGCCGCAGGTTTCGCAGGTGAATTCACGGACACCTGGAGGAGACGCAGAGCTGAGCACGCCGCCGTCGAGGGAGGGGGCTGTGGGGTCACTGGGGCACTGCAGGGATCCGGTGGTACGCAAAGCCTCTGAGCTCAGGCAGACTAAACCCCACACCCTCTGGGCGGACTATAATAATTAATCAGCTAAAACAAGGGCAACTACGGCCCGCATGAGGCTTGGAAGCTGCCCAGGAACGCGACTGGGCAGAGCTGGAACGCAAACTCGGATTCCTGAGGGGCAAAGGGTGCAAACAGCCAAGCCAAAGTGGGCCTGAATTTCACCCTAATATTTCAAATATTTGTGCGATTTCACATAAATATCCAAAGTTCTGGCCTCTCAAAAACTCTGAAGCCGTTGCTTCCCATTGGGCACAGACACTACTGCCTCTACGACCTCCCCACCTCTGCCCCACCCAGCCCTGGTTCAAGGGAGTGCCTGGAGAAGATGAAACAGAGGTCCAGCCTCAAGTCTGCTCCCCTACCCCTGCCCACCTGGGGTGGTTCACTGTCCCCTACTCAGTCCTGGAACAGCTCCCACATGAGCATTGTTCGTGGGAGTGGGGAGGCCAGGGGCCAAGTTGGGTAAGAGACAGCCAGCCCCTGCCCAGCTCCACGTGCTTTATAATAGTAGGTGTCACTGGGACCCGTGTAGCTCCCACTTACTAACTACTGGGGAGGTGCCCACTGGGCACCAAATCAACTGCTTTACTTCTGCCTCTCACACCTGTCCTTGTGGTGGACATGGAAGAGGTTCGGAGAGGGCCAGTCCTGTGCTCGGGTTTCACCTTGCCTGCCCCAGCCCTGGCTCCCAGGCCCAGGCCCCTGTGCCTGCGGCTCAAGCTGCCAGCCCCGCCCCCCGGCCTGACCTGAGTGGATGATCATGTGCCGCCGCAGGTGGTTGGATAAATAGAACTTCTTGCCGCAGCCAGGGTGAGGACACACTTTGGTCTTCCCTTTCCGATGCACGAGGTTGACATGGTTCTGGGGGCAAGAGGGGAAGGAATGGGGCTGTGGGTGCCACCAGCCCACCTCTGCAGCTATCCCATTGGGAGGAACAGATGAAGGTTGGCTAGGGCTGGCCTCCCTGGAAGAGGGAAGAGGGGTGCCTTTGCCCTTGGGAGAGACTCCCAGCTCTGAGCTGGTGCCCAAGGGCACAACTGGGGTCAAACAGCAGTTTAACTGAGCACCTACTACAGCCAGACTCTGGCCTGGGGCATCAGTCAAACTTGTCATAACCCTGAGAAGGGGCCCAGCCATTAGCCCAGTTTGTGGATGGGGAAACCGAGGCTCTGGAGGCTTGGTCAATTACCTCCCCAGTATTTGACCCATCTCACAGGCGGGCAGTGGCAGGGCTAGGTCTGGAGTCCAGGGCTGTCAGCCCCACGGTGGCTCTTTGCACTGTGATGCTAAGCTGCCCCCAGGGGCTGGAGCAGGGAGCCCCCAAGTCATCCATTCCTTCATTCTTTCATTCTTTAACTCACTAGCCTGACTGGAGCTCCAGTGCCCAGCACCAGGCCTGGCACCTGCTAGGTGCTCAGCATGTGCTTAATGCAAAAGTGACTCGGCAAATTCAAAGTTCTTCTGATGCAGTGTCTTGTGCCAGGAGTGGGGACATGATAGAACTCTGTCTTTGCTCTCAGGACACCCTGTCCAGACTCCAGAGGGCCAACTGCAGGGATGTCCTGGTAGTGCACTGATCTGGGGCACGCAGGCCCCGCAAGTCCTGGGGGATGAGGGTGGGCTTCCCAGTGGAGGGGCGTCCTGAGTTGAGCTTAGAAAGGAAGCCTCCCAAACTGACAGGGTTGCTTGGGCAAAGACAGGAATTCCTGAGTTGAGGTGGCATGAAGAGGGGGAGTGTGTGGGGAACCACTCAGCCAGGACTGGGTAGCCAGCCGGGGTGTGCAGAGAGAGGCCATGGCTGGTTGAGGAGGCAGGATGGGTGGGCTAGAGAGCAGGGGGGTAAGGAACAGAGGTGATGCCTTCCTCTGTGGCTGATATCAGTGGGGGCTGGGTGGGTACTTGGGAGGCAGGCCATTGGCACCTGGAGGGTCTGGGTGGGGTCCTCCATGAGCCACAATGCCCAGACCCCCATGCCCAAGCAGCCAGGCACAGAAGCTGGCCCCGCTTAGGTGGTGGCCTCACCTGGAAGCTGCTTAGGGCCACATAGACCTGGCTGCAGCCCTCATAGGGGCAGTGGAACATCTCAAGCAGGCCATCAGCATCCATCACTCGTGACCGCTTGCTCCTCCGCCTCCTGGAGGGGAAGGGGCCCATGGCGTTGGGGCTCTGACACCAGGTGGGCTGCAGGCCCGAGGGCTGCTCCTCGTCCCTGCCCCCGCCCACCCCAGCACCCACTTCTCGGGCTCCTTGGGGATTTCATAGATGATGGCTGACATGTCGCTGCCGTCCAGCTCCTCCCCGTCCGCCTCTGCCTCCGGCTCTGCGCTCTCAGGCACCGTCGCGGCCAGCTCTCCCAGCTCTGGGGCCACCGGCTCCTCCTTCTCCTCCTTCTTGAGCACGTATAGGTCCTCCTTCTCTACGGGGGTGGACACAGGGTGGGCGTCCGTGGGGACGAAGGCTGTCGAGAAGCCTGCTCTGGGGCCACGCCTCGCCCTCCCCTTCCCAGGTCCCACCGCGGTGCCCACCCCGGTCTAGCGCAGCCCCCCAGACCTTTCTTGGTCTCAATGCCTGTCACAGCGGTGGTGTCCATGGTGCTGGGCTGACTGCCCTCGGGCTGTGTCTGAGTGTAGGCCGCCACACCCTCCATCATGGCGCAGGGTACCTCGTCGCCCAGGCCCCCTCCCGGGGCACCGTTGCCCGCTGCCACGTTGAGGTGGATGCCCTCGGCCGTGAGGGCATCGTAGCTGGGGCCGGCAATGATGATCACCTGTGAACCGGGCACCATGCCTGGCATGGGACAGCTGGCCACCACCTCACCCAGTGCCTCCTGGGGCACATTCTCAAAGAGGGTGCCAGGGCCCGGGCCCACTTGCACGGGCACTGGCACGCACACGACTGTCTCCAGGGCTTCGGGCCCGCTGCTGACTGGGTTGGGGCACAGAGGGGTGCCCTGCTCAGCCAGGCTCTCCACGTGCTGGACATCGAAGGGGATGTGCATGCCCTCCTGTGTGATAAGACCACTGCTGCCCGCCGGGCTGGTGGGGGTGACTGCCGCTGTTGCCACTGTCGCCTTGGCTGGCTGGCCCTCAGGGGGCTCCTCGGAGTCGGAGTCGGAGCCGGAACTGGATGAGCCAGAGCTGCCAGCCACCAGGCCGTTGCCCACTGTGGTGACAGAGGAGAGGGGATGGTTACAGCTGAGGCGGCAGCAGGTGGTATTTGCTGGGAGGATCCCTGGGGCTGGGCATGGTGATTCTCCCTCTGCCATAAGCGCGGTCAGCTCTCAGGTCAGATTCTCCAAGTGCCCCTCTCCTCGGGACACTCTTCTGCCTCAGTCTCCAGACCCATGCTCTGGTTCCCTGGCTCCTCCCCAGTGGCTCCTTCTCAGCCTCCTTTGTTCTTACGGGCCTGAAACGCTCTCGTGGGGGCCTCTCTTCAGTGCTCCACTCAGCCCAGGGTATCGGCCTGGCTGGCTGCGTTAAATTGCACCCTCATTCTTCACCCCAGCCGGGTGTCCAACAATTCAATTTGGTCCTGACACGATCTATCTGGAGACAGCATCACACTCCACAGGGAAGAGAGCTCAGCCCCACAAGACTGCCCCCACTTCAGATGCCAGCCACAAGTCCTGGGTCACCCACACTCCCGGCTACAGCTTGGAGGTTCCCACAACCCCCTCCTCAGTGTTCATAATTTGCTAGAACTCAGAGCTCAAGCAAGTGCTCTACTTCTGGTTACAGCTGTATTATAAAGGATGCAATGCAGCCACAGCCGACGGAAGAGATGGCAGGGCAAGGTAACTGGGCGGTGGGGGCGGGGCGTGGAGCCGCTGTGCTGTCCACCGGCATGCCACCCTCCCAGCACCAGGTGTTCACCAACCTGGAAGCTCTTGGAACCTTGTTGTCTAAGAGTTTTCATAACCCCGTCTCTGGCCTCCATCCACACCTGGGGGCTGGGGGTCGGGCTGACAGCTTCCACTCTCTAACCAAGTATTTGGCCTTTCTGGTGACCAGCCCCCACCCTAGAACTATCTAGGGTCCCTGCCCTGAATCACCTCGTTAGACTCAGCTGTGTTTTGACCAGGCTTCTTACCAAAGGGGCTCATGAAAAATGAAAAGCATTCCTCTTACTCAGGAAGTTCCAAGGGTTTTAGGAGCTCTGTGCCAGGAACCAGGGACAAAGACCAAATACAGGCATATCCCATTTTACTGTGCTTTGCAGACGCTGCACTGCTTACAAACTGAAGGTTTGTGGCAAACCTGCCTCGAGTGAGTCTTTTGGCATCATTTTTCCAACAGGATTTGCTCACTTCATGTCTCTATATCACATTGTGATGATTTGTAAGATATTTCAAACTTCTCCATTATTACTGTATTTGTTATGGTGACCTGTGATCGGTGATCTTTGATGTTACTATTGCAAAAAGATTAGACTCACTGTGGATCCAGATGATGGTTGGCATTTATAGCAATAAAGTATTTTTAATTAAAAAAAACTGGGGCGGGGGGTAACTAGGTTTGTTTATTTTAATGGAGGTGGTGGGAATTGAACCCAGGACTTCATACATGCTAGGCATGCGCTCTACCACCGAGCTATACTCCTCCCCCTATAAAGTATTTTTAAACTAAGGTATGTACATTGACTTTTTAAATGCATGACGCTATTGCACACTTAACAGACCACAGTATAGTGTAAACATCACTTTTATATGCACTAGGAAACCAAAAAGTTTGTGGGACTCACTTTATTTCGATCTTTGCCTTATTGCAGTGGTCTGGAACCAAACCCGCAACATCTCCTAGGTCTGCCTGCATCTATTTTTATTGTACTGCCGCCACCCATACCCTGGTGCCTCCAAGTGGACAGTTCTTGCCTGGACCTCCCACGGAGCTGCAGACTCCTGCCCCCTGCTGCCTCTTCTGCTGCCCCCGGTGGGGGTCTTACAGACATCTCAGACTCTGCTTGGCAACTCTGGGCTCTGAATCTTCCTTCAGAGAAAGACAGCACCGCTCACAGACATCCCCGTCTCAGCGGATAGCAGGCAGCTCTGCCTTTCCAACTGCTCAAGCCAACGTCCTGGGGCTCTCCTTGACCTCTCCCTTTCTCTCACACCCACTTCCAATCTGTCAGCACAACCTGTTGGCGGTGCTTTCAAAATATATCCCCAGGCTGATGGCTTCTCCTACCGCCCCCACACGCCCTGCTCACGGCCCCACCAGTCCCGTCGGGACCATGACGTCCTTCTTTCCGGGTTCCCTCCAACCATCTCTGTTCCTATCCTTGCTCCCCCTACCCCAGTCTGTCCTCCCCTCTGTGGCCAGAGGGAGCCTGTGACCACCTGCTCAGGTCACATCCCTCTCTGACTGAGAATCTGCTCATGGCTTCCTGTGGAAGAAGACAGGCCAACTGCTCACCAAACCCCTGTCTCTTCCTCCTGACACCTGGGTGGATTACACATCCCAGCATCCTTTGCCATTAGGTGTGGTGATATAGCTGAGTCCCAGTGGAATGTGAATGGAAGTGAGCTATGTTAGGTCAGGAGAGCTGGGATGCATCTGTTTCAGCAGCTGCAGAACTTACCTCAGTTAATGCCCTTCCCAATGCACTTGGCTTGGCAGCGAAAGCCCTCACCACAGCCACACAGCCCACACATCAGCCCTCGTCACTTCCTCTCCAGCCCCACTGACCCCCCTCCCACGCCCAGGGACACTGGGCAGGTTTCTGCCTCAGGGCCTTTGCACTTGCCTCTCACTCTGCTTGAGACACCTGCATGGGTTCCCTCCCGCACCTCCATCAGACCTGTCCTCAAATGGTATTTTTCAGGGAGGCCTCTGACCACCTTGTCTCAAATAGCACCATTTTCTCTCCTTTATTCCCCCCCCCCCAATACTTACCACCTTCTGCCACACTCTAGGTTTTATTTGTTTTTATCATTTATTTTCTGCTTCCCCTCTAGACCATAAACTCCACAAGGATGGGGCTCCCTGTGCACTGGCCCCAGTGCTCAGGGTACCAGCTGCTTAGTACACATTGTGTGCATGTTTGCAAACATGAATGAATCCACACCCAAGGCTATGATGAAGGCCAAGGGGACTGACATCCTACCTAGACATTTGGTGCTCACGTCCACATACAGGGAGAAGCTGGGAGCAGGAAAGGTGAATGACTGTCCCTTAAGTTACACACTTGTGACACAGCTGGGGCACAATCTGGGTATGATGTGTCCTACACTCCCAGGGGCTCATGGAGCACAGGCTCTGAAGCCAGGTTGCCAGGTGGGATCCCGGTGCCCCCTCCTCCAGCTGCGTGAATAGGGGTGCCTGACAACAAATCTGGGCCTGGGGATAACCTGGCACCTACGCAGGGCTGTTTGGGGTATTTAATGAGTAAACAGGACGGCAGGACTTTCAGGAAGCAGCCTCTCAATGTCTTCCGTTATCCTTACTATCATACTGCGCCACCCTGGACTCACAGCCCTGGGGCGGCAGCCGGGGTAGGTTAGGGGGACTGCCCCTCTTTCTAACACCCTGTGATCTGCAGGGTGGATTGAACCCCCTGACTCCACCCTGAAGGAGGGGGCAGTTACCTAGTGAGTTGGGGGCATAGACAAGGCATGTGCCTGGATCCCAATTACAGCATCCAGCTGTTAAGCCAGCACTGGACTTCTTTCCAGTTGATAATAATATTAAGGACAGAACTGGCTGTGCACCCAGTGGCCTCCCACCGTCCTGGTGGGAGGTCCTCTTCCTGAGTGAGAAACGGCAGGGCCGCCTTAGGCAGAGAGCTGGTAAGGGTGCTGCCAAGGGACCAGGGCTGGGACAGGCCCACAGCCACTTCCTCACAGCCCCCCAGAGCCCACAGCAGACCTGGCTAATTGATCCCAGCACTCATTCTGGAGAGCCCAGATCCAGAAGCCACTAGCATCAGGGTTGAGTTGGGCTGTAAGGGGATTCCTCTCGGTGCCACCTCCACCCCGGGCAGACCCAGCAGCCAATGGGCCAATCACATTACTTCCAGGGCTGCCTTGGTTTCCTCGACTGCCAAGTGGGGCTAATGACAGGGCTGTGGGGAGGACTCAGGGTGGTTGGGGGCAGGGCCTGGAGTTGGGAAGACAAGATGGCCAAGGGGCCGGCTGCCTGCTGGGAGCCTGGCTGACACATGACAGGGCAGCCGTTGGCCAGGGTGCCCACCCGGAACACCTCTTGCCCACGGCTTCCCCTCGGCCAGCTGGGATGCCACCTGCTCAGAGATGCCTGCCAGCGAGGGCTCAGCCCCAGTGACTGACCCCACCCTCAGCTCCTGCAGGGCGCCTGGCAGTGGACCCCAGGCTCCTTCTGATGCCAAGCCCCCGAGGCAGGCGGGCAGCCCCCTCATCATCCATGGTGTCTCCTCTGTTCCCCCGCCAGCGCCCACTGGGCCTTCGTAAATGAGTCCTTCCCAGTCCTGAGCAGGCTGCCAGCTCCCACCAGACCAGTGTGGGTGGGATGACAGGAGAGGGGCTGGGGAGGGTGGGGCAATGGTGGGGAGAAAGAAAAGCGATGGAAACAGGGGTGAGATGGAGGACAGATGGGAGAGACAGTGGAGGGAAGAGAAAAAAGGAAGGAGATGGGAGAGAGGATGAAACAAAGAAAGCTGAGTGCAGGGGATGGGAACAAAAGAAAGCCCAAGAGTGGAGAATGGGGTGTAGAGAAACGAGAACAGGCTAGAGAGGAGAGAGGAGGATGCTGCCAGACACGGTCCGGAAACTGAGAAAGAGCCAGAGGAAGTGAAGGAGGATGAAGAGGCGAGGAGAGGACCGTGCCCACCCCTCCCTCCAGATCCCAGGCCTGCCTGCGACTGACCTGGGCCCAGACGGGCAAATTGCCCCACGCCTCGGCTGTCCCTCCACAAAGTGGGGACAGCTCTCGGGCTCTGTAGGGACTCCGACACTGCAAGCCCATTAAGCACCAGTGCCGAGTGAGTTGCTGTGGGGTCTGAGACGCTGGCTTGGGCTGGTAGGGCCCAGGAGGGCAGGGAGCCCAGGTCAACACCCGACCCCGGAGGCTACAGAGCCCTAGACACCAGAGGCCACCGTGCGCCCTCACCCCGAAGACCCACCTTTGTCACTCTCGGGGTCCGAGTCGCTGAGCGGCTTCAGGGGTGAGTGCAGGTCTTGGAAGTAGCGGTGTCCGGCTTCGCACTGCCACACGGCCGTGGTGTACAGGCCGAAGGTGGGGTCCAGCTCGGCCAGGTGTGGCTCATAGGGGCAGCGGTGTTTGTGGTCCTCGTACCAGATCACCACGTTCTTCAGGCAGTTCACGTTGCGCCGCCGCCCTGCGCACACGGGGCCGGGGGCGTGAGGGGTGGGGCTCCGCCTGCCAGGGCAGCACGGCCCCCAGAACCACCCGGGGCTCTATGGCTCCCAGTGGCTGAGACACCCTCCTGAGTCCTGTCCACGCCTGTCCCCAGTTTACACATCAAGAAATTGAGGCTGGGAGATGCGAGACCCACCCTGGAGACAACAGAGACTGGCCAGAGACCGTCCTCGGGACCGTCCTCGCCAGATGAGTCAAGTCAGATAAACAACAAAGCCTGGGGCACAGCAGGTGCGCAACACGTGTTAGCTGCTCGTTAGGCTTGCAACCATCCTCATCAACTCCCCGTCTCCCGCCTGGACCAGCTCAGGCCCTCGGCCCGGCTCCCAGCTCTCACCCTTGCCCCCTGGCAGCCGACAGAGGGCGCCTCTGAACCCTCGAGTCAGGTCACACCCTTTGTCTGCTCAGAATCCACCACTGGGGATAAAAGCCAAAGTCCTCCCTGGGGCTTACTGGGCCCTCACTTCCCACCCTCCCCCCAATCACCCTGCTCTAGCAACAGGGCCTCCTGCCTGTTCCTCAGCCTTTCCCTCCTTGGCCACCCCTCCCCTTCCCTCCAGCCAACCCAACTCAGGGTCCTTTTTCTCCAGGTGGCACCTAGATATCATCTGTGGTTATTTGGTTCCTATATTACTGTCTCCCCCACCAGAACGTCAGCTCCCCAAGGGCAGGGACATTTATTTCCCTGTGTTGCTCCTCCTGCGTCCCCAGCGCTCACCCAGGGTCTGGCCCACACAGGTGCTGGATAAGGGGGTGCTGCCAGGGGGCAGGCTCAGTGGAACCGCACTGCCTGGATTAAAATCCCAGCTCTGCCACTTCCTAGCTGAGTGGTTCCAGGGAAGTGACTTGGCTTCTCTGAACCTCCGTTGTCCCTTCTGGGCAGAGGGAGAATAATGGTCCCCATTCCCTGAGGGCTGCTGGGGAGGAAAAACTGAAGGCATCCACAGAGCCCAGAACAGGACTGGGCACATTGATAACAAGGAATGGTGTCTGTGATACGTGTGATGATCCTGGTCCCGCGGCCGAGGGGGAGGAAGGTGGGCCCCTGATCTTCCAGCTGGGAGATGAAGAGGGGGCCCAGGAAAGGTCCTTGGACTGAGGGATGGTGCTGGGGGTCCCAACCAGTGATGACCACGGAGGACCATCAGCCCACCACTGTCTCCTTATCTTCCTCCCCACCTCTGGGATTGGGGGTCTCAGTCCTGGCTCGGTTTCCACCTCTGAGAACTGTGAGAAGGGAAGGGGCTCACTGTCACCAGACAGCTGTCCCTGGACCATGGGCCCTCACCCTGCTGGACGTGGCCTGAGACCTACAGCCCCAAAGTTCAGGGATCATGATGGGGGACACGTGCTCCAGCCCCAACCCTGACTGCCCACGCCCGGCTTCCCCCCGAGCCTGGCACACCACACACCCTTTAGGCCCAGGCACAAGCTGTTCCCTCTGCTCTGCCTGGCCCTCCCAGGCTGACTCCCACGCACTGGGCAGGAGAGCAGAGGCTCTAAGGGGACCACTCGGGAAACACACAGATCTGCATCTGCGGTCTAGTCTGGCTACTTTCTGGCTGTGCAGCCTGGGGCAGTGACTTGGCCTTTCCCCAAGAGGTGATGATGATAAGAGCCCTCCCCTACACCCCCTGCGCTGGGCACAGTACAGGCTCTGGTCCCCTCTGACATTCCTGCTCCAACCCTCCCCCTGTCCTAGGCCAGGGCAGGCCTCGTCTCTGGGCCCACGTCCCCCTCCTTCCTCACCAAGGCCCTGCTCGGTCTGTCCAATAACTTTCCCAAGAGACTCTGGGCTCTGTGAGGGCAGGGGGACTGTCCCATCCCACACAGTGCCTGGCACCGGGGGGCCCTCCATGAATGGTCCCTGAGAGCGCGAGCAAGGGATGGAAGGAGGGAACCAGCAACAAAGCCACTTACTCCCAACACCACCCCCACCCTGGCTGCAGCCCCACTTACTTTTCTTTCGCTTTGGCTTTTTGGGGACTTGCTCCCAAGGCTTCCTGTAACAGAGAGAGGCAGTGGGGAGTGAACGCGGGGCACGACTGGTGTTGCTGAGAGGCTACAACTGCCAGAGCCGAATGTTAGCTTCTGCTTCCCTGGGCGGCCTGCTCTCCTTCCCACGCCCCTTTCCTTGGGCTCGCTGCTGCACTGACGGCAGCCCCAGCAGGAGGGTCTACATCACCACCCACCTCACAGAGCGGGAAGCTGAGGCTCAGAGGGTGAGGCTGCCTGGTCAGGGTCCCATGGCCAGGGAGTGGATTAATCAAGAGGAAGCTTATGGGGTAGGGGTGCTGATCTAATCAAGGGAGCCCTTAAAAGGGCCCTGCTGAAGTCAAAGACTGGGGGCTGAAAATGTGGGGGGCCTGTGAGGGGCCAGGACCTGAGAACGGCCTCCTGGAGCTCAGAGCGGTGCCAGCTGATGGCCAGCAAGACAGCAGGGACCTCGACCGTACAACCCCCAGGACATGGATTCTGCCAAATCTCTCAGCAAATCTAGAAGAAGGTCTCTCCCTAGGGGAGCCTCTAGATGAAGATGCAGCGAGCTGATTCCTTGATTTCAGCCTTGTGAGACCCTGAGCTGAGGATCCAGCTAAAATGTGCTGGACTCCTGACCTGCAGAAATGTAAGATAATAAATTTGTGTGGGTTGAAACCACTAAGTCTATGATCATTGGTTACAGAACATGGAACATTCATGGAGTCGGCCTCGGACGACCCCATCCAAGGTCCTATGGATCTTGCCCTAGAGGCTGGCCCAGAGCCCTGGGGAGATGGTCAGCCTCAGTCTGGGGGGGCTGATGCTGCTAAGGACCTTGCCCCTGACCTTAACTGTCTGCTCTACAAGGGTCTTGTCCCTGCAGCCAGCTTAGGCCCAGAGGCCAGGCCATCATGTCCCCCTGCCTCCAGGGCCTTCCTCTCCTCCATCTCCCCTGGGCCCTTTCTGTAAGGGTGTTTTCACACCATGCTACAAACTGCCCTCATGGCCACCAGGGACAGCCACCTTGCTCAGCCTGGCAGTAGTCGATCTGGTCCAAGACGGTCCAAGACCTGGGTTCGGACCTGTGTGCTCCGTCTACACGCAACCCCCACCCCACCCACCGACAATCTCCATCACCGCACCGACACCACTCTGGTTTCTCCACACTCGGCTCTCCTGCTTGGTCCTCTCCCCACACACCACCACTGCCCCAAGCCCCTCTGCAGCACCCCATGAAGGGGGTCTCACCAGCATCTCACATGCAAGCTGGCATCTGGCCCTTCCACCTCTCCCTTCTCAGTGAATGGCAACTGCAACTTTCCAGGTGCTCAGGCCCAAACCTGGGGGCATCTCTCATATCCACAGCCTTCGGGGAATGCTGCTGGCCCAAAGTTCAACGACTTCTCTCCATTTTCCCATGGCCCCGCCCAGGGCCACCCCCATCACTGTTCACATTGGACCAGCCTGCCTCCTTCCTGTCTCCCGGCTCCTGCCCTCCCCTCCCATGGTCTCAATGTAGGAATCTGTATGATTCTTTTGCTTTTCTTGTTAAGAGTTTAAGATGTAAACAGAAAAATTCAAACACACACAAAGTGAGAGAGAAAGGGAGAGTGAGCCTCCTTGAACCCATCACCTGATTTAACGACTGTCAGCTCTTAGCCAATGCAGACCTCACCCATTCCTCCCACCACACACATCATGGAGAGCACCTCTCTTAAAATCTAAGCCAGTTGTTGGGGAGGGTATAGCTCAGTGGTAGAGCATGTGCTTACCATGCACGAGGTCCTGGGTTCAATCCCCAGTGCCTCCATTAAAATAAACAAATAAAACTTAATTACCTACCCTCTCCAAAAAAAAGGACAAAACAAATAAAACCTAAGCCAGATATGTGATCTCTCTGTTCAAAATTCTGCTTTTAAGAAATGCAGAAAATCCTTTTCTGGGAGGAAAAGCCAGAACCACAGTCCTCCCTGCAGCCCACAAGCCCTTGTCACCTCCCTGTCCTAGTCTTCTCTCAGTCCTTTCCCTCACTCATTGTGCTCCAGATACACAGGCTTCCTCCCTGTTTCATGTACATACCAGCTAGGGTCCTGCCTCAGGACCTTTGGACCTGCTATTCCTTTGTCCTTGAACACTCTGCCCCTGGATATCTGCATGGCTCCCCCTGACCTCCTTCAGGTCTTTACTCAGATGATAACTTCTCAGTGTGGCCCACCATGACATTCTAACTAAACCTCTAACACACTCATGAATCCTCTTTCCCTATTTCCCTTTTGGTTTTCTTCCACAGCCCCCATGACTCTCTCACACACTACATATTATTATGTTTCCTGTCTGCAGTAGACAAGCCTTTGCACATGCTAGCCCCTCTGCCCTCTAAACGTCAGCTCCGTCAGGCGGTGATCTTTGTTTTGTTCATTGCTGTGCCCTTGGCATCTATACAAGTGCCTGGCACACAGTAGGTGCTGAATAAATGTTCATTAAACAAATAAATGGGGCGGAGAGTATAGCTCAGTGGTAGAACTCATGGTTGGCATGCACAAGGACCTGGGTTCAATCCCCAGTACTTTCATTAAAAAAAAAAAAAACCCTAAACAAACAAACAAATAAATAAATAAGTAAGAGGGCAACAGAAATTCCACTACTGACCATTGTTTCCCTTTGCCCACTGGCTGTTAGGAAGCTCCAAGGCAAATTCATAGCCCATTCACACTTCTTCACATCTCTTGAACCCCTCTGGTCAGGTTTTCACCTCACTGTGCCACACAACTGCCCTTGTCATGTCCCCTGTGACTTCTGCTTCAATTCAGCAGCACTGACCCAGGCCCCATTATGTTCCCTGTTTTTCTTTCTGTTTTCACCCTGATTTTCATTTCTGCCTTCCTGTCCATGTTTTACAGTCCTTGAACTGAAACCATTCCAGGTACCACACGTTATATAACTGAACAACTAGAATAACTGGCCCCCTATCTCTGGTCATGTCTACTGCCCACAGGAGACCCCTCGCTCAGATTAGTGTATTTTCCTGACTGCTCATGTGCCCCGGGGGTGAGTTTTGCCACCTACTGCCTGGGTTGTCTCAGTGTCCCAGCTCCAGTTCTGCAGGCCCACACAGCTCCAGCTCAGCCGAACGAGCTTCTGCAAATACCACTTTCAGCTTAAGAACCTCCAAGGGCTCCCAATGGCCAGTGGTTCTCAACTCCAGCTGTACATTAGGTCTCCCCGGAAGCTCTTCAGAAAAAAATAAACGGTCTGCAACTCCACCCAGAACAACTGAATCGGAAACTCCAATAGTAGGACACTGGCTTCAGGTTTTATAAGTGCTCAGCATTTTCTGCCCTGCTCTTGGGCATAAAAACCAGCCTGCCACCCTGGGGAGGGGGTGGGTACAATTCAGCAGGTTCTGGTTGATTCTTCGTCCTCAGAATCTCCCCCCAGAGAAACATGTGAACAGGTACAAGTGAAAACCAGGGCAGAACAAGGATTTTGTTGCAGCATTGCTTGCAGCAGGGAACAAACATCATCATAACAGCTAATACCTGGACTATTCATTAAGTGCCAGAAACTGTTCTAAGCCCTTTGCTGTATTTTAACTCATTTAATCATCACATCAACCTATAAGATAAGAGAAAAATTCCATCCATGATGCTAGTTCTCAAGACCGAACTGAGATTCTGCAAAGGCCTCTGCCCTCCACCTGAGCAGCTACCTCGAGGTATCCTCTTCACCTGAGTCTCCCTGGGCATAGGTGCTCCCCAGGCGCCAAGAGGCTTAGGCGAATGCGATCTGGATTGTGAGGGGTCCTCTGGGAGGGTGGGGCCTAGGGTTGTGGGAATGGGGCCACACATAGTCACAGGTGGGGCACTGAAACCTCTTGAGGGGTAGGGTTGGATGGCCCGCGGTGTACAGTCACAGCCCCCGGCTATATTGTGGGAGTTTTAGGCGATAAGGCCTGTGAGAGGCCAGGAGCCAGCAGAGACCTCTGGCCATTGAAGCCTCAGGAGGCAGGGCCGCCCCTCCAGGGACCGGGCCGTTAGAAACCTTGGAGGTGAGGCCCGTACCAGGATTGGGCAGCCAGAGCTCTAGCGGGCGGGGCCAAGCGCCCAGGAGGCGGGTCGGGAGGCTGGGCACATCCTACGATTGGGCAGCCGGAGAGACGGGAGGCGGGGCCGCGAGCCAGGCGCATCCCAGGACCGGCAGTCAGAGACCCGGGCCGGCAGCCTGGGCGCTGGGCGGGGTTCACAGGTGCCAGGGGCGGGGCCTGGGGTAGAGGGGGCGGGACCAGGCTCAGCGGGGGATGGGGGCGTCTCCTCCCTCATTCCCTCCCTCCCTCGGGCCGGGCCCCCTCACCCGTGGCGGCCGCTACGCTGGCCGCGCTCCAGTGAGATGAGGTAGGCGGCGAGCTTGGCGTCGCTCCAGCCGCTGCGGCGCCGCAAGTCCACCCAGGGCCCGTGCGCCTCGCCCAGGTACACGCGCCGCACGTCGTACTTCTTCCGGGACTCAAGCCGCCGCCGGGCCCGGTCCGACTCCGTGAGTCGTGGCCGGCCCCGCGCCTTGCGGCCCGCCGCGCCCTCCTCGGCGGCCGCCTCCCCGCCTGCACCCGCCTCAGCCTCCGCCTCCGCCTCGGGCTCCGGCGCCCGCTCCGCCATCCCCCCCTCCCTGGTTACCAGCCTCCCCCGTTGTTAGGAGCCCGGCCGGAAGTGGCGCGCATCTTCCGCGCCGACGGGAAATTTCTCATGGACTCTCACTGCCCCGCGGCGCCAAGAGGAGACCGAGAGCGGAAATTGCGCATGCGCAAAGCGTGTGCAACCCACTGTCCTTTTATTCCTTCTCTGTTAAACTTTATAACTTCGCAGAGACGGAAGTGGGGATGCTGAAGGTTTAAGGCTGACTCGGGAAGAAAGAGACGGGAGAGTCCGTAGACTCTAGGGGAATGGGGGCTTCCTCCTCCGCACTCTTATCCTGAATGCATTGGGGGATGACAAGGGAAGGGTGGTAGCTGTCAAGTAAAGGCAGAGGGAAAGTCTGGGCCCCGACCAGTCAATGCTGGTTGCTGGAGCCCTTGAAAAGCCGCGACACCAGGTATTAATGGGGCAGGGGAGGCCACACTGCCAGAGAGGGGGCAAGGCAGCCCCAAGCTGGAAAACTTTTATTTGCTGTACACTCAAAAGGTCATCTCATGCTTTCACACCAGTCCACAGTCTGTGCTTCTGTGACCACTCAGGCTCAGCTCTGGCCCTGCTGCTGTCGCTGCTGACTGTTTTCCTCTTCTTCTTGGCCCTCAGGTGGGGGTGGGGGTGGCAGTGGCTCCTCCAGCCCTGAGGAGGATGCTAGGAGCTCCCCGGAGGACCCAGCCAGGCGGAAGACCACTGGAATCTGGGCCAGGGCTGGGTTGGTCTCTTGCAGGCCCTGGATCCACTTGGCCAGTGTGGCCTGGTCATGGGCACCCGTCATGCATATGGCGAAGACAGGGCCTTCCTCCACTGTTGGGAGAGACAGGATCTGAGTTCGTGCAGTGGGGACTGGAGCTGCCCCCTCATGCCCACAAGGGTGGGGACTTTAAGTTCCTTTCGCATTTTGTGTGTGTCCAAGCCTTTGTACAGGTTATCCCCTCTGCCTAGCCTGCCCCACTCCTGCTTCACCTGGGGATGCAGGAATGCCTCCTGGTTCAATGTTCCACCAGGAAATCCTTCCGACTCCCACCTGAGGCTGGGTTGTATGCTTCTCCCCTGGGACCCCAAGAATATAACTTGCCTATTCCACCACAGGCCCGAACTGTGTGTGTGTGTGTGTGTGTGTACGTACTTGGGCCTCTGCTGGGTCTGTGTATGTGAAACTGGGCTGAGTCTCAGCCTGGGCCCCACCCCTCGACTCCTGAGGTCACACTTCTTCCTGCGCAGTGTTTGGAATCCTACCCATCCTGGTTTTTACCTTCACTGATGTCAAACTGGTAGTCATCCCAGCCACTCCTCTCGTAGGCCAGGTCTAGCTGCATCGGGTAGTAAAGGTTCCACTCCTCTGGAATCTCCTCCACTTCCTACCCCGGGGAGGGGGGCACAGGCAGGGTCACAGGCCTGGGATGTTGCGGCCACCCGCTGCCTCTCCCCCCAGCCTACCCCCTCCACTTCCCTATCCTCTGCCCCACCTCTAAGCCAGCTCACTCCCCCCACGCTCAACTCCCGTCTGGGGCCTTTACCCTCTCCTCTGGGGGCAGCAAGTCAGCTCTGAGGATGTGGTAATAGACACATTTGTCTCGAAGCCACAGGGAGAAAGGGCCCTCGACGAAGATAGGCCGGGCTGGGTTGTGGTGGGCCAGGGCAGCCTGCTGATCAGGACTCTGGATTCCTGGGGTGGAGACGCACGTACTTGGGGCACCTGGGCTGAGGAGCTGTGCCCAAAGGCCCGGTGAGAACCGGGCGCCCCCTCTGCAGGACCTTACCTACAATGTGTGGCTCTGTGGGATCCGCTGCATCTGTAGCGTCTTTGGGCAAAGGCATCTGCAAAGAAAAGCAGGGGTGGAAGCTTGCAGCCTACAGCCCCTACAGAGGAGCCAGGGAGAGAGAAATAGGGAAGGGGGTTCCAGTGATTTCAGGGCCCCTCTTGGGCCTGTCTACTGGGCCTCCCCCATGTCACTCAAGCCCCCCACCTTCTTGGTTCCATCCAACTTGCCAAGAATCATTTTACTAAATCATAAATGTACAACTGCTTCTTAATGCTACACACACACTTAGATTTTTTAAAGTAATAACATTATGTCTTATTGCACCATAATCCTGCTAATAGCTTTTCAAAACTTTGAGAAAAACATTTTGATTGTATATGTGTATCTTTTTCTCTCACACTAAAAGTTCTGGTTCCTACCATGAGTAACACATTTGCATATTTGACTTATCCATCAATCTACGTAAATGGTCTTGATATTACAACTGAACAGAATGCTAAGGGATTAAGTTCAGGATCCTCAGAATACAGGCCACTGAGGACAGGCAGTCAGATGACAGTGAGTCAGAAGAAATTTTTTCTCTCTTTGGTTATGCTGTCAATTAGCCACATCCATTTGTTTTCAGCTTTGGTGAATTTCCCCCCCCCTCCTTTTTGATTATATTTTTAATAGTCTAAACATTTCCATAGTTTAGAAGCCAACTCATATTAAATAGCTGTCTCTCTCCCACTCCTCTCTCTGCCCCATCTCCTCTGCCCGCCCAGAGATAAATCATTTCTACCCATTGCTGATTTATCGTTGAATTGCTTACGCTTGTGAAAATAAACAAATAGCTATACACACTTTTATTTGCTCTCCCTTCTCACACTTACAGTGGCTCATGACACCACTGTGCCTACCTTGCCCTTTCACTTCTTTCAGTCTTTAACTGAGGTGCCACAGTGGACACGGACAACTCCCTCTGGATGGATACTTGGATTGTTCCCATTCTAAATCTAGGTGCTCATTGGTGATCATTCTGCCATGATCTTTCTGTATGTACTTAATAATGAGGAGGGGGGAAAGAATATTTAAATATAAAGGATATATATGAAAAAAAAAGGTATATATCTGCTTGCAAATGCATAGATCTTTCTGGAGGGAGACATAGAAGTGGTCACCTCTGGGGAAGAAGCCTGGGGGCTAAAGGGCCAGGCTAGAGAGGAGAGCTCTTCACTGTATGTTCTTGCAAACTGTTTGGTTTCTTAATGCATTTAAAAAACAAAGAAATGAGTTAAAAACTACACTTGCTCTGCAATATACTCAAGGCCAAGTCTGCCCTCTCTCACCTGGACACCACATCACCACTTGTAGTTTCCGTGTCCTCTGTGCCACCCCCTGCAATCCAACACCATCCAGATGGCCACCAGGGGGCGCTTCCTCAAATCCTTTACTCACACCACATCCCTCCTCTTCTTAAAACCTCCCGGTGGCTCTCTCCTCACTAACCCTGTGTCCTACGTGCCTCTTCTCCCTCATCCCAACACCCTCCTCCAGGTAAAGGAGGCCCTTTCAGCATCTCATCAACTCCCAGCTGCCCTCAAGCCCTGGCCTGTGCTGCTCCCTCTGCCTGGAATGCTCTCCTTGCCTCTGTTCTGCCTGAGCCCACTTCGCCCTCACCTCCTCCAGGAAGCCCTTCCTGCTCCATGCCCCTTTTGGGTTCCCCCAGCCCCCAGGGCTTCTCTATCTCAGAACCAGTGACTCTGAAGGAACCTGTTCTCTGGGGTTGGCCTCCAGCACCAGAAGGTAAGTGCTGTGAGGGATTCTCTTTCGAGCCCTCATGTGGACTGGCAAGAGTGGGGCCCCCAGAATATGGGCAATATTTAAATCAGTTATTGAACAAACAGCTGTGGAGCCAGGAATACAGTGAGTGTGGGGAGAGGGGAAGGAGCAAAGGTCAGAGGTCAACCTGTGCTGAGGGCCATGGAATCTAGCAGAGGCTCAGCCAGGGAATCATGGCCTGTCTCAGCACAGCCACTTGGGGTTAGCGAAGGGGACCCGCCCCGGGGAGGCGGCCGAGGTGTGGATACCTGGTAGATGGTGACCCTGGCGCTGAGGTTGGGCTCCATGTGCCGCAGGGCCAACCTGGCCAGGTCGATGGGGTCCTGGGGCAGGTCCCGGGGAACAGGGAACGGGTTGATGTTCTTGAAGCGGGTGAACCACAGCTTCATGCGCACAAGCTTGAGCATGGGGTAGCTTTTGCGTCCAAATATCTGAATCAGCAGGAACTCCGTCTCCTTGTTGGGCATCACCCCTGTACCAGGCAGATGCGGGCAGAGCCTCAGGGAGGGGCCGGAAGAGGGAAGGGAAGGGAAGACAGACAGAGTGAGCAAGAGATGGAGTGGGGTGTAGGGGCGAGGAGGAAGCCAGACAGACAAAAAGGAGACCAGCCAGAGCCCGGAAGCGATGGAGGGCCCGAGACCCTGAAGAGGGAGGCAGCCCACTACCTCTATAGCCCTTCCCGGTGCGTGCTGCCTGCTGGCCTCACCGTGGTTCTCCATCTGCTCCAGGACGGCGATCCCACACTCCTGCTGCCGTGGGTAGTGGATGAAAATCTTCTGGATGATGCTGCGAGGCCGGAAGACCTCCTTGGGGAAGATGTCGAGCAGCAGGTTGTAGACAGCCAGGTCCCGCTCGACGCCGTACTCCCGCATCTTGCGCAGAGCCAGGTAAATGAAATCGATGTGGCCCCGCTTGTGCACGTTGTGCTGTGTGAAGTTCTGCACGGCCCGCACAAAGCTCGCCTTGTCCTGCGCCGCATCTGGCGCCTGCCTGAACAGCTCCTCATGGCGTGCCAGGGCCTTGACCGGCCTCCTTGGGGGCTTGGGTGGGCATGGGACCAGCGATGAGTCAGGGCGGTGGGCGGCTGTGCTGCAGTGGAGGCTCCGCAGAGCCTGGGGTGGCACCTGTGGACAGAGATCCGCTGCTGGAATCTGGCGTTCCCCAGTGTCCCTGGGGGACTGCTGGGCTGGCTCTTTGCTGGGAATGGTGCCAGTGGCATCCCTAAGGGCCTCCAAGGAAGTGTGGTGCTGTGGGTACAAACCCAGGTTCAGGCACCATCGCAAAGTGTGACGCAGCAGGGGTAAAACCCCGATGGAGGGATCTGGCAATTTTCACCACGATGAGACAAGCATGCACCCTCTGACGCAGTAAGCCCACATCTGGTATTTAAATCGGACAGCTCTAGACACACCTGCACCGAAAAACTTTTGTGCAGAGGCTTGCATCATTGGTAACAGCGCAAATGTGCATCAGCAAGGAAGTAACTAAGCAAATGGCTGTGAACCTGGACAAGGAGCACCTACCACTAAGGAGGTCTCATGTGGCCTGGAGTGAGCTCTGAGGTATATCATTAAATGAGAAAAAGCAAGGTGTGAAACTGTGTAGAGTAGGTTTCCATTGGTGCAAAAAAAAAAAAAAAAAAGGAAAAGGAAAAGAAAACGACAGCTTATAAATAGTAGGTCCTATTATTTATAGATTCCATATTTGCAAATCTGCCTATTTGCTAAAATTCATGTTATCCCAAACCCAACACTCTTGGCGCTTTCCAGCCATTCACAGACACATGCAGTGGGACGGAACATCTGAGTCACCGAATACCTATGTTCCCAGCTGAGATGGAACAGGGTGACTGCTCTGCCTTCTTGTTTTGGCTCCCATGCTGTCACCAAGTGTCCTTTTAGAGGTTTATTTAGTGCATATTTTCTGCATCTTTTTGTTTTGGTGATACTGCTGTTGAAAATGGCCCCGAAGCCTATCTAGTGTTCCCACGTGCAAGAAGGCCGCCCTGTTCCTTACAGAGAAAATAAATACACATGGTAAGTTAAGCTTAGACATGAGTTACAGTGTTGCTGGCCATGAGTTCTAGGTTAGTGAGTCAACAGTACATATTAAATAAGATGTCCTTAACCAGAAACACATATACCACAAGGCTATGATTGATTGGTTGATGAAAATGTGACTGGAGGCTCACATGAACTGTTTCCCCTGGGAGCAATGGTTCAGTATTTGCTAATTCAGTGAATGTGGTGACTTTCTAGAATGTTACTGTGAATACTGAGAATCGACTGTATAGCTAAATGTTTTCTGCTTCTGTGAAGTATCTCTGGAAGGAAATACAATAGGCAGGCAACATCTTGCCTCTCGAGAGGGCAGATAAGTGGTGGCCAGATAAGAGAGGGACAGACCCTTGTCATGGGATAGCTTCAGAACTTTTTGCATCTTGAACTATATTGTCTGCTGTAATTACCTATGTAAAAGATAGATTTCAGAAACTGAATTTAAAAAGGAAAATGCAGGTTTCGGAGTCAGCAGGAGTCTCGGCTTGGCTGTCCTCCGCCTGGGGATGCTCACTTCCCACTCTACTGCGCAGGCCTGTTTCCCCATCTGTTATGGTGGTACTGCCCTCGGGTCAAGGAGACCTTGTTCCCTAGGTTGGGAATTGCATGCTGCCTTGAGTGGGCCAGATCCCTCTAGAATAGAAGTTGGCAAAACTATAGTCTGTGGGGCAAATCCAGTCTGCTGCCTGCTTTTGTATTAAAGTTTTATTGGAACACAGCCATGCATTCATTATGTCTGGTCTGGGGCTGCTTTGTGGCAGAGTTGAGTAGCTGTGACAGAGACCACATGGCCCACAAGGCCAGAAATATAATCTGGTCTGGGGAGGGATAAACTAGGAGTGTGAGGTTAAGAGATACACACCACTAGATATAAAATGGATAAACAACAAGGATTTACTGTACAGCACAGGGAACTATACTCAATATGTTGTAATAGCCTATAATGGAAAATAATCTGAAATAAATAAATAAACGTATATATAAATAACTGAATCACTTTGCTATATGCCTGAAACTAACACAGTATTGTAAATCGACTATACTTCAAAAAAATATCTTAAAAAAATTTTTACTATCTGACCCTTTACAAAAAAGTTTGCCAGCCTGGTACACTAGTAGATTTCTTATTTTAATATGAATTGAATGTTTAAATTAGAATGGTTATACATAAGGCATCTTTTCAAATATATGGCTAATAAGAGCTCATATTTACTGAATATTCTTACGTTCCAGGGACTGTTGAGCACTTTCCGAGAGTGAGGCTCATTTAATCTTTCCACTGTCCATTGCAGGTGTGCACTTGGGGGTGCCTATTTTACAGATGAGGAAACCGAGGCCCAGAGAGATGAAACACGATGCCTGGTGTCTGTCACACAGCTACAGGCAGCAGAGCTAAGATGGGAGCCCCTGCTCTCATCTCTCTGCTCTGCTGCATCCAGTAGCCATCCTGATGTCCTGCTGAGGTAAGGTGATACATATGCATTTTTTAAGGCATTCATTTAAAGTGAAAGTGGGTGGTATATGCGTAGTGCAAAGAGCAGAAAAGAACCTCTAGAATGCCCCCCAAAGAAGGGGAGACACCACAAATGAAATAAGGTAAATGAAATGCAGAGCATGGGGCCTGGCACAGAGGAAGGGCTCCGTGCTCAATAGGGGAGCTATTAATGTTACCACCACCACCACCATCATTGTTGCAGTCTACAGCTGTTGATCAGCCTGGGCCTTCTGGTCACTTTGCGTAAGGAAGGGAAATTCAGTTTTCTGCTCACATCTTTACAAGTGAATGCAGGAGGTACCCACAGTTGCCACCCAAATCCACTCAGCTCAGACCTTATTTTCTTGCTTTTTTTGGGGGGGGGGTATTTAGGTTTATTATTTACTTATCTATTTATTAATTTATTATTATTTTTTTAATGGAGGTACTGGGGATAGAACTCAGGACTTTGTGCATGCTAAGCATGCACTCTACCACTGAACTATTACACCCACCCAGTTATTTATGTTTTAGTGGAGGTACTGGGGATTGAACCCAGGACCTTGTGCACGCTAAGCACATGCTCTACCACTGAGCTATACTCTTCCCCCACCACCTCAGACCATCTTAATTTCAAATTCAAGCCCCTCACTCACATGGGCCCCAACACTTCTTAAAATGAGTAAGAGACATTCAACTGGCCGTCAGAGCAGACAGGCCAGCCCAGACCTCCCCCACCCCCTCAACCAAGAGCTGGCTTCACTGGGTGGATTCTGAGGGCTTAGGACCAAATCCTGGGCCTGCCTGTCTTTCTCCACCCCAAGACTGGTGGTTACCTGAGAAAAGGGGGCTCCTGTGAGGGCAGTGCCACAGATGCCTCCCCAGCCCCGAGAGAGGCCCCGGGCCAGCAGGATGGCTTGGGCCCAGCTCATGCCTTTGCCTGTTGGGCAGACACCTGGGAAGAGAGAAGAGAGCGCATCAGCCAGGCACCCCACCCGCTAAAAGCAATGAGACCCCTCTCTTGGGCAGGGCCCCATGCCAGGCTGCACGGCTAACTCCCCAGCTCCACTGGTCCCCTCACCCACAAGGTGGAGCTTGTGACTGTTCCAATCAAGGATCGCTGTTCTGCTGGGCCAGACCCTTCACTATCTCGAGGAATTTGCTCCTGCATTGGTCTCCATCCCTAGAGGATCAGTCTGTTTTGTTCAGTAGCTTCCTTTGCATACCAAACATTTCAGCCTTAGGATAAAATTCAGTGTTTGTTTCAGTCACTGACCCTTGAATAACATGGCTTTGAACTGTGTGGGTCCACTTATATATATGCTGAGTTTTTTCAAAAAATATGTACCACAGTATCACACGATCTGCGGGTGGTTGAATCTGAGGATGTGGAACCGTGGAGACAAGGGCTGACTGTAAAAGTATATGTGGATTTTCAACTGTGTGGAGGGTCGGCACTGCTAACCACTACGCTGTTCGAGGGTCAACTGTATATTCACAGAATTGTGCAACCATCGCTAAATCTTATGTTTTATTTTTTAATACTTTCATCATCCCTTCCCCCCAAAAACCTACACCCATTAGCAGTCACTCTCATCTCCCCTCACCCTCAACCCTGGGCAATCCCTAATCTTCTATCAATTTGCCTACTCTGGGAATTTCATGTAAATGAAATCATATAACATGTGCTCTTTTGTGACTGGGCTTCTTTCACTTAGCATGTTTTCAAGGTTTACCCACGCTGTAGCATGTATCAGACTTCATTCCTTTTAATTGCCAAAAACCACATTTTTATTTATCCATTCATCAACTGATGAACAATCGCATTTCTTCCCACTTTTTGACTATTATGACTAATAGTCACAATAGTGCTGCTATGAACATTTGTGTAGTTCTTGTGTGAACACGTGTTTACACTTCCCTTGGGTATATACTTAGATATCAGATTACAGGCACATATGGTAACTATGTTTAATCATTTGAGGAACTGCTGAAATGTTTCTCAAAGTGGCTGCACCATTTTACATTCCCACCAGCAACGTACAAGGGTTCCAATTTCTCTACATTCTTGCCAATACTTGTTGTCTGTCTTTTTGATCACCAACATCCTAGTGGGTGTCAAGTGGCATCTCACCGTGGTTTAGATTTGCATTTCTCTAAAAATTAATGATGTTGAGCATCTTTTCATGGGCTTATAGGCCATTGTGTATCTTCTTCGGAGAAATATCCATTTAGATCCTTTGTCCATTTAAAAATTAGATTATTTATCTTCTCATTATTGAGTTGTATTATTGAGTTGTTTATATATTTTGGATACTAGGAGAAAGTATTTGTAAATCCATCTGCAGGCCACCACTTCAGTCCAAGACCTCTTTTCATCTACCCAGCCTCACACTTCTTTCCTTACCTGCCTCCAGTCAGTTCTCCCCAAAGTGGTCAGAGGTAGCTTTTTAAAATGTAAACTAGTGGGGAGGGTATAGCTCAGTGGTAGAGGTTCAATCCCCAGTACTCCATTAAGATAAATAAATAAACCTAATTACCTCCCCCTCAACAACAACAAAATGTAAACTAAATTCTTTGCCTAAAATTACTAATATCATACAATATAAACTTAGACATGTTCCACCCCTTATTCCTGGCAGCTCTAGTTACACTGTTTCTTAAACAAGCTAACTTTATTCTAGTCTTGGAGTCTTTGAACTTACTTTTCTCTGTTTGGAAATTTCCTCCCCAAATCAGGCCATAGCTGTCTCTGGTCATTCAGGTCTAAATTCAAATGAGCCATCCCTGACCACCACTCCACTCCCAATCTAAAGCCCCATCGTTCTGATGAATGCACATTTTTTAAAGCAATCATTAGCATCTGAAATCAGCGGTTTCAGTTATTTTTGACTTGTTCAATGTCTGGCTCTCCTGGGAGATCCGGGATTTTTGTCTTCCTTATTGCTGTGTCTCCAGCACCTGGGACAGTGCCTGGTTTATGGTAGGTACCCCAAAAGTATCCGCTGAATGGGAAGAGCTAAATTTCTACAAAACTTCTATAGATCTGAACACCTAGGCAGGGTGTACCTACGGCAGCTCTGAGGCTGGCTGCCAGGATTTTGAGTCCTTTGGGAGAAACAGACAGACGCGGGTCGAATCCCAGCCTAGCTGCCGACCTGTGGCGTGACCTCGAGTAGATGGCTTTAACCTGAGCCTCAGCTGTCTCATCTGCAAAATCAGAGACTAGGAACGTGGGAGGCGGGTACACAGAGGGCGACTTTTCCCGGCATGTCCCCGCTCCGTACTCCTTAAAGGTCACCGTGCCCTGGCTCTGCAGCCGGGATCCTCCGGGGCCGCCCTCCTGCGCTGCCAGCCCAGAACGAGCCGCCCCGGAGCCCGTAAATTCGCGCTTGCCTCCCCACGCGCGACCTACCTACTCACGCGACCAGCCGCGGAATCTCGGCCGGTTCTGTCTTACCGCTGGGCGCCGCCATGTTGCACGGAGGTCTTCCGGGTCATGGGCTAGCAGGGAGACAGCAAATCAAGGACGCCGGTTTAGAGAGGTCCCGCCCCAAAGGGAGAAGCAACCAATAGGGAGGCGGAAAAACCTTGGCCTCGCTTCATAACGAGCCAGGCCCCGCCCCTGGTAAGGCAAACAGCACCCTCCACCGAGGAATTGAGTATGGTCCGGGTAAGAGTGACTGGACCAGCGCCCGGCTGGGCGGCTGGACTTGGGGCAGGGCGGCGGAGGGCTGTGAATCCAACTGGCAGCCCCAGTTTCCCCACCTGAAATGTAGGAATGAAATACTAAAGGTAGTAGTAATGTGGATTCCTTCACTTGTTCAACAAACTCGAGCCTTACTGCGTGCCAGGTGCTAGGGATTTGGCACTGAGACCGGCCTAACTTGGTTTCCAACGCAGATGTGTAGCCATCATCCTCTCCATGGCCATCAGCACTCTCAGCGGGTACAACCTGCCCTCCGTGGAGACAATCAACATCAGCCTCACTCTGTAAGGGTCAGCGAGGGCCCTAGTCGACATTCTCCACTTCACCCCTACTCTACACTCCCGTGGGGTGGGGAGTTGACAGCACTGGGAAGAGGGGTGGATACTGCTGAAGGTGTTCCAGGGAGGAAGAGACCCTTCCAGGAAAGTTCTCGGAGTGAGGCTGCCTCACCTAAGGAGCCTCCTGGGCAAGTCTCTCTCTACCCCAGCCCAGGCAGAGCCCAGACCAGGGCCTTGACCCCTGCAGGCCGGGCCCCTAGCTGCCCTGTCCAGAGCGGTCCAGAGTTGCTCCCCTCATCCCACAGACTGCAGCTGATGACTCTGGTGACCTGCTCTATGGTCGATGGGGTCCAGCTGGGTGGGACATGACATTCACTCAATCCTCTGCCTACTTCTGAACCCTGTTCCCTTCAGACCTGGTGGTGATTTTCCACAATGGAATCAGATGTTCCTGTGTTACCATTCGGCTTCTCTCTTCAGCTTCTGCTGCTTCTGGAAAGGTCCCTGGAGACACTACCTCTCCCACCACCCTACCTGCATGTGTGGAACATCTCTTGTGGGCTTGGTTACCATGTGCTCCAAGAGGACAGGGATATTTTGTTCGTTTGTTTGATATGGTGTCCCCAGCATTAGAGACAGAGCCTGGAACATGGTAGGTGCTCAATAGATGTTAGTTATTAAAGGTAGTGAATATTCCTGAAGCTCACCCCAACTTTTAAAGCCTGCCAACAGTCCCTTGTGACAGCCCCATGCATGCCTGCCTTATGGGGACTGCCTTATGCATGCCTGACTAATTACTCTGCCACTGCCCTCCCCCTGCGGACAGACCGCAGTGCCTTTCAGACTTCTATGTCCATTTGTGCCTGCTCACAGTCCTTGGTCAATTTTGAGCCCCTCACTAGTGGCCTCACTGAATGGCATGGCCATGGCTGTAGTCTGTGTAGCCAGCATCAGTGTGATGCTGTTCTAATATTTGAGGGGTGATGACCTTGATTATGCTGGTCCTGAACATCCTTAACAGGCTCTAGATGTGCCGCATCACACGGTCCAGAGACTGAGGTAGGGGAGCCCTCTCAGAGTGCCCCAGCGCAGAGTGTGGAAAGAGACTGTAGAGATCTGGAGGAGCTTCCTTCCACCCACCAGCATTCTTAGACCCAGGGCCAAAGTGGGGGAAGTTGTGCATAGGAGGCTGAGGGTGTGCCCCCCCCACCACAAGAAGGCTCAGAGTCACTCAACATGCATTTGTTATTATTATTTTTAATAGAGGTACTGGGGATTGAACCCAGGACCTCATGCACGCTAAGCACGTGCTCTACCGCTGAGCTATACCACCCCTGCCACATGCATTTACTGAGAGCCGCCTTTGCACTAGGCACTGTTCTAAGTGTTGAGGAACAGCAATGAGCAACAAAAAGATTCCTGACCTTGGGGAGCTGGCATCCTAGTGGGGGAAGACAGATGAAAGACTCAGGTTCTATAGAAATATTTTTACAACTATTTTCAGCTTGAAAAAATTAAGTGCAACTTCAAAACTGTTTAGGATATGATTTTGTGTATCATTTTGTCAATCTCCATTGACTTGGAACTTAGAACATATTACCTTTTGTATTTAACACTGATTTTTAGTCCCTTTTTGCT
This sequence comes from Camelus bactrianus, assembly GCF_048773025.1. Classification (NCBI taxonomy): domain Eukaryota; kingdom Metazoa; phylum Chordata; class Mammalia; order Artiodactyla; family Camelidae; genus Camelus; species Camelus bactrianus. Next base: position 26,059,695 of record NC_133560.1, read on the forward strand.
TGTGTGTACAATTTGATTCTCTGTGTTCTCATGTAATTTAGAGATTTAGATTTATGCCTTCTGTCATTCTGCCATCTCAAACAAAGCATCAAAATACATTCATTAATTCAACAACTATTTATATGTATTTTAAAACAAATATATGTTGTGTGCTAGATCCAGAAGGAAATATAAAATTAATTTGAAAAACAGAAATTTAAGTCCTCCAAGTGCTGAGAATTTGTTTCCAAGAAAGAGCATATTTTCATGAAGTAAAAATAAAATGCTATGTGTGGTTAACAAAACGGCTGATATTAATAAACAGATTAGGAATTTTTTAAGTAAATATTTTACAGCTTGAGCTGTGTGGTGATTACGTGGGTGTGTATGTAAGTAAAAATTCATTGAGCTCTCCATTAAGATTTGTGCATTTACTTTAAGTAATATTGAAGTTTAAAAGTGATAATTGATTCATTGAGCTACAATTTGTATCCTTTTCTATATGTATGACATACTTTTAAAGTCTGTTTAAACACTTCACATCCATTAGGGTGGCCATTATCAAAAAAATAGAACCTAACAAGTGAAGGAAGTGGAACTCTTGTACACATCTAGCAAATGTAAACTGTTTTCAGCCACCATGAAAAACAGTATGGCAGTGCCTTAAAAAATTAAAAATGGAGTTACCATATGATTCAGTAATTCCACTTCTGGGTATATACCCAAAAGAATTGAAAGCAGGGACTTGAATAGATTGTTACACAACCATGTTCATAGCAGCACGATTTACAATAGCCAAAACAACTCAAGTGTCCATCAGTGGATGCATGGGCAAAAAAAAATGTGGTGTATGTGTGTGTGTATATGTATGTGTGTGTGTATATATATATGCAATAGAATGTTATTCAGCCTTTAAAAGGAAGAAAATTCTGACACATACAACAACATGGATGAGCCTTGAGGATATAATGCTAACTGAAAGAAATTAGTCACAAAAGGACAAATACTGTATGATCCTTTTATATGAGATACCTAGCGTAGTCAAATTATCATAGAGACAGTAAGTAGAATGGTGGGTGCCAGGGGTTAGGAGGGGGGAATAGGGAATTAGTGTTTGATAGGGGCAGAGTTTCCGTCTTGGAAGATAAAAAAACTTCTGGAGATGGATGGCGGTGATGGTTTCACAACATGAATGTACTTAATACCACAGAACTGTACACTTAAAAATGGTAAGTTTTGTGTTATACATTTTATCACAATTTAGAAAAAAGTCTATAAAAAAAGATAAGGGATACGATAAAAGTGAAGTAGAAAAGGGGAGGAGGTGCAAGAGGGGTTTGCAGTTTGAAACTGGCTGGTTTGGAGAAGGCTTCACTGAGCAGGTGAACTTTGAGTAAAACCCCGAAGGAGGTGAGTGACAATCTAGAGATTCGGGGAACACTTTGGGCACAAGGAGAAGCTGCAGAGGCCCTGTGTGGCTGGAGTGGAGTTAACTGAGGGAATGTGAAGAGGTCAGAGTGGAGTGGGGGGCTCCTGGGTTTCCCCAGAAAGCCCCGTTTTTAGGCTGTTAATAACTCAAGTAGATTAGAACATAAAACAAGGGTTTGGCAGTAGCAGAGGCTCCAGGCGAGGGCGGTTATCCGCCCCTCTAAAGCCATTTCTGTAGTCCTTTGGCCTCCACAACACAGGGCGCTCACTTGGGGTTAGAAATATACACGTAGTCAGCCCTACGATGCCTCGACGACTCTGCGCAGCCGCAGGACATCGGCCTTATCAAGATTCCTGTGATTGGTCAATCTGAGAGGTGCTGTAGCCAATCACCTGCCGGTCTAGGAGGGCTTGCGCTTTCCCACCCCCCCCCCACCCCCAGCACGTTGACAGCCACGTGGGCCTCCGCAGGGAGTGCTACTGCCCTCTGCTGGGCGTGCCCTGCTACGAGCAGGCTCAGTTCGCGCTGCTCAGCAGGACCTTGGGTGAAGGCATGCGTGGTTGGTCGTAGGGTGGCTGATTCCGCAGCCGCCTTTTCGAGCTCCCGGTTTTCCTCCTCCTTGTGAGGCAGTTGCAGCTCTCATTTTATTTATCCTTCCAGAAGTAGTCGATTCAGACACACACACATCTACATATTTTTTAAACACAGAACACAATATTGCGTGTGAAGCCCTGTGGTAGACCCTTTAACTCCCAACAACTCTAGCAGCTTCACAGTAGAGGATCCTGGCAGACATCACCTTAACCAAGGGACCAAGGTTAACATCACCAGCAATGAGTCATAGTGACATCATAAGCCCCTAATATGAGAAGGGAACATCACCTCTCTGGTATCCTTCCCAGTAATGCAAAATCCCCAGTCTAATCAAGACAAACCAAATTGAGAGGCTACAAAATTACTGACCAGTACTCTTCAAAAGTGTCAAAGTCATGCAAAACTGAGGAATTATGACTAAGGAGTCTAAAAAGTCATGACAACTAAATGCAATGAAGGATCTTGGCTTGGGTCCTGGAACAGGAAAAAGGGCACGAATAAAAAATTGGAAAAATCCAAACTAAGTCTGCAGTTTATTAATAATATTGTGCCAAGGTTAATTTCGTAGTTTTGATAAAGCTACTATGGTTATGTAAGATGTCAGTAGTAGGGGCAGCAGTGTGAAGGGTATTTGGGAACTCTCTATGCTATTTTTTGCAACTTTTCTGTAAGTCTAAAATTATCTTAAAATAAAAATGAAAATCAAACCAACCTACCGAAGCAGGCACTATTAATATACTCATTTTCCAGAGGAGGAAACTGTGGCACAGAGAGGTTAAGACACCTGTCCAAGGCCACACAGCCAGGAAGCACCAGGTCATGTCCCAAACCAATGGAATATATATCCAGGGTCCCCTCTCTTAACCACAGCACACAGTGCCTTTATTTAATTGAGACAAAATGCTGCATATTCTGCTGTCATCTTTGTCTAGCTCACGTATTCCCTGTTGATGGCTCTACAGGGTGACTTGTTATGAAAAGGCCCCTTCAATAAATGGTATTCTTCACACCTACATTTGTATGTCTAAGGACTATTCTAAAAACGAGATATGCTGGTTCAGAAGGTGTATTAGATTGGCAGGGTTTTCCAGAAAACAAAAAATGGAAACAATAGGAAAAAATATATGAGAGAGAGAGAATTTATTGTAAGGAATTGACTTCAGTGATTACGGAGGCTGAGAAGTCCAAGTCCAAGATCTGCTGTTGGCAAGTTGGGGACCCAGGAGAGTTAGATGATGTGGTTCTAGTTCAAGAACAAATGTCTGAGAACCAGGAGAGCCAACGGTATAAGTTCCAGTCCAAGAGCTGGCAGGCTTGAGACTCAAGAACAGCTGATGTTTCAGTTTCAGGCTGAAGGCAGGAAAAAAACCCATATCCCAGCTCAAGGCAGTCAGGCAGGAGGAGTTCCTTCTTGCCAGGTTGGAGGGGAGGGGTGTCAAATAGTCAAGCCTCCAACTAACCAGATGAGGTCCATCCATATTGGGAAGGGGACTGTTTTACTCAGGCTGCAAATTCAAATATTAACCTCATCTAAAAACACCCTCACAGATACACCCAGAATGTCTGACCAAGTATCTGGGCACTTCTGTCCCAATCAACTTGACACATAAAATTAACCACCAGAAATGATAAGGACATTTATCATTTTGAAAGCTATTAACAAACTGCCCACGCCCATCAATGACGCTTTCTAAGCCTCGCCAACATTGTGTGTTGTTACGTGTTCTGATTTTTGCCAGTCCAGTCCACTTAAAAAAAAAAAAACAACTCTCTTGTTCAACCAGATTTTTCCTACAAAACATCTTCTTGCAACGTGCAAGGCTGAACAAGAGACTGGGCAGCTGTAGAATGGCCTGGAATAACCCCAGCCACAGCCTGTGACCTGACGCCCTCTCCACCCTCCAACTGGTGTTCTGGGGAGGGTTGGAATGAAAATGGGGACCCTCCCACCTCATCTGTCCTCAGTCTAAGAGTTGCTGGGCAATTATGCCCTTCCTTTGTGTGTGGTTAAGCACCAACATTTCAAATGGATGTGGGTTCCAGTCCTGACTTACCGATTTTAATTCCATTTGCTCAGCAGTGTTTGAGCACCTGCTGTGTGCAGGCACTCTTTGGGTACTGGAGATAGACCAGTGAACATGAGGTCCTGGGTTCAATCTCCAGTACCTCCATTTAAAAAAGTAAGTAAATAAATAAGTAACCTAATTTCCCCCCAAAAAAACCCCCAAAACACTTGTTAAAATGAAAGTTTGATGTAGGGGGACATACCCACTTCCAGGTGCAAACACTTAAGTGAACAGCTCCCTTCTGCTCACCCTCTCACAGTCTGGGGGTGAGGGATGCTATTATATTAGAGCAGGTGGTCAGGGAGGGCTTCTCTGAAAAAGGGGACATCTGAGCAGAAAATATGAGGCAGAAGTTACGCAGGCATCTCGTGGAAATGCGTCCAGGCAGAAGGGACTGCTAGTGCCAAGGTGGGAGTGTGCTCGGCACTTAAGAAATACATGTGGAAGATCTGCGAGTAGTAGGAGCAGTGTGACCCTGGGAGAGTGGCTTGGTCTCTCTGAACCTGGAATTTTCTTTATCTATAAAAAGGGTCTAAGAATTTCCACCCTGAAAGGGTGATGGTGAGGATTAAATGAGATTGTGCCTGACACAGTGCCTGGCGTGGAGCCAGCCTTCCAGAAACAGAAGCCATTTTGGGAGGGGAAAGCTAGTTGGGGGGTGGGAGCTGGCAGACCCAGGATGGTAAGATAGACAAGAGTAGGGAGAAGGGGGGAATTCTCCCGGTTGACATACAGGCACAGAGGTGTGTGAGAGAGAGAGTGTGTGTGTGTGTGTGTGACAGTTCTGAGAGTCAGGAAGTTCATACGGGGTCTCCTAAGATTGAAGAAAGGCAGGGCTTTTCTTCATGACTGTCCTGGACTTTTCTGGAAACTCTATTCCTTACAAGAGTGCATCCTTTTCATTTTGATAGGAAACTGAGACACAGAGGGGCTGCGGCCTGGGAAACGCCAGATAGGAGCTGAGTCGGGGACAGCACACCGGCAGCCAGTGATGGGGGAGTCCCTTGGGGTTGGGGTCTCGGGAAGGGATCGGTCCCCTTTCTGCGCCTCTGCCTTCATCCATCACACAAGACAGACAATACAGAGACATAGAGAAAAACGGTGACCCAGAGACGCGGAGCAGAAACAGAGACACAGAGATGGAGAGATAATACAGAGGAGACATGGGGCGAGAGAGAAAGACAGAGACAGACAGACAGACTCAGAGACGCAGAGAGAGACAAAGGCTGAGACAGAAAAAGACTCAGCTACGTAGAGAGACGGACGCAGAACGACCAAAAGACACAGCAAGAGATACAGAGACACCGATCCAGAATTGGAGGGACAAACGGAACCAGAAAGGGCTGTCCCCTAGGGAGACCCCGGGCTGCCCCGTCTGGGGGCGCGCCAAGTGCTCCCCCACCCCGCCCCCGTCGTGCCTGGGCTGTGACTTCAGAGCCCGCGCGGATGCTATAAATGGCCAAGCGGCCGCGGGCAGGGGGGCGGGGCCGAGTGAGTCAGAGCGTCCCGTCATCGCCTCCCGGACGCCGCCAGGCCCCGCCCCCGCCCTTCCTGGACCTCCAGGGGGCGCCAGCCGAGAGCTCGGACAAGGCGCGGGTCCTCGCATGCGCAGTGCCAACCTGTGGCCGGCAGAGGGCGGCCCAGCATGGGATGGATCCGAGAATCTGCGTGTGCTAATCCTGGCTCCGCCACCCAGGAGCTGTGTGACTCCGGGCAGTGGGCTTCACTTCTCCGTACATAATATAGACCCCACATCATAGGGCTGCTACGAGGAATGAGTTAACAAAGCCAAGCACTCAGTACACAGCGGGAGCTAATTGTAAGCTTATTTTACGTATTTTGGCGTATCTTCAACGTATCATTCATTACACTCCATCACCTTGTCCTTAGTTGCCTTAGCCCAGTTTTTCTCAAATGGGAGCAATCTGCCGCCAACTACCCCTAAACCCTTCTCAGAGACATTTGGCAATGTCTGGAGACATTTCTGTTTGTCAAGGCTAAGGGTTGGGGAAGGGGGTGCTCCTGGCACTGAGTAGGCAGAGGCGAGGGCTGCTGCTTGAAGTCCTGCAATGCTTACGACAGCCCCCCTACCATGAGGAATTATCCAGCCCGGATGTCAACAGTACCAAGATTGAGAAACTCTGCCTTAGCCTCTTAGCGTTAGGGTCATAGCCTCATAGGCCCATGTCCAAATTCTGCTCTGGCACTGGTGAGCGATGTGACACTGAGAAAGGGATTTCACACCCCGTGCCTCAGTTTCCCCATCTGTAAAGTGCATATGATAGCAGCATCCTCTTCTGAGGGTGTTGTGAACTATGAGCTGATACATGTACAGCACTTGGGGTAGGGCCTGACATAAGGGCTGTTATATTATCATGTCACTGCTGTGCCCTTAGCATGTGGCCAGCAAATTACCATGTCCTTAACATATCATGAGTGTATGGCAGGTTGCTGATATGTTACCCAAGTGTCACTAACATGACCTTGACATTTGTGGCATGATGTGTGCATGTCATCCATGTCATCCTTGTGGTCCAGGGGTGAGATCTGGCCAGGCAGGGCTGCCTGCGAGTATTCTCTCCAGGCCAGCCTGGCTAGGACAGGGATATATGGGGGTGTCCATGGCCTGCGACCCAGAGATCCAGGATCTCTGCTCCCCCAGGTCCTTATGAGGGGCTGGAGGGGACGGCAGTAGGGTGCCAGATTCTCAGCAGAAATACTGCTATTTCCTGAGCCTTTCCCTGTGCCAGGCACTACACTGTGCATGTCAGGGGCATTATTTTTTCTGACCCTCCACCACCCTTGTGAGGCAGGCACCATCATTAGTCCATTTTACAGACGTGGCAACAGAGGCTCAGAGAGGAGAAAGGACTTGCTTACAGTTATAGACTGTTGGTTTCTGGATTTAAACCCCAGCTGGTGCTCGATAAACTACCACAGGCGTCAGTCCTGTCTCAAGACTGGAAAGAGATGAAGAGAGATGACCTCAGAGACGTGGGGACATGGCCTCAGAGTCAGACACAAAGAGACTAGGAGACCCAGCCTGAGGCCCACTGAACAGTGGGGAGAGGGGAAAGGTGGGTCTCTGTCTGGCCAAGCCCCCCAACCCAAGAATAACCCAGGCCGCCCCCCTAGGTGGAAACAATGACACAATCAGCTCCCAATACCAAGGCCCTGACATCACGAAGTGGGGGTGGCTGAGATGGGGGTGCCCCGCCCCTTGGCAGTCCCCTATGGCCAATGGGACGGCCTTGGAAGAGGCCCGGGCCGCCTCCAGATCTTCAAAAACGTGTGAGGAGGGAAGAGGGGACAGACGGAGCCTCAGCTGCTGCCCCGGTCTTCAGCGCACGGCCACCGCTGCCCACCCACCATCAGCCAGCATGTCCTCTGCTCACTTCAACCGAGGCCCCGCCTACGGGTTGTCAGCCGAGGTGAAGAACAAGGTAGGGCTGGAGGGCCTCCCCCTGCCTGGCCCACATGCCCTGCAAGGCCAGAGGCCCCACTCTCTTGAGGTTCCCTGGACCCTCTTCTTGCCCCATGTGACTTGGAACCTGAGAGAGAAACAAGATGGGGAAGGGGCGGACTTCCTCCCTGGCCTGAGCATCTCAGAGCCCTGAGCTACTGCTGAGGTGTGAAATGGGGAAACGTAAGCCATCATGGGTAAACTGAGGCGGTCGGTCCATTGCAGAAACCTCACTTGATCAGGGTCCCCTGTTAATCCTTTTTGTTCCTGGGCGGCTTGGGAAAGACTTGATTTTGCCCACATCCTCAGCCTGGCAAAGAATTTGAGGAGTGTTCCAGAGCTGGGGTTCCTGGGAGGTGAGACCCCAAAGTGTGGGAGATGGTAAAGGAGAGGGAGACAGCTAGGGAGGGCAGAGAGTGGGCATTAGGGACATAGCAAGGGTCTACTCATTTTGGAGCTGGGGAAACAATGAGACACCTTCTTAGGTCTATGGATGGGGAAAATGAGGTTTCAGAGAGGAGAGACAAGTAGCTGGGTCCTATATAAGGGAAGTGCAGAACTAGGACCCTGAACTTGCCCCTCCCTACCGACACACACCAGAATGGGGTCAGCTTGTCCAGGGCAACGAGGTGGAAGTCCCCAGCCCACTGGAATGCTCTCGTAAGTGCTGCCAGGGAAGGAGTCCCAACCCCATTGGACAGAGGGGAAGACTGAGGCTCAGGGTGGCTTTTCCCAGGGTTCCACAGGCAGGAAGTGGGGAGCTGGGGTTGGGAATCTGGGTCAGGGGGATCTTAAGGGCTGGAGTAAGGGGCAGGTTGTGGGGGTAGGTGCTCAGGCCAGAGACAGATCCCAGCGCCGCCCCCGCCTCCCCCCAGCGCCGGCCCCAGAGTCGAGCGGAGCCGCCGCGCCATATAAGGCGGCCTCGGGAGCCCGGCCCGCGGGGCCGCGCTATATAAGGGCCGGTTTGCTTTATAAAGCCGGGCTGGTGGGGAGGGGGGCGGCAGGGCCCGGGCCAGGTGAGGGGGAGGTCCCCCCATCTCCCCCTCTCCCAGGAGAAGGGGCAGCCAGGTCCCCCAGGGGCTGGGAGCTTGTCTGGGCTGGGGTGGAGGGTTCTGGGGAAACGGAGGGGGGCCAAGTGGGAGAAGAGAAGGCGGGGGTAGGGGAGTTGTGGGGAGAGACGTAGACAGAGATTCTGGGAGCCTGAGACAAGAGAGAGACGGATGGGGGAGGGCAGGGCGAGCCAGGAGCGAGATAAGACTGAGACAGGGATGGAGAGGCGGAGAGACGGCGGAGCCCTACCCTCACCAGAGGCAGGGAACCTGGAGTTGGAGACCGAGAGACCTATGGAGGCAGAGATGGAGGAGCCCTGGGCCCCACCCCCAGACAGACGTGGAGAGATGGGGACGCAAAGACAGGACCAAGGAAAGACAGACAGAGCTGGGAAAGAGACATCCAGCGATGGAGAGAGACAGAGAAATACAGACATGGCTGGGGCCAGCATGCTCTCACCCTCAGCCAGAGAGGGAGCCGCCGGGATGAGGACCTGGAGAGACACTGAGACAGAGATGCAAGACAGAGCAGTCCCCTGCCAGGCGGCACTCAGCACTCAAGAGCACTTCCTTAGGGCTCCTCCTTCCCTGCCTGAGGCTTCCAGGAGCGGGGCAGGGCCAGGAGAAGCTAAGCCCCAAGTTTGGTCTGGAGGGGGAACCAGAGGGCTAGGCGCCGCCCCCCCCCCCCCCAGCTCAGTATCTCACTCTCCACCCGCCTGGTCCACATTCTCTGGTGCCAAACCTCAGAATGCCCGGAATGGCACCCTGGGCAGGTGCCACCTCAACCCGGGCCCTCAGCCCCCCAGCACACACACACCCCGTCCCCCCTCCCCATTGGACACTGGGGCAGAACTGCTTTAGTTGGGAAGGGATGGAAGAGATCAGGCTTTGGGAGCCTCGGATGGGGCCTGGGAGCCAACCTTGCTCTCCACTGTGTCCTCACCACCCTCTCTGTGCCCCCACCCCCAGCTGGCCCAGAAGTATGACCATCAGCGGGAGCAGGAGCTTCGAGAGTGGATTGAGGGGGTGACAGGACGCCGCATCGGCAACAACTTCATGGACGGCCTCAAAGACGGCATCATCCTTTGCGAGTGAGTGGGGCACTCCCTTCCCTCCGCCTTGGGCTGCCCCTGCCCCAACCCCTCACCTCTACTGCCCAAATCCCTCACACAACCATAAGCCCAGAGCTGGATTGGGCACTTTATATCTGAGACCTCAAAACAGAACTCTGAGAAGGAAAATGATCATTGTGCCCATTGAATAGAAAAGAAAACTGAGGCTCCGTTACGTGAAACACATGGCCCAGAGTCTCATGCCATTCCAACAGAAATGACTTCAGAATCTAGAGTCTTCAGTGCATACAGGGCAGCCACATTTGTGGCCTTCAGAGTTCCAACAAAGGGAGATCATAGCTAAAAGGCAGCGGGTCACAACAGTTGTCCATCACTGGCTTGGTGACCTGAGGGATGTGTCACAGTAATTCTAGTGGGCTTTGATTTTCTACTCTTCTCAGAACCTAATCACCAAGGGAGATGCAATCCCTCACAACTCTCAAGCCCTGATTCCAGATTCCACCTTCCAGATTCCACCACAACCCTATTTCTGGGCGGGCCCCTGAGCCCAGCCACAGTCCTGTCTTCATCTCTGAGTCTGACCCAGGGCAGAGTGACCATGAGGGCTAGAGCGCGTGCTTGGGAAGTTTCCCGAAGGTGCAGCCTTACCCAGCCTTAGCTGCTGGAAAGGGAGGGGCCAGGGTATGCTGTTCTACCATATCTGCTAGGAACAAGGAATGGGGGTAGGGTGGAGAACGTCCTGGTGTCACAGGTCTTAAAGAGTGCAGAGCCACCCACCTACCCATTTATGGAGTAGGTGCATTTATGGAGCACCTTCTGTATGCCAGCCAGGTCTAGGTACTGGGGATAGTGAACAAAAGACTCGACTTAGAGCTCATATAGAGCTTTAGTCCTAGTGGGGGGCGATTGACCAAATAATTAATGAAATAATCACACACATGGCTGTGGTGGGAAGTGCCATGAAGAATCAAGCGAGGAAGGATGGGGTTGGTGTGCCCAGTGGGGTGAAGGGTTGCTGCTATGTACAGAATGGTCAGGGGGGGAATATTTGAACAGAATCTTGGATGAAGTGAGGGGAGCTGCTGGGAGGGCTTTTAAGGGCAGGGACAGCCAGTGCAAAGGCCCTGGGGTAGGAGCACGCCTCCTGTGTTCAAGGAACACTGAAGAAGCCCGCATGATCAGGGAAAGTGGAGGGAGTTACCTGGGGGCCAGAAGATACCGGACCTCTTAGTCATGCTAAGGAGTTAGGCTTTTATTCTTAAGGCAATGGAGGACCATGGGAGTGCTTTGAACTGGGGAGTAACTGGAACTGTATCAAGGCCATTTTAGCTGTGGGATGAAAATCATCTGGAGGCAATGAGGTGGAAGCGGGGAGCCCAAAGGGAGATCAGAGATCAAGGCAAGAGCCCAGGAGAGAGACCCTGGTGGTTCAGACCAGGGCAGAGGCCAGCTTCTGGAAGTCTTCAGGAGCAGAGCCAAAGGAATTGCTGAGGGATCAGATGTGGGGTTGAGAAAGGGAGAGGAGAGTCGAGGGCAGCAGAGGGCTTTGTCTGAGACCTGGAAGGGAGTGGTTACTGAGCTGGCGAGGATGGAGGGAATTCTAGGGTGAGGGGCAGGTGGGTGCCAGGAGTCTGGGTAGGGTGGGTGTGATTGGAAATTTCCATGTGGGGAGTTGGAATAGAGGCTGAGAGGCCAGCTGCAGGGAGATATTGGGGAGTTATTGGCATAGGAATGGCATTTAAAGTCAAGAGTTTGGACGAGATCAGAGAGGGTGAGGGTGGCCAGCACAGAGGCCCCAGTTCTGAGCTGCGGGCTCTCCGTGGTGTAGAGGTCTGAAAGAGAAAAGGAGACTGGAACATGGTCACCAGTGAGGCAGGGGCACACCCGGAGACTCCTGTACACCCTTGATAGGGAGACTTTATGACCGGGACCAAGTCGAGCTCCCCGAGTTTGGTTGCCCATCTCGGTCCAGCCTGTGCCTGCCGGTGGTGTGGTGGGGCTGCTGCTGAGAGCTGACTCAGGGGAAACAGCAAAAAGGATAGTGCCCGCCGACTGTCATCCTGACCCCTAGTCCTGCTGGGTTGGGTGTGCCCGGGAGCTGCCAGGTCACCTTCCTCACTGCCCTCCCCTCCTCCTCGTAGGTTCATTAATAAGCTCCAGCCAGGCTCCGTGAAGAAGGTCAATGAATCCACCCAAAATTGGCACCAGGTGAGCCTCGACTCTCTTAACTCTTTCAAGCCCTGGCCCATAGCCCCTCAGACCTCCACCCCCTCCCACCCCTAACAACCACCGGCTCCCCTCCAGCTGGAGAACATCGGAAACTTCATCAAGGCCATCACCAAGTACGGGGTGAAGCCCCATGACATCTTTGAGGCCAACGACCTGTTCGAGAACACCAACCACACACAAGTGCAGTCCACCCTCCTGGCCCTGGCCAGCATGGTGAGTGTGGGTGGAGGGTGGGCACGGGGCAGGGGGGCTGGGCGAGTCTGGGCTGGGATGCTGGTGCCCACCCCCCCACCCCTAGCCCAGCAGGTGCAGCTAAGGGCCTTCAAGGGGACGATGCAGCCTGGGGGCTCCCTCATCAGTCCCAGCCCCCCTCCTTCCCCAGGCCAAGACGAAAGGGAACAAGGTGAACGTGGGAGTGAAATATGCAGAGAAGCAGGAACGGAAATTTGAGCCCGAGAAGCTAAGAGAAGGGAGGAACATCATCGGGCTGCAGGTACCGCCCCTTCCTCACCGGGGTCTCGCTGATGAGAGGAGGCGGGAGGACGAGGAGGCTGAGAGGGCACCCTGATCCCTGAAGGCTCGGGGGGGACAGGATGGTCCCTACTACTAAACTATCTGCTCCGCATTTTCTGTACCCTAACTCACTCCTCCAGCGGTTCTAGGGGGTGGGTACTGTTGGCATCATACCTTTTATATAGATGAGGAAACTGAGGCCAGGAGAAGCTAGCTCCCTTGCCAGGATTGCCCACTGGAAGTCAGGTCCCCGTGCTCTGAGCCACTTACCAGTCTGTGACACACCTTCTCTGGGCCTCAGTTTCCAGTCTGTAGCCTGAGGGTGGAAACTGACATCAGTTACACCTCAGGGCCCATGGGGAGATTCTGTAACCCTCGGGGTGATTCTCCTCCTGGCTTCCCTAGATGGGCACCAACAAGTTTGCCAGTCAGCAGGGCATGACAGCCTACGGCACCCGGCGCCACCTCTACGACCCTAAGCTGGGTACGGACCAGCCCCTGGACCAGGCCACCATCAGCCTGCAGATGGGCACCAACAAGGGAGCCAGCCAGGTATGCGGGGGCAGGGGGGCGCACAGGCCGGGCTGGTGGGGTCGTGCCCCTCGCCACCCCCATGGCCTGACCGCACTGCCCTCTGCAGGCCGGCATGACCGCGCCCGGGACCAAGCGTCAGATCTTCGAGCCAGGGCTGGGCATGGAACACTGTGACACACTCAATGTCAGCCTGCAGATGGGCAGCAACAAGGGGGCCTCGCAGCGGGGCATGACGGTGTACGGGCTGCCGCGCCAGGTCTACGACCCCAAGTACTGCCTGACGCCCGAGTACCCGGAGCTGGGCGAGCCTGCCCACAACCACCACCCGCACAACTACTACAACTCCGCCTAGGGCCCTGGGCCTCCCGCCTTCCCCCAGGGAGGCTGGCTGCTGCTCCTGGCAGGGCCTGGCCTGGCCCGCCAACCCCCTCCCCCTGCATGGCTCCTCCAGCCTCCTGGCACCTGCCTACAGGGTTAGCGTTTGGGGGGAGCAGATTGGGGGGCCCGTGGGGTGGGAACGGGGGTCTCCTCCCTGGAGCGCTGCAGGGGTCCAACATGGAGCCAGGTGTTCCCAACACACCCAAAGGATGCACTGAGCAAAGCTACCCTGCTGTTCCCCACTCCCCACAGGTGGCTTCCCCCAGAACAAGAAGCCCCCCAAGCGAAGCCCCCAGAGCCCAGGCTCGCTCCCCAGCCCCCAACCCCATTCCCACAGTGGGAGCAAACTGCATGCCCAGAGACCCAGCGGACACACGCGGTTTGGTTTGCAGCTGGCGTACGGGATGTGACAGCGGCGTTTGTAACGCGAGCACTTTCTTTTTCTACTTCACTGGAGCACAATAAATGCCTGTAAAATCAGCCGAGGACTTGGGGCTGCTCCGTCCCCCCAGAGCCTGCGTGGCTCTTGCGCACATGCCAACAACCCTGTTCAGATACACTCTGTCTCCCGCACACACATCTGCCCAGGCACACACACTCACTGCACCCTCAGATGCACACACACAGCTCACAGCTGCTCGCTGGACCCAGGACAGGCACCCTACTCACTCACACACAAAATTCCCACACCCACTCTCACACTCACACATGCAGTACATACTCCTACCCAAGACACATAACATACACCCTCGCAAGGGTGTTCCCCCAGGACAAGAAGCCCCCCAAGTAATATCCACACACACACATGTGCTTGGTACCCACGTGCCTTCCCTGGGGGTCTGTGGGTTGTGTTAAGAGGCCAAGCCCCGGGCCAGGCTGGATGGGATGTGAATCACAATTCTGCAGCTCACTAGCTGCGTGACCTTGGGTAAGTCGCTTCCCTTCCCTAGGCCTGTTTTTCCATCAGAGAAATGAGGACCTGGAACCGTGTGGGGTCTCAGGAAACTTAAATGAAATGATGCCTCCAGACGGGATGACATTTGGCTGTGACAGTGAGAATGGACAAGCCGGGGCCTGGAGGCCCCTGTGGGCGGGGGGACTCTAGCCCTGGAGGAGACTGCGGGGGGGGGGGAGTGGACAGAGCGCTGGGGGAGGATGGGCACTTTGGGTGCCCAGGGCAATGGCCCGTTACCAGCTGGCACAGAACTGTTAAGGAGCTGACCGCAGGGTGCAGCTGGCCCGTGCAACTGGCTCCCTCTCTGCCCTCTTCTTAGGGCTGTTGTCCAAGCCTGGCCTGCCAGCCCTGGACCCTAGAAGTCTGGACAAGGCCCCAACCTCTCCACATTTCAGAGGGGCCCCGAAGCCACCAACTGCCAGGGTTCCAACGAGAGGGTGCAGCCGTGCTGTGGGCACAGTCTTCTTCCCTCTCCTCCCCAGGGCAGGGGGTGAGGCTGGAACCTGGGGACCCACAGAGACAGACATCAGTGGACCCGCGTGCATAGCTGCACACAGCCCCCAGGGGCCTTGTTAACTGGATTCTAGGCACTCTTGGCCTGGCTTCCCGGAGTCCTGCTCCCTGAGGGCCAGCAAGGGGAAGCTATGCTGAGGAGGATCCATGCCTGGCCCAGGGCCCTGCCTCCTCGGGAAAACAGCACCATATTAGCACTTGGCCTGTGAGGCTGAGGGGGCGGGCCCTGGATGGCAGAACAAGCCCCCTTTCCCTGGATCCCAGAGAGCACACCCCTCATCCCAGAAGTAGGCACCTGTCCACCTTCTATCCATGTCTGCTGGGTCCTGCCTTGGCCAGGTGACCCTACCTGGGGCCTTGGAGGGAGGAGGTGGGAGTTCCAGGGAGGGTCATGTCAGGGCAGAGTGGGACTTTGGGGACACATGGCAGACCCAGTGGCTGGACCTGGTGGACAGGGCTTTAGGCTAGCTCAGCACCTTCTTTGGCTGTTCGAATCCCTCACTGCCCTAGTGGGTCCGAGTCTGCTCGAATCATGCCAGGAATCATGAATAGGCTCCCTGGGAAGGTTCCATCATCCTTCCCACTGTACCAACGAGGAATCCAAAGCCCAGGTGACTTGCTGCCAGGGCTCATGAGGCCAGACAGAGGAGGAGTTGGACCTGGCCCAGGCTGCCAGAGCGTCAGGACACCCACACCACAAGGCCATCTGAGGGGGTCATGGGGGTACCCAGGTGCTCACCACCAGCCATGTTCAGATGGGTTTTTTCCAACACCGCCACAGTTAACTCAGTTCTAACACTATCTGCCTGGACAGAACACCATATCCCACAGGATAAAGGTTACGTCCAAGACTGCCCCTCCCCACTCCAGCCGCCAATCACAAGTCCAGGTTGTTACCTGTGCTTCGGACCAACCAGCTGTAGATGGGTGGTTCCCATGACCCCCTCCTCAGATTTGGTTAATTTACTAGAGTAGCTCACAGAAGCTGGAGAAACATTTTACTTATTAGATTACTGGCTTATTACAAAAGGACCTAACTCAGCCAGGTGGAATGTGTGTGGGGCGAGGTGAGGTGGAGGGCTGTGGCCCACCCCTGCCCTCTCCAAGTGTCCCAGGGTCTCTGTGTGTTTAACGTCGAAGCTCATCAGATTTTGTTTTCAGCTTAATTCACCCTCCCCCTTCCCAGGGTTGGTGGGTGCCTCTGAGATTTTAGTAATCCCTTTCCAGTGACCAGCCCCACCCTAAATCATTAGCATAATCTCAGGAGTGATCAGAGGGGCTCTTTATGAATGACAAAAGATACTCCAGGTTGCTCAGGAAATTCCAAGGTTTTAGGAGCTTTGTGCCAGGAACTCAGGGAGAGGGAATGTGCACAAAGGCCAATATTACACCACGAGCGTGCCTCAGGCCCCACCTCCAGCCTTCCAAGACTCCTCACCACCCTAGGAAAAAGGCCCCTTTCACTACCCCAGACTCCTCCAGTCCTCCCCACAGCCCTCAGGAAGCCAAGAGCTGTTCCCTCAGCCTGGACCCTGGGCTCATGAGGAATTGAGACCCCCAGGCTGTGAAGCCAGGCCTCCTGGGTTCAAGAACAGTCTTGGGTACAGGGTGGCCCTTGAGCCTTACCCTCTTCAGGCTGACCACCCCACCCCCACACCATTAGACCCGTTTCCCTGGTTTCACCCCCAATGCCTGCAGAGCGGACCAAACATTGGACAGTTGGAAGGACTGACCAAACTCCACTTCTACCGGCACGCTAGGCCACCTCTGAATGCCTGAGCCCCCCACCCCCCTTACCTCATTGAGCCCCTGGGGCTGACCCAGAGCCTAGGAAATCAGAGAGCCAAGAGTTTTGCATCGGCTGCTTTATTTAAGGGCTTGTGACTGACAGCTGTCTCCAACCCAGCCCCTCCCTCCTCTACAACAGCAACCAAACATGAAATCAGGCCACCCTGCCAGGGGGCCCCTGGGACTGTGGCTGGAACCGCAGGCCCAAGGCCTTGGAGGGCAGGGAAGGAGGGTGGGCAGTCCAGTTCACACGGACAAGTGCTGGTGACATGGGTGAGGAGGCTGGAGAGTCCTGAGGCAGCCTCAGCTGGGCCTGCCCTTGCCTGGGATGTCCTGACCAGGGCCCCAGAGGAGCCAGGGGCCAGAAGAGGGAGCAAGTCAAAGGCTTTGAGAGCTGAGAGAGGCAGTTCAGGCCCTTGGGGCCCAGCAACCCTTCAACTCCACCCCGTGCCCGCGAGGACACCCCCACAGCCACACCTGCAGCCATACACAATTACACTCACACCCACACCCATTCCACACACACAAAGGGCTGCAAAGGCCCTGGACCCACACCCCAACCCTGGAATGTCTCTGGATTGGTACCCAGCAGGCGGGGCTGCCAAGGGGGGTGGGTCTTCTGCGTTGCTACTGATTGGCTGCCTCACAGGCATCTATCCAATCGCTGTATACATCCACTGGTTCTGATAGATCTGAGCCGCTTAGGTCAAGGGCAACTGGTAGCACTGGACCCCTTTCTTATACATACTCTGTTGCTCACACAAGTGTTTGTCAGCCCCTTGCCCTGCACCCTGTCACCCCACATAAGTCAGCAGGTGGTCCTGATTCCTCTCTGTGGCCACAGGCCTGCATCAGGGCACCTAGGAGGGCTGGGTGTCCTTGAGCAGCCCACTCTGGGCAGGGCAGCCCTGACCGCCCCACCCTCACCCCCTGGAAAAAGCCTGGTTTCCCAAGGATACAAGTGATGGGCGTCTGGAATTCCTCTAGGCACACGGTACAGGAGATGACACCAGTGTTGCGGGCCCGATCCCTGGAGTGGGAGGAGACAGAAGGACTAGTGAATGAGAAGGCCTGTGTCTGTGGGTGATGACCCCCACCCCCCAATCAGGAAGGCTGGAGGAGATGGAGGATGGTGGGAGTGGGGAAGCCGCCTCCCGACTGAGGAAGGAGAGGGGAGGCCCCTGTCCCCACTCACATTTTCACATCACAAGACTTCTCGTGGTTGCAGAAGGGGCAGGTGAACTGGGTCTCTAGGGTGCCTGTCATCTTCTTCTTGGGGGGTGGCTTCCGTTTTGACTTTCTACGCCCCATGTCTGCAGGAGGGCAAACCTGTGGAAGGAAGGCGGCCGAATTCAGTGACTCATGGGACCCATGCAGCCCTCTAGATTGACTCTCTAGGAATCAGGCTGGCAAGCAAGCCTGGCTGGCCTGTGGTGAAGGGAGGACTGGCACAGGGCCCCAAGGATCCCAGGGGCGTTCCCTCCCATTCTCTCCACACAGATGCCCCCGCCATGCTGTCCACCCCAAGGGGCAGTCCCCACTCCTAGGGGCACTGGACACCCTAGTTCCTCCTCCCACCCTTCTCACAAGGCTCTCTGGGCCCTGCACTCTCCCACCCCCTCCTCAATGGCAGCTCCTCAGTCTTTGCTGCTGCTGTGATCCCACCCCCATCCCCACATCACAAGAGGCCACAAACCCAATCTTTGGGTCCCTCACTGCTCCATCTCCATTCATCTCCACAGAGAGCTCACCCAGTGTCAGGGCTTCACAAGCCTTCTCTACACTTTTGTCACCTCTGAACCGCAGACTCCCCTGACTACCTGCCTCAGCCACACTTCTTCCGATGCTAACAAGCGTTTAAACGTAACCTGTCCAGAACCAAGCTCCAAACACCCCAACCTGCTCTCCTGCAGTCTTCCTCAGCCCAGCAGAGATCAAGTTCCAAAAACCTTGGACTCACACTCGATTCCTCTGGCCCTCTCCCACGCCCCTTACCTCACCCCAATCCTACTGTTCGACCTCTAAAATACATCCAGCATCTGACCACTTCTCCACTAGAATGTCAGTGCTGCGGGCTGGGGTGCGAGCATGATTTGCCCACTGCTGAATCTCCAGCACGCACAGTGCCTGGTATGCACTAAGTGCTCAGTAACTATCTGTTGAATACACAAACAAGTCTCCGGGATCAGAAGGTACAGATGAGCCCCAGAACCTCTCATTTTTTCCAGTGACTACAGCACCCACAACTACATTCCAGAAAAGGGGTCTGGCCTGCACATAAAGCTCCGGGGACTTCGGGATGCACTTTTGTGGAGATCTAAGTCCAAGTGCGCCAAGGGGGGCTGGAAGAGGGCTCAGCCACCGACCCTGCCGTGACTCAAGAGGAGGCGGGTGAGCCGGTCGCTCCAGACTTACCGAGGCTTCGGCGTCGCCTCTCGCTGGCCGCCCGTAGGAGCCAGGCCTCCTCCGAGCAGCCGCGCTTAGCGGGCTGGGACCTCCCGGAGGCAAGCTCCCCGACGGGCCGCCCCCCAAGCCCTGGTCCCTCGGCGCCTCCCCCAGGACCCCGTGAGCACCCGTCCTGGAGTCGTAGAGCGATCGACCCCTCTCAGCCCCAACGCTTGCCCTCGCGAACCCTTACCTGCACTCGCCGATCCTCGTAGCGACTGCCTCGCTCACCCGGGAGACAGTGACTTCCGATTCTTGGCGGAGGCGGAAATCCCTCCCCTCTCCTTCCGTCTCGCCAACCGGCAGCCGGGACCGCCCAGCGAGTAGGCCCCGCCCCCTCCAGCATCTTCTCTGCGCGCATGCGTACTCGCTTCCCATGCGCTTCCGGCGAGCTCCGGTGGTGGCTTTCCTGCCTTTTGGGAGCGGTGGACCGGGACTTAGCAGCACTGGAAAGGCAGCCTCGCCCTTGGCCGCAGCATATTCGCTTCTCTTCTGTCTCTGTTCAAATCCCAGCCCCTGGCAGCTCACCTGGGTCACCCCGACGGGGAACACACATATCTCAGTGCTGAGGAATTGCAAATACAAGTGTGGCGGAATCCGAGTGAGGGGGAAGCTTCTAAGACGCTCTTCTCAAATTTTAACAAGAACCTGCAGATATTATTACAATTCAGGTTCTGGTTTATTAGGACAGGAGTGGGGCCTGGAAGTCTGCCTTTCTGACTGGCTCCCCAGTGACGTCCATGCTTTGGTCCCTGGACCACACTTTGAGGGCCCGAAGTTATCATACACGGAGATTGAAAAAAAAAAAAAAAAAAAGCACAACCTCAAAGTTGAGAATTATATTTTATTAGGCAGACTTTCTGAGGACTAAAGGCTGGGAGGCAGCCTCTCAGAATAGCTCTGAGTGCTCCGAAGAGGTAAGAGAGAAGCCAGGATATACAGATTTTGCAACAGAGACCAGATAGTCAGAATATCAAAAGATTACTGTTAGTTAAAGAACCCCTCCCCCAAAAGAAAACCAGACATCTCAAGTTAAGGAATTTCGCATATTTCTATGGAGGGGAGGTGCAAGGGTCTGGGGTCACTGAAATCATTCCTTTGATAAGCACCTTAGCTCTCTAGGGCCAGTATCCTGTTCTTTGTCCCATCCTAAGTCCCCTCTGGGTGCACCATTGGGGGTGGCTGCCGTGGCTGAGGGCAGCCCGTTTGTCTCCATCCTGAGTTGTCTCAGTGCTCACTGCCAGGCGCCGGCTGTAGTGGCTTGATGGCTGCAACATCCTTTGTTTAGATGGCGGGCAACATTTTTCATTCACACGAGGTTGGATAGGCAGGTAGGGGCTGGGTGAGGGCTCCAACAAGGCTCTGCAATTCCCACGAAGTAGTGAAGAGGCCTTAAACATAAAAGATCAGTTGCTACATTGTTCAGTGCAACAGAGGAATGCATTTGGATCTCAGAGCAGATTATGGTGGAGGGGGTTGCCAAACCAGTCTGAGAAGTTAGGGAAGGCTCCTCTGGGAGCCTGATGCTCAGGATGAAGTCCAAAGCCTGAGTAGGAATTACACAGACAGAAGTAGCACCTATAGAATTTATGAGGGAGTGAAGGAGAGAGGAGAGGCAGGGGTGACTCTTAAAGTCTGGAGACCCTGGGTGCTGCCTCTTACTCAGATGAGGAAATCTTAAGGGAGGTGATTTGGAGGAGTGGTCAAGGGTTGTGTTTGGCTGTGATAGGTTTGAGACAAGCATATGGAACAATTGGAATTGGAGTCAGGATATCAGAAGGATCTGGAGTGATTTTGAGCATCATTTTATATGGAGGGTAACCAGAGGAGTTCACATGGTTTTGGGGGTGAGGGGCAAAACAGCAAAAGAAGGGGGCTAAGAAGGGGACCAAGGGCTCCCCAACCTTAGAGGTGAGGAGGAAGAGGAGCTAGCAGGAGAGTGGGCCCACCCAGTGAGGTAGGAAGAGAAAGAAGTGAGTTGTCCTCTCCTAGAAGCCTCCAGAAGAAGATGTTTCAAGATGGCCAGAGTGATCAGCTGTGTCACCTGTTGCTGAGTTTGAGTCAGATGAGAAAAGAGAATTGACTTGTTGACTTTGGCAAGTGTTTGGTCCCTGGTGATCTTGATAAGAGCTGTTTCATTAGAGTGTTTAGGAAAACGACTTATAATGAGATTATTTGCAATAAATCTGTCTCCAACAAGTCCTGTAGAGGGCAGTGTTAGTCTTGAAACTGCCAAGTGTAACCTTTGGAAGTGCCTCTGGAGGACCCTCTCTCCCGTGCTTGTACAAACCTGGATACACTCAGGATGGGAGCATACTATACATGTTACTTTGTAACTTGCTGTTTCCACTTAGCAGTTAACACACATACAGGGAACTGTTGTGTGACTCTGCCACAGTGTATATGGACAATTTTATATTCACTCATGATTGCCAGTTTTGCTGTTTTTTTCTTTCTTTTCTTTCCCTTTTCCTCTTCTCTCTCTCTCCCTCCTTCCCTTTCTTCCTCCTTTCCTTGACATCTTTATTGTGATATCATTGTTAGACAGTAAACTGCGTGTTTTGCTATTTACATACACCCGTGAAATCATCACCACAATCAAGATAGTGAATGTTTCCATCCCCTCCCCAAGAAGTTTCTTATATCTCTTTGTAGTCAGTTCCTACCCAACCCCCAGCCCTTGACAGCAGCTGATCTGTTTTCAGTTTCTAATGATTTGCAGTTTTTGAGGAAGTCACATAAACAATCACGATATGGAGGCTTTTGAGTTCGGCTTCTTCTACTCAGTTTAGTACGTCTGAGGCACATCCATGTCGTATTTATCAGCAGTTGTTCCTTTTCATCACTGAGTTGTACTCGGTTGTATAGTTGGATCACAATTAATCTTTTCGCCCATTGATGGACATTTGGGTTGTTTCCAGTTTGGGCCAATTATGAATAAAACTCCTATGAACTATCTCATTCAGATCTTTGTGTTCGTTTTCATCTTTTGTATTTTATTTTTATGCTGAAATATGTGATTCCCCTGGAATTCATTTTTTTGGAAGGGGTAATTAGGTTTATTTATTTAATTCTTTTTATAACAGAGGTACTGGGGATTGAACCCAGGACCTCATGCACACTAAGCACGCGCTTTACCACTTGAGCTATGCCCTCCCCCTCGGAATTCTTTTTTGTATACCGTCTGAAGTAAGGTTCAGACTGCCTTGTTCTAGGTAAATCCGTGAGGCAGATAACATCTGTCCGTGACGCTGCAGTGCCACCTTAACCTACATCACGTGCGCATGTGTTCTTGAGTTTGTTTCTGGACTCCTTCTGGATGTTTTCCCTGAGCCAGTGTCATGCTGTTTTGATGACAGTGCGTTTTGCTCTTTGGTAAAGCAGGTTTCTGACCTCGCTATTCATGATTCTTGGCCTCCCAGGCTGTTGAGGGGGTGGGCGTGGCCTGACACTCCAGCGACAACCTGCTGGCGGGATGAGGGTGCCCTGGCCGGCCCAGCACCTGGGCTGAGTGGAGGGGGGAGATGATATTATCCATGATGATTGAGTCAGATGCAGTTGCCCGGGAAAAGTAAGAACAGACGAGACTCTGTGACTAGTCTTAAGGAATTCTGCCATCTTACTCCCTGTACTTTACAAGGCATTTCTAACAACGGCCGTGTGCTGGTGGACGTCCCTGAGCTGGATGGAAGCCCTCTCTGGGGGCCTGTGTGTCCACCCTGCCTTATTCCTTTTGGTGCTCCTGGGTTGGCACAGGACTTGGTCCTTTGTGCTTGGTAAAAGTGCTTGGTCATTGCAGAGGAGGGGCCCAGTCCCCTCCCTGCCACTTGCTCCTGTGTTAGCTTGGATGTGTCACTTCTCCTTTCCACTCTCTGGGCCCTGTGAACAGGAATGTTGGGCTAATTCCACGCTTGGCAAACAGGGACACTGGGCTGACCTCTGATTCAGCCCCCTGCCTACCTGGAGCCTCTGAGTCAGTGGGAAGTGGCAGGGCGACTGCGAGCTGCCTTGACTATCGTGGTTACAAGTGATTGAGGGTCTGCCACCTCCTGGGCATGCCTTTGGGCACCTGGCTTGATCTGTGGAGCTTCTGTGATGTCCTCTGAGAAGCCAGGATGATGCTGGCCTTTTCTTGATAGGTCAGGTTTAGAAGTGACAGTTTTTTTCTCTGTTTTTATTTTGTTTTTTTGGCATAGAGCTTGGCTGGTAGTGATGTCAGCTGGAAGGAACTCAAGGTAACTTTTGGTAAGTTAACTTTGTTTAATTTTAACAGTAACACATGTACCTTGTAAAGAGTTTAGCTGTATTGATGGCTACAAAGTAGCAAAGGAAAGGGGCCACTTCCACCAAGTTCCTCTCCCTAGAGAGGTGAGGCAAGGGACGCTATGATACACCTTCAGCCTTTGCAACTCTTCTCTTATGAACTATTTGGCAATGACGGGTGCTTGATTCAGGAGAGAGCTCTCCAGCCCCGCCTCCCTGCTCCCCTCCCCTCCCCTCCCCTCCCACCCCACCATTGCCCAGAGCTCAGTAACCTCACGTATTTTGTCCAGGTTGCTGTTTCCTGTCGTTCAGCTGGGCTGGCAGGGGGAGCCAAACAGCTGGGGCCCTGGCCAGTAGCAGTCAAAGTGGCTGTTGAGGGTGGGGCCAAGGGGGCGGTCCCTGCCGCCTGGCTGGCTCAGGCTGTTTGTGGTGGTGTTAGTCAACCCAGAAGCCCAGGGGGGAACTGGGTTTCTCTGCAGCTTTCAGCTCAGGGTGAGCAGTCTGTAGCATTCCTCAGCAGAAGCAGGCCCTGAAATAATCCTACTTCTGGAAGTTTTCCCACGTACAAACTTGCACAGATGTACAAAAGCATGGGTCCAGGGGTGTCCGCTGCAGCTCTGTTGGTAAGAGGAAAAGAGGGGAAAAGATTTTGGCAGGTCCCAGAGGGGAGCTGGTGACATAAGACAGAAACTCCGGGGCTGTCAAACAGCAGTCCAGGTCTGGGGACCGTATCTTGTTTATCTTCCAAACATATCTGCTCAGGCAGGAAGCAAGTGTGTGGGGTCGCATCTAGCAGCATTGTCTGAGGATAGCAAAGGTATTGGAAGCAATCCAGGTGACCCTCGGGAGGTGGCTGGTTAGGTAGACAGGGGGGACAGGCACACAGTGGGGCCTCTGTAGCTGCAGGAAGAAGCGCCCCCGAGGGCAGATGGGCAGATGTCCAGGTACCACAGGCAGAAACAGCAAATTGCAAAAGAGAACATTTGGGCGGGTGAGGAACGTGCTTGTATCTTGATTGTGGTGGTGGGTCACAACTTACTGAGCTGCACACTTAAAATATATCAACTGTACCTTGATAAAGATGGTATGGAAAAAAGAAAAGCAAAAGGCAGATCAGTAGGAAAGCGGAGGGAAAAAGTTCACGTTTGCTTTCATCTGCAAGAGAAATCCTGGAGGGAAACATGAAGCGTTTATAAAAAGCTGTCTCCTCTCTGGAGAGGAGAGGTGGACCGGGTCGGGCTGAGAGATCATACTTTTCTACAAAGTTTAGATTTTTGAACCATGTAAATATCCCCGATTCCATATCGAAATGAACAAAAATGAATGTTCTGATATGAACCATCAAGGGGTGGTTAAGTAGAACGCGTGCGGAACTGTTTATATTTCAGGATGCTTTGTTGAAAAAAGGCAGGTGTTTTTATTATGAAAGGAAAGAACTTGATGATTGTTGCCCCCAGGGAAGCAGGCAGGCGTGGCGGAGGAAGGCTGGCTTCCTGTTGCACCCTTTCTTTCTTTCTTTTTTTTAATGGAGATACTGGGGATTGAACCCGGGACTTTGGGCATGCTGAGCATGCGTTCTACCACTGAGCTATTCCCCACCCCTCTGTTTGGTCTTTACTTAAAATCACATCCATGTATGAGGCCAGTCGGTTATGGATGGGGCTGAGAGACGGCGGTGCAGACCAGCAAGCTGGGGACCCGTGACCCGTAAACCCAGGTGTTGCATCTCACCAGTGAGGTGGGCAAAGGGACACTCATGACACACATTCAGCCTTTGCAACTATTTTTTTTTATTGACTATTCGGCAGTGACAGAAGGATGCCTGATCTGGGAGACAGCTTTCCCTCCCTGCCCCCCATTGCCTGGAACTCAGGCTGGGCGAACCGGGCCATGGGGCCTGGCACTCTGGCGGGTACAAGCGTCCACACTTCTTTCACATATGCAGGCATCCTTGTCACAAGGGCCACGTGGCACCACCGTGCCTCACCTGTCCTTCTCCTTGCTCTGCCGTAGCACCACATGCCCCTGAGAAAGCCTGCCCACTGGTGGGGATCCCAGCAGGGAGGCACTTCGAACTCAGGCCACAGCGTGGCGCCCCCGTTGGTTCTGGTGCTGAGATCTGGCTCGCCTTGGCAACTTGGTCTTGAAGAGAGACTTGCCCGAGGCTTCGATGTACGTGATGCTCATCTCCTTGGGGCTGATCTCCACGTAGGCGAAGCCACCCAGCGAGTTCTCAGCCCCGTAGTGGAAGCGCAGGTAGCCATTGGGGACCTTGCGCAGGTGTTTTTTTGAGGGGTCCATGAAGTTCCCAGCCCCGCTCAGCACGAAGCCTATGCCATTCTCATCCTGAAGGTACTGTGGGCAGAGAACTCAAGGTCAGTGGAGCCCCCAGCCCCTCAGTGAGGTTGCCCGTGGGTTTGGTGCACAGCTGTCTGGAGCCCAGGGTCAGTTCTGTCCCTGCCCGCAGAGTCACCGTAAACAAGAAACATAAATAATCCCCCTGGGGCCAGTTTCCCCTCCTGTGGGAGTGTAGCCTGCTGCACAGGTAGAGAACTGAGGAGGCAACTGGCAACCAGGAGCAAGAGAATTTGGGGCTGTTTTCTGGGTAGAGCATAGAGTTTGAGGGAGGAGGACCCCTTTGTCCCATGTGGCACATTGGCCAGGCTGGGGGCCCCTTACCAGGCCCCCACCCCACCCTCTGGCCTCTCACCTGCAGGTTGTGGTCATGGCCACACAGGTAGGCGGTGACCTTGTGCGTGGTCAGAAGTGGCAGCAATTGCTTGACCAGGCAGTGGGTGGGCCCATGCTCAGCGATGGACCACACTGGGTAGTGGCCAGCCACCAGCACGTAGTCCTCCTTGGCCGCTGCCAGCTGCTTCTTGAGCCAGGCCAGCTGTGTGCGGGCCATGGCCAAGTTGCGGGGCCTCTCAGGCTGCTGGCTGGCAAAGTCATCCGAGTTGCCACACAGTGTCACCGTGTCCAGCATGAAGATGGCCACGGACACATTGGACCGTGGGATCTTGAAGCGCAGGCGGTAGTAAGGGCTGGGGAAGTTCCTGTGGATGGGACAGAGGCAGTGGGTGCCCATCTTGGGCAGAGAAGCCCCAGGCTCAGCTCTGGCTGATGGGCCTCGTGGTCCACTTGGGCGAGGCTGCAGGGGAGGGGGTGGCATGGGAGGGGCAGGCTCACCAGCGCTTGGAGATCCTGGAGTAGGCTATCTGTGCTGAGACATTCCCCAGGTGGTCGTGGTTGCCAGCCAGCACGTGCCAGGGCACGTTACGGAGGGAGGAGGCAGAGAACACGTCCTCAAAGGTCTCCTGCAGCAGACAGGGGAGGGCAGCCCCCACCCCAAGTTCAAGCAGCCCCTGGGTGCTCCCACCAAGTCAGGGGCCGGGGACCAGAGAGACACTGAGTGCCTACAAATGTCAGCATCCCTCTGCCTTCTCCGATGTGCAAAGGTGGATCACATCTTCCCCCTTCCCGCCCCACGCCCCGCCCCGCCACCCACTACTCCAGTGTCGCACACCTGGAATCTCTTGTCATTGGCATTCTGCACGCCGGAGAAGTAGAAGTTGTCCCCCAGGGACAGGATGAAGTCTGCACCCAGGATCTGAACGGTCCTGGCAATCTCCTTGGCATTGGCCATTTCCCGGGCTGTGTAGAACGGGGCATTGGGGACCCCTCCCCAGTCACCCACGGCCACGAAGCGCAGGATGGGGGCAGGGGTGGTGCCAGTGTTGGCTGTGGCGCCGGAAGCCCCTGGGAGCACCAGGGGGAGCACCAGCGAGGCTTGCAGGATAAACAGCACCGTCTGCACGTCCATCTGGGAGGGGAGAGACAGGCATCTGGGGGACTGTGGCTGAGGCATGGGCAGCAGGCCCCCAAGAGCCCACTCACCCTGCTCTGAGAAGGGGAGACAGCTCCCCGCAGGGCTGGCCTGATGCCCTGAGGATTTCAGGGCAAGAGCTGGCCGGGAGGGTCAGCGGACAGGCAGGGTCCAGCCTGCGGGGCAGGGGAAGGGTGGCCACAGGGGCCCAGCACTCACCCTGGGGGAGGCACGAGCCAGTCAGCTGGGGGCTCAGAGAGGCAGGTGAGCTCCGGAGAACTGGCAGGTCACCCAGCCTTTATTCCCTGGGGGCGGAAATGGGTCATTAGAGAGGATGATGCAGTTTCTCCGCCAACCGTTCCAGAAGCCCTCCCCTCGGGTCATGTGAGCCTCGGAGTTCCCCAGCGCTGGACACGGGACTCGAGGTGGGGGGCCTGGCCCAGGGGCGCAGCCGCGCCTGCCCCGCGGCCTCTGGGTCTGCCGACGTGAGCGCGTCTGTGTCGTGGGCCCCGGGGAGGCTGTGTGTGCAGATATATATGAGTGCCCCAGCCAGGCACCTCCTGTGTGGCTGTGTTCTCAGAGGACGTGTCTGCCCGTGTCTGAGTGTGTCTGAGCTGTTTTCTGCGTGTAGCCAAGCGTGTCTGCCTCAGTCACATGTCTGCTGTGTGCCTGGGAGCCCTGTGTCCCTGTGGCTGTGTACATGAAACCAGCAAGGCCCGTGTGGCATATCTGTGATGTTCCCCTGAGTCCTTGGGTGGAACTGTTTAGAGGGGGAACGATGACTTGTGGGCCCCTGTTTTGTGCCTGAGTCGAGTTGCGGGTCTGTGCTGTGTCTCTCAGCCGAGTGGTATGTCTGGTGTGCGGTGGGTGAGGTGTGTTTGACAACATCTGACTGTGTGTACCAGGGTCACCACCCCCCAGACAGCAGGGTCTCCCTTTTCCAGGAAGTCCTGCCCACATCCTCCCCTCCGCCCCACCCCCATTCCTTCAGGAGGAACCCGGGCTGGAGGCAGCTGGTGACAGGCCCTGTGACCACAGACTTTTGACCCTCACACCCTCATCCCCAGAGGGTAGAGTGGTGAGAGCTCAGGCAGTGGGGCCCCTGCACTTGGGGCCTGTGTGATCTGCCCCTCCCCTCCCTGCCTCCCTCCTCCTGGCCCTGGTTGTCCCTTGCACACTCACGATGGCTCCCTACTGTCCCTTTCGAGAGCAGATGGCAGCCCCTCATCCACGGCTGAGGACACAGGCTGGCTGTTTGTACCTCCTGCCCCGGAGCCTTGACAAACAGGAAGTGGGTCACGAGGGCAGGCGGAGACCCCTCCTCCGGGTGGCAGCCTCCCGCGTCCATAGCCACCCAGTGGCCTCACCTGCCCTCGGCGGGGCCCAGGGTCAAGGCCAGGCGCGGTCGCCGGAGCCCGAGCTGCAGAGTGCGGGGTGCTCGCCGTCTGGGCTGCCGGGTTTTAAGGAGGCAGCAGCCCGCCCGCCCTGCCCCGCGGGCCCGGGGGCGGCCCAGGTGTTCCCTTGGCCTTCTGGCCCGCCGGCGGGCTGTGCCGCGCCCCAGAATCCTGCTGGGCCACCACGAGCTGCCACCACGCCTTTGGGACTCAGGCAGCACTCTAACGCGGGTAATGCACCCAGAGCGGCCCAGGCCCGCCGATTGGGCTGCAGCTCCGCCGGGGAGGGTGGCTGGGGGCCGGATTTCCTCCCCGTTCCCCTACGCAGGCCGAGTCCCCACCTGCCTGCGCACGTGGGGGCACTCACAGCCCCCATCCTCCCACCAGATCGCAGCGCTGGGTGGGGCCTCAGGCCGTCCCTCTAGTGAGGAAGTCCATCATCTTCAGCCTCGGTTTTCCGGTCTTTAAAATGGGTGTGAGGGCAGAAGAGTCCGATCTTCCTTAGAATCACAAATAATTTAAGTTGATTTTTTTTTCTTTTTCAAATGAAGTTGCAACGTCCCTCCAGGAGCTGGGGCGTAACCCTTCCTGCCTCCTTCTGAAGGCGGGTGGGACTCAAAAGAATAAGGAAGAGTAAGTGACTCTCATCCAAAGAATAAAGTGTGGGAAAGCAAAAGACAAATCTGCCCCGTGGAGATGCCTGGGGGACCCCACCTTAACCAAATGGTCCAGGTCAACATCATAGTGATGCCTCACTGGTAACATGGGGCCCTGAGGTAATGTCGTGGGGAGGGACCCTCACCTGCTGGGTTTTTTCCCAGCCACTGGTAACCACAGGCTAATGATGAGGAAAACACCAGATCCACCCCAATCGAGGGATAGTCTACAGAACACCTGACCAGAACTCTGCAAAAAAGGAGCCATGAAAAAGCCAGTTAGGGGCACGGTCTCAGACTGGAGGAGACCCAGGAAAGGTGAGGACAAAATGAACATGGGCTCCTGGGCACTTGCAGAAAAACTGGTGACATCCACATAAAGCCTGCTGTTTTGTGAGTAGTTACAATTTCAGGGGTGGGGTGGGTACAGCTCAGTGGTAGAGCACACGCTTAGCATGCACAGGGTCATAGGTTCAATCCCCAGTACCTCCATTATAATAATAAAAAAAAAAGACATAATTTCACAGTGCTTACCAGTGTGTCATTGTTCTAAAGGATGCTGGCCATAAGAGAAACCAGTATATTGGAACTCTCAGCACTATTTTTTGTGATTTTTCTGCAAATCCAAACTTATTCCAAAATGAAACAAGTTTACTTTGAAAATGGGCATGATCTGAGAAACTTGAAATTTTATTCAGCATGTACTGAGCACCTACTGTATGCCCAGTTCTGGCTGACACAGCAGGGAACAGGGCCAACAGGAAACCCTGGCTCTGCTGAGGCCATGGTGCTGGTGAGATTTATATTCGAGCTATTAATTACTTTCCCTTCTTTAGGGATGGGCTGGGGCATTCTCCCTCCGTTTTTATACCTTAATATACTATTTGGATTTTTGCTTGAGAAGCGCTGTTTGTTATTTTGCCAGAAGAATAACTGCAAACTTCCTCCTAACGTATCTGTGATCTGAATATAAACATAGGAAACAAAGACCTCACTCCAGACCCAGGGCAGTGATTGTTTCCTGCGGAGACAGGGAGGGGAATGGGATTGGGGATCAGGGACAAGGAGGGGGGTCAAGATGGAGGCTTCAACTTTATTCCCTACTGTTTCTTTTCACAAAAAAAGGGGGAGAAATCTATCTGAAGCAATTAGGACCAAATGGGAACATATGCTGGGTCCAGGGGCGTTTTAGAGATTATCTTCTGCACTTCCTGTATTTTAAAACAAAATTTAATGTTTTATTTACTTATTTATTGGGAGGCAGTAATTAGGTTTATTTATTTATTGTTATTTTTTTAATGGAGGTTCTGGAGATTGAACCCAGAACTTGCTAAGCACGCACTACCTCTGAGCTATACCCTCCCTTCCTCTGCATTTTTTTTTTTGAGACCACATCAAATTATACTATTTATTACCCTATTGCATTACAAGTTCTTTATAGAAAAGTTGGAAAATACTGAAAAGTGCAAGGAAAACGATTACCCTCTGCTGCCAGAAGAGTCTCTGTTCAGTAATACATATTTTTTCCCCACATTTTGTCCTCTGAAAAAGAGGCTACCGATTCCATTTTCTAACTTTTTCAAGTGTTCACACTTCCCATATCTTTTACAGTAAAAAGTACTAAAGCGCACCCCTAGGATTAAAATAGATCAGCCTCTGTGCAGAGTGGGGCCTGACATTGGAGAATCCTTGGCTGGCTTTCTCGGGGGGTTCTGAGGAAACTCTTCTACCCACCCAGGGGAGCCCTGTTCTGCTGATTTTCTGTGGAGGTGGATCAGGATTTGGCTTGGAGCCTCCCTCCCCCTCCACTCCTGCTTTGCTTCCCAACACCAACGTCAATCCCACGGCTGAGTTCCTCCCTGCCCTCCCCTCCTCCCTCTGCCCCAGCTCTCACCACTCCCCTGGCCTTCTCACCCTTCCTGGAATAGGGGCTGCTCTGACCTCAGGGCCTTGGCATATGCTCCTCCACCTTCCTAGAAGGCTCTTCCTTCTCCAGATATCCCCGTGGCTCCCTCCCTGCTATATTCAAGTTCCTTCAACTTACCCCAAAAGCACCCTTCCTACCCTCACCCTGACTCCCTCTCATCCTGATGTAACCCTTGTCACTGCCTGATGAACCAAACGTTGTTTACCTTGTTCTCAGTCTATCTCCCCACCTGGACATGGTCTGAAGAGACAAGAACTGTTGCAGTTAGTCGTGTCAGGGAAGGACGGAATGGGGGATGCCCTTTGACATGCTCTTCCCTCCAGTGTGAAAGTGCAGCCTCCCCGCACCCTCCCAGCTTCATCCATTGAGTTGATTCCCCCAGCATTTTTACTGCTTGCTTCAGTTCCAAAGATGATGATAGTTTTTGATCACCTGCCCAGGATGCAACTTTGGAGCTATGTCAATGTCTGTACCTCTCTCACGTCAGGGCCACAGTGTGCAAGTCACATGAAGGACAATTCATTCCCACCCCAGGGCCTTTGCACTTGCAGTTCCTCCACGGGCCCACTCTCCTGTCCCCCACCACCTTCTTGTCATTGAGTACTTGGCTTCAGTGCCACTTGCTCAGACCATCCTGACACCCTGACTCAATTAGCACATACTCCCCATCACCCAGTCCCCAGTCTCTACTGTTGTTAAGTATCTCCCCCCGCCCCCACCCCCACCCTGCATCAGGAGTTCCCATGAGAGCAGGTCTGGGTGGACAAGCAATGTACACTCGATGGGGCAAAAGGGGGTATGGGCTGAGCTTTACTTCTGACAAGCACGGGTCAGTGAAGGGAGGTGTGCACCAGATTGGGCCCTGGGGTGAGGGGAGCCTGAGGTGGGAGGCTGGCAGACGGTATCAGGAGGTGGGAAATCAGGGGCTAAAGGGGCCACAGGGACAGGTGCTTGGAGCTACGGAGTGTGGACTTGATCGGGTGGGTGACAGGTTTGGAGGATGGGGTCCAAGCTGTGTTTTCACAAGGTCAGTCTGGAAAGAGCAAGTCACAAACAGATCTCTTCAGCATCTGTCTCTATTTATATCTGTTTTTCTGTATATCTATCCATTTACCTACATCTGCCGTCTGTTTATCTGTATCCATATCTATCCAGCACATTATATCTTTTTTTTATTGAGGTTTAGTTGATTTACAATGCTGTGTTAATTTCTGGTGTACAGCATAATGACTCAGTCATACATATATATACATATTCCTTTTCATTATAAGTTATTACAGGATATTGACTATAGTTCCCTGTGCGAAACAGTAGCATCTTATTGTTTATCTATTTTTATTTTTAATTAATTAATTATTTTTTGCTAACAGAGATACTGGGGATTGAACCCAGGACCTTGTGCTTGCTAAGCATGTGCTCTACCACTTGAGCTATACCCTCCCCTCCTCATCCTACTTTCTTGATTTCTTTATCAAATTCTGATGGAAGCACAGATGATTGTTGATGGAGGGTGAGCCTACAGTGAGGGGGACCCCTCGGCGGCTGGTATGGTCGAGTCAGCCCTGCAGGAGGGCTCTTCAAGGATGTTTGAGCGATGGGGCTCCGCGACCATCTGCCCGAGTTCTGATTCAGCTCCTCCATTGTTATTTAGCTGTGTGACTATGGGCTAGGGCCTTTACTTCTCTGTGCCTTATTGCTTCGTCTTTAACACAGGTGATGTGACAGTTGTTCAGCACAGAGGGTCGTGTGCATCCGAAGCCCTGCCACAGCTGGAACACGCAGGAGAGGACCTTGCACTTGGCCAGCACGTGCTGTAAGTCAGCCGCCGCTGTTTGTAATCATATCACCATTGTGTGTATTATTATTATAGACTACAGCTGTGGCAGTTTGGATACACTGAACAAGTTTAAGAGGCAGACGTGAGAGGTTGGGGGACCAACTCACCCCAGTTTGCCCGAGACTTCCCTGATTTCAGCATACAAAGCCCCAAGTCCCAGGAAACCTCTCAGTCTGGGGTAAACTGGGAGGACATTTGGTCATCCTGAGGTAAATCTTGAGACTCAGTGGTGAGGGGGAGGCATCTCTGGCAACTCCTAGCTTTCAGGCCCGGTGAATGAGAACCCAGCCCCGAGGAAGAGATTCAGGGAGCGGAACCATTTATGGGGAAGTGGACAAACTCAAGGGTGGGTGCACTGTGTTTGAGGGGCCTCTTGCCTGTCTGAATGGGAGAAGATAGGTTTTCCTGTGGGGTGTTCAGGACAGAGGTCCCAGCATTTTATTCTGAAATACTTCAAACCCACAGCAAAGTTGAAAGAATTGTACAGTGAACACCCACATACTTGCTCCTAGAGTGCTGCCATTAACATTGACTATATTTGCTTTAATATCTATCCATCCATCCACTCACCTGTCTTACTTTTTGCCCACTGCAGTATGTCACAGACCTCTGCACACTTCCCTGCCAGGGCTTCAGTGCTCATACCATTAACTAGAGTTCATCATTTGTTTACAGTTCTTTTCTTTTATGTGAAATTTACATACAATGATGTGTACAAATCTTAGGCACACACTGGGTGAGTTCTGATAAACCCCAGCCACAGCCACGAAAGAAATAACTTACTCATCCCCTGTAAGATTCAAAACAAAAAATAAAAATAATCAGAGGCAGCTCAGGTTCTGCTGCTTGCAAAGCTCTGTGACCTAGAGCATGTATCTTAACCTTTCTGGGCCTCAGCTGCTCATCTCTAAAGTGGAAACAGTAAGGGTACATGTGAGATCTGATTGTGGTGGTTGTGGGTACGGAACAAGTTAATCCGTGTAGAAGTACCAAGGAGTGCCTAGCACCTAAGAAGTGCCATAAAAACACTCACTTTTAACATTACCCAGTTGGAACAGTGAAAGGCGGAAGAAGAAATAAAGGGGGTGTGTCTATTGCTGAGAAATGTCGAAGACGGCCAACAGAGGAGCATCAGCACGGGTCTACACCAGGTGGGAGGCAGGTGGAAGGAGGGGCAGGCTGTGAGCTCTAGCCTGATCCATCAGCAGACGAGTGCTTCCATTCACCTGTAGGTGATTAGAGGGCGAGGCGTGTGCATATTCAGAACCCAGCAGGTGCCCGGAGGAAGAAAGCTAAGCCTCCATGCCCTGCAAAGGCACTTATTTTAGTCACATACACATGCTTTAGTATTTTAACTGAACATAATTTGAAAAACACTGACAAGATTCTGACACCTGCTACAACATGGCTGAACCTTGAGGACATTATGCTCAGTGAAATAAGCCAGTCACCAAAGGCCCGTATGATTCTGCGTAGATTGGTCCCTAGTGTGCTCAAATTCATAGCGACAGAACGTAGGATGGCGGGTGCCCGGGCTGGGGGAGGGGGAAAGGGGTGTTAGTGTTTAATGGGGATGGAGTTTCAGTTTGGGGAGATGAGACAGTTCTGGAGATGGAGGATGGGATGGTTGCACAACAATGTAAATGTACTTAACGCCACTCAATTGTGCACTTAAACATGATAGATGATAAATTTTATTCTGTACATATTTTACCAAAATTAAAAATTAAAAACAGAAAAGCACAGAAGATAACCCTAACACACCCCGATGCCACATCATGAAGAAGCAAATGTTAATATTTAGGTGTAATTGCTTCAGATATATGTTTTCCTTTTTCACAAAAGAAAGAAAACAGCAGGGATTAAGTTGAAGCCCTCCCCACCTTGTCATTTCAATTAAAAAAAAAAACAACCCAAATCATTTACACTGAGGAGCATCCCTCCCACTCTGGTCCTCAGGCTACCTCCCTTTCTTTGGAGGGAACAGAAATCACTAGATATTTGTGTTTCCTTCCAGAGATAATTGATTTCAGGCTGTTAAGTTGAAAAGTATACGATAATTTGGCCGAGTTTAGAAGCAGTATCAGAATGTTTAAAAGAACGTATTTCAAACCCATTTTTATATGTTTAATATAAAATTTATAATCTAAGATTTGTAATAACTGCAAATGATTTGCTTGGTGGAGGCATTTAAGAGTAAAGAATCAGAAATAAAACTAACCCAAGCAAAGCAAAATATGGCAAAAAAAAAAAAAGTAAAGAATCAAATATACCAATTCTATAAATGCTGGCTGCAATACTTAAGAGATCCCATCCACTGCATTTCCAAATATGTATTCAGTGGCTTCTTTGAAAATGATGGTCCACTTTGCAAGGTGTGTAAGTAATATAATAGCTGCAATTGGAACCAAAGGCTTACGGGATGATGTTTCTAAAGGTGTAAATTTAAATTGACTCCGTATTTACAAAATAACCACCAAGACGGATTTCCTCAAATCCAGTGTTGTGAGTTTGATTTGGGGAACCGAACGGCCGGCGTGGCTGAGCAGAGGGCGCGGGGGAAAAGCGGGGGGAGATGGAGGCAGGGAGGTGAGGAGAGGGAGTGTGAGCTGCGGGGCTGCGGGGCTGCGGGGAAGAGGGCTTTTATCCTCGGTGAGGCGGGCGCCATGATTCTGAGCAGAGGCGGGACCGATCTAACAGGTTTTGCATAATTTCCACCAGCTGCTGGGCTGCGGGGCGGTTACTTGATGGGTAGGGCAGGTGGGAAAAACCGGATCGTGGTGGTTTCTCCCAAACCCAGTTCAAAAAAATCTGAAGCCTTGACCTCAGAAGCTCCAGGACCCCCAGTAGGGAGGAGACCGCCGGGGCTCCTTTCTTAGACCCTTGACCTATCCACGGCTGCCCCCGCGTGGCCACAGCCTGAACTGCAGCAACGTCCTGCAGAACGCGTTTCCTTTTAGGTACTCGAAGACCCCCTTACGTGGGGCGTGGGGAGGTCGTGTAATGGATCCAGGCAAGAGAAACTCCCCAGGGGCGGGGATTCAGATGCTTGCCGGATAATCTGATGAGCAGCGGCTTCTCACAAAATTACAAACGGGAGAGATTCTCAGAGGAAGGATCTTTGGGCAGCAGCGTCTCCAAGGACCAGTAAGAGTTTTCCCCACCCCCTCTAAATGCTCCTCCCTGGGTCATGGAAACCATTTGAGCCCCACCCCTAGTACTTCTCCTAAATGCCTCTCTTCCTCTCCCTTCTGCTATCCTCAGGCCACTACCCAGGGCCAGACACCCATCACCTGGGCGATAGGTGCCTGTCCCAGCCTTCAATTCCTAGTCACCCACCCTAGTCCCAAAAGAATCTTTCCCCGCCTCTTCTCTGCTCACACACCTCCCGTAGCTCCCCAGTGCTCTGGAGAGCAAGTCCGAGCCCTTCTGCCTGGCACCCGAAGTTGCCCTACCTGCCCCACCATATCATCAGCATGAACGATACAAGAAATAACAACAACAGCAATGATAACAGCAACCACATTTATATGCTGCCAGGCTGTGGGTCGTGTGGTTTAAAGGTGGCTTCCCAAAAGCCTTCTCAACTTCATTTTATAGAAGGGCATTCTGAGGGTTCGGAGAACTCAGGGGACTTCTCCAAGGTCACCGGCATGCATGTGAAGCCAATTCTCTCCAGCTCCAAAGCTGACGCTTAACTCCAGCTTTCTGTCCCTTCCATGACACATCCCTGGTGTGATGGGTTTAACTTCTTTGCGATTCCTCTGTCTCAGCTCAGGCTGCTATAATGGAATACCATAGACAGGGCGGCTTGAACAATAGACATTTATTTCTTACAGTTCTGGAGGCTGGGAAGTCCAAGACCAAGGTACCAGCCAATCCACTTCGCGGTGAGGGCTTTCTTCTTGACTTGCACACGGCCACCTCACATGACACAGAGGTACCTGGTGGAGGGCAGGGGAGGGTCTCCAGTGTCTCTTCTGATAAGGGCACTATCCTATCTTGAGGGCCCCACCCCTATAACCTCATCTAACCCCAATTACCTCACAAAGTCCTCATCTCTAAATATCATCATATTGAGGGTTAGGGCTTCTGTATGTGAATTTCTGGGGGATGCAAATATCCATCCATAACATCTTCCCTAGATATAGTGGAGCCTAATTCCCCTCCCCTTGAGTGTGGGTCAGACTTTAGTGACTCACTTAAAAAAAAACTTTTAATTTCAATACTCTTGTAGATTCACATGCAATCGTAGGAAGTAATATAGAGGGATCCAGTATACCTGTCACCCATTTCCTCCCGATGGTAACATCTCACGTAACTCCAGTGCAGTATCCCAACCAGGAAGCTCCTACCATCACTGACCTTATTCAGATTTCACCAGGTTTACATGCACTTGTGTGTGTGCACCTGTGTGTTTAGTCCTTTGCAGTTTTGCAACTTGATTGGATTTATCTGGCTACTGCCACAGCCAGGAAACATAACAGTTCCATCACAAAGATCCCTTGTGTTACCCTTTTATAGCCACAGTCACCTCCCTCCCCCGACACCTGGAAACCACTCATCTATTCTTCATGTCTACAATTTTGACATTTCAAGGATGTTATAAACTACACCATTTGATGAAATATTATTCAGCAATAAAAAGAAATGAAGCAGAGATACATGCTACAACACAGATGAGACTTGAAACTATGATGCTAAATGAAAGAAGGCAGTCACAATCCACATATTGTAGGATTCCATTTATAAGGAATGTCCGGATTAGGCAAAATTTTTCAGACAGAAAGTATATTAGTGGTGCTCAGGGCTGTTGGGTTGAGGGCAGGAGCTGGGGGTAAATGGAGCTGACAGGTAAGGGTGCAGGATTTTTTTTTGTAGCAGTAATGAAAATGTCCTAAAGTTGACTGTGGTGATGGGCACACAATTCTGTGAATATACTAAGAGCTGTTGAATTGTACACTCTAAACAGGTAAATTGTATGGTATATGAATTATATCTCAATAAGGCAGTTAAAAAAGAGAATGTAATATCCATCGACAGATGACTGGATAGAGAAGTTGTGGCATATATAGACAATGGAATACTACTCAGCCATTAAAAAGAATAAAATAATGTCATTTGCAGCAGCATGGAAGGACCTGAGATTGTCATTCTAAGTGAAGACCAAAAGAGAAAGATAAATACCATATGATATCTTCATATATGGAATCTAAAAAAAAAAAAAAAAAGACACAAATGAACTTATTTCCAAACCAGAAACAGACTCACAAACTCATGGTTACCAGCGTGTGATTGATGGAGGAAGGGTCCCTGTGCCTAGGCTAGGGATACGAGCTTCCAACTTCTCACCAGAAGGTACAGGATTCTTTAAAGCCTCAAATACGCGGGGGCGGGGAAGGGATGAGTGTGGGAGACTCAGTGCAGTCAATAGTCAAAGATCAAAATGGAGCCTGACTTGTACAATCGGTGGTGAGGGGACTTTTAAGTGTTTGTGTCTGTAAACAGGGTCACAGTTCCATGAATGGTATCACAGCCTTAGGTCAAGCTCCTGACCTCTGGAGGCAAACAGACTCTCCTGTTCCAGTCTGGTCTGGCCCGGGCAACTCACTTGCTCTGCACTTGCTGCTCAAGGGGTGGGTCCATCTAGAAACCCAGCCTTGAATTCCCTGCGCACGTCTGTATCCCATTCAGGTCCCAAGCAGGACTTGGTTAAATGTAAAGATTTTCCGGGGGCCAGGGCGGAAGCGGGCTCTGCTTGGCCACGTGCTACCTGCCGTCGCTCGGGCGGTGGTGGGGAGAGCGCGTCCTTAGGCACATTCCTTTAGCGGGCGCGTCACGGGCGGGTGGATGGGGCGACGCTCTGCAGGGCCTGCACTTCGCTGCTCCTCGCTGCACCTTGCGGTGGCGCTGGGATCGCATCTCCCGGGCGCTTAGCGGCCCCAAGCGTTTCTGCTGCGGCGTCTACCGCGCCGTGACCTGCACCGGCCGGGGTGGGGTGGAGGGGGAACCCGGGGTGGGGGGGGACCCCAGAAGCCGGGAAATGGTGAGTGTGCGGGGCCGAGTGTCCCAGGACTGGAAGGAGGGGTTGGTAGGAACCGGTGGTGGCGGGACGCTGGACCCCCTGCGGTCAACACCGGAGTCTGCGGACCCCAGGCCTCCCGGGGCACCTCAGTGCCCGGCGGCTCGCAGCGTGCGGGCGGGGCCGGCAGCCGGGACCCGGGCTCCTGTCCTGTCGCTGAGCGGGGCGACTTCGGCTTCGGAACCTCTCTGGGCAGCTCTGTGCCCGCAGCCCCACGTCTCCCCGACATTTTGCGGTGACCACGGGGAGGTCAGTCGTGACCCGGTTTCCGGGGGTTCGTGAGTGGGGGAATCTGTGGCCATCTCCCCAGGCGGCGCCCGTTGTCTCTTGAGGTTTTCAAATATTTGGGAAGTAGGATCTTGAGTCAATGACCCTGTCCCCGCAGCCTAGCTCTTCCGAGGACTGGCAAAAAACTCCCAACATTCCAGGTCTCTCCGCCTTCCCAAAGCCAACTTCCCCTCCCCAATTCGCAGCATCATTATTGACTACTCCGTCCTCCGCGGTGCATTCAAACACACCCAGTGTTTTAATTGTTTAGTCTTTTTTCCAGTCAATGGATGGCTTTTTTTTTTTTTTTAGGATTTATTTTTTGTTTATGGATATTTTACCTGAAAGGAAATCAGAGATAACCACCTGGAACTACTTTGTGTGAAATCCTTGTGCCTCTCTCCCTGGGTCCTCCCTGGACACATACATCCGATGGGAAGTCTTTTGGGCGGAGGTACCTCTTTGGAAACTTTCCTGGGTGTTCTCAGCTGTCAGCGCTGACTGTACATTATCAGTTTGGCAACATTCCCTCCTGGACTCCTTAAACAGCCCCTGCTCAAGCCTGAGCTTTCAAACTCCCACCAGAAATGTTTCAGACCCCCCACCCACCCCAACACACCCATTAAGCACAGCCGAAGACAGAGGAAAGGAACACAGCCATCCCAGGGGCTACGCCTCCATGAACCTCAGAACCCCAACAGGAAGTCACCATGGGCATCAAAGGAGAGTGCAGGGTCATTTACGATTTGTTATCCTAGCAAATCAGAGCTGATACATGCATACATATATATACACGTATACACACATACAATGGTAGACTATTCAGCCGTAGAAAAATAAGGAAATTCTGCATTTGCAACAACAGGGATGGCCCTTGAAGCCATTACGCTAAGTGAAAGAAGGCAGAGAAAGATAAATATTGTATGTTTATATGTGGAATAACCCCCCCCCAAATAAAAAAAAATCATTTGTAGTTACCAGAGGCAGAGAATTAGTGGGAAGAGAAGGAGGATGAAGGATGTCAGAAGGCACAAACATCCAGTTGTAAGATAAATACAAGCAAAAGATGTAATGTACAAGAAAACCGTAATTCACACTGCTGTATGGTCTATGTGAAAGCTGTTAGAGGAATAAATTCTAAGGGAGGAGGGTATAGCTCTGGGGTAGAGCGCATGCTTAGGGTGCACGAGGTCCTGGGTTCAATCCCCAGTACCTCCATTAAAAAATAATTAAAGCTAAGCACCCCCCCACCCTTCCCTCAAAAAGGAGTAAATCCTTGGAATTCTATTCATAAAAAATAAATATTTTGTAACTATGAGATTAATGTTAAAATTATTATGGTAATTATTTCATAATATTATGTAAGTCATATCATTATGCTGCAAATTTCAACTTATATAGTGCTGTATGTTAACAATATTTAATAAAACTAGAAAAATATTTCAAAAAATAGTGCAAAAGTTATCAGTGAAAGAGGACAATCTACAAATGTTTTTCCTTTGAAAAGACTTTTATTAGATCATTTAAATGTACAACAGCTTCTTCAGTCTGCATAGGCACTTCAGTTTTTTACAGGAATAATGTTACAGCTCATTCCCCTATGATCCTGGCTAATAGCTTTTCAAAACTTTGAGAGAAAAATCTTGCAAAAGGTTTCAGATGTCACCCGATACTTGCAAATTTAACATTATCAGGAGTGCTTCTACACTCTTAGAGACCACTACAAAGAAACAACAATTAAAAAGTTAAAAAAACTTTCTCAAAAGCAATTTTTTTCCCCACAGTCTTTCCTCCGCGGGAAGGTATTGTTCCTGTAATCCAGTCCATTCACGAAATGGCTCTCTGCACCTGCTCTGGTGTACGCTGCCATTTCGCTGCCTATTTATGCATGACTAAGAGTTTCCTTAAGATTGTGATTTCCATAACCTGAAGCTGTTCTGAGACCTCTGGGCTCTCATCCTCTCCAATAAAACAGTGAATCCCATGATGGATAGAAAGGAGCTTGAGTTGTCTTGTCTCTCCATGAACCCTACTTCCTCCACTGCCTCCTGGACAACGGTTTTCTCCACTGGATGACCCTCCCACGAGTATCGAGGCCCTCCACCACCACATCCTCCTCCTCCTCCACCGGGGCTACCTCCAAAACTGCCACTCCTGGTCCTCCACGTGTATCACAGCCATGCCCAAGTCCACCGACCACTTCTTAATCCATCAGCTCGTCCCTCAAAGGTACTTCCTCGTCCTTGTCTTGCTCTAACAGTTCCACCACCAGCAGAAGGTCCAAAACCAGCGTGGCCCCCTCTTCCACTGCTAGGACTTGGTACCTCCCGCAGTTTACGTCGAGACAAGGACTTTCCGACTTGTGCATGATGACCATTGATGATGTGTTTCTGCAACACAATCTTATCCACGGGGTCATGATCATCAAAAGTGACAAATCCAAAGCCTCTTTTCTTGCCAGACTGCCTATCAGTAACTATCTCAACGGTTTTAATTTTCCCATATTTCTCAAAGTAATCTCTAAGATGGTGTTCCTCGGTGTCTTCTTGAATTCCACCAACAAACAGCTTCTCCACAGTTGCTAGAGCCCTCCGGTCTTCAGTACCCTCTCTTGGCACAGCACGTTTGGGCGCAACCATTTTCCCATCAATTGAATGGGGTCTGGCAGCCATGGCGGCATCGACCTCGGCCGTGGAGGAGAAGGTTACGAAACCAAATCCTCTAGATTGTTGAGTTGCATGGTCCCTTATGATCACGCAGTCTGCAAGGTTCCCCCACTGCTGGTAGTAGTTCCTCAGACTTTCTTCTGTGGTTTCAGAGCTCAAGTTGCCAATAAACAGTTTACAGAATTCTTCCTGTTCTTTCTTTCTCCTCCAGAAAGTAACAGTTTTGAAACAAGTTTCCTCCTCCTCGTGCTCAGTCACTTCAGCCATTTTCCGGGCTGAGGGAGATCTCAGGGGACTGACACGAACATGACCGGTCCCCGCCCTGCAGGGAGACCCTCGGCTGGTCCAGGAGCAGCGCGTGCGGGAAGCACCTGCGGGGGACCCGGCGCTGCTGCTCCTGCCTCTGTCGCCACCGCTGCCCTTGAATCAATCTCGAGCTCCTTTCAGTTTTCCTGCAAAACACCGTTCCACAGAGTGACCTTTCCTGATCCAGTAATCAAAATTCATATTATGTTTTCTGTTAATTTTTTCCAGCTTTATTTTTAAATTTCATTTATTTATTATTCAAAAAAATTTAAGTATAGTCAGTTACAATGTAATTTTTTCCTATTTTAAAATTGGATGTGTATTACAATCTATTTTCTATTTTTTTTTTTTCTCTCTCACTAAATTGGAGAATCAGTCAACAGAAAGCTGGTGTGGACTTTGAAGTTTTACATTGAAATACTATTCACTTATTGCGTTTCTCTTAGGCAATGCTCAGGAATTGTTCAAACTCAAACTTTTTTCTTTTCATTATTTTTTAGAGTGAAGGTAGGTATATTCAGAGGATACATTCTCCATAGAAAGAGCGTAGGCAGTCTCAGAAGGCCAGAGAGGCCACGAGGTGTAGGGGTGGGGTTTAAAGTAAAAGTAGATACACGGTCCAATGACAAGGGTGTTGGGCATCTCAAAAAGCAAGAGAAAGGCAAGAGAAAAAGCCACGAGGTGTGCGGTTGTTGGTATTTATGGGCTTGGTAACTTCCAAGAAACCTCTTTTTTCCCTGAATTTTTCAAATAAATTCACTCAACTATAATTATAATGGCATAATCTCTTCTGTGGTAGAATGCAATCAATTGCCCTTAAGATTTCAAATCCTTTTTCTCTGTAATCCTGTCTAAGACTCTAGTTGCAATAATCTGTTTAAAGCGTAAAGCTCATCAGCGCATCTTTCTTTTGAAATCTCTCATTTCTGTCCTTAGATATATTTTTAAAGGGGGAAAGCATGAATCTCATTTCATTCCTGTTGTCCTGCCATAATTATCAACACTACCCTTTTCAAGGCTCAAGGTGTCCCGTCCGCAGGGAAAATTGCTTGATCCTCACATTTATACAGCACTTAATATATGCCACTTGTGTACTCAAACCCATGATTCCGGTTTTCACTTAACAAAGTCATTGCCCCAGGTTTTTAAAAATCTTGATGAGAAGGGTTAATAGACATGAGACAGAGGAGATAAGGAGGAAGAGAAGTAAGAAGGGAGAGAGGAGGAAAGAATTAACTACAATTTCAGTTGAAGACATTAGGGAGAGCCTGACTGATGACATATTTGAGCAGAGCACTTAATTACAGAAAGAAAAATAAAACCAAGCACATGTGGGTAAAGAATTTTCCAGAGAAGAACAATTTGAACAGCACAGGGTTAAATACGACTTCCAGTGCCTAGTGATGCTGGTTTAAAAACAAAAACCTGGACCATTTTTCCCAAGAAAGCTTCAGATCCAAAAATATACAAACTCTTGAATATGCCTTAATACTGACACCAAGGAGATAACTTTCAATAAGACAACTTCTTGTTTTAAGAGCTGAATTCTGCAAACTTAAGGAGATTCTACAAAAGTAAGAGGGGTACAAAAGGACACTCTTGCCATCCACATGGATTCCACACTCACCAGAATCAGCTGACGGGGAAAATGGCCGCACGCAGGTCCCCCCATCTTCCCCGGGCTGTGCTGTGACCCGCTCCTGAGATGCAGACCGTCGGAGGCTGGCTGGAAACTGCAGAGACTTCTGCCTCGGACTGCACGTTTATGGAAGGAGTGGACAATCCAATCAGCAGGTAATCCTGAGACACGCCCTATCTCAGATCAAGGGGATTACAGAGATTCTTAAATCATTATACACGAAGACAATAGTATGGGGCTGTTGACTCTGTTGTATACGGTCTTAG
Organism: Camelus bactrianus; assembly: GCF_048773025.1. Lineage (NCBI taxonomy): Eukaryota > Metazoa > Chordata > Mammalia > Artiodactyla > Camelidae > Camelus > Camelus bactrianus. The sequence goes on from NC_133560.1 coordinate 26,103,832, forward strand.
ATGAAAACAATACAACACATTTGTGTTACGTGTATGGGGCGGTATTTGTAGTTTCTCTCAACTTTGTAATATTTCTTTTCTCCCACTATGGATAACTTCTACAAAAATAGGGATGGAAGTTTCTATATACAAAAATTTATCAAAAATTTATGGAAATAATAATGGAAAAAAAATAGATTCGGTTTAAATGTTTATCAAGCAAAGAATGTCCAGGCTCACACAGGCACCCCTCGTCTATGACAGTGTACCCTAATAAACTCCTTTCTATTCCCATACCTTGTCTCTGGTAAATTCTTTTACCAACCTGCCCATCACCATGTCGCCGTGCGGGCCACCCCGTTGTGCACGTGACATTTGGTGGCCCGTACGTGGCTAGGACTCTGTGGGAGCCCTTTGGACATCTCTCTCTTCCTCCCTCTCCCTGCAGGAGTGTCCCCCTGGCTTGATCAGACACTCTGCTCTGGAGGCCAGGTCATAGGGCAGGCTTCCCTCTATTTTCCTTTCCTCTTTTATACCTTCCTGCTGCCCCCTAGCGTTCATAAATCCCCTGAAGTCCTGCCGCAGACTGAGGAACCCAGGCCGGGCTACTCCCAGCGGGCTCTGAAACTCGGTCTGTGACAGAAATGACCCCCGGCCCGTAGTGGTGAATGCACAAGGGAAAGTCATCTTTTCTTTTCTAAATATCCTTCCTCCATCTCCCTCTTCCTCTATCTCTCCCTTCCTCTGAATCTGGCCCTCAAGACTCTCCTTGGTTCTCGGGCCCAACCACGAGATGCCCCTCTGCGCCTTCTGTCTGTTTTTTGTAGATCCCGCCTCCAGATTCGCCCAGTCTCCTGCCTCTGATCACCGCGCCAGGTAGAAGTTGCCGGTGGGAGATTCCCCCATTTTTTCTTTGGTTTTTGGCCCCTTGTGTTGGCTTTTCAGCCCTTGTGCTGGTTTTGGCCCTTGCGCAAGTTGGGAGCCTCTCAAAGTAAGAGGATGCTGGAAGGTTAGACTTTTTCTTTCTGGCAGACACTCCAGAATGGAGGTTGCACTGTTAGCCTTTCTCTTCCTGGGGTAGAACACCCTGAGATAGAGTTTGTGCTGTTAGCCTTTCTCTTTTTTGGGAGAACGCCCCAGAATAGAGTCTGCACTGGTTTCTTTCTGTCTTTGCTTCTGTTACCTGGGATGCACCCTTGGGTTGCATTTGAAAGCACTGGAATAAGTTCGGTCTCCAGACCTTAAAGAGACAGTGCCTTGTCTTTTTCTGTAACACCACCTGGCCCCAATGCCAACTTCCAGATCAGGAGACTTGGCCCTTTGATGGGACTCCGAGCTATAATACTGAGACAGGAAGGGGGCAGGGCACAACCTTTCAAGGAATGACAGCAATTAACACCAAGATGGTGGAAGATTCAGCTCCCAGTTGGCCTTGAGGATTAAGAGGTTTGACTTCTGGTAGACCTTGAGCTTCATTATATGCTCATTGTAACAGCGTGATGAATAACATGTCCGCAGGAGCCATGACAGTCCCAAGGCTAAAGAATGGGCGGTGGCCCAGTTCCTGGGAATCCCAGCCCCTTCCCCAGGGTAGCTGGAATGGTCACACCTGTAGGCGTGTGAAGCTACCGAGCCCATAAAAACTGGCAACACCACGCCTAACGGCCCTTTTTCACTCCCTCCTCTTTGGAGACAGCCCACACTCTGTCTATGGAGTGTGTACCTACTTTTACTCTAACCTGAGCACCCAATTCCCACACCTCTTTGCTTGCCTTTCTCTTGCCTTACACTCTATGCAGTGTGTATCTCTCTGAATAAATCTACCTTTACTCAATTGTGGCTTGCACGTGAATTCTTTCCTGCAGAAGCCTAGAACCCACACCTGGCCAGGCACATCCTAGGGGCTCAACCGAGACCTGGGACATGGCCCTCCTCACGCCCCACATCCGTTTTCCTGCATCACAAGTGTTCATGTAAAAATCTTTGAGGTTTTCTTTCTGTTTGAAAATTCTCAACATAAAACTGAATCTTGAGAAAACTGAGATAACTGAGTGGAAAAAATAGGGGAATCCAAAACTATAGCTGAGGACTTCAGTACCCTCCTCAGCAACTGACAACAGTAACTGACAAAAAGGCAGCAAGAATATAGAAGATCTGGTCAACCATCAACCATCAGTCTCAAGCAGACATTTGTGGAACACTCAGTTGAAACTGAGTGGATGCTTCATTCAACAATAGCAGAATACACATTATTATCAAGACCCCATGAAATATCCCCCAAAATAGAGCATATTCAGGGTCTTTAAAAAAAAAAAAGCACAAAATAAAAAGAACTGAAATCATACAGAGTATGTTCTCCGACCACGAGGGAACCAATTTTAAAGCAATAATATATAGATGATGAGAAAATCTCCAAATAATTGCAAATTATTCAACACACTTGTAAGTAACCTATTGTAAAAATAGAAACTCTCAAAGGAAATTTTAAAAATAGGTAAAAGCAATGAACATGAAAATACAGCATGTCACAATTTGTGGGATGCAAATAAAATAGAGCTGAGAGGGAAAATGGTTGCACTATATGCTTACAGTAAAAGAGAAGAAATGTCTGACTTGAATCATGTGAGCCCCTTCCTTAAGAAATTGAAAAAGGAAGAGGAAAGTAAACACAGAGCAATTGGTAGGAAGGTAATTATAAAAATATTGACACACCAATGACTTCTAAAGCCAGTACAACAAGGAGGGGTATAGCTCAAGTAGTAGAGCACATGCTTAGCATGCATGAGGTCCTGGGTTCAATCCTCAGTACCTCCTCTAAAAATAAATAAACCTAATTACTCATTACTGCCCCCACCCTCCTCCAAAATAAAAAAAAATTATTAAATAATACAATAAATAAAATATTAAAAAAATAAAATCAATACAACAAAATGAAACAAAATATGATGAAGTATTATGATAGGAAATAAAATTGCTGATTAAATAGAGATACATTTTTTTCAATAGTTACAATTTTGCTAGGAGCTCATTTTCACCCGAAGTATTTGATTTAAAGTAATAAGGTTAGAACCATAATATCACTTAAGCAGAGATGTTGATTCTCAAATTCACAAGACAGGAAATTTTTTCAAGGAGAAATAATAAATTTCTGGGGTGGAGGGGAAACATGAGAGAGGTTATGGACAAAGGCAATATTATGAAAACATTCTTTAAAGTCCATTGTTGGAGGAAAAACTCTAACAAATTGAATTAAAATGCAGAGGCTCATGGAAGCTTAGTAATTGATAAAGTTGCCAACTCAAGTAAGTTAAAAAATCATGATTTAAAAGGATGAGGGAAACATTATACTAGTAAAAATAGGCTAAATTCTGCATTCAGAAATAAAATGTTAATTTTAAATTTAATTTAAAATTGTATTTTAAATTAAAAATTTCAAACTCTGAGTTTCAATAACACATGGGAAAAGCAAGTGTAAATTAAATACTTTATGCAGATGTGAAACTTTACACGGTCAGTTGACGAAACAAAACAGGCAAGTTACAATAAAGGTATTCTGAAAAGATCTTAGTTATAAAATGAGCTTTCTGGGATACAGGAGTGGCTATAGTCATAAGGATGTGCTTACTGTACACTCAGTGATGGAAGACATGGCTAGATTCAGTAGCAGAAGCTTTGAGGCTAGTCATTGATCTACGGGAGAACAGCTATCTGTGAGTCTTGGTGACTGAGAGTAGTTGTTCACCGAGACGTTTAAAAAAAGAGGGGAAAATCCCCTGATGAATAGAGCTAAATCTGTTTTGATTGTTTTCTAATATCTGAATGAAAAAAAAAACAATAATGGATAGTTATACATAATATGGATAATATTATCTGAGTGGTTTATTTATCAAAAGTCTGTTATGCAGAGAAAGGTAAACCTTTTCAGTATAAAAAGCTTAAGCCTCTGCTGCCCTTCAGAGCTGTCTAACCCAGAGACTCCCCACCAGGCTGCTGAGTGACATCGTCTGGACATGTAGGCTTCCTCTCTGACCACCTCCCCTCTCTCCAGTAGGGTTTCCCTTGCCCTTCTTCCCTTCTGAGTAGTGATTCCCATGTTACAACCTCTTGAAGGTGTCACGATCCCAGGTACCTCTCCTGCATGCAAACGAGACATTTGCCCAATAAAGCTTGTGTGTCTACTGCCATCTAGTGGTCGTATCTTTTTCCTTGCTCAACCTTGAAACCTTTCAAAACCCTTATAGGACTGGCATGGGAACACGTGAGAAACAGATGGGAGCCAGCAGCTTGTCTTGGCTTGGCTTCCCCCTCCTACCAGGGCACCTTGAAGACCCTTCTTGATAGCTTTATCCTTTATGTCTTGTTTGAGAATTTGTCTCGGGAGCAATTTGACAATGATTTGACAATGAATAATTTTTTCCAATTTACTCATTTAAGAAGACTTACTTTATGAATAATTCCACTCAAGTATAGCCCTATTCAAGAGTACATCTAAAGCAAGCAGACGAAGGCAGATTCTGTTCTGGTGTCTGTAAAAGTCAATATCATGGTAAAAACTGGTTGAAGGGGAGAGTTCCAAATACGACTATTCCAAATAGAGGGACACGAAAAAGACAATCTAATTCATATAGGGAGCTTGATTGAATTCTAGTTTCAAAAAGGCCACCTAAAAGTTGAGATTTTGGGGAAAATTTGGAAAATGCACTGCATATTAGATGACACCAAAGGTTTCTTAATTTCTGAAGCGTGGTGTTTGTATCATGGTTACACAGGACAATCATCCGAGTTTGGTGATTCTTATTGAAATACTGAATGGTGAAGTGTCATGATATTTTCAACTTTCAAGTGGTTTAGAAAAAAATTATGTCTACATACAGTCAGTTCTGGGATAATGCTTGTTTTGAAAACATGATTTTATTTTCTGTGTCATCCAATATATTAGGGGAAAACTTGAACATAATGTAAATTTTGTATTGCTTCTGTGCAATTTCATCTGCAAGGCACACAAACGAAACGCGAGTTTAGTGTAGGAAACCGCACCCAGCTGAACCTAGTCGCAACGGCAGACGCAAAACGCATGTGCACAGCTCGGAAATCTACCAGCTCAGTCAGTAGGTGTTAGGAGGGATCCCCATATCCATCTTGGGTTCTGACTCACTGTGGTTTCAGGTAAGCCTCCTTCCACCTCTTGAGAATAACTCACAAGGTCCAAGCCTTCTGATGACCCCTTCTACAGGCAAAGGACAGAACTCTTTCAGGGTAAAGTGTTCTATATCCTGTAGTGGTTTTGTAATTCTTAACTATTCAACAAATGTAAAACTGCTGTTTTATTAGATTACTATTTTTTTTATGTCCGGGCAGTTTTTGAGTATTGAACCCCAATTCCAGTTTCCCCATAAATCCTGTGATTTTCATCCTATGATTTTGCAAAGCATTGGTTAAGAATACCTATGAACAAGTGTTGTGTAAAAGCAAACATCCTAGGAAAGGACAAGTTCCCGTCCACTGGTGGAAGCACTTTCATTGGATCACGTGTCCCTGCCCTGTTGCCACTCAGGGAAAGGGGGCGGGCTTATGTGAACTGTCCAATTAGGGGTGCAGCAAGGGGAGGTGGGTGGGGCGACGCTCAGCCAACCACGTGGAGGCTTCTTTCACCTGCGCCTGACGCCCCAGGTGTTTCCGCCGCCGCGTCTGCAGCGCTGTGACCTGCACTGGCAGCGGGAGTGGAAGGGAGGGCGCCGGGGGACCCCAGAAGCCCGGAAATGGTGAGTGTGTGGGGCCTGTGTCCCAGGACACGGGAGGGTTTAAATCTGAACTGGGGGCGGTGGGATCCTGACTCCCCCATGGTCAACTCCGGAGTCTGCGCACCCGACTCTGCCCAGGACGCCGCTCTGACCTCAGTGTCCCGTGACTCGCAGCACAAGGGCTGGACCCGCAGCCTGGACCCCGATTTCCTGTCGTGTCACTGCGCGCGCTGACTTTGGCCTTGACCCTGGAGCCTCTCTGCGTAACTCTTCGCCGCAGCCTCGCGTCTCCCCTAGATTGTGCGGTGACCACGGGGAGGGTCCTCAGTCTGGCTGTCTGGGGTTTTATGCGTGGAAGAAGCTGTGGTCTGTGGGGTCCCCACTACCTCCTTTCTCCCAAGGGGACTCGCTGTCTCCTGAGTTTTCCAAATGTTTGGGACGCACAGTCTCAAATTCACAACACACTCCCTCCATCATAGCTCTCCCAGTGTCTGACAATAAATCTCTAAATTTCTAGATCCCTCCCCGCCTTCCCAAAGCCAACTTGTCTCTAATTCATGGCATCATTATCAACTAATTGTCCTCCGTGGTGCGTTTGAAGAGGTGCCGTATTTTGTTATCATTTTCCCACAGCCAATGAATTGCTCATTTTTAAAGGGTTATTTATTTTTGGTTCGTTTGTTTGTGGATATTTTACTATGAGAAGAAAGCAGAGAATAACCACCTGTAACTGTGTTGCATGAAATCTTATGCCTCTCCTCCCAAAATCTTTTCTGGGCACAGACATCCTATGGGAAGTCCTCTGGGTGTGGATATCTCTTGGGAAACTTCCTGGGTCATTTGTCCTGTCAGCATTGCTCCTCCCTGCGTTTGTCACACAAAAAAGATTTATTCACTTTTTTTTTTGAAGTCTCCATTTTACAAAAGTGTAAACTGAAGAAAGAGGTGAATTTCAGAAAAGCAAAATATAACAATTTTACATTGCTGGTGTTAACATTTGTTTCCTTTTTTCATGCTCTTAGCAGGTGTTTCTGAATGTGGTTTGCCTCTGTTCCATGGGAGGCAGGCTGCTTGTCTGTCCTGCTTCCCATATTTCTTTCTTCCCTTTAGATTTCTTTACCCATGAATATTGCAGCCCTTTGGCCCTAGATTGTCTTAGCACTTGAACTCTGCAACTGTAAGTTAATTGAGAAATTCAACGTGAGGAAAGGCAGAAAATTATGGAACCAAAGAGAGAACCTCAAGGTGTAAGATGAGTGGCTTTAAGTTTTCAGGTATGTTTCTGATTTTTACATCAGTGTTTTTATGTGCATGTCCAGAGAGAACATTGAAATTTAAAAGCCTAGAGCAACTGAATTCCTGTTTAATTATATATAAAATGGATAAACAGAAGGATTTACTGTATAGCACAGGGACTTATATTCAGTCTCTTGTAATAACCTATAATGGAAGAGAATCTGAACAAGAAATATAAATATAAAACTGAATCATTTTGCTGTATACCTGAAACTAACATAATATTGTAATCAACTATAGGTCAATAAAAAGAAAGTTGTTTGTATTTGTATTAATTGCATTTCTGAACAACTGAAAAAGAAGCTTTTAAAAACCCCAGCATCAACAGCATCAATATAATATAAAGCGTAGGAATAAATATAACCAAGGGGGTGAAAGATATCTACACTGGGAACTATAAGACATTAAGAAAAGAAATTGAAGGCATAAAGAGACAGGCAGCCCATGTCCATGAATCAAAAGAATTAATATTGTTAAACTGTCCATAACACCCAAAGCTATCTATAGAGTCAATGAAATCCTTATCAAGATTCTGATGGTGTTTTCTGCAGAAATGGAAAAGCGAATCCTAATATTTGTAGAAAACCACAAAAGTCCCTAAACAGACAAAGCAATTCTGAGAAGAAAATCAAAGCAGGAAGCATCACATTTCCGGTTTCAAATTATATCCCAAAGCTACAGTAATCAATACATATTGGTAGTGACATAAAAAGAGACATATAGACCAACAGAACAGGCTAGAGTGCCCATGAATACACACATAGAGTCAACTAGTATATGAGAAGAGAGCCAAGAATATACAATGGAGAAAAGACAGTCTGATCAATAAATATGCTGGGGGGAAAAAAGACCTACCGAAATCTAAAAAACAATCGGAATATGTAACTGAAAGAAAAAATAGAGGAATGCAAAATTATACTTGGAAAATTCCATACGCCCCTCAGCAATGGACAGGACTCCCCAACAAAACGTCAGCAAGAATACAGAACTGAACGACCGTCAAGCACCGGTATCAAGCTGACGTTTATAGAACAGTCAGATGGATTTTTTAAGACAGTCCGTGCAACAACAGCACAATGCACATTGCTATCAAGTCCCCATGGGGCATCCAGCAAAATGGAACATATTCTGGGTCATTTAAAAAAACTCAAGAAATGGAAAGAATTGAAATCATACACAATGTGTTCTCTGACTGTAGTGGAAACGGTTTTCAGTCAATGGCGTAAAGAAAACAAGAAAATCTCCAAACGACTGGAAAGCATTCAACACACTTATAAATACCACATGGTAAAAACTGAAACTCTCAAAGGAAAGTTTTTTAAAATAAATAAGAATAAGGAATATGAAAATACAGCATGTCAAAATTTGTGGAATGCAAAGAAAATAACGCCGGGAAGGAAGTTCATTGCACCATACGGTTATGTTAGAAGTGAAGGATGTCTGAAATCAATCGTTTGAGCTCCCGCCTCAAAAAATTTAAAACCAAAGAAGAGAATAAACTCAGAGCAACTGGAAGGAAGATAATAATAAAAATAATGACAACTCAATGAATTCTAGAGCAAAGACAAGAGAGCAAATGAAACAACATATGATAAGGTTTTGAGAGGAAATAAAAATTCCTGCTTAAATAGGGGTACACCATCCTTATCAGTGGTTACAGTACTGTTGCACTCATTTTCATCCAAAGCATTCGATTCAGCATCATAAAGTTAGAACTGTAATATGATCTTTGGAGAGTAAAGATGTTGATTCTCAAATACACAAGGAAAGGAAGTCTTTCAAAAAGAAATAAGAACTTGTCTCAGGGCAAAAAAAGTAAGAGAGGATATAGAAAAAAGTCATATGCCAAACATTCTCTAAAGTTCTTTACTGGAAGAAAAAAAATGAACAAGTTGAATAAGAATACAGAGGCCCCAGAAAGAATCCCATATTTATATGGAAGCTTAGATTTGATAAAATTGCCAAAAAAGTAAGTTAGAAAGTTATGATGAAAAAGATGAGGAAAGTACATTACCGCTGTTAAAAATTAGCCAAATTCCATTTCAGAAATAAAATTATGTTTTAAAATTTATTGTTAAATTAAAATGTTATTTTAAATTAAAGTCTCTAAAAGAGTTGCACTAACAATGGGACAAGCGTGTACAACTGAAAATTTTACCCTAATGTGAGTCTTTACACCAAGTGTCAATTCATGAAACAAAACAGAGACCATACAGTAAAGGGAGGTCTGAAAAGTTTTTAGTTATAAAATGAGCTTTCTGGGGTAGAGGAGTATCTGAAACAATAAGGATGTGCTTACTGGTTACTCAGTGTTAGAAGAAATGGCTAGATTCAAAAGCAAAATCTTTGAGAATAGCCATTAAAATGAGATACAACACCTGTCTTTGAGCCTTGATGACTGAGGGTAAACTCTTTGAGAGACTCTTAAAAACAAAGGGGAGAATCCCTTGATAAATAAAGGTAAAGCACTTTTGGTTGTTTTCTAATATCTGAACGAAAGAACAAAATTCTATCTGCCTGAGTGATTTACTGTTCAAAAGCCAAATACGTGATAGAGACTTACGATATAAAACCTCAATGCCTATTTCTCTTAGAAACCATTTGCTTCCTTAAACCTTTTGTAGAGTTCTTATCAGGCCTTATCAGAATTACGTAGCACTTTGGGGCAAAGATGCAGCCTAGTAAGCCCGCACTGGAAGCCACAATGGAGAAGGTCCCCACGGCCACCATGACCGTGCCCTGGGTGCTGTGGGAAGGCGACCCAGACACTGCAGAACACCAGCATGCTGAAGGTCAGGAGCTTGGCTTCACTGAAGGTGTCAGGCAGGTTCCGGGCCAGGAAAGCCAAGGAGAAGCTCCCCAGGGCTGAGGAGCCAAGGTATCCCAGGACACAGTAGAAGGCGGTGACCGAGCCCTTGTTGCACACGGTGACGAGGTTCTCGGGCTCAGAATGTGTGTCCATCTCAATGGAAGGGGGAGAGGTTTCCAACAGACCCCACAGATCATCACTTGGATCAGGGAGCAGATGGGAATGACATAGTTAGACGGCACCTGTCACCAGCAGTCGCCTCCTGGTTCTGCCTGGTTTCATGGACTTGAATGCCAGAATCACATTGAGGGTTTTGGCCAACACAGTGGCAACAGCCACAGTGAACACAGCTCCAAATGTGACTTGTTGGAGGATGCAGGTGGCTGTGTTGGGACGGCCAATGAAGAGTAAGGAGCAGAGGAAGCACAGGAGGAGGGAGATGAGCAGGACGTAGCTGAGAGCCCGACTATTGGCCTTGACTATGGGGTGTCTGGGTGCTTCACAAAGACCCACAAAACCACAGCTGTGACAACACAGAAGCACAAATCTATGCCGGCAAGTGACTTCCCCAAGGCATCCTCGAAGGCCAGGAAGGTCACAATTTTGGGGAGACAGTGATTTCTGTCACTGTTTGGATACCCATGGTCTGGGTACTGGACACACTGCTCTGCATCTGGGGAGAAAGCAGACTCCACATTAATTTTCAGAACTTCTTCATTTTTACCACATTTAAAAATTGTCACCTTTCCTATCACTGCACATGTTGCTCTGCCCTGATATAACAGTGAGACACACCAACTGTGGACTCCATTCCTGATTGAGGAACAATGCTTTCAGGTGCAGATAAACCCAAATGCATTGACGCTGAATCTCCAGCATGTGGTGAAGCTGGGCTGGACCATCTGTAGCTCAGTGTCACCAAGGACACAGTTTCTTCCTAACTCTTTTTCTATAGTCTTCAGTGCACAAGCAACAAAATTTAAAAGCAGACATATTTGGCTTCACCCAAATGAGAGCCGTTGAGCTTCAGAAGCTTCAGAGCTTCAGGGCCATTGAGCTATCAATGGAATGAAGGGGCAACAAAGCAAAAGGGGCAAAATATTTGTAAATCTTAACTTGTTAATGGATTAATATCCAGGGTAAATGAAGAACTCCTACAACCTCACAACAGCAACAAAAACCACAACCCAATTAAAAAATGAACACAGAACTTGAGTAGACATTTCACCAAAGAAGGTATACAAATGGTCAACAAATCCATGAAAAGTTGCTCAGCAGCAGTTCTTGTTTCCAAATGCAAATCAAACCCACAGGGTACCACTTGGCATCCATTAGGATGGCTATTATCTTAAAAAATAATTATCAAAATAACAAGGGTTGGTGAGGATGCTGAGAATTAGAACATTTGTACCTTGCTGGTGGTGATGTAACTGGTGCAGCTGCTCTGGAAAACAGCCTGGTAGTAACTCAAAAACTTAAGCACAGGTCAAAGAGATCAAGTTGGGGGAGCAGGAGAAGTGAAGCTCACCTCCCCCCTTGGGCACATCAAGAATCCATCTACACGTGGGGCAGTTCTCATTGAAAACTAATGGCACAGCCAGAAAAACTCTTATACAACCGAGGCTGTAAGAACGATCCACACAGAGTCAGGTAGGAAAGAAAAGAAGGAATCAGGTCAGGACCAACACCCCTAGAAGGAGACCCAGAAGGATTCCACAGGCTCAGAGATCCTCCCTGGGGAGGGAGTGGATCCAGCCACATCCTGGGCGACCTAGCCCAGGAGTCTGACATTGGGAGGATGAGTCTCCTTAGCTGGATTGAAAACCAGTGGGACTGACATGAGACTGCTCGTGAAAAGTGTGCACATGCTTCAGTACTCCTGAAAAAAGGTGGAGGAACCAGGTTGAAATTGCCTGGGACTCTGGACATTTCCTGTGACTGCCCTGCATACCACAATGCACGTCATGTGCCAGCCGCGGCCCCTCTTACTCCACAGTGCAGCTCCCCACGAGGACAAAGGGTGCTATGGTTGAGGAAAGTGCGGAGTTCAGGGGGATGGACCCAGTTTGGACCCAGCACAGCATCTGAACAGGGGAAAGGCAAGCAATTGCCACCATTCACTAGGGGCAGCAGATCGGGAGCGTGAGGAACTCTCACTGGTCTGCCTGGACCACCTAGGCACACACCCTGGTTCACAGTGGGTGCCTGCTCTGCTCGTCTTGCTCCAGCACTGCCCCTCTCTGGGGCAAAGGGGCCAATGCTGAGAGAGAGGAGAGCAAACTTAGAGGGCACAGAACCAGCTCAGAACTGAACCTTAGAGCTTCTGCTCCAGCAACATTGACCTGACCCAATCTTCAATTGGGTGGTGTTGGTCACTGAGCAGAAGAGAAGCCTCAGCTCAAACCCAGCTCTGGCTTTAGCTTCTCCATCTCCTGACTGCCTCCTATCAAGGTGATAGATGCCAGCACACCCCGGGGGGAAAGATGTGACTTGTGCTCACTTCAGATCCAGCTCCCCAACCAATGCCACTGAGCACATACGGTCTGTATACAGATGCTCTGACACAAGGACACCACTTCAAGACCAGGATCGACAACTGTTTCACCTAATTTCATATAGACAGAGAAAGTTAAGCAAAATAAGGCAGAGGAAATTGTTTCAAATAAAATAACAAAGAAAAAAACCGTAAAAGAACAACAAATGAAGCAGAGACAACTTACCACATAAAGTTTTCAGAGCATTAGTGGTAAGAATTGCCAAGTGAACTTGGAAAAGAGGAGATTAACACACCGAGAATTTTAGCAAAGAACTAGAAAATATAAAAAAGAACCAGTCAGAAGTGAAGAATTAAATAACTGAAATGAAAAACACAAGAAGGAATTAACAGCAAACTAGGTGATACTAAAGAGCATGTAAGATGTCTGGAAGGTAGACTAATGGAAGTCACCCAATCAGAACAGCAAAAGGAAATCAAATGAAAAATGAGAAAAGTATAAGGGACCTATGAGATAACAGGAACTGTATCAATGTTCCAATTATAGGGGTCCTGGAGGAGAAGAATAAAGGGTTGAAAATGTATTTGATGAAATTATGACTAAAACCTTCTGAACCTGAAGAAGGAAAAGATATCCAGGTGTTGAAGCAAGAGCGTTCCAAACAAGATGAACCTGAAGAGACCTACACCAAGACACATTATAAGTAAAATGACAAAAGTTTAAGAGGGAGGGAGAATTGTAAAGATAGCAAGAGAAAAACAGAGTCACGTACAAGAGATATCCCCTTAAGGCTATCAGATGATTTTTGTTCAAGAACTTTGTAGGCCAGAAGGGAGTGGCATGATATATTCAAAGTAGTGAAATGGAAACACCTAACGCCTAGGGTCTTCTACCCAGCAAGGTTATTGTTCAGAATTGAAAGAGAAGTAAAGGACTTCTCAGACGAGCAAAAACTAAAAGAGTTCATCAACACCAAACCCAGCCTAAAAGAAATGTTAAAGTGTCTTCTACACATGGAAAGGAAAAGTCTATAATAAGAAGTTTGATAATCAAATGATATGAAAATAACCAAGGGAACACATAAATGGAATCTACAAAGGGATCGTTGATGTCCATAATCTACTTGAGCTTGTCTAAACATCACCATCTCTCAGACTCTAGTGACATGAACTTTTCTTCTCATCCTGAAAACAAAGAGAGTAGGAATTGAATACAATAATGACACTGTTGAAAGCATGGCTTAATTATGAGTTTTGGTTCCACCCTGACCCATAAAGTTTGCTTGGGGCTTCTGGAAGGAAACACCTGGAGTGTAAAGTAATACAATTTCTCTTACATTTTGGGCCAAGAATATGATTGGTGACAATGGAGGGAACACTCTCCCTATGAGAGAAAACTGAAACCTACAACTTGTGGAGTATTAATTAGACTGTTGATACAGCATTTAATCCTTGAGCCTCAGGAGAACTTGAGACTCTGTTGTGGGAGATAATCAATCAATCAGTCAATCAATCAGTCTGTCTGTCTGTCTATCTATCTATCTATCTATCTATCTATCTATCTATCTATCTATCTATCATCTATCTAACTAACTATTTAGATTAAGGTAAAATCTACATAACATCCAATTCATTTGAAATAGTACAGTTCAGTGGGTTTTAGTACATTCAGAGTGTTGTGCAATTACCACCACTATCTGATGCCAGAACCTTTTTATCATCCCAAGGAAACCCCATACCAATTAAGGACTCACTCCCCAGGCTCCCAGAAATGACTAATTTACTTTCTGTCTATAAACAGATCTCTTCCGGACACTTCATATAAATGGAATCATGCAATATATCTCCTTGTGTGTCTGGCTTTTTTCACTAACATTTTGTTTTCAAAGTTTATACAAGTATCCATAATTAATTTCTGTTAAAGGCTGAATCTTATTCCATTGCATGCATACACCACAGTTTATTTATCCATTCATCAGTTGATGGATATTGGGTTTGCTCACACTTTTTAGGTATACTGCTGCTGTGAATATTCATATACAAATTTTGGGTTGAACACCTGTGTCCAGTTTTGGGGGGTATATATCTAGGAGTCAAATGCTGGGTCATAAGATAATTCTATGCTTATTAAAAAAAACTCATGCTTTATTAAGGTTGAAATAATCCACACAAATTTTATTTTCTTCCCCAAATATACCAACAAATGTTCTCTGTTACTCCTAGATAGACCAAAAAGCACTTATTTTATATAGGTTTTCAGGGTTTTGTTTGTAAATTAAGATGAGGCAGTAGACGTGGGCATGGAAAAAGAGAATAAAATAGATGATTAAGTTGTCAGTAACCATGGCTTCCGATTCTGCCTTAACAATGAAATAGAAGTATTCAACACACGACTACTAAAAAGCTTATGAAGACGTACACTCAACAAAGGAAGGAAAACAGCAACCACCAGATAGAGTGTTTGTTTAGTAACCCCCGAGGGCTTCTGCAGGAACAATTTCTATTAATTAATTTTCCTAAATGTGAGCCATTTTTCTTGTGTCTTTGTAAAAACATATTTTTTGATAAAAACTTGACATGTGAAATATTAGTTCACATTCTCATGTTACAACTGTGAAAATCAGGTTCTCCCCTCTAACCAGCAATTGTAGTTGCTCCTTATTTTAACAGTTGTTACTTTGTTTAGGGTATTTTCTGATCCAATCTTGTGAATTCTATAGTCTGTATCACATATTGTCACTGAAGTCTTTGTTCCATTAACCTAAAGATCAGCCAGTGACTAAACAATTTTCTTAAATGCTATAAAACAAAACAAAATAAAAACTGAAAAGTGTATTTTCCTGTCTCTGCAGGTCAGCTCTCTTGTGTGTTGGAGCAAGCCTTTAACATCCAGCCGGGCAATTTGCAGCTCTGCCATAGCCTTCACTTCTTGCTTAGGTTTGCAGGTCAATCAGAAGTGAGAGCTTAGGACCTTCTCAGGGCTTTTTTCCTGATTATGAGCCAAGAGCTTTGCATGACTTGCTAAATTCCGGAATATGTGGGAGCTTTTTAAAAAGGCTTTATTATGCAAAGCATCTCTTTCCCCAGCCTTTCCTCCAATGCTTTAGACTTTTTCTAGAGTCTTTCCCAATGTTATCTCTCACTCCCGGTAGCAGCTAATACATTTACCTTTCAACAAACATGCCTCGCTTTGCCACCTCAGCCCTAGGAAAGTTCCATGACAGTTGAACTAAAGGTAAGTCTTACATCAGTCCTCAGAAAGCCACAGGGTAGGTCAAAACAAAGAGACATGATCTTTCAGAATAGTGTTCATATAACTCCTTGTGGTACTAGTAACCTGTACTAAGAATGGGGGGTGCTGTTTAAAAGATCTCTTTTGAGCTGGGGAGTCAAGAATGGTACCAAAGTAAATTAAAACATAAAGTGCTATAACGAAATTCAAGCATTTTTTCTTCCTGAGGCTTTCCCCTTGTTGGAAGCTTTAGTTTGGACGCCAGAATTCTGAAAAACTTAATTCTGATTTTTTTTTTTTTTGGTCAGTTTATTGAACAGTCTTGGAAGTGCAGGCTTTTGGATTTCTCTACTTCACCATTTTTGCTGACATCCTATCCTATCCTTATTGTTGAAGCACCTGGTGTTTAAGTCTTCAGGCACTTGTGATAGAAGCATCCTAAATAATCCAGAATCCCTTCTTTGGAAATCATCTTGGAAAGGCCACCTGTTTTTCTAAGAGCCAACACTAAATGAGCTCTAAGTTGGGTATCAAATATTGTGGTTAATAAGCAAGTCACATAGGAAATTAACTTTATGACCTTAATTTTTACACATATATATTTCCTCTAAATTTATATTAAAAGCTATTTAAAAGATCTTAATTTTATTTGATATAATTAGCTTATTTTCTTGACTCAACTACTTGATTAAATGGATTTGTTCCTTGTGTACGAGGACAGAAGTTCCTAAATATTCTCTGAAGTGGAGTTGTAGATTCACAAAAGCCTGGGTTAAAATCCAGATAAGTTCATTTATAACCCAGGAAGGTATGTTGAGTTTGTTACCATCATCAGTATTCTCTCTTTTTTTAGTATTTAATTAATTTACTTATTTTTGTATTATCTAATTATTTTATTTTGTTGGGGGTGGAGAGGAAATTAGGTTTGTTTTTATTTTTATAGGAGGTACTGGGGACTGAACACAGGACCTCCTGCATGCTAAGCATGTGCTCTCCCACTGAGCTATACCCTCCCCCTGTGACTTTCTAGATAATATGCAATTCCACTTTGGGTAAACCATTTATCCAAATATTGTGAGCTATTGGATGAACCCCTTGCTAAGCACTGTTACTCTAATTTGACCAGAGACACGCATGTCACACAATTAGATAAAGTCCAGATTTTAAGGCAGTGTCCTCACTTTTCCTGGAGGATTAATGAAATGGATAAAAATGAAGGACTCTGACATCCTCTGAAATACAACCTGCTGATCTTTTGGCTTCTGGGATGTTGGGCTGAATACCTCATTCCTGATGGGATTAAAATAATGATCTTTAGTGGGACTTATTTTTTTTAGATGGTGAATCTAAGGCACTTAGGGTCCCTGCGGAGGCACACATTTCAGCGCTGTCTTGGTCAGCAGTGGGCATCCAGACTGAGCCACGTTCTCCTAAGAGTGGCCTCAGGTCAGGGGGATCAGTGTCTCAAAGAGACTGCATGCCTCAGTCTAAGGTCCTGGCAGCAGGGGCTGGGGTTCAGCGGTCTCACTGGTTCTCAGGCCTCCACGAACTGATCTGGGATGTTCCGCTGATGGAGTGGACATGATTCTCTCCTCTGTCTTGAAATGTGCGAGGAGAAAACATTTTAGGTCATAGAGGGACGAAGAAGGGATAGAGCATTCAGGATCCCACTGGTCTACCTTCCTGCCGTTTCTGTGCACACCTTAGGTCATTTTCAGGAAGGTGAAACACACACACAGATGCACAGGGACGTGCACACAAGAACCTACAAACCCGGTGTCGGTTTCCTCGGCCTATGCACAGAAGACAGCCGGAATATATCTGCTTCCTGATTAATGGAATAAAGGGGAATAAACCCAGTCACCTGCAGGTCCCCATCTCTGTAGACACTCGGCTTCTGGTCTAGCAAACAGTCGCCGTAATCCGTCTTGCACGCGGCGTGCAAAGGCTGCAGGAGCAGGAAGAGACAAGCGGGAGAGAACGGCTCGGAGGGGTCTGCCTGACGGAGAGACGGAAGCCTGGGTCTAAGCCGAGCCAAGGAGAAGACGCATCGGGAGCCAGTCCACAGGCTCTGGCTCAGGAAAGAAAGCGTCCCCTCACGTGCAGCACAGCGTCCGCCCCCAGCCCTGCCTCCCAGCCTGCGAAGACACTGCAGGGCGTGTGCCAGGCTGCGGTGCTGGACAAGGGCTCAGTCAGAATCATAAAGGAGGGACTTCCAAGGGAGCCACAGTGCTGAGACCTCACCCTCAGTGTCACTGTCATGAGAGCAGCCTGACTTCCCCTTCTTTTTGCTGCTTCAAGTCAGTCCCAGTGAGGACCTCTGCACCTGTCTCCCTCCAACCTGGTGAAAAACAAGGAGGAAAAACTTGTTTTTCCCCTTGCCTGTATGATTTCATCATGGTCTGTGAATAGCAAACTTTGGAGGCGGGGGCGGGGAGGTGTAGAGGGGGATGTGGAGGGGACAGACTCATCCTGACATGGAGAGCTCTGTCATCTGTGTCCATGATCGATGTCCCTGCAAGGACCTCATGGTTGTTGTCAGACTGTGGCTCTGGGGGACTTGGCAGGGCTAGGACAGGCTGGTGTGGGACCTGCATAGGACTCTAGCATGATTTCAGATGGTGCTTCGGCAAGAAGATAAAAGGGGAACACCAATTATCAGTAAGGCGTATGTAATCAAGAGGACACTTTATCTCAGATAAAAATTGATTTATTTGAAATCTATCTCATCAATGACCTAACTTTACACCTGAAATAACTAGGGAAAGTGGGGAAAACTAAATTCAAATCTATCAAATAGAATGAACTCGTACAGACAGAATGGAGATAAACAAAATAGTGCAGAGAAAAACAATAGAGAAAAATCAACAAAAGTTCGTTCTTGGAAAAGGATAGAATTTATACAACTTTAAATGCATTGACTAAGAAAACAGAGAGAAGATTCAAAGGATTCTAATGAGAAATAATGTGTGGGTGTTACTACTGAATTTACAGAAATGAAAAGGATGCTAAGAGAATACTATGCGCAATTGCACATCAACAGATTAGACAACCCAGACGAAATGGACAAAGTGCTGGAGGTGCTCCCACTAATCAGAATCTTGAAAAAACAGAAAATCTGAATAGACCAAAAACTAGTAAGAAGATTGAATCAGAGTCCAAAAAGTCCAACATGAGCAGCCCTGGATCAAACGGGCTCACTGTTGAATTCCACCAAATATAAAAAATTAGTTAACAATAATTGCTCTCAAATGCGTCCAAAAAGTTGAAGAGGAGGGAACACTCTAACTCATTCCATGAGGTCAGTATTACCCTAATAGAAAGCCTGACAAAGAGAATACAAAAAAAGAAAGCTGCAGATGAATATCCTCATGAATACTACTAGAAATATCTTCAATAAAATACTAGGGAACTGAATTTAGCAACATGGATGGATTATGAACAATAACCAAATGGGATGTATTGCTGGAATCCAAGGATGGTCCAATATATGAAAACGAATCTATGTAATACATATAAATAAAGTGTCAACCTTCATGCACACCAAAAACACTCAACAGAGGAGCACGAAAAGGACACTTCAGCCTAATAAAGGCCATATATGAAGAAACCACAGCTGTCATCATAATTAATAAAACATTTAGTTACATTTATTTCTAAATTATTACTCCCTTTCTACTTCATTCTTTCCTACATTCCTGGATTTCAATCTGGGATTGTTTCTTCTGGACTTAATATTCTAGTATTTCGTCTAATTCAAGGCTGCTAACCATGAAATGTGTGACTTTAAAGTTTTTAAAACATCTTTACTTGGGAAATATTGATGCTGGGTATAGAATTCTGGCTGCATATGCATTTTTTAGCACTTTAAAAATGGTGTTCTGTGTCCATCTTATTTTGTTTCTAGTTAGACTTCACCAATTAGCCTTTTTCTTGCTGGTTTGGCCTCTGTATTCTCTAAAACTCTACTACATTAACTGTGGTTTTTAGACCAGAGAGTAGCTCATGATCATTTCCTGGTGTGTGTGGTTCCCGCAGGGAAAGCTGAGAGATTGCAACTGTGGGTGGTTGTCTTTCACCAATTTGAAACATGCTTGTGTATTTTCACTTGTGATAGCATTTCCTCGCCACCTTCTCCCTGCTCCTCTTTTAACAACATCCCACTTCTACATTAACTCCCTTTTGAGTAGTTTAATATTGTTCACTGTGAACGTCTGTTGGGATATTTGCTCTTTTTAGAAAAAAATTATTTTGGGATATTTGCTCTTGAACTGTCTTGCAGTTTAGTCATTTGGTCTGTTGCTGGTATCAATACCTTCTTAATTGCTTAAATTCTTAATTTCAGTTCTAACATAAAAACAATACACAATTTAATCAAAGAGCCATTCACAGTGAGGAGAAAATTGATTCCTTTTAATACAATAAAACCCAAACAGATAAAGGAAAATTAGAACTTGGATCATAGTAAGTTATCTTAGAATTCAGTATTCATCAAAATTCACCAGAAGGACAAAGCAGGTGAAAAACCTGAGTGGGAGAAGAGAATTTCATTATATACCTAAGTCAAGAATATCACGCTAAATTATATAAACACAATACTGGCCAATGAAACAGAATATTGAAAAACCACTAGAAAAATGGGTCAAACTCTGCAATAGTCACGCCATTAGAAAGGATAAAGTAATACTTTGTGTGATTGTTCTTGTGAAATAAAATGCATATTTTATGGCAAGACAAGAGACATTTAAACAATTTAATGATTGCTAATGCCATTGTTGCCCCTACTACCAGTTTAAATTGCAGTTTATGCAGCTTATAAGGTGACGGTTTCTTGCCTTTCGTGCTGTGTGTCATCTGCTTGTACTGGATTGATGATTGTCCAAACGACTTGAAACTATAGATCACCTACAGAGTCTATAAAACAATGGGCACACACGATGCACACTCAAGGAAGATTGGCTTAAGTCCCTTTTTGTACAAACTAGAATTAGCTGTCAGTCCTTGCTGAACGTTGTACTAGCACAACCACCAAAATAGAGAACCGGGCTAACAGAACCCAGCGTCAAGGGACAAGATGGACACTGGGCGGGCATACAGCCATCCCAGCTTCGAGGGACCGAATATTTGATCACCTAATACTTTCTGTTGAAAGCAGGGAGAAATTATGGTATAAAATTCACATTTTAAGGCAAGACAAAAAAATTTAAACATAAAAAATTCTTCTCCACCCTGTGACCTCCTCTCCCCACCACATGGGTTGTGTACCTGCATTATGCATCAACCACCCCTGCCCCATCGGCAGAAATTCCCGCTTGACCTTACAGAGCAACTTTTCCTAAGGCAACTCCTTAAAGATGACATTCCACCTTGAGCTCCTAAGGGTCATATGGCCCTTAGATCTGGATTATGTAAACTGCCAAAATACCTTATTTGATGTACAGCCCTGGGTCTCAAAAAAAAAAAAAAGTATATAACTGTGTCTTGACTTCTAAGAGGTGGAAATGTTCTCACAGTTTTCTGAGATGCTCTTTTGAGGTTACAGTCTTCAAATTTAACTTTTGAATGGACATGTGCTGTAATCTTAAGACACTGTATTTCGAGGTTCAGAAAGGACAAAAGGCTATAACCTATCTTGTTCTTTGTTCTGATGTGGGCTACACCTTGAAATGACAATATTTCAATTATTTGGTTACATATGTATATTATAGAAACAAGTGTCCTCTGCTTGAGTTTACTTTCTTTACTGTGTGTTCTACAAAATTTAAAATTACGTAGATCACATTATTCTATTTCTATTAATGTTGGCTGGATAAAGGCTTGCAGGGTGGCTAATTTTATTGTTAACTTGATTGGGCTAAGGGATACCCAGATAAATGGATAAGCTCTGGTTTGTGTCTTTTCTTGAGGGTGTTTCAGAAAGAGATTAGCATTTGCTGCTGTAGATTGTAAGTAAAGAGATCTAATGTGAGTGGGTGTTATGCAATCTACCGAGGACCCAAATGGAACCAAAAAGAGAAGGTAGGATGAATCTCCTCTTTCTTCCTGAGCTGGGAAATCTATCTTTTCCTGCCCTCAGACATCAGATCTCTTGGTTTTCAGGCCATCTTACTTGCACTCAATTATTCCATGAGATTTTCTGGTTTTCCAGCTTGGAGACTGCAGTTACTGGGACTTCTCCATCTATAACACATTTTCAGATATATATAAAATGTTACAATGAACTTATGAGGTTCATGTTTTAAATGGATCTTTGTGACTTAGAATCTTGTAATTTAATCATATGAAGAAAGGATTTGGTATCTTAAGCTGTAACTGCTAATTCATTACAGATCACTCAAAAGAAGACATCATTGCGTAAGTGTAGTTAACAGATGGATTTTATTATTTTTTAATCTTGGTTTTTGCCTCAACCCAGCTTTTCTTTTCTAAATTGAAGTGTAGTCAGTTTACAATTTGTTAATATCTGGTGTACAGCATCTTGTTTCAGTCATGCACGTACATACATGTATTCCTTTTCATACTCTTTTTCATTGTAGGTTACTACAAGGTGTTGAATCTAGTTCTCTGTGCTATACAGTATAAATTAGTTGTTTATATATGGTGGTTACTATCTCCAAATCTTGAACTCCCAGTTTATCCCTTCCCACCCGCTTCCCTTGCTGGTAACCATTCATTTGTTTTCCACATCTGTGACTCAGATGGATTTTTTACACTTTCAGGAAGTTTTAGTGTTTGAATAGTTTATTAAACTGGGTATTACATAAACAGGATGACCAGAATTAACACTGCTGTATAATATCTATGAAAGATCTTAAAGGAGTAAACCTAAGAATTCTCAGAAGAAAAAAATCTTTTTTGGTAACTGTCTGAGATGGATGTAAAACAAAGTTATTGTGGTCAACGTATAAGTCATATCATTATGCTCCACACTTCAAACTTTGATATCTCATAACACTAAAAAAATCTTCATTTAAAAATAAAAAATAAAAGTGCCCAAAATGATCAGTGGAAGAGGACAAACAACTGTTTTTCCTTTAGAATTGTCTTATTAACTCTTAAATGTACAGCAGCTTCATTCCACGCGTGCACTGAACAGTTTTCAAGGAATAGTGTTAATTTGTTTAATTACACCATGGAATTTAACATTATCAAAGATGGGATGCTTCTACAATCTCAAAGACACAACTAGAGAGAAACAACCATTCAGAAGCTAAGGAATGACCTCAAAAGCATCTTTGATTGAGTTATTCCTCCACGGTCAGGTAATGCATTCACAAACTGGCTCTCTGCACCGGCGCTGGTGTCCTCTGCCATTTCACTGCATATTTATACATGCCTGAGCTAAGAGTTTCGTTAACATTCTTATTTCCATACCTGAAGCTGTTCTGAGACTTCTGGGCTTTCATCCTTTCCTAATAAAACAGTGAAGCCCATGATGGATAGGCAGGAGCTTGATGTTGTCTTGTCTCACCCTGAACCCCACCTCCTTCACTGCCTCCTGGACAATGGTCTTCTCCACCGGAAGATCCTCCCACATTTCTGCTATCATCAAGTTTTCCACTCTCCTGTAAATTGCTCTTAGGTTTCTGCTGATCGTTTCCTAAATCATTGCCATTTCCACTTCCACTAGTTCCTCCCCCAGATTTGTCACAGTCACCTCCGGAGCCCTCACCCTGGTTGCCATGCACGGATCCTTCACCTTCATATCTTTCCCTTCCTCCTGCATAACCAGGGCTACCTCCAAAACTGCCACCTCCACGCCCTCCTTTGTACCCATGAGCACTCCCCCCAACTTTATTAACTCTTCCATGTCCATCAGATCCCCCTCGAAATTTCCTTTCTGGTTCTCCACTAACATTTCTCCCACCATGAGCGTAACCATTGTCAGGGCGGCCTCCCCTTCCACTTCTAGGACTTGGGACCTCCTGCATTTCTTGTCTAGACACGTCCT
This sequence comes from Camelus bactrianus, assembly GCF_048773025.1. Lineage (NCBI taxonomy): Eukaryota > Metazoa > Chordata > Mammalia > Artiodactyla > Camelidae > Camelus > Camelus bactrianus. Next base: position 26,127,334 of record NC_133560.1, read on the forward strand.
TTCTGACTTCTGCACGATGGCCATTGATGCTGTGGTGTTTCTGCAGCACAATCTTATCCACAGAATCATGGTCATCAAAGGTAACAAATCCAAAGGCTCTTCTGTTGCCAGCCTGCCTGTCAATGGTTATCTCAATAGCATCGATTTTTCCGTATTTCTTAAAGTAATCTCTAAGATGATGTTCCTCGGTGTCTTCTTGAATTCCAGCCACAAACAGCGTCTTCACAGTGAGGACAGCCTCCGGCTTTTCGCGGCCCTCCCTTGGCACAGCACGTCTGGGCGCGACCGTTTTCCCATCAATTGAATGGGGTCTGGCAGCCATGGCGGCATCGACCTCGGCCGTGGAGGAGAAGGTCACAAAACCAAATCTTCTTGATCTCCGGGTTTCAGGGTCCCTTATGAGCACGCAGCCTCTAAGTTTTCCCCACTGCCGGTAGTAGTTCCTCAGACTCTCTTCTGTGGTTTCAGAGCTCAAGCCGCCAACAAAGAGTTGAGGGAATTGTTCCTCGCTTGTCTTTCTCTTCTCCAAAGGGGGCGCTTTTGAGTTTTCCTTCGTTCCAGCATTATTCCTTTCAGCCATTTCCCAAAGCTGAGGGAGATGCGGGAGATCTCAGGGGCCTGACACGAACCGGGCTGGCCCTGCGGAGAGACCCTCGGCTGGTCCGGGAGCAGCGCGTGCGGGACGCACCTGCGGGGGGACCGCGCTGCTGCTCCTGCCTCTGCGGCCGCCGCCGCCCTTGAATCAATCTCGAGCTCCTTTCAATTTCCCTGAAAAACACCATTTTCACAGAGTGACCTTCCTGATCCAGTAATCAAAATTTACATTACTTTTTCTCTGTATTGATTTTTCTAATTTGTAACTGTATCTGTAGTAGCTATTTTATATCCTTTTACTCACTAAGTTAGATACTCAGTCAAGAGATGACTAATGTGGACTTTAATGTTTTCCGCTGACATATTAACCTTTTGCTTTGCCCTTGGCAATTTGCTCAGATATTTTTTGAAAGAGTTTCAATCTCAAAAAAGTACATTGCTAAACTTTTCAAATAAATTCACTCAAGCACACTTCATAATGATATAATCTCATTTGTGGTAGATAGCAACCCATTGCCATTAAGATTTCAAATCCTTTCTCTGTGTAATCCATTCTAAGGCTCTAATCACAATAATCTGTTTAACTTTTAGATTTCATCGGTGCCCCCTTCCTCTTCAATCTCTCATTTCTGTCCTCAAAGATGTTTGTTTTAAAAAGGGGAAACCATTTTCTCCCTGGTGCCTTGCCATAATTATTACCACCACCCCTTTCATTACTAAGATGTCCCAGTCTGCGGGGAAAATCGCTCAGTCCTCCTCTTGATAGCACCTAGTATGTGCTAAGTTGTGTACCAAAACCAAGGATTCCAGAGTTCACTGAACAAAGTCATTGCCCCAGTTTCTTTGACTCTTAGTGAGAGAAAAGTGTTAATAGACTGAAGAATGTCTCCTATAGAGTCAGGTGTAAATAAATGCTGTGAGAAGCAGTAAAGCCAACAGAGAAAGATGCAAGGACACAAGGAGGAAGAGAAGTAAGAAGGGAGAGAGGGCGAAGAATGAACTACAATGAGGATGAAGAGCTGAGGGAGAGCCTGATGGATGACATTTTTTGAGCAGAGAACTTAATTAAAAAAAAAAAAAAAAAGACTGAAGCACATTGTGGGTAAAGAATTTTCCAGAGAGGAGAGCAATTTGAACAGCACAGGGCTAAATACTACTTCCAGTTCTCAGTGATGTTGGTCTAAAAGCAAAAATCTGGGCCATTATCCCACAAAAGCTTCATAAATATACACAACCTTGTATATTCACAAAAATATATAAAACCTTGAATATATCTTAATACTAACACCAAAATAACTTTCAATAAGACAACTTCTTGTTTTTAAGAGCTGAATTCTGCAAACTTAAGGAGATTCTACAAAAGTAAGAGGGGTACAAAAGGACACTCTTGCCATCCACATGGATTCCACACTCACCAGAATCAGCTGACGGGGAAAATGGCCGCACGCAGGTCCCCCCATCTTCCCCGGGCTGTGCTGTGACCCGCTCCTGAGATGCAGACCGTCGGAGGCTGGCTGGAAACTGCAGAGACTTCTGCCTCGGACTGCACGTTTATGGAAGGAGTGGACAATCCAATCAGCAGGTAATCCTGAGACACGCCCTATCTCAGATCAAGGGGATTACAGAGATTCTTAAATCATTATACACGAAGACAATAGTATGGGGCTGTTGACTCTGTTGTATACGGTCTTAGATGAAAAAAATATAACACATTTGTGTTACGTGTATGGGGTGGTATTTGTGGTTTCTCTCAACTTTGTAATATTTCTTTTCTCCCACTATGGATAACTTCTACAAAAATAGGGATGGAAGTTTCTATATACAAAAATTTCCAAACAACTTATGGAAATAATAATAGGAAAGAAATTGAGACTTTAAATGTTCATCAATAAAGAACATCCAAAATGTTTATTGGCAAGTCTGTCTGTAATGTCTATATCACAGAGCCATTCCAACAAAATTAGTGTTTTATGCATTTACATTTCACCTAATTCCTGATAAACTTGAGATAATGTCAGCCATTTAACTCTTTCCCTCCTCTTTGGCTTAAATAGTCTTTTTTTTTTTTTTTTTTTTGAGGTAGAGTCAGTTTACAGTGTTGTGTCTTAAATAGTCTTTTTACTCTTTTTTACTTCACTGAATAGGGTTTAACTCTTTTATGATTCCATTGTTCCCTCTACCAACTTGTCAATCACCATTGTATGCAAATCTGGGAGTAGTTCTATTAGCTATTAAATTGTGAATCCTTCACTTATGTAGCCAAATACGGACAATTACTTTAAGCACCTTTTGCAGATGTTATAATGCCTTAGAAAACTCTCAGATCCCCTTTAACTGTCCTGACTTTTCTGGGACTGCAGTCACGCATTTTAATTCTACGTGTATTTTAATCTCCATGAGCTGTATCTGAAATTGCTTTGTAAAACACAGTTTATTTACATGTATTTCTAAAAAGTCCTTTGCTTTCCTCTTCATTCCTTCCTGCAGTCCTGGTTTTCCATCTGGGGTTATTTCCCTCTGGAAAACTTAATAAATCACTCTAGTATTTTGTCTAATTCAAGGCTGCGAACAATGAAATGTTCCACTTTGAGTTTTTTCAGATGTCTTTACTTAGGGCACTGTTGATGCTGAATATAGAATTCTTGTTTGAGAAGAGAGTTTTTTTCAGTGCTTAAAAAATGGTGCTCTGTTGAGACCTATCTTATTTGTTTAAACATCCCCAGTTAGCTTTTTCTTCCTTATTTGGCCAATGTATTCTCCCAAATCTTTTACCTTAATGTTGATTTTTAGACCATAGCATAGCACATTATCAGTTCCTGTGTGTTTACTTTCATTCAGGAATGTTGACTTAATTGTATCTCTGGGTTGATGTCTTTTATTAATTTGAAATCTGCTTCTGTATTTTCACTTCTGCTATGAATTCCTCCCCCATGTTCTCTTTACTCTCTTTAATCACATCCCATTTCTTTTTTAACTCTGTTCTGCATTTTTCACAATTGTTCACTCTGTGTTTTTGTTGGCATATTTGCCCTTGAACTGTCTTGAAATTTAGTAATCCAGTCTATTGCTGGAATCAGAGTCTTTTTAATTACCTGAATTCTTTATATGTTTCTTTAAAACAAACACCACACCCAGCTTTAATTTTGTTTAAAAGAGCAGTTTCACAATGAGGAAAACATATCTTCCTTTTGATACAATAAAATTCAAACTGATAGGGGAAAATTGTAACTTGGGTCATGTTAAGATGTATCAGGAGTCAGTATTCAACAAAATTCACCAAAAGGACAAGACAGAAAACCTGATTAGAGACAGTGATTAGCATTACATACATCTGGTAACATATAAGCTGAAAAATGTAAGTTGTTTTGAGTTGAAACGTGCTGTAATTGAAAAACATTGTATTTCAAGGCTCAGAAGGAAGAAAAGGATATAATGTAACTTGTTCTTCCCTCTGATACGGACTGCATTTTGAAATGACAATGTTTTGATTTCTTTGGTTAAACACAGACGTTCTAAAAACCAGTTTCTCTATTTGTGTTTATGTTCTTTAATATGTGTTCTACAAAATTCAAATTACACAGGCCACCTTGCTATATTTCTATTGGTGTTGACTGGATAAATCCATGTGTGATGGCCAATATTTTGTGTCCACTTGTCTGGGCTAAGGGATACCCAGATAGTGGTTAAGTGCCGTTTCTGGGTGTGTTCTTGACGGTTAGAAGAGATTAGCACTTAATTCCAGTAAACTGAGTAGAGACCCACCCTCACAACGTGGGACGGTGTTACTTAATCTCCTAAGGGCTCAAATGGAACAAAAAGGTGAAGGAAGGGTGAATCCATTCTCCTTTCCTGAGCCGGGGCATCAATCTCTTCCTGTAATAATTATATCCATCAAAATATATTATCCTCATTATTTATATAGAATCACTATGTTCTCTATGCCTTCAATCTCCTATATTAGAAGCACGTTAATTGTGTAACACAAAAGTATACAAATGGCCACAATGACTGTTACTGACAGTACCACGGCCCTGGGAAAGGCATGGTGGTACTGTCAGTAAATTCATCTGTTGCTGATGGGAATACAAAATAGTCCAATCACTTAAGAAATAGGTGTGGCAATTTGTTTTATAATAAGTCACACAACGTTTAATGCAGCTTTCCCATTCAAGATAGTTGCTTTTCTGGAATAAAAACTTATGCCCATGAAAAACACCAGATACTAATTCTTATTAGAAACTCAGTTCATAAGTGAGTCTTGGTGACTGAATGTGGTTGTTCACAGGGACTTTAAAAAGAGAGGGGAAAATCCCTGATAAATAGAGGTAAAGCTGTTTGGTTGTTTTCTAATATCTGAATGAAAAAATAATAGATCTATCCACACACACAGTTATAGGTAATATAGATAATATTATTTATCTGAGTGGTTTATTTTTCAAAAGCCAAAAATGTGATAGAGGCTTCTGAGATAAAAACCTCACTGCCTATTTCTCTTAGAATCTATTTTATTCCTTCAACCTTCCAAAAAATTCTTATCAGGTCTTATCAGAATAACACAGAACTTTGGGGCAAAGATGCAGCCTAGTGGCCCCACGCTGGAAGCCACGATGGAGCAGGTCTCCACGGCCGTGACGAGGGGTGCTTCTTGGCGCTTCTCAATGACCCACAAGACCGCAGCCGTGATGACACACAAGCACAGAGCCATGCAGACCAGTGACATCCCCAAGGAGTCCTCGAGGGCCAGGAGTTTCACAGCTTTGGGGAGGCAGCGGTTCCTCTCACTGTTTGGATACTCTTGAGCTGGGCCCTGGACACACTGCTCTGCATCTGGGGGGAAAGCAGACTCAGCATTTCATTTTCACTCTTCATTTTTCCCACATGTAAATATTGTCACCTTTCTAGTCATTGGGAACGTTGGTCCCCTCTGATGTGACACTGAAACACACCAAATTAAGACTGTATTCCTGACCAAGGGACAATGCTTTCAGGTGCAGATAAGACCCAAACCATTCAATAATGAATCCTAAGCCTGTGGTGGCACTGGGAAGGCTCTGTAGCTCCGGGTCACCAAGGACACAGATTCTTCCCAACTGCTTTCTCTACTATCCCCAGTACACAGGCAAAAAAAAAAAATTTAAAAATAGGGAAATCTGGCTTCATCAGTTAAAGTCTTTTGTGTATCAGTGTACACTATGAAGAAAGTGAAGACACAATAAAGCAAAAGGCAGAAAATATTTGGAAATCTTAGTTTGATGAGGGATTAACAGCCAGGATAAACAGAGAACTCCTACAAACCCAGAACAACACAACATAACCCATTTAAAAAAAGAACAAAGGATTTGAGTAGATGTTTCTCCAAAGAGGTACAAATGGCAGATAAGTACGTGAAAAGATGCTCAACAGCAATACTCACTACGAAGTGCAAACCAAACCATGAGATCAGTCATTCCAACCACTAAAATGATATTATTTAAAAAATAATAATTAAAATAAGAAGTGTTGTTGAAAATGTAATAAGTAAAATAAGTGTTGGTGAAAAATTGGAACTTCTGTACATGGCTGATGAGAATATAAAATGGTGCAGCTGCGTGGAAAAACAGTGTGGTAGTTCCTCAAAAAATTAAATACAGAATTGCTGTAAGAATGAGCAATACCTCTTCTAAGCATGTACCCAAAGAAAGGAAGGTAGAGACTTGAATAGACATTTCTGTGATATTCTTATCAGTCTTACTTACAAATACAAAAAGATGGAAACACTTCAAATGTCTATTGAGGGATGAATGGATAAACAAATGTCAGCGTGACAGAAGTTGATCCCTGGCAGGTCACTTGGGGTAGAGGGTAAAAATCACCGACAGTTCCTTATCTCCCTGCACCTGCAGCCTTGCAATCTGGTGTTGCAGACCCTTCGAACAAGCGATGGAAGTCTATTTCTCCATGGCTCGACTCTGGCTTGGCCATGACTTGCTTTGGCCAATGGAATAAGAGAAATGTGATGTAACAGGAGGCTTAAAAAGCCCCCGAGCATGAGGCATGCCTTCTCTTGCTGCTGGGAGCTCTATGACCAACACATGGACAAGCCAGAGCTAGTGTGTTGGCTGGTGAGAGGCCACATGAAGGAGAACTGAGGACCCCTGGCCATGAGTCAGCATCCTCCAGAGGACACCTGGCTAACCTGCAGGTGACTGCAGACTCGTAGGGAAGCCTAGTGCACACCAGAGGAACTGCCCGGCTGACCTGTACACTAGTGAGCAGTAGTGAATGATTGTTTTAATCCAGTAAATTGGGGGTTGTTTGTTATGAAGAAAGAGATAACTGATGCAAAATCTTAACAGAAAGCAAAAGGTGGATTGACAGGAGTCACTGTTTCAATCAGGGACTGAAAACCGAGTGACAGAGCTCTCCAGTCCCTGTGAATTCTCTCTTGCCCTTCTCATTGCTAAGTATTGAGAGGCATGTAACTGGGAAGGAAGGAGACTTTGGAGGTTCTTACTGAAACAGCTGGAAAAGGAGATTGGAGCCACTGAGGTTCCCAAGGAGGTTGTGGAAGTCACAGAGATTGAGAAGAAAGCATCAAAATGCGAATAAAGCCTCATCTCCTTGGAGATGCCAGAGACAAGGGGCTGTGATGCCCAGCCTGACTCACAGAAGGTAGAATTAGGAGGAGGTCGGTAACCAGGGCGCTAAGGCTTCCTTCTTCCATGAGGCACTCGTCTTGGTTGGGAAGGACCGATCAGTTGCCCCTGCAAGGGTCATGGGGCCACATAGGATTTGCACACTTATCCCTGGGGATGGAGGTCAATGCTGGTCTGTTGTAACATGTGGAGAGCAGATAAGATCGAGGTGGGCTGTCTGAAAGGATTTAAGGAACTGAGGGAGGAGTTGGACCACTGGTGGAAGAACAGATACCATCAGAAGGTCAGGTGCCTTCTAGACCACGGGGATGCCTCCTACATCCTTCCTCTGACCATCTGCCTCTCTGTGTGTGATGCAGCCCTCAGTGGGTAGGGGGACCTCACATGGAAAGGAAGAGTGAGCCGAGAGAAATCTAGAGGCAGACATGGTTGTAACCTGTGGCCAGAGCTCAGTATCAATTGAAGACTCCACGTGAGGTGCAGGACAAGAAGCTCACAATTGACAAAGAGGTGGTTCCTGTCCAGGTTGTAGGAACCAAGCTGAGTGACACTGTGGGTCTGATGGCTTAGTTCCTAGTAGAGCTGCTCCCTGTCCAGCGTGAGACCCACAGCGTCAGAATGGTTGGTGCAGATGGCATCAACTCCACTGGCCGTTCCACCCTTTTCAGGCCCAGGGAGAGAAACACATGGGTCTGGGACAGGACAGAGGGTATCTCTGGGAAGACGTCTTATCATCAGCTCACTTGTATGTGGATGCCTGCTTATCTGCTCCTTTGATCCAGACGTGAAGTGCTCACAAAAGAAGGGGCATCTCTGAGCCACAAAGGACGGGAGTGGATGTTTTAGAGTCAGTTAACCATCAGTTCAAACCTTAGCTCTGTTACTTGTTGAATCATTCTGACTCAGTACTCCTGTCTTTGGTGTGTGAATAATCACTTTTTTGGAACTTGACGGGATTCAGAAATGATTGATAAAAGTCACCCAGCAGCGGTGTCAGGTACATTATGAGTGCTCATTAATTAATTAATTTCCTAATTAAACAAGTGATTACAGAGCACCCACAGTCCCTCGCGAGACTGGACAGCAGCTGTGAACTCATCATCTCCGGGTATGATGATCCAACCCAAGTTTTGGAACTGAGCCACTGAGTATGAGCCACTGCACAGCAGAGACCCCACCACACCACTGCCCACCTGCCTCATGCTTTACCAGCTCTCTGGGGCAGCAGGAAAAACTAAGGCTGAAGGCATTTCCTGGTGATTCTTCAGGTTGCACTGCTAGAGAATATTATGGGGAGAAAAGAAGTGTCCCTTGGACCTCAGCAGGGTGGAAGTGACCTTGAGGTAAGCTAATTCTATCTCTGATCTCCTAGGTACTTGATAAAGGTGCAGTGTCAGGTGTGTTGCCTGGTGATGTTGCTTACAGTTAAAATGACCCGCTGTTGACAACCTGCATCTCTTCTGGTGGGGACAGTAAACGGACATTAGTACCTGGCAGGAAGCTATAGCAGTGGGCTTCCTTGGGTGTGGTGCCCGTGTTGTCTGGGCAGGACTGTTACAAGGGACATCATTGGTTAAACTTTGGGACATGGGGCATCTAAGCCAGGGTGGCTCCAGACCTATCCATTGAGGTTACATTTCCTTGCATGTGGACTGTCCTTTGGGAGGCTGGGTACCCACTCTACTACTGAGCTATGCCCCCCACCTCCCTCTTCCCACCCTTAACCTCCCGAAGGTGTCATGTTCTGAGGTACTTCACCTGCCTGCAAACCTGTTACCCAAAAGGCTGTGTGTCTACTGACATCTTGTGGTCATATCTTCCCCCCAACCCCCGATCAAACCTGAAATCTTTCAAAATGCTTCTGCTGGATTGGACTGGCATGGCAACATGTGAGAAAGAGATACTTGGGTACTCCCATCTTGTCTCTGCTAGAGTCAGTTTCTTCCTCCTGCCAGGGCACCCTTGAGGACCCTCCCGGACATGCCTTCAATGTCTCGTTTGACAATTTGTCTGAGAAGCAATTTGCCAACATTTTTTTCTTCCAATTTACTTATTTAATAAGACTTACTTTGTGAACAATTCCTCTCAAGTATAGTCTTATTCAGCAGTATATTTAAAGCAAGCAGACAAAGGCAGATTGCGTTCTGATGTCTTTAAAAGTCAATGGCATGATAAGAGATGATATGAAGGGGGAAGATTCTAAATCAAAAGACATTAAGACAACAACCTAATAGATATAGGAAGGGTTATTGAATCCTAGTTTGAAAAAGGCCATTTATAAAGGGAGGCATTTGGAGAAGGCTGGAATATGGACTGAGTATTAGATGATGCCAAAGTTTTCTTAACTTTTTTTTTGAAGGGTAGAGGTAATTAGGTTTATTTATTTATTTATGGAGGTACCGGGGGATTGAACCCAGGATCTCATGGATACTAAGCATGCACATTACCACTAAGCTATGCACTCTACCACTGAGCTATACCCTCTTCCCTTATTTCTTAACTTTTGAAGTGTGGTATTGGTATTATGGTTACATGGAACAGAGTCATGATTTTTGTTTATTTTCACTGAAATATTTAAGGGTTTATTTTTGTTGAAATAATATTTAATGGAACCATATTTTCAAGTTTCAGATGGTTCAGGAAAAAATTATGTCAACAGTCATTTCTGCTGTAATGCTTTTTTGAAAACATGATTTCTTTCAGGGTCATGCATACATTAGGGAAAAATTTTGAAAATAATTTAAATTTCCTGTTTGCTTATGTGACGCTTCATCAGCAGGGCACAGAAGAGAAACACAAGTTAAGCACAGAGAATTGCACCCAGCTGCACAGGCAGACACAAAATGCATGTACAAGCTTAAAAGTCTACAAGTGCAATCATTGCCCCTCACGAATTGTGAGGATACCCAACCCATCCTGGGTTCTGACATTCTGATTTCCGGTAATTCTCCTTCCACCTCTTCATTATAACCCACAAGGTTCAGTTCTCCTGATGACCACATCTACAAGCCAACGGCAGGTCTCTTTCACGGTAAAGAGTTCTATTTCTTGTAGTGTTTCTGTATTTCTTAACCAGTCAACATATGAAAAAAAATGCTGTTTTATTAGATTCTTGTTTTTTTATGTCACTGACACGTTTTGAGTGTTGAGCCCCAATCCCATTTTTCCCATAAGCCCTGTGGTTCTCATTGTGTGATTTTGCCTAGCATTGGTTAGGAACACCTGTGAACTTGCTTGAACGCGAACACCCCTGGAGCAGACAGGTTCCCGCCCACTGATGGAAACGGGCTGTTTGGTCACGTGACCTCATGCGCCTGTTGTCACTCAGGGAAATTGGGGGCGGGTATTAGCGAACTGCCCAATCAGGGGGGCAGGAGGGGAAAGTGGGTGGAGCGACGCTCAGCTGGTGCTCGGATCACAGCTCACTCCCGCTTGATCGCCCCGGGTGCCTCTCCTGCTGAGTCCTTTGAACTTTGACCTGTACTGGCCCGAGGAGCTTAAGGGACGACGCCGGGGGACACCAGAAGCCGGGGGACACCAGAAGCGAGGAAACAGTGAGTGTGGGGTGCTTGGTGTCCCAGGAAGGGAGCAGGGGTTGAGCTGAACTGGCCAAGGCTATACCTGTGCCCTCTGCGGTCCACTCCAGAGTCTGTGGACCCAAGTCTGCTGGGGGCGCCACTCTGACCTCAGCCCTCTCGGGCTCGCAGTGTGGGGGCTGGGCTGGCAGCCGAAACCCCGCGCATCCTGTCCCTTCACTGCGGGCTGTGACTTCGGCCCAGACCCCGAGCCTCTCTGGACACCTCTGCGCCGGCAGCCCCGCGTCTCCCTAGATTGTGCGATCACTACCGGGAGGGTCATCAGACTCGGTGTCTGGGTTTTGTGCGTGATCTTTGGGGTCCCAGTCCCATTTTTCTTCGCAAGGAGACCTTTTGCCTCCCGAGTTTTCCAAATGGTTGCGAAGCAGAGTCTCAAATTCACGACCCGATCCCCCTCACAGCCTAGCTCTTCCTAAGGGACTGGGAAGAAATCCCTAAATATCCAGATCCCAGCCCGCCTTCCCAAAGCCAAATTCCTCTCTGATTCACAGCATCATTATCAAGTATTTGTCCTCAGTGGCGTATTTCAATCAGAAGCAGTATTTTGTTATCATTTTCCCACACCCAGTGAATGGCTCAGTTTTAAAGGTTTATTTTTTCGTTTGTAGATATTTTACCCGCGAGGAAAGCAGAGAATAACCACGTGGAACTGCGTTGTATGAAATCCTTGTGCCTCTCCTCCCAGAATCTTTCCTGGGCACAGGCATCCCATATCCTATGGGAAGTCCTTTGGGTGTAGGCTCCTCTTGGGAAACTTTGGGTGATCTGTCCCGTCAGAATCGCCCCTCCCTGGAGTTGTCACCCTAAAAAGCTTTATTCGCCTTTTAAATGTCTCCGTTTTACAATAAATGTAAACTGAAGAAAGAGGTGAATTTCAGAAAAGTAATATATCACGGTATTGCATTGCTTGTGTTAAAACTTGTTTCCCTTTTCCCCCCTTGCCCTTAGAGGGTGTTTCTGAATCTGTTACTCATTTTGAGTGCTTTCAAATGTAATTCTAGGGCTTAGACTTGCAGAGCAGAAGGGCTCAAATATGATTAATTGTTTGCAGAACAGTTTCTTGCCATGGAAATAATAACTAACATCATTGTTTTCTGAAAGTTGTAGACAGCTGTGAGTTTCCTTGTGCAATCTTCCCTCCGTCCTTTACACGAAATCCTGGATTTGAGTGATTTTGCTGGATTGTTCAAACACTGGGTTTGTGTCATTTCAAATATCAGTGCTGGTCTGGAGCTCCTCCAGGGGGAGTAGAAGCCTGAGGTCAGTGTCTCCATGCTAAGGCCCCCTTGAGTCTGCAAAAGGATAGACTTGAAGGCCCAGTTGGTTCTTTCTTAGAAATTTATTTCCTAGTTCTGTAGAAATAATTATATTAGATGTTCTCTGTCATTTAATAATATACTTGTGGACTAAAAGATATAAGTGCTGTATAAAATCAGCCAATTATGTTAAACTAGCATATCTGCCTTTATTGTTTGTCATTAGCCTGAATAGAAAGGCCTTTAAAATTGATTTTTTAAAGACAGCATTTGAATGCATTTTGTTTGGTATTGTATTTATTCAATAAAGTAATTAGTTTAAAAAAAAAAAAAGAAAAACTTTCCTCCTGCTTGCAGTTTCTGAAAAAAAGTCCAATTTGCTCCTTATCCTTGTTTCTCTATAACTAAGATTTTTTTCCCTTAGCTTCTTTCAAGATTTTCTCTGTCTTTGATTTTTATTGAGTGTGAATATATATTTCTAGGTGTGCATTTTTAAGGTTTTACCCTGTTTGGTGATCTCTGAGCTGCCTAGATCTGTGTTTTGGTGTCTTTTGCTAATTTTGTGGAAAACCTCACTCATTATTGATTCGCCTGTTTGCTCTGTTCCTATCTGCGCCTTCATGTATTCCCACTATGTGTATGTTACACCTTTTGCAATTGTTCCAAAGCTCTTGGATTTCTGTTCTTTTTATTCGTTTCTTATCTTTGCATTTAGTTTGGAAGGTTCTAGTGACATCTTCTCAAGCTTGTTGATTCTTTTTCCTCACATATTTCCACTGCAGTGATAAGTGGCCCCCCACCCCCACTGCCAAGGGGTTCTTTATTTCTGTTCAGTTCTTTTGTTTTTTATTTCTTTAATTTCCCTTTTGGCTCTTTCTCAGAGTTTCCATCTCTGCATACATGACCTATCTCTTCTTGCATGTCATTTTTTATTTCCACCAGAGCACTTAGCATATTAATCATGGTTGCTTTAAATTTCTGGTCTGATCATTCCAACATATCTGCTACCTCTGAGTCAGGTTCTTTTGCTCATCCTATCTCCTGGAGATGTGTTTTTTAAGTCTTTCATGGTACCTTTCAATTTTTTGTTGAACACCAGACGTAATGTACTGTGAAAAGGAACTGAGTTATACAGGCCTGTAGTGTGAGGTTTTGGGTTTATCTGACTTAGGGTTTGATATGTGTTGATTATTTGCTGTGGCTGCCATATCTTCAAGTGTCCTTGCTTTTGTCTCCCATGTCATCTTTGGGGGGTAGTCCAGAGACTTGTAAATAAGTTCAGAAGCATACCGTTCTTGCAGTGTTTCACTCCATTATTAGACAGGAGGCTTCGTGATGTTGTGGTACGTTGAGGTTCCATAGTCCCATGATTGGGTCTCTGTCTGTGATGGTGGGCTGTGGCCTTCTGTGATAGAATGAGAAAGATATTTGATCTTCGTCCATGGTTCCTAGCAAAGACCTCCTAAAGCCCCTGGAATTTCATGTGTGGTAAGAGTGATCAGAGCATCTTATGTTCTAATGAGGCTGATGGTTTGCTTGCCCCTAGATGGCTTCAGGATGGGGTTGGTCACCAGGAAGTCTAAGCTATGATTAAAGCCTTAGAACGTTCAGCCCAGCCCCCAACCTAAAACCCCCAAGGTAGGAAATTCCATCAAAACCTCTAAACCTTGGGATTTGGAGGGATCTGAATTGGTGTGCTGGTAGGCTGTCATGCCTGGAGGGGGCTTGGAAGCTCCCTAACCCCTGTCCCCCACTTCACCCTGTTCAATCTTTCCATTTGGCTGTTCCTGACTGTATCTTTTATAAAATAAACTGATGGTAACAAGTAAAGCATTTTGCTCAGTTCTGATAGTTGTTCCATCACATAACAAACATGAGGGATTATAGGCAACCTCTGAATTTGTTGTCGACCATGCAGAAATGTGTGTGACCTGGGTCCCACATTTGCAGCTGACATCTGATATCAGGGGCAGTCTTGCAGAACTGAGTCCTGAAACTGTGAAGTCTGGTGTTAACGCTGGCTAGTGGTAGAATTGAACTGAATTGTAAGACACTCAGTTGGAACTGGAGAGTTGGAGAAGTGGTTTAGGAAAACATGGTATGTGTTTAATGTTAGGAGTTTTTTTAATTTATTTTTTCAAAAAGGCTATCAGTCTCACAAGTCTTTGTAAGTTCCCCCTCATCCTCGTCTTAGGTCAGGCAGAAAGGCTCCGGGGGTCTCAAGTTGGCAATTTTCCTCCCACCATGTCAGTTAGGTGCTGGTAAAACAGATTCTTTGAGGACAGGCATTGTTAAGAACAGAATGTGCTGGGCACATTTCAAAATTGCTGTTTTTCTGGCTCGCTTTCCAGTTTTGGAAACAGCCCTGTGATTAATGCTTTGCTAGATCTGAGTTGTTAATTTTAAATTTGTTCGCTTTTTCTGGTGAGGCTAGGACTGTCACCTTCTAAGCTCTTTACGTCTGATTCCATTTTTTTTAGTGTTTGACTGCTGACAGCTTTAAAAGCCTCACCCTGCCTTCTTCTCCTGGTGTCCCACATCTGTACATGGTGACAAGAAGGCCTAGGTGCTCACTCCTTTGGTGCTAGCAAGAGATTAAATCCCTGGAAGCCCCTGCCTCTGTGGGCAAAATCTCACCCTAGCCCACCCCCTAATCACAATGAAAAACTCAGGCCAGGCTCCTTCCCTTGTTCTGTCAAGGCATCTCCCAGCTGCCTGAGAGGCCTGCCCTGCCCTCCCCAGACACTTTAACTATGAAAGTAATAACCTCTTTCACACATTCTTGGCAGTAATGTGCTGTCAACCGGATCTAGGGTGGGGCCCATCTAACACAGGCGGTTACCGTACAGTTATAGAAAGGATTAGGTACACTTTGCTTAATTGTTCTATTGATAAATACTCCAGATTTTTATGTATCAGTCCATGCCACCCTTTGTTTTAAAAGGTATATATGATGATGAATTTATGTAATCCATTTTTTTCTAACTAGACACATGGTTTGTTACTAATTTTTGCTGCCAAAACTGTGAATGGAAACTCAGATTGCCACCTTACAGGGCAAACAAACCTGTACAAGTTATTTTCCAAACTGAATTTCTTCTTAAAATTTTTACCATAAAATATATTCAGGAAAAAGTGTACAAAATGTTTTGTGGTAAGATTTAGTAGTAATAGAAACATCCTTGGAACCATCATGAATATTCATAAACGGCCAGTGGGCAGTAGTTAGAGCGACCTGATGTTCTAGTCCATGACTCAACTCAGTCCTGCCCCAAACATGACCATGGTTGTGATTCTTTGTTTAGCCTTCATACCTTCACCATGTATTATTTTTCACTCAGCAATGAGCTTTCAATTTTAACCTCCTTTAATCTTTCAATAAAATCAGTATTTTTTCTCTCTTTTTTAATTAACTTTTTTTTTTAAACGGAGGTTCTGGGAATTGAACCCAGGATCTTGTGCATGCTAAGCATGCACTCCACCACTGAGCTATACCCACCCGCCCCCAGTATTTTTTTTAATTTCTCATTTTTTATTGAAGTATAGTCTGTTTACAGTATTAGTTTCATGTGCACAGTAAAGCGATTCAGATATACATATATATACATACATACATGTATTTTTGATTCTTTTCCATGACAGGTCTTTACAAGAAATTGAATATAGTTCCCTGTGCTATACAGTAGGTCCTTGTTGTTTATCTATTTTATATATAGTCGTGTGTATCTATTAATCCCAAATTCCTAATCTTCCCCCTTCCCTTTTCCTCCCTGGTACCACAGTGTCAACAAATCAGTATTAATGGAATTACATTAAAAATGTTTCCTGGTGGTTTCTTTGCCTCCGTGTTTCACACATGCTAGTATCTGAAGCTTCAGCCCTGGTCTAGGACTGTGAGGTTCGTCCTCCCACCAGAGCCAAGTGCCCCGGAGGCCTGGGGACTTTTCAAAGTACCAAATGAGTGGGGATGGGGAGGGCTGGACAGATGTCTCCCCTAGGAAAAGGCCAAAGGTCAAAGTGGAGCCAGACTCATTACGTATGACGAGGTCAGTTTTAAGTGTCTGTGAAGAAGGGCCACAGTTCTGTGAGGCCCTCACACCCTTATGGTTCCAGGTGATGCTGGTGGAGAGGACAGTTCCGGTCCACTTCCGGGACAAGGTCGGCTCAAAGACTCGACCTCTGACCTGCTGTCACTCAGGCACGGGGGGGCGGGGCCCTGTGAACTGTCCAATCAGGGCAGTCGCAGGTTATTTTACGTGGCGGCGCCGCTCGGGTGACGGTGGACGGCGTGGACTACGTGCTCGGTGCCGCTCGCTCTGGCCGCGACTACATCACCTTCTGCTGGCTTTAAAGGCCCCAGGTGGCTGCGCCACGTTTCATGTTGCGGTGACCTGCACTTGCCGCAGCAGTCGTAGGGTGGACGATCGGAAACCCCTGAAGCCGAAAAATGGTGAGTGTGCATATCGGGTGCTGGGAGACAGTGGGGCTGGGGGCGCCCGGGGGGCTGATGGAACCGGGCCTCCTCGCGGCCAACTCCGGAGCCTTCCGACCGGAGTCGGCCGGTGACGCGGCACGCAGCAGGGGCGGGGCTGGGCCGACAGCGGGGATCCCTCGGCGTCCGGTCCCGTCCTGCGCATCCGAGTCTCCCCCAAATTGTCCGGTGGCCATGGGGAGGGTCACGGGGCAATCGTGACTTGGTCTCCAGGGTTCGTGTGTGGGAAGAGGGGCTGTGATCTGTGGGATTACCCCCTTTCTTTCCAGGGAAATCATTTTACCCTCACTTTTTAAAGTGTTTGAGGAGGTTCTCAAATCCACGACCCTGTCTCCCCAAGCCTAGCGCTTCCTAGGTCAGACAATCCTTAAATTTCCAGATTGCCCCCCCCCCCAATTCCCAAATGCCATCTTTCGCCTACCCCGTTCATAGGTTCAATATTAACTGTTTTCCTCTGTGGTACATTTCAAACCGGTGCAGGCTTTTGTTTATCACTTATTCACAGAGCCATGGATGGCTCTTCTTAAAGATTTATATTTATAGATATGAGAGGAAACCAGAGAATAACCACCCGGAATACGTTGTATGGAATCCAGGTGACTCTCCTCTCAGAATCTTTCTTGGTCACATTCTATGGGAAGACCTTTGGGTTGGAGGGTCCTCTAGGGAAATCTTCCTGAATGATCTGTTTTTTCATCACTGCCACTTTGCGTTTCGTACTTTGAAAAAATTTATTCACTTATTTGAGGCTTAGTTTTTCAATGAAGTTAAATTTTATTTATTCAGTAGACCTCGAGAGACACTATAAAGTTTTTCCAAAGAGGCAATAAAGGTGAAATTTCAGAAAAAATTGCATTATTATATGCTGTTTGTTAAAAATACTGTTCCCCTTTTTCTTACCCTGAGTGGATGTAGTTATGTTCTGAGGTCTGTTCTTTTGGGTGATTTCAAGTAGCATATCACGGCTTAGATTTGCAACATCTAGAAGTGTTCCAGTATGATTAATTGTTTACAAATCAGTTTCTTTTTTTGGAAATAATAAGAAACTGACATCTTTATTTTCTGATAGGAATAGACATTTGTGAGTTTTCTTGTTGAACAAATAAAATTGCCTTATAATTTTCGTTCCTCCTTTACGCATAAACACTGGGAAGAGTGATTTGGCTGGATTGGAAACACTGGGTTTGTCATTTAAATTATCAGTGGTGATCCAAAGTATTGTGACTGGGGAGCAGAGGCCTGAGGCCAGTGACTCCAAAAAAAAAAAAAAAGCGCCCCTTGAGTCCATGATGGGGGTTTTCTTTGGCCTGGATGTTTTTACATGTTTATATTTGAGTTTTGCATCCATGATATAGGTGTACTCAGAGTGTAATCTATGTATTGAAAAAGTCTGTGTTCAGGAGTTCTGTGTCATGGAGAAAGGGTTTATGAATTTGGGAGTTTGAGTCAGAATCTTAAACTGCATCTGCTTGAGAGCTTCCTCACTGTGAGTATGTGAGTTTGTTCCATGACTGTTTAGGGTCTACCCCCTTCACCAGAGACGGGCCCGCCTTAGGGGTTATATCTCAGCCTGGGGTATCCAGACCCCAGGCCTGGAATTGTTTTTAACTTTCTAAATGTGGGTTTTCCTTGTTAACTGTGGGCAAGCGGGCTGAGCTGATTTGAATATTTGTGTTTCTCTTCTTTAGGTACCTTTATCTATTGAATATTTCAGTCCTTTAAGTCTAGTTTCCCTTAGCAGTTTGCAATTTTATTTGCTTGATAAGTGTATAAGATTTTTGATTTCTTAGGCTTTGAAAAGTAAGTTGATTGAAAAATGTGTGTAAGGCAAGGAAATCCTGGAACCACACAGAATTTTTGTTCCTTTTAGGCATCAGAATCTCAAGCTGTGAGATGGGTGTGCTTAAGTTCTCAGGCACATTTTTCATTTTTAGATCAGTTTTTGTGTGTGCCCATAGAGAACTTTGATATTTAAAAGGCTGTACAATTCTTAAGGCAAATGAATTTCTACTTGGATTGATGAGTAGAAAAAACTATTGAATTTCTGTTTTAATTGATATGCAAAAAACTACTCAGACTTGGGGAAATCTTTGAAAATCCTAGCAGGTTTCTTCGTGGATTAAATCCAACCCCCTAAGGCATTATAATATGCTATTCATTCCTGACAATATCCCCAGTGTGAAATATAGTAGAGGGACACACTCTGATGTCACTTGTCCTTTTAGCTAGACATTTGAAATTTTTCCCTTATTATAGTTTGCAGTTTTATACCCATTAGTGTTTAAAGAATTAAATCTTAGAATGATTTCCTCTGTAGAAAAGTTTAAATTAAATTTAAAGTAGCAAAAGTTAATTAAAACAGACTTTTAAAAAATTGTATCATTTAATTATTTTATTTTGGCAGAGGGGGAGGTAATTAGGTTTATTTACTTTTGGAGGAGGTACTGGGGATTGAACCCAGGACCTTGTGCATGCTAAGCATGCACTCTTATCACTTGAGCTATACTCTCCCCCCAAAACATACTATTAAACAGTAAAGTATGTATATAAATTTCTCTGTTAGTTTTAAATAATGCTTGTAAAGGATTTAAAAAGTCATAAGAAACTACTAGACTTCCAAAAAGTTGTAAGATATGAAATGATGAGATTTCAGGTTTTTTAGAATATTTTAGGTTTACAGAAAAAGAAAGTACAGAGAGTTCCCACTTGACCACTCTGCATCCACATAGTTTGTGTTATTTTTTTACATCTCATATTATGGTGGCATATTTGTTACAATTGATGGATCAATACTGATGCATAAAAGTCCATTGTTTTATATTAGCATTGACTCCTTGTGTTACACAATCTATGGTTTTTGCCAGGTGTATAATGACATGTGTCAATCATATCTATATCATGTAGAATAGTTTCACTTCCCTAAAAATACCTTGTGCTCCACGTATCCATTCATCCCATCCTCAAACCCCCAAATCCTTCACAAGCAAAGATCTTTTTACTGGCTCATAGTTTTGTCTCTTCCAGAATGTCATATACTTGGAATCATGAAGTGTAGCCTTGTCAGAGTGTCTTCTTTCGCTTAACAATATGCTGTTAAGTTTACTGTTTTGTTTGCTCAAATCATGCTCAGAGACTGAGGTTGCCTTTGCCAGTAATTTATTTAACACAGATTCACTACAGGAATTATGATTTCTAATATTTCATAAGCCAATAGCAAACAGGGAAATGTCTCTTTATAAGCCAGTAAAGAAATAACATACCTCAAACCAATGATAGATTAATTACATTATTCTTCCAGTTAAAGGGAAGATGAAAGAAATAAAGTCCAAATGTAGTTGAATTGTACCTTTATATGAATTCTTGGTAGAGTCAGTCCTTCCAACTAAAAGCTGGGTATCAGATGCCAGTTTAGGTCCGTCCCTGGTGGGAGATGTAGCTACTGGGTGAAGGCACTAGTGTTGGCAGGCAAGGCAGGCTGCTCCTAACGAGGTTATTCCAGGGACTGTTACATGGCTTGCCCCACTGCCTATGAGGAGTAGGCCCACCAAGGCAGGAACAAATGCCCCTTCTCTTCCTGAGAGTGCCTCACTGGAAGGTTTAACACCAGTGCTGTCCAAGAGTAGCCTGGCCACAGCCAGAGCAAGTGTCGCATGATCGTCCTAGAGCTGTTTAGATCAACAGAGAGTGGCCTTGCCCAGACCAAATGCTCTCAGTAAGTTCTCACAGATTCTTGGTATTTAAAGTTTAAATGTCCATCACATGAGTGTTGCTCCTCCATATGTTCGTATTAATGATAAGCACAATTTCATCATCATCAAGATGTCATCATCTTGACATGGCCTCCCCAGTGTAAACAAATTCACATTAAAAAAAAATTGAAGTATAGTTAGTTACAATGTGTCAATTTCTGGTGTACAGCACAGTGTCCCAGTAATGTATATATATACATATATTTGTTTTCATATTCTTTTTTATTAACGGTTATTACAAGATATTGAATGTAGTTCCCTGTGCTATACAGAAGAAAAATTTTAAATCTATTTTTTTGTATAGTGGCTAACATCTGCAAATCTCAAACTCCCAAATTTATCCCTTCCCATCCCCTTTACCCTGGTGACCATAAGTTTGTCTGCTGTGCCTGTGAGTCTGTTTCTGTTTTGTAGATGAGTTCATTAGTGTCCTCTTTTTTTCTTTTTTTAGATTCTGTATATGTGTGATATCATATGGCATTTTTCTTTCTCTTTTGGCTTACTTAGAATGATGATCTCTAGGTCCATCCATGTTGCTGCAAATGGCATTACTCTATTCTTTTTATTTTTACGGCTGAGTAATATTCCATTGTATAAATATACCACAACTTCTTTATCCAGTCATCTGTTGATGGACATTTAGGTTGCTTCCATGTCTTGGCATTGTAATTAATGCTGCTATGTACATTGGGGTGCATGTGCAAATTCACTCTTAGACCAAAACATTTTTACTTGAAACATAAACAAGTAGATCAAAACAACTTCACTTAAGCCATAAATAGTGAATTTGCAATAGTAAG
Source organism: Camelus bactrianus (assembly GCF_048773025.1). NCBI lineage: Eukaryota > Metazoa > Chordata > Mammalia > Artiodactyla > Camelidae > Camelus > Camelus bactrianus. Next base: position 26,148,456 of record NC_133560.1, read on the forward strand.
AACCAATACACAACAGTTACCTCCTTGTCTGTTCATGGCCTGCCTGATAGCTCATCTCGTTTTATCACTGAACAGTATTTCATCACATGGATAAACCACAAGTTGTTCATTCTACCACTGAAGGATATCTTGCTTAATGCTGGTAAGTCTTGGCAATTATACATAAAATACCTATAGACATTCATTTGCATGTTTCTGTCTGAAGACAAGTTTTCAGCTCATTTGAGTAAATAGCAAGGAGTATAATCTAGGAGGTAGATTTTATGGTAGGGGTATGTTTAGTTTTATAAGAAACTGCCTGTCTTCCAAAGCAGGTGTACCATCTTTCATTCCCAGCAATAAATAAGGATTCCTGTAGATTCACATCTTTATCAATATTTGGTGTTGAGTGTTTTGAATTTTACCCATTCTGATAAGTGTCTAGTGATAATCTATTTGTTTTCTTGGCAATTTCCTCATGACATTTAATGTTGAGCTTCTTTTCATATGCTTCTTTAACATCCATATATGTTCTTTGGCTTAGGAAAATGTGGTACGTATGTACAACAGAATATTACTCAGCCATGCAAAGAAATGAAATAGTGCCATTTGCAGCAACATGATGGACCTAGAGAATATTATACTTAGTGAAGTAAATCAGACAAAGAAAAACAAATACTATATGATATCACTTATATGTGGAACCTAAAAAATACAGATGAATCTATATATATAATGGAAACAGACTCACAGACATAGAAAACTAACTTAGGGTTACCAAAGGGGAGAGGGAAGAGGGAGGGACAAATTAGGAGTGGGATTAACAGGTATAGACTACTGGATATAAAATAGATAAGCAACAGGCATTTACTGTATAGCACAGGGAATTATATTCAATATCTTATAGTAACCTATAACAGACTATAATCTGAATCACTATGCTGTATACCTGAAACTAACACACTGTTGTAAATCAACCATAATTTCAATTTAAAAAATTGAAATATGCAAGAATTACCAAAGTGTGACACAGACATGAAGTGAGCAAATGCTGTAGGGAAGGTGGCACTGACAGACTTGCTCGGTGCTGTGTTACTACAAAAACCTTCAATTTATTTAAAAAAAAACAGTATCTGCAAAGCACAATAAAGTGGAGCACAATAAAATGAGATTGCGCACGTAGGTCTTTGCTTTGTGATACCAAAGGCTTACATAGAATATCTTATAACAGTCTGTTTTAAGTTGATAACAATTTAAGTTTGAAAACATTCTAAAACTCTATACTATTGCTGCCCCCTCCCATGTTTCTGATGTCACAATTTATATCTTTTTATCTTATATACCCATTTACAAATTACTGTAGCTATAATTATTTTTCCTATTTTTTGTCTTTCAACCTTCATACTTGATTTGTAAGTGATTTACCCACCAAATTTACATTAGATTGTTCCAAATGTTTCCTACAGATTTACCATTAATAGATTTATCCTTTAATATGTTTTTCTGTTACCTTTTGTTTTGCTGAAAGTCCCTTCAGTGTTTTTTGCAAGGCAGGTCTAGTAGTGATGAACTTCTTTAGCTTTTGCATGTCTGGAAAACTTTTTCTCCAATTTTGATGGATAGCTTTGCTGTATAGACTATTCTTGGTTGGCGGGGTTTTTTGTTTGTTTGTTTTTATTCAGCGCTTTGGATAAATCATGCTACTCCCTCTAGCCTGCAGAGTTTCTGCTGAGAGTCTTATCAGGGTTCCCTTGTATGGAACAGGTTGTTTTCTCTTCCTTTCTTTAAGATTCTCTCCTTGTCTTTAACTTTTAACACTTTATAATGTGCCTTGGTGTGGGGACTTGTTGGGTTTATCTCTTTTGGTACTCTCTGGGCTTCCTAAATCTAGATTTTGGTGGTGTTCCCCCACGTTAGGGAAGTTTGTAGCCATTATTCCTTCAGATAAGTTTTCTGCCATTTTCTCTCCCTCTTCTTCTTTTGGGACTCCTATAATATAAATGTTGTTGGTCTCGTTGATGTCATCCTGTAAGTTTCTTAAGCTGTCTTCATGCTTTTTTTTCTTTCTTTTTGTTTCTCTGATTGGATGAGTTCTACTGCGCTGTCCTTATGTTCACTAATCTTTTTTTCTCTTCATCTAGTCTGCTTTTGAGCCCCTCTTTTGTATTGTCCAGTGCAGTTACTGCACTGTTCAGCTCTGTGACTTCTGTTTGTTATTTCATTATGTTTCCTCTCTCTTTGTTGAAATTCTCACTTTGTTCATCCATTTTTCTCCAGAGCTAGGTAAGCATCTTTATGATCAGTGTTCCCTGTCATCTCCTTTTTGATTGATTTCTTCTTTTTCTGAGGTTTTTATCTTGTTCGTTTGGAACATATTGCTCTGTTTCTTTGTTTTGTGTGACTCTCCTGTGTTGGGTCCTATGCATTAGATGGAACAGCCACCTCTCCCAGTTTTGAAGGATTGACTCATGTAACCTTATCATTCAACCCCGCCCTAGTTCTTGGTTGTCTCAGACTCTTGCAATTATCCAAGATTATTTTATTTTTAGTGATTTCCAGTATTTGAGGGTGTGCCAGGACCTGTTAGTGCCCCAAAGGGGAGGATCTCAGCCAGCACCTAGATTCAGGCTGATTGGAGGCCAGACCCTCAGGCAGCAGCTTTTGAAGTATTCAGTACACCTTTTTAAGAAAGACCGGGAAATAGGTGTTTCTGTCTGCTCCTTTGTGCTGAGCCCTGGGGTGATAGCCAGTTAAGAACTGTTTCATTCTTTGCTATTGTCCCTTTGAACCTGTGAACACAACCCTGCTGGCCACCATAGCCAGGCTGTCAAGGAACGTGTCCTTTCGGCAGCAGAGACAAAGCTGGGGCACCAGACATAAATACACTCCTTTCTCAGAAACGCCAGTGTCCTGAAGTGGGGCAAAGGGGGGGGGGTGTGAAGATAGCGCCCATCATCCTCCCCAGTTTCCGGAGAGGATGCAGTTGGGCCCTAGATGTGAGCTTGATCAGAAGCCTACCTCTCAGGCACAACTGTGAGGATAAGCTAGTAGGCCTCTTTCACAGATACTGGTGACCTGGAGCAAAGCCAAGGGAGGGCACAGAGATGGTGCTCTCCAGCTTTCATTCCTGGAGAGTGTCTCAGTAGGCCTCTAGGTGTGTGTCAAACAGACGCCTGCCCCTCGGGCTGAAGCTTCCGGACAAGCAAATAGGCCTCTTTCACAGAAAGATTAGGGGTGCGTTTCAGTCTCATGACTGTTCTGTGCCTTGGGGGTGGTAGCCAGCCAAGACCTGTCTCTCAATTTGTTACAGCCCCTTGGGACCCATGAACAAAGGCCCCGCTGGTCACCAGAACCAGGTGATTTGGGTGGTGTCCCCTGGGCAGCAGCCACCAAAATTGGGGTCTGGACTGGTGTAGATTAATGCCACTGTGGTCTAAGAGCATATTTTGTATGATTTCTGTTCTTTCAAACTTGTCAAGATGTGTTTTATGTCCCGGAAGGTAGTTTGTCTTGTTGAGAGTCCCATGTGAACTTCAGAATGTTTACTCTGCTATTGGTGGATGCAGTGGTCTGTGGCTTTCAGTAGGGCCAATTGTTTGATGGTTCTATTCAGTTCAGTTCTGTCCTTCCTGATATTTTGCCTCCTAGAACTCTTGTACTACTGACATTCACCGGACGGGAGATGCTGATGAGCAGAAATGGATTGATCTATTTCTCATTGTGTTTTTATCAGTTTTTGCCTCATGTATTTTGTCACTCTGTTATTAATGCACATATGAAGAATTGCTGTATTTTGGAGATTAGACTCCTATGTATAATTTCCTCTTTATCTCTGATCTTTCTTTGGTCTGAAGTCAGCTTTGTCTGAAATAAACATGCTCTTCCAGCTTTCTTTTGATTACTGTTGGAATGGTATGTCTTTCTCCATCCTTTTACTTTAAATTTGTGTCTTTATATTTACATCTTGTATTTTATGTCTTGTAGACAGCATATAATTAGGTTTTTAAAAAAATCTGTTGTTCTTCATCTATTTTATATATAGTAGTTAGTATCTGCAAATCTTGAACTCCCAATTTATCCCTTCCCACCCCCTTTATCCCCTGGTAACCATAAGTTTGTTTTCTATGTCTGAGTCTGTTTCTGTTTTGTAGATAAGTTTGTTTGTGTCTTTTTTTTTTTTTCTTCAAGATTCCACGTTAGTGATATATGGTATTTTTCTTTCTCTTTCGGGCTTACTTCCTTAGAATGACAATCTCTGGGTCCATCCCTGTTGCTGCAAATAGCATTATTTCATTCTTTTTTTTATGGCTGAGTACTGTTCTACTGTATGAATATACCACATCTTTTTTATCCAGTCATCCATTGATGGACATTTAGGGTGTTTCTATGTCTTGGCTATTGTACATAGTGCTGCTGTGAATATTGGGGTGCCTGTATCTTTTCAAATTAGAGTTCCCTCCGGATATACGCCCAGGAGTGGGATTGCTGGATTTTATGGTAAAATAGTCCTGTAAAGCTTGTGCAGCATTTATTGCAGACTCGGTTTCTCCATTCTCTGTGACCCATTTCATGGGGCTTGGAAGTTATTCAGAAGTTAGAGGTCAGACAACTTGGCCTTATGTGACAGGCTAAAGACACAACAACTTCAACCTCCACAAAAACCCTATACACAGTGAGCCTCAGGGCTGCTTCTCACCGGTTTTTAGCACATATAGGCAGACATGCTGAAATGATAAATGATGAAAGATCTCTTCAGTCAAACCCTGAGCGTGTACCCTGGCCCTTGCTAACCTTGAGGAACAGGTTGAGAGCTGCATATCTACTATATATAAAATAGATAAACAGATTTCTTCTGTACAGCACAGGGAACTATATTCAATTATCTTGTAGTAACCTATAATGGAAAAATAGGAAAATGAAAAAAAATACATAAAGGTAAAAAAACTTACCAGAAAAAAAAGAGTATTTTAATGTAGCCAGGTGCATCTGGCTACTCCTGATCACCTGGAGTACCTCAGGCCAGTATGGTGAGGTGACCCTTGTTACAAGGTGGATTTCCACAGGCCTCCTGGACTTTCATGTTTGGTGATGGGCATAGAAGAAAAAGCTTCCAGTTCTTCACTGTGCTTTATTTATTAAAAACTCAGGCAGACTTGACCCCATACATCATGGTGTGCTGCGTTAAATGGTAGGTAATAGGGAAGGAGATGAGTTTTTCTCACGAGAAATTGATGTGCTTAAAATGACATTTGTTTCATTTGTGTAGCATTTCTCTCATTTCTCCAAGGCGCTCTAGACCCTGCCATTAGAGAGCAATGACATTTCAAGTGACAGTAAAGATGCATAAATAATTTGCATGTGTTCATTTTGCTGTTAAATTTATGAGTAAGTTTCTGATGACCAAGACATTAATATAAATGTTTGAAGATGACAGAATCATACATGACCTTCCTGTAAATTGAGTATAAATCCCCCGTGCTGTCAGAATCACACATCTTACTTAAATCGCAATTGGGATGTTTTAGGACTCAGTGACCTTTGAGGATGTGGCTGTGAACTTCTCCCTGGAGGAGTGGGCTTTACTGGATCTTTCGCAGAAGAAGCTTTACAGAGATGTGATGCAGGAAACCTTTAGGAACCTGGCCTCAGTAGGTAAGGATGACAGCATTCCTTCACTTCTTCAATTAGGGAACAAGTATTTCTTGCCCATCAACATTGTTCCATGATGTGGAATGTAGGAAAAGAGTCCCACAGTCCTCCCTTATCCATGGGGGATACGTTCCCAGACCACCAGTGGATGCTTGAAACTGCAGATAGTACTGATTTTTCCTATATCCACATAGCTACGATAAAATTTAATTTAGAAATTAGGTGCACAGTCAGAGATTAATAACAACTGAGAATAGAACAATTATAATACACATGCACTTAACTTGTATGATGTAACTTTTGCAGTTTGAGATGAGACAGCAAACTAAGATCAGTTTCTTTTTTTTCACCATTTCACAGAAGATTCATTGTTTACTGTAGATCTTAGCAACGTCAGCTTATGAATTTTTTTTCTTCCCTTAAGCTGAGAACTTTGATCTTTTCACTTAAAGGAAGCATTTTTACAGATTCTCTTTAGTGTGTCTTAGTTGCCAGCATCGCTGTTCTTGCACTTTGGGCCATTATTAAGTAAAACGAGGATTACCTGAACACAAGCACTGCGATACCACCACAGTGATCTGATTATCAAGATGGCTGCTAAGTGACTAACAGGCAGGTGGCATATACAGCACGGATACATTGGATGAAGGGATGATTCATATGCTGGGCAGGACATCGCAGGATTTCATCATGCTACTGAGAAGGGCACACAGTTTAAAACTATGAATTGTTCATTTCTGGAATTTTCCATTTAGTATTTCAGACTCCAGCTGAGCACAAGTAACTGAAACCATAGAAAATGAAACTGGATAAAGGGGGGCTGTTGTACGTTGTTAAATAAACTATGCGTGGTCACACCTCATCATGGACCTAGAATCGAATCATTTTTTTATAATTTCTAATAATTTGCATTATTTTTCTGGGCTTGTATTTTAGGAGAAAAATGGGACAATCATAACATAGAAGATTGGAACAAAACCCAGGGGAGAAAACTAAGGTGAGTCACACTCACAGTAGACAGCAGTGTCCCACACTAGAATCCTAGATGTCATAAATTTTTAAAAACCAGCAAATAAAACAAATCTAACGCCAGCTTCAAATTTATTTATCCTTAAATTCCTTTCACCAAAAACATTTACTTAAATGTGACATAGACGTTCAGTGTTTACAACTTTATTCACTTTTGGAAACAATATTGAGAAACCCCATATGTTAATAACACTGTTTTCATTAAAGCTACGGGTCAAATTTTCTTAAGAGCTTTCAGTTTATTCACCCTCAAATAATTCAAAAAGGGCAGAAAACCTTCACTTTTGCTGTAAAATATAAAAATGTATTATACTATAATATTCTAGTAATGTGAAATTGTTAGAGAAATCATTAACAATTTCTCATTTTTTACAGAAGTCATATGGTAGAAAAACTCTCTGAAAGCAAAGAAGGTGGTCAACACGGAGAAACCGTCAGCCAGATCCCAAATCTTAATCTGAACAAGAAAACTCCTTCTGAAGTAAAACCATGTGAATGTAATGTGTGTGGGAAAGTCTTCACGCGTCCTTCATTCCTTAATAGGCACATCAGATCTCACACTGGACACAAACCATATGAGTATCACGAATATGAGGAGAAGCCATATAAATGTAAGGAGTGTGGGAAAGCGTTCAGTCACCACAAATCTGTTCACAGACATGAAAGGACTCACACTGGAGAGAAACCGTATGAGTGTAAGGAATGTGGGAAAGCCTTCACATGGCTCACAACCTTTCGAAGACACATGATAATGCACACCGGAGATGGACCCTATAAGTGTAAGGAATGTGGGAAAGCCTTTAGTTGTTCCACTTCGTTTCGAGCACATGAAAGAACTCACACTGGGGAGAAACCGTATGTGTGTAAACAGTGTGGCAAATCCCTCAGGTCTCCTCTAGGTTTGCGAATACACGAAAGAAATCACACTGGAGAAAAGCCCTATGAATGTAAGCAGTGCGGTAAAGCCCTCAGTTGCCCCAGTTCCTTTCGAAGACACGAAAGGACTCATAGTGCAGAGAAACAATATGAATGTAAACAGTGTGAGAAAACCTTCAGTTCTCCTCTAGGTTTGCGAATACATGAAAGAATTCACACTGGAGAGAAACCCTATGAATGTAAGGAATGTGGGAAAGCCTTCGTTTCTCATTCAAGCATTCGAACACACATGATAACTCACACTGGAGATGGACCTTATAAATGCAAGGAATGTGGGAAAGCATTCATCTGTCCCAGTTCATTTCGATCACATGAAAGGACTCACACTGGAGAGAAGCCATACGAATGTAAACAATGTGGCAAAACTTTCAGTTGGCCCAGTTCCTTTCGAATACATGAAAGAACTCATACTGGAGAGAAGCCCTATGAATGTACAGAATGTGGGAAGACATTCATTTATCGCACAACCTTTCAAGGACACATGCGAAAGCACACTGGAGAGAAACCCTATAAATGCAAAGAATGTGGGAAAGCTTTCATTTCTCCCTCAAGTGTTCGAACACACATGATAACGCACACTGGAGATGGACCCTATAAGTGTAAAGAGTGTGGGAAAGCCTTCAGCTTCCCCAGTTCGTTTCGGATACACGAAAGGACCCACACTGGAGAGAAGCCCTATGCGTGTAAACAGTGTGGTAGGGCCTTTAGTTGTTACACATCCTTTCGAACACATGAAAAAACTCACACTGGAGAGAAACCCTATGAGTGTAAGGAATGCGGGAAAGCCTTCATTTATCGCACTACCTTTCGAGGACACGTGAGAATGCACACTGGCGAGAAACCATACAAATGTAAAGAATGTGGGAAAGCCTTCAGTCGTCCCAATTCCTTTCGAAGGCATGTACGGTCTCATACTGAATAGAAACCTCTTGAACGTAAGCAGTGTGGGGAAACCAGTTGGCCTTCATTTTTGCATATGGAAACTCCCACTGGAAAGAAATCTTATATAAGATATACGAGAACACTGTATAATGTTCTAGAAAACAATGGCGCGGAAGAATAATTGTAAAAGTTGTAAACCTATTGTCATAAACTCAAAGAATTATTTTGAGTTATATTGTCTCATTATGAGTGCCTCATTCTTAAAGCATATCTGTCAACTGTGGATATTTACTGCTTACTTTCAAAAATGAACCCTGAGGTGAGATAATTCTGTAAGCACTCTAGGCAACACTGTGTAAGATTACAGGTATTGTTTTGTTCTTAAATCAGTTAACTTTTTTTTTTTTCCTGTTTAGGAGCTTGTTTGATCCAGGGTTGAATTGACATGTATTTCTAATATGCAAGTTGTTTAATTTTTACATTTTGATTGTCCTGTAAGTGTGGGGCTGTTGATACATGACGTTTTGGTATCTGTTGGGGTTTTCCTGTTGGCCTCCTGTAGTGCTGGGTACTGGCTATCCCTCACCCGTTGTATCTTCCATCTTTCTTATGAAAAAACCTACCATTGGCCAGAAGAGCCTCATTCTGTTTTCCTTGCTAGTAAAAGATGGCATAAAGTTGTAAATATGCAAAGTTTGTCATAGAGTATAGTCTCATGTGAATTATTTCCATATTTTGCCCTTTGCTCTTTGTCATTTCTTCTGGCTGGGATTTGAATGAGACTTTGCATTAAGACAGACCTGTCACTGGACAATAAAATGTAGAAGATGAAGATGGCTCTCCTAAATTGTTTTGTCACTTGGGTAGTGTGACATTTTCTAGAGTCTGTTTCTTTTATGGTTGCATGTGAGAATTCACCTGTAGCCTCACTCACATGAGATCTGGAATGCAGAGGTACAAGTGGCATTAGGCAGGTTTCGGAGCCACCGTGCAGGGTGATGGGCAGGCGTAGGAGTTTAGAGGATACTTGCTTCCAGCCTGTTTTCCTGATACCTTGCCCTGCCAATCAAGAGCATCCTTGAAACCACAATCAACTGGTTGACATCCCATTTTCTCAGAGGCTTAGGTTTCCACACATATCTTCACAAGCTCCACATCAAAGATACATCATGTTTTAGATTTTCCTGCAGGCTTACATGTGAACACCAGGCAACTAATTCAAACTTTCATAGTTTGGAGTATCTCTGATGCTTGGACTGCAGTCTTCTCTAGATTGTATTCATGTAAGGTCTAATTTGTGCGGTAAACACCTCATTCTGGTAATGCTAGTAGCGACCACGTGTCCCAATTCCACTATGACAGCTACAGTTGAACAGTCCAAACAGTTGGAGTTCGTGCCTCTACTGCACCGTGCAGTGACTGCCCTGACCCAGTCCTTCCACGTGGGAATTGGCACCTTCCTCACATCAGGCCAGTTGTTGGATGTTTCCCATTGCTCACAGCTGCACAGAATTCCTCAGTACATTTTCAGTTATGTTTATGATGAAAAATTATATTTTTGTTGAGCAAAATCTGTGGTTGTTGCAGAAAATTTTCATTAACTGTTTCCATACAGTCTGCATACTAGCAAATACTGTTTCTAATTTCCCGAGCACATGTAGTAAAATGTCCTGCTGTAACTGTGGATTTTTCAGATCAGCTTTGTAATTTGGTCAAGTTAGTCGTTATACATTCTCACTCAATATTAACTTTGTATATACATAACCAGGTATTTTTTTCTCGGATAAATTTTATTTTTTTAATTCCTTTATAGTTAACAGTTTCTGTCTTGAAACGAATTTCTCATTTGTTTTGTCAGTGTCATGTTGCCAGAACCCACCAGGATCACACCAGCAGTCAGTGAGAGTGGTGCCATGCAAGGCAGTACTAAGAATGACCGCAAACCCTAAATGACTGGATTTATCAGCAAGAGGCTGCTCGAAAGGACTTGTATGATTTGGGCTTTTGCTGGATAAGCTGATTGCTATTCAGGGAAGCAAGATGTACTGATGCTGTGAGAAGGTGAAGTTAATTCTATCATAGGTAATCATAATTGTTGTTTTCTGAAAGACAAAATGCAGTGGAGGCTAAATCTGATTCATAAGAAGCTTCAGTCTGTGGCTATCAAGAGACGAGGAATCTTGGTCATTTTTACGATTTGGAATTATCTCTTTTACCGTTTTTAGAGACTATGGTTTCAAAACACCCTTATTTTTGTCTTGATCCATTATGATCACTGAATAGCTCTGTCTGGTGATGGAAGTGTTTGATGTTTTCCTCTTCAGCATGATAAAAAAAAAAAACAAAAAACAACCAAAAACCCAAGGCCAGCACCTAGTGCCCTGGGATATCTTTTGCCTTTCCTACTCATTATCTAAACACTGATCTATTTCCTGTGGTGTACTGGATGGATGCTGCTTACACAGTGTCGCACGGAAAATATACAATTCACTTCTTATTAACATACATGGTACCTTTAATATCTCCTTTATGACTCAGCTGAGGGCTATCACTTTAGGTAAATTGTGAGAGAACACTAACCTAGCAGGAGAGAAAAATAGGACCACTGTTCTAATTAAGCATTTCTTGCTCAGTGACTATACTCTTGATGCCATTTCAATGTGCCAGGCACCGTAGATTCAGCACACACCCAACAAATAAGGTGCTCTAGGATTTGGACACAGAGGCATGAAACAAAGAAGTTGCTGCAGTCCTGGTGCTCATATTGTTGTGGGAAGAGAGAGATGGTTAACACATGTTAAAGCTTTGGTTTATAAGATGGAAATTAGAGCTTTGAGGGAAAGTAAGTAGTGACATGGGAGAGGAAGGGCTGGGAGTTGTGTGTATATCTTCCATGAGGGTAGGAGCCTCAGGGAGTGATGTCATTACTGATCCCTTGAATTTCTACCGCCTTGACACCATTACAGGAACTGTGTGGGTGTGGAAGTAAACAGAGGACAGCAATGTAGGCGCTCCTGCTTTCCCTGAGTCACAGTGTAGATTCCCCACAAAGGTAAAGACACAGACACGTACGGTGCATCTTCAGTTTTGCAGGTTTCTGTGTGCAGTATGTGATCATGAGTTTGGACGTGGGGTTTTGGGAATTCAGACTTCCCACTGATTTGGATCATGGATATTTGTGGCATCTTTTTGTGTTTAACCTGATTTAAAAGGATTTTCATTTTCCTTTAATTATTTCAACTTTTACAGTATTTGGCATTTTCATTTTGCTTGTATACTGACTGACACACTATATATACCCCACTGAGCCCTGGCGTTCCCTCCAGTCTGAGAAGAGGTTGTGTGCCCCTGCACTGTTGTAGTCCATCCTGAGTTTATGAGTACAGTGATATTTATGCAGGTCTCCCGTGATTTCCTGGTGGAAACACCAAAAAGAGCTAGATGTGTAAAAGGCAATTATCCAAGGAATAATTGAGGTGAGCGTCAGAGAGTGACTATCATTTTGAGTAATATCCTAATTTAATGTAAAAGGAGATATGGGGACACTTTAATGCCTTTCTCTAAGAGGAGTAATTAGAAGCTTTTTTTTTTAATGACACACAAAGCCACAGCCCACCTTATTGTTCACAGGTATCATTTCCATATGCTGAGTGGACTTCCAGCACATATTCCAGCCCAGGAGGATACAAAAGTATCTGAGTTTTATTAAAGAGCAAGAGAAAGCCAAATTCTGTCCATTTTTAGTGCTAACTTACATTTTCTTAGCGCTGTCAGCATTGTCATTTCATAATGATTAGTCTCCCCATGGATGCCCCGGCTGATCATTCCTTCCACCTTACAAACGAGAAGGTGAGCCACGGTAGAACAGGCTGCTACCCAGACTCAGAGCTCACAGTAAAGGAATCTTTCAGATTCGAAGGCCTAACGTATGCCACCTACTTAACTGAGCACTGTCAAAATTTTAAATGCAGAAGAACACTGCAAGAAATGAGGCACTCTGAAACAAAATCATGGCATCAAATTTCATAAGTGACTCAAACGGCAATAAGTTCTATTTACAGTGCATTCTGGAAAGGCATGCGTAGCGACCTAGAACAGCTCGGCCGGTGGTGAAGGCGTTGGCAGGAAAGGGCATCACAGAAGTGTTCTTTTGAGGTGATGGACTGTCACCATCTTTTGGTGGTTAGAATAGTATGAATAGATACTCAAACTAATTGATAGAAAACAAACAACAAAAATGCTTTCTCGTCACTAAGAGAATGGTGAACTCTGCCGAACCTTGATTTTACACGTGCAGCGGTTACTTCCACCACCCCGTGGCGCTGTTTAGGAAGAACTTAAGGACCAGGAAGAAGGACTCAGTCCTCACCAAGCCTTTCTTGAAATCCCGTCTTAATTTGGGAAATGCCCTCTAGGGCTGCACCTGCCCTCACCTCACAGCAGGAGTGGGGAGAGAGGGCTCCCAGGTCTGTCTTTTGAGTTTAAGTTAGGCTGCTGGGTCAGATCTCTGGAAGTAACATGGTTCTGAACCATAAAGGTATATCCCCCAGTCTCTCCAAGGGGGTCTGCCCGGGAACACCCTGATTCATGAGCATCGGCATCCTGTCTTTTCCAGGGTCACCTGGAGGCCATTTCCAGCTCTGCATTTCCTCTGCATTGCCTGCCTCCTGGCAAACGTCTTTAGCAATCCACACCTGTGCCCCTCTGGAAGAGTCCTCTGTGGCAACACCAGGGGGCCATGAGCTGAGAGGGTGGAAGAAGCAGTGGTCGAACCCATGCCGTGGGTACGTGGCCCTCAGCTGCAGCAATCCCAGCTGTCCCATACTCATCTCTACTTGCTTACTTACAAAATACTTAAAAATCTACCAACTTCGGGGAATCAAAAAGATCTAGACTCTGACCAGTAACAGGCACTCCGTTAGTGTCACCCTCCCCACACGCCTACACCACAGGGGCTCTAGCAGCTGCCTCATGCCTTCAGTCTCTAAACCACTCATGATGGCCATAAACCAGGGCATTCTGGTGCAAGAACCTTCCTCAGCCTGGTGCCAAACACAGTGAGAGCAGCCACTGCTGGCAACAGATACCGTCTTTCTGGAAACCGAGGTTCTCACAGACCCTGGGCTGAGCCAATGTAGCCTTGGCTCCTCCTTTCCATTTTGCCTTGGATCATGATGTCCAGACCCTTCAGGCTTTTTTTTTTTTTTTTCTTTCATCACACAGGCCCCCTTATTGAAAAGATAATGGTACCTACAGAATAGAGCCAAAAATGGGACCTCTGGCATATCCCAGCTACGGGGGAAGTGTGTTCCCCTGCCTTCTGAGTAATACAATTGTTCTGGAGGAGGTCACCCTTTTCTAGACTTGCTGTCCTTTTGGGGGAGTCCCTTGGGAGCACACGAAGGGAGAGTCCATATACTTTATATGTGCTGCTGCCACCACAGCTGATGCGAATCTGTTGGAGAGATGCCAAGTTCTGTCCCCAGATCAAACAGGACATCCCTGTCCCTGATCAAAGGCTGCACCCAAGCATCAGCTCAGTCAGTCAAATTCCAGCAAGCGTGCCAGCACTACAGGATGCCCTGGCCAAGAGTCAGAGTCACCTGTGCACCTTCACGGGTCCCCTGGCCATTGCCAGTGATCTTGCTGTCCAGTCCCACCAACAGAGACAAGAACTCTTTATCTAGCACCTTAGCACTCCCTTTGGAATAAGGAGCTCTGCGGATATCTTGCCTCACAATTACCCAGTCAAGTTCAACTCTGCACGTGTGAAACCTCAAACTGCAGAGGCATATTTCAGTATGCTCAAGGTGATTAATAAACTCATTTCTGAGACAACGCAGACCTGATGGTAATAACCTTGGCCCTGTCGGCCCATGAAATATGAAACCCTTGAGAGACCTCTACCCTAAAACTCTAGGCAGAATGCAGGGGATCCCGCTCCTCTGCCATGGCTAACTTAGTGACCGACTAGTTTACCTAGTAAGGGAAAAAGTGCCACCGGCAGTACAACCGATGGACAGAATTCCCAGGCTGAGTAAGGGGTCCCTGCAGCTGATGGCAAACAGTCCTACAGGGTCCCTTGGCCCCTCGGCAGGGCTACTTGCTATGCTCTGACCAGGGTGTATACTCACATAGACTTGTTACTCACTTGTATTAGACACACCGCTGATGGCCAAAACCCGAGGGCTCACCAAGACACTGATGTGACCTATACTCAATTTCTCAAAAAACCCCTTGACACTGGGCTCTAGAAAAAGAGGACCCAGTGGGACTTCTACCCTTTATGACCCCAGGCTATACCCTTCATGGAGGCCAACTCTGGCTTCCTTAGACAAACTGTGCTAACTTCTAAATAAGTCTTCCTGCTGTTTGAGGCAGTCATTAGACCCTCAGCCTCAGTGTATGGGACCCCTTACGTTGTCCTGGTCCTCAGGCTTCCTGACACCTTATAAATAAATACTTTTCTATACCAGACATTTTTGTCGAATGGTCATTCTCACGGGCCGTCTGTTTATTGTAAGAGTGTCCAGGGAGCAAACACTCTAATAGCCCACCCCGAGGCATTCCTCCTGCCACCACCTAGACTGTACCCTGGATGTCAGTATGTCATCCTGGGCACTGTCCTTCCAAACACCCCCTGGCCCTTCCCAACACAAATGGGCTGGTTCCCTCCAGCTGGACTCCTTGTCATGGGAGTCACTGGCACTGCCCAGGGCACACGTGATGCCATTCAACAAACTCACACCACCGATTCCAATCAAGAAATGGCCGAAACATTCTGAATACACGCAGCAGGCAGGTAAAGTTTTAGTGGCTTTCCAGGAAGGGGAACTCCCCGGCAGCCATGGCGGCTGATGACGGCTTGGCTTTAGACTATTTACTGGCCAGCCCGGGAGAATTCTGTTCCCTTAAAGGATTGCTTGGTACACGTGGGGGTAGACAGAATGGCAAAGTGCCACCAGTAACACAACAAATGAGACAACAGATGAAAATAACCAATGACATTACTAAAGTAACTGAACTGAGTTCTGGAACTCCACTGACGTATCTTCCCCGATCACTCCAACACCCTAGGATGACTAGATCTGAATGCTTTTTCGCGGCTTCCTCATCTTAATTACAACGTGTTGCTTGTGCTTTTCACATGGCTACTCAAATTCTTGTAAGATGTGGCATAATTCAGTCAACAATTATCAGGAGTGAATTTCAATGAAGACACTGACTCCATTTTTGATGTCTGACTGTTAACCTGGCTTTAGGCACCCATTCACTCTGCCCGGTCTGCAACTAAGTTATAAACATAGGC
The DNA here is from genome assembly GCF_048773025.1 of Camelus bactrianus. Taxonomy (NCBI): domain Eukaryota; kingdom Metazoa; phylum Chordata; class Mammalia; order Artiodactyla; family Camelidae; genus Camelus; species Camelus bactrianus. The sequence continues at coordinate 26,164,240 of NC_133560.1, forward strand.
ACAGGCCCCTTTTCCTTTTGTGCTAGTGGGTAGGAAGGGCAAACTTTGAAAACCTGAACTCTCAACCCCTTGACACATTTAAGGCCCAAACTGCTCGCTCTCCTCTTTGCTCCGGCCACCTGAACCCGCTTGCACTTACTCGCCTAAAACCTGCCTTTGTGTAACGAACCTGGAACAGAAGCCACTCGAACCAGTAAAATGTAAGAACACATAAGTTTTATAAATAAGTTGCTTGAGAATAAATAATCGTAATAGAAAGATGGCTGGAAAAAACCCCAAATCTTAAAGATTTAACCAAACACTTCTACATAAAACACGCATCAAAGGATAAGTCTGAAGAGAAATTAAAAATACTTCAACAAAGATGAAATGATGACATCAAAATGTGTAGGATGCAGTGACAGCAGTGCTGAGGTAGAAGTGTGTAGTTATGAAGCTGCTGTACATCGAAGACTTAATAAAATAATTCTAAGGGAAAAACAGTTGTCCTCTTCCACTGACAACTTGTGGCACTTTTAATTTTTAATTTTGAAGTAAAGATTTTTCTAGTTTTATGAGATTATCAAGGTTTGAAGTGTGTATATTAATGATATGACTTAAATGTTATGAAATTTTGACCGCATTAACATTATTTAACATCCATCTCATATAGTTAGCAAGAAAAAAAGTGGTTTTTTTTTTCTTGTGATGAGAATTCTTAGGATTTATTCCCTTAACATCTTTCATTTGTATCATCCAGCAGTGTTAATTATGGTCATCTGGTTTATATAATATCCAGTTTACAGAATAAACTATTCAAACACTGAAACTACTTTCTGAAAGTTTTAAAATCCATCTGCTAGCTACACTTATGCAAAATGTCATCTTTTGAGTGATCTCCTGTAATAAATTAGCAGTTACAGCTTAGGATTCCAAATCCTTTCTCCACATCATTCAATGACACGGTTTTAGTCACAATGATCCATTTCATACATAAATCTCGTAAGTTCGCCAGAACTTTTCATATATATCTGGAAGTTTATTATAGGTATTGGTTTATAGGGTTATGAGATGGAGAAATCCCGGTAACTGCCATCTCCAAGCTGGAGAACCAGAAAACCTGGTGGTGTAACTGAGTCCAATCTGATGGCCTGAAAACCAAGAGATGTGTTGTCCAAGAGCAGGAAAAGATAGATTTCCCAGCTCAGGAAGGAAGAGTGGATTCACCCTTCCTGACATAAAAGTTGTGAAACCATACAGGGTTGTTTTATATAGCCAGTATCCATTATACTTACTTACGATCTGTTTCTTGCTGATGATCATTCCTCAAGTTGTGTCTCACATGGAATCATTTTTCTTCAGCCTGACACTCGTTAGTGTTGCCTGAAGTATAGTTCTGCCACCGATTCATTCTTTCAGCTTTCATCTTATTAACCTACTGTTGGAACACATCTTTCATTTGTCTTCAGTTTCAAAGAATATTTTTCTTAGGTCACAGATTTTAGATTGGAGGGTTCCCTGCCCTCCATTCAACCCTTTAGATGTCAAATGTCATTCATGGCCTTCTCGCTTCCATAGTTTCTTCTGAGATATTATCAGTCTTACTGATGCTCTTTTGAAAGCAGTGTTCTTTTTGTTTGGTTGCCTTGAAGATCTGCAACTTTTCTTTCATTTTCTACAATTTGTCCATGTTTCCTCCATTTTCTTTAACCTATGATTCCTAGTTATTTTGGGTCCTTGTCTAGGCAACTCCCAATATCTGGATTGTCTCTGGGTCGGCTTCTATTGATTTATATACTTATAGTTGAGATTTTTTTCCTGCTGCTTTGCATGGCTGGTACTCGTTTCTTGTGTGCTGGGTCTTGTGAATAATCCTTTGTAGCAGCTCTTAATTACCTTCCTGTAGAGATTAGGTTTTTAAACAGTAATATTCACTCTTTGTGGAGGTTCTATTCTATAGGTTTGGCAAATGCTAGAGTTGTGTATCCATCAACACAGTCGCGACTGGACGTGACACACACACGGACATCAACACAGTCAGGACAGAACAACATCATCACTCTCAGACTCCTTTGTTCTGCCCCTTTGCACTCATCGCCCTCTCTCACTCCCTGCCCCTGGGAACTACTGCTTTGTTGTCCTTCCCTAGAGTTTTGCCTTTTCCAGGACGCCATACAATAGAATTATACAATAAATGGCTTCTTGTCTCTGGCTTCTTTCACTTGGCAAAGCGAATCTGACTTAAATTTAGGTATGTTACACACAGTGCAACGTACAGATCTCGGGGTACAGTTCAGCACACTTCGAAAAAGGCAGATACCTATGTAACCTATACTCCTACCAGGATACAGAACATTCTCCTCACCCCATGAAGTTTCCTCCTGTCCCTTCAGTCAACCCCTGCTCTTCCCGCACCTCCTCCCTCACAGCCTGATGCTTAGATGCAACCACTGGTCTGATTATTTTCCTATCAGATTATTTTTGCTTGTTCTTGAAATTCATACAAATGCAATTGTACAGTATTTACTCTTTTGAGTGTGGCTTATTTTGCTCAGTATAATCCTATTATGAATTTCAATTAATTCATAATAAAAGATGAAACAAGTATACAATGCTTCCTGAATACCAGGGAGCTTCATAAGTGCTTTACATATGTTAATGAATTGAATCCTTAATACAGTTCTACAAAGTCAGCACTCTTATTGTTCCCATTTTACAGATGAAGAAACTCTGGCATGAAAAGTTTGTCACTTGCCTGAGATAACTAACTCTAAAGGAGAGAACCAAGATTAAGCAGAATAAGAGACTGAGCTGTGGTAAGTTAAAAATGAAGACTACCCCTGATCCCAGCGGGAGTTCTGGAACTGGGGTGGCCTTTCATGGGCGTCTCACGTTGAGGCCAAATAACTTCCATCCCCAACTCGTTCTACTCCATTCACACTGCGCTCTGTGCTGCAGACCTCTGCACGCCAAGACTGCTCCTGCCACACAGATTCACTTGACTCACTGTCCCAACCCACTAAGAGCTCTATTCAAGTGCGCCTTAACTAAGCGGCTTTTCCTTCCTATTCTGCACAAGACAGCAAGACCCCAGTCCCCTGTAACTATCTTATGCTGCTTTAGTGTTCTGCATTATGCTTGTAACAACACATTTTCTTGATTTTTCTATAGAAAAAGTCATAAGGATGTTAAGTGTGGCAAAACTTGGGTTTCACTCATTGCTATAGATGAGTATAGTGTCTCAAACAGAGCCTGACATACAGAATATACTCAATAAATAGGCTAGTAGTTAAGAGCATAGACTGTCTGGATTCAAATCCGGGCTCTACCATTTACTAGCCAGTGAACTCAGGCAAGTAATATACGTGTACCACACCAGTTTTCTCATCTGCAAAATGGGATAATAATAGTACACTTTTCTTAAATTTATATCAAGTACTCAATAAGTTAATATCCATAAGGCATTTAAGAGTGCCTGGTCTTTGGGAAGGGCTGTATAAATGTTTGACCATTTTTTATTGTATTGAAATACTTTGCTATGAGAAAATACGGTCCCTAATTTAAAAAGAAAAAGAACAATTCACAAGATAATACCTAACCATGTGTGTATTTACATTATATCAAAACACATAAAGTATGACTGAAGCATTGTGCTGTACACCAGAAACTGACACAACACTGTAAACTGACTGTACTTCAATAAAAAAAGGTTAAAAAAAACCCCACAAAAAAAACACATAAAGAAAAAATGACAGAATTACCAAAAAGAATTGGTTAATCCATAACCACGATGGAAGACTTTAATACACATCTAAATTCAGTTTGAGAGGAAAAAGCCCTTAACGTACACACTGTACCTGAAAACACAATTAGCTTGAGTTAATGGGAATATACTCTATAACCAAAAATTAGAAAATACACATTGTTTTAAAAAAAAAACCTGGAGCATTCATAAAATCTGACCAACTAATAATATTACATTCAGCTGGACATTAACAGAACACCACCTCAAAAACAACCTCACTCCCCACAAAAAAGTCACTGGTGTTTCCACCAGTTAAGAGGTTGCTTCTAATCATGGAAGAAGTCTAGGAATCAGCAGTCCACAGCTGACAGAGCCCATCTCTTAGAGAGCCCAGACCACTGTCATTTTTGCCACACTGGGGTTTTTGTCATCATGATCGAAATAAAGCTCTTCCAACTCTAGGCCTCGAGTTTATGTTCAAGAGAAGGAATAGGGAAGATGAACAGGAACTGGGTGAGGCTAACAAGCCAGACGATGTCTCCCCCAGTTACTTCTACCTGCTTCTCCTGCCAACAGAGTCGGACAAGGCCTCTCTGGGCTTCAGGGATGCCTCCAAGGCTGAGTATTTTCAATACTGCTCATCCACAACTTGGAAAAACTGTTTTTCTTTTTTAAGAAAATAAATAGGGGCGAATGGACATTGAGAAAGAAGCTAAAAGTAACCACCATACTAGGACAGAAAGATTAAAAAAAAAAATTAGGTCCACTTACTTGATAGATATGCCATTAAATCAGAAAAAGGCAAATAGCAAATATAGTCTAATTTTTACTATGATTAACTAAATCAGTCAGGAGATATTCAGAAATACCTTAATGAATATGCAATGTATCAGTATTTTTAGAGTAAATGATAATAAACATCTTACATACAAAACTATGGAACATAATTTAAGGTTTATTTTAGTGTAGGGCTATAGACACAAATCTTTATATGTAAGCAAAAGACTGAAAATTAATAAGCTAGTCCCCCACTCTAAGAATGAGATACTGATAAAGGTAACCCCACACTTGTAACATTTACACTTTTCATTCCCAGTTCAAATTACTCTGCGGCCACTCAGAGAAGAGCTGAGACCTCCTCCCCATGTTAAGGACAGTCCCAAGGTTCCCCTTCCATGGGACTTCTCACAGGTTAACCAAGACAGGACTCACCGAAAGCTTTTCCAAAATTAATCCCCTCACAGGTTTCACATCCAGGAATTTCATACTGTTCCTAAGGTAAGAGGTACAATGAAAGGCCTTCTCTCGTTCTTTATTCTGCAGTGAGTTCTCACAGTTTAAGGATTGTGGGGGAAATGGAAGGTGTGCCAATGCTGACGACATTCAGTGGGACTTTCTCACCAGAATAAATCCTCATTGTCTCTTACCAACTGAGAGAACACTGAAGGCTTACCCAGCAACTGCACTCGGAGTCTCTTCACCTTCTGCTCAGTAATGTAAGTGCCGGTGCTACAGGGTTTTCCACGGTCCTCATATACGTGTTCCTCTGCAGAGATTCCTCATGTGTGTTCTAAGGGGTGAGTGCCCTGAAGGCGTTTACATTCTGATGATACTCACAGGATTTCCCCCTTAGTGTGAGCTGTCACACAGCTCCCTAGATATCATCACTGCTATTCCCTAATACGTAATCCTCTGTGCACATTATGGTGAGTCTGAGCTGAAAGCTTATCACCAAGATTGGACTCAAGAGATTTCTCTCAAGAGTGAATTAACACAGGAGTTACTGAATATTACTCCATATTCAATAGACTGAAAGAATGGGGGGTCTCCTGAAGGCCTTTCTTCAGTGCTTTCATGGCAACCTTCTCAGACGGTTCCCAACAATCTGTCTCCTGGTACTCACACTATGCATGGCCTCATCCCGCAAGGTCTCAGGACTGGTCTGCGTGACCAACACCATAAGGAAGAAGTGACAGCATGTGCTTCTGAGGCTGGGTCATAAAAGACAATGTGGCTTCTGCATTAGCTCTTCTTTAAATCAGATGCTTTGGGAGGTGCCTGCTTCTACATCATGAAGATACTCAGCCCGGTGGAGAGTCCTAGACAGCGAGAAAATGAAGGTTCCCTGCCCACAACCAGCACTGACTTGCCAGGCATGTGCACGAGCCATCTTGGAAGTGGACCCTTCAGCAGTAAAGACACAGATGACTGTAGCTTCTTTTGACATCCTGACTACAACGTCATGAGATCCTGAGCCAGAAATGCACAGCTAAGCTGCTTCCGAATTCCTGACCTACAGCTAAGAAACGTTCGTTGTTTAAAGCCACTATGTTTTGAATGGAAATCTGCCACGCAGCCACACGTAACTCAGATAACAAGTTGTCTGAGAGCTAAGCGATCAGTGAACGCTTTCCAGTTACTGCAATCATATCCACCTATTGTGGATTCTCTTGTGCACAGAGAGGTACGAGTTAGTGGTGAAAGATTTTCCACAATGATTACACTCATAGGGCTTTTCTCCAGTGTGAGTTCTCACGTGTTTCTTAACAGCTGACAGATTATTAAATGCTTTCCCACAGTTACTGCATTCGTAGGGTTTCTCCCCGGTGTGAATTCGCTTGTGCACAGTAAGAGAAAAGCTACTGCTAAAGGATTTCCCACACTGGTTACACTCATAAGGTTTTTCTCCAGTATGAGTTCTCATGTGCTGCGTCAGATAGGAGCTCTTCCGAAAGGTTTTCCCACAATCGTTGCACTCGTAAGGTTTCTCCCCTGTATGGATACTATTGTGCCCAGTAAGGGAGGACCTCGTGCTGAAGGCCTTGCCACACTGATTACATTCATGGTGATTCTCCCTCGTATGAATTCTCTTGTGGCTTTTGAGGTTACAACTGGTGCGGAAAACATGAAAACATTGGTTACATTCATAGGGCTTTTCTCCAGTGTGAATTCTCACATGCAGTCTAAGGGATGAGGGGTCGTTGAAGGCCTTCCCACAGTCATTGCATTCATAGGGTTTCTCTCCATTATGTATTCTCTTATGAATAGTAAGGTAAGATCTACTGCTGAAGGATTTTCCACATTGATTACAGTCGTAGGGTTTTTCTCCAGTATGAATCCTTTTGTGCTGAGTAAGGTTAGATTTTGTGCTGAAGACTTTAAAACACTGATTACATTCATTGAGTTTCACTCCAAGATGACTTCTTTCCTGTTAAGAGATGAATGAAAGCTAAAATTTATAATATTTTAAAAATACACAATGCTGCCACACAAATTCTCTCTCCCAAGAGTTCTGTTATAATATCATAACTGATGTTTTGGCTGTCTATTTTAAATGCTTGTTATATGGCTTCTGCCCTCCTTGAGCTCTTAAAAGTTAAAGAAGATAGATGCACTGCCACAAGTCCTGATCACATTCACAGAGCATTTTCTGATAAGTTTAAGAACATTTCATGTTTTGACAGTCACACTTTAAGAAATAATTACTTGTGGACACTCTCAGCAAAGAAACAAGTCTGGAGCTAACTTACAGTTTTCACCAAATGTACAACTGGTTTAGTTATCTCTCCTGAGACACCATTATCTCATGTGTATATGACATTTCCCTTTAATTACTTTCCTATTTATTTTGTGGCTTTTCTAACATACGGAATTCTCCTACTGTGAAAAACCAGAAATCACCCATGTTAGTCTTACCACTTTCACACCATTAGAATGTCCTTTTCTAAAAGCATGCTTCTTAGGAGTTAACCATTTGGCTTTAAGTACAGTCTCCAAATCTGAAACAAATTGAAAAGAAATTTAAGTTGATGGAGAAAATAAATACTCAAATGCACACACGAGGGATTAGGGTTTTTGAGGAGGTTTGCAATGAAAGAGGCATGCTTGGGCAATTATAGGTATTAAAAAAGGATTCTAAAAGGATTGAGATTGATCAGAAATTTACAAAAGGAAGAAGTATCAGGAAGGCAAAGTAGGAAGGAACTGGATAAATAACTCGTATGAGACTTATATTTAAAAAGGAAAAGAGACATGTCACTTTTTTTCTTCGAGTCCAAACGAAAGTATGAGATGTTAAACATAAACTTTAAAAGGAAAGAAAGAAGGTGCACGAGGAAGCTCACACCAAATGTTCTTGACTGTCTCTGTCAGAAAAAAGGACATTTTACAAAGTTCCCCGACTGGCATTTCCTGATGTAATACTCCCATGCCCTGAATCACTGGCCGGAGCTCTTCCTCAGAGACTACTCCCCATATCCACCTAGTGCTCACCTGGACTGGTGCCTGGGAGAATTCCTCTCTCCTCTGCCATCACCTTGTCTTCTTGCTCCAACTGGGAGATCAGACTGGGTTTATCAACATGATACCCTATTTATGGAGAAAAGACACGTAGTAGGGGACCGTGCAGGTGACAAGCAACTTCATGAAACTGAAGCCAACAATCCTGAAAATGTGCAAGTGTGGCTACTGAATTTAGTAAGTCTCAGGAAACAAAAATACAAGCAACCTGATTCAATACCAGGGAGATAGGTCAAATATAGTACCAGAGTCCATGGCCAAGTTTAAATACACACTTCAAAGCTATAAAGCTTTTAAAAGTCAGGGTAAGAAATAAATACGCAGTTCATTAGGGAAGGCATTAAAGAGAAAGCTCTATGGTGCTGGGACAATTGAAAGCATGTAAAGGAATGAAGTTGATACCTTCTCTAAACCATATAAAAAATTAACTCAAAATAGATACAAGATTAAACTGAAGAGCTAAAACTAGAAAATTCCTGGAGGAAAACAGAGGTAAATTTTCAAGACCTTGAATTTGGCAATAATTAGGTATGATACCAAAAGAACAAGAAAGAAAAGAAAGAAGTACATACATTGGACTTCATCAAAATTAAGACTTCGTGTATCAAAGTACAGTATCAAAAAAACAAAAATATACCATAGAATGGGAGACATCATTTGCAAATAGGGTCTAGTATTCAGAATATAATAAACCTCTACAATCCAAGAACACAAAAGATAAACAAACTAATTAAAAAATGGGCAAAGAACCTGAAAAGACATTTCTCCAAAAACAATACACAAATAGCCAACAATTACATGAAAAAATGCTCAATGATTAGTAGTTAGGGAAATGCAAACCAAAACAGCAGTGAGAACAGGGAGATACCACTTCATACCCAAGGGGACGGCTATAATCAGAAAAACAAGTGTTGGAGAAGATACAGAGAAATTGGGACCGTTGTAAACTGAGGCTGCTGCTGAAAAAAGTTTGGCAGTTCCTCAAAAAGCTAAATATAGTAATATAAAACCCAGCATTCCATTCCTAGATATACACCCAAGAGAACTGAAAACAAGTGTGTAAAGAAAGACTTGTACCCAAATATTCAGAGCAGCATTATTTACAACAGCCAGTAAGTGGAAACCACCCAAATGTTTACCAACCAATGAATGGATAAACAAAATGTGGCATATCCATAAAATGGAATATTATTCAGTAATAAAAAGGAATGAACAATTTGCTATAACATAACTAAACCTTTAAACATTGAGTCGATGAAAGAAACATATAAAAGATCAAACATTTTTTAACTCCAATGATACGAAATGTTTTGAATAGACAAATCCATAGAGATAGAAAGCAAATTAGTGGTTGCCCACAGTGGGGAGTAGGGAGGGTAATGGGTACTGACTATTTAATGGATACAAGTTTCTTTTAGAGGTGATGAGAATGTTTGAAATTAGACAGTGTTGATGGTTGCAAAAACCTGAATATATCAAAAGCCACTGAAATGTGTACTTTAAAATGATGAAAATGGTGGATTTCATGTTATATGAATGAGAGATACCTCAAATTTTAAAAAAGGCTTGTTACCTGAATCATTAAATAAATGTAGGAATGATGTCAGGCTTACCAAGCGACGCCAGGTTCCTGCAGTTCTCCAGCATCACATCCCTGTACAGTGTTCGTTGAGAAGGGTCCAGCAGGGCCCATTCCTCCTGGGTGAACTCCACAGTCACATCCTCGAAAGTCACCAAGTCCTGAACCATCACAAACATCGTGGTTTAGCCAAGGACCACCCCCAGCACAGCTGACAGGAAGAGAGCCAAGGATGACAGGCGAAGGAACGGTGAATCCAAAGCAGAAGATGTACTGGTAGGGTTTGAGCTCTGCTCTCAACTGCTCCTAGGCTCAGCCCCGAATGCCCATCTCCTGTCTACTTATGCTCACTCCCAAGGTGCAGTGGCCTCTAACACACAGGTGATTTTCTTTTCCAGTGAGTTTGTGAAATTCTGCAATCGAATTCGCCTCAATCTCAAAGGTTGGGTACATGCCTAGGACACTGCAGAAATTAGAGAAATACTTGGTAAATGTATGAATGATGCCCCAATGGCCATCATCAACTGTTTAAGTTTAGGACACAGTCATGTCTTTCCTTAATTTCCCCTTAAAACTCCCAGCAGAACATGATGTAGACAGTGACCCTGGAGGAAGCCCTGCGTTGTAGGAAATGCTGATGTATGCTGACACTGTTTGGGCTGCCCTGAACTCTCCCTTGGATGCCTGAAGACCTGATTTGGCTCTGAGACTCCAGGTCACTGAAGGATAACAAGTCCAACTTCCGGTCAAAGGAATAATGATTTGGAAAAAGGAGTATCTGGCTCACCTGTAACCAGCTTGTCAGGAAGCCGTTAGCCAACCCGTCCTGCTCCAGGTATCCTTTTGGAGGAGAAGCTGGGTACAGGGAAGACTGAGCTGGAGAAGAAGAAATGTCACAAGAATCCAGGCTCGCCCCCTGTTCTCACACTCACAGATCTGGAGGGTTCCCCACCTACTTGTGATTGACTGTATCCCAACACACACACACACACACACACGCCCCACCTACTTGTGATTGACTGTATCCCAACACACACACACACACATACACACGGCACACCCAGCTTCCATAGGAAACCAGAATAGAGCACAGTCTCATGCAGGGCCAGAAAACAGGGCCAAGGATCTTACTGCACTGGAGGGAAAGATAACTATTTCCATTTTGCAGATGAAGAAACTGAAGTCCCAAAGGACACCACTGTTATTTTTGTGTATAGAAAGTGTATAGAAAGAATTCAAAGTATAATTCAAAAGCTCTCACACATTCAGCACACAGGTGACATCTCCTCAGATACTCAAACCAGCTAAGTCCCAAATCCCAAGAACCACAGAGCCAGGCACAGTGACCTTGGGGCTCCTGGGGTAACATGCCTGCCTCACCTGCTCAGCCCCTTCCCTCTACCCGCTCTGTGGTGCAGGGGCCTTTAATATCTGGACTCTGAGGGCTGGTCCCCAAACTCACCACAAGTAGAGGACAGAACCATGGCCGCCATCTTGTGACTCAGACAGTACGTTCCTCCTCTTATCCCCACAGTGCACTCAGGACAGGGCTCTGGAATACATGGGAAAGCACAAAGCATCTGCAATCAATCTCCCTCTCTAGGCTACTGAGGACGAATCTTTCTTAGCTTTTCCACCACGTCCTCCTTCAAAATGTAATGTATTTTAATAGTGGGCCTTTATTTTGCTTAGCAGGTGGTGAACTCAGGACCACATGATCATAAAACTTGTCCTCCTCTGCCCACAATGGTGGCTACTACTCCACCCGCCTTAAAACCTCCGCTTGGCTGAGCCTCAGGGCATATTCTTCCCATCCACGTGGTTGTCACAAGCACATTCCCAGTGACAATCCCTTATTCACTGCAGACTCTGGCCCCTGACTCCCATTATTCTTTCAACCTCCCGTCCCACCTCACTCGGATGGCGTTAGGGCATATGGGGTGACCCTCACGAGTATTACACACCTGTCCCCACTACACCTTGGCCACACAATTCCCTGGGCACCACCCTAGACGTTGTCATCACCCAACGCAATTCTGCCATCCAGAACAACAGGTCAGAAATCCCCCTCTCTGGAGCCAACCTCCTAAACTTCGACCTTGTTCATTCATGGTTTTCTTTCACTGTATGTATTCTTCTCCCACACACAGGACTCAGCCCACCCAGTCCCCTACTCTCCTGCTAGAGCCACCTCCCCTCATTCCATACTTACCCCGCTTGGATCTCACTGTCCCTCATTTCAACAAATGTCCTTATCCCCACCTCCCCCTTTCTTCTGGCCCAGCAGAACTCCAACCAGGCATGACTCTAATCATCTGTCTGCTCCAGCAGCCTCACAGATAAATTTTACCAAACAGTCAAAGAAGAACTAATATCAATTCTTCTCAAACTCATGCAAAAAATAGAAGAGGGAATTCTTCCAAACACAGTTTACAAGGAAAGTATTATCCTGATATTGAAAACCAGGCAAGGATACCACACACACACAAATTACGGGTTCACATCCCTAATGAACACAGATGTAAAAATCCTCAACAAAATTTTAGCAAACCAAATTCAACAATAAATTAAAAGGATCATATACCCTGATCAAGTGGGATTTAGTCCAGGGATGCAAGGATGGCTCACCATCTGCAAATCAGACAACATAATACACCACATAAACAAAATGAAGAATAAAAATCATATGATCATTTCAACAGATGTAGAAAAAGCACTTGACAAAATTCAACATCCATTTATGATAAAAACTCTCCACAAAGCAGGTATAGTGGAAACATACCTCAACATAATAAAGGGCATATACGACAAGCCCATAGCTAACATCACACTCAATGGTGACAAGCTCAAAGCTTTCCCCCTAAGATCAGGAACAAGACGAGGATGCCTACACTTTTGCCACTTTTATTCAATATAGTACTGGAAGTCTTAGCCAGAGCAACTAGGCAAGAAAAAGAAATGAAAGCCATTCAAATTGGAAAGCAAAAAATAAAGCTTTTTCCCTATTTACAGATGGCATGATTTAATATATAAAAAACTCTGAAGACTTCATTAAAAAAATTTTGAATTAATAAACAAATTTAGTAAAGTTGCAGGATACAAAATCATTACACAAAAATCTGTTGTTTCTTTACACTAATAGTGACCTATCAGAAAGCAAAATTAAGAAAACAATCCCACTTGTAACTGCATCAAAAAGAATAAAATACCTAGGAGTAAATTTAACCAAGGGTGTGAAAGATTTATATATTGAAAACCATAAGACATTAATGGAAGAAACTGAAGAAGACACAAATAATAGAAAGATATTCTGTGCTCATGGCTTGGGAGAATTAATGTTATAATGTCCATACTACTCTAAGCAATATACACATTCAGGGCAATTCCTATCAAAATTCCAATGATATTTTTCACAGAAATAGAACAAACAATCCTAAAATTCCTATGAAACCATAAAAGCAATCTTGAGAAAGAACAAAGCTAGAGGCATCACACTTCCTGATTTCAAACTATATTACAAAGCTACAGTAATTAAAATAGCATGGTATTAGCATAAAAACAGACACATAGATCAAGGAAACAGAATAGAGAGCACTGAAATAAACCCACTCACATGTGGCCAATTAATTTATGACAGAGGAGCCAAGAATATACAATGAGGAAAGGACAGTCTCTTTAAAGAACAATGCTGGGAAAACAGGACAGCCGAATGCAAAAGAATGAAACTGTACCACTATCTCACCCTATACACAAAAATTAACTCAAAATGGGTTAATTAAAGACTTGAACATAAATCCTGTAACCACAAAACTCCTAGAGGAAAATGTAAGCTCCTTCACATGGGCAATGATTTTTTGAATCTGACACCAAAAGCAAAAGTAACAAAAGCAAGAACAAACAAGTGAGACTACATAAAACTAAAAAGCTTCTGCACAGCACAGGAAACCATTAACAAAATGAAAAGGCAATCTACTACATGGAAGCAAATAATTGCAAATCAGATATCTGATAAGGAGCTAATGATAAAAGTATACAAAAAAATCACACAACTCAATAGCAAAAAAAGAAAAAGTTAGATTAAAAAATGGGCAAAAGATCCCAATAGACATTTTCCAAAGATGACATACAGATGACATGAAAACACGCTCAGCAACAGATACAGGAAAAAATGCTCAACATCATTAATCATCAGGAAAATGTCAATCAAAACTATAAGATATCATCTCACACCTGTTAGAATGGCTACTATCAAAAAGACAAGAAATAGCAAGTATTGGTGAGGATGTGGAGAAAAGAGAACCACAGAGCACTGTTAGTAGGAATGCAAACTGGTGCAACCACTCTGGAAAGCAGTTTGGAGGTTCCTCAAAAAATTAAAATAGAACTACCATGTGATCCACCAGTTCTACTTCTGGGTATTTATCAGAAGAAAACAAAAAACACTATTTAAAAAGATACAGATAGGGAGGGTATAGCTCAATGGTAGAGTGCATGCCTAGCATGCATGGGGCCCTGGATTCAATCCCCAGTATCTCCATTAAAAATAAATAAATAAGCCTAATTATTCCACCCCCAAAAAGGCTATAGATATATCTCCATGTTTATTGCAGCATTATTCACAATACCAAGATACAGAAACAACCTAAGGATTCATCAATGAATTAATGGATAAAGCAACTGTGGTATACATACAATGGAATATTATCCAGCCATAAAAAGAATGAAATCTTGTCATTTGCCACAACATGGATGGACCCCGAAGGCATTTTGCTAAGTGAGATAAGTCAGACAGAGAAAGACAAAAATAGAGTGATCTCTCTTATACACAAAATCTAAACAATAACAACCACAACAAAATCAAGCTCAGAGATATAAAGAACAGACTGGTGGTTGCAAGAGGTGGGGGATGGGTAGGTGGGAGAAATGGGTGAACTGTGGGTTTTTTAAAATTTTCAATTGAATTAAAAAAATTTTTTTAAAGAAAGAAATGTTCTATATGTCTCTGTCCAACATGGCAGGTACTAGTCACATGTGGCTCCTTGAAATGTGGCTAGAAGGACTGAGAAAATCAATTTTTTAATTGCATTTTTCATTGGTTTAACTGAAATAGCTACATGTGGCTAATGGCTAATGCAGTAGACAGTCCAGCCCTAGACACACTCAGGTCTGACTTCTTCTGGCTTGTGGAGAAGGGGCCCTGTGAGAGGCAAAGTGGGGTGAAATGGGGCCCGGGTGCGGGGAAGGCTGCGGGTTCGCACAGACAGCAGCTGGGAGCACAGTTTAAGTGTCCTGTGCCATCTGACAAATGCACATGTGAATGGAAACGCCATTACACTCTACAGTTCTAAACTCCCAGGTATCTTCTTTCTACTTCTTTCCAACTCCACAGCCATCACGTAGGCTTAGGGAACAATCATCATACTCCTAAACTTCTCCCTAACATTGCCCATCTTGCCTCTCAAGTCTTCATTCTTAATCCTGAAGTCCATTTTAACCCACGTGCATAGGTCAGTCAGCCTTCTGCTCACACCTCTTCGGTGTCTTCCCACTGGTCTCAGAACAGAGTTCAAAGTGATGCCTGATCTGGTCCTGCCTGCCCACCTCTTCAGTCTGGCTCACACCCCTTTCCCTTGGTTGGCTTGGCTCAGCCACCCCTGTCTTATCAGGTCAGGGAGCACACCAGGCTCTCTGCTGCAGAGGCTGTCCGCATACACTTCCCTCTGCCTGAAATGCTCGGTTGAGCCCTACAACTAGTGAAATCCAGTCCCGACTTTAGCTCTTTCACACAAGCATCAGTTCTTCTCAGGAGGGCTTCCCTGTTCCCTCAGGTTGAGTCCTCTGTGCCAAGCTCTCCCATCACTCTCGTCTTTAATTGTTTGAAATCCAAATTCCCTATTAGAATATAAGTTCCACAGAGGCAGGACAAAGTCTTTTTGGATCTCCAGGGTCCCTATGCATCTGGCCCAGGGCCTGGCTCATGGAGATGATGAACCATCCTGGTTTGCCTAGAGTCCTAGTCCTAGTTTTGTTAGAACAGGCAGATAGCTAGATATGAGCAGAGAAAGGGGGGCACGGCCCAAATGGCAGGAAACCATACATCTTGTAAACAGCAGGGATCCTTGGGCAGACAAAGAAAAGCAGGAACTTCTGGACTGACAGGAAACCACTATTTTGGGGTGACAAGGATCCTAGAGACAGACAAAGAAAGGTGGGAAAGGGTAGAAATCTCTGGCATCTGAATGTAACCTTTTGCTCATTATGCCCTCGTTACAATAAAATTAACCTTGTAAATAAGAAGTACCCATTATGCACCAATGTCATGACACTTTCGATCAAGACTAAATGACAAAAAATCCCTCTTCCCCTGGGTAAGGTGGAGCTGGAATTAAAATCAGGAAATGTGACCCCAAAGCCCTTCCTCCCAATGAATATTTTGCCCATTCATTTTCACACTTCAAATAACCAACTTGCCAAAGAAACTCAGTGCCACTTCTCACCTGAGTCTGCCCGTTCTCCCCTTGAGAGTGTTCTATCTCTTAATAAATCCTTGCTGGGACCACTCAGTCTTGTCTCTGAATTCCTTCTGTGATGAGCCAAGAATCTGCTCTCTGGTAACAGTTTGGACCCTAAATGTCCTATGTCCTGGCAAACCCCTCAGTCCTAAATAAAAGAGGAAGGTTGGTTGTGCACTCAGAGAATATCTACTGCATGACAAGCAAACATTCCCCTTAAGAATGTTACAGGAAAGATAGAGTGAAAAAAGGCACACACATAAGCATATGCAATTAGTAAAACCCAACAATTAAACATAAAATTATTCAATATGATCCTCCACAAGATCAATCACCAGACTGTTATTTCAGAAAAGTTTACAGAAACAAAGTTAATTGTTATTAGAAGCCAAGGTGTAGAGCACAATCTTTGGAAACTACCGCCCTAGCCTTCAATCTGTTAGTTGTTGCTTAGTATTCCTCCAAGTGATTTTAAATCTCATTAAAGAGGAGAGGGTATAGCTCAGTAGTAGAGCACATGCCACGAGGTCATGGGTTCAATTTCCAGTACGTCCGTTAAATTTAAAAAAACAATAATAAAGAAACAAACAAACAAACCTAATCCCGCCCCCAAAGGAACACAAAAAATAAAAATTGAAAAAATCTCATTGAGAAAAAACAAGACCAAACAGAAAACACTTGCTCAAAATACATCTGGTTGCTGGTCAAGTCATTTTTAAACTTCTGCTACTAATATAAATAAGTTCAAATTATTTTTCGCCCATGTGCCCCTGTATTTTGAATCTTTGTGGAGGATTCACAGGGCTTTCAAAGTCAAACTGAGCGGGATCTGAGGAACGCTGCTGAGTGTTCCTGCTAGTCTTTAGTGGGGTGACTTATGATACCACATATACACGTAAAAAATTTATATATTTATACTTATATATAAAATCCTGAATTTTTTAGTAGTATGGAATACAAATAAATCTGTATTTGTTTTACTTATTTATATTTACATGTCTGTTTAATGTGTACTTATTGTACATAACTGTATTTACTTAATTATTTACACACGCATAACCACACACCTTACTATCTTTCCCTTGAATATAATCCATCAAACATAAATAATTTTTCTGAAGATATCCTCACTCTTAGCGACAAGCTGTGTTTACAATCCGAGCACAGGGAAGGCCTATTAAGCAGTTCTGCGCAGCAGAGGCTGCTGGAACCTGTTGTTTCACAGTACTCACCTGGTCACACAAACCCACGGATCAGTGAAGACAGGGGAACCTGGAGGCTTGTTTCAACTCAAACTTGAGCTCCAGAGATGCTTTACTTGCCTGGGGTTAGGGGAGAAAAAGAAAAAGGGTATAAAGATTTCTTTTGAGGCCTTTTATAGGGCATACATAATACAGTTGCTGGATGGAAAAGCCACACTACTCCCTTTTTTGTATTAACTGTATTGATTTAACGTAATCGTTGGCCATGACTGGATTTTCCTGATTCCTGTCCAGCCATCTGCTCCCCAAGCGGGAGAAAGCAGCTTCATGCGGTGTGCGTTTGCCTTGCTCAACTTACTTGGCTGGACAGAGATTTGTTTGCTGACTCCCGACACTTTTAACACGACTTGTCACTCAGGGGCGCTAAAAGTGACTCCTCTAACCTTTAAGCTCCTTCAGGGCTTTGAAGATTTTAAAACCCTAGAGCAAGATTTCCAAACCTCGGCACTATTGATAATGCTTTGTCACGGGGACCCTTTAGTGCACAGGAGGATGTCCAGCAGGATCCCTGGCCTCCGCCCACTAGAAGCCACTAGCAGCCCCTCCCATTTGTAACAACCAAAACAATGCCTCCAGAAGTGACTAAAAGTCCACTAGGAAGCAAAATCACACCAGGGAAAGGTGATGGGGAGGGGCTTTCTGAGGAGTGAACGGCGGCGCCCAGAGCCAGGAGGAAATGGAGGCTATGGGCCGACCGCGGGAACAGCCTGAGGCCCCCAGGAGTGAAAACGGGGCTCACGGGGAAGGGGGAGGGACGCCGGAGCCCGTGACTGGGGTGCCCCAGGCCCATGCCCCTCCCTGGACTCCTACGGGAGCCCCGGGACTGCCCGCCGCTCACAGAGTCCTGTCCCTCGCTTTGAGGCCGAACGTACCACGTGAATCCCGACCCCCGCGGAGAAGACACCACACAGCGTAGGCAGCCACCTCGCAACTCCTTCCTCAGCACCACCCCGCACTTCCGCTTCCGGTCTCGGGCAGACAGCCCTGGGCTTCAATTTCCGGCGCCTGGCCGACGGGGACAGCAGGACGCCGTGGGGCTCCGGGTTGAGGCGGCTGTGGAGTCGGGCGGGACGGGAGGGCGGGTACCTTGCGCCCAAGTCTCGGACCAGGTGTTCTAGTTAGCTGAGTGCAAGGCTGGGCCGTCAGCTGCGTCAGCACCAAGGACTGAGACCACTTATAGGAGCGGGGCTGTGGGCAGGTACCAACTTCTGGGCGGAACCATGCCTGGAGGGCAGGGCTGTGGGCGGACACCAGTTCCGGGACGCGGCTGAGGGCGGAGCTATGGCTGGGTGCTGGACCTGGGGGGCCGTGCTAGGGCCTGACGGTGGGCGGAGACCAATTCCGGGGCGTGGGGGTAAGGCGGGGATGGGGCTGGAGTAGGCAGGGCGGGCAGGACGTTGATAAGAGAGTCAACTCCAGGGACAGGGGTGAAGGCGGGGCTTTCCATGGATTTCCCGGACTGTACAGGTAGAAGGATGCTAAACAAACAACTTTTTCCATGTTCGCAGGAACCCAATAAAACGACATACTCATATTTAGGAGTGTGCGTGTGTGTGTGTGTGTGTGTGTGCGTGCGCGCACAATTGCTGTTCTTAATTTTTTTTAATTGGATGATATATTCACATTTCTCGTTAACTTGCTGTCCCAAGCCAGTAGATAGGGATCTAAAGCTATTTCATTTTAACTTGGGGGGGGGGGTGTGCTAAGTCATAGATACACACATAGAAAATCTTCAAACAGTGGTGCAGTCAGTAGAATATTCTCACTCCCATAACCTTCCCCAGTCCTTTTGCCCAGAGATAAATATCGTTTTCTCTTCTAACCTTCCATATACAGCCCCTCCATATACAGTGTATATATGTATGTACAAGCCCAAGAGGGGTGTCCCCAAGCAAAAACTGAAGCTGATAAATTGTCTTATGCATCTGAATCTACTGAAAAGAGATTTAAATTTATGCTGGAGAGAGATGAACCAATGATAAACTACTGATAGGAATAAAACAAAGAAACCAGGGAATTTTACCATTTAAAAGATCCAAAGGAAAAAGTGAGAAAGAAAATATATTCATAATATCCTACCTGATCTGCCTCTGAATCAGATTCATGTCATGAAATGGTGAACATTTATGTAGTAAAACAGTAGACACTGACTTTTGATTTATCCTTATTTATTATATAATTATATTGGGCAATGGGAATTACGTTTTAAGATAGCACGAGAACTACATGCTAATTTTTTCAGAGATGAAAGTAATTAGAAAAAGAATCAAAAGCGGAAAAGTGAAAAAGCTGTATAGGTAGCTAATTTAGAAATATAGAATTACAACCAGAAAAACAAAGAACTTGTTTGTGGGAGTCAGAGGAAAGACTGGGGGATGTAGTTTTTCATAAGGCTTGAAGTATTTACTTGAGATATATGTGTATAGACACACACAAACACCAAACACATTCCAAAGGGATCATCAAATTCTAGGAAGAATTTATTTTAAAAGGTTCACTTTGTGTCCATCAAGAGACAACTGGATAGAGAAGTTGTGGTATATTTATACAATGGAATACTACTCAGCCATAAAAAATAATAAAACCATTTGCAGCAACATGGATGGACCTAAAGATTGTCATTCTAAGTGATGTAAGGAGGAAAGAGAAAGAAAAATACCATATGGTATCACTCATATGTGGAATCTAAAAAAAAAAAAAACCCCACAAACAAACTTACTTATAAAACAGAGACAGACTCATAGACATAGAAGGCAAACATATGATTACCAGGGGGGTGGGGGTGGGAAGGGACAGATTGGAAGTTTGAGATATGCAGATACTACTGTATATAAAATAGATAAACATGTTTATAGCACAGGGAACTATATTCAATATCTTGCAGTAACCTATAATGAAAAAGAATATGAAAAGGATTATATGTATGTATATGTATGACTGAAACATTACACTGTACACCAGAAATTGACACAACATTGTAAACTGACTATACACTCTAATTTAAAGAAAGTTTAATTATGGGAAAAAAGTATAAAAAAGAGAAATGTCTGAAATTAATATTCAAATCTCCCACCTCAACATAGTAAAAAAAAGTAGGAAAATAAACTTAGAGCAAACAAAAAGAAGATACTAATAAACATAATAAAAAATCAATGAATTTTAAAGAAGTGCAATGGAAAAAGTGATACAAAACATAAAGCAATATGAGAGGAAATAAAATCCTTAAATAAATATGTACCATGTTTATTAATGCTTATACTCTTGTAAAGAGTTCATTTTCACCCAAAGTACTCGAATCAAAGTAATAAAGTTACAAGCAGAATCTAATTTTAGACAGTAAAGACACTGATTCTCAAATTCACAGGAAAGGGAATGTTTCAAGAAAAAAGTACGAACTTTTCTGGAGGAAAAAAAGAACTATGAGGGAAAAAGTGAAAAGAGGAATATATCAGATACTCTCTAAACTTTGTTATTGAGGGGAAAAACCCAACAAACTGAAGAGGAAAAAAGGTAATCCAGGTTGTGTCAACCTCATGTATATATATGAAAGTTTAGAATTTAATGAAGCTGCCATTTCATGTAAGTTGGAAAATGATGATTTAAAATGACTTAAGGAGAATGCATTACAACTTTTAAAAGTTGGCTAACTACTGCTTTCAGAAAAAAACTAAGCCAAAATAAAAATTTTTAACTCTAAAATATCTAAAATAAAACATGGGGAAATGAGATGTAACTTAGATATTTTACCCAATTAAGTTTTTGCACTCACTGCTAAGTTAATAAAACAAAACAGAGAAGATACAATAAAGAATAATTTGAAAAGTTCTTAGTTATAAGAAGTGGTGGGATAGAGGAGTGGCTGAAGCAATAAGGATGTGCTTACTGTATACTTAATGATGGAAGAGGCTAGATTCAAGTGTAAAAGCTTTGAGGACAGCCATTAAAATGAGACAGAATGCCTACCTGTAAGTCTTGATGACTGAGGGTAGTTGTACACAGAGACTCCTAAAACAAGAGGTGAGAATTTCTTGATAAATAGAGGTAAAGCAGTTTTAGAATGAATAAACATATACTATTATGTATCTGACTGGTTTATTGTTTAAAAGCCAAATACGTGATAGAGACTTACGATATAAAACCTCAATGCCTATTTCTCTTAGAAACCATTTGCTTCCTTAAACCTTTTGTAGAGTTCTTATCAGGTCTTATCAGAATAATGTAGCACTTTGGGGCAAAGATGCAGCCTAATAGCCCTTCACTGGAAGCCACGATGGAGGAGGGCCCCACGGCCACCATGACCGTGCCCTGGGTGCTGTGGGAGACGGGCAGGAAGGCGACCCAGACACTGCAGAACACCAGCATGCTGAAGGTCAGGAGCTTGGCTTCACTGAAGGTGTCAGGCAGGTTCCGGGCCAGGAAAGCCAAGGAGAAGCTCCCCAGGGCTGAGGAGCCAAGGTATCCCAGGACACAGTAGAAGGCGGTGACCGAGCCCTTGTTGCACACGGTGATGAGGTTCTTGGGCTCAGAATGTGTGTCCATCTCAATGGAAGGGGGAGAGGTTTCCAACAGACCCCACAGATCATCACTTGGATCAGGGAGCAGATGGGAATGACATAGTTAGACGGCACCTGTCACCAGCAGTCGCCTCCTGGTTCTGCCTGGTTTCATGGACTTGAATGCCAGAATCACATTGAGGGTTTTGGCCAACACAGTGGCAACAGCCACAGTGAACACAGCTCCAAATGTGACTTGTTGGAGGATGCAGGTGGCTGTGTTGGGACGGCCAATGAAGAGTAAGGAGCAGAGGAAGCACAAGAGGGAGATGAGCAGGACGTAGCCGAGAGCCTGGGATGGAGTCGGCCGCACACCAAAGCTGTGGGCTCTTGTAGGCACTTGTCACTCAATTAAACCCAGAGTCTGTTGTCAGGGTGCCCAAAGCACAGCTGAGGACTCAACTCACGTTCTGCCCTTCTGTTTTCAGTCACTCTTTGGCCCTCTGTAATCACCCTTCCTTCTCCACCACTTATAAAACTGCTCCATCAAAAGTGTTCCAGAAAGTCCAGAAAATGCCAGATTTTTCCTAACCTACATCATTCCCTTTCCTTCCTGATCTAGTGAAACAGTCTTCCCCTCTGGCTTCTGTAACATGACACCTTTATTCCACCATTTATGTGTTTGGTACAAACAATTATGACACTTATTGAACAAATGGTTTACAAATCAAATGAACTTTATTAACAAGCAATGTTGTGTTTATTGAATAATTACAAATTACGATGTACCCCACGTTGTGAGGTGGACAAGTTTTGGTGACTCAGGACCTATTTCAGGGCAAAGGCAGTAAGATTGCTGGCAAGTCATTTTCAGCACAAAACATTTCCAAAGAATATGTTCCTTCTTAAGAATCAAAGGTTAAATCTGTTTTTAAAAATCAAACAGGAAATTTTTAGGTAACAGATAAGGATGTAACACGTAGCATAAGTGCTAATTGAATTACATAAAAATGTCTTATGTCTGATTTAGAATTTGGCACAACAATGACCAAAAAAGGGGGGGGCGCTGTAACTCATGTCAGAATGAGAAGCAAAAGCAAGCTTAATAAAATAAGATTTTTCTTGAATTAATTTAATATTAAAAAATTATCTATTTAGAGTAGGTATCATTTCCTCCTTGAGTGTAATTAATGGACTTATATTATATTATATTATAGCTGAAAACACTAAAAACCCCTCAGACTAGGTTACCTCCATAGGCTTCAATAAAGAAGTCATGATAAACAGAAACTGAGGTGCACAAGGACAGCAAAAATCTTTTTTCTTGTCTCATGAAACCCAATCTCTTAACACAAAACCCTTTACTCTTCCCATATTTGTCAAACAAAAGGGTTCAATAGAGTACAATGTTAATATCACAGAGCATCTTGGTCCAGAGCAGGAAGCAGGGGTGACATCCAAAGAGGCAAGTAGGAGGGAGGGCTGTCCCACAGTGAACCCCTTCCCAGAGGCCACACCACTCGGCTTCTTCAGGACAACCTTCTACTTTTCACCTAGTTCTCAAGACATTCTTTTGGGCTCCTGGCTATCTCCATCTCCCTGGAAGCCTGTCTGCCCTCAGGGCCACAGCCAGTCTCTCCCTTGCTTTCTTCACTTTCCGAGACTGTTGGTGAATATCTGCATATGTGACTGGTTGTCTGCAGAGGGGATGCGGGAGGAAGAGATCCAATTCTGGGGCCGTCTCTGCCCCCGTCTGAAGACTGGACAGTGATGGGCTCAGGGCTGGTGTGCAGAGACCCTGCGCCAGCATCGCCCATGGATTCACCTGCCACACCTGCTGCGATTATTTCTAAGATACTTGAGGAGCTCTCCAAAGTGCTGAAAGGTTCTCCTTCAGGGCTGCAGGCCTGGAGTCCCTGCAGTCTCCTGTATGCACAGACTTGCTGGGGTTTCTCCAAGGTCTCCTCCCACTTCCTGCACTTGACCACATTGCCAGGATGGGAGGTAACCCTTGTGACCGGGCTCTTGAAAATGCAGCTGGTCAGCCTCATAGGAAATGCAGTTCTGTCCCGTTGTCTCTGCTTGGCCCTGGCTAAATGGACTTTTCTTTTCTTCTCCAACATCTGGGGCATCAGACTTCTTCTGAGCTTCCCCTTTGAAAACAAAGTGTAATGTAAAATTTGAATAAAATTGGGGGTGGAATGACTGCCAGTCAAGGAGAATGTTCTCAGCTCACTTGGATAACCACCCTTCTCTCTCCCTGGAGAAATGGGTCTTGAACTAATCTGTGCATCACAGTCATTTGGAGGGCTCTTAAAACTCAGATGTCTGGATCTCAACCCAAGTGAGTCCAGGTGGGGACAACAATTTGCATTTCTGTGTTCCCAGCTGATGGTGACACTGCTGGTACAGGCATCACACGTTGAGAACTGGGGCATCGAGCAGATATGCATCAAGGACAGAAAGCTCAAGGTCACTCCCCAGCACCAATTCCAGACTCTTGCCCCTCCACCAGCCTCCTCTAAGGATGTTCTCCTCTTCCCATCTCTGTCACTGTCAACCACACACATGCTGGTATCCCTTACCCACCATCATTTGGACAGAGGGATCACAGTACCATTTGTATCCCAAGATACTAAACTTTTCAGTATCTCCCTTTCACCTTGCTTTAAGACACACAATTACTTAGTTTTCATCATCCTTTAGTGCCTCATCTCCAGCAAAATCATGTACCTCTCAGCCCTTAGACTCACTTTCACACCTAAGTCCCACCTTCACTCAAATATTCTCCTGCTCCTAAAGCAACTTAGAAAATCCATATTCCCATTACACAGATCCATTTAAGCACAAAGAAATCCTCTGTAAACAGTCATTTTTACTCCTCTGACTCCCTTCCTTCCCTGCTCCTCCTCCTCCGTCAGTCTGAGCTCTACCATCTCGCTTAACACAACAACCAATGCTCCTTAGAAGTCGGTCCTGCTCACACATCTGTTCCAGATCTACACCTTCTTCTAGGCAATCCCATCCATCTCCCTGGTTCCAAATATCATCAGTGAACTAGAAACGCACACAAAATTGGCACCGACCTGGCTTAAACCCTAAGACCCTTAAGTATCCCTCTGCACACTCACCACATCAGTGATAAAACCAGTGGCTCAACTCACCAGTCAGCGACCAAGTCCCACGCTGAGCTGGGTGGTTCCCCAAAATCACACCTCAGTGTCCCCTAAACTCACTTGTTCGTACAATATCCCATCTGCCCCTGAATGGCATTCTGGACACCCTACCGCCCCACATTCTTTGCCAAGTAATCATCCATTTGCCTTCCTGAATCCACCTAAAGTTTCTCAAATTTTGAATAATTCTCGCACAACTTTCATCTGACCTAAAAAATACCATTTCCACAGAATGACCTTTCCTGATCCAGTATCAAAATTAACATTACATTTTCCCTGTGTTAACTTTTTTCAATATTTAATTTGATTTGTAATATTATCTATTTATTTTCTACATCTTCCTCACTAAGTTGGGCACTCAAGCAGAGAGCACTAATGAGAACTTGAATGTTTACACGGATACAGTCACATCACTTTCACAGTCGAAGGAGCTCAGATATCTTTTCTGAGAGAAGTTATTCAAACTCCAAAAAAAAAATACTTTCCAAATTTTTCAAATAAATGCACACAACTGCAATTATTAAATGATTTCATTTATTTTCTGGTAGATGGCAAGAAATTATTCCTAAGATTTCAAATCCTTCCTCTCTGAAATCTACTCTAAGACTCTTCACAATAATCTATTTAAAATGTAAACCTAATCAGTGCGCCTTCCTTTTAAATCTCACATTTCTGTCTACAGAAGATATTTTATAAAATAGAAGAGCATAAATCTCATTTTATTCCTGTTGTCCTGCTGTTATTAATACTATCCCTTTTCTTACTCAAGATATTCTAGTTTGGAGGGAAAATTACTTGATCCTCCCATTTATAGATCACCTATTACTTGCCAAGTAGTGCACTAAAACTCCCCACTCAGAATTTAATTTAACAAAGTCATTGCCCCAGACTATTTTAATCTTCGTGAGAGAAAAGTGTTACAGACTAAGGAATGTCTAATAGTGTTGGGTATAGTTAAGTGCTATGATAAACAGTAAGGTCAACACAGAGACAGTGGCAGAGGGAGATACGGAGGAAGAGAAGGAAGAAGGGAGAATGAAATTAGCTACAATTATTGATGATGAAGAGATTGGGGAAAGCTTAACTGATGACATATTTGAAGCAGAGAACAGAATTTTTATAAAAGAAGAAAAAAAAAAGACCAAACACATTGTGGGTAAAGATTTACCGTGAAAGAAAATAATTTTTTAAAATCTTTTTTTGGGGGAGAGCAGGTAATCAGGTTTGTTTGTTTGGTCGTTTATCTTTAATGGAGGTACTAGGGATTGAACCCAGGACCTCATGCATGCTAACCATGTTCTCTACTACTTGAGCTATACCACCCCCCCACTATGAAGGAAAATAATTTAAACACCCTAGACCAAATGCTACTTCCACTACCTAGTAATTTTGGTTTAAAAAATTTATCCACTATCCCAAGATAGCATCATATATAAAAATATACTAAATCTTGAATACTTCTTAACAAACATTAGCACCTAGGAAATAACTTTCAAGATAACTTCTTGTTTCAAGAGCCAAAGTCTGCTAACTTAGAGATTTTATGGAAGAGAAACAGGATACAAATGGACGCTGCTGTCATCAGTTTGGATTCCACACTCACCAGAAGAGGCCGGCTTGGAAAGGTTGATGCAGGTTCCCCCATCTTCCAAGAGTTGTCTTCTGACCCACTCCTGAGATGCAGTCTGTAGTTTGCTGGAAAGTGCATTGACTTCTGCCTCTGATTCCCCTTTTATAGAGGAAGAAGTTAGATAATCCAACTGGTGGATAATCTAGAGGAGACACCCTATCTCAGATCAAAGAGATTGGAGAGGTTCCTAAATCTTTATCCACAAACACAAATAGAAGGGACTGTTGACACTGGCATGCCGTCTGAGATGAAAAATTGTAATCCATTTGTGAATGGGGGTGCTATTTGCACTTTCTATCAACACTTTACTGTTTCCTTTTGTTTTGTTTTTTTTTTTGAAGTATAGTCAGTTACAATGTGTCAGTTTCTGGTGTACAGCACAATGTCCCAGTCATGCATATATTAATGTTTCCTTTTTCACTCAGTATAGATGCCATCCACAAAAGGTTATGAGAGTTTCTCTATACTAACACCAAAATACAACTTATATTTTAATAGAAACTGCCCCAGGCAGTGTCCATATCAGGCATAGATGAGTCCAGGAATGGGCCTGGGTCTCTCACAGCCGCTCTGCAGGAGATGCGTAACTTCTGGAGATATGAGGAGTCAGATGTGGGAAGTGAAGAGAGTGTGGGAGAGACTGGCTGTGGCCTTGAGGGCAGATGGAATTTCCAGAAAGAATGAGGAGCTAAGAAAGACCCCCTGAAAACACAGGGAGAAAGGCTACATCAGCGCTGAAGAAAAGGAGAGTGGTGTGGTCCTTGAGAAATTTGCCAGGAGGTGGACTTGACTTTTACCAGCATCTCCTTGCAACGTCCATCAAGACCTTCACTTTTCATAGGAAACCTCAATTTGTATTTACCATGATTTTTCTTCTTTTTATATTAAAATCTATATGATAATTGGGCTCAAGAATTATGTAGTGTTTTGAACTTACATTTCTTCTAGTACTTACACTCAAGGAGTGTGACACCTATTTATCCCTTTTTCTCTTTGTAACTTCATTGATCTATTGTTTATCTTTATGAAAATAGCATACTCTCTTTATTGCTCAAATTTTTCAGGTGGCTTGAAATCACTTAGGAATGCTCCTCCAAATTTGTTCTTTTTCAGCAGTTTCCAATTCTAGGCCCTTTACATTCCTAAGTGAATTTTAGAATAGGTTGATCAATTTGCACCAAAAAAAAAAAAAAAAAAAAAGCTCACCACTGTGATTATGATTATAATTGCATTGAATTAATAAATCTTCTTTGTGAAGAATTGGCATCTTAAAAATGTTGAATCTGCAAACGCATGAACAAAATATATGCCTACATTTTTCAAGTCTTCTTTAATTGTGCTAGCATTATTTTGGACCCTTCCATGTGCCAGCCTTACCCATCTTTTATCAGTTTATCTGTAAGTAGATCACACTTTATTTCAATTTCAGAGAGAATAATTTATTTTCATTTAATAATTTAATAGATTAAATAATGAAGAACTAATATTGCAGTTGAATAATTGTGTGACTGAATAAATTAAATATATAATTAAATTATGATTCTAATAATGATTTCATAATTTAACTTTATTTTATTTTTCATTTATTTCACTACACTGATTATTTGCCAATATATAGAAATACAAGTGGTCACTTTATGTTGCCCATGGATCATACAACTTTGCTAAACTCACGTATTAGTTTAGCTGTGTGTGTGTGTGTGTTTTCCATCGGATTTTCCACATAGGTAATCTTGTCATCTGTAAATAAGCACAGTTTGCTTCTTTTATTCCAACCCGGATTACATTCAGTTATGTTTCCTATTTTATTCCACTTCATAAAACTTACAGCAAATGAGGAAGCAAAGTGCTGAGAACAGACACCCTTGTTTCGTTTGATCTTAGGGGGAAAGCATTCACTCCTTGCTGATGAAGTCTGGTGTAAACAGTAGGATTTTGTAGATGCTCTTTATCAAGTTGAGGAAATTCCCTTCTATCTTACTGTGCTAAGAGTTTTGATCAGTAAAGTATTTGGGGATTTCTGAAAAGCTTTTTAATACATTGAGATGAACATATGATTTTTCTTAGTTTGCTAATATGGTGAATTACACTGATTGCTATTCAAAGGTTACATGAAATTTCGGTTCCGGGGATTAAACTCCCACGGGGTGATAAGGTATGATATTTCTTATACATCATGGGCTCTAACTTGCTAAAATGCCATTAAGAATTATTGTGTGTATGTTTATTAGGGATTTTGATGTGTGGTTTTCTTTTCTTACAGCATCTTTATTGGGTTTAGTGTCAGGTAATCATGCTAGCTTCACAGAATGAGATGAAAAGTGAGAGTTTTTATAGAACTGATATGACCTCTAACTTAAATATTGGGGGAATTCACCCAAGAAGCAATCACTGAATTTCCACTCTTCTTCCAGCCTTTGGACCCAGGAATAAAATTTAACATTATTCTTAAAAAGTTCTTCTTTTTAATACCCAATTGGATTCCATCAGCTACCATGATACAAAGAATGATTGCGTCTAGATACGTAAGAGAAATGGACAAAAATCATCTCCCCATTGCTCCTATCCAAATTATCACTCAAGGTTATTCCAGCCTTGAGGAAATTGGTTAGAGTCCTCCATTTTGGGGGGTACGAATGTTATAAATTACCTTTGCGCATATTATATATCTTTATTAAAGACCTTTTGAAAAGCAATCTATTTCTGGGGCTTGGAGTGGTATGTGGAAAAATCTAATTTCTTTGATGTTTATGATCTCTTTAGGTTTTCTACTAAACCTCTGCTGGGTCAGGTAATTATCACCCAATGGGACTGAATTTGTGATAAAAAGAATTGAACAACTTTTGACATGTCACAAAGTGTTGTAAGTCTCAGAGGCAAATAAAAATTCCTCTTTGTAAAAGAAAACTAGTAAGAAACAAGGCAAATTTTAAAAGTAAATAAAGCTTTAATTCACTTTTCCCAGACTATACCAGTTCAAGTAGGTATGGTTGCCCCAAATGTCATTATTTGTGGTAATGGATCTATTTGACACATATTAAATATAACTTCTGTGTATACTGCATACATATTTTAGAGTTCATGACCTGTAACAAAATCCCATATATTTAGATACTGGAAGAAACACTGAAGTCCTATGAATAGAAATAATTCAAACAAAAATACCTGAGGACAATTAAATAATGTAAATTTTAATTAAGGATAAATCACCTCATATGGGAAACTTTAAAAATACCTCTTAGGACCTGAATAGACATTTCTCCAAATACATACAGATCTCCAACAGGTACATGAAAAAATGCTCAACATCGCTCATCAGGCAAATGCCAATCAAAACTACAATGAGCTATCACCTCACCCCTGTCAGAATGGCTAACATCAAAAAGACAACAAATAACATGCACTGGCAAGGATGTAAAGAAAAGGGAACCCTCGTGCACTGTGATGGGAATGTAAATTGGTGCAGCCACTATGGGAAACAAAATGGAAGTTCCTCAAAAACTTAATAATAGAACTGCCATACGATCCAGCAATTCCACCTTTGTGTATTTACCCAAAGAAAACAAAAACACTAATTCAAAAAGCTATATGTACCCCTATGTTTATTGCATTATTATATACAATACCTCAAGATATGGAAGCAATTTGAATATCCATCAATAGATGAACGAATAAAGAAGATGTGGTATGTACGTACAATGCAATAGTCATAAAAAAGGAAAAATCCTGACATTTGCAGCAACATGGATGGAGCTAGAAGGCATTATGCTAAGCAAAATAAGTCATAGAAAAACAAATACTGTATGATCTCACTTACATGTGGAATCTAAAAAGCAAAACAAATTAACAAACAAAACAAGACAAAAACAAACTTATAGGTACAGAGAGCCAACTGGTGGTTGCCAGAGGGAGGGGGTTGGGGTTGGGAAAAATAGGTAAAGGGGATTAAGAGATAAAAACTTCCGCTTATAAAATACATAAATCATGGGGATGTAATATACAGCATAGTCAATAGCACTGTAATAATATTGCATGATGGCAGATGGTTACTGAACTTCTCATGATGATCACTTTGTAATGTATTTGATTGTTGGATCACTATGCTGTACACCTGAAACTAACATAATGTTGTACATCAACTATAATGGAAAAAACATTAATACAAGGGACCAATTTTCACATTAACATTTTTAATGCCTCTCAAATACTTTGTAAAAAAAATGGCCCAAAGAATACACAGAATTATCATATTGGAAACACTGAAAAATACATAATACACTGATTGAGTAGAAATATTTCATCTAAAATATTTTTAATTAATCAAAAGTATTTAACTTAACCTTGAGATTGGGTAAATTAGAAAAAGAACAGAAGAATCACAAGGAAAGCAGGAGAGAATAAAGAGAAAAGGAAATATTATATCTTTAGGAAATATATAGTTTAAAATCTCTTTTTTAAAGCCAAGCACTTATTTTTAGCTACCAAATCAGGTACAAAATAAAGAAAGTTCAAATATCTAATGAATATGGTGCAGACAAATAAATTATTTATGTTCAATGTTTATACGTTGGCTTTTTTTTTTTTTTGTTTTGTTGCTCTTGTTTTAAACTGTTTTCAAGGCTGAGCAAACACAGAGAGTTTCTTTTTAACCTTCTAAATGAAGAATTCCATATTTGGTTAAAGAAAAAATGTGCAATGTTTTCCATCTTTATACACATACACACACACACACACACACACCTATGACAGTTAACAGATCAGTGCTTAGCAAACAGCACAGTGGATTGGCATCAGAGCATCGTGGGTTTAAGTGCCAGCTCTCCCACTTTCTAGAGTGTGACCATTGGTGTGTTATTTTCCCTTTTTGAGTCTCCTTCTTTTCTTAAACAGAAAACATGATAGTCCCTACATCTCAAAAGCTGTCGTGAGGATGAAATAACATTCAATTAGCAGATCAATTGGTCAAAATTTTTCATTACTACTACTTTAATTATCAATTCAATAACAAGGAGATCTCAGCTTAACAAAGTAAGGCCTCCCTTAGTGTAAATAGTACTAAAGAATAGGGAAAGAATACAGTGGAAGCATATTTCCTTTTAATATGGAACTGCTGCTGTTGCGTTCCACAAGTCCATGGGAGAAAACATGAGCCCAGCTAGTCAGAGAGTGGGAAGAAGCTGGGTAGACCCTTAGCCTTGGACATAAGGCCTGCGCAGCTGCACCGCGGATGGGTGCTTTGGAGAGATGGGTGGGATGGAGGACCACTGGGATCACGCCCGCAGCTCCCTCTGTGGTCATCACTTTGACCTGAGCCCAGCTCTGCTGAGCACTTTGACCAAAGCCATCCGCACTTCCCGGTTCCTCAGACTGTAAATGAGGGGGTTGAGCGTGGGAGAGACGAGGCTGTAAAACAGGGAAACCACGTTGTCTTGGTAGGGGCTGTGGTAGGCGCCCGGAACCATGTACATGAACACGGCTGCTCCATAGAAGAGTCCCACTACTGTGATGTGTGAGCAGCAGGTGGTGAAAGTCTTGTTTCGGGCCTCCTCTGAGCTCATGCGTAGAACGGCCCCCAACACGTGGCCGTAGGAGCTGGCAATGAGGGAAAGCGGAAGCACCAGGATCAGCACTCCCGAGGTGGACAGCGCCAGCTCGTAGGCGGAGGTGTCCGCACAGGAAATCTTCAGCAGGGCTGGCACCTCGCAGAAGAAGTGGTCCACGGTGCGGGAGGCACAGTAGGGGAAATGCAGAGTGATGGAGGTCTGGACAGAGGCGTTCAGCACACCTGCCAGCCAGGAGGAACCCACCATGACCAGGCACACCTGGCGCCTCATGAGCACAGGATACTGCAGGGGGTGACACACAGCAACGTAACGGTCATAGGACATGAGGGCCAAGAGGATGCCCTCAGCCACACCCATCAGAGTCAGGAAGAATATTTGAGCCGCACAACCCCCAAAGGAGATGGAACCTTCTCCCTGCAGGAAGTCTGATGCCATCTTGGGGATGGTAACCAGGGAGAGGCCAACGTCAAACAAGGAGAGCTGGCTGAGCAGAAAGTACATGGGTGTGTGCAGTCGGGAGTCCATGCGGATCACGAAGAGCAGGACAGTGTTGCCCAGAAGTCCCATGATAAACATGGCAGCCACCAGGGAGAAGAGTAGCTGATGTGAACCTGAACGACTGAAGAGGCCCACCAGAATGAAGTCAGAGGCCACTGATTGGTTCACATCCCCCATGTTTTACATAACATACCTTTGCTGCAGGAAGAACAGGAGACCTATGGCAAGAAGTCTTAATGGGGATGGCAAATAAGTTTCATCCCATTTGCCAGTGGGCATGGGTTGGTAGTGGCTGTCTGGAGGACCATCTTGAGTTATGAGATCACAGCTAAAATTAGATGGGAAAGCCATAATCTTTTAGTGGTGTCTGACACAGGCATGGGATGGGAGAGCAGTCACTTGCATCACTGAATGAGATACCTGGCCACACCCCAGTCAAGAGATACCCACTGACTCTTGTAGCCCCAATTTCAGGGTCCAAGTCCAAATGCAGTAACATAGCCCCAGAATAACATTTCAATACTTGTTATCCCAAAGGTTCTGAGGCCAGAGTATAAGTGAGAGTCTAAAAAGACTTGGAGGTGAAATAGAGGATGATGGAGCTCAAGCCACAAACCAAGCAAGAAAAGAAAGAGAAGGGCCTGGGTCCAAATACCTGAATGAGAATCTGGAACAAAGAGAAATCTGTGATGGGCCAGCACTGTGGTCAATTTGAGGATCAGAATCGAGAGATTGTGAGCCAGAGAGACACTTGGATGACAGGAGGTTGGGAGTCAAACGGCCTGGGGGTTAGATTGGGGGAACAGCTATCAATGAGCTCAGCTATTACTGGTGGCTTCACTGCATTGGATGGAAGAGAAGTGACCTACAGGTAGTCTGACTCAATTTCAAGGACTGAGGTTAGACACCAGGCCTAGAAGAATGTGAATATCTAATAAATATTGCCTGAGTGAATGAGGTAGACAAGAAAGATGACCCCAGACCAGCAGGAGCTGCATACTTACATTAGGAATACTTAATTCCCTTGGCAATCTCCAAGTCCCCAGGCAAACCCAGATTTCCCTGGCTAAACATACATCACCCAAGACTCCAACCCTGAACAATTCAGGACCAAAAGAATGTGCATTCCCAACTGTAGCTAGTTAGAGAAGCAACAAGACTAGCCATTTAAGGGCAAATGGATTGTATTGAGGGTCTCACTGAAGTTCTTTGTCCTAAAGCTGCTATTCTTGCTCAGATGGCCTTCAAGATTGTCTTTAATTATCTACCATTCTGATTTTCCTATCATTCACCCCAAGCTACCATTCAGCCATATATTCAACAAAATTAGTCACACACTGAGTTGGGCATAAGGCATTCAATAGAGATGAATCACCCAAGCAGTCCTTGCTTCCCTGAACTTCACAGTCTCCTCAGGATATCAGTGGCAAACAAGGAGATAAACGGGCAAGATCTATGGGATAGGGGAAGTACGTAGGACATTCTGTAGGAAATGGCTGGGATACCACTGGGCATGATTAGGGAAGCCTCTTGCAATAAGTGACCTAATATTTGAAGAGCTTCTATGAGAGGGATGCAGTAGAACCAATTGCTTCCCACTACCAGGAGGTAGATGTTAGTGAGGCTAGCTGTGGTTCACCCTAAGTAAGAGCTTTCTAACAGTGAAATCCAACACAAAATGGAATGGTCTACCTCCCTGGCAACGTTTTTCAAAGTCAGTCAGTGATGTAAGAAAGTAAGATAACTGAGTCCTACAGTTATGGAATTTAGAGTTTGAGCGGGAAAGCAAGCATTTCAGAGTAGTCTGATTATCAGTGTAATAGACACACATGCATGATGCTTTGGGTACCCAAGGGATGAAACTCTGCCTGGGGTGGGCTCAGCGAAGGCTTCACAGAGGAGGCACTGGAGCTGAGTTTTGAAGATCAGGTAGGGGCTTTCCTGGCAGCTAGGCAAGGGAGTTTTTCCAGGCAGAAGGAATAGAGCACATCCATCCCTCTACTAATGTCTAATTTTTAAATCATGCCTGGATCCCCAAGACCACCACAAGGCTGGGTTCCAAGTTCACACCCCCTCTTACCAGGGTCCACATGTAGAGTGAGGGACCTTTCTCAACACCTCATTAGCATGTCAACATCTCTCATTCCAGGATAGTCCCTGATAAAACCTCCCTGGGTTTCAGCATAATGGGCTTAACCAGGGCTTCCTCTGTTTATGCAGAGACAGAAGTCATCATCTAGAAATGGAGGCCCCAGGGAGAGCTGTTGCATCAGACACCCCTCGGGGTCTCCCTTTCCACTAGAGAGAAAATTAGTTGCAGTGGAAGCCGAGAGCCCTTGATATTTGGATTGTCCCTGAAGGATTATGGGAAAACGTTTACTCATCTCTTAACCACAGGAAGGATGGGCAGGAGTGATGTGGATAATTGGATAGAGACAGTCAAGTCTTTCTGTTTGGATCTAATTAGGAGGAGGAGATATGGGAATTCATTACTACAAACGCTCAAAAAAAAAAAAATCAAATATCCTAGATATTTCTTCTGCATTAAATAGTGAGGCAGTGATGATAGTGGAACAGCTAGGAGGCAGCTTCCCTGGGTCAGGATACTTCTTCTAAACTCCATTTATGAAGGGCCTCAAAGACTCAGGAGATACAATGGTCTAGACACAGATGGTTCTAGTGTCATGAGTTTATTGCATGTTCATGGACAGAGCTAGGGTTAAAGGCGGAGATCAGAGAGCCAGCCTACTCTGAACAGGGATGCCCACTGCAAGAAGTCAAAGGCAAGGGCAAGGCAGAACTATCAAGACTGTTGTTCAAACCAAAGCTAAAAGGGGTCAAAAGGTACAATCTTCCTGTAATAAAATTAATGTCAGGTGACTGGAGTTAATAATACTGCATTGCATATTTGAAACTTGCTAAGAGAGTAAACCTTAAAAGTTCTCTCATTACAAGAAAAAAATTTTGTAACTATGAATGGTAACAGATGTGAACTAGATTTATTGTGGTGAGCATTTTGCAACACATACAAACATAGAACCATTATATTGAACACCTGAAACTAATATAATGATAGATGTCAATTATACCTCAATATAAATAAATAATTTTTTAAAAAATGAGTCAGACAGGTGGCAACAAGATGGAACCAGGGTAGATGCAGGAATAAGTGACCTATTTTAAGTGCTTGATATATAGTAGATTAACTATCACAAATTCCTTGTGCCGTGCCACCACTCTATTCCACGGCAGACATTAGTAATCGATCTCAGTGCTTTCTACCTGAGTCTGATAAAGTTTCTCCATTCAGCACACTGTACATCCAGACCTTACAAATTGGAGTTCATATTTATCATGAAATCATCTTCCCAGTATATATGTGTGTATGTGTATAATTGAATCGTTTTGCTGTACACCTGACATTAACATTGTAAATCAAATACACTTCAATAAAAAAATAAAATTTTAAAAATTGACACATTGTACATCTTAGACTTAGACACTGTTACATGTGGATTACATCTCAATAAACCTAGAAGGAAGTGCCCAAACTCTCAATAAACAAATAAGTAAATGGACATTTCCAAAAACATGTATTAGACCGCAAACAAAATAATTAATTTAATGAAAACTCAACCTTGCTCTTTGGCCAGGATAGTAAATCAAGACACAATTAGGAAATGAAGCCTTTCTAGTCCCGGTAATTTCTAGCACTCCCCACAAAGACACACACACACATACACACAAACAAATTTTAATTCATTCATTCGTTTTAACTAAAAGGTCATACCTACCAGCACCAAAAACAGGTTTTGAAGCAACTCCCAATGTGTTCTGGAGCCCACGGTCCTTGGTTGAGGCAATTTCTTCCTCTCAAATTCTCCTCCTTTTATCTACAATTACAGCCCCTTTTTGTATCCAATGGATACCCGCTTCCATCAAGAAGAAGTAGATGAAGTCCCTGGAGTGAAAGTAGACACCTCCTACCACCATCGTGTAGTGGAGAGAGGGAGGGGAAACCAGGGAAGACTTGCAGGAGGAGGTGGTATCCTGCTGAGATTTGAAGGGCAAAAGGAATGGGATGGGGAGACTGTTCCAGGAAGCAGGAAGAGCAGAAGAGTTGAAGGGTCAGTGCCTCTCCTTGCCCCATCCCCCACTGGGGCTGGCTTCTGTTTCCTCTTGGAAACCAGACAGCCACCCTAAAGCCAACTCCTTTCTGGTTAATATTCTAAGGAAGAATATTTTAATATTCTAAGGAGGCCTGAGACCACCTCTCAGGTACTACACTATAAATAGCTTCAAGACAAAGCACCAAGAGGATACCTGGGTCTCACTGAGTTCTGGATCAGGGAGCTGGATCAGAGGTTCCTCCTCAGAAACCCTCTACCCCCTCCTCCTCCAAAGCCGGCGGCACTGGGAGGGTCAGGGAGGGGCACCCACAAAAGTAAATACCCTGGGAGCTTTCTGGAGCAGGGAGGGGTCCACCTCTACCCCTCACCCTCACTCTGCATTGTGAGGTCTTCTGAAGTGGGCAGCGGGCAGAGTGATGTCATAGACCACCCGCCGGGCCCCCTCTCCCTCTCTCTGTTTATGCTGCCCCAGGCCCAGCCTCAACCTTTTCTCTCCGGGCCCCGCCCCACCCCCCACACCCCAGAGGAAAGCTGCCAGCCTTGCCAAGCGGCCCATCCAAACACTTGCAACCATGGATACAAATCAGCGCGACCCCCCGGAGCCCCAGCCCTCCCCAGAGGACCCCAAGCCTGGCCTGAACCCCAGCTCAATCCTGGTGAACAAGACCCTGCCGCTGGATCCCCCCTCCATGGTGGGCGACAGGTTGCCCCCAAAGACCGGGGCGGTGGTCATCGACATGGGCACGGGCACCTGTAAGGTGGGCTTCGCAGGGCAGGCCCGGCCCACCTACACCGTGGCCACCATCGTGGGCTGCCAGCCCAAGAAGCCGGCCACCACGGGGCAGCCAGTGCTGGAGACATTCATCGGGGAGGCAGCCCGCACGCGCCCGGAACTGACGCTGATGCGGCCGGTGCGCAACGGCATCGTGGTGGACTGGGACGCGGCCGAGCTCATCTGGCGCCACATGCTGGAGCACGACCTCCGCGTGGCCACCCGGGACCACCCGCTGCTGTTCTCCGACCCACCCTTCAGCCCCATCACCAACCGCGAGAAGCTGGTGGAGGTGGCCTTCGAGTCGCTGAACTCCCCCGCCATGTACGTGGCTTCCCAGTCAGTGCTGTCGGTCTACGCGCACGGGCGGGTCAGCGGGCTGGTGGTGGACACGGGCCATGGGGTCACCTACACAGTGCCCGTCTTCCAGGGCTACAATCTGCCCCACGCCACAGAGCGCCTGGACCTGGCGGGCGCCCACCTGACCGCCTTCCTGGCGGAGATGCTGCTTGGTTCTGGCTTGCCGCTGGGGCAGCAGGACCTGGACACGGTGGAAAACATCAAGCACCGTTACTGCTACGTGGCCCCCGACTTGTTAAAGGAACAGACCCGGCCGGAACTGGAATGCCGCCAGACCCTGAAGCTGCCCGACGGGCGGACGGTCACGCTGGGCAAGGAGCTGTTCCAATGCCCGGAGCTGCTGTTCAGCCCCCCGGAGATCCCAGGCCTGTCGCCCGTGGGCATCCCCACCATGGCCAAGCTGAGTCTTCACAAGGTGCCCCTGGAGGTGCGGACCGACGTGGCCCAGAACGTGCTGCTCTGCGGCGGCTCCTCACTCTTCTCCGGGTTCGAGGGCCGCTTCCGCGCTGAGCTGCTGCGCAGTGTGCCCCCGGAGGCCCACGTGGTGGTGGCGGCCCAGCCCAGCAGGAACTTCTCCGTGTGGATCGGGGGCTCCATCCTGGCCTCGCTGCGTGCCTTCCAGTCCTGCTGGGTCCTGCGGGAGCAGTACGAGGAGCAGGGGCCCCACATCGTGTACCGCAAGTGCTACTGACGAGGGGCAGGGGTGGGTGTGGGTGGGAGTTATGCGCAGTAAAGCTTCTGCTGCCTAGCCGGCTCCGATGTCCTGCCTTTCCCCCCAACCCCCACCCCGACCTACCCCACCCCCACCCCCACGCCGGGCCAGGTCCACTCCTGGACCCACCCTGCCCACCTCCCTGATGGCTGGTTACCTTCCAAGACATCCCTCTTTCTGCCCTGCCTCAGCTCACTTCCCATGATCCACCCCCTGAGACACCTCAGTTGTGACTCCCTAACCCACCTCCCCCATGGCAAGTCCCCCCAGACACCTCCGTATCCTAACCCTGTCTCACCCTTCTCCCATGACCGCAAGGCACTCAGGTTGAGATTCCCCTCCCCAAGCCCACACCAAAGACATTCGTGATTCTGAGCACCCCAAATCCATCCCCTCACTGGTATCCCTGGTCCATTACCCAAAGTTCTCTGACACCCTGATATTCTGGACATCGCCCCATGAGTGCTGAATCTGTACACCCACCACCAAGATCCACCCTCTAAGCTCTGCCCTCCCCAGTGATTGCTTCCCCAGACTGCTTCCATCCAGATACTCCCACAAATCATCCCCCTGTACCCCCACAGAACACCATGTTCTGATACCCAACCCCCAGGATGGCCCCTCTGCTCTCAGCCCACTCCCTTGCTCTGTATCTCCCCCAGAAATACTCCACATGGTCTCTTATTGCATCTCCTGACCCTGTTCCTCAGCCCCTGTAATCCTCCCAGGAAGGTTCTGGCCCCCAGGACCAACGTGTGATGACCCCACTAATGCCCTAGGCCAGCCCCTGTGTTCTGAACCCACCAACTCCCTCCCCAAAGACACTTTCCCCGGGCTGCCCCATGGTGAGCCCCAGGACACCCCACCCTGGGGTTTTCAGATTTCCCGGATGAAACCCATCCCCCAGGACCAATCCCCAGGTCCCATCTCATTGGTTGAGACACCCATAGCCAGTGACATTCACAAGGGCTGCCCAGCACAACGTGACCCAGAGGCAGATAGATACCCATGGTGGGGGCTCCACCTGGACACTGGCTCCCTCCTGATGCCCCCACACAAGTCCCCAGGAGCCAATTGTCCTGGGCTGTCCATCCCCATCTCCCTCCATTCTGCTAGTAGTTTGTTCTAAGTTCACTCCATCTCCCCAAACCTCTGTCAGCCTATTCCAATACACCATGCCCAGGGTTTTCTAACTGAGACCTGCCCTGAGGATGCCCTATGAGGCCTCTCTCAGAATTGAGGGCTGGGCATTCTTCCCACAGGGTGCCCTGGGTCCTCTCTCCTCCCTCTGCCTTCATCCTTGGCCACCCTGGCCCCTGCTGGAGGCAGGTTGTTCTGCCTTTATGCCACCCACCCCTGCTCAATGAACATCAGGACCTCTGGCCAGCAGCCTGGAGACATCCTCCCAGTGTCTCAACAAAATAAGCTTGAACCACCCAAGCTTATCCATGTTCACTCTGGGCCCTCTTCTCCCCAAGTCCAAGGGATCATTCATGCATCCCTTCCGCCAGTCAGTATGTACTGAGCATCGCTCACAGGCTGCCTGTCTTTGTCTTTCCCTGAGCCTTTCTATGTGTCTCTGACTTTGTTTTGGGGTTTTATTTGCTCATTTGATGTTTTTCTCTCTCTGACTCACCTGCCAGCACTGGTTCTTATGCAGGAATTTCCAGAATGGAAAGTAGTATATTCCTGGAGCATTGAACCCACCCCATGCATCCCCAGTAACTGCCATCACACAATGGAGGGGAGTGGGGAGCAGTGAAGGCCCTGGCTATGCCCACCCACCCTGTCCCACTGCATCCTGGCAGTGGTTCTAGCCCCATCCCAGGGCCAATGGGTGATCCTTAGCTGAGGACAGTCTCAGATTTCCAGATCACAAACATGCAGTGTTGGACACCCCCCCCCCCCCCCACTTGCCTCCCCTCCTGCCTGCTGCAGGCATCCTCAACCTGTAGAATCAGCAAGAACTCCCAGGAGGTTCCAAGGTAGTGAAGGGAACTGCTCCTTCTTCCCACCAGGGGGCAGCACCTCCGAGCGCAAGGCCCCTGGCGGCAGGGCCAAATTTAGAACTACCGAGGCTACAGCAAACCAGGCATCCCAGACCTCCAGGGAGACTCGCCCTGCACCAGCGCGTCAGAGCCCTGCCAGCCACACACACAGAAGGAGTGCGGGACAGGCTGAGTCTCAGATGCTACCGGAAGCGAGGAGGATGCAGAAAGTCCTGCCACCCTTGGGCTGCTAGGAAACCCAAAGGACTCTCATTTAGACCAGACTAAATTTTCCCCAGCGCCAAACCTCCCTTGGGACAGAAATTTTCTCTACAACCCTCTGGAAACGTGCCCTTCCCATTTGCACACTCCCAGGGATGGGGAGCTCACTACCTCAGGTCTGTTGTTAGAAACCTCATCTCCTCCCAGGAGTCGTAGGTAAACCTTCTCACTCTGCTTGCCACCCCCATCTGAGCACTGAGAGCACGGGAGACCCTGAGCCCCACCCCCACCCGGGCCCACATACACACCTAGAGCCTGCTATCTCTCAAGTCCAATATCCCCAACTTCTTCCATCTCTGGCTTTAAAGTTATTCACACATCCCTCACACAAACATTCAATGGCCAGTCACTACATGCCTGGCACTGCACTGAAATCTAAGGAAACCCAGTGAACAAGAAATTCTTGGGCACAAGGTTGTGGGTTCAATCCCCAGGGCCTCCACCAGAAAAAAGTTAAATCAAAAAGGGTTAAGATAATAAATTTTGTGTTATGTGCTTTACCACAATAAATCAAAATTAAATTTTTTAAATTAAAAAAAAAATGGAGTCTCTGCCTACCAGACCCTCCTTGGAAGGTCTGACCAGGAAAAGTGGGCTGGTCACTTCTCTTTTCCAGACACACTATTTCCAACAACTTCCACCTGTTCCGCATACTGACCCACAAGTTTTTTCCTTCTTATGCCCCCAAATCCACCCACTCCCCTCCCTCCCACCTCAGCCCAGTTCCTTCGTTGCTCACCTGGAAGATCGTGGGAGCCTCGTCTCTGGTGTCCCAGTCACCCCTCTCACCCTCCGGAAGACCCTTGCAGAGAGATTTTTGCAAAATGTAGCCAGGGCACTCTGGCGGAAAACCAAACCCAAGTTCTTAGGCAACTCTGAACCCTCTACTGATCTCCCCACACCTCTCTTTGGCTTTCCCTCCGTCCACCCTCACCCCCGTCTCACTTGTCACCTTTCTGTCCCTCCAACACACTGTTATGGATTGTACTGTGCCCCCCCCCCAAATTCATATGTTGGTATGGTGGTGCCCTAGACGCCAGTAGCCCAGAATGTGACTTTATTTGGAGACAGGCTCTTTGAAGTGGTGGTTAAGTTACAATGAAGACATTAGGGTGGGCCCCAAAGCAACTAGTCCTTATTGAAAAGGTGAAAGTATCACAGACAACACAGAGGGATGGCCCTGTGAGGACACAGGGAGAAGACGGCCATCCACAGAACAAGGAGAGAGGCCTCAGGAGAACCCAGCCCTGCCGACACCTGGATCTTGTACTTCTAGCCTCCAGAAATGTGAGAAAATGAACTTCTGTTGTTTAAGCCACATCGTCTGTTACAGATTTTGTGATGACAGCCCTAGCAAGCCAAGAGATATATGGGCACCCCAAGTGGGTTGAGAGGTAGTTATCAATACCAGCCACGACCACGTGACCAGTGAGGACTGTGATTTTCATGAGTATTCCTTTCTTGTTTTGTTATAAATATGTGTGTCTAGTACATAAATATACACATATATATATTACGTACGTATTAAGGAAATATATTTGCTTTCTTCCTCTCTTCCCTCCATATCGTGTTAACATAAGATGTACTGACTTTATAGCAAAGTATTTAAGTATTAGTAACATTATGTCATAGTATTTCAATTACAGAATGGCAAAGAGAAGGGTAGATATCACTTAAGGACTTTATCTCCCTTTCTGGGGAAAGCGTTAATGCATTTTCGGTTGTAGGATGTCAGGTGGAAGCACAATCTTCTTATTGCCTTTATTTGCAGATTAAGTATGGTTTAAGGAGATGTGTGTGGCAAGTTGACAACGTGTGGATTTGTGATGGTTAATTTTGTGTGTCAACTTGGTGAGACTATGGTGCCAAGATGTTTGTCAGAAACCAGTCCAGATGTTGCTAAGAAGATACATTTTAGATAAGATTAACATTTAAATCAGTGGACTTTGAGGAAAACAGATTACTCCTTGATAGTGTGGGTGGACCTCATCTAATCAGTTGAAGGTCTACAGGAAAAAAGATTGGCTTCCCCCAAGAAAGGAGGAATTCTTCCAGCAGACTCCCTTCAGACTCTTTTCCTGGGTCTCTAGCCTGCCGGTACACCCTTGAGATTTTGGATTTGTCAGCCTCCACAGTTATATGGGTCAATTCCTTAAAATAAATCTCTCTCTCTACATATCCATCCTATCAATTCTGTTTCTCTGAAGAACCCTGACTAATATACCTCAGAATTTGCACCTGCTATTCCCTCTATTCAGAATGCTCCTTCCAACCTCCTGTCTTACCAAAGGTACCCCTCCTTGTCAGTATGACACAAAGCTCTGAGGCCATAAAAGGAAAAATAAAAACAGCTGATTTCATGTAAACATTGAAAAAAATCTACAAGGTAAAAGTCACGCAAACAATATCAAGAGAAATGAAATAAAATTTTTAAAATAAATTTTTTAAAAATTTAATAAATTAAATAAAATTTAAAAGGCAAATGACAAGTGGCAACTATAGCTCACAACACAAAGGGACAATGTCCATAATATATAAAGAGCTCAGAAACAATCAAGAAGGAAAATATTACAATTCAGTCCATGGAAAATTTAACAAAGGATATGAATCTTGAACTCACAGAGAAAGAAAAGCAAACAGTTATTAGTCACAGGAGATTTGCAACCTCATAAGAGAAATGAACATTATAACTATACTGTAATACTATTTTGAACCCATCAGATTGACAAAGATCGAAAGGTTTGATAACACCCCACGTTGGTGAGGCTCCGGGGAAACTGGCACTCTCTTACTCTGATGATAAGAAAGGAAACTGGTCCAACCGCTATGCAGAATAAGTAGTAATATCTACCTAAATGAGAAACATATACACTTTCTGACCCAGCTATCACACTTCTAGGAATTTCTCCTTCTGATACAATCACTCCTATGTGAATGACAGTAAATGCAGTTATCCATTGTACACTGCAGCACTTTATGGTGGCAAAATGTCCATGAGAACTGGTTACATTTCATGGAAACATAGGGAAATAGTATGCAGCTCTGAAAAAGGACCCAGAAAGGTGTGTTCACTGACATGGAGTGATCATGAGCCAAGATACAGTTTAAGTGAAAAAAAGAAA
The DNA here is from genome assembly GCF_048773025.1 of Camelus bactrianus. NCBI lineage: Eukaryota > Metazoa > Chordata > Mammalia > Artiodactyla > Camelidae > Camelus > Camelus bactrianus. Next base: position 26,208,343 of record NC_133560.1, read on the forward strand.
AGAAAAGAAAGTCCCCCAGTAGTACGTTACCATTTATGTAAAAACAGGAAAAATGGAAATGTAGATATTTGCCTGAAAATGCCTAGAATATTTCTAGATCTCACAAGAAATCTGAGTGGTGGCTGCTTCTAGGCCAGAGTTTCTCAAGCTGTACTTTATTATTATTCCCTAAGGTGCCATCATTTTTAGACATTTTTTACTTAATTAACAAAAGTTTAATACCACAGATCTACTGTGTATCTGTTTATAGACTCTTTTTTTATTTTATTTTTTATTGAAGTGTAGTTGATTGACAATTTTAGTTTCAGGTGTACAGCAAAGTGATTCAGCTATACATATACATACATATGTACACATACATACATATGTACACATACATTTTCAGATTCTTTTCCATTATAGTTTATTATAAGAAGTTGAATATAGTTCCCTGTGCTATACAGTGGGTCCTTGTTGTTCATCTATTTTATATATAGTAGTGTGTATCTGTTAATCCCCAACTCCTAATTTTGTTTATATACTCTATGTACATCTCTATACATAAAAATAGATTTTTTTTTGCACACATTCCCCAAACCAATTTTCACTCCTTTGGGGATGCTATCACCTTCATGGAGGATTGATGATGCCTTTGGGGAGGTGACCAAGATGCCTGGGCATCAGGGGGAGAAGGAAACTTCTCACTGCTTGCCCTTATGAACTAGTAGAATTCTGAATCATGTGAATGTATATTTTTTTAATATGAGTATTTACTTTAGGTCCATCCAGGTAACTCTGTTTTCTTTTTTCTCTCCCTAGCTGTGATCATCTGATTTGTTTGATTCCTTGTCAATGGATGGTGTTCCCCACATCAGCCTTGAGTTTGGGGAGGGCGGAGACCCCATGGGTATCATTGACACAGTGTTGCAGCCAATAAATGTTTGTTAGATGACTGAATGATGGGTGAGCTAAGAGGAATCCTTCCACAGAGAGGCCCTCTCTCTCTCTTCCTCCTAGCATTAGAATCACAGAGATCTGGGTCCTAGTCACATCTCTTCACAAGCTGTGTGACCTTGGACAAATGACCTGACCTCTCTGAGCCTCAGTCAACACACTTGTAAGATGAGGGTATATCAGTGTTCACTGCATGAAGAGGCTTTATAAGGATTAAGTTAGATCACACGTGTGCTCCAGGAGGTACAGAGAACACATCTCAAACTGCCGTTGTCTTTGGGGCTGGAGGGTGGGGCTGGGGTCCATTTGGCATTTACTCTGTATATTAATGCATTGTTTGAATGTTTTACAAGTTCTCTAGCCAGCCCACTAGCTACAGAATCTGGAGACCCTCCTCCACGGTTTTGAGCAGAGAGAGAATCCATCAGTCTGATTCCCTATTCTCAGGGGACCCACAAGAGAAAGAATTCAGAGAAGGTGGGGTCATCCCACCAGGCAAGTCACAGACCAGGTAGGGTCAAGGTGAGGCATGTGTTCCAGGGCCAAAAAGTGCAGCATCACTGGAAAGGGTGTGGAGAACATGGAACCCTCTTCCACTGTTGGAAGGAATGTAATTTGGTGCAGCCACTATGGAAAATAGTATGGACATTCTTTTAAAAACTGAAAATAAACTTACCAGATGATCCAGCAATCCCACTCCTGGGCACATATCCAGAGAAAACACTAATCCAAAAAGATATATGCACCCCAATGTTCACAGCAGCACTATTTACAATAGCCGAGACATGGAAACAAATTATGTCCATCAACAGATGACTGAATAAAGAAGATGTGGCCTATATACACAATGGAATACTACTCAGCCATAAAAAGGAACAAAATAATGCTATTTGCAGCAACATGGATGGACATAGAGATGATCATACTAAATGAAGTAAGTCAGACAAAGATAAATATCATGTTATGTCACTTTTAAGCAGAATGTAAAAAAAGTGACACAAATCAACTTATTTACAAAACAGAAACAGACTCACAGATGACAGAAAACAAGTTGATGGTTAGCAAATGGAAGAGTGGGGGAGGGATAAATTAGGAGTTTGGGATTTGAAGATACAAACTACTATATATAAAATAGATAAACAACAAGGTCCTACTGTATAGCACAGGGAACTACATTCAATATCTTACAATAACCTACAATAGAAAAATAATATAAAAAAGAATATATATATATGTATAACTGAATCACTATGCTGTACACCAGCAACTAACACAACATTGTAAATCAACTGTATGTCAGTTTGTTAAAAAATTATAACATGGGACATGATAGAGGTGTTAAATATCACTACAGTGGCAATCACATAATATATAAATGTATCAAATTAGCATGTTGTACATCTTGAATTGACACAGTGTTACGTGAGAAATATATCTGAATTTTTTTTGAAAAGAAGTGTTATTTACTTTGATTGCTGAGATTCGGGGCGTCTCCTTAAATTTGCTCAGGGGAATGCTTTACTTACCTCATCCTACTCCTAGCCGAGTGGACAAAGACATCGGGAGGCTGGAAGATGCTGAGACAGTTTGCATGGCTGGCCCAGGAAGAAGAGACCAGAAGATCTCTCGAGACCTTGGCCACAGAGCCCGCTTCCCATGGAAACCAGGAAATCACCAACACCCCCATCGCCACCCACAGTGGGGCACCTATATTTGCTGCCCACTCTGCGCCCAGGTCATTGCCTCTGGGGTCACACACACACACAAACACACACTCCTATACCCTCATCCCCAGTTGTCACCTGGGGTCTCCTGAAACTTTGCGCTTATAGATGTGGCTGCCAGATTTGGGGAAAAAAGGCAGGGTGAGGGCTGCTGAACCAGGTGATAGGTTGATGATTAGGAGCTGATCAATTTTCCCAGAACCCCACTCACAGCTAACCAAGCCACTGGGTAGTGAGTGGAAAAGCTGCACCCAGCCCCCCTGGTTGGCGGTTGCCCCTCAGGTGGCAAGTCTTACCTCCTGCTCCTCAGTCCCCTTGTATCCCCTTCTCCCCAGTCCACACCTCCCCCAACCCAGCTTGCCACCCCCTTCCCCACCACGGGCACCCAGCATCCCCTCCCCTTTCCAGTCTGCGCCCACCACCACCACCTTGGAAACCCATAAGTCTCTTCTGCAAGAAGCAAATCTAATCACACTCCTCTCCTGCTCTATATCCTTCTATGGCTCCCCATGGCCCTGGGGCTAAACAGTTTTCCCAGAATCCCACTGAAGGCTGGACCAAAGCCCTGCTAACCCCCCATTCACAGTTCCCCTTTGTGATCAGCATTTCATTCCCACATACCTCTTTTGTTCCCTGGAACTCAACACTTTCCCTCCACCTCAGGATCTTTGTACCAGCTGTGCCCTCCACCCAGAACACTTTCTCCCTCCTGCTTTTCCCTAGTTAATGCCTATCCCTGCTTCAGATCTCGCCTCTGGGAAGCACTTTGTGATCACCCAGGGAGGTCAGGCCCACGAGCACCAGGCTTCAGTTCAGCCTAACACGTATCAGGACTGAACCTTCTAGCATGGGCCACTCGACCAACGTCAGCCTTCAGGAAGTATCTGGCCACTGTATCCAGGAACTAGCATGTCGTAGGTCCTCAACCAACACTTACAGGACAATTTGAGAGCTTTCTACTCAGTGGAAGGAACAGACAGAAGAACTGAGATCAGAATGTCATGGAAAAAAATAATTTCTGATAGTGAAAAATGCCCTGAAGAAAATTAAACAGGGCAATGTGATGGGTGATGGGAGGTGAGCTGAGAAGACGAGGGGAGCACATTCCAGGCAGAGGGAACCTCAAGGGTAAAGGCCTGGAGGCAGGACCAGCTTGACATGTTTAGAGGACACAGTCAAGTGAGTGAGGGAGAGAAAGGGAGGGGGTGGAGGTGGGTCGTGCAGGTGCTGCAGGGCAACGACAATATTAAACTTTACCCAAACTCTGTGATCCGGGAAAATAGTGAAGGGTAAGCATCCCCGCTGCCTCTTCACGTTCCTCTAAGGAACAGCCCTCCCACATGACTCTGATGCATCTCACAGATGCCTGCTGTGATGGTTAAACTGTCTGTGTCAACTTTACTGGGCCATAGGGTGCCCAGATATTTGGTCAAATGTTCTGGGTATGTCTGTGAGGCTGTTGGTGGGTGCGTTAACATTTACTTCTGTAGACTGAGGGAAGCCAATGGTCTGCCGAGTGTGGGTGGGCCTCGTCCAATCAGTTGAAGGCAGGCTAGACCGAAAGACTGACGTTCCTCCTAGTAAAAGAGAATGCCCTCCGCCTGACAGCCCTTTGATGAGTGCATCTTTTGGCGGTGGGGGGAGCCCTTTGCACTTGAACTGAGACATCAGCTCTTCCTGGGTCTTCAGCCTGCTTGATTCATCCACTAGACCTTGTATCTTGTTGGCCTCCGTAATCACATAAGACAACCCCTTATAATAAATATTTATGCCGAGCTTTAGATATGTATCTAGGTAAATAGATCTACAGTAGATATCTAGATCTATATCTAGATAGATAAATATAGACAGATATAGAAATGTAATATACACATACTATAGATATATATAACATAGAGATCGCTATATATTAAGCTGTCTCTACATTAAGATATAGATGATTTATATAAGATATAGACATCTGTTTTAAGACATAGAAATTTCTATATATGTAGATCTATAGATACCTATATTATATAGATATTGTCTATATACCGATAACTATATAGATGGATAAATATCTCTCTCCATAAAGAGCGCAGATAGAGAGAGAGAGAGAGGACAGTAGATAGATATATAGATCCATCTTACTGGTTCTGTCCCTCTGAATAATCCTAATACAGATTTCCTTGTGTACCTATGACAAGACCAAGACACAGAACCAGCCCCCTCACAAATTCCCACTCATTGCCTCCTAAGCGATTAGCTAAACTGCCCATCCCCACTGATCGATTGGAACAAATACTTGCTAACCAAACTTTGGTGAAGTTTCTCTCCCTCCTTCAGTCCCCTGAACTTAGACTCTCGTCCTCTGATCCAGCAGACGGCTCCTCCCGAGAGCAGGCTGGTCCCAGGGTAAAGGGTGTCCCATCATGTGGCCCTTGCATCCACACCCCTACGCCTGGTCCTTTCTGGCCTGTTCATTCCTCTTTATAAAAAGAAAGCCCTCTCACCTCCCTCTTGGGTTCTCAGTCAGAGTGTCTCCCTGTGGAACAGTCCCTTCCCTCCTCCCTTACAATAATCCTTTAGAATAAAGGTTCTCCTTACTAAGTCCAGATTTATTTTTTATTGACAGCTGCAGGGAGGACTTTGGGTTTGTTTTTTTTTTTCTCTAGGAGCAATAGGGAGCTATGGGGTGCTGAGAGCAAGGATGTGACAGGTTCGGGGCCACCCCATGGATCTGGAGAATCCATGAAGAGGCTCAAGCCACAGGCAGAGTTAGGAAGCAGGTGGATTTAAGCTGCATTTTGGAGGGCGAGTGGGCAGAAGCGTAAGAAACAGAGGCAAGGTCTCTGGAAGTCCCCAAATCTCTGGCATAATAAATTCCAAGAGTTTCACCATTTGTAGCAAGAATCAGTGCAGGAAGGCGGCCCAGGATCAGGAGGGGAGAGTCAGCTTGGAGCAGGGGTAAAGGGTAACAGTCCCTGTGAGTGCCGTTCATCAGGAGGCTGAGAGCCACAGAGCATCAGAGCCTGACAGAGGAAACTGAGGCACAGAGCTGCCCTGTGACCTGAGTGCAGCCGTCCCGCGTGCCCCTGGCAGAGCCAGGATCCGAACCCTGACTCCCTGCCTCCCCGATTCAGCTGGTCCCACTGCTCTCCCCTATTCCCTGAGGAACTGAAACGTGATTGATTACTGAGTTTAACCAGGGGGACAGGAGTGAGGGCATTCTGGGTAGGGGAACATCAAGTGGAGAGGTGTGGAGGCTGAGAGAGGGAAAGCCAGGTGCAGGACACGGATTATAATAGTTACTAGCAGGTGTCAGCCCTTCCTACTTGCGAAGTGCTGCACTAACCACCCAGAGGCTGTTACCTCCTCCGCGTCTCCCCCTGAGGTCAGAACTATCATTATCTCCATTCTACACAAGGGGAAACTGAGGCCCAGGGGGGCCAGGTTAAGGACTCAGCAGTGCAGAGCCCTCTCCCCTCTGACTGGGGACACGGACTAGGAGGGGGTGGCTCCAAGTCTTTCTCCGCTGCTTCGTGCCCCCAGCCCAGGCCCCAAGACAGGAAGACAGTGGCCAGGACAGCCCTGCTAGAGGGAGGGGGAGGGACCGGGCCAAACCACGGACAGCATTTCTCAGAATTTACAGTATGGTGGGAGGAGGGGAGGCTGGGGCTGCCTCCACGTCCCCACAGCAGCAGGGAGAGATGGGGTGATGGGGGCAACCCCAGGCTCATGCCTTATGGGAGGGGACTCCACTCGCCTCCATCCTCCCCACCTCTTTGAGTTTCAAGGTGTGGGGGGCCGCACTTGGGGAGACTTGAGGGGGACCCCCTATACCCAGGCTCTAGGACACGGGTGCATGAGTGTTTCATGTCCCTACAGTTTCCAGCACAGGCGTGTACATGCATGTGTCATGGCACACATGCACACCCGGGCCAGAGTGTGTGTGTGTGTGTGCACGTGAGTCAACTCAGGCCAACCAGGCATTTCACCCCCAGTCACCAGGGCACACCACAGAGCCGGGGCTGGTGGGGCTCCCCTACTCCCATCCCCCCCTCAGGCAGTGTGTCCAGGCAGGGACCTGACAGGGGGCCAGGTCCTTCCACATCCCCTCAGCATTCTGTGCCCAGGTCCCTGATCAATCTCTTCCCTTCCATCTCTCAGATGCCCCTCTGTCCTCTGTGCCTGGCAGACTCAATGGCACTTAAAAATATTTAGGTGAAATTCACAAAACAGAAAATTAACATTTTAAAGCGAACAATTCAGAGGCATTTAGTGCGTTCACAAGGCTGTGCAATACCACCACTGCTATCTAGTTCCAAAATACTGTCATTCCCCCCAAAAGGAAACCCAGGGCCCATCAAGCAGTCACTCTGACTTCCCCTCCCCCCAGCCCCTGGCAACCACCAAACTGCTTTCTGTCTCTGTGGATTTGTCTGTTTTGAATATTTTGTATAAACGGAATCATACAACATGTGGCCTTTGGTGACTGGCTTCTTTCACTCATGTTTTCCAGGTTCAAATGTCACCTCCTCCAAGGGACCTTCCCTGACCTCCCCCGCTTCCCAATGCCCGAGCCCTCTTCATTTCATGTCACAGTCTTAAGCAGCATCTGACAGAGTCCTGATTGCCTATTTGTTCACTCAAAGGCTGCCCACCTTCTTCTCAAAGACACAGGCTAAGGGCAAGGAAATGGTTTCATCCTCTCTGGAAAGTTGTCAGTGACTGAATATGTGACTCTCTCTTCCTTGTCTCTTGACATGTCTCCCTCCCTCCACCCCATAACATGGCCTTGGCTTCCTTGTCAAATTTCAGGTTCAATTTGACAGTATGTTTCACACAACTGCTGTTTGACAGGTCCCATCCCAGATACCAGGGTTCCTGCTGAGAACACATCAAACGGACTTTCCCCCACAGCACCTTCGTCCTTCATCCAAGTTGGAGATACGCTGCCAAACCTGGTGACACGGGATTTAATGCCAGTTGAATTTGTTACCAGGAGGATTGTTCTGCCCACCCTCCCACACTTGTCCAAAATGGATTTTAGTGGAAGGCAGTTTTATAAAAAAGAAGAGAAAAACATGTGCATTTCCCTTCCATGAATCCACCTGAGGAAGCAGCTTTACCTGCTCTGCCCCTCGTATCTCAGAAAAGGTCAGGAATAGGGATGGGACGAGCACCTTGGCTGTGAGAGCAGGGGGTGCGTGGCTGCCCGTGGGAAGATGAGTCACAGCAACACTGCGGCCAGTCCCCCCAACCCCTCAGACAGTGAGCCAGCTCTCCTGTGCTTCAGTGGTGGCTTTATTTATTTTCACTCAGCCTCATACACCACAGGATGGAGTGGGGTGGGGAGAGAGGGACAGTTACAGCAGAAATATGCTCAGAAACTCCCTGGCAGCCCCGTCTCACTCGGAGAGGAAGCCAGAATCCTCACCTCAACCCACAGGCCCTACGTGACCTGTCCCTATCACCTCCCTCTCCCCACCTCCTCCCACTGTCCCCCTTGATCACTCAGCCTCAGCCACATGCACTTCCTCCATGTGTCTCCAACTCACCAGGCATGGTCCTGCCTCAGGATCTTTGCACAGACTGTTCTCATTGCCTATATCTCATTGCTCTTCCTCCTCTCCCCCATATATGCATAGCTCCCCCAAGTCTCTGCTCAGATGTCATCTTCTCAGCAAGGTCCTTCCTGATTTCTTTATTTCAATTCTTATAACCCACCCACCACTACCTCTCCCAAGCCCCCACCTCTTTTCCCCCTATGATACTTATTGTCATTGATCCTACTGAACATTTTTCTTGTTTATTTTTTATCTATCTCCCCCACTAGGCTGCCAGCACCACAGAGGCAGGAACCACATCGGTTTTGTTCATTGCTCTTTCCCCAGAGCCTGGACGTGGTGTATAATCAATAAATAGCTGCTAAATGAGCAAGGGAATTTTTAAATGAAGGAATGCATGAACAGTTATTATAACTGAGCCGTAAGTGTAGCCTCAACCTCCCTGGTGGCCAAAGCAAAAAGGGAAATAGAGTTAGTTACAATCTCCATGAGGATAAAACAATCCAGTTCCCAGGAAAAGGCCCTGTGCCAAACCATTTATGTACTTCTTCTCAATTAATCTTCCCAAGAAGTCTCTGCAGGATGTGCATGTTTGGAATCCCTATTTACAGTTGAGCAAGGGAGACTCAGTGATGTGAGCAAGACCGCCCAGCTGGGATGAGATGCTGGTCTTGCCCAGCTCCCAAATCCATCAGCTAACCACTAACCACTAAGCCAGAATTTCCCAGTAGCCTGATTATAAGAATTACCTGGGTGCTAGGAAAAATTTCCAAGGCCTGTCTCCTGAAAAGCTTGGATTCAGGAGGTCTTAAATAAACAAGCACTTGCAAGTGATTCTTTTGATCAAAGAAGTTTGAGTGATTGTACTTCATGACACAGGGTGAGAGAGACAGAAAGACATGTGCTAAGCAAAACTTGAAAACATTTATAGGAACATTTAGGAGACTACCTTTATGACCTTGAGACATGAAAGAATTCTTGAACAGGACCAAAATTTGCAAACCATAAAAGAAAAGATTAATAGATTTGGCAATATCTGATTTTAAAACTGTTGTTCAGGTATGGAAATTCCTTTAAAAAAAAACCATAGAGTTACCTTATAACCCAGAAATCCCAATCCTGGGCATAAATATCTGGAGAAAGCTCTAATTCAAAAAGATATACGCACCCTAATGTTCATAGCAGCACTAGTTACAATAGCCAGGACGTGGAAGCAACTGAAATGTTCATCAACAGATGACTGGATAAAGAAGATGTGGCATACACACACACACACACACACACACACACACACACACACACACACACACACACACAATGGAATACTACTCAGCCATAAAGAAGAATGAAATAATGCCATTTGCAGCAACATGGATGGACCCAGAGATTATCACACAAAGTGAAGTAAGCCAGACAAAGACAAATAGCACATGATTTCACTTATACGTGGAATCTAAAAAAATGACACAAATGAACTTATTTACAGAACAGAAAGAGACTCACAGACATAGAAAACAAACTTGTGGTTGCCAAAGGGGAAGGGATAAATTAGGAGTTTGGGATTAGCAGGTTCAAACTATTATATATAAACTACTATATATAAAATAGATAAACAACAAGGTCCTTCTGTAGAGCACAGGGACTACATTCAATATTTTGTAATAACCTATAATGAAAAAGAATATGAAAAAGAATATATGTATAACTGAGTCACTATACCATACACCAGAAACTAACAAAACATTATAAGCCAACTAAACTTCAGTTTAAAAAATAGATAAAAATGATCGTTTCATAAAACACACCAGAAATAAAATGAAAGGACAAAATCAGAATCTCACAAATTCTGTGAAATGTTTGTATGCTTGTTTTAAGAAAACCTGAGTGAGAGACTGAGGAGAGAGGGGGCTTTGATTAGCTCTGGGGGTTCCAAGGTCCCTGGGAGACCCTCCCTGCAGAGTGGTCTTTTCTTCTGTCCAGCTGGGAGTGCATGTGCTGCGGCTGAGAGGTCCTCAGGGGCACAAGCAGACAGGGAGAAAGAGAAAACTGAACCCCCTCCAGATATTGCTGACCTGTTCCACTGGCTCAAAGCTCTGACCCTACACACAGAGGAAGCCATCTGAACTGGGTTAAATCTGACCCCCAAACTGAGTGGTAAGCAGGGCCCCAAGGGGACCCTAAGAAATGAGGAGTCAGACGTCCTGAGATGTTGCCTCCTCCTTCAGAATGGCCCTCAGTGTGTCTGTTCCTAACCCCCTATTACCATCACCAGAACAGGAACCCCAAAGACTGGAAAGTGTCCTCATACTCGTTACCAAGCTGGGCACTGAGGGAGGGGCATGAAATTCATGAGTAGGTGGATGAGGGGACAAAAAATTATAAATAAATGAGTGAGAGAATGAATGAATGAACAAATGATGAGCAAATGAGCATATGAATGTATGAGTAAATAAAGGAATGAATAAAAGAATGGACCAATGGATGGACGTTTGGGAAGACAGATGAATGGATGGGTAGATAGGTGTATTGATGGGTGGGCAGGTATGAGGGTACATAGATAAGTGTTTGCGTGGATGGATCAATATATGGAAGGATGGATGGAAGAAAGGAAAGAGGGAAAGGACAGACAGAGGGGTGGATGAATGGGTGGGTGGGTGAGTTGATAGGCAGGTGAGTGTGTGGATAGATGGCTGAGTGGTTAGATGGATAAACAGATGGAAGGATGAATGGATGGATGGGTGGATAAATGGATGGGTGGATAGATGGATGGATAGATGGACGGATGGACAAATGAGTAGATGAGTGGATGGATAAAGGATTGGGTGGGTTAATGAGTGGATGGATGGATGGAAAAAGAAAGAAAAAGTGATTATCCAAAACAAATATTTTTGTCAGGATGGGGGCCATGGTATGATCCAAGGTACCCCAGCCTTTCTTCCTAAAGTTCTGGCCTGGACACTAAGACGTGGACCCAACCCTCAGCCAGGCCACCCCCTGCTTCCCATAAGCCTCACCCAGTCTTGGGAGCTGGGTCAAGGCCAAGTCACTCACATCTCCAGACAAACCCACGATCAATCCCAACTACACCCTTGCAGGCCTGGCTTTGCCCAGGGGAAGCCCTCAGATGAGGCCCCGGCCACCCTCCCAGCCTCGAGGTACTCTGCCAGAGGCTTGGGACTTGATACGCAATTTGTGGGGCAGAGAGGGCTGAGCCAGATCCTCTAGATGGTTCCCTGGGACAGGGCAGGCCGCCCCAGGAGACAGCCCCATGGGATCAGCACTGGGTGTCAGCAACATATCTGAGGGCCCTGAGACCCGGCAGCCAGTGGGAATGGTGGACCACAGCCCCCAGCAGGGTCTCAGCTCTGGTCTGGGTCCCCCACGCTTATCCAGGAGATGACAGCTGAAGAAGGTGGCAGGGAGAGCAGCCTGCAAGGCCATGTCCATTCTCTTGGGGGTAGGGGGTGCAGGGTCCTGGAGGGACCTGGGGGAAGTGGCCAGGCCAGTCCACCTGTGAGCCACCAGGCAGCCCCAACATCCTGGAACCCCAGGGTCCAAGGAACACGATCTCAAGAAGCAGTCATGGGAGCTAGGTAGAGAGGGGAGTGGTTCAGCCCTAGGGCGGGGGTCTCCAGTCCAGGGGGACTCCCACAGCAGAGCGGGCAGGGTCCGGGTACCACCGATGGGGGGCAGGAGGCCAAAGCGATGCTTGAGCGCACGCAGCTCAGCCCTAAGCAGTGCGTTTTCCTCAAGCAGCGTGGCCAGCCTGCCCTCAAGGGCAGCATCATTGAGACGCCGCTTCTCGCGGGATCTCTTGGCTGCTTCGTTGTTCTTCCTCCGCTTCTCCCAGTAAACCGTGTCCTTCTTCTCTTCCGGCATGAACTCCCGCTGCCGACGCACGGCCGAGCCCCTGCTCTGCCCTCCCCGCAGGGTCTTTCTGCAACCCTGAGGGACATCTGGCAGGGCCAAGAGACCCAGGTCCATGGCTGCCTGGTGGACCTGGGGAAGAGAAAATGGGTCTAGGACTGGGGTGGGAGGCTGAGCTGGAGGACTCCTCCCTCTAATTTATCCTGTGTGTCCACCATCCCCAATGGGACTGGGGGGCTGGTGGAGTGGGAATTGGGCTGAGGACCAGGGTAGAGGCAGAAAGCGGTGTAGCAGAGAGAATGGGGAGCGGGTGGGATGGTTAGACATGGGTGAGGCTGCCTGAGAGAGGCCGCTCAGCTGGGAGAAGGCTTAAGAGTAGACCACAGACATGACGGAGAGCTGGTTGTGCGCCACATCCTCACGTGGATGCGGGCTCCTTCCCGGGGATTCTTACCGCAGAGACGGTCAATGGAGAAGCCAAGGGCTTAGTTCAATCTGAGCTCCAGGGTAAGATTCTTAGAGACCCAGAGAGACAGAGGAGGAAAGCTGAACCTAGAAAGAGAATGTGTGTCCATGGAGTAAAACTGAACCAAGTTGGGGTCAGAGAATAAGCCACTCCTCATATGAAAATTGCCAGGATTGTACACTAAGATCTCCACTATCCGCAGCTAGAGTCTTGCACCTGCCCATCCATCCTACCTCTGTATTCATAAGGTCATCTATTCACCCATCCACTCACTCAACTATCCATCTGTCCACCCCTCTACCCACCTGACCAAACAGCTCACATTCCATCCATTCATCCATTCATCCACCCAATCATTTATCCATCCACTCATCTACTCATTTGTCCATCCATTCATCCGTCCACCCATCCATCCATCCACCCATCTATCCATCCATCCACCTATCCATCCATCCATCCATCCATCTATCAATCCATCCACCATCCATCCATTTATCCATCCACTCCTTCAAAAACCCATCCATCCCCATCCAATTGTACAGTCCTCTGTCCATCTACCACTCACTCATCCATCTAACTATCCATTCACTCACTGATAGCTTCATTTTAAAAATAATGGAGTGCCTACAGGTAAAAGAAAAAATAGAAAATTGGACTTCATGAAAATGTTTAAATTCTGTACCTCAAAAGACACTATTCACAGAGTAAAAAGACAACCCACAGAATGGGAGAAAATACTTGCAAATTATATATCTGATATAATATCCAGATTAAATAGGGATTAACATTCAGAATATCTAGAAAACTCCCAAAACCCAACAATGACAAAACCAAACAACCTAATTTAAAAATAGACAAAGGACTTGAGACATTTCTCCAAAGAAGCTCTATAAATGGCCAAAAAGCCCATGAAAAGATGTTCAGTATCACTAATCATTAAGAAAATGCAAATCAAAACCACAATGAGATACCACCTCACATCTTCAGGTGGCTACTATCAAAACAACAGAAAGTAGCAAGGGTTGGCCAGGATGTGGAGAAACTGGAACCCTCATGAACGGCTGGTGAGAAGGTAAAGTGGTGTCACCGAGTTGGAAGATAATACAATGCTTCCTCAACAAATTAAAAATAAAATGACCATATGATCCAGCAATTCCACTTCTGGGAACAGTCAAAAGAACTGAAAGCAGGGTCTCAAAGAAATATTTGTACAACCACGTTCATAGCAGCATTATTCACAATAGCCAAAGGGTAGAAGCAGCCCAAGGGCCCACTGACAGACGAACAGATGGGCAAATTATGGTCCAGCCATACAATAGAATACTATTCAGCATTAAAAAGGAAGGAAATGCTGGCACACGCTATGACGTGGATAAACCTTAAGGACATGATGCTCTATATAAGCCAGACACAGAAGGACAAATACTGTATGTTTCCACTTACAGGAGGTCCTTAGAGCAGTCAAAACCATAAAAACAGAAGGTATAATGGTGGGGCCAGGGGCTGAGGAGAGGGAAGAATGGGGAGTTAGTGCTTAATGGATATAGAGCATTTCCATTTGGGAAGATGAGAAGAGTTGTGAAGACGGATAGTGGTGATGGCTGCACAATATACGTTGTACGAATGTATTTAATATCACTGAAATGGACTTAAAATGCCCAAGAGGGTAAGTTTTATGTTATGTGCATTTTATCACACTAAAATATTTTAACAGTAATAATAAAAATATTGTGCCTTTACTAAGTGGCAGGCATCTTTCCATCCATATATTCATTCACTGGTCCCACTCATCCATCTTTCATTCTTCCGTTCTCTCATTCATCCAACAAATCCCTCCTGCATGCCAGTCATCCTTCCACAAATCCATCCATTCTTCTATACATTCCTCCATCAATCCATCCATCCATTCCACAGGAAAACAACTGGCAAGAACTTCCCATGTGCCTGGTGTTCAACAACCAGAATGCTAAGAATGGGGGCAGACAGAAGAATCAAAGTCATGCGAGTCTCAGCTCCTGGGGTGGGGCTCAGAAAAGATGCCCAGGGCCCCTAGCGATACCCCAAGGATGGGAGACCACCTCCTTTGCCCCAGCCCAGTTTTTCACATTGGTTTTCCTGAAAATTCTAACACAAAAGTCTGGGTTCTACCAACCACCTGGGTTCCCGGCACCTAGGAGGTCCTCATCTTCTGTGATTCTGATCCAAAACAGGTTAGCATTGTGCATAGGTAATAGTAAATAAATACTTGTTGAGGGAGCGAATAGACACTTAGATGAATGAAAATAGAACCTTACTGACACATAGAGAATGCTTCGCCCTTCCGCTGAACCTGTGCTAACAGCTCTTGGCCTTAGTGTTGGTGTCTGCGTAAGCTAATGAAGGTCATGTCTGAAAAAGGGCAGAGGCGTCAGCGGTCAAATAACAACACTCTTAGGAATTCAGCCCATGATCCCAAGTCCACATTTCCCACTGTATGTTCTCAAGAAACCCGGTGGCAACAGTGGTCTGAGAAAAAAGTAAAAATAAAAATACATTTGAGAACTATTGCATACCTTATTCCTTATGTGACGATCACAGAGATATGAGAATCATTAAAGGCTCTGAGAAGTCCTGCAAAAAAAGTTTAACTTTGGTTTGACTTGGAAGTTCTCAAAAGCACTTGACCATGAAATACTGACTTCACCAAATACTGTGGGACCCATATTTATTTATTCATTCACTCATACAACCCTTTCCAGGTCCTAAGGTGGTTGGTTGCCACATCAACAGAAGAGAACCAGCCCCTCCGCCTTCACAAAGCCCCCAGTCTCATGGGAAAGGTGAGAGTGAGCAGAAGGAAATCAGCCCAGAGAGGGTCTGTTATCTGCCCAAGTCACACAGTAAGCCAGTTACAGGACTAGGATTCGAACACAATCTGTCTAATGTGTGGGTTTGTTCATACCATGTGGCCCGCTCACAGCTTGGAGGGGCTGCTGTGTCTGGCAATCTTAGCTGGGCGTGGAGAAGAAAAGCCTTGTGGGGTTCTCAATCTCTAAAGTCAGCAAGAATTCCTAGTCACCAGAGGGAATCCGGCACCTTGCCTGGGACCCCCTTTGAGAACTCCTAGTCACCGGGAGGACTCTGGCACTGAGGCCCAAGACCCCCCACTGAGGCCCACTGGGCATCTGGTACCTGCAGCCGCACATCCCACAGGCTGGAGAAGCATCTACAGTTGATGCAGCCCAGTCCCCAGGAGCCAGGTGAGGAGCCGTGGGTTTGCACCTGCCTGCTGCTCACATCCAGGCTCTGTTCCCAGCAGCTACACCAAGCTACATAGCTTTGCCCAGGTATCCAAGTTCACTGACCCCTTTCAGGCACCTGAGGCCACCACGCCCTCTGTCGGGAGAGTATTGTCCCAACTTGAGGGAAAGGAAACTGAGGCACAGGGGGAGAAGTGGCTGGCCCAAAGAGACTCGGGGGTTCCAAAAGTAAACCGCCATTCCCTTCCCATCCTTTCCCACCACCTGGCCCCAGCCTAGACATCTCCTGTCCTATCTGGGCCCCTACCAGCCTCCATCCTGGTCCCCACAAATCCACAAGCACCTCAGAAGGGTCTTTATAAAACCCCATCCTCAGCTTTACAATCTCTGGGATGAGCTTATGAAAATATGAGAGTCTTAGATTCCTAGGAACAGTGCTCATGTGTGCCTCAATTCACCCTCGTCTCCACCCAGGGTCAGGGGATAAACCAGGGAGGAAGACACTGCATGAATACATTTTGGAATAAACCAATGAGTGCATGAATGGTTTATAGAATGAACCAAAGCGTGCACGAATGGTTTTTGGAGTGAACCAATGAATTATGAGCATTTGAATAAATTAATGAATGAGTGAAATGTGAGTGAATGAAGGAATAAGCAGATGAAGTAATGCTCAAGGGACCGGGGCCCTGAGGGTGGGTCCTCTCTCCACCGTTAAAGGCTGGGCTTGGGTCTCCCATCACACAGAGAGCTCATCGGAGCCTCAGCCAAGACAAACCCCAAGATGGGGTGTCAATCAGGGTCCCTTGTCCCACTAGCCACAGCATCCTCCTGCCGCCCACCTTGTCCTGTCCAGGAGGCCCTCAAATGGGGTCCTGACCACATCCCAACTACAAGGATGCTGACAAATGCCCAGGAGTTGATGTGCACCAGCGTGGGGTCAAAGGCACATCCCAGGGCCCTGGGGCCAGCATCCAGTAGGCACTACCCAGGCTCTGGGAGGATGGATGGGGGTGGAGGCAAACCCAGAGATAACTGAACTAGGGGCTAGCTGGGCTGGAAAGGGAGAGGTCACAGCCCAGGGGCCCTTTAAGGCCAAGTCAAAACCAGCAGATGCCTAGGGAAGAAGGCTGAGCGTGGGCTGGCGGTCAGTTAGAGGAGGAACAGACGACTCTCACGCCAAGCCAGTGAGGCAGACAAGAGCCTGCCTGAAGTCCCTCCTCTCTGTGGCTTGCCCTGAGCCCCCACTAACCACCACCCCGACACCTCCACAGGAACCCAGAGGGAGATGGGGCAGTAGATAGCGCAGCTGCCCCGAGTTTATTTAGAGAAGACCCAGCGAGGGCTGGGCTGAGCCTTCCTGTGGTCATCAAGGAGGTGCTCATGGAGGGCGGGCGAGACAGGGGACACTCCTTGTGAAGCAGCCAGCAGGGGAAGAGGAAACAGGAAGAGGGTCTCCCTCAGAGATGGCCCAGCACAACTCCTCCCCAGCCCCATCAGCCTCCAAAGCCTCCATGACCAGCAGCCATCAAAATTCTGCTTGATTCCCTTGAGTGATGGGGAACTCACTCACATTCATGAAAGCCAGCTGCTGTGAGGCTGGGTGACCTGTCGTGGTCAAGAAGGTTTTCCTGGAATGGAGCTAAAAATCCACATTCATGGGACTTTTCCCTGTTGGAATGTGAAAGTTCTTTCTGTGTGTCCATGGAAAACTCCTCTCTCTGGCCCCTAAGATGCTCTGAGGATTTGACAGATTGATGCTTACATTCCTTCATTCCTATGCCTCTAAGGAAAGCAGTCATGTTTCTTGAGCCCCTACTGTGCACCAGGCCCTTGCAGCGTCTCACTTCACACTCATCACCACTCTGAGAGAAACATTCAGTCATTATCCTCATTTGACACATGGAAAAATAGACGAGAAGTCAGGTGACCTGGCTGCGTCGGCACAAACAGAATCCGGATGCAGCAGACGCTAGAGCCCATACCTTATCTGCCACATCACAGGGTAAACCTGGCTTTTCCCACTTCTTCCACTGAGGACCCAGTTTTGAGTTCATTGAGCACCTCTGAAGACTAGGGAGCAGTGTCTGCAGAGGATAAGGGGTCCAGAAACCAAACAGCTAGCCACACGGCAGGGCTGGGATGAACACAGGAGCCGCTAGTATGAGGCGCTGGATGGGCAGGCTGGAGAGCTTAGGTCTGCTTTAAGTGGGCTCAAATCCTCCTTCCCAGCTGAGTGTGTTTGGGCAAATCACTTCTGCCCTATGAGCTTCCAATGCCTCACCTAAAATGACAGCAATAGTAGTACCCACTTTGTTCATTTTATAAAGAATAAATGAGATCTTCTGTGTTAAGAGCTGGTATAACGTAATGGTACAAAATGATCTACATGGCTTTTTATTTGGTGGTGGTGGGTTAGAGGGTTAGGACCCTCTCTCACTAGATTTCAGCTGCCAGACCCCAGTGGTTACCTGTGTTGTAAATACCTGTGAGAACCCTGGGGGACCACCCAACACAACAGTATTAGGTTACAGATGATGAACTTGGATTTCTGCTCAAGACAGTGGACTAAGCATACACCAAGACCATCCCATTCCTCCCCCAAAGACTTGGAAATGACAGGGAAGTGCCGACTTGAACTAGGGGCCAAAGCAGAGGTGCCAAGTATGTGACAAGGTTGATCCCTCCTGTGGAAGTGTAGGGCCCCCTCCTATAGGAGGTCAAGGGCCCCTATTCTCAGAAGACTCGAAAGACAGGGGAAAATATCCTGAAGAGATGAGGGATTCACAACCACTTCATGAAGTTGCCACCAACTCCCCCAGTGGAAGAATTTACACCTGCAAAAGTAGAGATGATCAGTGTGATCTCCAGAGAGTTTGACAATGAAGAGATCAAATGATGCAAAAAGATAAAAAAGGGAATACTAGCCATAAAACAAGAACAGGAGATGATGAAACAAAAACAGATAGATAATTAAAAAAAGAACTAAGGGTTCAGATATGAAAAATATAGTTACTTACGCTATATATAAAAATCAAATTTCTTCTGTATAGCACAGAAAACTATATTCAATATCTTGTAATAACCTTTAATGAAAAAGAATATGAATACGAATGTATATATATAGAGAGAGAGAGAGAAAGAGAGAGAGAGAGAGAGAGGATGGTTTACTAAGCCCCAGGAAAGTGTTTCATGTTAATTCTCAAAACACCTGCATGTGATGGGGACTATAAATATACATACACACACACACACACACACACACACACACACACACACATACACATACACATGACTGGGACATTATGCTGTACACCAGAAATTGACACATTGTAACTGACTATACTTCAGTTAAATGAATGAATGAATGAATGAGTAAGTAAGTAAGTAAGTAAATAAATAAATAAATAAAATATAGTTACTAAGAATAAACTCAAGAGATAGGTTGACTAGTAGAAGTGGAAACCAAAACCCAGGTTTGGGAAGAGAATTACCAAGGTCACAGGGAATTTTAGTGGCAGACATGGAATTAGTACTCTAAGCCCAGTTTTTTAAAGTCCAGGACTGAGGTCTCGCGCAGGACCTGAGACTTGAGGCCGTCTGCAGCTCCCCAAGGGTGTTCTGAGGCTTCCCCTTCTCACTTTCCTGTTTTCTTTCCTTTATTATAAGGTTGATGTTGAGCTGGACTCCAGCATCTCTCCCTAATAAGGAACAGGACTTCCATCCCCTGACTGCGCAGGGTGGGACAAAGGGTGTCAAGCAAATGGACAGCCCTCTCCCCCCAAGTTATAATTTAATTAAACAGAATCTTAAAGTCCGAAGAGGAACTGATTGAGTGTAACTTAGAGGAATAGCTAATATTGGCCACGGGATGCTGGACTGGTGACATAATGTCACTGAGCTTTGGACTTCTCATCTGTAAAATGGGTTCAAGAGTCCCCATCACAAGCAGGTGTTTTGAGAATTAACATGAAACACCTTCCTGGGGCTTAGTAAACCTCTTCTTTGAGCCCAAGGATACCCCAGATGAGGACAAAGCTATAATTACTTGGAGTCTCAACCACCAACACAAGAGAGAAAAATTTTAAACCTTGAAAGGACAAAAAAAAAAAAAAAAAAAAAGAAAAAGGTTAGAACAAAATATGAATCAAAGAAGAGAGGGTGGGCGGCCTCACAAATTCCCCACCCTTGTGGCCAGAGGGCACCCACAAGCTTTCCCTTTGCTCCGTGTTAAGACCACAGATAGAAATAATCATAAATTCTCTGGTGGGTGTAAGACTTTGAACATCCCCAGGCAAGATATAGCATTTGAGTGGGCCATGCACATTTGGAAAAATTGTTCACCCCTATCCCTCATAAGAGAAAGGCTGATTTGTTTTCATTTACACAATAAGATACTGGGTTTTGCCAGCTAAAATGGACAAAGATTTTTAAAATGATAAAACCCAGTGCTAGCAAGGATGCGGTGAGATGGGCACTTCTGTAGCTAGAAGGTGGAGGTGTAAAATTACTTCCTGGCAAAACAATTAGGCAATGTGAAACAAAGTTGGACTCACACCCTGTTTGAAGAATAAAGATGGCACTTCCCTCCCACCTAGATCACTGCTTCAGGCATCTCTCTATTCTGGTCACCAGCCCTGATATCCCTCCTCAAATACAGCACTTAGAACCTCCTTCACTTACTGACTTCTTACTGACACTTCACTCACCTCCACGTGCTGTTCCTTCTGCCTGATACACTCTTCCTCCTCCCTCACCGCTTAACTGGCCAAATCTTACTCATCCTTCAGAACTTAGCCTAGATGTTACCTCTTACAGGAAGCCTACAAGATTGACACCTCTTTGCTAGGCCAGGAGACTCTTTTGGGCTCCCAGTGCCCTGTGTCTTTTCACCATCACCACCACAGTGATCACTCTGGGTCTGCATCTCCCTGTCCACAGATCTCCAGAATAGGCACTCAGTGAATACAAGAGGAGTGAAATATTTCGAGAAGGGATGGGTTCTGTGTAGTCCCAGAGGGCAGAGCAAGGACCACGGAGAGGGGGTTGGAGGTGCAGTTGGGGGCCAGCATCTGACAGAATTTTCTATAAATTCCAGCTCATAAACCCAGCAGAGGCTGCCTTGAAAGGTGATGAGCTGCCAATCACAGGAGGTATGCAAGTAGGGGGATGGGAAATCACTAGTCTTAGTCCCTCTCTCTGACCTCTCCTGCTCAGACTTAGGGGGCCTGGGTTGAAGCAGATGCCTTCCTCCCCAAGCTGTTCCATGTGGCTCTCCACTGACTCAAAAGGTGGCGCAGGGAAGACAGGGGACCCACAGGGGCTGTTCCCATGGCCCTGGTGCAGCCCAGCCCATTCCACGGAAGGGCTTCGGAGTCCCAAGGGGCAACACTCTCACAGAGTTCAAGGCGCCCAATAGAGCCTCGGGGCCCTGCACTCTCACTCTGAGCGAACCCCCGCCTCATAAAAGCCCCAGCGAAACCGACCTTTAAAACCGAGAACCCTGTGTGGGAACTCAGATTTCAGGGGAGAAAATACAAGGCACTCTGGGGCTGCGGCCGGCCCTCCCCTTCCTGGGGCACGGGTAGAGGCCGGAAGCCGTTGATAACCTCTGTGCCCAGCCCACAAGCCCAGCTGGAGTCCCCCAAGCCAGGAACAGGCCTTGATAGACAGGAAGGAGGCAAGGGGGCGGGAGCGGGGGAGGGGTGTCGGGAGCCAGGCCAGGCATCCAATCCCAGCTGTACCAATGATGCACTACGTGACCTTAGGCAAGTGTCTGGTCTTCTCTGAGCCTCAATCTTTTCACCTGTCAAATGGGTACAAGGTTGGTGCCTAGACTGGTAAATAACACAAGTACATGCCTAGTCGCAAAATGTACGAGATGTCCTATTCTTCAATTCTGTGAACTTCAGGGAGGCCCCCAGGGCTCACAGGACCTGATCCAATGGCAGGCCCCTGTCCCTTCTCAGAGTATCAGCTCAATGGAAGCTCACGTAAAACTCACATGGGAAAAAATTCATCTTGGGGACCTTAAGTCCTCCATCCTTGGCCAGGCAAGTCCCTCAGACTCTACCTCCCCCTCTCTCCAGCCCAAACCAGAACAACCCTGCCAAATGAGAGGAGCCTCAGATTTTTGGTGCTGGCAGGCTGGGGTCCAGCTGCCTGGCAGAAACTTGAGGCTCCCTCCCCAACCCAGAGGTGGCGTCACCAGGGAGGGCTGACGGCACCTGGCACCAGTCACCACACAGACCCACTTGAAGGAAGCTCAGAGGTGTTTCATGTCCAGCCAAGGCCAGGACCCAGCCAGGAGGGTCTCTCTTCCATGTACCTGGGTCCCCAAACACCCCTACAGGTGGCCAGACCCCATCCAGGCCCAGCAGGCCCTACAGACACTTTAATCTTGCATGAAGCCAAGCAGCTGTGCCTCCTCTGGCTCCTGGAGATAGGCCTCCTCACTGTTCTTCCTCCACACCAGGCATGGTCCCACCTCAGGGCCTTTGCACAGGCTGTTCCTTCTGCCTGGAATGCTGTTCCCCCAGATACTCACATGGCCCCTTCCTCACCTCCTTTAGGCCTCACCTGCCTGCCTGACCCCTAGGCTAAATCATCACCCACAACCATAGGCCCATTGATTTTCTCTCCTTACCCTGCTTTGTGTTTATTCTGGGCACTTATCATTCCCTTACTTTTTAATTACTGGCTGACTATTTGGCTTAGTGTCTGTCTCTGTCACTAGAATGCCAGTCCCTGAGGACAAGCATGGCAGCCCTCTGTGTCTCCAGGACCTACAACAGCACCTGGCACATGGTAGGTGCTTAGTAATTATTTGTATAGCGATTTGTCAAGTGAAAAATGAATGTGAACATTGTTTAATTCCCACAACTTCTCTGGAAGTCAGGTTTCCCCCTCTTGGCCAGAGAGGTTCAGAGAGGTTCCATGTCTTGCCCAGGGTCACACAGCAGATCCCAGGTGGGTTTGGAATCTGGACAGCTGGACCCCAGAGCTCACTCTCTCCAGCCATGAGATATGGCCAGAGGCGTGGCAAGTGCTGAAGGCCAGGATGCAGCTCTTGGCTCAGGACTCAGTACCAATGGAGCCTCTGGGCCTCAGTCTCCCTTCTGTGAGATGGGCCCAGGTGCACTGAGAAGCAGCTTCTGGCCCTGGAAGCTCTGCCCTCCACCGCAGAGGTGCTGCCCCTCCCCCATCTCAGCAACTGCACTCAACTTGGGGGCATCCCACTTTCCCAGCCCCCACCCCGAACCTGGGATATACTCTGGTTCCCAGAAACAGGCTGGAGCTATCCCTCAGCGGACCTCAGGGGACAGGGACATGGAGACTTCTCTGGGTCCCAAAATACCCACTGGCATCATCCGGGCCCTGTCTGGGTGCCCAGCTCTGCCTGCACTAAGCACTTTACAGACACTATCTGCTGGAAGATCTCTTCACCACACAAATCAGATTATGCCACTTTCCAGCTTAATACCCTCAACAGATCAAGACCACACTTCCTTGCCCCACCCATGGGACCATGCCCTGTCCACACAGAGCTGATCTGCTCCAAGCTCCAACCACTCTGGCCTTCTGACCACTTGGACTAACCACAGGGCCTTTGCACATGCAGTTCCTGCTGCCTGGAACACTCTTCCTTGGCTCCCCTAGTTTCCTCATTCTCATCCTTTGATAGTAACTTCTCCGAGAAGCCCTTCCTGATCCCCCAGGATGGATCAAGTGCCCCTACTCTGCACCTACTGAACAAAGGTGTTTCTGCTTCTCAACATTTATTATTGAAGTCATTTTACACTCATTCATATAATTAATTGACTAACATCTCTCTTTCTCCCAAGAGGCCAAGGCCTGTGTTTCTTCTCCCCAAGGTATCCCCAGAGCCTGGGGATAGTAGGTGCTTGATAAATACTTGAATGGATGAATGAGTGCCCTGAATCCTAGCATCTCCCCCAGGTTCCCATTTTACAGGTGAGGAGACTGAGATTTGCTCACCAGAGGGGACACCAGGGCTCCTGACTCCTCCTCTGCAAAGCCAGACCCCACCACTATCCCAGCCTGACTTATAAAGACCAGATCGACCTGGACCCAGGGGCTGCTTGCTCAGAAGAGATAATGGTTATAACCCTGGATCTCCAGAATAGAGCTCCCTGGACCTAGCTGCCACTGTTCAGCAGTAGGGGGAGAAATGGGTCCGGGGGAGGGACCATCAAAAGATACTACTATCCACAGAGTAAAAAGGCAACTCACAGGATAGGAGAAAATATGCAAATTTGCAAAATATATGCAAATCATATAGCTGATAAGATCCAGAACATACAGAGAATTCCTATGATTCGACCACCGCCACCACCATCACCGCAACAGAAAGCCAGATGGCTCGATTCAGAAATGAGCAAAGGGCTTGAACAGACATTTCTCCAAAGAAGATCTGCAAATGGCCAATAAGCACAGGAAAAGATGCCCAACACCACTAATCACTGGGGAAAATGCAAATCAAAACCACCATGATGGGGATGGGGGTACAGCTCAGTGGTAGAGTGTGTGCTTAGCATGTATAGGGTCCTGGGTTCGATCCCTGGTAACTCCACAAAAAAAATAAATAAAGTAAATAAAGTGGACTTCTTAAAAAAAGAAAAAAAAAAAAGAAAAGAAATGAGAAAGAAAAAAAACATGATATAATGAAAAAGAATTTGAAAACAAATATGTGTACATGTATGTCTACGTCTGACTGAAACATTATGCCATACGCCAGAAATTGACACAACGTTGTAAACTGATTATACTTCAACTTAAAAAATTTTTTAATAATTAAAAAAAAACCACGATGAAATACAATGTCACACTCATTAAGATGGCTACTCTCAAAAAACAGGAAATGACAAGCGTTGGCAAGGATGTGGAGACACTGGAAGTATTGGACACTGTTGGTGGGAAGGTATAAGGTACAGCCATAGTGGAAAACAATCTGGCAGTTCTGGAAAAATTGCAGTCTAGAATTACCATATGATCCAACAGTTCCACTGCCAGGTGTGTAACCAACAGAATTGAAAGAAGGATTTTGAAGAGATAGACTGTGTTTATAGGAACATTATTCATAAGAGCTAAAATGTGGAAGTAAGCCAAGTGTCTATCGTCAGGGGAATGAATAAATGAAATGCGGTCCAGCCATACAATGGACTATTACTCAGCCTTAAAAAGGGAGGAAATTACAGCACCCGTGCCGAGGTGGATGAACCCTGAGGACGTGACGCTCAGTGAAAGAAACCAGTCAGAAGAGAATGAATGCTGTCTGACTCCACTTCTTGGAGGTCCCTAGAGGAGTCAGAGTCATAGACAGAAAGTAGAATGGTGGGGGCTGGGGGCTGGGGGAGGAGGTGTTTTTACAAGATGAAAAGAGTTCTGAAGACGGATGAAATGTAGGGAACAAGGCTTGACTGGGGCATGGGAAGGTCTCTGGGACACAAACCTCCTGCCCCCTTGGCTCCAAGTGAAGGAGCGACTCCCACCCTCAGTGCCAGCCATGGGTGGGGTGGGAGGCGTCCAACCTCTTCCTTCCAGCCGAGCAGGACCCAGAGCCCCCGGGCACCTGCTGCAGCCAGATGGTGGCCAAAGCGTCACTGCTCAATAAGAATGTGGATGATCGTGGACTAGGGAGGGAGAGAAGGAGAGAAGGACAGAGGAAGCAGGAAGGGCAGAGAGGGAAGGAGAGAGGCAGGCAGAGTGAGAGAGCGCACGCAGGGCCACCAACCCACCAACTACCACCCCGAGCTCGACAGACTCTAGCAAACAGCAGCGGGAAGTCTGTAACCATCCGTTATCTGCAACCAGGCCCACTCCCATCCTCCAGGGCCGCTGGGCTCTCACCACCTTCACACTGGACCCTAGCGACCCCCAAATCCTTCCAATAACTGTGGATCCCCACAGTTATGATTGAGTCAGACTTCACAACAGACCGACCCTGAGCGCGGACACATGCAGATCTACACAGCAGCTGGAAGCTCCTCCCCACCAGTTGCCAGAACACGGCTGGACTCCAGAGAAATAAACCCGACCCTCCCCGACAGCAGACCCTCCCGGGCCCCTTCCCTGAAGCAGCATCTTCTAAGACCTCAGCCCACTACCCTGACCCTCCCGCGCCCCACCCCCACATCCACAGAGGGCTGCAGCCTCCCAGAAGGACCGACACTCCGGGGTCCTTTCCAGGGTGCATGGAACCTATTCTTTTTCATCCCATTAGTGACGACCAGGTGACAGCTAGCCAGACATCAGCCATCAACAGCTGCACCATGTATGGGGCCAGGGGCCAGGTGTGGGGGGTGACACCCGCAGAAGGAGCAGAGACACACAACAGGCGGTCTGGATCACAGAGATGGGAGGAAGGGCGAAGATGGAGGTGAGGGGAGAGGTGGGCTGCAGGGAGAAGGGGGCTGCAGGAGGGACCCCAAAACAGATGTCAGTACGGGGAACTGAAGCCTGATGCTCTCACACACGGCTCCATGGGGCCTGCTCCTGGATGCCTTCTCCGCTAGGCAGCCCTCCTTGCCCCTTCCCCAGGGCAATGCCCTCCTCCTTGCTCCCCCTCAGGGCCACATTATTGGGGGAGACTGAGATGAGGTGGAGGGGGCCCTCCAATGAGGGGAGAAGCCCGTTCTCCCTCGTCCCCACCAGCCAGAGAGCAGGGGCTTTGGATGGGGAGACAGAGTGGCAGAAGGAGACAGGCGCAGGTCATGGTCACACCCAGAGAAACCCCAAGAGCCACAGACCCCCAGAGCCAGGGACCCAGAGAGAGAGCAGAGACAGGGAGAGGGGCACAGAAAGAGCTGGAGCTGGGGCGGGGGAGTGGGGAAAGCTGGAAGAGCGGGCAAAGGCTCGGAGACAGTGCAGGAGAGGGAGACTGTCCAGAGAGATAGGGGCTGCGATGGGCAGGGGGAGGTGGTCCGGGTGCGGGGTTCCCAAGCCCCCTCCCCCTTCCCTGGACATCAGGCAGCCTAGCTGGGCCTCACCCTGCCTGCGAGGCTCACCTCAGGGTGGCTGTCTCCCCGGCGAGTCCAGCGTGAGCCACATCAGCCGCGTGGGGCCTCACACTCCTCCGCGGTGGAGTCACCGGCGCTTCCGTAGAGGCGACACCCCGGCCCCCCCTGCAGTTCGTGGCTTTCCCCGCAGGACTGCGCCCCCCGCCCCCAACCTGGTGTCGGTCCAGGGAGCAGGTGCTGTGGGCTGGCTGGGGCCCAGGGTGGGCCACCAGGGAGCAAAGAGCCCCACCAGGAGGGCACACACAGAGAGGGACCGGCTACTCTAGCCACTAGGGGCCCAGGAAGGGGCCAAAGCTACAGCCTCTCATTCCAACCCTTTAAAACCCTTCTGCATAGATCCAGAGTGCTTGCTTAGCATGCGTGAGGTCCTGGGTTTCATCTCCTGTACCTCCATTAAACAAACAAACAAACAAACCTAATTACATCCCCCTCCAAAAAATAAATAGATAGATAATAATTAAAAAAAAAAAAACAACTTCTGGATAGATCAACGGGGCAAAGGGAAGAGGGTCCTTTCTCTCCTTACATGGGGGACACTCTCCTGCTCAAACACCTTCTGTGGCCCCCATTGCCTTTCAGATCTTCTAATTCCTTGCTCTGGACACACCCCTCTCTGTCCAGCCTACCCATTAGAAGAAACTGTGGCACAGAACACGTAAGTAAAGGGCCCTCAGGAGAAAGTGATCTAAATCTTTAACTACAGTATAAGTTACCTGAGTGCACATCAGTAAACCGGGATGGAAGGCATCCCAGGCAGATGGAACAGTCCATGCAAAGGCTCAGAGGAAAGGATCAACATTTATATGTTTGGGGAACTCTAGAAAGAGGTGGAGGGACTTGATCAGAGGTGCTTGTAGGAAAGGTCCCATACGTGGCCCCTGGGGCTGCTGAACAGACTGCAGGGGGCCTGGAGGTGGGGAAGAGCCTGAGGCACACTCCTGCAGGCTGTGGTGGGTCCCAGAGCCCGGCGGATTTCAGGAAGAATCACCACGCGGTGGGTTCCAGCGGGTCTTGACTTGGGAACAGCGGCACCTGGTGGTCCCGGCGTGGGACTGCACCCTCCTTCCTTTAATACATTTTTTGCGAGCCCCGCGGAGTTCCCGGTGTATTCAAATATTTTAAAACTCCTTCATCTATAAAATAAGTTCACTTCAAGCAATAGTCATGTAATGAACCAAATCATAATAATGGCTGTAAGAGAAATGCAGACGGTGAATATTTGACTAATATTTGATGTAAATAACTGTCCAGTAACTACATGAACTTTAATAAAACTGAACTAGCTGCAAACAGTACAGTTCGGGAAGCCACGAAGTCGGAGCACTCGTGTACCACTAAATTTTCCTTCTTTACTCTTTAGTGTTAAAACAAGGGACAACATAAGGTTTCATAGGCTTTAAATCTTACAATTTTATTTTTCGACTATTTCTCAATAAAGCTGGAAAAATCAGATGAAGTAAATAAAAAATAAGTTTCCATCTTAAAGACATTATTCAGGTTCAGCACTACAGTCCATGTATGAGCTACTATTTACACTTGCCAACAAAAAAAGATTATAACTCATAATTTGCAATGTTTTGCTGTTTTAATAAACACAATAAAATCTCCAAGCAGTCATAGAGAACACAGAAGAAGAATATAAAATAATAAAATTATTGTTATTATTTGCTACCTGAGTGACTACTAAGTGTCCAACTTTGTTCTAATCACTTTACACATAATAACCTCCTTTCATCCTCGCCCCAACCTGTGAAGCAGACACCATTATTACCCCATTTTACAGATGAGGAAACTAAGACACAAGGATCAAGGTCATGGCTCAAGATTACACAGCAAGGAAGTGATAGAATTGGATTTGAACCCAGGCCAACTCCCTGTAGGGTGTGTGTTCTGGACATACTGACCTAGAATTGGTGTCAGGAGAAGGGTGATCAGGGACCACTTCCTTGAGAACATGGAAGTTTAAAAAGTAGAGGAAGGGCATTTTAGTCAGAGGGAACAGCAGCACAACTTCTATGTCCAGTCACAGACATAGAAAACTTATGGTTAGCAGAGGGGAAGGGGGTGGGAAAGGATAAATCAGGAGTTCGAGATTTGCAGATACTAACTACTATATATAAAACAAACAACAAGTTTATACTGATAGCACAGAGAACTATATTCAATATCTTGTAGTAACTTATAATGAAAAAGAATATGAAAACCAATATATGTATGTACATGTATGACTGAAACATTATTGTTATTATACCAGAAATTGACACATTGTAAACAGACTATGTGGCAATTTTAAAAATTATAATAATCCATCCTTTCAAAAAGCAGCAACATAGTGTCCAGCATAGGGTCATAAATTACTAGAAAAAAAATAAGTACATGGTAGGTGCTCAATAAATACTTCCTGAATTTAAAAAAATAAACATTGTATAATATCCTCCTGAAGGCCTCTTCCAGGAGTCAAGTTTCTATTCAAGCTGACCTTAAATGCTGCAGTTATGCAGAAACCAAGCCAGACTTACAGAGAGCAGTCTCAGGTACAATTCAGTGCATATCACGGTAGCACTGAACTGTGATCAAAGTTAAGCATGCCTGTGGTCTTAATTCCAGGCTCGGGTGGAACGCCTCTTTCTAACACACCCTGCACCCTTGTCTTGGAACTGGACCAGTTCTGGTTTGTCCCACGTGTCAACACCTGCCCAGGGTGGGTTGCTCTCACCCTGCCCGACTCGAGGTTCTATTGCTACAGCTTTGAACTATGAACCCTAAGTATCCACATCCAGAGAGAGCAGTTAGTGATTATTACAGGAATCACCAAAAGAGTCTACCGCCTGATGCTGTCTGAAGCAGCCCTTGTCTAATTTTCCAGGAGTCTGGCTCATTGGAAGTGTTTCTGGTCTCTTGATGTTTCCCCATAATGGGATGTTACCTCTTCCTCTCGGTCTATGCCAGCTCCTAGCTGCCCCTGCCAACGTTCCCTCCAGTCTTCACGCCAGCTTGACATCAGAAGTACCTAGAGCTGATCACAGCCACTGGCTTTGGGTGTCCTAAGGGAGATTCCTCTTTGCATGACAGGCCAGTTCACACTCTAAGCCAGTCACACATTTTGCTATGTGGTGCAAGAAGGGTGCAAACTTTTCCTCTGGGTTGTGGAATTTTTGTCAAACCGCGTCTTCAGGGAGCTCATCACAGAAGCTCCAACAATGTGAGAGCCATCTTTGGGATGGCAGAATCTCAGGGAAGGCATTGCATCTTGTGCAGGACCTGCAAGCAATCAGGTAAGGATGCAGAGATCACACACGGGTGGTCTGGGGGAAATTAAGAAAACTGAACTGCTTCCCAGCCAAGGGTTGGCCCCTGGGAAGGTGGGTAAAAGCGAGGGTTCAGCGGGCAGGAACTCGGGCCAAGAAGCAAGCATGAGAACGCAGGCCCTGGGAATTTGCAGGCATCTCAGGGAGGGCGCTGGGCTTCCCGCAGGTCGTGGGAGAGAGGCAAGCGCCAAATCTCCGAGGCCTGAGTAACCCTGGCTGACATCTGGATAACATCTCATACAAAAGAGCCTGTCCCTGCCAGAGAGCAGTAACCCCGGCAGGGCTTTCAAACACCCAGCAGGGTTTTTTAAAAGAGCTTTAGAGAGATTCTTTCACAACAACAAACTCACCAACAGCCACCCAGCTGGACACACCCCAAGACACACAGGTCCAGCATCCATAATAATAACCTGTTTCATGTGTGTGCAGTATGCACCAGGCACTGTTACCATCACTTTACACATAGTAATTCCTATAATTCTTATAAGTCCTTGGAGTCAATACTATTATCATCCCCAAGGCAGGTAGGGGGAACTGCTCCAACCCCTCCAACTCCCCTCACAGAGCGCCCCACGACCTGCCCGCATGCCCTCCCTGTGCTCCCCTCCGCCACTCTCTTGTGACACGCCCCCTCCTCACTGTTCTGCGAACTCACCAAGTAAATTACTGCCTCAGGGCCTTTGCACATGCTCTTCCAGAGAGGCTCTCCCGGCTGAAGCACTGGTCACCTCCTTCCACTCTTTATCCAAATGTCACCTTCAACGGGAGGCCTCTCAATCTAAAACAGCAACCCCTTCCCCGCGCACACATCCCAAGCACTTGCCACCATTGCGCATACTGTATACTTTTATTTCTTCATCCATATTGTTGGCCTGCCCCACCAGAGCAGGGATTTGGGTCTGTTTTGTCCCCTGCTATGCCCCGAAGTGGCTGGAATTGTGCATAGCACACCGTGGGTACTCAGTGTCTGTGGAATGAATGAAACCACAATGCAAGAGGACATGCAGGCAGGAAGAAATTGGGCGACTCACCCAAAGCCCACAATCCTTAGGTGGCAGAAGCCAGATTCAAGAGCAGACAGTTGAACTCCCAGACGTCCCAGTCACTGTGCTCCTTTCCCCTGAACACATCCCTGTGCACAGCCACACACACACATAACGGCTGACACGGACATATTCATAAATGCACGCAACAGCTTCCAGCCAAGGGCATCTGCATGGCCTTGCCCACAGGCACATCCCATTACTCGGGCCCACCCTCGGGCCCACCCTCAGCCCCACCCTCAGCCCCCAGGCTTCTGGTCCCCAGTTCTCACCTCCTCAAGACCCCAGACTAGCCCTTGGTCTACACCCTGGAGAATGTGCGCTCAGCCTCCTAGTGCCCCAGACTGCTGTGGTACCAGAGCGTCCGCACGAGGACCGGCACTGGCCACCCACCTGGGATCCGAGCTGGTAGTGGCCAGGTACGACGCCTCGCGCTGGGGAGGGAAGCCATGGGAGAGTTACTCGGGTGGCCAAGGACGCAGCCATACAAATCCCCTTCCCATCTCCTGGGCCTTCTTAATCGGCTGTGTCCCCATAGCACCCGCACCCCGGCGCAGTTAGGGTGCGTGATGCACCACTGTCTTTATGTCCCTTCCCCCATGAACTCAGGGCCTCATCCCAGCCCGGCTCCCCCTGATTCTCCAGCCTCCAGGACTGATGCAGGTAGCCACGCACCGTGGCACAGCCTCCTTTTACCCCCTGCTCCCTCGTTGCCTCCCATCCTGCCTTGGAGCCCGGATCCCTTCAGGCTCCACCCTCAACCCGAGACCCGCGCCCTCCCAGGTGCACCTTCACCTTCCAGGACGGGTGCACAGGGTTAGCACCATCACTGAAGCTTTAAAGGAAGAGCCCCGGACCTTGAGGACCGCGCCTCCTAGACCTCCTCCCAGCCCTCCTCCCAGCCCCCCCCAGAGCCCCGCCCTCCGGCCCCGCCCAGTCGTCTCCAGCTTTCTAGTGCGATGCACGTGGTCGAGCACCACCGCTTGGCGTCCTTCAGCCTCCAGGGCCTCTCCTGTTCTTCAGCAGCTCTCGGACCCTCCCAGGCCCCACTCCCGCCCGCCCCGCGTTCTGCCCCACAACTTCCACCCGTGGCACACGGATCGCGCCCCACTTCCTGCACAGAGTGCAGGCATCCGTCCCTGTGGCGCAGGTAGAACTCCGCGGGTGCCGCTGCGCTGGTGCTGGACCGGGAAGGGGTTGGGAGCGCACGTGGTGCGGCCTGAGAGCGCCTTGCCACCCCGCGAACGCAGGGCCTGGCGCAGCCGGAAGGGCGCACGGGTCTTGCCCGCCGGGTGAAGTGCTCCCGGGCCTCTGCGCGCGATGCTGCCGAGGACCAGGGGCAGGTGCGGATCCCGCATCGCCGTCGCCTCCCCGCGCACGGTATGCACCCCTGAGCCTCGCTGGATCCTGCAGGGTCAGAGGGGACTTTGAAGCATGTCAAGACCTCGACACCCCCTTCCTGAACCCCATCCCTCTGGGCCGCAGTGGCGGCGTGCCTCGGAGCTGATTCAACGGCAGAGAACCTGATTTTAGCCAGAAGAGCCCCGGTCTGCTGGGCTCAGATCAGGGACCCCCCTCCTCTCCAAACCTACCTCTGACTTTTTAGAGACCTTATATGGAACTCCCAGAGGACTCCCACTGGTCCCCATGTCCCAGTCCGTGGAACCATACATGCCCTGAATAAACATGTGCTGATTTCTTACTGTGTTTTAGACCCGATGTTGGAGTTAACAGGATGAAGCAATCATAGTCTCTGCCATCCTAAATCTAATACTCTAGGGGAGAGAGGGGAGTGCGATGGACAAGGAAGAGACGAAAATAATAATGACAGACGGAGGTAAGTGCCACCAAAGAAATGAACAGGCAATAGTAAAAGGCTGGTAGTTGTAGCAGAGGTGTCATCTTCTCTGAAAAGGTAGCATTTGAACTCAGCTCTGAAGGATGATGGACCTCACCGTTCAGAAAGCCAAGGGAGAACATAGCAGGGGAGGGGGGGGGGGCCTGCATATCCAACGGTCCTGAGGCTGAAGCACATTTTGCCCCGTCCAGGGCCTTGCACCTCAGCCTTCCTTCCTTCCCCTCCACTGACTCTTCCTCCTCAGCCTTAGAGATTCTGCATCGTCCTGACAATCCCTTTCTTGCCCTGCCTCTTCCTCACCCCCTCCCCTCCATCATGGATAAGTTTCTACAAAGCAGGAGCTAATCTCCATCAACAGGAGATTGGAATGAGATGTGGGATTGAGCATTGGGAGGGAAGCAGGCCTCTATTTGTAGGAGGAAAACAGGAAGTTTGTAGGATCCTATCTGAGGGGTCAGTGACTAAAGGTACTTGAATATCAAAATAGGTATCTAGCAAGAAAGATAACTTAAAATTGTCTGCCTTCCAGTTTCTGGGGATGAGAGTGATGCTTTAGGTTTGATTACACAGATGTCTGCATTTCTTAAAATTCAAGGAATGTACACAAAAGACTTGTCTGTTTCTTGCACGGCAAGGTCACTCTCCTCCCCAGCAACAAAGAAACAAAATATTGAGCTCTAGGTACTGATGTCCATGCTGAAGTGTTTTGAGGGGACAGGTACTGATTGCTGCATCCAAAAAGTAACACAGGT
This sequence comes from Camelus bactrianus, assembly GCF_048773025.1. NCBI lineage: Eukaryota > Metazoa > Chordata > Mammalia > Artiodactyla > Camelidae > Camelus > Camelus bactrianus. Next base: position 26,242,121 of record NC_133560.1, read on the forward strand.
TGATGGAGGGGTAGAGGGTGGGAGGGAGGGAGTGATATGTGATAAAGTAAATAGAACAACACGTTAATTGTCAAATCTAAGGCTGGGCAGACCGCCAGTGTACCATTCTCTCCATTTTTCTGTATGTTTTAAAGTTGGTAAAATGTTGAGAAAATGTGTCTTCCCACAGCAGCTGCCAGTCATTTTTCTGTTCAAGTGGGACCAGCAAGGCTTCCCTTAGTTGGGGAAGGGTTCTTAAGGGTCTTTCTTAGTCCTTCAAGTGTGAAGAGAGTATTAGGAAGCTTTAGTAGATTGAGATGGGCTGTTGGTCCCCTGGGTGCTGGAGGAAAGGTGGGAGGGAGGGAGGGAGTTGGGGCCACAGGGAAGATACAGGACTGGGAGTTAGATGAGGTCTGGGTCAGAGTGGCTAAAGGCAGAAGCAGCATCTTCTTTCTAACCACATCTGCCACTTAAAAAGTGGGCAAAGGATGCTGTACACCTGAAACTAACACAGCATTGTAAATCAACCGTACTTCAATTTTTTTTAAATTGGGTAAAAGCTCTGAATAGACATTTCTCCAAAGAACATATACAAACAGCCAACATGAAAAGATGTTCAACATTCCTAATCATTAAGGAAATGCAAATTAAAACCACAGTGATAAATCACTTCACACCCACTGGGGTGGCTAAAATCAAAAAGGTGGATAATTACAAGTGTCGGCAAGAAAGCAGAGAAATCATAACCCTCTTACACTGCCGCTGGAAATGTAAAATGGTGCAGCCACCTGAGAGGGAGTTTGGCAGTTCCTCAAAATGTTAAGCATAGAGTTTCCATATCTCCTGGAAATTCCACTCCTAGGTATATAACAAAAAGAATTGAACTTGGGTAGTAAAGATCATACTTGTACAGAAATGTTCATAGCAGCATTATTAACAAGAGCCAAAGGTAGAAATAACACAATGCCCATCAGTGGATGAATAGATAAAATGTGCTATATATCCAATGGAATATCAGCCACAAAAATAAATACAATACTAATAAATACCACACGTGGATGACATCAAAAACATTATACTAAGTCAAAGAAGCCAGTCACAAAAGCTCATATATTGTATGATTCCATTTATAGGAAATATCTAGAATAGGCAGCTCTAAAGAGATGGAAAGTGTAGGGCTAGAGGATGGAGGGAAACAGGGAGTGATTACTAACCGGTACAGGCGTTCTTATAAGGGTGATGAAAATGTTCAAAAATCAGAGAGTGGTGATGGTTGCCCGACTCCATGAATTGTACACTTTAAATGGGTGGATTGCATGGTATGTGAACTATATCCCAAAGCTGTTAAAAGAAAAAAATAAAAAAGAGAGAGAGAGATGTGAATGGCAAGACTCCTAGATAAACAACAAGGTCCTACTGTATAGCATGGGAAACTAGATTCAATATCTTAAAATAACCTATAATGAAAAAGTATGTATCTGTATAACTGAATCACTATGCTGTACACCAGAAACGAACACATTGTAAATCAAATATACTTCCATTTAAAATAAATAATTTTTAATGGAGAATGTTTATACAATTAAGAAAGCAAAAAGGCAACCTATAGAATGTCAGACAATATTGGTAAATCATAAATCTGATAAGAGATTAATACTTAGAATAATGAACTTCAACAATCCAACAACAACAGCAAAAAGCAATTTAACTGGTCAAAGAACTTGAACAAGTATTTCTCCAAAGAAGATCTGCAAATGACCAGTAAGCACACAAAAAGATGTATCACATCATTAGTGGTTAGGGAAATGCAGATCAAAACCACAGTGAGATACACTTCACACCTACTCAGATGGCTATTTAAAAAAAAGAAGAAGAAAATAACAAGCATTGGCAAGAATGTGGAGAAACTGGAACCCTCGTGTGTTGCTGGTGAGACTATAAAACACAGCAGCCGCTGTGAAAAATAGTTTAACGGTTCTTAAAAAAATTAAACTGAGAGTTACTATATGACCCAGCAATTCTACTCTTGGTAATATACCCAGAAGAATAGAAAGCAAGGACTTAAACAGATATTTGTACATGACTGTTCATAGCAGCATGATTCACAATAACCAAAAGGTGGAAATGACCCAAGTGTCCAACGATGGATAAATGGGTAAATAAAGTGTGGTCCATCCATACAATGGATTACTAGTCAGCCTCTAACAAGAATGAACTTCTGACACACACTGCATCAAGTATAAAACTTGAAAACATGGAAAACAGATGTAAAAGGACACATATGGTATGATTCCACTTATATGAGGTCCCTAGAAGAGTCAGATTCACAAAAACAGAAAGTAGGACAGTGGGGGCCGGGGGCGGGGGAGGGGTGGGGAGTGAGTGTTTCGTGGGGACAGAGTTCCTGCTTAGGATGATGAACAAGTTCTGGAGCTGGACGGTGGCGATGGTGGCATGACCTTGAGGATGTACATAACACCACCGAATTGTAAGCTGAAAAATGGTTCAAATGGTCAATTTTATGTTACGTAATTTTACAATTAAAAAAAAAATTTTTAAGAGCCTACCGCCTACCATAGCTCCCTCCAGTCTACTTCATGGAATCTAAACTCCTCCAGCCCTCTGCTCCGGCCAGCCTGGGCTCCTTGCCTCTCACTGTCTCCCATCCTCCTCATATTCCCAAATCTGTCAGCCCTGCCTTGCAGACTCACAGACCTGCTTCCCCTTGAAAAGCTGGGGCAAGGCGGCGTGGTGGGGCTGTCCTGGGACCGGGGACAAGGCGGGCGTTGCTAAGCAAGCTGGTCTTGGGGCAGGAAACTGAGGCAGGAAACTATCCTTAGCAGTTAGACGCTCTTCCCAGAGGCAGCCACAGATGCAGCTGGAGAAGCCAGAGGTGGGGGAGGCAGAAGCGGAGGCGGGAGCAGGGGGCTGACCTTCGGAGTCTAGTCCAGGACCTGAGGTCAAGGTGTCCCAGAGGCGACGCATTTCCTCTGCGTTCTCAACTTCCGCTCAGCTTCCCGGTCACACTGGCAGTAACAATGACAGCAGCAGTAATAAAACAGCCCGGGGGCAGCCAGCCCTGCCTCTGCCTCTGCTCCCTTGTGCCTTTCTAGACTGCGCCCATGAGGACACACAGGGATGAGGCCTGCAGTGACTGAATCCCTGGGGCGCCCACAGCCGGATGCCAGAAGAGGCCAGAGCGGGTGCGCAGAATGTCGAAGGTGAAAGGCCAAAGGGCGGCTACGCTGGAGCGGCTGCAGGAGAGGGCTGGGCAGAGGCCTGGCAGCCGGACTGAGGGGCCAGGCCAGCAGTGCATGTTTACGTTCGGAAGAGCAGGGCCAATCTGCTGCCTCCCACTGCGACCCTGGACTGGGGGAGGGGGGCCTCCACGTGGGGGATCAGATGTTTCTCTCCTGAGCTAATCTCTGGGCTTCATCCCAGGGGGACTCCGCAGCCTTCCCAGAAGACACGCCCACCTCTGAGAACCCCCCCCCCCAAGACATCAAGAGACATTATTCAGGTCAAGAATCCTGCCTCTCCGCCCATCCCCCCGGAGCCCTGAGCATCCCCACAAGCCCCGCCCCCAGCCCTGCCTGGGCTGCCCCCATCCAGCCTCGCACTGAACTTCTAATTTGGCTGCCCAGAGTTTGCAACCCCACTGGGCCACCCCAGAGAGAGCCGTGGGACGCCAGCCTTGTTCTCAGTGCCCAGGTCCTGGGAAGAAGAGGAGGAGGAGGAAGAGGAGAAAAGCTTTGATGATTGGCCAGGAGTCTCTGCCTGAAATTCCACCATTCAAGTTTCCCCTTTGGGTGATGGCAGTGCATCCTTTATCTGTTCCAGAAACCTCCTTGGTCCCCCAAAAATGCTTCAGAGGGAAAAAAAATGCCAAGGGGGCACACAGGTTCCAGAGAGCTGTGCAAAGCACGTGAGCATAAAAGGCTCTGAGAAGATCTGCACCGAATGGCCCCACTCAGCTCCGCTTAATCCCCACGCTTGGCCCCAGTTCCATGCAAGTACTCTGGGCATCCAAGGCCCCAATTAAATGCCCACTGTGACAGCCCAGAGGCGCAAGGGGGGCCATCAGGCTGCAGAGGGAGTAAATCAATTAGGGTGGACCCGGAGGGAGGGTATGTGGGGGACACAAGTCTACACGTCACCCTCAGTCAGAGACCAGAAATGTCCCCAGGGCACTGGTAGAGGGCTCAGCCCTCTCTGCCACAGCTTTACTCCTCGTTCTGGCTCCCAGCTGTCTGATCAAACCCCGAGTCTTCCATCCAAGACTTCAAATGCCCCCAGAGCTGTGTTTCCTGCTCCCCACCCCCAGCCATGGTGGGGGCCACCGTGCCCATCAACAGAGCTCTAACAGAGACACCAGGGCATTGTCACCAAATGACCACGTGCTTACATTATAAAGATCGGTGACCACAGTTAGACTTTCACAAACACGATGCTTCCCTGACAGTGATGGACACTTTCGTGTATTATTCCTGACACCAGGAGGACAGCGGGTGGGGATTGGAATCATGGATCCAATGTGATCCATCATGGGACAGTTAGCAGCTGTGTGATGCCAGAGCGGTGAATTAAACTAGCCAGATCTCATCTGGAAAATGCGACCAGTTCATCACTGCTGAGCATGGAAATTCTATGAGATACAGAACTCAGCGCCTGGCCTGGTCCTGGGCTATTCCAACCTTCCTTGGAGTCTTTTGTCCCACCCTGGCCCACAGCCCTACAGGGCTCCCACCTCCCTTAGGGTAAAGGCCCAAGTCCTTCCCAAGGCCCATAGGGCCCTGCACAGCCTGTCCCCTCCCTCCCCTCCCCTTCTCCCTCTCTCCCCCTCTCCCCCTCTCTCACTCAGCTCCAGCCACATGAGCCTCTTTATGATACTAAAACAAGTCAGGCACAGTCCAACCTCAGGGCCTTTGCACAGGAACACTCTTCCCCCAGATCTCCCGCACTTCCATCAGGTCCCGTTCAAATGTCATCTCCTCCAAAAAGCCACCCATGATAAAACAGACCCCCTGGACTGGGTTGCACAGGGTCCCCCCAGAATTCACTTCCACCCAGAACTTGTGAATGTGACTTTGTTTGGAAATAAAGTCTTTACAGATGTCATCAAGTTAACATGGGGACAGGCGGAGGGTGTGTATAGCTCAGTGGCAGAGCATGTGCTTAGCATGCACAAGGTCTTGGGTTCAATCCTCAGTATCTCCATTTTTAAAAAAAAGTTAACATGAGGCCATACGGGGCGCTAAATCCAATATGGCCAGCATCCTCATAAAAAGAAGGAAATTGGATACAGACACACAAGGAAGAAGGCCACGTGATGATGGAGGCAGCGATTGGAGCAATGTATCTATAAATCAAGGAACCGGCAGGATTGCAGGCAACCCCAGAAGCTAGGGAGAGGCAAGGGAAGGGTTTTTCCCTGGACCCTTCAGGAAGAGCATGGCCCTGCTGACACCTCGACTTTGGACTTCTGGCTCCCTGAGCTGTGAGAAAATAAATTTCCTTCAGCTAGGGCCGCCACAGGAAACTAACATATCCCCACCTTGTCTCTTCATTCCTCAACCCAGCACTTCCTTTTCTTCTCAGCACTCGTGTCCACCTGAAATAGCACACCGTCAGTCCTCACCACCCACGATCGCGTAACTACGAATTCACCTCCTCGCTAAAACGTACATGTAACCCCTGCGTCGTCACCAGTGGGACTCTCTCTCGGACACGCATGGAATTGTGGCACCCAAGGGTGCATGGTCCCAGTGAAGGTCAAAGACAGGCAACCCTCTGTCTCTTTCTTCCAGATCCTGCACTGTGAACCAGGGTCCCTTTTGAGGTCTGTATTGCCACGCTTTTCATGCTTTTGTGCTTTTGGTTGGCGATTTTGCTGTTGAAAAGGACCCCCGAGTGTAGCGCTGAAGTCACCTGGCGCTCCTAAGTCAAGGATGGGACTGAGGGAGAAAACACATGTTAGGTGAGCTTAGTTTAGATGGGAGTCACGGAGCTGCCAGCTGAGAGTTCGATGAGGAGTGAATCCAGTGTACATGAATGAAGGGGTCTTTCAACGGAAATACACATCACGCAAGGTTATGTACTGATCAGTGGATGAAAATGCTGTGGCTTCTAATTCAGGCTTGGAGGAGACCAGACTCCCAGCAATGGCCAAGCCATGGGGTTTTCAAGGAGAAAAGGAGGTGGCAGGTGGCCAGCTTGGCTGGATGGGGGACACACAGGCCAGGGGACAGTCAAATACTTGGTTCTGGGAGGGGTCTGTCCAGCTCAAGCAAGAAGGCCAGCTGAGCCACTCAGGTCACACTGTTACATGCTATGTGTGAACTCTAGCAATATACTAGCCTGAGTCTCCGGGTCCCCGCCTGCCAATGGCTGGTGCTGGGAGAGCCCGTGGGGCAGGATTTAAAATGTGCATTGATGCTTGGCTGATGACGAGGTGTTTCGAATTATCAAGCCTCTTCTTTCATTCAAGCAACAGCCAATGTGTCAGCTTCCACTGTCTTAGAGAGAAGCTGTCTCAGTGAAAGATGAAAGAAAGAGAAAGAAAGATAGAAAGATAGAAAGAAAGATAGAAAGAAAGAAAGAAAGAAAGAAAGAAAGAAAGAAAGAAAGAAAGAAAGAAAGAAAGAAAGGAAGGAAGGAAGGAAGGAAGGAAGGAAGGAAGGAAGGAAGGAAGGAAGGAAGGAAGGAAGGAAGGAAGGAGGGAAGGAAGGTGGGAAGGAAGGTGGGAAGGAAGGAAGGAAGGAAGGAAGGAAGGAAGGAAGGAAGGAAGGAAGGAAGGAGAAAGAAAAAGGTTTTTGTGTGTCTAAAGTCAGGATACCAAAAGAATTAACAACCCCAGGCTGGGAGAGACACGGCTCCCCGTGGATGCAGTGTGGATAGAAGCCAGCTCAGGCTTGGACCAGTGGTTCTCACCCATCCAACTCTACCTCCCACCCCAGGGGACACTGGGCAGTGTCTGGAGATGATTTTGGTTGTCAGAATTGGGGGTGCTACCAGCATCTGGTGGGCAGAGGCCAGAGATGCCGTTAAATATGCTATGATGCATATGACACCCCCCCTGCCCTCACCAACCAAGAACTCTCCAGTTCAAAATGTCAGTAGTGCTAAGAGTGAGAAAGGCTAGATGCCAGCAGCACCTCCCCCAGGTGTGACAATAAAAATGTCCCCAGAGGTCACCTGGGAAGCAGAACTGCCCCTGCTTGAGGACCCCTGCCTTAAGCCTACACTTTAGGATGCAACCGGAAGTCATCAGCTTGGAGACGTCAGGCTGAAATAATAATAAATAATCTGAGCCTGAAATGTTGAATTAGTAATAATAATCAGTGTTATGACAACATGGCTCTGTAGCACCTACTATATGCCAGGCACCCTAGGTCTATTCCTTCACTTAATCCTCGCAAGGACCTTGTGATTAAACCCACTTGTAAATGCAGAATTAGAAGCACACGGAGGTGGCATGACTTGCCCAAGGTCACACAGTGGGCAAGTGGTAGAGCTAGGATATTAATCCCGATTGCCCAGCTCCAGAGTCTCCACTTTCTAAGCATCGTGTTTGCCTGATTGCGCAGTGGTGCTGCCAGGGTTGCAGGGGTGAGGCTGGGAGACAGGTAAGAAAAGGATAAAAGCTCTAGATATACAGGTGGCACCTAAGGACCCTCCATCCCAGGAGTCTCAGAGCCTAATGGCTCAGCAAGGTTTTATTAGGCACTTACTGTGTGCTCCATGCCCTGGCCATGAAGAGAGTAACAAAGCTGGTCTTGAGTTGTCAGAGACATCTTTCTCAGCCTCTCATCCAACAGCCAGGAGCTGAGCACCTATTAAGTGTCAATATTTGCATTTGCACTTAACAGATGCACAAACTAGGCTCAGAGAGGTCAAACAACTTACCAGGAACACAAGGCAGTTAAGCAGGATTTGGGAGGGTCCTCCCTCCACCTCCAGAGCCCCCCACACCACAGGCCCCTCCTGGGGATCATCAGTATTTTTTTTTTCCCAATTCACAGCCCTGTTGAACCATCCTTGCCTTCCCAGGGTCTCAGGACCAGTGCATACACATACTTTCTGTAGAGGTTTCTCTGCTCCTGGGGCCAAGGACGCAGCCTCTGGGGCTGGCCATGGTGGCAGAAGGAGCAGAAGGCAGGAGGACGGCCACTCATCTGGATGAGCCAGGGGTAGCATGGAGGTCCAGACAGGGCAGGATAAGAAAGGCAGCCTCATTTGAATTTTAGGTCAAAGTCCCAAAATGCTGGGCTCGGGGAAAATTGGCAGCCACAGGCTCTGGGGGTGGCAAAGGGGGAAAGCTGAGACTTGCCTGTTTCAGCAGCAGAGGGGAAACTGAGGCCAGCCCTCAGAGTATCTCTCTGAGATCAGGAGTGATATTCCCAACAGGAGGACCTAAACCAGGGAAAGGGGGAGGGGACCTGTGTGTGCTGGGATGAGGGGGTTGGGGGAGGGGAGACTCTCCAGAGCTCATTGGAAACTGAGGGGGAAGGAGGGAAGATTGGGTTGCATTTGTCTGGCAGACTTTGGGGGTGTTGGGTTGCTAGGTTTCCCCCCCCCCAGCTCTATTGAGATATAACTGACATATCACATTGTGTATGTTTTAGGCATACAACTGTAATAACGTGATACAATTATGCATCATTAGTTAACACTTCCTCCATCACATCACATAATTACCATTTCTTTCTTGAGAACACTGAAGATCTACTCTTTCTTAGCAACTTTCAAGAACACAATACAGTATTGTTAACTATACTCACCATGCTGTACGTTGTTAGATCCCCAGAATGTATTCATCTTTTAACTGGAAGTTTGTCCCCTTTGAACAACATCACCACCTTTCCCCCAGCCCTTGGAAACCACCATTCTACTTCAGGTCCATATAGAAGTGAGATCACGCAGTATCTGTCTTTCTCTATCTGACTTGCAAGGAGGAGTCAGAATAAATACTTGCTCTAGACGCAGGAAGGATCCCAGAGGAAACTGACCGAATGGTCTCCCCTCTCCAATCTCCAGGTCTCTGTCTCTGCTGTGTCCTCAGCCTGAAACTCTCTTCCTCACCTCTTCAAAGGCCCAACTCATACTCATCCTCCAGATCCCCTAGTAAGTGTGGCTTCCTCCAGGAAGCCCTCCCTGATCCCCAACTAGGAGAGAAGGGCTTTTTTGTCAGTTTCACCTAACCATAAGCAGGTGAGATTTGTCTCAACATTTAAGGGGATAACAACCCCATGGCTGGGAAAAACATCTGGCAGGGGGGCTAGAGTTGGGGGCTCCAGCCCCTGAGAAAGGGGTCACTTGGCACAATGATCCCCGCACCCTTTGGGGATTCCCCCCCACTCTGGGAGGTCTTCTGCCTCAAATCTCACCTGCTTTCCCCCTGAGTGTTCAGATAACTGGTGACTTTTATCTTGGTTGTTCTATTCTGGTTCCACCATTCCTAGCTGAGCAAACTTGAGCAAGTTACACAGCCTGTTTTCTCACATGGGAAATAGACACGATAATGGTGCCCACTTCATAGGGCTGCTGTGAAGTTAGAACAGGCCTCAAAGCAGGTGCTGCACCATCGTCTTCATCATCATTATCATCATCTCTTTTCCCAGTTCCTACAGTCCAAGGGCAACAATGAAATTCCATTGCACCCTCCTGTGGCAGCGCTGGGGTACTGCACCCCTCCAGGCACAACTCATTACGTCACTCTGGATTCTAAAGGTTACAAATTAAAAAAAAAAAAACAAAAAACAAAAAACAAAAAAACTCTTTTAAATCAGTCCAAGCTGGTTTAAGTCAAAAGATAATGTACTGGCCATAACAGGCTTTGAACTTGCTGTGTCCTCCTCCTAGAATGCCCTCACTCCCCCACCCTTCCTCCTTCTTAACATTCAAACCAAATGTCAATGCCACCTCCACAGGGATCCTTTGGCTGGGTCCCTATTTTTTCAATATTGAGCACAACTGTGTGCCAGACCCTGTTCTAGGCACCTGGGATAGTGCTGTGGGCCACACAAATGAAGACCTTTCCCTCAAAGCTGTCATTCTGATGCGGGAGACAGAGAACCAGCAAATATAAGTACTCCACAGAGCATGTCGTCATGCGGTGACTCTTGCCAAGAGTAAAATAAGTCAGGAAATGGGAGAGGTGTGTGGGGGTGTAACCTCGAAGTGGTGGGGGGGAGGGTGGGCTAGGCAGGCCTCACTTAGGGGGCAATGTTTGAGACCAGACTTAAAGACCAAGATGCAGTTGGCCATGGGACTATCAGGAGGAAGAGCTTTTCAGGCATAAGGAACAGCAAGTGCAAAGGCCCTGAGGCAGCCCAGTGACTTCCAGGGGATGGAGATTGTTATTGTTCCTGGCTATGTCCCCAGTGCCCAGACCAGCACTCGGCACAAAATAGTGCTTAATAAAGATTGCATGAATGAAAGCCCAGCCACGGGCTTCAGGAATAGCTTGCTCAGGGTTGAAATGATGGCTGTGGGGCCATTACCCTCCTCCACCTGGTAGCTTCATTCTTATAAGAGGTCTCTCCCTGTTATCGAAGATGGTGATTCAGCTTCAAATGCTACTCAAGACCCAAAAGTCTGTTTCCCAGGATTCCCTACGAAAGCCCTGACACAGCTCACTGACTGAGGGTTGGTGACGTGTCCATCCTCCAACCAGTCCATGAGGCCAGGAGATGGGATGTGGGTGTGGCTTGAGGCCAAGTCACATGCCCTACCCAGACCACACCTAGCGCAGAGACAGAGCTCCCAACCGACATCTGGGACTGTGGCATGCTGGGAAGGGGGAATGGACACAGAACCAGTTCCCCAAATAATAAGAGGTTTTACAGCTAGTAAGTGGTGGAGCCTGGTAGCTCCTGGTTCAAAGCAGCCCTGAAATTCTCAGTGCTGTCTGGTGGCCCCTTAACACCAGACTAAGGACCAATGGTGGGACCAGCCACTGGGTTGAAAGGAGAGCTTTTAGCATTAGGGCAAGCCACCCCTTCCACCCCTGGGATTGGAAAAGAGGTAAACAGAAGGCAGCACAGGGCAGGCTCCCAACCGGACCACGCAGGGAACAGAGGGACCACAGACCACAGGCAGAGAGTGCTTACTTAGATTTGTTCTTCCCTAGCGGGAATGGATAGCAAACCAGAGGATGGCTGCCCCTCTGGTCTGGCCTGGGATGAGGATGGGGTGGAGGTGGAACTGCAACCCAGTGGGAGCTCCACGAGGACCCTGATATTTATGAAGCACCCATTGTATGCCAGAGCCCAGAGGCTTCATTACAAGTTCAAGGCAAAGAAAACAAATGTTTTTTGTTGAGTGAACCCCTCCTTCACCACTGCCCTGTAAAGGTTCCTACCCCCTCAACAAGGGATGAGGAAGCTGAGAAGGCCAAGGGCAAGGCCAGGACAGCCTCTGCCTAGCTCCCTGGGGGCCAGGCCAGGAAAATGCCTGGAATTGTGAGGTCTGAGGGTCATCTTCCTGCCCCCCCAGGCTGCTGACCCCTGGACGGGCACCCAGAGGCCTGTGAAGCATCCCGCCACCTGGGGTTCGAACCCATCCCTTCCTGACTGTCCAGGTCACCAGTATTCATCACATCTATGGAGCCATGGCCCAGGGGTGACAAAAACCCACAGCACGCCCCCCTCCCCATTGAGCTTTCAGTCTCCTCCTCTCTGGCCTCAGTTTCCTCTTCAGCGAAATGGGATCAGCCAGGTCACACCCAGGCCCAGGGACTGGTCAAACTCCCAGAAGGGAGCGCTGGGAGGGCGGGGGCGGGTTGGGATTTATTCAGCAGCCCCGGGCACCGCGCCGGGCACATGGGGGGCGCCTAATAAATGCTTGTTCAAGTGAAGACTAGCCCTCAATAAATAACAGCTGTTGTCGACGCTGTGGATGCTGGCGAGGGAGTGGGCCCTCCCTTCCCCCATTCTGTTCCACCATCCCTCACCACCCCCCACAGCGGCCCCATTCCTTCCTCTCACCCCCCACCTGACAACCTCCTCGTCGCCCTCAGCCCCGCCTCTTTCAAATCAGTCTTCCCCCTTCCCCAGCCGCCTCCCCGTCTCCTCTTCCCCCCATTTCCCTTACCCCTACCCAATTCTTCCTCCCTCCCCACCCCCCCAAACTCGCCTTTCTCCCTTCCCCCACCGTTCCCCCTCCGTCTCCCCCCAGCCCCCGCCCATTGTCCCCGCCCCCGCCGTATTTCCCCCTCCCCCATCCTCTCCCCCATCCCGTCCCTCCCCCGCCCCCACGGCGGGGCGCCGACCCGGGCGGGGCCGCCCGGGCTCCCGGGTCCCTGGCTCGGGTCCAGCCCGCGGCCCAGGCCGGGCGGCGGCGGCGGCGGCGGCGGCGGCGGGCGGGGTCTTGGCGGCGCGCGGTTCGGGGCTTTTTTATAACCCTGGCAGGCGGCTCAGGAAGTGCGGTCCCCGCGCCCCCTCCCCCGGCCACGCCGCCGCGCTCGCTCCCTCCCTCCCTCCCTTCCTGCGCGCGGGCCGGCGAGACGGCGGCGGGGACGGCAGGCGGAGGCCCGGGCGGGCGGCCGCGGGTAACGGCGCGGGGCGGGCGCGGGCGGCGGCCGGGGCCGGGGGCGGGGGTGCGGGCCTCCGGATGACTTTGTGTGTCCGCGTCGGACGGCGATGGCCGCGGGCCGCCGGACGGTGGTGCCGATGCGTGTGTCCCTAAGCGTGTGCGACACGCAGCGCGCCCCTGAGTCCCTGGGAGCGCCTGTCTGAGTTGGTTTGCTCCGTGTGTGTGTGTGTGTGTGTGTGTGTGTGTGTGTGTGTGGACATCCACGTCTGTATAAAGGCTGTGTGTCTGCGCCTGTGTCTCTCTGAAAATGTGAGTGTCTGACTGTTTGAATCTGTATGTGATGACACGGGGGTGTTGTGTGTCTGAGGAAGTGTCAGGGTAAACCAGTGTGGGCACGGAGTTAAGTGTCTGCTCTGTGTGAATGTCTAGATGAGTGTGTAACTCCAGACATCTGCCTGTTTGTCTCCGTATGTCTGAGGGTAACTAGTGTGCACATTCCTGTGTGTACGTGCATCTGCTGGTTCTCAAGGTTTGTAGGACCTTGGCAAGTTTGTTCATGGTCTGGTGTGTGTGGAAAGGAGTGTGTACGTGTCTGTGCATGTAGGCCCGGGTGTGTGTTTGTGTGTCTGTCTCTGGGTTGTGTGTGTGTGTCAGTGAGTGTGTAAGTGTAGTTGTGTGTCTCGGGTGTTTGTCTCTGGGTGTGTGAGCGTGTACTGACTGTGAGGGAGGTCCTTTGTGGGCCTGCGGTGCCTGACTGTTGGTCCCCAACTGCGCAGCTGTGGTCACCCTCAAGTGTGAGTGTGCATCGCTGCCAGTGTGTGTTTGTGTGTCTGGGTGTGGGAGTGGCGCCGCCCACTTCCCCTGAGTTGGTCACCGAGGCCACAGCTGTCTGTCTCAGGGTGTCTCCAGCCCTGCGGCTCAGGGCCTTTAATTAGCGGCCGGGTTGTGTAGGGGAACCGCCGAGTGCCTGCCCCCTCCTCCTCCTGCCGCCGGCCGAGCCTTTGTCTGCGCTCCTGCCCTTCGGTCAGGGGCTGCCTCCCGCCTGCCCCGCCAGATGTGCAGTGCCTGGAGGAGGCCGGAGGCCCAGGCTGGTGGGGCCTCTGCCTGGGCAGCCTAGGCCTTGACCTCCGCAGGGAGGCTCCGCCGCCCTGTCCCCCAAGCCGGGCCCTGGAAGTCTGGGTGTAGAGCAGCGGGTCCCTCCAGGATCCCTGGGATGGGATGGAGCCTTCGTTTCCAGAGGCCGTTTCCGCCGGCATTTCCTCCTCCAGCCTCCAGCAGGCTGGCACCCTCCCCCATGCTGGGCCACCTCCCTCCTGCCTTCTGGGAGGAGGCGCTAGGGGGAACGGCCAGGCCTGGGTACACACACACACACAGCCACACGCAGGGTCACATGGCCAGACACACAGTCACACACCATACACAGAGTTACATATACCCAGTTATATAGCCATCCACAGTCATGCACATGGAGTCACCCCCTGCACATCACAGTGTAGGTCCCCTGCTGACATCCTGTGAACCCCAGCCAGGCTCAGACCCTGGGATCCCCTACCTGCCCCCAAGCCCCCACAGCCACCAATTGGCTCGTGGTCCCCCTAGTGCCCTGGGCAGGTCACACCTCCCAGCCACCCCAGGAGCTGGACCACAGTTCCAGAGACTCTTCCTGGCCTCACCCTGCCAGACCCCTTGTGCCCTCCTCCTCCAGACTCCTCCCCTCCCATCCCTCACTTTGGTGACTCCCCACCCCCGGCCCCTCCCACCTATGCTGGGTCCTTCTGCCCTGCTCCCCCTTCCCCTCTGCCCCATATCTGCAAGTGCGGAGGGAATGGAAGGTTGTTGGGAGGAGGGGCCTGAGGAAGTTGGAGAGAGGGGCATGGGAGGAGAGGCCAGGACCAGGGCCACAGAGCCACTGGGAGCCACTGCAGGAGGCAGCTTGGCAGTGTAGTGAAGGGGACAGGGAGCTCCAGCCTCACTGGCGAGGAGAATACTGCTGCCTGGGCATGGGGGGTGGGGGTTAAGGCAGGAGGGGGCTTGAGGGACCCCACACAGGAAGGGCTTTGATCCTTGAGCTAGTCAAGGATGGGATAGGGAGGAGGGCCAAGAGACAGAGGTCAGGAGGAGGGAGCTTTGCGGGGTGGGGAAACAGGGAGGATGAAAGCCAAGAGGAGGTTTCCCCAGGGCCAGGGAGAAGGGCAGGGGGTCCTCAGTGACCCCTGAACTCCAGACCCAGCCAGCTCCTCCTCACTGCACTCTCCCGTCCTGTCCAGGCTCCAAAGAAGAGGCACTGAGGCCCAGAGAGGCTCCCGCACAGGGGTTCGACACTGCACCACCGATCAACGCCCCCAAAAGGTAAAAATAAAAGAGAGACAGAGAGAGAGAAACCCAAAGGATAAACATCGTCCCAGCTGAAAAGAGCAGCAGGGTCCCAGAGTGGGAGTGAGTTCCCCATCATTGGAGGGGTCCAATTACTAGCAGGGGATGTCAGCTTCTAAGTCTTGGAGAAACCTGGCTCTATCCCTCAGTTGCCGAACTGCCCTGTTTGGGGATCAACTCTCAGACTTGGCCAGGCTGCAAAGAAAACAAGACGCTGTGTGATTAAGGGGGAAATTGCACAGAGGAGGAGGGTAGAGACGGGAGGGAGGAGGAGGGTTTGGCACTGGGTGGTGGCCCAGGGGTGGTGTCTGCAGCAGGCTGGCCTGGGGCAGATGCTGGAGAAACTTAGACCTGCTGGGCAGGCCTGGAGCTTCAAGAAAGACTCTGAAATGAGAGAAAGCAGGACTGGCAGTGGAGGGTGGAGGAGAGGTCACAGGAACAGAGACTGCGAAGTAGGGGTTCACAGCCCCGCCAGCGGGGTAAGTGGTCCTGCTTGGACAGGGGTAGGGTAGGGTCCAGGTGAGGGATGGCTGGGGTTGGGGGAAG
This sequence comes from Camelus bactrianus, assembly GCF_048773025.1. Classification (NCBI taxonomy): domain Eukaryota; kingdom Metazoa; phylum Chordata; class Mammalia; order Artiodactyla; family Camelidae; genus Camelus; species Camelus bactrianus. Next base: position 26,257,553 of record NC_133560.1, read on the forward strand.
GCTAAGCACTGGCCTCAGGTTTAACCTGGGTTGAAAATTCGTGCTGACCAGCCTTCAAGTGTGTCCCATGCCAGCCTCCCCTAGCTGCCCTCCTGCTCTGGTCCTCGGGGTCCTAGGTCCTCACCAAGCTTCTCCCTCTGCCTCCGGGCCTTTGCCCCTGCTGTTCCTCTGCCTGGAGCACCATCTCCTGTCTCTTCACGTGATGGGTTTCTTCCCTTATGTCCTTCCCACCTCTGATTTGGTGCCTCCCTGTTTTTGTTTGTTGTTATTTTGTTTTGTTTTGTTTTGTTTAATGGAGGTACCGGGGATTGAACCCAGGACCTTGCACAGGCTAAGTACAAGCTCTACTACTGAACTATATCCCACTCCCTCCCTGTTATTTCTTATAAAAAAAAAAAAAACTTATCACAATCTGAGTTTCTCACGTTCGTTTGTCTCTTTACATGTCTGTTGTCTGCCACTCTCAGGAGACTAGCCCCACGGGGGTGGGGGGCACGGGGACTGTATTCTATACACAGTCGTTACCCTATGAAGGAATCCTCAGGGTTGCTGTGGAAATGAAATGAAATGAAATAATGTGAAGATGTTTGGCCATTAGCTGTCACATAGTAGGTGCTTGTGGAGTCAAGTTCCTAAGAACGTAGGGAGGAGGATTCAGGGGTTGGGGGGTCGCGTCAGACAGGTAGGCAATAGGTAAAGAAGTGTGTTCAGAGTCTTCAAACCGGGGGAGATGTGGCGAGCATCCCCAGTGCTGGCTGCAGGTGCCCTTGTCCGCCTGGCGAGGGGCCTTGGCACTGGCTCTGCTGGGCAGCAGGACCAGAGCCCCCTGACCCAGCTTCCCCCTCCCAGGAGCCCAGTGATGCTGCGCAGGCTGTGAACAGGGAAGGCGGTGCTGTGGGGGCTGCCGGCAGCCGGGGCTGGGGAGAGACATGTGGACACGTGGCCTCTATGGCTCCCGCCTGCCAAATCCTCCGCTGGGCCCTCGCCCTGGGGCTGGGCCTCGCGTTCGAGGTCACGCATGCCTTCCGGTCTCAAGGTAGGGGTGATTCAAGGCTGGTGGTGGTGATGGAGCAAGGAAGGGGAGGCAGAGGGGTCACTAGGGCTGGGATGGCAGTCATGGTAGGGGGGGCCCTGGGGCAGCCAGGCCAGGATCTTGTAGCAGGTCGCCTGGATTCAGGGGCCCCTGAGGACAGCATCACCTGCCCTGCAGCCAAGCAGCCGGGACCCGGGGATCCTTCCCAGGGCCCACCCCAGGCCTTTGACCCTCACCCGCAGATGAGTTCCTGTCCAGTCTGGAGAGCTATGAGATCGCCTTCCCCACCCGAGTGGACCACAACGGGGCTCTGCTGGCCTTCTCGCCCCCAACCCCCCGGAGGCAGCGTCGGGGCACGGGGCCCCTAACAGAGTCCCGCCTCTTCTACAAGGTGGCCGCCCCCAGCACCCACTTCCTGCTGAACCTGACCCGCAACCCCCGCCTCGTGGCAGGGCACGTCTCCGTGGAATACTGGACTCGAGAGGGCCTGGCCTGGCAGAGGGCTGCCCGGCCCCACTGCCTCTATGCCGGCCACCTGCAGGGCCAGCCCAGCACCTCCCACGTGGCCATCAGCACGTGTGGGGGCCTGGTGAGTGGAGCGTTCTGAGAGGCGGGGGGCATACCCACAAGTCTAGGAGTTAAGAAAACCACTTACAGTGAAGTAAGTCAGCCAAAGAAAGACAAATACCATATGATATAACTTATATGTGGAATTTTTTTTAAATGATACAAATGAACTTATTTACAAAACAGAAATAGACTCACAGGCATAGAAAACAAACTATGGTTACCAAAAGGGAAAGGGCAAGGTAGGGATAAATTAGGAGCTTGGGATTAACATATACACACTCCCATAAATAAAAGAGATAAATAACAGAGTCCTACTGTAGAGCACAGGGAACTATATTCAATATCTTATAATAACCTATAATGGAAAAGAATCTGGAAAAGAATGAATGTGTGTGTGTGTGTGTGTGTAAAACTGAATCACTTTGTTGTACACCTGAAACTAACACAACATTGTAAATCAACTATACTTCAATTAGAAGAAAAAAGAAAAAAAACATAGGTCAGAGAAGAAATCACAGTGGACAATTTTTGAACATTGTGAGCTAATCAAAAGGATTAGCTATTTTAGGATGCAGCTAAAATAGTTGGTGGAGGAAAATGTATAGCCTTACAGCAGGCTGAAAATTAATGAGCTGAGCATCCATCTCAAGAAATTGAAAAAGGCATTGCAGTGTAAACCCAGTAAGACAGGGGGATGAAATCATAAAGACAGAGGGGCCCAGGGGTCCTGGGAACCAGAACCTGACCCAAGCCCTCTGTCCCTCTTCCCAACCCCCAGCATGGCCTGATTGTGGCAGATGAGGAAGAATACTTGATCGAGCCCCTGCAAGGTGGACCCAAGGGGCACCGCGCCCCGGAGGAGAGTGGCCCCCACGTGGTGTACAAGCGTTCCTCCCTGCGTCACCCCCACCTGGACACAGCCTGTGGAGTGAGAGGTACGTCTGTCTTTCTGGGGATGGGCCAAGGGACCACATAGCATCTTTGCCTTGAGGCAAAGGGAGGCAGCACCTCTCTCCATTTGGACGGCCAGCAGGCAGCTACGTGCAGGGAGCAGTGCAGACAGTCAGCAGAGTCGTAGGCAGCGGAACAGCCCATCCATCACTGCCGTAGTCCAGTGGCCCAGCAGTGAGTGAGACAGGCAGCTGGACAGCCAGATAGGTGCTCTGGTATAAAATGTCTTATCACCAGGATTACTGTCGGATCAGACAGTTAAGCAGCGGAGTGGGGCGGTGGTAGTAGACATTGGAGCAGTGACAAAGCAAAAATACCAGAAGCACTTAGCTACCATTGGGCAGATCAGATTAACAAGCAGACCTGCAGGAGGACAGTTGTAATGACAGACAGTTAGAGGATGGGAAGGAAGAAAAAGAGGCAGCAAAATATTTACCGGGGTAATCATACAACTAGAAGAATGATCTCTGTCCAGGGGAAATTCACAGCCACTGACACATTCAATTCATTGCATCATCTGAGAGTCCAGGAGGAGGACACCATGGCAGACACACAACCACACTGTTGTGCAAACAGAAAAGTGGATGGTGTCATAGTTGGCTGGGCAGTGGGACAGACAGGCCGGACTACGCTTAGGGTTTGGATTGTTCTGCAGCCAGACAGGCAGCCCTTTGAGTCAAAAGTTGAACACGGAGAAGGCCAAGGAGTTACAAGTACACTGTTCTAGCAGTGATTCCGGCTGCTACACACACAGTGTCAGGTGGTGGAATTGTTGGGGACTCGTACAGCCATGCTGATTGGGACAGATGCTGGGCAGCTGTTCAGCCAACCAGTTAGGCAGTGGGGCAGCCACATCATTGTAGAACCAGGCCTTCATTGTACAGCTCAAAGTAAAATAGCAAGGTTTTGAAAGCCAGACAGCCCATCAGACAGGGAGGTAGATGGTAAAACAAACAGAATGACCAGAAATTGTCCATCCAGATGAGAAACCATGGAAGGGGCGGCCGTGGTGGTTGCGCACTCTGAAACCACCCCCTGCCCGGCCCCTCGGGAATGAAACGGAGCGTGGCCAGCCCGGCCTGAAGCGCTCGGTCAGCCGGGAGCGCTATGTGGAGACCCTGGTGGTGGCCGACAAGATGATGGTGGCCTACCACGGGCGCCGAGATGTGGAACAGTACGTGCTGGCCATCATGAACATTGTAAGTGCCTCCCCCTCCCTGGGCATGGAGCCCCAAGAAGCCCTCTGAAGCCAGAGGTCAGAGAAAGGGGTGTCCATCCCCCTACAGCCTCAGTCTCTAACCTGAGGCCTGAGAAACAAAATGGAGAGGGGACAGGATGAAAAAGGAGGGCTGTTTGTGGCAAGAAGTGAGAAGTAGCCTAGCACAGTGGCTGAGAGCACGGGCCTTAGAGCTAGCCAGCCTGGCCTGGAATCTCAGCTCTGCCACTTTTTAGCTGTGTGCCCTTGGACAAGTTACTGCCCCCTGTTTGCCTTGGTTTGCCTGTCTGTGAAATGGGTATAATAGTAGTACCTCCTTCTTAAGGCAAAAGTGGATGCAGTGCACTGATAAAGCACTTAAAGCAGCAGTTAGCACAGGGTAAGTGCCCTATCGTTACTTGCGCGATAGAAACAACTTGCGGGTACTTGTTAAGGTTAGCGCTACACACGTGGGTGTTCATCTGTCTGCAGTGCAGCACTCGCTCGAGCGCCTCTGTAAATTTGTACAGGCTGACCTCACTGACCCACGCTCAGTTAATGCCCATCCTAGATCTCCATCAAGACTCTGGACCTCTCTGAGCCTCAGTTTCTGCCTTTGTAAAATGGGGGTTGTCATAGTACCTATCACAGGCGGTAAGAGTTGGTGGGAAAGAAGCCAGCTAGAACACTTGGCACCTAGTAAGGGCTTGATGAGAGATGCTGTTGTTTTGCTGAAGTGAAAAGGAAAGAGAAAAAGTTCAGCACAGACAGATGGCCCAGTAGGTTGCCATAATGTCGTATCTGATGCCACTGCTTTCTGCCGCCCTCCCTGGGGCTTCCCAAGTTTCCTCAAACCTACCAGGGTTTCTGGGGGTTTCACACGGAACAGTGATGGTTCAGGGCTCCAAGATCGTTGCACAGAGTAACCTGGATCACCTGTGACCCCACACCCCTCAGCCACTTCCTCCTCCCCTCTGACCACTGTCTGCAGAGTTTCCTGCCCCTACACATCCAGCTTCCAGTGGTGATGCTCAAATTGATACCTTCAGGCAGCATGGAATGAGGCCAGATGTGCACACCCTTCTGGCCACCTCTGGACAGAGACAGCCAGTGGGTGGGCAGGGAAGGATGGAGGACAAGTAGACAGACTACCTGAGCGGAGCTGAGTCAGAAAGAAACAGCCTGGCAGGCAGGCTTAGCCAGACTTGAATCCCAGTTACGGTGCCTACCAGCTGTGCGTCCTAACCTGTCTGAGCATCAGTGTACTCGTCTATAAAATGGGCATGCTAATGATACCTCCTTGTGTGACAGCATATGCAATGGGCTTAGCCTGAGGCCCGACTGACACACAGTAGGCACTTGATAGAAGCAAGCTGTTGTCACCAGTTCACCTTTTGTTTTCTACTCTGGGCCCCTCTTAAGACTCGGTCTCTCTTGTTTCTTGGAGGTCAGGTTGCCAAACTTTTCCAGGACTCAAGTCTGGGAAACATCGTTAATATCCTGGTAACACGCCTCATCCTGCTCACGGAGGACCAGGTGCGGGGGCTCCACCGCCTTCCCCTCCACGCCAGTGCCGCCCGCCCCTCCCCACGTGGCTGGCACCCATATACCTCACTCTGTCCATTCTCAGCCCACCCTGGAGATCACCCACCACGCCGGGAAGTCCCTGGACAGCTTCTGTAAGTGGCAGAAATCCATCGTGAACCACAGTGGCCATGGCAACGCCATTCCTGAAAACGGCGTGGCCAACCATGACACAGCGGTGCTCATCACGCGGTGAGGGGAGGGGACAGCTCCAGGAGGACTTGGGCCAGGGGACCAGTGGTCCAGGTCCAAGCAGGGGTCACTTCTGCTGGGAGATGGAAGAGGCTGGGACCGTTCAGCTGCCCCCTTGGGGATCCAGGGATGGGGAGGGGCCGCTTGGAGCCTGAGAAAGTGGGGAGGTGGGTGTTGGGCCATTTAGGCCCTGATGCGTCCTTCACTCACTCTGTCATTCATTCAGTCGATCACCCATGCACCCCAGCCTCCCCAAGGCCAGCTGGGGGAAAAGCGTGACGCTTCGGGTCAGAGGCTGGTAGCACCTCCCAGACAGAACTCAACCCCCAGAGACGGGCAGGGTGGCATTAGCAGGTCTGAAGCAGCCCGGCCCCCTCATGGCCCCCCTCTCCTTCCACAGCTATGACATCTGCATCTACAAGAACAAACCCTGCGGCACACTAGGTACCCGGGCCCCCTAGGTTTCAGGCACCTGTGGAGGCAGTGGGCTGGGTGACACTGGCCCTGGTGGGGGTGGGGACCGAGACCTGGCAGAGCTGACCGGGCCAACAGACACAGCCCTGAGCCCCCAGCCCCACCCCACATGCCCGTTTCCCAGGCCTGGCTCCCGTGGGCGGGATGTGCGAGCGAGAGCGAAGTTGCAGCATCAACGAGGACATCGGCCTGGCCACGGCGTTCACCATCGCCCACGAGATCGGACACACGTGAGGCCAGGGCACAGAGAGGGGCTGGCGGGAGGAACTAGACAGGTCCCTTGGCACCCGGCAGAGCTGATGCTTCTCTCCCCAGGTTTGGCATGAACCATGATGGCGTGGGGAACAGCTGCGGGGCCCGTGGCCAGGACCCGGCGAAGCTCATGGCTGCTCACATCACCATGAAGACCAACCCGTTTGTGTGGTCCTCCTGCAGCCGTGACTACATCACCAGTTTTCTGGAGTGAGGACATACCCGCCCGTCCCGCCCAGAGGCTCACGCTCCTGTTGCAGGGCAGGGGGTTGCAGGGGGTGGGTGGTCACTGGAAATCGGGGTCATGTCACTCACAGGGCTGCTCCCCGGGACCCCCACCCAGCCAGGGTCCCTGAGCTCTTGGCCTGCAGTGCCCCCTATCCCTGCAGCATGACAGCTGCTTTCATCTCACCACAGCTCAGGCCTGGGGCTCTGCCTGAACAATCGGCCCCCCAGACAGGACTTCGTGTACCCAACGGTGGCCCCTGGCCAGGCCTACGACGCAGACGAACAGTGCCGCTTCCAGCATGGAGTCAAATCGCGTCAGTGTAAATACGGGGTAGAGAGAGCCTTCCTGCTTTCCTTCCTGGGAGGGGAGGGGGCTGCCGCCACCAGGGTTGGTGGGGGCACAGGGGTTGGGAAACTCCACGTGGGAACCCCCACACACAGGCAGTGGGCGAGCTGGGAGGGGAGTGAGCCCTGGTCGGGGATGGGAGGGACAGAGGGGAATGGGGTCATGACAATGTCACAAGCAATCACAATTATGGGAGTAAGAATGGGATCTTCTGGTCCTCCAGACCCCTGTTTGGGGAGCTGAGCTGAGGAGACCCTGGGGGGTTCACCTTCTGCTGCAGCAGGACTGAAGTCCCAGGATCTCAAACTGGTCCATTTTTAACCAAACATCCAGACTTGGTGGAAATAGTTTCCCTAGGGATGAACCATCTTTCCCACTTGGCAAAGAAGTGGACAGAGCCTTCCAGGGACACCCTGTCTTCATTCCCTACATCCCCCACCGACTGGTTCACAAGATCTCTTGGCCTCAGTCCTTGGCTGAACACGCTCTGAGCCTCCTGACCATTCCCCGCTCTTTCCTGAGGTTTAGACTCAGCTCCCAAAGTCCCATCCACGTATCCATGCCTAAAAAGTGAGCTGGGGTGGAAGGCCTCACTCCTGGGAGGAGCTGGAGATTGCTAGCTTCCCTCTTCAGGCTCCTCTGGGGTCTGCCCCTCCACTGCCCACCTGCCCCAGTTCCCTGAACACACTCCCCAACTCCTCACAGCCTGAGCCCTAGAAGCCCAGCCCCAGCCCCAGTCCTCCATGGCCTTGAGACCCAAAAGATCAGTTTGAATGACTGTGTCCAAGCAAAGGCCATATTAACTGAAAACAAGGAGCAGGCAGCTGTTAGAATGTCCTCCCTTTATTTCAGTGCAAGACAAGGAGACAGACCCTGGATCAATTTATATTTAATCCATTCTCGCCACCCCACCCCCACCCCCAACTTGGCTGGTAACTGCAGCATCCTCTAATGAATTCAGAAACTACTCTTGAGCATCTGCTGTGTCCCGGGTATCCTAACAACAACGGTTGACATTTATTGACCACTCACTATATGCCAAGCGTGTGATATGTATCATCTCATTTAAACTCCTGACAATCCTATCCTCCCCACATTACAGGTGAAGGAACCGAGGCATAGAGGGGATGCCTTGCGCAAAGTCACAATTTGAGAATATAGGCAGAGCTGGGATTTGAATCCAGTTTCTCAGTGACTCCAAATTTTATAAAGGAGTGGGGGAGGGGAGCAAGTGCTAGCATATCAGGCACAGACCAATGCTGGCTGTATGTTGAATTGATTCTTCTTTTATTTTTCCGAGGAACATCTTCCTGGCCCTCCTGGCAAAGGGAGAGATTATTGGCTACATGTAAATTGCTTAATCTGTATAAAGAGCTGGGCCTTTTGTCTGGTCCAGGGATAGTTGTGGTCATTATTACTCAATAACAGGGCATTTATGCAAGCCCTTGCATATCTAGTCTGTCACATGCCTCTCAGCCATATGTAGGCAAGGCCTATCTTGTAGAAGAGGAAACAGGCCCGGAGAGGGGAAGTGTGTTGCAACTCAGTGGTGGAATTGAAGTCTGCCGAGAGTGGCCCAGGACCCATTCATACATACCATGGCACCATGTGGAGAGGAGGGAAAGCAAGGCTGGAATAAGCAGTTCTCTTTAAGAGGTGTCAGAAGTGGGATCAGGCCAGTGATATTTTTACAAATGGCCAGGTGAACACAAGCCAAGCAAAGCCAGGAAACCAGACTGAGTTTTTAGCTGAGGAGCATCCTCTGAAGGGGCAGAAGGCAGGGACTCTGGAGGATGTTGGAGGGAGCAGGTTTGAGGACAACCCTCCAAACTTCTCATGTGTGTGCGAGTGTCTCTCAGAGACTGACACAGGTAAGGTCCCTTCCTACAGCAGTTGATTGGTCCACTCCCAAATCTTAAAATCTTGGAAGGATCAGGTTCAAAGAAGAGATTACATGTGATTATAGAAAGGGGACAGGAGGATCTCCACTTCTCAGAGGAAATACTCTGGGAGGTAGGGCAGGGTGTAGGCTAGAGGGTCAGATATGGCCACACCTGAACCCAGTGGGGTTTGTCCAGGGATATTAACCTGGACCTAAAGGGTCAGAGTGACTCCCTGGGACTGGGCCATCCCAAGCAGAATTCAGACAGGAAGAAGATGGGCTGATTTTTCACTGGGCGGAGTAGAGGACCGTCCCACACAGACCCAGCCTGGCCTTATCCCCTCTCAACCCTCCATAGATTAAAAGCTTTGGTAACTTCCCCAGTTTGGGGGGAGGCGAGGGGATGAGAATTACCAGCTGGTGGGGGGGTGTTAATTAAGGATGCGGCCCTTGAACCATCATCCTGGCCTGATTTTTCAGAACCACTGCTCTTCCATGGGCCGCTTTGTCCATTCTAGAAAGGGAAGCCAGAATCCTTCCTCTTCACTCCTTGGCAGGTCCTAAGATTCCATCTGGAAATTCAGGAGGTGCCAGGGGCTGAACTGTAGAGGGATTAATTAGATCATAGACCGACCCCGCAATTAAAGTTCTGGGTTAGAATTCAGACTACCCGCTTAGTAGCTGTATCATCTCTAGCAAGTGACCTCACCTATCTGAGCCTTAGTTTTCTCACAATAATAGTACCTATGGGAGTTTGTGGCACTCCTGGGTGTTTGATAAATGCGGCTTATAAACAGAAGAGGTCCCAGCCCATGCCCCACAGGGGGATCCGAAAAGACTAGTTGAGACCCAGGAAAGGAACGCTGGGGCCGCACTGTCAGCAGGCAGTGAGCAGGTCACCGGGGTCCTCCCAAGGAAAGAGGGAGGGGGCGAGCCTGAGCGGGCGCCTTGGCCCGCAGGAGGTCTGCAGCGAGTTGTGGTGTCTGAGCAAGAGCAACCGGTGCATCACCAACAGCATCCCGGCCGCGGAGGGCACGCTGTGTCAGACACACACCATCGACAAGGGGGTGAGCGCCGGCCAAGGGCCTCTACACCACCTGCCGCCGGGCCCCCCCCATCGGCTCTGGCCACGCCTACTGCCCGCAGGTCCCACCCCTGGCCTGGGGCCACGCCCCGCACGCTTGTCCCAATGCTAGCTTCGCCCTGTTCTGGACCCAATGTTTAGGCCACGCCCCTTCCTTAACCAGCATCTCGCTGGTTATGCCATGCCCTCGTATTACCTGACTGTATCCTGGTCTTCAGACCCCACCTTTGTCCTCCTCCTTCCACCTCACCCCAGGGGGGCTGAGACCTTCGGCTGGGGGGCTGGGGAGGGGGTAGGAATGAGCGCCAAGCCCGCGAGTTTGCAGAGCCCATTCACCCCTCCCAACCCCATCCGCAGTGGTGCTACAAGCGTGTCTGCGTCCCCTTCGGATCGCGGCCGGAGGGCGTGGACGGGGCCTGGGGCCCGTGGACTCCGTGGGGCGACTGCAGCCGGACGTGCGGCGGCGGCGTGTCCTCCTCCAGCCGTCACTGCGACAGCCCCAGGTCAGCCCTCGGGCGCCGCATGGCAGGAGAGTGGGAACGGTCCCCGCCCCCTACCCCATTTCTTTCCTGTCCCCCTTCCCCACTTTCAGGCCGACGATCGGGGGCAAGTACTGCCTGGGCGAGAGACGGCGGCACCGCTCCTGCAACACCGACGTGAGTTCCCCCAGCACCCCAAGCCGGGGACCCTCGGTCCCTCTTACACGGGGAAATTAAAGGCATAGATCAGCTTCCAACGATCCGCCGCCGGCTGGCTACCGTCTCCCCGGGGACTTACAGCGGCCACGGGGCCCTCCTTTCCCTGCCCTCCCTGCACCTGCCCTGGGCCCTGGCTCCTTAAAAGTCTTCAAACTCTTGCAGTAGATGCGTCTCCCACCTAGAAATAGTTGCTTGGCCCTCAACCCCCTCAGGCTACAGCGCGCCCCTCCCTCCGCAGCCCAACTTCCGCCCAAAGCCCCGCCCCTGCCCCAAAACTGTGGCCGAGCCCCCGTCACCAAATCCAGTGTCCATGTTTTCCTCCTGAGCTCCTTTCTGACCAAGGACCATGGTCTCCTGTCCAAACCCCCTTCCATATGCCTTCACACTCGAGAAGAGCTTGCTTTGCTCTTTTCTGGGCCAGCTCTCAAGAAAGGTCCCTCGGTCTGAAATCTGAAACCCAGGTGTCATCCTCAGCTTGCCCACAAACTAATGAGTCACCTACTCCCATCTCAGATGCACCTGTTTCTCCAGCCTCTTCCCTGGCCTCCCTTCCTCCAGCCTCACTCCTTCCAACCCATCCCTGCTCTGAGCATTAGTTCTCCAATCCCAGGCATCTGCCCTAACTCCATTCCCCCAACACCTGGCCTCCCTCCCTCTGTCCCCAGGACTGTCCCCCAGGCTCCCAGGACTTCAGGGAAATGCAGTGCTCTGAATTTGACAGCGTTCCCTTCCGTGGGAAATTCTACACGTGGAAGACGTACCGAGGAGGTGTGTGGGGCACTCCCAAGTCCTTGGGGCAGTGGAGGGAGGCAGCAGGTGGAGAGAGCATCACGGGGTCTGTCCTGAGCCTTTGCCTCACCCATGGAGTCAGAGTGCCCTGGATAAGCCTCAGCAGAGCCTGGACTGAACGCTTGGGGCTCCCCCACTCTCTCTGCCCAATCTGCCCCTCCTTGTTGGGTCTGGGGTCTGGCCCTCTTGGCCTCACCTCCCCCAGGGAGCCACCAGGGAGTCGCAGGATTACGGCATGGGATCTGATGGGGCCGTGCCCCCCCAGGGGGCGTGAAGGCCTGCTCGCTCACGTGCCTAGCCGAAGGCTTCAACTTCTACACGGAGAGGGCGGCGGCTGTGGTAGACGGAACGCCCTGCCGCCCAGACACAGTGGACATTTGTGTCAGCGGCGAGTGCAAGGTGGGAGGGACTCCCAGACAGAGGGGAGGGGAGGGGCGACCGGAGGAAGTGGGAGGTTCCCTGACAACGCCCCACCACTGTCCTCCCCAGCACGTGGGCTGTGACCGCGTCCTGGGCTCTGATCTCCGGGAGGACAAGTGCCGAGTGTGCGGGGGTGACGGCAGCGCCTGTGAAACCATCGAGGGGGTCTTCAGCTCAGCCTTGCTTGGGGCTGGTGAGAGATTCCTGCTTCCCTCTCAGACTCCTCATTTAGTGGCTGAAAGCCAGGCTCACCCCAAGTAGCCAAGGGGCCTGGTAGGGTTCGGGGACCCCAAAAGGTCCTCGGGGTACAGCAATGCCCCAGGTCAGGGTCAGGAACTGGCTTGGGCTCTGGTGCCTGAACCTTGGTGATCAATGTGTCCAAGGAGGTGGGGGTCTAAATCTCTCCCCTCCCGCATCCTGAGGGCCTCATGCCGGGCCTTGCAGGTAGAGGGGCGGGGGATCACTCTCCGAGGGGGCTGAGGGTCTATGCTCAAGCCAAAGCTTACTAGGGGTGAGTATATCTACAGGGTGTGGCGAATTTGAGTGCTTCCCAGCCTTGGGCTTTAGGCAAGAGACCCTAGGGAGTGGTGGCTGGGAAGGTGGGCTTAGGGGACCAAACACACCCTAGAGGCCAAGTGTGGAGTTCAGGGGACAGTGTGGGGGTCCAGACAGATAAACCAGTAGTCGTGGGGGGCACAGGTGGAAAGGGATAGAGAGTTCACAGGGGCCCAAGATCATACAGGTAGTAAGTGATGGAACCTACTGCATCCTTGACTCAGACTGCTAAACCACCACACCCATGTCAGTGCCCCATGGTACCCCCTTCTCTGCCCAAGCCCAGCCCAGTTGCTGGTTGGGGGCGTGGGGGTGGAATAGACCATTCTGGTGGTTATAGAGGTACAAAAATTTGGATTCAAATCCCAGCCTGGCTACTTCCTAGCCATAAAAGCTAGGTAAATTTCTTTGCCTCTCAGAGCCTCCATTTTGTCATCAGTAAAATGGGCACACTGACACATGTACCTCACAGCGCCAGCGCTCAGGATGCAGGGGGCTGTCCCTGTAAGTGCTTAGCATAGAAATGGTTAGCTGCTATCATCAGGGACCAGGAATAAGGGAGGCAGGCAGGTGCAGGGGACAGACGGAGTGGGTGACATCTGAGCTCTGCTGTCCAGGATACGAGGAAGTCGTCTGGATCCCCAAAGGCTCTGTCCACATTTTCATCCAGGACCTGAACCTCTCCGTCAGTCACGTGGGTGAGCCAGAAGTGGGAGGGTGAGGACTGCGAGTTGGCAAGGGGGTCAGTGTGGCTGCGGTTCTGACCCCTGTGCTGTCCCCCAGCCCTGAAGGGGGACCAGGAGTCCTTGCTGCTGGAGGGGCTGCCTGGGACCCCCCAGCCCCACCGCCTGCCTCTGGCTGGGACCACCTTTCAGCTGCGACAAGGGCCAGATCAGACACAGAGCCTCGAAGCCCTGGGACCCATTAACACATCTCTCATCATCATGGTAACAGCAGGGCTGGGAACAAGGTGCAGAAGGATATCAGCATCCTCGTGGGGACTCAAGCTTGACTTCCATTTGATGCCCACCCTCTACTCCAGGTGTTGGCCCGAACAGAGTTGCCTGCCCTCCGCTACCGTTTCAACGCGCCCATTGCCCGAGATGCCCTGCCCCCCTACTCCTGGCACTACGTGCCCTGGACGAAGTGCTCAGCCCAGTGTGCTGGCGGTGAGGCTGGCATGGGATGGTGGGGGGACGGGCACTGGTCGCCGGGCTGACCTTCTGGGCCAGGCAGGGCTGAGCGGGCCTCTCGCCCGCCCCCAGGCAGCCAGGTGCAGGCCGTGGAGTGCCGCAATCAGCTGGACAGCTCAGCCGTGGCCCCCCACCACTGCAGTGCCCACAGCAAGCTGCCCAAGAGGCAACGCGCCTGCAACACGGAGCCTTGCCCACCAGAGTGAGTGCCTGTCGGGGTGCGGGGTCGGGGTGACAAGCGCTGGGGTGATATGCTCCCTAAGGTGAGATCAGGGTTCTCCCAGATTCAGAACTACGGTCCTCCCTAGTCAAGTCTGGGTAATCATCTCCCCTTGGGGTGATGCACCTCCCCGCCCCCAATGTGGGTGCAAAATATTGCTGTTCAAGTTCTGGATGCGGAAGCAACAGGCATCCCGCTGCCAGTTTCCATAATGATGCTGGTTGTAAGGCAGGAGGACCTGTTAGTGCTCCAGGTTCAGCAGTCCCTGCCCTGCGTACTCTCAGACCCCCATCCCCCTCCCCACAGCTGGGTTGTAGGGAACTGGTCGCGCTGCAGCCGCAGCTGTGATGCGGGCGTGCGCAGTCGCTCTGTCGTGTGCCAGCGCCGCGTGTCGGCCGCCGAGGAGAAGGCGCTGGACGACAGCGCGTGTCCGCAGCCGCGCCCGCCGGTGCTGGAGGCCTGCCACGGCCCCGCCTGCCCGCCGGAGTGGGCCGCCCTCGACTGGTCGGAGGTCAGCCGCCCCTTCCCGCCGGCGCCCGACCCACTCCCCGCGCAGAGCCGGGCGGGGCCTGGGTGGCTCCCGTCGGGTGCCCACCAAGGCACCTCCCCACTCCCGCTAGCCCAAATGAGCCCCCCTTGACTGGTCCAAAGTCAGCTGCACCGTCTTCACCTCCCACTGTACCAGCATCCTCCCTACTCCTTGGGCGAGCGGGGACAGGGACGCCCACTGAGCCTGAACCCCACCCTCCGACTGCAGTGCACCCCCAGCTGCGGCCCAGGCCTCCGCCACCGTGTTGTCCTTTGTAAGAGCGCAGACCACCGCGCCACGCTGCCCCCCGCGCACTGCCCGCCCGCAGCCAAGCCGCCGGCCACCATGCGCTGCAACCTGCGCCGCTGCCCACCGGCCCGCTGGGTGGCTGGCGAGTGGGGCGAGGTAAGCGCGCGTGCCCCGAGGGCCTGGGAACCAGGGTGAGGACGGTGGGGCGTCCAGGTGGCAGCTCATCGCCCACTCCCCGCAGTGCTCTGCTCAGTGCGGCTTTGGGCAGCAACAGCGCCCCGTGCGCTGCTCCAGCCACACGGGCCAGCCATCACGCGAGTGCGCCGAGGCTCTGCGGCCACCCGCCACGCAGCAGTGCGAGGCCAAGTGCGACAGCGCGCCTCCTGGGGACGGCCTGGAAGGTATGTGGGGGCGGGAAGCCCAGAGGCACCAGCAGGGCCCTGTTCTAAGGCAGCCGTAGGAGAGAGTGGGGGTCCTGACCGGTCCTAGAACTTTTCCAGTCCCTGAAATGCCTTTCTCTGTCTTCTCCAGACCATCTTTCACCCTCCCCTGCCTGCAAACGTGTATTAGGTGCCGCCATGTGCCAAGCGTTTTAGGCACCTGATTTTTCTGGGGACCCAACCTCAGGTCCTTTCTCCAACCACTTCCATGACCTTCACCCTATTCTTTTCCATCTAGAACATTATTTGCCTAAGTTTTTTTTTTTTTTTTAATCTTTTCTTTAAACCAGAGTGTCTCAGCCTCAGGCACCATTGATGTTGTAGACCAGGTGTCCTTTGTTGTGGGAATGCCCTGTGCATTGTAGGCTGTTCAGCAGGCTTGATCTCTACCTGTTAGGTGCCATTAGTACCCCTCCTCCCAGTGGTGAAAACTGAAAATGTCTCCAGACATTGCCAAATATCCCCAGGGAGACAAAATTCATCCCCTTGACAACCACTGCTTTAAATATACCCCTTTTTTTTTTTTTCTTCCTAAGCAAATTTATTTTTCATAAAGAGCAATAGACTACTTACTCCAGGCATCGGAACCAAACTGCCTGTATTCACTTTCTACCTCTGTGCCTTCATTTTCTTATGGGGGGGGTAATATATTCACTCGGAGGAAGGGGAGTGCCACACTAGAGAGAGAGACTTAATCCACGTGAAGCCCTTTGTTAGCACCAGGCCCTGTCCTACTTCACTAACTGGTGGGTGGGTGGAAGCCTGCATCCATTGTCATGAACAGCCTGCCAATGATCCTGAACACGAAATACACAAATATTCTGAAAGGGGTGAGCGCACTGGAGCTCGAGGTCCTGTCTGTTACAAAGGGTAACGAACAAGAATTACAGCCCCAAAAGGATACTTGGAAAAGGAACACTTCTCTTATGATTTAATACGGTATCCAAATCCCAGACCTGCACTCTCTCTGAAAATCCTCTGAACAACCTAATGACGTAGTTACTATTGAAGCCCTCTTTGAGAGGTGAGGAAACCGAGGCCCGGAGAAGCTGGGAAGCGCGGTGAGGGCGGCGGTCGCTCCCTTGCGGAAGGGATACTCTGAGACATTTCCCTCCTACCCTTCTCCAGAGTGCAAGGATGTGAACAAGGTCGCCTACTGCCCCCTGGTGCTGAAATTTCAGTTCTGCAGCCGAGCCTACTTCCGCCAGATGTGCTGCAAAACCTGCCAGGGCCGCTAGGGGGCGCGCGGCCCTCGGAGCTACAGTTGAGCGCCAGCTGGGAGTAGGGGGACCAGGCCTGCAGCTGGCCAGCCCGAAGGAGCCCGAGGGGGCGGGAGCTGGGAGTGAAGGGTGAGATAGAGCCGGAGGTTATTTATTGGGAACCCCTGCAGGGCCCCCGGTGGGGGTTGGAGAGGGGCTGGCCATGCCCAGGGCCACTCCTCTGTCCCTCTCCCAGTTCATAGTGAGACCTCCCTCCTGGGTGGGTTTGAGGTGGGAACAACTGTTCGCCCTAGCGCCCTTTCCACCCACCCTTAGCGAGTCCCCAACACTACCCCCGCCTTTGATCGGAATACGTACTGTGAAGAGTGGGGGTGGGAAGGGGGTCAGCCGTTGCCCTGGCCCCACCAGCACTGCCCTACCCCTCCACTTTGAGCGGGGGGGGGGGGGGGTCTCTGTCCGCTATGGGGGAGGGGATTAGCACCACCTCCCTGACTCCCTCCCCCTGACCAGACCAGCTACAGGGGTGACAAAGAGCTGGTTAGATCTGCCCCAGGGGGACCCCATCTTCCAGGCCCACCCCCATCATGGTGCTACAGGCCCTGCCCTGGGGCCCACACACCCCTCGCCAGGAAGCCCTACATCAATAAAGTTCTGTCTTGTGTAGATTTCCGTGCGAGGTTGTGTGCGTGTGCGTGTGTGTCTGTGGTCACATTCAGCTGTCCCTCAACCCTCACCCTATCCTGGAAGCGGCCACAGCCGCTCACAGGTGGCCCCCAGCAGCCCAAAGGGGGATTTTACCAACACAGGCCGGAGCCCGGTGATTTTAAGTCAAAAATACAGCTTCTCACGGAGGCTCTCAAAGCAGCCCAGTCTGTCGCCTGTCATCCCAGTGACCACACTCCTCGTCACTGTGCGTATTCCAGCCGCACTAGACTCCTGGAAGTTCCTCAATTTCCCACCACTGTCCCATCTTGAGTCCTCTGCTAGAGCTGTTTCTTCTGCCAGGGGTATCCTCCCCTTCCCTCTTCACCTGGTGAACCCCCACTCACCCTGCTGTCTCAGCACAAACGGTGCCTCCACCCAGAAGCCTACCCTGATGCCCCCAACAAGGTGAGGGTCTTCACTCCTAGTGCCTAGAGGCGGTGCTGAGTTTTGCGAGCGCCAAGCCAGTCGGTTCAGCAAACTTGCGCCGGCGATCCGGGGAGAAACAGGCTCCTCCCCATGTGTGGCCACTACGGGGCGCCGCGGAGCGCGAACCTCCAGGCCGGATGCTGTGTGCCGTCGGGGGCTCAGGGATAACCCTAGCCGCCAGCTCTCCCCGGTAGGACTTCTGTCTCTGCCACCTCCTCGCTGGGTGGCACGAGGAGGTGACAGCCTCTCGGAACTGCCATTTCCTCAAATGCCTAGAGACCCGTACGTGGCCTGCTGGTCTCCCAAAGATCAGGAGATGGGCCAACGCTGGATGGATCCCTTGTGTGCCGGGCGCTGCTGGGAGGGCCCCCGCCTCCGTTTTATGATGAGGAAATGGGGGAGATCCCGGAACTAGCAGAGCTGGGAGGCTTGGAATTCCAGTTGACATCCAAAGTCTGGGACCTTCAGGGTGTCCCTGGGTCTTGGCACCCTCCACTCCCGCTGCCCTCCCCCTGACACCAACACAGGTGGCTCCTGGGTCCCTTCTGGAAGAAGGACCAGCAGAGGTGGCTCTGGAAGTGGGAGCTGGCTCAGGGATGCCCAGAACGGACACACATCCAAAGTGATTTCCAAGAGATCTCAGCAGCTCAAATGCCTCCTGGGGGGTGCCCCTGGAGAGAGCAGTCAGTCCTGCAGCTAGCTGATCTGCATGCTGTTTGCTGCAGCCGCGACCTGGCAAAGTTGGAGATGCAGCTTTCTGGGGTCTGACAGCCGCTGCCATCGATTCTGACCTCTCCCTTCAGGCTCAGAGCCCCAGACAACCAGCTCCCTCGGCCCCATCTAGGTTCTCTCCCCGCCCCCAGGGCCCAGCTTCCCTCCTCTGTAGCCGCGGGCCCCTCCCGTCAAAGGAAGTGAGAAGGGGGCTGTTGTAAGAGGAACCAGGGCTGGGAGCCCGCTGAAAGAGAGGAGCAGGGCCATGCCCAAGCCACCCCCAGGAGCCCCCTGAACCTGTACCCCCGACACCGCCATTCAGGCTCCCCCCAGGGGCCCAGACACCGACCCCCACCATGGTAAGTCCCTCAGGGTGCGCCCTGAAATGCAGGGGTGGGGGGGCACCAGCCAGGTGGAGGTACCTGGAGGCCACCATCAGAAAGTGGGGCAATGGGAAGGGATGCAGCAGAACTTGAGGGTCCCCCAGTGCAGCTCACATGCTCCCAGCATCCCCCACCAGGGACCAAACTCCCCTCTGACGGTGCACGGGATGCCAGGATGCAGACGGGGCACCAAGGATGGACTGGAGAACAGAAGGTGGCCTGGAGGGATCACCCGGCGTCCACCAGGACAGTGATAGACCACTTTCCTGGGGTTAGGGAAGCCAGTTCCCCAGCCGAGTTTGGTGCCTCTTTTCCCTGCGTGGCCTTGGGCAAGTCACTTCCCCTCTGTGAGCCTCGGTTCCCATGCATGTCATATTTAGAAACCTGTCAAGATATGGGAGGCATGTGGAGGACCTCACCATTCAACCCTTCAGAGGGTCTTGGGTTCAGCCACTCTGAGTCTATAGCTGTGTCCTTTGGGTGGTGGGTAGCAGTGATGGTGTGGTGACAGTGCACCTGCATGGGTGACTGGGTGATCTGGCTATAGCGATCACAGAAACAGGAGGTGGTGAGACACAGCATGGCCACAATGGGAGGGCAGCAGGGAAGACACTGAAGCCAGGGGCGTCGCCTCCTGGTGAGGCTGAGGTCTGATGATGAAGGTGGTGACAGGGCTGGGGAGACTGTCACTGTCATGGGTCTAGACCCAGTAGCATCATGTCACACACATTAAGAGGGAGTCCAGGCAGGCTATAAACTTCGCCCCCACAGCTCTATGCATCTGCAAGCCACTTCAGCTTTCATTTTTTGTCATTCTGTCAATGAGGGCGTGTGGCTGGCCAGTCACAGAGCCAGTGGTGTCAACGGCAGAGTGACTGCCAGTTGCACGCAGCAGGCGACTGACCAAGGTGGAGGCAGGGCTTGCGTTAGCCTGGGAAAGAACATCTTAGTGGAGAAAGCCAGTGATAAACTGGGCATCACTGGCTAAGGACCCCTCTGGTTAGCTCACGAACAAACCATCAACTAGAGCTCTGGGCTTCGGATGGAAATTCTTCCAAGACAGAGACAAGCTGGGAAGACTCAGAAGCTCAGGTGGGCAGGCTATGATCAAAGGAACACAGGGAACAATCTTCTGCTTGAGAGAAAAGCAACCCGTCCCAAGGAAGCTATGTGACATGCTTAGTCAAAGATTTGCTTGGCCACCCGGGTCTGGGAAGGGAGATACTCACCCAAGAGGACCACGGAGGAGAAACAAGAGTGGAACCCATCCATGAGGCCAATACCTCTGTCTAGGGGTGCTGACATCTTTCTGGAGGGGTGATGGACACCAAAGAGTCAATGAAGGGGAAGGGTGATGGCTCCGTGGTAGAGCTCATGCGTAGCACACATGAGGTCCTGTTCTATTCCCAGTACCTCCACAAAAAAAAACAAACAATGAAAGAGTCAATGAAACAATGTTCGTAACATGCTTTACAGAGCACATAATATGCGCTCTATACACAGAAACTGCCACAGTGGGTGACTCTACGGTGAGAGTCAGCCATGGTAACTCATTCTTGGTCATTGTAGAGGGATTGCTGTTGCATACTGGTGGTGGGTTTGTTGGTGTTATTGGTCGTGATGGTAGTCGTTGCTGTTGGTTGTTGCAAGTTGGTGGTGACCATGGTTCTTATGGATGGGCTGGTGGTTGTGGTGATGGTTGATTCTGGTGCCAGCTGGCATTGGACGCTGGGGATTGGGGGTGGGTTGGTTTCAGTGGGAAGGCTGATCTGTGCCAGGAAGGCAGTCATCACGCAAAGCCGGGTGGTGATGGTACTGTTCCATCACTGTTGGTCACTCATTGCTGATTCGAGGTGAGGGCCCTGGGAATAGCGGTGGTGCCTTGTTGGCTGTAGAAAGGGGGGGCAGTTTCCTGCTGCTTCAATGGCAGTGGGCCTGGTATGGCTGTTGGTGGCTAATGTTTTGATCGTGGTTGTTGTTGTTGAAGGTGGTTGGTTATTATGGGTTGCTGGTGCCAGTGCTGTTGAGTGTGGATGGTGGCAAGTGATGGTAGGGAAACTAGTGGTGGGATCCAACCCTCTTTTTCTGTTTGATGTTGGCTGGTGGTGCTGGCATTGACATTATCAGCAGTTTCTGTTTGACTTTGGTTGGGGAGGGTGAAGGCAATAATTGGTTGTCCTTGGTTGATCATAATGTTTGATCATAATTGTGGTGACATGAGAGTCATGGTGGGGTTTTTTAAATTTGTTTTAATTTTATTTTTATTTTTCCCTGGAGATTGTACCCAGGACCTCATGCATGCCAAGCATGTGCTCTACCACTGAGCTATACCCCTACCCGCGATGGTCATTTTTGAAGTCCAGACATATAAAGCGAGGAGACCAGTGATGTGGCTGCTTGGTCCAGGGGTGGCAGCCACAGAGATGGACAGAAAAGGCCAGGGGCCAAGAGAGAGTTAGGAGGAAGGACTCTAGAAGGACAAGGGTCCCCACATGTTGGAAAATGAGCTCTGGTTATACCAAAAGAAAAGCAAGGGGAGACCTGGGAGCCTTTAGTGATGAGAAGATTGTTTGTATGGTGTAGGGACACAGGGTGTGGCCCCAGAACCCCACTGGGCAGGACCGAGGCTCCAGGGGCAAGCAAGGGGGGCCAGGGCGGGGCCGGGGATGGAGGGCACAGCTGCTTCACCTCGCCCCCCGCTGGCAACCACAGCTCGCAGGACCCCAGCGAGGAAGGAAGTGACTGTTTCGTGGTTCTCTCCAGGCTGGGGCTCTGCTCATCACCGCCCAGGAGCAGGGAGGCCCAAGCAGTTGGGGCAAATTGCAAAAGCTCCCTCATCCAGCCCTTCCTCCTGGCCCTGTGCCCCTCGCCTGTGGGATCAGCCAGCTTAAGGCTGCTGCCTGTGATGGCCAGGGAGGCTAGTGTCCCCTTTTGACGAGTTTTGCCTTGTTGAATCTGCACAGCTGCCCCTTGAGGTCTGGGGCCAAGATTCCTATTTGCCCGACAAGGAAACAGAGGCAGGGAGATTAGGCAAAAGGCCATACAATCTACAAGTGGCAAAGGATTTCAACTCAGTGCCCCTTGATCTCATGCTTTTAACAGCCACCTTGACCAGCAACCTCCTCCTCCTCCAAGGAGAGAGTCTACCTGGGGGGTTTGCTGACCCCCACACTCCCTCACTGCCCACTCCTGCCTCACTGGAACTGAACTCTCTGTCCCAGAGAACCTAGAATCCTGGAGTCCCACACACACCCAAGGCCTTCCTGGCCCATGGCTCCTGCTGCCACCACTCACACTGCCAGGGACATTCATGTTGCGAGGCCTGCCTCCTACAGGAAGGCCTCTTGGATTGCCTAACCTCTCCTTAGCGCTGTCTGATGAAGATCACTGTCTCCCTTAGGCAAGTTGCTTCTGAGCTTCTCAAGAGAAGAGTTCCCACCTTCCTACATGCACTGTAGGGGCTCAGAAAGTGTGTTCACCATCGAGCTCCAATGCCCCAGTCCTAACTTGACTTTCCCTCCTGTGGCATCAGAGAAGCCCCACCCCACCCCCCGTAGCCTCCACTGTGGGCTGTGGGGAGCCTCTCTGAAGAGCTGAAGGTAGAAGCTGCATTTCCCCCTCCCATCCCAGCCACCTCGCACCCCTGACTATCTTTCGCAAGAGCCCCAGAAGGTTGAGTCATACTTGGCTTGTGGTCAACTGTGACCACAACCTCTTTGTTGCACCCTAACCCCCAAGGAAGGGGCTTAGGAACAAACAGCTTCAACTTGACCCCTGGAGACTTGGGGGCCACAGAGAGGTGGATACCCCAGGACATAGGGCAGGGGGAAGTCTCATTGCAGTGAGACCTCATTCATTCATTCATTCATTCATTTAACAAGTATATATTAATCAACTGCTGTATCCTCTGTCAAACACTGATCACTTCCACTAAATGCTCTTGGGGCCACTAGCTGCCATTTCCTGAGGCACCCAGTACATCTTCTTCTGCACTAGCTCAAGCAAGCCCACAGAGGAGATTTATTACAGAATCCATTTTACAGATGGGACAACTGAGGCTTTGAGAAATTAAGGAGACTCCCTGGGGTCACATCATCCACTCACAAGCCAGACCTCACACCCAAGCCGTCCCGTACCAGAATTCTGGACCATCTTCCCAAACACTCTACTCGCTCCAGCAAAACCTTCTCTCCCTCCACCTCAAACAACCATGGTTTCTGTGATCACATGATGCTGAAAGTGGATCTGGGGGTTCCAGGTGCCGGGGGCGGGATTCAGAGGGAGAGACAGCAGGGGCTGCTAGAGGCAGAGGCCCCCTCAGCTGGGTGGGGGGAAGGAGGGAGGGGCAGGAAGAGGAACTGAGGCCTCACGGCTAGCAGAGTCAGCCAGACACGGCCGGCCTTGAGGCCTCTGACCTCAGAGAAAGGAAGTGGCCTTGAGTCCCAGCTGAGCCTGAGGGGTCCCAAGAGCATGGAGACCAGGATGACTCCCAAGGGGAAGCCCTGGACAGCACCAATCTTATCTCATCCCGGTCCTCATCTGAACTGAAACACCAACGCCGCTACCTCCAACCCAAACCTGCCTTCCCCTCCTGCTGTGTGACCTTGGGGAAGGCACCTAACCTCTCTGTGCCATAGTTTTCGCCTCCCCACAATGGACCTAATCGAAGTACTGACTCAGCGTGTCAAGAGGATGCAATGAGGTCATTCACGGAAAAACCTTCAACCAGAGTCTGGCACAGAAAAAATGCCAGTGGGGTGTTAACTCTGGTTAAGTCTTGCTGTTCTCAGCTTCCAGAGTTACCACCCAAGGCCCCACCCCTGGAGGTCTTCAGAGACAGAATCCACTTCCTGTTCCCCCGATACACACCCTCCACCCACCCTCCCCACCCTGACTGCAGCTCAGGGACTCAGGGAAAGAGCAGCCCCACCACTGCCACTCCTGCCCCATCGGACCCACAAAGGACACCAAATTTCATCGTCTCTTCTCAACAACACATGGGTCTCCCCATCTTGAAAACAGGAAACACACTCCCCTGTCCCCTCCCCCTCACAGCCTCTTTCCCTCTTCCCCTTCTCAGCCAGACTGTCTCTCCCTGCCTACACCTCCTGACCTCCCAACCTGACTTCTGACCCCGAAGTCGTCAACGCTCTCTGTGGGGTCCCTCTGAGTCTCCACTGAGCATGAAAGCTCTTCAGCTGCTGGGAGTCCGATCAGCAGCCCCCTGCTTCTCCCAACTGGCCCTCGTCACCTCCAGGCCACCCCCGCTTCCCAGCAGCCTCCAACCTCAGCCTCAGTGGTGGGCGCAACCCCTCCATGCTGCTGCCCCCACAACCTTGTCCTCCGTCATCCTGCTCTTCCCGCTGCATCCAGTGCACCATCTTAGTGCCTCACACCCAGCACCCCCCTCTTGTAACAAACCCCGTGAAGTACTGACATGAAATCCACAGACAGTGAAACACACTGACTTCTATCTTTCCAAATATTTAACGTGATCCCCTGCAGTGCAAGGAGAAAGTCATTTAGAATAAAACGTGCACAGAAAGATGAAAAGTGCTCAGACACCCACTGGAGCAGCCAGATGTGAGCACCTGGACACAGGTGTGTCTCACTGAGCGTGATTGCCCCCCAACTGCCCCCTCGCAAGACATATTAATGCCAGGAGCAGGCTGAGCGTCTAAATGCTGAACAATTCTTAGTGAAATCTGAACCAAACTAAAACCTCCCTTGATACAGGATAGTCACATCCCTGTACATGCCATGGGTATCAACCAAGCAAAAAAAAAAACAAACAAAAAAAAAACCCATAGATCTTCTATTTACATATAAAATAGGATTGGTTCCAATGATTATAAACAGGTTTGTTGCTTACAGGAACATCTGCTGGGACAGGCTGGGGGCTGCAGGCAGGACAATTATGTATTTGTAAAATATGTAATTATGTACAAATTGGGCACCTGTGGGGCTGCCTTAAAATGCCAACCATGTCCCCATCCATGGAACCAAAAATGCCCCCATGATTCTTCAAGCACCCCCAGGAGCAGTGCAACCCAGCTGAGAACTCCCCAAGCCCACGACAATCAAGCCCAAATCCATTTGCTTGGCATTTCAAGGCCCTCTGGGACTCCATCCCTGGCTGATCTCGCCTCCAATTATTTATTTATTATTATTTTTAGTGGTGGTACTGGGGATTTAACGCAGGACCTCGTACACGCTAAGCATGCGCTCTACCACTGAGCTATTCATTCAAATGAGCCCTGGTGCCTCGGGAGCTCACCCACCAGAAGATGCAGCTAATGCACGTGATGTCCAGAACATGGGCAGGGCCATGGCGAGGGAAGCCCGGGTGATCGTAGGGGTCCAGAGGGAGCACGAGGCCTGGCCTGGAGTCAGAGAGGTCTTCTCGGAGGAGGTGTCATCTGCGCTCGGTCTTAAGGCTTGGATTGGTGATAGCCAGGCAGGAAGGGCGTTCTGGGCAGAGGGTTCATCGTCTGCAAAGGCTGAGCGGCAACACAGTAAGGCATTGAAAGAGCTCTTCCCAGAGTCCTAAGTTACCGGCACACAGTAGGTGCTCAAGAATTCTTCGTGGAATGGATGCATAAGGCTGGAAGCACTGGGGAGCCACAGACAGGCTTTCAGCCACAGAGAGATGAGATCATCTTTGCCCCATGAAAAACTCTGACTACTCAGGCTGGGAGCAGTGTGAGGGGTCCGAGCCCTGATCCACCCCCAACGCTCCCTCCTCTGCCTTCTATTCCTGCTTCAGTCACACTGCTGCCCCTTTGCCCAGGCCGTTCACCCTGTCTGGTGCACCCTGTCTCCCTGTCCTTGATCAAAATCGTCCTCAGTTTTCACATCCCACTCCAAACACCCCTGGGTCCCAGCCACTCCTGGGTGTGGTTGCAAGTACTTGGCCTCTGCTGTCAAACGGACCCAGATTCGAATCCCACATCCTTGGAAACAGTTTAACTGCATCCTTAGTCAAGGGTCAAACACTTCTCAAGCCTCGGTTTCCCTCCGTGCCTCCACCACGCTGAGCTGCGGTGAGGGTTCCTGAGAACAGTGGTGGTACCCGTACCTGGTGAATGTTAATTCTGTCGAGTGCCCCTCTGCCCGGAGCCCATCCTCACACCTGCTCAGGCTGGGAAGGGGCACCGGCCCCTGCCACCCTGCCACTTCTTTTCCCAAAGCAGTTAATCCCTCCCAACCACCCTGGGAAGCAAGGCTGTTTCTCCCATCACAGATGAGGTCACTGAGGCTCAGAGCAGTGTGAGGTCAAGCAGCCAGAATTAGAATCCAGATCTACCTCCTACCAAAAACTAGACTCATTTAATATCTGTGGGTATTCTCCTTCGAATGCCTCCAAGGGCTGTCAGCTTGTCCAGAATCTGAGCAAGCACCTTCTCTGCTCTGGAACTTTCCGTGGCTCCCCAGTGCCCCCAGGAGGGACTGGCTTCACATCCATCCCTCCCTCCAGTTGCCCACACTGACACTCCAGCTTGGTCATTGCCTGAATCCCTTCCTGGGGGCCCAGCATGCCTATTTGCATTCCCTGGAATCTGCCTGGCAAACCCTGGTCATCTTTGAAGACTTGACTTTGGTCCCCAGCATCTTTGATCTTGTGGGTTTTCTCGGTAGCTGGGTTTTTTTCTTTGCCCTTGTCCTTTGTTCATTTGCTAGGTCCTCCCTGCTGGTGCTGAGAAAGGACACAATCCCAACCCTTGCCCTCCAGGAGCTCCAGGTCTAGGGTGGGTAAGGGGCTTCCCAGAGCAGGGACATTTTAACTGAATATGAGTTAATCCGATGGGAGAGCTCCAGGCCGCCGTCACTCTGAGCACTGGCCTCCTCCGTGACAGGAGTATATGGCCTGAGAGAGTCAGTGTGCTTAAGTGTTTAAGGCACTGGATGAGTTCAGTTGGGCTAAAAGGAGAACGTATTCCCAGCAGACTTCCTGGAGGAGGGGCTTTGCTGGGAGCCTGTGTCTGAGTCTCTTCTGTGGGGCCTAAGGAAGGTGGCATCTGCTGAAAACCTGAAGGAGGAAATGAGATGGGAAAGTGGGAGCCTGGGAAGGTGCTGGAGCTGGCAAGGGGCAGGGTGAGGTTCTCAGAGGATGGAGAAGACCAGGGCAGAGCCAGTAGGAAGGCTGTGGGGCCGAGGAGCAGGGTCACAGCCACATGGTGGCCAAGAGGATCTCAAGGGGACAGGCTAGGATGACCAGGAGTGCGAGGGAGGTGGGGGGGGAAGGTGGCAGCGAGTCAGTGCCACGGAGAAGTCAAGGGCTTAGTCTGGGCTCAGGCAGGGAGAGTGGGGCTAGGGACATGAGAAGCATGGCAGATGGACCCCCGCATCAAGTCTTCCCTGGTGCCCTCCTCTCCTTCCACAGTGGGCCAGAGCCCCAAGCACGCTGTTCCCCACTGGGCCAGGCATCACTGTCTCCTCCGTGGTAGCAGGACACTAAGTGGAGGGACTACGGACAGAGGGACCAAAAGAGAGGGCTGAGGGCAGCATCAGAGCCATCACTCTGTCTGGCCTCCTCCTTTGGGGGCAGGGAGCCTGGGCTGGGAAGGGGGAAGGGAGGGAGCGGGGCAGCACCTGACTTTGATGCTGGAGGTCACTCAGGCAGGGGCGCTGAGGCACCAGCTCCCCCACTGCCAGGACCCACCCTGCAGGGCCTCACCCTCACCCCGCCACCCCCAACCCCATGCCCAGGGCAGCAAGGAGCGCTTCCACTGGCAGAGCCACAACGTGAAGCAGAGCGGCGTGGACGACATGGTGCTGCTGCCCCAGATCACCGAGGACGCCATCGTGGGCAACCTCCGGAAGCGCTTCATGGACGACTACATCTTCGTACCCTGGGCCACCGGCCGCGGTGGGGGTGGGGCGGAAGAAGGACGGAGGGATGGAGGATGACTGGCCAAAGGATGCGGGGGTGATGGCAGAGGGACTGTAACACAGCAGGAGGGACACACAGTATCTGAGCACAGGAACAGAGCGAGGGATGGACAGTAAGAGCACTGGGTGGTAGGGCAGGGGACAGTGGGGTGACAGCAGGGCTCTGGGTGGACTTTTCCCCTATTCCAGATCCAGCTCAGTTTTTTCCTAAGGGACCCCAGGTGCGTCTGAGTATCTCCCTCTCTTCCTCTAAGCCATGGGCTGTAGGAGGCCACAAGGGAGCAGGATGAGGGAACAGGAACCCTTGGGGGTCAAAGTCTACCAGAAACTGCATGGCCCTTAACGGTCCCCAGACCTACATCGGCTCCGTGCTCATCTCCGTAAACCCCTTCAAGCAGATGCCCTACTTTACCGACCGCGAGGTTGACCTGTACCAGGGCGCGGTGAGGCTGGGCCCGGGGAGGGGGAGGCACAGCCCCAGGACCCCCGGCCGCCTGCCCCAGGCTGAGCCCTGCCCTCCGCCGCCAGGCCCAGTACGAGAACCCCCCGCACATCTATGCCCTCACGGACAACATGTACCGCAACATGCTCATCGACTGTGAGAACCAGTGTGTCATCATCAGGTTCGGAGTGGGGGGCCCCAGCCCTCCTGCCTGGGCCCCACCCAAAGAGCATCACCACCCCCAGGGAAGTTTACTTGGAATTCCTGATCCAAACAGAGCCTGCCATCCCTCTCTGCCCCAGCCCTGCTTCGCTTTCTTTGTCACCATCTAACCCATGATATATTTTTATTCATTCTGTTATTATCCCTCTGTCCCTTCTAAATGTTAGCTCCAGGAGGACAGAGATTTGGATCTGTCTTGTTCACTACTGTATCCTCAGTGCCTGGAATATTGCCTGGCACACAGTAGGTGTTCAATGAATGAATGAATGAATGATCAAGCTCTAGAAAGGAGACTTCCCCCCAACACCTGGTCACCCCAATTCCTTCCCTCACCCCCCCCCCAGTGGAGAGAGTGGAGCCGGGAAGACAGTGGCAGCCAAATACATCATGAGCTACATCTCCAAGGTGTCGGGTGGGGGCGAGAAAGTCCAGGTAAGACAAAATCAGCAAAAAGGCCTGGGTCTCCCCACACTGCTCGGTATTTCATCCACCCTAACCCCCACGCCCCGCCTCAGTCTGACCTCTTCCCACCCCACTTGCCTCTTTCCCTAGCATGTGAAGGACATCATCCTGCAATCAAACCCACTGCTGGAAGCCTTCGGCAACGCCAAGACTGTGCGCAACAACAATTCCAGCCGCTTTGTGAGTCTTTGCAGTCCAGCTGCTCCCTCCGCACTGGGCCTCTCCCGTCTCTCTTTCCATCCCTCCCTCCCTCCCTCCCTCCCTTCCTCTCTCTCCCTCTCTCTCTCTCTCTCTCTCTCTCTCTCTCTCTCTCTCTCTCACACACACACACACACACACACACACACACACCCCTTTATTCCCAAGACTACAGGAAGTACCTGCTCCTGGATGGGAGATTCACTTCCTGCTCACGGTCCTTCTGATAAAGAGTCCCCTGGCAGCAGAATTGTGGAAGCCATGACATGTCTGTACAGCATTCTTAAATACTCCTCCCCTGGCTGCAACCAGGCTACGTCTGTTCCGATTGACATTTCAGGTCTCATTCATTCCCTCATTCATTCTCTCTTTCAGCAAATAATTATTGGAGTCCTTCTTATACTTGCTTAATCGTACTTCTATCCATCCATTTTTTTGATACACCGCAAAGTAAGCTGCAGGCAGCATACCTTTTCCACCAAACACTTCGTCATGCAGATCATTCATTATAGCCCAATATAATTTTGCAGTTGTCTTATTTCTTTTAAAGTAAAATTTGCATACAGCAAAATACATAAATCTAAAGTGGACCATTTTCTGAGTTTGGACAAATGCACACACGTGTGCAACGCAACACAAGCCCCATCAACATACAGAACATCACTCTCTCTCCAGAAAATTCCCTCTTGTCTCTCTCTAGTTGATCTCTACGCCTACCTTACCCCAGACACAACCACTCTGATTTTTTTTTACCATGGATTATTTTTGGCTGTTCTAGAATTTCGTAGAAATGGGACCACACAGTCTGTGTTTTCAAACAACTAATACACACAAAAACGTGGATGAATCTCAAAAATATGTATTTCTATTTTATCTTAGATAGTTTTATTGCATGAGAGGATAAGGATTTGTCACATAAGTGTCAAAATGTGTAGTATGATGATGTCATTTGTATTGTTATGGGGGGGAGGGGGCAGGAAGGAGTAATAAGGGGGCTTGTCGGTCTTCCAGGCTCTGGCCAGAGTAGAACCCAGATGTTGCCAGAAACCAAAGAAGGGGCCTGTGGGGCCCTTTCTCGGGGCCCAAGGACAACATGTGGGAGACACCCAGGGTCATTGGAATCAGTCACATCCCACATAGACACGGAAGCTTCTGTGTTGTGGTGGAGGGAGTGGTGAGCTGTCAATAAAATGCGATACTTCTCTGTAGCCAGGCACAGGGCTAGATGCCCTGAGCGAGGACTTCAATCATCAGGGAGGGAGGAAAAGGCATTCGTGAGCTGATGTGTCTCTCTTGGGTTCAGGGCAAGTATTTTGAGATCCAGTTCAGCCGCGGCGGGGAGCCTGATGGGGGCAAGATCTCCAACTTCCTGCTGGAGAAATCCCGCGTGGTCATGCAGAATGAAAATGAGAGGAACTTCCACATCTACTACCAGGTGCAAGGAAAGGGGCCGTGGGGCTAGGCCGAGGGAGCCCCACCTGGAGCCCAGGGGAAGACCATGGGAGGGTCAGTGTTCGGGAGCCCGTGATGGAGAGGACCAGGGGATGACGCGGGCTCTGCCAGTCCAGCACCACATCCATGAGCATCCTTCGCCCTCCAGCTGCTGGAAGGGGCCTCTCAGGAGCAGCGGCAAAACCTGGGGCTCATGACCCCCGACTACTATTACTACCTCAACCAATCAGACACCTACAAGGTGGACGGCACCGATGACCGGAGTGACTTCAGTGAGACCCTGGTGAGCATCCACTGCCCCTCCAGACTCTTGTGTTACAAATCAAGAAACCAAAACCAGAGAGGGGCAGGGACTTGCCCAAGGTCACACAGCGAGCCGAATGTATGAAAGAGACAGGATAGGGGCCCAGGGGCCCTGACTCCCTGGGTCTATGCTGGAGCCCCAGGAATCTAACCCAGAGGCGAGGGCGGTGGTTGGGACGGGGGGGGTACAGGCTCTGTCCCTGTTGTGCCCACAGAGTGCCATGCAGGTCATCGGGATCCCACCCAATGTCCAGCAGCTGGTTCTGCAGCTTGTGGCAGGGATCTTGCACTTGGGGAACATCAGCTTCTGCGAAGATGGGAATTACGCCCGGGTGGAGAGTACAGACCGTGAGTGTGGGTGCTGTGGGGGGCAGGGTGGAGGCGTGTGTGTGAACAGCATCCTCCTAGGGTGGCTCCTGGAGGGTGAGGACCCATGAGGACAATATTGGTGTCACTGGGCAAGATCGGGAGAGACAGGAGTGCCCACACAGGGCCCAGGAACCCGACTGGCTAACCCTTTCCTCCCTCCCCGCCTCCCCCTGCCAGTCCTGGCCTTCCCTGCCTACCTCCTGGGCATCGACAGTGCGCGGCTGCAGGAGAAGCTGATCAGCCGCAAGATGGACAGCCGCTGGGGCGGGCGCAGCGAGTCCATTGATGTGACCCTAAACGTGGAGCAGGCAGCCTACACGAGGGATGCCCTGGCCAAGGGGCTCTATGCCCGTCTCTTTGACTTCCTCGTGGAGGCAAGTGGGGCTGGGGAGTGGGAGGGGGCTCTGGGGCAGTCTTGATTATCATGACCTCACCAATGCCCAGCGTGGGGGGCTTCAAGCAGGGCAGGAGGTGATCCGATGGGAGGTTTAGGGGCCTTCTGGGGCCCAGGAAGCAGGGGGCTGCTGGAGGCTCCAGGCCTGGACTGAGATGGGGGCTGTAGGGGTGGATATGTGTGGGAGCATCTGAGAGCCACGTGGGGAGGCTGTCAGGAGGACAAAGTGATGGACTAGGTGGGGGTGGAGGAGAACAGGACGTGTCAAGGTCGAGAAAGAAGCCGACAGTAACCAACATGCCACAGCACTTAGCGCATGCTGGCTATGGTTCTGTTTTACCTGTATCGATTTATATAATTCTTAGGGGAAAAAAAAAAGCTCTATAAGAGAGTTACTATTATGAACCTATTTTAAAGATGAGAAAAATAGAGGTGCAGTGTGGTTAAGGGGAAGAGACAGCTCCCAAAGCAGGAAGCCCGATGTCCTAACCCCTCAAATGATACACCAACTGACGGGGTTGGGGGACTGCATAGAGGCGCAGAAGGCAGGAGAGACACTGGTGGGAGGGGTCACAGCCTTAGAACGTGGCCAAGAGCATTTCAAGAGAGTGGCAGGCCACGCAGACCTGACCCGGTGCCCACTCACCTAGTGTCCTCACCGCATCGCAGGCCATCAACCGAGCCATGCAGAAGCCCCAGGAGGAGTACAGTATTGGCGTGCTTGACATCTACGGCTTTGAGATCTTCCAGGTACGACCCTGTGGCCGGCCCACACTCACAATGGGGTAGCCCGGTGGCCCCAGAGCCTCCAGCACCAGCCCCCTGAAGGCAGCCCTCTCTTTTCCTCCTTTGGCAGAAAAACGGCTTTGAGCAGTTCTGCATCAACTTCGTCAACGAGAAACTGCAGCAGATCTTTATTGAACTCACCCTGAAGGCTGAACAGGTGGGCAAGGGGCAGCCAAGTGGCCAGGGGCAGGGGACACGGGGGATGGGGCAGGACCATGAAGGTTGCCAAGCAACCAGGGGACACCCCAGCCCCTCACGGGCGCCTCTCTGCTGACATGTCCAAGCTCCACCGTGAGATTTTCTTCAGAAGAGGTTTTCTGCCTGTAAAGCTTTGATGAGGGCTGGGAACTAGCCTCTTTGTTCACACTTTCAACGATTATTTATTGAGCACCTGCTGTGTACCGGGCACTGTTTGCAGTGCTGGGGAGACAAAAATCCCTGCTGTTTTCATTTGACCCATCCCTGCAGAAGCAGAGCCTGAGGCAAGGATTCAGGGCAAATACCAAGAGATGATTGAGGACATGAGAGAGTGATTCAAAAAAAGATTTTTAAAAAGTACGATGTGTTCATGAGAAGGTTACACTTCAGGCAACCAGAGTTCAATTCTGAGGCCCCTGGGGGAAGCTTCCCACCTGCCCCAGGCAGGGCAGTGGGCCTTGTTACTGGAGGCAGTCCCAAGTGATGAGATGGGGGCGGAGGTACATGGGAGGACTCCTGTCGCATCTCCTTCACCCATCCTTGTGAAGCTCACATTCTAGAGACGCAGGCACCTTGGCCCAGACACCCACCCCCATCTCTGTCCCCTTTGCCACCCCCAGGAGGAGTATGTACAGGAGGGCATCCGCTGGACCCCTATCCAGTACTTCAACAATAAGATCGTCTGTGACCTCATCGAAAACAAGCTGGTGAGGGTCGGCCAGATTCGAGGGTTCTCTTTGGGCCCCCAAGTTGGGCCTGGGAGAGCTGGGAGAGCCAGGGGCAGTTCCGACGCCCACAGGCCCTGCTCACCCACCCTCCCCCTTGAACAGATGGGGCACGACTGACTCATCCCATCAGCCATCTCACCTCTTCTCTCTGCCCACCTGCTCACTTTCACTTTTCACTCAACAAACATTGATCCAGACAGGCTGCTAAGGGATGGAGGCGTCAAAGTTGCCAGGTCCCCCACCAGGCCATCCCAGTTTGGGGAGGGGAAGAGGCATGGATCCCTTATGGGGTCCCCACCCCATCCTGCACCAGCGAGCTCCCACAGCACCCTGCACACACCTGGTGACCCCCGCCAACACCTTTAGCCCTTCTATTTGGAAGCCCTGTCTCCTCCACGCCCGCCCACCCCGCTCAGTGAGCGGGACGGGGGCAGGGCCAGGCCAGGCTGAGCCCCGCCCCTCCTGCGCCCGCAGAACCCCCCGGGCATCATGAGCGTCCTGGACGACGTGTGCGCCACCATGCACGCCACGGGCGGCGGCGCCGACCAGACGCTGCTGCAGAAGCTGCAGGCGGCCGTGGGCACCCACGAGCACTTCAACGGCTGGAGCGGCGGCTTCGTCATCCACCACTACGCGGGCAAGGTGCTCCGCCGCGCTGGGGGCCCCCCAACCCCCGCCCGCGACGCCTCCTCCCAGACACTGGGGTAGGGGGGTCTCCAGCTGCAGCCTCCCAACCTCCCAATGGAGGGAGTTCGTGAGACCCCCAGCCAGGGCTACAGCCCTTCCCTGGCTGGCCAGAAACATGGATCCCCCCACAATGACCCCCAGGAGCTGGCCTCCCTCCTACCCGACACCGCGGTCCTTCAGCCAGGGCTGCAAAACCCACTGGACCCTGACCCTGTCCTGTTAGCAGGGACAGCGCCCCCTTTCAGAACACAAACTCCCTCCCTCGGATCCCCCAAACCCCGATGTGAGCTGGAAGCCCCACTATCCTCCTGATCCAGGACACAGCCCCATGCCTTCTGACCGCAGCTTGGGGCCCTGTGGCCCATGCTGTAAGCCACTTGCTCCATAGTGGGCCAGGGCCCCCTACAGACAGACCCCTACCCAAGGCTTTAGAAATCCATGGGCCTCTGGCCATGGTCCTCCTCCCCAGTTTAGGACTGCAGACTCTCCCACTGACCTTCACATGGGCAGCAAACAGCCCCAGGGGTCCCCTGGCTCTGCTGCAGCCCACCAGTCCCTCAAAGGGGCTGGCATTCCCATGCCCCCTGAGCCAGGGGGTAGCGCCGACCTAGACCATGCAGAGCCCCCACCTTGGATGACAGACGTGGCTGAAACCCCACCCCCCCACCTGTCCCCAAGCAGGGCTAGAACCCTCTAGACACAGCCCCACAATCCACCACAACACACAGATACTCAATGTGACCCTTGCTTCCAAATTAAGTAGCAGACCCCCGGGCCCCCCAATCTGGACTGTTACCCACCCCACTTCCTTCACCTCCAACAGACTCCAACCACAACTTGGATCCCCAGGCCCCTGCTGGACCCGACCCCCTTTTCTGAACCATAGACACCCGCAGCCCTCTCACCTCAGAGCAGGCCCCCACAGGCCACTCACCCCCAGCCTTAGCACCTCACACCCCCACTCCACCTTCCTCCAGGTCTCTTACGACGTCAGCGGCTTCTGCGAGAGGAACCGGGATGTTCTGTTCTCTGACCTCATTGAGCTGATGCAGACCAGTGAGCAGTGAGTGGTCCCGGGCCTGAGGGCCTCCGGGCAACACCCCATGGGGAGGGGGGAGGCCCAGGGACCACCCCCATCTTCCCCAGAGCTCCCATCACACCATGGACTTTGTGGGGACAGTGACTAGTTCTGATTAAACAGTAGCTGGACTTTGTAGGGGAGGTTTCTGGCCAGGACAGTGCTTCTAGTGACTCATTCTGATCCCGAGGTCCAAGGGGAGAAGCAAGAAAACCCCTCGGAACAGTTCCTGATGGCCCTTCCTGCGTCCCTCTCTGCAAATCCAAGCATCCATGTGGGCGTGGATAGCTGCCATTTTTGCTCAGTGAAAACACATCACACTGTGGATTATTCTGTATTAACATTCTTGACAGCCTACTTTGAAAAAAAATGGGACTTTGTTCTGCAGTCAATTCCCATTCCTACAAGCTGTTCAATTATAAATTTTCTCATAAGCACATTTAAAAAGTAAAAAGTTGTGGGGAGGGGAGAGGGTACAGCTCAGTGGTAGCATGCACATGCTTAGCATGCACAGTGGTCCTGGGTTCCACCCCCAGTACCTCCATTAAATAAAAAATAAATAAACCTAATTACTACCCCACTGCACACACACACAAACAAAGTGTGAAAAAAAAGTAAAGAGTTGAACAGGTGAAATTTTTCAAATATTTTCTTTAATTCCATATACCCGAAGTATCATTTCAACATGCAATCAATATTTTAAAATTATTAATGAAATGCTTACATTCTTTTTTTCCATACTGCATCCTCTTTAAAATCCAGTGCATTTTAATGAGTGTATTTTAATGCTCACAGCACATCTCCATTCGGACAGGTCATGTGTCAAGGGCCTGGGGAACCATCCGTGACCCGTGGCCACCATATCGGAAAGCACAGCCCTAGAGCTGTGTTTCTCAAAGTGGGGTCCCTGGACCAGCAGCAGCAGCATCACCTGGGGTTTTGTTAGAAATTATTGGGCCCCAGTCCAGACCTGTGAATGAGATCTCAAGGGGTGGGGCCCAGTCATCTGTGTTTCAACAAGCTCTCCTGGTGATTTTGGTTCCCACTAAAGGCTAAGAACCAGTTGGACAAGTATGAAGATAAACTAAGTTGGTAAGGGCTGGACAGTGGGGAAGGGCTCATTCATTCTTTCTCTTTTTTTTTTTTTTTTTTTTTGCTTTCTTTTAATTGTGATAAAATACACATTAAAATTCTCCCTTTTTAACTACTTTAAAGTGTACAACTCAGTAGCATTAAGCACGTTCACAATGCTGTACAACAATCACCACGACCTGGTTTCAGCCCTTTTTCATCACCCCAAATGGATACTTCACACCTCTGAAGCAGTCCACTCATTCTGTGTTATGGGGGTCAGGGAAGATCTTGTTGAGGAGATGAGGCAGGGAGTCATCAAGGTACCAATGTTACCAAACTGAACTCAGGCCCACTCACCTGACACATAGCAAAGCCAATCCCCTGCCACTGGGTTTTGGTGAAGGCAAGTACAGCGTTTATTGCAGGTGCTAAGCAAGGAGAACAGACAGCTCGTGCTCAAAAGACCCAGACTCCCCAGTGGCTTTCAGGGAAGAGTTTTTAAAGACAGTGTGAGGGAGAGGGTCACAGGGTGTGTGATCAACTTGTGCACAAGTTTCTGATTGATTGACGGTGAGGTAACAGGGTGATGTTGCAGGAATCTCAGTGATCAACCTTCTGGTTCCAGCTAGTCTGGGGTCCACGTGCTGGTGCACAGCACACAGTTAACTTGTTCTACCTGGTGGGGGTTTTAGTATCTGCAAAACACCTCAAGGATACGGCTCAGGATATTATCTGTAGCTCTTGAGGAGGAACTAAAGGTCCTTAACTTTGTTTTATGGCTGAACTATTATTATGTCTTTGCCTGACATATCAGTTTCACCAAAGTGTATTTAACCAGTTCCCTGTTGATGGACACTTGTGGACGCTTGGCATGTCCCCAGCTATGCTTATCACAGACAGGGCTGCAGCTAGCATCCTCCTCTGTATTTCTTTGAACCCACATGTGAGCCTGTGCATGAAGGCTCATCCCTTCAAGGGGACCTGCCCATATTGTCCAAGATGCTGCATCACTTAGTTTAAGTTCATTCTATTTTACTTGCTACCCAAGTCATGCAGGGCCATGGAGGAAGAAGTAACAACAGTATACGTAAATCAAGGAACCCAAAGGACAAGACCAACCCTCTGATTCTCAGCATCACACCCCCCAACATTCAGGGAGACCCATACTGTACAGCATGTCCTTTGGGCCCCAAGCACCTAGGCAGCCAACCTCTGAGAGAGGATACCCCAGACCCAGCTACATCTCTGACCCATCCTACCCCCTGCCCAGGGCTTTCCTCCGGATGCTCTTTCCTGAGAAGCTGGATGCAGACAAGAAAGGCCGCCCCAGCACCGCTGGCTCCAAGATCAAGGTGAGCATGAGGCGGGGGGACCTGGGTCTGTTTCTCTCATTTTAAAGTCTGTCTCTCCCCAACCCCGGGTCCTCAGCCCCTCTCTCTGGTACCCTCTATCCAGCAGGGGGCTTCCTCCAGCTCTAGGGTGAGGGGGTTTGGACCAGCTTCCTTTTTTTTTTTTCTTTTTTACTTTATGTATAGTCATTTTACAATGTTGTGTTAATTTCTGGTGTACAGCATAATAGTTCAGTCATACATGTACATACATAGATTCATTTTCATATTTGGACCAAATTCCTTGATGTCCTCCTAACGCTCGAAATCCAGAAGTGAACTATCATCCTAATTTTTTTTTTTTTGGCCTTTTAGTCATTTGCCACTTCAAAAACAAGCTGTGGTAAAATATACATAATATAAAATTTACCACCTTATTCAGTTTTAAGTGGCATTAAGTTCAGTGGCATTAAGTACATTCAAATTTGTACAACCATCCGCACCCTCCATCTCCAGAACTTCCTCAACTTCCCAAACAGAAACTCTGTCCCCAAGAAACACTCACTCCCCATCCCCTCCCCCAGCCCCTGGTCCCTACCATCCTACTTTCTGTCTCTAGGAATCTGACTCCTTTAGGGACCTCAGAGGCATGGAATCAGACAGATTTGTCCTTTTGTGACTGGTTTATTTCTCTGAGCATCATGTCTTCAAAGTTCAAGCACATGTCAGAATTGCCTTCCTTTTTAAGGCTGAATCACATTCCATTGTGTGGATGGACCACATTTTGTTCATCCGTCGTGTTGATGGACCCTTGGGCTGCTTCCACCTTTTGGCTATTGTGAATAGTGCCACTATGAACATGGGTGTCCCATCTTAACAATATTTTAATAACCATCTATTGGGCACTCATCCATGCTGGCAACAAACATGAGACACTTGACGTATGTGGGACAAGGCCCACCTGGCAAATGGGAGGCCAAGGCTCAGAGAGGCGGTCATGGCCCAGATCACACAGCAGAGCCGCAATCCATGCCGGAGTCTCTCCTGCCGCTAAGACCAGCCCTCCCACCTGGAGTGATTTTCTTTCTAGTCTCCCCTGAGGGACTAAAATGCTCAACCCAAGGCTGGCCTCTCAGGCATACACACTTGACTCTCTATTTCCAAAGTCCGTGTGCCCCAGAGGACAGACAGAAATGTTCCTGGCTATGTGCACTTCTGTGTGCTCAGTTACTCCATCAACAAACGTTTGCTGAGCATTTACTATCTGCTCACTGCAGACCTGTGAGCTCCTGGTCTGGGGCTTGAGGGCCAGGCAGAAGCACAGCATCAACGCCATGTGTCTGTTATGTGCCAGCAGAGTCACATGTAGACCAGGACCACCTAAGCCAGTTGTCTAGCCGGTGCCGCCCCACCCCCACCCACCCAGTGTGTCTCTGTCTCTTGGGTCTGTATTCAGGGTGGGAGGAGGGCAGGGCCAGAGGGTCCCATCTGTGACCCCCAACCCCTGCCTTTTTCTGCCCTTCAGAAACAAGCTAATGATCTGGTGTCCACGCTTAAGAGGTGCACGCCCCACTACATCCGATGCATCAAACCCAACGAGACCAAGAGGCCCCGTGACTGGGAGGAGAGCAGGTGACCCCTCAACCCGGTCTCGCTACTCATGGGGCCAGTCCACACCATCCATCCTCCAGACTGACCCTCCCTCTGCAACCCTCCCAGGGCCATGTGACCCATGGAAAGGCTCACCCAGGCTGACCCCACGACCAGTGTGAAGCCCCTCAGGGCCCCAGGGCTACACCTAGCACTGGCCAAGACCTCCAGGGAGGACCCCAGACTCACTGTAGGATGCCCCAGGGGCTATCACAGTCCCCCTCATTCCCCAGACCCCAGGAAACACCCATAGAAGCGACCCTGGAACTGACCATGGAACAAACACAGATGCCTCCCCCGAACCCAGGCCCCCACCACACAGAACTAACTCCCAAGTGGACTCCTGAGACCAGGACTGAACCCCCCTCCTTAGATCCCAGAACTTACCCCTAAACTGCTCCCAGCATGAATCCAGACCCCGCCCCCCAACTCTTGGGACCGGTGAGCCGCCCCCCACCGCTGGACTCAGGCTGCCCTCCCTCCAGGGTCAAGCACCAGGTGGAGTACCTGGGCCTGAAAGAGAACATCAGGGTGCGCCGGGCCGGCTTCGCCTACCGCCGCCAGTTCTCCAAGTTCCTGCAGAGGTGAGGCGCCCCCGCCGCACACCCCCCCACCCCAGCCACCCACCACCCCGGGAGCCGCGCAAACCCTCCCTCACCCTCCGCCTCCAGGTACGCCATTCTGACCCCGGAGACGTGGCCGCACTGGCGTGGGGACGAGCGCCAGGGGGTCCAGCACTTGCTGCGGGCGGTCAACATGGAGCCAGACCAGTACCAGATGGGGAGCACCAAGGTCTTCATCAAGAACCCTGAGTCGGTAAGTGTGTGGCAGAGAGAGACAGACACCCGCTGCATTCCCCTGCATGGTCCTGCCTTTCAGCCCCCTGTGCAATCATGGGCACATTTCCTCGCCCCTCCAAGCCTCAGTCTTCCCATCTGGAAAGTGGGGAGAGTCATGGCCACCCTGCAGGATCGAAGGGTGGATTAGACAAAACAGGATGTCCGCAGCACAGTGCCTGGCGTGTAGTAGGTGCTCCAAAAAAAACTAAATTAGAGGGGAGAGTAATAGCTCAGTAGTAGAGTGCATAGTTAGCATGCACAAGGTCCTGGGTTCAATCCCCAGTGCCACCATTAAAAAAAAAAAGAAGCAAAGCAAAGAAAAAATAACTAAATTAGCTAGGCGGTCCTTGGTGGCCAGCAAGCAGGTGGAGAACCACCTGGCCACCTGCAGTGATGCCCAATGTCTTTTTGTTCCTTCCTGTCTTCTTTCTTTCCTCCATCCCTTTCATCTTTTTACCGTCTTCATTTCGTCCTTCGCCTTCCTCCTATCCTGTTTTCTCTCTCCCCTTTTCTTCTTTCAACCCTTCATTCATGAACACACTCAGTCCCTGAGCCCAAGACTCAGGTCAAAGTGGCAGTTTTCTTATTCCAAGACCTGCCTGGGGCCCTACATCAAAGACAAATCTCATTACACATCTTCCCAACACAGGGATAATCTCTCCGGCACTGTCATCAGCTCTCAGCCTTGTATCAAAAGGCTGGAGGTACCACCAACTTCATGCTGCCTCTGTCTTTAGAGGGAAAAGCAAACAAACAAAGAAACAATGACAAACAGGCTCTGGGGATCTAGCGTACAGCGGTGATTACAGTTAACAATACTGGGTTACGTACCTAACAGGTGCCAAGAGAGTAGATCTTCAGTGTTCGCAGCATGAGAAAGAA
Source organism: Camelus bactrianus (assembly GCF_048773025.1). Classification (NCBI taxonomy): domain Eukaryota; kingdom Metazoa; phylum Chordata; class Mammalia; order Artiodactyla; family Camelidae; genus Camelus; species Camelus bactrianus. Next base: position 26,297,866 of record NC_133560.1, read on the forward strand.
ATGGTAATTATGTGATGGGATAGAGGGGTTAGCTAACCTACGGTGGTAATCATTTTGCAACATATATGTGGCAAAGTATAAGTGTATCCTGTACACTTGAAAGTTACACAATATAATGTCAGTGATGTCAATAAAGCTGGGAGGTGGGGGACTTTTTTTTAAAAGTAACAATGACAATAACAAAAAAAAATAATAGTAAGGCAAGGAAATCCCCCCGCGGGACTGTCTGGCCACCTGCCTCTCTATGAGGACTGGAAAACAGACAGGACGTGGCCATTTCCACTAGCTGTGCTGCTTCAAGGGGATCTCAGGTTCCCCAGCCAGGACCAAGCTGGCAGCACCGGGGAAAGGTGTGCTGGGGATGTGGGCCAGGCCCAGCCAGGTGCCCCACCACCTGCATAATCACAGCACCTGCTCTACAGCACCCCAGGGACTTTATGAAGACAACCAGGAGATTGTCACGATTCCCTTGATGTTACTGTAACTTACAGGTAATCTTCCTCTCGCCAAACAAACACGTAACACAGGTGGGTAGAGACTAGCAATTTCATAGCTATAGAAATAGTCTCTGTCTTGGGAGATCTGGATACTTCATCCCTCGAAATCACCTGCGTCTTTCTCCCAGAACTTTTCCCTACAGATGTGCTTTGCTCCAAGAAATCGAGACAGACTAGAATTGCCTTCAAAGTAGATACTGTTAGTGACAGAAACTCAGCACAAACCGAAATTGTCCCTGGCAAAAACTGCCCTGGAACAATTTAAGTGGCAACAGATTAAGAAAGAAAGGAGAAAGGGAGGGGAAGATGAAAATAAAAAAAGGAGAATGGGAGAGAGGGAGAGAAAGAAAGGGAATCCATCTTGCTGGTTACAGATTACAATATCTGACTCTGAAAGAAAGAGATAAAAGTTGACGTTAAAGAGAGGGGAAGGTATAGCTCAGTGGTAGAGTGCATGCTTAGCATGCACGAGGCCCTTAGCATGTATGAGGTCCTGGGTTCAATCCCCAGTATGTCCATTTAAAATAAATAAACCTAATTACCTCCCCCTGCAAAACAACAACAAAAAATTTTTAAGTTGATGCTGAAAAAAAAAAAAAGACCAAAAAAAGCTATCAATGGCTAAGACTATCGAAGATAAAAGCAAATTTTGACCAAAATGGGAGTCTGCACATTTTGGGGTAGGGAAGGTGGGCGAGCTGGCAGTAATGAAATTCACAATGGTAAAAGCTTGGTGGGAAATTTTTGTAAGTGGGGGAAAAAAAAAAAAAGACTGAAAACTTGCACAGGAAAAAAAAAAGAATGCTGAGAATAGTTTTAGCAAAATGAATACAGGAAAAACATGGAGACAGTTTAACTGTGCACTATCAAAAATGAATCAAAAGAATGAAACCACCCTAAGGAGTTGGAGCCTCTCTCCATGAAAAATGCACTTATGTTAGCTGTGGATTGTGTTCCTTGTGGACTCAAAATACCTTGACGGTTTTACACACCAATTGGCCTTCACTGCCCACTGTCCCAGGTGTGTTAGATTCCCAGGGCTGCTGTGACAAAGTACCACAAGGTGGACGGCTTAACCCAACAGAAATTTATCTTCTCACATTTCTGGAGGCTGGAAATCCAAAGGTGTCAGCAGGGCTGTGCTCCCTCTGAAGATTCCAGGGAAGAATTCTTTGCCTCTCCCTAATTTCTGGTGGTTGCCAGCCATCCTTGGTGTTGCTTAGTGTAGAGATGTTACCACCTCTACACCCTTGGTGGATAGTCTCTGCCTTGTCATCACATGGCTTTCTCCTCTGTGTGTCTAGATCCAACTTTCCCTCTTCTTATCAGGACATCAGTCATATTGGATTTAGGGCTCACCCTACTCCAGTATAACCTCATGGACACCAGATCACATCTGCAAAGACTCTCTTTCCAGATAAGGTCACATTCCCAGGTTCCCGCTGTGTGGACATGACTTTTGAAAGAACAGTATTCAACCCAGCATACCAGGCCAGTCTCAAGATTTGGGGCAGGTGTCATCCACCGTGAGCACACCCAGCACCTGCCCTCTGAAGCAGGAGATGCATTTAAAACTCTGAAGACAGGAAGATTCACCTCCCAAATGGAAAAGAAATCCTTTTTACTGGGCAGAAGAAATAACAAGGTTGGCGGACACCTGCCTTGGTGGACTGGCTCACCCCCAGTTCTGCACGGCTGCTCTCCCTTGATCCACACCCGCTGTACCCTCAGCAAACCACACCAAGCACTTCCGTGCCCTCCAGACACCCTATTAGGCATTACTGGAACATACTCTGCACACAGACCCACCAACCCACAGAGTCTGAGAAACGGTCTGAGAAACAAAAGAATATGTAAATACCACTCAGTTCCCTGAAACCTGTGAACACTGCAATGTTGTTTTTTCTTCCTGGTGAGAAGACTCCCTACTTTTTATGAACAGTTATAAACACTGACAACTTTAAAAATCCTCCAACATATATATTTTTTAAAGTATGTTTGTACCAAGTGTCTGCAGGATTCCTCTAGTCCTTGCAAGGAAGCCTGGGGTTTCTGGGAGAAATCAGTCACCTCAGTGGGCAAAGCGGCAGCCGAGCTTTCAGCAGTGATGTGATATCTGGGTATTTGAGAAATCCCTCTGGGAGAAGTACTAATTATTTTTCTAAATAGAACCTGATTTTATTTGCAATAATTTTCCCATCTTCACTGATTGACAATGCTGTCCCTTTCATCACTAAACTTCTGCTTGAATTATGCTGTTTCCCTGCCATCTACCCTGGTCCAGCTGGTCGTTCTATTTTTTGACCATCACTCTATTGTTTTTATTACAGTAGATTTGTAATATCTTCATACACCAATGAGTTCCTTTCCCTGATGTCGTCACTTGTTATTATTCCAAATGACTTGCTCTAATATAGTTTATTCTCTAAGTCCCCTGTGGGTGGAGACTCTTAAATCTCAAAAGCCTTTACTCTGCTTTCTGCAAAAGCTTCCCTCCCTGAGCTGCCATGTATGGTTGTGCAGGTTGTGGACTGCACAACTGCACGATCGCTGGTCACATCACAGTCCTATACAAGAGATTTTCATATTACAGTCCCATGTTGGTTTTCCAAAAGGCACACTGGTTCCCATTTCTAACATCTGAAACTGAAGGGTACCCCACATGGATGGTAATGGCATTGCTTAATCAGTGGGAGAAACTGTGATGTTATACCATTTCTGACAAGACAACACAGCTAGTAAGTGGCAGAGTTGGGATCTGAACCCAGCAGGACAAACCCACAGTTATAATTTAATCCAGAAGCTTGTGCCCTGTATGGGGAGGGACCCCTGGGTCGAGTCATTTGGAGGAAGAAAAAGAAATTTTGACCATCGTGTAAGAGCACGTGTGCAGGCATCTGTCAGCAAGAGCACATGGGAGGGGTGGGCTCGGGAAAGACTGGAGACTGTGGCCCCTGGGGAAACACCTGGATCCATTGCCCCTCCTTCTTGCCCAGCTCTTCCTTCTGGAGGAGATGCGAGAGCGCAAGTTTGACGGCTTTGCCCGCACCATCCAGAAGGCCTGGCGGCGCCACGTGGCGGTCCGGAAGTACCAGGAGATGCGGGAGGAAGGTGAGAGGCTGCAGGTGGGAGGCTCGGGGTGAGGGTGGGTGGGCCTGGAGGAACCAGGCCATGACCTCTGGCCAACCCTCCCCACCACTGCCCTGTGTCCCCACAGCTTCCAACATCCTGCTGAACAAGAAGGAGCGGAGACGGAACAGCATCAATAGGAACTTCGTTGGCGACTACCTGGGGCTGGAGGAGCGGCCAGAGCTGCGTCAGTTCCTGGGCAAGAGGGAGCGCGTGGACTTTGCTGACTCGGTCAACAAGTACGACCGCCGCTTCAAGGTGAGGCGCTAGCAGGTGGCCACATCCGGGACCCTGGCCCCAGCCTGACACCCCCACCAGAGGTACACCCTCACCTGGCCCAGACACACCTGCCTACGGGTATACTCTCAACTAATGTAGATACAGCTGTCCATCACATAGGTCCTTACGTAGCCCAGATACACCTGTCCATCAGATACAGCATCACCTGGCTAGACACCTCTGTCCACAATTACATACTCAGCTTGTTCAGGAGCTCTGACCTCAGGGCCACCCTTATTTATCTGAGACACACCTATCCATTAAGGACATCCTCACCAAGTCTAGATAGACCTGTCCATTAGACACATAGTCAGCTGGCTCAGATACACCTGTGCACAGGTACACTCTCACCTGGCCTGAGTCCAGCAGGTATACCTTCGCCTATCCTGTATCTGTTCACTGCCCAAACACCCCCTTCTAGCCAGTATACCCTCATTTAACCTCCTGTTTCTTATATCAAGTAACCACTCATCTACCTTCACATGAAGGGACCCTCACCTGACCTGTCCTTCACCTGGCCTGCCAGCATCACCCCTCTGCCTGGGGTTGCTCTCCTGCAGACAGGCTGCCCATGCCCAGGGCTCCTGCCACCAGCCTCTCTGGTCTTGCATCCTCATAGCCCATCAAGAGGGACTTGATCCTGACGCCCAAGTGTGTGTATGTGATCGGGCGGGAGAAGGTGAAGAAGGGACCCGAGAAGGGCCAGGTGCGTGAGGTCCTGAAGAAGAAGCTGGAGATCCAGGCCCTGCGGGGAGTTTCCCTCAGGTGAGGGCCTCACTTGCCCCGCAGTCACCCCTCGGCAGCCCCCTTCATCCTCAGCTGCCCTCCTGTTCCCCCACCTATAACCCTGAACGTCCTACCTGCTGGTACGCCTGTAACCTTCTCTTGGCCCTAAGTGCCGCTTTCACCTGCCCCTGCACTCCTGATCCCTATTTGCCAACAGCACCTGTCCCCTCACCTGGCCCTTCTCTATTACCACCTTCCCCAGCTCCTTGCCATCTCTCCCGTTTTCCCCCACCTGTCACCCTTCACTTGCCCCTTACCTGACCCTCCCCTGTGGCATCTCACATGTCAGCCTTTCCGCCAGCCTCACCTGTCCCTCTCACCCACCTTTCCTCCGCCCCTCTCCCAGCACGCGGCAGGACGACTTCTTCATCCTCCAAGAAGACGCGGCCGATAGCTTCCTAGAAAGTGTCTTCAAGACCGAGTTCGTCAGCCTCCTGTGCAAGCGCTTTGAGGAGGTGGTGCGGAGGCCCCTGCCCCTCACCTTCAGCGACACGTACGACCCCCAGCTCTCTTCCCATCCTCGGGCTGGGCATGGCACAGCACACCCTCTCCCACCTCACGGACCAGACGAAATACGCCTGTGCCCCGCCCCCTCCCATCCCTGCTCGGCAAGGATGGGATCCAGAGGTGACCCCGGATTGGGGGAGTGGGGACCCCCTCAGCCTCCTCCTCTCCTCACAGACTACAGTTCCGGGTGAAGAAGGAGGGCTGGGGCGGAGGTAGCACGCGCAGCGTCACTTTCTCCCGTGGCTCCGGCGACGCAGCGGTGCTCAAGGCTAGTGGCCGGGCCCTCGTGGTCAGCGTAGGTGATGGACTGCCCAAAAGCTCCAGTGAGTCTGCGCAGAACCGGGGGGGCAGAGCCAAACAGGCGGTGGGGAAAAGGCGGGCCCCGTAGAGGGCGGGGCCAGCGGTGGGGGCCAATCAAGGTTGTGGGGGCGGAGCCAGTGAGGCTGGCCTAGAGAGGGTGAGGGCCATGGAGGGGTGAATCTAGAGAGACAAAGTGCGGACGCACGATGAAGAGGGCTGGGCTAGCGAGGTGACCAATGAGGGGGCGAGAAATATGGAGGGGGTGGCCAGGGAGCCAACCTGTGAGCCTGTTAATGAATAGGGAGAGCTCTGGAGTGGGTGGGCCTAGGGAGCCACTGAGAGGTGGGTCCTTGAGGGGCGGGGCCAATCACTGGGCGGAACCAGTGTTCCAGTAACTAAGCGGGCGGTCTTGATGGGAGAGCCAGTGAGCCTGGGGGCGGCACCCGTGGTGGAGCCGCAGAGTGGACTGGACTTGTGAGCGGGGCGAAGAACCTAGTCTGGTCACCACTCAAATCCCTATATCCTTTCCCCCTTCCCTTTCAGAGCCTACACGGAAGGGAATGGCCCAGGGAAAACCTCGAAGGTCGACCCCTACGCGGGCAGCTCCCGGGCCTCCCCGAGGTGAAGAGACTCTCCCCACTAAATGTCTTCCTTGCCTCTTGTGGACTCCAAGGCCTAAGCCAGATCCTGTCATCGAGATCTAATAAGCAGAGCTGACCACTCTCTTATGTCCAGAACTCTCCATAGCTCCCCTTCTGCCACAGAATAAAGGCTAAGTTTAGTTGGTATTCAAAGCCCTCCAGAATCTGACCCCAGCTAACCACTGACCTCTTCTCTCCTCCCATCTTCCACTCCTGTCATGCAAGCTACATCTTCCTTTGCCAACTTAGCAAATCTGTTTTTATCTCCAGGGCTTTGCTTGGGCTGTTTGCTCTGCCTATCTCCCAAATTTCTACTCCACTTGAGCTCCTATTCATCCTCCAAGACCCACTCACAAAAGCCCACCTACGGAAGAGGGTGGGGGAAAATCTTACCCCTGCAGAGCTTCCCTCTAGGCCTCCTAACCTCGGGGTCTCTCCCTCCAGGCCAGTGCTTGCCATCCTGGGTTGAGAGTAGCTGCCTCTCAGACAGGGAACTTGGAGCCAAGTCTTCCCCAAATCCTCCTAACATCACCCTGACAAATGCCCCTATTCTTGCTCTCATCGCAGGCCTGGACCGCAACGGGGTGCCTCCCTCTGCCAGAGGGGGCCACCTGCCTCTAGAGATCACATCTGGAGGGGGCTCCCAGCGGCCACCACGGGGCCCTCCATCCTCAGCCCTGGGGGCCAGCAGACGCCCACGGGCACGGCCCCCCTCGGAGCACAACACAGAATTCCTCAATGTGCCTGACCAGGGCGTGGCTGGGTAGGTGGTGTGAGAGGACAGCCCCAGGAGCTGGGGGAGTGTCTGGGGCTGTGACGAGTGCCCCCTTGTGCCCACAGCATGCAGAGGAAGCGCAGCGTGGGGCAGCGACCTGTTCCCGGCGTGGGCCGACCCAAGCCCCAGCCACGGACACATGGCCCGAGGTGCCGGGCACTGTACCAGTACGTGGGGCAAGATGTGGACGAGCTGAGCTTCAACGTGAATGAGGTCATCGAGATCCTCATGGAAGGTATGTGTGCCAGGGCAGAAATGGGAAGAGTCAGAACCCTGACACAGCCAGGGAGCCCTCCATTACCACACGCCCTTCCCAAGAAGAGGGGTGACCGGCTAGCTCCCAGCCACTGCCAGAGATATCCTCTTCTGGGCCAGTAGCTGCACAGGCAAAAGGCCTTGGGTCTGGAGGTCACCTCCTAAGCCGCTCTGGGAGCTGGGCCTCACTGCCTCACCCAGTACCCCAGCCTCCTTTTTCTCATCTGTCAAGCACAGGACTGAGAGCAGAACATACCTTGTGAGTAGGAAGTGGGCCGTGTCTGGATGGCCCAGTTTACTTCCTGTCTTAGCCCCTGGGTGGCCCGGAGAGGGGCCTGGGACTCAACAGTGCCCTCTGCAGGTGGGCGGGGGAGCCCCGTAGAGGTCATTCCTGGGCCCACCACAGGCATTATGGGAAGGGACCTCTAGGAAGAGATGGATGAGGGAGGAGCATCAGTGAATAGTCTAGAAAATGACAGAGAGTGAGCCAGGAGCAATGCAAACCCACATGTTGCTCCCTCCCTTCCTGCCATCTCTCTTCAGCCTCTGCCTTAGGCCAGGCCAGTGGAGACACAGAGCCAGCATGAAGGCTTTCTCCAGGGCAGGCTGGGTGCTGTCTCACTCTGTTTTCTCTCCCGCAGATTCCTCGGGCTGGTGGAAAGGCCGGCTGCACGGCCAGGAGGGCCTCTTCCCAGGAAACTATGTGGAGAAGATCTGAGCTGGATGGGGCTCAGATCTGCCTGCCCTCCCGCTATCTGCCAGGCCCTGCAATGGGGTCTTGCTTGCCTTGGCTATGCTGGCCAGAGGTCCAGTCCTGGGGCCTCCAGCGCAGCCTAGCCCACACCCTGGGTCTAGGGGTCACCACTGTAGCCACCCCCAGGGCCCTGGCCACCCAATCCTCTGTCATACCCATCTCCTCCTGTGCCAAACAGGGCTAAGAGCAGAACCTACCTCCCAGCTGCCTTGTGAACACAAAATGAGTTGTGTCCAGTAGGCAAATTACCGGGCACAGTCAGGGGGACCTTGACAAGTGTGACTTCCCTCCTTCTCTCATCACGGAGGCAATAAATATTTGCCGGGTGAAAACATGAATTAACTGAGTGCCAACAAGGACTACCTCCTCACAGCCCTGTGAGGTAGGAGCCATGAATGTCCCATTTTACAGATGAAAAAATGGACCCAGAGAGCTTTAGTCACTCACCTGAGATTCTACAGAGCCAAGCCTTAAGCTCATTTATCCTCCTGTCCCTCACAAAGCTTGAGTTTGTCTCACCTGCCAGGTTCCAGAAGCTGCATGCCAGCTTTCCTGCAGAAAATGTTCCAGTGGGTCCCATCAGCTTTGAATCTATACCCCCAAAACCCATCTGGGAACCAACTGGACCCCATGGAAGGAGGCAGGTCCCACATGGCCTCCCACAATCCACTTGGGCTACCCCTGGACCCTGTCCCTCACCCTCTGTTTGTATGGAGCCAGATTGGTGGGGTCAGAGAAGGGACAGGGGCTGGACCAGGGGAGGGGGAGGCAGAGAGATTGTGGGGTTTTCTGGAGGAGCCAAGAAGGATGCAAAGGGTCAGTCCCACCAGATCTTGATGGCAAATACCACCCACTGTGATGGGAGGACTTCAGGCAGGGGACTGGAGGATGGGAGATGCTGTATCAAAGAAAGACTGGTCTGCAGAATCTTCTGCAGGATCTACACCTTGTCTCTTCTGCACCTACTTTGGGAAGCTGAGTGTGGCTGGAAAAAAAATAAAATCCCGATTTTGCAACTGGGTCTCAGCAGCCTTTTAATTAGCCAGTCATTCTACAAAAGCATTTAACCAGTCCCTTGAATGTCCTTGGTTCCCTCCATCTCTGATTTTTGTCCCTCCACTGCCCAACCACCACTGAGCATTGCTCTCTGCAAGACTTAAGTTTCGAGGACAGACTGGGCAAGGACTGTGGGAGCCACAACCTCATCAGCCGGGCATTTCCTGGTGCTACAGGGGGATGAGGGCCTCTGTCTCCCTTCTCTACCCTAGAACTCACCATGCAGGCTGCCCCCCACTCCTGGTACTTTGGGGTACAGCTCTGTGGCCCCACCGGCATGGCTGCACCCTATTTGCAAGAAATAGGGCCTTCCCGGCAGGACAAATGGCTGAGGTTCGGGCGGGGCACTGGGGATGAAGAAGGGAGTGGGTTTGACATATTCTAACAGCATCTTCAGACTGCAAACCTCAGTCACCTTGGCCCCACCCACTAGGCAACATCCTGTTGACTCTTTTACAAAATTTCTTAAGTCCAGGCCCTCCTCTCCCTTTCTCGGTTCCCTGTCCTTTCTGAGACCTCACCCCACCCTTCCCCAGGTTGCACCAGCCTCCCCTGTGCACACACACACACACACACACACATGCGCGCGCGCCTCCACCTTGCATCAAAATGATATGGTTTTTTAAATTAATGAGTTCTTAACCATATTAATGATAATCAAAAGAGAACAGTTTTTCAATTCCAGCAGCCCTTAAGTGTGAAAAATCTGCCTTCCCCTCACTCAACAATTCCTGTCCCCCTCCCCAGTATGTTAATGTCTCCTTCTAACGGTAAACTTTGCATATAAAAGCAGGCTGGTACATAGATAGAAATACATTGCATATAAAGTCTATCCTTGCTGAGAACTCAACACCTCTTGAATGGTTAAATAATCTTTTATAGAGATCTGAGGTCAAAGATCCACTTTACAGTCCCCACAATAATCCGCCCTCCAAACAAACACCGGTGATCAGATGGTGTACCTCCTCCTGCCAAAAATTCAGTGGCTAGAATAGAAACCACGCTCCTCTCTTTCCACGGTTCCCAAGGCTCCTGCATAAGCTTCCTTGCACCATGTTCACTTTCTGACCTCCACACCCTGCCTCCACTCTGCTCCAGTAATGTGCTGATCATCTCACTGTTTCTTGAAAAAGACAAGCTGTCCCTCTCCAACTCAGGCCACTTGCACCAGCTATCCACTCTTCCCAGAGCACTCTGGCCCCCTGAACTTCCATTGGCTCACTCCTTCCTGACCATCAGACCACAGCTCAGAAGTCACTCACAGACTCACAGAGAAACTTCCCTGACCAATCACCACCACATCCTTCTGTTTGTCTGTTTGTTTTCCTTTGTAACACTTAATATAACATAAGATCGTTTTCTGCATTTGTCGATTCACTGTTCGCTTCCCCATTTTAAAACTGAGCGGCTCCTCAGGGAGTGGATGTCTGTCCTGTTCATCGCGAGGTCCCCAGCGCCTAGCACACAGTAAGCATTCAAGGATCGTAGGCAGAATAGGTGACTCATTGCATGCTGGTACACCCAGTGTTCTCCATCCATCCTCCTGGAAACACACACACACACCTTTCCATCCTATTCTGTTTGTCCAGAGGACGGACAGGTAGCTTGCTTCCTGCCCTTGGCTATCTCGACTGACCCATTCCAATTTCAGAACTAATCGCATTGGAAATTTTGACAATTCCCAATTTCGCTTCAAAGAGGCGGCTCACTCGGTAAGGCCTCTTTAAAAAACAAAACTGTTACCCCCTTTCCAGGTAGGGTGACAGGACGGGAGGGAATGAAGATGCTCACTTTGCAGACGAGGACACAGAGGCCCAGGAAGATTTTAATCGCAGACTTCTGCGCATAGACTCTGTTAAAAGTGCGCCCCGAACACTGCCTTTGGCTTGCAAGTCCGCACCTGCGAAGGCACTGCAGTCCAGGAGCATCCCGGCTCTCACGCCCCGCCCCTTCGAGGAGCACCGTACGCAGGCCCCGCCCCAGTTCTCGCGAGATCTGGAAGGCGAAAAATGGCGCCGACGTGAGCGCGAGCCCCCGGCCGTCAAAGGAATTGCCGCAGCCTTAGCTGGAGCCGCTGGAACCGCGGGAACAAGAGGCCGAACGGGCCCGAGGATGGTGAGCGCGGCGCCGGGGGCGCGGACGCGGCGAACCAGCGGGGACTGGCGGGAAGCGGCCCTGTAGCGCACACAGCCTCTGGCCGACCCCGCCCCCACATCCGGGCCCTCGCTCGCCGCTGGCTGTCACTCGAGGAGCACCCTACCCCCTACTTCCGGTCCTGGCTTCGACTGGGCCACGCCCACAGGGCTCGGGCACCGCCCACCTGATCTTTATACAGCCGGGCCCCCAGCACCTCCAGTTCGGCTGCCCAGCTCGAGCCCGACGGGTAGATAATCTCCGTCCTCCAACAACCCACTTGGCCCCTTCTGACCCCTCCAGCATCTTCCTAGCTGCACCCCTGCTCAAAGCCCCGCCTTTACCCCGCCTACTCCTGAGCCACGCCCTTGCCTGGTAGGGGGCCTCCCACCTTTCCAAGTTAGGATCGAAGGCGCGCTTCTTTCATATGGGTAATTCCTGGAAAAGTACCTCCTTCTATATTTGCGACACCTCCCAGCTCCCTCCCAGAGGATGGGGACACAGGAGGTGGGAGTTCAATCCATCCTCACTCCCTTCTTTCCATTGATGGTGACTCCTTAGGATGGGGGCTGACTGGGTGATATCTCTGGGTCATTTGCTGCTTCAGGAATGTCCAATGGTCTTGGTGGGGTGGAGGCGTTCCCATGGCTGGCCCCGGCAGACCCTGGGCCCAAAGGGTTTCTCCCTACCTCTTCCTTCCACCAGGAGGAGAAACCCTCGGGGCCCAGCCCGAACATGCCGGCCACTGCAGAGCCCAGCTCCAGTGAGACCGACAAGGAGGTGGTATCCCCAGTTGTGGCTGCTGTAGCCACCTCCTCTTCCATGGGGGAGGAGCCAGGCTCAGACCGGGCAGCCACACCCCCACTGTGGGAACGTGGAGGGCCTGGAGGGACCCAGCAGGGTGCCTCCCCAGCCCCAGACAGTGGCCATCCTGGCTCTGGACCCAGCCTTGGCCTGACCAGCACAGTCTCCGGGACCAGCGAAGACCTGCGGCCTCCCAGACGACGCCCACCACCAGGTGACCTGTGATGGGGCCTTCTGGGGGAGCACAGGCCCTGGAACAATAGAAGTGAAGAATATAGAGTATCTCCAAACTTGGGGCCCATCTAGAGGGAATCACCACTTACTGAGCACCAAATATATGCCAGGCTGTGGCTACAGTGAAGAACCAGGCCAACTCTGCCCCTACCCTCTGGTGGGGGAGGCAGAGGGTAAAGGCCCCAGTAGGAAACCATAGGGTAATTCCAGCCCCATATATGTCTCTCTGGGGCAGAGCCCTGGACAGTATGGATGGAGAAGGGACGGTGACCGCCCCCCTTCTGTGCATCCTGCAGGGAAGCAGATACCCTGTTCCAGCCCTGGCTGCTGCCTCAGTTTCCCCAGCGTTCGAGACCTGGCACAGCATCTGCGTACCCATTGCCCACCTACACAGTCCCTGGAAGGTAGGGCCAGGGTAGGTGGTCAGGGTGGGAGGCAGGTTAGAGTGGGAGGCAGGCAGAGCCTCCAGGCCAGTCTTGGCCACCCCCTCCACTCCTCTGTCCTTCATCCCTGCCCTGCCAGGCAAACTCTTCCGCTGTTCGGCCCTGAGCTGCACCGAGACTTTCCCCAGCATGCAGGAACTGGTGGCACACGGCAAGCTGCACTACAAACCCAATCGCTACTTCAAGTGAGACCCCGTCCACCCCGCCCTCTGCTGGTGCCTGGTAACCAGACTCCAGGCAGCTCCCCCCACCACTGATTTGACAGTCACTACCTGGGGTCCGGGCTTTTCTCCCTACTCAAGGGGGTTGGGTCTGGGAGTGGGCGTGACCTAGGGCAAGCCTTGCCCTTAGCTGCCCGGAAGAGAGACTGGTTGCTAGAGCAAGTTCCGGGGACCCGGAGGGCAGGGCTTGGAAAGGGGAGGGGCATACATGGCGTGGCTCCGCTAAGTCCCTCTTTCTTGCAAGATTAAAAACTGACCACCTAAATCAGAATTAAGGCTTCCTTCCTCATCTTCCCTGGTTTGCGACCAGGAGGGGTCCGGAATGGTTGCGACCACAGTAGGGGGGCGTTTAGGGCAAGCTCCTCCCCCGCATGTGGGGAATCTGTTATTTGGACCCAGGCTCCCTTACCACCCTCGAGCAGCGGCTACCCAGGTTACAATGGATAGGCCCCTTCCTTGCACCCTAGGAGACCCAGCCTAGCCCTGTGCTGCCCCCAGGTGCGAGAACTGCCTCCTGCGCTTCCGCACGCACCGCTCGCTCTTCAAACATCTGCATGTTTGCGCTGAGCATGCGCAGAGCCCAGCCCCACCGCCACCCCCCGCCCTCGACAAGGAGCCACCGGCGCCCGATCGCCCACCGGAGTCCGACCCTGCGTCGGCGCCGGGCCTGTCGTTTCCGCTGCTCGAGCCATTCACGACTCCTGCTCCTGCCCCCACCGGGCCCTTCCTGCCCTACTTGAACCCCGCGTCCTTTGGCCTAAGCACCCCACGCCTGCGCCCCTTCCTGGCCGCCGCTCCCGTGCCGCCCGCCTCCAGCGCTGCGGTCTGGAAAAAGAGCCACGGTGAGTGTGGGGGCAGGGCCGCCTGAAGGGTGGGCGGGGCTCAGTCTGACTTATGACCTTGACCCGCCTATTTACTGCAGGTGCAGGCGGCAGCCCGCGAAGACCCCAGGGCGGCTCCGACGCGCCTTCAGGTGCGTTCAGGTGACCACCAGGGAGGGTGGAGGGGATTTCTTTCCTGAGCCCTGCGGGGCCCAGAGGATGCAGGGAGGCAGCAGTGCCCACTCCCTTCCCGGGTGGCCAGAAATGTCACCCCCGAAATACAGGTTTTGCCTTAAAAGTTACTGGCCCCTGCTCCTTCATCTGCGCCGGCGTTTCCGTGGAAAACTCGCGCCCGGTTCCCGAGTCCCTCCCCTACGGTGGTTCAGGGGATGGGAAAGGGGAACGCGGATAAGTCATGTTTAGTGCCCTCCAATACAGGGGGAAATCAGCCAGGCCAGACCCTCGGCGTCCAGGAGCTGATGGGGAGGCGGGGAAAGATCTGACCGCCCTCGCGCACGTCCATCGTCCTCGGGGGTGGATGGGTCCTCAGGGCTGAGGTCCGGGACTGACGGGATCCCGCCTGCCCGCAGGGCACGCGGCCCCGAGCCGCATCGTGTGGGAGCACACGCGCGGCCGCTACTCGTGCATGCAGTGCGCCTTCTCCACGGCCTCTCGGCCCGCCATGACACTACACCTGGAGGACCACCGCCCCATCGCCCCCGCGACCCCGGCGCCCGGGCAGCCGCGCCCCGACGCGCCGGCGGGTAAGGCCCGGGAGCGCGCCGGCGGGGAGGGCAGGGGCCCAGAGGCGAGGGGCGGGGCCGAGGCTCAGGCGCCCCCTCCTCTGCCCCACCCAGACCTCGTCCCGCTGTCACCCCAGATGTCGCAGCTGCTGTCAGAGGGGGAGTGTCCGGTTTTCTCGCCGCTCTGAACCCAGCCGCGTTGGTGGGGGTGGGCTGTGGGATGTGGGTAGTTTTGTAATTTTAGGGGGGGTCTCAGATGGTCGGAGTGGGGTACACAATAAAGGAGGCAGATGAGCCAGCCGGTGCTGTGTCTGCGTCCCTCGCCCCTCCAGTGCACAGTGAGAAGGCCAATCTGGCACTCCTGGGGCGCTCCCACCGGGGGAGGGGGCAGGCCTCCCTCACAGCCCACCAGTGTCCCACGCACATCCCCTGTCACCTGAATGCTAGAACAGCTGTAGGTGGCCCTTTGTCCTGTCCCACCACTTTCAGAAGCCAGATAAGATGGAAGTTTCCTGGTTTATTTAAAAAGCCCCAGGAGTTGGGAGCTGGCCCCGTTGGAGCACACTGCTCCCCCATCCTGAGGCCAGTGCTGACCCTCAAGGAGGTGACAGGGTGGGAGGCAGTCCTAGCAGTGGAAGGGCAGTGCCAGGGCCCCCAGGGCTGCGCACTCCTTGGCAGGCTGGTGTTCAGGCTGCATCGTCATCCTCCTCTCTGACCTCTGGACTCTGTCTTCGGCTGCCCACTTCCCCTTCTCCCCCTGCCCCAGCTCTGAGGAGGAGGGTGGGTCAAGGCCAGCCCTGGAGAGCCTGGGCTCCCTCCCGCCTCACCCTTCCCCCATATACATCCTCTTCCTTTCCTTTGTGGGAAGTCACACTTGGGCCAGGGTTCAAAATCTGGTGCCACACTGCTGTCACCACAACCCGTGGGTCAGCCCAGCTGGGTATGAAAATTATTGGCAGCCACACTTCAGAGCTGGGTTTTACCTCCTGCATCTTGCTCCTCTCCAGCCCTGTGGTCCCCTAGCCCAGGCCTCTAACCTCTCCCCTGCCCAGAGCACCAGAGGCAACCCCTCCTGCCTTTCCTCCCA
This sequence comes from Camelus bactrianus, assembly GCF_048773025.1. NCBI lineage: Eukaryota > Metazoa > Chordata > Mammalia > Artiodactyla > Camelidae > Camelus > Camelus bactrianus. The sequence continues at coordinate 26,313,331 of NC_133560.1, forward strand.
GTCTGAACGCCCCTGGAAACAGGGGTCTCTTCTGATCGTGCCCCTCCCCTGCCCAGTACCCTTCAATAGCTCCCCATAGCTCTCTGGATGAAGATCCTATTGTCCTAGTAGCCCGCAAGGCCCCATCTTAAACCTCTGTACCTCCTCCTAGGGCCATACTCACCACTTCCCTCTCTCCATCCGGTGAGCAAAAACCCCAGGACCAGGTCCCCAGCCCCACAGAGCCCTGTTTCACTCCTTACCTCCAGTCCAGCTTCTGAGTCCTCATCAGAGTTGTCCTCTGTCACCTCTTCCTCAGTATCTGCAGCCAGCAAGACACGCGTCACCCCTTGGGTGGCGTCCCCAGGCAGCTCCCTCAATCACCACCCTCCCATCTTCTTCCTGCCCCCCTCACCACCCCAACCAGTCCTCCTTGGAATCTTCGTTCCCCAGCGTGTTGGGCTCAGAGCTGGGCAGTCCCCCGCATCGAAGCCATCCAGGTAGCCGAGCTGGGGTAATGGCTCAAACACCTGCTCCCACTAGTGCAGCTGCTGTGTCTCCTTGAAGTTGAACAGTTCCAGGTTCCGAAGGCCCTGCAGTTTCTCCTGGGAAGGGCAGTAGGGGAGATTGGGGCACCCGTAGGACCTGGCCCACCTGGACCCCACTGCCTGCAGCCTCACAAGGGGCCTCAGGGCTTCAGTGTCCTGGATGGGATCACAGCTGAGGCTCAGGTGGCCCAGGCTGGGTGTCCGCTCCTCCAGCACCTCCAGGCCCCCACTCAGGCAGCTGTCACTCAGCACCAACTGTGGGGCATTCCCAGATGGGCCATGAGGGCACCCTGGGGCTCCAGGGCCTCCTGAGCTCCCCCTTCTCAGCCAGAAGCTTTGGAACCACCACTGTGTGATTGCGGGAGAGTTGAAACCCCTCTGCATCTCATTTTCCTAGTCCTTAAAATGGGTGTCAGGATGCTTGCCCTTTGGAGTTCTTGTGAGGATTCAGAGGGAGGGAGAGAGAGGGAGGAGGCTTGGGAAATGTTTGCAAGTGGTTCACAGTCCTCCTGCCACCAAGCCTATGGCTGCCTGGGACCCTCGCAAGAACGTGGGGAGGAGGTAGGTCCAGCGGCCCCTTTTTACAGACAGAGAAGGTGAGGCCAGGAGGTACACTATGCACCCTGACTCTAGCCAGGCCCAGTTCCAAGTTACTCTGATTCTACACCACCCAGGAAGCTGGGCAGTTACCACTGATGAGAAAAGCCAGGCAGTGAGGCCCAAAGGGCACTGTCCCCTTTTCCTGCACTCCCAAGGCCCCCAGACACCCTGGGAAATACGCCCCTAAGCCCACCCTTCCATGCATCTCCAGGTCCCCCAGCCCCCAGTTTTCCCCATCAGGTGGCCTCGTTCAGCCACCTCCACATCCAGGCAATGCGACTTCTTAGTCTGTCAGGACCTTTCCAGAGAAACCCAGAACCACCATCTTTCTTGGCCCAGATACCTCCCCCAAATCCCATCACCCATGTAGACACAACAGCCCCTTCCATGGGTCCACAGTCCCTCCCAATCCCCGCACTGCCCTCTGGAGCAAGCTGAAGTTGCCCTGAGACCTAGGGTATTGGGTCACTCCAAAAACTGCCTCCTGTCCTCACCCACTCCCAAGTCACATCCAACCTTTGCTCGCCTGGGAAGCCTTACTGCTCCCAGTGCCCTTTCTGGGCTCCTGCAGCCCCTGACTTCCCTCTGGCCAACCAAGCTGTGACCCCACATGGGTACCCCCCCTCCCACCCCCAGCTCCGGGATGCCTGAAAGCAGAGTCCTCTCTTGGCTCAGCCCAGCAGAGGGCGCACGGGAGTGTCAGTCCAAAGGGAGAGTGAACAAGGGCCCGGGCGTCCACGCAGGCACCAAGCCGGGCAGGCTGGCCAGGGAGTGCAGGTTCACGTTGCCCATGCTCCAGGACACAGACCTGCCATCCCCTCCCTGCCTCCCAGGACTCCTGTTCAGAGGGGGATTCACATTTGAGAAGGTGGCCCAGGGTGCGTGTCTGTCCATGCTGGGACTGGGACGCACAGACACAGACTCCCAAATCTCCAAGCTGTGCTGTGAAGGGGACATACAGGCAGAGTCATTTCCGACTGCTGCCTGTGGCCTTCCTGGCAGAGGCGAATGCAGGGTTCCTGCTGGGAATGCAATGCCCAGCCTCCTTCCCCATCTCATCTAGATCCTTCTGGAAACCACCTTGCTACTCGAGGGTGCTCTAGGTATGATCCTTGGACCAGTAGAACGTGCATCACCTGGAATGTTTCAGAATCTGAGGCTCCACCATAGACCTGAGGCACAACCTACACTTTAAGGGGGTCTCAGGGTGACTTGTGGGCACCAGTGCCTCTCAGCTAAATCAGAATCACCCTGACGGTGTGTAAGAAATCCCCAGGCTCGGGCCACACCCCAGACCAATTAAGTCAGAATCTCCAGCAGCCTCCATCTTTTTCTAAACTCATCAAGGGATTCAGACACAGAGCCAAACGGAGAATCAGGGCTCTGCACTCTCCCTTCATCTGGGAGCCCGAGGTCACTGACCTCCTGGGGACTGAGCCCTGTGGTCAGGGTCAGGGCTCGCCCTTGTCTGGCCGGGCCTCACATCTTCACAGCGCTGGTCTTGGCCACCACCTTCAGTCCCTCTTCTCTGGCCTTCCAGGTGTCCCAGTTTTCCTCCCTCCTTTGTCCTCTGGGAGCCTGGGGTGTCCTCAGACTCCCTCCCTCCCCGGGGGACAAGGCCTTGGACACTACCCACCCACCCTCCACCAAATCAGCCATCCCAGCCAGGCCCACAGCCCATGATATATCTGCCCCTGTAACAGGGAAGTCCTGCTCAGAGCTTGGAATTGAACTGCAGGGAAGTGTTGAAATGAGGAAGGTGGGTGAGCCAAGAGCCAGCAGAAGGGCCTTACCTATCACATTTACTCGACTCCTGGGTCTCCTGGCCCAGAGCCATGCTCCGTACCCACTGAAAACTCCCCCTCCTGTGGAGGCCCTGGCTAGAGTTGGCCTTGGCCTGCCTCTGTTGGCAGGAGGTCCTCAGGGGCTGGCCCGAGGCCTCCCTGGAGTCCAAGGCCAGCACACAGCAGGGCAAGGGGTGGGAGTGAGGGGGACAATAGCAGAGTCCAGAAACTAGTGCTGACCTCCGAGGCACAAAGCACAGAGGGGGCGACTGGCAGGACAGGAACTGAAGCGCCTGACAGGATCTGAGGACAGGCTGGGGCCGTCCCCACCTCCTTTCCTTCCTCCTCTGCCCTCCCCGCTGCACGGCCAGCAGACCCCACCCCGTGGAGCAGAAGCCACAGTCACTTCCTGAAGGCAGCAGCCCTGGCTCGGGTCCCACTCGGCCCTTGGCCCATCACCCGCCTGCAGCCATGGTGAGTGAGTCCCCAAGCTCTGGGAGAGGCCTCCACTGGCCCGAGGCAAGGGATGCCAGAGGTGGAAATTGGAGGGCATACTCCAAAAGTGGAGCAAGCGGAAGAGGGGCAGGAAAGCTGTCTGGCACCGACACAAAGGCCCAGAGGCACCTGGGCCAGGACACACCTCGAGGACAGCTCGGGCTCCAAGGGGCCCGTGGCAGGCTGAGGCTGTGACTATAAGGGGGACAGGTGGGAATACCTAGATGCCTCCCCTCCCCCAGGTCAGCCTGAACAGCAACCTGGTGACAGGCAGCCAGGGTGAGCAGCAGGGGCTTCCTGTGGGTGCCAAAGTAGGTCATGCCTGCCCCCAACCCCAGTGGTTCCGAAAGGCACGACCTGCTGACCCTGAGCTGCCTGGCCCTGTGGGTCACCCCGGGGCCGCTGCCCCAACCCACCCGATGGAGGGGCTTTCACAGAAGCATTTCAGGCCCCAGGCAGGAATCGCCACCTTTCTTGTTCTCCGGATGGCGGGGAGAGTGAGGCACAGAGAGAGGCAAAGTCCATGAGGTCCTGCCCTTCCCCTCCCCCAGCCTCCTAGACCCCAGGGGAAGCCAGGCTTGGGGACCTGTGGCAGGGCCACCTCTGGGGTAATCTGTCGGTCAGAGCAGGCCTGACTTGCACGTCTCCTGTGTCTGTGACCGATGGTGGCCTGGGGCCAGTCAAGACAGTACCGGGACGGACTTTGTGTGCTACAGATGGTGCGTGTGCCTGGCCAAGGTTGTGCTTGGGAGCCTGCCTGCCTGTCCTCGTGGGCAGCGGTGAATGTCATCCGGGTGTCTGGGACTGTGAAACCCTGCACCCACATATGCCTCCAGGTCTCTGTCTTCTCCGTCTGTTTCTGTCTACATGAGACTATGACAGTCAGACTGGATGCGACTGAGTATACACCTGTCTTTGTGCCTGATATATTCTTTAGTTCAACAAATGTTTACTGAGCATCTACTGCGTGCCAGGCCCTGGGAGGACAGCAATGCATGGGGCTGGGGGGAATGGGCAGTAGAGAGACCCCCAAAACCCAAAACAAAACCATCAAGACACATTTACAAAACAGTATTAAGGAAAATCATTTGTGTGATACAGGGTGGCAGGTACTGAGAGAAAAATCATGCAGGTAGGGGAGGATGGAGCATACGGGAAGAGGGGTGGGGGTTTTTTTGTTGTTTTTTTTTTTTAGTAATTAGGGTGGTCTGGGAGGAAGGCTTCTCTGATAAAGACTATGGGAGCAGAGACTTGGAGGAAGAGGAGAGGAGTGGGGGGAGTGTCCCAGGTAGGTCACGGGCAGAGCAAAGGTCCTTGAATTGGGGAGAGGCAGTAGTGGGGAGGGGGAGGTCAAGGAGGTGACTGAGTAGGGGAGGTCGATCTACCCCCTCAGGGCCTTCATGACTTGAGCTTTTATTGTTGGGAAATGAAAGAACACTGCCAGATTTTGAGTGGAGGGGCACCATCCAACTCCGAGCTAACAGATCTCTGGCTGCTGTGAGGGGACAGACCAGGGATCGGGGTGCAGGATGCAGGGGCAAGAGACCCTGGAGGAGCCTTTTACAATCCAGGCAACAGGGGACGAGCCCCTCTGGCCCAGGACAGTGGTGCAGGAGGGGCTGGAGGATGTTGGAAGGCACCACTGACTGAGGGGGAGGCCAGGTCCTGAGGGGGCAGGTGAGGTTGGGTGAGTCCAGGCCTAAGTAGGGAGGTCAGAAGGGTGTAGTAGTTTACGGGAGCCTGGGACTCATGGGGAGGCTGGGAGTCTTTGGCCAACAGAGAAGAGGGCCAAGGGCAGAGGCGAGAGGGTGGGGAAGAGGAGCTCACAGAACGGGAGCCAGGAGAAGCGGGCTATGTGTCTGTGACTGTGTTCGTGTCCCGTGGCCATCTCTCCAGGACCGCTGTGTGTATATCCCTGCCTTACTGACTCTGTGTCCCCTAGGGGAGTCATCAGGACTTTCGGAGCCTTCAAGCAAAGTTCCAGGCCTCTCAGCCTGAGACCAGCGAACTCCCCAAAAAAACCCCGAAACCCGAGTTCAACAAACTCAAGAAGTTTCCGCAGCCTGGGCTAAGTGAGCACCCCAAGAAGCCCCCACAGCATGAGGTCACCGACCTGCCCAAGAAGCCCTCCAAGCTCGAGCTCAGTGAACTCTCCAGGAAGGCCCCGCAGCTCGAGGCCACTCGGTTCCCCAGGAAGCCCTCGCAGCCTGAGGTCGGCGAGGCCCCTCCGACGGCCTCGCAGCCAGAGCCCAGCGCGCCTGACCAGAAGCCCCCGCAGTCTGAGCTCGGCAACACCCCCAGGCCCTCCGTGGAGCCCAAGTTCAGTGCACACGCCAAGAAGTTCCAGCAGCCCGAGGCCAGTGTGGCCACCCCAAAGCCCTTGCAACCCGAGTCCAGCACCTTTCCCAAGAAGCACCCCCAGCCTGAGTTCAGTTGGCTCCCCAAAAAGCCCCCGCAGCCTCAGGCCGGTGGCCTCCCTAAGAAGTCCCTGCAGCAGCCCGAGCTCAGTGAGACCCCCGGGGCGCTCCCCCCAAAGCCTGAGCCCAGTGAGCCCCACCCCTCCTCCTCACAGCCCAGCTTCAGCGCCCTTCCCAAGAAGCCCCCGCAGCCCGAGTTCAGTGCAAACCTCAGAAAGCCCCCGCAGCCTCGGGTTGGTGGCTTCCCTAAGAAGTCCCTGCCACAGTCCAATTTCAGCGAGGTCCTTCAGGCACCCAACTCGAAGGCCGAGTCTAGGGACTCCTTGCAGCCTGACCTAAGTGCATTTCCCAGAAAGATCCCACTGCTTCAGCTGAATGACCTCCCCAAGCTGCTGCAGCCTGAGTATGGTGACCTCCCCAGGACGTCCTCAGAGCCTGAAGTCAACGTGTTTCCCAAGAGGCCACAGCAGCCCGAATTCAAAGCGCTCTCCAAGAAGCCCCCGCAGCCTGAGCTGGAGCTGGGTGGCCTCCCCAGGACGTCCTCAGAGCCCGAGTTCAACCTGCTCTCCCCAAAGTTTCCACAGCCTGAGTTCCGGGGGCCTCCCCGCAAATTCTCACAGCCTGAGCCCAGTTCTCTGCCCAGGAAGCACCCGCAGGCCGAGTTCCTCAGAGACCTCCCTAGAAAGCCCCCACTCCCAGGCTCCGTTTCAGAGAGCTCACTGCCCTCCGCAGTGGCGGGCTCCGGTGCTAGGTTCCTGCTGGGCCCGGGGTTGGGAGCCAGGCAGCAGAAATTAGGAGCTCTCACCCGCAGTGAAGGGTCGAGGCTGGGCCTCAAACCTGGCCACCCACCCCGGAGGAGGCCTCTGCCCCCGGTCAGCAGCCTGGGCCCCCCTCCAGCCAAGCCACCACGGCCCCCGAGCCCCAGGGACATCCAGAGCTTTTGGAGAATCTCAGCAACAGACACAGGTGGGTCAGGGCGGCCCAGGCAGAAAGGAGCGGGTAGAGGCTCCCAGGTAGTGCCTGCCTCCCTGCTTCCCCACTGCTCTCATCTCTCCCCAGCTCTGCCAAGGGCCTCCTCTTCTGCTGGGATCCACGTCCAGGCTCGACAGCTTGCAGACATCCCACAGTGAGTGTGGCAAGTCAGGGGGCATGGGCACAGGTCACAGGGCTGACAGGCCCTCATTTCAGGTATCCCCGCAGGGATGCAGATGAGGTCTACGAGCTGTATGATGACGTGGAGCCCACTGATGACTCCAGCCCCAGCCCCAGGGGCAGAGGTTTGTTGGTGATGGGGTGGGGCCCTCAGCCAGACCAGGTGATATTTGTCACCAGGGCACTTTCTGCCACGCTGCTGGTGTTAGGCCAAGTGACAGTCCGTATCCCCGATGGACTGAAAGCAGTGCCAGGACAGAAAGCAGAAAGGGGGGAGGGCCTTTCAGAAAGATCACACCGGCTCCTGGTAGGTGGAACAGTGTGAGGAAGGGCAGCCCAGAGGCCAACAGCCTGACCACAACCAGGGCAGGTGTGTGGCCCAGGGTGAGACAGAAGGCATGGTGAGCAGTGGAAGAATCAGGAAAGGCACTTGGCGGTGTACTACCAGGGGTGAGAGTGAGCGAGCACATGACGTGGTCGAAGCCTGGGTTTCGAGCTGGGCACCTGTGTGCAGAATAGGGGCATCCCTGAGTAAGGGAGAGGAGTCAGGGTCCACCTGAGACCTGTTGTGTTGGGGGTGCCTGAGGGATGTCTAGGTGGGATAATGCATTCACCAACCTGGTGTGAAAACAAAGCTGGCTCCCATGCCAGCCCCTTCCCAAACGTGCACCACACTCCACCCCCGAGGCGAGGTCATGCCCATCTTACAGACGTGGGCGCCTGAGGACCAGGAGACCTGCCCCAGCTCACACAGCCAGTACGCAGTGGCCCAGGCCCTCTGCTCCCAGGCAGCTTCCCTGCCCCATCTTGGGAGAGGTCTCCTGCAGGGGAACCTTTCATCAGGGGTGCCTTTGGGACGCTACCACTCCTTCCTCACCAGCCCACTCCTCAGTCTGCTGCCTCTACAGCTGTTGCTCCCACCTGTGCTCTGCTTCTCCCGGCCTTTCCCCAGGGGCTGCTTGCAACACCCCTGTTAGCACAGCACTTCCTGATGGGGCCCCTCCTGCTTCCGCTCCAGTGAGACTCTGTGGCTTGGGTCTGGGGGCCACTCCTGGGGATGTGAACGTGGGGAGTACTTCTGGCCACTGCACTTCCAGCAGCCTTGCAAGCAAGGCCCACCCTTTCCCTTTCCCCACACTGCCAGGAAGCCAGGCCACAGGAACACCAGGGTCTGCTCCACACTGCCGCACCCAGGGCTGTGCTCCAACGGCTGTGGCAGGTTCATAGGGACCCTGGGGTAAAGCCAAGGCTGCTCCCAGCTGAGTGACCATCTCCTGCCTGGGCAGCCTCTGGGAGAGGCAGGGGGAGCTTGAGGGAATGTTCTCGGTGGGACTGCGGTTGGCACTGTTATCCAAGCACCAGGCTGATGCTAGAGGCAAGCTTAGTGTCTGAAGGTGCAGGCAAGTGTCACCCTTCAGTGGGCAGCTTGACAGGAGGGTCTGCTAACCCAAAATGTCCAGAGTAGCACTTCAAGTCCCTCAGGGACGACTGCGAAAAGCTAGGGGTTTCAGGTTCTGGATCCTTCACTCACCTGGTGTTCATGAGGCTCTTGCTGAAAGCCAAACCCTTGGCGAGCAGGACTCAGACCTGGAAAGCTGGTCATTTACCAGGAAGTCGGCCCTCACCTGGGAGCCCCCCAGAGTCCAGAGAACCTCATCAGCAGCAAGGCCAGTCCAAGCACTCCATTCCAACAGCCCTTCTCAGAGGCGGACTTTGTTTGCCTTGGAAATGCTTTTCTTTGCCTTATTTTTTGACTGAAATCTCCTTTCAGTTCCCAGAACCTAACCTCTCTCTGAGGCCGGGGTGAAATGGCCTCAAAAGCTTAACAGATAAATCCTGCCTCTTTAACAGCTGAGTGACCTTGGGCAGGTTGCCTTACCTCTCTGAACCTTTATTTCCTACTCAGCGAGGTGGGATGACAGTCATCGATAAAGCTGTTGTGAGTGTTGAAATGAGTGATACACAGTTTCCGCCATGCCGAGTACGTGGCAGGAGTTGAGAAATGAAAGGGAATCCACTATTACTCACAACCCACGAGAAAGGCCCAGGGAGAGGGTGGGGAGGGGACCGACGTCCTGAGAACTGACACAGGGAAGATCAAGCCACCAGGTCCAGAGGCCGAACCAACAGTCCCTGCCCTAACATGCCATTCTGACCGCCCCAGATGAAGTTCCATCTCCCCAGCAACCCCCCAGGAGGCCACCACAAGACCCAGAGCTCAGGTACCACAGGGCAAAGGGCATGGGACAGGGTGGGGCTGAGCTCCGGGAGGACAAGAAAAGGGGATCCCCAAGAAGCATGCCTTGCTCATGAGCACCCAATTCCTTGGGGGGCTCAGGAAGGAGAAGGCCCTCCAGCCACAGCAGTTGATGCCCACAGACCTGAAGACCCTGAAGCAGATCCGGAAGGCAGAGAAAGCTGAGAGGGAGTTCCGGAAGAAGTTCAAGGTATGAACACCAAGCAGAGCAAGAGTCCCTGGGAGGGTTGGGCTTGACCAAGGCCCCCCAAATTCCATCCTCAGAGAGAAGCCAGGGGTTCTTGGGGTGGCAGCAGAGGCAAAAACTCTAACCAATGTCTCCCTCCCCAGTTTGAGGGGGAGATCGTGATTCAGACAAGGATGATGATCGACCCCAATGCCAAGACTCGTCGTGGGGGCGGCAAGCATCTGGGGATTCGGCGTGGGGAGATCCTGGAGGTGATTGAGTTCACCAACAAGGAGGAGATGCTATGCCGGGACACCAAGGGCAAGTGTGAGTGAGCCCGGCCCGGGCAGCCCTGGGGAGATGGGCCACCACCAAGGAGGGCGGAGAACTCACCCACCCCTGCTCTCTTCACAGATGGCTACGTGCCCAGAACAGCTCTCCTGCCCCTGTGAGTAATGGCCCTGACTGGGATGGAGGATTGAGGTGGAGGGGTCATAGACCAGGGTAACCCTCACTGACCCACCTGTTCTCTCTACCAGGGAAACAGAGGTGTACGATGACGTCAGTTTCTGGGGTATGTAGACACTCCGGGTGGACTGGAACAGATGACAGTGCCTTGGGAGGGGGCAGGACCCAGCCCCACTCCCCCAGGGGCTGCTGTCTATCTGTTTATGGGAAAAGGGGTCAGTGCAGTTACTTCCTCAGCAGATCCTCAGGAGAGCCAAGCATTCCCCCGGGGACAATAAGGCTTGCAGGTGTAGGGATCCAGGACAACCCACCAGCCCGGCCACCTGCTAACCCAAAGAACCATGGATCCCAGGTTGACCACCACAGAACTGCCCAGGCTCCTGTCTGACCATGTACACAGACCACATAAAGCCCCTCTTTTAAAGTGATGCCTGCTTCTTGTCTTTTCTTTCCCTCCGGATGGGCACACACAGTGGAGCCATGATCAAACACTTAAGGTAAATCTGTGGAGCCAAACCCCTCTTCCAAGGTCTCACCCCTCAAGGATAAAGGCTCGGAAGGAGAAAGTAGGGCAGTGGAAGGTGGCAAGGTAGCTGGCACCTTGCTAGACTTGGAGGTGGGAGTCCTTGTGATGGTACCCTGTCAGCTGCCGGCCAGGGTGGAGAAGAGACGCTCTGACCCTCCACATCCAACATGACAAGCAGCAGCTACAGCTCTTCACAGGCTACCAATAGCTGTCAAACCTAAGTGGACTTACATATCAGGTCACATCTTTGGGGGAAGAGGGAATGTGACCCAGTTCTGACAGAGTTCAGGTATCAAGTTCGGCCTAAACCTTTGACACGACTAAATATGCTCAGAAACGCACACCCTGCTTGGTCTGTTTTAGCAAAGAAAAGCTGATAGACTCAATGTTTGTGTCCCCACTGCAAAAAAAAAAAAAAAAAACCCAAAAACAAAACAAAACATTCCTGTGTTGAAAACCTAATGCTCAATGACAGTACGAGATGGGATGTTTTGGGAGGGATCAGATCATGGGGGCAGAGCCCTGACGAATAGGATTTGTGCCCTTATGAAAAAAGCCTGAGAAGTTCCCTGGCCCCTTCTGCCATGTGAGGTTACACTAGAAGGTGCCATCAGGAAGCAGGATCGGGCCCTCACCAGGGACCAAATCTGCCAGTGCTTTGATCTTGTACTTCCCAGATTCCAGAACTGTTGAGAAATAAATGTTTCATATCAGCTGGAGCTGGCTGAGACAAAAGCCAAACTAGAAATTAGCCTAAACGCAGCCTCTGTGCCCCTACAGAATGACTGCACTGGAGGGAGACAGGATGGCTCTAACAGCCAAGAGCTCCATTTAGTTTCCATAGAGAGATTTTCCACAGCGGCCGGGGCCAGTGGCCTCCCACCCCAAGGGTCCACAGCTCCAAGGGTAGAAAGGAGTAGCTCCAGCTCCCCAAACCTCAGGTGGTTGCCCCACAACACACACGCAAAAGCAAGCAGCTTTCAGGAACTGGTATTTATTATCAAAGTCATATTCGATGTCAACAAGATGCCACAACTACAAAAAAAATTGCGCACATTGCAATCCCAATGCAAACAGTCAAATGGATCCCCAGTCATTAAAAAAGTAATTCAAATTACCCCAAAAAGCAACTGAATTTTTTAAACATCTTTATACATCCAGCCAACAAATTAAAATGGTTAACAAGAAAAAATACAAATTCAGAGGTCTGGTATCGATGTTTAAAAAAGGCAACTGCTTAAGCATTTCTATCGATTCGAACATCAATCTCTCGGCCACTCAGCTTCATCCCATTCATCATCCGGCAGGCTCTCTCAGCCACCTCTGGCGACTCAAACTTAACCACACCGCACCCCTTGGACTTCCCATTCTCCATCTTGATGTCAGCATACAGCACGTGGCCTGGGCACAGGGAGGGAAGAAGAGACCACAACTCATCAGGCAAACCCAGAGCTCAGCCTCAGTCTGGGCTCCACTCAGTCCAGATCACCTGTTGGATTTCGGTTGACAGAGTCAAAAGGGAGAGTGGCCCTCGCGCCTGGCGCATGAATGTTCAGAACACAGCAGCCAGAACCCAGCTACTATGGCCCTCAGCTATGCTGCCATTCTTCTGCCAAAAGGACAACAATCTGAGCCACGAAGAGCAGTCCTGGTAGCTGCAAATGCACGCCTTTACACTCGAGAAAGTTATAAAGAAGCCCTGGGAAGCCAACTTCATAGGCAAATTTTAGAGAGGCTTCACTTTTAATACACTGTTCCGTTTTTACTAGGCCATTGCCAATACAGTGGACACTTCTGTACCGTCCAAATATAAGCCGTGTAATAATTAGCAGGCAGATTACACACATTCATTCAAGCTCCGGTTAAGGATCCAGGTATGTGTCAAGCACTGTGGAAACAATCTGCAAGGGAAGAGCCACAGAAACACAGAGCCAAGAACACACAGTGTAGCTGGTGCTGGTACCCTCAATTCTAGGGCCATCAACTCTGCCTGAGGGAAGGTCAACATCCCAGAAGGCTTCTCCCAGGAAAGTTCTAAAACAGCTTAAGGAAAGTCCACCAGGAAGAAGACCCTTGCTGGTAACAGCTCACAACAGAGGCACTTGTGGACAATAGCACTGGCAAACTCCGGATTCAAGGACAGGAGGGAGAAGAAATTGGATGAGACTAAAGTTGTACAGAGGCTGGTGAGTTTCGGCTCTTTCTTGTCAGCAGAGGGGCATCTCCGGGCATCGGAGGCAGGGGCAGTGGCATGATCTAATTTGACTTTTCAGAATATCTACTACAATGTGGAAATGAAAGAGTAGGGAAAGAGGGCAATAAGGCAGGCTATGGCTCAATGGCTGACCCGAGAGAAGAACCAGGAGAAGCAGCAGTGGTGAAATCTGAGACACTTTAAAGCAAAAGGAAATGAGAAAACACTGAGGACGCCTTGATCCAGCAAGCCATCCAGACCTCTGGCTTAGGGCTGGTTAAAAGGACAGAAGTGGCAGGGGTGAGGGGCAGGGCCTCAGCTGGAGACAATTTCACTTCCTTTTGGCCACAAAGTAAGCCTTCCAGAATGGCTGCCCAGTGTGCCAGGAAACCATAGAGACCCAGAGACCCTACCCTCATCCACACTGAAGCTGTGGGTTTGCCCAGAGCCTATGAAATCTCACCTGTGGGCCTGCTGGGTGAGTGCTCTTTGAGGCACAGACCAGTGGTGCTACTGTGGACAGTGACCCTGACTGAAATACATTTATTTGGCTCTGTCATCCAGAAGCCATGTGATCTTGGGAATGTGACTTTGCCTGATTCTAAAATGGGGACAACACTAGCTCCTTTCACAAACCAGAAAAGGAGAAAGAAAAAGGGAGGGAGGGAGGGAAGGAAGGAAGGGAAGGGAAGGAAGGATGAGAGAAAAAATGAGAACACAGCTGACAAGTGTATGACACATAACGGGAAACTCAACGACCTGCTTGAGTATTCGCACAGGCAGAAAAATGGCAAGTCCCACCAGTCCTCCAGTCATGGAAAGTGTCTATGAAGACAAGGATGGAAGCTTGGCTGCATGACTCAAATGCATCACCAACAAGCTAAGATTTCTGAAGCCACAACACAAGGAAGCACCTAGAAAGTCTTTCTCAAACACTTACCACATTCGTTGAATTTGTCTTTTAGCATCTTCCATGTAAAATCAAATGGGAGCTGAGGGTAAAAAAAAAAGAGACTGGTGAGTGGTTCAACCAAATACTAATGCATAAACATTCCAACTGTCTCTGACTGTGACTTCAAGATTTCTTATTACAGAGAAACTGGCTGATGTTCAAACTAAGAAGGTCAGCAAGATACAAAACAAGTCTGTCTGGATGAGGCTCTAAACTGGCACAGCAAGTTCCCTCCCTCCCTGGTGGCTCTGTCTATGGGAGAATCGCGCAGACAGCAGAACGCAGTTGCCCATGGTGAGCAGCCCACAGAACCACTGAATAGTAGGTAAACTAAACGTGGTCAATCTGGTGAAGATAAGTCAGATACACCCATTCTTCCCCTACTGAAATGTCAAGCCAAAGGGATTAAGAAATCAAATTACTGATCAAGTCCTTCAGACCACCGTCTGTTCTATCTAGTAGTCAGAGAAGCCCAGGATTTCGCAAAACACACTTTTTGCTGCTTGACTGTTACTAAGCCCTCACATTCCCTCCTCATCCTAACAACACCAAACTTTAGGGCCAGTGGCAAGGTGGCCTTGCATCCTACTCAGCTCTCCTTCTGAGGGCATCACCTCTGACTCTGACCTGCCACCTTTCAGTCCTGTTGACTTTAGGTCTCCCTCCTCCCTCTGAGTGTTAACAGCACTGAGAAGTTCCTGAAGAGCCACTTACATTTCTCACAAATATCTGGCAGGCCTTTCTGGCCACCCCAGGAGCATGGCCTCCGGCTCCACCAAAGGAACCTGCGAAGCTTCCTCCAAAGTTGCCACGCTCCATCTCGATGGCGCGGTCAAAGCTGGCACCGCCACCGCCACCCATGGCCAGGCCCATGCGCTCAATGCCAGCGCCCAGGGCAGGGCCCATGGCGGGACCCATGCGCTCCAGGCTGTTGGCGCCCATGCGCTCCAGGCCCATGCGCTCCAGGCTGTTGGCGCCCATTCGCTCCAGGCCCATGCGCTCCAGGTTGTTGGCGCCCATGCGCTCCAGGCCGGTGGCCATGCGATCCATTACGGGGCCCATGCGCTCCAGGCCTGCCCCCATGCCTGCGGGCACCATGCGCTCCATGCTCAGGCCCATGCGCTCGATGGCAGGGCCCATACGCTCCACACCAGAGCCCATGCGCTCGATGGTCTGGCCCACGCGGTCAATGGGTGCGGCCATACGCTCGAGGCCAAAGCCCATGCCGGCACCCATGCGCTCCACGCCGGAGCCGATGCGCTCCATGGTCTGGCCCATGCGCTCGATGCTGGAGGCCATGTGGTCAAGGCCCAGTGGGCCCATGCGCTCGATGCCAGAGCCCATGCGCTCGACTGAGCCCATGCGGTCCATGACCAGGCCCATGCGCTCAATCTCGGAGCCCACACGATCCATTCCGTGGCCCAGGCCTGCGCCCATGCGCTCCATGCCGGCACCCCCAATGCGGTCAATGCCAGGGCCCATCCTCTCGATTCCAGGGACACTGCCCCCGCCTCCACCTAAAACAGACACAAAACAGGCCGATGTCAGGGACTTGAGGATCTGTGTGCACACCATGCCAGGAGGGTGACCTGGGTGCAGCGGCCTGAGCACTTCACATGCTCAACCACAGTTGATAACCACAATAATTTATCATTAGACATGCCTCAAATGTTGACAACTGTTAAAGAATGAGTACATCATTCTTCCTACTTCTGTGCCACAGTTAAAATTTCCAAAACAAAACATAAAAAGGAAAAAAACCCACCCTGGAGAAAGTTTGTCAATAACATTCTCCATGTTACTTTGGAAGTGCTCATACTTATGACAAGCTTTGTGAGCCAGGGGCATCAATTCCTGAAAACTCTGCTTCCCGACCACCAGACATCGATAAAGGCTCAGAAACCCCACACTGAAGCGGTCACCTGATGTAATGGATTATATGGTGACAATTAAGATTGCTCACAACCTCTAGCCTCTCTCAATCTGTCTCTCTACGATGCCTTACTGGTAACCTTCTGGCTGCATTTCCTTAGCACCTCCACAGCATAGAGAAGTTAGTACATAGCCATGGAATCAGAAAGAGATACAGAAACAAACACCAACACCAATATCTTGGGTACAAATGAGCAGACAGCCACTTCCAAGGAACCTTACTCTGTTAGGGAAACTGCCCACCCACCGCCTTTGCTATGTATTACTTTGCTGGCTTTGGAGGAAAAAAAGTCAATGGCACTGTAGAGTGGATTCTGGAAGAGGCCTGAGATCAGTTTCTTACTGCCATGGTTCAGCGGGACACATGTTGGCAGGTCAGCAGTGCACAGTGATCCTGTGATGCTTGCAATTTTGAAGAAGGAGGGTCTGGCTCCACCACCAAGGCCACCACCCACCAGGTTTTTCCACATGCAGAGCAGCTCAAGGGTCCCTCTCATGGTTCAATTCACCACCACCACCTGCCTCTGAAAAAATGGGCAGTTGAGCCCTCAGCCAGCCCATTATTGAATCAAGCAGCCCAGGCCAAGATGCAAATTTAAGAAGAGGAAATCCAGCAGTTTCTTTAACCAATTTAACTAACTAGGTAAGATCTTAGACAAGTCACGCCACTTCTCTGTGCCTGCTTTTTAGCTGAATAACAGCACACCAAATGGCGAAGTATGAACACAATTTTAAGAATATTAAACTTTCAGAGCAGAAATTTCTCAGAAACTATAAAAAAGGTAAGAGACCTAGAGAGAGTAGGTAGCATACCCAAGAGCATCAAAAATGAGGGTGATGGATTCCTAGATGCCAAAAGCAGCAGAGAACTAGAAAGAAACGGTACCCCTGTGGCGTTCTAGAATCAGCCCACCATAAAAACAACTCCAGCCAGTGAAGTTACCAAGGAAATGCCATGATGCTCAGAGACATGAGGGGAAAAAAAATCGAACTAAAAGAAGTATATTTAAACTACCCATTACAAAAAAAAAAAAAAAAAAAAAAAGTGTATTAATTGAAGACTATATTCCAAAATATTTATAGCAGTCATCACTGGGCAATGAGATTTCAGGTTATTTATTTTCTTTGTAATTTTCTGAATTATTGTGAAAACACGTTTATATTCTAGTAAACATTTGTTACGATTAAATGTGTACTTTTATAATCAGGTAAAATATTCACTTTTAGGAATTTACAATTTTATAGTATTAGAAAGAAGCAAGTCCCAAAATTACATGGACATTATAATTACAATGGCTAGTGCGTACATAGTACATACGTAGGTCCTCTTTTATGTTATTAACTCATTTACTCTGCACAACAACCCTGTGAGGTAGGTACTATTATATCCCCATTTTACAGTGTGAAAAACAGAGGGGTTCAGTAACTTGCCAAATGTCACACAGCTAGAAGAGGCAGAGCTGGGTCCCCACCCCAGGCAGTCTATTTTAGAGCCCATGCTTTTCACCACTACACTCTACTATCCCCAGCAATACAAGCCTATTCTAAAGATCAAAACATCAAAACTAAGCGTTTCCTACCTCCTCCCTGCTTTGCAATGATCTCTCCTCTCTTCAGTGCATTACTTAGGATTTCTAAGGAAATCAGGAAGAAAAAAAAATTAGCCAAATTCCTCTATGGTAACAGAAATTTTTATTACAGATTCCAGAGCAGGAGTACTACTAATTAAAAAATAAAAGAGGAAAGGGGAAGGGGTTGAGAAATACACACACAGACAAGTCATTTCACTGGAAAACTGCAAGAGTCCTTGATGATGGGGTCATGATGCTACGGTCTCGTGTCGCTCCAGAGTCTGAGGCCCAGTTGGTAGGGCCTCTGGAAATGCACCCATGAGCTGAACTTGGAAAGTCAAAGCAAGAATGGGGCCAGTAGCAGTTTCCTAAAGCTGGTACAGACCCCCAGTACTCACATGAAGCGTGCACTCACCCATCCAGATCCAATCAACATCTCATGGTTATCTGTCAGCAACCTACTTCTGTAGCTACACTTAGAGCCCAAATCCTAAAACCCAGCAACTGCATGTAGTGTTGGAAATGTGACCTAATCCACAAGCTGTGCGAGGGAAGACCACAGCAAGCTGAGCCCACCCACCCGCCAGCCCTGCCTGGAAGGAGCAAGTATGATGGTGACCAAGTTCTAAGCCTCAGGAAAACAAAACCCTAACGCTCTCAGCTATCCAGAACGGTAACACTGCTGCTTGCTTGGCTGTTCATACAAACCTCTTTTAAGTTAGTCTAATGCTATCATTAGCATTAGCTTTTAAAGGTTTCTTCTGGGTCTTTAATTATGTAGAAGAAACTTGTACCCACACCCTCTCTGGTCGTGAAATGTGCTCAGCAATGTGGACAACAGACAGAGTACATCTGATATTATGACCATGACCACAGAGATTAAACCGTACCCCGAGGCTGTTTCTACTAGTACTACACCTACCTGCTAAAGGACGGACGTGGGAAAGTACACCAAGAAACAGACGCCAGCCTGCAACCAAGTACAGGGCTTATTCTTCCATAACACCTGGGATCCAACTCAGCACACCCAAGCCTAGGTTCTCGTTCTGAAAACAACACTTGGCTCAAACCATTCCCTGCAAAAGCCTTCACAATCGACCTACAACTGATTTGAATAGAAAGTCAAATTTTTTTCATGAGAGTTCACAGACCTGCTCTGACTCAGAATTTTAACCTGTTTTTCCTGTCCCTGGTACACCCTCCTCTCCAAGCCTCTGCACCTGACACTGTCAGCCCTGTGTGCCAGCACACTCTCTGCCTATGCTGAAGCCCACCCAGCCCCTCCAGCTTACACTGCATCTCCTGCATGATCTTCTTGCATCCCTGCCTAGATCCAGGGCTGAGCAGAACATTTCTATCAGCCATCTAGAGCAGTGTTTTTCAAATCTTAACACAGAGAAAATGATCGATCACCTTTGTGTGGTTCTCACATGACTGCCAAGGGCCCAGGAATCAACATCTCTACTGGCTCCCTCAACTAGGCCACTTCTCCGTGCTGAACTCTGGGGCTGCCCTGAGCCACTCTCAGCATCGTCTCCTCAGCTGCACCACGTCCTTCAAGGTCAAGGACCACATACCCACCTACATCCCTGCAGCACCAAGTATAGTTGTTTGCACAAAGAAGTGCCTTGATAGAAAAGAACGGGCATTGAACAGGGAGGCAGCAGAGAAAGCACCAAAATGATTCAACTGTCAAGTTAACAACACAAAAAAATAGAATCAAGAACTGAATCTGAAAAACCAATCTAGGCAACTACTCTGAAAACCTGACTTCAAGATTTTATTTGGTACAAAGACCTTTTTACTAACATGGGTCTGATCACAAGTAGCAGCAGAACAAAAGCCCTTTGCTCTTGCCCATGGTCACTTTGAGAAGTCTCAGGACAAACAGACAGTACAGTCTCAATCACCTTTGCTCTTGCCCATGGTCACTTTGAGAAGTCTCAGGACAAACAGACAGTACAGTCTCAATCAGAGAGAAGGTGCCAAAGCAGTAGGAGACAGCAAGGCCTGCAGATGCTGTTCCTACATTCAGGGCGGGATAAGATAGGTTTCCTGTTACCACAGGAAGTAACCTCACCGGTCCACCTCTTGTGCCACCACAGGAACTGGGACAAGGCTGACAATCTCCTCACAGGGGTTAGAGGCATCCCAGGGCAAAGTATTCAAGGCTCAAAAGCACGACAAAGTGCCTATGGGAGCAAAGCCACACGCCATTTTGTTCTTCTCACCACAGGTATCCAAAATTAGTATTTGCAGCCAAATGACAAAAAAAAAAAAAAAAAAAAAAAAAAAAAAAACCTATTTTTTTTTTTTAAATACCCTACCATTCCAAGATACAAAGCAAAGCCAGTCATGGCAACAAGAAACTTATCTGGCCTAGTCACAAATGGATTATGGACTTATCTCCAAATTCTAAAGTTCTGGAACAATCTGGAGTAAAGCTACAGTCATATCAAGCGAGCAAAGAAAAAGTAAATCTTCACGACCAGCCTAGTTTAGATGCAAGAAAAATCACTCAACTTTCCTAACCATGATCGGGGGGAAGAAAATGAAATCAGTCTACCAAACAACAGAGTCTACTCAGAGAAAGTTTCTGATTAATTCCAGATTTTCATGAAGGAAACAACGTAGGATTCCTGGAGACAGTTTGGAGATTTAAGAACCCTGTCTCACTGATGAGCTTAATGACAAATTTTTCTTAATGACAAATTTTTCTAGGGCCTTCATAAACTCTAAGAATACAGCATAGCTCATACAAGACAGACATAAAAAGCTTAAAATCCTCACACCTGGCCCAAGGGGTTTTATTAAGACAGGGGCTGAGCACTCTTTGAGGCTACCACCTCGTAGCCCCGGATCTGCACAGGACGAGAAGCGGCTGAAGGGGAGCGGAATTACCCATGCTCTAAATCTCCTAAAAGAAAAAAGCTTCAGAGCCCAGGAATAGACAATCTCCTTGCTTCACACTAATGGAAAATTAGCTGACAGATTCTCAGAAACAGCTGAACTTAAAATAGGGGAAGACATCCATGGAAAAGTAGAGAAACTGCTTTGCAAACTAACCAAAACTGAAGAATTTCTGTACATCAGACAGGCCCAATCCTCCAGGTCTTCCAGCATTAGAAAGCTCCCCTAGTTCACTGAGGTCTCCTTCACACGCATCAACGAGCACACCACGCCGCCCGTTACCTGGACCACCACAGGGCCCTGGACTAAGGAGACTCGCATGCCCACTTAGCAGGGCTTGAAAATCTCTACGACTAGAGAGCCACAACATCACCTAAGTGCTGCAGTTTTAACTCCCACAGCAAGCAAACACCTTATACCAGTGTGAAAGAAGCAGCCACCTGAAAAATCTGAAAGAAAAATGGTGCTATTGATATCAATAAAAAAAAATCAAGGACCAAAGGTTCTTATCTAGGTCTAGAAACACACAAGTTTTTAAAAGCTTAAGGAAAAAGAGCTGACTTAGCCTAAGAAAGAACCTCCTAACATCAGAGTGAGCCTGCACCCCCGGGGGCGGACCCCACCAACGTGGGGCCCGTGGGGCCTTCTTACCCATTCCTCTGCCAAGGGGCTCTCCAAAGCTTCGAGACATTCCCATCTCTTTTCTGGCAAAGTCTCTCTCAAAGCCTCCACCCATGCCACGCTCCATCTCTGTGGAAAAAAGTATTACCCAAGGCCTTTCCAGGAATACCATTGTTTCAGACATTAAAAAAACAAAACAAAAAACTACAGACATACTACAGCCACCAGCAAGTCAGCATGTTTGGTTTTTCTATAGAAAACCATCATTCACCCTTTATTCCTTAAAAAAGAAAGTCATCTCAAATAAATCCCTGAAACCTACCTTTAGTCCATTAAGAAGGACTCATTTACAGCTTACACCATAGTCACACAACAGGTTCACCAAGCACCCACTACCGCAGTCCCTGGCGTGGGAGCTGCAGTGCACGCAGAGGCAAAGGCCGGCTGCAGGAGAGCCTGCTCATGTCACACCTACCGCCTAGGAGGCACTTCCCACGTACCCTGCCCTGCTCGGGACCTTACATGTGCTATCATTTCATGGAATCCTCACAAGCAGCCTGCACAGCTAGATTACCCTCCACCACTACTGCCCCTTTACAAAGAAACTGAGGTTCAAATGACTTAGGAACTTGACCAAGGTCACATGCCGGATAAGGCACGATACAAAGGCTGGAACCTAAACACAACGCAAAAGCCCATGTGCTAATACACAAGCACAGCCATCAGAATATAGAAAGACGCTTGCATACGAACATGATTTCTCCACTGACAACTGGAGTGGTTTCATCTACATAATGGGGTTCCGCAACCTATTTTTTTCTATGCTGACTGCAGGAGTATGTTATTTTTCACAATGTCTTTTAAAAACAAAGGTCTTAAGTTCTGTGGGGGAAAAGCCCTGCCCCAGCTGAGACACCCTTTTATGACTTAGCACTGGCTACTTGTTTCCTTGTATATTCATTCATGTAAGCAAGACCTAAAATGTGCTACACACACTGTCTCCCTCCCATACTGAGCTCCTTGGAAAATCTAGTTTATTTATCTTGTTCCTTAGAAATACCAGGTATGCAGGTGCTATATAATGGACACCTGCTATTGCACAACTACAAAAAATGCAGCTGGAGTCCCTACATTCTCAATGAACTAAAAACAAGTCTATTAGAAACATGAACATGGAAGCAGGCTAGCATTATGAATTAACAAGAGAACACCAGGTTTTGGTGATGGTGGACTTTATAGTCATAGTTTGAATCAACCCAACTGGATCTCATAGGCTATCTGCTGGAAATGTATCTAATTAGCATGAGCCTGTGTACGGCAGGCAGAACAGAAATCCCAGAGTGGCACCATAATGAATGGAGGCTCTACTGAGCTCCTTTAATCCTTATCGTAAGCCTGTGAAGAAGGCACCCTCCCCATAAGGAAGTCATATGCAGGCATTAATGTGTTGGCAAAGGCCTCAGAATTTTATCTTCCCAACTGTCAGCAGATCCAAGAGTAGAGGGAACCCTGTGTGGACTCCAATGTACTCCCCCCAACACAAAAAAGAAAGAGAATTTTCATTGTCAAATATTGCATCAAACCAGTCATCATTTGATACTTGATGATCTTTCAATTAAAAATTTTTTGTATCCATTCTATCAAGATTTGATCTCTACTGGCCTGAGAATTTGGTTTCTATTCAGGCTAATGTCATTGGCACCTGTGACCATGTGACACACAGTGATCACTGACTAAACATTAAGTTAAGTCTGAAACATCTTCATCAATTTTTTTTCCCAGTGATTGAAACTTTCCTTGAACCCAGGGCATCCAAGGCTCTAGAGCTGATTCCACTCAAACCTCAAAACACAGCTCCAGTGTAAGAAAGTCCCTGTTCTCTGCTACAGAGGATGGACAAGGATTCTGAGTATCTGTACTTGAAAACATCTTTAAGAATACAGCGTAAGAACATATCCTCCACTGTGGCTCTCCACGAGCATCAGCACTTTGAACCTTTAACCACCAGGCTCAGAAGCGTACCAGGTGCATCCTGTTCACGAGATTATCGGAGATTTTGTCCACGTGGCTCAGCACAACCCCTGCCCTCGCTTCCATCTGCTTCGAAATCACACCACCTGAACTCCTGGAACTCCTCAGAGCAACAACCCAAACCTCCTTTCTAATGACTCACCTCTCTTGAGCAAACATTTTATCAAACCAGACTTCTTCAACTCGCACTTTTCATTTAAAACCCCATGCACAAGTGAGCTACAGGCAAGCCTGAGAACACACTGGAAACACAGACTTTTGCCCCTTCATTCCTTACTAACAGTGAGAACTTTCCTGCATCTTATCATCTAGAACAAGGAGTTTTTTCATCAGGAATAGCTACTTTCCATTTTGATAGTTAGTATCTATCTTAGTAGGGTTCTCGCTTGCCCTATACCACCTTCACATTACACACTACTATAGACCAGCAAACAGTTAAACCTAAACCTTAAAAATGCCCCATTCCAGAAAAGCTTATGTGTATAAATGAAGTAGCATTTCCATAGGTGGGGGTCAAAGAGTCCACCACCAACACCCAGAGGATTTCAGAAATACAAGTTTCTCATGGCACTCTACAGCCCTGCCGATAAAGGGGGGGCTGACGCCCATGCTGTAGACAATTCTAAAAGGCCGGATCAGGGGGAGGGTATAGCTCAGTGGTAGCGTGTGCACCTAGCATATATGAGGTCCTGGGTTCAATCCTCAGCATTTCCACTAAAAATAAATATATAAAGGGGGAAAAAAGAAAAAAGAGGCAGGATCTCAGCATGATTAAGAGCCAAGCTCTGGAGCCAGAAAGCCTGGGTCCATATCCCACCACTACGAGCCACGTGACCTTAGGCAAGTCACTCCGGGCCTCAGTTTTCAATGATATGGGGATAACAGCACCTACATGTCACGTGGTTCTTGCAAGGACTAAATGAAATAATACATTATAATTGATACTACTATATTTCTGTTAAGAGGCTGGAGGGCTGTAAGATTTAAATTAACAGTACACCAAATTCTGCAATGCATAAATGCTAAATTAAATGAATGCCTCGGCCCACAACGTGGAGACATCCGAGCAGATGATCAAGAACTCACCCCATGCTGGGCATTGGTGGTTCAGTGGTAGAATTCTTGCCTGCCAAGAACTCACCCAGTCCAGCACTCCAGGGGAGATAAGTGCTGGAGGCAATAGGAAAGCTTTAAAATTATACTGGACAATTATTGGGGAGATTCAAAACACAAGAAACCTCAGGAGTTTAGTAACTAAGAGAAGTAACACTTTCCTACTATTAAATCTAGCTTCTAAAACACAAACTTTCTCTAAGGTAATTCAGAGACATCGAATTCAGTAAAAAGTGGAAGGGAGAAATCATTTATTAAAAATGGATCTGTTTCCTAAAGGTCACCTGAGAGCCAACAGCCAGCAAAGGGTAGGTATAAGCAGGAAGGAAACATGAATCTTACCATTTATTCTGCCCATGTTCATCCCAGATCCAAATCGACCCATGTTTTCCATACCACCACCAAAGGGTCCCTCCATGCCTGAAAGAGACATTCACATTTAGCACCAGTCTAACAAGACAGACTGAACAGGAAAAGAAAAAACGTTTTTACAAGTTTCACTGAGGGCATTTTCTGCCAGGAACTTACCAGTCTTAAGGGCTTTGGGGGAAAATATGCTAGTGCCCTTGTATAAAAATCACTATCTTTAAACAGCTGATCTAATCCAACCCCCTCAATGAAGAAACAAGCAGAGAGGCCCAGAGAGATGGAATGATTTGCCCAAGGTCACAGAGCTAGTTAGTGAGAAAGCCAGAACCAAAAGCCAACACCCACTGGAAGGATCAACGGGTAAAAGTAATTTCTAGACTCAAACTTTTTGGAAACCAAAGTGAAAATTTCATGCAGGGCTTAAGAGAAAAGAAAGGAAAAAAGAGAGAAAACCATACCTAAAGTAATTACATTTGTACTTCATTTCAAATTTCTTACCTCCCATTTTATTTATTCCAAATCCTATGCCTTCCATTCCCATTCCTTAAAAAGAAAAAGTCAACGCAAACTAAAATTATGTCAAAGCAGTAACGTTTGAACTTAAAAAGCACATGAAATTCTAAACCAGCAAATAAACAAAAATATCCCTGATTACAACTGTATTTCAATTGTCACAGAAAAAAAGGATGAGGGCTCTTCCACTTCAACCATCAAACCATTACATTTCAAGAAAACTATCTAAGCCTTCAACAAAATAATCACGTGACTCAAAATTTTATAGCATCCAGTTTCATTAAATGACCAAGTTGGACAGTTTTAAACATAAAATATAATTATCAGGTACAGACTAGGAAACATGCAACTTTTAGAAGCTTATTTTAGGGAACATAGTGGATTTTAAAATCCCTTTTAAATGTAAAAATCTCCAAATAAAAAGCAATTCCTAAAAACCCCATGTCTTCCCTCCCCTCAACCCCAGACTTCCCTCTGAGGTGTCAAGTCAGAGGGTGTGGTGGTCAAATTGGTAGAGCCATCTGAGGTTATGGGCCACGTTCTGGTCAGCCCCAGAGTTTAAACTGGGCGGGAGACAAGGGATATGCAGAAGTGACAGTAGTAGGGTAGAGAGCATCCATCTTGCAATTCAAAGAATTTCAAGGAAGAAAGACCAAAGTCTGAAGTCATGAAAATGAAATCTTTCTTAATGGTATATGAATGCCTCACTGCACAGAAACGAAAATGCTAAAAAGTGAAACCTAAAGTTTATTCTAAGGGGGAGGGTATAGCTCAAGTGGTATATAGCACATGCTTAGCATGCACGAGGTCCTGGGTTCAATCCCCAGTACCCCCACTGAAAAAAACAAACAAACAAATAAACCTAATTACCTCCCCACCCAAAAAAAGTATTCTACACATCATAAGCTTTTATTTATTAGCTATTTCTCATCTTCTTAAGCAAAGACAACACTGTGCATCATGTGTCCCTGTGGCCTACGGCAGCTGTGCTGTCATGCAATGTGGCTCCCCATGCCTGCCTGCACCCACCAACACCCCAACCTCTAGAAGCCGTGTCAACACCAGGCAAGAGCCCAAGAGGCTCTGGGTAAGACTGGCAGTGCTGTGGTTCCACGGTCAGGAGACCTCCAGTTTCTGTCACTAACTGAAAGTGTGACCTTGAGCAAGACCAACTCTCTAGCTTGCCTCCTTTTATTCAAAGGCTTAACTGAGTATCTCAGCTCAGAAGGTCTTGTGAAGATAAAATGCAAAGCATAAATGGCTTTAGAAAAAAGGATTCAACTCAGTGAAAACACAAAATACTGCCTTTATCAAAATGAGTCAGAGATAAAGAGGGAATTTTGTCCCAATTAAACGGTCATTCCATTTGAACTACTTAATGTCCAATTATTCCAATAATTAACTTTAATGACTTTAACTGCCCCAGAAATGCCCAGTCAAGGCACACCGTACTTCTCACCTGCGGGCCCTATGTTTCCCATTCCAATGCCTTTATTCAAATGATTGGCATCAATAGGCTGCCCTCCTGGTCCTAACCCCATGCCAATACCACCAAGTCCATCTGAAAGGAAAAGAGAAAGTCAACAGTATAGATTCCACTTACTTAGGAAACCATGACCCTCAAAGGCAAAAAGAGTCTGTTTTACTATGCTGTGGCTGTCACACCTATTCTTCCACCAGCAAACAAACCCAGGGCCTAAACCATAATTCAACACTGGTGCATTTGGGAGCGCTCCTTAAGGCATGACAATACAGATTAGAGTTTGTGATATATCTAAAACAAGCACAGCTAAAGCTCAGTTCATGTGAAAACTACAGAGAAGAACTATGAACAACCTTCACAATAGAATGTGAACACCTATGTTTCCCTAAATCGTGAACTGAGAAAAGTTTAATCAAAAAAAGCAACTGAAGACATCAAGTGGCAAGCAGCACAAATATGCACAATCCCCACCTCCCAACCTGATGACCCAGAGGACTTTTCTCACAAAAAACAAGATTATAAACCAGCCAATTAACACACTGGGGCGCACACTAGTCTCTGACTCTACTGCAGGCAGTTTTAGTAACAATGAAGCTAGTGTATTCAAAGAACTTATCTTCTACTCAGAAAGCTTCCTAACCCGTGGATCATATCCAACCCACCGTCAACTCCACGCTCCACTAACAGGAGAGCAAGAATACAGCCTGGTCTCGAAACAGCCAAGGCCTGATAGCTTAACAAACTTGTAATGCTCTGGGTGACCATGAGTCTGAGATTTAAAGCAAGACCAGGTTTTTTAAATGGGAACAAAATGTTAAAAAAAACCTGACACCAGTTCTCAAATATTTAATCTGATTAAAATCCTTGTTCTTAAATTGCACAGAAACAGCAGCAAGGGAACACCAAGGTTAGCTACTCCCCAAGGCATTAAAGGCTTTGAAGTCAACCCACCGAAATGTGCTGGGGAGACCAAAAGTCACAGATAATGGGCTCCCTGGAGCCCAGTGCTAGCCAGCCAAGGCTGCAAAGCAGCCCTCACCTCTTCCCACTCTAAACACAAAGTCAACAAGGGCAACCACCCTGATTCTGGGCAATCACTGCAAGTGATCACACTGATTATGACAAGGAAATGTGGTCCTTCTCTTAACTGTTAACTTTCAACAGATAAGCCACGTCCAACTCTTGAAGCCACCTACCTTCCCTCAAAAGCTGTCTCTATTATACTTCTATAACACTAAACTGCCAAGGCACTAGTGTTAGCCTTCTAGTCTAGGCTCTCATTCAATTCAATCTCTGATGACTGAGCCCCAGGCTCCAGTCACTGCTCCAGACAGGAGACACTGGCTGGCCCTCCTAACAGCCCCGCCCCAATGGTCTCATCAGGAGGTAAGTCCTCCCTAGCACAGCACAAGCAGCACCCCCCACATCTTCCTTCTATAGGTCAGCTCTGCCTGCACTGCTGATTTTCCAACCCTCATGCTGCAACAGGCCCTCATTCCCACTACTGTCTGCGCTCAGGCTTAGCTGCCCTCTGCAGGCCTGCCAGATCGAGTGCCCAGGACTTCACTAATACGTGCCATTTCCATCTATGTGCTAACCAATCAACTAGCCTCCCCTGTCACAGTATAGATTTTCACCTGGATACTGCAAAAAACCCTATATAAAAATTCTGATCACTGTACCTCATATACCATAAATTCACCCGTTTAAAGTGCACATACAGTTCAATGATTTTTAGTACATTCAGAGTCATACAACCACTATCACTATCTAATTTCAGAACATTTTCATCACTGCAAAAAGAAATCCCATCCCTATAAGCAGTCACTCTGCACTTACTCCTCTCTCCAGCCCCTGGCAACCACCAATCTATTTTCTGTCTATAGATTTGCCTATTCTAGACATGTCCTACAGATGGAATCAAGGTTTATCCATGCAGTAGCATGTATCAGTACTTCATTCCTTTTTATGGCTGAATAATATTCCGTTGTATGGATTAACCACATTTTATTTACCTATTCATCAGCTGAAATCATACTGCCATGAACACTGTGTAAAAGTTTCTGTGCGGATTAAGTTTTTAGCTCTCTTATATACCTAGGAGTGGAATTGCTGAGCCATGTGGTAATAATTGATCTCTTTTGAACCCAAGTGCAGCCTGCCTTTAATTCCCTTCAGTTTCTGCTTCTTCCTTCCCCGCACTTTGAAAAATGCCCAAATACATCCTCTACGTCCTGGGCAGCCTGCCTCACCACATGGTAATGCTAACAGTCCTTCCTAAGTTGTAAATCTCTGCTTATTTTTCACCAAGAAAAATCTATAGAAAAAAAAAGAAGAAAAAAAAATTTTTTTTGAATGTTTTACTCAAGAATAGTCAAGGTAAGTGCAGAATGACATGGCACAAGTTCAAAGGTAATTGTAGTTTTCTGGTTAATATACATCAAATTCAGAATCTCAGCTATAATAATTGAGATACTTACGGGGAAGTTGCTGTGGACGCTCAGGAGGGAAAAAATCTCCTTTTGGTAAGGCCCTCTCATCCTGAAAGAGAAAGTAAATAAATCTGTCTTCCCTGCAGCACTGTTAACAACAGCAAAAGATGGAAACAATTCTCATCAACAGAGGACTGCTTAGATAAATTATGATACACCCATGCCGCGGAATAACATCCAAGTATAAAAAGAAATATGGGAGAGTTGCTACCTTTCGTGTAAAGAGGGAAAGATAAAAGACCTGAGCACAAAGTAAAAGCAAGACTCTCACACTCAATTTTTCATGCTTTTTGACTTTTGAATCAAGTGAATCAAGTATCTATTCAAAAAACTAAACTGAATGTTTAAAGAAACTAAAGAATTCCTTTATAGTTCTATTTTTTTTTTCCTGATTTTGAGTCCTAACTTGATTGCCCTCAGCATGTTCCAGTCATGCTTGTATTAACTATCATCTCTGGAACAGTCACAGCAGGCCTAATGTTTACACTGAAGTGCCTCAACAGAACTTGAAAGGCTTTCTGGGGTGGGAGGGTAGTGCATGCTTAGCACGAGGTCCTAGATTCAACCCCCAGTACCTCCTCTAAAAATAAATAAATAAACCTAACTATCTCCCCCCTAAAAAAATTAAAAAAGGCTTTCTGAATCAGACTTAATTACATTCACAACAGATACGATGCTAACTAAACATACTGTTATACTTTGAAAATTGGAAACCTATGTATATAACCATTCTCTGAAACTGATCACTTGCTCAACCAGGCTAAAGTTACCTCCTGACTATGTCAATAACAGATCTCCTGAACACGCCAACAACTGTGCAAAGGAAAAAATATCTAAAGAGCTGCATAAGCAAAAACTTATTTCTGTCAAATTTGCTCAACATACTGCCCTCTTTAACTTGAACTGATCCACAAATACAGTATAGTGGCTATGTATACACTCTTAATAACTCCATGTTTTTGTTAGACTTAAGTATGTTATAAAGAGATCCTATTAACTTACCATTTTCACATGCATTGGTCTGTCAAATAGCAGTTGCCCATTAAACATAGCTGATATTAGAATTAAGGCAATTTTTTGCAATTCTAAAAACACACACAGCAGGAAATACCTAAGAAATCCAACTGCTACCACAGTCCCTCCAAGTGCTGAATTTGAGTAATTTTGATTCTTCTTTATACTTTCAAGTATTTATTTCTACAGTTTAAACATAAAAGGAACAATAATGTTCAAAGGGGGAAAGAAGAAGTAAACCTCAGCTTACTCCTTAAGTGTGGAGCTTCTTCATTCATTAAAGCTTACGCCTCTCACCAAACCATGTTCCTCTAAAAGCACTGACATCAGTTTTTTGTATGTGTCCAATAAGCCAGGTATTCCATCATTTTTTGAAATGCCATGTTTTCTGGGAAAGATACTCAGTGACAATCTTGTCTGAGTTTAGTGACAATGTTCATGAGTGGTATTCCCAATGTAACTACAAAGATGTAACTTGAGGATCAGACAGAAATGTTTCTTCCAGATTACCAATCCACTGGAGAGATAAGGCACTGTAAGGACTTACATTTAAAAAAACAACTAAATTTCTCTCCAGTGGCACATTTTTTGGACTTCCCCCTTCAAACTAGACTCCTCTAAAAAGTTAACACTGGAAAAGACCACTCATGGACACGTGCCTGTTTTCTAATCATCCCTCTATCTATATAGTATTTTATTCCCTTAGTAAGTTTCACAGAAATGCATCCTCTCCAGTCACACAGGAACTACAGAACTACTAGTACACAAAATAACCACTTCCCCCCAACAAACCTGTATTACTGATACAATATTTAGATCAAACTAAATTCACCAGAGTTGAATTCCCACAAAAGGATACATATAGCTTGTACAGCTTCAATGGACTGTTCAAAAGTAACAGTGCCTATTCCACGACTTTTTCCATCTTTATCCTCAAGAATGTCTGCTCGGACCACCACACCAGCCATACTAAAAACTTCCTTCAGTTTCTTCCAGCCAACTTTATAATCCAGCTAATTAAGAGAAAGTGGAAGAAAATCTCATTGTAGGTATCTTATGAAAAACATTTTTACCACATTAATATGACATGATCTGATTGGAAAACAAGCACTAGAAAATAGTATGTCATCAAAATACATTGAGTGCAGCATAATTTTTCAAATAGGAATATGAAATCTGGCCTTAAGTACTATTTACTGTCTCTTCTCTGAAAGAACAATTTACATCACCTCAGACTTCTCAAATTTATGCTTATTTCATAAACACTAAAATTTCATTCCCCAGCTAAGATTTACCATTATCCTTCCCAACCCACTTTCTTTTAAAAAGTATTTCCCTTTGCAAATGACAAAGGTACTACCATTCACCCAAACACAATGAAAAGAAGGTAATGACAGTATACAGTTCTCTGCTCACACACTTTACCCTGCACCTACTTTCGTAAATACCAGGGAAACTCAGTAAACATGGCCCCAGTAAGACCATAGTCAAGCCTGTGACTTAGGACTGCAGTGCTCATTAGGGGACAAAGCTCAACCCCAAGGCTGAATTTTTCTTAAACAGATCAAGAAGATAACATAACCCTCTTCTAAGTTTTTCTTCTCAAATGTCAGAACTACTTTAACACATTGAAAAGATCACCTAAAGAAGAAAAATCAAACTTTATGAAACAAGGTTTCCATTTACTTACATTTGCTACAAATACTGTGCTTCCAAGTCTTCCAGCCTGTAATGCATGGATAATCTCATTTGGGATGTTAGGATTATTTAGGATACTGGGTGGGATATTAATCATTCCTGGGCCACCTGGTCCCATACCCATCCCACCAGTCGTAGCCATCACCTTTTGCATTGCTCTCCTGGCATGTTCACCATCAGGATCCTAAAATAAGCACAGAAGGATTATATTTAACTGACCCAGTGACAACTAAAACCATGCCTGCACAGTAAGTGATATTCCCAAAACTTCAGAGATTGAGAGACTGTTTGGAAAGCATTTCTCAAAATCTGTAACAAGAAATTCAAATGAACTAAACCACCAAGCTAGGAACAATTCCAGCAAAAGAACAACAAATCAAGGGTCTAAAATTTAGCCCTCAGCTGAACTAAGTAAAAAACAAACAAAAAAGATGGGTCAGCGGGTGACATGATTCATTGACATAATATAGAACTTCCAGATTGAAATAACATCTTCAGAGGCTTGGTATAGTTGAATCTTACTAATTCAATGAGGTTTTACAACTTCTGTAAACCATATCAGTGATTTTCCCAAAAGTATGAAAACACAGCTCTAGACCACCAAGGTACTGCAGCCTTCAAGTATTCGGGCATTTGACTCGTGTAAAGTCTGGAAAGGTCTGTGATCTCTGGTATTGACATTATTCTTGAACTCTGCCATTCTGCATGTCACCTTCAACATACAAGAGACTTTAAGCCCTATCACGCTTTCCTCTCTGAGCTCTGCCTACACTGACCTACCTCCAAGAAGAAGTAATAAGACAAGGATTGAACTTAAAAACCTCCCTCTTCCCTCAAGGGAGAAAACATATCTGATTTGGATTCAATAAGAGGATTTAAACTCACTTTAAAACAGAAAACACATGGGCTAAGAATAGGGTTCAGACTGAGTAAAACTGCAGATGTAGAATATTTAAAAAAAAAAAAAAAAAAAAGGAGTGGGGGGTGCTCAGTTGGAATGCCCCTGAGAAAACCAAAGCAGGCTGGCCTACGACAAATCACAGATTCAGGAAGACAGTCAGCAGTGGCTCAGGATGTGCTCAGCCACCATCCCAAAGGACTAACAGGAATAATGACCCTCCTTGTTAATGACCAGATTGTTCTGCTCCACAAAATGTCATCAAGGACTATTTCCATCTTTCCCTAATTCCGAACAGGGACAACTCGACAATTACAAATGGTATCCACAGTGTTTCATGAGCTTACTTCTTTGACTTTCAGTGGTCTTCCACTCAGACTATGCTTGTTTAGAACTTCAGCAGCTTTTTTCATGCTCTCTTCCATCTTGAATTCAACAACACTATGAAGATTCAAAAGGAAATGAGTGAAACCAGTCCTACAACTCAAAAGGCTCAATTGCCAATAAGTAACTAGACAATACTTACGCACATCCCTTTGGAAGAAGCCACAGACCAGTCAGAAGAGCAAGGAAATGGGGGAAAAAAAGAAAAGAAAAAAAAAAAAGTGAATTTCGATGGCAGTTATAAATTAAAAATATGATTTATGTAACAGTATTTAAATTAACCCTTCTAAGGGGAAGCTGACAGAAGTGTCTTGCCTAGCCATCCTCATTAAAAGCTCAGCTCCTTATTATCTCCTTTTCCTTCACATTACCAGCATTGCACTATAGCTGAAGTTATAATGAGCAGACCTAAATTCAGGTTCTCCAAGAAATCACACAAACTTTAGATCTGCTTCCCTCTGTACTCAATCAATTCCTTATCATACTCCTCCTAAATCCATCCCTTCCATAAATTAACCTCATCCTTTTGATTATTCTAAGCCATCTATTGCACGACAGAAAATAGTTAATTTTCTCTTTAAACTAGGCCAATTTTAAACGTTCAAGTTTTAGTATTTGTTTTACAATTTACTGGCACAAAGGCAACTTTTCAGAATCTTTGGTTCACACAACTTTCAAATTCAGCAAACAACCAAAAGTAACATTTTCTAGACAAGAACACACGTTTTACATTAATATACCACCGCTAAAATTCCATGCATAATTCACACACAGCCAATTCCTCTGTTAACAAAGAGACAATGCTGCTATTGGTCCCCAGTTATCCAAATTGGGCATCCAAACAGAATACCAAAAAGCTCTTTGGCCAGCCATTTGGAAAAGCGGGACTCCTGTTTGCAAATCCCCTCCCACCCAACTCGAATGTTTGGCAAAGTCAAACATAGCTACTATAACATGAGCACTCACTGCCTTCCTGATTTCATTCGATTCCACGCCACCATACAATTACATTTTTCATGTAGTAAATCCACAGAAGAAATTCTCTCAGACACTTACCCTTGACTTTCCTTCAGCGTCCATTAAGAGCTCCACGTATGTTACCTCACCAACTACAAATCAGTTTCCAGACGACACATAAACCAAGGGAGAAAAGCCAAGAAAACAATGGGAATTTAGAACAATCATCAGCAACCTTGTATGGAGCCTCTGCCTTATAAGAAAGCCCAGAAACACTCCATATTCTCTAAACCACCAAACTAGGCATTACAGGTGTGCAGTAAAAGTAGGTGAAACTCGTTAACAATATGTCCTTGATTTTCCTCCCGCCACAAACAAGCTATTTCCACAGATTTCCATATCAATTTCCCTGTCTGAAATACTCATTCATGACTAGAGGCAATCCAAATCTACAGGAAAGAAGTCTGCGTTATTCACTTTTTTGGGGAAGGAAGGAAAACAGTTTTACACATACACTCTCACCACTGAAAGCAGGTAAACAGCACACAAATTGCAACGCCACTGAACTGAGCTCAAGTGCTAAATACAAAGCTGTGTATATGTATATGCTCAAAGGCGCGCGCACACACTGCATGGCCAGCTACATGGGTGTGCAACCCATCCAATCGCATGGGGCCCTGCACTGACAGTCATGCACTTGGTTTAATGCTCTGTTGCTCTCTTGAAATTCTTAGTAATTTTTAAATAAGGGGCCCCATGTTTTCATCTTGCACTGTGCCCCACAAATTCTGTAGCTGGTCCTGTACACAGAGCTAGGCTCACAATTGTCAGAAGTAGGATGTTTGAATATCCAATCACAAAACCAGAGCAGCATCTGGATTCTCTTCAGTGAATTAAGCCAGGCTTTATTTTTGCTGCTCTCTCAGCCTCCCCATTAAAGGACAAAGATAAATGCAAATTTCGAGCTCAGTTTGCATCTAAACAGCTAAATAGACTCACAAGATTCTAATCTACACAAAGGGAAAAAAAAAAAAAAACCAAAGCATTTCAAAAGATTTCACAGATTTTCCTTAAGGTTTGGATTGCCAATTCATGACCACCATGACCAGATGTTAGAACCCATCAAGACAACCACCAAAATGG
Source organism: Camelus bactrianus (assembly GCF_048773025.1). Lineage (NCBI taxonomy): Eukaryota > Metazoa > Chordata > Mammalia > Artiodactyla > Camelidae > Camelus > Camelus bactrianus. The sequence continues at coordinate 26,347,998 of NC_133560.1, forward strand.
CTGCTGAACTTGAAGATGGCAAACACACACACACAAAAAACCCCCAGAAATTTAAAAGTATTAGCTTGGAGAAAACAGTATCTAAGCAGACTCTCCAAAGTCAAGAAAGGGCTTTTGTTCTAATACCTCAAAAAAAGGAAAAAAAAAAAAAAAGATTTTTATGATTGTGAAGCCTTCTATTCAGTTTTCAATTTGGTTTAGCAGTAGAAGGGTAAAAATAACCCTCTTAATGGCCTCCAATCCTGCCTAGTCTAACTCTTTTGTTCAAAAGATATTAAAATTATGCTGAGGATTTTAAAATTAACATACCAAGGAGAGAATGAAATGTAAAATAAGTTTTTTTTAATTTGAAGGGTTTATTTATTAGTAATATATTTGCACAGCAAGAAGGCCAAGTGTTTTGTTCAAAGTTTAAGTCTATAGCCTCACCTCCCTCATCCTTTCCTGAAATATTACAGAACCAAACCAGCACTTTGCACAAAACAGAAAGGAGAAAGAATCAAGTGCAAAGAAATGAAGAAAGGAAATAGGAGGGACTCAAATACTTTAACTTTTGGAGTATGAACAACTGAAAAACGACCACAGCCGAGGGACAGTCACACAAAGCTTTGTACATCCTTACAAAAGGAAAGCAATTCCCAAAACGTTGTGGTCATCCCCGAGGCCACGTTAAAAGCCATTTATTTCAACAGCAGCAGCCATTTGAGGATCAAGAGCCCTGGTCTCCAAGTTGAAGAAAATGCCAAATAGTGTCAACAAAGTGAAAAGACTCCAGGTTTATTTCCTGTGAGCTGTGACTACCACCTGATAACATTAAAAATAAGTCACAATATCTAACTCGGACAGCTGTAACTATAGTCAGATTTCAAATATTGTTGCATTTGAGAAGTTTCCAGTTTGTGCCCATAAAGACACAGATTATCAAAAAGCAGTCACTGCAACCTAGAAACCAAGCAAGTCCAAACCAAACTTTTCTTCTTTTCCATGGTCATAATCATTTTAACAAAAAGCAAGGTTTAGAAATTAGGACTTACTCCACATTAAAAAAAAAACACCTCCTTCCTATCAGTTAAGCCACAAGTTAGGCAGGCATGTGGCTCCACCATGAGTAGTGCTGGCCCTTATCTATTATCAATAACAACCATGCTCCTCATACATTTCTCATCTCTACCCTGAGAGACCGCATCAATTCCGAAATGTAAGCAAATCACTGTTACAGGATCCACAACAGTTGCCAATCCCTACTTCCCTACAGGCAGATTAATAATAATAAACCTTTAAATGACCATTTCTCTTTTAGTTCTACGTTATTAAAACAAAGACTTGTTTAGTATAGTCAGTACAACTATCAATAAAACTTTGAAGGCAAAATTTGCCAACTATGCACAGTCTGGTCACATTCAGTGAAATAGAAGTTTAAAAGAGCAAATCACCAGAGTAGATCAATCAGGACTGAGAGGCCATTAATAATCGGCAACAGTGATAGTCTCCCAGACATGGAATTTGCAGGTACTAACGAAAAATAATGCTGCACCCCTCCCTTCCTGAACATGGATGGAATCCATGGAATCTCAAGAGAAGGCTGCTAAGACAAATTCTACTGCAGCTTCAAACAGCAAAATATCTAAATAAAAAAAGAAGACTTTGAAAAATCTAACACCAAATGTTATCACCTACCTTTATTTTAAAATGCTCCAAGAGATCATTAGTAACTAACATTTTAGGTGGATTATTAAAAATGTTATTTCAAGAATAAAACACATCATGAGCATAAGATGATGAGCAACCCGAAAAGAATTCAGGTAGTCCCTTGCAACTGCTAACTGAACACTCCTGCACATACGTTTATCACAAGGAGTATTTATTTCTGTGTTGTCATTTACTGCTCCAGTCTGAAATGAACTACAAGAAAATAAAGTACAGGAGCCAATGCTTCACTGTAGAGAATTCATATTTGAAAATGCCTATAATTTAAAATTGGGAGGGGGGCACTCAAAAGCAGGGTATGTTATCAAACATTTTCACTTCCTAAGAGTCAATTCTCAGGTAGCCACTTTAAATGGAGGGGTGCATAGAATATGCATACTTAATTAAAGTAATTTAGAAAGTTTCTTTAATATATGGATAACTTGAAATACCACAAAATATGAAGAAGTTAGAAAATTATTAAGCACTTCCTTGCTCCTAATTCTATGACAACAGCAAAAGAACACTCCCCCTCCCTAACTCAGCCAAAAACCAACAAGCCAGGCAGGCTGTGCTGTTAAGGTTCAACCCAGGTACCCACAGGTATGAATGCTTTAGCATTAACAGGCCTTTCCAAAATGCAGGCTGGATATCCAACAAAGGATAATATGAAGGAACCAAACAGACTGGGTAGTTTTACTTAAACTGAAATAAAGTTCTGTTTCACAGGCTAACAATATAGATTATCTCCAAGAGCCAATGCAGACTTTCTACTGGACTATACTTGCCCTCTGGGCCTCAGTTTTCTGTCAGCTGTAATTAGAAATGTACTTAAAGTGATGCATTCAATAAAAACAAAAGGATTAAGTGCTTAAGAAATCTTTGCTTACACAAGTTAAACTGACTGCCGCTAACTATACTTGGGATTGACAGCATAAACTACAGCACTGACTTCCTTTCTTCCTCAAACTGTGCTCCATGTTTACTCACTGCTCCTGCAGCTCAGTCCTACCTTGGCTGCAGTTGCCCCACCTCGATGCTGCTGGCTCCCTGGTTAGGCCAGGAGAACAAACAGCCCAACAATGAGCTTTCTTCTTCCACGAAGGACTTCTCGGTAACGTGGCACAACACTGTTTAAGTTTAGAAGTCCCAAGATCACATCTTTTGCTCAAAGAAGTCTTAATTTTTCATCCAGACCTCATGGTCAAACGCTTTGAGATGTGTATCTCAGTATCTGTTCAAGTGATGAAAATCAGGTAGCTGTGAGATTGTAAATCACTTTCTAACTTGGTTTGGCAATCTCCAATTCAAATTTCCTATTATACTGGCTCCCATTTTTTTCCCCCAAATCTGGCAACTCTTCAGTGTTCACATCAGTCATTTGTTTCATGTAATAGCTCCGTTAAAAATAAGCATGGTCAAAAGGAAGGACAATAGAAATCTTTCCTTTATTCCATCATGGCACTTGGCAGGAAGCTGAAAGCTCAGGGAAAGAAAACTCAATTCTATGGGCTGTTTAATCCATGTCCCTAAATAATACGATGGGAGTTGTGGGGAGCAACCTGGCTAAAAACAAAACAAAGCTCTCAGTACCTTTTCTTTTCAAAATCAGCAATGCTGATTTCCTGACAGTGCCACCAAACAAGTTTTGTGATCCCATCCAGGGGAAAAGGCGTAAGTGGGCCTGTTCGTATCAATATATGCATTATTAGGATCTCCTAGAACGCAGTTAAAATCAAAGCTGGAGAATATACACTTGGTGTTCAAGGAGGGGAAAAAGATCGGGAATTACGGAGGCCATCTCAGGCATGACTGTCCTTAGAAAAAAGCTCTTGTCTTGCCATCTCAAAGCTACTACTTGAGGTCTGAGAGGCAGTAATTATAGGCAGTGCTGCAATGACAGAGCATTTTTCAGATCTTTAAGCCAAGGACAACTAATTCTAGCTCTTGTTCCACTAGTTTCCTGAAACAGCAGGAAATGATTTCATCAGGGATAGACTCTTAAAACGCAAACTGATATAGAGCAGTTGGCTTATGATAGCCCAAATCTCTGTGGTTTGCCCACTTGAGAGATTATTTTGAGACTAGTACTTCTAGAGTGTAAGTGCCTCTACCTGCAACTTTTTTTTTTCCTGTGCAATAACAAGTCTTCAAAAACCTTAAAACTTATTTGCAACAGATTTCAAGTAAATATTTCAGATAACGAATAACCATTTAAACATATTTTTGGTATACCAAGCCACAAATTAAATGTTTTTAAAAACCTCATAATGAAAATAAGAACATTTTAAAGAAAGCATACGTATGTAAACAAATTTCTTTAGACTTCGCATACTGAATATAACCATTACCATAAAACGATTACCTTTCTCTTATGAATCCTTTTATCCACAATCCAATACTGCTAATAATTTAATTAAAAAGAAAAGTAATTTAACCTGTACAGGGGAGCTCTAAACAAGAACATTTTACGGTTTGTTAAAAATAACAGATTTACTGCACACCTGTAATTCTAAATTACACCACCAAAAATACACTGAAAGGGCTGAGCCAGGGCATTCATAGCAGTATGCCAGGGGAATATGAGAACCAGTTTGGAAGTATCCGAATAAACCACCAGGCTGGCTCCACACTTAATACAGTGCAAAGTAGGAAATTGAGGTGAACTGCTTCTACATCCAGAACCGTCATGGCTGCTGCTACCAGCTTTAAGGCTTCCAAAACTGAATTACTGAATGGTAAAGCAGTAAAAATGTCACCTACTTTATCCATCATGCCCCAAAACTGGTTCACACACTCCTAAAAATGAAAAAATAATTTGGCCTGCAATCTCTTACAAAATTCTAACAATTGCATTTTCAAAGCCACATTCCTGGTTCTTGGAACTACTATACCTTATTATCAATGGAAGTATCAATTCAGCGGTTCAACTAAATCACGAGAACACAAATTTGGGGGTTATTCCAAAAACTAATTCGAATGAGACCCAACTGGACTGTACAGAAATTCTAAGCTTTATTGAAGCAGCAGTCCCAAAAACCAAGAACACTGCATCTGGGATGCCACATGACACGCCCTTCAGACAAAAAGAAGAAACTTCACTCTTGCCCTAGGAGCATTGGCAGGAATGATTTGGCTGATCAAGGCAGGAAAACAAATCTCACACCAAAACGTTTTTCCATCCATTTTATCTGGAGAATTACTGCATGGGAGCGGCCTACTTGACTGTACAGAGAGGTTCACGGTGCCTAGTGCTTCCGGCATGGCATGGCAATATTAAGTGATGGGACAATGATGGCAGTGGGCCACTCATTATTTCAAACCCCAATGCTAAGAATACCAATACACATACCAAAATGGCCTATCCAAGTGACATCTGTCACTGAAATGTCAATCATTTGACAAATGAAGCTCGAACCTCTTTTCGTTATGAATGCTCCAGAAAACCAATACCTTTTAGTCCTTCAAAAAGACTCCATTTAAGGATAATTTGATTCTAGGTTTCCCTTTGGGGCAGGATTGAGGGGAGACCTCTAAGCATTAGACAAAGTGTCCTCTCTATCAATAGTTTTGTCTAAACCAGGGCTGAGCAATCTCTTTAGCCCTCAGTGCCACCAGCAGGGCCAAGAATCAGAAAAGAAAGGAAGACAAAAGAAGCAGAACAAGAGTATGGAAAGAAGACATATGTGGTGTGTACAGGGGAGTGAGGAAGAGGACCCATGGGGGCAACCAATCTCCTAGGACCTCCTGGTGGCAGCAGAGCTTCAGTTGCTTCCTCTGCCCTAGGCCAGAAATCAGACACCTAGCCTGTGACTGATGTGCACCTGAAGGCACTGAACTACAGAGCAGATGCCTTTTTTGAGCTATCCAATTGCCAATCTACTCTGTTTCTCCCCAAGGTGAGGGATGGGGAAGCCTAACAGTTGAAATACAAGAAAAGGCTTTATAATTTAGAATCTGAACAGCACTTTGCAGCTACCAAATTTTGATCCCAGGAAGACATTCACAATTTAAACTACCTTCCCGCCAGAATTTTTTTTTTTAAAAAAAAGGAAAAACTTCTCCCACCTAATATGAAGAATTCAAAAATTTCCTTAACACCAAGAGGATCCCCTCAAGGTTAATCAAAGCCCTATTCGCCATGTTAAGCCAGTAAAATCATTCGTAGACCAAGGGACCATACAAACCACCCTATTTGACACACAAGTGCATGATCACAAAAAAAAAAAAAAAAGGTGGGGAAGGAGTGGGCACTTAACTCTCAAGCCTGGAGAGAACACATGCTCTACCCAGAACAGCTTCCACAGACAAAAAATAACCAAGGAATTCGCCACAGAGAAGATGACACACCAACCTTCTGACCCTGCTCAACCACTAGTACCATTACCTTTTTCTTTAACCAGGTCTTTAAGTGACTGCCATTTCACATCAAAAGGTATGTTTGTAATGAAGGCTCTGTATCTTTTAGTTGGATTGGCATATGGCTCAAAGCGATTGCCTCCTCTTTTTATGTTTTTCTCCTTCCTCTTCTCATTCTGAGCAGGTCGTTCTCCTTCACTGAATTCAAAAGAAAGAGAGAAAAAATGTCCATGTTAGCACAGTATCAAAGACAGTATTTGATCTGCCACGTTTACAATCCTACAAAGTTCCATACAACACTAGACTAATACCGATTTTGATTTGAGACACTCAAATTAATGTGGTCCGTAGAGCAGAAAATTGCAGCAGTGCACTCCTTAATACTCAACTATCAAAAAAACCACTCCCAAGACAAGTGCGCTCTCCTAGGCCTTCGCACACTTCTGTGGGGCTGCAACAGAGGTGGGAGAGACCAACTCCCGGCCCAAGGTGCTTTCTAAGACAGAAACAGGAAAAAAGAAGGGAAGATTTACAAGATTTCATGGAACAGAAATGAGGTGGTTCACATAGGTCCAATGAATTTTAGCTTTACAAATAAAAGTGTTTTTTGTGGTGGGGCAAAAAAAAAAGTTTTAAGTGGGAATGTAAAATAGTGCAGGTGCTATAGAAAACAGTTTGGGAACTGTCCAAAAAGTTAAAAACATTTAGTTAGCATAGGACCCAGCATTTCCACTCTTAGAGTACAGAACTGAAAGGGAGGACTCAGGTACTTGTACATCATTAGCAGCATTATTCACAATAGCAGAAGGTGAAAACATCCCACGTATCCACCAACAGATGAATGGGATAAATAAAATGTGATCCATAAAATGGGTTACAGCCATAAAGAGGAATGAAGTGCTGATACATGCTGCAACACAGATGAACTTTGAAAACATTATGCTAAGTGAAATAAACCAAACAGAGAAAAAAAAGAAGTTACCAGGGACTAGGGAGAGGTAGGAATGGGGCGTTACTATTTTAATGGCTACAGAGTTTGGGATGATAAAAAAAAGTTCTGCAAATGAAGAGCAGCTACTGGTATAGTCTACAACATTGTACCAACTGACACGAAACTGTACACTTAAAATGATTAAGATGGCAAACTTGACATATATTTTACCACAATTAAAAAAGATTTTTAAGGGAAAGAAACCATTCTCTACTCAACCCTCTTACTTTGAGGCTAGGAAACCCCACGTCTAAGCAACCTGGCAGATGAAAGACAGCACGCAAACAATTTCACCGTTGGCAAAGGTTGGATGCTTTTTTGGCATGGTGCTTCCTGAAATACTCTTTTACCTTTGTGTGTTAGGTGCTTCCACGCAGTAACATTTCATTTCTAAGCTCTACATGTTTACATCTGGTTTAAAGTGGGACATGAAAAAAGCTTCACAAGAAATGCAGACTTTCAAAGCACAGAACCACACATCAAAACAGAAACAACAGGCCACTGTGCCCGCAGCCAGGGCAAGGCCCTGTGCTGGCTGAGTGAAGCTGTTCCCTGAGCCACCTACTCAAGTTCAGCCCCATTTGACCACAGGCAGACACCTGTGAGAGCTGACCAGGAACAAATGGGGAGCCAGCAGCCACAGGAAGTTCCTCTCAGGGCACTGAGTCCAGCACTTTCTGCTTCCTGAGTCCTCTGTTTTCTACCAGTGAGAATCCAGGGACTCCCAAACCACAGATTCTAACAGAGATTTTGTGATCCAGAGAAAAATGGAAAAAACAAAAAACCAAAAGCCAAGACTACCATGTTAATGATTTATAAAACCACTTCTTCTAAAATAAAGGGCTGATCGTTATTCTAGGTATGTCTTCCTTGTGTGGGGGAGGGGTAGCATTCAAACACCAATGGTAGCTGGGGGACTTTCTTTTAATGTACTTGGAAAAATTAAAATTAGCAGCTTTTTGTAGTCCCCAAAGTTTTTTCTCACCGGTCCCTCATATTCAAACACAAGCATGCCAAGTGATAACCAGTGAAGGTATCACCCTAGACAAAACTAAGGAAAGCAGCTTCTTCCAGGATCTGTACTATACCAACATGCAGCGGGTGGGGGTGGGGGGGTGATAAACACACCAACTCCCAGATTCCTAGAACTTTTTACTCTGTCTACCCAGGTTCACAACACATCCTCCTCATGCTGACTGCACACAAGCAGATCTCAAAGGGAACCCTCAACTGTTGCACAGTCTACCTGTCTATGCCATATGAAACTCTTACACCAGTCTGCCAAACAGAGCATACACACTTGAGTCTCTTACTCTTGGAAGATGAGGAGGAAACGTATTAGCAACAATTCATAAAATGTAGATCAATCTACATTTCATGGGCTTACAAAAGGTCTGACTAGGAATGGATTATCATGTAACTGGTTTCTTTTGAAACCCAAATACTGCATATGATTTACATTAAAAAAACATTATTCTGACACAGGGTTAATGACATAGTAATAGTTTCAGCCTGTGTTTTCACACTGCTTAGCTCTCTCATTAGTTACAAAATGTATAAATAACTAATTACAAGCCAAAGCAGGTAACAAAGTGTCTAGGCCATATTCTGCCATGCATTATTACTGCTAAGAATAAACTATCCAATCTAACCACAGAAGCTGGGGATTTGGTTTGGGGTTAATCCATATCACATGAGAAAGCAGCTCATACGGGTTATGCCCAAGGTGTGAGCACAGCACTACTGCACCCAAATCCTTCCCTGGCTAATCATTTCCTGAGAGGTTTCCTCATAAGTAAATGGGGTAAAAAAAACTATCTCATCACTTCCAGCTTCTTAAAAAAATGACCTTTTTTGTAAATCTAATGATCACTATCAACTCTATTCTTGACAGACTTGTAGAGAACCACCCTCAAAGAAATCTCACAAGACACATATTCCAGTACAGATGATGTGATAGTTTAAGAAAAGCCCCCTTTTTTCATGTTCAATTCAATTTTCTCATTTATCTTCCAGGTAAAATCAGGAAAATATTCTTCTCTAGCCCTAAAATATATGTAACACTTAACTGTGAATCTTTTAGAAATATTTTTATAGATAGATTATAATTTGGCTACATTGATAAAATAAACTGCCTTACCCTAAATACTTCTAATTTAGAGTATAGACACTAAAAACGTTAAACACACATCTACCATACATTATTCACAACTACTTACCCAAAAGAAAATTAAAGCATATATCCATGTAAAAATACACACCTGAATGTTCACAGCAACATTATCTGTAATATCCCCAAACTGGAAATCTAAATGTCTACTAATAGGTAAGTGAATAAACTGTAGTATATCCATACACTGCAAAACTGCTCAACAACAAATAATGAACCTATACACAATATGGATGAATCTAAAAACAACTGCACTCAAAGAAACCAGACCAAAAAAGGAGAACATACAGTATGATTTCATCATATAAAACTCTAATTGAAATCTAATCTGGCAAACTAATCTATAACAGGTTTTCTTTTCTTAACCTCAACACTATTGGTATTTTGGGCCAGATAATCCTTTTGTCGTGCGAGGCTACCCCGTGCACTGCAGGATGTTTAAGAGCATCCCTAACCTCTACCCACAAGATGCCAGTAGCAGCCCCATTCCTCAGACTTGAAGAGTAAGATCAAAAATATCTCTAAGACACTTCCAAATGTCCCCTGGAGGGAAAAAAAGAAATCATCAGGTTGAGAAGCACTGGTGCATAATAATGGAAAGCAGATTAACAGGTACCTGAAGTGGGGAAAAGGAGTACTCAGGATTACAAAGGGGCAAGCAAGAAGTTCTGGGGGCTATGGATATTTTTATTATCTTGATTCTGTGAGGGTTCCATAAATTGACATTTATCAAATTGTACACTTTCAACACATGCAGTTTATTGTACCAATTATACAATGCTGTTTAAGTTTCTACTCACGTTCATTAAATTTCAAACCTAACCCCAATATAACTTAACTTGTAACTCTAGTATAAAGTAACAAATTTGTAATCTTTCAAAGAAACTGAAGCTACCTAGGCCAGCTAAATGCCTTTACCAATATGCTCCTTGCTAACAGGCTCCCAATTCTCAAGGAAAACTGTGAACATCTGATTCTGGCAACCAATCATCTACCTGACGTTCTAAATAGACCCAATATATTAAAAACTTTCTGACATTCTATCCACCTAGTTCATAATACATCGATAAAGACAAACCTAAACTATCTGTAAAGACTTCCAAAGTCATTAAAATAAGATTAGTTGTGTTTGACATGGCTTTGGAACTGTTTCACTGACTGTATTCTCTAAAAACTGATCATTTACCATGTCACTGCTACACCATACTAGAATTATACTATATGTAAAGATCACAACTTAAGAAAAAAAAAAAAAAGATTGAGTGCCTACTCCATAAAGGACTGCTACATTTACCATATCAAAAATATCTCTAAGACACTTCCATATGTCCCCTGGAGGGAAAAAAAGAAACCACCAGGTTGAGAACCACTGGTGCATACTAACGGAAAGCAGATCAACAGGTACCTGAAGTGGGGAAAAGGAGTACTCAGGATTACAAAGGGGCAAGCAAACCAGTAAATCCTTACTCTCTCTTAAGTCTCTATGGCCTTCCCATCTATAACACTCACTACTTTGAGTTTTTCAATCAAGAGTGTAGTTTGAAATGGCAACCCCAATACCTTGAAATCCTGATCATATCTTCTGAAGGAAAAGACTTCCCCTACCCACAAATTCCCTGGAAAACCATCCCTTATGTAAAATGATTCTTCACAGAAATGCTTTCAATCCTGAGCTCCTCTAATGCATTTAAGATGTGGAGAGCACTATTCATAGTACTACTCCAGCTCCAGGTCCACCACTTAACTACCCACGTGACTCAAGCTCTTTACCTCTCCGATTCTTTACTAGCAAAACCAGCATAACCTGTATCCATGGTAGTTTGCCGGGATGTTGTGAGAATCAACAAACAGCCTGACAGTAAGTAGCTTAGTAAATGTTAAGTGAGAATATCTAAGGGAGCAGTACTACAGGTGACTAAGAGGTAGGGTCATCCACCTAGGTCTGAACCACAACGCCATCTGCTAGTTGCCAAGACTCAGTTCCTTCATCGGTGAAAGGTTACTACCCATACTTACAGGTTTAAAGAAGAAACTCGGCACACTAACTGTGGCAATGATATATTCTTGTACCAGTAATTTTCTGAAGGGAGACTGATACACTCCTAGCCGTCTAAACAGTGCACATGCCGATTAGGCTTTAAAACAAGCCCACCGGGGCAGTGGCTGAGAAAATTCAGACATTGTATTCATCAGACTACCGAAGGAGCAACTCAGCTTTCACCTCTGACTGCAAAACATGGTAATAGGAGAGCCCATCTGAGAACCCCTAAAAGAAGCAAGCAACCTAGCCTCTCAGACTAGTATCTCTTTGCCTAGTTACGAATAAAATCAAAGAGCAAAATGAAAGCAAAGAGCTGGTAGCATGCAATCCAGAGCCCCCATTCTAATCCTGAGTTCACAATCTAATGTGCCTCAAAATTATTTTTATCAGGTGTACAACCATTTTTTAAAGTACAGCAAACACTGAAATCATTGCAAAGCATAAAGAACTTGGTTTTAAAAAATTCAGATGACTGTGGGGAAGGTATAGCTCACTGGTGGAATATGTGCTTAGCATACACGAGGTCCTGTGTTCAATCCCCAGTACCTCCATTAATATGTAAGAATAAATAAACCTAATTACCCCCCCACCCCTCCCTTCCCAAAAGACTGTTTAGTGAGAGGTTACCAGGGTTGTATTGTGGACACAGCAAGGGCCATGGAGTCAAGACGGCCTCCCCTAGACTCTGGCTCAACTTCCTTAACTTGTTTTCTCAATAGTCCAAAAAAAAAAAAAAAAAAAAAGAAGAAAAAAAAGTTTTTCTCAACTGTAAAACAGGATTATCATTAACATTACTTCCCCAGGAATCTAAAATAAGTATACATTTTTATTTTTTAAACAGCCAACCTCTCTCTGTTTTCTAATTCAGCCACAAGACTGATGTGGAAGTGGAGTAGGTTGTCACTGATTTTAAATATGTGGTACAAACTTTATGGTTAAAAAATAAGTAAATCAAACCCAACCCTATGTTAATTCTCCAAAATAAATCCTTTCCCCCGCTGACTACATACAAGTACTCAATCTCTAACTGTTGACTGACTTCAGATGAAATAAATTGGGGGGGGGGGGTCAGGTTTATTTACTTATTCATTTGTTTTTTAATGGAGGTACTGGGGATTGAACCCAGGACCTCGTGCATGCTAAGCATGCGCTCTACCACTGAGCTATAACCTCCCCCCTGGAATAGATTCTCATCAAAATAAAATAAATCACCCTCTCACATCCAGGAGAAAAAGAACTGCAAAACAAGCTGTTCTATCTGGGGTCCTCATCAAGCTTGCTGTCTCATTGCCTTTTTGGTTTACAGCACATTCTACTCCTGGTGGAGACAAAGGTAAGGAAAGCCACGTTTCCCATCCCTCAAAGGCTTTCAAGATAAAAATCTAAATTCCTTAACCTGGGATGCCCACCAGCTGGCCCCCAAAGTTCCAGCAGTTTCAGTTCTTTATATTTAAAGCATATATCAAAATGCCTAGTCTTTGGACACTCTCCACTCTGCCTCTCCCCAGTCATCACCTTTCACCCTCTTCCAGAAGGAATATCTCCTTGACCCCTAGAGGGTTAGGCGGAGGGCGGGGGGGGTAACCCCTTCATTAATCCCTACCTGGTAACTCCTTTTATTTTTATCACAGCACAATTACCTTACCACAAAAGTATTAGTTGGCCTCCCTCTGTGAGCATGGGCTTTGTTTTGTAAAGAGCTCCACTTCAGAAGTTCTGTAATGCAAAAAAAACCCACAAAAACAAAAAGCCCACACACAGAGTTTTCCGATGGCCAGCCCTATTAAGTGTTGCTAGCTCCCTAAAATATTCTCTATTAAGCAGACCCAGACTCTGAGGTTCTTTCCAACCAGGGCTATTTTATCTCTAAAACCTTCAAGATTCTATTAGCGCATGTGTTATGTCTGTCAATGAATCAGTCACAAAATGACTATTTGGAAATGGACAGTGGAAAATGGGAAATTTGGAAAATGTACCCCAGATGCTATAATCTGTAACTAATAACTTCTCACCTAGCACGATTCTAGCAGCACTCCATCCTGGGATAACTGCTTTGAAAGAAAACAAGAAAATACAGGAAATAAATGTATCTTAAAGGCCTCCAAATATGGCTCTCAAAAATTCTACTAGGCTCCCCTAGACCGATAATGAAAAAAGTCTAAGTGAACATGTCCCTTTCCAGAGTTTTCAATAATAAAGTGTTGGGAATACTTTCAGGATGCCTTTCTCCTGATTTCCAAGGACAAGTAACCATACTTAGTATTTCGTTCCTCCCTACCTAAGGAGAGAAAGTTTAACAACACAGCTAACATTTAGTGAATGCTCATTAACAAAGTGCTTTAACTACATTGGCTTTTAATCCCCACAAACCGTAATTATGCACATTAAAAGTTGTGGGAAGGCAAATTCATAGGAGACAAAAGTACAACACAGGTAACCAGGAGAGGGGGAGAATGTTCAATGGCTACAGTTTCTGTTTGGGATGGTAAAAAAGCTGACATGGATACAGGCGTTACTTGCACAATACCGCAAGTGCACTTGATGCCACTGAATCGTACACTTAAAAATGGTTAAAATTGTAAATTTCACCTTATGTGTAAGTTACCACCATTTTTTTTTTTTAAATGTGTGTGGGAAATCAAGTATGTGCCCAGGCTTCCCCTCTCCTCCCTCCACTGCTGCTGGTCGGAGCCAAAATGTCTCTCCGCGTCTTTTAGGTGACTGTAATCAGAATGAGCGGGGTTCACGGGAACCCAAGATAATGCTTTAAGCAAACCTTAAAAACCAAAGGCCCGAAACAAAGCAGAAGTCGACAAAGTGACGGAGTTTGGAAATGGGTGAGCCCGCCTAACGATGGAAAAATTTTCCCCTGGAACACGGAAGAGGATGTTTCCCTTTCCTTTGTTTTTTTTTTTTTTCCTATACTTTGTTTCTACGGCTGAACACTCCGCAGCTGGTGCGATCTCTCCACAAATACCTACTGCGCACCTGGGGAGGAGGTGAGGGACTTGAACCCGGGCCAGAGGCGGTTCCGACCGAAGCACTTCCCGCGGGGCTCGGGGGGAGGGGACGGGCGGGTGGCGCGCGCCCGGGGGGGAGGGGTGGATGGAGAGGCGTCGCGATCCCGCCTCGAGGTCCTTCCCGATACCTACCCGCCTCTGCTACCGTTTACCAGGACTGACAGCGCGCGAAGCCCTGCGTACGCACTCCCTCCCCTCCCCCCACTTTACGGATAGGGAAACTGAGGCCCTGGGCGACCAGAGAGACGTGAAACCACGTGCTCAAGGTCACCTGACCGGCGAGCCGGTCGCGGACTCAGAGACCTGTCGGCTCCCCGGCCCGCGCGCCATTATCCCCACGCGCAGAGGCCGGGGCTAAGGCCTCGGCGTCGGGGTCGGACCCGGCCTGGAGGGACCGGAGGAGTTGAGGCCCGAGGCCGGGGAGGAGGAAGCAATCCTTGGGGCCGCAGGGCTTCACTTCTCATGGCCTAGACAGCCCCCACCCTCGGCAGACCCTGCGGGAAAGGCCCGGACGAGCCCGCGCCGAGGGGAGGCCGGCAACAGAACTAACGAAGCCGCCGCCGGCCGCCGCTGAAGTGCCCAGCCTGGGACAAGGAGCCGTGGAATACTCACCCCTTTGGGCCCGGAGCTCCGTTGCCGCTCGGCACGCCGGGCGCGCCACTCTCCTCCTCCATTTTGGGCTCAGTCGCCGCCACCTCGGCCGCCGCTTCGACCCCTGCCGCCATTTTCTCCGCGTCTGGGCTTTGTGTGAGGGAGCGGGCTGTGCAGAGCTGCGCCTGCGCGCTCACGTGACCCGGCGCGACCAGTAACGCCTGCGCGCGCCGCCGCCGGCTCCCGCCTCTTTCCCTCCCGCCCTAGGCCACGCCCCTGCTCCTGGCCACACCCCCACCGCGCGCAGATGCGGACCGGCAGCTGTTATTCATTCTCGCAACAAACTTGCGTTTGGCACCTACAGGATAGTCCATCCCCTCTCTCGAGGTCTGGTAGGGGAAGCATCTCTCCACCCCTCTACCCGGACCTAGTCACTTCCAGCTTTCTATAATCGGAGCTGGGACAGAAGGGCAGCGAAAGTTCTGTTTACTTGGCAATAAAGGATTTAGCCAAGCAAGAGTAGGACATCGAAGGGCCAGACAATGGGATAGGTGTGCAGAAGGCTCTCTCTGTAAACAGGACAGGTGTGCAGAATGCTATCTCTCTAAGCAAGTATCATGCTGCACCAAGAATATCTAGGCTCTATCCAGCCTGTCTCCCCACCCCACTGAGCACTCCTGGGTGCGAGCCCATGGCCTACCTAAGTCTCTCTGTGAACCCATCAACCAACAGCCAAACGCATAGTTGGAGACTTCGTACGCACTTATGGATGTTTCTTGAGTGAACAAACAAGAACACAAAGGTGATGGAAGAAATGATAAGGCTCCTTCCTGCCTGACCCTGGGTCCCTCTGCCCTGAAAGTTTGGCCCTGTTCCCAAATGGGTGTGCAGGGTTGTTACAGGACTGTGGTCTGGGGCAGCCACAATGGCCTGGGAAGAGACCAGAGCCCAGGGGAGCATTCAGAGGCCTCAGGCCCCCTTCCCAGCAGCTGCCTGTCTCTCTGGTGTCTGGTACTTTTAAATGCTTCACTGGATCTTGGAGAAGTTCCCATCTAGCCACCAAGTTCACAAAAAAAAAAGTGTTTTTCCCCCCTCTCTCACAGAATGACTATATTTCATCAGGCTCTGGGGGAACTATCTCACCTGCCACACCTCCCTCCAAGTTAAATGTTTAATTCAGCCTGGTGATTCCACCCAGGTTAAGAACTCCAGTCCCAGAGAATAAATCCAGTTACCCAGCCTGACACAGAGTCTAGGCCCCACTCTCTTTTCAGTTCCCATTCCCACATACTTCCCAAACTCCCTGTCTCACAGAATTTCTTTCTCTGGTCCATCTGAAAGCCCTACACCCTCTTACTACCCACCTCCCTGCCCCCCGAAATCTCTGATCTACTAAACTCCCCTGTGCACACCAACCCTTCTCCCATGGCCTCACTGGAATCTATCTCAGTTTATCTTCTTCTCTCTTAGACCTCTCTAGACCAGAGGGGCCCCTGGGCCATGAGCCTCTCAATCCTCTGAATTCCCTTGTCCAGCAGGGCTCAGAAATGGTGGAAAAGGCCACAGTAGTCTGTCAGAATCAGGGAGAGGAGTCCGAATGCAAAGTAGCAGGGACAAGAAGCCACCTCTTCTCTGATCCCTCCTCCCGCAGTGGGTATGACTGGAGATCAGGGACAAGCCAGGCCCAAGCCAAGGAGACAAACTCTCTTCCAGGCTCTGGGCTGGTTGACTTAACTCAACGCTGCCCAGAATCCTGGGTTTTACCATCACCTGAAACATTATTTCTTTCATTCTTTCCTGTAATTGACACTTTATTTCCTTTTGGAAGAAGCATGTTTTTAAATTTTGCTTTACATCACCACCCATGTTTCAAACTTTCTATAAGTACTTCATTGTAAAAAAATAAGAGGATGATAGCTATTAAAGTATAAATTCAGTCATACACTCTGCTGAAGTCTCTGAGCCTGGGACATTCTCTCTTCTTCCTAAGGTTAAGGGTCATTAAAGACAGTCTAGCACCAAACTCCAACTTTCTCCTCAATGTATTGGAAACTATGAAGAGATTTGCAAAGGAAGCAGCTTTCTTTTTTCATGACAGCATATCCTGGGGCCTCTACAACATCTGCAGGAGCACCATGCTCCAAAGTTGGCCTGCGGAGGTGAGAAGCTATAGGGGCAAGAACAGTTTATGCGTTTGGGTGTGACCCTGTGTTTCTGCAGACATGGCCAGATGCCTACAAGGCCCTGCTTCTCTTTCTAACTGACTCTCTCCCTCAGTCACACAACTTCACACATGGCCCGTCTGCCATGCTTTTCCTCCTACACGCCACACAGGTTCCAGCCTCCCGACCTTGGCCCTTTGCTGTTCCCTCCGCTCCCACACCCCTGCTGGATTTTCTCGCTCTTCCCGAATGAGGCAGAAAGGGATTTATTTCCTATATGGGTGAGCCACATACCAGACAGGGATCCATGCACAAAACAACAGAACAACCAGACATAGTACTAGACTCACTGGGGAGGTGTAACCTGGGGGTGAGTGACCCCACGGTTCTGAGCCTGTTTGCCCATCTGCAAATGAAATTAGTGAGAATGCCAGAACCACGTTTCAGGGCCGCTCTGAGTATGAAATGTGGCCCGATGCAAAGGACCCTCAAGTGTGAAAAACCTCCAAAGGTGCTCAGGAGGTAGGTGCTGTCATTAGCATAACCGTAATTCTGCTGTTTTCTCGAGTCCTCTGGGAAGGGGAAGCAGAAAGCTCGGCACTGGGGCCATGCAGACCTGGGATCTACCCCAACTCCACTTCCTAGGGCAGTGGGACCTTCAACAAAGTCTTCCCTGCTCTGGGGATCAGTCTTCTCATCTGTAAAATGGAGGTAAGAGCCATTCCTCCTGCTGAGGATGGTAGCAAGAGTCAGAGCAAAGATGCCTGTTAAGGCTCAGAGCTGAGCCCCACTGTGGGTGACCCTTGGTAAGTGTGGACATTAGTTATTAGTGAGCATAAAGCACCCAACATAGTATCTGGCCCTTGGTAGATGTACAGTAAGTGGAAACTATTCTTATGTACATTTTTCTATTGGGGGGGGGTAACTAGGTTGGTTTGTTTGTTTGTTTAAAACGGAGGTATTGGGGATTGAACCCAGGACCTCCTGCAGGGACTCTACCACTGAGCTACACCGTCCCCACTGTACCTTTCCTTTAAATCATTTATTTCATAGTCTGGTACCTGCTCTTCCCTTGAATACTCAGACTTTGCTTCTTGCCCTGTGTTTCATAACAGATCCCTCAAACCAGCTCATGGGTTGCTGTTGGCACCTCTGTGCGGTCCCTGACTCCCCTCAGTGCAGGACCCTCACTTTGAGGCCTCCGTCCAGAAACGGGACAGACAAGTCCATTTTGTCCAGCAAAGGCTCCTTTTATTCATTGGGGGTGGGGGTGGAGGTGGGGTGGGGTGGGGTGGGGGTTTGAAACTGTGGTGCAACTTTATAAAGTCGAGGGGGCCGGGCAAGCAGGCCAGCCAGGTGCAGAGAAATGCCAGAAGCTTGTGGGACCTCCCGGCCAGATCGGTGCCCTCGACTGGCCTCGCCTGCCGGCCCTGGTGGACCTCGGAATGAGATCAGGGCGCCTGCTCCATCCGAAGCTCAGGACTACATCTGCCTGTTCTCCTCCTCGTGTACAAGAGTGTGCAAAACAATCTGACAATAACTTCACACGGGATCCCTGATTCAACTCCCAGAATCAGGTCTCTGCCTAAGAAGTGTTTCCGGCCATGTGGGCAGGAAGGGTTGCTCAGTTTCTGTCCTTCCAAACACCAGGGCATCGCCAGCTGCCTCTGGCCCGGCCGGCCCGGCCTTCACACGGGCGTCTCGTCTGCCGCCTTCTTCAGCAGTCCTGCCGCCAGCGGGGAGGGCTGGGAGCCCTCGGAGCTGTCGGCGGCCCGGATCTTCAGGCGCACTTTCTGGTTGGTCCTCCTCCACTCGGAGTACAGCTGGCAATGGTAACGGAAGGAGACCTGCGGGGGGCAACGCGGGGATGGGTGGGGGTTCAGCCTGCCAGCCAGCCTCCCTCCAGCCCCAGGAGAGGAAGACTGGACCCCTGAGGCACCTGCCTTGACCCAGACCAGGGCCAGCCTTGTGCTTCCAAAAGCAGAGACTGCGCCCGGGCATCTGCCACACAGGCGGTGCACACACACTCATTTGCTCTCCGGGGTAAACTCCTGCCAGCACTCAGGGCCCTGCCAAGGTGCGAGGGTCTGCAGCAGGATGGACTGGGGGGCGGGGGGTGTCCAAGAATCTCCCTTCCTGACTCTCAGAGGGTGCCGGTGAAGTGATACAGCCTCTAGGAATGGGCCAAATGTCCGTGGGTCACATAATTGTTAAAATTTAGAAGCAGTCAAGATGTCCTTCAGTAGGTGAGTGGATAAGCCGAACATGGGACATCCAGACAATGGAATATTATTTGGAGATGAGTTATAGGGGAAGAGGGTAATAGCTCAGTGGTTAAGAGTGCATGCTTGGTATGCATGAGGTCCTGAGTTCAATTCCCAGGACCCCTTTAAGGAATAAAAATTAAAAATGATAATTAAAAAAAATACATGGACAGATGACTGGATAAAGAAGATGTGGTGTATATATATATATATATATATATATACACAATGGAATACTACTCAGCCATACAAAAGAATAAAATTATGTCATTTGCAGCCACATGGATGGACCTGGAGATCATCATTCTAGGTGAAGTAAGAAAGAGAAAGAAAAATGCCATATGATATCATATGTGGAATCTAAAAAAGGACACAAATGAACTTATCTACAAAACAGAAACAGACTTAAAGACAGAGAACAAACTTATGGTAACCAGGAGTTAAAGGAGGTGGGAAGGGATAAATTGGGAATTTGAAAATTGTACCTCTTGGGGAGTGATGGAAATCTTAGGTATCTTGATTGTGGCAGTGGTTTCATGGCTGTAGACACCTATCAAAATTCATCGAACTGTACATCTGAAATATGTGCAGTTTACTGTACAGGAACCATACCACAATAAAGGTGTTAAAAAGCATAAAATAAAAATTTAAAAAAAATAATAAATGAACTCCAAACCATGAAAGACATGGAGGAAACTTAAATGCATATTATGAAGTGAAAGAAGTCAATCTGAATAGGCCACATACTGCATGATTTCAACTCTAGGACAGTCTGGAAAAGGCAAAACTATGGCAACAGTAAAAGGATCAGTGGTTGCCAAGGGCTGGGGGAGGGAAAGATGAAGAGGCAGAGGACAAAGGATTTTTAGGGCCATGAAACTATTCTATTCGCTCCTCTAATGGTGGATACCTGCCATTACACATTTGTCCAAATCCACAAATTGTTCAACACCAAAAGTGGACCCTAATGTAAACCATGGACTTGGGGTGATCAGGATGTCAATATTGGCTCATCAGTCATAACGAATGTACTGCTCTGGTGTCACATTCCTAGCAGGGGAAGCTGTGCAGCTGTGCAGCTGTGGAAGAGGATTTTTCAGGACTGTGTACCTGCTTCCCAATTTTGCTGTAAAGCTTAAAACTGCAGTAATAAAGTGTATTTTAAAAACCTCACTTTTTCAATTAAATGTCAAAAATCCATCTTCTTTGACCAAGTAAGTTCCAAGAAACGTGTGCATGGGTGGCACCCAAAGCACTGTTTATAATGGCGAAAAAAAAGAAAAGAAAAACACTGGAAAGAATCCCAGTGTCCATCAAAAGGGATTAGTTAGATAAATACAGCAAATACAGCACACTCGTATGATGAACGATTGTTGGGTGGCTGTCTTTTTTTGTAAAGGACATCAGCAAAGTGAAAACAAGCAGACTGCAGAGCAGTGCATATGATTTCATCCCGTTTGTATTAAGAAATACGCTGGTGTATACTTCAATTTAAAAAAGCTTTTAAAAAAATATGCTGGTGGAAGCACTGGGAAGGAATTATCGAGGAGGCAACACCCCCACAGCCGGGCAACAGTGGTTTTATCTGAGGGGCTGGACTTTGGGAACCTTTCCTCTCTGAGCAAGGGTTCTAACGCTTGCGGAAAGCCGGAAGCTGGAAGCCAGGATGACACCCCCACCGCAGTCACTTTCTCTCCATCCCAGTCCCTTTGCTCTCAGTCTCTTGATCGTCCCCTCTCTCTGTGTGTCTCTTATCCTCCTACTCTTTCTCTCCCAGGCTTTTGATGGCTCTCTCCCTCTCCCCACCTCTCCCAGCCAGTCCAGTCCTGGTGGTCTCGAGGATGAGGGGTCTACACTCAGCAGAGATGATCAGGTACCCTTGTATCCTTGGGGCAGGAGGCTCATGCCTGGCTCAGGGCTTCCCTGGACCTTGGTCAGGCTTGGAATGTGGAGCTCCGTGAGATGCTGGGAATCGCTTCCATCCAAGGGCCATAAGCAGAGGCAGGCAGAGCAGTGCTCCCCAAAGCCACAGACCAAACCCCTGGCCTGATCCCCTATGACCAGCCACTCACCAGCGTCCAGAGGACGTAGATGGTGAAGAGGGCGATGGTGAGGGCGATGAGCCCCACGGCCTCAAGCCGGCTGTGCAGCCGGAGGTGGTCCTGGGCCCCGCGCAGGCACAGCCAGCCCGAGATGGCAGCCAGCGGCGTGATGAACAGGAAGCACACCATGTCGCAGCACAGCGTGCGCTTCTCTGTCCGAGGCCCCGGGTCCCTCAGCCACTGTGGAGAAGAATGAGGCAGGAAGAGATGGTGAGGGGGACCTTGCACTGCCCTCCCTAGAGCATCCACCGGGGGAATGGGGTGCGGGACCCCCATACCCTGCTCTCCCCTCCGCTGATGCTCAGTTTCATCCCTGATCCCTGTAGGACCAGCCTCCTGCCTGGCGCTACACCCCCTCCCCATATCCTTTCCTTCTTTCAAATACTTCCTGAGACTAGGACAGGACAGGCCCTGACAGGTGCTAGGCATTCTGCCCCCATTTTACAAATGGGGGAAACTGAGGGCGCAGAGCGGCTGACTAATTTGTGCCAATGCACGTGGGCGAGTCATCCACAAAGCCAGGCCTGGAGCCTAGGAAGTCTGGCCCCAGGGACTGTGCGCCCTTGGCCGCTATGCTACACCGCGTGCCATGGATGTTGGGGCAAGAGAAATGCGCTTCATCACAAAATTCAGATGAGTAGAATGGAAAAGGTCCCTGCCCTCCCAGAGCCCCAGCACTAGTCAGGGGAGGCATGAAACGGGTTGGGTGGTCAGGGCAGGGAAGGCCTTGCCAAGGATGTGACACAGGAGAACCAAAGGAGCTGCACAAAGAGTAGGGGAGACGGTGCTCCTGGCTGTAAGAACAACATGTGCAAAGACACTGGGGTGAGAGTGTGTGGTCCAGACCAAGTGTAGGCAGGAGGAGGTGGGAGCACGACGGAGAAGGGGGAGGGGATGCAGACAGACTGGCTCTCCCTCCCACTGTCCTCTTATAGCCCAAGTCCTGGGTGGGCCAGGGGCCCTCCCAGGAGCCTCTACCTCAGCCCTGTGACATCATCCTGCAGTTCACAGGGAGGGCAGGGCAGGGAGGAATCTGGAGGGTGCCCAGGAGGCCCACAGTGCTCTGGGAAGCCAAGCGGCTCCGGCCACACCTGGGAATACCCTGACCCATCACACTCAGACAACAGTCTAAGCTTCCCAGCTCAGCTGGGCCCACAAAACCCAGTGAGGCCACCACCCCTCCTTCCAGGCCCCTCTCCTCCCCCTTTAACTCTCTCCACTCCAGCCACATGGGCTTCATCAAGAACACCAAACTCCTCCTGGCCTCAGGGCCCTTGCACTTGCTGTGCCCTTTCTGGCAGGACTGCCCTTCCCCAGGTTGGGGCCCCTTCTTAGTCCTCAGGTCTCAGCTTCAGGGTCACCTGAAGTGACCAAAACAGGGAAGGGGGGCACAGGGTCCATCAGGTCTGCCACCCCCATCAGCGCAGAGGTTCTCCTCTAGAGACAAGCTGCTTCCCCAGCCCACCAGGACCCTCCAGGCAGTTCCCTCCTCTGGCCCCAGGCCTGCCTTCCTCCCCTCTGCCTGCTCCAACCTCAGGCTCCCAAGCGTACCTCTGTGAGGGGCCGGGGTCGCTTCTCCACTGCAAACTCTGTATGGCACAGCTCACAGTAGCTGGTGTTGGATGAGGAAAGCCACCTCTCCAGACAGCTCTTGTGCACGGCACCCAGAGTGCCAGTGCAACCACATGGAGACAGCAAGCTCTCCCCGTTCGCTCCCTCATGGCAGATCCGGCAGAAGGGACCATCGCTAGACACAGAGACAGGACACATGAGTAATGATCAAGCTTCCTGCCTGTGCCTGCTTCACTACACACTGGATCACAAGGGCAGCATTGCCCCTCTGCTGCCACATGGAAAACTCCTACCCATCCTTCAATGCCCAGCTCCAAATGCCCTTTCCTTTGGAAAGCCTTCCCAGACTCCCATAGGTAGAGGGATGTGCTTCTCCCTGTAGTTCCTGTGGCACCTTTTTAGGCCCACAGTGAGCATCACTTGTACCTGCCTGCCCAGCGCCTGCTCTTTCTTTTGGTACAATACCACCCTGTTGGTGCTGGGCAACCACCCACTCTCAACTCCTGATCCTTAAGGACTGGGGCAGCACGGACAACACCCCTGATGTCCTTAGGCCTGACCAATCAAAACACCATACACCCCTGGTCACACGGACCTACTGGGGGAAGGGTATATGTGATGCAATCAGAGCCACTGGGAATTAATTCCTGAAATTCTTTTTTTTTTTTTTTCCCCTAAACTCCAGATCTACGGGCAGCATGGCTGATGTAAGTCTGGCACCAGCCTGGTCTCCACGTGGAGTCTGTGAATAATGCCAAAACAGAGGAAAGCAGAGCCAAGAGACAGGGAGAGGCAGTTCTCAAGGACATCCTTAGAGCCTCTGGATCTAGCCACACCTGAAGGCCATGCTACCTGAGAAACCTGCACATCCAGGGAGAAGAGCTTCCCGGCTCCTCTGCTCTAGTGAGGCTCAGAAAACAGACATAAATAGCATCCACAGGAAGATGCTTCGGGGAAGTCTCGGCTCCAGTCCAGTCTCAGGGGATGCCGGGTCCTTCCTGGGGCAGCTCAGGAGGCCAGGGGCGTGGCCGTGGTGGGATCAGAGGCAGTCCAGTACATGAGTCATTGTTTTCCAGACATTTCTGCCCAGAGAGCGGACTGCGGGGAACACACGAAGGAGGCGGAGCAGGAGAGCTGTTTTCCAGATAATGCTGATTTCACCTTGGAAACTTTTTATCCTTTTCTCTGTGTCTTCTGCTGGGGGGCAGGGCCTGGATGCTTTGAAACCCAAGAACTGAGCTGACCCCTAAGGTCTGCTTTCTGGTCATCAGTCCTATGCCAGGACTGCTTTGTCCTACAATGTCAAAAGGGCAGGCCAGGCTCCACTCTGCTCCCACAACCTGATCCCATGCTCCCCCTACACGAAGTTAACGGGAAAGAGATCCCTGCTCCGGAAACCAAGCCGGGGAAGTGGAAGTGACGGGGACCTTGAGGGTGAGCCACATCAATCTGGGGTTTGTCCTGGGGAACCCTACTTCGGAGGAGCAAGTTCACAGGAAACAAAACCAAAGAAAATAAAATGCAAACTGATTTATTATTGAGCGCTCATGCCATTCAAAGAGCGACATCTGGGCTAATTTGTCTCGTTATCACAGGCAGCCTATGAAGAAGGTGCTATTTCTGCCCCCCTTTTTATAGATGGGGAAACTGAGGCATCGAGGCATGACTTGATCGAGGTCTCCAATGTAACTTGTTTTGTACAAACTCACACAGCTAGTCGTGAGCAAAGCGGGGATTCGAGCCCAAGGAAGTCGCTCCAGTGCCCCTGTTAGACTCTGCTACATAAGATGCCTGCCACCAGGTGGGAAAGCAAGGGAAATGGGCTTCACTCTCAAGAAATTTTGGCAGGAAAATAATGCAAATGATACAAGTAAGAAGGAAATGGGCCGGCGGAGTGGGTGAGACATCCATGGACCCTGGTGGAGCGGCCCATAGCATCCCCCATGAGCGGAAGGGAGTGTGAGTGAGGAAGCCATGGGAGGCAGGCAGTAGGAGGAGGGCAGGTGGAGGGCTAGGGATGCAGAAATGCCCAGAGCAGCTTCCAGGAGGGCCTGGGCCAGCTCACAGACTGGGAGGGGCGGGGGGACAGGGAGGACTGAGGCTCAGAGAGGCTGGAGGGGCCCCAGATGCTGGCCCCAAGCCTGAGCCTTTGCAGGATGCCTCTCGGGTTTCAGGTTCAGGGCCCAGGAACTTTCTGCCCCACTTGGGGTGTCACGTGCCCCCAGGAATCAGGGTCTCCTTTGAGGCGAAATGTAAGACTTGATCTTCCAGTTGTGGGACCAGCCAGGCGCTGGGTTTGCTATCTTTGAGCCCCACCCTCCCTGCTCACAGAGGGCAGAGGCTGGTAAGGAAGACAAGTTACAGGGCAAGGGGAAGGAGGTACATGGTGGCCTCGGCCAAACCCAGCACCTCTGCCAGCCTGTGGTGGTGGGTGGATCCTCATTTACTTGAAAAACAGCCACCTTCTCTCTGGGAAGGGCTGTTCTGCCCAGGCCTTCAGCCCAGGCAAGCTGGGGTTGAGCTGCATCAAAAGACGGAGGGGAGAAGCCAGCGGCGAAGAGGCCAAGGGGGGCAGATCAAGAGGGTCTTGTGGTCTCAGTGGGCAGGGCTGCCCTGACCACCAGCTGGACCACGGAGAGGCTGCTGGGCTGGGCTGCCGCTGCCTGCCTGGGTCTCTGAGGGCTGCAGGGGAGGCTGATGGGACCGAATAAGCTTCTCCCCGCCCTGCCCCCAGCACCCAAGGGGGAGCCCTGGCTAGGCTCAGTGACTCTGCTCTGGCGGGCATCCAGGTCCCTCTGGGCCTCAGTTTCCCCAGGTGTAAAAAGGGAGGGTGGCGCAAGGTGATGTCAACTCATCACTCACTCAGGGGCCCTCAGGAACCCCAGAGAGGGAGGCCTCCTCCCCCGCTCCCCACCCTGGCAGCTCTGGCTATGCGACCCCTGAGCCTGCGAAGGGTCCCCTTGCTCCTAGCCTTGCTCAAGCAGCACAGACCCAGTCCCGACCTCAAGGGGTCTGATGGAGATGCAGACATAAAAACCGACATCCTGGAGGAAGCCCAGAAGGAGAACTCCCAATCTCATCTGGGCTTAGGAAGGCTTCCTGGAGGAAGTGATGCCAGGTAGAGGCTTAGAGGGTGACCAGCAGTGAGCCCCCTCCAAAGCACAGCAAGGCTTCCACTGGCTTCTTTTTATGGGTGAATGAAAAGCTTATGAGTTCATTCTGACATTTGCTACATGGATGAACCTTAAGGACAGGATGCTCAGTGAAAGAAGCCAGTCCCTGAAGGGCACATAGTGTCTGATTCCACTCATAGGAGGTCCCTAGAGGGGTCAGATCCATAGAGACAGAAAGCAGGATGGTGGGTACCAGGGGCTGGGGGGAGGGGTCAGTGTTTAGTGGGGCCAGAGTTTCAGTTTTGCAAGACCAAAAGTTATGGGGTTGGTGGGGAAGGTATAGCTCAGTGGTCGAGCACATGCTAGCATACATGAGGTCCTGGGTTCAATCCCCAGTACCTGCATTTAAAAAAAAAAAAAAAGCTAGGTGGTTGAATGGTGATGATAGTTGCACAACACCTTGCATCCACTTAAAGCCATTGAACTGTACACTTTAAAATGGTTAAGAAGCTTAATTGTATATGATAGCTTAACAATAAAAAAATTGGAAAGAAAAGCATATGAATTTAATCATATTGCATAAACATAACAACCACACATTGCAATCGGAAAACTGGTGGCTATTTTAAATCTTAATGAGTTCACGTGGACTTCAGTTGGTGTAGGATTTCCTTAAATCTCTTTTCCTTGGAATTGATGACAAATGGGTGAGCCAGGCAGATTCCACTCACGTGTGACGTGAGCCTGGCAGGCTGTACCGAGGTTTCAAGACATTTCTCAAAGGCTTACAAGGTGGCAAAGCCCCTTGCAGGAGCTTTCTGTGGACTACAGCAACGGACTCTCAGAACTACCCAAAGAAGAAGATGTCCCCAGTCTAGAGATATGGGATTGAAGCAACTTGTTCTGGGTCATTCAAGGAGAGAGGCTTCCACTTAGGACTGGAGCCGAGGCACCAGGGGTCCACAGCCTGCATGGCCAACCACTCCCTCACGCTGCCTCCCCTAGATGTGAGCTACCCACCAACGTCTGATCTTCAGATTTCACAGAATAATCTGGAGTCTCTGCCTTTCTTGCAGAATCAGACCTAGCTAGCCTGGGCCTCTTGTTTCTGCGGGCTCATTATTGACTGGGCCCCTTTCTCTGGTCTCTTTACCCACCAGGCCCCTTAAGGCGGTTAGATTTCTGACCCCGGGGCTGGGAGGAAATCCCTTGGGCCAGAGAGCAAAGTAAGTAGAGGTGAAGACCCTGGCTTGGTCACCACTTACCTCGGTGTGTCCAAGGCCCTGATGACAGTCGAGAGGAGCCGGCCGTCCCTTGAAGTCACTTGTGCCACATACTGGGGTGGCCCAAGGCCCGTGGCCTCCACGACCTTGGAGAAGGCGGGGCTGCCGGAGCAGTCGCACAGGGAGCCGGGGAGGTGACAGCAGTCACCCGTCGTCATGGCCACAGGGAGCCCCGTGTCCTCAGGGCCTGAGGCCCATGGTCCCAGGAGCCTGGCGAGAGGCCAGCAGGAAGATTAAGGGCAAGGTTAGCAAACCACACACAGACCAAATCCAGCTGTCTGAGCCTCAGTTACCCAGTCTGTAAGATGGGGTTTTGGAGTGGGCTGTGAGGATTTAATGAGATCACACGTGCAGCTCAACCCGGGCCTGGCCCTCTTCGGGAGCTCAGTTATATTCTCTCTGACTCTCCTAAAAAAAGCCAGCCCAGCCCTCACAGCATGCAGGTCACCCCCACCATCACCTTTCCAGACATGGTAACTGCGCTCAACAGCGACTAAGCACGTGCTGTGTGGAAGGACCTGTCAGGACCAGAACCATGGCGGCCAGCCACGTAGGGACTGTTCTCTGTGAATCGATTTCCAGGGCCGGGCTCAGACATCATAAGCCTGCCTTGGAGGGGGATGGACCTGACCTAAAAACTTGGCCCAACAGACCACGCTGGTGAGTCACCTTAACCCTTCTGGTTCACAGCCTCTTGCAGGGCTCTGAGCTCCTTGATAACTCATGTTATAAAGGAAGTAGCCCAGGCTGGGGAGGACCATGGTAGTCTCTGTCCCCACCCACCAGAGCAGCTGCTCTAGGCCGTGCCTCTGTCCCCAAGGAGAGGCCACGGGAGGCAGCAGGAGTCTCCGGCAGCAATATGGAGTCTGCTCTGGGTGGGTGACTTCAGCAGGGTTCCTCTCCCCAGTGCAAGGTCTGACCTGCCAAAAAGGAACCCTTGGCAAGCTTCTCTTTCATCCAAGAAGCGGCTGGTGAGGCTTGTGTGTTTCTCTCTGAGAACACCATGAAACTAACAAAATCCCCTTGAAGCCAATACAGGTGCTCTGAAGCTGAGGACCCCTGTCCCCAGATCGGCTTGTATGCCACCATTTGTCCCCAGAAGCTATGGTTCGAGACCTCAGAAACACTCCCTGAGGCACCGCTACAGTTGATTTTTACCAACCTTTGCCAGCCAAACTCTGAAACCCAAACAAAGAGGTGGGAAGAAAAGCAGTGTGAGTTACTGGCTAACTTTTTGCACCAGGGCGGTCTGCTGCCTGATCAACGCTCTCTGAACAGCTCAGCCAGAAGCCCTTGTGGCCCAACAGGCCCTTCTGAGCCTCCATAGTTGGGCTGCTGTCAGCCAGATAAGCAAGTGTTAGCCCAGAGGCAGAAGGAAGCCGGGAGGAAGGCTGTGTGACCGAGATAACATCCGCAGGGCAGTGGCCAGGCCTGGCATGTTGTGGACACTGCTGTGCCTCCTGAGTGCCTGTGGCCAGAGCTTCCAACTGAGAGGTCAGGAGGGATGCAACTAGACTACCCAAGGGAATGCATGCAGCAGGGAGGCCATGTCTCCTGCCCCTGCAAGGATAGCCACTGGTCAATCTGCTAATGTCAGGCCTACAAATCACCCAAATAACAATAGCACCTACTGTTTACTAAGTACCTACTGCCAGCTGGGTACTGTGCTAAGCTTACTGAACTCAAACTGCTGTTAGAAGTGTCCCCTTTAAAAATGACTATAACTCAATTAAAAAAAAAAAAAAAAAGTATCCCCTTTAAAGTTCACCTCCCCAGCGAGGCCTCCCCTGACCACCCTGGCCAAAGCGCCACTGGTATCCACATCATGGCCCTTGCAGAATGTGCCCTTCTCTGAAATGCTCTCACTTCTTCATCTACCGGCTTAACCACATCAGTCATTTGCAGTGCCTGGCCCTGCATCTGGTTCAGAGTTGCCCCATTCATCCTGTGGAAGAGCAAGGTGGGAGAGCCAGGTCTCTTGACCCCCAGACCCTGGTCTACCAGCATCCATGATGGGAATAGAAAATGTTTAGAGGCTAAAGGTCTGGGCAAACTCCAGAGGCCTGGGCTTGACAGAGGCCAAACTCAAGGCTGGATGCAAGGCTGGGGTGGCTGCAGGGTGGACTCAGCTCTGGGGCTGCTGGGATGGGAGAGGGAGCCAATGCCTCCAGCAAACTTGGCCCAGTGCCCAGGAGATGGATTTCAATGAGTCTTCACAACAAACCTATGACGAAAGTCCAATAGTTATCCCCATTTGACAGATGAGGTGACTGAGGCTCAGAGAGAAGAAGCTACTTGCTCCAAGTCACACAGCTAAGACAGGACAGTGCCAGGATTTGAACTTAGTCCAGTGAGTGGTTCTGGGACTCAAGAAACCTGGGTTCTTTAAAGTCCTGACTCTGTTACTGATGCTATGTGTCCTGGAATAAGTCATTTTGCTTTTCTGGGCCTCATCCTTCTTTGTCAAATAAGTTGACAGAGCTAGTGGACTGTGTCGGCTGAGTGGCTTCCTGAGGAGCACCCAGGCTCAACTCCTCCGATGAAGCTCTCCCTTGGCTAGGCTTATCTGGGGTGGCACCAAGGCATCACAACCTTTCCACACCTACTCAGCCTCCTTTTTCTGAGGGCAGGAAATTGAGAGAAGAGTCAGAGGGCCCTAATCCCTACAGTGTCCTCTTGGTTCAAATGTTTCACTCTCTGGGCCTTGGATTTCTCTTCTGTAAAATGGGGGTCACAATGATACCCAGCTCATACTTACATAAATATGAATAAATCAGTAAATATTAGCTCTTGTAATTAATTACCATCATCAGCTTACTGAGCTGTTGGGAGGGTTTGATGAAACAAGGTACAGCCAGTGCCTGGCACATAGTAAGCACTCAACAAACGCTCATTTTTAGGATAAAGGTGGAATCTGTGGAATACATTCATTCCTCTTCGCTTACCACAGAGAGGTTCCTGTGGGCCCTCCAGTACTTGCATGGCCCTGCATTGGAGGCCAAGTTCTAATCCCAGCTCTGACCTTAACCTGCTGTGTAGGCCTGAACAAAAGACTTGACTTCTCTGAGCCTTGATTTCCTCATCCCTATAGCAAGGAACATTTCTAGCATTTCCTCCTAATATTGTCCCTAGGTGACTAAATGAGCTAATCCTATAAATTTCGGCTACCCTGTTTTGAGCACCCACTAACTGGCAGGCACTCTGCTAAGCAAGTGTCCGGGTCATTATACTTACTGTTTTCCTGGCAGAGCCTCTCTGAGAAGGAGGTTGCGGAAGGTGACTGGTCACTTATTGACCACCTACTATGTGCAGGGCGCTTTCTTCATCTGCCACCTCCTGAATCCTCCTAACAGCCCCATTAGGTTGGTGCTGGCATGACCCGTTTTCACAGATGAAGAAACCGAGGCTGAGATAGGCACCTACTGTGTGCCAGGCCCCAGGGGTACTCCTGCCGTGTTCACGACGGGAACTGCGATCCCCTAGTCCCTGGGAAGGCTGAGGCCGAGGGTCCGAACTCGGCCGTCCTGCCTGGGGGCTGGGCTCCGGCCTCGAACCCGGTGCCGGCCCGCGGATCGGCGCCCCCCAACCCATTCTGCCGCCCGTGCCTACCTGATCCGCGGCCGGGCCGGGCGGCCGCGCAGACCCCTCCACTTGTCCCGGCCCTGGTCCCGGCCCGGCCGGTCCCTTCAGCGCCGCTCGCTCCGCTCCGGCCGGCACCTGCGTCCAGACACCGCCCGCCGAGCAGACAGTGCCGCGGGCCAATGGCAACCGCCTCTCGCCCATACTGACCAATCGCCGTGCACGTCCCGCCCTGGGAGGCGGGGCCAGAGGCGACGGGGACGTCCTGGGCCGCACAGGCCCCGCGGCGCCGCAGCTGCTGGCTCCGCCCCTGCCGCGTCCTGGCTCCGCCCCAGCACTGGCCCCGCCCCCACCCCTGGCCCCGCCCCATCGCGACTTGGGGCACGAGCGGCGCTCGTGGCTCCACCTGACGACGACCAGTGCTTGTTAATAAATAAACCGTTACAGAATTCAGCGTGCCACTGGCAAAGGGATTTTTAAGTATTCATCACCTTCATCATACTTCTCATCAATCCTGGGGGAGGGATGGACCGTCCTATCACATTTTACAGAGAGGGAACAGAAGCCTAGAGAGATTAGGGGGCTGTGGAAGAGCCTGAAGCCAGCTTCATTTATTCGTCTTTCACATTTATATATTCATGCAATAGATTAATTCACTAGATGTAATAAGAATCACTAAGAGAGCTTATTACGAGCCAGTCATGTGCAAGACATTGGGGGGACAATGCTGAGTAAGGCCTATCTTGCTGCCCTCCTGGACTTCAATCTAGGGAGTGAGGCAGACATTAATTATTAATTACATAAGTGCTAAATAAATTGGAGCAAGTGAGGGAGGCAAATTATGGAATATTTGGAAAGTCCAGAAATATCTCCCTAAAGAAGCAACTGAACTGACAACTAATGTGTGAGTAGTGGTTCATTAGGAGAGAAGAGGATAAAAGACTCCCGGGCAGATTTCGGCACATGCAAAAGCCTGAGGTAAGATGGAGAATTGCCTCAATACTTCTTTCTCCCCTGCCCCTGCCTTTATTGAATATATAGATTGGCTCAGTTACCTAGTTATATATTAATGTTGTACAAGCTTATATTTTTCAAAATCGGAACAATGAATCATGACATTTTAAAAATGTTTACCTATAGAGGGAGATAGTAGGATGTGGGTGACAAAGATACAAGTTAGACTTTAAAAAACAGACCTTGCTTTATATATTTGACTTTACAACCATGTAAATATTGTGTATCATTTTAAAGCAAACATTTAAATGTAAGATATCCCTAAAAGCAAAATTAAAATGAATTAACCTGTGTGTCCAGTTGCCGATGAAACAACACAGAGATGAACTCCACGTGACTTTAAAACACAACATTTTGACTGTACACACCACTATATTGGTGGTAGTGTTAAAATTGTTATTCTGACCTTCTTGCACATTTAGCATGGGATAAAGCAAAGGAGTGATTCTGTTGGTGTAAAGAACTGGGATTTTCAGAGGTAGTGAAGGAGACACAGATGTAAGCTTGATCACAAATAAAAACTCTGTGGTCTTGAATTTAAATTGGGAGTATCAGGATACATTTTAGCCTCATACAAAGCAAATATTTCCTAGCTCTGTCCACCAAAAAAGATCTGAAACAAAGAACCCAACTTCATTGTGATGAGCACCACTTCAACCCAGATCATTGTCTCTAAATACCATTTCTAACTGAAAGAAGCCAGGAACATTGGGGAAACATCTGACTCTGGATTGGGGTGGGAAATGTACAGGTGAACCTGGCACATCCTGATATACCAGAAAGCTCAGAAGTCATCAAAGACATTATCTAGTAATGTATTGTCAGTGGGAGCCAACTAGAAGCTTCCACTGGCCACAAATTGGACAATTTAACCTTCAGTAAGGATAGTGATTGCAGGTCAAAACACATCAACTGTTTAAATTCATGTAGTTGAGTTTTTAAATTTTTTTACCTTAAAATAATGCCAAATTTACATAAATGTTGCAGAAATAATGCACAGAGCTCTTATAAACCCTTGGCCCAGATTCCCTAATTAAATATCCTGCTCCTCAACAAACTTTCTCCCATTTAATATTCATTGATGACTCTCGCCTGAATCAATTTTGTTGTTGTTGTTGTTAGCAAAGAGGGTTTTGTTTTTATTTACCAGAATTCTGAAGGAGAATGGTTTCTGGCATTGATTTGATCAAATGATGATAGGGTTAATGACTGAGATTCTCTTGACCTTTTTTTCACGGTGGCAAGATGGCTGCTGTGGCTCCAGGCATCACTCTCAATGAAGGCAGGAAAAAGAGAATGACAAGGAGGTGCCAGCCATGCCTGTCTATTTTATCAGATAATGGTTGCCAAATGATGGTTTTTTCTAATTCCATCCTTAAGCACTTCCTCCCTTACTGGCTCAACATGAGGTTCCAGGGTGTCTACCTGCCCCAGCTTTGGAATCAACCATTTCTCCAAGGAGACTTAATTCTTTTTAGTGGGGAGTGATATTTAGAAACTAAGATGGGTGCCAGATGTGCTCGTTGCTACCACAGTATCATTAATTCTTGCTTCTCTCATCATAATACATATATATGTACCTATATTATCTCTTTAAATCCATGAGTGCACACCAGTATCTCTAATTCTAACCCAAAACCAAGGTTTATCTGAGCCCCTTCACGTGTTTCTAACTTCTTTCTGTGGCTGTGAAAAACCTGGTTCCGTGATCCTCAGTGCATTTACTCATTTTTCCATCCCTCTCCCCCAACCCCTGCCCAGTATGTAACCAAACTCCTAGATACACTGGCCAAGACTCGGTCCCAGATATAAGATGCCTGTTTAATTCCACTCCCAGTGGGCACCCTGATGGAAAGCTTCGCCTCCCCAAAGGAGCTAAATCCATGCATTCTAACCAAAAAGTAACTAACCGGTACCTTTTGAAAACTACTTGAGAAACAACTCAAAAAATCTTGAAAATTATGAAATTTGAAAATCGACAAGCAAAAGAGAATGAAATATTGATGCTGACTTATACCATCTGTACCTCAGGATAATCACACAGGTGAGGGGAAATTTCTCTTTATAGACATAGCCCCAAAATAAATGAAGGGGTAGAATTTGCTTATCACCATTTTGAAACTCTTAATGGATTATGATAGGTGATGCTTACCTACAGGAAATGTGGGGGCAAAGGGACATGTTTTTTTTTTAATTGAAGTACCATCAATTACAATGTGTCCATTTCTGGTGCACAGTACAATGTCTCAGTCATGCATATACATACATATATTTGTTTTCATATTTTTTATTAAATTGATTACAAGACATAGTTCCCTGTGCTATACAGAAGAAATTTTTTAAAAATCTATTTTTATATACAGTGGCTAACATTTGTAAATCTCAAACTCCCAAATTGATCCCTTACCACTCCTTTTCCCCACAAAAAGACATATTAAATGCCACCAAAGAGACAGAAAGCAGATTAATGGTTGCCAGGGGCTCGGGGAGGGGAGAAGAGGGAGTAATTTTTTTTGTTCCTTTTAGTTTTGTAGTGGAGGTACTGGGGATTGAACCCAGAACTTCGTGCATGCTAAGCATGTGCTCTGCTACTGAGTTCTACCCTCCCCCCAGCTCATTTCTTTAGGCGTGATGATAGTATTGAGATTATGCTAAAAAACATTCTGTATCTTAGAGATGCCTACTGAAATATTTATAGCTAGAGTTATGTCTGGGATTTGTGAACAAGAGGGAAAGAGGGTGAAATCAGATTGGTTGAAATTGGGTAATGGGCATACAGGTCTTCTTTAGACTGCTCTGTCCACTTTTGTGTGTCTGCATTTTTCCCTAAAATTTTTCTAATTAAAAAAATGTTTTGGGAATTTTAGTCTGCTTCCCATTGTTTTCTCTGGGCATCTTCTCCATTTGTGAGGACTTTCTGGCTTGTATTAGACACTCAGTAAACATTGGGTAAGACCTCATAGCCTAGTGGCTACAAACACAGCTCTGGGGTTGAAACCTGCTTGCTTCTTACTAATCGTGGGACCCCCAGGGCAAGTCACTTACTTCTATTCCCCATCTATAAATCAGGGCTAGTAAATTATGCTCACCTCTTAAGGTTGTTGTATAAACTAAATAAGTTATGACACATAAAAGACTTTTTTTTTTTGGTGGAACCAAGTTCTCATCTTTAACATGTCGTAATTTATTTAGGTTAACATGGTTCCTCAAAAAAATTAAACATAGAATTACCATGTGATTCAGCAATTCCACTTCTGGCAATATACCCCGAAAGAATAGAAAGCAAGGACTTGAATAGATATTTGTACACTCATGTTCACAGTAGCATGATTCACGGTAGCCAAAAGGTGGAAGCAACTCAAGTGCCCATCAATTAATGAATGCAGGGGGAGTGTATAGCTCAGTGGTAGAGCGCATGCCTAGCATGCACAAGGTTCTGGGTTCCATCTCCAGTACCTCCATTAAATAAAAAGGAAAATGGATGAGTGGGTAAACAAGAAATGAAATATCCATACAATTGAATATTATTCAGCCTTAAAAAAGAAAGGCATTTCTGACACCTGCTACAACATGAATGAGGACATGATGCTCAGTGAAAGAAGCCAGTCACAAAAGGACAATGACAATGACTGTCTGACTGATTCCACTTAGAGGAGGTCCCTTGAGGAGTCAATTTCATAGAGACAGAAAGTAGAATGATTTCCAACAGGGGCTGGAGGAGGGAGAATGGGGAGTTAGTGTTTAATAGGGACAGTTTCTGTTTTGCAAGATGAAGACTTCTGGAGATGGATGCTGGTGATGGTTGCAAAATATATGTGTATGTAATGCCACTGAACTGTACGTTTAAATGGTTAAGATGGTAAATTTTACATTATGTGTAGGTCTATTCTATCATGGAAAAAAAAACAAACAGTGCCTGACACAGAGCATGCTATGCTTATTAAACCACTAAAATTAGTCACTGAAGTACCATCACTGGACTGTGACCCCCCCAGGGGGAGAGGGTCACATCATTCTTGTACTCAGGTATGTGCCCCAGGCCTGGCCAATCAGCAGCTCCAGAAGGATTTGATCTCTGACTGCTTGAAACCCTGCAGGCTGCCTCACTGCTTTCCTCCTTCCGGAGGCCTCCTTTCCCCCTCCACCCTCTCCATGCCCTGCCCTGTCCAAACCCAGGGGAATCAGCAGCCCCAGGGGCTGTGTGAATAGCACTGGAGTATGCAGTCCCACCAGACCCCCAGCTCTCCCGCCGCTGTCCTTGGCCCAGGATGCGCTCTCGGTTGGGAGCAAACACTCTGACTTACTCCAACTCCCCTGACAGTCCAGCCCCCTGTGGCTCACAGATCTTCCTGAAGGGTGTCTCTGGGGTTGCCCATCATTCACATCTGGCGAGGTGACCAGAGTCTGGAGGGAGTAGATCTCCCTCTCTGGCGGCTCTCCTGGGGTCAAGGGCACAAGTGGCTTCAGCCAGAGGCTGGAGCTTCTCCAACAGCTGCTGGCACTCACGTGGGGACACACACTGGGTCATGTGGTCAGCGCAGGGTGGGGTGGGGGGTATGGCCACACCTCCTCCACAGTGGGGCCTGGCCCTCAGGCCAGCCTGCTCACATGGACCAGGGGAAGAGCTGGATCCTGAGAAGACACAGACGAATGCTAGGCCCCTCGCCTCTTCTGTGTTACCAGTGTCTTCCCCACTGGGTCCTCCTCAAAGGTCAGAGAGAGCTGGGGTGGGGCTGGCATCGTCCACCACCCTTGGCAAGCCCCTCTTGCATTCCTTGCCAGGGACCCAGGTGAGGAGGAGGCCAGGTGGGCAGTAGATGAGCTCCAACCCCGGAGCTAAGAACCAGGAGCAGTGGGCCCAGCCCACCCCTTCCTCAGGTCCTAGGGCTGGGTGTCCCCGCAGGGAGTGTAACTGCCCATGCCCAACAGGGCAGCAGGGAGAGGGTCCACCCAACCCTACCCTCACCCACCTAGGACCCCCGTAGTCAGTTCAGGGGGCCTCCGTGTTGCCCTGGGCTTAGGAGGGTAAGGAGCAGTGGGCCGAGAGCCTCCCAGCTCCCAGTGGGGCTAAGCCGGGGCAGTGGGCGTGCGCAGTGAGGGACTTTGGCTCAGGAGCGCCGCCTGGCGGAGAGAAAGAAGACAAAGGCTCAGCGGCAGGTTTCTGTACAGGAAGTCGGATTATACATTTTAGTAACGGGCGAGAAAGGAGGCATCGGGGCAACAGCGCAGGGGCAACAGGAAGAATAAGAGATCGAGAGCTAGGGTTTGGCGTAAATCTTACAAAGTGTATAAAGAATCTGTGTTTCTCTACAATAACAAAAAAACCAAAGGCTACAAGAGCGGTTGTATATACAAAACACGGAGATATTGCTTCACTTGCAAACAGGTTCCTGACCAGATGGGGAGACAAGACAGAGAGGGGCATGGGTGGGGGCAGGGTGGGGAGCGCGCTGCGTGCAAAGAGGAAGGTGGGGGGGGAGAGGGTCTTCTTCCCAGCATAAATCTACAGGCAGGAGCTGAAGTCGCGCACACACAGGAGAGGTCGAAGGCGTGTGCGGTGCTGGCTGTGCGTGGAGGGGGCGGGATGCTGAGAGCCAGGAGTGTCCGCCTGCCCGGGCCCCTGGCACCTTGCTCTTCGGGCTTCAGCCTGGAGTGGGGTACTGGGAGGCGACTGGGGGCGGCAACCGCTCCCTGGAGTCCGCTGTGGAAAACTGGAGAAGGCTGCTCGTTGTGCCCATCCTTCTCGCCTCTGACTGGCCCTGTCCCCTCTCCCCCGTCTCCCCGCCCCGCCGAGATGCCCACTGGGACCCAAGGAGAGCAGGTGCAGCAGCCGGGGCTTCTAGCTTTCCTTGGGCGGTACAGGAGATGACTCTCGACTCCGGTTCTTCGCGCGGAGCATGATGGGAGGGCGGGAGCCAGTCACAGAGGGACGGAGAGTTTGGGGGCAGGGAGGACGGAGAGGTGAGGACTGGGCGGAGGACGAGGACGTGCACGCACGCTCCAACGAGGCGCCGGGCGGTCACAGGTTCTGGCAGCACTGCAGCTTGTTGGGTTTCTGTCCGTCGGTGGTGGGCGGCACGCTGATGTCCACCACGTTGTTTCCAGGGGACTCGTCGTGTGCTGCGCGGTCCGCGATCTGCTTCTGTGACACGATGCGGTAGATCTCTGCAGTGGGGGTGGGGGACATGGGGTGAGAGTGCTGTGTGCCCCAGCCCAAGGTTACCTCCCCGAACTGCAAGCCTCACCCGGACGTCACCTCCTCAGAGGAGCGCCCTGGACGCTGAGTTGAAGCCCCTCCCAAGGCTGCCACTGTGCCCTGTGCATCCTCATCGCATCTAGGGGGACACGCCAGGGGCTGGACTCCTGGAGGCTCCCCCTATCACCCCCAGTGCTGGCTGTGTGCTCAGCAAGGGAGAGACCCATATCTGTTTGCAGATGTACCTCCCTGCCAAGGCCTCTTGTTCTCTAAGATCAGAGGCCCCTCCTGCCTCAGAAGAAACTCCCAGAAGCCCAGGGGCTCTGGGCCCCCGAGACCACCTGCCTCCCCAGCTGACCCTGCTGGCTGTTCTCTGGTGGAGCCATTAACAGCCCACTTCCAGGAGCTGGGCTGAGGGGGTCTCTGTGCCCCAAGTGTCAGCAAAGGTGGAAACTGGCCTGACACTGTGGGTCTGCCACATCTGTTCTCGTGTCCAGACTGAACAGCAAGTTTAATGAAGGAAGGTTCAGGGGCTGCATTCAGGAGCATGTGACCAGTGTGGCCGGTGCCCTTCCCCTGCCCACTCTCTGTGATCCCAGCCCAGCCTGTGACTACCTGTGAGGATGTTCTTGAAAGCTTCCTCCACATTGGTGGAATCCAAGGCTGAGGTCTCAATGAAGGATAAGTTGTTCTTTTCTGGAAGAGAGAATATTGCTCAGGGTGAGCTGGGGGGGGGGGGCTCCTCCCCTACACCCTCTCGGGGACCCTGCCTGCTTGCCCCTTCACCTGGCCCTGAAAATGAAGGGCCGAGGCCAAAGGGTAGGACTGAGGTGCCACTCCTTGGGCAGAGGACGGCTCTGCGGCCACCGGCATAGCCAGGGAAGATTGGAAGGACCTGGTTGGGATGGGGTGGAGAGCGCTGCCTGCCTTCCAGATGCTTCTCCGATGCCTCAGTCACCGCCCCGCTCTCAGGAGCCTGGCTGGTAGAGATCTAGCCAGAGTAGGTGGTCGCGAGTAAAACCCAGCGGCCCTGTGACCACGCCCACAGGCCTGCGCGCATGCTCACCTGCGAAGGCGCGGGCCTCGTCAGTGGGCACCGCCCGCAGGTGGCGCAAGTCGCTCTTGTTGCCCACCAGCATGATGACGATGTTGCTGTCGGCGTGGTCCCGCAGCTCCTTCAGCCAGCGCTCCACGTTCTCGTAGGTCAGGTGCTTGGCAATGTCATACACCAGCAGCGCGCCCACTGCGCCACGGTAGTACCTGCGAGGACAGGGGCAGGGCGTGGGTGTGAGGAGTGGGGGGGCTCCCAGGCTCTGTGGGCCGCAGCTCCTTGGCCCGAGAGGCGGCCATCGTGGCCTCCAGGGAGGGGTACATGTCCTGAGGCCCCAGCTCTGCTCCCCAGATTTGGCTCAGGAATGTGGGGGCCTGAGGAGGGAGTTTGGGGTCTGGGGTCCAAAGACACCCAGGGGGTCAGCCACCAAAGAGGGAAAGGAAATGGTGACTGGGCTGGGAAAGGGCCACTGCTGGGCAGAATGTCCAGTGCTCACCTGGGCCCTGCCCCTCCAGACCACCAAGGAGACAGGTGGACACACATCCACCCTGAAGGATTAAGGATCTGGGGAGGTGACCTGAGGTCGGTGGACTGAGTCCAGACGACAGCAAGTGACTGATGGGGAGTCGCCTGGGGTTGGGAGGATCTGGAAAGAGGTGGCTCAGTGGGGGTTCTGATGGCTGGGTATGGGTAAAGAGGAGGCCAGGGGTATGGGGGAGGCCAGGAAGTGTGCGAGACAAGGTGCGGGCACCCAGGGGAGCTGATGGAAGAGAAAGGCTGGGAACTTGGCTGGGCAGGGCAGGCTGGGCAGGCAGGACAGACAGAGTGGAGTGGCCCAGGCCAACCTGGATAACAGCCCTGACTGTGCAGCCAGCACCCAGCGACACTGCAGTGCCTCAATGGAACTCCAGGGACATGCCTACTTCAGGGTCACAGTGTGGGCATGACTGGGCGTTGGCCTCCCTGAGGGTCCTACAGCTTCTGGGACAATTGTCCCTCCACCCTGGGCCCCCTACCCAACTCCTCCCATCTTTGGGGGCCCACCGGCCCCACACTTCTGGCCTCCCAAGCCCTGCCACTCACGCAGAGGTGATGGCACGGTAGCGCTCCTGGCCAGCGGTG
Source organism: Camelus bactrianus (assembly GCF_048773025.1). Classification (NCBI taxonomy): domain Eukaryota; kingdom Metazoa; phylum Chordata; class Mammalia; order Artiodactyla; family Camelidae; genus Camelus; species Camelus bactrianus. The sequence goes on from NC_133560.1 coordinate 26,388,314, forward strand.
TCCCAGATCTGCGCCTTGATGGTCTTGCCGTCCACCTGGATGCTGCGTGTGGCAAACTCCACGCCGATGGTGCTCTTGCTCTCCAGGTTGAACTCGTTGCGGGTGAAGCGGGACAGCAGGTTGCTCTTCCCCACGCCCGAGTCCCCGATGAGCACCACTTCGGGGGCAGGGAGAGACATAGGTGAGGTTCCAACAGGTTGGTGGGGAGCAGCGCCCCTGAGCTAAGATCCCACATGCCACCCACATCCACCTGCAGAACCTTCACAGCAGGGCCCTGGGTGCTGCAGAAACAGGACAGCCAGCAGAAACAGAGCAAAGTTGGAGCTGTCGCGGAGTCCCTCGCCCCAGGCATCACCTTTCCTGGTGTGCAAGCGAATAGGGTCCTTCAGGGCACGGCTGCCCCCATTGGGACATAGGGACCCAGGCATCCTGGCAGGCAGGCAGCTTGGGGATCCATCAACCCCCAAACCTCTACGGCAGCCTGGTGGCTGGCACCAGGCAGTCAGGCACACCTGAGACATCTCCGGGGCTGGGAGACTTTGGGTAAGTCACTTAACCTCTCTGGGCTGCCTTTTCCACATGAGTGAAAAGGAAGACGGTAACTGGAGCTACTGCGGGGAGGGGGACATGAGAACGTGTGGGATCAGAGCTCAGTCAGCATCACACACAGACAGGCGGGGAGCAGTTATTATTACAGTTCTGCCAGATTCTTCCTCTGAGGCTCTGTCTCTGGAGCTTTAAGTGACAGGAAGTAAGGAACCTCAAGTCCCACGCCCACCCTGCTGCTTCCCTGAAGACAGATGCTGCAAGCAAATGCACATTAGGCCCCAGCCCAGGCAACTTGCTCAGGAGGAAGAGGAATGTGCCCTTTGGACGAAGCCAGAAGTGACAGAGGCGGCCACCCCGTCTCCCAGGGTCGGGCTGTCCTGCAGGGACGTGAGAACAAGAGCCCTCCCCAGGCAGAGCAGGGCAGGCATGGGCGGTCTCTCCCTCTGTCCCCTGCTTTGTCGTGCTTCCTGTCCCAGCTGTCGAAGCCCTGCCTCTAGGGGCCCAGCTGCCCCGGGCACTGGGGTGGGATTGTGTGAGAGGGTCCAGGAGGGGCCTTGGCCCAGGAGGGCTGCGCTCAGATCCAGGATGTACTGGTGACTTGTGTTGGTGTGTGCACAGGTGTATGTGCGGCGCAGAAGAAACAGCCTTTTTGTTTCCAGACACCCCAGCTGGAAACCACACAGATCCCCAAGTGTGGGTGCCAAGGCTCTGGCATGCCAGGGTGGGTCTGCCTAGTGGGGAACCATGGGGACTGCAGGCTTGGTCACCCAAGGCCCCAATGAGAAGTTTTTCCTTGATGAAAAATTTTACATGTGTGTGTCCAGATTGCCACCACTTCTTACCACCTTCACTTCCCCCACCGTAGACCAGTCTCATTCCAAGTCGCTGTGACAGCCTTCTCCCTGGTGCCCCTACATTTCCTCAGCCTCGATCAACAGGCTGTTCTCTCAGCCACCAGAGGGCGCCTGTGAACACCCGAGTGGGTCCCACCTCTCCTCTACCCTCAGCCCTGCAGGACTCCCACCTCCAAGTCCTCCCTGGGGCCCATAAGGCCTACCTCACCTGCCCTTGTCACCTCCCTGCCCTCAACTCCTCCCTCTCCTCTTTGCTCTGCTCCAGCCACATGGGCCCCTTCACTGAGACTCAGAGATATGCAGGTACCTGCTACCGTTCTCCTGGAATGTTCTTCCCCAGGTACCTACAGGGTTCCTGTCCTCGTCTCCTCTGTGTGGCCCCTCAGATGGCGCGTGACCAAGGAGGCCCTCCCTGCCACCTTAAAGCCCCACTACCCTGACACTCCTCACCCTCCTCCCCTGCCTTTCCTCCAGCACTTCCCCAGCCATCTCACACTTGCCAGGTTTTACTTATTTGTTGGCATCCTGCCTGGAGGGTGGGCATCTCGGACAGTCTGGTTCCCTGCTGTCTCCCCAGGACCTGGCCCAGGGCCCAGCACATGGAATGCACCAGATCGATGCCTGTCGGATGAACGAACAAATGCCAAAGTGGCTGGCAGGGCTTCCCTGACCCGTCTCCCCTCACAACTGGAAGATGCCCAGGTCACCATCCTCAGGCCACAGGTAAGGAGTGGGCAGGCCAGGCAGCCCCTATGACCTAGCATCCTCTCTGAACTGGCTGCTTTAGAGCCAAGAATAAGGAGAGCAAGAAGGGTGTTCAGTAAGTCCATGCACAGAAAGCCCTTGATGTTCCATATGTCTCACGTGACCCATTTTATTTCACTATTAGTTTTTTTAAAGGAAGTACTAGGGATCAAACCCAGGACCTCACGTATGCTAAGCACACGCTCTACCACTGAGCTATACTCTATCCCCTCACATGACCCATTTTATAGATGACAAACTGAGGTACAGACAGCAGAATGACCAGCCCAAGGTACATGGTGAACAGGGATCTGGGCCCATAAGTATCTGCAAGCTCACTCCCACCTCCCAGCCAAGCTCACCAAGCAGTGAAGTCCAGGGCCACCTGGCTGGAAGGTGGCCTGGCAGGATTTCAATCCAAGTTTTCTGGGTCCAGGACTGAGCTAGGGGTCTTGGCTCAGCTTCCTCCTCTCCTAACACCCGAGGCATCCTGACCTCCTAGAGTAGCTGGCAAATTCCTGTTCATCCTTTAAAACCCCTGGGTTCAGGCCTCAAACCACTATATGGCCTAGCTCACAAGACCTGTAACCACCATGCCAGTGTCCGGTCCTGACACCATGGGCACCCAACAGAAGAATGTCACGTTGACTTTAGAGAAAGGTAGAAAGAGGTGGATGGACATGGGCTGGTGGGGCCATGAATCAGCTCCTGGAGCAGGCTGGACTGACTGTGGGGCCCGCCACCCACACCCCTAACCCCTCACCTTCCCTCGGCAGCTATGGGAACCTGGACAAAGCCAGGGAGGTATGTGCACAGTTCTCATGCTCTCAGGAACAGAACAGGAAACGTGGCGAGTCCCTTTGGCCCTGCTTGGTATCCCCTCACCCTCTCACTCCCTTCCCAGCCTTATCTAGCTGTCCAGCCTCAGGGTCCCGTTAGCCCCATCGGTTCTTCCCAGGCCCAGCCAACTATGTCTTCAGCCCTTTAGGCCTGGCTTGACCCCAAAGGCTTTGTTATTGAGTTCCCAGGACCATCCTAGGGACAGGTGTTTACGTAATCTTTCCCTTTATACAGCTGGGGATACCCAACCCAGAGTGACCACATCCCCCGGCCCAAGATCACCCGGTGAGAACAGTGTAGGCCAGAGTAGAACAGGGGCCATCACCACAGCCCAGACAAACGGCGGCAGGAAGGCGGGGCCACCCTGTCAGTCCCTGGCACTTGGTGCCCACTGCAGAGGTGGCCGGCCCCGTGTGCAGGCTGGGAATGAGAATGGCATTGTCCCAGGCACAAGTCATCTGTTGTCTCCAGGAAAGAAAGGGCCCTTGAGGACATAGCCCCCAGCATTTCCACAGAAGTTGGTGGAATCACTGGCCGGGAAACAGTCCCCCTGGGCACACCACTTGGCTGGCAGTACAGGCTAGCCCAGTTGGTAAAAACAAAGAGCTGGCACCTCTTGGAAGCCCTCAGTCCCCTTGCCTGCCCCATGACAGCGTGGCCCCCGTGGGGCCCACACTTGACACTCAGTGACTGAGTGGCCCTTGGGGGGTGCTGGTTCTCCTACTCCAGGCAAAGCAGGGCCCTGCCCCTCCTCCAGGAAGCAGGCCCCGCAGAGCCCAGGCCCCGGGACTGGCAGGGAGAGGCAACCAGGCCACAGCTATTCCCTGAGGGGAATCAGAGAGCAGGGGACAGGTGCCCCAAAGTTGGGTACAGGCAGGACCATCATTCACCATGGGGGAAGCCGGTGTGCTTGGGTTCCAGACCAGCAGGCCTGGTGGGGGGTCCCGCCCAGGCAGAGAGGGATGAGCCCTGGGGTGGGCCTGTCCCTGGGAGCCAGCTGCCCTGGGCCACTGCGGCTGCTTCCCACAAACCATGTCCTCCCAGGGCAGGTGAGTGGCGGGAGCTCTGGGAAGGCCTCAGTGGCCCTTGGGGACATAGCCGCTCCCACTGAGGACCCCACAGTCAGGTCCACCAGAGAGGTCAAGGGCGCCTCCAGGGACTGGTGGGCAGGCTGGGAAAACCGCCCTCAGCTGAGAGGATAAGATGTTAGCAGGATAAATGTGAAAATCTATAATTAGGTACAAATAAACAACCTCACTCAAGGGAGAGGGGATAAGCAGGGAGAAAAACAAACAGAGCAGCAGTGGGGGAAACACCCCAGGGGGTCTGCTGGCCTTGGTGGGGAGGCCAGGGGAGCCAACATGCGATGTGGCTGCCAAGAAAAGCAAGTCAGTTGTCGGGGGGCCCTGGAGAGATGGCAGCCAGTGTCCCAAGTGAGAGATGTTACCCCCACTTCCCCGTGCCCAGGGCAGGGCCAGGGGAAGGGGATTGAAGCCTGGGGGAGACTGGGGACAGAGTGGGGTGTGGGAGGATGGCTGCCTGCTCCATTCCTGAAGGGCTCCCTCAACCAGGAAGCCAGGCTGGGGAGCTGTGAGGTGAGAAAGTTGGTCCTTGTCAACCCTCTGGCACACCTATGTCCCGGATACGTCTCTAACACCTAGGCCCAACCCTCTGCAGGCCACGGGGGGTCTCAGGAGGGTCTGCGGGGTGCAGAATTTCATGTTTCTGTCTTGTTGTCGTATTCATGGTCGGTGATCTGATGGTCAGTGGCATGCCTGCCTGCTGGCTTCCTTCTTTCCTTCCTTATTTGCCAGAGTCAGAGTTTCCTCCTCCTACTGAAGTGAGTGAAGAACTGAGTGTATTTAAAGACAAATATTAAAAGATAGAGGGGACGGTAGAGCTCAGTGGTAGAGCACATGCTTAGCATGCACAAGGTCCCGGGTTCAATCCCCAGTATCTTCCCAAAAAAAAAAAAAAAAAAAGCAGCAACTGGGTGGACCTGGAGATCATCATACTAAGTAAAGAAAGTCAGAAAGAGAAAGAAAAATACTATGTATCACTTATATGTGAAATCTAAAAAAAAGATATAAATGAACTTAGTTACAAAACAGAAACAGACTCACATAGAAAACAAACTTAAGGTTACCAGGGGAGAAGAGGGGATGGAGGGATAAATTGGGAGTTTGGGATTTGCAGATATTAAGTACTATATATAAAAGAGGTAAACAACAAGGTCCTACAGTATAGCAAGGGAACTATATTCAATACTTTATAATACCCTATAATGAAAAAGAATATGAAAAGGAATTTATATATATATATATATGTATATAAAACTGAATCACTATGCTGTACATCAGAAGCTAAGAAAACATTGTATATCGACTATACTTCAATTTAATAAAAAGGTAGCAGGGGATCCTCCGACAAGGTTTAAAGTGTGAAGATGAGGTCTCAGATGACTCGTTTGGGAAATGCTGACCTTGTGGGTTCGACTTTCACTTCCAACCCAGCTTGGGAAAGGTCAGCAGAGCACCTGCTCAACACAGAAAAGGAGGCCAGTGGGGGAGGGCAGCGGGGCAGACGGGCATCGCCCCTGTGCCAGTGTCACAAAGTGTTTCCAGGAAGAGGACTCTGGAGATAACTCCTGGGACGTGCACAGCCGGCTCCGTTGCCCCTGACCCAGTAACTGTACTACTGGGAACAGATTTCAAGGAAATAACCCAAAGGGGAAAAGATGACTTGTACGAACACTTGGAGCTGGGTTATTTATAACAGCAAACGGTGGAAAGTAAGAAGTGGGGAAGGACCACAGAAACCTGGAGGCTGCCGCCGGGAGAAACGCCACCTGCCCTAGCAGTAACATATCCAGGTCGGTGCAGCTGTCTCTGACTGGGGCTGGGTAGAGACAGGCATTAGCCCCAGTAGTTCTGGAATACAGTCTACTGTCACCAGTGCCCAAAGACCTGACAGAGCTTCCTCTGAGACCTTGAGGCCCGGGGCCTGGTGTCTGCTGACCACGCAGCATCACCTGCCAACAACATATCAACCTGCATGTAGCTCCCCAAGTCCACGGTGCTGTGTGACAACTCTGGGCCACTGCGTGGGGACTCCCTCTGCCCAGAAGCCTCTTACCATGTGGATATCCCAGGTAGGGAGTGCTCTATCCCACTCTCCACATTCCCAAGGTTCCCGGAACCCCGATCTCGACCTTCTGGACGATACCAGTCAGCGACAGACACAGACCACACTCCTGGGGATGGCCAGGTTCCCCCAACAAGCGAATGATGCCAACAGCTGTTATGAGAGGCAGACCCTCATGCAGCAAGCAGCAAGGCAAGGGTGTGCTGTGTGGGCACAGGGGTTGGGTCTCAAAGGGGGCTACTGTCGGCCCAGGGAGCCCAGCACAGCAGCACAGAACCTGGCCAAAGCCCAGGTAGGCAGAGAAGGCACTGGAAAGCCAGTGACCCCTACACCAGCCCAGCAATGGCTGCCTGACCTGCCTAGGCCTTACTTGAGGCTCCTGGAGCCCCTCTGCTCCTCCAGCAGGTTGGAGGTGACAGTCTGGCAACCCCAGTCTCAGATCCCGGCCACAAGCTCCCCCAGATACATGCCCTAAGTGGTAAAGCCCACAGCTGGCCTGGATTGAAATCCTGCTCCAACACTTATCAGCTGTGCCTCAGTTTCCAGGTCGGTAGAGAGACTAGGTAATATCCACCTCACAGGGTTGTGGGGAGAATTCCAATGAACTCATGTGCGTAAAGTGCTTAGAAAAAGTGCAGGTACTTGGATAGTGCTATCAAGAGTTCTAAGAGTTAAGAGGTAATTGCTGCTGGGAACCACTAAGAGTGGGTCCAGCACGGACAGTCCCCCACCCCCACCTCAGGTACCCCTCTACGCAATTCACGATCCGCACCCCAACGCAGGGTCCACCCGGCTAGACCCCCTCAACCCCCATTGTCCGCCCCTCCCTTCCCGGGCTCCGCCCCCCAGAGAAGCGATGCCACCAACCAAGACTGGCCCCTCCCACTTCGTGAGGGCCCCGCCCCCACTCACTTATAGGACACGCCCAAATGCCGGGGCGGCCCCGCCCCCAGAAGGCCCCGCCCCTAACGGCCTCTCCCACTGCTCCAGGCCCCACCCCTTCTGGGCCCTGGCCCCGCCTCGGTGCATCCAGGGCCCCCAAGCCTCCCTGGGCCGATTGCCTCGCATGGCCGCGTACCCAGCCCGAAGTTGACCAAGTCTGGTCTGCACTGGCCTTGCCTACTGCTCAGCTTGCCGGGCTCCAAGCCTCGAGCTCGGGCCTGCGCCCAGAACCCTGGAGCGCAGCCTCGGCTCCTGCTCGCCACCTCGTCACCGCTCGCTAGCCCGTCTGTGCCCTACCGACCTCACCTTTGAATAGGTAGTCGTACTCGTCGTCCCGGGTCCCCATTGTCCTGGCGCTTCCGGCGGGATCAGCGACTCCGCAGCCCCACCACAAACACCCTACGGGGGCGGGGCCGGCGCCGCGCAGAGCGGCGGCTGGATGGCCAATCAGCGGTGGATGGCGTAGCGACCGGCACCCAGAGCAGCCAATAAGAGGCGGAAGCAGAGCCTCCGAGGCGGGCGCCGCCGCAGATCCACCTTCTTCACCCTCGGTCTCCTGGAGAAAGGCGGAAGGAATGCGGACCTTTCTGAAGTGACGGCCGCTCCAGCCTATCAGAGGCAGGATCAGGAAGGCGGGGCGGAAGACTGGAAGAATGAAACGGATTGACGGAGCGGGTAGCCAATGAGAGGCTTGACTCAGACAGTACCGGACGACTAGAGGACCTGTCCGGGAAGGGAAATGGGGCTACATCCAGGTAATGTTACGCTATTTAACGTCCCGGTGACGTTATAGGTCAATGCGCGCTGCTCTGCGGGACGCTGCCCCCACCCCCGCTGCCCCTATAAATGACCGTTTCCGGGGGGCATCTGCGTGGGGACACTTTTTCCGCTTAGAGGTTTTCTCTCCTCTCTCTGTTGCAGATTCCATCCCTACACTGGTGACATTACCATACCCTTCTGCCTCAGTTTCCTTCCTCTGTATAATAAGGAAGAAACTCACCTTGCAGAATCTTTGGGGTATAACTAGATCGTTTACCTAAACACATATTAACTCAACCATCCACCGCCTGTCATTAAGCCTTTAACAAATATTTATAAATCCTTACTGGGTGTCAGGCTGTCTCCAACAGGATCTTCCTTTCTCTGTCCCATTATTCTGTTTTATTCCACCCCCTCCCAGGATTTATCACTATTTGACATTAAAGTATGTATTTCATTTTCCATCCTGTTGAAAAACAAAATTCATCTGAGTAAATCTGAAGAGCTAATTGCCTTTATTAAAAGATTCATGAATCAAGCAGCATCTCATCTGTCAAGCAGAGATACTCCCCAGAGGTTGTACAAAATGGAAGGCTTTTCTAGAAAGGAGAGTGGGACAAGGAAGTCATCAATAATTGAAAAATGAAAGCTTATTTGGAGGAAAGTAAGAGTTCAGATGAGGCCAACTTCTTATTGGCTGAGCTGCCATGTTTCCATTGGCTGAGCTTGTTCCTGGGCAGGAAGAAAATCTCTTCTGCTATAGTAAAGCAGTTGCAGTTTCTGCTTGGTAGTGCAGGGTACATCTCTTTTGGTTGGCGTGTGTAATTGACATCCTCCTATTTGGAGAATTGAGCACGGTAGGGCATGAGAGCTCCCTCTGTTAAGTTTTCCTGACTCCCAATTTTAGTTGAGGTTCCTTTTATTAATATTTACAATTCATTAATCTATTTAGTTTCTGTCCCCCACCAACAGAACATCAGCTGGGTGAGGACAGGGGCTGTGTCTGTGGCAGTCACTGCTATGTCCCCAGTGCTCAATAAATGTTTCATTAGTGATTAATATAAATGTAGACCTGTACTAATTCTAATTGTAATGATTGTTATCCCCTGGACCTCAACCCTGGGATGTCCACCAGGCATCCCAGACACCAATTTGGCCTCTTTCGCCATAGCCACTCCTCCTGTGACTCCATCCCCCACTCCCATCATCAGAGCCAGAGGTCATGGACTCCTCTCTCCTCCTTATCCTTTACTTCCTTGCCCCTCTCCCCCACCCCTCCCTCAATTGTCTTATTCTGTCCCTTCTCCCTTCTAAATTTCTGAGCACTTGTCACTCCCCTCACTGGCCACTCGCTAGACTTGTACAGTTGCCTGCTCCCAGAGCTCCCTGCTCTGCTCTCACCCCACAGTCAGTTCTTCCCACAGCAGTCAGAGGGAGTCTTTTAAAACATAAGTCTGATTGTTTCACTCCCCTCTTTAAAAATCTTTCACTCCTTCCTTTAATGAGAGTTTACTGAGCTCTTATCATGGGCCAGGCAGGGCTCTCGGCTGGGGAGGCAGAGTTGAACAAGACAGAGTCCCAGCCCTCATGGAGCTGACAGTCTAGTGGGGAAAGGCAGGTGAGAAGCAGGTAAACAACAACACATTGAGGAGGATAACCTGGGCTGTGTGATGGTGGATCTACTTAGCTAGCGTCAGCTGAAAGAAAAAAAGCACGACCTAAACATTGAGAATAAAAATTCGGTGGACATCTCTGAGGACTTAAGTCCAGGATACAGCCTCTCAGATCGCTGAGGGACTGCTCCGAAGAGGCAGGGGAGGAACCAGGATGTATAGGAGTTTTTGCAACAAAGACCAGGTAGTTGGAACATCAAATGATTACTGTTAATTAGACATCTCAGTTTAAGGAATTTAGTGCTTTTCTATGCATGGAAAGATGCAAGAGTCTGTGCTCATTGAAATCATTCCTTTGAAATGCACCTTAGCTATCCAGGGCCAGTATCCTGTTCTTTCCAATCCTGAGTCCCCTCGGTGCAGCATTGGGGGGAGGGGTGGCAGAGGCTGTGCTGCCTGCTCCTGCCATCCTGAGTTCCCTCTGGCTTGCTGTCACTGTCGGGGCAGAGTGGTAGTAGCTGATGGCTTGGTGACCGCAGCATCCTTTGCTTACTGATACTTATTTTTCATGCACATTAGGGAGGCAGGGAAGGCATCCTGGAGGAGGGAGCATTTGGACTGAGTCTGCAGAAGTGGGAGGAAGTAGTGGGAACAGCATGTCAGGCAGACAGAACAGCAAGTGACAGAGAGCGTCCAATGTCTCTGAACATCCAGGAGGCCATGCGGCCGGAGAGTTGAGTCCAAGGGGCCAGAGATGAGATTAGGTGAAAAGGTGAGGCAGGATGGAAGCCAGACCTGGGAGGATCCTATTCCCTTTGTCCACACCCTCCTGGGCCATTGGCTGGAAGGTCTGCAGTTTCTGACCCAAGCTCTCTCCCCACCCCCAGCTTTGTTCACCACCCCAGCTTCTTGCTGCCCACTCCCCTCCCCCCGCCCCGCCCCCAGCTGCAGCCAGGTGTGGCTGTGCACTGGTTCCCCAGCTGCACTTCCGGCCAAGGCCACTAGGCATTTGTTCTCACAATGCCCTCCTCCTGCAATGCCACCCGCCCCCTCCCCCGCCGCCTCCATCTTTGTAGAATTTTCATCCTTTGAAAACTGACTCAAAAGTGACCTCCACTGCTGAAGGTTTCTCTCCTGTCTGGGTCATGTTCCTCGCCCCGCCCACCCGGCACAGCTCATAGTAATGACAGTGTTAGTAATCATGGCCCCTGTTTATATTATGTGCTCACTGTGACCCAGACATTGCTCAGAGTAATTTTCACAGAATCCTATGTGAAATCCCCACAGCACTGGGAGGACAGGAAGGGGTGGAGTGTGTGGGAGGGCGCAGTACCAGAACCATCCCTGTGTTTCAGATGCGGGAACTGACACCACAGAGCTTGAGTGTCCTGTCCTGGTCCCCCAGGAGAGTGGTGTGGTTAAGAGAACCAGCTCTGCAGTCAGACGGGTCTGGATAGCCACATCCCAGCTCTTGTTTGGTTCCCAACCACACTGGTTCTTCCTGTCACTCCCAGGGATGGAGGGGGCAGGAAGTACTGTTTTGGAGGAGTGTGATGGCAGGATAAGGAACAAGGTTGGAGATGGGAGCCCTCTTTGGCAGAGCCTGAGAATGAAGAGGACATAACTGGGGGGCTCCATCCCCACCTCCACAGGCTGGACTCCCCACCAGTTCCACCCACCGTGGGCTCAAGGGAGACTCTCCAAGCCCACTTGGTACAGGACACCCCCCAAAAAAAGGAGCCTGGAGAGGGTCTGGCCTCCAGTGTTGAGGAGCTCATCACCCACACTGAGCCAGGGTTTCAGCGTCTGTGTCTCCGGCATCTTCCAGCAAGTCACAGGACAGGAAGATCACAGAGGATTTTCCTCTAGTGAAAGAGGCCCCCACTGCCTCCCTAGCGAACACCTAGGGGTATTGGGAAGATAGGTCCTCCTATTAAAACAGCAGCTGGGGCTCGGGGTAGGGTGGATGCTGTTTTTCCCAAACAAGTTCCTTGGAGACAAGGCATCACGTTATTCCAGGCCGTATGATGTGGGTGATAATCTTAGGCAGGGCATTAAATAACACTGAACCACACACTAAGAAATTCCTACCTTTTTTAAATTCTTGAAATCCTTTATTATCCATCAAGGAGAGAGGCTCAGTCTGTCCCAAATGATTTCCTTTTTTTTTTTTTTTTTTAAATTGGAGGCACTGAGGAGCGAACCCAGGACCTCGCGCATGCGCTCTACCGCGGAGCTATACCCCGCCCCCCTCTTGAACAAGTTTCTAATCCCCATCACCCTTTTTAGAGCTCAGATGAAAGGCCAAGAGCCTTTAGAAGGCAACAGGATCTCGTTAGCATTTTCTTCCCTATGTTTTACTGTGAAAAAATTTTAAACGTTTAGAAAAATGAAAAGAATTTTTCAAGTACTCACATCCCAGCACCTAGATTTCACTATTAACAACTTGCTTTATCACACGTCCATTTCTCTGTCTACCCATCCATCATCTTATTTTTTAATGCATTTCAAAGGAAGTTGAAGATTATAGAGGATCTAATGTACAGCACAGGATTATAGTTAATACTCAGTTGTATACTTGAAAGTTACAAAGAAAGTTGATCTTAAATGTTCTCACCACAAAAAGGAAAAGGTAATTATGAGATGTGATGGAGGTGTTGGCTAATGCTAATGTGAAAGGTTATCCTTTCACAATATAAAAGTGTATCAAGTCGACGTGTTGTACATCTTAAACTCACAATGTTACATGTCAATTATATCTCAATAAAGCTGGAAAAAATTTAAATAAAAACAAAGAAAGTTGAAGATAATCAGTTCATTCCCCCTCTAAAACACCACAAGCATACCATTAACTAGAGTTCAGTATTTGTCTATGACCGTTTTTGTAGCTTTTTTAAGGTAAAATTTGCATACAGTGAAATGCACAAATCTTAAGTGTACACTCACTGAGGCAGAGTAACCCAGCTCTCTACAGGTTCAGAACATCACCGACAAAGTTCCCTTCCCACCAGTCAGTCTCTATCCCACTCTTCTAAAGGCAACCACTATTCGTTTTTTTTGTGTTTTTTTTTTTTTTTCACCATAGATCAGTTTTCTAGCTGGAATTTTAAAGCACTGGCAGTTTTGCTTTCATCGAGTTTAGTTTTACCTAACATATTCATGGCAGGTGATAGTGGTTTTCCATATGCTCTGAAGATATGTTTCTATTCTTAAAAACTGGGTCAGTACGTCCCCAGATGCCTGGGAATGAGCTACTTGATGTTTGTTGTCAGGCTTAATTATTAACAGCACACCCCAGACACTCTCAACAGTGTCTCGGTTTGGAGCATCAATTGTTGGTCACCTTATCTGTAATGGGAGGGGCTCTGAAGGTAAGCTTAGTGCAGGGAAGGGTCTTTCTGTTCCCTAGAGTATCCCAAGCACTTCGTACAGGGCTTGGTCTGTAATAGGTGCTCAAGAAATATTAGTTGAATGTATATACACATATATATGTGTATGTGTGTGTATATATATACTATATATATATAGTAAAAAACCAATTTAAAGGAAAACTTATGCGGACTTAGCCCAAAATGGGAAGAATTTACCCAAAACACTGCATGAATGTAACACACTAGAGCTCCATTGTCCAATATGGTGGCCATTGGCCACTGTGGCTACTGAGCCCTTAAACACGGCCGCTCCAAACTGAGATGCGTCATAAGTGAAATCTACACTGGATTCCCAAGACTCAGAATAATAAGACTTTTGTAAAAGCTGTGTCAAATCTATTATTGATAACTTACATTGATCACATTTTGAAATGGTAATATTTTGGATATATTGTATTCATTTGAATATATTTTTAACTCACTTCACCTGTTTTTTTAATTTTTTGTTTCTTTTTAAACTTTTTTTGTTTTTCTTTTTCTTGCTATTCTTTTTTTTTTAATGGTGGTATTGGGGGTTAAACCTAGGGCCCCCTTGTATGCTACGCATGCACTCTACCGCTAAGCTATTACCCTACCCACCTTTTGCTTTTTTTTTTTTTATTTTTAAAAAGTTCCACGTGCATTTGTTTGTTTGTTTTTTGGAGGGGAGGTAATCAGGTTTGCTTATTTATTTTTTAATGGAGATACTGGGGAGTGAAACCAGGACCTTGTGCGTGCTAAGCACATGCTCTACCACTGAGCTATACTCTCCCCGTCTTTTTGCTTTTTTAAAAAATGTGACTCCTACATAAAATTAAATATGCAATTCACATCATGTTTCTATCAAATGGAGGGATGGTAAAAAGTTCATCGTGATTCATATGTGTAACTAGGCACAGGAAGGGCTTCTCATTTTCTCTAGTACTTGCTTCCAGAAAGACTGAGTGGGAGTTTTGTTTTGTAACTTTGAAAATAAAAATGAGATCCATGGACTAATAAGTGAAGGAAATTGAAATCAGGTGTCGGAGGTGGTGGGGAGAACCGGCGTTGTCCTCAAAGAGACCTGGGGGTGTTCCCCCTCCACCCTGGGAATGTATTTATATGGACTTTGAAAACTGTCCACTTTCTAAAACACACGGAAGGACAAAACAGAACAAAATGTTCTGAGGTTGCTTTTATTCCAAGAATTCTGCGGGCTCCGCCCAGACACTGTTGGCACCGACTCGCCCACAGCACCCACACGCCACAGCACCGTGAGGGCACTCAGCACTTAGGGGAGCCCTGGTCCCCCAGCCAGTCAATGTGACTGAATCCGCCATCGAGGGCCGGCCTGGCTGCCCCTGGGTGGTCCCTTTGCATCCCCTACTCCTCAGGCGGGCAAAGAATCAGGCCTCCACGCCCCTCAATCCCCCAGTTTCAGGGCCCTGTGCTCCGTAGCCCTGCAGCTCTGTCCTTCCCAGGGGGTACTTCCTGCAGTCCCCCAACTCGGAAAGGGGGCCTCTCCAGTCTTGGGCATCTTCTCTGTCCACGAGGCTCCAGATGGCCCCAGCCGGGAGCCCCTGCCTGGGCAGGGAGTGACTAGAGTCAGAGTAACTGTCCTCTAGGAACCTGGGACCAGGCCCCAGGGAGGAGGCTAGGAGGCTGCTTCAGCTGCTGTGGGCTGGATCAGCATGGTGGTGGCCTGCAGCGGATAGTAGCGGCCCCGCCAGGTCTTCCAGAAGATTCCCTTCTTACGCTGCTGCCGCTGCCGTGGGATGGAGTGGAAGTACTGGCCGTTAAGGTTGGAGTGGCTGCAGGTGCCGAACCACCAGCCACCTGCCGGGGTCGGAAGAAAAGGAACAGTCAGGCCTGGGTCCTCAGGCCTCCACTGGGGCTGGGATGGGGATGAGGCCGGGCGCTGGACTTCATGCGCTTGAGATGGGAGGACTTTGGCAATGGTTGTCAAACTGTGTTCTGAGGAACCGCATGTGACAAAGAAAACTTAAGGGCTGTGAGCATCCCCCCCTTCCTGGTAACCACAGCTTTTACATGAGTCGCCCTGGCAAGTGACTTCTCTGCACTCGGCACGTGGCAAACGTTCATTAAAACCTTCCTAGGATTGTCATCTGTTTCACAACCATGTGAAATTAACCAGTATCCCATCCTTCTCTGACCCCTAGAAAGGCAGTTTCATATGCCTCCAATTTCATTAGAACAAGATGGGCTTTGTCTTGGCGGCTCTGCCACAGGCTGGCCACCAGCCCACAAACATCATCTCATTGAATTTCATAACAATCCCATGGAGTGGGCACTCTGGTTACACCCATTTTAAAGATGGAGAAACTGAGGAGGGGAGACATGAAGTCAGCTACCCAAGGACACAGAGCAAGTAAGACAGCGAGGAGGGAGCAGATGGAATTGGGCTTGAAGGCAGGGCAAGGATACAGACGGGAAGGGAGGGGATGCCTTGGCCGTGTGGCGAAGGGCAGGCCAGGGAGGGACAGAGCCTGCTCACCAGAGAGGCTCTTTGCGCAGTTCTTGTCCTGGCGGAGGTCGTGGTCCTGGTCCCAAGTAGAGAAGGGCAGGGAGAGGCCGCTGGGCATGATGGTGGTGGCCCCCAATTTGCTGGCAACAGGCTCCGTGAGCTGCAGGCTGTAGGCTGTGTCCTCGCCACCCAGGTGGACAGGGAACTGCAGTGACTGAGCATTACCTTCCCAGTCCTGCAGCTGCACAGACAGGCGGCTGCCCCGGTCCCCCATGATGCGGTGCACCTTCTCCAGGCCCAGCCAGAATTCACCTGCAGCAGGAGGGGCCAATGGGTGAGACAGGCCCACCTCCAGGGCTCCTCCTCCCCCTGTGTCTGGCCTGCTGGAAACACCCACCTTGGGGGTCTCCAAAGCCATCCTTGTAGGCTGCCCAGGGCTGGTTAAAGTCCACGGAGCCATCCTGGCGCCTCTGAATTACGGTCCAACCTCCATCTGCCCAGAAAGATGCAAAGTCACCCCGAGAATTCTTCTTACCAGGGACCCCAACTCCCCTATCTGGATCCCAAACTCCAAACTGCCTCCAAACCAAGAGAGGGCAATGTCCTTCTCATCGGTCCCAGCAGGATTGGAGGAGGGTGGTCAGAGGGAAAAACTGTGGGCTGGACAGCAGTCAGGGACCTGCCTAGATCTTTGTCTCAAAGACCCAGCAGGGGAGGAGGGGGTGAGGTGGGGTGCATCTGACAGAAAGACAATGGGGTCCAGGATAGTTGAAAACTTTAGGGGGCCAGCACATCCCTACCTGAGGTCATATTGCAGTTAACCAGGAATGGTGGAGACCCCTGGGGCTGGATCTGGAACAGTCCACTTTGCCTCTCTCCCTCTTCGAACAGCTCCTGACAGTCCCTGGGCAGTCCTGTGAGGTAGACAAAGGCAGGGGGATTGAAGCAGAGAGCAGAGAGGGTCTTAGGAAATGGGCGTGTCTGGAGGCTGGGCAGTGGATAACAGGGACAGGAGGGGGCAATCCTGAGCTCGTGAGCCCCCCACCACTTGCCTAAAGTCTTCCATGGCTCCCCACAGCCTTCCTCAACATGGTCTATAAGGCACCCCAGGAGCAGCCATCACACGCATCCTCCCTCCCCCCTGCACTGCAGGCCCACCTTCTGGCCACACACCCTCCTGCCACAGGGACTTTGCACATGCTAGCATTCTGTCTGGGACCCTCTTCCCTTCTTCCTTTCTCTGCCTCTCACTAAAGTTTCCAGCTTATGGAAGGGATGATGTCCCTGACCCCCAGACCTGGCTAGGGGCACTGAGATCTTCCCACTCTCCAAAAGTAGGGTCATCTGGTGGTCTCTCTCCAACTCCCCACACTGAATGAAGTCCATGAGGTCTGAGAACATGGAATGGCTCTTCACCTACCATCTGGTAGCCATGCCCAGGCTGATCCTAGCCCACAGCAGGTATTTAATAAAGGTGAATGAATGACTGAAGGAGCTGGACCAGAAGGGGCAGGGGGACAGAGCTAAGCTCTGCTTTGTTCAGGGGTGGTGTAGATCAGGCCTGGATGGGAATGCGGGTACCCCAGAGACCCTGCCCTGGGGTCGCAGGTATCAGAAGGAGAGGAGGAAGGTTGGAGGAGTGAAGGAGGGAAGGAAGGAATAGAGAAAGAGGGACAGATACGTCTGGAGATTCAGGAAGTCTCAGCCCACTCGCTAGCCGGGAAAGTAGGGAAAAGGTTGCCAGAGGGAGGGGAAGCCTCTGGTCGCGGGGTGAGTGTGTCCGCGCTGTGGGGGTGGGGAGACATTTTCCGGCCCGGGGCAGCTCCCCTTTCCCCTACTTTCCTCTCTTCCAAGCACAGCAGGCAGCCCGCCAAACCACCAGTGTGGCTTCTATTAGCACCAGCTGTTTGTCTCCTCGGCTCTGAACTTTTCCCTATTTGGCAGGGCTGAGCCTGGAGTCCCCAAACCTCCACGGGGCCATCCCCTCCCCCACCACATTCCCCAGCCTGGCCTAGGCCCACTGGCCCTGCCCAGAAGCCCTCCCTCCATCCCAGAACTCTGGTGTGGGAGGGTGTACAGGACCCCTACCTGGGTGGGAGGTGAGGGAGAAGGGTGGCAGGGGGAGGTCGAGGAGCCCTCAAGACAAGAGGGCCAGAAGCCAGCAACCAGCCTGAAGGTGTGAAGAGGGGGTCTGAACTTTCACCTGTGGTGGTCTGCAGACCACCACAGATGCCAGGCCGGGTGATGGGGTAGGAGGACCATATGCAAGCCAGCCAGGTCTGGAGCAGTGAACTTGGTGTGGGACACAGCCATTAGAAGCTGGGAGCCTGTGTCAGACACACACAGACATGCTAGGTTGGAGATCTGGGGTGCTATACACAGTAAAGGGGGGGAGGGATGGGGTGAACCTGGACTTTGGGGCCAAAAGAAAGGTGAGGGACCAGGTGTGTGTGTCAGGAGCCCTGGATTTGTAAGAGAGCTGTATCTGGCCAGGGAGATGGGGGTTCCCTGCCCTACCCGCCCCCAAGATCCACACTCTAAGACCATGGAGAGCCCAAACATCAGAACCTCCCTTCTCATCAGAGAGCTATTCTCCCTTCACTCAATTTCCAGCTTCACTAGCTGGGACCCTCTTGTCCACCATCCCACTTTCCTGGAAGGTTCCAACCTCCAGAAAGATGTCCCTGAAATGTACCACCCCCTTCTCCACACCCCTAGAGCAGCTTAAGTCCCTCTTGGACATTCTTTCCCACCCCCTGCTCCAGTTAGTGGCCAGCAAAGCTTTGGGGAAAGCCCACTGGCTTGCTGGGAAGATGAGTGAAGTGGCCCAGCAGGGGAGGGTCAGGGCTGAAGAGGGAGGTGCCACAGTCATCCCTTCACCAGAGACCTGTGAGACCACAGGGACCCAGGGCCAGGGCCTCTCTGCTTCTCAGTAAGGTGGATCTGACAAGGAGGAGGGAAAGAATGCTAAGTGTGTGTGTTGGGTTTATTTGGGGGTGAGGGGGTGGGATTGTCAGAGAACAGCAAAGGGCTGGATACTCACTGTGCAGGCGGCTGATATTACGGGCTGGTCCAACAAGCTGGGCCATCTTGGGTAGCCTCTTCCTCCTGTAAGGCTTGGCCACCCCGTGGCCCAGGTGCATAGGGGCCAGGTGGCCCACCTGAGACAGGACGGGAGGAGAGTGTCAGGTCTGGCTGGTTCAAGCTGCTCGACCTGCCTGGCTCCGCGTCTGGACCCACAGGTCCAACTTCAACTTCCCTCCCGACTTGGGGCAATCATTGGGCACCTGACTCTGCAGATTCTGAATTTTCAGGTGTTGCTTCTCAAGGTGCCGCTGCTGCTGGGCTACCTTCTGAAAGAGTTGCTGGATTCTGCTGTTCTGGGTCTTGAGCTGAGTCTGAGGAGAGCGTGAAAACCCTGGTGAGAATTCAGCCTTTTGCCACCAAGTTCTCCATCCCGTCTGTCTTTACAACTCCCCATCCTTTGAGCGAGACAAGAGAGCCCAGGAAGCCCGGGATGAGCCCCCAACCCCGCCCCAACCATTTCCACTCCCTTCCGGAGCAGTAGGAGCGTTAAGTACCTGCAAGCTGCGGAGGGTCTCTGGGGCGACGTCGCCGCTGGGAGGGGCCCGACTCGCCCGGACGAGCGGAGGCGCGGGGGCCCCCTCGGGCTCCTTGCAGGAGGCCCCGCACGCGCTCAGACGCCGCTCCAGCGCTCCCAGCTGCCCACGGGTGTGCTCCACGTGCTCGCGCAGCCCGTGGCCGAGCTGTAGGAGTCCGTGCGCCAGCACATTCACCTCGTCCCAGGACGCGAAGCGCGGCTGCTCGGGCGGCTCCGGGCGGCCCTGAGCGCTCAGCAGGCCGGCGGTGGCGGCGCACAGCACCAGGGCTGCTCCGGCCGTCGGCGCAGCGCGCATCCTTCCGGGTGGTCTGGGCCCCGGGACGCGGGGATTCGGGGACCCCGGGCGAGGGGGCGCAAGGGGGACTCGGGGTTCCAGATGCGAAGGCTGGAGACGGGGGTCCCTGGCTCAGGCTCGCTTGGGTGCAGAAGCCACAGAACAGACTAGAATCACAGCCGCTATCCCTGGGCTTGGCTATCCCCTGCGACGCTCTATTATAAATAAGCCCATGCGGGAGTGGGAGGAGCAGCGAGGGAGGCGGGGCGTGGTGAGTTGCGGGGGCGGGGTTCTGTGCGCTGGAGGCCGGGTAATTATGGTAGTAGGGGGCGCCCTGGGTTGCAAAACTCTGGCTCCTCGCACCAGGTCTTGACGTGCCTTCTCCGTGCCTTTTCTGAGGACCAAGGGAGACGTGATTCTCCCCATCCCGTGGTGCCCTTCCAAGCGCCGGAATCCCAAGAACCCAGCCGCCCCAGCTGGTCTCAGTGGGGAAAGGGCGGGCTGCATTCTTGACCCCCTTCCCAAGTCAAAAGCTGGGTAAGAGAGACGAAAAAGAAAGGGCCCTGGTGCGCTGAGTCCAGGAGACCGGGGCGGGAAATCTAGGATGCCTCAAACACCCCGCCTCTGAGAGGCTTTCCGGAGAGCCTCTCAAGACCAGGCTTGACCCCCGGGGAGACATCTCCCGGCTCCCACGCTTCCCTGCTTATGGCTTCGTCACTGAAGATTTTTTAACGTCCTTCATCCCACTCCCAACAACTTAGTGCCCTGGTTGGCAGGGCCCGGGTCTGTTTTTTTCAGTCTCCAGCTTCGGCCTCTCTCACCACTGCCCACTCTCTACCCTCAGGGTCCTCACTGTCTGAGTCTGCCTGAATCAAAGCAAGAACCTCAGAACAGAAAGAAGGGATGCACGGAAGGAAGGTCTGCCCCTCCTCCTCCATTCAGTCATTCAACAAACAGTCCTTTGCTCCTATATGGAGTTCCCAGGCTGGTGGAGAGACCCCAAGACTTTGAGCCCTGGGTAGGAACCGAGTTGGGACAGAAGAGGAAATGAGTGAGGCTATGATGTGGACCACGTTCATTCCAAGGCTAAGCATTTATTAAACCGACGGTCACTAAAGTCCTCCCCCTCCGTCCTAAAGTCCTCCCCCTCCGTCCCCACCAACTTCCCTATACCTCGTCAGAAAATTGGGGCTGGCATAGAAAACTGGCCTGCCAGGGAGAACCTGGGAGATGTTGACTCAGAGCACAGACAGAAGAACAGAGTTGACTTGGCAGGGCTCCGAGCCAGCTTAGCCTCTGGAATCTGAAACTGGGAGCCCCAGGGCTGACGTGCAGGTCACCACTCATACCCTTGGCTGGGCCGGGTGCCAGAATGGCAGATCCCAGCAGCAGTGACAGGCAGATGAGAAGGGCAGGGAAAAAACCTTGGCAAGGGGTGGATCCAGATAGCCACCATCTGCCCTGGCAGCCAGCCTGTTCAGCCCCCAGCCCCTGGCTTCCTACTGAGTGGGGGACACAGCTGTTCCAGAGCACTGTGTCCCTCTCCCTGGCTTCTTGCGCTAAGAAAAATGATCACTTTCCCAACTTCATGGTCTTTTCATGATTCACTGTTCAGGGGCTTCTACCTCCATGCCATGTTTCAGAGGGCATAAAACACACCAAACGCAGGTGTCTTAGAGGCACCTGTAGTGAACAAGTCACAAAACAGTTTGTCCAGGGGCCTGGTGGTGGCCCTGCATTACATCCTAAAAACTGTTCTGTGCAATGTACCTTCTCACCCGGCAATGACATATCACCCTGATCAATTGTTTCTTGAGTACCTGCTGTGTACTGATTACTGTGTTGTATTCATATTTCATAATAGTGGGCAAGACACTTCCCCCTCTCCAAATGTAGGCTATTCTGGTCAAAGCAAATGGCATTAGAAAGGTGACACCTGGGCTGGAATCTCATCAGAAAGGGAAGCAGTGAAACTGACTTTTTTTTTTTTTTTTAATTTTTAACCTGTCTGTGGGCAATTGAATAAACTCCCTGCCTTTGGGAGATTTCAGTCTGGAGCAGGACATAGTCTCATGAACAGTGTTTTTCCATCTGTATCTCTATGACCTAGGTTACTGGAGGCCCTAGACTTCTCTACCAGTCTTCAAGCACTGGGCTTCTGATGGGTTGTACAGGAGGAATTCATAATAAAAATAGCAGTGAACACCTCCTCTGCACTTAACATATGCCAGGGATTGTTCTAAAGGGATTACATATTCACTTAATCCCAGTAACAACCCCAAATGAAGTAGGTACTGTTATTCTATTTTATAGATGAGAACACAGTGAAAGAGAGGTTAAGTCCTTGTCCAAGTTCTCACAGTTATCTAGAGAGAGCTAGGGTTTGAGGCCAGGCTGCCCTGACTCAGAGCTGCGTTCTTAGCAGCCATGCTATACCTCCTTTTCCCATCATGGCCCTGCGATCCTGCCTCCTGATCGTCATGCCTTTGTATAGCTCCTCTCCATCATGTAACTGAGAGGATGTTGTTGAAATGGTGGTGGGTGTGACTTCTGAGGTTAGACCATAAAAAAAATGTGGCTTCTGCCTTTTTCTTGATTAGCTCACTTTGAGTGAGAAGCCAGCTTCCATGCTGTGAGGACACTCAAGCAGCCCTTTGGAGAGATCCACCCAGCAACCAACATCAGCTTGTCAGCCACACAAGGGAGCGATTGTAGAAGCAGATCCTCCAGGCCCAGTCAAGCTTTCAGATGATGTAACCCCAGCTGGCGTCTGTTCGCAGCCTCATGAGACTCCGAGCTCACCCAGCTAAGCCGCTCCCAAGCTCCTGATCCATAGAAACTATGAAATAATAAATGTGTATTGTTTTAAGCCACTCGTTATACAGCTAATACAATAGCTAACACTTAAATAATGCCCACCCTGTGCCTGGCATTATTTTAAGTATTTCACACGTGTACATTCACTTATTATATCCTATGAGGTCGGCACACTACTGTTTTTTGGTTTTGTTTTTTAATTAAGTATGGTTGATTTACAATGTTGTGTTAGTCTGATGTACAGCATGGTGATTCAGTTACACACACACACACACACACACTACACACACATATATATTCTTTTTCACTATAGGTTACCACAAGTTATTGAATATAGTTCCCCATGCTATACAGTAGGACCTTGTTAGTTATCTGTTTTATATATAGTAGTTTGTATCTGCAAATCTGAAACTCCTAATTTGTCCCTCCCTCCCTTTCCCCATGGTAACCATAAATTTGTTTTCTATGTCTGTGAGTCTGTTTCTGTTTTGTAAATAAGTTCATTGGTGTCATTTTTAAAGATTTCACATATAAGTGATATCATAGGGTATTTGTCTTTCTCTTTCCAGCTTACATCACTTAGTATGATAATCTCTAGGTCCATCCATGTTGCAGCAAATGGCATTATTTCATTCTTCTTTATGGCTGAGTAGTATTCCATTGACAATACGTATACCACATCTTCTTTATCCATCTGTTGATGGACATTTAGGTTGTTTCCATGTCTTGGCCATTGTGAATACTACTGCTATGAACATTGAGGTGCATATATCTTTTCAAATTAGAGTTCCCTCTGGATATATGCCCAGGAGTGGGATTGCTGGATCATATGATGTCTGTTTGTTTTGTTTTGTTTTGTTTTGTTTTTTGAGTGAAGGTAGATTTATTCAGAGAGATACATTGAAAGGCAAGAGAGAGGCCATGAGGTGTGGGGGTTGGGTACTCAGATTAGAAGTAGGTACACACTCCATAGACAGAGTGCAGGCCGTCTCAGAAGAGGAAGAGGGGCGACCACGAGGTGCCCTATTGCTGGTTTTTATGGGCTTGGTGGCTTCATATGCTAATAAGAAGAAGGACCAGTCTAAGGGGAAGGGGCTGGGATTCCCAGGAAGTTGGCCATTTCCCACTCTTTGACCTTTTGTGGCTAGCCTTGGGACTGCCATGGTGCCTGTGGGCATGTTATTCACCGTGTTAATATATTACAATGGGAGAATAATGAAGCTCAAGGTCTACTAGAAGTTAAATCTCTCATCATCCTGAGACTCAAGACCTACTGGGGGTTGAGTCTTTCACCATTTTGATATTAATTGCTGTGGCATTCCTTGAATGGCTGTGCCCTGCCCTCTTCCATCCTGTCTCATTCCCCTCTCAGAGATTTTACTCCCATAATCTTATGGGGTTGCAGAGGGGCGAAGGTCCGTCTTCTGAAACTGCTACCAGGCTGAGTAGAGGCATTGACCCTGCCTATCAGGCAGTAAAAATCTCTGAATGCCTAATCTAGGGGCCTCAGAGGCAGGACAGCCTTTTGTTTTTGCATCCAAGGGCTGAGGGTGTGGGCTGGATATGATGTCTATTTGTAATTTTTTGAGGAATCTCTATACTGTTTTCCATAGTGGCTGCACCAAATTACATTCCCACCAACAGTGTAGGAAGGTTCCCTTTTCTCCACACCCACTTCAACATTTATCATTTGTGGACTTTTAAATGATGGCCATTCTGACTGGTGTGAGGTGATACCTCATTGTAGTTTTGATTTGCATTTTCTGATAATTAGCGTTTTGACCATCTTTTCACGTGCCTATTGGCCATCTGTATATCTTCATTGGAGAAATGTCTGTTTAGGTCTTCTGCCCATTTTTTCAATTGGGTTGTTTGGTTTTTTTTTTTGTTATTGAGTTGTGTGAGCTGTTTGTATATTCTGGAAATTAAGCTTTTCCATCACATTGTTTGCAAATATTTTCTCCCATTCTGTATGTTGTCTTTTGGTTTTATTTATAGTTTGCTTTGCTGGCACAATACTGTTTTAATCTCTACTTTAAAGAAGGGGAAACTGAGGCACAGGGAGGTCACATGGTCTGAGAGAGGAGGTGTGGGAGAATAAAGTTTCCCGGGAAGACTAGGACTACTGTTAAGCGTAAACCTGCCCAACAATGTTCTATTTTGAATTCTGGCAGGATTTGACGTTGAGTGCAGCTAATGCTCCCATGAGTCACATTCCTGTCCTCAAATTTGCATAGAAGCCAAGCCGCCTCTGCCAGCTGTCTTCTCCCACCCACCCCTTCCCTCACCCATGTTTTAGGCACAGACCTGCACGATCCTACACTGGCCCCACTGGTGAAACCCCACCTGAAGATATGCTTGGTTTGGTCTGCCCAGAAATTTGAATATCAGGAGGTTTCTAATGAAAATCTAGAATTTTGGCTTCTATTGCAAAATTAGAAGGTCCAGCAGGAGTGGTCTACGGTCCTGTTTGTTTGCGATAGGCTAGAGCTGAGGGGAACTGCTCCCCCCTTTTGGCCAAGGCAAGCCCTCCCATCCCATCACTGTTGTGTGACACAGTCCCTTCCATGCTCTGTCTTGTGCAGATCCCTGAAGCCTCTGGTCACTGCCTTTGGGCTGGTGTTTTTCTGTTGCCAGTCTCAGATCAGGTTAAGTGGGGCCTCTGTTTTGGCACTGCACCCTATAGGGCGAACCCCTCCACCAGGCAAGGGGTTGTAAGAGCAATGGATGTATTTACTGGAGCCCACAGACTCCCTTCTAGATCACTGAGTTTCCACTTGGGGTGGTGAAAAAGTTCTGGAACTAGGTAGAAATTGTGTAACATTGTGTGTGCACTTGATGGCACTGAACTGTATACTTTAACATCGTTATAATTGTCCATTTTCTGTTATGTGTATTTTACCACAATTTAAAAAAATCTAATCTAAAAAACAAATCTTGGTAAAACAAAAAAGAAATAGTAAATTTGAACCTGGTCTTCCATATTGTTTTGAAGGTCTATTTAGGGAAGTGGGAGGTTAGAACATATTTTATTATTTAACAGGGGTTAGTGTATCAGTTTTTCCATTGCTGTGTAACAGACATTCCCCAAACTTAGTGGCTCAAAACCATATCCAGTGGACTCAGGTGAGCAGTTCTTTTCCCTCATGACCCTCCCTCACATACGGAAAGAAAAATATATATTCATATATATTTCTATGTATCATGTATATCCATATATAGTTCTATGTATGTATGTATGTACCTATGTATCTATCTATCTATCTATTCATTCTCTCTATATATGAAGAAAGCCACATTTATATACAGGGAGACACATATATACATATAATATGTATATGTATCTATTACATGCATGCATGTATATAATGCACACATATGTGTGTATATGTACATATATATAAAACTCACATAGAAAAAAGATAATACACACACACACTTTTTTTTTTGAACCATTTGAGGGTATGTTGCAGACATGATTAGTGCCTTTGACTACGAACAAGGACACTCACTTACATAACTGTAGCACAGTTAGCAACTTACAGGAGTTTGACCCTGACAAGGTGCTTTATCTAATCAGCAGTCCAAATTCCGATTTCATCAATCATGCCCCTTGTGACCTTTGCAGCTCTGTTTTCCCTCTGAGGTCCCATCCAGGGTCACACAGTGCCTTTCGTTTTGTGTCTCTTTAGTCTGCTTTGTCCTTTGCAACATTGACATTTTTGAAGTGCACACTTTAGAGAGAATATTTGAAGTGCACACATTAGGGAGAACATTCGGCACTTTGCCTTTGTCTGATGCTCCTTTCTGATGATGCAGTTTTTGGCAGTGATATTGTATCCTCCCTTCAGTGTATTGGGAGGCATGTGATGGGTGTTTGCCCCATATTATTACTGTTAATTGTGATTTTTGATATTTATTCTTTCCCTGAGATACACTTGACATATAACATGATATTAGTTTCAGGGGTACATTGTAATGATTCACCATATATATATAGCCAAGTGATAACCACAATAAGTCGAGTTAACATCCATCATGATACAGAATTACAGAATTTTTTTGCTTATGATGAGAGCTTTTAAGATTTACTTTCTTTTTGGAGGGGAAGAGAGATTAGATTTATTTATTTACTTAATGTTTTAAATAGAGATGCTGGGGATTGAACCTAGGACCTCATACATGCTAAGCATACCGTCTACCACTGAGCTATACCCTCCCTCAAGATTTATTCTCTGAGCAACTTTCAAATATGTAATACCATATTATTAACTGTGGTCGCCGTTCTCTACGTTACATTCCTAGGACTTAGTTATTTTTTTTTAACCGGAAGTTTGTACCTTTTGACCTAATTGTGATTATTTTCACTGCTTGCCTTTAATACTGGATGGTCACTGCTATAATGGGGGAAGCACAGGAACCTAAAAAGGCCAGAGAAGGGACCAGTTCCAGTAAGCAAGGCTTTCTGGGCAGGGCCCCCGAGGCTGAGGGATAATAAGACTATCCAGACAAACAGGGTAGGGAACTGGTGACCCAGATTGAGGAAGAGCATGAAAAACTCACCATCGCCTGGGACCTGTGCCCGATTCTTCCCAGACGATCCCAGAGGAATTTGGGGGCTATGAATGTGGACACCCCAAGAGAGGCTGCTGGGCCTCTGGTCAGGGAACGGCCCCCACCACCCCCAGCCACTACCCAAGCTTTTTCCTGTCAGCCTCTAGTCACTTCCAGGTCTCCAGGAAAGGTCAGCTTTAGGGCAGGAGCCTCAGAGGCTCAGGGCCGAAAGGATGACTCAGATTCTGGGCTGGGGCTCCAGAAGGGAATGGAGTGGCCTCTGCCCAAGATGATCTCCCCAGCTCCACCTAGCCTGGGATCCTGCGTGTGTGTGAACCTGCAGCCTTTGTTCCCCAGGACAAACAGCCCTGAATTCACTCAGGAGAGAATAATAACCAGAAAAGTGCACCTTAATTTAGCACTCACCTGTACCCCATCGGGCACTTGCAGAGTCCATCTTCTGTCCCCCTCAAATCAGCCCTGCAAAGGAAAGCACTCCTTTCTCTTTTGGACTGATGGGCAAACAGAGGTTCTGAGATGTTCAGACATTTGGCCATAGTCACACAGCTTGGAAAAGCCAAGATTTGAACCTAATTCTCTCTAGTTGCAAACCACTGAATTTTTAAAAAATTTTCTTTTTTGGATAAGTTACAGGTTTGTTTGTTTTTTTTCCCCATGGGGGTTATAATCAGGTTTATTTAGTATTTATTTATTCTTACAGGAGGTACTAGGGATTGAACTCAGAACCTCGTACATGCTAAGCATGTGGTCTACCACTTGAGCTATACCCTCCCACCCCTTTTTTTAAATTGAAGTATAGTTAGTTACAAGGTGTCAATTTTGGCTGTACAGCATAATGTCCCAGTCATACATATACACATATATTCGTTTTCATATTCTTTTTCATTAAGTTATTACAAGATATTGAATATAGTTCCCTGTGTTATACAGAAGTTCATTTTTAAAAATCTATTTTTACATATAGTAGTTAATATTTGCAAATCTCAAACTCCCAAATTTATCCCTTCCTACCCACTTTTCCCCCAGTAACCATAAGATTGTTTACTGTGTCTGCTAGTCTGTTTCTGTTTTGTAGATGAGATCATTAGTGTCTTCTTTTTCATTTTTTTAGATTCCACACATGAATGATATGTTTTTTTTTTTTATTTCTCTTTCTGGCTTACTTCACTGAGAATGACGATCTCCAGGTCCATCCATGTTACTGCAAATGGCACTATTTTATTCTTTTTATGGCTGAGTACTATTCCATTGTGTATATATACTGCAACTTACTTATCCAGTCATCTTTTGATGGACATTTTGGTTGCTTCTGTGTCTTGGTTGTTGTAAATACTGCTGCTGTGAACATTGGGGTGCATGTATCTTTTCAAATTAAGAGTCCGCTCTGGATATATGCCCAGGGGTGGAATTGCTGGATCATATGGTAACTCTATGTTTAGTTTTTTGAAGAATCTCCATACTGTTCTCCACAATGGCTGCACCAAACTACATTCCCATCAGCAGTGTAGAAGGGTTTCCTTTCCTCCACACCCCCTCCTGCATTTATTGTTTGTAGACTTTTAAATGATGGTCATTCTGACTGGTGTGAGGTGATACCTCATTGTAGTTTTGATTGGGCAGTGCATTTGCACTGTGCCAAAACCATAAGTCAAAAAACCTCAAGAAGTCTCCCTTCCCTAATAGTGTGTCCACATAAAACTTTGTGTAAGAATGTTTATCCAGGTTTACTCATAATCACTTTTGAGGTTTTTCTGGTATGTCTGAACATTTTCCTTTTTTTTTCTTCGTGGGACTATGAGTGATTTCTTTTTCATTTAATTTTTTAAATTGAAGAATAATTGATTTACAATGTTGCATTAATTTCTGGTGTATAGCATAGTGACTCATTTATACATATATATTTGTTTTCATCTTTTTCATTATAGGTCATTACAAGGTATTGAATATAGCTCAATATACTGTTGCAGTAGAACATTTTTTTTTATCTTAAACATTTTCCTTTTAAAAATTGTTATGGACTGAATGTGTTCGCCTAAAATTCACATATTGAAGCCCTACCCCCTAATATGATGGTATTTGGGGACGGGGCTTTTGGGAGGTGATTAGGTCATGAGGGTGGGGCCCCCATGATGGGATTGGTGCCCCTATAAAAAGAGACAGGGGAGAGGACTTTCTCTCTCACAGCACCGTGTGAGGACACAGCAACAAGGTGGCCACGTGCAAACCAGGAAGAGAGTTCACCCTGGGAATTGAATCTACGAGTACTTTGGTCTTGGACTTCCCAGAACCATGAGAAATGTATTTCCGTGGTTTAAGCCACTCCGGCTATGGTATTTCATTATAGCAGCCCAGGATGACTCATCAAAAAATGGTGGGGAAAAAAAATTTAGCAGCCTATTGGAGTATAACTGAAGTACCATAATCTGCACAAAGTTCAGGTACACAATCTAATCAACTTTGACATATGTATACACCTGTGAAACTTTCACCATAATCAAGGTAATGGAACTGTCTATCACACCCCAAAGCTCCCTGTGCCTCTTAGGAACCTCTCCCACTGGCTCCTCCCACCTTTCCCATGTGAGCGTGCCCTGCTTTCTGTCACTGCAGATGAGTTTGCAGTTTCTAGAATCTTATGTAAATGGAATCACATAGAATGTACTCCTTTTCTTTTTGTCTGCTTTTTTCACTCAGCATAATTATTTTGAGATTCATCTCTGTTGGAGTGTGTATCAATAGTCTATTTATTTATTTAGGTTTTTTTTAGTGTTTTTTGCTAGGGGAGGTAATTAAGTTTATTTATTAAAAAAAATTTTTTTTTAATGGAGGTACTGGGGATTGAACCCAGGACTTAACTGCATGCTAAGCATGCACTTTACCACTTGAGCTATACCCTCCCCACTTAATTCTTATTTTTTATTGAAGTGTAGTTGATTTACAATGTTAGTTTCAGGTGTACAGCAAAACAATTCAGTTATACACATACATACATTTTTTTCATTTTCTTTTCCATTTACAGCACATTACAAGAAACTGAAGACAGTTTCCTGTGCTATACAGTAGGCCCTTGTTGTTTACCTGTTTTATATATTGCAGTGTGTATATGTTAATCCCAAACTCCTAATCCATCCTTCCCCCCATTTCCCTCTGGTAACCACAGTTTGTTTTCTATGTTCGTGAGTCTATTTTTGGTTTGTAAATAAAACTTGTATCTCTTTATTTAGATTCCACATATAAGTGATATCATATGATATTTGTCTTTCTCTGTCTGGCTTACTTCACTTAGTATGATGGTCTCTAGGTCCATCCATGTTGCTGCAAATGGCATTATTTCATTCTTTGTTTATGGCTGAGTAATATTCCATTGTGTATATATGCCACATCTTTATCCAGTCATCTGTCGATGGACATTTAGGTTGTTTCCGTGTTTTGGCTATTGTAAATAGTGCTGCTGTGAGCATTGGTGTGAATGTGTTTTTTCAAATTAGAGTTTTCTCCAGACATACCCATTTCTGTATCCATTCATCTGTTGAAAGACATTTAGGTTGTTTCCAGTCTTTGTTTGTTGCAAATAAAGCTACTGTGGCCATTCACATACAAGGTTTTGATGGAATAATGCTTTCATTTCTCTGGGGGAAATTTATTTTAACTTAAAAATTTAATTTCAGTCTCCCTAGTGTGCCTGTCCCCCATCTGCCCAGATACACACCCACAATCACTGTCAATTTTTTATGATCAGTCATTCTTGCATTTATTTATGCAAATATAAGCAATATTCCCTGCTATCTTTACACAGAAGATAGTGTATCGCATGCACTGTTTTGCAACTTTTTTCACTTGACACAGATCTCAGAGCTTTTTTTTTTTTTAAGTCTTTTTTTTTTTTTTTTCGGTGAGGGAGATAATTTGGTTATTTATTTATTTACTCTTAGAGGAGGTACTGGGGATTGAACCCAGGACCTCATGCACGCTTCTACCACTTGAGCTATACCCTCCTCCCCAGAGCTTTTTTTTTAAAGTAGATTTTCTTTTTTTAAAAATTTTTATTTTTTATACATGATCGTTTTAAGCTGCTGATCTCTTAATTTCAAATGCATCTTAGATACCTTGCATTTGTACTCTCCTCCCGTCAGGGTTTTGATATCACATTTTACATCTAATTGTTTTGTGTATCCTTGTCGTCATTTTCTTGTCTTTTGCCTTTTCTTTCCTACCTAGAGAAGTTCCTTTAGCATTTGTTGTAAAGCTGATTTAGTGGTGCTGAATCCTTATAGCTTTTGCTTCTCTGTGAAGCTTTTTTAAAAAAATAATTAATGAAATGATCTTTAATTTTTTTATTGGAGGGGGAGGCAACTAGGTTAGTTTGTTTGATGGAGGTCCTGGGGATTGAACCCAGGACCCCATGCATGCCAAGCAAGCCCTCTACCGCGGAGCTCTACCCTCCCCCTGGTCAAGTATTTTTGGTTGTGGGTTTTTCCATTTCATCACTAAGTATATTGTGCCACTCCCTTCTGGCCTGCAGAGTTTCTGCTGAAAACTCCACTGATAATCTATGGGAGTTCCCTTGTATTTTTTTTTTAATTGAAGTATAGTCAGTTTACAATGTTGCATCAATTTCTGGTGTAGCGTGTAATGTTTCAGTCATACATATACAGACATATATTCGTTTTCATATTCTTTTTTCATCATAGGTTACTACAAGATATTAAATATACTTCCCTGTGCTCTACAGTAGGACCTTGCTGTATACCTTTTATGTTATTTGTTGCTTTTCTCTTGCTGCTTTTAATATTTTCTCCTTATCTTTAGATCTCAGAGCTCTTATCAGCCTATAGAAGCATCCTCATTTTTTATTAAGCTGCACAGTATTCCATTCATGTTTGTACTATAATTTGTTTAACCAGATGCCTATTAGGGGGCTGAGTTGGCCCTAATCTTTTGCTATTACAAACCATACAGCAATGAATAACCTTGCAGGCTGTCGTTTTGTACCTGCACAATTATACCCGTAGAATGAATTTCCCCAAGTGGAATTACTGGCTCAAAGTGGGTATATATTTGCAATTTTGATGGATTTTACCAAATTTCTCTCCATGGAGTTGAGCCAATAGACACTGGCACCCACAATGTATGAGAACACATTACCCCTCAGCATTGCCAATAAATTATCTTATTAAATTTATGGATTTTTGCCAATCCAATCAGTGGAAAATGGCACCCCCACAGTTTACATTTTCACCTGTCTTAGTAACAGATTATCTTTTCAGATGCTTAATAGTCATTTGTATTTCCTTTGCCCTATTTTAAACTTTTTTATTGAAGTGTAGTTGACTTACAATGTTAGTTTCAGGTGTACAGCAAAATTATTCAGTTAAATACATACATACATATATATTTTTTTCTCTTTTCAGATTCTTTTCCATTCTATGTTATTATATGATACTGAGTATAGTTCCCTGTGCTATACAGTAGGTCCTTGTTGTTTAGCTACTTTATGTATAGTAATGTGTGTCTGTTAATCCCCAACCCCTAATTTATCCCTCCCCACCCTTTCCCCTTTGGTACCCATAGTTTGTTTTCTATGTCTGTGGGTCTGTTTTTGGTTTATAAATAGAATTTGTATCATTTTTTAGATTCCACATATAAATGATATCATATGGCATTTGTCTTTTTCTGTCTGATTTACTTCACTCAATACGATCATCGGTAGGTCCATCCATGTTGCTGCAAATGGCATATTTCATTCTTTTTTATGGCTGAGTCATAGTCCATTGTGTGTGTGTGTGTGTGTGTGTGTGTGTGTGTCTTCTCTTTGGCCCTATTTTTTGGAAATTCTTTTGTTGTTCTGTTATTGATTTCTAGAAGCACTTTATTAGGCAGATTGAGTCTTTGAGATATGAATTGCAAACTTTTTTTTTTTGCCTTGTCCTTTGTCTCTGACTTGGCTTTAAATATTTTTACTGTTCAGAAATTTTATGAGTGCATGAGAAAAAGCAATCTTATCAATTTTTAAAAATGTCTTCCTGGGGCAATGGGTGAGCTC
This sequence comes from Camelus bactrianus, assembly GCF_048773025.1. Lineage (NCBI taxonomy): Eukaryota > Metazoa > Chordata > Mammalia > Artiodactyla > Camelidae > Camelus > Camelus bactrianus. Next base: position 26,420,964 of record NC_133560.1, read on the forward strand.
AGTGGTACAGTGCACTATTAGCATGCACGAGGTCCTGGATTCAACCCCCAGTATCTCCATTAAAAAATAAATAAATAAATAAAAATAAAATATTTTAAAAAATGTCTTCAAGGTTTTAAGGCACCAAAAATCCTTCCACATTAAAAGCTAAGATTCTCCTTTTTTTCCCTTGCAGAACATTTATGTTTTATGTTCATGCTTGGTTATTTGATTCAACTTTTAACATCTTAATGGACCAGTTGCATCATTTCCCTAACTAATGATTTATTGTAACAGTGACTGACGTTCTGGAAACAACCTAAATGTTCCAACATTAGGGAACAGCCATCGAGTGCAACACACTTTCAAGTTGCAAACTATTTCAAGGAAGTACTTAGTGACCTGGGGAAAGTATCAGGGTGTGTTAAATGACAAACTTGAACTGTCTCCAGTAGCATTCCAATGTTTCTTTTTAAACTTGTTTATGAGAAAACAAGCTGGCGAGAAACACAGAAATGGGCTCATAATCCCAGGCAGGGCTTCTGTGGACACATTCGTCCGTTCATTAAGATACTGGTTGATGCTCATATCACAAAAGAGAGACAGCCATGTCTCTTTTACCGGCAGTGCCTGTCACCACCGGTGACATTACCTTCCCGAAAAATCACACTTGAATCTGCAAAAATCTCTAGAATATACAAAATCCAAAATAGTACTAATGAGTCACCTGTGGCTGTCAAGCATTTGAAAACTGGCCACTCCAAGTTGACATGTCCCTAAATGTAAACAACACACCAGATTTGGAAGACTTGGTTAAAAAAAAAAAGAGTGTAAAATAGCTAAGTTTTTAATATTCATTGCATGTTGAAATATGTAAATTTTGGATATGTTGGGTTAAATTTAAACGATTCAAATATTTTATTTTATGTTTTGAAATGGAAGTACTGGGGATCGAACCCAGGACCTCATGCATGCTAAGCATGCGCTCTACCACTGAGCTGTGCCCTCCCTCCAAACGATTAAAATAAATGTCATCTCCTTTGTTTTAGTTTTTAAAGTGGCTAGTAGAAAAATTTAAATTACAGATGTGATTTGTATTTGTGGCTCACATTATATTTTTATTAGACAGCATGGGTCTAGATCTAGGCAGTAATTTTTACAAAATTCAGATGACAGGGGAGCATCTTCAATGACATCACAGGGGTACAGTCAGCTAGATCCAAACTGTGAGAGATGCTAGAGGACAAATTTTTTTTTTTAATAAATAAATTACAACAACAACAACAAAAAGATGGTGAGAGAATTTTTAAATAAAAGAGATTTTAAAATATTTCAACCAAATGCAGCCAAATGGATATTTGGGGCTCCTGATTCAAACCATCTCTAAAATAATAAAACAAAAGATAACAAAACAAATAATAATGTTTATGAGACAATTACAGATTTGAACACTTATTGGACATTTGATGATATTAAGTTTTTAAAGTGCTATTATGACTTTTTTTAAAATTTGCAGATGAGTTTATTCAGGAGCCCATGGGAAAAATTTTTGAGAGAAATTAAAGACTGAGATAAATGAAGTGATATCCTATGTTCATGGATTAGAAGGCCTGACATTGTAAAAATGACAGTTCTTTCTAAAGTTATTTGTAGATTTAGTGCAATCCCAATAAAAATTTTCATACTTTTCTATAAATTAAAAAACTGATACTAACATTTATATGGAAATGCAGAGTTAAGCAAAGCCAAGGCACTCTTCTTTTTTCAATTAAAGTATAGTTGATGTACAATATTATATAGGTTACAGATGTACAATTTAGTGATTCACAGTTTTTAAAGGTTATATTTCATTTATAGTTATTATAAAATATTGGCTATATTCCCTGTGTTGTGCAGTATATCCTTGTAACTTATTTCATCATAATGGTTTGTATCTCTTAATCTCCAATTCCCTGTATTGCCCCTCCCTCCGTCCCTCTCCCAAATGAAAACACTAGTTTGTTCTTTATATCTGTGAGTTGTTATATTCACTAGTTTGTTGTGTTCTTTAGGTTCCCCATGTAAGTGGTATCATATGGTATTTGTCTTTCTCTGTCTGACTTATTTCACTTAGCATTAATACCCTCCAAGCCCATCCATTATTGTTGCAAATGGCAAAATTTCGTTCTTTTTTTATGGCTGAGATATTATGAGCATTTTTTTAAAGAAATGGTCCTTATCTCTTAGAATGCATACTCAAATATTTATAGATGATGGAGCATCTGGGATTTGCTTCAGAATAATCCAGCTGGGGAGGAAGTGGGAGCCCAGGAGGAGGTGAAACAAGGTTGAGACGATAATTGGTGTTCAGGTTATACAAACTGCTTTTTTTTTTCACTGTGGGAAAACATACATCATATAAAATTCACCATCTTTACTACTTTTAAGTCTATAGTAGCATTAAGTACACTTCTCTACTTTTTTGGTTTAAAATTCTCCAAAATGAAAGGTTAAAACACAATCTTTGAAGAAGCAAATGGAGATCCAAGTAAACTATGTTGGTAGATTTCGCTTTTCTTTAAACTGAAGTATCGTTGATTTACGGTGTTGTGTTAGGTTCTTGTGCACAGTACAGCGGGAGATCCAGTACTGATGGTCTGCCGCAGCGATTTCTAGTTCTCTCTTAGTTTCTTAATTTTCTGTGATGAATATGTTAATTTTTAAACATGATTTTTGCAACAGTAAGAAAAAGCTAGAAATGGCTTTCTTTTCTTTCTTTTTTTGTCGCAGAAGGAAAATTCCTTCTCAAGTAATACGCTGACAAGCGCCATACCCCGGGATTTGGCCGGAGAGGCGCGCCTCCTGGTGGCGAATCGGAGAGCGGCTCGTGCGCGTCCCTTGCCGCTGTCCCGGGCTCCACGGAGGGAAGGGAAGAGCTTCTGGCTGCTGAGAGTTCCCTGTGCGCGACTCCTGAGGCCAGAGGGGCACTGGAGGTGGCCTTGAGGTCCCATCCTATAGGCTGAGGGATTCAAAGGAGGATTCAAAGATGAGTAGCAACTTTCCTCCTCCTCCCCCCACTTCCTCCTCCTTTTAAGCCATCACATTTATTTGACAGCAATTCAGTCATTTGTCAATGAATTGAGGACCGATTGTGTGCCAGGCCCCGTTCAAAGCACTGGACAAAGGCCCTTGCCCTAATGGAGGTCGCATAGTGACTGTGTGAGAGAAATCCAGTAAACAAATAAAGAAAATACATAGCATGTTACATGGTGATCAGTACTAAGCAGAAAAACAAATCCAAGAAGGGGAGACAGGAGATAGGAGGAGTCCTGGCAGTTTTTAAACAGAGTGGTCAGGAACTGTCTCATTGAGAAGAGGATGTATGAGTAGTGATACGAAGGAGGTGAAGAGGTAAGTCTGGTAGGTATCTGGAAAAAGAACATTCTCGGAAAAGGGAATAGTCAGTACAAAGGTCCTGAGGTTCCCAAGGCAGGACTATTCCTGATGTGTTTGAGGAAGAAGGCCGGCGTGGGGGCAGGGAAGAGAGAGAAAGGGGAAAAGAAAAGAGAATAGTACCCAAATGTGTTAATAGGTTAGCATTTGGTGGATTTGGGTAAGGAAGACACACACACACAAATATAGGTGTATATATATATACACTTTTTTTCTGAATCTTTTGAGAATCAGTCATAGACCTGAATCCTTTTTATTTCTAAATACTTCAATTTGTGTTTCAAAAAAAAAAAAAAAAAAAGATGTTCTCTTACAGAGAGACATCTCTACTTTGTTAACTCAGAGGCTGAATAGCTCTTTGCTGCAGAGGGCTAGCCTGTGTACTGTAGGATTTTTAGCATCCCTGACCTCCAACCACTAAATGTCAGTAGCACACACACCCTTGGTTGTGATCACCAAAAATGTCTTCAGCCATTATTTAAGGTCGCCTGGATGACAGAATTGCGCCCCTCCCCACCCCACTCCCACCCCAAACTGAGAACCATTGGTTATATAACTCCAATACAATGATCACAAACAGGAAGTTTAATATTGATATAATATTGCTACCTGAACTACAGACGTTCAAATGTTATCAGTGGTCCAATAATGTCTTTCTTAGAAATTACTATTATTCTTTTAATTTTATTTTTAGGGGGACGGTAATTAGGTTTATTTATTTATTTGTTTGTTTACTTATAATGGAGGTACTGAGGATTGAACCCAGGACCTTGTGCGTGTTAAGCAGGCACTCTACCCTGCCCCTTCTTAGGAATTTTTATTTTCTGGTCTCCAGTCCAATCCAGGATCATGCATTGCAGACAGGTGTCATGCCTGGAACGTCCTTTCTCTTTCCTTGTCTTTTATGTCATTGACATTTTTGAAGGTCATAGGCCAGTCATTTTGTAGAATGTCCTTGTCTGGGATATTGCATTTGTCTGGTTTTCCTCTTGATTAGATTCAGGTTCAGCATCTTAAGAAGACATTCCACAGAAGGGATGATGTGTCCTTCTCCATGCATTATATCAGGAGGCACACAATGTCCATTTGCCCCATTGCTGGTCATTTAAATATAATCACTTGATAAAGGCATTATTTGTTTCTCCTCTGGGAAGTTACATTTTTTTCATAAAATACATTCCTAATAAATATGTATTTTATGGACAGATACATCGAAGCTACACAAATACCCTGTTTCTCATGAAATTTTAACCATTGATGATGCTTGCCTGAATCAATTGTCCTGTTTGGTTGCTTTTAATAATTGTTTTAGATTAAAAACTGAATAAACTCAAAAGTCTGCTTTTCACGTATGTGTGAGGTGTAAAGAATAACAATGAAACATACATTCATGTAACTTTCAACCAGGCTAAGAAAGAGGTAATATCAGGACAGGTGAAAACCCAGTTCCTGCCTGGGGATGGATATAAATTGTTCAAAGCTGGGGATGGTGGGGTCTTTGAATAACTAGGTGGGGAGACAGGGATGAATTCCAGAACTACTCAAGTGGTGAAACTCACAGGATATGGAACAGCTGGGTTTTGAGCCGGGGGAGGACAGTGGAAGGTGGAGGGTGAGGGTGGGGACTGGACAGAGAGAGGCTGCCCTTGGGGCCGATGAGCCCTCAAATCTGGGGGTGTGGGTGGTGAGGGGCGGGCACAGCCTCTCCAGGGCAGCTGGGCATTCCAGACTGGGGCAGGGGCTGCTCTGGAGTTTCCAGGAGGCCCTCAAACTGGCAAAGAGGCTGAAAGTGGCTTCCAAGAGGTTCATGTGCGTCCTGGAGTGGCAGGAAGCCTCCCTCTCTTCTCCTCGGGCTCAAGTGTCAGCCTGGGACGGGGTGGGACAGAGAAAGGTCACATGTCCTACCATAAATGTTGTTTGGAATCCAGAAGAAAAAATCCTTAAGAGGTCTAAGATAATTGCCTCTCTTTCCCTCACCCACCCAATCAAGGTGCCTTCTCCCTGTTACACACTTCCATGCTGGCTGGTGGGTCTGGGAGGCTCTTCCAATGCTCCTCGGAAATCTTTGGTCCACATGGAGTTCAAATTCACCTTCTGTTCTTTCATTCAGTGAACAAGTATTTATTGAGCACCTGCTGTGTGCCAAGCTTTCTTTGAGGCTCTGGAGGACCCGACAATGGGAAAGACAGACAAAAAAGTTCTTGCCCATTTGGGGCTGACATTCCAGTGAGGAAAAGACAGACCTGAATAAGAAGGTTATAAATGCTCCGGCACAAAAATAGTGCAGGCTAGGGAGGTGTCTGGAGTGGAAGGGAAGGCAGGCAGGGGAGGCAGCATTGGAGTAAAGATCAAAGAGGGCAAGAGGCAGGGGTTGGGGATGTAGCTCAGTGGTAGAGCACATGCTTAGCAAGCATGAGGTCCTAGGTTCAATTCCCCAATACCTCCATTAAAAAAGGAAAAAAGAAAAAGCTTGTGAAACATGCATTGCTTGTAAACCTAAGACCAAAGAGCACAAAACAAGGAAGAATAATGTACTTAATGACTTAATGTTCTCATGATGTAGATGCAGTACAAATATATATATATGTGACCACGAATGGGGAGAGCATACATATGCAAGAGATGTTTTTAATCTGTTTTTAGTAACATATTGGTGGTACTGTTGCATTGTTATTTTGAGACCATTGTGTGAGCAATGTTGATTAAAGCAAATGAGTAATTATGAGACATTGTAATTCTGCCTTCTCCAGAACCAGGATTTTTACAGAAGAAAAAAGCAACAGATAGTTTCCTATTGCTGCTGTAACAAATGACTGCAAACCCAGTGGCTCAAAACAACATTAATAGGTTATTTTACAGATCTGGAGGTCAAAAATCCAACATGGGTCTCATCAGGCACAAATCCAGGTGTCCTCAGCACTGCATTCCTTCTGGAAGCTTGGGGGCGTGGTCCATTTCCTGACATTTTCCTGCTCCTAGAGGCCAGTGATCCATAGCTGGTGGCCCCCCTTCCAATGAGGACAACACTCTGACCTCTGCTTCCGTTGCCACGTCTCCTCTGACTCTGACTCTCCTCCCAACCCTTATAAGCACTTTTATGATGACATTGAGCCCACCTGGATAATCCAGATTCGTCTCCCCATCTCCAGGCTCTTAATCACATCTGCAAATTCCTTTCACCACATTGTTCTGTGGATGGGTTCCACAGATTAGCATCTTTTGGGGGGATGTTAGTCTTTCAAACACAAAGAGGTTGAGTAAAAATCATGTAGTCCGGAAACTGACCTGGAAATATCAGAATGAAGTCATAAAATATTTTATATAATAGGATATGTACATATATTATACATATATTCATAAATGTTATAATATATTACATGCATATAATATGTACAAATTATATCATGATACACAATTATATACTATATTATAGTACTATATTATAGAGTATAGTATATAATTACATACTATATTATAATTATATACTGTTATATACTATATTCTAGTACTTAGTATACTGTATTATAGTACAATATATTATATGTTCTCTCTATATTATGATAAATATATATATTTCCCTTTACTTAGCTCTGTTCACCAAAAAATATAGACGTAATGACCAACTCAATAGCAAATGAGCATTCCTAGCACCCAAATGAATATAATTTCCCATCAAAAGAAACCAGAGCTTCTTGGGGATTCTGGGTGATGCTAGGTCTGGGACAGGATATGTCCAAGCTGTGCCTGGAACATCTGGTCATACAAGACAGTCAGAGAACTGTCAGAGTTACTTCAAAAAGTTCCAAGTGGGGGTTGGGGGAGGGTATAGCTCAGTGGTAGAGCACGTGCTTAGCATGCATGGAGTCCCAGGTTCAATCCCCAGTACCTCTATTAAAAAAAAATTTCCAACCAGTAGAAGCTCCCACTGGCCAGGTGGACCCACCAGAGAGGATAATGGATTGGAGTATGATGTGTGTAAATCCGTAGCTCATAATGACTTAAAAAAAAGAAGAGCCAGCCTCACTGATCACTTTCAGAGGCTTATGGGGAATTAACTCACTATTCTGAAAAGTGGTCTGTAAAGAGAAAATCAGGCACTTCTATTTGCACGTGCCATTGAATGACCAAATGGGACATAGGGGAAGTACCAGGCAAAGGAAGAATCCTAGCTAATAAACAAGGGAGAAATGCTAGGAGGAGGCTGTCACTATTTTGCAACCCCCAACAAGTCACTCCTCAGTGCTGCAAGCCTCAAGCAAAGAGAGACAGATTATAAGCCGGCTGGTGAAGGGATCAGCAACACCCACCATCCTGCCAAAGGAATCAAACCCTAGTCTGACCTCAGTTCTGGAACCGACTACCAATTTTCAGGGAAGATGAGTGACAGAGGACCATGCCGGAAGTGCAGCAGGAGGATGAGATCAACACCACCCAGGCTGAGGGAAACGCATGAGGACAAACAGCCTGAGTTGTGCAATCGACTCACTGTAAAGGAGGGGAGGGGTGGAGAGGGAACCCATGAATTAAAAAAGACTTCGAAGACATATCATTTTCTTTTTGCAGGGGCAAGACTAAGCCACGGTGTCTAGAGACTCAAACTTGCATGATCAGCTATTCAGAGGCAGTGATTATTTAAAAAGTCACAACAGTGGTTACCTCACTGAGCAAGGAGGTTCCATGATTGGGAAGTGGTGTGTGGAGGGACTTCTGGGGTGGATGACGATGTGCTATTGTTGACCCGGGTGGACGTTATGATGATGTTCACCTCCAGCTGAGTTTCTCAAACTCAGCAGCATTGACAGGCCAGATAATTCTTGGTTGTTGGTGGTGGGGGTACTGCCCTATGCATTGCGGGATGTTTATATTTAGCAGTCCCTGGCCTCCACCCACCAGAGGCCAGTAGCAGCTCTCCCCTACTCCATCATGACAATCAACAATGTCTCCAGATATTGCCAAATGTCCCCTTAGAGACAAAGTCAACCCTGGCTGAGAACTGCCCAGCCATAACTCCTTAAGTTATATATTTGTTTTATGTGCTTTCTTGGACTTGGCTCTCTGTGTGCATTTTATTGTAGAACAAAAATACTTTTTAAATTCCAGGTGGAGTTTTTATAGGGGAAACTCGACAGAATTCTACAGTTTATCTGGAAGGACAGAAAAAAAGACAATGGTAAAAGCCCAGATGTCGTGCAAAAAGTGGAGCATCTGATGTTAAAATATATTCTAAAGCTACAATAGTTAAAACTGACTGGCACTGGGACAAACAGATTGATGGATTGTAGGAATGCAGTTACTTGCCTCCAATGGGTGCCACTTTATCAGATGAAGTCTGCGCTGCTTCAGACACACTCTTCTGCCTGTCTCTCCATCTTCCCTACCACCAACACAATGACCTAGTCAAAGTTCTGAAAATACAGTGCTTCCCACTTCTCTTCGTTTGCACATGTAAATTTCTCTTACCTGGAGTAGCGTTCCTTAAGTGTCACCCCTGCAGGCTGCCTCCGTGGACCCTCCAGGTCAGTAATTTGCACCCTTCCTTCTCCTCCCATAGACTGCAGCTCTCCCCTTTCACCCCGTGCCATAAACCTTAGCTTGAAAGTCTGTCTCCTCCTCTCAGCTTTGAGGTCCAGGATGGCAGGGATTTCCCCTCAAGGACCTGCACAGTGCCTGGCACGCAGTAGGTACTCAATTAATGCTAAATTAATTATAAAAAAAATCTGCAGAGTCATTTGAGGTCACAATATATCAAAATGGGTTAAAGAGTTCAATGTAATTTTCTTCCCTTTTAAATTTCAAATCATTCTTTCAACAAACGTTTATTAAGTACCTGCTGTGTGCCCAGGGCGCTGGATAAAGCAGTGACCAAAATCAATCGGTCCCCTGTCTTTATGGGGAGACAGATGGTAAACAGTAAATAAATAAATAATAGCGATTCCTGTTTTTTGTTTTCTTTTTTTCTTTTCCAGACTGAAAATAGCTATTAGGTGCATAAAACAGAGTGACTGGAAAGATAGTGGCCAGAGAAGGTGTAACATTAGGGCTTTTGGGGGCAGGAACACACAGGTTGAGCCCCCAAAGGTAGGAGAAGGTGGTCCAGTGAACAGGTGCAGGGAAGAACAGTTCAGAAAGGTGGAACAGCCTGTGCAAAGACACTGCGGTGGGAAAGATCCAGGGTCCAGGCAGTCCTTCCAGCTTCCACCAAGGAGATCTTCCAAATACGCAAATCTTCCTGAGTAACTCTCCTACTTAGAATCTTCCAGTGGCTCCCTGCCCCCTATGGATCAAATCCAAGCCCTTTAGCCCTGCGATGGGCAGCACTTGGGCGCTGTGCTCCCAATTCCCGCTGGTCCGCCCTCAGGACCGCCACTCCAGGCCCCGCCCCCAGCCCCGCCTCAAACTCTGGGGGCAGGGCCAGCACGGCCCACCCCGTCTCACCATTGGACAGCTTGGAGAGCCTCGGGCGCTGGTTCGCTGATATGGCCGTCAGTTAGGGCCAAGGCCTTGATAACCAGTCCCCGAGCTTCGAGGGGGCGGGCTCGGGTGCGGGCGCGGCGGGGGCTGCGGCTTCAGGTAAAGCACCAGCTTGCGGGGCACCGATGGGGTCCTTGGGGGGGGGTCAGGGGACCCACTGGGACGGGGTCTTCCCTCCCAGCCCCTCTGCGGGCTCAGCGCGCAGCGACGGGGCGGGCGCCTGCCTTCTGGCTGGGACCCCTCCCACACTGGGAGCCCCAGGTGGGCATAGAACAGAATCGGGGGCTCTGGATTCGTGAGACCGCCTTCCTCCCGCCCTTCAGGAGCTAAGTAGGGGGCTTGTTCGCCCTCTAGCACCCCAAACGACTCCGGGACCCTTTCCCAGAGTCAGTCCCGAACAGCTTGGGGATCCGGGGCCAGCCCCTTGCACTGGACCTGAATGTTGAGGGGGGGTGATTCGGAAACGGTGTTTGGGGGGAGGGACGGACGGCCCCCGGGACTGCAGACAATGGGCCCGGATGGAACCGCCCGGCGGAGTTTCCTGGAGGAAACTGCTCTGTCCCTGTGAGGCCGTCCTGAGGGGACAGGGGGATGAGGGGGTGCTGACCTCAGTACCTCCCCCTCCCACTGTCATCGCCCTTACACTAACCTCAGGGGTCTGAAAGTCCCGCCCCAACATTCTGGGGTGCCACTAGCCAGGGCCTCAATCCAGGAAGACGCTCCCTCCCCAGGCCTGGGATCCGCACAGCACCGCCCGCCGAGTCCCTCAGCCCCCAGGTTTCGTGATCACAGCTCCGAGTCCTGAAATAGTCCCTTGGGGCGGGAGTGGGGGCGTAAGGCGTCGGCTCTGACGGCCTAATGAGGGGGTCTCAGGCAGAGGCTCCGGATCTAGCCATGACAGCTCGGGCAGGGAGCGGAGTAGAGGGGAGGGCAGTTGCACGCCCCCACTCCTGTGAGGCTGCAGCCCCTGGAGCCGCCGGGGTGTGGGCCTGCTCTCCCCTTCAGGGACCGGTAGACTGGGAAGGCCGACCCCCTCGGGCTCCCTGCCCCTCCCGAGGAGGGGAGGGCTGTGTATAGAAAGCCATCAAGTGAAGCTGCCAGAAACACCCGCAGGGCTGCCTGGGTTCAAATCCTGCTTCTGCTGGTGTATGACCTTGGGTGGGTCTCTGTCTGCAACTCAGTTTCTCTATATGCACAATGGGGGATGGGATAATGATAAGAAAACCTACCTCAGAGGGTTTACCTAGGATTTTTTTTTTAAGTTAACACCCATAAACTGCTTAGAATAGAGGCCAGCCCATAGTAAATGGCAAAAGTGTTGTTATTATTACTGATCATTCTTGGGGCATCCACCCATTTTTCTGGCCATTCTCTGGGTCCAGCTGCTCAAGCTGGCTGGGTCTTAGGGATTGTCCACAGCTGGTCTTTTTTTTTTTTTTTTTTTAGTTCCCAGGTTCTCAGATTGGGGTGTGACCAGATCACTGGAGGAGGGGGCTGACACTTCACTGAGTAGCACAGCCAGCTGTGCATGAGGCAGGCCCAGACCCCTAGGCCCCAGCCCAGGTTTTTTTCCATGACCCAGCTCTTCCCTGGCCGTTTCCTGAAAACAAATCCTGAGAGGTACTGGCTGTCCTCCGTGATGACCGGCTGCCCTGCTGGCCCGCCCCTCATCGCCCGTGTGAGGGGACAGGAAACAGCTGCTTCAGGACTGGAAGTTCCCCCCTCCCTTGTCCCCCACCGCCTTGAGGGGGTGGGGGAAATGTCAGGGACCCAGGTTGGACAGAGTTGGTGAAAGGGAGGGTTCCCCCTGCAGTGGAGCAGAGTGAGTCAGGTGGGTCAATGGATGCTCAATGGCTGGGGGGTGTTAGGCATGTAGGTGGTCATCAGGCATGCAAGAGGCCAGCAGGGGTGACCAGGAAGGTTACCAGGTGGTTAGCACAGATGGGTAGTAAATGAGGGCAAGTACAGACTGGGTCCTGCCGGTGGAGGGCTGGACAGACTAGAGGTCCCCAGATAAGCAGAGCCCACTCTGAGGGCATTTCCCGTAGGCAATTGACTTCATCGCTTTATGCCTTAGTTTTCCCATCTGGAAGAGGGGGCACCATCCTGCCTGCAGGATTGTATGTGTGGGGTTTACATTTAATCAGGCAGGGAATACAGTAGGCACTCACTACAAGCTGCTTTCCCTTCCCTGAGGGTGTTTCATGTGGGTTCTTGAAAGCTCCAGATTTCCTACCATGTGCTTTCTGAATCAAAGTTTTGGATTCGATATTTGTCCTCATTAAATATCACATTAATAGATGTGGCCCAACCTCCCTCAGTTTCTTAGAGCCTCCATCATGTCACCCAAAGAGTAACTCTCCCTTTAGCCCCAAGCTCGGCCGCAGCTCTGACAACCTGGGTGCTTGTGGTTCCACTACAACCTCTTACAAGCCAAGGGCAGAGCCCTGTGGCACTCCACTAGAGACATTCCAGGGAGCCTAGTTTCCACTGATTTGCATCCCCTTGGTGCATCTGGCCCACAGCTCTCTATCATTCCTAAAGGATCGCACAAGTGACGTTGGTATAAATTCAGATGTACAATTATATCTTGTTTGCACTCTAAGGGAAAAAATGTAAGAAATTCAGTTTTTGGTTTTTTGTTTTTGTTTTAGTTTGTAGAATCTGACCAGATGAGTTTTGAATGAGCCCACAAAGGGCTTCCAACTCTCACCTTCCTCTTCTGAAGGTTGGCACTCCACCCCTGTGAGCATCAGTTTCTAAATTTTCCCCAAGGACTGACAGAAAACTCAGCAGGTCTGGAATGCACCTCCCCCTCCCCAACTCTTGTTCTTTTGACTGCCTTCCTCTCTTTTCCTTTTAATATCTTTCCTGCCTCCTCCTGCCCAGTGGACAGAGGCCTGGCATCTGGGGGGGGTGTCCCCCCATTCATTCATTCCAAAGTTTCAAGGCCACTGGAGGGAGGAGGGAGGAGAAGTCCTTTGTGCGCAGGTGGGTGGGTGGAGAGGACCTCTTGGGTCTACTCACTCAGAGTCCAGGCTGACCCCAGGGGCACAGCCAGCAGGACTGGACCCAGCCCCCGACTCACCCCTCTGGGGGCCTTTTTCAGGGTGTGTCTGGCAGCTACTCCAAGAAACATGGCCAAGTTTGCCCTGAATCAGAACCTGCCTGGTGAGTGTGCAAAATGGGATACGTGAGTGTGTACAGATCCACACTTGGTGCCCAGGTGTGGTACAGCCCTGGAATTCCATCCTTTGCTGAGTAGCCAAGGGTCCCTTTATAAATGTCCATTGGAAAATGTCATGGCCCTGCTTAAAATCTGCCTATGGTGCCTTCTCACTTGTGGAATAAAACTCCAACTCCTCATGGTGGCCCAGAAGGTTCTCCACAGTCTGGCCAAAGCCCACCTCTACTGCTCCTCTCTGCGCTCCCTTCCTTCACTCTGCTCCGGACATCCTCACCCCTACCCTGCTCACTCCACCCCAGGGCCTTTGCACAGGCTGCTTTCTTTTCGGAACCTTCTGTCCCCAGATGCTTCCCCCTTCTCATTCAGGGCTCAGTTTATATGTCCCCTCTGCAGGAAACACGCCCTGACAGCCAGAGCCAAAACCCTGCCTCTTCCATTTACTCTGTTTCATCGTTATTATTATGATTGCCCTAAGCACCACGTGGAATGATTGTGTTTATTTACCTGCCTCCTACAAGAGGGCAGGGATGCTTGTCCTGTTCACTGGTGTGCCCGCAGCGCCTAGAAAGGTGCTTGGCACATAGCAGACGCTCAGTTGCACTCATGATTGCACTTTTTGGGTGCAGAGAGGAGCTTAAGCCTCCAGTGTGCAGGGTTTGGTGCAAGTGGAGTCGTGCGGGTGTGTCGTGGGCCGGTGGGGGACGCGCTCCATTTGTCCAGTCTCTCCAGGTCTCCTAGGTCTGACGCCCCCCTCCGCCCCTGTCATGCCTGCAGACCTGGGTGGCCCTCGCCTGTGCCCCGGTGCCAGTGGAGGCGCCCGCAGCCCGAGCTCGCCCTACTCGGTGGAAACGCCATACGGCTTCCACCTGGACCTGGACTTTCTCAAGTACGTGGAGGAGTTGGAGCGCGGCCCCGCCACTCGCCGCGCTCCGGGACCCCAGGCTGCGCGCCGCCCCCGCGCGTCCCGGACCGGCCTCGCGGGCGCGCGCAGCCCTGGAGTCTGGACATCCAGCGAGTCCTTGGCCAGTGACGACGGTGGGGCGTCGGGCGCACTCTCCCCGGGCGCACCTTCGGGGTTGCTGCTGCCACAGCTGTCGCCCCGCGCGCCCGTGCGCAACCCGCGCGTCGAGCACACTCTCCTGGAGACCAGCCGGCTGCTGGAGCTGGCGCAGGCGCAGGAGCGCGCGCCCAGCCCCTCTCGCATGGGCCTGCGCAGCCCGCGCGGGTCCGGCCACAGCAGCCCGGTCCCCAACCCAGCCCCCGCCTCTCCTGGCCCCGCGCAGCTGCAGCTGGTGCGCGAGCAGATGGCAGTGGCGCTGCGGCGCTTGCGCGAGCTCGAGGAGCAGGCGCGCGCGCTGCCCGAACTGCAAGAGCAGGTGCGCGCGCTGCGCGCAGAGAAGGCGCGGTTGCTAGCCGGGCGCCGGCTGCCGGAGTTCGACGTGGAGGCCGAGGCGCGCCCAGAGAAGCTTGCACAGCTCCGGCGGCTCACCGAGCGCCTGGCCACCTCTGAGCGCGGCGTTCGCTCCAGGGCCAGCCCCGGGGCTGACGGCCCCGACGGGTCGGCTTCTAGGCGCAGTGAAGGCGTTCTGCAGGTCCTCGACGGGGTGCCCCAGACGCGGGAGGCTGGCACACAGACCATGCTGGAGACGGAAGAGGCGGGAGCCCAGGCAGTGCCAGAGACCCAGGAGGCCGGCGTGGGGGCAGCTCCCGAGACCCTTGAGGCGGAAGCTTGGGTAACCGAGGCTCTGCTGGGGCTGCCCGCGGCCGCCGAGCGCGAGCTGGAGCTGCTGCGTGCCAGCCTGGAGCATCAGCGCGGGGTGAGCGAGCTCCTGCGGGGTCGGCTGCGCGAGCTGGAGGAGGCCCACGAGGCTGCCGAGGAAGCAGAGGCAGCGGCAGCGGCAGAGGCCCGGCCCCAGCCGTGCGAGGCTGCCACCCAGACCCCCTGGGGTTGTGCCGAGAAGGCCACGCAGACAGAGACCCCCGCGGAGGCCCCTGCTCCGACGCAGGAGAACCTGCCTGGACCCACAGATGGGGACATGGCGGTGGCGCCCACGGGTGAGTCCGAATCCCTCGGTGAGCCCTGACTTGCCGGCCTCCGAACTCGAACTCAGTGTCCTCATGTGATATCCGCTAGGCACCCTCAAGTCCATTATGAAGAGGAGAGACGGTACACCTGGCGCCCAACCCAGCCCCGGACCCAAGAGCCTGCAGTTTGTTGGGGTCCTCAACGGAGAGTGAGCACTTTCCCCCTGCCCATTGCAGCATCTGAGGGGACATGGACTCGGGTTTGAATCCCAGCTCTGCCCCTCGCTCGCAGCGTGGTCTTGGCAAACCTCAGTGTCCTCATCTATAAAATGGGGACAGCCACCCCCACCTCGCAGGACTCCAGAACGAGCCCACAGGGGAGGCTCAGCAGACGCCTCCCACCCTACCCCCAGGTATGAGAGCTCATCCAGCGAGGGTGACAGCAACAGCGACAGTGAGGACGGCGCTGCTAAGCCTCCGAGGAGCAGCTCCTCGGGCTCAGGTGACGACAGTGGCGGCGGATCGGACTCAGGCACCCCCGGCTCTCCCAGCTGCGGGGAAGCCCAGGACCCCGAGCCCGAGGCAGAGCCAGAGCCTCAGCCGGGAGCGCAAGGGAGGTGAGCACCGGGGACACCGAGTGGAGACCGCTGCTCTCTTTCCCTTTTCCCCACCCCAACCCGGCCTGAGCCTCTCTCCCTGTCTGTCTCCTCGGTAGGTGCGAGCTGAGCCCGCGTTTGCGGGAGGCGTGCGCAGCGCTGCAACGACAGCTGAGCCGACCCCGTGGAGTCGCCCGCGACAGCGTGAGTGTCAGGAGAGCCCCTCACAGGAGGCCTGACAGGGACCTCCTCTGACACCCACCTAGGGAAGTGCATCAGGTTCCCTAGAGTTGGGGCGGAGCGTCCCAAGTTCTGTCGCACCAGGGACCTCCACGGATCCCAGGCTCTCTAAGGGAGCGCTGATCTTTCCCTGACTTCCCAAAAGGGGTCCACCTCAAGCCCCAGCCCCACTCCCGGACTCCCCAGAGACATGCACTCACTGCCTTCCTCAGCTCCAGCTTCTCCCACAGGCTCTTCCCCAGAAGGGGAACACTCTTGCCCCCTCAAGCCCTGTACCCACAGTGACGGTATTCACTTCTCCAAGAGGGTGCAGCCCCATGGGTCCACGCCCCTCCTCGGACACGGAGTGACCATCCTCTCCTACCTGGGTTCCCAGCCCCGCCCCTACAGCCTCTGGGACATCGCGCCCTGGACCATGGCTGAAGTCTGCCCCCACCCCCACCCCCACCCCGTTTTGGCAGGGCGCAGCGCGCCTGGTGGCCCAGGAGTGGTTTCGAGTGTCGAGCCAACGGCGCTCTCAAGCGGAGCCCGTGGCCGGGGTGCTGGGCGCGGTGGGGCGCCTGGGACGCGAGCTGCTGGAGCACGTGGTGAACCTGGCGGATGGCAACGGGAACACAGCCTTGCACTACAGCGTGTCCCATGGGAACCTGGCCATCGCGAGCTTGCTGCTGGATACGGGTCAGCATTGAGGGAGGAGGAGGGCGCCAAGCAATAGGGAGCCACAGAAGGGAGAATCTGGGCAGGTCCTGGCTGGGAGAGCTGGGAGACTGCAGAGAAGGGCTGGCCAGGCAGAGGGCATCGCTGGCTCTTCCATGGAGGTTCCATGACGCACTGTGGAGAGACTGACCTCTCCAAGATCTGCCCTGACCTGCCTCTCACTTTTAAGGGGAAGGGAATTCCAGGCTCTGGGATGAGGTAAGACCGAAATTTAGGGGGATTACTTCATCCCACCGGCTTTAGGTTCCTCATCTGTGAAACGTGGTATGCAACACCTCTCTCCCTGGGCAACTGTGATAATACACAAGTAGAACAGGGCCGGGCATATAGGTCAGCCCATGGTCACCACGCCTCCTGCTCCTGGATCTTCAGCCCTGGTGCTCACCTCCTCCCTGAGCCCCAGTATCCAGCCACCACCTCTCCATCCTCCAGAGGAAGTCTTCACTGGTCAGGGCTGTGACTTCTTCCTGGGATGGGGCACCAGGCCCACAGTCCACCACCAGGCCCTGCATTGACTCCACTGTAACACATTTCCAACACCTGCCTCAACATTTTCCCCTCTGGAGCAGAGATCCACACACCCAGGTGTTGTTGAGCCCACAGACATGTATAAGAGGCTTCTAGGTACCAGTGCAGTGACTGGATGGGGGTGGGTCACCCACATACAACTGCTTTCCCCCGTGGGACTCACAGCAAAGGTGATAGTGGACAGCAGATACACTGCCCGCCAACTGCTCTCCTGGGTGTCCTCTTTCAAGTTCAGTACCCTCTAGGGCCTGCCCTTGGAGGCCTCTCAACTGTCACTGCAGGCTTAGGCAGGTCCCACTGTCGTATCCCCCATGCTACCTCCCTAAACACACAGATCCGTCGTCCCATCCCTGCAGGTCTTGGTGACCAGGAGGAAGAGCACAGCTGCTCTGGGATGGACAGGGAGCTGTGGCTTGGGAGGAGGGGATGAGGCATGAATTCAAGATACTTTCTGGGCAGTTCCTATCTTAATAAAGAGGGCTGGGGACGGGCTGCGGCAGGTGTCAAGGCAGACACAGACATTGGTCACAAGAGGCCCGAGGTTCCTTGGACCCATTATTCCCTGCATTTGAATCCACCCTCAGCTCCAACTCCCCAGACCGTGCTGTGGGCCTTCTGGTTCTCATGTGCGTCAGCCTGGCCCTCCACCTAACCCCTCCCCAGGACCCTGAGCCCTCAGTGCACCGGCACATAGGGGCTGTTTCCCCTCTCCCTGGAATGAAGGGCCCGTACACAGCCGTGTCCTTGTTCTTTATCTCCACTTCCAGACTGCTTCCCCTTCCTCCCTAAGTATCCCCCGGAACCTCTTACTGGTCAGACCACTACCCACCTCGCCTCCTGACGTCTCCCTCTGACCTCAAGTCACTCTTCCATTTCTTGAATGTTAACTCTCAGCCGGTTCTCTTTCTCTCTAGCCTAAGCCTCACCAGTTTCAATCGAAACAGATGATGAACCTGACTGAGGCTTGGAGGGAGGTAAGCGGACTAGGTTGGGCTGGGGGTGTCCTCTCCTTGGTTGACAGATTGCTCCCCTTCTCTCCCCAAGGGGTCTGCAACGTTGACCACCAGAACCGAGCCGGCTACTCGGCCCTCATGTTGGCTGCACTCACCTCTGTGGGGCAAGATGAGGACATGGTCGTGGTCCAGAGACTCTTCTGCATGGGCAATGTTAACGCCAAGGCCAGCCAGGTGCGCAGACACCTTGTCCCTGAACCTGAGTCTGGGGGGGTCACTTCCACTTCCGGAGCCAAATATCCCTGACTTCCCTTCCTCCGCCCTAAGAGCCCACACCAGCCCTATCTCCTCCTTCCCCAGACAGGACAGACAGCCCTCATGCTGGCCATCAGCCATGGCCGCCAGGACATGGTAGCAGCCCTCCTGGCGTGTGGGGCAGATGTGAATGCACAGGATGCAGATGGGGCCACAGCGCTGATGTGCGCCAGTGAGTATGGGCGCCTGGACACTGTCCGGCTGCTGCTGGCCCAGCCAGGCTGCGACCCTGCCCTCCTGGACAATGTGAGCCACCACAGGGCTGGTGTGGGGGTGGTGGGGTAGCCGTGCCTTGGTTCAGGAACCTGATTGTCCCCATCCTCCCTCAGGAAGGTACCAGTGCCCTGGCCATTGCCCTGGAGGCTGAGCAGGACGAGGTGGCCGCTCTGCTGCACGCCCACCTGAGCTCTGGCCAGCCTGGTCCCCTGGTGAGTGCAGCCCCGCTGCCATGTGCAAGTTTCCCAGCTGCACATTCAAGGATACCAAGTGTGCTCCAGGAGTGGGAAACCTGGGTCTGAATTCTCTCGTGTGGTTGGGACTTGATGTTCAACCTAAAGAAAGCCCAAGAGTTAGACACACCTTCACTTTACAGGTCCCGAGCCTGAGGGCTCCAGAGGGGACGTGACCTAAGGTCAAAGTAAGGCTGTCAGACCTAGCTCAGACCTTCATGTCAGTGGATCCTGCTACTGCCCCCAGGGAGGCTCACAGCAAAGGAACAGGGGAGCCTTTGGAGTCAAGCAGGGCAGGGGAAGAGGATGCAGACTCCCTGCAAGTTACAGCTTCAGGATGGGAACAAGGAGTTTGCCAGCAGCAGGCAGGAAGGGCTGGTCTGGGGGCTTTAGTTTGTCCCCAAGGGGAAGAGGCTTATATTCAAAAGGCAAGTGCCAGGTGATTCTATTCTCAGCACTTGCAGAATTAAATTCATCCAGTCAGGCTGCCCATCCTGCACTCTCCTGCAGAGATGTGGGAAAGGAGCAGTGGAGGTCAAGTGCCTCTTCCAGGTCAGATGGGCCAGAAGCAGGATTCAAGCTCCGCTGTAAAAGGTGGGGTCCCTGCTTCATTTGCAGGGATCAGTGGAGAGAGGCAAGCCCTCCACTTGGTTAAACGTCCGAGTCCCAGGGGCTGGGACCCACAGTGTCCTGCTCGCAGGATACAGGACCCCCTCTCCCAACCTCTCTCACCAGTTGTCCCCTGACTCTCCCATGGCCGTGCCTGGTGAAGGAGAATGCAGCGACAGTGAAAAGGACCCCCAGCCTCAATGACTGGCCTGACTCGCTGAACCCAGAATGGGGGAGAGACCTCTCCCTCCCCCACCTCAGCCTCTGGGCATAGCAGGGACCAGGGGTTGCATCCAGATGCTAGCCCTAGACCAAAAGGATGGCTGGGATGGCTCAGTGGCCAGAGGGGCTCACCTGGAACTCTGCAGGGTGAGGTGGGGGCTGAGAAGTGATACAACCCTAGTCCACCCACTTCTCCAGCCTTCTACCCTAATAAAACATTCCTAACTCAGTTTGTGTTATTTGAGATCCATGACACATAGTTCTCTCTCTCCTCAAAGAGTAATGCCTTGTTGGGAAAACTACTCGCCACGGGGTGGATCAGTGGCCACCTGCGGCGGCCCCACAGGAGGATTTTATAAGCCTAGTGACAATGCAGACAAAACCCCCAAGTTTACATACAATATAAATGCTTTATTAACTAACAGTCAGGAGATCATCCTTGTGGGCCAAGTGGCCAGACCCAGACATCCAGGACCCTGTAAACAAATGGAACCATGAGATGCTTAACAGCCCCAGCCCTCTCAACTGGTAACCCCTATTTTGCCAACCATACCCCTCCTACACATCCCACCACGAAGAGTCCCTCACCCGTGGGCATGGCGATAAACCTCCCTACCACCAACCAAGAGTCTAACGGTGACCCGCTGTTTTTCACTCCAGTCATGCACTCACTAGCCACAATTTCAGCGCAGCCTTCGAGCCTCTCGCTCTGACTCCAATAGGGTCAGCACGTCTCCCTCGCGTACGGGGCCTTTCACGTTTCGGATGATGGAGCGGCTCGTGTCATCCATGAATTCTACGCGCACCTACGGGGCCCGCGGCGGGAAGGGAAGAAGTCAGTCGGCCACGAATATGCACCGTGGGATGGGCAGCAAACTTAGTTTCAGGGGACGTGTCTACAGAGACAAAGGGGGACTGAGGCTGGGAGGCAAGGCTGGGCCTGGAGAAAAGCCGAAGAGGGCCCGAAACGTGAAGAACAATGCTCTCAAGGGCCAAAAGAAGCCACCAGGGGAGACAACTGCCGCTCTGGGCCCGTCGGGGACGGCAGCACAACTGTGAGGGCGTAGAACCACACAGTGGTCGTTAGGATAAGCTGAATCTCGAGAACGAGATATGTCAGAGCTCGTAGAATGAGGTCGACAGAGCTCAGACCGGGAGGGCAGGGCCTTGGTGAAGCTTCGGACCCTCCGTGAGCCTTGGGGAAAAGGGGACGTCGGTTCTCAGATACCAGGGAGTTGGGCCTGGAGGATGGAAAGAGTCATCTTCGGAGACTCAGACCCCGAACTCCTTTACTCCCGACCCCTCACCTGAGTGCACTGTCCCTGCGAACCGGTCCGGCCCAGCACCTTGGTGACCTGGGGGAAAGAAGGTTGCGTCAGACCTGCCCACTCGGTTCCTCTACTCCCTCCTTCCTCATCCAGGTCCCCAAATCTGAGTATCTGCCTCACCCTAGCCAGCTTGATGGGCTGCACACGGCTCGTGTCCATGATGGCGGCGCGGCGGCGGTCGGGCGGAGAGGAGTCACGTGGTTCGGAGAGACCTTTTATATGAAATCTGAGCCCCGCCCCCCCCCCGCTCTCGCGAGACCATACGCCATGTTCCCAGCAGTCCTCGCGGTAGAAACGTCACTGGTGCCCTTCGGTGGAGTAGGGAGATGGCGTCCGCTACCCGTTTTATCCAGTGGCTGCGGAATTTGGCATCCGGGGTGCGCGGGGTGGGAAGGGCTGCACTGGGAGGGGGCTGCGGGCTCCGTAAGCCCGGGACCTGGTCCCACCACTCACCTTCTTCCTGCATCTCTGGGGTGCAGTGCCAGGATTCCTCTAGGTCGGGACCCCTCACTTAGCCCGGAATCCCGGACTCATGTCCCCTTCAGCCTGAGACACACCCACCCCCATCCCCAGCCCTTGGCTCTCTCTTGACTGGGGTCCCACTCAGGCCTGGGTTCTCTCTAGTCCTGTACCTTCTTAGCCTTGGATTTTT
The DNA here is from genome assembly GCF_048773025.1 of Camelus bactrianus. Lineage (NCBI taxonomy): Eukaryota > Metazoa > Chordata > Mammalia > Artiodactyla > Camelidae > Camelus > Camelus bactrianus. The sequence goes on from NC_133560.1 coordinate 26,442,667, forward strand.
GTGGCCCTGGCCTCCAGCTTTCCTCTTCACCTCCATGGCTCATATCCTTGTCGCCAAATGCCCATTTCCCGCCTCCGCTTCGTTTGTTCATCCTCGAACTGCCCCTGTTCGCTGGCCTTCTCTCTTGGGGTACCCTGCGGCCTGACCTCCTTCCTCTTTCTCCCACAGCAAGACTTGCAGGCGAAGCTGCAGCTACGTTACCAGGAGATCTCCAAGCGGTGAGCAGGCCCCGCTCGCTGCCCAGAATCCAGCCAATGTCCTTCCTCCACCAAAAACAGACCCGTGTCCTTTTATTAAACCCTGGAACGCTGGGCCGAAATCCTGCCCCTAGACCCCTAGCTGGCTGTGGAGGCAGAAGTTTGCTTTTAATCATGCTGGACTATGTCGAAGAGAGCTGCTCTTGGAACGGCCAGATTGGGCATGAATTCTGTGTGGGAGTCCTGAGCGTGATTTGCAGTCGTCAGTGTGGGCCTGCCATTGTTACCATCCCCAAGCTAGAGATGAAAGTATTCGAGATTTGCAGAGAGGAAATCATTTGTTTAAAGTCACTCAAAACCCAGAAAGTGACAGCTGGGATTTGAACCCAGCGGTGTCTCAATTTCAAACCCATTCGAGTTTGAAAATTACTTGATATTTACAAGCCCCTGCTATGTCCTCAGCTCTTGAGGATACCCCTGCGAACAAACAAACTCTTACTCGCATTCCTTTCATGGAGCTCATATCAACGGAGAGGGAGAAACATAAGATAGTAGGGAAATAAACACAGCAAATGAAAAACATTGTTCTGGAATGCTCTGAAGACAAAACAAAATGAGATGGGCTGGAGGGTGGCTACCTTAGGTCAGGCGGTCAGGAAAGGGCTCTTCAGGGATCTACATTTGAGTCACCTGAAATGCCAAAGGATAATTGTTGAAAAAACATTCTGAGCAGAGGGAACAGTCAGCGTCAAGGCTGCAAAGCCTGACAAGAGCCAGAGTAGGAAGGAGGCCAGTGTGGCTGAAACACTGAGGAATAGGGGACCACAGTGTGTGTATATATATATGTAAAGCAGCAGAGAAGGTTGGCATGAAAGGCGGAAAACTAGCACTAAAACAACCAAATTTATGTGAATGTCTACATGTTGTACCTAATTCCAAATATCAAAAATTTTAAATTGCTTTTCCATCTGGGGTATTTGGTGTCCTGGCTGAGGAGACAGTTTTGTAAAATTTTCAATTTTTAAGGAAAATGATGCCCCTGAGTAATTCATTTGGGCCTTTCTGTTGGGTGCTGGTTCTTCTTACCTTTTCAGTGCCAGGTTGCAGAAGGCTTCTTCCATTCCCGCAGAGGGTCATCTCTGCATTCCAGGGGTTAAGTAAATTCTAACTTCTACAAAAGATACTGCTTTTAGTCACGCTTTTCTTTCTTTTTCCTTACTGAAGTGTATTTGAATTACAATGTTGTGTTTCTGGTGTACAGCATAGTGATTCAATTATACATACATATTCTTTTTCATTATAGGTTGTTACAAGATTCTGACTATGATTCCCTGTGCGGTACAGTAGGACCTTACTTATTTAGGATATTGCTTTTCTATTAAATTTTTAAACTTTATTTTTACCCATATTGCTCTTTTTTTCCCTTAATGCAATGGCTATCACTTGTTTTAAGAAACTCCTAAACCCAGAATGGTTAAGACCATTGGTTAAAAATGTAGTTGAATGAAAACCCAATCTTTTTATGACTTTTCTCCTGCCTTCCCTCTCTGCAGCGGTTTCCAGGGAAGCTTATTTTCTGTTTGGAGGTTAGCGATGTCTTTTCAGGACTCAAACTTTGTATGTTGACCCCAGGATTCAGCCCCAGTGGGGACAGAGCTCTGCTTGCTCCCCCTCTGGCTTTAGTGACCACAGGGTGGCAGCAGAGACCTCAGTGGACAAAGTGCTCTTTTAGTAATAAGCCTTGGTCCCCAGCAGGGTTCTCTAGAGAGTCCCTGAGATTACTAGAAACCCAGAGATTCTGTAGCCTGGCCTTTGGGGACAGAGCCTCTCAGAATGAGCCAAGTCTGAGGCTGTTGCCCAAGCATTTACTGACTGTGACTTCTGGATAGGTGGTAGGCAGAGCCTTAGACCCCTGCCCCTTCACTTCCCGAGACCCTGCAGGTGAACATGAGGCCAGCTGCCAAGCTGGGCCATGGAGTGATGGGAGCAGACCTGGGTTTCCAGTCTGGGCTTCCTGCTTCCTTGGGAGGCTTCCCAGACTTAAGGGTCCTTTATACCCACCACATCTGGGGCAGGTGAGGGACGTGGGGTAGGGCAGTCTGAGGCCTTGTCCTCTGGGAGCTTCGCATCCAGTGCAGGGGCTCCTACCTGCTTCTGGGTACTGGCCCCTCCCCAGGCCTGTGGCCACAGCAGCATATCAAGGGATCCCCTTGGCCTGCAGCACATCACAGTGGCTGCCAACCCCACACTCCAGGCCAGCCAGGCAGGGACAATGACTGTCATTCTGTTTCACTGACAGTGTTCTTTGTCCTCAGGACTCAGCCTCCTCCCAGGCTCCCTGTGGGCCCCAGCCACAGAATCTCCAACAATTACTACTGTACTCGCGATGGCCGCCGGGAAGCCATGCCGCCCTCTATCGTCATGTCCTCGCAGAAGGTGCTGGCGTCCGGCAAGCCAGCAGAGAGGTGAGGAGGCCACAGCCCCCCTCCTGCCATCTGCCCTTTTTCCTGCTTGTCCTTTGCAAGGAAATGTCCTTGCAAAGGGCCATCAAGCATCAGCTGTGGCAGGAAATGTGCTGCTGGGGGCTTCTCATCTGAGAGCTCATTGAATCCCCACCTAGCCTGCCTGGGTGGGTTTCCTGCAAAGCAGAGGAAGCTCCAAGTGCCCTTCAAGGGTCTTGGAAGAAGCCCAAGCGTTGTTTTTGTAATTTTGTATTGTTCTTGAAGAGAAGATTGTGTAAACCTCAGGCCCCTTAAAACCCAGTTTTGTCCCTGGCCTCAGGTATTGTCTCTCAATTAAACAGGGACAATAATGGTGTTTACTTTAGAGAGTTCTGTTATGACAGGATACCACAGACTGATGGCTTCAAAACAACAGAAAATTCTTCCTCACAGTTTGAGGCTGGGAGGCCCAAGGTCAAGGTGGCTGCAGATTCAGCGGCTGGTGGGGGCACGTTCCTGGTTCACAGATGGTATCTTCTTGCCACGTCCTTACGTGTTTGGAAGGGCAAGGGGTCTCTAGGGCTTCTTATAAGGGCACTAACCCCATTCATGAGGCCTCCACCTTCATGAGCCACCTCCCCAAGCACCACCTCCTAACAACATCACATGGGGGCATAGAATTCCAGCATGGATTTTAGGGGACACAGACTTTTAGTCTATAGCAGAGTCATTATGAGAATTAATTCTTATCTTTAACGTTTGTAAGCTCTTAGAATGGAGTCAATGCCACATCTACTTCCTAATAACTCCATGAGTTAGGCAGTGATGGCCCCTGTTGCAGAAAAAGAAATTGAGGCCCAGAGAGGCCAAGTGACCTGCCTGGGCCACACAGCCCTCGGGTAGCAGAATCACAATCTCACACCAGTTTGCCCAGACCCCCAGTGGTGACTGGGCTCTAGAGCTGACTTGCGGTGCGGTCTTGGGCCAGTCCTTTGGCCTTCTTCAGCCTCAGTGTCTTCATCTGGAAGATGGGGATGGTGGGCTTGCAGCAGACCTCTAAGGTGATGAGGCCAGGTGGGGCCTGTTGTGCAGTTAGAACTCAGTGAACTGTCCATGTTGCCATGTCCAGGTTCACCAGAGTCCAACACCAGGCTCCGGTGAGCTGCCCCGCTCCCCCACACCCCTCACCTGCCCCCGGGATGTCTGCATTTCCTAGGGAGGCTGCCTTCTGCCTCTTCCACCTCCTTCAGGCTCCTGGGGGGATGGGAGGCCCTGGAACCCCTGCTCCTGGGGGACTCCTCCGAGAGGAGATCCCACCCACCTGCCCCTTCTCCTTTCTTGCTTCTAGTGTGTGCAGGCCTAGGCCCCGGGGCCAGGGATGGGGGTGGGATAGATACATGCCTTGGATTTGCCAGCACAGTGTCTTCTTGGGGCTCACCACGGGCCAACCACGGGCCAAACGGTGTATTATCCAGTTGCATATCGACTCAGCCCCATTAGACGGAGGCCACTTGTAGTACCTGCCACATAGCAGGTGCTCAGTACTCGAGGGAAGGAGGAGCAGGGACATGCGTCACCTGACTGCTCAGCCCTTTTGCTAGTGTGTTGTTCCAGAGCAGCAGGAGTGGGGTGCAGGTGGGGAGGGGTGTTGGAGGAGGAGCCCAGCCTTTCACAGTGGTTCTGGGTCCAAGAGCAGGGCAGGCCTAGCGGTGTGGGGGTTCACCATGGGCTCAGGGCAGAAAGGGGGCTTGTCAGCTGACCCTTTGGGTGGAGAGTGCTCTGGCCTCCCAATCCACCACTTCAGCAGAAGTGTTTGTGCCAGGGCAGGGGTCTCCCTCGGACTCCTCCACACGGTTCTCTGGGAACCTGGGCCTAACTGAATTCTGTTTTCATCTTCCAGCCCGGCTGTACCCGAGAAGAAAGCGGTGACGCCGGCCCCTCCCATAAAGAGATGGGAGCTGTCCAAGGATCAGCCTTACCTGTGACCTTGTGCCCTGGGGTACCTGGCTAAGCCCTCAGAGCCACCTGAGTGCTTCCCCCTCCGTGGACTCCTTGGATTCCCTCTGGGGAGAACGTGATGTAATTTATAATAAAAATGTATATTGAGTTCTCCAGGATTGCTTCTGTTTTTACTTTTGAAGGGACCCACAGGCTTACTTGGATTTCAGGGTAAAGTTGGTGCTGAATCTCTTTTTTTTTTTTTTAAATATTTTATCTTTTTATTTGTTTTTGGGGGGAAGTAATTAGGTTTATTTATTTACTTATTTAAGTTAATGGAGGTACTGGGGATTGAACCCAGGACCTCATGTATGCTAAGCAGGCACGCTACCACTGAGCTCTGCCCTCCCCGCTGGTGCTGAATCTCAATCCCATGAGAGCTCCAGGAGCAGGGGAGGACAATGATTCTCAAGCTCCAGGATGACATGTCACTGGGCACAGAGATGTCACCACCCCTTCCCTGAGGGACTGGCTCTCACCACGAGAACAGCGGAGTGGGTTCCAGGACCTCAGGGTATTTGTGGAGCACTGACTGGAAAGGCCAGGGGGCCGGAACAGACACTGCTCACTCCCCTCTCCCACTCGGGAGAACTCCCCTAGCCAAGGCTCACGTGGACAGTCACCGGCCCCCTCTCACTGTATCTCCCGCCTGACATTGACCACCCTGCCGCTCAGCTCAGCAGGGACAGTAGGGGACAATGAGGTGGCTCATATGGAAGGCTCACCTGGGACCAGTGGGGAAGACCTTGAGCCAGAAAGCCAGAAACCATTGTGCTCCAGCCTGGGGGGCAAGGCGGAGTCAGCCCAAGAGAGGAAGTGACCTCCATCTGGTTGTGGGGAGTGAAGGGGAGCTGCGCAGTGGCCTCAAGTGGGGAATGTTGTGGGGGCCCGTCCCACCCTCAAGCTTGGAGCAAGGCAGGAGAAGAGTCAGAGTTCTAGGCAAGAGGTATAAGTGCCCCAGGAATAGGTGGTACAGATGCTAAATGCTCATCTGAAGGAAAAAGCCCCTAGGAAGGCTTCCTGGAGGAGGTGGGATTCTGGTTGGCACAAAGGACGAATCGGATTCAGTAAGATCAGGAGAGAGAGGAAGGCTGGGCAGAGTGTGCAGAGGCCACAAGGAGGGTCACATTGGGGGACATCTAAAGACCCCAGGCAAGGCGTGCCATCAAAGGTTTCTGAGTAAAGTTTCATGACCCAGACTTGAAATCTGGAAAGGGGGTGCAGAAGGAATGAAGGCAGACACCTCCAGTGTGGGGAGACCAGGAAACCCCTCAGCTCACTGAGAGCTGGTTCCTAACCCAGCCGCGGATGCGTCTGCACTCAACCTCTACACGTTGTCAGTTTCTTCTTCAACATCCCTCCCTGGGCCCCAGGTCCCAACCTGAGCCTCACAGGTGGAGCAGGACACTCCCCCCCCCACCCCCCCCGCAGGTGGGCAGTCCTATTTGCCGCCCTTTCCGGCTGCCTCTGCGCCAGTGCACTTTTACCTCTTACCCTATTGCTCCTGGGAATTGGAGATCATGATATACAAATAGCAGTTCTAACCTCCAACATTTTCGAATAGTAAGCACGCCATCAACCTGCAAATAGAGCGCCTTCTGTGAAAATCTGGACCTTTTAGTGTTGCTTCACAGGAAACCTGGGGGTAGCGAACACTTGCACAGATGTCTCCACGCTGAGGACAGTGACTTGTGCGGGGGCCCTGCTGGCAGCAGTGCTGCTTCTCCTGAGGGCAGAGCTGTAGATAAAATATTTATTTCCCAGAAGAACATACAGCAGCCAGTTGACTAAAAAAACCCTCAGAAGGTTTGTATTTTGTGTGCCTAGGGAATGAGTGTGAGAGGAGGAAATCCAGTCTACCTTTGGAGGTCTTGCTCCAAAAGTAGAGTGTAAGACACACCTCTCTGGGAGGGGGTCTATAAGGACCAAGAGACAGTGAGTGTTGGTGAGGAGATCCACGACTGTTCAAGGAACAGAGGACCCAGGATGAAAGCCAAGAACTGGACATTTCCATCATCTATTCATCTACTATGTTTAAGAGGCTACTATGCATCAGGCTCTAATCTAGGCACTGGGGCTCCAAGGAGCAACACAGCATTCCCATCTTCCTGGGCCTGACGTTCTAATGGGGAATTACAATAAACCAAAGGAAGTAAATAAAATATATAATGTCAGGTGTTTGCAGCAACATGGATGGAACTAGACATCATCATTCTAAGTGAACTAAGGCAGAAAGAGAAAGAAAAATACCATATGATAACACTGATGTGAAATCTTAAAAAAAAAAAAAGACACAAATGAACTTATTTACAAAACAGAAACACTCACAGACACAGAAAACAAACTCAGGGTTACCAGGGGGGAAAGGGGATGGGAAGGGATAAATTGGGAGTTCCAGATTTGCAGATACTAACTACTATATGTAAAACAGATAAACAAGTTTCTTCTGTGTAGCACAGGGAACTATATTGAATCTTGTAGTAACCTATAATGGAAAAGAATTTGAAAATGAGTATATATACGTATATATATGATTGAAACATGCTGTACACCAGAAATGGCCACAACACTGTAAACTGACTATATTCCAATTTTTAAAAAATGTAAAATAAAAAGTCAAGTGCACAAAAGAAGCAGGGGGGGCAGGGGGAGGGAGGGGATAGAGAGTGCCTGAGGTGAGTGGCTGCCATATTAAACAGGATAACTAAGCATCAACATTTGGTGCAGGATGCATTGGAAGGTTAAATATTTTAAATAGACACCGGCAAATTTGTGTGCATTTCCAGAAGTTTCTAATTTAAAATAGGCTGCATACCTTTCGATGTACCCTGACACTGGGAAAAGTGGGAGAGAGCCTCAAATCGTGAGCCCCCCGTATTCAGATATTTACGGTAGCCATAGCTCGCGGCCACCGGGGACCTCTGGCTTCGGGCCCCGCCTCAGACCTGTGCGCATGCGTGCGCGGAGATACAAGAGCGCCCGGGACCGCGCGGGGCCTGAGCTGGAGCCGGGCCGGGCAATTCGGTTAGCGGCAGGATGGCGCGCGGCCGAGTGCGGCAGACAACAGCCCTGGGCCTGGCGCTGCGGCTGCTGCTTGGCTTCGGGCTGGGCGGTGAGGCCGTCCCGACCTCGGTCCCGACCTGGTCCTTCACCCAGGCCCCAGGTGAGTGCACTCCGTGCAGTCCACGCGCCCTCCACTCCAGTAGCCTAGCTCCGCCCCCGCCCGCCAGCAACGCCTCATCATTGGCTGCGCTGCACGTCTGTCCCGGACATTCCCCCCTCACGCGGCTTTGAGGGGCACCTGGCCCGCCTGCAAGCTATCCCAAATGGGGGATCCTCCCGCTGGGTTGCTCTGCCCACCTTTGACTACCCTGCTTCAGCTCTGCTCACACCCCATACCTGCCCTGCTTTGTCATGCCTCATTGTCACCTCTAAGCCGCCCTTCACCCCAGAGTGGGCAGGAAATCTCGTTGCACGTTCTGGTTGTACAAACTCCAACCATACGGGGTTAGTCACCAGGCACCTCCTGCAGCCTTCCTTGCCCTGGCGTCTGAGCTTGGAGCCCTGTGGCCGAGTTCCCTTGGTGACCGTCTCCCGCCTTCCCAATCTCAGCACCTTCCTCCTCCGACCTTAGACAAAGAAAGGTCTCCCTTCCCGTGACCCCAAGCCCTTGGACAAGTTCACCCTGGCCTAAGTGATGTTGGTGGCCCTCTCGGAGGTTCCCAGAGGCAGCTGGGACCTTTAGAGTGACCTCCCTGTGCTCACAGGTGCCCCTGACTTTCAGCTGTGAGCTCAGGTTCACACACTTAGCCACTTCTCCATGGGTTCCCGTCTTCTCTGGTTATCCCCACCTCACACCAAAGCCCCTGCCTTTTCAGGCTAAATGTTCCTGGTTCCTTCAAGGAGGCAAGACTCACTTAACCAAGTGCCAAACTCTTTACACACAAGCAGTCTCTTCTCTTCAGGACACTGAGGTAGGGACTCCTAGCATGCCCTTTTAACAGGTGAGGAAATTGAGGCTGGGAAGGGAAATCACTGGTGGCTTCAAACCACAGCCCTGTGAGGCTGGGTCCCCTCTGCTCTGCTGCCCACTTTGCAGGACACACACTCCAGCAGGCCAGGGAGGGAGGTTAGAGGTTGCCACTGAGAGTGGCTAGAGTGGTCTGGAGAGGAGGCCACACCTGTCGGCCGCCAGACCCCCGTGGGCAGGGAAGGAAGTCAGCTCCAGGTTGTCCATGGCTCCTCCTCGCTCCACAGAGCTCAGGGACTATGGAACCCACAGGTGCAGTTGGGCCTGGAGGCCGGCCTGCAGAGGGGCTGGCAGTGGGGAGTGGGGGCCTTGGAGGCTTGGGCCCCTGTGGTGGATGGGGTAGGAGGACCAGGATCTAATGGAGTGCGGCTAGGCTGGGGCCAAGCCAGGTATCTGGCACCAGCTCTGCTGCCCCCAGGAGGAAGCCATAAAGGCCACACCCTTCCTCTGTCCCAAGACTCCTGCGTGCTGGCCCAGATTCCAAAATTCTTCTGTGTTTCTTCTGCTTAGGGTCCAGGAAGGCTCAGATCTCCCCTGGACTCGTCCCAGACCATGGTGTGATCTGGGTCCATTTATCATTAGGCACTGCCTTGGGCTTACAATCAAAAGGTCATGGTCCTAACCACCACTTAGTGTCCTGTCTACGTGGGTACCAGTTCAAGGGCTATTGTTCTAAATGGGAGGCCGAGCTTCAGTGGTCTCTGAGATGGGATGTGAGACCCCTCCCAGGAAATAAGCTGAGACGGGAAGTCTGAGGAGGAAATCAGAACTGCAGAGGGAAGGGAGGAAAGGGTGTCCTGAGCTGGGGAACAGCATGGGCAAAAGCCCTGGAGTGGAATCCAGCCAGGTCTCTTGGAAAAGCAGCAAGGAGGCCAGGTCAGAGGGAGAAGAAGAGGAGGTGAGGTCTAGGAAGAGTTCAGGGCTGGCCAGACCTTGCTGGCCACACGGAGGATGTATGTAGGGTTTGGTTGTGAGAGAGTCAGGGGACTGAGGGATGGTTTTGAGCAAAGGGGAGGCAAAGATGAGTGACCGAATGGGATGACGCTGAGAGGTCTCTGGTGTCTGAGTGGAGATGGGGTTAGGAATATGGGGAGAAGTTTCCGCATTCACGATGGGGAAAGCAGTCAGATCTGAGAGGAATTTAGCAGGTGAGTCAACAAGCCATGGTGACTAAGCAGGCCCTCTACCCAAGGCCTCAGTTTCCCTTTTGCTAAGCAGCTGGGATAAAACAGGCTTTCGTGACCCTGACCGTGGACCTGGGCCAGGACAGGCTCTGAGATGGCCCCTCCCCCAGTCTGTTTAAGCCCTGAACTTGGAGAGCCTCCTGGGGAGACCATGTGGCCATTTGGAGTTGGGTAAAGACCCCGGTGTCAGTGAGACCTGGGTTCGAACCCTGACTTTGCCGCCAGCTTGCAGCCTAGGGCTTACATCTCCTAAGTGCTTTCTGCAGAATGGGCATGGCGGTAGAATCTGCCCAGTAGGGCCCTTAGTGTGTCTGTGAACTGCTCGGCTCCAAGCCAAGTCGGTGTCCTGAGCAAAGGGTGACCACCAGTGTAGTTCCTGGGACCTGACCTGTCTCCTGGTGGTCACAGCCTGCTTCTAGAGGAGGGGTCGGAGTGCCCAGGGCTCACTGGTGTGCGTCTCTCAGACCCCAGCGCAGGCTTGTGCCCGTCCACCGAATTCCAGTGCCGGACCGAGGGCCACTGCATACCCCTTATGTGGCGCTGCGACGGTGACCAGGACTGCCCAGATGGCAGTGATGAGGAGGAGTGCAGTGAGTGGCCATGCCCTGGGGTGCGGGGCTTGCAAGGGGCAGGGCCACGGAGAGGAGGTGCTTGTGGAGGGGGTGTGGCTTTCAGGCAAGGCACTCTAGGTGGAGACGGGGTGGGCGGGGCCTGCATGGAGGGAGGGAGGTGTGGATCTCCGGGTTAAGAGGTGGGTTTACAAGGAGGCAGAGTTAGTGGTGTCTTGGAAGAAAGGGCTTACAGGGAGGTGGGTCCTTGGAAGGTGGGGCTAGCAGAAACAGGGCGGAACCTTTAGGATGGGAGGGCCTTATGGGGTCAGTTGTTCTTGGAAGGTGGGGTTTGCTGGGGCTGGGCAGTGGAAAATACCTGGCCCTCTTGGGTGGGTGTTTTGGGACCTGACTGAGCCTGTACCCCAGGTATTGAGCCACCCACTGGCAGCGCCTGCTCTTGTGACAGCCTCGCTGACTGCCCTGGTGGCATTAACAAGAATGTCAACTGCGGGCCCCCACTCTGCCCGGAGGGGGAGCTGCACTGCGCGCTGGGCGATGCCTGCATCCCACACACATGGCTTTGCGATGGCCACCCGGACTGCTCCGACTCCAGTGACGAGCTTGGCTGTGGTGTGTGCCTGTGGCGTGGGGTGGGTCGGTTGTTAGACAGGGATGCCTAGCGCCTTCCAGTGTATGACGGGGCTGGGAGTGTGGACACGTGTGTCTGCCTGTGTCTACATTCCCATGGGGGCTGTGGGGGGACCCTCGGGCAGCAGGGCGCACCATCCTCACTCAGTCTGGGACGGAGGGTGAGCCCCCAAGTCCGCCCTGGGCACCTGGAACACGAGTTCATCCTCCCAGGTCCTGGGGGCTCCCTCCGCAGCACCTGAGTGCCTGGACTTATTGCAGGAACCAAGCCCCTCCAGGAAGGGAGTGCCACGTCCATGGGGACCTCTGTGACCCTGGAGAGTATCCCTTATCTCAGGAATTCCACAGTCACCCCTATCAAGGACCAGGACTCAGTTCAGTCTGGAAACCGAAGCTCCTATGGGGTTATTGCAGCTGCTGGTAAGAGGAACAGTCCCTCCCCCTCCTGGGGCTTGGAGCAGCTGCTCCTGGGAGCGGACAGGCTGCAGACTCTCCTTTCCCATGTGTAGGAGCTTGGTGGTTGGGGGAGGCTCCTGCCACCCCCTCACCCACTCCTGTCTCTCTTCCCCCACAGTGGTGCTAAGTGTAGGTCTGGCGGCTGCCATCCTCTTTGTGTTGTTGCGGCTCTATGCCCAGGGATGCCTGTCCTCACTGGGGCTGCTGGTGGCTGTGAAGGGGTCTCTGCATTCAGAGAGGATGACCTCAGTGCTCTGAGGATAAGCTCTGGCCACCAGATCTCTGGTCTCCGACTATGCCAGGTATGGGGACACACACATGGCTGCTGGCTCAACAGGAGAAGACCTGGGTTCTTCTGGCCACGTGGTGCTGAGTACCTGAGCTCCTGCAGATGTGGCCCTGGAGGCTGAGAGCATCCAGACCCTCCCCTGGACATGAGGAGCCTGGATGGGGGACATGCCACAGCCAGAACCGAGGAGCTGCCCCTAGCCCCTACTGCTGCCTACTCTGAGGGTGGTAATTAAAGTTACTTCACATCATCTGCCTGTCTCTGGGCCTCTGTCTCCCTCTGCCAGGGTAGCCTGGGGGTCTCTGCTACAGCCCCTCCTCTGTGGTGGAGCGCCCAGCCATAAAAGGTAGGAGCTGGGGACCCAGCCCTGGGTGCCTGCTGGGCCACTCTGCCCCTGGCTCCCTGGGATCCAGAGCAGGGAACAGCAGGGGCGGGGCCGTAGGACAGGCTTCTGCGAAGAGGAGAAGGACTGGGGCAATGCCTCCTGGAGTCCTGGGCCAGGAGACCCCCTCATCTGTCAGGTCTTCTTCCTCTTTGAGATGGAAGCTGGTTGGTCTCAACTCTGTTTCAAAATGTAGGCTTTATGTGATGCAGGTACAATGAGGCAAACATATCAGAACATGATGGACAGTCACAAGATGCTTTGTTACTCACAGAGCCCAGAAGGAGGGGCAGAGCCTGCCATGCAGGGCTACCCGGGGAAGCACCAGGGTCAGATAGGAGGCAGGGGGGAGAGGAAACAACATGGGCGAGAGCTTTTATTGTGGTTTCCACCAGAAGAAATGGGTGAGGCAGGGTGAACAGGCAGGGAAATGACTAGTTTGAATAATTTCCGGGAGCCCTGGGGGGGTCCTCACTGACTGTTGTCTGGCCCATCATCAGGGATTCTCTCGGAGAGCAATGCCTGGGGCACTCACCTCCTACTTGCCACAAGCCCTTTCCTGACTGATTGGAGCCAGCTTTGTGGCTGGACCGGCCCTTCTCTGTCTTATAATGATCGCAGGATGTACTTCAGCAGAACCCGTCAGGGATCTCTGAGGGACAAGATCTATTACTCACAGGTCCTGGAGGGTACATGCAGGTCCCTGAGGGCTCTGCAGCATGATCGCGGGGAGGGAGGAAGGGAGGGAGGCCAGACCTGGGGCTCTGCCTTTGTTAGAGTCTAAGGTGGGAGTTTCGTGGGTTCATTCTTTACTGGTGAATTTAAAGCATAAGAGCGGGAATTAGGGTGCAGGAAGGGAAGACAGGTCACTCAGGGGGTCAATTATCCAGGTTCCCCAGAGCTTTAAAAATTTTTTTTTTAGTTAAAGGTGGGAGGGTATAGCTCAATGAGAGAGCACGTGGTTAGCATGCATGAAGTCCTGGGTTCAATCCCCGGTACCTCCATCAAGTGAATAAATAAATAAGTGAACCTAATTACCTCCCCGCCTCAAACAAGAAAAAAAGAAAATTAATTTTAAAAATTTTAATTTAAAAAATTTTTAAATTGAACTATAGCTGATTTACAATGTTGTGTTAGTTTCAGGTGTACAGCAAAGTGATTCAGTTATATATATATATATATATACACATAGATTCTTTTTCAGGTTCTTTTCCATTATTGGTCATTACAAGATATTGAATATAGTTCCCTGTGCTATACAGTAGAAACTTTTTTTTTTTTCTAAAAAATTTTTTTTTGGATGGGGAGGTAGTTAGGTTTTTTATTAATTTGTTTTTAATGGAGGGACTGAGAGTTGAACCCTGGGCCTTGGGCATGCTAAGCACACACTCTACCACTGGGCTGTACCCTCCCCCCAAAACTTCTTGTTTATCCATTTTATATATAGCAGTGTGTATCCCCAGGGCTTTTTGAAAGGGGAATTTCCATGGGTCGGGGCGCCAGATAACCGTGGGGGTTGTGTTGCCAGTAGCTGTTCTACAGCTGGCGAACTGTTTATTTATGGTGGACGTCCGCGATCAAAAGCTTAATGTTGGGCACTTACACTGTGCTGACTCTGGTTGTCTAGCACCTGGCCCTGGGGTGATGAGGGGGGATAGTGACCCTGGATTGGTTTGCATATTAGACGCATACTTGCTGGTGAGTGGTTTGCTCCTGCTGGGGTGTGAGCACAGGGGTCTTCTCTGACCCTTGTTTTCTTCATCTCCAAATGGGGTGGCCAGGGCCCCGGGAGCCTCCCTGTGAGGCATTGACTTCCTTGACATCCTTGGAAGTGGACTGGGTGCCTGCCACCAGCGGGCCTGGTGCGACCCAGTGCTGGGGGAGCACCCAGGGTTCCACCCTGGGTCTCGGGGCTCTGACATCTGGCAGGCAGGGAACTGGCCCCTGAAGACAAGATGCTGGGAGGGGATTGGGGTCGTGCTTTCTGGGGGTGGTACAGTTCAGCTTTGAGACCCCACCCCCACTCGGGAAGGGAGTTGAGGTGGGTTTTGGAGTCTAGGCCTCAGGCAGCATGCTGGGGACTGGGTTCTCTGCTGGGCAGTGGTAGAGGTTTGGGAGGTGGGCTGCAGGGACCTTGACTGACGTGGAGCAGAGGGTGCCCAGCCTTCGGGGTACAAGGCCTTCCCTTGGCGCCCACTGGATCCCCACCCCCTGAGCTGGGCTGTTTCCTGCTGCAGAACTGTGGGGCTCCTCCCAGCTGGCAGGAAGGAATTACACTAGAGAGTAGAATTTTCTTGATTTTAGATTTTTTTCCTTCTAAACTTTTGTTCAAGTGTGGTCAGCTGCAGTGGGCCAAGGGAGCATGTCAGGGGGCACGAGGCCAGCTGCAGATGTCCCACGCCACCTGACTTGAGGTCTGGATCTAGATCTTTCTGGGGTTTCAGCTGGGTTCTCAGTGATCAGTGGCACAAACCACCCTGTGCCCCTGCGCCCATGGGCTCCAAACAACCCCTGTATCCTCTCTTGTGGTTCCAGGTTGCCTGGCCTGGCTGGTGGCTCTTTGTCCCTGGTGCATGGTGGCTGCTGGCATCTGGAGGCCAGAACATCATGTCTGGTGCCTGGGGCGTGGGGGACTCCCCTCCTCTCGAAGGAGCTGACTGACAGGTGGCTTTGAGGTCTCAGGGGCGGCTTTGTCATCCTGCCCTGGGCCAGTAAGCCAGTCAGTTACTTCCAGGAAATTCCGAGCAGGGTCCAGCTTGAAAAGGGAGGGATGTGTGGGGAGCCCACAAGGAGGGGGATGTGGATGGGTGGGCATGGTTCCCAGTACCCGGTGAAATTCTGATGCGCTGTGGAGGTGGCCAGTGGGGGATGGAGTCGGGAGTGAGTGTGGGGGCTGCAATGGTAAAGATGAGGAGGGAGAATTGGGGTGGAGTGTGGTGTATGTATCTTTATCCAGCTCTCACCATTTCTCTTTTTTTTTTTTAAATTGAGGAAAAATTCCCATAACATGAAATTAACCATTAACTTTTTTTTTAAATTTTTTTTAAATTTTTTTTAAAATTTTTTTTTAAATTGCAACTTCAGGAAAAGTTCCTGCTTTATTATTCCAAATAATTTTTCCCATGTAAAATAAATGTCCAATAGTTCCTGGTATGTGGGAAGATAATATGTGTTAAAGTCACAATGAAGCCTTATTGACGGAAGCTTGGCTATATAAACAGCACAAGTTGAGAAAAGGTTTAATCTCCAAACCTGTTAGGCTGGATGAAGTAAGATCAGTAATGGCCACCTTGCGACATTACGGGAGGTCTCATTCCCATCGGAGGTCGAGGAGGCCCACCTTGGTAAGGGGGCACCATTGGCGGTCCCTGCCCATACGGAGGCATTGCACCAGGAAGGTAACCTGGCATGCCTTGATGAAGACCACCATACTGACCATGAGGCAGCATTGGGGGTCTCATTCCTTGCTGCTGTGGGATGCCTGGCTGTGGTGGCATCATACCTCCAATTGGTCCAACGGGTGGATTACCAATGGGAGCCTGTCCTGGTCGAGGAAGATTACGTTGATGTTTAGGTAACTGTGCCCTTCTCTCTTCCAGCGATATATCCTCATCTGGATGGATCAACTTACTGGTTGCACTGGTTGTCGTAAGTGTAGCAGGCTTACTTGTTATTGAAGCTGCTGGTTTAGCTGCAGTGCTATATGTTGTACTAGTGGTTGAAGCTGTAGGCTGTGTATATGCAGGGAATGTAGGCTTTGGGGGTTCTGTAGTTGTTGCAGGGGTACTATTTAAGGGCTTGAAATCTGTACCAACAGGTCCTTGGACAGCTGCCTGAGCTTGTGCTGTGCTAGGAAACAGAGCTTTAGAAGATGCAGACAGACTTTCTGAATTGGATGAAGCTGTACTTGAGCTTGTTACAGGTGTCCCCATCTGTCCTGCACTGGGGAAAAGAGGCTTAGTAACTGGAGGCTGCGGAGCAGGAACTGTTGCTGTTGGTGCAGGTGGTCTGTTAAGAATACCTGGTGCTGAAACAGCCTGAGCTTGAGTCATTGGAGGAATTCCAGGACGTGGAACAGGAGGTGGCATACCTGGTGGCATACCAGGCATCAGTGGTGGTATTCCTGGTCCAGGTGGCATCATTCCACCCATTGGCATCATTATATTTTCACCGCAAAATGACTGGGTGTATTTTCTCTGATGATGCAATCCAGGTGGCATGCCTGGCATAACTGGTGGCATTCCTGGCATCAGAGGAGGAACACCTGGCATTAATGGAGGTATGCCTGGAGGCATTCCTGGTGCTCCCGGAACTGGTGGTAGTCCTGGTTGTGCCATTGGGGGGATATAACCTTGCTGAGGTTGAACTGGCTGTGGTTGAAATGAAGTTGAAGCTGCAGAGTCATCATCATTATATTCATCAGAATCATCTTGCTGTTTCTTTTTTTTGACTCTCTGCTTGTGTTTTTTGCTCAAGAAGTCTTCTTCGTTCATCCATGTCTTTTTCTGGAATACCTTCCATACCATATATTTCCAGTTCTATGTCTGTTCTCCCAGGTATTGCATTTGGCACAGCATCTATTGTCTCTTTATGCACCTGCATGCAATGAATAGCTAAGCCAGGTCCTGTATACAATTTCTTATGACATATATGGCATTTAAAATGCTTTGCTTTTTGGTGCTGTATAAGGATCTTCTCATCATCAAAATCTATATTACAATACCAGCACCACGGCTTCAGCTGCTTCTTCTTCTTGCGTCCCATAACTGCCCTCTACCGAAAAAAAAAAAAAAGGAGGATAAAACAAGCAGAAAAAACGAGTAGAAATTCGCTCACTCCTCCGATCCAACCGCCACCACCGCGTCCCACAGAAAAAACCTAACCATTAACTCTTT
Source organism: Camelus bactrianus (assembly GCF_048773025.1). Taxonomy (NCBI): domain Eukaryota; kingdom Metazoa; phylum Chordata; class Mammalia; order Artiodactyla; family Camelidae; genus Camelus; species Camelus bactrianus. The sequence continues at coordinate 26,459,738 of NC_133560.1, forward strand.
GAAAGTCTATAGTTCCCTGGCATTTAGTACACCCATGGTCCACATTCATCACATCTGTCTAGTTGCAAGACATTTTCATCACCCCAAAAGGAAACCCCTTCCCCAATAGCAGTTTCCCTGCCCCCACCCCCACCCCCCAGCCCCTGGCAGCCACTAATCTACGTTCTGTCTCTGTGGATTCACCTGTTCGGGACATCTCATATAAATGGAAGTGTACCGTAGGTGACCTCTGGTGTCTGGCTTCTTTCACTGAGCATCATGTTTTCAAGGTTCTTCCCCAAAAGTTTCCTTGTGGCCTTTTTGATCCCCCTCCCCCCACCTCACTTACCCAAGCAACCACCAATTGGCTTCAGACACTATAGATTAGTTGTATATCATGTACCTTTTTTTTTTTTTTTTGCCTTGTGGTTTTCACCTGGCACAATTATTTTAAGATGTAGACATACTGTATGTATTAAAAGTGAGCTCAGTTTTATTCTGTGTATGGGGGGGGTAGTTAATCTTTTTTACATTTTTATTTATTTTCTTTTAGAGGAGGTACTGGGGATTGAAACCAGGACCTCATGCACGCTAGGCAGGCACTCTACCACTGAGCTACGCTCACCCCTGAGCTCAGCTTCATTGCCAAGCTGTAGTCCACTGTATGACTGTCTCATGTCCATTGACCCATGGATTTCTAGATGGTTTCTGGTTTTTGATTTTTGCAAAGAAAGCTGCTGTGAACATTTATGTATAAGTGTGTTCATCTGCTTTTATCTCTTTTGGGTAAAATACCCAGGAGTGGAGGGGTTGCATCCTATGGTAAGGATCTATTTAATTCCAAAGAAATGGCCCAAATGTTTTTCAAAGTGGATGTATTCTTACTCTCCCTTCCCCAGCAATGTATATATTCTCCTCCCCTCACAGCCTTGCCATCACCTGGTATGGGTGGGCAGGCTTTAATTTTAGCTGTTCTAACAGGTGTACGATGGTATTACACTGTGGGGTTTTTTTTTAATTGAAGTGGAAAAAACAGAAACTTAATTAATTGTTTCTTTTTCACTTCTTTTTTTGAGGGGGAGGTAATTAGGTTTACTTATTTATTTATTTATTATGGAGGTACCAGGGGTTGAACCCAGGACCTCATACATGCTAAACCATGTGCCCTACCACTGAGCTAGACCCACTTCCCTTCTTTTTTCTTTTAAATTAAAATTTTTTTCCTTTCTTTTTTTAATATAAAATCTTCAACTTGTTATTTTTTTCCTATTTTTGAAAAAAAATTAAGCTTTTTTGGGGGGAGTGGGAGGAAATTAGGTTTATTTATTTGGTTGTTTTTAAATTTTTGTGGGGGGATTATTAGGTTTATTTATTTGTGGTTTTTTTTTTTTTGAGTAAAGATAGATTTATTTAGAGAGATACATACTGCATAGAGTGTAGGCTGTCTCAGAAGGTGAGAGAGAGGCCACGAGGTGTGGGGGTTGGGTGCTCAGTTAAAGTATAAGTAGGTACACGCTGCATAGACAGTGCGGGCCATCTCTGAAGATGAGGAAGCGAGAGAGGCGGCGAGGCAAGGTGTTGCCAGTTTTTATGGGTTCAGTAGCTTCACATGCCAACAAGTGGGAGGACCCTTCCAACTACCATGGGGGAGGGGCTGGGATTCCCAGGAACTGGGCCACCGTCCACTCTCTGACTTTTTATGCTTTGTTTGTTTTTTTAATGGAGGTACTGGGGATGGAACCCAAGACCTCCTGCATGCTAAGCATGCGCTCTGCCCCTGAGCTATACTCTCCCAAATTTAACCTTTTTCAAGTAAACAATTCAACAGCATTGAGCACACAGGTAACATCATGCAACCACCACCTCTCGCTGGTAGTATGGGAGTCTTTTCCTGAGCCTGGTGGTGGCTCATAGAATATCTCTTTGGGACATTGGGATTGCATTGCACTTGTAGGTTAATGTGTGGAGGAGAACAAACATTCACTGAGCACCAACCTGGTGCCAGGCATTGTTGTAGGTGCTGGAAAGTTGGCTTTGAACAAAGCAAAGTCCCCTCCCCCATGATGTGGAGTTGAGGGGAGGGGACAGACAATCTACCAACCAACAGGTACATCCATGTCAGAGGGTGCTAAGTTCTGGGGACTAAAAGCCAGAGTAGAAGGAGGGATCGTCTTGCTGGGTTGGGGTAGGAAGGGTCACTATTTTTGTATTAGTCAAAAGGGGCCTCCTGAATAGGGAGACAACTGAGTGGACAACTGAAGGAAGTAAGAGGGTGGGTGAGCTGTGCAGGCTCGTAAGTGAAGAACATTCCCGGAACAGGGAACAACCAGTGCAAAGGCCCTGAGGCAGAAATGTGTTCCGGAAACAGGAGGTCTGCAGGGAGTGGGAGTGGCAGTGGTCCTAAGATTTGCTGTTAGAGATGGCAGGGGTTGGGGGTGGGGGGTACAGAGGTTGCGTAGTGAGATGGGGTGTTTTTCAGAGATTTTGAGCTGAGGTGGGCATGTTCTGATTTAGTTTTTTGGTTTTAAATCAAGGTATAGTTCATTTACAATTGATTTAGGTTTCAAAGGGTGTTTTGGCAATAAGATCCCCTCTTTTTTTTTTTTTTTTTTTTTTTTACAATTGAAGTACAGCTGATTTACAGTGTTTCCGGTATACAGCAAAGTGATTTAGGTATATATATTTTTTCTTTTTCAGATTTTTTCCCATTATAGGTTATTACAAGATATTGAATATAGTTCCCTCTGCTGTACAGTAGAAACTAGTTGTATAAGGAGATCCCTTTTTAAAGAAGTGATTTATCTAATTGAAATTTTCTGGCTTAAGTTAACACTGTATTTTTTTGCTTTTGATTGCACAGCTTTACGAATGAACTAATGCCACTGAAGTTTACTTTTGGGGGGGGTTGGGGGAGTAAATAGGTTTATTTATTTATTTATTTTAACGGAGGTACTGGGGGTTGAACCCGGGACCTCATGCATGCTAAGCAGGCACTCTGCCCCTGAGCTATACCCTTCCCCTGAAGTTTACTTTTAAATGGTTAATTTTGTGCTATGTGGATTTCCTCTCAATAATAAAAACAAAACAGAAAAAGCTAGACGATGAGTCATCATATTTACGTGCTGATGGGAATAATCTAATATAGAGGGAGGGCTGTTGGGGTGGCTCGTTACGTAGGCAAGTGGGGTGGGAGCTAGGGGAGGTGGCCTGGGTTTGCCTGGGATCAGGGCAGAAAGCTTATTCACAGCAGCAGGAAGGAAGGTTGAGCTGGTGTGTGGACCTAGATGTAGGTTCAGATGCACCCCTGGTGCTGTGTGGCGGCTGTGGAAGGTTTTTTCTGCTGATTTCTATTTTCTCAGTGATGCTGGCAAGTCAGCCACAGTGATTGGAAAACAGAGGAATGATGGTACACGGGGGAGATCGCAGTGGCTTCTATGCCAGTTTTCCCAGCTCCTTGAAGGACGCAGGAAGTCACCAGTAGGTGGCGCTGTCTCCCTGCACTTGACTCGCCCGTCCAGCCATGGGTTTCTTTTTTCTTTTTTTTAGAGGCGGGAAGGTTGGTCCTTGTGCTTTCTCTTCCGGTTTAAACCCCCGCTCTCATATATATAGACAGGATTCTCTTGATAATGTAAAAGCCAAAAATATGTTTTTTTCCCCTGCGATTTAGAAATTTACAGAATGTGGGGAAGGTTAGTGCCTAATATGAAAGTGTTTCTAATTAACATTAATCCAGGCTCCAAAGACTGTTAATACAACGGGTAAAGAGCTGGGGTCCATCACACATCATCAGAGGAGGGGGTCCACCCCCAGCTCTTTCTATAGTTCTGTTGGTGAATCTCAGTGATGAGCATTTTTCCTGGGACGTTACTGCTTTGTTTTGATTTAAGAGTCCACAAAGACAAGGAGGAAGGTTTTTTCTTTTCTCCTCATTTAGTTTTTAAAAATTGAACTATAATCAGTTTACAATGTTGCATCAATTTCTGGTGTACAGCATAATGTTTCAGTCATACATATACATATATATTCCTTTTCATATTTTTTCATTATAGGTTACTGGAAGGTATTGAATATAGTTCCCTGTGCTATACAGTAGAAACTTGTTTATTTATTTTATATAGTAGTTTGTATCTGCTAATCCCAAACTCTTAATTTATCCCTTCCCCACCTGCTTTCCCCCGGTAACCGTAAGTTTATTTTCTGTCTGTAAGTCTCTTTCTGTTTTGTATGTAAGTTCATTTGTGTCTTTTTTTTTTTTCTAGATTCCAGATGTAAATGATACGGTATTTTTCTTTCTCTTTCTGGCTTATTTCACTTAGAATGACAGTCTCCAGGTCCATCCATGTTGCTGCAAGTGGCATTATTTCATTCTTTTTTATGGCTGAGTACTATTCCATTGTATGTATGTAACACGTCTTCTTTATCCATTTATCTGTTGTTAGACATTTAGGTTGTTTCCATGTCTTGGCTGTTGTAAATAGTGCTGCTGTGAACATTGGGGTACATGTATCTTTTTCAGTTACAGTTTCTTCCAGATATATGCCCAGGAGTGGGATTGCTGGATCATAGGGTAAGTCTATTTTTAGTTTTTTAAGGAGTCTCCATACTGTTTTCCATAATGGCTGCACCAGTTTACATTCCCACCAGCAGCATAGGAGGGTTCCCTTCTCTCCACACCCTCTCCAGCATGTATCGTTTGTGGACTTTTTGATGATGTCTGTTCTGACTGGTGTGAGTTGGTACTCACTGTAGTTTTGATGTGCATTTCTCTAATAATTAGCGATATTGAGCATCTTTTCATGTGCTTGTTGGCCATCTGGATGTCTTCTTTGGAGAGATGTCCATTTAGGTCTTCTGCCCATTTTTTGATTGGGTTGCTTTTTTTTTTTTTTAAAGGTGTATGAACTGTTTGTATATTTTGGAAATTAGTCCTTTGTTGGTTGCATAGTTTGCAAATATTTTCTCCCATTCTGTAGGTGGTCTTTACATCTTGTTGATGGTTTCCTTAGCTGTGCAAGAGCTTTTAAGTTTAATTAGATCCCATTTGTTTATTATTGCTTTTATTTCCATTACTCTAGGAACTGGTGCAAAAAAATACAGCTGTGATTTATGTCAAAGAGTGTTCCCATGAGATTCCCCCCCCCCTTTTTTTTTTGGAATAGACTATTTTTTTTAGAGCAGTTTCAGGTTCACAGCAGAATTGGGCAGAAAATACAAAGAGTTTGCACATATCCCTCCCCACCCACAAATATACACTCCCCTACCCTCAGTATCCCTCACCAGTGCGGCGTATTTGGTACAATCGATGGATCAACATGGGCACATTATTATCAACCAAAGTCCATAGTTTACATTAGGGTTCACTCTTCATGTTGTACATTCTATGGGTTTTGACAAATGCATTATGACATGTAGCCACCACTATAGTATCGTAGAGAATAATTTCATTGCCCTAAAAATTCCTTGTGCTCCATCTGTTCACTCCTCCCTCCCTCCTTCTCCCCAAACTCCCATGGGATTCCTTTTGACCACGTGCTGATTTTGGCTTGTTTTGCAGTTCTCCCCAGTATTTATGCATTTGTTTTTGCCTGGAACCTTCCTCACTCTCTTTCCCTTTAAGCCACCTTCACCCTTTTTTCTTTCTTCTTTTTGTAAATTATACATAACATTGAAATTTACCATTTAAAAAAATTGGGGGGGTATTAGGTTTATTTATTTATTTTTAATAGAGGTATTAAGGATTGAACCCAGGACCTCGTGCATGCTAGGCATGCGCTCTACCACTGAGCTCTAACCCTCCCCCGGAAATTTACCATTTTTAAGTGCATGATTCAGTAACATTAAGTACATCCACCTTGTGCAACCATCCCCGCCAGTCATCTCCAGAACTCTTCATCTGGTAAAACTGAAACTCTGTCTCCATTAAACATTAATTCCTCCTCCTCCCCCCCGCCCCTCAGCCCCTGGCACCCACCATGTGACTTTCTGTTTGTAGAATCTGACTACTCTGGGGACTTCATATAAATGGAATTGTGTCTGACTTGTTTCACTCAGCATCATGTCCTCATGGTTCATCCATGTTGTAGCAGGTGTCACAATCTGAATTTGTTAAGAAGGCAAGTTCTGGTTTATATTTCTGTATGCTTATTAGAAATGTAACAGTTAAAAAGATAACTTTGAAACCCTGCTAGCGTATTTCTTAAGTTACTTTCTACTTGTGTTAACGCTCAGCTTACAGGCTCAGAAGGATATTGAGTTGCCCAAGCGCTGTGTCTGAATGAGCTCTGTCATTCTCAGGTGTGAGTTTATAGAACACATGTGTGCCGGAACAAGTGCCCAGGTCAGAAGCAAGTCCATCGGCTGACAGAGATAAATCTCCCTGATTTTTCTGAGGTTGATTCATCTGTGCTTTTCTGGACATTATTGAAAATTGGCCTGAATTTTCCTATCGTGTTCCATACTCTTACCTGTTTTGTTCCTGTTGAGGTGAAGTTCACATTAACAAAGTTAACCTTTTGAAAGCGAATGATCCAGGGACATTTAGTATACTCACCATGTTGTGCAAAAGTCCCCTCTGTCTAGTTTCAAAATATTTCCATCACCCCCTACTCGTTAAGTGGCTGCTCCAGTTCCTCCCTTCCCTCTTCCTCTCTGTTTTGCCAATTGCTTTAATCTGTGTTGTTTCTTTATTTTCTCGTGTTGTTGGGTTTTGTCTATTGTGCACTGGTCTCGTGTCAGATCACCTCTCTGGCTGAGCCTTCCTCCATGGGAGTGCCTGGCTGGGTGGCTGTTGTCTGGTCAGGAGGTCCTCATTCCTGGATTGTGAATCCCATTCCTGGATTGTGAATCTAGGATCTGCACAGTTGAGGCCAGGCTTTGCAGGGCCAGGTGGTGGGGAGGGGCTAGGGGCTTGAAGGCACAGGCAGTGGTTGTTGCACCCACCAGTTGAAAAAGAGGTGGGGGCAATCTGAGAAGGCTTCCTGGAGGAGTAACCTTGCCTCCGTGGGGAGATTGGCTGGACGTGGGTCTTGCATGGTGAACTTTCAGCACCTTGGAGAAGTCTCCTGGGTTCTCCATGTAGGCCCCCTGTAAGGATGCACACAGCCCTGTATAGAATAAAACGTAGCCTCTACAGAGGCATCACAGAAACACACACGTGATAATATGCGTGAGCCCATAGAACACATGAAGACACGTGGGACAGCATGCTTAAGTCACTAGAATGTGGCAAAAAACACACAAAGAACAACACTCTGGGGAACAAACACGAGCACATGCAGGATGTAAGCCTCCGTGAATGGAAATTACCAGAATTCCTATGTCAGGCTGAGGGACCAAGGGTCCAGGGGCACCTAGCACTAGATGGACAGGACACCGTCAGGTCAGGCAAGATCCAGGAATGCTGACTCAGGGGTGAACAGAGAAAAGACCTAATGCCCTAACCTTGTTTCTCACTGGGAAGGTGGCTGGAATTCCACCCTCACATTTCAGGAAGTGGAGGCGCTCACTGCCTCGGTGGAGGTGGGTGAGGCTGAAGGTGCTGCTGGTGTGTCTGCGTGTCCTAGAGAAAGAGGATTTCATTTATATGAAATATCCAGAATAGGTAAATCCACAGAGACAGGGAGCAGGTGGGTGGCTGTCACGGGCTGGGGGAGGGAGGGGTGGGAAGCGATGGCTTCTTGGGCACAGCATTTTTGTGTGCGTATCGGGGTGGAGGGTGGTGATGAAAATGTCTTGGAACTAGATAGAGGGGGTGAATGCCCAACATTGCGAATGTACCAAACGGCCCTGCGTCGTCCACTTTAAAATTACTTATTTCATGGGAACTTCACCTCAATCAAAAAATGTATAATAAAAAACTCATTCACATGATTTCCATAGTTTGGCGTGGGGAAGGAGAATTCAGCACTGCTAGCCTGCCCACTGCCCTCGGCATGCTCCCCGGGGCGCAGTTCTCGAAAACTTTTTCCTGTGAAACATGGCAGATATAAAAAGGCACAAAACCCAAACATATCATGAATCATTATCAAGCGAACACCTGCTTACGCCCACTTTTTAGGGAAAAAGCTCATTCTCCCCTTGTGTTTTACTTGAATTTTGGCAAATCTGAAAAACAAGTTTTAATCAAAAAACGAAAATAATAATTGGATATTTCTACCACCCCAAGTTAATTACCGCTAATATTTTTGATATGTTTGCTTCTATTTTCTGTGTGTTTTCCTTTAAAATATGCAAATAATTTATCAATGCCCCCTTTAAAGATAGAATGTTATAATACAATGAAACTGCTTTCTTTAAAATTTTTTTTCCTTCTAGTTTTATTAAGGTGTAATTGAGGTGTGGTTTTTTAAGGAACCTCCATACCTTTCTCCATAGTGGCTGCACCAGAGGAGTTTTTTGTGTAGTTTAGATAACAATCCTTTATAAGGTATGTCTTTTGCAAATTTTTCTCAGTATGTGCTTATCTTCTCTTAATAGTGTCTCTCACAGAGCAGAAAATTTTAATTTTGATGAATCCAGCTTATCATTTCTTTCTTGCACAGATCTTGTCTTTGATGTCATGGCTAAAAGGTCATCCCCAAGCCCAAGGTCATCTAGGTTTTCTCTGATGTTGTCTTCCAGGAGTTTTATAGTTTTGCATTTTACACTCAGGTCTGAGGTCCATTTTGAGCTAATTTGTGAAGGGTATCAAATGTGGGTCTGGATTCATTTTTGCATGTGGATGTCCAGTTCTGGTACCATTTATTGAGGACTCTCTTTCCCCCTTTGCTCCTTCATCAGAGATGAGTTGATTGTATTTATGTGGGTCTGTTTCTGGGCTCTCTCTTCTGCCCCACTGATCTATTTGTCTGTTCTTTTGCCACTACTATACCATTTTGATTATTGTACATTCATAGAAAGTCTTGGAGTCAGGTAGTGTCAGTCCTCCAACTTTGTTCTCCTTCAATATTGTGCTGACTAGTCTGGGTCTTTTACCTCCCCCAGAACTTGAGAATATCCATAAAATAAGTTGCTGGGGTTTTGATCAGAATTGTACTGGCTGTATAGATCATGCTGAGAACTGGCATCTTGACAGTATTGAGTCATCCTATCCATGAACATGGACTATTTTTCCATTGATTTAGTCCTTTGATTTCTTTCATCAAATGTGTAGTCTTCCTCTTGTAGAACTTGTACATATTTTGTTAAATTTTTACCCTAAGTATTTAATTTTTGGGGGGTAGTGCTACTAATGTGAAGAGTATTGTGTTTTAAATTTCAAATAGTTCTTTTGAATTACTGGTACATTGGAGAGTGATTGAATTTTGTATATTAACCTTGTATCCTGCAATGTTGTTATAATGGCTTATTAGTCCCAGGAGGGTTTTTTTTTTTTCATTGTTGTTTATTCTTTTCGATTTTTTACATAGATGATCTTACAATAATAAGACAGTTTTATTTCTTCCTTCTTAATCTGTGTCTCTTTTATTTCCTTGTCTTGTCTTATTGCATTAGCTAAAATTCCAGTATGTTGAATGGCACAGGGGACATTCTTGCCTTGCTCCTGATCTCAGTGGGAAAGCTGTGAGTTTCTCACAGTAAATACGATGCTAGCTGTAGGGTTTTTGTTTTGTTTTGTTTTGTTTTTTGGTAGATACTTTTTAAAAGTCGAGGAAGTTCCTCTCTATTCATAGTTTACTAACTTCCCATTTTTAAAAAATTGTAAAAAAAAATACAATATAAACATTACCATCTTAATTATTTGTAGGTGTATAGTTCAGTAGGGTTAAATATATTCACATTATTGTGTAACCAGTCCTCCCAGAACTCTTTTTAACTTGTAAAACTAAAACTCTATATTTCTTAAATACCTTCCCATTCCTCCCTCCCCCAGCCCCTGACCACTTTAGATACTACTTAGCTACGTAACTGGAATCACACAGTATTTGTCGTTTTGTGTCTGGCTTATTTCTCTGAGCATAATGTCCTCAAAGTTTATTTGCGTCATAGCATGTGTTGGAATTTCCTTCCTTTGTAAGACTGAATTGTATTCCATTGTATTTTCCCATGTGTTAAAAATTCCTCTCCTGTGACTTGTTTATATTCTGTTGGCCTCTTCTCTTCAGGGCAACTCTTTTTCTCATTGATAGTCGGGAATTCTTTATTAAGATTCCCTCTCCAAAATAAGAAACTCTACCTGTGAAACAGTTATTCTCTATTGCCCCTTCCCCCTGCCCCTGGCAACCATAATCTGCATTCTGTTTTTATAGGTTTAGGTGCTCTGGACATTTCATATAAAAGCAGTCATAGTGGGGCAGGTATAGCTCAGTGGTAGAGTGTGTGCTTAGCATGCATGAGGTCCTGGGTTCAATCCTCAGTACCTCCATTAAATTTTTTTAATTAAAAAAATAAATAAAGCAGCCATAAAATGTGTGATCTTTTGTCTGTCTGCTTTCACTTAGCAAATGTTTTTGAGGTTCATTCACGCTGTAGCATTGATCAGTATTTCCTTTTTATGGCTGAATAATATTCCATTTTGATATATATCACATTTTGTTTATCCATTCACTCATCATGGACATTTGGGTTGTTTTGATCTCTTGGCTCTTAGGAGTAGTGCTGCTATGAACATTTCACATACAGGTATTTATCTCTGTCCCTATTCTCAATCCTCTGGATATATACATAGGAGTGGAATTGCCAGGTCACATGGTGAATCTGTTTAATGTTTTGAGAAACGACAAAACTCTGTTCCACACTGTTTTACATTCCCACCAGCACATATAAGAGTGGTTCCAACTTTTCCACATCTTCACCAACAATGGTTATTTTATTTTTTGCTGTATTCATGGTTATGGGTGTGAAGAGGTGTCTCGTGGTTGTGATTCACATTTCCTTAGGACTAATGACGCTGAGTGCCTTTTCATGTTCTTATTGGCTGTTTGCAGATCTCCTTTGGAGGAATGTCCATTGAAGTCCATCTTTAAAATATTGCCCATCTTTAAAATGTTGTTGTTGTTGAGTTGTAAGAGTTCTTTATATATCCTGGATACCAGACCCTTTTCAGATACATGGTTTGCAAATGTTTTCTCCTGTCCTGCAGCTTGTCTTTTTTGCATATTCCTTTTAAATTGTACTGACTAATAATATTATGTGTCTGTCACTACACCTCACAACTTCTGATCCTTGAACAGTGACCGCAATTTAGATCTGAGTCCCTTTCCTTTACCTCCCAAGATCAAAGGGAACTTATCACTATTCTGAATTTTGTTTTCTGTTTATTAAAAAAATTCCACTAGATAGATGTTCATGCCTCAAAAATACATCATTTTGTTGGAGTTGCTTTTGAACATTATAGAATGATCAACAATTTCACATGATGGGCAATGGTTTTCCAAAATGATTCTACCAATTTACCGTCCCCTGCCCCCGCCCCCAGTCATATATGTGAGCCTGCTGATTTCTCTCTTCTCCCGACAGTTGCTGCTTTGGCCAGTTCATTTTTGCCAATCAAATGGGTCTAAAGTGGGATCTCATCGTCTTGCTTTGCATTTTCCTGATTATTCATGAGATTTCAGTTAAGTCTTCATAAGTTTATTGGCCCTAAGTGTCTTCTCTTCTGTGAATGTCCACTCTGGTTTTTGTTCCTATTTTGAAGTCGGTTGTCCTTTTCTTCCTGATCTGTTGGCGTGTTAGGAAGATCTAGGTCTACCTTTAGGGATGAAGAGGAAAGGCATTTGCACTTCTGGTCATTGCCAGATACTCCCCATTAGGGGGTGATCCTGGGCTGGTCCATCTTCCTTGCAAATCTCACCAACAGAGGATGCTGTCACTGCCTTTTGTCACGACAGCTGGCGAGAAAGCATGTCTCCTGGTAGTTTGAATTTGCGCTTTGCTTATATTGTGTGAGGCTGAGCGTCCTTTCATGTGCATCCAGGCTGTCTGCCTCTCCCCTGTGGGCCACCTGCTCACCTTTCCACTCCTCTCCCCTCCTCTTAGGAGCTGTTGCTCTTTCTCTTCACGGCTCCTCCTTCCCGTTTCTATCTGATCCCCCTTCACATCGTGTTGGCTTTTCCTCTTCTTTCCCCATCTCTCTCCCCCCTTCCTTCCCTCCTGGTCTCTGCATCCTCTCTCCATGCTCCTAGTCCAATCTCTCATCTGTTTTCTCTCCAGTGCCTCCTTTCCCTCCGCCTCCCCCACTGTCCCTTCCTTCTCTTTTCCTGTTTGCTTGTTTGTTGCATGACACCTGCAGCTCTTTTTATTTGTTCTCCCCTCTCGCGTCTTTCCAGCTCCTCTCTCGGCATCTCTAAAGCCTGCCTCTTGAATCTCCTTTCTCTGCCTTTCTTCCCCTCCATCCTCATCTCTCAGTGGACACATTCTCCTGTCTGCCATCTCTCTCCCTCCCACCCTCTCCTCTTTGCTGAGAAGCACAGGAGACGAGATCCGCCCCCTGCCCCCTTCCCCCTTCCCTCCCTCCTGTGTCCATCAGCCCCATCCCGGCTGTGTGTCTCCTCTCCCTGCTGCCCCTCAGCCATCTCTTGACTCTCCTCCGACCCTTCTCTCTGGTATCCCCCTGAAGGCAGCACATTCTGGCCTGGCGTGGGACCTTGTGGTTGTGACTTCTGGGGTGTGGTCAGGGCACTTTCCCGCACAGCTCCTGAGGAGACACTGAACTCACCCAGGTGGACCTTGGGAATCCTACAGGAAGGAAGCTCGTACTTCACTGTCTCCAGGGAGGCCCCGGAGACCCTGAGGATAGGGTTCTGCCTGCCTCACGCAGGGGCTGCAGGGACAGGCGCTCAGCCTCCCCTCCACCCTCTTGCACGGTCCTATGTGACCTTTGGCGGAAGGACTCCACCTGTCTGAGCCTTGTACCTGCTCACCTGTCCTTGGTCTGTGAGTAGCTGGCTGAGGGCTGCCCTGGGGTGGAGGGAGGTGGCTTGGCTAAAGCATTGGCTGGGGGCCTGGGGCTCGCCTGAGGCGGGGGTCCCTGGGGGTGGGCGGCTGTGAATGTCCTGTTGGTGAGGTACAAAGTCCTGGCTGCCATGGGGCCCCAGGAGATGGCTGAGGAGCTGTGACAGGGATGCAGACTCTCAGGCAGAGAAGGTGGCTCCGTTCAAGTTTTATTGGACCCCTTTCTGCCCGGAGCTCTTCACAATCCCCAGGCCCCAGAGGTGGCTCTGGGGGACCTCAGGAGCCTGTGACTGCCCACCCCCGGCTGTCCAGTTACCTGAGGGAAGGAGGGAGGGTGGGCAGAGGAAGGGGCTGGAGACAGATCATCAGCCCTCCCCGCCACCTGGGGGCAGGGCCCTCCCTGTCTCCACACAGCTGGCCCCAGGGCCGCTGGTCCAGCCACCTCACAAATCCAAGCTGCCGGGTGCTGGGGCAGCCCCTCGCGGCCAGTCCTTGGCCATCTACGTGGCTCGTGTGTGCCCATTGGCCACCCGCCCGGCTGCCCGGATCCGAGGGCCATCGGTGGGGGCTGCTCCAGGCTGGTGAGCTGCCCCATTCTTCAGCCGCGGAACCTCTGGGGCCGCCTCCCCGTCGCTCGAATCCGACTCCTCCACGTCACTGCGAACATCCTTCTCCATCTGGGGAACCGGGAGGAGGGAGGGGTGAGGCGCGGGGCTGGGCTGGAGGCTCCAGGGAGGCCCACACCAGCCCACCATTGCCCAGCCCGGCCCTACCTGGCCTTTCTTCATAAAGCTGTAGATCATGCGAAGGATGAGGCAAGACCAGAACACGTGCAGCAGCTGCAGCAGCATCAGAAGCGTGTTGAAGAAGTAGTAGCTGAAGAAGGGTTCCAGGTTGGCGATGGATTCGTAGTACGTGGTGTAGATGATCCTACAGTGGGCGAGGAGCGAGAGGCCGGGGTTCACCAGCTGTGGCAGGCCCCTGTCCTAGGAAGCACTAACGTGTGTGACTTTCCCAGCTCTAGAACCTTCTATGGCTCCCCGTGACCCACCCCGGACTGATACCTGTGTCCCTCAGCTGGGCATTTAAGTACCTCCCTCACCTGGTTATATTAAGTTAGTAGAACACACAAGCTTGCCAAGGGACCCACGCTCCCATCTCCCCACTTCATGGCTGCTTCCTCTCCATCCCTGCAGGCCTCCCTGACCTGCAAACATCAGGGGACCCCAGGACTGGGCCTCTCTGTCCATGCCTGGTCCCTGGTGACTCGTCTCGTGGCTACGAATACTGGACATTTACGTCTCTCCCCAGAACCCCAGGTGGGTGTCCACTGCTTCCTCCACATTTCAGTGGTGGTAGTTGGTGGCGGTTTGCAGGTCCCTCAAACCCCAGCACAGCCAGAGCTGAGCTTCTGATCCTCAAGCAGCAACTCGTGGCCCTTGAGTCACCCTCCCCAAGTCCACCTACTTCTCTCACCTACACTGGTCCAGCCCCATCATTGCCCACCTGGACCAGGGCAGTCACCTCTGCCCTGGCCCCCAGCTCGTGCTCGAATGTCTCACCAGCTATTCCCCCTGCAGCCACCAGAGGGAGCCCGTGAGTACTGCCAGGTCCCACCCCACCTCTGTTCAGAACCCTCCAGGGCTCCTACCTAGCTTGGGATAAAAGCCCAACTTCTCCCCAAGGCCCAGAAGGCCCCGCTTACTCTGGCTTATCACCTCGTCCCTCTCCCTCTTGCTCACTCTGATTCTGTCACACAGGCCTCTCTGTTCCTCCAGCATGCTGGGCACGGTCCTGCCTCAGGGCTTTTGCACATGCTGTTCCCTCTGCCTGGACCACTCTTCCCCTATGATCAGTAATTTTCTCCCTCACTTCCTGCCAGTCTCTATGAACTCTATCAGTGAGGTCTTTTCTGACCACCCAAATTCCAACTATCCACACAGTTCCTTTGCCCTTCCCAACTTTTTCTCTTTAGCACGATCACTCCCTCATGTACTCCACAGTGTACTTGTTTGCCTTGTTTATTCTATTTCCCCACCCACCAGTGTCAGCTCCAAGCAAGCAGGGACCCTCACATGGCTCCCTCGGCTTGGTGTGTGAGGCTCAGCACTGGGCTGACTGGGCGAGCTGGCGTCCAACCCTGGCTCCTAACCCATGTTCCATGCACACGGGATGATGACTGAGCCCAGTTTTCTGTCTCTCCTACCCTTGGGCCTTTGCATATCCTGCGCCCTGTGCTGGGAATGCCCTGCCTTGCCTCCTCCTGGAAGCCTCCCAGCCAACAACTCCAGCTCCCTGGATCAGGAAACCAAGGGTGAGGTATCTCAGCCACACCCGGCCATCTCTCCAACGCCCAGCGGGAGGGCTGACTCACTCTGTGGGGAAGAGCACAAGGCGAGTGTAGAAGAAGACCAAGGAGAAGATGATGAAGAGAGTGTCGCAAGTGCGCCGCCAGTGCGTGTAGTTGAACAACTTACAGGCCTGGGGAGGACAGCAGAGAGAAATGGATTCAGGAGGGGGAGGGCAGGGCTGAGAAGCGGGGGGCCTCCTCCCAAGGAAAAGGTGCTGTGCGGCTGGGCCAGGTGAGTCAGGGCAGGGTCTTATCTCTAGGAACTGCCTAGAAACGTAAGAAGTGTGTCTGTGAGTGGGAGAAGCTTCTTTGCCCAGGAAGACTGACAGGGGAGGAGGCACCTCAGCTCCAGGGGCCCTGGGAGGGCAGGGGCGGGCCCACCTCCAGCAGGAAGTCGGAGGAGTCGTGCAGCAGCAGCACCAGAGAGCCAATGCGCAGCAGGTTCGCGCTGTAGGAGAAGACGATCAGGGTGATGGTTATGAAGTGATGCACCACCTGCTCCTTGAAATCCTGCGGGAGACCAAGGAGGGATCACAGCCCTCAGGGCTGGGGACAGGCCCTTCCAGGGGGCTGCTTGGCGAGTGGACTCCGCACCTCCTGCCAGAGGCACCAAGGGTCTCAGGGTGTGCGGGTCATGACCGCTCCAGGGCTTCACTTCTTCAGACGGACTCTTGGCCTGGCCTCACCTTGCGCTTGATGTCGAAGGGCAGCGTGATCAGCAGGGAGATGTAGAAACTCAGCTCCATGAGGTACCAGTGGTACAGGGCCAGCTTCAGGGTCTGTGGTGGGGTGTGCAAAGTTAGCTATGGGGAGTGGAGGCTCCTGTGGGGCGGGGGCATGGGGCAGGCTCCTCCCCATTTGCTCAAACCCACGACACTTGAATCCCAGTGAGTGAGGAAGGCATAAGCCCCCCATCCCTGGAGGTAATAAAGGGCAGTAGTCTTGTGGCAGCTCCTGCTCTGAGTTTCCCGACTCCTGGCCCCTCTCCATTCCACAGGGAAGGCAAAAATAAGAGTGGGAATCGGAGGGGAATTATGGTATGATGTCCAGCTTTGGTTCGCTTGCCTGTGGCCACAGGAACTCTGAGCACCCTGACCCTCCCACCAGCCTGCAAACACGTCCTGCCACTCACCTGCTTTGGGTAATTGTCCCAGCACATCACCGGCGTCCACAGCCATGACTCCTGCAGGGATGTGGGAGTCTGAGGCTGTCCAAAGCTTAGAACCCAGCCCCCCACCCCAGCCGCCTCAGGGCTCCCTGGCCCTCGGTGTGCTGCTCTCACTGTAGACAAGGTGCTTATACAGAATCCCCAGCCCTGACACACAGTAGGTCCTCAGTAGGCACCCACTGAGTGAACATTCACCCTGACCTTGCCATGTTCTCTCTACCCTCTCTGGGCCTTTGCATGTGTTTTCCCCTCTGCCTGAACCCCACAGCCCCCTCCCCCATCCAGTCCAGGTCTAGCACTGAGTAGGTGCTTGTGGGATAGGCAGAGGGGCAGATAAGCTGTCAGGGACACTCACGCGGTACAGGACCAAGAGTCCACCGATGAAGGAGCACAGGTAGAAGACGAACCTCCAACTGTGGGAGGGGACGGAGCCCACGGGGCAGCTGTCAGAGGGGCAGACCTCCCCCGCCCCTGCCGCTGCCCCCTCAACACCCCCTCCCCAGCGCGCCCTGCGCTCACCTGGCCTCACAGAACTTCTTGCTCAGGCAGGGCCGGTCCTGGTTCCGGCGTCTCCGGAACCAGTGTTGGGTCTGCCGCAGCGTGAGGCCGCACTGGGTGGCCAGGAGGGTCATCTGGGGCTGGGGAGGGGGTGATGGGGGCCAGGGTCACAGAGGTGGCTTCCTGCCTCTGTCATGGGACAGGCAGGCCATCCCCTGCGGCCCCAGACCTCACCTGAGGGGTTGTCTGCCTATGGAGGTGGGGGACTAGGGGGCTTCACAGGGTGGGGCCCCCCCAGGATAAGCCTTACAAAAACCCATCTCTGCTCCCAGGCAGGTGACTGACTGATGGGGACTGGGATTAAGAAAGAGGCTGGGGGGGCAGCCCCCCACAGAGGTTTTCTTGCACCCCTTCCAGAAGTCAGGCCTTACCCCAACTCCGACCTGTGGAGGGAGACTGACAATGGGGGGGGGGGGGTCACAGGCACTCTGTTCAGCAGGAGCTGCCTACCACCCCCGCCCAAGGGATGGAGACGCCCCCTTCCCTGCTTCCCCCAGGACCCAGCCCAGCACCTCCCACAGCCCAGACCCTGCCCACCAGGCAGACCCACTGCGGATGGGACTAGAGGGAGGGTCACAGGACCGCCTTTGGGAGTGGGGGGCCCCCAGAACAGGCCTGCCAATGCAGGTCCCAGTGAAGTGGTGGTGGTGGGGCACTGTGGGGGTATCAGAGGCTGCCCTGGCCTTTCCCTACCCCCAACAACTGGGCACATACTGCTCCCAGGGCAGCCCAGCAGGCCACTGGGTTTGGAGGAGAGGGTCGGGGGACCTCACCTCTGTGGGCCTCTGCCCTTCCGTCAGGAAGTGCTTCTCCAGAGCGGCAATGGGCTTCACCAGCCTCCTGGTCTGACTGCGCAGCCCCAGCCACCGGCTCAGGGGCAGGCCGACGAATCTGCGTGTAGGGGAGACAGCCCATCAGTCCAGGCGGGGAGATGGAGGCCCAGAGGGGCCAGGTCACGTCTTGGGAACCTGGAGGGGGTGGCCTGACCACTGCATGGGGCCAAACTTAAGAAAGGCAGCTGGAATGGTCTTGGGGATGGAGGAAGAAGGGCAACTTTTGGGGTAGCCAGGCACTGTCAATCCCAAAACAGGGATGAGAGTCCCCTCCCCACCAGCCTCATGGTGGCCTGGGTCCTGGGTGCCTCCCACCAGGCTAGGGACTCCCTGTGGGCAGGAGCAGCTCTGCTTCCTCTCTGGCCTCCCTCCTCCCAGCACCCCAACCCCTCCTCCAGCTTAGACACTGGGAGGAGCCAGGACCCTGGTCAGTCAATCACCAAATTGTCCACAAGGGGGCCCCCAAGACCAGGGGTCAGGAAGGAATTTCCTGTCTGCCTTGCCAACATCACCTTTCATTTGGGGAAACTGAGGCTCTGGGTGGCCCAGCAAGAACTTGTGTCAGACTCAATTGTGTTGGGGCGCAGGGGTGGGGTGGGGAGAGTAAGAATGGACATGACATGTTTATTGAATGTTTATGATCTTCCAGGCTAGTGTCCAAGTCCACCTCACGTGCTGGCTCACTAAGCCCTATTATTATTGTCCCCATTGTCCTGATGTGCAAACTGAGGCTCAAAGAGGTCAGAAATACACCCAAGTGAGTGGCAGACCTGGAAATGGAAACCAGGGTTCACCTTCACTTAACGGGAAAAACCCTTGCCTTTGACCCCAGAAAAGCTGCCTCCAATCCCACTGCCCTTCGGAAAGGCAAGGGGCGCCTCTGGGGCGAGTTAACACCCCCACCTCAGCTGGAGCCATCAGCTAAATACGTGAGGAAACAGACCCGTCCTTCAGGGCCTGGCTGAATTGGGCCTCCCTGAATTCCTCAGGCAAAGCCTCAAGCCCTGCAGACCTACCCGCTGTGTGTCCTCAGGCAGGTCACTTGACCTCTCTGTACTTCCAGTGCCGCTCCCATAAAATGGGGTTAATAACAGTTCCACCTCACAGGGTTGCAATGAGGGCTGAGTTAAGACGCGAACTGCTTAGAGCAGTGGCTGGCCCAGTGTAAGAGCTCAAACAGCGTCTGTTAAATACCATGTTTAAGAATGTTCCCTGGGCTCCCTGGGTCCAGCCTGCGTCCAGGGAGCCCAGGCCCCAGGAGGCTCCTCATGAGTGCAGAAGCCAGACCAAAGTGCAGGATGCTCCCGTGTCCCTGTACTCAGGGTGGGACACAGGAGGGGACCCAAAGTGGGGGCGGGGGGAGGGCTGAAGGGCTCTGTAGGGGGAGGGGCAGGAGTCCTGGGAACCCAGCCTGGAAGGAACCGCAGGGGAGTGAGTGCAAGGGCCAGGGGGTTGCCAAGAAGGTGGGGGGCCTGAAATCACACGTGAGGAGTGGAGGAGGGGGAGGGGCCCTAGGGTATGGAGGGGGAATCTTGGCGGGGTGGGGCAGGCCATGTGGGAGGGCTGCAGGCAGTCTGGCAGGAAAGGGCCTGGCAAGGAGGGTCTGGGAGCTGTTGATCAAGTGGGAAAGGGCACGACCACCTGGGACAGAGGGACCTCAGGAGAGATACCCACGTCCAGGAGATGGACAGCCAGGGAAAGGATGGACCCCAGTTTGGGGCAGCATCTGGGGTACATGAGAAATGATTGAAAATCCACGGGGTTTGGCAACCAGGAGGTCACTGGGAATCTGGGCAGGTGGCATAGACTCAGGGGCCGGATGCCAGGCTGCAGGAGGCTGGGGGTGAGTGGAGGGGACCACAAGGAGCTGGAGTGCCCATGCCTCTTCCTTTGGCTACCTTTGGAAGGTGTTAGAAAAAGCAAGGAGGGAAAGAGGGTGGGGAAGAGGGCGGGGTGGTGGGGGGAGAGGTGCCCAGATGGTGCTGAGGGAGTGGGGAGGGGGCAGGAACGATGCCTCTGCAGACCTGTCCATGGGCAGCAAAGCGGGTACATCCCCCTCCAGGCCCCCTACTCATTTTCTGAAGACGCTGGCAGGCCCAGACCAGAGCTCTGGGCAGTGGTCCACAACACCGGGCATCAGCGATCAGAAGAGTGCGAGTGGCGGCAGCTGGGGGCAGGACGGAGTCAGGAAAAGCACTTTGACCAAAGCCAGGCTCCAACCAGGGACACGTTAGGATGAAACCATGCAGGTGGGGCAGCACCAGGTGGTTGCCACAACACGAGGGACGACGTGCCAGGGCACAGCGGATACTCACCTCTCAAAGGTAAAGCGCACGGCCAGCAGCACCAGCGCCAGGGGCAGGGCCATCAGCATGTCCCGGGGGTGGGGGTAGACCAAGCCATCTCGGTCCTCTAGGTCAGCCCATGAGTTGTTGGCTGGCAGCCAGAACCTGTCCTGCCACAGCCACTCGTTCAGGCTGGACCACATCCTGTAGACATAGGGTCCGGTGAATGGAGAGGTCGGCAGGCAGGATGGGTGGGGCGGGAGAGCCCATCACCCAACCCTCGTCCCTCACAGCACACCTGGCGACCTGGAGTTTATTCCAACCAGTGTTAAAGACAGACTTGGGCTGTGTGTCAGGCAACTGACCCGACCTCTCTGAACCTCAAGTTCATCTGTAAAACAAGGACAGTAATACTGAGGTCTCAGCCCAGCCTGATAAGGTGCACAAAGTGCTTAGCCCGGTGCCTACTGACCTTCACAATACAGCTCCTGACAGTAGTTATTATTCTGTACCTTACAGACTCCGGGACGGTGGCCAGAAGCCAAGGGAGGGGCTGACATCTCAAGTGCCGGGAAAGGCTTCCTTACATTGCAGAAAGAGGCCTTTGATGCAGCCCAAAGATGAAGGATTTAAGGAACGCCACAGCCCCCTCCCTGGCCATCCTTCCAAACGTGGATTCCCCTTGAGGTGTGAATGTTGCCTGGCTCACCGTCCCAACAGCCCGGCTGTGGCTGGACAAGAGCGCCTACTGCGTGACCGAGCACTGCGTGGAGCAGTGATCACAGTGAACCAGCTTCTCACCCAGACCTGCTGGGGGAGCAGCCCCTACCTGTGGGGTCCAGTCGTCTTGAGGAGCCCCCCAAGTTTTTCCCTTTCCCAAGATTTAAGACATGTGCCCAAAACCCCACACTGGTCCCCACTTGGGAAGTTTGTTCATTCATATGTTGTCTGTCCATCTACCCATCCACCCACCTATCCATCTCCCCCATCCATACATCCATCTACCCACCTGTCTATCCATCCATCCACCTACTCATTGTCTGTCTATTCATCCACCCACGCATCCATCCACCGATTTGTCTGTTCATCCATCCAGTTACCTGCCTGCCCACCTGTATGTCTACCCATCCATCCATCCATCCACCCGTCTAGACACCCATCCATCTACCCATCCATATACCTATACCCATCCATCCGTATACCCATCTGTACATCCATCTGCCTACCTGTCTATCTACCTGTCTGTTCATCCATCCATCCACCCACTCATTGTCCATCTACTCATCCATCCATCCATCCATCCGTCTAGTCATCTGCCTGCTCAACTGTCTATCTACCCATCCATCCATCCACCCACCTGTCTACCCATCCATGCATATATACCTGTCCATACATCCATCTGCCCACCTGTCTGTCTACTTGCCTGTCCATCCATCCATCCACCCACCTATCTGTCCGTCCATCCACAAGATGTTCTCTGAGTGACTTGTATGTGCCAGCCTGATGCTGGGTGTTGGGGACACAGCAGGGAACAAAGCAGACATGCTCCTGTCCCCATGGAGCTCATAATACAATACACAAGTAAGCAGATTCATGAACAAATGAGATAACACAGTGTGATGGGGCCTAGTAGAAAAGAAACAGGGTGGTGTGATTTATCAAGGAAGGTCTCTAAGGAGATACCATCTGAGCTGAGATCCAGAGATGAGGAGGGCCTGGGTTGATGCAAATGAGAGTAGCGGTGGTGGAGATTTCCAGAGAAATATGCAGCAGGTGCAAAGGCCCTGAGGCAGGACCGAGTGTTGGAGGACCAGTAAGGATTCCCGAGTGGCTGGAGCAGAGTAAGGGGGAGCCTGGGAGGAGGTGAGGGCAGGGAGGTGATTGGGCAGATCCTGCAGGGTCTGTGGGCTATGGGGAGGAATTTGGATAATTTCCTCCAACATTTTATGATGAAAAATTTCAAACTTACAGAAAAGTTGAAAGAATTTACAGTGAACATCTGTATACCTACCACTAGACTCTACCATTCACATTTTGCTCTATTGCTTCATTTCACATCTGCCCATCCTTCCATCCCTCTATCCACCTGGCAGTCCACTTTCAGGGTGCATTTCAAAACAAGCAGCAGACATCAAGTCACATCACCCCTAAATATTTCAGCATGCAGATCATTAACTAGAATTCAGTATTTTTTTTTTTTCCCTTTCAAGGTTAAATTTACTAGAGAAAAAAAATTCACGTGAGGTGTACGGTTGCTGAGTTTTGACAAATACAAGCACCTGTGTAAATCAACTTCTGGCCACAAAACGTTCCCGTCCCTCCACAAGGCTCTCTCTCGGGCCCCTTCCTGGTCAATCTCCATCTCCACCGTCCAAAAGGAACTTCTGCTCCAATTTTTTTTTTCCATCACAGATTACTTCCGTCTCTGCCAGAACTTCGTCTAAATAGAATCACAAACCCTGTCTTTGTGTCTGGCTTCTTTCACTTGTGTCATGTTTTCGAGATTCATCCCCGTTATTACTTCTGTCACCACCAAGCAATTCTCCGACACTAGCTGGGTGTCCTACAGTGCAACTCAAGTCTGACACTAGCTACCTGGAGGTACACAGGTGGATGGCTCTGTCCCAGACTGCACCTGCCGTGCTTCAGACGCCCATCACAAGTCCGGATTGTCACCTGTGTGTCTGACCGACCAGCTGGAGATCAGAGGTTCCCACAGTCCCCTCCTTGGGTTTGATTAATTTGCTACAGCAGCTCATAGAACACAGAAACACAGTTTATTTGCTAGATTACCGGTTTTTTATAAAAGGATGTAACTCAAGAACAGCCACATGGAAAGGGTCATCGGGCAAGTTATGGGGAAAGGGCTCAGAGCTTCAATGCCCTTTCTGGATGCACCACGTTCCCCAAACCTCCACGTGTTCACCAACCCAGCTTTCTGAACCCTGTGCTTTTGGGTTTTTAATGGAGGCTTCATTATATAGTCATAGTAATTAAATCATTGGCCACTGGAGACCTGGGGGTGGGACTGAAAGTTACAACCCTCAGATCACCTGGTTTGGTCCCTGGCAACTGGCCCCTTCCTTAGGTGACCTGGGGGGCTTTCCAAAAGCCCTGCATAAGCATAAGAAAAGACAACTTCACTTCTCTCCTCACTGAGGACAGTCCCAAGGTTTTTAGGAGCTCTGTGACGGGACCAGGGACGAGGGACAGAAGACCAAATAGATATTTCTCATAGCACATGTCAAATACAGAAAAAAAGAAAAATTATCAGAGTCTGGGGAACTGGGTGAACCAGAATGGTGAGCGGATTTGGGGGCAGGACTTGGGTTTGGTGTTGGATAAGACAAACAGTGGGGGAGGGGGGACCTCAGATGTCCCTGGGATGCGGGGAGGAGGCAGGAGCTCCTCTGGGCTGGGGCAGGGGCAGGAGGACTGTTTAAATCCACAGGGATGGATGGAATTCCCCAGGGAGGAGATGTAGCTGAAGGGGCAGCCCAGAGACCATGCCGGGTAGAGGGGAGGTGTGAGGTGGGGCGTCCAGATTCAGGCATCAGTGACGCGATTAGCAGTGACTGCCACCACTGGACACTCCAGTGTGGGAGGGACACTAGAAGGCAGCAGCCTGACCAATGGGCAAGGGTGTCCAAAAAGAAACCCCCCAAAACACAGAGCAGCCCTCACCATCCAGTTATGCAAAGGGTTAAACTGCAACCCACTGCAGTCAACCACAGACAGTTTGCCCTGAGGGGAGTTCAGGATATAAGCCACACCCCCGGAAGAATTTCGATGACCCCAGATTCTCGCATCTTCCCATACACAGAAAAGCACGAAAATCATTAACTTAAGATGTCTGTTCTATGTGATTAGCAGTCATTTTTTACCAAGATGTATGCTTGACTGTGTCCATGTCCTAGCCAAAAAAATTCATGTATTTCCTGGCTCCTTCCCTACCTGGTCCGGAGCAGTTTACTCAGAGATACTAAGTGGCTGTTTCCAGGGCTACAGTCCTCAGTAAGACCCAGAATAAAACAAACTCACAGCTCTCACGTCCTGTGGTTTTTCTTTAAGCTGACAGGTATGTGACAGTGGTTAGCCTAGCCTAGACCCCACAAGGCTCAGGGGGCCCAGGCCGAACAGACAGATGGACAGGTGGATGTGGGGACTTTTGCTCAAGGGGCTGCTCTCTCTAGAAAAAGAACCTTGCCAACAGGCAAAGCTCGCTTGATCCCAGGCACCCACTGGAGCGCAAGGGCCCATGCCCAGCCTGGAATTCCTGGCCCCACCTCCCAGCCAGAGCCACACCCACCACAGAGCATCCACAGCTGGCTCCTCAGGGACCCTTCTGCTCATCAGACATCCAGCTAGAGCTGGGGCCAGAGCCCAGGAGTCCAGGCCCCCAGCCCCATGCTTGTCCCCCACCCAAGGGTGCCCAGATCGGCGTCCACCGCAGCTGTGGTGCCTGCATGTCTTGATGAGCTTCAGGGATGAGTGAAAACACACAAGAGCAATGGCATTTCAAAATCCCAGGCCCCTGCCCATGTCCCCAGCCTCAAAGCCCACTATTCACTGCCTATTCCCACCATACTATGTGATTTCACACACCCCAGACTTCATAAATGCTGCCTTCTGCCTAGAATGCCCAGCTAACACTTACTGCCCCAGGCTGGGTGCTGAGGATACAGGATAGTGGGGAACCAAGCAAGGTCTCAGCACTCACAGGGCTTACCTATCTTTCTTGTCTGGCTGGCAAACTCCTATGCATCCTTCAAAACCCAGTCCAGTCATCACCTCCTGGAGGCACCTCCCAAGTGCCCCCACCTCAGATCCAGTTAAAGCACCCTCTGCCAGCTCTGCCTCATTCACTGTGACACTGGGAACTGGCTGGGCAGTCTTTTGGGAGAGTGAGAGTAGAGGAGGAAGGAAGCACGATGACCCTCAGCTGAAGCCGGCGCAGCCTTTTCCGGCCCCAAAGTCAGACAGGGGAATAGAAACGAACTTTCCAAACCAGAGAGCCCGCCAAGGGGGCTTCAGACCGACATGCCCTGACTGCAGAGGTCCCGGCCCTGGGAGTCCTGTGCTCTCTAACCTGTGTCTGTCTGATCCCCCAACCCTTTCACCTTCTTGGTAAAGAAGAGACGCTGAGGTCTGAGAAGAAAACAGGGTCTGGAACCCAGCAGACTGGCCAGAGGCCCAGCTCCCATGCTCGCAGCCCCGGATGCCTGTGTCTTCTCCCACCTCTCGGTGGGACAGGTGCCCTCCTTACGTTGTGGTTGAGTAGGCCGCATGTGGAGCCTGTGGGCAGGGTCTGGCACACAGAAGGGGCTCTGCCTCCCCCTAGCCCCTCATATTTAGACCCACTCCTGCCCTCTACACTCTGGCCCTGTTGATACACTCCATTCCCCCAACCAGCTCAACTCACTGCAGGGGCTGCTTGATGGGCTTCCAACTCATCAAGCTCACTCCTGCCCCAGGGCCTTTGCACGTGCTTTGTCTAACCCACCAAGTTCACTCCTGCCCCAGGGTCTTTGCATGTGCTGTGTCCAACTCACCAAGCTTCAATTTCATTTTTTCTCTTTTGGACCCCAGCTCCTTTGCTCCTTCCCTGTGATACTCTGCCTCTTAGGGCCTCAGCTGCCCATCTGAAAAACAGGTACAGCCAGATCTTCTGCTTTACCGCCTGGAGACTCAAGAGGCCAGGCAGTTTGTCAACACTCCACACTGGTAGCTGAATGGATTTGATTCCTGCAACGTACCTGTCATGTGACCTCGAGCAGGTGAACTGGCCGCCCCATGTTTTAGTTTCCTCATCTGTAAAATGGGAATAGCAGTAGCCCCCTCCATGTCGGGGTGGTTGGGAATGATGCCTGGGGTGGAATGAGCACTGAGTAAAATCATCAGCAGTAGAGAAGAGGGGGTGGTGGATGGGGGGCAGCCTGGAGAGCAGGCTGTTGGGCTGCAGCAGGTTCTAGGGGGTCCTTCCCGGAAACCCCCGGCCTCTGCAGGCTTCCGAGGGCTGGCTTGGCTAAAGCTGCCACGGGCTCCCTTGGAGAATCACCAAGTGGGCGATTCAGCCTGACCAACCTGAGCCTTCTTCCCAGTTACCCCGTCCTCCCCACACTCCCCACCCGGTTTCCCAGCCTGGCTGCTTTTTGAAGGCTCTTTGGCCCCGCTCCCAGCCCTGCCACTGCCACCTGGGAGCCAGACTGATAATCCTTCTTAGTGGCTAAAAATACCCCCAGATTGGGGGAAAGAGAGATGAGGGCTTTGTGCTGATCCGGAGAGGGGGGAGGATGAGCAAGGATTCCTGTTACTCCCCCAAACCCCCAAGTGCCCCAGCACCACCCAGCGGAGCAGGTCTGGGCACCTCGGTTGTTTTGTTTTACTTTAAATCGAGCTGGAAACACAGGACTTGGCCGGGTTGTGAAGAAGGAAATCAATTCAGACTCCAGATGTCTGGGCCGCCCAGGGAAGAACAGATACACACACACTCACCCGGCCCCCGCAGCCTGGCCTGCTGCCCAGGGTCACCTGACTCCTTTGGCTGGAGGCCCAGGCAGAGAACACATGATGTGCTGAGCAGGGGTTATTTGTAGATAATCGCAGCAGCCACCCCTGCACTGGGCCCAGGCTCCTCGACTCAGGCCTCTCTGAGAAGCTCCATGACGGGTGCTAATGCCCAGAGATGCAGCTGGTCCAGAAGACACTGCCATGCTGCTCCCTGCAAAGACCCCAAGGAGGGCCCTGAGTCCAGGGCTCTGCCTATTTCCAGCCTCTCATATTTAGACCCACTCCTACCCTCCACACTCTGGCCCTGTTGATACAAACCCCCTCCTGCCACCAGCTCAATTCACTGCAACGGCTGCTTGAAGGGCTTCCAACACACAAGCTCACTCCTGCCCCAGGGCCTTTGCACATGCTGTTCTCCCACACAACTCCTGTCTAGCTCTGTCTCATTATTCACATCTCAGCTCACCTGTTACCTCCTCAGAGAAACCTTGGATCACTACCAAAGCCAGTGTATTATGCCATCTCCTTACCCTGCTTAGTTCCTTCAGCCCTCTCATCCCACTTAATCTGTTTTTGTATTTACATATTTGTCTGCCTCACCCCACGGCATAAGCCTCACCAAGGCGAGAATGCTGTTTAGTAACTGCTGTGTCCTCAAACAGGGCCTGGCACAACATTAGGTGCCAACTAAGTGTTTGCTAAGTGGATGAATGAGTGGGTAGAAGAGACACATGGACAGGTGGGTGGACATGAGGACTTTGGCTCAAGTGGTCGAACTTTCTAGAAAAAGAAACCACCTGCTTTAATGGGCAAGGTGAGCTCAATCTCCCTAAAGTAGGTTCACTGTCTCCTCCTTTCAGAACTCAGAAGACGGAGGCTCAAAGCAAGAAGCAGCTGGATGGAGGTCACCGCACCAGCAAGGAGAGAACCAGGGCTGGAAGCTCGTGGGCGGGGGGGGGGGGGGTGCTGTCCACCAGCGGGCTCAGGGCTCACAGGACCTGGTGGAGGCCTCCCAAGGCCTGTCTGCCTATCAGGGTTTCCCAGGGAGCAGGGCACCAGGAAGGTGCATATGATTTCCTAACTTTGCTTTCTTAACTCCTATGCCAGCTGGCAGGCTCAGGGGCCTGGGTGAGCCTTGGTGAGGGCTGGCTGTGCCCGCTCCTCCCCAGAACCAGCTCCCTCCCTCCCACTGCCTCTGCTCCAGCCCAGCCCCTGCACCAGCCCACAGCAGGTGCTGGGATTCCCAAGAGCTTCCCCTGGCATCCAGCCTGCAGGCCTTTCCACCAGCTTCACTGGGCCAGTTCCGACTAGTCTTTAAGATCTAGATCAGATTCAATTCCTGACTCAAGAGGCCGCCCCACCAAGGGCCTCTCTTCAGAGCTTTTGTTCAGCCCTGGCCGGCCTGGCCTGGCAGAGCTTAGAGAGCGAGGTGGCTGAGTCCCTCCTCCCTCCCCCAGCCCGGATGACTTGGGTCCCCAGCATCACCTGGCGTGGGTGTGTGTTGCTGGTGGGGTCAGTCAGGGCGGTTTCAAGAAGGACTGAGGCAGGAGAGGGGATCAGGTCTCTGGAGTTTGAGGGGGAAACGGCAGGCACAGCCCTTGCGGCGGGCGGGGGCGGAGGCAGCAGGGTCAGATTGTCACCTGCAGGGCAGGGGCCAGGGCAAGGGTGAGGGCGTGCACACAGACAGGTGTGTAAGAGGAACTCACTTGGCCCATTACAATTAAAACCAGAATCACACGGCTCTATTGAGGTATTCCTGGCATACAAAAACCATATGTGTTTAAAGTGCACGATTCGGGGGAGAGTCTAGCTTAGCAGCAGAGCACGGACTTAGCACACACGAGGTCCTGGGTCCAATCCCTGGTACCTCTGTCAAAAATAAATAAACACGGGGTGGAAGGTACAGCCTTCCAGTGGTAGATTTGGTGTGCCCGAGGTCCTGGGTTCAATCCCAGTGCCTCCATTAAGGGTGCAATAAATAAATAAAGATATTATAAATAAATAAAAACCTAATTACCCCCCCAAATAAATGCATAAATCTAATTACCTCCCTCCTTCCCCCCAAAAAAAGAAAGAAAGAAAGAAAAGTAAAGTGTGATGTGATGCACCTGACATATGTACATAGTGGTGAAATCATCACCGCAATCAAGACACTGAACACACCCATCACTCCCTGAGATTTCCTCGTGTCCGTTAAGACTTCCTCCCTCTCCTCTGGTCCAGTGAAAAGTGGAAGCAACCCGGATGTCCAACGCCGGAGGTGGTGGGGGAGCGGTGAGGGAGGGGTGGGAATCAGAAACCTCAAGATTCCATACAATGAAACAGTCCATCAGGGTTTAAAAGGAGGAGGCAGCTATGACACAGATGAACCTGGAGGACGTGCTGCTCAGTGAAGTAAGCCAGGCTCAAAAGGACAAATATTGTCTGAGTCCCCTTAGAGCAGATCCCCAGAGGGGTCAGATTTACAGAGAGAGGAAGTGGGATGGTTGGGGGGGGGGGGGGTCCGGAGCAGGGGGATGGGGAGCTGACTTTAATGGGGGCAGAGTTTCTGTTTGGAAAGACCAAAAGTTGTGGAGACTGGTTTCCCAGAAATGTGAATATACGTAACACTACTGAACTGTGCACTTAAAAAGAGTCAAGATGGTAATTTTTTTTTTTTGGAGGAGGGGAGGTAATTAGGTTTATTCATTTATTTACTTATTTAATGGTGGTACTGGGGATTGAACCCAGGACCTCGTGCAGGCTAAGCTCTATCACTGAGCTACACCTTCCCCCTGGTTAATTCTTTTGTTATACGTATTTTACTACAATTTAAAAAATTTTTTTAAATACAAAAATTACCAAATTGGGATGGGGGGAGGAGGAAAATCTATGCTCACAGACTTGGGAAGATCGTTGAGTTGAAAAAACAAAATGAAAGCAAAATGCAGAGAGACACTAATGGCCTGATAAACATAATTCACGGAGCAGAAAACCACCAGAAGCATTCTGCTTCTGGTAATAGCAGAGTTAGCTGCATCAGACAGCCCTCTTGGAGATGCCAATGACACTCTCTGGACTACACATCAAAAAACGCCCTGAAAGCGCTGGTGTGGCAACATCCAGTGTGGTATCCACCAGCCACACGTGGCCATTTCCATTTCAATTAATTAAAATTAAATAAAACTTGAAATTCAGTTCCTCAGTTGCACCAGCAACATTTGTATACTCAGTAGCCACATGTGGCTTATGGCTGCCATATTGGGCAATGGAGATATGGAATATTTCCATCATTGCAGAAAATTCTACTGGGCAGTCCTGCTCTAGAGAGTGACCAAAAATAGGTGTAAGTTGGAGGAGAGTCTGTATCTATGGTAAGGGAACCCTATGGGGTGAGCTTCCCATTTTTCATTTTTATTCATCAGAATTAGAAACTGGCTGGAAAAATGAGAAGATGGAGCGCAAAGAGATCACAACAGTTTAACCATGAGACAGAACATGCAAGAAAGGAAAAAGTAAAAAAAAAAAAAAAAAAAAAAAAAAAAAGGTCCAAATTCTACACAAAAATGCTGTGCAAGTCTCTTGCTAAGCCTTGAAGTATATGCAGGGCAGATTCCAACCAGCCTAGGTAAAGCTGAAAGAAAAAAAGCTTTCATCTGCTACCTATCACAGGGGAAATAGACTATGGAGCTTAAGCCAAGACAGTTTAACTGCCTTTTAAAAAATACATTAAAAAACAATCAATGTTCTTCAGAGGAACATAACAGAATCCAGAGTCTCAATAATATATCTTTCAGAATGTCCAGAAAACAATCCAAAATTACTTGACACTGAAGAAACAGAAAAACATGACCTACACTCAGGAAGAAAATTAATGCGGACTGATCCTGAGGTGAACCACATGTTGGAATGAGCAGATAAGGACTCTGAAGCAGTGATCAGAAATACACTCAAGGAGGTGAAGAAAAAGTACCTCCTAATGAATGAACAAGGAAGAAACTTCAGCAAAGAAGCAGAAACTATAAAAATGCACCAAATGGAAATTCTACACCTGAAAAATACAAATACTAGAAATAATGCACTGTGGACTCAGCCGTTAAAAAAAAAATGTATATATATATATATATATATATTTATATATATCTCATATATATATATGAGATTTTGCCATTTGTAACCACATGGATGGACTTGAAGGGTATTATACTTAGTGAAGTAAGGCGGACAGAGAAAGATAAATACTACATGCTATTGCATATGTGAAATCTAGGAAAGAAAGCAAACTAGTGAATAGAACAAAAAAGAAACAGACTCACAGATACTGAGAACAAAGTAGTAGTTACCAGTGGGGAGAGGGAAGTGGGGAGGGGCAAGACGGGACAGAATTAAGAGTTACAAACTACTGTAAAGGTTGTATAACTACTATAGAGATACAAAATAAATAAGCTATAGGAATATACTGTACAGCACGGGGAATACAGCTAATGTTCTATAGTAACCATAAGTGAAATATAACCTTTAAAAATTGGAAATCACAGGGGGAGGGTCTAACAGTGGTAGAGCTCATGCTTAGCATGCACAAGGTCTTGGGTTCAATCTCCAGTGCCTCCATTAAAAATAATGAATTAATTATAAATAAATAAATAAACCTAATCACCTCCCCCCTCCAGGGGGCGGGGGAAAGAAACCAATTCCCAGTCAAGTACAGTCCCCCAAGGAGATGTCACTACCCACCTTCCAGGCTGGAGGGAATTCTAGGCTCCACGTTGCACCCCGAGGCCATCCCTCCTCCACCCAGCCTGGGCTCACACCTGTCCAGCTCTAGCCAGCGGGCCTCTGGTCCCCTCTGTCGCCCCCTTGTGGAGACCAGCTCAGGGAGGGGCAAGCAGGAGCAAAACTCAGACTGCCTTCCGGGACAGCAGGCCTCGTGCACACCTTGTCCACGATAGCAGGGACTGTCCAACACATCAGTGTCGGTACCATCCCAGTGTTGCCCTGTGTCCTCTCGCGCTGGCCGTTCTCCCTGGGAAATCTCACCCACCCAGAAGCCTTGGTTGGCTTGCCTGTGCTTCGGTTTTCCAGATTCCTGCATCTCCCAGATTTCTCCCCTAATGCCACCAACTGCCACCCCAACACCGCCTGGCTGTTCGTTGCACAGACACATCACACTTAAGTCATTCTCCACCCAGAGTGTGCTTTCTTCCTCCTAAGGCTTCTCGGCCAAGATCCCACCATCCACCCACTCTTTGGGAACAGGAACCTGGGTGTCACCCCGGACTCCTCCTCACACACTCCTATCCCCCTGCCCATCCTGGACACTCAGCTGCCCACCAGGTCCTGCATCCATCTCCCTGGTAACAATCAAGCTAGTTCCTTCTCCATCAATTCTCACAACCAAGGCCCCATCTCTCATCTCAGTCATCATGGCCACCTACGCCTTGGTCTCCCTGCCTCTGTCTATCTGCATCTCCCTCCCCCAAAGAGAGAGCGAGGTGCGGCATCACATGCAGACAGTAGCCATAAAACTAACACAGTGAAAACAAGGTAACATTCGGTCCTGGCCAGTACCGGACCCTGGCAAGTCTGCCAGCCCAGGTCTAAGCCCTCCTGGTTTGAAGGGAGGTTGGCAAGTACCTGTCACCTGAGCCTTAGAGACACAGTGGGAACCTTGGGCCTCAATGTTCACTGGAACGTGGGGGGGGGGATTCTCCTGTGGGCAACCCTGGCAGGGGGACTGTCCTTGGGATTTCACAGTTGAGGGAAGTGCTGCAAGAGGTCACCAGTGGCTGGCTTCTGGGGGCGGGGTGGGTGACGGGGGCTGGGACAGGTGCTGGGGGCACAGCTGGGTAGGGATATCTTTGGGGAGTGGGGTTGGGGGTAGAGTGTGCTGGGGTGGGCAGCCTGATGTGGGAACTCCCGGCTTGTGCAGGAATTTGGGGGCGTACGGCCTGGGGTGGGAAAGGACAACTCCCTTTTGGGCAAATTCTGGATGTGGGACTCGGAGAAGGTACCGTCTGGGAGGCAGGAGGGATGATGATGGGGAGAGGGTGTGGCCTCAGGAGCCCCGGTGCCCCCTGACTTGACATGCACCTGGAACAGACACCTGCAGACCTGTCCAGGTCCCAGAAGAGCTGAGGAGTGAGACAGAGGCGGCCCGGGGAACCTCAGAGGAAGCCGATTTGGGTGGATCTGCTCCTGCGAGGTGGCCTCGGGCTAGGGGACTAACAGCACCTTCTGTGAACGCGTCATTACCCTAGCCCTGAGGGGCTGGTGCGGAAACCCCAGGGGTTTCTGTCCGTGGGCCCTTTAAGGACCAGAGGTGTTTATGTAAATGAATGTCAAGCACTTCCTCTGGGAGGCAGTCTGTCCTTCCCCACCCATCCCTATCTCACAGCCCTACAGCGGCTCACTATCCCTCCTCCCGCTGGAGAGGGGCACCCTAATCTCATCACGGAGGCCTTTGTGATCTGGCTCTGCTCACCACCCTCTCTCCCCCACGGTACCTCCTGCAGCCACCAGACTCCACGGTTCTCAGCG
Organism: Camelus bactrianus; assembly: GCF_048773025.1. Lineage (NCBI taxonomy): Eukaryota > Metazoa > Chordata > Mammalia > Artiodactyla > Camelidae > Camelus > Camelus bactrianus. Next base: position 26,492,828 of record NC_133560.1, read on the forward strand.
TGGGGTCCCCAGCCTGCCCAGGGTCTATTCAAATCTCAGAAACATCGTTCTAATGCAGAATCTGGATGCCTAACGCAACTGCCTTTGCCTGGGCTGGGCTGTTCCCTCCATGTGAATCACTATTCACCCTCTCCTAGTTCTTCAAGTAAGCCACCTGCCTGTTGCTGCCTCCAGGAAGCCTTCCAGGGCTGCCCGGGGCTGTGTGGTTCCTTTGTTTGGCTCCGGTTATCCTGCGTTGTAACTGCCCAAGGAGGTGTCTGTCTCCTCAACGCAGGAGGTGGCTGGGAGCGGGGGCGGGGTGGGGAGAGGCAGTAAACAAGTTCCAATTCCTGTGGGTGTCCATCACCAGCTCCAACTTGGGCTGAGGTTCAAATATTACCTCCTCAGAAGAGCCAAGTTACATCAGCATGAATAAGGCAGTGAAGAATGCCTGGGCAAAAACACAACTTTAATGCTGCTAACATCTACAATGGGGGGTGATTACAGAAGATTCCAGTAATCGCAGAAAGAGAGCTAGTCTGTTTCTCAATAAAGAACTGCTCTGAATGAAAGTTAGTGGCTGCCAATATCCCCAACTTAATGGTTTCTAAATATTCTGGGACCAATATCTAAGCCAGATTTGAGCAAGATTGTATGCAAATGACTTGTGTACTTTTCAGACTTCCCAAGGTCCTAAGGCAAGACTGTTTCACCAAATGCCAACATGTCAACTGGCGAATCTCACTCAAGAATCCTGGCAGAATACTGTTGCTGGTTGAAACCAGTTGAAATAGGCCAGCACCTATGGCCCTCCTGACTGGTAAAATTCACAGCAAGCATCTTCCTAATGTCATCAGAGCACAGGGAAGACTCCTGCTGTACTCCTGGAAAAGTCCTGAAAATCCTTAACCCGGGGAGCCAAGGTCACTGAACCCAGGACCCAGAAATTCAGGCTTGCAAGCAAGAGACCTCACTCCCTGTATTATTCAAATCAATGCACCCTTGGCCATAGACCTCAACAGATGTGTGGCATCATGTGAATTTGGTTGTTTCCATCCATCAAAGAGGCGATGGTTTCAAAATTCAGATTCGCGACTTTGCCAATGAGAAGAAATACATCAGAGGATGCATGTGCCTGGGCACAGCCTGACACCTCCTCCAAGGATTGCCTCAGTGGTAGAGCATGTGCTTAGCATGCACGAGGTCCTGGGTTCAATCCCTAGTATCTCCATTAAAAAAAAAAAGAGTAAATAAATAAACCTAATTACCTCCCCTTTGCAAAAGAAAGAAAGGAAGGAAGGAAGAAAGGAAGAATTGCTTTGTAATCTGCAGCCCAGAGGAGCCTCTGGACTCTCAGTCCACAAGAAACTTGACAGTCAGCAGTGGAAGGGAACCTAGACTTTACGATTAGAAATTAGCCATCTCGAGGACAGTACTGATAATATACATCATAAAGGGTCACAGCTTTTGTCCTGGAAAATGGGCTATGAAAAAAATTTCCTTTTTATCCTAAAGTGGGAGATTCAATATCTATGAAGAGGGGGGGAAAAGTAACTTTAAGAGAGACTCTGACCACCAGAAGTAAAGTAACCATCCACCCCACCCCACCCCACCCCTATCCCACTCTCAATATATTTCTGGAAAATTCTAGGAATACATGGGAAGGGCCTAAGTGTCCTGTCTGGGGGTCTGGCTTGCCCCCAACTCCTTTCAGTCCCTGGGCAGGCCCCCAGGAAGCTGTAGCAGGCATTCAAGGCTGGGTGTTTCTGTCGTCTGCAATTTACAGCTGGGGAAACTGAGGCACGGGGTGGGAAGTGGAGAGCTGGGATTCATTCAAACCTAAGCCTGCCTGGATCCAGAGCCTGCCACCCCATATACCCTCTCCAGCCCCTCCCCTACCAAGCCAAGCCTTCCAGGCTGCGGCCAAAAGTTCCTGGGATGCCTGTTGGCACGTCTCATTTACTGGGAGCCTACAGTGTGCCAAGTGCTGGGTTACCTACTGGGGAGTCAGCAGAGAATAGACCTGATCAGGATCCTCCCCCTCACGGAGTGGGGGTATTAGACAAGAGGGGCCGGTGGGAGGCGGCACATACCATCTATTTTATTCATCTGTTTCATTACGTCTGGTATGGGAGGGAAAACAAAGGCGGGAAAAGGAGATCAGGAATCTGGCGGCCAGGGCTGTAATTTTAAACAGGAAGGTCTGGAAGGCCTCCCTGTGAAGGTGATGTTTCAGCAAAAGAGGTGAGGGAGGAGGCTATGGGGCTAGAGCATTCTGGGTAGTGGGAACCGTCTGTGCAAAGGCCCTGAAGCAGGGAGATGGCACAAAGACAAGGAAGCCCGTGGGGCTGGAATAGAGGGGAGAGTGGGGAGAGAGGAGGGCAGGGACATGACAGCCTTATATACAGACCCGCCCTAACCAATGGCTCAGATGGAGAAGGAGACCCAGAGGCTGACACTTCCTCCTGCCTGCTCTCCCCTCCTGTCACTGTCCTTGTCCCCCGCCATTGCCTGACAGGTTAGCCTTGCTTCAGCTGTGGCCCCATCACACCTGCCAGGATCACCGTCATAGCTGAACCAGGGCCAAAAGGAGTTGCCCTTAGGCGCACCCATCCCCAATTTGGAGGGAGGGGCAGGGGACAGTCCTGGTCCCAGTGTCCCAACTCAGCGGAACCTCTGATCTAGGTCCTGGCATCTGAGTGTCTGAATCCACTCCATCAAGCCTCTAAAACTGGAGTAGTGGGGGTAGGAAGGGTGAGTGGGCCCAGGTGACCAAGTCCTTGTCCCCATGAATCTTTCTCCTACATCTGGAAGGGGAGTGACAATGGGCCGGTGGGGGGGATGGGGGCGTCCTCAAAACATACCTGCTTTGGTTTTTGCTGCTTGTCCTCACAGCTCAGCCAGGCCATCCCTGGGTCCCTTAGGGCTCCTGTAGCCTCTCTGAGAACATCCAGCCCCAACACCCAGCTCTGTGCTCTGCCTCCTCCCTCTGACCCTCATCTCTTCTGCCTCCTTCAGCACCTTCTCCTCGCAATTCCCCTCCACTCCCTCCAGCCCCTCCCTCTCTCCTCAGGGGAGAAGCCTTGCCCACCAGGAAAGGGCTGGTCCTCCCTTCCTTCCTCCTGCCAGCTTCCTCTACCTTCAGGGCACAGTGACCACTCCACACTGGACACAACGCCAAAGCAACCTCCTGGCAAACCGCACGGCAACGGGGCCCAACAACCTTGCACCCCTTGAGTAAGGACCCATCCAGGGTCTGCTGTTGTTGGAATGAGGGGCCTTAAGGACTCTCAGTCTCTTCATCTGCCCCTCTCCCTACTCTCTCCCTGGCTTACTCTGCTCCAGTCACACTGGCTTCCTAGCTCTACCTCCAACATGCCAGGCTGGGTCCTGCCTCAGGACCTTTGCACATGCTGGTCCCGCTGCAATGCTCTTCCTCCAGATATCCACCTGGCTGACTCCTTCTCATCCTTCAGGTTTCATGCCCCTACCCTCTCCCTGCTGCCCTCCTCCCAGAACATCAGCTCCATGGCAGGGGGAGGTGGGGAGCAGAAGGGAAGCTTCATTTTTGTTCACTGCTAGTCACCAGGGCCTCCCAGCACAGGTGCCTCATAATTACGTGTTGGATGAATCAATGACAGACAGACAGGGTGGAAGGGAGGTGGGGTCAAACACAGATATAGGCATAGATAGTGGCAGATACCTGACCCACTCCTAGGATACAGCCTTGGGATCCTGACACAAAATATGGTTTGGGGAGCTTAGGAAGAAGTGGGGAAAGAGGAGAGCTCCTGCTGGTTCAGTGTGGAGAACTGGTATGACAGGATCATATTAACAAAGGTATAAAGGCCAGACTGAGGGAAGAGAAAGGCCTCCTCTATGCCAATCTGGTTAGAACCAGGCTAGGTCCTAGAGGCCAATTCAAGGGGGGCAAAGATGATTCTGAATGGCTTGGGGGTAGGGGTGGGTTTGGGAGAGGGGAAGGCAGCCAAATAAGGGTGTAAGACCCCTGCCACAGAGAGGAATTATTCCTGCAACAGATTCAGAGACAGGGCTGAGGCTAACCTCTTCCTACATTTTAAAACTCTTACTTCCTTGGCTTCTGGCCTGCCACCCACTCCTGGTTTCCTTTCACTCTCTCTCTCCCCACTTCATCTCCCCAGGGTGCGAGTATCTCCTGAACACCAGGCTTGCTTCTCCAAAGCCTACCTTCTGTCTTATCTCCATCTGGGTGCCTAAGGGCATCACAATTTCCCAATGCTGTGGAACAGATTGCTGACTTGCACTTGAACCTGCTCCTCAATCAGTGGCTACTCCATCCCCACCCCCACTTCAAATCTATCCTGGATCCACCCACTTCTCACTCATCCATGCCTCCACCTGGTCCAGCCCCATTATGATCAGTGCAGTTGCCTTCATGCTGACCTCCTGACTCCTGCCCATAGCTCCTCCCACGGACCCGGTGAGGCCTCCCCTCCACATTTTTGTCCACTGGTCTCTCTGCCCATCAACTCTTCATAATCCTGAGTAACTGGGCCAATAGTCGGCCACCGCATACAAGAAGCCTCCCCTGACTCCTTCCAGGGTGAGCCAGATCACTTCTCCGGGCTCCCCTTCTCCCCACCTGGGGCATCCACTCTGCTTTACTGGGTGCTATTATGATCTGCGCATTGTACTCACCGCTAAGGTGATACCTGTTATTATGCCTATTTTATAGGTGCAGAACTGAGCCAGGAGGACGTGAAGTCACTCGCCTGAGATCACTAAATTCAAACTAGTAGGACAAGGACAGAGGTGGCTTCCAGAAAGCCGGAAAGGGGACAGCCTGCAGTGCCCAGATAAGTGAGGAGCGTGCCCTTTGGGGCCTGCTTTCCCATGGGCGTCCCCGGAGTGGTGGGAGGAGTGAATCCTAGCCAACTCCTAACTGCCAACTACCAGCATCCCAGAGGCTCCTGGGCCCATGGATCACTTCCGGACACGTACTGGGCCAGCCAAACACCTTCCTCGCCTGATTCACTCAACCTGCAGCCGGCTGTGTGTCCTGGAGGTGGGCGCAGTCATGCATTCCTCCCATTTCTCAGAGCAGGAAATAGAGGCTCACGGGGCCTTAAACTCCAATCAGTGCTGCAGCCCTCCCCCATCCCCCAAAGAGGTAAGGCTGCCACAGGGATGGGTCAAGCCCTTTCCTCACCAAAGTTTCCTTTGATCTGAACAAACAACATTCCTAGATACTGGTACTACTGACCCATTTTACAGACAGGCAAACTGAGACTCAGACTTCCTCTGGGGCCAGGAGGCTAATTCCATGACTAAGGTTCTCAGCTGGGAGTAGGTGAGCTGAGACAGCAGGTGAGGAAGGTCCTGCCTGCTTCCACCCTGCAGCCTGGGTGGGCCTGCAGAGACCCAGGTGTGGGGAGTGAGGTCCCCTCAACCCTGCACTCCCATCACCACCAAGTTTATTCACAGCAGCTGTTCCTGGAAGGGGACTGGGCTGAGGCTTCAAAGACAAGCCTACACTCCAGAATTTCCATCTTGGGTGGCCAATACAACAGATCCAGGTTGCCCCAGTAGGGCTAGCCCGGCCCCTGCACTCAGTCTCCTGGGACCTGGCCTGGGCTGGGAGTGGGGTCTTCAGGAACCTCCCCCCATCAGGTGGGATCTCACAGGTTTTGCAAGTCAGATTCAGCCACAATAGCCCCACACCCCAGACCTGTTTTTCCCTCCACTTTCCTGTCCCTCCAAGCCCCCAGCTGCCTATGCCAGAAATCTCCACGCACTTTCCTTCGTGACCCAATTCTGAGCAGGCAGAGAATGAAGGTGATGTTCTTCTGCCGTAACGAACCCCAGTTCACCCACTTCTCATCACCCCTTCCTGTTGGGTTCAAACCTGCTGCCTCCTCCCATCTCTTCTGCCCACAGCCGCTGCTGGACCGTCCTGAGACACAATCGACCATGTCATTCACTTGGTTCTAAGCCTCCTTGATCCCCACAGACTTGAGAACGGAATTCACGCACTCGCCATCTTCGAGGCCTGGACTAACCTCTTCCCACCTCCGATCCCGCTCACCTCACTTCAGCCACGCTGGCCTCTTTTCCGCCCTGCAAACACACCAGTCTGGGCCCTGCCTCAGAATCTTTTGCTCTTTTCTGGGCCTAAACAACCCTAGCTGGCTGGTCCACTCCGGCCCGGAGGACACCTTCTCCAGAAACCCTCCCAGACTCTAATTCATCTCCCAAATGTGTTGTCTTCCCTGCACTTAGCACCGGCTGGAAAGATGTGTCTGTTTACGCGGTTCCTGACGGCTACGTAGCCGGGCTGCGGGCTCCGGGGCCAAGGGCCCCGGCTGCACCCCCAGCCCCGGCACGTCCATGGCACCCAGTAGGCGCTTCGTATGGGTTCGCTAGTGAGCGACCGTCGCGCTCCTCGCGTTCACACATCCGGATTCCCCCGCGTCACCGTGCTAGGCTCGTCCCCGCTCCCGCCTGCCGGTTTCCGAGCAGCGTCCTGGGGCGCCCGCGGCGCCCCAGCCCTCGGGAGAGCGGGGCTCTCTCGGGGAGGCGGCCCGGGCCTGGGACCAGATGGGAAGCCCCGGGAGGCCGTTCCGGCGAGGTGATGGGAGACAGCGGCTGCGTCCGGGGGCCGCTGCCGGCGCCATGGCCGTGGAGGCGGGGCCGGAGCTCGCCGCGAGGGTGGCGTTCCGGGCCGCGTTCGGGGAGCCGGGGGCTCGCTTACCTGGGGGCGCAGGCTACCGGGCGCACAGGGGGCCGGCGGCGGGGCGGGGGCCGGCGCGCCGCGCGCAGATGCAGAGGAGAAAGAGACGCGCGCGGCCAGCACGAGGCGGCCGGACTCTGCTCCCGGCACCGCCTCCGCTCGGAGCCGGGAGGAAGGCGGGCGGGGGCAGAGGCTTGCTGGGCGGGGCCGGGGCGGGGCCCGGCGGGGCGGGGGTCCTCGCCGAGCTCGGGCCCCTCCCCGCGACTAGGCAGCTTCCAGGACCCCGGGGAGCGCTACTGGGCCCCGCCCCGCCTCTAGGCGCGTTGAGCAAGGATCAGGCCCCCGGATTCTTCCCTGTCCCTAACTCTTGCTTTTGAACCTAATACCATCCACTGCGTGCCGCCTGGCCCCCGCTTCCTCAATTCGCAGCACGGCCCCCCGCGGCCCTCTCCAGGGTCCCCTCTCTGGCTCGTCTCTGACCCGCGCATCTGCCAACACACCGCGGGCGCCCTGATCCCCTCGAGCTCACCGCTGGGCTCTGTGGGGAAGGCCTGGACGCTGCCTCAGGCCTCAGAGGCCACCCCAGCTGCTCCGACTCTGGGGACCTGTCCCAGCTCGCAGGCCAAACTTGTTCATTTCGTGGTTCATGAGGCCGAGACGCGCTCAGGGACCAACCAGAGTTGGGAACCCAAGGAACCACCCTGGGGGGTTGGGAGGCCTGGAGGACAGCTGCGCGAAGGCTTGGGGTTCGGTGGGGTGCAGGGGCAGAGCTGGGAAGATAAGGCGCGGAGCTAGGCCAGCGTGGGTGGTGGCGAAGCCCCAGACTCCCTCTTGCCCAGTGGAACAGAAGGTGATCCGGGATCCGGAATCAGCAGCAGCGCAGAGGGGCAGGGAGCCTGGGTGAGCCATGAATGCAGGACAATCCCGGGTCAGGCGGAGGTGGTCTGAGAGCACCTGGGCAAGCACCTGAAGTCCAGCTGTTCGCCAGTTGAAGGGAAGAGGGTTCAGAGCCGCTGGCCAATCCTACCGTCATCTGGGCAAGTGGCTTCACCTTTGGACAGTAAGTCTCTCCCTGAAGCCGACCCAGGGCGAGCTGGGGGAAGCCCAGGCTGTGGGGCCCTAGGCAAGTTGCTTCACATCGCTGAGATTTGATTTCCACACATACAAAGGCGAAGGGCAACAGAGCCATCTGTTGCAACTGTGGGTGAATCTGTCCCTCTCAATCCAGCGTGGAGGCTTTGCCGTTCCCTCTGCTGGACTATCTTTCTCTTTTCAAATGAGTGAATCCTTCTCCCTCAAGTCTCAGTCCCGTCCTCAGAGGCCCCTGCAGCCCGGACCTCTGCCCCACCATCTGTCCACATTCTCCCTTTTATTCTCTCCCTCACCCTCCAAGAGCTCCTTTGCACATCAGAAAAGGGAAGATGATAAAGCCTCTTTTCTCAGTTGTTACCAGAGGGCTGTGGTACACCTGGGCTTTGCACCTAGGTGTGCTCAGAACATGGCAGATATTTGCACTAATCCTGACACCGGAGACACGGTGGAATGGGGCACTCCAGACCACAGAGGAGAAGCAGCAGATCCCTGGAGAAGTGGAGGGGAGGCCCTTAAAAGAGGATTTGGGTGGGCTTGGGTCAGGGAGAGATTTCAGGTGGAAGGTGCACATGGACAAAGGTGCGAGGCAGGAGGAAGGGCTCAGCCCAGCAGGAAGAGATGCAGGCTGGGCCTTCTGCAGCTGGGCTGCTCCTTGGCTACCCCATGCCCTGCTTTTCCTGTCCCCACCCAATCTGTGAGTATAAAGTGTTCCTGGCAGGCTTCCTGGAGGAGGTGACATCTGAACCCTGAGAGATGAATGGGTGGGGGATTCAGCTAAGTTAGGTTTCCAAAGGTGAGTGAGGCGAGGACAGCAGGGCAGGGCCAGTCACTAAAGACCCTCCAGGGCTCTCCTAGGAGAGACCCAATCAGATTTAAAGTTAGGCATGATCAGATTTAAAATGAGACTGCAGTGGGAGTGGCCAGGGTCTGGTCTGGGAGTTGCAGGCAGGAGTGAAAGGACCGGCAGGATTCAGAGATAAAATCACTAGGGTTTAGGGGAATCAGAGGAGGCTGGGGCCTGATTGGTGGGAGTGGGGAGCCGGAGCCATTTCTAAGGTCCAATGTAGGGTGTCTGGGTGGTAGGAGGGGTGACCCTAGGGAAGCAGGGGAAGCTCATTTCCTCCTCCTCCCCTCCACACTCTCTGTGCTTGAGTGTGGGAGAGGAAGGGAGGACTGGGGTCTGGTAAGCCCTGATCCAGGGGGTAAACTGGGGGCTTCTCTGTCTCTCCTGCCCCCCTCAGATGGCTGGTCCTAACTACATTGGCCTTTTCCAGACCCTGGGGCCAAAATGGCCAGGCCTGGAGGCTGGACCCTGGACAATGGACCCTGCACTAGGCAGAATAAGGATGTCCACACATCCTAACCCCCGGAACCTGTGAACATGTGAATGTCTGTGGCTAAAGGGACTTTGCATGTGTGATTAAATAAAGAATCTGGAGATGAGGAGATCATTCTGGATTATCTGGGTGGACCCACTGTCACCATCACAAGCATCCTTATAAGAGGGAGGGAGGAGGGTCAGCGAGAGAGAGAGATAGGAAGATGCTAGACTGTTGATTTTGAGGATGGGGGAATGGGCCCTAAGCCAAGGGATGCAGGCAGCTTCCAGAAGCTGGAAAAGGCCAGGAAGCACAATCTCCCCTAGAACTTCCAAAAGGAATCCAGCCCTGCTGACACCTTGATTTTAGCCCAGTGAGACCCATTTTGGTTCTGACCTCCAGAACTGTCAGGGAATAAATGTATTTTATTTTAAGCCACCAAGTTTGTGATTTGTTACTGTAGCCACAGGAGACTCAGGCAGAGCCCCAACCTCCCATCCGGAGTCCTGCTTACACCGTCAGGTCCCTCCTGTCTTCAATTTTTTTTTTTTTTTTTTTGCTAGAAGTACTGGGGATTGAACCTAGGGCCTTGTACATGCTAAGCACACACTCTACCACTCAGCTGTACCCCACCTGCTATCTTGACAGTTTCCAAATCAGCACCCAGAGGACCCATCCAGGTCAGACCTACCACCCCTGCTATGTGCTCCTATCACCCACTCCTTGGGACCCTTTGCCCTCGCTGGAGGTCTCAGGGGTGGCTGCTCCCCTGTTCTGGTAGAGCGGGAACTGAAGTCCCAGACGTCTGATTGTCTGTCCCTGCCTCTCCATGCCCTGGAGTGTCTACTTCAGTGACTCTTGCTTCCGCCCCTCACACTGGCCAGGTGTCGGCTGTCCCAGGCCCGTGGCTGGCTGTTCTCCCTGGCCCATCCTTTGTCCATCAAGGTTCCTGCCCTCAGTGGGGGGTTTCTCTCCCTGAGGATGGCAATGCAGGCAGATCTGAGCCCACATTTGTGCTGTGTGACCTAGGGTGTATGACACACCTCTCTGAGCCCTGTGGTATCCTCTTCTGTGGAATGGAAGATAGGCAGGCCGGGGGGGTGGGGGGATCCTAGAGGGACTCTCTCCCCCTGCTGCCCCCCAGCTGAATAGCCTGAGTCACGGCTGGGGATGGGATGGGCAAACAGGAGAGGGGGGGGCCTTTGCATTGGCCGTTCCCTCTGCTGAAGTACTCTTCCTGCCTGTCCATGTGGTCCTGTCCCTCACCCCTTTGGGCCTTTAGTTAAACCCACCCTGCGCCACCTAGAACAGGGCCCAGCACATGGTGGGTGCTAAATAAATGTTCATTAAGAGCAGAGAGGTTGGAAAGAGGCAAGGGGGGAAATGGAGTTTGTCCAAGAAAGGCTTAGAAAGAGGGTGGGTCTCTCTGGGTGTGTCTGTGTATTCCTCTGGGTGTGTCTCTAGGAGTGTGTGTGTCAGTCTGCCTGGGGGAGGGTGTCTGTGTGTCTGTGATCTGGCTAGGTTTCTGGAGGTGTCTGTGTGTGTGCCTCTGAGTGTGGACACAAGCAACCTCAGTGTTCTCAGCAGTGGATCTCCCGCTTTTTCTGCCTGGAGCAGCATTCTCTTCCTCTCCAGTCTTGCTGCTTTTCCCCTCCCTGTCCCAGCACTCTCTTGGCTCCAGGCCTCAGTGTCCCCCTTCACCGGCCCAGAGTAGGTGCTCAGAGCACCCGGCTTCCCTCCGCCTCCAGTCCGGCCCTCCCAGCTCTGCAGGGGCAGCAGGTGAACTGGTTTGAGTTGCGTGACCAGGTTTGTGCCAGGTGCTGTGCTGAGATCTTTACAGAGATGAATGGATCCAACCCTGTCTGTGAAGCAAGTGCATTGAAAGTTCCCACTTCCCAGATGAGGACTCAAGGCCAGAGAGGGGCAGGAAGCTGCCAAAGGCCACACAGCCACAGGAAGGGGTCATCTTGGAACACAGCTCCTCCTCTTTCTTATTCTCTACCCGCTTTCTTTCCCTTTGCTGGGTGGGTTGGGGCACAGAGGACCCTCACCTTCCCTTACGCAGACAGCTCACTTTTTTTTTAACTAAAGGATAGTCAGTTTACAATATTGTGTTAGTTTCTGATGTACAGCATTGTGATTCAGTTACATATATTCCTTTTCATATTCTTTTTCATTATAGGTTATTACAAGGTGTTGAATATAGTTCCCTGTGCTCTACAGCAGGGCCTTGTTTATCTCTTTAAAATATAGTAGTTTGTATCTGCGAATCCCAGACTCCCAATTTATCCCTCCCCATTCCCTTTCCCCACTGGTGCCCTTAATCTGTTTCCTATGTCTGTGTGACTGCTCACTCCTGAAGTCCACACTCGCCCATCCCCCAGGGCTGGTTGTCTCCTCCCCCCTCCATCTCTGTCCCCTGGGAGATCAGGTTGGCCTGGCTCCCTGTGGCCGAGACACAGGAAAGGGCCCCTGCTCCTACTGTACACCCATCACTCACCACCCGCTCCTCCCTTCCGGCTCACAGGAAGCCCTGGTTCACTGACTCCTGCCTGGCGTCCCACTACCCTGCACGGCGTCTGGGAGGCTTGCCATTTCGCCTCATCCTCACCTGCACTCCCTCGAGGTCTGTGCAGTTCAGCAAATAAAAGCCCCTGGGCCCGGAGGCACTGTGGCCAAACACCTGTGCCTGGGACACTGGACTTCCAGGGATCACATCAGGACTGGCCTGAGCAAACCGAGATGGTTATTCCACTGAGAGGGGAGGTGACTTGCCTGCAGTGACACAGCCAGGACAGAAGCCCCCATTCCTTCCTTATTTTTAACCAAAAGCTTGTACCTCGTGCATTCCTGTGCATCTTGATTTTTTAAAAAATTGAGACAAAATATACATGATGTAAAATTGACCATTTTAACCACTTTGAGTGTATACTTTAGTGGCATTAAGCACATACATGTTGTTGTCCAAACATCCCCACCATCCATCTCCAGAACTTTCTCATCTTCCCAAACTGAGAATCTGTCCCCATGAAACATTAGCTCCCCATCCTCCTCCCCCAGCCCCTGGTACCCACCCACCTGCCTTCTATCTCTATGAATTTGACTCCTTTAGGAACCTCATATAAGTGGAGTCGTAGTGTATTTGTCCTTTTGTGTCTGGGTTATTTTTACTCAGCATCATGTCCTCAAGGTTCACCTGGGGTTATTCCATGTATCAGAACTCCATTCTTTTTTATGGTTGAGTAATATTCCACTGTATAGTTGGACCACATTTTGTTTCTCTATCTGTCTGTTGATGGACACTTGGGTTACTTCCACCTTTTGGCTATTGTCAGTCATACTGCTATGCTCATGGATGTACAACTATCTCACTGAGTTCCTGCTTTCAATTTTCAGGGCAATAGACTGAGAAGAGGAATTGCTGGGTCATGTGGTAATTCTGTGTTAAATTTTTAAGGCACCCGAATCTTGGTTTTTAAGTTAATATTTCTGGGAGTTCCTCAATATCAATGCATAAAGAAGACTCTTGTACTTTTTTGTTTTTGAAAGGGGAAGGGAATTTTGGTTTTTGTTGTCATTGTTTTTTTTATAACAGCTTTAGAGATGTAATTCACGACGCTAGCCAGTTCCTCAATTTAGTGTTTAAGTCAAGGGTTTTTCGTATAGCCACAGAGTCAGACAGCTGTTACAACCTTGTTCTTTTTAAGGGAACTTGTCCCCTCTCTGTGGACAAGAAGGTGGCTTCGAATCTAAGCAACGGTGTACCGAGTAACGTGGGGCAGAGCTGATGTCTAGCCAGTGGGAGTAAATCATCATAAATTCCTAGAAGTAGGACTGCCACCCAGGGCGTGTGTGAGGGTAGCATTCGATAACTGTTGCAGCCCAGTTCTCCATCCTCCACAACTGCAGCGCTATCAGGCTCTGTTAATCAGAGAGGTTAAAAATCAGGTAGCTCTAATTTGCATTTTTATTACTCTGGGTGAGGCTGAGTATCTTCTCAATCTTTGAAAGGTGGATCTCTAGTCTTTTCCAGGAATTTTTTCTATTGTAGTTGTCAGACATAAACATTTATTTATAGAGGGTTTTTAAAAAATTATGGTAAAACACACCTAGAAACTCTTTTTAATTTTTTTTTTAAAGGCGGTACTGGGGATTGAACCCAGGACCTTGTGCTAAGCCTGTGCTCTCCCACTGAGCTACACCCCCCTACCTCCAAGAAGCTCTTTTTAATATTAAGGACACTATTTCTTCTCTGATATGAGCTGCAATATCCACTCCCAGACTTCTGCCCCCACCCCAGGATGTATTTTTACTTGGTTTATAATATTTTCTCCCTATACCTCTGTTTGGATTTTTAGAAAGTTGGACTTATCCACCTTTTCCGCTCACATGCTTTCTTTTTTTTTCCCTTAGTGCTTTGATGATTTTATTTTTCCCATGTTCAACTTTGGTCCAATAGGAATTTATGTTGAGGTGAGGTGTGAGGTAGGGATCCAACTTGTATCTTCCCAGCTGTCCCAACAACACGTATTGCATCATGTGAATGAAAAATATCACCTGCCATGTCAGTAAACAAAGGATGCTGCGGCCATCAAGCCATCAGCTGCTACCACCACCCTCCGAAGGTGAGCTAGAGGGAACTCAGGATGGAGACAAGCAGGCTGCCCAGCCTCTGCAGCCATCCGCAGTGGTACCCCCTGAGGGGACCCGGGATGGAAAAGAACAGGATACTAGCCCTAGATAGCTAAGGTGCAGATGAAAGGAATGATTTCACTGAGTCCAGGCTTTCCCATCTTCCCATACACAGAAAAGCGCTAAATTCCTTAACTTGAGACGTCTGGTGTTCTTTCATTAACAGTAATCTTTTTGGCGGGAGGGGAGACATAGCTCAGTGGTAGAGCACATGCTTAGCATGTACAAGGTCCTGGGCTCAATCCCCAGTACCCCCATCAAATAAATAAACCTAATTACCTCCCCCTCCAGAAAGAAAAAAGCAGCAATCTTTTGATTTTCCGACTACCTAGTCTGTTGCAAAAACTCATATATCCTGGCTAATCCCTTATGTCTTTGGAGCTGTCCCTCAGAGCCGTCAGGGAGGCTTCCTCCCAGGCTTGAAGTCCTAAAAAATTCCACCCAATAAAACATAACTCTCAACTTTTAGATTGTGCTTTTCTTTTTTTCCCCAGTTGACAAACATCGATCTTTCAGATGCAGTTTTGAGGAGATCCCTAGAGCTGTCACAGCTGCAGGGAGGGTCGCTGTGAGGTGTGGTGAGATGTTAGAGTCGTCACAACATGAAAACTCTTTACTACTAACTTGACTATTTAGTTCCTCATCCAGACTTCCAGGTTTTTTCTGCACTTACCCATGGGACATGACTGTTTTCTAGATCAGTTGTTCTCTGGTTGTGGGGTATTATAAACATTCACCCAAAAGGCTGCTAACACAATGCAAAAGATATAACAAATCTTCCAACCTGATTGGATTTCATGTGATGGAAGGAAAAGGCAGGGAAGAGGAACCCAAAACACTGGTAATCCTACTGTGCATCACAGAGAACTATATTCAATAGATTGTAATAACTTATAATGGAAAAGAATATGAAAAAGAATATATATATGTATAACTGAATCTCTATGTTGTACACCAGAAATTAACACACTGTAAATCAACCAAACTTCAGTTAAAAATGACAACCACAACACTGGTAAATCATTGACCAAGAAAGACTTGGTGGTCAGTCCAAGAAACAAACATGGAGAAGGCGGCCATTGGTGAAGGTGGGGTAGGCTGCACCAGGGAGAGTGACACAATGCATCAGACCCAGAGAGCTGTGTGTGGTTTCCCCGGGGCTGCTGTATGTAACCCTGTGTCTTCAACTGGACCACTTAAATCATGGAACTTACTCTCTTGCAGTTCTGAAAATTCCAAGTTGGAAATCAAGGTGTTGGAAGGGCCACGCTACCTCCAAAGGCCACAGGGAAGAATCTTTCCCGTCTGTCTTCACTTCTCCGTATTTGTTTCTCTGTGTCCAAATCTCTCTTATAAGGACACCGGCCATTGGATTTAGGGCCCACTCCACTCCAGGATGACCTCATCTTACCTTGATTAGATCTGCAAAGACCCTATTTCTGAATAAGATCATAATCACCGGCTGGGGGCCGGGGTTAAGATTTCAGCTTATCTGTCTGGGGGACACAATTCAATACCCCAATGCCTTTCCCTTTGAAGCATTTGTTTTGTTTTCTTTTCTTTGTGTGTGTGTGTATCTGTTTTTCCCCAAAATGACTCTTTCCAGAATGCTATTGGAATATTAACATGAGAATTATTAAATACAAATTTGTGGTGGGCAGAACAACCCATCCATGTTTCCAAAACCCAGTAGATTAACTTGTTTCAAGAATTAGTCTGTAGTTTCAATTATAACCCACATCTTGTCCACTAGAAATTAGAATGAGTTCCTTGTTATAATTTGGACTCTGACTTGGAAGGCTACAGTTTCTTCCAATCAGGCCTTTTATTTCCTGTTCTTGGGTTTTGGTGCCCCTGTTAATTGGAGGGACTTTTCTCTGGGACCCATGAGCCAGAGCTAATGAGGAGGCCCCTTGGTAATTCCAGGTCAATGTGGTGGGTGTCTCTGGGGATGTGTGTGGGTGAGGACAGGATGTTCAGGATGCGGGCAGGAGGTGGGGGTAGGCTTCCCCAGGATGGCACAGAAGGTCCCCCTGATGAAGGGGCAGATAGGCAGGGATGTGGGGTGGGGAGAAAAGGGATCTCCACTGAAACAAAAACCCAGTGTGACTGAGGGGGCAGCCCAAGGGAGAACTGTCCACTCAGGCCTGGGGGCCCTGGGTTCAGACTTCACGGAACCACAGTCAGTTTTTACAGGAGGGCATCATGCTCTGATTAGCAATTCGGAGGGTCACGTGGCTCACGGTGGGTGGTGCAGGGAGAAAGCAGAGTGAAAGGGGCCTGTTTCCCAGATGAGGGTGTCTGCAGGCTGGCGGGGCCAGAGGAGGGAGGAGAGGGGACAGAGGGAGGTCACGGGGCAGGCCAGGCCAGCAGGATGTCTCTCTGGCTGGGCGGCCAGATGGGCGTCTCTGAGTAGGGCACACAGGGTGACAGCAGATGGGGAGGCAAGGGGCTGGATGGGACGGGGGAAGTCCGGATGCCTGTGGGAGGCATGCTCTGCCCTGGAGGTTCGGTGCATCTGTTTGAGCTGGAGGTGCGGTGTCCCTGTGTCAACCCAGGGGAGAGGCGTGGGGTGGTAGGAGGCCCCATGGCTCCCACCCACCTATATGTGTAAAGGCAAGAGAAGGAGGGAGGGGAAAGGTTAGATCTAGTGCAGGGGCAGCCTGACTAGGGCTAGTCCAACTTTGCCAGACAGATGTGCTGAAGGTCAGCAGTTGAAGGATAGATTCAGACCTTGAACTTGGCCAGAAGACTATCCTGGGGCCGAGGGCGTGTGGATCCAGAGGAAGAGCTGGGAGGGGAACCAGAAAGCCTCACAGGGCATTTAAGTGCCAGACACTATTTTTTGTTTTTGGTGTGGTAGGTAATTAGGTTTATTTATTTATTTACTTAATGGAGGTACTGGGGATTGAACCCAGGGCCTCGTTCATGCTAAGCATGTGCTCTACCACTGACCTAGACCCTCCCCACTCAGACACTATTTTAAATAAAGACATCTGATCCCTTTACAGCTCTGTGAGGTCGATACTCTCATCCTTTTGCAAGGGAGGCAGCTGAGGCACAGAGAGGTTAGGGCACTAGGCCAAGGTCACATAGCCTGAGAGTGGCTGAGGTGGAACTGGAATCCAGGTGCTGTTTCTGCTCTCTGGGTCATGAGTCAGTGGCCATCACTGTCCGCAACGTGAGCAGCCTTGAATGAAGGCTGCCCAGTGTCTGTTCCATGAGTTTATGTGCTGGGAGGCAGGGGTAATGGGAGACAGGCTTGGCTGAGTCTCCCAGGGGTCTGTGCAGCACTGAGGGTGTGAGGTGATGCTCGGACTGACCTAAAATCGACCCCTAGAAACTCCCCTCCTCCCACTTCCCCTTTCGCAACCGTTACAGAGTGGGGGTGGGTAATCCTCCGGAAGTAGGTGGTAGGAGGGAGCCAACGGCTAGCTGGGCAGAGCTGGGGGAGGGGACTGGGTCTGCAGGGAAAGAGGAGGGGCAGGGTTCAAGCTCAGGACCTTTGGAGTCCTGGCCTCACCCTTGCCCACTGAGGGAGGGGGCAGTCTTTGTGTGATGCCTGGGATTTCTCAGTTTCCCTCAGCCCCAGAGTGCCCTGGGGTAGCCCATGCACTGACTAGAGGAAAATCACCTATGGTCCAAAAGCCTCCTGGCCCCTAGATCTGAGCAGGGGGAGAGGGGAGGGACGAGGGAGGAGGAGGCTTCCGGAGCAGGGGCACTCAGGCTGAACCTCAGAGGGCAAGAGTGTGTTGAGGCAGTTAAGCAGGGAGGACAGCAGGTGCAAAGACCCAGAGGTTTGAAGCAGTGTGTTCTGAGTTGCAGGTTAACCTAATGGTGCGAGGAGCAGAGAGGGTAAGTAGAGACGAGACTGCAAAAGAGGCAGGGTCGGTGCCAAGAAACTCCTTAAAGGCTTGAAGCTAATCTTGAGGGGAATAGGGAGCCATGGAAGGCTTCAGAGCAGGGAGGGATATGGTCTTCTAAGTGTGCACTGGAGCTCCCCTGGCTACTGTCTGGAAGATAGACTGGGGAGAGGGGAGGGTGGAGGTGTTGCAGGAAAAATGGTGCGAGAAGATGGTTGTGTCCCAGGGTCTCAGTCAAATCCCTAGGATGTGCCCCACCAAGTGGGGGTCCTTGGCTTCACGCAGGAAAGAATTCATAGGAGAGCCATAGCTGAGTGAAAGTAGAGGTATTCAGAGATGCACGTTCCAGAGACAGAGTGTGGACTGTCTCAGATGGCCAGAGAGAGCGACCACGAGGTGCCAGATCGTTAGTTTTACGGGCCCAGTAACTTCATATGCCAACAAGTGGGAGGGTTATTCCAGCTACTCTGGGGAAAGGGCTGGGATTCCCGGGAACTGGGCCACCGCCCACTTTTTCACCTTTTATGGTCAGCCTCGGAACTGTCACTTACCATGCCAGTATATTACAATGAGCGTATAATGAAGCTCAAGGCCTGGTGGAAGTCAAATCTCCCGCCATCTTGGGCCTCACGGTCCACTGGGAGGGGACTCTCCAATTGCTGTGTCGTTCTTATACAGGTTGTGCCTTGCCCCCTTCCCTCCTGTCTCAGGGGCACTTGTTCAGTGCAAAGTTGATAAAGCCTGAACAGGACAGAGGTGTGGAAGGAAGGGGGAAGATTTTTAACTTTTAGAAACTTTTACTCAAATATAGCATGAAGGGAAGGTATAGCTCAGTGGTAAAGCACATACTCAGCATACACGAAGTCTTGGATTCAATTCCCAGTACCTCCATTTAAAAAAATATTTTTAAAAAATAGCACACATTGAGAAAAAATGCACAAGTCCACAAAAAAGTGCACAAGTCACAAATGTACATCGCGAAGTTTTCACAACTTGAACGTGCTTATAGAGCACCCAGATCAAAGACAGAACATCTCAGCCCCTAGCAGCCTCTGCCATGCCTTCTCCTGTCGCTCCCTTCCATGGTGACCCCGGACTTGACTTTGAATAGCGTAGAATCACTTTGCCTGTCATTTGGACTTTACTATAAATGGAAGCAGGCAGGATGTTCTCTTTCCACCTGGTTTCTCTCGGGCAGCATTGGGTTGGTGTGTTTCCTTGTTCTGGATTATAATCTTTGTTCATTGTCATTGTTGAATAGCAGAGTTTCTCAACCATCATTAACATTTAAGGCTGAATACTTCTTGGTGTGCCCCGTCCATTATAGGATGTTGACCCCCTTCCCCAAGTTCTGACAACCAAAAACATCTGCAGACATGGCCAAATGTCCCCTTAGAGGTAAAAATCAAGGGGGGAGGGTAATAAAGCTCAGTGGTAGAGCGCATGCTTAGCATCTGTGGGATCCTGGGTTCAATCCTCAGTACCTCCATTAAAATAAATAAAAGATTGAGGGGTGGGTAATAGCTCAGTGGTAGAGCACAAGCTTAGCCTGAGGTCCTGGGTTCTATCCCTAGTACTTCCATTAAAAAACAAAAATCACCCCTGGCTGAGAATCACTGCTGTAGAGTGTTCCATTTTGTGAAGTCACCACAATTTATTGACACACCCTTTTGTCAGGCATTTAGATGGCTTCCGGTTTGGGGTTATTGAAAGCAGAATTGTTACGAACATTCTTACCGGCTTTTTGGTAAACAGAAGTCCACATTTCCTTTGAGTTTATTCCTGGGAGCCACAGTCTAGGTGTTTACTCAGCTTTCCGGATCCTGCCAAGGCTTTCCTGCGTGGTTGTGTCATTTTACAGTGTCACCAGCAGAGTAGAAGTGTCACTTGGTGTGGTCTTTGTCATTTTAGCCATTCTAGTAGGTGTCACGGCTTTTTTATTTTTTAACCTAGTTATATCATTTTATTATTATTATTTTTTAAAATTCTGTTTTATTGACTTATACTTTTTTTTTTAAATGGAGGTACTGGGGATATAACCCAGGACCTCATGCATGCTAAGCACGCACTCTACCACTGAGCTATACCCTCCCCACTACATTTTGGTTTTAATTTTTATTTCCTTGATGACTCATGGTGTCAAGCATCTTTTCAGTGATCAGTCATTTGGAGATTATCTTTTATAAAAGGTTCATTTTTCCTATGACATTTCTGCCTTTTTCTTGTTGATTTCTAAGAGCTCCTTATATATGCTGGACACATGGTGGCATCAGGGCCATCTTCACTCTGGGCCCTTTGGCCACCTCCAGCACACTGATGCAATCAGCTGCATTGACCATCAGGTTACATATTCCACTCTGGCCAGTGGACTCCAGGGGTCACTGATCTACAGTGACCTGATCTCTCTGGCCACTGTGGGGAAACACACTTGAAAGACACAAGTACCCAGAACAAAATCACTGCAATTCCAGCAGGGACAGCCATTTCCAACAAGTGTATTTACTTTCACAGGCAGAGGTGTATCTGGAAACAACACCTGTGTGTGTGTGTGTGTGTGTGTGTGTGTGTTTAATTTATATAAATAGTATTGCACTGTACTATCATCACACAACTTTTTTTCATTCAGCATTATCTTTCTTTTTTTTTTTTGAAGTATATATAGTCAGTTTACAATGCTGTGTTAATTTCTGGTGTACAGCATAGTCATTCAGTTCTACACACATATTCTTTTTCAGATTCTTTTCTGTTATAGGTTATTACAAGCTATTGACTATAGTTCCCTGTGTTGTACAGTAGGACTCTGTTGTTTATTTTATATACAGTAGTGTGTGTCTGCAAACTGGCTTCTTTCACTCAGCATAAGAGTAACAGGATTTTCCTTTTTCAGTAGACCTTATGTATTAGAGTAGTCATAGGCTCACAGTGAAAGAGAGCAGAAATTACAGGGTGTTCCCATATACACTCTGCCCCCACACACGCACAGCATATTAACTGTCACCATCAACATGGCACTGGAGCAGTGCATATGGTACAATCCATGAACCTGCCCTGACACATCATAATCACCCCAAGTCCACAGATGACAACAGGGTTCAATCTTGGTTTGGTTCATGCTGTGGGTTTGGATGAATATATAATGGCCTGTATCCACCATCGTAGCGTCCTACAGAATAGTTTCCCTGCCCTAAAAATCCCCTGCACTCCTTTTATCCATCTCTCCCTCCTTAACCCCTGGTGACCACTGATCCTTTTACTGGCTCCATAGTTTTGTCTTTTCCATAATGTCACAGAGTTGGAATCATACAGAATGTAACCTTATCAGATCAGCTCCTTCCACTTTATAATGTGCATTTAAGGTTTCTCTGTGTCTTTTCACAGCTTGGTAGCTCATTTCTTTTTCTCAGTGAACAATATTTTCTTGCCTGGGTACACCATGGTTTATTTATCCACTCACCTACTGAAGGATACCTTGATGGCTTCCACATTTTGGCAGTTATGATTTGATCTGCTGTAAACATTCATGTGCAGGTTTTGTGTGCACATAGCTTTCAACTCACTTGGGTAAATATCAGGGAGGGTGACTGCTGGATCATATTGCAAGAGGATGTTTAACTTTATTAAAAAACCCACCAAACCATCTTCCAAAGTGGCTGGACCGTATTGCCTTCTCACCAGCACTGAATGAGGGTCCTGCTCTTCCATAGGCAACAAGATTTTTATTTTTTATTTTCATTTTGTTAATGGAGGTACTGGGGATGGAAACGAGGACCTCATGTATGCTAAGCACATGCTCTACCACTGAGCTACACCCTCCCTGCCAAGATTTTTAATCATAGAAAAATCTAGAAAAAAATACTGGATTCCGTCTGTATGCACCTATTTTCTTAGATTATTGTATAAAAACACTTTCCATATCATTAAAAAAAAACTCTGTAGCATTAGAAAAATCTTTCCAGTTTGTTAAAAGTGTTAAAAACATTTGTAATGACTGGCTCACTGATATGATCGTGTTACTGTAACACAGTTTACTTAATTGTCCACCTTAAGCTTTGTGCTCAGTGAATATTAAAATAATGCTACCATGAGTACGGTTGTGTGTAAATATTTGCCTACTTCTCATATTTCTTCAGAATGAATTCTTGTGACACAAACGAACTTATTTATAAAACAGAACGAGACTCAACAGACATAGAAAACAAACTTATGGTTACCAGGGAGGAAAGGGGGAAGGGAGGGATAAATTGGGAGTTTGGGATTAGCAGATACAAACTGCTATGTACAGAACAGATAAACAACAAGGTCCAACTGTACAGCACAAGGACCTATGTTCAGTGGCTTGTAATGAAAAAGAATATATATATGTATGTATAACTGAATCACTGTTCTGTGCATCAGAAATGAATTTAAAAAAATTAAAATTTTTTTAACAAAAGAATGAATTCTTGGAGGTGGAAATACTAGCCAGAAAGAGACAAACATTTTTTGATTCTTGGTACATGTTGCCAAATGTTTTCCAGAAGGCTGCCATATATGCTGAAAGCGGCAAGCCAAAGCAAGATTCTGTAATTTTTTTTTCAAAGCCATGGTTTAAATCGACAAAAAGATGTCTCATTTTGAATCAGCAATGATCTTTGAGTATTCACGAAGTGGAATGTCTTTCCCCTGGTGTATCACCACGGCATTGACTGTTTCACCAGGACACTAGTGACTGCTTTGTTCGTCTCCATCTCTTGGCTGGAATATTCATAAAAATCAATTCAGATAAGCTCTTTAGGTTTTAAAGAGGGACAACCTGGAACATTCCTTCTGCAGCCTGGACTATATTCATTTTTATACCAATGCAGTTCTAAATATAATTATAACTTTTTTTTTTTAATGGAGGAAGGGGACCATGAAAGCAGAAGTGCCTAGGGTCCCTTAATGCAACCCTGGAGCGCTCCTCCCAGGAAAAACCCAGCCCCACCTGTCACCGCCACATGTGTAGAGATTGGGTCCCATCCTGTCTCTGCTCAAAACCCCCCAGCAAGTCCCCATCATACTCAGAACAAAAACTTCAGTCCTTATGACCACAGCCAAGGCCCCCATCACCTCCCGGCTACTCACCTCCCCACCCCAACCCTAACCTCACTGGCCTCGCTGCTGTTCCTCGATGCACCGAGATCATTCCTGCCTCAGGGCCTTTGCACTTGCTCTTCTTTCTTCCTAGTTCTTATCATGGTTGAATCTTTCTCATCCTTCAGGACTCAGCCCAAATGTCACCTCCTCCAAGAGGCCCTCTCTGGTGCCCCCAACTAAAGCAGCCCCCTGCAGTCACATCACTCTGCTTGTGTCTCTGTATCACCGACTTACATTCTCCTGTTTGTTTACTGTCTCTCCCGATTCCAGCTATCCACTGCTTCATAACAAGTCACACCCAAACTTATTATTTCTCGCAGTTTTAGGGGTTGCCTGGGCTCAGCTGGGTGGTTCTTGCTCAAGGTTTCTCATGTAGTCACAGTCAGGCTGGGACTGGAGTCATTTCCAGGCTTTCTGGCTCGCCTGTCTGGTGATGGATGCTGGCTGCTGGCTGGGGGCTCTTAACCATAACACCTACCACATGGTCTCTCCATGTGGCTGGGGCTCCATGTGGCTGGGGCTTCCTCCATCATGGCAGCTGGTTCCAAGAGGGAGTGTCCCCAGAGGGACCTAGGGAGGAGCTGCATCGCCACTGACGACCTAGCCTTATGGTGTGATGTCACTCTACTGGTTAAGGTAGACACAGAGGTCCACCCAGGGGCAAGAGGAGGAGACCTAGACCTCAGCTCTTGCCCAAGGGTGTCAAGGTCACACTGAAGAAGAGCAAGTGTCATGGGAGAGATTGTTACCACTATTTTTGGAAAATAAAATCTGCCCCATGTCCCCTGGAGTGTCACATCCAGGAGGGCAGGGTCCTTGCTCAGGGTGGTCACTGCTGTGACCTCAGCACCTTGAAAGTGCCTGGCACACAGATGCTCACACATCAAATACTTCTTCCAGAACATTCCAGTGCTTTCCTGAAAAAAGCCTGTGTTCTGAAAAGTCATACTCCCAAAATAACAGGATATTACTTATATCCTTATATACTATAACATAAATATCATCGTTTATATTATAAGAGGATATTAATTATAATAACATTATGTTACATGAAAATCAAATATTACATTTAATAGCAAAAATAATTGGCGGGAAATAGGGTTGAGGGCAGAACACCCAAGCCCACAGCACTTTGTGCCCAGAGCACTAACAAAGCCAGCGGTCATCCTGGTCCAGTCTACCCTAGGTAAACCTCTCTTGGCTTCTGTGTCCAGTCTCTGGCCTCAAACTCAAGGTACCTGCCTCCTCCCTTGAGATGAAGGCATTACTCCCAGGAGAGGTCACTATTAACCTAGTTCAAATCCGATCCGGCCTGTGAATATCTTCATTAATTTATTGCTTTCAATGAGGGGAAAGTGTCTTTGTTGTGTCTTCACATGAACTTGAAACTTCCCCAGGCAAGAGAGCAGAAGGTTTAGAGGTTCTTAAAGCTCAAAATCAGTCATAAAAAGCCAGCCAGGAAACCTAGCCATGGAACCCAACAGAAAACTCAGCCACAGAATCCAACACAAAACTCAACCACAGAATTCAAACATGGAGCCCAGTCTCAAATCCCCACTGTGGAATGAAGCCACAGAACTCAGCCATAAAACCCAGCCAGGAACCCAGTATAAAACCCAGCCACAAAACTCAGATACAGAACCCAACGTGAAACCGAGCCACAGAACCTAGACATGGAACCCAGCTACCGCTCATCCTGAAGGCAGGCATTTTTGTGGCTCTTCAGTTTTTTCCATTTTAAATAAGATTTTTCTCATTTACCTCGTTAAGACTTTCTCTTTAATTCTGGAAAAAAAAAAAAAAAAGGCTAGTAAAAAACCATGCGTGAACAAACGCTCCCAGGTTATCCCAACCAACATCCACGCCCTCTCTCCATCAATTCCAACAACGTGACTTACAAAAAGGAAGCACATGTGGTTGCAGAATAAGCTGTGATTATTGAATTGGTCCACGGAGACTGGATGCCCAGGACTGGCCTGAAGAACCTCACTCCAGCCTCCACAATGCTGCCTGATTTTGCTTTAACGAGAGAGAAGTGTGTGCTGGTGGTTCAGCCGCTTGCCAGCTGGGCACACTTAGGCCAAATCGCCTCCTTGTTTCACCATCTGTAAACTACAGCATGCGTGCATGTGGCCTGTACGCTTGCCCAGGGCCACGCGCTCAGAAGAGCCCTCCACTTGGCTTAATGCTCTACAGTTGCCATCTGGAAATTTTTTTTCCTCCCCAGCTTTACTGAGATACAAGTGATACATCATTGTAAATTTGAGGTGTATGATCTGTTGATTCGCTACAGTTGTAAATTGCAAAATGATTACCCCCGCATTGTTGGCTACCACCTCCCTCCTTAGTTTCTTTTTCTGTGGTGAGAACATTTGAGATCTACTCTCTTAGCAACATTCAAGCATGTGATACAGTATTAGCTATAATCACCATGTCCTGCATGAGACCTCAAAGTTGTCAATCTTACAGCTGGAAGTTTTTTTCCCTGTGACCAGCATCTTCCCATGTCCCCCACCGCCAGACTCTGGTAACCACCAGTCTACTCTCTGCTTCTTTCTGAGTTTGTCTTTTTTTCAGATTCTACATATAAGCGAGATCACACAATATCTGTCTTTCTCTACCTGATGGATTTCACTTAGCATAAATGCCTCCATCTGGAAGTTTTTAATCATGTTACCTTTGAACTTGTGCTCTGTGGATGAAGTATGACGGGGCAGCAGAGCATGGGGTGAGCAGAGGAGATCCACTGACACCGTTTGTGATGCCCCGTGAGCCCAGAATTTCAGTGGACCCACGACAGCTCAGCAAGACCCAGAGTGGGCGTGAGGTGTGACATCTAGTACTGAGTAAGTGGAGACACTGAGAGCCTCAGGGGACAAGGCTTTCCATGCAAATCAGAACTTGCTTCTAACTTTGAAAGAAAGCAATAGTGTTCTAAGAAACAAGAAGCCCTAAACAGTAGGATGCTCATTATGATGCTTCCATATCTTGGCAATTATAAATAATGTTGCTGTTAATAGCAGGGTGTATGTATCTTTTTGAATTCATATTTCTGTTTTTCTAGATACATGCCCAGGAGTGGAATTGCTGGGCCATATGGTGGTTCTGTTTTTAGGTTTTTGAGAAACCTCCATATTGTTTTCCATAGTGGCTGCACCAATTTACATTCCCGCCAACAGTGTACAAGGGTTCCCTTTTCTCCACATCCTTGCCAACATTTGTTATTTGTGTTCTTTTTGATGATGGCCACTCTGACAGGTGTGAGATGATATCTCATTGTGATTTTGATTTGCATTTCCTTGATATTAGTGATGTTGAGCAACTTTTCATGTTCCTGCTGGCCGTCTGCATTTCCTCTTGTGGAAAAATATCTGTTCAGTTCTTCTGCACTTATTTTAAATGGCTTGGGTGGTCATTTGTTTGCTTTTTAATTGAAGTACAGTTGATTTAAAATGTTGTATTAGTTTCTGGCGTACAGCATGGATGGACTTGGAGGGTATTATGCTAAATGAGATAAGTCAGACAGAGAAAGACAAATACTGTAAGATATCACTTACATGTCAAATCTTAAAAAAAAATACAACAAACTAGTGGATCTAGCAGACAAGAAACAGACTCACAGATGTAGAAAAGGAACTAATGGTTATCAGTGGGGAGAGGGAAGGGGGCGGAGCAAGATGGAGGTGGAGGATTAATTGGTACAAACTATCAGGTGTAAAATAAGCTACAAGGATGTATTGACAACACGGGGAATGTAGCCAATGTTTTATAATAACTATGAGTGGAGTATAACCTTTGAAAATTTGTGGATCACTGTAATGTATACCTGTAACATAATAATGTACATCAACTATACTTCAATTTATAAAAATATGATATTGTAAAATAAATACAAAAAATAAAAATTTTAAATGGTTAAAAAAAGAAGAAACCCTAAACAATAAGGTCCTACTGCAGAGCACAGGGAACTATATTCAATATCTTATAATAAACTATAATGAAAAAGAGTATGAAAAAGACTATATATATGTATAACTGAATCACCATGCTGTACACTAGAAACTAACACAACATTGTAAATCATATGTCAATTAAAAAAAAAAGAAATCTCATTATAGCTTTTCTTATTCGTGAAGCTGGCCTATACTAACCAACGACTGAAGCGTAGGATGACACAGAATTAGACAAGTGACAGGACAACTCACAGCTCCGCTTCCTTTCAGCCCTTCCTTACTCACCAGCTGAGAGGAGAGACTGTGGGTAGAACGTGGGTGTATCAAAAAGTGAACATAGCAGGGGGGAGGGTATAGCTCAGTGGTAGAGCACATGCTTAGCATGCACAAGGTCCTGGGCTCAATCCCCAGTATCTCCACCGAAAAAAAAATTAATATAAGTAAATAAACCTAATTACCTTCCCCCCAAACCCAAAAACAAACAAACTAAAAAACACAAGTGAAAAAGTGAATGTTTTGGGAGGCATTTCCACTGTTCTGGTAAGAACAAAGTCCGCGTGCACAGACGAGCTACAACATCTGAACCGTACAGTGGAGTGGATGTCACAAACAAGTTAAATGCTCGTCCATTTGCATTTAAAACCGTCATTGGACAACATAAAGGTGAATGGTAAAACTCATGCTACGATTTGAACATGTCAAGTCCTCAATACTTTGGATGACATGGGAAAGGTGAATATGTTACTTTGATATAGAAGACACCAGGGCAAATCGAGAGAGAGACTAGAGAAGAAAGGGGAAAGCTTTGTTCTTCTGGTGGGTTGTTTTAAACAAGGGGCCCACATTTTCATTTCACACCAGGCTCCACAAGTTGTGTAGCTGGCCTTGCATAGAACCTGCCCTGTACCAGGGTTATAAATGCACATAAAGTGTTTGGCCCAGAACTTGGCACAGAACAGGGCTTCGGTGGAGATTAGCTGCCACTATCATCATCATCATCATCATCATCAACTTCATCATCATCAACTTCATCATCTTCATCAGCATCAACATCATCATCTTCATCATCATCATCAGCCTCTCTCTGTCCACAACCCCTGTGCTCTCAGCTCACCCACCTCCAGCTCCCTGACTGCTTCCTCCTCTCCCCATTGGTCAGTCCAGCCTCCGTGACCCCCATGACCCCTCTATCCCCATCACCTCTGCCCATCTGACCGTGCTTTGCCTGCACGCAACCACTGGCCTCCCCACATCTGCATCAGTTCAGCCGACAGTCGCACTGCTCCAAGGGGGCTCAGTCTGGGTCAGCTCTGCCCTCAACCCTCTCCCTAATCACCTCCTCTTCCCTTTGCTCACCCCAGTGTCCCAACAAAATCTCACCAAGCTTCCACAGTTCCTCACCATCTCTTCCACTGAAGACCCAAAGCGAAAACCCTTCTCCAACCCAGTACCCCTCCTGCTGCCTACAACCTTCTTCCCTTTAGCAGCGATCCTTGCTCTTACATCCAAGTCAGAGACGACACTGCCCTCTGCACACCACTGCTGGTCCCGGCCTAACACACTTGAGGAGCCCTCCTCTTTGCTCCACCTGTGTTGCCTGCCTTCATTCATTCCGTCAGCAAACGCTTATCAGCCCCTCCACGCGCAACATCTTAGGTTCCTTGGGCCACTGCGGCGGCCAGAACATGTTACCGAGTCCAGGCTCGTACTTCTCACCCCACGGCAGGCCAGTAAATAGAGAGACAAGTTGTTGGGGAATAGTAGACTTTATCTGGAGGGCCAGCAGACCAAGAAGACGGTGGGCCAGTGTCCCAAAGAACCATCTTGGCTGAGTTGGAAGTCAGGCTTCTTTTAGACTAGAAGGGGAGGGAGGAAAGTCAAGCATTTCCAGCTCCCTTCAGCCTCCAGAGGGGATGTGTTGATTTCTTCCTGCCTTCAGTCAGTCACGGGTGGGCCTGGTCAGGGTGTTTCCTGTGAGCTAAACAAAGGTATTTAAATGCTCATTACTTGGGAGGCAGGGTTCCCAGAGATGGGCCATTATGTGTAATATAAGTTTATAGGCAACATCTGCTTAGTGATTAACTTGTAGCAAAAGCAATAGATTGCAAAGCTTAAAGTAAAAGAAACAGATCCAATATGGAGTCAGATTTGTTCTTCCCTATTTATGAACAGATCACAGCTCATGGTCCCCAGGGATCCAGACCCTTGACCTCTGTTTCTAGTTTTGTACCAGCTTCCTGCCTGGTGCTCCTGACTCAGCCCACTCCCAAGCCCACCTGCCACCAGCAGCTAGAGAGATGGCTCTGGAACAGGTGGGATGGCGTCACCCATCCCTGCTGAGAGTCTGCCGATACTTTCCTACAGCCCTGAAGAGGGCTCATTTTCTTAGCTGGAGACGCAGAGCCCTTTGCAAACTGAACTCACTGGCCTTTAGGATGATTTAATCATTCCTTCCTCGTGGTCTTAAGCACTGATCACCCACCACATACACACACATGGCTCCTGCTTCCCCAGCACATCAGAGCCTCACCTGTCCCAGGGCCAGTGCCTCCTCCTCTGTCTGCTATCAAGTCATGTCCCCTCTTAAGTCCTCTCTGTATCAGAAGAGCAAAGAGCAAAGTCTGTGCTGTGGGGACCCAGTCCTGTCAATCACTGCAGGTGTGACCCAACCCTGGACACAGCCTCAGGAGAGCAATTAGACTCCAGCTATAAAACTGTGAAAGACGCACACCTTTCAACTCAGCCACCCCCTTTCTGGCAAAGCAACCTGCAGATAACTTGCAGGCGCAAAGAAATTCACAAGGTGATTTACAAGGTGATTCCCTGCTGCATCATTTGTGGTAGCAAAATGTCAGTGTCTGTCCATTGTGGTCCAGTTAAATAAAAACAGTGGCCCCTCCAGGAAAGGGGATCCCTGTGGCTGCCATGTGGGTGGAGAACATCCCAAGAGAAGCAGCTTAGATGTGCTGTGCCGTGATGGGTGCTTTACCTGTGTTTACGGTTTTTCTTTATACGTATTGAAACATTTATCACACTTTTTAAAATTTTTGTTTGTTTGTTTGTTTTGGTGGGGGGAGGTAATTAGGTTTATTTATTTATTCTTGGAGGGGGTACTGAGGATTGAACCCAGGACCTCATGCATGCTAACCATGCGCTCTACCACTTGAACTGTACCCTCCCTCGCTTATCACATTTAGATCTGGGAAATAGGTGCTGAAATTCTCCCCCATTTTACAGACAAGGAGGGAAACCGAGGTGGTATTGAAGGATTATAGGATCTGCCTGGAGTCACAGAAGTAGTGACAGAGCCAGGAACTGAATCTGGGCAGCGCATGAGCTAATCTCGGAGCTAGCACAACTCTGTTGGCTCATTCAAAAGTGTCCACCATCCACTGTTCATTTTAAAAGCAAGGAACGGTTTTGGAAAATGTTACTCTTTAGAAGAATTAAAAGGAAAAATGCCTCCAAGAGATATCTGTACACCCATGTTCAGAGAAGCATTATCCACAGTAGCAGAAAAGGTGGAAGCAACCCATGCGTCCATCAGCAGGTGAATGGATCAACAAAATGCAGTCCAGCCATAACATTAGAATATTATTCAGCCCTAAAAAGGAAGGAAATTCTGACACATGCCACAACATGGATGAACTTTGAGGACATGATGCTCAGTGAAATAAGCTAGTCACAAAAGGACAAAGACTGTATGATCCCACTTCCAGGATGTCCCCAGAGTAGTCAGATTCATAGAGATGGAAAGTAGATGGTGGGGGCCCGGATCACGGGGAGGTGGGTGAGGAGTTAATGTTAATGGGGACAGTTTCAGTTTTACAAGTCAAAAAGAGTTCTGGAGATGGATGGTGGTGATGGTTGCACAACAATGTGAAGCATTTAATGCTGCTGAAATGTACACTTAAAAAATGCCCTTCTTTATTATGCCTTTGTGCCAGCTCTGTTTCTGGGAGCATCTGTCAATATTTGCCAATGACGGTATGCACCAAGGTGGGGAGGGGTTGTTGCTGCCTGAGGCTGGACGGGGGCTGGGCATGGCTGGGGCTAACTTCCAAGTTACCTGGGTTTATGCAACTGTGCTGGCACCCAGATCACAGAGGATCTTCTCTGGGACCTTGTAAACTATTCAGAAAACAGTAAAAAGAACATTTCATATCAAAATCCCTGAAACAGATAAAACTGATCTTGGAGAAATTCTCAGAGCCTTAATTATCCCATTATTATAATAATGAAAAAGAATATGAAAACAAATATATGTATTTATATGTACGACTGAGACATGTTGCTGGACACCAGAGATCAACACATTGTAACTGGCTATATACTTCAATAAAAAAAAAAAAGCAACAAGGACGGAACTACATTAACAAATTAGACTAAGAACAAAAAGAAATTAGGAAGATGGAATGGATAGAGATGAAAAACAGAAATGAATCAAATGAGGGGGAAAGGTTGTAAATGGGTGCCTACGGAAGTGGGTTCTTTAAAAACCAATGAAACAACAGTTCTATCCCCAGTATCGCCATTAAAAATAAATAAACCTAATTACCTCTCCCCTAAAAAAATTAAAAGAAAAAAAAATGAGACAGGTAACTCCTTGAAACCCTGATAGATTTGTAACAGTCAGAGCAGAAAAATAAACAGGTTTAGCGACCTTGAAGGAGATAAGGTGTCAGCATACAAGGGAACAGTTAAATAAGAGAATTCTACATGCAGCTCCAGGTAACATTCTGAAAATCCTAGGGGAAATCAATGATTTTGAGAAAAAAAAAAAAGCACATTTTGATTACTGACCCAAGGGGAACATCTGATTAGTTCAATGAATATAGATGAAATTAGAAAGATGATTAAAGAACCACATTGAACAGACACAGACAACTTATGGTTTCCAAAGGGGAGAAAGAAAAGGGATAAATTAGGAGACTGAGATTAGCAGGTACAAACTACTGTGTATAAAATAGATAAACAAGGTCCTACTGTAGAGCACAGGGAACTACATTCAGTATCTTGTAATAAGCTATAATGAAAAAGAACATGAAAAAATATATCTATATGTAAAACCGAATCACTATGCTGCACAGAAATTAACACAACATTGTAAATCAGCTAAACTTCAACTGAAAAAGAACCACATTAAAAATTTTTTTTAATTAAATTTTTTTATTGCTTTTTTTTTTTTGGTGGGGGAAGGGAGGTAATTCGGTTTATTTATTTATTTATTTTTAGAGGAGGTACTAGGGATTGAACTCAGGACCTCATGCATGCTAAGCATGTGCTATACCACTGAGCTATACCCTCCTCCCCCTTTTTAAAAATTTTTGTTTTATTTTTTGGGGAGAGGGTATGTGTTTTGCAAATGTTTTCTTCCAGTCTGTGACTTTTTTTTTTTTAATTCTCTTAATAGCACCTTTTACAGAACACAAGTTTTTAGTTTTATTCAAGTTCAGCATCAACTTTTTTTCTTTCATGGATAATGCTTTTTATGTTGTATCCAAAAATCCATTGCCAAACCCAAGGTCACCTGGATTTTTTTTCCTATGTTTCCTTCTAGAAGTTTTATAGTTTTGTGGTTTACATCCAGGTCTATGAGCCTATGTGTGTGTGGGGAGGGGTGGGAGGGAAATATACATAATATACAATGTACTACTTAACCATTGTTAAGTATATAATTCAGTGGCATTCACTACATACACAAGTTGTGCAATCACATCACTATTTCCAGAACTTTTCATCATCCCAAACAGAAACGGTACCCATTAAATAATAACTTCCCACACCCCCTTTCCCCAGCCTCTGGTAACCTCTATTCTCCTTTCCATCACTATAAATTTGCCATTTCAAGGTAATTTATGATGCTGTATTTTGAGTTCATTTTTTTGTGAAAGGTGTAAGGTCTATGTCTAGATTTTTTTTTTTTTTTTTTTTTTTTTTTGCGTATGGACATTCAGTTATTCCAGCACCATCTACTGAAAAGGTTGTCCTTTCTCCATCGAATTTGCCTTTGTCAAAGATCAATTGACTATATTCGTGTGGGTCTATTTCTGGGCTCTCTCTTCTGTTTCATTGATCTATTCTTTTGCCAGTCCCATGCTGTCTTGATTACTGTAGCTTTATAGAAAGTCTCGACACTGGGTAGTGTCGGTCCTCCAAGGTTGTTCTTCATATAAATTTTAGAATCAATTCATTGATATCTACAACCTGATAAAAATCTATTAAAATTAGTAAAAATACACAAGCCCTCATCCATCAATCTCATTCTGGAAATATTTCCCTTTGAAATAAAAGTATCATTGTATACGGACATACGTATAAAAGTATTTATTATTGTAGTGCCTTTTTTCCCCCTTTTCTTTTTGGTAGCAGAGGGAATAAAACTTGCAAACCAAGTGAACACCTGTTAATGGGAATGTGGTTCAATAAATTTAGGGTCATCCACACCATGGGAGATTATCAACCAATTACAAAGGGTGAATTAGAACCTCAGCAGGTGGTCTGAGAAATTTCCATAAGATGCCTTGGGTAAAAAAGTGGATCCAATATGATTCCATATTGATAAAACAATGGCCCTCACTCTCTATTTTCAGTCTGTTTATTTATGCATGTGTAAGTTTATTCAATGAGCTAGAAGAATAATCACGTAGGAAACACTGTAGGATGACCAATACAAGAGGAAATAAGAGAAAAAGAGTTTGCTTCTGAAAACCATTGAAAACAGCAGCTCTTCCCTCTAAGCCAGTGCTGTCCAATAGAAATATAATTGTGGCAGGGCCAGGGGGCGTATAGCTCAGTGGCAGAGTTTGTGCTTAGTGAGCACAAGGTCCTCGGTTCAATCCCCAGTGTTCTCCGTTAAGGGGAAAATTTTTGTAAATGATAATAAATAATTAAAAATTTAAAAATATGTAAAAAAAGAAAAATAGTAATATAATCGTGACTCATATATGCAATCTTAACCACATTACAAAACAGTAAAAAAGAAACAGATGAAATTTTAATAATTTATTTAGCCCAGTGTGCCCCCAAATATCATCATTTCAACGTGTCAATATTTAAAAAAGCAATGATGAGGCCTGTGACATTCTTTTTCCCTTATGAAGTCTTTGGAATCCAGTGTGTATTTCACACTTAAATCTCTGTTCGAACTGGCCGTGTTTCTAGGGCTCAACCGCTCACCATCTGGACAGTGCAGACCTGAAGACAATCTACAGGAATACTTGAGTGCCCCCTAGCGACAGACTCAATGAACTCCACCCTTCTTGACAGTTGATCCAACGCAAACATAAATGAGATCATGTGGCTCCCTGCCTAGAACCCTCAATGGCTCCCTGCTACTGCTAGGTCACATTCATGCTCCCAGGTTTGGCTCCCAATCTGAGTACAACTCACCTCTCTTCACAGGCAATTTCCATTCCTTTCCCCGCAGCCACAGTGGACTTACCCACCATTGATTGATTGATTGATTGACTCAGTGAGTGTTCACTGAGGACCCAGGGGCTACCCTGGCTCATGTGTGTCTTCAGAGAATCAGTGATGCTTGAGCTTCTGGGCCCAAGAGTCTGCACATAACCAACTGCACTGTTGGTCCTCACTCTTCGAGTATGATCTGGGGCTTCACACCTTCCTAGGAGGATCACTGGGGTGACTCACTGTGATAACAGATGTATAGTACCTAGCACACAGTGGGTGCTTAATAGATGCTGACTGAACAAATGGCATCCTTGAGGTTTGGGGGGAGCAGGGCAGGAAGCTGTAAGTGAGGACTCTGATAGCAGTGGGGGTGTGATGGGACCATCAGGAGATACCAGAGCTCCAGAGAGATGGGTGCAGATAGCAGGGCTGGTGGTGGATGCCCAGGTCCTCCTCTCTCAGCAGGATTAATCCATGCCTGGCCCAGGATCCCCAGTCTTTGCAGAACCCACTTGCAAATCACCCCTTGCAAATCACCCCTTGCATGAAAGTCCTAGACAGCTCCCTGCTGATTTTAAAGGAGCAAGAAAATCCCCATGGATGGCCCAGCCTCTCTTCTCATTCCTCTCTCGCTTTTGCCTTGTGCTCCAGCCATGCAACTCACACAGGGCCTTTGCACATGCTGTTTCCTCTCATTGGGATGTTCTTCCCTTCCTTTCCCGTCAGTTTAACTCCTCCATATCCACCAATCTAAAAGTGAGTGTCACCACCTTGGAGAAGCCTCCTCTGACCAACGCCCCAGCCTAAGCCAGGCCCTGGGGCACCAGTACCTCCCTTCCACGTCACTTACCACCACTAGAATGTGAGTTCCAGGGATCTTTGCTTTATTTGCTACCAGTCTCCCCAGCATCTAGAACAGTGCCTGGTATATGGTAGGCACCCAATAAATGGTTGAATGAACCCTGACTCTGATAAACTGCAGGAGGGCAGGGCCTGAGGCTGTTTCTGCTTTCTTCCTGTCCCCTGTGCCTGGTATGTAGTGGCTGATGAAGAAATGGTAGTCATTATAAACAGTTCATACAACTCAGTAACAAAAACCAAACTACCCAATTGAAAAATGGGCAGAAGACCTAGACAGACATTTCTCCAAAGAAGATATACAGATGGCCAATAGGCACGTGAAAAGATATCCCTAATCATCAGAAAATGCAAATCAATGGATTACTGCATTCTGTTGATTCTTATTTTGTAGTTGGCTGTATTCCTTTGAGAGCTATATAAATTCAAAAAGCTAAAGCTCTAAACTGTTCTTAGAAACAATGATCAGTACACATATGTAAACTAAAAAAAGTGCAGTATATTGTATACATGTATTCACATGCAATATATTGTATATGTGCAGTCAAATTGTAACAATTCTATCTAATAAAATTGAAAACTGAAAAAAAAAAAACAGAAAATGCAAATCAAAACTACTATGAGATATCACCTCACACCAGTCAAAATGGCCACCATTAAAAAGTCCACAAACGATAAATGCTGGAGAGGGTGTGGAGAAAAGGGAACCCTCCTACACTGTTGGTGGGAATGTAGTTTGGTGCAACCACTATGGAAAACAGTATGGAGATTCCTTAAAAAACTAAAAATTGTGTTACCATATGATCCAGTAATCCCACTCCTGGGCATATATCCATGGAAAACTCATATTCAAAAAGACTCCTGCACCCCAATGTTCATAGCAGCATTATTTACAATAGCGAAGACATGGAAACAACCTAAATGTCCATCAACAGATGGCTGAATAAAGAAGATGTGGTCCATATATACACAATGGATTCAGCCATAAAAAAGAATGAAATAATGCCATTGGCAGCAACATGGAAGAACCTAGAGATTATTATACTAAGTGAAGTAAGTCTGAGAAAGACAGATATCACATGATATCACTTTTATGTAGATTCCAAAAAAAATGATACAAATGAACTTATTTACAAAACAGAAACAGACTCAGAAAACAAACTTATGATTACCAAAGGTAAAAGCGAGGTGAGAGATAAAGTAGGAATTAGGGGTTAACAGATATACACTGCTATATATAAAGCAGACAAACAACAAGGCTCCTCTGTATAGAGCAGGGAACCATGTTCAATATCTTGTAATAATCTATAACGAAAAAGAAGATGAAAAAGAATATATATGTATAAGTGAATCACTATGCTGTGCACCAGAAACTAACACAACATTGTAAATCAAATATACATAAATCAATCAATAAACGGTTGCATAGAAACAAATGATGCCCTCAGGACTGGGTCCCTGGGCATCTGTGTCTTGGGCTACCACATGGCCATGGCATGTTTCTCTCAGCTTGACCCCACTTGATTTTCCCAAGAAAAGGACCAAAAGAGATTTTCTTTCCCATTTTCCAGATGAGGGAAACAAGGTCTGGAGGTCGAGAGGCACAACTGGGACTTCACAACTAGCTCATTCCTCTGGAGCTGATGATGAGGTATCTTCTCCATCAGGAAAACTCTCCAGAGCAACCCAGAGATGTCCACATCTTCATCCCCAGGACCTGTGGAGATGTTACCTAACGTGGAAGCATCTTTTCAGATGGGATGAAGTTAAGGGTCTGGAGATGGGGAGATGCTCCTGCGTTACTTGGGTGGCTCCAGTGGAATCACCAGGGTCCTCATAAGAGGGAGGCAGGAGAGTCAGAGAGAGGTTAGAAGATGCTACACAGGGGGGAGGGTCTAGCTCAGTGGTAGAGTGCGTGCTTATCATGCACGAGGTCCTGGGTTCAATCCTCAATACCACCATTAAAAAAAAAAAAAAAAAACCAAACACCTAATTACCACTCCCTGCAAAACACTTAAAAAATTAAAAATAATAATAATAATAATAAAAGAAGATGCTACATCACTGGCTTTGAAGATGGAGAAAGGGGCCATGATCCAAGGCATGTAGGTGGCTTCTAGAAGCTGGAAAAGGCCCAGAAATGGACTCCTCCTGGAGCCTCCAGAATGATCACAGCCCTGAGGACACCTTGACATTAGCCAGTGAAAACCATTTCCGACTCTGACTTCCAGAACTGTAAGATAATCAGTTTGTGTTTTTCAAGCCACCAAGTTTGTTGTAATTTGTTACCGTGGCCATAGGATGCTCACGCCTCCTCCAACTGAAAGGAGAAGGTTCCGGCAGGTCAGCGGGCAGTGAGCAGAAGGCTTCCGATGGATGCTGCATTGACCATCACCTCACGTTCCAAGCTCCATGTTCTGGGTGCAACCAGCCTGGCTGCTCTAACTGTTCCCCCAAACGGTGACCAAGTCTGCCCTCCCCAGTGATAGAGAGAGGACTGTGACTCTAGAAATGTGTCCAAACTGTCAGAGGTACAGGAAATGCATGACTTGTGAAGGGGAATGGCAGCTAGCAACTATTTGTCCTAGAGCTGCAGAAACATCTAGGCTTTTCTCTCCCTCAAGGGAGAGGAGGGTATTATCTCTGTGTCAGAGAGCATGCTTAGCGTGCACGAGGTCCTGGGCTTAATCCCCAGTACCTCCATTAAAAAAGAGAGAGAGGGAAAAAACAAAAACCAAGAAAAACACTGAGCACTCAGTGAAGCTGGCATGAGTCATATTTCTGGGGATGCCCTGGGGAACAGAGATGGCCAAGGAATCAGACTCGCCCAGCCCCACCCCTCCAGAGATGGAGGCCGAAGGTAGGGAGAGAACTCTGCCAAAGGGCTGGGCTTGGATGAGCTCAGCAGTGAGACTCCACATTAAAACAAAAAATGTGTACAACACACATGACATAAAATTTGCCATTCAAATCATTCTTTAAATTCTTAAAAAATTTTTTTCCTACTTTATGGAGAAGTACTTGATAAATATAATTGTATTTGTTTAAAGTGTACAATGGGATGATTTGATGTACACATACATCATGGAACGATTGCTTCACCATCTTTAAGTGTACTTTTTAGTGCTATTAAGCACATTGTTGGGCAACCATCACCACCATCCATCTCCAGAATGTTCTCATCTTCCCGAACTGAAGCTCTGTCCCCATGAAACACTGACTCCCCCTCCCCCTGGCCCCACCACCTACTTTGTGTCTCTAAGGATCTGACTCCTCTCGGAACCTCCCATGAGTGGAATCTGACAGTGTTTGTGCTTTTGTATCTTATTTCACCAAGCATCATGTCTTTAAGGTTCATCGTGTTGTAGCAGGTGTCAGGATCTCCTTTGTTTTTAAGGTTGGATAATATTCCATCATATAGATACCACATTTAGTTTATCCATTCATCTGTTAATGGACACTTGGATTGCTTCCATGTCTTGGCTGTTGCGAATCCTGCTGCGATGAACATGGGTGCGCAAATACCTCTTCCAATATGGCCTCCAAACTTTGACCTGGAGTCGCTGACCCATCTCCCCCACTGGGCTTCCCCAAACCCATGCGTTGTTTCTGGACTCTGTCCTCATGGGAGATTCCTGAGAGTGTGGTCCTTGGAAAAGGGTCACCTTCTCAGCCTCCTCCAGGTGAAATGAAACAGGTCCTAAGCAGGCACAAGCTTCTTATTCACCTTGGTGACCTCCAGTCCTCGAGCCTACCTGGGCTCTGCTGATGGGCTGCCCAGGGTTGGAGTCTGGAGGGTTGAGGACATACTGGATGCAGAGGAATTGAACACACTCTTGTGTCACACCTAGTGTCAGTCAACAAGCAAACGGGTTCTCTCAGGGGCTCAGGTGGGTATCAGCTGATAGAACCTGTTATGGTTTGAATTGCATCCTTCCCTGCCCCCCACCCCTGCCAAAAATATGTTGAAGTCCTAACCCCCAGGACCTCAGAATGTGACCTGGTTTGGAAATAGCATTTTTACAAAGGCAATCAAGTTATAATGAGGTCATCAGAATGGGCCCTAACCCAATATGACTAGTGTCCTTACAAACAGAGAGAAATTAAGATGCAGAGACTTCTTTAAAATGTGGGTTTTATCATTATGCAGGTATGACAGAGACAACGGGCCAGGAGACAATGGCCATTGAAAAGGCAAGTGGTTGGCAGGGGAGTGTATAGGTCAAGTGGCAGGGCGCACGCTCAGCATGCATGAGGTCCTGGGTTCAATCCTCAGTACCTCCTCTGAAAATAAATAAATAAGTAAACCTAATTACCACCTCCCTGCAAAAAAAAAAAAAGGTTATTACAGTTCCTAAAAAGAGGGGCACAGTACACTACACAGGGCCACATGGGGCAGCACCAGGGTTGGTCAGGAGGTGGACAGGGCCTGGGGAAACATAAGAACTTTATCGTGGTTCCCAAGGGGAAGGCCAGGCAATGCAGGGTAAGCAGGTTTAGGATTAGCCAGTTTGAATAATTACAGCCAGCTTGGGGCGTAGGGGCTGGCACTCTCTGCCTGGCACCTGGTCCCAGGTGCTTAGGGCAGGGGTGAGGCCTGTGGTGGTTGAAGGTGTGGGCTGGACTGGTTGCTTTGCATCTGAATGGTGCCCTGCGGGGTGATACCAGGAATTAATTCATCCTGGGAGGGGCAGTCCCTCCAGAGTGAGCAAGGCCTCAGGTGTAAAAGCATCAAAAACACAGACAACAAAAAGCTATGCTTATACACTTCCATGGTTCTAAGTCACCTAGTTCATGGTACTTCATTACCACTGCCCCAGGAGACAGATATAAACCCTTTCTGGAGGGTAGTGTTGTAATAATCACAGAAATATGTGTCTGTTCTTGAAAAAAAAATGAGGCTGAATACAATTCCATTGTATGGATGGACCACATTTTGTTTATCCATTCATCCAGCAATGGATTGTTTCCACCTGTTGGCTATTGGGAATAATTATGCTATGAAAATGCATATACAAATATCTTTTTGAGACCCTGAGCTCACTTCTTTTGTGTCAATACCCAGAAGTGGAATTACAGGACCATACGGTAGTAGTTCTTGGTTTAACTTTAAAAAAATTTTTTTTTGAAGATTTATTTAATTTTTTTGGAGAGGGGAGGTAATTAGGTTTATTTATTTATTTTTAGAGGAGGTACTGGGAATTGAACCTAGGACCTTGTGCATGCTAAGCATGCATTCTACCACTTGAGCTATACCTTCCCTCCTTGGTTTAACTTTTTGAGGAATCCCCAGGCTGCTTTCCTCAGGGGCTACACCATTTTGCATTCCCACCAGCAAAGCATGAGGGTTCCAATTTCTTCACATCCTCACTAACACTCATTATTTTCTATATTTAAATCTAGTTTTGGTTTTTTTTTTAAATAATTGTCATCCTCATGGATGAGAGGTGGCACCTCCCTGGCACCCCAGCTAAAAAGCCTCTACGAAGTAGAGTGGTTCTGTTACCTTCTGGCTTCTGGAGGTTCTGGATGAGAATGCTCTCCTAGGACGCCCTCTAGATCTTCCAAGTCATGACATTCCAGAAGTGGCAGAGGTGTATCTCTTCTTGGGGGTGTGTCACCGGGGGCAGGGCGCAGTCTGACAGTCAGGAGCCCTTTCCTTTAGAGACACGAGCCTGTCTCCAGCTCAGGAAATGTTTGCCCATCATGGTTCTGCGGCTCTGCTCCGATTTCTCTACCCAGAGTTTCTGGAAGCCCTCCCGTTCCGAAGTTCCTGCCTTGGACCTCCAAGGGTCTTTGGGGCACCGTGTTCCTCCCACCCCTCCTCCTGGCCAGCACTTTTGCTGTCAGCAGTGGCCATCCCTCCTTGCCCTGGGCTGAGTGGCCGCTGGACCACGCGACTGCTAAGCTGCATCTGCTGCCCCCAGATGATTCTTAACCCTCCCTGCGATGCTCGTGTGGCCCTGCCATTTCATCCTTCCTGTGGCTCTGTCTTCGTAGGAGTCACAGGGGACAGCTGTCCTCTGTGCATCTTGGGCTTCTGCTCTCTTGGGCTTCTGCTCTCCAGTGGCTGATCCTGCAGGAGCTGTCATCACCCAGGTTTGTTCCTTCATTGGACAGGCTGGTTGGGTGGGAGGTGGCGAGAGTGACCATACATGGATAAGGGTTGAAGCTGACGAATGGAGTCATGGAGGCTCACCACACTGTCTAGATATTCTCTCTGCTTTTGCATATATTTGACATTCTCCCTAACAAAAAGCCCCACATGACATGTAGTGTGGGGTGGTGCCTGGACTAGGCTATCTCCTGAAGCACTGTCTGAAATTAACAAAGGCTCATCACTAGCAGATGACGTGGTAAATAAACCACAGTTCCGCTCACCAGCGGAGTCCTCCATAGACATGGAAGAGAAGGAGCACGTTATCTTTGAAGTGACACTGAAATAGTTCCAAGAAGTCTTAAGAGGTGAGAAGAGCAAGTCCGTTCATAGCAGACTATTCACAAGCGCCCAAAGTGGAAACAATCCAAGTGTGTGTCAATGGATACACAAGCTATGGTCCAATCCATACAATGGAATATTATTCAGCCACAAAAAGGAAGGCAGTTTCCATACAAGCTACAACGTGGATATACCTTGATGTCATTACTGGTTGAGAAAAACATTAGATTGAAAGGCTACATACTGCATTATTCTATTGATATGAAAAGTCCAGAGTAGGCAAATCTATAGAGACAGAAAGTAGATTATTGGTTGCCGGGGCTGCGGGGAGGGGGTAGTGGGTACAGGATTTCATTCTGGGCTGAT
This sequence comes from Camelus bactrianus, assembly GCF_048773025.1. Classification (NCBI taxonomy): domain Eukaryota; kingdom Metazoa; phylum Chordata; class Mammalia; order Artiodactyla; family Camelidae; genus Camelus; species Camelus bactrianus. The sequence continues at coordinate 26,534,629 of NC_133560.1, forward strand.
GAAAATATCTTGGAACTAGATAGATGGTTGCACAATACTGGGAACTGTGCACTGTAAAATGGTTAATTTCATGTTATGTGAATGTTATCTTAATTTAAAAAGCCGAAAAAGATGATCATCACCGAAAGGCACTTATTTGGTTTACAAGGAAGAGAAATGTTTACAAAGAGAAAAAAAAAAAAAGCAAGGGCAGAAAGATACAGAAAGCAGATGGGTCCTAATGTTTAAGTTCATTGTCAAAGAGAAAAGAATGTATGAGAGACAGAGAGGTTTCCACTGCCTCCCTCTTTCCAGGAGACTGAGGTTTGGGGCTTTGTGACCTGGAATCAGATCTGCCTGTGCTCTTTACTGGCTGTGGGGACTGGGTGAGTGACTTGGGGGCCCTGTGCTTCTGTTTTCCCATCTGTGTAATGGGTACAAGAGGGCCTGCCTCATGGGTCTGCTGTGAGGGTCCTGCCAGGCACAAGGTGAGCACACCGTGAAACAGATGGGGAAGCCCTGGGGTCCAGATGTTCTCTGTGACCACCCCCAACCCCCTGGCCTGTGCCTGACCTTCTCAGGACCTTCCCGGGAACTCCAGGACCTGTCACCCTTTCACCGCCACCCCCAACCCCCCGCCAGTCTCATTTCCAGGCATCCGGCCAAACTCTCCAGCCATATGCTCCATCCTCCCTGAGCCCAGCTGCTTCCTGCGCTCAGACAAAGAGAGCTCTGTCCCCAGACCACCAGGCCCAGGCAGGCCCAGTGCACCCCACACAGCACAGACTGCACCCCCACCGCCATGTCTCTTTGTCCCCAGCCCTGGCCCTGTGCTCCTGGGCACACTGTGCCAGCCCTGTCTCCATCCCTCCCTCAGGACCATGCTAATGGGCAATTGGGAATCTTCTGGCCCTGGACACACACAGTTGAGTTCTGTCTGCAAGAGGGGACTCTGGAAAGGCACAGAAAGTCAGGGGAGGGGGCACGTGGGGAGCGAATGGAGCTGGAATGACTCAGACATTCCAGAGTGCCCCTCCAGGATGACAGCAGTGTGGGGGTGCTCAGGGTAACATGAACGGTGTGGCAATGTGACAGCGACAGGTGACAATGAACAGGAACAGGGGGGTGATGGAGAAAGTATGACAGCAACAGGTGACGATGAGGAGACAGTGTGACAGCAACAGATGACACTGTAATAGGAGAATACCCTAGAGATTGGGGTAATGTCAGAAGGGCGGCCATACTACGGTGACTGGGGACAGCAGGGGAGCTTTGCAGTGAGAGGTGACAGCACTGTGATGACAGGCCTGCGCCGACCTGGTTTTCTTCAGTCTGGTCAGGAGGAAGAAACAGTCACCCTTTACCCACCTTGGGCCTTGTTTCCTGGAGCCTTGACTGCTGTTCAGAGCACCACCCAACCAGAGACAGCCTCCTTTCCAAAGGCGGTGGAAGACCCGGTTTGCTGGGGGAAGCGGTGTTCTTGGGGAAGCACAGTAGGAGGCTGGCTGGGGTCCGCGTGTCCATCCTGGGGTGCTGCTGGCTCGGCTAGGTGATAAGGCCTGTGGTCCTCTCCAGGGGCTCGGGACCCCCAGACCCTGTCTTTGAAGCGAACACGCTCTCTCCCGTTGCCGGGTGGCTCCATGCAGGGAGAGCTATGTGTGTAGGGCAAGGAGACTATACCCGGGTCAGGTGTGGTGAAGAGTGACGAAAGTTGATTGGCTGCCAAAAAAAAAAAAGACAGTGTGATGCGGATGGGGGTATAGCTCAGTCGTAGAGTGTGTGCTTAGCATATGCGAGGCACCTCCATCAAAAAAAAAAAAAAAAGACTGTGATGGTCATGAATGACAAGGCAGAGGGTTCAGGAACAGGGACTGATGACAAGACAGCATAGAGGACCTCTGCCATCTCCTTGGCCATCAGGCAACTCAGATGACCTTTCCCCGGGTCTGGGAAATACCCCCTTCACAAGGTGGATCCCATAACAAAACGTCTGCATTTTCCCAGCCCCCTTGCAGCAAGGTGAAGGCATTCACCTGCATCGTCCTCCAGCCAGGTGGCTCTGCCCTGAATCTTGACAGACGCTGGCATCAGAATCGGGGCCCCTGGATTCCGTTTTGCTGAGGGTGGCACTGGTTTCCAGCATCCGGGACCATCAAGCATTATCTGAGCCCAGGGAGTGGAGAGGGAATGTATGGGACCAGCTCTGTGGGTGATTTGGGGGTGACTCTTCTGGCTGCAGAACCCCAAATCCTTCCAGGGATTCTGCACGTGACCATGTGCCCTTTCTGCTGAGGCTGATTTCTTGTCACTTGCAGTTGGAGAATCCTGACACTCTGGGTGGCAGTGCAATTATTAATGGATGACAATGTCACAGCAACAAGATAAAGGTGACAGGAGACAACGTGAATGTCACAGGCAGTGGAGGAAGCCATAAACAGCAAGGTGTCCCATTGATGCGTGACAGCAGTGAGTGACAGTGACGGGTGACCTTGGAATAGGAATTTGGTGATCCTGCAATATTGATGGGGAGACTGTGTGACATGCTCTGTCCTCATGACAGTGTTGGGGTGGCCCTGGGATGCCGGGAGGCGGGGAATGAGAGCTTAAATGTCACTTTGCGACAGTGTGACATACTGGATGACCACATAGGGGGCGTTCTCAGGGTGACCTCATTGGTAATGGGCAGCAGTGTCACAGACCCAAGCAGCGGTGCCAATGAAAGGCAAGAAGGTGTGACAGTAGTTGTGGGGGTTGCAATGACCAGAAGCACTCAGTCCCTACTGTCACTGAGAACTTCCGCATGTCAGGGAGACTTCCAATAATTCCACATTGCTTTTGTCTGGGCACATTTCATGGAGTCCTTCTCTCCTGGCTGCCAGAGAGCAGGTAGGGAGAAGGAATCACTGCCTGATCCACCAGCCTTCCCCTGGGCTTAGCCATCGGAGTATTGGTCATGCTATGTCCCTGGCATGGGATGATCCCTCCCTACCTTCTGCACCTACGCTGGGCGCTTCTAGGACAGCTGGTACCTACCCCAATGTCTGTGTAAGATACATTTGGTGGCTGCAGAGCAGACTAGGGTGGACCTTGGCAAAGGAGCCTGAGAAGGGGTGACAGAGGTGTCCCTGGAAGCTGGCTCTTCCACAACAGCCCCTGCGCCTTCCCATACTGGAATGCCACACCTCTGTCAACTTGACCCTGAGGTTCTGCCCTCGCCCACTCTCCCCACGCCTCCCATCCATCCTGACCCTTCTCCCAGGCCCTGGGAACCCTGCTCCCTCTACCAGGATGCCCTGAATCTTGTCCTCAAAGTTTCCCTCTGCCTCATGCTTCCTCAGCCCAGCCCTGGAGCCATCACTGCTCCCAGAATCAGTTCTAGACCCCACAGAGTAGCCTCTAGAGTGACTCCTCTTCTTGGGAGCCCACCACGGCCCCCCTCAGAGGTGGGGGTAGACTACTGAGGGCTTCTGGGTGTTCCTGGCCTCTGCTACCCCTCCAGGGCCCCTCTTGCCCTCCTTCTTTTTCTCCTTTCCCCCAAATCTCCAGCCTCACTCAATTCCCGAATGTTCCATACTCTCCTGTCTCTAGGGTTTTGCCTGTCCTTCCCTCCGCTTTTCATATTTACTTCTTTCCACTGATCCTTCAAGGCTCCCATTCCTGGGCAGAATGCACCTTTCTTTTCCCCCTTCCAGGGTCCTTCTCTCTGGCGCAGGAATGTCATTGAGTCCAGGTCTGTCTCTTGGAACCCATATTGGGAGACTGTAAGAGTATCTCCTTGGTAGGGTTTCTTGGCAATTAAATGAGATAATGTATATGAAACTCTTAACACCAAGCCTGGCACGTAGCACCAGATAGGTAACGGCTCAAATTGTTATTTGCTATTTATTATGTTCTGGAAGTGCTATGACGGAGTCATGATCGGCACAGTCAGTTTTGGGAATTCAATAGGGTAAAGTTAGTTTGAGGGTGGGGAGGATTTTTGAACTGGGCTTTGCCAGATGCATAGAAGTTTGCCGAGTGTAATAACAGCCTCAGGTCCGACAAACAGCTTCTGACCAATTCCCATATTAAGGATCACTGATGGTGTCTCTTCTCAAGGGTGGGAAAGTTTTCAAGGAAAAACTAGAAAATTTTACTTGGGATATAGACTCCAGATATGAAACAAAAACTCTGAAATTCAGCCCTTGTGACAGGTAGAGAAACTGAGGATCAGAAAGTCTAGACATTTCTGGATTCTTAAACTCTTCATTTTAAGAATCAGGATGAAAAATGCGGACCTCCTCCCTAGGAAATGCATCTTTGCCCAGTGTTTTGTCTATTTTTAAGGGATTCTGGATCTTAGTCGAGTTAAGAATCCAGGCTACAGGTAAGTTTCCCAAGTCACTGTTGGAATTCTCCTTGCCCGAGGGAAGAGGCGGCGGCGGCTTGGGAGGACGCAGGAGAGGGCCTCCAGGTGAGTCCCGGGACATCTTGGGCCTGGATCTCTTCCAGGCTACCCCGACTCGCAGCCCCATCTCAGGGCTACCTTCAGTTAATTTCTATACGAAACGCGGTCCCCGCAGCACCCACACACCGCGTCTCAGCCCACGCCTCGGCTTCGTGGCCCCCATGCCGTTTCTTCAGCCCCTTGGAGTTTCACCCGGAGCCCCAGGCCCTCCCCCAGCTCCAGCCCCTCCTCCAGCCCAGGATCTGAGCCCCGGGCCCCCGCCCCGGGAGCTTCGAGGTGCAAAAGCGCCCTCCCCCAACTCCTCCCGCCCCCGACTCCCCCCAAGTGGCAGCTCTGGGCTGGGAAGGCGGCGGGGTCGGCCTCTCGGTTTCGTGTTCCCGCCCCGGGCCCCCAGCGCCGCTCCGAACCGGCCCTCCAACGCCGAGCCTCGCGCATCCGCTCGCGGCGCCTGCCTCCACGCGCGCCGGTTCGCAGGTAGGGCAAGCGCGGGACCGGCGGCGGACGGAGGAACTGGGGACGGCGGGAGGGGGAGGCAGGGGCGGGAGGAGGGGGCCGGGGCGACGGAGGGGGAGGGGATTCCTTTGTTTGTAGCCGGCAGCCCCGGGCCCAGCCCCCTCCCCTCCCCGCGCTCGGATTCGCGCGGGAGTGGGGCGCGGGGACTCGGCGGGCAGGAGGGGCTCTGCTCGGGTGCGGGTAGCGGGCGGCTGGTGGCGGGCGGGGCCGGGCCCCGCGCGGGGCACACGCCCGGCTCTGACACGCAGGTGAGGGCGGAGCCGAGTTTGGTCGCGGCCCCCGGGGCCTGCGTCCCGGGCCCTGCCCGGTGGAGAACGCGGCCCGCTGGCTCCGCGGGTGCGCGACCCTCCTCGTCCGCGGAGCCCGGGGCTCCTCGCTACCCACCCCCGATTCTCTCGTGCAGTGCGCGCGGTCCCCGCTCATTCATTCCACCAACTCCTGGGCGCGGTTCGCGGAGGCAAAGTTTTGGAGGGAGGGGCGCGGGGGCTGGGGGAGCTGAGTCTGGCGGGGCAGGAGATGGAGGCCCCGCGGGGCCCTGAGCTGCCTAGAGGAGTCCTCAGAGCGCAGACCCGCCTGGACAGCTTGGAAGCAGGAAGGGGTGTCCCTCCCTCACCAGCCGGGCCGAATCTTTCTCGCCTGCCCAACAAAGATGACAAGGATCTTTTCCTTCTCTGAGGACCTTGGAGCCACCTGGTCAGACCCTCATGTCACCCCGAGGCCCAGAGAGGAGCAGCCACTGGCCCAAGGGCACACAGTGGACTCATCCATTGTGCTCCCAGCCCAGTTCCTCTCCTCCCTGGTCCAGAAAGTGGGGCTTAAAAGCCCCCTCACCCATCCTGTCCTGGAGGGCCACTTGGTCTGCCTTCTGTCCCTGGAGTACTCAGTTTTCATCCTAACTTTTGCCTGATCATCTCCTCCGCCATCGCCTCCCTCTGGTCCTTCCAGGTCCAGGAGAGAGTCAGCCACCTCCTGAGGGTGGGGTGCCTTGGATCCTCTTCCCCTCCCACCCCTCTGCCTGGGCTTCAGCGCCCATTCAGCTCCTCACTGTGTGATGGCTTAGTGTCCCTTGACTGCCGGGCCGAGGGCTGTTCTGTCCATTGTGCCCTGTGCTCCTGCCCAGAATGTCCTCCTGTCACCTAGCTCCCACCCCTCTCTCCCTCCACTCAGCCCTACCAGCCAGAATTCTAGGAGTCTCCTCAGGCCTCCCATCTCCCTTCAAATCAACCTCTAACTGACGTTTACTTCACCTCCTCATTGTCCCCCAAATCCTTTCCTCTCACCTGGATGCCTGCCCCCAGCCTCCCTAACTGCATTCTTCCTCTGGGGTCCCTACAAGCCCTTCCACACTCCATCAAACGCCTATTTCTGCCCTTCTTCCTCCCACTTAAAGCCCTTCAAGGGCTCTCCATAGCCCTTGGCCTAAAGTAGATGCTCCTCTCCACCACTGTGCACTCCTGAAACACCAGGGTCCCCAGGCCCTCTGTCCCCTCCACTTAGTGTTCCATGCTCTTCTCACCTCTGCTCTCACTGTGCTCGCTCTGTCCCAGCACCCTTCTCTTGGCTGACTCCATCTCTGAGATACCACACCTCCTCCCAGAAGTCTCCCCTGACTGTTCACCTGCTTCCGGGTCAGGGTCGGATGTGTCCCTAGATTCCCGCAGGCCCCCAGTTTCTCCATCCCAGCAGCTGTCCCACTGCTCCTGGTTCTCCTGGGTGCCCTGTGGCCAAGGGTTTCTGGTAAGATTGACTCTGCTTCCTCCCCGCAGCCTCAGAGGGACACATCATGGTTCTGGAGGGTCCGTGCTTGACAGGAAGAAGGGCCAGCACCCTTGCCGTTGCCCGGGACCCCCTGGCTCGGCTCCTGCTGGCCTGGACAGTCCTGTTGTGCGTGGCGGGTGTCCAGGGCCGTTGGGACGGGGCGGTGGAGTCTGCCGGTCTCGGACGCATGCGCAGGCGTGGCAGCCCAGGCGTCTTGCAGGGGTGTGTGGTACCAGGGATGCTGGGAGGCCCCTGGGGTGTGGGCTGAGCTGGGCTGTCCCACTAGGCTGGGGGACGAGACCCAAGGGACAGCCAGCCTACAGGGTCTCACCAGCCACGCCTGCTCTTCTGAAGGCCAAACGTGTGTGGTTCCCGCTTTCATGCCTACTGCTGCCCTGGCTGGAGGACGCTGCCCGGTGGGAACCAGTGTGTCATGCGTGAGTGCCGCTGCCTTCTGGAGGTGGGAGGTGCAGGCAGGGGACGCTGGGGCAGCTGTCCTACTGCCAGCAGTCCAGCCTTGTTTACAAGAGGACTTGGCCTAGGGCATCTGGCTAAACCATAGGAATGGTCCCTGCCTCTGTCCTCAGGCTGCCACACCACACCACAGCTGCCTGTGCATCTGTCTGTCTCTCAGTCCTTTGTCTCTTTCTGTCTTGGTCTCACTTTCTCTTGGTCTTTCCCTAAGTCTCTGTCTCTGTCTTTGTCTCTCTGTGTCTGTCTTTTTCTCTGTGTATCTCTTTCTCTCTTTCAGTCGCTCTGTCTCTCTCTGCCCTCCCCCCTCCCCAGAGTGTCTAGAAGCTTACTCCGCTCCGCTCCCGGGAGACTCTCACTCCACCCTCCTCCCCTGCAGCACCACAGCCACTGCCCCAGCACCTGCAGCTTCTCTCCTTACCACTCAATGGTTCTCATCCAAAGAGCACCTCTCTCCCGATGGCTTCAGCAGGAAACTGGAGCCTCGGCCCGGTACCCGTGGGGCGGGGATGGAGGAGGATTCGGGGCCTGGCCCTGACTGATGCCCACTCTCCAGCCGTCTGTAGGCACGCCTGTGGCGAGGGCTTCTGCTCCCGACCCAACCTGTGCGCCTGCGCGGACGGGAAGCTGGCCCCCAGCTGCGGAGTGAACCGAGGTGAGCAGGAAGTGACCCCCAGGGGCCGGAAGGGAAGGTGAGAGGCTTCCGGAGGCTTCTGGGAGCCGAGGCTGGTTTTGCTGCAGGACCAGAGCTGGGCTGGGTGCACCTGGTCCCACTGCCTTGTATGTGCATCTCGGGCCTTACTGTGTGTCCCGCCTCCCCTCCTTCAGGGTCAGGATGCAGTGTGAGCTGCATGAACGGGGGCAGCTGCCAAGGGGAGTCCTGCCTGTGCCAGAGGGGCTACACCGGCACCGTATGTGGGCAGCGTGAGTAGCCCCCATACGCACCTGGGCTGGGGACCACAGAAGGCAGGTCCCTGCTGCCACCTGCCCACTGCCCACAGGTCACTCTTCTAGGACAGGGATTGGAGGGGACACATTGTCACATTCTTATCATTCAGTCTGGGCCGGATTGTGGGGATTCCTGGGTGAAGAAGGGCTTGCTCAGGCCCCAGGTCTCTCTGCTGCTGGGGGTCCCCAGGCCACCCACCCACTCCCTTCCTTCACAGCCATCTGTGACCGCGGCTGCCACAACGGGGGCCGCTGCATTGGGCCGAACCACTGCGCCTGCGTGTACGGCTTCATGGGGCCTCAATGTGAGAGAGGTACCGAGCTGAGTATGGGGAAGGGGTCTGGGGGGAGGAGGGCTTCCTGGCAGCCCCTGATACATGGCCAGGCCCTGGGAAGGTCCAGCTGACCTCCTTCTTGCTGTCCCTGCTGCTGCAAAGGGCAGAGAAACTGTCTGCTTCAGGGAAGGGAGTCAGGAAGGGCTTCCTGCAGGAAGGGATAAGTTGGAGCTCATGAGAATGATCCCATGGGCTGAGGTGGGTGAGGTCACCTGTTGGGAGGCTGTTGCCAAGACAAAGATGGTGGGAGCAGCGGGATTTTGTGAGAAGCTGGATGGGGGTGGGGAGGGATGGAGGCAGGGATGAACTCTGGGTCTGATCTGAAAACTAGGGGAAAGGTGGTGCAGCTGGCAGTCAGGGAGGGGGAAGACCTTGAGCTCAGTGTTGGCTGAGGAGCCTGTGGGTCATCTAAGAAGCAGCTGGACACCCAGGCCAGTGGCTGCCCCATCCATGGGGTCTGAAGCCTAGCAGGTAGTTGAGGTTCCTGGGGAAAAGAAGGGAGGGCAATTTAAAGGTGCCCTGAAAAGATGGAGCCCACTGGAGGCTGAGACGGAGGTAGTGAACAGGAGTGGGTGGCATTGCGGATGCCCAGGCTGGTGGGTTTTTCAGCTGCTCGAGCCATCAGAGGGCTCAGCCTGCCCAAGGAGTCCAGGAGGGCTAAGATGGCCAGGGCCCTGGAACTAACCCCAGTGTCGGGGATGCCACTGGGGGAGGAGGCACAGCTGTGCCCGAAGTCGGGCTGGAGAGAGTAGAGCAATGAATCAGAAGCTGGGGGAGCTGAGGGTTACTTGGGTTTGAGGGTGGGCTTTGGGTAACTGAATTTGATAAGAAAGCAGAGTTGGACTTTGGGCTGACAGAGGGGGAGCAGACCGGGTAGCTGAGGGAGAGTGAAGGTTAGTGGGGAGGGTGAGAGAGGAGAGGCCTGGGTGGGTGGTGGACGGTGGGGGCCCCTGAGAGAGCCAGGGCTGGGTGCCTCGGCAGGAGTGAGTGGGGTTCCAGGGTCTTGGGTGAACTGGCGTTGGGAGTCAGGACCGTCAGCGGAGGAGGGGGGTCTCTGTGAAGCCCCTTCTCCATATGGGGCCTGGGCTGGGGGCTGGTTTTGGCTTCTCCTTCTGGGAGGGGCTTCCCTTGGTCCAGTGCCAGCCCCTTGATTGGAACCATCTGGAGGATGGAGCCAGGAAGTCACATCTGGGCCTGTGCACAGCAGTGGGGGCACCGAGGAGACCACCTTCTGCTCGGTCAGGAATGTAGAATTGTGGGTTCAGAGCATTTGGGCGGATACTGGGTACCTCCCAAAGTCTGGGAGATTTGGCAGGGCCAGATACGTGCTCAGGGATGAGACAGGCTCTCCAGTGGGGCATCCATGGGTCCCTGCCCAGACCTGAAGGGAGGGTGGGCCTAGGGGAGGGGTAGGAGTCTCCAGACAGGTCTTGGGTTTTCCTAGGGGAGGGGTAGGAGTCTCCAGACAGGTCTTGGGTTTTGTGGGCTTGGAGGTCCTGGCCTCTCTTGGAGGTTGGCTGGAGAATGCTTTAAAGAGAAAGGGTTTTGAAGGGTGAGTAGGAGTTCATCAGGTAAGGAACGGGAACAGTATGAATAAAGGCTTGTGGTCAGGGAAAAACCTGGTGTGCTGGTATAGGGAGGCTGGGAAGGCAGCTGCTGCACTGGTCCAGGCTACAGAAGTAGAGGCCTGAGCTGGGGGTACTGAGATGGAGATGCAGAAGATTGTGGGGGTGGGGGCAGCCTGAGGCCAGCTGCCCACATCTATCTGCCCTGCAGACTACCGGACAGGGCCCTGCTTTGGTCAAGTGGGCCCTGAGGGGTGCCAGCACCAACTGACAGGCCTTGCCTGCACCAAGGCTCTCTGCTGTGCCACCGTGGGCCGTGCCTGGGGCCTCCCATGTGAGCTCTGCCCAGCACAGCCACACCCCTGCCGCCGGGGCTTCATCCCCAATATCCGCACAGGGGCCTGCCAAGGTGAGTGAGGGGCCAGCATGTGAGGACAGAGGTCTCGGAAGCCAAGGCTGAGTGGGAGCCCTCAGCAGCCTTGGTTTCTTTCTCTGATGGGCCTCTCACTCCCTTGCAGACGTGGATGAGTGCCAGGCTGTCCCAGGCCTGTGCCAGGGGGGCAGCTGTGTCAACACTGTGGGCTCCTTTGAGTGCCGCTGCCCCTCTGGACATCGGCTCAGTGAGAACAGCGCCAAGTGTGAAGGTGGGTGACTGGGAGAGGGACAGGCTGGGACCTCCTCTCTGCTCTGGGTGGCTCAGTCTCCCCTGCAAGGAGGAGGAGGAGGAGGAGGTGGCTTAGGGTTGTTGGGGGCCCTGCTCTGATGGGGCATCTGTCTACACAGATGTGAATGAATGCCTTAGTGTGCCAGGCCTCTGCTCCGGGGGCGACTGCACCAACACTGTTGGGAGCTACGTGTGTACCTGTCCCCGTGGTTTTGCCAGCAGCCTGGATGGCACCCGCTGCCTGGGTGAGCCGGGGCCTGAGGGGGCTGGAGGGGCAGAGGGAGAATAGGAGGCCAGCCCCTTGCTCACCTATTCTCTGCAACCCTATGGCCCTTCGGGTCCTCTAGCCCTCCGATTTCTATGTCCTTGTGTCTTTTTTGGACCCTGGTTTCCATCCCCTCCAAAATTCTGGCTCCATAGGCATGAGCCTTTGTGCTCTGGCCCCTAGTCTGAAAGCCCCTTTGGCCTTCCAACTCTATGTCCCTTAGCTCTTTGGTCCTCTGTTTTGGTCTCGTGGCTCTACTGCCCGGCCCCCACCACAACCGTGCCCCTCTGCCCCTCTGACTCTATGCCCTTCTGGCTCACTGGTTGTCTTTCTTGCCTCTCTGGCCCCTGCCTCTATGCCCCTCTGCTCCTCTAGCCCCCATCTCTATGCTCTTCTGCCCATTGGTTTCTCTGGCCCCATGTCTCTCTATCCCTCTTTCCACTTCCAAAGACTTTTTAAGAGTACACCGTCTTCCCCTACACCCTGTGTTTGAGATGGGGAATCGAGACCCAGAGATGAGAGCTTTTCTTGAGCCAAATCAACAAACCCAGAACTGATAGACACCCAGACCCAGCTAGGGTGGGGTCCCCGGGGCCATGTGTCCCCTGACATCCACCCTCCTGTAACCCCCTATACCCCGCCTGGCTGGGCAGTGGCAGAGGGGGATTCTTGGGCCCTCACTCCCTGTCCTCTGTCTTGATGAGCTGGTTGTTAGACTTTCAAAGTTGCCGGTGGCCAACAGGGCTGGCTGGGAATGTGGACACTTGTGGAGGGGGGTGGGCAGAGTCCAGGTGTGGGGAGGAGGGGCGGGCTTGGCAGGTCTCCAGCACCCCCCGAGCCCTGCAGACTGGGTCTCTACTGGGCAGGACCAGGAATATTGTGTTTGGAGTTCAGCCAATGGCCACAGCACCAGACCTATTCCTTCACCTCTGGGTCCATCTTGTCTGGCTTGAAGGCTACCTCTGGTCACATCCCCTGGACTGTGGGGGCTGCTCCCAGCTACTAAACAGCAGAGCCCAGATTTGAACCATGGTCAGGTTGCCTTGGAACATGGGCTTGGAGTTCAGTCCTGGGTTCCAACTGCTACTCGAGCTGCCTGCAGACTCTGTGACCTTGGGCAAGTGACTTAACCTCTCTGTGTCTCAAAAGTCTCATCTGTGAAATGGGAGATAACAGCAGTACCTACCACATGGAGAGGATTAAAGACAGCGGGTGGAATGATTTGCCCCGGGCTGGATGTAGTGGGCACGCAATACACATTCACCAAGACAGGACAACAGTGGAGTTGGGCCTGGGACCACTTAGCAGGCCTAACTGCAGTCGGTGGTGAATAAGCAAAGGCAGCATCATTTTTGTTAAAATTCTTCCATTCTGTCTCGTCTTCCCTACTCGAGGGGAAGCTGCTTGATCAGATCTCCTGGGGTTCCGAGATCTGGGTTCCCATCCCCCCTTCTCCTTTAGCAGCTGTGTGACCTTTAACAGATCTGTTGACCTTGCCTGGGCAGGCCCAGCCAGGGACAGTGCTGGGAGCACAAAACCCTGACTCCCACACTCGCACCTGGGGACACCCCCCACCTCCCACCACCCCAGGTGCACAGGGTGTGGCCAAGGAGGTGGAAATGCATGGATTCTCAGCCTCAGGCAGCTCAGGGGTGGCTTCAAGGGCCCTCCTGGCTGGTGGGAGGGGTTTTTCCACTGTGGGCCACTGGCCAACATGTGTGGGTTTTTAAACCTAAACACACACTTTTTGAGTCAGAGCCTGAGAAATCTGATCACTAAGTAAAGCCATCCAAGTCGGGGCGAAGTGGGAGAGGTTCCGTGGTTCTCCTACCTGGGGGGCCTCTGCCTCAGTTTCCTCAGGGGCTGCAGCCACCAGCCTGTCCACCAGCCTGGCCTCTCCTCAAATTCACAGCCTCTTAGGTTTCCCCGGGATGTCCAGGGCTGGCAGGTGGGGACACCGGCTGGAGATCTTTGCTCCAGCATCCGCCTGATTTTCTACCAGTGCAACCCTGAACCCCGGGTCTTCCTCTGTGTGGTTGAATACTCACAGCGATGGGGAGCTTACTAAAGTGCCAGCTTTAGGTGTCAGGGCACTTTTGCTTGGAATGAGCCCAGATCCACCTCCCTGGGGTAATTTGGAAATCTTGATAATGAGAGTGTTGCTCAGTGAGGATCGGCCACTTACCAAACATGGTGTGCTCAGCAACACTCTTCCGAGGTGAGATGGATGCTCTGAGCATCTCTGGTCCATAGATGGGGAAACCGAGGCACAGTGGCAAGGGGATCTGTCCTGCCCATGGTGCTGGTGGAGCTGGGATTCGAAGTCTGGTGACTGACCCTCCCTACCCCCCTGTTGCAGACCACCGTGCTGGCACCTGCTTCTCGGCGCTGATTGTGGGCCGCTGTGCCAGAGACCTCGCGGGCCACTACACTCACAGGCAGTGCTGCTGTGACAAGGGCAGGTGCTGGGCAGCTGGCCTGGCCCCTGAGCTGTGTCCCCTGCGGGGCTCCGGTGAGTGGCCCAGGGGCTGCCTCCCGCCTTCCTTGGCCCCTGGAGCAGGCTGGGGCCCTGGGGCACGACCAAGGGCCTGGCCTCCAACCTCTCTTCCTTGCAGATGAGTTCCAGCGACTGTGTGCCCTGGGGCTCCCGCTGCTGCCCCCCTACCCTGCCCGCTTCCCCAGCATCCCTGGCTTCGGATCAAGTGGTGGCTTGGGTCCTGGCCTGGGGCCGGCATGGCACAGCCCCCAAGGCTCCAATGGGCGTGGGGTTCCCAGCCTGGGCTTTGGTGATACCAACATTGGTGAGGACTTGGGCAGAAGGATCCAAGACCTGGGGGAGGGGTTCCAGTCCTCAGAGGGAGGATTGGGGCTTGGAGTAGGGGTGAGGGTACCGACAGCGGTCTCGGGGTGGAGGTGGATTGGGGATCTGGGCCTCAAAGTCCAGATTTGAGCTCTGGGTGAGGGTCTAGGGCTAGGGTAGGGGTCTTGCCCCACGGTGAAGATCTGGGGGGTCTCAGCCAGTTTGGGGGTCTGAATCTAGGGCAGAAATCTGGGCTGAAGTGAGAGAGCCTGGCCATAGCAGGTGGGGTTCCAGCCTCTGAGTGGGACACTGAGTCTGAACACAAAGGCGAGGTCCAGATGTACGGCCAGGGGGCCAACCCGTGCTCAGATGCCCCTCTTGGCCCCACCCGCAGGCACCGCCACCCTGAACCAGACCATCGACATCTGCCAACACTTCACCAACCTGTGTCTCAATGGCCGCTGCCTGCCGACCGCTTCCAGCTACCGCTGTGAGTGTAACATGGGCTACAAGCAGGACGTCCGAGGGGAGTGCATCGGTAAGCGGCGGCCGGGGTGGGGTGGGGCGGGGCGCAGCATGCCGGGCTGGGGCTCAGGGTCCTCTGCCTGCAGATGTGGACGAATGTGCCAGCAGCCCCTGCCGCCATGGAGACTGCGTCAACACCCCCGGCTCCTACCACTGCCGGTGCCATGAGGGCTTCCAGGCGATGGTCACCAAGCAAGTGTGCCTGGGTATGGCCTTTCCATTGGAGCGTGGGGGGTGACAGGGGGCTGGCTGATGGATCCTGTGGCTGCGGCCTGAATTAGAGTCTGGAGGCGGGGTGGGGACGCCTGCTGACTGCCCACCTGCCTCCCCCCAGACGTGGATGAGTGTGTGGTCAGCAGTGGCCTCTGCCACCATGGCCGCTGTGTCAACACGGAGGGCAGCTTCCAGTGTGTCTGCAATGCCGGCTTCAAGCTCAGCCCTGACGGCAAGAACTGTGTGGGTGAGTTGAGGGTGGGTAAGTGGGGAGGGGGCTTCTGGGCCCCAGTAGCTGCCTTTTAGAGCCACCTTGCACCATTACTCCTGCTCCATCACCCACCTCCATCCTTACGATGGGTCCTCTGCTCACCTTTCTGAGTCCAGCCAGCCAGTCTGAGCTCCTTCTTGTGGTCTGTGCATCCCCACAAACTACATTCTCTCCTTCTGGGACTCATTCTGGGACTCACTCTGTGAATCCCAGGAAGGCACCTCTGAGGCAAGACTGTGCTGTCAGCTGTCTGCCCCTGACGTGTGGCCCCTCACCTGTCCGCAAGAGGGTCTGACTTACGACAAGAGGTGGGATCAGGACCGTGGAGAGCGCTCTGGTCGCAGGTTCCCTGTGGCGTATAGGGGTGCTGTCCAAGCTCCCACAGCTTGTGGGGACCCCTGGGGGTCCCCCTTTATTCTCTTCTTCCACCGTATCTGAGGAGACCTGCCTTCAAGTCTTCCTACATCAGAAAGGATTTTTTTTCCTTTCCATATTCATTTATCATTCATTCATTTTAAAAAACCTTTTTAGCATCTTTGATACATAATTCACAGAGCAGAAAAGTAGCCACGGATGTACAAGCATCCCCGCAATCTAAGTTTAGACCCTCTTTCCACCTGGTCTCCGTTAGTCGTCTTTCCAGAATCCTCTTTCTCTCCCCCCAGCCCTTGTCACTGGCCAATCCACTTTGTCTCCATGGATTTGCCTGGTCAGGGCACTTTGTGTAAATGGAATCGCACACTTTCATAACTGGCTTCTTTTGCTGAGCATCATGTTTTCAAGGTCCATCCATGTTGTAGCTTATCAGAACTTCATTCCTTTTCATTGTCAAATGACTCCCCATTATATGAGGAGACCGTGTTTTGTTTATACCTCATCAGTTGAAGGATGTTTGGGTTGTTTCCAGTTTTTGCTATTACAGATAATGCTGCTATGAACATTCAGGTGCAAATTTTGATGTGGACCTTTCACTCATTTATTCTTCTATCTTCCTCCCTCCCTCCCTCTCTCTCTTCCTTCCTTTCTTTTGTAATCTTTTATTGTTCAGGACTTACACTGTGGTTAACAACTCATTTTTGCACCTACCGCCTTTCTTTAAATTAGATTCTTTTCTTATTAACTGATTTTTTTGCCTGTTTATTTTAAAATTCAGGTGAGAGTCACACAAGAGAAGTGTTATCATTTAACAGTGGAAAAATTCAGTGGCATTTAGTAATTCCCAGTGCTGTGCAACCACATTTATTCAATTTTTTTAATAGCATATAGCATTTTTAAGTGAACAATTTGGTGACATCTGATATGTTTCCAGTGTTGTGCAACCATCTCATTTCTCCAATTCTTTTTTGCATTTAAATAATTGTGGCACAACAGACGTAGCGGAAAATTTACCAGTTTAACCCTTTTTAAGGGAACACTTTGGTGGCATTTAGGACACTCATAATGTGCAACCACTACCTCATTTATTCCATTTTTTTGCATTTCTTATTACGGCTATATGTATACATATTTATATGTATATAACATATTAAACATTTTTACCATTTTAAAAAAGTTTTTTTTGGGGGGATATTTGGTTTATTTATTTTTGGAGGAGGTACTGGGGATTGAACTCAGGACCTCATGCATGCTAAGCATGCGCTCACCACTTGTGCTATACCCTCCCCCGACCTTTTTAACCATTTTAAAAGGAACAATTTGGTGGCATTAAGTGCAGTGCTATGCAGCCAGCATCTCACTGATTCAGCTTTGTAAAACTATGAGGCACCTACATGTGCCAGCGTGGAAGAAGCAGGTGTGAAGAGGCAATGCCCCTCCTGCCCCGGGGAGTTCACAGTCCATCAGGCCAATATCCAAGCAGACAGTCACGGACAGCCGCACCGGGAAGGGTCCCTGGAGAAGTGAGAGGGCGGGGCTGGTCTACCTGGTCGGACTGACCCAGTGAGGGGTGGGTTCCGGGACCCTGCTGGAACCCAGTTTCTCTCGGTGTCCCCAGACCACAATGAGTGTGCCACTACCACCATGTGTGCCAATGGTGTGTGCCTGAATGAGGATGGCAGCTTCACTTGCCTCTGCAAACCCGGCTTCCTGCTGGCGCCCAGCGGCCGCCACTGTGTGGGTGAGGCTGGTGGCTGGACCACCAGGGAGCAGTGAAGATAGGGAGGAAGGGGAGAGGGGAGGCTGGAAGGGCGGGTGGCAGGGGGCTGGGACCTGGCCCAGTGTCCCACACATCTGCAGACATCGACGAGTGCCAGACGCCGGGCATCTGCATGAACGGACACTGTACCAACACGGAGGGCTCATTCCGCTGCCGCTGCCTCGGGGGGCTGGCGGTGGGCGCCGATGGCCGCGTGTGCGTGGACACCCACGTGCGCAGCACGTGCTACGGGGCCCTCGACAAGGGCTCCTGCGCCCGCCCCTTCCCTGGCGCCGTCACCAAATCTGAGTGCTGCTGTGCGAGCCCAGACCACGGGTTTGGCGAGCCCTGCCAGCTGTGTCCTGCCAAGGACTCAGGTGAGCATCGGCTGCCCAGCCCCCACCCGCTTTCCATGGCCCTGCTCTGCTTAGTCCTCGCTTTTAGTTTATCAGCCTGGGGACAGGAGGGGAGGAGAGTCTTGGCTCTCAAAGGGTGGATAGGGGAGTGTCCTTCCCCATGAAGAGACTGAAGTGAAGTGGCTCTTTCTGTCGGGAGAGGCATCTTAGTCCCAGATCCTGGCTCGGCACCAAGGGGCCATGCCCTTGGGCCTGGCTTGGGCTCAGCAATGGCCAGTGACCCCTCTCGCCGCTCCTGCCCCCTCAGCCGAGTTCCAGGCCCTGTGCAGCAGCGGTCTCGGCATCACCACGGATGGCAGAGGTGAGCAGGGCGGTGGGTGCCAGGGCAGAGGGGCGGGGCCGTGGTTGGACACTACATCAGTTCGCTGGGGCTGCAGTAATGATACCACAGGCGCAGGGCTTCAACGACAGGCATTTGCTCTGCAGCTCTGGAGGCTGAAGTCCAAGGTCGAGGTGTGAACAGGGCTGGCTCCCTCTGAGGCTGGGAGAGTCTGTCCTGTGTCTCTCCCACAGCTGCTGGTGGTTCGCTCTCCGTTTGGCTCAGAGAAGCATCACCTTGGCCTCTGCCGTCATCCTGGCCTGGGGTTCTCCCTTTGTGTGTCTGGGCCCAAATTTCCCCCTTTCATAAGGATACAGTCATATTGGAATAGTTTGCGGGTCCACCCTAATGACCTCATTTTAACTGGATCATCACTGTAAAGCCTTTATCTCCAAATAAGGTCACATGCTGATATCCTGAGGGTTAGGACTCGAAGCTATGACACCATTCCTTCCTGAAGCAGTCTTTCTGACTGATCACGAAATGAAAGGACTTAGGATACACTCAAATTTCTCATCAACTGCTGGGCCATCAGAGAGAACAGATGTCTGCCCCCCACTTCCCCCAGTTAAAGGGACAGGTTCTGGAACCAGACGCCTGGGGTTCAATCCTGGCCCTACTATTTACTGATTGAACAAGTTGGGCAAGTTACTGCCTCTGTGCCTCCTTGTCTGTAAAGTGGAGATAATAACAAGACCCATTTCAGGAGTGTTATCAGGATCAAATGAGTTATGCTTGGCATGTTACAAAGCATCCTATAATGTGAGTGATTATGATGGCGCTTTTTAAAAATTATGTTGCTTCTGTATCAATGTCTGTTCCCGGGAGGGTGGGGGGAATCCTGGCTTCTGGAGCCCCCAGGGAGCCAGGGCAGCTTGCTGACACCCTCCTCCGGCTGCAGACATCAACGAGTGTGCCCTCGACCCCGATGTCTGTGCCAATGGCATTTGTGAGAACCTGCGGGGCAGCTACCGCTGCATCTGCAACCTTGGCTACGAGGCAAGCGCGGGTGGCAAGGAGTGCGCAGGTGAGTGAGCCCGGCGGGGGGACGGGCAGGCGGATGGGCTGCCCCCGCATCACACCCCTCACTGTGCTCCCCCCCTCACCCTGTAGACGTGGATGAGTGTGCCCTCAACAGCCTCCTGTGTGACAACGGGTGGTGCCGAAACAGCCCCGGCAGCTACAGCTGCTCCTGCCCCCAGGGGTTCAGCTTCCAGCAAGACACGGAGACCTGTGAAGGTACGGGCCCCAGGGGCACGTGTGTACACACAGACACACGCAGGCACATGCATGCTGCACGGTATACGTGTGTAGCCACACGCACTCAAAGACAAATTCACACTCAAAGACATAGATATTTAGTTTCACGGTTATACACACTTGTTGGTACACACTCAGACACACATACCCACAGTACACACTCATTCTCACCCTTTATGCACATACTCACAGCCAAAGTTACCACCTCCAAGGCACACCCTTATGCATGTGTTAAGACACTCATACATTCACACACGTGTGCATGTGATCAATCACTAGGTTACACACACTGGTACTCAAAACACACATACACACCCATATTCATGCTCACAGACGCTCTCCTCCACACGCTCTCACGTGCACACTCTCAAAGACATGTATGTCCCCACGTTCCTTCACTCACCCTTTCACACACTTGGGCTCACAGCCACACGCACTTCTGTGTGCAGTCACACCCACCCACACATACACAATCGTGCATTCACACACTTTGCACACTCATGCTCACACATGCCTTCCTTGCTCACACACGTGCTCACCACTGACCTGCATATACACACACACATGTTCAAGCATGCATGCTCACCATTGCGCACACACACTTTGTGGCAGTGCCCATCACACAGACCCCTCAACACTCACAGACATGTGCAGGTGCACACACACACACAAGCCCCACCCCTCCCCTGGCCCTTTCTGTCTTTTTTTCCGGCTGACCCCCCCGCCCCCGAAGCCTGGGTCCCCTCTGGGTTTTCCTCCTGCCTCTCAGTCTTGTCCTCTCTTGTGCTGCCGTTCCCCACCGTTTCTGTCCGTCTGCATCTTCACCCCTGCGTGCCCCGAGGCCCCTGCGAGCCAGTGTGCTTGCAGCGTGGTGTACAACACGATTCCATGCCAACGCATGTGCGTGTGAGCCTGTGGAGCCTCCGCAGTCAGCTCCCTTGCCCTCCGCCCACATGCCCATGCCTAGTTTGTTCAAATATGCGCATGCGTGGATGTCCGTGTACCCGCGTGCGCCCCCTGCCGCTGGACTTCAGCTGTCGTGCAAAGGGGGCCCCTGGTCAGGTGGGGCTCCCTGACCTGCAGCTCAGGACCTGGTGTTGGGGGGGTGCTGTCCCCGCAGATGTCGACGAGTGCCTGTCCCACCCGTGTGTGAATGGCATGTGCCTCAACCTGGCCGGCTCCTACACCTGCGAGTGCGCCCCCGGCAGCCGCCTGGGACCCACCGGCACCGTGTGCCTAGGTGAGAGGCCTCAGGTGCTCCGGAGCAGCGGGGACCCCGACGCCCGGGGCAAGGCTGGGCCTCTGCGGGTTGGCGTGCAAGTGTGAGCTCGCCAGGTGAGACTGTCGGCCCCTCCCCACAGACAGCACCAAAGGCACCTGCTGGCTGAAGGTCCAGGATGGCCGCTGCGAGGCGAACCTGCATGGAGCCACCCTGCGGTCCGAGTGCTGCGCCACTCTTGGGGCTGCCTGGGGGAGCCCCTGCGAACGCTGTGACATGGGTAATGCCCTGGGTGGGCTCCAGGAGCTCCTAGGCCTTTGAGAGAACTGGGGGTGGGACAGGGTCCCTGGATCTAGGTGGAGAGTGACTCTTCTCCCCACCCGTAGACCCAGCCTGTGCCCATGGCTTCGCTCGCACAATGGGGCTCACCTGCGAAGGTAATCCACTCCACCATCCACTGCCCAGAGCCGCCCACCGGCCGGCGCCGGTCATAGGGAATCCCTGGGTTCCTCCCTGAAGTCTTCTGAGATCAAGACAGATTCTCCCTCCTTAGTACCCAGGGCTTCCCTACAATTCCCCAGCCCCCTCCCACCTGCCCAAGGACCACATGGGTGTCCTGGGTCCCCTCGGGGGACCAGCTCCTGGGAGCCTCCAACCCCTGCCTCTCCTTGCTTGCCACTGCCCAGATGTAAACGAGTGTGATGTCTTTCCTGGGGTCTGTTCCAATGGGCGCTGCCTCAACACCGCTGGCTCCTTCCGCTGTGAGTGTCCCCAGGGCCTGACGCTGGACACCACCGGCCGGCTGTGTGTGGGTGAGTGCCGATGGGGTCCCGGTACATGGCTGCCTGCCCTTCCTCCATTGCTTCCACTCCCAGCGACTGGAGACCACTCCTAGGGACAAGAGGGATCTAGGAGGTCCTCCGGGACCCTCTGCCCACTGTCCACCTCCCACTGACCTGTCTCCAAAGACATTTACTTCAGGGGGATTCATCTTCCTTTAACTGTCCCCAAACAAAGCTCATTGCAAATGGTAAACTCCTGTGGAATAGTACCAGCAACCTTTGTTTATTCCTTCTCAGTACCAAGTAAGGTCTACACAGGGTGGATGTGAGCACGAGGTGCCTCTAGCATGAGTGCTGAGGTGCAAGCCTTCAGCTGAGCCAGTGAACCTCCTTCAGGGCTCAGACCCTCACCCTGAATGGCTCTCTCTCAGACTCAAAGCCTCTGAGAAAATTTCCCCCTCAATGAGGGCTTCTTGACTTTGCCCCTATCAACATCTTGAACAGGACGTTTCTTAGCCAAAAGCATCTGTCAGCCAGCAGATGGGACTCTGTGTTCTATCAGTTTTTCCTCCCATAGTTCCATCAACCCATTGGTAGCCTCCTTGGTGGCACCTTGGAGCCTGGTTAACCATAAGGCAGATGGGCTCTGCTGACCTGTCTCAACTTTGATTTCCTTCTAAACTGAGCTTCAGCTGTTCAGCAGGTCTTCTCACTGACCCAGAGGTGTGAGCAAGGATAGGAAGTAATCAAGTGAGGAGGAAAAAAACATTGTGTCAAGGGGCAGCCTGCATATCTTTATTTTTTTCTAAAGATTCTGTAGCAAGGATTCACCCTCAGATTGACCTTCTTAAATGTATGTTCTTTTGTTAAGAGAGAGAAGTTTTCCTAGACCAGAGACCAGCCGCCTGCTTCCACAAAGGGCTGGAGAGTAAATGTTTTCGGCTTTTTGGGTCCTCACGGTCTCTGTTGCAGCTACTCCACTCTGCTGTGCAGTGTGAGAGCAGCCACGGACAATGCAGAAACAGGTGGATGTGGCTGTGTGTCAATAAAACTTTATTTACAAAAACAAGCAGCCAGCCCCAGCCCTAGACCCTTGTGCCTGGTGTGGAGGCTGCCAGATTGTTCTGAGGGAGTTCTACAGATAAAGCATACAGACTCTGGAGCCAGATGGTCTGATTTGAACTCAGCTCTACCTCTTACTGTGTGACCTCAGACCAGCTATCTAACTCTTCCCTGCCTCAGTTTTCTTGCCTCTGAAATGGGCACCATAACGGTATTTTTGTCTTGGTGTTATTTCAAGGATTAAATGGATTGATGAGTTTAGAAACAGTGTCTAGCACATAGCAAGTACCCAGCAGTGCAAGTTATTAAAATGTAACTCTTGGATGACATCGTGATTAAAACGTAACTGTTGGGTGACACTGAATCTGGGTGTGAAAGTCGCTCCCCTTTCCCGCTGGGGAAAGTCTTCCCGTTGGGGAAGCGGGCAGAGATACAGCGTGGCAGGGGCGGGGCTTGTGACTGCCCCTCTTTGCTGCCCCTCTTTGCAGACATGCGCCTGGAGCTGTGTTTCCTGCGCTGGGACGAGGACGAGTGCGGGGCTGCCCTGCCCGGCAAGTACCGGATGGACGTCTGCTGCTGCTCCGTGGGGGCCGCGTGGGGGGCCTCGTGCGAGGTGTGCCCGGAGCCAGAGTCACCCGTGTTCACCAGCCTGTGTCCCCGGGGGCTGGGCTTCGCCAGCCGAGACTTCCTGTCGGGTCGGCCCTTCTATAAAGGTGCGTTTGGTCACATGGAGCCTGGAGGGTGGGAAGAGGGCACCCAGGGACATTGGGGTGGTTTGACGCTTTTGTGGTCCGGCCCCGCAGATGTAAATGAGTGCAAAGCGTTCCCGGGCCTCTGTGCGCACGGCACCTGCCGCAATACCGTGGGAAGCTTCCGTTGCTCCTGTGCTGGGGGCTTCACCTTGGACGCTCAGGAAAGGAACTGCACAGGTATGTGTCCGCCTCTGCCTCCTGGGGGGAAGGGGAGGTGCCTGCAGGGATGGGGGCCGCAAACTAGAGGCACCTAAGGAACAAGAACTGAACTTGTCCTGCCCACCCGCCTGCCTGCCTGCTGTGTGACCCAGAGCAGACTGCTGCCCTCTCTGGGCCTCAGGGACCTTGGCTGTAAAAGGAGGGGCTGGCAAAGGTGATCTCCAGGGGCCTTCAGGCTGGGAGGAACTTCCCTGCCCTCGTCTAGGGGCAGTCACGGCACCTCTGTTTCCCTGGGGGTTTGGCAGCTTAGGGCTCCCTAGCAGCCCTGTGTATGCAGATGTGGAGGCCCGGCCCGCACCCACTCTCTCCACAGACATTGACGAGTGCCGCATCTCCCCGGACCTCTGCGGCCACGGCACCTGTGTCAACACCCTGGGCAGCTTCGAGTGCGAGTGTTTCCATGGCTACGAGAGTGGCTTCATGCTGATGAAGAACTGTGTGGGTAGGCGGCCGCCCCTGGGCAGGATGATGCTTGGGGGTCTGGGGGTGAGGCCAGGGGGTGGGGAGGTTGCTGTGATGGATGCAGGAGGAGGGGGCGGGAGTGGGGAGAAGCCGTGATCCAGCTGGGATGTGGCAAGTGGGGGCACTGTGAAGCGTTGTCCCAAGGCAGCCGGACATTGGGTCTGGTGTTCAGATCAGAAGCCCAGGGACCAAGATTTGGTCAGGTTCTCCCAGGGCAATATAGGGTGTAGCGTGAGAAAAGGCAAGGGCCTGGAAGGGAGGAGCCTCTCCCCCTTCCTTCAATTTGTTATTCATTCCATGAACATTTTGTGTACATCGACTCAGGAGATCCACAGAGAGCTTGGCAACAGGGGGCCATTTTCTCCGAGCTCATGACCTGATAGGAAGACAGATGTTAATAGGATAAATCCCCAGAGAAATGCAAAATAAATAGCCACAGTCAGGAGCACCTGAAAGGGCTGCATGGTGTGGTGGGAGCATGGGCCCGGGGGTGTGCCCCATTCTGTGGGGCTGAGAGAATGGGAGTAATTGGGGTAAAGAGGGGCTGGAGAGTAGCTTAGAGCAAGAATAGTGTGTGCAGAGGTCCTGGGGTGGAGCTGAGTGGTGGAAGGAGCTGCTGTGTGGAGGGCCAGGGCAGGAGGAACAGCATGTGCAAAGGCCCGGGGGTGGTCCTGAGGGGTGGGAGGACCCTTGAGGCTGGAGTGGGAGGAGGATGGTGAGGTGGGTGGTGAGGTCCTCAGCTCCCTCCCTGTGCTGATACCTGGCCGGGCCTTGCCTTCCTGCTGTGTCCTCTAGGGGGCTTCTCAGGGCCTCCTTCAGTTACTCCAGGACCATCAGCCTTGTGTCCCTGATTCTTCTGAGAATTCCAGCTTCCCTCCCAGTGTGACTGATCCCTGCTCCTCCCAGCTCAAACTCTGCGCCCCTGGGTCATCCAGGCCCCAAGTCTCCAGGCCCTTTTGGCTTCAGCCAGGGTGATGGGGTGGGGGACGGTGTGGGGGGTGCTGTAGGGAGGAGCTTCCACAAGCTACATCTCACCTTTTGAAGGGAAGGAGGATCAGCATCCTCACAATCTCCTGTCACTCTCCACATGCCCAGACGTGAATGAGTGTGCCCGGGACCCGCGGCTGTGCCGGGGCGGCACCTGTACCAACACAGACGGGAGCTACGAGTGCCTGTGCCCCACTGGACATGCGCTGGCGGCCAAGGGCACTGCCTGCGAGGGTGAGTCTGGGTTGTATGAGGGAGCTCGGGGGAGTGTGTGTTTGTGCATCTCCCTGAGCACACACCTGCGTGTACGCACACGTCTGTGTCAGCATCTATGTGGGTGAGCGGTTGCATGCACGTGAGGTCATGGAAAGCGTATTTGCATGTGTGGGGTGTGACTGTGGGGGTGTGAGATGGAGGGAGTGTGGATCTGCAGGTGTGCATCTGTGAATGCGTCCGTACTAGAGTGAGCATGTGAGTGGGTGTTTGCGTGTGAGTCTGAGTTTGTAAGTGTGTCTACACAGGATGAGTGTTCTCATGGGAGAGGTGTGAGTGTGCATCTACATAAGCCTGTGAGAAAGTGTGTGTCTGGGTGTGGATGTGTGGTTGCACACGGGTGAGTGTGCTTGTGGGAGTGGGAGCGCGTGTCTGCTGAGGGGGAGTGTGCATCTGGTTGTGAAGGTGTGTGTTTGCTGAGGGTGATTGTGTGTGAGTCCGTGTGAACGTGCACGTGGGTGTGTGGAGGGTGAGTGTGCATTCAAGGGTGTGATTTTGGTGAGTCTTGTGAGTGTGCATGTGGGTGTGCGTGTGTATCTGGGTGTGGGTGTGTGTTTGTACAAGGGCAAGGTGTGTTTGGGAGTGTGTAGACTTGCACCTGTGGGGACGGGTTGATGCCAGTAGTGTGAGCATCTCAGTGTTTGCAAGCACCCAGGTGCCTTGGGGTCCCCGACCTGCTGTCCCCACCAGCTGTGTGCTCCCCCCGCAGACATCGATGAGTGCTCCCTGAGTGACGGCCTGTGTCCCCATGGCCAGTGCATCAACGTCATCGGTGCCTTCCAGTGCTCCTGCCACGCCGGCTTCCAGAGCGCACCTGATGGCCGGGGCTGCGTGGGTGAGACCGCACCCGCCCCGGCCCCAGCCCCAGCCGTGGCCCCCACCGCAACAGCAGCGCCCCCCCAGCCCCTCCCTGCCCTGCCCTCCAGTCAGCCCCATGCTTGACCCTCTCCCTGTGCCACCCCTGCAGACGTAGATGAATGCCGTGCTGGCAGCGGTGGGTGCGCCGGGCACTGCGTTAACACTAAGGGCAGCTACCGGTGCGTCTGTGGACACGGCTACTCGCTGATGCCTGACGGGAGGGCGTGTGCAGGTGGGTGGGCGCCACCCCCTCCCTCCCCGGGGTGTCCCGGGGGAAGGGGTGACGCACCTGGCTCGGCCTGGTGGAAGCCAGCCAGACCTGGGACAGGCTGCTGACCCTGAGGTGGGGTCCCTGGGACTCCCCTTCCATCCCCACCTGCCTGCAGCCCACCCCCCTTCCTGCTCGCCCAGATGTGGACGAGTGTGAGGAGAGCCCGGACATCTGTGACGGGGGCCAGTGCACCAACGTGCCCGGGGGTCACCGCTGCCTGTGCCATGACGGCTTCGCCGCCACGCCGGACACGAGGACGTGCCTGGGTGAGGAGCTGGGACTCCTTCAGGTGGGGGAGGCGGCATCAGAACTCAGCCACCAGTCTTCCACTCGGAGGCTTGGGGGCAAGACAGGCACCATGTCCCATCTTGTCGCTCGCAGGCAGGGGAGATGAGGCTTTGCACCTGGTGGGCTGCTCCTGGCCACCAGTGCCCCGAGCCTGTGCACCAAGGCCCGTGGCATCTCATTCATAGCAGCAGAGCTCCTCCAAACCTGATTCTTTTAAATATGTTTGATGACACTTACCGTGTACCTAGTGCGTACAGAGGTGCGTGCCCTGTTCTGAGGATGGCATTATGCAGTTTTGTGCAGAGGAAGGTGAGCGAGACAAGAAATACACTGTGTTCTCCGAGCCCTGCTTGGGGCCCCTGGCTGTTTGGGCCGTGATCACCATCCTCTCCTGCCTGCAGGTCTTCCTGGGGCCCGGGGAGCAGGTGTGTACTGGGTGCCCCATCAAGGCAGAGCTGGGGCCAACGTGGGAAAGTTCCGGGAAGTGAAAATGTAACTCGCTCCCAGGAAAAATGTGTCCAAAAAATTCCAGATCACAGGAGCCTTAGGAAGCATGGAAGAGAAGGGCCTTGGGACCAAGTGAAGTAGGGAAAGCTGCCTCCTCCATCCCTTCTTACAGAGCCACATTGGCATAAAGGTTCTGAAAAGGCCTGCAGGGGAAAAAAATCCAGTTAGCTTTGTTGACTCAGTGTCCTCTAAATGTATTGGGCTATCAGATCCTTTGGGAAGGGCACGTCCAGTGTGTTCCACGGAATATGCCCTGGAGAATGGAGACATAACACTCGATAGCTGCCCGGTGGTGGAGTCAGGGGAGCTCCCCACCCCAATGATGGGCAAGGGCTCCTCAATGCAGGGGACCCACATGGCGGGGCACACAGCTGTGCTGCCGTGCCCCCACCCTCACCTGCTTCCTCTGCGTCATCCCACAGATGTGGACGAGTGTGACCTGAACCCCCACATCTGCCTGCACGGAGACTGTGAGAACACCAGGGGCTCCTTTGTCTGCCACTGCCAGCTGGGTTACGCCGTCAGGAAGGGGGCCACGGGCTGCTCCGGTGAGCAGGCGAGGGGCCTCCAAGGGGCCATCTCAGGGGTCGTGGGGTCTGCCCCATCACTCGGGGGAGAGGGCGGCCAGACTGCATTCTTACCCATCTCCGCTTGTGGGAAGCCTTGTGTTAGAGCCGATGGGGCTCCAGTCACGTGCCCCTGGGACTCCCTTAACAGCTCTGTGGGGGGTGCTCAGAGCCCTCAGTATCCACGGCAGCTCGCCCAGCATGCCAGCCTGATGCTTTTAAGCACGGGGATGAACGCGTAAACATTTCAGTAGCTACTGTTTTAGTTTTCTAGGGCTACGGCCAGCCATTCCCACAAACTTGGTGCCTCAGAACCACAGAAACCTACTCCCTCGAGAACGAAAGTTCTAGAGGCCGGACTCTGAAATCAGGGTGTCAGCAGGGTTGGTTCCTTCTTGGGGGCCCAGAGGGAGACGCTGTCCCATTCCTCTCTGCTCGCTTCTGGTGGCAGCCGTGGGTCCTCGGTGTTCCTTGGCCTGTAAGTGCATCACTCCAATCTCCACGTCCGTCGGCTGAGGGCAGGAGGTACTGGGGACTGAACCCAGGACCTCGTGCACGCCAAGCCTGGGCTCTACCACTGAGCTCTACCCTCCCCTCCTTGAAATTTCCCTCTTCTGACGAGGACGCCAGTCATTGGATCAGGACCCACTGTAATCCAGGATAACCTCACCTTGACTTGGTTACATCTACAAAGACCCTGTTTTGCAAGAAGACCACAGGCACAAGTTCTGGGAGTTAGGGTTTGAACCTCCTTTTTTGGAGAACGTGATTCTCCTTGCTGTAATTACGGAGTTCTTTTAATGCAATTGAGAAGCAAACGTGAGAAAACAGAGCATCAAAGCCATGACTCTTGAGATCGTTGTTATAAATTTTTCTTTTAAAATACATTTGTGTGATGTGAAGCCAGGAGGCAGCGAGAAGGAATGTTCAGTCGACAGTAGCTCACTTAGGTGGTGTGTGAATATTGCAGAGATACAAGGGTGATGCAAAATAGGCTAAGGATTGGAAACGCTGGTTTATAAGGAAACCCTGCTTTAAAAAGAATGTGCATGAGGACAGTTACTCTTAATGTCTACCCCTAAGTCTCTCATGCTGCCATTTCAGACCACTTTGTGGGGCTGCTGGGAGTCATGCCTAATTGGATTTAGCCCATTTCCTCTTGGGCTTCAGGTGAAGGTGGAAGCTCCCGCAGAGGTAGTCGGGCATTTGTGGGCTAACTAGGGATGGCCCGAGCTCTTTCCCCTGCTCCTGCATTGAATCTTCCCACTCTGTACCCAAAGCCGTAGTTCTTCTAGTCCCAGGCCTTGTGGGGTTACCGTGTCCTCCACCCCCTCTCCTGGTCCCCCTCCTATGCCTGGGTCCCTCTCCTCTCAGATGTGAACGAATGTGAGCTTGGGGGACACAGCTGTGATGGTCACGCCTCCTGTCTCAACATCCCTGGGAGTTTCAGCTGCAGGTGCCAGCCAGGCTGGGTGGGGGATGGCTTCGAATGCCACGGTGAGTGCCTGGGGGCAGGAGGTCCGGGCAGAGCAGCCGAGGTAGGTGGGGCGGTTGGGGAGGTGGGTGGCAGGGCAGGGGTGGCCAGGTGCGGGGTGATCAGGGCTGAGATTGGAGGGTCTGCCTCCTTGCAGCCCCCACTCAATGCACACACCTGGGTGGGGGGGCTCCGGGCTCCGTCTCCTGCAGACCTGGATGAGTGCACCTTCCAGGAGCATCAGTGCAGCCCCAGAGCTGACTGCCTCAACACCCCTGGCTCCTACCGCTGCGCCTGCCTCCCAGGCTTCGCTGGGGACGGCTTCTCCTGCGAAGGTGAGGTTGGGGGTGGGTGGGATAAGTGGACAGGAGGGGCCCGAGAGGGACAGCCACAGGGACTGGATTCGAAGGTGGCTACAGTGGTTGGTTGGCTTCCCGACTCACACTGATCCACCCACCACTCTACGTGGGTGCCAACAAGGATGCGCCTTCAGCCCGGGGGGCCACAGGCCAGGCCTGAGTCCCCTGGGGCAGTCTTCTCCCCTGGACTCTGAATGTATGGAACCTTCTGGATGTGGGGTGCAGGAACACTTGCTTACTTCCCAGCAGCCCTTCACCCTGGATCCTGAGTGATCAGGTCCCCATCTGCTCGCTGGAACTAACTTGGTCACATGACCACCAAGTCAAGGTCTAAATCCTCAGGGCTATTTGCCAGCTGCCTGGAACCCTCAGTGGCAGTGAAGGGTTCAGGGCTCCCTGCCCACCCTGCATGTGGGTCCTGGCCAGCTGGCCCCTAGCCTTCTGCCTCTTGGGGCCTCTCAGACAGGGATGAGTGTGCGGAGAACGTGGACCTTTGTGAAAACGGGCAGTGTCTCAATGCCCCTGGTGGGTACCGCTGTGAATGTGAGATGGGCTTCAACCCCATGGAGGACCAACGTGCCTGCCAGGGTGAGGCCGGGGGCTGCCGGGGTGCGGGCAGAGCGGGGGTCCCTAGACCCGCTGGCACTGGGAACAGCAGGAGCAAGCTGACCTGGGGTTCCCCCTCCCCCAGATGTGGATGAGTGTGTTCTCGGGAACCTCTGTGTGTCCGGGAGCTGTGAGAACCTGCCGGGGATGTTCCGCTGCATCTGTGACGAGGGTTATGAGCTGGACCGCGGTGGCGGCAACTGCACAGGTGTGGGGGCCGGGGGTGGGGCTCACTCATTGTCATTGTCATTCATCGTCCCCTAAATAAATGCGGTGAATCAACGAAGGCGGGTTCCCCTCCACCACGACTGTCAAAACGGTCTCCCCTCTGTGTGTTTCACATGGGGGTCAGTGGACTTTTTCCATGAAGGGCCGGACAGTATTTTCCGTTTTCAGCCATACAACCTCTGCCTTGTAGCTCAGAAACCGACACGGGCGCTCTGTGAATGAATGGGCATGTCTGTGTGCTAATAAAACTTTATTTACACAAACAGGTATGGGGCTGGGTTTGGCCCACAGGTTGTTGTCTGCCAGCTCCTGGCTTGAAATGCATCCTAAATGTTGGTTTTTGTATGTTAAGTCATGGGACCTGGAGCAGGGGGAGCCCTCAAGGGCAGACCTCCATCCCAAGTGGAACAGGGCAGGGGAGGGCATGGGACGGGGCAGACCCCAGAAGCTGCTGTCCCCTTAGGCTTTCTTCCCAGGGGAGGACATGGCCTTGCCCCTAAACCCTGTCCCCGAAATGCAGGGCTTCGACACCCCAGGAAGAAGGCAGGAGGGATGTGGGCCAAGGGAGGGCTCCCCA
This sequence comes from Camelus bactrianus, assembly GCF_048773025.1. Taxonomy (NCBI): domain Eukaryota; kingdom Metazoa; phylum Chordata; class Mammalia; order Artiodactyla; family Camelidae; genus Camelus; species Camelus bactrianus. The sequence continues at coordinate 26,565,002 of NC_133560.1, forward strand.
CCACCGCAGCTGATGGCACCCTGCCTCCCCCACAGATGTTAACGAGTGTGCCGACCCCGTGAACTGCATCAATGGCCTGTGTGTCAACACCCCCGGCAGCTACCTCTGCAACTGCCCTCAGGACTTTGAGCTGAACCCCAGCGGGGTGGGCTGCGTGGGTGAGTATGCACTTTGCTCTGGGCGGGGTCCTGGGGTCAGGGAGCTGGATGGGGCCACCGCCTGTGTCACCTTGGCCCATCAACCTGTTCAAATCCACCTGCTTCTCACAAACAGGCCCCAGCCGGAGTGATCATCCCTGTTCTCTGTTGAGATACAGCCTTCTGCTGTAGACAGACAGACACACAGAATCCCACGTGCACACGGACACATGCACACACAGAATTCACGGTCACACGTAGGCAGACATGAACACACCGTTACGCACAGAGGTGCACACACACACACAGAGCTTTTCTCCCCCATCACTTGCTAACCGCTCCTCTCTGCCTGTTCAGACACTCGGGTTGGGAACTGTTTCCTGGACACACATGACCGAGGGGATGGTGGCATTTCCTGCAGTGCTGAGATCGGAGTTGGCGTCACCCGAGCGTCCTGCTGTTGCTCCCTGGGACAGGCCTGGGGTAACCCCTGTGAGCTGTGCCCAATGGCCAACACCAGTGAGTCCCCGGAGGGGTAGGAGCAGGGGAAGGCCTGAGCCACAGAGACCTAGCCCTGGTCCAGGCCTCCTCTGGGTTTGGGGGGCTCATCTCTGCTAAGGGAGGGACACTGGGAACCAGAGAGGGAGAAGGGCTCACCCTGGGCCACACAGCATCTTCTCAGCAGTCCACTGTTTAGGCCTCTCCCCAAAGTCTCTTTCTGCCATCTCTTCCTGCAAGTTCTTTGTGTGTTTCTATTCACTTGCTTGCTCAGTCAGTCAACAAACATTGAGAATTTCTCTGTGCCCTCTACTAGGGGACAGGGACCTAGAGAAGGATGAACCACAGCCGCTGCACACTGTCCCTCACCTGTAAACCAACAGTCCCCAGACTGTTAAGAGTAGAGCTGTCCTAAGGGTCTGTTTGAGGCATAGCGATGGCTCAGGAGGAAGCCATGGAGAGGAAAGGGGGAAGGGAAGGCTTCTCAGGACAGGGGCTTGAATGAGGTTTTGAAGGATGAGTAGGAGTTTTTCAGGCAGGGTAGTGGGAAGGGTGTGTGGTGCAGTGGGAACAGCATGTGCAAAGTCCTCAGGTGTGAAACAGGGAGGCACTTGTCCACCTATTCAGGTGTGTGTGTGTGTATGTCCAGAGTCTTCTTTTCATGGGGGAAGCTTGTGGTCACACTAGGCTCTGGTTTTGGATCACAAAGAATCCCTACTCCCCAACTATTACAAGATCCATCTGCTCACATATTGAATGTGAACACATGTGTACACACACACAGAAACATCCCCCCCCCGATCCGTCAGAATTGGACCAATGTCTCTTGGCCCTGAGAGGCTGAGGAGGTAAGGGGATGTAGTTTCTGTGATAAAAGAATGCAGGGCCCACTCTTGAGCCCTTTTTAGGGCCCTTCCCCTCCCCTGCTTCCCCTGAGCTTTGCCCAGATACCCCAGCCCACAGCCTCTCGTAAGAGCCTACTTTCCTTGCAGCTGAGTACAGAACCCTGTGCCCGGGGGGTGAGGGCTTCCGGCCCAATCCTGTCACTGTCATTCTGGAAGGTGAGTTCCTGGTAGACCATCCATCCATGCACCCACTGACTGACCCATCTCTCATCCCCACCTCACCAAAAAGCAGAGTTGGGCAGCTTTGGTGGTGGTGGGGAACCAGCTTGTCTCAGCCATTTCTTCTTCTACCCACTCATGTATTGATCCATCTTTCCATCCATCCCCCATCCACCCACCCATCCCCATCTATCTATCCATCATCCATGCGTTCATCAGCCTATCCACCCATCTTTTCTTCCTTCCATCCATCCCTTATCCACCCATCTACCCGTCCCTCCATTCTCCATCCATCCATTATCCTACTTTCCTTCCTTCCTTCCCTCTTTCCAAGCACAAACATTCATCCATCCACTCATCAACTATCCATTCATTCATCCATCTACTCACTTACCTACCCACCCCTCCATCCACTCATTTATCTTTCCGTCCCTTGACCCGTTTGCTTATCCACTCATCCTTTACTTTTCATATCCATCCATCTACCCATCCACACATTCATCCTCCCACGTCTGTCCATCCATCCATCCATCCATCCATCCATCCATTCATTTATGTATTCACCTACGTACTCACCCACCTATCCATTCACCCATCTGTCTTCTTGTTCATTCTCACTCTTGCTTGTCCACACATTCACTACTTTTTATATCCATCCACCCACCCACCTACCCCCTCATCCATCTATCCATGCATGCATGCATCCATCCATCCTTCTATCCAGAGGGGATAATGAGATTGAAGAGTTCTATCAGGAGGGAACTTTTGGATGGATGGATGAATGGGTGGATGGGAGGATGGACTATCCAATGAAGGGAATGAGGATGAATCCAGGGTGACATTGACCCAAGAGAGTCTGGGTGCAGCCTCCAAGAGAGGTCCTGGCCCGAACCCTCCAAACATCCAGCAGCTCTTCTTTAAGATATTCTTAAAGAAGCAAGACTCACTCCTCCAGAGCCCCAGAGAGCCCAAGGCAAGGTGTGGGTGTCCCCCTGAGTCCACTGCTTGGGTTTCGCTTCCAAGCATGACTTCCTCACTTCCTGACAGACATTGACGAATGCCAGGAGTTGCCTGGGCTGTGCCAGGGGGGCGACTGTGTCAACACCTTCGGCAGCTTCCAGTGTGAGTGCCCACCTGGCTACCACCTCAATGAGGACACCCGCATCTGTGAGGGTGAGCTTGGGCCAATCCTTCCCTCCCTGCCTTCCTGCCCAGCCTCACCCCACCTTCAGATATGGGGGCCTGAAATGCTCTCCAGAGTCTGCTCACCTGCCTGCTGCCTGGGACCCACTGAAAGGGTTGGGAAGCTTCCCTGGAATGCCCGGATCTATCCTCTTCTCTGCTGCCTCCTCCTCCCCGTTGCCTGACCTCCAGCCTCCTTCCCACCCAGAGTGGATGGGTGAATAAGCAAATGGGTCAATGGACGGAAAAATAAATGAGTGGCTGGAGGGGTGGGTAGGTAAGTGAGTAGATGGATGAATGATTGGATAGTAGATGAGTTGGTGGATGAAGCTTGGAAGTAGGAAAAAAAGGAAGGAAAGTAGGATAATGAATGCATGGGGAATGGATGGATGGGTAGATGGTGGATAAGGGATGGATGGATGGAAGGAAGGATGGGTGGATAGACTGATGCATGTACAAGTGCTTCACCTCTTGGGTTGAATCTTAAGTATTTCATCTTTTGGATGCTATTACAAGCGGAATCATTTTGTTAATTTCCTTTTCAGTTGCTCGTTGGTACCATATAGAAATACAACTGAAATTTCTAGGTCGGTGTGTTGATCTTGTGTTCTGCAGTTATGCTGACCTCATTTATTAGCTCTAATAGTTTTCATTTGGTGGGTTCCTTAGGATACCCCATAGCAGATTCCCTGTTTCTGACTAGATTCCAGAGTTCTGCAAAAATTGACTTTTGTCAATTTTCGCCCAGCTCAGTAGTTGGTTTTGTGAAGGAACAGAGCTCTGGCGTTCCCTGCTCTGCCATTTTTGGAGACGTCACTCCTAGCATGCTAATATTCTACCACCTGTTTTTACAGCCCATCGCTAAGAATGCTTTTTTACATTTTTTTAAATTATTGAGAAAAAAAAGAAGAAGATTTTGTGCCACATGCAAATTGCATGACATTGACATTTCAGTGGCCCTGAATCAAGTGTTTTTGGAGCACAGCATGCGAATTTGTTTACCCATTGTCTGTGGCCGGCTGCCTTTACACTGCAAGACAGGCAGAGTGAATAGCTTGTTGGAGACCATGGTTTGGCTTGCAAAACTGAAAAAGTCATTATTATTTGCCATTTACAGGAAAAGCTTGCTGCCTCCAGACTAGAGAACTGATTAGATTGAGAATCAACGTTTTTTTCCTCAAGAGTATTGTATTCATGGGGCCCTTGCTCCCCATTGCATCACATTAGGAAGCCCATGGTTGCCCCACTCTTGGTGATAATATAATTAATTCATGGGCTCAAGTCATATTTTTCTTAGTAGAAGTGGGATCATAGTAAACTTTTCCCCCACCTAGCACCATGTTGGGTATTTCCATGTCACTAAAATGTCTGTGCGTTTTAAGTTAATCTTGAAATTAAACTCAAGCACATAGTGAAGTGGCTCTGCCAGACCTGGGGTAGGGAGTTATCCAGACAGTTACTGGATGCTGCTCCCCGCTCCCCTGCAGATATCGACGAGTGCTCTGTACACTCGGGCATCTGTGGCCCTGGTACCTGCTACAACACTCTGGGCAACTATACTTGTGTCTGCCCCGCGGAGTACCTGCAAGTTAACGGCGGCAACAACTGCATGGGTATGAAGTGTGCTGACGGGGGAGACCGGCAGTCATGGAAAAAGCACTTGGGAGTGGGAGGGACTTCGGGGAGTCTCCAAGCCTTAGAAGGGTGTGGAGAGGCATGTTTATGGGAGGAGAGAGGGAGAGCAAGTGTGTATCTGAGATGCTGGTATGCAGCAGTGAACGGGGCTGCAGGGCTTAGGGGCTCCGAACTGCCATGAATGGTTGTCCAGGTTGTGCACTGCCCAAGAAAGGCTAACGTGCATTGGGGCCCTCATAGGTGTTGGGGGAGCAAAATCAAGCCAGTAATTTTCAAATGGGTTGGTGAATAAGTTCCGATCTGTCTGACTCTCCCCCTCTGGCTTGGGCATCTCTTATCTACCTTCTCCCCAACCCAACCGCAGACATGAGAAAGAGCATCTGCTTCCGGCACTATAACGGCACATGTCGGAATGAGCTGGCCTTTAACGTGACCCGGAAGATGTGCTGCTGTTCCTACAACATTGGCCAGGCCTGGAATAGACCCTGTGAGGCCTGCCCAACTCCCACCAGCCGTGAGTGCCACTCCCCTGCCTTCATTCCTGCTTGGTCCTTTTTTTTTCCTTTTCATTTTTTTTAATTGGGGGGATATTAATTAGGTTTTTTTGTTTGTTTGTTTGTTTATTTAATGGAGGGACTGGGGATTGAACCCAGGACCTCATGCATGCTAAGCAGGTGCTCTACCACTGAGCTGGACCCTCCCCTGCTAGCTTGGCCCTTTTCAGTGCAGTGTTTAAGGAGACAAGCCATACTTAGGGCTCCCAGATGGGTCTCCGTTGTCTTGGTGAGAGCTGAAGAGTTGAAGCTCCCTCCCAATCAGTGCGTGGAAAAATCAACTCTTTTAAGAGGGACAAGGCATCCGAGGCACCCTTTCATTTCACAGCCTTGAGGAATTCAGGATGGATCAATGAGGCTCTCATTTTTAGGAAAGGTCCTTGAAGACTCACAGACTATTTGGTGGCAGGGAGGTGGTCAGCGAGTGCCTGGCGCCAGGGAGCGCAGCACACTGGTCAGAAGCACCAGGGGCCCCATGAGCTGGGGGAGGGGCAGGCCCGGGGAGGCTCACGGGGGGATTGCAGAAACGTCAGTCAGGATGAAAAAGAGCGTTCCAGCCAGGGAACAGCATGTGCAAAGTCCTGGAGTAGGACTGAGCAGGAGGAGGTTTTGGCAGTTGGGAAGAGGCCTATTAGAATAAGCAGCAGCCCAGATACCAGGAAAAACTGCAGAGAAACAGCAGGGATTTACTGGATAGCGCAGGGAACTATATTCTATGTCTTGTAATAAACTATAATGCTAAGGAGTATATAACCAAGTCATTTTGCTGTACACCTGAAACTATAAATAATAAATCAACTAGACTTCAATTAAAAAAAAAAAGAAAGAGCTGCAGGAATGAGGCAATGACTAGAGGGGGTAACTGGGCGATTACAAGTGTATTAGTGCTATGCACTGAATGTTGTGTCCTCCCCAAATTCCTATGTTGAAGCCCCAGTCCTCACAGTGATGGGGCTTGGAGGTAGAGCCCTTGGGGGTTAATTAGGTCACGAGGGTGGAGCCCTCTGAATGGGATTAGTGCCTTAGAAGAAGAGACACACCAGAGATGCTCTCTCTTCACTATGTGAAGACACAGAGAGGAGACAGACATCTGTAAACCAGCAAGAGTTCTCACCAGACACCAGATCTGCTGGTGCCTTGACCTTGGACTTCCCAGCCTGCAGAACTGAGGGAAAGAAATGTTTGTTACTTAAGCCAGCCAGTCTATGGTATTTCCTTATAGCAGTCTGAGCTATAAGACGATTAGTTACCTAGGGTTGTGGCAACAAGTTACTCCAAACTTGGTGGCTAAAAAAACCCCCAAAACTGTGTTTTCTCACAGTTGTGGAAGCTAGAAGTCAGGAATCAAGGTGGGGGCAGGTCCACACTCCAGAGGCTGTAGAATTCTTCCTTGCCTTGACCAGCTTCTGGTGTTCCAGGCATTCTTTGGTGTTACTTGGCTTGTACCTCCATCACCCCCATCTCTGCCTTCGTCTCATGTGGCTTCTCCCTGCATCCGCGCACGTCTCTCCTTTTTCTTATAAGGACGCCAGTCATTGCATTTAGGGTCTACTGTGATCCAGGATGACCTCATCTTAACTTGATTATATCTGCAAAGACCCTATTTCCAAAAAAGGTCACGTCCAGAGGGTCTGAGTTTCCATAAAGTTTGAGGGGTGGGGGTCATTGTTCAACCCAGTGCAGTGCAATGGGGAAGGGTCATTATTGGGCATCTCTGAGGGCCAAGCCCTGTTCTGGGTTCTAGGAAACAAGAATAAGGTAGACCTAAGCCATGAAGTCTGGGAGGAAGCTGCAGACAGCCAAGTCTGGTCATGAGATTGTCAAGACAGATCCAGTGTCACCCACAAATCATGTACTGGAACTTAAGTACCTGCGTGAATCTTGTGCACCTGAGTTTGAGGGGCAGGTAGAATATGATGAGGCAGAATTCCACTAGACTGAGATTGGTCTGTTCTCATCACGATGTAGGCAGAAGAGTGAGTGAGCAGCAGGGCAGGGACCTGGGAAAAGGTGGCACTGCCCAAACGTCTGACCATTTGTGTCAGATGAGTCCAGGGACACCCACCCACTTGGGGATTGACATCGGGCAAGCAGCATCTTGGTGTCATCAGTCAGATATAATTAGAAAGTGAATTGCCATGGGGTGCCAAAGAATGGCATCATCAGCTGTCCAGGGCCAGAGTGGTGGGCTGCCCTGAGTCCTCAAGGTTGAAGTGGACTATGCCAGGGAACAGCAAAGGGAACAGCATGTGCAAAGTTTTGATGGCATGGCAAGGCGGGACATATCCAGACATGTAATGAAATCAGTGTAACAGGAGGGCAGGGGTTACTGTTGGAGGAAAGGTGGGGCTGAGGGTGAAGATCTTGAGGTCCAAACTGAAGACTATGCATTGTGTGGTGAGGACAGTGGAGCGTGGCTGGCGACACTCACCCAGGGAAGAGGGGAGGAGATGAGGGAGGTCTTGGCCACGTGTTAGAAGATCCCACTGCAGAGGCGAATGGCGCCTGTAACCCACCAACTGGTCAGAGTGGAGGGAGGGAGAGGGACTAGTTATCAGAGGCCAGGTGAGCACTGGGTGACAGGGATGGACGAGGTGATAAGAAAGAAGAGGAGGTGCCCTCCAGGTGAGGCTGCAGCCCCAGCACCCCCTCCCCTGTTCTCTTTTGCCCAGTGGATTACCAGATCCTGTGTGGAAACCAGATTCCTGGCTTTGTCATTGACATCCACTCAGGGAAGCCTGTTGGTGAGTGACCCCTGCCTTCCTGCCTGTAGCCCCAGGGCCCTCTGTCCCCAGAGCCTTGACCCCTCTCTTCCCCTCCCCAACAGCTCTTTCTCTTCCACCCTCCTCTACCTCTCGCCCTCACTCTTCCAACTCCCCAGGCCAGGAGTTCTGCCCCATGAACACTTTCCCTTTAAAAAATGCAATGGGAGTATTTTTATGAAATTGTTACTCGTTTAAAAAAACTCTGATAAAAAACACATAACATAAAATTTACCATTTTAACCAGTCTTAAGTGTCCAGTTCAGTGACATTAAGTACATTAGTATTTAAAAAAAAATTTTGGGTGGGGAGAGGTAATTAGGTTTATTTATTTCTTAATGGAGGTACTGGGGATTGAACCCAGGACCTCTACCACTGAGCTCTACCCTCCCTACCACATTCATACCGTTGTGCAACCATCCCCACCATCCACCTCCATGACTTTTCATCTTCCCCAGCTGAAACTCTGTCCCCATTCAGCACTAGCTCCCTGCCTGCCTCCCAGCCCTGATGAACCCTCGCCCTACTTCCTGTCTCTAGGGATCTGGCTGTTCTAGGGACCTCAGAGAAGCAGAATCATACGGTATTTGTCCTTTCGTGTCTACTTTATTTCATTCAGCACAGTGTCCTCAAGGTTTACTCATGTTGCAGGGTGGGTCGGAACACTCCCTTTTTAAGTTAAATGAGTTTTTTTTTTAAACAATTTAATATGTGAATACCAAATTTCAACTGTGTGGTGTTTAATTGATGAATCCCATTTTCAAGTGTTTTTATCCCACAGATGCATTCTTATTTTCAGCAGTTGGAACAGAGCAGATAAGATCTGCTTCCTCAGGGAGGAGGGTCTAGCTCAGTGGTACAGCACATGCTTAGCATGCACGAGGTCCTGGGTTCAATCCCCAGTGCCTCCATTAACAAAAACAAACAAGCAAACCTAACTACCTAGCCCCCAAAAATAAAAAAGCCAAAAAAAAATGAAAAAAAAAAGAGAAAGAGAGAAAATTTTTTCTTAAAAAAACCCTTGAAATTAAAAAAAAAATCTGCTTCTCCTCCAGTCACCCCCTGAAATCTAAGTCCCCTTCTCACTCTCCCAAGGTTCCAATGCTTTATACCTGGAATAGTTCTTTCTAGTTCTTCCTTCATGCATTTTAACACACAGAGGTCACTCATTGAAAGTATATGACATTGTTGTCTAGGGAGCTTGACCTAAGACTCCATGATGCCCTGCGACCTACTTTTTTCCCCCAGCAAAGGGCCGAGAAGAACTGGCCATGCTGCATGTGCAGCCCTGCCTCCCTCTTTGCCCTGCTTTGTAGGTGCCACGTGTGGACACATCCCGGGTCATAAACCAGTCCCCCATGGAGGGGCACATAGGCTTTTTTATAGACACAACAGTTTTATTGACATAAAATTCACACACCATGTACTTCACCCATCTAACACTTACAGTCCCGTGGGTTGGCGTATGTTCACAGACTTGTGCCCCACCACTTCAGTTTAGGTTTAGAACATTTTCATCGAATAGAAAGGAACCGTGAACAGTCACTCCCCATTCTGTCTCCCCCCACCCCCGGCTAAACCCCAGCCACCACTGTTCTGCTTTCCAACTCTTCGGATTTGCCTGTTCTGGACATTTCACGTAAGTGGAATCATCCAGTGTTTGTCCTTCGGAGACTGGCTTCTCTCACTGAGCATCATGTTTTCAAGCTCCATCCACGTGGTAGCGTGTGTTAGTGCTTCACACTTTTTTCAGGCTGAATCATATCCCCTTGATTGGATGGGCCACATTTTGCCTTCTTTTCCTCCTCTGATGTTTCCAGTTTCTTGCTAACTGTCAGCACAGCTCCTCCTATGCAACTTCCCAGGCACACGTGGGGCTGCTTCATTTCCGGAGACCCCATGAAGCAGGCTTGCTGGGTCGGAGCAAATGTGCACTTTGTTGATAGAAAGATGCTTTCTCCCCCTGCCTCCCCTCCCAAGTTCCCCATCTCTTTCCAGTGTAAGCAGATATCCTTTGGCCACAGCAGGGTTTTTCGAGCGTGTACTGGTTTGTAGCCACATCTTGCAGACTGCGTGGTCCCTTAGGTCAGGGTCCCCAGACGTTGCCAGGGACGGGGCTGCCTCTGATGGCTGACACCCTCCCCAGACATCGATGAGTGCGGGGAGATCCCTGCCATCTGTGCCAACGGTGTCTGCATCAACCAGATTGGGAGCTTCCGCTGCGAGTGCCCCACGGGCTTCCGCTACGACCGCGTGCTGCTGGTCTGCAAAGGTGCCCTCCCCCTGCATCCCCAGCCCCGGGCGGGATGCTCGTCCCCCTGCCACCCTTTGCTCTCTGGGCAAGTCATTTAAACTCCACGAACCTCAGTTTCCCCCTCTGTATGGGCTGATTCCTTTCCGAGAGCCTCCATCCCACATAACCCCCGTGACTCTGGTTCGGGTTGCTTCCGGAGAGACCGCCTGCTCAAGCGGAGGAGGGCGGGTGTGGGGGAGGAGGGCAGGGGTCAGGGGGGAGGAGGCTGGACTTGGGGGTTGATTCTGGCAGGGAAGATTCTCCTTCACCCCCACCCTGCTGGCTGTACTCCCCAGACATGGACGAGTGTGCCAGCGGGGAGAACCCCTGCCAGCAGAACGCCGACTGCGTCAACATCCCCGGCAGCTACCGCTGCACGTGCGCCCAGGGGTATAAGCTGTCGCCGGGCGGGGCTTGCGTGGGTAAGAGGGGCCCCAGTAGGGAGGGGAGGCAATGGGATGTGGGACAGAGCCAGACTGCCTACCCCTGTGACTTCTGGGCAGGGCACAGCTCCCTCCCAGCTTTTCTCCTTGGCTGTACGACGGGGTGGGGGTGCCAAGAGCACCTGTTAATAGGGGCCTTGTGAGGGCTGAGCGTGGTGTTGGCAGCAGCTAGAATGGGGGGCTTCCAGGCGGGGTCCAGCAGGCAAGGGCTCAGGACATACTAGGGGGTGGGAGTCCGGGGACATCACACTGCCTGCCTTCCCCCCCAGGACGGAATGAGTGTCAGGAGATCCCAAACATCTGTAGCCACGGCGACTGTGTGGACACGGTGAGCAGCTACATGTGCCTGTGTCACCGTGGCTTCCGGGCCTCAGCAGACCAGACCCTGTGCATGGGTGAGAGCCCCCTCCTGCTCCCTCCTTGAGGCCCAGGCTGCCACGGGCTAGGCGCCACAGGTCTACACCTCCCAGGGGTGGGATTGGTGCTTCCTGGCTCATAGACTCGCGGGTGTGAGTCCTGGCACCTAAGACCTTAGGTAAAGGACCTACTCGCCTCCCTGCACCTCAGTTCTCCCATCTGTAAAACAGAAGCAATAAAAGGTACCACAGATACTTTCCAGCTATCACTTCCCATCCACCTGGACAGGGCTAGGTGCAGGGGAGGTGGGCTGGGTTCAGCAGGCCCTCACTCCCCAAGCTGCCCGATGCCTTGAGTGAGCTGGGAGGGGACCAGGGGCTTTGCTCCAGCAGACATCGACGAGTGTGACCGGCAGCCATGTGGAAACGGGACCTGCAAGAACATCGTTGGCTCCTACAGCTGCCTCTGTTTCCCCGGCTTCATGGTGACACACAACGGAGATTGCGTGGGTGAGCTGCCCAGGCTGGTGGGTCAGCCTCAGTATACCCCGACTGAAAAGTGGGTTCTTGGCTAGAGGGCACCCCTCTGAAATAAAGGATCTCGCCCTAGGAATGCCTTCAAAAAAACAACCTCAGGGGAGTCAAAACGAGTTAACCACAAAGTTCTCCAAACCCCTTCAGTCGTCGAGTGCCAGGGGTCCCTTGCTAGAGCTTACACTCAGGTTGATAAGAGGCAGGTGGACAATACAGAGAGGAAGGTGAAGCACGAAGGCAAGACCTGGGTGGCATGATGCTGGTAGTTTTAGTGCAGTGGTTAAAAGAAAGCATGGATTCCAAGGTGAGATGGCATGAATTCCAATCCCAGCTCTGCCACCTGCCAGCTGTGTGACCCTTGGCAAGTCATTTGCCTCTCTGTGCTCCAGTTTCCTCTTCTGTTAAAAGGATATTAATAATAGTACCTACCTATCTTAATATCAGACCAAATTGACTTCTGAACAAGGAATATTACCAAAGATATGAAGAATCAGTATATATTGATTAAGGAGTCAGTTCTCTGAGAAGACACAACAATCATAAATGCATACGCAGCTAACAATAGAGCTTCAAAACGCACAGTAAAAATGGACAGAAGTGACAAAGAAATAGACAAACCCACAATTACAGTGAGAGACTTCAACACTCCTCCCTCAGTAAAAGAGGGGACAAATAGAAGATCAGTAAGAATATAGAAGCCCTGAACAACACTGTGAACCACCTAGACCTGAGTGATATTTATGGAACATTCCAGAACACACATTCTACTCAACTGCACATGGACATTTATCAGAAGAGATCATATTCTGGGCCAAAAAAGAACAAGCAACAAATTTTTAAAAATTGAGGTCACACAAAGTAGGTCATCAGAATGTAAGGAAATTAAACTAGAAGTCAGTCACGGAAAGATATCCAGAAAGTCCCCAAGTATTTGGAAATTAAACAATATTCCTTAAGGGTCCGTAGGTAAAAGAAAATGTTACTAGGGAAATTAGAAAATATTTTGAAAATGAAAATACAACATAACAAAATTTGTGGGGGCGCAGCTAAGTTAGTACCTCTAGGCAAATTTATGTAGCATTATAATGCTCACGTTAGAAAATATTGGTGTCTGCTTCATAGGATAGTTGGAGGGTTAATACACAGCTGGCATATGAGTGCTTAATAAGTTGAAGTCACTGCCGTCAACTCAGCTTTGCTGTGAACTGAAGTGGAAGAGAGGCCCAGAGCCCTGGGCTCTGTGGGTGACCCTGCCGGCCCGTCTCCCCTCTGCAGACGTGGATGAATGCACCACCATGGTGGGGCAGGTGTGCCGATTCGGCCAGTGCCTCAACACAGCTGGCTCCTTCCACTGCCTCTGCCAGGATGGCTTTGAACTCACACGTGATGGGAAGAACTGTGCAGGTGAGTCTCCCCGCGGTCCTGGGAGCCATCTCGCCAGCCCCTGTTCCGGGCTCAGCTGCGGTTGTTACTTCTGAGTGAGCCTGGTTCCATTTCATAACCGTGCGTTTATCTTAAGGTATAAACAGAAAGAAAACCAGCACAGCACACCCATGTTTTCACAGAGCTTCTGGTTTAAGATGAAGCTGCCTTGAAAAATCGAAGTTTTATGAACTATGGGATAGTAGAAGTGCTGAATGGATGCCACAGAAACCGTAAAAGGGTTCTGCACGTGGCTCGAGATTAGGAACCTTGCTCCTTCTTCCCCTGGCACCACCTGGCTCCTCCTATACCCCTCGCGGGGACCCAGAATATTCTTGTTCTTGTTCAGATGACCCTGCTTTCCTGAGTCTCAGCTCTCTTCCTCTTGATCCAGGAGGGCTTATCTGGGGGCCCTTGGCCATCACACAGTGACCGTAAGGGCTGGTCCCAGTCCACCAGCTGGTGCTGGGACCCCTCCTCCTCCTTCTCTCCACAGACACCAACGAGTGTCTCAGCCTCGCAGGAACCTGTCTGCCAGGCACTTGCCAGAACCTTGAGGGCTCCTTCCGCTGCATCTGCCCCCCCGGCTTCCAGGTGCAGAGTGATCACTGTGTCGGTGAGTGTCTGGCCTTGCCTCCCAGCTCTGGGGCCAGGAAGGCACCTCTTGGCCTCTGTTTCTCCATCTGTAAAATGGGAATGCCGGCTGGGTGGTGGTGAGTGAAGAGGTCACTTAGCCCAGCACCCAAGGCAGCTCCGTTTACTATTATTTATTGTTTTCAGTTCTCTCTCGGCTCGGGGCTCCCTCTCTGGGGCCCACAGCATTCCTCGCGAACCCTATAAAATGAGCGTGGGTGTGGGGTGTCCCTGCCCCTCACATTACCCAAACATGGAACTCCTCACTCAATGAGTGGTGGTCTAGGACCAGTCTGGCCTGAGCTCCTCTCGTCCATCCATCCATATGGAGTAGCCTTGTACTGTGTGGGCTAACCGGAGCCAGCCCGGCCTGGCCGCCTCTGCTTTATTCTATCTGAGCTAGCCTAGCACTATGTGAGCGAACTCCATCCAGTGTAATTTCTCCAGTCTTGGTTAGCTCTGCACAAACTGAGTCTCTAAAGATGAAGTTTTCCTGACCATGACCCCCACCCCGCACCGCACTCCCCACCTAGTGCTCTGGCTTATCCCAAACCTGGGGTTGAGGGGGTCCCCACCCTGTGTCAATCTCTGGGCCCTCCTGGGCTGGGTCCCCACTCCATCTGTCCCTCCTGGGAGCCAGGACCACCTCACTCTGGTGGAGGATCTGCTCACACCCCACATATCTTGTGTCCCTGCCACCCCAGACATCGACGAGTGCTCGGAGGAGCCCAACCTCTGCCTCTTTGGCACCTGTACCAACAGCCCCGGGAGCTTCCAGTGCTTCTGCCCGCCTGGCTTTGTCCTGTCCGACAACAGGCGCCGTTGCTTTGGTGAGTCCGGGTCCAGCGAGCACAGGGGGTTGGGGAGGAGGTGGGGGGTGGGGTGGGGAAGAACTGGGTCACCCAGAAGGGGGGCTGCGGCCTCTTGTTTGGGTCTCCAGGAACCCCACCGGGCAGAGACGCCCCTCCGCGCCAGTGGGGTTGTCCTAGTCCAAGGGGCCTCTGACCCTCTGGTCCGGGTCAGCCTGGTCCCCTGGGCTTGGGGTGTCCTGCATGGGCCCCCCTGCCCTACCTGGGCTGGCTTTGTCAGGTCTGGGCCAGCCTTTTCTCTCCCAGGTTAGGCCAACGAGGCGGAGGGCAGGGCACTTCAACCAATATTTGCTGTTCTAGGGGCCCAGCCTGAGGACTTTTCAGGCCAGTGGGAGTCCAAGGCTGAGGACGGGGGGTCAGGGACGAGGATTTGGGGTCTGAAGTCAGGGGTCCTTTGGCTGTCTGGAATGAGTCACCTTGCCTCTGCAGGAAGGGGCTTCTGATCCAAGAATGACGTAACTGGGTTTGGCCATTCTCCCGGGTGTGGGGAGAACATGGGGTGTTGCTGGAAGGGATTCCCAGATGTTCAGCAAAAGCCCCCGGGCTGACCCTCACTGGCCCAGTGTGGGTCACCTCTCCATCCCTGAACCAATCACCACAGAGTGATTCTGGAGTGCTCTGATTGGCCACTGGTAGGGTCAGGACCGCCCATGCGCCAGGATTGGGGTGGTTGGGGCACTGGCTAGGCGGGTGTGCGCTGCTGATGGCCCTTCTAACATTTCTCTGGGGCATCACCCCACAGACACGCGGCAGAGTTTCTGCTTCACCCTTTTTGAGGCTGGAAAATGCTCTGTGCCCAAAGCTTTCAACACCACCAAGACTCGGTGCTGTTGCAGCTGGAGGCCTGGTGAGGGCTGGAATGACCCCTGTGAGCTGTGTCCTCAGGAGGGCAGTGGTGAGAGCCCGCCCCCGTCCAGTCTCTCCTGACCCGGCCTGCCTGCCCCCATCTGCACTCCTCTGTTCTTCCTCCAGCCTTCCCTACACACAGGGGCATCCTGGGGGCCGCTCCTGGTCCCAGCACCTCACCTGCCTTCCCCTCTTGCTGTCCAGCTGCCTTTCAGGAGCTGTGCCCCTTTGGCCACGGGGCGGTCCCAGGTCCAGATGACTCTCGGGAAGGTGAGCCCCTTGCCCATGAGCTGAGAGCCCTCTGGGCCACCACATCGTCCTCCTTTCCCGCCCAGCCCTGCCTGGGCTCTATCCTGGGTTCCCAAGTCTGATACTCCCTCCTGGACCCACGGGTGGCCCTCGACTCCGTGCCTCTGAGCGTGGCCAGGGCGTGACAGACACACCGCATCTGCAACCCGTGACTCCCTCAGACGTGAATGAGTGTGCAGAGAACCCTGGCGTCTGCACTAATGGCCTCTGTGTCAACACCGATGGCTCTTTCCGCTGCGAGTGTCCCTTCGGTTACAGCCTGGACTCCACGGGGGTCAGCTGCGTGGGTGAGTGGCCAGTCCGCCCCAGCCTGCTTCCCAGGAAAGGATGGAGTTGGGGAGGGCAGACACGGCCCATGGCAGCATCCCGCCCCCCAGCCACCGTCCTGCTCCCCCACCCACTCGGCCTTCTCTTCTTATTCACTCACCAGTTCTCTCTTTTGCTCATTCATTCACTCACTTGGTCACTCAGTCACTCATTCACTTATTCATTTAGTCACTCACATATTCGTTTACGCATTCATTCACTTGCCTACTCATTTATTTACTCATTCACTCACTCATTCATTCTTGGACACATACCACATGCCTGCCCTGTGTCCAGCCTAGAAGTGACCCAGATTTGGCCCTGTCCAGTCTGTGGCCGTCAGCGGGAGGCAGACAGGATGGTATCAAGGATGGGGGCTCTCTGCGGGCTCTGACCTCCCCCCCCAACCCCAGACACAGACGAGTGCTCCGGCGGGCGCCCCTGTGGGGAGGGCACCTGCACCAATGTCATCGGAGGCTTCGAGTGTGCCTGTGCTGACGGCTTTGAGCCTGGTCCCACGATGACCTGCGAGGGTACGATCCCGCCTGCCCAGACCTGGGCGGTGTGACAGGGGTGAGGGGGGCCGGCCTGAGAGAGGGAGCGGGGGTCCCGCAGGCAGACCCCACCCAGCTGGCACCTCCTCTGGCCTCCCCAGACATCGACGAGTGCTCCCTGAACCCCCTGCTCTGCGCCTTCCGCTGCCACAACACTGAGGGCTCCTACGTGTGCACCTGCCCAGCCGGCTACACCCTGCGAGAGGATGGGGCCATGTGCCGAGGTAGGACCCACACAGGCAGGTGGGCGATGGACAGGGCCCTGGGGCTCCCCACGCCTCAGTCCCAAGAGAAAATGAAATAAGACCTGAGCCTCTAAGGGTGGGAATGAGCAAACAGAGACGGCAGAGTTGAGGCAAGCGAGGGTGCAGTGGGTGCTGTTCTGTGAATGGTGGCTGGACAGACCCTGAGCGGGCTAGCACAGTGGGGACAGCGGTTGTGCTCCCCGGGGGACAGGTGGTAACATCTGGACACGTTTATTTGTCACAGTTGGGTGGTGGTGGGGAGCAGTGCTGCAGGCGTCAAGCGGCCAGGGGTGCTGCGCAGTCTCCCGCAGTGCACAGAACGGCCTCCCACTACCAAGAATTTTCTGGTCCCAAATGTCTGCCATGTCAAGTCCCTGACCTGGGACTTGGTCCCTTAAGGGCTATTTCAGGGGCAGTTTCCAGGGACCATGGTGAGGGCCAGACAGATTCACAGACCCTGATGTGGGCAAGGGATGCAGGTGGGTAGGGGAGGAATGGGCATCTGGCAGAGGGACCTCACTCTGGCCCCACCGAGGCCACGGAGGGTTGGATCCAGGGCCTCCCAGCTTGGAGCTGGGCCATGGTGTGTCATCTGTCCATGGTGGTCCACAGATGTGGACGAGTGTGCAGACGGCCATCAGGACTGCCGCGCCCGGGGCATGCTGTGTAAGAACCTCATCGGCACCTTTACGTGCATCTGCCCGCCGGGCCTGCGGCCCCAGCCAGGCTCCGGGGAGGGCTGCACAGGTACAGGAGGGCTTCAGGGATGCAGGGACCCACCCCGCCAGTAAACGGGAGAGTTCAAAGCTACTGGAGGTGGAGGCTGGCTCGAGGGAATCTGGCCTCCCCGCCGGCCAACCTCATCCCTCCCACCACAGATGACGACGAGTGCCGGGTCCAGCCCGGCCTCTGTGCCAACGGCCGCTGCGTCAACACCGCGGGCAGCTTCCGGTGCGACTGTGACGAGGGCTTCCAGCCCAGCCCCAGCCTCACGGAGTGCCACGGTGAGTGTGGCCAGGCACAGGCGCGGGGCACACAGCTACCCACCATGTGGTGGCACCACCACCTGGCCCTCCCGCCACCCAGGAGCTCCCTGAGGTGGTTACCGGGCTGATCCAGACACATGTGTCCACTGCACGCCCCCACTCCTCCCCTTGTCCCTTCAGTCCCTGGACAAAGAGACCATCTCCTTGCTGCCCTGTCCACATCGTACCCAGGAACTGGCCCTGCCTGGGTCCACCACCTCCTGGGGGCTAAACCTGGCAGGCGACCCACTAGTACCCTCTGTTTTGGTGACAGGTCTGTCCCTGTCCCCACAGTCCTGCTGCTCCTCTCCCTCTACACTCCCCTCCGAGCACAGTCTCCACCCCTAGCATCAGGCCAGGCATGTGTATTCAGCTGCATCCTGGACCCTCTGTCCCCGACACCCGCAGCTGCAGCTCGCCCCAAGATGAGCTCCGAATCTTTGCCACACGAGCCCTGTCTCAACAGCACCCTGCCTCCCACCCAGACCCCCAGGCCAGCCTCCCGGAGTGACCAGTGGCCTCTCTCCCCGCACTTCACACCCAGTCCCCAACCTGTCCTCCTCACTTCCCTGGACGTCCCCCCCCCCCGCTCTGTCCCCACTGTTCTCTCTGTAGCCAGAGGGGTGCTGCCCTTGGCCCTCAAGAAGCCACCCCGGTCTGCAGCCTTGGGGTGCCTCTCCCATCGTTGGGGCTGCAGTTTCTGCCACAATCCAGCCCTAGTCCCGAGAGGGCGTTTCACAGTGCTAGGGGACCACAGCTTGGAAGATGTCACCCTGTGCACAGCGCAGGTGTCAGAGATGCTGGGAGCCTGTCTGTAGACTCAGCACCGCCAGATGCCGCGGGGAAGAGGGACCCGGTTGGCCCCTTCCTCCTGCCCACCATCCGCACCCGTTCTCTCCAGACATCCGCCAGGGACCCTGCTTCTCCGAGGTGCTGCAGGCTGTGTGCCAAGTTCCGTCCAGCGGCGTTGAGGTGGTCAGCAGGGCCGAGTGCTGCTGCGGGGGCGGCCGCACCTGGGGCCCCCGCTGCGAGCTCTGTCCCCTGCCCGGCACTTCCGCCCACAGGAAGCTGTGTCCCCACGGCTCAGGCTACACCGCCGATGGCCGAGGTGAGTGGGTGGGGTCTGTTCACAGTTGCGTGTCTGGGCTCCTCCCCCGGTTATAGCGTGTGAGCCCACACGTGTGCGTGTCTGCTGGCAGGTGTGAGCCAGAGCCCATTCCTTGCTCCGCACCTGTGCAAGTGAGTGGATGCGTGTGAGCTGGTGTGCGTATGTTCTCTGTTCTTGGTGCACACGGGTTCATTAACCAGCACGCGAGAGGGTGTGAGCTGTTGTGCATCCCCTGTGTGTGCAGGCTGGTTGACCAGCATGCATCTGTGCTACTGAGTGTGTGAGCTGGTGTGCTGTATGTGGGCTCTTCAGCGTGTGAGTGTGTGCACATGAACGTGTGTGCTGGTGAGGGTGGGGGCTGGGTGAGGAGTCCACGCCAGAAGGTGGGTGAGAAGAAGTGGGCTGGCCCAAGTGGTCAGGATTCTGATAAGCCTCTCCCAGGGTGGGGACGTGAGTGAGCAAGTGTGAGTGCATCTGTGCGTGCGGGTGTCTCATCCAGGGGAGCCTGTGTGCCCGTGTCCCTGTGATTCCGTAGGAGCGTCTGAGCGTGTGACTGGTGTGCAGTGCTTGTGTGCCATGTCTGTATACGGGGGTGCCCCGCAGAGGTGCTGCTGGTGAGGCCGAGGGGGTCAGTGTGTCCCCACTGCCGACATTCTCGTGTCCAGTAGAAGCAGCTTCGTTAGGATGCGCTGCTGGCTGAGGTCCAACCCACAGCCCCAGTGTGGGGTCCATGGTCCCCCAGCTCTGGGATGCAGGGAGGGGAAATTGAAGCTGGCCTTGCCTCCTGGGAGAGGGCTGGTGGGCTGCGGAGGCGGGCAGCCCCAGCCAAGCCCTGCCGTCCTCAGACGTGGACGAGTGCCGCGTGCTTGCCCACCTGTGCCCCTACGGCGAGTGCATCAACAGCCTCGGCTCCTTCCGCTGCCACTGCCGGGCCGGGTACGCGCCTGACGCCGCTGCCACAGCCTGCCTGGGTGAGCACCCCGCCCCGGCCCCGGCGCCCGCCTGGGCGCTCCCTGCAGCACCCCACCCGCACTGCTGGGAGAAAACCAAGACCAGAAGCTGTGTATCCCCAGTCTGTCCCTCCATCCCGACCCCGTTTGGGCCACTTGCCTCCTAAGATTTTCAGTTACGTTGTGGAGACAGGTGTCTGTCTAAGTTGGGCCTGCAAACTCCGGCCCAAGGGCTGAGTCCGGCCCGCCACTTGTTTTTGTTAATGAAGTTTTATTGGCGCACAGCCAGGACCGTTTGTTTCCTTACTCTGTGGTGCTTCCCTGCTACAGCAACAGAGTTGCTGTGGACACCATGTGGTCCGCAAAGCCAGTTATGTTTCCTCTCTGGCTTTTCCCAGAAGAAGTGCCAGTTCCTGGGGTGGTCTACAGAGCCTTGCTGGCTAGGGTCTGGGAAGGAGGCCTGGGTGGAGACCCCAGCCCTGGAGCCCCAGGAATGTCTGTCTGAGCCCCCTGCGTGCTGCATCCCCTCTAGATGTGGACGAGTGCAGCCTGGCCCCCACGCCATGTCCCTTCCTCTGCAAAAACACTGAGGGCAGCTTCCTGTGCGCCTGCCCCCGTGGCTACCTGCTGGCAGAGAATGGCAGGACCTGCAGAGGTGACCCCACCCACCCACGCCCTGTGGGGCTCTGTCCCTGTCCCCCCAGCCATATCTCCCCTGCTCCCGCTGCATGGGGTCGGGTGCCTTCTCCAGGGTCATCCCCTGGGCAGCCTGCAGCCTCAGCTGGGCCCTGCCCTGAGCCCCCGGGGACGTCTGTGCTGCAGACCTGGATGAATGCGCCTCCGGGCAGCACAACTGCCAGTTCTTCTGCGTCAACACCATCGGTGCCTTCTCCTGCCGCTGTCCCCCCGGCTTCACCCAGCGCCGCCAGGCCTGCTTCGGTGAGTCCCCTTGCCCCTCGCAGCTGGGGCATGGCCCCAGCCTTCACGTGTTTGTTCAAGTAGCAAGTACCCAGTGTGTGCCAGAAGTTGGTTCAGAAGTCACACCTATCACTTCTTAGTATCTTATGATCTTATGAGGAGAACCAGACCTCCCCGAGGGTGAAGCCCAGCCACAGAGGGCTTCGTTCAAGCTCCCACTAATCCACTCAGCCAACATCTACCGAACGCCTACTATATACCAGGGAGTGCTTTACCAGAGGTCAGCTGACTGCAGCCCCCAGATCAAGCAGGGCCCCCGTTGCTTTTGTCAATCAAGTTTTGTTGGTTCACAGCCACACCATTCATTGTGGCTGCTTTGGCACTACAATGGCAGAACCAAGTAGTTGCAACAGAGTAAAAAAAGATGTTTCCTATCTGGCTCTTTGGAGAAGCAGTTTGTCTCACCCTGTTCTAGGCCGTGAGGGCACAGCAACTGAACACAAGGGGCCAACCTGCTGCCCATGTGACCCAGCTCCTCTGCCAGGGAATCAGCCTAGAAACAAACCTGACAACAGATTCTCAATCCCAGCAACTTTTCCCCGCCGTCACAGGCACCAGCTCAGAATCCTTCTCAGCTGAGACCAGTGATGTGTCAGAAGGTGATGTGAGGCATGAGAGAAGGGAAAAACAAAGCAGACTAAGGCCATCAGGAGGGCTGCAATTTTATTTTTAATTGAGATACAATTGGCCTATAAAGTTTTATGAATTTTAGATGCACAACTTAATGATTCGATATCTGTGTACATCACGAAGTCATCACCACAGCAAGTCTTGTTCACATCTGTCATCACATGGTTACAAAATGTTTTATCTTGTGATGAGAAATTTTAAGATCTACTCTCTTAGTGACTTCCAAACATACCACACAGTATTGTTGACCATAGTCGGCATACTGTACATCGCATCCCAGGACTTATTTATTTTATACCTGGAAGTTTGTACCTTTTGACCCCCTTCACCTCTTTCACACCCCCCCCCCCCACCAAACCCTTCTCTGACAACCACCAACCAATCTGTCCTCTGTATCCATGAGTCTGGCTATTTTGTTTTGTTTTTAGATTCCACTTGTAAGTGAGATCACACGGCATTTGTCTTTCTCTGTTTCACTTGTTTCATCTTAGCAAAATACCTGCAAGGTGCAACCATGTTGTCCCGAAAGGCAGGATTTCCTTTTTCTTTACAGCTGAATAACATTCCGTTGTTTATACGTAACACATTGTCTGGATCTATTCATCCATCCAGATCTTGGCTGTTCTGAATAACACTGCAGTGAACGTAGTGGGGGCAGATATCTTTTTGAGTTAGTGTTTTCATTTTCTGCGGATAAATACCAAGTTGATTGGTATTTAATTTATTGGAATTGCTAGGAGGGCTGCAGTTTTAAAACAGGAATAATGAGAAGTCTCATTGAAAAGGGACATTTGAGCAAAGATTTGAAGGCAGCGAACGAGTCGTGTGCCTAGCTGGGGGAGGAGCATGCGTTCCCAGCTTTGAAATACCATTTGTTTCTCCTTTTCTGCACAGTGAAGTCATTTTCCCTCCCTCCTAAGGTGAGCACACTTAACATGGCATTTGTGTTTGTGCAGCTGTAGGCTCAGAAGCCCCATGGCCCAATGCCTCTTGTACCCAAGAGAGACTCCAGGTTCCCACAGGGATGTGCCTGGTGTCAAAAATTCCCATACTCAATGAAGCCCAGGCTACAGTTCCCACTGAAACATGCGGTTCGTTCTTCACACCCCCAGTCCCAATGCAGTTCACCACCACAGGCCATGAGCACCATAGCAATGTTTTCTGGTACCCAGGCTGCCTCAGCTTGGGCTGCCATGACAAAATATCATAGTCTGGGTGGCTTGAAAAACAGACATTTATTGCTCACAATCTGGAGGCTGGAAGTCCAAGATCAAGGTAGCAGCATGGTCAGGTCCTGGTGAGGACTCTCTTCCTGTCTTGCAGATGGCCACCTTCCTACTGTGCCTTCACATGGTGAGGGAGAGCAAGAGTAAGCTCTCTGGTGTCTCTTCTTATAAGGTCACTAATCCCATCAAAGGGGCCCCAATCTCATGACCTCATCTAACCCCAATCACCTGCCAAAGGTCCCACCTCCTAATAGCATCCCACTGGGCGTAGAGCTTCAACATGGGAATTTGGCAGAGGGGGACACACACATTCAGTCCATATCCCTGCCTAATATCCCACAATTGTCAGGTTTCCACAAGGAGAGAGTGCACTGGTTACCCAAGGTCAGTTCCCCACAGAGAAGGAAAGGGGGTTTGCTCATCTTTTACATTAAGCACTATCCCAGTGCTTCATGTGATTAGGTGAATTCTCACAAAACACAGTGAGGCACATATTCTCATCTCTACAGTACAGCTGAGGAAACTGAGGCACAGAGAGGGGAAGTCAGTTGCCCTATGTCACACAGCATTGGGAAGTGGCGGAGATGACATTCAAACAAAGCCCTCTATGTGCATGATCTCATATGTTCATGGTAGTTCTGTGAGGTGGGAATCTATTAAGGATCTCATTTCACAGAGAGAAACTGAGGTCCAGAGAGGTTAAGTGACTTGCCTGAAACTATGCAGTTGAGCAGGTGGTAGGCCTGGCGTCACAGTGCCCCAACACAAATCCCCTACCCACCAGGTGGCCCTGCCTATTCTCTGTCCTCTGCAGATAATGACGAGTGCTCGGCCCAGCCTGACCCATGTGGCACCCGTGGACGCTGCCACAACACCCCAGGCAGCTTCAGCTGTGAGTGTTCTCAAGGCTTCGCCCTGGACAGCTCAGGCCGTGACTGCAAAGGTAGAGCGGGGCTTTGGGGGAGAGCTAGGCCTGGGGGGTAGTCCTGAGGGCCTCAGGGCAAACCTTCTCTCCCTCTCTCTCACAGACGTAGATGAGTGTGATGGGCCCCATCGCTGCCAGCACGGCTGTCAGAACGAGCTGGGGGGCTACCGCTGCAGCTGCCCCCAGGGCTTCACCCCGCACTCCCAGTGGGGCCAGTGTGTGGGTGAGTGGGGGCTGGGAGGAAGCCCAGGACTCCTTGTCAGAATCTGTCCAAAGCAGGTGATGCTGTGATAAGCACAATTCCCTCAAGGTCTGATGGGCTAGTCTGGAAGGTAGTGAGTTCCCTACTGCTGAGGAGGATGGGGCATTGGGGGTCTACAGAGCCAGCGTGGCAAAGTGCTGGCCATTTCCTAGAGAGCAGTAGACTGGAGGGCTCAGCTGAGGATTCTGAGAGGGTATGTACCTGCGATCACTGGGGAAAGGTGTTGGGATCAATTAGTGATGTCTGCCATGGGTGTGGCAATGAGGAGTGAAGGCATACAAGCTACATCTCTGTCATAGCTGTTGCAGGGGCCCTCAGTTTAGGGGACTAGCCTTCCACCTTCCCCAGTTCACACCTCTCCTTGCTGCTCCAGGGCCTCCTAATGTCAGCCTCGTCCTCACCACTTCTCTTTTTTTCCTCCCCTACAGTCTGGCCTTTACTCTCTACCCTTATAAGGACCTGCTCTCCCACGACCTCTCCATCACCTCTCCTCAGCCTTTGCCTTTCACCTCATCTGCTCTGGGTACCACCTCCTGCTCCTCCTGGACTCTCTCTCCTCCCACGGCCTCTGTTACTCGGCTTTCCCCACCTTCCCACTGCCTCCGGCACTGCCTTCTCCCCAGCTGCTCTGCCTGCCCCTCCTGGTGGGTTCAGCTAACTTCTCCATTTCCCCCCACCTCCCTGGGGACCTCACTGACCATCTCAGTATGTCTCCTGTTCTGCATCCTTATTCATTTCTTCGGCGGTGATTTGCCCAGGACCTTGTACCAGGCCCTGTGGATACAGAAATGAGCCAAGGTCGGACTCTGTCCCTGCCATCCAGTTGTCCAGTCTCGTGGCAGGGATACACATTAATTAGGAGAGTGGTTCTCAACTGGGGACCGTTTTGAAGTGTCTTTGAGACATTTATGGTTGTCACAACCAGGCACCAGGTGCTACTGGCATCTAGTGAGTGGACACCCGGGATACTGCTCAGCATCCTATGGGCACAGGGCGGCCCCCTATGCCTGAGAATGATATGACCCCAAATGACAACAGTGCCGCGGGGGAGGAACCTTATTCCAGACTGTCCCACAATTTAGGATTCCTGGGAACTTTTGAGAAATGCTTTGAAGAACCACAGGGTTGGGGATGGGCATGAAGGAGTGTATAAGGAGGTGGCAGACCTCATCGGAGGGCCCCCACGGAGCTTGAAGGAGGTTTTGACTTTGACCCTAGGCTCTGAAGGAGGAGCCAGAGTTGCCTCGTGGGGATGGGAGCGTTGCGGGTGGAAGGCTGCCCCCCCACCCCCATGCCTTTTCTCTCTCCCCTTCCACCCTCCACAGACCAGAACGAATGTGTCCTGTCGCCAGCAGCTTGCGGCAGTGCCTCCTGCCACAACACGCTGGGCGGCTTCCGCTGTGTCTGCCCCTCGGGCTTCAACTTCGACCAGGCCCTTGGGGGCTGCAAGGACGTGGACGAGTGTGTGGCGCACGGCAGCCCTTGTAGCTACAGTTGCGCCAACACCCCCGGTGGCTTCCTGTGCGGCTGCCCCCGAGGCTACTTCCGGGCCGGGCAAGGGTGAGGGGCTTGAGCGAGGTGGACACAGACTGCCAAACCCTGGCAGTGTGCACACACGCGTGTGCATGCACCAGCCCATGCACGCACACGTGTACATACAGGTGCACGGAGAAATGGGCGCAGGGGCCCTCTGGCACCTGTACGTGTGCACGCACAAGCTCACACCCACCGTGCTGTCATTGTCCTGTGTGCCTTCCCAGGCACAATGCTCGGTACCCACTGCCCTGTAACGCACGCAAGTGCGTGCACGGCTCACACCAATGCCAGCATGCCCGGGCACCCTCATGCATTCATATATGCCAGCGCACACCTGTGTGCAAGCGCATGCCAGCATCCAGGGTGCACACAGGCTCACCATGCACACACCCTGAGGTACATTTGGGTGTGTGCATGTTTTCACCTACACCCAGGGAAGCCAAGGGATGCACACATCCCTTGCATATACACATGTAGGTGCATGAAAAGCCACATGGGCACATTTGTACACTCACATTTGCCCCACCTCCGGCAGTGTGGCTCAAAATGGAGTGTGGGGGTGGACGGATGGCTGGGGAGGTTCCACCAGCCTGCCCCCTGAAGACTTGCCCACCCCCTATCCTGGCCCAGGCACTGTGTCTCTGGCCTGGGCTTCAGCCCAGGACCCCAGGACACACCAGATGAGAAGCTGCTCTCACCCGAAGCCTGCTATGAATGCAAGATCAACAGCCAGCCCCCTCGTGACCGGCCACGGCGCAGCACCCACAGGGACCATCAGGTGCCACAAGGGATGCACTGGACATGGGGAGCAGTTAGTGGCAGGGGCAGGTGGGGAATGGGTGGAGGGTGGGGGCACCGGACTCCATGTCACAGCATGTCCCCTATGTCATGCCAGCCCACGTCTTCTCCTTGGGGCCTCTCTAGGGGACACAGGCCCCCAAGCACCCCACCTTACTCCTGGTGACAAGTCAAGCACTTCCCACACAGACTCTGGGTGTGATGCCCCCATGGAGCTCCCAACCCTACCTGCATCCTGGAACTTGTCATCCGTCACCTCCTGGCTGGCACAGCCGTTGGTTTTTGTAAGAGTGAGTGAAGTGGAATGGAGGGCTCCTAAGATGAACACAAGCAGATCTAGGCAGAGGGCTGGGTCCTGTGGCTTTGCCTGCAATAGCCACTGAGTGCCAGCAGGGGTCAGTAAGAGCATGTTTCAGAGCAACATTCCCTCTGAAGGGCTGAAACCTCCAGAATTGAGGAGCTGGGAAACAAGAATAGCTCTCACTTTCATGAAACAGCAGAACACCCTCTTCAGCATGTAAATTAGGCAGGACAAACAGCTCTGCCCAGAGCAAAGGAGAAGAAAACACAGATAGCATCCTGTGGGATTGAATCCATCACCCAGCCTGAGTCAGCCTGCCATTGAGGCTTGCTGGCTTATTCAGGGCCCTGTCCAGCTGCCAGAACCAGGAATGCACTCAGAGGAGCTCAGATAAAGAGGGGTTTGTCATCTGGGCTCTCTCATGCAGGAAGTGCCTCCGGGAACTGGAGAGCTACTAGGCAGCTCCTCTATCCGGCCCTGCCGGGTCTGTGTTCCCCTGACTGTATTCTGGGCTGGCTCCTGCTGCAAGGCCCTTGGTCATAACTCAAGCCACCCTAGACCACCTTTGAGTGATCTTAGGGCTCTGGAGCCCGATGCCATCTGACCAACTCCCAGTCTGGGGTCTTGAGGGGAAATCCTTCCTTCCCTCTGCCCAGGCTGGCAGGGATCTAAGTCCCTTCGAGTTGAAACAAGAGGTCTAGAAAAAGTGGCCACCTACCTGCCGCGCTTTCGTTCCTCCTGAGAGCCGGCGCCTGTTCCATCCTCTGTTTATAGTCCGAGCTGACTGTTGGCCTTGTGCGTGGAGGGCTGGACAGGGGTCAGGACAGAGAATGCTCCATGTTTTCCTCCACTTTAGAGTTGGCTAAAATCTCCTCTTGGCTCCCCACCCACCTCATTCTGATTCTCTTGGCCTCTGACCATCATCCACCTGGTCTTTTTCCCCAGGTGAGCCTGGCCAGCCTTGACTCAGAGGCTCCACTGACCTTGGGCCTGGACCTCTCGCGCCTGGGCCCAGCAGGGCACATCCTGGAGCTGAGGCCGGCACTGGAGAGTCTGGGGGGCCGAGTCCGCTATGTCATCGCCCGTGGCAACGAGCAAGGTTTCTTCCGCATGTATCACCTCCGAGGCCTCAGCTCCCTGCAGCTGGGGCGTCGGAGGCCGGGGCCTGGAACCTACCAGCTGGAGGTGGTGAGCGTGGCCGAACCCTGGGGCACCCGGCCGGAGGGGCAGCCCGGGGACCAGGCCTTGCGTCTGAAGGTGCAGGTGCAGCTGCTGTAGTCCGGAGGTGCCCACACCTTGCCAGCTGGCCCCAGGTCCCTCTTGCCGCCCACTCTCCAGACTCATCATCTGGGCATCGCCCAGCTCCTGCCTCCTTCCATGGGGTTTTGGGAAAATTCTGATGTCACTCTGTTTGCTACTCACCCCTGGGAGATCCTAGGTCACCCCGGGGCCCCCACGCCCTTGTCCTCTCCAGAGGTGGGAGATCCTGGAGCTGAGAGGGTTCGATCCTTGGTGGCAGTGGCTAACCAGGCGGGACCCAGAAACTCAGGAAGAGTGAAATGCTATGCTGTGACCTCAAGCAAGCTTAGCTTCTATCCGCGGGACCCCAACACTCAGCCTTTGCTGGAGACATCCATGTCACCCCTCCATTTCCAACAACCAGGGTCAAGGAGGGCCCCATGTTTCACTGTATCTGGTCAATCTCAGGCTTAAACTTCTGCACTGCACAGGGGCCTCACCCCCAGAGGGTCGGCGGGACATGGGAACGGGTGGCTGGGGTGGGCATAGGGCTTGTCCCTCCCAGCAGAGGGGCCCGCGGGGCCCCAGCCAGAGGTGATGACGTGCAGCTGTGTTTGTCCCCACGGGAAGCTGGGCCAGGGTTCTGAGGATGCTTTTATATCAGAAGCAGAAACGACAATAAAGTTATTTTGGGTTAAGTCTGCCCCCTGGGCAATTTCTGGCAGTAAGCAGACGATGCCCTTGGCAGGGCCAGGCAAGGTTCATGCAGAGGGAAGCAGGAGGCCTGAGGAGGGCAGAAGCTTTGGGAAGGATGGGCTTCCACTCAGATTCTGAGGAGAAAGTGTGCAGGTGAGAGACAGGTCAAGACCATCCTGCACCTGGGGGTGGGGAACACCATCCCAGGTATGCAGGTGGGTTCTGCCAACTTCAGACCTGTGAGCTGGGCACAAAACCAGGCTGCAGGTGGCAACCACCGGGGCCCTCGTGGGTTTACCAATGCTGATGAGAATGGCTTGCGTTCCTGACAACATACTACGGACCAGGCACCGTCCTAAGGATTTTTCAGTTAGCGACCCATTTGGTTGTCACTACAGCCCCATGAAAGAGGTGCTGTTATTCTCATCCCCATTTTATGGATAGGAAAACTGAGGCTCAGAGAGGTTCAGCAACGTGGCCAAGGTGACTCCAGGTTCCAGGGAGCAGAGCCATGTTCAAAGTTGGGCAGCCATGCCTGCGTCCATCCTGCCTGGCTCCAGTTTGGGCTGGAGCTACTGAATTTGATGGCCACGCTCGGGGACAGGATACTCACTGTGGTCACACGTAGCTTGTGCTTGTGTGCCCTGTGTGTCGCAGATGGTATCGTATTTAGTTCCCACAAACTGGTATGCAGCAGGCAGTGTCATCAGGTTCCCCATTTGATGGTAGGGAAAGCGAAGTTTAGAGAGTTTATGGAATCTGCCCGGGTCACCCACATAGTGTAGTGGGGCCTGGATGTGACCCAAGGGCCTTAAGTCTGCACCCTGGCCCCACACCACCTCCTGTCCTCTAGAGATGGTCCACTTGGTTTTCATCTGGAACATGCTCTGTTGTAGTGGAAACAGACTGTCCAAGGACAGCACAGCTGGGGGTTTGAGTCTGGGTAAGTGACCCAGACCCCAGCGTGTGGCCCTGCCTCCTCCCGCAGAGTTCCAGGACTCTGTTCTTGGCCCAGTTCCAGCCCACCTGACATATCAGGAGCCTCTGGGCTCCCTTCAGAGCTTTCAGAGAGCATCTCTGTCCATTAGCCTGTCTCACCACAGCCCAGGGATCTGGGCAAAGAAAGCACTGTGACCCCCTTTTTATAGATGAAAAAAGAGGAACAAGTGAACTGTTTCCTCAAGGTGGCCACTGGGAAGCATGGGGCTGGCCTGGCACTTAGCCCCTCAGGAGCCGTCTGCTCTGCCGGCTGAGAGCACAGATCCTGGGGTGGGAGGCGACCACGTGGAATTTAACACGGGCTGGGGACTTGCACCCTGCAATGAAATGTGATGGAGACAGGAGTGGCATGCCACTAAAGGTTTATTTAAAAGTTACAGACAAGCGTATCCTGGGAGAGGCATCCTTGGGTGGCCTGAAGCTTTGCAAGGAGCCAGAGGGACACAGGCAGGTGTGGCCCAGGGTGGGTGGCAGGAGGCTGCAAGCAGGCGAATCGTGAGGGTTCTTTACAAGAACCACTGTCCCAGGCAGGGCTGACTCTAGTGCCCAGAGCAGGCTCAGGCCTTGAAATAAGATTGGCTCCCTGGTTCCAGCCCCCTGAGGAGCAGGAGATGGCAGAGGTGATGGGGAGGGAACCAACGCAGCCTCAGGCATGGGAATTAAGATTTGTCCTGAAGGACAGAGGGGCTGGGACAGCTCTGGGGCCACGTGGTGACAACTGTGGCGGAGAAAGGTCCAGCTGGTCTTGCACTAGCTGATCCTGGAGAAGTCTGGGCTCACCGTCCTGCAGGAGGGGTTGGAGAGGGAGGTGGAGGTGAAGGTGAAGGAGACTGGCATGGAGTTGGGGGCCCTGCGGCTCTTGGTCCGCATGCCTGGCATTTCGCTTCAGCACTTGCCGAAGCCCACTGGGCAGGAGCAGGGTGGGGAACAGCTCCCCAGGACCCTCCCATGCGAAGCTGTGGAACTGGCCACAGAGCCAGCCCTCTGCAGTCCTGGCGGTGAGTCCCCTGATCCAGTATGGGCTGATGAGGAACCCTCATTCCTCAGCAGCAGTGATGAGTGGAGGCTGGTCACATGATCAAGAGTCCTGACCTGTATTAGCTGTTGTCAGGAGGGAGGCTTTCCTCTTGCTGCTTCTGGTGGGACCACTAAACTTTGACAATGGTAGCTTGGCGTTTCCAGAGCTCAACTTCCTCACCCCAGAGTGAGGGCCTGTTAGAGAGAAGGAGCGAGAAATAGATAAGAGCTCTACCTATACCTTTGGAGCACCTGGATCCAGCCAAACCTGAAGCTGCAGCTTGGCTGGTTATTTAAGCTGATGAGTCTCCCATTTGCTTGAATTTTCCATCTCTAGCAATTGGAAGTGTCTTGAGTTGCACATTCACTCTGCCTCCCACTCACCAGCCACTGGCTCTCCTTGGGGTGCGGGGAGCTGTCAGATGCTGGGCTGTCACCCCCTCTTTAGGGGTTGAGATGCTCAGGAGCCTGCAGCAGGGAGGGTGGGCCCCTTGGATGCTGGACTGGGATCTCACTCACCTTGGAAGTTTCTCCAGGTGCCATGGTGGTGCTTGAAGTGGGTCTTACTCCGAGCATCCAGAATCTTCATCCCAATCTGCACCCACCTGGCCCCCGGCCTCCCACAAACCATCCTGTCTTTCTGAGGGAAGAAGAATCTGTGGAGGGTAGGGGTGCCCAGGTGAGGGTGTCAGTGGGGAGACACATTGTGTGGGAGCCCTGCCACAGCCCCCACAGTCCCACTCACATCACAGCCGGCAGGTTGCAGCTCCCACTCACGTCCTGGCGCTGGTAACTGTGTGCGCGTCGGAGCAAGGATGGCCTGGCGAGGCTGTGATAGGCCAGGCAGCAGTCCTCAAAGGAACCTGCAAGCACATGGCCGCCCACAGGCTCGCGTCTCTATGTGTCCGTGTGCGCTTTGCACCGACAGCCACAGACGTGGGCTCCGCACACTCACCACACCCCATCCGGGCCCCGTGGAGGTCCAGGCAGTAAGGAAGCTGCTCAGCTCAGCTTTGGTCCTTGTAAGGGGCAGCTGGCAGGAACTGGAGCTGGGAAGGGGCTGGGACCGCGAAATAAATGGGGGACCAAGGGCATTTCCACTCCTGCTCGGGGGGCCGAGGGCAAGGAGGGTGCAGTGCCCTGAGGGGCCGGGGGCCACCACTCCCAGCCCCGCCCCTCCTCTGCGTCGGATATCCCAGCTCCCACTCCAGGCTGGCACTTTCCCACCTAGGGCTGTCTTGGTTGCCTTTTCCCCTCTGTCCCCATGCTGTGAGGGGAGGAGTGAGGCTGGGGGTGAGGATTGGGGGTTGCTCAGAGGAGGAGGTACTGGTGCCAGAAGGGTCCGCGAGGACGCAGGTGCAATGAGTAGAGGATGAATTAATGTGGAGATGGTGCTGGGCCTTTAAAGTCATCTGGGATCTGTCCCTCTGTGGAGCCCTGGAGGGCCACAGCTGAGTCCTGGAAGGGGGCAGCACCAGGGAGACCGGAAGGCTCTCTCCATCCCTTAACCTTGACCCCAAGGGCAAAGGGCAGTGGAGTCAGAGAGACCCTGTGCTGCAGTGCCAGGTAGGCAGTTCCTGGAGCTGGGGACACCCTGCCCCGGAGATCAAAGGGCCCAGGCTGGGCCTGGCACCTGAAATGGGCCTCCAATAGCAGGACAATGGGAAATGAAGCCCAACCCCCTCCTGGGCAAAGGCTAAGTTCTGCTGGGGGGCTGGGCTAGGGCCTCTCAGACCCAGCGAGGGGCAGGTGGGGCAGGTGGGTGGGGCTGTCGGGCTTCCACTGGACCAGGGGCCCAGCCTGGCCGGCTGCTGGGGCTCAGCTAGCTCCCTCAGGCCCACCGCAATGCAGCACACGGTGGCAGGGCTCCTGGGGGACACTGCATGTCCAGAACCAATATCCTCAAGTACCTAATCTAGGGAGAGAGGGGAAGGAATTCCCCACCAATAACAGTAATGATTATCGCTGTTGCTGCCGGGCACCAGGCCAAGAGTTTTGCAGGCATCAGCTCATCATGTCCTCATGTCCCATCTCTGCAGCCAGAATTTAGAGCCTCATTTTGCAGAGGAGGAAACGGGCTCATAAAGGCTGAGTAGCGACTCTCAGGCAGATGGCACAGGGAGCCTGAGTAGGGGAAGCCAAAACGAAGACCCACTCTTTTTGGTTCCTGGGGCTCGGATCTCAAACCTTGGCCCGGGCTCTGCGGGCTCAGGTCACTGCGTTGTGTCCCTGGTGGTAAGCGGCCATGCTACCGCTGGGAGCCACCCTCTGCTCCCCATAGCCCCATGAACTAGGGAGGGGGTACCAAGGGGCTCTGGAAGGAGGGGCAGAGAAAGCTGCACTGCCAAGGAGCTGCACAAACCCCAAGAGTTTTTGCACACCTGGTGGAGGAGAGCTGTCTGTCAGAGAAGTAATTCAATGGAGGTGAGATCAGGGGAGGCTCCTGGAGGAGGAACCTATGTTGGGGGGAGGGCACAGGGAGGATGGGGAGGGAGGGCTTCAGGGGAGCAGGGATAGTGTGGTCCAAGACAGTACCTTGAGCATGGACAGCCGGGGCCCAGGCACCCATGAAGCAGGCCACCAAGCAGACCAGGAGCCACGGGTTCATAGTGCAGGCTGCACCTCCTTCTTCGGCGCCTTGAGGATTAACTAGGAAGTGGGGTGGGGGTGATGAGGACCTAAAATGGACAGCAGCAGGCACTGGGAGCACCCCATCCCAAGCCAGGGCCCTCTGTGTGGGAGGCAGGTGGCACAGGATGGGGACAATTTGTGTTGGAGGACCTGCTGCCAGTATCAGCCGTTGCAGGGAGGGACTCACCAGAGCACACTAGGTCCCTGGAGCCGGTGCCTGCTGGGCCGTCCCCAAGCTCTCCTGCCCACCAGGTCAGTGAGCTTCGCCCTTTATAGATGGAGCCCCTCCCTACCGCTCCTGCCTTCCCTCTTCCTTGCCAGCCTCCTCCCACCCCAACTCCCAGCTTCTCTCTCTGCCCAGCCCTCCTCTCTTCGCCTCATTTCTTTCTAGCTCCTCTCTCTGATGTTATGGTGCACCTGGAGGAAGTTGGGGGCAAGGGACAAAAGGACCCTAAGTAGGAAACAATGATCCCTTCAACTAACTACTTGGACGTGGGACAGGCAGGGGTTTGGCAACCTTGGTGATGAGCAGTAGACGGATGCAGGTGGATAGACCCAGCCCTGACCTCAGTCAGCCCCCTTTGAAGGCTCAACTTCACCCCCACACCAGCCCAGGCCTCTCAGCCAGCACCCCTGCTTTCTCCCTGAAGGGGACTTCCTCTTCCCAGTCCCTTTCCTGATGTACCTCTAGGTGGACACTGGCGTCTTATGGACAGGACTCAGGCTGCCTAGAGCAGGGGGAAAGCCCTCACCTCTGCTCCCCACTCCCAAGCCACCTGTTTCGGTGGGGCCCTGACTTCACCAGATTTTTCTCTCCTTTTACGCACTAGGATGACTTATGTCACAGAAATTCCCTGTTTTGGAGAACAGGCAAATCCACAGAAACAGAAAGTAGAATGAGTTGTTGCTATGGGCTGGGAGGAGGGAAGGGTGGGGGGTGGCGGTGTGAGTGTGAAAAGGAGTGTATGGATTTCATTTTGTTCTGAAATTAGATAGTGGTGAGGGTCACGGGACTCTGCGAATACAGTAAAACACCGAGGAAGGGTACACTTTCAATGGGTGCAATGCCTGGTATGTGAATTTCCCCGGAATATCACCGGGAGAATAAATAAAGCGGTTATTAACAACCACAGTAATAAAGAAATGCTCCGGTTTAGGAAGAAAAGCCGGAGCCGCAGGTAACCACGCAGGCAGGAAGCAAAGCAAAACCCATCTAGAAGGAGTTTCTCTTTCCCCTGGGTCAGCCTGGCCCACCTGGAACAAGGGTGCGGGGAGAGGGGCGGGGAGGAGCGGCGGGTAAGGGGAAGGCGGGAGCTCTGCAGAGACCTCACAGACGATCGCTTTTCACTTTTTATTGCCCGCATCCTTAGCTATAAGATCACTCTGAGTCTTTATGACAGTCTATATCCTTCTGTCATCTCTCCTGCTCCACCAAGAGGCCCTGGAGGGGGACCCTCGCCCACTCCTTGGGCCCGGCCAGGTGGCTGGCTGGGTGAGGCTTAGCGCAGGGGGCGGGACTTGATGAAACGCACTTGGCGCCGGGGCGGGGCTTCCCGGTGGGGCTTAGGCTGGGGCGGGGCTTATGGGCCCCGCCCCCACATCCGAGCCGCTGAGACTCCAGGCAGCCCCAGCGCCCAGCGCGCCCAGCGGTCCTGTGGCCATGGCCGTGGCCGCCCCCGCGCTGAGCGAGGCTGGGCGGGAACGCGGCTCCGCGTGGCTGCGGGCGTGGGGACGCGGCGTGGCGGGCCGGGGCCAGCCTCCCCGCTCTGGCCCACTGCCCCTGCCTG
The DNA here is from genome assembly GCF_048773025.1 of Camelus bactrianus. NCBI lineage: Eukaryota > Metazoa > Chordata > Mammalia > Artiodactyla > Camelidae > Camelus > Camelus bactrianus. The sequence continues at coordinate 26,599,752 of NC_133560.1, forward strand.
CCCTGCTGGCTGGCAGCGACCAAGCAGTGGGGTTACCCAGACTTGGCGGAGGTCCCCAGCGAACAAGCCCACCTCCCCGTCCCTCACGATTTGTCCCACCGGCAACCTTAGCGAAAGGGAAGGGGTCTGAGGAGCAGATAGGGATTTTTATGCTCTTGGACCCGTCTAGGAACCCAAGTGTCGTGGCGGCGAACCGTATGCTCAGGAATTGAAGGCCCTGGCTGGAAACCCGGAATTCTGAGGACCGCAGTTGCTGAGTGTGCGGTCATACCTTCACGGTCAGGGCTGCACTGGGAGAGGGGAGGCCCCCATTCCTACAGCAGCTGCAGATGTTAGTTAACTGCTTCCAGTAGGGGACCGTCTTCTCCGCAGGTGTGAACCAAACGCAGGGGACAGAAGCCTCCTCTGGCCTCCTGGTCACCAGCTCTGAGCCTGGGGCCATTGTGGGTAGCCTCCAGCCTGCAGCAGAACCAAATGCAGGGACTGACCACACCCCAGGGACTTCAGGGCAGGCTGCAGTGAGCGGGTGGTGAGCAGGGGCACAGCTCAGCACTGGGTACCTCTACTGGGTGCACACAGATGGCCCTACTGCAGAATGGGGCAGCCAGTGGTCTCCGTGAAGGGTAACACCACCACTCCATTTGGAGTGAGCTGCTCTGGGGACTGAATACCAGCTCAGTCTCATTTTTGCTGGAGGACCCTTCCAGGTGCTCAGCATTGGCCCACTTTTACAGAGAAGGAGCCTGAGGGTCAGGGAGGCCAAGTCATTTGCCCTACTTTTTATTCTTTGGCCAGGAAAATCCAACTTTTATTTCTTAAATACTGTGAATGAAAGGGGGATAGTTCCCTAATGGGGGAGGGCCATTGAGCAGAGGCTTCGGGGTCGTCAGGAAGGAAAATGGCTGAAGTAGGGGTCCTTCTGCAACTGCTGTTGCTTCAGACTCCATCCCCAGTGCTTGCTACCTCCAGGTCCCGGCTCAGGTGGCCTTCGAGAGAAGCAGCTGGGCCCCCCCCCATCCCTCCACATTGTTGTGCATCCTGTGGGGAGCATACCAGACCCCCAGTGCCCTGTCTGCCAGGCCTGGACTCCTGTTGTGCCCAGCTGCCTCTTGCTCTGGTCCAGATGCAAAGTGTTGCCAGGTAAATGGAGGTAGCAAGGAAAAGTGTTTTTTCTTTAAGATGCCTTGCAAGCCTCTGGCCTGACTTTCAGGGACTTGGTTTATGGACTGTCCCTTGTGAGCCTTTTCACTGTGTTCCCCATGTGGTTGGCCCTGCTGCCTCCTGGAAGGCCTGCTTTGAGGGACTTCCCTCCCCAGACTGACCAGCTGCCTCTGTGTTCCATGGGGTCTGGGTGTGGTACTCGGGCTACCAGTACTGGTCATGGCCAGTCCTTGTGCTTCTCCTGCTCCTACTGGATATGTGGGGGCTGGGTCAGCCAGGGCTGGGGCAGGGGTGACGTGGGGAGGGAGGCTAGTGGGCCCTGAGGAGAGGGTCTTATAGGGTCGTAAGTCCCTCTCTGAAGCTACTGAGCTCCACTCACCCCTTCCACATGGGTTTTCTGGGCACCTCTTACATATCACTCAAGCACTAGGCTCTGAGGCTACTGCAGGGAGCCAGCATATGTATCCCAGCCATGAAAGATGACAGTGATGTCACTGATCCTCACTAAACACCTGTTTGGGGCCATTTGTTATCTCATTCGTTCAACAAACACTTAGCGAGCACCTACTATATGCCAGGTACTGGGCTGGGTACCGGGAGACAGATGATCCCAGCGCAGAGCAGACAAAATAAGCAACAAACAGCAAAGCAAGATCTTTGAGATTAAGATCACTTCTACAAATCCAAGTGTGACAGGGATGCTGGGGCTGGGCTGGGCTCCTCTAAAGAGAGTGGCTTGAGGTGAAAATAAGCCTATAGGATTAATCTCTATCCCAACTTGTCAGGGAAAAAACAATCAGCTGAGGTCCAGGTGCCTGATCAAGTAAGCGGGGCCAGATTCCAAGCCCAGGTCTGACTCCTTCATTCCACATATACTGATTGGGTGCTGTATTAAGCATGTCTTTTAAAAAATAATGTATTTTATTTAACCTTATCTATCCAAGATAGTATCATTTTAATATGTAATCAAATAAAAATGATTTATAAGATATTTCCCCTTTTTTGCACAGGAAGTCTTCAAAACATGGCTCATTGTATGCTTGCAGTATGTTTCAAGCGCTGAGAAGCCACATGTGGCTGGTGTCCACCTTACTGGACAATACAGATCCAGGCACAGATAATAATCAATTCATAATTTTGTATTGCTTCTTTTTTATTAAGACTTCAATATTTTTAAAAAAACAGTTGAATTTTCCCAGCAAAATTGACATTTACCATATACCCCAGCCCCGACACACGCACTGCCTTCCCCATTATCAACATCCCACATCTCAGAGGTACGTTTCTTACCGCTAATAATGAACCTACACTGACATATCATTATAATCCAAAGTCCATAGTTCATGTGCGGGTTCACTCCTGATTGTACATTCTGTGGGTTTGAACAAGTGTATAAGAACATGTATCCATCATTATGGTGCCATACAGGGTGTTTTCACTGCCTTAAATCCTCTGTGTTCCCTGCATGTCTTTTTTATTCTGATGTTTTGACAGCTGGGGCCTTGCTGATCCTGGAGGTACTGCCCCTCCCAGGGCTAGCAGGTTCCTAAAGATAGTAAAGGACTTCCATTGGAGGGCAGCTTTCATATGCAAACCAGCCAATCCAGAGCCCATACCCTAATCTGCTCCTCCATCAGGCTCTCACTCTCAGGGCCACTATCTTCCAGCCCTGAACCACCCCGCCCTTCCCTGCCCGCCTCTATCCCACTAGGTGCCAGACAACTAGGACCAGCCCCTGCACCCCAGAGCTTGCTGAAATTATTCCAGCTAGCCCATCCTAAGCCTGCTGACACTGCCTCACCCATTCCTTCCCATGGAAATCACAATAAAGGCTCCAGCCTACGTTTCCCCTCTAAGATCAAGAATAAGAAAAAGACGTCCACATTGGCCACTTCTTTTCAATATTGTACTACAGGTTCTAGTTGGGGAAATTCAGCAAGACATAGAAATAAAAGGTAATCAAATTGGAAATGAGGAGTAAAAATATTCAATTTGCAAATGACATTTTCATATATACAGAATAAATCCTAAAGAATCCATACACACAAAACTATTAGAGCTAATAAAGTCAACAAAGTTGCAGGACACAAGATTAACACACATAAATCAGTTACATTTCTACACAATAGCAGTGAGCAATCTGAAAGGTAATTTTTAAATAATTCCATTTACAGTGGCATCAAGAAGAATAAAATACTTAGGAATAAACTTAACTCTGGAAGTGCAAGACTTATAGACTGAAAAACTACGAATAATTGTGAAAAGAAATTAAATAAAACCTAAAGACATGGAAGACATCCCATGTTCATGGATTGGAAGATGTGATACTAAGTTGGCAATACTCCTCAGAGTGATCTACCGATTCCATGCAATCCCTATCAAAATACCAATGACTTCTTTTTTTTTTTTTTTTTTTTTGCAAAAATGGAAAAGCAGATCATAAAATTCATATGGAATTGCAGGGGACCCTCAATAGCCAACCAAATGGGAGCCCAGGGCCATCAGTGCTAGTGACAAAAGCAGCCCCTTTCCTCCTGAGTGGTCATGGGCTCTTGCTTGACCAGGCAATTAGAACCTGCAGCTCCTTCTGAGTACCACAGTGGACATACCCTCCCTCAGAGCAGGCCCAATCTAGCACTGGCCCTCACTCAGCTCTGGCATCCTGACCCCTCCACCTCACCAAATTCTTCTTCCCAGGGCTAGCAAAGTCAAATCCAGGTGTGCGCAACTCCTTAGAAATTCTATGTAGAATCCCTCACTCCACAAGAGAAAAATGAAATAAATAGAGCTGTGTGGTTCAACCAAGGGTTGGGGTCCCCAGAGCACTCCCACCCCATCCCCATCCACTCTTGATGAGTGGGAATCCTTGAGCCTCTGAAAGGAGTTTGAAAACCACTGGCTTATGGGAAGAAGTAGGGTCCCTAGAGTAACACATATAACTGGTCAAATTTTCTATTTCTTCTTCAATCAGTTTCTATAGTTTGTTTGAATTTGCTCATTTCATCTAGATTATCTAATTTGTTGGCATACAATTGTTCATAGTATTTTCTTATAATCTGCCATATTTCTGTAACATTGGTAGTTATTCTGAATTTAGTTATTTGGTTTCTCTCTTTTTCTTTTGTCAATTTCTGTTGATCTTTTCAAAGAATCAACTGTTCCTTTATTGATTCTCCCTATTTTTCTATTCCACTCATCTCTGCTATAATCTTTATTTCCCTTCTTCCACTAGCTTTAAATTTAGCTTACTCTTTTCCTGGTTCCTTAAGATATAAAGTTAGGTCATCAATGTGAGATCTTTCTTTTTTAATGTAGGCATTTACAGCTGTGCATTTCTCTCTGAGCACTGCTTTTGCTGCATGTCATGCATTTTGGTGTGTTATATTTTTGTTTTCATTCATCTCAAAGTATTGTTTAATTTCTTTGCAGACTGACTCTGTGTGGAGGGCATTCCTTCAACACTTAGCCAGGTAGTTTATAACTCTGCCTTAGCCTTCGCTTCCTGCTTATGCTGAGCCTGAAGGTCAGCTGGAGGGGAATGCTTAGGGTCTACTCCAAGCTTTTCTGAGCATGCATCCTGCCCTGGCCATGTGCATGACCCTCTAAATTCCCTGTTACATGTAGAATGTTTTCCAAAGCTATTTGTACCCCAAAGTGACTCTCTCCCCAGCTTCTCCTCTCCAGCTTTCATATGCCTATTGTTTGTGCTAACTGTAATCTTTCCCTCAATGTGGCAATACCTTGTTCGTTTATTTGCCTTTCAGTGTTTTCAAACAATGCCCTCTGCATAGCCCTCGTCTGCCCTAAGAGAGTTGCAAGTTAGGCAAAACAAAGGCTGGTGCCTTGCATCCTTCCTTCAGGGAGCCCCCTGAAGGAAGGATGCAAGTCAAAACAGGCCATCACAGCTCCTCAAGCACAAGGAATTTTTGTTTTGTTTTGGGGGACGGGGTAGCAAGTTACTTTATTTGAAGAAATGATACAAATGAAAGAACAAAAGATCTAATACAACTTATAGAAAAGATACACAGGCATGCAGTGCTTGGTGACCATGGAACACGTGTGTTTGGGGACCAGGGACGTCACTCCTGGGGATGGGGGAAGCCAGCCTAAGGCTGAGCTCTCATCAGCACAGTCTCCCAGAGGGTACTCATCGAAAAGTGCACTCTTCCAGGACACCCATCTTGTGCAAGTTGGTTATGTCATCACCTCGTTCTTGGATGGGTTTCTCCTGCTCATTCAATGAAGTCACACAAGTGACTTGGCCATTTTTTGTCATTGGCTACTCTGTGCAGTTCCAGGAGTGACTGATCCATGCCTTTTTCCCACGTATGACACATACTGTGGTGGAGGAGAGAAAAATTGGCCTGGGAAGAATGTGGGAAAAGCCTTTCAAAGTCAGCTATGTCAAGCAAAGATTGTGGCTTTTTGGTCTTTACAGGGGTAACTTTTTTTTTAATTGGGGGAGAAAAAGTGATCATTTTCTCTGTTTCTCCATTGCAGTGTTCTAAGCCTAAGAAGGTCTGGTCCACTCAAACCCTGACTCCTAAACCCTTGTATCCTCTCCATCTAGCAGGAGATGCACACAGTGGGAGACAGACAGCAGCCCACCGTGCACCACAGCTCCTGCCAAGAGAGGCAGATGCCAGCCTGACCACCAACCTCTCCCTGACTCAAGGCATCAGAGTAAATTCTTGTACAAGTTCCTTGTGGCTGCCGCAACAAATTATTGCAAGCCCAGTTGACTTAAAACAACTCAAATGTGTCCTTTTATAGTCCCAGAAGGCAGAAGCCCAAAAATCAAGGTGTTAGCAGAGCTGGTTCCTTCTGGAGGCTCAAGGGGGGACCAGCTTCCTGGACTTTTCCAGTTTCTAGCAGCTGCCTGTAATCCTTGGCTCGGGGCCCCTTCCTCTCTCTCCAAGCCCAGCAGCGGAGCATCTTCAAATCTCTCTGACCTTCCTGCTTCCCTCTCATAAGGACCCTAGTGATGACATGGGATCCACCTAGAGAATCCAGGGTCATCTCCCCAGCTCCAGAGCTTTAACTTCATCTCATCTACAGAGGTCCCTTTTGCCATGTAAGGTCACATCTTCACAGGCTCTGGGGATCAGAATGCAGACATCTTGAGGGAAGGGTATTATTTTGCTGATCGCAGCACCCATGTGGGGGTCAAACTCCTAAAAGCAGGGCCCATGGAACACTCCTCAGGGGAAGTGATATGTAGACTCAGTTCTGGGAGACGACGGGTTGGGAGGGGAATGGGGGGACAGAGAATTCCTGGCAGAGGGAAACAGGGCACATAAAACAGCAGGCTCCCAGAATACCTGACCCGGATGTGAGCTGAAGGCCCTTAACATCAGCACAGGAGCCCGGTCAAGGGAGCACTCTTTCCAGGCTTCCTTCCTAAGCGGGGGTGCTCACCTGGCCAATTTTTCCCCTGGGGGACACCTGGCCAAGTCTGGAGAGATGTTGTCATAGAGGCTGGAAGCAGGGGGAGGTGGTGGCCAGAGATGCTGCTAAACATCCTGTGAGGCACAGTTCTGCCCCCGCCAGGAAGAATCCTCCGGCCCAGAGGTCAGTGAGCAGCCCTGCTTGCAGGGCACCTGCTGCAGCCACTTTCTTAGCCATGTCCCTCCAGCCCAGAGGGGCTTCTCCCCCTCCCCCCATGGAGGATTTTTGTTCAGTGACCTTTGGCCTGTCTACCTCCGCCCCACCTTTCTGGGGAAAAATCTGTTTCTAGTTCCTCCTGACCCTTGGCCTGCTCTGACTGAAGGGAAGCACTGGTGTGGGTTGAAGGCTGGGGACTCTAGAATGCGAGGCCCAGCCTGGGTCCTGGGAGGGGACAGATCTGAGGGGAGGGGCGCTTTCTCCCCGCCCCCCACCCCTGCCCCAGGCCTGACCCACTCTGGCCTCCAGGTCCCTGCAGCTCTGAGGTGAGTGAGGCAGATGGTGTGCTAAGGATACTGGTCCAGCCTGTGCGGGTCACTGGACAGGGAACAAGCTAGTTCACCCACGAGGCACCAGACAGCAGGTGGCATGGCTTGTGACAGAGGGGTTGTGAGTTGGGGCTGGGGTGCCCCCTCCAGCTCCTTGTTGCCACCATCCCACAATGCTCATGTCAGCAACGCCCTCAACCATGGGCCCCTAGAGTCTGGCAGGTCCACCTTGGGCTGGGGCAGAAATGGGTGACCGTTTTGCCCAACTTGGGTGGCCTGATAGGGGCAGGGGGCAGGGATGGGGATGGCGACAGGGACGGGGTGGGCTCTGCCAGGACATGGTGAACCCAGGCTGCTGTCTTACTGCCCTTGGCCCTTGACAGGGCGGGTGGCTGTTTGGTCATTTGGTCAGCGGACCTTCATTGCCTACTGGGTGCCAGGCCTTGGGCTGGGCCCCGGGGAAGGCCAGCTGTTCCCTCCAGGAGCCCACAGCGCCTGGAGAGGGCAGGGCTCATGTTGCTGGCAGCTCAACTGAGAGTCAGGCCCTGGGCCAGTGCCCTATCTCCTGAGGCGTGGTGGGAGCAGAGCTGGGTTTCTAGGGGAAGGGGCAAGAGAGCGGTGGGGATCTGAGTAGAGAAAGCCCCGGGGCAACAGCTCAGAGGAGGGCAGGTGAGCATGTGCTCAGTGGGACTTCCCTGGGGGTGAGCTCAGGAAAACCCCTGCTCCTGGAGGGGGAAGCTGGTCCAGGGAGACGGCCCGTCCCTCCCACCAGCAGCTCCCGCCCGCGCTGTGGCTGTAGTTGCTCTGGCCAGCCTCTGCGCTCTTCCATGTGGTCCCCTGCTGAGTCTTGAGCCCCCAATGTACAGGTCCCCGTCCTCCAACTGGAGCTCCAGGTCCACTTCATCTGTCAGAGAATGGGGGTACTCAGACTCCAGAGTCCTCGTGACCTGTGGAAGACTGGGCAGTGCCTGTGTGTGACAAAGGCCATGTGAGCTCCCCTGTCCACACTCAGTGGGCTGGCACAATCCTGTGAGCTGAATCGTGTCCCCCTACCCCAAATTCCTATGTTGAAGCCTTAACCCCCCCGGACCTCAGAACCTGACTGTCTTTGGATTTAGGGCCTTTCAAGAGGTGAATGAGTTGAATGACGTCATTAGGGTGGACCCTAATCCAATACGACAGGTGTCCTTATCAAACGGGGAAATTTGGACACAGACATGTGCAGAGGAAAGACCGTGTGAGGACATGGGGAGAAGATGGCCATCTGCAAGCCAAGGAGCGAGGCCTCAGAATGAAACCAGCCTTGACCTTGGACTCCTTGCCTCCAGACCAGTGAGGAAATGGATTTCTGTTGTTTAAACCCCTGGTCTGTGCTGTTATGACAGCCCTAGTGGACTCACACGCCCAGGAGGCACCTGAGTAAGACGGCACTGCATCAGGTGCCCAGGGATGTGGGGAGGAGCAAAGATAAAGCTGCACCCTTCCTCCATGGCCTCGGCTTCCTCCCTCTCGCGTGTGAACCTGAAGCCGCACTTTAACTGCACTACTGGAGATGCCAGCTTCTCTCCACCCTCAAGCATCTTAAGCCGCTGGGCTCTGCTTGGATAGGGGGAGTGGAAATAACACCATAGATGCCACCACAAACCCAGGACCCCCAACCCCGCCTGGTCCTCCTTCCCCAGAGTGGTCCATGCAAGCCATCTCCCAGGGCCCTCCTCTCTCCCCAGCCCCTACACACCCCTTATCTGTGGCCTGCTCAGCCCTTCCCCCTGCCCATGGCCCCTGGGGCTGGGCCTCCCTCGGGGCTGGTCCACTCCATTTCCCTTTCTCTCCTCTGCCCCAACCTTTCTGGCCATGGGCGGAGGGCTGTGCTCTGCTCTCTTTTCCATCATGAGCAGTTTGGCATCAAGGTTGTGCCTGTGTGTGCCGAGGTCCATCAGTCCCTGGCCCCTTTCCACTCTCTTCTAGGAGTGACCTTGGGTCCACTTGATCCTGTAAAATGCAGCTAGTCAGACCCAACTCACAAGCTTATGTGAGGATTAACTGTGTCTGCACAGTGTTCGGCCCAGGGCCCGGAGGTGCCTTCTACTCCACACGGTCACCGGCCTCCTACCCGTCATTTCTAGTGGATGTGCAGTTCACCAAGCCAGCCTCACTGCTGGGTGTTTAGATCATTGCCAACCTTTCACTCATTAATGATCGTTAAGAAATAACCCCCTGTAAATAGCCCTTCCACTGGGGGTTGAAGATACTTCTCAGTGATTTAATCACAGAGTCAGGGTATGAACTCTTTAAGATGCCAAGTAAGAATCTTCCAAAAGGGCCTCCCAATTAACATGGCTGCCACCGCAAGGAGAGCCAGCGGCGGGGGGCCTGGTGGCACTGGGATGATCTCCCCGACCAGCTCGCACCCAAGGGCCGCTTTGAGGTTTGTTGGCTCTTTCTCCCCTGGGAATTGTCTGTTTCTGATCTTTGCCCCTTTGGTTCTTATCAATTTGTGTGAGCTTTTAATAGCTGATACCACACCTGGCTTGTTCCTCAGGCGCAACGTGCTCCTAACCGTGCATGATCAGAGGTTAATGCGCGTGGAGCACTCCAAGAAATGCTGCTGGCCGTGCTCTTGGAACTTTTGTCTGGGAAGCTGGGTGGTTTGGGGGTCTGTGCTACATGGAATGTGGGAGTTGCCAGGGTTGGGCAGAGGCCGGTCACGGGAACACCATCCGTGGCGCACTCGTCCCGGTCCATCGGGGCAGGTGGGAGGCACCCTGCAGGCGGACCCTGGCAAACTCGTGGGCCCTTGGCCTGCTTCCCGTAGGATGCTGGACAAGGAGCAGGGCTGGAGAATGGTCATGTCATAGCAGACTGAGCACCTGCCAACCACTGATAAGCCTCCATCTCATTTATAAACAAAAGACTGGGGAAAACAGTATGGTGTTTCCTCAGAAAGTTACTGTGGGACCCAACCATGCCAATCCTAGGTTATTTACCCAAGAGGAATGAAAACATATGTTCATACAAAAACTTGTCCATGAATGTTCACGGCAGCGTGACTCACAAAAGTCAAAAGGAGGAAACTGCCCAAATGTCCACTGATGGATGAATAGATAAACAAAATGTGATCCATCCATACAGTGGAATATTATTCAGTCCTAAAAAGGAATAAGGTATTAAATCACACAACACTGATGAACTTTGAAGACATGATGCTCAGTGAAAGAAACCAGACACAAAAAGCCATGTATCGTATGGTTGCATTTAGGGGAAGAGTTCAGAACAGGCAAATCCATGGAGCCAGAAAGTAGACTGGTGGTTGCCAGGGGCTGGGCACAGACTGCTAACAGGCATGGAGTTCCTTTCTGGAGGTATGAAAATGTGCTGGAATGAGACAGTAGTGAGGTTTGCACAACTTTGTGAATATACTAGAAACCACTGAATTTTTGCTTAATTTTTTTAAGAAGCATTGCAACAAGCCTGACAAATACACACAAGGCATTTAGAGACAAAGCAAGAACAAAGAGGGGAGGGTATAGCTCAGTGGTAGAGTACGTGCTTAGCATGCATGAGGTCCTGGGTTCAATCCCCAGTATCTCCATTAAAAACAAAAAAAGCACAAGACATTAAGAAGAACCCGTAGGGCATGAAAAAGAACCGTTGGATCAAAAAACCGCCAGAAATCTTTAAAAAAGAAAAAAAAGTAACAGTGGCTGCTCCTGAGTCACTGTTGAGAACGAGGTGGATGACAGTGGAAGTGAAAGTGATCACCAACAGCACAATTCTAACCTTTGACACGACGGGAGATAAAACGCCACTGCTGTTCTGGCCAGAAGGACACTGAGTGGAAGGGTCACGGGTCAGATCCAGGAAGGTCGTCTGGAAAGCGAAACTCACTGAGCTCACTCAGGTCAGTGACCCACGCCATGGCACTCGGGGACCCGTGACCCTGAGACGGGAAGGCGAGCCCTTCCTGCTCTCCAGGGTATTAAATACAATTTTCTTTATGGGTCTGTGCCACGACCGTCCTGGGCGTCAGCTGCTCTCCTAGGGGCCTGCCCTCCACGTGTTCCCGAGGTGGCCACGCCACCTGTATTTTACAAAGAAGCAAACCAAGGCCGGGGGAGCTGATGGGCACAGCAGCCCCTGGACAAAAGCCCCACGCTTCTAGGCCCGCTCCAGGGCCAGGCTCTCTGGGTCAGAAATGCACACACAGAGCCTCGGGAACCCACGCCTGGAAGGAGCCAGGGCCCATGGCTTCCTGTTCCTCCAACTCTGAAGTAATCGGGGATGTGACCTCCAAAGTGCTGCCGACCTGAGAGGAAACTCAACTGCCTGGGGAAAATGAAATAAAGCTTCCCAGTTTTCTGTAGAACTGGCCTACTCAGCACTTGAGACGGAATCAGGTTGAAGTCGGGGTCCCAAAGGGCTTGGGTGCTTGAAGGCTCTTTGGGCTTGTTCAGACTTCTGGTTCTCAGGATGGGTGCTCCGCTTCGATGTTTCCCAGACAGAGGTGACCCATGAATGGCTCCCCTGACGTTTAAACCTATTTCTTGTGTCCCCCAAATAACCCCCACCCATGTTCGGAGCCCTGGAAATGGTTCAGATGTCACGGCTTTCCCCCACATCACTGGGTCTGATGACTCGGGCTACCACCTTGTCCACGCCTGCCTGCTGCCAAGTCTCAGTGGTCCCACCTCTGGAACATCTGGAGTCCTCCTTCTCTCTATACCCCACCCCATGCCTGCTTTGACATCTCTCCAGCCAGATGTCGTGACAGCCTCTTGTGGTGACATCTCCCTCCTTTGAAGTGTGTACACCACCCTTGCTTCTGGTTCCCTTTCAATCAATCAGCAAAGAATCATGTGACTGTCTCATTTAAAACTCTCTTTGGCTGAAAGGCAAATTCTTTTAGGTGCTCACTGCCCATGGCAAGTGTATCAGTGCCCCGCGGATGCTGTAATAAATTACTACAACCCCGGTGGCTTCAAACGACACACATTTATTATCTAATGGTCCTGGAGGTCAGAAGTCCAAGGTTAGTCTTACCAGGCTAAAATGCAGGTACCAGCTGGGCTACAATCTGGAGGTGCCAGGAGAGGATCTGTTTCTTGGGCTTTTCCGGCTTCAAGAGGCATACATTCCATGGCTCCTGGCCCCTTCCTCCACCTCCAAAGATGTCAACAGCATCACTGTTCTCTGCTTATTACTGTCACAGCTCCTCTGATCCACCAGCCTCCCTCTGATAAGAGCCTCTGTGATTACATTGGTCTCATGCAGATAATCCAGTACCACCTCCCATCTTCAGATCTGTATCTCATCTGCAAAGTCCCTTCTGCCAGATCAGAGAACTCTTCACAGGGTCCTGGAGATTAGCACGTGGACCTCTTTGAGGGGCCTGTTATTCTGCTCACCACAGCAAGATTAGCCTACTTTTTTCTGAAAAGGGTTCGATAGTGAGTATTTTAGGCTTTGTGGGCCATACGACCTCTCGGCTAGATGATTTTTGGAGCCTGGTGCAAGATAAAAATATGCAGCTCCTCCATTTGTAGGTGAAGCATTTCAAAACAGCTGCAGCAGGAAGTGCAGGGCCCTGTGTGGTTGCCTCATCTGTGCAGCCCCGAAGCGGGTCCTGCTGGAGCAAGTCTGCCTCTGCCGTGGTGGCCTGAATATAGCCACGGGCAACACGCAGATGACAGCTGTGGGCGTGTTACTATCAGGCTTGATGGACGCTGAGACTGCGTTTCATGGAATTTTCTCATGTCACAAAATGCTCTACTTCTCTCGGTTTTTTCCCCACCATTTAAAAAATGGAAAAATCATTGGCAGCTCACAGGCTATACAAGAAAAGGTGTGAGTGGAAGCAGGCTGTAGTCTGCTAACTCCTGGCCTGATGTGTAAAATCTCAAGTTCTCTGCCTGACTCTCTGGGGTCCTTTACAGCCGGACACAGACATCTCTCCAATCCCACCTCACTGTCCACTTCCCTCACAAGCTGCATCGAGTGTGTCTACTGCTCCCTGCTCCCTGAACCATCCTCTGGGAGAAAGCTATGCCTGTGCTCCGGCCAGTCCCTCTGGCTGGCAGCCCCTTCCTCTTACTGTCCTCCTGCTCAGCCATGGCCCTCATGGGAGGCAGTGTTCTGTACCTAGCCCTAGTCACATTGGCTGGGTGCATGCGTCCTCCTCTGTCTCGGGGCAGTGATGTCTTCAAGAGCAGGAACCCAAGCTGAGTTGCCTTTGTGTCTCCTGATCGCACAGATCCTCCTGTGTGCTTAGAGGGGTGACAAGAACCACCTGGGACTCTGGTGGCTGAAGTGTACTCTGATTCTGAGCCTTAAGAACCAAAACTATGCTTCTTACTGAAAAAACAAAAAGCAAAAAATAAGAACTCCTATCTCAAATTCAGACCAGGGAAATAAAAGTTCTCTGGGACTAAGTAAACTTGGATTCAACTCCGGGCTCTTTCCTTACTAGACATGTGCACTTGGACAAGTCACCTCACTTGCTCTTAGGACAGGGTATCTCAACTCACCATGACCAGCCAGACCTTATGTATCCTACCCCTTTCAATCCTATGAGCCACCAGCCTTTTCTCAGTTCCTAAGTGTGCCAGGCTCCTGCCTGCCTCAGGGCCTTTGCATGTGCTGTTCTTGCTACCTGAAACATTCTGCTCCCCTTTGCCTGGTGACTTGCCCTTCCTGTCTCAGCTGCAACACTACTGACTTGGCAAGTCTTCCCTGGCTGCCCCCAACAGAAGTCAGGTCCTCCTGTTACACACTTTGCTGGCACTCCGAACCTCTGCAGAGTATAATTATTTGTGTAATTTCTTCTTATTATTAATAAGAATAAGACTTAATAAGTGCTTTATGCCAGGCTCTGTTTCAGAGATTTGAAAAGTGAGTGATTTCACCAGTCAGAATGGCCATCATTTTAAGCCCACAAACAAAAAATGCTGGAGAGGGTGTGAAGAAAAGGGAACCCTCCCACACTGTTGGTGGAAATGTAGTTTGGTCCAGCCACTATGGAAAATAGTATGGAGGTTCCTTAAAAAAACTAAAAATACTTACCATATGATCCAGCAATCCCACTCCTGGGCATATATCCAGATAAAACTCTAATTCTAAAAGATACACAGACCCCAATGTTCATAGCAGCACTACTTACAATTGCCAAGACATAGAAGCAACCTAAATGTCCATCAACAAATGACTGGATAAAGAAGATATGGTATATATACATAATGGAATACTACACAGCCATAAAAAGAAGGAAATGCCATTTGCAGCAACATGGTTGGACCTAGAGATTATCATACTAAGTGAAGTAAGTCAGAAAGAAAGACAAATATCATATGATATCACTTATATGTGGAATCTAAACTATGACACAAGTGAATTTATTTATTTAACAGAAACAAACTCATAGACAAAGAAAACAAATGTATGGTTACCAAAGGGGAAACCAAGGGTAGGGGGATAAATCAGGAGTTTGAGATTAGCAGATATACACCACTATATATAAAATAGATAAACAACAAGGTCCTACTATATAGCACAGGGAACTATAGTCAATATCCTGTAATAAACCATAATGGAAAAGAAAAAAAAAAGTGGGTGATTTCATTTAGTTTTCACAGTGCCCTCATGAAGTATTACGCTCACCCCCATTTCATGGAAGGGGAGACTGAAGTTCAGAGAGATTAAACAATCTGCCCAAGGTTGCACAGCTATTCAGTGTTGGAGCTGCCCTCTTAAGCCTATTCTCCCAAGATGACTGTGAGTTCCACGAGGGCACTTGCCACATCTGGTCACTGGTGTATCCCCAGGGCTGAGCATCTATACCAGCTGCATTATGGGCGGTTACAAAGTATTGATAACCTAAAAGAAGCAACACCCCAGTAGCAACGAGCACTCTGAGTGCCCAGATCTTGGTTTCTAACACTGTTCTCTACTAAAAAGAACCAGGCTTGGAGAAATGGCTGATGCTAGGACTAGGGCAGGAAATACACAAATTGAGCCTGGAGCATCTTGTAGTAACAGAAAATAAGGAAGTGCTCCAAAGGAAACAAATAAACAAAAAACCCAAACCAAAACATCTGTCATACACGTTGTGTAATACAACGTGTCAACGGCCAAAGGAACCAACTGAAAGGGCTTCCAGTGGCCAAAGATGGAGCAATTTAAGCACAGAATAAATAAAGCAGTATTGAGTTATAACCCAGAGTATAAATATCCAGGAGGCCATATTGATATAATCAAATGATTAGATAAACTAATAAATGGAGGGAGAAGACTCAAGTCTTTCATGCAGAAGAATTCCAAATAGTTTACGTAGCTATCCACCCATATGGAGGGGAACATATGTCTCCACTCTAGATGTGGGCTGCACATAGTGACTTCCTTCCAAAGGTAAGCGGGAGGAAAGTAAATTATAGTAGAGAAACCTGACAAATAATAACTCAGCCAGGTGATGAAGGCCAATATCAACAGGCACAGATAAAGCTGATAGTACGTACCCTTGATATGCGTGGTGAGAATGGTACTTTCCCTCTTCGGTCCTCCTCCCTCAAACCCATCATCCCGGTACTATCATGAGAAAAATACCAGACAAATTTCAACAGAGGGACATGCTATCAAACATCTGTCCAGCCATTCTCAAAACCATCAAGATCATCAAAAACAAGGAAAGTCTGAGAACCTGCCACAGCCAAGAGGAGCTTAAAGAGACAGGACAACTAAGAGAATAGATCTTAAAAGTTCTCATCACAAGGAAAAAAAATGCAACTATGTGCCGTGATGGATGTTAATTATTAACCAAACTTACTGTGGTGATCATTTTGCAACATATACATATATCAAATCATTATGTTGTAAAACTAATACAACGGTATATGTCAATTGTCTCTCTTTAGAGAGAGGGAGAGAGGTAAAGAGAGAGAGAGAAGGGAAACAACGAATGAAACGTGGTATCCTGGATGGGATTCTGGAAGAGAAAAAAGACATTAGGTAAAAAAGGAAGTTAAATAAACTGTGGTTGACAGTGATGTAGTGATACTGTATCATACAAATGACCAAACAAATATATCGTACTAATGAAAGGTGTTATAAAGATGGAAAACTGCGTGTAGAGAAAATAGTAACTGTATTTTCTGTGCAATATTTCTGTAAGTCTAAAACTCTTCTAAAAAAGAATAAAGTATATTAATGATAACAAGCACAAAGCATAGATGAATGAATCAAAGACGTCATTATTCATCATGGTGACAATGATTAGAGCTCCCGTCTTACAGTCTGTGAGGACTCCACAGAATCCACAGACAGCATTGAGCACACAGTACAAGCTCCATTCAGAGCGCAGGACTTCTCACCATTCTACTAAATCTGTGCTGCCCACTATGGGAGCCACAAGTTCTAGGTGACCAAATTTACATTAAGGAAACATTAATTTAAGTACATTAAAAACTCAGTTCTTCAGTGGCACAAGCGATATGTCAAGTGCTCCAAAGCCACAAGGAGCTAGTGGCTAATAAATCAGACAGTGCTTATTAAAAACATGCCACAGAAAGTTCTATTGGACAAACACTGCACAAAACAATAAATGACATGATTATTTGTTCAGTGATCTTAACTCCTTCTGCAAATCCTACCTTCTCAACCTTCCTGACAGCCCCCTTTCAAACTGAAACCCCTACCTTCCTCACCTGTGCCCTATGTCCAATCTACTTTCATCTTACCATTTTTTCAGCATTTGGGGTAGAATCTGCTCGATTTCTTTTCTACCTCGCCGTCCAGCACTACACAGCCCAATCCAGTAGCCACAGAAACTCTGACTGCTGAGCCCTTGGAATGCAGCCAGTCCAACTTCAGACCTGCTGTAAGCATAAAACACATACCAGATTTCACAGGCATGTAAAGTAAAGAAAAAAGGAAAATGTAAAAACATCCCATAATTTTTATATGGGTTACATGCTGAAAAAACATTTTGGACACAAACTGGGTTTCAAAAAACATAAAAATTAACATCACCTGTTCCTTTTTACTTTTTTTTAAAACATGGCTACTAGAAATTTTAAATTATGCCTGTGACTAACATTTGTGGTTCGCTTCTATTTCTGACGGACAGTGTTGGTCTAGAATACCAGCTGTCAGTAAAATTTTAAACATGCTTATATTTGTATTGGACAGAGGCAGTCTAGAATGTCAGCCAAACAGGCAGGTGTTTTCGCCTATTCACTGCCCTTACAGTGACTGACACACAGTAGGAGCTTAATTAAATTTTAATGAATGGATGTTGGGCTGTGCCTCTGGGAACCCGCTTGCACTAACAGTCAACAATGATGGAACATTGACCACGTCCCGTCCCCCCTCCTCACTACACCAGATAAGGAAACTGAGGCCCCGCGAGGTGACGTCAGCCTCTGCCCAACGGCACGTAGTGCGGAAACGTCGGGGCCGGGATTCGAACCCGGGTCCTGTCCCCACAGCTCTGGCGCGCTGACCGTTCCTACCTTGCAGGGTGGTGATGGCGGCGGGACAGGCGGGCGCGAGACACACAGCATGCGCACGGCAAGAGCGCGGCTCTTCGGCCACCGCCTTCCGTCTGCCTTCGTAAGCCTGGCCCCAGTCGGCCGCCTCCGCGGCCATCGCCGGCCACCCGCGTCTCAGCCTGCAGCCGAGCTCTTCGCAGGCGGCGCCAGCCGGAAGTCCCGCCTCCCCCGCGCGGCCCCGGGCGCCGCGACAGCAACGCCGGCCAATGAGTAGCGCGCCGTGGCGGACGCCGACCAATGGGCGCGTGCGCTGGGGGGGCGTGTCCGGGCCGCGGGCCGGAGCGGGTCGTGCGCGCTGAGGAGGAGCCGCCGCCGCCGTCGCCGTCGCCGCCGCTGCCGCCACCGCTACCGAGGCCGTGCGGAGCCGTTAGCGCCGCGCCGCCGCCGCCCGCCCGCCCCGGAGCAGCCCCGGGCCCGCCCGCCCGCGTCCAGGTGAGGCGGGGGCCTTCGGCGGCGTCCGACGGGGTAGGCCGCGGCAGGCCTAAGCTCTCCTGGCCGGGCCGCGGGCGCTCGCGGGCCTGCACCGGCCGAGGCCCAGGCCGCGCCGGGCCGGGAAGGGGACGCGCGCGGGCCTCGGCAAGCGGGCGGGGGCCGGCCGGTGTGGGCGCCGGCGACAGGCCCCGGGCCGGATTCTTCGGCCGCCGCGAGGGCCAGGCGAAGGGGACACAGCGTGGGCACGCGCCTGGCGGCCAGGATCCACGGCCGGGCCCGGGTAGTCTTGCAGGCCGGGTAGCCGGGGGCGGGAGAGCAAAGCCAGAGGCGAGGGAGTGGGGTGAGTGCCTTCAGCGCGCAGAGGTCACGGCCCACGGGCTCGCTTCCCCGGGAAATCCTACAGATTCTTTTGTGGTCCTTGTCAGAGGACCGCGGCCGATCTGAGGTCCTTTTAGAAGTGTGCAAACCCTTCAGTATGTATGAAAGCCCTAGAAAAAAAATATTTTTGAACGCCATCTCTAACAAAGCTGTTTTTTTGTGGCGTGGGACTTTTGGATTTGTAAAATGTGTATGTGTTGAAAACACAAACTGCACGCAATTGAACAATGGGGGATGGATGCTCTCCCTTCCTTTTCCGGTGTCCTCTGCTGCTCTGCTTATTAAAATGGGCTCTAATACCTACTGTGTGCAGGACTGGTGGGGAAGAACTTCTGCAGGCGCTTCCCTTGGAGGACCAGAGCCCCCCTGGCGGAAAGTATTCATGTGGGATCCGGATAGCTCTTGCTCTAGAAGTGGGATGATGGGGAGATGAATTCACTAGAGAAGGGTTTCTCAACCTTGGCACTACTGACATTTTCGGTCTGATCATTCTTGGCTTGGGGAGGGGCGGGGCTGTCCTTTCTATTGGAAGATGTTGAGCAGTATCCCTGGCCTCTTCTCACCAGATGCCAGCAGCATCCTTGCTCCCCAGTTGTAAAGATGAAAAACATCTTCAATCATTGCTAGAAGTATCTCACACACGTGTGTGAGAACCACCAGTAGACTAAATGATCTTTCGCTAAAAGTTCCCTGGGCCCCATCTCCGATGCTTTTGAATCCAGTGCTCCCAGGAGGTTGAACAAACTCAACAGTAGGAGCCTCAGTTCTCTTATCTGTAAAATGGGATGGATGAGAATATTGCTGTGCAGACTGAAGGGTGTGGGAAACTCTTAGTATCGCACATGTTCTGTGCCTGGTAGTCACTGGATATAAGTTATAAATAGTTGACACTATTTAGTGAGGATTTACTACGTGCTCTACACTCACAGACATTTATCTCCAGCCCCTGAGATAGGTGCTGTCATAATTTCAGTTTTAGGGGTGAAACCGAGACTTCAATAGATCATTTAATGTGACCAGTCTTACACAGAGAAGTGGCTGATGGCAAGCAGGATTTGAACTCAAGCCTTCTGACCCAACGTCCTTACTCTTAACCACCAGGTTTTACCGCTCTTCTAATCACAGGGTCCAGGGACATTCCTTTCAGTTACCATTGAGCATCTTCTGTGTCCAGAGCGCTGTGCTGGAATCTGTTAGAAAATTTTGCAACTTCAAGATCCATGAAGAAACCAAGATATATGAACATCTCAAAATGTGGAAATAAGTCATGTTTATGTCGAAGCATTGGTTTGGAAGAGGCAGAATTTCAGTTTGGATGTGTTGAGTCTGAGGTGATGGGGCAGCAAGTGGAAAAATGAGAGAAGAGTTAGGAAAATACCATCTTCCTAATGCCTTGCTTTTGCCTCACTCCCTCCCACTTCCCACCTCTATCATCTTTCCACACTCCAGCGAGAGTTGTCTTTTTAAATGCAGATCTGATTATATTACTCTCAGTTAAGTATCTTTGGATGCAAAAAAATTAATTTTTTAAACCTCTTTAGGTCGCTTAAAAGCTAAAGTTTGGGATCCCAAGTCTTGCACGTTCGGACCCTCGCTTCGTTTCTCATTTCACCTGCTCATAGGCCCTAAATGCCAACCCTCTCTGACCGTTGCCTCCACTGCCTGAGGGCTGTTCTCCTCCACCTAGAGATCTCTTCCTCATGCTCTGTGGCCCAGGTCAGAGCTCACTCACCATTTGAAGCCTCCCCTAGCTGCCACTCTTATTCTGTCTACCCACACTGGAATCAGCTGTTCCGTCGTTGTGTCCCCATCTCATTCAGTTGAATCAAATTAATGCTGAATGGCCAGAGAAGTGCAGTTACCTCTTTTCACCAGTAGATGGCAGTAGTGAAGCGGCGAGGCTGACCTGAGACTAGGTCGGGGGAAGACCAGAGGAAACCAGCCTACCAAAGGGAAGTTAGTCTTGCTTCCCTCCTTTAGCCAACTCTCTCTGCCCCGCTGCTGTGTCCCAGGCCCTGTGCTAGACTGGGGAGGCGCTGGCGATTGTAGTGTGGGCATAGATCCTTTTAGCCTACTCTGTTGAGTCTGGTGATGGTTATATGCACTGGCTGGTGTGGAAGTACAGAAAAGGAAGCTATTAACCTAGCCTTGGTGGGCAGAGGAGATCACAGGATGTTTCCTGGAGGAAGTGAATGTGAGGGGTGGGGAGGAGTTAGCCAGACCAAGACCGTGGGGAAGGGCTTTGTTGGATGCAGGAACAGCACAGCAAAGGCATGGAGGTGGTTACACTGTGGTTCAGGGAACCATGTGGGGTCTGGTATTTCAGAGGTAAGAAAGGTGACATGAGTGGTGGCGAGAGGACTCATGTAGCTGGTGTGCAGAGGGCTTGGATGTTGTCCTAGAGGCCAGGCCAAGAGTGGCTTTTGGGCAGTTTCAGTTCACAGGGTGAAGGAATCAGGTCTGCACAGAGGAGGAAGAGCTGGAGGCAGTATTGCTAAATGCCAGCAGACCATTTTGGAGGTGATTATTTTCCTGCAAATAAGAAAAGTCGCGACTATAACCCAGGCTGTAGTGGTCAGGAAAGAGAGGGGATGGATTTGAGACGTGGTTAGGGGGTAGAGGACATAGGACTCTGGGTATTTAGCTGTGGGATGTAAGCAAGAGAGAACAGCGGTGGATGCTTCTGGGTCCCTGCCTGAGCCTGGTAGGTGAATAATGGTCACTAAGAAAGAGAAGGCAGGAGAAGGATCCATTTAGAATGTGAATGTAGACCCAAAAAAAGCACATCACTTGAGTAGAATGCATGTCATGGATATACAGACAGGAAGTGGGTGGGTGCCAGAAGTCAGTGTCTGTCAGTATGTGTTGGCAGGACTCGCTTATCTGATCACTGTCCATTTTCACTCAACCCAGAGCCTCAGTGCCCTGGCCAATCAGCAGTCACTTAAAGATTGGACACATGAAACGTGACCACTTGTTCCTTGTTGCGGGAAACAGGGGTAAGTGAAAGAAACTGCCTCCCGGAGGAGTTCACAACCTGAACTGGGGAGAAAACACACAGATGGGTGAGATTAAGTAATAAAAGGATGAAGCAGTGGGGAGTGACAGCCTTGAGAGTATTAAGAGAAATGATTGTCCATTGTTTGGGTTTTGTTTTTGATGAAAGAACTGGTGTCCAAACTGGTTGTTGTAATCAGGGAGGCATGGACAGCAGTTTCCGTGTGCAGCCAGCAGCCTGAGTGAGTAAGAGAGGAGGCAGGCACAGTGAGGTCTGGAAGCCTGAGGGGACCGGTTTGGGCAGGCAGAGGGTCAAGAAGGTGAACTTGGAGATAAATCTAGAAAAGCCTGCCAGGGTCAGGTGGTAGAGGCTTTCTGGACACAGTTGAGAGGTGAGCTGGGAAGCTTGCTTTTCTGAGTGAGAAATAGGGGTGGGCAGAGCAGTCAAGAGGCTTTTGCAGCCCTGAGATGGCCCGGGATGGCCTGAACTTGAGTCTTGGGACTAGGACTGCTTCTTTATCTACATGCCCACTGCCTTGCTCGTGCCTGGCACCGGGTGTACTCCGTGTGTGCTGGGGGAGGGAAGGGTTAGCAAGGAGCTCAGAAGTGACTGGATCCAGCCATCCATCAAAGAGGCATTCATGTCAGAGGAAAGATTTACAGAAGGAATAGTCCATAACAGCCCAATGGCTAGACTGAAGACACTATGAACAGAAATGGGGAGACAGAAGGAATAGGAGTGATTTGGAGGGAGAAGACCAAATTGGGCTTAGAGACGCTCAGTTTGAAATAACCATGTGAGGTGAGCAGTTAGGAGTCATTCTAGGCAGAAGGTGACAGGGACCTGAATGAGGACGATGGCAGAGAGGTGGGGGAAGCGAGGTGTCTCAGATGTAAAACTGGCAGAACTTGGTGCTCACTCTGCTTTGGGGGATGGAGAGAGCTGGCCTGGGGGAAAAGTGTGTGCGCCACCAAATGCAGTGATTCAGGGGGAGGAGGAGGTGTGAAGAGGGGTCTAGGGCAGGAGGGGAGATGAGGGTGCTTGCAGTTGGAGACTGGCAGCTCAGGGAGACAGACTCTCACCTGGATTTTGTCAGTAAAGTAAGAGTAAGAGGGCAGGACTGGAATAAGGTTCATGTCTCTGGTTAAGAGATTAGGAGGCCTGCTGATTCGTTCAAGGTTCTCTTTGTGATTGGTGAGTGAGCGCTGACTACCAGCGAGATCTTCCACATTCCATGGGGTGCTGTGAGCATGAGCCCTGGCTGGTGAAACCACACTGGCTTCCATGGAACTGGGGTCCATTAGAAATGGCATCAGAGGTGTGGGTCATTTCCAGGGCCCCAAGGGGAAAGGGTTGAAAGTGTTCCTTAATGGACCTGGAGGTGAGCGATGAAGGGATAGCTTACCAAGTGTCAGGAACTGCTGGGGGCTGGTGAAGCAGGTGATACCACCCCAGTTTGCAGACAAGGAAGCTGAAGTGATGCACCCACTGTTGCTTGGCTGATGAGCAGTAGGGTTAACAGTGGATCTCAGATCTGTCAAAGCCCCTGCCATGCCCTGTTGCTCTGCTGCTCTGTGTGAGAGTCCTGGAGGGGTCTTGACAAACCAGAAAGAAGCCTTAGCAGGGCCGTGGATCTGATCAGGCCTCCTTGGGGCCTGTGGAGCACTTTGACTGGGCCAGACCCTGGGATGCACTGATCTGCACGTGCTCTGCTTCTCCCCTGGGCTCCTTGGCCTGGCGGGTATGGAATTGCTGTGACTTAGACAGAGCTGCCAAATCCGGGCAGCTCCCCCCAACGCCTGCTGTGGCCTGTGGGAAGAATGAGTAAGGAAACGTAGATCAAGTCGATCTGAGTGAGCCTTCCCCTTGCGTGGCAGTTCTAATTGGGTCAGGTGGTGCCTTTAGTTTTTTTTTTCTGGCACGAGAGTGTTTCCTAGGTGACCTTACGTTCCTGAGATTTTTTTTTTTTACCTTAAAGAGCTCAGGACTTTGTGTCTAGAAAGGACCTTAGAAATAATTGAGTCCAAGCCTCGTCTTATGGTGTGTGAAGTGTCAGGGCTGAGCCTAAGGATGTTTGACTATTCTAGTTTTGTTCTGGCCCAAGTAGTTTAGAAAGCCTGCTCTGTGGCTATAAAATGAGACAGATTCTCATGGGTGCCTGATGGAAAGCAGTCTTGCTGCTTTACGTATGTATCACCTACATATGTTTTTATGTCATTTATATATATGGATATATCTGTTGCCTATATACGTAGCAGGTACGCTCCTGATGTGAACAGCATCACTGAAGTCATACAGACAACCAGGATTGTTTAAAATAGTGCGATGGGGCTGAAAACCCTCAGAGATCATCCAAACAGGACTTCTTCATGATACATCCCTTACCAGAAACATTTCCAAATCAGCAGGAATTGCTTTCCTAAACTAAGTTTCCCTTTTTGCTCCCTGCAGTTGACTCTGATCCTGTGGGTTGAGATGGGATGGGATGATCCTAAAAAAGTTAATAGACTCTCAGTACAATTTGTAACAGCCCGTCTTTAACGTAAAAGAATGCACCAAGTACACACGATTCCCAGGTGAGCCTGAGATCCAGTGTCTGTCCCCTTCTCAGTGTACCTGTGTGATGCACCTACAGTTTGCCAGGTTCCCTAGGTTTGCCTGGGGACCCTTAGCAATAGTGCTGTAGCCTTGGCCCTCCAGGCTTTGGCCGGTGACGTGGGTGAAAAGCTAACAATTACAAGTTAGAGTGACTGGTGCAGTAACACAGGTTCACATCGGTGGTGGCGAGCACTGAGAACTAGAGCAACCTTGTGTCCCGGGACACACTTTAAAGATCAGTGAGGAGGTGATGGAGAGGCTGGTGAGCCTGCCAAATGGGCAGCCGGATCCAAGGCACAGAAATACGGAGGTCTGTGGCATGCCTCGGGGAGCTCGAGTGAGGGATGTAATGAGGGGACGAGCAGGGGCCATCAGGCTCCATCCTTGCGAAACCGCTCTGTAGTGACAGCTCGAGGGCTGGCCCTGCCACTTATTAACAGTGTGATGACTGCCCCTGAGCAAAGTCATGTAACCTCTGAGCCTCAGCAGGTGGTGACCCCACTGACAGGGAGAGCTGGAGGGGAGGATCCGGCTTGATGGGGCTGAGCATGGTGACCTGGAGGAGTCCACAGGCTGTCACATGGAGAGACATGCCGAGTGAGAGGAGGCGGGGCCTGGTGGCCTGAGAGACAGAGGGTCAGAGGTGGCCACGACTTGGGAGTCAGTGATGGACAGGCAGAGAACAAGACCCGGTTGTGGTTGGTGCTTTTGGGGACGGGGCTGGTTGGGCCCTGGATTCGATATGCAGATGTGGAAATGTCAGGTGAAGAGACCTGGACAGCACCGAAGCACCGAGAAACTGTGCTCTTGGGGTTTGGGTTCTTTGTTGTTGCCGGTTGACCAAGAATGGGGCCTGCAGGGGACTGCTCAGCCTAGCCAAGAAACAAGGCTGTAACGCAGAAGTTTCACCTGTTAAGTCTTTTAAAATTGATCTTTTAATTCACTCTTTTTGATGTGGAGTTCTTTGGGTTTTGACAAGTGAATAGAGTCTTGTGACCACCATCAAGATCCAGATACCAGAAAATTTTACCACCCAGGAAACAAAAATGTTTCCTCATGCTCCCCATGTCCTGTCAACTCTTCCCCTGCTCCTGGCAACCACTGAGCTGTCCCTGTGGTTTTGCCTTTTCCAGAACGGAATCATGTAGTTTGTATCCTTTGAGTTTGGCTTCTTTCATTCAGTATTTGAGATCTGTACAAGTTGTGTGAATAATAGTACCTTTTTATTGATCATCAAAGGTTGATATTGTCTGTTTTCTTGTCATTGTTTGCTTGCTTTTGTTTTTGTTTTAGATGTCCTAAATGGGTCTAAATGGATATTTTGATGTGGTTTTAATTTTCATTTCCCTGTTAACTGATATGTTGAGCATCTTTTCATGTGTTTATTTGCCATCCATATCTCTTCCTTGGCTTAGGGTCTGTTCACATCTTTTACCTTTTTTAAAACTGAGTTGTTTGTTTCCTTATTGTTAAGTTTTGAGAGTTTTTTAAAAAAATGTGTTCTGGAAACAAGTCCTTTTTCAGATGTGTGATAATGCAAATATTTTCTGGTCTGTGGATTGTGATTTTCCTAGCAATGTCTTTTTCAAGAGCAGAGGTTTTAAATTGTGATGATACCCAGTTTGTCAGTTTCTTTTAAATGGATGTGCCTTTGATATGGTATCTAAGAAATCTTTGCCTCACCTAGTATCACAAAGATTTTCTCCTAGAAATTTTTCTATTTTTACGTTTTAGAACAGAGGTCGGCACAGTTTTTCTGTAAAGAGCCAGATGGTAAATATTTTCAGCTTTGTGGACCATATGGTCTCAGTCACAACTACTCAACTATGTCACTGTAGTGCAAAAGCAGCCATGGGCAATACATAAACAAATGAGAGTAGCTGTGTGCCAATAAAACTTTATTTATAAAAATAGGTGACAGGCCAAACAGTTTGGCCCGCAGGCAATGGTTTGCCAACCACTGTTTTTTTTAGAAAACTAACTTTTTACCAGGCATAGCGGACACTCCCACCCTGACCCTCCTCCTCTGGATAATGAGAATGGGGTCATTACTGCCCCATTGATCATCCATGAAAGCAGGGTGAGGGAGAAGGCAGAATAGTAGATGCCTAACTCAGAACAAGGGTGAAGAGAGAGAGGGATAAAGGGCAAAAAAGAGGAAGGAAGAAGAAAAATGTTTGAATCACATTTTGAGCAAACTTCAGTGTGCATTTCAATTTTTCACAGTTAACCTTTGTACTTTGGTTCAGGCTTCAGCAGATGTTTCTGTTTGTTCATTTGTTTTTGAGCTAATAATCTAGCTTAAAGTCTCATGGCCACAAGCGGTTTAGCAGATTTGTGGAGCTTTTCATGATGAAACCCGTTAGTGCCATGCTTTCTACTGAAAATTGGTATTTATTTAGCCATCTTTAGGTTATGTCCAGCGTTTCAGTTTTACCAGCCATGGGGTTGTGTGTTCCTTTCATGTATTTCCCTGCACTCATGATTATTTCTGTAGAACAGTTTCCTACAGCTCTGAGTCAGAGGGTCAAATTCACGTTAAACATTTCTCTAGGCCCTGCCATGTCACACTCACATCAGTGGTGTGTGAGGGTGTTTCTTCCCCCCTTATCCTTACTGGCACTGGGCTGTATCCAGTGTAACTATTCCACTGGACTGAGTTCCATCTTACTGACAGAAGGTAGCATCTCTTTTTACTTTGCATTTTCTTCGTGAACTTGAGCTTCTTTTCATGGCTTACTAGCTGTTTGAATTGCCAGCATCTGTTAGTTGCTACTCAGATCCTTTGTCCACTTCTCTGTTAGTGATATGTTGCTTTTTCCCTGTTAATTTGTAGATGCCCTGAATCAAGTTTTCTCAGTCTTGGCAGTATTGACACTTTGGGCTGGATGATTCTTGGTAGTGGGGCTGTCCTGTGCCTTGTGGAGTGTTTAACAGCATCCCTAGCCTCTGCCCACAAGATGCCAGTGGCACTCCACCACCCCCAGTCTCGATAACCAAAAATGTCTCCAGACACTGCCCAGGGCCCCTGGGGGCAGAATCACCCAGGGTGAGAACCCCTGATCTCAGTCATGTGTTAGGGAGCACGTGTTTGCCCCTAGTCTTGCTGCTTGTCTGTTTGTGACGCCTTGTGCCATCTGGGAGTTTTTCACTTTGTGAAGCCTCACTTTCCAGTCTTTTCTTACTTGGCTTTTGATGCTGAACTGTTTTATAAAGAGCAGGGAGCACAGAACATTTTCAAAGAAAGAAATAGTTAGAGGTTGGGCTACTTGTGCCTGCTGTGTCTGGTCTGGCAAGTGAGGGCGTGCACAGGAGCAAAGAGCCGGAGTCTCCTCCAGGAAACGGAACCAGACCTAATTCCTCTCTCCGCGTTGACTCGGGGGCAGGTGGGAGATCCTGTGCAGGGGGTGTGCTCAGGTTTTTACACAACTGCTGGCAAGGCTATTTTTAAAGGGGGCTAAATGCTCTTGATACTGAGCACTGGGTTTTCAAGCATAAAATCAGAGCCAGGCAGTAGGAATCTAGAGGAAGGGGGTGGGCTGCCCCTTGAGACCTTAGGCTGGGTGGGCAGTGGGGCCTTTTTCTCAGTGATGACATTTTGGCCCTACAGGGTGCCTGCTTATCTAGAGGCGGGGGCATGGGACATCTTGGACTAGGCAGCCGCAGAGCAGTGCTTGTGAACAAAACCTAGAGCGAGAGGTGCTTTCAGAAGAGCGGTCTTGATCCAACTCTACTCTGAAGTCATTTCTGTGCTCTGATGTTTGTCACTGAAGGTAAAGATTTCTGCAAGTGGCCAAAGGTATTCCAAAGCCTGCAAGCTTTGAAGACCAAGTTCCTCTACTGGTAGAGAATCTTAACTTCTTTCTTGGCTCAGCTGCTGTGCCTTGGGAATAAAGGGGTGCAAGGAACCATTGGGTGGTCTGGGCTGGGCGCTCAGGCCCGCGGCGCAGGCTCCTCGACATGCAGCTGTGTCAGTAGTGCCCATGGGGACGAGTGAAGCACTCAGAGGTCTTTGGAACAGTCTTGAGGGACAGTCCATAGGCTTTCTCTGGGGGCTTGAGTTGTGCTGCAGGGGGCATGTGGGTTCGTTCCTTTGAGGCCCTCCTCGTAAGTGGAAGTGGCTGAACGTGGAGTTGTTTTGTTTTTGTTTTCACAGACTTCAGAGACCATGTAGTATGTAGCCTTTCAGACTCTTCTCTCCCTTGACGGTGTGCAGTTAAGACTCCTGCATGTCCTTGTGGCTTTCTGGCTCATTTCTTTTTGGCACTGAATAACACTCCGCAGCGTGCGCGTACCAGACGATAGGAGTGTGTCTCTCCATTCGCCTGCTGAAGGGTATCTTGGCTGCTTCCAGTTTGGGGGCAATTATGAATAAAACTGCTATAAACATCCAAGTGCAGGTTTATGTGTGGACATAAGTTGAACTCGTAGTGTTGAAAAGAAAAATGTCTCAGTACAGTTGTGGTCACAAGTGTTGCCTCAATACTCTGCAATGTGAGCATTTGGAATTTACTTGATTTTTTTTTTCTCCTGCAGATTTTTAAAAAAAATACAATGTCTAATGGTTATGAAGACCACATGGCCGAAGACTGCAGGGATGATATCGGAAGAACAAATTTGATTGTCAACTACCTCCCTCAGAACATGACCCAGGATGAGTTACGAAGTCTGTTCAGCAGTATTGGTGAAGTTGAATCTGCAAAACTTATTCGGGATAAAGTAGCAGGTAAAGAAACAGACACCTTTTATAAAGGGGGTACGTGCGGCCTCCTGCTGAGCACTGTCTTCTTTGCTTGTGGCTCTGCAGTGTCCTCAGTGAAATGACAGCTGTGAAGTTTCATTTTTATCTCAACTCTGTTTTGCCACTGCCCTGGTGTCAGACCAGACATAGATTCCCAAAAGAGGGAAAACCCATCATAAGAGAGTGAGTAAAAATTGAGACGGTGAGAGGAGGGGAAATGTGGGGACATGAGAAACAGGGACCATTCTGACAGCTGGAAGGGACCAAAGAATGGCACCCTGGCCTGGTGTGGTCCCATGTGTGGAAGGGACTCTGGCCAGCGCCCTGCCCAGGGCAGGCCCAGGCAGGCCCATCCTCCCTCCCCAGGCCCGCATACAAGGCCAGGCCCGAGGCAGAACACTGAGTCCCTTGTGGGCAGCCCTTTGTTAGGTTTGGGCCACCCTGTCACACTATTAACTTGAACATCTGAAACACACTGAGCTTGAACTCTTGGGGGCTGGATCAGGGCAGTGGATCACAGGCGGGCTGTGGGGTTGGCCGGCCGATTCAAAGCCCCACTCTCTCGCACCCTCACAGTGTGACCATAAACCTCTAAGCCTCAGTGCCCCCATCTGTAAGGTGGGCGTGGTGGCTCCTACATCCTGATGCTGCTTGCCTCATAAGGGTTTGCAGAAGGCCTGGTACCTGATAAGGCTCCCTCTATAGATGGGGCTCTGTTCTGAGAGCATGGTTTCAAGAACCCTGGAGAAAAACATGGCAAGACCGGGTGCTGTGAAGCGCTTCTTCCTTTCTTTTCTTCCCAAGGAAGAACATTTTAGGGAGCCCTCTCCCTCCTCTCCCTCTCTGCCCAGCTCTGCTGAGGAACGAGCAGTCCTCCTGGGTGGCTCTGACTGCCACCTTGGGTTGTGGGACTGTAATTCCTGCACTGAGAAATAATTTCAAAATGAAAAGCTGTATTTATTATGGAAATACAATAATATTATGTTCACATTTACGTGAAAGTAGAGGAGTATGTTGAACCCCATGTACCCATTGTCCTGCTGCATTGAACCCTCAGCATTTGCCAGTGATGGAAGATGCCTGTCCCCAGGATGACTTTTGTAGAGGCTGGCCGACCACTGTGCAGGGAATTAGTTTATCAGAGGGGGCTTTGAACTGAAAAGTCCTTTAAGGACCCTTCCCATTCTGAGAGCCTGCGATTTAATAAATGTCTTCAAAATGGGAACTTAACGTAATACACAAAATTGAACAGCATTAGAATGTTCTAGAAGGCACTGTCTCTCCAGTTCCAGGAGGACATCCTGAATAAGAGAGTCCTTGTTCAGAGGGGCTTAGAGATTCTCCTGTGCTGCAAAGAAGTCCTGCCTTTCTCTTTTTGTGTTCTGGGGAAGGGAACACTCGACCCCGTTGGCATTCCTGAGTGCTGCAGGTGCTCGCCGGCATTCTCATAGTACCTGACTTCCTTGTCTCTTGGTTTGTGGTTTTCAGAGTAATGTGAGCTGTGTTCATAGGAACACTTAGCTTTGGTGTGATCTGCCCGGAGAGAACTGGTTTGAGAACCAGTGAAAGCAGTAAAAGTGTAATTTGGAATTTATCTCAGTTCAGATACAAACTTTTTTCCTGCTTTTTGGGCAAGATGAGTGGAGTGCACCAGGAGTTGTAGGATAGGGGGCCCGGGCTGGCATTTCAGCTCTGCATCTTGCTAGCAGTTCTTTAAATTTTTTTTTATTTAAAAAATTTTTTTTAAATGGCTGTACTGAGGATTGAACCCAGGACATCATACATGCTAGGCACACACTCTACCACTGAGCTATACCCTCCCACCCAGTTCTTTAAATTGAATGAATTTAACTTTATGAAAAACCTACTGCATTCACTTTTCTCCTGCTACTTGGTGTGTGAAAACTGCTTCGAAGCTGGTCCCAGGGCTGTGGCCTCACAGCTCACTCCCCTTTGTCCCTTATGACACCGTTCCAGTGAGACCCTAGACATGCATGGTTATGTTCATCTGATGACCTTCTCTCGGCCTGGCTCAGGCTGCCCACCCCAGAGAGAGTCTCGCATCCCGGCAGAGGGGCACCCGGTCCAGTCAAACCCCCAGCCGACCTCAGCTTGTACCACGGGCATCCCGTGCACAGCAGCCAGTTCAGTGCATTTTCTCCGCTCAGGCCCCTTTCCTCTCAGGTGATGATTGCTTCCTACTTCAGTGAACGTGACAGCCATCTCCACCTCTCTCCCGGATCCCTTCCCTTCTCAGCAGCCCAGGAACCTCAAGTTATGCATGTACCCACTTTTCTGAGCCTTTCCAGGATCACCCGCCTGCATTCAATCATGCTGTAGTCTCTGCTTTCTTTGAAAAAAGTCCTTGCTAGGTTTCTGGACTCACTCCAGCTCAGGGATTCTCCACTTGAGCACGGTCGATGTTTGGGACTGGGTAATTTCTGTGGGGGGGGGCCATCCTCTACGTTGCCAGTGCCAGTGGCACCTTCTGAGTTAAGAAAACCAAAAAAATGCCCCCCTACATTTCCAAGTGTCCCCTGGGGACAGAACCGCCCCTGAGTGAGCGGCCCTGTTCTGCTGATGTCCTCCTCCCTCCTGTTCACAGAGCCGTCTCCTCTTCTTTTTGGGAGCTTCCTCTTCCCTTGGCTTCCGTGAGCCCCCCCCACCCTGGCTTTCTCCTACCTCGGAGGCCTCCCTCTGCCTCTCTTGCAGCTCCCTCCCAGCCATTAACGTAGGCAGTCCTCGGGTTGTTCCTGAGCCTCCTCTTCCTAAGCCAACACTGGGGTACACAGATGCGCCCCCGCAGCTTAGCTTTACCTTCAGCTTGCCACCTCTCTTTCAACCAGAAAGTCCTCCTGAGCTCCAGACCCCTCAGCTTCTCAGTGTTTTCCAGACTGACCTTGACTCTCCCACAAGCCAACTGCTTGTTTGCCAGGGTCCCTGTCTTAGCAGATGGCGCTCCTCCGTCCACTCAGTGGCTCCAGTCAGAAATCTAAGCATGACCTTTGACCTGTGTCCCTGGCACTCGCCCTTCTGGATGCTTCCATCCCTTTTCCTCTGTCTCTCCTGCCTCCATCCTAGACCAAGTCTCATTGTCTTCTCCTGTCCTATTGCTTTAGGCATTTAATTGGCCACCCGTGCTCCCTGCAGACCATTCTCCTGATTCTTTTAAGGAAGAGTTAGGAATCTCTGTAACACTGAATGCACCCTGTCACTCCCCTGCTTTAAATCTCTTCAGTTCCTGTGCCCTGTTTGCTTTAGGATATCTTTTCTGGCCTGATCTAGTCAGTATTAGATGCTCCTCTCCAGGGTTCCTATAGTCATTGGGCAGACCTGCAGCATGGGTTTCCACACTGCACTGAAATTACAACTTTCTGGTCTAGTAGGTCCATATGGTTCCCAGAGGCAGGGACCCTGTTGTATCCCCAGATGTAGCCATAATCAGTGTTTGTTGAATGAATGAATGAATGAATGGATGTAGGAGTTAGAGGAGAATGCAGATCAGCTCGGACATTCATTCATTCATTCATTCAGCAAATGTTTAATGAGTGCTGACCATAGGCCTGGCATTGGTGATAAGAGGAAGTGGGGACGGGGTGGTGCCTGGGATACGGGGAATGTTCTGTGTGCTGGCCCCAAGGCTCAGTATTCCTGGTCAGCCAGGCCCCAGTGTTGGAGACATGGGTTTCTTGCTGCCTGTTCATCCACAGTCACTACCTAGCCTTACTGTGCAGCCCTGCCCTGCTCTCTGTCCTGGTGTCTAATCCCTCTGCAGATGCCATATGGCCCACGAGGGGCCGTGAGCCAGCCTCCACCCTCCTGGACTAGGTCATGCTGGCCACTTGGTCCCCAGCCCCCGGCCTGCTTGCTCAGCTTCTGTCTCATTGCCTTGCATCTCTGGTCAGGACAAAGCCCATACCCTAGCCTGCAGCTCCCAAGTCTCCTTGGGACTCTGTCCCTTTCATCCCCAGCCATTGCACCCCACAGTCACCCTCTCGGGCTGGACTGAGCTCTTGTCATTTTGCAGACACAGCCTGCTCTCGTGCTCTTGTGATCTCATCAGTACCGTTCCCTCTGCTGGAATGCCCTTCCACACCTACCCAGCCTGACCACTTTTTCTTCTTAATGTGAATCACTTTTGTTCTTTATAGATAAAAATTTAACACGAGAGGGCAGAGTATAGCTTAGTGCTGGAGCGCGTGCTTAGCATGCCCGAGGTCCTAGGTTCAATCCCCAGTACCTCTCCATTAAGAAACAAACAAACAAACTTAATTACCCCCCGAAAATTTTTTTTTCTTTTAAATTTTAACATGAGACAAGCAGGAAGAAAAGTTTAAATTACCGATAATCCCACCCCTGTTAGCTTTTTGGTTCATGTCCTTCCAGACTCTTTACATATTCATGTTCTCAAGCTGTTGTGTGCTTTTATAAAAATGGGCTTGTGCTACCGAAGCTGTGTGGGAAACTTTTCTTCCTGCATCTGTAAACATTTTTCCCTGTCCCCAAACATAGCTAGCTCGTGGTCACAGTGTCTACATAGTATTCTGTTGCATGCAGTTCTGAGCTTACAACAGGTCATAACTGTTTTTCCCTAGTTACCAGCCCCACTGAGATAAATATCCTGGCACCAGTCTTTGCTCACGGGTTATTTCATGGGAATTCTTCTTGGAAGTGAACTAGCAGATGGGAGAGCGTGTACCTTCTAAAAGCTCTTGAGCTGTATTGTCAGCTGGCCCTCCAGGGGGTCTTTGGTTCACACGCCCTTCTGCTCGGCCCTGCCATCCATCCCCTAGGCCAGGCAGGGTTTCTCACCTCTTCTTGTTCTTGGCAAAAGTGAAAAATAACATCTGATTGTGACGGCAGTGTGCATTTCTAGTAAAGTTCATCTGTTTTCCCGTAATTGCTGGCTGTTTGTGCCCTTCTTTTATAAAATACCCTTCTTATCCTTTGCCCATCTTCTTTCCTTTGGAGACGTTTGCTGTTTCTTCCTTATTGCCTAATTAATTCACTCATTCCCCCAAGATCCAGTCTCTCCTCCAGTAACATCTTTCCTTTAGCCTTGTGGACCTTAAGAGAAGGCGCTCGAGTGTGCCAACCCCTCACGGTGTAGAGGAGGGCCTCGTCCACGGGCTGGGGCCACCCTCCTCAGCTGTGCATCCCAGGTCAGGTGAAGAACACTAAGGGATTAAAGCCTTATATCTGGCTGCCCTGGTGTGGGAAAGCAAGGCAAAATGCCATGGAGTTATCTGTTAGTCTTGACCCCATCTAAAGAGAGAGAGAGAGACATTTGGGAATGAATGCAGGAGCACTGGCCCAGGGGTCATCCAGCGGGGCATACAGAGCACTTGCTGCAGAGACATCCTCATTTCCCCGGGCTGGCGGCTCCCTGGCCAGCAGCAGCACCAGGGGACCGGGAGAAACGCAGGTCTCAGGCCCCACCCGGCCCCACTGAATCAGCCAGTCTGGGGTGTTGGAACCTCCCTGGAGAGGGGGCAGTGCTGGTGCCTGGGCAAGTTAGACCCAGAGCTGAGAAGCACCGCCCTTCCTGCAGTGAGGGGCGCTGGCCTGGGACATCCCTAGACCTCAGGCCTGGGGCTTATTCATCCTTCATCCCTGTCCCTTCTCCCTCGGCCTCCTTTTCCTCATCTCCCACCCTCCCCTCTCCATCACACCTCCAGTCCCGGGCTCTGGTTGCCCCCACCCCTGACTGGCAGGCCTTGCCCTCCTCAGGCCCCAGCAGCCTGTGCAGGATCCATGCCCTGCTTGTGCTTGCCCCCCGGCACCCCTACTCCCCCATCAGACCTCAGAGCTCCCGTGTTCGGGGCTGAAGGGGGCGGGGGCAGCAGCTGACCTGCCTTCATGGCATTGACTCCAGCAGGCTCTCTGCCTCTAAGGGGCAAGAGAATCATCTGTAGGGAACTTGGAAGTGCAGGTTCCCACGCCTGCCCAACATCCTGGGTCTTGGACTGAGGAGAGCCCCAGGAAGCTGCATGATTACCCTGAGTGGCTTGTGAACCC
This sequence comes from Camelus bactrianus, assembly GCF_048773025.1. NCBI lineage: Eukaryota > Metazoa > Chordata > Mammalia > Artiodactyla > Camelidae > Camelus > Camelus bactrianus. The sequence continues at coordinate 26,634,549 of NC_133560.1, forward strand.
TGTTAGAGAGACAGTAACTTGGGAAGTGAGGGCCTTCTGGAGGCACCTGCTCCAAGCACAGACCGCCAGGTTGGGGCTCTTCTGTGTAACCACGGGGAGCCCCGCTCCCCCAGGCACTTCCAGCAGCACTTCAGTAGGCGGCTTTACAAGCTGTCCCCACTCCTGCCTTCCCACCCCCATTCTGATGTCATTGGTCCAGGATGTGGCCTCGCCAGTGATAGTTTTTAGCAGCTGCCCTGGTGATTCTAACAAGTGGCCAGAGTTGAGAGTCATTGGTTTATAGTGAAGGAAAGGGTGGAGGTGGGCCCTCAGCATTGTGTTAAGCACTTTAGTCTCCGTCCTCATTCAGTGAGTGAAGACCTGGGGCTCCCCTTCATTCCTCTCCTGACTCCCCTCCCTCTGTATGCAGGTGCCCACCACAGAGGGTGGAATAGCCTGGGGGACAGAGCCAGTCCCAGTCTGGGAGTGCTGGCAGGGAGCTGCTCCCTGGCACTTTAGGGACCAGTGGCCCCCTGGTGCTCCCTCCCGCATCAGCCCACCTGCAGGTCCGCTTGGTGGGTCCTCTTTCTGCTGCCCCTGCCCTGACGCGTGGCCCTTGTCTCACACCTGGTCTGGCTCCTGGGCTCCCCAAGGTCTCTGCACTGGTCTTGGCCCCGCTGCAGCCGCTGTCCACCCCACCATCTGGGCCGTGCCTCCGGCTTGTTCTATTCAGCCGTGCTGGCTGCCTTTCATTTCCTGGAACACCTCAGAGACTTGACACTTGCTATTCTGTCTGGAATGCTCACCTCCAGCCGCCCTGAAGTCTTGCTTCTAATATCACCTCCTCAGAGGGCGCTTCTGAGAGCCCTGTCCCCATGGACCTGTCCTGGCAGTCCCTCTCGCACCGCCTGGAGGTTCTCCTCGTAGCACCTGCGTGATGGCTTTGTTCGTTGGTTTTTTGCTGGTTTGTTGTCAGACTTGCCCAATGGGAGGTGCGTTTTGTTAAGGAGTGAGCTGTCCTCTGTGATTATCATTAAACCCGCTGGCCAGCCTGGCACGGGGCCCGACATGTCATAGGTACTCAGTTGGTATATGTGGGCTCGTTGAGGAAAACTGGAGGAGGAGCAGGGCTTGGGAAGAAGGCAGTGGCCGTCTGAGGGTGTGTGACTTCTTAGGTGACGTTCCAGATGTGGGCACACAGTGGTCAAGGAGGTCACCCAGGAAGAGTAGATGACAGAGACAAAGGCCAAAGGTAGAGCCTGAGGGACCATCTCGATGGAATGGGGCCCAGGATGAGGAGCCCAGAGAGGGCCAGTTGGGGAGAAGGGAAACCTGGTGGTGGTGTCACATCCTGGAGGAGGTGGTGCCACAAGCTGGTCATCAGCTCCCAGTGCTGCTGAGGGCTCTGGGAGCTGTGTCCTGAAACTCTGTGGGACTGGGGTGGCACGTTGGATGGCCTTGGTGAGGCCTGAAGGGGAGGGGAGTAGGGAATCAGGAACTGAGGTGGGGTTGGGCCTGTGTTTGTGTGCCGAGAGGAGCCAGCTGCAGCAGAAGACACAGAAACGTGGCCTGGGGCACCTGAAGCCCGGTAGCAGAGGAGACAGGTGGCCCAGGGTTGGGACTGGCCTTGTGGGAGGAGCAGGAACACAAAAGACCAGAGAGAGGTGCAGAGGATCTGGGCTGACAGGGCAGTCTCCGTGGCCTGGGCACAGTGAGAGGTGGAGGGTGATTGGAGGGCAGGTGCTGGGGAGCAAAAGTCCCAGCAGGGCTGGAGTTCGGTGGGACGTAGACATTCTGCGCTCTCCGACTTGACTTTTATAGTCTGGACTATCTGCAAGGTCCCTGAAGTTGTCGGCCTGGAGCCCAGTGTCATTTTCTGAGCTGCAGGTCTGATTCTCCCGCTGGATGGGCCCTACCCCCACCACCCTGCTGCTCCCAACATCCTCACTCTCCAAGGCTCAGGAAGCGGGTCTCTGAGACCCATGGCATTTTATTAGAAATATGGGCCTGGAGGATCAGGTTTTGTTTTTGTTTCTTTAAAAAAGAAAATGGCCTGTGCAGAATTGCTGATAATTTATGTAGCTACTCTGCCCTGAAGGAGGGAGCATGCACTTCCACAAGGCACTCATTACACATGGGCTGTGCAGAGTGACTTCCTTCCAAGGGCTGCAGTGCCCATGGGGGAGGAGAACCCTGGCAAACCGATTGCCTTGGCCAGGGGACCAAGGCCAGCTTCAGCGGTGATGAGTCATGTTGACAACATGCACCCCGAAACAGTGTCAGAAGGCACTTCACTCTGTTGTCCTCCTTCTCAAAACTCCTTATAACCCCAGCCTGACCAGAGAAGAAGATCTGTCAAACCCAGATTGAGGGAGATTCTACAAAATTCCTGATGAGTTCTCAAAACTCAAGGTCATCAAAAAAGGAGAAAGTCTGAGAAACTGTCGCAGCCCAGAAGAGCCTAAGGAGACTTGACAACTAAATGTCGCGTGGGGTCCTGGGTGGCATCTGAGACAAAAAAGGACATCAGGGAAAACTGAGGCAGTCAGAATCAGGTGTGGACTGTAGTTAATAAATCAGTACTGATTCATTAACTGTAACAAGTGTACCATCCTAGGGTAAGGTTACTAATAGGGGAAACTGGGTGTAGAATATATGGAAACTCTGTATTCTCTCTATATTTTTTCTTTAAATTAAAAAAATAAAGTATGTTTGTTTGTTTGTTTATTTCCAAGTGGCATAACTGGGTTAAGCTCTCCACTGGGTCTCGTTAGTGGCAAGATGGGTCTGGGTTCATGGGTGCGGGGTCTGAGCCAGCTCAGCTGCCATAAGGATCTCTGCCTGCCTGTGGCTCGAGGCCTTCTCATGTTTTTACCACCAACTGGAGGGACTGAGCAGAGCTGGGAGGCAGGCCTTTATCCCACTCGCCCCTCTGTCTCTCCCCAGAGCAGTGGCTGGTGTGTGGTGGGTGCCCATTAACGTGGCACGTGGACAGGTAACGTGGGCTTGGTGGCTGTTTTCTTCTCTGGGCCGCCTCCTCCTCCTGCTCTGTAGTGAAAGCGCAAGGCTTCTTCCAACTCTGACTCTTGGCCATTGCTTCTCTCTGGGCTTCCTGGAGACCCACAGCCCCTCCCCTTCTGGGCCATGTTCCTCCTGTAGTGTCCATTTAGTGGTCACTCCTGCACTTCTGAGCAGTTCCCCAAGAAGGAGTAGGGCCACCCTGCCTGTAACCCTGGATTTTGTTGGGAAGAACTCAGGTTTCTGCGTGCTACACTCTCCCAGGCTTCAGCTGATGATGCTGGCACCCTGGGAGCTGGCTCTGGACGCGTGGTGCTGTGAAGGTGGGGCCCAGGCCTCTCCCTGTCCTCTTCCCCCAGCTGGGTTGCAGGCTCAGAAAAGTAAGGGGAACCGACACCGGGTGGCGCCAGAGCCCAGCAGGCCTTCCCACTCTGGGGATGGAAGTGGCGGAAACCGGCCTGGATGCTGACAGCTGGTGGTCATCGGGTTCTCCCCACCCGCCTGTTCACTGTTGTGACCGTCCTCCTCCTTCTCCCTCACACAGTCCCCCTCGGAGCACCCCCAGAGCGGCCGCCACCAGTAGAACCCATCCTCCTTGTTGCTTTGGTGGTGGGTTCCCCAGGATACTCTTAGTAACACAGTATTTCTTTTTAAGTAACCTTTTTAAAAAAAATTATAAATGTAATGTTCTTTGCAGAAAATGTGTGTGTTTGCCAAGGAAGTGTAACAAGTAAGCCATCAATACAGACTGTAACTGCGATCTCTAATACCCCTTGCCGGAGACCATGCCCGTTAGCATCCTTGTGTGTTTTCTTGGTCTTCTTCTCTTTGGTCTTGTACTTGTGAGCTCAGTCAGACATAGTCCTGTCCATCCTCCCTGTCTTGCTCACTTGCTCTCAGTGGTTTAATGCTGTCCCCATGTTTTCCCACACAGGGCACAGCTTGGGCTATGGCTTTGTGAACTATGTGACTGCCAAGGATGCAGAGAGAGCAATAAACACGCTGAACGGCTTGCGGCTCCAGTCGAAAACCATAAAGGTAAAGAGCTGCGATCACCATCTCACTCGCTCCTGGCTGTGCCGAGCCCTGGCCTGGGTGAGGGACCCCCTTCCCTCACCATCAGCGTCACGACACCATTAGCACCGTCGCTCCTCAGAGGCCTGGTGCTTTCAGGGCATCAGGGGACCTCCTGTCTGCTCAGGATTGAGGCATTGTGTGTCAGAGGTGTGTTGGGTGGTGCCATCCCAGGCCTTACACCTGTGGCTCTTGGCCTCCTCAGCCCCACCAGTGAAAGCAGGGTCCTGACAGAGGATGCTTACACAGGGACGGCCCCCTTTGCAGGCCTCCCCCCCTGCTTCTGCTGGCTGAGGGGCTCCATCGTCCCTCCCGCCTCACTGCCCTGTCACAGCCAGTTGCAGTCCTTCTCTCACCAGTTCATTCAGCGTTCATTTGGCAAATGTCTGAGTGCATACTATGTGCCAAGCAGTGAGCAAAACAAAGCCTGTGCCCCTGTGGAGCTGGGGTGTGTGTGTGTGCGTGCGCGTGCGCGTGCGTGCGTGTGCACACGTACAGTAAAAAATATGAAAGCCACGTGTTGCAGAGGTAAGTGTCACGGAGTCACATGGTGGCACCAGTGTGTTCTGCGAAGAGGCTTCATGTTGACTTGCAGGAGTGAGGGAGCCATGCACACGACCTGGGAGAGCCTTAGGCAGATCGGCACCAGTGTCCTTGGTGTCTGTGGTAGCCTCTGGGATGAGTTGGTGTGTCCTCCATGTCTCAGGACAGCTTCCCCAACCTCCCCTCACCTCTCAGCCTGCCACCGCTGACCTCTCCCTCCTTCCCCAGCCTGCAGCCCCACCTCCTTGCTACCACATGTGTCTTCAGGCTCCGCCTACCCTGGGCCTGCCTTGGGTTTTCCAGACCTTGGCTCCTTTCCAAGCCCTCCTGTAGGACACGCCTCCTCCCCCACCCCAGGCCAGACCCTGACCCACCTTCCTGCAGCCGTCCCCCAGAGCTGTGTCTGCCGCCCCGCGCCCGCCGGTGTGGCCAGTCTCCCTCGACCTGAAGCGACTTGGAATGAGCTTGTCCTCTTGAGCCTTTGTGTCTGCGAGACCCTCACGGGCTGGAAGCCCGAGGTCTGGGGCTTGGCAGGTGGAGCACCTCCCGAGGGCTGTGGCCGTCCAGGCCTCCCCGAGCTGGGGGTCACTGAACCTTTAGTGGTCGTTGGCCTGCGGGAACATCACCCAAGTCTGCCTTTGTCTTCACACGGGGTTCTCCCTGAGGACGTGTCTGTGTCCACATTTCCCCTTTTTATAAGGACATGAGTCATTGATTTGGGGCCATCTTTCTGCGCTTCGGCCTCATTTTCCCTAACTGCATCCTATTTCCAAATGAGGTCTTGGAGCTGGACTCCAAGGCACGCCCGCTGCCTTGTTGCACACCTGTTGCATGTGGGGTTCCGCAGGGAAGTCTTCAATTCCGACTTGATCCTCAACTTGACAATGGCTAAAGAGAAAAGGAAAGCTCTAGTTGGTATCGAGGTCCTTGAAGACACCTGTGTTGAAAGGAATTGAAGTGTATTTGGCTCTGAAAGCATTTCCTCTTTATCAAGGGACAGTCTTGAACACGTCAGTGGCGGCCTTCCCGCTGCTTCCCTGGCACCGGTTTGGAAATGTTCTTTTCCACAGTGTCCTTCACCAAAAGCTGAGGGCAGACCCCAAATGCAACCTATTCCCAACAGATCTGCCAGTGGCCAGACAGAATGGTCTGGAGAAAGCACAGAACAGCCTCAGCCATGCTGCCTAAAATATGATGCCTGACAAACAGTTGGAGAGCAGCAGTTTGAGGAGGGTGTTCTGTGGATCTGGTCAATGTGGGTCCAGGTGGCAGTGGGAAAGCTGACCTGCTCTGGAAGCCAGGAGCATGGCCAGGCCACCCTGATCACAGAGGCCCTGTGGGCCACGGTGGCCTCTTTCTCCGGGGACAGTGCTGCATCTGGCCCAGGCCTCAAACACATCATTAAGTGGCCCCAAAGTGCCTGCACCACAGGCCTCACCAAGGTGCCTCAGGCCTGGATGCACCTCAGGGAAGCTTCCAGGGACTGTCAGCTTGTACTGTACTGCCTCTTGGAAGCCACTAGCTCCTGACAGGACCCAGTGCCCTGGCGTGTCCTCCTGATCAGCGTCACTTTCTGTTCCACTCACCTTTGAGCTCACCTCCGTGGTCCCCGCCTCCTCTTCAGGTGGAGCTGGGCTGTGACTACACCACCAGTTTCTCCTGTCATTTGCCATCTTTCCGTGGCACTGCTGTCTGCTTCACAGGCAAAGGCGATGTCTGTCGTCTCCTTTTCTGGAATGTCATAGGTGCTCATCCAATGTTTGGGAGTCCGCAAGCACACGCGTGAAGGGGCGTGCGCGTGCGTGTGTGTGTGTGTGTGTTCTGGGTGTGTAGAACTATACCTGCCCTTCCTGGAGGCCTGAGCGCTGTGAGGACACTCCTGTTGTCTGTGCCCTTGTGCCTCCCGGTGGCACGTGAGAGGTCATGTTCACTCCTGTGTTGTGGTATCAGGCTCCTTGCTGCATCGGTTTTGTGACCCTGAGAGAACATTCTGCACAGGTCTGAGCCCCACCCTTCCAGAGCACGTGGTTCTCTGCCTCCTCCTCCTCTGTCTGCAGCCTCCTGACTCGGCTCTGACTGCCTTGGGTGTGATTGAGTTCTGTCCCCCAGGCTGCCCCTTTGCGGGCAGAAGGGCTTTGTCCTAGCTGCTCCCTCCTAGCAGGGGCCTGGCCTTGGCTCCATCGCTTCTGGGCCTGCAGGATCCACACAGCTGTCACCCCAACCTGGGAAAGCACCAAAGATCTTTCCTTGCCATTGGCCCCAACACACACACCATTCTCCCTAAGCCACTGCAGAAGTTCCTTTTAGCTTTCCTTCAGTTTTGCAAAGCATAAAGCCAAAAAACACGTGTGGGCTTGTGTGGGCTCCCCCAGGCCTCGGGCCCTGTCTGGGCTCCCTGCTGGCAAGCTTGCCTGCTGGCAGTTGGGTGTCACAGTCCCAGCAAAACCCAGCACTCACTGCCTTGCCCTGGGCTCCTCACAGAAAGGACCAGGTCGTGTTCTCAGCCCTGCTCGTTGTCCAGAGAGGCCTAAGGCCGTTGAGGGGGTGGAACAAGCAGCCTGGGTTGGGTCTGCCCTGCTGCCGACCAGCTTTGGGCCCTGAGTCTCTCGACTATGGAACAGGGGTAACGTCTGCCTCATCAGGGTGCCCAAGAGGAGCTGCCAGCACGGGCTGCCACCAGTGATGAGTGCTCACGTGACCTCCTACCAGAGGGTTGACTTCTCACTTGAAAACGTAACACCCTCCCTCGATGCTTTGGCCACACACCTGCCCTAACCCCAGCCAGCGGTTTTGTTTTCAAGGTGTCGTATGCCCGCCCGAGCTCAGAGGTCATCAAAGATGCCAACTTGTACATCAGCGGGCTCCCGAGGACCATGACCCAGAAGGACGTGGAGGACATGTTCTCTCGGTTCGGGCGCATCATCAACTCCCGGGTCCTCGTGGATCAGACCACAGGTACGGCGGGCAGCCCTGGACGCCGGGAGGCTGTCCTCCGGGCCGGGGGCCAGGGCTCCCAGGGAAGACAGGTCGCTGTTTGACGGTAAATGCCGTGAGTGATTCCTCCAGTGAGGACAGAATCAGTCTGAGGATGCTGGCTTTTGTTTTATGCGGCTGGGCAGGTAAAATGACATAAAAGTAGCTCTTGACAGAGAATGTGAGGCCAACCTTTTATGGTGAAAACACTGAGAGATTCTGGCCCTTCTCGCAGGTAGCCACGTGGCCCGGCTGGGTCTACCGAGTGGCCATTCTTACTGCCAACGGTGGTGTGTGGCGTAAGACAGTCTTTACTCCAGGTCCAGAGTCCCCATCTTTCACTGCCCCAGAGCTCCAAGGGTGACTGTTTCTGAGGAGCCGTTCCTTGGTCTTCATGACCCAGCTGCCCCCCTGGGGCAACACATTCACAGCCCAGAGGGCTCCAGGGCAGCAAATTCCTCTCGCTGGCCATCCTGGCCCCTTTGCCAGGCCCTCTGGGGTCATCTCAGTTCAGGACGTGGCAGCTTGGGCTCTGGGCTTTACGTGAAGCAGTCAGGCACCGCTGAGCCCCACACCCACCTTCCTGAGAGCAACCCCAGCGGGTGAGCAGTGGCTGGGCTCCACTGTCGCCGTTCGTCCACCTGCCCTGCTGGCGTAGGGCCTGGCTCCGTGCGGGGAGCAGTGAGCTGGGACCGCCCTGCTTGTGGGCCACTCAGCTCTGCTCTCAGCAGGAGTAGGGATGTGCTGACAGACTAGAAAGGAAGGCTGCTGCTCCTGGAGCTCAGCGGAGCCAACGGAATTGTCTGCAGTTGACTTTAATGTTCTTCGGCACAGAGCGTGTTCACCACTCACTTGGCTGAGGTACTAAAACAAACACTGGCAGGTGGGCCTCAGGCAGTCATAGCTCTGAGGTGACCTCCCTTCTGAGAGACCAGCGGCTCCCGGAGACTGCAGAGCAGACACAGAGCAGGCGGGCAGGGCCTTCCCGGCCCGTGACAGGTGGGGTGGAGGTGCACGCATTCCCCTGCATTTTCCTGCACCCTGCCCTGAGCTGTGTGCTTTGGGGCCGGCGGTCTTGTCACTCGCTCTCCCCTCTCCCGCCCCAGCTGTGGAAGCTCAGCTTGGGGTGTGCAGGCCCCGCCTGCCGGCCAGGTTGCAGTCCTGGACAGGGGCCCAGCCTGGAGAGGAGTGGACAGCCCAAAGCCCCCAGGGGCCTGAGGAGGAGTCTGGTCCCCCAGTGCGAGTTTCTGGCCTTTGATGGCAGCTCTGGGTACCCCACAGCCTGGTGCAGATGCCCACTCCGACAGCAGGCTGTGCTGAGGGGACATGGACTCCACCCATCCGACCTCCTTCATTCTGCCCCTTGGCTCTGGGGCAGGGGGTGGGTGTGAGGCCCAGATGCTGTATACTTGATATAACCCCGTCTCTGCTCCAGAAGGCCTTCCTGTGGCCCCTGAAGTCCCCTTTACTTACCTTCAAGTGTTTGTTGAGAGAGTCATGCAGTTGGCTGGTCAGCATGTGTATTTCTTCCCAGCCCCACCAGCATAGGAGCGTCTGGGGGCGCTGCCCGGGACCCAGAGCAGGGCCCATGTTCCGTATCCTCAGCCCTGCTTTTCCTGATCCCATGTGGACAGCCGTGCCTCTGCTCATCTGTCCAGCCCAGCACTGCTGAGCAGGGCCCGACTCTCTCTCATTGGAGGCCACCCAGCTCGAGACCACACCCCAGGCTTTCATCCCCACCATGCCGAGGGAGGTCACTCCAGACAGCTTCCAAACGGACAGCCCATTTGCTGGGGATTTTGCCCCCTTTCCCTCTGCAGGGCTGGTGTCTCCTAGAGTTTGGAGGCACCTCAGGGTTTCCTCTTGGTCTTGGCCTTGAACTCAGGGTTGTGCCCTCAGGCCTCCCCGCCAGTGTCTGCCACTTCAGCAGTTGGACAGCCCCCCCACCGCCTCCCATGTCTCTCTGTCTTTAGGATCTTTGCAAGAGGACAAAAGGAGAAGCTATGAGGGGGTCCCAGGGGTTCCCTCCTCTTCACAGCCCTCCCCTAGCCCAGGAACTGGAGTAGGATGGTGAGCCCCTGGGACTGTGAGCCTCCCTTCCCTCCCTCTGCTCCAGAGGACCACCTGCCCAGGGCTCCTCTGCTGGGGCAGAGGGTGCTCGTTGCTGGGACCCCATGCAACCTGGGCGGCCGGGGCAGAGAGTGGCGTGGCAAGCAAGTTTGCGTGTCAGGTTTGCCTTCATATGCCCTGCTTTCTAGGGTTAGAGAAGTGGGGAAGCACGTAAAAAACCTTAACCTTCTGAGCTGGCCAAACTTTTATTTTTTTTAATTTCTTTGTTTCTTTATACATTTTAATTGTGAACTTCATGGTTTTTTCATCTGGAGATTGTGCCATTTATTGGTCTCTGCTCTTAATTCTAAAAACACTAAAGGAAAAAATCCCCACAGAGCCATCTTCAAAAAGTATACATTCATCAAATCATTGAGTGAGTTTATATCCCCTCACTGTAAATAACACTCTTTCTCTTATTCAGGTTTTCTCCGTTTCACTTGGGCAATTTTCCTCTGATAGTCATTTTATTGAACCAAACAGGGAAACCACGTTTGCACACACTCTCTCTTTCTGCTTGATCACAAGGTCTTTATAGATAGAGTAGAACTGTGTCCTGCAGGCAGCTCCCAGATGCCTGCCTGCAGTTAGATTTCATTCAGGTTCTCATCTGTCTAAGCCATCGTTCATGCCGTTTAAGAGTAAATAAAAACTGTGTATGCTGAGTTCGTGTTTTCAGGTGTCCCTTCTGAACTGAAATTTTAAAATGAGCTCGGCTCTAGAATTTTCCTGGCACACATGTGAATTGCTGGGTGTGATCTCACTAATGTGTCTCTCGCTGTGTCAATTTAAAGTTCATGTTTAAACAGTCATGGAGCCAGTGTGGGGGCAGCCTTGAGGCCACTGGAAGCCACTGTGGGGCCTCCCAGGGTGCTGTGCTGGGGGCGTTTCCCAGTTGGAGAGCTGGGGGTTGTGCCTTTAGGACTCAGCTGGGGTGTCCGCAGTATGTCACAGTTGTAAAGGAAGAGCCCTGGCCCAGGGGCCCCTGCCTGCTATCTGCCTGTTCAAATGGGGCCCATAGTGTTGCGTCCAAGTCAGGACAGAGTGTGGGATTCTAGGCCCAGAGGGGGTGGACCGTGCCTTGTAGTGACACTTATCTCTGCACCCAGTGTGCCCACGTCTCTCCATGTCCCTCTGAGGCCTGGGGGCCAGCTGGGGGACCCTAACCCTGTGCCCACCCTGGGGACAGTTGGTGGGACCTGTGGGAAATGGCGAAGCAAGGTGTTGGGGCCTGGGAGCTGACTGGGGGATGTTCCGCCTGCTCACACTGCTAGTGGCCCAAGGCCCTGGATGTTCTGCTCTGATGACTGTCATTCACCATGTGCTGAAAGCCTTTATCTAGAGAAGAAAGTGCGACTTAGGATAGCCTGTGACTGGCAGTGGAGGAAGAGTGTCCAGGGTCGGGCCATCTGCTGCAGCCTCCCTGACCGGGCCTCCAGCCCAGTCACATCACCCCAACACTGGCTGTCAGCTGTCACCTCTCTGCTACACCTCGATATTCACACTTGACCCCTATTTCTTCTCCCTAGGTGTTCCTTCACCCCCACCCCACCCCATTCCTCGACTTTTTCAAGGGACGAAGGCCCCCATCATTCCTCCCAGGCTCAGAATGTGGACAGATCAGGGACAGAGGGCAGAGGGTGGCTGAGCCCCCTCCCACCTGTTTTGCTCAGGTCTCGCACTCGTGCCGGGCTGACCCAACCCTGCTTTCAGCACTGGGCCTTGGACTCAGGCAGCTTGGTCCTGGGCATATTCTAGCTCTGTCAAGGGATGGGGTTACAGCGAGATCCAGGGCTTGCCTTCAGGTGGCTCAGTCCAAGCAGTAAGAGAAGGTGCCCTCCTGAGGCAGCTGGCGCCCGTGATGGGGAGCCCTGGCCCTTCCTATGCAGGTACGGAGTGGGCCCCAGGCAGGGACCCTTATGCTGCTGGGGAGTCTGTGGGTGGGTGTCAGCTCCGTTGTGTGTGCCTGGGGAGTCTTCTGGGAAAAGAGCCAGTGACCTTAGTAGATTCTGAGGGCGATTTGGGGTCCACAGGAGGGCCCAGGACCTCACAGTGGGATATCCAACAGGTCAGTGAGTTGGTGGTGGCCACCCAGAGCCTTCAGGGTGAGGCTTGCTTACTAGAACTCCACGCCCTTCCTGGATGAAGGAGGCTGAGCCGGGCACTGAGCAAGCAGGCGTGTGGTCAGGCCGGCTGGGAAGGCAACAGGCTGGGAAGGCCTGGCTGGGGTGCGAGGCCAATGGCCGGGCTGGCCGTGGGAGGGAGTGTCTCCTGGCCCAGAGAGAATTCCGCGTTGCCCGCCCACTCCTCAGCACACTGTGCACCACACTGTGGTGGCCCCTGGTGTCAGAGTAGTGGTGGCGTTTAATCTCCTGTAACGTAGCTTCCTTTAAGAAGGAGGTTTGGGTGTCTGGAACGTCCGTCACCAAAATACCTTTGGCACGAAGACTGTGGAGTTGTTGCTTCAACTCAGAAGAAAGTCTGAAACCTTAAGCTTTTACTAGTCATTGTTTTTTTTAATTTGTTCATGTTTCCATTATTTAGGTTTAATTTTTGTTTATCTCATTAACCAAGCATCCAGTTTGAACCACAGTTGACTGACTGACTTGACTTTTGCTTTTCAGTTTTAAAAATCCTTACATTGTTTTCCCCCTAACTCCATCTTTGTTGGTTTGTTAAAAAGGTTTGTCCAGAGGGGTTGCGTTTATCCGGTTTGACAAACGGTCGGAAGCAGAAGAGGCAATTACCAGTTTCAATGGTCATAAACCCCCAGGTTCCTCCGAGCCCATTACAGTGAAGTTCGCAGCCAATCCCAACCAGAACAAAAACGTGGCGCTGCTCTCCCAGCTGTACCACTCACCGGCTAGACGGTTCGGAGGCCCCGTGCACCACCAGGCGCAGAGATTCAGGTGGGTCAAGAGGGCAGCGCTCTCACCTACGCAGCCTCTTCCCACCACGGCTCAAGGTGCCCCTTCCAGTTGTGCGTGGCCCTGCTGGCTGGGTGACCACGTGCAATGGAAACTGCTGGGCACACAGGGATGCTCACATCAGAAAGTTGCATTTCATGTCTCCATGCCCCCCACCTCCATCAAAAAGGTATCTGTATGAAGGCTGTTGCTTCCCAATCCCCTTTGTCTTTAATTGGAATTTGAAAAGATGGTGCAGATCCAACCAGCTCCTGGCAGAGTGAGTGTGCAGCGCTCCAGCGTGCAGTTTCTAGTGGCAGGTGGGTGGACCCGTGAGTTGAAAAGATCCTCCGAAGTCTGGGAGAGGAAAGATGCAGCCTTAGGTGTGCTTAATGCGAGAGCCGTTCTTCCTGAGTCTTCCACAGGTTTTAGACTTTTGATCAGCAGCCCCAAGGCAAACCTTTCTTCTCCATCTACCCCATGAGTCATTTGGTGTCTGACTATCATATTACATGCCTTCGGTTTAAAAGCCCTGTCCTAGAGGTGAACCATTTCCTCGCCTCCCTTAGTCTTTCCATACTGAAAATGATTCTAGTAGCCAGGATCTCATAGAACAGAGGTGATTAGAGCCAGTAACTTGAGCTCTAAACTCAGGTATGTTCTCACCTCATGGATAGCTGAGATCCCAGTTTAGGAGCCATTCTGTTTTGTTTCTGTCAGAACCTCAAGAAGTGTCATGAGGGCTCATCTCGGGTGCACTGAGGACTTTTCTCTGTGATTTTCAGATTTCCCATCTTTTTTAAAGCAGTGAGCTTGGGTAAAACCCTGCTCATTTCCACAGATGCCGTTTTTCAAGGTCTCGTTTTCATAGTCCAGTAATTCAGAGTTCTCAGCTTGGCTTGTGTTCCACAGCTGGCTTTTCTGGTTTAAAGACAAAGGCAGAGGAAGCATTTTTGGATAGAAGTGAGCTAAATTCAGTTTTGAAAGTCAGGTAGCACAGTCGGCATCACTGCTAATCGTGGGGGATGTGTGGACGGCCAAGTCCAGTGAGTTCTCCAGTCCCCTCTGGGAAACCAAGGTTGGAGAAGAAAAGATGGAGCCCAGAGGGGCAAGAGAGGAGCGTGACCCCCAGCGATGGGAGGAAGGAAGGGGCGGGAGGGAAGACTCGCCACCAGAAGGCAGACTAAGATATGGACAGGGGTAAGAAAGACCCAGAAGAGGAGAGTTTGCAGTAAGTTCTTATCACATCGAGAGAAGCCCCCAAATTAAGGAAGGGTCAGTTCTCCTTTTGTACCATTGGAGTAAAGAGTAGGGGGTGGGTTTCATGATGGCGGAAACGAAAGAAATCAGCTCCAGCAAGCAGGAGAAAACTCACAGTAATGGATACGAGTGAGAATCGTGTCAGTAAGAGACAGTAAAAGGTCACCTCAGGCTATTCTCAGTATAACATGTACGTAAAGATTTGGTTCATGATAACTTGGGTCCAGATGGTACAAAACTTGGAGGAAATGAGGTCCTTTTAAAAATCAGACTCCAGTTCTCACTGAAAACCAGCTCATACAGATACTTGGGTCCCTTTTCCCACCCCCATTTCAGTGATCCTGTGGTCTCACCACTAACGGGCCACCTGAGTTGCTCAATCAATTCAGTCATCGGGTGTGGGCTGTTTAAAATTATTCTCACAAATTCAAAATCATGGCTGGTAATGTGTCTTGATTCCTCTGTCCCTGCATTGACAAAAACCGTTGGCTTAGTGGGTAGCACTTCGGGGGCTGGTCCCTCCTCTCTCATGTTTGTCTAGAGAGTGAATCTGTGCAGTGGCACTTGAAGGCACCCCACTTACCCCCGGATCACACCCACAGCCCAAAGCCAGATTTTATTTTGGAGTAGGTAATACTTCTCCCATTATATCGTGTGGCTTCAGAGGTGCTGTATCGTGCTCAAGTATTCTTAAATTGACCCTGTGACCATTCCTCTTTAATTTGTGAAATACCTAGAGGGCCACGTGGCTTCAATAACATTTCATCATTCCCCTTCATCCTTACTGCAATGGCTACCGTTTGTAGAAGGCTTATTTTTGACATAACTAAAAGTGTCGCTTTGGAAAGGGCCCTGCGTTTTTGGTAAAGCTTGATGAACTTGCCGTTCCCAGCCATCGGTTTGGCCCTGAGCCTCCAGGGATATTAAGGCTGTCCAGAGCTGTGGGAAGGAACTCCCTGTGCCCTGTGCCCTTCACAGGAGTGTGCTGTATCCAGACACTGCTGGGCTGTGAACCCTCGGAGAGGGTCATGACAAGGGCTGTGTACAAAATTCAGGGAAAGAAAAGAAAAAAATTCGGCCCCTCCCCTACACACCGACATAGAGTATGAGGGAAGAGTTTCCTCCAAGGAGAGCTGAGGGTGTAACAGCACCTAGGAGGACCCGGAGAAGCTTCCATCACTTAAAATGTGGGATGTACAAGTGTGACTCAGTGGGACCTCCCCACACACACAGGGAGGGATGGAGGGAGCAGCTGGTCAGAGGCCACCACAGGCCATCTCTCCAAGGGAAGTGAGTGGAGGCCTGACCACCTACAGGCAGCCAGTGTCTCCCTGTGAGCCGGGAGTCCATGCCCTCCCTCCGCCACCGTAGTGAATTCCTCTCAGTTAAAAAAACTCCTGCTTGTGACCGATGGGGGTGTGCCGGCCCCAGGCACCTCACCTGGGCCCCCGCTGACCTTGACCTGAATGCTGTGCTCTCTGTTTGCTAGGTTCTCCCCTATGGGTGTAGATCACATGAGTGGGCTTTCTGGTGTCAATGTCCCGGGCAACGCTTCTTCGGGCTGGTGCATCTTCATCTACAACCTTGGTCAAGATGCCGATGAGGGAATCCTCTGGCAGATGTTTGGCCCCTTTGGTGCGGTTACCAATGTGAAAGTGATTCGCGACTTCAACACCAACAAGTGCAAAGGCTTTGGCTTTGTGACCATGACAAACTATGAAGAGGCCGCAATGGCCATAGCAAGTCTGAACGGCTACCGCCTGGGGGACAAAATCTTACAGGTTTCCTTCAAAACCAACAAGTCCCACAAATAACTCGCTCATGCTTTTTTTGTACGGAATAGATAATTAAGAGTGAAAGAAGTTGAAACTTTTTTGTTAGTGTACAACTCATTTTGCGCCAATTTTCACAAGTGTTTGTCTTAGTCTAAATGAGAAGTGAAAAGGTTTTTATACTCTGGGATGCAACCGACATGTTCAAATGTTTGAAATCCCACAATGTTAGACCAATTTTAAGTTTCTTAAGTTATTTCCTTTAAAATATATATTAAACAGAAGTCTCAGTAGACCGCGTTGCCTGACCAGTCCCTCGGGACGGTGGTGAGACTGAAGCAGGCTTTCACTTCTGAGACTGACACGCGTCTCATTCGATGTCTCCACAACTGGATAGAAATAAACAAAACGAGATATGACCTTTTAGTTTTAGTTTGGAAACTAAAGATGTTAGACAGATGCTGAGTGTGCGTTTGCTCGCCTGCTTCAACATTTTAAGCGATTTCTGCTTTGATTGACAGGAAATTGCTTTCCCAGGCAGGTCCCATTGCCGCCTCCTGCTCGCTCAGCTGAGGGGCCCTGGCAACGGTGGCCCGTCTGCCTTGGTGACCCGAGGTGGGGGGCCCGGGCCAGGCCCTCCAGAGGACGCAAGTGGGTTCCCGTAAGCCCAGGCGCCAATGGGAACGGACCAAAGAGTTTCAGGGAAACTCCAGTGTATTCCAGAGTCAGATCTCAGCTCCAGGCACGCCTGAAGATGTGTTGCTCCTCTGACTTCCCGAATTTCTGTCCACACATTGCATGCACGGTGCCCCACACATCAGATTCTGTTGTTCACAATCATTTCTCCAGTTTCCAAGAGCATTGAACACGGCTCGAATGCGTTAAGATAGCTCTGTTTTTTAATGCCCAGAAACATTTGAGCATTGTATTTCTCGCATCCCTTCTCGTGAGCGCTAGACTTTCTTCTATTTTAGTCGGGTTTTGTTTTGAAACTTTGCTTTCGTATGAACACTCAGCAGAAAAGTTACTTACTTCCTGCCAGTTATCTGTTAACAACAACAACAAAAACCCTTTGATTTGTAGTTTTAAAGATTAACCCTCCAAGTTCTCTTCATAACTGCCTTGACATTTGGGTTGTTCTGTTAATTTTCTTTTGCTTTTTTTGTGTTTTTTGTTTGTTTTTACTTTTGCATTTAAGACCATTAAATTTGATTTTGTTTTGCTCAAATTTTGTTTTGTTTTTTATTTTACCTTTTCTTTCTTTTTGGCTAGGTAAGGTACAGACGGCCCAGCCTTCAGGGAGGATTTATAAGATCTTAAGAAACAGATGTACTTGCCTCACGACAGAGCTGTGACGTGGGCCTGTGCAGTCACAGATGGTGTTGTTGACAGCAGGGAGCCAGCAGAGAGAGTATGAGGGAGGCCTGAGAAGTCAGCGGGCAGGGCCAGGTCTCCAGGCCGCTCCTCAGGAGCGCACTCTGATTTTTAGAAATAATAAGTGTATGAGGGAATCAAAACAGGATAGCTTAGTACCAGCAGCTTTTAACCTCGACGCGAGACTGAAACATGGAACGATAGGCAAGTTGTAGTTACTGATGTCATGGAATTGTGGCATTATTTATCTATTTATCTATCTATTTATTTATTTAAGTGGCCTTCACCAGAGCAGCACAGTGTCCCAAGAGGCCCCTGGGCCTGTCCCCACCCCGTTTCCCTCCTACTTCATTGAGAGGCTGCCAGCTGCTTGCATTACCCTCCCAAATGTAAGATGTTGCCATATTTTTCTCTCACAAAAGGCCAACCAAGTTCATACCTTGAGGCCTGGTCTCATAAGTTGGCTGAGTGCCAGGGGAGATCCCCTCCCTCCAGCAGAATTTTCCAGATGCTAAGTCAAAGCCAGCTTATGTGCCTTCTCCTGGAACCAAGGCTCGTTTGCCTGGATTTGACACAAAGAAGGTCCCTGCTCTGCCCCAGAGTGCTCTTCACCCCGGGACTGGGATGCGTTCCTGGAAAAATATGCCTTTTAGGTTTTGCTAGCCTCGGGCCAACATCTTCTCAATGAAGATGACATTCCCAGGTCTAAAAGTGACCCATAAGTGTCCTCACTGACGCACGTTCCTGCCAGCCCTGCTAGTGTCGTACGTCTGTCGAGAATTCTGTTGGAAGCATAGACTGAGATGACGGGCCCGCAGCCAGCACCTGCCACAGCTTCTGTCCTCCCTTCTCTTATTTGAACCATACTACTATCCTGATGCTGGCACAGATGGGAAGGAACCAGGAAGTATGTATGATGGAACTTTGAAAGTTGCCTGGAGTTTCTCAGTTCAGTAAGCTGCTCGTTTTACGTGGTGCCCACTCTGCGCAGCCTTCTAGCTAAAAACCCCAGTGTTTCTTTGGGACTTTTAATTTTCAAGTGTGTGGAAGTATTTTACTTTTGACATGTTACTCCTGAAAAATAATTGTCCAGGGAAGTGCCAGATGCTGGCCTGTGTCCAAAAAGTTCATCACATCTTCTCTAGGCTTGTTTGCAAAAAGAAGATCCCAGTTTCTGAAACCACAATCTAGAAGAAACTGTTTGAAACAATTTTTTTAAACATAGATCAATCGTATTTGTGCTTCGTAAAATGAATGCTCTCCTTTTATTTGGGAATTTTGATGAAAAAGAATTAAGAGTAGATGATGTTAATTTATCTAAAGTTTGGTTTGGTACATAAATACCAAAGAGGCTCTGACGGCGTTCTCTCTTGGCCTGTGTGACTTCCCCTGATAGGCCTTCAGCAAGCGGCTCCAAATCTGTGAACCTGGTTCTGATTGAGTTACCGGTTTTTCACCCCTTGGCTCTGCCTTTCTTTAGCCTTTCGATGTAACATGCCAAGCAGTGGTTTTCTGCAGTGGCTGTGCCTCCAGCCACACGTCCTGTGGCAGGGATTCCCCCTACTGCCACCTGCTTGCCAAAAAAGCTGAACGCTGGGCTTTCTCAGCCTGTGGGCAGGTGGTGCTGGGTGGGTTCCACCTTCTTTATTCCCAGAAGGTGAGTCTCCCCTGCCAAGGGCAGCTGCCTTAACCTTTGAGAATCCGCTCTTGGTGTCAGCGCTGGCAACCCAGGGGCCAGGGTCTGAACCGTGCTGCTCTAGGGAAGGGGGTGCCCCGCTGGGTCAGACAGACAGGTGACTCCAAAGACAGTTACTGGCAATAACTTACCCTGGGTTGCCTCCAGACTAGGGCCATGGACCGGCCCCTGTCGGCTTTCAGCCTTGAACGTCAGAATTAACACCTCCCAGCTGTTCTGTTTCACATCCGATTCCGCCTGGCTTGACCTCTGTGCTTTTTGCAGCCTTCGTGGGTTGGATAGCAGAGAATAAGAATAAGCAGCCGGGGGCCTCTTTCCCCGACCCCCGCGCCCCAGCCCTCCACCTGAAACCCTTCCCATCTTCCCAGGACCTCTGGCACCTCCTGGGACCTGAGGCAGCTCCTCAGGAAGCCCCTCCTGCTGTCCCTCAGCGCCCCAGGCCTGGCCCCAGCTGAAGCCACCAGTGCTTTCTGTGAATGGGCGCCGGTGACTGGCACCTGCTCATGGTAGCGGTGGGGCCTGAATCCCCGAACTCTGGCAGGGTTCGTGTGTCCACACCTTGGGGTTTGCCTGTGACTTCTAATGATTGTATTTTTCCACAACCCTTTGGTGACAAAGTTCAGTTTTCTGCTTGGTCTTTGCAACAAATAAATATATCACTACTTGTCAGTCACCGCGAGGAGCTCAGGTAGGCTGACTGATGGCTTGAGCGGCAACTCGAGAGACTGTATTTCACTTCCACCAGGAGAGAAGGCTTGTCCGTGGTTGGGGCCACCTCTTTACCATGTAACGCTCGTTTACAGTGACTTGCTCGGGGGTGGGGGGGCACTTTACCAACTGGTTCCCATGTTGTACAGTAGATGGCCAGACGTTTTGTATATTAGTGTGTTTTAAGTTATTGATTTGTTTTATATAAAATAATTTATTTTTCAGGTACCATTTTTCATTTTAACTTTGTTTTTACATGGGTTTGTTTTCAATAAAGTATGACACTGCTGTGCAAAGCCGCCGGTGAAGTGGGTCCCATTGTGTTCTTTGGAGGATGCTTATGTAATTAGCTTTCAAAAAATTTTTTTTGTTTTTTGGTTTTTTTTTTTTTATTTTCAGGGGAAAAGTCCTTCTCAGTTTTCCATTTCCCCAATTTGCCTTTTTATCCTTGTGAATAAATGTTCTTTAGTGTTTTAGGAGGAAAAAGCAAACCTAGATTTTGATAATCCAGAAGATTTCAGATTAATAAAGAAGCTTTGAAAGAAGACCATTTTTCAAAATTTTAGTGAAGTGTGAATATTTTTTGTCAATGGCTTTCTCAAAGAGAATGAAACTTTTGCACCATTTTCAGAGTTTTTATAGAGATGCCAAATTGATATATTTACATGTAATGGAAACATGAAAAAGTTTTATTAAACAATTGTTCATAGCTGTGTAGACATTTTAATTCAGTTTCCAAAGCTCTCAAAGTGTATTTTTGGAGTCTGGAGTGATAACGGTTTGGGGCATTAACGATACCAAACGACTCGATTGTCTGAATACTTAGTTCTTTTCACAGGTGACAGGTTTGTGTTAAACACTTGTATGTTAACGATGACTGGAATTCTGTGATATTTTGGTAATAAATGAAGTGGGATCGTTGCAGTGTGGTGCTGTAGGGGTGATGGTGTGTAACTCGTAAGCTGCCATCGCCGAGTAAAGCTCCAACCAGGCTGATTTAGCCTCAGGGGACCTCCTCCTTCTTCCTAAGTGAGCTCCGTGCCGGGGCCTTGACCCACGCAGGGCCACGTGCTGTGATCGGCTCCCCACAGCCTCACACGCTGCCCTCTCTTCCCGTGGGAGACCCAGAGGCCCCTCTTCTCCAGGCTCAAAGGCTCATGGGCTTCCTGTCTTGTCCCTAAGTGTTGCCTTTCCATCCCCACGCCCGAGCCTGTGGCCATCCCCAGTGTCTTCTGACACTCATCTCCTTGGGTGAGGGGAAGTGAGTTCCAACTCACTCAGAGGCGGGAGGATCAGAGTCTCAGGTTTGAATCCTGGCTCTCCCGCCCCTCCTCCTTAGTGTGCAACGTGGGCAGGCCCCTGACTACCTGAGCCTCAGTGTCCCCATTTGTGAAATGGGGTCCACAACACCCACCCCATGGGATCCTTGTGAAGAGGAAGACAGATCAAGTAGGTGTCCCACTTAACCATGGCTGCTATGAATCCAGCAAGCAGCCAGGGAGTGAGGCTGGGTTTGGCTCAGCAGAGAGAGCAGCCCCCAGGTCCCTGCACCCCTGGGCTCAACTGAAACCCATGGACATGCTTCTCCTGTAGTCTCTCCTAAAGTCACCAGGTTTTCTTTCTTGTGTGTGTCTTGTGGTCTGTGTTCTCCCTCAGAACAACTAGCCCATGTCCCTGCTAGAGGGGCAGGCAAGCACCACCTGGGGGAGGAGGGCCGAGCTCCAGCAGGAGGTGGCTCCAGGGCTGTCCCTTGGGTGCTCAGCCTTCCAGCAGGGGCTCTGGGGCCCCCAGGCAGCTCCCCAGGCACTGTCTACACCTGTGCACGGGGGAGAAGGGGTCTGGGGGTCAGCCTTGCCCCACGCATCGCAGAGCAGGGCTTCTCAGACCCAGAGTGTGCCTCCCCCTCCCCCAGGGGGCCTTGTTCAAAAGCAGATACAGCAACTTTGGGCTGAACTTGAGGGTCTGCATTTCTGACCAATTCCCAGGTGATACCAGTGCTCCAAGGGCCCACTCTGAGAAGCAGGAGGTTTAAGAGCACCATGAGTGGGGGTGTGCTTCAACAAAGCCATGCCGCCCCCCATCTCCACCTCTGGCGCCCAGGACGGCTTCTGATCCTCCCCTACCCTGGAATTGGGAGCCAAGAGGCTGAGCCCCCTGTGCCAGGTTGGGGAGCTCTTGGCACCACACTGTCTCAGCGGGGCTGTTTCCCCAGTTCCATTCAAGGCCAAGGCTCTGAGGGCCAAATGCCTGCATCCTTTTGTCTTTGGGTTTTGGGTGAGTTTGTTTGCCCTCAATACTTTCCTAGCACAATTGGAAAGGATTTCTGGGGGAGAAGAGAGAAAATCAGACACCAGTGTTGTCCTGGAGAAGCGTGGCTTCTGTTCAGTGATAGGAAGGACCGAGTTGTGATGTGAGAGTGTTTTTCACTGTGGAGTGAGGGGTGGTGGGTAGGGGCACAGTGAATCGGCGCCTTATCCTCTGCTCCTGGCCTGGAGCCTGCTCAGAGCAGGACAGTGGGTAGCGTGGGGCTAGGAGCCCTGACAAGTGGCAGCCCCAAGCTTTGGGGAGCCATCAGAAGTCCTGCAGCAAAATGAAAGCTGGCCAGGGAGCATTTCTCCCAAGTTAGCACCTTGCTTTGCCCACCTCTCGCGGGCTGGTGGCACGTTTCATCCCGCCCAGGATCCAAAAGAACAGACCGAACACCCCCATCCCATTCCCAGGTGTGCTGAGTGCTGGGTGTAGGGGGCCCTCAGAGGCGTCTGAGAAGGCGTTAGCGGAACAGGAGGGAGTTCCAAGGAGCTAGGAGGTCGTGGTGGGAAATGAGAGCTAGTCGCTAGTAGCACGCTGTCCACTTCATAGAGCATTTTTCCTGAACAGTGAGGAAGGTTTACTATTGCTCACGTACCCATTTCCAGGTGATACGCGGAAGCTTAGGCCATTGGAAAACAGACACCATTCAGTGCTGGTGACTTATTTTCACCAGTTTGATATAGAGCATCCTGGATTTAGACTGCAACTTAGTTTCGTGCCTCTGAACTGTCCCCTTTGGGGTTCAGCCGAGGATGGGAAGTTGGGGTGCGGAGGAGGCCTGACACCTTCTGCAGGCGGGACACTCGGCTTGTGTAACCACACGGGGGTGGGAAGGGGCTGGGCACGTGCCAGGGGCCTGGAACCACCCAAGCTCTCCCAGGGATCTTCCGGTCACCCCAGAGCTGGCAAGGGAGGATTCCTCTTGAGACCCTGCATCGTGAGCACGCAGCCAGCTCCTCCCCATTTGGACGTCCGGAAACGGTGTCCTCTGAGAGCCCCAGGGCTCCTCCTAAACTCCCACCAGAACTGGGGCAGAATTTGCAGGGCTTCTGGTTCATAAAGTATCAAGAATTTCAAGAAGCTTAACTCAAGCTCAGGCAGGGCCCTCGGCGTGGGGTCCCGTGTGACTGCCTCCATCTCTGTTAAGCTTTCTGGTTGTCTTTGGGTTTCTTCTAGACTATGGAATCTCAAAGCCCACCTTCCCCTTCATTCCAAGGACCTTGCTCTGTCCGATGGGTTTTCTCAAAGTTGAGGACTTGGTGGGGGGCCTGAAGAGTCCGAGCAGGCAGCATCTGGGCCTTGGGGTGTGAAGGCCTGGGTCCTGGAGGAAACCAACTCAGACAGCCCTTGGCTGGGTGTCGGAGAGAGCGACCAGGGCTCGGGGCAGGCCGCTGAGGGGCCCTCTCTGGTTGCAGGGACCCAGGGCAGAAGGTGGGGGTGGGCATAGGGCCGGCCGGTTATCAGGAGAGCCGGTTTGGTGGCCCAGGCACGCATGCCCTCTTCTGTCAAGTGAAGCCTCGTGGAGAGGCCTGGTGGGTCCATGGTGTAAACCACCCAACCCCTCGACCCACACCAAACAGCTAGCCGCTGGGGAATGCAGAGGGACAGGGCAGAGCGAGTCTTCAGAAGGTCTGTACAGGGCCTGGAGCTCCGGGACCACCAGGGCCGGCTGGGGTCCGGGGGCTCTAAAACTAAAGCCAGTTTTTACCTACCAGTGCACGTGAGCTTTCTCCTTTGCCCACATGAAATTGTCACATCCCAGGAAAACAGGAAAGCAGCGTGATGGTGATGCCTGGCTTGACAAGCGGAGTGCGTGGCAGCCCAAAACTTCACCTGGGGCCCCTCAGAGAGCTGTGCATGGGGCTTGAACAAAAATCTCAGGGCATCCCCTGAAAGCAGGCGTGCATGTGCCTGCAGGCCTCTGCCAGGAAGGAAAGGAACAGTGGGGTGTGTCTGTTCAGAAGTCAAGGAGGTGGAGAGCTCGAATGCTGAGGTTACCCCTGCAGTGAAGGGGGTCAGGTGTCCCTGATCCTTGGATGCCAAGCCCTTGCCCACGCTGTTCCCCCTGCCAGGAGAGGCCTTGCCTCTTGCATGGCTTCTCAGTGTAAACTCCCCCTCCTGGGCCATAGGGACTGGGCTGGGCTGGGATGGGGGCAGCACCACCAAAAGGCTTTCACAGGGCATCTGGCAGTGATATGTGTTCCCTGACGGAGGAGGCCCCAGGAGCCAACAGACTGGACTGCAGGGCAGCGTCTCCAGGTGAAGATAAACAGTGAATGAATAAAGGGAACCTCAGGAAGAGATGGGTCCCAGACAGAGGCATCAAAGTGCCACCCAGAGAGCAGAGATAACGCAAGGAGGATGATTGTTGATGGTGGAGGTGTCGGGCCCCTGGACCCACAGAAAGGCAGAAGCCTAAACCTGAAATATGCTTTTTCAAAAAGCTTTGCTATTTTTTTTTTTTTTTTGGTAATTTAAAAAAAATCTTAAAACATCCCACTCACTTCCTTTTGTGACTGAAGAAAAAAATTAAAATTTATCAAGTTATTTTTGAACCCTTTGGCCCCATGAAGATACAATCTGTAAATGTTTTCAGTGTAAAGAGATGATGTGTGTAAAGCTCCCCCTTCCCCCTCACATCCTCCTTTTCAGGACCTTTGAATCCACCCGCCACCTTTTGTTATATGAATTTTGCTTCAATTAAAATACAAAAATCATCTTAGGGCTTTCAGCTGCCAAAAGTTTGACGTTCGTGGTAGATCAGCTGACCCGATCGTGTGCGCTCAGCCCACATGGGGAGCCCTCCAGCACTCCAGTCTGGCCAGCTCACATGGGGCTATTGAGTCTGCTTGTGCACAGATACTAACATACGACAGACATTAACTAAAGACGTGTATTAGTTTGCTAGTGTGGCTTAAACAACAGAAATTTATCATCTCACAGTCCTAGAGGCTAGAAATCCGAGATCAAGGTGTCGGCAGGGTTGGTTCCTTCTGAGCGCTGGGAGGCGCAAGTCTGTTCCAGGCCCCTCTCTGCTTCTGTGATTGCCGGCGTTCTTTGGCTTCCTGTAGCCTGACTCCAGTTTCTGCCTCCACCTCCACGTGGCGTTCTCCCTGTGTGCGTGTCTGAGTCCAAATGAGGACACCAGTCATGTTGGATTTGGGGCCCATTGACTCCAGTATGACCTCATCTTCACTGATCTATAATGAACCTATTTCCCAATAAGGTCATGTTCTGAGGTCTTAGGGGTTAGGGATGCAGTGTATGAATTTGGGGAGACATAATTCAACCCACAACCACCTACAGTGTGCCAGTTCTGAGGGTACCAAGATGAGGCCAGGAGGACAGTCCCTGTCCTCATTGAGCACATGCCATGCCGGTCAAGGCTGAGCCACAGTAGCAGGCACAGGACAGGAGCAGAGGGCTTTAGAAACACGGGCAGCATTTTGACATTGTCGAGACATCCGAGTGCCTTCTCAGTTGACCTGTCATGTTCTCTTGCCTGGGCCCCAAGCCAACCTGGGTGCTGTCTAAGTCACTTAGCATATTCCCAGCTGTGTACCAGCCACGCACAGCCGAACCACATATTGCTTCACATCAGACTGGACATTTTAAAAGAAGCATGACCATGGTCTACCTGATCCTTCAATATCAGAGAAGAGCTGGTCTCATGGGAAAGACAGACATCACTGAATAACCACACAGGTTGACTGCTGTGAAGAATGGCAGAGGAGACAAATCTAGATGGGGGTCAAGGAACTGGGGGGATTTCATCCAACCAGGAGGGGCTAGAGTGGGGAGGAGGACTGAGAAGCCATAGGCAGGACAGGGCAGGAGGAATCCCAGGTCTGTGGGGCAGGGCTCTGTAGACACGGCTGCACCTGCCAGAAGCCTGGAGCAAAGCCAGAGGCACAAAGAGCCCTGGCGGGGCTGCGTTGTCAGCTCAAGACCCCAGGCTTGGTCCTGGCTATTCCCTCAGCCCCTCCATTCCAGAGAAGGCTCAAAGGCAGAGGGCATAGGAAGGATGGAGGGGGTCCCAGCCTTGACACCCGTCTCCCACTCCATCCATGTCTCAGAATCTGCCCTGGCCTGGTGGGACAGTGACTCCCAGCCCCCGGGACTGCTCTAGCCTTCCTGCCTTTGCCCTTTGGCAGTGCTCTCCTTGTCTTTGCATATTAACCATGTCTTATCTTCTGTATTCTGGTGCTTTGACATCTTGGGACCTTGGTAATCTGGGCGAGACTCCCAGGGCTGGCTAATTCCTAGGAAGAGTAAATTGCTTGCCAAAAAGTGCACCTTTCCCGTGCAAACCAGCCAATCCCGAGCTGATACCCCTAACTGCCTCCCTTATCAGATCTCCACACTCCAAGAGGCCATATTCCTCTGTCCTGATCACCCCAAGGCCAGCTGCCAGACACCTAGGGCCAGCCCCGACACCTAGAGCCTGCTGAAATCGCCTAAACTAGCCGATCCTAAGCCTGCCTAGACTTCCTCACCCATTTCTCCCCATGCAAACCACAGTGAAGTCTCCTGCCCATGTCCCCCCTCCCCCAACTCCTGAATCTTTCTTTTTAAAAATAATACGTGTGTTTATTAATTTTTGTATTGTGGTAAAATATACATAACATAAAATTTACTATCTTAATTATTGTTAAATGTCCAGTTCAGTGACATTCAGTGCATTCACGTTATTGTGCAACCATCCATCTCCAGAACTTTCTCATCACCCCAAACTGAAATTCTGTCCCCATTCACCACTAACTCACTATTCTCTGGAGGCCCTTGCTCGCTCGCTCAGGGAATGGTGCTGCCAACTTCACAGATTTAGAGGAGGATTCAATGCCTGCCGGACCCACATCACCTTGCCTGCGCCTGGCGGACAGGCCAAGGGTCTGGGCGGTGATCTGAGTCAGAGGCTCTGCCCTGATGGGACCAGCCAGACTCCCTTTGTTGATGCTCTAGTTGTGGCCAACTTCCTTCCCCTCTCTCTGCCAGCTTTGGGGGCCTGTCTGTACGAGATGGCTAATGATAGCATCCTTCTTGAAGTGGTGTGGGCTGGAGCTAAGTAGGATGCCGCCCCTAAGGGCCCGGCACCCCGTCTGGAACAGGGGAGGCACGCCACCAGTGCCAGCAGCTATTCTTACTCCTGGGAAGGAGAACAGGAGACGGAGGAGAGAGTCAGCCGGGTAGATGGGGGGGGGGGGGCAGGAGTGGGAAGGAGGCCAGACAGAAGGCAGACAGAAGGCAGCCAGATGGCGAAGGCCTGGGGGCAGCAGAAGCCCGGCGTGGGCGGGGGCCCTGAGCCCCAGGGAGGAGGCAGAGGAACTGCTGTGTGAATTTGCAGCGGCTGCCCTGACAAAGGACCGTAGTCTGGGCGGCTTACACAGCAGGAATGTATTTACTTATGGTTCTGGAGGCTGGAAGTCCAAGGTCAAGGTGTCAGCAAGGTAGTTTCTTCTGAGGAATCTCTTCTTGGCTCATAGGTGGCAGTCTTCTTGCTGGCCTCCCCTCTGTGTGTGTCTGTGCCCTAACTTCCTCTTATAAGGACACTGGTCAGATTCTAATGACCCTGTTTTGCCTTAATTACCACTTTAAAGTCTTGTTTCTTTTTTTTTTTTTTTTTAAGTGGAGGTGCTGGGGATTGAACCCAGGACCCTGTGCATGCCAAGTGTGTACTCTACCCCTGAGCTATACCCCACCCCACCTCTTAATTACCACTTTAAATGTCCCATCTCGAAATACAGTCACATTCTGAGGTGCTAGGGGTGAAGGCTTCAGCATATGAGTTTGGAGGGACACCACTCTGGCCCTAACAGCGAGTGAGGGGTCGCTGGGAGAAGGTGAGCAGGGACAGCCTTAGGCTGGAGACAGTAGATTCCTCTTCATAAGGAGGTGCCTGCTTCCCAGTCTAGTTTCCACGAGGCCAGAGGGACGATCTAGTTCTGCCTTTGAGGCTCCGCTGCGGGGTTAGATACATTCTCCTTCATCCAGGCTCCTTCCAGCCAAAAAGGGCCTCACCAAAGAGCGTGTGAAGTACTTGGCACACTGCCTAGCCTGCTGAGAGCTCAGTAAGTCACAGCTGTTATTGTTCTAAACAGTAAAATCTGATCGGCACTGTTAATATCAGAGAAAAATATCATTTAGGTTGAAAAGATTAAGAACCTGATGCTATGATGACCATCATGACAATAAAATCGGAGATGAGGGCAGTATTAAACCTATAGCCTTCATAAAATACAAGAATAAAAGGGGAAAAAAAGGAGAAGAAACTGACAAGAGACATAATTGCAGTGAGAATTGAGTGCCATCCTATGGTACACTGAGTGTATAAAAAAGAAATAATTGATCTGGCAGTCACACTCCTTGGTACTTCTCCAGATGAAGTGAAAACTTATATAAGCACACAAAAACCTGCACATGGATGGTTAGAGCAGTTTTATTCATGAATGCCAAAACTTGGAAGCAACCAAAACGTCCTTCAGGAGGTGAATGGATAAACCGCGATATATCCAGACAATGGGGTGTTACTCAGTACTCAAAAGAAATGACCTATCAAGCCATGAAGATGGGGGAAGAACTTCAGTGCATATGACTAAGTGGAAGGAGCCCATCTGAAAAGGCTCCATGATGTATGCTTCCAGCTCTGTGACGTTCTGGAAAAGACAAAACTAGGGAGACAGGGAATAGATCAGTCTTTCCAGGGGCCGTGGGGCCGGGACGGATGAACAGGCAGAGCACAGAGGATGTTTAGGGCAATGAAATTATTCTGTACACTCCTGTAATGGTGGAGACACGTCATTAAACATTTGTCCAAACCCACAGAGTGTGCACCACCAGGGGTGAACCCTAATGTCATCTGTGAACTGAGGGTGACTGTGGTGTGGGAGGCTGTGTGTGGCAGGGTGGGGCAGAGGGCTTACGGGAACTCCCTGTTCTTCCTTTCTCTCTCTCTCTCTTTCTTTCTTTCTCTCTCTTTCTTTTTGTTGAAGTATAGTCACTTTACAATGTTGTGTCAATTTCAAGTGTCCAGCATCATATTTCAGTCATCCATATACATGCATATATTTGTTTTCGTATTCTTTTTCATTACTCCTGGCACTTTCCACTCAATTTTGCTGTGAACCTAAAACTGCTCTGGAAAATAAAGTTTTATATTAAAAAAAAAAGAGAGACATGATCACTAATTTTTTTACATTAATGCCTAAATTCAGAATAGTAAGATGAATACATTAAAATGATGCATCTATTTGTAAAAAAAAAAAAAAAAAAAAGACACAGACACCACTTCCCCTATTAGTAATGTCCTAGATTAATGGGGGACTTTTGTTACAATGAAAGAGCCCATACTGATACATTATAAAGCTATACATTCTACATTAGCTGAAGTCCACACTTGATTCAGATTGTCTCAGATTTCCCCTAATGTCGTTTTTCTGCCCCAGGTTCTCTATGCTACAACTGTAACTAACAAAGCCTGCGTTATCCCCGAGTCCCAGTCTTGCCCTCCCCAGGCTGTGTAATCAAACCTCTATAACACTTAGAAAGAGTACAGGTGGGGGGCAGTCTCTAAAGTGGCCCCATGACTCCCACCTCCTAGGTTCATGCTCTTGCCTGATCCTCTCCCCTTGAGTGTGGGCAGGACCTGGTGAGACCTTCTAATGAACAAATGGGATGGGATGTCACAACCAAGATTAGGCAACAAAAGACTGAGGCTTGTCTTGCCGGTGGGCCTCTCTCACCCCCTCGGACAGAGGCCGGCTGCCATATTGGAAGCTGCTGTCGCCCCCACAGCAAACAACCCAAGAGGGCCACCACCAGTCATCAGTGGGAAGCAGAGGCCCTTCACCCACAGCCGTCAAGGGACTGAATCCTGCCAACAGCCGCGTGAGTGATCTTGGAGCAGAACCTTCCCCGAGGTGGGCCTAGATTGTGGCCCCACCAGACACCCTGGCTGTAAACTTGTAAGACACCCTGAACCAGAGGAACAGCTGGGTCGCACCCGGACTCCTGCCTGACCCGCAGAGAGTGTGAGAGCATGCATATTCATTGTTTTAAGCCATTATGTCTTCTGGATGCTTCTTATAAAAGTGCCCCAGGACCTTTAAAAAAGAGGCCCTGGAGAGATCCCCTTGCCCCTTCCACTGCGCGAGGACACACAACCTTATTGGGGTACAGTTGATCTACAAAACCTGCCCAGATTTCATGTATACAAGTTGATGCGTGCGGACACACCTGTGACCCCATCGCCACAATCAAGGTAATGAACATGTCCATCATCTCCAGAGTTTTCTGCATATCTCTCTGCATACCTCTCTTTGAAGGGGCAGAACACTTAACATGAGATCTACCCTCTTAACAAATGTTTTTAGGGCACAGTACAGGACGGCAAACTGCAGGCACTGGGCTAGCTGTAGGGCAGAGCTCTGGAACGGACTCATCCCACTCATCGCCGCATCCTCCCACCCCTGTACCCCTGGTCCCTGGCAACCACCGCTCTGCTCTCTGTTAAGCCGCCACATTTTGGGTACTCTGCTACAGAGTGGTATATAATAACACCAAGAGTCTTCCTGTGATAATCTTAGCCCTGAACCTCCGCCTTCCCGCCGGATGCCAGAAACCCATGGCCAAGAACCGGCTCTCCAGATGCTTCTCCAGAGGGTGGCTCCCTGATTGCCTTGGTCCTTGTCACTCCTGGCTTTGCCATCTGCCACACCCAGCCCACTGCAAAGCACACTCACCATATGGTGGCGGTGGGAAGGTTCCCTGCACTCTGCCATGCCCCAGCGCTGGGCAGGCCGGGGCACACGGAGTCAGTCATCTGGAGCAGCTAATGCAAAATACCACCTCCTAGGGGCTTACACAGCGGACGTTTATTTCTCACAGTTCTGGAAGCTGGGAAGTCTGAGATCAAGGTGCCGGCAGATCTGGTCCCTGGTGAGGGCTGTCTTCCTGGCATGGGGGGAGAGAAAAAGAGACAGAGAGAGAGGATCTTAACTAGTTTTCAAGTGTAGAGTATGGTCAACTATATACCCATTGTAAAAATACGTCACTCACTTGTCACCCTTACACAAGGGGCCGGGCTAATCTTCTCTGTCTTGTTTCAGTGTTAATATATGTGCTGTCACAGCAAGAACCCAGCCAGACTTCTTGCCTTTAGGCTAGAAAATGTTAGCTGGGTTGATGTTGCTGACCCTAGCCCCATTCCCACCCCAGCCACCCAGGAAAAGCCCATCCTCCGCCTGGAAACCTGTGCTATATACATAAGGCCTTCCATGTTCAAGAGATTTCATGTAAGATTCTCCAGTGGCTCTTTCTTTCATTCCTTTTGTCGATACACATGTTCATTGAGCACCTACTGTGTGCCAGGCACTGAACTAAGCAACCTGGTCCCCAGGGGGCTCACAGATTGACAAGAGTGGTGGAGACTCAGAATTCCTTGTGTGGGGCTCTCTGAAGAGCATCTGCCCACCTGCACGCCCCCCTGCCTGGCCCTTCCCCACGGGGGACCAGGGTGGTGAATGCAGAGCAGGCTCTCTCCCTGCTCGTCACAGGCTGGACCGATGCCCTGACCGACACCCTCCTGGGCCAGCACAGGACTTCCCAGTCACGCTCTCTCCCCTCCCTGTCCCTCCCGGAACAGACCCAGAGCACGGGGGTTGGGGGGCCTCTCTCTTCCTCTCCCCGGCTCTTCAACATTCTCTTCCCTCCAGCTCAGAAGGCCCAGCAGCTCAGCATGTAAATATACCCTCCCTCCCTCCCCTTAAGAACAATCAAACCCTTAGCCTAGCCAGCAAACTCAGCATCACCTTCAAACTAAGCATCACACGCTTATGTTATGGGCTTCCCAGCAAGAAGGAGACATTTCCATCGGAACGTTCTGGACAAAACTGCAGCCTAATCTTGCCAAATCAATTGGTCAGTTCAGAATGGGGTATGTTTTTCCAAGACAACAGGCCTCCAAAATCATCAAAGTCATGAAAGACTCCCCATCCTGCCCCACCAAAAAATCAGGGGGGATGCTGCTGGATGAAAGAGACGACAACCAAATGCAATAAGTGAAACCTGACTGAACGCTAGATTTGGAAAAAGAGCTATCAAACCGGGGAAAGAAGGATACTTTCATCGATTGAATTTTCATTAGTTTATCAATGAGAAGGAATGTCTTGTGACGATGGCACTGTGTCCTACAGGCTGAAGTATTGAAGGGGAAGTGTCCTGATGCCTGCAACTCTTCCAAATGCTTTAGCAAGACAAATTTGTTTGTATCTCTCTCTCTCTCTCTCTTCTCTCTCTATCTATACTAGAAAGAATGCTAAAGCAAATGTGGCAAAATGAATCTAGTGAAAGGGTATGTAAGTGTTCTTTCTTTATTTTTGGGGGGGAGGGAGGTAAATAGGTTTATTGCTTTATTTATTTTTAGAGGAGGTACTGGTGATTGAACCCAGGGCTAGTGTGCATGCTAGCCATACCCTCCTCCTCCCTTCATTATACTATTCTTGACATTTTCTTATGGCTTAGAAATTTTTCAAAATAAAAAGGTGGGAAAAACAAACAAAATACCCTCAACTCTACCACATATGTCCCTCCAGCTGTCATCCCTGCACCTTCTAAGCACCATGAAGCTTCCTCAGAGGCGTCACGTTCACTCTCTCTATGTGCTGGTTAAATAACTGACCCTCTGAACAAACCAGAAAGCTCCTGATCTGTAGTGTTTGTCAATTCCTATGCTGTAAATATTTCCACCATGGCCAATTTCAGGCTATGAATGTGGTGTCCTTAAACACAGAATTCGTGGGGGGAGGATATAGCTCAGTGGGGCACGTGCTTAGCATGCACGAGGTCCTGAGTTCAATCCCCAATACCTCTATTAAAAAAAACCAATAACAAAACAAAACCCTAGGAGAAGGGATACCTCCATTAAAAAACAACCCCCCCCCCAAATTGTAAAAGATGCAGTGGCACACATAACATGGTATTTCCAGCGTACAGATGTGATTGGTAGCATCAACAGAACATAGATGAGTTTTGAGTACTACCTTTGTTTCAGTATAATCCAATCGATTGTAAGTTTATACAATTAGTTTTAAAACAATGGCTGTTTTTAATAACTGCCTCCAAAATTCCTGAAAATTTGACAGTTGGCTCTTGCCAGGCATTATGAGCTGGCTCCAGCACTCCTCTGGATGAAAAAAAAAAATCTCAGCCCGCTGAAACCTGGCTTCCACAGCCACCATTCAACCAAAACCCTCGTCACACCAAGGACCTCCACGTTGCAAAACGCAAAGGATGATGGATACAGTTCTGACCCGCTGCCTTGCCTGAGTTCTCTGTGGCACTCAGCACTGCTTACTCCACCAGCCTTCTCCAAGGCCCTCCAGGTCCTCTTCCTACCTGTTGACCAGTCCTACCCAGTCTCCTCCATTTGACCTATGGGCCTTTGATGTACCCACCTGACATACTCTCCCTGGGTGCCCTTGTTCAACTCCATGGTTTCAACTACAACTAAGAAGCCAGCCCTTCTTCTCAGCAACAAACCTGTATAACCCAGCTATTTAACTTAGTTTGCTCCTCTTGGAGTAAAAGACATTTCAAACAAAGCCAGAGTGGAATCCCTCATCCCTTATTCTCACCTGGAGAGGGAGCTCCTGAGGGACAGGGAACGCAGATCAAACCTACCCTGAAGTCATGGAATGTTTGTTGCCTCCCTTTCAAGTTGCATAGACCAGACCACAGTTTAGCAAGGCAAAAGGTTTCAATAGGGCAAAGCACTAACCCACGACGGTACTAGCCCACCACCCCTCCCCAGTCTCAGACTGCATGTCAAGGTACCGCCACTTGAGGGGCGAAATTCTCTAGATGGAAAATAACTTCTGGGTGCCAACAGGACAGAGGCCTGAGCTTCTTCAGGGCAAGGTGTGTCAATTCACACTGAATCGATGGAGTGAGACCACACCCAGCTTGGTCTCAGCTTCCCGTTCCTTTTCTGGACCAAAACCAACAGACGCCTTCCCAAACTGCTGTAACTGTAGGCTCATTCGCTCTTGATCTTGAAGCAACTCATTTGCCCGTCTGTTGGTCACTGTCAGTCGTCAGTGAGAGCCCAAGTCAGTCACTATAGGGCTCGTCCACCGGCCAGTCAGAATGCAACTGAATCGGTCCTGTGGTGGGTGGCTCTGCCCACCTATTCCTCCGGCCACGCGAACCCAGCATGGTCTGTCGGGGATTCGCAGCTCGTGACAGAATCCTTGCCCTCAGGCTCCGCCTCTTCGCTGTCTTATCCAACCATAAGTCTCTGTCTCACAGGAGTGCCCGCCCCTCACGTCACATCCAGTCACAGGCCTCGCTCTTTCGAAATTCTGCCCTATCGGGGGCCTAGCTCTCTAGGAATTCCCCGCCCCCCGTCAGGCCACGCCTCCACCGTGGGCCCTCCTCCACGGCCCCGTCCCGCCTTGGGAGCCCTGTCCAATGATAGGCCTGTCCCTCTCACAAACACCGCCCTCAGTTACCGCTTTTCCCAGGTCCAGGTCGCACCAGGCAGACGCGGCGGCTGACGCCATCGGATCGCGCCGTGAGAAGGTCACACGGGATCCTCCAGCATGGCGGCGGCGGCGGCGCTGCTGGGAGGCTGGTGCCGCTGCCCGCGGGTAAGCAGACCTGTGGGGCCAGGGGGCGGGACTAGGGAGCTCCGGGCTCGTGACCTCCAGGGCCTCGTTTTCCCCAGGCATTTGGTCCCCTCGGCCCTTCTCTGGGCTCCTCGAGAGGCTCGGGGTTGGGTCCCTGTGTCAGCCGAGGGCGGGGCGGGGGCCCCGGAGCGAGGCCTGAGGGCGAGGGCCGAGCGTGCCGGACCGGGAGAGGCAATGCACCGAGCCGGGCAGGGAGCGGATCGCCCCTCACTTCCTGGCGGACCCCACGTGCACCGGGGAGGGAATGGTGGTCGTGGCTCTCAGTGGAGAAAGTGGCGAGGAGAAGGCAAAAAACCGTGACAATCCTTGCTCACCTTTATATGCCAGGCCCTTTACCTGGAGCATTTCCTGTATCGCCTCTCCTAGTACTCTCAGTGTAAGTGTGGAAGGTAGTTGTCCTGGCTAAGACCCTGGGCTCACAGTTGCGATAGGTGTCAAGGCGTGTACAGCGCATTCGGAAAACAGTACTCTGGTTTCTGCTGCTTGTCGCTATTTCAGAAGGTTAGGAAACTGGGAACTCAAAAGTATTTAGCAAGCTCCTCACAGTTTCAGAGCTAGTGGGGCCGCTGACTTGGTCCAAAGCTCTGTTTGATTCCAGAGCCTGACTCTGGAGGAAGGAAAATATCTCATAGGAATCTGAGTGTCAGGAGAAAGAAGGTGTTTTTTGACCCAGGACTGATTTTTTTCCCCCTGGGCTACTTGACTTTTGAGGCAGGTTTAGAGGTTGAACTTACACGTGTTTGGATTTCGGCAAGAGACTGAAAGGGAACCAGCCTTAGGTTTGGTCCTGCTCTGGGACTCTTCTTCCAAGTTAGACAGTCGTCCATTTCTATTTCAGACTGTTGCTGAAGTCAGTGGCTCCAGGGTCGATGCGTGTAGGCATCAGTTACTCTTTTGAGTAGCCATAGGAGTCGAGGCATCCATATGTACGTGTGGGATGTTGCTTAGCGTTCTGTAGACAGGAAGCAAGAAACAGGGAGAGGAAAAGTCCAGGGAATATGGAAATGGAAGAGTGGTTCTTTCACGTCATTAACATCAGTGCCCCTGGTCACTTGCTGGGTGCTTGGGTGCAGCGCTGAACAGGACCTGCATGGAGCTTCAGTTCATCGTTAGGTAGAGGAAATGGCTTTCATGTGAGGTCAGCAGCATCTTTGCCCAAGTGACTCCCCTTGTTGCCCTGCTTGGTCTGGGACGTGGGAGATTTGTTCCAGCTTTGTGCTGGGACAATAAGTTATCAATGTTTACCTCTGGAAGCCCAGGTCTCTGGTCTTCCAAGACTGGCAAAAGTAGGGTGCCCTGGTGAGAGAAGACTGCTTGCCACCAGCATCGAGGTTCAGCATGCCCATATTCAGACGAAGGGCATTAATCAGCCTGGCGCACTTAGCCTTCTTCCACCATAGGTTGGCATTTCCTGGGACCCATGTGGTTTCTACCAGGTTCAGAGGCAGAAGGGTAGATGGGGGCCCTGGAGATGCAGATCCAGTGTCTTCTCTTTCCACTGGCTTCTCAGAATTTGTGAAGATCGTAGAGTGTCTATCATGCATTAGGCAGGTGATAAAAATTGTCAGATGAGTCTCAGATGATCCCTGCTTTTCTGTGCGCCCTGCTTACCTCCTTGTCACCCTCTGATTGGAATGGATCTTTCTCTTTTCTTTCTGTATTAGAGATGCCTCAGCAGTGGAGTTCATTTCCTGACCAGCCACAACCTAGTGCCGCTCCCCCATGGTACCTATCAGATGCGCCGGCCGGGTGGAGAGCTGCTCCTGGTGAGTGACTCAGGACGTGAGCAAGTGGACAGGAGGGGGGATGTGAAAACTGACCTAGTTGACAGGAGAGGGGGCTGCAGAATGCTGCCCGCACTACCAGGGGCGTCTGATTGACAGGCATACCACATCCGAGGCCTTCGGAGTTAGAGAGCCCAGTGTGCCTGGTCCTTTTGGTGTCCCGGGAACTGCTTGACCCTGTTAAGGGTTGGGCCTCTGCCACACGGAGTGGCATGCCATCTCAGCTCTGATGGCGAGAAAAGCATCCTTCTTCTGAGCTGAAATCCGCCTCCCGCTGGCTTCCCCGTGCAGGTGCTCCGCCACGGAAAGCTGTGCCCTCTTCTGGGTGACAGCCCCCTAGGCTTTCGAGCAGAGTCACCCATCATCTCCTGAAGCTGGGTTTCCCCAGGCTATGTCTGCCCTTACTCTTTATGTTGTTCCTCCCAGATAACATTTTCTAGAGCTTTTGCCCTCCTTGCCACTCCTCTTCAACCATGTTTCTGTTGGTGCCTCACCAGCACAAGGGAAGAAAGCCCAAAACCTGACACTGTCTCCAAATCCACATGCTTGGGCAGCCCCCACCCTCTCTCCCCTTCCCTCCAGGTTACCTGCCTCAGGGGCTGTTGTGCCCCTGTGTTCAGCCCCGCCCCCACCCCCCACCCACAGTTTGCAGCCCTGGGAGTGAGCCATTGGGCTGCTGCGAGCTGGTGCAGTCCCTGACAGTCTTAGAACTCCGATTTCCCAGGAGGAATGCTGGCAGGGGCACATCTAGACCAGACGGTGGCCTGCCAACGCCAGGCCTGGCCACCCTACCTGTGGAGTGGTGCCCGGACTTGCTGTGGCCTTCCCTGGGGCTGGAGGGCGCCAGGAAGGCAGGTGCCCCTGAGGCTGGTGCCGCTCCCCCAGCACCCCCCTGGAAGTGATAGGAGCAGCCCGGCACGTGCGGCCGCTTTCCCATGACTTGACTATCTCACTGACATTCTTTAAGCTTTCTCTCTTCCGAGCCTGCTCTTAGTTATACAGGTGGTGAAGCAGGGATGTAAACCTGGTTCTGTCTGACCCTGAAGCTTGTGTCTCAAGCAGGGCAGCATATAACACCGGCTCCTGTGCCTGGAATACGGCCTCCCGGGGTCTGGCCTCTGGGGGTGTTGGGTTGGGTTTTCCTCTAGGGGATGGGGGATACCTTGAGCTTGGGTTCTCGGCGACTCTGATCCTGTGGGCTGAGAGAAGGAGGTTTGCGCCAGTCCCTAGGCCCTTGGGTGACATGTAAATCATAGCTGGGGACTTGAGAGTGGCCCCAGGAGTCCAGGGAGTAGGGCCTGTACCCGCTTCTTTGGGATGAGGGACCACAGAGCTCTTTTGACTCTAGTCCTGGGACGAGGGTCCTTTTGGGTGTTGACCTTGGCCTTGGCCCAGCATGTTTGAATCCCTGTGAGGATTCCAAGCTTGCCTGTTCCTCGCCCAGCCTTTCCCCTCTTGCAGAAGGAGCCTGGCATTTTTGTCTTGTTTTTAATAGATTTTATCTGTTTGTTTTTGGAGTGGCAAGTACAGGGAGTGCCCGTCAACTCCCTCTGCTCCTCTTCTCCCACCTGGCACACTTCTCCCCAGGATGGGCATCTCGCAGTTAGGGCGGTACTTTTGTTACAACTGACAAGCCAATATTGACACGTGACTGAGGTCTGTCGCCTGAGGTCTGTCGCTGGCATTAGAGTTCACTGGCTGTTGTACATTTATGGGATGGAAACAATGTCTGATGAAATGTATCTCCCATGACAGAATCACACAGAGTGTGTTCCCTGCCCTAAAGCCTGGCCTGTTCGTCCTCCCTCCCCCCGCCCCAGCTCCAGCCCCTGGCAATCACTGACCTTTCCCAGGATCTTAGAGTTGGAATCATACAGTCCGGAGCCTTTGCAGACTGGCTTCTCATTTAGTGATATGCATGTAAAATTGAGATGTAATTGAACTATAACATTATGTGAATCGTTCATATCTTTTCATGGTTTTGGTAACTTTCTTTTTTCTTTTTGTTAGTGGAGGCACTGGGGGTTGAACCCAGGACCTCATGCATGCTAAGCACACACTCTACCACTGAGCTTTTCCCCACCCCCACCCCCATTTCTTTTTATTGCTGAATAATTTCTCATTTAGATGTCCCACAGTTTATCACCTGGTGGTTTTTTAAAATTTATCTTTTATCTTCTAAAAGAGATAGCTGTTTCTTTTAAACTTGTTTCAACAGAAAAGAGAAAATTAAAAAGCCTTTGTTTCTTTTACACTTTTTTTCTAGTCCAAATCCTATTCTTCTGGAAACAGGAAAGGCTTTCTCTCTGGCTTGCTAGATAATATAAAACAAGAATTAGCTAAAAACAAAGAAATGAAAGAAAGTATAAAAAAGTTCCGAGATGAAGCCAGGAAGTTGGAGGAGTCAGATGCGCTCCAAGAAGCCAGGAGGAAATACGTGAGTCCTTTTGCTTTGTGAGTCCTTTTGCTTTGTGTCTCCCTCGGCCACAGGCTCCCTCCCAGGACCAGGGATTCCCTCTAAGTGCAGGGCCAGGGCAGCTGGGGAGGCTTGGTCACTGATGACGGGGAGCGAGGGGACAGGAGCCGGCCGCCCAGCCTTCCAGGTCTGCGATGAGACTGCAGTGTTCTCTGCAGACCAGCAGCGCCGGCGGGGGTTCAGAGTCCTCTGGACCTGCTGGGTCAGACTCTGCAGCTGCACGGGTCCCCCAGGTGGCCCCTCTTGCACCAAGTTTGAGATGTGCCGCTCCTGAGAGCCTTCCCATCGTGGCCCTTGAGCAAAGTGGGTAGAAGGTGGGTTCGGTGCTGGTATCGTTAATCACACTGCCACCTCACCCAGAGCATTGCTGGGTGCCTGCCAGCGAGGGGGCCTGGTGCCCCGTAAGGGGTCTGCCAGGCAGTGCACCACCCCCATCTCGCCCACGGTGGCTGAGCCTGGGGGTGTAGGCACTTGCCCCAAGCCCCTTGGGTTTTGTTCTGTTGCCCCCTGTCTCCAGGCTGTGGGTGAGGCCTCTTCCCTCTGAGTGTCCCCAAGTCACTCACCTGGATCTGACTACCTGTGTGGGTCCCGCCAGTGGGGGATTTGGCCCTATGGGAGATGGCCCCTCCTTTTCATTCAGTATGAGGAGCAGACTGAGAGGTTGTCTGGGGGCAGAGCAGGCTGAGGTTGGGGCAGGGTGGCTGGGTTGGGGTAGGGCGGGGCAGGATAATGTTGAGAACAGCACACCCCGCCACTACAGACGAGCGGATGGGCAAAATCAGCCCTTGCCCCCCGGAGAGAGACGTGGAGCCTGGGGCTCTGCTCAGGAGGGGCCTGTCTCAGCCCTCTGCTGCTGGGACCCGCTGCTGGGACCCACACACCAGGCTAGGGGGCAGCCTGAGCCCCTGGGGAGAGGGAGGGACTGGGTGGGTAGGCGGGGGGTGTGGACATGGGAAGTGAGGGGTGTCTGGGGAGGAAGGGGCTGCTGAGAAAATGCTTCTTTGGACCCTGGGCTGTCCTGTTACTGCTGTACTGCCACGAAAATCTGCAACATCCTTTACATAGAGAACCATTGAATCCGAGACCATGCGGACTGGCGAAGTGATCCGGAAGAAGCTGGGGGAGATCACAGGCACCGTGAAGGAGGTAATGGTCTCTGGGCCCCACAGCCTCTTGGCCAAGGCTCTCGGGGCCCAGCTGTTCCTCACCTCCCGGTGGCGGCAGCAGGTGGGGACATTGCCTGGAGCGGCAGGAGGTGCGGGCACCCCGGCAGGGCTGTGACTTGGCAGCCAAGGATGAGTGGGTGTAGGTGGTGAGCAGGGAGGAGCCAGCCTGGTCGGGAGGCTTCCGGAGAAGCTGAAGCCTAGCAGGAGGATGAAATGAGGATGTTTTTCTTCCTGCCTTAAGATAGAAGTGGAGAGGTGCCCTGCCCCCGGGTGGGGGTAGGGGTGGGGTGAGGGTGGGCTCCTTCAAGGGGAGGGGGACTTGAGTTTTGTTGCTTTTCTGTTCTGGGGGCTGAAGAGGGGTAGGGCCCTAAACTTCAAGGCCAGCCTAGCCTCGGGCACACCCTCCTTGCCTTCTTCCTTAGCTGGGGTTGCTGCTCCCATGCCAGCATTGGAGGGCTCTGGACTCCTGCCTGTTCTAGCCCTGAACCCCAGGGCCTAGCGCCCCAGAGATTGCACGCAGGGTTCTCGAACATGTGCGCCCAGGTCTGGAGCCACGTGAGCTCTGGAGGGCTGGGCCGCTCTTAGCCCTGGGAGCTCCTGCAGGCCCGCTGACGCTGCACCCGTCTCTGTCTCAGTAGAGTCTTGATGAAGTCAGTAAAAGTGACCTTGGCCGGAAAATCAAGGAGGGTGTGGAAGGAGCAGCCAAGACCGCCAAGCAGTCTGCTGAGTCCGTGTCCAAAGGAGGGGAGAAGCTTGGCAGGACGGCTGCCTTCAAAGCCCTCTCCCAGGTGAGCTCCCAGGTGTCCGAGGGAGCCCTTGGCCCTGACCTGCTCCAAACCTGAGAGCCAGAGTCCCTGTCTCTGAGCTCAGCCCTAGAGAGGCCTCACCAGGTGGTACACAGCATACCCGTCCTCGGCCCCTCCTGGCTGGGTGGCCTTGGGCAAGTCACAGGCCCTGAGGAGCTACAGGTTAAGGCACCAAGAACCCCGGCCTGCTGTCAGCCTAACAAACCCCTTTAGCTTGTGCTCATGACCCGGAGACTGACTGGCTCACGATTACTCCAGGTCCTGAGCTTACGCTGTAAATACTCGTTGGAGCCTCCCACGTGCTTGGCCCTCTACTGGCCCTGGGGCCACAGGAGAGAAAGTCCAAGCTACTGCTCTCAGAGGGCCTGGGGACAGGGAAGGGGACAGGCAGTTCCTGAGCGACGCGAGACAGGGACGCCTCAGTGCCAGCCAGGCTGAGGGAGCAGGCCCTGCCAGCTCGGGGCACCCCACGCAGCTTGGTGTGGCTGGTGCGAGGCCATAGGGGCTGAGGGTCATGCATGGGAGTTTGGGTTTCATCCTGAAAGCACAGCCACCCAGTGCCTGGCGAGGACTCTAGCAGCAGCTCAAAGGCAGAGAAGGGTCTTGGGTGGTGGGGGCAAGAGGAAAATGGGTTCCAGAGGTTCAGGGAGGTAGAATCCGCAGGCTTTGGGTCAGCTTGGTTGGGGGCAGTGGGGCAGAGGTGGATCTCAGGATGCCCCTCTGGCCTCTAGTCCCCATGAAAGAATGTTTCCAGGGAGGGTGAGGAATCAGGTTCAGAATCTGAAGTTCATCTGGGGCAGCAGGAGGCATCAGATGCTCTTGGAGGAGGCGGGGGCAGGAGTCAGGCAGAGCTGGGGCCTCCCCTCAGCAGTATGCCTCCCCCTGAGGCTTCAAGCCTGGGGGTGGGGTTGACCAGGCATGACAGGCCAGCGCTGCTGGTCTGGGGTGTCAGGGAGGCCCCCGAGCGCCCCCATGGCATGGCTGTGTTCTGCAGGGTGTGGAGTCGGTAAAGAAGGAGATTGATGAGAGCGTCCTGGGGCAGACGGGGCCCTACCGGCGGCCCGAGCGGCTCAGGAAAAGGAAAGAGTTTGCTGGAGAGAAACTCAAGGAAGAAAAAGTGTTTGAGGCCAATGAGTAGGTACCAGACTGGCTGAGGGGCCCACCCCTCTCACCTCCATTTTCAGCACCTGCACTGTTGTCCCTTTTTGAGGACCCACAAAAGGTTCCTCCCAAGTCATTTCTTGGAGTTGCTTTCCACTTGAGATTCTCTGCCTCCTTTGAGAGAATTGAGGGGTTGATGGGGTAGAGAAGGCCAGAGGCCAGGCGGTGAGGACAGGTCATCACACCGCCATCTGGCCGCCCCCTTCCCTGGGGCTATGGGAGGGCCGGAGGGCCGGAGGGCGTGGGGCTTGGGACAGCAGCTCCCGGCTGCCGCTCAGCGGCCTCCTCGCCCTTCCCAGGGAGGCCCTGGGGGTCGTGCTGCACAAGGACTCCAAGTGGTACCAGCAGTGGAAGGACTTCAGGGACAACAATGTGGTGTTTAACCGTGAGTGGGCACGTCTCAGAGCTGGGTGACGGCAGGGTGGTGACGGTGGGCATGCATTGGGTGCTCCCCGAGTGCTGGGCACAAGACAGACCCCCCTTTCACAGAGGAGGAAACCAGGGTCAGAAAGGACTGATCACTTCCCACAGAGTCGCCCCGTGAGCGGGTTGCGGAGCGTTGGCCCCAGGCGGCCTGAGGGACACACCCAGTACTTCTTGGCTGGTGGGGGTAGTGGGGCACTGCCATCAGGGCTGTTCACTGTCTCTGCTGGAGCCAGCATGGTCGTGGGGCAGCCTCCCAGATGTGCAGTGGGCCTCTGATGAGGAAGCAGGCTCAGAGGTGCCCCCCCATTTTCCTGATCTGCATGGGGGCCCACGATGGAGTGGGCATGTCC
Organism: Camelus bactrianus; assembly: GCF_048773025.1. NCBI lineage: Eukaryota > Metazoa > Chordata > Mammalia > Artiodactyla > Camelidae > Camelus > Camelus bactrianus. Next base: position 26,677,123 of record NC_133560.1, read on the forward strand.
TTCTGGAAGAGCCCCTGACTCCTGACCCTGCCCCCTGCAGGGTTCTTCGAGATGAAGATGAAGTATGACGAAAGTGACAACGCTTTCATCCGGGCGTCCCGCGTGCTGACGGACAAGGTCACAGACTTGCTGGGTGAGTGGTCTGCCCCAGGACTGTCCCCCCACCCACGCCGGCAGCAGGGAGGGGTCCCCAGCCCTCACCCCACCCCTGGCTCGGTTGCACCCAGGGGGCCTGTTCTCGAAGACGGAGATGTCGGAGGTGCTCACGGAGATCCTGCGGGTAGACCCCGCCTTTGACAAGGAGCGCTTCCTGCAGCAGTGTGAGAATGACATCATCCCAAACGTCCTGGAGGTGGGTGCTGGGCGCCAAGCCCCATGGGCCTGCCCCAACCCCCCACCTCGTGTGTGCGCATGGCTGGTGCTGGGGCCCAGTGGGAAGTTCCAGGGGCACTTGGCTATGGAAGCAGTCTTTGCTCTGATCTTGAGAGGCCTGACCACCCCATGCCCGGCCATTGTCGGACAAGCAGCTCTGAGAAGGAGGACATCTGTGGCCCCGCAGGTCCCCGGGCTGCAGCTCTGACCGCTCTTCCCTGTCCACAGGGTGTGCCCGCCCCAGGGACTGAGTCCCTCACACGCACTGGAGCCGGGAGCTCCTGGCTCTCTGCGGAGCCCTCTTCCTAAAGTAGTTGTGAGGGACCAGGTGTTTGTGTTTCAGGGACTTTTCAGGGGTGGGGGAAGCTGGCTGCTGCCCCTTGGGGAGCCTGAGGGCCTTGGGGAAGCCCCTCAGGGCAGGAAGGCAGGACCACCACAGCAGCCCAGGGGGCTTTCCCTCTGTAGGGTCCTGAATCCTATCTTCTGGTCCTCTTGCCTTTCCTTTGGCTCATAAGCGAGGAGGGGGTGGCTTGCTCAAGGTCACCCTCCATGAGGCCCCTGCCCGCGGTCGGCTGCTCTTTCCCTGCCTCCTCTCTGCCCGTCTCTGGCCCCCAGCCCTGGCTGGAGCCCGGGCATCCTGCACTGAGCCAAGCCAGAGGCCTTCGGAACGCCTGCAGGCAGCCCATCCAGTCCCATGTGGATGCCTGTTCCCTCCTCCTGGGCTGCCTCCGCGTAGTCCTTCCTGTGGAAGCTTCCCTCATCGCACCCCGGGAATCCTCCCGCCACTTCCCCCCTGCCTCACCTGGGCGTGGGGCCTGACGGCCCAAAGCTTCATCTCCAGGGGAGGCAGGAGGCCATTCCTGTCCTCCTTGGCTCAGTTTCCTAGCCAGGGTGAGAGCCCAAAACAGTGTCCCCTTCTCTTCTTCCACCAAACCCTCGGGACCCACCCCAGTCTGCCCTGTTGTCCTGAGAAAGGCTTGAGCTCCCTGCGCACATGCAGGAGCTCCGCTCCTCCTGCAGCCTGACCCGGTCTCCCCTGACTGAGACCCTCGGGGTGGGGGTCTGCAGAGGAAAGGTGCTCACTGGAGAACATTCTCCAGAGCTTTCCTGCCTCAGAAGCCCACTCATTCTCACGCTTCTTTTTTCCTTCCCTTTTTAGGCCATGATTTCTGGAGAGCTTGACATTCTCAAAGACTGGTGTTATGAAGCAGTGAGTGCTCGCTTTTTTCTTTCTTTCGTTCTTTTTTCTATATAGTCCTAAAAAGAAATCACAGTTTGGAGAGGATCTGCTCAGGAGGCTCATCCTGGGAAGGGCCCGCCAGGGTGGGGGGCCCTGGGGTGGGGGTGGCTGCAGGCCAGGGCGAGGGACAGCGGCTAGCTCTGGGGCGCATTAGATACTCCCCTGGTGCTCAGGGGTTGCGGGTGCTGGACAGCAAGCAGGGTGTGAGGCCCCGGGCCCGCGTCACCTCCCTTCCCTGGGCCAGAGGTGCATCGTTGGAGTCATGAGGGTGCAGTGCAGACACAGGAGCAGCTCCAGAATGCGCGGCGCCAGACAGATTTATCAGCTGTTCTCATTGTGAGAACCTGAAACACAGATCAAGACAGACATGGATAGATTCCCACCCGGGGAGAAGCCTGTGTCCAGAGGAGGGGCTCTGGGTCCCAGGCCACAGGCTGACCTGGACCGTGTGGCAGAGGGTCAGGCATCCTTCAGAGCACACTGTCCGCCCTGCCCGTTCTTGGAAGCCATCTTGTCACAATGGGGCTCCCGTCTGTCTCTCAGTCCACTTCGCCTCACCCTGCTTACTCCCTGACCTGCGCTTCTTGGGGTTTGGTTTTTTACCCCTGGCTTCTTTATATTGAGCAATCCAGAGTCTCTTGGCTGATTCTATTCTGTACTCAGCTCACAAACAACTTGGAAAAAGCAGAGGAGATGTCAGATTTTCTTTTCAAATACTCCCCTGCACGGTGACTAATCCAGCAGGCATTTATGAGTGTTTTTTTTTTCCTTTCTTTCTTTCTTTTTTTTTTTTTAACTTTGGGACCATTAGGATGTGCTGGTTATCTCTGCCAGAGAGCTGCTGGTGCCCCTGGAAACGCAGATGAAGTTGCAGCCACTCACACGGGGGTATTTTTAAAATGTCATCTCCAAGAAACCACACACAAAGTCGGATTGGCACCTTTTTTTTTTTAAACTCGGATCAGTTATTTCCATAAAAGGTGGATGCCTTTGGGATGTCTGCCATTGTGGTTGCTTGTTGAGATACAAGGCTGCATGTGTCACTGGGGCTGTGCCTGGGGCTAGGGAGCAGGCACAAGGGGATGAGGGTGTCATTTGGGGGGCCCCTGCGCCCCAGAGGAAGAGCAGGGTGCCTGTGGCTGACGGCTACCCACAGGGCAGGTCGGTGAGAAGGAGTTGGACCCAGGCAGCTGGCGCCTGGGCAGCCGTGGGGTAGGATGAATCCTAGAAAAAACGTTTGGTTCCAGGCCAGGATGCACAGTGAGGTGAGCATTGGGATGTCCAAGAGCAGCCAGAGAGGCCCCAACTTCCCGCTGGGAGTGTGTTTCAGGTCGCGTTCCAGGAGCATCACCGAGCTCCCTGACTAATACCGCTTTCATTAGCGCAATGATGGCACCAGCCTCCCTGCTTGGACCTGTGCTCCTGGCATCTGCCACCCCTGGTGCAACACACCCAGGCACTGGGAGCTGTTTCTGGAAGGTGTGTGGGCTGGAAGCATGGAAACCGTGCTGTTGAGCCCACCGGCAGGGAGTTTCCTAGTCCTCGGCCACCAGCCCCCGAGGGGTGTGGTGCCCTGGCGTGGCTTGCGCATGCGGGTGGCCGGCCACGTGGGGATATCTGGCTTCTTGTTGCAGACCTACAGCCAGCTGGCCCACCCGATCCAGCAGGCCAAGGCGCTGGGCCTCCAGTTCCACTCCCGCATCCTGGACATTGACAACATCGACGTGAGTGCTTTTTCCCAGGGGGGCCCAGTCGACCCCGGGGTGGGGAAGGTGCTCAGCAGGGAGGGGTGAGCTCCCTGTCCCCTAAGGAGCTGCAGCATTTGGATTAAATGACCTGGAGGATCCCTTCAGTGAGAGGTTTCCATAGCTCTGCAATTGGGGCTTCTTAGGCAAGGGGTGGCCCTGGGGGTGCTGCTGCCCAGACCTAGGGCCCCCCCGAGGTCCCTGAAGGCAGTGCTGCCCCTGCACTTGAACTGAGAAGGGTGGGGGCTTTGTCAGGGAGGCTCAGGCCCCCAGGAGTCTGCTCCGCCACAATTTCCTCCCCGAGGAGGGCTGAAGGTGGGCCGGTGCCCACTCCCCTCTGACCGAACTGTGTGCACACAGGCCGTCCCCGTGAAGCCTCCCTGCGCCCACACAGCCTCAATCTGGGGAGCCTACGTGGGTCGTCAGCAGCTCAGACTCTGGCTCACAATTGGGAAGTGCCCACCTGGAAGTGGGCCAGTGGGAAGGGGCAGCCCTGGGGTTTGGGCTCAGGCGGGTCCTCGGGCTCTTTCTGGGGGCTGGCCCGATATGTCGAGGTGCCGAGGGCTCCTCCTGGCCATGTCCTGGGAAGTGGGGGTCCGCACCTGATGGGAGCAGCAGGGAAGGGTCCTGGGACTATCCTCTGAGGCCTGCTCGCTCTCTTGGTCCCCCTGCAGCTGGCCATGGGCAAGATGATGGAGCAGGGGCCTGTGTTGATCATCACCTTCCAGGCCCAGTTGGTGATGGTGATAAAGAACCCCAAGGGCGAGGTGGTTGAGGGCGACCCGGTGAGTAAGCGAGGGAGAGGATGGGCAGGAACTGCTGGGTGGGCTGCCTTGCCCTGATGGCGGTTCAGTCAGGGACTGCGTGGGGACGGCAGGGCAGTGCCTTGAGAAGTCCCAGGGCCCTAGGTGGGCCTGCTGGAGGTTAGAGGCGGCTGATCCGTCTGGTTTTACCAAGTCCTGAGTTACAGCCTCTGTCTCAGTCTCTGCTTGGGACCCCCCAGACTTGGGCCAATAACCCAGCACCCCTCATCTCCAGCCCCTCCCAGCATCTCCCCAGTGTCCTGAACCTGCCCTGCCCCTCGACAGCCCCTCGTCCCAGTGTGGGTGCCGAGCCCACTGTCTGCCTCCAGCCCTCACCAATTCCTGGTTCTGCAGGACAAGGTCCTGCGGATGTTGTACGTGTGGGCACTCTGCCGAGACCAGGACGAGCTCAACCCCTACGCAGCCTGGCGGCTCTTGGACATCTCTGCCTCCAGCACAGAGCAGGTCCTCTGAGCACAGTGGCCATGACCAGGGGCTCTGGGGCAGGATCGTCACTGCAGACACGCAACAGACTGGTGTCCACCTGCAGCAGCTAGACCACTAGGCCCAGGACTGTCGGCTCTGCCCCCACTCTGCCAGGGTGGCTGCAAAGCTAGCTGGATGGAGCAGGGCGGGGAGGGGGCTACAGCACCAGCCCCTGCACCGCCCTCTGCCCCATGGGGGCTGCTGACCAGTGGACCACAGAGCCACACAAACCAGACTGTGCCAAGGGGTCCCTAGCCCAGGGACTGCCTCCCAGGACAGAGTGGTGGGGCCTGGGCCCACTGGCCACAGCAGCCAGGCTGTTTTAGCTCCTTTTTTTTTTTTTTAAAGAGTGCCCTTATTATTATCCTGTACATACGCTGGAGACTTGGAAATAATAAAACACCAGAGTGCAGGAGAGCAGCTTGGGTAGTCAACACATGCTGTCTGTCACTGGGGTGGGGGGAGATGGGACTGAAGAGGGCTGGCGGGGGCCGGCGGTCATGGTCACTGAAGGAACTGCAGCAGAAGAGAGGGCAGCCTTACCTTATCCTGGATGTGTGTGGAGGGGGTGGGGGAGACGGTGATGAGATAAGCTAAGGAGGCCTTCAATGACCTGCTGCGGTCTCCTGAGGGTTGGGGTCCCCGGAGCTGGAGGCTCCTGAATGCTTGATGTGTTTCCGGAGGCATTAGGATCCCCCAAACAGGGAGTTTGTGTGAGGGGTCAATCGCAGAGAATGAGGGTGTGGGAACTGAAGTCGGGCTGGGGATTTCTGGGGGTGCTTGTGGGGGTAGGGAGGGCGAGGTTCTGGGTGTTGATAGCTCCTTGGGCCCGGAGGTCTCTCCAGCGTCTTGGGGCTGGGGCTCGTTCTCCCGGAGGGCGGGGCAGGGTCGCGAGCCCGCGCGCCGCTCCCTGCGCAGCCTCCGCCCCCCGCGGCGGCCCCGCCCCCCGTCGCCATGGGAACAGCCGCGGCGGCCCGGCTAGAGCGCGGCTCGCCTGCCTCGGTCTCCGTCGCTCCAGGGGCGGGTGAGGTGGGCTGAACCCGGGCCGCCGCCGCCGCCGCCGCCGCTGCCGGGAAGAGGCCGAGAGCGGAGCCCAAGCGGGTCCCGGAGGAGAGCGCGGCTGCCGGGCGCTCTGTCCCCGTCCCAGTCGAAGCCAGGGTGAGGGGCGCGGCGGAGCGAGGGTGGTGGGGGAGGGGGGTCCACGGGACGCAAGAACAAAGAGAGGGGGGCGGGAGAACCGGGTCTCGCCCCCGCCACGCCGCCCGGGCCGCGCGTTCGCACCTGTTGTGCGCGGGCCGGCCGGGTCGGGGCTCCCTCTCCCTGCTCTTAGCGTCCCCACCTGCGTGCACGCCCGGAGTTGGGTGCCCGCGGGCCGGCCTTGGGCGTAGCCCGGGGACGGAGGCGCAGGCGGCGGCTGGGGCTCCGCAAGGTAAGGGGGCGGCGGCGACAGGGCTACGCGGGGGCACGGGAGGGCGCAGCCTCATCCCCGCGTCCCGGGCGGGTCCCTTCCTCCGCAGGGCGCGCGGCGATGTGAGCCATGAGCGCGACGTGGACGCTGTCCCCTGAGCCGCTGCCGCCGTCGACGGGGCCCCCGGTGGGCGCAGGCCTGGACGCGGAGCAGCGCACCGTGTTTGCCTTCGTGCTCTGCCTGCTCGTGGTGCTGGTGCTGCTGATGGTGCGCTGCGTGCGCATCCTGCTCGACCCCTACAGCCGCATGCCCGCCTCGTCCTGGACCGACCACAAGGAGGCGCTCGAGCGCGGGCAGTTCGACTATGCGCTGGTCTGAGCTGTGCGGCGCCCCCAGCCGGCCCTCCGCGGGGTCTCTCCCAGCGCTGATTAGACGGGGCGCCTCCAGGCCTGGACCGCGTTCGGGATCCTGACCCCGAGCCCGCAGCCCGAGGCGGGAGGGCGTTAGAAGACCAACCCCTCCCCGCTCAGACCCCTCCCATCTTCGTGCCTTTATCCTGCCCTGTCCTCTCCAAAACTCACCGGCCTGGCTGGCCCCGACTCTGAAGTCTGGGTGGAAAGAGAATCCTCCCCACCCCAACCCCAGCGTGTAGGTGGCTCTACTATTGGCCAGCCGCCAAGCATGAGTGTCATGTCCGCTCCTGGATTTGGAGACCCCCGTGTCCCTTTTCCTCCCTCCCCCACCGTCTGGCCATCCTCACTCCCCCGCTGCCAGCCCCTCTTTAGTGCTGAGCCCCTCTTTGGGTTCTGGCCCCGTGGGGCAGGCTCTCCTGGGCCCACGGGGTGGATCCTGCATACCAATATGCCCTGCGCAGCTGGCCCCGGAGACAGAGCCTGAAGAGCGACAATGGCTGCTGTGTCCAGGATGTGTGGCGCCTTCCGTGTGGGGAAAGCGTGGGCAGGGACCCTCCTGCCCCTAGCCCAGGCCCTAGTTCAGGTCAGCGCGCTCCTCCCTTACCACCTCCAACCCTTATTTGTCCTCCTGCCACCTCCCTCTGATCCCTTCTGCCCTCCTCCCCACAGGCCTTCCCCCTGCCTTCTCATTTTTCCCTGCCTCTGAGCCGATGGTGATAATAAAAGCTATTATTGAGCGCTTACTGCATGCCAAGCAGTGTGCTGAGTTAGCTCCTCCTGCACATGGCCTGTTCCCTCTTCAGGACCCAGTGAGCCCTGTTTGTATCCCTGTTCTACAGTCCAGGAGATTTGGGTCCAGGCAGGTTGTGACTTGCTCATAGTTGGATTCTGGCCAAGCTAGAATTTGAACCCAGGGCTGACTTCTGCACACTCTTAACAGCTGCCATGGGCTGGGAAGCACCCAGATGCATGCTCTGGGGGGGCTGATGTGTAGTCATCTCAGTCCCCTAGCGCCAGGGACAGCCAAGGCTGCCCTTCTTCCTTTGGACTTGGGGAGACGCTGGGGGCTGTGGAATGGACTTAAGCCTGGTAAGCATCAGGAATGGGGTGCTCTTAGCCAGCCCTGCAGATTGTCTCCAAGAACTGGCATGGCCTCCTGGCCCCATGACCTCACCTGTAGCCCCAGACCTCTCTGATCTGGTCCCTCCGCCCCTCCGTGAACATGTGCACTTTGGAAACTGCGGGTCTGGTGCTGTGGGTCATGGAGTGGGCTGGCTCTGCTCCACAGCCCGCCTGGGAGCTGCGTTGTGAACCCCCAGGGAGCCGTGTGCAATGTGTGTGGGGAGAAACAAGTGTTTCTATAAAAGGAAGGCTGTGTGAACACACAGGCGCTGTGAACAGAAAATCTACCAACTCGCAGAGGACTGGTTAGATTTTGGGGGAGGCTGTGCTGTGGGAGGACAGCTGGTTCCCCCACCTGCCCTCACCAACTGGTGGGGTCCCTCATGACCCTGTGCAGGGAGACCCAGCTGCACATCTGGGAATTTGGAGCCTTTGACAGCAGCTAGGACTCCAGCCCCCTCGTCAGCACAGCTCTGCTTCCCCTTCTCTGCTCCTAAGGCCCCTCCAGCTCTCCCTCCCCCACTTGCTTCCCTAAGGCCACCTCAGGGCCTGGCTCCCCTCCCTCCAACTTCCTGCCACATGGGCAGCCCACCCCAACCCTCCTTGGCTGGTGGCCTGGCTCCTCCCACCTGGCTACCCTCTCTCTGCTGGCTTCTCCCCTCTTTCTCTATGCTGAAAGGCCCCAGGATCTAAAAACCTTTCCTGACATCAGTCAGGCTCAGGCCTAGACCCTCCAAGCACCAAGGGTCCCCTCATGACCAAAATGAGGTCACTCCAGATGGCATCGGACTGGACCTGGCAACAGCAGCCTTTAGTAATGACTGCGCCCTCCTCCCTGGCATGCCTCCCCTTGGTCCCTGGGACCCCAAGCTATGGCTCTCCTACCTCTGATTCTCTCTTTGGCATTTGGGGTCCCCTCCCACCTTTAACCCACAGGAAAAAGAGAGCATGGGGGTTTGAGCAGAACTTTATTCGCAGTTATAGAACACAGGATGCAGGACATCAGAAGGGATGAGGGGCGGGGGAGTATTTGATGGTGGTTTCAGCCCAGCCACCTGGCTGACCATTCCCTTGCCATTTCTATGGCTGAACCCCATACCACTGTGCTTCCATTTCTGAGGCCCCTGCTGTGTGAGCATTTTAATGACCAACCTGTACTGCACACTGTCAGGGACCTTCCACTTTTACCAGATCCTTGTGGCAACTCAAGGCCAGCCTAAGCAGGACTGAGGGCTGGGGGGCTCACAGATGTCTGCTGTGTCCTCTGCCCACCAGCCCCCTCATCTTGCAGGGGGTGCCACCTGGCCCAGAAGCTCCAGGGGCACCAGGAACGGGTTCAAGGGGCAGACCCCAGCTGACTGCCAAATGGGTATTGGTTTGCTGGGCCCAGCATTCCCAGGGGCCTGAGAGGTGGCCTGGCCAGCCGCCTCTTGCCCCCTGGAGCCTGTCCCATCATCCTCAGCAATGGATCCCAGGCTCCCACTGGAAGGGTCGGGCTGGGGGGCCGTCAGGCGTAGGAACGTATCCGACATATGTTCAACCAGGGCAGCGCAGGGCAGTCGGGACAGCTCCTTGGGAAGTGCCATGAGCAGGTCAAGGACCACAGCTGACTCTGGTAATGGATCCAGATGGGTGAGGGGAGGGTGGGGCTTTCCGCCAGGGTCCCCCACCCCAGAGTCCCAGCACCCTCCTCCTCACCAGCTGCGGAAAGCTCAGGGCCAGGGCAACCGCGGGAGATGGATGATAGGTACTTGTAGATCTTCTCAAAATCCACAGAGAAGTCTCCCTCAGCACACGGGCCAGCTGGGGACTCAGAAGATGCCTCTGGGGCAGGGCCTTGGGTCTTGGGGGCAGGGCCAGGAGCCTCCTGCCCTCCAGGGGCCTCAGGGCCCAGGTCCTCCTGCCCTCCAGGGGTGCTGAGGAGCAAGTGCTTGCCACGAGCCTGCGTGGGCTTGGGGGGCTTGGAGTGCAGGAGGCTGAGGGGCTCCGTGGCGCCGATGGTGAGCACCTGGCAGGCAGGGAGGTCAGGGAGGGAAAGGCAGAAATCTTCCCACTCTGCCCTGCAGGAGACTGAGCCTTCCACCTCCACCAAATCCTCCCTGACACCGGGAGGAAGGCACCACATACAGGAGATGACACAGAACTTTGGACACTGAGGTTCAGGGTGTCTAAGGACTGTCCAGAATCACAGAGGTGGAGTCTGGCAAGAGGAATGTACCCAGGACTCAGGTCCCCCTTATTTAGACTCATATATCTGACCCTGTCCCCCAGGGACACCCCCATCCTGCCTGGGGGATTATACCTGTGAGAAAGCCACAGTCAAGGCTTCCTCCAGCGGGCCTGTTATCTTCTCAGCCAGATCCATCCACACCTGGGTGGGGCAACCATAAGGTAGGGATCAACCCTCAGGAGTTCCCCAAGCTCTACTCCTTCTGGGGCTCCCCTGACCATGCTATCCCCCTCCAACTCCCTCATTCCCCAGGGGCCGGCCCTGGGGAGCCTTGCCCTGCCTCACCTCGATGGGGGCAGGGGTTTGTGTTTCTCGGCGCCTGGAACCCTGTGGGCCACCTGGATGCACCCTCTGAATGGCCTCCCGGGCCACTCGGCCCTTGAGCTGCCGAAGAAAATCCTGAATCTGGGGAAGTGAGAGGAGGAGGCCAAGTGGGACCTTCTAGAAGCCCAGGGCTAGGCAGTCCACTGCCTGCTCCAGGCCGGCCACTGCTCCCTAACCTCCCGCTAACCCGGCGTTAAGGGGTTACAGTGACTCTGCCAGGGGGTTGTCGGGCCAAGGCCCCTGGTGTTACCAGCCACCTGACAGAGGTAAGGACCAGGATAGTTCTGGCTCCTCCCCGCGGCCAGGGCCCACCCCCATGCTAAGTACTACTCCATTCACCGCCCCATTTCCTGACTCTCGCTTCAAGCTTATCCCCGCCCAGTCTCGCTGCGCCTTCCGCCCAGTCTGGGGCCTCCGCTCGGTCTTACTCGCAGTTCGCCCCGCCCCTCAGCCGCACCACTTCCCGCCCCCGCCCCGCCCTCAGCTTCTCGCAGGCACACGATACCCAGCCTCGCACTAGCCCCGCCTCCTCTGCGCTCATCCGGTTCCTCAGCCTCGCCTCGCCCCCAACGGGTCCTCGGCCCGCCCACCCCAAGACCCCGCCCCCGCCTCACCCAGGGCCCGCCCCTCCTCTAGCCCCGGATACATCCTAGCCCCGCCTCCAGCCTCGCTCCCTTGCCTGGACCCCTCTCACCTCGGCCTCGCTCCGGCCCGGCAGCTCCCGGGCCAGCTCGGAGGCATCCGGCTCCGGCTGGCCCCGTCGAGCCTGCAGTAGTCGTAACAGCTGCCGTTTCTCGCGGGCGCCCCAGGCCGTGGGGCCGGTCACCTCGCCCAGATAGCGAGCTGGGGCCGCTCGCCGCCGCTGCGGGGGCTTCATGCCGGTGAGGCGGGTGAGGGCGGTGTCGGAGCTCCTAGGCCGTTTCCGTGGTGGGCGGGGTTACGGGGACCGCTGAGGCCAAAAAGCCCCTCGCGGAGGCGGAAACAGATGGGGGCGTGGCTCTGCGTTTGCGAGTCAAAGGGACATGCCTCGATGGGAGATTTTGGGGAGACTGGCCTCCAGCGCAGGCGGGGACGGACGAGACCCTCCCGCGTCCTCATTCTATCTCATTTGTGAACTGGAGCCGTGACCTTAGGTTTCTTGCCCTCCCTCCATTCCAGGACCAAGTCTTCTGAAACTCTTAACTGTTTTTTGCTTGACTTCTCGAAGAGGGATGGGTCCTGGCCAGAAGGCAGCTATCCAGTCGTAGCTAAGAGCCTGAGCTGTGGGGTCGGCCAGCCCTGACTTGTGAGCAAGTGATCTGCTGTGCCGATCCTCAATTTCTTCAACTGTAAAATGGTCCCGCCGTTGCCTATGCCCCGGGAGGAAGGAGCTCGGTCAGAAGGGATTTAAGGACCTTTAGGCTAGACGGAGAGGAGACTGGAGCAGAGGCCTGAGGTCGAGGCCCTAGCGAGGGTAGGGTCCGGGCGGTGGGAGTGGCGAGCGGGGAAGTCCTGGCTTTGAGAGGGCAGCTGGGCTGGTGCAGGGGTGGAGGAAGGAGATGAGACTTACTTGAAACTTGAGCTGGTGAGCTTGGGCGTCCCTTTTTGTTTGGGACAAACTGCCCTTGGTCTCCCCTGGCCCGGATCTGCGCACCTATGTAAGGGCGTATGAGCCCCACTCCAAAGCGCCACCCCTCCAGTCTGGACTCCTTTAAGCCCGGAATCCCCATCCCCGCGCCATAACAGAAAAGGACTTCAGAACTCAGCAAGTCAGACCAGATGTTTATTTTGAGCCCAGGTGAGAGGGTGGGAGCGAGGGGTCGCGGGGCGCAGGAATCGTGGTCCCATAGGGTCCGAGGTTAATGGCAGCCGGTCCAGTCCTGGCGGGCCTGGTCCGAGGCCGTGGCTAGTGCGTCTCCAGACCCTATTGGGGGCGTTCCATCCCTGGGGAGGGGCGACTCAGGCTGAACCGGGAAGAGGACACTACGCAGGTCAACCCCTTCCCAGCCGATCACTGGCCGCCCCCTCAGTCTGTGTGCCGGGGTGAGTGTGGGTGCTAGGTCTGAAACCCGAATTCCCCTTGCCTAGTGCCTGTCTGAGGTGTTGAGGCCCCTTCTTGCGACGCTGAGCCTACAGTTGGCCGCCCGTCACCCACTACCTAAGATCGAAACCCACCTCCACCAAATGTGATCTTTTGCAAGTTAATTTTTTCTTATCTCTGTTATGGGGATTATAAGAGTATCTACCTGAAGGTTTTCACGAGGATTAATGTGCGTAAAACATTTAGAACTCTGGCGGAGAGAAGGCGCCATGAAGTCATTATCATCACCTCCCTCCTCCAGCCGTCCTACTGGCCCCACGTTACACTCCCGCTTCTCTCTCCCCCATCACTTACCTGCCTCATTGGGGCCTCCTGGACTGGGGGCAGCTGGGCGAGGCTCTCGGGGCGGGACCGGGGGTGCGGGCACTGGAAAGGAGAGAGGCTGGCTGAGGAGCAGTAGGGGTTGCTGCGCGCTGGGCCGGGCCAAGGGCGCCCCCTGGGGGCTGCTGCAGGCGTAACGGAGACAAGTCTAGGGATGGTCAGGCCCCGGCTGGCTGGGATCGCGGCGACCGCAGATCCAGACGCGCGAGAATAGGCTGTGAGCCAGACAGAGGTTGGTACCTGAGTGCGCGCAGACGAGGCCGAGCCCGGCAGCCAGAGCGGCGCCCAGCACGAAGGCGGCCACCACAAGCGCTACCACCGGCGCGGGCTCCAGGGCCCCCGGGGCAGGCGCGGGAGGCTCCGGGCGCACAGTTCTGCCGGGGATGCCCTTGGGCGGCCCTGTGAGGAGTACAAAGCTAAGATTTCGCCCAGGCCCTAGATGTCCTCCCTACCCCCTCTTCCGGGCCCCAGGGACCCCCGCGGAGGACTACTGCGCGCTCACTGGTGGGCAGCCGCGGCACCGTGACCACGATGGGCTGCGTCAGCGTGTGCAGGTAGGGGCTGTCGGCACCTAGGCTCTCATTGCTGCCACTGCCGGCGCCCGCGCACGCCTCATCCCGAGGCAGACACTGGAAGGAGGAGGAGGCAAGAGACGGGGATATCAGGGCCCCGTTTCCAGGTGATGGTCCCCAGGGCTTCTAAGAGATCTAAGTGTCCGGCCCGCTACTGCAACCAGGAGTCACACTACTCGATCCCTGGAAATCTGGCCCCTTAAGGGTCCCTGAGTCCACCGCCTAAAATACACAAGCAGCTAGCAGCCCATCCACGGGAACTCCAAATTTCAGACCCTCACGGAGGTCACACAACCCAGCTCTCTGAGCACCTAACCTGTGAACCTCAACTATCCAGAAATTTGGCCCCTCTGCAGCCTCCCAGCTCTGGAGGGATGTCAGAGCTCTGCCCATGAGGGAACCCAGTGCCCGCCCACTGCTGTCCCCTGAGGAACCTTGCGCAGAGCCCCATGGACCCCCTCGGTCTTCCCGGGGCCCAACCCCAGCCTGAGAGACCCAGTGCCTCCCTCCAGTTCCGAGCTACCCCTGTCCCCAGACTCCAAAGTGCCCCAGTTCCCAGATCCCAAAACCTTAAGGGGCTCCTCCCTCAGATGCCAGAGCCTCTTGTGCCCAGCCCCCGATGGGCCAAGGCGCCCAGTTCCCAACCCTGCGCCCGCGCACCGGCGACGGCGGTGGCAGCGTCGGAGGTGCAGGCATTCGGCGAGCAGGCATCCGGCGGGCTCCCCGGAGGCGGCGACAGCGGCTCAGCTGGCAGTGCAAGAACTGCACAGAGGCGTTGAAGACGGGGCGCAGGCGGAAGCTGAAACGCGTGGGGCGGAGGGCACCCGGGAGCAGCCGCTGTGACGGGAAGGCGACCGAGGAGTCGGCGGGGCAGCCCCCTCGCAGCAGCGCCAGGGCGGGGCCGGGGGCCGGGCGAGAGGACGGTGTCACTGAGCAGCGGTGCAGGGCCAGGCCCCAGAGCGGAGAGGGACGGGCCAGGGCCGCCTGGGGGGCGGGGTCGCTGTCAAGATAGGCCGCCCCCACCGGCCCCCACCACCTCCCACCCCGTGGCTTCCGCGCGCCCCGCGTCCGCACCTGCACGAACACGCGGCTGTCGGCCGGGACCTCGAGCGGCCCCGCGCGGCGCAAGAAGCCATCCTCTGAGTCTGACAGTTTCAGGCTGAAAAGGGGTCGGCGCAACCAGGGCCCGGGCGCCGCGGGGAACAGGGGCGCTGGAGGGGAGAAAGGGTGGCAGAGAGGAGGGAGGGCGCGCTGCCCCTTAAGCCCCCCTGACAAACCTCCTCTCCTCCGCTGCCTTCTTTGGAAAATGAAAGCAGTTGTGGTGGAGGATTCACCCCTGCTCGGCTCCGAGCCTTGCACCGCCAACGGAAAAGCTGCTGATATCCCCCTGGAGAGCCCTCCTCCCAGACCTCGATTGCTCTACCCGCGGTGGGCGAGGGAATCCGTGGCCAGGAAGAAGTGGAGGGGCGCCTGATGCGGAGGGTCAAGCTGGGTGAGGTCAGAGATCCTCCCTTTTTGGACTCTCCACCCCAAGGGCCCTGGGGCTGCTCTGTGGCTGCAGCAGAGCCGGTTTGCCTGGGGGTGGGGTGGGGGTGGTTGCTGAGCCCACCCTTTCCTTTCTAAGGGGAGGCAGGTGCTGTCATCAAGGGGAGGGAAGAAAAGCAAGGTGCTCTTCCCCTAGGCCACCAGGGTCTGGGGCTTCTCCCTTTGTCCAGGTTCCTCACTCCCATGCTGAGGGCAGCAGCAGCAAAGGGTGGAGGCAACAGAGGAGTGTGTGAGCGCCCACCCACAGGCCACACCACCATACAGACAGCTGCCTTCAGGAGGCACTCAGCTGGTCCAGGACCATGGGCACACATGGGCTGCAGTAATGTTTGCACAGACTGTGCCCATCCCACTGCCCTTGGCCTCACCGCGGCTGCTGGAGAAGCTGGGGATCCGAGAGAGCCTGGAAAATGGGGGATGGAGCAGACCCCACCTCCCACCCACCTGCTCCCCCAGGCTGGGTGGACAAGAGGTTGCACGAGAAAGGGCCACGCAGGAATGGGCCTGTGCTGGGCCACGTCCCCACTCCTGTACGTACCAGGTGGCTGGCTGGACGGGGTGGCCAGCCCCAAGAGCAGGGCCAGCAGCAGGAGCCTGGCGCCCAGCATGCTGGACTGCCTGGGGCAAGGGCTTGCGGGGTGTGCGGGGCTGGCGGCAGAGGCACCAGTCCAGCAGCACCCAGGCTGGGCAGGTGGGCAGGCCGCCCTGTCCTTGGTTGGGTGGCCACTTGGGGAGGCAGGAAGTGGGGGCGGTGGACTGACGGGCCGACATCAGAGCTGGTGCCCAAGGCCTGCCAGGGATTAAGGGCTCCTCTCCCGCCTGGCCTGTGGCTACTGGGGTGGGGGTGTGTGAGGCCCCTCACACTGGCCACTTGATATGGGGCCAGTCACTACAAACACTACCCTACCAGCCCCTAACCCTGCCTCAGTCTCCCGTCCATGCAGAGGCCTCATCCACCAGAATGGTGCTGATCCACCAGCCCCACCACCCCCAAAGTCAGGGCTCACGGCCCCTTCGCCCATTACACTGCCAAGTCCTGCCTGGCTCACAACACACCACAGACTCGGTGGAAGAAAAGGGAAGGGTTTTATTCTCGAGCGTCTAAGGATTTACAAACAAGGGTGTTTCATTTTAAAAAGGGATGGGGCAATACTGGCGGCCTGAGAAGGGGCCGTGGGCCGGTGGGCCAAGCCAGGCCACCCCAGGCCCCTGCCTGCCTGCTCCGCCCTCTGCCTGGTCGAGAGGGATGGCTGGTGACTGGTGACGGAGGAGGAGGAAGGCATGGGAGAGGCGGGGGAAGGAGAGGCTCTCGCTTAACACTGAAGGGATGGGGCGGGGGGGGGGGGACGGGCGGACACACACTCACAAAACAGAAAATAAAGTTAAATAAAAATAAACCCCGGCAGCTGGCCTTAGGCCCCAGCGGCCCTTGGGGCTAGCCACAAGACCTTCCCGGCTACTCACAGAGGCCCCCCGAGGCGGAGCCTGGCCAGGGGAGGCGAGGCCAGGCCTGTTGGCCCCCACCCTGCCCCCGTCCCCCTACAAAGGGGATGGGAGAAAGAGGAGGTGGCCACCCCCCGACCCCAAGGAAGGGGGAGGCAAAGAGAAGATGACCGAGTACTTTTTCAACATGCGGAGTTTTGTGACTATCCTAGTAGTAAGGAGTCAGTCGGAGAGAGGGAGGGACAGGGATACCTGGTCTAGGTCACCTCGGCCACTTCCAGCGAGGCTCCTCACCTTTGGTGTTGGTTGGGTTTTGTGGGGTTTTTTTCTTTTTGTTATTTTGTTTTGTTGTCCACTTGATTTGCATGCATTACCAACAAAAAGGAAACACACTCCCTCCTGCTCTGGCTGCTGCAGGGGGCCCCTGGGGGTGGGCCCGGGACTGGCCAGCTCTGGGTGAGTCGAGGGGCGCTCAGGGGCACCACAAGGGCGTGATAGACTCCACACGCCCAGCCCTTGGCCTGCCCCACCTCTGTCCCTGTCACACATCCTCAGACCCCCACATCCACTCCATGCACCCTCAATCCCTGCCTCCCTGGGCCTCATGGGCCCCGCTCCCACCATCTGCTCCCACTGCCTCCTCCCTGCCACACCAGCGCCTGCCACCTGCCACCACTCCCCACGCCTGCCTTCCCTGAAGGCCACCCTGTGTGGCCACGGCCCCGTGGGCTCCCTCCACACCCCCTGAGGTCCTTGACTCACCCCTGCAAGCTGTGGCCAGTCACCAGCCCGGAGGGAGGGCCCCCCAAAGCCCACCTTTGGGACTAGTCTCTCCCAGGCAGTGGCCCAGGCCCCCACGGCTTGGTCCCCCGCCCAGCCCCCCAGAGCCAGTGGGTGGGTGGGGGCTTCCACCACAAGCAGCTAAACATGACTTTGGTAAAAGTTTCTGAAGGTACCGACAAACCCCATGAGAACAAGCTCTTCTCCTCCCCCCGCCCCCCAAACACCCCACCAAGTACAATAAAATACAAGAAACTCCAAAAAGGACCCCCTGAGATCAAAAAGAGAGAGGAAGAGACCAGCCCCAGGCCGGCTGCAGTCAACGTCCAGCCCGCCTGCCCGGGGTGAGGACGCCAGCCGACAGACTCATCGCTTGCCGGAGACCTAAGCGGACCCAGGGGTCCCGCCGGGGGTGGCGGGGCCTGGGCCTGGGCTAGGAGAGAGGCAGAGGCCGGGAGGGAGACTGGGAAAGCCGGAGAGGTAGAGAGGGAGGTGCCAGAAGAGAGGGAGACGGAGCCAGGGCGTGCGTGTGTGTGGGAGGCGGCAGTGGTGACAGCGCTGCAGGTGAGGGAGGGTGCGGGATGGGGGTTCTCTCCCGGCCCCTGGGGGCCGCCCCAGCCCAGAGGTTACAACTGAATAAATAGCGAGTCTGCTCGCGGCCTGCTGTCTTCCGTTCACAGTGTCTGTCGGGGTTGGGACGCGCACGGCCGGCTGACCCCAGGACGGGAAGGGCTGGGGCCTGATGGGCCCATCTGTCCACGGCTTGGGGGCAGGGAGTTGGGGGTGGGTGGGCGCCCCCTACTTTCTGTCCTCAGCCCTCGGTGGCCGTCTAGGTCCCAGGGCTCCCCCGGCGGGCAGCTGGGTGGCCGGGTGGGGAAGGGGGGCCTGTGGCCATGCCCCAGCCCCCGGCGGGGTGCCCGCCGCCGGCTCGGCTACCTGAAGAAGGGTAGGTGGTGCTGGCTCAGGACTCCGCTTGTCCGTGGGGATTCGGTCTTCGCCATGACATCCTTGAACCAGGACGCCACGTCCACTTCCAGCGTCTCATAGCGCTTGATGAAGCTGTGTTCCTGGGGGATCCAAGTGAGGGGTGCAGCTTAGGACCTGGGCGTCTCCCCTGTTGGCCTTGCTTGGGTCCTGGGTGTCCAGCTGGGCGGGCTGGGGGGGTGCTTAGGACAGGCCTGGGAGAGCCCCGGGTACTCACAAGTAGCTTATTATACTTTGGTCTCTTCCTGTGATCTTTAGTAAGGCTGGAGAGAGGAGGAGAGAGAGAAGTGAGAGCCGGGAGCAGGGCCTGGTGGCCCTCCCACTGAGTCAGGGGTCTGGGGGAAGAAGTGGCTGCTTATCCCTGTGCTGACAGCCGGGAAGGCAGGGAGGCCCCAGGGGTCTGCACTTAGGGCCCCCCAACCCCAGGGGCACTGTGATGCCTGTGGGAAAGGTGGGTGGGCTCCCCCCGGGAAACTCCGAGGGAGACATCCTGCTCACTTGATCCTGCTCCCTGGTGCAGGACACCCAGAGCCCTCAGTCCTGGGGCACCCTGGCTTGTTCCAAATACCCACAGGGCCAGATGTACCCTCGGGCTGGGTCCAAACCCAAATCTCGGCTCCCAGGTCCAGGCCTGGCTCCTGTCTGCAGGCCCCTCTCCACCCTCTCCAGCCTGACCTTGCGTCGCCTCCCAGAGTGGAGGGCCGGGGCTCCTCACCAGTCTTTGACGAAGGACTGAAAGTCCCCCGAGAAGCCCATGTGACCGGGCAGGAGTGGGGGTTCTTCCTGTAGGACTTTGGTGAGGACCTCAAAGTCCGTCTTGCAGTTCTTGTAGGGAAACTGTCCTGTCGCCAGCTCCACCTGGGAGAGAGACAGGCAGGGCTGGGCTGGCCGAGGACGGGGTCCTGCCCTCCCCTGGCGCCTGCTTCCACACCCCAAGAAGACCCCATCCCTGGCCTCCAAAAGCAGCGCCCCCAACTCACCAAGGAGATGCCCAAGCTCCACACGTCAGCCCGGATGTCATAGTCGGGTTTGGTGGGGTCAGGAGGGTCGATGCGCTCAGGCTGCCGGTGGGAGGTGGGAAAGGGTGGATGTACCCCTGTGGCTCGGGTGGGAGCAGCGCCCAGAGCCCTCACACCCCCACTGCCGGGCGCTGCTGAGCCCCACTTACTGCCATGTAGGCGGCGCAGCCCGCACTCCGCGTCTTGGCCTTGGAGTCGACCAGGCGGCCGCTGATGCCAAAGTCGCAGAGCTTGATCTGGCCCCGCTCGTCCAGCAGGATGTTGGAGGGCTTGACGTCGCGGTGGATCACGCCGTGCTTCTCCTTCAGGTAGTAGAGCGCCTTCACGATCTGTGGCGGGAAGGTGTGGGGACGCTGGTGACAGGGGTGCAGGCATGCGGCCTGGGGGCCGCCCGCCTGGCCACACCCTACCCGGCCACTCACCGCTACCGTCATCTTGCCCAGGATCCGCTCGGGGATGGGGCCCTGCATCCGCTTCTTGAGCTTCTCAGCGCACGTGCCCATGAGCTCCATGGCGATGAAGACGTCTGTCTGCAGGGGCAGCGGGCAGCAGCTTGAGCAGGGGTGCGTGGCTGTACCCACCCCCCTGCCCACCCCAGGGAGGCTCCAGTCCCAGGAAGCGGCAGGGGCACAGGGCTGGCTGAGAGACCAGTCTGCAAGGCTTGGGGAGGGGTCCCCAGGGCTCACGTTGGTGATGAAGGTCCCGAAGCACTGCACGATGTAGGGGCAGTCGTGGCTCTTGAGCACCACATCCAAGTCCATGAGGATCCGCTTGTTCTCTTCCTTGTTCCCCGAGCGCCGCATTTGCTGCACAGGACAGCAGGCGCCTCAGTGCCAGGCCTGGGGCACAGGGCCCACAGGGGCGGGGACCAGGCTGGGGACAGGCTCACCTTGACGGCAATGACGTGCCCTGTCTTCCGGAAACGCATCTTCCACACCTGGCCGCAGGTGCCACTGCCCATCTCCCCCAGGTTCTCCAGGTCATTGATTTCCGCCTGGTAGCGCTGGTGAGGAGAGCCAGGGCTGGGGGGTCCAGCGGGCCTCTGCTCCCCACCCCTACGCTGGACCTCCCAGCAGCATCTGGCCCACCCCTGGGGGGCCGAGGGAAGGGTGGTACCTGGCCCCCGATGGTCAGGTAGCCCGTCTGCTTCATGATCTCCTGCAGCTTCTGGTCAATCTCGATGCTGAAGAAACAGGGAGTGGGTGCCATGGGAGGGGGTCCGACCAACCCAAAGCAACCCCAGCCCCCTACACACAAGGGTTCCCATGGATCTCACCGGCTCCTCCCTGGGGCTGGCCCCGCACTGACCTCCCGACCCTCCCCCGGCAGCTCCGGCAGCTCACCTCTCCATGCTGCGGGGCGTGAACAAGGCTGATGGGAGCCCCAGCATGTGGCGAGGCCGGGCGGGGGGCGTGGGGTGCTGCGGGGAGTTCTCGGAGGACGGTGAGCGGCTGCCCCCATCGTTGGCCAGTGGGAGCTGCAGGGCTGGGGGGGGTGAGAACCAGGAGGGGGGAGGGGGTTAGCTCCCAGCTGGGCCCCTCCTCTCCCCCTCCTCAGCATCCCTCAGGTAGGCCTGCACAGCCCCCGCCCCCAGCCCACTCTTAGGGCACCTTCTCCCGCCCCCAAGACCTGGAAGCATGTGCAGTGGGCTGGTGGGGGAGGGGTGGTCCCATAGGCTAAGGGTCCACCCCAAGTCTACCCTGACAGAGAAACGGGGCCCAGAGGCTGGCGGCATCCCTCAGCCAGGCGGCCTCCCCGCTGGGTCCCTTTCCTCCCCACCTGGGCCCGGAGCCACCACACCCACACTCTGGACCAAGCAAGGCAGGACCACCGCTGGGATCAGCCTGAGCCCTGAACTTGGCTGCACAACATGAGTGAGGTGACCACCCTGGGGAGAGGGTGGGCGAGGGACCCAGGCTTCCAGCTGCCTCGCCCAGCATTGTTTCAGGGTCAGGGAGGGCCACTCTGGCCAGCAGCAGGGAGCCTCCTGACCCGGCCTGCAGAGCCAGGGACGGCGTGGGGGCCAGGACCCCAGGCTGGGCCTGTGTCCTTCAGGTGAGGGGACCCAGGTGGCGCAGCCCCTCCAGGGGCCAGCGGCACTCAGGGGGGTGGGGGTGGGCACTGGGCCAGGCGGGGAGTTTGGTTCTTTCCAGCGGCCTGCATGCGTACAGCTTGGACATGCTACAGGCAGGCGGGCAGGCAGGCGGGCAGGCAGCGGGCACCCCAGGATGGGCAGGCGGCATTAGGGGACGGGAGGGCAGAAAACAGACAGTGGGAGCTGAGACTTGGGGCCCAGCTGCCTAGGGGAGGCACTGCAGAGACAGGCCAGAGAGGAGCCTGGGATAGGAGAGCAGGTTCCCTGGGGGACTAGGAGCCTCCCTGGCCAGGCCAGCCACAGGGTGGGGAACAGAAGTCAGCATGGCCTAGAAGAGACAGGTGACTCTCCGGTGAACTCTCCAGCCCCGGAGCCCCTAACATACAGCCTCCAGAAGGGAGCCCCTGGCCGGGGAGGCCGCTGGCTACAAGCAACCCCTAGGCTCATCCCCCTGCGGAGAGCAGGCTAGGAGGCCTGGGGCTACCATTCCCCACAGCTCTCAGCTGACACCCCCTCCTCTCTCCCCACCTCCTGCATGGCCCACCTTTCCCTCCCACAGTTGTCTGCGCACCCAGTGATGCGGGCCCAGTGACCAAGGGGTAGAGAAAGACAAGGTTCAGCCACTGGCAACTGGGCACTTCCCTTGCCCTGTTGGCCCAGGACCTTGACCACAGCCAGAGCGAGGGGCAGGTCTATGAGGCTGGTCTGCAATCCTCGGAGGGTCTGGCAGGAGCGACAGAAGAGCATGGGGACTCCAGGGACATGGCCGTGCCCAATGCCCTCTGCTGGCCTGGAGGCCTTTCCTTCTGTGCCCTCCCTGCTGTTCCAGCGCCGCTTCATTAATATTCCTGCTTTTCTGCTCAACCAGGGCCAGAATCAGAACCTAGTCCCTCCCTATCTGGCTGGACGATCTCTAGGCTCTTGCTGGCCCTCGTGCTCTCCCAGCTAGGACCCTGGAGACACTCTCAGGGATCTGGGTCCCTTTTCTGCCCTGCACTGTCAGCTCTCTGGGGTGAGGACCCCCCCACCGCACCCAACAGTCCTCTGGGACCTCTGAGGGCTGCCCCAGAGCCCAGGGCAAAAGGTGTGGGGGATAGAGGCTTCCAGCTCGCCCCAGGAACTGAAGTGATATGAGGGGGCCCGGTGTAGGGTGTCTAAGGTGGGGGGAGGTATACAAAACCCCTGAAAACACAGTGGTGACGGGCCAATGGCAGGTCGGAAGGGCAGAGTGAGAGCAAGAGGCTGGGGTAGGGAGGGTGGAGGGAGAAAAATGAATGAGAGGAAATGAGAAAGGACACTGGGTTGGGGGGGGCAGGGGGCATGCGGCCATCAGGAGCCACAAACGCACCAGGCTGTCAGTCAACGCGCACGTGCACACGCACAGCATGGCACAAACCCCACGCACATGCAGACGGGAGATGACACGCCACAGAGCCAGCTCACCGCACGTTTTTACACACAAACGCATGCATGCACACACACACAGACACACAGACACACACACACCCCACCACAAAACTGCCCAATCTAGTCCCACTTACATACACACACAAGGACCAACAGGGCCAGACGCCCACCCGGCCTCTCACACACACCCCCACGCACACAGATGTCCCCCACTCATCTGCTCCCAGACCCACTGGCACCTGCCCTCGGGCCCTGGCAGGGCTGTTTCCTCTACTTCCATCCCTGCGCTCCCCTCAACCTCCCAGGAGATTCTACTCCAATCCCACCTTCTCCAGAGGCTTCCTCGACTGCCCGTTGCCCCTCAGAACCCCCAACCCTGCTGCCCTGTGCCTTCCCTCCAAGGCACGGTGGCCCCTCCACTTCTCCCTACCCCCACTGCAGCAGAGGGATGCGGTCCTTCCTGCTCGCTACAGTGTCCCTGGGCCCAGAGCCACACAGCCTAGGGGAGGCAACATGGGTTTGCTGAACTGTTGAGGTGGATCGGCTGGCGCAGTTCGCGCACCGGCCCAACTTTCTCTCCCTCTTGCTCAGGCATGCTTGCACACGCACGAACACTCGTGACCCCCTTGGCAGGTGACAGACTCCCAGCCAGTGAGGGAGCCTGTTTCCTCCTCCAGGGAGTCCAAATCTGAGCCCGAGAGGAAGGGAGGAGCGGGAGGTGAGAAGACACAGAGGAAAAGACTGGGTGGACCAGACGCTGATGATGTGGAAAGACAAAGTGAGAGTGAGGGGAAAACGTGTGCATGCGCGCGCGCACACACACGCGCGCGGGCGCACACACACACACAGCATGGGGGACAGGGGATGGCATTCTGCGGCCAGGGCAGCGGTTAGGTCAATGGTGCAGACGTCCAAGCGGCGATGACAAAAAGGCTGGTACCTGCTCGTTGGGACGGGGCAGGAGCAGGGCTTAGAGTGATCACAATAACTGGATGGGGAAAAGGAAGAAAAAAAAACAACACCACGATAAATCACAACAGAAACAACTGATTTGTCCAAAAGAAAAGAAATCAAATCATAATGAGGAGGAGGGGGAGGCGCAAAGATGGGTAGAAACCGACAGAGATGGGAGGATGGGATGGAGCAGACACAGACACCTGGAAGGGGGCTCCCCGGGGGCCTGCTCGCCATGAGCCTTGCCGTGCCTCACTCTGCATCTGGGACAGCCGCCCCGAAGGAAGCCCAGGCCCGGTACTCAGGACTGTCTCGTCCACGCTGGGGCTGGGGTGGGGGGAGCAGCACTGTAGAGACCAGCAGGAACCCTCTAGTCCTGGCCGGGCTTCCTACCCCAGGCAGTGTCCAATGCCAGCACTACCGCCTCGGGCTTTCTCTGGACCCCCAAGAACAACCCCCATCTCCAGCAAGAACCTACGATGACCCAGGTTAGAAGAGGGAGGGATGGGGAGTGGACCCTACACAGGGATGAGGCTCAGGCTGGGTGAGCAGGGAGATAAGGAGGTCTCTTGCCCCTCTGTCAGGATGACCCCACAGGGAACTCCAGAAAATACAAGAGTCATTTCAGAGGGGATTAAAAAAAGACAACTTGCTGAGTCAAGAGAGACACAGAAAGCATGTGTGTGGGGGGCAGAATCTGATTCTCTCTGAGCTGTGAGGATCTGGGGAGGGGGTTCTGTATGATGTAACAAGGAGACTAGATGGGGTCGCAGTGATCCCAGGCCGGGTGTGGGTGTTGACTCCAGATGACAAGATGCCAGGGAGGTAGGCACTGAGATCAGGGAATCAGGAAGGAGGTGCAAGGGCACTAGGATGCC
Organism: Camelus bactrianus; assembly: GCF_048773025.1. Taxonomy (NCBI): domain Eukaryota; kingdom Metazoa; phylum Chordata; class Mammalia; order Artiodactyla; family Camelidae; genus Camelus; species Camelus bactrianus. Next base: position 26,701,344 of record NC_133560.1, read on the forward strand.
TAGACAGCATCACACTGGGGCCTCAGGTGTCCCTGAGCTGGATGGGTGTGGATGTGTGCAGAGAGGAAAGTCACTTGACTCAAAGTGACAGTTACCAGGCTTGGGAGTTGGGTGTGTATTTCTGGAGGAGCCAGACACAGCTGCTAAAATGGTGGCAGTGAAACTAGTCAGAGGAGCATGAGGGGACCTGGTGTATGTGAGCAGGCTGTATGTGGAGGGGGGGATTTGCTGAACCCAGTGACAAGGTCCCAGACAGGGGAAAGGGAGCTCCAGACAGGGGAAAGGGAGCTCCAGACAAAGTTACAAGGAGGCAGGGAAAGAATCAACAGATTGGAGGCACAAGGGGTGGTTATACGTGGACAAGTGAGCTCAGGTGTCCCCAGGCCAGGTGTATGTGTGCGAGCGTGAGTGGATTATCTGCTGAACCTGGATGACAAGAACCGAGCTGCGGAGCGCAGGGAGGGGGCCTCTTGACACAGTCCCTGAGATGCCGGGAGAGGAATCAGCTGGTCAGAAGGGATGTGTCCATGTCTACGGAAGGGCTGGATGTGGTCGCGGTCGCAGGGAGTAGGAGCACGGCTCGCGGGTGATAAAGGCTCTTGAGGATCACAGTGATGGGGGAGGATCAATAGGCGGGAGGCCTCGCCAGGAACCGGGTAACTAGGCTCCCAAACCCCGTAACGGGGAACCCTCAGGCAAGGAGAGGGCTGCCCAGGAGCCCGCCGGCCCCACGCGCCCCGGGTCACCGTGACCCTCTCCCCGCGAGCGGACAGCGGGGAAGGGGGCGGAGAGGAGGAGGAGCAAGAGCGCCCCGGAAGCAGGGGCGGGGCTTAGATGCGGGGGCGGGGCCTCCCGCAGCGCGCGCCCCGCCCCGCCCGCCCCCTCCCCCACGCCGCCGTGCTTACTGGGCCTGGGCCGCTGGGGGCTGATATCCAGGTTGAGGTCGATCCTCCGCCGGGCCTCGCGGTTCTCCTGCTTCAGCTTTGCTTCCAGGCGGGACAGCTTCTGCTCCAGGGAGGACGCCGCCATCTTCCCCGCCGCCGCCGCCGCCGCGCACCGCCCGGCCGCCCGTCAGTCCGGCAGACAAACACCGCACTGCGCCTGCGCTTGGATGACCCCGCCGAGCCGCCGTCTCGCTCCTCACGGCGCATGCCCGCGGCGCGCACCCGCCCTTCACGCGTGCGAACCTCCGCGCGTGCGTGTTTCGTCCCAGCCGGAGGGATGACGCCACCTAGAGCTTGCGCCTGGCAACGTGCAAGTCCGCCCACTACGATGCGCATGCGCGAATTCCCGGCAGCTCCGGCAAGAGGCGCTGTGTGGAAACCCGTTCGCCTTTTCGCCCGGAGCGGTGAGTGGAGAAGGCAGCGCGCAAGCGTACAGAGCTGGAGACCAAGTCACGCGCGTGGCATCCGCTGCGCATGCGCATCCTTGGCAGTTTTCCCGGCCGCTGTCCCTGGTGGTCGCCTAGGCTGTTTGTGCCCAGCCTTGCTCTCTCTTCCCGGCCCGGCCCTCGCTGGCACCCACGCCTTCTCAGAACTGCCTTTCTCAACTCGGACAGTGCTTCATTAGGATCCCTGTTATGCTTAATTGCTGCTTCCTCACCGTAATTAGGCACCCATGGGAAGCCCTTTCCATTTCAGCAGCCCCAGGGTTGGCAGAGGACAAGCAGGAGAGGAGGGGTAGGGCACGGGCCACTGGGAATCCGACGGCGTGACCCCTGATCTCGGCGACGGGGTGGGGGGGGCAAGGTCAAGGCCAGGGAGTTCCAAGTCAGACTTGCCTGGGACATTGTAAGACTTCCCCAACCTGTTCTGCCCCCAGAATGTGAGCCTAGCTCCTGGACAATGCAGAAGACAAGCCCTGGTGGCGCTTCCACACTCTACACATTTTCTTTAACTGGTCTGAAGAGTGCTGGGAAAATGTCCCTATCTGGAACCCTGGGTCCCCCGGAGCACAGCTTGCCTCTGCTCTCTGGTGCACGTTTTGCAGACACCTTGAAGGTGGCTGATCCCAGGAGGTCAGGGTCAAGTAGGCTGTGCCTGTGCCTTGCCTGCTCCAGCACAGGAACACTGATGACCGTTGAAGGCTTGTGGAAATTCTTACGGGTGGAACAGACGCAAAACTGTGGAGCCAGGAGGATAACAGGGAAAGCAGAGGAAGAGCAGTTCTCTAGGAAAAGTTATGATGCTGAGGTTGGCTGAGGTCTCTTTCTGCCTCTGCTCACGGTCGGAGACTCATACGTACCCTTGACCCTGTCACGTGACTTGCCACTTGCTGCGTTTTGGTCTGGTGAAATCAAAAGCTTAGACAATATCAGGAGTGGACACAAGAGATCAGAATTACAGTTCTCATAGTATTATTTATTGAGCGCTCACTGATGTACACTTCCTCACATGGGGAACATTTGAAAGACAAAGTCCCTGCCTGTCCTCAGAAAAATGTACCTTCCACAGCAGGTGTTCTTAACCTGGGGTCCACAATCCTTAGGATGTCCCTGACTAGCCCTCTGGGGATTCTGGAGGAATCTGTTAAAATGCCTGAAGTTGTTTGCAGAACTTTTCATGCATGTGTTCATGAGCATTTTCCTGAGGAAGGAGATGCCCACCTTTTATCAGATTTCTCAAAGGGTCTAGGGACCTAAAAAGAAGTTCAGAATCCCTAATCTAGACACCCAGATATCTGCTCTGTAGGCCAGCACTTCTCAACATACAGGCCTGGAACCACCTGCATCAGAATTACCTGGGATGCTTATATTTACAGACAAGTTCCTGGCCTCCAGCCAAACCTCCTGAGTCAGTCTTTCAGGGGTGGGGCCTGGGATGTTTAGTTTGGGGGATGTTGATTTTGAGGCATTGCCAAATATGAGAACCATTTTTCTGAATTCACATGTCTGTGGCAAACAACTCATAAATAGGAGATTAGCATCAAAGTTAGGGGTGGGAGGAGCTGGTCCCTTGCGTCTGTGTCCCCTCCTTGGGAGAGAACTCCAGATATAAGCTGTTCTGGTCAGGGGAGAGGATTGAAATCCCATTGGGATGTGCCCCACCCCCCCATACATGGCACTGTTTGAACTAGACGGGGGAGGGCAGGAGTTCTGGCCCAGGGCTGGGAGCAAGCCAGCCAGCCAAAGACACAGGTGTGGTTTTGGTCTGAGAATCTGATGACTGAGTTAATCCCTCCATTCTGCTCAACCCCAAATCCATGGCCTCCCATCTATCCCCAGACAAACCAGTCCCGGGATCTTGCCCAGGCCCCAGCAGCCTGATATGTCTGCTCCCCGTCTCCTGACCTGAACCCACTTGGCCACCTCCCTTGGAGATGAGGTAGCATCCGGAAGGCCTCTATCTCCACCTGCCCCTCCTGGCTTCACTCCACCTCCATCCTGTCCCTCACCTCTGCCGGCAGCCCCTCATAAAGGGTGTCCTCCACCAGTATCCCTGCCTTCTTGAGCCCTCCACAGTGGCCGAGTTCTTCAGGCAGTGCTTCCAGCCGGTTGCCCTTGAGTTCTAGGCGGCTGAGGGCCCTGAGGGCCCCCACCTGGGGCGAGAGCTGGCGCAGGTGGTTGTATCCGAGGAGCAATGTCCGCAGCTTGCGGCAGGAGAAGAGCTCATCGGGCAGGAACTCCAGGGCATTGTAGGAGAGAGCCAGGTGCTGCAGGTTCTGGAGGAGGCCCAGCTCGGCTGGCAGGGAGCGCAGCCCATTGTGGGAGACGTCCAGCAGGCGGAGGCCGGAGCACATGCCCAGCTGCGGGGGCAGGGTCTCCAGCTTGTTGTGGTTGAGATAGAGCTGTTCGAGGCCCCGGAGCTTCCTCACGTGCTCGGGAACGTAGGCAATCTGGTTGTGCCACAGCCGGAGCGTGACCAGCTTGCGGCAGTGCTGGAAACTGAGAATCTCCTCGATGGACCGCAGGTGGTTGTCCTTGAGGTCGAGTTCCTGCAGTGCGCCCAGACTGAAGACGGCGTGGGGGATGCGCTCCAGCCCGCAGGCCACCAGCTCCAGCTCCCGAAGCACCGCCAGCTTCTTGAGGCTGTTCAGTGCCAGCAGGCGGGCCCCATCATTGTGCAGGCTGAGCCGTTGCAGGTGCCCAGCCACGTCGGTCACGCTGGCTGGCACCTTACCGGCGTTGCTCCGCAGAGACAGCACCTTCAGCTGCTTCAGCTCCCGGAGGCTCTCGAGGGTCGCCGCCCGGGCCAGCTCCGGGGGGAAGAGCCCCTCCAAATGCAACTCGTCCAGGCCCCGCAGTCCGAACACCCAGAGGGGCACCTCGCGGAGCTCCTCGCACTTGACCCGGATGACTTTCAGGCGGTCCCGCAGGAAAACCTGGGAGGAGAAGGGCAGCCTGGCAGGTGAGTGGAGCAGGCTGAGCTCCTGCAGGTGCACCAGCTGCAAGAGGCCCGGGGGGAAGGTGATGTCACAGATGGCCTCCAGCCGCAGTGCCTCCAGCTCGCTGAGCTCGAAGACCGTGTCAGGCAGTCCTGGGAGCATGCAGAGGGCCAGCTCCAGCCGGCCCCGGGCGTTGCGCTGCAGTTTCTGCCGCAGTTTCTCAGCTGTCCACTCGTGGTTGAGGTTGAGCTGTTTCAGGCGGCTTTCGCTGACCTCAGAGAGGAAGACAGCAAAGCGCTTCGAGTAAAGCGAGTCGTACTGGTCAATGAGGTGCAGCATGAAAGCAAAGTCGTTCTTCACGTCGGGGATGTCCCCCATGCCCGTCTCCTCCCGCACAGACCGGAAGGAATACTCCTTGAGGGGCCGGTGGAAAAGCCAGTAGAGCGTGTAGAGGCAGGTGATGCCATAGACGCACACGAAGGAGATGTAGCAGAAAGCCAGCTTGGAGAAGAGGTGGGCTTTGGTGTGGTTACAGCAGAAGCTGGCGTAGCCCGTGACCTCTGAGGTCTCCACCCTGCAGGCCACCAGGAAGCTGATCTTCTCCACGTAGACAAGGTTGTAGACCAGGATGGCAAAGAACTTGCAGACCTTGAGCACCATCTGCCGGATGTACATGGTGTACAAGATGTCCCCCTCTTCCACATGCACGCGGAATTTCTTGACCTTCTCGAACAGGGCTTTGGCCTGCTCACCCTCCTTCTTGTCCAGCAGGGTGACAGCTGGTGGCTCAGTCACCACCTTCTCGGGCTCCACCAGCACCTTCTCCTTCTCGCCCTCACCAGCCTTCCCCGGCCCGGCTGCAGCTGCCACGGTTACCATTGCCCGCCCAGCGGTGGGGCCCTTGTGGTTCTCCCCAGAGACCTCAGACAGGGCCCGCGTGGTCCACGGTGAGTCAAAACACTTGCCCAGGATGGAGATGAAGTGCTCAATCTTGGAGCTGGTGCCAGGGAATTTGAACCAGAAGCTGGTGCAGACCATGAAGATGAGTGTGTGGATGACGACCAGGTAGGGGAAGTACTTGGCGTACCAGTGGAGGGCCGTCTCATAGCAGAGCTGGTTAATGAAGCTGTACTGCTGCAGGTCCAGGTTGTTCTTGAGGCCGCTCACCTCCCGGAGGTCCCCCATCTGCTCCGAGACCCCCCGAGGCAGCAGTTGCTGGCATGGGGCCTCCGATAAGTTCTCCCGGGGTTCGTGACTGGGCAGACAGATGATCTTGTCCTGAGTCACCTGGGGATGGGGGAGAGGCCAAAAGAAGGTGAAGAGGCTGGGTGGCCCAGGAAGTTGCAGCAGGGTGGAGGGGAGGAAGCAGGCTGAAGGCAGAAGTGGCCCCGATCAATCCCCAACTGTCCCCAGCTGGCTGTGACTTTGGAGGAGTCAATAAAGCTCTTAGCATCAGACTTTATCTGAAAAAAAGAGCCAGGTTAACTGTGTCCCTGGAAAAGATGTTGAAGTCCTAACCCCCAATACCTGTGAATGTGGCCTTGTTTGGAAATAGCCTTTGCAGAGCAGATGTAATCAAGTTAAGGTGAGGTCGTTGGGGTGGGACCTAACCCAATAGGACTTTGTCCTTATGAAAGGTAGAAATTTGGACACAGAGACAGAGACGCACGGACACACACACAGAGGGAAAAAGCTCTGAAGATACAATGAGAATGTCCTTTATAAACCAAGGAATACCAGAGGCCACCAGAATCTAGAAGAGAGGCATGGAGCACATTCGCCTGCCTCTCCTGTCAACACTTAGAGTTCAGACATCCAGTCTGTACAACTGTGAGACCATAACGGGGAAGACTTCCGGAACCCAAGCCCCGCCCCCTAGAGACCCCGCCCCGCCCCGCCCCTTACCTGGAGGGTGCAGCCGAAGACCCCGATCATGAGCATAGCCACCGTGAGGTACTCGGCCAGCACGTCCCACCAGGGTTTGAGCACCTTGAAGGCGGGCTGCTGCTCCGTGAACTGCTTGAACTCTGCCACGGGAATCATCCTGTCTACGGGAGCGCCTGTGGGAGAGCAGGAAGCAGCGAGAGAGACCCTCAGAAGGGCGCGCCTGGTGCTGGGTCCCCAGAAGAGCCAGACACAGTCCTCTGCTCCCAGTCCGTGCTCCACCCTGCCCAAATCTGGCAGAACCCACAAGCTGCGTGCTCCCGTCCCCTCCCCGCCCCCCACCAGACCTCCGGGAGGCCAGCGACTGCGGGCCTCACCCCCTCTGCTTCCTGGGACCCCTGCTTGCCCTCTCAGAGCTCAGGAGGGGCAGTCCACGGGGCCCCTGCCCCACAGCTTGCCCGTGTGGCCTTCGCCCGGAACCCAGGCATCTCCTCCCACTCTTGACGCCAATCCCGAAACACTGGCTCTGCTTCTCTGACTCCAGACACCCGGTAGTCAGGCGGCCAGCCCAGGCTCTCTCCACCACAGGCCCAGAGAGAGTCCAGAGGCTAAGGACTTCCGGGGCGTGGGGCCCCCCCACCGCCTTCAGGGGCGCTCTGGGCACCACCTCCAACCTCCAACCGGAAAAGCCGGCTGGAGCCTGGCTCTGGTTACGGGCCCCAGGGGCAGGGAGTGGAGAAGCTGAAGGCCGGTCAGCCCTCGGGGGTGGTGACAGTGACTGGGACACCTGGATTTCTAGAGGGGCTAGTGTCTAGAATCTGAGGCAGAAAACCGAGACCTGGGCTCTGAGAGGCAGGGCAGGAGAGTGCTAGGATGGGCCGAGGGGCAGAGGAGCAGGAAGTGGAAAACTCTCAGGGGAAAAGCCAGGGTGACACCTAGGACTGGGACAGGGCTGGGCTGCCAGGCTCCTGGGCGGCCGGCCCACTCTGTCTGTCCCTGGGTTTCATTTTAGACCAAGGTATCATTATTCCAGATACAGACAGCCAGGCACAAGTCACATAGGGGCGTGGGCCATGTGCTGGGACGTCATCCTCCCAGGCAGGCAGGTGGGGAGCCTCATTCTCTCTCCCTGAGACTGGAGGGGGAAGGAGAAGGAGGCAGCGAGGCCCCCACTGCCTCCGAGGAGGCTCCTAGGCCGGTCCGTCCCTCCCAGCATCCATGCTCTCCAATATGCAGTTTTCTCACACAGCCTGCTGTCCTCATCCTGACAGCCTGTCACTGGGCACGCACTGGCCAAGGAAGGGAGGTATCTGGGCCACCAGCGGGTCCTCCAGCCTCCCACCCATCTCCTGGGGGGAACCTGGCCCATGTCCCACACCTCAGCCAATTGCTCTGAAACCTCTATGCCTCTCTTTTGGTCCCCATAACCCTTGAAGGCCTTAGGGGCTACTCCTGAGTGAGGACAAGGTGGGGGTGGGCAGGAATATAGGATGTAGGCCCCACCCACCAGGATGAGAGCAGACAGTCCACCACACCCCTTAATCCCATCAGAGGCTCCCACCTCTGTCCCAGGGATGGCGTGCAAGGGACAGGGACACACCTGCACACACCCTGTGTCCCTGGGGCCCCGACTCAAGCCCTGACTCATCCATCACCAGGCTCACGCAAGGGGGTACACAGAAGAGCACAGGACTCCTCACCCAGTGGCCCATCCCTCACGCTGTTTCTTGTCCTGTCCTAAACAAGGGGGTAGGAGAGTATAACTCAGTGTTAGAGTGCATGCTTAGTATGCATGAGATCCTAGGTTCAGTCCCCAGTACCTCCATTAAAAAAAAGAAATTGTCCTAACCAACAAGGAGAGTAAAGATGCCCAGTGCATCACAGTCTTAGGCACCGAGGAATCTGGAAGAAATACACCCAGGGCAGCTCAGCAGCCCTCAGGGGCCAAATTGCAGCCACCAAAACGGACACATGGGGGCGTTCTAGAGCATGCATATCAGTGTCTGTCTGTGTATGAAGTGCAAGGACACACTGAGCTGAGGGGAGACCCAGGATCAAGGAGCCAGCCATATGCCCCCTTCCAGTGCTGGCTACCTGTCCCTTCAAGGGATGCTGCTCCACTGCTCAACTGCAGAATGGTAACTCTGGGGCTGTGGCAGACTTGCCAGACAGATGGGCAGGGACCAACTTCTTCAGACCCCCGTGTCCCTGCCACCCATCAGGACCCATCTCGAAATGGAGGAAGGTCTGCCACTGACCATCCTGGGTCCACAATTAAAGACAAGAAAGCAGAGACACCCAGGGTCCCCAGCGGATGGCCTAGAGTCTCCCTTGGAACAAGGTGTATACACAAGAGCATCAGAGGCAGACATGGGGTTATCATTATCTGTCTCCGTGACTCAGTCTCGGTCATCCCAAACCTACCATTAAGCTTCCGCAGACACAGGCTGACCCCCCTTTGTCTAAACAGGGCTGGTGGGAGGGCTCAGGGAGAAGGGTTCATGGGGGCATGGAGACAGAGAACTTAACTTACGGCCACTAGACCCTCAGTGCCTCATTTTATCCCTGGGATGTAGGGACACTCTTTCTCCAGACTTGGGGTAGTAAAATAACCTATTGAAGATATCACAGCTACAAGTGACATCTGAGGTGGGACCCCCAAGTCCCCTCTGTCTGACTGCCTGTGCTGCTCCATGCTGAGTGAGGACGTCTGGCTGAGATGAAGCATCTTTTGCCAAAAGAACCTCATAAAGGGGTTCCTTCCAGCAGACAAGAGATGGTGTGGGGGATGGCTGCTCTGCACACCAGGCTGGGGTGTCTTTGTTGGACTGAGACCGGGTACAGGCCCCTGCTCAGCCTTAGCTCCACCCACCCATGCCTCCACTTGCTGCTTCTCTCTCAGGCCCTCCCCCAGTCCCCAGCTAGCCTCCAGACACACAGGTGGTGGCGGTGGTGGGTGCTCCTGGTCTAGCCGCCCCCTCCCCGCCCCGTCCCCACCCACAGGCCATGCTAAGGGACAAAGAAGAAACAGTGACATTTGTCAGCCCTGCAACTGTCCTTGGAGGGCACAAGGTCCAACTTTTGACTTTTACACAAGGGAGAAAGTGTGGCCTGGGTTGGGGATGGTGGCCCAGTAGTCACAGATCCTGTTCTGGGACCCAGGCCTGGGGACTTATAACCTAGTAGTTTTCCAAGTTGCCCTGCCAGGGCTTAGGGGTCCGGAGTCAGACCGGGGAGTCAAGTCTCAGAAGGGACAGCCTGGTGAGGCCCCCACGTGGTAGGAGCCTGCAGAGTTGAAGGGCTCACAGGGATGAGTTAGCAGCAGCGGAGGAGAGGGAAAAAACATGGTGAAGACTCCCAGAGTGGACCCCAACCTGTTGATCTTCACTCCGTCCTTGGCCAGGCCTGCTGGGCTCCCTGGACAGGCGCCCTGGGGCTGGCCAGAGCCGGGCCTCTCTCTGCCCGTGTCCCCACTTCCACCCCTCCACCCCACCCTTCCCCGGCTCCTTGTGTGCCCTGGAGGCAGGCGTTGGGCTCAGGTCACAGTGCCAGCCGCACCTGGGGCCGACCTCCCGTGGTTCAGATCCTCACCCCACAAGCCCAGTCCCCAGGGGCGGAGAGTCACCCACTCACCGCACAGGCCGGATGCTGGTTCCAACTGTTGTGTCCCTGGGACCCGCGCGGCCCGGACTCCCGCAGAGTTCCCGGGCCAGGCTGGGTGAGTCAGGGCGGGCGGGCGGGAGGAACAGGAGGCGGGAGCCGTCCCGCCCCGCCCACCGGGCGTCTCGGCCCCGCCTCCCTTCGGGCGCTCCCAGGTCGCCCCCGACTCCTGGCACTGCGGGATCGTGGCGGGGAGGACGATCCTCATCCTGATGTACCCGACGTGGGCAAGGGGCTGGTCAGAGGAGCCGAGGGCCTTAGAACTCTGGGCTCTGCTGCAGTGGGGCGGACCTGGTGTGGGGAGAGGTGTGGAAACTGAGGGGGGCTGGAGGCGCTGGGCTCCCAAAATCAACCTGTGGGCACCCTTCTGGGAGCCAGGCTGTATCGATCCTGTCAAGAACGCGTGAAAGTCCTCCTCCTCCCTTCACCTCCAGGTGCAGAGCCACCTGGCCTCAAGGCTCAATCAAGGAACCAGTGACCAGGGCCCAGGGGAAGCTGGGCAGAGTAGGGGCTGACCCTGCCCAGCCTTGAGGCCAGCCCTCCAATGGGGGAGGAGAGGGAGCAAGCTGCTCCCAGGTCCTGGTCGAGGGTGGGCTCAGAGGTCAGAGGGCTTGGTGAGCTGGGGCTAGAGTCCAGTCTGGGAGGCCGGCTTCTCAAAGGGAGACTGCCTCCCCACCCCCACGATTTCCTCCCCACCCTCAGAGGCCTGGGCTGGGTCTTAGACAAGCCGTTTTTGACCTTGATCTGCTCTGCCTGCAAAACTCAGGGGAGAGGGGACATGGACCAGGTCGGGTGAGTGAGACCCCCTCTCCCAGGGGGAAAAGAAACCCAGGAGTTCACCAGATCAGAGGCAGTCTGAACCTTGAGGGCTGGAACCCCCTGAACTTAGGCTCCTCTGTGAAACCCTGCAATGAGCATGGCCCTTGGAGAAATCCCTGTGGGTTCGACCACAGGCAGCCCAAAGATAAACCTTCATTGTGTGGACAAGATAAGCAGAACCACCTTCTCTCTCAAAGCGTCTGCTCTAGTTGGGAGTGTGTGCGCGTCCTCAGGAGACAGATGGTAAGAATGCAAACAAATGAAGGAACAAGATAATGTCAGTTTGTGTCAAATGTGACAGTATATAACAAAGTGAGGTGAAATGAAGTGGTAGTAAGGCCCAGGACTTTTTTAGACAAATAGTTTCTTTCTCTTTTTCTAGCCTTGGGAGAAACTCCTTGAGGTCCATACCCTGGGGTTTTGTTTCCAGCTTTATGCTGGGCTGAGTGTCCTGTTACACACCACTTTGTCCACTTGTGCAAGTCTCTGAGGCCACGGGAATCGAAGCCCCATGAGCCCCAGTCACATGTCTCTTCTGCTCCTCACCGTGTCCCCAAGCCCTCGGGTTGGTGCCCGGCACACAGTGGGCATTCAGTCAGTGATGGATGGATGCTTGAGGTGTTGTCTAAGTTTGGGCTCTTCTAGATGCAGACACTGAGGTGAGGAATTGGAGGCAAATAGTTTCTCTAGAAGGTGATCTCAGGAAATATTAATGGTAAGGCAATGGGGAAGAGAAGGAAGCGAGTAAATGTTAATGAGAGTGCATTAATGGGAGTGAATGAGCAGGTTGCCACTGTGGGGGCCTGGGCTCCACTGTGCTGGAGAGCTCTGGGAGATGGAGGACACACCTCCAAGTTGTCCCACTCCAGAGGCGAGGGAGTTGAAGCATTGATGCACCAGCTCCTGTCTGTCATGGCTGAAGGATGCTCTGGAGAAGGGGATGGAGGGAGCATTAACTCCCAGGAACTTCTGACTTTCCCTGCATGTGGGGACTGTAGGTACTCAGGGAATACAGGGGAGGCTATAGGGCACTTGCCACAGGTGTAGACATTTGAGTGCAATGTCTGGGTCATATGACACATGTACAACGCTTTTCAATTGTTCTCCAGAAAGACTGTCCACTTTACATTCCATTGGCAGTTTGTGAGTTTTCCTACATTGGTACTATCCAGGCTTTTAAACAATTGTGGTAAAACACACATGAAACACAGAATTTGCCATCTTAACCATTTTTAGGTGCACATCTCAGTGGCAGTAATACATTCACAGTGTTGTGCAACCATCACCACCATCCATCTCCAGAACTTCTTTCATTTTGCATAACTGAAACTCTGTCCCCACTAAACACAAATTCCCCGTCCCTCTCCCTCACTCTGACACCCACCATTGGACCATCCATCTTTATGAATTCCAGCCCTCTAGGGACCTCATATAAGTGGAATCACAGTGGCTGCACCATTTTACATTTCCATCAAAAGTACGTTCCAGTTTCTCCACATTCTCACCAACACTTGATATTTAATACCCAATTTTTAAGGTTCTGTGAGCCTAAGGTAGTTATCTGCTGCTGTGTAACAAACTACCCCCAAACCTAGCAGCTTAAGACAACAAGCATTTATTGTCTCACATAGTTTCTGAAGGTCAGGAATCAGAGAGACTACAATGGGTGGTTCAACAGTCCTTCTCCCCCATCAGCCACGTTTTTACACCCCCAGAACCCCCCCCCATAATCTTATCCCCTCTCCAAAGCCCAGCTCTCCCAGAAAGCCTTTGCTGACTTGACTTCATGTGACTTGGGAGGGTGTGGAGAGTGGGGGTGCTCTGCCTTGCAGAAGGCTGGGTCATCTCTCACGATAAGGTGGTCTCTCTCCCTCTCATCCTTCCTTTCTTCCTCTCTTCCCCCAAACCGGGGGTCTACCCCTACATTCCCAGGACTGCATTCTCCCACCACTGTCCGTACCCCAACCAGGTAGGGGGTTTCCGGGGGTCTGTGAAAAGCTTTTAGGTTTTAGGTTTTAGTTCTCCCCTCCGAGAACTCTGAGGGGGTCCGCCTCCGCGGTCGCAAAGGCAAGGACAGGGCCAAGGACACCGACCGGCCAGATTGGTTGATTGGGCACAAGACGCGATGGTCCAGCCCCCTGGTTGCCAAGGCTCAGCCTATCTGCGTCCAGGCGGGTCTTGGTCGCCAGGTGGTTGGGGTGGGGGCCCCGGCAGGTGTGGGTCTGTGGCAGGAGGTGGGGAGGAAGGTTAGGCCAGGTCGGGGACCTCAAGGGATTTCCCCTAAAGCTCCTCTGTTTGGGTGCCTGGGGTCCTTAGGCGCAGCCTCAGAGAAGCCACCCCTCCCTCCTACGCGCGCTCCCCTCTACTCGGCGCGCTCCCGCCTCCGCCTCCCGGGTCTGCATCCAGCGCGTTCCCTTCTCCCTTGCCCGCAGCCGAGGGGCGGGCCCGCTTCCCCGCGCCGCCGCCCACTTCCCTCGCTTGCCCTTCGCTCGCGGCCCGCCGCTGAGCTCCCACTCGGCCCCACCCCAGGCTACCCAGCGCGGAGCGGCGGGAGGCCGGAGCCCGAGGTGAGCTCGGCGCGAGCAGGTGGACGGGCGGCGCGGCCCAGGGCCCAGCTGGGGGAGGGGACGAGCTCGGGAAGCGGGTCTTTGTCTCCCCGAGTCCGTTCGCGGGCAGCCGGGGCCGCTCCTCCTCCCGGCAGGTGTCTGCATCCCTCAGGGAGGCCCGGGGCGGCGCTGGGGCCTGGCAAGGAGTCCTGGGCGTGCTCTCCCGTCCCTCTCATCTGGAACCTGTGGCAGACCCCTGTCCCCGAGGATGGTGGTCAGGTTCCCCGAGGGGATGAGGGGGTGGATTTCGGATCAGGAAAGGGAGATGAGGCGGGAGAGGGAGGTGGGCTGAGGCAGGCTGGGCCTGGAGGAAGGCGGTGAGAGCAGGACTTGGGGACAGCCGTGAGCAGCTGCGATGGTGAGCCGTGGGTGGGTGGGAAGGAAGTGGACAGAGGCAGAGGTTTGGGCGCTCATGGGTGGCGACCCTGGGGAAGGAGCCGAGAGGTGCCAGGACCCAGGTCCCTGCAGGCAGTGCAGAGGTCCAGGACCTCGGATGCTGATCAGTCTGTCTCCTCATCAGGTGCGGGATGGACAAGAGGGACAAGACCAGGGCAGGGGCAGCCGGCCGGACCCCCGCTTCTCGCTCTCCCAGCCTTCAGACCCCCCGGCCCCCAGGGTCTCCAAGGCCCCCTCCCCCAGTAACCAGCGCGGCTCTCCGAGTTCTGGGAGCAGCGGGAGCTGCAGGGCGAGGGCCCCTGGCAGAGCGAGCCGGGGACAGCCGGGGAGCAGCTCTCCCGGAGGCTACTCCCCGGGTGGGATCTACGCGGAGTGCTGGGACAGGCCCCCGGAGCCCAGGTACCCTAGCCTCCTTCCTTGACTCCAACCCCATCTTCTTGCCCCCTTTTGTTCTGAGGCACTAGCCTCCCCTTCCTTTCTTGGACTTCTGCGTTGACTCGGCCTTCTCTCCACAGCCTCCAGGCCCCCAGCGGCTGGGAGAGGGGAACGCACGCCTGCCAAGACCACAGGCCCAGGCTGTATCTCTAGCCCGGGGAGTGCCAGCGGGCCCACCAGGTAACACGCCCTCCTCTACCCCGGTCCCTTAGGCAAAAGTTAGTGTCTCCATCTGGTACTTTTTAATTAAAGTGCATGGGAGCACTTGAACATCACTGGGCTCAAATTGGTGAAAGCTATTATTGGTTGGCCGAGAGGACATCTGCTCCATTTTACAGATGGGGAAGTGTAGACTCGGGAACAAAACAAGGAGCTGGAGCTCTGAGCACAGCCGCCCCCCTCCCTGTTTCCAGGCAAGGCCCTCTTGGGCAGAAGGGGCTTCGGCTCCCATCTGAGGAACCCGTGGCCAGAGGAAAAGCCCCAGAAGCTCCCAGAAGGAGTGCCCTGAGTTCCGGGGCACGGAGAGGTATGTGATCTGGGGATGAAAGGGGTTTCTGGGTTGTGAAAGCGACCAGCCGGTAAGTATCTGTGACTCTTCGGCTTTCTGCTTTGTCCCTAGACTCTTCCGAGTCCACCCCAGGCGCCCCCTCCCCAGCCATCTCCCGTCGGTCACGGGCTGCGGGCACTGAGGTTGGTGTACCTCGGGTAGCTCCGAGTGCCCGGCAGCGGCCCTCGACCGAGGTTTCCAGGAAATCAGTGAGCAGCGCCCCTGAGCGCAGCACAGCAGAGCCGAGCCCTGCCGCCAGGAGGCGACCCAGCGCCGGCGGGGGCCTCCAGAGGCCAACCTCGCGCCTCCTGGGCTCCAGCGGCACCCCTCTTTCCTCCCCATCTCGCTCCGGGTCCTCTTCGGCTGGAACACCCCGGACTCTGGGGCATCCCTCCCAGCCCAAGTCAAAAGGACCGCAGGCTCAGCGTCCCCCGCAGGCCACACCGCCAAGGAAGGGCGCACCCCCTGTGCAGGACCTTTCTCCTCCTTTGGCCACATCTTTTCTACCCTGTCCTACTGCACCGCCTCCCCGTGTCCCAGAGACTCCCTTGAGAGACTCTCTTCCTCCGTCTCCACCGACCACCCCTCCTCCCCAGGCTCTTAGCTGTCCTTTGGCCACGCCCCCTCCATTAGCCCCTCCTTCCTCCTCGGCTCCACTGACTTTGCAGGCCCTCCCCTCTCCGCCGGCCACACCCCCCTTGCAAGCTCCGCCCACACACCTGAATACATCTTTACCCAAGGCATCTGCCTCTTCCTTGGCCATCGCCAATTTTCTGGCTTCAAATTCTCCATCAGTTTCACCCTCTCTGCTGAGTATGTCCCCCACCCAGGCTTCTTTGGCTTTAACCCCTCTTCCGGCTCTCCCTTCTCCCTTGGCCACACATCCTTTGTCGAGCCCTCTACCACCAGCCACTGCCCCTCTACAAGCCCCTGTTCCTCAAGCAACATCTCTGAGGAACCCGCCCTCTCCCCTAGCCACACGCCCTCTGCAGGCGCCCTCCCCTCTGACCACGCCCCCTCCGCCGACCAGTCCTTCCGTGTCTCCACCTTCTCTTCAGGCCACACCCTGTACACTGCCTCCCACAAAGGACCCTCCCCTGGCCTTATCCCCTCTACAGGCCTCTCCCTCTCTGACCACACTCTCTCTGCAGGGTTCTCCTTTAGGAGCGCCCTCTCCCTTGGCCACGCCCCCGCTACAGATCCCACCTCCTCTGGACACGCCCCTTCGACTGGCCACTCCTCCTACACAGATACCACCTGGGGCCTCACCACCTCTACAGGCCCCTCCATCCCCACTGGCCGTGCCCCCTCCACACACTCCACCTCTGACCACGCCCCCTCTACCACCCTCTCCCTCTCAGATCCTGCCCACTTTGCAGGCTCCACCTTCTCTGGGCTTGCCCCCTCTGCAGGCCCCTCCCTCTCCCCCTACTTCACCCCTTCTGCAAGACCCTCTCTCTCCCCTGGCCGCATCTCCTCTGCAAGCTCCACCTTCTTTGGCCTCGCCCCCTCTTCAGGCCCCTCCCTCTCTTGATTCACTCCCTCTGCAAGACCCTCCTTCTCTGGCCACGCCCCCTCTGCAGGTTCCACCTTCCCTGGCCTTGCCCTCTTTGCAGGCCTCTCCCTCTCCCCCTGCCTCACCCCCTCCGCAGGCCCCACGCCGACCCCCGACCCCAGGTCCCGATGCCCCAATCCCGGGCCCAAGGCTGACCCTGGCGCTGGCCCCCGGCCCGCCGCCGCCGCCTTCGCGCAGCCCGTCCAGTACGCTAAGCGGCCCGGACCTCGCGGGCCACAGCAGCAGCGCCACGAGCACGCCCGAGGAGCTGCGCGGCTACGACAGCGGGCCCGAGGACGGCGCCCCGGCCTCCCCTCCCGCCGATGCGGAACTCGCCGCCTGCCACCCGGCGGTCTGGATCCGAGGTTCTGCTCCGCCGCTGGCCATCCGCGGCACCCCAGGTAAGTAGCCCTCCAGACGCTGCAGAGCAGTAGGAGGGGCGAGGTCTTGGGAAGGTAGGAAAGCGGGGTTGCAGGCGAGGCTGAGGGAAGGGGCGGAGTCGTGTGGCGGAGGCAGGGCTTCCTGCTCTCTGCCCAGCCTGACGCCTCTCTCCGCAGGAGCGCCCCTGCCTTGGTCTCCTGCTGCCGGGTCTAGCTCTGCTGACGGCTTGTGCACCATTTACGAGGCTGAAGGGCCTGAATCGGCGACCCCCGCCACAGGCGCTCTGGATCCAGGGCCTGGGCCTGGCGCGGGAGGTGGGAAGGCGTCGGCTGGGGCTGGAGCTGGAGCAGCCTCGCGGGGCGCGAAGCCGGCGCGCCTGGGCGAGTTGCCGCTGGGGGCGCTGCAGGCCAGTGTAGTGCAGCACTTGCTGAGCCGGACGCTGCTGCTAGCTGCCGCAGAGGGTGCCGCGGGCGGCAGCAGCGGTGGCCCAGGGGGTGCGGGGGGTGGCGGCAGCACGGGGGGCGCCCGCACTGCGCTCAGCGACGCCGAACTAGGCCGCTGGGCCGAACTATTGTCTCCCCTGGACGAGTCCCGCGCCAGCATCACGTCGGTCACCAGCTTCTCCCCAGACGACGTGGCCTCTCCGCAGGGTGACTGGACTGTGGTAGAGGTGGAGACCTTCCACTGAGCCAGACCCTCAGGTTACACCTCTTTGTCTTAGATCTCTCCCTCTCCTCTCTTGGAGTCCCCCTCCCAGTGGATTGGTCTCAGCCCGCTAGAGCCCTAGAATTTTGGTCCACCCTTGCGACTCACCCACATCTTTGGCCAAAAGCCCTCCCCTCAAGCCCTGCCCCTCCCTCGGCCTAGGCCCTACGGGTGTCCAGTGTTTTGTCTACCACGCGCAGCCCTAGTTTCCAATAAAGCTGGAAAACTGAAGCCTGTGCACTTTCGCCTTCGCAGTCGCAGACTGAGGAAGCCCTGTTGGAGCTGACGGCGGGGCTGTGCAGGGCTGGGCCAGGCTGTGCTGGCAGCTGTTCGCGAGCAGGTTGTAGCTCTGGTTGAAGGCCTTCCGTGCACTCCGCAGCCGTGGGTCTTTTCCACTAAGGACAGGGGTGCGCGAGGAGGGGCTGGGGTGCGACTGGACGATGCTGAGTCCCGGCCCAGCGAGGCGCACCCACCCGCATGCGGGAACGTAGGCTTTTTCATGCCCGGCTTCTGATGGAAATGTTAGGTGCAGGAGGGGCCCAGGTGGTGCTGCGCGACCAAGTGGATGAGCTGGGGCGTGGCCAGATGACCAAGCTCTCTTCCCACGCCAGGCCAGGGGAGCCGGCACTCCTGGGGGTAGGGGAAGACACGTGGGAAAGGTTTGCTTGAATCCCAGGAGAGGGTGAGGGGGCCCCTTCCTGAGGTCCTTCCTTACAGTGTGCACCCCCTTACTTTGCATGCCCTGGGGTATGGGAAGGAGATAGGGGTGGCCTGACATTGATGGCAATCTCAGGTCCCTCCAGAGCCTCCAACCAGGGTGCACTGCCTTCTGCTTGCCAAGGAGACTGCAATGCAAAGGGCAGGCCTGCAGGTGGGTCCAGAGCTCATAAAGAGGATTCCCTGCCTTCTAGGCAGACTCACTAGGAGGGGCCTGCTGGAAGGAGCAAACTCTCCCAAGGCTGGGTGGGAGATCGGGCAGTCCTCCCCTTGTCCACTCCTCTCCAGGTGCCCTCACCATGCCCCCCTGTGCCTCCCAACCTTGGGCTTCATCCTTCACCCCAACCTAGGGTGTCCTCCCCAAACCCCTCCAGCCAGGCATCCTTGCCTCTGCCCCAGAGTCAAGGGTCCTCACCAGAGCCAACCCATGTCTTCACTTGCCTCCCCCAGTCTGAATTCCTTCCCTTCCTCCCACAGTTCTGTCCCCCTGATCCTGGATCCCTCAAACCCCAGCCCTGGGCCCTCCTTCTTCCCAAGTGCCCCTGTGAGAAACACCCCTCGCCCTGGGTCTTCTTCCCTCCCTGAAGGTGTCCTGCTTCACACCAAGAACGATGAAGGCCTAAGGGGAACCACAATCCTCGGGCAGGTAGGACAGAGCAGAACCCTGTGTCAGGCCCTTAGCCCTGTCTCTGCCCCTAGACCCAGTCCCTGCAGTCCGTCCTGTAGGCGGGTTCCTGTCAGACACAAGTCGCTAAGTCCTGCCTGTTCACACCCAAGAAGTGCTGCTTCCCAATCTAGGGTCCGAAAAGAAATCGGCCCTGTCCCACTGGGACACCCCTGGGAGCCAAGTAGTGGCAAATTAGAGGTTTCCTTTCTAAGCTGGACCCCAGTGAGGAACCCAAGCGTCCTTGTTTCTAGAAGCTGAGACAAGCCCGAGGGTAGGGGGCTGACCCCTGACATGCTGGGCAGCCAGGACTCCAAGGCCAGCCCCTGAGAGAGAGCAGGGCAGAACCTCAGTTTCCCCGAGGCCCTGCCCATCCTGGGAGCCAGCCGGGTGTAGTTAGCCCATGGGAGCAGGAGAGGCAGACAGCAGCTATCAGGGCTCAGTGTTAAACCGGTGTGAGGTGTTAAGTCTGTGTGAGGGGAGTAGTGCATGGACCCCCAGGAGCCGCTGTGTGACAGAACACTAGGTGGGACTTGGCTGTCTTGGTGTATAACCAGTGTCATCCTCTGCTGCTCGGCAAGTATCAGGCATCAGAGTTGGTCCCACACTGGGTGTAGAGGGCAGGGCCTGGCTGGCATCTGGATGGGCCCAATTAATGTCTCCCCCTGAGAAGACCTTCCTTTGTCATCCCTGGCTCTATCCCCCTGCACTGGCTGGGACTCTGCCTCAGCTCCATGGGGAACCCCATGCAGGACACTGCCTCTCTAGGTCTTCTTCCCCCAGGGGAGCCCCCACTCACTGTCCCCGCGATCTGGTTCAGTTTTGTCTCTGCACTGACCCCCAACACTTCAGTCCATCTGATGGTGTCCCTGTCACCTAAGCCCTCCATGGCTCCCCAGTGCCCTCAGTTCAAAGTGGAAAGTTTCTCCTGACTAGAGAAGCCCCTTCCTGGTCTGGCCGTGCCCACACTCTCCTGTTCCTTCTTCACAGACATCAAGTGCCTCTTGCTGGTCCCTGCCATGTCTCTTCTTTATGCTTTTGCTCTGGGAAATGGGTCCCCCACCACCTCCTCCAGGAAGCCTTCCCTGATCTTCCTATACATTCACCTATTGGGCACTTGCCACACTTGCACCCAGGCTGAGCCCCCCTAGTGTCTCTCTTCCCCACTCTGCTTGGGACCCCTCAGAGCCAGGCAAGGAGCAGAGCACCCCAAAGGCCCCAGGAAGCGTGTGCTAAATGAAACTAGACCATGAATCTTCCTGAAGCCCCAAGACCCCTCATTCTTCCTGGTCTCTCAGGGGGAGGTCCCAGCTGAGTTGCTCAGGTAGGAAATCCTGCCTCCCTGCTCCCTGTCCTCACCATTGCCAGAGCCACCCTTCGGAAAATGCCATGCTCTAAGGCTCTGTCTATAAGTCTGACATCCTAGGTCCTCGGTGGCTTCCTCCAATACTGTCGCTTCCAACCCTCACATTTGGGCTCACGTGGAGCCCGGGAATGTCCTTTCCTCTCCCATGCTGCACCCCCACCTGGGCAGCCTCTTTGGTCCCCCTACTGGCCTGCTATGACCTCTACCCCTGATACTCTTAGGCTGCGGGAGGCTCCCAAGGGCAAGGACAGCCTGCTGTCCTCCCCACTGCTTCACCGGATGAGGGGCTGGGGACCCATGCTGCTGGACCCACCCCCACCCCCAGGCCTGCCCCTCTCAGTGTCCCTTGTCCATGACTGTGTAAATACACTTTATTTTCCATCTTTCCCGCCTGGGCGACATGTGGAGTGTGAACAGGCAGTGTGCAAAATGATGGTGGGCAGTGTGGGGGGCACGTGGGAGAGCCCCTTGGATGCCCACCCTGGTCCCCAGGCTTTGTAACACTGAGGAGTGGGCAACCAGGAAGGGGGCACTGAGCATGGATCCCCACCCCAGGAAGCGCCAGGGATTCTGCTTGTGATGCTGCTCTAGGCTCTGGGAGCACCGAGAGGGTCATCCCGAGGGTCATGAGGCCCCAGGGGATCAGGGTCTGGGGGCATCGTTGGACTTTGGCACCGTTCTTGGTTCTGACTCAGCAGAGACCACGGGACCACCATGAGCAGGCATGGAGAGGCAACTCTGCTGAGAGACCTCCTCCCCTGGGACCAGGCCCTGGCCGGAGGGTGGGGCTGGGGACAGGGAAGGAAGGGAAGTGGAGGCTGGGGACCCCCTGGAGAACAGGCTAGCCTGGGTGGGAGAGCCCATCCATCACTGGCCAAGATGGGGTGAAGATGTGGGGCATGGCAGGGGTGGGGGTGTAGCTTCATTTCCTTACAGCTGCTCTGGCTCCCAAGAAGCAGGGGCAGACACTTCCCTGGCCCTTGCTGGTTCCAGTTGGCCACTCACCACCCCCATCTGGCCCTGCACACAGCAGGGGGGACTTTGGTTTCTGCTGCAGGGGCCACAATGCCTGCACCAGGCAGGAAAGCCCAGCCTGGCCATCTGTCCCCAGAGGCCAAGGGTTCCCAGGGCCAAGGTGGGGTGGTAACGTCCAGTCTAGAGCTGCCCCTTCTTCCTCAGACCTCCTCTAGCTCCTGGGCCCTTCCCAGCAGGGCGGTCCTTGTCCCAGAAGAAGGCTTGCTAGGAGAGGGGATCTTCCTGCTCGTCCAGTCCTGGGACCCCTGGGTCCTCCCCTGCCCTGGCTGTTAAGAGGGGCAGACGCTCCAGGTAACTGGGCCCAGAGGGGTATGGACCAAGATGGGTAAACACTGCTGAGGAGGGTGGCCTGGCCGGGGACTCTGAGGATCCTCAGACTCCGGCTCAACCCTCCGCGCCCTGCCGCGCTGGGCCTGGCCCTCGGGGTGGGCGGAACCACCGAGGGCATGGAGTTTGTTAAGTGCGGGCGGGCGGCCCGCGAAGAAGGAGCGGGCGGCGGCCCCCTGGCTCCGAGCACGCGGGGCACGGCCTCAGTTGTCCAGGCCCTGGCAATAGGGCGCGGCCAGCTCATCAGCGTCGCTGTCTGAGCTGCCCTCACTGTCCTTGGCCGGCCGCTCCAGACGGCGGAAGAAGCGTGCGTCGCGCGGGGACAGCGGGTAGAGCGCGTCCTGCAGCGCCGCGCCCACGCCCACGCCCAGCAGCTCCTCGTCGGACGACGGCAGCGAGTCCTCATCCAGATGCCGCGCCAGGCCGAGCCCGTCGAAGGCCAGCGGGTCCTCGAAGGGCGGCGGGCCCTTCAGCAGCCGCACCTGGGGCGGGGGACCCGCGCGCTGGAAGCGTGGACTTACGTCCCACAGACGGAGTCCGGCCTCCGGGCACCCGCCTCCCGCTCCCCGAGGCGCCGACGCCCGGCCCCGTCAACGTCAACGGTGAGGACGCCAGGGCCCTTAGGCCCCTCCCGCGCTCACCTCGGCCTTCAGCTCCTCGATCTGATCCTTGAGCTCTCGGATGTACTGCGAGGAGTCCGAGTGGTTCAGCTGGCCCTGGATGCGGCCCTCCTCCCTCTGCGGGCAGGCCGGGTCACGGGGCATCAGCGCAGGGCCCCGCCCCGGGCCCGGCCAGCCCCGGCCCGACCCCGGTGCTCACCTGGATCTCCAGCTCCGCGATTCGCTGCCGCATCTCGGCCACCGCCGCCATGCTGTCCGCCTCCCGCAGGCGCACGGCCATCACCTCCTCTTTGCTCTGGGGACAAGGGGGACAAGGCAAATCAAGGGGCGCGGCGGGCGGGGGCCGGGGCGGGGCCGCGGGCGGGGGGCAGGAGGCACCTTGCACTCGGCCTCCGCCTGCTTGCGGCGGCTTTCGCTGAGCTGCGTCTGCAGCCCCTTGTTCTGCGCCGCCAGGTACTGGAGCTTCTCCTGCAGCGCCGCTCGCTCGGCCTCCACGCGGTTCAGCAGGTTGCGGTGGATGTGGTCCTGAGGGCGGACAGGCGCGGGTCACGGCCTAGCCGAGGGGCCTGCCCCGGACGCCGAGTCCCCTCCCTGAGACAGGCCGCGGCCCACCTGAGTCTCGAGTTCCACCACGCGCTGCCGCAGCTCGCGGCCCTCGGCCAGAGCCTGGGCCTCGCGCAGCCGCACGCTCATCAGCTCGTCCTGCAGCTCGCCCAGGACCAGCTTCCGCGGGGACTCCTTCCAGCGGCCGCCGCGGGACAGATGGGCCTGCGCGGGGAGGTGGGCGGTCAGCCCCGGCTCCGGAGCCCCGAGGCCGCTTCGTGAGCGCCGGGCGAGGCCCTCACCTGCCAGGTGTCCGAGAGCTCCTGCAGTTGCAGCTTCAGTTCCCGCGCCGAGGCCACGGCCTCGCCCTCCCGTACCTTGAGCGCCTTCAGCTCCTCCTGTAGCCTCGCCACGTTGTTCTCGTCCGGCAGCGAGCTGTTCCTCTGCGGGGAGAGGAGCGGTCAGAGCTCAGCCGAGGTGTGCAGCCACCCGGCCCTTCCTGCAGGACCCATGCCCTGGCCCCCTTTTCCTCTGAGCCCTGCTTTGGGTCTCCAGGCTAGAGGATGCAACCTGGACCCCAGGATGCTCTGGGGGAACTTGGACCAGGCCCAAGAGGAGCAGACTCTGCCTATGCTGCCCCAGCCAAAGAGCCTGGTCTGTAAAATGGGTGTATTAACAGCACCTACTCTGGCAGGGCTGGCCTAGGGCGACATCTAAAACGTGGTACTGCTAATAACAACTAGGCAGGCTGGGTGAGGGCAGGTGCTACCCACCTGGGCATCTGAGATCACCCCCTCTGGGCCCAGACCCTCCCCAGAAGGAGCTGAGAAGACTAGATTTTGACACCCATCTTCTTGGGGACGGACTGAGGGCTGGACTGGGCCCTGTCCTGGCCTCCCAAGAGCTCAGTGATGACAGATTTGTGCTACAGCCCCTTGGACCAAAAGCCAGCTCACTGCCCGAGGTTCTCGCTGACCTTTGTTTAGGTCTGGGAGTCGGGGAGGGTGGCAGATCTCCTGGGCTCACATTTCCCTCTGATGTGGAGGGAGGTGGGAGGGATGCCCAGCTCTGGGCGGGCTGACTGATGGGGATGGAGAGGCTGATGGCCCCACACAAGGCCACGGCAGAGACACCCAACTAGGGAGGGTACCCAAAATAGTGCAGCTTGGAGGTGGAGGGGCATGGCTTCTGCCCATGTGTGAGTGGGTCCTGCTGCCCTCTAGTGGCTGAGGCATCTCCCTTCTCCTGGAGGATCCATGGGAGTTCAGTCAATAGCAAGTCAGTGTGGAAGCAGCTGGGGAGGGACCAGGAGGCCTGGTGCCCCCTGCAGGGCTGCAGGTGGGAGAGGGGGGCCCCTAGTCGGCCCCCTAGGTGGTGTCTCCTCCAGGAGGGGGAGCAGCCCTGATGGGCTTGGGCCTCCGCCTTCCCTCCCCGTCTCTCCATCCTGGAACCTAGGGCCTGAGGGAGACACAACAGGTAGGATGGGCGATCCAGGAAGTCCATGAGGCCACCATGCTGCTGGCCCTGTGCCTGGTACATGAGGGCGAGTGTGCCCCTTGTGGAGTCGTGCTGCTTTGTGTGTGTGTGTGTGTTAGTATACCTCCAGGGCTTGAGAGGGTCTGGGGGTGAGGGGCCCAACTTCCCATCTGCCCAGACCCTGGTATGGAGACCACAGTGGAGGAGGCAGGGGACAAGTGGGCCAGGGAGGTGCCCTGGGTTCCTCGGGGGCTGCCAGGGCAGGGGATCTGACTCCCGGACCTGTCCTGCTGGCCCCCCTGGCCGCCCCTTCTCAGCGAGGGCCTGCTCATGCACCGGCCAAAGCACGTGTGGTACCCTCGCCTTCCTTTCCCCAGAGTTCCCCCCACACCCGCCCAGTCGCACCTTCTCCATGTCTAGAACCTTATCCTGCATCTCCCGCAGGGCGCCCAGAGTCTCCGTCTCCCGCAGCCGTGACTGCTCCAGCTCAGTCTCCAGGTGGGCCACAAAGTCCTCGGTGAGGCGTGGGTTATCCTGGGGGCAGGCAGAGGGCTGGGCTAGGCCCCAGGCTGCAGCGGGAGGTGGGCAGCCTTCCTGCCAGCCTCTGTGGTCCCCAGCCATGCCCCACCCCCTCCACCTCCAGGACCCCTGGGTGGAGAGAGGGTGAGGAGAAACCCTGGATCTGCTTCCGGGGCCTTCTGCCCTCTTGGAGGAGCTGATCTTGACAGGGGCCCTGATGTTCTGTGCCTAGGGGTCCTGGCACTCGTGCAGTCATCCGGGCCCAGCTTCCCTTCCGGGAACACCACACAGCGGGGACCTTCCATGGCCTCAGGATGCCCCCTGAGGGACACCAATGACTGGTTCCCAGGATCGTTGCAGGGAGGGTGGAAGAGCTCTCTGGAGGGCCCCTTCCTGCTGTGCGGTCCTGGCCTAACCACAGGGTGGGGGTTGTCTGGAGGTAGGGCTCAGGGCTCTGGCCCTCCTGCCCCTCTCTCTTTATCGGCCCCATCCTTTCCACCCCCTCACCCCCCACTGCCCACCACATTTCACAATGGTCGAGGATGGGGAAAGAGTTTGCCAAAACCACTTTCTCTCAGTGCCGGGGCTTCTCAGAAGTACCCTAGGGGGCCGCAGGGGTGATGGGTGCCACCTGGGTCCAATGAAGAAGACCTAGCTAGTGGGAGAGGGAAGCCCCTAGGGCTAAGCTGGGTCCGCATTTTGCTGCCCTGGTGGCTTGGCAGGACAGTTCTCAGGGAGGGTGTCCCAGCCATCCCCTCCCCCGGCTGCCACCCCCTTCCCCACTGGCCTCCTGCCTAACCGCCCAGGTCTGCTCGCTGCCTGGGACCTCTGTGGGCCTCGAGGCCCATGGCTGCCAGTGGCTCTCCCTGGGCCCAGATGAGATTGGGGCCTCTTCCAAGCTCTGCCAGGCTGCACCTCCTCCAGGGGCCTCTGGAGACGGTGCTTAAGGGCCTCACTGATGTGTACGGCACCACCCTCCTCTGCCTGCAGCGGCCTACTGCTGCACCCATCCCTGCGCCGGGCCCCAAAGGCTGGAGCGCAGAGGTGGCAGGTGAAGTCTCTCATGCCTGTAAGGGGCCACCGTGCCATGGGTGGCACTAGCCCAGCCTCAGATTTCCCATTGGCCTTGCTGCTTCAGAGCAGGTGGGGCTCCAGCACCGGAAGTCGAGGGGCAGGAGGCGAAGCAGGTGAGAAACGGTGACGTTCTGCCTCCCTGTCCCCAAGAGCAAAGAATCAACTCACGTTCCTCAGTCCAGGCCTAGGTGAGGGGGCCCTCCTCAGCAAATGACCCTTCCTTTTCTCCACCCATTGTTTCTTGAACACCCTATGGTTTCTCCAAATCAGAGACCCCACCTCACTGCCAGGCTCTGCTGGGTTCAGCCCCGGATTGCAGGGCACCAGGGAAGCCTATAGCATCCTCCCCTGCCGCTCCAAGGTGTGTGCTCGGGCATGCATGCTGAGTTTGGGGGCTGCAGCTGCTGGTGGGTCATCACATCAGGAAGGCAGCCTACTGGGTACAGCTGAAGGAACGTTCTGAAGGCCCTCTCTGGGAGAAGTGGACTCTTGACAGTGCTCCAGCCCATGGGCCCTCCCACCACCCATACGGAGCTCATGACCCCACGAAGACTTGGCCAGCCCCCTCCCCTCGTCCTTCCAGCTCAGAAGGCTGGGCACAGACCAGACTCTTTTGAGGGCAAAGTGCTGGGCACTGTAGGAGGGGGGCCTGCTCCCTGATCCCAGCTCCTACCCTGCATGGCTGGCCCCCAGCAAAACCCTGAACCATTTAGAGTCCCCCTGAAAGTTTAGAGCCGCCCTCAAACTGAGTTCCCCTGCCAAGTTTATCATTACTCTCTCTAACCAGAACTTTATTCCGTTTCTTATCCCACCCCTTCCCCCCTCAGGTTGAGGAGTTTCAAAGAAAAGGGGGGATTGAATCTGAGCAGGACCCAGTGGGGCTTCCCCTGAGTTCCACAGAGCAGACTCAAGCAGCAATAGAGTCATAGGACACCAAGTTCCCCCTGAAGGAGTAGACAAAACTATCTGACCCAGATCTTTGAGTCAGTCTGTAGAAACTAAGACCCTTGCTCAGGTGGATGATGGTGACTACATGCTGACCACCAGCACTTAGTCCCCAGACTGGCTGGAACCAGAAGGGTGATGACTGAGATTCCTGAAAGCTCAGCCTGTTACCTCAATGCCAACCAATCAGAAGAAGATCCATGAGCTGATCTCGCAGCCTATGACCCTCTCCCATGAAGCTGCTGAAAAACCCTTGTCTAAAAGCCATGAAGAGTTCAGTTTTTTTGAGCGTGAGCTGCCCGTTTCCCTTGTTTGGTGCCCTGCCATAAATGCTGTACTTTCCTTCACCTGAACCCAGTGTGGGTAGATTGGCCTTGTGCATGTCAGGGGAGTGGACCTGGGTTTCATTTGATAATAGACCAACAGCCCTTCAGATTCTGGGGAGACACCAGGGCTCCTCCAAGGGACCATAGCCCCATCAGTGGAGGGAGAGGTCCCTGCAGGGACAGCCTTGTCCCAGCGGCCCTTGAGGGGCCGGGGAGGCTGACTGCCTTGCTCTCAGTGTGGTAGGCCAGACACCCCACTGGGTGGTGGGAAATAAAAACCACAGGATCCTCTCCTCCCACACCAGTGTGGGGCTGCTTGCTGCGGCGGGGCTGGGGCAGACTGCATTCTGCTCTGGGCTCCCCTGTCCCCAGGAAGGAACAAGATGGCCAGGTGCTGAGGCAGGGGTGATTTGGAGCCAGTTGCTCAAGAGCCCGGCAAGTAGCCTGGTGGGGGCCTGGCCTTGCCCTGGGGGCCCCACCCACCCGGCTGGGTACCTGCTGCTCCTGCAGCTGCCGGATGGTGCTCTGCGCCTTCTGCAGGTCCTCGGCCGCTGAGCTGCACTGCTGCCGCACCACGGCCAGCTCCCGCTTGATGACGTAGTTCTCCTCGGCCTCCTGCGCTCGCGTCACCTGCCCCTGAGCACAGCGAGGACGGGGGTGCCGTGACCCTCTGCTCACACCCCAGGCTCTGCCTTGGGCCCACCTCAGGGGAGGCCCAGAGAGGATGGAGGCGGAGCAGAAGGAAGAGGGGTAAGGCCTCCCACACTCAGAGCCTGGCATGGGGTGCTCCACAGGGCCGGGGGACGTGGGTGGGAGGCAGGCAGGAACAGGACACCAGGAGGAACCTGGAGGGACCCACCCGCCCCGGGGCCCAGGCTCTGGCTCTAAGCCTCTTATTCAGGGCAGATGGCACAGCAGAGGCCGAGCTCTGCTGGTGACCATGGAGGTTGGGGGGTGCAGCCAAGGGACCAGAGGCTCAGGGCTGGCTCCTCAGGGCCAGGCTGGGAGGTGGAATACATCTCTCCCGGGGCCTTCTCCAGCCCCAGACCCTGGGACTTCCAACTGCCTAAGGCTAAGACTTGCCCCCCCCCAGCCTCATCCCCTCACCCCACCCAATTTGGGCCCCGCATTCCAGGCTCGGAGCCACCAGGTGGCAGGCAGAAGCTTCCAGATAAAGCCATTCAAGATAAGGCAGCAGCAGAAGCAGGTGAGTGAGAGATGGCAGGCCTTGCAGGTAGGAGCCGAGAAGAGCATAAGGGGCCGGAAGGGGTGCGTGTGTGCACGCGCGCGTCGTGTGCATGGTGCGCGCACGCGTGTGTGTGTGTTGGGGGGAGTCTCAGCCGTGCGCACACCAGGGCCTGTCGCTGATGCACCCTCAGGGTCCTGGAGCCCTCCTGGGTCCCCACCTTTGTCCCCTGGAGGGAGGAAACTCTCTGTGCGTGTGCGCGTTCATACGCCACACGCACACCCCCGCCCCCGAGGGAAGCCTCTGTCTCCCCTGAGAAGCGGTCCCCAGCCGCCCCCATGCGCAGCGCCAGGCCGGCCCCCCTCGCCCCGGCCAGGGGAGAGGCGGCCCGGTGGTTGTGTGCGGACCGGGAAGGAGTGGGAGAGGGAGAGCTACGGTACCTGGATTAACCTATCAGCCAGAGCAGCGCTCTCCTACCCGGCGGAGGGGTTCCGAGCGACAGGGGGAGGAGGCAGAGCGGAAGGCGCGGGGACAGGAGAGGGGGAGAGACAGACAAGAACCACTCGTCACTAATGCAGTGGACTATCTCTAGAAGCGGGGAGAGAGGAGTGAGACCGGAGAACCAGAGAACCAGCAGGAGAGGACCCGGAGGAAGACCAAAGCCAGAGCCAGCTCCGTCCTGAAGAGGGATCTGTGTGAGCAGGCAGGGCAGTGCCACCCCGCTGCGGGCCACCGGGCTGGGGCCCCGCTGGGAAGAAATGCATTGGCCTCCTTTCCTGGGAGGGTGATGGGGGGACGGAGGTGGCAGCACTGGGCCGGGTGAATGCATTTTAATTGGGAGGCAGAACAAGAATGGAGGCTTTGGGGCAAGAGCAACAAATTCCACCTACTCCCTGTGGTCAGTGGAGGGTCAAGTGTGAGAATGAGGGGTGAGCTGGAAGTGGGCCCCTTCATTTCTATTCCAATCTTTAAAAACAGGTTGGAGGCTAGTGTCGAGGCTATGGGACCCCCTCCATGGTGCTGGTAGCAAGGCCACCCCTTCCTTCTCCACCTTTCTTTGGAGGATGAATTACATTTCCAGGGCACCTACTTCCCGTACCCAGGCAGCCTGGTGTTTGCAGTTAGTGGGGTTATAACTCAACCTTCACCCCCAAGCAAAGTTTCCCCATGGCCCCCAATTTATATGGCTGCCCAAATCAAAGTGGGGCTTGTGGCGGGATTTACACTGGGCTCCTCAGAGCCCGCCAGGTCAGGGCGGGGCCGGCACAGAGACGGGGGAGTGGGGGCAGATGGCTGACTGGCCCTCTTGCTGCTGGGTCCTGCCTGGGGCTCGGAGGGTTCGTGTCACAGGCTGGTGGCCATACCCCTCACCTTCTCCAAGGTCTCAATCCGCTGCTTCAGGAGCCGGTTCTCTGTCCGAAGCCTCTACGGGGTTGTGGGGAGAGGGGAGAGCATGTCAGAGCCAGCCTCCTGCTCCAGTACACAGTGAGGTTTGTCCCCTCAAGGCCAGGCGCCCTCCAGGCAGGAGGCGTCTAAAGTTCTGGGTGAGTGATTGCAGAAGACAGTCAAGGCCAATTCCGTTCAGAGTGGCCCACTAGATTAGATATATTTATGTTTTCAAAACAAACCTTGGTTCATTAAAAAATAATATGATCACTGTTGTGGATGTGAATGGTGTGCTGGGGGCTGGGTGGTCAGCTCCCGTGCCCCCCTCCGATGTGTCTACCCCAGGGTTAAGCCTGTCAAAGGCCAACCTCACATGACGCCTACCAGGGGGCAAAGGACCCTGGGTTTGGAGGGAGGCTGCTATCAGATGGCCCCCACCCCTAACTACTTCCCTTTGAGCCCCAGGGTTAAATTCTCAGAGGACAAACTCCTCTCTGAGTCTGAGTCCGGCGGGAGGGAGCCTTGCTGAACAGGCGCGCTCCCGTCAGCTGGACAGCTACATTTCTGCAAGCCACTGAGAGCCAGCTGTACCCAGCAGTTGTCACTCCCCACTCAGGAGTTCTGGAGATGCTCTCCCCTGCTCCCACCCTCCCTCCTGTGCTGGTGGTTCTGGTTAGATATCTGTGGTTTTCGGTTCCCCTGCAGCCTTTTGGGGAGCAGGGGAGGTTGACATATGCCTTGTACCTAGTTTCTACCGAAGTACCCCTTAAGAAGTAGGTACAGAAATGGTTTTCATCAGCAGATTAGTGAGGGGCCTGCTTCCCTGTGGATCACAAAGAACATTGCCTAGTTTCTTCCGGGGAGAAAAAGGTGATGGAAACACCCGGAACATTCCCAGCAAGCAGCTGTGGTCAGAGATAATCGCAGACTTGGTGGATGGTCACTGACTCATGGTGGAGTCAGTGGGAGGGGAAACTTGAGGGAGAGGAAACTAGCTGGAATCAGGCAGTGTTTGGCCTGAGCCTCCCAGCTCACTGGGGTCAGAGCTGTTTCAGGCCCCGGTCTCTGTTCCTCATCGGGACCCAGGACCAGAGTCCTGCCCCCTGCCCCCTGGATTGCCCTGCCCCCTTTCTGGCCTCAGGGCATTGAGGCACAAGCACAGCCATCCTTGGAGGAGCTGGATGTGCCGACCAACAGCTCTCCTGTCTCCTCTCACTCTAAAGGGAAAGTGAGAGCAAGTGAACAAGGACCATGGGGTGGGGGGGCTAATCACATTATTTAAAATACTAATACTAATCACATTATTAAAATTTTTTTTCTTCTGTATCTTTGAGTCTTGACATCCTGCAGCTTTGCTAATCCTGGAGAGACTGCCCCTCCCAGGGTTAGTTAATTCCTAGGGATGGTAAACGACCTGCCTGCTAGTTTGCCTTCCACATGCAAACCAGCCAATCCAGAGCCCAGGCCCCTATCACCTCCCTTATCTGACACTCACACACCAAGCCAAAATTTCCCCTGCCCTGTTGTCCCAGGGCAACTAGGAACCACTTCTATAGCTCAGAGCCCCTGAAATTATTCAAATGAGCCAATCTCAAACGTGCTCAAACTACCTACCTCACCCTACCCTGCCTTACCCCTCCTTTCCTGTGGGAATCACAGTAAAGACTCTCACCCATGCTTTGCTCTTCACTCTTTCTGCCTCCTGACGCACCCTCGTACCTCCCTGTGTGGCCCTGTGTGCAGTGGTGTGCCCCCTCCCCTTGGGAACTGTGAGTAATAAACTCTTCTTTCAAAGGCAGTCTTCTCTGTGTCCGTCACAATCACCATGCCTGATTAAAACAAATCCCAGGTACATTTTAAAATAAGCTAAAGGTGAAAGCAAAGGGCAGGGCCAGGGGAGAAAGCATCTGCCCTGCCCTTGGGCACCCAGGCTCCTCTCCGGGGAAACTTCCAGGCTGGGCAGGTGGTCTCCGGGTCTGCTGTGTCCCTGCTTACTGCTGAGCCCTTGTGGTCAGCAGGTGGGAGCAGGCCCTTGTCCGTGCGTGAGTAAGGCACGCGTACGTGTTTGGACTGGTGCCTCAGTGAAGCTGCCATTCTTGACAAAGGGAATGGCTTAAAAGTTTAGGGCACAAAATTATTTCTGGAAAACCTACAAAGAGGGTCCAGACAATGATGCCCTCTTTCCCCACTCAGGTACAGGGGGCAGGTGACCTGGATTCTAACCTAGGTTTCTAGAGGAAGTAAGGATGATGATGATGGTGGTGGTTAATAATAATAGTAGTAGTAGTAATAATAATAATTTGACCAGAGAGCAAGTGTCATCCCCATTTTGCAGAAGGGGCACTGAGGCTCAGAGAGGTGAATTCACCTTCCTGGCAGGTCACACAGCTGGTCTGTAGCAGAGCTGGGGTCTGTGGGACTCCAGTCCCAGCCACTGTGGGACTCTGTCCCTGAAGAGGACAGAGCCAGGCTGTGTTGAGGTTTGTGTTTGTGTCTGTCCCCCAACCCCTACTGGACTAGGGGCCCTCAGTCTCTGCTGTGACTCTGGCACACAGTAGGTGCTCAATAAATGAATGTTGAGTCAATAACCAAAACCATGGCTGGAGGGATGAGAGCAGGAGGAGGACTGGATTCAGAGGCTCTGCAACCTCAGGAGACTTTGTGATGTGTAAGAAATGTCTATTTGGTTGTTGTTGTGGTCCTGGCACAGAGCTCCTAAAACCCTGGGCATTTCCTCAGTGAGAAGAGGAATAAAGGTGTCTTTTGTTACCTCGGTGAGGTGGCTTTTGGAAAGCCCCCAAGTCACCTCAGGAAGGGGCTGGTTGCCAGGTGACGCAATCTTGTGATTAGAGGGTTGGAACCACCGGGGAAGGGCGAGGGCTGGAGGCTGACTCGCTGCCTGCCCCGGGGACCTGTCCTTAGTGCTGGGGCACACCCTGGCTCACACAGGGCCTGGAGGTGAGTGAACACCCCCCCCCCACCAACCTAAGCATCGCGGTGTGCAGCCCGCTCAGGGAAGGGCTGCCCTCTAGTGGCCGCTGAGGGGCTCCTGAGGGCACTGCGTCTGGTCCGGTCCTGGACTCACCTTGATCTCTATCTGCTCCTCCATCTCCTTGCTCTTCATGGCCGCATACTCCTTCTCCAACCTGCAGGGGGAGGGTGGATGTGCTCACTGTCCCATCCTCAGGGACCCCTTCTACTAGCACCCCGGCTGCCTGGTACTGACCTCTTCATCTTCTTGGGGTTGTACTTGACCTGGTAAGCCTTGAGGATCAGCTTGTCCGGGCAGCTGTCGAACTGATGGGGGATCACCCTCTGGAAGTACTGTGGGGACACAGACGGTCACCGACACACAGGCCTGGGCCACCTAGGGCCACTTGAACCCCCACTGCACCCTCCTTCCTGGGAGGAGGGTCTGCTCAGGGTGTCACCATGACCTCAGTGCAGGGCCTACCTGCTATGGGCGCTCAGCCTGCTCAGGACAGCGGGCTTTGGGAGCTCCTGAGGGCGAAGGCCAGGGGTGGGGCGGGGGGTGGGGTCTGAGCACAGGGGGCCTTCAGGAGGGAGACATGCTGCTGCCCCAGGGCAGTGAGAGGAGGCAGAAGAAGCTGAAGGATCAGGGTGGTGGAGAGGAAGTTGGAGGGAAGACCCCTCTGTGGTCTGCCTGCTTGCCAGTGGCCCCTGGAGCCTCCGCAAAGAGTTAAGTGCAAGCTGCCAGTGGACACAGCTTGTGGCAGCTCGGGGCCAGGCTGGCTCCTGCTCCCCAGCCCAGCTGGCCCCCTCTGGCAGCTGCGGACAATGGATGCCCGTGTTCGTGGACACAACCATGGCCTTTGTGCATTCTTCCCTGAAGCACCAGCTGGAGGACGCTGGGAGGGGGCAGGGGCCTGCATGATGGGGACATGGCGGTGAGAAGCAGGCTGGCCTCCTCTCGGCAGGCAGGGCAGCTGAAGCAGGCCGGGGCGGGGCAGGGCCAGAGACTGTCCCAGACCCCTCACTCCCTCCTGTGCCCTCGCCCCGCCTGGCTGCTGGGGCTGAAACCACACCCAAGGCCTCCTGGTTTGCTTAGTATTACTGTTTGCCACATTAGGCTCTGGGGGACCCAGAGCTGGGAGTAGGGGAGGGGCACCTCCCAGAGCTCGGCCTGGGCCTTCCTCTCTCCCGCTGCAGGCTGCTGGCCCTGGACTGTATCTGGCAGAGCCTGAGGCTCCTCGGGGCCCACGCTGGTCCTCTATGGAGACCTCAGGGTGGGGAGGAGCAGAGGTGATGGGAAAGGATCAGGGTGCTCAGGAACTCCAGGGTGTCCCCATCTCTCAGGATGCTCCACCTGCCCAGGTGCCCCCGCTGGGGGCATGCCCACCTGCCCTGGCCCTCCTGGCCCACCTGGGACATCCCCTCCATGTCCAGCTGCATCAGCTCCGTCTGGTTCACCTGCAGGAGGGCGAGGCCCACCCGGAACACGATCTCCAGACCCTGCAAAGGCAGCGGCAGGGGCAATGCATCTCTGGTCCTACGCTCCCAGGGAGTCCTCTGACCTTTCCCAGAGCTCCCGCCCATCCTCGGCCTGGGCCTGGTCCTGAATCATTCCCAGTGAGGATGTTGATCACCCTATCCAGAGCGGCCAGGAGAGGGAGGGTGGTGTCCTCACCTCGTACATGAAGATGTCAAAGATACGGGTAGCAACGGGCAGCGGGAATGTGGTCAGGAAGAGCGTGAGGAACCAGGAGGAGGCGTACATGGACGTGTGGAAGCTCTGGGAGCGGAAGTGGGTGTTCAGGTCCGGGAGCTGCTCCTGGGGGTTGGGGAGGAGGCCAGGCACTGTGAGGAGGGCGCTGGGTGCAGCTGTCAGCACTGCTATCTAGAAGTGCTGGGCCTCAGTGCCCATACATCTGGGAGCCTTCCCTGATCTGCCCTGGGCAGCCCTTGGCTCCCTTCCTTGGTGTGTCCTCAGCACTGTGTCTGGGTGGGGCAAGAGCACCCCAGAGCTCTGAGTAGCACAAGGTGGGGACACAGGCAGGGGTGGCAGGAGTAGCAGCAGCTTGTGGGTGCTGGGTGCCCACCCAGGGCAGGCACTGGCCCAGCTGCTCCTGGGATCCTCACCACTTCTCCGAGAGTGAGCTTCTGAGGCTTCGGGGGGTTATGTAACTCCCCAAGGTCACCCAGGGGGCAACAGGGAAGGGTGGTGTGAGCCATCGCCTCTGTGTCCACTCCTAGCACCCCTCCCCTACAGCGCTTTGTGCCCAAAGTGCTCAAAGGATGCTCAAGGCTGGGGCTTCCGACACTGGGAAGTGACAGAAACTGGGGAAACTAAGGCTAGAGAAGGCGTTAGGACCTCCTGGATGTCCTTCACTGAGCAATGGACACTCAGGCTGTCCCCCTGCCCACCCTGGGCTTCCTCCTGGACTTAGGGACGCTCTGGTGGCATCTGGCTACTTCACCATGGGAGCGCCGGGTTACCCAGCCCACTGTGCAATCGCTTCTTCTCTGGGGGCCCGGGCCCCTTGCCTGCCAGCACTACCGGTTACCACGACCAACAGCACCTCCACGTCCTCTAGGCCTGAGGAGGGGGGCCTTCACCACCAGGCACACCCTGCCCACTGTGGTGCAGAGCTGCACAGCCCCACCTGCAACTGGCTTCCAGAACAGGTGTGTGTGTATGTGGTGCGCGTGCGTGTGCATGTGTGTGTGTTGTGCATGTACACCAGCTCTGTCTGCCAGCCAGGAGCTGGCCCTGCGGGGGCTGCTATTTATAAACAGGCGGCTGCGGCTCTCCAGTAATCAGCAAAGACAGGCAGACAACACTTTCCCTCCTTCTCCACCCCGGGGAGCAGACAGGAGGGGACCGTGGGTGTGTCTGAGCCATCCCAACCGCTCCATCCCGGCCCTCGTGGCTCTGGGATGCCCGCGCTCTCTGGAGCCCCCGCTGTAAGGGGCTGGCCCCTGCCCAGTCCCTCAGAGCATCCTTCCCACAGTGCTATACTGCCCAGGGGACTAGAGCCCCTTTCTGAGCTGGAACGCCTGGATGTGACTGCTCAGGCCTGGAATTTTCAGAGACTTGCTGGGATGGCTGAGGTGAGCACCCATGGGTGCGAGCTGGCTGAGAGGAGTGGGTGGGTGCCAGCTGCCCCTGCCCCCGCTCACCTGTAGCATGTACTCAAACTGGTAGATGCAGAGCCCCAGCTCGGCCATGCTGGGCTTGAAGAGCTCCCGCAGGCGGTACTCCTGCATCAGCCGCACGAACACACAGAAGGCCTCCTCCTCGGGCATCTAGGGGTGGGGGTGGGGGGTGTCTGTGAGCAGGAGTGGGGTGGGAGGGGGCACCTGCTTTTCTTCTTACGGTTTCTCCTCTTTCTGTTCCATTTACTTTTACTGAACATGGACAGTGCCGGGCTGCCTGGAGCCCCTCATCAAACCTCTGGTAAATACTGTCCCCTTGCTTTACTGATAGGAACCCTCCCCAGGCTGAAGTCGCCTGTGGAAGGCTGCCTGGCAGGTAAGAGTGGAGCTGGGACTTGAACCCAGGTCTGGCCGCCTCCAGAGCCCACAGTGCAGACATCCTCCAGTGCACTCCCAGCCGTCTCTGTTCTCCCGCTCCTAAGCCTGCTGGATTCTCTGGAGGAGACGCCCAGCCCCACAGACACCACACTGGCTGACCTAAGCCTCCCACCTGAGACTCTGGAGGGGTCCAACCCCGGGAGGTGACTGAGTAGGTCAGTCTGCACCTCCAAGCCTGGGACAGGACAGGCGTCCGGCCCTCTCTGCTCACCCACTGGGGGCTTGGCTGGGGACTATCAGAGGTCATGGGTGGATGGAGAGGGAGGCTCTGACCCTTCTGTCCACCTTCTGGGGGAGAGCCAGGATGGGCTGTGCCCTCCAAGAGCCTGGCCCCGGGCCACCTACCTGCATGAGGAGCAGGCCCACGATGAAGGCGCTGCCCTGGCAGTAGCCCACCTCCCGGTCCACCAGGGAGTACGCCTGCCGGGGAACACATGCGTGTCAGGGCAGGGTCCTGCCGGGCCCGGTGACAGCAGGCTGCCGGGGGTGGGCAGCACTTCTCTGTGCAGGGCTGGGGGGCGTCACCTTCATGACATTGAAGAGGACCTCCTGGCCCAGGCTGTCCTGGCCCTTGAAGAACTCGTGCTCCGGGTAGGTGCGGGCGATGTCCCTGCGGATCAGCTTCTCGCACGGTGAGGACATCTTGAGCAGCTCCGAGTACTGGTTCTTGACTGGCATGTCGGTGGCGCTGCACAGTAGCTGCCACACGATGGCCCGGAAGTGGTGCGGGATGCCTTTGCGGATCAGCTCCTGGAGACAGGGTGGCGGGGGGGAGTGGGAGGCTGGGCTGGACCCCATCCCAGCACCGCCTCCCCACAGCCACCAGGCCTGGCCTCTGAGGTCTGGCTTGCCCGCGCCTTGCCTGTAGCCCAGAGCTCAGCTGAGCCACCACACTGCAGACGGAGTCCACAATGAGGATATGCCACCCCAATCCAAGGTGGAACACGGTGGGCAGAGAGCAAATGGGTGCCTGGGACGCCAGCGCCTCCCCACATTCCCTCCTCTCACCCTGCCCTGGCCAGGCGTCCTCAAAGTGCCTGCGCACCTCCACTCCAGCCCCCGTGCTCTCGCTGGGGCCCCTGGCAGACCCTGCCCCCCAGCCCCACCGCCCCCGCCACCTTGAGCAGCTTCTCCTTCCTGCGTCGCCACTCCTCCCACTCATTGGCGATCCGGCCCCACAAGATCCATGTGTCCTCCTCCAGGTGGCTCAGGTTGGAGGAGGCCGAGGAGCTGGACACCAGTGAGGAGCCGCTGTTCCGCCGGGAGCCATTCATGGAACGCATGGACTTGGAGTCGGCTTCCAGGAGCCTGGGCAGGCAGGGTCAGTGGAGGCAGCTGGGCTGCAGGCGCCTCCCACGCCGGCTCCTGGCCCTTCCTCTGGGACCCCAGGGATTGGGTCTCAGTGGTTCTTCCCCTATGGCACTTGCTGAGTGACCTCGGCCCATGCCCTAACCTCTCTGAGCCATGGTCCTGATCCCTGGACCCCTGGAGAGGCTACCATTCCCGTGTCTCGTTCTGTGGCCAGCACTGGGCTGAGAAGCATGTGGATTAGCTCATTTAATCTCGTACCAACCCTGTGGGGCAGATTTTGTTCAGGTCTATGTTTACAGACAAGTTGCAGAGAAGGTAAAGCTGGCTGGGGGCACCAGCCAGCAAGGGCCTGTACTGACCATGTTTCCGGTGCACTGACATCTGGGAGATGTCCCTGACCTGGAGACAGCTAAGGACTCACCTGCCAGTGAGCCCTTCACGTGCAAACCAACCAATCCAGCACCCACAAACCAACCACCTCTGTTATCAGGCTCTTGCATTCAGGCCACTGTCCCTCAGCCTCAGTCACCTCAGGGCCAGGCGCTCGACAAATAGGCCCAGCCCCTATGCCCTGAGCTTGCTGAAATGATTCAAACTAGCCAGCCCTAAGCCCGATTACATTGCCTCACCATTCCTTCTTGCAGAAACTGCAATAAAGGCTCTCGCCCACATTTTTCTCATCCCCTCTGCCTCCTGACGGACACTGGTGCTTCCCCGTGTGGCCCCACCTGGTGTGCTGTGCCCCTCCTCTTGGGACCTGTGAGTAATAAACTGTCTTTCCAATGGCAGTGAACTCACCAAACCTGAGTAATAATACCACCTACACTTTAAAACAGGGGGAGGGCCGGGGAGAAAGGTGAGAAGGCCCAACCCCAGTCAGAGTCCTTATTTCTCCCTCCAACAAGGGCTAGATAAGTGAAGGCCAGACTCACTTGGCCTCACTTGGTACCTCAGGCTCCTCATCTGTTGGCAGGATGACAGGAGACATCCTTGTCAAGCCACTGATGGGAGGTGTTACTCTGCCCAGGGCTGGGCCTAGCTCTGAGTGTGAGGGGACAACTAGGAACTTGTTTGGGGCCCAGGCTGCACCCCAAGACCTCTCCCCATCCCTCGGGTCCCAACTTACCGGTTCTGCTCCTCGAGCTTGGCCAACAGCTCCAGCTCATCGGGGCTGAGGTTCTCAGAGTCGGAGGTGGGGGAGCAGGTGGGGGCCGACAGGGCCTCCTGGGACGAGGAGTCCGGGCTCAGGGTGGGACTCGCCATGGTGGGCAGGCTCATCAGCCGCGAGCAGGGTCAGGTCACAGCTGCATCTGGGGGCCAGAGATGTGTGTGGTCAGAACTGGGTGGCTGGCTCCTCTGGCTCTGGACCAACTGAGTCTGCTGCTCACCTGGACACTTCCTCACCCCGGGCTTCCCATCTCTGGTCTGCTGACCTGGTGCACCCCTCGTCCCCACACACCCTAGCCCAGCTGATGGCCTTGCTGGCTCCTTCTGTTCCGGATGCTGGCTACTGGGATCCCTGCCTTTGCAGTCCAGATGCCTGGATGGAGACAGGGGGCCATGGCCAGGCCTGAGCTGTCCTGCTGTCCCTGCCAAGCCTCAACTTGACACCCCTGAGTCTTCAACAGGGCCAGGGGCCAAGGCTCCCCCAACTCAGGGCCTCTGCTGGGACCCAGAAGTGCAGGTACCCCTGTTTTGGTGGCCCTTCCTGACAGCCTTGGTCCCTGTCCCTGGCTGTGGCCTTCCCTGGAGCCCTGCCTCAGCATCGGACCTTCCCTGTCTCATCAACCAAAGTGGGCTGCTGGCACAGCCAGAAGCAATTATTCTCTGCTGTTAATTGTCTGGTGCTGCCAATGGCCTTGGGCTGGGAAGCCAACGTGTCAGAGTGTTGGGAATCTGTGCTCTGGTGGCCGTAGGCCCATCTCTCTATTTCTCCTGGGGATGGTCTGGCCCCACCCTCCTGGGGGCTTTGGGGGCACTAGCCTCCCCACTTCTGCCAGCCGCAGGAGAGGCAGCTCAGCACTACACCAAAAGCAAGGGCTCTGGACTCAAATGGACCAGTGTCTGAACCATGGCTCCCCTTGGACCCCACCTGACCTGGCTCTGACTGCTCAGCCACAGAGGGGCCCTCACCCAGTTCCTGGAAAGGGGGCATCTGGTCCCTTAGGCAGCAGGAGGACAGTCACAGGATCAGCGCAGACCTTTTCTCACCTGCCTAGCACCCTCAGGTCGATGGGCACCTTCCCACAGCCTAAGTTCAGCCCCCAACCAACACCTGAGGGCCCACATGTTGGCTGGACTTGCCCTGGCCATGCACTTGGTTCTAGTCTCCTTCCCCTGTGCTGCCCTGTCATGGGAGGAAGGGGGGTGTTTTTCTTTCACCTTGTGGGGGGCCTTCTACCCCAGGACCCTGTGGCTCCCCAGGGCTGGCCCTGAGCCCCTGGCCTCTGAGGGCTCCCCGAGTTTGTTGGGCACCAAAGGCTCTGGCTCTTGGTGAATGGTACAAATTCTAGGCAATGGCTCCCATCAGAAACAGAAGACCTCTTCCTCCCATTGCCCAGCTGGCAGGGGACCACCTGCCCCAAATACCAAGCCAGGAGTTAATCATTCCTGAGAGAGGGGCGGCTCCGGGATCTCCTGCAGAGTCAAAGTCTGCGGGTGGCCCGGGGCAGAGACGGGCTGTGGACAAGAAGCGCTGAATTGGAGGGATCTGTCTGGGCAGGGAGGGGCTGGGAAGGCAGCGGGGCTTTCCCAGCTTCAGAGCTGGGAGACGGGGAGGAGGTGGTGGAGGCTCATCAGCACAGCTGGATTTGGGAAGTAGCAGGGGCCTCAGAGAAAAAGACCACACATGGCTGGGGCTGGGGCCCACTGTCTCCTTGCTGAGCCCAGGGGACTTCAGAAGTGTGTTGCCTCCCCATCCCCTCCCCACAAAGAGCACAAGAGAATGGTTCAGCTCTGGATTTCTGGGCCCTCCACTAGCAGAGTTTGCTCAGATATTTATCACATATTAATGTGTATTTCATACCAGAGATAAAACTGATTCAATACCCAGGGCTGAAATCTGCAGTCTGAGAGGCAGAACCTCCTGATCCCTCAGGAACTTTGTCTTGACTCATCTTCAGGCTGTAAACGCTGCCCAGCCCTGGAAGCCGTCCTTCAGATGCAGGCACACAGGCACACGCACGCAGACAAACACTCCTTCACATTCACACACTCATACACGACTGCACTCCCACACACGACTGCACTCCCACACACTCACTCAGATACATTCACACTCCCAAACCATCTCACACACAGACACACTAATACACTCCTGCATGCACACACACACACTCTGAAACACTCACACACAATCACCCACCCATGGACTCAGATACACATTCTCACACACATTCACGCACTGTCTTCCACCCATACACACCCACACATGCTCTAACTGGCACACACTTGCACACACAAGTACACACACTTCCTACACTGACCAGACCTCACCACCCCTAGAACCGAGTAAATACAGATGGACATGGGGCCTGCTGCTACCTCAGCTCTGTGAGCGGCCCTGCCACCCTCTCTAGAGCTTCGTGACTCTTCCTGGCTCAACCCCTCCTTCCCTGGCGCCTACTGGGGGCCATCTGAGGGCCGGCCGATGTCCTAGGTACAAACATGTGGAGTGGAGCGAGGTGAGTGAGCCCCCACCTCCCCAGAGCATGCAGCCGTCCCACCCTAGCTGGACAGACACAAAGATGCGGAGACAAGGCAGGTCCCCTGGATGCTGGGAGGCCACTAGCCTCTGAGATCCTCACACAGATCCCCCAGGTCTGGGGTCCCAGACTCTCCATGGCCCCAACTTTAATGCCCTTTGCTTCTGCTCCACCTCAGCCACCCGAGAGGGGGTCCTGGCCCCTGTAGAGTGGGCAGTGGGCCACCAAACCCTGTCCCTGCTGGCTCCATATGGTGGCCCATGGCTGGTGAAGCTGAGTCAAGTCAGAAGGGTGGGAGGAGTCTGTGCTGGTCAGCTGGGGTCGGGGATGGGGGAAAGGTCCAGATGTTGGGGGTCTTCCAACTCCCTTTTCCTCCCATTTTGGACACTGCCAGTCATGCTTCCACCTTCGTGAAGTCCTCTCCCATCTCATTTCTGAGCAGCCAGACTCCTGGGCCTCCTCCTACCTCTGCCCTGGCTTCTCAGGCTCCCGCATGGTGCCCCTCCCTCCACAGGGCTGCCTCAGTCCTCATCCCTTCCTGGGCTAAGGTGATCTCACGCTCCAGGCTTAAATGACCAAATATATGTCAGTGATGCTGACACCCTTGTTCCCAGCTTTTCCTCTCTCCTGAGCCCCAGCCAAGATTTCCAACAGGCTCCTGAACATCTCCATCAGATCCCCCACCGGGGCCGGAATCACCACTGTCTGGGTCCCTGCTACTTCCGTGCCCTGCGCTGAGCCTGGCACCATGGGAAGAGTTGAGACATATTTGAGGAGTTGAACCCACCTGCCTGCTCACTGATCAGTGTCTCCAGAGTGCCCACCAGGTCCCAAGCACCGTGCTGAGGGCTGAGGACTGCTGGGCAGAGAAAGACATAGACCCGGCCCGCCCTGAGCACATGGAGGGTAGAGACCAAGGAACAATCATCCAAACTTTCTATTACAGATTGAGAAAAACGCATGGAATAAAAGATAAGGAAGCGGGGGAGGGTAGAGCCCAGTGGTAGAGCGCATGCTCAGCGTGCACGAGGTCCTGGGTTCAGTCCCTCCTCTAAAAATAAAGAAACAAATAAACCCAATTACCTCCCTCCCCCACCAAAAAACCCCTAAATAAACAAATCAGTCTTAAAAAATTAAAAAAAAAAAGATAAGGTAGTGTGGAAAACAGTCTGGCGGTTCCTCAAAAAGTTGAAGAGTTACCAGGTGACCCAGCAAGTCTGCTTCTAGGTGTCTGCCTGTGAGAGTGGAAAACATATACCCAGCAAAAGCTGGACACGACCGCTCACGGCAGCATAATTCATAAAGGCCAAGGAGTGGAAACAATGCAAGTGTCCACTGACGGATGAGTGGATAAACAAAATGTGGCCTATCCATACAGTGGAACGTTATTTCACCATCAAAAGGAAGGAAACCAATGTGTGCCACAGCATGGATGAGCCTCCAAGACACGATGCTCGGTGAGAGGAGCCAGACACAAAAGACCACAAGCGATGTGATTCCATTTATGTGAAACGCCCAGAACAGGTACATCTCTAGGGACAGAGGGTTGACTAGTGCTTGCCAGGGGCTGGGAGAAACTGGAGAAACTGCTCACGGGATTTCTTTTTGGAATAATGAAACGTTCTGGAATTAGACAGTTGCATGGCTTTGTGAGTACACTAAAACTCACTGAACTGTTCACGTGACAGGGCTGAATTTTTCTGTTATGCGAATGATAGCTCTATTAAAAAGGTGATAAGGGATGGGTGGGCGGGTGGAGGAACAGTGGGGCAGGAGCGGCGGGGAGGGGTGTGACTCCAGAAGGGACGAGAGGATTCTGCAGGGGCCAGGCCCCCACGGGGCCTTGCGAGCTACGGCGGGATCCCGAGTGGGCTTGCACTTTTGGAAAACCCTCCTGGCTCCTCAAACTCAACCCCTCCTGACTTAAGCTGGCCCCTCTTCCTGCCACAGGCAGGCCTACCTGGGTCCAGGGCAGTCTGCTGCTACCCTCCTGGTGCTTGCCTAGAAGCCTTCGGCTGTGCCCAGCTTCAAGGTGGAGGCCCAAAGTTTCTGCGTGGTGCATCCAGCCCGGCCAGCCTCGCCTCCTCCTGCATCGCAGGCCAACCACACTCAGCCCTCCAGGAGCACCTGTTTCTTTCTGTCTTTGCACATGCTGTTCCAACTGGAAGGGCATTCTTCAAGACCTGGTTTGAGTATTTGTGTGTGTGTGAAATCTTTCCTGTGTGTGAAACCCTACTGTGCTGGGCCACTTCTCTCCCCTCTTTCCCTGAAAATTCCTACCCCTGCACCCCAGCCCAAGACACATTCTATGGCAACTCCTTCTCTACACGCCTGCCTGCCCTACTGGGTCATGACCATTCTGGGGGGCCAGGACCTATCTTCTTAATTTTCTACTCCAAGCCCCTAACACTGCATCTGGCAGTCAGGAGGTGCTCATTCAAGGTCTGTGGAATGAACAAAGAAAAGAATCTCTGTGCTGCTCAGCCAAGTGATCAAGGTCAGCATCAACAGGGCTAAGTCATGTTGAGAGTGTGTGCCCTTGGGGTGAGAAGGGCGCTTCAGCTCTGTGTCTTTCTCCCCAAAACACACCACCCTGGTTTCATTAGAAGGAGAACATGTGACAAAACCAGGTTAGGGGACATTTTAGAAAATTCCTGACTAGTCCCCCGCAAAAGTATCAAAGTCATCAAAAACAAGGAAAGCCTACGAAACTGTCCCAGCTGAGAGGTGCCTCAAGAGACATGGCGACAAAATGTCAGGTGGGATCCAGGAGGGGGTCCTGAGACAGAAAAAGAATATTAGGGGAAAACTAAGGACATCAGAATAAAGCATGTACTTTAGTTAATAATAATGCATTCTCTGACTT
The DNA here is from genome assembly GCF_048773025.1 of Camelus bactrianus. NCBI lineage: Eukaryota > Metazoa > Chordata > Mammalia > Artiodactyla > Camelidae > Camelus > Camelus bactrianus. Next base: position 26,745,275 of record NC_133560.1, read on the forward strand.
TAGAAGTAACATACGTAGAACACTGAGTGGAACGGGCACTCAGTAAATGACAGTATTTTTCAATGGGGAGAGTGACTGAGTGCGCGCGCACCATCTTTCAGGGCTGGGCATTTTTAAAGGCTGGAAGAAAGACCACAAGTTTCCTTTAATTTTGGTTCCCTACCTGGTCTCCCCCAACCACCCCCAACCCCGCACCTCCCCCCACCAGCTTCTGACCTCTAATGACGGGGACACAGGATCACTTCTGAATCTGAAGCCTTGAAAGATGCCACGTGACCCCATGTGCCCGCCTCGTAGACCACCAGTGTGGGCCAGCAGCCCACCACGGTCCAACATGGCCCGGCTCCTGGGGAAACGGCCTGGCACCTCAGGTCCCTTTCCTTGGCCATGGGGTGGGCAAGCGATGGGCAAGCTGCCCCTCGGATGACAGGGACGGTGGCTGGAATTCAGAGGCCACTGCCTGCCCTCCTCTTGCGCCCAGGCCTGGCTGCTCCTCTGTGCTACTCTGGATGTGTCCACGTCCAGGTACCTTCCTCCATGGCCATGTGTGTGGATAACTGATCCCAGATCTCTCGGCCTCCCGTAAGGACTTCAGGGTCAACAGCCTGCATTCAAATCCCTCCTCTACTCCTTTCCATCTTTATGATCTGGGTACAATGCACTTTGCCTCAGTTTCCTCATCTGAAAAGAGGGCTAATGATAGAACCTACCTCACAGGTTTTGCTGGGAGGAAAATATGAACTAAAACCTGTCGAGTGCCCAGCACAGGAGCTGGCCTGTAATATTTATTCCCTGTTGGATGGAAAGTTCCACCAGGGCAGGGGCTGTCCAGCCCACTACTGGGTCCCGAGCATCCAGCACACCATCAGACGTCCAGTATTTGTTGGACTGAATAAATAAACTTCCCCTCCTCAGCAGGCCCATCCCTCACAAGGTGGCCCTGTTTAAATATTAAATACAAGAAAACTATAATCATTATAATTTGTAATAATCAGTAGCAGCAGCGACCTTGAGGCTAAAATCCGAGGGACAGACCATTATGACCCCTTCTGATCTAAAAAAAAGGAAAGTTTACTACCCTGCATCATCACCAGCTACTTTCTGCCACCACAACAAGTTCATTCCTGGCAAATTGTACATTTCTCTACATTTTAGTGTCTCTGAGAATGACAAAGGAAAAAATGGAAAGCCCTCACAAGCCTTCCAGGGACAGGTGGATAAGAGAAGTGGCATCTCGTAAAGGCTCCTGGCTCTTCAAAGCCAGGATGGGGCCTTTCCCGCTGAGAGGCTGGCTGGGCCAGGGGCAGGGTTGGGGTGGCTCTGCCCTGCCTTTGGGAGCTCTCCGAGCGGATGGAAACGACCTCTTTCTGCAGAAGAGATCCAGGCCCTTGTGCAGAAGTGGGTGGGTAGGGAAGCCTCTTCAGCTCTTAAAACCAAGTATTTACTGAGCATCTGCTATGTGCCCTGTACTCGCCTGGGACTCAACCACGAACAGATGCATGCACTGCCCTTGTGAGACTCACGGGTTGATGTGGGGGACAGCCCTCAAAGAGACAGTCTCACACACCTATCATGGCACGCTGAGAAATGAAAGAAAAGTGCGGGTGAGTTGTGCCAACAGGGGCCTTGAAATCTCCCCAGAAGGGATCAGTCTTGTCCCCGGCCCTGGTGGGTCGTTAGTTGTCCTAACTAACCTCTCTCCTGCTACTGCCCTTGTTTGGTTTCGAGACCATGTGTGCTGCAGATGTCCCTGGGCAGGGTGGGGCTGGCTGCCTGTCCAAGTTCAGTTCCAACCACTGAGCCCTTGTACCAGGACGCATCCCACAGTGTGTGCCCCGTGGATCATGTTTGGGACACAAAGGCCTGTAGGGTGAGACCCATCAAATGAGGCACAGTTCCCTGCATGCACCATGCTTCTCCCTGCTTCCCGGGCCTCTGTCCTGGTGCTTGGCTGCCTGGAACACCCTTCCGGGCCATGCCTGCCTGAAGAGCTCCTCTTGGTGGCCCATACATCATAACCCTGCTCCACCTTCCCTGTGCTCCCTGGCATGCTGTACATTTATCTGTCTCCTGCTTCCACACAGGATCCTAAAGGCACACGCTGGAATGCTGGGTCCTCCAGCTTGTCTGGAGAATTAAATGAAATAATATGTAAATGGGGCGCAGCACAGGGCCTAGCACTCGGCAAGGCCTGATCAGTGTATAGGTGCTGTTGGTATCAGCTCTTGTCTCCTGACGTTGAGAGGTTCTTTGGACGTGGGGCAGGGACCACACCTGACATTCCTCCAGGCCCCGGCCCCTGATTCAATTCTCAGTATGTGGTAGGACCTCACCTAGAACAACCAGCACCTATATTCTGCAAGAGGAAACTGAGACCATGTTCCTCCTTGCCCCCTGCACCCATCAAAGCCCCTACACAAAGACCTGGACCCCAACCCCCAGTCTAGGGTAAAAGTGCATCGATCTGGTTTGCAAGCCCTCCCCGGGAGCCTTCTCGTGTTTTCCCAGGATGTTCACAGTCTACTCGGGGAGCCTTCTGACCCCACTGCATCTGCACAAAGTCCCACCCTGGGGAGGCGGTGGAGTCTGTTTCCTGTGTGCCTCGTGACCTTCAGGAGTCTTTTCATTCACTCCTCCCTTCGGCAAGTGGGCAGAACCAACCTCTACCTGCCCAGCGTCAGAGGGCTATGAGGGGCATGGGCATTGCCAACAAGCAGGCCTCTGGCTACCCTCTGTCCCCCTGGGAGGTCCCTGTGTGGCCACAAATCCTGCAACAGACTGTCTCTCAGTCCTGATTCAAATCAGTTTCCTGAAGTACAGCTCAGCCATAGAAAGACATAGAAAGGCAGCCATTATCCACTGAAGCATCTGCTAATTACAACCAGGGGACCAGGACGACCAGTGATCCTGCTGGCACTCAGATGGGTGACTGCCCTCTGCCACCCCCACTGACCTCTTCCACATGGTGCCCATGGGACATTTAGGGCCACATCCTATAACCTTACTGGCTTCTCTGAAATAAATAAAAAGTACAGTTCTAAGGATTTATCACTCCATTTTCCAGATGGATAAGTTGAGGCTCCAAGCCAAGACACACTCTTCTCCAGAGCTATCCAGAATCCATTGGTGAATACCCACAAAGAAGTCTGAGTTTGTTTCTCTGGGGTTTTCCAGGCATGCTGATGTCAGCCCAGACAGGCAGTTCTCGACTGATCTGGAGTCCCCACAGGCAGGACCTGGGGTTCCTCCTCACTCCCTGCAGTCCTGGCCATGCCATCTCACCATGCTGTGATCTGCCCTCCTCTCTGTCTCTCCTCATCCCTGTGCCAGGGTCAAGCCACCTGCAGTTCCTTCCAAACCACCCGCAGTCGACCATGGAAGCCCAGGAGAACCCACAGGTTGGACTGTGGAGAGGCAGGATGGGCAGGAAGAGCCAAAACACCTGGAAAGACGTGAGGACATGGGTCCTCCAGCTCCATCACCCCCCCAACCCGGGCGAGGGGAAAAGAACCAAGCCAACTACTCACTCCTGTTCCCTCAAGCCGCTTCAGCACATTTTTCTTGTCTGAAAATATTCCTTAACAAAGAGCTATCTGCTTCTGGCAGGCCCGAACCCAGCCCCACCGGGTCCCAAATGCCAGAAGAGAAGAAAGTCGTTTCATTTCGGGCTAACACATGTGGGTGAGAAAACTCACGTGGCTGTCAGGGGCTGCCCCTGGCTAGCAACACTAGCCCTGCCATCTGAGGCCAGCGGGTGTGATGGGGTCAGGATGCTGGTCCTACCAGTCTGGTCAGGACTTCAGGACCGGAGCTGGGAGCAGGCTGAACTCCTATCCCTCTGCCAGAGGTGGCATCAACCAGGGGGCAGGCAGTGGTCCTTTTGGGGAGGCTTTGGGGTAAGAGAGTGAGCATCCTTCCCTTTGAGGGGAGACGGAAGAAGGGGAAGAGGCCTGGGGCAGGTGTCCACAGGGGTGCTGGGAGATTCTGGGTCACCCTGCCACCTCCAGGGCCCCAATGGGGACACTGGCACAGGGAGGCCGGAGTGGCTGGGAAAGCTGGCTGCCTGGGGCAGGGCAGGCAGCTCACCTCTCTGAGTCTCCATTTGAGCTGGGAGCTGTGTGTGTGTGCGGGGGTTCCAGGAGGACCTGGGAAGGTGAGGTCCAAGGAGGGGTGTTGAAGTGCTGAGGAGCCTGTGTGAGGGTGTGTGGGTGTCAGGGGGTCCCAAATGTCTGGGTCCGTGTTGGAAGCCTTAAGTTTCTCTCTGTGTTGGGGATCCAAGTGTTGACTGCATGCATGTGTGTGCACATGTCAGGGGCCCCTGAATGTCCGTGTGCAAGGGGCCCAGGGTGTCTGCCAGTGTGAATTGTTGGAGGTTCATAGGTATCTCTCTGTGTGAGAACTGTTGGCTCCCAGATGTGTGTGTGTGTGCCTGCTTGTGTGAGTGGGGACTCTCAGAAAGGTGTGTGTCCCTGGGTGGGGAGGGGGTTCAAAACATCTGTTGGGAGGTCCTGAGCATGAGCTGAGGGTGGATTCTCAGGAAGCAGGGATCAAGAGAAGTCAGGATCAGGGGTGTGTGTGTAGCTGCTGGAGTGGGCTGGGAGGACCCCAGGAGTGGGTTTCAGGGATGCCCTTGGGCATGGGGCTGCTGGGAGGTAAGAGATGAGCCAGCTGGCTGATGAGGCTTGTGAACAGGAATCCTGATTTACAGAGGCCAGGGAGGGGTCCTGTGGGGTCAGAAGGGAAGGGTATGGCTCTGAGGCTGGTATCCTTGTGGTGGGGGCAAGTCAGGGCCCACAGACAGGATGTGAAGTGAGGAGAGGGACGGCGTGCAAGAGGTCTACAGATTGAAGGGGTCCTGAGGGATTGGGACAGAGGAAGGGCGGGGGGTCCTGGGCATGAGGGGGGCACTAATAGGGGGCAGGTGTGTGGGGTGGGGGTGGGGTGCCCTGAAGGGTCCGGGAAGGGGTCCTGAGGGTCAGTAAAGAGGATGGGCGGGGGTCACAGGCCTGAGGGGGCCTCCCAGGGAGGGGGCGCCGTAGGGGAGGAGGGCCCCCAGAGGGGCTGGGGGAGGGGTCCTTGAGGGGTCTGGAAGCGTCGGGAACGAGGTGGCGGCGGGGGCCAGGACTCAAGGCCGTCGGCCAGGATCCATGCTTGGAGTGCCGAGGGCTCCCAGCGCGGGTTTCGGGGCGAGGGGGCCCGAGTTCTGGTCTTGTCCGGCCCCCGCGGGCCGCAGCGCGGAGCCGCCTGCCTGAGAAGGCGCCCGGGAGGCCCGGCCCGCGCCGCCTACCTACCTGTTCCAAGCGCGCCGCCATAGCCATGCCGAGCTTCGCCGCCCCGGGCCGCGCCACCGGATCCCCGCCGCGCCGCTCGCTCCGCAGCCCTGGCCCGGCCCCCTCAGCCGCCCCCCGGGACCGCGGCCGCCGCCGGCTCCGCCGCTGCCATTTCATCCACTGACAGGAGCCGCTGCCCCGCCCCCGAGGCCCAACCAGCCAATTCACCGCCCCCAGGCACTCTGGCTCCGCCCACTAGCCAGGAGTGACAGGGTGTCTGTCCAATCGGTGGCCATTCCGTAAGGAGGGCCCCGGCTACGGCCAGAAGGTTGCCGCCTTTAAGAAGAGAAGCGAATTGAAATTAAGGAAGCAGTGAAGGACGGATGGCTTTGCCTATCGGAACGTGGAGTCATGTTGATCAACACTTAGCAGGTCCAATAACTAGGAGACGGGGGTGTGTCTCTTAGGGAAGGCTGCATCCCTGAGGAACTCCAGACAGAGGCAGCCTAACGTTTGGCACTAAGCCCCGCCCAGAGCCGGGCTTTTTGCCCAATAGCGAGACATCCTGAGACGTCCATTATTATCTGTCCCTCAAACCTCAGCCCAGGCAACTGTTGGGAGGCTAGAAAGAAGATTGACACCTAGGAAGCCAATGAAACTGAAGGAGGGCGGTGCAGTGACACTCTCTGACCAATGAGATCGTGAGACTGGTGTGAGGTTGGCCTCCCGGGAGGTGGGACTAGAGACCAGGATTGAATGAAGTAGGGGAGGGGCTGGGAGGGGTGTGGCCTAGATCAACGACGGGCGGGGGTAGAAAAGGTAGAGACTAATAGGTTGGGTCTAAGAAGGGTCATTGCCAGAAATCCCTAAGTCTGAGAAGGAGGTGATGCGACCGCATCTTCTCTGAGCCGGGCTCTCTGCTGGGGGCGGGGTTTTTGGGATTGGGGTGTCACACCGAAGACTCAGACCCGTCCCTTGCCCTAGTCTAGGCTGGGTTAAGCATCTTTTCTGAGCTTCAGTTTCTTAACGTTCCCCTGACAAACTGATGATGCAGTTATCACTGTTTACAGGGCCCTCCCATCCTCCACCCCTCCTAGGCAGATGAGGGAAGGGGCGGGGGAATGCAGAGCCTAGGCCCAGTCTCCCCAGGACCCCAGCATTGCTGAACAGGAGCCCAGCACATGAGAACTGATTATAAATGTTTGATGAATGAATGAATAAGTGAATGGCGGGCCTAAGACTCTAATAACAGGGAAGGAAAGGGGAGGGGGAAGCATTCAGGCTGGGGAGGGACATATTAAGGCAGTTACTGAAAGCGGGCAAGAGTTAGCGGAAAGACACGTTTCCACCCCAAGATACAGGAATGGGCCCCGGAGAGGATGGGGTAGGAAAGGACCCTGTCATAAAAGAGGGTGACATTGTAAGTTCAGAATGGCGGCTGAAGATGGGGAGACAGAAATGGGAAGGGGAGGGCTAGGACCCAGAGTGGGATTGTCAGGACCTTCTGAGGTCTCAGATTTCACCCTTCTTCATAGTAAGTAGGGGGTTCCTTCTGGTTTTGGGAGACGTGGATGACATCCTGCCACACTCCCTGACCCTGTCCATCTGTCTCTGCTCTGTCTACACTCTGTCCTATCTACCTTTTGCCCCGTCTAACACTCCCTCTCTTCAGTGTGTTCTCTCTCTGCCCCTGTCTCCACTCTGAAACTGTCTCCACCCTCTGCCACTGTCTACACTCCCTCTCTTACTATCTATTTTGCATCTATTAAAATTCTGGAACTCTTAAGAAAAGCCACAAAACGTATTTCTAAAAACTTGATGGTAAAAATAAATATAATGCATTCCTTCTCCCCTACAAGTCCATATCCTCCCTCTCCACACCACCCCCACCTTCCTCTCTTTCTTTCTTTCTTTCTTTCTTTCTTTCTTTCTTTCTTTCTTTCTTTCTTTCTTTCTTTCTTTCTTTCTTTCTTTCTTTCTTTCTTTCTTTCTTTCTTTCTTTCTTTCTTTCAGAACGTATTTTTGCCTCTCTTCTTTTAAAAAGCCAGCTTATGTGCTGGACATTTCATAGACCACTGACAAAGTTGCAAGGTGACCTTAGATTTGCAGAGTATGAAGTTGAAGTGATTCTCGTGAACATTGTCCCCTGATTCCTGGGTGGGTCTGGGAGGGGGCAGAGGACCCCTGTGAACATAGAGATATGAGGCAGGGTGGTAAGTCAAGAAGGCAAGAGTGACACCAGGATGCGGTGAGGGCCAAGTAACCACCAAGGGACAATCTCTGAGCTACCAGTGGTCCCTCAATGTGGGGGACTGAGGGGCCATCCTAAAGGACAAAATCCTGGGGTTCACCCTCATTTTCAGAAGTTCTCAGGACAGAACAGTTTGGTATTCACAGCTTCCCAGAAAGAGGTCATGACCAGATCATTTCTGGGGCCTTGCCTGGGAGATAAGTGGCATCTGGTGTCTGAGAAATAAAATCAAACACCAGGAAGATGCATGGGGCATTTGACCCTCTCACTCTCACGCTGCCATTTTCACACAAAGATGGTTTTATTCTGGGGACACTTTGATTCCATTTTTATAAGCGCAATGGAAAAAAAAAATCCAACACATTTCTGTTGGAAAAGACTCTTGAATCATAAGCTGCATTTAGCCAATGAGATTCCTGGATCACTTTGCTATTCAGCGCAGTTAAACCGTTCCCAAATTTTTTTCAATGTTCATTTTTTACTTGATTAAATCATTTTATCAGGAACTTTTTTTTTGCAGTAAAAATTTTTATTCATTAATTGAGATCTTTTTGTCCAATTTTTACCAACTGTCAATTCTACCTTGGTGATTTTTTTTTTTTTTTGGTGGTTGTCATTTCTTCACAGTCAAGTTTTGCATATTTAAATGTCTTCAAAGACTCTTCTCTCTGTATTTCGTGGATAACGAGTTTTAGCACAATCAGATTTTTTTCTCTGGACTAAACTTTGGACCCAATATTTGTTTGTGGTGAGTGTTGACTCATGTGGGCTCAGATCTGTTACTTTATCTCATAGAGAGAGCAAAAAAGGAGACAATATATGTAGCTCCTCCTATGAAGAAGTGGAGTCTGTCTCCCATCGCTTGAATCGGGCTGTCTTTGTCACTTGTTCTGACCCACAGAATGCTTCAGAAATGATGCTGGGCCAGTTCTGAACCTAGAACTTAAGAGGCATTGCAGCTTCTGTTCTTTTTTTGTTTGTTTGTTTGGAAAATTTTTAATTGTAGTAAAATATATGTAGTCTAACACTTGCCATGTTTTGGGGGGGAAGGTAATTAGGTTTTATTTATTTATTTTGAATGGAGGTCCTAGGGATGGAACCCAGGACGCCATGCATGCTAAGCACGCATTCTACCGCTGAGCCATTTCCCTCCCCCTACACCTGCTATTTTTAAGTATGCAAGTCAGTGGCACTGGGGACATTAACAATGTTGTGCCAGCATCACTGTCTATTTCCAAAACTTTTCCATCATTCCCCAATAGAAAATCTGTCCCCATTAAACAATAACCCCTCCTTCCCCCTCCCCCAGCCCCTGGCAACTGCTATTCCACTTTCTGTCTCTATGAAGTTACCTGCTCTAGGTACTTACTTTAAGTGGAATCCTACAATGTTTGTCCTTTCATGTCTGGTTTATTTCACTTAGCAAATGTTTTCAGATTCATCCATGTTATATTAGAACTTCATTACTTTTTATTAAAAGCTGAATCATATTCTGATGTATGCATATATTTTGTTTATCCATTCATCTGTCAATGGACACTTGGGATGTTTCCACCTTTTGGCTACTGTGAATAATGCTACTATGAACCTGGATGTACAGGTATCTGTTTGAGTCCCTGCTTTCAATTATTTTGGTATATACCCAGGAGTGGAATTGCTGGATTATATGGTAATTCTATATTTAGCTTTTTGAGGAACCGCCAAAGTGTTTTCTACAGTGACTGCACCATTTTAAATTCCCACCAGCAATGCATGAGGGTTCCAGTTTCACTATATCCTTGCCAGTATTTGTTATTTTTCATTTTTTAAAAATTATAGCTATCCTAGTGCATGTGAATTGCTACCTTATTGTGGTTTTGACTTGCATTTACCTAATAACTAGCAATACTGAGCATCTTTCCATGAGCTTATTGGTCATTCATAGACCATCTTTGGGGAAATGTCTATTTAAGTCTTTTGCCCATTTTTAAACTGAGATATATGTTTTTGTTATTCAGTTGTAGGATTTCTTTATATATTCCAGATATTAAGCTCTTATCAGATATATGATCTGCTTATATTTTCTCCCATTCAGTAGGAAGCCTTTTCACCTTCCTGAAGATGTCCTTTGATGTGCAAACATTTTAAATTTTGATGAAGTCCAATTTATCTATTTTTTCCCTTTGTTGCCAGTGCTTTTGATGTCACATCTAAGAATCTATTGCCAAATTCAGTGTCATACAGATTTATCACTATGTTTTCTTCTAAGAGTTGAATGGTGTTCGCTCTTGTATTTAGGTTACTGATCCATTTTGAGTTAATTTTTATATACAGTGTGAAGTAGGGGTCCAATTTCATTCATTTGCTTGTGGAAATTTGGTTGTCCCAGCACCATTTGTTGTAGACACTAGCTTTTCCCCATTGAATGGACATGGCATCACTGTAAAAAATCTACTGGCCAGGGATGCATGGGTTTATTTCTGGACTTTGAATTCTATTCCATTGGTAATACATCTGTCCTTCTGGGACCACACTGTTTTGAACTGTTTTGTTACTGTAGCTCTGCTTTAAGTTTTAAACTCAGAAAGGACGAGTCTTCCAACTTTGTTTTTCTTTTTCAAAATTATTTTGACTTTCGGGGAACCCTTGTAATTCCACATGAATTTGAGGATGGGCTTTTCCATTTATGCAAAAAAAAAAAAAAGATGTTGGAATTTTGATAGGGATTGTGTTGAATCTGTTGATAGCTTTGGGTAGTACTGACATCTTAAGAATATTATAAGTCTCCTTAGTCCTGAACACAGGCTGTATTTCCACCAATTAAGTGTTCTTTCATTTATTTGTAGTCGTCAATGTTCAAATCTTTCCTGATTAAATTTTCTCAGATATTTAACTCTTTCATTGTATTCTTCAGCCCTGTTGGGTTCCTCTTTTTATTTTCTAATTCTTTGTTTAAAATGCCTGACTTCTCACTCCGCTCATCCACTTTCTCCCTAGTTCTTTGAGCATCTTTGGGATTAATTAATTTAAAGGAACTCTTTGTTGGGTGGAGTTGCTATAAACCTTTGACTGTTGAGAAATGTGGTTATGACAATTTTTGAATGTTTCTGTTGGGGGTTGATGAGAGCTGCCTCCTCTGCCATTTAGCTCAAGCTAGCCTGGGTCATGAGAGGCACATTACTCAGTCACCTCTGTGGCCTCGATCATCAGTCAATCCACTTTCAGCTATGAACAAGGCCAGCTGTTCCAGTTTTCTACTGCTGTGTAACAAGCCATCCCAGAAGTCAGTGGCATAAAACAGCCACCATTTTTAATATATTCATGGATTCTGTAGGTCAGGAGCTTGGACAGTAAGCAGCAAAAATGGTTTTTTTCCTTCTCCAAGGCATCTAGTGCTTACACTGGGAAGACTTGAAGGGCTGGGGGTGCCTAGAATGGCTGGGAGTTGAAATTATCTGGCGGTATTTCCATTCATTTGTGTGGTTCCTGGACTGGGATCACTCAAATGGTTGGGGTCTCATGGGAGAATCTTTCTTTCTTTCTGTAGTCTCCGGGAGTTTCCATGTAGTCCTGTCACATGACATCGCTAGTAGAGGGCAGCCTCAGGGTAGCTGGACTCCTTATCTGATGTCTCAAGTCTCTTAAAGTGAGTCTTCCAGCAAACAAGCCAGGAGGTTGCATGGTCTTCTGTGATCTAGTGTTGAAGATCACACAATATCACTTCTGCTGTACTCTATTCATTGAAGAAGTCCAAGCCTACTCACATTCAAGGGGATCAAGACCTCATCTCTTGATAGGAGCATTGTCAAAATATTTTCATCTATGTTTTAAAACTGCACTGGCTAAGTAGCCAGACTTAGTCAACCCACCAGCTGACCACAGATGCACAAATGAGCTCAGCTGTGCTTCACAAAACTATTCAACTGAGCCAGACCCAAATGTCTGAACCACACAGTTGTGAACTAAATAAATAGTTTTTATTTTGAGCTATTAATTTGGGGGAGTCAGTTTGTTATGCAGGAATAGCTAATTGATACATTTGGTAGGTGCATAACACTCACCAAGTCTAATACCTGCTGATCACTTCCTGGAGCCCTTGCAAGGTGATACAAATGAGCAGACCCATGGCTTCTGTAATTCAGTGACTCCTCCCTGTCTGGGTTCACCCTATAGTCCACCACCCTTGGTTTTATGTGTCGTGACAGTGGCATCCATCCCACTGCTCCTCGATTTGTTTCAACACCTTTGGTTTTACCTGTCATGACAATTCAATCCATCCCACTGCTCTTTGATTAGGACCACAACCCCTGAACATAATAAAAGAAATGTTGAATTGAAGCAATTCCTAGCTCTTCTACTCCTATACCATACAGCTTACTCCATTCAGTCTTTCATTTTACAGATATTAATTGTCTACTATATGCCATTCACTTTTTTTGGGTCATTCGCTCTTTTTGGGAGGGGTGTAATTAGATTTGTTTATTTATTTTTAGAGGAGGCACTGGGGATTGAACCCAGGGCCTCCTGCATGCTAAGCATGCCCTCCACCACTTGAGCTATACCCTCCCCCATTGCCATTCACTCTTTAAAACACTGGAGATATAATAGTTAACATGAACAAAAGTGTCCCTGCACTAACAGAATTTACAGTCTGGGGAATATGGTAAGCAGTTTCTAAAATGGTCCCCGGGGTCCCAGCCTCCTGGTATTCACGGCCTTGTATAATCTTCTACTAATGAGTAATTTCCTTCTAACCAGTAGACTATCTCATCACTGAAGAAATGTCACTTCTTTTTGTTTGTTTGTTTCAAGCATGCCTATTTAATTTTTTTGAATTTTTTTGAATTGAAGTATAGTCAGTTTACAATGTTGTGTCAATTTCTGGTGTACAACACAATGCTTCAGTCATACATGAATATACATATATTCATCTTCATATTCTTTTTCACCATAAGCTACTACAAGGTATCAAATATAGGTCCCTGTGCTGTACAGTATAAACTTGTTTATCTATTTTATAATTATCAGTCAGCATCTGCAAATCTCGAACTCCCAATTTATCCCTTCCCACCCACTTCTCCCTGGTAACCATAAGTTTGTTACTATGTCTGTGAGTCTGTTTCTGTTTTGTAAATAAGTTCGTTTGCCTTTTTTTTTTTTTTTTAGATTCCACATATGAGTGATATATGGTATTTTTCCTTCTCTTTCTGGCTTACTTCACTCAGAATGACATTCTCCAGGGCCATCCATGTTGCTGCAAATGGCATTATTTTATTATTTTTTATGGCTGAGTAGCATTCCATTGTATAAATATACCACAACTTCTTTATCCAGTTATTTGTTGATGGACATTTAGGTTGTTTCCTTGTCTTGGCTATTGTAAATAGTGCTGCTATGAACATTGGGGTGCAGGTGTCTTTTTGAATTAAGGTTCCCTCGGGATATATGCCCAAGAGTTGGATTGCCGGATCATATGTTAATTCTATTTTTAGTCTTTTGAGGAATCTCCATACTGTTTTCCACAATGGCTGCACCAAACAGTATTCCCACCAACAGTGTAGGAGGGTTCCCTTTTCTCCACAGCCTCTTCAGCATTTATAGTTTGTGGACTTCTGAATGATGGCCACTCTGACAGGTGTAAGATGATACCTCATTGTAGCTTTGATTTGCATTTCTCTGAGAATTAGCGATATTGAACATTTTTTCATGTGCCTATTAGCCATTTGTATGTCTTCACTGAAGAATTCCTTGTTTAGGTTTTCTGCCCATTTTTGGATTGGGTTGTTTGGATTTTTGTTGTTATTAGTGAGTTGTATGAGCTAAAATAGCACCAGACCAAGATGGTTCACCCTGGTCTCCCTATACCCTCTTTGGTGTTTATAACCAGCTTGGACTTTCATGTTTGGCCTGTTGGATCTTGAGTGTTTCTCACTCAGTTCTTGACTTGGTGTCTCCCTCTAGCTTTGCTGCCCCCCGCAGCCTCACACTGGCTGCCCTCCTGGAGAAAGTGGACAATCAGACCATCTTTGGCACTCTCCCTTTCTTGTTCTTCCAACAGCAGAAGGAGATTTGGGTGGTAAAGAGTCATAAATGACAGGCAAACTTCAAGGCCAGGAGGAGATGGAGAAGGAGCAGCAGGTGAGGCCATCAGGGGGTCCCAGGAAGGTGGGGTTCAAGCAGGAAGGAGGGAGTAGACATCCCTATCGTGGGTGAGACCAAGACAAATCTGGTCTGCTGGTTTTCTCAAGGGAAAAGTAGATACTGTCGGTGATTTTCAGAGAACGGGGGTAGGTCGGGCAGCAGAGAGAAGGTAAGAGGGACGAGTGAAGTCAAGAGTGAGAACGACCCTTTTCCAAGAAGTTTGGTGACACCTAGAGGATTGAGGAGGCTTTCCCCCAAAAATGGAAGAAATGCGCCTATGCCCCCGGAAGTCTCCCGATTCTAAGACGTGAGGCACACGCAGTTCATCCACATCACCAGGGACAGCCTTTGAGGCTGAAGCAGCAGCGGACCCAGGAGCCAGCTTTACTGCAGGGCACAGCCTTGTGGTGGGGCACGTCTTCCTTCCTGAGGCTCCGGGGTGCTGGCTAAGTCTCAAGGTGGGGACGTGAGCACACCCGGGAGGACTGTGACGTCACTGTTTTTTATTTCCTGCGGGGGGACAAGCCCTCGGGTCGGCGTTGCTGACGACGGACGGCACCTCCCACATGCTCTGATACCCTGCAGCTGGAGGCTAGCCCAGCACAAAACCGCTTTGCCTGTGTCTCCCCGGACGCGTGGCCCAGTGAGACTCGAGTTTAGCGTCTCATGGGAACCGTGCGTGGCTCACTCCCTGCTGGCCGACGTCCCCTCACGGTCTCAACCTGGCCAGGCCTCGCTTACAGACCCCACCGACGGGAACTGTGAGCTCACCATGTAAGCCCCACAAGACCACAGAGTCTCACTGGGGATGGGCGCTCTTTCCTGTGCCCTCTGGCAATGTCAGGGCACTTTATAGCAAAAGCCCCCGCAGTAAGGCTGAGGGAGTGACGTCACTCTTAAGAACAGGTAAAATGTTGGCGAGATGGAGGAAGGGCAGCCTGGATCGGGACTCCAGCCAATGCAAAGGCAAGGAGGCAGGAAGGTGTGATATCTTTCTGTAAAACTGTGTTGAAGCCTCCTTGAGCACTGGGTGGCGCTGTCCAGCCTGGAGAGAAACCCGCCATAGGCTCTCCATTCCCTGATTCCTACCCACAGCCCGTGGTGATCTCCTCCTGGTCTGTGGGTGTTAGAGAGATTTTAGAAATCCATCACTGGCAGGTTTCTGAGAGGCCAGCCTAGTCTGGGTCACATTTCGAAGAAGAGAAGAATGACACTTTTAAAGCAGCAGGTGGCACTTGTCTGGGAATTGGGGAAGTAGGCAGCATCAACCTGGGGCAGATCTTTGAGGAAAACCTCCTGCTGTCAGATCAAAGCTTACAGGGTATGACAGAGTCCATGCAGCCCAGCTGATCTGAGAAAGGGCTCCAACTGGGTAAGGAAGGAAGGCTTCCTGGAGGCGGTGGTATTAAAAGATGATGAGATGTGTCCATGGGAAAGAGAGATGAGAATCCAGGCTGGAATGTAGGACTGGGTGTATGTCTGTGTGGTATAGAAGATGAACTAGGTAATGGAGTGAGACAACATTTCCTCACTTACCTCATTTGTTTAATAGACATTTGTTAAACACCTGCTTTAATCCAGGGACACAGTCTCCTGTGGCACTCACAGTCTAGAGGGGGAGACAGATCTGAAAGCAGAGAATTAAAGAAAAAATTTTATTGAAGTGTAGTTGATTTACAATGTTAGTTTCAGGTGTACAGCAAAATGATTCAGTTATACATATACCTACATATATTTTTTTGTTTTCAGATACTTTTCCATTATATGTTATTACAAGATACAGAATATAATTTCCTGTTGAAGGCAGAGAATTTTTGCATGATATGTGAAAAAGGTGTTGCGAGAGCCCAGAGGAGGCACCTGACCCAGCCTGGGGGTCTTTGTGTCCGGCTCCTGGCACAGGGCATGTAATTTCCTGAGTGATCAGGAAACTTTTCTTATTCATAAGGAGCCCCTTTTGATTACATCTCAGTTTATTCTAATGAGATTCCTTAGAGTAGGGTCCCTTTCTAGCCTCAAGGGTGGGGCTGGTCCCTGGAAACCAAGTGACTAGAGGGTTGAAACTATGGCGGGGCTGGAGATTAAGTTCTGCCTCTTGAACAAGATTTTTTTAATGGTATTTTTTTGAAAAATTTTTAAAGTAGTGGCTTCTTTTTATTTATTTATTTGGCAGGTGGAGGTAATTAGGCTTGTTTATTTAATGGAGGTACTGGGGATTGAACCCAGGACCTCATGCATGCTAAGCATGCACTCTACCACTGAGCTATACCCTCTGCCCCTGGAAGTGGGAACCTAAGCCAGCCAATCAAGAACCGCCTGATAGTCTCCCACCATCCCCTACAAGAAAGCAACCTTGCAACTTGCCACTCCCTCGTTCCTGCTCCTGACTGCCTATAAAACCTCTAGCCTTGCATGTCTCTTCAGAGCTCCTTTCTGTTTGCTAGACTGGATGCTGCCCAATTCATAAATCACTGAATAAAGCCAGCAAGATCTTAATGTGCACACAGTTGTGGGTTTTGTTGTTGTTGTTGTTGTTATTTATTTTTAGGGGGAAGGTAATTAGGTTTATTTATTTCTTTTTAATGGCGGTACTGGGGATGGAACCCAGAACATCGTGCATGCTAAGCAGGCGCTCCACCCCTGAGCTACACCCTCCACCCTGTTGTTGATTTTAAAACAGATCTGACGCTGTCTCCAGGTTGACAGTGTCAGAAGTGAGCTCAATCTGCAGGACATCCAGTTGGCATCTGGCTGAGACTTGAAGAGTCGCTTGGTGGTGTTGGAAAATATTCTAGAGCTTTCTGAAGGTCTCATTCTAGGGGAAAGGCTGCATTCTGGAGGATGACTTGTTTGCAGAGATGGAATGGGGTGGCGGAAGGAGGGGTGTTTCAGTTCCAGCAATCAGCACATGCAAAGGCTGAGAAAGAGAACATGACTTCCTAGAGGAAGTAAAAGTTTTTCAGCAGAGCTCTAGAGCCCCAGGAGGGAAAATGGGATACCGGTCCAGGGTCCAGTCATGAGGTATTGAACTCCAGGCGGAAGGGTTAATAGTGAGCATGGTAGGAACAGCCCATCCGAGAGAGTATCTCTTTTCACCTTCCTGAGGGGCTGGTGTTCCAGCTCTGTGGATGTGTCTCTGGAGATGGGAAAGCCACCACCTCCCCAGCTCTGCCTCCACCTGTGAGATCATGAGCATGTCTCCTCAATTCCTGAGCCTCAGTTTTCCCCACATGTGAAATGGGGACATGGACTGTCTTAGTCCATTCAGGCTGCTGGAACAGATAGCGTAGACTGGGTGGCTTAAGCAACCAACATTTATTTCTCACAGTTCTGGAGGCTGGAAGTCTATGACCAACGAGCCGGCAGACTGGTGTCAGGTGGACCCGCCTCCTGATTCACGGAAGACCATCTTCTGGCTCTGTCCTCACATAGCAGAAGGGGAGAGAGAGCCCTCTGGGGTCTCTTTTGTAAGAGCACTAATCCCATTCATGACCCAATCGCTTCCCAAATGCCCCGAATCCCCACTGGGATAGAATACCATGCTATTGGGGATTTGGTTTCAACCTAGGAATTCCTGGGGTGGGGAGACACAAGCATTCAGTCTGTGATACAAACCTATCTTACAGGGCTGTCATGAGAAAAGTTAGGTCTCTTGGCACCAAACAGATGCCCAATAAATGTTGTTCCCCTTCCCCTTTCTTTAAGGAACAAAAAGTCCTCTAAAAGACCTTGAACGTATTCCAGAGCTGGATGTACCATGCTCTGCTCGGCCATTCCACCAGCACCGGTCACCCTGCTTGTGCCACCTTTTCTCCCCCAAGAATATACAACCCATAATAATTCATTCAGTCATTCATTTAACATTGCTGGAGTGCCTACTATGTGCCAGGCAGTGTTTTTTTTTTTTTTTTTTGAAAAAATAAAGCTATCTTTCTTTGCAAATGACATGATTATCCACATAGACATTCTCAAGGAATTTACAAAAAAACTCTTCTAGAACTAATAAATTAGTTCAGCAGTATCATGGGACACAAGATTAATCTATAAATCTTAAATGTATTTGTATACACTAACAATGTAGGTACCAAAATTAAAAGCACAATACTTTTTACAGCTGCTTCAAAGAAAATGAAATGCTTAGATACAAACTTTTTTTTTAAAACAGCAACATTATTTATAATCAGGCAGTGTTCTTGACACTGGGGATATACTAGTGAAGAAAAAAGACTCAGTCTCCTCCCTCTGAACAGCTGATCGCAGCTGTTTTTATAAATAGTTTAGTGAAACTCTTCCCCACCCATTCACTGACATATTGTCCATCATGATTTCCTGTTACAGGGGCAGAGCTGAGTAGTTGTGGCAGAGACCGGCCCACAAGGCCAAAATAATATTTGCTCTCTGGCTCTTTTCAGAAAACGTTTGCCAACTCTTGGTCTAGAAGGTAACATTCTGGGTGAGATAGCTAGTAGACAGATAAGCAAAAATTTGAACCTCAATCTGGTTCTCCTCTCTCTCTCTCTCTCAGGACTCCCCAATTAAGAGGGGCAACACTATAAATCCCTTCCCCCTATTTTTTGAGCTGGATGGAGTTGAGGGGCACAGAGGTGAATGAAAATGAAAATGCTTTCATGGACTGAACCCCAGCTCCAGCGTTTATAAGGTCATGGACCATGGACAGGTGACATGATCTCTGAGTCTCATAGGTAAAATGGGAACATTAGTAGCTGGGTTATGGGGATTCACTGAGACCATGTGTGAAAAGCATTTAGCACAAAAGAAGTTTTGAAGGAATGCTGGCAGGATTTCCACTTCAGGTGAGAGCATAGAAGGCCCCAGAAGACCCTCCCTTTCATGGTGATAAGTAGAAAAAAACCAACTTTTCAATAGGACTAGTCAAGAGTGGTGAAAGCAAGGACGCCCGGATGAGCTGGGATTCAGAGATAAAAATGGGCCCTTCATAGGTGAGCCAAGTGCAGTGGTAGCTTCCACACCAGGGGGCAGGCAGACACCAGCTCTGGGTATGGGGAGGCTTGCATGGATGGAGAGGTGTTTAGAGGACAGAATAAATCAGCCAGTTCTTAGGTGACAAGAGTAAGTGTTCAAAACTGTGGCCACTAGAGTGTTGGAGTCCAAACTTGGTGAGGAGATCATCCTCGCAGAGGGATGACGGGTATGGGATGTCAGAGCCCAAGTAAGGTAAGAAGGCCAACAGCATGGGGGTCTCCATCTGCCTGGTGGGAGGGGGTCAGTGTCCAAGTGCAGTGAGGAGGGCATCCACTTAGAGTAGGGGATGGTGATGGGAATATGAGATTGATGAACCAAATATATATATTCAGGATAATGGGGACCAGGTTTCCCACCATCCGAGAAGAGTATTGCAAAGATAAATGGAGAGAAAATTAGAATGAACCTTATTGTATTTAATTGTAGGTGTTGGTGTGAACTCATGGTTTTCAAAATACAGAGAGAAATAAATGTGTGTGTGTGTGTGTGTGTGTGTGTGTGTGTGTGTGTGTGTGTGTGTGTGGTGTTCTTATTAGTTTACTCAGAAGTCCTGGGATCAGTGATACCCCAAAAATAATGAGCACGCTTAACACCCTGGTCTTGGTTTCTGAATGCCAGTCTCCCCTTAAAAACAAACCAGGGCTCTTTGGAGAAAGGGTTGATTCCAGAGTTTGGACAGGGAAAGCTTGATCAGCAGAAAAACTGATAGGCATATGTCAAAAGGACATAGAAGGCAGCATGAAAGGCTTCCACTGGCCAAATCAAAGATAATTTAAGCATGAAAAAAACAGAAAGAAAAAAAAAGAATGTCAGCGAAAATGGCAGAGTGAATTTTCCTTTTTCAAAAATGAAAAAAACCACAGAATTTGTCAGAATCAACACTTTTAGAACTCTGGAAATCAACCAAAAGCTTACAGTAATTCAGAGAGCATTTAGTCAAGAAAAATGGCTGAATCTCAGTAAAGAACAGAGAGCTTGGTGGAATTTTAACGTATCCCAGTCCCTGCTTCACAGCTCAGAAATAGCCTTAAAAAATAACAGCCCACATTCCTGGTGCTGGAGGGAGAAGAACTGATTGGGAGCTCTTATAAAGCTTTGTTTCCAATGAAGAGTCATTATCTGATCTGTCTAGTGGTTTCCCAGAAGACCACACCCAAAAGGCTTGCCTTATGTGATCTCAATTGAACTTGCCCTGTCCTAAAAGCCTCTCCCCAGAGGGCACCTGCTAAATGTTTTAACACCACAATTGCCTGAGGTGATGGATAATGGTTGGGACAAACAATAGCCTAACCAAAAGTCTTAAAAGGAAAAGTTACGGAATGAGGTGTCCTTAGGGCCTTTGAAAAGTTCCAACATAGTCCTGAGAATCTGGAAGGCCACATGCATGTGTAGGGCTGTGTGCATGCCCAGGAAAGATATGAGAAGGTCCCAAACTCTTAATTTCAGCTAACTCTGAGGCTCTGTGAAAGCAGAAGTAGAGGCTAAGGCAGAGTTGCAAACTTCATGGTGGAGTGTGGAAGTCGTGTCCAAACACACAGAGACCCGGGGCAAAGACTGGGAGATTTTTAGTTTCAGGTTTTCAAGGAAATCTGTGCCATCATCCGCTAAGCACTAAGCTAAGTGGCGATTTTAGTGGCCACATATGACAGAGAATAGAGACTCTACAGAATTAGTTAAGAAAAGCCATTAAACAAACAAAAACAACCACTACAGAAAACAGCAGTGACAGCAAACCCTAAGAAGGAGGTAGAATCTGATTTCTGTAGCTGCCATATTCCATTACAGGTATATCTGGGAGATACTGTGGGTTTGGTTCCAGACTAGCACAATAAAGCAAATATTGCAATAAGGCAAGGCACACAAATTTTTTGTTTCCCTGTGCATATAAAAGTTATGTTTACACTATAATGTAGTCTATTAAGTTTACAATAACTTTATGTCTAAAAAAACCAATGTACATACCTTAATTTGAAATACTTTCTTGCTAAAAAAAAATGCTAATCATCGTCTTTCAATGCAGGGTTGCCCAAAACCTTCAACTGCAAAAAAATGCAATATCTGCAGAGCAAGATAAAATGAAGTGCAATAAACAAGGTATACCTGTATTTGAAATGTACAGTTTTCAACAAAAATTATGAGACATACAAAGAAACAGGAAAACATTACCCATACATACACAAAAAAAGTGAACAGAAACCGTCCCTGAGGAAGTCCTGATATTGATTACTGCACAAAGGCTTCTAATGAGCTATTTTTAAATATGGTCGATGAGTAAAAGGAAATCGTATGTAATGAACTAGAGAAGTCTAAGAATAAAATGTCACCAAATAGAGAATACATCAAGAAAGGAATTGAAATTATAAAAAGGAACCTTATGGATAATTCTGTGATTGGAAAGTACAATAACCGAAATAAAAATTTCAGTAGAGGGCCTAATAGCAGATTTGAGGAGGCAGAAGAAAGTATTAGCAAAAACTGAAGATGGGCCCATTGAGATTATTCAGCCTGAAGAACAGGGTAACAACAGTAGAAAAATTAACAGAATCTTGGAGGGAGGGTACAGCTCACTGGCAGAGCATGTGCTTAGCGTGCACGAGGTCCCGGGTTCAATCCCCAGTACCTCCATTAAAATAAGTAAATAAAACCTAATTACCTCCCCTCAACAAACAAAAATAAATAAATAAAAAGTTTTAAAAAAATTTGTAACAGAGTCTTAGAGACATGTGGGACATCATCAAACATAACAACATATGCATAATGGGAGTGTCAGAAGTAGAGGAAGGACAGAAGGGGGCAGGAAGAATATTTTTTTAAACATTTTTTATTGATTTATAATCATTTTACAATGTTGTGTCAAAGGCAGAAAGAATACTTGAATAGTGGTTGAAAACTTCCAAAATTTGATGGAAGTATTAGGCTATACAACCAGAAACTAAATAAATTTCAAGTAGGATAAATTTAAAGAGACCCACACTTAGACACATAACTGTCAAACTGTTGAAAGATAGAGACAAAGAATCTTCAAAGCAGCAAGAGAAAAATGTCTCATTGTGTACAAGTGATCCTCAATAAGATTAACAGCTTATTCCTCATCAGAAATCATGGAGGCCAGAAGGCAGTGGGAAGACATATTTGAAGTTCTGAAAGAAAAAAAAAACCAAAAAACCCTGTCAACCAAAGATTCTATAACCAGCAAAATTACTTTATTCAGCCATAAAAAGGAATAAAGTACTGATATATGTCACATGCATGAGCCTTGAAAACATTATGCAAAATGAAAGGCCAGATTCAGAAGGGTGTTGTATGATTCCATTTATAGGAAATAAACAGAATAGGTAAATCCATGGAGACAGAAAGTAGATTAGTGGTTTCTGGAGCCTGGGAGGAGGTGGAAATGGGGAGTGACTGCTTAATGGGAATGGGGTTTCCCTTTCGGGTGATGAAAATATTTTGGAAGTAGATAGTGGTGATGGTTGCACAACATTCACAACATTATGTATTAAATGCTACTGAATTGTACAGTTTTAATGGTAAAATTTATGTTATGTGTATTTCATTACAATAAGAGACATGAAAGAAGTATTTTAAGATGAAATAAAAGAACACTAAACAGTAACTTGAATCTACATGAAAAAATAAAAAGCCCCAACAAAAGTAACTTATATAAGTAAACATAAAAGACAATATAAATGTATTTTTATTTGCAATTCATTTTTCCCCTATCTGATTCAAAAGACAACTGTATAATGCAATCATTAAAATCTAAGTTGATGGGCACATAAAGATAAAATTTGTAATAATAGCAGCATAAAGAGAGGGGGAAATGGAAGTATAAAGGAGCAGAGTTTTGAATTTATTAAAATCATGTTGATATTAATCTGAACTAGATTGTTATCAATTAAGATGTTAATAGTAATCCCCAGGGCAACCATGAAGAAAATAAGTCAAAATACATAGTAAAAGAAACAAGAGAATTAAAGTGATATACTAAAAAGTACTTAACACAAAAGGAGGTAGTAATGGAGGAACTGTAAACAAAAAAATAAGACAGATGAAAAACAAACAACAAAATGACAGACATAAACCCTACCATATCAGTAATTACATTAAGTGTAGATGGGTTAAATTCTCCAATTGAAAGGTAGAGACTGGCAGAATGGATTTTAAAAAAAGATCCAATTATATGCTTCCCACAAAGGACTCACTTTAGATTAAAAACAGAGATAGGAATATATAACCAATTGAATCAGATAGGAAACAAGGATCCATATATAAATAAATGGAAAATTTGATACACAAAGTTTCAAAATGACTCTCTCTACAAAATATTTAGTAATTACAAAGGGAAAAAGAGTAACTTCTTTGTGGAGTAGTTACGCAGGGACTCAGGGGCCAACTCCCAGCCCCACTGCTTTTGAGCTGTGTGACCTCAGTTGCTTGCCGGCTCTTGTTTCTCAGTTTCTTCATTTGTAAAGCAAGATGATTGTACCTTTCTCATAGGGCTATTGGGAGAGAGGTGGTCAACAAATCGGGGTTTATTATTGCTGAAGTGGGGGAGAACACAGCTGAGGGGAACTGTGGGCACATGCTAAGTGCTATTACTGCTGAGCACCTGCCATTTGAATAGGCAGCTTATACTCACTACTAGCACACTGTATAAAACCCCACAATTACAGTGTGAGGCAGGGTAATTGTCTCATTTCACAGCTGAGTAAACTGAGTGAGGGTCTGATAGCCCCAGGACTAGAAAAGGGTTGTAATCATGCCTTCTGGCACCAGTATTAACTGCACAGCTTCTGCCCACCCTAATGGAATTCTGTGGGAGCACAAACTTGGATTCACAAACTTTAATGCCACTCTGTTAATTGACTAAGTGTTATATGTCACTCTGTAAGATTCACGTAAGAGCACAAGTTTTGATTAACAGATCAAAATACCACCCTGATAACTAAATAAGTTTAGTTGCTTTAAAGCTGCTTTGCTAGCAGGAATCTGCTACAATCTGCCTCCTTGCTGTAAAAAGCAGAGACATGCTTTGCTTGCTTTGCTTGGCTCGAGGTCATAGGTTCAGGGCTGCTTGTGCTTATGGAAAACCGTAACTTGTCCCCTGCCCTAACCAGCAGGACATGCTTCGCTTATCAGGCGTAGGCGGTTGGAGCAGGCTGCGGACGCTCACGGAAGAGTGTGACTTAGCCCTTAGCTGGGAAGAGCTGGGCTGCTTCGCACGCTTAAGATGATTTTTGATCGCTGTATAGAGACTCTGTACTGGTCTGGTTTTCATTATCAATTGTTTGAAACACTGCAACCTTTCTTATGACTGTTTGAGGTTTAAAATAACTGTATTATCAACTGTACACTCCTTGGCTCCTGAAACATTTTAACCTTCTCCCTAAGTATAAATTAAGATTATGATGTTTCTGTTTTTCACAAAACTGCTGACTTGCATCCCTGCATGTACACCGTGCCCCTTACACATTCCCATGACATATTTCACTTTGATTCTTTGTTTGACTATTCTCAGTAAATACCAGAGCTTTGGAGGAGCTCAGGGAGTCGGTCTCCGACTCCCTCTCACTCTCTTGACTTGATAAAGTCTTGAGTAATTCCGTCCTTCCGTGATGGGACTCTTGCTGGACAAAACCCACAGAACTCTGCCTTAGTTGTGTCAGATGCTCTGTTTCTCCCCGGATATTTCCAAGTAAGTGGTATCCCCATCGTGTTCCTCATTCTCCCTGAGTTGAGAAGGAACAGATTGGAGGAGGGGCTACAGAAGGAAATATGTGGTGTTATAAGAAAAAAAACCCACATTTCAGAGAGGATTTGGAAAGAGGAGCAGAGGGGAAAGGAGGATGGCAGAGATGTCTGACCCCAGGGAGCCAGATGGCTCTGGTGAGACTGGACCCCCACTCTGGTTGGTGATGGGGACGACAGGGCTCCAAGGTCCTGAAGGTGTTGGGGGTCTGGCCTCCAGCTTGCTGGAGGGGAGATGTCCAGCCTCCACCTTGCAGGAGGTGGGAGGGTCCGGCCTCCAGCTTGCAGTCCTGAGCACAGGGCTCAGCAGCCTCCTAAGCTCAACTGAGTGTGTTCTGTCCTATTCAGAGGAGGAGAATTTTGGGGGCAAGAGACTGACTGGGAAAGACCCTGGACAACTCTGCAGTTGGAGGAGCTTGCCAGGTACTGGGGTGGCTGCTGCAGGAGAAGGCAGCTGGGGAAAGGGGTGGTTAGGAAGCTCTCTCCAGCATGGGTGGGGCGGGGGCAGGATCTGCCCCCTGCCCCTAGCTCTCTGCTTATCTGCTGATCCTACAGGGTGTCTGACCCGGGCCCCTCTGCTTCTGTTCCTGGTTTTCATCTCACTGGGTTTCCTTATGCTCCTGGTGACCACCATGGTTCAAGGTGAGTCAGAGGCTGGGGGCTTGGAGTCCTGGGTCCCTTTGGGTTTTCTCCCTGGGATGGTCCTTTCCTACAGTCCCCAAACTTACAAGGGTTCACCTTCTCTGTGACCATGGGCCAGTTACTCCCCATCTCTGAGCCTGTTTCCTTGTGTGAAATGAAGCTCATCCTCCCCCAGTGCGGGGAGCCTAGGCTCTCAGCATCCCTGACATTGAACCTGGCCCAGGGTCAGGCATCGAGTGGTGCTCATAAAGGGAGATTTCCCTGCTCTGTTGTAGTCTCCAGGATTGACCAGTCCCTGCAGAAAGAGACAAGGGACGATCAGGAGAGCCACAACCCGGGTAAGGGGCTGCAAGCCGGGTTCTGGAGGAGGAGAGGGAGAGGGGGCTCCGAGGCTGCACGCCCTTGGACGAGCCACCGCCACAGGGGTGAAGGAGGGAGGGCAGGCATGGGGGAGGGGACTGGGCCCCTGCATGAGGTCCTGGGGGCTGACAATATTGGGCTAGTCATTCTCTAAGCCTCAGTTTTCTCGTTTGTATAATGGGCTCTTGGAGTCACTATGTAACATTCCATACGTAATATTATTGTGGCACCCTCTCTGCACCAAGCACACAGTAGGTGCTTCATAATTGAGGTCCTCTTCCTCCAGTTGCTGTCGCACAGGAGCAGATGCAATCAAAGCTGGAAGGAATCCGGCAGCAGCTGACCTGGATGAATGCCACCCTGGGTAAGGGACCCACACCAAGATTAGGAGGATGTCACTGGGTTGTGGGTGGGGCTGGGAGCCACCATCTATGGCTTCCACTCTGAGGAGGGCAGTATAGAGCTGTGATCTGTCTCATGGGTTTCCTGGGGACTGAGCTGTCAGCTGAACATAGGGGACTGGCCCTGGGTTCCCAAGATCTGAGGCAGGTGTCTGGTGCCAGGGATCCAAGCGACCTCTCTGTCCCAACCCCGCCCCCTTCCCCAGCTAGCCTGTGCCAT
Source organism: Camelus bactrianus (assembly GCF_048773025.1). NCBI lineage: Eukaryota > Metazoa > Chordata > Mammalia > Artiodactyla > Camelidae > Camelus > Camelus bactrianus. The sequence continues at coordinate 26,771,294 of NC_133560.1, forward strand.
CCTTGCCCCTGGAATTGGGAAGTCTTCCAGGGGAATTGTTACTTATTCTCCTGGACCCAGAGTGACTGGAAATCTGCCGTCTCTGCCTGTCGGAACATTAAGGCCCAACTAGTGATCGTCAGCAGTGCTGAAGAGCAGGTGGGCTGGGCAAGGTTCCCACTGGGGCTGGGTCAACAAAGAGCTTTCTAGGGGGTGAGTATAGCTTAGTGGTAGAGTACATGCTTTGCATGTGTGAGGTCCTGGGTTCAATCCCCAGTACCTTCATTAAAAAAAAAACCACACTTAAAAAAGAAATATTAAACACACACACACACACACACACACACACACACAAACCAGAGCCTTCTGCCACCCTCCTCTGCCCTTTGAGAAAAGAGATGGGAGGGAGGACGCAGCCAGGAAAGGCTTCCTGGAGGAGGAACCATACTGGACTCAGGAAGGTCATATGAGAGAAGAATGTGGATAAGAGGAGCCCATGTAGATAAAAAAAGAACTCAGAGTACCCTTGAGACCATCCATAATGGACGTGAACTGAGACCCAAGTTGACATATTTCTACATGTGTATGCACATGAACACACATCCACAGCCTACAGGCAGGTGAGCACATACAACTTGAGGAGGGGCTGTAGGCTAGACTGCAGAAAGAACTTTCGTGGGAGGCAGGGGACCTTGGGAATGCGGGCAGACATGGGACGGGTGGTGTTCAGGGATCTTCCTCCTGATACCCCTCCCCCCTTGCCCCTCACCTCCAGAAATTCCTGAAGTTTTGGTATGTCAGAAATAATAAGCCCACTTGGATCGGCCTCAGTGACCACCACAATGAGGGTTCCTGGCGGTGGCTGGACAACAGCTCCCTCCAACTCAGGTGACCTCCCAATGACAATGGCCCGGAGGGAGTGGGCAGGGAAAACCACCCACCACCGAAACCAGGGTGCTCAGACTCTGGGACCAGGAAGGATCACCTTTGGGGCTTGGTGAAGATGCAGAGTCCTGCCTCCACCCTCGGGGTTGGGGCGGGGATGTCTGATTTGGGACCAGGAATCTGTATATTTACTTTGCCAGCACTGGTTCTGATGGAGGTGGTATTTGAATCCACATTTTGAAAACCCTCCCTCTGAATTCCTCACCACCCTCTGGCTGGTCCTCAGCAATTTGCTGCCAAAGCCCAGGGACCAGCTCCTCTGAGGTGGGGGCTGGCGGGTGGTTGGGAGTGAGCTCTGGGTGGAGTAGGGGGCCTCAAAGCTCTGGTGGGGTTCACAGCTTCTGGAAAGATGGGGAACCCAACAACCACGGAGATGAGGACTGTGTGGAATTACACAATGATGGCTGGAATGATGGCAGATGTGTTACAGAACACTCCTGGATCTGTGAGAAGCCCTCAACTCCCTGCCCTGAACTCTGAGGGTCACTGCCTCTTCCAATCCCCGGCCCCTCCCCCACCATGGTCCCCAGAGATCAGGCAACTGGGGCTCTGCTGGTTTCTCTCTGGCTCTACGCCCTTCTGTTTTTCCCTTTGGTGAATTCCCATCCTTCTCCTGTACGGAGGTCTCTGAGATCCTGAGAGATTCTGAGACCCCTTTATCCTCTAAGACCCATCCTGCATAGGTAAAGACCATCTCATTCCTTCTATTGATACCCTCGGCCCCTCCCATGACATCCCCTTAATAAAATCACACATTGCATTACGTGTTCCACTGAACTTACTGTCTATTCCTTTGCTACCGTTTCAATTACTATAGTTTGATAATATGTTTATGTCATTTAAAAAAAAATTGAAGTATAGTCAGTTACAACGTGTCAATTTCTGGTGTGTGTACAGCATAATGTCCCAGTCATGCATACATACACATATATTCATTTTCATATTTTCTTATTGAATGATAATGTTTGCTGTACACTAGGATATTGTCTTTTTTCAATTGGTTTTTCTCTACTACCATGTATTTTATTTCCCAGATACAGTTTTGAATTCTTTTGTCATTTTGGATGGGAATATACAGATATACAAATATGTATCTATATGTCTGTCTATCTGTTCATTATTCATGAACCCATTATTTATTCAGGAACTTAAAAAATGTCCTTCAGTAAAGTTTTATGATTTCTTCATATAAGTTTTTTTTTAAAACCCATTATTTCTGGGTGCGTGTATTAGTTTCCTGTTGATGCTATAACAAATCACCCCAAACTTAGTGGCTTGAAAGAACACAAATGTATTATCGTATAGTTCTGGAAGCTGCAAATCCAAAATGGGTCTCATGGGCCTGAGATCAAGGTGTCAGTAGGGATGTATTCCTGGAGGGTCTAGGGGAGAATCCACTTTCTTGCATTTTCTAGCTTCTAGAGGCCCCCTGCAATCCCTGGCTGGGGGCTCCCTCCCTCCATCTGGAGAGCCAGCAATGACTAAGTCTTTCCCACCTTGCACAACTCAAACACTGACTCTTCTGCCTCCCTCTTCCTCATTTAAAGGACTCTTGTGATTATACTGGGTCCACCTGGATAATGCTGTGCACCTTCACTATTCTAAGAGGTCAGCTGATTAGGAACCGTCTTTCTACCTGCAACCCTGATTCCCACTTTTCTGGGTGGCATAGCATATTGACAAGTTCTGGAGACACAGGCATATTTAGGGGGATATAATTCTGCCTACCACATTGTGTTGTATTTCTTATTGATGTGCTGAGTAGGGTAAATCTCAATGGCAGATGGGAGTTGGGTAATACCCCAACTCTCTCTGCTGTTGGCTTAGACAACTCTGAAGTATCTTTCAGAGGGCAGCAAGAGGAATGAGCCTTGGCAGCCCAAGGCCAACGCTTTCTTAAGTCTTCCTTACCCTCCTGATTTGAGAATGACACCACAAATCGACTTCTTACACTGAAAGCCTTGCGTCAGGGTCTGCATCTAGGGGAACTGAAACAAATTCAGGTTGAGCTCAAGGGACTCATTCTGAGTTGTGGGTTAGAACCACGCCAGATAAACAGATGGGCTGAGATGAGACTGACCATGTCACTTCTAGACTGGGACATTTAAGAACAAGTGGTCACCTCCCTGCACTATTCTTTCACCTTGGCAGTGCTGGAATCCACAGTGGCCACTTGGACGCAAGTAGCTTCTCCAGCTTGCAACAGTTTCCACAAGAGTGCATTTTGGCCATGACTGCATTGTGCTAAACTGCGGAGGTGCCAGGATGTATTTGCTATTGGGGCATAGCACAGCCCCAATAGCAAATGTGCTTCTGAACTCATCCACCAAGGAATTCCAGAACCTAACTTACAGCCATGCATTGGGCGTGTAGAGAACTCTTCCCAGCTCATACCTTAAGGCTAGCATAATTTATTATAAAAAAATAATGCCAGTGAAATAAAAGAAAAAGAAAAAGGAGGGAATAAAAGGAAACTGTTAAACTGTGTTGAAAACAAAAGTGATCCAGGAATCCAACTGGCCCAACTCAGTGCTGGAATGGTCTTTCTCAAGAAGAGTTCCTCAGGCAAGTATTATAATTCCCATTGATCAGCAGGTGTTTGCAAAGATGAAATTAAGATATCCCCATGAGAGGAGGGAGGATGTAGCTCAGTAGTAAAGCCTGTGCCTAGCATGCCTGAGGTCCTGGGTTCAATCCCCAGTACCTCTATTAAATAAATAAATAAACTGAATTATCCCTCCCCCCAAAAAAGATATGCCATGAGAACTTCCAGCCAAGGTGAAGCACCAGGGTCTAGAATTACCCTTCTGCTTGAAATAGGTGGAAAACTGGACAAAATGTATGAAGTAATTCTTTTCACACTTCAGGAATAAGTGCAATGCAGTGGTCCTTGAAAGGGGAGAGACAAGGTGAGCCCAACAATTGGCCCAGCTTTTTTCCTGGCAGGAGTTTCCAGGCTGCCTTGCAGGGAGGGGAAGCCCAAGTAGAGCTCAGAGCTTTCACTGGCTGGAGAAGACAGAGTTGGGAATTCAGGCAGGCCAAAAAGGCTAGAATTCACAGAGAGAGCTTTAAGAATTTGTGGAGGGTCCCCATTCACTCTTTTGCCGAGTTTTGATTGGTACCTGCATGTGGAGAAATTACAGGAGGCCAAGAAAAAAATCACTCAAGAGACTCAGAAGCAACGCTACTCCAAGTGGAGAGAGTATAGCTTAGTGGTAGAGCATAGTGCTTAGGCCCTGGGTTCAATCCCCAGGACCTCCAACCAGCCCCCTCCAAGAAAAAAAAAAATGATACCCAGACTCATAAAGGACTGGGGATATCAGAAGCCCACAATCATGGATCATTAATATGCTAAGAAACAGCTTTTGTTGTTCTAGGCTGTTTGGGGGTTGTTTGTTACTGCAATGCAATCTAAGCTGACAGATGCACACAATATTTCTGGGTATACCAGCCCCACACGTCCTTTGACCAGCATCTGAGACCCTTTGCTGCCTAAAGACTTTTCCAACTATATATAAAATAGGTAAACAACAAGGACCTACTGTAGAGCACAGGGAACTATACTCAGTTTCTTGTAATAACATGTAATGGAAAAGAATTTGAAAAGAAAAAAAAATATATGTATGTATATATGTAACTGAATCACTTTGCTGTACACCTGAAACTAACATTATAAATCAACTATACTTCAAGAAAAAAAAATTTTTTTAACCACCTGTGAAGTTCCAGATTTCCTAACGCAGGCAGTGTCACAGCAAGGTCCCTCACACCTGCTGTCACCTCAGCGTATTCTAGCTGCCAACACCCTCCCTCCTCCTCTACCCTGAACTGTGACTCATCTGTCAAGACTCAGAGCAGACATCCTGTCACCCAGGAGACCCTTTCTAGACGCTCAGCACCCCCAAGACGGGAGTAAGCGCTTCTTTGTACACCCCTCATCACAGGGTATTACAGGCTATTGTTTAATCAGGATAGTATAAGCTTCTTCACCGGACAGTCAACATCACCTAGGTGGAAGCCATGTGTGTCTCTAAGATCATGGTGCCTCCTGCCCTCAGCTGATACACCAACTGAATGGAAGGAGGGTGTTAGCACTCTTCACTCAAGGAGTCACTCCCACTCTCATCTCTGATGAGGCTTTCATGAAAAAGCCACTACCTTCTTCTAAGCCTCATCAGAGTCAGAAGTGGAGGAAGAGGCTCGAATCCCACAAACCTCTCCGAGTCTGCTCTTTGACCTTGGCGCAGTCCTGGTCCAGAACTCGAACTTCCTTGTCTGAAAACAAGGATGACATCTACCTTCCTTACAGAAGAAAGGAAAGCCACGCGTGACAAATGACACTTGACTGCGCCCTGGGGCGGTCCCTGCCCTTGCGGGGGCTTCCCTTCTGACCTGCGACCCTGTCTCAGCCACCCCCGCCCTGCACAGCCAACCCCTCCGCCCGGCTCGGCCCTGGCCTCCCTCACCTGCCGGAGGCGCGTAGGCCCGGGCGTGGGGCGGGGGGCTCGGCCCCGACCCCTCGGAGGCGGTGAGGCCGCCCCGGGGCCGGCTCAGAAGGCAGCGCCCCGCGTCCCGCAGCCGGAGGCAGCTCCTCCACATCGCGCGGGGGCCGGGGAGGACGACCGCGTGAGAGCTGAGCGCGGGGAACACAGGGTGGGGGGGTGCTGCACGCAGCGTCTCACCGGCCGCCGGCGCCAGCCGCCATGTTGCGCGCGCCCCTCGCGGCCGCCGTCGCCCGCGCCCCGCCCCCGCGCACGCCGCAACCAATCAGCGTCACAAGCTCCCGGGCCCCGCCCCCGCGCCGCCCAAGAAAAAATTTTAAATAGAATAAAGACTTTTTCTCACCCTCAAGAGTCCTCCCTGCTCACCCACAAGGCAGCCAGGAATGCCTGAGAATGACTGATGTCCCGTCCGCGTCCCTGGAGAGCTCTTCCCAATGACTGATTAGAGTTAGTGGTTACATGCTCCAGCTGTCTTGTCCTGCTAGAAGGATGACTCTGAGACCAAGTCTTCAGATTCAGTTGCCCACCAATACCGCTTGCTTATTAACGTTCTCATTGTTGGTTCCCTTCCCTTCCATTTCTCACGTCTCCACTGCCTTCCTCTTGCTTCCCAGGATCACCCCTCAAATAAACTACACTTGAGTCCCTGCCTCCGGGTCAGCTGATGGAGCAACCACTCAGGCACAAGACTCAAAAGAAATTTGGCATTGAGTAAGACAAAAATTATGAGTTAAAGAAGTGCATTTATTTATTTTACTTTGTACTTTGAAATGATTTGAAGACTTACAAAAAAGTTGAGGAAATAAGACACACATTCCTATATCCTTTCATCTACCTTCGTCAGGTGTGAACATCTTACAGATCACAGTATAGTGATCAAAACCGGGAAAGTCACATGGATACACTATTATTAACCAAACTGCAGACCTTATTTGGTCCTTCTAGCCTGGGGTGTCACATAGCATTTAACTGTCATGTCTCCTATTCTCCTCCAATCTGTGACAGTTTAGTCTTGTCCTGTCTTCCATGCTGTTGATATTTTTGACAAGTGCTGGTCAATTATTCTGTAGACTGTCCCTACATTTGAGTTTATTTGGCATTTTCCCCCATCTTCTCCTCATGATTAGGTGGAGGATATTATCCCTTTGGGCAAAAATACCACAGAAGTCATGCTGTGTCCTTCCCAGAGCCTCATCTCCAGATTACAAGATGTCAATGTGTCTGTTATTGGTGATGGTAATTAACCACCACAACTTCCTGGTTAAAGGGGTACCCACCAGGTTATTCCATTGCAAAGTGAATTATTTCCAGTTGGTAATGAATAAATATCTTGCAAGGAGACACCTTGAGACTTAGAAAATATCCTATTTCTCATCAGACTTTTATCCACAGATTTTGGCACCCATCAATGAATCCTGCCTGTGGCAATTCTGTGTGTGTGTGTTTGTGTGTTTATTGGTGACTTTATATTGCTCTTAATTATTCTATATGTATTCATTGAAATTCTTCTGTAAGGAAGAGGTGTCCTTTTTCTTCTATTTATTTATATATCACTTATTTATTTAGATCAGTAAGTACTCAAGGATAGTTATTCCATGGTTATAATCCAATACAATCATGATTTATTTTGTTCCTCAATTTGTTCCATCTCTGGCCATTAAGAACTCCTTCAGGTTGATACTTGTGTCCTTCCAACACATTATCCTCCTCTTAGGAAGGTCCAGGATCACTTTACATTTTCTCCACCTTAGCTCTGGAATCAACCATTTCTCCAAGGAGCCTTATGCCTTTTATTAGAGAATGGTACTTAGGAACCAAGATCTGTGGGCTAGTTGTTGTTCTGTTTTACCCTTTTAAAATGTACAATTAGTGGTATTAAGTACACTCACAGTGTTGTGCAACTGTCACACCATCCATCTCCAGAACTTTTTCATCTCCTCAAACTGAAACTGTCCCCAGGAAACACTAACTCCCCGTTCTCCCCTCCCCCAGCCCCTGACTTCCACCATTCTACCTTTTGTCTCTATGAACTTGACCAGTGTAAGTACCACATATGAGTGGACTCATACAGTATCTGACCTTTTGTGTCTGGCTTTCTTCACTTGGTGTAATGTCTTCAATGTTCATCCGTGTTGTAGCAGGTGTCAGAATTTCCTTGCTTTTTACAGCTGAGTAATGTTCTACTGTGTGGCTTTAGTTTATCCATTCATCTGTTGATGGACACTTGGGCTGCTTCCACCTTCTGGCTATTGTGAATAACACTGCTGTGAACATGAGAGTACAACAGCCCTACAAGACCCGCTTTTCCATTCTTTGTGTTATATACCCCAAAGTGAAATGCTTGGATCATGTAGTAATTCTATTTTTCAATTTCTGAAAAATCGCCAAACTGTTTTCCACAGTGGTTGCACCATTTTACATCCCCCCCAGCAGTGCACAGAGGTTCCAATTTCACCACACTCTCACCAACACTAGTTATTTTCTTCTTTTTGGATGACAGCCTTCCTAGGGGGTGTGAGGTGGTATCTCCTTGTGGCTTAGCTATGCTTTTGATATTGGGGTGTCCAATGTCCTAGGTCTTCTTGGGAGGTAGAGCTAGGAAACACATGCATGGGTACTAACAGATATACATACATGCACTGGCCTTCTATATTTATTCCTGTATCTACTCTGTACACACATATCAAAAACCATGACATCTTATCAATACCCTACTTCCGGTCCGACACTACAGAGTTCATTCTAGCCTTTCTCCTTCCCTTATTTGTAACTTCTTTCTCTAACAGTGAGAAACCAGGCTCTGTTATCCACAACATATTTGCTAATTTGCTCAATCCAGGAATACAACAGAAGGGGATTCAGAATTTCTCATTCGTGCCTTTGTGAGAAACAATCACCTTGTTGTTGGGTGAAGTACACCCTCTCAGAGATTATTCAAGAAAGGCTAATGGATACTGAATTCTTCAACTTGTATGTTTTGAAGGACAACTGAGCTGAATATCGAATCCTTGGGTCATAACTTTCATTCATCAAGTTTTTTTTTAATTTTTGTCTTGCTTTGAATATTAGTTTTGAAAAGTCTGATAGCAGTCTAACTCTTAAGACTTTGTAAATTATTTGATCTGGGGGACTAAAGGATTTTATCTTCATCTTTGAAATCGAATAGTTTTACTGGAATATGTCTCAGAGTTGTCCATCGGGGTTAATTTTCCCAGGTACCTGGTGAAACCTCTCAATGTGTAATTTCAGGTGATTTTCTGTTTCTAGAATTTGGGGGGGATTATGATTTTTAAAATTAGCTCTGTTTTGTTGTTTTGTTTTCCTTATTCAAGGGCTCTAATAATGCACGAATTAGTCCTTCAGTGCCTGAAATTCCATTTCCGTTACATTTCCCTTTCCATTTCTTTCTTCATGTCATTGTCACTCTTTTTGTTGTTTTCCTGGCTGTTGCCAATGCCCTTTATGATGCGTTTGTCTGAGTTTATGTTCTCTTAGGTACTTTATAATTTATTCTGCAGCTCTGAGATAATTTTGTCTTTTTCTCCCATTTCTTTCCCCAGTTGACCCAAATCTCTCTTCATCCATCCCTGCCCACGTCAGTACTTGGTTCTTTAGTGTCTGAATTTTTGATGTACGGTGATTTTTCACATCCTCAAATGCTTGTTTGACTGTATTAACTTCTCTTTGGAGTGTTGACTTACAGTGTTCTTCTATTTCCTGATTCCTTTTCGAGGGGACTTTTCCCTTGATTTGTGTGAATTTCCATTTCCTGAATCTTTCCAATTACTCTCTCTGAATTTACTATTTTCCTTTCCTTTCTGTTACGGAGCAAGGATGTTTTAAGATACATGCAGCTCAATGGCGCCCTCTTATGTCAATGCAGCATGACTTAACTCGGTGGATTTCGTTTTGGTTTGTTGGTGGCTGCAATATGTAGAGACTTCCAAATATATACTAAATGACCCTGTCCCCCTACCTTTGTTTCTGCTCCTCTTCACCACACAATTGCCATAGATTAGAGATCTTCTCTCTTCATCCTGACCTTTACTTTCCCCAGGAGCTATGCCTTTTGAAGAATTCATCCTTTTCTTAGAGTTTACATTCTGATCCGTTCAGATGTTATTATAGTATTTTTAGACTTAGAATGAACTTAGTCTTTCTGGAGCTAGTTCTAGATCAGCCTCAGCTTCCCTTTCCATTTCTCCTCTTTTGTATCCCCTGCAGTTTTTCTCCATTGCCCTTGGGGCAGGAGTGGAACAGAAGAGTAAGGAATCTTATGCTGCGATTCACGATTTTTCTCTTTCCCTCTTAGTTCTTTTAAGTTCGGGGCATTTCTCTGGCCTCAGGTTATGCCAATGACATGGATGTGTGTCACTTTGTTTCCCCCACCTGTTGCTTTGTATTTGGGGGGCGGGAGGAAATATTTGGGATACAAGTAGGTCTCACCATCGTGGAACCCTGAGATGTCTCATAGCTCTTCTGATACAAATGGATAATGTAAGTAATGCCAAAAGATGTGAGGAGCATTTGTAGCATTTTCTAGGCTTACAGGGCACTCCCAGTTGAGGCCACTTTATTTGCCAACCTGAGGATTGACTGCAGTCTAACAGGGCAGGAGTCTGCTGTGGCAGGTGAGGTACAGGCAAGGGGGATTATGGCATCAATAAACACAGCAGGTGTTACTCGACATGTAGTGTCTTTTTTTTTAAATTGGAGGTACTGGGGATGGAACCCAGGACCTCGTGCATGCTAAGCATGCACTCTACCACTGAGCTATACCTCACCCCCCAACACATAGAGTCTTAAGGAAAGGTTAAGTAAAAATTAATGTTTCAGCACCACTTACAGTAGGCAAAAGGAGGAAACATCCCAAATGCCCATCAACTGATGAATGGATCAATGAAATAAGGTAGTTCCAGACAATGGGATATTAGTCATAAAAAGAAGTTAGGTACCAATACATGCTACACTGTCAATGGACTTGAAAACATTGTGCTAAGTGAAAAAAGCCAGACACAAAAGGTCATATATTGTATGATTCCACGTGTATGAAATACACACTCCAAATAGGCAGGTATATAGAGGCAGAAAGCAGATTAGGGGCTGCCAGGGGCTGGGCGAGGGGGAATGGGGAGTGACTGCTAGTTGATCCAGGGTTTCCTTTTGAGGTGATGGGAAAGTTCTGGAACTAGATAGTGATGATGGATTGCACGACATTGTGAATGGACTTAATGCTACTGAGTTGTTCACTTTAAAATGGTAAAAAAAAAAAAAAGAGGTAAATTTTATGTTATCTGTGTTTTGCCACAATGGAAAAGAAGTGAGTATTGCACAAGATCCCCTCCGTCCTGGTCAGCCCATGTGGACTTCTGGGGAGGTTGACTCCATCACTTAAATGACAGGTTCCTGCCAAATGTGGGAACACTGAGAGGTCATTCTCTTCTCACCAGCATGGCTACAAGGTTGATCTGGTTTCCTGAAATGGTGCCATGATTCTCAGTAATAGATACTTCTTGAATTGTCAACTATGACCATCTTCTACCTTATCTCCTGGACAGCTGTCCTCTCCAGGGCAATCCTGCTTTCATTCTTTCCTATTGAAATCAGATGGAAATTTCTAGACCCCCACGGACAAAAAGATCAGCTTAAAAGGCTTTGCTAATTATTCCCAACCACAGCACCCCATGGCTGTCATTATAGTGCTGTTACGGACTGAATGTTTGTCCTCTACCTTCAAATTCATATACTGAATTCCTAATCCCTGGTGTCATGGTATTTGGACGAGGTAATTAAGGTTGGATGAAGCCATGAAAGTGGGGTCCTCAGGATGGGATTAGTGTCTTTAGAAGAGGAGGAAGGGACACCAGAGCTCTCTTTCCCTCTGCCATGTGAGGACACAGAAAGAAGGTAAGACCAGGAGGGAGCCCTCGCCAGAAGCCGAATCTGCCAGCACCTTGATCTTGGACTTCCAACCTCCAGAACAGTGAGAAAATTAATTTCTGTTGTTTAAGCCCCCCAGCGTATGGTACTTTGTGATGGCAGTCGGAGAAAACTAACAAAATTACATAACGCAACATGGGAACCTGGATGAGACCTTATAACAGAAAAAGGACACCAGGGGGAACACATGAAATCTAATGAAGGCTGTGGTTTAGTTGACAGTATCTTACCAACATGAATTTCCTCATTGTGACAATGGTTATGTAAGATGATAACATTAGAGGCAGCTGAGCCAGATAAAGGGTGCACGGAACTCTGGACTACCATTGTAGCTCCTCTACATTTTAAATTATTTCCAAATTAAAAGTTTTTTTTTAAAGACTCAAAATATCTATTTAGGATTCCACTTACATGAAGTACTTAGAATAGTCAAAACTTTCAAAAAGATAGATGCACCCCAATGTTCATAGCAACGCTATTTACAGTAGCCAAGACTTGGAACAACTTAAGTGTCCATCAACAGATAATTGGATAAAGAAGATGTGGTATATTTATACAATGGAATACTACTCAGCCATAAAAAAGGATGAAATAATGCCATTTGCAGCAACATGGATGGACTTAGAGATTATCATACTAAGTGAAGTAAGTCAGACGGAGACAAATATGGTATCACTTACACGTGGAATCTAAAAAAATAATATAAATGAACTTATTTACAAAATAGAAAGAGACTTACAGACATAGAAAACAAACTTCTGGTTACCAAAGAGGGGGAGGGGTTGGGGAGAGAGATAAATTAGGAGTTTGGGGTTAACAGATACACAACATTATATATGAAATCAATAAACAACAAGGTCCTACTGTACAGCACAGGGAACTATGTTTAACAGCTTTTAATAACCTATAATGGAAAAGAATCTGAAAAAAGAATATATATATATATATCTCTGAATCACTTTGCTGTACACCTGAAAGTAACACAACATTGTAAATTAACTACACTTCAATTTTAAAAAAGGTCCAAAAAAAAAGGAAAAAAAAAAAAGGAAGCTGCTCTCTTTGGAGATTAATCTTGCTGCATCCCTTAATTAGCGCAGAAGTTAAATCCCTAAACTTTCTGTAAAAATGATTATTGTCAACTTTTACTCTTCCTTTCCAACATTTATAGGTCTTATTTATTATTGCACTGGAAAACAAGCAAGATAAGCGTCTTTATTTTGTTCCTGATTTTACCAAAAGTGGTTCTCACAATTCGCAAGTAAGACATTTCTGTGGGTTCCGGAAATTGCCACTTATCGAATGAAGGAAGTTTCAACCTGTTCTTTGTTTACTTCAGCATTTGTTTTCTGGTGGTTATCTTTTCTCTTAATTTATGAAGAATGAGTGTTGAATAGATATATTTAGTAATTGTAATGTGAAGGGGACAAAAATAAATTCTGGAAGCATGCAGGCCATGTGGTACCGTTTAGATAAACTTCCAGATATGCAAAACAACCCAACAGATTGTCTAAATGCATCCGTAATTAACATGTGTTTTAATATGATAAACACCAAGTTTAGGCAGTTGCCTTGGGGAAGGGAGAGAAATAAGACAAGATGAGGGCACAGGGGACTGTTAGCAGTGATTTATTTACGTTTAATAGGATCTGAAATACTTGATAAAGCTGGGTGGAAGGCATGTGGGTTTTCATGTTTGTCTTCTGCATACTTTTGTGTGTGCTTAATTGTTTTCATAATAATAACAATAAAAAAGCAAAGCCAACACTAACGGTAGAAACCAATGCATGATACCCTCTGCACTGAGCTAGGTTCCCCAATGGGTAGAGAGCTTTCCGTCTCTAGAGAGAATGGAAACCACAGAGTGGGCTTGCCCTTGGGGCTAAATCCTGTGACTTTCACCTTCTTCCCACATTAATCCAAACCCCTTATCTCCACCATTCTAGTCCTTGTATGATCTGGCCCCAGATGACACCACAGCCCCAGACTACTGCCCCTGAATTAGTCTCAGCTTCTCTGAGGAGTCCTATTCCCTCTCCTCTCTTAATCTTGCCGAGTGCTAATATCATGCTGGGAACACTCTTTCATCCTCTGGAATAATTCTGGCTTTTTCTCCAGGCATCACCTCCTCCCGGAGGCCCTCCTGGATCCTCCAGGCTGAGTCAGATGCCTCTTGTGTTTCTCAGAGTTCCCTGTGCCTTTCAGACTCGTCACATTGTTTCAACATCCTTGGTGACAATTTCCCCACCTACCTGGACCCCTGGAAATGAGTCTCCCTTCCTTGTACCAGACAAAGGCTAGAGGTTAGAGGGCTGTACCAGCCTCATGCCTGGGACCTCGCTTCCCCTTTTATTTCCCTGGTGACAAATTCTGGGCCCAGGACAGGGGGTGGGCAGCCTTCTGGTTGCCTTGCTACACTGGACATCTTCCTCCACCTCCCCAAAGCAGCTTCAGCTCCAGGTATATGCAAGAGAGATATCCCTGTCTCCTTGTGCTTGCCTTGGCTGTGTCCATCATGCAAACCCTTCTCCTTTTTCTGTCAGCACCGCACATGTCCTTTATGGCCCACTTCCAATGCTACCTCTTGCAGAAAACCTCCTCTGTATTCACTGTTTCTCCTTCATAAGTACTGACAATTCAATTCCAGTTAAATCATTTCCCCAAAACATATTCTGATGAGATTGCGCAATCCCTGTGGGTTTTTTCCCATTTCCTCCCACTGAGCCCTCATCCCTCCTAGTGCCACTGAATTTGAGAGATCCAGGAGGGTGTGCCCTTCCAGAACGCCCTGCCTCACAGTAACCTCCTGCTGTTAAGACCTCTGTCAGCACTTTTTTTTTTAATTTGATGTATAGTCAGTTACAATGTGTCAATTTCTGATGTACAGCATAATGTCCCAGTCATGCATACATATACATTCATTTTCATATTCTTTTTCATTAAAGGATATTGCAAGATATTTAATATAGTTGCCTATGTTAGCACCTTTTGACGTGGGTTCCATTTCTGATGATGAAGGCGAGATGGGTCTTGTGTCTTGGAACTAGGGGACTTCTAGGAAGAGGAATGGGTCCCATTTTGTGGGAAATAACCTTTGTCAGCTGTGCATTGGCCTCTGCGCACTGCTGACTGTTCACATCCTCTCTCTGCACCACAGGCATCCTCTCTGATGTGTGCAAAACTCATCCCTACATACACGTGCGCCATGGCACTGTGAATCTCAAGTGGTTTCTGCTTCTGGCTACCCTAGGTTACTGGGATCTAGACCGTGGCTGCCTCTGCAACTAGTTTATTCCTCATTTGTTTCAGGGTGTGTTCTCATCAAGTTTTCCCTTCTCATTCATGAGCACCCAGAAGGCCCATAAGGAAATGGAAAGACCGACCACCATGTGGAAGGTGATAGTTACCTTTGTATCTCTAATACTTACGCAACTTCTAAAAATTAATAAGAAAAAACAAACGCAAACCATCTGATAGCAAAAGATGGAAAAAGGATACAATTTATAGAAAAGCAAACCAGAAGAGTTAATCAACACACAATGGATACTCAAAATCTCCAGGTGTCTATCTAAATACAATCTAAAGCCACAATGACTGTACAGCACAGGGAACTATACTCAATAGCTTGTAATAACCTATGATGAAAAAGAAGATAAAAAAATGTATGTGTACAGCTGAATCACTATGCTGTACACCAGAAACTAACACAACATTACAAATCAACTATATAATTCAATTAAAAAATAACAGCCACAATGACATTTGGTGAGAAAGTGTTGCCGAAAGATCTGCCCCTGTCCCTGGCTAGTCAAGGAATTCAGAGACCGGGTCTTGGAGCTTAGAAGAAAAGAGGCAGCTTTACTGCTTTGCCGGGCAAAGGGGGCTTGCAGGAGGCTAGTGCCTTCAACACTGTGAGCCCGTCTTAGCGTTGGGGCTTAGTGATTATATAGTGAACAAATTGGAGAGTAAAAGGGGATAGCAATCAACAAGTCTCTGATGAAGCTTCCTCCTGAAACTTGGCAAGTCTGACCAGCATCATGGGACCGTCCGGTGATCGGGAGGGTCATCAGCCCACGACCTTCTTTATCTGATCAGACTCATCAGGCACTGGAGGGACTTCGGAGCGTCTGGTCATTCTCCTAAGGTTGTCGTCTGGTGAGTCACTTCCTAGGGGAAGGACTCAGAATCCACGCATGATTGTAAATTTCAGTTGCCAGAACGAGCAGGAAAATGAATAACTCCTACTCCAGCTCTGATTGTGACAGTGGGCCTGGGGCTGGGGCAGTGTCCGGCCACTCAGATTTGCTGACTGTTTCAAAAGCAAACGGCAAGTATAAGGCCAGGAATTAATTAGCCTAAGCGCTGCCATTTTGTTATTTCTTCTTCAAAAGCATGAAAGTTGTTCTCAGAAAAAAACTTAAAGACTTGTTTTAACCAAGGGGGTAAAAAGAAAGAGAGAAGGGGAAAGGAGAGAGATAACAAGGGATCAAAAGTGAAGGAATTAATAAGGATTTCACTTAATAAATTAGTTTTTTAAAAGCGAAAAAAGAAAAAAAACTAAAAGAAAATAAGAGCAGGGAGTTTTTTTTTTTAATAAAAGGTGAAATAATTGAAGAGGAAAAGAATATACAAACGATAAACGCTGGAGAGGGTGTGGAGAAAAGGGAACCCTCCTACAGTGCTGGTGGGAATGTACTTTGGTGCAGCCACTATGGAGAACAGTATGAAGATTGCTTAATAAACTAAAAATAGACTTACTATATGATCCAGCAATCCCACTCCTGGCCATATACCCAGAGAAAATTCTAATTTGAAAAGATACATGTACCACAATGTTCATAGCAACACTACTTACAATGGCCAAGACATGGAAGCAATCTAAATGTCCATCAACAGATGATTTGATAAAGAAGATGTGGAATATATATGCAACGGAATACGACTCAGCCATAAAGAAGAATGAAATAATGCCATTTGCAGCAACATGGATGGACCTGGAGACTGTCATACTAAGTGAAATAAGCCAGAAAGGGAAAGAAAAATACCATATGATATCACTCATATGTGGAATCTTAAAAAATGACCCAAATGAACTTATTCACAAAACAGAAACAGACTCACAGACATAGAAAACAAACTTATGGTTACCAGAGGGGGAAGGTGGGGTGGAGGAATAAATTGGGAGTATGAGATTTGCAGATACACACTACTATACATAAAACAGATAAACAAGGTCCTGCTGTAGAGCACAGGGAACTATATTTAATACCTTGTAATAGCCTGTAATGAAAAAGAATATATATATATATATATGTATATATATATGTAACTAAGTCACTATGCTGTACACCAGAAACGAACACAACACTAAACCGACTATACTTCAATTGAAAAAAAAAGAACAGCAGCAACTGCCAAGTTTGAAGAGCTTTTATACATTTTAACTCAGATAAACCCGTAACAGTCCAATGAGGAAGGAACTATGACTATGGCCATCCCATTTTATAGATGGGGAACCGAGACACAGAAACGTTCATCCATCCTTCAGAGAGGACACATCTCGTGAGTGGTATAGCTGGGATTCAAACCCAGGCAGTTTGACTCTAAACTAGTAAACAGTACCACGCCTTTAAATCAAAAATAGTAGAAAGCATAAACAAAACCTATTTTTTAGGAAAAGACTGTTAGTCCCCTCTCAGCCTTGGAACTTTCCCTGACACACCCACTGCCTGGGGAAAGTGGCTCCCCTCCCCACGCTCCTCAGGCCCCAAAACTGTCGCCTTTGCTTGGAGTGCAAAGGTGTGCTCGTTTATCTTTACAGCTATTTCAGTTACCTACTGTAATATAACAAACCACCCCACAAGTTAGTGGCTTAAAACCAGTGATT
Organism: Camelus bactrianus; assembly: GCF_048773025.1. Lineage (NCBI taxonomy): Eukaryota > Metazoa > Chordata > Mammalia > Artiodactyla > Camelidae > Camelus > Camelus bactrianus. Next base: position 26,788,547 of record NC_133560.1, read on the forward strand.
TGTTGTTGTTCACAATTCCACGGGTTGACTGGGTGGCTCCTTTCCTGGTCTCACTTAGAATCGGTTGGGGTGTTGCATTCAGATGGCACTTGGAATGGCTGGCAGAGCCAAGAGTAGCTTTGCTGCTGGCTGCCAGCTGGACTGCTTTGTCCTCCATGTGGCCTCCCATCTTCACTGCGCTAAGCCGGGCTCTCTAACCAGGCCACCCGCAGCATCCCAGGAGCACAGAGATTGAAGTCGCAAGCATGATGGGGCCCAACATGGAAGTCACGTGGTGATGTTTCTGTACACCCTTTGGTCAAAATGAGTCAAGTGGGTAGTCCAGCTTCCGAAGGGAGAGGAAATTGACTCCACTTGATGGAAGGAGTAACAAAGTCACATCACAGAGAGAGGCTGGCCCGCATCTCTCAGTCTCCCACAATAACTAAGAGAAGAGTAGCTGGGGCAGGAGGAACGTGGCTTTGGTCAGGACACCAGCACCTCTGGGCTGGGTAGCATTGGGTGAGCCAACTTTCCTGTCTGAGCTTTGGATTAATCCAGTTTTAGCATCACCCTGATAATCATCCTTTTAGTTACTACCTGGGGTAATGGGCTACAAATCAACAACTTTAGAAACCTTTTCTGGCAGATTCTCTCCCTGAACATGGATAACCCATTTAACTAGAGGTCCCTGTTAATCTTACATGGCAACCACAGAAAGATAATAACAATGTCAACAGCAGAAATACTAGCAGCTACCTTGTATGGACCCCTTCACCTTACTTTTTAATTATGTTCATTATTTGCTGTCTGTCTCTCCCTAACCCTTACTGGAATGTTAACTCGAAGAAGGAAGGAATTGGATTCTTTGGGACATCGATGCATCCCCATTTCCTTGATGGATGCCTGGTATATGGTAGGTGTCCAGTATTAGTTGAAAGAATGACCTTTGGTGGATTTTGTGCCTGGTGATGACATCAAGACTTGTTGTGCATAACCTTATTTCTTTATCACAACATCCCTTGGAGGAAAGTCCTGTCACTGCCCTCCTTTGCACAGAGGAGAAAAACAGAGGCTTCTAGAAGCTGCGTATATTACCTTATGCACCCACACAATAGGAGAGTCCAGAGGCTTAGCTGACCACAGTTCAACAATCATCTGTGTTCTACCTTCTGGATGAAGAGGATTGAATGGTCAGGGTCAGACGTAGCCCCTGGCAGGCACCTGCAGGGGAGTTGAGGAGGGAAACTGAGCTGGTATGGGTGGGGGCATGCCTGAGAGGGTTTTCTCAGGGACCCACAGGGAGCGGTCAGAACTCTGCCAGGTTCAGCCTGTCCCTCTCAGGAGAAAGGCCAGGATCAGACCTATAAGAGATGAGGACCAAGCTGCAAAGTGAAGCCCCAGCACAACCTAGAGATTGTCACTGGATTGTGTGCCTGGTGACTGTCGGGACTGGGATAAGTGGCCTGGAGATGCTGCTACAGCAACCAGGCCAGGGAGGCTGGAAGCGCCACACGCACACGCACACGCGCACACACACACTTCACTTCCCATCCCTTCCACTTCCTCTGTCCCCCTCAACTCCCCACTTCCCCACCCCACCCAACACTGACTCCAGCCCAGACCAGCAAGGGCCCATCACTGTGATTGGTCACTGGGTTCCTGATACTGAGAACGGACACTCAGGAGATGGGAAGGAAGGGAGAGTGGGCGGGGTGGAAGGAAGGATGGGGCTACATTTACATCTTTGCCCAGAGCTGGGCGCCTGCTCACCATGGACACTGCCGGATACAGCAAGTGGGATGGCAGACTGCAGGAGGTCCCTGGAGGTATGAGTCAGGGGGTCCCTCTCTGGCCGGTGGTTTGGGGTTTGATGGGAGAAGGGAAAGAAATAGCCAAGAGAGGGCCTAAGTAGTGGGTGTGGGAGAGACACCACATGCCAGAGAGCTAGTTGGACTTGGATTCAGATTCCAACTCTGCCACTGAGCGGCTGTGTGACCACAGGTAAGTTACTGTACCTCTCTGAATCTGTTTCCTGAGAGGAACCCAAGCTTCTAGGGCTCAGTCCTCGAGCTTGGGATCCTGGTACAGGAGGGACTCAGGAGTCCATCTGTGTTATCTCAGGGCACTGGGGACGCTGGGGACAGAGACCCCTCTTCCTGGCCCTGACTCTCGTGGTTGTCACAGTCCTATGGGTCCTCATTCTGAGCATCCTATTTTCCAAGGGTGAGTGACGGATGATGGGGGAGTTTATGTCCAGCCCCGCAGGCAACACAGACCTTCCCTCTGCCCCAGGGCACATCAGCCAGTTCCCGGATCCCTGCCTGGCTCTGAGTGTGAACACGTGTGAACAGTTTGTGTGCACTTACATGTGTGTGCATATGCACGAATGAATGTGTGTGTGTCCCAATGTGTATGTCTCCTGTCGCTGTGTGTGTACCGACATGTGTGCTACACGCCTCCCTGCCCTCTCTCTGCATCCCATGATAGGGGTCCCCGCAGCCCCTCCCCTGGGCGAGGGGAGAGTTCCCGAGTTCCCCTCTCTCCGCAGCCTCCACGGAGCGCGGGGCGCTGCTAGGTCATCAGGACCTGCTGAGGACAAACGGTGCGTGCAGAACAGGGGCCCTTGGGTCTCCGGGGTTGCAGGGCGGTAGGGTCTTGGGCCCTGCCGACCAGGTGGCGGGTGAGTGGGTGGGGACCCCACGGTCCGCGAGGCTGGCCCCTCAGTGGGGCAGGGTGTCCCGTGAGTCTTCCAGGGTGACCTGGCGTGTGTGGGTCGGACGGGGAATCATTCCAGCTTCGAAGCAGACAGCGGTGCTGGGTGCCTTGAAGGAGGATGTCCGAGCCTGCAATAGCTGCTGTGAGACTCGTGGGCCGAGGGCATGGGGCTCATGGCGGGAACTGGAGGTAGCGAGTGGAAGTGGGGCTTGTGGCAGCTGGGGGCGGGGCTCGAGGCGGCTAGGGGCGGGGCGGGGCGGGCTGGTCTCAGAAGTCCCGCCCCCAACCTCGCCGTCCTTCCCAGGCCTGGGGACGCAGGCGCAGCTGCAGACCCTGCGCACCCAGCTTGGGGAGGCACAGACCAAGGTGATCCAGCAGGAGAGCGCCCTGAAAGAACTGAGCGAGCGCGGTGAGGGCGGAACATGCCACGACCCTTGACCTCTCACCCCGGTTCATACCCGACCCTTGATTCACCTCCGGATTCCTCTGTAACCCCCACACTATCCTGTGATCCTGACCATTGATCCCAATCGTGTCCCCCATCCTGACTCTGACCTTGACTGCAACTCCTAACCCCAACCAAACCGGGCCCTACCCAGCTACAACAGTCTTTGACCGTGATGTCATTCTTGACCTTGATGCTGACCACGGACGTGGACGCTGACCTTATCTAATCATGACCCTACTCTTGACCGTGGTCCTAGCTATAATCTGGACTCCCTTTACTTGGCAGTGGCCCAGGGCTTGGCTGAAGCCGGTAGAGACCGTGAAAACATCCGCACTGAGCTGTTCCGGACGCTGGAGGGAATCCGGCTCGGGAACAGTGAGCAGGATCCGGAGGCAGGGAGGGGAGAGGGGAGAGGGGAGAGGACAAGTGGGCCCTGCCTTTAGGCCCCCGGATTTCCTGATCCGCCCGGTCCCGCCCTTTGACCTTGGCCAGGTCTCAGTGGCTCCGCCCCTAGGCCCTAGGGTCCAATCACCCCCTCTCCAGTCCTCTCCGTCTTCTCCACCTGGGAGCACCTCTTTGACCCTCGCCACCTCGCAGGCTCCTGCAAGAAGTGCCCCAAGTCGTGGCTGCCGTTCCAGGGCTCCTGTTACCTTTTCTCCCCGCTGCGGGCCACGTGGGTGGAGGCGCAGCATAATTGCGAGGGCGCCGGCGCGCACCTGGTGATTGTCGGGGGCCTGGATGAGCAGGTGCGCAGCCCCGGTGGTCCGAGGGGGCAGACGGAGTTCACCTGAGGGGGCGTGGCCCGGAAGGTGGCGCTGGCGGAGCGGGACTGACTCGCTGGCTCAGTCTCCTCTCCTGCCCAGGGTTTCTTGAGTCGGAACACGCAGGGCCGCGGTTACTGGCTGGGACTGAGGGCAGTACGCCGGGCGCGCAAGATCCAGGGTTACCAGTGGGTGGACGGAGTCTCGCTCAGCTTCAGGTGAGGAAAGGGACTCGGAGAGGCTGACAGCTCCGATCCTAGGGGAAGTGCCAGATCTCAGGGCCTCCTTAGGGGTGGGCCGGCTAGATTTCAGGAACTTCCTGCAGGTTAAATTCTGGGATTAGAAAGTTATATCCCAGACTCGTGCTTAGGTTAGACCTTCAAGATGTCTAGGTTACCTAAACAGTAAACAGGATAGACCCGGGAAAGCTGGACCCCAGGGCCATCCTCAGCCTAGCTCCCAGCACCCCCCCCCCGCCCCCCGCCAACCCACTGCAGCTACTGGAATCGGGGGGAGCCCAATGACTCTCTGGGGCGCGAGGATTGCGTCATGATGCTACGCACGGGGATGTGGAACGACGCACCGTGCGACAGCAAGGACGACAGCTGGATCTGTGAGAAGAGGCACCAATGCTGATTTTGCCCAGTGCCCCAGAGCCTCGCCCACTGGCACTTGTCCAATCGTCTGAGCTGCTCACCGTCCTGGCTCCACGCACTGCCATCGATCCCCAGCACCCCGTCTACGGAGAACCACCCCACCACCCACAACCTAGGACTATAACTGAGCTCTGGAACTTCTGCTCCAACCTCTGCAATGCTCACATGTGGATATAACCTAGTTTCCACCCACTGCAAAATCTGGGCTCCTGGGCTGGGAATCTGATCCCCCCCACCCAGAAACTGCCAGATGAAGCTGTTTGGTTTACTTGCATTTTACCCCAAATGGGACGCCTCACAGATGGGCATTTTGTGAGCTTTCTTTGCGGCCACAGCCGCAGCCGTAGGGAGCATCAGTAAATGTTTGAGAAATGAATCTTGGCTCCTGACTCTGGCCAGCTGTTCTAAGGTTTATCTCAGAGACCCTGATATAATCCCTGTGAGTGGCCTTGAGCTCTGTAAGTGACCTTCAGGGCCTAACATGCCCCCAAAACTCAGTGACTAACCTGCATTGGGCCATGATGGCTGTAGGGCAGTGGGGACACGGGAATGAGTCAGACCCCATCCTTACCCTCTGGGAACCTCCTCATTCTGGTCTAGCTGGCATAGGAACAATGTGACCAGTGACTCGACTGAGCAATGCATGAAGGAGTGACATGTGATGAATTTGTAGGGACCACTTGTGTCCCCAGGGAGAGGACCTGTGCTGAGATACTGTAGCAGTGGCCCTGTTCGTTGAGGAGACTGTCACCCCATTGTGACTATTATAGGCAGCCTGGCACAACGCCCTGGGATGTGTGAGAGGGGGGCTGCCTGGATGAGCAGGTCCCTTCTGTCTTGGGCACCTGGGTTCTGGGGGTGTTGAGGAAATACATCCAGAGAAGATGGACTTTCGAGGAAAAATGGGATTTTAGCACGTGAGCTGGGGAGGAAGGGCTTTGTAGGCAGAGGGTGTTGGGAAGGGCAGGGCATGGCTGAACCCATTTGTGGGGTGTGGGGAGCACACAGCCTGGCTTTATCGACTGGGGACTTTTGATCTGAATTTACCCTGCACTCCCAAAGCTCCTTGCTCCCTTCTTGGGGACCTGAGGGCTCTCCCAGAATTTCCAGTGGAGACAGATCCAACTGAGCGGAGTGACAGGCTAGCAGTTTTTAGATTTGGGCAGAGCTGAGTCCAAAACCAAAGCTGCTGGGAGACCCCAGGCTGCCGAGCCCTGAAAGCATCCACGGAGTAGGAAGAGGAGGGAATACCACCCAAACTGTCTGGCCAGGTGGAACCTTTCAGGCACTGACCAGGTCCAGACAGATAACTTACCTAGTGGACTGTTGCCTAGACTGATGGGTTTCCAGACAGTCCACTTGGAGGAGTGTATGAGTCTCCCACCGGTTCTGTAACAAATGCCCACCAACCTGGTGGCTTGAAACAATACACACCTATTCTCTTCAAATCGTGGTGGTTGGACGTTCCAAATTAATTTCACTGGGTCAAATTCAAGGTGTCACCAGGCTTCCTCAGAAACTCTAGGGGAGAATCTGTTTTCTTGCTTTTTCCAGCTTGTAGAGCTGCTTTCTTCACATTCCCTGGCTCCTGGCCCCTTCTTCCATCTTCAAAGCCAGCAGGGTAACATCTTGCTTTAGTGGCCACATTGCCTTCTTTTTCTGAGTCAAATCTCCCTCTGTTTCCCTCTTATGAGGACACTTGTCATTGCATTTAAGACCCACTGGACAATCCAGAATGATCTCCTGCCACCCCAAGTGAGTGCAGATGCCACCCACAGATTAAGGGCACAGCTTCTAACAAGCCCGCCCTCACTGCAGACACCAGTCACAAGTTTGGGGGTCCCCAGCCCACCCACACTTCTGACCAACTGACTACAAATTTGGAGGTTCTCACAACTCCCCATTCAGGCACCATAATTTGCTAGAGTGATTCACAGAATTCAGGAGAGTGCTATTCTTATGCGGACTGTTTTATTATACCAGACACAAATCCAGACTAGCCAGATGAACAGAACCATGGGGTGAGTCCCAAACACAGAGCTCCTGTGTCCTGTTCGGGACAAGTCACCCTCCCGTCACAGTCACACATTCACCAGCCAGCAAGCTCCTCTGAGCTTTGGTGTCCAGAGTTTTTATTGGGGTTTGATTAGGAAGGCACAGCCGATCAAATCATTGGCCATGTAACTGCACTCCATCTCCAGCCCTACTCTACTTTCCAGAGGCCTGCCCCTCATTTCAGCCCCACCCTGAGCCATCTCCTCAGTCTAAACTCAGGTGTGGTCCAAGGGGGCCCCATGAAAAACAAAGACACTCCTATCATTTGATCAATCCCAAGGGTTTAGATGCTCCCTGCCAGGAGCCTGAGACAAAAACCCATCAGATTCTTTACTATACAACATCTCCCCATCTCTAAATCTTTAATCACATCTGCCAAGTCTCTGCTGCCATCTAAGAGGACAACTTTGGGTACCATTGTGCAGGCTAGCACAAGCCATCACCAGCTGACAAGCAGCCTCACAGGTGAGGCAGGAGCTAGAAGAGCTGCCCAGTGGCCTAAGTGCTTCGTGGGCTGAGTCAACGATGGCCTGCAGGGCTCATCCCTTCTACTCTAACTCACAACCACATGGAGACCCCTGGCCAACTGGAGGGCAACAGAGACAGGCTTACAGTCAGACTGTCTGCCTATCAGGTCGACAGCAGACAGTCTGACTTCAAGCCCAACTGACAACCTCAACAGCAGAGCCCCTGATGGGTTGGAGTGACAGACAGGTGCACAGGTGGGTGGAAGAGGCCCAGACAGCATCTCTCCTGAGGATGCAGCTAAGTGAGAGCTGGCTGCAGCTGAGGCAGAAGAAAGGGTCCCCAGAGTTAAACAGAAGCCACCTCAGGATTTTCCAAAGACCTGGCTCTGGCCAGAGCAAGCCCTCTGGCCCATGGTACCCTAGGCTCAAACACTGGGGTCCAGGGCTCAAGAGAGCAGGGTGGCTGGCCTAAAGATACTCGTTATGCTCTCGGCACTCCTTGTCAGCGCACAGACACGGATTCCTGGCCATCTGGTTCCAACCTGCCAGCATCAGGCGGATACGTGAAGACCCTGAATGGGGGGGTCAGGGTCAAGTTCCCCCCTCTCTGGCTTCTTGGCCCCAGTCCCTCCCCTCTCCTAGATCAAACCTCCTTGAGAAGAAAGGAGTCCCTGGGGCCTAACCCTCATCCTGGAACAGATGTTCACCTTTGTTTGGCTTTTGTTTTCCTGGAGAATCAGTCTTGCCAGGAAGATTTTATTCTAAAGGCTGACAGGTGGACAGAAAGCCTGTGTGTGGAGAAGTCCTGGGAGGTTTCTCCACGTGCCTGGCTGAGCCAGATCAGCAGTCTCAAACACAGACCTCCTTTCCTGGAGACCCTGGGGGCTGAGAGAGCCTCATTAAATTGGAAAACACCTGGAATTTCCCTGAGACACAACAGCATTGCTGAAAACACCATGATAATCCTATAGCCGACAGAGTGCTGGTGCCCCCAAAGATGTCCATGCCTTGATCTCACAAACCTATGAATATGTTACCTTCCATGACAAAAGGGACTTTGTAAATGTGATGAAATTAAGGGCCTTGAGGTGGGGAGATTGTCCTGGATTATCTGGGTGGACCCAATGTCATCACAAGGATCCTTAAAAGTGAAAGAGGGATGGGGGGAGATGCAGGGAGAGAGACGTGACTACAGAATGATAAGAGAGACGTGTTACAAGAAGGACCAGATTCTCTGCTGCTGGCTTTAAAGGTGGAGGAAAGGACAACGAGCCAAGGATGTGGGCGGCCTTTGGAACTGGAAAAGGCGAGGAAAACCACCACATACTTATGAGAATGACCAACATCTGGAACGCTGACGACACCAAATGCTGGTGAGGATGTAGAGCAACAGGAACTCTCATTCATTACTGATGGAAATGCAGAATGGTTCTCCCACTTTGAAAGACATTTTGGCATTTTCTTACCAAACTAAACATCTTATGATATGATCCAGTAATCCAACACTTTTGTTCTTCACCCAAAGGAATTGAAAATTTATGTCCACACCAAAGCCTGCACATGGATATTTATAGCAGCTTTATTCATAATTGCCAAAATTTGGAAGCAAGCAATGTCCTTGAGTAGTTGAATGGATAAAAAAAAAAAAAAACTGTGGTCCATCCAGACAATAGAATATTAATGATAAAAAGAAATAACTATCAAGCCATGAAGAGACATGAGGGAAACTTGAATGCACATCACTGGGTGAAAGGAGCTGACCTGAAGAGGCTGTGTGCATACTGCATGACTCCAGCTCTTTGGCATTCTGGAAAAGGCAAAGCTATGGAGACAGTAAAAGGATCAGTGGTTGCCCGGGATTAGTGGGGAGGGAGGGATGAAGGGGCAGAGCACAGAGGACTTTTAGGGCAGTGAAATTATTCTGTGTGAGACCATAAGGGTGGATATATTATACATTCGTCCAAATCCATAGAATATATACCACCAAGAGTGAACCCTAATGTCAGTTATGGACTTTGGTTGATTATGATATGTCAATGAAGGTTCATAAGTTGTAACAAAGATACAGCTCTGGTGAGGGATGCTGATAAAGGCGGAGGTTGTGCCTGCGTGTGTGGGTGCAGGGGATATATGGGCAGTCTCTGCCTTCTGCTCAATTTTGCTGTGTACCTAAAAGTGCTCTTAAAAAATAGTCTTAACAACAATGAAAGGCAAGGCAACAGATGCCCCCCCACCCACCAATCCAAGCCTTCAGAAGGATGCTGCTCTGCTGACACCTTGACTTTGCACCAGGGAGACTGGGGTCAGACTTCTGATCTCCAGAACTGGGGGATAATGAATTGATGTTGCTTTAAGCCACTAGGTTTGGGGTCATTTGTTACAGCAGCCACAGGAGACTAATACAGATGCTTACCTGGAGCTCACCCATATCCGCCTCTAACACAGCGGCCATCTGTGGTAGTCCTTTAACATATTTTTGTTTGTTTGCTTGTTTTGGGCAAGGTAATTAGGTTTATTTATCTATTTTTTTTAATGGAGGGACTGGGGATTGAACCCAGGACTTCGTGCGTGCTAAGCACGCACTCTGCCCCTGAGCTACACACTCCCCACCTTTAACATCTCTTTAGCACATCTGTAAGAGCCTGTGACCCAGGCTGGGACCTGGGACCTTTTACCAGAGTGCGCCATTTTACATTCCACCGGCAAAGCACAAGGGTTCCAATTTCTTCACATCCTCGCCAACATTGTTATTTTCTGTTTTTTTTCTTTTTCTTTTTGGATAGACATCAACCCAGTTGATGTGATAAATTGGTGCATTTTATTGCGTATACATTATATTTCAATAAAATGGATTTTTAAAATAATTTTTAAAAAGAATTATAGCTGGGACAAGTACAGACCAGCACTGCTCAAGAAAAACAGACACATTTGGCCACCCTAGTGAGGGTAAATTCCATGTGTGTGTTGTTAGGTGAGGGGAAGGTTATAGTTAGATCTCCAGCGGTGATTGCCATGTTATGGGTGTTTTAACACCCATAAAAGTTTATTAAACTTTCATGTTTATTACAGGTGATTCCAGTGGTTTTTGTTGAGTTGAGTTACTTATATAGGTGATAGCAGCCTGGGTCTTTGGACACTTTAATCAATAGAAGTTGATAAGAGGCCAAATGAGAAATTCAGGCAAGGCTTTATTGGGATTCGTGCTACAGCACCAGGGAGGCAGAACAAGTAACAGGTGCCCTTGCTCATGGCCCGAGGTGGGGCGGGCTGGCTCTTTAGCAGAGGTAAGGGGCAGATGGGTGGGGTGGGCAGGAGGCGTGGCTTAGGTGGCCTGCCCGCCTGCTGCTGGGGCTGTGTGCAGGGGTCATGTACGGTCCCCCACTTCTGCTCCACGCACCTTGGACGTGACAATTAGCTGCTAGGGATATTCTTGCACAGATCTTATGCTTCAAGTTTTCACTTCTCCTGAGTAAATACCTGGGAGTGGGAGTGGGTCAGATAGTAGCCAAGTGACTGACTTTATAAGAAACTGCCAAAGAATTTTCCAAAGTGGTTGCGCCCTTTTGCGTCCCGATACTCAGGGACGTGTTGGGGCTCTGGTTGCTTGGGGAGAACATTTTTAAGGTTTTATTTATTTTTTGTTTTAGTTTTGGGGGAAGGTAATTAGGTTTAATTATTTATTTCAACTGAGGTACTGGGGATTGAACCCAGGACCTCATGCGTGCTAAGCACGCGCTCTACCACAGAGATATTACCTCCCCCCTCCCCGCCTGTGCATTTCATTCTGTCATTTTACTCAGAAGGAAAAAAAGTAAGAAAAGTGGCCAACGAACATCGGCCTCTGGTTCACAATCTGCAGGCTGCAGTATTTAGGGGGATCTTGAGTATTTAGGGGGCTGAAGTGGGCTAATGCCTGCAGCTTACTTTGAAATGCATGAAAAGCCAGAGAGACTGAAGGGTGGATGGATGAACAGGTTTGTAATAAAGCAAATATAGAAAATGTTGATTGTAGAATCTTGGGATGGGTTTTCATTCTAAAATTCAACTTTTCTGTACCCTTGAAAATTGTCATAACGAAATGTTGGGGTTCGGGTTGTGGTTGCTGCCTTCCTGGGGTGCACAGTCGGCCAGGGAGAGGAGGAGGTGAGGAGGAGGGACAGAAAGTGATGTGCCCACGTGGTGAGATTGGAGGTAGAATGTTCTGGAAAAGCCTGAGGACTGAGGTGGGGGAGGAAAGGGGGGCCTGCCTTGGAGACTTCCAGACTCCAAGGCGGCTTGTGCTGGGAAGCAGGGGGTTGGGGGCAGAAGAGGCCCCCCCAGACGGCTCTCATCCTTTGCCAGTAGGTGTCCCCACCAACAGCCCCCTGAGTGACCAGATGACCCCACTCTCTGGGGCTGAGTCAACAAGTCAGAAGTGACATGGGAGCCCAGCCAGGGTTTCCTGGATGGAACAGCCATATCTGTCACCCCACTTTCCAAGGAAATGGCCTTGGAACAGAGTAGCCTGTCCTTTCCAACCTCCCGCCTCCCTCCCCCCAGTCCCAGGAAACCCCCTGTCATCCCAAGGCCTCTTGCCGGGTTGGCTAAGGTGCCTGGGGAAGGCCCCAGGGTGGGAATGCACTCTCCTCCAGCTCTTGGCTGCCCCTTCCTTCCCTGTCCACCGTGACACCCTCACCCCCAACTCTTGCCTCTCCTATGTCCCCAGACCCACTCCCAGATGGCTTGTACGGGCGAATTTGGCAGATGCAGACAGAAAGCTCATGGTCTAGACCTGTGCTAGCCACTCACTCACTGGGAGGGCCTGGGCGTGTGACTTGACCCCTCTTTGCCTCAGTTTCTGTCTCCATCAAGGGGAAACAGTAATAAGAACTTCACCTCCTCAGGTGCCGTGCTCAGCCGAACAATTGCCCTCAAAGACGTTCCCATCCTAATCGCTGGAACCTATGAAGATATGACCTTACAGGGTGGAAGGGACCTTGCAGCTGAGATTAGGTTAAGAATCTGGAACTGGGGAGATGATCTCTGATTATCCAGGTGAGCCCAATGTCATCACAAGATCCCTTCTAAGAGTGAGGCAGGTGGATCAGTCAGAGGAAAGGAGATAACAGAAGCAAAGTCAGAGAGAGATGGGCAGACACTACCCTGCTGACTTTGAAGATGGAGGAAGGGGCCACAAGCCAAGGAATGTGGGGGGCCTCTAGAAGCTGAAAAAGGTAAGAAAACAGATCCTCTCTAGAATGTCCCAGCGCAGGCCTGGAATGCTCTCAGGAGTCCCAGGAGGGCCATCTCAGCCCCCTGATCCCTGGGGGTGTGCTGGGGCCTGGAGGGGCTGAAGGGAGTGGGCACTGGGCCTGGAGGCTCTCCAGAAGGAAGGAGGTGGACATGCCAGCCTCTGTGTCCTATACATCCTAGGCCCCTCTCCAGGCCCTCCCCACCCCTAACAACACAAAAAACAGAACCGGCCAGGCTCCAGATCCCGAGGCTCCAAGAGGCAAAGACACAGAGCCAGCCCCTTTCCACCCCACATGCACCTGCCCCCTTCCTGTGGACCTGCTCTTCGCGTGGGTGAGGGTTGACAAGGGGAGCACGGGGCAGGAGGCGTATGTGGCTGTGAGCTCAGGGTCCCTCCAGGAAGGTCCTGCCCTCAGGGAGCTCCAGGTCCCAGGCGAGGCCCATCTAATGCAAGAGCTCAGGGCTGGGGTAAGGGGAATACAGAGGACTGGTTGAGGATGGGGGACTCAGAGGGGGCCCCTGGCCCAAACTCTGCAGTCAGGGAGGCCTCCGTGCAAACTCTCACTGCAGGCCAGCCTGGCACCCCAGGCATGGGGAGCTGTCAGTGCAAAGGCCCTGAGGTATGAGAGAGTGGTGTGAGTTCTGTGCTCTCAGGTGCCTGGGGAAGCTAGTAGGAAGTGGAGGGAGGTATCGCTGGAGAGGCTGACTGGGTAAAGCCTTTGAACTCCAGGTGGGGGAGCCATGGAGGGTTGTAAGCTGGGGAAAGTTGTGGTCATGTGTCTGCCAGAGAGGGGGCTGCCACCATGGTCCAGGAGGGAGGATGGTGACTGGGGGTGGAGTCGTGGAAGAGGAGAGGCAGGACCCATGAAAAGATAAGGAATGTGCAGGGGTCGGGGGAAGGGGGGCAGAGCTCAGTGTTAAGCATGCCTGAGATCCTGGGTTCAATCCCTAGGACACTATTACAAATTTTGAAAAGAATTAAAAAAAAAAAAAAGATAAGGAATGTGGGCAGTGGGGGCGGGGAGGAGGCAGGGGATGACAGGCATCCCTGTGCTCAGTTTGGGGCGGTGGCTGCATCTGGGCTCACTCCGCTTGTCACACCAACCTCCTCAATGCTCTTCCAACACACCCTGCACCACCAGCCCAGCGGCTCCAAGGCGGCAGCCATGCAGGGCCTTGCGGGCTGTTCTTTGCCCTTTGCACATGCGGTTCCCTCTGCTGGGGTCCCCAGCACCCTCTGGTCTGTGAAGGCTGGCTCTCCTATCCCCTGCAGGGGTCCCAGCTCAAACATCAGAGAGCCTTCCCGCATCACCATTTAAACAGCACCTCTGCCAGCTCTCCTCTTATCTGCTTTATGTCTCTCCCTGGCAGTCATCGCCACCTGACATTTGACATCAGATCCAAGGGCAGAGATTTTTGTCCGGCTCATTCACCACAGCAGCCCCAAGTGCCCAAGACAGTGTCCAGCATCTCATTGAATGAATGAGTGAGTGAGTGAATGATGGTGATGAAATAAAAATTCACATTTTAGGGCAAGATAAAACAAAATAAACATAATCTTTCCCTCTGCCCTCTGGCCTCCGCCCTCACCTAGTGGCACTAAGCACCTGTATTGCGGTAACCAGACTCCCCAGCGGCAGGAATACCCGCCCAACCGTAGAGAGCAATTGTCTTCTTCTGGAGCCGGTCGTGTAACTCCTTGAAAAGTGACATTTTTTCTCAGTCCTGTAAGGGGGTCACGATTGATCCAGGAAAAAAAGGTGAGTGTGGGAGGGTGGCTGTGTCCCAGGTCTCAGCTGAGTCCCTGGGACGTGCTCCTCCAAGTCAGGGTCCTTGGCTTTGTGCAGGAAAGAATTCAAGAGCGAGCCATAGTTGAGTAAAAGTAGATTTATTCAGAGGTGCCCACTCCATAGACAGAGAGCGGGCCGTCTCAGAAGGCGAGAGAGAGAGTGCCCGTGAGGTGCAGTGTTGCTAATTTTCATATGCCAACAAGTGGCAGGATTATTCCAACTACTTTGGGGAAGGGGCTGGGATTCCCAGGAGCTGGGCCACAGCCCACTTTTTGACCTTTCATGGTCAGCCTTGGAACCGTCATGGTGCCTGTGGGTGTGTCATTCACCTTGCTGGGACGTTACAATGTGTAAAATGAAGCTCAGGGTCTGCTGGAAGTCAAATCTCCAGCCATTTTGGGCCTCAAGGTCTACTGGGAGTTGAATCTCCCGCCATCTTGGTGGTAATTGCTGTGTCATTGCTTTAATGGCCGCGCCCTGCCCCCTTCCCTCCCGTCTCACGATGACCCACCACTTGCCTCATTCAGGCAGACATCTGTGGTGAACTTTGTGTACAACACAAATATGTCATTTCCCTTAAAGATTGTGGTTGGTGCAGAACAGACTGGTCAGCAAACCTGGGGAGGTACTGGGCCACACCTAATGGAAGTTCTTAGCTGAAGTACTTACTTGTAATTTGCTTATATTTCAAGATTATAGTTTCTTGTGTTACGGAATATGTGGCTGAGCCTCAGGTAAAATTAATCATGGTTAGGCGACTTGAAATGTTGGAGCAAATGTTTAGTCCTGTGGGATGAATGATTGCAATAGTGTAAATGTAGCTATGGGGAGAAGCCACAAGAAGGAACCATTCCCTGGATCATAACAGACAAATAGGATGGGTGGTCCAGAGGCTTTGGCTCCTGTTAACAGGGTCTCATTCAGTAATAGCATAATGAGGGTTCTTGGACATAGAAAACAAACTATGGTTACCAAGGGGGAAAGGAGGGGAGGGATAAATTAGAGTTTGGGATTAACAGATGTACACTATTGTGTATAAAAGAAATAAACAACAAGGACCTACCACATAGCACAG
The DNA here is from genome assembly GCF_048773025.1 of Camelus bactrianus. Lineage (NCBI taxonomy): Eukaryota > Metazoa > Chordata > Mammalia > Artiodactyla > Camelidae > Camelus > Camelus bactrianus. Next base: position 26,803,728 of record NC_133560.1, read on the forward strand.
GGAACTATACTCAATTTCTTTTAGTAAGCTATAATGGAAAAGAATCTGAAAATATGTGTATTTATGTATGTGTATGTATAACAGAATCACTTTGCTGTACACCTGAAACTAACTTTATCAACCAACTACACTTCAATAAAAAAAATTTAAAAAATAGCACAGTGAGGGTCCTATCAACAAAGTCTTCTCCTGCCGTGGGGATGAGCATTGCCAGCACCATGGGACAGATTGCTCATGAAAAGCCTCCCAAACTTTGGTGGACATTCAGGCTGAAAGAGAAAGGATTCTAAAGTAAAGAATGTTGCCCGCTATCCAGTTCTGCAGGAATCAAGTCATTAGCCGCTGCAGTCAGTGACCTGCAGTGACCCTGTGAGGAATTCAGGGCGAAGATGAGAACGAGGCACTTTGTGCTCTGGAGAAATTGGCAGAACTGGCCCTCAGGCAGTTAGGTATTTTCAGGAGACAATTTTAGGAAGACAGTTTCTTGTGTCTCCCCCTACTTAGAAAAGCACTAAGACCATGAAGAAGATGTCTGTCCCTGGAGAATAGCAGGACCCTTCTACCAAGACAAGTGCTTGATTGCACGAAGCCCCTCTCCAAAATCATGTCTATACTGGCCTCCCCCTTTCCCTCTTTGGAACAGTCCTCAGAGCTCTCTCAGAGACTGTTTCCTAGGTTAGAATCCTCCATTTGGCTTGAATCAATTTTTCCATGTCTTTCTTAGATTGACCCTTGGTGAATTTTTTTCGTCGATAAGAGTGAATCAGTGCGTGAACAAAGGAAACTCAGGAGATGCATGGGACTGAACACGGAGAAATCAGCAAGGACTGGGGTGATGGAAGCCAGCGGTGGTGCAGAGGTGGAGAGAGGTTTCCAGAGGGGAAACTGAGGTCTGCAGGGTGAGCAGGAGGGCTACTGATGGGAAGGGCCCGGCTTCTGTCCATCAAGCCCTCCTTTGAAACAGCTCTGCAGAAGACCGGCAGAGGGCGCACATACACGTGCGCGTCTGAATGTACTTCTGTGTGTGTGTTGCCTGCGTTGTGTGTCTCTGTATGTCTGTGCATTTGTGTATGTTTCTGTGCATTTATATGTGTGCATACGATTATGTTGTGTGTGTGTAGCTGTGCACGTTGGGTGTGTCTGTCTCGTATCTGTAGCTCTCTTGTAATGTGTCTGTATCTGTGCGTTTATGTTGTGTGTACCTCTGTGATTCCGTGCACCCATGTCTGTGTGTATCCATGTGTATGTGTTGTGTGTGTGTGTGGCTTGGCGATGTCCTCTGGTCTGTATCTGTGTGTGTTGTGTAGATGTCTCTGGGTCCTGTCTATGTGCACGTGGTGCTTGTGTGGTTTTGCGTTGCGAGTGCTTCTGTGGTTGGATTCTGTTGTGTCTGTGTGTCTAAATCGTTGCGTGCGTGTTGTACGGATGTCTCTGTGTGTTTGTGCTTCTCTGTTGTGTCTGTGTGTGTGTGTTGTGCATGTGTCTGTGGTTCAGTTGTGCAGTGCCTGTTGGGGTGTGTGTGTGTGTTGCTGTGGGTGATGGTGTTGCACTACTTCATGAATGTGTGCATGTGTATCTGGGTGTCTGGGTGTTAGGGGTCCCCACGCCCCACATCCCTCACCCGAGTGAGTCACAGTAGCTGTCACTCAGGCCCAACCACAGTTCTTTGGAATTCCTACTTCCCCACAGTGCTGGAGGAATGCCAGGGAGGAGCTGATTGTGGCCCCTGGGCTTCCGGGTCCAGGAGTCCAGTGCCTTCCTCTGCAAGGGAAACTGAGGCCCATGGAGTCCGTGTAAGTCACATGGTCAAGGTGGGGGATGCTGCAGGACCACTGGCCCCTCTCCGGGGCCTGGGTCCTCTGGGAGAGGAGAGCGTGGATTTCCCCTGGCTGTGAGGGGATGGGTGCCAGCTCATGATACTGAGCTTGCAAAGCCCCACGGGAGGATCTGTGGCAGCTGAAACATTTAGATAAAAATCCAGCAATGGCCTCTGCTTCTCCTGGGGGTGGTCTCCCCCAGGTTTCTGAGTCCTGCAATCTAAACCAGCTCCACCTCCGGGTACCTCCAACCCTGCTTTCGACCACCTAAAATTGTCGCGGATTTCTGAACGTTCAACTCTGTTTTTCTGCTACAACATGGATGAATCTTGAGGACGTTACACTCACTGAAATAAGCCAGACACAAAAAGACAAATATTGTATGATTCCACTCACAGGAGGTCCCTAGAGGAGTCAAATCCAAGACGGAAAGTAGGAATGATGGGTGCCAGGGGCTGGGGGAGGGGGTGGGGATTCAGCATTTAACGGGGACAGAGTTTCAGTTTGAGGAGAGGAGAAATTTCTGGGATGGATGGTAGGGATGGTTGCACAAGAGTGGACTTACTGCCATTGAAAATGATTAAAATGGGAAATTCTGTGTTACTTACATTTTCACTACAATGAAAACCAAAAACCTTTGTCTTCCTCTCTCTAGAGAGTTGGGGCTTTATCTTGTTTGCACATAGTAGGGACTCAATGAACGGTTGTTGAGTGAATGAAAGAGGGGAGAGGTGATTGATCTGTCGACAGCAGATGGTGAGAGACATCCGGACAGAGGGAAACAGCAAAAGAGCGTTGAAAGCCTGAAACCAGCACCTTCTCCGCTATAAATCATGCTTCAGAGCAGTGGTTCCCAACTGGGGGTGATTCTGCCCCCCAGGGGGTATTTGCTGATGTCTGGAGACATTTTTGGAAGGTAGAGGGGTAAAAGCTAGGCAACTAGGGAGCGGAGGCCAGGGACGCTGCTGAACACCCAACAATGCACAGGATAGCGCCCCCATGATGGGGAAATCACCCTGCACCAGTGTCCACAGTGCCGAAAGTGAGAAACCCAGATTTAGAGACACCTTCTCCTGGAAGCCCTCCCGGGTTTGACACGCCCACTGCCCTCTTCCACCACACATTCACGCACCCTTCCTTTCTCCCCCTCGAAACACCGGGAGAGACTGAACAGGTGGGGTGGCGAGGTTCTTGCATCACATTTGCCTTGAGCGCCGGGCTCTGTCCCAGGTGCTGAGGCTCTGTGTTACAGCGCTGGGGAACGGCTCTGCGAGGCACCGAGGGCGGGCTGGGGTTGGGGGACGAATTGGGGTCCAGTAGGGTCAGGGCTGGGCTGGCATCCCACCCGGGAACTGTTTATGGTCGTTGGCAGAGCCCCGACTCATTCCTACAGAGTCTGGACCCAGGACTGGCCATGACTGAGGGGCAGCCCCAGGCTCAGGGATCTCCAACCCCGAAAGAAGAACCGACACCCTCGGGTCATGGCTGATATCCGCATGGTTTCCTGTTTATCCCCTAAAGTCAGTGAGAGACGTGGGTTACACCGCAGAGGGGAAGAGGGAGGGAGCGATCTGTGACAGGGTTCCACCAGCACCCAGAGTGGGGGGGTGAGACTTCACCCCCAAAACATCCTCTTGTCTAAATTGAGTCTTGGCAGGGACCCAGCACCATGTGAGCCCTTGAGCCCCATTTAGGACACGAAGAGCCAGTGGGCACCAGTGTGGACTGGGGCTGGGGTGTGGCCCGCAGAGTCCTCAGAAGCTCTGAAACACCAGACTCCATCACAGCCCCACCCTCCATCTGAAACCTTGTCCTATGTCCTCACTGCAGCCCAGCAGGACTTGTTCCAAAACTTTCTCCTCCACCTTCCTGTGTCCCCATTACTAGGACAGCCCCACTGTCCACCCAGACACTCCAGTCATCTTCCATAGCATCTTCTGAGCACCCACTCCTCTCCCATCCTCACAGTCCTCTCATCTCTAACCTACCTGCTTCTCTCCATCTTCACAGCCACTGTCCCAGGCCACCTCTGGCTCCTGGACCAGATGACATCCCCCTATTGTCCCCACCAGGTCCCCACCCCCAGGCGTCCTGCTGTCTTTGTGCTCCCAGCAGACCCCAGGCCTGACTCTCTCCTCCTTAAATTGCTCATCCTCTGGCACTTGGCAAACCAGGAAGTGGGTTCGGGGCCCCACAATTAGCTCCAATCAAGGTTGAGAAGGACATTTGGGGGCCCAGAGCAAACAGCCTCAGCCCACCAGAATCCTTCGTTCAGCAGACATGTACTGAGGGCTGCCCATCTCCAGCTGGGGACACAGCAGGACAGATGAGGCAACAACAGTACCTGCTACCCTGGAGTGCACAGTCTGGTGACAATCCAGCCAGCCCCCTCCCTGCTTGGTGGGCAGCCTGGCCTAGCCCAGGTTGGGAGGCGGAATGCCAGGGAGAGTCAGAGAGTCCTGAGAGGCAGTGTCCAGCCTGAGGTGGGGAGGCAGCCCATCCAGGAGTTTGGCGTTAGGAGGTCCCCTACTGAGAACGGGGAGGGGGTTAAGGATCAGGGGACACATTTGAGGGAGGAAGAGCAGGGTGTGTGATGTGTCAAGAAGTCTCTGTCAATATAAGGTGAGGTGCAGAGGGGTGTGGGCTGCAGAATCAGGACCCACACTGCCTGGGTTCAAATCCTGGCTCTGCCATTTGTGAGCTGTGTGATCTTGGGAAGTTGCTTAACCTCTCTGTGCTTCATATCCTTCCTCCACAAGACAGCATTGGTAACAAAAGCATTTACCTCATAGGGTGGCTGGGAACATTACATGTGCTAATGCATCTCAGACACCAAGGCCGGTACCCAGCATGCGCTGCTACTGAATTAGACCGTATAACAAAATTGGCAGTATTTGGCCAGAATGTTAATTATAGGATGTGTCTTTCTTTTCCTTTTCTCCCTCAATTCCTCCCTCCTTCCTTCTTTTCCTCTCTCTCCCCACTCTTCCCAGCCACAGCAGCATAATGATTTAGTCACTTGAGTTCAAATCCTGACTCTAGTACTTACCTCCTTCCCCACTTTGGGAAGGTGGCTTAGAGTCTTGGAACCTGTTTGTTCACCTGAGAGATGGAGATAATCGTGGCACAGACTTCACCAGGTTGTGCGGAGCATCGAAGGAGGCCATGTGTGAAACGTGGTTATCCGGGTGGCAAGCCCTTAATTAGGTCTGTGAAAATAGAAGCAGCGGGTGGGTGAGTCCACTTTCATAAGAAAGTGCCTCACCGAGTTCAACCCCTCACCGCAGCCTGTGGCCCCTGCCGGCCTCTCCAGCTGGCCCCAGCGGACCAGGAGAAGAGCGGCCTGCTCAAAACTCAAGTGAGTGCGTGATGTGGTATGGCTGTGTGTCTGTGTGTCTGTGCCTCTGAGTGCGTGACTGTGTGTGAGCAGGTTTGTAAGTGTGTGTGCACATGTGACTCTGTATGTGTGTGTGTGTGTGTGTGTGTGTGTGTGTGTGAGGGAGTGAGAGAGAGAGACAGAGAGAGAAAGAGAGAGAGAGAAGAGCGAGCTGGCAATGGGAAGCAGACATCAAAGTCTTCCTGCAAGAAGTGACCTCTGGGCCGAGTCTCGAGGGGTGACTAGGAGGAGGTCTGTGGGACAGAGAGGCGGCGGGCAGTGGACAGGCATGGACAGGATTGCCAGGTGTGCAGGGACTTAGTCTGGGGAAGTGAAAACCAGCCGATTGGCATGACTGAGCAGAAAAGGTGATCTTGGCGGATGCACTGGGGGCTGATCCTGCAGGACCCTGGAGAGCCACGGAAGGCTGCAAGCAGAGTCGGGAACCCTCACGTTAGAAAGATGAGCGGGCTTCGGGACACTGCTGCCCTGGCCCTCACCAGCAGACACCTACCAGGAGGCCGTGTCCCCCAGTGGTGAAGCAGATAGGCTCTCACATCATGGGTTCAAGTCCCAGTCCCACTACGGAGTGATATGAACAAATTACCCTCTCTGTACCTCAGTTCACCTAATACCCCACCTGTAGATCTACTGAGCACCTACTGTATGCCAGGACTTCGCACACCGCATCATTCTGCATTGTGGAGTCAGCACAGTCGCTCACCCCCAGTTTACAGATGAGCAAACTGAGTCACTTGTCCAGGGAGAAGCTAGCACTCAGCCCCAGGTCTGCCCAGCTTGGGCTCAGGTGTGTCTGGATGATGACACCTCTGGCCTCCTCCAGAATGGAGAAGGACCCAATTGGAGCTGCTGTTAATCAGAGCCTGGCTGCCCCTCGTCTCCATTTCTCTGAGACTCAGAGAGGGCAAGCAACTTGCCCATAGTCACCCAGCAGGAGGACAGTTGGTGACCACAAGGCTTGTCTGACCCTGAAGCCCACAGTCTATGGCACCTAGTAGGCGTTTCAAAGTCAAGAGATTTTAAAGACGCAGAGGAGGAAGCTGGGGTCTGGGTGACAGTCTGCATTTCCCCACTCGACCTGGCACAGAGCAGATGCTTGACAGACATTGAGGATCTGAAGACCCACTGTGCGCAGCACTGTCAAAAGCCTCATGTACATCCTTATCTCATTTGGTCCTACCCAGGCCTCACGGTTTGGGTTCCATCATCACCTCCATTTTACAGAGGGGAATACTGAGGCTCAGAAAGGTTGAGTCCTGGGGGAGGTGGTACAGGCAGGAATAGTTAACAAGACCTGATGATGTGGGAGTGCTTACAATGTCCCAGGCCTTGTTCAAAGCACTTCAGACATTCATGTAGAGCAGATCATCGCACTACAGTGTAGGTATTATTAATATTGTCATTTTATGGCTGAAGAAATTGGTTTTGAGGTTCAGCTACTTGCCAAGATCACACATTGATTGAGCACCTGCTTTATACCTCACCTGTGATGGCCTCTGGGGTGCCCACCTCTGGTCTCTGGCCTCTGACCCTCCACCCCAGCTGCATCCCCCAGTTAACTGCAACCTTGACTCCCACCTGTGGACCAAACAAAACTGGCCAGTGGCCACTGAGCTCCTCAAGTCCAAGATGCTGTCCTGTGCCGGTAACTAGGGCCTGACATCTCACCCTAACCCCAACCCTCGTTAGAACCCAGATCCAAGCCAGAGCGGCGACTGTGCCTGGCAAGCGAGCTGCCTTGACAGGTGGTGAGTCCCTTGGAGAGTCCAAGCAGCGCTGCCATGGAGGAAAGTTCATTCTCAGGTGAGAGAACTCTCTAAAGCCGACTCTGGCAAACGCAAGAACCCTGACCTCCTACCTCCCCCCAGGAGAGGAGAAGGGCTCCTGGGAACCTCTCTGGGAAGAAAAGTAAATTTCTAGCAAAAACCCAGCCTGGGAGGGAGGTGAGCCCAGACTGGCCTTCCCTGGCACAGAGCCAGTCAGGCGAAGGAAGCAGTGGGCCCCTCCCTTCCCTGACTCAACCCCCTCATGACAACAAAACAGCTCCAATGGGTGCACTAGGAGCCCAGTAGAGAGAAGCCCATGTGGAAGGGGACTCAGAACAAGTGGAATTCAGCAGGATGACTCCTCACGGCCAGGCTGAGGGGAGGGGGCCCGGGCCCGCGCTGAGGCATCAAGGTAGAGTCCTGGGGGACCCCAGAGTGGGAGTGAGGGAAGAGCTCTGATACGGAGAAGGTCTGAGACCCAGTGTCTCATGTCTAGGGAAGTTCAGAGTAGGGCACAGGCATCAGGGTGAGGGCTGGGGTCAGGAGGGAAGGGGGACCCAGTCTTCCAGAGGTGGGGCTGGGGACCAAGCACTGGGTGGGGGTGGGGTAACTGAATCCCTCCGGGGGAGGAGGGCCACAGGTGAGAGCTAGGTAGGGGCCCACCACCTGAGGAGGAGGCCCGTGGAGAAGGGATCTCAGCTCCTGGCCCCAGACCTGTCTCTCTGGACAGTGACCTGGCCCTGGGTCAGGCCACTGGAATGTGGGCAGAAGGAGCGGCTGACATTGGGCTGGATGGGCAGAGGGACAGACTCAGAGGTGCCCAGATGCAGAGATGGACAGACAAAGGGGGGAGTTGCTGATGGATATGAAAGCAGCATGTTGGGAAAGTGTACAGAGGAGGCTGGGGGTCCACTGAGACCCTCTGCTTCAGTGTGGGCTCTGGATGTGCTCCCAGGACTCTGGGGCTGTGGGTGACAGAAAGAAGGCAGAGCTGGAGCCCAGCCTCACACCGCGCCCCTTGTCACTCACCCAACTCCCAGCAGACTTCTCAAAATTTACCAGAAGGCGGCGGTGCTGTAGGAAGGGGATACAGCTGGCGCTGGTGGGGCTGGTGACTGCAGCTCTGTGGGCCGGGCTGCTGACTCTGCTTCTCCTGTGGCGTGAGGACACCCCCAGCCCCACACAGCCTCCCTCTTGTGTTCCCTCCCAGATCCCCCCACCCTCAGATCCTGGGGAGCCCAACAGACCCCTCAGAGTCCAATTTCCCCATCCTGTCTCCCATCGTGACCCCACCATCCCCTTCCCATGCTCGTTCCACCCACCCTTGAGAGCCCTGTGCCCTGGCCCAGTACCCATCCTTCGGGCACCTCCCACATGGTGTACCCATGGCCTCCATCCCCAGCTGGCAGGTGGGGTGTAGAAGGATGAGGGCACTTGAAACATACTTCCTCCCCCCTCCTCTTCTCCCCTCCTCCCCAGATTGGGACACTCTACGAAATCTGAAACAGCTGGAAGAGAATGCTGCCCGGAACGGTATGGAGGTACCAAGGGGTGGGGTGGGTGAGACACTAGGCTGTGGTCCTGCCTCAGCCACTCAGTGCTGTGGGATGTGGGGTGAGGAGCTGGCTCCAGTTTCCCCCCAGGAATCGAGGGTCAGTCTGTGCCCACCTCCGGGGGGGTAAAAACCCAGAGACTCTTGGAGGCGAGGGCTCTGAGAGGTGCCTAGTGGGGTGTTATGTAAAAGCTCCGTGCCTCAGCTTCCTTGCCAGTAAAATGGGCAGAATTTTAGCCAAGACTTTCAGAATCGAGTCCAGTGAGCTTTTAAGAAATGCCTGCTGCTTTCCTGTTTAATTCTGGGTCAGGGAAGGGTCCACACGTTCATTCTATCCTTGCCTGCCCTTTCCCGAGTACAGGCAGACCCCGGAGATATTGCAGGTTTGGTCCAGAATAAAGCCAGCGTCTCAGTAAAAGCGAGCTGCGCGAATACTCTGGTTTCCCAGTACATATAAAAGTTATGTTTACGTTACACCATGTGCAATAGCATTAATCTAAAAAGTGTACGTATCTTAATTTTAAAATACTCTATTACTAAGAAAAAGGATGCTAAGCATGATCAGCGAGCAGTAATCTGTTTGCTGGCGGAGGGTCTGGCCTTGGCGGTGGCTGACTGACCAGGGGGATGGTCGCTGAAGGTTGGGGTGGCTGCGGCAATTTCTTAAAATCAGACAACTATGAAGTCTGCCACATCGACGGACTCTTCCTTTTATGAACAACTACTCTGTAGCCTGCAGTGCTGTTTTATAACATCTTATCCACAGAACTTCTTTCAAAATTGGAGTCCACCCTCTCAGCCCCTGCTGCCGCTTCATCAGCAAAGTGTATCCGCTGTTCGAAATCTGTGGTTGTCGTTTTCAACAATCTGCACAGCGTCTGCACCACGCGTAGATTCCGTCTCCAGAAACCACTGTCTTTGCTCCCCCTTAAGAAGCAGCTCCTCATCTGTTAGAGCTTTATCCTGAGATGACAGCTGTTTGGTCACATCTTCAGGCTCCACTTTTTTTTTTTTAGAGTGAATTATAGCGGCTTTGTAACGTTGTGTTAGTTTCTGGTGTGCAGCATAGTGACTCCGTTGCACACATACGTGTATCTGCCTTCTCATAGTCTTTTTCAGTATAGGTTTTTACAAGCTATTGAATATAGTTCCCTGTGCTATACAGTACGACCTTGTTGTTTATCTATTTTGTATTTATAGTAGTGTGTATCTGTTAATCCCAAACCCCTAATTTATCTCTCCCCCCACCGTCCCTTTTGGTAACCAGAAGCAGGCTTCACTTCGAATTCTAGTTCTCTTGCTGTTTCTTCTGCATCTGCAGTGACTTCCTCCACTGAGGTCTTGAAACCCTCAAAGTCACCCGCGAGGGTTGGAATCAACTTCTTCCCAGTTCCTGTTAATGCTGATATCCGGACCTCTTCCCATGACTCACAAATGTTCTTAGTAGCATCGAGAATGGTGAACCCTTTCCAGAAGGTTCTCAGATGACTTTGCCCAGATCCATCAGAGGAATCATGACCTGTGGCAGCTACAGCCTTATGAAACGTCTTTCTTAAGGATTTTCTTAATAATAAGACTTGAAAGTGGAGATGACTCCTTGATCCCCGGGCTGCAGAATGGATGTCGTGTGAGCAGGCGTGGAAACCACGAGAGTCTCACCGTCCGTCTCCGTCAGGGCTCTGGCGTGACCAGGTGCATGGTCGATGAGCAGTCATATTTTGAAAGGAAACTTTTTTTCTGAGCAGCAGGTCTCAATCTCGGGCTTAAAATACTCAGTAAACCGTGTTGGAAATAGATGTGCTTCTTCCGGGCTTTGTTGTTCCATTTATAGAGCACGGGCAGAGTAGATTTAGCATCGTTCTGAAGGGCGCTAGGACTCGGGGAGGTAAATGAGCAGTGGCTTCAACTGCAAGGCCCTGGCTGCACTGGCCGCGAACAAGAGAGTCAGCCTGTCCGTTGAAGCTTGGAAGCCAGTCATTGACTTCTTTCTAGCTATGGATGCCCTCAATGGCATCTTCTTCCAATAATAGAAGGCTGTTTCTTCTACAGTGAAAAATCTCTTGTTTATGTAGCCACCTCTGTTTATTATCTTAGCTAGATCGTCTGAATGATCATCAGGTAAACGTCAGCCCTTGCCGCTTCCCCTTGACTTTCCTGTTAAGGAGACGGCTTCTTTCCTTAAAGCTCGTGCACCAACCTCTGCTGGCTTCACACTTTTCTTCTGCAGCTTCCCCTCCTCTCTCAGCCTTCAAAGAACAGAGGAGAGTTCGGGCCTGGCTCTGGATGAGGCTTTGGCTTGAGGGAGTTTTGTGGCTGGTTTGACTTTCTGCCCAGACCGCTCCAACTTCCTCCACCTCAACTCTGAGGCTTTCACTTCCTTAGCCTTCCTGTTTTTACCGGAGCAGCCTTCTTAACTTCCTTCAAGAACTTTCCCCTTGCCTTCACAACTTGGTTGTTTGGCACAAGAGACCCAGCCTTCAGCCTCTCTCGGCTTTGGGCCTGCCCTCCTCATTTGGCTTCATCACTTTTTAGCTTTTGATTTCAAGTGAGAGACGTCCGACTCTCCCTCTCACTTGGACACTTAGAGGCCACAGTAGGGCTATTCATTGGCCTAATTTCAATGCTGCTGTGTCTCGGGGACTGGGGAGGCCCGAGGGAGGGAGGGAGACGGGGAACTGCCGGAACTTTCATTGATTAAGTTCAGCATCTTCTATGGGCGTGGTTCATGGTTCCCTGAAAGAATTTCAGGAGTAACATCAAAGATCGCCATAGCAAATATAATCATAATGAAAAAGTTTGAGACATTGCAAAAATTACCAAAATGTGACACAGAGACCCAAAGGGAGCAACTGCTGTTGGAAAAATGGCGCTGAAAGACTTGCTTAACACCTGGTTGCCACAAACCTTCGATTTGTAAAAAATGCAGTATCTGCTCAATGAAACAAATACTTGTGCCTCAGAAATTAAAAACAAAAACTGTGGCCATTGTGACCCTGTGAGTTGGGGGGCACCTGCACTTGGGGTTGGCGTAGCGGGGATTCAGGGACCTGCCTTCCTGGTTCCCAAGGACACGTGCCTTCTCTCCCACTGCCCCAGTCACTCAGGTCTCCAAGGACTTGGAAAGACACAAGGGTGACGAGATGGCTCAGAAATCCCAGGGTGAGTGAGCTCAGCTCAGGGTCCAGGGAAAGGAGAGGAGGTGGGGATGGGTGAGCAGATGGGACCGGGCTCTAGACCACTACGAACTGCGCAGTGAGCAGCTGACCCTAAAGACTCAGGCCAAGGGGGGTTGGTGGGGGCGAGTCTGAGAACTTGCCTCCCACTGAGCCCCTCCCCTGTGACCAGCTGCCCAGATGTTGCAGAATATGGAGAGGATCCAAGCTGAACAGAAGAGAATGGAATCTCAGGGTGAGAATTGGGGCGGGGATAGGGGGGCTGTGGAGCTGGGGGCCAGGCTGGGGGACTCAGGCCCACAGGCATCATCCCTGACACCAGTCCTGCTCCCCGCCCCCCCCCCAGAGTTTGAGCTCTTCCAGAACCTGGATGGTCTTCGTGCTGATCTGAGCAACCTGAAATCTCTGAGTGAGCCTTGGGAGGGGCAGCGGGAAGGTGGGGGGCCAGGGAGGTCTGCCTGCTCTTGTGCCTCCCAAAGTAAAAGCACTTTGTCCCTGCTTCCTGCCCCCCCCACCAACAACCCAACCACTCAAGATATGAACGAGAGACGCATGGCCTTGGAGTCCCTGGAAAGACTGCAGGAGGAGATACAGAAGCTGTGGGTAGAGCTGCGCGAGTCCAACGGTGAGTGTGTGCGTCCGTGCCGGCGGGGGTGTTGTGCACACGTGTGACAACGCGGGTGTGTTCCAACGTGCAGTAGAGGTGTGTGCATGAGGACGTGGATGGATCTGTGCTGACGCGTGTGTCAGGGCTGACGGGGGCCACACGAGTAAGCCCTTTCAGATTCCAACAGTCCCCTCCCCCGGCCTGGGTGGGGGACTCCCACACTTTTTTCTCCTCCGAGTAAAAGCTGTCCCACCATCGCTGGGTTCTCTTCCCTGATCTCTCCTCTGCCGTCTCCGCTCAGCAGACAGCCGTGGGGAGGACGCCCTTGGCCACAGCCCTCCCGGAGGATTGCCCGACCCAGCCAGGGGGCCGGAGGGGGGGTCACCCCTGCAGCAGTGGGGACACTGGGGACCACGGCGTCTTCCCCAGGGGTGGCACTGATGGAGGCAATGCTGGCAAGTTACGAGGGTTGTGGGGGTGTCCCCAGCAGGCCAGCGGACTGCAGAAAGAGCAGATAGTCAATTGCTGTGCCTTTAACCTGGGGTGGAATTTGGGTGTTACAGCCCTGAAGTCCCTCCCCGCTCCCCCTATCCTAGCTGCACCCTTGAGTTTTGACCTTCCACCCCTGGGAAGCCCCAGCTGCCCCAACCAGGTCAGAGAAGAGGAAGGATCTCTGCTTGGTGTGGAGGAGTGCTGTCTCCTGGGACCTGGTGTGGTCGTGGGAATCCCAGCAAGAAACCCCACTTTGCTCCTCTTGGGGAGAGGGGGAGCCTGGATCGGGCTCACTTGGACAGGTCACTTTCTGATTCCCACTCAGTCCTTGAGTTCCCCATCGCCAAGTCTGGCCCCATGTCCCGGGGTCTGAGCCTGGCTCTGCTGGCTCTGTCACAGTGACCACATGACACCCAGCCAGGGCACCATCCCCCAAGTTTCCTTGAAGGGACCAGAGATGCTCTCTTTGTGTTTTAATGCTACTCCCCCGGGGGCCACACACTGGCTACTTTTTGACATATGAGATGTTTCTCAAACTGCTGCAGACCCCCGGCCCCTCAGAAAAATCCCCCCAAAGCCAAGGAGCCCTCCATGAACATCACTCGAAGCAAATCTACTTTAAGTCACGAGCGAGTCAACGCAGCCACAGTGGGTTTGACCTCCCGCTTGGGAGTGCTGGTGCTGGTGACAGGACCTGAGTTTCCTTGGGGAAGGGGCGAGGGGAGAGAAAGACAAGGTGGCCCCTGATGGAGGCCGTTGGGGGTACCCAGACCTCCAGTCTCCTCCCACCCCCTACGTGCACGGGCTCCCCTGACCAACTAGAAGGAAATCATTTCAGTTTCCCAGAAAGTGGTCAAGAGTGCTGGTTCTGGGGGTGCTGGCCACGATGGTGGTGGCCAGGGATATTATAGGAGGTTCTGGTGGGGACAGTCATGGGGGAAGTGGTGCTGGCTCTCTTGACGTCAGCACTGCTGTGGGCACTGGTGACTAAGATGTGGCTGGCGTGGTTAAGGTGGAGTTGTGGTAGAGAGGTGTTGCTGGCCATTGTGGGGATCCGCAGGGATGCTACTGATCAAGGCATTACTGACAGTGGTGGTTGAGGAGCTGCTGGCCATGGAGCTGGTGGTGTGGTGACAGATGGTGCCTAAGGTGTTGCAGGCCACAAATATATTTATGGTGATGGTGTTGGTGGTTGAAGTGCTGTTGGCCGAGGGGTGTTTGTGGTTGTGGTGCCTGCCGTTCTGCTCACGATGTAGGCAGTTGAGGTGCTTCTGGGGTGGAGCTGGTCTTTCATGGTCAGCAGCAAATCTCCGGGGAAGACGGCAGCCTGGGGGACTCTCTGTCAGGCTCTGGGGTGGATCTGCTTTCAGCCCAGGCCCCCGGAGAGATGCTGCCACCCACCCTGCCCATGGTACCCATGCTGCCCACCACGGTGCCCGCCACGATGCCCACCACGGCCCCTGCCACGGTGCCCACCACAGTGCCGACCACGGCCCCCACCACAGTGCCCGCCATGGTGCCCACCACAGCCCCTGCCACGGTGCCCACCACAGTGCCGACCACGGCCCCCACCACAGTGCCTGCCACGGTGCCCACCATGACCCCTGCCATGGTGCCCACCACAGTGCCAACCACGGCCCCCACCACAGTGCCCGCCACGGTGCCCACCACAGTGCTGACCACGGCCCCCGCCACAGTGCCCACCATGGTACCTGCCACAGCGCCCACCACAGCCGCCCCCCTCAGCCTCTCCTCCACCCCAGGCTCCACGTGCAACACGTGCCCTGAGAAGTGGGTCAGTTTCCAAAGGAAGTGTTACTACTTCGGCGAGGGCGCCAAGAAATGGATCCAGGCCCGCTTTGCCTGCAGCAACTTGCACGGGCGGCTGGTCAGCATCCACAGCCAGGAGGAGCAGGTGGGTCTGGGTTCCACTGATGGCGCACTGGTGGGAGATCTGAAGATCCCACCCCCACCTCCTGGATGATGCTCGTGGCGGTGGCGGTGGTGTTGGGGAGGGGGGCCCGGGCACGTCTCCCCAGCCCTCCAGCCCTGTCCTGCTCCCCAGGACTTCCTGACCAAACATGCTAACAAGAGGGGCTCCTGGATTGGCCTCCGGGACCTGGACATTGAGGGGGAGTTCATCTGGATGGACAAGAAACCCCTGAACTATAGGTGAGGAAGGGGGAGGGGGGGCCTTTCTGGGATGAGAGGAGAGGGTATTTGGAGGGCACGTGCCCCAGGCCATCTTGGGGAGCTTCTGGACTGCAGCCGAGGTCGGGGAGTGGTGCAGAGGGGGCAGGGGCTGTCAGGGTCCACATCTCGGGGTACATCCCAGGGGACTCAGGGCCGAGGCAGATGGTCAGGGTTTGGAGGCAGGTCCAGACTAAGGGGAGAAGAGGGGGATGAGGGTGTCTCCAGGATGCAGGGAGTTGGAGTGGGAATCCAGGGATGGTGTGGGAAGGGCCCAGACTTGGAGGGATACATTGAGGCTGAAGGCAGTGGGAGCCCTCCCTCTCCCCCATCTCCTGACCCCGAATCCTTCTCTTTCAGCAACTGGCAGCCAGGGGAGCCCAACGACGCGGGGCAGGGCGAGAACTGCGTGATGATGCAGGCCTCTGGGCAGTGGAACGATGCCTTCTGCAACAACCGGCTGGACGGCTGGGTGTGCGACCGGCTGGCCACATGCTGAGCTCCCTCCTGCTCTGCCCCCTTGGCCCTGGGTCCCCTGGGAGGTGCCCCAAGATGTGGACCCCGACAGCCCCCTGCCTGCTCGCCGGGTGTACCCCTCTGCACCCCTCCCCCGCTTCAAATATGGGAACAGCCTAGCCCACCCTGTGATACTGAGGACCCCAACCAAGGCCTGGATGCCCCTTTTTGTGGCTGAAGAGTCCAGATGACATCTCCTCCCAACCCAACAGAAGCAGCTGACTAGTCATCCCCGATTCTGGCCAACACTCCAGAGGGCTTTTCCCTTGCTCCTCAGCCCAGCGGCCATCACCCCTTTCCTGCCCTCGAGTGCCTGGAGTTCCCACCTGAGTTCCCACTTTGAGAACCCCTACCCGCAAGCCTGGAGGTTAGAAGCCCCCTCCCCACTGGGGCACAGTGCCTGGCAGCCCAGCCCTGCAGGGAGCTGCAGAGGAAACTTCAGACTCCTGCGTTCTTCCTCCACCTCCACCTCACCATCTCCTGATGCAGCGCGTGTGTCCTGCAGCAAAGGACAGAGACCCCCAGCTCAGCCAACCCGTCCTCCCTGCCCGCCCCGTGTCAATAACATGAGGTGATGATGGCCCCTCGGACTGGCCCCTCCTCGGGGCCTCACTGGCTCTAGCCTCCAGGTGTGCAACGTGGGAGCTGGGAGTTCCTGGTGCCTGAGGACACCTCTGAGTATGCGGAACTGAAGTAGCGTTCATACATCCCCACTTTTCCCCCCCTACTTTATTATAAGCATTTACTCAGCAGGGCCCAGAGATGAAGAATGGGGTTCAGTGGAGCAAAGAGTACCCCTAGACCCCCAGGAATATAGTTGGGCAGGACAGTGGACCACCTGAACCTAGTTCCCAGCCCAGAAGCGGGATGGCTGGAGAGGCTGGTGGAGAGGTGGCCAGATGACCTGGCAGCCAGTTCAGATCCTGAGGTGCTGGCCCCGTCCCTACTCAGACAGCACCAGCCCCAGGCTTGGCACAGGTCCGCCCCCCACCTCTGGGAGTCCGTAGGCGGCAGACCCGGATCTCAGGCTGCCCATGGTTAAGGGCCTCACTGCCCACCCCACCCCCAGTTCCTCACCTAGAAAAGGAAGAGGTGGACGTGCTCACGTGATTCTTGGGCCCACTCGAGAAAGAGGAACCCATGAGGAGAGACTCACACTGGATCACCCAGGACCTGGGAGTCAAGGGCCAGGCCAAGCCAAGCCCCAGCCGTGTGGAGGGGGTGCTGGGGAGGGCGCCCTGGGGTTTAGGATGGGGTGGGGACAGAGCTGGCCCCTTGGAGCGAAACATGGGCTGGAACCCCCAGTGACCTGTTATCTCTCCCCACCACCCACCCCCAGACTTGTCTCCCCCAGACCTCCTCAGAACTCCAGGCCAGTGCACAGCTGCCCACCCCGGCTCTCCTTGCAGAAACTCCGGCCCCAGCCTCCTAGTTACTCAGGCCAGCACGGGGTCACCCTCGCCACCTCTTTCTCTCACCACCCCACCTCCAAACCCGTAAGAAAAGGCCATGGGCTCAGGAAGTCAAGCCACTTCTCACTCGCTCTTGCCACGGCCTTTGTGTAGCCCCAGTCTTCAATCAGCCTGGCCGCCCTCTTCACTGCCCCAAACTTCCCAGAAGTGTCTTCCCAGCTCAGAGAAAGACAAAGTTCTCCAGGGTCCTTTGTGATGGCAGAAGCCCTCCACGCACCCGACCTCCCCCAACCCCAGCCTCCTCACCGTTTCTTCAACATTTAGGCTCACTGCCACCTCAGGGCCTTTGCACATGCTGCTGCCTCCAGCTCCTCAGTGAAGCCTGTCCTGAGCTCCCCTCCATCCCACTTAAAATGACACCTCCTGACACCCCATCCCTTTTACCCCCCCTGTACTTTCATCGCGGCCCCCTTCTCTCAGCAGAATGTATGATCTACTTCATCTGTTTGTTTCAGGAGGGCAAGGGCCTTTGTTTTGTTCTCAGCTGTGTCCCCAGAGCCTGGCACACAGGAGGTGCTCAATAAATATGTGTTGCCTTAACATGTGACTTTCTTTCCGGGCTTGTGAATCTTGGCTTGTGCCTGCCTCATTCCCCACGGGCCAGTGCTGGGTGCGTCCTCCTCACTGCCCCCCACCCGTCTGGGGGCTTCGGTCCCCAGCATCCTAAGTCAGAGCTGCTGTGATGGGAGCCTCTCCCTGACCCCCCTGGCCCCACAATCCTATGGTTTGTTCCAAACCTTCTCCCTTCTCCACAAGTCCCTCCTCACCCTCTGCAGACAGCAGCAGACCCTGGGTCCTCCTCTCCCAGCTCGCATCCCAAGGGACCCCCGCATCCCCTCCCTTGGGGTCCAGCCGTGTCCCCTCCCCTCCTGCCCTATTTCTCTGGCATCCTTCACTGCCCAGCCTGTGGACGGATCAGCCATTTCCTGATCGTCTCCATGCTTGAGCTCAGTAGTTTATTTATCCAGTTGACACCCACGACTCCTTTGCGATGCGCTGAGGTTTGTTCTGACAACCACCTGCTGGGATGAAACTGCCCTCGACCAAGCCTAGCGTCCCCTGCCTTCCCATCTCAGGCTGCCCTCCAGAGAGCTGAAAAGCTGCACCCACCCCACCCTTAAGCCCTTCCCATTAGCAGTGAGGCGGACCCAGCCAAAAGCACCTGAGGTTCCTTTTCAAAAGACTTATTCAGGTCCTAGGGGGTGGGGACGGGGAGGACTGGCAGAAGTTTCCCCGGCAAAAGTCCTGAAGGGCTTCCCTTGAGAGGGAGGAGTGCCCAGGGACCAAGGGTGGTGGGGAAAAGGGCAAGGTTTGCCTGAAATGTAATTTTTTACCTTCTATTTTTTTTAAAAACAAGAAACAAGTTCGCCGGTTGATCGCCTGTTTAGCAATTAACTTCAAGTTATTTTAGGCGCCCAGATGATTCTGCAGCGAGCCCACTCATTTCCCCTTGAGAACCAGGTGCCTCAGGCGAGGTTCTCAAAGTGTGGCCAGGGAAGTCCCAGCAGTTCCTAGGAACTTGTGAGAAATGCAAATCCCCGGCACACCCGGATCTGCAGAATCTGAAACTCTGGAGTAGGGTCGGGGTGGGGGGGCAGCCACCCCAGTTTGCACACAGTCTATGCCCTTGAAACCTGCTTCTCAGACACATAGGAAAGTCCTGGGGACCTTGGTAAAGGCAGACTCTGAGTGGGTAGCCTAGGGTGGGCCTGAGGGTCTTCATTTCTGACAACCTCCGGGGGATGTGGATACTGAGGTCTTGGACCACACTTTGAGTTAACAAGTGTCCAAAAAAAAAAAAAAGTTGACAAACAACCACTCTCTGCCTGTTTTCTAGATATATAGCCACACCCATCCCTTAACCTACAGCTGTCTACAGAGCAGTCAGACAGAGACTGCTGGGTGTAAACCATCCACTGTCTGGTCCTTTACACAAAAAGTGCACCAGCCCCAGGTCTCAGGGCATCTCCCTTAGCTTGATCCCTCCACCAGGATACCCCACTCCTGGCCACCCACCTCTGCTGCTCCCCCTCAACCAACTTCAGCCTTTGGATGGCCTCCAACTGTGATACCAGAAAGTGCCAGCGTTCTCCCCACTCCAGTAGCCCCTTGAGCCAGATTTATCTTGACAAGCCCTGGGCCTCCCCCAACCCCCAAGCTGAGTCAGATTCCCCACCTCCCCACCCCCACCTCCCTACTCTGTTATTAACATGCTTGGCTTTGGCCTCCATTACCAGCCTGAGACATCGGCCTGGGGCAAGGTGCTGAGTGGCTCTGAGGCCCCCACACAAGACACAAGACACACTCAGGAAGGCGGCTCAGCATCCTTTATCTCCGCGGGGTCAGCGGCCCTCCAGGGCCCGGTCTCGGGCGATGACCGCCTCCTCGAACTTGATCATGAGCGTAGTGCCCTTGTGCCAGTGCGCCGTGACCTTGGCGGGGAAGCCGCTGTGCGTGAGCACCGCCTCCACGATGCCCGCCGTGAAGCTGGCGCAGTTGAGCGTGCTGTTCTCCTTGGGCACCGAGATATAGGTGTTGATGAGCGGCTCCCGCTCGATGATGTAGAAGGTGCGCGCGTCGTCGTTGGCCTGCTCCAGCTTGTCGGCCTCCTTGCCGAAGAGCGCCTTCCACACGGCGCCCTTAACGAACAGCAGTGCGCCCAGCACCTTGGTTTCGCGCCGGGCACCCTTTTCTCGAGCCACCAGCGCGTCCAGGACGCGGGCGCCCACCTGGCGGCCCAGCGCGGCCAGGCGCGCCTGCAGCTCGGCCACCGAGAAGACGCGGCTCTGGCAGTGCTGCACCAGCTCGGAGAAGAGCAGCGCGAAGGCGCTCAGGCTCACCTCGGTGCGCGGCCGGGCCAGCGCGCGCTCCAGCAGCGCCGACTTCCCGCGCGTGAAGCGCGCCTCCATGCCGCCGCCGCCCTGCGGGGAGACCGGGAAACGTGGGGGTCAGAGGCGGGAGAACCCCGGGGGTCCCCCTCCCTTGTGTGCTCCATCGCTGCCTTCCCACGTGGGAAGAGACGAGTGGAAGGCAAGGAGGCATCCACCTGCGCGTAAAGCCCACCTCCATTACGGGCAACCAGTGACGGACAAACGGGAGACGGAATAGGCTTTTACCCTTGGCGAGGAGAGGGTTTGGGAGGGAGGAGGATTGAGAGGGAAGACGTGAGGAGAGACGAGAGGGGGACCAGAAGGGGGCGCTGGAAACCACCCCCAACCCTCGAGTTCCAGGTGATCCTCGTGCTTTAAAATCAGCGTCACGACCCTCTCCGCCACCTGTGCAAGTAACTAGAAAATTAGTGCTTGGGAAGGGGGACGTCAGACCTAGGGCAGGGAGGGGACGAGGAGGTCAGCGGCAACTGTCCCGCCCCCACCATGCGCTCCAGCAGCAACAGCGCTGACTTCCCAGGATAAAGAGAACTTCTCTGCCTCTCCCCTGAGGAAAGCCAGAGAAACCCAATGAGTAGGAGGTCTGTTCAGACCAACGGCCAGGCGGGTTGGGGGCGTGGGGCGCCGGCAAGATATATAGGGCAAGCCAGGAGAAGGTGCTGCGAATCGTTCCAAACCCGCGCCCTCTGGCAACACCGATTTGTCATGCACAAAGCGTGCTTCTTTAAGTGGGCCTGCGTTTGTAACAAAACAAAACAAAATAAAACAAAGCAAAAACCCTAACTGGAGCGGGGCCAGAGAAGGCGTCGGGAGCAGCCCACCCCCTTGCTCCCAGAAAGGTAGCAGCACAGTGGGAAACAAGAGGGAGAGGGCGCCCCCTCCTGGCTCCCCGCCATCCCAGAACATGAAGCCACAGCTGTAGGTGGCGGGAGAACCCCGGAAGGGGCCTGTTGGGAGAAAACCCCAAGGGGGTGCTGAGACACACTGTGGCTTTGCGATGGGGGTGGCAGCGGATGGGGGGGGATCCCAAGGGCGCAGAGACATCCTCCCTCCTCCCATTCACCAAGGGTGGGATCAGGAGGGGTAGCTGAGAACCCCGCCCCCACTAGGCAGGGACCCGGCCAGAGGCGGGAATGGTCTGGGCATGCTGAGCTCCCCAACCAGGTCTGCGTGGGAGACGGAAAGACCAGTGGACCAGCGAGGGAGGGGAGTCCCAGGAGCTGCAGGACACCCCTGCCCCGGTGCACAGCCGCCTACATGGGGAGGGCCCAGCGCGCGAGATGGGAAGGGGGGATGTTGAGACCCCCTCCACCGGGCTGCCATGGGGGTTGGTGAGCTTGAGCCGCGTTAAGACCGGGACCTCGGCTCCGGCGTAGACCAGACAGAGGGACCGGGGAGGAGCCCACCCTCCTCGCTGTCCCCCGGGGTGGGCCGAGGCTGGCTGATCGGGAATCACGGACGCCGAGACCCTGACCCAGGACCAGTGACCCGCGGGGAGGGATCGGGGAGCGGACAAGGCGCGGCAACGGGAGGGGTCGTGGCGGGCGGGGTCTTACCGGGAACTGCGGCCAGCGATTCGGCCGAGCTGCTTTACGGCGTCGTAAAAGGCCCGGCATGCGCAGGCGCCGCAGCGGGACGGGCGTGTGGGCGGGGCGCGCGCAGTCATTCTGGAGAGTGGCCGCACGGGGGCGCGCGTGTCCGCGGGGCCCGACCGAGGGACGCGGCGTGGCGGTTAGGAGCCTCGCTGGCCTTGGTTGGCCCACGATTGGGGGGACAGTAGCACGGGTGGTCACCTGCTCAGGAGCACAGGCTCGACGATCGGTACATGTGCGTCCTTGAGCATATGTCTACCTGTCTCAGGGGCACATGTATGTCCTCGGGTACACGTTGTCTTGTAGGGGCACATGTATGGCCATATGCGCATGCTCACTAGTCTTAGAGACACACCAATGCCTGTGTGCACATGTCCACTTGCCTTAGGGACAAATGTATGCCCGTGGGCACGTGTTCTCTCAGGGGATGTACAGCCTTGAGCAGTGGGCATAGTACACTTACCGGCACCTGTGCTCGTGGATACATGCTCTGTGGACAGAATCACCCACCAGCACAGGCACATCCGTGGGTACAGACTCAGAGATACGCATCCGCGGGCCCTTGTACACTTAGGAAGACCTTGTACATCTCAGGCCCCAAACCTTCATGGGTACACACTCAGGGTGCAGGGGCTCAGCTCCTCCCTGGGTACACGTTCATGGGCCCACTGGGGGAATTTGTTCTCACACCGCCTGGGGCCCCAGGGTTCCTGGCATCACGTCCACGTGTTCACTGCCCTTCCCCAGTTCCCAAGTCTGACCACTTACAGACCCTCCCTGACCAGGTCCCGAAGCCTCCCAGCCACACCAATAACAGACTGGAAAGCCACGTGCTTTCCCTTTGGCCTTTATCTTCATGAATCACGGAAAGTGAGCGCAGAAACAAATGGACACGTCTGGGCACACGCTCTGAACCCCCTCGGTGACATAATCAGGCATGCTCATGTTGACACACACCTGTTCACGTTGGCACAGGCAGTGACACGTTTATACACTTATCCCGCAGGGCACACATGTGTTTATACTGACAATGAAATGGGCACATACAACATGTAGCACCAACACCCACACCCCACAGTGACACACCTCTGTGGTTGCTGCTGACACGGCCACCCACCGTGACATGCATTACACTCACACACACCATGCTACACGCGTGTGTCACACACGTGACTCCCACCTGCAACATTCACCCATAGCGCCTTCCTGTGGGACACACTGAAATACCCACCCTCCCCGAACTACTTACCCCCATACACATGTGCGCACACACACACGTAATGTCACAACACTCATTTGCCAAGATATGTGATTTTCTACACGTGGGATGAAGGACAGGTTCGGACCAGGCTGGGGCCCCCATCTTCCATCTTCACTGAGGGATGCAATCTTGTCCTCCCAGCTGCAGCCAGGGCTTCAACGCCTTCTCATTGATTTAGATGAGGGGTCTGCGGCGTTGGGGGTGAGGGGTAAAGGGTGGAAACCCAAGGTCAGGCAGATTCCACTCTCAGAAGGGAATCTAGGGCCAGATCAGGGGGGTGGACCCCTCATCTTCCTCCCTTCCCTCCCCAGCTCCAACTTACTTGGATTTGGCATCTTCAGCATCTCGATTTCGTCTAACTTAGCCCTGGTTTCACTTATGGCTAGGGGTGGGAGAGACAGAAGAAAACTGAGGTGGGGCTTTGCCACCTTTATTGGAAACTCCCTGTTTGACCCCCAAGCTGGGGTGCCACAGAGCCCGTGGAGTTGGAGTTTTCCAGTAGCATTTATATACTCCCTAATCCATCACCCTTCCAAATCCTGCGCTCTTGGGAGGGCGAGGCCCCACTGCCCCATCCCCCAACTCCCCAGCACCCAGCCCAACGCTGAGCACAGAGACACGTTCACCCAGTGGAGGTCGGTAAGGGCACCTCTTAAGAGTTTCTGGCTCTGTTCCTGGACCTTGTTCTTCAGCGTGTTAATGCCCTGCACTGCCATCCTGGTGCTCTGATTGAGGGTGCTCCAGGCCTCCTTCTGCAACTCCAGGCACCCCTGCGCCGAGAGGGAGACTGAGGGTGTGGGGTGGGGATGTCTGTGTCGCCGCTCCCCTCCCTACCCCACCCAGGCCCAGGTCCTCCCTCACCATTCTGAAGCTCCCCTTTCAAGTTCAGCAGCTCCTGGGACATCTCAGAATCTGTTCAGGATGGGGGTGGGAAAGGAAAACCCTCCAATCGCCCTAATTCTGCAGCCTTGGGAGGCAGACTTGACCTCCCCAGCTCCCGAGGACCCCTCCACACTGCCCCGGCCCCTGCCCCAGTCACCAAAAACTCGAAACACTCACTCTTCATCAGGACCAAGGCCAAGAGAACGACGCAGGACAGGGCGAGGAGGAGGGACAGGCTCACCATGGCTCTGTGCAACAAATAGAGGCCCTGGGCAGAGTCCAAGGGAGGCCTGGACTGGGATGGGACTGGGGCAGAGGCAGGACAGGTCACCTCCAGGGCCCAACACCGCCACTCGGACCATTGGCACTAACACCATCAACAGCTCTGTCACCTACACGTGCTGTCCCCAATACCATAAGCAGCTTTGGCCATCAACGACACTGCCAGCCTGGCCAGAGCCACCAGCAATGGTCCCTAACACCATCAGCATCACCCCCCTCCTTACCATCCTTCACTGACACCCACCAGCATCAATGCCCATTTACGGGCACTGTCCCCATTGTCCGACCTCATCAGTACCCTCACCAGCTCTGTCTGGGTGATTCCTTCCCGATGCACTCCACCACGGTCACTTACTCACCATCGCCATCACCCAGATCTTCCATTCACACCACCACCATCATCATCACCTACAAAGCTACCCCCACCACTGTCACACACAAGCCTCAACACCACGCCATCGACCTGACCCCCACGCACTGCCCCTTGTCTCAGCAATGCTCTCCTGCAGGCCCCTCCCCAGGCAATGGGATGTGGCTCATGGGTGGCCGCTCACCCTTATTCTTGGCTGGTGAATGACTGCCCTTTGGCTGGTCACGATTTCTGAAGGTCAAGGTGAAATTCTCATAGGCAGGGTCATCTGCACCTGTGAGCAGGTCAGTGGAAGGGGCTGTGGAAACCTGCCTGCCCGGAGCGCTGGGACAGGGATGGGAGTGGGAGAGGAGGCTCAGACATCTGGGTTCACCGAACCCTGCACACAACACACTTCTGGGGGAAAAGACAGGGAGTGGGGAATAAAGGTCAGCTTCTTGATTAAGGGGAGAGGGTGTGTGTGACCGTCTGGGTGATACACAGACACACACACTTTCTGGGTAGGGGAAGGAACCCTCTGGCCCCAACTTTCAGCTCCTTATCTCTTCTATCCCAACCTCTCCCTCTCGACCTCTCCCCTTGCCTCTCCAGGGCGAGGTGCCTAACCTTCTTTGTTGTCTGGGGATCGCCGTTTCTTGTCTTTAAAGGCTGCTGCCTGCATCTTGACCTGGTTCATGTAGATTTCCTCAGTCTCCATTTTCCCCGGGCCACCAATTTGTCTGTATTCATTCTCCACCCACCGGAAGGTGTCTGGAAGGATGAGGAAGTCTCTGGGTTGGGGTGAGGGAAGAAAGGAGGGGTCAGCCTCCTCTTTCCAGGGATGCAGGACCCTCCCACCTCACCTTGGGCATCCTCACTTCCACCCCGGCTCAAGAGGGGTCTTAGGAGACCAGAGGTCTCAGGGAGGACCAAGAACAGGAGCCTACAGTCCCGGAAATGGAATGGAATAGTCAGGAACTTGTGGTTAAAGTGTTAACTAACACTATGGTGGCGATCACATTGCAATAGACAAATGTATCAAATCAACACGTTGTACACGTTAAACTTACACAACAGTCATATGTCAGTTTTTTTTTTAATTTTGCTGTTTATTAGCAGGAGAGATAATTAGGTTTACTTATTTATCTACTTTTAGAGGAGGTACTGGGGATTGAACCCAGGACCTTGTGTACGCTGAGCATGCACTCTACCACTTGAGTTATATCCTCCCCCATCTGTCAATTGTATTCAATAAAAATAATGGTTTTAAAAAAGGGATGGTCAGGAAATCTACAGGAAGCTCTGTGTGTGTGTGTGTGTGTGTGTGTGTGTGTGTGGGTGGGTGGGTGTGTGTGTGTATGTGTGTGTGTCTACTTGGATGAACCTCAACCTCCCATCTCTTGCTCTCAAGAGAAGAGCTTTGACGCCTCCAAGCCCTACCTTTTAGGGCAGAGGCAGTTCCTAGCCCCGGTTCCCCCTCTCGGCCCCGCCCTGCGAAGTTCTACTTCTTCAAGATCCCTTGAAGGAGAAGCGCGGGTAGGAGGCAACAGGGTCACCGAACTGCACACCCACATGTGGGACTGAGGCCAGGCCTCACCTTGACCTAACTCCGGAAGCAAACCCACTCACACTCAGCCACACATCTCCTCACCTACCCAGAGTCCCACACACGAACACTGATGCACACCCTCCTGAACACCCCCAGTCACAATCTGCCCGCCTGCACGTGTGTCACCCTCATTTGCAGGTCGATGCGTATTCATGGCATCACACTGTCTGCGCTCTGCCTAGCTGTCTTGAAGTTC
This sequence comes from Camelus bactrianus, assembly GCF_048773025.1. Lineage (NCBI taxonomy): Eukaryota > Metazoa > Chordata > Mammalia > Artiodactyla > Camelidae > Camelus > Camelus bactrianus. The sequence goes on from NC_133560.1 coordinate 26,829,769, forward strand.
TCTTTGTCTCTCTGACCTTGAAAACTGTGGATTAAAAAAAAATGAGACCAAGTATACAGGGAATTTTCTCTTTAGATCTAGAGCAGTGCCTTCTGATGGAAGTAAAATGTGAAATGCATCATGGTTTTGGAGGGCAGGATTTTTAAAAATTGAAGAATAGTTGATTTATAATATTATATTAGTTTCAGGTGTACAGCATAGTGATTCAATACTTTTATAGATCATACTCCATGTAAAGTTATTACTAAATAATGGCTGTATTACTCTGCGCTGTACAATACACCCTTGTTTCTTATCTATTTTATACATAGTAGTTTGTAGCTCTTTTACTGTAGTCATCTTCAAGTTGGTCACGTGGCGGTCTGATCAGCACCATCTTGATTGTTTTAAGTGCAGTTAATCTTCATTTTCAGACTCAGTTTGTTCCCATTTCCTTGAGGCCAGTTCTCAGAATTGTGCAAGATGGAGCAGCTTATGTCATGGCTACACTCTGGTCATCGTGTACTTAACTTCTTCCACGTGGTGGGCATTTTAGTATCTGTAAAACGGCTCAGAGGATATGGCTCAGAATCTTATCTGTAGCCCTCGAGGAGAAAGTAAAGGTCTTTGACTTTGCTGCATGGCTAAACTATTATTATTTTGTCCTGTTTGACTGCTTCTCTTTGCTTCTGCATTTTTTCATTTCTTTGATTAAATGTATTTTTTTGGCTAAAGTTTTTCTAGAGACAAGAGACAGGCAGAGGACACTGAGGGGTTGGTGGTGTCTGTCCTGGGAAGGCCCCATAGGGTCCTGCTCCATTACTCTCCCTTTGGAAAAAATAAGTTTGAAACTTTCTATGTGTAGGAAGTGAGTATGTTTTAGATTTAAAACGTGTGATTAAATTCTAGATAATTTTGGAATGGTCCCCAAGATCCAGTGAGGATAACATTCTCTTTCCTAAAGCATTGCCAATCTTGTCTGCTCAAGGAAGATTGATTTAATAGTGGTTAGATGCCAGCCCTTGTATCTGGTCTTACAAAGACTCCACTTACTGGGAAATGTGACCCCACACCCAGCCCAACAGTCACAGAAGAGATGGGCCAGTGGCGAACTGGCTTTGCTCTGATGGACAGGCACAGGGAGTGGGGCCACAGCATTACACCTTTCCCTGGCTCTGATGAGGCTGAGACCAGGCCCCAGCCCTCTGGACTTTGAGGAAAAGTTAGTCCCCAAACTGGAGACCCTCAAGCAACCATGTCACAGTGGCCTAAGAGGGCTCCTGAGGTTGCCTGACCAGACTTTCACTGAGTAACTATCTCGGCTTTCTTTTAAGAAAGAAAATATGTCCTAACTAGGGATTGGTTTAGGGTGGGCATAGGATCCAAGCCCAGCCAATCAGAGTCCAAAATTTGGCACAGGGGCAGGAACATGAGCCAGACTCAACCAATGAAATTTAGTCCTGAGGCTCTTGGTGGGTTAACCAGGAAAAAGGGTATCCTCTTTCCCCCACTCACTCCTCACCCTGCGGCCGTAAGACTGTGAGGATGTAGGCCTGGAGCTGTGACAAGAGAGAGCCTGCTTGAAAGTGAAGCCAGCACTGAGGAAAGCAGACCTGACAGGGAGTAGGGTCCTGGACACATCATTTGAGACCCTGGATCCAGCCATACTTGAATCTGTTGTTCTAACCCTGGGCCTTTCAGTTACATAATCCAGAAATGTCCTTTCGCTTTTGCTCCAGCTAGCTTGACGTGGGTCTGGCTACTACAGGGGCCAGGCATTTGGCAAAAGAGGAAGGAGGCTTAAGAAGGGGGAGGGGTTGCCTGTCAAAGTCTGTGCTCTGGGACAGGAGGGTGACTGTTGGAACTGAGCGCTCTGAAGAGGCCTTTCTTGGGGTCCATAGAGAAGGACAATTGTGGGTCTTGGAGACAAGGGGGCATTCACATCAGGGTCTGGAGACACTGGAGTGCTCCTCCCTTCACGCCAGTGAAGGACAGGCTAGACAAGGTACTCGACTCACCCCCTCTGGTTCTTAACACACTTCTGAATCAGTGATCCCACTCCAACCCCAAGGCCGAAGTGGGATTAGGATGAAGGACGTGGGAGGAGAATGCCTGGATCAGAGACTGGGTGGATGCCACAGGCACCAGGAGTGTTTGTGACCTCAGCTCATGGCCACCAGTATCAGACATCATAGCGGGTAGTTGCCAGTGGGAGGAGAGTCCAAAACATCTTGAAAGCTGGAACTCCACCCTGTCCTCCATTCTCCAGCCTGAGGAGTATGCTGGGGACTGTGATGTTTACCTCTGGGGTCCCTTTTAAGATTGAGCACCAAGTATTCTGAATTCTCTGCCTGCATCTCTCAGGGACTGGCTTTTAAGACTCCTGGGTTAGGATTCTCAGGAACTAGACCTTGAATCACCTGGGTTGTGCCCCTCTCCCTGTGGTGCTGAGGATTTCCCTTCTAGGGTTTTGACTCCAGGCTGAGACCGGTGTCATGGGGGTGGGGGCGGGACTTGATGTTGGAAGTATGAGAGTCTGTCCGAGGCATACATGTGTCTGTGTGTCCCTGGGTCTCTCCGTTCAGTGGGCATGTGTGTATCTGTGGGCGGCGTGTCTCTGTGTAACCATGGTAACTGGGTTTTGTACTGTGCGTGCACATGGCCACGAGTAACTACGTATGTGCATGTAGTGTGCGCACCTAGTTGGTGTAGCCACGTGTGTGTGGTTATTTATTCAACAGACATTTCCCGAACACCTTCTATCTACCAAGCTCTTTCTAAGAGCCAGATACATCAAAGATACAAGCCCCCTGCCCTGTGTTTTCATATTTGAGGGCTCATGAGAGGTACATACCATGAGCTGTAATTACTCAAAACTGCACCTGTGCATGTGAAAACGTGAATTGGTGATGTAGGTAGCATCAGGTAGGAGTTCTCCCCAGACCCCTGTGAAGACTCCTTCCTGCTCATGACCCAGCTTTGTCTGCCCCTTGGGGGTCCCCTGATGCAGGTGAGGAGAGAGGGATGGGGCTCAGGGCTTTGGGCTCCCCGATGGCTCAGGGATGCACCCTGACCCAGGGGCTGCTGGTGGCCTGAGTCCCGGGAGCACACGTGGATAGGGTGGGTGAGGGTCCCTGCCCTGTCCAGACCCAGATCCCTGAGGAGGCCTCATTGTGGGCAGTGGGGAAGAATGACCCAGCAACTTCCCGGGAGGTCCGAAACGCTAGGGTGACCGACAGGTTGGCTTCAAAGGTAACACTCCCTTCCCCTCCTGAAGGTGGCCACGAACCTTGGGTGTGGGTGTCATTAGAGGAAGTTAAGTCCCCATTTTTTCAGAAGTAGAAGTGGGGGACCACAAGGGAGGAGTGGGGAATGGGGCAGAAGAAAGTCGCAGTTGTCCCCCCACCCCACTCCCTCTGGTGACTACGCGCCTCGCTCTTTTTGGAGACGCCAGCTCAGTCTCCCTCACCCCACAGAAGACACAGCACAGGGCCCAGGCCCTCTCCATCCTCTTCTCAGCCTTTATTTCTAGCCCCGCCCCTCCGGGGCATGACCCCACCCCTCTGAGGCTGGCCACGCCCTCGAGGCCCATCCCGTATGCAGGTGCAGCTTTAGGCTACTAGGCCTGCAGGCGACAGCAGCGGGCTCCTGTCCAGTCCATGCCTGCGCACTGGCAGTGGCATGTGGTCTCGGCGCGAACATCCCACGAGCCACAGGCAGAGCCACACGTGCAGCCGGTGACAGCGAAGCCTGCCAGTGGGAGCGAGGAGTGGGGAGAGCTTGGGCTCCGAGCCAGAGGCTGCGGGCCTCGGGGTCCAGGGGGCTGGAGGCCCTCACACTGGAGAATGGGAGCTGGATGCGTGGGTGGTGGGGACGCTGGCGGTTGAGGACCTGGACACCGGGGTCCTGAGGAAATAGGGTCCGGGAGTTGTGGGGAGGGAAAAGGCTGGGGGTGCAGACCAGAACATTCTAGAAGTAGAGACTGGGTCTCCATGGTCTTAGAGAAATAGAGGCTGGACGTGGCGGAGGGGGTTACAGGGTACCGAGAACAGAGCTGAGAGTTCTGTACTCACCTGAGGGGCAGGTAACCAGGTCCCCCCTGGAGGTGACACTCCGGCAGTCCAGGCGAACTCTCCTTACTACGTCAAGTACTGCGGGGTGGTGGAGGGGGATGGGTAACTGTGAGACCAAGCTTCCCCTCCCCCATTCTTATGCTGCCCAGGCCCTGTGGTCTGGACATAGGCAAGGGGTCACAAAAACTCCCCTGGGGAGGTCCCAGGTGGTCTGGGCCCTGGGGGAGAGCCCAGGTGGAGGGGAGCTCACCGCCTCCCAGGATTCTGTCTTGAGGTGGGCATTTTGGAGGGAGGAGGGTTTGGAGCTGCGGTTAAGGGTGGAGCCGGGCAGGAGCTGAGATTGGGGTCGGGGCCACTTCTTGTCTGCTCCATGTCAGGAATTGGAGGGGCCCCTGCTGAGGTCAGATGTCAGGGTCCTCACTTAGGAAACTGGTGGCATCTTGGATCTTCTCATTGAGGGCTTCATCCATGGGACACAGTGACGTGCCACACACCAGCAGCCACAGGAGTGGGACGAGGAGGAGGGGGAGAGCCTTCATCCTGCAGGTGCTGCAAGAGAGAACCAGGGGGCCCACGGTGGGGTCAGCCCCTTCCCAGCCTGGGAGGGATCAGGCCCGCCGAGCGTGTGGGACCTGGAGCCCTGGGTCCCGATGGAGGACAGGGCTGGAGGGCCAGCTTTGCCCAGGCTCCCTGGCTGAGGCTCTGGGCAGAGGCAGGGGCCCCTGTCACTTACCCTCTCCTTGGACTCTGCAGGCAGAATCCTGGAATATACATCCTTTGCCCCTGCCTCAGCTTTCTCTTTAAGGCCTCCGGGTGTGGGGCTTCCTGTCTTGGCTAAGCCCCTTGGCATCCTGGCCCTCCCTTCCCACATCCGGGGCTAAGAGGAGGCCCCCAGGGTAGGCTCCAGGGCCTCCTCTTTCAACAGCCTTCCCTTCCCACATCCGCGGGACTCCCGGAGATGGTTACCTGGGGAATAATTCCAGAAACCGCAGTTGGAGGGACAGGCAGAGAAACACAAAGGTCACCAAAGTCATGTCCTTGTGTGAGAACTGCATACCATGTTCATTCCCAAATGCCCATCACAATAGAACAGACAGATAAAATCATGGTCTATTCCTTCAATGGGACAATCTACAACTGATGTTGGCAAGTTACAGCCCATGGGCCAAATCCAGCCTGCCGTCTATTTTTGTACCACTCACAAGCTAAGAATGGTTTTCTTTCCTTTTTCTTTTTCTTTTTCTTTTTTTTTTTGTTTGTGTTTGTTTCCAATAGGAATAGATTTTTTTTTAAATTGTGGTAAAATATACATAAACTGTGGTAGGATATAGCTCAAGGGGTAGAGCAGGTGCTTCGCATGCATGACGTCCTGGTTTCAATCCCCAGCGCCTTCTCTAAAAAAATTAAACAAACAAACAAACAAACTGAATTACCTCCCTCCCCCCCCAAATATATATATGTATACACATAAAATGTACCATTTTAACCATTTTCAAGGGTACAATTCAGTGGCATTAAGTCCATTCACAATATTGTGGAATCATCACCCCTCTCCATTTCCAGAATTTTTTTTAAGCATCCCAAACTGAAACTCTACCCATTAAACTCTAACCCTCCCCTCCCCTCCAGCCCTTGGTCACCTCCAATCTACTTTATGAATTTGCCTATTTATTCATATTACAAATACACGGAATTAGCCTTCTGTGTCTGCCTTATTTCGCTGAGCATAATCTTTTAAGATTCCTCCATGTTGTAGAATGTATCAGAACTTCACTCCTAGAGGGGAGGGTGTAGCTCAGTGATAGAGTGTGTGCTTAGCGTGCAGGAGGTCCTGGGTTCAAACCCCAGAACCTCCATTAAAAAACTTAAATAAACCTAATTACCTACCCCTACCCAAAAAAGAAAAAACTTCATTCCTTTTTAAGGCTAATATTCAATCATTTGTACATACCACATCTTGTTTATCCATTCACCCGTTTGCGGCAGTTGGGTTTCTGTGAACAGTGCGGCTGTGAACCGGGGTATGCAAGTATCCCCGTGAGTGGCTGCTTTCAGTTATTTTGGGTACAGACCCAAGAGTGGAATTGCTGGATTATATGGCAATTCTGTGTTTAACTTTTTGGTGAACTGCCAAACAGTGCTCACATTAAATTTTTTGTATTGAAGTATAGTTGATTGACAGTCTTGTGTTAGTTTCTGGTGTACAGCATATTGATTCGGTTATGCATATGTATGCTTTTTCATTATCAGTTATTAAACATTTGAAAATCATTAGAAAGTTAATATTTAATGACATATAGAAAGTATAGGAAATTCAAATTCTAGGGTCCATAAAAAAAGTTTTCCGGGCACACAGCCATGCCCACTTTTGAATATATCATCTGTGGCTGCTCCACACATCACTGGCAGAGTTGAGAAGTGGTGACAGAGACCACAAGGCCCACAAAGCCAACCACTTTTACTAACTAGCCCTTAACAGAAAAAACTCCTCCCCCGGCCCCCCACTAGGCCAATCGCTGTGAGTGTGAGGTGAAATCAACATGTGGCTTGCAGCTTCGTTCGGCCATTTGGATTCTCACCAACCTAATGGTGAGCAGAAAAACCCAGACACAATAGAGAACATTCTACATCAATCCATTTATTCCAAAGGACAAAAAAAAAAAACAAAACCCAAAACCCCACCAAGCACAACTAATCTAAACTATGATGTTGGAAGCGAGGACAACATTTTCCTGGGAGTGAGTGTAGAGATAAGAAAGGGGCAGACAGAGGGCTTCTGGTAAGCTAGTGAAATGTTTGAACTGTATGCTTATATTTGCACATTTTATGCATGTTGCATTTCAGTAAAAATGATGTGTGTCTGTGGAATCCTGATGTAAATACAACTGTGTCCAAGGGCCAAAGTGTAGGCAATGTTGATTGAGCACCTATTAGAAGCTAAGCCTTGTGCATCCAATAGAGGGGAAAGGGACACTCCTTCTGCCCTCTTGCAGTTTGTCCTGTCAGAGGAAGATGGACACCAAGAGAACACTCAATCAGCCTCAAATTCTACCTGTCACTTGTGCCCTGAAGCACAGGAACCCAGTTCTGGGAGGACTTCCGATATAAGAATCTGGGCTCCCCCTCCAGAAGATCTGAACAGACATTATTCCAAAGAAGACACACAGATGGCCAACAGGCACACGAAAAGATGCTCAACATTGCTAATCATAAGAGAAATGCAAATCCAAACCATGATGAAAAATGTTCAACATTGCTAATTAAAGAAATGCAAATCAAAGCTACAATGAGGTATCACCTCACAGCAGTCAGAATGGCCATCACTGAAAAGTCTACAAATAATACATGCTGGGGAGAGTGCGGAGAAAAAGGAATCCTCCAACTCTGCTGGTGGGAATGTAAATTGGTGCAGCCATTATGGAGAGTAGTACAGAGATTCCTTTAAAAACTAAAAATAGACTTACCATATGATCCGGCAATCCCACTCCTGAGGATATAGCCAGAAAAGACAAAAACTCTAATTAAAAAAGATACATGCACCCCAATGTTCATAACAGCACTAGTCACAACAGCCAAGACATGGAAGCAACCTAAATGTCCAGCCACAGATGATTGGATAAAGAAGATTTGGTATATATATACTATGGAAAAAGCCATAAAAAAGAATGAAATAATATCATTTGCAGCAACATGGATGGGTCTAGAGATTATTAAGTGAAGTCAGAGAGAGAAAGATAAGTATCATATGGTATCACTTGTATGTGGAACCTTAAAAAATTATACAAATGAACTTATTTACAAAAGAGAACAGACTCACAGACATAGAAAACAAACTCATGGTTACCAAAGGGGAAAGGGGGTGGAAGAGATAAGTCAGGAGTTTGGGATTAACAGATGCACACTAGTATATGTAAAATAAATAAACAACAAGGACCCACTGTATAGCACAGGGAACTGTATTCAGTATCTTATAATAACCTATAATGAAAAACTGAAAAAGAATATATATACGGATGTATGTGGACAGATGAACGTGTAAAGAGGATGTGGTGTATGTATACAATGAAATATTACTCAGCCACAAAAAAGAATGAAAATTTGCCATTTGCAACAACATGGATGTCTTGGAGGGCATTATGCTTAGTGAAATAAGTCAGACAGAGAAAGATACTGTATGGTATGCTATTGCAATACATATAGAATCTAAAATATTAAACAGACTAGTGAATATAGAAAAGAAATAGTCTCACAGATACAGAGAACAAACTAGTGGTTACATTACCAGTGAGGAGGGGAGAGGGGAAAGATAGGGGTAAGGGATTAAGAGGTACAAACTGCTATGTATAAAATAAATAAGCAACAAGGATATATTGTATGGCATTGGGAATACAGCCAATAGTTTGTAGTAACTATGAATAGAGTATCATCTACAAAAAAATTTTGAATCACAGTTGTCGTAGGATCCGGCAGGCCGGTGAGCAGGCGGTAAAAGAATTTACCAGAGACAAAGGAGGAGAACAGTAAAGGAGTTTATTAGACACGCTGCCACAGAAAACAGCGGGCCACGCAGACAAGAGCTGCCCGTATGCGCACCGAGGGTTGGTTGCTGAGGTCTTTTATAAGGGAGGGTAGAATTTGACTCCTTGTGCTTACGTGACATCAGGGGGTCACAGGGTGCGTGATCAGTTCACACACAAGTTTCCAATTGGTTTAGGTGAGTTGAGAAAGTTAGGGTCCCTGAAAGGGCAGTGGGATTTATGATTCCGATAAGGAGGAGACATGGGTTGAAATAAACCAGCCTGAGCTATTGTGAGAGTGACCATTTCCTTAGGCTATTAGTTGTGCTGGGGCAGACACATGTCAGGAAAGAATGCACCTTATCTTTTGAGGGATTGCAGGCAGACATCTGGGAGCCAAGGAATGATGGTCATTGGACTTTGAAGGGCTTCCATTGGCCTCCCAACCATGTTGTACACCTGAAACAAATCTGACGTTGTAAATCAACTATATCTCTCCCTCAAAAAAAAAATCTGTTCTCCAGTGGAGGAATCTAGGAAAGTTCTTATGGAGGAAGAGATGGCTGGGCAGCAACTGGAGCAACTGAGCAAGAGTTCACCAGGAGAACAGGCCAGCAGGGGCTTTCTGGGTGGAGGGAACTGCATATCCTAAAGCTCTGGGGTGGGACACCGTGTACCAGTGTGAGGAACTGAAAGAAAACCTGTGGGGTGGGAAGGCAGAGAGTCTGGTTGGAATAAATGAATTCCAGAGGCAAGTTCGTGTGCCTGCTGCACCATGAGGCCAAACAAATTGAAACGCTGGAGTCTGGAGCAGAGAAAGGTTTATTGCAGGGCCGAGAAAGGAGGACAGGGTGGCTCATGCCCAAGAAAACCCCAAAGTCCCCAAAGGGTTTCAGCAAAGCATATTGAAAGGCCAGGTGAGGGAGGGGGTTGCAGGGTACGTGATCAACTCATGCACAGTCCTCTGATTGAGTGATTTGGAGGGAACAGGGTGGTCAATACTATCAACCCCTAGGCACCAGGAGGTCTGGGGTCCACATGCTATGAATAATCAAGTAGTTCATTTCTTTCCTTTGGTGGTGATTTTTAGCATCTGAAAAACTCAGGAAATATACATGAGATGCTATTATCTAGGTGCTTCAGAGAGGAGCTGCAGCAGAGGACATGGGGGAGGGGTCTGTCCCTGGAAGGCCCCACAGGGTCCTGCTTGGTTACACAGAGGCTCTCTTTCTTGAAGACCCCCAGACCTAGCTGGGGCACAGGGTAGCTTGGGAAGTGGCAAAAATCATTCTTGGAAAGCTCTCATTTTTCAAAACCCTTTAGTCTCAGAATGTTTCAGGGAAAAGCTTTTGAAGGGTGCAGAAGCGCGGAGCTCTGACTACAGGTTGGGTGAAAAGCAGGGAGGGGTGTAGAACCCGTGGGGTTCTCTGGAGACCCAGTTTGACAACCATTCGTTCAGTGTCAGGGAAGAGCCTTAGATGGCCAGATGAAAGGAATGTTCACACATTGAGGTTTGAGGAAGTCATTTTGGCTTATGCATGAGTTACCTTGAACGTGATGTTAGCTAAAACAGCCTGTTTGTGGCCCACCAAACACCCACTCTACATCTGCTTTAATTATTAAAGAAAAGGGCACATTGACTAGATGTCAAGAATGTCCATGTCAAAAATAAAGATTAAATGCTTCCCTTCCTGGGACACCAAGGCTGGTACTCCTTTGATGATAAGACTCCCTTCCCAGGCGTCAAGTCCATACTGACTCTGTGCTGTGTGCATGCTGGTCTTTGCTGTTGTTGTTTAAATCTTGAAGGAATGTATCCCTGATTTGTTCGATGCTCTTTGTTCTGACAAGACAAAAAACTGTGCTGAAAACCATACTTCTCTGGAGCAGTTCCTCAGTTATCTGAGAGGCTGTCTTCCGGGCTGTAGTTCTCAGTTTGGCTCAATAAAACTTTTCGATTCCTATGTGGTTGAAAAATATAGCCTGCCGTATCAGTAAACAAAGGATGCAGCAGCCATCAAGCCATCAGCCACTATAGCTGCCCCCAGCGGTGAGCCTTGAGGAAGGGAAATCAGGATGGAAACAGGATGCCACCAGCAAGCCCTCGGCCACTGCGGCCATCCCCAACGCTGCACCCAGGGGGATCTCAGGATGGGAAAGAACAGGAGGATACTGGCCCTGGATAGCTAAGGTGCACGTCAAAGGAATGATTTCAGTGAGCCCGGACTCTTGCATCTTCCCATACAAGGAGAAGCACTGAATTCATTAACTTGGCATGTCTTGTTTTCTTTAATTAACAATAATCTTTTGATGTTCCAACTACGTGGTTTTTGTTGCAAAACTCCTATATATCCTGGCTCCTTCCCTGCCTCTTTGGAGCAGTCCCTCAGAGCGATCTTAGAGCTGTCTCCCGGTCTTAAGTCCTCAGTTTTGTCCACCAAATAAAACGCAATTCTCAGCTTCTAGGTTGTACATTTTTCAGTTGACATCTACTATTACTTGCTGATTATTTTCATCGACAGTCTCTTAATTCTCCTTTTAAAAATCCTTTCATTCTCCCTGATTTCTACCAGCAAAATTGAGCTCTAGTGCCCTTAATTTTGCATCTAATACTACCTAATAAAATTCTAGAGTTAGATCTTTAAAATGTACAATAGAATAATCACATGCTTATAATTTGCTAAGGTCAATTTTATTGAATTATAATTTCCATGCAATAAAATGCATCTATCTTAAGTGTTCAGTTGGATGCATTTTGACGAGTGTATATACCTGCATGCTGCATGAATGTTTTGATTTCCCCAAGTATTGGGTTTAAAAAAATAAGGTGTAGTTTACACACAGTAAAATGTACCCTTTTTACTGAGCTCTATGAATTTTAACAAAGGCATACAGTTGTGTAAACATCACCACCACCAAATACTTATAATTTAAATTATAATGGGGGGGGAGTTTCCCAAAGATTTGAAAGAAATCTGTGTCCTGAAGCCACAGAGAGGGAGAATTTTTCTGCCCCATACAAGTGGATTTCCTGTGCACTGCAGACCTCGTGAATATTCATAAGTGTTACCAGCTTGTTCTCGCCTCTATTAATATACATCTGTCCTTGAAGTTATTTTGGACAAAAGGGCCTGTTATCACCCTGAAGACTGGAAGCTGTTGCCACTTCCTGTAAAATTGACATGCAGAGGCCCCCTGCGCTTCTGATTGGTTGCCTTGCTTAATCACTTGGCCTGCTGACGATGTCGCAATGACAGGTGGCCAAATCAGAAAAGAACCATTGACACTTGCTTTCTGTTCCATATGAATGTCAGAAAATTAAAGTAAAAGCCTTGGAACACTGCCACATTTCTTTAGCAAAAGCTGGAGAGCCTGGCCTCTTTTCCATAAACACTTCTGACCTGGGGCCCCAGGGCTGGGGGATGGGATCCACCTTGTAGAATGGGAGCCTGAGCACCTGTGGGCAGCACAAGTCGGGAGAGGACAGGTGGGTGGCTCTGGTAGGACCTTGGGGCCAGACAGAGCCTTGAGTTTGGGTAGTGAGAATTCTGGCGACTCCCAGTGTTAACCACTCAGAGATTTTCCTTTGTGGAGACCCACACCTGCCTCTCAGCGTTCCCCGGCTCCTTGAGCCTCTCGCTTCCTTGAAGAATATGCTTGGTCCTTCATCTGGGGGCTCTCTGGCCAGTTCTGATATGATCATGTCGACTGTTTGCTGAATGCTTAACCTTGTGTTGAGCTATTTACACATATGACCTCACTTAATCACCGCCAGCACCCGGTCAGGTAGATATGATTATTGGCTCTACTTCACAAAAGAGGATGCTGAGGTCCAGAGAGGTTAAGTGACTTGCCCTGGGGTCACACAGCCAGTTGGTGGAGGAGCTGGGATTTGAGCCCAGGCAATCTGATTCCCAGACCTGCACATTTTAGCCCTAAGAAGTGAGGGGTGGGGGCTCCCCGGATGGCCAGTCACTGTCCCAGTTTTCCTTAATTAAAAAAAAAGAGAGAGAAAGAGAACAGGGGAGAGTAAAACTCAGTGGTAGAGTGCATGCTTAGCCTGCATGAGGTCCTGGGTTTAATCCCCAATACTTCCATTAAAAAAAAGGGGGGGGGGAGCAACTGCTTTTTGAAAATATTCCTGCTGCTTTTCTTTTTCTTTGAAAGAAATTGACAGAAATGAAATGTCCCTATGTAGGAAGGCATTCAAAGATTACAGAAGTTTAGAAAAGTTCCCCAATATTCCTACTCACCTGGAGTAATCAAGAAATGAGGAAGGGGTTAGGAAGTAAGCTGCATACCCCCTCCCCAGCTGAGAAACAGTGAGTAAAAGAGAACGGTGTGGGGATGGATCGGAGAGTCTGGCCACAGCTTCCTGACAGCCTCCACCACGTTCCTCATTTCACAGTTGGGAAACTGACACTGGATGAGGCTGAGTCACTGCCAAAGGGGAGATTTCAGATCCAGATTCACCAGATGCCAAAGTCCTTACTTTTAACCAAGACATTTTCCCACCCATGCCATGAGGTGGGGGGTACAAGGAGTGGGTTGAGGAGGAATACAGGGCATGCAGGGCAAAGTAAGGGGCAGGCAGGAACAGTTTTGTAGAACCCACTTTACCCAGCCCGGTTCTTAGACGAGCTGTCGCCCCAGCCCCTTCCTTCCATACCTGCCCTCCCTCCCCAGCCAGGTGCATCCAAGCAATAAAAGCAGATGCCAGTGAGTTTCAAGGATGCTGTAGTGGTGATGATGCCTGAGGAGGCTGCAACCCACTTCCAGGGATCGAGTCCCAGCTCAGCCACTTACTAGCTTCATGGCTTTGAGCAAGTGGCTAAGCACCTCTGGGCCTCAGTTTCCCCATCTGTCAAATGGGATTATTCTTAGGGATGTTCTCACAGGGCCTGGGTGAAGATTAAGTGAGTGCTTTTCTCCCCCCAGCTTTTTTGAGATACAATTGACACATAACATTGTGTGAGTTTACAGTGTACAACATGACAATGTGATACATGTGTATATTGCAAAATGATTACCACATAAGGTTAGTTCACATCTCTAACACCTCCTGTAGTTACCTTTTTGTGTCTGTGTGGGGTGAGGACATTGAAGATCCACTCTCTTAGCAACTTTCAAGGACACAAAACAGTATTGTTAATGAGTCACCATGCTGAGCATTAGATCTCCAGAATTTATTCATCTTCTAACTGGAAGTTTGTCCCCTTTGATCAACATCATCCTGTTTCCTCCACACCACCACCCCCAACCCCTGGGTACCACCATTCTATTCTCTGTTTCTATGAACTTAGCTTTTTTAGATTCCGCATGTAAATCTTAAAAAGACCAAACTCATAGAAACAGAGAACAGCTGGGTGATTGCCAGGGCTGTGGGGACAGGGTCGGGGGGGGAATGGGTGAAGGCGGTCCAAACTTCCAGTTAAACAACGAATACATTCTGGGGGTGTAACGTACAACATGATGACTCTAGTTAACCATACTGTGTATTGTGTATTTCAAAGTTGTCAGACAGTAGAATTTAAAAGTTCTCACCACACACACACACTCTGTAACTATGTGAGGGGCTGTTAGATGTGCCATCTAACCTTATTATGATGATCATTTTGCAATCTATTGTCTATGAAAATAATCAGTAAAACTGGAACAGGAATAGAAAAGAGTTTTATTTATTTTTTTTTTTGAGCCAAACTGAAAGCTATAGCCTGGGAGATGGCAAAACAAAAAAATTAAAGCAGATGCACAGTGTGTGTTTGATAAGCCTTAAACGGGCTGTTCTAGTTAGCATAAAATTCAAGCTAAACTCATGGATAAGCCAGAATGACTTCCTCACACTGCAATATGTGAATATTTATTTTATCAGTATATATGAATTAAATCACTACGTCTTAAATTTATCTCAACAAAACTGGGGGAAAAATAGATTCTGCATATAAGTGAGATCATACAGTCTTTCTCCATCTGACTTATGCCATCAAGCGAGGACTTTGTGTGAATCTATGTAGACAACAGAGAATGAGGCACATAGTGAATGTTTCATCAGTGTCCCTTTTTTAATCATTATTTTCCCAGAATTGCCTCAGCCGCTGACTGGGACTGAGACTCTGAGTGGTTTCAGAGAATTGTGGTCTCTCAAGGTGAGGGACCCCCCCCAGCCAGGACTTCCTCTCTCTGTCCTGTCCCCTCAAACACCTCAGCCCTGGGGACCCCCATGGTGCTCCCCCCAACTGGAACAGAACCTTCCCGCTCGCAGGGTGGTTTCCTCACCTCACCCCCAGACGCTTTTCACAACATTCTTGGCAGCAGCTGTTGGTTAATTGTGTTTTCAAATTTTGAGCAACTTTACCAAAAAAAAAAAAAAGGGGGAAGGTTGCTTTACTTCCTGACTTCTGGGTCCCCCTGGGAGGCTGGCCCTCTCTCTTCTTCACTTTTCTCCCTTCCACAGCTTTCCTTGAATCACAATGACTTCCCCTTCCTGCCCTGGGGGCCACTCAGACCCTGGCCACTCAGACCCTCCCTCAGAGGTCTCAGTACTTCTGTTCTGCCCCGGGGGATCCAGGGGCTTCACCATCCCACCACCACCCCTCCTGACCCAGCTGGCAGCTCCAGCATGCCTGGGACCCTCACATTTTTGTTTTGGTTTGTTTTGGTTTGTTTTTATTGAAGTATAGCCAGTTTACAATGTTGTGTCAATTTCTGGTGTACAGCATAATGTTTCAGTCACCTGTACACTTACATATATGCGTTTTCATATTTTTTCACTGTAAGTTAATGCAAGCTACTGAATATAGTTCCCTGTGCCCTACAGAAGAAACTCATTGTTTATCTGTTTTATAGATAGTAGTTAGTATCTGCAAATCCCGAATTCCCAACTTATCCTTTCCCCTCTGGTAACCATAAGTTTGCTTTCTGTGTCTCTATGTGAGTCTGTTTCTGTTTTGCAAATAAGTTCATTTGAATCATTTTTCAGACTCCACATATAGGCGAGATATCATATGGTATTTGTCTTTCTCTTTCTAACTTACTTCACTTAGTACGATAATTTCTAGATCCATCCATGTTGCTTCAAATGGCGTTATTTTATCATTTTTATGACTGAGTGGTATTCCATTATGTACATATGTATGTGTGTGTGTATATGTATATATACCACATCTTCTTTATCCAGTCATCTGTCAATGGACATTTGGTTGTTTCCATGTCTTGGCTATTGTAATTTTTTCTGTTTTTTGTTTTTTTTTAAAATAGAACAAGCTCAAGATCACAAACCTTTCCCTCCCATTACTTGGATGAGGTGTTTTCCTAGAAGAGCCCCTGCCCTGCACAGCACGCGCTAAGAACTATGACCCTCTGATGTGTCCCTGAACATCAGTGCTCGCCCCCACCCCCGGGGGTGCCCTCTGACCTTCCAAAGCACTGAAATTGCCCTGAGCAATCCTTTTTTTTCTCATTTTGTGGAGCCATCTCTCCTAGCACATCCTGAGAACCACCGCCTAGCCCAGCGCTGGACCGATTGAGTGTTAAAAAATCATAATTTATTATTATATGAATAATATTTTACTATAGTATATGCTAATGTTGTAGTAATATATTATTATCACTGTGGTAGCCAGTGGTTCCTGGGTGCTTCCTATAAGCTTGTAACGTGACCACGGGTGACTCTGGGCTCTGTACCCACCCGAGGCCTCCCAGATGGGCTTGTGTCCAGCTGCCTCCTGGGGATCCCCCACACCCACAAATAACACATGAGAAAAAGCATCGGGTTGTTACTTTCCGTACAAACCGACTACAGTAGTTCCTGAGGGCTAGTTCTTTCGAGAAGGACCCTAGCTAATTCCAGCGAAAGGAATGAAAACGTTGAAAATAATCCTCAAGAGGGTCCAGGCGGCAGGAGTCCATGGCTGCTAACACCTTTGTGTGGAGAGTGGTTGGGGACCAGGGGACACCTCTCCGCCCCCTACACCCCACTGCCAATCGTAGCGACGTTAACAGTATGGAGCCCCTGGGGTGATGCGTCGTCACAGGATGCAGAAAGAGGCTGGATTTTATTCTCATAGGTGGGTTTTGAGAATTCTGCTCTTTGCATGCGGAGGGCTTGGCATGGTACCTGGGACACGGCTGGGGCCCTGACACTACCGGCTGCTCTGGCCCATGGTGTGTGTGTCCGGGGGGTGGGGCGGGGGGCGGGGCTCTTGACTATTTGTAGAATCAACACTTCCTTCGGTGGGGGACTTCCCGTCATCTACGTACAAACAAGGGGTAGAGGCCGAGGTGATTTAAGCAACAGAGTTTCGTTACCGCTGAGAACTACTGAGTAACTCGTGACCTACTTCCCGCCCCACCCCCGACCCCCGCCGTCTCTAATTAGGGTCACCCAATCTCCAGTTACAGACGCCAAAGAGCAAAGCAACCTGCCGACTGAGCCACAGCGCCTTCTGGTGCTCACAGCCCTTACCTACATAAGCGGGTCCTGGAGGAAAACCACCGCTTCCCAGGCAGCAGAGTTTAAATGTTAAACCTTAAAACAATCTCTCTCCCACTCCCCCCTCCCCAAAGCCGCATGGGGAGCCCTGCATCCAGGGCTGGTCGCACCCCTTGTACTCGACGACATCGCACGTCTATCTTTCTGCCTGGTTAGGAGTTTCATGTAAATCTTAGAATTGCTGCATCAGAGGGTTCTTTTGCTTCTCCAAAGCCCCACCTGCAAAACGGTGTGTGGGATTTTTCTGGGAAGAGTGCCCTTAGATTTCCCTGAATTCTCAAAAGGATAGGTGACCTCAAAATCAGGCCCAAGTCTTCAGTGGGTGGGGAAGGAGGACCCTGGGGGTCCCGTGTCTGCCAGCGCCCTCCTGGTCCTGACCTTGGACTGGTCACATCACCAGAGGGGACAGGATGGAAATAAGTAGTGCTCCCCTGGGGGGCACTATACCCAACTTGCCCAGACACCAGGGCTCCCACCCCAGGCACCCATCCCAGCTGAGTCTCATCGCCAACATTAGACTTGGGCCCCCACTTGCCCCTGCTCAGATCTCTTCTGTAGTTTCCCATCACCCTAGTGGGGACCAAATCCTCACTGAGGTCCCATGTGGCTCTCAGACTATCATCCCTCAAGACCCTTTCCCTTCGGCTCTATTCCACCCTCTTGCCTTTGCCTCCACTGCGCCCTTCTCTCCCTTCCTGGACTCTTCTTAATTTTCATTCTCTTAAGCTTCACCTCCTCCAGGAAGCCTTCCCTGACTGCCCCAGGCTGAGTATATCACTATGTCCTCCGGGCTCCTAAAGCTCCCTGTGCCTCAGACTGCTGCCCTGGCTGTGTTTTCTGTGCTTCGTCTATCTCTCTAAGACAGATGAAGAGAGAAGGGCCTTCATCTATCTTATTCATGCTGTGGGTTCACATCTTGTTTTAGCTGAGTGTCATAGGCTGAACTGTGTCCCCAGAAAATTCATATGTTGAAGCCCCAACCCCCATGCCTCAGGATGTGGCTGTATTTGGAGATGAGACTTAAAAGATAATTAAGTTAAAATGAGGTCATTAGCGTAGACTCCAATCCAATAGGTCTAGTGTCTTTATAAGAAGAGGAGATTAGGACAAAAACACAGAGGGGAGACCACGTGAGGACACAGGGAGAAGACAGCCATCTATAAGACAAGGAGAGAAGCTTAGGAGAAACCGACCCTGCCAACACCGTGGTCTTGGACTCCCAGGCTCCAGAATTGTGAGAGAATAATCTCCGCTGTTTAGGTTGCCCAGGATGTAGTACTTCGTTGTGGCAGTGCTAGCAAATTCATACCCCCAGTAAAGGCTCTGCTAAGTCCTGCGGTTAGGACTTCCGAATACCCTGAGAGAAGCGGGGAGGAGGATGAGCAGGGAGATGCTAACTCTCTGCGGTAGGAAGCAGGCATCATTGGCTGTTTGTCTGGTCTGTCCTCACACAAATGCAGACGCTGGTCCCAGGGCCTAGAGAAGACCCCTGGCCTTGTGTGGCTCCAGGCCCCATTGAAATAGTTCCTGAAGGGCTAGGGGCAGCTGGCACCCCAATTCCTCCAGTGTGGGCTTGGGGTCCCCCACCACCAGCAGAGTAGATCGGATGCCACGGGGATGCCTGTAATGAGGGATGCTTGTAAATAACACTACTAACAGTCCCATCAGGGAGGCCACGATAACTCTTGTGCCAGTGGAGGGACAGCAGCTGTCATGCTCCTGTGCCATCAGCTTTCCGGCACCATCTCCAATCTTCTCTGAGAAGTGGCTGCCATCACTGGCCTTTTGGAAAGGCCCACAAGTTGGCCAAAGCCTAGCAGCTAGTAGATCTTGGAGCCAATATTCAAATTAGAGCTTAAGACGCCCTCTGGCAGGATGATGGGGTGCGGTGGGGCCTGAG
Source organism: Camelus bactrianus (assembly GCF_048773025.1). Taxonomy (NCBI): domain Eukaryota; kingdom Metazoa; phylum Chordata; class Mammalia; order Artiodactyla; family Camelidae; genus Camelus; species Camelus bactrianus. Next base: position 26,848,729 of record NC_133560.1, read on the forward strand.
GCACAGGTAGGGAATGGGACTTATGGGAGGCTGCTTAGCATGGCTCCCTTGGGAAGAAAGCGATACGGGCCCCAGCTGGCAGAGAGGAGGGAGGAGTTTATTTATCTGAAAAGGGAGAGGGGCAGGTCAGGCAGGGGTGGGCGGGTCAGGGCAGGGAGATGTCCTCCAGCTTCTGGTCCAGCGTCTTGAGGTCATCCAGGAAGCGGGTCGGGGTGAGGATGTGCGAGGAGCCTGGCAGGAGGGCAGGGCTGGGGTAGCTGCCTCGGCACGACACCCCCCAGCTGGGGTCCTCGGGAAACCAGGCCCTGACTCTACGGGACTCAGAAGTCTCACCCCTTGGAGACACAGGGGTCCACTCCCAGGTAACCCCTTCCCTGGGAAGCTGAGCCCTGGCGCCTCGGGTGTCCGGCCACTGCCTCTCAGCCAGGGCTCCCAGACACCAGCCCTGCAGAGGTTGCATGCTCTGGGGACCCAGAAGACACAGAGCTGTTGGTCCCCCAGGGACCCACACATGGGGAGTCATGCTCCCGGCCCCGCCCCAGCCCAGGGACCCCAGTCCTGGTCACTCACCGATGAGCACCTCCCACTTGCCATCAGTGGCCCTGGTCACCTCGTAGGCAGCCCTCATCTCAGACATCGCAACACCACCCATGATGTAGACGATAAGCCGGGGCCCTGCCCTTGCCTCCACGCCCGCCTTGTTCTTGTGCCAGTGGCCGAAGCGGGCACTGGGGTGGGGGGGCAGGCAGAGGTCAGGCCAGGCAGCAGGACCCCCCCACACCCACCCACACAGGCCTCACCTCCCATGGGGCCTGGGCATGGGTGGGGGCGCCCTGCAACCCACCTGACAGCAGCCTGGGAGCTGGATGTGGGGGCAGGGTCAGACACGAAGGGCCACAGCTTTCGGTCCAGCCGATCCTCCACGGCATCCTAGGACCGAAGAGGGAGGCTGAGGAGAGGAGCCCAGGCAATGGGGCCCAGGGTCTGGAGGCCCCTCCATTGGGTGTGTTCTTGGGCCAAGATCCCAGTGGACAGCAGCCACCATCTGCATCTCCAGCCCCTGGTGACTCAGGACCCCAGGCCCCTCGACACTTAAGGACTCTGCTCCTGCTCAGCTCTGCAGGGACCCAGGAGTCTGAGCCTCCCCCCTCCTCAGGGACCCAGGAGTCCAGGCATCCCGGGTCCATGGGGATAAGGGGGCCAAGGTCACTGGCCTCCAAGCAGGCAGAGGTGCCAGGACTCCACACAGACAGCAGAAAGCCAGGAAGTTGGGTCCCTGGCCTGGTCCTTTTTACTGCTGCTGCTTTTGGCTCCCAGGATGGGCAGGGGCTGGCATGAGGAAGACAAATGGGGACCCAGGGAGCTTTCTGGGAGGGGGCAAAAGAAGAGAATAGAGAGGGACAGAGGAGGGGGCCAGCAAGTGGAGAGAAAATGAGGCTCCTCTACAAGGGAGCCCTCTGGCACCCCAATTCCTCCAGCATGGGCTTGGGATCCCCCACTCCTACGCAGAGCAGATCAGATGCCACAGGGATGCCCATAATGAAGGATTTTCCTTTAAGCCCTGGGGCTTAGGACCGTGTGCATGAAGGGAGCTGAATGCTCCCTGGACTAGGGCAGGACCTGGTGGGGGTGGGGGTGGGGGGATGTCAGGCCCCACCCCCCCCACCAGCAGTACCTCCATCACATCCTTGATGACCGGGGTCCAGCGGGACAGCTGATAGGTGGGCTCCGAGCGCTCCCTCCGCTCTAGCCGGCTTGACATCCCAGAGCCCTACAGATGGGAGGGACAGGGCCGGCGGGGGAATTGGGGAGAAGGAGGTGGGTCATGGGGCTGGGGGCTTGTCTGTCTTGGGGAGGTTGCAGACAAAGATGGAGAAAGGGAATGGAGAATCAGAAAAAAAGATAAAAAGAGGGAGGGAGGGAGGAGGGGAGAGCTAGAAAGAGAGAGGGAAGGGAAAATTAGAGGGAGAAAGAAATACAGTGAGACAGTGAGATAGAACAACAAGAAAGATAAGGACTAAGACAAAGATGAGGACAGAAGTGGGAGGACACAGAAAACAGGGGAACTGAGAGGCGGTGGACAGGGTGACAGAGTGAGGTCTGGGAGGGAGATGTAGGGGGACGGGCGAGGCAGGAACATGAGAGGCGTCCAGAGGTGGAGGCAGGGTCAGGGAGGTGGGACATGTGGACCAGAGAGGCCGAAGAGGCCAAGCAGAGATCTGAACACAGAAGGCTGCCGTGTGCATGCTGTCAGGCTGGTGACTCGGCTGTTTACCCCCCCGACTCAGACCACATGCCCCACGCTGCACCACCACCAGGACTAGGGCCTGACTACCCCTTGCCTCCCTGCTTATTGTGTGACCCACAGCTGGGGACAGCCCTGGTGCCCCCTGGTCCCCAGACCCTACTCAGGGCTCTCTGTCCTCCAAGAACCACATCACCCTGTGTATCCCAGCCCTGGTAAGGTGCCCTCCACCCTCCTAGTCACTGCCCCCTGACTCAGTATCCTCTTCCCAGGCACCTCCCATCCACCTTCCGCCCGGTCTCTGGCCCCATGCCAGCTCCCAGCATACCCCGGGGTTGGTGACGGTGCCCCCCAGCTGTTCCAGGTTCCGGATGAGGCTGCTGTGCGCCTGCACGTTGGCATGCTGGATCAGCTTGGCCAGGTTCTCCTCACTCACTCCTGGAGGATGGAGATGCAGGGCTGACACAGAGGGGACGCTCACAGGGTGGCGGTTGTGGAGTAGGGGGGTACAGCGGTGGTCATGTGTGCTTCTGGGTTAAGGGGGCTGGGGTGCTGTAGGGAGGTGCCAGGACCATGATGGGGGCGTCCTGCTGTTGGGACACCCTCAGGACCAGGGGACCCCCCCAAGGCTGGCACAAGGGAGATTCCTGACATTTGAACTCTGGATGGGAATCCCAGAGCGGGTGCTAGATTGAGGCGTCCTCTGGAATCAGTTGCTGGGGACAAATCTGGAGAAGTCATAGATCTGGGGGGGCCTCTTTGCCAATGGAGGCCAGTGGAAGGGGGCCCAGAGTCCATAGGGGTATCTGTGGGGGCTGGCAGGCCTGGGATGTGGGGGCATCCCAAGGACAAGGGAACTGTGGGGCTGAGAGATTCCCAGGATCACTGGAGACTCCGGTGAGTGGTGGTATACCAAGGCCCCCCTTGCCCCCACCCACCATTCCGTAGAAGGATGTAGAGCAACAGAACCCGGATCTTGTCATAGGCGGGCACCGCGGTGTCCAGCAGCACCGGCACGATCAGCTTCATGGCGTCTTTGATCTTCTCGCCCTCTGCGTCTGAGCCCATGGCCAAGTCCTGCGGGGCATGGGGGTCAGCCACTACGTGGGGAGGCGGGGCAGGGCAGGGACATCCCCAGGGGCCTTGGCAAGACCTTTGAGCTCCCCTTCATCCTAGTACCAGGTCTCTGAACGGTCTATGTAGGCTCCACCCACTGCAGCCCCAGCCTCCTCCCACAGGCCCCGCCCCTCACACAGACCACACCCCTCACAGGCCCCATCTCCCAAGGCTCTGCCCCAATCCCAGCCTCCTTCCCATAGGTTGCACCCCTCGCACAGGGCACATTTCTCCAAGATCCAGGCCACATCCCTGTCCCAGAGATGCCTCTCCACGTGCCCTGCCCCCACGGGCTCCGCCCCTCACCCAGGCCACACCCCTGCCCCGGGCTCACCCTACCTGCTCCACACTGCACAGCTTCTCCACGCAACCCTTGAAGTGCTTCATGCAGTCGTCGGCTAAATGCAGATGCGTAGAATACTACGGGGTAGGGGTAGGAGTTGGGGTAACAGAGACTGAGTGCAGGTGGAGACCAAGTGACAGGTGGAGAGGGGGAGGCTCCCCTCCCCCACTCACCTTGTTCAGCTCCTTCTGGTACTGCGGCATCTTTTTCAGGATGTGGGACAGGTCTTTGATGTTGGCCTGGGGACAGGGGTGGAGTGTGAAGGCAGGCCCTACCCACTAGAGGCCCCGCCCCAGGCTCGCCCCCCAGTCTGTGGGGAGAGCGGCTCTCCTCCCAAGCTGTCCAACCTGAGGCAGGCCCCGCACCCCACCTTGTCGGTGGTCATCCTCTTGCTCTCGCAGAATGTCCTCAGAAGCTCCGTGACCTTCCTGGAGGTGAAAGCGGGCAAGGGTGAGCTTGGGGGCTGATGCCAAGACTGCAGTTTGAGGGCAGAGTTGGGGTCACACAACCAGGGGATAGGAGCCCGGGGACACAGCCCATGGGCCAGCTCCCATGGGAGGGGAGTCCACCTGAGGGGTGCGGCTTGTAGAGGGGTGCTCACCCAGAGAGAAAGGCCAGGTACCGGGTCCAAAATGGGAGAGGCGGGGTGGGGACCGCGTGCGTAGGGCCCACCCCTGGGTGCCCACCACGTGCACGCACTTGGACACATCCGCGATGTGCATGTGCCGCAGCTCCACCCACAGGTCATCGTCCTCGTCCAGCAGCACGGCCTTCTCCTGGGTCTCGCTGAGCCCTGTGGCCTCATACCTGGGGAAGGTAGAGACACGAGGGTCAGGAGCACCGACCAAGGAAAACGGATACAGGTCCGCACTGACTACGGAGGGCGAGTTCCGGGCTCCGCCCACCTGTACGTGTCCTGCTCGATGTCCAGCAGGTCATAGGCCATGGCCTGGAACGTGAGCTCATGCAGCAGTGGGGACACGGGGTCGGCCGCCCGGTCCATGATTAGTAGCTGTGAGCGAGTTTTCTCAGGGCCCTGGGGTGGTTGCGGTGGGTAAGGATGAGGATACTGACCCTGACCCTGACCCTGGCTGGGGCCTCCCCTCACCTACCCCAGAGAGCCCCCTCACCTCGCCCAGACTGGGAGTGTCTGCCTTGAAGGCGTTCAGCTTAGCTAGGACGGCGTGGGCCAGCTGGGCCGTGTCCTCTGGGCCCCTGGGGGTGGGGTGGGCAGACATGGGGGCCTCAGGGTGGGGGTTGGGGAGGGCCAGGCACAGACTAGGGGTCAACGATGGGGTTAATTAAGGGGTTAAGGGGGGGAGTCAGGGACCAGGGTGAGGACCAGGGCTGAGGTCAGAAGACAGGTTAAAGGCTGGAAGCAGGACGGGGTCAAGGTCAAGGGGCAGCATCCGGGTGGGGTCCCCACTTGCGATAGCGGATGGCTGGGTACTCTTGCAGGGTGGCACACAGTGTAGCGATCTGCTGGGCCAGCACCTCGAGCTGCCGTGCCCGCTCGCCCGCCCGGAAGGGGCAGTAGAGATTGTAGGTGCTGTGGGGGGCATCCAGGGAGAACACCTGGGAGGACACAGGTGTCAGAACTGCCCAACTCCAGCGGGCACCACCTGCCACTCCCTGGGGCTTCCTCTGGTCTCTGGAGCCGGCTTTGCCATCCAGGGGACAGGCCTGGGGCAGCCTTCAACTACTGTCTAGTGGAGGAGACGGAGCAGTACCCCAGCCCCCTCCACCTTGGGTGGAGACGACTGTGCGGCGTGCTCTATGCTGCCTCCTACAGTTTCCCAGTGGGACAGAACTCCAGGTGCCAGAGCTCATTCTGGTCTGTGTTGGCTCCTTCCCTTTTTTTTTTTTTAAGTGTGTTTTTGTTTGTTTGTTTGTTTTGGTTTGGTTTGGTTTTAGTGGAGGTACTGGGGACTGAACCCAGGACCTCGTCCATGCCAAGCATGTGCTCTACCACTGAACTACTACCCTCCCCCTCCTTTTCTTTCTGATTCGGTGTCCCCTTTACTTGTCTCAGCATCTGTTTCTGAGGGAACCTGGGACATTTGGTGATGGACTGCCACTCCTGCCCAGGACTAGGCTGGGTTGTACCTGGGCCTCGCAGGGGAGGAAGGCAAGGTGGATCTCTTTCAGCGTCTTCACCACCTTCGCCAGACGGGAGCGGCCCAGCTCACTGAACAGGGGCTCAGGGCAGGCTGGGGTATGCAAGGGAGGGGTATCAGGCCAGAGCAGCCCCCCGCAACCCCTCGCGCTGACCCCCACAACCCCCGCTCTCCTCACTCACTGTCGGTGAAGAAGACGTGCGCGGCTTTGTAGGTGAAGGTTGGGGTCCCCCGGAAGTCTGCGATCAGGGCCTGCACCGACTGGGTAATGCAGATACTCTCCAGGCCTGGCCCGGTACCCCCAGACCGACCATCCCTTGCCCCAGCCTCCTGGCCGCTGCCTGTTACCCAGATACCCCAGACGTGCACAAAGGCACGCATGCACACACGCATGCGCACACACACCCGCTTGCATAGGCACCTTCTCCGTGGGGCTCAGCAGGTAAATGGCCTCCAGGCTGGGGATGGGTTCGCGCCGTTTGTTGATGTCCTCAACAACTAGTAGGAACAGAGGAAGGGGCACATGTGGATGGCGTTGGGGCCAGGGCACATGGGGAGTCTCAGACTCGGAGAGCTGGACACTTGGGAAGGAAGGTCGGATGCTGGTGGGGGGTGGAGGGGACACCGCACTCCCGGAGGGTCCTAAGCAGGAGGTGCACACTCAAGGGTCACACAGCTCAGAGCTACGTAGGCAGGGTTCTGCGCATTTGGGGTCCCATAGGCATAACCCCTGGGGGTCTCCCATAGAAAGTTACACATTCTAGGGGGTCGCACACTGAGTTCATTCTGGGAGTCCTACACCCAGTCCTTATACCCTGGGGTTCCACACACAGGAGCTGCACAGCTGGGGAGGATGACCCCTTAGGGAGTCCTGTGTGGGAAATATGCCAATCATGGGCTCCCAAATCAGGGCTGTCTGTGTAGGGAGCTGCGTCCTTGGGAGTTCTGAACAATTTGAGGGGATCCCACACTCAAGTCTCATCTGGGCAGCATCGGGTGGGGGTGTCCACTCACTGGTGATGCCCTCAGCCAAGATGTCTGACATCTTGCAGCAGGACGACAAGATGCGCATGCTTGGGTGGTCCATGATGAGCACCTGTGCAGACAGATGGATAGAAGGACTGGCGGACAGACAAGAGGTCGGGAGAAGCTGAAACTGCCCCTGAGGAAGGGCTGGGGCGGTGGGCAGTCCTGACAGCTTCAAGAGCAGGTTGAACGAGAGGACCCAGGACCCCTTCCCCACCCCACCGCATCCCAGACCCGCTCACCTGACCCCACCCCTGTGGACCAGTGGCCTCCTCGGGGAGCTGGAGGGAGTCCCACATTCAGGGCCCCCCACATGGGTTTGAACAAGGCGTTTTGTCTTGCCCCTACCTTCCACTCCCCATCCTTCTTGACACTCCGAATGACTCCGCTCAGAATTTCTGCAAGGAAGTGAGTAATGGGCTCAGGATGCTGGATCCCCCGGCCCCACCATGCCCCCAGACCTTCCGGGTCCTGAGCTGGATCTCCATCTTAACTCCCATTTACTCCTCCCCCTAGTCCTGTGAGGTAGCTCCTGGTGTCACCTCCAACTTATAGACAGGACACTGAGGTTCAGAGAGGAGAGATAAGTTACCTAAGCACCCTCAGCACCTAAGTGGCTGAGTTGCCTGGGGCATAAGTAGCCACAAGATAAATATGTTTTAGATAAATGAATACTTGGAAAGTCAGGACTCACATAACAGGTCTACTTGCCTCCAGAGCTGGGTTCTCCGCCTCCCTATCTGCTACTTGAGTTCTCCTGGTGGATTTCAGCCACACCCTCATTCCACCTCCATCAGTTTCCCCTAGCCTATAACGCCGGGCCCCTGGATCCCTGCTCTGAGGCATTCCTGACTGTGGTTAACCGGTCACCCAACTCCAGCCTCAGTTTCCTCATCTGTTAAAATGTAATCAGTGGTTCTCCCGTCTCCCTTTTAACCCTTGTGTGGGAGGCTCCTTTTTTTTAGTTAGGATGCTGGGGATCTGAGCCACATTCTGCCCCGCTTAGCAGAGGGAGGAGGCAGAAGGGACTGGGCAGCCCCGCCCAGCAAGTGTCCTGTCCATTGTTATCAGGACCGCCAGGGCGGAAGCAGCGGAGGCCGGAACTACTGGAGGTGGGGGAGGGGGCGACCTCCGTCCTTCCCCCAAGAACCAGGCTCGCCCGGCCTGGACGCCTGGGTCCTCAGGCTGCATGGTGCTCTTGGGGACCGGGCAAGCAGGAAGGCATCCCCAATCCTTGGACCCAGATAGGGGCCTGGACACGCCTCCTGAGCACTCTCATCACCTGGGGTCGCTCATCAGCGCAGCAGCCCGGCGCCAGTCCTTACTTACCACGGGGCCCCAAGTGTCCAGCCCCTCGGACTTTGCCCGGCTTAGAGACCCGGGAGTATGGGTGTCCAGCTGTGCTCTACCCCAGCAGACACCCTAGGGAGCCCAGGAGTTCGGGTCCCGGCGCTGGCTTGCGTCACCCTTAGTCTGATCCCCTTGGATCCCCGGTGTCCAGTCTCCCAACTTTGTTCCATTCCCTCGCTGGAGATCCGGGACGTCCAGCTGGGGCCACGTCCCCGCCTGCCTCCTCGAGGGTCAGGTGCCGACGCCCAGCCCAGTCCCCAGCTCCCCGCCGCCTGGGTCCCAGAGTCTGTGCGCCCCCGCCCCCCGCCCCCAGGGGCCGCAAGAGCCTGTCCCCGGGGCCGCACTCACTTTCCCCTACCACAGCCTTCAGCCCCGAGGGCGCCATCTTCCCCCAGGGGCGCCGCCGCTTCCGGGTCTGTCCCAAGGTTGGGGCGTGGCCCTGCACGTCATCCCTGTGGACCCCGCCCGGCGGGACCTGGCCCCGCCCCCTGCGCACCTGGCCCCGCCCCGCCGTCGGGTCTCGGGGAAGATGGGTTCCTCGCTGAGCCCACGGGCAGAGGCGTCCACGCAGAAGCGCAGGGAGCCGCCGGAGGGGCACACCCTGACGACAAGCTCACAGGCGTGAGCTCAGACAGACTTCCCTAGCTTGTGTGCAGCGAGAACGTGGGATCACAGGACAATAATAACCCCTTAATCCTCCCCAGGCATAGTCCCAACCCGCCAGAAGTTTCTGTGTTTGAAGGGTACTGTGTGTCCACCCGGAACCGCGGGGCCGCAAACCGGGACCCACTTACCTTCTGTATCCGAGTTTAGCAGCAGCAGCGGGCTTGAGCGACATTTGATAAACAGAGGCGGAGACCTGGAGGGTTGGGTTGGCGCTAAGCCGTCACCTACTGTGTGCCAAGGACCTGTTTCAGATTCGCCGTCTATCCTGCCAGAGACCCTGAAAGGGGGTGCAGGATAGACAATGAAACCGCGGCTCGGCCGGACCCTTGTTTGAGGCCACCTGCTGAGTAGGCCTATTGAGATTTGAAACACGAGTCTGTCCCGGGAGGTATGCTTGGCACTACCCTTCTGATACACACGTGGATTCAGTGGCATGCTCTTCCGCTTGCACGCGGGCGCGCGCGCACCCCCCCCCCCCAAGTCACACTCCACTGGAAATTTCAGGGCCTGCCCCTGCTGTGCGCCAGCAAAGGGCTGATACCTCTTCACATAGACCCAGACAGCAGAGCCCATACAAATGAGGTCCTGGATTTAAAGTGTGACGCACATGCGCGAATGCAGACTCCCGAACTGGTTCAGTCCTGAACTGATGCCTTTATTTGGCCGCATTTATTAAGAGTCGGCCAGATGCCACTTAATGGGACAGGCATGGAACCCAAGAGAGTGAATAAAACCAGAAAGCCTGCCAGACAGCACTTAAAGTTGAATGGAGGAGATGGGGACAGAAATTATCAATTATGCCATAAGAAAATAAACAGTAACCTGACAGCAAGTGCCGCTGGGGAAGGGGGGAGCTTTATGGGGGGTAGTACCAGAGGGGTACCCTGAGGGGTGGCCTTGAGGCTTAATCCTGAACAACACCAAGAAGCAACCATGTGGAGAGAAGCAGGGGATGAGGTCAGAGGAGCGCTTGGAGTGAGGTGAGGGTGGGGAAGGGGGGCCGGCAGGACGTGAGGTGGGAGGGGCTGCAGAGGTCAGACCTCAGTGGAACGTGGTAGGACTAACCCAGCCTAATTTACCTGGGATTGGGAAGTTCCCGGGACCCAGGACTTTCAGCGCTAATACTGAGACAGTCCAGGGCAAATCAGGATGGCTGGTCCCCGTAGGTAGGAGTTTGGGGTTTTCTTTCCTTTTTCCTTTTCTTTGTTTCTGTTTCTTTCTTTCTCTCTTTCTCCCCCTCCCTCCCTCCTTTCCTCTCTTTCTGTCTCTTTCATGGCTTGATTGAGACATAATTCACATGGTGTACAACTCGCCCACTCTGAGAGAGTACAATTCAATGGTTTTTAGCATATTCACAGTTGTACATCCATCACCAGTCAATTTTAGAACATTCCCATTATCTCAAGGTGTTCAGGTTTTCTCCTGAGGACAATGGGGGCCAAGGGAGAGTTCTGAGCGGGGGAAGGAGGGGACCCCTGCAGCCCCTGGGGGCACAGATGGATTGCAGGGGCAAAGGGGGAAGCTGGGTGACCCTGAGGAAGCCAGGACCCCCTCTAGCTTTTCAGCCTGTCTCCTAGTGGTGAGAATCTGTAGGGTCTACTGCCCCTCACTGTACTCAGTGAGGGTGACCGGGGTCTACCGCTGTTATGGGCTAAAGGGTGCTCTGCCCACCTGCTGGGGGAAAATGTATATTCAAGCCGTAACGCCCAGTACCTTAGGAGGTGCTTTTATTTGGAAATAAGGTCATTGCAGGCACAATTAGTAAAGATGAGGTCGTACTGCAGTGGGGTGAGTCCCTAACGCAATACAAGTGGTACCCATGTCTGTGACAGCTGCATGAAGACAAGGACACGGGGGAACGTCTGTGATGACAGAGGTAGAGACTGAAGTCCTACCACTGCAAGCCAAGGAACACCAAGGTCTGCCCGCAACCACTAGAACCCGGGGAGAGGCAAGGAGAGCTCCTCTCCTCCAGGTTGTAGGAGCACAACCCCGCCGACACCTTGATCCCAGACTTCTGGCTTCCAGGACTGTATGACAATAAATGTATGTTGCTCTAAGCGACCCAGTTTGTGATGCTTTGTTAAGGCAGCTCAGGAAACTCATTCACCCATGGAGGAGCGTGGCATCAGAGTCTTGGGGCCATGGAGAAGGTGTGAATGTGGGCTCTGGATGGAGGACGGCTGCCTGGGGAGGAGGACCAAGTTTTGCACTTGAGCAGGGGTGGTGATGGTGTGGCCTGTTGATTCTGAGAAGAAACTCTAACTGGTTTCCAGAAAGGCATCTTAGGGAGGGATGGGGTGCAGGGGGTCCTCCCAGCAGCATCTTCTCCCGGGGCACTGTGGGGGACACCACAGCTGCTTGGGGGAGGGAGCAGGGGCTTTCCTCCTTGCCTCCTGTCCCCTCGCTGGACTGGGGTGACAGATCAGAAAAGACAGCTCAACTTGGCATTGGTGATGGAGAGACAGGAGTCCCAGAACTTCTTGTCTTGGGGCCTGGAAGGGGAGCCAGAGCCAGGGACAGTGAGTAGAGGAAGGGGTGGAAGTAGGCTAGCTGGTGGCACTGCAGGAGCCCTGCGACCCAGCTTCCTCTTCTCCCACCACCTGCAGATGGTAACTGTGTTTCCAGCAGATACGGATGGGCAAGACGGGAGGTGGCAGCAGGAACACCCTACACTGTTTCCCAATGGTGGGCTGCAGAGCTCACCTGAGCTGCCCTACTGACCTGTCCTCTCCCTGCCCTGCCCAGCCAACCCAAGCTCCCCGCTGTGGGGACACTGCTCTGGTGGACCGCTGCACCCCACTTGAAAGTCCTTACGGCCCAGTGAGTCCTGTTGGGCCAGCAAGGTCCAAACCCAGGTCACCCTGCCTCCTACCTCAACGGCCGCCCCGGCATCACGCTGCAAAAACAATTATCTGGATCATCTTTATGGGGCTTAAGCTTGGGTGGGAGCAGATGGGGCATGAGCTGCGGATTTGGGGTTGGGTATCTGCTCCCCCCGCCCACACCCCAGTCTCCTAAAAAGCCTTCTCTGTCACGGGGCCGGGGCAGAGGCCAGCAGAGACAGGGACAGGGCCCAGGGGAGGGGAGCACGGACCATGATGGACCAGGAAGAGGAGGATGGGGGCTCGGCTGCCTGCGACAAGGTAAGCAGGCCCTGCCCCCACACCGCCTCCAACTCAAGGGCCCATGAATGACACGACTAATTAGTCTGTATGGCACCTAATTAGCAAGGGGGTCTCCTGGGACCCCTGACCCAATTGCTGCTCAAGATGGTGCAGGTGGTGGGAGGGTCCGGGGGTCTATAACCCAAACCCAGGGCAAGGGTCAGGGTTCTCAGCGCCGACCCGGTGAGGTGGGGGATGCTGGGATTCGGGAGCGGCCTCTGGAACGTTCCCCTGGCTCGCATCCCAGCCCCCAGGCCACCAGGCGGTCAGGCCCTAATCTAGGACGGCAGGATGCTGGCCCGGGCACCTCTCCCTTGAGGCAGCATCACGTGAAGTGGCCCTGCTGGAAGGGTCCCTGGGCTGGGGTTGGGAAGGAGACTTGTCTCATTCAGAGCAGCTCTGCAGAGCAGCACATTGGAGGGGACCATGGTGAGCGCCACGGAGGAAGGCAGGGCAGGCCCGGGGTCAGGTGGCAGCCGGCTGGTGAGGAGGGGAGTGGAGGGGTCTCCCAGCTGACGGGCCAGCTGGACTGAGTCTGTCTGTCCCCCAGGCAGGCTCCCCGGACCAGGAGGGCTTCTTCAACTTGCTGAGCCACGTGCAGGGCGGCCGGATGGAAGAGCAGCGCTGCTCACTGCAGGCGGGGCCGGGCCCAACCTCCGAGAGTGGTGAGACTGGGCAGGGGGTGTAGGGCAGCGGGTGTGATGTCTGAGGGGTGTGAATGGGCACGAGGCAAGGGGCTACCTGGGGGACCTATGGGTGAGAGTCAGAAAGTGAGCAGGTAAGTGAAGAGAGATGCCTGTGGGTCTGGGAGCCTGGGGGTTAGCGGGAGAGACAAGCATGCTTCCTGGAGGATGTGAGTTGGGGTGGAGGGGTGGGTTGGGGGCTTCAGCCTGGCTGTGTCCCCTGGAGCCTGAGTTCACCCCTGTGGCCTCTGCTCCATGCAGAGAGTGGCCCTGCCCCCGAGATGGATAGTCTCATGGACATGCTGGCCAGTACCCAGGGCCGCCGCATGGATGACCAGCGTGTGACAGTCAGTGCCCTGCCTGGCTTCCAGCCTTTGGGCCCCAAGGTAAGTGATGGTCTGTGGGGGCTGTAGAGAGACCAGACAGGCTGAGCCCTCTCACCCTGCCTCCCACCCCCGGGCAGGAGTGCGTGGGGCCCCACCCCAACCTCTGTTCATCACATGTTCCTGGGAGCTGTGCCTGGAAGAAGCGCCCGCCCTGGGCCCCTGCTGGTCACAAGGCCGATCCAATACCCCAGCTCAGAGGGAGGACGAAGGCCCAGACAGGGCTGAGATGGGACCAAGGTCATGCAGGGGGCATGTAGAAGTCAAAGCCGTGGTGGGAACCCAATGGTCCTGCCCCCAAGTCTGAGAGCTTCAAGGAGGCCAGAGAGAATAGACACTCCCCCTTCCTGGGAAGACTCCCCTAGGGTGGAGGGACACATCTGTCACCACTGTGTCTATGTCACACGTACTCAACCACAGCTTGGGTTCTGACCAAGATCCCAGTGAGATCCCCAAGACCCACCAGCTTCCACCCAAATGCCACCCCAAATATTGAGTAACTACGAGACACAGAAGCTCAGGGATGGTGAGGGAAGATGGGGCAGGGCAGGGCGTGGGTGGCCACCTGCACCCTCCTTCCAATGTTTATGTCCCCTCTGACCAGTCCCTCCCTCTGCCTGACCCCGTCTTCATCCACAGGATGGAGCGCAGAAACGAGCCGGGACCCTCAGCCCCCAACCCCTCCTCACCCCTCAGGACCCGACTGCTCTCAGCTTCCGTCGGAACAGCAGCCCCCAGCCCCAGACACAAGCCCCCTGAGGGCCTGAGGCATCCTGGGCCCCACGTGGCCCCCGAAAGCAGACAATAAAACACTTCCACGAGTGACAAAAGAATTGTGTGTGTGTAATTTTGTGGGTGGAAGGGCTAGGACTCAGGCACTTGGAGGTCTCAGGAGCTCTGCTGGGCAGCACGAAGGAGCTTCTCCTCTCGCTGTTTCCGTATTCTCTCTTTGAATTCTTCTAGCTCTTGGCGCTGGGGAAGTGGGCGGGGTGGGAAGGAAGGAGGGGCATACACACCTCAGGGCCTGGACCTCTTTCCCACCACTCTACCCCCTAACCCCCAAGACCATGGCTTGAGCTCAGTGTCTACACTGTGCCAATTACAACCATTGTTCAAGTGAGAACAGCTTCAATCTTCAGGAAAAGGGTAATAAGAAACTCATGTGTCCCTCCACTGTCAGTTCTCTGTCCATGACTGAGGCTAAAATTTTCATTTGAGTCCACCATGGCCACAAGGTCCCAGGGCCCTGCATCCTCTGGTGGGAGGAAGACAATGTGGCTTACCTGGTCCTCCTTCTCAGGTGGCCACAGCTCCCTCTGTAGGGACAAAGTCACAGCTGGAGCCACAAGCTAGAAGCCTCCAGAGCCCTACACCCAGGGCAGGGTTAACCCATGGGAGGCAGACACTGGTCCCCAGCAAGTTGGTGCCCCATTCCCTCCCCAACCCCCTGGAATGAACCCATGACCACTCTCCCTGTGCCCACCTTGCGCTGTATGACATAGTGCTCAAACCACTCTGCCTGATTGGCAATCCAAAACATAGCCACAGGGAAGGTGAGGTAGACGGTCATCTGGAAGGGCAGGGGCAAGATGAGCAAAGCCAGGAATTACTCCCCCTCTCACCCTGTGCAGAGGTTGCTCAAAGCCTGGAAGAGCATCCTCTGGCAGAGACCAGGGGTGCCTCCCCAGAACCCCTGCCAAGAACCCCACCAAGGGTACAGAAGCCACACACCTTAAAGTCTAGCCCCCATAATCCAAAAGCTCTTATTGCTAAAAGCCACCCCCTCCCCAAGTCTGGAAGGCTTCCTCTCAAAGAAGGACACACACACACACACACACGCACACTCACCAGCCCCAGGCGCACAAGAGCTCATACTACAATAAAGGTATCTCTTTGAAACCTCATTATCCCACCCTCCAGTCAGATCCTGGAGCAACCCCAGATCCAGAAGGCCTCATTCTTCAGTCTACTGTCCTAAGCCTAGGAGTCTGCCTATCAAAGAGACGCACACACAGTGTAAGTCCAAGAGCTCCCCCAGGGTCTGAAGGCTTCCTCCTTAGAGCCCCCTTCCCAGATCACCCCTCTCGGAGGGCTTTCCTCACATCAGCCTTCTCAGAGCCCCGAACCCAACCCCCCCCCCCCGAGTTTCCAACCATAAAAGTTCCCTTTCAAATCTCAGGAGCTTTCGTCCCAGAACGCCCTCTCTCCGAGGCCCCACTTTTCAGAGCCTCTTCCTCCTCCTCCAGAAAAACCCGGCGCCAGCCGTCCAACCACTCGGGTGCTCACTGACCCGAAACACCTCCAGCTTCACCCCCATCTTGCTCCTCCGAGGCTTCAACGCCGCTTCCGCCCAAAGCCAACCAAGCAGCAACACAGCAGCTCATTGGGAGTCCGAGGGCTCCACTGCTGAACCTGATTGGTCCGAGGAGCTACAGAGTAACGTCATCATCGGGCGCTTCTCTGCCTCCGGTATCTGGCAAAAGTCAACAACGCAGGCCGCGCAGTCGGGAAGGGTTCAGCCAATAGGAAATGAGTCTAGCTTGAGAAGGCGGGCCTTCAGCCTAGACGTCATTATCACGCGACTCCTGCCCGTACCTGGAGAGCCAGGAAAATGGTGGTGATGGCGCGACAGTCAAGGCCCGAGCGGCCGGACCTTGTCTTCGTGAGTCCGCGGCGGCGTTGAGGGTGGCCCGCGTCGGGGCATCGGGGCCTGGGTGCCTTGAGGGGATGGAGCCTGGTCTCCCGGGGGATCTAGGCCAAAGCTGCGTTGGCATGAGAGCAGCGGGACCCTTACGGGCCAGAGACGCGAACTAAGCTGGTCAAGAGCAAAGGTCTGGTGTCGGAGCTTAGGTGGCCTGAGTAAAGAGCTGCTGTCGACGTTAAGGGCTTGGCGTCCTGGGCCTGGGGCGGAGATGGGAACGCGAAGGGAGTAGGAGGGAAAGGAGACATGCGTATCTAAATCTTGAGAGGCCTGGTGTTTGAAGTAAAGGCCTGGTGACCAGTGTAGGGCTCTGGTTTCAGTGGTAAAGTCTTGGTGTGTTAGGTAACGGTCTCGGTCTGGTCCTGAGCGTTATAGTTTCCGGGATAAAGGCTTCGTATCCGGGCGAGGGGAACCCTGGAGTCAGAAGTAGAGACCTGGTGATGTGGAGCTGATCAGGCGATGGCCAGTGGAATCCTGAAAAGTCAAAGACTTGGTGTTTGGATTAGAGACCTGACATCTTTGCTAGATTCTTGGCGTCTAGAGTTAAAGGCTGAGCCTTTTGTTCACACCTTTCCTTCTGAGATAAGGGTCTAGCTTCTGAGTCCTGCGGCAGAGTTGAGCTAGACTCTGGCTAGTGGGAGCCGGAAGTCCCAGAGGTCTGGTGTCTGGGAAGAGGCACGTTGTGAGGAGGAAAGGCTTGGTGTCTAGGGCAGAGGCCTGGCGTCGGACCAGGGTGTTAGTGTCTAAAAAGTGGTGGTCTAGGTCAGAGAGGTGGTAGCTTGATTCTGAGGGCCAGAATAGTGATGTTTGGGTGACAGTCCCATGTCGGCTTAGGACCCTGTGACTGAGGAGTCTGATGATCTGGGTCAGATTGTAGGCAGTAGAATTCTGAGGGGTAGAAGTCTAGACCAGAGTCCTGGTATCTGGGCGTCTGGTGACCAGGCTCCAACTGTGGGGAATGGGATCTGGGACATGGGTAGAAGTCTGGAGTTTGGAGCTGAATGGTGCCGGGCTCAGGCTCTGAGGGCAGGTCTGTCTTTTCTCCACACCCCGGCCCTGGCAGGAGGAAGAGGACCTTCCCTATGAGGAGGAAATCATGCGGAACCAGTTCTCCGTCAAATGCTGGCTCCGCTACATCGAGTTCAAACAGGGTGCCCCGAAGCCCAGGCTCAATCAGCTGTATGAACGGGCACTAAAGCTGCTGCCCTGCAGGTGGGAATGGCGACAGCTGCCCTGCCCGCTTCAGCCCCACCCCGCTTTGCCCAGTCATACCAGAACCAGCTAGTAGAAGTAGGATCCAGATGATTGCTATGTGTTACATCACCGAATATACGTCCTGTGATGAGTTCACATTTTCCCTGATGTCCCAAACCTGTCCCCCCATCACAGAGACTTGTCACCCCTCCCCAGGCCCCTTCTCCCAGCACTTGCCTCATGGGGCAGGGTTCTGGGGTCCATAAAGCTGACCATTCATTGTCCACCTGTCCCCCAGCTACAAACTCTGGTACCGATACCTGAAGGCACGCCGGGCACAGGTGAAGCATCGCTGTGTGACTGACCCCGCCTATGAAGATGTCAACAACTGCCATGAGAGGGCATTTGTATTCATGCACAAGGTGTGGGTGAGGTGTGGCTGGGCCAGGGGATGAGTGGGGAGGCAGACAGAGCAAGGGGTTGGAGTCCTGTTGCCTCTGCTCATACAAGGTTGAGCTGGACTTAGTTCCAGTGGGGCAGGGGTTCTGGGTCCCACTGCAGTGGACATCTGGTGTCTTTGTGGCCCAGCTGTGGTGCCAGCAGCTCCAACCCTGCCTCTCCCCACACCTCCAGATGCCACGGCTGTGGCTAGATTATTGCCAATTCCTGATGGACCAGGGACGCATCACGCACACCCGCCGCACTTTTGACCGTGCGCTCCGGGCATTGCCCATCACACAGCACTCTCGTATTTGGCCCCTTTACCTGCGCTTCCTGCGCTCACACCCTCTGCCGGAGACTGCTGTGCGGGGCTACCGACGCTTCCTCAAGGTAAGCCCCCGAGAGGATGAGGTGAGGCTCAGGAACTTGGGCCAGCTCCCAGGTCAAGACTTTCCAAAAACTGGCTCGTTGGGACACTAGCCCCATGAGGGATGTCCCCTAACAGACAGGATATGGGAACAAGGCTCTCTGAGACAGACAGGCTTTTGTTTGTGAGTTACTTGTTTATTCTCCAGATAGTTTGCTAACACCTGCTCCATGGTCGTCTTGGCAAAAAGCTGTGCACGATCTGACTGCGTAAACCAGAGTAAAACTGCAACATGGGAGGGCAAGGAAGAGGAGATGTAGACTAAGGGAAAGCATGACAGGTGGGGCTGAGAGTTGAGATCCAGACAATGTGAGGGTGCTGTGCAGTTTTCCCTAACTTAACAACGTTTGTTATGCATTGTGAAATCCTTTGCACAGTGCTGTTTGGGTAGGACACTTGTGATGAAATCAAGGCCTGTCCTGTGCCGGCTGGACCACAGGTGTATAAGCCAGACCAGTTGGTGCTGGGGCTGGAGCATTGGGGCCCAGGCTGGACAAGTATGGCTAAGGCTGGGTCTGCAGGGCTAGCTCTTGCCCAGGAAGTGGTGATTGGCTAATAGGAGGCCGGGAGTGGGAGGGGACACAGTGGTATGTCCCCGTGGCCCCGCTGATGGCTGTTGGGTGGGTTGGTGCCCAGCTGAGCCCCGAGAGCGCTGAGGAGTACATTGAATACCTCAAGTCGAGTGACCGGCTGGACGAGGCGGCACAGCGCCTGGCCACTGTGGTCAATGATGAGCGCTTCGTGTCCAAGGCCGGCAAGTCCAACTACCAGGTGGGCCTTGGGGTGACGGCCGGGCGGGAGGGCTCACTCCCTCGAGCTGTGGCTGACAGTCCTCCCTGCCCCCTGCAGCTGTGGCACGAGCTCTGCGACCTCATCTCCCGGAATCCAGACAAGGTGCAGTCACTCAGCGTGGACGCCATTATCCGCGGGGGCCTCACCCGCTTCACCGACCAGCTGGGCAAGCTCTGGTGCTCGCTGGCCGACTACTATATCCGCAGCGGTCACTTTGAGAAGGTACTCGGGCCCCCGGGGTTCTGCGGCTGGGGCGGGGCCTCCCTCCTTTCTGCTCGTATGCTGGACATGTGCTGCTCAGAGTTGCCTTCCTGGAGGCGGAGGGGAGACAGCCCCGCCAGCAAGCACACCCACCTTAGGTCATCTGGACCTGGGTCTCCCTGGCTGTGGCCTCAGACCCACTTTAGCTTGAGTGTCCTCGTTGGCAAAAGGATGGTGTCAGTCGCTCCCTTACCTCCCAGGACTCAGGCACTGAGTGGGTGTCTGGTGTGAGGGTCACTCCTGAGGTGCTGATGTTACTGTCAGTGTCTGTGTTGGCTTGTTCTCATCATCAGGCAGTGGCGAGCAAGCTTGGGAGCTGGGGGGGCGGATTCCAGAAGTCTCTGGAAGGTTGCTGCCAGGTTGGGGGGTGGGAGGGGCGGGGAAACGGAGGCTGTCAGGGCTGGAGCAGACTGAGAGGAAGGAGCTGTATTTGGGGCCCAGAGAGGGCGGTGAAGGACTGGGTAAGGGGGAGCCCTGCAGGCCTAGGAGGGGGCCAGCTGTGTCCCATCATGGGGAGCCCACCAGCCAGCCGTGAGCAGGACAGAGGCATGACCAGGTGTGCAGTTTACAAAGACTCTTCAGGCCAACACTTTAAGCAGAATGCACAGGCCAAGGCCGGCAGTAAGAGACTGGCCAGGGGCCTGCTGGAACCAGCTGTCAAGTGGGGACTGAGGGGCAGGGCCAGTTGGGACAGGGGTGGAGTGATGGCCCCTCTTGTTGGGGACACTTGTCATCCCTGCCAGCGCATGTCCTCTCATATGGCCTGTCCCCTTGGGTTGGGGTGGGGGAAGCAGTGATGGGAGAATGTTAGCTGGAGAAGGGGGTCCATCAGGGATGAGGGATACTTCGTGGCAATAATTGAGCCCTCCAGTGTCACTAATATCAGGAAATGCAAATCAAAACTACAATGAGGTATCACCTCACACAGGTCATAGTGGCCATCAGTAAAAAGTCCATAAAATGTTGAGTGCTAGAGAGGGTTGGGGGACAAGGCAGCCCTCCTACACTGCCAGTGGGAATGTCATTTGGTGCAGCCACTATGCAAAGCAGTGTAGAGTTTCCTTAAAAAATTAAAAATAGACTTACCATATGATCCAGCAATCCCACTTCTGGGCATATATCCAGAGAAACTCTTAATTCGAAAAGATACATGCACCCCAATGCTCATAGCAGCCCTATTTACAATAGCCAAGATATGGAAGCAACCTAAATGTCCATCAACAGATGACTGGATAAAGAAATTGTGTGTATATACAATGGAATACTCAGCTGTAAAAAAAGAAATAATACCATTTGTAGCAACATGGATGGACCTAGAGATTATCATACTAAGTCAGACAGAGAAAAGATAAAACCTTGTGATATCACTTATATGTGGAATCTTTAGAGAAATGATACAAATGAACTTATTTGTGAAACATAAACAGATTTACAGGCATGGGAAGCAAACTTATGGTTACCAAAGGGAAAAGTGATGGAGAAGGGATAAATCAGGAGTTTGGAATTAGCAGATACAAAGTACTGTATATAAAATAGATTAACAATAAGGTCTTACTGTTTAGCACAGGGAACTACATTCAATGTCTCGTAATAACCTATAATGAAGAAGAACGTGAAGGATATACATATATATGACTGAGTTACCACCCTGGACACCAGAAACTAACACCACATTGTGAATCAAGTATACTTCAATTAAAAAAGTAGTGAAAGTAGTCATAATTGAGCCCTCCATGGCAACCTGAGGTTAGGGTCCCTGCACGGTGGCAGGTCAGTGGGTGGCAGGCCCTTTCTGCATCTCACTCGAGTCCCACGGTGACTGCAGAAGGGGCTGTCGCTCTCAGTTTACTGATGAGCTGAGGCCCCCAGATCACTCCAGCAGGGAAGGGGCGGGTAGGGCTCCTGCCGGGGGCCATATGCTGCAGAAGCTGGGCAGGCCCCAGGGAAAGGCCCTGCAGGGCTTCCACTTTGGGGCTATTGCCAAGGACAGTGCTGCTGGATGCCCTGTGTCCATGTGGTACGCACACGTGCCTCTCCCCCGCCGGCTTTTTCCTGACAGCCCTCCCTGTCCCCTCAGGCTCGGGATGTGTATGAGGAAGCCATCCGGACGGTGATGACCGTGCGGGACTTCACCCAGGTGTTTGACAGCTATGCCCAGTTTGAGGAGAGCATGATCGCGGCGAAGATGGAGACTGCCTCGGAGCTGGGGCGGGAGGAGGAGGGTGAGCAGGAGGGTGGGCCGTAGGGGTCGGGGGAGGCCAGAGTGGCTGGCCAGGGGAGACCTGGGTCTCCGGGTCAGTTAGAGGCCATCAGGGAGGGAGCCTGAATGGACGGTGCGGGTGGGGCCCTGGCGAGTTGACACGACTGGGGACACATCTCAGGCTTGGGCTGGACCCTGGTAGGAAGTGGTGGCCCAGGCCAGAGCTTGACAAGGAAGGAAGGCTGAGGGGAATGAGGGTTGCTGGAGGGGTTTCCAGAGTAGCTGAGGCCAGGGGCAAGTGTTTGGTCAGGATAGCCCTGGGGCAACTCAGTTGGTGCCTGAGGGGAGGGAGTGCCGGGATGGACAGTGGGGGACCTGGGGGCAGGAAGAGAGAGAGCAGAGAGACGGAGGAGGCTGCACGCTGAGACCCTCCCGTCTGTTCCCGGCCCTCCCTGGGGGTCCCAGATGACGTGGACCTGGAGCTGCGCCTGGCCCGCTTCGAGCAGCTCATCAGCCGGCGGCCCCTGCTCCTCAACAGCGTCCTGCTGCGTCAGAACCCACACCACGTGCACGAGTGGCACAAGCGCGTGGCCCTGCACCAGGGCCGCCCCCGGGAGGTGCGTGACGGCCCACCCCTGAGCCGCATCCCCCTCCCCAGCTAGGGCCCCAGTCCCGCCTGACCCGGCCCCTCCTGTGCAGATCATCAACACGTACACGGAGGCCGTGCAGACGGTGGACCCCTTCAAGGCCACAGGCAAGCCCCACACGCTGTGGGTCGCGTTTGCCAAGTTTTATGAGGACAACGGGCAGCTGGATGACGTGAGTGCTGGGTGTGCATGTTGCCCGTGCGTGAATGCAGTTGCCTCCTCCGCAGAGCACTTGCCGGGGGGCAGGGTCTCAGCCTGGCCTCTGCCGCCCCGGCAGGCCCGCATCATCCTGGAGAAAGCCACCAAGGTGAGCTTCAAGCAGGTGGACGACCTAGCCAGCGTGTGGTGCGAGTGTGGCGAACTGGAGCTCCGGCACGAGAACTACGACCAGGCCCTGCGGCTGCTGCGGGTGAGCACAGGCCCAGGGTGGGGTGGGGTCCCCCTCGGGGTGTGCAGCTGGGGCCTGGACGCCCCAGAACACTTCCCCCTGCCGTCCCTGCAGAAGGCAACGGCGCTGCCTGCCCGCCGCGCCGAGTACTTCGACGGCTCGGAGCCCGTGCAGAACCGCGTGTACAAGTCTCTGAAGGTGTGGTCGATGCTGGCCGACCTGGAGGAGAGCCTCGGCACCTTCCAGGTGAGCCATGGGCCAGGAGGGGACCCCCGCCCGGGGTGGGGCCCCTGACTCAGCCCCAGGACATGCTGTGACCCGCCCCCTCCCGGCAGTCCACCAAGGCCGTGTATGACCGCATCCTGGACCTGCGCATCGCCACGCCCCAGATCGTCATCAACTACGCCATGTTCCTGGAGGAGCACAAGTACTTTGAGGAGAGCTTCAAGGTGAGGGGGTCCCGGGAGGCACTGTCCCCTACCCGGCACCTTGGGCACTGGGTTAGTCTGCTCAGACTGCTGTGGCGAAGTATCGCCAACCGGGTAGCTTGAACAACAGAGGTGGACTTTCCCGGTCCTGGAGGCAGGAGCCCGAGCTCCCAGTGTCGGCAGGGTTGGTCTCTCCTGAGATCTCTCTCCTTGGCTTATGAAGGCCGCCTTCCCTCTCATGGTCATCTCTGCGCATGTCTGGTGTTTCTCTGTGTGCCCAGACCTTCTCTTACAGGGATTACAGTTGTATTGGGACAGGGTTTACCCTGATGATCTCATTTTAATCTAGTTATCTCTTTAAAGACCTCATTTCCAATACAGCCTCATTCTGAGGTCCTGGGGTCAGGGCTTCAACACTAACTTGAGAGAACACAGGTCAGCCCGTCGCAGCCACAGTCTCTCCTGTGTCTGTGGGGTGGGGGTGGGGGTGCCATGTAGATGTGTGGGGGCTGTCCCTGCCCTGCTGCTCAGGTGATGGGATGCAGGCACGTGGTGTGTTTTATGTGTGCGTCTATGTGTCCACGTGGCGAGGCCCTGCACCGCTGCCCAAGGTTTTGGTCGTATGCATTTGGGGACTGGCATCTACACGGTCCAGGTGGTCGTACACATGTGTGTGTGCTGCCCCTTTGCCTGAGTGGGTGAACCTCTCCCAGGGCACTGGGCTCCAGTGTCTGCAGATCTGAGGATCCCCCCACTTCAGTCGTAATGTCACCTACTAGTGAGCCCTAGTCCAGCTGTCTTTGGGGTCCTTGCTGCTGAAGGGGGCTGGCAGGGAGCGAACAGACCTTCGTGGCTGTACCAGGACTGCATGACCATGACTGCAGGGAGGAGCCCGACGGGAGGAGTGGACAGGCAAGGGGCTGCTTACCGAGCCTGGAGGAGATGGGCAGTCTCCGGGCAGACAGGCTGCCAGAGGGTCTCCCCCTGTGGACTCGCACACAACTCCCCCTCTCCTGGCAGGCGTATGAGCGTGGCATTTCGCTGTTCAAGTGGCCCAACGTGTCTGACATCTGGAGCACCTACCTGACCAAATTCATTGCCCGCTACGGGGGCCGAAAGCTGGAGCGGGCACGGGACCTCTTTGAACAGGCACTGGACGGCTGCCCTCCCAAATACGCAAAGAGTGAGGAGGGCCAGGCCGGCTCGGCAGAGGGCGTGGGGGGTGGGGCGAGGCGGGCCCAGCCGTGACCTCCCGCAAGCCCCTGCCTGCGTCTTGTTCCATGGCAGCACTGTACCTGCTGTACGCGCAGCTGGAGGAGGAGTGGGGCCTGGCCCGGCACGCCATGGCTGTGTACGAGCGCGCCACCAGGGCCGTGGAGCCTGCCCAGCAGTACGACATGTTCAACATCTACATCAAGCGGGCGGCCGAGATCTACGGAGTCACCCACACCCGCAGCATCTATCAGAAGGCCATTGAGGTGCCCCCTACAAGGGGTGGGACGGGGTGCTGGGGGACCCTCGGGGAGAGAAGGGGTCCTGCTGGCAGGGGATCTGAGCACGCCCTGCGCACAGCGGCTGGGGGAGCCCGTCAGCCTGGAGACCAGCTCAGTGTTCTGGGAACCACCTGAGCTCCCCCAAAGGGGTGGCCCCTCCTGCCTCACATCGTGCCCCCACCCTCTGATTGCCCAGGTGCTGTCGGATGAGCATGCCCGGGAGATGTGCCTGCGGTTCGCTGACATGGAGTGCAAGCTCGGGGAGATCGACCGTGCCCGGGCCATCTACAGCTTCTGCTCGCAGATCTGTGACCCCCGGGTAGGGCCGGGCCGGGCCGGGCCAGCGGTGTGGGAGGTGCCGCTGAGCCGGCTGGCTCACGCCTGTTTTCCCACCGCCCCTCGGCAGACGACAGGGGCGTTCTGGCAGACGTGGAAGGACTTCGAGGTCCGGCACGGCAACGAGGACACCATCCGGGAGATGCTGCGCATCCGCCGCAGCGTGCAGGCCACTTACAACACGCAGGTCAACTTCATGGCCTCCCAGATGCTCAAGGTGTCGGGCAGCGCCACGGGCACTGGTGAGCTGCTGCGGCCCAGCAGTGGCCTCCTGGGTCTGGGTGCCTCGGGCACAGACTGGGGACACCCAGCAGCACCCAGAGTGAGGCAGGCGCATAAGGCAGTGGCCTGAGCGTGGCTGAGGACAGCCCAGCTGTGTGTCTGACCCCCATGCTTTCCCCAGTGTCCGACCTCGCCCCCGGGCAGAGTGGCATGGATGACATGAAGCTGCTGGAGCAGCGGGCCGAACAGCTGGCAGCCGAGGCCGAGCGTGACCAGCCCTCGCGGGCCCAGAGCAAGATCCTGTTTGTGAGGTGAGGGTGGGGGCCTGAGGCCTGGCAGGGCGCCAGCCTGCTCTTCTTCCTGGGTGGGTGGGGGGCAGCAGGGGAGGTGCAGGGAGGCTGTGGGGGTGCTGGGCCCAGCTGAGCAGTGTGGCTCTCTCCCCCGCCTGCCCCCCTGCCCCAGGAGCGACGCCTCCCGGGAGGAGCTGGCCGAGCTGGCGCAGCAGGCTAACCCGGAGGAGATAGAGCTGGGTGAGGACGAGGACGAGGACGAGATGGACCTGGAGCCCAACGGTAGGAGGCCAGGCAGCCAGGCAGGGTGGTGGGTGGAGGCAGGGGCGGGAGTGTGACCGTGTCCTCTTTGTCCTCTCCCCTAGAGGTGCGGCTGGAGCAGCAGAGCGTACCAGCCGCCGTGTTCGGGAGCCTGAAGGAAGACTGATTCCCACCGCCCCCCTCAGCCACCAGCCCCCCAACCCCCAATGAAGCTTGTTTGTACGTTAAGGTCTGAGCCTCCTTCCTGCTGCCCAGGTGCCTGCAGGGATCGCCTGCTCAGTGGCGCCCTGCACCCCCCCCCCCATTGGCTGGTGTGGGAGGTGGGGCAGCTGGGCTCCAGGCCAGAGCGCTCGCCCCACCCTCGCCCCGCAGAGCCAGTGCTGGACTCTGAGAGGCCAGCCTCTCTGCCGTCTGAGGCCCCGAGCCTGGTGGCGGCTCCACCTCCCTCCCTGTCAGCAGGTAGAGATACTGGGCTTCCCCACCACAAACCCTTTCTCCTTGGGCGAGGGCACCCACCTCCCCTCTGGAAGAGACTGATCTGAGGGCATCGGAGGCAGGCAGGCCCCGACCCGCTCCGCAGTCTTAGCAAGGCATTTCTCTGGACCGCGGCCAGGAGCCAGATCTCAGCTGTGGGCCACGGCCAGGGTGTGGTCCTTAGTCCTAAGCTCTGGGAAGCCATTAGCAGGCTCTAAACTATTAAGGGATTTTCAGCATTCAGGGACTTAATCAGATTTGTGCCCTGACAGGCCAGGCAAGCTGCTGTGGGGACCGGCTTGTGGCAGGAGGTGACTGGGGATGTTGGGAGGCCCAGGCCGTTGGCCTGACTGGGGGGTGGTCACGGGGACGGAGAGAAGTGAGTGAGACAGAGGCCACCAGGAAGTGGAGCGTGCAGGATTGGGTGTTTGGGAGGCTGGTTCGGCTCCCAGGCTGCAGGGAGACAGGAGCTGGGCCTGGCCCAAGCTTGTGGCGTAGTTCCTACATGAGACGTCCGGCCAGGGAGGCAACCGGACCCTGAGCCATGTTGCTCAGGAGAGATACACAGTAATCCCTGGCCCAGAGGCGGTCACCCAGCCTAGAAACGTAGGCAGGTGGCTGGAGGAGAGATCAAGTTTAGCAGTTGGCCGAGGACCAAATGCCAGGGGAGGCCAATAATAACAGCCACCGAGGAGGAAAATGAAGCCAGTGGGGGCGGGGAGGGCTGGGCAGAGGCCTCACGTGCCCAGGAGGTCAGTTAAGAGGCTTCTGGGAAGCAGCCGTGGGGCCCTGGCAGGGAAGTGCTGGACCTTGGCCGGAGCCGTGTCCAGGCCATTGAGGGGGCAGAGGAGAGGCTGGAGCAGGCTCAAAAGCTGACAGGAGACAAGAAAGTGCCAGCTAGTAGGAAAACCCTCTTAGGCAGAGATGTTGCTGGATTCCTCAGGGAGATGCCAATGGTCGAGCTCTCTTTAAATTACTTTATTCAAGAAGGTGGGGAGGACAGACAGAGGACTGAGCTGAGCCCTGAGTCCCTGAACCTCCCAGCTCAGCCCCCACAGCAGGATGGGACGGAAGTTAGGGGGTGGGGACTCCAGCCCCACCCAGACAAGGCCGGGGACAGACAGGACCCAGGAATACCGATGGACTGTCCTCTAGGCTGTCCTCCAGAAGGGCGGCGGCCGGAGCACGCGGGGCCCGGCCTGCGGACCACCCAGGGCTATTTGGGGGTGCTGCCGCCCTTCTTAGGAGTAGTGGGCTTCTTGCTCTGCCAGAGGTGTCCCTGGATGGTGAAGGCGTCCACGCTCATGGACATGGTCTTGGCGGGGATCTGGGTGAAGCGCTTGCGGTCCGAGTTGTACTTGTAGATGCCCTCGACCATGGCGGGCGTGACTGTGCGGGGGCCGTAGCCCGCCAGCCGCGACAGCTCCTCTGTCTCCCCCGACAGTGTGTAGAGGGCCCGGAACTGGCAGCTCGAGTCTCGGAAGAGGATCAGGAAGTGGTTGGCCTTGCTCTTCTCAATCTCCTGGTGGGCGGTGGGAGCGGTTAGCCAGCCCCGGGGGGCCCCCGACCTACCCGCCGGCCCCCTCGTCCCAGGCGCTGGCGCACCTCGAGGATGCGGTTCTTCTGCGGCTCGTTCACCTTGCCCGCCAGGCAGCAGTGTGACAGGGCGTTGTGGATGATGAACTTGTTGGACTTCGCGCTGGGCTCCTTATACAGCCGTGGCCCTAGGGGGCGGGGCGGTCAGCTGGGATGATAGTGGCGGGTGGGGTGTTGCAGGCAGGCCGGTGCTCGTCCCCCAAAGCCCCACCTACCTGTGTACTCGGGCACCGAGGCGGGGGAGGAGGCGTTGCTGCCGTTCTCCCACTCACGGTCACGGCTACCAGGCAGGCGGCTTGGGGACATGAGGCCGGATGGAGATGGAGCCCTGCAGGGGGAAGAGGTGGGACAGGGGTGCAGTCAATGGTGGACGAAGCCTCCTGGCCCATATGCCGTGGGACTGGGGAAGGGCAAGCCCAGAACACGGCACAGTGGGACATGTACACGTATGTTGTACATATGTGCCCCCAAGTCCACGCAGTGCCCTCTCCCGGCCCCAGGCACGCTGGACACTCAGGCAGAGAGGCCTGTTCTCGGATCCTGTCAGGTATGCGTCCTTTCATCCCTTTGGTGGCAGATACACTCATGCCATGTCACACTGCTAGGTCTGTGCGCTCCATCTCACACACACACAGGCCACCTGGAACGCAGGCGCCTGCCCACCAGGCCGAACTCACCGAGATGTGGGCCTCTTCACACCGAGGTTATTGGCCTCATTGGCCACAGTGGACAGTGACAGGGTGGACTGGGAGTAGACTTTGCTGAGCCGAGAGCCTAGGAGTGGAGGGTGTCTGGTCAGGCCCCACCCAAAGTCCCCTAACCTCTACAGATGCCCGCAGGCCTTGCCTAGCAGGTGGTGGAGGGAATGTGGGGCCAGCCCTGCCCAGGCCCCTCACCCTGTGCAGCCCCAGCCCCAATGGGGACTGGCCTCCCCCCCCCACCTGTGCGGGAGGGGTTTGCCCGGTGAGCCTCACCTCGCTGCAGCCTGCACATCCTTTTGGAAGTCTTGACCCCCATGAGCCCACATACTGGCCCCTACCCTGCACCCCTGCAGATGTACCCCCCACCTCCCCATGTAACCATGGGGGCCTCACCCAGCAGGCCTCGGGCTGGGCTTCGAGCCAGGGCCGAGTCATCACAGCAACCGGAGCGTGGCCGGGGGGGTCTCCGTCCACCCCGGCCTGGCCCCCCGCTCCCTGCAGCCCGGGGCCGCAGCACCTTGTCGAGGTCATCCATCAGCTTCAGCTGGGCCCGGCGTTCGTACTCGAGCCGCGTGAACTCCCCCCGCCGGGGGCCCACCTCCTCCTCTGCCGAGGTGCGGGCAGCAGGGGCTGGGGTTGCTGCAGGGGCCGTCGGAGCTGCAGGGGCTGGGGGGCTGGGGGCCACCTCCTCCTGGGCCAGCCTGCAGAGCAAGGGAATTGAAGCAGTCAGATAGGTCACAGGGTCACTGGTGGCAGGGGTCCCCAGACTGGGCCTGGCCTCACCTCGCCGCCTCCTCCCTCCGCTGCTCCCTCTCGGCCTCCTGCCACTGCTTCCGCCGCCGTGCTTCCTCCGCCCGCCGCTGCTGCCGCTCCAGCAGGCTAGCTCGTTTCTGGGCCATCTCGTCTTCGGGCTTGTCTTCATCCTGGGGGCAGGCACCAAGTCCAGCTGTCCCTCCCCTGGTTTGGCTGGAGTCTGAACTGTTGACCCAGCCTGCCAGCCACTCACCTATCCTTTAGTTTTTGTAATCGATCTGAAGGCATTTGGTTAGCACTGGCTTTGTGCATAGCCCCATGCTGGGTTCTGGGCACACAAAACACTTAACCCAGTGGAGAAGATGATCACATATCACACCAACAGTGGTGAACACTAGCAAAAGCTGTGATCAGCTTACACCATGGGCAGGGACCTATCCTAGCCTAGGGACACCAAGAGAGGCTTCCTGGAGGAAGCAACCTTGGAGAATGAAGAGAAGAACTGAACAGGGTTGGGGTGAGCGGTGAGGAGAGCGTTCTGGGCAGGGGGAACAGCAAATGCAAAGGCCCTGAGGTCAGAACAAGCCTGGCAGTGTAGAACAGCAGGGAAGCCGGTGTGGCTGGGATGATAGCATAGGATGAGGTCAGAGGTGAGCTGAGCTTAAGGCCATGGGAAGGACTTTTATTCTAAGAGCCAAGAGGAGCTACAGAAGTATTTTAAGTAGAGGAAGGACAAGGTCTAATTTACATTAAAAAGTTTGGCGGAGAAGGGAATTCTGCATTTATATTTTAACAGTACTGGGGATCAAAACCAGGACTTCGTGCTTGCTAAGCATGCGCTCTACCACTGAGCTATACCGTCTCCCCACCCCAATTTGCATTTTTTTAAAAAAAAATCTTGCTGACTATTCAGTTGGAAATGGCCAGGGATTGGTGTGGTGAGGGGTGGGCGGTGGAGACCAATCAAGGACAGGATTGCAGGTGTCCAGGTAAGAGGTGGTGGGGTGGTCGCCAAGCTAGGAGTGCCAAGAGGAGGGAGAAGAGTGATGGAACATGGGAGAGTCAGGAAGGGGGACTGGTGGGGCCATGCTGGTGGGGCGGGTCAGGGGAGGATGGTGAAGGAGAGAGCAGGAGGGAGGGGATGCCCTGGAGGACCCTAGCCCCGTTTGTCCATCTATTCACTCCTGTCCACCTGGCTGTCACTCTCCCATCTATCTGTCCACCCCTGTCCATCTGTCTACCCACCCATTCTCCCTCTGTCTATCCACCCACCCCATCTATGTGTCCATCTGGCCACACACACCTTGTCTGTCTGCCCACTCCCACCCGGCTAACCACCTGTCCACCTGTGGCTCCTCCACCAGCTCCATTTGTCCATCCATTGGAAAAGTCCTATCCAGGTGACCAGCTGTCCACACACCTCCCCCTCCCTGACCATCCACCCATCTACCCACCTGACCCCTCCCCCACCTGCTCAGGTGACTCTCACCTTGTAGAAGAATCCCAGCCCAGCTCTGGGCTCTCCCTCTGAAGATGCCTCTTCTTCTAAGGAATCCTCAGCACCAGGGGGGCTCCCGTCCCCCTCGTCCTCAGCCGTGGGCTCTTCCAGGCTGCCCAGCGGTATCTCGATGAGGCCAGGCCGGGCTGCGGGCTCCTCGGGAGGCGGCCCCTCGGTCAGGAGGATAGAGGAGCGTGTCTGCACAGGCACCTGACTCGGCGAGAACTTGCGCAAGTGGGGGAGGCTGTCCACATCGTGGGGAGGCGTGAGCACCCTCGTCAGGGGCGCCAGCCGCAACTCCGCTGGCCGTGCGTGTTTCGGGCTACGGGGTGTTGGGCTGGGGCCAGGCCCGGGGCTGCGCCGGGTGGCTGGGGTGCGCCGGGCGGGGCTGGGGGACGCGGCTTTGGGACCCGATGTGGGACCAGGGATGACCCACGCAGCGGGAGGTGGAGCAGGCCCTGAGGCCTCGGGTGGGGCCAGGAGCCGCTGCTGCTGGTCCGTGAGCCTCTGCATGTCCCGTTGCAGTGAGCTCAGCGCTGCACTCAGCTTGCTGACTGCCCGGTTATAGTCCCCCAGCCCTTCGGGGGGCACCGGGCCCAGTTCAGGCGAGAAGGTCACTGCCTTCGGCCGTGGGGACGGCTCACCCTGGCCCTCGCCTGCCGGCCGCTCCCCACCAGGAGCCAGGCCTGGCTCAGCCTCCGCCTCCCCGCCGGCCTCCCGTGGCTGCACCTGCAGGAAAGCGTTCTTGCCCAGTCGCTGGCGGTGCTTGGCAAAGATGGCCTCAATCCGTCGCTTCTGAGCCTCTATGGCCCGGCGTTTCTCCTCCAGTCGGGCTCCAAGCTCACTCATCTCTGAGCTCAGGGCCTCTGGTGCCACTGGAGTGGCCGCCGGAGACCCTGCCTCAGCCTCGGCCTTCACCAGCTGCTTCTTGCGTTCAGCAAAGCTGGTCATCTTCACTTCAGAGTTGCTGGCTGCGGGGGACGAAGCCGCTGCTTTCGGGGAGCCCTCAGGCAGGGCTGGAGGTTTTGATACCTCCCCCGCCAGGCAGGGAGATGGCTTTGAGGGGCCCTCAGGGTGGGGCAAGTAGGCAGGTGCTTTGGTGGGCCCATCAGGCAGTGGTTTTGAGGATCCCTCGGGTGGGTAGGGGGAAGCCAGCGGCAGTTTGGAGGACCCCTCAGGGGAGTGGAGGTAGAAGCTGCCGTCAGCAGCCCCATCCGGGAGCAGCCGGGGCTCGGCACTGTGGATGATCTGCAGGGCCTCCTCAATGGTGGGCAGGTCACCAGTCTCCGGGGATGGCTGGGCAGGGGTCCGGGCTGGCACGGAGCGTGGGGGGCCCAGGCTGTCTGAGCTGACCGAGCGGAGCAGGACAGGGTCTCCCATGACAACATCCACGTCGCTGTCCAGGCCAAAGGGGGTGCTGAACGACACAGCCTGGGAAAGGGGACGGCTGGGCGGCCAGAGGGAGGGGTCAGCCCCTGGGACAAGCTGAATCCCACCCTAACCCCACCTGCTCCAACACCCGGGCCCCTGTGAGGTGCTCACCTTAGCTGACGGTTCCAGGCCTTCCCGAGTGCCTCCATGTGGGACATGGACGGGGAGGACTTCAGTGAGCCTAGGGGTGGGTGAGGAGTAGTCAGGCAGTGGTCACTATGGGGTCACTGGGGACCCTGGGTGGGGTCAGCCATGGGGTGTCAATGGGTAAGTCACTGATGTGTCATTATGTGAATGGATAGCTGGGGGCCATTTGGTGTCACTAGGGGGTTCTGTTGAGCCACTGGGGAGGTCACTGTGGGGGTCAATGAGTATCACCAAGGAGTCATTCAGGTGCCAGCGGGACCCAATGGAGGACTCATGAGAGACAGCAAGAGGTCAGCTGGGGCAGTCTTTGGGTGGGGGTCTCCAGTGACAAGCCATCCCCCTGCCCTCACCTGTGGATCCACGGAGTGGGGACTGGGGGCCGCCGGGTGACAGAAGTGGGTGGCGGAAGTTGAAGACAGGAGAACTGCCAAGAGATGAGCATCAGTCAAAGGCTCCCACCCCTCTTCTCCCGGGAGTAGAGACCAGAGCATCCCCCTGCCCTCGTCCCAGCGGGAGGAGGAGCCCGTCCCAGCCACGCAGCCTCAAACCAATCTGGGAACCATACCTGCTGCCGCTGGTGTTCTGAGGGGGAGAGGCCTCTGTGGCCCTCGGGGAGGCAGCTGCAGCACAGAGGGGAGGGTCAGGCAGGGCTTGGCCTCCCCTCCCAGCCCCCTAGCCCAGAACCTGGGGCCAGGCCTCACCATGACCATCAGGCAGATCTTTGACCTGCACAAAGTCGGGTTTCAGCACCTCAAAGCACATGAACATCTCTGCTAGCAGCACCATCAGGTTGATCTGGAGGTGGAAGGCAGGGTCAGCCAACAGGACCCCCACAGCCCTGGACCCCCGCCTTTACCCACGGGGCCCCAAGATGGCCTTACCTTGAGGGGCGGTGGGACATAAAGCAGGTCCTCAAGAGACAGTGGGCAGCCCCGAGGAAGGCGGGAGGCACAGAAATCCTGCACCAGCTGGAGGTTGTACAGGCTATCCGCCACAGACATGGGGTCCTTGAGGCACACCTCTGTAGGGACAGGATGCCTGGGTCCCCAACTCTAAGGGAAGGAGGACGGGGCCCCGGGGAAGCGAGGGCCCAGCAGCCAGCACCCATGGAGGACTGCCTAAGAGCAGGGCCTTGTGCTGGGCCCCCTTCACAAGGTGGCCACTGTGAGAGGGCTTTCCTCAAGCCTCTGCGTCTGTTCTTCCCACCGCCTGGAGCGCTAGTCTCCAAAGAACTCAACTCCAAAAGCTTTTCTTGCCCACCCAACATCCAGAACTCTCCTCTAGATGAATTTATTGTCTTTCTCGCCCAGCTAGGCCGTGAGTAGCCTGAGGTCAGGAGCATGTCTGTATTGTTCTGGCTGGACCTCTGCTGCCTAAAACAGGATCTGGCACACAGTTCGCACTCTATCAATACTTGCTGCAGGAATGAATTGTATGAAGCACAGAGAGGTTTAGACACTTGTGAAAGGTCACGCAGCTAATTAGGGGAAGAGAGGTTCAAACCCAGGTCTGCCAATTCTCGGAACTGTACTCATAATCACTGCACTACTCCAGGGACAGAGGCCAACGCCTAGGACAGGGGCTGGCTCAGGCCCATTCACTCACCCTCGAGTCGTAAGAGCTGGGGACAGTAGCAGTGGATTGTGGCGGCCAGTGCAGCCCCACTTGCCAGGTCCTGGAGGCTGGTCACGGTCGGAAAGCAGGGGGCTCGTCGGGCCACGGCCCGGTCCTTGCGATATCGGATCTGTGGGTGGGAGTTGGGTCAGGTCAGGGGTCAGGCTGGCCTCTAGGTCAGCAGTCATGCAGGCTGGATGGGGAGGCCTAGGGTTTCCGCCACGAGGGGGCGTGAAGCCGGGGGGTCCCAGAGCCAGAGTGGGGGGCCAGCTTGGAGCAGGGGAAGGGCAGCAGCAAGAGGCAGAGGAGGTGTCTGCGAGCAGCCAGGCCAGCAGCAGGGGCTGAGGGCAGGGACTCCTGGGACCCTGGGGCGGGGGATACGTTACCATGGGGGGTTTGCTCCCCGACTCCTTCAAACAGAAGGCAATTGCGTGCTGGGGGGGGAGAGGAGCAGCTGTCAGCAGGGCAGGAGGGGTGCTGACTTGCTGGGCCCCCAAGCGCACCTCCAGGGGGAGAGAGCCCTGACCCCATCCTGAGCCCTGGCCATCCAGCTCCGACTGGGCTCTGGCCGGCTTTGGGGACCCCAGCTCCTCCCAGCCTGGAGGGACCCCACAGAGCAGCCTCTCATGCAGGGATTCCTCTCCCCCCAAAAGACCCAGGCCCCAGCTGGGGAAGGGGATGCAGAGAAAGCAGGTAGGCAAAGGAGAGGAACCCCCATCCCAGGCCCCCACGGTTGGGGGAGGAGACCCTGAAGTGAGCAAAGGCAGGGACTTCAGCCCAAAGCCTCACCCCACCTGCAGTAGGCACCCCCCTCACTGCACATCAGGGATGGACATTCCCTCCCCCCAAATCTGGGAGCTGGGAGCTGTTTTTAGGGAAGCTGGAGTCTCTGGAAGGTTCTTCTACCCTCTTTTGGGTTTGAAGGTCTTCCTCTTGGCTAGCGGGATCCCCATGTGCCCTGCCTGGTGGGCTCAAGATCCATGTGTCTGGTGGGCTGGGGGCCTCCCTTCAGAAGCAGCAGAGGTCTCCCCGCCTCAGCTCAGGCGGACAAGCTGAGGGTGTTCTGCCCTCCTGATTCACGGGAGGGGAGGGTCATCCCTGTCAGGTAACCGCAGAGAAGTCTGTCCTCTTGGTTAACAGCACATTCCCCTTTTCCTGTGGTCCCCAGAGGGTTTCTCTCTGCCCCTCAGGGCTGGGGCCCCACTTCCTTTGCTCACATCTGAGGGGAGGTAGGAGAGGGAGCAGGACAGGCAGGCAGAAACAGACACACAGACAGACAGAGCGACCAGCAGGGCAGGCAGACGGGGCAGAGAGATGGCCCCACTTACAGGAACCAGCTTCCAGTACCAGCGTGTGGGGCACTGATGCCACAGAGACAGAGGGAGAGTGGCGGGAGCGGGCAGAGGGGAAAGGGTACAGGGAGAGAGAGAGACAGAGTCACCTCCAGCCCCCAGTGCAGGAATGGCCTCGAGGTGCAGCCCCACCCTGTCACCCAGCCCTCAAGGGTCTGCCCTTCTTTCTGCCCATCCATTGCCCCAGCCTCACCGAGGGCTGGGCTGGGGCCACCCCATCTGCAGGGGCCACGGGGGATGCTCTCTGGGCAGCTTCCTGCTCTGTCTTCTCCTGCAGCCGCCGGATGGTCTGCGGAGCAGGGAGAGGTCAGTGCTTCAATGTCTGGGCGATCCTGGCCTCCCCCTCTGCTGGCCTGTCTCGCCCAACCCTACCTACCGTGTCCACCCAGAAAAGAAGCTTGTGCTCCAAGCTGGCCAGGGCCAAGGGACCAGGCAGTGTCTTTGTCCACTCGAAGGCGAAGGCAACCATGAGGGCATCAATGACAGCTAGGTGGGCTCCCTGTGGGGGCAAGGGCTGAAGGGTGAGACCGGAGATGGGGCTGGAGGCTCCCCTCCGCCTCCCAAGAACCCGGAGCTGGGAGGGGCTCGCAGTGGAAGGGCCAGGCTTTGAGGTCACAAACTAGGCCTTGGGACCTGGTGGACCATGTAGGCAAGACCTGGGGTCCAGAGTACCACCTTCGGGGCAGAACCAGGCTTGGAGGGAGGGGCCAGACCTGGTGGGCGGGGCTGAATGGGCAGGGGCGGGGCCTACCATGAGGATAGGCTGGTGCTTCAGGTCGGCCTCCTGCACGGGGCGCTCAGGCAGCGCGGGCACCGTGCCCCTCCGAGCCAGCAGGGCCAGCAGCGCAGAGGGGCTGGGGGGTGTCTCGAGCTGCGGCAGCGCCTGGCGCCAGGCCCGGCAGTACAGCTCGGCCGAGAGCAGCAGCCGCGTCACCGGGGGCTTCACGTGCTCCTGCGCGTACTGGTCGGTGTAGAAGGGCTCCCACAGCTCCGAGGGCACATGCTCTGCGGGTAACGGAGGGTCAGGGCCACCGGCACAACCCTCCTCCACACACACCATCACAGGCCTCAGTTAAGGGGAGGGGAGCAGGACGGGCGAGTAGGGGAGTCTGCCTGAGGGAGGGGTGCCGGTGTTCCAGGAGGGGGGCTCTGCACCTCTAAGGTGAGCAGGTGGGAGAGCACGACGCCGCGGGGAGATGGCAGGCTCCCGGACCCGGAGGGGAGGGGGCGCGGAGGCCAGATGGGCAGGCCCTTGTCACCACCCCTCTCCCCTCACCTCAGGACTATAACAAAGACAATACCGCTTAATCGGTCCCCTAGGGTGCCCCACACCACTCACGGGGAGCCGGTTTGCCATACAATAGCCCTAGGAAGAAGCAGCCTGGGCACAAGCGGTACCTCGGCTTTACAGATGAGGAAACCTAGGCACTAAGAAGGAAAGTAACCTGCTTAAGGCCAAACAGCTCAACGCTGGGACTGGGATTCAAACCCAGGCCTTAAGCAGACTATACCCTCTCTCAGCCTGGACGCTGGGGTGGGATGAGCTGTGGAGTGGGGAGCTGGCTATCAGGGCATGGAATGGGGGAGGTGGACAGATTGCAGACATCTTGGGGGGGATCTGAACCTGGTGCCTGAAGGGAGCAGGGGTGGGGGGAGAGAAGCACCAGGGCTCCGTCCATGTGAGGGGAAAGACGGGGGTACAGGAGGGGCTGGGCTTAGAAGCAACCACGAAAACCCTGCCTCCTCCCTCATCTGAAATAGAGTGACAGGGCAGGAAGAGGCCTGAGGAGGCCCCATGTGGAGGGAAGGAGGGGGCGGCGGGGGCAGAGCCCCAACCAAGTAGGACCCAAGGGTGGGGAGGAGAAAAATCAGAACAAGCTGATCTGGGCAGAAGGAAGATCCGGGACATAGAGGAGGAGGTGACTGAGGCCAGTGTGGGTGAGTCGGCCTTCATGGGTTGCTGCTTTGTATACTGGGGTCTGAGTGTGTTGCTTAAAAATATTTGAACATGACGTGCCAAGCCTTTCTCAGGTGTCTGTCTTCACAGCAATGCTCCTCAGAGGCCCATGCCCTCACCTACAATGACCCGGGCATCCCTGCCTTCAGCCCCTGCCTGCCGCCTCCCACTCTTTCCCCACCCCCTAATATCACATGTGACTTTCCCACAGAACTCCCATCCCCTGAGTAGAGTTGGTCTCGCTGCCCCTCTCAGCTCAGAAAGAAGAGTTCTGCAGGTTCCCTGTCCTGCCACCCTACCCCCACCCCAACCTTCCTGATCTGCCCCTGACCTCCTAGCTCCAGCTTCCCCAAGGCCGGCTGGGGCCTTCCAACGCCCACTATCTCCCTTGGGCTCCCAGCCGAGCACCTCCTTCTTCCAGAAGCCTTCCTCCCCCTGGCGTCTCCCAGCATCCCATCGTTTTCTCTCTCCCACCACTCAAGCTGGGCCTCCACCCCATATGCCTCTTCAATGCCAGGCTCCTGACAGCACTGTCCCAGCAGCCTTGTCAATAGACAGGCCCCCTGCCACTGTGATGGCTTCCATGGCCATCTGAGCGCTGCCACCTGCTGTAGCCCAGGCAGTGTGTCCCACTGCCCTTTGTACATCACCCGTAATCCTGAGCATCTTGCCTGCTCTTTCTCTCTCTGTCCCCATCGCCCGTGAGAGATCGCCATCCTTCACTCTCCCCACTCCAGCATCCAGTCAGTCAGCTGGTTTCAACTTCTGGCATCCCCGAAGCCAAACGCTCCTCCCTCCCTCTCTCTCCAGCCCCTGGTCGTTTCCTGCTCCCATCAGCAAAATTAAACAAGTCTCTTTCCTGCAGGACTTGTCAGGGCCTTGGAGGCAACAACTTGAGCTAGAGCTACCAATAGCTAATGTTTATCAAATACTGACTTGTACGAGGATGTCTCTGCCTCGGCGCAAGTGACGACCGGGGCTGGATAATTTTGTGTTCAGTGGGACTAGGGGTACGGGGAATTGGTGGGGTGGGGTGGAGGGGGAGTGCTGCCCTGTGCGCTGTAAGATGTTTAGCAGAATCTCTGGTGTCTCCTCACTAGATGCTAAGCCCCCTCCTCCCAAGCAGTGACAACCAAAAATGTCTCCAGACACTGCCAAATGTCCCCTAAGAGGCAAACTCATCCTCAGTTGCCATTCACCGCTCTCCACTGTAAAACGTATACTGAGCACCTGCTATTGTCGGCCAGTACTGTCTGACAGAAATACGATGCGAGCCACAGACTGTTTAAAATTTTCTAGTAGCCCCATTAAAAAAAAAAGTACAAACATGTAACATTAACTTAGCAATATCTTTAACCCAGTGTGTATCCAAGATATTATCATTTCAACATGCAACCAATATAAAAACATTATTAACGAGCTATTCTACATTTTCTTTATTGTACCAAGCCTTCAGAAGCCACCGTGTATTCTACATTTACAGCTCCTCGAAGTTCAGACCAGCCATGTAGCCCGCGTGGTTACCGTACTGGGCAGCATGGCTAAAGCACAGCCAGCTCTCGTGACACCCCTACACCTCGCACACGCATTTGTCATTGGCTCCTTACGAGACGTATTCTTATCCATTGTACAGATGAGAAAACCAAGGCCCAGAGAGCTAAGATAACTTGGCCAAGATTACACAGCTAGTAAATGTTGGCGCTGGTGCCAGACGGGACCCTAGTTCCCTATGCATCACGCATAGTGCCTGAGTGCCTGGCAGTGGCCCAACACTCAACAGGCATCAGTGAAGAGTCCCAGAGTTCATGAACTCTGGAGGCATGAGGGACTGCACGTGGTGCTTCCCAAACTCACTGAAAGATGGTACCCTTTCTTATCTCTGAGCTAGAATTCTGCAGAGCGCCTCCCCCGCTGCATTCCTGCCCAGCATCCTCACACCTGTGCCCTGGGGCCACCAGGACTCCCTCCCTCCAGCCACTATTCCCCCCAGGCAACTGCACGATCCGATCTCATCTTGTCAGTCCTCAAACACCTTCTGTGGCTCCCCAGTGCCCTCGGATCCCCATCCACAGCCTGAGAGGGCCTCCTCAGTCTCCCCAGCCTCCCTCAACTCCCTGCTCTCCCGGCCACCATGAGGACCCGCACAATCTTCTCGGAGAACTCCCTGTTGGTCCACACCCCAGGTCTGTGCGTGGTCTTCTCCCCCTAGCAAACTCCTACACACCCTTCAAAGTTCAAATGCTCCCTCCTCTTAGGAGCCTTCCCTTCTCCTCCTCTCCCTGGAAGATTTCAGGGATTTCCTCCCCTGGGCCCCTGCGCTAACCGCCTCTACATCACAGACTTTGTCACTCTAAGTGCAAAGATCTGGTTTCAAGTCCCATCCCCCTCTCTCCGGAGTCCATCCCCATCCTCTCTATCCTGAGTGCCTGGCACTGGCCCAGCACTCAACAGGCATCAGTGAAGAGTCCCAGAGTTCATGAACCAAGCAGCGCTCTGCTCCCCACTTCCTTCTCTGGGTGTCCCACCTTCCTCAATCCCCCTCTGTGCATAGAAAAATGGGTGGGGGGCAGATTGAACTTGAACCTCAGAGAGGATGTCACACAACACAGGGAGCTGGGTCAGTGAAAATAGAAGTGGGTGAGTCAGGGCACCTCCTCAGGGGACCTCACTTGTCTTTCTGCAAAATGGAATGTTAATTTCAGTTCTGTCCCCTGGCCAGGATGGATGAATGTAATTATTAATAATAAAAAAAAAACCACCAATCACAGCAGCAGCATAGCGAGATCCACGTAGCGTGTACTGTGTTCCAGACACAGTGGGAAGAATTCTGCAGTCAGTTTCTCTCAAGAAACCTTGTGAGGAAGGTACTGGGACCCCAATCACCCCAGCACTGTCCTGGCCTTTAGTGGATGCCTCCTGGACATTTGTGAAATGGATAAATAAATGAACAAATGCCATCTTTTACAGAGGCGTAGACAGAAGCTTAGATAATTCATCCACATCCTGGTGGAGCTTGGATTCAAACCCCAAAACTCCCAAAGCTGAGTCCTCTGTGGCCTCATAACCTGGGATATGAGGGACTGGGGCAGATCTGGGTTTCTCTCCACTCATCCCCTCTCTTCCTCCTTGGGGGTAAGTGGGCCTCAGAGTGGGCTCTGCAATGGGAGGGTGCAGGGAAAGAGATTGGGAGAGACAGGCTAGGGCGGAACCAGGAGACGGACAGCTGTCACCAAGACCCACACCCAGAACAGGTTGATCTGGGAAGGCCACGGAAGGGGGGATGGGCTGTGCCCAGCTGGTGCCAAGAGCAGTGGGAAGGACCAGTGGGAAGGTAGGGCGTCCCCCCTGAAGGCCCAAACCTTAATTAACTCGTCTTCCCCATGGCCAGGCCCTGGCTCCCAGCTCTGGCATGGGGCCATGACTGAGCCTGCCCAGGGCCTGGAATATCCTAGGGACCCACCCGCATCCTGGCCTCTGGGGTGGCCCGAGTTCACACGTGTGGGCCTGGGGGAGGAACCGGGAGAAGGCCCTGCACCTGGGCCCCCATCCCTGACGATCTTGGATAAGCCATTTCCCTTCTCCTGGGCTCGCCCGCCTCCTAGGCAAAATGGGGCAATAAGTCACAGCTGCCAGCCGCTGGCCGGAGCCATGGAGGCCAAAGAGGGGGGGTTCCCGGAGTTCCCCTCGCCGCCCGCAGCGCAGGCAGGGCGGACGCGAGGTGTGTGTCAGGGGTCCTGGACGTGGGCGGGGGTCCTCGCGGGCGCGTGATGTGTGTTAAGAGGGGGAGGGCGTGCCAGGCAAGGCCCGCACCGGGAGACACCACCGGCCCGCAGACCCTGCGTGGCTCACCTGGGGGCCGGTACGCCCGGGTCCCAGCGAGAGGCCGGGCCGGCGGCCCCACCCCCACCGCGCTCCCGCAGCCGGGCGGGCAAAGTCCAGGGCCCGGGCGGAGCAGGAAGCCCAGAGGCCCGGCGCGCAGCGGCCTGGGCCCGGGGACCCCCGGCGGCCGGCGCTATTGTTCCCACGGCCCCGGCCTCCCCGGCGTGGCGCCCCGCCCCCCGCACCTGCCGCCCCCCCCAACCCTCGGCCCGGTACCTGCGCCCCCGAACGCGGTCCGCAGCACCCACGCCAGGCTAGCTGCAGCCTTGGCCCGCGAGAAATCGTACTGGTCCAGGGACTTGATCTCAGGAACCAGGAAGGTCCTCCGCAGCGGCCCGGGCCCGGGGGGCGCCGCCTCCACCATGGCGGCGCCGGGGCTGCGGGCACCGGCTCCGCGCTCGCTCGGGCTGGGCTGCGCCGCGCTCGCACCCGGACCGGGCCCGCCGCCTCCGCCGCCGCCGCCGCCGCCGCCGCCACCACCAACGCCGCCGCCGAGCCAGGTGCGGCCGCTCGCGCTCACGACGCAGCGTCGGTCCCGCCCCGGGGCGGAGCCCAGGTGCGCCCCGCCCCCGGCCCTGGCCCCCGACAGGGTCCCCTCGCCTCGCCTCTCCCCTCGCCGCAGGGTGGGGCGGGCCCAGACTGCGGTGGTGGCGGGGAAGGCTGCGGAGGCATGTGTGTGCGCGCGTGCGTGTGTGCGCGTGTGCGCGCGCGCACCGGGGAGGATGAGGGACCCTCTGCTTGCGGGCGTGTGTGCCGGCCCGAGTGTGTTTCCTTCGATATGAGTGTGAGCCGGTCATTCCCGGCCTGGAGGCAGCGTGCACGCGGGTGCACCTGTTTCTGATTGTGTCTTATGAGCGTACAAGAACGTGTGTCTGTATTCTTATCAATGCACGCGTCTCTGGACGTGTTTGGGTGGTGAAGGAGTGTATTTGAGGGTGTCTGCGTGTGCGTATCTGTGAGAGCGTGACCGGGTGGTGTGTGTCCTTGTTTTTGATGTGTGTTGTGTGTACAAGGAGCTGTATTGTATAGGTGTCATCGTCCTGAGGTTATAGGAGTGGTGTGTGTCTAACTGTTTTGTTAGTGCATTTGTGAGTGTGCGTATTCGTGAGCATCTAAACGTACTTGTGTTTTGTATCTGGGCATGATTAATGTCGATGAAGGAGTAAGTGAGAGAAATTGGGAGTGTGTATGCAGGAGCGTGACTGCTTGTATCTATGAGTGTGGTTGAATGGCTGTTACTGGGTATATTTGCCAATGTCTGCGTGTGCGTTGGTTGTATCAACAGAATTTGTTGGGGCAGAGCTCCAACTGTGTGTAGGTGGGGTTGTACTTCTGTCCAGGTGCATTGGTATATATGAGTGTGGTTGTGTGCACATGGGTGTGAGCCATTTCGGAAGGTGTTCTGTGCATATATGTGTATTTACGTGTGAGTGTATTTGTGGGTGACTGCTTTTGAGTGAATGATATGAACCTAAAGTGGTGTGGCAGGGTGTGGAAACCACAGAAGTGGGTATGGTTGTGTAAGAACACATTTCTGGATGCACTTGTGAGAGAGCAAGCGTGCATATTTACCTGGGAACTGCATATCTGTATGAGCAAATCTCTGTGTGTGTGTGATATATCAATTCTGATTGTGTATGTGGGCAAGGAGGTGTGTGTGTGAATATATTTGTGTGTATGAGCACAGCTTTGTGTACACAACTGCAACTGTGTGGGTGTTACTGGGTATATTTGTAAATGAGCCCCAATTTATGGGTATTTGTTTAATATTTGCTTGTGTGTTCTGTGGTGATTTTGTCAAAACATCTGCTGTGTGCCTCTCAGCTGTGTGTAACTGTGAGTGCACAAGTGTTTGTGTTTGTGGGTGTGTAAAGCTAGGTATTTGTGTGCATCTAGAGTGTCATATGTCAGTGAGACCTAGTGAGTGAATTCCATGTAAGGGAATATAAGTAAGTGAATTTGTGCATTGACGACTACACAAACACACACACACACACAGAACAAACAGTGTTTTCTTGATTATATAAAATCCTATGAGACATGAAAACAACATCAATGTCCACTGACAGATGACTGGATAAAAAAAATGTGTTGTATATATACACTGG
This sequence comes from Camelus bactrianus, assembly GCF_048773025.1. Lineage (NCBI taxonomy): Eukaryota > Metazoa > Chordata > Mammalia > Artiodactyla > Camelidae > Camelus > Camelus bactrianus. Next base: position 26,891,416 of record NC_133560.1, read on the forward strand.
AATAATACTTAGCCATAAAGAAGAATAAAATAATGCCATTTGCAACAACATGGATGTATCCAGAGATCGTCATACTAAGTGAAGTAAGCCAGAAAGAGAAAGAAAAATACTATATGACATCACTTACACGTGGAATCTAAAAAAAAATGACACAAATGAATGTATTTACAAAACAGAAACAGACTTACAGACATAAAAAACAAACTTATGGTTACCAGAGCGGGAAGTGGGTAGAAAGGGATAAATTGGGAGTTCGAGATTTGCAGATACTATTATATATAAAATAGATAACAAGTTTCTACTGTGTAGCACAGGGAACTATATTCAATATCCTATAGTAACCTATAATAAAAAAAGAAAATGAAAAGGAATATATTTGTGTACATGTATGACTGAAACATTATGGTGTACACCAGAAATTGACACAGCACTGTAAACTGACTATACCTCCATTAAAAAAAAATTCTATGAGATATGAAAGCACTACAGCATGTCAGGTTCCTGAGACCCCCCCTCCCCACCATGGTGGTCCCCGAGCTCATCCTTTGTAGAAATCCCTGGTCCCCTTAACCTGCATTGCACAGGTGTGTCGGAGGTGTGGGTCTCCTGGTCCAGAGCATGTGCTGGGCAGGGGGTGGGTGTGCCTTAGGGAGGGGAGCTGGGGCGTGGGCCCTCCTGTCCGGATGTGCCCGTGCAGGAGTGGGTGTGGGCGCCTGCACAAAGGGGCCAGTGTGGATGCATTTGAGCGCACGTGTGGTTGTGTGTGGTGCATGTGCCTGGGCCTCTGTCCTGGTCCCTCTGAAAGAAAAGGTCCCTTTTCCCACTGGGTTTGCATTTCACCATCTTTGGCACTGCCCGGGGATCTGGGACTCCCGGCATGAGGAGGTGTCCCAGCGGGGAAGGGCGTGGTTTCCTGGGAGCGTGGCGTGGCGGGTCCTGCCGGCACACACGTGCGTTTATTTTCCTGGGAAGTTCTCATGACCTTTGTGGACCCCAAGGACAAACATGGGTGAAGGCAGTGCCGGCCGCTTGCTGGCGCACTCGCCCGGGAAACACACTGTGACCATGCACGCTCAGGCTTCCCACCTCGGGAGGGCCTGGGGGCTTCCAGCGACGGTGGCAGCGTCAGACTTGGGCGCAATGTCCCCGCCACGGGCTCCCAGGGCCTCCCGCGGCCCAGCCCCCACACTAGGCGGACCGGAATGCCTGGCTGGGCTGGACCGCCCCTCCCACGCCTGCAGGAATCAAGGTCCTACCTACCCCTGGGGGCCTGTTCCTGCTGCCCGGCTAACTCCAGACACACTGGCTCCCCTGTGTGCACAGGGCAGCCCCCCCTGCCCCCACCAGCCCCCTCCGATCCTCCCCACGTCTTTGCCTCCCGCCTCCTCACTCATCTGGGGCCTTGCTCACATGCCTCCTAACTCATTAGATAGGCCCTGGTTATTAAGGTGGGGGTGAGGATGATTTAAAGGGTTTATAAGTCAAAGGTTCAGGACTAGGTTTGGCAGTTTGTGTGAACCACATCCCCCCCCCCCAAGTCATCAGCCAAATTCTGCATATGTGTGTACTTTGGGGATCATACTAACAGGTAACAATTCTTGAGAGTGTTATGTGCCCAGCACAATCTCCTTTAATCCTCCCCAAAAACCTAGCAGCATGAGTCTTATACCCATTCTACAGATGGAAAAACAGACTGACAGCCCAGAAGTCACATGACAAAGAGAATGGAAGGAAGTTTTGAGCCCAAGTCACCTGGACCCAGGGTCCACCCTGACTGGCCTAATTTCTCTAAATATCTATGACTTGGGTGAGGCCTTAGTTGTGGGGATCTTGGAGCAGAGGAGGAAGGTTGGGGTCCCCTCTCTGTACCTCCAGCCCATAGCAAACTGTGGTGATAGGATTCAGGTATGGCCACTGTTTTTGTCCTCCTTACCCAAACAGTAGCCCATGGTGACCCTTCTGAAGTTTGGCCAGAGTACAGGGAGATTATTATCAGATCCCCAGGGACCTCAGGGAGACATTGCTGAAATATTTCAAAATAATTTCAAAACAAAACAAAATAGTATTGTACTTGCCAAGAGCTGCCCCTGTCCTCATGACATTTGAATGTAGAGGCAATAACAAATACATCAAAGAGATCATTTCAGCAAGGGACAAAATATTGGGAACGCAATAAAACAAAGCAAGTGTGCCAGTGATAACCAGCCTGGAGGCTGCTTTAGCTTGGGACAGAGAGACTTTTTTTAGGAGAGGGAGATGGAATAGAGACAGGAATGGTAAAATGGGACAGGCGAAGGAAGCGCATTCCAGGCGAGGAAAGCTGCAAAGGCCCTCGGGCAGCCACAAGCTGCCCAGAAGGTGCCCCGGGAAGATCACTGTAGCTGGGGTGTCAGTGAGGCATGTAGAGGAAGACGCTGGAAGGTCTTGGAGTGCTTCTCAAAATCTCTCCAGTGCAGACCACTTTTTTTTGTTCATAAAATGCAATAAAAGAATGAATTTCTAGGGAAATAAAATTGAAAAAGACATGCATAGTGACAGAATGAGAAGGCAATGGGGGTAGGTCATTCCTTGGTCGACAGGAGCCAACTCAAAGAGCTTCCACGGCCAAAGCTGGAGCAATCTGAGAAACAAAATTAATATAGTATCGGAGTATAACCCCAGGGATAAAATAAATACCCGTGAGTTAGCGCTGATGCAAAGAAATGACCGAATACGTTAACAAATGAAGGACAGATGTGGAAGGATTCCAGATAATTTTTGCAGGCCCTCCACCCCTCGGGAAGGGTGGAGTGGCACGAGGTGAGTTCCTTCCAAAAGGAAACAGTGGAGAAACCTGACAAACCCAAGGTCGACACCAACAGTCATAACTAGGTTGCTAGCGTGTGCTCTAGAGATGATGTGATGCAAATGGCACTTTGCCTCTGTGATCTTTCTCCCCCTAAAGCCATAACCCTAGTCTAAAGATGAGGGAAATGCCAATAGAGAGAGGCATCCTCTTGTATACATGATCATACGCCTCAAAACTGTCAAGGTCATCAAAGATGAGGGACACTCAAGAAACTGTCCCAGCCGAGAGAATCCCAAAGAGACATGACAACTAAATATCATCTGGAATCCTGAGTCAGAAAAAGGTCATTAGGGGAAACTTGGAGAAATATGAACCAAAGATAGACTTTAATTAACAATAAATATGGTATCAATGTATCAATGTTGGTTTATTGATTGTAGCAAATGTCCCAGACTCTACGTGTGTGTGTGTTGGGAGAGGGAGTATAGGAAACTGTCTGTACTATTTGCTCAAGTTTTCTGTAAATTTAAAATTGTTCTAGAAAAGTCTATTAATAATAAAAAAAAAAGAATTTACAAAACACGCAAAACATAAGCCCATAGTCTATAAAATGACAATGTCCAGTTACCATAAAGTTTCTAAACACTATTATTTTCTTTACTCTCTCATTTGGACCTGTAATCAGCAGTTCCAGGACCAGTGCTGGTCTGTGGATCGATTTGAGTCGTTCTAGAACAATGTTTCTCACCCTGGGCTCTATTGACGTTGGGGAACAGGTCATCCTTTGCTGGGAGGACGCTGTCCTGCACATTGTAGGGTGCTGACCAGCATCCCCGATCTCTACCCACTAGATGCCAGTAGCAGCCACCCCTCCAATTGTGACAACCAAAGATGTCTCCAAACACTACCAAATGTCCCCCGGTTGGCTGAAATCGATCACTCTCCTGTTGAAAACCATGCATGAGTGCAGGTGACGAAGTCAGATCTGGAAACTTGGCCCAGAAAGACCTAAGGGTGTCTGCAAACCTCAGGGCTGCCTTGAGGGGCTTGGGATCTCTAAGACAATCCTGCTGGTGCCAGGTGGACCCTGGAAGCTGGGCTTAGGAGGCCCATCCTAGTGTGTGCTTTGGGGACAAGAGAGCAAGGGTTCAGAATGTACTGGGGACAGAGAATTGACAGGACTTGCTGACTGATGGGAGTAGGAGGCCAGGAGAGGAAGGGAGGAGTTTTGGGAGGTGCCCAGATCTCTGCCTTTCGCAACTGGGTAGATGGTGGAGTCATATGCCGAGATGTGGACGTGAGATGAGGGGCCAGGTTGGGTGAGGGAGGGGAGGATGATGAGTTTCATCTTGGACAGGTTGAGTTTCAGGTCCCGGAGGGACGTGAAGGAGGGCAGAAGTTCATGATCTTCTACATATCACCATGAGTAATACCCCATGTGTCTCTGCAAATGTACCATAGTCCCAAAGGGGCAATCTGGCCCCTTTCCTCCCTTGCACAGAAACACAATGGGAGTTGGAAGCCACTAAGATGTCCTGCAGCAGGTGAATGGATACATTAACTCTGAGACATTCAGACAATGAGATATTATTCGGTGCTGAAGAGAAATGAGCTGTCAGGCTAGGAAAACAGATGGAGGAACTTTTTAACATTCACGTTACTAAGTGGGAGAAGCCAGTCTGAAAAGGCTACGTACATACTGCCTGATTCCAACTCTATGCCATTCCAGAGAAGGCAAAACGGTGGAGAAAGTCAAAAGATCAGTGTTGCCAGGGGTTAGAAGGGAAGGAATGATGAATAGGTGGAGCACAGAGGATTTTTAGGACAGTGAAACCACCCTGTAAGATACTATAATTGTGGATACACTCATTATACATTTGTCCAAACCCACAGAATGTATACCGCCAGGAATGAACTCTAATGTCAACTATGGATTCTGAGTGATAATGATGTGTCAATGCAGGCCCATCCATTGTAACGAAAGTTCCACTCTGCAGGAGGATGTTGACAGTGGCAGAGTCCTGCCTGTACGGGGGCAAGGGGTCTCTGGGACATCTCTGTATTTTATGCTCAAATTTTTTTTGGTTTTTTTTTGGGGGGGGGTACTTAGGTTTATTTATTTATTTATTTATTTGGATAGAGGTACTGGGGATTGAACCCAGGACCTCGTGCATGCTAAGCATGCACTCTACCACTGAGCTATACCCTCTCCTCTCTGCTCAACTTTGCTGTGGGCCTAAAACTGCTCTAAAAATTTGTCTGTAATAAACACATGCAATGGACCCACATATAAATACTAAATAAATATCTGTAAATATATACTTGGACTTCTACCAATATACTCAATAATACCCACACAGTCACACTCACGAACACAAATGTTGTGCAGGCACACCCTCACACACACACTCAGGCACACACTCCGTATTGATGTAGGTCAAGGGAGGGGGGTTATCTCAAGTGTGCCTTCTGTCCTGTGCATGTCCTTGATGGGAAGAAATTTTCTGTCCTCTTCATTCCTTTCTTTCCCTTCCTCTGATAAGAGGAGGTCTGCAGGCAGACAGAAGTGAGGCAGTGTTTTCACAAGCAACAAAACAACAACAACAACAACAAACAGCCAGGAGGGTAAAGCTTAGTGGTAAAGCGCGTGCTTAGCTGGCAAGAAGTCCTGGGTTCCTCCATCAAAATATATAAATAAACTTAATGACCTCCACTCCCTGCCCCACAAAAACAAACAAACAAACAAACAAACAAACAAAGTCCAAGGTGATTGGAGGGAAAGGAGGCTGGAAGAAAAGGTACAGAAAGAAGGGGGCTGTGAAGACTGCTGGGGACTCAGTCCAAATGAAGGTTCTGAGGCAGCCTCTGAACTCATGGCTCTGCCCACCCACCCCTGCCAACCCCAGCTGAGGGACACCCTGGAAAAAGTAAATCACACTCAAACTCTGGGATCTTTTGATGGCCCTGTGGGAGCCCTTCAAGAGTCATGGTCAGGGCTGGAGATGCCTGGGTGGTGGGAGTCAGAGAAATTGAAGCCCTGAGGAAAATGAAACCCAGGCAGAGCAGGTGAGGGCTTCCGGAAGGTGAAAGAGATCCCCAGCGCTCAGGGTTGACGTGGAGGGTCTGTAGGGGAAGGAGTGGGTAGTCCCAGGAGATACAAGGACATAGTGTTCAACAGTGACCTTGGGGAAAGCAGTCCCCAGGGTATGCGTGTAGGGAGGCACAAGCGAGGGAGTCAGATTAAATAAATAAATAAGTAAACCCTCCCCCCAGGGGGAAAAAAAAAGACAGCTCGGGGGGCAGGAGTATAGCTCAGTGGTAGAGTGCATACTTAGCTTTTTTATCATTTTACCACTAAGCTATACCATTTTCAATAGCATCAAAAATATGAAATACTTAAGAGATAAATTTAACAGTGTGTGCAAGACTATATATTGAAAACTAGAAGACACTGTTGCGAGAAATCAAAGAAAGCCAAAATAAACATAGAGATGCACTATGTTCATGGATTAGAAAATTCAAGATTGTTGATATGTCAGTTCTCCCTAAAATGATCCATAGATTCAATGCAATTCCAATCAAAATTCCAGTAGGCTTTTTGGAGAGATTGATGCACTGATTCTAAAATTTATACAGAAATGCAAAGATTCTAGAATAGCTTAAGCAATTTGAAAAAGAAGAATGAAGTTGGAGGACGTAAACTACCTGATCTCAAGACATATTATAAAGTTGCAGTAAACAAACAAAATTATATTTGTATAAGGATATATATATATATATATATATATATATATATATATATATATATATATATATATATATATATATATATATAAGTGGAGTGGATAGAATGGAATAAAGTCCATAAATGTAGACTCACACATACATGATCAATTGACCTCGATAAAGGTGACAAAATAATTCAGTGAAAAAAAAAGATAGTCTTTTTGATAAATGCACAGAAACAATTATGTACCTATATGCAAAAAAAATGAACCTTGACCCTTACCTCACACCATATATTAAAAAATGTCAAAATAGATCATAGACCTAAATCTAGAAGTAAAAACTATAAAACATCTAGATGAGAACATAAGAGAAAAATCTCTGTCCTGGGTTTAGGCCAATATTTCTTAGGTAGGACAAACAAAAAAGATCATTCAAAAATGATACACTGAACTTAACACAAATGTAAAACTTTCGGTCTTTCAATAATACTGTTAGGAAAGTGAAAACACAAGCTCAGACTGGGAGAAAATATTTTCAAAACACATACCTGATTTTTTAAAAAAAATCTTGTATCCAGAATATATTAAAAAGTCTTATAAGTTAATAGAGACAAAAGCCCATTTTCCTCCATGGATAAAAGGTTTAAACAAGCACTTTACCAAATAAGTTATACAAATGGCAAATAAGTGCATAAAAAGATGTTCAACATCATCAGTCATGAGAGAAATTCAAATTAAAACTAGAATGAGATACCACTACATGCTCACAAGAATGGCTAAAATAAAATAAAGTAAAATATGACAATACCACAAATTGGCAGGTATGTAGAGCAATTAGAACGTTCATACATTGCTGTTGGGACTGTGACATGGTGTGACCACTTTTGAAAACAGTTTGGCAATTTCTTATAAAGTTAAACGCACACTTATATGATGCAGCAATTTCATTTTCCCACAGAAATGTAAGGGCAGGGACTGTATTTTTAATTTCTCATTACTGTAGCCACAGATTCCAACACGGTACTTGCATACAGTTGTTACAAACACTTGTTGAATAAATAAGGAAAGCCCATTTAACTCATTGACTGAGCTCCCGCTTTTATACAAAGACCCTCTTTACCCAACTCCTAGAAAGAATCTATAGAATTCAGTTTGGGAAATGCTGGCCCAAGTTTATCTTATGAGACAGTTTCAAAATGGTCACAGAGAGACCGGGCCTCTATCAGAATCCATCAGATGAGGTGAGAGGGTCCCGAGACAATGGAGACATCTTCAAATCCAGTTCACCTGCCACACCTGTCACTGTACGTTACAGAGGATCAGTCAATTTAACACTCTTTCCTGATACAAACTCTGAAACCAAAGCCAAAACCATGCTCCAGGTGAATTCCCACAAAAATTAGAAAAGGAATGAGGAAGGCCAATGTCACCTGTAGTGCTCAGTTTTATTTCTAGAAGTGCTAGCCAATGCAACAAGGCAGGAATCAGAAATGACAGGCAATTAACAGGGAACAGAGACAATCTGTCATTGACATGATTGTCTACTTAGAAAACCAACTGAAAATTATTAGAAATAATAAATGTGGCCAGTTACAAAATAGAAATACAAAATTCAGTCGCTTTTCTAAGTACCAGAGATAATCAATTTTTAAAAAATATATACTCATGCACAATAATAACAAAAATTGAGATAAAATTAACCAGAAGTGTGCAGGACAAGTGGAACAAAATTCTAGAGGGCTCATATTAAATGGAGGACTAAAATCCATTCCTGGATGGGGACTTTTTACTATAAGGTTGTTGATACTCTCCGGATTGACTTATAGATTAAAATACTTACATATAAAAATTTCAGTGAGCTTGGGGGAAGCCATTTGGGGGAAGACCTAGAAGGCTGACCTAGAATATATCTGGGAGAATAAATATCACAATAAAATTCTGGAAAAGAAGAATGAAGCCTAACATAAAATGACAATAATGTAAATAGTGTGGTACTATCATAAGAATAAAGAAACATTAATAGAAAAGAATAGATTCTAGTTTTAATCTATCTGTGTATCTCTCTTTTTATCTACAAAATGTAGCATAATTCATTATAATAATATTCAATAATAATTCATAATGAAGATTGCATTTCAAATTGGTGGAGAAACGATGGAATATTCAGTAAATGTAGCTTGCACACCTGGTTTACCACTGGAGAAAAGTTTAGTTCAAATCCTACCATACATTATGTAACAAAATAAATTCCAGATCAATAAAAGAATAAAGAGTAAAAATTGAAACCATATAATAAGTAGGTATAATCATATGATATCACTTAGATGTGGAATCAAAAAAAATGACACAAATGAACTTATTTACAAAACAGAAACAGACTCACAGACATAGAAAACAAATTTATGGTACCAGGGGGAAAAGTTGGGGAATGGATTAATTAGGAGTTTGGGATTTGCAGATACAAAGCTACTATATATAAAATAAATAAACAACAATGTCCTACTGTATAGCACAGGCAACTATATTCAATAGCTTTTAATAACCTGTAATGAAAAGGAATATGAAAAAAGTATGTATATATGTGTAACTGAATCACTATACTGTACACCAGAAACTAACACAACATTGTAAATCAACTATACTTCAATTAAAAAAAAAACAGAATTAGCCGGGATCATATAGCTCTGGTACAGCGCGTGCTTAGCATGCACAAGGTCCTGGGTTCAATCCCCAGTATCTCCATTAAAAAAAGAAAAAAGATTCCATCACAGAGCCAAGGACAGATGAACACACAAGGATATTCATCCCAATTTCACTTGTAACAGTGAAAAGTTAGAACAACCTAACTGTCTAGCAGGAGAGAACTGATTAAACAATTATGCAGACATGGGGGCAGGGGAGAGGAGGAGGAGTCATGTTTTATAGGAATATCGAACAACAAGATATTTTCTGGGGCTTTCAAGAATTATTGAAATAGTACAATCTCATTGTAAAGGGGTCAATCAATACAGAAAGTGAAAATACAGAAGATCCCCCTTCAGCTGTCACCCTACCACCTGTTTCCACGAGGGAACCAGGATCTACTGTTTGGAATAGACTCTCAGGGCGTCTTATGCATGCACACACTTGCATATCATTCGGGCTCTTTAACATAAATGCAGTCAGACTGTATGCAATGTTACGTGGCTTTTTTTCCCACAGAGCAATAAACCGAGGGATTTTTTCCATGTCAGTAAATATAGGTCTGTCTCATTGTTTTTAATGGCTGTGCTGCGTTCCCACAGCCTGCATGCCCTAATTTGTCGAACTATGCCCCTATTGTCAGTCATGGAGACTGTTTTCCATGTTGCGCTTTTATGAGCAATGGCATCATGGCAAGCCAGACTTCGACGATGCCCACATCTTTGGGCACATATATTCGTGGGATCAATTGTTGGACGTAGAGGAGCCAGGTCAAAGTTTATGTGCTTTAAATATATTGTGCGGGAGGAGGGGAGATCACTCAGTGGTAGAGCATGTGCTTAGCACGCATGAGGTCCTGGGTTCAATCCCCAGCACCTTCATTAAAATAAACAAAGAAATAAAAAGCCAAATTACCTCCCCCCTTCAAAAATAAATATTTTGTTCAACCACAGTCAAACTCCCTTCCAAAGAAGTTTCAATAATTTACACTTGCCCCACTCAAGAGGGTGGCAATGTGTATTATTCATCCTATTCCCCATAAGATTTGACTCTTGTAATATTTTGGGGGATGGTAATTAGGTTTTTATTTATTCATTTATTTTTACAGGAGGTATTGGGGATTAAACCCAAGACCTCGTGCATACTAAGCATGCACTCTACCACTGAGCTATACCCTCCCCCCAACTCTTGCAATATTTTTAACGTTCACCAAATTGAAGAATGAGGACTCAAATTTGTGTGATTACTAGTGAGTCTGAGCATGTCACTGTCATTATTATTATTTTACCATTTGCATTTCCAGCTTGCTTACACAGTCCAGATGTCAACCTAGTTTACATAAAGAGGCATGATGGTGTAGGGGTTAGGAGTATGAATCCTGGAGCCAAGCTGCTTTGATTCAAGCAGTTTACCAGCTGTGTGACCTTGGGCAAGTTACTTAACCTCTCTGTGTCTGCTTCTCATCTGTAAAATAGATAATAATAGTACTCATCTCTTAGGGTTGAGGATTAAATTACTTTGGGTATTTAAAGTGCCTAGAACAGTACCTGGTACACAGTAGATATTCAATAAAAATTAGCAATTATTGCCTTTTTGCCTACCATTTATGTTGCAAATGTTTCCTTCCAGGCTGCTGCTCTGTTGGCCTTTTGTCTTTGTGCAACACGTTTGCATGTCATCAAACCTGTCTGTCTTTTCTTTCACGGCTCTGAGTTTCAATAAAAGCCAAATTGGGACTTTTATACTGAACGTAGCATAAGAAACTGGGAAAAGAAAAGAAAATATTAGCCGTGTTCATATCTGGGGAGTGAAACGCAGATGACTTAGGTTCTTTTTTATACTCCCGTGTTTTCCAAATGTTCTAATGGGAATAGATCATGAAAATATATCTCCAGATGAATGCCTATTAACTTTATTTTGATGCTTTATCTTTTTTTAAAATTTATTCTAAGCACACTAGTTAGTATTTTAGAATGAGACAAAGCAACTCCCCTCAATAAATGTTTACCCTAAAGGACAAAAAAAGCAAGCAGTTACCTAGGACTCCATACTTAACCCACCCATAGTCAGCAGAGGAAAACACCCCTGAAGGCGCCAGTCCTGGGATCAGACACCCAAACATCACAGCAGGATCGCCCCCTGGTGGCAGGGAAATAAACTGACCCAGGAAGGAGTGTGTGTGTGTGTGTGTGTGTGTGTGTGCCTGTGTCTGTGTACACACGTGTGTCTTCCTGTAAGGAGCTCTGTTCCATTTTATTTAAATCACATAGAAACCCTTTGACTCGGAGACTAAAATTATGTGAAAGACAAATGTGGGAAATCTGAGTCACCTAGCTGGCAAGGGGCAGATTTCCGCGCCCACTCCCCAACTCCCCCCAACTCCCATTCCCCCCACCTCCTATCCCCCCCACCATATTATACAAGTGTAATATGGTGACTACCATTTGACAGCACTGTATTGTATAACTGAAATTTGCTAAGAGAGTAGAATTTAAGTGTTATCACCAAGAAGAGAAAGAAAAAAGGAAAAAAGGTAAATATGTGAAGTGATGGATGTGTTTATGAAGTAGATGGGGGGGCATCCTTTTGCAATACATACGTTCTCATCACTTCGCACACTTTAACTATCTTACAATTTTGTCAATTATACCTTGATACAGCTGAAAAAAAAAAAAAAGAGAGAACATTTCCATTACCCCAGAAAGAAATCCTATGCTCGTTAGCAGTTACTCCCCATTCCCCCTCCCCCCAGGCTCTTACAACTTCTAATCTGTCTGTCTCTAAGGATTTGTCTTCTACACATTTCACATGAATGGAGCAGTCGTACAAATGGAATAATACAATATGTGACCTTTTGTATCTGGCTTCTTTCCTTTAGAATGGTGTTTTCAACTTTCATCCACATTGTTAACATGTATCAATACTTCATTCTTTTTTAGGCCCAAATAATATTCCATTGTATGGATTATGCCACAATTTTTTTATCCATTCATCAGTTGAGGGGCATCTGATTGGCTATTAAGAATAACGCTGCTATGCACTTTCATGCTACAAGATTTTGATGGACAATATTTTCATCTTCCTTGGGTAGACACATAGAAGTGGTATCGCTGGGTCTTATGCTAACTCCATGTTTAAGAGGCCTTTTAACTCAGTTTCCGAGATGTCCTAGGATCCAACCTGGTTGGTGCTTCCCTGACTAACCTCTGTATGGCCATTTCGAGAGACCTGGCCAGAAACACACAAACACACACACACAAAACTGTCCTGTGAGCCTGGCTCCATCAGGCTCCTCTAATTCCACTCCTCTTGTCCAACTTCTGTGGACCCAAGCCTTCACTGGAACCCCATTAGCTAAGCCTTTAGCTCTGGAACTAGCAAGAAGTATCCTGGACAGCCCCAAAAGCTCCAGTGAAAACCCAACTAACTCTGTTAGTCATGAATTGTCATCAAATATTTCTACTGCTCTCTCTTTTGAGAGCCCATGGTAGGGCTGTTCTTTCCTGTCTCATCATGCTTGGGTACAGCCATGTGACTTGTTCTGACCAATGAGAAGTGAGCAGAAAGGCTGTGTCATTTCCAGGCCAGAGTATTTAATTGCTGGTGTGAGGCCCTCCAGGGAGTTCTTTCCTCTGCTACTGTGAACTACAGGTAGTGGTTGCTTTATCACCTGGGTTGTGGAGTGAGGAAAATGGGAAAGAATCCCCAGATGGTCTGCAATGTATATGTCCTGGGAGTGAGAAATAAATTTTGCATTGTTAATAAATTTTGCATTGTTTAAGTCCCCCCAGTTAACATTATCTAAATTATTCTGACTAGTACACCAATCTATCTACATCATAGCTCCTGGGTCCAGCCAAGGGCTGTATATTAATTTGATAGGGCTGCCATAGCAAAGGACCAGAGGCTGGATAGTTTAAACAACAGAAATGTATTGTCTCACAATTTTGGAGGCTGGAAATCTGAGATCAAGGTGTTAACAGAGTTGGTTCCTCCTGAAGGCTGTAAGGGAGAGCCTGTTCTATGCTTTGCTCCTAGATTCTGGAAGTCTCAGGTGTTCTTTGGCTTTGTAGATGATCTGTCTCCACATCGTCTTCCCTCTATGTGGATCTGTGTTCAAATTTCCCCTCCCTTTATAGAGACACCAGTCATAGTGGATTAGGACCCACCTGAATTACCTCACTTTAACTTTATTATCTCTTAAAGATCCTATCTCCAAGTAGAGTTCCATTCGGAGGTACTGGGGATCGGGACTTCGATATATGATTTTGGGAGAATAGAATTCAACCCATAAGAGGCTCCATTCCAATTCCAGGGCGAGGGAGGTGCCAGCCTGCCCAGGATCAGTGAGAGAAGTTAGGAAACATTGATTCTGGGTAGCTCTAGTGACCCGGGGTCTCCCTCTAGGTCCATGGAGGACTTCTTTCCTGAGGATCAAACTCTGTCTCCAGGAATGCAGCCTAGAGTGGGAATCTCAACCAATCTACTTCCTGGAGAGATAACATAGGATGGTGGGTAAGCTTATGAATATGAGTCCCAGCTCCATCCCTTAGCAATTGTGTAACTTACCCTCCTCTCTCTGCCTTGGTTAAAAGGCAAGAAAACGGGGCAGTGGGGATGGGGAAGCTACCTTAGGCAGTAGCTTCAGCCAACCTGAAGAGAGGCTATGTGAGGACAGATTTATTCAGCTACACAAAGTGCAAAGGGCTCCATGGTAGGAATCTATGGAGAGTTTGAATAACAGAAGAAATGCTAGTTCAATTGGTGGAGGAAGTGAGGGTGGAGTGGAAGGCAGTTAGGATGGAGATGTTGACAGGGAGCAGACTTGGGCTGCATTTTCAGCTCAGTGTGCCCCCCGCAAATCTAGAGGGGACAGTGGAGTCGGGGGCTCGGAGGGGAAGGAAGCGAGGGGTGGGTGGGCCTCAGCAGCACCTTGGATAGCTCCCTCGCTGTCCATGGTACTGACATACGGAAACCAGGTTCCAGAGAAGGGAGAAGTCATTAATTCCACAATGGGGACACAGGTGACTAAGTTCCCTATCCTTGAGGTGCTGAAGTTCCTGGTATGAATAGTGAGAACATCAGTGATGACCGATTGATCATCTTATTAATAACCATAATTTACTGAAGATCTCCTATCAGCTTAGCTTGTGTATTTGGGGGAGGGGAGCTGTGATGGGCAAATAATGTCTACTCCCCTCCAAATTCGCATGTGTACTAATTCCTGGAACCTGTGGATGTGCCACCTTACATAGCAAAAGAGATTTTGCAGATGTGACCTTTTTTTGGGGGGGTGATTGGGGGAGAGGTAATTCGTTTATTTATTTACTTTTTAAATGGAGGCACTGGGGATTGAACCCAGGACCTCCTGTATGCTAAGCACTTGCTCTGCCACTCAGCTATACTCTACCCCCTGTTGCAGATGTGATCTTGAGATGGGAGATGATCCTGGATTATCCCGATGTCCCAATGTCATCACAAGGATCCTTATATTATGGAGGCAAGAGGGCCAGAGGCACAGAAGGAGATGTAATGATGGAAGCCGAGGTCAGAGTGATGCATGGTGGGGAAGATTCAGCTAGCCATTGCTGGCTGTGAAGATGGACGAAGGGGCCATAAACCAAGAAATTCAGGTGGCCTCTAGTAGCTGGAAAAGGCCAGGAGACAGATTTTCTCTCAGAGGTTCCAGAAGGGAACTCAGCCCTGCTGACATCTTGGTTTCAGCCCACTGGGACCCATTTCTGACTTCTGACCTCCAGAACTTCAGAACAATAAATGTGTGTTGTTTTAAGCCACCAAGTTGGTGGTAAAAAGTTATAGAAGCACTAAAAATACTCAAGCAGGAGTCAAAGCTCAGAAAAGCCAGGTCTTTTGCTCATGAAATCTAGAAACTGGAAGAAGTGGGAATACAAACAAGGTGTCTGACTCCAGACTTGTGTCCCTCACTGCCTTACCATGCTGGAAACATTTTCCTGGTGTTATGGGCTGAACTGTGCCACCCTTTCCAAATTCATACACCTAAGTTCTAATCCCCATGCAACGGACTGAAGGTTTGGATCCCCACTTCCCTCACCACCAAATTTTTACATTGAGATCATAACACCCGATGTGATGGTATCGGATGGGCCTTTGGGAGGGAATTAGGTGGAGCCCTCATGAATGGGATTAGTGTCCTTAGGAGACCCCAGAGAGCTCCCTTGCCCTCTTTGTGCTGCTTGAGTATACAGCTAGCGGTGGCCTTCTCCAGAACCCAGCCCTGCTGGCACCTCATCTTGGACTGCCAGCCTACGGAAGTGTGAGGAAAAAATTTCTGTTGTTTACATTGTTTAATAGTAAGAAGGAGGAAGGTACTGATCCATGCTGCCATATAGATGAGCCTCAAAAACAAGCTGATCAAAGCCAGATACCAAAGACTGTGTTGTATATGATTCTGCTTATATGAAATACCCACCAAAAGACAAATGTGTAGAGAAGAAACTAGGACAGATGGCTGGTGGGAGTCTGGGGAGGAGACAAGAGGCTGCAATGAGCTTGAAGGAATTTTGAGGGGTGTTGAAAATGTTCTAAAACTTGATTGTAGTGCGAGTTGTATGACTCTATAAAATTACTAAAAATTATTTAACTGTATGCTTAGAATTACACTTCAACAAAGATGTCAATAAAATGTACAATTTTAAAAACAAAAAAAAATTGTTTCTGTTGTTTGTAAACCAAGTCCATGGTACTTGGTTATAGTGGCTTGAATGGGTAAGACACCGTGGTATCTCAGAATGTGAGTGTATTTGCAGATAGGACCTTTAAAGAGGTATAAGTAAGTTAAAACGAGGTCATTGGGGGTAAACCCTAGTCCACTGTAGCCGATGTCCTTATAAGAAGAGGAGGCCAGGACACAGACACCCAGAAGGAAGATCATGTGAGGACACAGGGAGAAGACAGCCACCTACAAGCCAAGGAGAGAAGGCTCAGAAGAAACCAGCCAACACCTTGATCTCTGACCTCTAAGTCTCCAGTAAGAGAAATAAACATTTTTTGCTTCAGCCCCTCAGCCTGGGTTACTTTGTTATGGGAGCTCTGGCAAGCCTACTTACCTGGGGGCTCTGGGAAGCTGCAGCCCACCTCCAGCTTAACCTGAGCCCCCCTGAAGAGTAGCACCCCCAAATTCACAGAGCTACTAAGCATTAGGATGCTCAACCCACCCCAGCTAGTTCAAATCATGAGCTATTTCAATGTGAGGAGGGGACATCAGAGGACCACATAGAGACAGGCTGTACGTGAGCCCCAGGGCTGTTTTTGCCCTTCACATCCTCTCTAGACAACTTCACCCACCCCGCAAGACAGCCTCCACCGCTGTCTTGATGCCTCCAGACATGTTCCTGGCACAAAGCTCTCTCAAGTTCCCATCCTAAACATCCAGAGCCCCTGCTGTTTCCCCCAGATGGTCCCTCTGGCTCCCCAAACAATGTGGTCAGAACAGAGCCTGGCATTCCTCCTGCTCCTTTCCCCTCACCCCCGTCAAGGTAGAGATGCCCCTCCCCAGTCACCTATGCCAAGATCCCCTCATCCTCCTCTGTGTCTCTTCCCCCATCGTGCATCCGTCTCTATGTTCTGCTGAGTTTTCTCGCACACGTTTCTTGGGCACTGTCCCCTCCCCACCGTCTCTGTGTCCACTGTCCTAATTTGGGCCTCGTCATCTCTCCCTGATCTCTGGCCTCCAACCTCTGCTCCCTCCAGTCCATCCGCTTCCAGAAACAGATCTGACTATTCTCTCCTCTGCTCAAAAGCCTTCCCTGGCCACCCCGAGAGCACAAAGTGGTTCAGCCACTGGGGGCAAGAGTTTGGCGGTTTCTCAGAAAGTTGAACACAGAATTACCATACTATCCAGCAAGCCCACCTCTTATGTACCTAAAGGAATTGAAAGCAGGGGTATTTGTACACCTGTGTCCAAAGCAGCATAATTCACAATAGCCAAAAAGTAGAAACCACCCATGTGCCCCTGACAGATAAGTGGATAAAAATGACGTGCTCCATCCTTACAATGGACTATTACTCAGCCTTCAGAAAGGAAGGACATTCTGACACCTGCTACCACATGGATGAACCCTGAGGACATGGTGCTCAGTGAAATAAGCCTGACCAACACAAAAGGACAAATACTGTATGATTCCACTCATGTGAGATCTGAGGAAGGATCAAATTCATAGAGACAAACCAGGGGCTGAGAGTGCGGTTGGGAGTTAGCATTTAACAGGGACAGAGTTTGAGTTTGGGAAGGTGAGAAACTTCTGGGGATGGATGGTGATGATGGTTGCACAACAGAAACGTATGTAGTGCCACTGAACTGTACGCTTAAAGATGGTTAAAATGATAACCTTTATGCCATGTACATTTTATAAAACACACAGCTGAAAAAAAATCCTCCAGGGCTCTCTGCTGCCCTCAAGATAGTCTTATGAATGAGCCCACTCTTTGCCACATCCCCACTCTGGGTCCAGCATATGGCGGTGGGGGTGGTGACCTGGAGCACACAGTAGGGACAATGGCTGGGAGCCCCAAGAGGCCCAGGTAGAGTCTGGTAACAGTAGCACCTGATGAGGCAGGTACTATGAGCAGCCTCACTTCACAGGTGGTGTCACTGAGGCTCAGGGGCTCAGTAACGAACCTGAGGCCACTGGTAAGAGGCCAGGCTGGGATTCTACCCCAGGGAGCTTGGCTCCACAGTCTAAGGTCTTAACCAAGATGCCAGGACAGTGAGTGAGGGCCCCTGGGGTCAGGTCTCAGCACACAGTGGGGACTGCTTCACTCTGTGCCCTCAGCTGAGCACACAGTAGGGGAATGTCTAGGAGACTCAGAGTAAAGTTCTGAGACCAGGGCACCCATATGTGGGTGTGTGTATGGAGTGTCTTTCAGGAACCAAGCCTAGGAGCATGTGTGGTAGGAACTTACCGAAAATATGGAGCGCCTGCACACAGTAGGACCTGCACAGTCGAGGGGCAGAGGCTGAGGGAACCTAGTATAGAAAATGAGGGGTGCCAGAATGGGCCTCTGTGATCCCTGGGGGGGTGCACCCAGCATCTGGAGGCCCTGTGGCCTGGAGCCTGCAACGAGTGGGGCTACAGGTGAATTCCAGGATGGCCACTCACAGTGGGGGAAGCTCAGCCCAAGGCTGGGACATCGCGACAAGCTCAAGGCTGTTTCAGGCCCTAGCCTCAGCTGTCCTGAGCACGGAAGGTGGAGTGAGGTACCCTCTGAACCCAAAGATGACATAAGGCCACTTCCGAGAGGGAAAGGTTTATTGGAGTAACTGGTCAAAGGTTATCAGTGCAGCGCTGCCCATCCCCTGGGGGACAGGGCAGTCCAGTGTGTGGGCCCTGGGGGCTGGAGGTCACGGAGGACCCAAGGGGTCATAGGCATAGCAGCAGGCAGAGAGGGAGTGAATCATCCCCACAGGGCCCACCCTTAGTCCAGCCCAGGAGAGGACCACTCTCGAGGTCCTCAGGCATCCGTAGCTGAGCTGGGAGGGTCCTGCGGCAGACAGCGCCGGTGCCTGAGAATCGACTTCTCCTCCTCCTGCGGGGACAAGAGAGACCCCCAACATGGGTGTCACACAGCCCAGGACACCGGCACATGTCACGTCACTCAGCACGCATCAGCCTTGTCTTCCCACCTCCTGGGGGCTCCAGGCCACCTGCTCTCACCATCTCAGAGGCAGTGCTGGGGCTCGCGCCCTCGGGAGAGCCCCCTTCGTCCCGCGAGCAGTCGGGTCCCGCGTCTTCCTCGTACTCCGTTAGGCAATCTGACTCCTCCCCTGGAATTGGGGGGTGAGGTGGAAGGGGCTCAGGCTGGTCTGACATCTCCATCCACGGACGCTGACCCCAGGCCCAGCCCCTCTGTCCTGGGGATGCCCTCGGCCCCTCACCATCAGCACAGCCATCTGAAACATAGCTCGTGGGGGGTTCGATCCGGGACACGATCTCTGCCAAGTCGGTGAAGCCGGAGCTGGGGAAGGCGAGCACCTGTGGGGTGGGGTAGGGAGGGGTGCGGGAAGCTCTCAGGGGTCTGCAGGGGCCTGAAGTGTTGGGGGCTGGCAGTGTCCTGTGGGCTCAGAGATTCTGGCAGGAGAGGGCTCTGGTCTGAGGGGCTCAGTGAAACCCAGGGAGGTCTGTGGTCAACTGAGGTTTGCGGGAGACCCAGAGTGGACTGGGGGAATCTGTGGTCAGAGTGGCCCCATCGCAGGAGGAGGAGGAGGTCACAGGCTTACGTCTGCACGGCGGCTCTCATTAAGGTCAGCAGATCGCCGGTCTGTGAGCATCTTTTCAATGATGTCGCCCCGGCTCCAGCCCCCAAACACGGCCTTCCCATACTGGTAGCCCACATCCTGCATGAAACGAGAGGGCTGGGGTCATGTCTGCACACACTTCCCAGCCCCCAGGGATATTCTCCTCTCCCCTGTCCTCTCTGCTTATCTCCAACCTGTCTGCCCCTTCCCTAGCCCTTCAAAGGCCTGACGCTTTGGGGGAGCTGGCATTTGAGGCTAAACCTATTTCAGAGTCATTCACTTGTAGCACACTCACCTCCATGTCTCCTAGCCTGTGCCCCTGCTAGACATTACCGATCAATCTTTACCCATTCTTTCCCCCTCAGCCCCATGCAGTGTGCCAAGTACCAAATGACAGCACAAGCTTATTTCAAGGTCTGCAAATGAGCAGTACACAAGTCAGTGTCACTGTCTCCCACACCCATCACAGACACCGCTAAGCCATCACGGCACGCCTTCCCAGTGAGCCCAGAAAGAGCACCGGACGTCTTTACTCAGGGCTCTGGGCAGCAGCTACTGATCTTTTTCAGCTGGTATGGACACATTTTTCTGGGTCAGTGGCACATTATATGCGGCTCTGTCCAAGTATATCCCAGACTCATGGCAGACATTACTAACTGATCATGGTTCTCAATCCCAGCAACATTGGAAAGGGCATTGGAAATCTACACGGTGCTTCAGGCAGTGCAGCTGGCACATAATGAGAAACTTAGTTCATACACAGCACATGCGCAGCCTCACCCCCTTGCCACACTCACTGCAAACATCACTAATTGATTACCGTTCTATT
Source organism: Camelus bactrianus (assembly GCF_048773025.1). Classification (NCBI taxonomy): domain Eukaryota; kingdom Metazoa; phylum Chordata; class Mammalia; order Artiodactyla; family Camelidae; genus Camelus; species Camelus bactrianus. Next base: position 26,911,719 of record NC_133560.1, read on the forward strand.
CCCTACAGAACCCAAATGAAGCCCTAGACTCCTTTCCCTCGTGTTGCTCTGGGCTCTCAGTAGTAAAGCTTTGCCGGCCCACCACACTGGCAGCGAGTCGCTCCCACCCGCTCACATAGATCTGGTCGAACTTCCCGAAGTCCATGGTCTTGAAGCAGTCAATGGGCGGGCGCAGGTACTCGCAGTAGGAGCTGGACTTCACCACCTCCAGCTGCCGCACGCAGGACACATAGGCCAGGCGAGACTGGATTTCAGCCATGTCTGGAACCTTGATCTTGTCTGCCCAGGGGTTCAGCCGCTTCCACAGCAGCCACCAGCCAGACAGGCTGTCCCCGTAGGTGCTGAGGTCCGTCTCGTCCTGGCTCCCCACGTCAATGGCAATGACCGTCTTGGCACCCATGCTGCGGGCGATGTCCGCTGTGGGGCCAGGGGGTCAGCGGGCTGCTCCCCACCAGGACTCGGGCAGGGAAGTTCAACCCAGTCCCACAAGCACCATCATGCACGTGGTCATGCAAAAAAAAAAACCCACGCGAACAACATGCCAGCATACAAAGGGTGTGGAGGGGGTGGGGTCAGATGCCTGCATTGTTTTTAGGTCTGGGGAAGCAGGACCAGGGGAATGGAGAAGGGAGAGGGACAAAGCCACTGGGGAAAGAGACCAAGGTCAGACACATAGGGGACAGAGGCATGGAAGGAGAGAGATGCAGAGAGACAAAGAGTAGTAAGGATGCCAGGAGACAGAGATGAAGGGATGAAAGTCACAGAAACAGACAGAGGCTCAGAGATGCAGGGAGATGAGGTGTGAGGAAACTGACAAGGAGACGTAGGAATAAAGACACAAGAGACAGAGCCGCAGAGAGACACTCAGGGGACCAGAGGGAGCAACAGAGGTTTGTGGGTGAGGAGGAGATATCTATGGCCAGAGATATGGAAGGAGAGAGAATCCAGGTGGAGAGAGAGACCTTGAGACTGTGACAGGAGCAGGACAGAAGGGGGGGTGATGGCCCAGTGAGGAGGGTGCTGTAGCCGTGGGTCCATGTTTGTGTGTCCGTGTGCCCTCCTGAGGGTCCCTGGGGTGGGTCTAGGGGAGCCTGGAGGGATGTGGACAGGGTCCTACAGCCAAGTCCAGCCCCCAAAGACACCTGAGTTTCCGTCAGACTTTGCCCATCTCCCTCACAAGCTGATCTGTGTGTGTGCCTGTGTGTGTGTGTGTGCGTGTGTGTGTGTGTGTGCTGTACGCATGCCTGTCAGGTGTGTGCACCTCCTGTCTGTACGTTTGTGAACACACCCACCTCCAGGTGTGCTACACCTTTGTGCACACACCCAGGCCTAACTATTCCTTTCAGTCCACGTGTACCTAGATCAATGCCTGTGTGTTTCCTGTGCATCCACGTGTGCCTGTCCGCCTGTGAGTTTCTGTATAAACCTGCTCATGTGCATGTGGTTGTGTTAGTGTTGGTATCTGCACAAGACACCAGTGGTGGGAGCTGGCAAACTTTCTAAAAAGGGCCAGAGGAAAAATAACTTCGGCTTTGCAGGCAGTGTGGTCTGTGTTGCAACCTCTCAACTCTGCCGCACAGATGCAGCCACAGACAGAGGGGAAGTGACTGGGTGTGGCTGTGTAGGAGTTTATTTACAACATCAGGCAGGGGGCTGGGCTTCTCATGTGGGGTGTAGCTTGCTGGTCCCTGGTCTGCGAGACTGTGAGCATCTGTGTAGCCAGCGTATGCTTGTTTGTGCAGTGTACTTGTGTTTGTACACTTCTGGGTGTGTGGCATTTTAATTTGCAATACTCCCGGCCTCTCATCTACACGCTTCAAGTCCACGGATGGGAAAGAAAGCTTAAAAGTCATGGAGGAGCCCCACCTGTCTGCATGTGCCCACACATACAAGTCTGAGGGTGTGTGTGGGGTGGGCAGAGAGCCTGGCGTGTGAGGACACATGCCGTATGTCATCAACTCCTGTGTTTGTCTGTGCACGTGCATCTGATCACACCTGCCAGATGAGCATCGGTGAGAATGTGTGTGTGAGCACAGGTAGCTGGCGAACATGCCCAGAAGTGACCCCCGCTAGCTGTGTGCTCCTCGCCGTGTGTGTGTATCTATGGCTGCACGTGGGTGCGTCCCTCACCTGCACACCTTCCTGTCCTTGGGTGTCCACACCCACGTGCCCACTACGTGTCCGCCCGGGTGTCCGGGCTCGGGGCGAGTGGGCGGCTACTTGCCTGGCAGGTTGTTGATGTAGCCGCCGTCCATGAGGAGGTGCCCGTCCTTGGGGTCGCACAGTGGCGGCAGGTAGCCCGAGAGCGTCATGCTGGCACGCACGTATCGCCACAGGGAGCCTGCCCGGCGGGACACACAGACACAGACACGCACAGGCACACTCAGACACACTCGGAGGCCCTGCCAGCCCGGTGGGCTCGCTGACCTGGCACGTTGTTGACGTAGCACCCGTCCACCAGCAGGTGCCCGTCCCTGGGGTCGCAGAGTGGGGGCAGGTAGGGGCAGTAGGAGGCGCTGGCCCGGACGTAGCGCCACACGCAGCCTGCGGGGACGGTGTGAGGGGGTGAGGCACCCGACGAGTCTCCTGGCCCCCCCCGAGGACAGACATACCTGGGGCCTCTGGGGCATTAGTGGGTGGTGGTTAGTGCTCGCCAATCAATCAGGCCAGGACGGAGGGTCACTCATGTTAACAGTGTCCCAGGTGCTCGGCTGCCCCCACCCCCGTACCCACTTCCCACACGGCCACTGTGGTTGTGGTGGGTTCGGCTGGGGGGCACCCACCATCTTTGTGGACACGCATGGCCGAGGCAGTGATGTCCGTGGTCACGTTGAAGTATGGCAGCCACAGGTCCTGCAGGGACAGGGACCAAGGTCCAGGAGGAGTGGGGACTCCTGTGGGGGAGGGGTGGGGGGGCATGGGGGGGATGGGTGCACCTCAATCTGCTTGTCCTGGAAGACACGGTGGACGCTGCGGTTGAAGGCCGACCCCGTGAACATGGAGGTGACAGGGTAGGTGAGGTCCAGCACGGGCTCCAGCACTGAAGTCATGCTCTAGGGGCAAGGGGGCCAGCTGGGGTCAAACAGGAGTCCCTTGGGGTCACTGACCTAGGTGTCCCTAAGGGTCCTGATTGTTCCAGATGGGAGCTAGGGACCAGGATCACTAGCCAGGAAGTCACAGAGGGTCATCCAAGGTCCTGGAGGTATCTCTGTCTATTTGAATCCAGGTGGGGTTCACAGCTTAAGTCAGGAAGGGTCAGGAGAAGCCCAGCAGCCCCTCTGGGATCAAGTTTCAGGGTGTTCCTGGGGTGGGGGATCCCCTCCTTGCAACACACACCTTGGCCCACTCCCGGGCCCGCTGCTTCGTGCGGCTGGCGCTTCGCTCCTCGGCATACAGGGCTCCTATGAAGGAGCCGATAGACGTGCCGCCCACCAGGTCAACAGGGACCCCCGCCTCCTCTAATGCCTTCAGCACCCCGATGTGTGAGCAGCCCCTGCGAGGGGGAGGAGCCCCAATGACTCACTGGGGATATCCTAAGCCCCACCTCCAGGGATCTTCTCCCATCTCCCCCTCAAGCATGGACCTGGTGCCAGCCCCACCTCTATGCCCGCCCCACCTCTATGCCCGGGGAGGAAGCTCCACCCCTCAGGTATCCTGGCCCCGCCCTAGCCAGTGCTGACTCCACCCCTCACCTGGCCCCGCCCCCGCCCAGCACCAGGGCGATGGTGTTGCCTGTGAGCACCCGCGCCAGGCGGGAGAAGTCGCTGTGTTTGTCTGCGCGCCTGGAGAAAACCTTCTCATAAAGCTCGTGCTGGTTTGAGAGGAGACAGAGACGCGGCCCATGAGGATGAGGGCTTAGCAGGCGGCATCAGGACCTGTCCCTGCCCCAACCCCGCTGGTCCCTCAGCCACGCCCCTTGGGTAGAGGGCCCCTCACCAGCTTGGCCGGGCTGCGGCGAGAGAAGAGGCGGCGCGGACAGCGCAGATGCAGGTGTCCCGAGCACCAGCTGCGCATGTTGAGCCACTCCACGGTGCGTGTGGGGCCCAGGCCCTCCTCACGGTGCAGCAGGACCAGCTGCTTGAGGGCACGTACCGCCGTGTTCTCTAGCATCTGCTCCAGCTGCCAGGGAGCGGAGGACGCAAGTCACCAACGCTGGTGGCTTCCTCCCTGCTCCCCACACCTGGTCACCTAGCCCCACCGGCTGAGGGTGCATGTGGCCCGGAGCAGGCACTGGGAAGGCAGGGAGTGGCGTCCTGGGGATGGGGTCACTGTGCATGGTCTCCAGACCTGGCCCAGCGTGGGCTCCTGGTCGCCCAGGCCGACGATGAGGATGCAGTCGGCCTGGCGCAGGCAGCGCACGGTCCAGGGTGTCAGCGATGCGTCGGTCTGGTAGAGCACTATGCGGTGCGTGTCCTCCTGCTGCGCCAGCCACCCTGACAGCCGGAATTCTTGGATGCTAGGGGTGGGGTGTGGGGAGTATCATCCAGGGGCTGATCAAGGGTCCCATGTCCCCAGAGACCATGCAGCTCCATTGCTGTGGGGAGGGGGACTTAGACATCCAAGCCCTCCTAATATGTCTGTACCCTGGATTCACCCCATGGTCTCCCCGCCTCCCCAATGACCAGATGGCTAAGGCACACGTTCCTTGTTTCACAATGTGGACTGGAATAAGGTGAAAGACTTCTAGCCTTCAAGCTCATCCCTCATGAGCGCACCCCCCCACTGCCACCCTGCACCCTCTTGCACCGCTAGCACACACCTGTCCAGTGCAGAGGCTCCCAGGCGTGCCCGGATGATGTCACTGTTGAGGAGGAGTGTGGGGCCTGGGGATGGGGGAGGAAGGGGGTTTAGGAACCCAGGTCAACAGAGCTGGAGACCTCTCCCAGAAAAGAATACCACCCACTCTGCTCCCATGACCCTGTTCCAGCCCCTCACCCCGACCCAAGCCACCCAGGCATCTCCATTCATTGGCCAACACTCTCCCCCAACATGCACCTTCCCACACACAGACCACAAAGTCCTGTCTTTGCCCACGCCCAGTCCCAGACTGACCAATGGCTTGCAGAGCATGCTGCAGCTCCAGCATGAAGGCCACCATGGGCACCTCGGCACACACGGGCAGCACTGCCACCGTTGCCAGATTGCTGGCTGGGTTGGTGAGTTCCGAGTGAGGGGGGACACCCAGTCCCGAGCCTGCTGAGACCCCAAAGGATGGTATTTGCTGGGCAGTCCTGTGTCTGGAAAGGTCGACTCTCCATCTTCACAGAAATCCCTGCCCCTGGTCCCTCAGCTGAGGCTTAGTGATGCCATAGTGAAGGTCCTGGCCTCAATCCTGGGCCCACAGCCTCAACCACTATCCTTGATAAGACCAGGCCATCTGACCTTTGGTTCTGGCCCAATCTCCTCAATGAGCTCCCTTACACAATTCTACAACCATTCCTGTCTTCCACTCTGCCTCTGCGGACCCATCTGGGCCCTTACCCCATTCTGACCTTGGTACCTCTGTCCATGGAAGGGATCTGAATGCAAAACTAGACAGAAATAAATACGTTTTTGACCCATCTACTGCTTCCCAGCTCCTCCACTGACACCTCAAACCAAGCCACCCACTCCCATCTCTTGACTGGACTCTCACTGCTTCCTCCCCTCCAACTCTTCCCATAACAGTATGAATACGCTCAAATGCCTTTGGCCTCCAGCCCTTGCGCCCATCCTCCCCCTCACTCACTTTCCTCCTTGAAGCATTTCAATACCACCAAACCCCGTAGGCTGAGCCATCAGAGTTCTCTTCAGTGTCTGGCCCCATCTCATTTATCAAGTCTCAGCTCATTGTCCTCAGAAAAGCCTCCCTCCGCCTGCAAGTCACATACCATCAAGATCCTCTTTTGTTTTCTTCACAGTACTAATCAGACATTGTATTCTTTCTTCGTATTTTAAAAACTAGGTCTTGCTTGCTGTAATCTTCCCTAGGGCCCTTGTTTGTCTCTAAACTCTCCCATCCCTGTGTCCTGCACAGCGCTAGGCATGGACTGACTAGGTGCTCACAGGAAACTTCCTTTTCTGTAGAGCATCTACAGAAAAGTTCTAAAGAGTCTGAGATCTTAAAGTCCCTGCCCCTACAGCTGCCACAGAACCACACCAAGGTTGGCCCTGGCAGCCAGGTGGGGTTGAATGGGTATTTGTGCGCCTGGCGCAGGACTGGAGGGAAAATCTGTCCGGGAAGACCCTGGGTGTGGGGGCAGTTCTTGGCCATGGCTCACCCCTGCCCCTACGCTGGGGATCCCGGTGGCGGGGCCGATGGGAAAAAAGGAGTAGAGGTTGCTGGGCTGGTCCAGGGTCAGGTCGCCATAATGTGGACCCTCAGGTCCGTATATTTCTGTACACTTCGAATCTGTTTCCCAGTGTATCCTAGCTGATGGAAACTAGCATGCCCTGGGAAGGGACCCACACCTGCCCTACTCGCCGGAACTGGGAACCACAACTCCCACACGCCAGTAACCTACGAAGCCACTTCCCAACATGCCCTGGGCCCCCAAACATCATCCCATAGACTATATTTCCCCAAGCACTTTAGGACTCCATCTCCCGGCAAGGCCTGACACCCAGAGCCAAGCTCTTCCCTAAAGACTCGGCCTCTCAGCACGACTTATATTTTGGATTCCAAGAATAAGCACGCCCTGGAGCTAGGACTTGGAGCCAACCCGAACTCCACCCGCGCGCATGCACCGGAACTCAGACACCCACCTACTTCCTGCTTCAAGCCCCGCCCAGGGCGTAGTATACACGCTGGACTCCATTTCCCAGGATGCCCTAGGCTCATGGCTCCCTCTCTCAGCACCAGCTAGGCTGTTGGACTACAACCCCCAGCATTCCCGGGCGCCAGCAGGCTCTCACCTGGGAAGGGTCCTTGCAGCTGCTGCAAATTCCCCAGAATTTTCTGGCTCAGCAGATGGATGAGGCGGGTCACGACCTGCGGCGTTGGAGGCCGGTGGTCCAGTGACACTGGAGGAGCAACTGGGCGAGTGCCACCTTTCCCTCCTCCACCATGTCGCCTGGGTCCCCGTTATCTGGGCCACATCCCGAGCCTCGCTCTCACTCAGAGGCTTCACAACCTCCCTAAGTCTCCACCCGCATCCGAACCGCCTTTCTACACTTTAGGCCTTGCCTCCTCTGGGGCCCCGCCCCCACTGCCATCTATCCCGCCCCAATTAGGAAAACAGCCCACAACCCAGTGAACTGCACCTGCGGGTACCGACGTTTGATGTGGCCTAGGGTGCCCTCGGGGAGTTTGGCCAGCTCCGTGTCACGCACCGCGTGCACCGTCGTGGCGCGTGGCTGCCTTGTCAGTGCCTCCACCTAGGGGATTGCGTGCATGATCAGGGCTGCTTGGGCCAGGAGGCTGATAGGTAAGGGGGAGGACGACCGTGGGTGCAGAGAGGAGGCGGTACTGTCCTACTCAGAGAGTCCCCAGAGATGGGGGTGGAGAGAACTAAGCCTCACTACCCATCTCAGGGCTCTAGGGAAAGGGAGAGGGCAATGATCCGCACCGAGCAAGGTCCCTCTTCTGATGGAGAGAGGTCTGGGAACGGAGTCAGATCAGACTCACCATCCTGATGAGGTTGTCCCCACCACCCCTACTCCCACCCCAGCCCCATGGAAAGGAGCTGGAGAAAGTGGATGGTGAAAGGTCAGAGGTAGGGGAGGGCGCGCTCACTACCCCATCAGATTACTCGGGGTGGCGTGTAAGTTGAGGGTGGGGGAAACCGGACTGGGAGAAGTCAGAGCTTAGTGAATGGGGCCGCGCTCACCACTCCTATGAGATCCCCGCGGCCATACTCGCCCACCAGCTCCTTCTTGCCGCTGCCACGCTGGATAACACTGCGCAGCCGCCCATTGAGCACGATGTAAGTGCAGTCGGAGCGGTCGCCCTGCCTGGGGTGGGGGCGCGGGTCAGACAGTAGGGGCCGTGGTAGACGAGGCCCGAGGGGCGAGGTGGAGGCGGGGGCTGCACCTGTATAGTGCGCGTCCCGCCTCCACTGCCGTCCAGTCAATGGCAAAGTCCATCTGGCGCACAAAGGGCGACATCCTCGCGGCTACGGTGTGCGCGGCGCTCAGCACCACACTGGGCTGGGCACGCATGATCCTGTAGGCGAAGAGGTGGGTGTACATGGGCCAGGAGCGCCCTGGAACAGCCCTTAGGGAGTGGAGAGGGCGGTGATGGCCTGAAGGTGGGCCAGGAAGGGCTCAAAGCTGCCCTAGATGTTGGGTATTCAGAGGGATGGCCTCACTCAAGGCAGGATGGAGTTGGTCAGGGCCCTCTGAGCATCACTCCCACCCCAACATCGGGCCCAGTCGTACTCATAGAAGTCGGACTTGGAGATCCGCAGAAAGGTGCAGTCGCGCTGGGCTCGCAGCGTGAAGATGAGGGGCTCGCCGGTGAGTACCGCCAGCTGGCCCACCAGCTCTCCAGGCTGCGCCACGAACAGGCAGACGTCCTCGGCCTTGTCTATCATGCGCTGGTAGACGTGCAGGCAGCCCCAGAGCACGAAGTGCAGGCTCACATCCTGCGGGGCAAGGGCCAGGAGGTAGGCTCAGGGGCAACACCCCGCCCACAGTTCAGGTCAATACACTTCATAGGAAAGGTTAAGGAAGGAAAAGCTGGAGGAAGTGAAGCTTTTCCCTAGCACTGAGCTGAGCAGTATGTGATTCCCATTGGGCACCCAGAGCAGGCATTGCTAATCAATCACCCAACTCAGCCCAGATTAAGGCCCATGGATTCCACACAGCCAGCAAGAGGCTGCGAAGACTGGCTCACAGGAGCATAGCTGAGCTTAAATCCTCTTTGCTTGTGCCGGGCAACTGCATAGCCACATAGAAAAGAATAAAGGTGGATCCGCACCTTACGCCATATCAAAAAGGATCAAAGACGTGAATGTGAGAGCTTAAACTATAAAACTCTCAGAAGAAAATACAGGGGTCAATCTTGGTCACCCTGAATTTGGCAATGGGTTCTTGGATATGACCCTAAAAACACAAGCAACAAGCTGAAAAATAGATAAACTATAGACTACATCAAAAGTAAAAAATTTGAGCTTCAAAGGACTCTATCAAGAAAGTGAAAGGACAGCCCACAGAGTCTAGGAGAAAATATTTGCAAATCATATATCTGCTGAGGGTCTGGTATCCAGAATATGTAAAGAATTCTTACAACTCAGTAATAAAAAGACAAATAACTCAAGTAAAAAATGGATAAAGGCTCTGAATAGACATGTCTCCAAAGAATGTCTATGAATGGCCAGGGAGCATGTGAAAGGATACTCAACATCAATACTCACTGGGGAAATGCAAACCAAAACCACAATGAGAAGCCACTTCACACCCACTAGGATGGCTAGAATCAAAAAGTGTCAGAGAGGATATAAGAAATTGGAATCTTTATACACTGCCGGTGGGAGTGTAAAATGGTGCAGTCACTGGGAAACAGTCTGGCAAAAATTTAAAACAGTCCTCAAGGAATTAAAAATAGAGTTGTAATAGCCAAGACACGGAAGGAACCTAAATGTCCGTTGGCAGATGACTGGATAAAGATGTGGTATATACACAATGGAATATTACTGTGACATAAAAAAGAATGAAATCATGCCATTTGTAGCAACATGGATGGATCTAGAGATGATCACGCTAAGTGAAGTAAGGCAGGCAGAGAAAGACAAATATTGTATGACATCACTTGTATGTGGAATCTAAAAAATGACACAAATGAACTTATTTACAGAACAAAAAACAGACTCACAGACATAGGAAACAAACTTACGGTTACCAAAGGGGAAAGGGGGACGGGGAAATTAGGAGATTGGGATTAGCAGATACAAACTACTATATACAATATAGATAAACAACAAGGTCCTACTATAAGCACATGGCACTATATTAAAAGTCTTGTAATAACCTATAATGAAAAAGTATATATATATATATATATATATACACACACACATGTAACTCATTCATTTTGCTGTACACAAGAAATTAACACATTGTAAATCAACTACACTTCAATAAAAAATAAATAAATGAATAAAAATAGAGTTGCCATATGACCCAGCAATACAACTCCTAGGTATCTACCCAATGGAAATGAAAACGTGTCCACACAGATCTTTGTACGTAAACGTTCATGGCTGCATTACACAGAATAGCCAAAAGGTGGACATAACTCAATGTCCATTCAACTGATGAACGGAGAAACAAAATGCGGTCCGTCCACACAATGGAATAGTACTCAGCTGTAACAGAATGAGGCACTGACGACGTGGAGGAACCCTGGAAACATCATACTAAGTGAAAGACGCCCAGCCACAAAAGGCCCCATGTTGTAGGATTCTATTTATATGAAATGTCCCGAATGGGCAAATCTATAGAAATGTGTAAGAGCAGTAGTTGCTTAGGGCTGGGGCTGGTCAGGAGGTAGGAGATTGATGGCTTAAGGGTATAGGGTTGCTTTTCAAGATGCTGTTCTAAAATTGACAGTGGTCGCTGCGCACCTCTGAACATACTAAAAGCCACTGAGTTGGCCGATCTCCCTTCTGAGTGAGATGGACTGCCCTCTATCTGTGGAGTGTGTAATTACTTTTACTTTAAACACCCAACCCCGTGGCCTTTCTCTTGCCTTCTGAAACAGCCAGCACTTTCCCTATGGAGTATGTATCTCTCTAAATAAATCTACCTTTACTCAAAAAAAAAAAAAAAAAAAAACAACACCCAAGAAAAAAACCCACTGAGTTGTACTCCTTAAATGGGTAAATTGTATAAAATACGTGAATTGTGTCTCAATAGAACTATCACCAAAAAAAAAAAAAAAAATCTCCTTTGCTCCCAGTTCCCTTCCATCCCTGTTGATTTCCTCGTTTCCTAGAAATGGACTATCTCTACCACAGGATATTTGCACAACCTGCACCCTCTGCCTAGAATGCTCTTTCCTTCCCCTTGCACCTAATTAATTACTCCTCATTCTTCCTCCTTCGCTGGAGGCCACTTCCTCAGAGACACTGCCCTGCCTAGAACAGTCTTGTAGAGCTGAGAACATCTCCTTGTAGCACGAAGCAAGTGTGATTTTACAACAATCTATGTAAACCTTTGAGTGTAATGTCTGTCAGAACTGTGAGCTTCCCTAAGGCAGGGACCCCACTGGTGTTTACTGCCTGTGCCACAGGCAGCACAGGGTCCGGGACATCTGTCCAGCAGAGCCTGGGACATAGCAGATGCTCAGTTCGCGGGTGCCCCTGTCCCGTCTGGTTAGCCTGCCCCACTGGACACCTCTCTGTTCCACACTTTTAAATAAAGAACTGAAACTCCCAGAGACAGACAGATTCCTTCCTCATCCATCACACAAACCTGTCTGATATCCTACATGGCCCCAGTGAGCGCCAGAACACTGCAAGGACCCCCTGGGAGGGTACAGCCCCAAGAGACAAATAAACATGCTAGAACCTCCTAAGACAGAATTTCCAGACTGCATCTGGGACATGAACAGGAGTGACTAACATCAGGCTGTCCTCACATTGAGAAGAGTGTTTCTTTGCTGCAGGACTTCTCAGAACCTTGAATGTGCTAATGATGTTCACTGCGAGCTTCTGAGAAGGGATTAAGAGAGCCAGCGTTTCCCAAACCTATTTGACCCAAATCCCTTGTGATGTAGGCGTTCCATGAAATACACTTTGGGAAACGTTTGTGTAGAGTAGGGTTCCTCAACCTTGGCACTGTTGACATTTAGGACTGGACAATTCTGTTGTGGGGGGCTGGCCTCTACATTCTTGCATCCCTGGCCCCATGAGATGCTGGTACCACCCTCCCAAGTCAATCAAAAATGTCTTGACCTTGCCAAACATCCCCTGGGGGGCAGAACTGCCCAGGGTTGGAAACTCTTGGGGTCAAGTTTCAGAGGGGGCACAGCAGAGGAACGTTCTTAACAAAGTCCTGAAGGCCCCAGGAGCCTAGAGCGGCCACAGAGCAGCCTGGTCTGGCAGTGGGCTGGGGCTGGGGCTGGGGCTGGGATGTGCTAAGCCCAGCAGAATCGCCCAGATAAGCAGGGCCCAGGGCCCCCTTTAAGAGCCCTGGCATGACAACACTTCCTCAGCCAGTCCTCCGAGAACCTCAAACGGCTGGCACAAAACTTCCTCTGCAGTGGGGGAGGTAGAGCTCAGTGATGAGAGTGCGTGCTTAGCATGCACCAGGTCCTGGGTTCAATCTTCAGTACCCCCATTAAATAAATACATAAATAAATAAACCTAATAACCCCCCCCAAAAAAAAGCTCAAAAATTCCTCTGCAGAAAGGAGCCCCCACTGCAACAAGTAGCTTGAGGTGACAACTGAATCAACCGATCAAGTGATAAAGCAATGACCCAGCCAGCTAACAGAGGGGGACATCCCTACCCACTCCTCCAAGCCCAGGCCTCCCTCCCCCAAGCCTGGGGAGCTGCTTCGGCCTCAATGCCTGAGTCATGTCACCCCCGAGTCCCCCAAACCCACCCCACCCTGCTGTGAGCCGCTGCCCCAGCCCTATGCTGGCTGGTCACCCTTGCAAACCTTAGCAGCTCAGAACTATTTCCTCTTTAATCCTCACAAATTCTAGCGAGTAGTTACTGCTATGAGCTCCATTCCCCAGGAGAGGAAGATGAGAAGTTTCGAGATGATTCACCCAAGGTCACATGGGGAGTCGGGGTAGAGTCTGGATTTCAACTCTTGGCTCCCTCCCTAGCCCTCCTCCTCTGTGCTCCTGGACTGTGACATCATGACTGGCCTCAGTTTCCCTGGATGGAGGATGGAGGGATCATGGGATTCAGTCTCCTACACCTCCTGCGTCCTGCCAGGAGGCACTGAAATCCAGCTTGCGGGGCTGGTTCATGGCCTCCAGGTCCAGATTCTCATCTGTACCCATTTTCTGAGCACCCACCCCAGCAGGGACCCAGAACAAGAAACAGACAGCATCAGAGTCTGTCAGAGTTGAAGGGGCAGAAAACAGAGGTTGCGGGAAAGGCCAGGGCAGGTGAGAGGGGTTAAACGGGGTGGGAGGAGGTCCCAGTGTAACGCGTTCAGGAGTTGGAGGTGAAAGGTCAATAGACCCGGAGGACATGGGGTGGGAGGGCTGGAGTCAGAGGCACAGAATCCGAAGGTAAGGGGTTGGAAATCATAGACCGAGAGGTCTACATGTAGGGTGAAAAGGCAAGGGTCAGAGGTCAGACAGACAGGTCTTGGGTCAGAGGTGCACAATTAGAGGGAGAGGCAGGGGAGGGTGTAGCTCAGTGGTAGAGCTCTTGCTTAGTGTGCATGAGGTCCTGGGCTCAATCCGCATTAATAAATAAATAAATAAACTTAATTACACTCCCTGCCCAAAATAACAGAGGTCAGGGGTCAGCCTCACCTGGTCCCCTTGGCGGGCAATGATGGTGCCGGCTTTGGCATGATGCAGCAAGACTCGGCTATTCAGGAGGGAGGGGTCCTGGGGAAGAAAGGGGGTTGAGACCGGCCCAGCCAGGCCTCCCCACCCCAATCTGGTCCCCCAGACCTGCTTGGCTGCCTACCTCAATCCGCATCAGCTTGGCCAGCTCCCGCTTTGCTGCCTCAAAGATGCTGCTTGTTTGGCGGCCCTGGTAGGGCCCGAAGGGGCACCCGCCAGTGGCCGACTCATCCTCACAGTAGCTGTACTCACAGGCGCCTGCCGGCTGCTCCCGGAGCTCCTGAGTAGGTGTCTGTGTGGGACACAGCCTGTGACCACCACCCACTTCCTCCTCGGGGACCTCCACCTTTGGCCAAGCCAGGGTCCTAGGAGGGGGTGGGGGTGGGGTGGGGGAGTGGGCAAGGCCTCACCCGAGCAGGGGTTGCCTGGGGTGCCCCTGAGGCCTCTTCCTGCAGGGACACGGAGATCCGGCCACGTTCATATGCCATGTCGAAGTCTGAGCGGGGGCCACCCTGCAAGCCTGCGGTGGGCAGGAGGCAATAAATGCAATAAAGATGAGAGTGACCGTGGCCGGAGTCTCAGCAGCCACTACCTGCGTACCACAGACCATGTCTGTACAGACGTGACTGCTCAGTCACTGCAGCCCCCCTCGGAACCCTCCTCACCATGGTTGGGAGGGCACCATCTCAAAGGGGACCCGCAGAAAGAGTCATGAACAAGGGCTGCCAATGTTCCCATTTTGCAGATAAGAAAAATGAAGGCTGGCAGCCTTCGCATTCAACCCAGAAGCTCGATGGCCTCCCGCTTCTCGACCCAGTGCCCCAAACCTGAGATGTCCACTGGCATGGAGATGCAGCGACTTAGCAAGGGGGCTGAGGGGGCTTCCAGGGATGTGGGCTTCACTGGGTCCCCTGGGGAGAGACATGTGTTCAGGCTCCTTCCCCTCAGAGCCCTCAGGTCTAGAGCTAGGATTAGGGGCTGCTGAGCTGAGGGGGGCCTGGGGAGGGGTTAGCTGAATCCCTGGGGAGTGGGGGACTAGGAGAAGCGATTCCAACGGACCCATGGAACTGAGGCCAGGGGTCCTGGGGGACCAGACAGGAGTCAGACCTGGGTACCTAGCTAAGGGGTCCCTGGGAGGCTGGGCAGGTCAGGTGCGAGTCTCAGAGGAGCTAAGAAAGGGACTGGGGGCAGAGGCTGGGCTTCCTGGGACAGTGGGCTGGGCCAGCCTAGGGTTCCTGGGGGCCAGGGAGGGGTCATCCTGGGTACCTGCAGGTCCGGGCAGTGGAGCACCAGTGGGGTCAGGTGGCCGGCCAGGGGTCTCCCTTGGCTCCTCAGTAGCTGAGGTGCTGGCCACCCGCTTGGAGCCACGCACTGGGCTGGTGCGGGATGGGAGGCCCGGGCTGGGGAAGAGGCGCAGAGGCTGGATCTCCTGGAGGCAGAGAGGATCCTGGCAGCGTGTCCCGGGAGGCAGGCACCAGGCACCACACTCCATGCCAGCCCGGGTGCCCTCCCCGCAACTCACATGGCTGAAGAGCTCGTTGGTCAGACCCAGGTAGTTGTGAAGCGCCAGGAAAGTGACCCGCTGCAACCTCACCATGATGATCTGCGGGGGCGTGGTTGGCAGAGGAGGGGCAGGGGAGAAAGAGTGTGAGCCTCAGGAGAAAGTTGGGACCTAGCATTAACGGGGTGGGGCCACAGAGAGGGAGAAGGAGATGGAGTGAAGGTCAAGTTGGGGAGTAGTAAGGGGCTGGGCAGGGCCCGAGGAGCTGGGGAGAAAGCCACAATCAGGTGGCAGAAGCCAGGGGAGACAGGGCGGAGGGAGCTGATGGGAGGAGTCAGGGGAGCCAGGGAGGGCTGGCTGCTCAGGGCCGATAAACACAGCTTGAGGGCCCATGGACGGCTGGGTCCCAGCCCACAGGAGGCTGTGATGGGCAAGGGTTGGTGGAAGGAAGTGGACGGCCACTGACCTGCACCACTCGCACCAAGCTCTCGGGGTACTTGGTGAAGACGGCTGAGAAGGCCTCCACCGGCAGCCGCAGCACCGTGGAATCTCGGGCCGCTCGGGCGGACACAGTACGCTGGGGGTGCTGGTGGCCCTGGGGGCACAGGGGTTGTGACGAGAATGAAGGTCAGGGGCTGTGAGCCCCCTCACGGCTCCCGCAACCTTTCCTGATGCCAGTGCATTGAGGGACCACTGGCAGCATCACGGATGCGTCAGAGATTGGGGCCCTCAGAGTGTGTCCTCCTCTCCTGCCTCCCCACTCCCCTCCATAGTGGTCACTCACGGTGATGACATCCAGGATGCTTAGAAGGCTGTTGACACTGTCCCCAGGAACCACTTCCTTCACCACACACTCCTTCCCATCCTGAGACACGGGGGCGGCCACTGATCAGCGCTACCTCTGCCCTGCCAACTCACTTTCCACCCCCTGATCACGCCCCTGGTCCTCATTCTCACTCACCCCAGTGATGGCTGACCCCCCGACCCCAGGGAACCTTCTGACCAGCATTCACTTCCTAGCCATCGCTAACCCCAACTACTGACTGTGTACACCACCCCACACGCCCTTGGGCATCCATCCTGACTCCTGCCGGCTCATCTCAAAAGACCACCAACCCTGCTGACCAAAAGCAGTGCCCATCCCCAGCACCCGTCACCCGCAGGGTCCCCAGGGGCGGCCCACTCACAGGTCCCGGCAGACAGAGCTCCAGCAGCCCGTCCTGCACCACGTAGATGCTGGCGTCGGGCTGGCCGGGCCGGAAGACGTAGTCACCCTGGCCGAGACGCTGGAAGACCATGTGCCGGCAGAGCTCCAGGAAGAGCGGCTTCTCGAAGTGGCCCAGCACCCTGCCGGACAGGGAGAGGGGAGAGATGCAGGTCAGGACAGCCCCAGCTCTGCAGCACCCCTGCCCCCGCCTGCGCCCTGACACTGACCGGACGTTCTTCAGCATGTAGAGCACCTCGGAGGGCAGGTGGGAGTTGGCCAGGTCACCCTCCGTCAGGTCAGCCTCCAGCACGGAGGGTGGCGGCTCCTTCCGCTGCAGCGTTGGCGCCTCTTTCTGGATGCGCAGGATCCTGGTGGGAGGAGAGGGGTGCGGGGGTGGGGAGCAGGGAGAGAGCTCAGGCAGACATGAGACCCCCACAGAGCCCTCCCCCGGGGTCTCTAGAACAGGGGTCAGCAGCAAACTCTGGACAGCCAGTCAAATCAGGCCCGCAACCTCTTTTTGTAAATAAAGTTTTATTGGCACTCCGCTACATTCATTCATTTACATGTCATCTGTGGCTACAACATCAGCGCTGAGTAGTTGCAGCAGCATTGTATGCAGCCTGCAAAGCCCAAGATGCGGTCCTATAAAGAAAAAACTTTCTGACCCTTGATGTAAAACCCTGAGATCACCCTTTACTAGTCACAGGTTCCTTAGTTGGACCCTCTAGTTAGGCAGAACCCTGACATAGCTTCCAAGATAGGGGCAGATCCCAGAAAAAGCACCTCTGTTTTGCCATGGGACCCTAAAGATAGCCTGTCTAGCAATCATAGACTAGGCTCCTGATAGAGCCTCCCTCATGTAGGCAGACCTCCGGGGGAGCTTCCATTCAATCAGGAGACCCCAGACACAGCCTCTATGCTCTTTGCAAAGATTGCTCAGATGGCCTTTCCTTCCAAGTCTCAGACAACCCTGAGACAGCCCCTCTGATGGTTACAGAGACGCCTGAGATAGCCCTTGGTACATGTGGAGAATCCAGGTACAGCCCCTCAGCTAATCATGGGCCTGGGGGAGCTCCTCCCCCAAGTCACAGTTAATATTGAGACAGTCCATCCACTGGTCACAGGATGCCTGAGGGAGACTGTCCAGTATGAGCAGACCCCTGAGTTAAACTCCATGTTATAGAGGAATCCAGAGATGGCTCCCCTTCTGATCAGGGAGGTCCTTGGGCTAGCCCCTTGCCCAGGTCAGAGAGAGCTGAGATAGCCCTCTCAAGGCCATGACGACACCAGGGTAGCTCCTCGAAGGTGTACAGACATGGAGATGGTCCCCACAAGGTGGAGAGATACGAGATGTAGACCCTCAATGGATCATAGAAAATCCAGCTCCTCTTTCTACTCAAGTCATACAGAACGGTGTGACTGCACACACCTGCTGGTGGTGGACAGCTGTGACGTGGCCCCTCAGTGTGAGGAGAACTTGAGACAGATCTTCAAGCAGACCCTATGACGTCAGGAGACCCCAGAGTCAGCTCTCAACTTAAAAAGATCTGCAAGGAGATTCTTTTGTGTGTGTGTGTGTTTAATTATTGTATTATTTAATTACTTAATTTTGGCAAGGGGGGAGGTAATTGGGTTTATTTATTTTTAGAGGAAGTACTGGGGATGGAACCCAGGACCTTGTGCATGCTAAGCATGGACTCTATCACTTGAGCTACA
Source organism: Camelus bactrianus (assembly GCF_048773025.1). Lineage (NCBI taxonomy): Eukaryota > Metazoa > Chordata > Mammalia > Artiodactyla > Camelidae > Camelus > Camelus bactrianus. The sequence continues at coordinate 26,929,600 of NC_133560.1, forward strand.
CCCTCCCCTGCAAAAAGATTCTTGAGATAACTACTGGGGAACAGAAACCCCAGACACAGCCTCCTTAGTGTGGGAAGAACTCCAAGGGAGGTGACATAGAGAGATGCTTTCTGATGGAGAGAGATCCTTGAGATAACCCCGAGGGACAGCTCCTCGAGCAGGTCACAGAAACACCCTGAGATAGCCCCAGTGAGACACCCTGGCATAAATCCTCTCACATGGGGAGACCCCAGATTTGACTCCTAAGTGTCCAAAGAGACATCCGAGATAGTGATCAGGAATTAAATAACTCACAGATAACCCAGTGGTAGGGGAACATCACTTTCTGAGAAAGCCCTCAGGGGACAGAGGCAGCCTGTCTGGTGCAGAACTCTGGAATAGTCCCTCTAATGTGGGACGACTCCTAAGACAGTCCGTAGAGTTCAAAGAAGATACACCCTTCAGTGTGGGGGTGTGGGTTGATCACTCAAAAAGCCCCAGACATAGCCCCCAGCACCACGTACACCCAGCACATCCTTACTTCTTGGCAATGTTGAGCATCTTAAGTTTCTTCTTCATGCGTGGCCGCGAAGTGGTGGAGACGGAGGCGTCCACCAGGGAAGAAGTGGATTGTGACACCTGGGAGGATTAAGGGTGGGGTGGGGAGATGCGTCAACTGCCATTTCAGACCCTAGGGAAGAGAGGGTGCATATCCAAAGGCCCTTGATCAAGGAGGAGGGCGCGCTTACTAAGAAGTGTAACTAAGGAAAGGGCAGGGCCTCTGCGTGGCCAGCGGGAGCCCCATGGGGTCCCAGACTTACCTTCCGCATAATCTTCCGGCCATAGAAAAGCACTTTGTCTCTCTTCCGGAACCGATACCGCGGGCCATCCGGGGCTGGGGTTTCTGGGGAGTAAGTGCAGAGAGGGGTATTCTGAGTTCTACGCACACTCCGCACGGCCAGAGACCCGGACGCTGCGCGCAGTCTCCAGCAGATCCCCACCCCTCAGCCTCCCCAGAAGGCCCTCCGGGTCCTCACTCGGTACTCGAAGCCTCCGCACCAGCAGGAGGATGAGCACGGCCGTGACCAGCACCACAACTCCAGCCCCGATCATCACGCCCAGCACCTGCGGGACGAACGGTACTGGCTGCGCATCACATCCTCGTCCCGCCAAGCCTTCCTCGGGGGCCGGGACGCCCTGGACCCCTTCCCGCCGAGCCAAGTCCGCCCCCGAAGTCACAGCCCGCTCGGGCCTCGATGTCTGCATCTGCAAAACGGGCCAGCGCTGCTCTCTCCGGTGGGGCACAACTCTTTCTAAGGGCTCGGCGGCCCGCAGCGCACGCCGGGAAACGTAGTTCCGCCTGAACAGACGCATTCTGGTTCGCGCGGGACGGTGTTCATGCGCGCTGAGCACGTCGGGAGTTGTAGTCCCCGCGGCTCCGCACAAACCCCAACTCTTACCATTCCTGTTTGCAGCGGGGCCTCCATTAGTTGCTTCAGGCTGAGCGACAGTTCTGGTAGTCCGGAGTCCTGGAGAATAAGAAGCGGGAGGAACCCGTAGCGAGTCATCTCCCTGGGCCCGCCCCTCCCCTGCTGCAAGCCCCGCCCCTTAGCACAAGCCCTGCCCCCTTCGTGCCGGCTGCGGGGGCAGCTTCTCTGCAGGGTGGGGGGACGGCTGGGGGTGCTCTTTGGACCAGAGGGGTGGGGTAGATTGACCTGGGGCCCGGACTAAGGAGTGAGGTGGGTCCTGGGCTCCCCGCGAGGCTCCTCTACCTACGCACCGGGCCGACCAGATGTTCCACTTGCCTACCCAACCCTGGGACCAAAGGGCAGGCGGCTGGACACCCACTGTCACCAGACAGCGAACAAGTCCCTGAAGGGTTTGACTCCCTCCAGCACGTGGCCGCCTCCCCAGCCTCTGCGGGATTCATCAGTCCTGGACCACGGACTCCTAGGCCACACCCCCGCAACCCCTGCGATGACTGGATGCCCCACCCCAGGAAAACTGGGCTCACGAGTCATGGGGTCGAGGAGATGCCTGGCTCCCGGCCCAAGCCTGGCTCCGGAGAGACCTAGGGTCGGGGGCACGCGAGAGTGCTGCAGGGAGCTCCAGCACAAGGGATCGTAGGGCAATGCCACGGTCTCAGAAAGACCCTGGGGCGCTCGGAGTAGGGTGGGTCCTCAAGGTGTTACTGGTTGATGCTGTAGATTTACTGTCACGTAATAGTAAAGTTATGGGGTCTCGGATGGTGCGGAGCATCACTGGGTCTCTGGGAACCATGCTGGCGCCATTGCTGGGAGACAACCAGGGACGCTGTAATTCCCGGGGGTGGGGGGGGGGGTGTCACTGTAAAGTTAAGAGATTCTGAGGAATATAGGGCTATTACTGGGAAAACCAGGCGCTGGGTGGGCATGTCCCTAGAGTCTTTCAAGCATGATACTGAAGAATGCTGGAATATTACTGAGACTTTCTGGGAGGCTGAGGCTGTTTCTCTCGCCATTAGAGTATTAATGGAAATTTGGGGGAGTTACTGGGCCTTTGAGACGTTACCTAGTTACCCGCGGGGGACTAGTCCCCTTCTACCTTCGGGCACACCTGGATACCGGTGCGAAAACACCTGCCGGGAGCTGGGGAGATGGAAGCGTCAAAGTCGAGAGCTACCGGGAATCGGCGGAGGACAGATCTTGGTAAAGCCAAGGGCTCGCTAATGACCCTTGAACGACCGCCTCTGCGGGGGCGAAGGAAACCCAGACTCACCCAGGGGCCCGCAGCCGGGGTCCACACTGCGCCAACTCCGCTAGCGTTCAGCCCATTGCCGCAGGCGCGGCCCCTTTAAATTATTCACGGCAGGGCGCGCCACAGCCCCGCCCCCCGCCATGACTGGAAGGTCTCGCGGAGTCCGCCACGCTAAGTGTGGCGACGCTTTAAAGGGACCGAAAGCCAGTTGGCGCAGGGACTACCCCTCCCGCTAGAAATGAGAACACATTTATTTTCCCGTTTATTTAACACCCACCCTACCCCTGTCCCACTCGTGTCCAACCCGACTGGCCCAGGCCCGCACAGGGCGCAGCAGGGAGCCGGTCCTTCAAAGCAAACCCTAAAAATAAATAAGCATGGGTCTCCGCAGTCCGGGGGCTGACGTCCGGTGGCTATCCAGGTCCGAGTCAATTCACTAGCAGCGAATCCTCCTCCGAGGCATCCCTGGAGGAAGGGCAGTGTCAGCGGAGGCAGAAGGCATCAGTTCCCTCCGGCCCGCTTCCCTTCCCCCAGCCAATCTCCAACCCGGCCTCGAACCGAACCTGCCGCAGCAGCAGAGGAGGCTGCAGGCGGAGCCGCTCCCGCGGCGGAATTTGCCCGAGGTGGGGCTGTCCTGGCACTGCGCGATGTAGGCCTGGAGCTCGCTCTCCTCGGCGCCCGCCCCGCCTGGGTGCTGGGGAGAGATGCCCAGACACCGACATGAAAGTGGCCTCCGCCTCCCAAAGCCCTTGAGCTGTGCCCTCCCCTCCCCCTCCTCTCCAGCCATCTGCATCTCCTCTCTGTTCCTCGTGGACCAACCAGGCTCCCACCTGTGGGCCTCTGACTTGCCGTGCCCTCCACCTGTTGTTCCTCACGGTTCGCTTCACACGGAGACGATCCTTGACCACTGAATGTGTGCACACCCTGCATATCGGTCAGTTGCTGCCCTCTGCTGTGGCTCCAGCGCCTGGAGCCTTGCCTGACACAATCTGGATGCTTGACAACCATCTACTGACTTGAGTACACACAGTGGGAGCAAGGTCTAAGCTTGTACACCCAAGGCTGACACACGTGTGTGATCTTTCAGTGCTAGAGCAGGACCGCCAGGCCTCCTCAGTGACAGAAGCATGCCTGTGGGATGGCTGTATCCGTGCCCGGGCACAGCGGGGTGCACACCTGCATTGCCAGCTGGAGTGAACATTCTAGCTTTCAGCTGAGCCTTCACCCCTCTCAACCTCATGGGGCCACTCTCTCTTCTCCAAATCCTTTTTGGCTCTAGGTTTTTGCTTTGGCTCCTTCTCCTGGTGCTCCCTCTCTCTTGGGGTTCCTGTCTCACCAATCCAGAACTTTATGAGATGATGGAAATGTTTGATCTCTCTGCTGTCCACATCTGGTAGCTACTAGCTACACTGGCTTTTGGGCACTTGCCATGTGCATGGTATGAGTGAGGAACTGAATTCAGAACTGTATTTCATTTTAGTTAAAGTCAAAATTCATATAGTGACATGTGGCTAGACATTAGTACTGGACAGCACATTCTAGAAACTTTCCTGGGCTCACCTCAATACCAGTCTAAAGCAGGGGTCCTCTGTAACTTTCCATACTTCCATTACACCCGTCGTTGGTCGGTCATCATACTTCCGTTTGTGCACCAGACTGCCTGCGCAGTGGGCTTGGACAGACCATGTACACCTGCTTTCCAGGATGCCCAGCACCCAGCACAAGGTTTGGCATGAGATAGGTCCTCAAATATGTTTGCCAAAAGATTCTGTCTACCTGCCACCCCATGTTCTGCTCTGACCCCCACAACCTGCAGGACCACCACCATTCCCCAGACCCAAACAGCCCCCACAGAACAGAGTGGCTGGAAGCAGGGCTTTTGGAATCAGATAGTCCTGGGCTAAGCCAGACTTCACTGCTTGCATAGAAGCTGACCTTTGGCAAATCCCTGAAACTCTGTGACTTGGTCTCCCTGTTGGTCAAAGCAGACGCAGGAACCCTGCCTGGCCCCTGATTCTGAGTCGCCCTCTCCTTTGGCTTCATGGAGTCTCCCTCATTCTCTTCCTGTGTCCTCTCCTCACCCCACCATGTCTTCCCAATACAACTGCAAGGGCTTGGAGCCCCAGTCGGGGCCTGTGTGTGTGGGTGGGTTGGTCCATGGGGAGGCCGGCCGGGAGGGGGCGTGCAGGCCGGCGGCTGACCTTGATGGTGTCATAGGCCCCGGTGATAAGCGCGATGAAGAGGCTGAGCACCATGTAGATGAAAAGGCTGATGAAGGAGTACAGGTAGAGCTGGGAGAACAGCCAGACCAGGCTGCTGCGGCCCTGCTGCGCCTGCATCGCCGCGAAGGTCACGAACATGTCATCCCCGTTGATAAGCGAGAACAGGCACTCTGACACCATGGACAGTGAGCGGAACTGCCGGGGACAGGGAGTTATGGGGTCACAGGGGGCTGAGGGCATGGCTGTCAGAGGGGACGGTGGACAGAGGACCAGCAGGCACGACGGGGCCACCTGGGGGGGTGTCACTGAATAATGACAAGGTCACAGGGTCAAGGGCAGGATCAGCAGGGGTCAGAGAGACAGTGGGCAGAACTGTTGCTGACCTGCTGGTCAGATAACACAGGTCGAGATAGGTCATTCAGTGTCACCAGGTCAACAACAGATAAACCAGGAGTCAGAGGGCTTAAAGTGAGAAGGGGTGCCAGGGACTGGGTCACAAGCACCACCCCCTGGTCCTGGCCAACCCCTACCTTCACGTGGTAGGGACCCAACACGATCCAGCCACAGAAGCAATAGCCCAGGTAGATGACAGCCACGCAGCAGCAGAAGCGCATGACGCTGGGCAGGGCCACTCGCAGTGTGGCAATGAGGATCTGTGGGCAGCAAGTAGGGGACAGCTGTGAGGGCATAGCCACAACCCAGGTGGGCGTGCGGATGGGACGAAGAAGGCAGGGCCTGTCTGAGGGCACACTGGGGTGACCACAGAAGCGAGGGGAGCTAAGAAGGGGCCAGCTGGAGCTGAGGGGGCCCCATGGCTAGACCCAGCGGGGTGGGTATGAACGAGCAGGCTTGTGCCCCTGCCTGGGTGCAGTGACAGGTCTGCCTGGGGTGGCCAGGTATGGGGAAGAGGCTCATGGCAGGTCCTCTGCAGGGGCTGGTGACTGTCATCTGTGAGTGAATTGATCTGGGGCTGTGGGTTGGAATTAAGGGAGAGGTGGCCGTGCGTCTCAGAGGCCCTGGCTGTGAGTCTGAGGCTTACATTGTACTTATGGAAGAAGGTCAGGTAGCGGATGACGCCGACCCAGACGAGCAGCGTTGAGGTGCCCAGGAGGATGCTGCAGACGTCGTAGCTTGCCAGGTTCTAGGGGCAGGAGCAGTGTCACCCCCATCAGGCCTGGCCCTTCCCTGGGGATGTGGCCCCGCGCAGGCATCAGCAGGGATGGGGGAGAAGGGGACCAAGGTCTCCGGGAGCAGATGATGGGGCTCCGGGCAGGGTGTGGGCAGGACCCACCTTGGCTTCGATGCCAATCTTCATGATGGTGCCGGAGATGGTGAGCACATCGCTGGTGACCAGCAGGATGTACCAGCCATTGACAAACTCCAGCCGCTCCCACAGGCTGATGACCCGCCCCCGCTGCCGCCTCATGAACCTGACGAACTCCTGCAGGAAGAGGCGGGCGGGGTGGGGACTGATCCAGGCACAGGATGCTCACCACTGAGGCCCTGACCTTCCCAGAGCCCGGCGGGGCAGGGGGCGGCTCTCACGTTCTGCAGCAGGAACCCTCGGAGCAGCGAGCGGGCGCAGAGCAGGAAGGAGAAGGCGCAGGTGAGGATCACCACCACGTCAAACAGGAGCCGGAAGCTGTTGTCTCCTGTGGGGAGGGGGCCAAGGGCTAGGCTGTGGTGGGCAAGGCAGCTGGGCCAGGCCTAGGGGGCTAAGGGGCTGGTTTTGGCTGGTCAGCGGGTTCATGAGTTTCTCTGGGTGAGTAGGGAGCTTGGTCCGTGCTGGTCTGGGGCTCAGGGGCTCACCGTGGCCAAAGACGCTGGGGTGCTTACACTCCTGGATGTGGGCCTGGGTCTCCAGGCTGATGGGGATACGCCCACTGTGTGCCTTATTGTCAAATGTGATCTGCAGGGGTGCGGCAGGACAGGAGGGGGAGGGTAAACCTTGGTAGACCCAGCTCCCAGACGATAGATGGTCTCTGTAGCCCCTGCTTCCCCTATCACCCCCATGCTGCCCATGGCCAAGGGTCCCTAGCTTCAGAGCTCAGGAGCCCTATGCCTCCCACCTGCCAACCCCATCACTGGCACACCTCAGGCACCGTGGGCTCACCAGGATGCTGAAGGTGTAGCAGTCTGGGATTTCATTGTTGATCAGGCTCTGGAGGTTAATGGTCTTTAGCTGGAAGTGGATGGTGACGTTGATCAGCCTGGGGGGGAGGCTTGGGTGAGGGGGAGGGGGCTCTGCCTGTCCCTCTCACCCCCCCCCCCCCGGGCCAGCGCTCCTGCCCCACCCTGACTCTGCAGCTGGCAGAGGAAGTGTCACGTGGCAGGCATCCTCCACCTGGGGGAAGTGGCTGTGGGGAACTACCCCCCCACCCCAGGATGCCTGGAGTCCTGCCTCCCCCACCCTCGGCCCAGCCCTGGGACAGCCCCCTTCATCAGGCAGTACTTGTGGAATTTGAGCGTGAGGTTCTTGTAACTGGTGATGCCATCCGAGTGGGAGAAATCATCAGTGGGCGGCACAGGGGGTCTCTCAGGGGGGTCCACCCGGATACAGTCTGAGGACAGGGAGTCAGGGAAGGGACACTGGGGGTGGGGGAGGCACAAGCAGGTCTCCCCAGAGTCCCCGACAGCCCCCTTCCCTACATCACTTCCCTGTTTGTAGTTGAATATTTGCTGTTTGCTCCTGCTGTCTCCCCTGAGGGTAGGGCCCAGTCTGTCTCATTAGCTACACGTACCCCAGTGCCTGGCATTCAGTGGGCTCCCAAATGTTTAGTGAATTAATGACACTGAGATATAATAGCTCTTTCTGTTTGCCAAGCATTCTTCTAATCATCAAATTATTAACGATCACGAGAACCCCACCTCCCAGATGAGCAGGAGGCAGACTGGGATTTGAGTCCCAGCAGCCGGGGCTCCCAACAGCTGAGCCCTACCCTGCCTACTCACCAGTGATGACCATCGGGTCGATGTCAAAGGTGTCATTGGCTGGGTCCACGTGGCCCCAGCGGTAGTACCGCTGGCAGAGGGCCAGGGCTGAGCCGTTGGCCCAGGGGCCGCCCCCGCCCCGCACGTAGGCGTACTGGCCCAGGGACACATCGGGGAGCATCAGGTACTGTGGGCCAAGAAAGGGAGGGTCCATCAGCCCTGGCCGCTCTCCCCCGTGGGCCCACCCGCACCCACTTGCTCCTGGCCACCCGCACCTGGTTCACGGCATGGAAGATGGCCTGGTAGAGCTGCTCCCGCGTGTAGGCTGCAAAGGTATCGTCCACCCCGTCCGAGTAGCCCAGCAGGAAGAGGTGCCGGAAGGCAATGGTATTCTCCTCCCGGAAGGTCACTGCCAGCTGGTTGCTGAGTCCAAACAGGATGAGCTGGTGGGAGGGACAGGGAGGACTGGTATGGCTGGGATGGGGCCTCCCATGGTGCACGAGTAGAGGAAGAGGAGAGGGCCCACCCCATAAAGGCATGCACACCTTACGTCCCCAAGGTGCTGCACACAGTGGCTGCATATATAACTCCCAGCAACAGCTAACATTCATTCTGTGTTTACTGGATGCTGGGTTCTGTGCTAAACCCAAACTTCCAGGGTAAGTACCACTATTGGGCCATGTTACCAAGGGGAAATAAGCGTGGTAACACGCCCGAAGCCACAGCACTAGACCAGAGCTCCTTACGGCAGGGGCTGGGTCTGATTCACACTGGAGTCCTGAGAGCCCAGCGCAAGGCCTGGCAAGGGAAGGAGGGACAACTATCTCTTCAGCCACTGAATCAGTTCCCTTGGGAGTCAGCACAACATCAGACCGCCAGGGTCCAAGGGCCAGCTCCCAGTGCTCATTTGCTGTGTGACTTTGGATGAGTCCCTTAAACTCTCTCGATCTCAGTTGTCTCATCTATAAAATGGGGCGACAGCAGTTGCCAGGACCTCAGAGGGCATCTGTGAGGTTAAAATGAGCTGCTCCCATGCAGATCTCAGAGGTCTTCCTGATTGATCAGTGTCACTGTCACTATCAGTACACTGCTGTGGAGTCAGGACTAGGTTCCGGCTCCAAGACTCTCCTTCAAGGAAAACAGCGGCCACAAGGACCATCCTGCTGGGGCCCCTAAGGGTCTCACCTGCACAGTGACCACCAAGATCTTCACCACTTGCAGCATGAGCTTGAAGGGCTTACGGCCCTTGGCCCGAAATTTGTCACAAGGACTCATGAAAAAGTACTTGAGACGGCGGCGGAGGTCCTCCTCTTCCGGAGGGGTGGTAGGGGCCGGAGAAGCCTCCGCCCGGGTCCCATACCCAGGGCTGGGGGTCAGGAGGCGCTCTGTCTCTGTGGGATGGGAGAGGGCAGTGGGGACCAGGCCTAGGCAGGTTCACCTGCCAACTGGGGAGGCAGGTCCTATCCTCCAGCCAAGAGAGATCTGAGAGATCTAAGGAAAACAGGAAAATCCGCAGCGTTGTATGGATACGTGCAGCAGTGCTGCTCAGAAGTTACAAGTTACTTAAAAGGGCCTGAGTTGATTCCTGACCCTGCTGCAGGGCACTCAGCCGCCCTGAGCCTCAGCTTCCTCCTCTGCAAAATGGGGCAATAAAATCTCTCACCAGGACGCTGAGGACTTGATACTTACAAAGCACTGAGTCTCTGAGTCTCAATAATTCCACAGTGAATAGAGGCTATTCTAAGCATTGCTTACTCCCTTCCATTCTGACCAGCCTAAGAGGGAAGTCCAAGTTTTCAGCAACTGCTGGGGTCAAAGCTGATCACAGCAGTCCAGAACTGTCCCTGACACACACACACACCTCCACTGGGAGAACCCTGCTTCTTTCCAGGGCCTGGCTGGTCCCCTGCCTGGAGCAGCCACCAGGATGAATGTGGGCACTGTCAGAACCTGTCCTGCAGGAAGGGCCAGCTCTTGGCTGGTCCCTCTGGAGCTCAGATGCTGTAGTGGTTGCTTACCAGACAGTCGGATGGGAAACTGGAGGCTGGACCACCTCCCAAGCTAACCCACCCCAGACTCTACCAGCCAGGACACCTTTCAGGTGTCTCCAGTTGGCTTAAGAAGGGAAGATCAACACAAAGCGTCTTCCTCCAGGCTCCCCTGCAGGAGGCGACTGAGTTCAGGAAGGTTGAGCTGGGTGTGGAGGTCTGAAATTGAGTTAGGCGCCTGGGTTCAAGGGCTCAATTCCTCCAGTACTCCCCCTGAGTTTAGAGAAGCTGACGTTTGCCTCCTGGTTTGGGGAAGAAGGGCCTGGAAGTCACACGTGACGGGTAGTGAAGCTTGGGGCCCGCTGTCTGAGTTCCAGCAAAGCTAAGCAATCCGAATTTAGGCTCAGAATGCAAATCTTGGGACCCTCGCCGCCGCGAGTCGGAGAAGCTGGCGTTCCGCCAGCTACCTGAGATTAGGTACTCTGAGCAGGGCCTGAGTTCGGGAAGGGCAGTCTGGAGTCCCGCCACTCTGAGATCGGAGAAGCTGGTGCCCACCTGCCGCCCAGGTTCTAGGGGCTGTCTGCCCATATCGCCGCCACGGAGAAGCGGGGAGGTCAGCACGGGAGTTGAGGAAAGGGAAATCGGGAGCTCCGCAGCCCCAGGTCGGAAAAGCCGGCCGGCCGACCGCCGCCAGCGTTCGGGGACCCGCGGGGCCGCCCGCGCCCTCACCTGAGCCGCGCGGGCCTACGGGGCCTGCCATGCCGGGGCGGGGAGCGCCGGACGCCGGCGGGCGCTGCGGGGCAGCCGGGGTCCGAACGCCCGCCGCTGTCACTGCGGCCTCTCTCCCTCGCGGTGCAGCTTCAAACCCTCCCGTATCAGCTGACTCGCGCCCCAGTCATGTGACCAGGGCGGCCAGAGAGCCAGGTGACGGGATCCGGTCCCGCCCTCTGCGCCACGACGACCCCTGCTGGAGCAGCGCGCATGCGTGCCTTAACTGGCGCCTTGCAGCCCCCAGGCGGTCGCGAGGTCCTAGTGCCGACGGGTGGGAATTTGCTGGGGGATGGGCAGGCTGTGAGCGTGCCAACGTAGGCCTGGCTCGGTCATGGCTCTGTCATGCCCGCATCCAGTGCCAACCTCTTGACTTCTATGTCCAGTACTTGACTCCTTACCCTCTGGGGGATCAGGTGATGATCCTACATTGTATCTCAAATTCTATCTGCCGGCTCCATCCTCCCAGAAACCCTGCGTTACTCTCAACCCCTTCCGCTTCTGCGTCTCATCTGAACTATCATCAAATTTTACTTCATTTCCTAATTATCTCCTAAGTAGGAACGCTCTTAGTCCTATGGCTATCAGCCCGGCGTCCCCCAACATTCCTGGCCTGGACCACTGCAACAACCTCCCTGAGCTCAGGCTTCCATGCCTGGTCTCCCCGCCCCCATCCCACTCTCCACCCAGCAGCCAGAAGTGTTTTCAAAAAATAATTCATATCAGTTCTCTGTCAGAACCTACCAGCAGCTTCCCATTTCTCTGGGATGACAAGCAAACTCCCTACTTCAGTCTACTAAGGCCTTCTGTTCAGGCCTCCCCCTCACCTCCTCCCCAACTCATCTCTCAGTGGCCCCAGGGCCTTTGCATTTTCTTACCCTAGAGCATAAACATTAACAATACAGTCTTTGGAGTGCAGAAAATTGGGGTTTAAATCTAGACGCTCCCAATCACTTCTGTGTCTTCCAAAAAGTCCTTTGAATGCCATGTGCCTCGGTTTCCTCCTGTGCAAAATGGGATGCTCAGTCATAGTTACCTTCCTCATGGGACTGTTGAGAGAATTAAATGAGAAAATGCAAGACCATAACACAGTTCTGGGCAAACAGTACTGATGATTAAATTATTGGTTATAGGGAATTATAAAGCCCTTTCTCGGGAAAGCTGTCCCCTATCTAAATCAGAAGTCTTGTGCTTCTCGAATGTACCATGTAATTACTTTTTAAATTTTTTTTTTTAATTTGGGGGGGAAGGGTAATTAGGTTTGTTTGTTTATTTGTTTAATTTTATTTTTTAATGGAGGTACTGGAAATTGAAGCCAGGACCTTGTGCGTGCTTAGAATGTGCTCTACCACTGAGCTAGACCCTCCCCACAAATGTTTCTGAACTCAGTGAAGGCCAAGGCCATGCTTACCTTGCTCCCTGCTGAGACTGAGCCATCAACAGATGTTTGCTGAATGCATAAATGAGCCACCTCCTTTGTCCCATGGGGTACCTATAATGTAGGCTTTGAAGGGCTAGGGGTAAGTTAGGGGAGCAGATGGGGCAGGACAGCCCACATGGTTTTGTATCAGCCTCCATTATCAGCCCACTAGACTGTGAACATGCCAGACGTTCCAACATTCATGGAAAAGCCAAGTCCAAAAGGAAAGGATTCTGCTTAGACCACCTGCAGGGTGAGTCTGACCTTGACGGGTGACCAGGTCTGGGGGAGCAAAGAGTGGTGACTGCTGGAATCGACTGGAGTGAGACCCAGTCGGGGAAGCTGGGAGGTCTGGAGGAGGTCATGGGGGAAGCGAGGACACTGAGGTTCCAGAGGGATGGCTGGCTCAGGCCATACCTTCCCATCTCCCGAGGAAGAGGCTGTGCATTGGAGAAAAAAGAACAGGAGAACCACGACACAGAGCCAGGAGGCAGTGGGAGGATTTTACTAACTGCACAACATACAAGTTTCCCAGGCGCCTGTGGGTGCCAGCCTGCTCGTCAGCCATCCGGTCCCAGCAGTGCCCCTTGCTCCTGCACCCACTTGGGACTATCGCCAGTAGGGAGGACTGGGCTGACGGTGTCACGGGTGGGAGAGCCAGGCTCAGGGTGGGACTCAGAGTTGGGGTCAGGGCTGGGCACAGTATCCGGGTCGGGGCTGGGACCAGATCTGTGGTCAGGGCTGGCCGCAAGGTCAGAATTGGTTTCGTGCCCAGGCTCAGGGTTAGAAGATTTGACAGAATCAGGGGTGGGGGTAGATCTAGAGCCAGGGATGGTTTGGGGGTTGGGATTGGGGAGGGAGCCCAATACAGAGCCAGGGTCAGGGCCAAGGCCAGAGCTGGGGCCGGGGCTGAGGCTCAGGCCAGAGCCGAGCACAGAGACTGCATCAGGACCCAGGAGCGAGACCTGCCCCGGCCTCAACATGGAAGCAGGGCTGAGGCCCAGGCCGGCGGCAGCAGCCGCAGCTGCAGCCGCGGCAGCGGCCGCGCCCTCATGCACCCGCTTGTGCTTGGTGAGGCTGGAGGCTTGGCCGAACGCCTTGCCGCAGAGCTGGCAGCGGTAGGGGCGCTCGCCCGAATGCACATGCAGATGCTGCAGGAGCGCCGAGCTCTGCCCAAAGGCCTTGGAGCAATGGGGACAGGCGTAGGGCCGCTCGCCCGTGTGGATGCGCAGGTGGTGCTGCAGGTTGGAGCTCTGGCCGAAGGCCTTGCCGCAGTGGGGACAGCGGTACGGGCGCTCAGCCGTGTGCGTGCGCTGGTGCTGTAGCAGCGCCGAGCTCTGGCCAAAGGCCTTGCCGCACTGCGGGCACGGGTAGGGCCGCTCGCCCGTGTGCGTGCGCAGGTGCTTCAGGAGAGCCGATCCCTGCCCGAAGCCCTTGGCGCACACCGGGCACTTGTGGGGCCGCGGGCCGCCGTGCGTGCGCAGGTGCTGCGCCAGCAGCGAGCCGTGCCCGAAGGCTTTGCCGCACACGGGGCAGTGGTGCGGCTTCTCGCCGCTGTGGCTGCTGCGGTGCTTCAGCAGCGTGGAGCGCCAGCCGAAGGCCTTGCCGCACGCCGCGCACTGGTAGGGCCGTGCGCCCGTGTGGATACCGCGGTGCTGGGCCAGCGTGGCGCCGTGGCTGAACGACTTGCCGCAGTCGGGGCAGCGGTACGGCTTCTCGCCACTGTGGGTGCGGCGGTGCTGGCTCAGCCCCGAGCTGCGGCGGAAAGCTCGCCCGCAATCGGGGCAGGAGAAGGGCCGGGGCGGGCTGGCAGGTGCGGGGAGCACCGCTGGGCTGGTGGCCAGGACCTCGGGGGTGGCAGTGAGGTCGGACGAGAGGGGATCCAGGTCTGGAGCAGCAGCCGGACTGAGGGTGTCACTGTTAGGGTCAAGAACCAGGGGAACGGGGCCGATGACGTCTGGGTCGTCAAAACTTGAAGACATGGGGTCAAGATCTTGGGGATCCAAGTCACGGGTCCCCGAGATGGAGCTCGGAGCTTCCACATCCGGGTCCAGATCCTCGGAGACAGGCTCCAGATCTTCATAGCTGGGGTCCACATCTTCAGAGACAGTGTTGAGGTCTTCCGGGTCAGGCTCTGGCTTTTCAGAAACTGGGTCTAGCTCTTCTGGGTTGGGGTCTAGGTCTTCTGAGTCGGAGTCAAGCTCTTCGTAAGAGGGCCTCAGTCCTTTGTGGCCTGGGTTCCTGACCAGGACGGAGCGCCGCATCCCTGGTGTGGAAGTGCCAGCCGCTTCAGGAGCAGGGTCTGCAGGATGAGGACAGAGGGTGGGTGGAGGTAGGTTCTGCGGAATAGGGGTTCTTTTGGAGCCTGGGCAGGGAAGGGAGAGGGGACCAGGCCACACCCCAGATCCCACTCCAGGACACACACACGATTTCTTCTCTTGTCTTGTACTGAGGGAGACTTTCCATTTGCCCCTACCAGGGCAGGGAGAAGAGGAACCCTAGTGGGACATGAGGGGCCCCTCCTTACTCAGCCCCACACCTGGATGGAAGTCATGGGTCCCAGCACTAGAGGTCCCCAGTACCCAGCTCCATGGCTCTGCCCCTCTCTCCATCCTGGGTTCCTCCTCTCCTGGGAAGCTTGGGTCCTGTGGAGGAGAGAGTCCTGGATGCCTATCCCCTGGACCATGGCCCCTTCACGGGAAGAGTGTGGGTATCTGGGATCATGTGCTTGTCACTAAGTACATGGCCTGAATCCCATGGTTGAGGGTGACGTATCTGGGGGTCCCTGGTAGGGAGGGTGACCTCTGGCTCACTTCCTAGAGTGGAAACATCCTGACCTCTGAAGCCTTGATCTGGGTGGGGGTGGGGGGGTGGCAAACAACATCTGGTCCTCCTCCTGGGTCACTGGGGGAGGGGAGGGAGACCTTGGCTCACTTCCCAGGGAGGATACAACCTGAATCCCGAGCCTCACAGTTCTGCGATAGGACTAAGTGTCCAAACACCTGGGTTCTGTCTTAGATGGAAGACGCTGACCGCTGAGTTCTACAACTAGAGTGAGGATGGTGATGTAATACGTGGGACCTCTGGAGGGAGCAGGGAGACCCATGGACTCATTAGCCAGGAGGGTAAGGACAGGTGTCCATATACATGTTTGCCCAACTAGATAGAAGAGTCTGAATTCTGACTCCTAACTGGGAGGTTGGCAAAAAATACCTCTGGCTTCTCTTGGGTTACTGGGGGGACACCTGGGCCATCTCCTAGGAAGAGAGTATTCCTGGATGATTGACCCCATGGCTGAGGTATGGGGATGGGTGTCAGGAGACTTTGGTAACTTCGTGGGAGAATTCTAGATCCTGAATTCCAGCTCCATGGCTGGTGGTAGGGAGGGGGATGGACAAACAATAGCTGGGACCCCTTCTGGGGAGCAGGGGGAGAATTCCCTGTAGTAGGGTGATGTCTAGAGCTACTCACCCCCTGACTAGACACTGGCAGGGGGTTGGGGGGCAAACAACAGATCTGTTCCTGGGAGGCAGGGGGACTTCTGGTTTTCCTTCTGGGGAGGGGGACATCCTGAGCCACAACCCCAGAGCCGGGTAGGGGGATGCAAACAGAGAGGGCTGAGTTCCTAGATCACCTCCTCAACCCAGATCCCACTTTGAAGGGTGGTGGGGTGATGTTGGCTCCCCTACTGGATTTCCCAGGGGTTGGGGGACAGAGGGTCCCTTAAATTGGCTCCTGAATTTCCATCTCTGAGCTGGAAGCCAGAAGGAGAAATAACTGGGGTCCTTCCTGAATTTCTGGGGGGAAGGTGGATGCCTGGATCACCTCACGGGTAAGAGGGCTTCCAGAACTCTAGATTCCAAGACTGGAGAGTGAGGGGAACAAGACCTGGGATCCTGGGGGTCAGAGGGAACCCCTGGATGCCCCTTTTGAGGAAGAGCCTCCTGAACTCCCGACCCCAGGCTGGAGAGTGGGGAGAACAATACTTGGGGCCCTTCCTGGGTTCCTGACGGGGCGGGGGCCCGGATCGCCTCCAGAGGAGGGGGCTCCTGAACTCCCACCCGCCCAGCTGAGGGGTGCCCCCCATACCTCCCGATGGACGGCGCCCAGCTCGGGCCGGGCCCTCCCCCGGGTCCGCAGAGGCGGAACGGGAGCGCTAGGCCCGCGGGTCGCGCGGCGCCCCGCATTGCGCCCGCGGCCCCGCTCTCCTGGGCCGGGGCGGGCGCGGCGCGGGGCGAGGGGGTATGGACCGAGGTCGCTCCGGGCCGCGCCCCGCGCCGCAGGGGTATCCCCACCCGCCCGCCCCCCATCGCGGCCCCCGCCCGCCCGGCCCGCTCGCGGGGACACTCACCCGGCGCCCCTCGCCCCTGCCCGGCCCGCCGCGCCCGCCGGCGCCCCCGGGGCCCGCAGGAAGCCCCCCGCCCGCCAGCCCCGCCGGCGGCCCCCTCGGCCCAGCGGCCCCGCCAGGCGCTCCCGGGGAGCGAGAGGGGCCGGCCGCGGGCCGCAGCGGGAGCTGCTGGGACTTGTAGTTCGCCCGGGCCCGCCTCGGCCGTCGCCATCGCTGCCCCCGCCCCCCGGGCTAGCCTTTGTCCCGGCCCGGCCACCTGGCCGCGCGGCCGCGCCTTTGTCTGCGCCGCGCGCCGCCCGCGCTGTCCCCGCCGCGGCCTCTCCTGCTCTGCGACTCTCTCAGCCCCTCTCCGTCCCTCTGCGCCCCTGCCTCTCTCTGTCTGTCCCTTTATCCCTCTGTTAGTGTGTTTCCCTCCGTTTCAATCTTTGCCTCTCTTCCTGTCCCCTTTTCTGCCTCTGTCCCTCTGTCTCTGTCTTGTCTGTTTTCCTCTCTCTCCCCTCGTCTCTGCCTCCCGCCCATGTCTGTGACTCCATCTCTGTTCCAGAAACACCAAACGTTCTATCTCTCTCTTGTAGATTGGCAGTGCACATCGGCAAAGCCAAGACGCAGAATTTTCAGACTTGTGTATCTTTGCCCAGTCTAGCCTTTGTTTCCCCGTAAGACTCCTCCTCCAAGGAAAAGAGCTGGGGACACCGAATATTTCCCTCCTCCTACCCAGTGGCGCAGTGCTGTCGCCAGCAGACTCCCCGTGCCTGGTACTCCCTCTGGAGAGGCCAGGGCCAGGCCTGGGAAGCACTCTGGGCGGACTTTACCTGGAGACACAGATCCCTGTCAAGAGGGAGTGAAACGCAGCCCCCGCAGCTGGCAGCTGGGCCGGGATGTTCTTCACTGAACATAAACAACGGTCACAAAATATAAACAATCATCACACAAGGCCACTCTGTGACCGCGTCTGAGCCGAGATAGAGACAAGGACACTTTGCAGCCACAAAAATGAATACACATCCTTCTCTGATGATGACTGCTGCTTCTTCCCAATGACAGCCCCGGGTCCATCCTCCCACCTCTGAGATAAAAAGCACCAATACCCCGTCACAGACCTGCCCCCTGCTTCCTGCCAGCACTAGGCTAGGGTTGCTTGTACTCGCCTCAACTCTCCTTAAAACTACCCAGCTCAAGCCTGAATCTTATAAGATGCCCTCCTGTCCCCCAATTACTCTTTCCCCTGTGGGATCTTCCTTGCTGGAGCAAGCAAAAAAAAAATTTTTTTTTGACTACAGTTTAGTGTCCGATGGTCTTTGGCTGGTGAGTTTTCAAACCACCTAACCTTGAATGCAGCCTCAAGCAAATGAGGCCTCCAGGAGTCTTTGCTCTTCCTTCCCGAACCTTCTAGATCTGTGCTGGACTTCTGGCCTGGGACCTGCTTGCCACCTCTCTGTGGAAAAGCTCTCAGCAGCTCTGAGAGACTTGAGATCGCAATTGGATTATGCCGCTGGTTCCTCATCCTGCCGCCTCCTGGCTGATCCCATTACAAATAATACTTGTAATGACAGCTGTCGTTTCTGTCTGCCCAGTATCTCTGTCAGCACCTTGTCTTCCCTCTGTGGAGCCCCCTTCACTACTCCAGATGGACCTGTGTCTAACACAGCCCCCAGCACCATGAGATCTAAACTTACCAATCAGAGAACCCCGCCCCCTGAACAATAATGAGGTCTGGGATGAAGCCATGATGCTGGAGGGTCTCATTCTTCCTCTGGGATCATGAGCTGTACACAGGGCCTCATTCAGCCTGTAGCCACCTTCCCTGGTTGTCTGGAAGAACAGTCTGCAGACTGAAGCCAATCTATAACAGGATGCAGAGGTGAGAGTTGGAGAGACAACCCTGGCTATATTGGTTGAGCTCCTGGATATAGCCACACCTGAAGCCAGAAGCTCTGTCTTTCCAATACCAGGAGCCAACAAATTTCCTGGGTATTTGAGCTAGTGGGATTCTGTCCCTTGCATCCATGACAGTCTTGACTAATTTAGAAATTAGTTCCTCGAAAGGGAAAGGTATTGAAGGAAATAGCTTAAAATTTGAAATTGAGCCAAGGTTAGGTAGAGGGTCATAGCCACCACATACACATATCTTCATTATAAAGTGAACAGGGCTTCAAGATTTGTGCAGTGCACGACCTCCCCAGATGTATGTGGCAGCATCATGGAAGAGGCATCCTCAGGAAAGCAGAACTCTGTTATGTGGAAGAAAAACAGCTGATTAAATTGTTGCCTATTTTCTCTTGGCACGCTAACCTTGTGTCTCCCGAGACTCTGGCTTAAGTAGCTTTGGAGAAAAATATCAGGATGCTGGGATATGTGGACGCTGTCATGAAGCCTTCAGCAAGGTCTTCCAAGACAGGCACAAGCTCCCTCTATACACTCCTTCTTAAAGCAGAGCCTAGCACTTGCTCAATTTTGTGAGATTGCCAGAGCTGAATTCTCTGTCCTGAGTGAAAAGAGGATGTTAGTAATGAGGTGAGAGGTAAGATTGGGATTATCAGAGAACTGGTGGGCATTTGATGTTTCAGCCTACTCTCAAACACTGAGCACTGAACACTCCTGCCTATAAATATACAATTACCTTCATTAGGAAGAGCCTATTGGCTGAGTCGTTCCACCCTCTAGATTGTAACCTGGGGCAATACAGATGCTATGGGGATGGGCAGGCACAGGTCTGTTGCTAGGAGACAGGATTCACTAAGGTTGAGCTCCAGACTCCAAGATCCTGGTGAGGTTGGAGGAACCAAATCACCCAGGCATCCAATCACAGCATTCCATCCCTCTGGGCACATGATTGGTTCACAGCTGGGCAGGGGACTCAAATGAGCCAATCAGACTGTTTCATATATTCCAATGTGAGGAGTTGGGGGGAACACCCCACCCCTTCCTTTGGGGCTTTAATGATAAGGATTTGGGCTTCTAGTTTTTCTCTTTTGCCACTGCTTGGAGGGACACGAGGCTGAGAGACAGCAAGGAAGAGAGCATGCGTCTGATGGGGAACCACATGCTTGATGCTAGACCTAATTAAGGAGTTTCTTGTTTCTAAGTCAACAAAATCCCTTTCTGCTTGAGCAGCTGGAGCTGGTTTCTGTTATTTGCAAAGAAAATGACCTAAGACAGTAACAAAATTTAGGCATTATTTATTGAGCTACAGCCAAGTGCTAGGCCCTGTGCCAAGAATGGTACATTCACATTTTATTTACTCCTTGTAACCACTCCATGAAGGAGGAACTGTTGCCCTCCCCATTTCATGGATGAGGAAAGTGAGGGTCAGAGCATGACATCACTTGTTCAAGGACAGAAAGAGATGAGGCTGTTGCTTGGTGATGCTTACCATTGACAAAATATTTTCCTTTCAAAATTCATCTGTTTTCCCATGTTCAATGCTATTTTTTATTCATCTTATTTCATAAGCCTTTTTGGTTTTTGTAGTTCCTATGAAATGCCTTTTCTTGGAGGTGGGGTAAGTGGGATACAGGAAGGATAGACATAAATCCATAAAATACATCCAGAAACAGCATGATGTAGTGTCTCAGCACTGGAAACTTTCCAGCAAAGTTTCTGTTCTTTCTTGGCAACCCATCCCAGTGCTGATCAATCTTATTGTTAGAAAATCCTTCCTGTTGTGCTGAAATCTTCCTCCTTATAACTCCTACCCATTTTTCTCACTTGGTGTCTGGATTGCTTTAAACCACCCCTAGAACTGGGAAGAAGCACACATAATCCTGCAACTACAGCTACATGGAACCAAAGCAAGCTTTCTGAGCTTCCTGGCAGGCAAGGTAAAAAGGAAAAGCCTTTTTGTATACATAGTCTGGTCAATAAGCAGAACATCTTTACCAGGAAAGCCTGATTTTTATCCTGGGAATCATTGTAGGATGGGTTTATTGTAGTGGTTCTCAACCAGAGGCAACTCTTCCCCCCTAGGAGACATTTGGCAATGTCTGGAGATGTTTTTGGTTGTCACAACTGGTGGAAGAGAGGGAGTGTGCTACTGGAATGTGATGGGTAAAGGTCAGGGATGATGTTAAACATCCAACAATGCACAAGACAGCCTCCAACAATGGAGAATGATCCTATCCAAACTGCCAATAAAGCCAAGATTGAGAAATCCTGTTTTAGAATGAGATAATTCAGAAGAGTGTAATCTATATCATTAGTGGAAGCAAGGAGAAGAGGAAATGACCAGCTGGCCTCAGAGAATTGATGCCCATGAGGAAAGGGCTCCTGGCCAGGCTTGAGATTGGCTGTCACTGGTCCATTGGATTGGGGGCTTTGGTCTTTGAGGGTCTGACTACAGGGTTAGAGAGCTATGTTCATTCTCTGAAACCACATTCTCAACACCCTACAGAGGCAGTCCCCAGGCACGGCCACCAAGGCTCATTTTATCCCAGATAGAGCTGGCTTCTTGGTGCTGATCTCACCATACCCCAAAACCTTCAAAATGGGGTGCTGTCCAAGGTACTGGTCCAGGACATGCTTTCTAAGCCCTGTCATCCACTGGCTCCAGGGCTCCACCCCATTCTCTTTTCCACCCTTTTCATTCTGTCTCTGGCTGGACAGCTACCCCCTTGGACCTGATCATATCCTAATGACTCTTGTTGACTTGCCCCTGGACCCAGCTGTGACCTGGAGGCTAATTGCCCAGCCAGCCAATGCACCAACCATTCAGCTTTACAGCCTCTGACCACAATAGGGGAAATCACTGGGCCATTCTCAGCATATCTATCCTTCCATGCACCTTCTGAGTGCCATCTAGTCTCTCAATAATCAAAAGCTCCTTCCTACATCCTTGTCTTCCTCTCTCCTCCTTACCTTCATCTTCAGAAGGTGCACTGTCCCTTCTTGACCCCCAGCCACCCACACTGACCAGTGTGAACATTTCTTATTTATAACAATCTAATGATAGTGAGAGCTATTATTTATCTCCATTTTACAGAGGAGCAAATAGAGGCTCAGAGGGGTTAAATGACTTGCCCAAGACTTGTTTCCAGTACACGGAGGAGTCAAGATTTGGACTCTGTCCATTCAGCACCAAGAGCTTACATTCTCAACCCATCACCACACTGCCTCTGTTCAGCATGGTTAAGTCCATCCTCCCACATCATTCAGAACTTGTTGCTGCACCTGAACACCTTACACGGAGTCCAACCACCCAGTCTTTGCACAAGCTGGGATGGTCTCCCTGCCCAGAGTGGTCCCCAGACCCAGGGTCTGCAGAAGTATCTGCTCAGGGCTTCTCCACGGAGTCATTCTCTCCTGTAATGCCCCTGCCCCCACAAACACCCCATCCTCTTCCATGGCTAATTGATGGCAAGCGGTGGGATGTTGCCAAAGCAGTGTTTATTGCTGGCTAGGGCATGGGTAGGTAGGGATCTGGGGGGCCTGAGGGTCTACCTTCCCAGCACCACAGCCCCACTGGTGAGGAAAGCCCAGTGGCACATGACTCTCCTGGAGGCTTTCCCGTCTCAGCACTGCTGGGCCCTTGTACTTGAAGGGAAACTCATCACTGTTTTGGGTTGAGAAGAAGCGCTGTTCACCCAGTGGGGGCTCCCAGTGGCTATACTTGCACTGTGGAGTCAGGATGGGGGAGCTCAGCAGGGCAGCCTGGAGGGTGGCTGGCCCACCCAGGCCACCCTGTAGTCCCTGCACCACCCTGGGGACAGCAGAGAGTGGGGAGAGGCTCAGCCCAGTTTGGCTGATGATTGGGTCCTTGGGAGGGGGGCAAAAGGGGGCCCTAGATTGGGCTGACCCAGGAGCTGGATGAGACGCTGGAGAGAAACCCGGGTGGGTCCCTGGAATGACCCCAGGGCTGGGTTGACCCTAGGTGACTTTGCCCTAACCCTCAACCGTGGCTGATGAGTTGACCCTGACATGAGCCTTCGGCTGAGCTGGAGATGACCTGGTGCTGGGATGACATTAAGATGACCCTGAGCCTGGGATGACCCTAGAGTGACCCTGAGCCGACTTGACACTAATTCTGTGCCTGAAGTGATGGTATAATCTTCCTGAGATAACGCTACACTGACTTGGGGGAGGGGCTACCTGGTCAGAGAGATACCCTCTCCCCCTCCCTCACCCGCTGTAGCATCTCCTCAGTCACGGAGGCTGGAGCTGTTCTGTGCGGCATCAGCATCTTCTGGTTCATGGTTAAAAAATCTGGTTCTGGAGATTTCAGTGGGGTGGCTGAGATGAGGGGCTGAGGGAGGATAGGCAGGGTCCAGGGGAAAGGGTCGTGGGAGACTGAGCATAGGGTAAAGGTTCCTGGGCTAACGCTGACGTTGTCAGGGGAGGGGGACGGATTAGGAGTCAGGGAGGAGGGGGGAGCCAGGGTGGGCTGAGGAGGCCAGGGACGGGGCTAGGGCAGACGAGCCGAGGTTGGGGACAGAGAGGGGGCCAGAAGAGTAGGCTAGCGGGTCAGGGGGCGGAGCCAGAGTCTCGCAGAGGATGAAGGGTTAGACTCAGGAGAGGGTGGATATGGAGAGGGGCGGGGCCAGACCAGAGGGTCGGAGTCATGCAGGGGATGGGGCCATCGCAGAGTGCGGGTGGGATCACACGGGAGCAGCGTTGTTCAGGGACAGAGTTGCGATCTTGGTCCATGGGGTGGGATCTAGCTCTTCAGGAGGCGGAGCCAGAGTCAGGCAGTGGGCGGGGCGGGGTTGGCCAGGGGCGGAGCCACGGTTGTGTCAAGGGCGGGGCTTTCCGGGTGGGGAGTGGCTGCGCTCACCTCCGGTGTCCCAAGGCAGGTTGCTCCGCTGCAAGTGGAGGCTGGGCGCTTTCGGCGGCTTTGGTATCCCAGGTGGGGAATAGTCCGTACCCATGGAGGTCTGGAAGAACTGTCCGAACAGCGACGGCTCCCCTAGGGTTATGTGACTCTGCAGCTTCTCATGAGGCACGTGGCGTCTGGGTGGCTTGGTCGCAGGCAGCGGCTGTAGGACCACATGGCATCTGGGAAGTTCCCCGAGTCAGGGATGTCCCAAGATCATGATGGAGGGAAGAAGTGGGTGCTGCGTGACCTTGGACGGCTTACACCCTCTCTGGGTCCCGCGTGATGGTGCTGGGAGTTGGTACTGTTATCTCACTTTACAGAGAGAGCCACTGGGGTTTGGAGTAGTTAAGTGGCTTACCCTACATCATGCAAGTAGATCCAGGAGATCTCTGCACACATGTCAATCTCACCCCCATCTCAGGGCCTTTGCACTTGCTATTATTCACTCTGCTTGGGAAGCCCTTTTCCCTCATGAGCCCTGCTGCATTCTGCTTCTTCCTGCTGACCTGGCCGTGGAAGAAGTGCGTGGAGGTGGTCAGGTTGCCAGGACCAGGGTACCTGTTTCCTTCCAGAATGTGTGACTCCGGAGTCTGGTCGTGGTGAAGAACAAAAGGTTCTGCCAGAGACAGAGTAGGTCTTGAGCAGCTCTGGGAGGCTGCTGCGGGTGTGAGGGGCAGGGCAGGCAGCCAGCTCTCACCTGGCTCCTGGGCATAGAAATGTTCACCCTTGGTGGTCCTGTCATGGAAGAGGCCATCTCCAGGACGAATATTCACATAGTGGATGTGGGCTGAGGCCTGGGCCTTGTCATACCTGCAGATAAGGGGGGATGGGCAGTGAGGAGCTGTCTGATCAGGGCCCCTACACCTCCCAGGAAAAGGGAGAGAGGCAGGCTTCTCAATGGCCAAGAGAGGGGATGTTAGTGGTGGGAGATCTGGACCTTGCCTGTGGGTGATGGAGGCCCAAGGACACAGAATTGGCCCCAGAGCCTTAGGTGGCACACCCCACAAGCTGCCCTTGCCCCATCTTGGTAGGAGGCCATGGTCCCTTTGTACCTGTCTGGGGGCAGGACCTGGGGCCTGTAGGCTTGTTTCTGCTCCGGACTCATGGGCCCATAGCCAATCTTGATGTCTCCCAGTTCCACGCTGGAGGAGGCCTGTGGGTGGACGGGGTGGGAAGGTCAAGACCACCCAGCCCCCATTGCCGCCCCCACCCACTGCCAGCAGCACCAGCCCAGCCTCAACACACCCTCTTACACATCAAGGCAGGTGGGCCTGGCTCGGCCTGGAACTGTCTCTGGTAAGAGGTCCAGTCGTCCTGTCTCCTGTAGTCCCACTTGAGGGGACTGGGACCCCCTGAGGATGAGCAAGAGGAGAAGAAGAATGAGATCAATTTCCTGCAGCCTCTGGACCACTGGGATCTGATTCCTTGCCTGGGACGGGGAAGTGGGCAGTCCCGACTAGCTTGGCCTAACGCCTGTCTGGAAAACACCAAAAATAATAAAAATAATGAGAACAAGAACAGCCAGGAAGGTGGGGCGGGCATAGCTCAGTTGTAGAGCACATGCTTAGCATGCACATGGCCCTGGGTTCAATCTCCAGTACCTCCATTAACAACAACAAAAAAGAATAGTCACCAAGTATTGAGTTAGGCACTGAGGTTAAGTGCTTTGCACCCCATGGGGGGGGGGCTTACTCGTATTATTCCCACAACTTTTAGCCTCTCTGAGGCTCAGAGAGGTCGAATAACTTGCCAGAAATCACAGAAATTCAGAGTCAGAATGGAGTCAAATCCAGTTCTGACAATCCAGAGCCCAACTTGGAGGGTGTCTGATTGGTGATGTCCCCCAGGACTCCTATGGAGCCTCAGAACTGGGAAAATGAGAGTACTCTTTGCTGAGTGCTTACGATATGACAGGTGCATCGTACACTCTGGGCTTTTTTGGCTTCACCAGTAACAATAAAGTGGGGCCCCGTTGTTGCACCCACATTGCAGATGAAGAAACTGAGTCTTGGAGAGGTCGACTTGCTCAGAGTCACACAACTACTAAGGCGGCAGGGCTAGGGCTGTGGTAGTGGTGGTGGTGGTGACTTAGCAGATGTCTGACCCCAGAACAGCATTCATGACTCCTGCCCACTGCACGGGACCCTGGAGTGATTCAGGAGACATGCCCATTCTGTGGATGCAGAAACTGAGGCTCAGGGAGGCTCCAGGGTTTCTCAGCCTCTGCACAGTAGACATTTGGGGCTGGATAGTTATTTCCTGTTGACAGTAGGGAGCTGTACTATGCGTGGTCAGATGTTTAGTAGCATCCCTGGCCTCCTTCCACTCCTGGACAGTAGCACCCTCTGGGTTCTGAAGACCAAAGTGATCCCCAGACACCTTCCGCTGGGGGAGGTCGCAGAATCCCTGTCCGCCTTGAGAATCAGTAAGTTGGGCAAATTGCCTAGGTCGCCCGGGCGCGCGCTCACCGAGGTGGCAGCAGGGCTCCTGAGGCTTCGGGCAAACGTCGTGGGCCGGGAAGAACTCCCTGTGCGTGGTGGGCGGGATGCGCAGCTTGGCTGGGTCGCCGGATGGCACCGAGTCGCGGTCGAAGTTGAAGCGCGCGCCGCGGAGCTGCTCTCTGGCGCGCGCCGGCAGCTCGGGCCAGCCGAAGTCGGCGCGCACGGTGGAGAGGCCGGTGCGGGCGCGCGCGTCCGCGTGCACGTGCAGGTGGCGGGCCTGCATGGCTGGCGTGCGCGCCCGCTCCCTCCACGCCGGCGGCGACGGGGGCCGGTACACGCAGTGCGTCTCCGACACGCGCTCCCCGCCCGCCCCGCGCGCGTCCTGTTGGAAGAGGGACCCTCGGGGCAGTGGCTGGCACGGAGGCCGACGGGTCACGCCGGAGTAGGCGGGGAAGTCCCGATGCGACGTGGATTGCGTGGCGCCCACGTGCAGCCGCGCGTCGGGCCCCAGCGCGAAGTGCGAGGCCTTGAGGAAGTCCAGCCGGGACATGGGGCACGGCAGGAGGGCGCCCGCGGCCATCGCGGGACGACGTGGCGCCACCTGCGCGGGGGAGACGGGCCTGAGCAAGTGTCCGCTGAGGACAGTGCTCCCTTTTACTCCTTTCTGTGTGCCAGGCACTGGGCTCGGGGTTGGGGACATTATAAGAAACAGGTGCAGCCCCTGTGCAATTCCCATTGTTGTGCAACCATCACCTGTCCTCAAGCTGTCTGAGTCTACCCGCCTCCCACTCCTCCAGGCTCCCAGCATCCCGCTTAACCCAGTGGGACTCTGTGGCCTTTGTTCAGAGCTGAGGTGTCTCTCTCACCCTCTTCTCTGCCCTTCAGTGACTAGACCCTCAGATGTCACCTGCTCCCCTGACTCAGGCTCACCTCCTGCAGGAAGCCCTCCCAGACCACTTCAGCCCACAGCTATTTGCTCATGTCGATCTTTTTAGAAAACGTGCACCGAGAGTTTTAACGAAACCACAGTTTTTCAGTGTATATTTTGTTGCTTTTTCAATCCTTTTATCACCTGAAATAGTCGAAAGTCAAGAAGATTTCAAATAGGTTACAGGAAAATTTGACAGGTGAAATTACTAGCCAGGTCACCTTGGAATAAGTCATTGGGCTCCTGTGAGTTTCAGTTGCTTCATCAGGGATGAGGGTGGGGTACCTACCTCAAGAAGGGGCATGGGGACTGAGTCTTAGAAAATGCGCTTTACATAGGCCTGACCCTCAAGACTCCCTCTGCCTCCAGTCTTCCAGAGAATGCTCAGATATTCCATACAATGCTGCATTCTGTGGTGGTCCAGCTTTGCCCATTGTGACCCGAAGAGCTGCCCCAGACGATGCTGTCACAATGGTCCCCCAGCAACTCTGGAAACAGCTGGGAGGAAAATCAGGAGCAAGGCCAGGGGATCCTGCCTCCTGAGAGCTGGAGGGAGCCTGACCAGTAACTTGACTTATTGCAGTCTCAGTTTTGTCATCTGGAGAATCGGGTTGGCAATGGCAACAACTTCAGTGGTGAGGATTTGACGCAAGAGGCCACTGGTGTCCATTGTCATGATTTCCCCAGGTTTTCCTTCTCATCTGCTTCCTAATGCTCCTCCCACAGGATAGGCCAACCTCTCTGAGTCACACTGCATCACTTAATGCCACCCCAGGGCTCACAGACCTCCAAGGCAGCCTTAAAGACATCCATGCTCCCCACTGCCAGCCCCAGCTCCACCAGGAACACACATGTGTTGAACACATAGGGCTTCTTACTCATTGCAGTGGGGAGAGTTTACTCCACTGACATATCAGACTTGGGCTTGTCTTAGTTACTTCTAGGGAGGTTTAAGAAAGCAAGGCTTTGCAAGTGTCTATCGAAAGATGAATGGATAAAGAAGGTGGGATATATAGATATATATATATTATATGGAATACTACTCAGCCATAAAAAAGAATGAAATAATGCTATTTGCAGCAACACAGATGGACCTAGAGTGAAGTAAGTCAGACATGTGGATTCTGGCCGACAGAGTGCTATCTAAAACCTCAACTATGCAAGCAAAGCATTGTCTCTGCTTTTTAGGGCAAGGAGACAGGAGTGTGGACGGACGCACAGGAGCCTGCTTGCAAAGCAGTTACTAAGCACATTTGTTCTTCTTAAAGGAGACAAGCGGCTGGGGTCTGTTAAAATTTGTTAACCCAATCATGGGCTCCCACACAGACAGAAAAAGACAAATATCACATGGTATCACTCGTATGTGGAATCTTTAAAAAATGATACAAATGAAATTATTTACAAAACAGAAATAGACTCACAGACATAGAAAACAAACTTGTGGTTACCAAAGGGGAAAGGAGGGAGAGGGATAAATTAGGAGTTTGGGATTAACAGATACACACTAATATATATGAAGTAGATAAACAACAAGGACCATTATATAGCACAGGGAACTACATTCAATATCTTGTAATAGATTATAATGAAAAAGAATATATGTGTATATATGTATATGTAAAACTGAATCACTTTGCTGTACACCAGAAACTAACACAACATTGTAAATCAACTTTCCTTCAATTACAAAAAAAAAGCGGGGTTTTGCTCTGTGTTGGATGCTTTTACTGGTTGGAAATGTGACTTTTTTTAAAAAATTAAATTCATTTTATTTTTGTCAGGGAGGCAGTTAGGTTTATTTATATATTTATTTAGGATTGAACCCAGGACCTTGATTATGCTAAGATTGCGCTTTACCACTGAGCTATACCCTCTCCACCTTGTCTTTCTTTTTTTGAGGTGTTTTGACAAATAAAAATAATTCATAAAATATATCAGGATGGGGGAATGGGAAGGTGATATTTAATGGGGACAGAGTTTCAGTTTGGGAAGATGAAAAAGTTCTGGAGGTGGATGGTGGTGATGGTTGCACAGCAATGGGAATGCACTTAATTGGGAGCTCGGGATTTTTAGACACACACTACTGTATATAAAATAGATAAACAACAAGGTCCTTCTGTATAGCACGGGGAACTATATACAACACCTTGTAATAACCTATAAGGAAAAAGAATATGAAAAGGAATATATATATATATATATATATATATATATATATATATATAACAATCACTATGCTGTACATCAGAAATTAGCACATCCTTGTAAACCAACTATAATTCAATAAAAAATAAACATTTTTTAAAAATGGAGATGTACTTAATGCCACTAAACCGAACACTTAAAGGTGATTAAAATGGTCAGTTTTATATTATGTGTATTTTACAATACAAAAAAAAATTTAAAGGAAAAAGCAATTTCTTTACCTTGTTATATATATATATTTATTGACGTATATATTCAGTTACAGTGTTGTGCCAATTTCTGGTGTACAGCATAATGTTTCAGTCATACATAGACATACATAGATTCGTTTTCATATTCTTTCCTTATAGGTTATTACAAGATATTGGTTATAGTTCCCTGTGCTATACAGTAGAAACTTCTTGTTTATGTATTTTATATAGAGTAGTATCTGCAAATCTAGAACTTCCAGTATATCGCTTCCCGCCCACTTTCCCCCCTGGTAACCATAAGTTTGTTTTCCTTGCCTGTGAGCCTGTGTTTTATAAGTAAGTTCATTTGTGTCATTTTTTTTTAGATTCCACGTATGAGTGATATCATATGTTATTTGTCTTTCTCTTTCTGGCTGACTTCACTTGGAATGACGATCTCCAGTTTCATCCATGTTGCAGCAAATGGCATTATTTTATTCTTTTTTATGGCTGAGTATTCCACTGTATATATGTACACCACATCTTCTTTA
Source organism: Camelus bactrianus (assembly GCF_048773025.1). Classification (NCBI taxonomy): domain Eukaryota; kingdom Metazoa; phylum Chordata; class Mammalia; order Artiodactyla; family Camelidae; genus Camelus; species Camelus bactrianus. The sequence goes on from NC_133560.1 coordinate 26,959,095, forward strand.
TCCAGTCATCTGTCAGTGGACATTTAGGTTGCTTCCATGTCCTGGCTGTTGTAAGTAGTGCTGCTGTGAGCATTGGGGTGGTCCCTGCACTTTGAATTGGAGCCCCAGGACTTAGGTACTGAGTGGATTCCTTTTTACTAAATTCAAGTCAACTGTTGTTTTGTCTGCTGGGTTGAGGTTCCATCACCTGCTCCCCAGCCCAGGGCCCAGCTGAGGGCTTCAGCCCAGCCAGGTTGAGGCAAATAGATATTTTCCCTGCCTGTTGGGGAAAGGAGGATCTGGGGGCTCCCAGATGCTGTCAGGAAGCACGGAGGGGTAGGTAACGCTGTTACAGAGAAGCTGAATTATTTGATACAGAGGTCTAAGGAATGAAGCAAGACGAAAGTGCTGATTGGTGATGACATAGGAGTCACTCCGATCAGCCAGGACAGGCCATGTCTGGTCGCTGTTGTGGTGTGGAAAACATTTGTGTTTTGTCTGCGTTCAGACGGGATGACGGAGTGGGCTTGTTTTGTCTTAGTCCACCACGGTCACAGAGCGACCTTGTCTGACACTGGCGTTTTGTGAAATTATTTCTGTCCAGCGGGAGAACACCAGCGCCTAGCTGTGGATGCCGGGCCAGCTCCTGTCTCTTTCTCAAAGGTCAAGCTCGGCCCTAACCAGATGCTGGAGGGTGCTTGGAGGGCCGGGCCGGGCCCGCCAGGCTCACTGCTGTCTCCCTGGTGCCTAGCATGGGGCCTGGCACACCACAGGCACGCAGAGAAATGCATCGTGCTGTTACAAGACCAATGGGGACAGCACAGGCTCAAGAAGGGATCCAGGCACTTGTGCAGCGGCAGCTCTGCAGCCTGAGGCTCCCTTCCCTCTGCAGGCCTCAGGCTGGGCTCGGACATTTTTCTGCTGATGAAACAGTATCTCCAATTGGTAGGGGTGGGGGGGGGCGCACAGACCCCTGCACCCAGGTCTTAAGCAAGGAGGGCTGTGGTCAGATGTGAGGGTTTTCCTTATTTTTGGGAGGAGGTAATTAGGTTTATTTTAATTAATTGATTGATTTTTAATGGAGGTACTGGGGATGGAACCCAGGACCTCCTGCATGCTAAGCATTCACTCTACCTCTGAGCTATTACCCTCCAACCGATGTGAGGGTTAAAGAGTCTCTTGGGATATAATGGGGAAGGCAGGCCTTGGGATGGAGGGCTTGGGGTCTAGGAGAGAGAGAGAATGGGGGTTGCCTATGGAGGGAGCTGTGGGCTGGGAAGAAGTGGCTGGGTTCAAGGGGTGTTTTGGTGACTGTTGGGACATGGGAGGGGCTTGTGGAGGGAAAGAGGTGAGCATGATGGTGCTGGGTGATAGGTGGGGCAGCCCTGAGATGGGGGCATGGAAGAGCCAGACGTTTGGGGAGTGATGCTGACATCAGTCTGGGGCTTGCTGAGTGCGAGGGGGCTTGTGGGATTCGCAGGGGAAATGTCCAGGGGACAGGTGGCAGCAGGACACAGGGAAGGACTGGAGAGAGAGTGGGAAGAGGCCAGCAAAGAGGTGGCTAGGGAAATCGTGAGCAAGGACCAGGTCTCCCAGGACAGTGTGGATGGAGCATGAACAGAGAGCTTTGGACAGGATGCTGAGCCCCACAAGCAACACCACTTACTGAGAACCTATTTTGTGCTAGACTGTGGGGATGTAGCTGTGACCGAGACAGATCAAAATCCGTGCCCTAGTGGAGTTCAAATTCTGTCAAGGAGAGACAAATAACCAGGTAACTAGACAAATAACCAGACGACTAGGTAAAGAAGCAAAATATACAGTTATGTTAGTGTAACAAGCTAAAAAAAAAATAAAGCAGCAAGAAATGTGGGTAGGAATTGCTGAGGAGGGTGTGATGCGGAGGTCCTATGAGAAGAGGACATTTGAGTAAACACGAGGAGGAGGTGAGGGACAGCCTTCCAGGCAGAGTGAACAGCAGCATATGCAAAGGTCCTGAGGCAGGTGCGGGCTGTAAGTTCAAGAAACAGGAGGAAGGCAATGTGGTTGGAAAGGAGTGAGTGAGGCTGGCAGAGTAATAGGAATTGAAATAAAGAGAAAATGTTTAATAAAAGGGAATCAGTCAACATCATTAGCCATTAGGGAAATGCAGAACAAAACCACGGTCAGGTACAACTTCACACCTTGTAAAATATGCATTTTTGTGTCTGCCTATTGGTAAACCTGCTTATCTTTCCCTGACCCCTATTTATCATTTTAACCTCAGGAAAAATAGGATAGCATATGTAATCTGCAGTGCATAAAATTCAAGAGCTATAAAATGGTACGAAGGTGAACTTTAATCTCTGCCCAGTGACAGCTAAAGAATGTCGCCCGCCATCCGCCTCTACAAGGATTGAGTCACTGGCCACTGCAGTCGCCGGTCTTCAGCACACCCTGAAAGGAGTTCAGGGTGGAGATCAGGCATGAGGCTCTCTGTGCTCTGGGAAAACTGGCAGAACAGGCCTTTCAGTTAGATACTTTCAGGAAAAATTTTCTATGAGCCTGGATTCTTACATCTTTCCATACTGAAGAAAAGCACTAAAATCATTAACTATGATATCTGCTCCTCCTGACTAGCAGCAACCTTCTATTGAGATGTGTGCTTGATTACACATACCCTCGTACCAAATCCCATGTATCCCTTCCCTCCACTTCTTCCGGGCAGAACTACCCCAGGGGCAGTCTCGGTTACAGTCCTCAGAAAGCCCCCAAATAAAGGGGAAACTCACAGCTCACGGTGTGCGTTCTTATTCTAGTCGACACCAGCCACCCAGTTATCCTTTCCGGTGCAATTCCAGTTACCAGATTGTTGCCTATTCTTCTAGAAGGATTCTATGCATTTCCTTAATTTTCTAATAATGCCTTACACGGTATCACAGCAGCCATACGTGCTCACTATTGACAAGCAGACAATACAGAAAGGGTGATGAAAAAAAATTACAAAGAAGCTTCCCTTCTTGGACCGCAGTAAACAGGCTGGTGCGCTTTTGCTTGGAATATGTATTTTTTTGGTGGATAGCTGGTTAACTCTGAAAGGACGAGCCAGTGCGGGGCAGAAGGCTGCGAGCTCCCGGGGCCCTCCTGGGTGCAAAGGAGCGGGGGTGCACACACGTGGCGGCGCCACAGCTGCACACCCTGTCCCTCCATGCGGCAGACAAAGGGCTGGTTGCGGGACAAAGGGTCGCGGCCGCGCCTGCGCACAACGTTCCCGGGGGGGGGGCGTGGCCTCTCGCGGGGCCCGCCCCCTGGCGCGGCTCGCCGAAGTCGCGGGGACGTCACGGCGGAGTCGCCATGGCGGCCCTGAGCGGTCTGGCGTCGGCGCTGGAGTCGTACAGGGGCCGGGACCGCCTGGTGAGGCTGGGGTGCAGCGCGGCCAGAGGTCCCGGAGTCGGGCCGGAGCTCAGAGACCGGGAAACTGAGGCCAGAGAGGGAGCGGGGTCACTCAGGATCCCCCCTGGCAGAGGCCCTGACCGAGCTGGGCTCCAACCCTGTCCCCGAGCGGTGGACATTTAGATTGTTCCGGCCAACCCAGTGCGACTGAACGTTTACCGTACAACCAGATCCTCACGTTTGCACATTTGGGATCCGACTGGATCACTGAAATTGGCCGTTGGGAGTTCCAAACAATGTCATGGGAGGACTTAGGGTGCTGCAGGGCTCCCCCTATGGCTGGACATTTGGGTTCTGACCAAACTGGGCACTTAGGTTGTTCCGGCCACTTCAACCTGGATGGACATTTCCATGCCAAACAGCTTCATGGTTGGATATTTAAATCTGACTGGGCCTCTGTAGTTAGTCCCTGGGTTATCTGAAACAGTTATCATATGGGGATTTAAGATTTTGCAGGGCTTCCCCTACAGCTGGATGTTTAAGTTCTGACCACCATCTCCACTGGCTGGGCATTTAGGTTGTTCCTTCCAGGCTTCTGAGGTCAGACTGTGGGCTTGTCCCAATCGGTCTCTTACAGGTAGGCATTCAGGCTGTATCAGGGAACGTATCAGTGGCTGGGCATTTAGATCCAACCAAATCCACTGTGATTGGGCATTCAGGTTTTAACAAATCCCCCCAAGCCGGACATTTAAGTTGCAGCATTTTGCTATTACAAAGGCTCTGGAGAGCAATTACAAGTAAAAATAATATATAAAACAACAGGGAAGAGCAACTTCTGAAAAGCAGATGAAATAAATAAACGTAGTTCACAGTGCCCCTAAACCCCCCAGTGAGTAGTGAGTTCATTCTCACAAAAGTAATACAAGCAGATTATCCTTTTGTCCACTTGGTTGATGCCCACTCACTTCCCCACCCCCCAGCCCAGCCACGGGCTTTGGTCCAGCCAGATAGATGCAAATATACATTTCCACCTAGTCCTCCTGACTGTTGGGAAAAAGATCCAGGAGGTGGCAAATGGGGTTTTCTTTTTCTTGTCCCCATTACCTTGGTCTCCAAAGGCTGTGCCCCTTGGTGACATGAGCCAGCAGTCCCATTAGTCTCCGCAATGCCTTTTGGACAATGATATGTTTCTCCACTTGTCCCACCTACAAATATCTTTTGAAACTTTTGGCTTTTACTGGAAGTTTGTTGATTTAGACTCTTCCTCCCACTCGATCCCACGGGGCCCACGGCCAGGTCAGGGGTGATCAGGGCCACACTGACTGCCTCTGGTTTCCCACAGATCCGAACGCTGGGGTACTGCTGCCAGCTGGTGGGCGGGATCCTGGTGGAACAATCTGCCAGGTCAGAAGTGGGGACGCGCCTGCTGGCACTGTCTTCCCAATTCAGCCATTGCAGGACCATCCTGCGACTCTTTGATGATGCGGCCATGTTTGTCTACACTAAGCAGTACGGCCTGGGGACAGAGGTAATGGGGTGCGTGGGGCCGTAGGGAGGGGGTGCAGACCCCGGGAAGCCAGTGCCTTATGGACTTGTCTTTATAAAAGCAACTGCAGGGGCGGTTTATTATTGTTTTCAGTTTCACTTGTTTTTTGAGACAAATGTTCTCATTTCAATTTAAATTAAAAAAAATAGCTAGTAGGTTTGCACATTCCAAAAAACTGTGTACTTAAAAAATCTCTCTCTTTCCTGATCCCCCAGCCCTCAGTTTTCCTCCTCAGAGGCAGCCACTGTTGTCAGCTTCCCGTGTTTTTATCATGAGATCTGTAACTTCACGGGCAAATACACATTGTTGATGTAAATAGTTGTGTGTCATTTACACTGTTCTGCCACTCGCTTTTTTCACTTAACACTACGACTTGGAGGTCATCCCACGTCAGTCCAAAAGGAGCTTTTTTCTTCTTTATGACCACATAGTACTCTGCCATATGGCCAGATGGTGATGTATTTAACCGCTCCCTGTTGACTTGGGAGATTATAATATTTTGCTGTTACAACTGCACCGCATCCTTCCACAGGAGTTCTGGTAGGTCTAGAGCAGTGCTCCTCCCCTGGGGACAAGCTTGTTCCCCCCAGGGGGTGGGCCGAGAAGCTGCCCAGGGCCAGCCTGGCCAAGTCATGCCCATTCCTGGGCTGCCCTGCCTGTTCCCCCTGCTCTCCTGGGTCTCCGCTCTGAGCCCCTTACTCAGATGCTCCCCTATCCAGCCCCAGAGCCTGTGGCCTGATCATCCCAAGTCTCATGTGTTTCCCTGGACCTGTTTTGACGCCCATCTCTCCAGCCTCCTCTTTGATTAGAGTGTGCTTGTGGTGAATCCCCGGAGGACTGCCCCCCACCTCCTCTGTGAGGGCTCCCCTGAGTCTCCAGGCAGTGGGTGGAGGGCCCTTTGCATCTGGGATATCCCTCACCAGAACAAGAACAAGAACTGGCAGCCTTCGGGGTAGGAAGGCTCTGATGCAGGGCATCCCAGGTTGTCCTACGTGGGAATCGTCTGGGAACTTAAAAAAATTGTGGTGTGGGATTTTTGAAGCCCCCCCAGGGATTCCACTGTGTGGCTGAATTGAGACCCACTGCTCCACTGGGCAGTGTTGACCATACGGCTGGGAGGCAGAAATCGAGCCTTCTCCTGCAGGGCCAGCCATGGGCCGGCCTGCCAGGCTTGGACAGTGCCCTGTGACTGCCACCTGGCATGGCCTGGGCCCCTAAAATGGGCAGTGGGTAGGTCTGACCCCAGGCCCACCCCCCCGCCCCTTCTCTCCCGGTCCTGCAGGAAGAGGACATCTTTGTGCGCTGTGTGTCTGTCCTGGGAAACCTGGCTGACCAGCTCTACTACCCCTGTGAGCACATCGCCTGGGCTTCTGATGCCAAAATCCTCCACGTGGACTCTGCCTGGTGGTGGACACTGAGCACAGCCTTCTGGGGCCTCTCCCTGCTCCTGGGGATTGCTAGGTAAGTGGTGTCGCTGCCCGCAGGCAGGCCCCTGGGCAGCCGGGCAGACAGGCTGGAGGCGGAGGGGTCTCTCCTCTCCTGCCTCTCCTCTTTCTGTCACCACCTCGCTGTATCTGTCCCCTGTTGCTGCTGAAACAGATTACCGCAAACTTGGTGGCTTTAAGCAACACAAACAGATCATCCTAACAGTTCTGAAGGTCAGAAGTCCTACATGGGTCTCGCTGGGCTAAAAATCAAGGTGTCGGCAGGGCTGTGTTCCTTCTGGAGGTTCCCAGGGACCTCTGTCCCTGGCCTTTTCCAGCTTCTAGAGGCGGCCCGCATTCCTCGGCTGGTGGCCCGTTCCTCTATCCTTGAAGTGCACTGCTCCAGCCTCTGCTGCTGCTTATTTTTTTTTTTTACTTTAAAAAAATCTTTTTTCTTTTAATTGCAATATAGTCAGTTTACAATGTTGTGTCAGTTTCTGGTGCAGCCTCTGCTTCTGTTGCCACATCTCTGACTTTGAGCCTCCTGCCTCCCTTTTATGAGGACCCTTGAGGTGACACTAGATTGGGCCCCCCCGTTATCTCCCATCTCCAGCCCCTGAGCTCAGTCCCATCTGCAAAGAGTCCTTTTTGCCGTGCCAGGGAACAGATCACCGGTGCCAGGGACTAGGAAGTCCATACATCTTTTGGGGGCCGGGGCGTGACTGTGCCCACAGGACCCAGGAAAAAGAACTCTGGAGCCTGGACAGAAGTAGCTCACGTAGCTGCCTTCACCCGGGTCCCCAAGTCCTGCTTGCGTTGTCATCAGCAAACCTCAGATAAAACAGCCAGGAGTTTCTAAACTGGCTCTGTGCTTCCAAAAACCCCATAAGGTTTCTAATAATGGTTTCCTCCCAAACATCTTCCCCTCGACAGATTTTCTGGGTGGCTTTGTTCAGAGTCTCCTGCCCCAGAAAGCAGAGGCGAAGCAGTGCCTCCAGGGCCCGAGTTCAGGGCAGTAAAGGGCTCTCATATCCGTGAGGGGAAGAGGGGCGGCCTCGGACCCTGGGGTGCTTGGCAGTGCCTGTGTCTGCTGCTACTTGAATGCCAATGAATCTTTCACTTTGGGTTTTGTTCAGCTCACCCCGTCATCCAGCCCAGAGCTGCCCACTCTTTACGCTTCAGTGAGTCCTCCAAGCCTTTGAGCTCACACTGCTGACTCAGTTTTACTTACCTCTGCTCTCCTTGCTTCCCTGACACGGCTCCCCCTTGAGGCCCACTCCCCTCACAGTCACGGTGTCCATGTGCACGCTCGGGGCCTCCGGTGGTCCGTGGGCCGTGCTCCGGACGCCCTGGGGCTCAGCTCCCTGGGGGCCCCGGCTCAGGGCCTCTCCTCCGTGCGCCTTGTGCCCTCGGCTCCGAGAGACTTCCCGTTCCTGCTTTAGGGGCAGCCTTAGTTCCATTCATTTTTTTTCTCAAATGGACTTTGTTTTTCTAGAGCAGTTTTAGGTTCCCAGCAAAACTGAGTGGAAAGTAAGAGTTCCCACATACCCCCAGCCCTGCACGGCCTCCCCCACTGTCAACCTGGCACCGGAGGGCTACATTTATTACAGCATAATCAGCCCAGGTCCGTGGCTGACGTTCGAGTTCAGTCTTGGTGTTGTACATTCTCTGGGTTTGGACAAGTGTATAATGACACATACCCACCGGACAAGTGCCACACAGAGTATTTTCACCGCCCTGAAATCCTCTGTGCTCTATTCTTCCGTTCATTTTTAGAGCATCTAGTTTTCCCATCATTTCTCTGTGTGTGGCACGGCCACGGGTGTGGGGGTTGGGGAGCATTTGGTGTGTACTCACCAACGACCAGGGGTCCTTAAGACCCCAGGGTGCTAGAGAGTCGGTCACCTGGGAGGGTGTTGACAGGCAGATACCAGGCTCAGGCACCCAGAGGTTCTGATTCTTTGGGCCTGGGGGCCTGGGAGTCAGCATTTTGCTCTAAGTTCCCCAAGTGGTGCTGCCCTGTGTCCCCTGCCCTCAGGACATGTCACCTGGATGGGCACACAGTGGCTGGGGAGATGGGACCAGGTCCTGGACCTCCCAGTCAGGAAGTCTGGCTGGGGTCAGCCCTCCACTGGGCAGGACTGGGCATGTTCCCTCACCGACACTCCCCACAGCCCAGGGTGCAGGGTGCAAGGGCGGGGCGGAGCAGCCTGGGTGGACATCGTGCAGGGCCAGAGTCCCCAGGGAGCACTGGAGGACGCCCTCCTGGCGGCCGCTTCCTCAGTCTCACACACCAGCCCTCAGGGTCCAGAAGGTTGTTCCGACTCACCTCAGACAGGTTGGTTGTGTCAGGGGGAGGGGACAGCCACGGTGCTCCTCTGGTCCACATTTACCAGGTGAGCCAGCCAGGGTGCAGGGAGGGGAATCAGCCTCGTCTAGAGGGGCGGCCTCCCAGCAGGGCCGTAGACACCCCGTGTGGCACGATGTTCCTTTGAGCCGTGGTCCCGGGCCAGTAGTTCGCAGAGGTGGGCTGGGGCCTGGTTGGCCGTGTCAGAAGCACTGGACACTCCCGAACCTACGACGTGGGCAGGTGGGGGTCTGCGTTAGGGACGAGCCTCCCCTGCCGCTCCTGCCCCAGCCTCTGTGGTGTTGCAGGTCCTTGTGGATGGTCCTGAAGCTGAGACAGAGGCTGAGGAGCCCCCCGGCGGCCTTCACCAGGTACGATGCCCGGGGTTTCGCCCAGGAGAAAGGCTGACTTCCTCCCGCAGTCTGGGGTCCCCCCTGGCTTTCCCCAGCCAGGGAGGTGCTCAGTCACCAGTGGTCAGCCCTGCCCTGCACAGGCCCCGTGCTGGGGTGTGATGTGGGCCAGGTCATGGGGCCTCCCTGCAGCCTCCAGGTGGATGGTGGCACTTTTACAGCTGGGGAAACTGAGGCTTACTTGAGGCCCCGTAGACAGGAGGTGGCAGAGCCAGGACTCCAGGGCTGAGCCTTCCCGGCCACCCCCCCATCAGGGAGGAAGATGGGGGATGGAGCCAGTTTCCTGAGGACCAGGGTCAGGAAGGAACATGGGGTAGGTCCCAGCCTGGCGTATGCCCAGAACTTGCCCACTTCCCTGCCCAACTCTGGAGGTTTGGGAGGACGGAGGTGTAGACCTGAGACCCCACGCCGGGCTGTGCTCTGTTCAAGCCGTGGGCTCCCTCTGGCGGGTGTGACCACGACATGGTCCCCCTGAGAGACCCCACCAGCCCTCCCGACTCCCCAGCACTCCTCAACCCTGCCCCTGCGGCTAGGCTTGGGTGCCTCCTGGCCTTCCCTGAGCCCCCCTCTTTGCTCCCGCAGCCAGCGGCCTCGGGGCAAGCGGAGGACCGTGGAGGCCCAGATCCGGTCGGAGGCGCTGGCTCTTCTGAGCAACCTGGCTGACCTGGCGAACGCGGTGCACTGGCTGCCCCCGGGCGTCCTGTGGGCCGGCCGCTTCCCCCCGTGGCTGGTGGGCCTCCTGGGCACCGTCTCCTCCCTCCTCAGCATGTACCAGGCAGTCCAGGCCAGTGGCCAGGCTGACGCCGCCTCCTGACACGGCCTGGGGAGTCCTCAGACACAACCAGAACCCTGATGGGGGCCCCTCCCCGCGGAGCAGTGATCACCCGGGAGGGGGCCGGTTCTCTAATCAAGCAAATCAAGGCCAGGTGCGGGGAGATGCAGCCGAGGATGCGCAGGGTGTGCCGGCGAGGTCCCCCAGACCCAGCTCTGCGGGGGAGGCTTCTCCTGAGCAGAGTGGTAAGGCCCCGAGACTGGCGTGCAGGGGAAAAGGCCGCTGCAGGCCAGAGGCCTGTATTCTAACTGAGGCGAGCAGGGGGGCCGGGACAGCGTGAGGAAAGCTGAAATGAGAATCAATGAAATGCTGTGGTGCTGGTGCCCAGCCAGGTGTCAGAGCTTATTCCTAAACTCCCACCCCGCCGCCTGCGGCCTGTCCTTCACACTTCTCCCTGGCCCGGTGGGGCAACCCTGTGCCTCATGGAGCTACAGTGGGAAGCCATACCTCCTTGCCCACCTTCTGGAACATTCTCTCGCTGCTGACCCCACCGAGGGCAGCTCTCCCACTTCGCGGGCTCAGGCACCCCGGCCGTGGATGTCGCCTCTGCCGGGCCGGGCCAGGCCCGCGTCTGTGCCCCTGGGCATCTCGGAATGCGTGTCGTGGCTGAAGCATCGCCCACTCAGCTACAGGGTCAGGGTAGTTGCCAGGGTTGCCGTGGCCATTTGGGGCCGGTCTGAGCATCTCGTGGGCTCCCAGCGCCTGTGGAGATGCCCGAGGCTCCGTCTCCCTGCCCGTGGGGAGCGCCCGGGGACGGGACAAGCTGCTTTTCCAGTCTGACGTTTGGGAGGCTGCGTGTGTGTGGCCTCGGGCGGCGGTGGTGGCTGGTGGCTGGCCCGCACCCGCCCCTCACTCCTGTGACCTCCGCGTCTGGGCCCCGGCGGGAAGGCGGGGGCGTTGGGCTCCCCCCCTCATCTCACAGGCGCCCGAAGAGCCAACCAATGGCAGCGTTTACAGCCCCCGAAGTCTCCTGTGGTGTCAGCCACATTTTGTTCTTTCATAAAGGGACGTGGCTCGGAATGGCTGGGATGGAGGGCTGCTCAGGTGGCACGGGGTGCAGGAGACACCCCTGGCCGAAGCCCCCTGCCCTTCCACCTGGGGGCCCTCTGGAGGCGCCGGGCCCGGCGAGCCTCCCTCTCCCCTCCTGTAAGGGGGGCATGCTTTGCCTCAGCAGAGACCCCCTCCCAGCGCCCAGGGGCACCTGCAAGATTAGCGTAGGGGTCGGAGCAGCACCTGCCTGCCTGTCTGGAGACTGAGTGAGTTAACACCTGTAAGACAGCGTGTTTATCAGGGAGCCACGTGAACAGCTGGGTGTGTCACAGGTACCCCCAAAGGCTGGCATCCCCACGGGCCTGGGCAGTAGGGCCGGGCGCAGCCTTGGGCACAGCCGGGAGGGCTGGGCGGTGGAGCCGGGTCTGGCTCTGCCTGGAGTGCGCCACATCCCCTGCCCAGGGCCCTTCCCGGGGCTGGCCGTCAGGTTGGGGTGAAGCAAGCAAGCCAGTTCGAGGGACTGGGCCGTGAAGGATCTCCAGCTGTTAAGCAGGACGCGGGGAGCGCACCTGTGGCAAACAGCTCCGTCAATGAGCAGGGAAGCTGGCGGCCCCGGAGCGCCCGGAAGCCAGCAGGGCCGCACCTTGTGAGGAGGCTGACATCCCAAGACGACAGGGATGGGCCTAAATGGGAGGGAACCCAGCCAGGGCAGGAGGACTCGGCGGCATTCTCTGCACCTTGGCCTCATGTGGGAGGCTGCTAGGGGCTACCGAGGCCACCTTGGCACTGCCACTGCCTCCAACCTTGAATGTCCAGATGCCATCACTGTCTGGGGCTTTGCAGAGAACCAGAGGGGGCGGCCTGGCCTAGGCTCTCTGTGCGACTGATCTAATCACTGGTCTGAGCTGGTGCCAAGCAGGGCTGGGGGGGGCTGTGTCACTTGCCTGGTATGTGTCCCAGCCTCCAGGCAGGGAGAGTGGTGCACGGGCCTGATGCCTGCCCTCAGCAGGAGAGGTGACAGCAGCTGAGGCGGCTGCTGTGGTGTCCTGGGGCCAGCCAGGAGGGACGGGACATCCCAGCCTGGTGACCAGGCCTTCCCAGGGGCCTCCTGCAGCAGAGGGCCTGAGGGGGCCCCTGCCAGAATGCACCACTACAGCACCAACGTTTGGACAGATTATCCTAAAACTAAACCCCAAAGAACAGCCACCCCGGTCAGCTCATCTCAGACACTTTTATTGCTAGAATCAGGTCTTAAGTTCTAGAGTGGTTCTGAAATACCCTGCAGTGAGGAAACGCTGCGATCATTGTAGAAATAATTGTCTGGTGGACTAAGATCATGGTCACAATTAACAAAGACGTGCACAGATCCCACAGAAATCAGAACATTTGCTCAACCACCAACTTTACAGGTAACACTGGGCTCGACCCAGGAGTGACCTTGCGGTACGGGGAGGGATGTGCCCACGGTGCTGCCCAGCCGTTGGCACTGGTCAGAAACCTCCTTGAACTCCTTATCGCCCAAGGAATCCTCTCGGAGGGTCAGATGGAGCCCGTGGGTGGGGCCGCATGGCCCAGGAATGTCCTCTTCACAATAGGACAGGAACTGAAAGTCAACTTTTTAAAGTGCTCCAATGCGTCTCAGTACAAAACACAAACACTGACTGTCGGTGTGGCACGGAGGAGCTCGCTCGTGTCGTGGGGGACGATGCTGCTCCTGGCTCCTTGCTGGTGCTGCGGGCCCGCAGGCAAGGGTGAGGCTGGGGAGGTTCTCAGAGGAGCTGAAGACGCCAGGGCAGTTACCGGGCTCGGGAGAGGTCCGGACCTGCTGCCAGTTCCTTGTCACCAGCTGGCCGTGTTGCCTCACCCCTGCTGGGCCCAGGCTCCTGCTCCACCGAGGACCCAGTCTTCCACCAGTGCTTTGGCAAGTTCCGTGGCTTCAGAAGACTCTGGGTTCCATGGGGGAGTCAGGGGTAGAGGAGAAGGCTGGGACACCCCCCACCCCCGGCACCCAAGCTTGAGTGTGGCCAGAGCTGGAACAGGAATCTGACCTCTTGCCACCGCTGGACTGTTCCTGGACATGTGACAACATCTCCAACACCTATGGCCGAGAGGCTGGACTGGTGGCCCTCGCCCTCCTCCAGGGGAAGTTGACCATGAGCTGTGACAGCTCACTAGACGTGGAGGTGCCTGCCAGGTGGCCATCTGTCTGCTCGCTGGCAAAAGTCACCGACTAGGCCACGTGTGATCGCTCTAGCGTTTCACGCCACTGCTCTGCATGGTCCCAGCACCTGCCCCTTGGCTGGGGATATGAGCCTGGGGGCTCCCCCTGGCAGCCCTGGGACAACTGGCCTGTCTCACAGGGACTCAGGCCCCTCCGCCTGGGCTGGGACCCTTGGGTGTGTGCCAGCCCTGGCTGAAGCTCTGGTCTTGGCTTCCTGGGTGCCTGGTGTCCAAGACGCCCACAGAACCATGCCGCCTTGGTGCGGCGCCTCGGGAAAGCACCAAGTTTGACAACAGCAGGTCTTAAAAACCTCCACCAAATAAAAATGAGTGACGGTCAGGCCCTTCCAGGACGACCTTGTGCACCTACAGAGCCTGCCGAGCACACCGCCGCCAACCTCTCCAGCTGCCCTGCCCTGTGGCCCTCCGTCCTGGGGGCGCTGTGTGCCACCCCTTGTCCGGGCTCCCGTCCTGGCCTGGAGGCCCACCATGAACACATGCAGACCTCTGCTTTGGAAGCAGCTCTGCCTGATTCTGTGGACAGAGCTGATACCACTAGGCCCTTCTGGCGCCAGCAGTGCCTTCTGGTAGCTGTGGAGCCTAGCCCGGAGCCAGCACCTCCTCAGGCCACGGGCCTGGCCTGTCACCGTGCTCCTCGTGGACCCACCACCGCCGGTCACTCCCGTGGAAGGACAGCCTGCAGTTGATCTCCCCCCCACCCAAACGGGGTGCTGCACTCACAGCTCTTGGGTTAGCTCTGGTTCAATCTTCGATTAAAAACTTTCCTTTTTGTATAAAAAAAATAGGTTTACAAAGTTGCCCAGGCACCACTGCTAATCCTACAGAGAGAGCCTCAGACCAGCCCTGCCACGCCCTGGCCAGGTGGTCGTGGATGGAGGCCTGTTTGGGAAGGGGAGAGAGACAGTGGGGCGGGTCCCAGAGAACACGGTGGGAGGGCAGCACAGGGAGGGGCCTGCACCTCGGGCCACGCCCCCTAGAAGAAGATGACGTCCTCCTTGCTGGCTTCTTCCTTGTCAAGTGGTGTGGAGGGCAGGGCTACGGGTGGCAGGGATGCCCCCCAGGCCTTGGGGGAGTACTCAGCGGGGACCTCAGCAGGGGCCGGGCTTGGGGCTGGGAGGCAGGGGTCTGCAAGAAAGAGAGGGGGCTATGGGTGTCAGCAGCTGCCAGGACCCGTGGGTGGCCCTGCTGCGGGGGAGGGGGAGTGCTGGCTCACCTGGGGGGGGCGTGGCACAGGCCAGGACGGGACTCAGCGAGCGGCGGCTCCGAGAGGCGTTCTCCTCTCTGCCCATGAGCTTGTTGAGAAGCAGCGGCTGCTTCAGGTCAAACGAGGCTGGTGGAGGGAGGAAGTGCAGCCTGGGGTGCTGGGCCTGGCTCCTGGCCCAGGAGGGGCCACCACCTTGGCGAGGGACTTCCCTCACTCCTCAACACACCCCTAGGGCCCGTTCCCAGGGATGGGTCCCACTCAGACACTAAGCCCCAAATTCAGTGACCAAAAACAGGGAGAACAGCCCCTGTCCGACCACAGAGGCTGCTGGGGTCATTCAACCTTTAGATGGGAGGTCTCTTGACCCTGCAGCCCAGGCGTCCTGGGACACAGGCCCTGCTCCCCAGAGCATCCCAGGGAGGCTCCCCAGGGCCTTCCCTATGGGGCACCACGTGCTGCAGGGTGCTTTGGGGCGAGGGCCGAGTGTACCTCCGTGGAGTGAGGACACTGGCAGAACCGCGGCAGCTGGACCGGCGCAGGGCGGGCTCAGCGGGGGAGCACTGGCGTGGGTCGCTGTGACTTCCCGCCCGTGGTGATGCACTTCCCGCCCGTGGTGCTGGACTCCCCAGGGGTTTCCAAGGGCCCTTCCTGAATCACTAAGATGCTCCCTCGTCCCTGATCCTGGTTTGAGGGCCAAGGCAGGAAAAGGAGCCAGGGTTTGATATTTCAGTTTTCCTTCTTGAGATGAGAGACGTCCACGTGGGGCGTGGCCTGTGTGGAAGGCAGCCTCAGCTCCATCACCAGCCTTGCCTCCAGGTCTCCTTCCGGTGCCCCTCCAGAGGCTCCGGGCCGGGCGGACACCCACCAAGGGGGGGGGCGCTGCAGGAGGCCCTGACTCACCTGAGCTCTCCCAGCGCTGGGAGCCCCGGCTCTTGCTGCCCTTGTCCTTGCCGCCCTTGGTGGAGGCGGCCAGCTTGGTGGGGATCTGCTGCTGCACAGCCGCCTGCCTCTGGATCTGGTTGGTGGCGCTGAGCAGCTGGATGGGCACGTCGCTCTTGGCCGGCCGGCCCTCGGCTGGGGCGCTGTCCCTGCGGGCCACCTCGGGGCGCTCAGCGAACTCGGGCCCGGCGCCTGACAGCAGGGTGCTAACGCGGGGCCCTGGAGCTTTGGTTGGGGCTGCGGGCCCTTCCAGCCCCTCCCCGTTGAAGCTGGGGGTGTGGCTTGGGGGCAGGGCCTGAAAGAGTGACAGAAGACACATTCCAGTGCCGTTGTTCCTGCTGGAGGCCGGCCTGGTCCCCACAAGGAACCTTGCCCTGCAGGGGTCCTTGCTGGGGTGGGGCCTTTGTAGATGGAGATGGATGGACCTGGCCTGCCGCTTAGCTGGGAGGGTCTGATCTGGCACGGAGCCGCCACTCAAACTGCTTGTCCCCAAAATGCAGACGAATACACACACACTCGCACCTGCACGCACACATGTTCTTATGTGCTTTTACAGGTACACGGTCACATTCACGTTCACATGCACAAACAACTCACACCCGCGTGCGCGTACGCACCTGCCCAGGACGCGGGCTGGCGCTCACCTCTGGCAGCGCCTCGGGCGGCAGCGCCCCGGGCACCGTGTTCTGCTTCTTGAGCCGCCGCAGCAGCTCCAGGCGCTCGCGCTCCCGCTCCACGGCGCGCTGGGCCTCGCGCAGCCGCTCCAGGTCATGCTGGTAGGCCTGGCGCTGCCGCTCCAGCTCGTCGCGCTCCTGGCTCAGCCGCTCCTGCAGCTGCTGCGACTCGCTCTCGCGCCGCTGCAGCCGGGCTGAGGCCAGGTCCAGCTCCTGCCGCTGGCGCTCCCGCTCGCGCTCCCAGCGCTGCTGCTCCAGCCGCAGCTGGCCCTGCAGCTTCTGCACGCCCGCCAGCTCCTCGCGTTGCTTCTCGAAGTTGCGCTGCCGCTCCTGCTCCAGCAGCAGGTTCCCACGCGTGGACTGCAGCCGGAACTGCTTCTCGCGCTCCTGCATGGCGGCCCTCTGCATCTCCACGTAGCTGTCCTGCTGGGCGATGACCGCCTGGGGCAAGGGAGGACCGGCGAGGGGCTGGCTTTGGGAAGAGCCTGGTGGTCCCCAGATCCCAACCTCCACCCGGAAAAGGGCACGTGCAGCTCATCACGCTCCCCGGAGGCCCAGTACCTGGAGGTCGAGGAGCAGCTGGGACAGCGTCTGGATCCGCTGGACAAGCTGTGGAGAGAGGGAGAGGGACGCCGGCTCCCTGCACGAAGCCCTGTGGGGTGGGCGTGCCGGCCCTGGGCAGACACACAGCCCGAGCTTACCTCCGACTCCAGGACTGCAGGCAGCCGGGGGCCAGGCTCTGTCCCAGGTCCCTCCGCCTGTGGAGACAGCATCAATGCACAAAGGGCTTCTAAGGACCCATCCAGCTGGAGTCGGGCCCGCTTCTTATCGGTAAGACGTCCCCTTAGCATGGGACAGGCCCTGCTTGGTGACCTGACTTGTGCCAGTCTGGGTGTCTGGAAGATGAGGGCACAGGGTGGCCCCTGGGAGGTGCAGCAGGGCTGGCATGGGCCCACTGTGTAGGAGGCTTAGAGGGACCCAGGCCTCAGAGGTGGCCAGACCCTGACCCTGACACTTGGTCAGAGCGGGCCTCCTGAGTCCAAGGGGAGGGAGCAGCTCGTGATGTCGCCACTGTGGGCGCTAGGACGCCTGTGCAGACCAAGAGCTGGTGGCCCCCATACAGGGCCTCTCATCTGTTGCTGAGGCCACGGCCGCTGCCCTGAGCCCACCCCTCCCTGCCTCTCTCCTGGGCCCCTCCTGCCCCGCCCCTCCCGGCCCGTCCCTGCCCTTCCCGGGGCCTGGAGGGAAGGGTCACCTGCCAGGAGGTCGATCTGCACATTAACTACCATTCACCATAAAACGGGGTGGCGCCCGTCGCTATTTGCCCCAAGACAGAAAGAAACGAGACAAGCCGAGCACAGGCTGCACCCCCTCACTAGCAGTAACTGAGAGGGCTCGGGCCTACTCCGCGCCGAGCTCAGGAGTAGCCAAGGAGGCAGCGTACCGCCTGCGGTGCCTCCTCGGGGGCCCCCGGGGTGTCGCTGAGCCTCGGGTCCGGGCTGCGCACGGGGCCCTGCCAGTCTCGGGGGCCGGGGTCGCTGCTGCAGACCTTCTTCTTAAAACTGCCATCTGAAACCCAGGTCAGGGGTGTGAGATGCTGCGAGCCCCGTGGGGCCGGAGTCCTTGCTCCCAACCCTGGCCCAGCCCAGGTAGGAGTTTATAGGAGATCAAGGGGTAGCAGCAACAGGGACACTGAGCAGCAGATGCCCAGGCCTTTGTCAAGGATGCTGAGCGGAGGTGACATTCTGCGAATCTGCATGCCCTCCTGCTGCTGCCAACCTTCCACTGGTCCCCAAAGCCCCAGCGCCGATCAGGGGTGGCCCCACTCACCCCTGCCCAGGCTGCTCGTGCTGTCATGGCCCCCAGAGGTCTCAACTCTCCAGGGTGGGGCCGCGGAGCTGCCCACCTCTTCTGTCTGGCCGTTGGCACTGCCCAGCCGCCTGCAGATCAGGCTCTGGATGTCCTCGACTGCGAAAGGGTACAGAGGGGAGCTGAGTGACCCAGTGGACCTGCTGTGAGCCTTAGAGGGCAGTGCCAGGACACAGGGCCATGGCCGTGCCAGGTGCCAGTCACCCCTCACAGTCTCCTGGTGTGGCTTCGGCCCCCCTGACTGCTGTCTCCCCGCACATTTGCTGCACCCAGGGCCCAGCAACCCCGGCTGCGGGAGAGGCTGAGCACGTGTGGATGGGGTGCTCCAGGCCTTTGGCAGCTGCGGGGAAGCTCCCTGGTGCGCCACGGGGACCCTGGCTGCTTCGGGAAGCCAGCTGCTTACAGGCCAGTGCCCTCCTGTGGCTGCGGGCTCCGGGAGCCCCTGAAATGACCCACCAAACGTGTGTGTGCACGCTTTTCTGGGGGTAGTAGCATCAGAGACCCACTATTCAGACAGAAGAGAAACCATCTCAGTAAGTGAGACCCCGGGCCCAGCACTTGGCAGGCACTGGGAGTGCTGGCTGAGTGATGTGAAAGGACCTTTAAGTCTGCAGTGACGGCTCGTACCCGACCGTGTACAAGGACCTTCCGCTTGAGCAGAAAAGAGCCAGAGAGAAGCGCGCTGGGCAGGGTGGCGTGTGGGCCACACTGGGCCGTGTGCCCGGCCTGGGGCGCCCCGAGGAGCCCACCAGGCAGAACAGAAGCACGGGGGCCGGCGGGCCGACTTACTCTGGCTCATGGCTGACTTGAGAATCTTCTCTCCATTCAGGTTCTCAGGGGGGTCCCCTCCCCGAAAGAGGAGCCGCGACGGGGCGAGGTCCTCCAGGCTGCTCATCTCAGCCATCTCCAGGTAGATCTGCTGCTTCTCGCCGAGGCTCTGGGCAATCTGCTGGTCTTTCGCATTCAGTCGCTCTGCAAAGTGATGGCCAAGGTGGTGGTCGGCCTTCTCTGGGATGGGCTCCCCCAGAGCTGGCGTAAGGATGCCTCGCAGGGCAGGGCTGGCCTCCGGGGGCCCCGCTGGCCCACGCCGCGTCCCGAGGTGGACCGTTCCCTTAGTCCAATGTTCCCAGGAGGCAGGTGAGGGTGTGGCCCTGTCTCCTCACAGTTTCCCTTAATTATAAAAATCAATTTTTATAATTGGTAGGGGGGTGGGGGAGGACCATGACAGGCTGGTTTTTATTAGTCTGGGACAAATTGAGAGCCTTTTCAGACTTACTTTTCCAGTCTTGAAAGTCTTCTTTCTCACAAGTCTCTGGGTTTTGCACCTTATTTTTTCCCCCACTGCCATGACTGTGACTTGTGTTACCAGACTTTGTCACAAATCCCCAGTTCCCATGATGGCAGTATATGTACACCACGTCCAGCTTAATGACTGCACTCTCTTGCTGCTTCTATCGTTCTCCAGTTGCTTTGACTGGATTTTCTAGGCGAATAATCATGTCACATGCAAAACATAATTCTGCGATCCCCCTTCCCGATCACGGTGTCTTACATCCCATTATTACTCTGGCTGGAACTTCCAGGATGAAGATGATAAAGGTGGGGCGGGGGGGCCTGCCTCGCTCCTGATTTTGGTGGGAGTGTCCCTGACATTCCATTGTGACATATGAGACTGGCTTTTAATCCAAGATGGGAAGGGATAGCTCAATAAAGAAAACATCTCTTTCTAATTCACTAAGAATCTTGTCGAGAATGGATGATGAAGAGATATGACAGCATGACTCTGTGGCATCCATGGAGATGCTGTCTATGCAGGGCACATCATTTTATTACCAGCTGGCAGAAATAAAAGAGTTAGAATGGAAGGAAACGAATGCTACGTTAGCATTATACATTCAAGGGTCTGTGGGGTTCTCCCCGGTTTCTTTTGAATATTTTTATTCCTTAAACTTGCCTCCTGTCTCACAGAGAGAAATAAAACACATGCTACCTACTTTTATGTATGTATTGCTTAAATGTTACCTCACTTAAAAATAAATATCACACTGAGTGGGAGGGAAGAGGGAAGCTGACTGAGACCACGAAGTGCTGAGACTTATTCTTGACAACGACCTCGCTGAAGTCTCAGAGTTATCTGTTAAAACTGGGGAGGAGAATGGATAAGCATGATGTGGTCCATCCACACACTGGAATATTACGCAGCCTTAAAAAGGAAGGAGATCCTGACACCTGCTACAACATCATGCTCAGTGAAATAAGCCAGTCACAAAAGGACAAATTTATACACAATATCTGTCAGAGGTAAATTCACAGACAGACTATGGAACAGAGCTTCCCAGGGGCTGGGGGAGGAGGCCGCGGGAGTGACTGATAATAGGGATGGGGTTTCATTGGGGGTGATGCAAAAGGCCTAAAACTGATTGTGGTGATGGTTGTGCAACCTTGTGATATACGCTACAGCCACAGCACGGCACACTTTAACGGGGTGACCTGTATGGTATGTGAACTGTACCTCCATAATGTAGTTGGAAAAAAAAAAATCGAAGTGGAAGAGGAAGCCGGTGTCGCTCGTCACAAAGCCGGGATGGGCTGGTTCTGCTTGGCTCCAGAAGGAGCCAGGGGGGTTCCAGGCTATTACTGGGCCCTGTGGGGTCTGACGCATGTGACCTGGGACACCCATGCCGAGTGTGCCCCTGGGTGAAGACGGAGGGAGGGGCAGTGTGCGTGTCGGGAAGGGGCTCAGGAACCCTAGCGCCCCACTCTCCCTTACCCACATGCTCCCCGGAAGATCACTGCCCCACGGGACAGCCCACAGGGCTGCAGGACACCGAAAGACCACAGCCAAAGTCCTGGTCACTTGGGTGGTGATTTGCTCCATGGCCAGTCCCGATGAGACAGAACAGAAACGCCACTGGTGGGCCTTGTCACCAGACCAGGGACACGCGTCATGGGCTTAGAGGTCGGATGGACCACCCCTGACCTTTACCTTGGAAGTCCCTCAGCCTCATGGCGCGGGCCTCGACCATCTTCCGCTCCTCTTCGGCCTCGCTGAAGGGCCCCTCCTCCTCGTCCGGACAGCTGCAGGGAGAGGGGACAGGTGGGCAAGAGTGCCCCACGGACAGGCTGCCTCTGAAATGGGCACTGAGACATTCATCATCTGTGGAACCGGCTGCAAAGAACATCTCTGATGTGGTGAGAGATTTAGCTTGTTAATGGTGCAGGAGAGAAACACAGCTGTCGGCGTTCATCCAGTCTCCAAGTGTCAGGCGTCACCGGCCACGGCTTCTACAGGCTTGGCCGTAACTTGGAGAGGGGAGACTCGGGGCAGTTCATCCCCTGGGGGCCTCCCGGGTACGGGAGGCTGCAAGCCCAGCAGAGCTGGAGTTGAGCATCCAGTGAGCTCTGAGCAGACTAAGGCTTTGGGAAGTTTCTAGCATAAACAGAGGGAGCAGCAGGCTGGCTGGACGTCTGTCAGCGGGCCGGGAGTCAGGCATCCCAGAGGCACAGGGCCGGGGTCCAGAGGGGTCCTGGCCCGGCAAGGAAGACCAGCCCACCAGTGCAGAAGGTCGGCACTGCCGGCCCACGACCCCAGGCCAGGGACATAGGGCCTTTTTAGCCGTTGTCAGAAGGAGCCGGAATGGCACCACCTATCCCTTTTAGACAAGGGGACGGGCAGAGCACTGAGGGGGCAGGAGGGGGCGGAAAGCAGAGGGGTCTCCTGGCTGCCTGCGGCCCCTTGAACCCTCACAGGTGCTCCAAGGGCACAGCCGACGAGCCAGCAGTCAAGGCCAAGGGAAGAGCTGGAAGTGGAGGGAGGCACACGCGGGCCCCTCACCTCTCCACAGCCCTTCGGATGTGGCCCATCCAGGTGTTCCTCTCCTCCCTGGAGCCGGTGTGAATCTCATACATCTCGGGCCCTTGCTGGGACACGCTGATAAGGAACATGGCTTTCTCCTCGTTGGCCACTTCCCTCACGATGAGCTTCTGCAGCGAGATGACGGGGCGCTTCGAGTCCTGCAGGGGCGGGACGGGTTGCGGGGGGTCATCTTGTGCCAGCTGTACCCCCACAGCCCAGGGGTTGCGAGTTGGAGGAGGAGGGGACTAGGTTGGGGGCTGTGCACCCCGCTTATCCTTGGACGATTCAAAGCAGAAATATTTTGCCATCTGGGGAAAAGACACTATTGCAATGACTGCCTCATACCCCTTGGACGTGCCTGTTTAATGTGCTTAAAAAATGGTTTATAATCAGTAACGCACGCACACTGTGCAACACTCAGAAGATATACGGGTGTGTAGTCTGTGATGATAAATAAACCCTCCTCCCAACCCTGTGCCCCAAACGCCCGCAGCCAACCACCAGCTCTCCCAACCTGCAGTGTATTCCACCAGGGGAATGCTCTGATAGGCCAGTGAAATGTGTGCTTTTAACTGGTTGTTATGGGCTGACTTGTGTCTGCCCCTGCCCCCCATTCATATACTGAGGTTTTAACCTCAGAACATGATGGTATCCGGAGACAGGGTCTTAAAGAGGTAATTAAGTTAAAATGAAGTCATTAGGGTGGCCCTAGTCCAAGTGACTGGTGTCCTCATGAGAAGAGGTGACCAGGCCACAGACACACACAGGGGGACGACCAGGTGAGGAAGCGGGGAGGGGGACTCCGTGGATCAGCGGTCACATCGCCCCCGTGAGAGTGAACAGACAACACACACGGGGTGTGCGGAGTTCCGGAGTGACAGACAGCTGGCAAGACAGCTTGACCGAGCTCGTGGGAACTCCTTGAGAAGCCAGTGGGCACTTCTGGGAAAAGGTACAAGATTCTAGAGTTTAGTGACAAAGGCCACCTCCCTCTCTGGGTAAACCTGGAGGCAAACAGGTCCCCTGAGCTCCTTCCTGGGGGGCAGTGCCTGACACACACCCCACCCTGCAGCGGGGTCTGAAGGACCGGGCGGCGGTGGCGTCCAGGCGAGCAGGCAGGACAGATGGAACCCAGCCCGACTCCAAGTCGGCTGCCCTCAAGGAGCTCATGGCCGGCCTGGCCCCTGTGATGAGGGTGTTCGGGGACCAGCGTGCTGTGGACTCACAGGGCCGTGGCTGCCTGAGTTTGCGTGACAAGCAAACTCAGTGACAAGCTAGATCCCTGGGGAGGAGGGACGGGCTCTCCTGGAAGGGATGCGGGCCTGTGAGAGACAGGAGGTTCTCTCCCAGCACTTGGGAGGGGAAGAGCCACGGAGACACAGAGCCAGGCGGAACTGGACAGGATGGTGGCCCAGAGCCCTGCAGCCTCCGCAGGGCGCTAGACAGGACCCCATCTCGGCTAACCCTGCTCCTGCCTCCCTGCGACCTCCTGGCCCGTGGTGGGGCGGGTGCTTGCGGCTGTGCTCTCCCAGACACCCCGCCCTCCAGGCAGCCGCCGCCCGCGGGCGGCCTTTTGTGTGGAGAGGCAGGACACGTACCACAGAAGCAAAGACGTATTTTTGATCCTTTTCTTGTAGCAGTAAGAGCACGTCAGTCAGCAGGACGGCAAGGACGTCTACGGGGAAAACACAGAAGGAAACGGCTCACACGGCCCCGCGGCCCCGCGGGTCCCGCCAGGCGGACGGGAAGCCCAGGGAGGCTCGGCCCCGCCCTCTCCCACTCTGAGTTCCCGACCGGGAAGGAACCCCTCTGTTCTTCCTGCTCCCAGGTCCCCTGGGACCTGGGCCACAGGATGCTCGCCTCCTGCTTCCTGCTGCAGCAACACTCTTGTCCCTTCCCGCCCGAGCTTCCTGGGGGCTGCAGGCTTAATAAGAACACACACATTCTGTCGTTCAGCCACCTGCAACACGCCCCTAAAGAGCTTTAAAGACCCTGATGCCTACGGACAGATCAGGATGTTTCTGGAAGCTCATGAAATGGACAGGAAACTCAGGGATGAGTCCTGAGCGCTCTCTGGTCTGGAACCGCATGACCGATCTTGAAAGTAACACTTAGAGCTCACCCTGAGCGGTGAGTGGGGTGCGGGGGGCACTGGGGCTGGCAGCCCAGGTGGCATCTCCCACCCACCCCAGGGACCTTCAGCAGGTGGGCCCATTACTGTTGTTTAGAACCCTGGGGCCTCTGCCAAATTTGGGGTGTTGTGAAGCCTTGGGTTTC
This sequence comes from Camelus bactrianus, assembly GCF_048773025.1. NCBI lineage: Eukaryota > Metazoa > Chordata > Mammalia > Artiodactyla > Camelidae > Camelus > Camelus bactrianus. Next base: position 26,983,055 of record NC_133560.1, read on the forward strand.
TGTCTGAAAGTCAGTGATTCAGTATGCTCTCTTCCTCGTGACCCTCCCTGTGAGCGCCTCACCATCTTAATCACTGGAGAATGGGGGTGTTGGTACGACTACCTCGTCCTTGCTATACTTCTGGCTGCCTGTACCCATCCGGACTCAGCATGTAACCTCCCATCAGGCAGGGAGCAGCCAGGCTGCAGTGGCTCTGTGTCAGCCGGTACCAGCAGTTCAAAATGGCGCTCATCAAGGCAAGAAGGCACCTGGGACTCCAAGGTGATGCCCACCAACCCGGGATGGCGCCCACCAACCCAGGATGGCGCCCGCTACTCCAAGATGGTGCCCGCCAACCCCAGACAGCGCCCGCCAGAGGTGGCCGGAGGCAGGGCTTTACCTTTCAAGCGCCCGGACGTGCTCTTCCAGCACAGAGGGCCCTCCAGGTGGAGCTGCCGCTGCAGCATGTCCTCCTTGCGGAAGGTCAGCCCGTTCTTGAGTTTGCTGGAGGACTTCAGGTCCATCTTCCCTGCGATCTCCTTGAGGCGCTGGTCTTTCTCACACTCGCTGACCTTAGCGTCCACTTGTGAGATGATGTCTTTGATGAGGTTCAGGGCCTGGGTCAGGTCTCTGTAGTCCTCGGAGCCAGCTGCCACACACAGCAGAGTTAGCGGGTCCCTTGTCTGTGCTAACATGGCGGGGGCGGGCACGCTATGGGGTCTAGGAGGTGTGCCCTGAGGCCACTGCTCCAAGGACCTTGTCAAGAATCACCTTCCAGCTTGAATCTCCTAAGATGTAAATGCTTCTCCAAAATAAATGCAACAGCCCTGCATTTGGGTTTCACCAAGACAAGGCTTCTGCTGAACATAGAGGTTGAGGCGCAAACCGAGTGACAGGCACGGCCCTGCACAGCTCCGAGGGCCACGCCCTGGCAGGCAGACTCCCCCGTGCCTGCCAGCTCTTCATAAGACTCCCTCCACCTCCTGCCATTACCGAGAGCTGGCTCCTCCCACGCCAAGGACATGGGCTTTTGTGGCAGGGGATCTTTGCGCATTCTCGCATGGCCCAAATCCCCTGGAGATGAGGAAGGTGTGGTCAGCACTGCCCTGGTCAAGCTGTGGGCCCTCCTCTCTGCCCTCTGTGGCTCCAGGCATGTGGCACAGAGGTCACCTTTGGGCCTGCCTGGCTTACCTAGGAGTGACCTTAGCCAGGGCACTACTTCCATCCTCATCCCCTCTCCAGTGCTGACTGAGGACAGCTCCAGCCCTGCCTGTGCAGGGACTGGGGGAAAGGGCTGGCAAATGAGACCAGCACCCCATCTTTCTTGAGCTGGGGACCCTAGCACCCAGCATGGTGGATTCTGCAAGGTGGCAGCTCAGTTTGTGATCACTGAGTCCAGCTGAACCTGGAGATCCAGGGACAGATCACAGAGGAGCGTTTATCCACCCATTGTTAGGTCAGGGGCAGGGAGACAGAGATCCGCACTCTCCCCTGCCCCCCAAGCCCCGACGGGCCAGGCAGTAGGGGAGCTACTGTACCTTCCGTGTTCTGAATAATGCGCTCCACCAGCACGGGGTACTTGGTTATGCGCTGAGTGACCAGAAGAATGCACTCCTGCACGCCGAGCCGCCTCACGATGCTGAAGTTGCCGATTTTCTACGAAATGGAGAAGACAAGGCCATGCTGTACTGACATCCTATCTCCTGCCAAATCAGTCAGCGGCTGGATACTGGGGCCGAGAGTCCTTCCTTTTCCGGCTCACGGGGACCTTTTCTTTGCCGCTTCACCAGATACTTGAAAGCAGGGACCGCCCACTGCACACAGAAGGGCCACAAAGGCAAAGGCAGCCTCACCTGCTGCAAAATGAGGGGCCCTCTAAAACCTGTCAGGAAGACAGGGTTGTCCAACGTGCACGCACACGTGCACGTGTGCAGACCCTAACCCCGATGACGGCTGTCGGGACCTTCCAGAACCGGGTGGGCCTGCTCCCTGGTGGCTGCTGGCATACGCCGCTGGCTGAGCGCCCATGATGCGGTCACTGAAGCCACTCCTTGGCAGGGGCCGAGGGCAGCTTCCTGTGCTCTCTGGGGCACATCACATATTCTGCTTTTCTGCTCCCACTGCTCTCCCGTGCGTGTCAGGAGTGCCAGCGATCGCAGAGAGCCACTTCTCAGGAGGACCAGAGGAGTCACCGGGGCTGGTGAGATGCCGGGGACGGAGGGCTGTCTCCATTTCCCTCTGCCTCATTTGGACCCTCTCCCACTTCGCGGTCCTACCGGCTCACGATGTCGGGTGGCCTCTCCCACCGCCCATCACCAGATGAATCCAGGCCCCCACATGACGCTCCCCTGCTCACGTCTATCCACTGCAAGGATAATGGAGTGAAGTTTAAAAACCTGTCATCCTTAAGTCTTGACCGGCAGCTGTTGGACATCACTCCAGGGTAAAGTTCTTGGGGCAAAGGCCACAGGTGGTAAGGCTGTGTGGGGCTGCTGACAGCGCCCAAGGGTCCTGACTTGGGAGGACCTCCTGGGACATGGGAGGTGGGGCCTTGTCTGACCCTCTGACTCGGTTCTGGGCTGTGAGCACCTGCACACTGCTGGGCAGGAGACAGGTGTGGCTCATTCCATGGGCTGCGGGGGACACATGGGGACCAGATGGGGAGGAGGTGAGGGAGGGGCAAAGGCTTAGACTGAGGTGGGTTTTGCATCTGCCGTGGCACCCAAGGCAGAGTGTGTGGCTCTGGAGGAGCGGTTCCCAGGGCGGTGTGGCCCCCTGCAATCATGTGTGTCACCTCAACAGCCTGAGGGATGAAGGTCATCCACCGAGGGGCATCTCAGGGGCCACCCTCAGCGGCAGGAACAAAGCCCTAGGTCTGCTTTGCTTTGATTTGTTTACACCTTGGGATTTCCCGGAGACTTCACTGCCATGTTCTGAATGAGTTCGTGGTTGAAAACGAAACAGAAACTTGAAGCTTCACAACAAGTCGTTTATAATCCCAAGCTCTCCCAAAGTCTTCAGTTCTGTGGGGGAAAAACCCACCGCGAAGAAAACGCATTTTTAATCTGTATTTTGTTTCCTTTTTACCTTGATCAAGTTTTGAAATTTCTTGTTTTGCTGCAGCAACAACTTGTAATGACTGACAGCTTCGTTGTGGCCACTACAAAAGACACTGTATTTTTCTTTCATTCTCTCCCCGTTTTCACCTGAAAACTGAAGAGAGATGGTGGAGATGTTACTGGGCTGAACCCCGGGGACGGCCAGGGCACGTGTCCCTCTGGCTTTCCTGACTCTGCCAGAACGCGGACTAACTTGACTTCTCAAGCTCACGTTCTGACAGAGAAATGATTTGGTACAGGCTGTCCCATCGTGAGGGACAAAGAGGGAAAAGAAGAAAATTTTTATCCGTGACAGGTGCCTGTAAAACTTCCTGAAATCTGAGCAGGACAAATAAATTTAAGCTGAAGACTGTCAGAAAAATTCAAGAGCAAAAGCAGTCTTATTCTAATCGATCCTAACAAGCTGATTTGGGGGCGCTTCGAGCACCTGTCAATCTCGGCCTTGGCACAGAAGTCGACTCGGAGGTCAGCTCGGGGTCGACACCCCTGCCACGGATGGCTTTGGTCCAAAAACACAGCCGTCAGGACCGAAAAATAAAAACCAGCCAACCAAACAAATAAAAGCCCAGAACCCACACCGGGCAGTGTCTGGACAAGCGTGTTTGCTATCTGGGCGTCCGCGTTCCTAGCCTGTGGGCTGCGTGCGCGGCTGTAAGGGGCCGGGACTGCCGTCCTCTCGGGCAGCTGGTTCTTTTTTTATCGGAAGGAAAGCGATAGGCCGGGGGCACATCTGTGCTGCCCGGCTGCGCCCACCTGCTGTACCAGCAGGTCCCCGATTTTCTGGACGATGTAGTTCCGGTCGCTGCCCGACTCCAGGGACTCCTGGCGGCGCTCCTTCAGCCGAGACAGGAAGTGGCCATGCACCTCGAGCAGGTCATCTGCGCCCGGGAAGAGGCGGCCGATGGCCTTGGGGCTGAACTGCAGCTCCTCCCGCAGGGCCCTGGAGTAGACCTTCAGCATGATCTTGAGTGTCCGCACGTGGTGTGCCTCCGTCTGCATCAGCTCTGTGGGGACATGGACGTAGGACTTACCCATGGGGAGGACACCCTGGCTTCCCTCCCTCATCCTGCAATGGCGTTCTGTGTGCTGCCTGCCTGTCATGGGCCAGGCTGGCTTGGTGGGCTTGCCACCCAGGGGCCAGGCCTCCCATCCTCCCTGGCCCAGCATTGCCAGGGTCCCACCTCAAGGAGGCAGCAAGGGGTTCAGGGACATCAGGAAAGAGAGGACCCGGGATGTCCACTGGGACCTCAAATTCACAGGGGGGTTTCTTGTCTAAAGTCAGCTGAGGACGTTTGCAGGCTGTTTTAAGCAAGAAAATTATTTTGATGAACACCCCTCCCTAGGATGGGAAACTCACACGTTTGTGCATGTCAGGGACCAGCCCCAGACTGTGATGGAAAAAACGGAGCTCAAGTGAGGATTTTAATTCACTGTTAAAGGCAAAGAAGGATCAGCCTTTGTGATGGGAGTTTTTCTGTCGTTTAAGTCAAGCCTTTGAAACTGTCAGAGATGAAACAAGTCAACAGCGCCAGCCAGGCCCCAGGCCACCAGCCACAGGGCTGGGATCGGTCTGTGTTTACCCAGCAGTGGAGACAACGTGATCAAGGGCTGCCGGGATGCAAGCAGAGGACTGGTCCCCTCTGGCCCTCCCTGCAGGACCCCTGCCTGGCCTCGGGCTCTCCTCCCCGCCCATATCCCAACCAGCTCTGGCCTGGGCAGGGAGCTCAGTGTGTGAAAAGTGGAAGGAAGCGGGTGTCCATGGATGAGTGGACACCGCTGAGCAGTGCGGGGGCGCCTGGAGGGACCCAAGTGCGGCATCCAGAGAGGCACCTGGCCTGGGGACAGGCGGTATCTGGGAGCTGCGGTTTCCACAGTGACTGCAACGTCCTCTCTCATGACAGCAGCCGCCCTCAGCCAGGTTCTCCAACGGCCAGAGGGAAGGGGCGCCCATCCTGGACCTGGTGCTACAGTCACAGGCGGGAGAGAGGGACGTTCCTCCCAAACCCCCAGCCCAGCCACGCCCGGGCTTGTCTGTGGTCACCAGGGGCGGCAGGGAGGGCCCGGCAGCCTCCTCCCTCAGGGTCACCAGCAAGGTGAGGCTGAGTCAGGACTGGGCATTCGGCCACCCTCGTCCTCGGGGACCGGCGCTCACAAAGTGCTCCCCGGTCACCTCCACCCCACCCGGAAGTCAGGGCTGCCCTGGGAGAACAGGTGGAGTGGGTGACGCGGTCTCAGGGAGGGCTGGCAATGGAGCCCAGGCTCCCAGATGAAGTGAAAAGGAAAACAAGAAGAGAAAGAAGAAGAAAAAGGCAGGAAGTCAGTGCTGGGACAGTGCGGCGGCCCGGGACCACTTACCATAAAGCACATCCTGTCTCTTCACCACCTCGCGCTTCTGTTTCTTTGCATACGCTGCGTCCACAGAAAGGCTCCAGGACTCAGCTTCGAACTCATGGGCGTCTGATTCGATCTCACTCCTTAGTGAGGCAGTGTAGGGGTCTGGGGGGAAGGTCAAGAGGCCGCTGCTCACAGGCCCGGGGTCTGGCTGGCTCTGGGCAGCCCCAGCCCGTCCCGTGCACCCACAGATGTGGGTCCCAGCACTTCCTGGTGAATGAAGGCCATGGGACACACAGGACAGAACCAGGGTGACTGTACCTTCTATAAAAATAGCCTCAGCATTCGAAGACGTGAGCGATAGGGAGTCGTCGGCTGCCTGCTTAAGTTTCAGAAATACAGAGTCGGACTCATCCATCTCTCCTGTGACCGGTCTAGACGGAAATCGTAAACCCAATTATTTTCAAAAGCTGAATCCGACACACAGACCTACACACACATTCTACAGAGACAATCAGGCTGTTGCTCGGTCCAATTAGATACGATGTGAGAGCTTTCTGGGTGTAAGTGTAAGCCTTAACTTGTCTGTCAACGTGACATCAAGACTTCTCCCATCAAAACGAACTTCTTTTTGACACAAATGAACTTATTTGCAAAACAGAAACGGATCACCACGACATAGAGAACAAACTTATGGCTACCAGGGGGCAAAGGGGGTGGGAAGGGATAAACTGGGAGTTGGAGACTTGCAGATACTGACTACTATATATAAAACAGGTAAACAACAAGTCTCTACTGTACAGCACAGGGAACTATAACCAATATCTTATAGTAACCTATAATGGAAAAGAGTATGAAAACGCACGTATGTATGTACACGAATGACTGAAACATGATGCTGGACACCAGAAACTGACACAACATTGTAAACTGACTAAACTTCAATTAAAAAATGGTTAATAAAAACTAACTTCTTTTTTTAAATTGAGGTATAGGTGATTACATAAGCTTCAGGTATACCACACAGTGATTCACAATTTTTAAAGGTTATATTCTATTTATAGTTATTATAGGCTATTGGCTATAATATAATCCCCATGTCGTGCAGGATATCCTTGCAGCTAACTGATTCTATACATAGTAGTTTGTACCTCTTAATCTCCTACCCCATCTTGTCCTGCACCCCTCCCCCCTCCCCACTGGTAACCACTAGTTTGTTCTCTGTATCTGCCATCAAAACTAACTTGAATTTAATGTTCAAATATATTCTAAGGGTGTGTTAATTATGTGCATCCACCGGAGCCCCTCGATTTCTTTCAGAATAAGGTGGACACAGCCCCACTCCCAGTCGGGGACGGAGGGGAAATCTTTCCTAGAAGAAAAAGAAAATCAACTCCTTTCCCCACCAACTCATGCAAGGATCACTGCAATGACTTTCCTTTTTTCTCTTGTTTTCACATGAGGTTTTCTACCTACAAGCTGCTGAATGCCGTATTAAGGGAACCACCTCAAAATCCTAGGAAAACCGGGTTACGGCACAAATGCAAACCCCACGGCAACCCCAGCAGACTTCTAGCATCGTCTGGAGGACAGAAAGGAGCCCTGGCCATGTCCCTCAGGAGCGTGAAGCGAACTGGCTCTGGACGACCGAGGACACGCAAGACACACCAGTTGTGAAGAAGCACAAGGACTGACCCTCCGGAGCAGGTGTTAACGAGAGTCTCGCCGCTGGCTGGGGGTCCCGAGGGTCTCCTTTCGGAGAGGCTGCCCGCGGGGGTCCCCGGGGAGGAACGCCACTTCTGCCCCCTGCCGTCGCCGGCCCCCGGCGGCTTACCCGAGTCTCAGCCCCGTTCCCGCCGGGCTGGGTGCAGGCTGCGGGCTCCCCTTCTGCGAGACCGTCATGCCGACATTCCTGGACAGGCCCGGGCTGCCATCGGACAAGAGGGTGGCCCTTGGGTGCTCCTTCAGGGATGCTGCGACGGAGGCAAAGACAGAGTTGGTGCTGAGGAAGTGGGCGGGGTAGTGGAGGTGGCCCGGCCGGAGGCCCCGCTCCGACTGAGGCCGCAGCGCCGACAGGATCTTGGAGGTCAACAGCTCGTTATCTAGGAAGACGGTCTCGTTCCACTTCCTGGGAAAAGAGCCGTAGACCGAGAGGTCGGGGCGGCCGTGGTGCGCGCTGTCTCTGCCGCCGCTTTTGGAATGTGCGTTCCCCATGGTCACGGCTGGGTCTCGGCGCGAGGCCGGGCTCTGCCCTTTTTATACCTCCTGGGGATCCTTCTAGAAATGTAAAGCTGCTTCTCTTACTGTATTGGCTGAAGCAGCGGGTCCGGAGGGCAGGAAATTGGTCTTCACTGTGACCGTTTGGGGGGGAAATTGCAAAGTATTTTCCTCCTCTGGTAAAATAACAGTAATACAACAACTCCTCTAGTCTGAGCGGTGGGTGAAAAGCAGAGAGGGGTTCACATTCCCCTCACCAGTCTGAAGATCACAGAGTAGGGGGCTCTGTGCTGGGAGCAGCCCGTGCCGACATCACACGTGTGATTGTAATTAATCTAAGGCTGACTGTCAGGATGGTTCTGAGACACAGAGAGTGCGGGGTCCCTGATGTTAGCTGCCTGCGCCACTGTTGGTTAATTGCTCTGATCGAATCTGACCCCTAAGGTAGACGGGAGGCTCTGATCCTATTTTACACAGTGATTGTAAGCCAACCTAACACATGACAGGGGCTCCGAAGGGTTGTTCACACGCATGTGCTGATTAAGAGTTTGCGATGTCAGGATGCATTGTAGCCACCGATACCTTCTCCACTGGTGGCGAGACGCAGCTCTCAGAAAGCCAAGCTCTCATTAATTGGGATGCTTTTTCTCACCTCCTGTTGGACAAGCCGACCATTTAAATCAAGCCTAGTTGGGACAAGACGCTTGGCTAATTTCTTCTCAGGGTGAAAATCACATTTGAAAGCTCAGCTCTAAGACATATAGCAGCATTGAAAGGAATCTGTCCAGGGGGAGGGTATAGCTCAGTGGTAGATAGAGCACATGCTTAGAGTGCACGAGGTCCTGGGTTCAATCCCCAGTACCTCCATTATAAATAAATAAACAAACATAATTGCCTCCCCTCAGTGGCCCCCCGACCTGATTCCTGGGTCCCCAAAGCACCCACACACCAGTTTCTCTACGTTAAAGTAGCTGGGACTCTGGTTCTGAGCAGCACAGAGACCGTGAACCTTGTGGGTGCAGGGCCAGCCCTCCAGGAAAGCCTCTCTCAGGAGCTTTTCTGGGGGGTGGGACTCAGCATGCTGAGTGAGTCTGAACTCAGGTGGAAATGTGGGGCGGTCGCAAGTGTGCGGGCAGATATGTGTCACAGAGAAAACTCCCGGGAGAGAAGTGATGAAGAAAACTTGTAAATTGAGATCAACCACTGAGCGGTGTGATGCCGTCTGGGCAGGGACCTCAGACATCCTGACATCATGATCATAAATGGCTAACAATGAACATGATCATGGTAGACACAGGTGACAAGGCTGTGGCTCATACACCAACCCCCGTTGACAATGGTGAAAATCACAAATCGAGGCCTCTATGGTCCAGGGCAGTCATTTCCTGGCATTTCTACACCGCATTCAACTCCACCCAGGCAATTATGATCTGAACGTACAAGTATGGGACAAATGCTGAAATGAACCCCTTGCCTGGCATCCTGGCTTGGCTGATAGATTCGTTCCTGTGATGCAAGGTCTTGCCTGAAGTTGGGTGGATTCTGCTTTAATCAAACAGCCCATGTAAGAAAAAGTCACCATAAATATTCTCTAAGAATCACTGGTTCCAAAGAACCCTTTAAAAATGATCGGTAATGGTAAATCTAAGGTAAGTGGAATTAAATCTTCCTCTGATGACTGAGGAGACACTCTGAGGTTTTCATGTCTCAGAGTCATGATTAGGGACACCAGGTAACACTGGACTCAAAAGGGCACACGGGATAGAGCTCCAGCTGAAAGAATGATGAGCTGGTCCCCCAAACCCAGGATCCAATTTACTCAGGTGTTCAGATCATTGTGTGTCTCCCCAGTAGAATGGAGGACAGTGCCTCCCACAAAACAGGTACCAAGAAATCACTTTCATGAGATTTTACTTAGCCACAAAAACGAATGAAATCCTGACACTTGCTACAACATGGATGAAACTTGAGGACACTGTGCTCAGAGGAATAAGTCAGACCCAAAAGGCCAAATACTTTGAGATTCCACTTCTAGGAGGTCCCTAGAGGAGTCAGGTTCATAGAGACAGAAAGTAGGATGGGGCAGTTCCCAGGGGCGGGGAGGAGGGGATGGAGAAGTCTGTTTAACACGAACAGTTTCAGTTGGGGAAAGCGACAAGAGTTCTGGAGAGGGATGGTGGGGACAGCTGCACAACAATGCAAATGTCCTTACTGCCACTGGACTGTACTCTTTAAAAATGGTCAAACTAGTCAACTTTACATTTATGTATATTTTACCACAATTTAAGAAAAAGAAATCATTGTTTATTTAGGGTGATGGGACAATTCTGCATCTCGACTGTGGTGCTGATTACTCAAATCAACACACGGGGATAAAATTTCATAGATCTGTACACACTGGTGCTCACAAGAGTGCACGTAACAACTAGGAAAACCCAGATCCCATCTGTCCCTGAATTGAGAACATCGTATCACTGCCAGTGTCTTAGTTTTGATGACTAGAGTTCTGTCAGCTATCATGATGGGGACGCGCTCAATGAAAGGTACACAGGAAGTCCGTCTATTCTTACAACTCCCTGTAAGTCTTGAACGATTCCAGAATAAACAGTTACAGTCGATTCTCATTATTCGCGGGGGTGACGTTCAGTAAAGTTGCAGTGAACCCTGAATTCGCTAACACCGAACCACTGCTCCCACAGGAGATACAAGTGTAGGTTCTGGTGAGTTCTGGCTACACTTTTGCCAACCAGTCAACATGTAACCTTGTTTTATGTGTGTTTCTACTGAAGGATGTCTTATTTAATACTGTTGATTCACTAACATTGAACCTGTGGCCAGTTTTCAGCACTGTGTATTTATTCGTGCCTGAACGAAGCCTGCTATGACACACAGATTTTCTCTGCAAGGTGCACAGCAGCCTCCTTGCACTTAGAAACACTAGACAGCACTTCAGCGCTCTACCTGGGGGCCCCTTTAAACAGCCAAATCACCAACAAAAAGCCGAAAACAAAAAGTGAAAAATGAGGCACCAAATACACCACAAAAAAGGACACGTGTTTACAGTAGGAAGTGAAGCAGGAAGGCAGGGTGTGGCCTGTTCAGCCTCAGCTGGGGGTGTGTGTGTGTGTTGAGCGACTCACAGGTTTCACCGCACACGTCTCTGCACGTGACTGTGAAAACCCCACAAGTACTGATCTGGGATGACAAGTACATTCTAGCGAGGCGGTGAATCTGCAAAGACAGCCTCCGAGAGTAACGCTGCCCAACCACACGACGGGATACTATTCAGCCACAGGAGGACTGAGGTGCTGAAACGCGCTGCGTGGGGGGACCCGGGGAGTACGCTAAGTGGAAGTGGCCAGGCACAGGAGACCACACAGGGTTCCACCTGCTGGAAATGTACAGGCAAATCCATAAAGACGGGCAGCAGATTAACAGGTGCCCAGGACTGGGGAAATGGGAGGGGGACGGCTAATGGGTCTGGGGTTTCTTTTGGGGATGCTGAAAGCGATTGTGATGACTCTAAATACACTAAAAGCCACTGCCCTGTCCACTTAAATAGGCGAATTGTATAGTATGTGAATTAGATCCGGGTAAAGCTGTCAAACTGGTAAAATCCCTTGAGGAAGAGCCATCTTTCTGAAGGAAGAGAACAAACAAGGGCTTGTACGTTCCACACACTGTAGGAGCTAGTCATGCTGCTCTTGGCTCTGAGAGGGCCAGGAAGACATATTTATCCTGCTGTTGTGTTTTCCTAAACCAGACGGCCATGGTGGGGCAGGTGGGCGGCAGGGTGGCGCTGGGATCCGGGCTGCAGAGCGGACTGTCCGCACAGCCATCGGGGCTGCTTCGGAGCCTCATTAGCACCGTCTGCCCACCGCTGAGCCAGCCCATCGATCGGGCGAGCATCTGGCCCACGGCGGGGACTGACAGCACATGGGGGACCCAGAGGAGAGGCAGGGATGAAAACGAGAAGGGAACAGTGAAAATGGAAAAACTTCTTGACCCAGAGGAAAAAACACACCCCGTTCCCAGCAAAAATCACAGGCAAGCAGCCTGTTCTGATAATTTTTTTTTAGACCTTTGTTCCTTGAATTGAATGAAGAGTGAGCAAATTAGATGATTAATCTTGTATGACAGATACGACCCGCCTACATTACTGTACTTGAACAGACCCCACACTACCAAGTTCAGGTGAAGAGGGGCTAATTTCTAGTGTACTTGTGCTCCCAAGCGACCCGTAGCCTGTAAATCCTCTGATACACAAGCAAGACCCCAGCAGCTCCCACAGGCGTCCTAAGGACTCGCAAGGAAAAACCATCGACAAAAGACTTAATAGTTATGAATCTGCCGAAGTCATTTTTCAAGGAAACACATTATGACATATCAAATGACCATCCTGGTTTTTTTTTTTTTTGGAGGGGGTAGGTAATTAGGTTTATTTATTTATTTGTTTGTTTGTTTATTCATTTATTATTTTTCTAATGGAGGTACTGAGGATTGAACCTAGGACCTTGTGCATGCCAAGCACGCTCTCCACCACTGAGATATACCCTCCCCACTCAAGTGGTGCTCTTGATTGCTCCTAAATTGTCCTTTAGAATCCAGAAGCACCCTGGCTTCTAGAAATATCGACTTCTGCGCAAGAATTCTATTTTCTAAATGGCAGATTCTTCTTGCTGCTTGATGGGAGAGCAACTAGAAACATTTTCGGAAGGCAGCTGGGCCGGGCACAGAAGTCCCTGTGGTTTTCTGCAAAAGGCCATGCAGATGGACCGACTGACAGAATCTTTTAGGCAGGAACAGCCCTCCCCAGCCGCCCAGCAGTTTCAAAGGCTTGGCTTCAAAACAGCTGCCCCTTTTCTCATATTTGTTGAGGTCCTGGGTCTCCCTCCCCTGCCCCATTCTTTGTGTCTGTGAAGACTTCTCTTTCAGGCTGAGCGGGCCGCCTGTCTCTGGAGAGTTCTAGCAAGCCCGAGCTGCAGGCAAGTGTTGGAGAGACAATTAAGAAAATCTGATACAAAATGAAGTTTCCAGTTCACAGTTCCCGGCTCTTCGGCCACCTGAGAATAGATTAAATCAATGCCGAGACAACTCATTGATTTCTCTGCTCTGGTTCATTTTGATGTTACACAAGCCAAGAAGAGAATAAAAATATAGGAGGGGGAAAAACACCCAAATCTTAACCCCATGCCTCACAGGACAAAGGAAAGAAAAAAAAAAAAAAGGCATATTGGGGCTTAGAAGATAAGTGTGATTGAGAAGAATATTCTTTGTAAACTTGAAATGATCTAATAAAGGAAATACACAAGCCCCCCAACCCCCAAATTACGTCAAACTCAGCAAATACCATTAAAAAAAGTTGCAGTATCTTCCTGACAAGCAATATCCTTGCAAATCATGATTCTACAAAATATTTTGTATTACTCTATGGATAATTCTGGAACTTAAAATCGAAAGAGTGCCTCCAGGAGTGGGCATAGACACAAACCTCAACCTAAGCTTCATGCTTTCCACAAATAAGGACTCCAACTGGGCTGCGGGTGTAGACGGGAAATGTGAAACCAGAAAACGTCTCATAGATAACGTAGGAGAAAGTCTTCAGGAACTAGGGCTTGGATGGGGAAAAGTTCTTTCTACGGCACCAGAAGCCTGATCCACAAAAGAAAAAAAAAAATCTTTAAACTGACTTCATCATATTTAAAATCATTTGCTCGTGGAAGGCCCTGTTCAGTGGATGAAAAGACAAGCTACACAGTGGGAGGAAACATTTGCAAACTGCTTGGCCAAGGACTAGCATTTGGAATATATAATGAGCTCTCAAACCCCTGTGCTAAAAATACCAACAATCCACTTAGAAAATGAGCAAAACAGACGAAGGCACATTTCACTGAAGAAGGTACATGGATGGTAAAACACACGTGACTGGGTGTTCAACATCATTTAGCCACCAGAGAACTGCGAATTAAAACCAACACGAGCCACCGCTACTGAAATGGCTAAAATAAAAAAATGCTGACGACTATAAATGCCGGCGAGGATGTGGAGAAAATGGATTGCTCACGTGTTGCTGGTGGGGATGTAAAATGGTGCAGTCACTCTGGAAAACAGCTGGGCAGTCTGTAAAGAAAACCAAATGATTGCATTCCTGGGTATGTATCTCAGAGAAACACAAAACTTAGGTTGGGAGAAAAACCTGTTCATGTCTGTTTGCAGCAGCTTTCAGGCCCAAATCAGGAATCAGCCCAGATGCCCTTCTCTGAGTAAATGGTTAAGACAAACTGTGGTCCATCTGTGCCACGGAATACTACTCGGCGAGGAAAAGGAACTACTGATAACACGCAACAAAAGCGCTCACAAGCTTTATACTGTGATTTTAAAACAGCCAATCTCAAAAGGTCACTGTATGATTCCATTTACATAATGCTCTTGAAATGACAAAATTATAGAGATGGAGAACTGATCTGTGGTTGCTGGGGTTGACGGTGGTGGCGGGGGGCATAAGAGTGGATGAGACTATGATAAAGTGGGAGTTCAAGGGAGATCTGTGGTGATGGAACAGTCCTGGATCTTGAAGGTGGTGGTAGCTGTGGGAATCGGCACATGTAATGAAACTGCATGGACTAGACTCACACAATTTCCTCAGTGACAATGTCCTGGTTTTGATATCCTTTTATAGTCACAAAGATGTGGGGGAAACCAGGTGAGGGGTAGAGTATGTGACCTCTCTGTATCACCTTTGCAATTTACTGTGAGTCTGTAAGGATTTCAAAAAAAAAAGTGTGAAACAAACAAAAGCACCACCACCACCACCACCACCAACAACAACAAAATAGAAAGGACATGTGCCCAGAGTCGTAGCCAGCTCGGGCTGCCATAATGAAAAAACATAGATTGAGTGGCTTTAAACAATAGAAACTTAGTTCCTGGAGGCTGGCAAGTCCAAGATCAAGGTGCCATCAGATCCAGCCCTTGCTGAGGTCTTTCTGGCTTGCAGATGGCTGCCTTCCCGCTGTGTCCTCACACGGTAGAGAGCGAGCGAGCAAGCTCTCTGGTGTCTCTTCCATATAAGGGCACTAACTGCATGGTGAGGGCCCCACCCTCATGGCTTCATCTAATCCAGTTACCTCCCATAGGCCCCACCTACTAATACCATCACTCTGGGGGTCAGGGCTTCACATGGGGGTTGGGGGCAAGCAATTCCACCCAGAGCACAATGAATAAAACCGCGTTTCCTGAGAACTCATCTAATTCTAGAGCCTTTCTTATCACTCCCCGGATACGTCGGCAGAAAGAACAAGCAGCCTTCCTCTTTCCTCCATCCCTTCACCTTTCAGGGGAGACCAGAGGGCACCCATGGCCCCTTAGGGAGGACTCCTGGAGGAGGTTATGGACATGTAACCGAGACCTAAGTGGACAGTTCTGGTGCCCAAAGAGGAGGGTCTGGGAAGATTTCTTTGTAAGAAAGCAGGCTTCAAGACATTCAGACAGGGTTACCATTGAAAATGAGAAATGCCTGAATCTGGGAGACAGACAAGAGTGTGATGAGTATAAAAAGCAATGAGAAGGGAAGATAAAGTGAGCAACCCAGTGGGACGTGAGGCTGCTCCACTGAGAACAGGCCGAGAGCAAGATCTTCTCCTGGCTAGAAACCTGGGGACTTTGTGTAGAAGCCTCCTGGGGGGCTACCGAGTGAAACAGACATGGGCGGAAGTGTGGCGAGTAGGAAATGACACCTGGCCGAACGAGTGGCCAGCTGGCCCCGGGCTTGAAACTGAAGGCCTCAGCTGTCCCCAGCCTCGTGGCAGAATTTGCCCTTAGTGAGCAACTCCCCAACATCACCAAGAGGCATAGAAAAATTTGCTTTGTTATTAGCACAAATATTAAATAGAGTAGGCCCTCAGTATCTGCAAGGGATTGGTTCCAGGACACCCGAGGATGCCCAAATCCCAAATCCAAGGATGCTCAAGTCCCTTATATAAAATGGCACTGTACAGGTGACCCTTGAACAACACGGGTGTGAACTGCAAGGGCCCACTCACAGTGGACTTTCTTTCACTATACATGTGTCATAGGACCATCCGGCCCACAGTTGGTTGAATCTGAGGAGGTGAAACTGCAGATGCGAAGGGCCAACTATAAAGTCACACTCAGATTTTGGGGCTGCACAGAGGTTTGGTGCCCTGCTTCTTCCCACATTGTTCAGGGGTTGACTGTACTTGCATGTAACCTACGCATGTCCTCAGGCATACTTTAACAATCATCTCTAGGTTACCTGCAATACATAATACAATGAAAATGCTATGTAAATAGTTGCCTGCAAGCAGCAAACTCAAGTTTTGCTTTTTGGAACTTTCTGGAGTATTTCCCCCCCAAATATTTTTGATCCTTGGCTGGCTGAATGGAGGACGTGGAACACAGACACCGAGGGCTGACTGTATCTTGCTTGCCTATCGAAAGAACTGTGCCCAATTAATTGTTCGCCTGGGTCTAGACGAAAGGAAACTGTGTGATCTTTTGTGTGCGTGTATCTGGCCAATGTTAAGAATGTGCCATTGTTAACGTTACATTACTGAATGTTACAATTTAGGAAGCATGTGCGCCTTAAAATTAAAACAAAAACAAACAGTAACAAAAAATAAATGGCCAAGGATCTTCCTATCTCTGAAATGGGTTGGTTGGCAGAGAACTTGGAGGTTCCCCACCTGAACTGCATTTTCCTTTTCTCTAACAGTATTGATTAGTATGTTGGTACCAAAACACATTAATGTTTTGTAACAGTTACTGCCTGCCGTTATTATAGATAATCCCTCCTTTGTTGTGTGTTGTGTTGTTTAAAAGTTGACTTCTGAGAGGAATAAGAAAGGCTCAGAGAAAAGAGAGGTTTATGTCAAAGACCTGATATTTGAGAGTAAAGGGGAAAGTGAGAGTCTTAAAAATCTGGAAAATGTTTCAAGGAGAATCACGACGAGTAAGAAAAGGGGGCAGGATGTGAAGGATGAGGGTGATGGGCTGCCTGCCACAGGGAGATCACTAAGTTCAGATTGTCCAAGGCTGGTTATTAGAACCAGACAATGTGTAACTGAAATGATGGTAATGGCGGGAAGTATCTCAAAAGTTAAACCCACTAAGTGCCACATGGGATCCTGGGCTGGATCCTGGAACAGAAAACCCAGTGAAGTCTGAATGAAGGGTGGCACTTAGTCAACAGTAGTGTAAGCATCAGGGGAAACTGAGTGTGGGACATATGGAAACTCTGTACTGACTTTGTAACTTTTTTTATAAATTGAAAACTATTCCCGAACAAAAGGCTCATTTTTTTTTTAAGTTAAGTTTAGGCTGAACTGAGCCCTGTTAAAAACAGAAGAAGAATTTTTTAAGAGGTCTGTGTGCATGTGGGGTGCTCCAAGTCATGTTTAGAAAGAACAAGAATGGGCCAGGCCCCTATGGGGGGAGAGGGAGGGGGTGATAATCGAAAATATTTAGGGACACCCATGTTCACAGCAGTGTGATTCACAAGAGCCAACAGGTAGAAGTAACCCAAGTGCACTGATGGATGAATGGATAAACTAAATGGGGTCCAGCCACACAATGGAATATTATTCAGCTCTAAAAAGGAAATTCTGACACCTGCTACGACATGGATGAAACTTGAGGACATGATGCTCAGTGAAATAATTCAGTCACAGGACAAATACTGTCTGATTCCACTCATAGGAGGTCCCCAGAGGAGTCAGATTCCTCTGGAGACAGGAAGTAGATAGTGGGGCCAGGGGCTGGGGGAGGGGGCTGGGGAGTCAGTGTTTCACGGGGACAGAGTTTCAGTTTGGGAAGATGAGAAAGCTCTGGAGATGGAGGTGGGAGGGCTGCCCAACAGTGTGAACGTGCTGAATGCCACTGAGCTGTGCATTTAAAATGGTTAAGATGGTAAATTTTATGTGTATTTTACCACTTTAAACAGGAAAAAAAAGGAAAGCACTTAGGGACCCAGAGTGTGTCCACATAATACCATCTGATGGAGAAGAACTGAGACTCTCTGTGGTTTACTTCTGTCTCCCCTCATGGTGAGATGGCACTTTGACTGGGAAGGAATGGAGAAAATGCCCTTGGAAGGGCCTTGAAGCTCCAGGCAGGATGAGGGACATGCAGGTAACCTTGGCTTCTCAGTGCCCAGCACGTGGCAGCCGCGGGACACCTGCTGCACCAATTAAAGTCGCCAGATCAGGTGATGCGCACCTCAGACACGGAGGCAGCTGGCAGGGAGACTGGCTGAACCCGTGTGGGGCAACTCTGGGGAGCCGGGGAGGGGAGGACGACAGAAGGGCGAAGCAATTCTGATTTGAGAAAGGAGGAAGGAAGTTAATCTTACAAACTCGATGTTAATCTGTGGCAAAAAGTGGCTTGTGAGCTGTGAGCCTGGGAAACAGGCGATGAATCCTGGGTTTCCTCGTTTCCTTGAACAAACCAAGACTAGGCTCTGAAAGCTGTGCTTTGCAGCCCTGGAGTGGAGCGGACAGACAGGAGGCGTTTACAGCCATTGCAGCGAATGGGTCACCGATCTTGGGTGGCTCTGGGCAGAGCAGGGGGGTGGTAGATACGGGCCCTTGGGGTATCAGCAAGGTGCTGGCTGAATCCTTCATGACACCCTTGTAAATTTAATGGGGAATTGAGAACTGATGAGTGCAGGTTGGGCGACTTTAAAACTGGCTGAGCATCCACACTTAAGCTCGGTAACGGAAGGAGGGTCTCTAGCGGAGGGCTGAAGGGCTCTGTCCGCAGCCTCGCCTGAGAGGAGATCGTAGGAGGCTCGCTTACCAAATTCACGAGTGATGTGGAACAGAGGAGCTGCCTCGAATTACGTTTGGAAAGACAGACAGAGAGGTGGACCAACACAGAGCTGTCTTGATGGGCTACAGTGACGGAAGTGCGAAGACATTCAGCAGAGGCGGGCGGGGTCGTGGACCCCCACCCGCAGCAGCGGCACGGAGGGGAAAGACCAAGCTGGCGGCCTCAGGAAGTCAACGGCCTGGCGCACGCAGGGCTGGGTCATCTTAGGTCTTGTCAACATCGGTGTGATAGCCAGAGTCAGGAGGGCCAGGCTGCTGGCTGGCCGAGCCTGCCCGGGAGTTTATCTCAGGCCTGGGCCAAGCTCAGTGAGTTCACTGGCTCAGAGCGGCACCCAGAGAGCTGTGTTCTAACAAGTACCGTGGGGGGTTGGATACAAGGGGACCCAGAATCCCAGAACAAGGGCCAACTTGGGCTGGCCGAGTGGGGCACGCCCAGAGAGCTGACAGAACCACCGAGGGGTCCTGGCCAGGACTCGGGAAGAAGGGCTAAAGGCTGGGGATGACGCTTGGAGAAAGGAAGGCCAGCGTGGTCCCCACGGAGGGCCGGCCCCCGCAGGCCTGGATGTGGTCTCTCCCGGGGGAGCGGGGAGGATCTACCACGCCAGGGGTGACGTTCCCGGAACTGAGGAAGTTCTGGTTTTACTAGTGACTATTAAATGGCAACCGCCCGGTATTTCAAAACCCAGAAGGAACCACGACTCCTTGTTTAGCACATTCCTTTCCACTCTTATTTCTGTTCACTGCAGTGAGCTCACACTGTTGCTGGTCGCCCACCACTTCTGACCAACAAAAACGACCCCTCCGCACGGTCTGGCCTAACACGTGGGTGAGCGCCCACTGAACTTGCAATTTTACATCCTGCCTTTCTGCTTAAGATGTGTCATAAACGGACTGTTAAGACATGTTGCGGGAAGTGCTTACCATTTCTTTCTTTTGCAACGGCTGTCAAATCACTTATTAAACACGAACACTCCTTGTGTTCCGTGGGTACTTCCTGTGTCTCACGAAGTTATAAATTAAATCGGGATGGACATCCGCGTAGCGTACTTCGTCCGCAGTGGATACTCACTCTCTTGGGAGAAATTCCTATTAGTAGCTGGGTCCCCTGCCCCATGTGGTCCAACTGCCCCCCACCACAGCTCAGGCTGGCCAAGTCCTCCCCCCACACCGGCCAGAGGCTTCCTGAGAACAGGCCGGTGGCTGGTCAAGCACTGCACCCTCAGCTGCTGGGGGGCTTACTGGGTTGCACTCTGCAAGCAGGGTCGAGGGTCTGAATTCTCAGATGTCTTAGGTCCGCTCAGAAGATCTCCACTGAGCACTGTGATGAGTTGGGACCACATGGCCTCCCCCAACCCGGAAACCTGGACTCAACACACTTCCCGGGAGAGGCAGCCTCCCCTCCGCACACACTCATTCTCTCCCCCATTGTCACTGGGACCTCCTCTTATCTGTGTAGGGCCCTCCCCCTGGGGGAGCAAGACAGAGCCCTGGCCATTAGCCAAGGCTGTGATTTCTTCGGGTGGCTGCCTGCCCAGACTTGCCACCCCTGGCCCTCTGTCCTACCTGCTGCCTGATCGGCGCCCCAGGCACCTGATTAGCATCCCCATGGCTTCGGTGTAAAGTCCTACCTCTCTGGCCTGGCTGTGCCAGGCTCTCTGAGGCATGGGCCCCTCTCCGCCTCACCTCTCGCCACCATTTGCAGCCTGTATCCCAAGTCATGCAGCACTGGGGAGACTCGGAGCCCCTGGGTGCCTCTCCAGCTTTGGGGCCAGGCAGAGTCCCTCTGGGTCGTCCCGCCCTGATCCCCACCCTCGAGGCCGAGGTCTCCCTGTGCACTTCCCTGACCCCGGTGCACTCAGCTTCCATCGCACCGCCTCTGCCCTCGTGGAACCCTCACCTCCTTGAGGGCAAGGGTCAGGTGTCACCCATTCTGGGTGCTGGTTTCACTGTCCTTCTCTGAGCTTGCAACATGGGGACACAGATAGACCGCGGCCCTGCCAGGAAGGACGAGGCCAAATACTCGGAGGCGAGGCCTGCAGGGGCCGAGGGCCAGCCCGTTCTTGGCGATTTACCTTTAAGACAATTTGCCAGGGGTAGGTACAGCTCAGTGGTAGAGCGTGTGCTTAGCATGTATGAGGTCCTCGGTTCAATCCCCAGTACCTCCGTTAAAAAGTTAAAAAATAGTAACTTGCCACCTTTCTGTTTACAGAAAAAAAGACAAAACAAAAAACAACTCCATGTAACAGACTGGGCTCTGCTTGAAGGTGGGGAAGGATGTGGTCAGAAAATGACGGTGAGGGTCTCCCAACCCTCATGGCTTGTGTCTTAAGATACTCCCCGCCCCCAGAACTTTATGCCCTTCTTCATCCCAGATAGGCTGCCTACTGACCCAGCTCCTGCACCGACAGGACCCACCCCGTCCTGTGTGCCCTGGAAGCTGACCCCACCCCCCGCCTTGCCCAAGCCCACTCTTCCCCTTGGGTCTCTGTGCTGTGACTGCTACCCTGGCCTATTCATGAGGACAGCCCCCTCCTCTCTATGGTACCCACAGCCTTCCCCACCCTTGGGAGCTGGGTGGACATGCCTGCCCTTGGCCCCAGGGGGTAGGCTTTCCTGGCAGGTTTTAAGGTCCTGTGTCTGCCAGCAGGCCAGACGGAACCCCGTGACTTGTCTGGAGTCGGGGTTACAGGTCATGCCACCTCTAGTCGTCAGGGGATGAATGAGGGAAGGGCCACTGGCACACTCATCTCTAATCCCCAAGATCAGGACTCAATCTCCCCCAGGCTCCTCCAGCTCCAGAGTTCTGAGAGATTCAGGAGGCTCTTCAGAATCCTTCAACACTGCGAGGTGACCCATGATCAAAACGTTCTGATCACACGGAGGAAAAACTCGGAGCGTGGTGAGAAGCCACAGTCTCCACGACAACCACTGGAAGCGGCTTTGCCTTTGGGGATGTCTAAGAGTCAGGAAAGTTTCACGGCATAAAACGCACATGCTGCTCACTGGAAACACTAATGTGAGACCTTTATCCCGGCAGAAGCAGCCAGTCCATCCCGATGCTTCCCCCAAGCAGTGTGGCGGCATTTCAGCAACGTGATGTGTAGAAAAATATTACTCAGATTTTGTATAAAGGGGAAAACGAAGTTGAGGTGGGACCATCAGACAGAGAGCTAGATTTTAGTGCCCAAATCACTAGCTGTCGATTAAGTAGCTGGTACACTGACTAGGAGTAAATTCTTGTCATTCTTAATAAAAATTAACTTCAAAGGCTTTTTGGGGGGAGGGGCACTGGTTTAATTATTCCACTGATAAATAAGGCATATCTCTAAATCAGTCTAATGCTAGATGGCATTTCTCCAAATTATTCTTCTTCAATAAAGATAAGAACTAACTAAGGCAAACTGCTATAGGCGAGTCATCGTAGGGGGAAAGGAAAAAAAAAAAAAAAGAACAAAGCAAAACATTCTTGGGCATAAACCCAGCCAGTCACATGTTATGGTCCTGAAGAACAAATCTGGTACAAACTCTTCACCTACAAAGATTCCTGGCTGATAAGAAACAGCCCTCTTGAAGCACTGATAAGGATGCATGAAAAAAATGTCACCTATGTCACTGTTAACCTGAATTTGATCCCTCACTTCGCAGTATGAGAGTGAACGTAAAAATTTTTTCGAAGGAAAAATTAAAATCAAAATCAACCAGTAACCTTCCTGTCATTTACAATGTCTCTGTGCCCCCCTCTGTATTTGCCTGGCTGTGTGTGGTGACGGTCGTCAGCACAGCGAATATACCAGCGTTTCACATTTTTTCATGCTGCTGTGGTCTTGCAAGTCTTGTTGCAATCACTTCCCAGCTGTCGGGGAATGCGTTCCGATCACATAGTCTCCACAGAGTCGTGAAGGGACAGAATTGCGGAGGCAAAGTTGGAAATGCTTTACTATGTTAGATGGACATCACCAAACTGCCTCTTAAAGGACTGTAGTAACAGGTCCAACCTCGTGGGGAAACGGGTGTAAAGAAAGAAAACCCTGGGAGGTCATCCAACAAAATGACTGTGTGTAGCTGCAAGGGACTATGGGTGTTTCCCTCCATTTTTCTATTTTCTAAATTGTCCGCAATGGTGGTTGACTTTTATAGTTAAAAAAATAAGTTAACATTAGCAGGGAGCTGGGTGCAGGGTATATGGGAACTCTCTAGGCAATCTTTAATTCTTCATAAATCCAAAATTATTTCAAAGGATGCAGCATTTGGACAGCTTGAGGTTTCTTGAAATTTTGACTAAATGGAAATTAGAGAGCAGAGTCTGTATCACGGGTCAGTTTAAAGCAAGAAAGACGAAGCATTTCCATTAAAGGAGGGGCTGGTGGTACCAAAAGACTGGCCACTCCAAGTACATTTATCTGCTTTAAGCTAAATAAAGTATTTAAGGCATATGACTTTTAAAAATAATTGTGGCTCTTTTCTGATGAGTTGACCATCTTGGAGGTGGGGCCTCAGCCTGGGCTCAGCCCTCCTGTGGGCAGCCACCAACTGTGCAGCGCGTGGAGTTCAGAAAATAAAGACTGAAAAGGCAAGGGTTGCCTGGGCGGACTCTATCCGGATTTCTCCTGTGACTCACTCACACCCTATCTGTCCTCGAGCTGGCTGGCCCAGAGCATGTGGCAGAATGCCCCAGGGGCAGGCACTGCGTGCGATGTGGTTACAAACTGGGGTGACTCCTTGGGATGATGAATCCCAAGAGAGAGGGGGTCTGGAGGAGAAGGAGGATCAGTCAGACAGGGAGACAGGATGCCTGCCCTGCAGCAGGCACGGGAGGGTGGCAGGCCTCCAATTAAGGGTAAGGACATGCTCCCAAGACAGGCTAGGGATGAGGAGTTCCCTTTACAGTGGCTGGGGCTCCCCGCGCTGCACTGAAGGGGCTGCAGGTGTGTCGGGGGCGCAGGGGACAAATGTGGTTGGAGAGAAGACACACCTGCAACGCAGGAGTGATGGGGAGGGGGCAGGAGGCCCAGTCTGGGAGGTCTCCCCACCCGCTTGGCAGTGGTGACGTCCACAAGGCTGCGGTGAACGCTGACTTCTAGGGCAAATCTGGAGTTAGGCTCCAAGAGCCTCAGGCCATTATCTTCGTCGAAGCATTAATACACAACCTTGTGTGATGTGTGTTTCTGCTGAAAGGTGCCTTAGTTAATAAATACTGTCAATGCATTAACATTAAACTTGTGGCCAACAGCTCTGTAACTCTCGCCTCACTCAACAGAGCGGTCTGACACGCGGAGGACATGAGGCAGCACTTGGAACCGGGAACAGAAAGCATGAGAATGCGAAAAACGCAGCACTGGATACACTGCAAAAAGGATGCCTGTTTACAGAACAAGCTAAGACAAGAAGGCAGAGTGTGCCTGGCCCAACCCTGGCTGAGAACTCAAATGTCCTGCTGCTCTGTGCGAGCCATGGAATGGCCGAGAAGACGCTGTGAGCGCTGACCTGGGGGTGACAGATCAATTTTCACTCGTGGGTGGAAACATGAACCCGGAACCCACAAGCAGCGAGGCGTGAACTGCATCTGCACCTTTACTTAGAGAGGAGACCATGCGGCGGGGAGCTCTGTGTCGTCAGTTGTTGGCACGGGGCCTGGCGCAGGGTGGATGCTCAAAACGTGTTTGCTGAAGGGAGGGAGGTCGGGAGGCAGGGAGGTCGGGAGGCACCTGGTCTGGGTGGGCAGAGGATAAATGAAGTGGGTGGAGGGCCGCCTTTGTGTGTGAAGGTTCCGACGTGGGCCTTGGGGATAACACTTTATCCCGGAAACGGAAACCACAGAAAGGTTTATGCAGGAGGCTACAAAATCAGCTTTGCCTCTGGGAGCAGTGGATGCGACCGGGGAGCAGGCTGGAAGGGGCCGAGGGTGCAGGGTGCCAGGGCCTGACAGGGGAAGGCAGAGGGAGGGGCAGGCTTGCGGCCAGGAGAGGGGAGAGGTGGCGAGGCTGACTGCAACTGACTGCGGGTGGGAGTCAGGACTCAGGACTCAGGACCTGAGGCGATGGAGGCAGCAGCTACCCGGGAGTGTGGCGCTCAGGAGAGGGGACTAGACGAAGGATGGAAATTTGGGCAGAGGACGGTGCCTGAAGCCAAGGAGTGTATGAGATTCCAGGGCTGGGGAGACAGCTCTGCAGAGTTGCCTGGGGACTGAATGGGACAAGACTCGCAACCAGCTACCCACAGAATCCCTGCTTTGTTGCAAGCAGGACCCGAAAAGCCTTCTGTTTGTGGGGGTGGGGGTGGGGGTGGGAAAGGAGCAGCTCAGATCACAACCGCTGGGTTAACCTGTTATTATTAACTGAAATCGCTAAGCTGTTTTCTCACAGGCTGTTATCTGGTCCTATGTCCCCATCCTAAGCAGTTGCTTATTAGACCAGTGGTTCTTATGTGGCAGTGATTCTGTCCCCCAGGGGACATACAGCAGCTCTGGGAACATTTCTGATCATGACCACTGGGGGAGGGGTGCTCCTGACATCAAGCGGGTCACCACCAAGGATGTGGCCTGGCATCCTACCACCGCAGACAATCACCTGGCCCCAAACGTCCGTGGCGCCCGGGCCAGGAAGGGCTGGTTCAGACCCCGGCTTGGGAACTTCAGCCTTCCTCTCTCCGAAGTCCACCTGGCTGGTTTAGCCAACTGTTTCAGTCGCTGAGATTTTGGGACCCTGATGTGCTGACACAGAGATGAAGGCCACCCCTCCAGCTTTTGCTTAGCAAACTTTCCACGTCTTTCTCTTTCTAAATACCGTGGCAAATGACCAGTCAGGACAGAGCAGAGGCTGGCAGCTGAGGGCAGGCTCCCGCTGCGTTGACACTTGTGCACCCATGAAGTGGCGCCCTTTGGGAACTTTCCTCCACTAGTTATACACACGGCCACAGGGTGATTGGCTCAGGATTATCCTACCATCTGGGTGTGCTTCTCATCCTGCCCCCAAGAATGCTGTCCAGGATCCGATTCAGACACCTGCCACCTCCCCACGTTCCACCTCGTTTTCCTGGTCTGCTGGACTCGACAGCCATCTGCCAGGAGAGGAAGTCAGGCTGATGTGACACTATTTCTCCCTAATGATTCACGCCAGTTTCAAGGCTCCTGACTGCAGCTGCTCTGTCATAGCCCACTCTCCGGGGTGATTCTGGGTGACAGGGGGTGACTGCAGGTTGGCTGGTCTCTGGCTGGGAGGCTGCACCGGGCCAATTCTTCCGCTTCCTTCCCAGGCTGGGGGGTCACAATTATCAGTCCCCAGCTTTCTGGTGGGATGCCTGGAGACGTCAAAGGTCACGGGTAGCTGAGGCTTGCTTTTAAGTTCTTGCCACCCCACAGCGTCAGACACAACTAGTGTAGAGGAGTTATGACTCAACGATTGAAAAACCAACAGTCCCATTCAAAAATGGGCAAAGGACTTGAGTAGACATGTCTCCAAGGAAGACAGAGAAATGGCTAATAAGCACATGACAAGATGCTCAACTTCACTATTTTAGGAAAATGCAAATCAAAACCACAATGAGATGCCTCTTCACATCGACGGGGATGGTACACATTTTAAAAGTGGAGAATAACAAGTGTTGGTGAGGATGTGGAGAAACTGGAATCCTCATAAATGGCTGGGGGGGTGTAAAATGGTACAGCTGCTGTGGAGAAGTTTGGCAGTTCCTCAAAAAGTCAAACGTGGAGCTCCACAGGACCCAGCAACTCCACTTCTGTGTACCCCAAAGAATTGAATGCAGGGACTCAGACAGGTATTTGCACACCTGTGTTCACAGCAGCGTGATTCCCAACAGCCAAAGGGTGGAAGCAACCCAAGTGTCCATTGACAGCTGAATGGATAAACAAAATGTCATAGGGCAGTAAAATGGAATGTCACCCAGCCTTAAAAAGGGAGGAAATTCACATGCTACAACCTGGAGGAACCTTGAGGACACCATGCTCTGTGACATAAGCCAGTCACAAAAGGCCAAATACTGCCCGACTTTACATATATAAGGGACCTAGTGTAGTCAGATTCTTGGAGGTAGAAAGTAGAATGGCAGGCGCCAGGGGAGGGGGAGTGAGTGTTTCATGGGGACAGATTTGTCTGGGGAGAAAGCCCAGGAGATGGATGGCGGGGATGGATACACAGTATCATCAATGTACACTTCAAAATGGTTAAAATGTTTTCTAAGGGAAGGCACAACTAGTGCTGTGGGAGACTCGACCTTCCGAGCAGCTGCCCTTTGACAATCGCGGATTCAGACTTTCTGCCACGAACCTGACACCCCCGTGTCAGAAGACAGACACAGACAGCGCTTAAGAACCTCTTTTTGCTTTTGCCCCTGACAGCTGTCCTGCGGACGGGACCCCAAGAGCTTCATCAAGAGATTGATTACAACACACAGGGAACCCCAGGGGGGCTCTACAAGTGGCCTGCAAGGTCCCTCCCCCACCCTTAAGCACTAACTCTTCAGATCCCCTAAGCCTTCGACAAAGATGGGTAATGGAACAAAACCACTCTGTTTGGTGTTTTGAGTCATTCTAATGAACAAGTTTAACTGCTGCATGGGGGCCAGGTGGGGGTGTTCCCGGAACTTTTTGCCAAGAGTGAACTAGTAAGAGTCACCCCTGAAGGATGTCATTGGTCACCAGGGGAGGCGGCCTTTCGACGTGAGATTGCAAACAGGCAAACCTGGCCAGGAGGCCTGAGGTGTGACCTCGACGCTGCGATATTAACACGGCTGGGAAAGAACGTGAGAAGAGACGCCCTGCACTGTCCAGGCTTGTCCCAGAGCTTACCCGCTCCCTCTGCCCCATGTCACACCCCATCCTGGGGTCAGGAAGAGGCACCTGCAGCAGCATCCAGGGGTAGTTGCTGGGGCTAGGCCCTCCTTTCCAAAACAAACCAATGAGCGAGCACATGCCTTATGAATAAGTACCTCTCCCTGCTCTGGGCTCGAGGCCAGATGCGGACTGCAGGGGCCCCAGCGAAACAATTCTACCCCCCGCCCCGCCCCAGGCCTCACCAGGAAGGGCAGCCCGCCTTCCCCACCTTCTCCACGGGCCTGTTTTAAACAACTGTGTTAATTCTAATGACTGCACAGAAATCAAAATGACGCGACTACAAAACATTTCAATGAAAACAAGTGATTTTGAAAAGATTAATTCAGGTGTAGCCACTACACATCTGAAATCTTCCAGAAAACCCCAATGGGCATTACTATTATTGTTGTTGTTGTTGTTATTATTTTAAAGAAACTTTGAATGCGGGAAATAAAGAGCAAATGTTAGCGGAGGTGGCTGTAAGGAGGGCAGAGGAAATCAAACACTTGACAGAGGCCAATGGGTTTCTCTTTCAGCAGATAAAAATGCATTCTGTTAAAGGCAGAAGGCAGGAAAGAAAAACGCACGAAAGAAACATGCCAGGAAAAAAAAAAACAACCTGTTTGCTTGCAGAGGGTGGGGAAATTATTCGAGGGCACTGCATTTCTGTAAAAAGACAATGGAAGTGCTGGCAGGGGTGAGTGGGGCTTGGAAAGACCCTTGGCAGGGAGTTCCCAGTGCAAGCTCTCATCAGGCGAGGAATTCCTGCCCCAGACCTGTGTCTATCACCAAATTTACAAGATCGGAGTCACCGCCCTAGGAAGAGAACAGTGAAAACCAGGAGTCTATTGTAGGGGTTGGCAAACTCTGGCCCTTGGCTGGCCACCCGGTTTTTGTCAATAAAGTTTTATTGGAACACAGCCCCGCCATGGGCTTCCCTGTTGTCTGGGGCTGCTTTGTGAGTAGCTGTGACCGAGGCTGCGAGGCCTGGGAAGTCTATAACGTTTACTATCCGGCTCCTTACAGGAAAAGTCTGCCATTCCCTGGTCTACCGTATCTAATTGGTTTGTTTTGAAAAGGAGGGCCCAGCCCCAACAAGCAAAATGCATGCAGCAGGTCTCATGGGGCATGGGAAGCTCCCATTTTTAATCCCTGACACATACAGGGGAACAGAATAAGGTGAGCAGTGAAGTGGATTAACTGCGTGGAGTCATTACTGAATTCCAGAGCCCTGAAACAGCCCATGCTGGGAGCAAGCAGGTAGGAGGTGGGTCTTGGAGCCTCCCAAGATCCCCACGATCCTAAGAATGCCAGCTATAACTATGCATGTAAGTCAGCAACCAGCTTCTATTTTAGGAAAATTCCAGGACCTTGCAAAGACCTTCATCAGTATTCCTTCTTAGTACTGCAATGGTGTGAGCATGAATATATTTTAATATACCTCATGTCTCAAGGTCAGGAAGAAAACACTTCGGTGTACTCATGTAAGCGAGGTGCAGGACTAGGCAGAGGGAACACTGCTTTCCTCTTGAAAGTGACAAGACTTGCATTTGATGAGGGTGGTATCTGAATGCATGAAGAAAGAATAGATTATATAGAGTACAGGCAAACAGCCAAGCATTGGGTCCATCGGAATATATTAGGTACCTGTTTGTTTATACTTTGTAGTAAACTATAGTCACAGAGGATTCAGATTTAGAAGATTTTTAAGAAACAAACTAGTTCTTAAGATTTCCTCTCCTCACTTACTGGGTTCCCAAGAGTGAGCCAGAAGTTCAACACTTATCTTAACTTTAAAATATCTGAAAATTACTACGCGTTCTAAAGAATGTAAGAATTGAGTACTAATAACTACTGTAAACTTGCTTTCCTTTGCAAGCCACTGGAACGAGAACGGTCCTGAGATGGGGTGAATAGGGTCCCCCCACCCAATTCACATCCACCCAGCAACTCAGAACGTGGCCTTATTTGGAAACAGGGTCTCTGCCTATGTAATCAACTGAGGGATCTCAAGATGAGATCATCCTGGATTTAGGGTGGGCCCTCGGCCCAAGTGACGGTGTCTTTATAAGGGAAAGAAGGGGGAGATTTGGACTCAGAGACACACAGAGACAGAGACAGAGAGACCTACAGAAGAAAAGACCAAGTGAATATTGCTGCAGGGAAAGGAGGCATACAGCCAAGGCCAAGGCAAGCCTAGGGCCGCCTTCTAGAAGCCGGACGACAGTCAAGGAAGGTCCTCCCGAGAGCCTTCCAAGGGGGGGTGGCCCTGCAGACACCTCGATTTCAGACTTCTGGCCTCCAGAACCACGAGAGAATGCATGTCTGTTAGTTTAAGCCATCCGGTTTGTAGGAATTTGTTACAGTGGCCTTAGGAAGCTAATGTAGTTCCTCAAAAGTCAAAGCTATTAACTGTGCTGCCGAGTGTTTCACTCTTTTCTAAAGATTTCCCTGTTGTCTGGTGCACTGGGGTCCCGAGGTTCTGACCCTGTGACCATGGCCCATTTGTGAGTTGGGAAAACAGTTTATAATAAAATAGAATAAATAACATCAGAGTTGCACAAGGAACTATATTCAATATCTTGTAATAAATTATAATGGAAAAGAACTTTTAAAAGACATACATACATATAGATACGTAGAACCGAATTACTTTGCTGTACACCTGAAACTAACACAATATTGTAAATCAACTATACTTCAATGTAAAAGACACAAAGAACAGAGTAAAACTTTGGAATCCAGAGAGAGAGAGAGAGTGTGTGTGTGTGTGTGTATGTTTATGCATGCTTACGGGGTCACTGTGTAAAATGGTCACAGTCAAAACCAAACACACAATAGAATCCCAGAAGCCCCTGTCTTCAGGCTCATCTATGAAGTGAACCTTCCAGACCAACGGAAAGCAACTTTGGTTTTTATAATCTCCAGGGATAGTGTTTAGCTTTACCATCGAGGAAGCCTTCAGGTTTCACCTTAACTGCTTCTGTGTATTTGGACAGTAGACCAGTTGCTCAGCTCACTAGGTACTTATGGGCCAGCATGGCAAGGACCCAGATGCAGAGGCAGCGGCTGAGGGGCCCCTCAAGCGAGGACCGACCCCCTCTCTGCAGACAGGACAGGAAACTAATCAACACCCAGGAGATGACACTCTGTCAGGTCAACTGAGTGAAATGGGATGCTGTCCCAGGGGCAGCCTGCACACACGTCAGGCATGGCCCACGTCACCGTTCCTTTAAGGCTTATGTCATTACACATTAAAGATAGCTAGATTCGGGCTACGACATGGCTGAACCTTGAAAATACTATGCTAAATAAAAGAAGCCAGATGCAAAAGGCCATGCCTTGTAGGAATTCATTTATAGGAAATGTCCACAATAGGCAAATACATAGAGACAGGAAGTGGATTTGTGGTCGCCGAAGGCTTGGGGATGGGGAAACAGGGAGTGACTGCTATTGGGAATGAAATTTCCTTTTGGGGTGATGAGAATGTTCTACAATTAGACAGTGGTGATGGCTGCACAACTCTGAATATATTGAAAACCACAGAGTCACTTTAAAAGGGTGAACGCTATGGCATAGGAAATTATAACATCTCAACTTAAAAAATCAGGGGCAGAGTGGCCGACCCTCTGAGTGGCAGAGCTCTCCCCAGCCAGTGGGGAAACCGGGGGCCCTCCCCTTTGATTGGAGCTTCTGGAACATTCTAGAAGATGGGGAAACACCACAAGGCAGGTTTGAGCTTCCTGCTAATAAATCGGTTGGGGCAAGTGACAAATTTAAAAGTACTGACTTGCCGGATGTGACTTACAATTGCTCCTCAAATTTCTAAGCAGACCACTGTGGTTGCCCTTCATTTAAAAAAAAATTATACTTGTTTATATATATATTTTCATTGTGAAAGAAGTTATTTTTTAAAATAAATTTTTTAAAAAGAGCAAAGTTGTGTTTACTGCTGCAACCTGGTTCACAGCAGGTGCCGAGGAATAATCTGCTGAACGAATGAATGAATGAATGAACACACCCAAACACTGCTGCCCATGCCACAAGCAACAACAACCCTATATGAACAAGATCATAGTGTAGAGCCCAAGGAACTATATTCAATAGCTTGTAGTAACCTGCAATGATACATACATATGTATAACTGACTCGCTATGCTGTACACCAGAAACTAACACAACACTGTAAATCAACTATACTTCAATTAGAAAGAAAAACACTCCAACCCTATGAAATAAGGAGTGTTATTATGTTTCTAATTTGACAGACAGGGAACTGAGGATTTGAGTATTTAAGTATCATCTCCAACACCACAAAAGCAGACCTGCGCTCCCTGCCACCACCCTTCGGTTCCTGGTGCTCCCGGGTGTGTGTGGAGAAGGGCCCGCGGGGCAGGTCAGCGAAGGTGGGTGATAAGGGCCTGCTTGAGGCAGCTGGAATCCTGAGAAAAGCCTGGAGTGTTAGAAGAGTCCGTGGTTGAAGGAAGGGCTGGAAAGGGCGGTGAGGTGGGGCCGGTGTGTGTGTGCGTGTTGGGGGGCACTCCCAACTCAAATGGGAAGGCTGAGCTTCCAAGCAAACGAGACAAAAACTGAATGGACAAAGAGGGAGGGTAGAGCTCAGTGGTAAAGTGTGTGCTTAGTATGCACGAGGTCCTGGGTTCAATCTCCAGTACCTCCTTTAAGAAAATAAAATTAATAAACCTAATTAAAAATAAATAAATAAGTCTAATTTTTAAAAAAATGGGTGGACAAGTGTCCTATCGTTTCTGTAACAAATTCGCACAAACGGTGGCTGGGAACAACACACGTTTCTTCTCTTTTGGTTCTGAAGTCTAAAATGGGTCGGCAGGGCTATGATTCTTCTGGAGACTCTTGGGGAGAATGTTTCCTGGCTCTTTTCAGTTTCTAGCAGCTGCCTGCACTCCTTGGCTAGTGGCCCCTTCCTCCGTCTTCAAAGCCAGCATCTTCTAACCTCTCTCTGACCTCTGCTTCCATCATCACGTCTCCTTCTCTAACCCAGACCCTCCTGCCTCCCTCACATAGGGACCCTCACGATGACACGGGGTCCACCTGGAGAATCCACCATCACCTCCCCAGCGCCAGAGCCTTAACTTCATCACACCCAAAGAAGTCCCTTGTTGTCATGGGAAGGGCACATATTTGAAGTTCTGGGGGGTTAGGGTGTGGGCCTCTTTGGGTGATGTTTTCACAAGATCAGTGTGGTGGGAGAGGCCAGCTACAGATCACAGAACAGAGGAGAGACACAGATGTCCCTCCAGTCTCTGAAGCTACAACTCTCCGTACTTAACACACGGAGGGGGTGGGGTGGGGGCTGATGCTGCTGGGAATGGCCAGAAAAGCCCCGGAAGTGGAAGCCACTGGGCTGATGGCAGTCAAACTCCCCAGGCTCCCACTTGTGACTACATAAGCGCATCAACCAGATGGCCGTTCTACTGTCAGATTTCATTGCTGATGGGTTTTGCATCACTTAGCTGCTGGGTTCTCTGCATCTCTCCTTCCTTCCTTCCTCTACCACAAGCCAGGGTTGGTGATGACTGCTTTCTCAATAAACTGCTGTCCTTCTGCCCTGCTCTCACTCCATCCCAAAGAGCTACAACCTCCAGGTCCCTTTCATTGTTTCTGAGCCCCAAAAGATCTCGGGGTCGGGTGAAGGTGGGAGGAAGAGACCCTTGATCTGAGGGCAGGGAACACAGCTTTCCATCTCTCCAATGCAAGATGAATTTCCAGAGGGATCCAAACTAGTCATGCTGATGAGTGTTGCCACTGGCTTGCTGCAGGTGCCCAGGTAAGGGAGAGTTCTACCAGCTGATGACTTCAGGGCCGATCATCTGCACAGTCACCTACGTCACCTGCGTCACACTCCCCCACCACACTATCAACTAAGTCCAGACACATCTACCTTTGACTAGACTCTGAAGTCTATCCTCTTTCCAAGCTGTCCTTGTTTGGGCCCAAATCATCCCCCAGCCAGCCTCCCTGTCTCCAGCTGCCGCCTCTTCCAAGCCATCCTCCACCTACGGATGCAAATGGCCATAGAGTCCTCTATGGTAACACCCCAGCCTATAAAATGTCCATTTCAGCTCTACCTGATCAACAGCACATTGCTTCCTGACTCTGAGCCTTCGTACATGCTGTTCCCTCTCTGCCAGTTGCTGCAGACGCTCAGCGCAACCACTCCTACAGGAGATGGAGGGCTCTCCCGCCCATCCTTGAGATACATCTGTGGTGACATTCCAGCCCCACATCTCTGCCTCAACGTCTGCCACAATGGATGGAACAGAGTATTTGCAACCATCTCCCGCATGGCAGGGACCCGAGTCAATAATCAACTTCAGGAGAAAGAGACTCTGTTAAGGGTCAGTAATCCAGCCTCCTGTCATGTCTTGCTGAGTGGTTCCCCTTTTCTTTAGGGTTCTCTTATCTTTACCCCTCAGCCTTCCAGCTACCTAGTCTCAAACCACCTCTAACAATTCTGTCCCATCCCCACGCCATTTCCACTCTCATGCAGCCTCTCTCTGCCACCCCCACCCCAGCCCTTAACAGCTTTCTTGAGATGAAATTCACATCCTATGTGATTCACCCAAGTGTACAATCCGATGGCTTTTAGTCTATTCAGAGTGGTACCTCCATCGCCACAAACAATTTCAGGACGTTTTGCATCACCCCAAAAGAAAATCTGCACCACTTAGCTGCCACTCTCCACTTCCCCCTCCCTCCACCCAAGGCAACCATTAACCAACTTTTTGTCTCTATGGATTTGCCTGTTCTAGACATTTCACATAAATGGAACCATACACTCTGTGGTGTTTTGGGACTGGCTTCTTTCACTCGGCATCATGTTTTCAAGGCTCACCCCTGTTGTGGTATGTGTCAGTGCCTTGCTCCTTTTTATGGCTGAATAATATTCCACAGTGTGGATGGCCCACATTTTCTTTGCCCATTCATTGGCTGATGGACATTTGGATTGTTTCCACTTTTCTGGCTACTGCGAACAATGCACCTAGGAACATTTTTGTGCCAGTTTCTGTGCAGACCTCAGCTTTCATTTCCCTTTGGCGCATACCTAGTTGTGGAATCGCTGGATCCTATGGGAAATCTGCATCCAACTTTTTGAGGAATCACCAGACTGTCTTCTAAAGTGGTGGCCCCAGTCCACAGTCCCACCTGCTGTGTCTGAGGGTCTCCACTTGGTCATCTTCCCATCTTTCAATCAAGTCCTTGATTAGGAGCCCCCACGTGGACACTGCCAAGGGTCACAAGGACTCACCATCAATCCCCACATCCTGGCACTGGGAGCTCCCCAAGGCTGCTCCTTTAGCACTTTGATACTCAGGGATGCTCTCCATTGTGTCTGGTACCCATTCCACGCTTGTGAGGGAACTAGTGAGTATGCTAACCCTTCTGTGGGTGACTTCCCAATTTAGTCTTCTTTCTCAATTCAATTTCCTTCTGAAAATTAACCTCAGCAAATTAGAGTTATCCATAAACAGTGCGTAACTGTCCTTGTGGGCAGGATCACGCTGGATTCCCGCCAAGTAATTTGACATGGTCCTTCCCTCCCTCTGTCCCACACTGCATTGGAGGGGGCACCTGCTTAGATTACCTCCCTCTTTTGCCTTTCTTGCCTCCAGAAACCCATGCATAGGGATGACCAGCTGATAAAATGCTCTGGCCTTAGATAGTCGTCACAGTTGCCTAAGCCTGTGAATGTACTAAAACCCTCATAAAGGAACTCTTTAAACGGGTGGATTTTATGGTACATGAATTATACCTTACTAAAGCTGTTACATTTTTTAAAAAAAAAGTTACATGCGTTTAAAATGTAACCGCCCACAATGTGTTAAATGTATATACTCTTAGCTAAACCTTTAGAGTATTTATTTCAAGACATGATGGTAAGTCAGCTTGCATTTGCTACTTTGGACATAACCTCCTGCAACTCTCTCCTCCCTGAAAACTATGACTCTAAGAACAAAAGCAGAGAAGCAAGCAGGGAGAATTTAGTTTACATCCAGGCAGTTTTAACTACGGAAAATGAGCCAGGCTGCAGGGGTCCTCTCACTGAGACCTCCCAGAGAACATTATTTTAATCAGTGTCGCTGGCACCCCCCCCCACCCCTCTCCCCCTACGGGTTGGCCGCATTCCTCCTCCAACAAACTCCTACAGGCAGCTCCAGGAGCTGACTGGAATTGCTTTGCACCTGGAGAAGTTTTCAAAACACAGCAGCTCTTCGCCACTTTCAGGGGGAAAGTAAAGTTTAACTAACAAGTAACAAAGAAACGATGATTGGCTGGATGTGACAAAGGTCTCCGGGCTTTAAATGACTTCAGAGAGCCCGAGATGAAAATGTTTCAAAAGTCATCAGCGGTATTTGAAGGAAATGGACACAGGACCCAGGATAAGAGACGAAGAATGAAGGAGACCTTGACCCAAGGATCAAAAATATGCTAAAAACGTGGAACGTAAACACCCAGGGAGGCACAGCTGGTGGCCACAGCCTTAGTCCCAGAGGCTGGTGACAAGGGCAACTGGCCCTGCTGAAATCACTACTGTGTGACAAGAAGGAAAATCACACCACAGTTTCTGCCAGAAACAATGTACGCGCCGCTACAACTTTCAAAGTGGGGGCATCCTCGAGTCAACTTAAGGAAAAAAAGCGAAAGAAAACAATCAAAGAATCATTTCTCCCTTTCTCTCATGTATGCAGTTTAAAACTGAAACAAGCGAATATATGTATATATATGCATGACTGGGACATGATTCTGTACACTAGAACTTGACACATTGTAACTGTACTTCAATTAAAAAAAAGTGAAATAAGCTATACAAAACCAAACAAGTTATATTTACAAGAATTAAACTTGCTATGCTGACCGGCTATAGGCTCTTACTCACTTTAGAACAACTTTTTTCCCCCCTCAACAGGGCTTAACCCGTAGATAGCAAACTATTGATAAGGTGTAAACTCTGACTCAGGCCAAACAACAACCGAGATACTCAAGATTTTCCAGAGTCCTTATTACTTGGAACATCAACTTAAAAATACAGGCGGGGGAGGGGGCAGATATACGCATACGCATATAATATATAACATTTCCGGAGGAAGCATTCACCATGTGCCAGGCACTCCACTATGCACCTCACAATCTGATTTCATCAAACCCCGAACCAGACCTTATTCCCGTTTTAAAGGTGGCGAGGCAGGGGCTTAGGGGTGAAAGCTGGGACCAGAACCCAGGTTTGATACGACACTGAAGCCCGCGCCTTGACACTTCTCCATACGGCTCCGGAATTAATCATTCACCCGGATACCTGTAAAATCATCCCCAGATCGCCCTTGGCCATAAGGCTGTTCACCTGTCCTGAACTCTCTCTAGTCAACAAGAGACCGGCCCTTCAACGCTCCTGGCTGGAGTTCCCCTCTCCCCGAACGAGGCAAAGGGGGGAAAAGCGTTCTTCATTTTCGAGGTAAAACTTTAGAATACTTTTTACCCCCCCCGGGCCAGCGCTCTCTTCTACTGCTTCCATCACAACAGAGCACCAGGTAGAACAGACAAGGGTAAGACAGCTACAACAAACCGTGCAAGAACCAACGGTCTCTCAGTCCTGCCCCCAATGAGAGCTGCAGCGCACCATCTAAATTCTTCCACAAGAAACCGGAGCGAGGAGTAAGGAAGACCCAAAGCGCACACACTTCGTCTGGCTTTGTTGCTCTGACGCTCAACTGACAGAGAGGACGTCTGCCCCGTGGAGTGAGTGCCACTCCAAGGCTTCAAGTACCCCGGTGCTGGGTATTGTTATGGTTATCACCGCATCCCCGGTCCTGCCCCGGACGCTCCAGAACCTGGAACCGGTGCCCTTTTCCCTCTGAACGAAGGAGGTTGCACCACCCAAGGGCTGGGGCTGGGACGGGGCCGGCGGGCATCGTCTGCACTCTGCATCAGCTAAACGGAGCCCACATGCACCGAAGGGGTAGCCTACCCTGCAGGTCCCGCCCGCCAGCTTGGGGGAGACGGCCGGGGGCTGGGTCCAAGGCCGAGGCCGCCCGGGGGTCCCGCGCCCCAGGCCGCCCCTGGGGCCCGACGGCACCTTCCCGGGCCTGAGGCCTTCTCCCGAGCCCCGTCCTCCTCGGGCCCGCCCCGCCGCCCTCACCTCGGTACCCCGCAGGATGCTCGCCGCCCGCAGCTCCGCTAGTGCCTCCGCCGCCGGGGCTGCCCGGGCTCCCGGGATCCACAGCCGCCCTCAGCGCGAGCCGGAAGCGGGAAGCCGCGCCGGCGATTTGCGCACGCGCGCCCCGCCCCCGAGGGCGGATCCGAGAGTGAAGGCCCGGAAGGGGGCGGGGCCTCGAGGATCCGTGGGTCCCGGGAACCAAGGACTGGTTCAGGCCGAACCTGGGGCTGTTCGCTTGGCCTTAGGCGGGGCGTGGAGACTGAAGTGGGAGGGTGCTTGCGAGGAGGCTGAGGGCCATCCTTGAGGGGCGTGTCAGCGGGACTGGGGGGCGCCTAGAGGGGACCCAAGGAGGATTGGCGGGGCTAGGGGCGACCTGGGGAACTAGGGGTGCCTGGAGGCGGTGGCGGGCAAGTAGCGGGGAGCCTGAAGGCTTCTAAAAGGGATGAATCCGGGAGCAAGAAGTTTGAAAGGGGAAGGTACTAGAAATGGAGAGAACAGGTCTGTCACTTGCGAAGAAGTGGCAGCGTATGTTACAGGAGTGCAGAGTACAAGTCTGGGAAAAGTGAATCATAGACATCCCAACATAGGCATCCCCAGATGCTCCAAACACATACCAGACCCCCAGGCAGATGCCTTCAGGTACTCAAAACATGTTTCAGGTACTCGAATATAGGTCAGACACCCCACGTAGGTCTGTTAAATACCCCAGACTATTCAGAATCTGAAAAACATGCTAAATATCCCCAAAGTACCCGATGCCTTCATCCAGGAGCCATCAGATACCCCTAAACAGGCTTTCAGACACCCAGATAGGTAGCAGAGATCCCACATGGAAACTCTCAGATACCTCCAAAACACATACCACATACTTCCAACACAGATGCTTTCAGATACCCCCAAACAGGTGTTCAGAGTCTGAAACATACGCCAGACACTCCCACACAGGTGCCATCAGACATCCCAGTCCTGAGGCTTCTTGTCTGATCCAGGCTCCCCATAGGTGGAGGGAGTGGGCAGGAACCAGGAGAGGAGCCTTTCACCTTAGGTCCAAGCTGGTTGGTCAACCAGGCCAAAAGCGCCCCAAATGAAACTCACTTCAAAACGCACACAATCTATGGTTGAGAGCTCTCAGTTCAGAAACTGGGGTGGCAGAGTCCCTAGGTGACCTGCCTTCAGCTTAAGTCCAGTCTTCATGATGAGGAGAGGGAGCATGTCCCGAGAACTGGAGGTTCCGGAAGTGCAAGGACATACTTCATCAGACACCCCACCCCAGCTGAGGTCAGAAGCCCTGACATAGGTACTTTTGAGGTCTCAGTGGATCTGTAAATGTTCACTCTCTGAATTGTTGTGACTTTTGGACTTTATTCTCAAGGCAATGGGGAGCCATTGAAGATTTTAAGCAGGAGGAGTGACATGATCCTTATTTTTATAGCCACCTTGGTTAGAGAACTCTTCAGGTTGACATAGTTCTCCCCTAAAGGTAGAAACCATTTTTTTTCCAAGGGGCCTGTTAACAAAGGAGAGGTATGTCTTGTCTTTTATCCATGCAATCATTCTGCATTTACTGAGTCCTTACTGTGGACTAGGGACTCTGCCAAAGGCTAAGGAGACAAAGGAACTCACATCCACAGCAGTGTTTCTCAATCTTGGCACTATGGACGGTTGGGGCTGGATAATTCTCTGTCTCCGGGTCTCCTGTGCATCGGAAGATGTTGAACAGCATTCCTGGTGTCTACCCATTAGATGCCAATAGCACCTGCCTCCAACCTGACAACCAAAAGTGTCTCCAGACATTGCCAAATTTCCTTGGGGTGCAAAATGGCCCTTGACTGACAGCAACTGGCCTTAGAGACACTCAGAACTTACATATATAGTCACCTTACATATATAGTCAAAATGCAGGCTTCCTGGGGGAGGTGGCCCTGTGCTTTGTCTTAAAGGGTGAGTAAGAATTAGCTGGCGGAGGCAGTTCCAGGAACAGTCCTGAATGAGCAAGGCACAGTGATGTGCATGGACAACCACGAGACTTCGGGGTGGCTGGGTCATGGAGCCTGGTGGCTGAGTAGTGGGAGAGAAGGGTGGAGGGGTAGGCAAGGTCAGACCTTGGAGGGGCCTCAGAGGTCAAGGCCAGGAGCAAGACTGTCTGGAATGGTGCTCCATCAGTGGGGCTGGTCTCAGGGAAAGCATCTCAGCTTTACCCTGGAGACCCACCTTCCACAATTACCTGGAGCATGACTCATTCCCTGTTCTGTTTAAGTTACTGTGGGGCTGTTTCTTTAAGGGGACAGGCAGTGACATCTGGCTTTGAATACTTTCAATGGTAGTAGGCTTGTGATGAGTTACACCTGGGCAGTGCCTGCTCTTAGCCACTGGGAGTGAGACCCAGTCATTCTGGCCTCACATGCTTTCTTAGACAGGTGTGGGGGATGTGGTCAAAGCCCAGGGTTGGGGTCTGTGACTTAGATGCTGGCTTTGCCTCAATAGCAAGAAATGATGATGATGATGATGATGATGATGATGATGATGATGATGACAGATGCTACCACTGCCCACGTGTACCAGGCACCATGGTGAGTGCTACCCACATCATTTCTTTTACAGAAAGTCAAATCTTGCTTGATCTCAGAGGGCTGTCCCGAAAGTCAAATGGTGTCTCCAGGAGGTGGAACTTAATTCCTACCACCCTGAGAGTAGGCTGGATTGAGTGACTCACTTCCCAAGACGAGTAGGAAAGGGGAAAATTAGTAACCTGGCAGACCTTACCTTAACCAGGTGATAAAGGCTAACATCCTCAGGGATGTCATATTGATAGCACTAACCCCCTACCCCTGATATGATGGGACAAGAAGGTTCACCAAACCCATAACCCCTTTCTAATTATAGAAAAACAGATAAACCCAGATTAAGGGACATTGCACAAGACGCCTGGCTAATACTTCTTTCAAGACTGTCATGATCATGGACAGTAAGAAGAGTTTTGAGAAACCCTCACAAACCAGAGGGACTGGGGAGACAGGATAATTAAAGATAATGTAGTATCTGAATTGGATCCTGTAACAGAAGAACACTGATGGAAAAAAAAAAACACAGGTGAAATTGGAATAAAATCTGGAGTTTGGTTAATAGTATTGAACCAATGTTGGTTTCTAAGTTGTGACAAATGTATTGTGGTCATATAAGATGTTACCAGGAGGGGAAGCTAGGCAAACAGTACGAGGGGGCTCTCTCTGCTTTTTTTGCACTTTTGTAAATCTAATATGAAAAGCTTCAGGGAGAAAAGGGGTCTCCCCACCACTGGAGAGGTAAGAGGAGCTATTCTATCGTGCCAAGGTGGTGCTGAGATTCCTTAGATCGTTCTACACTCTAAGTTAGGGTGTGATGCCAAAATGCAGCAGAATATTTCAGTTCCAAGTTACAGGTCTGGTCATTTTGAAGTTTGATCTTTTGGTTTGCTACAATGTTAAAATGCCCTAAGTAGAACCCTCCTACACTGTTGGTGGGAATGTAGTTTGGTGCAACCATTATGGAAAACAGTATGGAGATTCCTCAGAAAACTAAAGGTAGACATACCATATGATCCAGCAATCCTATGCCTGGGCATATGTCTGGAGGGAACTCAAATTTGAAAAGACACCAGCACCCTAATGTTCATAGCAGCAATATGTACAATAGCCAAGGCATGGAAACAACCTAAATGTCCATCGACAGATGACTGGAAAAAGAACTTGTGGTATATTTATACAATGGAATACTACTCAGCCATAAAAAGGAATAAAATAATGCCATTTGCAGCAACATGGATGGACCTGGAGATCATCATTCTAAGTGAAGTAAGCCAGAAAGAGAGAGAAAAATACCATATGCTATCACTCATATGTGGAATCTAAAAAAAGAAAAAAGAAGACACTAAATGAACTCATCTACAAAACAGAAACAGATTTACAGACATAAGAAACCATCTTATGGTTACCGGGTGAAAGAGGGTGGGAAGGGATATATTTGAGAGTTTAAGATGTGCAAATATTAACTACTAGATACAAAAATAGATAAAAAACTGAATTTCTTCTGTATAGCACAGGGTATCTTGTCATAATCTTTAATGAAAAAGAATATGAAAATGAATATGTGGATGTATCTGTATGACTGGGACATGATGCTGTACACCAGAAATTGACACATTGTAACTGACTATACTTAAGTTAAAAAAAAATTCCCTAGGTAGGTGTTAATTTCTCTAGAGTATTAGCATTGACTTTTCATATAATAAAACAAAACATTAAGTTATTGCTCCTGCCTGCCTTGTGTGGCATTCTACATTTGGTTTTTCATCGGTTTATGCTAGCCACAGAAAGCAATCCACAAGTTTCATACTTATCCTCAAGAATTAAATCTGATCCTTAGTATCTGGTATTTTGCCTGGAAGTCTACTGATAAGAGATTATTGGAAACTAGTCATAGAATTTGAAAATAAACTCTAGTCTTTCCTTTGCTATTTTTGGGTTTTCATAGAAGCCAAGGACTCACTGCAAAACATTTTTACAAGTATGACCAATTATATTTCATCTGGGAACAACACATTTTTGCCTGGTTTAGAATTACTGGTAGCTTATTTTGAAGCAAAGGAATAAACAGCTGAGCACGTATTTGCTGTCTGTAGAATAGTTTGCAGAAATGCAAAATAAAAGTGTTTTCATCTTCTTGTTATTTTAATTTTGTTGGGGGGGGTAATTCAGTTTATTTATTTATGTTTTTAATGGAGGTACTGGGGATTGAACCCAGGACCTCATGCATGCTAAGCATGTGCTCTACCATTGAGCTATACCCTCCCTCTACTCTGTTATTTTAAATACTATTGTACAGAGCTATCATTATCTTTTTTGGTGGCCTTAAAAATTGTCCCAAATAGTGATATAAAGTGCATCAAACAACAAAGTGTCTTGGGTATGTGAAACTTTTGCTCTCCATTTGTCTGTAACTTAATTTTCTTTTAAGATATAAAATATTGCCTTTGGTACAACTAAAAACAATTAGTTTATATTATTAAAAGAAATCAAATGGTGTGATGTGGCGATGGATCAGTCACCAAAGGCTCAGGCTTGAGTTCCAATTCTGACTGTGTGCCTGTGGGCCAGAACTTAACTCCTCTGGGCCTCAGTTTCCTCATCTGTAGAAAGCAGAGGCACTAATGTCTGCCTTACAGTGTGGGCGTGAGTGCTAATGAGGAAATCCACTTAAAGAACTTGGTGGTTTGGGGTACTGTACGTGCTTAGTACAGTAATGTTACCCATGGCTCTCATTATTTGTGCAAAGTCTTCTGTGATTGTAAAGTGGTGTTCAGGAAATTCGTGCCTATGGGAACCCTCGTTCTTCAAGGTCAGATGTGTAGGGGGCTTATTTCTCTGCCAGCTACTGTAAGTCACTTCCCCGGGTCTTCCTTGCTGCTGGAAAAGCTAGCGCAGGGATGGGCAAACGTTGGCCATAAAGAGCCACAGGGTAAGTATTTTCAGCTTTGCGGTCATGCTACAACATTCTCAACCCTGCCACTGTCATGTGGATGTAGCCACTCATTTACACACTGTCCATGGCTCAGTTCTGGATCTTTCCTTCCTTCTGCCAACCTCCCAGTTGCCCCTTGAATTTGATGCCTGAGATAAGGCTCTGGGGGCTTGATCCTGGTT
This sequence comes from Camelus bactrianus, assembly GCF_048773025.1. Lineage (NCBI taxonomy): Eukaryota > Metazoa > Chordata > Mammalia > Artiodactyla > Camelidae > Camelus > Camelus bactrianus. The sequence goes on from NC_133560.1 coordinate 27,026,244, forward strand.
CTCCAGGAAGGTCCCCGTAGCCAGCAGATCTCAGCCCTGTCCCAAAGAAGAAGAGAGAAAGAAACAGGAAGTCACCTGCTGCTTAAAAGGACTTCAAGACGCTGAAGCCAGTGCACTGAGGACTTTGCCAAGCCTGCATCAGCCTTGGTGAAAGACAGCTCACGTGTCAGCAAGCTGGCTGGAGATCTGCCGATGGAAGAAAAACGGGACACCCCTGCCAACAGCAACCACCAGCAGGACACCCAGCAAAACAGTGCTCCGGAAAGAGGGAGGAATGAGGAAGAAGGAAATGCCCACGTAAGTGTGGGGCCAGGAAAGGAAGAATTGCAAAACCTGTAGCTCAGGTCACCTGGAGGCACCTGCCCTGTGGGGGGAGGTGCAGCCCTCCATGCTCTGCCCGCCCTGGAGGCCAGTTCTCTATCGCAGTAGCCCACTGATTCTCGCTGGGGCAATCCTGGCTCCCTGGGGGACATCTGGCCACATCCGGAGACATTTTTGGTTGTCATGACACATGGGAGGGGTGTTAATTGCATCTAATGGGCAGAGGCCACGAACACTGCTCAACATCCTCCAATGCATGGAAACCTAACCCCCCACCGACCCCCACAACAAAGAAATACCCAGCCTCAAATATCAACAGTGTCAAGGTCAAGGAACCCTGCACTTGCCTGAATTTGCTGGCCGCAGCCTACTGCTGAATTCTGCCTGCAAACTGCACATGCATCCTTCCGACACGCCGTTGCCAGCGCCTCCTCTCCACCCCATACAAAGTGGCACTGGTTTTCAGAAAGGCAAAGTTCTCAGTCTCAGAAAAGACTGGGGTTACCTCCCTCTAGGGACTCTGGAACCCAGTGTGCTTACCCAAGTAGGGACTGTTACCTCCCAAGAGAGCACCGGGAGGCAGGAAATCGCCTGTTATGGGCTGAATTGTGCCCCCAGCCCCGCACCCCGCATTCGTATGTTGCATTCCTAACCCCCCTCAGTATATCAGAAGGTGGCCTCATTTGGAAACAGAGTCTTTGCTGATGTATTTAGTAGAATGAGGGCATCCTGCAGTAGGGAAGGGCCCTAATGTGATTTGACTGGTATCCTTATGAAAAGGGGAATTTGAGACATAGATACACACACTTGGAGGATGCCACGTGAAGACTTCAGTTCTGCTGCCACAAGCCACCAGACTGCCAGAAGCCAGGAAAGATGCCTGGAATGGACCCTTCCCTAGCACCTTCAGAGGGAGTCTAGCTTTGCCGACACCTTGATCTCAGACTTCTCCAGAACCGTGAGACAACGCCTTTCCATGGTTTAAGCCCAACAGATGGTGATACTTTGTTATGCAGCCCTAGCTAACTAATACACTGCCCAAGTCTGGATTTTGCAAAGGGACCTTTGCAAGGACAAAAGTGGAGACTTAAAGGGAATTTGGGGGACCCTTGAGCTAACCAAATGGTCCCACCTCTGAGGGTTGGATCCCTGGTGCTGTCCAGGTAGCCAGGGTCAGCCAGAGCTTAGAGAGGGTGAAATGGGATGAGGATACAGAGTGAAGGAGGCAATGAAGGTGATTTATGGGAAGTAAAGCAGAGAAAGTGGCTGCCATCCAGAGGGACAGGCTGGGCCACCAGACTTACCAGAGCTCAGAAAGGGTTTGCCACACAGGGGGCAGCTGGAGTGGCCAGAAAAGGTTCCCCGAGCCAGCTGGTGCCCGTTGACACACTCCTTCCTTTCTCGAGCATCCTGACCCTTGTCCTTCAAAGGTACTGGGCTCTTCCCCTGTTGGGGACAGAAGTGGGCTTTAGAATGCCCTGAGCATCCAGTCCCACCTCGAGTCACAGGGCTCTGGGGCCAGGGCCACTTTGACAAGCTGAAGAAGGCAGAGAGGCGTCCCCCCAGCCCTGGCCCGGCCCCCTGACCTTCTCCTTCTGTCTGGTGACTCGACTGCGGAGGGAGCTCAGTCTGCGTTTCACCCTGGCGCTCCTGTCACACCTCTCTATCTTGCTCGTGCTGTCCTCGCTCCTACAGGGAGGAAAGTTCAGTGAGGAGGGTGCAGCAGGCCCAGAGGGCTGTTCTGAGCTAGTCCTGTGGGTCTCTCCTGGGATCCACGTGGAATCTGTCTCCCTGGGGTCCCGCCTTGTTCTGTTTCATCCCTGCTGTGGTCCCTAACTTGCTCCCTCCTTCTCTCACTCACTTATTCACTCAACAAACATTCACTGATGTTGACAAAGCTCTGGGAACCTTGGGGACTGGGTTTACAGAGGGGAATGTGACATGGTCTCGAGTTTGAGCTCCTTAGATGGGCCTTGTCTGTCCCTGCCTCTTTTCTCTGACTCATGCCCCCTCCATGTCTAATCAGCCTAGAAATTCTGTCCATCTTCCCTGTGGATCCTGTGGGCTCTCAAATCCTGCTCCCCTCTTCCCAGAAGATTCTCCAGCCCCAGGTCAGTGTCCTTCCTCTCCTGGGTGACTGGCACAGCCTCATTTAATACATACATACTAAGTCATTGACAAACAAACCGAGTCCCTGCAGAATCTGTTCCCTGGAGGGAGATTCTGCACCCCAGCCTGACAGCGCTCTCCATCAGTCCCCAAAGAGCTGTGTTCCTCAGCTTCCCAGGGATGATGTGGCGTCTGCTGACTTCCCTCTCTTGGCCCCTCCCAGCCTCAGCCTGATAGCCTTCCCCTAAAGGCACCTATTTCCTTCCCTCAGCCTCATCTCCCTGTGTCGGTGAACTCCTACTCCTCCACTGGAACCCACCTCAAGTCATCACCTCCTCCAAGAAGTCTTCCTCTGCCCTCCCATGGTGTATGGGGAACCCCCAGCCAGCTGCCGCCTCCACCATTGCCCTGGTGGTTCCATTGAGAGGATGGGGGTCCCAGCTCCCACCCCCAGATCAGAGCCCACACAGAGCTCCCCACCTGCAGCTCTGCATACTCACTCAGACAGGAACTCAAACCAGGTGAGGTTCGAATGGGCTCCTCCAGGGCTAACTGACAAGCGAGCCCTCTGCCGGGCCCTGCAGGATCAGAGGGGCCCAATACCTGGGTCAGCAGCCCTTCCTCCCTCCCCCAGCTGCCTCTTCTTCTGCCTTCCCGCCACCGCGGCTTCCACTGATAGGTGTGCACCCCGTGCCTCATCTGAACATCCCTCCACACCTGGGCTTGTGTACATGGTCCCTGTGGTGGGTTTTCCAGCAGAGGGTGGTAACACACCTTGGTCGAATAAAATCAGCATGTCAGGGAGATTTTCTAACATGGCAGTATTTTGGGAAAGAAGCAAATTTCCCCATTTGTACAAAGGTACCACACGGACTGGTGGCGACACGCTGCTCCCCAACTCAGGGACCCTGTCCTTTCCGGCACCTATGCCTCCTCCCACCTCTCCTGTCACCGTTTTCCTCCCATTTCTCCCCAGCTTCTCCATACCTGTCCCCCACCTGTCTTCCCATATCTGTTCCCCACGTGTCCCCCATACCTGTCCACTCCTATACCTGCCCACCTCTACCTGTCTTCCTCATCTGTCCTCCCACACCTGTTCCCTCACACCCATCCTCCTCCCCTACTTACCCATGGTACTGTCGAAGTTCTTGAAGGACCTGCTGGACAATCAACCTGGGGTTGGGGAACAAAAACAGCCCACAGTTGCCCCAGGTTACAGACATTCCCCAAGACGGGCTGCGATTGCCCCATCGGGCCCCAGGTCCCGATGCAGCTCCTAACCAGGGGCTCCAACCCCTCTCCTGATGCTGTAGAGAACCTTTCTGAGGGTCTTGGGTCCCTCCCCTGGGAGAAGGAGGGTGTGGGAGAGATCTAGGTTAGAGGGGGACCTAGAGGGACCATGGCGGGCCCTGGTCACTTACATCAGCAATGCTCCAACCTGTGCCCCTCCTCCCTCAGCCTTGACACCTCAGCTATCCACTGGGGTCCCTCCCTAACCAAGCGGCAGACACTCACACATGATCTGGCTCCACGTGGTCCTTTTCCATGCATTCCAGCACCGGTGGATCCAAGCCTGGAAGTGGCGCCCACCCCAAGAGGCACAGGTGTGAGGGGACCCTGAGGCAGGACCAGCCCTGCATGGTGCCCCACCCTGACCCCACCCCACCCCTGCAGAACTGGAGACTGTCTGGGTGGGGCTTGTTACTCTGGGGGAAGAGAGGTGTGAAGAGGCCGGAGAGCCAGGGATGGAAGTGCCCCCAGCATCTCATGAGCGCTTAAGATGTGCTACGCACTCTACACGTGTGTGCACTCAGTGAACCCTGCAAATGACCCTAAGGAGACAGGGTCCCATTCTTATGGAGAAAGCTGGGGAGGCTCAGAGACTTGCTAGAAAGTGGTAGATTCCGGTTTGGCATGTAGGTCTGTCTGACGGCCGAGGGACACAAGCTCTTAAGACAGAGATTCGGAGACAAAGAAGGAGATAAAGAAAGAGAATGAGAGAGAGAAGAGAGAGCCCTGGGGGGGTCATTGCAGTGGTATGTCCACCCTGGCTCTAGGCCTTGGGGGAGGGGGAGGGGCAGGTGCTGGAGGACCGCCCCCGACTCCCCTGCCCATAGTCTGTCCATTCCTGCCCTAAGCCCCCTCCACCAGCCCCATCCAGGGGCCCTGCAGCAGAAACCTCCTACCCTCCTTGGTTTGAATGAAAGAAATCCCCAGGTTGAGCTACCTTGAACAGCTGGAGTGGGCACTTCCAAAGCCGGAAAGATTTCCAGGGAGCTGATCTCATCAAAGGACGAGGGAACCGACCGTGACCTCACTCTTTTCTCGGGGCTGTCACATTCCTGCAGAGAATAAGCATCTCGCTAGGCCAGAGGCAGCTGGGGCTGCAGGCAGGCTCTGCAGATCGAGGGTCCCCAGCCTCCAGCTGCAGACGGGAGCTGCCCCCACCTACGGGGCATAGTCCTCATAGCAGCTGAGGGCTAGAGCCATGCCCGCCCCAGCCCTGGGCTGCAGTCCTGCCAAGGACCACCCCCAGCTGTGGACCAGAGTTTTGGAATTCTGAGCCACAAATTCCAGCCATGGCTAGGAATTTCCCCTCAAGTCATGGTCATGGGCAGAGGAGCCCCAGGCATGGGCCACAGTCCCCAGCTATGGGCTAGAATCCCAGACCTGAAATAAGCTGTCCCCAGTTGCAAACTCCAGACTCAGACAGGGCTTCCTTCCAGCTGCCAAGATGCAGAGACATCCCCTTGCTCCACAGCCCAGGGGTTGCACTGGTGGCCAACGGTCCCTTCCTGCAGACCTTACCCCAGCGAAGGACCCCCAGGCCTAGGCTGGAATCTCAGGAATCAGTGACCCCTCAGTCATGGGCTCCGCCATGGACAACCCTGCTGTGATGCGTCAGCCCCACCAGGTGTGGGTGAGGCACGCCTTCCCACCTGCACGCAGGGCCCTGGGCCCAGAGGTGTCTTATCGTCCTGGGTGGCTGTGGGTTGCACCCACCTTGCTTGGCTGCTCTGTGGGGGTTCCACCCCCAGACAGACATTCTTGGGTCCAGGCCTGCAGGCCCCCTCCTGGCAGGTTCAGCGCAAGGCTGGCCAGCGTCCGGGGGAGACAGGGCCCCTCATTCACAGCTGAGGCATCAAGGCTGAGCCTGGTGGTGGAAGGGAGGAGGTCAAGTCTCTTCCGCCTGGTCAGGGCGCCCCAGCTCTGGTGTGACCGGCCCGGGGGCTGGGGTTAACCCGCAGGTGGCCCTCTGGGGGTGGGGCACAGACAGGGGTCCAGATCTCCCAGTCTCAGAGGGGTCCGTGGGGACCCCGGTTGGGGGATCCGCTGTGGAAGTTCCAGGTGGATGGCACTCCCACTATTTTTACCTAGACTGGATTTCTGTTTGGGGAGACTGGGAGGGGTGGAGGGAGTGATGGGGAGGTGCAGTTAAAGCACCCTGCTCCCCTGTTTGGGGTGGCCACTGGAGGGTGTGTGGTGCCTAGCTTGCAGCTGCGTTTTGATCGCAAGTTCATCTGGGGCTTCATGCACACGTGCAAGTCACATGCTTAGACTTCTCCGTGTGGATTTGCACAGGGCAGGGTGCATGCCTGCGGGCGCAGCATGCGCGTGTACACCCAGTGTGCACATCCGTGTTCGAGTGTGCCTGCGGGATGCTCGCAGAGTCTTCAGTTTGGGGGGGTGCAAGCTCATTCAGCGTGTGCGCGCTCATCCGTGCACCCGGATCCGTATGTTCACACGGGCTCTGTGTGCGGATGTGCGTGTGTCTCGGGAGAAGGCCTTTTGGGTTGCCTCAGATAAAGCACTCGGCCTTGGTGTCCTTAAGCTAGATGACACAGAGGCGGGGGGGCGGCATGGCCTGGGGCCCTGGCGTTGGGGGCGCGAGGGAAGGTGCGCTGAAGGCGGCCGCGCTGGGGGCTGACCTCCGCCAGCTCTCCGAGCAGCTCCGCGGCCTCTCCCAGCTGCGTCTCCGAGACAGGCTGTGGGACCCTGCCGAGCTGGACAAGGGCGAGTCTCCTCTGGCTTCTTTGCTGGGGGGGCCACTGGCCTTGGCCTCCCCAGGCTGGCTGAGTGGAAGGACCCCGAGACCCAGGTCCTGGAGATACTCGCTGCCCTGAAGGGCTCCCAGGTCCAGGCTGAGGTCCTCCGCGCTCTCGCCGAGCAGCCCCGGAGCAGCCGCCTCCTGCAGGCAGGCGGGGGAGAAGGCACTGACGCGGGCAGCAGAGGCCCTCCGCACTCAGACCCTGCCCACCCCCTCCCGTCCAGCCTGGGCTCAGAGCCCATCTCCCGACAGGCGGGGGAGAATGGGGGGTCGTCCCCTCAACGCAGGGCCTAACCTAGGCCTTCAAGGCCTCACCCCCAAACAGGGACCGGAAATCTGGGCTTCCACCTCCCTCGCTGATTTTCTGTCTGATCATCTTATGAAACGGCCACGATAGCCTGTCCTGGCGGCTCGCGCACCTTGTTTTAAGGCTCACTTAACGTCGTATCTGTGTGTGGGGTGGGGGGGCGGAGGTAGCACTAGCTCGGGGCAGGGAGCACGCGTAGCACGCACAAGGTCCTGGGTTCAATCCCCAGTACCTCCGTCCAAAAAAAAAATAAAAATAAAAATAAACTTAACTACCTCCCCGTGTAAAATAAATAAATAATAATAATAATTAAAGAAAAAATCGTATCTGTGAAGCAGTAGGTGAAAACGCTCCGCGGAGCGAGGCAATCCTTGACGTTCCTGGTGGAATTTCAGGCAATGCCAGGGCCTCCGGTCTTTCCCCTGGGCTGCTGGGGGTGTCTCCTCACGGGACTTCTGGACCCTAAGTCTCCCTCCCAGCCCGGGACTAGGGGAGGGGAGGTGAGTGTCCCAGGCACAAAATTGAAGGGGTTGTCCCTAAACTCAGGAATCAAGAAAATCATACTTTAATGCAATATCAAAAAAGAAAAGAAAAGAAAAGAAAATCTCAAAGTAATGCAAGGAGATTCACCATGAAACAAATTATCAAAATGTTAGGTAAGACCCAACAGCATTGGACCCTGAACCTTGCTCACCTACCCCGGCTCAGTCCTATCCGATGTAGCCTGGAACCTCTGAGCTCCTAAATCCCCTCCAGTACCTTCCCCTCCCCGGCAACAGAAGCCGCAGCTTGTCAGCACAGCCCAGAGGGCCCCAGGGCCGGCCGCCTCTTGCTTCTGGCCCCCTGCGGTCTCCTGCTCCCACCCACCCGCGGGGCAGCCACGGGCCAGGCGCTGTCAGACACGCGGGATACACAGAGGCGGTCCATGATGCAGCATCCGATGCCAGAGCGCATCGGCAAATCGCCACCCAGGACCACACGGGCGGTATCCCTAATTGCACGGCAGCTCCACCAGGGGGCGTTGTTATCCCACTTTCCAGATCAGGAGACTGAGGCTCAGGGAAGAAAAAGGACCTGTCTAGGCCACACAGGCAGCCAGCCTCAAGCTCAGATCTGTCTGGTTCCCAGCTTTATGCTCTTTTTCACTCTCTTCCTCCTCTGTTTCTTTTCCCTCTGCTTCCTTCACCTTTCCCTTCTCTCTCCCTCCCATTCTATTTGTCTCTTCCCCCCCCTCCACCTGCCTCTTCCTCTCCTTGGAGAACTTCTTCTCCCTGGCCACCCAGAGGTGGCCTGGTGAACTCCTATTCATCCTTCAAAACCCAGCTTGGGTGTGCCCTCCAAGCTGCCTTCCTGACTCCTTCAGTCTAGATAAGGTGTCCCTACTTTGGGCTGTCAGGATCTGCAGGACAGGGACTGTCCCTTTCCTGGTCTTTGTTAGCAGTGTCCTCAGATAGGGTTCAGTCGGTAGGTGTCTGGGCCTCTTCTACTGGTCCATGCAAAACCAACCCTGAGATGTGGCCCCATGCATCTATGTGCTCTCAGGCAGCCTTTGATGGACTGTCCCAATTGGTGGCCTGAAGGGCCCATGAAACGGACCTGACCCCTTTCATAAACTCTACAAAAGACCCCCACCTTCCTGCTCCAGGATACCGTTGCCAGAGAAAATGCAGGATTCCAAGTTAAATTTGAGTTTCAGGTAAACAACTAATATTTTTTGTCTAGTATAAGCATATTCCAAACATTGCAATATTTGACATTCAAGTCTGACTGTGTGTCCTGGAATTTTATTTGCTCAATTTTGCAAGCGTCCCCCGGGACCATTTGGCTGGTCATGGCCAGTCTTTCTAAGGGGAGGGCGGTCCCTGCTAAGGCTTGGTGAGGAGGGGCGTTATAAGGGCTATGCAGGGTCTCCGCCTTGGAGTTCTCCATAGTTTTGACTCCTGCGTTTTTTATTATAGTAAAATATACCTAACACAAAATCCACCATTTTAACCATTCTTAAGTGTACAATCCAGTGGCATTAAGGACATTCACACTGTGATGCAAACATCACCACCATCCATCTCCAGAACTTTTTTTTTTTATCATCCCCCAAAGAAGGTCCTTACCCACACACTCCGTTCTCTCCTCTGCCAGCTCCTGGTACCCTCAAATCTACTGTCTCACTGAATGTGCCTGTTCTAGGGACCCCATGTAAGTGGAATTGTACCACATTTGTCCTTTTGTGTCTAGTTTATTTCGCTTAGCATAATGTTTTCAAGTTCATCCGAATTCTAGCAGGTGTCAGAACTGCCTTCCTTTTGAAGGCTGGGTAACATTCCATCGTATGGATGGACCACATGGCATGGCTATAAACAAAACCACATTTTGTTTATCCATTCACTCTCTGATGGACACTTGAGCTGCCTTCACCTTTTGGCTCTCATGGAGAATGCTGCTGTGAACAAGGAAAGACGTATGTCTGAGTCCCTGCCTTCACCTCTTTTGGGTAGATCCCCAGCAGCTGGGTTGCTGGATCTTACTGCAATTCTCTGATTGAGTTTTGGAGCCTCTGCCCACTGTTTTCCACTGCCCCCTTCTTGCATCCCACCTTTGCATCCTCTAATCTTGTTTCCCTCCCAGGTCCCTGGCTGCTCCCTCTCTGCCTGCTGCTGCGTCCTGTGTCTTTCATATACAAGGATCTCTCTTCTTCAGTCTCTGTCCAAATACCCACACCTCTGGCCCCGGTTCCCCTGGCCCTCCTGTGACTTCAGTGGCAGCCTCCCCCACATCACTCCAACCCATCACTGGTGCCTGGACAACCTCTACCGACTCCTGTCTCCTCTGCCACGGCCCCAAAGGTTCCCTCGTGTCTCTGGTTTTTATCTGCCTGTAAATATAAACACGTCAGGACAGCCTCTTGGCCTGGGCTGGCCGTCCCCACCCCCTTCTCCCGTATCTGGCCTCCCTCACAGGAGGCAGAAGTGGGAACCCGGCCAGGGCTTTGAGCGGAGGGGTGGTGGGCAGCTGCGGTACAGGCTGTCCCAGCTCCCTGCAGCAGGCACGGGGAGGGGGTGGGGCCGTGGCTTCATCCTTTGCTGGCGAGCTCGTCCCTTTCCTCCAACAGCTCCTGGGTGAGAAATGGGAGCCTGCCCATTGGGGGCCTTTCCAGGCATCTGACTAAACATCTTACGCTGGCCCCGACACCCCAGAGAGTATGCAATGAATCCAGAATCCTGCTGCCTGGACCCTGGGGAAACCTAGGGGATGGGTTTCCCCCCAACCCCCACCTGGCAGACCCAGAGGCGAGACGCCCCAGGAATTTCCACTCTGCAGAAAGGCTTACCACGTGCAGATTTAGATAGTACAGGGATAAACATTAAAAAAAAAATCTAAATAGCTATTTATCTCATTGTATATTGGGAAAAAAACAGCACACCAAAGCAACTTCAAGCATATTGATTCCACTTCATCATGTAAAAAGGGAATTGGTTTCAAATAAAACAGCAAATAAATAACGGGGGGCAGATGGTTTGGCTTGAATGATAGAAAGGCCTTAATTAAGGTTTGTGTCTCTGCATAGCTTTTATCAGCTTACTGTGACCCCAGGCAAGTTCCTAACCCTGAGCCTCAGTTTTCTCATCTCTAAAATGGGTGTAATGCTGCCTTCTTGTAGGATTGCTGTGCAGGTAAAATGAGTGAGGACATGCTGTCCCAGAGGCTGGGAGGGCTGTCAGCAGATGGCTGTCAGCTGTCAGCCCCCTTCTGGGAAGTCACATCCCTTCCTGGGCAGCCCATGGGCCACAACTGATTGATGTGGGGAAGTAATGACCTGGCCACCTCAGCCTGGTCTGGGACCACCCCGCAGGGCTGTTCTAGCTCAGAGCTCCCCATGAGAGCTTTTTCTTCCCTTTTCATTCATCCATCTACCCACCCATGCACCCATTTAACCACCCTCCTATCCATCCATTCCTCACTTCCTTCCCTTCACTGTTTCTTCCTTACATCCACTCACCCATCCATCCATCCATCCCTTCTGTCAGTCCTTCCTTCCATCCATCCACCAACTCTTCCCCCACTCATCCCACCCTCCCTCTTTTGTTCCAGGAAGGATTCATTTCCTCAAATGTAAAATGAGATAGTAACCTGCTCCGCCAGGTTTTAATGAGGGTTCCCTGAAATAATGCACACAAAGTGCCTGGTAAAATGCAAGTGCTAAATAAAGTGTACTTGCTGCCACTGGCGACATCAGCTCTTGCCCGTCTCAGCAGTCAGACACCTGCCTGCTCATCCCCCATGGCGGAGAAGTCTGGGTGCTCAGGCCTCCAGGCTCCCCTGCTGCTCTTAGTGGCCGAGTCCGCAGCTTCAGAGTCAAAGGGCTGGACACATGGCTTGGGCTCGGAGCCTGCGGGTGGGAGAGAAGGAGGGACAAGATGTCAGGGCTCAGCTGGGAGGCCTGATTCTGCATCTGCCACTGTTCCCCCTGGCCTCAGTTTTCTCATCTCTAAAATGGGGTGGTGGAGGAGGATGGTTTCAATGATCTCTAAGCCAACATACATGCCACCACTTCCCACCGCTCATCCGGAGCCCGCAGCAAATTTTCTGTTTAATCGCAAGGCTCTTTCCTGCCGGAGTTCTCCCCAGCACACTATTTCCGGGCAGCTATCTCCTGCTGATCCCAGTTGGCTCAGGAGTTGAAATCGATTTGCCATGTCTGCTGTAGTAAAAAGCCCTCCTTTGACAGAATGGGCCCCTAAGGCCGAATGCAAGGACCCAGTGTCCACCTGTAGAGGGTCTCTGATGGTGCCTCTGCCCCTACATTGTACTTTGAGTTCCAGGGACCTCGGGGTGGCACAGCATAGAGGAGAAAACAAGGGCTTTGGGGTCAATCAGACCGTGTCCTGGCCTGGACCTGCCACTAATGGCTGCACACCTTCGGGGAGGCACCTCTCGGAGCCTCAGTTTCCTCACCTGGAAGGTGGATATGATGGAGCCCACCTTTCAGGACCCAGGGTGTATGGCGCTCAATCCTGGGATGCTTGGCCAGACCTGGCCACCTTCCCTGCCATCCAGGTCAGGAGGGTGCCCTGGCTTGACCTCAGGTCTTGGGCTAAGCCCTTTCCTGTGGGAGAAACAAGTGCCCCATCCTCTGCCCCTTACACTGCAGCTGGAGCACGTCACCCCTGCCTATTCCAGTCCCCTCGGAGACTCCCCACCGCCTGCAGGAAGAAGGTCGAATGTCTTGGTCCAGCCACTGACGTCCAGCAGGATCTTCCTTCTGTACCTTGTCCTTGCTCCTGCAGGACCCACTGCCTAAGAGCCCCCATTTGTGTTCTAGGACCGCCTCCCCGAAGACTCATCCTATTGGCTCCACAAATCTCCGCCCACCCTCCACTTTCGGTGCCTCTATCGTGCGCATCGTGTTGCATTGCCTTGACAGCTAGACTCCTTCACACCATGGCCCCCTCCAAGGACATCCTGGGCTCTGCTGAAACCAGGGGGTGAGGAGAGAGGCTAGAGGAGGTGGGTGAAGGTGGAGGCGAGGAGACTGGTGGGGAGATACACGGAGAGACTGAGCAGCACGTTCGCAGTAAGAGCCATAGCAGCTCCAGGAGGGGCCGAGGTTGGGGTGGGGACGGGAGAGCGATGCCTTTGGACAAAGTGCCAGTAGGTCCTCATTCACTCCTTAGCTTGAATCCCCTATGGCTGGGTGACCCCATGTCCCGGGACAGTCCTGGTTTATGCTACTGAGACAAGTAACGATTAACCGTACCCACCCAGCACCCTTCACCCTCCAAAAAATGTGGATGGGGTGACACATTTTTGTGGCCGCCCTGCCTGTCACCATTGCTGCTGGCGGACAGAAGTGTTAATGATGTCCCTTTTTATCCCTATGGCAGGCGAGCTGTCTGTACCCACTCACGTTCCCTCTCGTCCCAGCCGTGAATGTACACACCCTGCCCCCAATTCTGACACCTGTATAATTTAGGGGCCTTCTTTAAGAAAAAGAATACAAAATTCTGAATGGAAAATTGTGTCTTTGGGAAGTCACGAGAACAAGCAGAAGATAGCCCAGGCAGAAATAAACACGTTTGATAAGTAGACAAATGGAAAGATGTTACATGTGCACATGCGTGCATGCATAAAACACACAAGGAGATTGGAAAACATTCTGGAACTTCCTTAAAAAGTTAAAAAGTTGGCACACCACCCAGCCGTTCCACTCCCAGGTCTTTGCCCAAGAGAATGGAAAGCTTAGGTCCACCTGAAAACTTACACGTGAGTGTTTTTGGCAGCATTATTTTTAATAGCCTAAAAGTGGAAACAGCCCAGGTTTCCATAAATGGATAAATGGATAAATGTATACGCAAAATGTACAACAATAGAGTATCATCCGATCACAATAAGGAATGGAGTTTTGACACCCGCTACAACATGAATGAATCTTGAAGACATTACGTAGGAGAAGTCGGTCACAAAAGACCACATGTTATGTGATTCCACCTATAAGAAATGTCCAGAGTAGATGAATCTCTAGAGGCAGAAAGTAGGTGAGTGATGGTCTATGGCTGGGGAGAAATGGGGAATTATGGGATGGTAACTGAAGGGTACAGATTTCTATTTTTTTTAATTGAAGTATAGTCAGTTACAACATGTCAATTTCTGGTGTGCAGCATCACACCCCAGTCATACATCCATATATTCATTTTCATATTCTTTTTCATTAAAGGTTATTACAAGATACCAAATACAGTCCCCTGTGCTAAACAGAAGAGATTTGTTTTTTGTCTATTTTTTATATGGTGGTTAACATCTGTAAATCTCAAACTCCCAGATTTATCCTAACCCTTTCCCCTGGTAACCATAAGATTGTTTACTATGTCTGTAAGTCTGTTTCTATTTTGTAGATGAGTTCATTATTGTCCTCTTTTTCCTTTTTAGGTTCCACATATGAGTGATATCTTTTGGTATTTTTCTTTCTCTTTCTGAATTACTTCATTCAGAGTGATGACCTCCAGGTCCATCCATGTTACTGCAAATGGTATTATTTTATTCTTTTTTTGTGGTATAAATATACCACAACTTCTTTATCCAGTCACACAGATTTCTCTTGTGAGTGATGACAATGTTCTAAAATTGATTATGGTGATGGTTGCACAAGGCTGCAAATATTCTAAAAACCATTGAACTGGATACTTTGAATGGCTGAATTGTCTGATGTGTGAATTGTATGCTGGGGCCCCTTACTGAGCTTTGATGGGGCAGATGCACATGAGGCTTCAGCTCCATTTACTTCAAGATAAGTGAGCCTTCTATGGAAAACAGTTTGGAGGTTCCTTAAAAAAGAATGAAACAATGCCATTTGCAGCAACGTGGATGGGCCAAGAGAGCATCATACTAAGTGGACTGAGTCAGAGAGAGAAAGACAACTATTCTAGGATATCACTTATATGTGGAATCTAAAAAAAGAACACAAATGAACTTATTTACAAAACAGAAACAGACTCACAGACATAGAAAACAAACTTACGGTTGCCAGAAGGGAAAGAGAGGGGTGGAAGGATAAATTGGGAGTTTGGGATCTGCAGGTACTGACTACTACATATAAAATAGATGAACAACATGGTCCTACTGTACAGCACAGGGAGATATATTCAGTACCTTGTAATAGCCTATAATGGAAAAGAATACGAAAAAGGAATATATATATATACATATATGTATAACTGAATCGCTATGCTGTACACCAGAAATTAACACAGCATTGTAAACCGTCTACACTTCAATTAAAAAAAAAGCGTATAGAATTAGCAGATACACACCACTGTATATAAAATAGATGAACAACAAGGACTTACTGTACAGCACAGGGAATTATATTCAATATCTTGTAATAACCTATAATGAAAAAGAATATGTATCTAACTGAATCATTTTGCTGTACACCTGAAACTAACACAATATTGTAAACCAACTATAGTTCGATTAAGAAAAAAAAAGCTAAGTGAGCCTTAACACCCTTGGCCTGCCACAGTGCATGACAGTGCCGTGGTTTCCACCATCACTGCTTTCACAGGCTGGTTGAGTGACCCTGTTCTGCTGCCCTCACTAAGCCTCGCATCTCCCGTCTTCCCCACCCGGCAGCCAAGGCAGCATCTATGACTCAGGGAAATGTAGGAGCAAAACAAGCAGGCTGTGAAGGAGGAGAAAAACCAGACGTGGGGGTGGGTCCTGGAGGCTGATGGGAGCTGGGAAGGGGAGGGGAAGCCACCTGGATAGACAGTCCCATCCCTCAGCCAAGTCCCCAGGGGGCCTCAGGAGAGGCTGCAGGGTCTCCCTGCTTTCCTAGGCAGGGGTTGTATGGAGGACTGAGGCCTCCCACAGCCTGTAGAGGCCAAAGGCAGAACCTCATGCCTTACACCTGCCACCCTGCAGGTCTGGAATACAAAGGCTAAAGGTGGAAGACCAGGGCTGAGTTTATTCTTTCCCTGGAAGCTCCTGACCCAGGAACAGGCTGAGTGTGACTCTGATGACACACTCAAACCTGATCCCCGTGTCCCATGTTGAGGCCCAATCTTTGTGTCACAGACTGAGGCCGTATCCCAGGGTCATAGGCTGAAGCTTGATTCTGGTGTCACAGATTGAGCCCTGATCCTGGTGTCATAGACTGAGCCCTGATCCTGGTGTCATTGACTGAGCCCTGATCCTGGTGACATGGATCCATCCTAGTGCCACAAGCTGAACCCCAACCCTGGTCATGCACTGAACCCTGACCCCAGGCCCTGACTCTGCTGTTGCACACTGAGCTCTGATTCTGGTGACAGATTCTCTCTCCAAAGCTCGAGACTTTGTCTCCAGTGGCCTCTGGTCATCCCTGCCTGATATTCCCACCCATACGCCAACTTCAAGCTGCTAAGAACAAACTCATTGTTTTCCATCCTCCTTCTGTGCCCCCACATCAGTGTGGCCATACTGTCTTCCCAGTGACCCCACTAGAAACCTGGAGACGAGCCTCACTTCCTCACCGCCCCTCAGGACACCAAGCCCTGTCAACTTCACCCCCATGAAATTTCTCTATTCCATCCTCTCTTCTTTTGGCCTCTGCCACCGTCTTAATGTCAGCCTCCATTATTGCTCTCTCTACACAATGGCAGCTCTTGTTGAGGTTTTCCTGCAGAATTGCCGACCACAAGCATCAGTGCTCCCCAGTTGCCATCTTCTGCCCCAGTGGTTGGTGTGTCCTCCTGGCACAACATCTCAGAGAGTCACTCCCCTTCCTCTGCTCCCCACCCCGTAGACCCCAGTTCCCTTAGAACAACATTCTGAACCCTTTTCAGTCTACCCTCTCAAAGCCCCCTCACACATGAGCCCCAGCTCACTATTCTCCTGCGTGCCTCTGGCTGTTCCCACCATCCTTTCCCAAAGGCTCTGATCCTCTGCAGACAGTCTCAACCAGAGGACACTGGGTTGATCTGCAACCACTTCCTACTGCCTGCTGTACTTCCACTGGCTTACTTGTTCACTTACAGACTGGGATTTCACAGGCCAGTCTGGCTTAACACCTGATTTTGTAAATAAAGTTTTAGTAACACACAGCCATGCCCACGCGTGTGCGTCTTGTCTACGGTGGTTACCCGTGCTCCAGGAGCAGAGTTCAGTAGTTGCATCAGAGATCAAATGACCTGAAAAGTTGAAGATATTTACTCTCTGGCCCTTTATAGAGAAAGTTTCCTGACCGCCGCTCCAGACTATGAGGTCCACGAAGGCAGGTACTGTATCCAACCCACTTTTACATCCCAGGTTCCAAGTGGTAAAATCTTACGTGTGTTGATCAATTCCAGTATGCCTTGCCTCATGCTAAACCTGTCAAGCACTTCGCGTACTCTATCCTTCTGAGTTCCCACATTACGGAAGGGGAACTGAGGCTCAGAGAGACGTACTGTCTTGCCCAAGGTCGCAGCAGACTGGCAAGAGGCAGAGTTGGGATGTGAACCCAGGTGTTTCTTACTCCAAAGCAAGGACTCATAACCACAAAGCTACCCTGTGATGAGCTGATGAAGGGGTAGATGGGTAAATACACGGTTGGATAGAAGGGTGGATGGTTGGATGGATGAATGCATGGATTGTTGGGTAGATGGATAGGTGGTTGGATAGTTGGTTAGCTGGCTCGCTAGCTGAAGGGAGAGTTGTCTGGTTGACTGGTTGGATGGATAAATGGGTGGATGATTGGATGGATGGATGTTTAGATGGGTAGATAGTTAAATGAATGGATGGATGGATGGTTAGATGCATGGATGGATACACAAATGCATTGATCTACGGGAAACAATGGAGTGGATTTGGGAGGCAGACAAGGCCGGGGAAGGGGGATTGGGACCTGCAATGAATTCCCAGGATAGTTGGCTGACCAGCTAGTTAGATGGGTGGACAAGTAGATGTTTAGATGGATGAATAGTTGGATGGTTAGATGGGTGGATGGTTAGATGGGTGGATGGATGGATGGATGCATGCCTGCATAGATACATAGATACATGGATACATGGATACATGGATGGATAGCTGGTTGGCTGGCTGGTTGGATGGATATGGAGATGCATGGATGGATGAATGGATGGGTAGTTGGGATAAGTGGAGTGGCAGTGACCTAGTGGCAGTGAGCCATTACATTTGGGAGATGGCATTCTGAGGAAATGAGGAGGGGAGAAATGTAGATGAAAGGAGACAGAATTGTGGCAGAGAAGCCAGACAAGAAGGAAACCAAGTTGAGACACAGAAGGCACTCAGTATACACACACTTGTTACATCCTAGGGAATGAGTGAAAAAGTATAGCCAGAATGGTAGTTGGAATAACTGAGGGGAAGGGGCAGTGGGGCCCTGACCAGGGACTTCACTGCAGGTCCCAGTCCCTCTTCCCCAGCCTTGTCTGCCTCCCCAGAGCCACTCCATTCTTTTCCCCAGGAGGTCCCATCAGGAGCCCAGGAGACAGTTGCTTAAAAGGGGCACAAAAAGGCCCTTCTTCCCCCAGTGCTCAAGATTGTAAGGACGCTGTTACGAAGTCACTCTCTGCTCCCCACCTCAATGCTTCTCTCTAAGGAGCCGCCTATCAGCCTGCATTCAGGTTCCAGGCAGCCTCTTCCACCAGCAGCCCCCGCAGCACCAGCCATAAAAGGGTTTAAGAGTCACCACTGGTTCCCACAACTCACTCTCCCTACCTGCCAGTCTATAAATCAAAGCCTCAACCTGCCTGGGCAGGGAGGCGGGGTGGGCTGGGCAGGCAGGAGTGCGCAGACCTTCCTAAGGACCTGGGTCCCAGGTGGGCACCTTGGTTATCCAAGGTCGATGCACTAATTCTCTAGCATTGCCATCCACTGGTGGGTCAAAAAGCCTCCCTAAGCCCTCCAGCTGCCCACCCTGGCAGCTTTGTTCTGGTTAGAACACACCACAAAGGTGACCTTGGAACAGAGCCGGTTTCAAATCCCGCCTCCTTCAGTGTGTGCTTGCTGTGTGACCTTGAGCTCATCACGCATCCTCTCTGAGCCCAGCTTCCCAAGGGCTTAGCAACTGGCAGCAACTTTCACCATTATGACCGCTCTTCCATTGCATCCCAACCCCCAGGTCGCCCTCTGTCTCCCCAGCCCCAGCCTCCAGGTCCCCTGTATTCCTGTCTCCTCTAGCACGGTGCCTGGCACACAGTAGGGTCTCAGCCAGAGTGTGTGTAATGAACAAGCGAATGAATCTTCTCATCGGCTCCCCTCCTGCGTGGAAACTCACTCATGGACACATACTCAGCTTCTGCAGGGGGTACTAGGGGCTCTTATCACACTATCCCCCATGCCCTGTAGCCTTGGGCACCATCTTGTTGTCTTCAAAGACTCCTGCTGAGATTTAAGAAGTATCTTTTACTGAAAGCAATTCACCCAGGCCTTGGGGGATATAATAAAAGGGCCTCTCCAGCCCCCACAGAGGTAAACTGAGGCCCCAGGACGCAGGAGGGCTACTAGCCGACGTGTGTGTGTTCAAGAGAGTTGTCTGCTAGAACCCCTTCCTCTTGCTGCCTCCCTGCGCCTCTGTCCGGCAGCCATCCAGGAGCGAACAGCAGTGGGAGCCCCGCAGGAGGCCACCAGGCTGCCCCAGGGCAGCAAATTTACCTCCTGAGACCAGTTCCTGGCTGAGCCTGGAGAGATGTTTCCTTGAGATAAGAGGAACCCCACAAGTCCGTGATGTTCTGTGGGGGCCCTGAGGAGCCAGAGATCATGGGATTTGGGGCTGGCTCAGGCAGAGCCTGTGCCCGAGGTTTAGGGAAGGCGCGAGATGGGACGGTGGGCAGGCTGTCCAGGGAGCCCTACCCGGGTGGCTGGTGCCCGCGGCTCACTGCCTGCCCCCTTACCTCTCTTGAAGGCCCATCGCTTCAGCCAGAGCTTGGAGAGGGCTGGCCAGGAGTGGTTGAGTGCCGAGCTAGCCATGGGGGCTGACTGTGTGAGAGTGTGAGTGAGTGAACAGCGGGATGAAGAAGGCAATCGGCTGGGAATCCCTGCCAGGCCAGGCTGCCAGCAAGAGGGGCGGAGATTGCTGGCAGGGCCTGCCAGCTGCATCAGCTGACGGGAACTTGGGGCCGGGGCAGAGGGGCCCCGGGGACTCCAGCTTTGGGGGGGGCCAAGCCCTTAGCACTATCCCCACCTCCCTGGCCCTCCGGGGCTCTCACCCCGGCTGGACAAGACATTCCCAGGAGGAGCCGAAGGGCACAGTGTGAGGGGTCCTCAGAAAACAAGCATAGACTGAATCCTAGGTGGGCCCAGGTACGCGTGAGTGTCTGAGTGCTTGTGTGTGTGTGTGTGTCATTGTCTCTATGCTTGGGCGTGCATTTGTGTGCCAGCACAAGTGTGTGTTTTCAAGTCTTGAGTGTCAACTTGTCTATGGAGGGGGGCTATAAATAAGCATTTAAGTGTTTCTTCTCCAGTGTATTGAGCCATCATTGACATTCAGCCCTGTATCACTTTAAAGCGTGCAGCATAATGACTGGACTGACAGGTACTGTGAAATGACCAGCCCAGTGAGTTTGGTCAGCATCCATCATCTCGTATAGATATGAAAAAAGAAAAAAGACGAAAAGGTTTCTTGTTGTTGTTCTTGTGAGAACTCTTAGGATTTACTCTCTTAGCAACTTTCAAACACACGACACAGCAGGTGTTACCTACAGGACTTACTCATCTTATAAACCGGAGGTTTGCCCCTTCTGGCCACCTGCATCCAGTGCCCCCGGCCCCACCTTTCTGCCTCTGGTAACCGCATATCTGGTCTCTTTTTCTATGAGTCTAGTTGTTGCTATTTTTTAAGATTCCACAGATAAATGAGATCACATAGAATTTGACTTTCTCTGTCTGACTTATTTCACTTAGCATAATGCCTTCTAAGTCCATCCATGTTGTGGCAAATGGCAAGCTTTCCTTTTTTAAATGGCTGAATGATACGATTTCAGTGGTTTTAAAAATCTCTGTGATCCTCTGTGTGTGTGTGTGTGTGTGTGTACAGTCTCTGGGGGGCTGGATCTACTCACCCATCTGGGACTTGGGGAGACCTGCTTCTGGTATCTGTGAGGAGGTTTTGGTGTCTGCCTGGGTTTCTTTGTGTCTGCGTGTTTTCTGTCTTTACGTCTGTGTCTCTGTGTGCCTGCCAGCCAGCGCCTGTCCATACAAGTGCTGCCCCCTGGTGGTGGAAGCCTCCTTTCTTGCATTTCCATGAGTGTCTGAAAGATTCCTGACAGTCCCTTCTCTCCTCAGGGAATTCTCAGCCTCCACCCTCCCTTCTCAAAGAGTTACCCACACTTCTGTCTTCACCTGCACACACCTACTCGACTCCACCACTCACTGAAGTCTTATTTCCATCTCCTCAAGTCTTCTAGCTCTTGCCGGGGCTAAATCTAATGGGCACTTTTCAGTCTCACCCTTACTGGACACTCTCTCGAAATCTATTTCTCCCACACTGCTTCTTCCTCTGTCCGCTCCTTCTCAGTCTCCTTTCCTGACTTGGCTCCTCTTCCTTTCTCTGCGTGACCTTTAAACTCTGTGTCCCCAGGGCTCTGTCCTCGGCCACTCCATGCTCTCTCCAGTAGCCCTAGGGATCCGATCTGCTCCCCGTTTACCACCTCCGCTATCTTATTATGAGTAGGTGACCCCAAACCTTTCACTCACAGAAAGACACACACTCGATTCAACCAACATCCGCCAAACACACTCTCCAGTGCGTGGAGACAATGGCAGACACAAACACGCAAACAGCTGGACATACGTTCACACGCACACATGCGCAAACAGGCAGTTATATACAAACAGCCAGACGCACACGTAGAAATCCAGAGAACAGCTCAGGGAGGTTTAAAAATATCACCTCCTCTGTTGTGCTCTAAGTTTGCATTCCTCACCTCCTGCATTCCTCACCTTACTCTTGTTAAAAGAGTAAATTCTAAGAGTTCTCACCACGCACAAAATTTTTTTCTATTCCTTTAACTTTGTATCTGTTATGAAATGATGAATGTTCACGAAACAGTGTGAGGATCATTTCATGCTGTACGCAGGACGGATTGTTACGCTGCACACCTTAAACTTATGCGGTGCCACACGTTAGTTGTATCTCAATAAACCTGGAAGGAGAAAAACCGTGAGCTAAATGTGTGGCTGTGGCTTTAAGCGACTACGTTTTGGGGTGCAGTGCAGGGTGTTTTGGTTGTCTACTGCTGTATCGCAAATCACCCCAACACCTAGTGGATTAAAACAGCAGCCATCTTTCATTACTTCTCAAGGTTTCCATGGGACAGGAATTTGCAAATGGCCTGACTGGGTGGTTCTGGCATAGGACTGCTCATGAGATCCTAGCCAGGCATGGGTCGGGGCTGGGCCATCTACAAGGCATCTTTGCTCACATGGTTGGGAAGGCTCCAACAACTGGGGTTCCTCAGTTTTCTCTTTATAGGTCTCTATGTGGTCTTTTGTTATTGTCTCCCCTGTATGTCATCCTCAAGGAATCCTCTCCTAGAGGCTCAGGGCTCCCAAGGTGCATGTCAAGAGAGAGGGAGAGAGAGAGAGAGAAAGAGAGAGAGAAAGAGAGAAGGAGAGAGAGATCCAGGTGGAAGCAGCCCAGGTCCAGGCAGAAGGGGCTCCACCCTGACCCGCCTCTTGGTGGGGAGAGGCAGGATTCTGGAAGACTGTGTGAGCCTGGAGTCCAGGTGGGCAGGTGTGGGAACAGGTAAGAAGATAGGCATTGGGAGGGATGCCAACTAGGGGGCCAGGGGTGGGGTCATGCCAGCCTGAAGCCCAGGGATGAAGTAATAGCAACACAAGCTCACATCTGACCAGAGCCTCCAAGTGCGCCGGGCACTGGTCCAAAGGTTTTACAGCAGTAGCTCATTCAGCCTTCACAGCCGCAGCAGGATGACGGTAGTGGCGCTTCCCTCACCCCCATAGTCCAGATGAGGAAACTGAGACGCAAGGCAGTTAAATAACCATCATCTCAAACACAGCCTCTTCTGAAATCAACCAATCAGCCCCCATCTCTAGCCCATCATTCAAGTAGAAATCAGCACCTTGTCCTGGACTCCCTAACGACCCAGACCCTCTCTAGAGCCACCAGAGTCCCCAGGTCCTGTCCCCGGTCCTCCCCTCAGTCTGTGCCCTCCTTGCCCTGACCTGGTCTGGCCACCACCTTCTCCTGAGACAGTCTCCCAGTCCCCAGTCTCTCCCCTTCAATCCAGCTGCTTCTCCATGGGGGGTCCCAAGGGATCTTCCAAAGTG
Source organism: Camelus bactrianus (assembly GCF_048773025.1). NCBI lineage: Eukaryota > Metazoa > Chordata > Mammalia > Artiodactyla > Camelidae > Camelus > Camelus bactrianus. The sequence continues at coordinate 27,048,794 of NC_133560.1, forward strand.
AACCCCATTGCTGTGTTCCCACCCTCCTGTGGATGCTGAAACCCCACCCCTCTTGAGGAAGAGCCAACCTCAAGCAGAGTCCAAGGAGGTGGTGGCCATCTCTGTTTGGCACTCTTCCAAAGCCCCACCCCGCATGCTGGATAGAGGCTGAGACCCACCATTCACCCCTCTTCCTTGGGGTGCCACAGAAAGTCTCCAAGGATGCACGCATGTGGCCTGGAGAGGGGCTGCTCAGGGAAGCCAGCCTTCGGGACAGGGACAGAATATGAGAGAATGAGCACAGCTGACCATGTTTTCGAAGCGCCCACTGCACGCTGGGCACCGGGTCATGATTTCACATGCAAGGTCTCCGACAACCCTTCTACGGAGGAGCAAGCAAAAAGCCAGTGGTGAGGTCACTTGCCTACAGCCACACAGAGGCAGGGGAGCCGGGGTGTGAGCCCATGACTGGCCGACAGACATCCTGTCATCACAGTAACAGCACGGAGTACTGGCAGGTGTCTAGCCCTGGGCAGGGGTGGGGGGTCCGGGGGGCATGTGGGAAATGGCCCAGACCAGACACTCTGATGGGTCTGCAGTTGACATTCCACCGGCGCTTCGAGGTCCAGCGAAAAGCCTGCCTCTGCCAGGAAGCCCCCCAGAGGGACTCACGCACGGTGGGGCTCAGCTAGCTCAGAGGTGGCTGAGAGCAGGGGCAGCGCTTCCTCGGCCGCCACTGGTTGTCAGGCCCTTCCCCACAAACCACAGGCGGCCGGGCCAGCGGAGCTCTCCGTGGAGAGTCAGGCTTCTGAGGGCAGCATTCAAGGCCTCCCCCGACATAACCCCAGCCTAACTCACCAGCTCCATCCTCTCTGGCCCCAGCTGTGCACTCCAAATCCACCCCCTCCTGGCTGCTCCGGACCCCTTTCCCAGGCCCCAGGGTGCCTGAAACCCACCTGGTGGCCGCGCTGGCACCAGGGGCTGGGCAGAAGCAGCAGGCCTGGGTGTGCCCTGCAGAAACCACAGCCTTCCTCCCCGACCTCGCCCCACCGCAGCAGCCGGCTGTGTGAGGCTACGGCAGCCCCCGGGGGCGCCTCCCCTCAGGGAAGACTCCCATCTGGAGGGCTGCCTGGGCAGAGGGTCCTCCTCCTCAGATGACCTCGGAAGACCTGGGTGGAGCCCTGCTCAGGACTGGCTCTCAGACATCAGCCTGGAGGGGAGTTTGCTTTGAAGGTCAGACTCCCTGACCCCACTTTTCGGATTTGGCTTCAGGGAGGGCCATGGCCTTTCTCTTCACCCCAAATCTCTGGTTTAAGAAGCAAAGTATTCCTGGCGACTCTGCCACCAGGAGCCTCATCCCCTCGCCCTCCGCATCCATCCCTGGCTCTTGTCCCCCATGCAAACGCTGGCCGCAAGGGACTCCATCCTCCTGTCTTGCTTTGTCGTCCATCATGGACCCCACCCCCCTGGGAGGACCTCTTACGACCACAGACCTTTGCAGAACAAACACGCTGGTCAAAGAGCCTCCCCCCCTCACTTGGGAAGCAGGCCGACCAGAAGAAGGTGGAGAAGAACCTTCTGGATGGCCTGTCTGCTGTCCCCCAGGCCCCACTGCCGCCCTGTCTCTGTTGGTGCACCTGTCCCCCACTCCCCGGCGATGGTCACTCACCAGACGGAGCCTTGTCCTCGCTGCTGTGGGTTGCCAGCCCGGCTACGGGCTCCTGTAGCCCCCACGACCCAGGGTCAGGGCTTTGACCCGCCCAGGGCTGGGGAGCATCTGTGGGCCAGGGCCCGGGGTAACCGCAGGATGACCCAACTCTGCCCCGGCTTCCTCTTCCTCAGCTGCGTGCCCGCCTGGCTGGCGCCTGCACCCCCAGGCTGCGGCGGAGGCAGGGGCCTGCGCCCCCCCGCAGGACCGGCTTTAGAGGGGGGGAGCCCGCCCCCTCGGCCCGGCGCCGGGGCCGTGTGGGTGTCTTGAGGAGGCGGGGCAGGGCACCGGGCGCAGGGGTGGGGGAGCCTCAGCACCCACCCCCCACCCCGGCAGCTTCCTGTGGAACCAACTGCCGAGGAGGAACCGGGCGCTAGGGCCTCACCCGAGCACACGGTACGCACAGCTGCACGGAGACGCCGTCACGTGCGCCCGCAGCACACGGGCGCTCACACGCCCGGGGCCGTGTGCTGAGCTGCTAAAGGTGTAACAGGCACTTCTTTTTTTTTTTTTTTTTTATTTAATTACATTTAAATTTTTTTGCGGGGGAGGTAATTAGTTTTATTTAACTTTTTGAAAACAGTGGCCGTCCTGGGGATGGAACGCAGGACCTCGTGCTTGCTGAGCACACGCCCACCCCTGAGCTCCACCCTCCCCCCAACAACCACCTCTAGTGACCGAAAAAACCCCAGAAACCCCAGATGTGGAGTATTTGCTGATTGCTGTGATGGAAATACTCCCATCACGGCTGATTGCAACTGCTGACCTGAAGTCGGTCAGGGTGGGGTCAGGAAGAAGTGCTCAGGCTTGGCTCCAGCAGGGCCGCTGCAGGGGGGACTCGGGCACGTGGGTCCCTGCAGAGAGACACGGGCTCCCTAGCCTGCAGATGCCGAGATACCTGTGGGTCCAGAAGACACAGGGGTGTGAGGACAGGGCGGTCTGCCCCGCGGACACGTCTGCATGTGTGCAAGGCACACCTAAGCTCCTTTACACTCGGAGACAGGTCAGTGCACAGGCACACACAGCATTATGCAAGCAAACTCATGGAACCACACGCACGGGACACACACCTGGACGCTGAGGCCAGTGGGAGTCTGTGAGGAGACACGGAGACAGGCAGAGCCAGCCCTCTCGGCTCCTGAGACCCGGTTCTTAAACGTGTAGGAATTTTGTGAGCCGGTGGTTATAAGCCGCCATCGTAAAAAAGTGTAGTCATATGAATTTGTGGTTAAATTACATTAAGAACCAGAGTAATGATCCCTTAAATCCATCACCGTGTCGCTAGTGCCACTGAACTGCCCGCTTCAGCGTGGTTCAAGTGGTAAGTTCTGTGTCTTGTGTGTTTTACCACAATACAATTAAAAAGAAGTGATTCCTCACTTCCTAGTTATTTGGGTACCTTTTTTGCTTAGTCATGCTCCTGAAGCTATTTATAGGTGCGGAAAGTGTTTGATGGACACAGCACATAAAGGCATTCCATACGCTTTGCACCTACGTATCTATGTAGATCTGTCCATCAAGATATATGCCGTGCCACGCCTTTGCAATTTCGCCTTCAGTGACATCACACTGGTCCTTTGAAATCGACCCCGGGGAGGGTATTGACAGCATGCAAATGGGCAGATGTTACAAATCAGCGGCCCCCACCTGAGAGCTGGCTGTTAGCCATTTATCAGCCCACCGCCACCCACAGGGCACACACACATGCACTCGTGACACTACAGACAGTCACACACGTGAATGCAGGAGCCCACGGGGAAACACGCAGGACACCTGAGAGGTTCGCAGGCACAGTGTGAATCTGCAGAGACGCACCCAGAGGGGGCGGGCAAGGAGGCACTAACACAGACGCGTGGCCACACACGAGCCCGCGCCGCCGTGCGGACACACAGAACAGACGTGAAGGCGCGTGCGCACACACAGTGGACACCTCTGGACAGACAGGGCGTCACACAGTCACTCACACACACAGACACAGCCAAGAGCAGATGCTGGGCACCTGTGAGAACACACACGAAGACCGGGAAACACTGGTTGCCGTGTGACACTCCCTCAAAACCACAAACCCCCAGACCCAGAGACCCTTTAACACAAACCCGCTGTGACCCAGAGCTCCATGCTTGTCCTCAGGGACACACACAGGACAGTGCACAGAAATGTACCAACGTGGATACACCTGGGACACGAGGACACATGAAAGCACACAGATTTGTGTGCACGACACATTCTGTAACCAGTTTATTATTTACTGCAATGCCCACTGAGTGCCCACTGTCTGCCAGGCCCTTTTGGAGGCGGGGATTACGGAGGAGCAAGGCAGACACAGCCCCCTGCTCTGGGGCAGCTCACGGTTCAGTGGGGGAGGCAGACTGTGAACCAGGAAACAGACCCACGAGGTAGCTTCTGATGGTGTTTTTTGCTGGGACAGGAAGTAAACACCATGGTGTGACAGAGACTGGGTGAGGGTGGTGGCTGCTTTAGCGGGGGTGGGGGTGAGAGTGGGGGTGGGGGAGGCCAGTGGAGCTGAGACCCAAGTGCCCGCCCAGAAGAAGCCAGGCGTGTAAATGAAAATCTGGGGAAAGGGCATTCCAGGTGGCAGGACCTGCAGGGGCAAAAGCCTGGAGGCAGGACTGAGTTTGATGTGTGTGAGGAATAAAGGGAGGCTGGTGGGGACAGTCAGAGGCAGTGAGGCTGGCAGGGCTCAGACCTGCAGGACCCTGGGGACCCAGACTGTAGGTGTGATGGATGGGCACCACGGGAGGGGCTCAAGCAGGGAATGAACGGGCAGAACTGGGGACAAGGTGGCTCAGAGCGGGCAGGAGGCTCAGAGACCCACACAGATGCCATCACAAGGCAGTGATGGGGGGGAAGGCAGGTTCAGGATCCTGTGCCCGGGACCGGAAGGGGCTGCTCTCTGCCTCTCTGTCTTCCTGGCTCACTTCACCTTTCCTCCTCTCTCTCTCTCTCTCTCTCTCTGTGTCTCTCCCTCCTCTACCTTGCTTTTCTCTCTGTCTCTCTTCTTCCTCTCCCCTTTCCAGGCTCTGCCTCCCCAGAATTTAAACTTTCTCAGGCTTCTCTCCTGACTCCATGGCCCCCTCCCTGCCACCCCTGTCCTGCTCCTCCCTCTTATGGTCCATGTGCTTCAGTCCGGGCTTCTCACCCCCTGCACCTTGGCCTCCATCCCCACTGTGCTGTCGGCTCCCTGCTGAGGCCCCCACTGGCCTCCTGGATGCAGACCCCCCAGCTGTGTGCACCTGGCTCCCCTGTCCCCACCCACTACCCTGTCTCACCTCCACAAGGGCTCCCCTCTACCCGCACCACCCTTTCCTGCTTCCCTTGATGGTGAAATATCCATAATGTAAAATGTGCCATTCTAACCATTTTTAAGTGTGCAGTTCAGTGGCATTAAGTGCATTTCACATGGTTGTGCAATCACACCACCACCTTCAGGACTTTCTCATCTTCCCAAACTGAAATTCTGCCTCCTTGAGACACTGACTCCCCATTCCCCTCCCCAGCCCCTAGTGACATGTTTAACTTTTCATCTCCATGAATTTTTCTCTTCTAGGGGGCTCATATTAGTGGAATCAAACAGTATTTGTCCTGCGGGTAAGGTGGGTATAGCTCAGTGGTAGAGCACACGCTTAGCTTGCATGAGGTCCTGGGTTCAATCCTCACTTCCTTCCATTAAGAAAAACAAAACAAAACAAAACACTTAAAAATAAATAAGTAAATAAAAAGAAAATGGCTAAGAAGAAAAAAAAAACAGTATTTGTCCTTTTGTGTCTGGCTTATTTCACTGAGCGTAATGCTCTCAAGTTTATCCATGGTGGAGCAGGTGTCAGGGTGCCCTTCCTTTTTAAGGCTGAATAATGTGAATAATATTCCACTGCGTGTGGGTGGACCACGTTTTGTTCGTCCATTTATCTGTCGACGGACACTTGGGTTGTGTCCATCTTTTGGCTATTGTGATAACGCTGATATGAACACGGGTGTGCAAATACCTGTTTGAGTCCTTGATTTCAATCCCTTTGGGTAACAGCTGCTGGAGAGTTTAAGCCTAAACCTGAGAATGGATCTTGTTTTTAGCGTCAAGAGATGGTTTTTATTTCGGATTGTAGCTGCTATCACTTTCATAGCCACTAGAGGGCAGTACTTTCCCAGGGCGTCTCCAGCAAAGACTACAAGGAAACCGACCTCCCCACCCCTCAAATATATTGTGGAAGGAATTTCAAGGCTACTTTTACAACTTAGGGTTAAAAACCTGCTTTAAAAAAAATCTAAGACAGGAAATTTGGAAGACGTGTAAGAAAAGACAAAAACATATGATTATATATAAACCTACAAAATTTTAGGGGAATAGTATTATAAACCAAAACAATAAGATCAATTAGCTGTTTGAGAATGGTGCGTACCTTTATATACAAATGTAAAGAGTTTCTACACATTGGTGAGAAAAAGACAAAGAAGATAAACAGGAAATTTAGAAAAGTTATGAAGAGGCCCTTCCCTGAACCAAGTGCCAAAGAACACGTGAAAGTGTAGTCACGGGAGCCCAGAGAGTGTGCACTTCAGTAACAGTGAGGGATCACTTCACACCCAAGCAAGTGGGAAAAACGACAACAACAAAAGAGTGGAAACACGTATTTAATTATCATCTTACTGTAGTTGAAATTGTAGCGGAAATCAGGAAATTGGTGAAGTCCTACAGGTTTAATTTGTCCCTGATATTGGAAATCCAATATTTTCTAAAATTGAACAAAGGTTTTTTTCAAGCAATTGTCATAAAATATGCTTTAGAAAGTGATAAAAATGTTAAAAAATGGTAACACCTACTGCTGACAGAGATGCAGAGAAAAGGGTACTGGTACATATTATCATATACTTAAGAAACTCTTCCCCTATCTTGGCTAGATCGTAAACAGCTGAGGCTGCCTGGGTGAAAATTAATAAATAGAAACCTCATCAAAAATGGAGTCAGGAGGCCAGAAGGAGGAGCTCTCATGCCCTATCACTCTGTGTCAATCGCATCACCAGCAGGAAAAGGTATTCCTTTGCATCCCCAGCAGAAAGAAGGTTACTGCTTTGCTAGCCAGCAGGGCGAAGGAGGGATTTCTTCTTGCCCAGCAACAGCTCAGCCAATGAGAGTCTGTCACAACTCAGCCAATAAAAAGCCATGATACTTCGAGCTCCCCAGTTTCCTCCAATGGACTTTTGGTTCATAACAGCCCCACCCAACTTCCCCTTCTCTATAAAAGAAGGTTCCTCTTCTTCGTTCTTTGGATTTGCCTGTGATTTGACGTTGGTTGTGTGTTCCAAATTTCTTTGCTGTACCTGAATAAACCCATTTTGCTGATAAAATAACTGATTGTTTGATTGTTTGAGGTCAACACCCCTTAGCATCTCTGTCATGCTCCCTGGCATCCTGTTTCAGAAGTAGAGCTTACATTCTAGGATTTCCCATCCCATTTCATGTAAGACCCAAGGAGGAAGATACCCAATAGGGTCCCATTTTCTGAGTATAGGCTCCCCATTTTTTCAGTGTTTAAAAACTGAGACATGACTTACATATCGTAAAATTCAGTTCTTTTAGCTTACAGTTCAATGAGTTTAAAAAAAATTTTTTAGTTGAGTATAGCCAATTACAATGTGTCAATCTCGTGTACAGCATAATGTCCCAGTTTTGCATATATATATACATATATTCATTTTCACATTCTTTGTCATTAAAGGTTAATATAAGATTTTGAATATAGTTCTTTGTGCTATACAGAAGAAATTTGTTTTTTATCCATTTTTATATATAGTGGTTAACATTTGCAAATGTCAAACTCCCAAATTTATCGCTTGCATGAGTTTTGGCTAATCCAGACAGTCATATATCCACTATCATAATCAGGACATAGAACAATTCAGTTGCCCCCTACAAAGTCCCTCGTGCCTTTTTGCAGGCATCCTCTTTCCTTAGCCCTGGAAATCACTGATTTCTTCTCTGTCCCTATAGTTTTGTCTTTTCCAGGATATTATATAAACGGAATCACTCAGCTTTTTAGCTTTGTCTGACTACTTCCACTCAGTGTAATGCATTTGAGATTTGCCCATGTTGCTGTGTGTATCAGTGATTGCCTTTATCTCTGCGTGGTATTCCATTGCATGCCGTACCACTGTTTTGTTTATTTATTCACCCACTGAAGGGCATTTAGTTTGCATCCCCGTCAGCAATGTTTGAGAGTTCTGGTTGCCCCACAGCCTAGTCAGCACTTGGTGTTGTCACTTACTAATTTTAGCCTTTCCAGTTGCTCTGTAAGTGGTTTTTCATTGTGTTAGGGCCCCTTTATAGCATCAGAAAAAAATTTTAATGGTTACTTTTATCGATGTTGATTTCTTTCTTTTTTAATTGAAGTATAGTTAATTGATAACATTATATTAGCTTGATGTGTGCAACATAGTGATTCAATATTTTTATAGATCATACTCCATTTAAAGTTGTTATAAAATATTGGCTATATTCCCTGCAGTGTAAAATATATCCTTATAGCTTAATTATTTTATACCTAGTGGTTTGTGCCTCTTAATCGTCTACCCCTGTCCTGCCCCTCACCCCTTCCCTCTCCTCACTGGTAGCTACTAGTTTGTTGTCTATATCTGTAACATCAGAAAATGTGGATGATTTCTACTGGGGCTTTAAATATCCACAGATGGAGAGTGAAGGTGATAGAGCCTGCGGGGGTTAAGAGTGTGGGGGTCTGGGTTCTACTCCTGATTCTGCCAACTCCTTGCTGTGCACCTGTGTGGACAAGCAACTACCTCTGTGCTGCAGTTGCCCCTCTGTAACAGTCCCGTGTCGTAGGTTTAGATGAAATGATGCAGATAAAGGGCTCGGAACAGGATATGGCAGCAGTGTAGACAGCAGGCAGGCCTTCTCACAGCTTCCTCTGCCGACAGCTTTCCAGCCTCAGGGCCTTTGCACTTGCAAGTCCCTGTGTTGGAATATTTTTCTTCTGGTCCCCTTTCAACTGCATAACTCTGTGTGTGTGTGTGCGCAAAAAGCTAAAATTAGTCTATGGCCATACCACTCTGAACGTGTCTGATCTCCTTTGGTCTCGGAAGCTAAGCAGGATGGGGCTTGGTAAGTACTTGGATGGGAGACCACATGCGAATACGGAGTGCTGCAGGGTAAGTTTTGGAATATAAATACAACTATTTATTTGTTTGTTAAATACAACTATTTTTAAGTGAAAAACCAAAGCTAAGATTAGTTCATTAATGCCTTTCATCAATTTGTATTTTTGCAAAACAGCACCCACTCCTGCCCTTACAAAAATAGACCAGCATATACCCAGGACACATTATTTATTCAGACAGGAGAGGGTCCCTAGCATGCCTGTAGACTCAGCGTTGCCGGATAAAATACAGGCAACTGGACAGCTTATATTTTTATTTGCCAATTGTGGCAGCCCTTCTGGGGGACACTTTGGGGTGACCCCTGACCTCCTGGGGGCTGGTTTCCAAGTTGAGACGACACCGTGAGGTGGGGGAGGCTGGGCTCCTTCTCCTGCCGCCTCCTCACCGAGGACCCGCTCCTTCCCCTGCTGCTGAAACCCCAGAGAAACCACAGAGGACTTGAGAGTCTTCAACAGGAAAACCGCATCTTAATATAACCCAAGAAACCAACGTTCTCATAACGAGATGCCCACAGAAGCGTGGTATTGTATCCTTACATACTTCCAATTGGAAGATGCGTCCTGCAGTGGCTTCCAGGGCTGGTTACACATCGTACAAGACAGGTCACCACTCTGTGAGCACTTTCTCTGTGACTTACTGAATCTCCACAGCTACCCTGGGAGGTGGGTCCCAGTGGCCCCATTTTGCAGATGAGGAAACTGAGGGTCAGTGAGGTGAGGCCTTGTGACACCCTGCCCACCAGGGGCTGTGGTGGGCAGAACGTTTAGCGCATCTGCCTGATTAAGGGCACATTAAGAGAGACAGCCTCTGGGGAGCTGCGTCAGCCGCCAGGTTGGGGGTGCTGCCCATGCGCTTGTACTGCTGGCCCTGCCTGGCTCTGGGCTCATGTGGCTGGTGGCATGGATGGCCTCTGCCCAACCCGCACCCACGGGAGACACGCCAGGGGACGCAGCGCCATGCCCCAGCTGCTCCCTTCCCACCACTGCGTTCTCCACAAGGCTCCCCCAGCTCAGGTCTTCAGCCTTCCTGGACATCACTGGGGCACTGCTGTCCTCGCCAGCGTCTCACCATATGACTTCAAGTTCTGTGACTTCTTCCATCCAAAGCTCCCTCTTGAGGTTTGTTTGCGGCAGGGCAAGGGTCGACCTCGGCTGCTGGGAGGGGTACACAGAGGCTGGAGAGAGATGGGGCCAAAACCTACCTTCCAACGATCAGAGTCATCAACGGTGAGAGGTAGTGAGCATCCGGGCACCGGGACCATCCAAGCCCCCCACCCATGCTAGGGGGAGTTCGGCTTTTCACATTTAGACTCTAATTCTGCACTTTGCCCCGCTGGGAAAGTTTCTTTTTTGGCCCATGAAGATCATTTTGGCTAAGGAAACAGAAGACGTCTGTGTCCGCCCTCAGTGTGGACAGTGAAGAGCTACCAGGAAGTGCCTGGTAGCCGTCCACCCCCCTCAACCAGGGGACAGGGGTTAGGCCAGCAGCAGGCTGGCCCCTGCCTGGCACAGTCGGCCTGAAACCCACCTCCCTGTACAGGACAGTGAGTGTTATCTAGCAGGCATCTCTTCTGGACCAGACACTGTGCCACGTGCGGGAGGCCCCTGCAGAGCTCAGGTCTGCTGGGGAGACAGAGATCCGGGTGAGAACAGAGCAGCATAGCATGTGCTCCCGTGGGAGCCTGGGTGAACTCGGACTTGGGAGTCCAGGAAGGCCTCTTCTGGGAGTGATGCTCAGCAGACACTTGAAGGATGCCTGAGGCTGGGGGACCCTGGGACAAACTGTGGGGGAACCCAGAGTGATTCGTCCTGCCTGCAGCAATGAGAACCACAGAGGGAGAAGCCATAATGAAGGAAGCTGGAGGCAGAGGCCATGCTGTGCTGGGTCGGAGGATGTGGGTTTGGAAAGAATTTAGATTTTGCTGCCAGGGCAATGGGGGAGCCATGGGAGGCTTTATGCAGGGGGTGGCTGGCAAAGTCTAGGCTTTGTTTTAGAAAGATGCCCCTGGCTGGGTGAAGGGAGACTGGAGAGGGGGTGCCGCCAGGAAGGCGGAAGGCAGGTTAGCGGGGAGTGCTGTTACCCATGAGGAGAGAGCGGCCGCTTAGCACCAGCACAGGGAGGACAGACGGGGGTGGCTTTGAGGGGGATACAGGAGGCAGGACGAGCTGGATTTCGGGGCTGCCTCCTGGATCAGAGCCTGGTTCCCCAGCAGGCAGGCCCTGGGGGAGGCTCCTGGGTCAGCGCTCTGGACGCATGGCCTCAGTTCCCGCTAGTCTGTGGGTGTAACATCCCCGCCTGATTCCCACCATTTCCCCCTTTGCATTTCTTGTGCCTGGAATTTTCCAGCAACTCCTCCGGTCACGCTGGAAGGGAGAGGGCCGGGAAGAAGGCCCCCCACCCCAGCAGCTGGCCCACCAGGCAGAGGCTGCCCTGGGCTGACGCTCTTCCTTTTCCTCCGGGGGAGCCCGTGGCGGGGCGTCTGGGAACCCTGGAGGAAGGGCAGGGCGTCTCAGCCACAGGGAACTTTCTTCCCACGCCCTCCTGGACTCAGGGGTCAAGGAAGCCCAGGTCTGCGGGGGGTGGGGGGCTGGTCCTCTGGACACATGTGTGCACACGGCCCTGGGGTGTGCGTCTTGCCCGCTGGACGGAGCACATACTTCTGCTTCTGTGTGTGTTTCTTCGTTCATTCATTTGCCCACGACAGCTGGAACTGCAGTGACAGCGCCAGCCTGATTTAACGTTGTCCCCCTCCCTCACCCCATCTCTCAGCTTCTCTGCCTCCCCTCCAGCCACTCTGCAAACCTCCCCCCAGTTGTATTTTCTCTCCTGTCTGTATTTTCCTGCCACTGTCTGAAATCATTTCTTGCTTTGTATACATTGATCTGCCTTCTGCATTTGAAAGTAGGTTTTCTGGTTTTTTTTTTTGTGTGTGTGTGCCTTTTTCCTTTGTCCACTAGGCACACAGCAGGTGCTCAATAAATATTTGTTAAAAGGAGGAGCAAGCCCCTGTCCCGGGGGAAGTGACAGACAAAAAATAGATTAAGAACAGCAACAAGAATGTCTAACCTTTACTCACCATTTAAGGGATATTTATGGAATATGTCCCTGGCACTGGCACCAGCACCATTTGGAACTGGGACAGCAGCAGAGAATGAAGCCCACAGACATCCCTGTTTGGAGTGACCTTTTGAGAGGCAAGGGACAGAGAATAAAGATGAAGACCAAAGGAGGTTAAAGGAGTGAGACATTGGAATATCAGGGAGAAGGATGGCCTGGACAGAGGGAACAGCTTGTGCAAAGGTCCTGGGGCAGTGCTGTGCCTGTCTTGTTGGAGGACCAGCAAGGAGGCCTGTGTAGCTGGGGAAGGGTGAGCCGGGGGGGAAAGGAAGGAGGTGAGGGCAGGGGGAGGACAAGGACGTATGCAGGGCCTTGTGGACCGAGAAGAGGACTCAGGCTTTTACCCCTAGGGAGGTAAGAACCCGGGAGAGCTGTGGGCAGAGGAGGGACAGGACCTGATTCGAGTGCTCACACGCGCCCTCTGGTGGCTGATTCGGGGAGGACAGCTAGTGGGGGCGAGAGCCGGAGCCTGGATGAGAGCGTGGACCCGCTCCGGTCCAGGGGAGTAACTGAGATGCAGAAGACGGAGGAGCAGCCGGCTGCGGGGAAGGCCAGACTCTGGGTGTGAGCGTGCTGGGTGCGAGATACTCGCGGGACCCCCACGTAGGGGCGCTGAGCAGGCGGGAGAGCCCTCGGACTGGAGGCCCGAGGAGAGGCCTGGAGGCGCGTCTCTGTGGCCCTTTGACTCGTCCTCTCCCCTGGAGTCCTCCGGGGCTCTTCCCGCTACTTCGGGGATAAAAATCGTGCGGGGAAAGTGCGGGGGTTGGGGGGACGAGGGAGGTGGGGGCGCAAACGTGTGTGTGTGTCCACCAGCGTGTGCGCGTGTCCTGGGCGCGGCCTGTGTGCGTGTCTGCGAAACAGCCCACCCACCGTCGAAGCCTCACGCGGAAGTCGCCCCCCAGACTCCGAGCTCCCCCCACTCCCCCCCCCCCCGGCCCCGGTGGACCCCTTCGGGCACTGTGTCTCCCCGGCTCTTCTCCGCACCTGAGGTCTGTGTTGGCAGGAGGGCTGAGGTTCGCGTTCCGCACGTCCGCGGGGCAAGACCAGCTCGTTTTATTAACCCCCACGGACCCCAAGAGCCGCGCGCAGAGCGCCTCCGCGCTACACAAAGCGCTCAGTAGACGTTTGTGAGCCTGACAGCTCATCTCTGCATGTGTCGTGCATGTGCCTGTGTGTGCTGAGCACGTCAGAACGTGTGTCCGAGGCCAAGGTGCCTGCCACACGTGTCCCCGTGTGTCCTCCCACACGGGGGTACCTGCGTGCAGAGGAATCTGTGCGCTTCGGCCCGACAGGCGCATGCACGCACCTGAGCCCGCGTGGCTGTGTTGGGGCGTGTCCGTGAGCGTGTGATCGCACGGTGCCCCCCTGTACCCAGGCATGTCGGTGTGTGTGTTTGCATGGGTGATCTGAGAGTATTCTTGTCTGCGTGCTTACTAATGTGCAGAAGTGTGCGTGTGTCCACGCCGACACATGCGTTTCCCCAGCGTGCCTGAGTGTGTACCCATGTGAGTGTGAGTGCGTCACCCACGTGAGTGTGAGTGCCTCCGTGTGTGGCACCCATGTGCCTTCAGTGCTGTCCTGTCCTGATCCAGGGGATCTCCTGACCTGCAGCACTGGCTCATGTCAGACCCCGCTAGGAGCTTGGCCCCACGTGACTTCCTCTCTCCCCCAACCTTGACCCCGAGCCCCTCTGGCCACCCCCCAAGGCAAACTCTCCTTCAAAGAACCGGGATGCAGTGGAGGAAATTCCTTCTGGCAGCTTCCGGGCCTCCCGGTGGCTCCCATGGAGGGATCAAGAGCCATCTGGTGTGGGAACAATCTTCTTGGAAGGGGCTCCTGGCTCCCAGGGGGCAAGACCTGGGCCCACAAATACCGAGATGTTCAGGAGCTGATTCCGCCGGTGTGATCCAGCTCCACCACCTAACTGCTGGGTTCCCACGGGGAACTGGCTGATAGGAACAAAATAGACACGTGCTATCGGGCAGCTGGTGTGTACCCGGATGGCGCATCTGGGAGGCTTTGGGACAAAACCCTCAGCACACCCTGAGAGGCATTGTCAACAGTGTCCCCATTTCAGAGCTGGGGAGACCCAGAGGGATTTAAGTCAAATTTGGGTAACTCTGAGCCAGTGGCTCTTAACTGGGGGGTGATTTTGTCCCCCAGGGACATGACAGGAGATGGTTTTGAGTGTCACGTCTGCAGAAGGGGATGCTCCTGTCAGCTAGTGAGTAGAGGCCAGGGGTGCCACTAAACATCTTACAAGGCAAGGACAGCACCCCCCACACCTTCCCCAGCCACAGCAAAGAGTGAGCCAGCCTCAGATGTCGGAAGTGCTGAGGCTGAGAAACTCTCCAGTGAGGGTTTTGGGGAACAGGCAGGATCCCAGAGCATGGGCTGAATTTGGAGACACAAAGGGTATCTCAGGTGCAGAAGCCTTGATGGATGCTTCAGCACAAAAGAACAGATGACTAGCCAGTGAGCCCACGAAAGACGCCCAGCTTCCTTAGTCATTGGGAAAATGCAAATTAGAACCACCACGAGACACCACAACACACCCACCAGGATGGCCAAAGTGGACATTTCCAAAGATACCAAATGTTGGCAAAATCATGGAGCAACTGGAACCCTCCACGCTTTTGCTAGTGGTGCTAGTGGTTAGATGGTGAAATCACATTCTGTCGGTCACACCAAGTCATAAATTCACACGGCTGGCCCAGATTCCCTGGCTAGGGAAGAGGATTCCACTTCCTGACAGACTGACGAGCAGAGAATTACAGTCGTGTTTTCTGATCAAGCAGAACAGAGCTGCTCAGCCTTACGACCCAGGGCTTAGGGCTCATGATGCCCCACCATTCAGGATCTTAAGTCTCTGGTTGGCACAGGCGTCCATTAAACTGTCAATCCTTTGGCTTCTTAAGAATCCTGTACTCTCGGCAGTCACTGCAGTGTGTCTTAAATGCAGTGTGTGCCTTAAATGCAGTGTGTGCCTACAAGTATTTTGAATAAAGATTAGAAAAAATTTTATGGAAGTGTAGTTGACTTACAGTGTTAGTTTCAGGTGTATGGCAAAGTGATTCTGTTATGCAGAATAAAGATGTTTTGGGGCAGGGAGGGTATAGCTAACGTGGTAGAGTGTGTGCTTAGCACGCACGAGGTCCTGGATTCAACCCCCAGCATCTCCTCTGAAGATAAAATAAATAAATAAAAACCTAATTACCACCCCCACCATGTACAAAAAATAAATAGAAGTTTAAAAAAATTCTTAAAAAAAAGAATTCTTAAAAAAAAGATGTTTTGAACAGTTTCTTTCTTTTTTCCCTTTCTTTTCTTCTTCCCTTCCCCCTCCCCCTCCCCCCTGCCCCTCCTCCCCTCCTCTTCCTCCTCCCCCTCATCCTTCTTCTCCTTTGTTGTTCCTTTCCTGAGCTTGGCTATTGTGTGAAAAAAAGTCACTGACATCTGACAGAGGCTTCCTGGGGAACTGGGAAACTGGTGGTGACTCCAGCCCTGTTCCCGGCAGGTGGGTGTGGGTGAAGGCAGGGCCGCGTCTGAGGACCTGAGGAAAGAGGATGCATCCACTGGTCAGGGCCTTCCCAGCAGGGTCTTCCTGAGCCAGGCCCTGGAGAGGTTCCCACAGCTGACTGTCCCTCAGCCACGCCTCAAGGCCAGGGAACTTCCCAAAATTCAGCCTCCAGCTCAGCAAAGATGGCTCCCACCTCTTTGAATGCAGTCCTAACAATCTTTATATTTATGGAGTATGGGCTGGGTGCCAGGCCCAAGGCTGAGGTGCTATAAACGCTGTTTTACATTTTCTTCCCAACAAACCGGACCCTTCTCCTCCTGCTCCTGGCCCTCCAGCCTCACCAGCTGCCTCTTTTGTCCTTCAGACAGACCTCTCTCCAGCCTCAGGGCCTTTGCACTTGCTATTAATGTCTCCCCAGGGCGCTGTTCCCTCCTAGATCTTCATGGCTGTCCCTTCTCACTCACTGGGTCTTAGGTCAAGTGTTCCCCATTTTCCAAAGAGGAATCACTGGCCTCATCACTCACTGTCACATCACTTGACCCTATTTTCTTTATTACATTCATGACTCTGAATTTCTTCATGGTTACCGGGCTTGTTCTTTCTCTGCAGCTGGAATGGGAGCTTTGTGTGGTCAGGGTCTTGGCCAGTCTATTTCCAACTGAATCCCAAACTCCACTACTTACCATCCATGTGGGCAAGCAATTTAACATCTCCATCTCTCCTTTTTCTGGTCTATAAAATAGGTATGATCATGTTTCTTAATTCTGAGTAAACCCACGGGAAGTGCTTAGAATTCAGTGTCTGGCACACGTGGGCTCAAAAGTTGTTCATTATCTTGATCAAGCACTCAAAGAAATCTCGGAAGGAAGGATGGAAGAGCCCGTGGGCATACAGCTCCATTAATGCAAGGATTCATTCGTTCAACAGAAATATGTTGAGAACCTGCCATGTATTAACTACAAAGGAGAGGCACAGACCAGGAAGTTCACACCAGAGAGGCTGAAGTTCAAAGGTGACAGTAATCACGATGCCACGGAGTCAATGCCGAGCACGTGCCACATGCCAGCCTCGCTGAATCTCCATCCCCTCCCCGGGAGGTGTTTTCATTTTCCAGGTGAGGTGGTCGAGGCTCAGAGAAAGTAGGTATCTTCCCCTCAAGCACACAGTCTGTAGGTGGCTCGAACACTCTCTACTTGGTTCCTTTCCAATGCACTGCTTTCCCTTGTCAACTGAGATTTGTTTAAAAAAAATCAAAACAATATGACAATCTAATTAAAAAAATGTATAGTGAAATTAAATAGACATTTCTCCAAAGAAATATCCAAATGGTCAACAAGTCCAGGAAAAGGTGCTGAACGTGGCTAGTCGTCAGGAAATGCCAATCAAAACCACACTGAGATAGCACCTCACAGCTGTTAGAATGGCTGTTACCAAAAAGACAAGCGGTAACAAGTGTTGGCGAGGATGTGGGGAGAAGGGAGCCCCAGGCACTGCAGGCGGGAACGTCAACCGGTCCAGCCGCTGTGGAAAACAGTAGGGTGGTTCCCCTCAAAACTAAAAATAGAAATACTATATGGCCCAGTAATTCCACTTCTGAGTAACCACCCAAAGGAAATGAAGACAGAATATAAGAGAGATATCTACACGCCCATGTTTATTGCTGCGCTGCTCACAGTGGCCGAGATACGGAAACAACCTAGATGCCCGTTGATGGATGAATGGATAAAAAAGATATGGCATAAAAACATATTATTCACCCATGAGAAAGAAGGACACCTTGTCATTTACCGCAACATGCATGGGCCTTGAGCACATTATACTAAGTGAGATAAATCAGAGAAAGGCAGGTACTGTATGATACCGCTTGTAAAAACAGAGCGAAACGCTGGTTTCCCGGGGATGGGGGATAGAGGGAGAGGGCAGATATTAAAGGGCACAGACTTGCAGCGGCAGCAAGGAAAGCCCTAGGGAACTAAGGCACACTGTGGTGAGTACAGACGGCAGCGCTGCGTTAGGTGAAGGATGTGTAGGTGCGCACGGGCGTAACAGCCTGAAGCGGGAGCAACCCAGGTGCCCACTGAGGGCCGTCTGGTGAACAAACGTGGCCTCTGCATACCAGGGGGTGTTGTCCAGGCTTAAAAAGGAAGGAAATTCTGACATTGGCCATAACATGGATGGACCTTGAAGACACGATGGTCAGTGAAATAAGCCAGTCACAAAACCCCAAAATACTGTGTGATCCCACTTATACGAGGTCCCCAGAGGAGCCAAATTCATAGAGACAGAAAGCAGGGTGGTGGGGCCAGGGGCTGGGGAGGGGGAGGGGGAGCCAGTGTTTCACGGGGACAGAGGTTCAGTTTGGGAAGATGAAAAAGTTCTGGAGGCGGATGGTGGGGAAGGTTGTACGACATTGAAAGCGTTCTTAACGCCATGGAACTGTACACTTATCAACGACTGAAATGGTGATTTGTGTGCTATGTGGATTTTACCAGAATTAAAAAACATGACAAAACAGAATGCAGAGGCCACCTGCCCGTATCTGTGAGGGTGACCGAGTCAGTTGGGCCAGGGCTGGAGGCCAAATCACAACCCCTGGGTCAGGGAGGTTGGGGTGAGTTTAGGAAGATGATTCTGACTGAGGGTCCCAACAGGGTCACTGTGTGGACAGAGTAGTGGCAGGGGAAATGGAGAGACCAAAGGGCTTTTAGCATCTCTGAAGAGGGTCTGAGCTCAGCTCAGAAAATGCCACTTGGCACTTCTTCCGACTACAGGTGGGAGAGATGCTGGGCATCAGGGGAGGCTTCCTGGAGGAGGAAGCCACAGCTTGGTGTAGCATATTACAATTTTGTGATTTGTAAGAAGAAATACACATTTGGTCTTTGTTCCATTTCTGGTGCAGAGCTCCTAAAATGCTTGGAATTTCCTGTGATGAGAGCATAAAGGTGTCTTTTGTTATGTTAATGAGGTGACCTTGGAAAGCCCCTAGGTCGACAAAGGATGGGGGCTGGTCCCCAGGAGAAACAACCAGGTGATTAGAAGGTTGGAACTCTCAATCTCAGCCCCTGACCTCTGGGGAGGAGACAGAGGCTGGAGGTTGAATCAATCACCCCACACCTTGGCGGGTGCATCTCTTCCATCTGGCTCTTCCTGAGTTATTTCCTTTTATAATAAACCAGTAATCTGGTAAGTAAAATGTTTCTCTGAGCTCTGTGAGCAGCTCTAGCAAATTAATCAAACCCCAGGAGGGGTGCCTGGGAACTTCTGATCTATAAGCAGTTCGGCCAGAAGGACAGGTGACAACCTGGATTTACAATTGGCACCTGAAGGTGGGGGAGGGACAGTTTTGTGGGGCTGAGCTCTTAACCTGTGGGATCTGACTGCCATCTCGATAGATAGCGTCAGAACTGAGTCAAATTGCCGGACACCCAGCTGCTGTCTGAGAATTGCTTGGGGAGAAAACCCCCCACTTGGAGACTGGTGTCACAGTCATACATATGTGCCCATCAGGCTTGGCTACACTGATGCGCTGTGTGATCTTGGGCAGCTCCTAACGTTCTGATGTTCCCAGCCTAGTGTTCCCAGCCTTCATCCCCGATGGGATCTCTTGGCTGCTGTGTTTGAGATTCTTTGCTAAAACGAGGTTGAAGCAGTGATTAGATTTAGAGAGGCAAGCAGACTCTAGAATGCCACCCTCCCCTCCAGAAGTGGCTCCCTTCTGGGATTCACATCCTCGTGGAAGCCGCTCCTTTGAGTGGGAGCTCAGTCTGTGACTTGCTTCTAACCAACAGAACATGGCAGAAGTGATGGGATGCTTGAGACTATGCGCTCAGGATTCTGTGATGTTAAAACGGTAGGGATCTCTCCCTCCCTCTTTCCCTCCCTTCCTCTCTCTCTCTCTCTCTCAACCTTGATGGCTTTGAAGAAGCCAGCTGCCAAGCTGTGAGCTACCCTAGGGCCACAGGGCATGGGACTGAGGGTGTCCCCTGGCCAACAGCCAGCAAGAACAGGCACTTATCCCAATGCCTGCAAGGAACTGAACGCTGCAAAGGAGAACTCCACCCTAGCCGGCAGCTTGACTGAAGCCTCGCAGAGCACCCAGCTAAGCTGTGTCTGGACTGCTGACCTACGGAACCCGTGAGCCAGTAAATGAGGGTTGTTTTGAACTGCTAAGTGTGCAGTAATATTGAAAACATGTGCCCACTTGTTCTTTGAGGAAATTACTATGTAGTCACAACTCACCAATGCAATTCTTGGAGCCTGGGCTTGGATGGTCTTGTCTCATGACACTGATGACTCGGAATGAAAACACACAGCCTGTCACTTCGGGGTTTGTGTGTGTGTGTGTGTGTGTGTGTGCGTCTGTGTGAAATTAAGACATTATCTGTCCAAAAGTCGTCTCTGTATCTGGCACACAGTAGGTACTTTATTACTAGTAAACTCAGAAGGTGAGCTTAGAGACCAAGCTTCATGCAAGATCATACTGACTTCTTGTTTTTTTAATTTTAATACCATTAAAAAAATTTACACACGTCATGTGTACTTACATTGTGAAAAAATGCAAGAGCGGATAAAGGGAATAACAAAAAAGCCGGCTGTGATTTTACGTCAACATTTTGGTACACGTAGCCAGAGTTCTTATCAATGTCTATAGAACAAATGTTTAACAGCAAGTTTCTACTGTCTAGCACAGGGCACTGTATTCAGTATCTTATAGTGACCTAGAATGAAAAAGAATATGAAAAAGAATATTTGTATGTACACAATTGACTGAAACACCAGAAATTGACACAACATTGTAAACTGACTAGACTTCAATGAAAAAAAAGAAAAAAATAATTCTACCAGTAATAAATGACCCAATAAATTAGATTTAAGAAAATAAATAAATGTTTAAACGGTCTTTAAAAATATATTTGGTAAATAATTTTTAGATTTACAGAAAAGTGGTTAAAGCCTAAAGTTACTGCCTTATACAACCATGGAACTGCGATCAAAACAAAGAAATTAGCATCATGGTACGTAACTATTAACTAAACTATAAACTTTCTTTGAATTTCATCAGTTTTTCCACGAACGTCCTTTTTCTGTTCCAGGGTTCAAGCCAGGATCCCATATGGAATATATTCCATGGTTTACGGTGTCGGGTCTCAGATACTATACAATTAGGTTGTACTGAATGATGTATTCTTATGTGCTATGCTATGGTTACTGCCTGTATGTAAAGTTCTCTGCATGTACTCTTCATTAAGATGGATGATTCTTTAAAAACTTTTAGGTTGATTGGGGTATGATGCAAACACAGTAAGATTCTCCCAGTTTCGTCTGTAATTTTTGTTTTTGGTTTTGACAAATACAAGCCGTATATAACCACTGTCATAATCAAGATATGGAATATTCCATCGTCTGCCCAGATTCCTGCAGGCTCTTTCGCAGTCAACTTCTTTCCTCCACCCACATCCCTGGAAACCACTGTTCTGATGTCTGTTACTGTTACTATAGCCTTGCTTTTTCCAGAATATCATATAAATGGAGGTACGCACGATTTAGTTCCTTGAACCTGGCATCTTTCACTCGGCAAAAAGCATTTGAGATTCTGTAGCTGTGTGTGTCTGTCATTTGTTCCTTTCTGCTGTTGAGAAACATTTTAGGATTTGGCTTAAGCCGCAGTTTATTCATTCACCTGTGGAAGGACATTTGGGTAGCTTCCAGTTTCTGGCAGTTATAAATAAAGCCACTATACACAGTCACACCCATAAGGGTTGTTTTTGGTGAACATAGTTTTCATTTCTTTTGAGTGAATAGCTACTCTTGGGTCACAGAAATGAATCTTCGGAAGACTTCAGGGTAGAATGGTGTGTATATTTTATACCTAAAATAAAATCGATCTCAGAAAAGATGGACCCAATTTATTCTTTTACATGCTATGCACGAATTTCCTTGTTTTCCAATATTCTCACGGCACTGGGTATTAATATGCTTTCCCAAACTGATAGACAAATACTGCATCTCATTTTAACTTGTAAAATTTTTTTGTTTAAACATTTTTTTGATTTATTATTTTTGAAAATTGAAGTATAGTCGGTTTGCAATGCTATGTTAATTTCTGGTGTACAGCATAGTGATTGAGTTATACATACAAGGTCCTTCTGAAGAACACTGGGAACTATAGTCAGTACCTTGTAATAGCCTATAATGAAAAATAATAGGAAAAGAAATTTAATTTGTAAAATTTTGATGCCTAATGAAGTTATGTATTCTTTTTTTTTTTTTTAACTGAAATATAGTCAGTTTACCATGTGTCAATTTCCGGTGTACAGCATCATATTTCAGTCATACATACACATACATATGTTTGTTTTCACATTCTTTTTCATTCTAGGTTACTATAAGATATTGAATAGAATTCCCTGTGCTCTGTAGTAGAAACTTGTGGCTTATCTATTTCATATGTAGTAGTCAGTATCTGCATATTTGAGCATTCTTTATGTGTCTTTTGGTCATTTGTCTTTTGTCTTTTCTTTATTAATTCCTAAGATTTCTCACATATAAAGCTTCCTTTAGCCTTTTCAAGTTTTCCCTTTGTCTTTTAACTTTTTGAAAATAGTTTTGGCTCCCCCCAGAACTTTAAAATTTTTATCTAGTCAAATTTCTCAGTCTTTTCTTTTATTATTTACGCCTTTGGTAAATATTCATTTTGTATTTTCTTCTTGTGGTGTGTGAGTGCAATTTTTTTTTTTTTTTTTTACATTTAACTTCTCTATCCATCTGGAATTTATTTGGTTGTGAGGGTTGAAATGAAGGTCAAATGTAGCTTTTTTTCCAAATGTTTAGTCAGTTGTCCCAGATCCATTTTATTGAATAAGTAGCCGTTTGCATTCTGATTTGAAGTTCCTCATTTATAAATGCAAATAATAATTTATATTTGGGTCTATTTAAGGATTTTTTCTGTTCTTTTCTATAAATTTGTCTTTTTTTGGTTATCTGTGCTGTAACAACATCTTCATAATATTCTTCTCATTCAGGAATATTTATTTGTTTAGTTTTTTATATCCCTTAAAATTTTCATGATTTCATTCACATTAACTCTATATAGCTATGATCAAATTTATTCCTAGCTTGTACATATTTTGGGTTGCTATTATAAAATGAGTCATTTCCCAAGAATATTTTTTTGGTGATCGCTAGTCTGTAAGAAACTGATTAGTATTTGTGTATTTTGTTGTTCTCTGTTGCCTTCCTGACTTCCTGTTAACTTGAATAGTTTTTCAGCTAGATTTTCTAGGGCAAACAAGATTATTACCTGTAAATACAGATTATTTGATCTCCTATCCTCTTTTTTTTGGGGTAGGACAATTAGGTTTACTTATTTATTATTAGTACTATTTATTATTATTTTTTATTTAACAGAGGTCCTGGGGATCAAACCTATGACTTCATGCATGCTAAGCATGCTCCCTGCCACTGAGCTATACCCTCCTCCCTTCCTTTCCTCTTGATATTTAATTTTTCTTGTTTCATTGTGATGGTTAGAACATCCAAATGTCAACTAATAATGGGGACATATCCTTTCCTTAATTGTAACAAGTAAGCTTATGTTTCTCTGTTAAACAAAATAGACTGGTTGAGATAAAACAACTCACTGTCACGAAAGTATTATATATGGTTTCATATTTATCAATTCGCAGCAATAACTACCATTTGTGAGGTTCTATCTGCCAGTCACTTTTCTAAGCGTTTTATAGAACTGTTTAATTTAATTCTTTCAAACAGCCCTGAGAGGTAGGTACTATTACTATTCCTATTTTCATAGGAGGAAATGTAGGTTCAGAGAACTCAAGAAAAACGAGCCAGTGGAAGAATCCAGATTAAAAAAAGGGAACAGAACTTCTGAGCCTCTTTGTTTAGCCGTGTGCTGTCACGTCCCCCCCGGACAACAAAAATGTTCTTGCATTACTAACTTAATAAATTTTTCTATCAGGAATGGATCGAGATTTTTATCAAATAACTTTCTGACTACTCTGGTGGTGAGCATCTACTGTTTTTTCTCTTAGTTACTGAGAGTGAGTTTTATTTAAAAGACTTTTCAGTGTTCAGTAGAGAGCTGGTTAGTTGTGGGGTGGGTGGGGTGGGGCGGGAGTTCTGACAAGCATTTAATAATTTCTGTGGTGTAAATACTCTTCCCACGGATGACTTCAAGCTACCAACGTGGTATCGCCGAGTGAGGAGACGGGAGGAAATGCACCCTGTTGCTTCTTGTGACTCAGCAGCCAACACTGATTCATACTTGCATTCCCAGCATAAATCTCGACAGTCATGGCAAATGATTATTTTAACACATACATGTACAACAGAGTGCATATACTATCGTACTGTCTGTCACATAACATCCCTAGTGGGTTACGCAGGAGACCTTGTAATCAAGCACATTAATATTTCAGCAGCAAAAAATAAAATGCAGGAATACTCACATTTTCTGTCATCAACATAAAGAGGCTCTCATGCCTTTGGGTCACGTTGGTTACCAACTTAGTTTTGATGCCAAACTTAGCCAAAACATTCACTTTGCCGAGCGTTTTGGTTTTTCAGAATTATGGATGAGAGTGTGGGAAAAAAAAAGAGTCTGTGAACCTGGGTTTTATTTAGTACTTTTGCTCTTTTTTGGGGGTGTGTTTAGTCTTCAAACATTTTTTTCTAGGTTGTCAGGTTTTGTATCAGGGTCGGGCTGTTTATGGAATGATTAGCAAATTTTCCATCTAGCTTAGAAATCTTTACCTATTTCTTGAACTTTTGAAGCTTGAACTTTCAAAGGTTAAATGGCATAACCATTTGAGATTGACCTTTTGGGGAGGGGTTATTTTTTTATAACATCTTTAGTTTTTTCCCATCATGATTTATTTATTCAGTCAGATGTTTTATTCCTTCTTGAGTTAATGTTGGTAATGCATATATTTGTAGAAAGCTCAATTTCACTTTAGTTTTTTATATCCCTAAAAATTTTTATGATTTCATTCACATTTATGAGAAATTCTTCGATTTTTTCAGCCTAGAGTTGTATGTCATATTTTTTAATTTAAAAAATCCCTTCATATCTCGTTTTAGGTAACTGTGCTTGATTTCTGTATTTCTTGAATAAACTGGCTAGAGATATGACTCTTCGGTTCCTGAATTCCTTTCTTTATTCTAATATTTTTATGTGTTCTCATTGGTGGAGAACTGGTTTGTTACTCATTATGAATTCCTTCCTCAGCTTGCTTTATTTCTCCCTTTCTGACTTCTTGAATTAAATGCTTCAGCAGTTCATTTATTTCCGCAGCAGCGCAGTGGAGGGAGGTGTTAATTTCATGAAGTGTAGGAGAGAGGAGAGTCAGGGGATGGAAACTTTAAGCTGGGCTTTGATGGATGACTAGGAGTTTTCTAGATGGAGAAGAGGTTCTTTCCAGCTGAGACACCAGCCACAGAGGGATGAAAGGCCAGGTGTGTCCTAGAACGGATCACTGGCACGGTGCGGTTAAGCAGACAAATGAATGGCATTTGTAATAATATATTTATTATTTTCATAATGTAATATAATCAGTACATTTATGACATAATTGAATAAACAAAATGTTTAATAAATATATCATAATACATATTCGTATATTTATTTGTATGATTGTTTGATCCAGCTGTAAGCTCCGTGAAGGCAGAGACCAAAGTTTTCTACTGCCAACTTGAGGAACTGGTCCGAAGTGGGCGCTCCATAAATATTTGTGCAGGAAACAATAAATTCCCAGAATGCCTGTTGTGCGCCAAGACTCCTTCCACCTACCGGGGACACAGTGATGCTGGAAGACCTCCTAAGGCTGGAACATGGGGAGCCAGAGGCAGGTGGTAGGAGGTCAGCAGAGGGAGCCAGGAGCTGCCTTGCCAGCCCTCCGGAGACCCGGGAGGGACCCCAGGTGGGAAAAGTCCCATGGCTGCAGTGTTAAGAACGGCCTCTAGGGGGCAGGAGCGGGAGCTGGGTGTTCGGGGAGGAGGCGCTTCGTGGTACAGGTGGGAGATGAAGGATCCAGATGGATGGAAATGATCCTCTTTGGCAGCTGTGTGTGTAGCAGAGCCCCTTTGGACTAAATGCATCTCCATTGTTTTTGTTTTTAGTGGCTTTGTTAAGGCATAACGGACGTACGATAAACGGCACATATTTAAAGTCAAATTTTTGATGCGTTCTGACGTACATACTTGCACAACCATAAAATCATCACCATAATTAAGATAATTACCTAGACTCAAGTAAATAAATAATACCCATAACATTTTGCCAAAATGGAGTTGTCCTATGCATAATTTGTGCAATAAAACCCCCATAATAATAGATTGTTTTCATCTTTCCATGTCGTTACCTGGAGGGGGCCGGAAAGGCAACCCGCCGCTTCTGAGGATGGTATAATATCCCACAGAAGGACTTGGCAAACTTTTTTCTTTAAGAGGCAGAGAGTAAATGTGAAGGCATTATGGATCAGATTGATGGTCTCTGTTGCAATTAAAACTCTGCTGTTGTAGTGCAAAGTGGTCACAGACCATGGAGAGACGGGCGAGCATCACTGTGTGCCAATAAAACCTTGTGTAGGAAAACCAGCCCCTGTTCTACGCTGTGAATGTTCTTTAGTGTTTATTTACCTAGTTCTCTGCTGATGGACAGTTGGATTGCTCCCTCTCCCACCCTCTCTTTCAAGGGATGCTGCTGCAAACACGTGCCAGGGAGCCAAGGGATGTCAGAGGCACAAGACAGGAGGGGGCTACATCCCTAAATCATCAGCCGTCAACCCAGAGCTCCCATTTTACAGAAGTAGAAACTGAGGTCTGGAAAGAGACAGTCACATAAATGAGCAGGAAGGGACTAAAACATTGGGCTGTACTTGCTATAGCAGCTGGCGTTATCCTAACGCAGCGGTTCTCACCTGGAGGTCATTTTGCCTTCCAGGGGACATCTGGCCGAGTCTGGAGACACTGTTGACTGTCACAACCGCGGAGGAGAGTGCTCCTGACACTCAACGTGTCCCCAAACAGAACTCAGCATCTTCATTCACTTAACACACTGCTGATGAAAGGGTGAAACAATGGAAACAATTTGGATTCTGATTCTGCTGAATTTTGGAATGCTGGAGCCACCCCACATCAAACCTCCTTGTTCTATGAGATAATATGTTCCCTTAAATGATCTTTTAAAATGAAAGGCAGTTGTCTAGGTTGTATATTGCGGTATGATTACCACCACGGCGTTAAGCTAACACATTTGTCACATTACATAATTATCATTTCCCTTTTTTTCTTCTTTGTGGTGGGAATAATTAAGGAAGCAACCCTCAGCAACTCTGAAGTTTATAATACAGTATCGCTGACTATCATCACTATGCTGTACATTAGATCTCTAGGTGTATTTATCCACTATAAGTTAGTTGCAAGTATGAACCCTTAAACAACGTCTCCTCAGCTCCCACCCCCACCCCCACCTCTGGTAACCGCCACTCTCCTCTCTGTTTTTCCGAGTACAGCTTTTTTAGATTCCACATAGAAGTGAGATCATACAGTATTTGTCCCTTAAGATTTAAGTCACTTCCAGTTGGAGTCTCTAACACTAGCAGCTGTTAGCATCTCACTAACACACGTCTCTGCTCTCAGCTTACAATCCCAATGGAGACATTAACAAAAGAACTGACAGAGAAAAATACCTGGGGCAGAGGTGAGCCTTGGGCGTTGCAACAGCATGGTTCATGGGGCTGAAGGAGAGAGCTTTGTAAGCAGAAGACACAGCCCGTGCAAAGACTGTGAGGCTGGAAAAAGGTTTTTCCATTCACCTCTGCAAAAAGTTGGGAATGGCCAGAGGCAAAGGCATGTGCTGCACTGAGAAGTGAAAATAAGATACTGAGCTAGACAGGAGCCTTGAATGTGGTGCTTAGGCGAACTCAGATTTTCAGCCTGAGGGCAGTGGAGCATCATGGAAGGTTTCTAGCTGGGGAGTAAGAAGGTCAGAGCCTCTGTAGAAGAGTGCATGACTCAGTTTTCTCATCTGTAGAATGGGAATAATATCTACCACACATATTTATACAATGGAATAGTACTCAGCCATAAAAAGAGTAAAATAATGCCATTTGCAGCAACATGGATGGACCTGGAGATCATCATTCTAATTGAAGTAAGCCAGAAAGAGAAAGAAAAATATATGATATTACTTATATGTGGAATCTAAAAAAGACAAACAAACTTATTTACCAAAAAGAAACAGACTCACAGATATAGAAAACAAACTTATGGTTACCAGGTGGGGGGAAGGAGGTGGGAAGGGATACAATGGGAGCTCAAGATTTGCCAATACTAACCAGTATACATAAAAGATAAATAACAAGTTCATTCTGTATAGCACAGGGAACTATATTCAATATCTTGTAGTAATTTATGGTGAAAAAGTGTCTGAAAAAGAATATATGTATGTTCATGTATGACAGAAGCATTATGCTGTACACCAGAAACTGACACAACACTGTAAACTGACTATTCTTCAATAAAAAATATATACACAAAAAATAATATCTACCACATATGGATGTTTGAATACCTCTGTTAATATATGCAAAGGATTGGACTCAATGCATGACATATAGGAAGCCTAAATCATTTTTCAGATGAGTGAGTAGAGTGGGAAGGGGGAGGGTAAAGGACCAGCCTTATGGTGGTTCAGGATGCCTGAGTTCAAAATCTAGTCCTACTGTTGTCTACATGCCAGCTGTGTGGCCATAGCTTCTGTGCCTCAGTTTCCCTGTCTGTAGGACCAATTCAAGGTGCCAATACTGAGAAGAGCACCTGGGCATGGTAAACGCGATGAACTAAGTATCCGTTAAGGAGTCTTCTGTCCTCACCAGTCACTAAATTATCTTCCACCACGCTATTACTTTCTAAGTAATTTTTTTTTTCTTTCCCTTGACCCCCTAAGATTTATTTTTATCTTCTTATTGTGGCAAAACATACATAACAGAAAATTTACCGCTTTAGCTGTTTTTGAGTGTCCAGTTCATTAAGTGGGTTCTCATTTGTCCAGCCATCACCACCATCATTTTGTTGATCCATCAACAGACTTTTGAGTTGTCTCCACCTTCCGACTGTGGTGAACCATGCTGCTGGGAGCACGGGTGCGCACATATCGCCTCGAGACCCTGCCTTCGGTTCTTGTGAGTCTATACCCAGAAGTGGGATTGCTCTCTCGGATGGTACTTCTGTGCTCAACTTGTGGAAGAACCACCAAACTGTTTTCTACAACAGCTGCACCACATGACCCCTGATTCCACCCCTGCTCCAGAATGCATTCTCCACCAACAGCCGAAGTGATCTTAGAAGAGAGGTCGCCCATCCCTCCAGCTAATGGGTGCTCCTTGCTCAGTAATCACGCTCTGGGGTTAGCGGTGCTCCGCATGGGAGACACGCACCCTTATGAATCTTGTGCTTGAGAGGAGAAAGCCAGGCAAGAAATGATAAAAGTATAGAACTGACAGCATATTCAGATGTGATCAACACAGGGAGAGAATACAATGGAATACTACTCAGCTGTAAAAACCGACAACATAACACCATTTGCAGCAACATGGATGCTCCTGGAGAATGACATTCTAAGTGAAGGAAGCCAGAAAGAGAAAGAAAAATACCATATGAGATCACTCATATGTGGAATCTAAAAAAAAAAAAAAAAAAACACAAACAAAGCATAAATACAAAACAGAAACAGACTCATAGACATAGAATACAAACTTGTGGTTGCCAAGGGGGCAGAGGGTGGGAAGGGACAGACTGGGATTTCAAAATTGTATACAAGATAAACAAGATTATACTGGTACAGGGAAATATATACAAGATCTTATGGTAGCTCACGGAGAAAAAAATGTGACAATGAATATATGTATGTTCATGTAAAACTGAAAAATTGTGCTCTACACTGGAATTTGACACAACGTTGTAAAATGATTATAAATCAATAAAAAATGTTAAAAAAACAAACAAACAATAAACAAAAATCACAGGGAGAGAAACAGAGGAATGGGGGATAGAAACCACTGGGGATGTGATATAGATTTTTCTTTTTCTTTATTGGAGGTACTGGGGATTGAACCCAGGACCTTGTGCATCCTAAGCATAGGCTCCACCACTGAGCTATTTCCCTTCCCCACTCCCCTGCGGATTTTAAATGGAGTGATCGGAGCAGTCCTCCCTGAGCGGTGACGAAACGGGAGAGAGGGAGCCATGGGGATATCGCGGCAGGAGTGTTCCAGGCAGAAGGAACAGCTGGTACAAAGGCTCTGAGGCAGGACTGCCCGAGGCGTTGGAGGAATAGTGAGGAGGCTGGAGCAAGAGCCAGTGGGGGAGCGGGAAGGGGTGAGTCCCGGGAGGCGACGGGAGCAGGGAGGACCTGGACTTCCACCCTGACGGAGGGAGGTGGGAGCCCCCAGGGCTGCGGGCAGAGGAGGGCGGGGCCTGACTCAGGTGCTCACTGGCGCCCTCTGGTGGTCGAAGAGGGGAAGACAGACTGTGAAAGGCGAAGGCGGGAGCAGGGGGACCAGGATGGCAGGATGGCGGGACAGCACTGGTGCAGACGATGATGATGGGGACTGGACCAAGTCGGGGAAGTGATCAGACGGTGGATGGATGTTGCTGGCAGAGTCAACAAAATCTTCTGAAGGACTGGAAGTGAGTGATAAGGTGACTCCAATGACTATTTTGGTTGGTGCAGCGGGAGGGGAGGAACCTCCCTTGACCAAGATGGGAAAAATGATGGAGGAGAAGCTTGGGTACGGAGGGACGGCGCCCCGTTTCTGTCTCAAGCCCTCCCGTGGCTGGCTTCCCATCGCATTCGGGATCTAGTTCTAACCCCTCCTTACCGGACTTCGGAGGCTGGGGTCACTCCTCCACCTCCTCACCCATGTGGGGCTCCCCTCTCTTCCCCGGAGGCCCTCTAGTCCAGTCTGCTCTCTGAGCCTCACACATTTATATGCCGGCACATTGCCTCCCGTTAGTCACCCTGGGGGTGGGGCTGTGCCCTGCTCCTTACGACGCCCCCTTTGCCCGGATCTCTGCGGCTTTTAGTTGGAGTCTCACTGAGCCACTTTGTCACTAGAGGTGGTGGCAGAGGGGTAGCATCGAAGGCGACATGCACTTATGAGTCTTCGTGTTTCCTCCCTCCGGCTAGCGGTGTGGCCTTAACGCAAAAGCCGGGTACAGCTGGGCCTTCCCAGTACAGTGCCACGCCGCTGGGCGGCCTCCGCGGGGCGCGCCGCAGGGCTCATCCTCCTGCACGTGGCACTTCTATCCCCTCTTAGCAGCTCCAGCTGTTTCATTCTGTTCACAGCTTTCCTTGCTATCAGCAATCATCTTTACTATCGCTTCCCTCCCACCCCACGTTTATGGCTTGTTTTCGGCCGCTAGCCTGTCAGCTCTGCAAACAAGGGCAGAGATCGTGTTTGTTTTACTTAAGCCCATGTCCACAAGGGGGAACAACAGCCCCTCCAAAGACATCCACTTCCTGATCCAACCTGTGAATATGTCAGCTGACGTGGCAAAGAGGGATTAAGGTTGTTAATCAGCTGACCTGGAGATGGGAGATGATCCGGGATTATCTGGATGAGCCCAGTGTAATCACAAGGGTCCTTAACTGTGGAAGAGAGAAGCTGGAGAGAGAACCAGAGAGACGGCAGCGTGAGAAGGACTTGGCCTGACGTTGTCGGATTTGAAGCTGGAGGAGTGATCTGTGGGCCAAAGAACACAGGCGACCTCCAGAACCCTGGAAAAGGCAAATAAATGGATTTTCTAGAACCTTCAGAAGGACCCCAACCCTGCCAGCATCTTGATTTTTGCTTAGCCAGACAATTTGGAACCTCTGACCTCCAGAGCCATCAGATAATAAATGTGTTTTAAACCTGTGAGTTTGAGGCAGTTCCTTACAGGAGCAGCAGGGAACAGATACACTCAGCCTGGCACCTAGTAAATGCCCAGTAAATGTGTGCTAAATGAATGATGGGAGGACTGGTTTCAGGACTCAGGGCTGGAGACGGTACAGCAAAGCTGAGGTTAAAGTTGCTGAAAGGTAGCCAGCAGTGGGGTGGGGGTCCCGGAGTCAAAGGAGACGCCTGGGTCAGGCCAGCCCCTTCACACTGGGGCGCGTGGGGGTGGGGGTGGGGTGGAGTTCAAGGTCAGAGCTGGCACATGCCCCGCCTGGGAACAGTTCAGAGACAGGAAAGGGCTTTTTGGATCCATCTCCAACCCTCCCCACCAACGGCTGTTTTCACTGCATCCCACTGATGTGGCCTTGGGGTCCCAGATGTATTCTTCTGTTTTGTTTTAAAAATTTTAAAAATTTAATTTCTTCTTTCTTTCTTTTCCTTCCTTCCTTCCTTCCTTCCTTCCTTCCTTCCTTCCTTCCTTCCTTCCTTCCTTCCGTCCTTTTTCTTTTTTTGTTAATGGAGATGCTGGGGATTGAACCTACCACTGAGCTATACCAGCCCCCTTTAAATTTTTAAATAATTTTATTCTAAAAAATTTTTTTACAGAGTAACTTTAGGTTTACAGAAAAATTGAGCAGAAGGTATAGAGTTCCCACCTACTTTTTCCTCCTTCTCCCCTGAACTCTCCTTGTTACTAACATCTCTCACAGTAGTGTGGTGCCTTTGGTACAACTGAGGAGCCAATGTTGAACTGAAGTTGGGTGTTCGCCCAAGGGTTCACTCTTGGCCTTGTGTCTTCTTTGATTTT
The DNA here is from genome assembly GCF_048773025.1 of Camelus bactrianus. Lineage (NCBI taxonomy): Eukaryota > Metazoa > Chordata > Mammalia > Artiodactyla > Camelidae > Camelus > Camelus bactrianus. The sequence goes on from NC_133560.1 coordinate 27,081,070, forward strand.
GACATGAATTCACCATGGCAGGACTACACAGAATAGTTTCACAGCCCTAAAAAGCCCTTCTCTCCTTTTATTTATCCCTCTCACCCTCCCCTCCACTCCCACCCCTGAGCCCCTGGCAAGCACCAGTCTTTATTCTATCTTTGTAATTCTGCCTTTTTCAGAATGTCGCGTAGTTGGACTCACACGCATGGCCTTTTCAGACTGGCTCCTTTCGCTTAGGGCGATGCATTGCAGATTCCTCCACGTCTTTTTTGTTCCTTAAAAAAATGATAAAATATACATAACATAAAAGTCACAATTTTAATGACTTAAAGTGTACATTTCAGTACATTAAATACATTCACAACTTTGTATAACTATTATCACTGTCCATTTCCAGAACTGACCCCCCAGCTTTACATAACAAATAAAATTGTCTGCATTTTAAGTGTACAATGTGATGATTTGACATATAGATATTTTGTGAAATAATTGCCACAATCCAGTTAATTAACACATCCATCGTCTCACATAGTTACTTTTTTTTTTTTAGAATGCTTACAATCTAATCTCTTGGCAAATTTCCAGAACTTAAAAAAAAAAAATCATCCCAAACACTGTACAGTTAAACAACTTCTCATTCCCCTCCCTCCAGCCCCTGGTAACCTGTAACCTGCTTCCTCTGTGGGAATTTGACTCCTGTAGCTACTTTGCAGAAATGGGGTCCAACAATATTTGTCCTTTTCGCTCTGGCTTATTTCACTCAGCATCATGTCTTCAAGGCTCGTCCATGTGGTAGCAGGTGTCAGAATTTATTTTTTTTAAGCGTGAATAGTGTTCCATTGTATGCACAGACTGCATTCTGTTTATCCATCACTTACTGATGGACACGTGGGTTGCCTCCAGCTCTTGGCCGTTGTGAATAATGCTGCTGCGAACACGGGTGTACAAGCATCGGAGGCCCTGCCTTCCCTTCTTGGGGGGTACGCACTTAGGAGTGGGCTCGCTGGATCGGACAGTCATCTCTGTCTTTCTGTGCCTCATCTTTAAACCGGCAAATGTGGTAGAGGAATGAGCGCCCTCACCTGAATTGTTCTCACTCCTGGTTCTTCGGTTAAGAGTTAAGCTGAATCCTCAGTTTCTTGGTGGTTGCATTTTCTCTTGGAAGCAGCCCCTTGGTGGCATTTGCTTGTCATCTGCTGGGGTATCTTTCTTAACCCCTTATCAGCTTGCAAACACCCTTTATGCGACATCGATAAGAACCTCTTTGTGTCACGCTTCTTGAATGTGTTCTTGCCTCCGGTTGCTTATGTTTTCATTTTAGTCATTTCTTTTTGGGTGTGTCGACATTTTTATTTTTGTGGGGTGAAGTCTTAAAGTCGTTATGATCCTGTTTGGGGTGACTTTAGGCTTAGCAAGTGCTCTCTCTGGAAGATTAAGACACACTCAATTCTACATTCTTCCAGATTGTTCTAGAAGAACAGGACAATTAAAAATGTTCAATTTAGCAAATTACATTTAAGTGCACTTTTCGATGTAATTTTGAAATCCATTCATTAACGACTCTATAGAATTCCTTCTCAATTTACCAAACCATTATCCAGGCTCCTTTTACTGAACGATGGTACTGAAGAGTTTTCTCTTTCCAGCTGACTGGGGGTCACCTTTACAAATACGTGATTAGAAATGAGGGTGTATTTCTCAGTTACTCCTCCTGATCTATTGATTCAACTGCCTACACTTGTGTCTATTTAAATTTATTTTAGCTTTATAAGATTTTAACATTTTAATATCTGAAAGTGTTACTGCCTTTCCTAATTACGCTTGTATTCTGAGTCTTTCTTCTCAATGCTGATTTGCTTATTCTTTTAGACCAGTGGTTCTCCATCAGAATTTTGCATCCCAGGGGACGCTTGGCCATGCCTGGAGGCATTTTGGTTGTCACAACTGGGACAGTGCTACTGGCCTAGAGACCAGGGGTACTGCTAAGCGTCCCACATGCATGGGACGGCCTCCATGACAAAGAGTTATCTGACCCTAGATATCCATAGTCCTGAGGTTGAGAAACCCTTCTCTAGATGAATTTCAGAATAATTTTCCTATATTCTTTAGACACAGATTTTAATATATAAATTATTTTGGGAGAGGGGGAGGAGGAATGGCTCCTATACAATATTCTCTTTTCTTAACCAGAAATAAAGTATATTTCTTTACATATATTCAAGTCTTATTTTATGTCACTATAAATACTATCTTTTTTTTTAATAGGTCAAAGCTATTGGTGTTTAAAATTTTCTTCTGTATTTTATTTTATGTCCCTTTGTAGCTATGGTGATGCTGTTCTGAAAAATGTTTGTCTTATGCTGATTCTTAAAAAGGAAATTAACATACAGGTTAAAACAATCCAAAGAGATAAAAAAAGGATTACCAGTTTCCCGTGTCTTCTTTGAGAGATACTTCATGAATCTAGAAACATCTGTGAATGTGGATATGTTCACTGTGGTGCCGCACCTCTCCCCCTCCCCTTTAAAATGCAAATGATGGTATTCCACTTACACTGCTATTCATTTAATTTTGGGAGGTATAATAATCTATGTCTTGGAGATTTTGTCATCTCAGCATATGTGGATTTAATTTGTCTTTTCTTAAGGTCACAGAATCCCACTGAATATTTTTCCATTATTTATTTATATTAGAAAACAGTTTTCTTTTCATTATACATTTTTATATACTATTCTTTTCCATCTAGATTCTGGTAACTGTCACTCTCAGCCAGTAGGGAAGAATCCTCTACATTGCAACAATTAAAGGAAATACTTTTGAGAAATAAAAGTATTTTACATGCATTCCATCACATCTTTCATCTTTCTTTTTAAAAAGATTTTAAAAATTTTATTTGAAGTATAGTTGATTTACAGTGTTGTGTTAGTTTCTGGTGTACAGCACAGGGATTCAGTTATGCACACATCTATATATTCCTTTTCATATTCTTTTTCAACATAGGTTATTATGAGATATTGAATATAGTTCCCTGTGCTATGTAGTATCTTTCATCTTTCTTGAAAATTATGCTGCGAGGAGGAAAGGAGGCAGAGGGGAGGCAAACATCACAGTGATAACGTTTTCAGATACGTTGGTGGTTCTTTCTTAATATTTTTGTATTATTCAGGTACAAATAGCTCACCATGGACTCTTTCCCATCCCCTAAGCATTTTATTTGTTAAGTCCAGTCACAGTCTAAATTCCCTGAAATTAAGAGGAAGCCTCAATTTTACCAATGGCCCAACAGCTTCAGAAACCAAGAGAAGCCCCTCACTCAGAAATCCCCACGGGCTGCAGTTCAGCCACAGCGCAGGCTTCAGAAAGTGTGGGTCCATCCCCGACACTGCTGGTGCGAATGCAGTTTGGTGCAGCTGTTATGGAGAACAGTACGGAGATTCCTCAAAAAACTAAAGGTAGACATACTGTGTATTCCAGCAATCCCACTCCTGGGCACATATCCAGAGGGAACTCTAATTGGAAAAGATACATGCACCCCAATGTTCATAGCAGCACTATGTACAATAACCAAGACATGGAAGCAACCTAAATGTCCATAGACAGATGACTGGATAAAATTTATTTATACAATGGAATACTATTCAGCCATAAAAATGACAGCATAACGCCATTTGCAGCAACATGGATGTCCCTGGAGAATGTCATTCTAAGTGAAGTAAGCCAGAAAGAGAAAGAAAAATACCATATGATATCACTTATATTTGGAATCTAAAAAAAAAAGAGAGAGAGAAAGAAAAAGAGGACACTAATGAACTCATCTACAAAACAAAAATAGACTCATAGACATAGTAAACAATCTAATGGTTACTTGGGGGGGAGGGGGTTGGAAGGGATAAATTTGGGAGTTTGAGATTTCCAAATGTTAACCACTGTATATAAAAACAGATAAAAAAATAAATTTATTCTGTAGCGCTCAGGGAACTATATTCAATATCTTATAATAATCTTTAATGAAAAAATGTGAAAACAAATACAAGTACATATGTGCATGACCAGGATATAATGCTGTACACCAGAAATTGACAAATGTAACTGACTATACTTCAATTAAAAAAAAAAAAGGGAATGTGGATTCAAGTGTGGGTGCAAGATGGGATCCTGGAGTGGGTCTGAGCATTCAAAATCCAATAGATAATGGAATATCATTCAGCCGTAAGAGAGAATAAAGTAATAATCATGCTACAATATGGATGAATCTTGAAAACATTAGGCTAAGTGGTGAAAGTAGCAAGTCACAAAAGATCACATATTATATGGTCTCATTTACATAAAATGTCCAGAACAGGCAAATCCATACAGACAGAAAGTAGATTAGCAGTTGCCCAGGGCTGAGGGGAGAGGGCACGAGAAATCATTGCTTAATAGTTTCCGTTCAGGGCGATGAAAAAATTTTGGAACTGGAGAGTGGTAAAAATTGCACAACACTGTGAATGGACTGAATGTCACTGAACCGGACACTTTAAAAGGGTTTAAATGGTAAATTCTATGTTATGTGTACTTTACCACAATAAAAAACAATCGAACGAAAAATAATAACTCAGTGGGTTTGAATAAGGGTCAGAAATGGGCATTTTTAAGGCTCACAGAGCCACGTGGGCGTGCTGAAACACACCCTCGGGGAGCAGGATGGGCAGACAGCAAGCTGTCCATTTCCCATCCTGCCTTTATCTCCTTAAAGTTCCCCAAAGGAAAAATAAAGTCCACGAAAAACACATAAGAGAATATTGCAAGTTCCTATGGCTTGTCGACAGATATCATATGGGAGTGGTATCCGAGAAGAAAGAAAAGACAGAGAAAGTACAAGGAAAATCCAGAAAATTTGAAATATCTGACTTGATTAGGTATTTTCAGGAGAATGTCTAGGTAGCCCCGTTTCTTGGGGGGAAAGTTATTCAGGTTGATTCCAGGCTTTGCTGCAATAAATATCCTTGTGAATATTTCTTTTTTACACCCATGGGAGGATGTTTGTGCAGCCTGTAATTTCCTAGAAGTGAGACCAGTGGGAAAAAGCATCAAGGCAATTTCCACGTTGAAAGTCATGGTGGGGAGGGTACAGCGCAGTGGTAGAGAGTGTGCTTAGCATGCGCGGGGTTCTGGGTTCAGTCCCCAGTACCTCTGTTAATAAATAAAAATAAATAAACCCAATTATCTCCCCCTAAAAAATAAAAAAAAAAGAAAATTTTTGCCAAATTGCTTGCTTCCCCCCGTCCCCCACAATTGGTCGAACTCATGTATCCAAGTGTTCTCACAATGTATTGAATGTATGGATGTATTCTCACAATCCTTTGGATTGGGTTTCCTGATTTCCTAATTGTTGGCAAACTTGGTGAAAATGACACGGGCACGTCTCTAACTATGAGGAAGGCTGAACATCCTTTTATACACTTGACCACCTTTTGCATTCTTTTTTTTTTTTTCCCTTGTCAGTGGTCTGTTTCTGTGAGCAGCCGATTCATATCTATTGCCATTTTAATTTTGGCAAACAAGAGTTTCATGTGTTTTTTTCTCGCTGAAAAAAATTAATATTATGTATCATATGTTCTGTAACATCATATAACACAGTGTTCTTTATCTGTCACTTAAGTTGCATATATTTTTCTCACTTTAAAAAATCTGACGGTTGTCTTCATGTACGCTTTTTTTTGCTATTCATCCAGCATAATTTTGACATAGTCAACTCAGTTATTTTTAGATTTTAGATTTGGGATCTGCGTCTTGCTTAAAGAGATGTTCTCCGCTTTGCAAGGATGAAGCACAATTTCCACATCGTAGGGGTGTATAGTTTCATTTTTGAATGGCTGTGGAATTCATCAAGTACATTTTTAGCAGCATGGAGATGCCCGTGCACCTCCTCTTCCTGGACCTACGAGTACTGCGATCTTAATGACTTAAGTTCCCTAGCACTGAACCATCTTCGCTTTCCTGGCTCACGTTCCAACCTGATCCTGGTAGAAGTGTCGTGTTCTTTTCATCTTCTGCCTGGTTCTTGCAGTAAATCCTCGCTGCTGGGTTTTTGCACTACTATTCACAAGTGCAATCAGTCCATAGTCCCCCCACGCCCCCCTCCCCCTCCTAAACGTAATGTATTAAAGCAAGTTTCCGTGACAACAAGGGAATTAGGATTTATATTTGGTTTCCTGCTTTAATGGAACAGAAAACAGCTAGATTGAGGGAGACTGCACCGAAGGGCCCTGTTAAAGGAAGACCCCAGCAGGGTGGTGGTGGGGGCCCCCCAAGCCCTCCTTGGTAAAAACAGAAGTAGAGCAGTGTTTGGTGCTTATATGCATGAGCTGTGAAACGATCTCTCTCTCTTTAGCCCATGCCTTCCAAGTAGTGTGTTTAAAACGTTAATACGAAGAAAACAAAGCCAAACAAAAAGTCCCAAACAATTTATCAAAACTTTAAAACTTTCTATTTTGACCTGATGTCAGACCTCCAGAAAAGCTGCCCCAATAGTACAGTCAATCCTTGCATGCCCACTTTTAACCAGATTTACCGACTTTCTCACGCTTTCTATCAATCTGCTTTGTCCTCTCTCTCTCTCTCTCTCTTTTTTTTCTGAACCATTTGAGAGTAAGTTGCAGATATTAAGCTTTTTAACCCCTACATTGATCATTCAGTGTGCAGCTCCAAAAGAAAATCCAGGAACAACTCTGATCGCTGAGTTAGGGTAATGCCTGCCAGGTCTCTCCTCTATGAAGCTACTGTTTATCCTTTCTTTCATTATTGGCAAGTGTCCTGTGCAGAGGTACTTGGAGACCGTGGAAATATCGTGTTACTTCTCAAACCTCCAACTGTTCGTTTTAGCATACATTGTGGTTCGTGCAGGAGTCAGTTGTTTTGGATTTTAGCGAATGGTGATGTTTTACTTCCATTCTCATGATTTTAATAAAAGGCAGAGGTTGACTTTCAGTGTTTAGATGCTTGGGTTTTTTGGGGGTAGGGGGGAAGGAAGGGAATTCACAAAAGAAACAGTGAGTATTTGTAGGAAGTGGTGGTGTCTTAATCTTCTCCCAGCAAGTCCCAACTGAATGATTCTTCTGACTTCACACCCAGCATGGAAGTCCTGCATGCAGAAGGATTTCCAGAGGGCAGCATGTGGCCTGGAATTTCAGCGTGGGCTGCCTGTCTGGAATTGTGGGGACTCTGGTGCATCAGAGGGAAGCTCAAGAAGGAAGGGGAACATTTACCTAATCCACAATTCTTGAAACCCTGGGACTGCAACTTCCTCCTATTCATTCTCCTTGGATCCATTCTTGCATTTTTTTTTTTAATGATTTTTTGGAGGGGGGAGGTAATTAGGTTTATTTATTTATTTTTAGAGGAGGCACTGGGGATTCCCAGATCTCATGCATGAGCATGTACTCTGCCACTTGAGCTATACCCTCTCCCCTTCCTTGGGTCCATTCTTGCTCCATTTTTGACCGAGATACATTGGAAAGAAAATCCGATTATGTTAGCACTTTTGTCTAAACCCTCTATTGCCTCTCTGTTGCTTTTAGGATAAAAGCAGGGGTGGGGAGAACCTTTCACATCGTGTATCCGATGTTCTACCCCTTCTAGTCCTGCCTATGAGCCCAGCTTCCCCTCTTCTTTGCCCGTGCTCCAGCTACAGTGCCTGATTCATTTGTGAGAACACCAGCCTGTCCTCTGGGCCTTTGCACGTGCTGTTCCCTCTACCGGGAACACTTCTGTGATGTTTCCCTTGGCCGGCTCCTCCTCATCTTCAGATTTCAGTTCAAAATCACTTCTTTGGAGCCTCCTTCCCTCCTTCCCCACCCCACCTTACAACACGTACGATGTTTAATTACTAGCACTCTCTCCCGCTAGACTGTGAAGTCTACAAGGAAATAGATTGTGTTTATTTTGCTCACCGCAAATCCCCATTACTGCATGTTGATCCTTCCATTCAACAAATATTTATTAAGCCATGGAGATGTCAGGCACCGGGGTGTAAAACTGTGAACAAGACTGACAAGATTTCTGCCTTCCTGGGAAGGGACAAAGACACACACACAATAACTCCAAATTTCAGATGGAGACACTGGTGGGATGTAGAAACAGGGACCAGCACCAAGGAAGGAGGGGACGGGGAGCATTTGCAAAGGGTGGTCAGGGGTGGCTTATTGGAACAGAGAGGTGGAGCCAGGCGCTGGAAAGATGGCCTGGGGGAACAGCCCAGGGAAAGGCCAGGAAGCAGGGATAGGTTTGGGTCGGAAGAACAGTGGGCCCTGCTTCGGGCCAACAAACCTTTGTTTAATAGAGGAGGAATGCATGCCTTCAGCCGAGACTTGTGCTGGGTGCTTTCGCAGGCTTTATTTCCCCTGCAGCTCCCCCAGATCCGGCACGCAGGTGTTATTAGCATCACACGGGTGAGGCCAAACCAGCGACAGTAAAATTACTCCTTCAAGGTCACCCAGGAAGTGAAGGGTGAAGGAACCAGTTTCCCACTGGGTTCTGGCTTTCCTGTACTTGAGGCCCCTCGTCCCTCTTCAGCATGGCCGGTTGACCATTGTCATGTCCTATCCGTGAATGGCATTTGCTGGACATTCTAACACACGTGGACTCTGGGGCTGCGGGTTGAAAGCTGGGTGTGCCCACCTGCGCTGTACCCCAACGTCCCCAGCGCCTGGTGTGCATTCTCCCGGGTGTCGTTTCTCTAACCTGAGCCGAGCGGAGGGGCCCCGGCCACGGAGAACGCCGAGCGCTCGGGGCGCGCGTGCACGTGGCTGTCCCCAGGGGCCTGGCGCTGGGCGGGGCGCGCTCGGGGCAGGACCTCTGGGGCGCCCGCGCGCTCCAGGACGACACTCGCTGGCAGGACTGGGACGAGGGTGAGGCGAGATCAACATTTAAGGGAGTATCAAAAAACCGAGGAACCAAGATAAGCAGTATTTTAACGCAATATTAAAAAAAAATAAATACGAATCCTCCGAAGCCCACTAGGAACGAAATAGCAAAACGTTAAAGACGGGCTCGGTCTTGCGGGCGCGGGCATCTGGACCCGCCCCCCCCCGCCCCCTCCCCGGCTCTGAGACGGGAGGCGCTGGGGCTGGGCAGGGATCTGGGGCGCCGCGGGGCCTCCGGCGCGGGGCCCGGGGTGGGGAGGCGGGTGGGCGGGCGGGCGGGCGGGGCGGGGCGGGGCGGCGCCTCCCCCTCTGCCGGCCCTCCCTCCACCCGTCTCGGGCCTCACCCGGGCGCAGAGTCCCTTCCGAGTAGGGATCCGCGCCGCCTTTTCCCGCGGCCCGCACAGGGCCCAGCTGACGGGCCGCGTTGTTTACGGGCCGAGCAGCCCTCGCTCCCGCCGCCCGCCTGCCCGCCCGCCGCCCGCCAGGCCAGGTGCCCGCCCGCCTGGCCGCACGTCCGTTTATCCGCGCGTCCGTTTGTTCGCGCGTCCGACGCCCGCGGCCCCCGAGCGCTCGGGGCCGAGAGCCGGGAGACAGGGGCTCAGCGTGGGGCTCCGGGCCCTGCTGAGATCGCGGGACGGGGCCCGGGCCTCAGTGGCTCGGAGTCGGGGCCGCCTCCCCGTGGCCGCGCCGCCCGATCTGCAGCGGCCGAGGCCGCGCGCCCCTCCCGAGGCTGCTCCAAGGGCTCTCCCGGGCGGAGGCTGCGGCCCGCGGGCCGCCGGCGTGGACGAGAAGGACGCGCGGCCCCCAGCGCCTCCCGGGCGGCCGCCGTGGAGCATGTCCCCAGCGGGCCGGCGCCGCGCGCTCTGATCCTCCGGGGCCCCGCGCTCCCGCAGCCATGGGCGCCGGGGGCGGGCGGGGGGCGGCGGCCGTGCCGCTGCTGGTGGCCGTTGCCGCGCTGCTGGTGGGCGCCGCGGGCCACCTGTACCCTGGAGAGGGTGAGTCTGGGGGCGCGGGAGTGGGCGGGGAACAGCGCGGTGGGGAGGGGACAGCTTGCCAAAATGGAACCCCCGCCGTGGACTGAGAACCCTCCTCGGTGGGGGTTGGGGGGCGGGGGGCGGGTGACCGGGACGGTCGCTCCAGCCCCGCGGGGGGCGGGAAGCCGCTGACCTTGGCCTTTGCCCTCCTGGGCTCGCGGCTCCACGCCCCGCGTGCGGGCCCCGGGCTGGAGGAACCTTGCCCCAGTGCCCGCCTCACGGCGGGCGCCTCTCCCGAGCGCGCCTCGGACCCGTGCCTGGACCTCTCCCAGCCCAGCTGGCTCCGGAGACGCGACACACGTCCTCTTTGGGTCGTCTCCGAGAAGCGGGGTCACTGGACAGCCTCGGACAGCCAAATGCCTGGGGTGCACACAGTTTGGAGCCAGAGTCGAGGGAGACGGACTGGAGGTCGCCTGGGGGGTCCCAGCTGGTAGGTGTCGCAGCCCAGGGCGGGGAACTGTAGACTCCGCCCCTCCCCTCCTGGTATCTAGCCCCTTGGCTGCCTCTGACTTCAGGTCCGTGTTTACACTTTTGGGTTCTATTTCCAGATCTCCAGAGGCAAACTCTAGCGCCTTGGCGACAGCACAGTTGTAGCGGTAGTAACTTTGGGCTTTAGGATGAATCCTCCGAAGTCCACGATGAACAAAATAGCAAAACGTTAAAGACGGGCTCCGTCTTGCTGGCGCGGGCATCTGCCCCCCCCCCCCCCCCAGGCTACAGGCTAGTCAGTCTTATTTCTCCGTACCTTTGCAGCGGCGCCTGGAGGCGGATACCGTTATTCATCCATTTCATAGAGGAGTAAACTGAGGCTCAGGGAGGATACGTAACTCACTTGCCCCAAAGTCAGTGCCGCAGGGAGGACTTGAACTCTCTGTGTGTGGCGCGGGCTCGAGGCTCTGGACTGCTGCCCACACCCCATGTCTCCTTGATAACCTCCCTCCTCCATTCCGCAGTTTCACGTGTCAGCCCCCAGGGGTCTCCAGCCCGTGGTCAGCCTCTCCCAGCCCCTAGCCCTGAGGGAGGGAGCCTCCCTCTTGGGCGTCTCTGCGCCGGCAGCAGACCCAGGCAAACCCTAGCATCCTTCTTGGGGTTGACAGCACGTCTTTCTGGCTGTGGGTCAGGGACTGAAGAGTCGTTTAAGGGAATGTAGTTGGGGTTTCCCACCATGATGGCTGAGACCCTGCTTCAAAAAATATCTGTCGGGTGACTTCAGATTTCTCCATAAAAGGAAATCAGTTGTGATGAGGAATGGGTCAGGGAGGGAAAGAAAAGTTCCTGAGTTCGCTGATGGTGACTGAGGTGTGTGGGAAAGCACACAGAGGGTTGTGAGTTGACAAACTGGGTTTGCTGAGCATCTCTGCCAACTAGGCAATGTCTCCAGGTGCCTGGTATACAATGGGTGCTCCGTGAGGGCAGGGTGGCAGTTGGTTGAGGTTCTTGTTAAGAAAACCCCAGACCAGTTGTTAGACCTATGTCAGGCTTTGCCTCTGTGTGTGCGCACACCCATATGTACGTGTGGTTCCCTGCTCTTCTGTTCCTTGCAGCTTTGGTAATTAATTGCGGATTTGTGCCTGGGCTTTTGGGGGTCAGTAGATGGATTTACAACTTCATACATGTTTACAGTTTCCACAAGGGCGGAGGCTTATGTTTCTTTCTTTCACTGCTACATTTCCAGAATCTAGAACAGTGACTGACACCTACTAGGTGTTTGATAAATATTTATTCTTAAGTCAACACCTATCCTTCCTGTTCTCACTAGTTCACCAAGCCACGGCTCCTTTATTCTCGAGATAATTCCTAACTAACCAGAGGGGTATATGGCTTAGTGGTAGAGCACTTGCTTAGCATGCATGAGGTCCTGGGTTCAGTCCCCAGCACCTCCATGAAATAAATGTATAAATAAATAAGTAGACCTAATCGCCCTGCCCCCAATAAACAAACAAAATAAGAGCACGCACTCAGGGGGTGCTGTTCTACACACTGTACGTAGATGACCTCAGTTAATCCTCATCACAGCGCTCTGAGGTAAAGTTTATCATCCCTTTTGAAGGTGAGGAAATTCAGCGAGGCGGCAGAGCTGAGATTAGGACCTCAGTTTGACTGTGGAGCACCGGTTTCTTAATAAAAGGATCTTCTTTTGGATCCGAGCCTCCCCCACCCCAGCCCTGTGGGAAAGGTTAAGAAAATACTACCCAATGAATAACACGTGATGCCCTCTGGGGCTTTGGGGAGGGGTGAGAAACTCTACACACCGTTCATCTCCAGTATCAACCAATTCGGCATTTTGCGCTGGGCAGGGGTGCGGGACGGGGGATAGAGGGAAATCAACGGGAAGTTTTAAGGAATGAGGACTCTCTCGGAGATGTCGTGTGGATGGGCCACCCGGCTTCATCCTCCCGTGGGGGATCTGTTGCTTTGCCGAACTGGGCAATGGTTTCCTCCTCCGCTCCTGCTCCGGTTGACTGCCTCTGGCCGGAGACTCCCCGGGGTATTGCAGAGAATGAAGGCAAAGTGGGATTAAGTAAAGTGAAAACCGACCGGGCTTTGGTGGGGGCCACCCAGTGCTTTGGTTAGTTGAGGTGTGAGATGTTCCCAGACCCCCCTCATTTCTCGAGGTTGGCACAAGATCCGGGACCCTCAGAGCACAGCTTCCGCTCGCTCGGTCACCTCCCTGGGGTTAGTCCAGTCCTTGTCTTTGCTTCTCTACTGGAGACCTGCCTCTCATCCCTGCCCCACTCACTCATAAAGGTCACTGGGGTGAGTCCCCCTGGGGTCCCCACCTCACCCCACTCCATCAGTGACTTCCATTCTTACTTGGTTAGAGCAGAACCTCTCCGCTTCTGTGTCCTTGCCATTTGGGGTTGGATAGTTCTTGGTGGCAGGAAGCATGGGGTGGAGGGGAGCGGTCCTGTGTATTGTGGGATGTTGAGCACCATCCCTGGTCTCTGCTCGCTAGATGCCACCTCCCCGTTCCAAATCATCATAACCTAAAGTGTCTTCAGACCTTGCTAACCATCTTGACTTGAGAACCACTGCATTTGGGGAGATAACGATTTCCTTGTGTAGGACACTTACCCACCTGGATCCCCTGCTCTCTCCCTTCTGTTTGTTCAGGGATCTCCATCTGCCCAGGAGCCTTTTTCTCTTCAGCCCGTAAATACTCAATACTCCCCTGAACCTATTACTCACTACCTACCTCTCGCTGTCCCCTGCCAAGCCTGCCCCCGGCCTCCAAGGCCCCCACCACCCTTGCTCTGGCACCTTTTACCCGCTGCTCTGCCCACGGCATCTGGCTTGTGTCTCCATCGCTTCCCTGATGGCTCTAGAGAAGCCATCCCGCACCCCCCAGTTGCAGCCTCACCCCAGTTGACTTCTCTGGGTTTGCCACTCCCCACGGCCTCCCACTGGGAGGGGAGCCTCCCAGTGCGTTGTCCCCTGCACCTGGCTTTCCCCAGCCTCTCTCTTCTGTTCCTCTGCTCCTTTCCTGGGCTAAGATATTCGCCCCCTCTGCATTCCCTCCTCTGATTCTCTCTCACTTCCTTTTTAATTTATATGCAGCCAACCGTCTTTATCTAGAACAGGGGCCCAGTCCTGCCCGCCCACACCTGTTTTTGTAAATAAAGTTTTGCTGGCACACAGCCATGCCCCACCGTTCATGCATCCTCTGTGGCGGCTTTTGTGCCTGACGGCAGAGCTGAAGAGTTGCGATCGTGTGGCTCCCAACAATATTGACACTTGGGCCCTTTCCAGAGAAGGTTTGCCGACTCCTGGTTCAGAACAAACTCCTTGAGGGTCATGATGACGTGCCTAATGGCCCGTGTAGTCCTGCACAACTTCGAATGAACCCAGTTGAAGGAACGGCCCAGGGATGCTGTGTCTTCCCCTTACAGAGCGAGCTGCAGCAAGGGCATGATGGTGAGAAGGTAACGGTGATGCTCCCTCCCTGTGTGTGTGTGTGTGTGTGTGTGTGTGTGTGTGATCGTAGGATTTATTTATTTAAACCATCCTCTTGGCATTGAATGAGGATTCTGTGCTCTGCCTCTGGTACCAAAAGAAAGTGGTGTCTGCTAGGAAATGCTCTCCTGAGACCCCTTATGTTAATTTCTATTAAGAACCTGAGGGTGGCTTGGTTTCTGTTTTGCAGTCGGACTGTGTTTATGGCTTTTAAATTAAAAAAGAAAAAAAAAAGGTAATGCACTCTCATTGCAAAAAACTTTATAAGAGTACAGAGAGGAAAAAACAAAAGTCCTCCTTCAACACTTTGTCCCTAAAACCATTACATTTCTGTCCTGGGAGGTGACTATGCTACCAGTTTGGTGTGTGTCTTTAAACATTTTTTTTTTTTTGAAAATGATCACACAGTAAAGTTGCCTTTTTTTGGGGTGCACAGTTTTTGCATTTCAGCCCCCAGCAGAGTTGGGTGGTGGTCCCCACAGCCAGGATGCAGAAGAGTTCCCATCCATCACTACCCAAACTCCTTCCAGCCACCCTCTTATTATGACAACATCCCCACCTCGAACCCCGGCAACGCTGATCCTTGTCCATCCCTGTAGTTTGCTCCAGGCTTTAAGAAGTATCTTAGCATTGGATCAGTATTCTTAAAATTTAAAAAATTTAAATTTCAGTGCTCATACGTTTCTCGTTGTTCCCGGATTCCATGTTTGTGAATTCGCCTATTCGCTGAAATGTATTTGTAACTCCACCATCAGTATTCGGCGCTTTAGTGGTCATTCCTGGACATGCACTGAGTGGCAAAGACTTAGACTCACCTGACACACACGTTCCAGCTCAGATCAAATAAGGTGACACCCTGCCTTTCTGCTACAAGCAGGATTCATACGGTCTCCAATGTGGATTCATACCAACCCCAAGGATTAAAGCAAGTATCCTCTTTGGCAATGTATTTAGTGCCAGGTTTTGCATATTTTATATGCTTTCTGGTGGTGGTTTTGCTGTTTAGCATGGTCCCCATGCATAGTCAGATTTTCATCTGGGCACAAATCCTTGGTTACTTCGTGGCAATTCCATGAGACGGCACAAAGCTCCTGGCCTGTGCTTCAGGGAGGCGGTGGGTCTCCTGTGTTCTGTTGACCCTGGGCTGGAAGGTGCCCCATGGCTTTCAGGGGTTTCAGAAGCATGTTTTGTTTCCAGTAGAGCTGGATATGAGTCCCAGTTGGATTTCAAGGCAGACTGGTGAGGATTAAAATTTGATTTCAAAGCTGGGTTTTTCTTCCAATTCCATAAGGGTATGGTGTCACAGCAGGTTTATATGGTAGCTTCTGGTCTGTGTTTAGGAATAGCAGCCTGCTAGCAGGAGCTTCTCTCTCCTCTCCTTTGCCTTTGAGGGACCGTGGAAAACATAGGTACTTTCCAAAAAGCTGCGTTTGTTAACAGTGCAGAAGAAGGTGGTGGTTGGACACAAAGGCGTAAAAAGGGCTGGGCCCTACCTGTTTTCTGGTGGCCTTTCTGTGATTTCTTGTCGCTCGTCTGTTTTCGAAGATGGATCCTGTTTCCTTGCAGAAGATTAGAAACGGGATGAGTTCTCATGGAGGATCTTTCCTAATTATATCCGGTTACATTGTATCAAAGACATCTGCTACTTTTTTTGACCTTGCAAGACCTCTCTTGGTTTTCTTTCCTGTGTCTTCTGTGGCGCTGTTCGTCCTTATCTGTAGCCACGAGAAGGCAGGATTCCTGAAATGGCATGGAAGCCCCTTAGGATCCTGTGGTTGGATGTGTGATGTCCTTGGGACATTGACTGGAAGAATTAGCCCAGACGTCCCAGAACTTTTAGACAGGCTTGTAGAAGGTGTCGGTGTTGGGGTAGCTGTGTGTCTTTGGTCCTCTCTCTAGTTCCTTGCCCTTAAATATTGTGCTCTCCAGGTGCCCCCAACCCCTCCCCCCACCCTCCATCCTCTTCTTGTCTCAGTTGCCCTGGCCCCTCCTGGTTATATCACCCTCTGTCTTCACTTCTGTCAGCATCTGCCCCTCTTCCCAAGCTCCAGACCCACATCTTCCCAACGCCCACTGGACCCACATTGGGGAGCATCGCAGAGCCTCCTTGGACTCAGTGTGCCCTGAACTGAGCCTATTGTCCTCGCCACCCAACACTGGTCCTACCTCATCATCTCCAAGTCCATTAGCGGTGGCCCCTCACTTCTCCCCCTGCTCCTCTACGTCCCTGGGGACCACATCCCGTGGATTCTCATTCCCTAGTATCTCTGTGGTCTCACCTGTTCCCTTGTACCCACCCCCACGATAGGCCCCTAGACCACGCCATAGAGGTGGTTCCATTGGGTCCCATCCAGAACCTTCTCCTCCCTGCTGCCGGAGAGATTTTTCTACTTCCTGCTTCTGTCCTCCCGCAGCTGCCAGCTAAATCCACCCACCCCCCCGCCCCCGGCAGCTGAGCCTGGCCCCAGCTGTGGGATGTGCATCTCACTTCCCCAAGCTCGGGGCTGCAGTTCCTTGGGCTTCTCTGTTCTTCGCGTGCTTGCCTTGGCTTCCTGTGCCCCAAGCACCCTTCTTCCCCCTTCTCACCCATGGACACCTGCTTCTTCCTCACGGAACCAGGTCAGAGGCCTCCTTCCTCCCCTCTCTGCTTCATCACCTATCCCATTCTCCTTCCCTGTCAGTACAGACTGCGAGTATCTGTCTGGGTCCCCGTAGACATTGGTCTGCCCGTTGGAGGTGCGTTCCAGTGAAACATGGACTGTGTGGATCAATGAAACCACACTCTAAGTGTGGGTCAGAGAAGGGCTTGATACATGTTTGTCCAAAGCAGGAAGCAAAGTCTAGCCCAGAGGGGCCAAGTCCTGGAGAGGATGGGATGGCTTGAAGTTAGGAGCAGAAGGGTTTGGCTGGAAAAGAACTGCTATGGTCTGAATTGCCACCTCCCTCCTCCCTATTCATGTGTTGAAACCTTAACCCTCGTGTGTGACTATGTTTGGAGAGAGAGCTTCTAGGAGGTAGTGAAGGTTAAGCAAGATCATAAGAGGAGGGCCCTAAACTGATAGGACTGGTGGCATTAAAAGAAGAAGGAGAAAGAGAAAGCTCTCTCCCTTTGGCATGCACGCGCCAAGGAAAGGCCACACGAGGACACAGGGAGGTGGCCGCCTGCGAGCCGAGAAGGGAGCTCTCCGTAGAAACTGACCATGCTGCCTACCTTGATCTTGGGCATCCAGCCTCAGAGCTGTAAGACATAAACATCTGTTGCTGAAGCCAGCCACAGTATCTTGTTATATAGCGGCCCGAGCTGACCAGGACAAGAACTGAGGGCAGGAGTGGCTCTGAAGACACGGCTGCCGGGGGCTCAGGCAGGTAAAATGGGTGTGCGTCCAGCTTTTTTTGAAATTCGTGGAAGCCAGTCCGCCAGGCTTATGGGGTTCCCTCTAGTAACAATCAATAACCCCAAAGAAGGAATCTGATGGCATTGGTCCTGGGGCAAAGAGCTCAGAGGAACGCGGGCTGGAGAGGTGGCCCAGGCCGGGTAGACCATATGTCTGTCCTGCTTGAGTCCCTTACACATCCTCGGGGAACCTTGCTTAAAATGCAGATTCTTGGGCCTAGAGCTGGGCCCGGGAATCTGCCCGCCTCCCCACTCCAGGGAATTCTGATGCTGGTGGTCCACGGAGCACACTTTGAGAAACCCTGTGTGATGACTAAGGGTGCAGGTGCCGGTGTCCTGGGGGCCTGTGTGTGATGGGCTGAGCTGTGTCCCCTCCCAGAATTCACGGGTTGAAGCCCTAACCCGAGCACCTCGGAATGTGACTGCCTTTGGAGACAGGGTTTGTAAAGAGGTAATCAAGGTAAAATGAGATCTTCAGGGTGGGCCCTAATCCAGTAAGACTGGTGTCCTCATAAGAAGAGGAGATTAAGACTGAGACACGCACAGAGGGAAGCCCACGTGAGGACACAGGGAGAAGACGGCCATCTGCAAGCCAGAGGGAGTGGCCCCAGCAGAATCCAAGCCTGCCAACCCCTTGATCTTGGACTTTTAGGTTCCAGAATTGGGAGAAAATAAGTTTACCTTGCTTCAGCCACCTGGCCTGTGGCCCCTTGTTAGGGTGGCCTCAGGAGACTATTATCCTGGCCTCAAATCTCAGCTCTGTCTTGTCCTTGCTTTGTGACCTTGAGGGGGACGTGTTCCTCTCTCTGCCTTGATTCCTCTCCTCTTCCTAGACAAGCGGACAGCGTTCTGCGTATCAGCCACAGCCCAGCTGGGCACTGCCCGCCCCCCGCGCCCTCCCAGCGGTTCCCGTTGGAGCCCGTCCCGCGCCCCGGCTGGCCTTTCTTCCTGCTGTAGCTTTTCGGGGGCTGCCCTTTCAAAGCCTGTTTTTCTGAGCTCGTCTCCCACAGCAGACCGACGGTCCATGGAATTTTCAGGTCTCCTCCAGCCTTGTGATGCCCCTGCCTTGTGAATGTCATGGCTCAGGCACCTGCCTTTCCCACCCGAGGTGAGGGAACCCTATGGGGACCCCTGGGGTGCTGTCTTTCCCTGGAACTTTCTTCCACTTCCACATCCCCCACAGCCCCTTGCTGGCTCTTCGTTTGTTCAAAAGATGCTGTCGGTACCCAAGACTGGTGGCATCGGGCGAAGTCTGGATGGTGAAAGTCTCATCGTGGCCCTTTTTCATTTCTGGGCCACTGATGACACCATCCCCCCCACCCCTTCTCCATCTTTGATGGTCCATGGTTCTCATCTGCATCCCTCTCTTCCTTGGGGGCTCCCACCCTGCATGACTGGCCTCAGTGGTGGCAGAGGGACCCTCCCTTCTACTCAAGTCACATCCCTCCATCTGGGCTGAAGACCAGCCTCCTGAGATCTTCTCTTTGTGGACTGTTCCTTGCTTTTGCTGGGAATTTTTGTGAAAATACTGGGAAATGCTTCAGCTCCCGTCTTTGACCCATCCATAAATCTCCCTGAAGCTGATGCCCCCACGAGTCATGCTGGCTCTTTCCTTTCACAAGATCCCTGGAAAGAATATCCTGCAGCCTCACTTCCTTACCTCTTATTCATTTATATTTCCTTTTAACCCTTTTGTGACTTTGGTTATATGATCCAGCCGCAGAGCTAAAATTCACAGGTATGAAGGGCATTGGCAGTGAAATTCTTTCTCCCTTCTTGTCACCTGGCTACTCCCTCCTTTTCCACAATCAGTGTTGCATTTTTTTTGGGGGGGGGGGAGGGCATGTTTACCGTTCTAGAGAACAGTGCATATACAGTAATATGTGTAATTATTTCCCTCCCCCCATTTTTCATAAGTGATAGCATATCACTCAGACTAATCATCTTGCTCTTTACTATTGACAATTTATCCTGGAGATTTTTTCCCCTAAGGAGCTTCTTTATTCCTTTTAACAGCTGCATAACATTCCATTGCATTGGATGTGAAGAAGCTATGGCCCACGGGCCAAGTCTGGCCCATCACCTGCTCCTGAGTTGAGAATCGTTTTCATATTTTTAAGTGATTAAACAAAAATTCCAATTATTACTTCACGAAACATGAAACTTATGGAATTTGAATTTCAGTATCTCTAGATAAAGTTTTACTGGCGCACAACCACACCACGTTGTCATGGTTTAGTGCTGCAAATAAGAAGTTAAGTAGTTGCTACCGAGACCACATCACCCACAAAACCAAACGTATTTACTGTCCGGCCCTTCATAGGAAAAGTTTGCTGACCCCTGCGTTGTATCATTGCTTTTTTGCACCTGAGTGGGCATCAGAATCGCCTAGAGGGCGTGGCAAATGCAGATTCCTGGCTCCTCCATCTGAGTTTCTAATCCAGGAGGTCTGGGGTTGAGCCTGAGAATCTGCCTGTCTAACAGGTTCTCCAGTGATGCTGATGCTGCCAGTCCAGGGACCTCACTTTAAGAACCATTGCAGAATGTGGATGGACTATGGTTGATTTAACTGATCCCCTTTTGATGGACAGCTATGTTGTTTTGAGTCTTGGGCCGTTGTGGACAGTGCGGGGTTCAGTGGGCTGGCATCAAGGTCATATTGCATGTGTGAACCTACCTGCAGCAGACTTCCAGAACAGGAGTCTCTGGGTGCTGGAAGGCACCTTATCCATCCTGATAGTCCCCATGCCCAGCAGGATGCCTGGCACACCAGGATGCCCAGCCAGCCTTTGTTTATTGAATGAATAAAAGAGTGACTTACCGGTTCCAGACCCGACTTTGGGATCCAGGTCTCCTGCTGCCGCCACCTGCCGCAGTTCCTCCGTGTTCCCTTCTCTGTGGAGGTCTGTTCGGAGAGCCAGTCTCTCAGGCAGATGGAGAATCTTAAGGGTATCTGATACCTCAGCATTCTAATTTCTGAAGGGAATAAATCTGGGAATTGGGGTCGTGTCGCTTGGAGTGGAGAACTAATACGTGGATGTGGCCAGACCCCAGGTCTCACCACTCCTTCATACTTTTTATGATGCGATCACTATCCTTTACAGGTGAGGAAACTGAGGCACACAGACATCTGAGCATGTGGCCCAGGATTATGTAGCTGGGAGGTGCCGGGTCTGGGAAGCCAGACCCGTTGGGTTTCTAGCGTGCCCTGAAACTGGCAGGGTGGTGGCCTGACACCTGAACCCAAGGCTTGTTGGCCAGGACTCCTGAACTTCAGAGGAAGCAATGTTAAGACTGGAAAGACTGCGGAGAGGAATGGGTGGCCCCAGAACTGGTCACCAGGGAGCCTTTAAAGAATGTTGAGCCTAAGGAATCAGTCTAAGGAATCACTTTGAAAGCAGAAGGTCTGAAACTCTTAGCATTCTTAAGGAGTTTCAGAATCTTCTAGGTACCGCCTTCCCAGCTCAATACTTCTCCTTTGCTTCCTTCGTGGTGGAGAGAAAACCAGGAGAGGGGGGACACTTTCCAGGACAGTCTTACGTCAGTCTTCTCTCCTTCTGGAAAATTCTCAGATGCCTCCAGCTGAGGGGGAAGTTCCGAACCAGCACTGCTGAAGAGAACATACCGCTTTGATGGAAATGGTCTCTATAGCTATGTCATCCACTCTGGTGGCCACTGTCCATGTGGGGCGCTCGAAATTGTGGCCAGAGTGACTAAAACTGTACTTTTACTTAATTTTAATTCATCTAAATGTCAATGTAAAGTTTTATTTCACTTTAGTGGATTGAAATGTTAAAAAAAGAAAGCACGACTTGATTCTGTTATTGGAGAGCTCTCTAATATGTTTGGAACAACTTGGGGACAGGAAGGACCCACATACTCAGTGATTCATTTTATGAAATCTGCATTTATGGATTGAGTATTTCTGATCAAAGTTTAGCAACTGAAGTGAGACATGGTGTAAGTGTGAAACAGTATTTGGAGGCGAGTCTGAAAATGATCCTGTAGAACATCATTTGAATAATTCTTTAGTATTGCTTTACGTGTTGAAGTGAAATTTTTAGATACATTGGATTAAATTAAGTGTCTTTAATGTCATCTGTCTCTTTTTACCTTTTTAGAGAAAATTTAAAATTTTATGTGTGGCTGACATTGTATTTCTATCAGATGAGGCTCCTCTAGACCCAGGCGACTGACAGCAACAAGCTGTGGCTTGATTTTAGAATGAAGCAGGCAGAGCTGAATAATTCTTACTGCACTGTTTGCGTAGGTTTTAGTCCTGGCATCACCTCCTCTGGGAAGCCCTCCTTGGTTGTCCCAGGCTGTGTCAAAGAGGAGTGATGGAAGGCAATTCTCTTTCACAAGCTTCCTCCAGGTTGCCACTACATGAAAATCATTTCATTGTTTCCTTATTTTATTGTTTCCAAGTCACATTCACCTGCTTCTTCCTTTGGGATATTTTTTAGAGAACAAAAACAGTAAAATTGTAACATAGTTACAGCATACACTTGGCACTCGAATGCTTGGTTGAAATCCTAGCCTTACCACTTGAAACAGCCTGAGTCCCCATTTGTTCATCACAAAAATGGGTGTGAAAATGGCACCTCCCCTGGGATTATTTTTAATTTTATTTTGGGGATTATTTTTAGAATTAATCCAGAGAACATGTCCTCCAGAAAGTGGCCAAGTGCTTTACATAGTAAGTGCCTTAGCTGTCACCAGGACCCCCCTCCTCCCCCTGCTCCATGTGGTCCTTCCCTACCTGTGTGCAGAGTGGTGATTAGCCAGGTGCCACTTGCTAAGAACCTGATGCACCTTTCAGTTCCCACCCCGAGGAATTAAAAGCCAGTAGAAGGCCTGACATCTATCGCTGGCACCATTTCTAACATCCTCTGAGTGTTTCCTGTCCCAAGAATAAATTGCTCTATTGTCTTAGACTCATAGAGACACACATGGCTTAAATGAGTTGTTAGAGTCATTGGAGATTTAAAAAAAAGCAATTCTTTGTTGTCCTGTACAATTGTAGTTGTTTAATTTTTTTATAACAGCTTTATTGAGATCTAATTCAGTGCCATACAATTCACTTTACAATTGTAAAGTTTACAGTTTGGCAGCTCTTAGTGCACTGGTCCATTCACGGAGCTGTGCAGCCATCACGACAATCAATTTTAGAACCCTTTCATCACCCCCACAGATGTCCCATACTCTCTGGCTGTCACTTCCCATCCCCCCTCCTCCAGCCCCTTGAAACCACTAACCTGCTCTCTGTGTCTACGGGTTTTCTTCTTCTGGACGTTTCATGTAAAAGGAATGACGCCACATGTGGTCTTTTGTGTCTGGCTTCTTTCACCAAGCGTGACGTTTTCAAGGCTCCTCTGTGTCACAGCCTGTGTCAGTGCTGCCTCCCGTGTTCCTGCCGAGTAATCTCCCTGTGTATGGACACGCCACATTTTGTTTATTTATTTATCAGTTCCTGGACATCTGAGTTGTTCCTGCTTTTTGGCTGTCATGAATAACGCTGCTGTGGAGTTGTATGCATGTTTCTGGGTGGACCTGTGTTTTCATTTCTCTTGGGTCTCTACCTTGGAGTGGAGTTGCTAGGTCAGATGGTAACTCTTTGCTTAGCCTTTTGGGGAACTGCCAGATGGTTTTGTGTGGCAGCTGCACCATTTTCCATTCCCACCGGAAAAGTATGGGGGCTCCGATTTCTCCACATCCTTGTCAACACTTGCTATTGTCTGTTGTTTTAATTTTAGCCATCCTGGTGGGAGTGAAGTGGTATCTCATCGTGGTTTGTTTTTGCATTTCTCTGATGTCCAACAGCTGGTTAATCTTTGAATGCACATTCATATCTGATTTTGGTCCTCCCACAGCTTGGGGAGAACGGTGGGCTTGTGTTCTTTGTATTTGCATCAATTTCACAATTTTGTGTGTTTGTGTGAAATACAGAGTGTGAGGCTCAGGCTTCAGAAGCCCAGACCTGTGGCCGAGTCTAAGCTGTATGTTGCCAGGTATAATATAGGGCACCATGTTAATTTTATATAGAAAAATGAATAATTTTTAAGGGTAAGTATGGCCCAAATATTGCATGGGATATACTTATCCTAAAAAGTACTTGTTGCTTATCTGAAATTCAAATTTAACTGGGTGTCCTGCATTTTTATTTGCTAAATTTGGCAACCTTGACTGTCACCGGGGTGCCATATGTCCTTGAGTGTCCTTGGCTTTGCCTCTCAGAGGTCCAGTTTCCCCACCTGTGGGGTGCAGAGGGGGCCTGTTGGGGGGTGTCCGTGAAGCAGTACCTGTCCAGACCTTTGTATGTGGCTGCTGTGTATGTGAGAAGCTGAGAGCCCCAGACCAGACTTGAGTGGCATGAGTGTGTGGGGCTGGAACTGGCATCTCAGTCCCCTCAAAGCTTGCTCCTAATTTCTGAGTGAGTGAGTGTATGTGTGTGTGTGTTTGCAAGGAGAAGCTGTCTAAAGAATCCAGTTCTGTTGAAGGTTAACTCCAGTATTAGGAACACAGGATGAGGGTAAGATCCAAATAGGTATATGGAGGAAAGGAAATCAGAGAAGGCTGCCTGGAGGAGTGGTGTCTGAACTGGATCTTGGAGGATGATGGGCTGGATTTAGAAATAGGGAGCTAAGGTATAAAGGACTTTGACAGCCCAAGGGGGTAGGGCTACCCTGTTCGGTACAGTAGCCACTAGGCACATGTATCTATTTCTTTCTAAATTAACTAGAGTAAAATCAAATCTCCAGTTCCTCAGTCTTAGCCACATTTCAAGTGCCTGACAGCCACAAATGGCAGCGGCTTCCACGGCGGCCATGCATATGGAGAACATTTCTATCACTCTAGAAGTTCTGTTGGACTGTGTTGGACTAGGGCAAGTGTCACCAAACTACAGTGGCAGGGCGAAACACCAGCCCACAGCCTGCTTTTATAAATAAAGTTTTATTGGAACACAGCCGCAGCCACTCATTGTCTCTGGCTGCTTTTGAGCTTATAACGGCAGAGTGATGTAGTCTGGATGGAGGCTGTCTGACCGCACAATTGAAAATATTTATTGTCTGCACCATTATAGAAAATGTTTGCCCACCCCTGGTCCAGAGGAATGAAGGCGTATTCCCCTAGAGATGGCTGTGATACGTTCAGGAGAAACAAACAATGGCGAAACAAAACAGCTGACGCTAACAGAGCACCTACTATGTGCCAGCCACTGCGTGATTTCACTCACTCCTCTTCATAGGTCACGTTACAGGGAGGGCAGAATTGTGTGAGTGGTGGGCAGGCCTTGTCACATGGTGCAGATGCAGGAGCAGAACCTCCATGGCCCTGAGAGGAAAGTGCAGGGCCGTGGGGAGCCATGGAGGGGCCACCTGCGGGAGAATGAGCATGCAGGGTGTTTGTGCAGGGGAGATCAGACTCTCTGGCAAGCCCTTGCCACATCCAGGTAAAGGTAATTAGGCCTTGGCTGCCTGCCAGGGAGGCAGGTTGAGAAGGAGCGTCATTGAGGTGGGAGAATTGACAAAACAGTGTCAGTTCTCCTTGTCCCGTTTCT
Source organism: Camelus bactrianus (assembly GCF_048773025.1). Lineage (NCBI taxonomy): Eukaryota > Metazoa > Chordata > Mammalia > Artiodactyla > Camelidae > Camelus > Camelus bactrianus. Next base: position 27,105,898 of record NC_133560.1, read on the forward strand.
GAGGCGGGCACCTTTACCCCCATAAATCTATTTCCTGAAGATTATCGCCACTGACTCACTGGGGACGGTTCTCCTTTCCCCTTTGGCACCTGCTGCATTACTCAATCCTTCGTAATCCCAGTGTCTCCATTGCGTCATCTTTGATGCAATGACTTTAAGGCTTCTCACAGGTACTGCCAAAGGAATTATTATTATTATTATTTTGCCCTTTGAGAGTAATTACTTAGGCATGGACACTTCACAGAGAAAGCCACCGATCAGGGCTGGCTAGAGAATTCACAGAGCCCAGCGCAGAATGAAACCCTGGGGCCCCTCGGTCAAAAACGATTAGGGATTTCAAGGTGGAGGGAAGAGCATTAAGCCAAGCGCAGGGCTCTTCTGAGCGGGTGCAGGACCCGGGTCACATGCCCGTGTAGCTGGCTCTGCCGCTGATTCTTACAAACCATCCTTGGGGGGTTTGCTCACCTGTCCCGCTCTCTGCTTGTCTGCACTTGCAGTGTGCCCCGGCATGGACATCCGGAACAACCTCACCCGGCTGCACGAGCTGGCCAACTGCTCCGTCATCGAAGGACATCTGCAGATACTGCTGATGTTCAAAACGAGGCCTGAGGATTTCCGAGACCTCAGTTTCCCCAAACTCATCATGATCACCGATTACTTGCTGCTCTTCCGGGTCTACGGGCTGGAGAGCCTGAAGGACCTGTTCCCCAACCTCACGGTCATCCGGGGCTCCCGCCTCTTCTTCAACTATGCGCTGGTCATCTTCGAGATGGTTCATCTGAAGGAGCTTGGCCTCTACAATTTGATGAACATTACGCGGGGCTCGGTCCGCATCGAGAAGAACAATGAGCTCTGCTACCTGGCCACCATCGACTGGTCGCGCATCCTGGACTCCGTGGAGGATAATTACATCGTGCTGAACAAAGATGACAACGAGGAATGTGGGGACATTTGTCCAGGCACTGCCAAGGGCAAAACCAACTGCCCTGCCACTGTCATCAATGGGCAATTTGTCGAGCGGTGTTGGACGCACAGCCACTGTCAGAAAGGTACACCGGGGTCTGCGGGGGCCTAAGCCGTTTCTCATGGTTTGTTGGTTAGAAAGAAGCTGGAGGCATTCACGAGACCAGGTGGTGGCAAAGTTTCCTGCAAAGCCTCCGAAATTAAATATTTTAAGCCTTGCAGTCTGCACTGGTCTCCATGGCAACCACTCAGCCTCCCACTATTGGCGTGGGAAAGCAGCCACAGGCAACGCATAAGCAAGTGCTCGTGGCTGTGTTTCAATAAAACTTTATTTGCAAAACCAAGCAGGGGGCCGGATGTTGCCAAATCCTGGGCTAGACAGTTGAATGTTCCTCTTGCTCGAGCAAGCGGATGAGCATGGACTTTGTTGTCAAAAAAACCCAAATTTATTTTCTATCTGATTATAGAAGTGAGATTGCAGATTGCAAAAAAGAACTGTGTAAAGCTAAAAAACCAAAACAGCCATCCGTATTCCACAATGATTGGGGGTACTTCCTGCTAGTGGTTCTGTTCTGTCTTAACTAACTCTCCCTGTTTTGGGGGCATTTGGATGATTGTCAGTTTTCACAAAGAAGGGTGAACATTTGGGGTGGGTCAAAGCTTTATGGAACTTTTTTTTTTTTTTCCCTTCACATCTTGCTTTTCCTGAAGTGTAATTTCTGGGTCAAAGTTTTTTGATACAGATTGCCAAATGGCTTTCCGGAAATGTTGTACCAGAGGGCACTACTCTTCGCATTGGCTGAGAGGGAACACCTTGGCCAGCTTTTGAGTGTTGTTTGAAAAGTCTTTCCTAACTTCCCGGAGGGAGGTGCTGAGGTGGTGTCATCGTTCTATTTGCGTTTCTTTGATTCCTATCAGGGTCGAACCTTTTAAAACATGTTTGTTTATCATTTGGGTTTTCTCTTCCTCCTGTTCGTAGCCTTTGTCCGTTTATTTTTTTGTGCTTTAGTGGTTTTTGAAATATTAATCTGTGTGTGGTTTTCCTTGACGAAGACTGTTAACTCTTTGCCAATTACGTTTTCAGACGTTGTTGTTCAGTGGTGAAAGTACTCTGGGTGTCAGTTGCTCGGGAAGCTTAAAATGTTTATGGAGGTCAGAGCTGGATTTTCACATGCCTCTCGTATTATTTTATGCTGAGAAAGTTCCCTTCTATCCATAAAAATGAATGCTTTTTTTTCCCTCCAAGTTTTCTATTTTAATTTTAATTATTATCATTTTAAAAAAACTGTCCTGGGTATTTGGGATTTGTTTGTGCTCATGATTCAAAAGAGTATCCGTTCCCCTCCCCACCCCAAAAGCTAGTCAGAGTCTCAATGCCATTTATTGAAGAAATTTACGCCTTTGTCATTGATTTGGGGTCTGTTTCTGGGTCTCTGTAAATACTCCTGCCTTTTCTCTCTCTGGGGCTGTTACTGTTCTAATCAGTGTTGTTTTGTAATGTTTTGGTTTCCAGGAAGACTAGTTCCACACACACACACACTGTGTTACTTGTTGATTGTTTTATTGACTCTTTCCCACATTGCGGAATTCCCGGGGAAGAATTAGCGAATGTGAGACGGAACGAGAGAGAGTGAGAGGATGGTTTAAGGGTTGTATCACAAAAGATACGGGAAGGGATAAAGGAGGGGCTTCTTACCTGAGCTCAAAGCTATGAGGAAGCCACACAGGGTGAGTCCTAAGTAGCATCCCTGGACTCAGTAGGGAGGACTCCATTGACCTCCGGGGAGGGGCCCTTTCAGGTCTGGGATGCTGGACGGGAGGAAACAGGAGGTGAGAGTGGACACCGCTCTTTAAGAGGTTGAGCGATGAAGGGAACGAGAGCCTGGTGGTTTGTGGATGGGGAAGGAATGATGATCATTATACTGTGGAAAAGTCTTGAGAACGTCGGTAGGTCAGGGACACAGAGAAGCCAAGTGATGCCCGAGAGGAAGGATCGAAGCCGGGGCAAAGTCCTGGCGGAAGTAGAGGACCACCCGTGGACTTGGAATTTTGTATGAGAACAGGGAGACTTCTCAGCCATGGGTAGGATTCGGGGTGTGGGTGAATGAACCGGGTGGGAGAGATGATCTCGAAGAATCTGGAGGTGGGGGTGGGGAGGAGAGGCTGCCTAGGACCTCCTGTGTTATGTGGACACACAGCTGCAAGGGGAGCTCTGTTATCCTTGCTTTAGAGACCAGAGGGGTTACTTAATTTGCTAAGACCACACAGCTAATAAAATACAGTGAGGGTTTGTAGCATGTCTGAGACACAAAAATAGCATGTGTGTTTTGGAGGAAGAGTGGGGGGGCGGGTGGGGGTTGCCCCTTCTGTTTAGAGCTGCTTAAGCCACTTCTAGCTGGGGCACCAGGAAAACAGCGAACACTTTTTCATCCCAGTGCTCCGTCCTCCAAATTCACATTCTTGTTTGAAATGCTCCAGGCTCACACGTCTTGAGATATAATTTAAGACATTCCTCTGTGGATTTATTTCTGTACCGATTTTAGTCAAAATATCCAGGATGGTATTATCTGCAGAAATGTCCCTAATGTTTTGAGCAGTGCTTTTTTTTTTTTTTTTTCTTTAATCTTGTGCTTTTGAGAACAGGGCTTGCTTTTCCAGCACTGGGGGTTTCGCCACCAGGGAAGGTGTGGCTTTGCACGTATTCCTGCGGCTGAGACCTTCCAGGTACCAGATCCTGGCGTCTGGCATTGATGTCAGCTGCCCCTGGTTTGTAATCAGTGATGGGGTCCCCTAGGCAAGGCATTGTCCTGTCCTGGTAACAGATGTCAAGATATGATTTTTTTTTTTTTTTGAACAGACACTCTTGTCTATTGAGTACAACTCATCTCTGGCTTTTTTTCCCCCTTCCATTTCTTTAATTGTGGTAAAATACACATAACATAAAATTTCCCATCTTAGCCATCTTTAAGTGTGCAGCTCAGTGGCATTAAGCACATTTACATTGTTGTGCAGCCATCCCCACCATCCATTGCCAGAACTTTCTCATGTTCCCAAACTGAAACTCTGTCCCCATGAAACACTCACTCACCGTCCCTCCCCCAGCCCCTGGCCCCCACCATCCCACTTTCTGTCTCTGTGGATTTGACTCCTCTAGGGACCTCAAATAAATGGAATCATACAGTATTTTTTTTTTTTTAAATCTGGCTTATTTCACTGAGTATAATGTCCTTAAGGTTCATTCATGTGGTAGCAGGTGTCAGAATTTCCTTCCTTTTTAGGGCTGAGTAATATTCCATTCTGTGGATGAACCACATTTTGCTTATCCATTTATCCACCAATAGACACTTGGGTTACCTCCACCTCTTGGCTATTGAATAAGGTTGCTCTGAACATGAGTGTACACCTCCAGCTTTTAAAATATTACTTTGTTACTGTGGCTTTAGAAGGCTTATACAACATGGTGTGGGACATTTGAATGCAAAACAGACTGAAATGAGCTTTTGGAGAATACTCCCCTGTCTTAGGCAACAGACACAGACCTGTGAAAGCTATCCATCAAGTCTTCCATTCTCCTAGAGGTCTCTTCGAGCCTTTTTCTTGCACGATGGCCAGGCTCAGGAAACATCAAAGGTCTGGTCAGCATTTGGCATGAATGCATTGGGTGGTCCTTGGACCCAGTTTAAGCCTTTTCTACAGTGTCCCCTCTTCCACCTGACCCCAACAATGATGCTTTTGGCAGAGAGAGAAAAAAAAATTCACAATGGTTAAAGTAATTAAAAGGAAAAAAAAAGTCACTGTGTTGTGTGGCTTGAGATGCTCCCTCTCCATCACTGTGTCTGTGTATTCAGGGTGGAGGTGCCAGTAGAGGTCAAGTGCAAGGAGTCCTGGATGGGCAGAGTACAGGCAGAGTCCATGTACGCTGGGCCACAAAATGTGTTTATTGAGAGACGGCTACGTGCCAGGTACTGGGGTCCTCGGGGCCACAGGAGGGAACAGCCCCTGCCTCCTTGGAGAGGACCTTCTGGTGACAAATACAGACATTGTGGGGAAGGTTACAAGAGGGAGGTCTGTGGGCGAAAGCCTGGGGCGAAGCCCTAACTGGTCTCCAGGGTCGGAGAACACCTCCCCGCCCCCCACCTTCGTGAGCCCTTAGGATCCAGAGGGCCGGCCTTGCTGGCCCCGCTTCCAGGTGGTCACGAGAATTGTTCCGAGTCTCGCTTTGCCATTTGCTGCTCACGAGCTGGACCACGCCTGCGTTTCCCGATCTGAAGAGCCACGATGATGATGGGACCTGCTTGTCAGGGCTGTGGTTTGGGGGTGGAATGAGATTCTACACAGGGTGCACTAAGTCCAGCCCCTGGCACTTGTGAAGGTTCTGGAAGCTTCTCTCAGGCACCATAAGGCTACTACCCTTTCTGGGCAGACCAGCCGCTGGGGAAGTGTCTGCCAAAGCTTGGCTCCATTTCCGACTTCGGTCTTGGGGGCAGGCAGAGGGAAAGGCCCACCGCGTGACCTGCTGAGGAGGGCTGGGCGCTCGGACTCACGCTTACCTGGTGCTCGGCTCCCGACACTCTGGGGACCCCAAGCTCTGGGCTTTTGGGGAGGGGGGACCAGAAACCACGAGGCTTGCTTGACCAGCTGCTCTGGCCAAACCCACTGGCATTTTTTTTCTGGGAGGCCACCCCAGCTGCTCGCTGCCAGTCAGAGGGGTGGGTGAAGCCGGGGCCTGCTGGGCGCCAGGGAACTGGTCAGCGATGCCGTCTCTGGACATCAGCAAGAAAGCAGGAGCGGGGTGCAGAGGGAGGCCAGTCTCTCCTTCTTGACTTTGCCCTTCCGTCCGTGTTTCAGGGCCTCTGGAAGGTGGGATGCACTATTACATTAAGGACCGGGTACTGATTGGTTGATTGATTGAAGTGTAGTCAGTTTACAATGTTGTCTGCATTTCTACCGTAAACACCAGGTATTTAAATGCATGCGCAGCCACCCTTGAAGGATTTGTTCTTAGGCAAAGGTTTGCACTTCCTATTGAAATGTTCTTTTCCTTCTTCCATTTTTTTTTTAAAACTTTCCCTTTGATATCCTAATCATCAGAATCTTCTTGGCAGCAAACGCTAGTTTCGTGCCAGACGCGGTTCTGAGCGCTCTGCGTCTGATGCTGCAACAATTCCTTCTCCCAGACGAGGCCCCGGAGGCCCCGGCGGGCTACACCGCTGGCCCCGGGTCACGGGGGTAGTAAGCAGTAGAGATGGGCTTCGAACCCGAAACCCAGGTGCTCTGGCTTACAGTCCGAGCTCTTAAGCATTGTGCTTTCTTTTCCTGCGCTCATTGCGGAAAGCTGCGGAACTGCAGAGAACAAAGAAATCTGGGGTTGGGAGAGGGCCCTTAGGATTTGCCCCCTGCCAGCGTTCTGGCTGCCTTCTCTTGCAGCCCCTCTCATCTCGTCTTCAGTTAGCTGCCTCCTCCTTCAGACTACGTTCTCTCGAATACAGGGACCAGGACGTTTATTGTTGTGTCCCGTAGATAAACAAGGCCACCTTTGACCGCTCTTCACTAGCTAAGGCTTACTGAGCACTTATTATGTGCTAAGTCCTGTGCCGAGAATGGGACAGGCTCTGCCTCCTGGAATCCTCACCGGAGCCTGTGAGAAGATGTTATTCCCATTTTGCAGAAGGGAACACTGAGGCTCAGATAGTAATTAAGAAACTAGGAGACATTGCTGGGAAGTGGTTTGATCTCAGACTTGCCTGGTGTAAAGCCCTTGACCAGAAATCAGCAAACTATGATCCTCGGGTCAAGTGCAGCCCTCTGGCAGCGCTTGCATGGGCTGTGAGCTCAGAATGCTTTTTATACTTTAAAAATATTGAGGGGGGAAATATAAAGAATGGTATTTTGTGAGAGGTGAAAGTGATATGAAATGAACACTTCGGTGTCGCTAAATGAAGTTCATTGGAGCCATGCTCGGTCATTTGCTCATTTACATCTTGCCTGGGGTTGCTGTAGTACTAAGGGCAGTTACAACAGAGCTGATACGGCTCTTTACAGAAAATAAAGTGTGCCGACGTCCGTTCTTGGCTGTGCAGCTTGTGAAGGTGAGAGAGATCTTTAGGGATAGAGGCTGTTTACAGTGGAAGTTGGGACCATCTCAGTAGCAGTCCAACATGGTCCCTCTGCCCCTTGCTGGCACCAAGGGAAGGGGCTACAAAGTAGAGGATATCATCCTTGCCCCTCAGGAGCTCTCAGTGTGGCTGGGGAGTTGAAAGGCAGTAATGAATTAGCCATTCAAGGCAGCCCAGCCAGCAGGAGATGTCACAAGGCAAGACAGGAACCCCCCCCCCACCCGCCCCCGCTGCTTTCCCCAGCAAATGAGTCATTGGGCCAGTGGTTCTAGACACGTTTGGTGCCAGGGCACCTGGAAGTCATGATGTTCTCCAGATAACACTGCCGAATATTGATAAATTAAATTCCTTGGTGGCTATGTCACTGTAGTCCATGCAGAAAGTGGAAAAGTCTTGAATGATACTAACAAAAGACAAAAGACGGTAGATTGCATAGCATAGTGGGCGATTTGCATGTTTCGTTCCTATTTATTCCTTTGGGTTTTGTCAAAGATCTCTTCTTAAAAAATCTAGGAGAGAGTTGAAAGCACCATACTGAAAAAATTTCCATGGTCTTTGTAATTTCTTTGTCACTGAGATGATTGGAATTTGTAAAACGAACTTCTGACTCTGGCGATGACTGGATTTTGTGTAGCAGGAAAGAGCAAGAGCTCCAGAGAGTAATTTTCTGAGCCCCTCCTCCCTTCTCCAGGATTGATGACAAGTTGCCACTGGCATTTGGAGAAGGAGAGAGGTTGTTCCGGATTGGAGTGGTCCATCAGATGTGGTTTGGTTTGTGTGGCAAAGGATGCTCAGAAAGAGGGTGTGAGGGAAGGGTGTTCCAGGTGCGTGGAAAGGCAGCGACCAAAGCACATGGTACCTGCGCGGGCAAGGGTAAGGAGGCTGCCTCATGCTGTGAAGAGAGGCTTGGGCCGTCAGGTGCTCTGAATGCCGGAAGCTCTCCTGCAGGTGCGATGGAGAGCTCACGGAGGCTCCATCTGGGGCTCTACGTGCAGCACAGGCTGCTTCCGCTGATACTGAGCGGGCGGTTGTGCTGAGACAGGCATGTTGCTGGGGCCCCAACGTCCTTGCTGAGTCTGGGAGAAAGTCGAAGAGATAACTATAGGGAAATAAACTTAGGTAGGCAAGGAAGTGTTTCCATAGGCTCAAGGGTGCACTGAAGACAGGTAGGCTGGCTGTCCGCATAGACACCTGACATCTTGGGGACAGAACTGGCCAAGAATTTATTAGCGAAGATGCAGACTTATGGTTCTAACAAGTGCCCAGCTCCCCGGAGGGGGCTTTGGGACCCTATCCAGTCACCTTTTCGCCTAGAGAAATAAATTGGCCCGATCCTTTGGCAGAAGGTGGGGTAGAGTTAAATACATAATTATGGAAAGGTCTGGTAACTTGGTAACTGGTCTGACGAGTTTTCCTTTTTCTCCCTCCTACTTGATGAAATTCATTGACCAGTCATCTCCCACCATGTCACCAGACCCTTTGTCGGCATTAAAATCTGTTCTTTGTGACTGAACACCTGAAATGCCCCAGGGAGGTCCCGGGGACCTCAGCTCCCGTCAGGCTGGGAGTCAGGTGCTCTCTGTGGTCAGTCCCTCTGTCTCCTTGCACCTGTGCCTGACAGACCACTCCTTTTCCCAGTAAAAGAGACCTGATGTGGGTAGTGGGTTTCAAAATTGTATCCTTTATCTCCTCTCCTTCCTCTCTCTCCACTTCTCCCTCCATTTCCCCCCAGTCCAACCTCCCACTTCCCCTTCTCTCTCTGCCTTCTCTTTGTCTTGGGCTTCGAGTCTGTTCTCGGGCTAAATGTCTGTCCACACTTAGAGATAAGTGATGTCAAGAGTGGGAAACAAACAAATGAAAAATTGCTTTCCTTTGGGTCCCCCCTTTGTCCGTCATGGGTGGGTCACGTGAATAGCAGCAGAGTGGGCTCTTTCTCTCCAGTTCCAGGTTTGGGAAGTGGACTGAACTCTCCCAACCTGGACTTAAGCCACAGGACACAGAGGCACAGAATGGAGTGCGGTCATCAAACTGGCTCTGGGTGGGAGGGGGTGGTACCTGCTGGATAAAGTCCGTCATTGTCAAGTGCCTGGAGGGTTTGGGAAAGAGGATCACTTGACGTTTGTATTATAGGAGGTTTGTTTATTTGTTTGTTTGTTTGTTCATTTCTTGTTTTGCTCCATCAAAGAAGGTCTTGAATGATGGCTGCAGTCCAGAAAGGGAGATTGATTGCCAGGCTTTACCTGTGGGGTGTTTCCAAGCCCTCACCTATGCAGGAAACTGCTCTCTTTGGAAGATCTGATAAGGACAGGGTTTCAGTCGCGCCCTGGCGCTTAGTCGCGTTTGTAGCAAGCGCGCCCAGCACAACATTGTCTGTTAACCACCCGCAGTGCTTGTCTGCGGGTGGATGGGACTCCCATCGCGGATGCCTCGTTAGTGGTGACAAGTTGAAAGGTTTCCACATTAGCAAAGAAGTTGAGTAGCCTAACAGGCGATAGGCAGAGCATGCTTGAGCTGAAGCATTCAAGATTTCTTTTCTTTAGAAACGGTGTTTTTCACTGTAGCAAAATGCACTTAAGATTTACCGTTAGTGACGGTTGAGCATGTTCATAGTGCTGGGCAACCATTGTCACTGTCTTGTTCCAGAACTTGTCATCACCTCACAAAGAAACTCTGTGCCTGTTACCAGTCACTCCCCATTTCCTCTCCACCAGCCCCTGGCAACCATCAATCTACATCTGTCTCTGTGGACTTCCCTGTTGTAGATGTCCCATATAAATGGAATCACACAAGATGTGGCCTTTTATGTGTTGCTGCGTTCACTACGTGTGGTTTGGAGGTTGATCCCCATTGTCGCACACACCAGGACTTCATTCCCTTTTCTGGATGAGTAATATTCCTTTGTATGGATACACTGTGTCTTGTTTATCCATTTACCAACTGGTGGGCGTTTGAGTTACTTCCGCCTTTTGGTTATGGTGAATAGTGCTGCCGCTGACGTTTGTGGGCACGTTTTTGTTTGAATACTTATTTCAGTTCTCTTGGGGGGCTGTGCCCAGGAGCAGAATTGCTCGGTCTGTGTTGCCAGTGCTGTATTTGGCGTACCTAGTACTAATTTGGTATTGCTTTATTTAAGGATGTTCTATGTTTTTGTTTAGAGTCAAGAGTCAAGGGTTTTTGTTTTTGTTTTCTTGTTTTTTGCTTTTGATTTTATTTTTTAAAAGACATTTTATTATCAAAGAAAACACAGATTCAGAAAAACCGCACAAGACAAATGTACAGCCTAATGCATTACTCTAAGGCAAACAACCTTATAATCGTCTCTCCACCCTCCCCGAGCCCGGTTGATCAATAGCACTTTGCCTGCCTCCGGAACCCTTGCAGGGTCCCCATCCCAGTCACAGCCCCCTTCTTCCCCCCAAAATGGTCACTGTTCTCTCTTTTCTGCTGGTCACTTCCTTCTGTATATTTTTATCACTCGAGTGTGAGTCTTTAGACAATATTGTTTAGTCTTGCCCATTAAAAAAAAATGGATATGTCCCTTTGGATCTACAGACGTGATTCTCAACTGGGGGTGATTTCGCCTCCCAGGGGACATTTGGCAATGTCTTGAGACATTTTTGGGTGTCACAGGTTGTGGGGTGGGGGTACTCCTGGCATGGCATTGGGGGGGAGGCCAGGGGTGCTGCTCAACACCCTGCAATGCAGAGAAAACCTTTACCACCAAGAAGGATCCAGCCCCACTGTCAGTAGAGCTGAGGGTGAGAACCCCTAGCCTACAGGTTCCCCTCCATCCGTTTCTTTTCCTTATCCTCTCCCTGTTGGGGAACCGGGCTCTTCCACCCTGGGGCATGCCTCCAATCGGAGTGTCACTGACTGCCCTCTCCCGGTGGAGTTAATCATGGTCCTCTGTCCTATGGACCCAGAGCCAGGGTCAAACATGGGTTCTATTCCTTCTGTGGACTTTCTTTAACATCCACACCCCCAGCCCCAGCACTGTTTGCAACAGGCTGTGTTGAGAGATGATCATACTGGCTCCTCTTCCCCTGAAACATGGCCATGGGTAGTGGTGTGCGCTTCCATTATTATTGTTTTTTTCTTTTTCACAAATCTGAAAATTTTTTATACAGTCGGTACTCGTTGGCCTCCCTTTTTTAGTTTACGATAAACAAGGCACAGACTGAACTTCATAACAAAACTCTGTGTTCTTTACCAAGGCAAGTTTTGCTAGGAAAATTATTTTTATAAGCGAGTGAGGTATGAGGGTTATTTGCAAAGGAATTTTACAAGGGCAAGAAAAAAAAAATACAAGCAATTGATCTTAGGAGTTGTGGTTGTACAGAAGGCAGCACGAATTCAAGACCTTGAGGCTCATGTCAGAGGGAAAACAGTAGGCAAATCGAGAAAGGAAAGATACCCCAAGTGGGGATGAGTTTGATGAGGAAAACGTTGGAAAACGTCTTGAAGATTCCCATGTAGTTCAGATGAGGCTGCACTTCTGCGTAGACGTGCACAGCTTTGAAAGGATGTCTTTGAGACCCACAAGCTTGATGCACTGCCTGGCTTGATCTGAGGACTACTGGCCTTTGAAGCGTTACATTTACAAGTGTTTCCTGTTGGGGGTTGGAAATAACAGCAGTGGGCATCTGGTGGAATGAAACACAGGAGTTGGAGGGACATAAGAAAATGAAGGACACATTGGCGTGTTGGCCTTGAGGTCTTGGAAGGAAGGCTGAAGGGAGCTAAAACAGACTCAGGTCAGATGAGTTACAAATTCAGAATCAAAGAAGTCAGAAAATGACATCAATTCTTTCCCCTTTGATGCAAAGTGAAAATGTTGCCTACACAGGGGCAGTGGATGTCTGAGTTCTTCCTGGCTCCGTGAAGGAGACCTAGGGAGGGAGCTAGCCAGCCAGCTGGACCAGTGGGAATCCGTTCTTCAGGACCTGTTCTTGTTCACGCCTTGCGTGCAACGTGACGTTGGTCGTCAGTTGGTTTTATTTCGGAGGACATTAGAATATCTGTAGAGGGGCCTTGCTGGGCTTGCTTGTCACCGGCTTCCCTTGTGCTGTTTCCTTCTTAAGGTCTCATCCGCTTTCAGCTGCCGCCTCTCCTAGGTTTGCGGGTGGGATTCAGGAAAGGTAAGTTGGTTGAAGGTCCCAGCTTGAGTGGTGGCGTGGAACCAACTTGGTGACATTCTAGAGCAGCGTTGTCCAAAAAGGTAACCCCACTAGCCACATGTAGCTGAGTTAAAATGAAAAAAAAAAAAAAATGAAGCCTTGGTCCCCTGGTCACATTCACCACATTTGGACAACACGGATGGAGGACATGTCCAGCCCCGCGGAGAGTTCTCCTGGGCAGCACTGCTCTAGGGCATTTCATTTGATGGTTAAGGGCAGCTCTGGAGTCACACGGGCCTGGTTTTGAATTGTGCGACCTTGGGCAAGTTGCCAAGCTCTTCTCAGCCTCTGTTTGCTCATCTATAATGAGGAATTGTAAGGGAACCAGCCTCAAAGTTTTTTTTTTAATCTCGACTTTTAACCGATACATCTTCTTTTGATAAAAGTAAAAATCTCATTCCTCTTCTCTGACTTTGAGTTTGATATTTTCCCCCTTAAACATGAAATATAACAATGAGTTTTTTTTTTTTTCCAACCTTTGTAAGCCCTTGAGAGTCCCAGGAATAGAGGCAGGAGTGGCTTGAGAAAGTTGAGCACAACAAAGAGGCCATTATAGGTACATCTGTGGGAGAAGAGGAACAAGGAAGGGGAAATGGTGTCGACCAGGGCTGAGAATGTCGACTGGGGCTGAGGGTGTCATCATGTCTATGGGTGGCCAAGATCGAGGAATGTGTCAGCTCCTTCCTGGCTTCTCCTCGCTCTCTGGGGAACAGAGAACAGAGTGCTTTGCAGCCTAAGCAGAATAGAATGAGTGTGGGCAGAGAGGAAATAGACTCAGGATGGGTAGGACACCGAGGGAGGCCTCAGCCTGAGCTTGTCTTCCTGGCTCGGCATTGAGCATCAAAGTCAACTCATGATTGCTGGTGATGGGAATCTACTCAGATTCACTTAAACCACAAGGGGGTGGTTTACTGGGAGGACATGAGGTCTTCTCTTGGAACTTGTATCAGCTAGCTCTTGCTGTGTAACAGACCTTCCCCCAAATATAATGGCTTTGCACAACTGTCATTTATTTTGCTCATGATTCTGTGAAGTAGGTTTTCTAAGTAGGTTTTCTGGGCTGGACATGCCCTCCCACACAGCTCACCACAGACACAGGCTTGCTTATTCCCTGCGTCTGGAATGAGCTGGTGGGATGGCTGGTAGCTGGATGGCCCAACATGGCCTCACTCATGTGACTGGTAGTTGATGCTGGCTGTCAGCTGGGATGCTTTGGTTTTTCTCCACATGGTCACTCATCCTGCAGGAGCCTAGCTAAGATTTGGATCATATGGTGGTCTCAAGGTTCCAAGATCAGCAAGAGATCAATCCCCAGTGCACAAGCACTTTTCAAATCTCCGTTTGCTTCATGTGTGCTAATATCCCATTGGTCAAAGCCAGTCACATGACCAAGGCAAGCTTGAAGGAAGAGTGTGGATATAGACACCACCTGTTGGATGGAGAGGAAGCATTTGTGGCTGTCTTTGTCACCTACACAGAATCTCAGGACGGGAAACACAGTGGAACTCATGAAATATTTTAGCCAGGACTTAGAGCTTGATCAGACACCCAAGACTGTGTATGGTATAACTGAGGATCTAAAATGGTTTTCCGCAGGAGCTATTTAATTTCCTGAATTTCAGTTATTGAATAATCAGTTCCTTTCCCAAAGACTCTTGATGTTTTCTTTATCATTTGTTAAATTCAACCAAAAACCAAGATCTGCTTCAGGGACATCAATTCTATTTCATGCATCTGTGTCTGTTCTTCCCCCAGAAACATACTGATTTAATTATTATAGATTTAGAACATGTTTTATTAATGATAGATCCAGTGTTTTCCTTTACATTTTTTCAAAATGTTTATTCTTCTTGTCGAACTTAAGAATCTCCAAATCAACATCCTTTAGTACACATAAAAGTCATTGTGATTTTGATTAAAAATTGTACTTAATTGATAAATTAACATAAGAAATTGATGCCTTAATGTTTTTCCTTTTCATGCAGGTATGTGATCAGTTTTTCTGTTTGTTCAAATCTTTTCATGTTGTGCTTTTAAAAATATTTATCCCATATATTTCTTACTATGATGATTCCTAATTCCTGTAACATGGAGTTTTTGTGGTTAGTTGTTGCTCCCGTGAATAAGCATGTTTATCCTGAATCCTGAATCCAGATCCTTTAGTGAAATTGATTAGTAGGTTTTTAATATTTTTATTCATTGTATACAATTTTATCTGTTACAAAATTTATTTTTTATTTTATTTTTTAATTTTAAGATTTTATTCTTTATATTTTTAAAATTTATTATTGTATTATTTCATTATTTTATTTTGGCAGTGGGGGTAGGTAATTAGGTTGATTTATTTTTAGAGGAGATACTGGGGATTGAACCCAGCACCTCATGCATGCTAAACATGTGCTCTACCACTGAGCTATACCCCCTCCATTTTAAAAATTTTTAATCATGTCTAAATGTTGACCTCTCATTTACTTTAAATCTTATTCTACTGAAAAGAACTTCAAGACTAATATTAAATATTTAACAGTGGTATTACCTGACAATCATGTTTAATAGATTTCATAATATAAAATCACCCCTGCTTTCCTGTGTAGTAAACCCTACTTGGTTGTGATGAGTTATTCTTTTAGTATAACGTTGAATTTGATTTGCTAGGTTTATTTTGTTTTTCTGGATTTTTACCATCTGTATTCATGAGTGAAATCATGTTATGTTTTTGGTGTGTTTTATTTTACAATCTCCATCAGGTTTTATTATCTGATATTCTAACCACATAAAGTGAACTAGGCAAGTTTCCATTTTCAATATTTTAGAATTATGACATTAGGACTAATGGTTCCTTGAAATTTGTTGGAAAAATCATATGGTGCAATAACTTTTTAAGGAAGTCATTCTTTAATAACTTAAAAAAATTCATGCTAGTTTATAGAATTCAGCTGAAAATTGTTTTAACCTCTGGTAAGATCTTCTGGAGTCAACTTTTGTGATTTGTATTTTCTTAGGGATCATTTCATTGAAATTTTCAGATTTAATAGCATGCTTTTATATCTTGTTGGTGTATTCTTCTTTGTGTCTATTTAGATTTGCCAGTTTTGCTCTCCCTTTTTTTTTTCTTCAGAAAAGCAGACCTTGGATTTATTATTCAATTATTTTTTTTCCCATTTTTTTTCATTTTTAGATTATTCTGAGCCATGATTTTGCTTTTTTCCCCTTGGTGTGAAGTGTTTGGATAACTCACCAGACACTGAAATCCTTTAAAATCCAATAAATCCAATAAGTTGGGGAACAAATAAATAAATAAGTGAAGAATTTAATACCATAATTTTAATACAATTAAAGCCATGAATTCACCCCTAAACACAGCTTTGGCTGCCCTCACAGGTTTTGACTGAATAACATTCTTGTTTTCTAGAGAGTTTGTGAAGATAGCTTTGATTTGTTATTTTTGATAATTAGTATCATGAAAGCTGCGATTGAGTGCCTATCATTTTTTAATCACTTTATATAAATTATCTCAATCAACCTTCATAGCCTCCCTAAGAATTATCCTTGTTTTACCCTGGTTTAATAGCTCCAGAAGAGGTAAAGCGACTGGCCCAAGGTCACATGGATAATGGTGTGGGGGCAGGGTAGGGCTGGAATTTAGCCCATGGTCTGTTTTGATTCTAAACCATGTGCCTTTTTGACTCTGCTACACTGCCTCTCCAGTTGAGTGAGTTTTAATCACTAGTAGTTAGGGTTTAAAAAAAAAATTAACTGTTCATTTTAATAGGTTGTCTCAATTTCCGGTTGATGGGGTTTGAAAAAAAATTAACTTGTCGTAGAGTTTCTGCCTTTTATAATTGCTTGTGGCTTCTTTGTAGCTGAGTAACTGTTCAATGTGGCTTCTGTAGATGTTGTACAGAAGCTGGAAGAGCCTGTGAATTTAGAATCAGAGCTCAGAATCTACAGTTCCACACAGAAGAATTCCCCTGGGACCCACATATACGTGGAGAGTGAAAATAAAGGCTTAATTTCACTGGCAAAGTACCTCTGCCCTCCCGGAGTTAGGAACTGTTTCTGGAGAGTTCGTACTCCATGCTGCCTGCTCTTCCAGCTGCCCCGCCACCCGAGACAGCTGGAACTAGTTTTCCCAAACACACTTTCTCTCTCCTTCCCTCATCATGTGCTTATAGTTCTGTGATGCTGGCTTAAAAGAGCGAGGGCTGGTCCAGGGCTGAACTTGACCTGTGGGCTGACCTGCTGCTTGGCCTCCGCGTCTATTTCTGGGTCTTGCTCTCAGCATGAGGATGCTGAAAGGCAGTGCGGCTTGCTGTGACGTAATGCAGCCAAACCTTTCCTTTAAAACGGCCTGTGATTCATCTTTATTTTTATGGGACTGCATCACGTTCGAAGTATTACAGTAGGAATGTTCATTTGAGATCTAATAAAGGTTTTTAATCTGCCATCTGGAATCTGTGCTCCTGACGCTTTTTTTTTTTAATTGCTCATGACTAAGAGTGGTGTTGGGGCGGGTGGGTTTGGCGACATAGCCTTAACATCCACCCAGAGGCTCAGCTCTATCATCCAAAAAAAATCTCATTTTCTCTGTCTTGGCTGCAGCCAGAAACTGCGGGTGGGTTGCTGATCTTAAAGGAGTGTCCCCTTGTATTTATGTTCTTTTCCTCTTTATTTTTAGGCCAAAATCTCTTTTCACCCCCAAATCTTTTATTTTCTAATAGTTCCTAAGACACACAACATTCAGTGTTTTCAGTGTTGTTTTTGCATCATGAATTTTGTCTTATTTAACATAGGATCATAGACAGGTTTAAACCTTAAAAAATTAAATATTGAACACGGCTGTAGTGAATAAAAGTCACCATTTTCCCTTCCACATCTTTTCCCCGAATTAACAATGTCAGACTTTTTAGTTTGGGTCCTAGTGGAGGGTGTGGGAAAGGAATATAGTGACCTTAACATGCATTTTTGTTTGTTTGTTTGTTTGTTTTCATATTCTTTTTCATTAAAGGTTATTACAAGGTATTGAACATAGTTCCCTGTGCTACACAGAAGAAACTTTAAACAAAATCTATTTTTATACATAGTGGCAAACATTTGTAGACCTCAAACTCCCAAATTTATCCCTTCCCACCCCCTTTCCCTGGTAACCATAAGATTGTTTACTATGTCTGCGAGTCTGTTTCTGTTTTGTAGATGAGTTCACAGTGTCCTTTTTTTTCCTTTTTCTTTTTTAGATTCCACATACAAGTGATATCATATGATATTTTTCTTTCTCTTTCTGGCTTACTTCACTTAGAATGACAATCTCTAGGTCCATTCATGTTGCTGCAAATGGCATTATTTTGTTCTTTTTTATAGCTAAGTAGTATTCCAGTGTATAAATGTATCACAGCTTTATCCAGTCATCTGTGGATGGACATTTAGGTTGTGTCCATGTCTTGGCTATTGTATATAGTGCTGCTGTGAACATTAGGGTGCATTTAACATGTGTTCTCTTGGTCACAAAGTTGGTCCTATTCATATTGTCTCTTGTATTTTGTTTTTGTTTTTGTTTTTAAACTTAATGAGCTTAGGCAGAGTTTTTCAACCTCAACACTGCTGACATTTTGCAGTGTTGTGTGGGGCTGTCCTGTGCATCATAGGATGGAGACCAGGATCCCTGGCTTCCGCCCACTATATGCTAGTAGCACCCGCCCCCCAAAGTGGTGACAATCAAAAATGTCCCCAGACATCGCTGCCAAATGTCCCTTGGTTGGGAACTACTGCTCTAGGGCAAATAGCCTCGTTTCCTTTACCCGGTCCAAGAATTGGCCAGTTCCCATTTAGCCCCCTGCATGAGCTATGGCGGTCTTAGTGCCTTTCACTCCTCCCACAGTAGCAGGTGTCCGGACGTAGAGTGATCACTGCCTTGCACTTCTGTGTAGTTTTACCAGCCAGAGTGCATCCCTAGATTCTGTGCTTTTATCTTGCCCACTTAAAAGTTTGTATTATGTCTTTTTAGAAACACATATTCTTTATTCCGTAAGTTATCCATGTTTATTTTGGGAAAATATAGCTAAAAGGAAAAACGTCAGGGCACCTTAACACCCACTGCCCCAGAGCTATGCCTTCTTAATTTTGATGCAAAGTCTTCCATAATTGTGTCTGCAAACATCTATGTGTCAAGTGGAATCCTACTGTGCATGGAGGGAAATGAGACGATGCAATGCCGTGTGACAGCCGTGTTGCCGGTCCCCGCCTGCCTCCCCCGGGAGCTTCCGACTCTTTCTGTGTGGATATGAACCTACATCCCACTTTAAATCCCGGCATTGGTGCACATTTTGAGGTTGCTTCCAGTTTGTCATTGGCATGGAAGCCTACTGCGCCCCAAATGTTTTTGTTCACTTTTCTGATTGTTTTCAACTTCTACTTTTCTAGCTTTATTGAGATGTAATTTACCAACAATAAAATGCACATATTTGAAGACTATGGCTCAACAAATTAAAAAAAAATTCCTTTTATTGAAGTATGTTGATTTACAATGTTGTGTAAGTTTCTGGCGTACATCATAATGATCCAGTTATACAGACATGCATATATTTAAAAGAAGGGATTAAAAAAACCTTGTTTTCATGATTCGAAGATATGAAAGGGAGTGTTTTAAAATCTTATCCTTAGGTCCCGACAGTCTGAATTCTCAATTTTCTCACTTTCGTTTCCTTCTGATTCTATTTGTAGTTTGAAACATGCTGACAGGAAAGCGTGTAGAACATTTGTGCAGTTTAGCAAGTAATTATAAAGAACGCCAGGCTCAGGTGAAGTGTCGGAACACCCCGGGGCGCTTTGGAAGTCCTTCTGCACGTCCCTCCAGTCAAAATCCCCTTTCTCTTCCCAGAGGTAACTGTGTCTTTAAATGGTTGCCAAGACTGTATTCTTAACAGCTAAATGTTGACCTACGCACAGTGCTGCATGCGTTTTGAGCGGATCAAACTGCATCCTACTCGCTGTGTAAAAGTTTGCAACCCAACTGGATGAATTTTACTGTGTTTGTTCTTTTCATGTATCAGGGACTTGGGTCTTTACAAGGCTTCCATGCTGACCATAACTTAGTATCACATTTCACACAGAGCATGTAGACACATTAAAAAGTTACCTTTGCTAAGTTCCAAAGAAATTCTGAGCAAAGACGTAAAGTAATAAGCCCTGAATATTATATAAGTTTCAGGTGTACAACAGACTGAGTCACAGGTTTTAAAGCTTATACTCCATTTAGAGTTATCATAAACTACTGGCTGTATTTGTAACTTTGCTTTATATGTAGTAGTCGGTACCTCTTAGTGCCCTATTCCTATCCTGTCCCTGCCCCTTCTCTCTCCTCGTTGGTGACCATTAGATTCTTCTCTATATCTGTGAGTCTGTTTTCTTTTTTATAATATTTAACAGTTTGTTTTCGTTTTTAGATTCCACATATAAGTGATAGCATACAGTATTTGTCTTTCTCTGTCTGACTTATATCACTAAGCACAGTACCCTCCAAGTCCATCCATGTTGTTGCAGTGGCAACATATCATTCTTTTTTATGGCTGAGTAATATTCCATTTGAGATCTCTCTCTCTCTCTCTCTCTCTCTCTCTCTATCTATCTATCTATATCACATCTTTATCCTTTCATCTATTGATGGACACTTACGTTGCTTCCATGTCTTGGCCATTGCAATAATGCTGCTATGAACATTGGGGTGTATGTATCTTTCTGAATTAGTGTTTTCATTTTTTTTTTTCAGATAAATACCCAGGGGTGGAATTGCTGGGTCACATGATAGTTCTATTTTTAGTCTTTTTGAGAAATCTCCGTTCTATTTTCCACAGTGGCTGCACCAGTTTACGTTCCCACCAACAGTGTAGGAGGGCTCCCTTTTCTCCACATCCTCGCCAACATTTGTCATTTGTGGTCCTTTTGATGATAGGCATTCTGACAGGTGTGAGGTGACATTGTGGTTTTAATTTACATTTCTCTGGTTAGTGGTATTGAGCATCTTTTAATGCATCCAAGGCTATATTTTTAAAGCTGTTCAGAAGTTTCTATCAACAAGATTTTGTCCACAAGCATCAAATTATCAAAATTAAAGATAATTTTTTTTAGATGAAGCAACTCGCAGTCAAATTCAAGGAAGCCACTTTGTTGTTGTGATGAAGGGCTCAAGTGAGTTTAAATCTGAGCCTGTTGTTAACTGACAACGACTCTGGGCAGGTTGTTTATCCTTTGGGGGCCTCTGCTTTCCCACTTGTAGAAGATAAAATACAATCCAAGTTTCCCCTGGAGCTGTAAGCTAGCAAGCGGTCATTTAGTGCGAGGACATCACAGTTCAGACTAAGGTGTGTGAGGGAGAAAGCAAGAGACTATTGACCCTGCTAAAAAACAAGTGGTCTATATTTGTTTTATTAAGAACAAAACCACACACACACAAATGCATACTGTAGCTTTGGATTACTGAACAACTCTGTTAAGAGTCAGAATAATAAATAGATCTTTCAATAGTTAGAAGAAAAGAAATAAATGAAAGCTTTCCTGGGCTGCTTAACTTTGCAGGGACTGGACATCCTTGGTCTGAATGTGTTGAGTGTCCAGGGTGGTAGGGAAGTTCAGTGGCACTGTGTGTGTGTGTGTGTGTGTGTGTGTGTGTGTGTGTGTGTGTGTGTGTGTGTGATGGGGTTTCTGTCTTTGCTAATGAGGTTTTGTCACTGGCAGTGGCTCACAGCACTTGGATTTATGACTTCCGTGGGGACGTTTCTTGAAAAGCTGTAGTCACATTGTATTTTTTCATTCCCCTACCAAGCACATACCAGGGCTTAAAGGGAGCTGCTATGATTTGGAACCAGGTGCTGCCACTCACTAGGTGTGGGACCCCAGGCAAGTTACTGGAATTCTCCATGGTACCTCAGTTTCCTCATCTGTAAAATGGGAACACACCAGACCCCTTATCTGCCATTTCACGAGCCATGGTTTCAGTTAATCATGTGGTCAACTGGGGTCGGAAAATAGTAAATGGAAAATTCCAGAAGTAAACAATTCATTCATTTAAAATTGCGTGTCGTGCTGAGTTGTGTGATGAACCTTGTGCTGTCCTGCTCTGTCCCACCCATGACATAAATCATCCCTTTTCCCAGAGTACCCATCCTGTATACACGACTGGTAGCCATCTCAGTTATCAGACCGACTGGTGTGGTATCGCGGGGCTCGCGTTCCAGTAACCCTTATTTTACTTAATAATGGCTCCAAAGCACAGGAGTAGGGGTGCTGGCAATCTGGATGTGCTTACATGCCTAATTAATGGATTAAACATTATCATAGGTGTGTGTGTATAGGGAAAATATAGTATGTATATTCAGGGTTCCGTAGTGTCCTTGGTTTCAGGCATCCACTGGGGGTCTTGGGACGTACCCCCCGTGGATAAGGGGCGACTGCTATGGAAATATATCACAGGGCTGTGAGGATCAGATAAGACATTACAGGGGTGATAGACATTGTACTTACATTGTTACTATTATCATAATATATTTTAACTATACATTGTATTCATAATGTTGCTGTTGTGTAATCCCTTTTAGTTAGTTTAAATACTTGCAACACCTCACATACAATAAAATGCACCAGACTTCAGTGTTCAGTGAGTTTTAACAAGCATATACACTCGTGTAACCACTGCCGCAAACAAGCTGCCATCACCCCAGGAGTCCTCTCGTATCCCTTTCCAATTAATTCCTTGTCACTCAGACCTCTCGTACCTCTCATGCAAAAAAAAAAAAAAAAAAAAACCAAAGTGTATGAGACGTGGCCTCAGGAAAGTCTTGTTGGGAAAAGCCTGAGAGCTGTTGGCAGGCTGTAGTCGATGAAATTCACTGCCGTGAGCCTTTAAGATCGGAAGACCCAGAATTTGGTGGTGGTCGGAGCGGGAAGGACATTTGGCAGACTGCTGGGTGGCAGATAGACACCCGGACACCTGATGACTTTGAACTTTATCCGGACAATGTGAAGCGTCTGAACTTGCACAGGCAAGTTCACGATCAGGAACTTTTACTTTCCTCTTTGCTGAACGGCCAGAATGTTCCACGGAGATGTTTTTTTTTTCTGTTTTCTCGGAGCAAGCTGTGCAGATTAAGTGGGCAATTCTGAGTTTCTGCAATTCAGCAGGCTGGTGGCGCGGCTCGCGGCTCCTGGCTCCGGCTCCGGAGGCCGCCCGAGGGCTCGGGCCAGCCAAGGCTGTGAGTGCCCCGAGCCAGGCAGGGAAGCTGGAGGCTTTTAAAGGCCATAGCCCCGGTTGTAGACACGTGTTCCTTTGGCATATGCTTGGTTGAAAACACATTCCCTAGATGGTTTCTCTTCTGCGCAGACCTCCGGGGTTCCTGGGCTTGCTGGAGGGCCTCACAGTGTGACTTCATCTCTCCTAGGGGAGGTTGTGAGCTGACACTGATGGAGAGCACTGTGCCAGACCCTTTGGGCAGCTTATCTCACCAGCTCTTTGGTGATCCAATGAGGTGGACACCATTATCACCCCCAATTTACAGAGGAAGAAACTGAGGCTCAGAGAAAGATCAGGACCACACTCAGGGGGACCCAGCTGCTTCCAGCTCCCTCCGCACCCAAGGGAGCCTGACCCAGATCTTCTGGTCCAGAACCTTCCTCTTCCTAATCAGTTATCGAAGACTATCTTTGACTTCTAAGTGTCCTTCGAATCCATCTTCCCAGCCCAAGATGCTTCTTAGTTGACCTTCACTTTCAATCCACCTACCAAGGGAGTTACTGTTTTAGGCTCTGAGGGGGTGGCTGAGAACAACAAAGGTAAGAGTTCTTGCCCTTTTGAGGTTGACATTCCATCGGAGAAATGGTAGATGTTGTTGATAAGCTGCAGGCCGGTGGGATACCACTGCACCCCCCCCCCCCAGGAAGGCTCCTATCAAAAAACACAGGAAATAACAAATGTGGGTGAGGATGTGGAGAAACTGGAGCCCTTGTGCGCTGTTGGGGGGTTACCTGTGCAGCCACTGTGGAAAACAGTATGGTGGTTCCTCAGAAAAATTAAACGTAGATTTACCAGATGATCCAGCAGTTTCACTTCTGAACATACACCCAAAACACTGGGCAGCAGAAACTCGGAGAGATGACTGGACACTCGTGTTTATAGCAGCATTGTTCACAATTGCCGAACAATGGAGGCAGCACAGATGCCCATCGATGGATGAATAGTTAGGAGACGTGTAACGTATCCTCACGGTGAAATATTATCCAGCCTTGAAAAGGAAGGAAATTGGGACACAGACTACAACGTGGATGAAGTTTGAGGACTTCATGCTAATAAATAAAGCCATTGCAATAAAGGACACAAATACTGTGTGATTCCACTTGTAGGAGGTTCCTTGAATTGTCACATTCATAGAGACAGAAAGTAGAATGGTAGGGGTCAGGGGCTTTGGGGAGGGGAGAATGGGGAGTTACTATTTGATGGGGGCAGATTTCAGTTTGGAAAGATAAAGTTCTGGAGATGGGCGTGGTGATGTTTGCATGACATCGTACACGTACTTCATGCCACCAGACTGTGTGCTTAAAATGGATAAAGATGGTAAATGTTATATTATTTATATTTTAAGTCACAATTTAAAAAATAAACTAAAAAAGGAAGAAAGAAAAAAAAAGCCATGGGCCACGGGGGAAAGTTGGGATATTATTCCAGGTACCGCGAAGCCCTTGGCAGGCTAGGAAGCGTCTTGTCTCACTTAGAGGGCTGTGTGCCCTCCATCTTTGGTGGCTCCAGTATTTGCTTGGTGGCTGCAGCGTGGCAAGTAGCAGTGTCGTTCAGTGGATGGAGGTGTGAGGACTTCGGGTCCATCGGGGGAAAGAAGTGGGCATTAAGTGTGCCCAGGGCCGGGGGTGGGGGTGCTGTCAGACAGGAGAGTGGAGACTAGAGAGGTAGGTGCTTGGGTTCCGTCACCAGTGGGCTTGCTGTGGTCCAGAAGTAGCGTGGGCCACATCTTGGGACCCCACCCGCCCCAGTGGGCTCTGTTATGGGTTGGATCGTGTGCCCCACAAGGAAGAAACATTGGCGTCCTGGCCCCTAGGACATCAGAATGTGACCTTATTTGGAAATAGGTTCATTAGAGAGGCAGTTAAGTCAAAGTGAGGTCACCGGGGTGGCCCCAATCCAATGTGACTGGTGTCCTTATGAGAAGAGGAAATTTGGGCACAGAAACAAACGTGTACAGGCAAGTGATGCGACGAGAGACAGAGGGAAGGCGGTCATCTCTAAGGGACCGACAGAGGTCAGAACAGGTCCTTTCCTCAAAAGGAACCAACCCTGCCGACACCTTGATTTCGGACTTCCGGCCTCCAGAGCTTTGAGGAGGACAAATTTCTGATGTCCTAGCCGCTCAGTCTGGGGCGCTTTGTCTGAGCAGGCTTAGCAAGCTGACCCAGGCTCCGTCTCTGAAAAGAAGTGGGTTGGAAGCCGCAATAGGGTTCAAGTGGCCAGGGCCTGAAGTTTACGCTCCTCTCTGCCTTTTTTTTTTTTTCTTTTTTTTTAAATGGAGGTACCGGGGATTGAACTCAGGTCCTGGGCATGCTAAGCACGTGCTCTACCACTGAGCTCTACCCTACCTGCTCCCCCCACCCCATCTCTTGAGTCTCCTAAGTTTGGACCTGGGCTCCCGCCAGCCCTCAGATTTGAGATTCTACCATTGCTTCCATTCTGAGAAGTTCTGCTTTGCACCATGTGTATGAAACACCTGGGGTTTGCTACACTGTGGCACAGAGTGAGACCGTGACGCTCAGATTTGTGCAGCGATGGTCCATCTCATGGGCGGGTAAGCGGGTCACATTGGTTCTATTTATTTATTTGCTTTTTAGGGGCAGTGTACTTATAGAGCAGAAGTCTGCTTTTAGAGCCACGTACTCTAAACCATCAATCTTCCCATTCCTCTTTGGCCTTCACGTCACAATAAAAATGATCGTAAAAGGATCCTAAAGGTAGCTTCTAGGTCATTCTTCCTTCCCATTTTTGAAATGCACCCTCACTTTGTTTATTCTTCTCAAAATGTAGAAAGTGTAACCCAGTTCCAAGAAAGAAAAAGGAGAGAAAGCGCAAGACAAAAAAAAAAAAAAAAAAAAAAAGCAGACCCAGAGGCCCTTTGAGAGTTTTATTGTGGGATGTCAAGGCTGTAGGTTGATTTGGAGAGAAGTGACATCTTGACAATATTTTCTTGTACCTCTCTGTCTTCCCAAGGGTTCTTTTCTATTCTTAGAAATGATTTATGATTTTTCTTCAGGCAGAATCTAATTCTTA
This sequence comes from Camelus bactrianus, assembly GCF_048773025.1. NCBI lineage: Eukaryota > Metazoa > Chordata > Mammalia > Artiodactyla > Camelidae > Camelus > Camelus bactrianus. The sequence goes on from NC_133560.1 coordinate 27,131,466, forward strand.
CGAGCATTTTTTGTAGGTTGGCTGGCTTTCTATCCATCCATCTGTCTGTTTACCCAGCTACTCATCCACCGTTACCCATCCATTCTTTCATCTAGCCATCCATCTACCTACCTCTTTATCTATCTATCTATCTGTCTGTCTGTCTATCTACCTACATACCTACCTACCTACCTATCTAATCTCTCTATTGTCTATCTAATGTGAGAGAGATTTTTAAAAAGCATTGAATGAAACAATGCCATTTGCAGCAACATGGATAGACCTAGAGATTTTCATACCTAGTGAAACAAGTCAGGCAGAGAAAGACAAATATTGTATGATATCACCTGTGTGGACTCTGAAAAAAAAAAGATACAAATGAACATATTTACAGAACAGAAACAGACTCGCAGGCATATAAAACAAACTTATGATTACCAAAGGGGAAGTGGGGGGGGTGGATAAATTGGGTGTTTGGGATGGACACATACACACTACTATATATAAAACAGATAAACAAGAAGGAACTACTGTAGAGCACAGGGGACTATGTTCAATATCTTGTAATAGCCTGTAATGGAAAAGAATCTGAAAAAGAATCTATGTGTATATACGTAACTGAGTCACTTTGCTGTGCATCTGAAACTAATGCAACATTGTAAATCAACTACACCTCAAAAAAAAAAGCATTCAAAGTGGCAATTTTTCAGAATATGGGACAGGGATTGTGTATTCTCTGCTCTCTGCTACTTTATTAAGTGCTCACTAATTCTAAAAGCCAGGGAGTCGGTTCCCTTCAATTTTCCATAATCACAGCACGTGCCGGTAACAATGATCTGCTGCCTTTTACCAGCGATTATGCTGTCATTGCTCTCAGCCGTGGTAGAGCAGGAGCTTTCAGAACCGTGTTAAATGGCAGAGTCGGCCGTGCTCAGCCCAGGCTCGCTTCTGACTGGGGTGGAATGCTTCGATTGTTTCACTGCGGAGGATAATTATATAATTGTTAAGACTCTTGACCTTCCTGTTTTTAGCCTCGCTTAGTCAATGGGATGCAATCATGAACTCTTGACTGTCTCATATATCCAAGAGGTACAAATGGCATTTGTCCACTTTTGAGGACAGCAGATTTAATGTGTTAAGCTGTTAAGCTGTGAAAATAGCTTTTAAACCCCCCCACCCCAGTTTGTGAGCAGAGCGGAGTATCGGTTTGTCGCCTCCTGCCAAGAGGCCACATCCACTCCGGAGCAGCTTTCTATGGTGGGTTGGGGGGGGGTGGTCTGGTGGGCTCCAGGCCTGGGAAATCTTGCAGCCCCGTGTCCTCTGTAATGTGAGGATAGGTTTCAGGACTGCCCTGCATGGTGGTGGCCAGAGAAAAGCTGCCGTTGTGAGCAGGACCTACTGGGGCCCTTCAGGGCTGTTTCCTGTGCCCTGAGAGAGGCCCCAGGTTTGGGACAGTCTGGTCCAGTGTGCCAGCAGTTTTTCTAGGTGATGCCACCCTATTTCCTGGGTTGAAATAGGATCTTCGTGTGAAGGTACAGATCTCAGACTACCTTGTTCCAGGTATGTTAAGAAACAGGAAAGACACCTTTCAGAATGTTATGTTAAGCGTTGGCGATCCATGTTGGTTTTCAGGAAAAAAAACTGAACGAAACCAAAGCGATTAGGCTTCTGTTGTGGTTTTCATGGAGGCGGCCGCTTTTCTCGTCCATAGCCCCGTGTGGCTCCGTGGAGAAATTGTTGTGCAACTTGCAAGAGAATGTGCAAGAACTGCTGGTCCTCTTGGTGAAAGGGGAGACCGGCGTCAGGAACTGTTCTGAGCTGGCTGGAATCGATACGAAGCTCTAATATGCTTTTGGAAACACAAGTGCCCCTTAGACAAGAATGCAAGTTTTCGCTCGATTCTGAAATGGTTATTGAACACGCAGCTCGCCTCGCCCCAGAGGGGCTGTCTAGCGGCCAACAGTGATTACATTCACTTTCTAATATTCTCTGTTGCTTGTTTCCTGGTCGTCTCATCTTTCACACTAAAGCCTCTTAAAAATAAAACAAAAAATACAGATGCTGCAGAGCAAACTCATGCCATGTCTAGAAACATCTGTGTTTACCACCTCAAGCGCAAAAGTCACAGAATGTCTGATGCTTAGCGTTGAGAGGAAAGGATTCTGCCTGGCCCCGTGGCTGGGTCTCCTTGTTTCATGGGTTTCCAAGGTAAGATCTGAACTGTTTACTGAAGGAAATCAGCGTAATAAGTCTCCTCTGGCATATTTTTTCAGTGTCCAAGTGGAATTGCTCAAGAGCAGCAGGGTGTGCGGGGGGCGGGGGGCGGATCACATCAGATTTAAGGGATTTTTTTTTTTTAATCGGTGTTTTTGAAATTGGGAAACCTGTTTGGAGTAGGGGTAAATTGTGCTGGTTTCTAGGATTTACTTCCTCTCTCAGGCATTTTTTTAAAGAAAGCTTTGCAGCCAGCTGTTTGAAAGACAAGACATTTCTCCCCCTCAGCTTGTTTTGGAGTTGGAAATGATGAGATCTTGGCTGTGGTACCATTGAGACGGGGTCTTCTCACTCGGGGACAGGATTTCTCTACCTCGGCACTTAGGATAGTCAATGTGGGATAGTCCTTCATGATGGGGACTGTCCGGTGCACTGTGAGGTGTTCAGAAGCATCTCTGGGCCCCATTCTCCGATGCCAGGAGCATATACAAAATGAAGTTTCTCTGGGGAGCATCAATGAAACCTTTTTCAAGTTTAATGTATATGTGTATATAAGGTAGTATTCAGTGAATGCTGAAAAGTGTACAAATTGTTCATCCTTCTGTGTGCAAGAGCTCTATTCTTCACAGCAGCAGAGCTCAGTTAAATGCATCTGCAAGTAGGTTACTGTAAGGTGTTTAAGATAAAATTTCTTCTGGTCAGTCTTTTTCTTAGTGTGAGTGCCTGTTTGACTTTACTTGTTACTTTTGTTAGATAAAGTTGTTATGTTGTATTTAAAAAAAAACCCCTCCCCCCAGTTGTAACAACCACAAATATCTCCAGACATCACCAGCGTCCCTTTGGAGGGCAGGCTCGCCCTGTTTGAGGACCACTGGACAAGGATGATGGAATCTGGGGCGGGGAGGGCCCTCTGAAGGTGTTTTCTGCTGCTTTTCACAGCAAAATGGAAACCAGGAGCCAGCTGTCAGCCACGTGTGTGTAGAATCAGTGGTTTGGCATCACGATGCCACCTGCTGACAAAAACCACATCTCCACCCTTGGGAGACCGAGAAATCCGAGGAAATGCGGTTACAGGCCAAGGCCGGTGGGTTTACGCGTTTCCCCGGTGCCGCGCTGGGAGGCGGGGGCGCAGCAGCAGGGAGCGGAACAGGCAGGTGCCTGCCCTCTTGGAAGCCGTCCGCTCAACACCTGGTCACTGACGCTGTAGACCGGGAGAGCCCAGGGTGCAGGTCCAGGTCGTTTGGTTCAGGGTGGGTGCTGGGAACTCGAGGAGTTTCTGGATCCGGAGGAAGAGTCAGGGAAAGGGACTTTCAGCATTTTCCCGTGAGTGCCTCACACACAGTAGGGTGGAATCAAAAGGACTCATCTTACACCCATGACAGCAGCTGGCTCAGGGCAACACGGATTGTGTGACTGTGGCTGGACCACTCACCAGCTGTGGGACCATGGGCAGTGACGTCACCTCTCTGGGCCTCTGTTTTCTCATCTGTAAGATGGAGAAGCAGTGCCTAAGGTTGTTGGGAGGAATAAATGGCTAACCGCTGGGGCAGGGCTGGGCACACAGGCATCCCTGTGCGCAGGCAGCACGCGGACACGGGTTCCCCTTTCCCCTGCTGTCTTGATGGCGCTGACTTCTCCTTCCATTGTCCTCTTCTGTCTCCTCTGTCAGCTGTGACCTCCCCACCCCCACTCCTGCCCCCTAACCTGGCCGTTTCTCCTCCTTTCCCCCCATCTCTGATGTAGTTTGGCTGCAGGCTTTTCTCAGCCAGCCAGCTGAGAGATAAGTGTCACCTAGATGTGTAACAGAGCTTAGAGTCTTTCACACTGTGCGCATGTCTCTGTGAAAAAGTCCCTGATTTGTTTGCTCAAAAGCCCACCCACTATTGGCCAGCCTGGACCATCTCCACTTTCAAACACGAGCTTCATCAAAACGCTTGCAGCTATATTTAACCACAGTGAGTCTCCCCGGGACGGCACGTCTCTCTGCCCCTCGCAGGGTGCTGCCTGAGACCTCCGTCCTCTGGCCATGACACTGTCTTTCTTTGTGCATTCTGACTCCCCTGGTCCAGATGTGGCTTGGTCGCCCGGAGTGGGGCCGTCGGCAAGTCTCCTTGGCTTCACGGAGGCTCCTTGTCCCCACGGCTGAAGACTCGGCTGCACCCCTGCACTGCCCGACACCTTTGAGCTGCCCGTGAATGGGTTTTCAGAGCTTCTCTTGTTTACCTCGCTGCACGCCTCTCTGTGGGCTCTTGTGAAATCACTGGGAGAGGAAAAGCCAAGTGAAAAACAGCCCTGCTTGGTGTCAGGGCTTGAGGTCGATGGAGAAAGACTGAAATGGAGATTTGCATTAACTGGTTTGCACACATTACAAGATTTTATCTTTTTTTAATTGTGTGCTAGTCTGTTTGAGTGGTTCAGGGAAGGGAAGATGGGAACTCCGGGTCTAATGAAGGACAAGGACAGGTAGATACAGCAGATTAGGGACTCTGGAGCACCTGGGAACATCCACAAGCCAGCATTTATTAAGCACCATCCATCTACCAGGTACGTGGCCCTCACGATAGTCTTTCCATGTGCCTGGGATTTGAATCTAGAATCTGGCTCCAGATCCTCAGCTTTTCCTGCTATACTCTGCCTTATAGAGGAAGGGGACTTTTGCACTGGGTTTTGAAGGGTGAATAGGAGTTTGGTGAAGAAGCCATGCATCCTGTAATGACTTCGGCCTCCTGCTCCTCCTTAAACTGACCAGAGGCCAATACCTAGAAACCAGAATTAGGTCACTAGGGTGACTGACTTGTCCTGATTTGCCTAGAATTGTCTTAGTTTTAGTACTAAGAGCTCTGCTTCTTGGGAAACCGGTCAGTCCCTGGGAAACCGGTCAGTCCCAGGCAAACCAGAACAGGTGGTCACCCTAGGTCTCACCCAGCGGCAGACTCTTACACTGGAGCCTGGAGACCCGTTGGATTCTCTTTGCCGCACCCTGAACTCCGGTCATCTCCCCAAACACCTATCTGTAGCATTGTGCTTGGCTTCTTTCTCTAGTCTGTTCCATTTCTTGGTTTGGGTGAGAATTAAGTGAGGTATTTAGTGCTTAGATGAGTGAAGCAAAACAAAGCATCTGGCACCTGGCAACCCTGGGACTTTAGTCGTTCTTGTCTGTCGACTTTCCTCTTTGCCCTGCGTGGGAGCCGGCACCCTTGTCCCTGGAGCAGGTGGGCCCCCTTGCAGCCTCTGCCAAGGAAGCCTGACTCCTCCGGCCTGGCCCTCCTCGAGGACAGAGCTGTCTCCCCTCAAGAGCAAGGAGTAAGCAGAATCACCATCAATGAGGGAAGCCGCCTGTGTCGAGTGTCAGGTCTTAGCAGAGTAAATAGGAAACAGGTTGAGGTTAGGATTCGGGGCCAAGACAGCTCAAGGTCATCAGAGACCAGGGATCTGAGTGCGGCTGCAGCCCAAAGGGTCAAGCGGGGTCAGGGGCTGGTCAAGAACCCCTCTGCTCCCCAGCGCCCCGGCCATCTTTCCCCTCCCAGCGCCGCTCAGCCGCCCTGCTGCTTTACCGAGGATGTGCGCTCCGCGTGTCCTCCAGCCTTTAACCCGCGGGGTCTCTGAAGCAGCCTTTCCCGATTGTGCAGAAGAGCTCTGGCTGTTCCCCTGACTGTTGTGCTTGCTGTGTGCTGGGCACACGGCTATGTTTTCTTCTTTCCCCTCAAACGAGGCTATGTGCCTCAAGAAATTGTTTCACTTTTCATCCAAATTCCCGAAGGAGCTGTGCCTCCTGGTGTGAGTGTGTCTTAGAAGGAAGATGGGGAAACAGAAAGGGGAACCTCCTTGGCAAAGGAGGCTCGGGTTTTGTCCCAGGGCTCGCTGACTGTTCCTGCAAAGCATCCTGCTTGAGAGTCTTTCTGTGTCTTTTGAGACACAGCAAAGTGGAACGGGGTCCCTTGTGTCTTGGTTGGAAGCTCCTGACATTCCGGGAGAAGCCTGGGCATGCTCAAGCTGGCCGGTGCTCACGTTAACCTGTGTGGACAGGGGCCCTCGTCCTGGGTTCAAATCTAGGTTCTGCCACTTCTTTGCTGTGTGACCTCAGGACTTACTTAACGTCTCTGTTTCCTCTTCTACAAAATTGGGATAATAGTCACATCCACTGCAGATGTTTGCTGAGTGGATTTCATGAGACAGCGTTTGAAAATCTCTAGCTGTGGCAGGTTTCAGCCCCCCCCAACGTTTGCCCACCTGCAGAGAAAGTCGGGGTGGGGGGGTGCATTTCTAACCTGGGTAAGCCCAGCAGAGAGGAACAAAGACCTCAGGCCAGGTTAGAGACCTGGCTCCGTGACCTTGGGGAGGCTTTTAACTTTTAACTTGAGTGCTAACGACTGGTTTCCTCCGGTCAGGTGGCTGGGCGACCCACCGTCTTGAGGTTTCTGTTGCCTCCAACCCATTGGTTTATTTGTTCAGGAAACATTTATGGAGGGCGGGCACAGGTGGAAATATGACCCAAGCCTGCTTTCTCAGGCACTGCCCAAACGTAAAGGAAAAGGCATTGGAAGAAATGAATTCAGGGGCCAGGAGGCAGGAGGTCACTGCTCCCTCCGGGTAGAAATGTTTCGTCTCCTACCTGGTTCGCTTTATAAACTGAATTTCCCTCTTTGGATGAGTTTGTAGTTTAATGACAAAAAGAAAAGACTTTCCCCTGGTAGCCGTCCTGAAAAGGAATTGTTAATAGCCCACCTGCCTGGGTCTCAGGAAGTTCAAGTGCCTCTGTCCTGCGCATCAGCCATTGTTTCCTCCAAAAACCCATATTTACGTGGCTCTCTTCTAGGATGACTTCTCAGACTCAGAGAATTCTGTCTCTTTATTCTGGGTCCTATTTGAGCTCACAGGTTTTCTCCTGTGCATCCAGCTCCGTTTAAAATGCGAGGCTTGGAACAGATACTGAGGATGCCTCAAAGCATTACAGGGCCCTGCGAGAACCCGCCCTCGATGAAGCGGGCAGGGGGCTATTATTAAGCTTCATTTTCCTTTTGTGTCTCTCACCGGGGATGCTCGGGGTGAATTCTCCTTTACGGCTTCTTCATTCATCAAGACAAGGAGCAGCTTGGAGAGGATGGTTTCAGAAGCAAAGCTTGCGAATCATCCGCCCACCTTTACGGCCGGATAATCCTTAGCCCGGTGCATGGGCTGTACAAATGACTCACGAAGAAAAAGGCCACCACTCACAACCCAGACCCAGGGGGGGAGGCTTCCGAACAAAAAGTCAAGTAGTCAGAAGGGCTCTGTGCAAGAGGAAGGAAGCAGGCACTTTGAGGTCCGCGTTTGTTGGACATTTCCAAACTATTTCACATGTCTTGTTTCATCCCATTTCCTGAGGCCATTTTGCGAAATGGGTTGGGTTTTCTCGTCTCTCCCAGACAGACTTGACTGAGGGCACACACAGCCAGAGGGTGGGAAGGCAGGGCTTTGTTCTGTACCTGCATGTGGTGGGAAACCACTAGCTGCCCACTGCCTGCGCACATGTGTGCAAGATGTCAGTGCAAAGCTGGGCTTTAAAACCCAAGGGGCACCATCGACAGATGACTGGATAAACACAGTGTGGTCCATCCATACAACGGAATATTATTCAGCCTTAAAAAGGAAGGAGAAACTTCTCTCTGACTCTGCCTGCCTGTGAGGCTGGAGCATCATGAGGGCAGTAGTAAGAGGACACCCATGGCCTTGCACGTGGCCAGCTCTCTGCAAAATTCGGACAGGTGGATGGTGCCGTGGCTTCCATGCACATGGGTAAGGTGGGAGCCGAGCTGGCGTCGCAACACTTGGGCTGTGGGGACGACTGGAAACTGTGGTGTGACTGCAGGGAAGCCTGGGGGAGGAGTGCTGGCGACTCCGAAGCTGGTACTCAGGGCTGGGTGAACAGACAGATGAACTCAGCCAATTCAGCCCCATCCGCTTTGAGGATTTCCCTCCGTCTTTGCCATGGGTCACGTGTGAAGGCAGTGGTTCTCACCCGAGGGTGATTCTGGCACGTCTGGGGACATCTGTGGTTGTCACAACTGGGTGAGGGAGAGGGTCTGCTCTTGGCCTTGAGTGGGTGGGGCCAAGGAGGCTGCTCCACCCCCTGCAGTGCCCAGGACGCCCACTGCCCCCAGAGGATGTTGAGAAGCTGTGCTCTAGGACCACAGCGATGGAACTGACAGTCCTGGATCCTCCTCGGACCGAGTCTGTGCCTTGGGAAAGTTCCCCGTGGTTGCCAGGTGTGGAATTGGCCAGGATACAGGATTGGGAGCCGGCAGGGGTCCCGTCCTGCCTCGCAGCCCGGGATCCCCTCCAGAGCCCTGTTTGGCAGATGTGTTTGTTGCCTCTTGTCCCCAGTCCCTCCCTTGATAAGCTTTGTGGATTGTTCCAGTTCTGCGTCGACAGGGACAGCTTCCTTCCCCGCGGCCGCTGGCCCCGAAGCTGCCCGGCCTGTGGGAGAGGAGGCAGCTGCTCAGCTGTTAGCGCTCTGCCCCGAGTACGTGTGCGTGGGCACGTTTTGGTTCAGAGGGTCGCTGGGTTGCGTGCTCTGCTTCTGTTGTTAGCTAATTTAATTTGTTACTAGTAATAAAATCCGGAACTTACCTGGCCCTGAAGCCTCCGGTCATCGAGAAAGCTGGGTGGCAGGCAGGTCCTTGCTTTGGGAAAAGCAGAGGGTGGAGTAAAATCCTTCCCTGGAACAGGAGGGCTGGCCCCTCGATGGCAGGGTCGGCTCCTGAAATGGAATTAGCTTATTTGCTAAGGAAACCAACAACATGATCCCCAGGGGGCGATTTTTTCTTAAATTACCTGATTGTATCAAGGACAGTTTGACTGAGGTCTCTGGAGAGGGACCCCAGGGCATAAAATATTTGGTGGCATCAAAACAAACAAACAAACAAACAAACCCTCAGTATTTCAGTGCAGTGTTTTTACTAACAGTGAAATATCAGAAAAAGAAAGTCAAGAAACAATCCTTTTTAAGATCATATCCAAAACAATAAAATACTTAGGAATAAGTCTGGCCAAGGACGTGAAAGACATACAGGGAGAACTGCAAAATGCTGATGAAGGAAATTAAAGAAATGGGAGGATACCCCATGCTCTTGGGTTGGAGGAATCAATATTGTTAAAATGGCCGTCCTGCCCGAGGCACCCTTCACATTTAATGCCATCGCTATGAAATTGCCTAGGACATTTTTCACAGAACTGGAATAAATAACCCTAATATTTACATGGAATCACAAAAGACCTAGAGTTGCCAAAGCAATGTACTGATGAAAAAGAACGAAGCTGGAGGAATAACCCTCCCAGACTTCAGACACTGCTATAGAGCTACAGTCGTCAATGCAGTGTTTCAAAAGAAATTTACTGAAGTATTGTTAATGTGCAGTATTATGTAAGTTACAGGTGTGCAATATCGTGAGTCACAATTTTAAAGGCAGTACTGCATTTATAGTTATGATGAAATACTGGCTGCATTCCCCGGGTTGTGCCGTACATCCTTGGAGCTTATTTGATACACACTTCTTTGTGCCCTTTAATCCCCTCCCCCATATATTGCTCCTCCCCGCTCCCTCCATTCAACTGCTTCCTTTTTTTCCCCTAATGGAAGTACCGTGGAGTGAACCCAGGATCTCTTGCATGCTAAGCATGCACTCTACTACTGAGCGATTTCCCTCCCTCCAAATCCAACTGATTTTTAAAAAGAGTACTGTACATGCAATGGTCAGAACCATTTTCAGGAGATTTACAAGGAAAAGCAAGGCCTTTCCAAGTCCGCCCTCTCCCTAGAGGCAAACACCCCTCTGAGTTCCCGGTTCACCGTGGAGAGGAATTTTATGTGTATGTGTGCGGATGCCACACACGTCTGCCTGCCCCCCCTTTTGCAAAAATGCTCTTTGCTGGTTGCTCTGCGCCTCGACTTTCTCTCATAATAACACTTCTTGGAAATCGTCTAAATCTTTTTCTTTTGTGGCCATGTTCATTTGTAGTGTATTTATCCAACCCGCAATCAATGGACATTTCCAGCCCTTTGTTATTGTAAGTGGGAAAGGAGCCGAGTGTCCTCACACTTGAAATGCACTGGAGTTTTGTTTGGGGAGGGGGGTGTAGGGGGGCGGGGATGCTGAAGACATCCTAGACCTTTCTCTGGGACTGGAGGAGCGTGGCTGAATTAGTATGCAAAGATGCGGGCTGATGCAGAACGTCCTGTATTTTAACCTGCTAAGTTATTCACACATTATCTTTTGCTCAAACCCACACGAATCTGACGGAGTAAAACACATGACTTTTACAGAGCTGATCTCCACCTTCGCATACATTTAAGAGCAGAAACTGGAAATTCTAAAAAACATTTGGCCTCTGCAGGCTTCTGGCGGTGAGGTGTGTTACACATTCATTGCTCTGTGCAAGGCATGTGCGGAAGAATTGGCCCTAATTGTTAAGGTGATGCCAGGCTCGTGTTGAGGCCCACACCAGCCTCAGGTGGCTCATGCCTCCAAGCTCCAGGTGTGGGTCATTACCATCAACGCTCCCTCCTGGCCTGAGTTGTTCCCGAGGTGGTACAGTCAGCCCTGCTGTCACGTTCCTTTTGAAGACTTGAATTTGTTCCAGCACTGTGGTGACACGAGGGAAGAATCTGAGCATGGTGCAGATTTTGAGTTTGCTTTTGCACAACCCCATCTCTGAGAAACGCTAGGGGGACTGAACTCTGAAAACTGCACTCAGCCAAACCAAGCCACGTGGGCGTCCACAGAATGTGGGCTCGCATCTCAAATATCTCCTGGCCCCCTCAGCACCCCTTATGGGTAACAAGCTGCCGCCATCCACATCGGAGGTTCCGACTTTGCATCTGATTTCAGAAAACCCTCCTTCTGTCTCTTCACAGCCCTCTGACACCCACTTCCGCACAAGCAAACTTCAGGCCCTTTCAAGGTCAAGTGTCAATGTTTTGTTGTAGTTGTGTATTTCTTAACCATGGAACACATGTAAAACTGTTACTCTTTTAAAAAAAAATTAGATTCCCATTTAATTTTATTATGTGTCACCGAAGATTTGTTTGACCTCGGTGGCCTTAACCCCGTTTTCCCCATAAATGTGATTTTTATATAAAAATGCTTACATCACCCCATCGCAGAATGAGCTGTACTTCATTGGTCAGATGGTAACAGGGAAGTTGAGACCTGGCCTGGGGTCCAGCTCATCACCTGCGAGGCCTCAGTTTCGTCACCTCCAGGTCTGTGACCGGCCCCCGTGTTTACTGTGGGCCGGCAGACCTCTTACCCGCATGAGGATGTCATTAAAACAACGGCTACTGTGGGCAGCTCTCGCTCTGTGGTGGTCTCTAGGGTCTGGCAGTGAATTAAAAACACAAGGGGCCTCCTCTCTGGCAGCCGATGCTTCCGTGGGCTTGGGGCCAGTAAACATGTCCAGAGACATGTGGACAAGATAATTCCAGATTGCTTTATGTCCTGGAAGGAAGTATGTCAGGGCGACAAGACAGGCGAGGTGAGAGGGGTCTCCTTTAGATGAAAAGAGGCTGGGGAGTCCCTCTAAGGCTCATGCTTGAGCTGAGACCAGAGGATGCAGTGGAAGCTGTGGTAGGAGGCACAGGGGCAGCAGAGTGAGTTCTGGGTGGTCAGAACTGCATGTACAAAGGCCCTGAGGTCACCTGGTGGTTTTTTTGGGGGGAGGGGGGAGGCAATTCGGTTTGTTTATTTTAGTGGAGGTACTGGGGATTGAATCCAGGACCTCATGCATGCTAAGCATGTGCTCTACCACTGAGCTATACCCTCTCCTGTGCCTGGTGATCTTGAAGGAAAAGATTTTTATTTGGTTATTCGGCGCCATGACCGAGGCATAGAAAGAACGTCATAGCAACTCTACAAAGTGGGTGGCCTAGTGATCTTCCTTATACAACAGGGGAAATTGAGGCTGGAGGAGCTAAGACATTTGCCCAAGGGCCCAGAGTCAGGGAGTGGCAAGGTCCTCTTTGGCTCTTATTCCTTGGCTTTTGTTTCTAATCACTGGCACATCCTACCCTAAATCGAGTACTAAGTGGGGTGTAAAGACAGCACTGCTTCACATTTCACCCCCCATTAGACTCCCCTCCCTCAGCTTCGCAGCTGCCTGCTCCCCCCTGTCTCGGAGGCCTGGCTGGCTCGGCACCGCTGGGTCTTCCCCCACCCCCGTTTCCATGGCTGTGACCATTGGTTTCTCACATACGTGAGAACTGTCCTCTGAAGCTGGTCAATATGTTTGTGTGTGTGTGTGAGTGTGTGTGTGACACCAATGCAATGCAAAGTTTCTATTTAGATACCTGCTGTTTAATTTTCCAAGAGGCTTTTTCCTTTTCATTTCTTTTTACCCCCGTTTTTCCGCTAAGGAAAAGCACGTAACGTTTTACCTTTGCACCCCGCGGAACTCCTTGCGAATAATGGGCAGCGGGGGGGCGAGGACTGCCGAGGAAGCAGACAGGAAGGGAACTGGGGGGAGGGGGGGCGTCTGCTTCAGCACGGAGATGCACCTTTGATCGTCTCATTTCAAAGTGAGGAGCACAAGGTGAGGTGGGAGCCGGGGATTAGGCGTGTAGGAGTAACCCCCCGCCAAACACGCTCAGCTCCTCCTGGCGGCCACGCAAGCTCTACGTGGCACGGGGTCAGTGGGTGTCTCCGAGAGCGGGTGTTGTCTTTGCCTCACACCCGTTCCAAGAAGCAGAAGTTTGCGAGCCAAGCATGAGGTGGTTTTTCTGGGGGACGCAAGAGCAGGAAGGGGGACGGGGGCAGGTCTTCATCATAAATCCCTCCCCACGAAGGCCAAGGCCAAACTCTGTGCAATGATCCTTCCTTTAGCCGGGGTGGGGACACGTGTTTTAGCTGAAGTTGGAGCTTGGTTTCTCTGAGTGAGAATTTCTCTCCCCCCTCACCCCACCAACCTCCTTGTGCTCCGTCCGGCTTCCTCTCAGTGCCTGTGTGTGTGTGAAGAGACATAGCGACCCCTCTTGCTTTGGGTCAGATTCAGTTTAGTTTGAGCCCAAAGCTGCTCGTGGCCCAAATTCCCAGCCTTTCCCCGTGCTCCGTAATCACAGGCCTCGGGGAGGAGTGCGCCCAATCGCCCTCCAATTATGGTTTCCTTGGAAGGCTGTTAAATCCTGATTTCTGAGGGGAAAATTGGGCATCTTGTGTTTTCCCTCTCAGTCCCCAGTGTTCTGCTGCTGTGGGTGAGCCCTTCTAGAAACTTCCAAGTGACTTCAGAGACCATTTAGATATGGTCAGGAAGCTTGGTTATCTTACAAAGGAGCTGGGCTTTGGAAAGAACACTCAAAGTGCTTTATTGAGAGCCCTGGACAATTCTTTGAGGCTATTTCCTTTGGAGGAACAGGTCATCGTGAGGTTGATGGGAATGTGGGTTCGGATCTGGATGGACACGCAGAAGTGTCTAGCCGGGACCTGTCTGTGCTCAGTTGTGCAGATCCTGGTGGGCAGGGACAGCTCGGTTGTTGCTGCCTCCTGTACCTGGCCTGGGGCTGCACTGACCAGAGAAAGTATATATTTGCATTTGTTGAATTGGATGGAGCACAGTGATGGGCTGGAATTGCAGGAGCAGCCATCAGTCCAGGGTCACGAGGGATGCCAAGTCTCCATCTGCCCTTCCTCCCATACCTGGCAGATTTGAGGAGCATCACGCAAAAGCAGTTCCTCTAAGAATGCCTCAGGGGGAAGGAAATGAGTGTTTGCAGGGGGGGCACTTTAAATTTGGTCATCTAACCTCCATAAGATGTTGGGGATTATTATAGCCATTTGGTGGAGGAGGCTGAGAGATGAGGTCCCTGAAATTGTTGCTGGTGCTGAGGACACCATTGAAAACCCTTTCTTGGGCTCTGCAAGGGGCTGGTTGCTGTGGCGAGCATGTTTCGTGCATCATCCCATCCGATGCTCAGGACAGCCCCAAGTACCATTACTGTGCCCATGTGCACATGGGCAAACCGAGGCACAAAAAGTGGAGTCATGTGACCAGGAAGTGGCTGCGTCCACTGGAAACCCAGGTCTGCCTGGCTCCATAATTCCTTGTGCTCCACACCTGGGGGATGTGAAGTTTGTAGACCTCAGATCTGAAGGGAGAGCCTCGAAAGAGCAGATTTGGACAATGCAGAATTTCTCTGAGCCCATCACACCTTCCTCATCACAGGCTGGGCATCTGAGGGACTGGGATGCGTGGCTGACTATCAGCTTAATCATATGGCAAAGACAGAGAGGGAAACTGGGGGGGCCTCAGGCAAGGCAGAGGGTTCAGCCAGAAGATGGCATTGGACTCTCTGGCTGTTCAATGCAAGAAAGAAACACTGTAGCTTTTACAGGATAACCTTCTGAGGAAATTAACATGCTAGGCGTGTTCCAGCCCCACTGCCAACTTGTTCAGAGTATCAGCACGATTTGTAACTAAATGTCCTTGTGCTGCTGCACTGATTTCTTTTCTTTTTTTGGGGGGGGGGGGTTGGCAACATTTATTTATTTTTTATTAAAAATGTTTAAACCACTTTACTGTGATATAACTCCTGTACAGTAAACTACACACATGACTGTTGATAGATGTATATACACCTAAGAAACCACCACCACAATCAAGATACCTAACACTTCCATCCCTCCCCAAGAGGCGGTGCACTGACGTCCATCTGTCTCCCCAGGAGCCAGCGGAATTATGTCTGCTCTGTTCAGCAGCTTGTGTTCAGAGCTTAGGATGGTGCTGGCCACTCAGTGGGAGCTCAGGGCCGTTGACTGAGGGACCTAGAAGGAAGATGATGATGGGACTGGTGAGAGGAGATGTTTTGCTGCCTAGTCAACTTTTTAATTAAGAAACTAAGAGTTCATAGTCAAAGAGCCTGTCTGTAAAGGTCAAAGGGGTTTCTAGGGCATCTCCACGGTGCAGAACACATCCACCTGTGAATAAATACTGGCTGGAGAGCAGGGTGTGGAGGTTGTTGATGCTGGTGGGGAAACAAAATTCCTCCGTAGACGCAGTCTGCATGTAAAAAAGCTTTTTACCAATGACCTTTCTCTCCATCCGGTTTGGGAAGTTGAAACGTTATCCACCTTTCTTAGAAATTTCTTGGATGATACCTTGCGTACCGTCTGATGGGAAGGCGTTGGAGCAGCTTTAGCTTCCTTCGTGCGCTTTCCCCTAAGTGCGCACTGGGGCTTGGCATCGTCAAGAGAGCTGGAGCCATGGGGTTTCAGGTGGATGGGTTTTTCACTCAGGTAGACGGAGGGCTGCCAAGTGGACCCAAAGAGCCAGCAGAGTCTGAGGATCCAGTGGCAAAGAGGGAAAACTCATTCTCTTCTCTAGTGGAAACACACATGGGCGGGAGATAGGCGCTCCCCATCAGAGAATGCCGTCTTTTTCTAACAGAACAGCGGTGTCTGACGTGAGCACAGGGGAGTGTCCCAGGAACAGCCCCAAGGCTCCCTGGGGTGGGCACGCCATGCAGCTTCTCATTTCTTCTAGATGGAAAGTAAAGCAGCCAGATTGGCTTTAGTTTTTTTTTTGTTTTTTTTTTAATTAATTAATTTTGTACTTTTTAGTTGACGTATGGTCAGTTTACAATGTTGTCTCAATTTCTGGTGTACAGCATCATGTTTCGGTCATACGTATACGCTTTTCTTTTTCATATTCTTTTTCACTACAGGTTCAGACTGGATTTAGGGACCAACTTAAAAAGGAAATAAGCCGAAAAGCTGTCTCTCTTTGGTCGTGATGGAATTTGAAATAGGTGTTTTGTTCTTTTTTTCTCTTTCATTCTGATGAATGATTCTATTTCAAGTGTCTCTGCAGAAATGCAGTACACCTACTGTTTACTTTTGTCCTTTAGGAACCGAGGACATTTTCTCCATCCTCTGTCCCTGTGCCTAAACTCTGCCAACTCGTGGGCATAGCAGCTCCCGGGAAACTGGCTTCTGCCAACCTGTACACATTCAAGACCACTGTGTGCTTGTCATTGAAAAGCCATCGGTCATGTGAGCGAACCTTTTTTATGGTCAAGATTGTCCCCAGGGAAATCCTCCTTGCAACTCAGACCTTCCACAGTGACAGATTTCAGACCCTGACATTTCCCATTCCCACTTCCTTGTTCCCACAGAGGCTGCATTTCTCTCTCTCTCTCTTTCTCACCTCTCCCCACTAGAAAATGATTCTACCTAATTCCAAAAAATGGCACAGAAAACTTAAACATGTGGGCAAATGTGAATGAGAAAAGCATGCAAAGGATTCGAGGCAGAAGGCATTATCGGAGAGAGATTTTGTCACTGGGTAAAGGGAAGGTCCTTGGTAAGAGTCAAATACCCAGAGAACCAGCCTTAGAGAGCACGTTGTAGGAAATACAAGGGGAATTGCAAAACCTCAGGGGAGACACAAACAACACCTTGATCATGTAGATAAACCTCAATTAGGCAACAAGGAGTTTGAATAATACGGCTAATAAAATTGTGGTAACAGATATGGGTGGAACTTTGTATTCTGCAAACAGTACACATTTTAAAGTGCTCTTGGAGTATTTATAAAAACTAATCATCTGTTAAATCTCAAAACAAAACAAAACACCCAACCCCAAAACCCAATATATTCCCAAAAGCAGACATTGAACAGCTTAATCTCTGGCTGTGAGAAAACGTAACTGGAAATTAATTTTTAAAAGCTTAACCAAACAAGCATGCAAGACAAACTCCCACCATGTGATAATTAAAAACACAACTCTTAACTTTGGTCAAAGGAGGATCTCAACACTGCAAGGACAGTCTCTTTAGAAGATGGGGGGAATGTGGATGCAGATGTAAAAGGCAAAGCCTTAAATAATTATATAGAGAAATCACAAAAATGAGATAACAAATCATGAGACTAATCTATGCAGGACGAGGGAAACAAATGAGCAGGGACTAAATGACTAGAAAACAGATAGAAGTGACAAATTCAACAGCTAGGCCTTTTGAAGCTGCAATGCAGAAGAGGGCAGCCACTAGACACAGGAAAGTTAATTCAGTTTCTCAGTCACATTAGCCAGATTTTCAGCACTCAGTGGCTACATGTAGCTAGCGACTATCAAATTGGACAGCAGAGATACAGAACTTTGACAGTTGATTGGACAGTGCTGTTTTAGCAGGAAGACTCCAGATAGTGTAACTGAGGGGGGGAAAAAGGATGCGGGAAGAACAAATATATAAAATTAAGAATGGAAATGGAAATGTAACTTAAAATCCATGAAAAAGTTATAAAGACAGCTCTGGTAAAAAATAATGTGGGAAATATTATTAAGATAGCTTCATTTACTGGTTTAAGTGCTTATTTCATTTAGGTTAATTGTTTCCTTTTGCAAGACATTAAGGCTCTGAATTTGCCCCTGAGAACAGCTATGCCAGCATCTCATAAGTTGCATTCTTTCACCATTATTAATTTCTAAATAGCCTGTAAAATCTACATTGGCTCAAGAATCAGAAAACGTGAGTAGGCGAAAACTCAACTTTGTAAAAGTTATTGCTCTAGTTAATTGCCTAAAATGTGTATGTATTGCATACGTAAATGAGGGAAAACTTCAAAACTGTCCACAGCAAACAAGGGCCCATGCACCTTAGTAAGAATGATTTTCAGGAGCAGGTTGGGGTGGTTTGAGACATGACTTAGCAGCCACAAACACAGTCAATCATGTGCAGAAGCCCTGATGTCCTGGACTCCACATCTCAAATCCAGGTCGTCCAGGTCTGAGTACCTAGCTTCTTTGTAGTTCTTCTTGTGAGCTCGTACACCTGCCCAAGGTGGAAACTTGGGAGTCATCCACGTGGTAAGTCCTGATGGCTCCACCTCCCTGATGGCTTCAGGAGCCAGACTCTTCCTCCCTGTTCCCTCTGCCCTTGCCTTCTTCAGCCATCCACCAAAAACCAGAAAATTGGCTCCAAATGTGGATCTGGTGTTGTCTTTTCTGGTTAAAGCCCTTCTTTGTCTTGTCCTGTGATGCAAAGTCCAAGCCCCTCGGCGCCCTAACCTTCTTGTCCGGCCTGGTGTCCCACACTGCTTCCTCTGTACTTTGCCCTTCATCAACTCTGAACTGTTTATAGTTAAAGACAGATCTGATGATTCACACATTTGCATGTACTGTTCCTGTCCTGCTGGGATAAAGCCAGTCACCTGATTCCCCTCACTTTTTTTCCCCCTATGAGCTTTATTGTGCACCTACTGTGTGCATGGCACTGGGATGCAGTAATAAGACAGATACAGTACCAAGCCTCCCCTAAATGTAGCTTAACTTTTTTGTGCCTCCTGGGAGAGTAGAGACAGTGTCTCCATCCGTTTCTGCATCCCAATGCCAGGAAGGGGCCAAAGGCAGGTGGGCCAGGATGGCAAACCCTATGAGTCAAACCCACAGGGTAAGTCCATGATGCCACACCCAGTCCCCGTCTACCTGGGAGATCAGGGTTCCAGTTTTGGCCCTGCTGTTTGCCATCTGAGCTGGCATTATCAACAGCCCTTCTGTGCTTCAGTTTCTCCATCCGTAATGGAGATGGCTGTCTGAATAGTAGGGTTAATAAGAGCGTATTAACCGATATGGGTTGAATGTTGTGTTCTGGAAACGGAATATACATTTTAGTGTATCCCCCCCCCCCCCCGGAGGGGGTTGGAGAATGCCCATTTGATGTCTTGGTCAACTGGTATTGCAGACATATGTGGAGCACAAGTTTGACGTTTTCAAATGCAGGGGTAACACTCGCTGGAGGGCACCCCAAAAAGAAACCTTGTAAGTTTTCTTAACGTAATTTATGAGCGAGTATTCTGGGCGAGTGGTGGGTGGAAACACGGACGGCAGGGTCTGAAAGCACGGCCCCCGGCGTGCTGCGGACTCTGCCCCTGCCACACCCCCTCGCCCCTACTTGGGAGATTTCGCTGTGCGACCCCGGCGAGCCGCCGCACCTCGCTGGGCCCCTCCCGAGGGCAGCCTGGGGCCAGGGCGCCCCTCGGCCATGCCGGGCGCTGCCCGCCACGCGGTGACCCGATCTCCTCCCGGGAACACGCCCAGCTCCGCGCGCGGCCCAAGACGCCCAGCGGCTGCTTCAGGCGGCCAGCACGCTCGGTTTCTACTTCTAACTTTTTCCGAAGCGCCATCCTTCGCAGGCCCGCCCTGCAAGGTCTGCACCCTAGAGAGGCCCTCCCGGGGCCCCCCGGCGCGGACCGCCCGGCGGCGGTCACGGCCCGAGCGCCAGCCGGGCGAGCCGAGCCCCGTGCGCTCGGGGGCGGGGCCAGCGCCCCGGCAGCACGCCCGCCCATTGGCTGAACGCGAGGGCGGCGCTGCGGCCGCCGCCATCGCCCGGCCTGGATTCCACGGAGCGGAGCGCGCCGCAGGCTTTGTGCTTCGCAGGCGCCGGGGGCTCGCGGGGGTGGGGCATCGCCCGCCCTGGGCCCTCCCCTTATGAGCAAACACAGAGATGCCTGGAACCGACCAATCCTGAGGCGGCTTTGCGAGGAAGCCCCCCCCCCCTCCGGCCCATCCCTTTGGGGCTCCACCTCCTTTCTGGCCTGCGCGCGCCGTATTTCCCCGAAGAGCTCCGCAACTAGAGTCCAAACGCGTCTGGGAATCGAATCTATTTTCGCGCGTAGGGGCGGCATGGTTGGGGAAGGAAAAACGGAGCTTCCTTTCTTCAAGGACAGCACTTCTGCGGTCGCCGCTTCTCCGGGAGCGCAGACTCGAAAGGCAGTCTGTTGACCACCCAGCTGTCAAAAGTTCACCCAGCTCCCCACCCCACCATTAAATCAACAGATTACAAGGGGAGGAATTTCCTAACAACAGGGCTCCGGGGACTCGAACCTCTACTCTCAGGGTCTGGGGCCAGCGCCAGAGAGAAAGTCTTTGAATGGAAACAAAGTAAATTACTTTAAGGAGTTTATAAAATTCACACTTTCAGGGAGAGCCACAAGGCTCTGTGGTGAATGTATCTGCAGGCCCATGACGCAACTGTTCCGTTTGGAAATTTCTGGAAAGTAGTAATTTTTGAAATAATAAATCTTGAGGTTTTTTTTTTTTTTTTTTTTTTTTTAACTACAGGTTTCGGAAAGGAATGTAGCAAAATGTTGTTAACATATGCTGTGCTATGGAGACTTTTAATAGTGGGTTTTTCTTTAAATTTTTGTTTTGTTTTTACCGTATAGCTTCTTAATTGAGAAAAACCAAACTGATTTGAACTTAAAAACGCCAAGGAAAAAAAAGTGGCTGTATTTTTGTAGGCATGTCATTTACCACACGGTACAGCCTTTGTTTCTCCCCCTATTCTAGCTTTTAACCTTGCTTGGATATAAATTGGTAACTTTTCATTTTGATGTAGTTTGCAAGTTTACAGAAAATCTGCAAGACTTGTACCTAGATTCATCAGTTACTTAGATTGTATCCTGCTGTTTTATTGTCTATTTATGTACACACGTTAAATACATATTATTTTTCCCCTGATCATGGGAGAGTCGTTTGCAGGCATTTTGTCCCTTTACCTTTAATTCTTCAGTGGGGCATTTTCTAAGAACAAGAAAATGCTCTTAGGCAACCGCAGTATGGTTAAAATCAGGACATTAACACTGAAGCAATGTTTTAATCCCCAGTCCCTTAGATCAATCTCATCCATCGTCCCAAATGTTGTTCACCATCAATAATATTTCTTCTTGGTCCAGATTTCAATCTAGGATCACACGTGGTATTTAGTTGCTTTGACTGTTGATTTTGTACTGAGGCAACAAAGATCTTAAAAGAACTTTTGTGAAGTCTCTCTGTCAGCTATTCTTACACAGGCACTACTGGAATATTTGCAGGTAGGATGATATAATTGATTAATAACATTTATTAATCATCTGTCAGAGGTTTTTAGGAAATGTGTTTTCAAAAATGTGCTTTCAAATAGATGTAAATTTTAGAAGGGCAGTACACATGCACAGGAAAAACAAATCAAGTTGTGCTGATACGTAAGGACACTGCTACCACCCTCCCCTCCATCTGTGTCCCCCTCCCTGCAGGCAGTCATCCGGCACATATCTTGTGGCCCTTCCAGAGGAACATATGTCCCATTTGTCTTTTTCTTTCCCTCTCTTTTTAAGATATAACTTATATACAGCAAAATTCACCCATTTTGGTGTAATGTTCTGTGAGTTTTGACTGATATATACAGTCATGTAACCACCACCACAGTCAAGATAGGGGATGGTTCCATCATCCCTCAGATTTCTTTGTGCCCCTTGCAGTCAGTCCCTGCTCCTCCCAGTTCCAGCCCCTGATGACCACTGATGTGTCCACTGTCCCTCTAGCTTTGCCTTTAACAGGATGTCATATAAATGGAATCATACAGTGTGTAGCTTCTGAGACCAGCTTCTCACAGTCAATACGATGCATTTGCAATTCATCCATGTGTTGTGGGAGTCAGCACTTCATTCTTTTTTGACTGATCAGTAGAATTCATTGTATGGAGGTACAATGTTTATCA
The DNA here is from genome assembly GCF_048773025.1 of Camelus bactrianus. Lineage (NCBI taxonomy): Eukaryota > Metazoa > Chordata > Mammalia > Artiodactyla > Camelidae > Camelus > Camelus bactrianus. Next base: position 27,153,161 of record NC_133560.1, read on the forward strand.
ATTCCCCAGCTGAGAGACGTTTCAATTTTGGGGTGGTTACAAATGTAGCCACTATAAACATTCAGGTAACAGGTCTTTTTGTGAAAAAAAAAAAATATTTTTTCCACTTCACCTGGGTAAATCCCTAGATTGTGTGGTAAGGGTCAGAAGTATATGTTTAACTTCATAAGAAACAACCAAACTGTTTTCCAGACTAGCTGTCCATTTTGTATTTGCACTATGTATATCTCTTTACTTTTTCCACTAACAAGTTATGTTCTTTAGACACTGTTTTTTGGTTTTTTTTTTTTTTTCCACTTAATGCTATCTTGAACTTGACTCCAACATCAGAATGCATAGGAGCCACCTGCGTTTTTATAGCTACGTACTATTCCACCTCCTTCATCCATAGTCATTTATTTATTTACACCCGTCTTCTGGCCTTTTGTTGTTGTAAACTGGAATGTTTAATTTCCCGTGGGGTAAAGAATATCCTTGCCCAGGTGTCTAAGTGCACATGTTCTCTCTTGTCTGCAGGATAGTTCCTAGCAGTAGAAATACTGGGGTCAAATTGTACCTGCCTCCTTTGCTTTAAATCACCTCTCTCTTTTTAAAAATTGAAGTGTAGTTGATTTGCAGTGTTTCAGGAGTCCAGCGAAGTGACTCAGTTATATATATATGTGTATATATGTATATATATGTGTGTGTGATGTGTATGTGTATGTGTATATATATATAGAGATAGATACATATATATTCTTTTTCAGATTCTTTTCCATTATAGGTTATTACAAGATATTGACTATAGTTCCCTGTACTCTACAGTAGGTCCTTGTTTATCTATTTTATATGTAGTAGTTTGTATCTGTTAATGTCAAACTCCTAAATTTATCCCTCTCCTCCCCTTTCTCCCCTGGTAACCACAAATTTGTTTTCTATGTCTGTGAGTCTGTTTCCATTTTGTAAATAAGTTCACTCGTGCCATTTTTTTTTCTAGATTCCATATAAGTGATATCATGTGATATTTGTCTCTGTCTGACTTACTTCGTTTAGTATGATCATCTCCAGGGCCATCCATGTTGCTACAAATGGCAGTATTCCATTCTTTTCCTTGGCTGAGTAACATTCCATTGCATAGATCGCCCGTATTTTCCTTGTCCGGTCGTCTGTCGGTGGACACTTCAGTTGCTTCCATGTCATGGCTGTTGCAAGTGGTGCCGCTGTGAACGTGGGGGGTACTTGTAATCTTTTTAAATTAGAGTTTTCATCTTTTCTAGCTATATGCCCAGGAGTGAAACCACCTCTCAAGCAGGTTGGCACATCTGTAGAGCTCTCCCTGGGGGGAGGCATCATTTGGTGAGGCACATTCTGCTTGCTTTAGAGGGTCCAACTGGAAGGCTTTGCGTCTGCTGCCTCCTTCCCACTCCAATGGCTTATTTAGAGTTCAGTTTTCAATCTTCTCAGTGAGTCTAGTGAAAAAGCTACTTGAGTTGAAAGTTTGAGGAAGGTAGTGGCTGCTTTGGCTAGTGTTTAACTAGAAGCCAGGGGCTTTTAGAAACTTTAGGGAGAATTTGGAAGAAATTGGGGCCAGCAGCCCAAGGCAGCTTGGGTAGGAGCTGGGGACAAGGAATCTGTGTGTTTGGAGGGGGAGGGCTGGTGCTTGCTGTCCCTGAGAAGTGGCAGATGTTTCCTACGCGTACAACAGTCACCTGTCCTGGAAGGTCGGCAGCTCTCGGACTGCTCAGTGTTGTCTTGAAAAAATTGCCATTCTCTGCGGCAGAAACAGCCTGGCGGTGGTGGCCCTCTGAGCCTGGCTGCTGGGACTGTGGCTAGGGCTCATTTGGTGTCTGTAACAGGGGGCACGGGTCACAGGGAGAGGAGAGCCAGCCCCCTTCTAAATCGGGGCCCCTTTTCATCTTGCAAAATACATGGTTTTCATAATTCAAACTTGGTGGGGGGCACCCTCAGTGACATTTCTATTAAATAAGATAAACTACTTGGAAACCGAGTGGGACACACCAGGGTTGGCTTATCGTTATCAAAGTACAGTCTTTGAAAGGTAAAAAAACATGACTCTCAGGCAAAAAAAAAAAAAAAAAAAAAAGTCAGAGAGGAACACCTGCAGCACTTCTGACCCGCTAGCGAGGGCGCCGACAGGGTGGTAAAAGCGCAGCGTTCGTGATCACCCAAGCGGGATTGCGAGGGTCCGCTTGGGGACGCTCAGTGTCCTGGGGGCAATAAACCTGCCATCTTTGGAGCTGACTTCTTCACGGGATAAAAATGACTTACAGTGTATCTGTCTGTACGAGGACATCTGGCTCCCTGGAGCTGAGGCCTTAACAGAAATGGTAGAATGTCAGTCACAGGTGCGTTTCCCTGGCTGCGGGGTTGGCAAGCTACCCGGCCCATCGTCTGCTTTTGTAAATAAAGTTTTATCGGACACAACGTGCTTTTGGCCACATGCCTTCCCGCCCAGCAGCTGAGTGGCCTGGAGCGTGTGGCAGGAACGTTTGCTTGCTGACCCTCTACAGAAAAAGCGCCCCGCCTCCTGTGCTGGGGCATGGGACACAGCGCCCCGGGGTGGGTCTCTCCCACAGGGCTCCAGAGGAAAACTGAATGGCCCTACAGTCAGCCTCTGGCCTTGTATGCGAGTGTTGGATAATTTTTCTTACCATTGTCTTGGCCGGAAGGCTTATGTGTTCGGGAAGTTTTTGTTAGGTCTTTGCTGACACCTCCTTTGAACTTAAGGACTGACCCTTGGATGCAGCCCCAGCCCAGGAAACAGGCCCCTTCCTGCCCTCACGTAGGCCTTCCCCGAGGGTGGGGTCCTTGTGGGTCCGAGATAATTGTCTGCCTTCCATATTGCTTCCTGCCATTGAATTCCAGCCCTTGGGTCCCTGCAGACAGATGATTAATAATGGTAATAGTAGTAATAATAGTGTCCACAGCGGCTACCTGATATCAAGCCTGCAGCGGGCCTCTGAAAGGGTCCAGTGTTTTACCCACAGCTTCTCTTTTAGGTGTGAGAAGGAGTCGAGGGACTCACTTTACAGACAGGAAAACTGAGGCTCCCAGTAGTTCCTTAGAGAAACCCTCATGGCGTGCCTGTGTGGTGGGAAGCGTTATACATGTCACTTCTCCCCCCCCCGACTGGGTGGACCCTGTCATTCTTTTGACCCAGGAACGTAGCGTTCAGAGCCATGAGCCTGAGGTTCTGGTCTGGGCCCTGATGCTTCTCGGCTGAGCAAGTCTTGTCTCCGCTGTGAGGTGGAGGTAATGCTGCTTACCCCCTTCCCTGCCAGGGTCTGTGTTAGAATGAAGTAAGAATCTAAAGAGGGGAGGTATGTAAACCCTAAAAAAGCTGCACAGACGTTATTGGTTTGGCCCTTATCCTGTTCCTGTTCTTTCTGGATCCAAGCAGGAAATCAGAATGTGCACCCGTGCAAAGATGCTCTGGATTTTCCGTGTAAGTTTCTGTGGTGTCTGCGGGGCTCTTGCAACGGGGGGTCTTGGGCGAACTCCTGAGCCACTGGCTAAAATCTGGGGACTTACAAGTGCCCCAAAGTCTTCCTTTGGCCTCCTGTTTGTCTCTTTGGACATGTGTCTACGGAGCTCCTGCTGGTCCAAGGCTCCGTCCTCGGACTGGGTGTCCCGGGAGCCAGGGCAGCGAATGGAGCCGACACGGCCCTGCCCCCCCCCCCAGCTCCCCTCTAGACAGTCAACAAGCACCCAAGATAATTTTCGAGACTGGTAAGTAAGAAAAATGTTGTAAGATCATGTGTTAGAATGTGCCTTGAGAAGGAGAGGGAGTGGGGACGTCAGGGAAGTTTGGGGTTGAGACCTGAGGGTCGAGAAAGAGCCAGTTACAGGAGAGAAAGGGGCAGGTTCCGCAGCCAGAGCAGCAGACACAGAGGTCCTGCCGTGGGGCTGAGCCTGGGTGCGTGAGGGGCAGGGGGGCTCCAGGGCAGGGGGGTCCCTGCTCCCGGGGCTGGGAGCGCATGAGACCTGTAGGCTTTGGCAAGGAGTTTATTTGTATTCTCTAAGCCTCTGTTGTCCGATGCCAGAGCTAGTAGTCACCTGTGGTTATTAAAATTGAAACACAGTTAAAAGCTTGATTCCTCAGTAGAAATTACAACCCTTGCGTCTTCTTGGTGAGAATGTCCAACGGTACAGATGCTGTGGAAAACAGCACATTGGTTCCTCAAAAAACTAAAAATAGAAGTACCCTCTGATTCAACAATTTAGCTTCTGGGTATATACATAAAAAAATTGAAAATATCGTCTCAAAGAGATGGTCAATCAACCATGATCACAGGAGTGTTAATCACAATAGGCAAAAGGTGGAAGCAATCCAAGTGTCCACTGACGGATGGATGGGTAAACAGAATGTGGTGTATACACATGATGGAATAGTACTCAGCCTTCAAAAGGAGGGACCTGCTGACACTGGTTATAGCATGGAGGGACCTTGAGAACGTGACGCTCAGTGAAATAAGCCAGACGCAAAAGGACAGATACTGTGTGATTCCACTCACAGGAGGTCCCTTGAGGAGTTAAATCCACAGAGACAGGAAGTAGACGGTGGGGCCAGGGGCTGGGGGAGGGGGTGGGGAGTCTGTGTTTCATGGGGACAGAGTTTCAGTTTGGGAAGATAAGAAAGTTCCAGAGATGGATGGATGCACAGCAATGTGAATATACTTCATGCCAGTGGACTGTACACTTAAAAACGGTTAAAATGGTCAATTTTATGCTGTGCATATTTTGCCACAATTAAAAAAAATACTTGGTTCCGCGTTGCACTAACCACCTACAACAGCCACGGGGCAGAAATGGCTACCGTGTTGCACAGCGCCAAGCCGGCCCGTTTCCGTCATCGCAGTGAGTTCCATCAGACAGTGCTTGCTTCTCATATGGGAATGTGGCTTCTGAAGCCACTTCGGTTCCCTGGGTCTGGTGGGTGGGGTCCACTTGGGCTGTGATGTTCCCTGCAACAATCAAAGGGCCTGAGGATTTGGGGTGAATCACACTCCCCAGCTTCCAAACCGTGTTTCAAGCTGTCTAGGCAGTGAGCCAAGAAGGCACCCTGAGAAAAGACTCTACCGTGGCCCAGGTCTTCCAGCCTCAGGGAAGCCGTCTGTCCACGGACAAATCTGCCGGCAGTCTGGGAAGGGAGGGCTGGTCCTTGAGGTCCAGGCCAGATGCTGAGGGACCAAAGTCAAGGGTAAACAGGAAGGGATGAGTAGTGAGACATCGGGAGAGAGGGGATGCGCCACACGCCTCTGGAGAAAGCCAGCGCGGAGTCCAGCCTTCAGCGGACAAGTGCAGTCGCATCACACAAGATACACTTCTGCCACGAAATCCATGCCCCCTCCTTCTTTCCTATTCATGAGCTCCTTCAGGTCACAGCAGAACGGCCACCCCCTCTCACCTTCAGCACTTGCAGTGTATACAGGTAAACTTTAAAGTAACTAAAATGCCTCCTCCCTTAGAGCACATGGTCTGGAGGGCAGGGTCTTCGAAAACTGTTCCCACAGTGCCTGCAAAACCTAGATCAGATCAGTGCAAGCAAACGTCTGTTGAAGCAGTAAATGACCTTTGGGCCATTTGCCTAACCACCTTGTGCCTTGGTTTCCCCATTTGTAAAGCGGAGAAAACGGAGATGGCAACTTCTCCGTTTATGCCGGCCCTACAGCTGCATGTTAGAGCCAACTGGGTGATTTTCAGGAAACCTGCAGACTATTTCTTAAACCAGCTGTTGTTAAAATTTAACTGATAGGAACTTACAACCAAATGATGTTCAAAGCAAAGGTAATAGTCAAAATTCACCACTTCCTAATCATCTTGCTGCATTTTTCTTCTTTTTTTCCCCCATTATTTATGCCTTTGAGGTCGTTTGCTACTATTGTAGCCCTGCGTTGGGGACTATTTAATGCTGCGCTGCTATGTATCTCCTACTGGCTCCACATCCAGTAGCTGTAGGTGGGTGGCTTGACAGGGACCATGGGGGGCAGTATTTACAGCATGGAAATTAGCAAATGCTATAAAGCGGAGCCTCTCTGCCCTCCGCCCGCCCTGTCCCCTCCCTCTCCCCCTCCCTGAAGAGGCTGTTAAACATTTACGAGCCCATCGCTGGTTTGGGGGCTGAAGTGAGTGAATAGCGGTGCCTGGCGGGTAGCAAATGCTGTAGAAGCGAGCTGTTACTGTTACTATTTTCTTTGGCTTGCACTCCCTCATTCAGGATTGCTGCCGTGAAGACAGGATTTGGGCAAAGCCGTTGACCAGCTGTTTTCTTTTTCTCTCCAGTTTGTCCGACCATCTGCAAGTCGCACGGCTGCACCGCGGAGGGCCTCTGCTGCCACAGCGAGTGCTTGGGTAACTGCTCCGAGCCCGACGACCCCACCAAGTGCGTGGCCTGCCGCAACTTCTACCTGGACGGCCGCTGCGTGGAGACCTGCCCGCCCCCCTACTACCACTTCCAAGACTGGCGCTGCGTGAACTTCAGCTTCTGCCAGGATCTGCACAACAAATGCAAGAACTCTCGGAGGCAGGGCTGCCACCAGTACGTCATTCACAATAACAAGTGCATCCCCGAGTGTCCCTCTGGGTACACGATGAATTCCAGCAAGTGAGTCCTGGGTGTGGGTTCTGGGCGGGGGGTGGGCGGGTAGCAAAGAGGGAAAAAAAGCATGGAGTTGGAGTTGGTGTTGGTTGTGCCGCCTGTTAAAACTGTGTGAAAACCTTGAGTTCATTGGCCATGAGCGAGGGAGCCACTGATGGCGAGGGATCTGCTCGAGCCTCTTAGAAACCATGTATGACTCCTGGTTGGTTTTTTGTTTGTTTGTTTGTTTGTTTTGTTTTATTTATTTTTTGCCGGGAATAAATTAGCTTTATTTATTTATTTAACGGACGTACTGGGAATTGAACCCAGGACCTCATGCATGCTAAGCATGTGCTCTGCCAACTGAGCTAGACCCTCCCCTAGTGCCTCCTGTTTTTGTGCTAGCCTTTGGAGCAGGACTCTACCAACGTTTTCTTGCAAGGGGCCAGAGAGTAAATATTTTTGGCATCTTGCATACCTATTAAAATTTTTTTTGTTTTAAATTGAAGTTTAGTTGATTTATAATGTTGTGTTAATTTCTAGTGGTACAGCATAAGGATTCAGTTATATATATATATATATATATATATATATATATATATATATATATACTTTTCATTATCTTTTTCATATTCTTTTTCCTTAGAGGTTATTAAAAGATATTGAATATAATTCCCTGTGCTGTACAGTAGGACCTTGTTGTTTATCTACTTTATATATAGTAGTTTGTATCTGCGAATCCCAAACTCCAGCTTTATCCCTGCCCTCCTCTGTCCCATATGGTAACCATAAATTTATTTTCTATGTTCATGAGTCTGTTTCTGTTTTGCAAATAAGTTCATTTGTATCTTTTTTTTTAGATTCCACATGTAAGTGATAGTGATATTTGTCTTTCTCTGACTTACTTTTCTTAGTATGATCATCTCAAGATCCACCCACGTTGCTGTAAATGGCATTATTTCATTCTTTTTCATGGCTGAGTAGTATTCCATGGTATATATCTCCCACATCATCTTTATCCAGTCATCTGCTGCATACTATTTTTAAAGCTCTCTGTGCTTAGCACTGGGACTAGAACTCCTTGGCTTCATATATAGTCCTTTACACAGATGGGCCTGTCCCCTCTTGTGTAGCTGCCTGACTCTCACAGCAAGATCAGAGCTCAGATTTTTTAAAATGTTTTCTCTAAGCTGGAGCTGGATGGTGTGCGGAGGTTAGCCTGGAGTACGAGCAGGAACAGACTCACTTCTAGATTATTCTCAAGGCTTTATTGTATTTTGAAGGACAGTACCGTCAAACCATTTCCTACTATTTGGGTAAGAAATAGCAGGGTTTTCTCTCCCCTGGGGGTGAGTCAGATTTCCTACTCATATCTGAGACTTTTTGTTCAGGCTGTTAGCTTCTCAGATGAGCTATTTCGGTGTCTCGGGGCTGTAACCAAGTTTAAAAAATCTGTTTCCTGGTTTTTGTGTTGAGGGTTTGAAAAACACCCCCCCCCCACACACACACACACACAACACAAAAACAAATCAGAAACAGACGCATGTTGAGGGGCCTTGAGCTGACCTGCTTACGTAAAAAATCTTCCTCTTCAGACTTGAAAATTAGCCAAGTGAGAGTGTTCTGGTGGGAAATTTTATTTCCCTGGGTGGGGAGGGTGGGAAGGAAAACAATATTTCGGTTCTTATGAGCCTCTTTGGAGTGTTTGTGAAACCTGCAAGTACAATATGTTTTGTTTTATACGTTTTTGATAAAACCTATCGAGTGGCTTTGTTGACCAAAAATAGGCTTCTATAAATCACCTGTGTGCCAGACAGAGCTGTTTTTTCTTTTTTGGGTCAGTTTATCAGTAAGGTTGGGAAAATGACCATATTCCTTTTGATTTATTTCTGTTTTTTTTTCCACGTTGAAATAAAGCATGGGTATTAACATCCGGTGAGATGTTTGTCTAAAAGACATTGGCTTTAAATGAAAGTTGTTCTTTTTTTTTTTTTTTTTTCTGATCATCACTAAGACCTGAAAAATAAAGCGACCTCCTTTGATGCTCTTGCTGATGGCAGGGGCCCCGGGATTGAAGCCCCAGGAAACTGACAGCTCATCCTTTAATGCTTCGGACCTTTACTGAGTTAATGAGGGGAAAGTGAGGGATATTAATTATGAGCCATCATGGCAGTATTTTCCTTTGTAGGCTAAAAAAAATTCTTTTTCTCCTTTGGAAGCTTTCTGTGTGTGTGTGAAAGACTTTAGGACTGTCATGTTTTCTAATGTGGTTTGATATCAAATAGGGCCAGATATGTTTTCCTCCATTCTTGTGGCTTATCTGGGAAATAGTTCTTGGTGTTTTTAGATCAGAGGTCTGGGAAACCACGTGGGTTCATGAAGAGACCTTGCCAACTGTGGTCGCTCTGAGGTTCCTGGTGGGGCGCTCTGTAGTGAGATGAGGACGACTTGATATTTGGGGTGCATGTTAAGTATGCAGTAGGTGTGGGGCATCCCTGTCCCCTCTCCCTAGAATGCTCTGTCCCTTGATCTTTACATGGCTTCTTCTTGTCATCCAGGTCACAGCTTTAAAAAGTCACTTTGTTTGAGAATCCTTCCTTGTGTGACCACAGTGTCTGTATTAGCCATCCAACTACTCTTTGCCATACCACTCCATTTTAACTCTTTTCATGGCATCTACCACTAGCTGATCTTTTAATTGTCAATTTATTAATTTTCTCCAACTAGACCACACACTTCTCAAGTGTATCAGCTAGCTCTTGCTGTGTAACAAACCACATCAATGCTTGGTGACTTAAGATGATGCTCACTTATGATTTCTAATGACTTTATGGGTTGACTGGCAGTTTGTCTGGCTTGGGGTGGATCAGCTCTGATTAGCTGGTACAGGCTAGCCTCTCATAGCCTGGATGGGCAGCTGGGGCCTCTCTCCATGTGTAGCCAGGAAGGGCATGCTTCAAGGTGCAAGTCCTTTTTAAGCCTCTGCTGTATCAATTTGCTCGTGTACCATTGGCCAAAGCAATTCATATGGCCAAGTCCAAGTTCAGTGGATGAGGAAGCGGACTCCACCTGTCAGTGGGAAGGGCTGAAAAGAAGCCGTTTCCCACAGGGAAAGCAGGTTGTTTGTCCACTCCTGTGTGCCTGCAGTTTAGAATGGGCACTGGCAAAGGGCCGGGTAGTAAATATTTCCAGCTCTGAGGGCCATATGGTCTCTGTTGCAGCTCCTCTACTCTGGCCATATAGCATGAGAGCAGCCATAGATGATACACAAACCAGGGGGTGTGGCTGTGTTCCAATATAATACTGTTTAGAACAACAGGTGGCCAGCTGGCGGTGGCCCACGGGCCATAGTTTGCTTATCCCTGGCTTAGAGTGTCACCTATCCCATGATAAGGGCTCAGGGAATATTTGTAGAACCAACAAAAGAACCCAAACATTTGGTCAGTCTTCCGCTTCCACCCCAGCTGTTCTGACACCAGCTGGGTGTACTACAGTAGACTTCGACATCAGCCACCTGGAGTGAGCGTCAGCGCCACGAGGGAAAGGCTTGGTCCTCTACCAGGCCGGCTTTATATCAGATACCAGCCACGCTTTGTTGGGGGGGGGGCGGTTCTCAGGCCACCCACACTTCTGATCAGCTGGCTACAACTTTGGGGGCTCCCACAAACCCTCTGGGTTCAGTAATTTGTTAGAACAACACTCAGAGCTTAAAAAAGGGGGGGGGGGCTATCCTCTTTCAGTCCCGAGCAGAGAGAAACACCTCTGGGTCTGCTTTTGTTAGGGTCCAAGGGTGGGATGTCGAGGGCTGTATGGGTTCACTTGATGGTCAATTTAAAGCTTAACAGCAGGAGTTGGGCACAGGGAAGGAGAAGCTTGGTCATTATCTAGGTTCCCCAGGGTTTCTGAAGAAGGATGGGGGCAACCTCGTTCCTTATCTGGTTGTTTTGCTAGTGGCTGTGTCACAGAGCTGGTGAGACATTTATTCAAGACAGATGTCTTTTGAAATAAGATGGCCTCAGCAGTCAAAGAGCGGCATATGAGGCACTTATACCTTTATTATTAAGGATGCTCGTAGTGAGGGCTGGGAGAATTCCAGAGACAGGGCTTCCATGCCCTCGTGGGATCAGAAACATTGCCCTTCCAGTACGTCAGTGTGTTCACTGGCCAGAAAACTGAACTCGGCTGGTGTCCAGAGTTTTCACTGGGGTCTTATTACGTTGGTGTGATTGACTAAATCACTGGCCACAGGTTTGGACTCCATTCCCAGCCCCTCTTCTCTCTCTGGAGGTCAAGTACTTGGTCTTTCTGGTAACCAACCCCCATCCTGAAGTGAGTAGGGACCGCCACTCCTCATTAACACAACTAAGATGCTCCTATTACTCAGGAAATTCCAAGGGCTCTTTGAAGCTCTGTGCCAGGACTCAGGACAAAGACCAGATGTGTTCTTTACTATACCAGCATCACAAAGCTAAGAATATGCAGGAGCATGGACACGACAGTAGTGACAGTTCCATAGTAAAAAGTGATGTCCTCGCAAGGGACTAATGGTGTTTGCTTTCTATGTGCCAAGTGCTTCAGGTGGTATGTGTTACCTCGTCCTCATCACCCGCCTGTGAGGCAGGCTCTGTTATTGACTCCATTTTACCGATGAGGCCACAGACCTGGAGGATGTAACAGCTGGGAATCTTGAGGTTTCATGCGACAGAAGCCCAACTCAAACTGGCTTAAGCAAGATTAAATGAGTCTACTGGTGACTGAAACCAAAACGTTCAGGGAACGGCTTCAGGTTCAGCTGTATCCAGGAGCTCAAGGGATGTACCTGATCACTTGCATTCCGCTCTTGGCTCTATTTCTCTCCCTGCTGGTTTTGTTCTCAGACAGCCTCTTCCTCACCCCTTGCCCCGTGCTAGCAATATAGCAATACCCTCTTAAATACTCCAGAAGGAAGACAGTTTCTCTTTCCGGGAAGTTCATGTCAAACCCCACATAGCACAGCCAATGTCCCATCATCCTGCAGTAGCAGCCTGAGTTCTGCTAGTTGGGGTAACAGCATCAGCTTTGCCACGTCCACATAGCGGCAAAGCTCTGTATGATTCCCATCACCATGATAACGCCACGAGTCCCGCTGGCTTTGTGGTAAAAGCGTGAGTCCTTCGACTTCAGAGTAGTGCTGTAGGACTTGCCGGCACAGAGAGATGCCTGAAGCGGCTTGCCCCTCCTTCCCCAGGGGCTATGTTTGGAGACAGTTTTGGCTGTCGTGCCGTGCTGGGGGTGCTGCTGGCTTGGAGTGGATGGAGCCCAGGACTGCTGCGTAACACCCTTAAATGCTCAGGACAGTCCCCCACAGTGGAGACTTCTCCTGCCCCAAATATCAGCAGCGCTATCGATGGTCAAAGCACCCTGCCTTAGGGTGACAGTGGAGGTCCCGTCACCTGGGACCATGTGCAGCCTGCCGTGCGTGTGTGCGCGTGTGCGTATGTGTGCGTGTGTTCCTGTGTACCCTGACTTCTCTCTCCCCACTCTTTCTGCAGCTTGATGTGCACTCCATGCCTGGGCCCCTGTCCCAAGGTCTGCCACCTCCTGGAAGGCGAGAAGACCATCGACTCAGTGACGTCCGCCCAGGAGCTCCGAGGCTGCACCATTGTCAACGGGAGCTTAATCATCAACATTCGAGGGGGCAGTGAGTGCCCTGGGGGGGTGGCAGGGGCGCTGGCTGCGGGGACCCACTCTCCCTGTGAGCACAGAAAGCAAACAGCCCAGATGCCCCTCAGCGGAGGCACGCAAGGAGTTCCAAGTCTGAAGTTCACAGCTCAGTCCTGCCCTCCCCCCTGAGATTCTGAATTTCCAAGCTGTGTGTTGGGGTGGCAGGAATTTATATTTTTAACAAGCAGGCAACATGCAGGTCTGGGGACTGTGTTTCTAGAAACTCTGTCACAGGCAGAAAGGCGTTCCTTTGCTTGTTCATCCAGCTAACATTTACTGAATACTCACCATGAACGAGGCGAAGTCCGCACGTGGTGGGTCTTGCAAATAAACAAATGCACGTATAATGTAAACCCAGGCGGTGGTCCACGCTACGAAGGGCACCAGAGTGGGCTGACGGAGGGGGTGAGGGTCGGCCACCTTTTCTTATGAAGGGACTATAACAGATACCTTCAGCTTTGTGGGCAGCACGGTCTTTGCTGTAACTGCTCACCTGTGCCTTGCAGGTGTGCTTCGAGCAGGGTGCGTCAGAGTCATCCTCAGCCTGTGGGTTAAGTCTTCACCAAGGGGAATTACAGGAAGGTTAATGTATCTCAGCAGAAACCCACCGATATCCTCTCCTTTCCTTAGACAATCTGGCAGCTGAGCTGGAGGCCAACCTTGGACTCATTGAAGAAATTTCAGGGTACCTGAAAATCCGCCGGTCCTACGCCCTCGTGTCACTTTCCTTCTTCCGGAAGTTACGTCTGATTCGAGGAGAGACCTTGGAGATTGGGTATGTGAGCCTGACTTTGTCACTGTGGCCCAGTCGCTCAGCAGGAAGTTCATGAGTTAGAAAAAACTTAGGGGTTTCCATCGATGGACGAATGGATGAAGAAGGTGTGGTCTATATATACACTGGAATATTATTTAGCCATAAAAAGAAGGACATCTTGCTATTTGCAGTGCCATGGACGGACCTTGAGGGCATGAGACTAAGTGAAACAAGTCTGACAGAACAGATTGTTGGCGCCAGGGGCTGACGGGTGGGGGAAATGGGTGAAGGGATTCCAGAGGTACAAACTTCCACTGGTGAGATGAGTAAATTCTGGGGCTGGAATGTACAGCACGGTGACTGTAGTTAACAATACTGCGTTATATGTTTGAAACTTGCTAAGAGAATAAATCTTAAAAGTTCTCATCACAAGAAACAATTTTTTAAAAACTATATGAGACGGTGGAGGTTAACTCAACTTATTAAGGCAATCATTTCACAATATATGTGTATTGACAAATACAACGTTATATGTCAATAATATCTCAGTAAAATTGGAGGAAAAAGAAAACCCGAGTTTTTTTTTAATGAGATAATCGACATATAACATTATATTAGTTTCAGGTGAACAGCATCGTGATTCACTATTTTGTCTATATTGCAGGATGATCACCACAATAAGTCTAGTTCACATCCGTCACCACACATAGTTACATTTTTATTTTTCCTTGTGATGACAGCTTTTATGATCTACTCTCTCAGCAATTTTCAAATACACAGTATGGTATTATTAACTATAGTCACCATGCTGTAACTTAGGGGCTTTTAAAAACAAAACAAACAAACAAACAAACAAAACATCCACTAGGAGAAAGTGTCTGGAAAAGTCCTGAGAGGAAGGAATGGGGGTAAGAACACATCTAAAGATCCAGCCAAGGAAAACGGTACCCATTTCATAGTCTCTCTTGGGGAGCCACAGGGGGTGCGGCCCAGACTTTGCGCCCGAGCAGCAAGGGCGGCTGGGAGAGCGACTGTTTACCTCTTCCAGTCTGTGCAGTGGAGGAAAGCAAGGGAAGAGGCGGCTGTGAACGGCTTTTGAGAAGCCAACCCACTGAACTATTCAGACTCCATTCTTGAATCACTGGCTCATGTTGATTCTTGAAGCTCAGCCCTTTCATTTGGACTGTTCCTGTGATCTCCTAGCCGGTCCTAGCACGAGACCTGTGCCATCCGACAGGAATATGATGCAAGTCACATGTGAGACTATGTCCTGGCAGCCACATGGTAAAAACTTTAAAAGAAATAAGTGAAATGAATTTTAATAATGCATTTTACTCAACCCATTACATCTAAAATGTCATTTGGACATGGACTCGATATAAAAAATACATATAAAGATCTTTTACATTCTGTTTTTGCATGCAAAGCCTTTGAGATCTGTGTTTTTCACTTACAGTGCAGTTCAGAAGGGCTGCATTTCAGGTGCTCAGCAGCCAGGCGTGGCTTCTGTGTCTTCTGTCCCCCATGTGCTGGTGGCCCACTAATAGTTCCAAGGCACAGGTCTGATTGAGTTACTGAGTTGTCATAAAACCTTCAGTGGTCCCCTTCTGCCTGCCAAGGAAGGCCGTGTGTTCTGGGTCTCGGTCTGGCGTGCAGGGCCCTAGAGGGCTTGGCCCACTGCAGCTCTCCAGCTTTGCCTGTCACCTGTCGGCCAGAGCAGGCGCCTTTGCTCTCCCCTGGTCCCAGCTCGGATGCCTCCGTGTCTTTAATCTTTCCCCTTTGCAAAGCCCATGTCTCAGTCCATCACAGTCTTACCCTCCTCCCCGACAAGACTTAGCTCAGACACCTTCCCGGCCATGAAGACCTCCCCAGCTTCCCCCGTCCCTCCTGCCTTCCATTCACCATGGGAGCGAGTAGGTGTCAGGCACGTGGTCAGGACTGAGGACGCAGCCCTGAGCGAGATCAGCTCCAGCTGCGGCCCCGCCGATTGGAGTTGGAGACGCCAAGCTGGCTGATTAGGCGTGTCTGTGTGTCCCTGCAGGAACTACTCCTTCTACGCCTTGGACAACCAGAACCTAAGGCAGCTGTGGGACTGGAGCAAACACAACCTCACCATCACGCAGGGGAAACTGTTCTTCCACTATAACCCCAAGCTCTGCTTGTCAGAAATTCACAAGATGGAGGAAGTTTCAGGAACCAAGGGGCGCCAGGAGAGAAACGACATTGCCCTGAAGACCAATGGGGACCAGGCGTCCTGTAAGTGGTGATGCTGTGCTCTTTCCAGCTCATGGACTAGATGATGTGGCTGCCCCCCACCCCCCACCACACTGGTCCCCAGGGGAAGTGCACTTCCACACAACGAACTAGTACAACTGTGTGTGTGATAGGCTCTCTGACACTGAGGACAGGTGTTGTACATCTTACCTCTTTGCCAAAAACCAAAACCCAGTGCCTGATACTGGAAGATGCCACATAAGCGTTGAATGAATGAATGAATGACACCTCCCTTAAATGTGGCCTTGGCTCAAATGTGACAGCACATTCTGCAGTTGCCACAGCCAGACATCGTCAGCTGACTGCAGTCCTCTCATGCAGGACGCTCACAGGTTTTCTCCTGAGGGGATATCTGAGCGCTGAGGTGCCAGGGCTTCCATGCAGTCAGTTCCTTAGAATGTGGTCCAAGGGAATTCGGGGGACGGAGGGAGAGACAGCAATTAGGGTGGAACTTAAGAGAGGGCTTGCCTTCGGGCAGAGGGAACTACTCTCTCCAAGGCATCATCTTTCCAAAGAACTTTCCCTCCAAAGTATAATGACCTCCACACTCTCTAAACCCACTTGGCATGTGTCCATTTGCCCTGCAGTTACGACTTCTCGTATGTCAGGCATGGAAGTCGCATATGCAAGACAAACTGTGTCAGGACAAACGTTATTCTCCAAAGCCTCCTTTCCCAGTAACTACTGGCCCTTGGTCTTCATGTCGGTGCTGACCGCTGCTACTCCTCTGAGCCTCTGGCCAAGTGACTGGCTTGCAGCTGGAACCACCGTCCATGTCCCAGTCTTCCCTCTGAACCCGGGGGAGGCACGTGGGGATGAGGCCTGTCGAGGGAACATCAGACTGACAGCCTCCTTCTCACGGACGCTCTTGGGAGTATAGGGTCCCCAACTTCGGGCTGAAACAAATTATTTAATTCTGATACTGAGTTCTTTTGTTTTTGTTTTTTTTTACCTTCCCAGGTGAAAATGAATTACTTAAATTCTCTTACATTCGGACATCTCATGACAAGATCTTGCTGAAATGGGAGCCCTATTGGCCCCCTGACTTCCGAGATCTCTTGGGGTTCATGCTTTTCTACAAAGAGGCGTAAGTAGAAAGTGGAAGAGGCGTGCTGGTCGCTTCTGGGCTCAGACGGCCCCGCTGGAGGTTCCTCTCTGTCGCCTTCGTACTCGGGGAGAAACACCACAGGCTCCTCTGTCGGGTCTCACCGGCGGATGGGGTGTGCCATCAGGAACGTTGCCCTTTGCCAAGAGCCAGAAAACTGAAGCAGACGGGTTTCTTTTGGAAGTCCAGATGGGGCAGTTTCCTATAGCGAGATTCCATTTAGTTTCCTAAATGCACCTCTCACCAGGCATCTTCCACAAAAAGTTGCTCTGTCTACTTAGCAGATTTTTTAAAAAGTTTATTTTTTTCAACATTCAAAAAAGTCGTGGTAAAACATACGCAACGTAAAACTTAGCGTGTTGACTAGGTTTAAGGGTACAGCTTGGTGGCGTTAAATACGTTCACGGTGTTGTGCAGCCATCACGGCCGTCCACCTCCAGAATTTATTCGTCACCCCACACGGAAACTCGGTCCCCGTTCAGTAACAGCCCGTCGTTTTGAGTTTTGACTGTGCTGAAATTTTAAAGGAAGATAATGGGAGTGGTGAGAGTGAAGAGGCATGATTGTTCCATCTCTCAAGATTGACCAGGTGCCAGGCTGTGTGCCGAGAAGTCACACGCGTCCTCTCGTGTCATCTTACCTATAAGTCAGGCAGTTGGTATCACCATCATCATTCTTCTTGTTGGGAAACTGAGACACGAGGGATGTGGTCCCTTTCTCTTTGGCCGTTCCTGTGTGCTCTTCCCTTGTGGCACAAGACCGTTGGCGAACAGGACGCACCCCTACCCGATGTAACTTCCCCTGGCCACATCTCTTTGGTCTTCAGGGCTGTAATTAAGAAACGGTAACCGCCTTTTCCTGTTCTTGTCTTGAAAGCCCTTATCAGAACGTGACAGAGTTCGATGGACAGGATGCGTGCGGCTCCAACAGCTGGACGGTGGTGGACATTGACCCGCCGATGAGGTCCAATGACCCCAAGTCACAGAACCACCCCGGGTGGCTGATGCGGGGTCTCAAGCCCTGGACCCAGTACGCCATCTTTGTCAAGACCTTGGTCACCTTTTCTGACGAACGCCGCACGTACGGGGCCAAGAGCGACATCATCTATGTCCAGACAGATGCCACTAGTAAGCGTTTCTCGTGGATGTGAACCCGTGCGTGAGTCACACGTCTTGCCTTTAACAGGCGGACGCAGTGACGTCATCTAAAATGCCCCTTGGCGTGGCTGCTGGCTTCTGAAAGAGACGGGCACCGAGGTTTATGATTTCAGAAGATGAGGCGTTAGCAGGAAGACACGAGAGGGGGACATGTGTTTCTTCCTCCCATTCTGGAAAATTGTCAAGTATTTACAAAAGAAGAAGAAAATGACACCCCTCCTCCCACGTAATAACCATTTCTCAGCTCCAACAATTACCCATATATTGCCATTTTGGTTTCACCTCTGTGCCCCTCCCCCATCTCCACTTTTTGAGGCGGGGGGGGGGGGTGGCGCACTGGAGGATTTTATAGCAATTCAGTTATATTTCCATCAAGCGTTAAGTCCTCTCCGGCCACTGTGATAGGAGGCATTTGGCGATGTCTGGAGACATTTTTGGTTGTCATGACTGCGGAGGTGGGGCTGCTGGCATCTAGTGAGTGGAGGCCAGGGACGCTGCTCAACACCCCACAATGAACAGGACGGCCCCCATGAGAATTATCTAGCCCTGCACGTCAGTAGTGCCGGGGGTGAGAAATCCTGTCCTGTAGGATAGAGTCCAAACTTTATGCACCAGCCCCAGCTTTTTTGGTTACTGCCCTCTCATCCTGTACCCTCCAGCAACACCAAAGGATGAATAGTTTCCAGGAACTGCCATCTCCCAGGCTTTTGGATACACCGTGTCCTCTGCTTTGAGACCACACCCCCGCCCTGGCCCCATCCCTCACCGACTCCCTCCACCACCCAAAGGTGGTGCGTTTTAGGGGGATGTTAAATGGGCTGCCAGCTCAGGGACACGCTTGAGTGACATCTTAGTGCTGGAATTTGCCCTGTCATGACTGGGTTCCATTTGGGGCTAATCATAACCAGAAAATGTGAGTTTGTCTACTTCTACCATCCCCAGCACCTTTCCAGGGCCCAGAACAGAGAAAGCTTGGCATAGAGTTGGAGCGCGATGAATGTTGGTTGCATCAGTGGTTGAACACGAATGGCTATGTCATCTACAAAAGCTGTGGTTTGAATGGACTGAAATTTTGTAACCCATGCGTCCTCCTCCTCACCGTGGACCTGTTTCCTTTCCCCTGTGCAGATCCTTCCGTCCCGCTGGATCCCATCTCGGTTTCTAATTCCTCGTCCCAGATTATTCTGAAGTGGAAGCCTCCCTCTGACCCCAACGGCAACATCACACACTACCTGGTATTCTGGGAGAGGCAGGCGGAAGACAGCGAGCTGTATGAATTGGATTATTGCCTCAAAGGTGAGTGCAGGCAGAGGCGCGGGAGGGGCTGGTTTTACACACTGGACCTGCTTTGTTCTCTCCCCTCCTCCCATTTCCCAGTGTGCGTACGAGTGCATGTGGGTGCACACATTCCCTCTGGTCTCCTGCGAAAACGCACACACAGGCAGACCTCAGAGACATCGTGTGTTCCGTTCCAGACCCCCGCAATAAAGCGAGTCGTGTGATTTTTTTTGTTTGTTTCCCAGTGCCTATAAAAATTATGTTTACACTATACTGAAGTGTATTAAATATGCGATAGCATTAGATCTAAAAAAAAGGGTACATACCTTAATTAAGAGTACTTTATTGCTAAAAAAAAAAGAGTACTTTATTGCTAAAAAAATTGCCAAAACAATTACAATAGTAACATCAAAGATGACTGATCACTGATCACCAAAGCAAATATAATCACAATGAAAAAGTTGGAAACATCGCCAGAATTGCTAGAACATAACGTGGAGACATGAAGGGAAAAAATGCTGTTGGAAAAATGGTGCCTATAGACTTGCTCAAGGCAGGGTTGCCGCAGATCTCTGGTTTGTGGAAAAACGCCGTATCTGCGCAGCTCAGTAAGAGGAGGTCTGCACACATTTCTAAAGATCACAGCCCGAGAACATGCTCTGAAGACTCGGGTCGGAATCAGACACTCCCTACGTCTTGGCACCACTTCCCTGTGGAACTTTCTCCTCCCCCCTCCCTCGTCCGCCTCCCCCAGTGGGAGTGTAGCTGTGTTAACCCACGCAAGGCTCCCCTGCTAAGGTGCAGACCCGCAGATGTGTGCGGCGGTGACGGACAAAGTCAGGGCGGAAGTCTGGCCCCGCATCGTAGACCCTTAAGCTTTAAGGATCGGAGACAGCAGAGGGTGATAACCGGTTCCCTCCTGTGCTTCCCATTAAACATGTACCCTCATGACAGGTTTTTTCCAGTCTTTAATCTTGTTTATTTAATGGGCTTCCATCCATCTATAGAAAAATGGAAAACTATTTGAAGCCTCAAATGAGTTTGTATAAATTAGTTTATTTTAGAACTGGGTTTTTAAAAAGCCCATCAAATCGGAGAAACAGAAGTCATTTTTTTTTCTCTTTAGTGGGTTTTGTTTGTCTGTATATATTTTCCTTTAGATTTTTTGAGTTAGCGGTATCCTCAGGCCTCGGGGCCGCGGACGAGGTGTGGGTGAGGTCGGGAACCTGAGGTCTGCTCCCGGCTCGACGACCTCTGACCCGCTGCAGGGCTTCGGGCGGTCACCCGGCTTGCCATCGGCTGCCTCCTTTTGGGGAGAAGGGGCGGGAGGCCAGATGATCTCCGGGAGAGGTCCCAGCTGTCAGAGCATGTGCTATGTGTGTGCCTGTGACCTCATCTCCCGCCTGAGCAGAGGGTTGCAAACGTGATTTATCTCCTTGGATGCTTTATATAACTCGAGAGCAAGCAAAGTCATGGTCTCAGCTGTGAGCCGTTGGCCCTGCCTTCGAGTAACCGAAACCGCCACCAGCAGCCGGGCAGGCAAAGCTTTTTTTTTTTTTTAAGAGCAACAGCTTTTATTCTGGAAGTTGAAATCTATCATTACAACATGACTATTTCAACATGGCTTTATTCGTAATGATGCCAAAGTTTATGTCATTAAAAATAAACTTAGGTACCAAGGACAGATATTGTATTATATCAGGCCCCTAGAGGAGTCGCATCCATGGAGACAGGAAGGAGCCGGTGGGGCCGTGGCTGGGGGAGGGGATGAGAGTTTCATGGGGACAGAGTTTCAGTTTGGGAAGATGAGAAAGTTCTGGAGGTAGAGGGTGGGGATGGCTGCCCAGTAACATCAGTGTGCTCAATGCCACTGCATCGTACACTTAAAAATGATTAAGATGGTAAATTTGATGTGATGTGTATTTTGCCATGGCTGAAAAAAACCAAATACACACACAAAGAAATAACCTTCCTAACACACACGAGACAAATCACTTACTAACCGCGACCAGCAGTAGCTTCCTTTCGTATCACAAGTGATTTTCCCCCCCTAACTTTATGGAGTTATGATTGACAGGTAAAATGGCAAGATGTTTAATGTGTAAACTATGATGATTTTTATACACATACGCATTGTGAAGGGATTCCTCCCGTCCAGTGAATTCATGTACCCACCACATCACGTATTTACTGTTTGTTTCTTTGTTTGTTGGTGAGAACTTCTAGGTTCCACTCCCTCAGCATATGCCAACTGTACAGTGGTCTTACCAACTCTGTGTTGGCTATTGTAAAGCACACATAACATAAAACTTACCATTTTAACCATTTTTAAAATTTATTGAGTCTTTTATTGTTGTTTTGGGGGAGGGAGGTAATTAGGTTTATTTATTTAAAAAAATTTTTAATGGAGGTACTGGGGATTGAACCCAGGACCTCGCGCATGCTATGCACACGCTCCACCACTGAGCTACACCCTCCCCACTCCCTGTTTTAACCAGTTTTTAGTGCACAGCTCGGTGACATTAAGCACATTCACATTGTTGTGCAACCACCCCCACCATCAACTCCAGAACTTTCTCATCTTCCCAAACTTAAACTCTGTCCCTAGTCACCATGGACTCCCCCTCCCCCTCCCACACCCCCCAGCGCTCACCTTTCTGCTTTGTCTCTATGGATGTGACTGTCTTAGATACTTCACTATATTTTATAGTCACAGGGAATCCGTAGGGGCCCCAAGCGTCGTGCAGTGGGTGCTGGGAAGAGTGACACGTGTCAGACGCTAGGCTTGTGCCTGATCAAAAGACCCCTCCTCCCCAGAAAAAAATGTCAGGAACCCCCTTTACTAGGGAAATCCTAAGGTTTTTTTTCCCATCCATAGTGCCATCAATAGCCCTTCTAACAGCTAAACCAGACGGGTTATTCCATGCCTATTAATAAACGTAAGAAGTATTTTTAAGTATTTCCAAAACTGTATAAATACTTGGGCTTCCGAGTGGGTACTCACCATCCTCAGGGAGCTACTTAGAGCTCACTGTCTGCCGGAGCCATTAAAGGAGAGAGGAAGGAATGGAATTCCCCTCGCTGAGTAGCCGCCCAGCACTGAGGGCACTGTTTTTGCCCTTAAGGAGTAGCCTGCATCCTTGAGGCTGAACCAACCGCGTGGCTGTGCTCACACGACAGGCGGCAAGCATTCCCCGGACCCGACCTCAGGGGTCAAGACATACCAGCTGTGGTCCTTGAAAAAGCAGTGTGGTATTTTTAAGAGCACTACCTTGAGAAGTTGTTCTTTTTTTTTTTCTTTCTTTCTTTTTAAAATTTCCTTTTCTGTGCCTCTTTGAAAAATTTCTTCCCCCAATTTTCTCTCATGTCCTGAGCCCACAGTTTCTCAGTCTCACCACTGTTGACATTTGGGGCAGGATAATTCTTTGTGGTGGGGGCTGCCCTGTGTAAGGTAGGATGTTGAATATCGCTGGCTGACACCCATTGGATGCCTTTCGTCCCCTTGTCTCCCCAGACAGCCCTGACAGCAAAAAATGTCCCCAGACCTTGCCCAGTGGTAGGGGGTGGGGTGTAGCGCAGAATCACTCCCCCCTCCTGCCCGCCCCCTGAGAATCACTGCCCTAATCTGACTTCTGTTTTCCTGAATGACTGTAGAGTCTTTCATTTGTGCTGCACAGTTTGACTGCTCAGTCCAACCACTGGGTCTGTAAGTCGGACCATGTGGAATTCTGCTCTGCCCTCTCCACACTTTACGTGGTTGATTGATGATTGCATCATTCATCCATTTAACTGTGACTTGGGCCCCCTGTCCTTTTCTAATCCCATCCCTCACCATTCTCTCCCTCATCCCCTTCTAGCTACACTGGGTCCTTGGTGTCTTCTGATATGCCAACGAAACTCCTACCTCAGGGCCTTTGCACATGCTCTTTGCTGTCTGAATTGCTTTACACCAAGATATGTGCATGGCTCATTCTTGTACTTAATTGGAGACTGCTTAGTGGTCACTTTCTCTGAAATATTCCCCCAGCCACCCTGTGTCCTTTCACCTTGCCCTCTGATCCACGGCATATGTCTCTATTATATTTATTTTTTATTTTTGTATTCCTCCCCCGGTGCCCTGATGCAGCTCACCCATTAGAATGTAAGTTCCATGAAGGCAGGGACATGCCTGGTTTCCTTCAGCCTCTAGCCCTGAGGGGTTATGGTGTCTGACAGCTTCCCGCTGCACGTTGACAAGAACCTTCTCAGTTGACAGTGTCAGGACCCTCCAGTGAGCGATCTGATTTTTCCCAGTCGAACTTGGGAGAGCTCTGGCCCGGGTGCCCAGCCGCTCTGAGAAAGCCCCCTTCGCTCAGGGTAGGGGTGTGTGTCAGGCAGAGACCTGAGCGCACCTGCTCTGCCCTCCTCTAGGGCTGAAGCTGCCGTCCCGGACCTGGTCTCCGCCGTTTGAGTCTGAGGGCTCCCAGAAGCACAATCAGACCGAGTACGAGGAGGCTGCCGGAGAGTGCTGCTCCTGCCCGAAGACCGACTCTCAGATCCTGAAGGAGCTGGAGGAATCCTCGTTCCGGAAGACATTTGAGGATTACCTGCACAATGTGGTTTTCATCCCCAGGTCAGGGTTTGCCATTGGCTTGGGGTTGGGGAACCTTATTTAGGGACCAAGATGAAGTGGGGACACAGAGGGCGGGCAGAGTCCTTGCTGAGCCGCTTCCCGGGGTGAAGGACGAGATCTTGTGATTTCCGTAGGCTCCTGACCAGGAAGAGCACGTGACCATCAGAACAGGGGAAAAAGCTGAAAAGACTCCACACTTGCTTTCCGATGTCTCATGAACGCTTCAGCCCAGCCTCTGGCCTCAGTCTGAGTTCTGGAACCAACTCCATTAGATTACTGGTGGTTAATTATTATCTGATAGATTCTTATAGACAGTAATTAATAATCGACAGATTCAATTATTAGGTTAGATTACCGAGGAATGCCTGCCTGGCCCCGTGCTTGACTTATTACTGTCTCAAGCACAGTGCATTCTCTTTTTAAAATCTGTGTGACCTTCTCATCCTTCCAGAACTTTCCATGGCCTCTTCAAAACCCCAGAGGCTGCTCCTATTTAAATACTTCCCTTAGTGAGTGAAGGGGCTCACATGCTGATGTACACCTGATCTATGGAGCGAGGGTTTGTGATAAAAATGACTCCCAGTTTTCCATATGTCCTTGCCTTTTGTGCAGACACTTAGGTAGAAGGCTGTGTGGGTTTCAGGTTATCCCGCCCCTCTCAGTGCCTCAGTTGACCTACCTGTAAAGTGGAGAGCAGACGAGTCCCTGCTGTCAGGGTTATGAGTCTGCACGAGTCCTACAGGGATTCTCAGCCTTGGCACTCCTGGTATTTGGAGCCAGTTCATTCTTTGTGACGGGGACCATCTTGTGCGTTGCAGGATGTTGGGTAGCACCCCTGGCCTCTCCTCACGTGACGCCGGTAGCACCGTCTGCATCAGATGGTTTCGCGAACCTTCCCAGTAACCCACTGAAGCAGCAGCATCTCCCTGTTTTGGGTCCGAAACCTGTTTTTGTTTTTATTTTTATTATTTTTTTTTAGCAGATGAGTGACTGCCCAGGTTTTCACAGTAAATGTGTGATGTGGACTCTGACCCGCCCCCTCCCTCTCCACCCTTGACCTCTTCCCTTTACAGACTTCACCAGACAGCTACCCAGAAAAGTCCGGTCCAATTGGCTGTTTCCAAAGTGGACTGAGACCCCCAGAGGTTTACACTGGGATAGAACAAGATTCTAGACGGGGTGTCTTCAGATACCTCCCATTGCGCTTGGTAGCTGCTTCCCCGGCACCATCAACACGTAACACTTCTCCTTTTCCCTCTTTCTTGCATTCTCATCCCTCACCCTGAGCTCAGAAGAGCACTGAGTGTCCCAGCCCGGGCGTTGAGGCGGTTACTGTTCCACACGTTAAAAAGCTGCCAGACCTAAGGAAGAGGCTGGGTCAGTGGTGGTGTTTAAAGGTAGTCGAGTCCGACATCCAGAGGGAACCCCAGATGGCCAGGTCTCTGGAAGGGGGGTGCGTTTTCTCTGACTGCCCCCCACCCCTCCTTGCTGTGTTCTCTGCACCTGCTGGGAAGACGTGATTCAGGTGATGGGAAACAGTGGTCCATAGGCAAGGGCAGGGCGCCCTTGGGCTGCTGGTACAGAATGTGGCTACCGGGCTGTCAGAAGCCGAGGTCTGTCTAAAGAACTTCTGTCTGTCCTCAAAAGCAGTTGGTTTTGTTTTCACAGAAAATCCTCTTCAGGCCCTGGCGCGGAGGACACCAGGTACGACTCACCTGTGGGACGTGCGGGCGGGGCGCGCGGGGCGGGAAGCATGTGGTGCGCCCTGGGGACCGCAGGGGGCTTCTGTGGCTTGATGCATGCGACGCGCCGCTGCGCCGAGGCCTGGCGCTGCACAAACCCGCACGTTAAACGCCTTCACCCAGAAATGGGACCTGGGCACGAATGTGGGGGTCGGGGGTCGGGGGTGGGGAATCTTAACTAACACACTCTGAACCAAAGCACAGAACCCAGGGAGTACTTCTGGGCACCGGCCAGATGCCACACGTGTCTCTCCGTGCAGCCACTCACTAGACATTCATTTTATCAACGCCGAGCGTGTGTGCAGACCCGTCCCCGGGACCAGAGCCTCAGCCACGTGCGGCAGGGAGTGGGCGAGGCCGAGCGGGACGGGTTTACGCCGCGTGACAAGTGCCTCATGACAGACGGGAGCCCCTTAATTCCGCTGAGGACAAGGGCGCTCCTCTTTGACTCGCGTCTTCAAGAATTAAGGAGGGCTGTCCTGGAGGAGAGGCCAGGCAGAGAGAACTGGCGGAGAGCCAAGTCGGTGGGCCCAGTCCGGGGCTCCTAGGGGGAGAAACAGGCAGGGGGGGCGGAAAGGCAGGCTGCGGCCAGGCGGCCGGATTCTGTTCTTGGAGCGGAGGGTTTATTTATTCACTTTCAGCCCTGCCTGCGGCCCCGATCTGCCCTCTAGTGGCCGTTTGGAACACAATCTGTAGGAAAGAAAGGTCTAGAAATTTGAGGCGTTGATCCAGACAAGGGTTTCTCACCTCGGACCTCTTGACATTTGGGGCGAGATGTCCCCTGGGTGGTGGGACCAGAGGGCAGAATCACTCCTGGGGTGAGACTGGGGGGTAAGAAGAAGCTGTGTAGGTCGCCAGTGGGAAGATCAGTTGATGCTGCCCCGTGGGTGGGGGCGGGGGCCTTTCGTGACCACGTGGTGGTCTTTTTGGATATAAACCTCTTCACATATGCATATTTGGCCTATTTGCGGAGAGCACGGATGTTTCCGCTTGTTGAGATACCAGTTTCTCATTAGTTTCTCATGAAGAACCAGCCTCTCAGTCAATTTTGGAAGGCCCATCTGTGGTTGTTTAGAAATGTTCTGAATCTTGCTAATATGGATGTATCTTTGGTTTCACAGCTTTGGTTTCCAATCCATTGGTCTTTTCATATAAAAAGACCACAAAGAAAATCTTAGTGGGGACCCTCCTGCCAAAGTAGGGTTTGATTTCTGACCACAGAGCAATGAAAACGAAAAGTAAACTTCAAAATTTGAATAGAAAGTTCTCCTTCCTGGTAATTAGCAGTGGATCACTTAGACATCTATTGGGTGAAAGTAAAAATGGAAACTTTCATTAAAGTCCTTTTGGAAAATAATGGACACGTGAATCTCACATACCTTCACTTGTAAACATATTGCCGAAGCTGGACTTCGATGCAAATTAGTAGGCTTGAATGGTTTCATAAATTAAGAAAAAACTTCAAAATGTAAAGTGTAATGTGTCACGGAGGGAGTGGAAAACCGATATAGCAAAACTTGTGGTAAATATAATCAAAGGGAAATGTGCACAATAACTAGAAGTAAAGGAGGTGACATAAAATTAAGGTCTGGGGGAGATTTTAATATGTAGAATTCTCTGGATAACCATGAGCCATTCAATTTGAAACGTTCAGAGAGGTGAGAAATTTTGACTTGTCTAAGCGAATTCAAGAAGAAGCAGAATGATTAAATATCCTAATAACCTTAGGAAAGGACTTTAAAAAAAGTGTCAATTAACCCCCACCCCTGCAGAAAGGCCCCAGGCTCAGAGAGTTGTACATTCTTCCACACTAAGAGCAACTCTTTTCTGTAATATAGAAACTTCCAGAGCATAGAAGTCTATGAAACTCTTCCTAGTTTTATAAAACTGACACAGCACCCCTTAGCAGAACCTGACAAAGATGCTACATTGAAAGAAAACCCCAGGACCAGCTAGTGTGGGACTTTAAATCCAAATGTCCTAAGTACAACTCTGTGCTGGCAGCATCGTTTATCTCAAAAGTGCAAGGATGGTTCAAGATCAGGAGTTCTGATGATATAATGTAATTCATCAAGAGGCCAAGTAAGGAAAATCATAATCACCTCATTCAATAACATTAATTAAAAATTCCTCAGCTAGAGAAAGGGGAGTGAGTGGGAAAGAGGCCTTTTATAAAACTAGGAAGAGAGAACTTCTGCAGCAAGATAAATACTACCTAAATGAAACCAACAGCCAAGCTGATGTCTTTCTTAAAACTATTTCTGTTGGAGTTGGAAGGAAAAGCCAATCTTATCATCACTAATTAACACTTCTCTTTCATTTAGCCAGTGCAGTAAAGATGTAAAGTAGAATTGTAAAGAATGGATTGAGGGAAATAAAATGACTGATATTTGCAAATCCTGTAGTGGGAAGGTGGGCAGACGGCTGCTGCCTGTTTTTCTGAAGGAAGTTTTAGTGGACTGTGGCCACACCCATCTGTTGACATTGTGTCTGTGGCTGCTCGATCTGCAATGGCTTGAAAGCCATTGGAAGTTGAGTAGTTGTGACAAAAACCACATGTCCCACAAACCCCCAAATATTTACTACCTAGCACTTATGGGAAAAGGTTGCTGACCCTTTTTCTAGCGTGTTCCTTGAAAACCCAAGAAAATCAATCATAAAAACTCTCAGAAGGAGAGTTTGGGTAAGTAGGTACAGCGTAAATGAGTAAAAAGCCAGTAGATACACTGGCAATAATTACGATATAAATCAGGGGGAAAGGTCCCTTTTTATAACTGCCCTAAAACCTTAGTAACCCCATATAGAATTACCTGGGGAGAAAAATCAATTCTAAATTGCTGAGATATAAACTTTTACAGATAAATGAGAAAGATTGTTTCAGATCATTTCAAGAAAACTCACTGGCACACAGCAAATCAGGGTAGATCGATAAAAGGTTGATGTCCTTTGCTGAGGGAGCAGTGCAGGAACAGGAAGGCGGAAGGTCCTAGAACTTCATGGAAAAACA
Source organism: Camelus bactrianus (assembly GCF_048773025.1). Lineage (NCBI taxonomy): Eukaryota > Metazoa > Chordata > Mammalia > Artiodactyla > Camelidae > Camelus > Camelus bactrianus. The sequence continues at coordinate 27,181,370 of NC_133560.1, forward strand.
GAGGACCAGGGTGGGCTATTCCTTAGAGAAACACAAAAGAATCAACAAAGGAAAAAAAGAGTTTACACTCAGCAGTACAGAGAGGAGCCAATAAAGCAGCAGAGTGATGCTTCCAAAAAAAAAAAAAAAAAGCGTCAGGTTGCAAATCTGAAAAAGGGAAAAAAGAAACAAAACAAAAACTCCTGTTAACCTTCAGCACGGCTGAGATTAGCCCGGGGCGCGGTTTCCTGGGCTGCCGCTGAGACCACAGGTCCGCGCGAAGCGTCTGGAGGGCAGCGTAGCCATGCGGGCCAGGAGGCACAATCAACTCATTTCTCTTCTTAGAATCGACTTCAGGGACTAATAAGACAACTGGACAGTGATCAAAGCAATATTTATAAGAGAAAAAAAAATTAGGGCTACGCTTATATTAAAAAAGGGAGAGGATGACTAAGTTAGCTTGTGGCTCATGCATTAAATGGAATATTCTACCGTTTTCCAAGTTTTCTGCAACACGCCTGCGGTACTTTCCTAACAAAGAGGGGAAAACCTCACGCTGAAAAAAAAAAAACAAAGCATAAATTCTGTCCTACTTAAGACATTAGGGTTTAAGGAATCTATTTCAGAATGCTTCCAATACAGCAAGTGAGCAAGTGGATTATAAAACTGGCTTGGTCCCCATTACACTCATACAGAGTATTTACAGAAAAAGTAACACTAGGACCCAGTGGGCTGTGGAATAATGAGTAATTTAAATTTTATTTAGACTTTTTTTGTATTTATTATTTTTTAGGCTATCACATTTTTCTTCATGTATCTATGTAAGGGGTGGGGCAGAATATGCCAATGGCATAGGCGGGTTTTGTTTTCCGTTACCCCTAGCAACCTGTGTGATACGAGTCTTTTACCAAGAACTGAAGTTTAATTACTCAAGTTAGGCAGATGTCCCGAGTGGTCATAAGGATCAGTAGGTGCACTTCTCCTGTTTAAACTGGTGATGGCAATAGCTGGGACCATTCGGCAGGGCGTCCTGAAAAGCCAGACTCTTGCACACTTTTGGCGTTTTGTTTTTAACACTGACCCTGGGTGGACTATTAACCTGCAAAATGAAAATCTGAAATCAAGCATGTGGAGGGGACTACTGGGATGTCTATGACGGATGGTCCTGGGGACCCTCTCCCCCCCATCTTGGGGTGAACCTGCCTGTCCTTCTTTGAAAGCTGCTCTGGGTTGTAATTCCTGGAAATCTGCATTTTAACCTATGGGCCCCTTTGAATATCGCTGCACCATGGTCCTTGGTTTTAAGCCTTTATTCCCCAGCAGCACGTAGAGATGGTGACTGAGGGACCACGTGTGTCCTACTGTTGTGACAGGCCGTCGCGGAGACGCAGGGCCCTGGCTGACATAGGGAATGGCACAGCGGCCGTGCCCACGCTCCCGGGGTTCCCCAACGCCTCCTCCACCAGCGCACCCACCAGCTCGGAGGAGCACAGACCCTTCGAGAAAGTGGTGAGCAAAGAGTCACTGGTCATCTCGGGGCTGCGTCACTTTACCGGCTACCGCATCGAGCTGCAGGCTTGCAACCAAGATGCCCCCGAGGAGCGGTGCAGCGTGGCCGCCTACGTCAGCGCCAGGACCATGCCCGAAGGTGGGTTGGCTCATCGGGGGGCCAAAAGCAGCTCTCCACCCTCTCGTCAGCAGACATGCGACTTTAACTCATTTGCCTTAATCATTTAAAATTTCCCCCAGCTTTATCGAGATACAGTGGACATATTCCAGTGCATAAGTTTAAGATGTACCGTGTGTCAGTTGGATACACTGACATATCGCAACATGATGACCACGGTAGCTTTAGCTCACAGCTCTGTCACATCACATAATTTCATTTCTCTTTTGTGGTGAGGACATTTCAGTTCTCTCTCAGCAGCATTTACGTATACAGTACAGTATTATTAACTCCAAACACCATGCTGTACATGAGATCCTCAGAACTTACTCATATTACAAGTGGAATTTTGTCCCCTTTGACCAGCATCGCCCGGTTCCCCGCTGCACCTCCTCGCCTCACCCCGCCCAGCAACCACCATTCAATTCTGTTTCTATGAGTTCAGCCTTTTCAGACTCCGCGTATAAGTGAGGTGATACAGCATTTGTCTTTCTCTGCCTTATTTCACTTGACATAATGCCCTGAAGGTGCATGCATGTTTGCTTTTATTAGTTTTTAATGACATGAGTCCTGCATAGCCATTATATAAACTTTAGAAGGTACACACAAATCATGAGAAAAATAAAGTAAAATTAAGAAATACACATGTGTAGTGTATTAGGGTTCTCTAGAGAAAGAGAACCAACTGGATGTGAGACAGACAGACAGACAGACATAGAGATGCTGGTAATCCCGTGGGGTGAGTTTTATGTCTGTTTCCCGACAAGGGGAGTGGAACACGGGACAGTCGCGTGACCCGCTCGAGGTGGCTCAGCTGGTTGGTGGAGGTGGGATTTAAGCCGGGGCACGGGTCTCAACCTCTAACCACCGCTCCACACAGCCAAGGCCGATGATATTGTGGGCCCCGTGACCCACGAAATCTTCGAGAACAACGTCGTCCACCTGATGTGGCAGGAGCCCAAGGAACCCAACGGTCTGATCGTGCTCTATGAAGTGAGCTACCGACGATACGGCGATGAGGTAAGGCCCCTGGTGCTTGGCCGTGTGCCTTCAGGGCTGTCATCGGTACCTCCTTCCTCTTCTTAAATTCTGGTCCTCATGCTCCTCTCATTAGATGCTTTGTCGTTAGGACTCAAAGCCCCGACTTTCCAGGGAGATGGGTCAGAAATGCCAACCTACAAATCTGATTTCCTGCCTCAGTTTCTCACGTTGAATTCTAGCCCTCGTCCGCACGCTGAGTGACGGCTGTCTGCATGTGCGGCCCTTCCGACCTGACAGGAGACTCATTTCACTTTAGAGACAGCCGTCTGAGTCTGGAATGAATCACTGAAAACGATAAAGGACTTTTTGTTGGATGCCTCTCTTTACTCCCAGACACAAGGTGTCTGCAAGATGATGGGCCAACGCAGAGGTGCACAAGGTGCGGACTCTTAAGGAGAAGCTAAGGTGTCCTGCCGGCTCACTGCGTGCCCCGCCCGAGCGCGTTAAGCGCTTTTCATGCAGCATCTCATTACCCTATTTTACCACGTGAGACGTTGACAAGAGGCCCCGTTACCCCTCTGGACCGCTAAGAAAGGAAAAGCTGCTGCCAATTCTAATCGTAAGGTGGCGTTGCCAACTGTAAGATGCGCTCCAATTGCAGAAATGTCAAAACGTGGAACTAACAGGCCTCCTGGAATCAGCGAAGTGCAGTGACACCTCAGAGTGAGCCACGTGAGCCTGGTGCTGAGGCATCCAGAGTTTACGTGGCACCAAGGTTTCTCAGCACAGAGTCGAGATTCAAACCCAAGCCCGTCTGATGTTCTCATCCGGCGGCTGGAAACTTTTTTCTGTCGAGGACCAGAGAGGAAACAGGTTTGGCTTTGTGGGCAGGTGGTCTCTGATGCAAATACTCAACTCTGCCTTTGCACCGTGAGAGCCCCCGCGGGGGTGACACATAAAGGAAGGGGTATGGTTGCGTGTGAATAAAACTTTATTTGCAAGAACAGGCCGCAAGCAGTCTGGATTTGGCCCAATGGCCGTTGGTTGCTGGCCCCTGCTCTTAGCCTGTAACACCATGGGGCAGCTCTCTATCCCCAGAAAGGGCTTGGGGTCTACACCTGCCAGGAGAGGCACTCCCGGGGCTTGGACCTGAGAGAGGACAGCTTCCCCCTTTACTGGGTGACTTCAGGCAGATAAGTCAGGTCACCTCCCTGGGCCTGACCCAGAGGCAACACCTGGCCCTCGGTTGAGCCGTTTGCAATGATCCATTTACACCTCACAATGACCCCAGGAAATGAAACCTGCCAGTGTCTCCATTTACGGCTGAGAGGATGGAAACTCGGGGAGCTGAACGGACTTGCTCAGGGTCACACACACTCAGCCCTCAAACCCAGACCACTGGGCTCTGGCGCCTGCCGTCTACAATGAGGGTGATCATGCGGGTCAGAGGGCATTTCCTATAAGGGGCAAAGAGCCAGTGCTTTCAGCCTGGGGAGCCACACGGTCTCTGGATCAACTGGTCAGCTCCGAAGCAGACACAGACAGTACAGAGAATGAACGGGAGTGGCTGTGCCCGTAGAACTTTATTTACAAAAGCAAGCAGTGGGCTGGATTTAGCCTGCGGGTCATAGTTTGCCAACGCCTAACAGAGGTTGTAACAAAACTGCCTGATTTCCTGGACATTGGGGGAGAGTCATTCTGTAACCAGGTGGGCTCAGCATGGCTTCCCCTAGTCAGAGAGGGCGGCTGAACTCCCTCTGTCTTCCCTCCTCGACCACGTCTGCTGTTGATGTCCAAATACTCCGCTCTGATGATGATTTAGAACTGAAACCAGCAAACGGTGACCCCTCGGCTAGTTTTTGTATGTCCTGCAGAGAGTAATCCAGAGGAACAAGGAAGAATGTACATCCGCACGAGTCCAGTGGCCAAGCCCAGAATCAGGATGGGAGGGGAGCCCTCAGGGGTGCGTTAACGGGAGGCATGATTCTTAGGGGCCATGATCGCAGAGCTTATTAATACATTAGCCCCTATATATAAAACCCATATGTCCCAAGGAAATAATTCAAAGTTGGGGGTGGTGGCAAAGCTTTATGCATAAGATTTCACCACTAGCAAAAATCACAGGCCGCTAGACGTCTACCCACTGCAGGATGGAAACGTAGAGGACGGTATAGCCCTGGAACTGGTGGATGGACGCCATTCGGAAACCACGTCTGGGAAGCTCTTTGTGCAGTGTGATGTAGAGGCTGAGGTTACAGGCTCTGGACTTCAGCTCCTCCAAGCCGTTCTCCTTCCTTTGGCACCAGCATCTAAGAACCCCCCCCCCCCCCCAAACTAGCTTATGACCAAAAGGGAGCTGCTTAGCTCCCATAATTGAGCAGCGGAAGGAGTTCAGGCACAGCTGTCTTCCCTCACACCTCACATTAGGACCCTCACCCCTTCCCCTCCCTGCCCCGGGAAAGCCTGGTCCCAGAGACCACTCCCTCCCTGCAAAGAGCATTGATCGATTTTCAGTCTTTTCGTGTGTGCACTTACATCCTTCGCTTCAGTATGTTTTTGCAGGTTTGAGCTTTTTTATCTTGTTTGCACAGACTTTTCTGTAACTGGCTCCTTCACTCTTGATCAGATTTGCTTCTTGTTTTGCTGTTTTTTTCTTTGGGTTTTTTGGTGCCTATGGAGAGAGGTTCTGGCTTTTTCTGTTCCCGCCCTCAAGGTGTCCGGGGCACACGGGCAGCTTTGGAGGACGCATTTCCCCTTTATCCCGGATAGCAGCCTCCTTTGGTTTCTATATTTGCTTATTTGTCCCTCTCCACTTGGTGACTCATCCTACTTGGAAGGACCTTTGGACTAGAGTCCCCACCCCTGCCGCCAGCTCAGTCTGTTTTCTTGCTGTTATTGTCACATGATAAGCATGGGGAGTTTTACGTCGCTCTCTCTGCCCCCACGCCCCCCTGACATGTTCCAGTCCAGTTCTCTGCATGCACCATTAGCCTGGAGCTGTTTTGGAAATGTTTCACAGTCAGGACAGGAGGGGAGCCCTCAGGGGCCGATGCGTGCAGGTTTCGTGGTCCTGTTGCCCAGCGAGCCTCACGCCTCTTGTCATCAGCCCTGGGTTCCTCTGTTTTACATGTTTGCTGCTGGGCTGTAGCTGCTTACTTACCTCCTCTCTTCTTACCAGACATTTAGGTAGATCCCAACTCTTTCAACGATGGCAAAATAAATAAAATCAGATCGAAAGGTTGCACCAGGAGAAGGAAGGCGTTTTAACATTAAGCCTGTGTATCCATTTGGTTTTTAGGCGATTTAAGCAACGAAGGTCCCTTCTTTCCCCCGCTTCTGGAGACCTCTTGGTGGCTTCAAGGAGAACTTTAGGAGCCAGAAAGCTCAAGGGCTGCCCTGCCACTCACCAGCTGTGAGGTCAGGGCCAGACCATTCGGCTCCCCGGCCAGGAGAGGGCAAACTACTTATGGAAGCCTATTTTTGTACAGCTCGTGAGCTGAGAATCACTTCCACATCTTAAAATGGTTGGAAAAAAAAAATCAAAGGCAGAACAGTATCTCATGATACATGTAAATTTTGACGAGGGTCTGCTTTCAGCATCCACAGGGTCTCACTGGGCATCCAGTGCGCCTAGCTGTTAACGAATCTTACGGATTCAAGATTCCTCTCTGGCTGCTTCTGAGCCAGGATGGCAGGGTGGAGTTGGTGACAGGGATCCTGTGGCCCCTTGAAGCTGAAGATATTTACTATCTGGCCCTTTACAGCAAAAGTTCACCGACCCCTGCCCTGAGCCTCAGTTTCCTCGTCTCTAACCTGAGGCTAAGCACAAGGCTGTTGTCAGGATTAAATGACTGGATGCGGCCACGTGCTTGGCTGTGGTTTGGGAAGATGGGCTGCTACCGTCATGACCTCTGCGTCTGTGCCTTATCCGTAGAGCCAAGGCTCGGGGACTCCTTGAGTTGCTTTCCTGTGACACTGACTGTGCTTTGCTCCCTCCGTGCCACCTCTGAGAGGCGTCCTTGTGTTTCAGGAGCTGCACCTGTGCGTCTCTCGAAGGCATTTCGCTCTGGAGCGGGGCTGCAGGCTGCGCGGGCTGCCGCCCGGGAATTACAGCGTGAGAGTTCGGGCCACCTCCCTGGCGGGCAACGGCTCCTGGACAGAAGCCACTTATTTCTATGTGACAGATTATTGTAAGTCTGCGCGGCCGCTTCGACCGGTAGGGTCTGTGCTTGGCTCTGGGCACAGCAGAGCATTTCAGAGGATGGATGGGGAAGCGTGGAGGCCGTGGGCACTGGCCCTGACTTGAGCCTTGGCTCCACCGGCTGCCGCTGTGTGACCGGGGCAAGGTCCTTGCCTTCTCTGAGCCCGTGCTCCCTCATCTGGCTGTGGGTGTAATAATAGGACCACCTCTGGAGAAGAAGGGAGGTTTCCATGACGTGACTGTCAAGTGGCTGGCCCAGGGCACATCTGATAAACACGCTCCTGTTCCTGGTGTCTGAACCTTTTTTTCAGATGGGCCGTGCCCTCCGAGGGAGGCTGTGGGAGCTCACCTCCTCAGCCTTGGGTGTGCTCTCAACATGCTGGCCGTGAGTGCTGCTGTTGGACAAGCTGGACCCACTGTAGACAGCAGGGCGGGGAGAGGTGGGCAAGGCTGAGCTGGTCAGGGAGTTCCTCCCGGAGGTGGTGACATCTTGGTGGAAACCTGGAAGAATGTCTGAGTCGGGGCAAAAGAACATGTTCAGCCCAACTCGTGGTAGGAACTTGGATGAGTGAACAAACACATGACTTGGAAGGAGGGAAGACTCTAGACCAGGAGGAGCGGGAACTTGGGTGGGAGGGGGGAGACGGAGCCTCTGCTTGGCTGGTGGAATTTTCAGGTTCTAGGCATGGGGGGAGGGTGGAAAATGGGAAGTGATTTCTTGCTGCCGTGGTTCTGGCCAAGGCCAGGGAGAGAGTGAGTGCTGTGACACCAGCCGGACACACTGTGCTGTGAGTCGGGTGCTGTCTGCCGGAGGTGGCGCAGACTCTGCAAGTTAAGGAGCCCAGTTCCCAGCAAGACCGCCCTCCCGTCAGACGCCAGGTCCAAGTCTGGGTCCTCCAGGCCGCCAGCGCTTCCGACTGGCTACAAACTCGGGGGTTATCACGACCCCCTCAGATTTGGTTGTGTGCTAGAATGGCTCACAAGACCGAGGAAAACGCGGTTTCCAGTGACAGTTTTATTATAAAGGATGTAAGTCAGGACCTCCCAGCTGAAGAGCCCTGTAGGGTGGGAGCCAGGAGGGTCCGGGACCCAGCTCCCTTGTCCTCGTCCCACGGAATCAGGACACATCACATCACCCTCCTGGCGCGGTGACGTTCGTCAGCCCGGAAGCTCCTCTGAACTTTGGTGAACAGAGTTTTTATTGGGGTTTCATTATATGGGTGTGACTGAGCGGATCGTTGACCACGTGACAGGATTCCACCTCCAGCCGCCTCCTCCGTGCGAAGGTCAGGCTGAAAGCCTCGCGCCTCCGGCGGCGTGCTTGGTCTCGCGGCGGTCAGCCCCCATCCCGGGCCCTCTCCTCTCTCAGAACAAATTCAGGTGTGTTCCCGGGGGCTCATCAGTAACAGAGACACTTCTAATACTCAGGGTATTTCAAGGATTTGGAGTCCCTGTCTTAAGAACCAGGGACACCATGAATAAAATTCAAAGGCAAATATCAAGGTGGGAAAAATATTTGTAATATCATTGACAAAGAGTTAACATCCTTAATACAAAATAACTATATATGTGTATATATATGTATCTCATATGAGTAAAAGAGATATGTCCTAACATAAAAATAAGCAAAGAATATAAATAACCGATTTAAGAAGATTTGAAAAATAAGAAACACAAGAGAAAAATGTCCGGCCTCACTCAAAACCATAACAAGAGACAAAAAAGCAAATTAAAACAAGGTGTAATTTCTAACTTACCAAATTGGCAAGATTTCTGTTTATTTCTGTCTTTTAATGACCTATGTAGTGTTGTCCGAGAGTGCCAGCACATGGCCCTTCTTTGTCATGGCAGGTGACTGCTAAAACGTAGTACTTTAATAATACCTATCAAAAAAACCTTACGAAGGCTCTCACTGTTTCAGCCAGTGGTGCTGGGTTCTAGAAATTTATCCTAAGGAAGTGATCGTAGATGTCCAAGAAAGCTAAATGTTCAAGGAAATCCAGCACAGCTTACTAACAAGAGCAAAACATCTGGAGAATTAAATGTTTGACTCATTAGATTACTTACAAGAAAAACTCTTTGTTAAATAATAGGGAAGCCAGCAAGACACCCGGGGTGCAGAATTTAGAGAGGCGCTCACTGTCATGGCCCAGAGCAAGGGTTCCTCTCAAATTCCGCCCTGGGTGCCTCCCTTCCCTCAGCCTAGTTCTGGCAGCTCCTGGAACCTGGGGAGTAAGCGGGACAGCGGGGTTCGGGGAGGCAGAGATGGAGAGAGGGGGACGGCATGGCTCTCATATTCTGCCCTGAGATGTGCTGGGTCCTGAGCACTTGGTAGCTTCCAGCTTTTCCCACCTCCTAAGGGGCGGAGAGGAGGGACACCCCGCCGACAACTGCACATGACCAGATGGTTTCCATTTCTCAAGTCACATTCAATCATCAAATATTTACGGAGGCTTTCTGAATGCTAGGAGCCACCGGAGATGGGAGGAGGCAGTTGGCTGTCAATACAGGGAGGTCCGGGAGGATGAGATATCTCAGGATAGAGCTGGCCACCAAAGACAGCTCAGGGCAGTGGCCAAGAACTCACTCAGACTGCCCGGGTTCAAATCCCTGCTCCCCTGTGGATCAGCTCTGGGACTTTGGGCAAGACCCGTCACCTCTCTGAGCCTCTGTTAACTGGTGTTGGTCGTAGCATCTCACACGCTGGCGTATGGGATGATTAATTAAGATCACCTGTCAAAGCAGTCTAAACACCGCCGGGTGTGGTGGCAAGCATTCAGCAAGCTGCTCTAGTGAAAGACCCAAAGGACCCGGTTTCTTCTCTGACTTTTCAGAGCTCATTTTCCTCCTGGGCTTGGAAGCGTCTGAATACATGTTTATAATTTCAGACAACTTGGCCTTGCATGTGAATTAAAAAAAAAATTAAGGCTGCGTAACATTTCCTCAACTGGTTTAGTTTTTGGTGGGAGGAGCCCCCAGCATACTCAGGGCACTTCCTGGTGAATTTTTCATCTACCATGGGTGCTGCTGGGATTAAAATATGCTATTTAATTCACAGGGTCCAGTGTGAAATGCAGGGCCCCTGGCTTAAAAATTGTTAAGAGTTTCAAGGTTGTGACAGCCAAGCATTAAACCTGGGGATGTGGCTGATGGAAACTGACCGTCGGTGGCAAAGGGAGAAAGCTGGTAGTGGGCAGGGGTCTGGGGTCAGGGACTTGCTTCCAGAATACGGGCCTCTGAGCCTGCTGCCCAGCCCTGTGGACACCAGCAGGAGAGGCACAGGGACAGCGAGGTTGTGCGGCCCACCGTTAAAGCATGCAGATGTGAGTTCTGATGTGAAATTTGATGGGAACGCATTTTGATGTGAAACATGTATTTTCTTATTCTATTTCAGTAGACGTCCCATCAAATATTGCAAAGATTATCATCGGCCCCCTCATCTTTGTATTTCTCTTCAGTGTTGTGATTGGGAGTATTTATCTGTTCCTGAGAAAGAGGTGAGTGTAAAAGGTTAACAACCGGCTCGCGCTGCATCTAGACTTGCTATGCGTTTTACTGGTGCAAAGGACGCATAGCATGTAATTTACGGATAATGGTCATAATGCAGCATACAGTACTCTTTATCATAAACTCTCTGGCCAGCTGAGCCTCACCAAATGTCTTTGCCAATTTTTCCCCGCCCAAACCTTTGTAGCCAACGTATGGTTGCAGTTCACGAATGAGTGTAGTTCCAGGATAAGTGTCGACTGATACTGTGCATTAAAGAGCGAGACAAAAATGATGTACATACATGCTTATCGGTAATAGGAGTGACTCTGCAGAATCAGAGAATAATTCTGAGATTATTTTCTGAGAGCACATTTTCTCAATCTTTTTGTGCCTTTTGCGATGTCATGGCTCCGGAGATGACATATTTTTAAGCTTCGTCTGCATTATTAACATTTTTGCCATCACTTTCTCAAGCCTGGACATACAACAGAGTGATAAATCAGTCTTGGTTTGTAGTGTTTGCCTACTTCTGTGGTGTGGCTGTTCCCACCGGGGCCAATTTCCAGCTCCAGACGTGATGTCACTGAGCGCAGAGTCGGGAGGAGATAAGCAGCCGCTCACTGTCATACAGTGTTTCTGCCACACGGATGCAATAATGTAAATACGTGCGGTAACTAGGCGGGCTCAAGAGTGTGGATCCTAGTAAAGTGTAGTATGATTATCAGGAAGTGGTGGGTCTTGAATAACCGTCACCTTTGCTTCGTATACAATTTATTTAATTATAAGCCCATGCGATTCAATGTTAATGATGGCTGTATTTAACAACTGGCTTGCAAATCTCCTGAAAATTGAAAATTGTTTCTTATAAGCTGGAAAGAGATGGCTTCAGAACAGCGGTGGGTGAGTGGTTTTTAAAAGGTGTCACGTGGAACAACCATAAATTACAGTTTATGGGTGAGCAGTTCTGTGGTGGCACACTTAAGTAGGCATCTGATGGGTTCCACTAAAAAAAAAAAGGGTCCCACATCCTCACTCCAGAGAGTATGCAGGGTTATGTGGATGCTGCTAATAAGGGTGGCCATTTGCCCTCCCACTAGTGACCCACAGAGTCCTATGAGGGTGCCTCTGTTTTTCTCATCCAGGCAGCCGGATGGGCCACTGGGACCACTGTATGCTTCTTCGAACCCCGAGTACCTCAGTGCCAGCGATGGTGAGTCTTAGCCCCCTCCCCACGGGTGACCAGAACCCTGCTGTGCAGTTCCCTTTGCCACCGTGTCGAGTGACACTCAGGGCTTGACCCCCGGGATGCTGAGAAGGGTCCTCTTGTTCACTTGCGCTTGCAGACCTGCCCTTTGCTTCAGAAACCCTGTTACTGGGAGCAGACAGACACCTGCTGTCTGTCTGGCGCCTGTTTAGATGGGCTGATCTAGCTGGTTTGGGATCTGCGGGCTGGGCTGGGAGGCCAAGAACCTGGTCCCCCAGCCGTGGGGGCTGTGCGGTCTGAGGCTCGTGCCAGAGAGTGCCAAGGGTCAGAGCCAGAGAGCAGTGACCAAATTGGCCGTCTCATCAGGGCGGTGAGAGTCGGAAGCCAAGAGGGGTCCTGGGGGTCGGGGAGGGGGGAGATAAGGAGCAGGGACGAGAGGGGGCAGACGGGAGGCTGGGTGGGTACCAGGGACACATCTGTGGAACATGGATGGGATGCTTATGTTGGTGGCAGGAGTGCAGGACGGATGGCCATATTCCCCTTGACTGAACCAAAGGCCAGTGAGTGACCCCTGTGGATAAGGCCTGGCTGCTCCTTCAGACGTGAAGGCAGCTGTTGCTTTACAAGCTTCTAAAATGCTTCATGCAGCAAAAAATCAAAAAGTGACTTTCAAAGCATGAACAGCACTGCCCAGCGAGAGGCTGCCTCGGGATACGGGGGTGGTATGTTTGAGGGCACCTGGGATTTGCTTTACACAAGTCTGGTAAGACTTGCAGTCACGGAGGTGCCTGTCATGAGGAAGAAGTTTATCCTCACGGATTCCTAGGAACGGGAGGCAGGGCCACTGGGGAAGCACCAGGGCCTGTCAGGAGGCAAGAGTGCGAGGGAGCCTGTGGGCGAGAGCCTCTACTGTGGCTCCCACGGGAAGGGCGAGGCAGGGCAGGGCGAGATGGGGGAGGGACTAGTTTGAACCATTTTGGCAGAGTCTGGGGCACAGGGGCTGTCCCTGCATGTCCGCTCCTTGGCCCTGGGGTGATCAGGGCAGGGGCATAGCGGCCCAGATCAGGGAGGGGTTGGGGTGTGGGCTCTGAACTGGCTGGTGCAGGTATGAAAGGCAGACTCCCAGGTGAGCCATTTACTACCTGTGGGAACTGGCTGCCCCGGGACAGGCAGTGCTTCCGGAGTCAGCAGGCCCTCAAAGCATCAGAGCAGAGACACTAGACGAGGCGGCTACCCCAGGGGGAATATGCACAGAGCCCAGGAGCAGGAGGGGATGAATGTGGATCCAGAGCCCCCTCACCTGCTTGGGAATGGTGTCAATGACATCAGAAACGGGGGAGTTGGACCCCAAGGCTGCCATTGGCCTCACAGTCAGGCTAGGCCAGGCTGTCTGCTCGTGGCTGCCTCTGCTCCCCCACCGGCCTGCTTCCTTCTGGGGATGCAGCGATGGCTGAGGGCAGAAAGGTGCTCGGTGAAAGCCAGAAATTGGGGCTCATGAGTCTTTAAGGCCAGGAAGATCTGGGCAGAGGGAACACACGGAATGGTCCAAGCTCAGGGTCCCAGGGGGCAGAGTGCCCCCACCCCCACCCCAGTGACCATCTATGAGTCATTTAGGTGCAGAGCTCCTGTCTGACCCAGTGTCCTTGCAGGAGGCATTGGTCACTGTATTGTGTTTGCTCGGGCCACTGTAACAAAGCCTCACAGACTGGAGGCTTAGAAACTTAATTTGATTTCCTCGCGGTCCTGGAGGCTGGAAGTCTGAGAGCGAGGTGTTGGCAGGGCCTCTCTCCTTGGCTTGGAGACGGCCGCCTTCTCCGTGTGTCTTCACGTGGTCTTCCCTCTGTGCGTGGGTCTGTGTCCTAATCGCCTCTTCAAGGACACCGGTCAGATTGGATTAGAGCCTCTTTGAATGACCTCATTTTACCTTGATCCCCTCTATAAAGACCCTGTCTCCAAATACAGCCATATTCTGAGATGCCAGGGTTAGGACTTCAACATGTAAATCTGCAGGGGACACAGCTCAGCCCACAACCGGTGCAGAGGAAGGCAGGTGCATCTTGGCTTTTCTCATGAGGACTTTGTGCATTTGTCTGAGAATCATATGCTGTGTAACAAACCACCCCAAACTTAGTGGCTTAAAACCACCACCATCTCTTAGCTCACAATTTGGTGGGTTTGCCACCTGGGCAGTGCTGGTTCTCCTGGTCTCACCCAGTTGGCTGAGGCCGGTCTGCAGATCCACTGGCACTGGGTGGTCCTGGATGGGCTCACTCACATGTCTGTGGGTTGGCAGGTTGGGTGCTCCCCCGTCCCCTTGGCACTTTGCAGAAAACAGGCTCGGGTGGAGAGTAGTGTCATTTGGTGGCAGGGCTCTGCACTCAGACAGGAAGGATGGGGATGCAGGCCCATCCCGGCACTTCCTGGCCAGGACCCTGGACCAGTTGTGGCTCCTTCCCGAGCCTCCACCTGTCCTGTTCTTGGCCGTGTGCCCACTGCCCGGCACAGATACTGCATCACACGTCACTTAGTGATGAACGTTAGCGAGGCAGGGCTTGGGTGGGAGGTGGCCAGGGGCCCCCGCGGGAGCCACTGAGGCTGCTGTGTAGATAATGAGGAGCAGTGTTCCCGTGTTCTGTGTACGTGCCGGACGAGTGGGAGGTGCCCCGGGAGAAGATCGCGCTGCTGCGAGAGCTCGGGCAGGGCTCCTTCGGCATGGTGTACGAGGGCAACGCCAGGGACATCGTCAAGGGCGAGGCGGAGACCCGCGTGGCGGTGAAGACGGTCAACGAGTCGGCCAGCCTGCGAGAACGGATTGAGTTTCTCAACGAGGCCTCGGTCATGAAGGGCTTCACCTGCCACCACGTGGTGAGTCCCGCACTGGCCCTGGGAGGGGAACAAGGCTTCCTTTTAAGCCTGTTCCCTCATCCCGCCGCCTCCATCCTTCCTCCTAGGGCACAAAGCATGAGGAGGCTGGGTATGGACCCCCCTGCCTGGCCCCCCTCTCTGCTGAGCATCCTAAGCTGGGGAGAGGGTCCCTCCCTTCTCATTTCTCCAGTCCCATCCTCTCCCGTCTCACCCAGAGCCAGACCCTTTCCTGTCCCATCACTCTCCAGGATCCTCCATCTCTCCTATCTTCCTGGCTCCTCTGTAACCTTTAAACACACTGTGGTCCACCCACCCCTATCTCCCTCCCCCACCCGCCAAGTCAGCACAGATTCCCTGTCTTTCTGCTCCCACAGTGGTCCCTTAATGTCTCCTTGCCCCACACATATTAACGAAGCACCTGTTCTGTACTGAGCCCTGTTCCCCTCTCTGGGATGCAGCACACATCTGCCCTCTCGGAGTTCCCAATCCAGCGGGTGGAGACAGAATCTAAACACAATAGGTTAATTATGTCATACTTTAGGAGGTGATGCTATGGCAAAATGGGAAAGGAGGGCAGAGCTGGGGAACTGGGAATGCAGCCGCAGTGAAGGCTTGTCTGAGCAGAGACTTAAAGATGTAGGGACTGAGCTGCAAATAGGGAACAGAGGGTCAAGCAGAGCAAGCAGCTGGTGCAAAGGCCCAGAGGTGAGAATGTGCCTTGAGTGCTCAGAGGCATGGAGATATCCAGGGCTTTGCCCCGCTATGTTGCTATGGGTGGGCAGGTCTCTCTGCTCCCCTCACCCACCAGACTGTGAGTCCTGAAATCTCCCTCCCCCCAAAGCCCCCACCCAGCAAGATGCTGACCCTGGCATTTCAGCCAGACAGACCAGGGCTTCCCACAGTCCACTCAGCAGCAGGATGCTGTGTGTGATGGAGGTACCAGACAGGGAGAGATGGCTGCATTGAAATCTTCCCACAGACCCTCATTCAAGAAGCCCCCTTCCCACCCATGCTTGCTTTGCAGGTCCGCCTCCTGGGGGTGGTGTCCAAAGGCCAGCCGACACTGGTGGTGATGGAGTTGATGGCTCACGGAGACTTAAAGAGCTACCTCCGTTCCCTGCGGCCGGAGGCCGAGGTGAGCTGCCGCGAGGCACCGGGCAGGGCGCCCGCTCTGGGCTGCGGGCACCAGTGTCGCTGAACACGACTCCATGTTTTGACTTTAGAATAACCCTGGTCGCCCTCCCCCTACGCTGCAAGAGATGATTCAGATGGCGGCGGAGATTGCCGATGGGATGGCGTACCTGAACGCCAAGAAGTTCGTGCACCGGGACCTCGCAGCTCGGAACTGCATGGTCGCTCATGATTTTACCGTCAAAATCGGAGGTGCGTCTGGCTTTCTGCTTTGAAATGTAGATCCCAGGACTTCTGACTTCAAGAAGGAATTGTCTGTGATGAGCACTGGAATCTTTTCTAATAGTGCAAAGGGGCAGGGTTTTGGACGGGGGCCCCATCCTGACACTGTAATCGAATTGCATTTGCTCATTAACTCACTTGTTCACTTCTTTAAGCAGTATTTGGGCAAGCCGCTGCGGCACATGCGCCGGGCGCAGGGCTGAATAACCTGCCGCGGTTTTACTGCCCCTGTGCCCCCTGCAGCCTTTGTCCGCGCTGTCCAGCTCGGTAGCTACTGGCCACGTGTGGCCATTTACAGTTACATAAATTTAAATTCAGTAAAATAAAATGCTCAGCCCATCAGTCGCACTGGCCACCCTTCTGGTGTTCAGTAGCCACCTGGAGCCATATGGGACAGTGCGGAGATAGGCCATGCTCATCGCTGCGGAAAGTTCTCCTGGCCAGAGCTGTTCTGGACGAATGGTAAAATAGTTAACACTTAGGTAAGCTAATGAAGACGGGAAGGAGCCCTGAAGGAAGTAAGAGGTGCGTGATAAGAGAGGAAAGGCCTCTCTCTGTAAGGAGGCAACATTTTAGGCAAGACTTGCAGGACTGGATGTTGACCTGGGGGAGTTAGAACACATGCAAAGGCCCTGAGGTTGGAAGGATGGCTGATGTGGTGTGAATAAAATGAACGCAGAGGGGAGCAGAGAGCAGCATGAGACGTGAGGCTAAGGGGAGAGGCGGGAGCCAGACCCAGGAGGACCTTGCGAGTCCCGGTGAGTTGTGCAGACGTCACCCTACATCCCACATCACCAGTGTGACGCAGCGAGCCGCACGTAGCTCATGTAGCTTCTCTTGGGCAGTGGGCTGTCAGGGTCAGGGCGGAGGGAGGGTCCTGCAGGTGAGAAATGGTGGTGGGCCTGTGTGCGTCCAGGGCAATGGAGAGGAGCAGACTAGGTTAGAGAGGGATGTGGAGGGAGAGCGGGCAGAACTCACCACTATCTCCGCTGGGGGATGGGAGAAAAGGAGATGGCCAAAGGGGGACCCAAACCTGGGTTTCCAGCTGGGCAGCTGGGTGGTTGGTGGGGCCGTATCCAATGGAGAACAGTAGGTTGGCTGCAGAGAGTGAGAAGTTGTTTGAGATGCCTGTGAGGTCATGGGTGGGAAGGAAGCGTTGCTGAGAATGGGATTCCCAAGCTGCAGGCCAGAACGTCATTTCTTTGCCACTTGGTGGCTCCTTTTCCTTCCCTTTAAATGGCGGACCATTCTCTCCCCCCACATCCTCATGAGTGCCCTCAGAATCCATTCTCAGTGGATTTGACCATGACCCAGGTGAGCACACGCCGGGGCGGAGCAGTAAAGATGGCAGACAGCAGGGCCACAGGCTGAAGGTTAAGAGCATGTGAACTGTTTGTTGGCAGACTTTGGAATGACCAGAGACATCTACGAAACGGACTACTACCGGAAAGGGGGCAAGGGCCTGCTCCCCGTGCGGTGGATGGCACCCGAATCCCTGAAGGACGGGGTCTTCACCACTTCTTCCGACATGTGGTGAGTCGCGGGTGGGCTGACGGCCAGAACGCTGGGCTTGAATTCCAGGTTGCTCTACTGGAATGACCAGCAAGACAGTCAGGCAAAAACTGCCCTCCTCGCGGAAGGCGATGTCAGGGCTGGGGACCCTTCTGCAGCCACTGTGACATTTCTGTGAAACTAATCTCACAGGCATTTCTGAACTGCAGCATGGATTGTTTAAAGAACTGGCCGGCCAGGTTCTCGTACACCAAGAAGGTGTGTTGTGTGTGTGTTTTAATGGCTTCCTTGGTACTACTTCCCAGCTGTCCTTGGCAGGTCCTTCGGCGTGGTCCTCTGGGAAATTACCAGCTTGGCAGAACAGCCTTACCAAGGCCTATCTAATGAGCAGGTGTTGAAATTCGTCATGGATGGAGGGTATCTGGATCAACCTGACAACTGTCCAGACAGAGTGTAAGTGCGGAAAAGGGTGCAGTGTGTGGGCCGCTCATTCAGAAGCCTTTGCCCTTTGCATGGCTACTTGGGTTTGCGTGTCCTGTGTCCACGTGTGCTTGTGTTAGCCCGTTGTATCTCTGCACGCGCACTTGTGTTTGCACATCGTGTCACTGTACATATTTGTGTGTGTGTATTGCATCTTTGCACGCGATGCTTTACTGCACATCGTATCTTTGGAAGCTTGTACAGGAAACCCCGCAGCGGTGGTTGCCTTGGGAGAAGGGAGCCGGGGAGCAGGACAGTGCCTGTCCTGAGCAAAGTCAAGGTCCCCTGCGGAGAGTGAGGGCTGGGCGTGCAGGGCGGACCCCTAGGGTCAGTCAACGCAGCTGCACACACCCATCGCGGGCAGGGACACGTCCAGTGATGAGCTGCAGTCCTCACCGAGTGGCAACATCAGGACAGGCCTTTCTGGATTTGGTTTTGGGATGAGGCAGGGCCCGTGGCTCTCTTGCCAAAATCATCTTTCAGCCGCCGTAGAATTGCGGCTTCTGCCTGCTGCCGTCGGCGGTCGCGGTGGGTGTGGACCGCGCGGCGGGGCGGGGCCTCTTGGCGGTGGGGGGACCCCGGGGCTCACCCTCCACGTGCCCCTCCGTCCCACAGCACCAACCTGATGCGCATGTGCTGGCAGTTCAACCCCAAGATGCGGCCGACCTTCCTGGAGATCGTCGACCTGCTCAAGGACGACCTGCACCCCAGCTTTCCCGAAGTTTCCTTCTTCCACAGCGAGGAGAACAAGGCGCCGGAGAGCGAGGAGCTGGACATGGAGTTTGAGGACATGGAGAGCGTCCCGCTGGACCGGTCGGCACACTCGCAGCGGGAGGAGGCCGGGGGCCGGGACGCGGGGTCGGCGCTGGGGCTGAAGCGGGGCTACGAGGAGCACATCCCCTACACCCACATGAACGGGGGCAAGAGGAACGGCCGCATCCTGACCCTGCCGCGGTCCGACCCTTCCTAACGGCCCCTGCGGGGGGCAGGGGTTCCCGGCTTCACTTCCTCCTGGTTTGAAGGCCTGCAGAAAACTCAGGACTTGCACACGACTCTGCCACAGTGTCAAACGGAGCTCGGAGATCATGGCGATCCATTTCTGTTCATCTGATGACTTCAAAACACATTGGTTCCATTGCCAACTTGACTCGTCTGAGAAGTTAACTGTGAACACAGAGGGGAAAGGTTTCCACCGCTGCTGTCCCTTCTGGCCACCGCGGTTTCAAGCCAAGATGCTACTTTTTCGGTAGATTGAAAGAAAGCACCCGTTTTTACTTTTTTTTTTTTTTTTTTTTTTTTGCTGGTGTCTGAGCTACAGTATAAAACATAACACTTGTTTGTGGAACAAAAGTTTGAAAGAAAGAAAGAAAACCCTGTTCAAGTAGAATTCCAAGCTTTGTCGAGTGGGCTTCGAGAAAGTTTTTCTCATCCAGGCTGAAGGACTTTTTTTTTCCTTCACAAAAATCAGTTCCTCAAATTGACCAATAGCTGCTGCTTTTGTACTTTCGATAAGGACCTGCAGTCCGGGTGTGTGGCGCACGTGTGTACTCGGGCGTGTGTGTGCGGGTGTGTGTCCAGGTTAGGCGCAGCTGGCGTGTGTGTGTCTGAGTGTGTGTGCACGCCAATCATTTGGGCTGAGTTGTTGCTTTGGGGATCAGCTCATGAAGGTTCTGCTTTTCAAGTATGTGAGCCCTTGGTCCCCCGCCTCCTTCCTTCTTCTTTACTGGGAGACTGTGCCCTCAACAGGTTTTTCTTTTGTCCCAAGTCTAGCCTCAGGAGTCTTCTCTCCCTTAACTTTGGTGAAAAACGTTTTCCGGGAGCCGAGGGAGTCCTTTGGAGTGATAATGGATCTTTACAAGACCAAAACAAAGCCAGGACATTTAAAAAAAAGAAAAAAAAATAAGAAAAAAAAACTGAGATGATAAGTTTTGAGAATATATTTGTAACATATTTAATTTTTGAAAGAAATCTCCAGCATCAGCCTCCTAAGTTATTGCCCCTTTCCCCGGGGTGGGGGTAGGGCTTGTGGGTTGGTCTGCCTGTGTGGGGAGGGGGAACGAGGCACCAGTGGCCTCTCGGTGTGGTCTTAAAGGCATCTGCTTTTCTGGGAATAAAGCCACGTTAGCTGCTAACCCTTCTGGACGTCGTGGTGAGGCCACGCGGAGGGTGTGGGCGACTGGGTTTGATGGATGCTTTGGTTTCTGCTCGGGTAAGCTGAGCCCTGCCTTCGAACACGCGTGTGGCTCTCGGATCCTCTGGTCCCGTGTGTACCTCTTGGGCTTCCTCAACTGGGTGGGCACGTCCTACAGTTACTGTGCAAACACAACAGAATCAGACCCCAAAGTGGGACAGCACGGACGGCCTCTGAGAACACTAGCAATATGAAGCAAGATGTGCCTGCGGTCCCCTCCGCCCTCAGGGCATCTGACTGTCCTCAAAACTGACCTCCCAGAAGCTGCTCTGTGCCCAGGGACCTCAGCTGGGCCAGGTGTGGGGCCTGAGCCGAACCCTCAGGTGCTTACAATGTCGCAGTCCCTAAGAGAGAGGAGTCTGCAGGAGAAACCAAGGACCTTCAGCGCTACCGAGAACTTCCGAATGGGCATGAGTCCACAGCTTCCTCCCTCAGGGGAGAGGACGACAGCTGCTCAAAGAGAGAACATGGTGAACTCCTCACTCTGGTTCATCGAAATCGTCACCCCTGGGTCATCCCTTGAGTGCACTTTCTCACAAAGTTTTGCTTGCTTCCTTCTCTTAAGAGCTGTGGGCTGAAGAACAGGATAGAGACACAATGGCGACCTCTGAACCTTCTCAGTTCTTGATTAAGGACACAGGTAGACACACATCCCAATTGCCTATTGTTATTTATATGATTTGAGAAATCTCAGCATGTAAAATACTTCTGGGGAGTCTCAGCGATTGGGTACAAGGAGCAAGAGTACAGAAATTATTTTCGCCAAATTTATTTTGTACATATAAGAGGGTCTGTACGTAAATTAAAAAAACACATACCCGTAGATCTAGGTATTTTGTTCTTTCCGTAGTAAATTTGTAGTGGCCATATACTACACTAGCAGCAATTTTCACATTTTTCTAATTCAGAAAGGTTTTCTTATATTAGGGGAAAAATTATTTATTTTAATATATAAAAATCACTGTAAAAATCACTTTCGTAAAAAATGGAGTGCATGTAAATTTTTTTTCAAAGAAAAAATAAACAGGTGAATGTGGGCTAATGATTTTTTTTTTCCAGCACAGTCTACCTCAGTGTACTGTTAGGATGTGGTTCAATCATCAACATCTTTGAGACTTCAGAATTCTGCCTGGATCCAATCTGAATCAGGGAAAATTGTATCAGCTGATTCCGAATGCCAGGGACCAGTAAGAATTTTGAGGGAGGGAGTTGGGCTGAAGTGTGGCTTTCATATGAACACAGATCCTTTTTTTCTGGCTGATAATATTCTTCTCTGGATTTAATCTTCCTCTTTTTTTTTTTTTTTTTTTTTTTTTAAATCCTCCATCCATTGACACTGTGCTCTCCAAACATGAACCAAGTTCCAGGCCATCATGATGTATCTGATGTGTGGGGGACACCCTGGCCTGAGTGCCACCCTCTGGTGAGGGAAGCTCCCCGGCTGGGGCAAAGACAGGCTGTGATGCAGGGCCAGCACCCCCACTGTCCCACAGCATCCTTCTGGTGTGAGCACCAAGGTGCCCTGGGCTCTGTATGGCTTATTTCCATTCCTTTCAGGCTGAGGTTTTTTTTTTGTTTTGTTTTTTTTTTTTGGAGAGGGGCATGGAACCAATCACACTCATGGGCACCTTGCACACAGACACCCAACGTGGTGTCTCTTTTATTCTCTGAGTGAAAAGGGGGCACGTTGAGAAATCTCAAACCAAAACCCACCATGCTGAACACATTTTTTAGCAACAAAACCTTGGACCCCTGTATTGTGGTTTGGTTGACCTCAAGATGATACTATTTGATCCTGTGGGGCTTTGAGAGCCCACATGCTAAGTCTGGGCAGGGCCAGCAGGGATGCTGTCATCCTCAGCAGACGTCACCGCCCTTACCGTACCTCCCCACCCGTCCTGGAGAGGCAGCTCAGAGCGCTGGGCCTGCCCTGTGTGAACGGGATCTCCCCGCCTTCGTTTAGCTGTCTCTCTTGCTGCAGTCAAAGAGCAAGCAGCCTGGAATAACAGCCCCCTTTTTACATCAGATAATGTTGACTCGCTCTGTAACAACAGAGTTTTGGTCCTAGAAAGTCATGGATGTCCTGGAGGGTTGTAGTGATGTGCTACAGAAAAAAAGCAACAAAGCCAGCTTTGGTTGACCCTTTTTGTTGTTTGTGTTTTTAAAGATGTCTTGCTGGTTTTAAAACCCTTTTTTATTTGTGTGGCAAAATCCACATAGTGGTTTCTCCCTGGACCAGTGATGTCAAACACACATCTGGAAATGTTTGTATCCTGGGAGCTGTCCAGGGTGCTTTTCTGTCATTTTAAGCTGGTAAGAAAGGGGGGAAATGCTGCTGGTTCTCTGGATAGACAGCGAGCACAACTGAAAGAAAACTGATGCAAAGGTCTGCACATACAATCCCATGATGGTTGGAGACTGCCACCAACTGAGGGACAGATCTTCCACTTCCTCCAGCCAGAGCAGACGGTCTGCTGTGAAACATGCTTGTTGGGTTGGGAGATGTTTCTTGGCAGCAGCAATAACATTGGCCAGTGGGCAGGAACACCATCAGGGCTTGGCCCGTGCTAGCCACCTGCATAAGTGATCTGTGTGCTGCGCCCTCAATGACAATCTTTTTTCTACTTTGTGGTGGGTGGAAGTTGGGGGTTAAATGTCTATCAGATGCCACTTGGTGAGTCGTTGACACCTCAGGCTACTTAGAAATTATGGTTTTGTTGGGAGTGGGGGATGGGAAAATGCTGATTGTTTAGAAATGATGCACGTAGGATGGTGTCCCTTCAGAAAACCTTCCAGAATGTTCTTCAGAGTATTGATTTACCCCAGAGCTGAGGTTGGGAATGCAAAGAACAGACTGGCGTTCATTCTTTCAAACACATGAAAGAATGTGATGGATGTTCAGAAGCTGCAACTGGAGGTAAATGTTTCCCTATGGGGTCCCCCAGAAAGAGAGGGAAATAATGACTTTTTGAGTTCACTGTCACCTCATAGCAGTCAAGGTTCAGAACCAGCCTCCAGCCACATTTTTATTTGGGTGTGGCCCCTAAAAATCCTTGTTGAAACTCAGATCATGACTCTGGGGCTCCTGGTCCCATTTGAGAAGGAAGGCAACACCTACCCATCTCCCCGCCAAGAATGTGTGTCCACACACACGTTCAGGAATGGCTTGTTTACTCTGTTGACCTTGTGTGCCTGGTGGGGGGTCCAGGCCCTGCGTGTCTGCAGCAGACACCCATCCGCTGTCAGCCACGCAGGATCAAATGTGCCTCGGCTTAGGCGGAAAACAACTCGGAGACACAAAACCCACCAAAAGCTCAATTCTTATTTTTTTTTCAATGTTTTCCTAAAAGAGGCAAGTAGCACCATGTATAGAATATGCCTTTTTGTTTTTTGGATATTGAAATTGCTCTGCATGTAAAATATGGGATAATTACCTGTTTATATGAAAATTCTGAATAAATTATCTGAGAATACTCTTGCTTCTGTGTGGTGTCCAAGCAAGGACCTGTGAACAGTGTGGAGCTGTAACTATGGGATGGGCTGTTACCCGACACCTTCTGGCTGGTTGTGGGTGTCTGTTTGGAGAGGGGACAAACCCCCCCGGTTCATCAAAACACTGAAGCAGGAAGTTAAATATTGTTACCAGCAGGGCTGTTGCTCCATTGGTACATACCTGTACAGTTGAACCAACCATTTAAATACTGAACTATTTCTATGCTAGTTGGTAAGTAACTGCTCCCCCAAGGACTCCAACCTTCCAAGAATCCAAACACTTAAGTGGTTCACCAGAAGAATGCCAGGGGGACCCCCCCCCCCACCAGGACCTTGCTCCATTCCACCATGCTGGAGACTTAGATGCTAAATTTTTTTGTATACATATATTTAATTGAAATATAGCCAGTTTACAATGTTGTATCAATTTCTCATGTACAGCATAATGCTTCAGTCATACATGAACATACATATATTCATTTTCTTAATTTTTTTCACTACAAGTTATTACAAGATATTGAATATAGTTCCCTGTGCTGTACAGTATAAACTTGTTTATATACATTAGTTTGGATACAGGGAGGCGTGAACCAACTGAGAGTCAACAACAGCCCACACGTCTCACTTTACCCTTCTATGACTGAAGATGATAGACCTTCCTTCATGTGACCGTAGTGAGGATCAAATGAGGTAACGTTTACCCTTCATGCTCCCTCCAGGATGTCCTTCCCACACCTTCACACCCCTCCAGGATCCCCGTCCTCCAAGAAGCTGGTGCCCCTGCTAGGTGGTAGCCTGAATTGTGCCTCTCTGGGTTTGTTAAATTCAGTAGAAGCCTCTTGGACAACGGAGGCTGGAAAGAGTCTCCCCAGGAAAGAGTCCCAGGGATGCTTCAGTCTCAGGGTGAGCAGGTGGGTGGTGGGCTCTAGGCCCAGAGGGGCCACTTGGACTCCTCAAACTCCTGGCTAAGTGATGTCAGTGCAACTTAGCAGGGGCCCTGGCTCTGCCCCAGATGTGAACAGCACAACAGGTGGGACAGTGGTCATCAGCTTGGTGCACAAGCAAGAGGAAGCACATGAGAACTCTGGTCTCTCCAAAGCACTCCATAGAAGAGGGAAGTGATACTCTGGAAGGGATGACAGGGTTGTGGGGTGGTCCAGACTATGTGTGATGAGATCCAAAGGTTCTAGCCATTGATCTCCAACCTCTCTGGATGCTGCCAACCCTTCCGCTGGGGCCCCTTCTCCCCAGGGAGCTGACAGTGCTGCCTGGAATTGGGTCCTTAAGGTGACTCATCCAGAATCACAAACCCCAGGCACCTCTAGAAGCCCTCGTTATAATCAGAGCCTTGCAGGACGCCACTGCGGTGACCCACCGTAGCTGATGCTGTAGTACCACACAGACCACGTCTTCAGAACCCAGGTGCTCACACTTCCAGCTGCCAGGAAGGCTGTCTGCTGGGGGCTCACACCCGAGTCCCTTTGCCAGCACTCTCCTGGGCTCAAGGGAGCTGCTTTGTCCAAGGTCATATCCCCTCCCTAGGGGCAGCCACATCTGGCAATGGTCCAGGGGTACAAATGCCGGACCCCTGTGCCTAAATGCATGTTATGGGTCCGATTGCAACCTCCTCCCCTCCAAAAGATACATGCAAGTCCTACTCTCCGGACAAGGGGTTGTTGAGCAAGTGACTATGATTTTCCATCCCTTGGGGTGATCAGTGATCACAAGTGTCATGGCTACCACGGCTGTGACCCTGAAGAGATTTCCCCTTCTTCAGAGTGAATACTTGTATAACTGGATTCTAGAAGATCAATTTATGGTTCTGAGTGGGAGGATAAAAGAAGTCAAGTGCTAACTGGCTTAAATGTCTAACTGGTGATGATTGGTTTCAGAAGGTGGACATATGTTAGCCATCAGGGGAGTCATTTTTTTTGGTGGGGGTGAGGAAATTAGGTTTACTTATTTAATTTTAAAAATGGAGGTACTGGGGATTGAACCCAGGACCTCATGCATGCTAAGCACGCGCTCTACCACTGAGCTATACCTCCCCCCTGTCCCAGGGGAGTCATTTGGATAAGAGCTTGAAGTCACGAGGAGATGAACAGATGATCCTGCTGGCCAGCGCCAACATACAGTTCACTGCAATCATTAACTGTTCTTGCTTTGTTATCTGGGTTGTGAGCAATGAAATGAGCCTGAAATGCAGATGCTTCCCATACTCTGTAACCAGTTTTCAGGGCTCGCTGACACCACATCCTAGGATCCCAGATTCTTTTTCAGCCACCCCACGTCCATTAGGACCACCTGTTACCAAAATGTGACTTCACCTCCCTCACACTGATGCCTGTACAGAGCATTTCCATCTCCTGCTCCTGCTCTGCTGCTGCTGTTCTGTAAAAGTCAGTGCGTGTTCCAGCGCATGGAGTGACGCGGGGGGTGGGAATTTTATTTGGTGCTTTGTAGCTCTGGGTTTGGGTCCTCTGATTAGTTGCTACATATGTTGAAACTCCTCCGTGGGCTAGTTAACCAATGTGTACACTACGTGGAATCAAGATCTGCAGGTTATAAAACAATGTACTGCCTCACTGGTTGTGATCCTTGGTTCTAGGAACAGTTCGGTTTGTTGATGAAACACTGCCATCTTCAGGGACTATTTTGGAATTAAAAAGGACACTCCAGAGATGTTTTTGTTGTCAGCCTTTGGAAAAATGGATCAAAGTAGCAGAAAATCATAATTCAGATGGGCCAGCGGGGTTACAAAATCAAGATGAGGAGGAATATTTCAGATGTTGTTTGGGTTCTCTCTCTCTCATAGTGGAATGGTTAAGAGTACAGATTCTGAAGTGAGACTGTCAGCTTTTTAATCTTTTAGGAGCTGTGTGACCTTGAGTAAGTCACTTAACCTCTCTGTGCCTTCATGTCAGTTTTCTCATCTGAAAAATAGCGCCGTAACTTAGGTTCTTTGAAAAGCAGACACTAAAACAGAATCGGATGTGTGGATAAGGGGAGAGGGAGCAGGAGTAGCTCTCAGGACCGTTCTGAGAAAGTCTCCATAAAGCCGATGGGGGCACCCAGAGCACAGAATTCTTGTGAGAGGAGCCCTGCCTTGGTGAGAAATGACCTGGCTCTGGTACTCCCATCCCTCAAGCTCGGGCATTGGTTGGGAACAGCCCAGGGACAACATGGCTTTGGCGTGAACCTCCAGCAGGTCTGAAGATGCGGCAGCTGGAGGTGGTCAGTTTGTGGTACCCTCCCCTCACCCCATCGGGTGAGATCTGAGCAGTGCACTTCCGTGATGAGCATAAACGGGGGTAACAGTATCTTCTTCATAGAGATGCTGTGAAAGGTGAGTGAGTTAATACCCGAAAGCCCTTCGCACAGCGCCTGGCTATGAAGTGTGAGTTTTTAGGTTTTTCTATTGCACTGGGGAAGCAGTGCATATTCCTAGTTTATTCACTCTTTTTCAGAAGGGAGTTTGCATTTTGATCAAATGCCGAGCCGATGGCTTCTGTCTGTCCCTCCGCATGCTGCTTCACCCTGTACTCTGACCCCAGAAGGCTGACCTACAGTGGATGCAGCAGGGACCCTTGCCCTCTGGCTTTGGTGGGTTCTGACAATGACATTCCTCCTCATCGGCAGGGTGGAGACCTGGCGGGGGGGGGGGCGGGGTGGAGAGGGAGGAGAATGAGGGCGAGATGGTTATTTTCCTGGTTCACTTCTGGCCCCAGGCTTGGCCTCAGCAGCTTACAACACTCCTTCTTCCCAAGCCGCGTGGCATTTGCAGACTGCCCCTAGCTCCGCTCCACGTCCTGTTCTGTCCAGGATCCAGGCTCGTGGAGAAGTCGGGGAATTAGCAGACAGAGGGGCTGTATATTTAAAAAGCATGTTCCATTTTGGAATGTCTACCTCTGGACTTCCTTCACATTCTCTTAGAAAGACAGACTGTAGGGTGCTCTTCTTTTATATGATCCCCCTCAATTTTTTTTTTAATACATGTTTAACTCAGGTCTGCTAGCTTGACTCTTGCAGAATGGTTACTGTAGGGGCAGCTGGAACAAGAGACAGGGATAATGCCCAGAGGCTCTGAAGAGATGTATTTAGGGTCTGCATGTACTGATCATGTTTTAAAATTTTCCTGTACTTTAGGATGTGTTGATATCTTGCTGATCTGGAAGAGGCACCCTTCCCAGGGCTGGCCAATTCGTAGACGGCGGACAAACCTTCCTGGGAGTGCGCCTCTCATATGCACACCCACCAATCCAGGGTCCATACCCTACCCACCTCTTTTGACTCTCACATGAGTTAATAGTCTCCCTGCTCTCAGTCACCCCAGGGCCGGTATCAGAGAGCAAGGGACCATCCCTACAGCCCAGAGCTCCCAAAAATTATTCAAACTAGCCAGTCCTAATATTGCTTACCCTGCCTTGCCTTTCCCATGGAGACCACAATAAAGGCTCATGCCCATGCTTCCTGCCACTCCTCCTGCCACCTGACCCCCCCGGCGCCTCCCTGTGCTGCCCTGTGTGGCACGGACTACCCCATCCTCTTGGGCACTGTGAGTAATACACTCATCTCTCAAAGGCAGTTGTCTCCACCTTACCAGACCTGATGAAAATGAGACAGGCTGGGACCTGGGGCCTTTTGCTGCAATGCTTGCACCTGGACAAACGTCTCCTCGAGCAACAGAATACAAAGAAACTACAAGGGCCTAAAAATAACTGTGTGCAGCTGGACCAAGTTATGAACAACAAGATACGAAAAGACCAAAAACCCGTCACTTCAGAGGTGCCAGGAGCAAAAGCAAGTCCTGCATGTGATCCCTGCACACAGATCCACCAAGGGGGTGGGCAGATCATCTAAGCCGCCCCTCCAGCCTCGCTCACCTATCTGCCCCTATCCTCACCTCGTTTCAGGGACCAGCTCACTACCCACCCCCTCCAAGGAGCAAGCAAGGGAGCCTGTGACTTGTTTTTGCTCCCTTGTGCTGAGCCCCAACAAAGCCTTGCCTGAATTTCTCGTCTGACCTCTCTTAACAATTTCCATTGATTAAGGAGACCAAGAACCCTGGTCAGTAACAAAAAAAAATACCTGGGCATCACCCAGGTACAGTCATTGGTCTCCCTCCAAAAATGCCATCCATCAGTTCTGTGAGGAACTGGAGATTCCCTTCCTGTCTGCCTACCATTTAGAGTATCAGTGCCACATCCCAGTTTGTCTTCAAACTGAGAGCGTCCTCAGGATGCCCCACTGAACTGCTGGAAACGGCTGCAGATGCTTAGTATTCTCCCTTGTGATTTGGCGTCAGAGATCCCAGCCTGGGGTCTCTGAGGCCAGGATTGTGCCAGTAAGAGAAGAAAAACTGGAGACTTGCCCAGCCTTCTGCTCAGATTTCATTGGCTAGAATAAGTCACATGGCCACGTCCGCTGCAGGGGCTGGGGGTGGCTGGGTCGGATCATCTTTTACAGGCATAGGAAGGACTCGTGACTGGTGATACTCCCAATGCCTAGCACGGAGGCCCTCAGTGTAGCCCTGGACATCTAAGGGCATGTCTGACCTATCACTCGTCACTCTCAGGTGGCTAAATGCCATTTGTCATTCCAACAAGGGTGGGTACTGACCTCAAGGGCTGGGCTTGTGAAGCTAGTGCGCTTTTCAGAATCTTTCTTTTGTAATTAAAGCTAGCCAGAGGATGGCTTGGCTGCCTGCTGGCCCCTACTGATTCCAGAGAGGGCCTTCAACCCATCAGTCAGCTTCCTACAAGGGACAGCTCAGGTCCCCTGCAAGTCCTATCCCTTCTAACTGTTCTTCTCCTTTCAGGGCCAACGTCACAACCATTCTCTCAACGTCCAGGAGCCAGAGACCTATTTCCTGGAAGCCACCGAGTGGTTCATGGGACAATTCTCCACTTGAGAATTAGGGTGGATCTGAGCATCTTTGTACCCACAACCTTCCTGCTTGATGAGTAAAACCTGCCCTAGCAAATGTGTATTTTTCTGGTCCATTTATCTCCTTCATTTCTTTAAAATTTTCAAATAACTTTAAGAGATATAATTCAAATGCCATACTGTAATAGAAAAGAACAAATCTGACTCCATATTAGATGTGTTCCTTTGGCTTTAATGCTGTGCTGTTTCCTGGGCTGGTTCTGCACATTTTGTAAAAGACTGTTGCCTATAGCCTGAAATAGACAGGATGGACCATTCTCAAGGCTCTACCTTTAAGGGTATTAAGACGTTTCCATTCACACAAAGATAACAAGTTGCAGAATAAAAAATAACACGTTTTGTTGGAAGTTTACAGGGACACCATGAACTGACCCACGTGAACAGCTGTAAGAACAAAGGATTCCAACACCAAGAAGCTTGCAACAACCACAGTGTCTCCCCTTTTTAGTATAAAAAGAGCCTGACTTCTGACTTGGGGAAGACGGTACTCCAGGACATTAGTCTGCCATCTTTTTAGTCTGCCCGCTTTCCAAATAAAGTCATTATTCCTTGCCCCAACACCTCATCTCCCAATTTATTGGCCTGTCATGCGGTGAGCAGAGCGAGTCTGGATTTAGTAACATGACCACATAAATTCACCCATTTAAAGTGCACAATTCAGTGGCTTTCAGTAGACTCGCAGAAATGCACAGCTATCACCATAGTTCACTGGAGAATATTTGTATCACGACAAATAAGCCCACTGATGCAGTCCATCAACCTCCCCAGGCTCAGGGCCAGTTGGTTTCCATCCCACATTCCTTACACAGTGTTCCTCCAGTGTGACTTCTCACATAGATCTTAAGGGGTGAGCGTTCTCTCAAGGGTTTTCCATTCTGATGGTAGTTGTAGGGTTTTCTCTTGGTGTGAACCATTCTGATTCACCAGAGATATCACAGAACTGCATTCCTCCTGTTTCTCCCCAGTAGGCAATTTTTTGCATGTGTGCACAAAAACATTCTGAGTTGAGTTGAAGGTTTCACCACATAGACCGCATTTATAAGGTTTCTCTCCAGAGTAAGTTAACATGTGGGTTACAGAATGCCACTCCATACTGATTAAATTGGGAGGGTGAAGGTCTGAAGAGAGCTTTTCTTCACTGAGTCATGACCAGCCTCCAAGATGGTTCCCAGTGATCTCTTCCTACTAGTATTCATAACTTGTGTGGGCCCCTCCCACACTGAGTCAGGATCTTTCTGGGTGGCCAACACCATACAGATGAAGAAAGAATATATCCTTCTGAGGTTAGGTCATAAAAGACATCACGGCTTCTGCATCGCCTTTTCTGGATCATTTACCTGCCGCCATATTGTAAAGACCCTCGGCACTGTGGAGAGGCCTACATGGTGAGGAACTGCAGGTCCCATGCCAACCACTGGCTCTAGCTGGTCAGGCACGTGAGGTAAGCTGTCTTCAGAAGGGACCCTTCAGTCCTAAAGACTTCTGACGAGCACAGTTCTAGGTGGCACCTTGACTGCAACCTCATGAGAGCCTGAGCTAGAACTACGTAGCCAAAATGCTTCTGAACTCCTGACCTACATGAACTGTGGGATAATAAATGCCTGCTGTTTTTAAACCACTAAGTTTTGGGGCCAATTTGTTACAACAGACAATTTACACATCCAGTGAGAGTTCCCAAGGTGTCTGAGGGATGAGAAGTCAGCAAAGGCTCCCCCAGAGTTACTGCAGCCGTATCTACCTATTATGGATTTTCTTGTGCACAGACAGGTAAGAGTTACTACTGAAAGCCCTTCCACAACGATTACACTCACAGGGTTTTGCTCCAGTGGGAGCTCTCACGTGTTTCTTACGAGATGACAGACTATTAAAGGCTTTCCCACAGTTACTACGTCCATAGAGTTTCTTGCACTGTGTATTCTCTCGTGCACTGTAAGAGGAAAGCTACTGCTGAAGGGTTTTCCACACTGGTTACACTCATAGGTTTTTCTCCAGTATGAGTTCTCATGTGCTGTGTCAGATGTGAGCTCTTCCTAAAGGTTTTCCCACAAGCACTGCACTCGTAAGGCTTCTCTCCTGTATGAATTCTACTGTGCACAGTGAGGGAGGAGCTCACGCTGAAGGCCTGGCCACACTGATCTCATTCATAATGACTCTCCCCAATATGAACTCTTGTGCCTTTTGAGGATACATCTAGTGCAGAACACATGAAAACACTCGTTACCTTCTTAAGGTTTTTCTCCAGTGTGCCAGAACCTTCTAGCTAAGCTGCTCCTGAATTTCTGAACTACACAAACTGTGAGCGATGATATGTGATTTTTGTTGTTTTGAGGGACTAAGGCTTGGGATAATTTTTTATGCAGTAATTAAATAATGAATAAATCAGGGGGGTAGGGGTATAGCTCAGTGGTGGAACACGTGCTTAGCATGCATGAGGTCCTGGGCCAGGCTCTGCAGCTCTGCTCTGTGTTCCATCCCGCCCACATTTAGGAGCTGTACACTATCAGTTATGTCTAGTCCCCCCTCTCTTCAAGCTCTCCCACTCCACCAGACTTCCTCACACCATTTAAACCCAACGTAGTATTTTCAGCAGCGAAATAAATCTACCCCAAGAGCACAGCTTTCTTCCCATTTATCACCCAGTCTCCCTCATCACAGCCAGTTTTTTCACTCGGTCTCATTTTCTCCCCTCCTGCTCACTCTACATGGCACATTCTGGTTTCTACCACTAACATTTCAAGGACAATGCCTTTGGTGGAATCACTGAGATCTTATTCACAGAAACAGAGATGCATGTTGCAACCACACTGATGCTATTTCTTATCTACCAGATCAAGAAATGCAGAGAGGATAAAACAAATGAATGTAAATGGTAACCAATAAGGGCAGAAGAATAACTGAGGAGACGAGAATTGAATTTAGATTCCCCTAGACATGACTTTTTATATAGTTTTGACTTTGGAACCATATTTTAAAAACACAACTGCAATCCTTCCCACTGAAAACAAATAACCAAATGAGCCTAACTGCACATCAACTTGGAAACATGATCACAACACAGTTCGGAAAAAAATGCTTTCGTATGACGATAAAACAAAGTATATTGCCAATTCTGCCAGTTTCCTATTGATGGACATTTGAGTTGTTTCTCATCTTTTGCTGTTGGAAATAATCCTCCCATGCATAACCTCATGTGTATATGTTGTTTTGTATTTTGGGAGGTTTACATTCAGAGCATATTTCCAGAAGCGAGACTGCTAGGAAAGAACAGCAAAGCTTCGGAGAGTAGTTTGTTACATACACTGATGGAGAATACCACCAAGTAAACAGATTAGTGTTATTAGGAACCAACATTTTTAATATAACACATGAGAGATTAATATGAAATCAAAGAAGATAAGGAAAAAAGCCACTGTAAAGTTAAATTTGAGTGAGAAATATGCTAAACTTATGGTTTAAAAAAATGTGTATTTCCTAGCTATATCCAGTGAAAGGTCCTAAAAGCCATGATACTCCAGATGCGCTTAGCACACCCAGTGTCTAGATTTTGGTTTCTAACACTATTCACAGTTAAAAAGAGCAAAGTACTCTATGCACTAACAATGGAAAAATCTTCAGTATATGTTAAGCCAAAAAAAAAAAAAAAAAAAAAGCAAGGCAAGGAAAAATGCATACAGTTCCACAATGTTTTGTGTAAGTAAAGTGGAAATGATAATATATTTGCTTGCTTGCGTTTACTTAAAGAAAACCTGTAAGGTTAAAAATGCATGGTAAGCCAATAAAAGTAATTACCCATAGGTGGCTAAGAATAGAATGCACGAACAGGTGAGGGCAAGACTTTGTAAGGTAAACCTTTTACATCATCTTAGTTTTGAACCAACTGCAAAGAAAAGTTTTAATCAAAATTTTAAACATTTGAATATTTTATAAGGACATTGAGTAATTTAATTTTTAGCCCCAGACTCTCAGCGACTCCTTGCGTTTTCAACCTGAGCACGGTAAGGCCCCTGAGCAGTTCCACACAGCTGAAGCTGCTGGAACCTGATCTTACAAGTTCCATACACTACTCACCTGGTCACACAGAAATCCACAGATCACCCAGGACACATGGACCTTTAAGGCCGTTGTCAACAGAAACTTTAGATCCAGAGATGCTTTTCTTGTCTGTGGGGGGAAAAAAGTACAAATATTGCTTCTGAGGCTTTTAATAGGGTGTAATACAATTACTGGATAGAAAAACCACCCCATTCAGCTTTTGTGCGTGTGTATTTACTGATTTAACTGTTGGACGTGGCTAGCTTTTGCTGAATTCTATCCAGCCATCTGCTCCCCAAATGGGACAAAAAGCTTCACACTGTGTGCATTTGATTAGCTCAGCTCATTTGGCTGGACAGAGATTTTATGGCGACTCGAGACACTTTAAAAACGACTTGTCACTTACGGGCCCTACAAGTGACAGCTGAATTGTAGACGATTTCCACAGTTCATTCAAAACTTCAGAGATTTTAAGACCCTTGAGCAGGGTTTCCCAACCGGGGCACTGCTGACATTCGAGGCTGGAAAATTCCTTGTCATGGGGGCCGTCCTGTACATTACAGGAGGTTGAACAGCGTCCCGGGCCACCACCCCCAGGTGCCAGCACACCTCTCTCTCCCTCCCAGGTGGTGACAACCTAGAGCATCTTCGGACGTGGCCAAAAGCACCCTGGGGTTGTGGGAAGGGTGGCCCCCAGGTGAGAGTGATGCGGGGGACTCTGAGGAGGGGGCAGCGTGAAAACATAAGTTTCCCAGGCCGAGGAAATGATGCGAAGCCCCTGGGGAGGAAAAGGGGCTCCCGAGAGGGACGTTGGGACGCGAGAGCCCGTGACTAGGGACTGCCCGCCGTCCACGCCCGCCCACCCCGCCCCGGACTCCCCCGAGCCCCTGCCCTCCCGCCGCTCACCGAGTCCCGCGCGTCACGCGGGCTTCCGCCCCGACGTGCTGACCGGCCTGGACTCCCCGCCGTAGGCAAGACTCCGCCCCCTCCCCGCCCCCGCCGCGCCGCATTTCCGCTTCCGGTCTCGGGCTGCCGGGCGGAGATGGGGATCTTCGGGCTTTCCCACCTGAGTCTGCCGGCGGGGGCAGCGGCCGCGCACCCTAGCCTCCGGCCGAGGGCTTTTCGTTTGCTTACTTTGTGCAAACTTGGGCGGGAGCCGGATCTGCCTGGGAATGGGGACCAGCATCTGCCTGGGAAGCGGGGGTCGTGGGCGGCGACCGGCCCGGGGGCGGCCCCTGGAGCTGGGGGAGTGGCTCTCCGGGGGCGGGGCTGTGAGCGGGTAGCGAGTTTGCTGGGCGAACACGTGGCAAGAATAAGGCTAGACTGGCATGTGCGAAGGGCTGGGGCTCAGTTCTACACAGAACGTCGGAGGGAAACTTACACGGTGCAAACATTAAAAAAAGCCAAGTGCCTATACTGCTGTAAGATAAAGTGGATTTCAGATCAAAGAAAATTACAAGTGACAAAGTGGGATGTTATATCATGAAAAAAGGGTCAATCCACCACGAAGACAGTAGTTACAACACAGCATCTATATATGTATTAAAAACTGATATTACTGAAAGGACAAGTAGACAAATCCAAAATTATAGTTGGGAACTTCCACGCCCCTCTCAACATCTCCCTCAGCAGTTGATAGTACTGTTAGACAAAGTGAGAATAGGTAAGTACCGAACAATCCATCAAACAACAGTATCTACTGACGTTTATAAGACACACAGTTGACGTAATGGATACTCTGCCCAACAGCACCAGAATACACACTCAAATCAAGCACCATGGAATATTCACTAAGATAGACCATATTCTGGGTCATGAAATAAACATAAACACATTTAAAAGAATTGAAATCAAACAGAGTATGTTCTCTGACCATCCTTCAAGTC
This sequence comes from Camelus bactrianus, assembly GCF_048773025.1. Lineage (NCBI taxonomy): Eukaryota > Metazoa > Chordata > Mammalia > Artiodactyla > Camelidae > Camelus > Camelus bactrianus. The sequence goes on from NC_133560.1 coordinate 27,216,707, forward strand.
AATTTTGTTTGGAAAATCACCAAACAATTGGAAATTTACACATTTTTAAAAAATCCATAGTTCTGATAGGACCTCTCAAAGGAAATATAAATAGAGCTAAGTGAAAATGAAAATACAACATCAAAATTTGTGAGATGCATAACTTTCATAACTTTTTGTGGAAGACATCCATACTGAGTGAAAAAGGAAACATTAATATGCGCATGACTGGGACATTGTGCTGTACACCAGAAATTGTTACTGTACATCAATAAAAAAGGAAACAGTAAAGTTTTGATAGAAAGTGCAAATAGCACCTCTATTCACAAATGGATTACATTTTTTCATCTAGGACAGCATGCCACAGTGTCAACAGCCCCGTATTTTTGTGCTTGTGTATAAAGATTTAGAAACCTCTCCAACCCCTTTGATCTGAGATAGGGTGTCTCCTCTGGATTATCCACCGATTGGATTATCTACCCTCTTCCTCTATAAAAGGGGAATAAGAGGCTGAAGTCAATGCACTTTCCAGCAAACCACAGACTGCATCACAGGAGTGGGTCAGAAGACAACTCTTGGAAGATGGGGGAACCTACATCGACCTTTCCAAGCCAGCCTCTTCTGGTGAGTGTGGAATCCAAACTGATGACAAGAGTGTCCGGTTGTATGTTTTTTTCCTTCTGTAAAATCTCTTTAAGTTAGTGGACTTTGGCTCTTAAAACAAGCAGTAACCTCATTGCACGTTATTTCCTAGGTGTTAATATTTGTTAAGAAATAATTCAAGATTTTGTATATTTTTATATATGCTGCTTTCTTGGGATAGTAGATAAAATATTTTTAAACCCAAGTCACTATGTAGTGGGAGTAGTATTTGGTCCTAGGGTGTTTAAATTATTTTCCTTCACAGAAAATTCTTTACCCACAATGTGCTTGGTCTTTTTTTTTTTTTTTCTTCCTTCTTTTATAAAAATTCTGTTCTCTGCTTCAGATATGTCATCAGTTAGGCTTTCCCCAATCTCATCATCATTAATAATTGTAGTTAATTTCTTTCTCCCTTCTTCCTTCTCTTCCTCCGTATCTCCCTCTGCCACTGTCTCTGTGTTGATCTTACTGTTTATCATAGCACTTAACTATACCCAACACTATTAGACATTCCTTAGTCTATAACCCTTTTCTCTTATCAAGAGTAAAATAGTCTGGGGCAATGACTTTGTTAAGTTATATTCTGAGTGGGGAGTTTTAGTGCACTACTTGGCATATATGATAGGTGATCTATAAATGGGAGGATCAAGTGATTTTCCCTCCAAACTAGAACATCTTGAGTAATAAAAGGGGTAGTATTAATAACAGCAGGACAACTGGAATAAAATGTGATTTATGCTTTTCTATTTTATAAAATATCTTCTGTAGACAGAAATGTGCGATTTAAAAGGAAGGTGCACTGATTAGGTTTACATTTTAAATAGATTATTGTGAAGAGTCTTAGAGTGGATTACAGAGAGGAAGGATTTGAAATCTTAGGAATAATTTCTTGCAGTCTACCAGAAAAGAGATGAAATCATTTAATATTGGTAGTTCTGTATATTTATTTGAAAAATTTGGAAAGTATTTTTTGGAGTTTGAATAACTTCTCTCAGAAAAGATATCTGAGCTCCTTCAGCCGTGAAAGTGATGTGACTGCATCAGTGTAAACATTCAGTTCCTCATGTGTCCTCTCGAGTACCCGACTTAGTCAGGAAGACATAGAAAATAAATAGATAATACTACAAATCAAATTAAAAATTGAAAAAAGTTAACACAGTGAAAATGTAATGTTAATTCGATGCTGGATCAGGAAAGGTCATTCTGTGGAAATGGCATTTTTTAGGTCAAATGAAAGGTGTGCAAGAATTATTCAAAATTTGAGAAACTTCAGGTGGATTCAGGAAGGCAAATGGATGATTAATTGGAATAAGAGTGTGGGAAGGTAGGGTGTCCAGAATGCCATTCAGGGGCAGATGGGATATTAGTACCAAAAAATGAGTTTAGGGGACACTGAGATAAGCATGATTGATTTGGGGAACCACCCGGTTCAACATGGGACTTGGTCACTGATTGGTGAGTTGAGTCATTGATTTTATCAACGATATGGTGAGTGGGCAGAGGGATACTTGGATTTTATGATTAAAGCCAGGTCGGTGCCGATTCTGTGTGCGTTTCTAGTTCATTGATGATATTTGGAGCCAGGGAGATGGATGGGATTGTCTAGAGGAAGGTATAGATCTGGAACAGATGTGTGAGCAGGACCGACTTCTAAGGAGCATTGGTTGTTGTGTTAAGTGAGATGGTAGAGCCCAGACTGACAGAGAGGAGGAGGAGCAGGGAAGGAAGGGAGTCAGAGGAGTAAAAATGACTGTTTACAGAGGAGTTCTTTGTGCTTAAATGGAACTGTGTGATGGAAATATGGATTTTCTAAGTTGCTTTAGGAGCAGGAGAATATTTGAGTGAAGGTGGGACTTGGGTGTGAAAATGAGTTTAAGGGCTGAGAGGTACACGATTTTGCTGGAGATGAGGCACTAAAGGACGATGAAAACTAAGTGATTGTGTGTCTTAAAGCAAAGTGAAAGGGAGATACTGAAAAGTTTAATATCTTGGGATACAAATGATACTGTGATCCCTCTGTCCAAATTATGGTGGGTAAGGGATACCAGCATGTGTGTGGTTGACAGTGACAGAGATGGGAAGAGGAGAACATCCTCAAAGGAGGCTGGTGGAGGGGCAAGAGTCTGGAATTGGTGCTAGGGAGTGACCTTGAGCTTTCTGTCCTTGACGCATATCTGCTCGATGCCCCAGTTCTCAACGTGTGATGCCTGTACCAGCAGTGTCACCATCAGCTGGGAACACAGAAATGCAAATTGTTGTCCCCACGCTGGACTCACTTGGGTTGAGATCCAGAAATCTGAGTTTTAAGAGCCCTCCAAATGACTGTGATGCACAGATCAGTTCAAGACCCATTTCTCCAGGGAGAGAGAAGGGTGGTTATCCAATGAGCTAAGAACATTCTCCTTGACTGGCAGTCATTCCACCCCCAATTTTATTCAAATTTTACATTTCACTTTGTTTTCAAAGGGGAAGCTCAGAAGAAGTCTGATGCCCCAGATGTTGGAGAAGAAAAGAAAAGTCCATTTAGCCAGAGCCAAGTGGAGACAACGGGACAGAGCTGCGTTTCCAATGAGGCTGACCAGCTGCATTTTCAAGAGCCCGGTCACAAGGGTTACCTCCCATCCTGGCAATGTGGTCAAGTGCAGGAAGTGGGAGGAGACCTTGGAGAAACCCCAGCAAGTCTGTGCATACAGGAGACTGCAGGGACTCCAGGCCTGCAGCCCTGAAGGAGAACCTTTCAGCACTTTGGAAAGCTCCTCAAGTATCTTAGAAATAATCGCAGCGGGTGTGGCAGGTGAATCCCTGGGTGACGCTGGCGCAGGGTCTCTGCCCACCAGCCCTGAGCCCATCACTGTCCAGTCTTCAGATGGGTCAGAGACGGTCCCAGGATTGGATCTTTTCCTCCCGCAGCCCCTGTGCCGACAACCAGTCACATATGCAGATATTCGCCGACAGTCTCGGAAAGTGAAGAAAGCAAGGGAGAGACTGGCTGTGGCCTTGAGGGCAGACAGGCTCGCCAGGGAGATGGAGAGAGCCAGGAGCCCAAAAGAAGGTCCTGAGAACTAGGTGAAAAGTAGAAGGTCATCCTGAAGTAGCCGAGTGGTGTGACCCCTGTGAAGGTTGGATGTCAACCCTGCTTCCTGCTCTGGACCAAGATGCTCTGTGATATTAACATTATACTCTACTGAACTCTTGTGTTTGACAAATATGGGAAGAGTAAAGGGTCTTGTGTTAAGAGATGGGGTTTCATGTGACAAGAAAAAGATTTTTGCTGTCCTCAATTTCTGTTTATCATGACTTTTTTATTGAAGCCTATGGAGGTAACCTAGCCTGAGGGATTCTTTAGTGTTTTTAGTATAATATTTGCTTACATTAATTACACTCAAGGAGGAAATGATACCTACTCTAAAGAGATTATTTTTTTTAATATTAAATTGAGAAAAATCTTATTTTATTAAGCTTGCTTTTGCTTCTCATTCTGACATGAGTTACAACCTTTTTTTTTTTTTTTTTGGTCATTGTTGTGCCAAATGCTAAATCAGGTATAAGACATTTTAATGTAATTCAATTAGCACTTAAGCTATGTGTTACATCCTTATCTATTACCTAAAAATTTCCTGGTTGATTTTTTAAAAGAGATTTGACCTTCAATCCTTAAGAAGGAACATATTCTTTGGAAATATTTTATGCTGCAAATGACTTGCCAGCAAACTTATTGCCTTTGCCCTGAAGTAGGTCCTGAGTCACCAAAACTTGTCCACCTCACAGTGTGGGGTACATCGTAATTTGTAGTTATTCAATAAACACAACATTGCTTGTTAATAAACAGTTCATTTTATTTGTAAACCATTTGTTCAATAGATGTCTTAATTAATCATTTGTGCCAAACACATAAATGGTGGAATAAAGGTGTTGTGTTACAGAAGTCAGAGGGGAAGACTGTTTCACTAGATCAAGAAGGAAAGAGTATGATGTAGGTTAGGAAAAATCTGGCATTTTTTGGATTTCCTTGAACACTTTTGATGGAGCAGTTTTATCAGTGGTGGAGAGGGAAGGCTGATTACAGAGGGCCAAAGAGTGACTGAGAACAGAAGGGCAGAACGTGCGTTGAGTCCTCAGCTGTGCCTTGGGGCCCCTAACCACGGGCTCTGGGTTTAACTGAGTGACAGGTCCCTCCCAGAGCCCACAGCGTTGGTGTGGGGCCGACTCCATCCCAGGACCAGGACAGATTCCAGCTCTTCAGTGTGAGGTAATCTGCATATTCCAACCCCAGTGTCCTGGGACAGGGGATGTCACATGGCCCTGTCTGGTCCCACAGGGACCAGCAACACGGTTCTTTATGGAACAGGAGGTGGAGCCGGGTATATGCTTGGTTCTCATCTGCCAGACCTGGAGTTCTGGGGAGTGGAGCTGTGTGAGGTCACAGCATAGGTGGGGCGGCCTGGGTTTGAGGCCAAGCAGGAGGAGAGCAAGATGGGTGTGGGCAGGGAGGAGGGTCAGGACAAGACCTGCCCCCTCTGTGCACTGTGTGTATCTGTGCCTGGACACAGTCTACTCCCCAAGTCCGGTTAACAGGAGCTGATTTCTTCCCTCATTGAGTCCTCTCTTCTCTCCTCTCATGTTCTACTAAGTCATTTTATCCTATGTTAATTTTAGTTGGATTTTCTGTTCCCATGCATTAGAAGGATTGCTGAGCGCCTCCCAGATGTGACCTATGATTTCCGGGAGTTAGTGGAAAAATGCAGGTGTTCAGGTGTGATTACTGCGGACCTGAGGAATTTAAATGATGGCATCTGTCCTGTCAGCGATGTCAGGCTATCCATAAGATGGGCCCCCTGGTCATTAGGATTTTATAGACAAAGTCCTATCAGGTTTTGATGGTTTGAGTGAGAATAAATGGGCAGTCCCACATCTGACTGACAGTTTTTCAACAGCAGAGAACCCTCCCACGCTTCTTCCAGCTCCTGGAAGCGCCTGCATTCCTTGGCTTGTGACAGCGTAGCTCCAACCTCCACCTCCATCTCCACAGTCTTCTTGCCTCCACGTCTCCATGTCCTCTTCTTAGAGGGACACCAGTCATTCAGTTTAGTCCCAACCCTCAACCCAGGATAACTTCATCTTCACTTCTTTAATCAGATCTGCAAAGACTCTATTTCTCCCTGTGTTTTCAGGCAGTTTTTCTTGCCTCCTGTTTCCCTCTGCCTGCCTGACAATCCCATCTGCCCTCAGGATCACAGTCAGGCCCTCCTGTGCTTTTTTCACTTCCCACGTGGCTTCTGATCTCCGTTACCTGCGGTAGTTACTCGTTGCCTGTAGAGGGGCTGTAAGAGACCCAGACCAATTTCTGCACTCATCTCTGCCCAACACAGACACCGCCCAGTGGAGTCACGGCTGGTGTGCAGACCCCCGTCCACCCCCAGCTTGGTCCAGGGATTCGCCTGGACCACCCAGTGCAAATGCTTTTAAGGTACTTGCGAAATCCAAAGGACTTTCAAGTTCTCCTTCACTGCTGCAAGCCTGGAGGCCCTGCCATCTCCTGTTCCCGCAGACCTGCCGGGGCTCCCCCAAGCTCTCCTCCCATTGACTGTCCCTGACCTACTGTCAGGATGGAAAATTATTCTAGCGACTGAACTCTGAAATAGGCAGCTGGTCAGCCTTACAGGGTGTGGAGAGTTTAAACCAGTTTTCTGCTTGGCCTCAGTTTCATGGTCTCCTCTCTAAAGCTGGGGTATATTTTCTGAGCTTTCCCATTAAAAGCAAAAGAAGTGTGAAATTTGAATAAAATATGGGACAAAGTCTGCCGCCCACAGAGAATGTTCTCAGCTCATCTGGATAGTCTACCCTCCTCTCCCTGGAGAAATGTGTCTCAAATTATAGAGTGCATCGCAATCATCTGAAGGGTTTTTTTCCTTTTTATTGAAGTATAGTTGGTTGATGATGTTGTGTTAGTTTCTGGTGTACAGCATAGTGGTTCAGTTACATGTATATTTTGTTTTATAGTCTTTTTCATTGTAGGTGATTGTAAGGTATTTAATAGAGTTCACCGTGCTATACTGTAGGATCTTGTTGTTTATTTTATATATAGTGGAGGGTTTTAAAAACTCAGATTGTAGACCTCAGCCCAAGTAGGTCTGGGGTGGGGATGGAGAACTTTCATTTCTAAGTGGTTCCCAGGTGATGCTGAAGCAGCGGCAGGTACCAGCATCACACGTGGAGAATGGGATTCTGGGATGTCAAGCTGATGTGTGACAAGGACAGAAAAGTGAAGGTCATTACCCAGTGCCAAATCCAGACCCGTTTATGTAATAAACTATTCAAACACTTAACCTTTACTTCCTGAGATATTTAAAATCCATCTACTTAACTACACTTATGCAAAGATAATCATTTTTGAGTGATAGACTGCAGTAAGTTGCAATGACAGTTTAGATCCCAAATTCTTTCTGCTTGTAATCCAATCATGAGATTCTAATCACAGTGATCTGTTTAAAATGAATACCTGATGGTTCACTGTAATTTTTCAGTCCTTCATTTTTGTCTTCAGCAGATATTTATCCTGTTTTCCTGTTCTAATGATTAACACTATCTTCTTTGCTCCCCATTGTGTCCCAGTTTGGAGAGAAAAATCATTGGGTCACTCTATTTATAGACCACCTACTATGTGCAAAGCTCTGGTATAAAATCTTTGATCCAGAAATCAACTGCCCTCTAATTTAATCTTCATAAGAGGAAAGAGACAATAAATAGAGTAAAAAGTTTATAACCTGTTGTATAGAAATCACTGCTGTGATCAACGGTAAGGCAGAGAGAGAGAGTCAGAGTTAGTTTGAGCATGAGCATCTATTCATTTTTGTGTGTTTTTTGCATGTTCATGTGCACCAGCTGCCACGGTAGGATGGATTGCCTCCTTCAAGGGTGTGGGGGAGACGCCTATGCCTTGGAAAATTTCCTCCAGATGCACTTTTCTTACTTGAATAATGTGTATCAGTCAGGGTTCTCCAGAGAAACAGAGCCAACACGATGTAAAGCATACAGAAGAGGAGACTTATTTAGGAGTTCACTCACGTGGTTGTGAGGCTGCGAAGTCCCACAATCTGCCACCTGCAAGCCGGAGAAGCAGAAAAGCCAGTGGTGTAATTCAGTCTGAGTCCAAAGGCCTGAGAGCCAGGAGCTCTGAGTCCAAGGGCAGGAACAGATGGACATCCCAGCTCCGGAAGAGAGGATGGATTCACTCTTCCTTGACCTTTTTTCTTTTTTTTTTTCCATTTGGGCCCTCAGCAGATTGGATAACGTCCACCCACACTGGTGAGGGTGGATCTCTTAACTCAGTCTATAGAATCAAATGCTAATTTATTCCAGAAACACCCTAAAGAACACACCCAGAAATAATTCTGAACCGGCTACCTGGGTATCCCTTAGCCCAGTGACACTGTCACATATAATAAATATCACACAAAGTATAATTTTATTTCAAACATTCTATAACCAGCATCAACATTGCCCCAAATAAAGATGTCTTAGAAATACTTAAAATGAAACATTTCATTGTTAGCAGCCTTGAATAAGATAACATACTAGAGAGAATTATTAAGTTCCAAAGAAAAATAATTTCAGATCGAAAACCAGGAACACAGGAAGGGATAAAGAATAAAGGGAAAAGATAATTTAGACATAAATATAAATGAATTTTTTGGAAAAAGGCAATTCTAGAAATAATCTCTTGAAGATAAAAATACATGTATTTTATATATTATATATTTATGTGTACAAATATATATGGAACTAGAATGCATGAAACAGGGGAGGGAAATAGCTCTGTGGTAAAGCATGGTCCTGGGTTCAATCCCCAGTACCTCCATTAAAAAAAAAACGTAGAAAAGTCAGGAACATTAAAATGGAATTGAAAGTGTTCTAAGGTATTAGCCTTCGGGAAAGGTAGTAAAAGTGATTATCTGTGTTCAACTACATCGAATCAAGGCTTTACAAGCTAATCACCATCACTAATGTAACTACACCAAGATTTGTGTATAATTTCAAATAAGATGACAGAGGGAAAATGAAATAATGAAAGAATTAAATCATAATGAGGTGAAGAGAGTTAATAGACTATCTAGGTCAAAGGGCAAAGAAAGAATAAAATGGGTGAGATCATCTCAAATTTACCGGTGATTTGGTGTCACGTGAATGCATGAAACACTAATTTCTTTTGAACGGCTGTGTGTGTTATAGACGTTGCAGATTTGTTAATAAAAATTTGGGCATTCTGTTACTGATAAACATTTAAACGGTCTCCATTTTATTCTGTTAAAATATAAGTTGTATGGATATTTTTGTATATAGAAACTTCCATTCTTATTTTTGTAGAATGTATCCACACTGAGTGAAGGAAAACATTAAAATATTGGCAGACACTGCAAATACCACTCCCATACACAAATGTATTAAATTTTTTCATCTACGTCAGTATCTGACCATGTTGGTAGCCTCAAGTTCTTGTGTTTGTGTATAAAGACTTAGGGACCTCTCCAATCCCATCAATCTGAGACAGGGTGTGTCCTTTGGATTATCCACCGATTGGGTTACCCACCCTTTTCCGATATAAAGGGGGAACAGAGGCAGAAGTCACTTCATTTTCTAGCAAGCTCAGGCTCTCTGCATCTCAGGAGTGGGTCAGAGGACAGCCCTTTGAACGTAGGGGAAGCTGCATCCGCCTGTTTTCCAAGCCAAACTCTTCTGGTGAGTGTGGAATCCATACTGATGGCAAGAGAGCCCATTTGTATCCTTTTTTTCTCTTTTGGGGGGGGTGGTGTAAAAATCTCTTTGAGCTAGCTTTTAAAACAAGAAGCTATCTTATTGAAAGCTATTTACATAGTGTTAGTATTAAGAAATATTCAAGGGTTTGTATATTTTTGTGTATGACACTTTTTGGGATAATAGGCCAGAGTTTTAAAAAATTATTTAACAAAATCACTATTTGTGGAAGTAGTAATTGACTGTGCTGTTTAAATAACTGTCTCTGAAAAGCTCTTTACCCACAATGTGCTCGGTCTTTTTTTTCTTTTTTTCAAAATTCTGTTTTCTGCTTCAAATATGTCATCAGTTAAGACGTTCCGCAATTTCTTCATCAATAATTGTTGTTTATTTCTTTCTCCCTTCTTCCTTCTCTTCCTTCATATCTCCCTCTTTCTCTCTGTCTCTGTGTTGGTCTTACTGGTTATCACAGCACTCAATTGTACCTAACACTATATTAGACATTCTTTAGTCTGTAACCCCTTCCTCTCATCAAAACTGAAATAACATGGGGCACTGTTTTTGTTAAATTCAGAATCCTGGGTTTCATTTCACAACTTGGCATATAGTAGGTGCTCTGTAAATGGGAGAATCAAGTAATTTTCCTCCCAAACTGAGACGTCTTGAGTAACGAAAGAGGTAGTATTAATAATTGTGGCGGGACAACAGGAATAAAACAAGATTTTTAGTTTCTTCCTTTAAAAATAGCGTCTGAAGACAGAAATGAGAGATTTAAAAGAAAGGGTGCACTGATTTGATTTACATTTTAACCAGATCATTGTGAACAGAGTCTTAGAGTGGATTACAGAGAGAAAGGATTTGAAATTATAGTGACAACTGCAGTCTACCACAAGAGATTATATCATTGTATGACTCTAGTTGAATGAATTTATTAGAAAAATTCAGAAAGTATTTATTTTTTGGAGTTTGACTAGTTTCAAAAAACATATCTGAGCACCTTCTAAGGGCAAAGTGAATAAATGAGTGTCAGTGTAAAAGCACTGAAGTCCACGTTAGTCTTCCCGTCACTAAGGATCCAACTTAGTGAGAAAAATAATATAAAAAAACAGATAATAATACACATACGTGAACTGAAAAAATTAACAGAGAAAATGTAATACTGATTTTGATGACTGTATCAGGAAGGTCACTCTGTGGAACGGTGTTTTGCAGGAAAACTGAAAGGAGCTCGAGACTGATTCAAGGGCGGCCGCGGCGGCAGAGGCAGGAGCAGCAGCGCCGGGTTCCCCCGCAGGCGCTTCCCGCAGGCGCCGCTCCCGGACCAGCGGACGGCCTCGCCGCAGGGCGGGGGCCGGTTCGTCTGCCTTCATCTCGCGAGATCTCCCTTGTCCGCCCCAGCGGCGAGGAGTCGGAAATCTCGCGGAAGCCACAGGGTCCGCGATGGAGCCGACTTTGAGATCGGCCGCTGTGAAGGGGGACACGAGAGAAAAGGAACAGCTCCGGAAACTCTTTATTGGTCGCTTGAGCTCCGAAACCACAGAAGAAAGTCTGAGGAACTACTACCAGCAGTGGGGGAACCTTGCAGACTGCGTGGTAATGAGGGATCCTGCAAGCAAACGATCCAGAGGATTTGGTTTCGTGACCTTCTCCTCCACGGCCGAGGTCGATGCCGCCATGGCTGCCAGACCCCATTCAATTGATGGGAGAGTGGTGGACCCCAAACGTGCTATTGCAAGAGGGGAGTCTGGAAAGCCGGGGGCTCATGCAGCGGTCAAGAAGCTGTTTGTTGGTGGAATTAAGGAAGATACCGAGGAACATCATCTTAGGGATTACTTTGAGAAATACGGAAAAATTGATAGCATTGAGATAATTACTGATAGGTGGTCTAGAAAGAAAAGAGGCTTTGGATTTGTTACTTTTGATGACCATGACCCCGTGGATAAGATTGTGTTGCAGAAACACCACACCATCAATGGTCATCATGTGGAAGTAGGCAAGGCTTTGTCTAGACAAGAAATGCAGGAAATCCAAAGTTCTAAAAGTGGAAGAGGAGGTAATTTTGGTTTTGGAGATTCTCCTGGTGGTGATGGAAATTTTGGACCAGGACAAGGAAGGAATTTTAGAGGAGGGTTTGATGGACATGGAAGTGGTCCTGGATTTAGGGATGGTTATTATGGTTATGGAGGAGGACCTGGAGGTGGGAGTTTTGGAGGTATCCCCGGCAGTGGAGGAGGAGGAGGACATGGTGGTGGAGGACCTGGATATGACAACCAGGCTGGGGGCTCTGGAGGTGGTTCTGACAGCTATGGAGGTGAAAGTTACGAAAGTGGGAATTACAGTGATTTTGGGAATTATAACCAGCAACCTTGTAATTACGGTCCAATGAAGAATGGGAACTTTGGTGTTGGCAGGAACATGAGGGGACCATATGGTGGAGGAAGTGAGGGTTATGGAGGGAGAAGTGCATATTGAGCTTCTTCCTATTTGCCATGGGCTTCAGTGTATTAATAGGAGAGGATGAGAGCCCAGAGGTCACAGAATGGCTTCAGGTTATGGAAACAACCATGTTAAGGCAACACATCTCACTCATGCATAATTATGCGGTGATGTAGCAGAAGACACAAAAGCAGATGCAGAGAGGCATTTTGTGAATGGGTTGGATTATTTAATAACATTACCTGACCGAGGAGGAAAGATTGTTAGAAAAAAATGCCATTGTGACAGTTTCTTAGGCTCTTAATTGTTTCTTTCTAGGAGTCTCTGTAAGAAGGTAGAAGCATTCTTCTTTTGATAATGTTAAATGTATGCATTTTGGGTGACATGTAAAACTGTTTTAAAGGGTTTTCTCAAAGTTTTGAAAAACTATTAGCCAGAATTATGGTGTAATAAGACATAATGTATTCCTTTAAAAAGTTCATGTGTAGAGTTAAGAAGCAGTTGTACATTTATGATTTAATAAAGTAATTCTAAAAGAAAAACAGTGTAATTTGTCCTTTTTCATTTATAATTTTGCACTTTTTATCTTCAATTTTTTTCTGGTTTTATGGGATATCATTGACATACAACACTATTTAGAGCGTGCAGTGTAATTACATGACATACATATCATGAAATGATTACCCCAATAACTTTAAGATCCATCATTTCGTATACTAAAAAAAAAAAAAAAAAAAAAAAAAAAAAAGATGTAAGAAAATGCTTTGTTCCTGAGATGAGAATTAGAGTTTACCTTCTTAACACTTTCATAGATATCATTCAGCAGCGTTAACTGTAGTCATCACATTGTACATTACATCCCTGGTAATTATTCATCTTATAACTGGAAGTTTGTGCCTTTGACAGCCTTCATCCTATTTCTCCTCCCACCAATTCTCCACCTCTGGTAACCACACATATGATACCTTTTTCTATGAGATTTTAAAAATACAAAAAATTTTTTTAGGTTCCGCATATAAATGAGATCCTCCAGTATTTGTCTTTCTCTGGCTTATTTCACTTAGTGTAACGCCCTCAACAAGCCATCCACGTTGTTGCAGACGGCAAGATTTTCTAATTTTTTTTTATGGCTAAAGAGTATGTACATATGTGTGTGTGTGTGTATGGATATGAGCATGTGTACACATACATATATATGTATAAAATGTAGAATTATATTTTCTTTATCCATTCATCTTTTGATATTTAGGTCATTTCCATGTCTTGACTATTGTAAATAATGCTGCAGTGAAGATGGAGGTGTAGATGACTATTCAGAATAGTGACTTTTGTCTTGTTCAGATATTTACCCAGAAGTGGGACTGCTGGTTCACATGGCAGTGCTATTTTTAATTTTTTGAGAACCTCCATACTGTTTTCCTTAATGGCTGCACCAATTTACATTCCCACCAACAGTGCACAGAACTTCCCTTTCTCCCACATCATTTTCCCTACTAAAGTTTTAAATCAATTTTATTCTAGCATTTTCTAGCATCATTGTGATAACTAAAACATGAAAGAATATAAATATCCCGCAGTGTCTGAACTCTCAAGGAAAGTAAAAAATACATAGAAATTAGTAAAAATGAACATACAATGTATCACAATTTGTGAGATGCAGCTAAAGCAGTGCTAAGAGTGCAATTTATAACACTAAAGGCACACACTGGAAAGTAGAAAAGGTCTCAAATCCATAATGAAAGTTTCCTCTTGAGAAATTAGAAAAAGAAGAGCAAAATAAAGCAAGTAGAGGGATGGAAAAAATAAAAATCAGTGCATTTAAAGCAAATACATAGGGAAAATAAAACAAAAATGATAATACATTATGAAAGGAAATAAGAATTCTGGTTTTTAATAGGAAAATGCCAAATTTATCAATGCTTACCACATTGTACAGAGGTAACTTTCACCCTAACCATGTGATTCATTGTAATAAAGTTAGAACCATGATGTAGTTTTGAAAAGATGGAAATGTTGATTCTCAAATTCACATAGAATAGAAAATTTAAAAGGAGAAATAAGAACATTTAAGAAAAACGAAGAACTGTGGTGGGGAATATGGAAGAAGTGATATACCAAAACATTCGGTAAGGTTTGTTACTGGAGGAAAGAGAATCATCAAATACAAACGATTGAGGGAGTGATTCAGAGGGTTTAGACACAGGTTTTTGTGTATATTGAAGATCAGTATATGATGAAGTTAGCATTTCAATAAGTTGGAAAATGACGATTTAATACACAGTGTAAGGACATGTTTACACTCTTTACGCCTCGCACCTTGCAGACGGACTTTGGGCTTTGCGAGGCTTCTAATACGTTACTCTTAATTTTTACCATTCTGCTCCTGTAGCTTCCTCTCTGCATGCAGACTGGCTGATCCCAACTGCTTTCTGAGAATGAAACGCAGTGTGTACACAGATGGAGGTGTGGTGATTAGTGACTTTTTCCCCCTTTATACGTTTTTCCCAGATAGCAGGAACCAGAGACCTAGCAAAGGTGTCATTTTCCAGCAGTAAGTGCATTTTAACTTCTTTATTTTCTGCTTGATGGTTGTGATGAGTGGTGCCTTGGGGACTGGTGGAGATGGACCAAAGCTCTCTGCATCACCTGTCCTGTGCTTTCTCCTCCCCCCACCCCTGAACCATCCATCGTTTATTTCTTCGCTTCTCGCTGACTTTGCTATTTCCAACGGAGGAGGTGGGGAAGAGAGTTTTTAACATTTTGCTGTTTTTTTCTTTTTAGTCTTCCCTTTTCAAGGCTGGAAGCTCAGTGAGACAGACCTGTCCATCCCTGCCTGCTGTCTGGGCAGCAGCGGGGAGGCAAGGGAAGTCCTTTTTGAAACAAAGTGTTATTCAGTTCTTAACCAAGTTACAGATTTTTGATTTCAACAGCAGCTGCGTTTCTGATGAGTCCTGAACAAATGTATAAACTCTTCTGCGCCAGACCTTTGACTGTGTTTTCAAGCGCTGTGATGTGGGATGGATGCTGGTAACACTCATATATTGGGGTTTCTGTTTAACCCTTTCAGGACAGAACTGCAGAGAAGGTGCACAAGACACTGTAAAGAGGAAACTGTGGGGTGGGGTAGGGGAGGAGTACACGGGAAATCTTTGTGCTTTCAACTCAGCTTTTCTGTAAATCTAGAACTGCTCTGAAAAGACACGTTTTAATGATTTTTTTCCCCCAAATCTGGTAGCCATTGGCTACATGTCACTACTGAGCATTCAAAACGTGGCTAGTCCAACTATGGAGAACAGTATGGAGGTTCCTTACAAAACTAAAAATAGAGTTACCAGATAATCTAGCAATCCCAATCCTGGGCACATATCTGGAGAAAACTCTACTTTGAAAAGACACATGCACCGCAATGTTCACAGCAGCACTATTTACAATAGCCAGGATGCAGAAGCAACCTAAATGTCCATCAACAGATGACTGGATAAAGAAGATGTGGTGTATTTATACAATGGAGTACTACTCAGCCATAAAAATTAATAAAATAATGCCATAAGAATGTTCATAGCAACTTTATTTATGATAGAAAAAATAACTCAAATGTACATGAGCAGGAGAATAGATAAACAAATTGCAAGACATAATAGTGTGAAATACTACCCAGCAAATAAAAGGATCAGACTAACAATATATGCATGAAATGGATGAATTGCAAAAAAAAAAAAAAAAAATCACGATGAGCAAAACATAGCAGATACCAGGAGGACATACCTGTGAATTTCCATGTCTATGGACTTAAAGGATTGGCAAAACTAATCTACTGTGATAAAAATCAGAAGAGTGACTGCTTCAGGGGTGGAAGATGGGATAAACGATTGAACTTTCAGGGGTGATGCAAACATTCTATATCTTGATTTGCTTGATAAGATGGATAGTTATCCAAGTATATACATTTGAAAACTCATCAAAATGTATGTGTTAAGATCTATATGTTTGCGTGTAAAATACTTTAATTGAAAACGTAAGGGCTGTAAGCGAAGCAAGGCACAAAATATCATTCAACCAAAGCATACGTTCTGCCAACAATTCTCCTGGACCATGAAGCGGTTCTCATGGATGTTTGAGTAACACGACTGATTCTTTCTCCAGGATGGTTGGGATGATGACACGGAGTGGCCTGAAATTTTCAGTCTGAAGTATTGCTTCTTTTCCCCCTAAAATTGGATGTCTTTTCCATCAAGGAGCCATACGTGAGTTTGTGGGAGAGACATAAAGAGAATTAATGTTGAAATATTCAGTAAAGTCATTTTTAGAAATCATTCATTGGGAATTTCCTGGCAAAAGGATGAGATTCATTTTAACGTGCAGATCCCAGGTAAAGTCTGAGGGTCTTTCTTCCAGGCTTAATGTTCTTAAGTTTGCTTTTTGTATCTCAGAAAGTCAAAGATTGGAGAGTAAGGATAAGATGATGGGGTCTGGTCCTCTCATCTCACCAATAAGGAGGCTGACCTCAAAGTCATACCAAATTCACTGCAGAAGTAGCACTGAAACCTAGGTCTCCTGCTCTGAAATCTCATCTAAACCCATCAATATAACCCTTCCTTCATTTTTCCCATCATCATTATCAAATAAAAGAAGCGGCTTGTAGCATCTTATCTCTTTCTTCATGTACTATTTTGCGTATACCAATCCTTAAATTATGCTCTTTCAAACATCAGTGTTCCACAAAGTGTAAAGACGTTTTCAACAGGAAAAAAAAAAGTTTGACAAATACTTTGGGAAAGTCCAGAATCCCATGGACCCTTTGGAGGATTACAAAATGTGTGCATGGTTTTGGCTCATAGGAAACCATAATAAAACACCTGTTTGGCAACCTTGTAGAACTCATGAACCAATCTCATGTAACCAAGGAAGACTTTCATTCATGTTTCTATAACTCCAAGATTTGGACTCACATAGAACCATATTCTAGAAAAGCAAAATAATTCGGTGTGCAGACAGTGTAGTACCATCCCCCCACGTAGGGGCGCTCACAGTCAGGTGGGAGATACTCAGCTGAGACAGAAATGCTAACAGGTTCCTCTACCAAGAATCACTGTGTGACTCCATCACTATCGGGGTGGCAGACCCAGCTGCAGGCAGGAGAGAGCATCTCCAACTAGGAAACAGCATGGTGGGGGGGAGGGTACATACAGCTCAGGGGCAGAGCGCCTGCTTAGCATGCACGAGGTCCTGGGTTCAATCCCCAGTGCCGCCATTGAAACAAACAAACAAACAAATAAATAAAAGCCTAATTACCCCCACCACACACAAATAAACAAAAGAAATTTAGAAAAATAAACACAAAAAAGAAACCGCACGGACGGGGAGAGGGATCGCCTTACCACGTGGGTGTGGGCGGTGGAGCTGGACAGGACGTAGCTATCGGATTCGGGCACTTTACTCATCATCCTAAACCACTTGGCATACTCCTCTCTCACCTGAAAAAGATTGTAACTGAAAATCTTGCCTTTAAATGCTTTCCTGCTATAGGCACGAAGACTACAAAAGGATGCTACCAAAAAATAGGGCTTTTTTTCCTCCATTAATCTTTGCCAATGGTTCATATAGGCTATATTCAAGAGTTTTATCCAAGAGTGGGTAAGAGATATTATTTGTGCATTATTTACGCTAACGATCACACAGCACTGATGTATGACTAAGAACCTGAGCACTTTTCTGTAACCACTGAGAATTGCGACCTCCTCTTAACAGAGCAACCTCAAATGACAAGATAAATAATTTAGTAATTAAATGAAAATCAATACATTTTCAAATCTTGCTTAGTAGAAACACTGACCTGGAAGTTGAGATCCAATTTTTCTTTTTGGTGGGGGGGAGGTGATTAGGTTCATTTATTTATTTACCTACTTCTTTTGGTGGAGGTACTGGGGACTGAACCCAGGACCCCGTGCATGCTAGGCACGCACTCTACCACCGAGCTATACCCTCCTCCCTGAGATCTGATTTTTTAATCTCTTTCTTTCTGGGTCTTATTGAACTTGGTCAAATGGATAGCCATGATGGATATTCAACCTTAATTTATGCCTCTACCTAATGACATTATGGGTTTAACTCCTTAACTTTTCAGAGGAAGAATTCTTTCTATGCACAGAGCCCAGTACACAGCAGACATCCATCGTTTAGCTGAACAGATATTGAATACGTGTGAATTGGGATTCTTTGTTGATTTTAGTCTCTCATTGCGCAGGCGTATTCCTTCATTCAACGCATGTGCGCTAATGGATTTTGAGTATTGTGCTCAGCAGAGATCCCGAAGGGGGTTCACAAATAAGCCACTTTGGCACATGGATAATTTTGAGCTCAAGACAACTGAGAATCAATAAATGCAAGAAGATTTCTCTGCCCTCCCCTCATTTGCCTAAAACGGGGGCATAAATTTCCCTTTGTGAAGGAGAGATATTTTCCTCCCATCTCCTGTACCAGGAGGACAGAGTGACCCCCGTCACTGGAGATAAGGCACCAGCGCCAAGATGAGTAGGATGTATGGAGTCTGTGCTTGGATTTTTGGGAGCACAAATGGTAGGATGTCTCTATGGAATGATTTTCACCGAGTTTGACCAAGTTGCTTACCTGACCAGTCTTACGTTTCCTTTGTAAAACGACGTTAATGTTTCCAGTCCTTTCAGTTGTTAGGAGAAAGACATGCTCAGAATATTATCAGAGTATTGTTTAAAAAAATTTTTTTGGTAAAAATGTTAGCTTCAGAAAAATGAGTCTCATTTAAGGAAGACCTACTCTGTTTTCTTCATACAAGATGGAGAGTAAAAAAAAAATAAAATGCAAATGAAGTCTTTAAAAAGAAAAAACTAAATGAGAAATGCAAATAAATGCAAATTTTAGGTCTTAGGCTTAAACCTTGACGCTGATAAAATATACGACAGAGGTTAGGCTCAGAGTCCTTTTCTGTCTCTGAATCCAGCAAATCACTAGAAACTCATCTGAATGGGGTTATAGATTTCAACACAAATCAATGCAAGCATATTAATTTCTGGCAGATTTTCTGGAGCCAATAGCCACCAGCCAATCTCTCAGAGCAACCCTGGTAACTTAATAGCTCTTTCTAAATGGCTGCTGAAATAACAAAATTAAAATGTCACATAAAACCATACCTAATGCGTATTCTAGGTCTTCTTCGTGGTGGGTCGTATTAATCCATAGGGAGATATGGTGTTTGGGAAAAAGGAAACATCCTATGGATTTGTGGTACAGAGAATAATGACCCCCACATCTAAGAGTCAATCCACATCTTAATTCACTTAACATAGGAATATGTTGCCTTCCACGGCAATGGGTCTTGGCAGATGGGATTAAGTGAAGGCTCTTGAGATGGGGAGATTATCGTGAATGATCTGGGTGAGACAATATATTCTCAGGGGTCCTGATTAGGGAAAGAATGGGCAGGAGCATCAGAGAAGTAGACGAGAAGAGAGAAGCAGAGGACAGAGAGATACGATAGCCAGCTTTGAAGGAAGAGGCCATGAGCCAGGGGATGCAGGCAGCTGCTAGATACCAGAGGAGGCAAGGGAACAGATTTTCCCTGAGAGCCTCTAGAAGAAACACAGACCTGCGACACATAGACTGTAGTCCAGTGAGAGTTCTGCCCTCCAGAGTTTTAAGATAATACATTTGTATTATTTAAGCCAGTTAGTATGCAGTGACTTATTATAGCAGCACTAGGAAATGAATGCAATTATGTTCCCTGATACATATATAGAAAATACATTTGTTAGGTTTGTAGAGATATGATCTGTAACTTAAAATTCAGTAGCAATATAATCTTGTTAAGCTAGCGAGTCTAGGAGAATATGTCCTGTCTACCCAGACATTTGGAAAACCAGGAGAGAGAAGCGTAGATAGTGGCAGGTTTATATGTTTATGTGTTTGTACTCATTAGAGACAAGCCAAGAACATAACTGAAGTTTGATCAAGTGCAGAAAGTTGCTGAGACCAAATTGTACGAACCCCCTCCTCTTAGTGACATGATAATGAAAAAAGACACACGCAAAATAAATCAACAGTAGAGGCAGAGGAAACCATGGTCTCTCTTGGAAGGAAGTGTGTGTGGGGAACAAAGGATGAGGTCACATGGGAAGTGACTTATCTTGTAAAGAACATGGTATAAAATAAATTCTCAAGACTTAACATCTCAAGGACAACAACAAACTGAAAAAAAGTATCAGTAACTTATCAAAGACAAAGAGCTTGTGTCTTTAACATGTAAAGAGCTCCTAGAAATCAAGAGGACAAAGGGCCAACACCAATAGAAAAATGATGAAGAGGAAAGAAATGACCTTTAAATATGTGAAAAGATAAACAAGATCATTCATAGTAAGAGGAATCACTGATACATGATATAATATTTTATATGTTTCTATATAATATTTTATATTATCTCATCTGTCAGTGTACTTTTAGTTTGCATTTCTCTATTTCTCTTTGGTTGTTCAAAGCTTGGATGAAACCCTCCATTGGTGCTTCTGGAGGAAAACAAGGATTTTTTTCCCCCACCTTAACAGAGGCACTGGGGATTGAACCCCAGACCTCATGCACACCAAGCACATGCTCT
This sequence comes from Camelus bactrianus, assembly GCF_048773025.1. Taxonomy (NCBI): domain Eukaryota; kingdom Metazoa; phylum Chordata; class Mammalia; order Artiodactyla; family Camelidae; genus Camelus; species Camelus bactrianus. Next base: position 27,237,138 of record NC_133560.1, read on the forward strand.
ACCACTTACTTACACACCCAACCCCTGAAAACAAGGATTCTTACTCATTACTAGTCAAAATGCAAAATTATACATCCCCTATGGAGCGAAACTTAGCTATAGCTACCTATTTATCTGGTCCAAATGCAATGCAAAATCACTGCTTAAAAAGTCTTATGTGGTCCAGCCAACGCTGACATCTGGACCGTCACCCCACCACTCTGTCCTATGCTCACAGCACTGCCCTTCTTTGGGTTCTGGAACTCTTACAAGTTTCCACACCAGCTTTCCTTCCCTTCTTTGCCTGGCTGACTCCCACCCACCTTAAGCCCCTCGCTCTCAAGTCTAAAGAAGCCTCACGTGGTTGTCTAATGTTGCCTACATTTTTCCCCATGGTGCAAATCACAGATGGTAATTCAATGTCTGCTTATGCTCTGTCTTGTTTCTGATTTCTTCCCTCTTCAGGAAGCAGCCACTGCATCCTCTCAAAGCCAGGTTTGTAATAATCATTAAAATATAATTTGGATATTAAGAAATGGAAACCATTGTCCCCCAAACCTTTGTGTTGTTACTTTCAGACCCCATATTTCTGACCCAGGGAGGATGAACGGGAAAGCTACCATCCAATCCCCACTGCATTTTCATGTATCGGGAAACTGGAAACTTGGAAAACAGAGGCATGAACTCCCTAGACTCAGTGGAGAATAGGAGGAATGGGAAAAATGGGAACAGGCCATCAGTTATGTAGGCGACAGAAAGGAGGGCTCGAATGTGGGAGAGGAGGATGAGCCGTGTGAGCAACGGGAAGGGACTGTAGCGGGGAGCTGGGGAGAAGACGTGGCGGTTCACGTTACCTGCTGACTGAGGAGGCAGTGGACCACGAAGATGTAGACCCCCTGCAGGACGTTGATGATGGTGAAAGCATAGGCAATGACCGACCTGAATGGTTCCTCTATAAGCTCAACAAGAAGGAAGCCCAGACACCAGGAGCATCCCAAGAGGAAGAGCTGAGCAATGGCTTTAAACGTCAGCATCCTGGTAACACCAAGAAGGAGAGTCACCAACCTCTTCACCTTCTCCCCTGAGTAGTCTGTTGTCCTGCCTTCAGGTACCCATCTGCCTTTCCCTACAATTACTGGTGAGCTCTTCTCAAGCTGGGATGGACTTGGAGAAACTCTGGTGGTGTGTACAATATTTATTTGGCTGTCCCTTTAAATGTGAAAACTCTTGTAATAAATGATCATGTGTTTCTTCCTTGGGTCTATTCCTCTAATGTGAATGTTTGCAACTGGAATGGTGTCTAATCAGGACTTAAAAATTTGTGGCAAGACACATAAAGTTTATCACAACTATATTAAAATGCAGTTCAGAAGCACTAAGAACATCCACACTGTTATCCCACCACCACCACTTCCCATCGACAGAGCTTTTTTCAACCTGCAAAACCAAAACTTTGCTCCCAGTAGACAATAACTTTCCATTTCTCTCTCCCTCCAGCCCCTGGCAACAACAATTCTACGTTCTGTCTCTCTGAATTTTCTCATTAATCTTAAGGGTTCAAATATACATTTAAAAAATTGAAGTATAGTCAATTTACAATGTTGTGTTAGTTTCTGGGGTACAGCATAGTGATTCAGTCATAAATACATACATATATATTCCTTTTCATATTCTTTTTCATCATGGGCTATTCTAAGATACTGAATATAGTTCCCTGTGCTGTACAGTAGAACCTTGTTGGTTATCTATTTTATATATAGTAATTTGTATCTGCAAATCCCAAGCTCCCAATTTAACCCTTCCCACCCACTTCCCCACTGGTAACCATAAGTTTGTTTTCTATGTCTGTGAGTCTGTCTCTGTTTTGTAAATAAGTTTGTTTGTGTCATTTTTTCAGATTCCCCATGTAAGTGATACCATACAGTATTTTTCTTTCTCTACTTGCTTACTTCACTTAGTATGACAATCTCCAGGCCCATCCATATTGCTGCAAATGGCATTCTTTTATTCTTTTTTATGGCTGAGTAGTATTCCATGGTATAAATATGCCATAACTTATTTATCCAATCATCTGTTGATGGACGTTTAGGTTGTTTCCATGTCCTGGCCATTGTAAACAGTGCTGCTGTGAACATTGGGGTGCATGTATCTTTTCAAATTAGAGTTTGCTCCAGATATATGCCCAGGAATGGGATTGCTGGACCATGTGGCAAGTCTATCATTAGTTTTTTTAAGGAATCTCCATACTGTTTCCCATAGTGGCTGCAGCAATTTACATTCCCACCAGCAGTGTAGGAGGGTTCCCTTTTGTCCACACTCTCTCCAGCATTTATTATTTGTCAAATACACATGATTTTAGGGTTGATCCTCTTTTAATACTGGTTCCTGACATATCAGCCAACTCTCTATAAATGACTGTTTATGTGGTTGCATTTAATTGTATCCTTAAATAAGGTCCAATAATTGTTGCCTTGTTATTTAAAGCAGGGTTTAGTACATTTTTGTGCAAAGGGCCAGATAGGAAATTATTTTCAGCTGTGTGAGCCACAGGGTCCCTGTCTCAACTACTCAATTCTATCATTGTAGTGGGAAAACATCCATAGATTAACTCTCCATAAATACATGTGGCGGTTTTCCAATTCAGCTTTCTTATGGACACTGAAACTTGATTGGCATATAACTTTCCCATGTCACTAAATATTCTGCTTTTGATTTTTACCAACCATTTGAAAGCACAGAAGTCATTCTTAGTTTAAAGGCTGTGCAAAAACAGACAGAGGGCCAGATCTGGTCCATGAACTGTAGTTTGCTAGACCTGGATTTCAAGGAATATAGAGGAAAAAGGAAGAATCCTTATGTAGAGTGGAAATCATCCTCTAACATAGGTTGTTGTCACCCTTAAATGTATTCAACCTCCATCTGTTTAGTGGGATAAATGTATTTACTTCATAGGCTTATATTTTTTGGCTGTGTCTGTGAACATCCGTGCTTTATCTCAGTGTATTTATTTTTCTGGTACTCAGTTACAGTGTGTCAGTTTCTGGTGTACAGCATCATGTTTCAGGCATTCATGTGCATACATATGTTTGCTTCATAGGCTTCTAATACAGTGTCTGATGCATACAGTAGGTGTTCAGTAACACTTCCCTCCCTTCTCCTATTCCCACCTACACTCATCTCCATCCCCAGACACACACTCAGTTTCATGGATATCTGGAAAATCCATGTTGCGTAGTGTCAGAAAAAAATCCTAGAGAAATGCAACTCATGCTAAGCCCGTCTAACTATCGAAAACTGTCTTACCTTGTGCTTTGTATCTTGGACACATCTCTATTGAGGGAAGAAAGTCGATCTCTCAAAATCCATAGGGTTATCAAATAGAAGATTAAGTTTATCTGAAAGGAAAAAAAAACACATAAAACACAAACAGCTGTGGACAAATACCTACAGTCGGTATAGAGAGTGGGTATGGGAAAGGTGTGAAGTTTTTAGTTAGAAGATGTTGAAACTCATTTCAGTGGCTTGTGGATATTATATGATACTGCTAAGCACTCCTGGAAGTCCACAAAAGAACTATGAATGGATGATCAGGTGGTCCAGGGACAATGCAATGTGATGTCTCCATCAATTCCTTTCCTTGGGCACATGGGTCACAGGCAGACATCTCCAGGCTCATTTCAGATAGCCTGGAGCACGTGGCTGAATTCCAGTGAGTGGGATGTTGGTGGCAGTGATGTATGCCTGAGGTCTACACAGTCTTCCAGCTCTCTTCCCCTCCAGCAACAACCCAGGAGGCCACGTGTCAGAATAAGAGAGCCACAAAATTAAAGGGGAAGAGCCTCCTGATCCACAGTGGACTTTGCAAGAACAGACACACAAACACTTGTGGTGTTAAGCCACTGAGAAGTCAGGACTTATTTGTTGCTGCAGCATGTTTTAGCCTATACTGACTAATCATCAGACTTTATCCTAACAGTAGAACAAGCACAAAGATGGAAGAAAATTTAAGGACATGAGTGGTATCTCCTCCAGATCACGTTAAACTGATTATACAAACAATGGTCTTTTCTCACATCAACTCATTCACTTATTCAAGAAAGATTTATTAAGTACATGAGATATGCTAGGTACTAGAGAGACAGGGCTGATTTCCTCTCTATACATCAGCATTTAAATAGGCTCAAAGATCTTTTTAAATCAACCAGTCAATATGCTCAAATGTCAGCAATTAAAAGGAAACAAATGACTGTTAAGATAGTACCTGTTTTGATCTTCAAATTAAGTTGAACACTACAAACTACGCACACATACTGTATACACATTTAGTGCCCATAGCACGTACACACACACACACACACACACATACTACAAACCTACCAGGATGACTACCGATATGGGTCCTATGAAACTCAGGATAAATCCTTTTTGTAGGTTGATCCAGCAACTGATAAAAACCAAACAACGATATTAGTAGCACTTAAAAAGGTAATGTGATAAAATAAATGATATGTAATAGATAATATTTATAGAGCATTTGCACTGTGTCTAAGTATGATGAAGTGGATACTATCATTATCTTTATTTCACAGATAAGAAAACCCAGAAAAGAATTTAACTAACTTCCCCCAGAGTCATCAGGCTAGTGAGTGAGGGACCTTGAACGTGAAACCAGGCAATCAAGCCCAGAATTCATGCCCTTCCAAGTTTATTGTCTGTGTTCCTTTAGACCAGTCATTCACCCTGTTTCTAAACCTCACTTAGCCTACAAAATAAATAGGAGTATTTTCCCCTGTAGCTGTTTCATGAAAGATAATATTCCTTCCCTCCCTCCCCCCTTCCTCCCACCCTCCCTCCTTTCTTTCTTTCTTCCCTTCCTTCCTTTCTTTCTTTCTTTCTTTCTTTCTTTCTTTCTTTCTTTCTTTCTTTCTTTCTTTCTTTCTTTCTTTCTTTCTTTCTTTCTTTCTTTTTCTCCCTCCCTCCCTCCCTCCCTTTCTTTCTTTCTTTCTTTCTTTCTTTCTTTCTTTCTTTCTTTCTTTCTTTCTTTCTTTCTTTCTTTCTTTCTTTCTTTCTTTCTTTCTTTCTTTCTTTCTTTCTTTCTTTCTTTCTTTCTTTCTTTCTTTCTTTCTTTCCTGGAGGTGGTGGGGGACTGAACCCAGGACTTCACGCATGCGCTCTACCACTGAGCTTTTACCCTCCTCCCTGGAGAGAGATGAGAAATGGTGTCTATGAAACACTTCACACGGGGGCAGGAAGAGTAAATGGTGAGCATGTTTATTATCAACCTGAGGCAGGATGAGCTCAACTTTCCCTTTCTGCCTCACTGTCACACGGGGACGGCTGTGTCCACATGGTCCCATCAGCATGAGTTCAGCGTCGTACTCACTGCAAAGGTGTGCCGTATCCACGGGGATTGACCCCTGCAGACACAGCCACAATCACTGCTGGGATCCCGTAGCCAACAGGGTACATGAACCTCTTCTTGAATCTGCCTGCGCTGGTGTAGTTGACCACCTTGAGGTTCCTGACGGTGAGGAAGAGATGGAGCCCTTCGAGAAACATCCAGGTGAAGGAGGCCAAGTAGAGGTAGTGCAGCCCACCTGCAATGACGGAGCACAGCACCTGGAGGGGAGGGGCGGGGAGAGGAGAGCCCCTGGAGCGTTTGATGGGCACGGCCATCCCAGCATCCGCTAGTCACTAAGGCTGCCTCTGGACACACTGAGTGGGAGGTGTTGCTAAGCATGTGCTTCTTTTATTTAGAGTCTGGCCCTCAGATGGATTGGAGGGAGCCCCTTGATCTGTTTCCATGCCTCAGGCAGGGTGTCATTGAGGCCACTGAAGAAACATGAAAATGAATCATGTTTCAAGTTCAGTGAGGGGGGGAGGGGAGAAAGAAAAACGCTATCATATGACATGACATCACTTATATGTGGAATCTTAAAAAAAAAGACACAAATGAACTGCAACATAGAAACAGACTCACAGACATAGGAAACAAACTTGTTACCAGGGGAAAAGGGGTGGGAAGGGATAAATTGGGAGCTTGAGATTTGCAGATACTAACTACTATATATAAAATAGATAAACAAGTTTCTACTGTACAGTACAGGGAACTATATTCAATATCTTGTAGTAACCTAGAAAGAAAAAGAATATAAAAGGGAATATATGTCTGCACATGTGTGATTGAAACATTATGCTGTACACCAGAAATTGACCCAACACTGTAAACTGACTATACTTCAACTAAAAAAAAAGTGAGAGAGAAGTGAGAGAGAGAAAGTGTGTAAGGGTAACTACAATGCAATTAAACATTCTGTGTGGCAACAGATTTAGCAAAAAGAAAAAAAATGGGTTGTGGTGATGGGCACACGGCTCTGTGAATATATTGAAAGCCGCTGATATGTATGTTTTTAAAGGGCAAATTAGATAGGTGTGAATTATATCTCAATATGAGGTGGGAAGCCCCATAAAAAAGACCAGCAGGACCCCCAGGAAGGGCCACTACTCTCCTGCTGTCACCATCTGGTTCCCTGGCCCAGCGGCTTTATCTCACTTTTTGCCTCTGAAACAGCTTACTTCTAGGAAAGTGGAACTTGCCCCTAAAAATCTTGGTTCCCTGAGCTAACTCCTGATTGGTCCATTTCTCTCACTCCTCATTGGTTCATTTCTACAAAGCTTGTTCCTAATTAGTCACTTTTATTATACTTTATTTGCATATGATTTTACAAAATGTCACAAAGTCTAGACTGGTAGCCTATAAAAGCTTGTGTAAACCTGCAGACGGGGTCCAGAGCTTGGAGTGTTAACTCTTCTGGGCCCGCTGGCGTAATAAACCTGAGTTCTCTAACTCTCCACGTGCTGCTTGGTCTCTGGCCCGGATCCAGGTTGCTGTTACAACTGAGCTGTAACACCGAGCTGTAACACTGAGCTGTAACAGACTTTTCTGCAACACATAAAGCTGTTTTTTAAAGAAGAAAGAGTTTTGGCTACTTCTCCTACCTTGGGCTCCGTCCGGTCGATGCCTGTGAGGAAGAGGAGGTGGGCCAGGAAGAGACAGATGGAGAGATGCAGGTGCAGGGAGGTGCTGGTGTTCTGGATGGGCCGGCACAGGAGGAAGGTGAGGGCTGCCAGGAGGAGGCACAGCAGAGAGAGGCTGAGCCCCACGTAGGTGATCACAGTTAGCACAGGATCCTCCTGGATCCAGCAGAAGAAAAGAGATTCCAACTCAGTTTTGTTTGGGATGCTGTGGTCACTAACAACCCAGGTTAGCAATTGCATCGCCTAGTAGGAATGTCCTCCTGAGAGACCGAACACACAGACAACGGCCAGACCATAGATAAAAAGAGAACTCTGACCCACAGCCTGCAGCCACGTGCCCAGGAAACCAAACCCCTTAGCTGCAATGAACAAGCCAGCAAGCCAGCCTGCTGTGTGCTAGACAGGCAGGAATCCAGGGGGCTCTCTCTAGTGACAATTCAGGACGTCCAGCAATAACTTCCAGAACAATTGGCTCCAAATGGCCAAGACTTGATTAGTAACTGACAATTCTGCTCAATTTTGTTCCCACTTTCAACTTGGACCGACCAGAGAAAACAAAAAGTACTTCCTTAACCAATCACACAGGATGCCGCACTTCCAGATAGCCTGCCTTCAGCTTCACCGGTCCATCAACCTCCAATCAGGGCACGCCTGAAGCTGTCCCTTCTTTCCACTATAAATTTCCCCTAGGCTTCGACTTGCCTTTGAGTCTCTGCCAAAACACAAGCGATGGTGACAGACTTCCTTGCTATAGCAAGCTCAGAATGCAGTCTGTTTTTTTCTCATTTGGTTCATCTTGCACATGCCCAAGACAGAATGTCAATGAGCAGAAAACATCACCAGCATTCGCTTCCTCCCTGGACATCTGCCTCTCCTTTATCCTTGCTGTCTTTGTCCTCCTCATTTTGCCCACGCACGAATATCTTTCCAGTTGGAATCGGTACACATCTGATGACATGTGCAACCTTCAAGCAGATTCATTATTTATCATCCACGTAAGGAAAACCCCTGCCGAATACAAATTCCCCAGTGTGCTGATGGCTTGAAAAGATAAAAAGATAATTCAAGGCAGTGAGTACAAGGGAGAGGTGAAGACGGGAGTTTTCAGAGTAAGTTTTATTGCTGAGTAAAGGACAAGTGAGAAGGTGGCCGTCTGAAGGGCAAGGACATTAACATAGGAGTACAGATTTGCATAAGGGGTGGGGCTAGCTTTCCATTTCATTCCAATTTTTAAGCGTTTTGGATAACCTCCTTAAGGAGCTTGTGCTTCTTCAAAAATTGGAAATTTCAACCAGTTGGAAACGAAGCCTTAGTAGCACTGCAACAACTGAATAAAATTGGGAATAAAAGAAAATTTAACTCTAATTCACTCTACACATAAAAATAAATTTGAGGTGGGGGTGTGGGACACAGCTCAGTGGTGGAGTGTGCGCTTAGCATGCAAGAGGTCCCGGATTCAATCCGCAGTACCTCCATTAAAGGATAAATACATTTTAAAAAATTAACAAAAACAAATTTCAGGTGAACGTTGAAAATAGAAAGAGAGGGTTCTATGATGGTTAAGATGTAGAAAGTCACAACAGAACATGGCTCCCATCGTAACAATGAGAAAACCGACAAAATCATTAACTTTTCTCAAGTCCATCAGAAAGTTGCATCTACACAGCAAACAAGCGATATTATTCAAGATCCTCCAAGGAGAGAGGAGACAGATGAACTATTTCACTTCCGACAGATCACAGAGGGAAGCGGTCATTGTTCCAGGAGCGAGTGTGAAGGAATCTACCAGCATTTCACCAAATTCCAAAAGGCTGGTGGAATCACCGAATTCCATCAGTTTTGAGTGACTGGGTTCCCAGACACAAGGGGTGCTGCTCTCGCTCACAAGCTCTTCCCCATGAAAGCACATGAAAAGATGCTCCACACCGTTAGTCATCAAAGAAACACAAACTCAAACCACAGAGATACCATACACACTCCTGAAAGGGCTATATTTTCTAATAAGAAAAAAGAGACAATTTTTAAAGTAAGACCAAAAAAGGAAGAAGAAAAGAGAAGGGGCTACACAAATATCATTCTTTTTTAAGATACAGTCGCCTGTCCCACCCAGCCCAACACCATTCTGCAGGGGAGCCAATCTCAGCGTTAAGTGCGTTTATACACATACCGTCAGCACCACCGAGGCCATGAGAATTGCAAAGGTGGACAGGTGGCTGCAGCTGCAAATGGTTTGAGTTCCGTTGTAAAAGATGGCGTGGCATCCTTCATTAGACCAGCCCAATGAGATGTCATTCCAGTAGACACAGAGAGGCTTTTTGCTTTCCCCTGTCAACTGGAAAGAGAATTGCTCATTCATGAGACACCATCATTTAAAATCAGAAACTTCCCACAATTTGCAACAGTCAAGATGTGGAAGTAACCCAAGTGCCCATCAACAGACAATTGGCGGGGGAGAGTACAGCTCAGTGTAGAGCACATGCTTAGCATGCAGGATGTCATGGGTTCGATCCTCAGCACCTCCATTAAATAAAAATAATAACAATAAATAAACCTAATTACCCTCTCAAAAAACAAAAACATGGCTTAAGAAGAAGAAATGTGTGTGTGTGCATATATATACAACGTATATATACATATATCTACAAAGGAATATTACTCAGCTATAAAATAGAATGAAATACTGCCATTTGAAACAACACAAATGGACCTAGAGAAGACTCTACTGAGAACACTATACTTAGGGGAATAAGTCAGACAGAGGAAGGCAAATATTCTATGCTATCACTTACATGTGGAATCCAAAAAAGAAATGAATGTATATACAAAACAGAAGCAAACTCACAGACTTAGAAAACAAATTTATGATTACCAAAGGGCAGAGGGAAGGGGAGGGACAAATGCGGGGTATAGGATTAACAGATACAAACTAATATATATAAAATAGATAAGAAACAAAGATTTACTGTATAGTACAGGGAACCATACCCAATATCTTGTAATAACCAATAGTGAAATATAATCTGCAAAAACACAGAATCACTATGCTGCACAGCTGAAACGAACACAATATTGTGAATCAATGATACAGCAATAAATTTTAAAATTTTAAAAAGTAATCAAACCCAAATCAAACCAGAAACTTCCACTCGAGGTCTTTACCATCATGAATGATGATAATATTTTCTGACTTTTGATAGGTACTCTACTGCCAGGATGCAAATGTGTCTTTTTCCTTCACTTTCCTGGACGTTTATAGTTCAAGCGGTAGAGCACATGCTTAGCATACACAAAGTCCTGGGTTCAATCCCCAGTACCTCCTCCAAAAATAAATAAGTAAACCTAGTTACCTCCTCCCTAAAAAATACGGCTACAGGATATACAGCTTCTCAGTCTGTTGAAAGAATGGCTTTCATCATGCAAATGTTTGTGGAGTAGCCATTAACCAAGCACCGGCTGTATTTCCAGCCTCCACGCGCAGTCTCTCAGGCAGAAAGCACCGACTGTGAAAAACAACACTTTCCCACCCTTGGGCTTACAGGTGTGATCATAAGAAACGTCTTGGTGCACAAGCAGCTTGGTAACTGCCCACCTGTGTGTGCAGAAAAGTGAAGTTCACGGGGGTGGCCAGGGAGCAGGTCTTCCGGCACCCCGTCGTGCTGCTGACCACCTTGGAATTCAGCTGAAAGCGATCCACCTTTTCATCGAGAATTAGGTTTTCCTTAGATACAAACGAGCTGTCTAAGAAGGACTCGATAGACTTGTAAGAAATAAAGGCCACGGCACCTGAAATGAAACAAGGAACCCATCAGCCTATGGAGGAAGTGGGGGACGGTCTAGCCAAAGTTAAGGGTTTATCTGGCAAGTCTCTTAGGAGTCAAACACAAAATGTAGGATTCTTTTTTTTTTTTTAATTGAAGAATAGTCAATTACAGTGTGTCAACTTCTGGTGTACAGAATGTAGGATTCTGAATCCTACTTTATTAGACCATAAATCCGTATAAAACAGATTGGGGGAGATTCTGAAGTCTTGCCATTTCCAAGTTGCTAAGTCCCCTCTGCTCATAGCAGCACTATTTACAATAGCCAAATATAGACGCAACCCAAGGGTCCACCCACAGATGAATGGATAAAGAAGATGTGATCTCTCATATGTGGAATCTAAAAAAAAAAGGATACAAATTCTATTTGCAGACTGAAACAGACTCACAGACATAAAAAACAAACTATGGTTACCAAAGGGAAAGGGGTGGGGAGGGATAAATTAGGGGTTGGGGAATAACAGACACACGTTACTATACATAAAATAGATAAACACCAAGGACCTACCGTGCAGCACAGGGAACTATATTCAATTTCTTGTAATAACATGTAATGGAAAAGAATCTGAAAATAAAATCTGCATGTATATGTACGTACAACTGAAGCACTTTGCTGTACACCTGAAACTGACTCAACTCCACTTCAATAAAATTTTTAAAATCGCCCCCAAAAGATGTGATATACATATATACGTGTGTGTGTGTGTGTGTGTGTGTGTGTGTGTGTGTGTGTATGTATATATCTCCTATGTATTCTTAACAAAATACTAATCAGATCTCCAACTAGATTAATCAAACATCCACCCCAGCTGTAAAGGAAAAAATATCTTAATAAAGTGCCTCCAATACTTCCTTTCATTAGTGTAACTTTTTGCTATAAATATTCTCTTAAAAAATTCTTTTTGTAAATAGTATGCCAAAATAAATGAGACGACTTGCTGTCTGAATGTACTAAGCACTGAGTTACTTTTAAGCCACTGCAAGAAATTGATAAACTCCATTTATAAAATCTAAATATAAATTTATATGTACTTATATAGAAATATTACTCAGCCATAAAAAGAGAATGAAGCCTTGCCATTCGCAGCAGCATGGGTGGAGCTGGAGGGTATTAGGCCAAGTGAAATGAGTCAGACAGAGGAAGAAAAATAGTGTAAAATTTCGCTTATAGGCAGAATCCAAAAAACAAAGAAATGAACAAACAAAACAAAACAGAAACACAGTTTTAGACCCAGAGAATAAACAGGTGGCTGCCAGAGGGGAAAGGGGAAGGGAGACACACAAAACAGGTGAAGAGGATTAAGAGGTACAAACTTCCAGCTGCAAAATGTGTAAGTCCTGGGGATAAAATGTACACGAGGGGAATATAGTCAGTAAATTGTAACAACTTTGTATGGTAACGGATCATAACTTGTTTTATTGTGGTGACCATTCATAATGTATAAAAATATCGAATCACTATGTTGTACACTTGAAATTAACAGAATATTGTATGTTAATCATAACTCAATAAAAACAGTAAATTTCCCTTCCCTCCAATTCTAGAGACTTCTAGAGAATGTGAGAAATTTCTGTTACCCTCCATTCCTCCTCCAGTGATGGAGGTGCAGGCAATGTCCATCGACTCCTTTTCAGTCTTTAATTTAAACATCTCATTTTCTGTTCTGCAGCCATTCTTGATGGTCAGTGTTTTGATAACTAAAAAAAAACCCAAACAAAACAGAAAGAGAGTCAATGTGACTATTGGATATCTTTGTAATCAGTTATTTAAAAATATAATCTCATTGTCGATCTCATTAAAAAATGATGAGAGTTGGAGGTTCAACTAAAAACTGGAGCTTGGGTGATGGAATTAGAGTGGACACCTGAGAGTGCTGGCTTACTTGGGGACCCAGTCTCTCATTGGAAGGAACAAATTCAATATGGTGGGGCTGGCATGACCCCCTGTCATCTTTTCTAAACATGAGACTGTTGGGGAGAAGCTGGAATGCTTGTGCACTGTAGGCTGGAATGCAAAATGGTGTAGCCCCTGTGGAAGAGTATGACGGTTCCTCAAAAAGTTAAAAATAGAATTACCATATGATTCGGCAATCCCACTACTCAATCCAAAAGGATGGAAATCAAGATATTAAAGAGATCTGTGCAAGCCCACGTTCACTGCAGCATTATTCACAGCAGCCATGATATGGACACAGCCTAAACACCCCTTGACAGATGAATGGATAATGTGGCATATACACGCGGTGGAATATTATTTACCCTTAGAAAGGAAGGACATTTTGCCATGTGTGACAACATGGATGAACCTGGATGGCGTTACACCAAGTGAAGTAAACCAGCCACCAAAGAAAAAATATCGCATGATTCCACTTATACAAGGAATCTAAAATAGTCACCAAGAAACGGAGAGCAGAATGGTGGTTTCCAGGGGTCGGGTGGGCAGGTGCCTGGGGAGATGGGGCTCAGTGTGTGTGTAGTTTCAGTGATGCAGGATGAGTGAGTTCTGGAGCGGTGCTGTACGATGTTGCACCTATCGTTAATACTGTACTTAAAATTCTGTTAAGAGGGTAAACCTCATGCTAAGTGTTCCTACCACTATAAAAATGCAAAAAAGAATGTAGACTAATGGAAGCAGCTTGGAGAAACATACGCTATGAGGTTATTTATGGAAATTTACAAGCACCCATAGGTAGCACCAGTTACTCCGGGAACACAAATGTGTAATAAAAAATACAAACGCACAGACTCAAGGGACGCAAAATTGCTACTACATGCCTTCGAGAAGGAAGAAAAGAGCATAGGGTGGAGCGAGGGGAAAAGTATTCTGAATTATTCTATAGCCTTCTACTTCGTATATAGAAAATACTGTAGTTAAATACTGTACAAGGCACAACATTCACTCATCCTGGGGGAGATAAAATCTGTTGTTATTTTGTTCTCTGACATTCCCTGGGATATTTTTAACCTAAAAAAGCAGGATGTTGTCTTCTAATTGATGACAGCACCATATTTTTTTTTGTGTCCATGTATTTAGCCATTCATTCATTCATTGGAAAATTACTAAACACTTTCAGGCATCAGGCACTTTATCAGGCACTGTTTAGTCCCTCCCCCCATGGAAACACCTGTCAGCTCTAAAAGCCCAGAATGCTTTATCCCTCAATGTATCCTTGATAAAGATGTGTCCATGACAACCGTACGGTGACTCTTAGACTAAAAGGGACAGTACATACAGCCACAAAAGAGTCATTTTGAAAATAAGTTAGACTTGAATGATGTTTCAGCAGGATGAACTTCTAAGCCTCCTCCAACACAAACTTAGGATTCTAGAGAGAAACAGGATATTTTGCACCAAGTACACACAGGGATCTCGCCAGTGTAAGAACAGAGAAGGCTGTTTCATGCCAGTCGTGGCTTTTGAATTTTATCTCCACCAGCATTTCCTGAACCCAAATTAAATTTAAATGCCAGCCTGAGGATGGATAACCATAGCTTACCCACGAATGGCAACGCTACCCTCTGTATCCCCTCTGTGGACTGGTTGAGGGCAGATTCGTACGCCGCCAGCTGGACTCTGTGAAGATACTGCGTCGCTAAAAGGGCAGTTTCTTTTCTGTTTTTCAAAGATGACTGGGTCATGATGTTGTTGATGTGGCCAATAGAATTAGCTATTTCCTGCCATAAAAAAATCAAGTGTACAGACACAGAAAATAAACTTCTGGTTATCCAAGGGGAAAGCGGAAGGCAGGGATAAATTAGGGGTTTCGGATTAGCAGGTACAAACTATTAGAGATAAAGTAGATAAACAACAGGGTTCTACTGTACAGCACAGGGAACTATATTCAATAGCATAATAACTTACAATGAAAAAGAAGATTAAAAAGAATATATATGTGTATAACTGAACACCAGAAATTAGCACATTGTAAACCAACTATACTTCAATTAAAAAATTATGTATATAAATGTATAACTGAATCTCTCTTCTGTACTCCAGAACCTAGCACTACATTGTAAATCAACAATACTTCAATTTTAAAAAATCATGTGTACAATGTGAAAAAAAATAGTATGTTTTGGCTCAGTTCAACTGACAAGTTTTATTTCAGAAGCTCACATTGAAAAAAATAGTGAGTGTGAAAAATGCCTATTCTTTTGGAAGAAATGGTAGAAGGAAATAGACTACAGATCCAATTTTCCAAATCTTTTTATATACATTTAAAAATTTTTAATTTTAATTTTTAATTTTTTAACTTTAAAAAATTTTAATTAAAACACTTGGGGGGGGGGCGAATAGACCGTTTTTGAAAGCTTAGATAACTGCAACCTTTCTCTGGGGCGACTTCCGTTTCCTAACAGCGGAAGAAGGGGATGAGATGTAGGCGACGGCTTAGGAGCAAGGTGTGAACGTTTACACACGGCAGGAAGGGACTCGGACCTTGTACAGTCATCCCCTTCCAGTGTGAAGTAATTGAGCATTTTAAATCCACCTGTCCTAGATTTTGCCTCTATCTTGTTTCGCCTTTGTGTTTCTTCTTCATTTCCCTGCGTTTGTACTTTCTCTTTCGGCTTTCTGGTAAACCCCAGGGGGACACGCTCAATCGTCATCCAGTATGGAAAGACGTTTATTTTCAGAGAAGAACTAGGAAGGGAGCGCTCTATGGCCAATAGAACTGAGGCAGAAATCTACACGTGGGGATTGCACTTCTCCCGCGATGGGAAGACAGAAGGGAAAAAGGACTGGTCCCACCTACCTGATCGTCAGTTCCCTCAGGGTACTGGAGGATGGAAAAGATGGAGAATTATCTAGCGTGAGACAACATTAACCAAAACTGGGAACGATTTCAAACCTGTAAAGAAATTGTAGCATTTCTATGTTCAAATACATCTTTTATCTTCATTGAACCGGAGGAAGTCGTCTGGCTGATACGCTGGTCCTTAGTGGTGTCCGAAAAGGAAAGAGTACGAACATTTCATCAGTTTTCATTAAGCTAAAAGCATCCAGAGATTGTTCTTAAATTCATATAAGCTTTATGAAAACAGTTGGTCCTGGTGGAGAAATACTCTGGTGTACGTGTGAATGCAAGACTGCAAAATTAAAAATAACTTAAGGGAATTTAACGTGATAAGCAAAGGGTTTGGGAGTATAAACACATGCACACGATGTAAATAGATTTCAATAAATTGTTTTAGGACAAGTAGATGTTCATTTGCAAAAGGTAAATTAGTTCAGTAACTACCTCATTATCCCCAAAAGTAATTTCTGGAAAGCTAATGTCTAGATATAATATAATACCCGGAGGGGAGGGTATAACTCAGGGGTACAGTGCACGCTTCGCAGTCCTGGGTTCAATCCCTAGTACCTCTGTTTAAAAATATCTACAATAAATGTATATAATAAGATATATATAATAAAATCCCAACTATCAGACTAGTCTCTGTTTTCTCACTGAGAAAATTGAAACAAATTAAAATTGGAGGAGGGGCAATTCAAATATCTCAATGCTGGGGGATGGAGGTAAAAAGATCTAATGCCTTTCATAATAATCAATATGTTAAAATTTATTTGTATTTTTATAAAAATATTTTAATATGTTCATATTTCTCTATAATATTTGTATGCAAAATATAATAATTTAGAAATGTTTTTCCACTCTCAGTTTTAATAAAAACAATCTTCATAAGCATAATGATCTTTACTCTTGGCTGTGACTAGAGACACACTATTTTCCAAAAGCACGCGGTCACCTAAACAGCCTAAAAGGCAGCATTTTTAAGTCCCATATGATGTTGAGCTTGGACAATTTAGGCCAAACTACAAATAACTTTTAATGAAGCAAAGGCTTGGATTTTTAAAAATTCATCTTATGGGTGTATGTCCTGATTTCCCTAATATCTTGGTGTAACATATGTTTATTCTGTAAGTCACATTTTAAAGATTTGCTTATAATAACACACAGCAACTTGCAACAGTGAAATTATATCCACCATAAGGATGTTTAAATTGTAGGGGTGCCTGGGGTTGCCTCTTTTTAAATAATTAATCCTGTACAAAACTAGTGTTGACTCAGGACATTTAGTGGCTCCGATCTATTCTCAAATAATACTTTGTTGCTCAAAATGGAAGCAATTGATAAAGCACAAAATATGGAAGGTATATGAGAGGATGTAAAAATATTAAGTATCAGGAAACTTTTTTCCCCCAGAGATCACTTTTTTATGTGTATATGTGGGGGAAGATGCTTTGAACCCTTGTTTTGTATTTCATACTTAGAGAGTATTTTATTTGTAATTATTGCTTCCTTCCACATACTGATGGTGTGCATCATACACACATTTATAAGATGTAAGCTTACCGGTTGGCTATAGTCTCTTGAAAATGTATCTTGGCTCAGGGTAGAGGAAGTAGGGTTGATTCCTATAAATAGAATGAGAGAGCAGAAAAAAAAAAAAGAGAGAGAGAGAGAGAGATGTTTCTTCATGGTCTGAAATTGTGACTTTACCTTAAGAGATGGAAAATTCTCCCCAACTTCCCTCCCAACTTTCTTTCCAAATGGGATTCCTGCTTCTCAGTCATGCCTGCTGGTCGCCCTATGTTTGTTTATTTTTAAAAATTAAAGTATAGTCTATTTACAATATTATATTAGTTTCAAGTGCACAATGTAGTGATTCAATATTTTTATAGATTATACTCCATTTAAAGTTATTACAAAATATTGGCTATATTCGTTGTGCTATACAATATATCCTTGTAGCTTATTTATTTTATATATAGTAGTTTGTGTCTCTTAATCTCCTACCCCTATCTTGGTCCCCTTTTCCCTCTCCCCACTTGTAGACACTAGTTTGTTCTGTATATCTGTGAGTCTGTTTCTGTTTTGTTATATACATTCATTTGTTTCATTTTTTAGATTTCACATATAAGTGCTAACAGAGCATTTGTCTTCCTCTGACTTATTTCTCTAAGCATAACATCCTCCAAGTCCATCTATGTTATTGCAAAAGGCAAAACTTTGTTATTTTTTATGGCTGACTAGTACTCCATTGTGTAAATATATCACATTTTCTTTATGCATTCATCTGTTGATGGACACTTAGGTTGCTTCCATATCTTGGCTATTGTAAATAATGCTGCTATGAACACTGAGGTGCATATGTCTTTTTGAATTAGTGTTTTTGGTTTTTTTTTTTTTCCAGATATATACCCAGGAGTGTAATTGCTGGGTCATATGGTAACTCTACTTTTACTTCTTTGAGAACCCTCCATGTTTTCCATGGGGCTGCACCAATTTACATTCCCACCAAGAGTATAAGGGTTCCCTTTTCTCCACATCCTTGCCAACATTTGTTATTTGTGTTCTTTTGATGATAGCCATTTTGAAAGGTGTGAGGTGATACCTCATTGTGGTTTTGATTTGCATTTCCCTGATGATTAGTGATGTTGAGCATCTTTCCATGTGCCTGTTGGCCATCTGTATGTCCTCTTTGGAAGAACATCTATTCAGGTGTTCGGCCCATTTTTTAACTGGGTTGCTCCATCTTTGGATTTTTCAATAGGAGTCAGGATGACAAGTTAAAATACATCATTGGCAGCCACTAGGGGGAGTCATTGGTGTTACTGTAACAGGAGCTGCGTGTCTGGAAGGGAGTCGTGCTGTTAGGAAGCCAACAGTGTATAGTTAACAATGTGATTTTATCAACAATAATATTATGAGTTCATTCATTTTATCTTGACAATGATTTTTAGAATCAGATGACAAGTTTAAAAAAATGCAATTTGTTGTATGTCCCTTCTGTTACCTGTCTAACATGTTGCAGTCAGCAAAATTTGCCTCCCTCCAAGATGTCCGAGTTCTAATTTCCAGAACCCAGGACTATAGTATCTTACGTGGCAAAAGGGACTTTTCGGAGGTGATTAGGTTGGTGTTGTGATGTGGGAAGATTATCCAGATTATCCAGATGGGTCCAATATTAATACCCTGACACAGGGATTTTAAGAGTGGTAACACTTCCTGGTAGGAATCCGAGGGAGAGATGACTAGGGAGGAATGGCCAGACGGATGCAGCACTGCTGATTCTGAAGATGAAGGAAGAGGCTGTGAGCCAAGGAATGTGGGGAATAAACAAGGAAATGGATTCTTCCCTAGAGACTCAGGGAAGGAACTCAGCCCTGTAGATATCTTGATTTTAGCTCAGTGAGACTCATTTCAGACTTCCACGTGATTTCTTACAGCCCTCAGTAAAATAAGACGTTTGTGTTGTTTCAAGCAATGAGAGGTCTGGTAATTTGCTATGCAAGCAACAGGAAAATCATGCTTATGTACTGGGGATGAAAAACATTGCCTGCCATGTCAGTAAACAAAGGACGCTGCAGACATCAATTGTCAGCCACTACTGCCACCTCTGACCGTGAGCCAGAGGGAACTCAGGATGGTGACAAGCAGGCAGCCCGGCCTCTGCCACCATCCCCAACAGCGCACCCAGACGGAACCCAGGGTGGGAAAGAACAGGGAAAGATACTGGCCTTAGATAGTGGAGGTGCACGTCAAAGGAATCATTTCAATGAGCCCAGACTCTTGCATCTTTCCATACACAGAAAAGGGCTAAATTCTTCAACTTGACATGTCTGGTTTTCTTTAATTAACAGCAATCTTTTGATGTTTCAACTACCTG
Source organism: Camelus bactrianus (assembly GCF_048773025.1). Taxonomy (NCBI): domain Eukaryota; kingdom Metazoa; phylum Chordata; class Mammalia; order Artiodactyla; family Camelidae; genus Camelus; species Camelus bactrianus. Next base: position 27,256,646 of record NC_133560.1, read on the forward strand.
CTCTTTGCTCCTCCCCTGCTTCTTTAGAGGAGTCTTTTAGAGTGTGATCTGAGAGGCAGCATTCCAGGCTTAAGTCCTCAGAAATTCCCCTTGCAGAAAGCTAACTCTCAGCTTTTAGGCTGTGCTTCTCCACCCCGCCCCAGTCGACAATACTAACCAAATTGTTAAAATAAATATTTAATAATCTTGGCCTATGTAGTTACTAAAGTTGGGTTTTTACCTCAGGTTTTAACGTTCATACCTCTTTCAATCTTTCATAGTTGGGAAAGAGATTTCTCAGGATAAGATTTATTTTAACTCAGACCCATGTAGGGGTGTTTGTATATTGCAACATAAGAAGTAATAATAGCGAAAATGCTATGAAAAGGAAAATTTAATGACAGGAAAACAACAGGAGGACACTTATTTTTTCCTAGCACAGGAAATTAAGGAGGAGAAGAAAAAGACATTGTAAGCAACGTATAGCCTAAAAATTTAGGCATGATTTAGATAAAAACAGAAAGTCTGCTTTTTCAGTTGCTGTTTTCAAGCTAGCTCAATGCCTCTGTTTATTTGGTCATTCCTATGAAAATACTCTTGTTTTATTTCACTATAATTCATAGAGGTCATGGTTGCATTGATCTTCTTATATATTATAGAGAAAGAAAACTTTGATGGCTCTAGTTAGACAGGCACACAGTGATCTGGGCAGGGCTCAGCTGGGCAGTTATTCTGGTCTGAGTTGGGCTTGTCTGCTATCAACTGACCTGGACTCACTTATGAATATCTAAGAAATTGGCAGGTTGCCTGAGTGTTGCCTGATTTCAGATGGCCTCACTCATACACCTAGTGATTGGCTATGTGCTCCAGTGATGGAGGTCATGTGTCATAAGGGTGTTTTTTTAAAACTCCATCTATGTGTCTATATCTATATCTATACACACACACATACATACATGCATCAAATAACAATGTTTCAGAACTGAAGAACTTAAAGGTTATTAGAGTAACTGAAGTCAAATTCATAGTGATGAGTTTTCTGTTTGTTGGTTTGTTTTCGTTTCTTTGTTTTGCTCAACTCTTTTTTTAGGAAAATTTTCACCTGAAGGAGTCGTTGAATCTGCCCTGCAAGTTCCAGGGCCAGTAAACCGATTCTTCCCATCCATTGACACAAATCCAGGTTTGCAGACACAAAAGTATCTTCCTGGGACATTCTTGCAAGTGGCTGTAGGTGGGCACAAGGTGGAGTTCTTACATTCATCCTTATCTGTGGCAGGAAAGAGATGAAAAAGGGATCAATGACAGCGCTCTGAGGCGTCTCTCTAATCTGCATTCACATGCTTGTGGCATGTCCACCTCACACCAGTCACAGTCCTATGTATGTCTGGGGTGATCAATTCACTTTAATTTGCTCAAGCCTGTCTTGGTATAAAGTGGAATGTTCTGCATCCAGAAATCCACGAAGTACCAGCCAAACCAAGACTGTCAGCCACTAACAGCACAGTGAACAGGATAATCAGCATTTATTTTCTAATGTTGGAGGCTCACCGTGAGGACAGGGACAAGGAGTCCCTGTTAATGAAGGGCAACTTCCAGAAAGGAAGATCAAAAAGCAGAAGGCAGAAGAGAGTGAATGAGTAGAGATTTTTAGAGAGCAAGTTTAGAAAAGGTCTATCTGGAGAGGTGACACTTAAGACAAAATGTAAGGGGATAAGAAAACACTGTACAAGAAATTCCCAGACAAAAGGAACAGTGATGCAAGAGTCAGGATGCAGAACGGAGCATGCCTGTGCAGAAGAATTAAGGCTTTAGGGATGAGTCCCTGCTTTCTGTGTCCTGATCACAGGTGGTAGGCTTGTGTTTAACAGTGTAAGATGGTTGCAGGAGCTGGCTACAATGCTTAAGAATTACAAGAGTTCTTCAAGGCACAGGTAGGAAGATATAAGTCATACACCTTGACGTTCATCTATGTCTGGGAAGGAGGAAAAACATGGTCATCAGTTCTGAGACTCACCATCTTGAATCAAATACAAGGGATCTACAGAGGTCACTGGTTGTGTGAGCCTCCCATGATTTCTGTAGCAATTCAAATGTATTATCTTGTTGTCTGAGAGGTCAGAATTCCAACATAGATCTCACAAGGCAATCATCAAGGTGTCAATTGGGCTGCATTCCTTCGACAGGCTCCAAGGGAGAATCTATTTCCTTGCCTTTTCCAGTTTCTAGAAGCCACTACATTCCTTAGTTCCTGGCCCCTTCCTCCCTCCTCAAAGCCAGCAGCTGAGCATCACTCAGTTCATTTCAGACTCTGAACTTCTGCCTCCTTCCTCCATGACTTGAGGACCATTGATTACCTGGGTCCACCTGGATAGTTCAGATCATCTTCCCATCTGAGATCCTTAACTTGATTACATCTGTGAAAACCCCTTTTGACGTGTAAGGTAATTGCTATAGGTTGACTGTTTGTGTCCCTGCCCCCAAACTCATTTGCTGGAAACTGAATGCCCAGTGTGATGATATTAGGAGATGGAGACTTTGGGAGGTGATTAGGTCAAGAGGGTGCAGCCCTCATGAATGGGATTAGTGCCTAGAAAAGAGACCCCAGAGAGCTCCCTGAGCGAGAAGGTGCCACCTATGGAACCAGACGTCACGTCTGCCGGTGCCTTGACCTTGGACCTTCCAGCCTCAAGGATGGTGAGAAATAAATGCTGGTTGTTCATAAGCCACACAATCTACGATAGTTTATTAGAGGAGCCCAAACAGACTAAGACAGTAATACATTCACCAATTCAAAAGATTAGTGTGTGGGCGTTTGTGGACATTTCCCAGTTTAGCACAGTGTTGTCACTGTGCATGGAGGCTGTACGTGGATGGAGGGCTGCCTTCTGGGAATCTGAGAATTTCCAGGGAAAGAGAACCCGCAAAAAGTAAGCTGCAGCCATATCCCTTGTAGATACTGAACAAGATAAAGTTAGCTATTCACAGAGGCAGTCTTTAGGATTATTTGACTATATATTCAATGAAAACATCTTCAGGTCAACAAGAGTGGCACAAAATTCAATGCATGGTTCTGAGAATCAAAAAAATCTTATTAAACTAATAATAGAGGGGGAAAGACCTTGAAATGAAAAAGAGTATTTAGCAAAACACAAACCCCCCCAAAAAAACCCGGAAAATGTCTTATTTAAAAATAAATATTAGTGATTTTCCGATTGAAGTCAGATAAATACAATTGGCTACTTGCAGCCATTTTTCCAAATGAGCTCTGAAGGGTCCAGTCAATATGCTGAGAAGACAAAAACTCTCTTTACATAAAAAAAAAAGATATAAATAATCCTTTTTATATGATTTGATTTTTCAATATGAAAAATTTGGGAGCAACATTTGAAAAATCACTACTGTGTTTTAGGAGTTGAGTTCCAGGAAAACACTTAAAAAAAAAATGATTTTCTAAACACCAGCCGTAGCGTGTTAGAAAATATAATGAAAACAAACTCCCATGCACAAATCTTTATAACTTTTTCATGTACTTTTTCCTATAAATATATTCCTATAAATACATATATTTCCTAAAAATACATTTTTTTTCTATAAATATACATTATGCACTGAGAGAGGTTTTTTGAAAACCCCCGGATGCAAAATGGTAACAATAAAATTTTGTATAATCTGTATTTTTTGAATGTATTAGGAAACTGGTGAGAAAATACATTTTTAGTTGAATACTTGAAGATGTGTTTCCAAATGAGAAGAAAAATCATTATGATAAACAGGCTTGCTATGAACTTGTTAATATGGAATTTTAAAGTATTCCAAATTGAGGACAAATCCCCTTTATTTATTCCTGGCTAACATTCCTTCTCCCTCGGTGCTAAAGAGAGTAGATCCAGGCAGCCCCCATCTATTGTTTGCAGATAGCCCATGAGATCAAAAGACTATGTGATTTTGGACACAGAAAACAAACTGTGGTTACCAGGGGGAAACGGAGGGGAGGGATAGATTAGCAGATACACACGACTATGTGGAAAACAGATAAACAACGGGCATCTACTGTATAGCACAGGGAACTGTATTCAACTCCTCGTAACAAGCCATAATGAAAAAGAATCTGAAAAAAAAAAAAGTATGTGTACGTATAACTGAATTGCTTTGTTATACTCCTGAAACAAACTCTGTAAACTTCAATAAAAAATAGGAATTAAAAAAAGAAAAAGAATGATGTAATGAAAAATTTAAAAAGGAAAAAAAGACTGTGATCTGATCAAAAATCCTTGAACTAAAGGATTTAAGGAATCTTTATGATAATCAACAAAAAAATATTATTCAGGCGTAATATGTAGGTCTCCACTCTCAAAGGTCTTGATTTGATCAGTTATTATCAAAATCTGGGTCCAAACTTCAAGTATGTGGGATAAGTTTACATACTTTTCCGAGAACATTCTTAAAGGGCATTCACCTTTGCAAGTCACTCCGATGTCAGTGAAATGTTGTTCCCCGCTGCTTGACTCAAATCCGGGTTTACAGGTGCAAAAGTAGCTTCCCACGGTGTTACTGCAGGTGGATTTCGAAGGGCAAGTCGCGGCATTCAGGCATTCATTCACATCTGTGACTAAGAATCAATAAGAGGTCAAACTGGTGGATTCAGTCCATGTCACCAACCTGTCATGCAGGCGTTCTGTCAACAAATACTGGTGGACTGTGCTGTACATGAGAATTAACACAGCATGGTAAATCGACTATACGTCAGTAAAAACAAAGATCATGAAAAAAATTAAATGGAAAGAAGAGTGCCTACAGGAAAAAAAAAATATTGATGGAGCAGTCGCTCGGTGCCAGGCACTAAGTTTTACTGCTCTCTGACCCATCAGTTGATGAAAGCACTCCAGTTCCTGGCTCCACAGAGCTTACAGTTTTATGGGGGGCATGTGAACAAATTATCTTGTGTGGAAAGGACCGCAAATAAACACAGTGCAAGGAGCCAGAGGCTAAGAGGGAGCTAGGAGGGGAGAGTCCGTAGGAGGATCAGAGCAAGTGTGGTGGAGATGATTTTGTGCAGAGAATGGGAAAATCTGACGGAAGGGTTTTTTGAGCCGAGGCAGAAGCTGTGATGGAGACCAACTCAGAGTGTAGAGCTGGACAGGAGTGAACAGGGAGAGAAGGAACGATCATCCCTGAGTTCAAAATGTAATTTTAAAAAGTTAATGTCCCAGGGCAATCTCCCACTAAATATTCTTGAAAATAATTCTTCCCTACTATTGACAGTTTCCAGTGGGTACCATAAGCATCGGGGAAACAGCACATATTTGAAATGTACTAGGTGTCAGCCATTATGTTCAGTACTTAATTTGTGTGGTTTCCATGAAATCTCACAAAAACTCCCCCAACTATGCAGAATAATTTACTCCATCTTGTAAATGATCAAATGAAAGTAAAAAAAAAAAAATCAGCCTGGAGAAATGCAAATTAAAAATCACAATGAGATCCCACTACTCACCTGCCAGAATGGCTAGAATTAAAAAGACAGACAATACCAAAAGTTTCTGCAGATGAGGATAAAGTTCTGACTTAAAAAAAAATAGAACTAAATATATAAATTCACCCCATGACCCAGAGATTCCACTTAGAGAAGTTTACCCCAGAGAAATGAAAACACATGTCCACAGGAAGACTTGTACAAGAATGTCCATAGCAGCCCCATTCATAATTGTCAACAATCAGAAAGCAAATAGAAGACTCCACCAATAGGAGAATGGATAAACAAATGGTGGTTTACTAACACAACGGAATGTTACTCAAAATTAAAAGGAAAAAAATTACTGGTGCAATCAACCATGTGGATAAATCTCAGAAACATTATGCGGGATGAAAGAAGCCAGGCATGGATTAGATACTCCATGAATCCATTTATATGACGCTACAAAACAGGTAAAGCTAGTGTACGGTGGTCGCCTCCAGGTATACTACCTTTAGGTGGAACGGGCAGAGGTTGTCTGCGAAAGGACGCGAGGGAGCTCTGGGGGGTAATTCTGATGCTCTATATATTGACAGGGGCTTGAGCTGCACAGTTACATGAAGAACTCATAAATAAGTCCACTTAAGGTTTTGGCAATTCATCGTATGTTCTGTTGACTTCAGGAGAAGAAAAAGAAACAGACAGAGAACTCTGTAATTAATCAGGTGCATGATGCCGGGTTTCAGAGTGCATCTAATTCATTCGCTTTCGCAGGATCTTTAAAAGTTTTCCATAAAGATTTTCATAAAATGTTAGGGGAGGGTGGAATGAAGCCAAAATCTGACCTGTCTGAGATGGAATAGCAGGTAAATGGGAAAGTCAGTTCTATCGAACCCTAGAGAAGTTGTTTAGCCACCAGGCAAAAGTGTCCCTCCTATGCTACAGAAGACACAATTGCAAGCCTAAGTTGATAAGGAGTCTTCCAGAGGAAATTTCATAATAGTTATCAGAGGTCTTAAATGTAAGTCCTTCCTCTTTCTGCAGGTTAACTTCAGGAAGTTTAATTTCTAGTGCGTGAACATGTGTACTCAAGAAGGCTTACTGCCCCCTAGAGGGAAACAAGACGTAACCCAAGCACCGATGCCGAGGGGATTCGTTAAATAAACACGTTACAAGTGATGACTCTGCAGTGAGAATTGTTACTTTTTGTTTTCTTTCTGCTGGCATTCTGCACGTACTGGGTCCTGAAAGTTTCCCTGCGGACCCACGGCGTGTGAATTTCTCCTGCTATTGTGATAGTTTGAGATCCCTGCTATTTGAATATGTAAGTTTAGACCCGATCCTGGCCAATGCATGAGGCTTCAGTGGATTTTTCTTTTCTTTCTTTCTTTTTTTCCCCCCCACCTAGGGGCAGGGGCCACTAGAAAATTTTCTTTTTGCCCTTCTGGGTTAGTGGATGGGGTTTTTCTAGTTCACTCTGAGTGAACAGGATAGCCCTTGGAAGCTTTGGAATTTAGAACACCCAGAGCGAGCTCCTCACCTCAAGTCAGCACAACGCTATGTTACTTGTCTTGGAATGAGAATTGAGGATGGAAATTTGAAGAGAAATAACCCCGGAACCAATCCACCTTGGTTCAAAGTTTGCCTTCTCTACTTAGTAACTGTGTTAAATTTGCCAAATAGGTTAATCACAGTGTGTGCCTGCGTGACAGGAGTATCAGTAATTAAACACGAGCACAGCTCGCGCGGCGCCTGTCACAGGGAAAACATGCCAGACGCCTGGTGAGCCTCCCCGCCCCCTCCTTCTCCATCCCTTCCTCCTCCTTGCGTTCCGTCTTTGGCTCCACAGTGAAAATAGAAAACTGAAAAGCAGAAAGCAGCACATGTCTGGCTGACTGTCTACAGACGGTAACGTTAATGTTAAATTTTGCCCAGCATTTCAATGGGATCTTGGGGTGGGGGTGAGGAAGGGGGGTCGTCCACGCCGGCCCAGTCTGCCGTACTCCTTTATACTTCTCTCTGCGTGGGTTTTGCCTAGATTCTTTTTGCGCGGTATGGAATCTTATGCTTCTCTATATTATGAGATTAATATATTCATAAATAAATAGAGAGATGCAATATCATGCTACTCAGCCTCTAACGACAAGACGGCTCACTGATTATTGTCAAGAGAGGATTTTTAGCACATAATAGGTGAAATAAAAGCCCACTGTAGGACACTTTATAAACTGTGACCGCATTCGGTAAAATAATATGTACGTGGTCAAACCTGCATCTATCAAATCTCGGTCTGTATTTATACCTGTTTATATATGTAAAAATGCATGTACATATTTGTGCATATACTATTTAGCATACACAAGCTATTCACACAGAAGTCACAAAAATCAGGAGAAAAATAATATGGAAATAATAAGTAGATGTCACTTTTTATTAGAGCTTTAAAGAGTTTAAATATATACCCATTTATCTACTTATAAATATATGTAATATATGTTTACATATTCCTATGCCAAATATGTATATATTATATATACCTATTTATCTATTTATATATATTTACATAAATAGGTATATATAAAATATATGTTTACATCTGTATAAATATATATAAATTTATATATATTTATATATTAAATATATCAAAATATATAAACATTTTATACATTTATATTATACAGTATACATTATAATAATATAAATAATATATTAATATATTATAATATAAATATATGATTAACATAAAAGTATATTATCATATATTATAATATAAATATATTTTATACATTTATATATTTGATTTATATAAATATAAATTATATTCATATTTTATATATTTTATATATCTATATAAATATATGCAAATAAACATATTTTATACATTTACATGCATAAATAGGTAAATAAGTACATACAGGTATCTATATACACACATATATAGGTATATATAAATAGCTAAATGGGTATATATGTATATAAATGTTGTAATAAAAAGAGTGGTCATCTGTTATTTCCATATAACGTTTCTCCTGATGTTTGTGGATTCTTTGTGTAAATAGCCTGTGTAAGTTAAACAGTAAGGATAAGGGGGGAGGGCGCAGCCAGTGGTAGAGTGTGTGCCTTGCATGCACGAGGTTCTGAGCTCAGGCCCAATGCCTCTCTTAAAAATGAGTAGGTATGGAGAAGACCCCTAACCAGGCGCTTCTGGATCTGCATGCCCTGGGTTCTGCCCACGCAGACCCACGCCTCTGTGACTTCCTGGAGAGCCACTTCCTAGATGAGGAGGTGAAACTCATCAAGAAGATGGGCAACCACCTGACCAACCCCCACAGGCTTTCTGGTCCCCAGGCTGGGCTGGGCGAGTATCTCTTTGAAAGGCTCACCCTCGAGCATGACTAGGAGCCTCTGCACCCCAGCGGCCTCTGTGCCCCTCTGGTGTCAGGGCTTCTGCCTGGAGCCTCTTTCTGCAGTCACCAGGCAGCTTGTTAACCGTCCTGGAGCCCTCTCCCAAGCCTTGGACCAAACAAAAACAATAAAGCTTTATGCAGCAAAAGAAAAACAAAGGTAAACCTAATTACCTCTTCCACAAAAGAACCAAGAAAGACAGAAAGGAAGGAAGGAAAGGAAGGAAGGAAGGAAGGAAGGAAGGAAGGAAAGAAGGAAGGAAGGAAGGGAGAAAGAAAGAAAGAGAGAAAGAGAGAAAGAAAGAAAGAAAGAAAGAAAGAAAGAAAGAAAGAAAGAAAGAAAGAAAGAAAGAAAGAAAGAAAGAAAGAAAGAAAGAAAGAAAGAAAAAGGAAGGAAGGAAGGAAGGAAGGAAGAAAGGAAGTTAGGAAGGAAGAAAGGAAGAAAGAAAGAAGGAAGGAAGGAAAGAAAGAAAGAAGGAAAGAAAAAAGAAGGAAGGAAAGAAAGAAAGAAGGAAGGAAAGAAAGAAAGGAATAGTAAGAATAAACCAATGAAGCTGTTTCTTTTCAAATGCTGTAAGTACAGTGTGGAGAGAAAACTTACAAGGGCTGGAATTACACTTGGCTGTGTCCCTGGATGGCTGCATGAACTTGAGCCAGTGCTCACCATTTCCATACTTCTCTTTCTAGGTGTGAATTTGGGGGACAGCAAAAGTTGGTCTGCTTATCCCCAAACTGCGTTGTAAATAAGTATCTTAGAAACACAAGCTCCATGAGTCATTTCGGATTCCCTCTGCTTGTCACCCACGTACCTTGGAATGAATTATGAATGCTCGTGAAGAAAATGAAGCAGGAAAGCCCTGGGAGAGAAAACAAAAGGGGAATTTAATGTTTTAAGTGTTTTCTGAGGATCTGACTCTCTTGAGACTGACTTGACTTTTTGTTATTCCCTCAAATAGCTCTTGGGTGCTTAGTTCCTCCAAAGGCACGGGGTACGTCCAATGTACTTTTAGCCCTCTAGCGACGGTTTTATCATTTAGAGCTAAAAGTGTTCACAGATCCATAAAAATATTTGAGACCTCATGGGGAAAAATAGATAAAATAGGGGGTAAAATTAGAAAACTGAACATCAATAGATAAATGTTCACTTTAATGCCTGCAAAAGGTAACGTCATGTGACTTAATTAACTGTTGAATTTTTCAGGCATTAACACTTTATTATATTTGAAAATAGAGGGGAAGGGTGTAGCTCAAGCGGTGGAGCGCGTGCTTAGCACGCACGAGGGCCAGGTCCTGGGTTCAATCTCCAGTACCTCTGTTAAAAAATACATAAATAAATAAACTTAGTTACCTCAGCCCACCAAAACAAACAAAAATGATAATAAAAATTTTTTACTTAAAACTTTTTAAAAAAAGAAAAGAATACATAGGTCAGGTTTTCTCATCTGGCAAGTGTTTCATAAAAGTCGTAGGACTTGAACAATTAGATGTGAGTTTATCACTGGCTAGTAAATTAAAAAATAAAGTTATGGAAATAAAATTATGGAAATGCTATATAAAAATACATAGAAAACTATATATACCTCTTTGTATTTATAGTCAAAACCCCCTCCCTCCCAACCATAGCCTGGAATGAGAAAGAATTTTAATATGTTTTATATAATTGGGAGGTTGGGAGCTTCCAAAATCAGGAGCAGAAAGCAACTATACTTTCCCTGGAAGAGAGGAAGGCTCTCTCTCAGTTTTCAGTTCCAACCGCAGGATGTTCAGATGGAAAGAGAAAAGCAGTGCTTTGATGAGCTCTTTGGATGCTGCAGTCAGCTCTAAAACCTGGAGGACACACACTGTGGGAATTCTGGCTTGTCTAAGTAAATGGGTCCCAAAGACGGAGATTCTATCTCAGTTTCAGGAAGAAAAATGAGCGCGGGGCAGCCTTCCATGCCGAAAGTCTGGCCCTGACATAAAAGAATCCATTCTTAGGGTAAAGCGATTCATGTCTTGAAGGGTGATGCCCAGGGGTTCACTTCCATCCAATCCTTGTTTGACTGAATATTAGAGATTGTAGGCTTTGAAAAAAATTCCCATTTCCTTAGGAATCATTCTGAATTACTTCTTCTTCTTAATTCCTCTAGGTATTTCCATAGAAGACACCCCAGCTGTGGTTTCAAAGAACAAAGAAAGTGGATTCCCTCTCCCGGCCCCCCACTGCCCAGGTCACAACGTCGAAAACGAAGTAGAATATGAGAAGCCAAGAGTCCTTGCTGTTTCTAGTTGAAGAGAATAAAATGTTTGAAAGACTTACCACCCAAAGGCAAGAAGTGACTTCTAGCCATGACGATGAAATGGAAGCAAAAATAGGAACTTGCATCGTCTTTTATCTTTCTTTGGTGTTTCTCAAGGAGAATTGGGGATTTTGTAACAACTGCTATGGGAGAGTTTTCTAGTATTGTAATGGGCAATTGAAGAGAATAGCAAATTTTGTCCTTTCCTCTCTTTTCTTTTTTTAATAGGGAAACAGGGCAAGTCTACTGTAGGCAGCGTCTTCTTCTGAAATGCTTAAAAAAATAAGATGGATGAATAGATGGACAGAGGAATGCAGGAATGGAGACACACGTGAAAATGCAAGTAAAGGGCTCATTGTAAGTTCCAGGTGGTGGGTATATGGGAGTTCACTGTAAAATTCTTTCAGCTTTGCCCTATGTTTGCAAATGTTCATAATGAAATATTGTCTAAAAAATCTTAAAGTCAAAAATGCCGATCATAGAAATTTTAGAAAGAAGAAAATAAAAAAAGTTATATCTAATCTCTAAGCTCAGCACTCCTACTAGTATTTTAGAAAAATTTAATTGTGGTCTACATATTGTTTCTCCATCTCAATATTACTGACATTGGGGTCAGATTATTCTTTGCTGTGCGGAGCCGGCCCGGGGCTCCACCCATTAGATGCCAGAAGCACCCTCCCCCAACCCCTGTTGTGACAACCAAAAGTGTCTCCTGACGTGGCCAAATGACCGCTTCTTCTCCTAGTTGAGAACCAGTGTTCTAACTTATAAATGCCTTTCCACATTAAAATGCATATACACTGCAAGAAAGTGATACAATCTTAACTAAAAACCTAAATACGGTTTAAACAAAAAGAAAGACATCTCTATCCTAGGATGAATGCATTTGTCTATTGGACCAAATCTGATATGAAAAGTGAATGAAATTATATTTTGAAACATGGTGCTAGTGTTTTGTTTTATTTTGTTTTGTTTTTGCTGTTATTTTTGTTTTTTGGATTTTGGGGGTTTTTTGCTAGTGGCGGGATAGGACAAAATCCTTTTAAGTTCGTATAAAAAGATTAAATGCCTTAGACTAGCCAAGAAAATTATGACAAGGAAAAACAGTGGGCTTGGGAAGGGTACAACATGTGAAATTGAGGCTATGCAGCACGATTTACAACAGCCAAGACATGGGAACAACCTAAATGTCCATCGACAGATGATGGGATAAAGAAGATGTGGTGTATTTATACAATGGAATACTACTCAGCCATAAAAAAGAACAAAATAATGCCATTTGCAGCAACATGGATGGACCTGGAGATAGTCATACTAGGTGAAATAAGCCAGAAGGAGAAAGACAAATACGGTATGATATCACTTATATGTGGAATCTAAAAAAATGACACAAATGAACTTATTTACAGAACAGAAAGAGACTCACAGACATAGAAAACAAACTTATGGTTACCAGGGGTAAAGGGGGTGGGAAGGGATAAATTAGGAGTTTGGGATTTGCAAATCCTAACTACTATATATAACATAGATACTGTAGAGCACAGGGAACTATATTCAGTATCTTACAGTATCCTATAATGAAAAGGAACATGAAAACGCATATATGTATGTGTAAGTATGACTGGAACATGATGCTGGACACCAGAAACTGACACAGCATTGTAACTGACCATACTTCAATTAAAAAGAAAAGAAATTGAGGCTATGAAGTCATCTTTCTTAAAAGAGCAGAATGTAAGTGAAAGAATTGGATTATTGGAACAAAATGATAGTGGATCTCAAAGGCCAGGCCAGGGACTCCCCCTGGCTCTTGTGGGGAGGCCTCTCCTAGTGTCTGGTCAGCCCTGGCTGGGAATGCCGCCCTCAGCAGAGGTGTAACTTGCCCTGTGTATCTGGCCCTCTAGCCTGGAGCTGTCAGGTCCTGGGGAGAGTGTGTGTCCTCCCACCCTGGGGGCTCACAGGAGCAGTTCTCTGCTGGTGCTGACTGGGTCTGGGAGACAAGGAGGCAGACCCATCAGGTGCAGCTGGCTCCCCCACTGGCTGGCAGAGGGTGGGGGAGGACGGTGGACTAGCTCCCTGCAAGTCCTCTTGGGGACCGTGTCTTGGCAACTGAGAGCAGATTGGCTGACAGCTACTCTGAACCCAGGGAGCAGCTGGGGAGGTGGTCAACCTGCTAGGAGACAGCACAGGGGCTGCACACTCAGAATCCTCAGATCCTGGGGCCATCCTCCTCCAGGCCAGGGGGACTGGGTAGTCCAGAGCTCTGCTGGCCTTGTTACTGAGTCCAAGATCATACTGCTCGCTGCATGACAGGCCAATAAATCGAGAGACTAGCTCTTGGGGCAAGGAAGAGCAACTTTATTCAGAAAGCCAGCAGACAGAGAAGATGGTGGACTGGTGTCCCAAAGAACCATCTCCCCTGAGTTAGAGCTCAGGCTTCTATACTAAAAGGGGAGGGCACGTGGCTGGTTGTTGCAAACTTCTTGGTTTCAGAATCTTTTGTTCTTGCAGCTAGCCATGCAGGTCAGGTCACGATGTCCTTGTAAACCTCCAACAAGATGAATGCTATTCTCACTTCTGCAACTTTTTAATGGAAAAGTGTTATACCTTTAAAGGTCAGAGCCTGGAGAATGGGCTCTTCTATATATTTCAGGCTCGAGGCAACACTCGTCCGTGGAGGTGCAGAGCTACCACGGCTAAGCACAGGCAGCAGAGCACAAAGCTTAGAGCTAAAGGAATCGAGTCATTACGGAGTCAGATTTGTTCTTCCCTGTTACAGCCTGTCTGTGGGCTGCCAGGGGGACGGATCTGGGAGGGAGAGGCCAGTCTGTGGGTGGCACAAGGGCAGGAGGGAGGCCAGAGGCCTGGGCTCATGACCCAGAAGGGGAGGGGACAGGAGATGTTTGCCACCAGTTGTCCCAGTGCCATGGGGGCTGTGGAGTCTCGGGGGAAAGACTGCCACCCGTGGCCAGAAGACCCCTGGGTTCTTCTTGGCATTCATGCTTAGCTTCCACGTGTGGCCAACTAGTGCCAGGTCCGGGCCAGAGACGAGGTCTGCAAAACCAGAGCTGGCTGGAGGCCTCCTCCACTGCACTCCCCTGGCCTCGATGGTACTTCTGCAGCAGCTCCTGCCCCTCTCCCCACAGGCACCGAGTCTATGGGTCAGTCCCATCCCCCCAACCCTGGAATTAACCACTCTCCTGACTTCCACCACCAGAGATTATTTTTGTCTGTTCTTCATATAAAGAGACTCATACCATCCATTGACCTTTTTTTCAAAGTAAAAAAAATTTTTAGTGGGGAGGTAATTAGGTTTATTTATTTATTTTAATGGAGGTACTGAGGATTGAACCCAGGACCTCATGCTTGCTAAGCATGCCCTCTACCACTGAGCTATACCCTTCCCCCAACTCTGTTGTCCTTTTGATCTGCCTTCTTTTGCTAATCATTGTTTGTGAGATTTATTTGTGCTGGTGCATGTAGCTGTGCTTTGTCCTTTTTCATTGATGTGTGGTATTCCATTGCATGATTATGCCATCATCTATTTATCTGTGAATATTCATACATATCTAAAGGTGTAGATGGGTATGCACTTCTCTTGGGGTTGTGCCCAGGAATGAATTTGCATGCACATGAGCGTGCATGCACACACACATATATGTATATATATACAGAAAGAGAGCACAAAATATACATAGATAGGTGGAGACAGAGGTAGAGATGATTACAAATAGACAGAGAAACCATAGAGATATAGTAGATGGAGCCAAATAATTTCTCAAAGTTTTCATACCAACACTCAGTCTTTTCCCACATTTCTTAAATGATCTGCGCCTCCTGCAAAAAAGTGGTGCTTTAATTTTGTGTTATCTGGTTGCTAACCTTGTTTCCTGGACACCGACAGGGGTTACCTCCCAGACTACATTGTTTAGCTCTGTAAGGGTGGAGCCTCAATGCATGCTCTTGCAAAAACCCACTTCCCCCATTCTCTTCCTGTGGGTACTGGGTGCAAACCAGTCATGAATACGTGTCTGTGTTCATTATAATACAGGGCATGAAAGTCCCATTTCCACAGAAGTCATCTTTAAAAACTAGTTTAATTAAAAAAAATAGGATGAAAACAAGTTTTCTTCTGTATAGCAGAGGGAACTATATTCAATATCTTGTAATAACCTTTAATGAAAAAGAATATGAAAATGAATATATGTATTAATATACATGACTGGGACATTGTGCTGTACACCAGAAATTGACACACTGTAACTGACTGCACTTCAGTTAAAAAGAACAGGATGAAATGTTGATACACTCATTAGAAGGGAGCTACATTCAATATCTTGTAATAACTTATAATGACAAAGAAAATGAAAAAGGAAAAATAAATAAATCCATTCATTACACATGTGTAGGTATGTACAGGTGAAAATGTAAGTGCATAAAACAATGCTACATATTGTTCATGAATATGGATGTTTTATGCATGAATATATGTTTAGATGCATACGTGTTTAGATGTATATAATGCATATACATGTGAAATTCAGAAGGGAAGGGTGTATGCTACATAAATAATGATAGTTGCCTGCTTGGAGGAAGGGAAAGAAGAGAAATGGAACTCAGGGTTGGGGAGTTAGAAGGAGTTGCTCTAATTGTAAAATGTTATTCTCTTTCCTTTTCTTTCTTTCTTTTTTTTTAAATTGAAGTATAGTCAGTTATAATGTGTCAATTTCTGGCATACAGCATAATGTCCCAGTCATGCATACATATACATATATTCATTTTTATATTCTTTTTCATTAAAGGTTATTACAAGATGTTGAATATAGTTCCCTGTGCTATACAGAAGACATTTGTTTTTTGTCTGTCTTTATATATAGTGGTTAACATTTGCAAATCTCAAACTCCCAACATAGTGAGAGACCAAAGATCGAGATTTCATAAATATCATTCAGCTGCTTCTCTCTCCTCTTCCTTTCCTCCTCACGCTCTCGCTCTCTCTTCTTTCGTCATTTCTCAAACATTGATGGAGCTCTTAACAAGTGCTTATGTAACAAAAAATACTGCAGGACCCATCAGTGAACAAAGGATGCTGAAGCCATCAAGTCATCAGCCGCTGCCACCACCCCTGACAGTGAGCTCAGGATGCAGACAAGCAGGCAGCCACCCCCAACGGTGCCCCCTGAGGGAACTCAGAATGTGAAAGGACAGGATACTGGCCCTAGAGAGCCAGGTGCTTGTCAAAGGAATGATTTCAATGAGCCCAGACCTTTGCTCCTTCCCATACATAGAAAAGCGCTAAATTCTTTCTTGAGATGTCTGATTTTCTTTAGCTAACAGTAATCTTTCAATGTTCGGATTACCTGGTCTTGGTGGTAAAACTCCTATACATCCTGGTTACAGGGGACCCTGTTTGGGATGGCAGTGGCCAGTTAATTCCGGAACAGATTCCTCCTGCTCCTGCATCTCCCAAATTACATAGAGATTGCTCTGCACATGTGCTACAACCCCCAGGCAGTGGTTGTGGACAAGAGCCCCACGAATGTCTCATGGTCTAACTTCCTCAAAGACTTCCTCTCCTTCTGTAGAATCTTTATCTGGTCTTGGGGTGGAGGCAGAGGAGAACTGACTCTGAGTGGTATTATGTTATGTCCCAGGTCACCTGGATAACTTTTGAAATAAAGGTCTTCCATTTGAAAACTATCATCTGACCCAGCAATTCCACTTCTGGGTATAGAATTGGAAAAAAAAAAAAAAAACCCAAAACAGATATGGAAGCAACCTAAATGTCCATCAACAGATGATTGGACAAAGAAGATGTGGAATATTTATACAATGGAATACTACTCAGCCACAAAAAAGAATGAAATAACGCCATTTGAAGCAAACATGGATGGACCTAGAGATGATCATATTGACTGGAATAAGTCAGACAGACAAAGACAAGTATCATATGATATCACTTATGGGTGGAATCTAAAAAAAAATGATACAGATTCTATTTACAAACCCAGAACAGACTCATGGACATAGAAAACAAATTACACTTACCAAAGGGGAAAGAGCAGGGAGGGGTAAGTTAGGGGCTGGGGAGTAACACACACACACTGTATATAAACTAGACAAACAAGGACCTACCGTATAGCACAGGGAACTGTATTCAATTTTTTGTAATACCAGATAATGGAAAAGAATCTGAAAAGAATATATATATGTATTATATGTAAATGTATAACTGAATCACTTTTCTGTACACCTGAAACTAACATCATAAATCAACATACTTTTTTTTTTAAAAAGAATTTTTTTTTTTAAAAAAGAATGAAATTTTGCCATTTGCAACAACGTGGATGGGCTTGGAGGCTACCATGCTAAGTGAAGTAAGTCACAGAGAGAAAGACAAATACTTGCCACTTGTATATGGAATCTAAAAAATAAACAGTGATTGTAACAAAGAGGAAACAAATCTTCTATTTGGGAGCTCATACAATTGAATATTATTCTGCCTGAAAAAAATAAAGGAAATCCTATTATTTGCAAACAGCATGGAGGGACCCAAAAGACAAAGTGAAAAAAAGTCAGTCCCAGCAGGACAAGTAATTCATGATTCCATTGATAAGGGCGTAACGACAGTCCTATTTAGAGAAGCAGAAACGAAATGGTGGTTGCCAGGGGCTGGGGGAGGGAGAAACGGGAAATCATTCAGTGGGTATAAAGTTGCAATTCTACAAGGTCAATGTGTTCCAGAGAGTGGCTGTATAAGCCTGGTGCCTGTAATTAACAGCACTGTTTTGTAGGCCCAAAACATTTCTAATAGGGTAGATTGTTAAGTGGTCTTATCACAGAGGAAAAAAAAAAAAACCCCAAAGGGATCCAAGGAAACTTTTGGAGGTGACAGATGTCTCCATCTTGGTTCATCAGTTGTCACAAAAGTACCACTCTGGTGGGGGATGTTTATTACAGGGGAGGCTATGCGTGTGTGCAGACAGAGGGCACATGAGAAATCTCTGTACCTTCCTCTTAATTTTTCTGCACGCCTAAAACTGCTCTAAAAAAAACACTTAAAAAAAAAAGTGACCCATAGCCATAGAATGGTAGAAATAATACACTGATTTTTGTAGATTAGTATAGTTTTATTATATATTCTGTCCACCCTCCTAAACATTATATGTGGGAAAAACGTAGAATAGGAACATAAGAAACAGTATTTCTTTTAGCAATGAGTGCGTGAAAGAACGAACCTCATCAGTTCTGATTACAGACACACACCCTACTCAAGTCACATCAGCCTTTATCAGCATATACATTAGGGTCATCACCCTGGCCATGATGATAACTTGCAAGATGGTTTTCGACAGCTGGTGCTACACTTTTTAGCACTGTAAGAGAGGCAAATTTAACACACACACACACACACACACACACACACAGCAATTCTGTGAGGCTTTGATAAAAGAAGACAAATTTAGATTGTAAATAGAGTTAAGAACAGGAGAGCACGTCCAGACTACGTGAGCAAGTGGCTACAGAAAAACTATACATCATTCAGTTCTTATTATAAACTGTTTTTTAAAAAAAAGAACTGCATTTTTTATCCCAATCTTAAAGCTGTTTTGCTTGTTTTTAATCCCAATCTTAAAGGTTTTTTTTTTTTTTAATTGAAGGATAGTCAATTTACAACGTTGTGTTAATTCTGGAGAACTGCATTGTCCTGAGTAATGGGAAAAATTCACGTCAAATACCTCAGTGACGTGCCACAGATGTGTAAATTTCACACTGTAGATAACTTCAAGTTCTAATATTATGCGAGTAAAATGTAAAAGTAATTGGAGACACTCTTTGCTAGGAGTAGCAATGATGTCAGTATTCGGTATTTCCCAGTTCCTCAAAACTGCGCAAATCACAAGGTCCTACTGTACAGCACAGGGAACTAGATTCAATACCTTGTATTGGCCTATAATGAAAAAGAATATGAAAAGAAATATATATAAATGAATCACTATGCTGTACACCAAAAATTAACACAACATTGTAAACTGACTATATATACTTCAATTAAAAAAAGAAAACACTGTGCAAGTCAGCCAATCAACCAGTGCTTTTTAAAAAAATTCTCTCCCTTATATTTTCCTCTTGAGTCTCCAGCATCAAAGACCCACCCTTCTTCAAAGGATCAGAATATCTAATTTACAAGCAATAAGGGAGAACAGAAAAATACACCGAGGAGCTGAAACTCGTGCTAAACCAGACAAGCATGTTGGGAGAATCTGTGGGCAGAGAGCCTTAATCTTTTTTAAAAAGGAAGAAAACAGTTTGCTTCCACAAAAAAATAAGCTAAATATGTAACAAGTGTGAGAGTCTGAGTCAAGATTTTATGACGAAGTTTCACAAGCCACGTTAGAGAACGAAAACATAATTTCTGTCCACACAGCCAGTGTGTGATGCAAAGTTCTCCAAACACATTTTAACAAGTTGCTTGATACTCAGTCTTCCTTTTTACCACCAGGGAAGCCAGGTGATGAATCCGGAGCATTTGTTAAGTTACGTTATGAGGATCCATTGCTGCTCTTCCCAGGAAAGTCCACCATTTTCACCATCTTCACTTGGGAAATTGACAGAAGGGAAAGAAAACACGTTACAAGTGTGAAAATTATAAATGAAATAAGAAGTGAGCCGGTGTTTGCCAGATTAAAATCTAAGAGCCATAGAAGTTATTGCATCAAACGATAATCTGCAGCAGGTTGCAAGGAATTTGGCTGCTACAGTGATAACCCATGGGGCCCTTGCTTGTGTGGGAATTACTCCGTTTCCATCTTTTCACGCATTCTGAGCTCTCTGAAGGCAAGAACAGCCTCTGCCCCTCATCACTGTCCTCTCAAGGCTCAGGACGATGCCTCGCACAGAGAAGGCTGTCCCTGAGTACTTGTTACCAGATCAAATGCTTTCAGCCTCTTCACTGGACAGACGGCACCGAGGACCCCGGAGCTGAAACACCTGCTCAAGGTCAGGGAAAGGCAGGCTTGCTGGGCTGAACTAGAAGCATTTCACTTGCAACAGCTTCCGGCTGGTGAGATCCATTCTCAGCGGAAGGACCTCCCGTTGGAGTCCTCTCTCTGTATGCGACTTCGCCTGCACTCTGCTGTCCCCTAAACCGCACCGTTCCCAGTTTGCTGCTCTAGCTTGTGCACATAGATAGCAATGCATTCATTCTTAGCCTCTGATTGACACCATTTACTCCTCACTGACCTTTTTCAAAGCCTGAAACAGCAAAAGTGGGAGAAATGCTTGGCCAATCGTTGAAGGACTCAGGGTCAAAAGATAAAAATGTACCTCATGTAGAAACAAACTCGCATGCGTGGGTTTCAGGCATCCCAGCCTCCTCGGCTTTATGAGAGAGCCGGGGACAGAAATACCGAGCGGGGCGCACACGCCGTCACTGCCCATAGCCTCACTGCGGAGACTGCAGTTTTACCCAACTTTTGTTATTTTTGTTGCTTTTATCTAACAAAGACTTACACGGCTCCTACGGTGTGCCAGCGTTACTCCACCTGCTTTCCTAGTGTTAAGTCATTTCATTGGAAGATTTTAATCTTCAGGGAAATTTTTGACTCCCCAGGATTTAGCACAATGCATGGCTATTTTATATATATATCTGATTTATTTATGTGTTCTTGGATAATTTGCCTCAAAGGAACCAAAGCAACAGATTCCACTTTCTGAAGGCTACAGATTGAATAATTAAAATACAGATGATGTAAAAATAAAGGTTAACGCTTTGATTAGGGAGGGGTCGATGAACAGATATGAGATAAAGCCACTATATTAAACTGTTATGAACTTTAAGTGGTGTATATATGGGTGTTCATGGTGGAATTATTAAAACTTTCTCTGCATTTGAATTTTTTCATAGTAAAATATCGAGGGACCAGGAATGGCATCTATGTTATGTCCCTTCCATGGCTGCTGTCTTGAGACCCAATCTCTCTTTTTAAGAAAATTTACAGATCAATTTTATTTGAATCCATCAAGGTTAGTAACCATCCTGAACTTGCGAAGAAATTGCACTTAAATAAGAAATTTTTCTTTAATGTTTCTGTTGCTCATGGCCCTCGGGTGTCTGCTTTTGTGAACCAGACCAGCTCTAGGTCATCGGGACGTAAAGAGAAAAATTCCATGTTCTGGCCCCCAGAACAGCTCACAATGACATGAAATAGGAAAGCAGAGTTTTGCACAAGTGATTCTGGAAAGATTTATCCTTGGTTGATGGTACTGGTCTGTGAAGACCACTTCTTTCTTGAAAAGCAAGGACCAAGATTTCAAATGAATGAAATCACAAGGGGCAGACACGGGAGGCGGTGGGAGATGAGAGGAGGGAGAATCCTACCGTCCTGCTGCGGGTGGTGGAGCCAAGCAAGTCGTAGCTATCAGTTTCTGTCCTCTCCTCCATCTGCTTGAACCATTTTCTGTATTCTCCTCGAACCCGAGCACGCAAGCACATAGAGGTGGGCATCGCTTCTGGGAGTGTGAGTTAGAGATGAGAGCTATAAAGCAGCAGCTCGGAGACGTGCGTTCCTGCCTCCCCTCTCTCAAAAGTTCCTTAGGTCACCTTTGCAATCTCCTTCACTGGCCATAATGGCCCTCCCATAAATGTTTTCTAAAATGCATTTTATTGTCAACTCCTTTTTCTTTTTTTTTTCCTATAGTTTTACTGTGGTAAAATATACATAACACACAATTTGCCATTGCAACCATGTTTGAGTGCACAATTCAGTGACATTAATTACATTCACAATATTGGGCAACTGTCATCACTATCTACTTCCAAAATGTTTCATAACTCCTGTAACCATTAAGCAATAAATTCCCAACTCCACTCCCACAGCCTCTTGTAACTTCTCTCATTTTTAATTTTTTTTTTGAGGGGAGGTAATCAGGTTTATTTAGTTACTTATTTTTAATGGAGGTACTGGGGGTTGAACCCAGGACCTCGTGCATGCTAAGCATGCGCTCTACCACTGAGCTATACCCTCCCCCCACTTTTTTTTTAATCTTTCAAAATTGGTTTTCTTTCTTTCTTTTTTATTTTTAAATTGAAGTATAGTTGATTTACACTGTTGTGTTAGTTTCAGGAGTACAGCAAAGTGATATATATATATATACACACACACACACACACATACATATATATATATTCCTTTTCAGATTCTTTTCCATTATAGGTCATTACAAAATATTGAATGTAGTTCCCTGGGCCATACATTAAGACTTGTTTATCTATTTTTTTTTTGTAATTTGTGTCCGCTAATACCAAACTCCTAATTTATCCCTCCCCCACCTCGTTCTCCTTTGGTAACCATAGGTTTGTTTTCTATGTCTAAGAGCCTCTTTCTGTTTCATAAATACGTTCATTTGTGTCATATTTTAGACTCCATTTGTCTTTCTCTGACTTACTTCACTTAATATGATCATCTCTAGGTCCATCTGTGTTGTTGCAAATGGCAGTATTTCATCCTTTTATGAGGCTGAGTAATATTCCATTGTGTGTCTACACACACAGTGCATTATATATATACACCACATCTTCTTTATTCACCCATTGGTGATGGACACCTAGGTTGCTTCCGTGTCTTCGCTATTGTACACAATGTTGCTGTGAACATTGGGGTGCATATATCTTTTCAAATTAGACTTTTCTCCAGATATATGCCCAGGAGTGGGATTGCTGGATCATTTGGTAACTCTATTTTTAGTTTTTCAGGGAACCTCATACTGCTTTCCATAGTGGATGTACCAATTTACAATCCCACCGGCAGCGTAGGAGGATTCCCTTATAGGACCGAGTATTTTTTATCCTTTTGGATCTCATAAAATTACCATAATGCTAGGAAGTTATCAAGATAAGTACAGTGTAACATTACCATAGCCTTTGGAAACTAAAGACCAGGTCTAGGGTTATTCAAAAGCATAACTGAACATTGGTGTTAGTGTTTTAAAACACATTTAAACTTAACAAGTTTTGTAATAGTTGTATTTGTGTGCATTTTGCCTGCTGTTTTATTTTTCATGGTTTCTAACAGGTTAATTGCCTTCAATTTGTAGTTGTATTTTAAATTTAAATTGTAATGAAATGAGGAAAATTAATTTACTTCAATTTGATGACTAGGTAGATATGTTTAATAATTGAGCATTAACTGCATTCCAAGTAGTGCTTTTTAAAAATTAAAAAAAAAAATGGGGGTGGGGGCAGGGGAAGATAATTAGGTTTATTTATTTATTTATTTTTAGAGGAGGCACTGGGGGTTGAACCCAGGACCTCGCGCATGCCAGGCATGCGCTCTACTGCTTGAGCTACACCCTCCCTCCCATGCAGTGCTTATTTTGGTTCTTTACACCTATAATCCCATCGCACAGTAAAACATCTAATCCATGAATCCCAATGCAAATTGATTGCAAAGAGAAATGGAAATTTTTATTAAAAAGCACGCACAAGCTCATGAAGTCATTGACTGTGATCTCGGAGAGTTGCTTAAGACACAATAGACCAGGGGTCAGCAACTTACACACCCAGGCTCAATGCACGCCACCACTTGTTTTTGCAAATAAAGTTTTATTGGCACAGCCTTGCCTGTTCATTGATATATTGCCTATGGCAACTTTCATGCTGCAAGAGAAGAATGGACTCAGAATGAGCTCTCACAGAAGTCTCATTGCCTGGAAAGTCAAAAATATTTACTATCTGATCCTTTAAGAAGCACTTGTCAACCCTTCTTAGAAGCAAATAAGAATCTGGCAAATTACACCAGATCATTTAAGAAGTGAAATTCTAAAAAGAATCATGACAAGATAGACATGCTAAACAAAAAGTTAAAGACTATCAAAGGATTCAGAGACCATTGGAAAATTAATAAATCCCAAAATGCTTATGCAAAACCGCAGTTTGCAAAAGTTGAGCATCACATTAAAAAGATTGTATCATTACTCCCGCATCATTGCATAAAATTACACCCCTCCAAAATCAGCATTCAATTAATTCCCTTTTCATCTTAAGAATTAGCTCAGATTTAAACTCAGTTTTCAAATTTAACAACCCAAACTTATTTCAGAGTGTAGGGTTTTTTCCCCCATGATAAAGTCTTTTTCAGTATTTTCCAAGTAAAAGGCTTTTTTTTTTTAGTATTTACTAAGTTGTCCCCATTTTTTATTCTTTTCTTGTCAGATAATGTGGACTTTATGTGGCTCTAGTTAGTTTCTGCTATTTTGGTGCAGATTCAAATGACTGGAAGTGATACAGGAAAAATGGGATGATAGGATAGGATGGCTATGTCCCAGGCCCCAGGAGAGTCCCTGGGACACGTCCCAACAAGTGAGGGTCCTTGGCTTCTCACAGGAAAGAATTCAAGGGTGAGACATAGTAGAGTGAAGGTAGATTTATTCAGAGATACATACTCCATAGACAGAGTGTGGACCGTAGAAGGCCAGAGAGAGTGAATACAAGGTGCAGGGCTGTTAGATTTGGGGCTGGGTAACTTCATATGCTAACAAGTGGGAGGATTACTCCAACTATTTTAGGGAATGGACGGGGATTCCCAGGCATCGGGCCACCACCCGCTTTTGACCTTTTATGGTCAGCCTCAGAACTGTCATGGCAGTTGTGGTGTGTCATTTACCTTGTTAATATATTACAACGAGCATATAATGAAGCTCAGGGTCTACTGGAAGTCAACTCTCCCGCCATCTTGGGTCTCAAGGTCTACTGGGAGTGGAATCTTCCGCCACCTTGGTACTAATTGCTGTGTTATTCCCCTAATAGATGTGCCCTGCCACCTTCCCTCCTGTCTCAGAAGCAAGAAACAAGTGGTACCCAGGACAATTATAAAGTATGGAAGAAAGAGCCCCCACCCATCCCCCAAGAAATAGAAAAACCCAAGAGAAAAGAAAATACTGGTAAAAAGTGAGACACCCAGAGGCAATCAAATGGCTAGACAGGCAGATGGGTTTACCTTGCGATTGAGAAGGCAGTAGACCAGGAAGATGGAGACGCCCTGGAGAACATTGATGATGGTGAAAGAATAGGCAATCACCATTCTGATGGGGTCTATGATTTCTTCAACCAGAAAGAAGCCAAGGCCCCAAGAACAGCCCAAAATGAAGAGCTGAGCAATGGCTTTAGACGTCAGCATCCTGCCAAAACCAAGACGGAAGGGTGTCATCCATCACAACTCCGAGCTTCATCTCAGTACCCGCATCACACGATACGATGCTTTTCTACTTGCTTCGAGGCTTGGGTTGCCTTAGAATGTCAGACTGTTAAAGATGATTACTATTGGCAGGAATATTAAAGAGATTAACTGGTACGTCATGCTGGCATATAATGGATAATATATGTTGAGTACGCATTTTCAGAAGGTAATACGTACATGCAGAGACATACATATTTGTGTTGGGTATAATGAAGTCGCTTCTGTTCTAGTGTTCATAATATTAACACAATGGCTTTGTATTATAATTATATACTATAAGTGTACTAACTATGTCTTTTATTTCTATTTTATTATTTTTAAAGTTTATACTCTGTTGCTTTAACAGCGGGTCTGCCCTCGAGGGGCTGCCCTTCCCTCCTGGGGCTTAGCCAATGCAGAGAGAACAAACAGCTCAGCCACTTGCATGCCTTTCAAATGCAAATAAACCAGTCCAGAGACCACGGCCTCACCCACCTCCTTTGTCCGGCTCCCGCAGTCCCAGGCACTGTCCTGCTGCCCTGATCGTCCCAGAGCCGGGCACCAGACAACTCAGTTCAGCCCCTGCACCCCACAGCCTGCTGCAATGATTCTAACCAGCCAGTGCTACACCTGCTTCCCCTTCCTCGTCCGTCCCTTCCCGCAGACACCACAGTAAAGGCTCTTGTCCACAATTTCTCCTTCTCCCTCGCCTCCTAACAGACTCTGGTGCTTCCCCAGGTCCTCCCAGCGTAGCACGCCCTTCCTCTTGGGATCTGTGAGTATAACAAGCTATCTTTTCAGTGCAACCATCTCCTGATCGGTTGTCCTTACTGTACTTAATAAACATCTGTATACAGCAATAAGTTAACACAATCATATTAATTACAATGTATATTTCATAATATTAAGTACTGTGGAAATACATCCTCGGAGGTTCAGATAGTTTTCCCATGGACCATACAGTTCTGTGAATGAAAGAAGTTTCCTGCCATATCAGCAAACAAAGGACACTGTGGTCATCAAGCCAGCAGCCACTGCAGCCGCCCTGAGGGTGAGCCCCAAGGGAACTCAGGATGGAGACAAAGGAGCTGCCCACTGCCAAGCCCGCAGCCACTGCAGCCGCCCCTAACAGCGCACCCTGAGGGGTCTCAGGGTGGGAGAGAACAGGATGCTGGCCCCAGCTAGCTGAGGTGCACGTCAAAGGAACGATTTCAGTGCTCACAGACTCTTGCATCTTCCCATTCATAGAAAAGCGCTAAATCTTTTGGTGTTCTGACCACTTGATCTTTGTTGAGAAAACTCCTGTACATCCTGTCTCCTCCCTTACCTCTTCAGAGCAGTCCCTCAGAGTGATCTGGTCTGAGAGACTGCCTTCTGGGCTCATGTCCTCAGTTTTGTCCTCTCTATAAAACATAATTCTCAACTTTTAGGTTGTACTTTCTTTTTTCTCAGTCGACAGTTTCCCAAATCATAAAAATGGGGCAAACAGCACAGGCATTATTCCCCTAATTCAGGGTTTCTCAACCTCAGTGTTATTGACGTTGGGTAGGGGGAGGAGCTGTCCTGTGCCTTATAGGATGTTTAGCAGCAAACCTGGCTTCCCTCCACTAGATGTCAGTAGCACCCATCCCTTCATCCCCCATCTCGCGTCAGGGCAACCAAAAATATCCCCAGAAAATTGCCCTAACTTTTCACTGCTCTAAATTTGTACAGTGAAAATTTCTAAGAAACAAACAAACAAACAAAAAACCCCTTCCTTCCTTTGCATTTTCTGGCTCTATGCCTACTTACCTTGTGTTCTGCATTCTGGAAACTTCACTATTAAGAGAACCAAGATGGTATCTTAAAATCCACAGGGTGGTTAGACAGAAGGACAAGATGATCTGTAGAAGTGACATGAAGGATGGAGCTTAGCGTAGGCTCATACCCAATGCTTCAATAAGAAACGATATAGAAATTTATTCCAGAAACATACAATATGTGCTTAAGATTTCTGAAACTCCCTGGATGTACACAGTGATTCTTTAAACTCGCTTCCTTTTCTTTCTTTCTTTCTTTTTTTTTCCTGATCAGAGAAGTAATACATGGTCATTATCAAAAGTCAGAAAAATGCAGAAAAACATACAGAACTTATCTGTCCTTCCATACACAGAGAGAAACACTATTTTCATTTTGGTGTTTTATCTTTTCAATTTTTCTTTTTGTCATTGTTATTCTTTTTACATACTAAAATGTTTTAATTATGTACTAAACATTTTTGCATGACCATTAAAAACCCCCAAGATCGATGATCAAATTCTGTCTGCAAAACACATTCTGTTAAATCATAGATGAAATTTGAATAAGGTCTGGAGTCCAGTCAGTATTATTGTACCAAAATCATTTTCCTGGTTTTGATACTGTGCCACGGTTATGCAAAATGTTACCACTGGAGGAAGCTGGGGGAAGGGTACCTGGCACTTTCTGTACTGTTTTTGCAACTTCTTGTGAGTCTTAAATTATTTGAAAAATGAAAAAAACAACAAGTGTTAGCAAAGATGTGGAAAATTGGAAACCTTGTAAACTGTTGGTAGGAATGCAAACTGGTGCAGCCGCTATGGGAGACAGCGTGGAGGTTCCTCAAAAAATTAAAAATAGAATTGCCCTATGCTTCCGCCACCCCACTTTTGGGTATTTAGCCTAAAGAACTGAAATCAGAATCTCGAAGACATATTTGCAGTCCCATGTTTACTGCAGCACTATTTACAATAGTCAAGAAGTGGAAATAATCTCAATGTGGATTAACAGATGAATGGATTAAGAAAATGTGATATGGACTGAGATAGATGATAGTAGACAGACAGACACACACACAGTGGAATACTATGCAGCGTTGTAAAAGACAGAGATCCTTCAGTATGTGACAACAGAGACAAGCCTTGAGGACATGATGCTCAGTGAAATAAGCCAGTCACAGAAAGACAGATACTGTCTGAGTCCACTTATACAAGGTATCTAAGATAGTCAAACAGAAATTAAATTCACAGAAGCAGAGAGTAGAATGGTGTTTGTCTGGGGCTGGGGGGAGGGTGAATTGGGGATCTGTATTTCAATAAGTAAAAGGTTTCAGTTATGCAAATTAGTAACTCCTAGAGATCTGTGGTCACGTCTAAAGTTAATAATATTGAGGAGGGTCCAGTCAGGGGCAGAGCATGTGCTTAGCATGTCCGACGTCCTGGGTTCGATCCCCAGCACCTCCACTAAAAAGTAAATAATTAATAAATAAATAAATAAATAAATAAATAAATAAATAAATAAATAACCCTAGTTACCTCCCCACCCCCTACAGTTAGCAACAGTGTATTGTACACTTACATTTTTGTTAAAAGGGTAGATCTCCTGTTAAATGGTCTCACCAAAAATTTTTAAAAAGCTGATTGGCCTTGGCCTAAAATCTTTTTTTTTTTAAGTCAAAGCATCAGTGATGTAAGGAAGGTAAATGTCAGAAACTTCAATTCATGGAACATCTCAGTTTTGATTCAGTCGGGTTCTGTGGGATTCTTTCCACAAATAAAAAGGTTTATAATTCCTTGGCATGTGCTGTCTTAAGAAGTCCAAGAATGCACCAGGAAGTTTAAATAGGTCTTTTTCAAAGTATCCCTCTACCACATCAACTAAATTTGGTATTTTTTATATCCAAAGTAAAAGGAAAATTAGAAACCTACCAAAATAATAACAAAAACTGGTCCCATAAAACTCCAGAGAGAACTTCTGTGGAAGTTAAGCCAGCAGCTGAAAGGAAAAATAGATCAACAATTTCCCATCTCCTCATAAGAAGAAGCAAATGCAATGAAACTTCAAAATAATGCTTTCCTAAAAAACTATGAAGACGAATACATGTACGTATATGTGTGACTGGGACATTGTGCTGGACACCAGAAACTGACACACTGCAACTGACTGTACTTCAGTGAAAAAGAAAAAAGCTTTCCTAAACTGAAACTTATGAAGAAACATTGGCACAGGAACTGGGTCAGGGAGGAAGAAATAATAATAATAATAGTAGCAACAGTAACACTAAGGAAAAGTTAGTGATTAACGTTCACTGAAGACATATTATGTTCTAGGCGTTGTGGACCGAGCCATTCGATTAAGCATATAAGATCCACTGAGAGTTGCAATGTCATTATATTATAGAATTCAATGGCAATCAGAGCAGTGGTTTTGAATAGACCATAGTCCCTCAACCTTGGCTGATGGTTCTTCATGGTCAGGCTGCCCTCTGCATTACAAAATGTTTAGCAGCCTCTCTGGCCAACCCCCCTCCCAAGTTGTGGCAACCAAAAATGTCTCTGGACACTGCCATATATCCCCGGTGAGGGATAAAATCACCCCTCGCTGAGAACCACTGGGATAGACCACTAACAGGTTTTTACTAACAGTAATATTTAGATTTAACTCTGACTTTCATCCATAAACGACAGTGTGCTTTTTCTCCAGTTGGGACTTCAAAAATAAATTGCTGATTGCTTGCTTCAGTGGATAGTCTTTTGTACATTGTGTGTTTTCCGAATGTTACCTCAACCCTCAACCCAGGAGTGCTCAGTTGTTACTAAATGTAATCTTTCAAATTAAAAGAAATTAGGAAAGAAGTAAATTTGCAGGTGTGGTAGACAGAATAGCGTGACCCTCTCCCCACCCCAAGGATGTCCACGAACAAATCCCCAGAATTTGTGACTATGTTGCCCTATGCAGCCAAAGGAACCCTGCAGGTGTGATTGAATTTCCAGACCTTGACATGGAGAGGTTATCCTGGATTACCTGAGTGGATCCAATGTAATCACAGATTTCCTTAGAAGTGGAAAGGGAGGCAGAAGGAGATGTGAAGGATGGGCACAGAGATGCAATGGTTTGGCTTTGAAGACAGAGGGAGGGGGACACCAGCCAAGGGACGCCGGCAGCCTTCGGAAGCTGGAAAAGCCTTTCATACAAAGAAGAAATGGACTTTCCCCCTCGAGCCCCCAGAAGGAATGCACTTTTGATTTTTAGCCCAGTGAGATCGATGTTGGACTTCTGATCTACAGAACTCTAAGGGCATCAGTTTGCACCATCCTAAGCCACCAAGTTTGAGCTAATTTCTTAGCACAGCAATAGGAAACTAGTACAGTAAGACATACAAAAAATGAAGTAACATGTGACATTGAAAGTTTACCTCTCAGTGGCGCCTCCGACCACACTACTTAAAATACCACCCCACTGCTATTCTCATTTCTTTGTTTGCTTCTCTTCAATGGTACCTAACATTATAGGGCATGTCTATTTGATTATTGTCCGTTTTGCTTCCTGGGGCACCCACAGCACCTTGAACGATGCTGGTGGCAGAATTTTGATACATATGAATTCATACGGAGATGATCACTTCCTCATTACAAAGTCATCGTGCTTACTGAGTTCGTGTCCCACACCGACAGCCACAGCTGCAATCACCGCTGGGGTCCCATAGCCGAAAGGGTACAGGAACCTCTTCTTGAACTTCCCCGCGCTGGTGTAGTTGGCCACCGTGAGGTTCCTGACGGTGAGGAAGAGGTGGAGCCCTTCGAGGAGCATCCAGTGAAGGAGGCCAAGTAGAGGTGGTGCAGCCCACCTGCAGTGACGGAGCACAGCACCTGGAGGGGAGGGGCGTTTGAGGGGACGTGGAGAGCAATGCCCATCATTCTTTGGGCAAATGGGATACAAGGTCCGTAGAACATAGTGGTCCAGAGCAACATGCTTAGATTGAGTTCTTGCACTTCTTAGAGTCAGCCTACAGGTTTCAACCTCAAATACTCACAGAGGGTCAGGGAGGCGGAATATATTTGAGAAGCAGACTAGATTTAGGGGATAGGCACTGTTTGAAACTGTGCTCCATGACCCTTCTTAAAAGTGAGACAGGAGGGAAGGGGGCAGGGCACAGCCATTAAAAGAATGACAGAGCAATTAGCACCAAGACAGTGGAATATTCAACTCCCGGTAGACCTTGAACTTTAATATACACTCGTTGAAATACAAAGCTGATAAAGGGTCCCCCCACAGAAGCCAGGACAGCTTCAGGGATGGCCAAAAAAGGTCAAAAAGTGGGCGACAGCCCTTCCCCAAGGTAGTTGAATAAACCTCCCATTTGTTAGCATATGAAGCTACTGACCCGTAAAAGCTTCTAATCCCGCATCCCAGAGCCACCCCCCCCTTCTCTCTCTCTCTGCCTTTAGAGAAGATCTGTGTTCTGTCTATGGAATGTGCATCTCTCTGAATAAATCTACCTTTTCTCAACTATGGTTTGCTCCTGAATCCTTTCCTGCGTGAAGCCAAGGACCCTCGCTTGACGGGGCACATTCCAGGGACTCGCCAGGGACCGGGGACCGGGGACCTGGCCGTCCTCTCTCGCCCCGTTTTTCCTGTATCAAAAGCAACTGTTGTTGAAACAGACTTGCAGACATAGTAAACAATCTTATGGTTGCTGGGAGTGGGAAGGGATAAATTTGGGAGTTTGAGATTTGCAAATGTTAGCCTCTGTATATAAAAATAGATTTAAAAAACAAATTTCTTCTGTATAGCACAGGGAACTATTCAATATCTTGTAATAACCTTTAATGAAAAAGAATATGAAAACGAATATATGTATGTATATGCATAACTGGGACATTGGTCTGTACATCAGAAATTGACACATTGTAACCAACTATACTTCAATTTTTTTAAAAAAGCGACTGTTTCTATTGAGCCCCAAATGGCCATCACTTTCATCCTTTCAAAAAAGCTGGAAATCAGGATGGCTGTGCAAAATCTCTCAATTTTTAAATGCTGGGGACTATATTATTAATTTGTGGTAAAATATACATAATGCAAATTTTACCACCTTACCCATTTTTGAGGGGACAGTCCAGGAATGTTTAGTCTGTTCATATTGTTTTGTGACCCT
The DNA here is from genome assembly GCF_048773025.1 of Camelus bactrianus. Classification (NCBI taxonomy): domain Eukaryota; kingdom Metazoa; phylum Chordata; class Mammalia; order Artiodactyla; family Camelidae; genus Camelus; species Camelus bactrianus. Next base: position 27,288,910 of record NC_133560.1, read on the forward strand.
CACCGGCAGCCATCTCCAGAACTCTTTTCATCTCGTAAAACTGAAACTCCACACTCATTAACCGACAAATCCCCCTCCGCCCTCCCTAGAGGCAACCACGATTCTACTTTCTGTCTCTGAAGTTTTGATGACCCCAGGGACCTCACAGAAGTGGAATCACATGGTATTGTCTTTTTGTGACTGGATTGTTCCACTGAGCATCAAGTCCTCAAGGTTCATCCCCCTGGTGGCGGGTGTCAGAGTCCCCTTCCTTCTTAAGGCTGAGTGTGTTCTGTTGTGTGGATGGACCACATTTTGTTTACCGGTTGACCTTTTAGCTGTCGTGGATATGCTTGCATGCAAATATTTCTTTGAGATCTTGCTTTCAACTCTTTGGGGGATATACCCAGTTGCTGACAACTCTTTTGTAATTAAAAAATGCTGAAAAGACAACAAAAAAAACCCTGAAACAAGCCAGATACAGAAAGACAAACATAGCATAATATCAATTGTATGTAGAATCTAAGGCAGTTAAACTCACAGAAGCAGAGAGCAGAATAGTAGTTGCCAGGGGCTGGGGGAGGGGAAAAGGAGGTGATGTGGTCAGAGGGTACAAAGTTTCAGGTATGCGAGATGAATGAGTCCTGGAGCCCTAAGGTGCAGCGTGGTGACGGTACTGCATTGTACACTTGAAATCTGCTCAGAGGATTAATTTCATTTTTTAAAACTGAAGTACAGTTGGTTTACAATGTTGTGTTAATTTCCAGCGTACAGCATGGTGATTCACTTACACATATGTGTATATGTTCCTTTTCTTTTTTTAATTTTATTTTTTATTTAAGTGTAGTTGATTTATAATGTTAGTGTCAGGTGTACAGCAAAGCAATTCAGTTATACATACACATACATATGTATATATTTCAGATTCTTTTCCATGATATGTCATTACAAGAAATTGAATATAGTTCCCTGTGCTACACAGCAGGTCTTTGTTATTTATCTGTCCTATTTATCTGTTGGGAGGGGAGGGTATAGCTCAGTGGTAGAGCGTGTGCTTAGCATGCACGAGGTCCTGGGTTCAATCTCCAGTAGCTCTGTTACAATGAATAAATAAAGAAACCTAATTACCTAATTTATCCATTAAAATGAATAAATAAATAAACCTAATTACTGCCCCCTTATCCCCCAAAACAAAGCAAAAAAAAAAAAAATTAAAGTGTTCAAAAGAAAACCTCATCTCCTTTCAGTGTTAGAATGCAATCAACCCTCTTCTTTATGGAACTTGATAATGTTCTATGTCAATGAAAGGTCATTTTGTTTACCCAAAGCAGAGATTACCTTCAGTTCAGTTGATGCCACGAGTACAGCAAAGCTGGAGAGGTGGTTGCAGCTGCAAAGGGTTTGATTTTCGTCTGAAGAAATGACCTGGCAGCCCTCTGTAGACCAAGATGACCGATGCCAGTAAACGCAGAGAGCCCATTCGCTTTCCTTCTTCCCCTGGAGAACAATCACACCGCCTCTTGTCAGCAGCTTTTGGCAGGAAAGAGCTCTTTGTGGGAAAGAGCTTTCTGCAGGAGGTCCCTGTTATCTGGTCACTAACCTTGAACTAGGTGCCCGCATGGTCTACCCACCTCCAGCCCAAGCACACTTTTCAAATCTTTTGATCACCCTACCTTGCCTAATGTGTTGGTTCTTTCCCAGATCAAAGAAGGAGGAACGGAGACTAAGGCATTAACAGATGACCAGATCTCATCCTGAGCCCTGCCTCCAGTGATCTCGGGGAAAGACTCTCGTGAACAAAACAGCATCTCAAGGAAAGATCACAAAAGACATTGACGAGCCTGCAGGCAGTGGGGGTGGAGACAGCTCTGACCTCCTGTCTCAGTGATTAACTGAGATTACTTCCCCTTTTCCCTTTAAAACTTTCACGGATGAGCAGAATCTGGGGAGATGGCCTTTGAGAGACACTGAGTCCGCCATCTCCCCAGACTGCAGGCATTCTGATTAAAAGCAACTTTCCTTTCTTATCATTTTCTGTTGCATGCTTTTTTTTTTTTTAAATAGTAGCCATCCTGATGGGGGTGGGGTAAGATCTCACTGTGGTTCTGATGGACAGTTTCCTATGATTTGTAATACTGAGCATCTTCTCATGTGCTTCTTGGCCATCTGTGTATTGAGAGATGTCTATTTAGGTCCTTTGCGTATTTTTTTAAAAAAATTAATTTATTCATTGTTGTTGCTGTTGGGCTGTAGTAGTTCTTTATGTATTCTGGATACTAACTCCTTATCAGATACATGAATTGTAAATATTTCCTACTCTTCCGTTGGTTGCCTTTTCACTCCATGGTTTGTGTCCTTTGATGTACAGATGCTTTTAGCTTGATACAGTCCAATTTGTCTATTTCTACTTCACCTTTTTTTTTTTTTTTTTTGGTGTCATACCCTGGAAACTCTTGCCAGATGCAATGTAATGAAGCTTTTCCACTATGTTTTCTCCTAAGAGTTTTACAGGTTTAGGTCTCACATTTATGTCTTTGATCCATTTTGTGTTAATGTTGTATTTGGTGTGAGGGTCCAACTTGACACTTTTGCAGGAGATATCCAGTCTTCTCAACATCCTTTGTTGATGGCAAGTATGATTTTAAGCACTTTATATACATTAACTCATTTAACCCACGTGTCAACAAGACACATGGCAATTATCAGAAGCAGAACCTCCGCTTGCCAGGCTGAGCACGGCACCGACGTTTGGATAACTTGCCTAATGGGTGAGCAGGAAGGGAGCTGAGATTTGAACACAGACTGTTCAGTTCCAGACGCTATACTATCCCTGTGGTGGTTTAAAACCTGTCCATAAATTCTTTGACACTCCCTCCAAAGTGTCCCGCCTAACTCCTCTCCCTGTCAGTGTGGGCTGCACTTTGCGAGCCACTTGTAATGACTAGAATGCAGATGTGACAGAGTGTGACTTTTGAGACTGTCATAAAAGGCACAAGGAGACTTCCTCCTCGTACCTTCGTGCTCATGGATTACTCACTCGGGGGGAAGCCAGCTGCCATGCGGTGCGGACACTGAAGCAGCCCTTTGGCAAGCCCCGCGCGGCAGGAAGCTGAGACCGCCTGCCACCAGCCATGTGAGGGCGCCGTCTTGAAAACAGATGCTTCTGCCCCTGTCAAGCCCTCAGGTGACTGGAGGCAGGTCAGCATTTACTACAGCACTTACTTACGAGAAACCTTGAGCCAGAACCACCCCAACTAAGCCACTGCAAGACTCCTGACCCCCAGAATCTGAATGAGCTAATACATGTTTATTGCCTTCAGTCACCGAGTTCTGAGGTCATTGTGACACAGCAAATATAACCCCCTTGAAGAAGATGGAATCATTTTTAAATTTAGACATTGTCCTGAAACCTAAGATGCTCTTCTACTGAAACGTCGTTGGTATGATGCCTTGGTGTGGCACTCAGTAAGCACTTCAAAAAATTTAATGACTATCGTTCATCCCATATGCTGGTCCATGTTTGTTTCTTCTTAAAATTGTGTGGCCCCAGGACTGAGTCTTTTGCTCCAGATTGGGTGTGACCAGTCCAGAGCCTTGGTGGACCCTTGAGAGGCTTCTTCTGAAAATCCGCCTCAAGGGTATGCAAATTTTCCAGACAGCCACATCATACTTCTGGCTCATTTTGGACTTTTCAACACCATGTTCCAAACTCTCTTAGAGATATGAGAACCCAACTTGTTTTTAAAGACTTTCTACCCGTGAAATTATCAACACGGAAACACTCCCATTTAATGACAAAACCCCTGCAGATGTAATAATAAAGTTACCTGGTTTCAACACACCTGTTCATGCTGAAACGTGAAATTAATAGACCTGGAGAGCGAGGCATTCTTCCTGGATCCCATGGTACCGCTCACTATCTTGGAGTCCAGGTAGAAATTATGCAGCTTTTCCTTCATCCTTAGGTTCTCCTCAGACACAAAGTTCTCATTGATGATGGAGCCAATCGAAGCATAGGATATAAATGCAACAGCACCTGAGATAAAGAAGAAGGCCCCACTGGGTTTCAGTGATGCCCACTTGGTGGCCAGGTCAACAATTTAAGGGATCATCATGTTAAATCTCACTTGTGAATGGGATGCCAGGCCATTGGAAAAAATAATTTTCGTTCCCATTTGTTGAGCCTCTGCTCTGGGACAGTGTTCTGAGTGAGTCACTCACATAAATAATCACAGTTTAGTTTTATAATTCGGGGAAAATGAAGGTCAAAGACATTAACAACAAAGACCTCTGTACAACACAGGGCACTGTATTCAATATCTTGTAATAACCTAAAATGGAAAAGAATCTGAAAAAAATATATATATATTTTTTAAATGGAATCACTTTGCTGTACACCTGAAACTAACACAACAGGGTAAATCAACTATCCTTCACTAAAAAAAATTTTTTTTAATAAAAATGAGTCAGACAAATATCAAATAATTATGTTGCACACTTGAAACTAATAGTCAGTTACACCTCAATTTAAAATGTTTAAATTAAAAACAAAGCATAAATAAGTCAATAAATAATAAATACTAAAATTGTTAGGATTTTTTTGCATTATCATTTTTTTACTGAAGTGCAGTTGACTTCCAGTGTTGTGTTGGTTTCAGGGTGTACAGCAAAGTGATTCTGTTATACAAATATATATATATATATATTTTTTAAGATTCTTTTCCATTATAGGTTGTTACAAGATGTTGAATATAGTTCTCTGTGCTATATACTGGGACCTAGCTGTTTGTCTGTTTTGTATATAGTAGTGTGTATCTGCTAATCCCAAACTCCTAATTTACAGGTTCCCCCTCCTTCCCCTTTGGTCACCATAAATTTGTTTTCTATGCCTGTAAATCTGTTTCTGTCCCATAAATACGTTCATTTGTATTACTTTTTTAGATTCCACACATAAGTGACATATGATTCTTGCCTTTCTCTGTCTGACTTACTTCACTTAGTATGACCATCTCTAGGTCCATCCATGTTGCTACAAAGATAGGACTTTAAAAAATGAGCTAAAAGGCTAGTTTTTCTGGGGTTTTCCTGTAGGCAATGAGAAACCATTCACTGCTCATGTGCAGGGGAATGACACATGTGTTTTTTGTTGTTGTTTTGTTTTTGGGGGGGAGTTTGTTTTTTTTTCCTTTTTTTTACTGGAAGTACTGGGGATTGAACCCAGGACCTCGTGCATGCTAAGAACACACTCTACCACTGAGCTATACCCCTCTTCCCAACACATGTGTTTTAAGGACATTACCCTGTAGCATCGTGAAGGTTAAAGGCGAGTTAACGCAAAGAACAGACAGAGGAAGTCATTAAGAAACCCAGCATTCTATTCCTACTGTGAAACATTGCAAATAAACGAAATAGGAAATTGCTTTATTATCTTTTTTTTTTTTCCTGGCTGTGAGGGCTGCATGTGGACTTAGATCCTGGCGGCTTTACAAAAGCGTGGAACTTAGGTGACAATGAACGGATTCCGGGAATGTGTTATAAAGGAGCAACATGGAAGTTCACTGGGGAAGCTGTCGGGCTGTTTCTTGTAAGCCCCAGGGCCCCGTCTGCGCTACCTCCCACGCGCCCCTCCGCGATGGTGGCGCAGTGAATGGTCACCGTCTGATTTTCTGCTCTCAGCCTGAATGTCTTCTCCGGTGAGCAGCTCTGCTTAACCTTCAGCGTTTCAATGGCTAAAAAAACAGAGCACGTGTGGTCGACACCAGCATCCACTTACCCACCTGCTCCAGTGTGATCACACTCAGCTCGGGACAGGAGAGCGAAGTCTGCCTCCTGATTATTCTGGAGAAACGGAGTTCAAACCCAGTGAGAGTTTGGCCAAGTTCAAACAGTGAACTAGGGACTAACACATAATATAAATCATGTCTAAGTGCACAGCTCAGTGGCATTAAGCACATTCATGCTGCTGTGCAGCCGTCCCCACCCTCCATCTCCAGAACTTTCTCATCTTCCCAAACCGCAACTCTATCCAGGACAACACTGACTCCCCAGCCCCTCCCCAAGCCCCTGGCTTCCACCATCCTACTTTCCGTCTCTATGATTTTGAGTCCTCTAGGGACTTCCTATGAGTGGAACAGACAGTATTTGCCCTTTTGTAATGGGCTTATTTCACTGAGCATCATGTCCTCACGATTCAACCATGTTGTAGCAGGTGTCAGCATTTCCTTCTTTTTTAAAGTTGAAGAGCATTCCATTGTGTGGATGGACCACATTGTGTTTATCCAGTCATCTGTTGATGGGCACTTGGGTTGTTTCTACTTCTTGGCTATTACAAATACGGAACATCAATGTACAAACATCTCAAGACACTGCTCTCAGTTCTTCGGGGGTATATAGTCAGAAGTGGAATTGTCGGATCTTGTGATTACTCTAAGTTTAAAATTTTGAGGACCCACCATCCTGTTTTCCTTAGAGGCTGCACCATTTTACATCCCCACCAGCAGTGCATAAATGTTCTGGTTTCTCTGCATCCTTGTCAACACTTGTTATCTTCTGTCTTTTGACAATAGCCATCTGTGCTTCCTCAATTATTTACAATAAGAACTAAAGAGATCTCCCCACTCCAAAATTAAAGCCACCTCCTCTTCACTCCCTGCAGCATTTTTAGTGCCTAATGAAATGAGCTACTTCCAAACTCTTGACGGTGGGTCCCTGCAGAAAAAAATCAAAGAGATGAAATCCAAAATGGTCCCCGACAGTGAACGCTGGCGGTCCGTGTGCTGGTTCAGAGAAGAGTCTGTGCTCAGACCTGGTTGGAAGGTCCAATCCCTGGCTCTTCTGCCATTTAGGAAGCCAGGAACTCATGCCCTTTTTCTAGACCTCAGACTCCTTGTGAAGTGGAGGAGGTGACCACTCCTGTGTCCCAGCACTGCTGGGGGGATTTTGTGAGGTGAGGCACCAACTGGCCAGGACACAGCCCGGCGACACACAACCGGAGCTGCACTCACGAGCGTTGCGATTCCTTACCCATAAACTGCCCTTCCACCTTCTGCCTGCCTTTCCCATCTCCGGATGCAGCTGTAAAGACAGCCTCCTCCACCCTTTGCAGGTACAGCATCACCAGCAGAGCTTTCTCTTTTTGCTTCCCAGCGGTTAGCTGGGAAGTGAGGTTTGTGAGGATCGGATACGAGTCCTTTATCCCCTGTTAGAAACAAGGTTGCTTATAAGAACAGGAGGCTTTGTGAGGTCCAGATTCTTTACTCAAATAAATCTGAACTTGAGTTTTACCCAAACAAATCCACCAATAGCCCCCACCCCTCCAGCCTACTAATTCCATAATAAAACTGATTTCTTTCTCTTCTACTTTTGTAGAGCGCCTTTCTGGTCTGGGGAGGGAGAAGATTTTGTTTTGCAGGACACTTCCTTGACATTTTGCCACAGGATTTATTTAAAAAATAAAATTTTAAAGTGTAAAAAGAAGAGGCATCTATGCTCATTGACGGAGATTTGAGGGGGCTCAAAGTTCTGCCTGAACAACCCCACCCACCTCTACACATAAACTCCAAGGTACCTCTCTGAGATGAGATTGCCCCGAATGTGCAAACCCTGTGTCATGACCCATTCTGAGAACTTTTACAGGACTTGTGTGCTAAACTTTGTCTCAGTAGACGATCCCCCAGGGAGTCTTCCAACACTTTTCAGACCTATAGTATTTGTTTTGTTAAAAATATCCCTGTGCATTGGTCAAAGGGTCCAAAGTTGCAGTTAGGCAGGATGCAGGAGTCTTGAGATCTAAGGAACGGCACGATGAAAATGGTTAAGAATACCATATTTAAAAAAAAAAGAATATTGTATCATATACTGAAGATTTGCTAAGAGTAGATTTCAGGGCATCTCACCACACACACAAAAAAGGTAAATGTGTGAAGAAATGGATATGTTAATTAGCTTGACTGTTGTCATGCTAATTAATCATTTCATTATGTATATGTGTATCAAAATGCCGCGTCGTACTCCTGAGATAGGTAAAATGGTCATTCAAAGACATTTCTTAAAACTTATGTGAGGAGGGAGGGTAATAGTTCAGTGGTAGATCACGTGCTTAGCACGAATGAGGTCCCAATTTTAATCTCCAGTACCTCCATTAAATATATATATATATAGGTGGCTTTTTCAGAAGATTTTTAGGACAGTGAAATTACTCTGTATGATGCTGTAACGATGCATATATGTCATGGTACATTTGACAAAACCCACAGAATATACAACACCAAGAGTTGAACCCCAGCATAAACTGCAGACTTGGAGTGATACTGATACGTCAATGTTGGTTCACAGAAGTACCATCTGGTGCTGGATGCGTGCATGTCGGGGCAGAAGGCACATGAGAATTCTCTGTGCTTTCTGCTCAGTTTTGCTGTGAACCTACCACTGCTCTGAAACATAGAGTCTACTTCAAAGGGTAGGGGGGAAAAACTGTCCGTCCGAGACCAGAGCCAAGGAACCTCAGACCTGTAAGGACAGTCTTCCCTGCTCCATAGTCATGGGACAGCCTTGACAAACGGGTGCAAGTCTCTCTGCTGTTGTTCTGAGAATTGGTCTCCTTTAACTAAGAGAGAAGAAGATGATTTATTTTTCCTTTTTATTTTTTTTATTTTTCATCAGCTGTACTGTCCGTCTAGTCGTTTTTGCGGACGAGCTCCAAACGCACACCTTGAAACATGCAACCAAGACACAGCTTTGCCACCATCCAGCAGTGTGACCTTGAAAAAGTCATTTAAATCTCTCTGGGCATCGGTTTCCCCATCTGAAAACACAAGGGGTAGAATGGATGGTCTTGATTGTATCTTCAGGCTCTAAAATCTTGGATGATACTAGGGGGACCAACCATGCACATTGGCCAATTCCAGCCAATGTCTTTTCTTTCCTTTAACAGTACTATTGAGATATAACTCTCATACCATGTGATTAATCCATTTGAAGTGTACAGTTCAATGGGTTTTTAGTATATACACAAATCTGTACAACCAACACCACCATCAATTTTAGAGCAATTTAATCACTCCCCAAAGAACCGTGCATTCCCCAGCTATCATTCCTCAGCCTTTCCACCCACCTACCCCCAAGTCTTGAGGCAACTGCCAGTCTACTCTCGGGGTCTTTGGCATTTGCCAATTCTGAACAGTTCATATAAGTTGCATCATATAATAGGTGGCCTTTTGTGTCTGGCTTCTTTCACTGAGCATCATGTTTTCAAGGCTTATCCATGTTGTAGTGCAAGTCAGGGCTTCACTCATTTTCATGGCTGAGTAATAGTCCATGATATGGATAGGCCACATTTCTTTTATCCATTCATGAATTAATGCATGTGTTGGTTATTTCCACTTTCTGGCTATTGTGAATAATGTCCCTACGAACACTTATGTACAAGTTTTTGTGTGGAGCTACATTTTCAATTTTCTGGAGTGTGTACCTAGGAGTGGAATTGCTGGATCATATGGTAATTCCATATTTAAACGTTTGAGGAATTGCCAGGCTGTTTACCAGAGGAGCTGTATAATTTTTCTTTCCCACGAGCAGTGGATGAGGGTTCCAGTTTCTCCATGTCATCATCGCTCCTTGATTACGGCCTTCTTAGATACCCTGCACCAGGGCACCCTGCTGAGTACCCCCTGGATTCTTGATCCATAGAAACTGGAGGGTAATGATTGCTGTTTAAGCCAGTAAGTTCTGGGTTAACTTGTTATGCAGCAATATATGACGAATACACATGGGCACCATGGAAAAAAAGCCCACTCAGCAGTACCCCACTCCATTCTGACAGTATCTTCCTTCCGTGTGCCTTTTATCCAAGCAGATGCAAATTCATCAAGTTGTGATGCTTACCTGATTCTCACAGTTTTGTCAAAATGCATCCCTCTGGCCAAGTTTAAGGCAGTTATTACTTCTGATTTCTAGGACAGAAAAGGGATGAGGCAGATTAATGACACAGACTCATCACAGGAAAGAAAGTGCTTTGCTACTTTAATTAGAAGAGCTCTGTCTCCACAATCTGCAGGATCCTACATTCTAAAAGTCAAAAATGGGGATATAAGTAAGTAGCTGGGAAGGCTGTCGCTGGGCCCTTATTAAGAATTTTTCCCCTTTTTAAATTGAAGTATAGTCAGTTTACAATGTTACATTAATTTCTGATGTACAGCATAGTGATTCAGTTATACAAACATACATGAATATATTCCTTTTCATATGCTTTTTCATTATAGGCTATTACAAGGTATTGAATACAGTTCCCTGTGCTGTACAGTAGCAACTTGTTGTTTATCTATTTTATATGTAGCAGTTAGTATCTGCAAATCTCAAACCCTCAGTTTGTCCCTCCACCCCTCCCTTTCCCCATGGTAACCACAAGTTTGTTTTCTACGTCTGTAAGTCTGTTTCTGTTTTGTAAATAATTTCCTTTGTCTCTTTTTTTTTAAGATTCCCCATAGAAGTGATATCATATGGTATTTAGAGATTTTGAAATATAGCTTTCATTGTATCAGTGTTCATTTCCTGTTTTAAGAGTTGTACTAGGATTCTGATCAAAGAGATCTTCACATATTAAGGTATGGGGAAGTCATCCAGGCTCACACATGAGTTAAGTTGAATTTTATGCTTTCTAGAATAGCTTGTTTGTGACCTATCAAACATACAATGTACATCTGCTTCTATTATTAAAGAAAAAAGGTGCATTGACCAGAAGTCAAGACCGTCCACGTTAAAATTGAAGATTAAGTGCTTCCCTTCCTGAAGCACCAAGGCTGGTACTCTGGATGATACGACTCCCTTCCCAGGTACCAAGGCCATACTGACCCCCTGTGTACATACTGATCTGGTTTTTTTTGAAACCTTGAAGTAATGTATCCTTGACTTGTCTGATGTTCCTTGTTCTGGCAAAACATAAAACTGTGCTGAAAACCATTCTTCTCTGGAGCAGTTCCTCAGAGTTCTCTGAGAGGCTGCCTCTCAGGCTGTAGTCCTCAGTTTGGCTCAGATAAAACTTTTCTATTCCTATTATAGGCTGTTTATTGATTATTTTCACTGACAGTTCCCTAAGTTGTTAACATTATGGGCATTTGGGTGAAGGGCTTGTGTGAAGATTCCCAGTCCCATGGAGCCCAGAGAAGAGACCCACAGAACTTCCGAAGTGATACATCGGATGCTAAAGACATTGCTTCCACTGCACAGACGCCATGGGAGAAAAATCTCCAGGGCAAAGTGACCTGCATTGTCCCAACGAGGTGTTAGCGAAGGACGAATGGGAGCCACAGGGAAGGAGGGTCTATGAATATCCATCCACGTATCCACGTCCGACTTTGAAGATTAAAGCAATTTCCCCAGAGTTACACAGCTATTTAATTACAGAGTTGCGGTTGAGCACAAGTCAACTCCATCTGAACTCTTTGCACCATCTCTACTTGAATAATACAATGTAACTGTCTTAGAACCAAAGAAAATAAAATGTTTAATACTCACCACACAGGAAAACGTTTGTACTCTTGGCCATGGCTCCCCCAGCTTCTAACTGATAACAGAGGGGGAACTACGAAGCCTTATTTCCTATTTCTTAAAGAGTCTTGGGGGTTTCAAGAAGGGCAGTCTTCGTTGGTGTAATATTCATGGGTCAACAAGAAGTCAAATTAAAGGCAGGGTCGTGAGTGCAAGATCTGTAAGCCATCAGCTTCTACATCCTTTCCTTTGCAGAATTCTCTGATCACCTAAGCCACTCAATGAATCCAGAGATAAGGATTAGGCAGGTAGTCTGTTGACAAATTTAGGGTGCTAAGGAGCCAAGCCAGCAACTACTATGCCAACACTGCATGCTTGGCAATTCAAAAAATATCTATCTACACTCCCATTTTCATTGCAGCATTAGTCACAATAGCCAAGATATGGATATAACCTAAGTGCCCATCCCTGGGTGAATGGATAAAGAAAATGTGCTGTAATACATATACAAGAGAATGTGATTCAGCCTTAAAAAAGGAACTCTTGTCATTTATGACAAATTGAAGAGTCTAGAGGACGTTACGCTAAGTGAAATAAACCAGACACAGACGAACATGGCGTGATCTCACCTACACGTGGAATCTAAAACAGTTGAATCACAGAAACAGGGAGTAGGGTGGTGGTTGCCAGGGGCTGAGAGGTGGGGAGAGATGTTGGTCAAAGGATATAAAGTTTTAATTTTTTACTGCAAGGTGAATGAATTTGAGAGGTGTAACGTACCGTATGGGGACTATAGTTAACAATACCGTGTTGTATACTTGAAACTTGCTAAGAGAGTAGATCTTAATTGTTCTCATCAAGAATAAAAAATGCTAACTATTTAAGGGGATAGGTATTTAGCTTGACTATGATCATCATGGCTTGACTATGATGGTTATTTTACTATATATATAAGTGTACTATATATGTGTGATATATATATAGCATGTATATGTATGTATAGAGTGCACCTTAATCATCACATTGTACACCTTAAATCATCACATTGTACACCTTAAATATATACATTATTTTTATTTGTCAATCAAGAAAAGCCAGGGAGAGAAAAGAAAAATAAATAAACTTAAAAATAAACTGAATCAAAGCCATAGAACAGGATATTAAATATTAGGACATGCATCTCAGTGTTAGTAAATGAAGGGGGTTAAAAATAATAGTAAAATAGGAACATTTCAGATAGAAACAAAACAAATGAGATCAAATCACTGCTGTGACGTGCCACACTGCTTTGATTTGGGAACATTTATACTAGGACATGTTGGAGACGACACTAAGAAAACAAAATTCTCCGGTAGGTTCAAAACAGTTATCAGGCAAAGAAAACAGGAAAGGTCTGGCGACCTGACCACAAAATCCTTCCTGGTGACAATTCACCCCTAAGTGGGGATGGTGGTATATTTTTGCATTGCAAGACTGCAACCCCATTTTAAATATGAATCCCTATGGAAATTATTGCATTATGCAAATGCCAAGTGATGCAAGATCTTTGGGAGCACAGAATGCAACAGAGAGGCCAGAGAGGGATCTGTAAGCTGAATGCAGATGTCAGCCAATTCGTCTTCCACTAAGTGGTAATAATGGCTGGAAGAAGAAAATCCGCTTATTTTCCCTCATCGTTAAGAACGATTCCTTGAGCATTTAATTGCACGTGATGTACAATACAGATTCTGGATCTAAGAATTCCCCTATGTGCCCTCTCTCTATGGAGACAGAAGCCAAAATAGGGGAAGGAGTCATTTTCACGGGAATGGTAGGTGGACGGTGCCATTTGTCCAATCCATGTGTGACCACGAGGGGGCGTCGTCCACGCGCCGCTCAACTTTCTGTTTTTTGCCAATAAACAGTCACAAGTTGAGCCCTAGGCTGCGGCTGGACAGACGCAGGGTCTCTCCCACAGAAGAGCTCCGATGACTTGTCCAGTTTTTCTTGCTTGGGGAAAACAAAATGCAGAAAACGTTGAAGAGAAATGAACACCTCAGAAATTAACCAAAAATTCTAGCATGCCTAGAGATAAGTCAGAATTTCTCTAAGCTCAGGAATGAGGCCCTAATATCTGACTCTACAGCCTCCCCTCCACCCCTCAAACACCAACTATGATGGGGTTTTTAAAATTTTATATTACTTTACCTTTTCACAAACCTTTCCTGTCTTTGCTGTGTGGCAGACAGCCTTCTAAGCACTTAACATATATAACCTCATTTAATTCTCATGATGAGAAAGATACCATGATTATTCCCATTTTACAGATGGAGAAACTGAGGCTCAGAGATGCTAAGTGGCATGTGCAAAGTCACACAGCCTGGAGGTGGTGGAGTTGGGATTGGAACCTGGGCACTTGGGTTCCATTTAAACACAACAGTGATGGATCACTGAAACACTACGGAGGATTAATGAGAACCATAAAATTGACTACATGCTTTTCAGAATGTAAAGTGTTGCCCAAAGATACAGGATTATGATTATTGCTCAGGACCTTCTACATAGTTGACTCTTGATCACTTGGAATTAATAAAAAGTGATGCTGATGCAGTTCAGTGTACAGCGAAGTGTTTCCAGGTACATTATTTTGGGAGCTTGTTTGGAGGGTCTAGCAGGGGAAGGCAGCTACTCGTGTGCCCTTGACCGAGAAGAATGGGCCTCCTCTATTGAGGATGGTCGTCCTCTTTGACTGAGCGCTGGCAGCTTCAGGAGGCACGCACATGGAGCGGCGAGGGAGGAAGGGGACACCTGCCTAGCCAGCCAGATCAACCGAATCAAACCTGGCGATCCATGGGGTGACAGATGTTGCAGCCAGATCGCCCTCACATCCCAGGTATATTATTTTGATCCCCAACCAATCAGACATTTCAATGACAAGTGAATTGAGGCTCAGAGAGGTTAAGCTGCTTCCTAGGCATCTACCAGGAGAATACAAAAGAGCCAAGATTCGAACTCAGATTTGGTGAACCCCAGAATCCATGTGACATGTTTTTGGTGACCACTGTTGTTGAGACAGTTCATTTACACAGTTCGAGTTGACATATCCTTTGACCGTTGGTGATTCCAGACAAGGCGTGACCAGTGGCATTTAGTGTGAAAATAGAAAAATTTTAGGACAGTCAGCAGCCACTAAACAGAATTATCCTCAGTGTGAAACTGTGTGTCCCATGAACAGCTTGTCCCTAAATGTGTTGACCATCTGAAGGAATGAACAACTGGTGGCAACCAAGGAAAGCTGTCAACTTTTGGAAAACAGATCTGACTTTGAATTCCTCTGACTGCTGAGCAGCTGTGAGCAAACCACCTGAGCTTTCCCAGCTTCTGTTCCCCATCCTTACGCAAGGAATTTAGATATTCAAATTAAGTGAGCAATTTCCATGGGCCGGGCATTATCTAGGCAGAAAGGAAACAACAGTGGCCAAAACAAAGAAACTTACAGGAAGAGGAGATTGACCAAAACACTTTAAAGACTAAGACAAGATGTTGGGCCGAGACAGGCGCACGGCATTGCAGGAGAGCACATCGTACCATTTTGGTGTGGGTGGCGACGTGCGATACCTCAGTGCTTTCAGTTTCGGCCTCTTTCCGCAACCCTCTAAGCCATTTCTGGAATTCCATTCGCACCTAAGGGATACAGAGGCTCATGTTACATGCAGAGCTTGGTGTGGGAGGAAGGACTCTCAGATAAGAAACTGAAGGCATAGAGGCCAAGCCCTGCTCTCTACTGCCTTTCCATTGGTTCTCTGCATAATCCTGGCCGTGCTCATGTTGATTCATTTGATTTAAATTCAACTTCCTTGGCTGTTGAAGAGGTGTTTACTAAATGACAGGCTCTATAAGGATTCTATATATGGCGATAATCAGGATGTTGATGGTGTTGATGATGGTGGTGGTGGTGGCAGTAATGATGAAGGGAATTATGGTCATAAGGATGATGATAATGAAGATGCTGGTGGTGGTGGTGGTGGTGATGACAATGATGAAGGTCATCCTTTATTGAACACTAACTATGTTTGATGCACTCTATACCCAATATGTCATTTAACACTTGCATAAATCCAATGAGAAAGGTACTTTTCTTACTCCCAATTAATGAAGAATTTGAGGTTCTTGGAGGTAAACTGACTTGTCTAAGGTCACATAGCCAGCATGCAAAACCTTGTCATTCTTACCCAGAGCCCTGACACTAGATCACCCACTGGTTCCATGAATGGCTTCCGTTTAACTTCATTAACATATTATTTTAAATACATCTAAATATTTCATACTCGACATTAATTCACCAGGACACTTAAGTTGTATTTTACTTCTTCTGTGTGTGAGGAGGCCCAAGCATTAAAAAGGAACTAAAAGGTGAAATAGAAATTAATGATGTGTTAAGATGGTCTTTTTGTTACCAGCATCTGAACTGCCGGTAGCTCCACTCAACAGCAAAGGGGGGAGGAGGGGGTACCAGGAAAACTATTCCCAATCTTTATTTTATAAAGAGCAAAATTACAATGGCCCTCACTGAGAACTTAATGTGGACCACAAACTTCTAGGAGATTTATATTACATTATCTCATTTAATTCTCCATCTTGCAAGGTATGTAGTGCCGTATTTGCAGATGAGAAAACTGAGGCTCAGAGAGTAAGGAACCTGTGTAGAGTCACATAGCAGCCCAGTCAGTGGAAATACTGGGATTAGAACTGAAGTTTTTCTGAGTTGGTAGTAGATTATGCCAAATATTCCAGTGTCCCTCCGATAGCGCACCTGACTGCAGGATGGTTATTCAGCCTCTCTCTGGTGAATCCAGGAATGGCCACGTGAATTGCTTTGGCCAATGAAAGAGAGCTAAGCTGTGCTTTGCCACAATCTCCTTTCTATTCGCTATGAGAACACCAATGTTCTAAATAGGGGCTGCCCCTTCAGCCTCTATCACAGTGTGAAGACAATATAGATCAAGCCGTAGCTCTGAACATGAGCAAGAAATAAACCTTTGTTGTCGTATGCTACTGAAATTAGAGACGGAGGGGCTGTTTGTTACTGCAGCATAATCTACCTTATCCAGACTGATACATGCTCTGCTATGAACTGAATGTGTCCCCCCTGAAATTCATATGTGAAAGCCCTAACCCCCTCAACGTGACTATATTTGGAGATATGACCTTTATGGAAGTAACTGAGGTTAAATGAGGTCATAAAGGTTGAGCTCTGATCCAACAGGATTAGTGTCCTTATAAGAAGAGACACAAAAGCTCACTCTCATTCTCACTCCCACATGAAGATACATGAAGAAAGTGGCCATCTACAAAGAAGAGTCCTCACCCGAACCCAAATGCACTGGCACCCTGATCTCAGGCGTCCACCCTCCAGAACTGTGAGGAGATAAATTTCTGTTGTCTGAGCCACTGTGGCGGTCTATGGTATTTTGTTACGGCAGCGCCAGCAGACACTGCATGCTCTTAAGAGATATGTTAGGATTCTGAATGGATGAGACTCAGAGCAGATGGCCTACCCAAGCATGTGCTTCTAAACTCTCTTCCCAGAATCAAGGCAACACCAGAAATACAAATACAAAAGGTCAGAGAAGAGCAAGAATATGAACAAGAAGTCAAGAAGACTCTGGGATGAGGCTGGTGAGACACAAAAAATAATCTGCCTTACCTGGCGATTAAGGAGACAGTGTACCACGAAGAGCAGAACTCCCTGCAGGATATTGATGACGGTGAAGGCGTAGGCAATGACCGATTCCATTGTCTTCCCAATTTCTTCAACCATAAAATAACCAAGGCCCCAAGAACAGCCCAGGATAAATAGCTGAGCAATGGCTTTAAATGTCATGGCTCTGAGAAGGGAAGAAAAAGAATGACAATAACTATCATTTATCACTGTCACTACATGTTGCGCACCATGCCAGATGCTTTGCACACGTTGCCTTCAGTAAACCTCACACCCTCATGTGGCGAAGTGACTTAAAGTCATGCAACTTGAAGAAAGTAGAACCCATGTTTCTAATCCCTGCCTCTGGGAATAATGCTTTCTCCTTCTCTTGGAAATGATTTCTCTGCAAAGCCTTTTGCCTGGACCTATCGAAATATTCGTGGAAAGGGCTTTCTAGAAATTTCTATTGAAAATTTTAGATGATGATAGTATCATGACCAGAATATAATATAGTATTGGGTTTCTTCCAAAAAAAAAAAACATGTGTTTTGTGAAATGGAGTGGTATTGTTGATGGAGACTGGGAGAGCTGGTGCGTGTGTGTGTGTGAGTGTGAGTGTGTGTGTGTGCACGTGTGTGAGCCTGCATTCATCCACAGAGGTACAGAGGGAGGAGGAAACATGAAGAAAGGTGACGCCCTCTCTCTCCAGGATGGAAGACCCCGAGGCTAAGAGATTAACATTAAGTTGATCTGTTAAGTAGATGAGATCGAAGCCAGGGTCTGAAATTGAGCAGATATTCCTTTAAGTCATATCCATGTGACTCTCTGATGCAACAGTCTTACCTGCCCTTGAGCAAGGTGCAGAGTTTGCTCCTCTTCTCAATAAGGATATTAGTAGTGCCCACACACAGGTGTGAGCTGTGAGCATGCAGTGAAATAATATTGATAAATGCCCAGCATCTAAGTTCCTAGTTCATATTAGTTGTCAGCACTATTTTTAAGCCTTTAGATCATGATTGGTGAGAACTGAGTTACTACAACCAAGGAGAATGGAGAGCAGAAGGGGGTAAACTCTCCGGAAGGAGAAAGCTAATACTCTGGGCATTTCGTATGAAGTATTTTCTCAATGCTCTGGGCATTAACTTCATATGAAGAGTACATGACACAGAGGAGGCACCCAATGCAGGGTTTGTTGACTGAAGAGATGAT
The DNA here is from genome assembly GCF_048773025.1 of Camelus bactrianus. Taxonomy (NCBI): domain Eukaryota; kingdom Metazoa; phylum Chordata; class Mammalia; order Artiodactyla; family Camelidae; genus Camelus; species Camelus bactrianus. The sequence goes on from NC_133560.1 coordinate 27,307,265, forward strand.
GTTGTACATTAAGTTAACTGAAAATTATAGTTTTTATTTCTTCGATAAGTTGGCCCTCATATACTCTTTCTCTAGTACTAGGAACTTTCATATCATATTTTTATATAGGATTTCCTTTCCCAGGCAGTGTGGTCCTGTAGGGAAAAAAAATTTTTGTGGATGCCACTGGTTCTGGTACCGTCTTACCTGGTGTCCTGAATGGTGGAAACTTCTTTATTGAGGGAGGAAAGTCTGCTTCTCAAAATCCACAGAACTTGGAAGTAGAACACCAAGTTTATCTGTAGAAACAGCATGGAAAATTGACATGGAATTTTCTTTTAAATCCTTGTCATGCAACCCAACTTTAGGTAAACCTAAGAATCCTTTCCCAAAAGATGCAGGCTTCATAAGGATGATACGGACACAGGCTCTGGTCTTGGGTACAGCACACGCGTATAACCTGTGGCCCTCGATGGACGATGAGAACGACATACCTGTCATTCAAGCCAGGACGCCCTGAGAGTAAAAGGATGCTATTCATACTTACACCAGGACAACAGATGGAATCAGAAAGCTCCCGGCAGACAGAACAACATCACTCTATGTAGAGTAAGAATTACTAAATTTTGTTAAATGAACAAGTACCAGATTTTTGAAAGAATCCCTTGCAGAGGGTTATCTTATATCAAAGTAACCAGTGGGCTGGGGGAAGAGGAGGAAAGACATGTGAAGACAGTATTTCCAGTAAGAGGGGCTGATCACATTAAGCTATATTCCCTTATCTTCATCTCATTTCCACCTTCACAGATAAGAAACACCCTCTATGCTTGGCTGACCCAGGTTGGACACACCAGTAAATATCACTGGTCACCTACCAAGATAATGAGGGCCACTGGCCCCGTGAAGCTCCAGATGAACCCTTTATCAAGCTTGAGCCAGCAGCTGTTGAGAGAAAGATAAGCATTAGCTGCTTACTCCTTAGGAGACGGCAAAGGACTTGAATTCAGGCTCCTGTAGTGATATCTGAGCAGTACGTCCAGCTGTTTATTTCAGACTCGGATTTTCCATGGGATTAGACATAGATCCTCATCTCATACAAGCTGTATGCTTTGAGCCTCAGTTTCCCCAGAAGTATTGGGAAGATTAAATAATTACCATGGTTATATACCAAGCCTTTAAGTCAGAAAGTATCAGGTCTCTGACTCTGTTTCTCTCCTTCAACATTGTGTTAGCTATTCTGAGTCATCTGCCTTTCCACGTAAACATGAGCATCAGTTTGTCAATATCTGCAAAATAGTTTTCTGGGATTTCGATTTGGAACACATTAAATCTATAGATCAAGTTGGGAAAAACTGATTTCTTGACAAAATTGAGTCCTCCTATCCATGAACATAGACTATCTCTTCATTTATTTGAATCTTCTTTGATTTCTTTTATCAAAGTTTTTCTCATATAGGTCTTGTTGGAAAGATTAAGTGAGATAATGTTCATACAGTTTTTGAGTACAGCTCCTGGCAGAGTTAAGATCAATAAATGCAGGTATCTTAATAATAAATGATTGCTAAAATAAAAAAGAGTAAAAATAACAAACGATAGCTACAAAAAACTATCAACACTAATAATTAAGCATAGTCCATGTACCAAGTATTCTAGTCACCAAATATTTCTTATTCTATCATGGTTTATGTTTGCAAAGGTGGTATAATTTATTCTGAAAGGGGACATAGTGGTATGAAGCTGGTAAAAGTAACAAGCAATTGCCAACACTTAGTCAGCAGAAAACCTCCCACACTTAGACATATTCCAAGAGTTGCAAACAATGGCCCACAAGCCAAATCCAGTCCACCCCTTGTTTTTGTAAATAAAAATTTACTGAATCACAGCCACACCCATTCATTCACATATTGTCTATGACTTGGATGCTTTCACACTACAAGGGCAATGTTGAGTAATTGCCACAAATGGTTTGCAAAACAAAAATAGTTACCATCTGGCCCTTTATAGAAAGTTTGCCAACCCCTGATCTACCCCATCGTTATATCGCCAGAATCATCTGGCTAGACAGAGGGCTTAAGCTGGAGACAGGGCATCTCTTGGACTTAAAGAGGGACATTCTCACACATGTTTTAGCACAGGCATACCTGCTTCTGAACTCAAGCCTCATTACCAAAATACTAACCTCTTCAACTAACTTTGTGGAGCTTTGAAAACTTCTTTAGTGAAGCAGCAAAACATTGCCCTGCAGAACGCTGCCTTGGGAATTCTGACTTACTCTCTTTTTAGCTTGAATAGATACACTAAGCCCTAGATTTCCTGTGCATGAGATAATGAACAGTGACAACTTTGTAAGATAATGAAGAGAATGAGATGAGACACTAGCTACAGGAAGCACTATCTCTGATGTATCACAAGACTTTGTTATTCTGTATATTTTGGAGATTCACCTCAACCTATTCAACCTACTCGTTCAGAATCCTACAAACATAGAGCTCACAGGTTCTTAACGTGGGGTCATGGATTTGCTTTTTTCATCCCTGAATTTCCCAAAGTTATATTTCAATATTTAGTGTGTACATACATTTGTCTGGGGAGATAGCCTCTGGATTTCACCAAAATTCTCAAAAGGATCCAACCCAAAGATGCTGAGAAATATTGCTCTAGGGATTTCCAAGAGAAAATAGAATTCAGGCTTAAGGAAGGACTAGTTGGAACTATAATTCATAATTGGAAAATCTATTTTTAAAAAAATTGTTTCGGATTATGTATTGGCCATGGACACCACTTCCACCATAAATGAATTCATCTTGCTTACTGAGTATACGTTCCATAATTTTTGTGTCCTGCTATTGCAGAGACAGCCACAATCAGAGCTGGGAGCCCGTAGCCGAAAGGGTACATGAACCTCTTCTTGAATCTGCCTGCGCTGGTGTAGTTGGCCACCTTGAGGTTCCTGACAGTGAGGAAGAGGTGGAGCCCTTCGAGAAACATCCAGGTGAAGGAGGCCAAGTAGAGGTAGTGCAGCACACCTGCAATGACGGAGCACAGCACCTGGAAGAGAGGCAAGAGTTAGGGGTGTGGAGCTCATGTGGTCTGTCCCTGGTTATATTCTTGGCACTTGTTATTTCCTGGATGCTGGTCTGGGATTTCAGTTCTAGCACCTGTGGCTTTTTGCCCACAGGCAGTACATTTTCTGGGGGCTCTCACTGGCCATTGAAATGTGCTTTTCCCATGCATGGGGCAGGCCAGAAGTGCCAAGAAATGAAGCAGTCCACAAAGCCATAATAGGCAAGGGTAGTAAATAAATACTCTATTGACCTAGCCTTTAGGGTGGATATGATGGTCAATTTTATGGGCCAGCTTGACTGGGCTAAGGGATGTCCAGATAGCTGGTAAAACATTATTTCTGGATGAGTCTGTGAGGCTGTTTCCAGAAGAGATTAGCATTTTAATCAGTAGACTAAGAAAGATCACCCTCACCAGTAAAGGTGGGCATTATCCAATCCTTAAGGGCCTGAATATAACAAAAAGTTAGAGAGGGGGAGAATTTGCTCTCTCTGTTTGAGCTGGGACATCCATCTTCTCCAGCCTTCAGACATCAGAGGTCATGGTTCCAGTAAATGTTTATTTATAAAAACAGATGGTAGGGGCCAGACTGGGTCTGAGCACTGTAGTTTGACAACCTCTGCCTGTTTTCAGATAAACAAACTGAGGCCCAGAGAGGTTAAAATCTCCCCCAAGGTCACACAGCTAGTAAAAAAAAAAAAAAAAAAATGGATTTGAAACCCTAACTATCTCCAGAGACCATAATTACTCATAACCATAGCACTATACTGCCTCTCAAAAAAATTATTGTGCTTTCATAACCTTCAGACTATGGGATGATAGTGTTTTAGGGTTCAAAGGAGCCTTGGAGAACATCTAGTTCCAAATCTTCCTGTATGTGATGATGATCATGATCATGGTGAAGATAAAAGGTAACATTCCCTGAGGGATTAATCCAGATGATTTCAATGTTTTATCTTGCTAGGTCCTTACTAAAGCTCTATGACAATGCTTCTGTTTTGGAGAGGAAGTTTTCAATGGGAAAACTACTTTAACAACAACATAGAGCAAGTAGGATGAAGAGTTGAGATTCACGGGTAGATTAGTGTGGCAAAGCCACCGTCCACCAAAAATTCAAGCCTCCTTCCAGCCCCAATTCTAGAATATAGATTTGTCACTAGGGAATGCCTTCCCAGCCAGAGACTACATTTTCCAGCATGCCTTGCAGTTAGGTGTGACCATGTGACTGAATTCTAGCCAGTGGAATTTAAGAGGAAGTGACATGCACCACTTCCTGAGGTGGTCCATATAAATCTCTCTCCTAGGACTCCACCGTGTTTTTTCTCTTTGGCCAGTTGGCCAAGATGGAAAGGACCCCAGGATGACCTTGGAAGCTGTGCATGGAAGATAAAAGAGCCTCCACTGGCCTGAAGTTGGAGGAGAGACACCCTTCAAACCTGTTTGTTTACCCTCTACTGATCCATATGGAAAAAATTAACTACTCTTTTGATAAACTACTGGGATTTTGGAGTTTATTTGTTACAGCAGCTGTTGTAACACTATCTAACACCATCAGTCTGACGCTCAGTCACTTTGCTAAATGGCTCTTCAGAAAGTACAGGTCTTGTTCAAAGTTATATAGGAGGAGAGTTGAAATGGAAATGCTTGTTTTTTCCCCCTACACCATCACTGCTGATCATTGCCTCTCTCCCCATCTTTCCTCAAATCAAGATGGCTAGATTGGATTATGACAACAAGGCAATTTGGTTAAATCACCTACCTCAGGCTCAGTTTGGTTAATCCCTGTGAGGAAGAGGAGGTGGGCCAGGAAGAGGCAGATGGAGAGGTGCAGGTGCAGGGAGGTGCTGGTGTTCTGAATGGGCCGGCACAGGAGGAAGGTGAGGGCTGCCAGGAGGAGGCACAGCAAAGAGAGGCTCAGCCCCACATAGGTGATCACAGTCAGCACAGGATCTTCCTATGAGCCACCAAAGGAGGAATCCATTATAATTTCCAGTTCTATTGTCATGATTCTAATGAAGCATCAGATGGGCTTCCCAGTTCAGTCTCCCAAACAAGTGGCTTAATCTCACTGAGATCTGGTGATCCCTTCTTCAAAATAGGGGCAGCGATAGCATTTATCACACAGGGCTGTTGAAAAACTAAAGCCAGCAGTGTCCAATAGAAGTAGGTGAGCCACATGGGCAGAGCTCAAGTGGTGGAGCACATGCTTAGCATGCACGAGGCCCTGGGTTCAATCTCCAGTGCTTCCATTAAATAAATAAATAAACCTAATAACAACCCCCCCAAAAACTAAATAAATAAATATTTTTTAAAAGAAAAGAAATAGGTGAGCCACATGCACAATTTTAAATTTTCTGGTAGCCATATTTTTGAAAATGTAAAAAGAAACATGCCAAATTAATTTAATAGTATATGTTCAAAAGACTGAGTTCAACGTGTTGAATGTAATATAATTAATATAATAATATAACAAAATATAATCAGTTCAAACTACAGTCAATGTAAAACAATTATTTTTTTAAACTGAAGTATAGTTGATTTACAATGCTGTATTAATTTCTGGCGTACAACATAGCAATTTAGTTATATATATATATATTTTTTCTTTTTCATTCAAGGTTACTACAAACCATTAAATATAGTTCCCTGTGCTATACAGTGAGACCTTGTTGTTAAATGCAAAATAATTATTAATGAGATATTTGATATCCTTTTTTTTCCATATTAAGCCTTAGAAATTCAGTGTATATTTTACACTGAGTGCTTCTCAGCTCAGATGCTCTGCTTTCAATGGTTAAAGTAAAACGTGGTCAAACAGTAAAGTTGAGTTTAATGCAAAAATATTTTGCACTGCTTCTTAATTTAAATAAGTTACAATTAAGTAAAATTTAGTTTTGTTCTTCAGTCCCACATGTCACATTTCAAGTGTTCAATAGCCACATGTGACCGGTGGTCCTTTTGGGCAACGGCACTCAAAAGTCATCTCATGAAGGCTGGGATTTCTTTATCTGTCTTGTTCTCTGCTGTATCTACAGTGCCTAGGGTGGCATCTGATATAGTAGGTACTCATGAATTTGTTGAATGAATAAAATGAAGCTGTGCATTTAAATATGCAATATGATGGTTGACTTATAGTAAATGCTCAATAAATGGGTGCTAAAAGGAAATGGGGAAAGAAGTTAGGTAGATTTCTTTAATCCTGAGTTATCTGAGACACGGTTGGGATCTGGGAAGATCGGGGGGCTAGGCTCTTTCATTGATGATAGTCAGTCGTCTTCTCTACGGAGGGGCTTTCTCTAACTCTCTCTAGCAGAGTAACAGGCGTTTTTGATCTCAGATCACCTTGAACTTTCCCACTGTCGGAGCTGACAACCCCGCTTTTCAATGTCTGAGGGCTTCCTCTGTCAGCTTGAGCTCGTTCTGGCCACTCTGAATGAGCTGTCGGAGAATGGACAGCCCCTGGATGCAGCTTTCAGCAAAGGGCTGAAGGGGAGGTGGTGTGTAAATACCTCAGCTTTCTCACTGTTCAGTTAGGATGAGTCTGAGGTGTGTCTCCTGCGTGGACTCCAAGCATCCCCCAGAGGGAAGTAACCTTCGGTTACCCAAAGCGGTAACTGCCTTGGCAATGCTCTCTGCGTTGGCTTCTGTCCTTTTCCCGTCCATTCCCCAGCCCCCTACTGGTACTTCTTGGAATTACCTCTCAAGTAAGCTACTTCTGCTTGACTCCTTATCTTACAGTCTTTTTCTAAGACACGGAGAGGAAGACCTCACAGCTTCCTGGACACAGTCACGTTCACGGGACGCGCCCATGATTCGTGGTACCTTGGGAGCAAAAGCCACGAGGACAGCAAAGCTGGAGAGGTGGGAGCACATGCACTTGGTGTGAGAATCGTTGCTGCCCCAGTGAGAGCATCCCTCTGTCGACCAGCTGCCTCCCTCCTCCGATCCTTTCCAGTAGACACAGAGATGTTTTTTCCTGCTACCGCCAGGCTGGAAAGAGAATAGCATAAAAGCGGGTCTCCTTCTGGTTTTACAGGCTAATCATGGATGCACTGGGTTGGAACCTGGACTGGGAAAATTCTCTCCTCTGGAATGCTTGTGGGGAAGAGTTTCATAGCACATGTTGACCGTGGGGTTTATTCTGCCTTTATTCTGCCCATCTCTGGTCATCTCAGATCTCCCAGGATTGACCCTTATGAACTACCTGACTCACGCTGCTTGTCATTGGTAGGACCAATGAGAGGAACTGGTGAGAGAACATTGGATGATAGGAGAGGCAGAATGCGTATTTCTTCCAGACTCCTTTTCTGCTGCAGGCTACCTCCATCTCCAGGGCAATCCCTCTTCCATGCCTCCAGCCTGCCCTGGGCTCAGCAATGCTCATTCCTCCATTGCAATTTTAAGTTTGAATGTGATAATAGTTTCCCACAGTACCTCAACATTTCCCGTTGGTTCTCTTTGAATGATCAGAACAGAATTCAGTTTCCTACCAGGACTGTGGTGATACATCCCTTAAAGTAATGCGCGCGCGCACACACACACACACACACACAAAGTAATGCACACAGAACTAGCCTAGGTTTTGCTCACCTGAGTATGTTGGAGGGTCAGGAACACAGGTTTAGATAGATCCTTTCTTTCCTTCACACCAATGGAGCCACTCATCACTTGAGAGTTCAGTTTGACTCCCTTTGCCCCTCTTCTATTGCCAAAATAGGATCCATTTAGAATATTCCCAAGAGACCGGTAAGTGATCAGTGCAACAACATTGCTATCTGAGAAAATGGAAGAAAAATCATTTTATAGGGTGTCTAGAATTTGCGGAATGGGTACGCTAGTGTTTTGTGTGAGGGTCATACGGCAAACGTTAGGTATAGCCAAAATCTTCCTTGGAAATCCCTTCCACTGCCTAATTCACCTATCACATGTGGCTTGGGGAGTAGCGTTTTGCCTGTGTAATATGTATTATAATGCACCACACATTATAAGGGATTTATACTCAAAATATCCCATTGATGTGTGGTAAAAATGTATATGAGCCCTCGACATCAAAATTAGAATCATGAGGCAAGATGTTCATCCTCAGAAGGTGAAACTCAGGTGGGATGAAGAAACCAAACATTCCCTTCTTCCATCTCAAGCTCACTCTGGGGTGTCTAACTTAATGGAAAATTTCGCAGGATGACTCACTCTATTTAATTCATTCTCTCAATTTCCTCCCCTCTCTCCCTTCCTCTACCTCTCTGTGTCTCTATCTGCCTCTGTTTCTTTTTCTCTCCCTCTATCTCCCTCCCATCCTCTTCCCGTCCCCTCCTTCACGCAAGAATAATTAAGTCCCAGAAGTTCAATGCACAGCGTGCTGCAGTGTTTCCTCAGCTGCAGTCACTCATGTGCCACCATCTCAGGTTTACCCAGAGACACTTGCCACCTGCACTTTTATTTGCTCCGCTAAAAAAAATCAACTGCTTTTAAGATCTTTTCCTTCCCCCTCTGATATTCTAAAGCTCACAGTAAAGAGTGAAGATCAATCAGTAGCCAGGAATGTTTCTAGAGGAACTGCAGTGGTAGTGAAGACACTCTCAAGGCAACTGGGTCTTTCTCTTTAAAATATTTTTCATGCATGAATTAATTTATTTATTCATCAAATATTTGCTGAGCAACTACCATGTGCCAGACTTTGTAACATGACAGGGGAAAAAGTAGTCCCTGTATCAGAGAGCCGATGTTGTAGTGGGAGAGATGGACAAGCAAATAAATGAATTAGAAAAAGATCGCATAGTGTGGATGTGATGCAGAGACTTAAATAAAGTGATGGAATACAGCAGGGGTGGCAAACTATGGCCTGGGGGTCAAATCCCGCCTACCACGTGTTCTTGCACATCAAGTTTTATTGGCGCGTAGCCGGGTCCCTTCATTTATGTGTCATCTATGGCTGCTTTCACACTATAATGTCGGAGTGGAGTAGGTATAATAAAAAGCATCTGGCCGAAAAATCAAAAATATTTATTACCTAGTCCTTTTACAAAAAGAAGTTTGCCAACCTGCAGGATAGAGGAAGACTGGGTGGCTATTTTAAATAGAGGGATCATAAAATGCTTCCCCAGGGAAAGAGTGTTTAAGGCGACAGTCATCTGCCACCATCAAGAGGGAGTTTTTTTGGATCATCACGTGGAAACAGCATGCACCAGCCCCTCCCTTTTAAGGAAGCATATCAAGGGATCTCTGTCTGAACCTGTGTGTTTGTCACAAGTGTGTCCTCCAAATTGCCTGGTTACTGGTCAAGGTAGACCTTTTAATTCCACCACACAGCATCTCCTTACCTTGAAACCTTTAGAAGCCCCATCTCTTGGCCCAGCCACCCAGAAATGACACAGCAGTGCCTAGAATTTGGAGGTCAAGAGAGTCCGTCTTAGACACAGTACCTCTTGTGGCTCCTTTGAAGGCGGCAGAACAGTCGATATTCATCGTGTTATTTCCAGCCTCCAGAATAGTCTCACTTGTCTCGTTGCACCTCTTGGTTTCATAGACTGAAAACGGTAAGAAAGTGAGTCCTGCTTCGGGCACATCTCCTGCCTAAGAAACTTGCTGAAGATCACTCTTCTTTGGAAGACCCCCTACTGGTGATTTCATTTACTGCAGGCAAGGTAGACCAGATGGTACTACTCTCTCCTTTCTGGCCAAGGGAGATGAAGTGGTTAACATGATATGAGTATCCTGCACTGGCCACACAGCTCAGGGGGAGAGAGGAGATGGCCAGGCTTCCCAGAGCTGGAGCTAGGGTAGGCAAACTCAGCCTTTACCATAGAATATTTAAAGGGCAAAAATTAAAAAAAAAATAATGTGTAATGGAGTGTCTGGGGAGGGGAGAACTTAATTTTTAAGAAAGAAAAGCTAAGCATTTAAAGGTGTCCCAGAAACAGTATGAAATTTCCTTAAAATACTAGCAGTGGAGCTACCATATGACCCAGTAATTCCACCCCTGGGTATACATCTGGAAAAAAGACTCTACTTTGAAAAGGCACATACAGCCCAATGTTTGCAGCAGCACTATTTACAATAGCCAAGACATGGAAACAACCCAAGTGCCCATCAACAGACAATTGGCTTAAGATGTGGTATACAGTGGCATATTACTCAGCCATGAAAAGAATGAAATTTGTCATTTGCAGCAACATGGATGGACCTAGGGAATATAATGCTTAGTAAAATCAGTCAGACAGAGAAAAACAAATACTATATAATATTACTTATATGTGAAATCTAAAAATTAATACACATGAATCTGAATACAAAGCAGAAACAGACTCACAGACACAGAACATAAACTTATGGTTACCAAAGGGACAGGGAGGGGCAGATCAGGAATATGGGATTAACAAATTACTATACATAAAATAAATAAGCAACAAGGATTTACTGCATAGCACACGGAATTACCCCCAATATCTTGTAATAACCTATAACAGAATATAATCTGCCAAAAAAAAAAACCCGTCACTACACTGTACACCTGAAACTAACACAATATTGTAAATCCACTACATTTCAAATTTTTTAATTTAAAAATAAAAAATAGAAGTTTTCCAAGGAAATCATCACTTAGAAGCAGATCTGCATTTGGGAAGAATCCCCTGGGTGAACTCTCTCCATGTCATATAAATATATAAACACAAGGTCTGATGGAAGGTCACCCTCAAACACTTTTCGGGGCATAAGGAAGATGCTGACTGTTTCTTACCTATGTCAAGCGTAGCATTTTCATGCTTTCCGGGAGAAACAAAACTCTTATTCCATATGAGCAATTCTATTTGTTGAAGAAGTTGGGTAGCCTTTTCTGCAATGTGTTTTTTGCTGCCATTGTTCCTTAGAATTTCCTTTCAAAGAAAAAAGCTAATTAAGCAGACTCGTTGAAACTAAAGAAAGCAGGAAGACACATTAAACGTGGCTGGGTGAGCCCAGAAGGCAATAGCATGTATTAAGGTGCCGCTGGGCTCTGTGCTATCAAGCGGATATGTACTTTCTCGTCTATGACACACAGCCCATAAGGGTGTATCACCAGTCCATTGTGTTTATGAGAACAGGAAGGCTTAAAGGGTGAGCTGTCTGGAACCTGCAAAGAGTGCGTTGGAAGTGGTGATGGAGAGAGGGGGTGGAACACAGCTCTAGATACCGGTGTTTGAATGACAGCTGAGGCATTTAAACCCTTCCCCAGGGTTTCTCTACTGACATCTGAGACCAGATAATGGTCACGGGAGCCTGCCCAGCGCATTGTAGGATGTTTAACAGCATCCTTGGTCTCTACACACTAGATACCAGTAGCACCCTAGTTGTGACAACTCAAAATATCCCCAGACATTGCCATTTGTCCCCTGGGATAGAGGACAAGATCACTCCTGGGTGAGGAGTGCTGTGTGCTGTAAGCCAGAGGGGGCCATGGTAGTATTTCAGCAGGAGAATGACATAGTAAGACTGATCGGCTGTTTTCCAAACCTAGGCGACACCTTACTCACCCAAACCTTCCCTGGTAGCGGTGGCTGCTCACCAGCATCCTCTGGGAAAGAAAATCAGCAGTTCAACGGACTATAACAGACAACACGCCCGGATACACATCCTTCTTCCAACCATCCTCGCGTTGGCTGTTTCCCCGAGGTGTCCACACCGTCTCCTAACTCCCCTTTAGGAAGGCCCAAATGCCTTCCACAGTAGAAGTTTAAAAGGAATTAGGATGGAGTTTCCAACTAAACAATTCAGTTGATAGTATTTATGGAGCACCTACAAAAGCCAGGCTAAATCTTATGGATGTAAGTTAATAAAGAGACAAAAGGTGTTTCCTTGTGGAGTTTGCGGTCAGGTGGGAAAGTCACCAAGCAAATAATGACAAATAAATAATTAAGTTATTGCAAGAGTCAACATGTTCTTAATAAATAGGATGAGATGAGTTGGGAACATACTGAAAAGGGTCACACTGGGGGCACAGAGAAGGTGTCCCAAAGGAATGAGTGTTAACTGACATAATAAGATACAGGCAGCAATAATGCCTGCTGTTGTCTGCACAGCATGGTACTTATTTTTTCCAACTTCTGATTTTATTTATTTTGGGGGAGGAGGTAATTAGGTTTGTCTGTTTGATTTTTGTTTATTAACAGAGGTACCGGGGATTGAACCCAGGACCTCGTGCGTGCTAAGCATGCGCTCTACCATTGATCTAAACCCTCCCCTCAACAGCATGGTATTTAAAGTGCCTTCTTATCCACTATCTCATTTAAAGGAACACAGAAGATTCTAGAACCAAGATATGCATAGCATAATAGCTAATATTTATCGCGCTCCCCTAGGTTCCCGGCACTGTGCTAATTCTCCTGCCTGCCTTAATCATCGCAAGTGGGGTGTATTCGCTTCCCAGGACTGCAGAGACAAAGTATCACAGACCGGGTGGCTTAAAAAAACAGAAGTGGGTTCTTTCAAGATTCTGGAGGCTGAAAGTCCAAGATCGAGATGTCAGCACGGCTGTGGTCCCCCCGCCACCTCTGGGGAAGACCCTTCTCTGTTTCTTTCGGCTTCAGGGGCTTGCCAGCCGTCTCCAGTGTCCCTGGCTGACAGCGCTGTAACTCCAGCCTCTGCTTTTGGCTCAGCACGTCTTTCTATGTCTCAATGCCCACATTTCCCCTTCACATAAGGACATCAGGCTTACTGGGCTCGGTTCAACTGCATCCAGCATGACCTCGTCTTGATTTGGCTCTGTCTGCAAAGACTCTGTCACCAAATAGGACCTCGTTCACCTGCTCCAGGTGGACAGGAATCGGGCCAGGGGGTGACGTTCCACCCATTACAGCCTGAGATGAGCAGGTTTCTGAAATGTGTCTCAACAATCCCTACCTCACACCCTTTTATTCACACCCTTGTGTAATCTTCCCCTCCTAACTGGACCCAGTGATTCATTTCCAATGAACGGAATGCAGCAAAAGTGAGAGGATGTGACTTCCAAGACTAGGTTAAAAAAAAACTGACTTCTGTTTTGCTTACAGTCTCTGTGTGGCTATTCTCTTGCACTAGCTGTAATACAGCAAACTAGAGAAGCCCACCTGTGTAAGAACTCGAGAGCAGCCTCTCACCAACCGCCAGAAAGGGGCTGAGGTCTTTAGGCCAATAGCTTTCAAAGAACATAATCCTGCCAGCAACCACGTGAGTGAGCTTGGAAGTAGATCTGCCCCCACATCAAGCCTTCAGATCAGACTGCATCCCCAGCCAACACTTTGCAGCTGTGAGAAACCCTGAACCCAGGTAAGCCATACCTCGTTTCCTGGTCTACAGAAGCTGTGAGACTCTGTAAAATATGCAGGTCAAATATACAGTTGACCCTTGAACAACACGGGTTTAAACCACATGGGTTCACTTAAACACAGACTTTTTTCAACAAATATGTATGGAAGACCTACACAATCCATGGTTGTTTGAATCTGCAGATGTGGAACCATGGATAGGAGTGCTAACTGTCAAGTTACACACAGATTTTTCAACTGTGCAGAAAGCCAGTGCCCCAACCCCTACATTGTTCAAGATTCAACTGTATGTTGTTTAAAGCCACTGGCGCCAGGGTAATTTGTTACATCACAACCCATAACCAATACAGCAGACACTGTTAGCATTCTCACTTACAGATGGAGCATACAGAAGTTAAGTCATCGCCCAAAATGCAGCTGGTAGGTGGTAGGGCCAAAAATTAAATCCAATCCATCTAACTCAAAACTTGGAATTATACTAGGAATGAGCAAATTAATACACAGGTTGGACAGTGAGAACCAGGTTTCTCAGTGTTGGAGAAAGGAGCTACAAATAAGGAAAGAGGAACACTAGATCAACCCTTGGCATTGGATTGGAAGCAGAGGTCCCGGCAGGAAGTCACAGGTGTTAGTATGCAGGCAGGCAGGCAGACGCAGAAACTGAACTTAACGAGAGTCAGAGAGGAACATGTAGAGAAGCCCAGCAGAAAATTAGAAGTGTCGTTTAGGAAGGCCAGGAAAGAGGTCCGGGCAGGAGACAGAAATTTGTAAGGCATCTACATGGAGATGGGTGTCGGTGCCATGGGCTTGAATGAGATCTCTCAGGAAAAGATTACCAAGGACAACAGTGGCTTGAAGCGTGACAGAAGCCAGGGCAGATCTCTGCTCTCTTACCCTGACCTGAAATTGGCAGAACTCTCAAAAGCTCTCCCCCTGCCTCCCTCTTCACAGCGGCGAGAGTATTCGGAGGTTCTTACCATAACATTTGTCATGATTCAGTTTAACGATGCTAGCCACCCAGTTGAAGATGGGAAAATCTGGAACACAGCTGCAGTAGTAACTTCCAATTTGATTTCTGCAATATGCCTTCTGTTGGCACTTTGCCAGTCCAGTCTCACACTCATCAATATCTGTGAATCAAGAGAAAATGTCATTTTCTATTCTCATAAAACCATACCACCTTCCCTTGCCTGTGACGTCTCTACTATCCAACATCAGCCAGAGACGTACCCAGGATGTCTCTTCTTGGTTAAGATGACTCGGTATTATAAAGACGTGGGTTCTCCTTAAGTTAATTGATAAAGCCAATACGACCCGACAAAAAAAAAATTTCTACATGTATTTTATGGAGAGAGATGCCTTGATATTATCATACACGAATAATCAGAAAAACTACCAGATGAGGACTGACCTTACCAAACATTAAATCACACTATAAAACTTCAATAAAACTATGAGTTGCTGGTGCATGAATAGACTTGTGGAACAGACCAACTAATCCAGAAGTAGACCCACCCGCGTATACGTGGGGCTTTGGAATACAACAATGGTGGCAAGTCAAAACACTGCAGTAAGGATAGAGGCTTGGTTTTTTTTAATGCTTGAATCACACAGTTTATTAAATCAATTAAAAAACACAGTTCAAAACAAAAAGTTAAAAAAATAAATACAACCAACATTGCATGATTCCACTTATATGCAGTCTCTGGAACAGTCAAACTAACAGAGATGGAAAGTAGGGTGGTGGGTACCAGGGGCTGGGGGAAGGGCAGTGGGAAGTGAATGTTGAATGGGGACAGAGTTTCAGTTTTGCAAGATGAGAAAAGTTCTGGAAGGCAGGAGGGTGTAGCTCAGTGGTAGAGCACATGCCTAGCATGCATGAGGTCCTGGGTTCAATCCCCAGTACCTCCATCAAAAAAAAAAAAAAAAAAGTAAATAAATAAACCTAACTACTTCCCCCAGCGGGGGAAAAAAAAAGGAAATAGAAAAGTTCTGGAGACGGATGGTGGTGATAATGGCACAAAAATGAGTAAATGTACCTCATAATAATGAATGGTTCACTTAGAAATGGTTATAATGGTAAATTTTATGTTACGCATATTTTACAATTAAAAAATTTTTAAATAAATAAATGTAGTATTGTATGACTCTGCTTATAGGAGGTCCCTATGGGAGTCATATTAACAGAGGCAGGAATGGTGGTTGCTAAGGACTGGGAGGAGTTAGTCCCTGATGAATACAGTTTCAGTTTAGGATAATGAAAAAATTCTGTGGATGGATGGTGACGATGGTTGCACAGCAATGGGAATGTACTTAGTACCACTGAAAGACACACCTAAAAATGACTAAAATGGTAAACTGTAAGTTATGTATATTTTGTCACAATAAAAATGAACTGAGGGGGAGGGTGTAGCTCAGTGGCAGAGTGTGTGCTTAGCATGCACAAGGTCCTGGGTTCAACCTCCAGTGCCTCCTCTAAAAATCAATCAATCAATCAATCAATCAATCAATCAATCAATAAATCTAATTTCCTACCCTCCCCCCACAAAAACTAAAAAAACAATGAAGTGAAATGAAATAAAATAAATCCTAAATGCTTTACTCTTTTCTGCTTCACCTTCTGAACTGACACTACAACTCCATCAATCAGATACCCAGTTCCAGCAATTAGATGCTCAGGAGTGGTACTTCCCTTGGTATTCAAATAGACCTTTAGAATTTTGGAGATGAAAAAGGATTTTGGCTCAAGCAGATGGGAGTAGTGAAAAGTGGGACCAGATCATGGAGGACATGGAGTGCCAAGATAATTTATTCATTTTTTTCTCTTGGTGAACACACATTTGTAGGGTATCTGCTCTGTGACATGATTCTCTGTCTTAGGCGTACAGCAATAAACAAAACAGATAAGATCCCTGCCCTTGTGGAATTCCCAGACAAGCAAACAAACAAAAAACAAAAAATCAGCGCTTCAGCCTTCAAGAGCCCAGGGTCCTGGGAACTCCGCTTTCCTCTCAAGAAAAACCAAGCCAGTATCAGGGATCATCAAGCCAGTACTAAGATGAGAGTGAGAAGGAGACAAGGGATAGGGACTTCCCTAAGGCCACTGAGGCAGCCCTGACTTTTTCATCTTGTAATATTTTTGCATCTTTACAATACCAGCACCCCTATGAAACACAGTATTTGGGGCCAGGAAGGATGTCCCTGACCCTTTCCAAACTCCAAGGTGAGTGTGGACTGCTTTTTACCTTCACATTTCTCATTGGGCTTGAAGTATCTCCTCCCAGAAGTGGACTGAAATCCACCTTTGCATGTACAGTGGGTGCTGTTGTAGCAGTCGGCATTTTCTGGGCACGGCGGACAGAAAGCTGCAATTGAACATGGGATCCATTTGTTCATTTGCTCATTCATTCATTCAAGAAATATTCATTGAACACCTATGATGTTCCTTATGCTGTGGTTGGAACAACGTCCTCCTGGGAATAGCTCTGTTGGCACCCCTTTCGCACCCATCTTACTGCTGAACACAGATGCTCGCAGTGCCCCACCCTTATCCCACCTCTGCCACCAACACCGCATTTGCCTGACAGTACAACTTCCAACTGCCGGCACCTGTGTTTCTCTACCGAGGGTTTTCTCTGGCCGCCAGCATCCTCTTTGCTCACCACATGGCAGGTTAGCAATGCCTTCTTCACCCAGGAGCAGCTCCCTCGATCAATGACTGACTGGATGTATTAAATGACAGTGGATTGAAAAAAAAACATCTTTCTTATTATCAAAAATAGACAGAGAAAAATACGTGTTGGCAGGATGTACAGAAATTGTACTAGTGCACTGCTGGTAGTGATGTAAAATGGTGCAACTGTTGTGGAAACCTGTGTGGCAATTTGTAAACCAAATTTTTTTAAATTAGAATTACCATGGGATCCAGCAGTTCCACTCCTGGTACATAGTCCAAGAAATTGAAAGCAGGGTCTTGAAGACAGATATTTACCTATGTTCACAGCAGGACTACTTACAAAAGCCGAAAAGGCAGAAGCAACCAAAGTTTCCATCAGTGGAGGAATGGGTAAATAAAATGTGGTCCATTCACACAATGGGACACTATCCAGGCTTAACAAGGAAGGAGATTCTGACATGTTACAATATGGGCGAACCTTGAAGACGTTTTTATAAGTGAATCAGCTCATCACTAAAGGACAACTGCTGTGTGATTCCACTTATATGAGGTACCTAGAGCAGCCACATTCATAGAGACAGAAAGCAGAATGGTAGGTTTGGGGGCTGTTGGGAGGAGGAATGGGGATTCATTATTTAATGGGCGCAGCGTTTACGTCTGGCAAGAGGAGGAAGGTTCTGTGGATGGACGACGGTGGTGGTTACACAGCCATGTGAATGTGCTTCACGCTCACCTAAAGTGGTTAAAATGGCAAATTTTGTGTGATTTGTATTGTACAGCCATTTTAAAAAATAAACAGTAAGAAAACAGCCTCCTTATCCACTGAGCTGCACTGTCCTTGGTCTGTCCAGCAGTCTCCAGGGCAGCGAGCTCCGGTCACCACGTGCCACTTGCTTGACAGCGGGTCCTGTGTTGACGCCCCACCTCTGCCTGTAATTTTCCCCTCCGAGCTGGTGCTTCCTGGGAATTGCCTTCCAGGTAAATGACTTGTTCTCACGTCCTGATCTCAGAATCTGCTTCTGGGGAGACCCAACCCATGAAATGGGATAAAGGCAAAGGTACCTCCCAACATGAGTTGAAAGGTGGGCTTTGGGGAAGGAAACGGGATAGTCCAATGTCCACCAGCCTTGTGACCTTGAACCAGCTACTTCTCTACAGGGCCATTGGTCCAGCGGGGTTAACGTCAGAACCTCCTTTGAAGGAACGTCAGTACGATTTAATGCAATGGTGCATGTAATTTGCTCAGCACTGATCCCAGTGCAATGCAAGAGCTAACAAATGGGGGTGGTGACATTGATGATGAAGAAAGGGTAACAGTGCTTGGGCGCCCCACGGAATTGGCAGAGAGTAGCAGAGGTTGGGTGTTCTCTCCAGAAGGGCTCCTGCTCTCCCCTGGAGGCAGGTTCCACATCCCAACTCACAACGAGTAAACTCACCTCCGGAATTCTTTGCTTCTGATCCTGACAGAGCCAGCAGGACACTGAGACCTGGAACAGAGAGAGGGGGGATGGTGCAGATGGGGGATGCCCTGAGGCTCTGCTTGGCTGAAACCTGAGTGAGTTGGGGGCTTTGTCTCCTGCCAAGTCATCCGTGTGCTGGCTTCACTGTGGGTTCCTCCTGGCAGGCTAGAAACACTAGAGTCACAGGAGGGCATCTTACACTATTGGAACGTGAGCTGCATCTGATTACAGCTATAAGAGGTTCTGCACCCAACTCCTGACAAGACTTCTAGTCTGTGTTCAAGTCCTCTGAGGGTATTTTTATGACCTTGAGGACCCTCAAGCCCAGAGCAGAAGGATGGGTAGGTCCAGGTCACTGTAATGTACTAAGCCGTGGCATGGACCCACTTGGTGGTCAGTCAGCATAGCAGACGGTTGACGTGTCCCCTGCGCCTATCCCAGAGAGCTTTCCTATGCATTCAGATAACTCACTGCTTTACTCTAGAAAATGGCATTTTCCTGCAGCCTGTGACAAGGTCAAGTGGTCCAGGATCAGGGCTCCTTGCCCTTCTAAGTCACCTCACATACCGGAAGGGTCCCCAGTAGGATTTGAGTGCCAGTTACAGACAGTGGTAACCCCTCATTAGCCCTCCTTTCATTCACTCTTCTCCCTTCCCTCTTTGACATCCCCCTCTCCCTCCCCAGTAAGTTACTTACACCCAAGTCTTTGTCTCCATTCTGCCTTGAGAGAGAGCAACTTAGAGACTCAATATAAGAGTTTCTCATAGGATATGTGTGCACAGTACTATCTGGAGAAAGTGCCAAATTTGAGAGAGCAACCAAAGCCGGAATTGGATATCCAGGGCACAGGGAGAAGAGAGGGGAATTCTTGGTTCCACTCACCTAAGAGCAGGGACAGGCACCTGTTTCCCATAGCAGTTGAGATTCCAGGAACCATGAGCTGGATCTGAGAAATGTTCTCACGCAAGGTGTGGCAAGTGCTCCTGGAATGAATCAGCCCCATGAGAATCAATTTCTGATGGCCACAAAGTTGAGAAGCCAGGTGACTGGTGTTTACCAAAACTCTTCCATTTCTGCCCATCTGTTGACTCAATGATGTCACTTCTGGGAAATTATCTCAAGGAAAGATTCGGCAAGGATGATCAGAGCAGGTGGCTTATAGGAAGCAAGTGTTACCACCCAACAAGTGGGAAAGAGTACATGCCTCCGATGGAATATTCTGCTAGAATTTGAAATCCTGGACTATTGGAATCAGCAAGATCCAGACGGTAAGAAACTCCACAGGACAAACTATCCAGTTTCTTCCAGTAACAACAACAACAACAACAACAACAACAACAACAACAACAACAACAAAAAACAACACTGTGTAAGAACTTCCAGTGCATATTAGCAAACACAATGTACTCTGTAATATGCTCTGTTAAACCACTCAAAAAGTGGTGCCAGTGATGACAAAGTTACCCGCAGCGAGTTCCACACACGATCAACCCAAAGAGGAACACACTAAGGCACGTAGTGATCAAAGTGACAAAAAATTAAGGATAAGGAGAAAATATTAAAATAAGCAAGAGAAAAGCAACAAATAACATACAACGGACCTCCCATAAGGTATCAGCTGATTTTTCAGCAGAACCTCTACAGGCCAGAAGGGAGTGGCACGATATATTTAAAGTGATGAAAGGGAAAAACTTACAACCAAGAATATTCTATCCAGCAAGGCTCTCATTCAGATTTGATGGAGAAATTAAAAGCTCTGCAGATGAACAAAAGCTAAAAGAATTCAGCACCACCAAACCAGCTTTCAATAAATGTTAAAGGAACTTCTCTAGTCTTCAAACCACAAGAAAAGAGAGCAAAAAGAAGAAAGAGAGGGGAAAAAAGACTTACAAAAACAAACCCAAAACAATTAACAAAATGGCAATAAGAACATATGTATCAATAATTACCTTCAATGTAAATGGATTAAACGCTCCAACCAAAAGACATAGACTGGCTGAATGGATACAAAAACAAGACCCATATATATGCTGTTTACAAGAGACACACTTCAGGGCTGGAGACACATGCAGGCTGAAAGTAGGGGATGGAAAAAGATATTCCATGCAAATGGAAACCAAAAACAAACAAACAAAAAGCTGGAGTAGCAATACTTATATCATATAAAATAGATCATAAAATAAAGACTATTACAAGAGACAAAGAAAGACAGTACATAATGCTCAAAGGATGATAAAGGCATCAATTGGGAAGATATATCT
Organism: Camelus bactrianus; assembly: GCF_048773025.1. NCBI lineage: Eukaryota > Metazoa > Chordata > Mammalia > Artiodactyla > Camelidae > Camelus > Camelus bactrianus. Next base: position 27,327,984 of record NC_133560.1, read on the forward strand.
AAAGAATTTGAAGAAAATAGTTCATAAAATGTAAGTAAGAAGAAAGACAGTATTTAACAATGTGTAATGCAAATAATTCAATATTATAATAAAAAGTGACGCTGCAGGAGGCTATTAAAATAACATGGAAAGTGACTGTGGTACGGCATGAAGATAAAAGCAGGTAGTAGAGCAAAATATATAATATTACATTTAAAGGAACTATAAATGTGAATAGGAAATGGCATTGTGAGTGATTTTAAATTTCTTTTTTATTTAACTGTAATTCTAAATTTTATACATTACTTTAGCAATAAGAAAACAATGATAAAATTTTAATCAAAATATTTTAATCGAAGGGAAAACAAAATGGCTTTAAAAATTGGCTTCTCTCTGGCAGCTCCTTGCCTTTTCTATGCTGTTTTTATATCTCCATTCTGCTTTGATCTCTTCGTTTGGAATCCTTTAAGGCCAGACTGTGGAGCAATTCTCTCTCAATGCCTCATCCACAGTTAGATGCTGGCCATGCACAGTTAGATGACATAACTTGTGCCCAGGAAACCCCGAGTTTGAATTGCAAATCTTCAGTTACTAGTTCAGTGACTCTGGTGTAAGGACCATGCCTCTGAGCCTCAGTTTTTCTCATCTGCAAACTGGAGCAAAGAAAGAGCGTATACTTCACAGAATTGTGCTGACTCAGTGAAATAACCTTTCAGATCATGCAACACCTGCCTGGCCCGGGGCAGGTGCTGAATAAAGTTAACCGATGAGAACAGGATATGATGATGGCGGTAATGGTGGTGGTGGTGGTGATATTAATCATGGGGATAAAGATGATGATGGTGGTAATGGTGAAAGTAATGTACTTGGAAGTAGTGACAGCAAAGGGAATGGTTTTGATGATGGTGATGGTGGTAATTATGGTGGATGCGATAGTAACGGTGATGGTGGTGGTAGTCACGGTCATGATGGTGGTTGTGGTGATGGTGGTGGTGATGGGGATGGTGGTGGTAGTCATGGTCATGATGGTGGTTGTGGTGATGGTGGTGGGAATGGTGATGATGGGGATGGTGGTGGTAGTGATGGTGGTGGTGGAGGTAGCAGTGATGATGGTGGTCATGGAGAGCTCTCATGCCTCTTCCGTGACTCCCGTTATGTATAACCAGGCCTCTGCATGCTAAGGACATATCCATTACCCAGTGGTGATGAGAATTAGTAAGAGCCCCATGAAGCCCCCACAGGAACAAAGCAGTGGTCTGAGAAGTCCCATCCCAGAAAAAGTCTCTTATTTCTGATGGCCCTCAATGGGCTAGTCACACATTTGTGACTCACACACTGGTATCTAGTATGTAGATCAAATTTTGCTGCAGACAGTTCTCTCAACCTTTCTATTATCAGTTCCTAAAAACACTTACGGAACTTCTATGGTGTGTCAAGCACCCAACTAAATGCCTTGACAGTACTATCTCATTGAAAGCTCACAGCCACCCTATGATGTAGATCTCATAATTATCCTCCCATTTTTCAGATGAAGACATGAGGGCTCAGTTATACCACTGGCTCAAAGTGGTGTTACTCATAAAATGCAAAGCTAAGACTTGGAAAAAGTCAGTCTGAGTCCAAAGACCACACATAACTCCTGCACCAAGATCCCAAACCCCACTGCCCCCTAGATCTAAACTTGTAATATAAGTAAGGGAGGCCACCGGGGAATTTGAGGCGAGTCAGGAGACAGTGGAGATGTGGAGACCCTGGCCTTCGCCTGAAGACATTCAGATCCACTTTTCCCCTAAATGCAGAGCCAGCGGGCCACAAAGACTGCTTGCAATCTCTGCAGCAGACAGGATTTGCCTGATTAAAAATTCAGTCCTGTGTGTTGGAATCTCTGAGGAGTTACACTTGGCTATTTCCTGATGCTTTCTCTTCCCCCAGAATTCATTTCCCTTTTTCATTCGCACTGATCCTCCCTTCCAAAAACCTACTCTAAAATGCACTGTGCAATCTCCCAACATAAAGAAACCCAGTCTAAATAGGGGTAATTTTTTTGAGGACTCATTTGAAACCAGTTTAACTGAAGTGAGTATTTTATGTAAAAGAAGTGATAATGTTTTCAGCACAGCTGAGACCCCTGGCAATGCTGAGTTAGGTTTTTTGGTTTTTTGGACCACTTTACTGAGCTATGGGTGGCGTGGAAAAATCTGTATATATTTTGTGTATACAACACGTTGAGTTTGGGAAGAACTATATACTCATGAAGCCATCACTGCATCAAGACCATGAACATATCCATCACCTCTCAGGACTTCCTCCTGCCCCTGTATGGTGTGTGTGTGTGTGTGTGTGTGTGTGTGTGTGTGTGTGTGTGTGTGTGTGTGTGTGTTAACAGAAGATCCACACTCTTAGGGAATTTTAAGCACACAATACAGTATTGTTAGCTGCAGGCACTTCTGTATCACACATCTCCAGAACCGATCCGTTTTGTGTAACTGAAACTTCATAACCCTTCGACCTCACTTCCTCTGTTCCTTTCTCCCCAGTCCCTGGAATCCACCATTCTGCTCTCCGCTTCTGTGCCTTTGATTAGTGTAGCTTCCACATGAGTGAGATCCTATAGCATTTGTCCTTGTGCCTGATTTATTTCGTACATCTAGCAATGCTGATTTGGGGGTCTTCTTTTTTTTTTTTTTACCATGACCCACTGGAAGAAATACATTTTACATCACAGAGACAGAGAGAGACAGAGAGAAGAATGAACCAAGCTTCACAAACCAGCATTTGCTTCAGACTCTGTTCTTGAAACTTTCCTGTTTCAGTTCTCTTCAAACCCCTTACAATTCAATTCACCACCTCTTTTGAGTGCGCCTAAGCATCCCAGTATGTTCTACCCCGCCATGCAACACACACAGCCCTTGCCCAAGCGGAGATGGGAAAATGAACATGAGGCAGATGCCCCTAGAGCAGCTTTCAAGAAACAAAGCAGCCTTGTACATGTAACAAGGTAGCCTTGAAAACCTTTCCAGAGCCAGGATATTTTTCTAGACCCAAGGTCACAAGCGAAACATTTTCTATTTTCCGTGGAAAGACACAAAACCAGTTCCTCCTTACCCACAAGACGAAAAGCCCTTGGCTTGTCACCCCGTCTGGCAGCTCCTCAGAGTGAACAACAACCAGAAAAAGGAAGTGCACGGCTTCTTATCTTGAACTCAAGTTTCTCAAGGAGTCTTGTGGGTGGATGTGACGGCTGGGGGCATTGGTTGGAGAGTTTGCACAATGCAGGGTCCATTTGTTCTCTTTTCATTTGAGCCATTTAAATAGTACATCACCAGTGTGGACCGTATTAAAGCACCTCAAAAATGAATTTGGAGATGTTGATGGTGGCCAGTGGGGAAAACCTGGTAACGGCGAGTGCCAACCACCATCTATGTCAAGAAGGTGGATCCAGTTTTGAGAAGGCTCCTTTAACGTGATGAACTTGTTAGGGAGAGGGTTGAAGTCCAGAGTGCGATCAATCCTGTATTTACCCAGTTCCCTATGACCCTATCACTTCTCAGCTCACCACCTTGGGAAAATAATTCCTGATCTTTGAGACAGGGTCACCCAATACAATTACATTCATCTACTTGGCTGGTAAAATTCTTGACTGGTCCCATTAGCGAGGGGTCCTGAAATTGCCTTCTCACCCACGTTAAAAGACTCTTTTATAAGGTCCAGCACAAACACGGCAAACACCTCCTGGCTTGACAAGTCCAGACACACACCTAGTGACTGGCCCCTTGGCTTGCTTCTATACCTTGGTGAAGATAGCCTTATCACCCTGCACACCTTCAAATAAAACTGCCAATCATTTTACCAGCAAGAAAGGTTTTTTCAGGAATGGCCAAAACTTGTTTACTGGTTTCCCTTAAACCTGCTGGGGATATTGTGTTTTATAATAAGAAATATGTATTTGGGCTTCACCTTATTTCTGGCACAGAGTTCCAAAAAAAACCCATGGATTTCCTGAGTGATGAGTGAGGAAACCGTCTTGTGTTAAAACATCATGTCTTCGGTTCCTGAAACCACTTCAGAGCCATAGAGGTGAACCGGTGTCTTGCTATTCATAACAAGCCCCTTTCCATGGGTTTCCATAAACACAACTGGGTTTATGTTAAAGAGGTGACTTTTGGAAAGCACCTAAGGATGGGGGCTGGTTGCCAGGGGGCCAACCACGTAATTAAAGGGTTGCAACTTTCAGCCCCACCCCCTGATTTCCAGGGAAGGGGGAGGGGCTGGAGGTCAGATCAATCACCAATGGCCAATGATCTAATTGTCGTGTCTGTGTATTGAAGCCTCTATGAGAACCCAAAAGGATAGGGGTCAGAGAGCTTCCGGGTTGGTGAGCACCGGAGATCTGGGGAGAGCGGCGTGCCTGGAGAGGGCACAGCGACTCCATGCTGCTTCCTCATACTCTGAGCCACGCATCTCTTCCATCTCACTGTTGCTCAGTTGTATCCTTTTATAATAAGCTGGTACTCTAGTAAGTAAAATGTTGTCTTGAGTTCTGTGAGCAGCTCGAGCAAACTAATGGAACTCGAGGAGAGAGAAGTTGGAACCTCTGGTCTACAGCCAGTGGGACAGACGCACAGGGGACACTGGGGCTTGTGATTGGCATCTGAAGCTGGTCAGGGGCTGAGAGGCAGTCTTGTGGGACCAAGCCTCTAACCTGTGGTGCTACCTCTGGGTGGAGAGTGTCACAACTGAGTTGAATTGTTGGACACCCTGTTGGTGTCAGAGAATTGTTTTGTGAAAGCCACACACATTGGAATTGGGTCCGGAACCACTTTTACCTGCCCACACTTAGATGGTCTCTTCATGAAACCCTCTTCATTTAATCCATCTGACCGCGCCAGCTGCTGCTCGCCAAGTCGTCAGCTAACACACACCCCGGCGCTGTAATCAGCTCTACCCACTCTGACAAATGCTAAACCCTCCTCACTGTCACAGAAGAGGAAGCCACGTTTCAAGAGAAGGAGGAAATATTATCCTTTTAGCAACACGTAGACCTGAAGCATAAAACACAAATGCCACTTCCTCCTTTGCCAGTCACCTAAAAACGATGGTTTCTCAGCAAACTTCCCACAGCTTGAAATGGTGGGGTCTGGTGTGGGAATTGGCTGGAATTAGGGTGATGGTGGTTCACCCTGGGGGACACCCTGTAGGACACGAGAATCAAGTAGAGCCCAGTATGTGTCTTATCAGAAGGGCAGCTTAGATTTGATGCCATACAGTCCTGGTTAGTGACTGACACAAATGTTCTTTTTTTTTTTTGCCTGGCTCACTGGAAGTCAACTGAAGCTTGCCCTTAGAATAGACCACTGCAAACCTCTTGTGCCAAGTATGCTTGGAACCCAAGGTTACTATTTTTAAATGACCCCACAAGGTAATGATTGCACATTTTGACTTTTCTGTAAGACACTTAATTCTGCACTTTAAAATAGTTTAAATGGTGAGGTATTGGGGACTGAACCCAGGATCTCGTACATGCTAAGCACATGCTCTATCCCTGAGCTGTATTGTCTAAAATGGTGAATTTTATGTTACGTGACTTTTACATTAAAATTTTTTTAAACATACGTTCGTTCTCTTATTTTTCACCGTAGGTTACAAGATACTGAATATAGTTCATAGTTCTCCCTGTACGTGCAGGAAAGTGTCACTAATGGAATATTATTAATAATCGGGTGTTTTTAAATTAAAGTGTACTTGATTTACAATGTTGTGTTAGTTTCTGGTGTACAGCAAAGTGATTCAGTTGTAAATGTCTAGATATTCTTTTTCATTATAGGCTATTACAAGCTATTGAATATAGTTCCCTGTGCTCTACAGTAGGACCTTGTTGTTTATCCATCCTGTATATAGCAATTTGTATCTGTTACTCTCAAACTCTTAATTTACCCCTCCCACGCTTCCTCTCTGGTAACCATAAGTTTGTTTCCTATGTCTGTGAGTCTGTTTTTGTTCTGTAAGTAAGTTCATTTGTGTCATTTTTTAGATTCCACATACAAGTGATGTCATACAATATTTGTCTTTCTCTCTCTGACTGACTTCACTTAGTATGATCATCTCTAGGTCCATCCATGTTGCTGCAAATGGTATTATTTCATTCTTTAATAATCAAGTGTTTTTAAGCAAGGGGTGACAGGGATGTTATCCTGTTTCCTTAAAAAACAGCTATAAATCTGCCCCCTAAAGCCCGTGACCAGGGCCACCACCAGGGTGGGGGGAGAGAAGCACCTGCCTCAGGCACAAAATTTAAGGGGGCATCAAAAACATATATATATTGTATGCATATGTGTGACTAAAACATCATGCTGTACACCAGAAATTGACACAACTTTGTAAACTGACTGTACTTCAATTAAAAAACAAGAAATAAAAATATTTTCCACTGTATATATATTCTTTTTCTTTATAGGTTATTACAAAGTATCGAATATAGTTCCCTGTGCTAAACAGTAGGACCTTGTTGTTTATCTATTTTATATACAGTAGTTTGCATCTGCTAATCCCCAACTCCTAATTTATCCCTCTCCCCCTTAACGTGCTTCGTAATGGTTAATTTTTCCTAGAACTTGATTTTGAAAATATTACTGATGAGTTTGCTCCTATGAAAACCAAGAAAATTTCATACATTCTGTTTAGGGATAAATAAAATATTTAAACTTAAAATGTTTTACATTCTAATATCTTTTCTTTTCAACTTTTCAATTTTTTTCAACTACAGTGTTCTGAGGAGAAAAGTCACGTTGTAGGTGACCAAAAACATTCCTTGAAATGAATGGATCTGTATGGGGGGGAAACCATAAGTTATTTAGATTGTCAGGGGACAAAGTTATTTCACTTTATAGGATTTAAGAACCATGCATATTTTATTCTAAGTCTTTTTTCTCCCTCTAGTGGTATATGAGACCATGGGGGTGAAGGAACACCAAGTATGGCTTGCTGTTTACAGTAAGAAAAAGTCCTGCTGTAGAGGTCACAACTTTATCCATCTACCTTAGAAATATGTGATTCCTGAAGGCAACTGTATTAGACCAACATGTAACACTGTTGCAGACACAGATAAAGCCCTGTGCAGGTCTTCCTCAGAGAGAACTTTAATTCAAGCATCACAGATTTATAGACCCTGATGACTAAGAGGAAATGAAAATCCAAACCCTTCTCTTTTTATATTCCAAGTTATTGCAATCAATCGCAAAATGTTGATAATCCATTGGCTACTGTATCAATTAGCAATTGCCCCCAAATAATGCTTCCTAGAAAAGCATTCCTGAAACTGAGTGCCTTAAAGCAAGGAGGCTAGATTGTTGCTCCTGAGTCTGTGGTTTGGCTGGGAAGTTCCGCTGATCATGGCTGGGTTCACTCAGGTAACTGTAGTCAGTTACAAGCTGGCTGAGTGGCCGATTAGGGAGAGCCCCAGGCGTATGAGAGGATGTCTAAACTTTCCTCCGTATGTTTCTCACAGCCTTCCAGCAGGTTATCCTGGGCATATTCTCACAGTTGGGGCAGGGATGCAAGAGGAAGCAAGACTAATCACAAAAAGGACAAAAAGGATTACAGACTCACTTTAGGAGCCTCCGTTGGAGCCACAGTGGCTGAAGCCCATTGGCCAAAGCCAGTCTCAAGACCAAGCCAGAGCCAGAGCAGGAAGGGGTGACGAAGTTACAAGGAAGGGGTGTGGGGACACAGAGACCCTTCTTGAGGCCACCGATGCAACTGATCTATCGCAGCTGGCTCTGGTAAGCGCTGCGCGGTCTCCTGTTTCAATGTCCCTTAGAATTGCCACCTCCGTATGGGGTACTTTAGACCGGCCCAGTCTCATAAACGACGCTCCTGTCTGTAAACACGTCTCAGCCCCCTCCCAAGTTGTAGCTGTCACAAAGAGCAAAAGTCCAGCCTCTGCCAACCAGGTTTAATGTTGTTATCAAGTTGTCCCAATCATGAGCATTACTGAGCTAACTGAATCCCAAGTGGGAAGTTGATTCAAAGCAAATATTTAGTCTCTTCTCTGTATCCCCAAGGATTCCTGGGGTCAAAGGAAAAGAAGGAGAGGGTCTAAAGGTCTGCAAGAGGAACTCTGCAGTCAGGAGCTCAAAACCCAGCTCAGCCACCTACAGCTGTGTGATGCTGAGAAAATTACTTAACCTCTCTGGGCCTCACATTCCTCCTCTTCAAAATAGAGAGAAATCATTCATTCACTGATTCATTCAACGTATTTATGGAGAACCTACTAATTACAATTCCCTGTACTGATGGAGCTCAAAGTTTAAGTTGGAGACACCCAAGAAAATGAGAAATTATAACACACGCTAAAAGCACGAAGATGTAAAAAAAAAATTAATAAACAGAAACCTCAAGTAAATACAGTCAGAAGACCAGAAAGGGAAGCTCTCACATCCTGTGATGACAGCAGTCCCCAAGAAGAAGACGTCTCCTCTTCTTTCCTGGCAAGGACGCAGCCAGTGAAGAGCCTTGGGCTCTTTTTTCACTATAGCTCTCCCAACTTCCTTTTCCCCTCTGCAAAACTGTTCTCTTTCCCTTGCCGTTCAAGAACTCTCACATGGCTCACCACAGCTGCAGACCCTGAACTGCAATTCTCCACTGATTCTGAGTAAACTCATCTTCGCTAGAGAAATATCTGGCGGTCTACTTGCTTCAGCTCAACAAAGCCTCAGTAGACACACAGACATGACAGCTAATCCTACTTCAAGAGGTTTAAAGAATAATATAATATTGTAAATCAACTATATTTTAACTTAAAAAAAGAGAGAGAGAGATTCAAAGAATGCTTCCTGGTGGAAGTGATGACTCAGCTGACACTCAAAGGGAGGGTAGTACTGAGTAAGATTTTGAGAAAAGGTGTCATAGGAAGAAGGACTGGCAGGTGTAAAATCTCCAAGTCAATGTTTCCTTTCTGGTTTTAAAGACAAGCAGGACTATCAGCATGGCAAACCGAATATTCTAGAATATGCTAGAACATTCATGAGTGAACACAAGTCCTCGGCGGGTCGGGTTAAATCGCAGGCGCTGGTCCAGCAGATCTGGGGTGGGGCCTGGAATCCTGCTTTTCTGGCAAGGTGACGCCGATGCTCCTGGCTCACGGAGCCCACTTTGAGCAGGGAGGGAGGTATTAATGCTCCTGGCCACGGAAGGGAGGACATCAACATGTTAAATTTTCATCTCCTTTTTCTTTCAACTGACGTGTAGTTGATTCTCAATATGACATTAGTTTCAGGGGCACAGCATAGTCATTTGATATTCTCATAAATTATACTCCATATAAAGTTGTTATAAAACATTGACCATATTCCCTGTGCTGAACATTACATTCGTGAACCTTACTTATTTTACACCTAGTCGTTTGTACCTCTTAATTCCCTTTTTCTTTCCCTGGGACTCAAGGTTTTGGGGAGGGGGCACGGGGGGGGCAAGATGGGATGGCAGTAACTTTGTGAGCAGTGTCAATCGTCACCAAGTTATAAGAATGTTCCTGGAAGGGTGGGAGGAGATGGTTCCTTGCAAGGTTTCAGGAAACCAAAACATTTTCCAAAGGCTATTGTCATCAAGTGGCTCAGCTTTCTGTGAAACGCTGGAAGTCTGCTTCACCGACCACTTCTACTTACCGACACGACACTTTCAAGTGTTTCTGCCAAAGCGCCCTCTAAGCCCACGAGCTTTATTTACCCCCCTGGGGCTCTCAAGACAATTTTACTGACCATTTCTTTAAAAGCTGGAGGGTTCTTTGTTGAAAGTAAGCCAGCCAGTCATAAGACAAGTCACGTATTGAGGGCTACCCTGTGTGTTAAGCACGTAACAGGTGCCGGAGAGGCATTGCTTGGAGCCAGGCATCAGCAAGCTTCGGCAGCCAGAAGTCCTTGGTAATACTATTATTGCCCTGCGCTCTATTATCTTCCCAAAACCCACCAAAGTCAAGGAGCTGCAGAACACAGAAAGTAGAATGGTGACCTGGAACAAAAACTCCTGTTTCTCACCAGGGCGTGAAGCCCTGGGAAGGCTGCCCCACGCATCTGCGCTCCGAGCTGCCCAGAGCGCTGTGGCGCTGGCAGGATCCTGCGTTTCCACAGTAAGCTGAGAAGAGGAGGTTTCCGAGTAGGTTCCTGCAGGCACCTGCTTTCCTGAAATGTTGTTCCACTGCATATTTGAAAGCAAGAAAGGATTTTAACCCTGTGAGAGAAATCAGAATCTGAATCAGTGGCAGGCTTACTATAAATGCAAGTTCAGGGGTCATATCTATATGGACATGGGTCTTATAAATACAGAGGGAGGTGAATATGGCAACAAAAATGAGAAGGATAAACATCAAAATGTTAGCAGGGATTATCCCTCAACCTTTTCACCGTTGGTATTCCCACTCTCCAAGCTGGAAAGCCAGACACTTGCTGTGTCAAATTCTTTTGTCACTATGAGTGGTCATGTGATGCTGTGCTGACCAATTAGGTGAAAGGGAAATCGCTAAGGCGCTTCTGGGAAGGTTTTGTTTCCTGTCAAAGGGAGAGGATTGGAAGGAGAGTTTGCCACTCTGCCCCAACCCTCTTCTTCTTGCCTTGAATATGGTCTTGATGTCTGGAGCTATGGCAGCCACCTTGCAATCATGAAAATAATTGATGAGAAGCCAATATACTGTCAGTGGAATGGAAATCTAAGGAGAGCCTAGATCCTTAAGAACAACACTAAGGGATAGAACCAATCCAGCAACACCTAACTCTGGCTTCTCTTCTTGCAAGAAAAATAATTTCCTATTTAATTAAGCCACTGGAGCTTAGTTACCTTTGCTTGGAATACATCAGTGAGAAAATAAAACATTCTGGTAGGGGATGGAAGACCATAAATGAAATAAATAAAAAGGTTATAGTATGTTAGAAACTGGAAAGCACTATGAAAAGAGAATGAAGATAAGGAAGCAGAAGAGGCATTAATATCAGGGTGGGAGAGTAGGAAACTACAAAATGAGTTGTCGGAGGAAATCTCATTAATAAGAAATGACTGGAACAAAGATTTGAAGGAGGTGAGGGAAGTGAGAGAGTTGGCCATGTGGGTGTCAGGGCAACAACATTCAAGGCGGAGTGGGCATCCCATTCAAGGTTCCTTGAGTATTTGGTGCATTTGAAGAATCTTGATCTGGCCAGTGTGGGTGGACTAGTGAAGTGAGGGCTCAACTAATAGAAGACAAGGTCAGGAAGGAAAAGAGAGTCAGATCAGACAAGGCCTTGTGGGCCACAGGAGGACACAGGCTTTTACCCCGAGGAAGGTAGGAGCCATAGAGTGTTGCAGGCAGAGAAGGGATATGATCTGAGTCAGGTGTTCACGAGCGCCCTCTGGCTGCTGCAGGGAGAACAGGCCAAAGATGTGGCAAGGAAAAGGCAAGACCCCCTTTATGAGGCTGTTTCCATAATCCTGGTAGAGACAATAGGACGTGGACCACAGTGGAAGGAATGAAGGGAAAGAGAAGCGACCAGATTCTGGATCCATTTTGAGGAAGAGTCAGCAGGATTTGCTAATGGATCAGAGATGGGGGAGGGTGAGAAGGAAAGCAGAGGCAGGTTAACGTCATGGCTTCGCCTTGAACAGAAAAATAGAAGACCCTCACAGAAATGCAAGGTGGGGGGTCAGAAGCTCCCTTTGGAACATGTCATGTCTGCGACATCCATTAGATGTCTAAGCAGGAATGTTTGGTATGTGGTAGGTTGTATGAGTCTAGAATTCGGGAGAGGGGACTGGACTGCACATTATTTAAAACTTGGGGGGGTCACTGCTAACAGATGATGTTTGTAGCCATGAGATTGGATGAGATCCACTGTGTAGAGAGAAGTGTGTGCTTCGGTGGAAAAATGATGCAATTGTCAAAGGATACCCCTCCAGGTTACTCGAGTCTGACCTACAGTGGAGTTATTTTACAATGCTGTAAATTTTAAATAACTGACAAGGATGGAAAACAATTTCATGGAAAAATCAGTTTTGCCTCTACTTGCACATTCATTTCAATATTCTTGAAATTATGTATATAATTTACATATACTATATGAATTTTATATATAGTTAATAATTATATAATATATAATACATGTATATGTATAATTATATAATATCATATATTTATGTATAATTATATAATATATTTATATATATTTATATAACATATAATTATATGTATATAACATGTAGTTATACATAATTATCAATGTGGGAACCAGGCAGCTGTTATAATTGGTTCAAAAGAGAACACAAAGACCATTTGTATATCTTGTGTATTATGTATACATTATGAACATTGTATAGATTGTATACGTCATATGTGTACTATGTGTTGTGTATACATTACAAACATTGTGTACATTGTATACGTTATATGTGTGCTATGTGTTATGCATACATTATACACACTGCATGCATTATATGTATGATGTAAGACATATGTATGTCTGTCCTCTGGGTTCTCTTTTGAGCCAATTATAACATCTGCTGTTTCCCTCACTGATTAATGAGCAGGATAAAATCCTTAACGTACGCTTTTTTTATATCCTTATGAGTCATGATTTTATCTTTTTAGTTTGCATAGCTACTGAGGGGTAGAGCTGGGATTTAAACCCAGGCAGCCTGGCTCTTAAATCCCTACCCTTAGGTCCTGTACTTTATCAAATGAGCTAATACACAGGGGATGTGGTCAGCTCTTGATAGGTACTCAGTGTATGGTGGTGTCTAGCATTGCTCAGAAGCAGACACTCCATCTGACCAGAACTTGAGTGAAACACACAGTCTCTCACCGTTTTGGAAGTGGAGGGTATGGATGACAGTAAGATCCCTGAGGTGATGGACTGGGAGCTGGGTTTGGGTTTCCTGGTGACCCATCTCCTGCATTCTTCCCGTACCTGAAGGTGGAGGCACATTAGGGGGAGATGAATCACTCTTAGCTGCAGGGAAGTGTGTGGGCAGAGGCGTGTCCCCTGGAAGGAGAGGGTCTAGGGGGAAGCAGCTACGTACCTGGCGGCTGAGCAGACAATGAATGAGGAAGATGAAGGCTCCCTGCAGGCTGTTGATGATGGTGAACAGGTAGGCCATGATATTGGCCATGGGTCCAAACTGGAAGATGCCCAGCACCCAGGAGCACCCCAAGATAAAAATCTGGGCAAAGGCTTTGAATGTCAGTAACCTGGCAGGGACGATTTGAGGCAGATAAGGTTCATGCACCTCAGTGTTCATAGCGGCACTATTTACAATAGCCAAGACATGGAAACAACCCAAATGTCCATCAACAGACGGCTGGATAAAGAAGTGGTACACACACACACACACACACACACACACACACACACACACAGTGGAATACCACTCAGCCATAAAAAAGAATAAAATAATGTCATTTTCAGCAACATGGATGGACCTGGAGATTGTTATTCTAAGTGAAGTAAGCCAGAAAGAGAAAGAAAAATGTCATATGATATCACTTATATGTCGAATCTTAAAAAAATGGACACAAATGAACTATTTATTATTTCTAACTTAGATGATTGATTTTTAAATATGTGTGAGCACATTTGACGGTCCTTTATGATTGGATTACTGCATTCTGTTGATTCCCACTTTGTGGGTGGCTTTATTCCTTGATGACTATGTAAGTTTAAAAAGCTAAAGCTCTAAACTGTCCTTAGAAACAATGAACAGTACATACATGTAAATTTTTTAAATATGTGCAGTACATTGTATATATGTACTTACATGCAGTACATTGCATATGTGCAGTCAAATTATATCAACTTTACCTAATAAAAATGAAAAATGAAAAAAAAAAGGGCTAGAAGGACCTACTGGTCCAAGAATTTGGGACACATTAAGTGAATGGTGAAGCCATCGCATGAAATACTACGAAGTCTTCCTCTTTATTGAGGTGACACATAACATAAGACTAACCATCTTAGCCATTTAAAGTGTGTGATTTGGTGGCATTTAGCACGTTCACAATATACAAATAGCACCATTTTCCAATTCCAAGACATTTTCATCAGCCCCCCTAACAAACTATGTACCTGTTAAGCAACCCTCCATTCCATTCTCTGCCAACTAAAACAACCCAGATGTCCATCAGTAGATGAACAGGTAAACAAAATGTGATCCATCCTTACAGTGGAATATTATTTGGTCATAAAAAGGAATGAAGCCCTGGCATGCACTACAACATGGATAAACCTTGACCACGTGATGCTCAGTGAGAAAAACTAGTCACAAGAGGCCACATAGTGCATGATTCAATTTACATGAAGTGTCCAGAATAGGCAAATCTACAGAGATAGGGAGTAGATTATAGAAACATTTTTTTATTTTTATTTTTAAAAAAATTTGGGGGGGGGAAGTAATTGGGTTTAATTTTAGGTTCATTGTTTATTTTTTTAATGGAGGTTGCTGGGGATTGAACCCAGGACTTTGTGCATGTTAAGCAGGCACCCTACCACCGAGCTCTGCCCTCCTCTAAAAACATTTTTTAAATGAGATGAGAGTGACAGTGTCCTGGAGTGGGCAAGGGTCCAGGCTCTGGGTCAGACTGCCTATAAATAAATTGTAACTAATCCATTCATGAACTCTGTGGCCCTAGGAAATTACTTTAGCTCACTGTGCCTCAGTTTCCTCAAACAGACACAGCAATACTAATACAACACCTACACACCGGCCTTCTTGTTCTTCAGATTAAATTATGAGATGGGAAGACCCTAAGGATGTTTAGAACAGGATCCGGCACAAAATAAATATTTTTGTTAGCTGTTTTTAACCTTAAGTATTGATATGAAGTAAGCTACATATCACGTGGAAAAAAGCCAAGGTGCAGAATAATAGGTACAGTATCCTACCACTTATGTAATAGAAGACGGACTTGTAAGTATGGAATATTCTAGAAGGAAGCTTAAATAGCATGATAATGGTTGCTTAGGACAGGAGGGATCTGGGGACCCAGGGGCTCAGGGAATGACTTCATAGTACTTTTTTACTACTTAATTTTTCTTACCATCGCACATTTTAACTTTCTGATTAACTTTTAAAAAATAGCTTTTAGAAACAAGCACTCAAGAAAGGTGAGGAATTAGACACTGATAGGAAATCAAGCAAAGGACACCATCAGGTTCCTGACAATAAAACCTGGACACCGTGTGGGTTTAGCCGGTTCCTCAAGTGACCCTTAGTTGAATGAAGAAGTTAAGAAAGCAAATGGTCTACAGGAATACGGAAAAGTTCTATACCCATAAGATTAAAAAAATGAAAATAAAATAATGAGATTGTAAATGTCATCTATTAAATCAGCAAAAAACAAAAATGATAAATCCTAGTGTTGGCAAAGCTGCAGATAAAAAAACACTACTGTAAATGGAAACGTTTTCCCAGAAATATGTTATTAAGAGGGAAATGGCTATGAAAATAAGATAGTATGAGTCTGACTTTGTAAATATGTACACATGAGTATCAGGAGAATTAGAAAAATTATTAATAGTTTTAATATATGAAACACTCACTCCTCCTAGTAACTGGGCTAAATGCTTCATAAGCCACATGAAGTAGGTGGTATTAATATCCCCATTCTACAGATGAGGAAACTGAGTTTCAGGAAGGTTATGTAACTTGCCTAAGGTCACACAGTTTTAAATGGCAGAACTGAGGTTTGAGAGCCCCTGATCTAACACTGTGCTATTCCGTTTTGGACATAGGACCAGGCTTACAAAAGGTATTCAATAAACATTTGAGGAAAGAAGGAAAGGAGACTAGAAGAGGAGAGGAAAAGGAAGGAGGGACTAAACCTGGTGTCTTTAAGTGTCGAGACTTCAGCATTGACGCTAGAAAGCTTCTGCCTCAGGATCCACAATGTCCAAGTCAGGAGGAAGGAATTGACCTACAAAGTCAAGCAGAAGGAGTCAAGAAGATATAGAAATGGACAATGACCAGACCACCTGTAAAAGCAGAACTCTGACCCACAGTCTGTGGTAACCATTCCAGGAAGCAGAATATTAACTCGTGTAGCAACTGACCCAAAAAAGACCAGAACTTGATTAGTAATCGACAGCTTCCTTAATTTCTGCCCTTGCTTCCGATGCAAGACCAAACGGAGAAAGCAATCATGGACCCCTAACGAAACACATGGGACGCCCCACTTTTTGATAGCCTACCTATAGCATCCCATGCCTACCTTAAGCCTCCAATCAGGGCACACCTGAAGCTGTCCCTTTTTCCCTCTATGGTGCGTTCCTACTCCTCTGCCTGCTTTTGAGTCTCTGAGAAGTGCTGATGGAGACTGACTCCCCTACTATAGCAACCTCCTAATAAACAGCCTTTCTTTGTTCTTGAATGATCTTCCTTTATTTTCATTGGATGCATCTAGGAAGTTAGAATCAAGACCAGTTAGTTCCTTGTCATGGGGCTGTTCCCCTTCCCAACAAAAAGGTATGTAGAAGCCCTAACCCTCACACCTCGGAATGCAGCCTTTAATGGAGATACAGTCTTTCCAGAGGTGATCAAACTTAAATGAGGCCTTTAGGGTGGGCCCTAATCCAATATGGCTGATGTCTTTGTAAAACAGGGCATTTTGGACACAGAGACAGACATGCACAGAGGGAAGACAATGCGAAGAGATTCAGGGAGGAGACAGACTTCTACAAGCCAAGAAATGCCTGCGGCTACCAGAAGCTGGACAGAACGGAAAGAGACACTTTCCTAGAGCCTTCAGACAGAGCGTGGCTTGCTGACTCCTTGACTTCAGACTTTAAGCCGTCAGAACTGTGAGTCAATTCTGTTGTTCTAAGCTACCCACTTTGTGATACATGGACCCCCCCAAACCTGAAAGAAATAAGAGCAAAACCCCTCTGAAGGAATAAAACCTCAAGACTTCCCAAAATTTAGATCAGTCAAATACGAGCTCGCAATTTAACAATTACAAGTGACAAAGAAACAAGCCACCATGAGTGAGAGTCAGAAGATTCTCATCTTGCAGGACTGGAGAATCTAGATTGGAGGCAAGGAAGCAAGGAGATGGTGTCCAGCATCCCCAGGCTTTCCAGAGAGTAGAATGGAGCTGCCAGGGGCTTGGGGAAGGAGGAAATTGGAAGACATTGGTCTAAGTTTCAAGGAAACAAAGTTTCAGTTATGCAAGATGAGTAAATTCTGGAGTCTAATGTGCAGGATAGTGACCACAGTTAGCAACACTGTATTATTTACTTGAAATTTGCTGAAAGGGTAGTTCTCACCACCACCTCCCAAAAAAGAATCAAACAAAGAAACAAAGAAAGAAAATAAAAAGAGAAAGAAAAATGGCAGCTATGTGAGGTGATGGATCTGTTAATTACCTTGATTGTGGCAATCATTTCACAATGTATACATATGTCAAAATATCAAATTATACACCTTAAATATATACAATTTTTGTCAATTAAACTTTCATAAAGCTGAAAAAAGAATCTCCAGGCGTCCTTTGGCCACCACCCCACATTTACCTCCCTTCAACACCACCCACCAACGAACTGTTCTCAGTTTCTTCCTGCCTCTTCTTTTATTCAAGACCTTTACTCAAAAGAGATTTATAGACTCATTTTTACTGAAACACGAAGTACAGATAAGAAGTGTTCCCTCCCAGGGGATTTGCAGTTGATGTAAAAAAAAAAAAAAAAATCACAAATCAAAGAAATTACACTCTAACTTGGAAATCTCAGGAATCAAGGGTCCAAAAGGAGAACGTTTGAGAGAAATAAGTGACCAGAGCTTTGCAGTTCTCACTGGCACTTCCTGATCCCTCGGGTCTCCCGGCTGCCTCTCCAGAACACACTACACCGAGCAACTGGCTTACCACAATAATTGTACAAACGGGCCCCAGGAAACTCCAGGTGAACCCTCTGTCTGTATTCAGCCAGCAGCTACGGAGAGAAACAGGAGTCAGTGCTTGTCTCAGAGTCCCGACCCAAAAATTACTCACGCCCTGTCAAATGCACTCATGGAAGAGAATATTAGGAGGTAAGACTGAGATGAACATTTTCATGATGGGCCAGATTTCAGCTTTCCTCTTTCAGACCTTCTTCCTGGGTGAATGTTCCTGAAATATTCACTTAATGCCTTGGGTAGAGCTCATTTCTCACTTCATCACCTTTATAATCCCCCTCCACTGAAACACTTTGTCATTCAAATCTCAGCTCAAATGTCACCTCCTCTGAAAAGCCATTACCCCTGGTCCTTCCCTAGCAGAACTTGCTGCTTTAAAAATAATAATAATAATAACATCTAATAACATAATAATAATAACATCTAATATCAGTATCATAAATTACCTTGTTCAGTTATTTGTAAACTGTCCATCTTCCCCTTCTAGACTATGAGCTGCAGAAGGAGGGGGAGAATTTTCGGGGAGATAGAAGGATGTCACTTACCGATTATACGTCCCGTAACCGCGTGGGTGCATGCTGGCAGAGACGGCCACCACCAGCCCTGGGAGCCCGTAGCCAAAGGCACAGAGATACAGCATCTTGATGTTTCGAGAGCTGAAGTAATTCACCACTTTCAGATTCCTGACCATGAGGAAGAGCATCACGGCTTCCACCAGCATCCAGGAGAAGCACGCAAGGAAAAGGTAGTGCAGGAAGCCGGCGATGACGGCGCAGCCCACCTACAGGGGAGAGGCCGCACCTTCAGGCTCCCCGGGGCCAGGCGGTGGGCTCAGAGTAAGAGGGCAGAGCAGGGGCTGCTTTGATTGGAGCTCCCCAGAACGGTCCCTTCATTCATCCCACAAATATTTAGAGAGAATTCTTCACCACAGGTGGTTCCATCCCTTTGGTAGGGGGACCAGTCGTCCTGGTTTGCCTGGAACTGGACTTTCTCAGGACGTGTAACTTTCAGTGCTAACACTGGGAGAGCCTGGGGGAAAATGGATAGTTGATCGCCCGACTTTAGGGAATGTTTGATGATATGGGGGGGGAGGGGAGGGGTCCCCAAACTACAGCCTTAAGCTGGCTGCTTGTTTTGTGAATGATATTTCGTTGTCACACAGCTACCCCCATGTATGCATCCTCTATGACTGCTTTCGCAGTGAAACAATGGCACTGAATAGTCTTGACAGAGAACATAGGATCTGTAAAGCCCAAAATATTTATATTGGCCTCTTAACAGAAGAAGTTTGCCCACTTTTGGTCACATGATGGGAGTGGGGCGCACAACTAGCATTTAGAGTTCAAGGGGCCTGGAGAGAAAAACATCCCGCAGTGAGAGGGGGAGCTCTGCAGGAAGGATGATCGCACCACCCCAAATGCTGGTAGTGCTTCCTTTGGAAAAACGCTGAGTTTACTGTCTCTGGCAGTTATTGGGGGCAAATTGGGTAATGCTCTTGCTTTCCTGCACATAGGCTACTGGGGGAAGTAGATACACAAGTGAAACAAAGAATCAACATAGTTTCAAATCAGTGCTGGGAAAGGAAGCAAATTAGAATGAGAAGCAGTAGAACTTCTCTGCGGCAGCACCACTATTTGTAACACTATTGCCAGATTCTTTTCTGTCCTGGGGAGGGATGCTGTCCTGTGCACTGCAGAATGTTTAGCCGCATCCCAGGCCTCCACCCACTACATGCCAGCAGCGTCCTCTCCCAGTGTGGACAACTAACAATATCTCCAGATATTCCCAGTGTCCCCAAGGGGGCAGAATCATCCTGGGTGAGAACCAACGGCTTAAAGAATAATAGGACGGGCCATCACAATACATAACATGATCAGGAAAATTATTTTCAGCTGAGACCTATCACTCAGAGGAGTCAACTAGGTGAGAAGCTGGGGAATGAGTAACGAAAGCGGGCACAGCATGTGCAAAGGTCCTGAGGTGGAAGCAAGCATAGAGGAGTTAGGGAGGGATGAGCAGAGGCAGATGTGGGGATGATGGGGCTGAATGGGGACACAGTCTGAGGGCTGTGAGACCTTTCCGTCAGTCTTGTCTGCACCGGTGAGGAAGAGAAGCTTGGCCAAGAAGAGGCACACACAGAGGTGCAGGTGGAGGTAGGTGTTTTGGTTGTGGATGGTGCGACACAGCAGGAAGGTGATGATGGCCATGGCGAGACACACCAGGGAGATGATGAGGCCCACATGGCTGATGACATACAAGGCAAACTCCATCTGTCAGGAAAGAGACACACTGTTGGCCTCAGAGAGGGACTAATATTCCCCCAGGCAGAAAAAAGAATTATCCAGGCTCCTGGCTTGGGGATCTTGTCTCCATCTGATACTCAGAGTGAACTAGATATTGGTCACCGTCGTCCTTTGGCATCCATCAGCGCCCATCCTCACCCCTGCCCTGTGCCCCTTCCCTGTAGGACAGGTGTCTACAAACCACATTTCCCATAATCTCCTGGGGCTAAGGTTCTGCAAGTCATTTAGATTTTCCAGTGAGATGCACACATGAAAGTTTTGAAAGGCCGAATGGAAGCAGATACCAGTTTTCTGCAGACAGGAATGAGCTGTGGCTGGACTCCACATTCCAACTGTCCAGTCTTTAATTATGTGGTTGTGGGGTGACCTGTCTGCAGTAATTTCTGACCTCTGGATTACAGCTGCAGAGAGGTGATCTTGAAGCCAAAATCGAAGTGGCAGCCTCCTCCTTCCCTTCCACGATTCTTTGAGCATTTAGTTCCCTGTATTAAATCCTTTTCTGTTTGAAATACCTAGAGTGGTTCCTGTTTCCTGAACTGGACCGATTATAGCCATTCAGAGATGCCCCAGCTTCTGAGAGTGGACATGACCAGTTGAGTCCTCCCCCTATGCCATCATTAATCATAAATTTTAAATTTATTTGGGTGCTTTCTGTGTGCTAAAGATATGCCAGGCACCATCTCACTACCTCTTCTCTATGGTCTCAGGATGACTACGGTTCTGCCAGTTTCTAGCTGTATGAGTTTGGGCAAGACACTTAACTGCTGTGTGCCTCAGTTTCCTCATCTGTCAAAAAGAGGATAGCTGCTAACAGTAGCTACCTTACAGGACTGTTCCAGGAGACTTCAAAGAAAATACCGAAAGTACTCACAGCAGAGCAGGAAGCATATTATGCCCTCTATAAATATTAGTGTTCATCATTATTTTTCTGTTGTGCTCATTTTTGAGATGAGAGACCTGGGCACAGCTCAGAGAGGTTGAGTGACTTGCCCTAGGAAACACAGCTAGAAAGTGATCGAGATGAGACTTGAAACTAAGTCAGTCTTGCACTGAATCCAAATCTCTTAAGTCCTAAGTCTCACATTCCTCTAAATACATTCAGGACCTCCCTGGCAGAGAACTGAACCTCAGATCTGGCGTGAGAGGCAAGGATGCTCACCACAGCACTGATGAGCAGGTCCTTCCTCTCTACCAAATCTAGTCACTCACCAGGGCTCATTTCAGGTCCCATCTCGCCCCAATCTATCCCCAGTTCTCACTGCGTAACTCTAATTCCTGTGGTACAACCTGTTGCACCACTGACATGCATACCTCGGAGATATTAAGGCTCAATTCCAGACCGCTGCAATAAAGCGAATATTGGCAGTAAAGTGAGCCACACCACTGTTTCTCTCCCAGTGCATGTAAAGCGCGTGTTTACACTGCACCCTACTCTACTAAGTGTGTAATAGCATATGTCTAAAAAATGTAGACTTTAATTTAAAGATGTTTTATTGCTAAAAAAAAATGCTACCATCACTGAGTCATAATCTTTTTGCTGGTGGAGGGTTTGAAATATTGTAAGAATTACCAAAATGTGACACAGAGACATGAAGTGAGCACATTCTATTGGGAAAATGATGCTGGTCGACCTGCTTGGTGCACACAGGGCTGCCACAGACCTTCAGTTTGTCACACACACAAAACGCAGTATATGCGAAGTGCAATAAAGCCAAGTGCAATGAAGCAAGGTATGCCTGTGGGCGATTTTGCAGGAAGAGCCCTCTAGACCCAGACCATCCTGGGTTCAAACCCCATCTCCACCGATTACTAGTTTCATGGTGAGACAGGCTACGGAGCTTCAGTGCTGTAAAATGGGTCTGAAAACATCTAACTTAAAAAGTCCAGCATAGAGTAGGTTCAGTAATGGGGTCGTAATTGTTCTTGTGCCCACACTTGTTTAGGGTCATTCCTCACTTCAATATATGCGTGTCATGGCTTCCCAACCAGACCGTGAATTCTCCCAGAGCAAAGGTGTGGCACACACCCTGTCTGTCCGCCATGGCCCCCTCCCACAACACCCAATGCCATGAGAGGCGCCCAGTGAATGTTTAGTCAATATTAGCCATCGGATTTGAGGAGTCAAAGCCAGAGCATCAGTACTGACCGTGAGATCCCCAGAAGCCATGATGATGGCCAGATTCACCATTCGATTACAGCTGCAGACGGTATGCGTCTCAGAAGCTTCCAGCAACTCACAGCCAGAAGTTGTCCATCTACCTCTCTCCACATCTGTGCTCCAGGAAACACAGAAAGGTCTCTCAAAATTCTTCTTTCGCTGAAAATTCAAAGGCTTTGGTTACCTGAGAATCCCTCTTGAATGGATTCAATCTGACCAACCTCAAGAAGATGAGGGTATGTCCTACAAGGAATGGGGAAAATGCTGCTGTCTCTACATGCAGTGATGAAAAGAAACATCTTGGGTGCCAGACCTGTCTCTACCACTGACTTAGTCATAGCTTGTGTAAATAAAGTCTGTGTAAATGTTCCTGCATCGGTATTACTTAATCTAACCTAAACCTTGTCCACTGATGAATGGGAAAGCGCCACACAGAAGCAGGAGAACTAATCCTTCTAGTGGTGGGTTTTTGAGGATCAGCTTAAATTGCTAGAAATTGCGGACACTTGATGTCTTAATGAGTCCCTGTCAAAAATGAGAGTTAAGTCCATTAGAAGATGGGAAGTTCCCAATAGTTAGTTGGGGGCCCAGTGGAAACTTCTTCACAGACCTCAGTGTTCTCCAGGGTGTAGATGACAGGTTTAGAGAACCCATCTTTCTTCTCTCCTGTTATGATGCCCCCAGTGACACGAGAATTCATCTTCAGCTTCTCCTGGGAGTTGGCGAAGGGAGTCTGAGGGTTTTGGAAGTAACTCTCATCTAAAACAGCCTCCATACCCACATAGGAGACAAAGGCCACCCCGTTGACATCTGCAATTTCCCCCAAATGCAAAGAAGAAAAAAGGAGATCATTTGCTTAGTAGTTACTACAGAAGACCCAATACATCCACACTCAGCCACATTTTAATATCCCATTTATCTCTATGCCATCACTGGCCTTCTCTGAGGATTGAAACACCAGCAGACTTCCAGGTGGGTGACCTTCACCAGAACCATAAAAAAAAAATCTTGAGGTGCTATTTACCTGGAGAAATCTTGGCTACATTTAAAAACAAATTCAAATTTGCATTTTTAAGGAACAATTCAGCTCTGCAGTGGGAAATTAGTTTCCTGCCCACGTTTACGGTTATTCTTGTTCAATCTCCTTGGTGGGCTTCCCCTTTCAATGTCGGTGGTCCCCAGAGATGTGTCCTCACCTTGCTCCCTGGGCCCTCAAGACAGCATGTAGACCAGGAGGTGACAAACAGGAGTTTCAGGCCAACCTGGCCATTGGCTCTTCTTGTCAATAAGAGTTTCATTGCAACACAACCTTACCCATTCATTTACATGTCACCTGTGAAAGCTTTTGCACTACGACAGCAGAGCTGAATAGTTGCAACAGGTTGTGTTGTCCAAAATGCCTAAAATACGTACTAACCGCCCTCTGCAGGGAAAGCTTGCCAATCCCCGATACAGATTAGTGCTGACTGCTAGAAATACACTATGAGCCACAGGTGTAATTTTAAATTTTCTAGTAGCCACATTATATTTGTGTGTGTGTGTGTTTAATTTTATTACTGAAATGTAGTTGATTTACAATATTAGTTTCAGGTATACAGCCAAGGAATTCAATTATACATCCACATAGATATATTTTTTTCAGATTCTTTTCCAGTATATGTTATTACAAGAAATTAAATATAGTTCCCTGTGCTCTACAAGAGGTCCCTGATTTTACCTGTTTTGTATACAGTAATGTATGGTAGCCACTTTTTAGATCAGTGAAAAAAAACAGGTAATTTTAATTACATATTAACTCAATACCTGCAAAATATTATCATTTCAACATGTAGCCAGTATAAAAATTATTAATGAAATATTTTACATCCTTCATTTTTTTTTTTTTTTTGTACCAAGCCTTTGAAATCTGGCATGTGTGTTAGACTCGCAGCCTGGCCACACTTCAAGGGCTCAGTGACAAAGCGTGGCCAGTGGCTGCCGTACTGGACAGTCGAATGTCTTGGCGCCCCAGCGTTGTGAGACAATCTGTCCAATGTCCGACTCCCCTCACAGATGGAAACCCCCAGAGGGCACGGGCTCCTTCTGGCCCCGTCACTGCTGACTCCCTCACCACCTGGCACGGGGCTTGTCACCTAGCAGGGCATCAGTCCGTATCCGCTGACTGAACACACCACAGCCGCCCTCCCCTGTTGTCAGGAGTGGCCCTGTACCTGCGGATTCAGATTCTTTGATGGTGGAACACCAGATCTTCATCTCATCCCCTTTTGCTTTCAAGATAAAGGTCTCGCTCTCTTCAGAGCATTCCTCACTGATAACTCTGCTCTCAATATCTGAAAGGAGAAAGGGAGAATTTGCCCGGAGTCACCCAAGAAAGTGGATCCTGAATGTGGTCTCTGGCCAGGAAAGGCACACACCCCCAGTGTAGCTTTCTTGCAAAGAATGGAAAGGGCCGCTCGCCGCGGGAATGGTCTTGAGCCCCTGGATGAAGGACAGGAGGATGGGAGCAGCAAACAAACGAGAAACGCAGCAGGAACATCAGGAGTGAGTGTTCACGTCTCGGGGGCGCCCGGGGGAAAGGCGGGGGAGAAGTCAGCAGCGATGCAGGGCAGCGGAGTTATGACCCTCGGGCTACTCCACATTTAGACAAGTTTTCCAAAAGCCAAAGGAAATCAGAAAGGTCTGGAGCAAGCACAGCGCAGCGGACAAGGGGCCAGCCTCCTCCTAATCCAGCGCCCTGCTGGATTTTTCCCAAGCGCGCACGCTCTGCCGGGTAAACCAGCCATTTGTTTGTCTATTGCCTGACTCAGCTTACTAAACTGTAAGACGCATGGGGCCAGTTTTGTTCACTCCTGGTGGCAGTCCACCAAATGTTTTTTTTCCACCCTGGCCTCCTGGGCACCTGTTAGGACGGAACTTCCTAGGGTTATGTGACTGATACTGGAAGCAGTACCAGGAGCTGGGTGCTGCCGTGAAGCAGGCATAGCCCCCAGTACTCGCAAGCAGTCCCCATCAAGCATGTTCAGGGCAGTGAAGCCATACCTGTGCCAGTAAGCAGAGGGTCAGGCAAGCAGCAGTGACAAACATCCCCAAGTTTTAGTGGATTAAAAATAACAATTATTTCCCATTAATGCACTGACTTGGGGCTGTGTTCTGTGTTAGCTTTACCCTGAGACCCAGGCAGATGGACAAACTGATCTGAAGCACGGCCAGTCCCTAGGGCAGAGGGAAGAAAGCCCTTCATGGTCTCACGCCAGCAACAACTGCAGTCACAACGAATTGGCCTGAACTAGTCACGACCCCCACCTAAACCCAAGCCAGAAAGTACAGTCCTGCAGGGGAAGAGGGAGCTGGGAATATCTGAACTTGGAAAATAGCGATCATACCTGAACACCTGGCACATCGCAGGCAGTCAACACATATTTGTTGAATGAACTAATGACACACTGCAAGCAGTGCCTGGTAATACACTTTTTTTTTTTCAGTAATACACACTTAACACAATGCCAGGCACTTGATAAAAGGAAGGTGTTGTTAAGATGATTAGACTTGCTTTGCTGTGATTTCAGTGGTTAGAAACAGTTGGGGAAATGGTATATGGAGACTCACACTGCCAAAGTCACCCCTCTAAGGCAGTGCCCAAGTGTGACCTTGTCATGAAGTAAATATCCTACCCAAGTATTCCGTCTGAATACTTTGACTGCTGTTCTCCGAGGGTTTCAGAAGAGCTGCCAGTGTGGTGCTCTCCACGCTCTCCAGCAGGACTGTGGCCAGGATGGATGTCTTCTCTTTAGTGAAGTTGGACCATGTGGATGTTTGTTCAATCACAGAGGCGAAGCTCTCAGCGGTACTCTGCAAGGAAAGATGTGCTTGCCCTCTCTCTCTCCCATCAATGAAACAGCAGTTGTCCCCTCTCTCTCATCAAGAGAATGGATTGACAGTTTAGGAAAACAAGGAATCAAAAGGACATTCACTTAGCTGCCTTCTCCTGATTGAAGAAGCCCCACCGGGAATGAAAATTGGTATAACCTTTATAACCTTTATGACAGGCGGGCAGAGAGTCAGCACTTGTCACAGCACAAATTGCACGTACCCTTTTGACTCAGCAATTTCCCTTCCAGGAATCAATCCTCCCAGAAATGCTTAAAAATTGTGCAAGAGTCTTGTCTAACAATATTCACTTCAGTGTGGCTGGTGATAGCAAGAATTCAGAAAGCCCAAATGTCCAACAGGTTGGTTAAATACATTATGATAAAATCAAATCATGGGGTAGCATGCAGCTGTTAATAAAAGACTGATGTAGAGTATCTGTATGTATCAACAAGCCGGCATGTCCATGAGCTATTGTCAAGTAAAGCAAATTACAGAATATCGTGTATATGCTGCCTCATTTAGGTTTTTTTTTTAATTGAAATATATTCAGTTACATTGTGTCAATTTCTGGTGTACGCATAATATCCCCAGTCATGCATATATGTACATATATTCATTTTCATATTCTTTTGCATTAAAGTTATTACAAGATATTGAATTTTAAAGAATAAGCACTTTCATTTAAAATTTTATATTTATGGTATTTATGTTTCTGGCACTAATTGAGATTTTAAGATAAATGTAATTAATTCCTCTAGTGAGCCAAGTATGAAGTGTCATATATATTAACTTATTTAACTTTATGAAGATACCTATGAAATAGAGGCTATTATTTCCAGTTTGGTTGGGGAAACAAGGATACATATCTGGTAGATGGCGGAACCAAGATTTGAAACTTGGAAGTCTGGCTTCAGAGGGGAATCCTAAATCACTGCTCTAAAGCCCTTACAGTGGGTACTCAATAAATGGGTTCAATGTCTGTGTGTGTGTGTTATACATGCATTCACAAAGTAAAAAGATGTGGAAAGACACACATTGAAATGTTAACATTGGTTATTTCTGAGGACCTGGTTTGAATCCAGCCCACTGGTGAAGGAAATTAACTGAAATTTGGCAGAGGTACATTTCTATCTATCCAAATTTGATCATAAGAAGATGAAAAGAATTTCAAGAAGAACTGAGTCAGGGTGAAACTTGAGAAAGGTTTGTCCAGGAAAAACAGGATGCTGAGTTCTGTAACCACGTCCCAACTGAACGGCATAATTTTGGGGTCCCTTCCCACCAACACAGCGGAAAACTCTCAGCTAGAATCACCCTGGAAAAAAGCGGCCCTGAATTTTATGGTGTTGAAATCCCATTAAAACCCTCTTTGATGTGTTAAATCTATTCTCCTTAGCTGGGAAGGTTATTTTATATCCTCAGGAAAGAAAAGAGCATAGGCAAGCTAAAACTCCATAGTGGTAACACTTCTGCATTAATTTTAGAAGGTTCTGTAATCTTTGGAATAATTTATAAACCTGTTGTTTAAAGGGTTGGAACAATTTGACACATTAGAGAAGTGAACCAGTTAACCTCATGATCTCATTGCAAAAAGCAATTAGACCTGTGATTTCGATACAAACAGTTTAAGAGAAGGTGGTTGTATATATACTGTATAGAACATTTTAAAAACTCTGAATTATTATATTCATACATTTGATTGATTCGATTTATGAATCCCTTAAGGGCATAGCGACCTTGCCTTTTAGGTTTTAAATCGTGCCTATTAGGTATTTGAAATTTAGAGGGAAATGAGAATATTTGTAAATGGTAGAAAACGTTTGAGGGAATTTAAATAAATTTGTCAAAATTTAAATAAATTTGTTATTATTTATAGAAATTTAGTCTGAAAACCCTATGAATGTATACATTTCATGAATAAACATGTTATACTAATAAATCAACTTAAAATTAATCAAAATACAAGCAAAATGTTATTCTCTTTTAATTTTATCTTTTTTAAAATTTTTGTTGTTGTTGTTGCAGGGGTAATTAGGTTATTTATTTATTTATTTATTTATTAAGTGGAAGTACTGGGGATTGAACCCAAGACCTCATGTATGCTAGGCACTCACTCTACCACTTGAGCTATACCCCCCCTCACCCTAAAATATGCAATTGTAATGACCTAGTGATCCTAGTCCTAGGTATTTACCCTTGAGAAATGAGAATTCAGGTTCACACACACATACATACATATTGTACATAAATGTTTATAGCAGCTCTATTGGCAATCGCCAAAAGTTGGGGTGGGGATGGGAGAATGAAGAGATCTTGGTCAAGCGCAAACAACCCAAATATCCTTCAAAGATGAATGGATAAATTAACGGTGGGGCATCCATAAAGTGGAATACTACTCAGCCACGAAAAGGACTGGAACACTAGCACACGCCACAGTGTGGGTGAAGCTTGGAAACATGACATTCAGTGAAAGAAGCTGGATGCAGAAGACCACATACTGCACAATTCCATTTACATAAAATGCCCAGAATAGCAAATCTACAGAGATAGAAATTAGAACAGTGGTTGCAGGAAGCTGAGGGGGGAGGGATGAGAAACAGCTATTTACGGGTAGGGAGTTTCCTTTTGGGGTGATGAACATGATCTGGAACAGGACAGTGGTGATGGTTGCACAACATTGTGAATGCATTAATCGTCACCAATGGTTACTCAAAAAAGAGCAAAAATGCAATAGGACTGTTGGTAAACATAATTTTGATGAAATCTCAAAGGCATTGTGCTCAGTGAAAGAAGCCAGCCTCAAAAGGCCACATACTGTGATTCCATTTATATAACATTCTCAAAAAGACAAAGCCATGACGACAGAGAACAGATCAGAGATTTACAGGAGCCAGTGGTGGAGGGAGTATCTGACTATAAAGATGAAGCCTGAGGGAGCTGGGGGAAGATGGGGGAATGGAACTGGTCTTTATCTGATTTTGGTGGTAGTTACACAAATCTATTTGGGTAATAAAACTCGCCAAACTGTACAGAAAAGGACAGTTTTACCGCATGTTAATTTTTCAAACCTTACAATCGGAATAGGTTAAATGTTAACTCACACTCATTAATTATAAAGAGGACTTCCTGCATCCAAGTTGTACCCCCAAGATGTTTGAAACTCAACAAAGATTACAAAGACTTTATCATTACCTTCAGAGAAACAACGGTGGTTTCCTTTTTACAGACATCATCCAGAACATTGAAGGTGGCATTCATTAGTGAACAAAAGGAAATCTGTATCCCAGAGAGAAGAGCATTTGTGAGCGTTGATCAAGCATAAAATGTACAAACTGGTCCATCAAGCCCACCATTCAGGGTGGTCCCGAGTTCCTGAGCTGTCACAAGTCTCTAGAACTCTCAGGAAAATGAAAACTCACCCTTTGACCAGAATTGGAACCACAGCACCATTTTCTTCCATGAATAAGAAATGGAAATATAAACAAATAGCAGAACTATTTAGTTGGGTAAAAAAGATGGGGGAATGTGTGAAAAGACCAGTGGTCCAAGTGGAATATTGTTCAGCCATAAAAAGGAGGGAAGCACTGACACTCGCTACAACTTGGATGGACCTTGAAAACATGAGGCTCAACAAGAGAACCAGACACAAAAGAACACATAGTGTGTGATTCCATTTATATGAAATATCCGGAATAGGTCAGTCTATGGAGATAATAGTAGATTACCATTTACCAAGGGCTAAGGCCAGAAGGGAATGAAGAGTAACTGCTAATGGGCACAGGGTTTCTCTTGGGGGTGTTTCTTTGGGGATGAAAACATTTTGGAAATCAAAGCTGTGGTTGCAGGCCACTGTGAGTGTACTAAATGCCACCGAATCATACACTTCAAAATGGTTTAAATGGTGAATTTTTATGTGTATTTCACAATTTTTTAAAAGCAGTCCAAAGTGCATGGGAATTCCAAAGCTAATTTACAAGCTCAGATTTAAAATAGTGACATCAATTCCTGAAGATGCTAATGGAGTCTTTACTCAAGAGAATGACTTCATTAGAGGATCAAGACATCCAGATTCATCTTTTCCTGACCTGGAGGCTGTGTATCACCCATTCCATATCACACAGATGCAGCACATAAAGCTTCACTAATAGTGAGACTGCAACATCTTTTCCTGTTTTAGTAAATGAATCCCCAAGCTTTAGATAGGAAAATATCCTTCTTTTTCAGCCTTCCTTGAAGTTAGGTATAAGCAGACATGATAGTGGGTCAAACTCTAAAAGGAAAGTACTGTGCCTTTCACTTCCCCCTTTGCCCCTGCCTACCAGCTGGAATGCAGGCTTGATGGCAGAAGCTGGAGCAGCCATCTTGGACCATAGCAAGGGAGTCTTGTGTTGATGATGGCAGAGTATTCTGGAGCCATCATAACAGCTCTCATCAGCCTACACTCAGACTGTTACAAAGAGAGAAATGAACTTCTATCTGGTATAGGATACTGTTATTTTTGTCTCTGTTAAAGCTGCAAAACAACATCCTACCTAAGTGCCTTCTGGGAAAACCTCAAGAGCTAGGAACCTTGAAAAATACTTACGAATTCAGCCTCCACCGCTGCTCCCACTTGGCATAGCTGGACCCACTCATTGTTGGGTATCACATCTTCTCTACACTTGAAGGGAGCCCCTATGGAGAAGACAAAAGTAACTACACCAAATTTAACCACAGCAAGATGTGATTAAAGGCAAGTCTGATTTCATCACCCTCTGCTCGAAATCCATCCATTGTCATATTACAAAACAGTGGAAAAGAACAAACTACAGCTACACATTATAAAACCAGCAACTCTGAAAAGCATGGTATTGAGTGAAAAGAGAAAATCAGAAAAGACTATATGTATAAAAATGGTAGTATAATACCATTTTTATAAAGCTTCAAAGCAAACTAAACCAAGCAAGGACAGTTTAGGGGGAAAATATTTTAAGTAGAGGGATTGCAAACACAACATTCCAAGTGTTTCCCTCTGGGGAGGAGTCAGGGATACGAGATAGAAAAGAAGCTTGCAGAAAATCAATGGCATTGATGATATTCTAGTTCTAATGTTGGCAAGAGCCTCAGATATACTCATTATTATACTTCACCAACTTCATATAAGTTACCTATGTGTTTAATGTGTCAAAAAATCCATAATTTAAAAAATTTTAAACTTTCTTATTTCCCAGCAAAAAGACTCAAAAATTCTTTATCCAGCACACAAGGTCCTGCAGAATCTGACCTCTGCCCCACTCCTCAGATGCAGCTAATGCCCTTCCTCCATGCCCTCACTCTGCATTAGCCTCAGGGCCTTTGCACATGCTATAATCTGGAACACTGATCTCCACTCTTCATTTGGATAATCCTTACTCTTCAAGCTTTGGCTTAACTGTCCTTCCCCAGAGCATATTAAATATCCTATTAGTCACTCCAAAGTGCACTGCGATTTTTCTATTGTCATACTCATTGTGGTTATTAAATAATTATGCATGTGCTCTCTGCCTCCTTCCTTGGACTATAAGCTACACGACGGTAACTATCATGTTCATCACATCCACAATTAAACCTTTAGTACCTAGTGTGGAGGACTGTTTGATTAATTAATTAACTGATGCTCCAAAAATGATCTATCAAATGAGTGAATTAATGAATAAGTGAATAGGGGGGAAAAGAGAATATTGGATGAGGGGAAAGGAAGAGGAAGATCCAGAGGCTGGGTAAAGTGAAGATTCTACACCCAAAGCAAGACCCAGATTCCATTGCCAAGACATGCAAGGAGATTATTACTTTTGCAGCTGAAGTTGCCGTGTTTCCAGGAGCCTTGTGGATTGGGATGAAAGCCCGCAGCACAGCTACAGCTGTAGGAGCCCAGGGTATTGGTGCAGTCAGCATTTGGGCCACATGGTGATGGATCCTGGAGGCACTCATCAATATCTGAAAAGAACTCAAGAATGTCAAACAAATAGGAGCCCAGGGCATTGGTGCAGACAGAATTTGGGACACTTGGTGATGGATCTTGGAAGCACTTATCAATACCTGCAAAGAATTCAAGAATATCAAACAATCCAGAGGAACATGTAGACCCTTCTCCCCAGGGATGTCCAGCAAATCCTCTGCTCACCTGTACAGTCTGCTTCTTGGCCTATGAAATTGAGCTTTCCATTGTTTGCTGCAAAGCCAGGGTTGCAGGTACAGTAGTAGCTCCCTGGGGTATTGGTGCACGTTGCATTGAAAAGGCACCTATCACGGCACTCATCAATATCTGCGGAGCAGAATTAGGCACGGGGCAGAGTGGGCCACCAATCCAACAAAAGTCATGCTTCCCCTTCCAAAGCATAGAGTTGTCACTAAAACATGGCAACCCAACCAGGGACTACATTTCCCAGAATCCTCTGCATCCAGGTGGGACCATGTGACTAGCTTTCACTTATGGGATGTGAGGGAGGGTGACATATGTCACTTCTGAGCCAAGGTGGCTAAGAAGTGGGTGTGCCTTCTCCCTCTTTCCCCACTGCTGGCTGGAACCAGGAATTCCAATGTCCTAAGGGACAGAAGAACCAAAAGATACAAGGAGACTGGATCTCTACATACCTTGTGGAGGAAAGCTGCCCTTTGGCCAAGTATACCCATATTGAATTATTATGAGAGTAAGAAATTTCTATTATGTTTAGCTAGTGATTTTCAACTGAGGGAGAATTGCCCCACAGAGGATCTTGGGCAATGTCTGGAGATATTTTTGATGGTCCCTGGGATCCAATGGGTATAGCCCAAAAATGCTGTCAAAGATCCTATAATGTACAGGACAGCTCCGCATCCCCACAATAAAGCTAACCAGCCCCAAAAGTCAATAGTGCCAATTCATGATAGTCAAGACATGGATGCAACCTAAATGTCCATCGACAGATAATTAGATAGAGCAGATATGGTATATATAGCCAATGGAATACTACTCAGCCATAAAAAAGAATGAAATGCCACTTGCAGCAACATGGATGGACCTAGAGTTTATCATACTAACCGGAGTAAGTCAGGCAGAGAAAGACAGATATCATATGATACCATTTATATGTGGAATCTAAAAAAATGATACAAATGAACTTATTTACTAAGCAGAAAGAGACTCACAGACAGAAAACAAGCTGGTTACCAAAGGGGAAGGTGTTGGCGGAAGGTAAAAATTAGGATTTGGGGATTAGCAGATACAAACTACTATATATAAAATACATAAACAGCAAGGTTCTAATGTATAGCACAGGAAACTACAATCAATATCTTGTAATAACCTATAATGAAAATAATATATATATATATATTCACACATATATATGTGTGTGTGTGTAACTGAATCACTATACTGTACACCAGAAACTAACACAACATTGTAAATCAACCATACTTCAATTTAAAAAAAAAGTCACTAGTGCTGAAGCTGAGAAACCCTGCTCTAACAATACAGCGTGATGTCAGGTCACTGTGGCAACATAGTTACCTCTCCCTCTGAGGGTTTCTGAGCTTATAGAGGATATATGAAATACAACGTCCTAGGGGAAAAATGATTAGAGGGAGGTAAGTACACAATTTTTCAAATTTCTATGTCAACTCACAAAACACGAAGAATAAATAGGCAACACCCGCTCTAGCAGCCTACGCAGGTATATGGTATATTGCACTGGCCATTACCATGGAGAGCTGGGATGAGAAGTCTTTGTGATATGAATGCAGACTAATTTGGAGGCTTCAAAGGACACAAGAATGATCATAGCTGGAAGATATGGGGAAGTGGTTTTCTCTTAGTATCACAGAAAACACCTCTAACCAAGGAGTGGACTTCATCTAACAGTAAGCTCCCCACATCCACAACCAGTGAAGCATCGACTGGGTGAGCTCTTGTCAGAGAGAAAAGATGGAATTCATTTTCTGCACTTGGATCTGGACTAGGTGCATAGCTTCCAAAACATTTTTGGTCAAGGAAGTCTGTATGGGTAAAACCTGTGTGGGTGAAGCATTTGACTGAAGGAGAGGTGGAAGTCCTTAGCCCTGCTTTCTTGCCCACGATGGGGATTCTGAACTGGCTCCCAGGAGCCCTCAGAGACGGAGTAATCTCTCTAAGGCGCCCTTTCAGCTTGGCCCCTCCATTGTTTTGCTACTAACAATGTCAGCAGCTTGTGCAAAGCAACAGATAAGAAGAAATATAATGTTTTAAATGGGAAGAAGCATGCATTTCCTCTGGGGGTTCAAGAATATTAATTGTGTTCTGCAATACAGAAGATACTCTAAAGATGGACCCATCGATCCTTCCGCTTTCTACATGCATGGTATCCCCCCAGTGAGCTGGGGGGTTTACACCCCCTGCCTCCGGATCTAGGCTGACCCTTGATCAACACAGTGTGATAGAAAAAATCTTCAGGGACTTCCAAGCCCAGGCCTTCTGAGGACTGGCAGTTTCTGTTTTCTTCCTCTTTGAGCTTGTGCTTCTTAAAAACCCGCTACCATACTCTGAGAAGCCCAAGCAGCCATGAGGAAAAGTCCATAAAGAAAACTGAGGGGCCAGAGACAAGTGCCAACGACAGCCATGTAAGCAAGGCCGTTTTTGGACCCGCCCACCATCCCAGTGCCCCAGAGAAACCAGGTGGTCAACCCACAGACTCAAGGGCAAGAACCAATGATTGTTGTAAACCACTTTGTTTCAGGGTAGTTTGACATCCACTGAGAAGTCCCCAAAACGGCTGGAAGAATTACTTGTACATTTGAAAGCCGCAGGTTTCTGAGGGCTCCAAAACACAGGTGCAAAGAACCCAGGCAAGCAGGAGCAACTGTATGTTCCCAGGATGTTAGTGCAGACAGCACTGGGGCCACAGAGAGTTGAGTTCCTGGAAAATTCATCCACATCGAAGCAGAAAATCAAAAGGATGAAGGATGCGAGGCTACAGCAGCCATTCAGAGCCCCAGCACTGACTAAAGCCAATGGGTTTCCTTCTTAAACACATTTCATCACTAGGAAAAGGAAGCATCCAGGGGCATGTTTATGCCAACTTCCTGATGAGGCTCCTCATGGCCCAGGATTAAGTGCACACTCCTCATTAGAACATATGAGACCCTGAGGGTCTGTTCCCAGCTGAGCTCATCTTTTGCTTCTAAGTCCTTCGTAATTCATGGTCCAGATTCCTTGGGTTCCCTCAGCCTCAAGCTCATTGCTCCCCACTTACATTGATGAATCTCAATTCCTCTCCAAGGAATCGCTGTATCAGACCGGAGGGGTGGACAGCATGGGCGTCATGAGCTCAAAGCCCGGCTCTGCCACCTTGTGAGCTGTGTGTTGCCGGGTGCCGTGAAGGGAAGTACCTCCCCCTAGGGTCACATGCTGAAGCTCTACCGCACAATGGGATGGCGTTTGGATGCAGAATCTTTGGAAGATCTTTAGGTTTAGATGAGGTCGTGAGGGTGGGGCCCTTATGATGAGATGAGTGTCCTTACAAGAAGGGGAAGAAACACAGGAGCTCTCTCTGCCGTGTGAGGACACAGCAAGAAGGCAGCTGTCTGCGAGCCAGGAAGTCAGCTCCTTCCAGAACCCTGCCGTGCTGGCACCCTGACTCAGACTCCCAGCCCCCAGGACTGTGAGATAATAAATTTCTGTTGTTTTAAGCCACCCAGGCTATGGTGCTTTGTTACAGCAGCCTGAGCTGAATAATACACTGGACAAGAGAATTCATCTCTGTGAGTCCCCACTTCCTCATCTGGGAAACGGAAATAATAATAGAACCCCCCTCACAGGGCTGTTGAGAGGATTAAGTAAGATGACACAGTACCTGTAAACACTCAGAACAGAACCTGGGATGTGACAAGAGCCACGTAAGTATTTCTTAACTAAATTTTAAAATACTTAACTGCAAACAGGTTGCACTTTTTTTATGGCGGGCGATGAGGAAGACCCTTTACATGTATCCACTCAACAAATGCTCACTGTAGCCCTTTGAGGTGCAAACTAATGTTTTCAATTTTTCAGAGAAGGAAAGTGAGGCTTCAAAACTGTGCCAAGTCAAAAATGGGAAAAAATTGTGCAGTCACATAGCTTATGAAAGGCACAACCAGGATTTAAATACAGGTTCCACTTGTCTCTGGAACTTTTAGAGGACAGATTTCCATACTATCTGAAGTCTCAGAGTCTGAGAATTTGATGATTACATTGATATCTGCCCTGCACAAG
Organism: Camelus bactrianus; assembly: GCF_048773025.1. Taxonomy (NCBI): domain Eukaryota; kingdom Metazoa; phylum Chordata; class Mammalia; order Artiodactyla; family Camelidae; genus Camelus; species Camelus bactrianus. Next base: position 27,364,420 of record NC_133560.1, read on the forward strand.
TCCACCCTGAGTTACCGGGGGCTTCAGCCCCATTCAGAGGCAGAAGAGCATGGTGGTGGTTGGGAGCCTGGGGTCGGAAGTCACACTAGGCACGGTTCAATCCTGACTGTCCTGTTTCCTATCTGACCTTGGGAGAGGTGACTCCACCGCAGTGGAGGCTCAGTTTCCCCATCTGTAAAATGGGTATAACAAAATATCACTGGTAGCATCAAGCTTTTGGGAGAACTCATGAGCTACATACGGAAGAGCTCAGTGCCATGCCTGGGATCCTGCCTCCAGGCCCTTGTGCCTGCTGTTCCCCGCTCCTGGAACGTCGGTCCCCAGATACCCAATATCTCACTCCCTTCAGATCTTCTCTCAAATACCAGCTTCTGAGCACGGCCTTTCCCTGCCACTCTCTTACGAGGGGAACCGCACCCCCAGCACTCCCTACCCGCCTTTCCTGCCTTCTTTGCCTTCATCTGTCTTAACTGTCCCTGACACACAGTATGTTCCTGCAGTTATTTTGTTCGTTATCTGTCTCCACCAACACTAGATAATAAGCTCCAGGAGAACAAATATTTTGTCTGTGTTACTCACTGCTGTATCCTCCATCCATAGAATAGTGCCTGGTACTCAAGAAGTGTATGTTGAATGAGTGCATGACTGAATGATCACTGGCCTCAGCTTTGCAGATGAGGGCTTTGAACTCGGCTGAGACCCTCCTCAACTCCTCCCCCACCACTGCTGTCTTTGCAAGCAGATAGGACTTGATTGCCCAACAGACCTCTGCACCTACCTTCACATGTCTCTCCTGGGCCCTGAAAACTCATTTTTCCATTGCTGGATCCAAATCCTTGGTTGCAAACACAAGAATAGCTCCCTAAACTGTTGTGGCAAGTCGCATGCACTGGGCAAGTTCTGGGACTGGCACATTCATTCATATCTGGTGAGAGTAAATGGAACCCCGGGTCAAGGCAGAGGATGCAGTGAGGACAGGAGACCACCCATTCTTGCCCATGGCACCAGTACTGATGCCCCCAGCACCCATGTTTCCCCTTCTTCCTAACCTCCTTTGCAGTTAGGCTTGGCCACAGCGATAAATTCTGTAGGATAGGATTTTTAGCAGGATCTCTGGTCTCTGCCCACCAGTTGACAGCAGCACACAAACAACCTCAACACCAGTGTCTCCAGACATTGCTAATATCCCCACCTGGGAGAGGGGAATCACTCTAGGGAGAGAGCCCCCTGTTACTCTTCATACTGCAGGACCCACTTCTTAACTCATAGTAGACTCTCAACAGGAGTTCAAAGCCAGGTTCTTCTACTTAATAGCTGTGTACCCTCGGGCAAGTGACTTTGTCTCTCTGAGCCTCAATTTTACCATTCCTGAAACAAGGATCATAATCCCTATCACATAGGATCATCAAATGAGGTAATTCTTAACAAATCGAGTAGGTAAATAAAGAAGACCAGGTCCGCTATACCTTCACAGATGGAGTTGTTAGAGATGAGTCCAACTTGTCAACTGCAACTGTGGCTTCCAAAAGAGCTAGTACACTTAGAACGCTCTGGGCAGACCCAGCTGTAGAGGCATTTGTTACTGTCTGACGAGCAGCAGAGGAGAGTGAGCAGGTAAAAGCCTGAGTGTCTAAGGTTAGAAATACATGCACCCAACCCAGCGGGAGCTGTCCAACAGAGCCCCGTGCCGAGACCCCGAGAGCGTTACCTGTGCAGGCGAAATGACCAGGCTTTTCTGGGGACCAGTTATTTCCGGTGGGAGAAGAGAAACCAGGCAAACAGCTACACTTGTACCTCCCTCGCAGGTTTTTGCAGACTGAGTTAGGACCACATGGTGAGGGGCTTTGAGAACATTCATCTATGTCTGAACAGAAAAAGAGAGTTACAGAGTTACAAATTTGCCTCATCTTGTGTAGCAGGTTGTACTTCCCAAAGATGGTTGAAACAATGACTACCATTCCATATGCCCTTCGTTCAATACCCTTCAATTGGTACTCCTTCCATCAAGCAGGGGTGTCTATATTTCCTCCCCTGGAATCTGAGCGTCTTTGTGACTATGGTGGTGGCGACACTAGGTCATAAAAATACCTTGTTAAGTCACAAAAATATCTTACACTTCCACCTTGTTCTCTTGAGATGTTCATGCTTGACTCGGTTGCCATAATGTGAGGAAGCTCAACCAGCCATGAAAAAGCAGTTCACATACAGAAGAACTGAGACCTCCAGCCCACGGCCTTGGTGGGACAGCCGGCCAGCAGCCAGCACCTGCTTACCAGCCACATCAGTAAGCCCCCTTCAAAGTGGGTCCTCTAGTCCCTGGTTGGGCCAACTCAACTGACGCTATGTGGAAAAAAGTTTTCCTTACCAAACTCAGCCCCAAAAGTAGATTCATTCATGAGCAAAAATAAACAATTGCTTGCGTTTTAATGCACTAAGTTTGCTGTTACCCAGCAGCGGACAATCAGAACACTTTGCAAACCATCCTCTAGGAATTTGCTCATCAAAGCACCCATAAAATTGTGCAGTCAGGGTACCACGGGGAGGTCCTTCCCAAATATCCTTCAGCCCTACTCTGCAAGTCACCCTAAAGAAACACTTGCCATGCAAATACAACTTCAAGGCAACTCTGCTGTAATGCCCTCCCAGCAAACTACTCCTCTGTTAGAGAGAAATCTGGATCCATCGGCCACTATACATCAAGATAAGATCACAGGAATGTTCATTCCACCTTTGTTTGAAGTAACAAAACATCAGAAAGACCTAAGTGTCCGTCAGGTACAGAGTAATTGAATCTGGAGTTGACATAAAGCACAAGGTGGCACGTTCTTTCATCTGATAAATATCTTCAATACTCACAATGTGTTAGGCACTATACTAGGGGTCAAGGACACAGAAAGGACAAAATCTGTGCTGGAGTATCCATCATTTTCTAGATGGAGAATGTTGTTTCCACCCCACCCTATGTTTTAAAGCCAGTGGCCAACAACACTACTGTGTTTACTGAATAGCCCATCAAGTGTAATCCAAAGATTAAAAAAAAAAAGATTAAAAAAAAAAAAAGTTTGGGGCAGCCTGGGAACTGTAATAATATAAATAAATTATGTTATTCAGAACTCAGCAAACTACAGCCCTTGAGTCAAATCCGGCCTACTGCCTGTTTGTATACATAAAGTTTTATTGGAACACAGCCACCTCCATTCATTTCTGTATCATAAAGGCTCTCCAAGGCTCCATCTCCTCATCCGTTTAGTGGAGACCGTCACAATGTCTACACTCCGTTTTATGTGAAAATGCACATAAAGCCCTTCCCTGGGGCCCTGACACTCCAGAAACAGTAGAAAATTCTTATTATTTGCATGGAGAGGCGACCAGAAAAAAAAAATTTGGTGGTTATTTCTGGATATTGACAAATAGCATAATTTTATTTTTATTCTATTGCTAATCTCTAGCATTGGAATTTTTACAGACCAGGGATCATTTTATACTAGAAAGAAATTAAGAAAGAGAGACAAGACAGACAAGGGAGGAAGGAAGGAAGAAAAAAGAAAAAGTACCTGTATCTGCAGCTTAGCCAGCTTCCACCTGATTTTCCTACCCAATGCGGCGTGGGGGAGGGGGAGCGGTGTGGGGGAGGGGAGCGTTGTGGAGGAGGCAGGAACTCACCTTTGCATTCCACTCCTGGGCCCCTGAACTGCTTCTGTCCATTGCTGGCCAGGAAGCCGTTTTTGCAAGAGCAGTAGTAACTATCTGAAGTGGTGGTGCAGGTTGCGTACGCTGGGCACACGGTGGTATCTCTGCACCCATTCGGATCTAGGCGGCGTAGAAGAAAGATGTGGGGTTAGAGCACTGAGCGGGGCTGCAAGGGAAGCCAGCGTGAGAAGAGGAAGGTGACTGCTGTGGGTTGAATTGTGTCCCCCTCAAAAGACATGCTGACATCCTAACTCCTGATCCCTGAGACTGTGACCTAATTTGGAAATAGGGCCTTTGTGGATGCAATTAAGATGTAAGTTAAGATGCGTTTATGCTGGAGTAGGATGGCCCCTTAATCTGATATGACTGATGTCTTTACAAGAAGAGAAGAGGCGCAGAGACAGGGAGATCACCCCGTGCAGACGGAGGCAGAGATGGGAGGGCTGCTTCTATGCTTCTACAGCCAAGGATTACAGGCAACACCGGAGAGACACTTGGAGACCTTGGAACAGATTCTCCCCTAGAACCTTCAGAGAAAGCACCTTGATCTCAGACTTCTGGCCTCCAGAACTGTGAGAGAACACCTTTCTGTTGTTGTAAGCCGCCTGGTTTGTGGTCATTTATTTCAGCAGCCCTGGGAAACTGACGCAGTGACTATGCATGCTCAGTGAAAAACGCTGTAGACCCCAGACCCTTGCTGCTCCAGGTGTGGTCCATGGGCCGGTAGCGTCAGCATCGCCTGGGTGTTTGATGGAAATGCAAAGTCTCAGGCCCCACCCCAGGTCTACTAAATCAGAACCTGTGTTTTACCAACATCTCAGGTGCCTTTTGCGCATATGAAAGTGTGAGGATCACTGTCCTGAACACTTGCTATTCCAGGCGGGATCCACAGACCAGGAGCATCTGCTTCACCAGGAACCCCCAGGAGATCATGGGAAATCAGATGCTGATTCAGAAGGTCTGGGGAGGGATCCTGCAATTTTAACAAGCCCCTGAATGATGTTGAGGACACTGGTCCTTGGACCATGCCATTAGCATCAGAGCTCTAGACAGAAGACTATGAGAGTCCAAACTGCAGCCTTTGGAGCAAGAGTGACCTGGGTTAGCCCTGTTTTACCAACAGTAAAACTCAAAGCAGAGATTGATGGCTACCCCCGCAGACACATCTCCCCCTCTTCTTTTTAATAGCATGACCATCCTGTTAGACTGTAGTCTGAGCTTCTCTTGCAGCTAGCTGGGAACATGTGGCTAAATTCTGGCCAACAGAAATAAGCAGAAGGGACTTGAGCACCTTTTGTACAAAGGAAGAGCATGTTCCCCACCTCCCCTTTCCTCTTTCCCCTTTCACCTGGACTGGAACAGGATAGAGTGAGGGGGTCTATCCTTTAACCACGGGAGTGATGACTTGTTAAAACTCCAAAGGATGGAGAGGTAATGTGTCAGAAGACACCTGGGAGCCAGGATGATCTCTTAGGCAGGGTTGCCCTGTCAACTCATCTCATCTATGAGTTGGAGATTTATCAGAGGGAGAGAAATAAACTTCTAAGAAATACACTTCTCAGATGTTAGTATTCGGTTTCTACAGAAACAGTTAAAACTACATCCTATCCAGTCCAGCCCTGGGGCATGTGATCTCACCTCTCTGTACCTCCATTTACCTGTTTAGCTCTCACCCTCACATCCAGTTGGTCCCCAAGGCCTGATGATCTCCCCCAATTATTGTTTGATATCTACCCACTTCTCTCCATCTCCACACCAATGCTTGGTACAGATCTTCTTCTAGATCCCACATGCCTACATCCCCCATTGTCCCCTGCAATCATCTCTGAATGCAAATGTGATCATCTACCCTCCACCACTGCCTATGATACTCTCTGATGCACTTAGAATTAAAATCCAACATGACCCACAAAGCCCCCAGCGACCAGACCTAACCACATCCTTATGCCTCATCTTGTGTCTCCCTTCACTCCATTTCTAGCCTTCCCACCACAGGGCCTTTGCACATGCTGTTCCCTTTGCCGCTGCTTTGCTTGACCAGCTCCTACTTGTTCTTCAGGTCTTACTTAAATGTCACTTCCTCTAAGAAGACTTCCCTGACTCCCCCATAGCTCCCTGTGTCCCTTCTTTATGAAACTTATCACAATTATAATTGATCAATTATTTGAGTGATTAACTTTTCAGTGATCATCTTCACCCTACTATGAGCTGAAAGAGGGCAAAGCCATAGCTGGGAAGAGATTCATCCAGTACTATCATTCCTATGGTTGGCAGAACAATGCCCCCTACCCTGCACCAAAGATGAGCACGTCCTAACCCCTGGCACCAGTGAATATGTTACATTACAGGGATGGGGGAATTGAGGTTGCAGATTGGGGGGAAAAAGCCTACAATCAATAAATGCTGGAGAGAGTGTGGAGAAAAGGGCGGGACTGTAGTTTGGTACAGCCATTGTGGAAAACAGTATGGGGATTCCTTTAAAAACTAAACATAAACTTACTCTATGATCCAGCAATCTCACTCCTGAGCATATACCTGGAGAAAACTATAATTTGAAAAGATACATGCACCCCAATGTTCATTGCAGCACTATTTACAATAGCCAAGACATGGAAGTAACTTAATGCCCATCAACAGATGACTGGATAAAGAAGTTGTGGTATATATATATATATATTGGAATACTATTCAGCCATAAAAACGACAGCATAACGCCATTTGCAGCAACATGGATGCTCCTGGAGATTGTCATTCTAAGTGAAGTAAGCCAGAAAGAGAAAGAAAAATACCACATGAGATCGCTCATATGTGGAATCTAAAAAAAAAAAAAAAAAAAAGAACATAAATACAAACCAGTAACAGACTCATAGACATAGAATACAAACTTGTGGTTGCCAAGGGGGTGGAGGATGGGAAGAGATAGACTGGGAGTTCAAACTTTGTAGATACTGACAGGCATATGTAGAATACATAAAGACTATACTGTGTAGCACAGGGAAATATATACAAGATCTTGTGGTAGCTTACAGCAGAAAAAATGTGATAATAATGATAGTTTTTTTTTAAATCAAGGATGACTTGATTTAAAACACATATATTTCTTTGGAAATACATTGATGTGACTTCTGTTTTCCACTTATATGGATGTGAGCCCCCTCCCCAAGCCCATTCTGCCAAAAGATTTCCTCTCACTCTGGAAAAATTAAGATGTCTTAGCAACCATGTTTTTTACCATCAGTTTACAATAGTGTTTTATATTTTGGTTGTGTATTGAAATATAATCATGTTGTGTTGTCAAACAAACAAAAAAAAAAGAAGTCTTAGCAGCAGACACACAATGAGAGCAAAACAGTATTGTTCAGGTTTTAATTACCAAACTGGATGTTGCATTCCCAGCAAGAGAATAGTCTTGAAAGCAAAGCTGTATAAATGAATCAGGGGTTGGGGGTAGAGCTCAGTGGTAGGGTGCAGGCTTAGCACGCACAAGGTCTTGGGTTCAATCCCCAGAACCTCCATTAACAACAACAACAACAAAAATAAATAACAATAAAAATTTTAAAATAAGACGAATCAGTTTTGGGGGTCTAACATACAGCATCGTGAGTATAACTAACAATACTGTATGATATACTTGAAATTTGCTAAGAGAGTAGATCTTAAAAGTTCTCACCACACAAAAAAAAAAACAGTAATTATATGATATGATGAAGATATTAGCTAATGCTATGGTGGTAATCATTTTGCAAAACATGTGTATCCAATCAACACAGTGTACATCTTAAGTTTGCACAATGTTGTATCTCGATTATATCTCAATAAAAAATTTTTTTTTCAGCTGCCAGGATTGAAGGAGTGGAAGATAGAGTTTGCATTGAGCTGTGGTGTAGAGCAGACTCGGGGCGAGCTGTAAGGGAAATGCCTGTAATATAGGAAGGAAGAAAGCTGCAGGGAGCTGATGGAGAGTTAGAAGGAGGAGGACTTCCTCATCTTCTGCCACCTCGCCCCAGGGTTAAATGTCAGATGAGATGGGTCACCTCAGAAACTTCCAGATAGAAATGGATACTTTAAGGAATGTCAAGGCTAGGGGCCAACCTCTTCCAACAGAATCTTGCTTCCTGCTATTGCTGCATCCAACATGATGCGTGAGCCAAGGGTTAGAACCAGCAGAAGGAGATAGATAGCAGGTGACCCAAGAAAACCTGTCCGGTTTGCTGTAGCCTGAACATGGAAACCAGGAGCTCCTACATGGACCCTGGGAGATAAAAAGCTTCCAAGAGGATTGCTGGACAAATGAGATGGGACCATGGCCCCACCAGGACAAAACACCTCATTGAGTCCACACTCCACAGCCCCGAGATCCCAACTTGCAAGCTGCCCCTGTGCCAACACCCACACGCCATCTTGGGAGCGACAAGAGTAGACAGTTTGAAAGAGCAACTCTTTACTCAATGTAGACAGTTTCCCAAGCGAGACTGAGCCCGGAAACTGAGGCACTGAGAACGCTGAGAACCGACAAGGTTTCTCCTCCTGGGTCCAGCAGGAGCTTATGTGAAAGGTGAGAATACTTAACAAAACACTAAAAAATACAACTTTTCTCACACTGAGCTGTAGTTTGAGTCATTCCAACCCCATTCCCACCTCACCGGCATTTATCTTATCATGCATACTAGATAGTTTACAAAATGGCCTCTTTTGATTTTTAAGCTTCACAACACCCCAGTGAGATAGATCTCATGTTACCTGTATTTCACAGCTGAGGAAACTGAAGATCAGAGAGGTTGTGCGACTTGCCTAAGGTCACACAGCCAGTTTAAGGCACAAAGGAAAGAGCCTGGGTGGGAGCCAGGAGACCTGGATGTTATCCCTTGCTCGGCCACCGACTAGCTCCTAGCAAGCGTCCAGCTGCGGCTCAGCCTCCTAGGAGAGAAGGGTCTCCTCCCCACCACGCTGGGCATGTGAATTCTCTTTGTCCAACTTACCCCATGTCACGGATTCCAGTGGGGATAACGTGGACATTCCCCAGCTGCACACGCCACAATACCCTATGAAGAAAGAAAAGGAAAAAACACCATAACCCATCAGGAAGCTCCTTGGACTCAACCTGAACAATTATGCCTGGTGTGGCCTCAAAGGATCAGCTTTGATGAGCCTACAAAACCCCAACTGAGTGACAAACCTAAGGTACTTTATACAGTCTTCACAGCAACCTTTCCTGCTTTCCTGCTCTAAGCTTTTTTTTTCTTTCTCGTTTTGTTCGTATTATCTTCATTTTCTTTTCAAATAGAAAGAATTCCAGCTAATTCTCAAAAATACACTTATTTATTTTTCTAAACACCTTTATTGTGGCACGATTCCTGTACAGTAAACTACACATATTTCAGGTGTACAATCTGATGAATTCTGATAGGTGCCTACACCCACGAAACCACCACCACAATCAAGGTGGCTAACTTTCCATCACTCCCCCAAGAGGTGCAATTTTCAAAATCCAAGTTTATCCCTCCCCCCCACCACCTTTAACCCCTGGTAGCCGTAAGTTTTTCTCTGTGTCTGTGAGTCTGTTTCTGCTTTGTAGATAAAGCTGCGATTGCCTGGGCTTAACCCCGGGCTCTCCTCCTTGCTAGCTAAGTGGTCCTTAATGCCTTTCACCTCATTTTTTCCTTTGTAAAATGAGCTGCTAATGACCCAGCATCAGAGGGATTTAGTGAAGACTGAATACATTCTCTGTTTGAGGAACTTAGGACGGTGCTAAGTGGGCAGAGGCTGTTACACTAGCGGCTTCCTTTCTGCCTGCCTCATCTTACCAGTAAGCCAGCATCGCAAGGGCAGGAACCACGTCTGTTTGTTCACCACTCTATCCTCAGTACCTACAACAGCGCCGTCACATAGTAGGTGCTCGGGAAACCCACATCAAACCAATGACTATAATGAAATTCTGCCTTGACAGGTAAAGTCCCTGAACTGAATGATTTTTGTCAAAGGTTCCCCCATGAAAGCGTTTGCAGTGTCCAGCATAGAATTATGATCTCCTAGCTGGACAGTCTGAGGCCCTCCTTTTCCCCTACAATCTGTTTCCGGTGCAGGTTTCTCCCAGATCCCCCACTCGGCCTCACACTCACCCCAAAAGAGGAGGAACCTGAAGCCCCGCATCACGCTGTGTTCTGTCATTCAGAGTGGAGAACCTTCTCTCTGTTCCCAGGGTTTTCAATAACAGAGGGTGTGCAGAGAGGGGAAGGACAGACCCAGAATTGCACAACCCAGCCAGAGCACCACGGCTTTTTGCTGAGTGGCCACCGCTCAGAAAGGCAGTGTGGTAAACCCCTCACTTTCCCCTTTCTACGCAGTGAAGAGAAGTTGTTCTGGCTGGTGGATCCCTGTGTGGGTGTTCCTACCTCCCTCTCTTCTGCCTTCCTGCTCACTTTTTTCTTTCCCCACCAACATCTATCTCCCGTCTTTCATCACCTTATTCCACTCCACCCAGTAATAGAGGGGTTTCTGCTACCCATCCCCAATGAAGCGAGCCCCAAACTCATGGGTGCCTTCCCAGCCTGTCCCATAAAAATAACCACCGTAGCCTTCAAGTACCAGGCACCAAGCTAGACATGTTTCCAATAAAATTTAATTTAATTATGTCAATTAAGTAAGGATTCCTACCCCCACCCATTATGTTTTTTTTTAAATACAATAAAAAAAGGAAACTGAGGCTTGCAGAGGACATGTGACTTGTCCAAGATTGCCTGGACTTGAGATTTGAATCCAGGACCCTTTGCCTCCAAGATCTAGAGCTCTCATTATTTTACTTACCTTCAGCTCTCCACTATATCTCATCACTGGACAGTGACACCCCCTCATTTCCAGCACTCACCCCCAACGCATCACACACACACACACACACACACACACACACACACGAGCATGCTCCATCTCACAAATATGGTGGTCTAGGAATGTCTTAGTTAGGGTCTCCCAGATGCAGATGCTGAGACAAGGATTCTAGTAAGGTAGTTCATCAGGGAAATGACCCAAAGAAACTCCAGCCAGGGTTGGAGGAAGTGAGAGTGGGAAGGAGAGAGACCCCCACAGTAAATGTGTTATCAAGCAAGTTACCCAATACAAAACTGAAACTTAACCTGGTTAGGCACTTTTGGAAGAGCACACACTTTAGAGTTAACCAAACTCAGGGCTGAGGGAGCTCAGGTATTTATCCACCAGCTACTGTCAGTCACTGACGAGGCTTGTGCCAACCCAAGACACCTCAGGCTCGGCTTCCAAGCAGGTAGAATGAACTCCAGATAGTAATCCTGTTGATAACAAAACACAACGGCTGGCAAATGTCGGTCTAGTGTGCCGTGAGGGGTTGAGGGTCACAGCTGTGGGCAGGTACCAAAGGCATCCCCTAGAAGCTAAAAGTGAGGTGCAAAGGCCAGCCCGAGTTCTTGGGATGAAGAGCCGCACTTGTTTCTGTATTCTGCTTTTTGTTCCATGCAAGGTAAAACATCCACCTTGGAGTTACGGTCACTGAAGAAGATTCATTAATGGTTCCACCTGTGCATCCAGAGACCCTAGCTGGTGAGGCTGCAGTTAGGAGCCAGCATGAAAACACAGCAAAGTCTGCCAAGAAGAACGATAAACAGAGCTGTGTTATGTCTGGGGGAAGCACTGGATGATAAACACAGACTCAGGCACCAGATCGCCAGGGGTTCAAATCCCATCTCCACCACTTGCTAGTCATGTGTGGTCCTGGGCAAGTTCTCAAGTTCTCTATGCCTCAACACTCCCATCTGTAAAATGGGCCCCATGACAGTAGGATCTCTTTCATGGGGCTGATGTGACATGCTTAGAACGAAGCCTGGCACAAAGGAAAAGCTCCAGGGCTTGGCTATTTACAGTAATAGGAGTTGGGGTCAAATCCTTACTCTGCAAGGTATCCCTAAGGTTACCTTGGGAGGTGACTTGCCTCTCAGGGCCTCAGTTTCTTCATCTGGAAAATGAAGGTAACAATGGCCTCTATGCCAAAAGAGCACTGCGAAGGGGAGGCAGTGATGTGGGGTGGTGCTGCCAGTGGGGAGGGACTGCCAGGGCCTACACTGTCTTCTACAACCTTTGTTCAGTGCATCAGGAGTGTGGCCCCTAGAGGCAGCAGACCAATGCAGTGGTCTTAATATATGTCCACAGATTCTTCGATAGCCTAATTTTCCTCTCTTTGAGTATGAGCTAGATTTAGTGACTTGTTTCTAAGAAAAACAAAAAGGAAGATTTGACATTATGTGGCATCTGAGACACCCTGGGTCTTTCTTTCCAGGGTCATTCACTGTGGGGGAGCCAGTTATGTTGTGAGGATGCTTGAGCAGCAGGAAGGAGAAGCCCATGTGAGGAGGAAATGAGATTACAGCCAACAATTCGACTGTGACCTCATGAGACACCCTGATCCAGTTCCACCCAACTAAGCCGCGTCCAGATTCCCAGCCCTCAGAAACCATAGAAAAATAAAAGTTTGTTGTTTTAAGCTGTGAAGTCTTGGGAGGAATAATTTGTTACACAGCAAGAGGTAACCATACACTTAGAAACAATTTTCCCCATTTGCAAAAAAAAAGAATATGATAATATCATAGGGTTAGAGGTTTAATGTGATAAAACCCTAAGATTCTGCCTGGCAAAAAGAATGCTCAATGACATCAGTTATTATGGTCAACATCATTATCCCACTGTGCTAAATGGACACAGCTGCTCATCGGAGACGTAGTGCCAGCAATGACTGGACTGGAGACGTCAGCAAGTTCATTTCATGTAGGACCTCCTAACTTGGGTAAAAGAGCTTAGACTAGACCTTCTCCATAGGGCAACAGAAGGGATTTCAGCAAGGGAGTAATGGTCACATAGGTATTTACACTTGTGTTGTGTAGCATGGGTGTTAAGACAGGATGTGGTCATGAGTGGGGACATAGGGAGAAGAGTGATGGCATGGTTCCGGTGGAGATGAAGAGGAATTCATGAAGCAGGAACAAGAGAATGGGAGGACTTTCTGGACATGGGGGTGCAGAGTCTGAGGCAGAAGGAGGAATTTGGAGGGTGGGCTTCAGAGTCAGAGGGTTTTCTGACCAAGCTCACATTCCACACAGGGATGAGGTGGTAGATGAGTTTCCCACTGCTGCCAAAACAAATCACCACAAACTTAGTGTTTTGAAACAACACAAATTTATCCCATTAAAGGTCTGAAGGTCAGAGTCTCAAATGAGTCTTACAAGGGTTGAAATCAAGATGCCAGTGGGGCTGTGTTCCTTCTGGAGGCTCTAGCAGGGAGTCCATTCCCTGTTTTTCTGAGCTTCTGAAGGCTGTCCTCATCCCTTGGCTCCAAGCCCCTTCCTCCATCTTTAAAGCCAGTAGCACAATATCTCCAAATCTCTCTCTCTCTCTTTCCCTCTCTCTCTCATACACACACTCACTCCATGGATAGATAGATAAATAGGTAGGTAGGTAGGTAGGTAGGTAGGTAGATAGATAGATAGATAGATAGATAGATAGATAGATAGATAGATAGATAGATTTCTCTCATTCTTTCTGTCCTCAATCTCACCCCTCCCTCCCCCTCCCTTTCTCTCTTCTCTCCCTTTCCCCTCTTAAAAGGACCTTGTGATTACACTAGATCTACACAGACAATACAGAACAGTCTTCCTGTCTCCAGATCCTTTTAACTCCATCACACTCGTGAAGTCCCTTTTGCCGGGTAAGGTCATGTATTCACAGCCTCCGGCAACTAGGATGTGGACAACCTGGTGGGGGTCTGGGGGAGCCTCATTATTTTACCTACTATGGAGGTGGTCTGGGGTCCTGGTGAGTGACTGAGGACACAAAACACCAGCCACCTTCAAACCCAAAAGAGATGACTACAAAATTTGGACGGCAGAGAGCTTCCAGGGACGAGGGCAGGGGTAAGGGGAGAAGAAAGGGAAGGAAACGCACAATTCTAGCCACGTGGCTTGCAGAAGCTTAACCCCTAATCACTTTCCCGGCAAAGAGGAAATTGAGGGACACTCAAGACTGAAGAAATCTGCCTTGGAGACATCACTTATCCTCAGCCTTAACGCAGGCGTCTTAAGGGGGATGGGTGACTTCAAGGCAGCCCTACCAAACTTGATCATGTTCCCCCTGTACTCTAAACCTTCCTTATTACCTTCAGAATGAAGTCCAGACTCAAGAGGGCACTCAAGACCCTGCCTAGTCCTATTACACTGGTCCCCCTCTGGCTTCATTGGTTCCCCCAAAGCTGCAGTCATCCTAAATTAACGGAAGTCTCCTTTGGTGGACACTGTTGATGGCATGTCCAGCCACCCTTGGGCAGCTAGAGCACTCATTCCCCAGCTGTGTGAGTGTTGTTGGCTAACAGCTTACAGCTTCCCCTTCTCTGGAGAACTGCTCTTCAGTTCAAAGCCTGCAGAGCCCACAGCCAATAACCGACGGTCACAGAGGTCAAAAGCCAGCCCTCAGTCCAAGGCGAGATCAATTCAGTGGTGTTACTCGGGTTCTGGGGATCCCTATGGGATCAGGTGGAGGCTGGACTCCAGCTGAGACCACCTCCTTGCTCAACAGTTTCCTCCAACCTATGCTGCTCCCCTGACTCGTCCTCTGCTAAACACCCTCCCTCAGTGAACCCCATGAACAAGAATCCTCGTGGCAGAATGTGCTTCCAGGGGGAACTTAAGAATCCCTCCAAGCCATTAAACAGTAAGCTGTCTTTTAGCCCCAGGTTGACATGGGTCCCTCACCCCATATCCTATGCATCTTCCCATGTAAATATCACCTCCTCCAGGAAGCCTTCCATGTAAATATCACCTCCTCCCATGAAGCCTTTTAGTATAAATATCACCCCCCACCCAGGAAGTCTTCCCGTGGAAATACCACCTTCTCCAGGAAGCCCTCCCTGACCTCTACTTCAGTGTTAGGGATCTCCTCTGTGTTCCCCAAATCCTGGCACTCAGTATGATCTATGTTTGTTTGAATGTCTGTTTCCCTCCAAAGACTGGGAACATCCTTGGGGCAGGGAAGGAATTTCGTTGGCTGCTGTATCCCAGAAAATGAAGACTCAAATGAGGAAGAAGAAAGAAAGAGGAACCGGGAAATCTCCTGACCCTGCTCTTCCCCCAGGGAGAAAATCAGAGATTTGAGTGGGTGGACAGTGAGCAGTAGCTGCCCTCCTGCGGGATGAAAGGAATAAGAGTCCTGGGAGGGAAGCAGCTGATGGAGGCAGAGCCCCCGCTTTTTCAGAAGGATTCAGTTACCCAGGGCACCTAAGACCCCTGGTAAGTAGAGGTGGTTTTTCGATGGTGCCCCAGAACCACAGCCCGGTTCAATGATTCCCTGGGATGGCTCACAGAACCCGGTATATAGTCATCCTCATGGCTCTGCTTTATTACCATGCAAAAGTACAAAGCAAATCAACAAAGAGAAAAGGGATTACACTGTTGGTGGGAATGTAGTTTGGTGCAACCTCTATGGAGGACAGGATGGAGGTTCCTTAAAAAATTAAAAATAGAGTTACCATATGATCCAGCAATCCCACTCCTGGGCATATACCCAGAGAAAATTATAATTCAAAAAGATACATGCACCCCAGTGTTCACAGCAGCATGATTGACAATAGCCAAGGCATGGAAACAACCTAAATGTCCATCAACAGATAACTGAATAAAGAAGTTGTGGTGTATATATACACAATGGAATACTACTCAGCCATAAAATGGAATGGAATAATGCCATTTGCAGCAACATGGATGGACCTACCAATGATCATATTAAGTGAAGGAAGTCAGAGAAAGACAAATATCATATGATGTCTCTTGTATGTGGAATCTTAAAAAAAAATACAAATTTTATTTACAAGCCAGAAATAAACTCAAGGACATAGAAAACAAACTGGTTACCAGGGTGGGGAAAGGCAGGGAAGGGATAGATCAGTAGCTTGGGATTAACAGATACACACTGCTATATATAAAATAAACAACAAGGACTTACTGCATAGCACAGGGAACTATATTCAGTTTCTTCTAATGAGCCGTAATAGAAAAGAAACTGAAGAAAAATATATTTATGTGTATATATAACTGAACGGCTTTACTGTATGCCTGGAATTAACATTGTAAATTGAATACACTTCAATAAAATATAAGAATTTAAAAAAATTCCAGAAACCATATTTTAAAAGTGAAAAAAACAGGTAATTAATTTTAATAAAATATCTAACTCATAAAAAAAACAACAAACCCCAGAGGGAGAAAGGGTTGAAATCCAGAGGAAATCAGATACAAGCTTCCAGGGTTGCCTAGGGCCAGGAGTGCAGAGGGGAAGGGATTATAAAAGGGCTCAAGAAAATCTAGGGAGATGATGGAAATGTTCTGTATCTTGACTGTGGCAGAGGTTGTCAAAACTCATCAGATTTTACACTGTGAAAGGAAGCAGTTTGTCCTACATAAATCACTCCCTTGATAAAGCTGATAAGACTGCCTTCAAAATAAAGAATACCCACAATTCTGCCAAATTATTTTATTGTGCACATTATATAAAGGGAACAAATTATTTCATGCTATTTACAGGGACGAAAAGACATGCGTTTCGGGTTTCTCCAGGGAAGTGTGGCCTCTTTCATGTTAACATTTGTTTAAATGGAGAGCTGATCTCATTTCACGCTGATAAATACATTCGACCTTAGAAAGCATAGAAACTATCAAAATCCATACTTCTTTTAAAATTCAAATGAAACAATAAAATCTAGTACAGTTCATTTTTCCTAACCGCACTTTGACTGATAAGAAATGTTTCTTGGAAATTCTTCCCCATCAATGTTCGGAGCTCGGTCACACCCTTGAACCTACATAAGTGGGCTAATGTGTGCATATGTAATAATTCACATTTCCTTCCCTCTTCCAGTGGGTCACCGGTGTTTGCAAGCATTGCTGTCCACACACTCTCTCTCTCTCTCAGCAAAATTTCAGCAGAAACTCAGTTCCCCAAATGTTTTTATAGTTATCATTGGGGAAGTGTGTATCTCAGTGGTAGAGTGCGTGCTTAGCATGCACGAGGTCCTGGGTTCAATTTCCAGTATCCTCATTAAAGAAAATGAAATGAAACCTCGTCCCCCGCCCCCACAAAAAGTTAAAATAATTCCATCTCACCAGAGACAGAAGAAACAGCTAGACAAACTGTAAACAAACCTCATTTGGACAGAACCAAAAGAGGATAGGGCAGTGCAGAATTTTGGAGAAAAAAATAATTCATCATACTCGCTCCCCAAAGCTCAGGCAACTAGGGGCCAGAATTGGGGGGAAGTAGATCCCCAAGGATGTAAGAAGAAAGAATGTGGGTCTCCAGGTCTGAGCCTCTGAGAGGGAGGAAGATTCTGGAAGGAGAGAGACCTCAGAAGGAGACAGCCTGAACGAGGGACAGTGTGTTCTGTGAGCTTCAAGAAGTGACTGTTTTCTGGTAGATAGAATCAGTTCAGCTCTATTCGTTTGCTAAAGCCCCCATGACAAACTTCCGCAGTCTGGGGAACTTAACCAGTAGGTATTTATTTCCTCACGTTCTGGAGGCTGGAAGTCCACCATCAAGGTGTCCGCAGGGCTTGTTCCCTCTGAGGACTCTTCCCTCGGCTTGCAGACGGCTGTCTTCTCCCGCGCCCTCACTTGGTCTCCCCTATATATCTGAGTCCTAATCTCCTCTTACAGGAACACAGTCCTCCTGGATCAGGGCCCACACTAATGACCTCATTTCACTTAAGCAGCTCTGTAAAGACCCCCATCCCCAAATACAGTCACATTCTGAGGTCCTGAGGGTGAGGATTTCAGCATATGAGTGGGGAGGAGGGGACACCGCTCAGCCTATCACACTTACATTCCAGCTCCAACCACGTAACGTGTAACCTTAAAGTGAGAGAGCCTCTCTGACCCTCAGTTTCTCATCTACTAAAACATATGTCTACTTCAAATAGTTATCATGAAGACTGAATGAAGCAACTTCTCAAAATCACCTAGAAGAAAACAAGAAGGGTGTGGCCCAGTGGTAGACTGTGTGTGCTTAGAATGCATAAGGTCCTGGGTTCAGTCTCCAATACCTCCATTAGAAAAAAATTTTAATTAATAAATTAACCTAATTACAGCTCCCCTCCAAAAAAAAGCTTAAAAAAAGCACTCAGAGTATCAAGTACACAGCACACATAAGTCAATTAGCATCACTAATACAATACACGACATACACACACTCCAAGTACTGAAGTATCTTCATAGGCTATTACGGTGTAGCTCTCTCTCAGTTAGACTGCAGCCCCCAAATGTGGAAGAACATAAAAAGCAATAAAAGGGCTTTATTATATCATCAAAACAGGGCTGGCAAATGAGATGCCGAAAAACCAGCATTTGTGATCTCTTAGCTCAAGGTCAGTAGCTTTTTCTGTAAGGGTCCAGACAGTAAATATTTCCCACTTTGGAAGCCATTGGGTCCCTGCTTTAACTGTGTCACAGCAGCGTGAGAGCAGTCGTAGAAGGTACAGGAATGAATGTAACCACGTGCCAAGAAAATTTTATCTGTGGACTCTGAAACTCAAATCTCATATACTTGTCACATGTCATGAAATAGTATTCTTCCTTAATTTTCTTCAAGCATTTAAAATTGTAAAAAAAACCATTCGCAGAAGCACTGTTCTCAGTAGCCAAGAGGTGGAAACAACCCAAAATTCCACGGACAGATGAATGGATACACAAAACGTGGTCCAAATCAGCAAGGACCACTAGAGGGCAGCACACAGCTTCAAATTGGTGCACTAGGGTCGCAGTGGGGAAAGATTTCATGGGACCTGAGCCTCCCCCGCCCTGTCTCAAACTCCAGGGAAACAGAGCATGCTGGGTCTCTGAGTGCAGGGTTATCGTGGCATCAGTAGCCCCCCTGAAATGTGACGAAGTCCCAGCATGGCAATCCACCGCAGGAGTAGACATCAGGTGGTGGTATACTTAAGGCCTTGATGGTGGTGATGGGTTCACAGGTGGATATGTACCCCCAAACTCATTGCAATGCATATACTCAATGCATATTTTTATATGTTAATCATACCTAATTAAACTGGTTTTCAAAAGAAAGAAAATCTGCCCTGTGCCTGACTCCATTGGCATTCCATCATTAGAGAGTCATTTATTTGGATGGCTCCATTTCTCTTCTGGAAATACAGGGTACGAACTCAAAAACCAAACCTGAGCCCTGGAAGGGATTAAAGAGTTAGGACAAGCCTTCGGATTACAGCCAAAGTCTCTAGGTAGAGCCCACTCCACCTACAGTATGTTCCTTTGCCGTCTCAACAGTATAAACACATGCTTATCTTTCAAAGACCCAGATCCAACCTCACCTTGCAGGAAATCTCTCATCCTTCTAGGCTCCTCCAACTCTGTGTTTCTCCCTCTTGCTCCATCCTGGCCACATGAGGCTGCGACTGTCTGACCCAGCAGGACTCTGGAATGAGACCTCAATGGGTCTCTCCAGGTAGGTCCTTCCCTGGGCTTTGGGGTGTGTGAGTAGGGGGGGTACCACGGGGCGGTGTGAGGATGCTGACCAGCTGCAGAGCCAAAAACACCAGGAGTTCTTTCTGGTGCCCACGGGCTCGTATAGACAGGCTTGTGCACATGCACGCGCGCGCGCGCGCACACACACCCCTACGTACACCACACCCCTTCCTCTGCTCTCTCTGCTCCCTTCCCCAAGCAGGGACCCAGGTTAATCAAGAGGTTGGGGCACTACTGCTACTGTCCACCAGAGGGCAAGCTTGACTTGACTTTGCAGCTATCTGCCTTATGCTCGTGTGTGTGTGTGTGTGTGTGTGTGTGTGTGTGTGTGTGTGTGTGTGTGTGTGTGTGTGTGTGTGTGTGTGTGTCTGTGTGTGTGCGCGCGCGCGCGTTTGTCTGTGTGTGTATCTTTGTGATGTTTATAAGTGTCCTGTTTGATTCAATGGATATATGCCTGACTGGGTTTGAACCTTAAATTCTCTTAGCTTTTTGAGGGGGGAGGTTAAGTTTACCTATTTACTTATTTTAATGGAGGTACTGGGGATTGAACCCAGGACCTCGTGCATGATAAGCACACACTCTACCACTGAGCTAGTCCCTCCCTGCCCCCGCTTCCGTGCCCCAAGCTGACCGGGTTTGGTCTATTCACAGATTTCACCTGTGGATGAGTTAGCAAGGTCCCGAGTGGGGCGTATGAGTGAGTGTATGTGAGGGTGTCTGCCTGTCTGTCGGGGACCATCTGCTGTGCACAGAGGTGGGTGTTTGGGGTGTGTTTCTGTGCCTGGCTGAGTCCATCTATGTCTCCGTGTCTATATAAATCAGCTTTACAAGCGTATGTGTGAATTACCTGTTGAAGAGGATGTCAGTATTTTTGCATCTGTCTGTGTGTTTCTGTTCTTAGTTCCGTCTGTTCTGGTGTTTGGAAAGGAGAGTGTTTGGGTCTGGGGTCTTTTGCCTGTTGTGATGGGGGAAGTGTCTCTGGGTCTATGCATCTCTAGAGCTGCCTGCTTGCTGTATACTCTGTGTCGGCCCGTCTGTCTGTCCATCTGCTTGTCTGCTTGTCAGTCTCTACCTGCTGTATTTGACCGTCTGTGTATTTGGGGGGCTGTGTTTCTTCGTGGTCGTCTGCACATCTGCTTGGCCACTTGTGCAGGGGGATCTGCATAACGGCTTTCGTATGCATTACATGTGTTGTGGGTTAAACTGCACCCTCCCCGAGATCACATGTTGGAGTCCAAAATCCCCAGGACCTCAGAATGTGACCTTATTTGGAAACTGGGTCTTGGGTGATGCTGGAGTAGGGTGAGCCCTTCATCCAGCAGCACGGGGGTCCTTATAAGAGGGAGAAATTTGGACACAGGGAGGATGCTGGGTGAACACTGGCGTTTTGCTACCACAAGCCGGCAAGCCAAGAAACTCCCAGGAGGTGTGAGAAATGCCTGGAACGGATTCTTCTCTGGCGTCTTCAGAGGGAGCGTGGCCCCACCAATGACAGCTTGATCCTGGACTTCCGGCCTCCAGAACTGTCAGGTGATAAGTTTCTGTTCTTTATTTAAGCCACTTAGTTTGTGGTGCTTTGTTTCAGCAGCCTGAGCAAGCTAATACAGTGTGTGTGTGTGTGTGTGTGTGTGTGTGTGTGCATGTGTGTGCGAGCGAGCGCGCACGCACGAGCGCCCATGTGCCCCCAGGCTGCCGGATGTGACTGCCAGCCAGCACCAAAGAACTTCCGAGTTAGGGCCTCCTGGAGCTGCTGTGTGTCCCCCTGAACCTCTCTGTGCCAGTGTATTTGAGTGACAGCTGTTCCCTCGAATCCAGCTCTCCAACCATCAGGCAAGCCACGCCAGGGCACACCTGAGGTCCCTCGTCATCTCCACCAGCCTGGGAGAGGCGGCCTCCTCCAGAAGGTGTCTTCCTGGGGGACACATAAGAAGGCACGTCCAACATTTTTTCAACCCCCCACTCTCCCTCCCTCCCCCTCTAAGCAACGTGAACCACTTGCAGTTTCCGGAACTCACTTTCCCCTAAACCCACCCCGCCCCGCCACTTTTCTTAAATAACTCCAGCTCATTGTTCAGGTACCACCTTAGATGTGTCCTCCTCCAGGAAGCCCTCCTTGACCACCCTCCCAACCCAAGACCAGGTTAGATCTGTCTCTCATCCTTGCTTCCCTCATTCTGAAACATCACTCCCAAATTATGATCACCGAGGGGACAGGTCAAGTCCCCAGTTAGAGTGTGTGGACTTGGCAGGCACGTCTCTGCCTGTTCACATGGCACAAAGCTGCGGTGCTAGTTTGCTTGGGCTGCTGTAATAAAGTCACTTAAACAGCAGACACTTATGGTTTCACGGTTCTGGAGGCCAGAAGTTAGAGAGCAAGGCATCAGTAGGGCTGGTTTCTGCTGAGACTTCGTTCCTTAGTTTAAGTAGATGCCACCTTCCCCCTGTGTCCTCACATGGTCCGTGAATGTCTGTGTCTCGATTTTATAAGGACACCAGTCACGTTGGATTAGGGCCCTCCCTGATGACTTCATTTAACTTAGTTACCTCTTTAAAGACCCTTGCTCCAGACTCACTCACATTCTGAGGTCTCCAGGGGCGAGGCTTTCGACACGTACATTTGGGAGGACAGCTCAATGAGGAGAACTTCCTTCTGCAAGATGAAAATTTCTGGAGACTGGTCTCACAACAGTGTGAATATACATTCCGCCACCTAACCGGACACGTGAAACTGGTTAGGATGGTCAATTTTTATGTTATGTGTATTTTGCCACAATTGAAAAAAATCATAAATTCTGTGAGGTAGGAAGAAAGCCTGGCTCTCTATGTGGAAGAGCATTCATCAGGCTGAGTCAACTTTTCCTGCAACAAACTTGATCCCGGTTCCCCAAAGCAGACGGGAAGGGCTGGGTGGGAAAGAAGATAGTTCAACTCAGAGATGAATCCAGCGATGCATCTCTGTACCCCACTGGCCTAGTCCCCGTCTATGTGGCTTCAGGGGGGTATGAGAGAGGGAAAAAGGTTCCCCAGAGCCCCCGGACCCCAAGACATAGGCTCTACAGAGCTCCCCCCACATCTCGCATGTGACAGCATCCTCGGAGCAGGCATAGCTCCCCAGCACTGGCAAGGTCCACACAGGTCAGTGGCTCCAAATACGACTGTGGTTCTCGGGCTACCAGAGCACGTAGTGCCAACATGCAAGTAGCTCCCAAGCAATTACCGGTGGAAGCTGGTGAATAAATACCCCAGCTCCCTCGCCCCTCAACTCCAAAACTTGCTCTGCACTGACTGCCGGGGTCCCCAGTAAGAAGGGGTCCCCACTGCCCACAGCTTTCACCTGCTCATCGATGCTCCCTGCGACATCTTCCCCCGTTCTGTCTCTCTTCTCCACTCTCTCCCAGCTGCTTCCTTGGATCACCACCCAGATAGACTTTGCACCCCCAAATCCTTGTCTCAGGCTCTGCTCCTACAGCAGCTCGACCTGAGACAGTGACCACGTAATTTATCATCCAAACCAGGACGCTCTGGAGAATGAAGAGGATCGTGATTAATAACCACACCAGGGCAATAGCCAGGATCGTCCTGGGGCAAACAGGATGTACAGTCATTCTAGTCAACAGTTACAGGGAAACTGCCAGGTGCCTGGCCTCACATGTGCCAAAAGGGGTGTGGAAGATACAGAGGCGCCAAAGATGAAGGAGAAGCAGTGACATCTCAGCAGGGGCAGTGTGATGGACGATAGCCACCCAGTACCAGTCTCTCCAGCATTCCAGTGCCAAAGCCTCTGGGATTTAAACATGATCTTGGAGAGAATTGACTCAGGAGACCCAGACTCAACTGCGATAAAGTTTCTACCGCTTAGCAGAACTGGAGGGGCTCCAAACGGTAATTACATTCTATCACATAAAAAAACAAATGAGAGTTATATTTTCCTGATCCAGAATCTGTGAGTGTAAAATTCTTTCCTGTTACACAGGGTCCCATTTCCTTCTTTGAGTGGCAGAGAAAGGTGTGAGAGCTGGTGGCAGGAACTGGCGAGGGGGCTTTTGTCTGCGTCCCAGTGCCCTTTCCCATCTTTCCTCTTCCAGGTCTTTCTGAACGACACCAGTACATCCATTCACCATTTTATTCGGTTACCTTGAGCCCCACCTTCTCAAGGGGACCCAAGAGGAAATCAGTGTGATATAAATTAACCATGACAGGGCATCCACCCAGGAGCCCTGCCAGCTGGATGCTGGCCCTCCGCAGTCCATCCGAGACACTCAGCCCCCCAGGATCTGTCACAGCCCCTGGCCCTACTGCCCGTTCATCCTGGGCTCAGAGCCTGGAGATTCTCATCTCTCTGCCAATATGCCAAAGCTCAGCAGTATTCGGAATAATCCTCTTCCACATAGTTGGAGGGGAACCAGCCAACCTGGAAAGAGACAAGGAAGTAGTCAGGGCAGCTTCTGCAGGTTCTCCCATTGTTCCCTGAAACACCAGGCAGACTCCTTTCTACCACAGGGCCTTTGCACCTGCTATACTTTCTACCCCAGAAAGTATCTCCCTCAGATATAGCCTCAGCTGAACACCTCCACCTCCTACAGTCTTCTACTTACGTGTCACCTTATCACCTAAACATCCTATTTAAAATTACAGCTCCCACCGCACCACCGCTTATCCCCATTTCCTGCTTTTCCATAACAATTGCACTATCTAATTGATTATATATGTTACTTATTTATGGGCTTGTTGTCTCTTCCACCTCCCTTCACTATGACAGGGCAGGAATTTCTGTTGTCTTATTCATCACTGAATCCAAGAGCCTAGAATAGTTCCTGGAACACAGTAGATAATAAATATTTGTTGAAAAGATGAATGAATGGATGAATGGAATGATGGATGGATGGATGGATAGAATGATAGATGGATAAATTCTTTACAGCCCAGACCTTCCTCAACACTCTAAAAGGCTCCCTCAAACCCTAACTGTTCTCCACTACTCACTGGATTTACCCTCCATGGTTCTGAAAACTTCATCTAAGCCATTTTCCAGGTCATTTTTCATATATGTTTCCCTCTGGTAGAATGTAAGCTCCTAACCACTGCCCTTACCTTCATTCAACAAATACTTTTGAGAAACCACTACAAGCAAGGCAGTATTCCCGAGACTAGGAGTTCATCCACAGATGAAATAAAGAAGACTCTGCCTTTGTGAGACAAAATTAAGAACCAGGCAGAAACAAACTTTTTGAAGAAACTTGAACTCCCTACTGAAAGCCCAAATTCAGGCAGAGAAAAGAACTCAAAAGGCAAAAGTGTTTGTCTCCGGCCTGCCTCTGCATGCAGTCAGTAAGTACTGAGCATCTGCTATGTGACAGTCACTGTTCCAGGCACTGGTGATACTGCAGAGAACAAGACAGGCGAATCCTTCCCTTCGTGCTCCTCAAACCCGCCCGTCAGTCTCTCACCCCAGGGCCTTTGCACATGCTGGCCCCTCTGCCTGGCATACTTCCTCACATCCCGCTCTGTGACCTTTTTACCTGGTTCATGTAACTCCTCCCCCAGCAACCAGCTTGGCCTCTCAGAAGCCCTCTGGTCCGGCTCCCAGGGTGGGTCAGGAGTTCCCCTGGGGCTCCCATGATGCCTTAGGATTCCCCATCTCAGTCTCAACCACTCGCTGTTGTAACTGCGTGGTTACAGCTCTATGCTTCTCACTAAGCCAGGAGTTTCACAAGGGCAGCAACTACGCTGGGCTCCTTTTTGTCTCCTGGGCGTCCAGCAGAAAGCCCAGCACAGAGAAAGTGCTCACCAAATAAATGCAAATTGCACAAATGAACGAAATCTCTGTCCCTTTCTCCCTTCCAACCGGGGACACCCTCCCCGTGAGCCACCGCCCATCGTCTCCACCCCACCATTCCAGTACAGCTTCACCACAGCCAGGCCACCTCACACCCTTTCCCTGGGGCTGCCAAGCTCTGCCCCAACTCACCCGGCCGTAGATCTCCCCTCGCCACCAGCCCTGCTGCCCCTTCTTGTTAAGGATCTTGATGATGTCGCCCTCCTTGAGGGACAGCTCCGATCGGTCCCGGGCGCAGAAGTCATAGCGGGCTTTGGCTGTGCCGAAGTACTTGGTGCTTCCCGCTGTGCAGGGGAGAGCAGTGTGGGAAAGGGGTCGGAGGCAGACACCCACCCACTGTCGGGGGCAGTGGGAGAGCAATACTCCCAGGAGGACACGCCAGGATGAAGGGTCTCTCAGTGCTTCTTCCTGCCGAGGGCTGGCTGAGTGCCCTGGGTTCTGAGGGGACACGGTTGCACTCCCAGAATCATCCTTCCAGCCCAACAGCATCCAGATTTAGAACATAATACCATCTATGATTTCTTAAATGATTTGTATATATTTATAATAAAAGGAAAGAAGAAATATGGGGAAATTTTCATTCCAGGCTATTAAAATTAAGGATCTTAAGGAGGACCAAGGGTTGGAAAAAAAAACAGAATGGGAGAAAAAGAAGCAAGGGAGAAAAGACACAGAAAACTTTTCAAAGTACAATGTGAAATGATATTGTAGAATATAAAATTGATTTGTAAGTGGTAGAGCACACGCTTAGCATGCACGAGGTCCTGGGTTCAATCTCCCATACCTCCATTAAAAAAATAATAAATAAATAAAATAAATCATAGTATTAAAAAATAAAATTAAATTAATTTGTAGTATTTCTGCAAATATGCTAAGATGGAACATTCATATATTCACCAGGACTAATAAGTAACTTGCAGACAGAAATATTTATTTAATTGGATGATGAGAAAAGGAGCAATTTTAATCTGAGTCCTGATGTCATGTTAGTGTTGCTTTTCCAAAATTATAACATTTTAACAATAATCAAATTTTAGATCCCTCTCTAAAAATTTTTTGGACATGCAAGAATTCCAAAAGTCCACCCACCATGGAACTTTTCTGAAAAACATACTCCAGAATGCACTCCAGCAAAATGAAACTTGAATCAGAATAAAGAATTTTAAAATAAAGAAAAAAACATGGAAAACAAGAAATATAAATGGAGTCAAAATAATTCTTGATACTGTATTTGCAAAGTGAAATGCAATGGTTAAGAAAGGATTCCTAAAATATAAGTTGTGATTGTTTTAATTCATAGCACACTGTATTCAACATTCCAGATAATTTCAACAAACCAGGTGAGTGAGAAATCCAAAGGAAAAGGGAAGTAAGATGCACTAAAGGTCTTGCCTTTTGAGAGGAGAAGGTTATAGATACTAATTAATGTCTGCTGTTGATACAAAAATAAAGGCTTAAAAGGTGCAGTGAGGCTATCTTCCCAAATATGAAAGTTACTCCTGCCCCTCCTTCCATCCAAATGCATATGCAAACCTCTCCTGAGCAAAGGGACAGACAGGAAGCAGGATGGTGTTCACACTGTTTTACAGATAGGACTTCATGCCCACTGCACGAAACCCCACAGCACCCCCCAGACTTTCCCTCCACGATGAGAAGGAGCTGGCACTGCAGACCCCCAGCTGGAGGCCTCCTACCTGGTGGCTTGCTAATGGCTCTCCTCTCAGGCTCCTTGAAAGGGAACTGCAGGGTGGTGTCCAGTGACTTGAAGCAGTCCTTCAGGGAGTTCTGTTGGTAGAACTCCACCAGCTCCTGGAAGGACAGTGGGACAGGTGCTCTCTCACGGCCAGCCCAGGAAGAGGGCAGAGCTGTAAGGAGCCACGTGAACTCCTCACTGAAGCCAGGCCCCGCTTCCAGCCTTCCTGGCAATAGACTCCTTGAATGCTCCCCGTGATGGGGTGCTCACTCCCTTCCCAGTCAGCCAAGATCATTTTATGGGGAAGAAATCACACCATCTCAAGCCAGTTCTCCTAATAGCCAGTTCACTTCATGAAAAATTTACCAAGTAATCGACTTGCCTGATGACCAGCTCACCAAAACCAACCCTTCTGTGGGTGTCAAGAAGCCTTATTTTTACAAATAATGTGCAATAATAATAAATACTGTTTATTAAGCACCTACTGTATGCTGGCCAGCATGCAGCCACACATCATCAAAATCTCCTAATAATCACGGGAGATGAATACGTTGATGATTCCCCTACTTTATAAATGGAAAAACTGCATCACAGAGAAGCCTCATCCAGGGTCCCACGGCTGGAAAGGGGCAGATCTGGAATTAGGACCCACAGTGTGGAGGGGTGGGGAGCAGAGTGCAGTAACATAGAGCTGCCTTCTCTAATAAGACTGGTCTGAATTCAAGTCCCAGTTGGGTTGCATTCATGACTTTCTTCCATAAATTCTCAAGCTGATTCTCATGGCAAGGAAGCTGTCAGGCAAGTTAAAATTAAGGGTGATTCAGCAAAACAAAACATCTTATGGATGTCCTAGACTTCAAAGGCTCCAATATCATGAAAGGCCGAAGGAATAAACAAAAGACTGGGGCACTGTCGCACATTAAAAGAGACACTAAGGAGATGAATGCAATATGTGAGCCCTCTGATTAAATCCTGGGGGGAAAAATTGCTACAAAAGACAACATTGGGGCAATCAGGAAGCCTGGGAAACAGGCTGAATATTAGATAACAACTTTGTATCAATGTTCAACTTCCTGACTGTGGTAATGACACCTCGATGAGGCAAGAGACTGTCTTGGCCCTTTGGATACTCATGCCAAAGTATTTATAGGGAGGATCCTGATGCCTGCAAATTACTCCTAAATTGTGTGGAATAAGCGTGGCGGGATGGAGGGGGGAAGAATGAAAGCAAAAGAGGCAGGATGTTAGCAATTAGCAGATCCAGGTGAAAGGTTCACAGACATTCATGACGCTAATCCAGTAAATATTCAGTCACTTTTCAGAAATTAAAAATGGGGGAAGGGAATTTTTCAGAATAAATTTTGTGGGAGAAAAACATTTGTGGAACGAAATAACAGTCCCTAACCTTTTGCGGAGTCAAGGACCCATTTGAGGGTCTGAGACATCTTCCACCACAAGATATGCTGATATGCACAAAATTCTGGATTTTCTTTCAGAGGACTCAGACTGTCTCCAGGATCCACAGACCATGGGTAAGATCCATGGACCTTAGACCAACGGGCTTAAGATGTCTAACAGATAACTCAAAATTACAGGGCACCAAATAGAAGCAAAAACACTTGAAAGGCATTTGAATTTTCCATGAAATGGCCATTGAGCAGATTAGGCAGAGTTAAGCCTTGACGTCTGACAAAAATGGGGTCTCTGCAATTCTGCGTTACTGGAGAAGAACTAAGTCTCAGCTTCTCCCACCTGTGAAATGGGAACTCAGAGAGTGAGTTGAGGGAATTAACTGGCATCCCATTTATAATTCACCTGGCGCTCAGTACGTGCTTGCAAAGGCTCAACTACTATTATTTTTATTATTATTATTCTCATTGATGGCTGTTAGGAAAAAGAGTTTAAAGACGATTGCTCCATAGTGCTCTTGGAGGGGCTGTTCTGAATGTGGGAAAACGGGGTCCCAAGATGAAGCTTCAGGGAGGGTCCCGTCTAGATTCTGGAAGTCTGGGGTTAGGAGCAGATGGCCCTTACCGTAAGACCCCGGAAAGCCTTCTTCTCTGTAATCCTGTACAGACCTTCTGCTGTCATGATTTTAATATGCTTGACCTCAACATTATACCTGGAAGGAGGAGAAAGGAGTAAGATGGTCGTTGGACCCTGAGCCTGGGAACTCAGGCCCATCTCCTGTCAAGCCTCAGCCCCAGACTGCCCACCCTCAACCGTGGAAGAAGCAATTGTGGCTACTTCAGGGAGGGGGCGACCACTGGAGCCCAGAGTCTGAGCCTGCCTCTGGCCGCCCCAACAGGGTCCCTCCCTCGGGGCCTTGGCTGCTCTCAGCCTTAATGTCCTCCTCTGTGTAATAGCAATCTTCTCTTGACTCCCAGGGTCGTTGAGAAGTCAAAAAGACCTTGTAAAGAAAGCACTGTTCTAGAACAGATAGGACAACATTTCCACTTGGAGGAACGCGGAGGACCAGCTGACTCTAGAGGATATGGGAGGGGGAGGGTGCAGCTCAAGGGGCAGAGCGCATGCTCGGCATGCAGGAGGCTCTTGGTTCAATCCCCAGTACTTCCTCTAGAACTAAATAAACCTAATTACTTCTCCCCAACCGAAATAAAATAATTAAATAATATACTAAAATATAAAAAATAAAAATATATAAATCTAAAAAAAATTTTTTTAATGAATAAATAAATAAAGGATGTGGGGGAAGAGGCCATCCCCCCCAGCATGGCGGCCCACAGACTAGTAAGGGCACACAAGAGACGTGAAGCAGCAAAACTGATCCTGCCAACCAAGAACTAGGTAACCAAAAAAGTCTGCTCCAAAAAAACCCTAGAAATGCCAAGAAAAAAAAAAAATGCTGAGTTCTCAAAAAAGCATGGGAAAACCCCAGCTGTCAAAAATGAGGATGAAACTAAAAACTCGTTGGTAAGCATGGATTGCTGCCCTGCAGGCTTTGCCGATCTGGGAAACCGAGGGGCAAATGTCTTGATGGTCACATAGAAACATGCGATGAGTTACTGGGTCCCTGTAGGGTGGAGAGTTGGCACTGAGACCGGCCCAACACCCCATAAGCCCCGACTGTCAAATAGCTACATCCTTTGCCAAAGAGCAGGTCTGGAGAAGCTCCGGCCGTCAGCGCAGCAGGGACCGTGTGAAAGCTTGCTTCTCTCAGACCCAAAACAGAAAAGTCACCCTTGAGAATTCATAATCTCAGTCTTGCCCGCACATAGGTCTAAGGTTTAAACTTAAACCACCTGTGTAGTCTGGGAAACCAAGGAATTAACCTAAAATTTGTTAACCTGAAAAAGAAATTAACTTGTTGGTGAGTCCCAACAGGAGCGAATGCAAAATCTCTGGAGACCCAGGCAGCAAAGATACCCAAAGAAAGAGCTCCACTTAAGATCACAAGACAAAGTTACAAAACCAACAAGGAAACACGTCACCATGGGCAAGAAGCTGCACCCAAGAAACTGAGAGGCAGGAGAGCCAGGGTCTGCAAGACTTGGATTTAGATTCCATGCCTCTTCCTAGGGTGTGCTAAATGCTCCTTAGAGCCTCCCTAGGAAGCATGTCTCTTTCCTGTGAGTCAATTAAAAGAAGTAAGAAAGATTTTAAAAAAGCACTGAGGACACTGCAGGACCTTAGTAAAAGGTGGCTCTCATGACTGAACATTCCCTTCTTCCTAAGCACCTGCAGTGCCCAGGTCACAAGGGAAAACTGGTCAGGGAAGGAGGAATTACTTAATGCTGATGGCAAATTCTGCAGCGTCCTTCACCCTCTGCCGCACCAAGAACGTCCCATCCGAGCGGTTGGTAAGGATGCTTTCCGCCCCAGCACGCTCCATGGGGCCTGCGTACCTGTCAAGACACACCAAGGAGAGAGGTTCCCACAGCCCCCGTGTTGCCATATTGGGGCTGCTTTTTCCCCAATCCCTGTGATTTTAGAGTTAATGACAGTCTAGGCCCAGCAGCCCTTAGATACCAAGGTAAACCCTGGGGGAGGCAGTGGCCAGAGTCCCGAAGTGGGCAGTAGAATCAGACTTCTGTGATTCACACCCAAGGCTTGGCACATGGATTACAGGAGAGAATTCAGTTCTTTGGGTGTGACTGTGTCTCCACGAGACGTAATAAGTAATACATATTTGATCTCTGTGCGCCCCCCAACTTTTCTTGGCATATAACTCCTAAAATCTTTGGAATCTCCAAAGTGGCATCTTTTGTATGCTAATGAGATGACTGGGGGCTAGGGGATCCTCAGTAGCCTCAGGATGGGAGCTGGTGGCCAGAGGAACCAACCCTGTGATTAGAGGGTTGGAACATTCAGCCCCACCCCACATCTAGGGAAGGAAGAGGGGCTGGAGGTTGAGTCAATCACTAATAGCCAGTGATCTGATCAGTTTTGCCTGTGTGATGATGCCTCTCCCAGATGGTTATGGAGAGCTTCCAGGCTGATGAACATAGGGAGGTACCCGGAGGGGAATGCCCAGAGAGGGCGTGGAAGCTCCACCCCCTTCCCCACACAGTGCCCTGTACACCTCTTCCACCTGGCTGCCCCTGAGTCGTGTCCTTTTATAACAAATTGGTAATCTAGTAAGTAAACTCTTTCTCTGAGTTCTGTGAATTTGTTAGCAAACGATGGAACCCAAGGAGAGGGTTGTGGGAACCCTCCTACCCCATTTATAGTCAGTGGGTTAGAAAAGATGAAGGCCCCAGCTCAGGGCTGGCCTCTGAAGTGGGAGACAGTCTTCTGGGACTGAGCCCTTAGCCTGTGGGATCTGACGCTGACTCCAGACAAATAGGGTCAGAATGGAGTTGAATTGTAGGCCACTCAGCTGGTGACTGGAGAATCACCTGGTGTGGGGGAAAAGAAGAACCCACACACTTGGTTTTAGAACTGTTGAGAGTCTGACTACGGAAAAACAGCTGTTGGCTTTTTTCTCCTTTACTCTGGAATTTGGAATTCCTGGACAGGCATTTTTTGAGTTTCCGTGTCCACGGTCTGCCCATCTCTGTGGTCACCAGGACAGAAACAGGGTGAAGAGAGTGAGACACTAGCTTTGGGTTCAAAATGTAAAAGGGAAGCTGAAATCGTCATTAAGACAAATGATAAGAAATAAAAGAAGTAGTATTTTAATGCAATATTTTTAAAAATCAAAACGACCGCAAAAGCAGCTGTTAAAAGGAGTGAAGCTCTGACAGTCGCTACGAGGAAGAACGCGGAAAACGTGATGCTCAGGGGGAGAAGCAGACACAGAAGGACACACAGTGTGTGAGTCCATGGATGTGAGACGTCCAGAACAGGCCAGTCCCCAGACACAGACAGCGGGGTCCCGGCTGTCAGGGGCTGGGGGTGACTGTTCATGGAGACAGGGTTTCTTTCTGGGGTGACGGAAATGTTTTGGAGCTTGAAAGAGGTGGTTTCACGTCACTGTGATGTACGAAGTGCCCCTGACTTCAGATGTAAACATGGATATATTTATACCATAAATGTAAATCATATCTGTAGATTCTATATGTATTTCTTTTTCCACATTTTTATCGGTAAAAACTACTTCTATTATTATTTATTCCACATAGAGAACTTCATGTCATCTACAAAAATCAGGAAGTGAAGAACTGATCATGAAACTGCAAAAAAATTCAAAAACTACAAACTCAAAACTGCTGGAGTAATAAACAGGGTTCCCCCAGAGGACTGTTAAAAAAAATGACCAGAATGCCATGAATTCATATTTAAGTAGTAAATATGTCATATATTTAAAAATAATAAATGTAGAACAGTAACTGTAGGGAAACTTTTATATATTAAATTATACATACATAATTTAAACCATATATATAACTTATGCCATATAGGAAATAAATAATATACACTATAGATAATACATTTATGATATATAAATATGAATTATTTATGATATATGAATATGTTTATGCTATAAAAGCAAATACACAACAAATAATATATGTTAATTGTGTACTATATAATATAGAGAACATATAAATGTAAATATGAGTATGTGTAAATAGGTAACAAATAATATGTTAATTATAGATATAATATAGATAATATATAAATGTGAATCTGATATATGCTAAAATATAAATATATAACAGAATATGTATTAACTTATATAATATATAATTATACAATATACAAACGTGAATATGTACTTTATATGTAAATATTAACATAAATGCCACGTTAAATGATTAATTTTATGTTATATGAATTTCACCTCAATTTAAAAAATTAACTCAAAAAAATCTATGAAGAAAAATATGGTATTAAAAAAAACTGGTCAATTTATCTACTCGTGTGTGAATTCAATACTATTTTAATTTGTAGTTTTCAAATTCTTGATGTCTGGAAATACATTTTCTTTTAACTAAAGCTATTAACAAGGTTAAATATTAAATCTTTTTAAAAAATCCATGATGATCAAAATGTCAAAATCTTAGAGATCTGACTCTATAAATAAAATATTTTTAAAAATTTAAAAATTTAAAAAGAAAAGAAAAAAGAAAAAAAATAAAGATCTGACTCTGCAGGTGCCTGGTTCACAATTCACCTTTCCCTGCTCCCAGCCCTGTCACACCCTGTCTTTATTGACAATTTTGGTATTTTGTTTATCATGGATTTTTTTTGCCTTTCTTTTGATTTTTTAAAAAATGTTGCATTAAAATGTTAGGGATCTCGATGCCTGAGTTTTGGGTGCCCCTTAAATTCTGCACCCAAAGTCAGTGTCTCCCTCTCCTCACCCCAGTTCGGGCCCTGGGGACCACATCTACCTGGGCGGCGCAGAGTGGGCGCAGCCTCAAGAGACCACGGTTTACATCCTGGCTCTGCCACTGAGTTGCTCTGTGACCTTAGGAACCGATTTTGCTACTCTGAGTCCCAATTTCCTCCACTGAAAAGAGGAAATAAAACTGCCCGCCGCAGAGAGACACTTCTGACAAACGGCAATAACGCAGTTGAAGCGCCTCATGCACTCGGGACACAGGAGTGCTCTTCTGGCCATTGCGTTTCTCTAATTTTCAAGGGGCAGGAAGGTCAGGCTATGGAGTCAGGGAGACTTAGGTTCGAATCCCACCTCCATCACTTCCTCACTTTTTGACACTGAACAAATCTCTTCCTCTCTCTGAGCCTCAGTTTCCTCCTTTTCTGAAAGGGAGTAAGAATAGCACCAACTTCAAAGTGTTATTATGAGAACTGCGTGTTCTCCTTAAAGTGCTGACACACATCATAAAGACACCACCATATGACGTCAAGTCTAAGATGCCAACGGTCATAAAATGCACCGTTCTTTCATGGGCCATTACGAAATAAAAATCATTACCCATAAAATTAGGCAGAAGGTTGAAACTCCACTAAGTGTCAGATGCCAGAGATGATAAAATGTGGAGGGGGAAAGTGTGCATTTTAGAATTGATGAAATGCGGTCATAACAGCTAATGCTGACAATAACGGATAATAAAGTGCTGCTTGTGCCGAAGAACGAAGCACTTCACAAGGGAGTGGCTCGTGGGAGCCTCTTAACAGCCCTACGAGGTAGACATTGTCAGGAATCTTTTTCCAGAGATGAAAGCTGAAGCACAGAGAAGTTGAGTTACTGGCTCAAGGTCACACAGCTGGGACATGTTGGAGTCAGGATTTGAACCCAGGTCAGTGGGCTCAGAAGCAGCACTGTAAACCTCCACCCCCCACTGCTCTATATGCAGTAGGTGCTCCAAAAAGTAGGAGGGTGGGGAGCGGGAGCTCCCATTTTCATCATCACCATCATTTTCCTTCCAGTGAGACCATAATCTCCCACAGTTAGGGACCCTCTTTTGTCTGCTCCACAGGTCCCGACATAGGGCTGGACCCAGCAGTCAATGCCCAGGGTTTGAAGAATGAATAACTGATGAGTTTGTAGCCCCCACCCCATCCCAGTGCCCAGCCCAGCCATTCACTCCAGAGCACCCCAAGCTGAAAATAATAAAGGTGGTTCTACTCACCAGAGATGAACGGACAGGTCCTGAGGGGGACCCTGGGGACACAGACACCGAGACTCAGCGGAAAGGGCTCAGGGAGGCAGCAGGCGTCAGGGCACTTCATTCATTCATTCATTCATTCATTCATTCCATTGTCATTTATTGGGTGCCTATTACATGCCCGGCACTGCGCTCTTCACTACAAATACAGTCCCAGAATCCAGGGAGAGAGACTGACCCAGTACCAAGTGAGCCAGGGGTTGCCCTGACAGCCTGCTTTAGCATGACGCTCAAGCTAAGAATGCTTTTTACATTTTTAAGTGGTTGCAAAAAATCACAAGAAGTATACTTCCTGGCAGGAGGAGGTGACATGAAATTCACACGTCAGGTCTGTAAGCTCCGTTTTGTTGGAACGTGGCCATGCCCGCCCATTTACAGGTCACTTGTGTCTGTTTTCGCTTTGCTGCAGCAGAGCTGAGTAGCCACAAAAGGGAGTCTCTGATCCCCTGAAGCTGAAACTATTTACGATCTGTCTATTTACAGAAAAAGTTTGCCAATCCCTGATCCAAATAAATGTAAAAGTGCTCATTTCCATCACTTTGCACCCATCAGGATGGCTACTGTTTAAAAAAAAAACGTTGTCAAACAAACAGACAGACAGACAAGAACAGCTGTTGGTAAGAATATAGAGAAACTGAAACTCTAATAAGAATTTCATTACTGGCACTCCTACATCACTGGCAGGCATGTAAAATGGTACAGCCACTTCGGAGAACAGATGACAGCTCCTCAGAAAAATAAAAATAGAATTATCAAATAATCCAACAGTTCTTCTCCTGGAAATAGACCCAGATGAATTGGAGAGAAAAAAAGGGACTCAGGGAGATATTTATACTTCAGTGTTCAAACAGCTCTAACCACATAGACAAAAGGTGGAAGCAAGTCAAACGTCCATCAACAGATAAACAGATAAACAAAGCGTAGGAAACACACACAGTGGACAGCTCATTCAGCCTTAACAAAGAAGGAATTTCGGACACACGCTCCAACTTGAGTGAACACTGAGGACACGATACTCAGTGAAATAAGCCAGACACAGAGGGGCGAAGGCGGTCTCACCCCACTTATGTGAGGTCCCTAGAGGAGTCAGACTCATAGAGACAGGCAGCTGAATGGTAGCCACCAGGGCCTGGCGAATTGTGGGAATGGGGAGTCAGTGTTTCACAGGTACAGAATGTCACTTCTACAAGATGAAGAGTCCTGGAGGTGGGTGGTGGTGATGGTTGCACAACAAGGTAGAGGTACTCAGTAACACTCAACTGTACACTTAAAAAATGGTAAATTTTATGTTACAGATATTTTACCATAATTTTACAAAATAATGAGAGGAATGAGGAACCATCACCTCGAACTAGTTCCAAAACATCACCCCAAAAGGAAACACGTACCCATTACCCATTAAGCAGTTATTCTCTGTGCCCTTCACTTCCGGCACCTGGATGCCATCAATTTGTTTTCTGTCCCTGTGGATGTACCTACTTTAGATATTTCATATCAGTGGAATCATTGTAAAACGTACTAAGGTACCTCTGAATCATACATGTTAAAATTGTGCATTTTATGTTATGCAAATTTTACCTCTGTTTTTTAAAGGGGGGGGAAATAATTAAATGTTCTATGTACAGGGATATGTAAATCCCAACATATATTGGGGAAGGGGACCAGCTGCAAAATAGTGAATATTGAACCTTCTGAATAAACTATGGGGCAAATGAGAACCCATATCTCTACTTGCATCTGCCTTAATAAACTCGAGAGAGACATATAAGAAATGAATAATAGTAGTTACTTTGTCAGATGGGTGGTGCCGGGAGGGTGCGAAGCCTCAAATAGAAAGGAGAATTGCCTTTTTTTTCCCCCTATCTTTTCTCAGCGCCTTCATTGTAGTGGGAGAAAAGGAGGCAGAGATGAGTGCAGCTTTAAAGAGGTAGTTACATAAGGAGGCAGAAATTGGAGAGGTGCCCAGTGCTCGAGTGCCAATGTCCCACACTGGAAAGACCTAGACTTCTTGGGAAAATGGTTGATTCCAAGACTGCGGCAGAAAAAGCACTAGATAAGTCTGGTATCGTGCTGGAAAGTAAGGAAGGGCTCGGAGAACAATGCGGACACATCAAAAGGGCAGAAAAGCCAGCCTGTAGGGGCTCACACTGGCCAAGGCTGAGACAATTTTAAAATAAAAATCCAGGAACATTTCTGGAGATAGATAGATAATACAGAGCTACCTAGTTAGATATACAGACGATTGATCAGTGGCTACACAGACACACAGGTAAGTACACAGGTGAGTTTCTCCCCAGTGCTGTCCACCCTTATGGACCCTCTCTGGACACCCCCTTGCCCTCGCTCCATCCGACCTGAAGCACTCACATGCACGTAGGGCTTGACTCTGTTACAGGGAAACCAGCCAACATCGTTGGTCGACGTATTCCTGCCCTAAAAAGATGGGAGGGAAAGATGGACAGAGAGGTTACAGGCATCTGTGATGTGTGTGTGTATGTGTGTCTGCCCATCTTTCACCCAACGGCCACTCTGCTTGTTGATCTATCTCTCTGTAGCCAGGATGACCCAGAGAGGTGCCAGCAAGTGTCAACTTCCTGGGAAGACCACCAGCTCATGAGGACCAGGCCACCCACAGAAAGCCCCATCAATGTCACCCTCCCAGAGTGGCCTTCCACGGCCAGAGTCCAGGGGGCCATGATCCCACTTCCCAAGGTCACTTACACCCTGACCCCACACTCGGGTCTTTCTCCATCACTCCCATGGCCCCAGCCTGTACCTCCCACCAGTTCTGATCAGCCTCAGCCTTGGTGAGCTCCACGATGTCTCCAGGGTTGAGCCGTAGGAAAGGTCCAATGGCTCCCGGGGGCGGAGGCAGCCCATAGTACTCCTGGAACACCTCCATCTTGGGCAGACCTGGAGGGAAGGGAAGGAGACAGGACACTGTGGTTGGCAATAGAGGGCTTTCCAACCCGAGTCTCACCCCGCAGCAGGATGGCGAAAATTAAAAAGACTATACGAAGGGGTGGCGAGGGTGGGAATCCACTTGGGAAAACTCTCTGCAGGAACCGCGAAAGCTAATTCCATTCCCATATAGATCACCAAGAGAAATGACAGCACAGGTCCACAGAGAGTCACAGGCAGGAATACACAAGAGCCCTCAAAATTGGCAACAAACTGAATGTCCTCCATAAGATGGACAAACACAGCGGGCAATAACCATACCATGGAATACAATACTGCCGGAAAAAGAACAAAGTACTGCTTCAAGCAACCATACTGCTCTGTAGAATGTCATTTGTATGAAGTTCAAAGACAAGTAAAACAGATCAATGATGATGGAGTTCAGCTAGTGGTTCCTGCTGGGAAGAAGGGCTGACTAGCCATGAATATGACCAGCAGGTCCATCCAGTAAAACTTGCCGGGATGATGGAAATGTTCTGTCCATCGATCTGAGTGGTGGTTACGTGGGTAGAAATTTATTGAGCCATACACTTAAGATTTATTCCATTTTTTATAATAGCTACAAACAAGTGTGACCTTTAAAAGTTGTGAATCATTATATTGTACCCCTGTAACTTACATAATATTCATACATCAACTCTACTTCAATTTTAAAAAGATTTACTCATTTCATATACATTTTGGTATGTATTTTCCATCTGAATCAAAAGCATATATATCTATAAATAATGGACATGTGAGCAGGTATATATTGGATATGAAGTAAATACATAGTGGGCATATACACATATACACACTCGCATTTGTATTTCATCCTACTGAAGACATTCGGGTTGTTTCTGGATTTTGACAAATAAAGCCAATATATACACTTTTGTGTACAGCTGATTTTATACATATATTATGATATTATGTATGTAAATAATATATATCATATATATATATTCCTGCTATTGAGGATGCTTGAGTTGCTTCTAACTTTTGACTATTGCGGATAAAGCTGGTGTATCCATACCTACCTACAGATATCTATAGACACCCATCTATAAGTCAACGTAGATAGGCAGACAGATAGGGGGATAGATGGATAGACAGATGGATAGATACGAAACTGAGTCTTTGCACTGATTCTGTATGACTATAAGCAAAGAGTTTATGTCTCCTGGCCACGCCAGGTTCTCACTTCTTTAATAATGCCTTGCCCTCTTGCTTCCTAGCCTTCGCATGAGCTGTTCCCTCTGCCTGGAACACTCGTGCCTTCTCCACCTGTGTAACTCCTTCTCATCCCTCAAGTGTCCACTCTAATGCCTCCTCCTCTGAGAAGCCCTCCCTGAAGACTCAGATTCATCTGGTCCCCAAGTTTCATGCTCCGGAAAACCCTCTACTTTGCCGACCCCAACTGTAACGACTTAGCCAAAGTCTGTTTCCTGCTACCAGCCTGAGCGCTTTGGGAGGAGAAGCAGCCCTTGTTCAGTCACCATGTGCCCCAGACAGCATATATATAGGAGGCACTGATAAAAACCACCCACCGCTGCTGTGATCCCACAGACTCCATCAACACGTAGACGAACCCAGGTCGCAGCAGCCCCCGCCCCCGCCCCGCCAAAAGGAATTCTGTCTCGGCCAGACTGCGTCTCCCACTCACCGCCCTCCGGATGGACCACCCTATTGTGGTAAGTTTCGGTGATACAGAATCAACAGGAGAGGGGATGAGGACAGCTCGCAGAGGTGTGCCCAGCCAGCTGAGACTACAGAAGGAATTTGTAAGCAAGAAAAAAAAAAAACGGGGGTGGGGTGGGGAGTGCAGTGAATAATCAACGTGAATGGGAGCACTTGAGCAAAGCAAATAAAGAATTTCAGACAGTTATTTACAAATTCCTTTCGGGTTTCTAGGACTGGAACAAATGCTTTATAAGCGGGACACTACGTGGTCACTAAGAATTGTTGAGATCGGTCCCTGGGCCAGCGTCACTGAGGCGAAGACCAGATTTCTTTCCGCCCCGCACAGCGCCCCCTGCTGACTCACCCAACTCATTCCTCTTTTTGTCCTGAGCACGACGATGTAGCTTATCCTGGAGGGAGAGACCAAGAAAACAAGCAGGGCGGCTCATCAGCCCTCATCTGAGCACCCAGAGGAGGAGCGCGCCCACTGCCTGGGTCTCCCGGGTCCTCCCTTCCTTACCACCTCCACCCGCCATGATTTTCCACGCACACATGGGGGGCGAGGGAGGGTCTTACCTTCTTCATATTTCCTGTAAAATCTATCGGAGGATACAGGAAATACTAGTTAGAGTGGAAAATCGCCCGCGCAGAAGCAAGCCCGCCTCCCACCCTCAGTCCCTGGTACCTTGCCCATGTCGGCCACACGGAGGGACCCTCCCCAGACACTCCTTGTGCGCAGGCGCCCGGCACCGCTGACAGCGGTATCCCTGATAGAAGGTGCCTCTAGGATGCAGGGAGGAGACAAAGGAGATTCGGTGACGTTGAACGGACACAGCCAATCGCTTTGCCAATAATGTGAGGGGCCCCTCTGGGCTCTCTTTAGAGCAGGAGAGAGATGGAGAAGCTGAAAATCAGAGGGCAGCCTCCCACCTCCCAGCTCATAGGGATGGCACGCAGGGGCCCCGACTACAGAGCAGGAGCCCACCCAGCCCGGGACCCAGGTCCATCCTCCGAGGCACCTCACCTCAGCAGCATCTGACAAGCCTTGCAGGACGTGGTCTCCTCAAAGGAGAACATCTGGAAGTCGTGTCCATTGGCTGTGGCATTCTCGGGGTAGATGTTGGAGCTGGAGAGAGAAGTCCAAGCAACGGAACAGTGTTTGGCCATAAAAGGAACAAAGTACCAATACCCGCTGTAATGCGGATGAAGCAAGACTTCAGTCCTTTTTACGGCTGAATACTGTTCAACTGCATGGGTCTGCCCTGTTGTATTTCTCCATCCACCCACCGATGGACATTTGGGTTGCTGCCACATTGTCGGCTCTTGTGACTAGCGCTGCCTTGAACATAGTAAAGACAGAAAGCAGATTAGCAGTTGCCAAGGGCAGGGAGGTGGGGAAGGGAGAGTGACTGCCTCATAGGTGCAGGGGTCTCCTTTCAGGGGGATGAAAATGTTCCAGAACTAGATAGAGATGGTGGTTGCACAACATTGTAAATGTACAAATGCCATTGAACTGAACGCTTCAAAATGGCTAAGTTTTTGGTTAGATGAATTTCATCTCGAGAAAAAGGAGGAGGAAGAGAACAATGAGGAGGAAGGATTTCCAGAATGATGGCTGGCTCTTACAAAGCCTTGGCATTCTGGGGATGCAGATAGTCTTAAAGGCCTGTCCCTCCCATTTCCCAGACGAGAAAACTGAGGTTCAGAGTGGTCCCACAGTATGTCAAGGCAGGGGTGAGACCAGGGCACAGAATTGCCTCCCAGCCCCTGCATCTACGTGATACGAATCCTCTGAGGATAGAAAGATGGAGGTGGGGACAGAGGTCTCACATGGCCATCTCAAACTGCTCCATCCATTTCTTCTTCAGTTCTCGTGTCTTGAAGAACAGCTCATAGCCCTGGGCACCTTGGTCTTCGATCAGGAGAAACATGTGAGTCCACTGCAGGGAAGCAGGGTTCAGAATGAAGGTGCCCGCCCTGCAAAGGGACGGGCCACATGCCCACTGACCCTTCCACTGTGGGGAGAGGAGGGTCAAGCCAACAGCAGGCTGCCTGCTCCCAGGAGAGCCCCGCACATGTCGCCGTGAAAAGTGCTGCCCAGGAAAAGCAAATACACACCCACAAATCTAAAATCACACACACGCAAGCACACACACGGGCATCCTAAGAGCCAAGCGGAGAGCTCAGGCTGCACTGAGGCTTCCCAGCATGGAGGTCCCCCAGTTATGGCCTCAGAAACTTACCTTTTTGTTGTCCCGCTCTCCAGAGGAGTCATCTCGAACCTGGAAGCTGTGAAGGTTCACAAAGTCCTTGAGGTCGTAGGAGTCCCCTCGGCGCTTACAGATGAGTAGAGCTTTGTCGAGCAGGAAGGCGTACCTGGAAGCAGCTGGGTCAGGCTCTTTCCAAAGTCCCCGCCAGCTCCCTGCCTGATCCCCTCCACCTTCCCGGCCCCGCCCTGCCGTCCCTCGAGGATACTTGTCCTTTTCCTCCTCGGTGGTCAGCTTGGTTATCTGTCCATCTTGACCTCACTCATATGATCTGTGCCACCTGTCCTGTCAGCTGTTGTTCTGGGTCCAGCCACACATCCAGGCTGCCTCTGCCCTGCCTTTCCACCTAGGCTCCACCCTCTGGGCCGGGTGGCCCCACCCACCTGTCTATCTGGAAATCTAGCCCCGCCCCTGCCAGGCTCCGTCCCAGATCCGTGTTGGCTCCGCCCACCTGTCCATCTTGGAGCGCCGCTCCACCGAAGTGATCTTGAGCTCGCCATCGATCTTGGGCCGGCCGTAGTGGGCCAGAGACTGGTCCTGCACAACAGGCAGGGTGTCTGGCAAGGGGCTGCCAAGGAGGAGACTAACCCCCCCCCCCGCCCCGCGGCCACACCCCTGGCCCGCCCCACCCCGCGCCCTCACCAGGTTCTCGATGGACAGCTGGAAGTTGGTGATCTGCCGCAGCGTCTCGTTGTCCCGCTTGACCTCGTTCACGCACTGCGCCAGATCCTGGGGGTGGGACGGGAGTGAGCCTGGGTCCCCCAACGTGGTCCAATCCCCTGTCTAGCTGGGGACAGGAGGTCAGCCCCACTAGGGGCCGGCAGGAGGCTTAAAGAGGGTGTCCACAGTATGTCACTGTCCCCAAGGGGGGTACTTCGAATCGCTCACTGGGCATACAGGGGTGTCACCTGCGGAGGTGGTGGTGGCGGGGGGTTCCCAGTGGATGTGACCGTGCCTGGGTGGGACTCACAGACTCGAACGTGTATGTTCCTGTGTGTCACCATGATCCCTGTGTGTGACCACTCACCCTCATGGCATCCAGGGCCAGTCGCAAGTTCTCCTTCTCCACTGTATCCTGCGTGTGTTTCACCAGCTCCTGCAGGACCCACAGAAATGCACATCCCCCAGGCCTGCCCTCCCCTCCTGGGGGGACTTCTGAACAAGCCTGGCCCACCAACTCCTTCTTCCTCCTTCTGCCATCCCCACAAGCTGGGGCATGGCCCCAGGGACTCCTCGCAAAGAGTCCCAGAGCCCAGTCCCCAGAAGCCCCTGCAGGGAGGTAGA
Organism: Camelus bactrianus; assembly: GCF_048773025.1. Taxonomy (NCBI): domain Eukaryota; kingdom Metazoa; phylum Chordata; class Mammalia; order Artiodactyla; family Camelidae; genus Camelus; species Camelus bactrianus. The sequence continues at coordinate 27,407,391 of NC_133560.1, forward strand.
CATGCCAAGCCCATGCCTGGACCACCCCGCATTGTGTACCTGGAGAAGGAGGTGGTATTTGAGTACCCGCTGCATGGGCACCATCAGCAGGTCTCGTAAGGTGAACCTCCCATTGTTCGCCCGCTGAGAACATTCCTGGGGGATCGGAGAAAGGGGTGAGCAAGAAGAGGTAAAGGCAGATGGGGATTCTTCTAGAACCTGAAGCATCAGGTCTCCCCCCAGGAAATAAGGAAGGAAGAATGTCTCAGAGCTAGGGATGATTTAAGAGCCAGTTGGAAGGCTGCCTGGAGTAAAGTCCCAGGATTCCTCAGCTGAGTGGGGCTGGAGAAGGGGAGATAGACAGGTAGAGGGTCCCCACCGTGGAGACCATGGACGGTGCAACAGAGGCTCATCCTCCCTGTCCTGTCTGTGCTTCTGCCAGACATATGGGTTCAGGCTGGGGTTCAGTCCAGGATCGGGGCTTGGCTGGGATCGGGGCTCCATGTGAAGTTGGCATTCAGCCCAGACTTGGGGCACAGCCAGGGCTGGGGTTCAGTTTGGAGCCAGAGTTCAGGACAGGGTCGGAACCTCAGCCTAGGGTCAGGGTTCAGCTGGGATCAGAGCTCAGCACTCTGGTCCATCTCCTCTGCTCCATTGCTCCCCTCTTGGCTGGTCAGTCCCTGCCTCCCCATACCTGCAGCAGGCAGACCCCTGGCTGGGCTGCAATGGAAAGTGACACCATCTCCAGCTCAGTCTCTTCTCAACTGCCCCCGGAGCCTGGGAAGGAGTGGGAGCCCCCCACCCCTGACCCAAGACGTAGCCTGGCACACACCCACCTCCAGCTTCATCTGCACATCCTCCCGGGCTGTGGCCACGTGGTCCAGGTGCTTGCTGGCCGACTCCACCTGGCTGCAGTAGCGGCCGTAGATGAGGAACCTGCGGGAAGAGGACAGGTGGCCAGGTAATAGTGGCCAGCACCAAGGTCAGGCCAATCTGGGTGGCAGTCCCAGCCCCACTTCTTCCTGGCTGGGTGCCACTGAGCCTCAGTCTCCCTGTCTGTAAAATGGGCACCTCCCACATGGGGTATCATAGCATGAAATAAGATAATGCATAAAAAGCTCTCAGCACAGCACCCAGTGTATAGTCTTTGCTTGATGTTCATTTACTTAGTAAGCATTTATTGAGCACCAACTGTGTACCGGGCCCTGTAATAAGCACCTAATGCATTCAATTTATTCAATCTTCATCACACCCTAGGAGGTATGTTCCTGCATCACACTGATTTTACAGATGTCAACACAGAAGCACAGAGAGGTTGAGTGACTTTCCAATGCCACACAGCTCCCACGAGAAAGAGCTGGGAATTTAACCAGAGATGGGCAGTCCCTTGCCTATGAGCAAAGAAGGAAAAGTCCTCTCTGTCCAGCAGTCTCTGGGGACAAAGCCTCCCAAATGCCCAGTCTGGGCAGGGCAGGATGACCTCCGGAGGTCTGGGCTGGTCAGCTGGGTCTCACCTCTCCTTGTATTTGATGAAGACCTGGTAGAGGTTGGGTACACTGGGGCTGGCCAGGGCTTCCTTCATCTCCTTTAGGAAGTGGGTGTGCACACGAAGCAGGTCCTACTTGGAGGGAGGGGTGAGGGATGGGGCCAGAGCCTGGTGCTTGGGGTGCCGGGCATCCACCCACCCTGTGCCATTCATCTCCCAACCCCTACACTCCAGGGACTAGTGAGGCGGCAGACCATCTCCACTGGACAGAAGCCCAGGAGGGCTGGGGATGGGCCGGCTCACCTCAATGTTGATGAAGATGATCTCGATGTCTTGAGGTTTAAGGAACCGTTGCAAGGGCTTCAAAAAGTACTGTGGGAGGGGGTGGGGAGAGGAAAGGATGAAGGAGGGTGAGACTCCTCCCTTCGGTGCAGTCCCAGAGACACAAGGAGGAGAAGAGAGATGGAAAGAGACAAACAGAAACAGAGAGAGAGAAAGAGAGATGTGCAGAAAGAGGACAGAGGCAAGGAAACAAAGATGGACAGTAAAGGAAAGAAAAGAGAGGTGGAGAAAGTCCACATGGAAACCTGTGCAGGACTGTTCGTAGCAGAATTACTCATAAGAGCCAAAAACTGGAAACAACCCAAAAGTCCATCAATGGATGAATGGATAACAACATGTGGTCCGGCCATGAAAAGGAACAAAGCACAGACGCTCGCTACAACGTGGATGAACCTTGAAAACGTGACGCTCCGTGAGAAGCCAGACACAAGAGAGTACAGTGTGTATGAGTCCATTTACGTGAAACGTCCAGAATAAGCAAACCCATAAAGACAGAAGGGACAGCAGTGGTTGCCAGGGGCTGGGGGAGCGCCAGGGCTTTTGAGGTGACGTCTGAGGGGCACAGGCTTTCTTTGGGGGGGGGGGGAATGATGAAAATGGTCTAAAATTAAACAGTGGTGATGGTTGCACCCGCTTGTGAATCTTTCAAAAAGCACTAAATTGCGGCTGTTAAATGGGGCACTTGCACGGGATACTGACGCACTCCCAGCAGCGCTGGCGGAAAGGAGACGGCCAAAGGGAAGAGGAACCGGAAAGTCAGAGACAGTAATGGAGCAAACGGACAGAGACGAGGATGCAAGACAGGGTAGAAGCGAGGATGGAGGCAGAGAGAAAGGGAGATAGAGAGAGGAAACCGGGGGCAAAGAAGCCCAAAGCCCCAGGCTCGTCTGGGACACCCGCCGCCTCTCCGCGGGCGCGCACCCGCCCGCCCGGCTCCCGCGCATGCGCCTGGCAGCGGCCGAGTCGGCGCGCCGCACCTGCTGAATGGAGCCCAGCGTGTCCGTGTACTTCTCCTCCGTCTGCTGGATCTCCCGCAGACAGCAGCACCGCTTGTCGTACTCTGTCATCTTGGGCTGAGAGAGGGAAGGGGAAGCCGGTGTTGGGGGGCCCCGGGCTGCGCCCCGCCCCTGCCCGGGCCCGGCCCTGCGCCCCCACACACCTGCATGGGCACCGGCTCCGTGCGCATGAGATCCTCATAGATCTCGTCGCCCTCGGCCTCCTCGTTCTCCACGCAGTCGTACAGGTCCTCATCCTCCTCCACTGTGTCGCTGCGGGACGCGGAGTCAGGCGGGGCCAGGGGGACCCCGAGACCAGGGGCCCCTCAGATCCCCTGGGGCAGGGTCGTGTCCCCTCAGACCCCCAGGGCAGGGTCGTGGTCCCAGACACTCACTCGATCTGGTCGGACAGGCCACTGTAGATGTCTTCATCACCCACACTCTCCTCCTCAGTAGGGAAGGGCCTGGGGGAGTCAGGACGGTATGAGCCAGAGGTCCTGGGGGGCCAGGTCGGGAGGGGGCTTCAAGGAGGAGGACTGGGACTGAATGGGTCCGAAGCTGTCAGCTCAGGTGGCTACTCACATGATCCCTTTGTTCTGGGCAATTGTGGTCCAGGACAGAGCGGACAGGGTGTAGATGACCTGTGAAAAGGCGGTGGCTGCTCAGCAAACCCCTTGCCACCCCAACTCCAGAACACAGCCTCCAAGCACCTGACCTTGAAGTTGGACTCCATGTCCCTTGGGGGCTTAAGTTGGGATAGTCCCACTTCCCATCCCCCCCACGTCAGCATGTCACTGTTCCCACCACTTGACTCCTTTGTTCTATTTAATCCTCATAACCACTCAGAGAGGATGGGATGATCTTATTTCCATGTTACAGACAAGGGACCTAGGGCTCAGAGAGGCACAGCCACATATCTGAGGTCACACAGCAAGTGGTGGAGCAGGAACTCAAACTCAGTTCCACGTGTCCTAAGCCAGGCTCTTTGCACCTGTTTGGTCTGGCCCATCTGCCCTTCCCTGTCAGCCCTTGGCTTGCCCGGTGTAGACATTCATGGAAATGAATTGAAATCCAATCTTTGGGCGCTAGGTGTCTGCTCATAGGCAGCTCAGTCTCAGCTCACCTTCCCAAAATCCTGCACATCGAAGAGGTCAAAGGCCTCAAAGAGCTCACTTCGTTTGAGGCCAAACTTCTCATAGCAAGTAGACAAGAAGGTACGGATATTCTTAAGGCACAGGAACTGTGGAGAGAGAAATGAGGATGGAGGAAATACAATGGGACAGGGGAGAAGCTGACCCTTGGCTGTCTGACTTGGGGACTGGCACAGAAGAGGAAAAAGAAGGCACAGCACCCTCCTCAAGGAAGATCAAGCTGTACCTGAAGCGAGATCTACCCAAGAATTTTTTTTAATGAGGAAATATTTATAAGATACAAAGTTAACCATTAACCAATAACAAAATGTGGTATATACGTATAATGGAAATGACTCAGCCATTCAAAAGGAATGAAGTTTTTATTTATGCCACAACATGGATAAACCTTGGAAACATTATGCTAAGTGAAATAAGCCAGACACAGAAGGAAGAATATTGTGTGATTCCACTTACATGAGGTCCCTAGAATAGGCAAATCCATAGAGACAGAAAGTAGGATGGTGGATACCAGGGGCTGGGGGAAGGGAATAGGGAGGTAGTGTTTAATGGGGACAGAATTTCTGTTGGAGATGATGAACAAGCTTTGGATATAGTTGTAATGGTGACACAACACTGTGAATGTATTCAACGCCACTGGAACAGTACACTTACAAATAGTTAACATGACAAATACTATTTTATTTATGTATTATTCATATATTTTCATAGGAATTTATATTTATATTATTTTGTTTATATATAATGATAAATATGTACAGTTCCACAATCTTAAAATTTTACCATTAATCATCTTAGAATATACCCTTCAGCAGCATTTAATACATTCACAATGTTTTGCACCATCACCCCATCTAGATCCAAGAGGAAGCCCTGCACCCATTAAGTGGTCACTTGGAAACCCCCCTCTCCTCTCCTTGGCAACCACTAGTCTGACTTCTGTCTCTATGCATTCATCTATGTGTATCAACTGATACTGGATACACAAAATGAGGTGTAGCCAAACAACGTTGTCCCCTCCACTGGGAATGCATCTTCCTGTGTTATGATCTGAATTGTGTCACCCCCAAAATACATGTGTTGACATCCTAAACCCCAGGACCTCAGGAGATGAGTGTGTTTGGAGATGGGGCCTTTAAAAGAGGTAAGTAAGTTGAAATGAGATCCTAAAGGTGAGCTTTCATCCAGTCTGACTGGTGTCTTTATAAGAAGAGATTAGGACACAGACACACACAGAGCGAAGACCACGTGGGGACACGGGGAGAAGCTGGCCGTCTGCAAGCCAAGGAGAGAGGCCTCAGAAGAAAACCCCTGCTGACGCCTGCAACTCAGACTTCCAGCCTCCACACCTACATGAGAACACATGCCTGTTGTTTAAGCCCCCCAGGTGTGTGGCGCTTTGTCAGGGCAGCCCAGGCAAACTCACTCACCCCAGTGTGCACAAGGCTCCTGGCCACCTTCTTCAGGTCTTTGCTCAAATGTCACCTTCTCCGTGAGGCCTCTCTGACCTCCCTATTTTCAACGCCACCCTCCTCCTTTGGCATTTTCCATCCCCTCCACCTGCACTTCACTTCTTTTCTTTACGGCCCATCTCCAGCCCTTAGAATGTCAGTTTCAGGAGGGCAGGGCCATCGCTTCACTTCTTAGTGGATACCCAGCATCTGGAACAGAGCCTCCATAGATACGTGTTGAATGGATGGATGGCAGCGAGGGCCCGGAAACCCGCATGTTTAACAAGCTCTCCAGGCGACGCCCAGGTAATTGCTCACGCCTACTCTGTGACTCTACAGATTGCAATATTTGCATTTAGGGGATGCCTCCTACACGTGGTTGGGCATTCAGACTTATTCCGTTCTCTTGATAACCCTGTGAGTTTTTAATGTCCATTTTACCTATGAAGACGCAGGCTCAGAGAGGAAAGGAAAGTTGCCCAAGATTATTAGCAGCAAGGGTGAAGTCTGTGGCATAGAAAACAAACTTACGGCCACCAGAGGGAAAAGGGTGGAGGAGGGATAAATTAGGAGTTTGGGATTAGCAGAAACAAACTATTGTATATAAAATAGGCAAGCAACAAGGACCTACTGTAGAGCACAGGGAACTATAGTCAATATCTTGTAATAATCTATAATGGAAAAGAACCTGAAAAAGAATATACAGATGTGTATGTGTGTGTGTATAACTGAATCACTTTGTTGTACACCAGAAACTAACACAACATTGTAAATCATCTATATTTCAATTTAAAAAAAAAGAGTAAGTCCATGGAGGAGTTGAAATTTAAAGCCAGGATGTTGTGAATCTAAAGCTGACTTTCTTGGCTGTAGCTTCACTTAATTGCCTCTTACGCAGTGAAAGCCAGCATTATTACAAGAAATTGAATGTAGTTCCCTGTGCTATGCAGTAGGACCTCATTGTTTATCTATTTTATATACAGTAGTGTGTATCTGTTAATCCCAAACTCCTAATTTATCCCTCCCCTGCCCTTTCCCCTTTGGTAATCATAGTTTGTTTTGTGTGTCTGTGAGTCTATTTTTGGTTTATGAATAAGATTTGCATCTTTTTTTTAGATTCCACGTATAAGTAATATCAGATGATATTTGTCTTTCTCTGTCTGATTTATTTCACTTAATATGATCATCTCTAGGTCCATCCATGTTGCTGCAAATGGTATTATTTCAATCTTTTTATGGCTAATGTTCACATACATATAACATTTCCTTTATCCAGTCACCTGTCAATGGACATTTAGGTTGTTTCCATGTCTTGGCTATCGTATATATATATATGTTTTTAATGTACATATTTTTAAAGAAAAAGTATATATATTTAGGGTTACGACAGGCCGATTTGATATACTTACTCATGGTGAAAGGATTACTACAGTAGGAGCTTATTAACATATCAATCCTTCCCGTAGTTGTCATGTTTCTGTGTGTGATGAAATCTACTCTCAGCATCTTTAGAGTGTTCAGTACAGTACCACTAAGTACCACCGTCATGCCTGTATCCTAGACCTCCAGACTGACTCATCTTACGTAGCTGCAAGTCTGTACCCTTTAACCGACATCTCCCCATCTTCCCACCACCACTCCCAGCCTCTGGTAACCATCTTTCTACTCACTACTTCTATGGGTTTCTCTCTCTCCCTCTCTCTCTCTCTCTCCCCCCCCCTCTCTCTCTCCATATATGTATACGGAATCCCTACAAAAATCTTGCAAGGTTATTACTATTATCATCATTTTACAGATAAAGAAACCGAGGCAGGGAGAGACAGCTGGAATGCGGACTCCGGCAGCTACATTTGTGAATCAATTCAATAGCCAGTGTTCATCATATCCATGTATCTCACTGCCATCTTCAGACTGTATCTTCTTTTCAAGTATTGCCACGTCCACAGCCTACCTGGGTTATTCTATGTGGATCAGGGACTTTCAGTTCACTCTAACATAAATAAATATTTCAGTATTTAAGAAGAGAACTTGACATCCTACTATCAAAGGAAACTAGGATCAAGTGCTAAGTAAATGGCAGCCAATGTAAAATAAATATGATGTGAACAGTGTTGTTGCATTCAAGTTAGATCCTGTTGCCTGCCCAAGGCCTGTTCTCTCTGTCAAAAAGAGATTAGCAACAGTTAGAGAAGCATAAAAGACACAGTAGCAATTCAATATCCACTGGTGATCAAAAGAAAAAGAGAGGGGAAAAAAGAATCCTTGACAAAGCAGAAATGGAAAGGAACTTCGGTAACCTAAGTGGATTTTCAAAAAACCTTAAACCTTGTTTTAAGGAAAAAGCAAAACATTATCCTCTAAAGTGAAATGTTGCAAAGATTTTCTTTGAAATCAGAACAAAGACAAGGGTGCCTGCTGTCCTTCCCTGTTACTACTGTACTGAAGACCCTAGCCTGCATTGCAAGACAAGACCAAGAAATAAAAGGAAAGAAAGAAATGAAAGAAATACCATGGTCACTTTTGCAGATGATATGATTGTCAACATAGAAAACCCAAAAGAATACACAAATAGATAACTGGAAGTAATAAAATAGTACTGTTACTGAAAACAAAACCAACGTACAAAGTTTACTGTGTGTCAGTAGATCAGCAACAATCAATCAGAAAAATGTGTGTGCGGTTTTTTGTTTTTTTTTTAAGATTAAATTTGGGAGATTTTAGAATAAGCAAAACTAACCTATGGTGATAGAAATCAAATCAGTGGTTGTTTCTGGGGTGGGGAGGGTGATGGAGATTGACTCAGAAAGGCCACAAGTCATGGAAAATTCTGTCTTGGTGAGGGTGTGGTGCGTAGCACAAGTGTATACATTTGCTAGAGCTGACTGAATGGTAAATTGAAGAACTGAGCATGACCCTGTATGTAAATTGGACTTTGATTTTAAAAGGATAGCATTTCCTGTAGCTTAAAAAATGTAAAACAAACAAAAAAGCTGATTAATATCTAATGTTTCTAACAAAAGAAGTACAAACCTTTTATGGAGTAAATTATAAATTTTATGGAAAGATATGAAAGAAGATCTAAGTAAATAGAGTGAAATATATACTCATTATAGAGACTCAGAGTTTTTAAAATGTCCGCCATCTCCAAAATTGAGTGATACATTCAACGTAATTTCAGTTAAAATCCCAAAATGATTTTTTATTGAACATCTTTAGTGTGAACATCACTAAACTCCAGAGCTTTCTCTCGAACCTACTATCTTCAACCCCTGGAGCCAGGAGGGGGATGCTGGTAAGGTAGGGAACAGGATGGAGAATAAACCCCAAAGTGCTCCTAATCCAGAAGGTTATGGGAAGACCTCCCTACTTGCTGTGTGTCTTTGGGCAAGTCACCTCTCCTCTCTGAACTTATTTCCTCACCTACAAAATGGACCATCATAATGTCTACTGTGTCATGTTGTTTTAAGTCAATAGAATAATGCATGGAAAGGGCTTGGCATGGTGTGAGCCCTCAATATCTGGAAATGATCACTGTCATCCTCACTACCATTCACATCACCATTATCACCATAATCATACCCATGGTTATCACCATCATTGCCATCATGATTAGCACATCATTATTATTATCACCACCACCATCACCATCATCGATATCACCTTCATAGTCACCATTATCGCCACCGTCATCATCTTCTTCTTCATCGTCATCACCATCAGTATTACCATCATAATCATCTTTAACACCACCATCATCACTATCTTCATCATCATCACCATCAACAACTTCATCGCCATCAACATCTTCATCACCATCAACATCATCAGCCCTATTACCATCATAATCACCAATATCACCATCACCACCACCATCACCATCACTATCACGGACGTCATCATCACTATCTTTATCTTAGTTCCAGCCAGAAAGCCCAAGAGCATTCACTGATTCATCAATTTTCAGACCTGGAAAAGACATCAGATGTCAACCAGTCTCCAATGTTCATCCCCCAGAGAGAGGAAAAAAACCCAGAGAGGGAGAAGAAGGACCTATTCAAAGTCACAAAGCAAACTGGGTATCTCTTACCAACTCCCAGGCCTTAGTTCTATTCCTGCTGCCTACCTGTGACAGAGGCCACTGGCCATCCAGCAGAATGCATGCTTTCTCTTCCAGAATATGGAATTGGTGCTGGAAATGTGGCTGCCCAGCCAAGGACTATATTTTCCATCCCTTGCAAGTGGGTGTGGCCATATGACTAGTTCTACTAGCCAGTGAGATGTGAGTATTTGCCTTGTGCATCATTTGGGGGGCAGCGTACTTAAGAAGTGGAATTGCCTTCTCCCTGTTACCTGCAAGCTGGACAGAAATGATGATGAGACTCTAAGGGATGGCAAAGCCGCAAATGGAAATAGTCCCTGAATCATCCCATGAAGAATAAACTCCCACCTGGTACCAGGAGGAACATCGGACTCTTATGTGAACAAGAAATAAATTTCTGTTGTGTTAAGTCACCGAAAAGGCTTATCTGTTACAGCAGCTAATGTTATCCTAATGCAATAGCCTTAAGGACCAGAGCCAACTGCCATCTGTCTGATCCTCAGAGGCCCCATGACTGCCTACTCTAGCTCTCTTTGCCAATTGTTCCACAAATTATACACATGGAAATAAACAAATTTCCATGGGCTGGAATCCAGGCTAAAAGTTCCTCTCACATCAGTCCAGTAAACTCCTACTCATTCTTCAAGTCCCATCCCCAAAACCTCTAGGAAGCCTCCCTTAATTTTTTTTGCCCAAGTGGAGTCCTCAGTCTCACTCTCCCACCCCAGGATAATGTCTCTCCCCAGCCCCAGGGCTGACCGCTAGGTCTGTGACCTGCTGTGTCCCCTCCACCAGGAGAAAGCAGGGCCCAGGTCTGGGTCACCTCTGGAGCCTGGACATGTGGTGACATGCAGTAGTGCCCAATGAGTGTTTATTGAATAAATAAACAACATGGGGGTAACTGGAGGAGAGTCTGGACCCCTTCCCTGCTCCAGGGTCGGGTTTTCAGAACAACAGCTGGAAACACTGCATTTTCAATACCATCAACTTCTTCATTTACAACCAGGGAAACAGATTCCTTCATTCACCAGTGGGCACTTCAAATTGGACAGGTTCAAGGCCGATGTCGTGGCCACTTTGAACTCACTCCCGCACCAGCCTCCTCTCCTCCATCGCTATCCAGTGACTCTCCTTAGGAAGCCAGGATGATTCTCACACACCCCAGGCTTCATAATCAAGTTAGATTAAGTTTATGGATTGTTTTCCCCAAACCAGCAATGCATCTAAGTGTTTTGCGTTCAGTTAATCCTTCACTTCCAGCAATCAGGGGGTCCTTTGGATGCACCATCCAAACTATGTCTCAACTTCCAGCCCTTCTCACCATTCCCACTCAAATCCTAGAGCAGCCACCACCATCTGTCACCTTTGTGACTGTAACAGCCCCCTCGGTGGTCTCCCTGGCTCATGTTTCACCCCTCCCAGCCCACCGCCACACAGTAGATCTGACCATGTCACCCTCCCTTTGAAACCTTGCCGTGGTTCCCCAACAACCTCAGGATGAAGTCCAGCCTCACCATGGCCTGCGAGATAATTCTGCAAGAACTGTCTCACTCTACCTCCCCTCCCTCAGCCCCAATCAGGTAAAAATGGTTGCCATACCCTAAATGCAACATATTTTACGTTTTCTTGCCTCTACGCCTTGTCCATGTTATCCCCTCTGCCTGAATGCCCCTTGTGGTGATTACAAATATTTTTCAACTCCTACCATCTAGAATTGCAGTCTGTTTCCCCACCTTCTGTGTCTGGGCTGGGCTTGTGGCTTGCTTTGGCCAAGAGAATGCAGCGGAAGTAGCACTGTATAAGTTTTGAGCTTATGAATGAATCCCCATTTGACAGATGGGACAACTGAAGTTCAGAAAGGAGCTAGCCCCTTCTGAGGCTACCCAGGTAGGAATGGGGAGCCAGATACCAGCTCTGGACCCAGAGGCCTTGCTCCTAACCTCTGCACCCCACTACCTCTTCAAACCATGCCAGGCTGCCTCATGGTGCCACATTGCGGGAGGCATAATGGGGAACTGAGCACGTGACAGGAACCACATGTACCACTCTCCAACCCAGCAGCCTTTGCGGGATCATAGGCTGACTCCAGACAGGGCTTGCAGGTCACCAGGGGCAACAGAACAGATGGCCCCATCTGGCCTGAGGGAGGAAGTTCCCTGCTGACCTCAGGGAGATCAGCTGAGCCTTAAGACTGCTTCCCCCTAGTCATGTGACACCTCAAAAGGGGACAGGAGGTATGACTCATCAGCCCTCCGGGTGGAGCAGGGCCGGCTAAAGAAAGGGGCTCCCTCCAACAGCAGTAGTGACTGGGGTTAGACCACTAGAAGGACTTCCTGGCAGCCTGAAGTGTGGGCGACGGTAAAGGACTAGAGGCCTTTTGAACAATATCGGAGGGGCATGTGAGAATATTTCCTCCCTATTGGGGGAGGGAGGCAACCCCTCAGCTCCCCTCCTCCTTTCACCAGAGTTGGGCTGGCACCTTGCCCATATGCAAATCAGCACCCAGACACTTCCCTTTTGCCTGCAGGTCCCCCATCATCACAGCCCCTGCCTAAGACAAAGAGAGAGCTGGAAAGGTTGGTTAGTTTGCCACCCTCTTTCAGGGAACCAGCGTGCAGGGACAGAAGCTCTTTTTGGTGGCGGAAAGAGGGGGATGGTGTGGGGGGGGGGTGGGAGCAGGAGAAGGAACCCAGAACTGAGCTGCATCAATCAGCTCCCCCACCCCCACCTCAGCCCCAGGGAGCTGGCCGGAAACAGGAAATACCTGTTACCAGTGCCTGCTGGGGAGACACAGAAAGAGGGGGCCCTCTGCATTCAGCCCTTGCAGCCCCTTAATCTTGGCGTTGCAAGACTTCATCTTGTAGGCCAGAGAGGGTGTGCATGCTGTGCACCCTTTTTGAAGCTCGCAAGCAGAGGTGCAGAGTATAAACTCCTCTTCCTGGACTTCAAAGCCCTCCCTGGGCCAGCCCATCTCTATCCTCTCCCCTCACCTCCCACCCAGCATGCACTCAGCATCTCACTGCCAGGCTCACCACCAGTCGAGGGGATCAGACAGGGTCTGACTTCCAGCCCAGCCACTGCAAGCTGAGGGATCTTGTATGGGTCATTGCACCTCCTGGTGTCTCTATTTCCTCATCATCACAGTGGGACTAAAACATACCAACCTAATCACTCTAGCCCCTGGCCCACCAGGCAGGATCGTACATTCAACAGCAAGCATGTATTGAGTGCCTACTGTGTGCCACACCCTGGGACCTGACAGTGACCAAGACAGACATATCCCTGTCCCCACAGAGCTTACAGTCCAGGGAGGAGGCAGACACTAAGCAGAGTCACACGAATAACTGATTGATTATAACTGTGGTGACTGACTACGTGAAAAACCAGCTCCCTGTGGGATCTGGTTAAGGAGGTGATGTGTCTGGTAAAGCCAAGACTAAGAGACAAAGAGGAACAAAGAGAAGGATTCCGGGAAACCCTCACACGCAGCCAGTGGGGCTGTCAAATGGCGCAACCACTTTGGGAAAACGCTTTGGCAGTTGCTTAAAAAGTTAGGCATGCTCCTTCCATATGACCTATTCCATGCTCAGGCGTTCACTCAAGGGAAATAAAGGTAAGTGTCCATGTGAATGTTCAGAGCAGCTTTATCTGTGACAACCAAAAAGTGGAGGCAACTCAAACATCAAAAGGACAGGAGAATGGATAAGCAAACTGCAGTATATCTGTGTGATGGAATACTACTCAGCCATAATAAGGAATAAAGAACTCAGCTCAATGGTAGAGCACATGCTTGGCATGCACGAGGTCCTGGGTTCAATCCCCAGTATCTGCATTAAATAAATAAATAAAAACAACAGGATGTCTGTTTAAAAAAAAAAAACTAAGACATGCAACAGTTCAATGAATCACAAAAAATTATGCTGAGTAAAAGAACCAGCCTCAAAGGCTACATATCATAAGACCCCATTTTCCATTTCTATAAAACTCTAGAAGGTACCTAGTAGGGAGGAACAAAGCTGACTCCATATTGGGTCTGTTTCTTTTACCTAAGCGTTTGACACAAGTTGCCTATAGCCTGAAACACACAAATAGCCCCTTCACAAGGCTCTGACCTTTGAAGGTATAACACTTTCCCATTCATATACAGATAAAAAGTTACAGAATAGAGAATAACTTTTGTCTTGTTGGAGGATAACGGGGACATCATGACCTGACTTACGTGGACAGATGCAAGAACAAAGGATTCTGGCACCAAGAAGTCTGCAACAACCAAACACACCTCCTCCCCGTTTTAGTGTAAATGAAGCCTAAATTCTAACTCAGGGGAAGATGGCTCTTTGGGATGCTGGTCCACCATCTTCTCAGTCTGCTGGCTTTCCAAACAGTCACTACTCCTTGCCCCAGCAATTCCTCTCTCGATTTACTGGCCTGTCATGCAGAAAGCAGTACGAATCTGGCTCAGTAACAGATGCAAATCAATCTATAGGGACCAAAGGCAGATCAGGTATTGTTTGGGGGTGGCAGATAGGGGTTAGGAGGGAGGGATTACAAAAGGGCAGGAGAAAATTTAGAGGTGACATGTCTGTTCACTCTCTTGATTGTGGGGCTGGTTTCACAGGTCACATATTCCAAATTTATCAAATTGTATATTTTAAATATGTCATTTCTTGTACGCTAATATAACTTTTGAAAAGCCAGAGGGAGACCAGATTCCTGCTGTGTCTTTCCCCTAAAACTAGGAGGTTTAGGGGAGATTTTAGGGAGTGAGAAAATGGGAAAAAAGGAATATTTTAAGCCACCATTCATCAATAATGCAAAATGTACTATCCTGTTGCATTTTCATCCCTACCTTTGATAAAACAAAATAAGTGAGAGACAAGTATATGATTTTTCTGTCCAAACAAATCTTTAACTTTAGAGTGTTGGGGCCGGGGAGGGGGTTGCTTCAGGTGAAGGGAACAGCATGCAAGGGGGTTCCAGTCATTCAGCCATCCCTTCATTGATTCAGAAAATATTTATTGAGCATCTGTTATGCTGTAGGTACTGGTCTAAGTGCTGTGAATACAGCCGTGAACAAGAGATTCACATCTTTACCCAAGTGAAACTGACATTCTGACAGAAAGAGACATTCAACAAATGTGTTATGTGAATATAGCTTGTTAGAAGGTGGTAAATATTAAGGAAGAAAATTAAGATTAGGGGATGGGGGGTGCCAGGGGAGTGCAATACTAAATGAAAGGGTCAGGAAAGGCTCATTTGAGTAAAGTCTTGAAGGAAGGAATGATCTAGGTGGGTGTCTGAAGGAAAAGCATTCCAGGCAGAGGGAACAGCCAGTGCAAAACAAAGGTCTTGAAGCTGGACACTGCGGTGCTTTGGCGGAAGAAGCTGGAGGTCAGTGTAGCTAGCGCAGAGTGAGAAAGGGGGAGTGGCAGGGAGTGAACCAAAGATGGTATCAGATGCTGAACTGCCAAAACGGGGGCTGTGTGAACGACATGGGGCAAGCGCACTCACAAGAGCATCCCACCAATTTGTCGTATCTCCCCGAGCCCCTGAGAGGGAAGCACAAAGGGCTGATGCCTTTTAAAGCATTTCTTCCAACTCCCCCTAGTCTTCTGCTCAATCACAGATCAGACTGAAGGCAACAGCCCCACATGCCTTGGGGTGCTCAGATGCTGCACCTATCTGGGCGTCAATCTGGGTGCCCCAGGCAGACAAGCATCCCAAGACAGCCATCCCAAGGCAGAGGTCGGGAAGCTGCTCTTTGAGGAGCTATGAAGGGGCTGAGGGTTTTCTGCCTGGACTAGAGGCGACTTGGAGGAAGCCAGGGATGTAATCACAGGCAGAAGATCTCTGACGGGCTGTCTGGAGGAAGGACGATTAGCTGTGTGCTGTGGCCTGTGGCAAGGAGGGTCCTAAGAAAGAGAAGATCTGGGTTTGATCTGAACGGTAAAGCCAGCAGAGCGATTAAAGCTGAGGAGGACCCTGCCACGGGAAATAAAACCATTGCATATCATCAATTCTCAGGCAAACAGCAGTCACAGCAGCTCTCTTTAACTGAGATGATACACTGAGTTCAAAGAGGCAGTCACTTGCTCCAAGTCTGTGAGGGTTATTAGCCTGCTTGCTCTCAGGTCTTCTCCCTGCCTCTCCTTTTGCTTTGCTCTGTATCGAAGGGAACTACATTTCCCAGGTGCCTTTGCACCCTGGCTTCCGGGTAGTTTCAGCCAATGAGAGGCCCAGGCAGGAGATCAGAGGGCGGGAGGAAGAGAGAAGCCAGGGTACTTCTCCCTCTTCTGCTCGGCCTCTCCGCCAGCAAATATAACTGCTCTGTGTTCTTAGCTCCCAGAAGTCAGCGCTTGCCCAGAGATCTAGCTCCCTTTAAATGGTTCTGGTCCCTGGGCCCTGGTCACACCACCTCCTCCTATTGTTTCTCCAGCCTAGTGGCTAATCTCTGGGTAGCCTTAGTGTCACCCAGCTGTCTTCTCAGCAACTCCATCATCCGCTAACCAATTCCCTGAATTAAATTCTCTCTGTTTGAAAGACCTAAGATGATTTCTATTTTCTGGGCTGAACCCTGACCAGGGGAACCAAAAATTTAAATCCAAGACTATCTTCATAACCACTTGAAAAGCTCATATGCCCTGCCTACCCCAAAGAGGCAATATCCCTATAGGTTTTGTGGACTGGCCACTTGGGTTCAAATCCCAGGATAGCTCCTTATTCAACTAGGCATTATTCACTGGGTTACTAAACTTTCCATGTTTCTTTTTCCTCATCTGTGAAATTAGGATAATATCAGGTAATAGGTTGGGCTTTCCAAAGATGGCTATAAAAATATTATCTATTCAGGATGCCCTTCTGCAGTGTGACTTGTTACACCCCTTGAGTTTGATTCCCCTCCCCTTGAATCTAGGCTGGTCTTAGGGACTTGCTTGTCCCTGAGAATGCAGTCAGGTGGCACCGTATGATTTCTAAGTAGGTCAGAAAAAACCCTCCATCTTCCGCTTTGGTCTCTTGAGAAACACTTGCTCTCTCTTTCTCTCTCTCCACACTCCTTCTCCAAAAGCCAGTAACCATGTTGGGAGGGAGCCCAAGCCACATGGAGAGGTTCCCGGCTGGTGCTCCAGGCAGTAGCCTCAAATCATCCCAGTCCAGGCACCCCACAGGCGAGTAAAGAATCCTCCAGGTGATTCCAGCCCCCAGACATTCCAGGTTTCTCATCACGGAGCTGGCAAACCGTCATCACCGTGGCCTGCCTGAATTCCAAACTCACAGAACCTGTGAGGAGGACAACGCAGTGGTCATCTTGCATCGCTGAGTCGGGGCCAGTTTGCTTCACGGTTAACAGATCACCAAAACACGAAGGTACCTACTCCATGGATTTGCTGAGAAAATCAAATGAGTTCATAAGTAAGTATTTAGAACAGCTCTTGCAGGTAGGAAGTGCTCAATAAATGGGCCCTCTTTCTGTTGTTATTCATTATGCTCTCTGAATCAGTTCCCACCTGTGTCACTAACACTGCTCTTTTCAAAGTATCAAGACCTGGATGTGGATGCACTTTCCTCTTTGGGCCTCTTGGCATTACGCCCTTCTGGCTTTCCTCCCAGGTCACTGGATTTCCTTCTGAAATCTTTGCTGTTTCTTTTTCCTCTCCTTAATCTCTCTAAGCTGTTGCACCCTAGGGCCCAACCCTCAGACTCCTTTTCTTCTCTCTTCCCTCCCAGAATGATTTCATCCACGCCCACGGAGGTATTTACCCATCACTCACAGCTACTGTCCGCAGCACTTCGCAACGTTATGGCTGTTAACTCATTTAATTCTGTCACAGCCCTATAAGGTAGGCACTATCCTTATCTCCATTTGAAAGAGGGGAAATTGAGTCACGGATAGGTTTAGCAACTCATCCAAGATCCCACGGTCATGACTGGCCCCCAGACCCCCAGGCAACTGGAGTCCACTGTCCTCAAACAGGGGGAACTTTGGGCAAGAGCTGTTTTCAGGGAGCCGAGACCACCGAGGAGGTGTATCTGCCACTGGAGAGGCAGAGCAAGAGAGGGAGAAATACCCTGGCTTCTCTCTTCCTCCAGCGGCTGGTCTGCTTCTTGCACCTCCCATTGGCTGAAACTACCTGGAGGCCAGGTTGCAAGGGCACTTGGGAAATGTAGTTCCCTTTCTCAGCCTCAGCACTACTGATAGTTGGGCAGCTATCCTGGGCATGAGAGGACACTCAGCAGCAGCCCTGGGCTCTACGCACTTGATGCCAGGAGCACACCACCCCCTGCAGTTGTGACAATGACAAACGTCTCCAGGTATTGCCAAATGTCCCCTGGGAGAACAGAGCTGCTCCCCCCACCCCCAGTTAAGAACCGCTGTGCTGACCACCATGCTGGGCTTTCTTCCATCTCTAATATCACATGGCCAATCGGAACCCCCCAAAACCTGTTCCTCCCCCAGCCTTCCCACCTCAGCAAATGATAGCCCCCCTCACGCAGGTCCTTAAGCTAAATACTTAGACATTGTCTGGCCTCCTTTCATTCACTCCCAGCCCTCCCCCTCATCCAATCTGTCAGCAAGGCTGATCAGCCCAACCAGCAGAATGTGAGCTGGATCTATTGCCCTCAGCCCCTAGTCTGAGCCACCATCACTCTTCCCTGGGACACCTTCATCAGCCTCCTCTTCCCAGGTCCCCTTGCTGCCACCTCTATTGCCCTTAGAGTCTGGTCCCCACGGAGCAGCTTAAAACCTTCCAAGGACTCCCCATCCCATTTAAGTTCCACACACATACCCACAGCCACGCTAAGGAAGTACCTTCCTCTCAAGCCTCATTTCCCTCCACTCTCCCTTCACTCCCTCACCACTGACCAGTGGATGCTTCAGTCCCATCCTGCTGCCACAGGGCCTTTGCACAGCCTTTGCTCTCCCTGCCCCATGCTTCCCAGAGCTGGTTCCTCATCTTTCATCTCTCAGCTTTCCTTGAACACCCTGCAGAAGCCTGTCCCATTTGTTCTTCTCCATCCTGACCCTTGGTTTATTCTGTCTGCAGCATTTCCTACAATGTTTTATTGCTTTGCCTGTTTCCTGTCTGTAGCAGGTTGAATGGCAGTCCCTGAAAAGATATGTCCGCATCAGATCTCTGGCACCAGTGAATATGACATTATTTGGGGGGAAAAAAGGACTTTGAAAGACATCACTAAAGATGTCAAGATAAGGAGATCATTCTGGACTGTGAGACACACACACAGAGACAGACACAGAGGACACAGCCAAGTGACGATGGAGGCCGAGGCAGGAGTGAGGCAGGCTCAAGCCAAGGAATGCATGGAGCCAGCAGAAGCTGGCAGAGGCCAGGACAGATTCTCCCCTGCAGCCTGGAGATGGAGAAAGACACTGCCAACACCTCGGTTTCAACCCTGACTCCAGAACTGTGAAACAATATATCCGTTGTTGCAAGCCACCAGTTTTTGAGACTGTGTGACAGCAGCCACAGGAAACAGAACACAGGCAGCCTTCCCTCCCACGAGGCCATGTGCCCAGGAGAGCAGAACCCATATCTGCGATGTTCCTCCCCATAACCCCAGCCTCAGCACAGCGCCCATTGCTGATAACAAAATAAAGGAATAGTCTGACTTGAAGATGCTCTTAATTTCTTCATCCCAGCCGGAAATTGTTCATTTCTCTTTAGGTTCCTCCCCATCCCCCGGAGATAGGAGGCTCACTCCCTTCAGAACAGCGGTTCTCTCGCGGCACTTCTGCCCTCCAGGGGACATGTGGCAGTGGCTGGGGACATTTCATTGTCACTGTTCCGGGGGGAGGGATGCTGCTGGTATCGAGTAGGTAGAGGCCAGGGCTGCTGCCCAACATCCTACAAGGCACAGGAAAGCCCTCAGGACAGAGAATGAAACCTCACATTTCAGCAGTGCTGATGCTGAGAAACTCAGGACTAAACTTAGTACTTAATGCCCATAGGACAATGATTGCCTCCTGAATCTATTCCTCTTCTTCCAGTAGCAGTCCCTCAGTTTCCCCTGAAACAGCACCTCCCCCCAGTCTGGTTCCTTTGGGTAGAGGCGACTCCACCCCCAACTCCAGAAATGGCACGAGACCTGGCCTGGGAGGCCAAGTATCCTCCCCACCACAGCAGTTGGTTCAGGATTAGCTATGCTTCCCCACCTCCCCACTAAAAAAACTCACGTCCAATAAAAGACAGATTTTAAATTTAGAGGCCATGTAATTAACCCTCCCATTTCCCACTGGACACAGAATTGTGGGAACAAAAATTGGGAGCATCTAGGACCTCTTGTCTGCCTCCATAATGGTAAAGAATGACTGAGAATGGAGGAAAACATTCCAACGAAAGTGGAGTTAAGAGATAGAAGGCAGGGATAGGAGGGGAGGGCCTCTGAGATATTGTCTGAACTCCTGGATACAGCTGGACCTGAAGGCATTTTCTCCTACATCTTTCAGTTATGTGCGGTAATAAATACTATTTCTGACCAAGCTGGTTTCGGTTGGGTTTCTGTCACAAGATCTAAGATTCTTGCTTGAAACTTCTGCAGACTAAGCTCAGAATTTCCTCAAATCTTAAACTTCTCCAACTGAACATCCTTTATTTCTTCCACTGTTCCCCAAGGGACCTGACTCCCATGCTCCTCTTAAAGCCCAGGCCTCAGAACATCATCCCTGAAATCAAAGAGGCGTGGCCCATCTCTGCAATGTGGTGAGATCTTCAGAAGCCCAACAATGCCCACCCAACACACCCTCCGATCCTGCCCACTTCCTGGCACCATTAGTGTTAGCAAAGGAGACACATGTGTTACTCTGCGCTGTAACTGCCCATTTCCTCATCTATTTCCATGAGCTGCAGGAAGGTCTCTGGCTCATTCACTGCGGGTTCTCCATCACCAAGTGCGTGGAACTAGCACAAAGAAGTGTCTGCGAGGTGGTGGTAGAATCATCATTATTGTTACTGTTGCTATTATGACCATCATTTGCCCCATTTTACCAATGAGAAAACCAAAAGGGAGAAGCCTAAACACTTGCTTGAAGTCACATGACTAGGAACAGGTAGAGACAGGTGATCTCAGGCACTCCACCTCGACCTCGGCTCACCAGCTACCACCTGCCCATAACGAAAGAGCGCTCGGCAAATACGGACTGAATCAGAGATGAGCCAGCAAGCGCTGTAAGGAGGCAGACAGTACGTTTCTTTGACTTCGCAGGTCACGGGGTCTCTGTCGTGACTGCTCACGGAGAGAAAGCAGCCGTGGGCAGCGTGTCAGCAACCCATGTGCCAGTTACATTTGTTTACAAAAAGAGGCAGTCAGCCCCCAGTTCTAGTGTGCTGACCCCTTATTAAATGACCGCATGAGTGAAGTGACTATTTGAATATTTACTGAGCCCCTACTGTGTGACGGGTGCTGTTCTAGGCACCGAGGACACAGTTGTGAACCAAATAGACAAAAAGCATTGCCCTAATATTCCAGTTGAGGGAGGAGACAATTAGTAACTAAGTAAAAACTGTGAAACAAGGCAGAGAACGGAAGGTGTGCGTGTGCGGAGTGGGGGCGGGAGGTGCGATTTTACATATGGAAACCAGGGGAAATCTCTCTGATAGGAAGTCTGAAGAAGATAAGAGAATAGCCAAAGTGTAGATAGGCAGGGAAGAGGGATCTGAGAAGAAAGAACATCACAGGCAAAGGCCCTGGGGTTGGATTGCACCTGGTGGGTTTAGGAACAGTGAGGAGGCCCATGTGGCTGGAGTTGCGTGAGGGAGGGGGAGAGAGGGAGGAGATGAGGGCCGAGGGGTGAGCAGAGGCCAGATACATAGGCTCTTCTGGGTCATGATGAAGATTTTGGTCTTTTGCTCCAAGGGTAGCCTGGGACGGCCGGGCGCAAGGTGAGGGACATGGGTTTCCAGCATCCTCTGTGACAGTGAACAGAACAGAAAGTCATGGAAAAGAAGACACAGTGCCAAATGTTGACCCTCTGGGCTTCCGTCCCCATCAGCCCTAATGGATATGTTGAGATTAAGTCTTCCACCCAACCCAACCCAATTCAACCCACTTGGCTGAGCTCTGCTTATACCCAGGTCCCCCTGCCCCCAGCTGAATCCTGCCCCCATGGCTTTGGTCCAGGTCCTCCTCATTCCTCATCCCCCTGAAGTTTCCTCCAAGCCAGCTCCCTCCAGACCTGCATCTCTGAAGCCAGCGAGGCATTATCCTGGGGTCCTTTGGCCCTGCCTTCTCTATATCCACCCAACCCATTTCCTTGTCCTCTCTGGCGCCCAGCTAAACTACATTCCCAGCCTGTCTTGCAGTTGGATAGAACCATGTGATGGAGTTTTGGGCAACAGAACAGAGGTGATAATGCCATGTCTGGGCCTGGGCCATGAAAACCTCCCAGGGTTTCACCCCTCACAACTCCCTCCTCGCCCTCTGGCTGAATACAGGACTCCAAGGACGTCGGGGAGGGTGGTGCTATGGGATGGAAGGAGCCCAGGTCCTGTGGGGACTTTGTAAGGAGGGCTTCCCCCTTAATCCCTCAGCTGACCCAAACTGGATGTGATATAAGCAAGGAGCAAACTCTTGAAAGTCACTGAAGCAATGTAGTTTGTTACAGCAGCTAACATGACGCATCCTGACCTATACCACACCCTACAGGCAGCTCAGACCCACTGAAATCAAATGAACAAAAAGAATGACTCCCATTAATTTAGCTTTTGTTGTACATCAATCATACCTCAATCTGCCAATCACCATGATAGGAATTTAACTCAGCTTATCACATTGAACCCTCATACAACCCTGAGATAAAGGTGCTGTGATATCTACATTTTAGAGATAAGATAACCAGGGCTCAGATGGGTTAAGTAATTTTTTTCCTCTCCAAGATCACAGTGCTAGTAAGTATCTGACTTGAAACTCAAAGCAGTCTAATATATAAAGAGTTCCTAAAAATCAATAAGAAAAAAAAGGCCCACAGTGCCAGAAGGAAAAAAATAATGGGCAAAGGATATGAACAATTATTATTTTGCAGGGGGAAAATATAAATAGCTCTTCAACATAAGAAAAGAGGCTCCACCTCACTCAGAATAAAAGAAATATAAACTGAGCCATAATGAGGTCTTTTTATCACCCATCAATTTGGCATAAATCCAAAAGCTTAACAACAGAACTGTCTGCCGGCGAGGCAATGGAGTGAAAAAAGCACTCTCAGACATTGCTAATGGTAGTGTAATTGGAACAAGTCATCTGGGAACAATCCCATACAAAGAACAATTTGACAAGACTTACCAAAAACACAGACTCACCCGCTTTGAGCCAGCAAACCCTTCAGAGAATTTATCACGTGGGTATCCTTGCTCATGTGTACGGCCACAGTGATAACACTTACATGTAGCTAGGCACTTTCCTAGGTTCTTGATAGTAACTCATTTATCCTTCACCACAATGCTTTCATTTCAGATGGAGATTTATTATCTCCATTTTACAGGTGAAGAAACAGAAGCACAGAGAGGTTAAGGAACATGGCCAAGGTCACACAATGAAGGAGCTGCAAAAAGGTTCACGGACAAGGTTATTGATTGCAGTAAGTTTGTCAGAACAAAAGCCTGGCGCAGACTAAGTGCCCATCAGTGGGGGTAATGGTAAAATAAGTGTTTGCCCAGCCATGTGATGGAATAGAGCTCAGAGCAGCTGTTAAGAGCAGGGATCCTGGAGTGGAGTGAGGGCAGAGCTCAGTGGTAGGGTCATGCTCAGCATGCACCAGGTCCTGGGTCCAACCCCCAGTGCCCCAATCAAATAAAGAAATAAACAAACAAACAAACAAACCTAATTGCCCCCCACCCACACAAAAATAAATAAATAAATAACAAGAATAAGAGGGGAGAGTGTAGCTTAAGCAGTAGAGCGCATGCTTAGCATACGCAAGGTCCTGGGTTCCATCCCCAGTATCTCTTCTAAAAATAAATAAATAAATAAGCCTAATTACTTCCCCTCTAAGTAAAGTGAATAAATAAGAAGTGCAAAGTGCAAACCATTAAAAAAAAAAAAAAAAAAAAAAGGAATAGAGATCCTGGGACCAAGCTGCCTGGTTCAAATTCAACTCTGTCACTTTCAAGTTAGGTGCCCTGGGGCAAGTGACTTAACTTCCCTGCGTCTCAGTTTCCCCATGTGCAATACGGTGCTGATGGTACTACCTACATCGTAGGCTGTTCTGAGGATGGCACGAGTTAGTCTGTGGAAAGCCTTTGGACCGGGGGTGGGGGGAACTTTTCCTACAAAGGTCTGGATAGTAAGCATCTTCAGCTTCACCAGCCAAACACTCCCTGCGGCAATTAGCTGTACTGTTGTCATGGGAAATCAGCCAGAGACAAAGCATAAATGAATGGGTGTGGCTGTGTGCCAATAAAACTTTATTTATAAAATGTGCTATGGTCCAGATTCGGCCCTCCCGCTGTAGGTTGCCAGCCCCCAGTTTAGACGAATGCCTCGCACCCAGTGGGCACAATGTAAATAGTTTGTTAAATCAATGGACAATCTGAAATATCATGCAGTCATTTTTTTCCAAAGAATGCAAGCAATCTCTATGTATTGATTTCAAAAGATGCCCAAGACAGTTATTAAAGTGAGGGTATAAAGCAGTGGGTGGTACGTGCCGTCTTTCCTGGTAAGGGCAGAGTGTAGTTAGCAAGAACCTAAATTCCTATTTGCATAAATATATACAGTCAACTTAAAAAAAAAAAATGGGTAGTTACTACGGGGGAGGGTAAGACGGGGTATCTGAGGGTGAGGGCTAAAAGTTACATTTTACCCTATGCACTTTTTTATGTTTTAATTTTTGAATGATCCACGTGTATCATTTAACCAAAGAGTTAAATATTTTAAAGCTTCTACCAGGCTGTCTGTGCCCTAGCATGGGGCTCTTCAACCTCAGCCCTGTTGACATTGGGCAGGCTAATTCTCAGTTGTGTGTGAAATTGTAGGATATTGAACAGCATCCCTGGCCTCTATCCGCTAGATGCCAGTAGCAGCTCCCAGATGTGACAACACAGACTATCTCCAGACATCGCCAAGTGTCCCCTGGGGAGCAAAACCACCCCAGCTGAGAACCACTGTCCTAAACCCAAATCCTACAGGCTGTGCTGAGCTGCCAAACCTCGCACAATCCCACATCTTTCCTAAAAAGACTTTTCAGCAAGGGTTTATCGGGTGTCAACACTGCACTGAGCAGTGCTGAAATATTACAATGGTCCTCCCCAGAGAGATGCCATTTTTATCCACCCTTCACTGATGGGGAAACAGGCTCAGAGAGGTGAAGCCAGGAAGTGGAGCTGCTAGGATTTGAACCCAGGTCTGGCTCCTCCAAGCCATGGCCCATCCTGTTCTGACTCTCCCACCCTCTCCCTTCCCCACCTCTGCCAGTGGCACCAGCCTTTATGGGCTGGGGACCCTGACATCCTCTTGGCCCCAGTGACCGCTCCCAACCCAAGTCTAATCGGCTCGCCCGTCCTGGTGATCTTTCCCACAATGACTGTCACATTCGTTTCTTCCTCTCCACTCCCTTGGCCTTCAAGTTTCATCTCTGCAACTCAGAATTTGGGCTCCCAGAGAGAGTGGAGGAGAGAATGATGGTGTCTGGTCATCACCGCGGCCACCTCTGGTGATACCATCGTCTCTCTGGGTCTCAGATCTCAGAGGGCCTGACCAGCTTGGAGATTCACTGCAATCTAACCTCGCCCGTGACCCATTGCCGCCAGCCAGGCCCCTGCAGCACGGTGCAGACTACGTGGGAACTGACCAGTTCTCCTCCCAGGGCCTTGGCACTGGCAGTGCCCCTGCCAGGAGCGCAGTTTCCTCAGATTCACATGGTTCATTCCCTCAGTTTGCCGGAGTCTCCTCTCAAATGTCACCAGGCCTCTGGTGCAAGAGTGCAACCTCGTACTCCCAAGCCCCTTTCTCCAGAACACGTACCATCTCTGACAATTTATGTTTCCTTATTTGCCCACTGTCCGTGTCTCCCACTAGAATGCAGCCTCCTTAACACAGGGGTTTGTATGTGTCTTGTTCTCGCTGTTTTGGCACCAAGAAGAGGCCGGGCATACATTGTAACTGTTGATGAATGAATGAATGAATGAATGAACATTCTCTTCCCACCCTCAACCCAGGAAATAACTGAGCAAAAGCAGAGCAACTCCGAAGAGGAAATGAGAGAAACTGGGAAGCACCCCAAGTCCAGCCTCCACACCCTTATTTATGCCATTCCCCCAATGGGAGCACCCTCCCTTCTCTTTCCCCACCCTTCCACATCCCCAGCGGTTCATGGTCCAGGCTTAAATCTATTTACAAATAGGGACTTTCAAACCTATAGAAGCTGTTCTTGTGGACCCTCCCTCTGGCTCAGTGTGACCACCTTTTAGCTTTCCACACACGGCCCCACTGTGAAGGGGCACAGGGCTGAGCTTTGAAGGGAGACAAAATGCACAGGGCAAAAGATCCAGAGCTCCCAGACGAGGAAGATCACGCCTGCCTAGTGCGGGACCTGATACAGCTAGGTGCCGGAAGCCAGAGCAACAAGAAAACTCCTACTCACTCATCAAAACCCAGCGTAAATGTCCCCTCTGTCATAAAGCCTGACTCCCCCAGGCAAGGTCTTGCCTTTGCTCCAGGCCCCCGCCCAGGGGTTTCTCCCTCTGCCCCAGGCCTGACAACACGGGGCTGGGGGATATCTGTCTCCTCGAGTCTGGGAGCATCTTGAGCGTCAGACGCAGGCCAGGGTCCTCAGCATTGCCCAGCACAGAAAATCAAGACACATTAATCCCTGCAGCAGTCCTCCTAGAGATTAATGCCAGGTCCCCTTGCGCTTCATCAGAGAGCCAGCTGTAGGGAAGATGCCAGCAGGGATGGAAGTTCATCCTTAAGTCTATCCACCTTCCCATTAGCTGCTATTGAAGCCTCACAGAATCTTGACTGCTTGCAGGTCTGACACCTGAAGGGTCTGATGGCTACTTCCTTATAAGCTGGACGCCAGAAGGAGGAAAAAAATGTAGGCGAATTTGGGATGGCCTGTGGCCAGAGCAGCTGGCCATGGGGGGAGGGGGCCTCTGGGGTTCCCTCATTCTCTCAGGAAGCCTGCCTGAGCTAGGGGAGGATGGGCCACGCACCTCTCTTATGCATGGCCCTGTCCCCAAGAGACACCCTCAGGGACCCCTCCCTGAGCAGCTACTTCCCCTCCCCCCATTCGCACGTGGCACCTCAGACCAGGGAGAAGGCAATGCCCCACTAGCCCGCGGCTCTTCCAGACAAGGCTTTCGTCCAGGGGTAGAGCCTGCGGGCTAGATGGCCAGTGTGCCTTCGGACCTCCAGGGCAGGCGAGGCGCCCCTAACTGCCAGCCATCAGCCGACATCGCTTCCACCCAGCACTCCGGAGGCCATAGGGAACCAGAGAAGGTGCTACCCGGAGAGACCCAGTCAGTTTACCACCCCCACCCAACCGCATTCAAATAGGAATTTGAATATATTTCCTGAGCTGGGGGCGGCGGCAGTCAAATCCACCTCCCCCTGGAACCTCAGGCCCTTGCAGAAATCCCTACAGAGAAAAAGCAGCTATTTTTAGGATCCAAAATCCCAAGACCCTCTCTTGAGGCTCAGGGTCATGTCCTGCCTCGAGATGGCCCCTGGGATGGATGGAGCTACAGAGCCCGGAGCCCGGAGCCCACAGCCCGCCCCGCAGTCGCCCCATGCTGCCCCAGGCCCAGGCAGGAAGCCAAGGGGAAGATGTGAGGGGAAGGAAGGGGCCCAGGCCCCGGGAGGAGGAGATGCATGTGGGGGAAGGAGTCGGAGGAGGCCCCTCCCCCAGGGCCAGAATCTTGGAGGAGGGGGGAGATGTCAAAGGAGTCAAAAGCCTCAGGTATCCTACCAGCCACCCAAGGGGTTACCAGCGCCCCTCAGGAACCCCCACAGCCCCGTCTGGGGGCTCGGTCTCCAGAGGAGTCAGCCTGGGGTTTGGGAGCGTCAGCCTCAAGTCTGCCGTTCTCAGCCTAAGCGTGGCTAACGGGGAGCCTATTGGCCCGTTGCCATTAACCTCGGGTGGGCCACCCCAGAATCGCTGAGTGTCACCGCCGCCGCTTCCCGGTACCTGGTGTCAGACCCAGAGTCAGGAGCAGATTCCGCTCTACGCTGCCGGCCTGGAGGCGCCGGTGCATCAGCCCCCTGGTGCCAACCTTGGAGTGGCGGCGGGGGGGTCTGCCTCTCCCCTCCCACCCTCGGGCCGGCCAGCCTGTGGCGGGCTCACCTGGGACATCTGGGGACGCAGGTTGACTTCTCGCAGGTTGATGGCGTGGGGAAGGAGGTTGTTGAGCAGCTGGCAGAGCAGGACGCCATCCCGGAGGGCTTGAGCCAGCTCGCACACCTGGGCCCCATCCCAGGTCACGCGGTGGCTGGGCGGCAGGACCCGGCACTGGATCAGCCAGTGGGTGCACTGGCGCCACAGCTCCATGGCCGCTGCCTTCCCGGGCCGGGCCGCGCACCCTCGCCGCCTCCTCCGCCCGCCCGCCTGTGCTAGCTAGCTACCACTTCCTCTTCTTTGCCTGTAACTGTCGCCCTGAGAGGGGGTGGAGGAGGAGGAGCCGTGGGGTGGGGGCGGATGGGGGCGGGGGAGCACCTGCAGCCCAGCCCCGCCCAGCCCCTTTCAAGCAGGACCACGCCTCTCTTTCCCCCAAAACTGAACACCTGGGCACCCAGGAGTGAGGTCAGTGTAACCAGACTGAGACCTGCTGCCTTCCTCTACATCCAACCCCAGAGCAGTACCGCCTCCGAAAAAGACCCAAAATCCGCCTTCTTCCCACCCCTCCCTCCTCTGCCTCCACCCTAGTCCGCCCCGCATCCTTGCTAGCCTGACCTAGTAGGTCTCCTTCCGCTGTCGGTCCCCGCGCTCCTGTTCTCAGCCCCCGCAGTCTGGACTCCCCCATCAGAGCGCACTCGTGAACGCCTAAGTCATCTTGTTCCAAAGCCCCCCTCACTGGGGTCAAAGTCCTCCCTGCAGCCCGCAAGGCTCTGTACGTTATGCCCTCATCCCTGCCCTTACCTCCTCCACTCTCCCACTCGTTCACTCTGCTCCGGCCACACGGGTTCCCTCAGTGTTTCTCCAGCCCACCAGGTCACCCCAGAATCCTGCCCTAGAATCCTGCCACAGGGCCTTTGCACATTATCTCCCTCCGCCTGAGGCGACTTCGCTCGGCTAGCTCCCTCACCTCCTGCGACTTTGCTCTCCTGAAGTCTTCCCAAAACTTTCCATTTCAAATCACAGCCTTTTCCCCTACTCCATCACACCCTACCCAACTTCCCCACATCTAGCCCTGATCACTGTCTGACAAATCTATTTTATTATACTGATTTCCTTATTGTGTATTTAGAAATTTGTGTCTCTTTTGTTGGACTCCACCCTCAGCACCTGGCACATATGCATGCTTCGTAAATATTTGTTGCATCAATGAATGAATGAGCGAATGAATGACTAGTTGAAAGCTCTATTGGCTCTACCTCTGACACTTATCCCAAATCTATTCATTTATCCCCATGTCCCTGGCCACCATCATCTCTTTCCTTATAGACTTCAATCGTGTCATTTTAATTTAGCAAATGTTTACTCTCTTCGTAGCCCTTATCATTACCTGAAATCATCTGGTCTAGGAGGTCTCTCTCTCCCCACTTCCACCCACAGTCTTCCCTACCCCCTCCACCTCAGAAGGCACCCCTGCCTTGGATTTTCTTCTTTAATTATTGTAGCCACTTGGGGGCGCTAGACCCCTTCACTGGTCATACCCACTACTCTACCAAAACCAGGCCGGAGTGGGTCAAGGAAAACACACCTGTCAGACTCCTGAACTTGAAGTCTCTTCCACGTTGACAGGAGGGAAATTCCCAGGCTGGAAATTCCCATATTTACGATCCCACAGGCACCAAAATTTTCATCCCCAAGCATTCGTGGCTCCCTGTGAGTCAATTTCCTCATCGTAAAATAGGTGACAGTAAACTTCACCGTTTAGAATTAATTGTAGGGATCAGAGATCGTGGGACTGCAAGGATGAAAGCCAGGAAGACAGGATAGCTCTCCAGGCCTCCTGGCTTGAATCCCGCCTTGACCACTGACAAGCCTGCTAACGTGGGGGAAAGGCTTAGCTTCCCCGTGCCTCAGATTCTGCCCCTAGAAAGTGGAGGTGATGAAAATAGTACCCATCTCACTGCAAGGTCTACGTAAAAATGGTACGTGTGGAGGCAGGTCAAGCAAGCAGAATAGTCCTGGCATACAGTAAGAGCTTAATGAATGATAGTTACAGCTACTGCTTTCGACTCTGTTGTTGTTATGAGCCCCGTCAATAAACTTGGCTTGAGCGTCCTCTTTCTGGTTCCAGATCCCACCGCCAGCCCCGACCACCACCTGTCTCATGCTTGTCTCCAGGCAACACGATGGAAGCCCCCTCTCCTCCTTCCCCTTACCTAGGAAACTACCTGAAAGTTTACCACCCCCACGACGTCCTAGCTCAACTCCAAAGTTCAGTTACTGGGAGAGGCTGTCGTGTTTTCCCGCATCTCTCTCCACAAAACCCGACACCCCCATGGGGTTCCTTCCCGGAAACCCAGGGGGGCGGTCTGGAGGAAGCTCACCCCATCACGTCACAGCCCGCCACCACTCCCGGCAGGGGAAGAGAGCCGGTAGGGACCGCCCTGCCCCTGCCGGGAACACTGATAGGCTAGGAGAGAAACATCTTTTCTCCCGTCCCAAGAGGCTATGGGTGCTTAGGGCCAGCCCGAGACCCTAATGAGAATGAATCTAGGGACCCGGTTCTAAGCGGCAGGACTGAAAGAGGGGCGGGGAGATGTGTGGGCGTGGTCAGTCGGAGGAGGGTGGGGCAGGGTTCTAAGGGGGCGGAACCCACTAAGCAGGAACGGGGTTCCCAAGGGGGCGTGGTCTATGGAGAAGCGAGTTTTACCTGAAGGGGGCGTGGTTAGCCCAAAGACCCGTGCTAACCGTACTAAGCGCGAACAAGGCGGCGAGCCCCGAGCCCGGGAGGTTATAGCTGGAGAAGAGGTGAGGCCTGACGGGGCAGGGCTTGAAGGGGCGGGGCCAGGTGATGGGGCTCGGTTCCCTCTGGGCGCGGCGGGGAAACGCTGGACTTGGCTGGGGCGGGGAGGGAGGGGTCGCGAGCCGCAGAGCCTCTGGCTTCCGCCCCGCCCCAGGTTCTTGGGAACTCCGCGGGTCCCGGCCTAGGTGAGTGAGGGACCCCAGACGGATTCAGGACCAAGAGTTCATTGAGGTAGGGAGTTCTCTCTTTCCCAGGTGCGGCCACCAGATCCCGGGGAGGATCTGAGTGTCTGTCCATGCGCGTCCGCGAACGTAGAAGGGGTCGCCTGATTGGGTCGCTATGCATTACGCGTGTCCGTGTACCTGGGCGTACTTGCACCTCTAAGCGTGTTTCCTGTGCAACACGGAAAGCTTGCTTCCACTTTTGCCTGAGCGCTCTTTTTAAACCAGATCGTGCCCCTCCCTCACTTAAAACCCTTCCGGAGCTGCCCTTCCAGCCCACTCAGATGAAAATTCGGGATCCACCAGTTTCTGCCTGGTCTCACCCCCGCCGACCTCCTTGCTCTCCACTTAGCTCCTTGCTCGCAGGAGCCAGCCACTTCGGCCTCCCTGATGATGTAAACTGTGAAAAGCCAGCCCCAGACCTTTGCACTCGCTGTACCCCACAACCTGGACTGCTTTCTCCAAATCTTTGCATAATTGTCTTGCCTTTATCACATCTCCCTGTTTTATCACCTTCATTGTTTACCCTTAGACATTATCTTCTTCATTCACTGTGTGCTTGTGCTGTGTGTCTCGCCCACCAGCCAGGCCTTGGTCTCATTCATCACTGTTTCTCCAGGGTCTAGAACAGGGCCTGGCGCACAACCAGTCAGCGTTGGCTCACGTTTGAGTCCTCGTATCCATCTGTGTCCATGTGTCTGTGTGCAGGTGGCACCCCATCGATAGAGCATAAATAATCCCCTCCCTCCTTCCCCCAAGCTGGCTTCTCACCCACCCCCCTCTCCTGACTCTGCCACCTTCCTCTCTCCCCTGCTCAGATGTCCAGAAATGATTGCAAAGGACGCAAAGCAGGAGGATGACTTAGATGGGTCATGGGTGACCTGTGCCCATTCCGAGCTCCCTGCCTTCCCCCTGGAACTAACCAGAGCCTTGTCAGTGACCCACCTCCACAGCCACCCGGGGGCCCGTAAGACAGAGGACGCTGGAGTTGGGGGACTCTTTAGACAGAGGCCAGACATGGCTCAGCTGACAAACAGGAAGTGCACGGGCATCTAGGAGACACACCTGGCGTTCAGGTATGTGGCGCCTGGAGCCAGCACTCTGCTCCGCTCCCCGCCCCTGCAGCAACCTGGGGCCAGCCTGAAACTTCCTGCCCCTTTCAGGGCCTGAGCCAGCTGACTCAGGTTGTAGGAATCCTGGTGCGATTTCCCTACAGAACCAGCCAGGTCCAGAAGAGCCTGGGAGTGGAGGAGGCCAGCAGACCCCTGCGTCCCTTGAATCCAGGGCAGATTTCCCCGCCAGACGCTTGAGGCACCCAGTGCCTGAGAACTGCATGGCGATCAAGGGAGTCCTAAAGTGTCTGAGACCTAAATTTGACCATAATATTCACAACAAAATGTAGCAGCTCCATAACATAAAGATCTACAAATGCCTACTCACTGTTTGCCAACACCTACAAAAATGTGACCTTTGAATGCCCTTAAAAAATGGCTTTACTTTGGAAGCCACACATGGGTTAGATTTGCATACCACCTAAGAATACTTGAGTGTGCCCATAGATTGCTAAGACACTGTAGATTTTAGTCAATTAAATCCCACCCTTCCCCCTCCAGCCAGAAATTCCTTTCACCCCAAGAACTACCTGGCTTGCTTTCTCAAAATCCTCCAAATCTTTACTGACTGAGACCTTCCCATTGTCACCCTATGGAAAATCTTAACTCCACCACTCAGATCTTCCTAATCCCATCCCTGGTGCCATTTGTCTGCTTAGGTCTCTCTGACCTATCCTATCCTCCCTCACCTACTAATTTATTTTCTCAGTCACTGTCTCCCCGACTAGAACATCCCTAAGGGCAGGGATCCCAGTCTGTTTTGCTCACTACGAGGTCTTAGTGCCTAGAATGGTGCCTGGCACACAGTGGGAGCCCCATAAATATTGGTTTGAGTGGATTCAATAATTAAATTTCTCCGAAACATAGCAATACATCATCCGCATGCAAATTGCATTACATTGACAGAGGGAGGGTATAGCTCAGTGGTAGAGCACATGCTTAGCATGCATGAGGTCCTGGATTCAATCCCCAGTACTCCATTAAAAATAAAAATAAAGGAGGGGATATAGCTCAAGTGGTAGAGCGCATGCCTAGCATGCACAAGGTCCTGTGTACAATCCCCAGTGCCTCCTCTAAAAATAAATAAATAAATGAACCTAATTACTCTCCCCCCCCCCAAAAAATTGCATCACACTGAAAGCAATGTGCAGGTCTTCAGCTTTTGCAAGAATCCCAGTGAATGTATAAGTGTTTCTGTGAAATCACAGCCTATTCTAAATTAAAGTTACTCATAGCCTGATTTTAATCTGATATATATATATATATGTATATATAAATTCTGACTATGAGTAATTTCTTTAATTAAAAAATATATATTTGTGAAAAATAAATAAAATAAAATAAATATTTGTATATATACATATACAAAGAGAGTTGCATTTTAAGGTTTGGTAGGGTGCCGGTTACTGTCTTCAAAACTACAAGGGGAGTTTAGGGGAGTTTGTAATTCTAAGTGAAGTAAGCCAGAAAGAGAAAGAAAAATAGCAAATACCATATCATGTCACTCATTTGTGGAATCTTATAAAAAAAAAAAAAAAGACACAAATGAACTTATTTACAAAACAGACACAGACTCACAGACATAGAAAACAAACTCTTGGTTACCAGGGGGAAAGGTATTGGGAAAGGATAAATTGGGAGTTCGAGATTTGCAGATAGTAACTATTGTATATAAAATAGATAAACAATGAGTTTCTACTGTAGCGCACAGGGAACTATACTCAATATCTTACAGTAATCAATAATGAAAAAGAATATGAAAATGAATATATTTTTGTACATGTATGACTGAAACATTATGTTGTACACCAAACATTGACACCACATTGTAAACTGACTAAAGTTCAATAAATTTTTTAAAATAAAAATAAAAAATAACTGATATCATACATTCAAAAACAAGCAAAGAAAACAAAACAAACCAAAAACTATGAGGAACATGGTGGGGGCTGACCCAGCCACTCAGGAAGCAAGAGTAATTATTCCCATTTTTCAGATGAGGAAGACTGAGGCCCTCTGGAAGTACAGAGCACAGTCCTTGCACCCTCTGCCCCCAGGTGCTCCATGCAGGTGCCACAGGATGGAGAGGACGTTGCTGCCCAACCCTGGTACCACGGACCCCTGTCCCGCCAGGTACCGCTGCCCCCTGCAGGGCCTCAGGACCATCTGATGGGGAGTCTCTCCCACCTTCGACTTACTGGGGACTCCTGGGTCCCAGATAAGGGACTTACAGTCCAAGTCTATGGGAAGAGGGAGCTGGGGGGCTGGGGACTATCTTGAAGCTTCACATGTGTGGCATGTCACTTCTTATATTTAAGCAATCACTTCCTTTGGGATGCTGTTGAGGATGGGGATAGAGATTAAAAAGGGTCCTAATGACCCCTCAAACCACCCCGTGGCTCAGTCCCTCTCTCTCTCTGGATCCCAGGCACCTGTGACCACCAGGGCCCCATCTGCCTCTCAACCCAAGGCTCCTCACCCTCAAATCCAACTGAGGTATCACCTTCAGGAGTCCCAGGACCCTGAGCATCCAATCAAATCGTGAGAAGCAGTGTAGCTTAGAGGTTAAAATCCCACACTTTAGTGCCAGACATCCTGGGTTCAAACCCTAGCCCTATGACTTACATTGGGTATGAACTAGGGCAAGGTATTTGAAGTCTCTGGACCTCGGTTTGCCCATCTGTAAAATGGGCATAATGGGCCCTACCTCTTAACCTTGGTAAAGGATGAAGTGAGTTGATATGTTTTACACCTAAAACAGTGTCTGGCATATTATAAAGGCTGTGGCCCTCAGCCCCTATTTTCACACCAGCCACCATTGCTGGCAGAAGATTGCTGGAGCCTTTTTATAAAGGCGGACTTCTAGGTCACAGTCTGTTTGGAAGGATCCAGCTAATAGCTTTCCTTGAAGCCACGTTTGCATCACAAGCCCAGTGCACGTCCTCAGGTTGGAAGTCTCATTAGTCAGTGTCAACTAGTGGCTGCAACAAACATTCTCAAGATGTTACCGGCCAAACTTGTTCACCATTTAAGGGCTAGTTCATGTCACAGTCCAAGGTTGTTGAGGAGTGGGGATGGAAAGCTCCAAAGTGTGTCAGACCCAAGCCCTTTCCATTTTGTGGCTCCGCCATCCTCCAGGGCTCTGGGGACATCAGTAGACCTATAGGGGATAGAGCCTGTAGGATTGTGCAGGAGGGTTTTACGAGCCAGGTCTGGACATCCCCCAGAGCACTTCTCATACCATAGCCAGATCTTGTCGCATGATGACCCTAACTGCAAGAGAGCCTGGGAGATGTAGTCCAGAGGCATGCCCATGAGAAAAGGGGAAATGGTTTGCCACAAAGCTACTCAGTGTCTGGGTTGGCTTTTCTTGGGTGGGTGGGTGGTGATGGGGAGTCACCATTAACTGCTGATACGGGCTCATGCTTCAAACCCCTGCCCCTTACCTCCTACCCCCAGAAGGCTGAGGCCCTTCTCCAGCAAGATGGTGACTTCTTAGTTCGTGCGTCTGGGTCCCGTGGGGGCCACCCCGTGATCTCCTGCCGCTGGCGGGGCTCAGTCCTACACTTCGAAGTGCTCCGTGTGGCCCTGCGTCCCCGGCCAGGCCGGCCCAGAGCCCTCTTTCAGCTGGAGGATGAGCGTTTCCCAAGCCTGCCTGCCCTGGTTCACAGCTATGTGACCGGCCAGCGTCCACTGTCCCAGCTCACGGGGGCTGTGGCCTCCAGGCCGGTGACATGGCAAGGACCTATTCGACGCAGTTTTAGTGAGGACACCCTTCCAGATAGCCCAGCTCGGACAGAGCTGCTCAGGTACTCAGTCATAGGCTCCCTATCTCCCGGACGACACCAAACACCCCAGGGTGCTCCCCTTCGGCATTATGCGCTATTGACATCTGAGGCCAGATTACTCTCGGCTGTGAAGGGCTGTTCTGTGCATTGTAGGATGTTGAGCAGCATCCCTGGCCTCCACCCACTAGATGCCAGCAGCATCCTCTTTACCCCACCTCCCAGTTATAATGACCAAAAATGTCTCCTGATGTTGTCAAGTGTCCCCTGGGGGGGATCACATACCCTGGTTGGGATCCACTGGTCCTGAGTGACTGGATGTAGGGTTTTCTGGGCATTGGTGGGGGCTGCTCTGCTTGGAGTAGGACTACACACCCCCCATCTCTATCCCCCCAGGGCTAGGAAGTGGAGTGACAGTCAGCCTGCAGGTTTGGAGCAGGTGGGACGGACAGAAGACCACCCTGGACCAGGTAAGGGTCTATCAGGACAGCACATAGCTCAGATTGCTCTGCCATGCACTACCCAAGCGACCTTGGGCAGGTGACTTAGCTTTTTTGAAAAAAGGGATGATGATGCTTCAATATTCTCATGGTGATTAAAAACACACAAGAACTTTGGAGATGCTTAAAAATGTGGGTTTATGATTATTCCAAGATCCTCTGTGCTGACCACGGCTGACTGCTCTAAAAACTCCTCTTACTTCCCCTCTTCACTCGTCACACAGTCTTCCTTTCAGTTGCTGGAACTTTCCAAATTTGTTGCTGCCTCAGGGCCTTTGCACTTGCTCTTCTCACCATTGGAAAACCCATTCCCAACTCATCTAATGTGAGTTCCTCAAAGCAGCTGACCTTGACCATCTACATAAATGAAGGGTCCCCTCATTCCCTGACTGCTTTATCTGCCCTGCCCAACCTCCCCAATTCAACACGAGTCCTCATTGTGTGCCAGGCACTGTACTCAGTACTGAGATACATCAATGAACAAGAAAGGCAGATTCCTGCTTGAGTGGAGCCAACATCCTCCTCTTAAAGGAAGGACCATGAACAACAAAAATAAGTCAATTATGTAAGTTCAGGGGTAAAATTAAAAGCAGAACAGAGTAAGGAGTGTGGGGATGGGAGTGAGTATTACAATTTTAAGTGGTAGTTAGGAAAAGCCCCACGGAGAAAGATTTGAAGGAGGTGAGGGAGGGAACAATTAGAAAAGTGGGAGTTAGAGTGGCCCATGTGGAAGGAACAGCCAGTGCAAAGGTCCTGGGGCCAGGACCAGAGTTTGAACTGTTCATTGAAGCAAAAGGAGATGAGTGTAGCAGCAGCAGTGGGAATGAGAGGGAAGTCAGAGAGATGAGGCTCAGATGGTGAGGGCTTTGGGCGCTAATGTGAGGACTTGTGGCTCTTATTCAGGGTGAACTGGGAATCATGGGAAGGTTTTAAACCCCTATAACAGGGTAAACTTAAATGCGTCATAAATACAGAGTCTCACCCCAAGTCTGGGTGCAGCTTTAAATTCCAATAACCTCAGAAGTGAATATGTCATGACCTTAACAAAAGTCATCATTCAAAAGTTTATGATAAATTCCATTTCTTTGATGCTTACATAGTTTTATGAATTTTGAATGATTTATTTTTTATTTTAATTGTGTATGGTCAATACTTCCCATCTTCCATCGGAGGAGCAAAAACAAAGAATTCAAATTTAAAATTTGAGAGTATAGCTCAGTGCTTAGAGTACATGCTTAGCATGCACAAGGTCCTGGTTCAATCCCCAGTACCTCCATTAAAATAACCAACTAAACAAAGAAATTTAATTACCCCCCCACACACACAGGAAAATAAATAATAAAATAAATAAAATGTACTATTCAGAATTCACATAACTCCAGACATATCAGAGAAAGCTAATTTTTAAACCGTTGATAAGTGCATAGCATTTATGTTGATGAAGTTATTCAAGTTCAAAGCCACACCAAGATGGGTTGGGATAACTGGTTACTGGCTGAATGAGTGGTGGTTGCCCTTGAAGCACCCCCCTTCTACCCAGCTGTCTTCTATGTGTACCTCTCTCACCTCCTC
The DNA here is from genome assembly GCF_048773025.1 of Camelus bactrianus. Taxonomy (NCBI): domain Eukaryota; kingdom Metazoa; phylum Chordata; class Mammalia; order Artiodactyla; family Camelidae; genus Camelus; species Camelus bactrianus. Next base: position 27,445,167 of record NC_133560.1, read on the forward strand.
TTGTATGACCCCTCAGGAGCCTCCACCGTGCCCGCATCTGCCCTACCCCGGACAGGTAGTGACCCCGTGTTACTAAAGACCCCGGTTTCCATGGGGTCCATTCCTGACAGCCTCAGGGCCTCCGATGGGCAGCTTCACGCCAAGGGACCAACCAAGCCACCTCGAACACCCTCACTGATGCTGCCTGATGCCTCTGGACGCCCCCCTACATACTGTGAGCTGGTGCCCCGAGTGCCCAAGGTCCAGGGAACAGCCCCTGGCCACAGCTGCCCAGAGCCAGAGGTGCCATGGTGGGAGGCTGAGGAGGATGAGGAAGAGGAGGAGAACGGATGTTTTGCAAGACCACAGGCTGAGGTTTCTTTGAGCCCCCTTGACAAGCCCTCCTGCCTGCTGGGCCCCCAGAATCGGCCTCTGGAACCTGAGGTCCTGCGTACTCTCCGAGGCCTGTTCCTGGAGCACCATTCTGAGAGTACCGCCCTCCACTTGCTATTGGTGGACTGCCAGGTGGGTTACTTACCGGGTTCTCTCTGCCAGGCACTGTCTGAAGCCAGGGCCAGGCCCAACTCCATCTCACACCCACATACTCACCCTGCTCACTTTCCTTCCCTACTCTTACCCCTGCCCCTCATGGCCAGGCGACAGGCCTCCTGGGAGTGACCAGGGCTCAGCGGCGTGCCATGGGGGTCGCCTCCGGCCTGGAGCTGCTCACACTTCCCCATGGGCATCGTTTGAGGTTGGAACTGCTGGAGAGGTGAGCCAGCCACCTGGGATCCCCTAGGATCCCCAAACCTCCCACCACCACCACCACCACCACCATTCACGCCCCCCACCCAGGGAGGAGGGGCATGGGCAATGCCACCCACTGTCCCGTCTCACCCCACCTTGCAAACCTCTCCACTGCCCCCAGACCTTTGCCCTCCGCCTCTACAGGCACGAGGCGCTGATGTTGGCGGGGGCGCTGGCTGTGCTGGGCTGCGCAGGGCCTCTGGAGGAACGCGCGGCCGCCCTAAAAGGCCTGGTGGAACTGGCCCTGGCGCTGCGGCCAGGGGCAGCGGGGGACCTGCCCGGACTGGCCGCTGTCATGGGCGCCTTGCTCCTGCCCCAGGTGCGTGGGAAGCCCTAGAACAAGGAGGAGCCAGAGTCTGAGTGATGGGGAAGAGTGGAGAGGAAGCGTTCTCAGGTCTGTTCCTTCCTCCAGGTGTCGCGATTGGAACGCACGTGGCGCCAGCTCCGAAGGAGCCACACCGAGGCTGCGCTGGCCTTCGAGCAGGAGCTGAAACCGCTGTTGCGGGCGCTGGATGAGGGAGCCGGTGAGTGGCATCTTTAGATGAGTGGTAACTCTCATCAGAACCCTAGTCCAGTCTTAGGCCCTGCCGGGGACTTGGGTCCTCGCCCCTGCTTCTCCCCTAGGCTCCGCCCCTTGCCCTAGGCCGGGGCCCTGACTCAGACCCAGCTCTGTGCTAGGCTCTGGCCTCTGGGTCTCTGGCCAAACCCCTCCCCTTGCTTCTGTTCTAGGCTCCACCTTGGCCCTACGTTCCGCCAGATGTTTCGGCCCTAGGCCCCGCCCCTTAAGCAAGGCTCCGCCTTCCTCGCCCTAGCCCTCGCCCTCTGTACGGGACTGGGTCCAGGACTCAATCCCCAGGTCCCGCCCTCACTCTGTCCTGGGCTCCGCCCCTTCCCTAGGCCCCTCCCTTACCCCCCTTCCCGTCCTGGGCTGGGCTCAAGCCTCTATTTGACCCAAACCCCACCCGTTGCTTCTGTCCTAGTGTGCTCTCGGCCCAATGTTTGTCGCACCGTCTTCTCCCTAGGACCCGCCCTCTGCCCTAAGCCCAGCCCAGACCCTTCCCCCAACAGGACCCTGCGACCCGGGCGAGGTGACGCTGCCGCACGTGGCACCCGCGGTGCGCGTGCTGGAGGGCGAGGAACTCCCGGGGCCCTTGGATGAGAGCTGCGAGCGGCTGCTGCGCACCCTGCACGGGGCGCGTCAGATGGCCCAGGACGCGCCCAGATTTCGCGAGACAGCGGCCCGGCGCCTGCGAGGTGAGCGCCCTCTCTGCACCTGGCTGCCAGAGATGCCGACTTTAGAAACAACCTGCGTGCTCTAACCGGGTGCCCCCAAACCCCTCCAGGCTAGGGACTAGAGCCTCCCATCATGCCTCCCAGAGACCTTCCTGAACTGGGAGGCCCCACCCCGGGGGGTTCTCACCCCATCTCGGGGGTTCTCACCTCAAGGACCCTGCAATCTGTGGTGCTGACAGTAAGAGTGCCCTCCGCCCCGAAAGTGCGGTCCAGCCCCCCAGAGCCACGCCCACGGGGCCCCACTAGCACTCTCCCACCTCTGGGAAGGCTCTGCCCCCAGAGGATCTCAATTAATGACCAGCTCCCTCCAAAATGACTCGGTCCTTCAACCTGGTAGAACAGAGACCCCACTGGGGTCGGAGCCACACCTCCCTCCTTGGTCCTGGGGCAGCCCAGCCTCCAGAGGCCCCCACCTGGGTCATTCCTGCCTTTGTCTGTGACCTTAGCACTCCTCTCCTTCCAACGTGGCCCCACCTCCCTGCCAACTTGCCACGCAGGGCAGCGCAGACCCCACATTACACACACACAGACACACCCGTGGCTCCATCTAAAGGCACGACCCCTAAAGCGGGGCCCCCAGATCTTCACCTGGAGCAGACTGCCCCATGCACCCCAGGAGAGCCCGCTTTCACGGAGCCCCTCAGCCACCTGCACCCGGACCCCTACTCCTACAGAGACCCTGGGGCCCCCTCCTTGCTAACCCTGCCCAGTTATCCAGAGAACCTGGGGCAGAGTCCCTCCTGGCTCCCGCAGGGTCAAAGTCCCTAAGGGGCAAGGCAGGGGCCTGGGCCCCGCCCCTAGCCTACCTGGCCCCTCCTCCAGGATTCCGGCCCAACCCGGAGCTGAGAGAGGCCCTGACAACCAGTTTCTTGCGGAGGCTGCTCTGGGGGAGCCGAGGGGCTGAGGCACCGCGGGCCACACGTCTGGAGAAGTTCCAGCGCGTTCTCAGTGTCCTGTCGCAGCGCCTGGAGCCTGAGCATTGAAAGCACAGACCCCCTTCTTCACGCTAGGATACCCAGGCTTCTGGGGATCCCCAACAGGGACCAACGAAGCCACCCCAGATTCCTCACAAGGCCAGATGCAGCGGGGACATACATCCTGCCTCACAGAAGGGAGGGGACCTGGTTTGCAAGAACCTACCATGCCCTAAAAATGCACATGGATCCTCAGGGACAGACGTCTCCTCCCCAACGCTGGAAGACCCCTGACGTCTAGAGATTCTGGACGCCCTCTCCCAGCCCCTATGCCTGCAATCCCCCCCCCCCACCAAATGGTGAACATGTGGCTTTTAATATTAAAGAGAACTTGAAGATCTATAAGAGACTGGAGTTCAAATACATTTTAAAAGCTGTGTGACTTCCAGCAGATTGCTTGACCTCTCTGTGCCTGCCTTCAACATAAAAAGTGAGACTGTACTTTCCAGGGGTTGTCATGGGGATGAAAGCTCCATGCTTGAATGAGATCATGGGTGGAGCATGCCTGGCACACAGTAGGTATTCAAAAGGTGCTTCCTGTTCCCGGTAAGCTGTGATGAACACCAAAGGGATGTCATCGGGCACCCGCCTCCCTTTTGGCATCAGAGAAGAGGTAAGGTTGGTACAAGGTGTACCCAAGTTCACCTCCCCTTCCTCCCCTGTGTGACCCAGAAGGAGGGTGGTGTTTGATCATCCAGTCCCAATATCCGGATCTCCCATTAAGGCTCAGACAGCAGGAGCTTTCCATAATTTTTTTATATAAAACAAAATGGCCCCAGCCAAGAGGCAGGAAGAAAAGATTTGAAACATGAGTATGTACATCGATGGTGGAAGGCACAGCGGGGTCCATCCGGGGTGAGGAGTGGGGTGGGGGGGGCAGCAGGTTACACAGGTCTCAGCCGAAGCCACGGGGGCAGAAATAAAGTGCGTAGGTCCTGGGGCCCCCCACGGCCCAGAAGCAGCAGCCAACAGCCCTCCTCTTCCCGCCTCTGGCAGGGTTCAGTTGAGCGTGACACGGAGGTAGGAGGTGGGCACGTAACCTTCATCTCCCTGTTTCCGCCTGACCCGGGTCCAGCCATCGCCTTTGTCCTCTTCCATGAGACTAAGGTCTTCGCCCTCCGCCATGGAGATGGTACCCTCGCTGGACCCTGTGACATGGGGTGGTGGTGGGCTCAGGTCTGCTTTAGGCGAATCTAGCCATAAAGACGGCCCCCCAAGCCACTGATGTGCCACGTGGGCTGTCCTTACCTTCAAAGTGGTAGATGGCCACACAGTGACCTATGGGGGATGCAGGTTCCTCCTCAAAATCCTCATCGAACTCTGTGTAGATGGGAGCATCCTGACCCTCCTCTGAGGGGGGTTCTTCAGAGCTGGTTGGAGAGGGCAAAACAGATGAGGACAGCCCTCCTCCGCCCCGGCCCCTGGGCAGACTCAGACTCGCCTCCCTGCTCACCTCTCCTTGTTACGCTGTGATCCGCTGTTGCTGCTGCTGCTGCTGCTGTCTGGGGGGGCGCTGGCTGGGGGGTCTGGAGGCCGAGCATGCCGGCCCAGAGTGTCCCCCCGGTTGCTTAGGACCCGGCTCTCAGCTTCCGCCAGCCAAGTCTGAGAGGAGGGGACCACACGGTCAGTTCCAGGGCAGGGCTCCAGGGTCAGCCCGCTCTGGGCCCGGGAGGTTTCCTGAGATCACCCATGCACACCCAAGGCTGTGATGAGAAACAGCTGGAGTCCCCCCACAACACCTCCCTGTCCCCCCTACCCCCCCCCCGGGGAAGTGACTCAGCCAGGCCCGCTGGCCCCCACCCCTCCCCAGGGTCTTCCCTGACCTCATACTTCTGCACTTCCAACTTCAGTCGTTCAATGTTGTTCAGGGTTTCTGTGATCCGGGGTTCCAAGCTGGCTGGGTCCCCCATCTGGGGTGTCTTCTCATATACATCCTTCATTTTCTTCAGGGCTTCCCTAGGACAAAGCAGACAGAGGAGAAAGAATCCCATGTGATTTAACAAGCCAAAACACATGGGCTTGGCTCCCAGGAGCTCAGCCAGGGCTTTCTAGCCTGGCTTCCAATCCCACTGTGGGCCATTTCTGAGTTGTGTGAGTTTGAGTTAAGTTACTGAAACTTTGTCTCAGGATGCTTGCCTTAAAAAATGAGAATATATCTGTATATCTCGTGGGAGCTGTTGTAAAGATTAGAACAGTGCCTTTAGTTATTCAGATGTATCTTGAGTGACTACTGTGTGCCAAGAACCCATTCTAGGCATTAGAGACACCGTACTAACAGGTCAATCGTGATCCTACCTCTGCTCAAAAGTTCTTAGGAAAACAGGAATCCTAATGATGCAAGAAAGATGTTTGGAATAGTGCCTGGCACACAATAACCTTCTGTAGATGCTAGGCGTTATTGCCACTCGTCCCTAGGCCGGATCTTCTCCGTGTCTACATAGACAGATAGGAACAGCTACAAGCACAGACCTTTGGAGTACGTCAAACCTGGGTTCAGTTTCTTTCCAGTCCTAACACCTCATGCATAGTACAGATGAGAAAACGGAGGTCTGGAAACAGCTAGAATTCAAAGCCAGTCTGTCTCAACTCTAGAGCACTCATCCATAACTCACACCCCATGAAAACTCAGGAACTCTAGAGTTCTGAATAGAACTTTACATCCATAAAAGCTGTTTTGTACAAGAGGTTCTGTGAAAATGGCAAGATATAATTTGGCTGCCTGTCTGCAAGTGGCAACCGTCATTCTTATTATGTAAGAGGACTGGGAAGAGAATCTTGTTGCTTGGAAAGAGTGAGTAAAAGATTGTCTTTTTTTTAATCTGGCAGGGTTTTTTTTTTTTTTATTGTTAGTGTTTTGAGTTATTAAATGAATAACCATATGCTTTTTTTTCCCCCTTTGAGCTGATTAACATACTGAATCAGACTGGTAGATTTTTAGATATTGAACCATCTTTGCATGACAGCGATAACCTCCGACTTATCATGTTTTTTTTGGTTTGTTTGTTTTGGTCTTTTATTCTTATTTTTTTCTTATGGTAAAATATACATAATATAAAATTTCCCATTTGAGCTATTTTTAAGTGTACAGTTCCATGGCATTAAACTAATTTGTGTTGTGCAATCACTAGTACCCACGTGATATATTATTTTTTAATACACCATTGGACTTGCTTGGCTAGGATTTTGCATCTAAGATCATAAGTAAAGGAAAGTAAACCCATCATTTGACTTTCTTGAAGTCTTGCTAGCTCAATTTTGGAATCAAGATTCCACCTGCCTCCTAAACAGGCTAGCAGCTCTCACTCTTTTTTCTGTTTGCTGGAATGACTTGTGTAAGATGGGACATAACTATTTCTCCTAAGTGGGGTAGGAATCACCTATAAATCCATCACGGCCTGGGGCTTACTGGGGAGATCTTCGAGGACCATTTCAACATAATTCATTTGTAATTTTTGCTTTGTTCCTGACCTGCCCACCACCTCTCCTTACCTCTGGTCGACTTCCTTCTGTAGTTCACGGTTCCGTTCTTCCAGCTGCTGCTGAAGCCGCTTTCTCTGCTGCTCTGGGGGCAAGTGGCTGAAATCCTCAGTCACCACTGTCTGCAAGGTGGAAGAGGACTGAGTTTGGGATCACAGAGTCTGAGCTTCCAGGCTCTAAGACACTCCTAAGACACTCCAAGTCCACCTTCCTTCCCACCCAAGGTTCTTGGGGGGCAAGGCCATGCACAGAGCAAAGCAGGTCCAGGTGGGGCAATGGGAGGAGGGGGCCCAGCCAGCGGCAGGAAGCGAGCCCAGGGTCCCGCCACCCGGCGGCTGGGCGGGCTGGGGCCGCCCCCTCCTCCCCCCCAGAGGCCTCACTTACCCCACGGCTGCCTCGAAGGCTGCGGAAGGATGCTAGCCGGGGTTTGACCGACTTACTGATCTCACTCAGTATGGCCAAGGGGTCGAGGCCGGAGCGGGGGGACGGGGGTCCATTAGGTAATGCTGATGGCAGGGGGCCCCCCAGGGGGGAGAGGGGTGGGGGGCGTGGCTACCGGCGGGGGCCAGGAAGGGCACAGGTCAGGAAGTGGGGGAAGATGTAGTGAACAAGGACGGATGAACGGACGAATGGTGGACGCAATAAAGAAAAAGGACAAAAAAACCAAATGGAGAAAAGACAAAAAAAAAAAAAAAAAGTAAGAAAACCACAACTCAAGATGCACAATCACACACAGAAAATACATGCAAAGAGCAACACAAAAATCTGGGTGGTGGCAGGAGTGCATTAGATTGTGAGCCAGAAGTCCAGACCCCTCCCTCCCCACGGATCTCCCACGTCCCTTGCATCCTATACCTGGTACTTAGAACAGGGGGCTTGGGGGCGCAGGGAGGCCCATGTTTCTGCTCCCCCCTGGCTTTCTGGGCTCACAGTCTAGAAGGTGGAGGGAGAGGCATGCAGGAGTCAAGGTCTCAGACAAATATGGGGCCATCAAGGTCAAGGACAAGCTCAGAGAAGAGTCAAAGGCATGAAATACCAGAAGGGTCACAGCTGGGGTTTAAGCTGGGGGATTTCATCTATAAACTGAAAAGAGGTATCAAAGTATATGTCACAAGGGATCAAAAGTATAAAACAGGAGTCAAAGGTATAAACAAAGTGGGGAGGAGAGTAGTTCAAAGGTATAAGCCAGGGGTGTTCAGGTATGTGACTGACGTTGAAAGCCAAAAATCCCAGGAAAAAACAGCCTGAGGTTGGGGGGCCCAGAGACCCATCGGAGGATTGGAGAGACTCAGGGCAGGCCCTGGGACTGGTGACCCAAGCCCTCACCCAGCCCCAAATCCCACAGGCAGGCCTTCGCCCAGCATCCTGAGAAGCAGCAGACAGACGCCACAGGCCCCCCTCCTCGCCACCCACCCCTCAGCCTCGGGGGACTCCCAGGCCAATCGCCCGGCCGCCTTCCTTCCCTCCAGCCTGGGCCAGCAGCCAAGAGGAAAATTCCTGCCCGGGACTCAGCGTTCCGGCAGCTGGGGCTGACTCAGTGGGGGCCCCTGCTGTCCCCACTCACGTTCATCCCCTCCACCCCAAGGGCCCCGGCTCCCACCTTGTTCTTCTTGCCGAAGGGCCAGCGCTTAGCACGGCTGCGGCCCGGGCCTCGGAGCTCGGGCCGCCCATCTGAGGGGGTGCCCAGGCTGCTATCTGAGGGCGCTCGGTTCATGGGCTGGCTGAAGTCTTCAAATTCCACGTCGCCAGGGCGGGCGAAGCCAGATTTGTGCAGTTCAATGAGGACCTGGGAGTCCTGTGGGAGTGGGTGGGAGAGGGCAGTCAGGGGCAAGACTGGGTGTCCAGCCTTCCGGCTCCTCCTCCTTCTGCCCACCAAGCGGTCCACTTGCCCGGGACCAGGCACCTACATTCTTGGCATCCACAGCGTCTGCAGCTACCTTCATGCCCTCCAAACACTTGGCAATGATGGGCACCACCTGCAGCTCAGCCTCTGACAGGAGCCCGTACCCAGCCCCCAGGTGGGTGGCCCGGCGCTCATCCATGTCCTGAAGCTTCTATAGGGACAGGGGCGGGGGAGTTCTCAGGGGTGCTGGTGGGGGTGCGGTGGCAGAGTGATTCACTCCACAAGCATGATGGAGAGCCACTCTGGCCCCCAGCCCCAGCCCCAAGCCCAGGCTGGCGGGGAAAACACAGAGATTTCTGGGTCAATGTCATACAGGGCCATTTCAGGGGGGACTTTGAGGACCTCCCCTTCTTGCCCAGGGAGGCTTCTTAAAGGAGGTGAAAATGGAGTCAGGGATTGGAAGAAAAAGCAGACCCCGCACAGATACTGCCAGTCCCAGGCTTGGGACAGAAGCTGAAACAGAAGTGGGGAAATTCAAGACCTTTGAAGAGGGGTTGTTAGAGCTGAGGTCTGAAAGAGAGGACAGGAGTTTCAAAAGAAAAGAAAGACCCCTCTGGCAAAAAGAACAGCTTGAGTAAAAGTAGAGCTCACCGTGATTATTTGTTTCTAATTTCCTTTCAATTCAGAGATTAGGGCATTATAGCTGGGGTTTTTAACAAATGTGTAGGAGTTCGTTAACTGTGTGTCGTCAGGCTGGAGGTTTGAAGCACTCACATCAAATATCTGGGGCATCTGGGAAAAGTAGAAGTGAGCCTGGTCTCGGTTGAACCGCTGCAGTTGGGCTGCGTACTCATTTTTGCTTTCTTCTGCCATGTGACTCCGAAGGTGGGCTTGCTGCTTGGCCTGAGGAATATGGAGGCGGGGGTCACTGCCAGGTCTTGGCCCTGCCCAACCCTGACCCCCAAGCCTGTCTCAGACCACACCAGCACCTTCTCCACATCAGCCTTGGTGGCGTTGATATCCTGGTCCAGCCGCTCGGCGGTCTGGGCTGCCTTCTCGGCCTCCCGGCAGTCCCGCTCAAACTTCCGCTTACTCTGTGTTGGGGACAGAACCAGCATGAAGGAGCCGCCAACCAAGGTTTCAGGGACTGGCGGGACATCACCCAGCAAGTGGGGGTGGGGGCAACAGGCAGGTTGGAAACCCACAGAGGAGGAGGGGTCTGGGCCAGACAAAGAGGGTATCTCAGTGGATCAGCAACCCTCAGCCCGCTCCTCAGGACCAGAGCCACCCTTCTCCACACCCACAAACTCACATTCTCCAGCTGTTTGAAGCCACCTTCCAGCTGCTGCTGGGCCCGACGGCCTTCTTGGAAGTGCTGTGGAAAGAGGACAGATAAGGTTCACCCCAGTTGCAGGGGCCCTCGGGAAGTCCCAGGGAGGGGATCACCCACCATCTTTCTCTCCTGCTTCATCTCCTGTGAGTACTTGGCCAGCTCGAGACACACACGGACACTGAGGTTCTCAGCCACCAGCTCCCGCTGACCAGCAAAATCATTCACCTCCTGGAGAATCTGCACGAAGGACTGTTGTTGGCTGAACCTTTGGGGTGGGGGGAGTGGAGGAGGCACGGGCTGAGGGTCAGGGTCCCTGGAGCCAGATGCCCCAGGACCCACCTCCATTTGAGAAAGGGTAAGCCCCAAGACATTGACCCCAGAAGCAATGATACATTCTGGTCCACAATCCTTATTGCCAACCTTTGAGTGAGACACAGAACTCAGAATTTTGGGGGTTTTAAAAAGCGAATAAGATGCTTATACCATCTTTTATGCATCACCCTAGTGGTGTCAGCGGCAGCATTTTGTAACCAAACACTCTAAGTATTTTTGCAGTGGGAAGTATTGACATTCACGCTCAGTAGGATAAAAAAGCAAGACTGTAACTGTAATTAATTAACATTAAGTCAGTTCGGGCCTCCAAACAAGTTACCAGAAAAACTTAATTTCTAGAGCTTTTTGAATGCTGGAACCGGGGACCTAGAATAAAGTGAAATGGGCTGGGCATTGTTGTAACACATCTTATGCTTCGCATGAGCCCCTACAAGGCCGTCATCATCATCATCATTCCTGATTCACAGGTGAGGAAAACAGAGGCACAAAAACTCCGTCACTTGCCCAGGGTCACTCATTGAGTAACTGCTGGAGCCTCTCCCATTTAATAGGGGAGGAAAATGGAGGCGGAGAGCTTGAGTAAACTGGATAAAGCAGTCGGGCTAGAAAGTAGTGGATTTAAAGCTCCAACCCAAGTAATACGGTTCCTGCATCCAAGCTCAGATCTCTAGGTGGACTTGAGGTGAGAGGTGGGGGACCGGTTTGGGTTTGGGTGGTCCAGCTTGAGGGAGAGGAAGTGGGTCCAACACCCTCTACCCTCCCAAATTTAGCCCTGCAGCCCCTTCATTCTTACTTGGATTCAGGGTCATCTTTGGTAGGTCTCTTGGGCAGATATTTTTTCACCAAGCTCCTACAGAGAGAGGCAGGAAGGCTGAGCCCCCAGCCCTCCAACCGCTCCCCCTAACCCAAGGGCGCGCCCACCCTAGGGTCTCACCGCAACTGCTTTGCATAAGCCTGCTCCACCTCGGTCCGCTCTTTCACGAACTTCACGTATCTGTCCAACAGGTCCAGTCCCCATTGCGTGTGCCGCTCAAGCACCTCAAACTGATCCTAGCGGGGGATTGAGAGGACTAGGGTCAAGATCCTGCGACCCCACAGCCCGCCGACCAGGCGCAGGGGAGCCTCAAGGCTCCGAGCTCCAAGAAGGAGTGGCTTCCCGGCCCCGCCCCGGAGCGGCGCGGGGGGAGGCAGGAAACCGGCGGGAACCCCCTCCCCTTCCCGGGAAGGACCAGGGAACAGGGGCGGGGCCCCAGCCGGACTACAGGGTCCCCTCTCCCGACGGCCAAGAGGGGTGTGGAATGGGGCAAGGCCACACCCCCTGCCTCAGCTCCCCTAATCCCCCCCAGATTCTGGAAAATCCGGCCGGCCCGGCGTGAGTCAGGGCCAGAGGGGCAGGGTTCCCCGAAGCTTGGGGGGCCCCAGAATGGCCAGAGGGCAGGCACCAGGTTCCCCCGGTCGCCATGCTTCCCTGGATCCCCTGAGGGGGCATTCAGATCCGCTCATTGACTCCACTGCACCTCCAAAAGAAATCCCAGAGTTGGGGTGGGGGGCGATCTAGTTACCCCGGGGCACCCAGGAACCCAGGAGTGTCACCGCCCCCCAGAAAGAGGAGGAATTAGAGGTCCCGGTTTGGATAGGTGAATTCCTGGGGCTTCCACAGCAGAGGTTAAAGGCGGCCTGGTGGCGGCCCCTCCCAGGGCCTGGGGCGGATGGCGGGAGGGGGCTGAGGCCGAGCCCCGCAGCCCCCTCCCCCCTACAGCGTCCCCAAGCCCCTAATTGTTGATTAGAGGCGACGAAAGGGAGGTCAGGACTTCCAGGTCCCACGTGGGTTTGAAAGTAGCCAGAGGGTCCCCTCCCCCGCCCCAGCCGGACAGGCGGACGGCGGGCAGGGACCCAGGGGCCGTAAGATAAGCCGCCGGCCCAGACCAGGGTGCTCAAAATAGGTGACCTCTCCCGGCCGCCCCGGCCTGATCCCAGGGCTTCTTCTGCCCTCCTCACTCTGAACCCCTTACCTCAGTTTCCCTACTCCACTCCTGCAAGGTCCCCCTCCGCTCCCAGGCGTCCCGAAACGCCCTGGGAAACTCCGAATGGGGGCGGAGAGCGGGGATTCCGGGGATCGGTGGAAGAGAAAGAGAAGAGCCCCCGCTAGGGTACTGCAGGGGCAAAGTGGGGGTCTAGACTCCAGGAAGAGAAAAACTTGGAGCCAGGCCAATCGGACTCACCCACAGTTCGGTGCCCCAATCCATGCTGCTCCCGCCGATGCAGACGTCGCCGCACCCGGTCCCCGCCGCCCGCCGCCCTCCGAGGGGAGACTCAGCCCAGGGCGGTGAGCCGGGCCCCGCCCCGCTCAGGCCCCGCCCACTCCAGTCTCAGTCACGCCCCATAGACTCTGCCACGCCCCCGCCCGCGCGGAGTCACTGCACAGCCCCCTGAAGGTGGGGCCCCCAAAGAGGCGGGGCTCAACGGACGCCCCGCCCCCTCTTAAAGAAACGTCGCCACCCGACGCCGCTGGACAGACTCCTTAAAGGACCCCCACCCATTTTCCAAATCCCCTGAAACCCTCTTGTCCTCCCCACCCCTGCTCCTCCCCGGACTGTTTTTCCTTTCCTCTTTCCTATCAACTATTCCTTAAAGTGCCAAGACAATAAAATCCCAACTCAAGAGGTCCTTCCCCCACCCCGTCGCAGGGAGAACCTGAGGTCACCCGGCTCTTGCGGGCCGGCCCGGCTCCAGACGTCTACGGTCGTCCCACTAATGGTCTGGTCCCTCCGGCCACAGGGCGGATGGGAGGACTTCGATCCTGCCCAGGACGCGCCTCCGCCAAGGCTGGGTCCATTAGTGCCCCCACCGCATCCTGCTTCCCTCCCTAAAGTCTGCTCTGGGAAACTGAGGACAGGCCGTCCTTGGGGCGCCGGGCCCAGGCCTTTCCCCGGCTTCCGTCCAGTTCGTGCTTGCACCTGCCCATTTTCCAGTTGCATCCATTAAGGCCAAATCAGGTTTAATTGTCTGCACCGACCCTGGGATTCCGACTCCGACCCCAACGACCCCCGCCCCTCCTCCCACACTCGAGCCCTGGTGTTTTGAAAGTCTGTCACCTCCCTCATAAAAGTCTGTTCACACCTTGTTAATCCCTTTGAGGCACTGGGATGAAAGGGGAGAGATCCCGGCAGCAACTGCCTTCATCTTCTCCCGCCTTTGGTTCTTCTCTTTGGCTACTGAGGTGACAGTTGCCCTGCTGGGGCTGGGGGTTCCGGGCCCCATGGGGACAAGTTAGGCACCGAGGCTCCGGTCTCCCAGTACAAAGACCGGGGAGCCCAGGAAGATAGCTCCAGGAGCCCACACTGGGACCGATGGCTCTGCGGGGACCTGGCCCCACCTGCTGGTGGCTTCTGAGTTAGAACACCTCAAATTGCAGAGTAGACTTGTGCTCCAGAGGTTGAAGGATCAGAATAGTCAGGAGCTCAGCCCGGGGTCTGGGATTCGGTAGTTCAGCCTGGGGGTAGGGTCTCAGATCTAACTGAAATTGGGATTTATCCCAGGAGGGGATCACAGTTAGGATGGGGTTTGACTGAGATCGGAGGCTTAGCAGAGGGGTCAGCCACCCAGTTGAAGGCCTGGGACTCAAACTAAGGTCCAGGGTCCAGTCCTAATCTGAGGTCAGGACTCAGTCCCAGTGGGAGCTCAGCCAGAGATTAAGGGTCAGTATAGGTTAAGGGTAGAAGGAGACGGGGGAGTCTGGGTTTCAGGCTCAGGTCGGGGTTCAGCTGCAGGTAGGGAGCTCAGTCTTGGGCCGGGGTTCAGCCTGAGTCAAGACCAGCCTGGGATCTGGGGGTGGGCCTCCTGCGCCTCACTCCAGAATAGGATTCATCTAAGGCTGGGGATTCAGCCTGAGATCACAGGTCATCCTAGGGTTAAGGTTTAGCTTGGGGGCAGGTTTTGGCCTCTCAGTGGATCAGGAAGATTAGGAGAACAGGACAGGCTTTAGCAAATGCGTGTGTTTACCAAAACCCTGAGCTTTGGCTGGGAGCCACATCCCCAGGGTAAGAAAGAGGAAGTCCGTCCTTAGGGATACTGGGAAATGTAGTTTATTAAATGCCCTATTGAGCTATCGGCTCCCACTGCATTCCGGGTACTGTAGTTCTGAACCAGTCTGTCAGTTACGAGTGGGTGGAGGAATTCCCCTCCGGGGACCGGATATTAGATCTACCACAATTGGTTGGATGGACTGTTTATCAGATTATATCCGGGACAATCTTTCTAATGATTGGTGACGGTGGAGGCGGGATTAAGCGAAATCCTCACTCCCATTCGGAGCCGCTGTTGTCCATTTGGTGTCGTATAGGGAGGGCTTGCGAGGAAAAGAGCGCTGACTGGTTGAGCGGGCCGAAAACGCTATTAGGTCGGCCCCCACCGTGCAGCGATTGGCTCACCGGTAGGCGGGCCCGGAGGCGCCAGAGGCGGTGTCAGGGGAGGAGGTGGCTCCAGAGATGGCAGTGAGCGAGAGGAGGGGGCTCGCCCTCCGCAGCCCCGCGGAGTGGGGACACCGGCTACTTCTGCTGCTGCTGTTGGGCGGCTGCTCTGGGCGCATCCACCGGCTAACGCTGACAGTGAGTCCCGCCGCGAGGCGGTCTGGGGTGGGGTGCGCAGCTTTGCCCCGGAGAAGCCCCTGGCTTGGAGTGGTCTCGTCCTCCCTCCCCCGCTCCTTACGCGGAATGGAGCGATCCGGGGACCCCGCTTCCAAGCCCGGAGTGGTCTCGTCCGAGGAATCCCCCTCAGTCCTCCTGTTGGAGTGGCCTGGCCAGCCACGCTAGGGTCGTGCCCCGCCCACCGAGGGTGGGGCTTCATCTCCTGCGACCCGAGACTCCGAGCCCTGTAAATTCTTGGGATCGCTTTGGGGGCGTTAGGGACCCTTGACGCCGCCCAGGAAAGTCCCTCGGGGTTCTAGAATGGGGTCCTCTAGGTACTCACTGGGGTCTTGGGGGTTCAGTTGTAATCTAAAAATTTTCCCGGAGATGAGGGCCAGGCGTACCACGATGCCTAACTCTGCTCTCCAAGTGGTGCTCACTCAGTGAGGGGACTTACAGGTGTCCCAGGTTTTCTCTTCCTGGACTCTCCGAACAGTGGCCAGAGAATCCAGAGCCACCCTGTCCCTGCCTGGGATTGGTCTGGGGTCACAGCCTCCGGGGTGGCCTTCTCTGCCTCTTCTGTCACCCTTTGGACCTGTCCTAAATATAGGGATACCAGGAGGGGACCAAGGCCCTTGGGGGAACCTTATACCAGAGCCCGGGGGCTGGGCTGGTGGGAAGTCTGAACTGCCTCTGCCTCCTCCTCCGGCAGGGGGAGAAGCGAGCAGACATTCAGCTGAACAGTTTCGGCTTCTACACCAACGGCTCCCTGGAGGTGGACCTGAGCCTCCTGCGGCTGGGCCTCCCGGAGACAGAAGAGAAAGCCCCGCTGGTGAGGAGCTTTGAGGAGTTTGCTGGAAGAGGGAGAGGTGCACAAGTTCCTGAACTACCCCCCTCATTGCCGCATCTGGTTCTGGATTCACATTCTAGCTCTGCCTCTCACCCATGTGATCTTGGGCAAATCCCTTGGCCTCTCTGAGCCCTCTGTTTCCTCATCTGTAACATGGGAATAATAAAATCTATGCAGTATGTGCTAGGCACTGAGCTGGGGGCGGGGAAGGGAGCATACCAGTGAACAAGACAGCCCCAGTTCCTAAAGTTAAAATGAGTAGGTAGTATTTACTGAACAGCCCCTGGGTACCATGTACCAGGTACCATGCAGATCAATTTCCATGGGTCTGATCCATCACAGGCACCTCTCAGGGATGCTGTGAAAATGTTACACCTGTAAACCCAATTTTACAGGTGTTTACACAGACTCTGAGGTATGTGAATTGCTCAGAGTCCCAGAACCGGGGTGTAGATCCAAGTGTGCTGGATTTCAGAGCCCAAAGCAGGAAGCCGTGAACATTCTATTTAATTTATTTTTCACATCAGCATTTTAAATGGGATGGGGGGATCAGGGTGGGCCAGGTCCAGAGGACCAGCAAGGGTCTCCCTGGGGAAGTGACATCCCAGTCGAGAGGCACGGATGGTTAGCAGTTAAAGGAAGAGGGTTGGGGGTGCTGAGGGGTTGTTGGAAAAGTCAGTCAGTGAGTACCCGATTTGAATGTAGTAGGTATCCAGGAAAGTTGAGGTTATGGATCTATTGCCACTGAAAGGTGGCTTGGAGGCCCCTGCTAGCGTCCCTCTCATTGTCCCCTCTTCTTTCCACCTGCCAGGTGGGGTTCAGTCTGACCCGCGTTCGATCTGGCAGCATTCGCTCCTACTCAGTGAGTGGAGGGAGTCTGGTGGGGAGGGAAGGAGGAGAGACTGGGGCAGTGGGAGGGGAGGGCTGTCTGTCCTCTGGAAACCAGAGGCCCCTGTTCTTTCCCAGAGGAGGGAGCAGGAAGAGACCCTTGTCCCAGTGGATGGGGAGGGAGGCAGGGTGAGGCTGGGCCAGTGGGAGTGGGTAACCAAGCCTCCCTGCTGCCCACTCTCCAGAGCCAGGACTCCCACGACTGTCCTCTCTGGAAGAACAGTAGCAACTCCCTGGTTCTCTTCCTCATCAACACCAAGGATCTGCAGTGAGTTGGGGGGGGTGGATCCCCTAAAGATCCATCATTTGTGTTTCCCTGGTTGTAATACCCACATGAGCTGTTCAGGAATGAAGCCAGCCAGAGAGAATCTTGACTCCCTTGGGAAGAAAGCCACCGGCTTTTTAATTTTGCCTTCAAGCCTTGTGATTATGGGACAGAGAGAAGGGAGGGGTGTCCGGGGAGTATTGGCGTCTCAGGGCAGAAGTCCGCCCCAGAGGGGTGTTGTGAGAATTAAGAAGAGTCATTCATACTTGTTGCCTGCTCCCTATGCACCAGGCAGTGTCCTGCGAGCTTTACAGGTGTTAACTCATTGATTCCTTGTACCATTGTTATCCCCATTCTAATGAAAAAACTGAGGCCCAAAAGCTGGGATTTGAAGCCAAACAGCCTGACACCAGGGTCCAGTGATACCCTGATGCCTCTCTGTATAATTGGCATTTTTGTAAATACAGCATTTTCTTTTTAAACAATGGACTTCAGTAGAATGAGTGACTCAAAATCACAGGAAACAACAAATAATCGCTGGTGTGGTCAGCATAGGGATGCGGCAGCCATCTGATGGGTGGTGGCCAAATGCTGAAACTTGGTGACCACCGATTGGGCCCAACGCTGGCCCCCAGAGAGGAGACCCAGAGGAGCCACTGAGTCCCTCGGCACAGCTGGTGTTGCCTCACCCCAGCCTTCAGGCTCCCGGCCTCCTCCCCCAGGGTCCAGGTGCGAAAGTATGGGGAGCAGAAGAAGCTCTTCATCTCTCCTGGGCTCCTCCCCCAAGAGCCCTCCGAACTGGGGCTCCCGAAGTCAGAGCACGCGATCACCCCCAAGGTGGACAGCGGTGAGTCCGGTTAACGGGGCGGGGGGGGGGCGTGGCCGCTCCATGCTCCGCCCCCCAATCCGTCTGCCGTCTGTCCTCTAAACTCATCCACCTGTCCCCCACAGGGACCACCACTGCCCCCAACAAGGCCAAGTTGAAACCCACAATGTCACAAGGAGACCAACAGGTTTGGGGAAGCCAGGGCGGGAGGGAGGAAAGCCGGCCCCCTGGGAGCAGCTGATGGTGATGGAGATGTTCTGTCCCCCTCCGCCCCCCAGGGCGTCAGTAGGAAAGACCAGGAGCTGGTGTTGGGCCTGGGCCATCTCAATAACTCCTACAACTTCAGTGTGAGTGTCTGTGAGTGCCTGCAGCTCCACCCCTCCCCGGAGTGGAGACTCCCAAGCTGAAGCCTCCTCTCCCCTCTGTCCGCACCCCCTCCCCAGTTCCACGTGGTGATCGGCTCCAGGGCCGAGGAAGGCCAGTACAACCTCAACTTCCACAACTGCTACAACTCCGTGCCCGGACGGGAGCAGCCGTTCGACATCACGGTGAGAGCAGGGGCGGGCAGCGGGTTCACGGAGCACTGATGCCGGGCCAGGTACACCATGCCCATTTGGAAGACAGGAAGACTGAGGCTGAGAAATGGGGAGTCGGCCGGCGAGAGAGAGGGAGAGCTGGTGACTCACACTCGTGGCCCTGCAAGCCCAGAGCTAGTGTGCAACCCTCCCCCCACCACCACTGCCCGCCCCACGCAGGTAATGATCCGGGAGAAGAACCCCGAGGGCTTCCTGTCGGCTGCGGAAATCCCCCTCTTCAAGCTCTACATGATCATGTCCGCCTGCTTCCTGGCTGCCGGCATCTTCTGGGTGTCCGTCCTCTGCAAGAACACGTAATGCCCCTGCCCCTGGGGGTCCCCCACCTCCCTCATCACACCCTAACCGATGCCCTACCACTCCCTCTGTCCCCAACTCGTCACCAGGTACAATGTCTTCAAGATCCACTGGCTCATGGCGGCCCTGGCTTTCACCAAGAGCATCTCCCTCCTCTTCCACAGTGTGAGAGCCCTGGGCCGGGAGCAGGAGGGGCTGGGCTGGGGTCTCCAGGGCCAGGAAACATCTCTACAGGCCATTCCCCAGACCTCTGCAGACCCTGGGCTGGGCGCTCTAATTGGCCATCCACGTGTCTATCCATTTTTATCATGGTGGCCAGCTGTCCCTCCGGTCCTTTTGTCTAGCCGTGATGGCCCACCTTTCAGTCTGACCGTTGGCCCAGCTGTGACTGTCCACTTGGCTGATGGTCTCACTGTCCATCCATCTGACCTTCCCTCCATTGCCCCAAGTGTGATTGTCCATCCCTCTGTCCAGTCACCTGTCTGACCATCGTTCGGACGGTGACTGTCCGTTTCTGAGCCCGCCTGCCACCCCGATCATAACCGTCAGTTCAGTCAACTTCCTGGCCACCCATCCGACGTCCCTGCCATCCACCCAGTTGTAACCACCCCCTCCCGCCCCCTCCTTTCATCTATCTGACTGTCCATCTGTCCATCCACCTCCAGATCAACTACTACTTCATCAACAGTCAGGGCCACCCCATCGAAGGCCTCGCTGTCATGCACTACATCACGCATCTGTGAGTGCCCCCCTCTGCGGGGCTGGGTGGCGGGCAGGGGAGGGCCGGGCTCTGCAGTCTCACCACACCTCCTGCCCCAGGCTGAAGGGCGCCCTCCTCTTCATCACCATCGCCTTGATCGGCTCCGGCTGGGCCTTCGTCAAGTACGTCCTGTCTGACAAGGAGAAGAAGATCTTCGGGATTGTGATCCCACTGCAGGTGTGGACGGAGGCCCCAGGGGTGGGAGAGGGGTGAGGGCATGCCCACGCCAGGCATACCCACCTGTGCACCCCCCTGCCCCCGCAGGTCCTGGCCAACGTGGCCTACATCGTCATGGAGTCCCGAGAGGAGGGCGCCAGCGACTATAGGGTCTGGAGGGAGATCCTCTTCCTGGTGGATCTCATCTGCTGCGGCACCATCCTCTTCCCCGTGGTCTGGTGAGGCTCCCTCGATGGACCCCCTCCCCTGCCGGCCTGGGCGGAGGCAGTGCTGACCACTCCCTGTGTCCCCTACCCCGGCCCAGGTCCATCCGGCACCTCCAGGACGCATCTGGCACTGACGGGAAGGGTGAGGCGCTTCTCCCCCAGGAGGACTGCTGTGCCCGCAGCCCTCATCCAGCTCCCGGACCCTCCTGCTGAGCCCAGGATGCCCCTTCCATCCGCTGCCTGCCTCCTCCTGTCTCTCTACCATCCCCTGGACGTCCCTCTCCATGCCATGCCCCAGAGACCCTCCCTCCCCACAAGGTCCTCCCTGTCCCAGCCCTCTTCTACCCCTGTCCATTTCAACTGTCCCCAGCCTCCTCCCCTTGACCGCCGCTCTCTCTGCCCACCCCTCAGTGGCAGTGAATCTGGCCAAGCTGAAGCTGTTCCGGCATTACTACGTCATGGTAGGAACCCTGTTCCCCACTGGGAGGGAGCTTTGGAGGGAGGGCAACCAGCCCATTGGCACATCCACCCTAACCCCTCCATCTGCAGTCCCTCTGAGCCCTGCGCCTCTGCCCATAATCCCCAGGACCCATCCCCAGGTATCCCCAGTAGTCCTGGTGGTCTCACCACCCCGGTGGGCCCCCGGCCCCTGTGCCCACCCGTGTCCCTGCAGGTCATCTGTTACATCTACTTCACGCGGATCATCGCCATCCTGCTGCGGGTGGCCGTGCCCTTCCAGTGGCAGTGGCTGTACCAGGTGAGCACCGGGAGGGCTGGACAGACAGACAGCGGAGGTGGAGGCTGGAGGCACGTGCCTGATGCTCCCGCTCTGCCCTCCGCCGGCCCCCAGCTCTTGGTGGAGGGCTCCACTCTCGCCTTCTTCGTGCTCACGGGCTGCAAGTTCCAGCCCGCAAGGGATAACCCGTACCTGCAGCTGCCCCAGGAGGACGAGGAGGACGTGCAGATGGAGCAAATGTGAGTCCTGGCGCTGGGGGCGGGGGAGGGTGAGGGCTAGGGGCGGGGCTTGGGCAGCTGGGCACGGGGCGGGGCCCCAGAGGCTTCGGGGTGGGTGTGGGGGGCCTGGGTGGGCAGGGCGGAGGCCTGGGGCTGGGCCAGGAGGCTATGGGGTGGGTGGACGGAGCCTGGTACCCCTCAGCTCCTGGCTCACTCCCTTGCTGTCTGCCTCCAGAATGACAGATTCTGGGTTCCGGGAAGGCCTGTCCAAGGTCAACAAAACGGCCAGCGGGCGAGAACTGTTATGATGATGTCCCCACCTCGGACAGTCCTTCGTCCTCCTTCGTCCTCTCCTCACACGTTCCTCACTGTAGCATCTCCCAGAGCGCGGCTGGGAGGAGGAGGAGGGGGCCAGTGCTCGTACGGCGCCCAGCTCCCCGAGACCCGAGTTCCTGGAGCCTGTCCCGAAGAAGACAGACAGCCTCCCACCGCCTCAAGTGCTGAGCAGCCCTGTCCCCACCCGGGACCACCCCCTACTTGCAGCTGTACAATGATGACCAGTCTGTTTTCCTGCCCCGGGTTCTTGCCTCTCTGAGGCGTGAGCGCTAACGGAGAGGCTGTGTTTGAAGTTTGGAGACGCGTGCTGGGGGCGGGGTGAGGGGGGCGGGAGAGGGCTCAGCACCCACTGCTTTGCAGTCAATAAATGTTAATGGAGTGACTGCTGCATGTTGGGTCCCGTGCTGGGTGCTGCGGGCGGCGCCGCGACCCAGACCGCCCAGTCCCAGCACTCGTGTCGCCGGACGTTTTCATCACAGGGCCCTGGCCCGGCCTGGGGAATCAGAGGTGAACAGAGAAGTGAGGAAAGGATGCAGAGGAGGGGACGACACGTGCAAAGGCTGGAGGGGTTGAAAGGCCCACAGGAAGCCAAGTGATTGCTATATGCCACACCCTATTCTAAGGCCTCCATAGTCTTTAACTGATTCAAAATCTTAGGCAGCACAGAGAGTCTGTGTAATTTGCCCAAGGTGACACAGCGAGCAAATTGTTGGAAGGCTCAGGACTCAAATGGCCAGCAGTCTGGTTCCAGAGCTGTCCTTTACCACCGTGTGCACCGCCCCTCTGCACCTAGGCTCCCGGCCACCAAGCCTCTTGACCTTGCTCCCTATTTGGTGTGTGACCCTGTGAAGCGGCTTAATCTCTCTGTTTCCTGGCATGTAAAATGGGGACCCTGTAGAGTTGAGTGTCACGGGTGGTAGTGGGAGTCAGTGGCTCAGCACAGTGCCCTCCCACACAGCCTGGCCTTTCCTGGATTTCCCTGAAGCTTCAGGGATCACGGCAGGTTAGAGATGCAGCTGCACACACCTGCAGTCAGGCTCCCAGGATGCATTTCTTCCCCCGCCATGCTTCATCCTTTAATTCAAACACTAGACCTCTTTTGGAGCTCTGAGCGCTATTCCTTGGTGTGTGTGGGGGGCGGGGCACAGTCATGGGACAGGGGAAGGGAACCAGGGCTGAGGTCAAGGTTTCCTGCAAGCGGAAACATGTATAACTGGGGCCCAGATGAACATATAGCCCAGCCAGACAAAGAAGGAAGTGGGAAGGCATTGCAGACTGAGGAAGTTATGCAGCAAGGCAATGCCCAGAATAGCTTGCGAGTTGTGCTGCAGGTCTGGCTGGGGCCAGTGGAGGGACAAGGGCAGCCGGCGGCAGCCTGAAGATAGGCAGACACACTTGGACTGGATGCTGGGTCTCACAGAGCCAAGGAAGAGTTTAAAGCATGGAGAGATATGGCCACACAGGGTGGATGTTTTACTCCACATGAATGCTGGGAGAGGCAGACTCATGACTCCTCCAGCGTGTCCCCATCCTGACCCCCAGAACCCATGATTATGTTCCCTTACATGACAAGAGCCACTTTGCAGGTATGATTAAATGAAGGATCTCAGAATGAGGGATAATTCTGGGTTTCTCTGGTGGACACATTGTCATCACAAGGATCATTTTAGGGATGCAGTGGGGTCAGGATCAGAGAATGAGATGTGATGCTGGAAACAGGCTAGAATTTTGTGCTTTGAAGATGCAGGAAGGGACCACAAGCCAAGGGATGCAGGCAGCCCCTAGAAGCTGGAAAAGGCCAGAAACAGATTCTTTCCGAGAGCCTCCATAGGAAACAGCCCTGCTCACACCTTAATTTCAAACTCCTGCCCTCTAGAACTGTAAGATTCTAAAAATGTATTGTTTTAAGCTCCCAGGGTTGTAATCGTTTGTTACAGCAGCGGTCAGAAGCTCATACAGTTTAGGAACGTGAACGCCAGAGCCCAGCTGCCAGGGTTTAAATTCCAGTTCTTACCAGCTAGAGGATCTTGGGCAAGTGGCCAAAGCCCCAAGTTTCTTTGTAAAATGGGGACAGTGATAGCACCTAAGGCATTTGGAATAAACAAGATGCGAGAAATTGACGCTGCCGCTGAGCCTCACGGTTCACGGTCACGAGCACCTATGCCTGTATTATACATCTTAATTCTGTAAAAGGAACGCAAAGGTGTGTTTTAGGGAAAAGTCTCCCATTGCTATGGACTAGATGAACTGGAGGAGATGAGCCTACGCCAGAAAGGCCAGGGACCACAAGGGCAGGGAGAAGGGATTGGCTGAGAGACGGTCTAAGGGTCAGGGGCTGGTCGCGGAGGACGAGGAAGATGGAGGACATGGGAACCCTGGCTCGGAGACCCAGTGGGACTGCCACTGAAACATGGCAAGAGAGAGGAGAAGCAGGTGTCAGCAAAAATTAAAAACCAGCTAAAGCACGTCGTGGGCTGGCCATGTGCCGGGCACCGGGCTGAGCCCTCGGCTTGTAGGCACCGTAACCCCAAGACCCAGAGGGAGGTTCTGTGGCTCTGAATGTCTAATTTACAGATTAGGCGTCAAGGCTGGGAGGAGGCAGAGCTGGAGTCAAAATCTCTGGCCCCTGAGTCTTCCAGGGTGAGGGTCCCTGGTGCCCAGGGGGCCTCAGCTGGGTAAGCATGAGGGGGGTAGGGGGAGGAGCCAGAGGGCAGGCGGACTGGCTCAACCAGGTCAAGGTTAACTACGAGTTAATGAGTAATGGGTTGGGGGAGAAGGAGAAGCCCAGGCTGCTGGGGGAGGGGGGTGTGGAGGGGAGGCCTGGCTGTGAGTCCTGGAGAGAAATTCCCAGAAAGCAGTGTAGCAAGGACCACATCCAGGAGCGGGGGCAGGGAAGGGGGGTCCCTGCTGCTCCCAGGCCTGGCCGCACCTGTGTGAGGGAAGGGTGGGTATGGGGTGCCGCCAAGAGATAACCGCACCCAGGCAGGTGCGTGGGGGGTGGGGGGTGCCTGGGCTCCCCCTCCAGAAATCATGCCCATTGTTTTCCCTTTATTCTCTCTGCACCCCAGCTAGGGCTGCCAGAAAAATACAGGCTTTCCAGTTAAATTTGAATTTCAGATAAACAACAAATAACTTGGTTGGTATAAGAATGTTCCAGATTTCCCTGGTTCCCTAAATAGGACCAGCCCAGGCAGCCTCGCTTTCCCCCACTCCAAGCCAGGAAGGCCTCCTCTCTCCCTCCCCTGCTAGGCTTGTGGTGAGGGGCCACCATCCTCCTCCCAGACTTCTGGGTGCAAACGTGCATTCCCCAGGGAAAAGCCGGGAAGGATTCTGACTCTCACCGCCTTGCCTCCCAGGAGACCTCGCTCCATCCCTCTGGTCACTTCCTGGAAGTCAGGGCCAGGACCCTTCCCAGACCTCCACCACCACGGGCAGGAGCCTTCCCTCCAAGCCCAGGGCTCCGAGGCATCTGAGTTCATTTAATTTTCAAAACAGCAGAAACTATCATCAGTCCCATTGTTCAGATGGACTAACTGAGGTTCCAAGGAAGGAGCCCAGCCTCCCAGGGAAATGGAAGTAAGCTGGAATTCCTTCTCAAACCACAGAGCCCGAATGCTTAAGGCTATAATGAAACCAAGAAAAGGAGTGGGGGGTTTTCTGATGGGGGGCAGAGGAGGAAAACAAAGCACTGGGGGATGAGGGGATTGTAGCAGGTTTCAGAAGTGGCACCCCCATTCTGGAGGGTAAGCAGGTGTTTGCCTCTCCCGCCTCCTCCTCTTCCAAGGAAAGGATGTCGCAATCAAAGCAGACATAAGCCAGGTTTGTTCTGTTTCTCCACGCCTCCCCGCTGGCCTTCCCCCTGACCGGGCCATGGTGTATAGCCAGGAAAAGAGCATGGTTTACAGGAAATCAGAGTGAGTTCGCCATTAACCCCTTAAAGGAGCTTTGGAAACCAGCCCCTCAGGGATCTGGGTTTGCCTATCCACACACCATCCCCTCCTTCACCTGGACTTCACATATTCCTGCCCCAGATGTTCAGCCTCCTGGGAATTAAATTAAAATGACACTGAGGCAAAAATCCAAAGGTTTTACCAACATGCCCTCGAGGGGAGGCTGTGAGGAAATTGGCAATTTTGCGCAGGGCCAGCAAGCATGCAAATCACTATACTGTTGGAGGGGAACTGAGACATATCTAGCAAGATTACTGTTGCGCACAGACTTTGATCCCAGGTTATCTCTTCTCCTTGCAGTAAGAACTCTTTGAAGCTGCTGCTATGATAAAACCCCCCTTTACAGGAGGAAACTGAGGCTCAGATGGCTATCAGTAACTTGCCCAAAGTTTACCACCTCATAATAGTGAGAACTGGAAAATAATACAAGTTCAAGATTACCCCGTGGAGGGAGCATGGTTTGGAACAATGGAAGTCTGTCTGTCCATCAGTAGGTGGCTGGTTATTTTCACACAAGGCAGTGAAACAGTCGCCGGTAAGAACAAGGAAGTTGTGCACTGATAGGAAACAATCTCTAAGGTATCTTGTTTATGAACAAGCAAGGTGTGACCCGGGGAGAGGAGGCAGGGCAGTGTGTGGAGCTTGCTGGCACTTGGTTTTTTTTTAATTTGCAAACACTTGTAAATGCACAAGAATAGGAGCTGGAGAAGGATTACCTCTTCCCTGTGTATTTACTTTTACCTTTAAGACGTTGAGCCATATAACTTTATTACCTACTCATACACAAAAAACTAAAGTTTCATAACACTATCCTAAGACGATATTGATGTAAGACAAAAACTAGCAATGAGACCGTCCTCAATTATGATTTTGATAAACCCTCATAGTCACTCGGGCCCCTTGACAAGAATATATGAAGGGAGCTCCAGGCTCTCCTTGCCCTAGAAAACCTTCTCAACTGGATAGTGAACTCCTACACATACTTCAAAGTCCAGCTAAAATGTTCTCTCCTCCAAGAAGCCTTCCCTGACCCTCTAAGAAACAGAGTTCTTCTCCACTGAGGAAGCCACCCCATGGGGCTACGAGTGTCAGTGCTGGACTCCGTCCCCCACCCTCAACTCCAGCATGGAAGGTTCTAGAAGTGGGACTCTAGCTACCAGCATAAAGATGGACTCACAGGAAGGATTTGGTTAATAAATGCATGGCCAAAAGTGGACTGAAGACCAGGCCCAGATATTTGGGGTTGGGTGGGGCTGGGGGGGTGTCTCTGCCCTCGGTTTTCCTCTGCTATAAAATGAGTGTCACAGGGAAAGGTCCCTATTCGCCAGCTGGCCTTGACCCTGAAAAAGGCCAGGGCAGGAGGCTGCTGTGTTTCTCCTGTTGCAGGAGGACATGCCCTTGGGTTACTTACCCCAGGCCCCTGCTGGCCCTGCAGATTGAAAAATTTAGGAAACGTATTGAGAAATCTGGGGCAGCCCCAGGGAGGGGGGAGGCTGCAGGGAGAGGAGGGCTGGGCTGAGGAGGGGAAAAGGGGGGAGCCAGATAAAAGGCAGCCTCCAGCAGCCCCAACTCACTCCTCCCCGTCCTCTCCCTCAGTCCCTCTGCCCCTTTGCCCCTCTGTCCCTCCACTGCCCCTGCACCATGCGGCGCTACTCAGGTTCCAGCCTGTTCCTGCTGCTGCTGGCCAGCCTCCCCCTGGCCCTGGGGGACCCCATGTGAGTAGTCACAGCCCAGACCCCAAACAAGGCTGCTTCTGAGATGGGAGTGGGCATTTGCGGGGACAGGTCCCTGCCGGTTTAGGGGACATGTGGTGTTCAGCGATTCTGTGGATGGGGTGATTTCAAGTCTCAGAGATTTGGATTTCAGATGATCTGGGAGTTTGCAGTTTCAGGATGTAGGAGCTTTCAGTCTTTGTAGAGTTTGGACATTTGGTGTGCATTTACGTGGCTGAGGGGGTGAACTTGGTTGCGTTTATAGATCTGAGGTGCCAAAAGTTTAGATTAGGATTTGGAGTGTTCCAGGGTTTGGGTGTTTAGAAACTTGGGTTGTTTAACGATGTAGGAGTTAGGGCTTCCAGAGTACGTGGGTTCGATTTGGGTTTGGAAGTCGAGAGTCTTGGAGGAGCTGGTGGTTCTGATTTGGGGTTCAAGACTTGATGGGCTTCGAGGACCCCCAGCTGTTGGCGGGTCACTGGAGCGCCTCCAGAACCTCCAGAGCGCTGACCTCGGCTGAGGGCTGGACTCTCACGGTCCTGGGGTGATAGCTCCACGCTCGGTGCTCCGCTCCGGCAGGTACTCCATGATCACCCCCAACATCCTGCGTCTGGAGAGCGAGGAGATGGTGGTGCTGGAAGCCCATGATGTGCAAGGGGATATTCAGGTCACAGTCACGGTCCATGACTTCCCAGCCAAGAAGCAAGTGCTGTCCAGCGAGAACACCGTGCTGAACAGAGCCAACAGCTATCTGGGCCACGTAAACATCAAGGTGGGCGTGCAGGGGAGCCCGGCCCTGCTGACGCCCCGCCCCCTCTTAGAGTCCTCCCCCTGCTGAGCCCCTCCTCTCCCTGAGCCGCATCCACTCTGCCTGAGCCCCGCCCCTTCTGTCTGAGTATCCTCCCCATTCTGAGCCCCTCCCCTCTCTGAGTCTCCTCCTCCCCTTTCTGAGCCCCCACTTTTCTGAGCCCCCACCCGCTCTCTCAACCAGTGCCTTCTCTGAGCTGCCTCCACCTTCGGAGCCCCCTTTTCTCCTTCAGCACCCCCTCCGAGGCCGGCCATCTCTGAGGCCCCCCATTTCTGGGCCCCTCCTCTCAAGTCCCTCCCCCTTTAAGCCCGCTCTTCCTTCAGAGCCCCTCCCCTTTCTGAGCCCTCTTCCCTTTCTGAGCCCTCCGTCCTCTGAGCACCCTCGCCGTCTGATTTCCCCTTCCCGTCTGATTTCCCCTTCCCATCCTTCTCCCTGACCCCCTACCCCCTCTCTTGCCCTTGCCCCCTCTCTGAGTACCCCTTCTCTCCCTAAATCTGGGCAAACTAAGGAGACCAGAAGTGATGGGCGGGCTCTGTTGTGAAGAGGGGCAGGTGTGGACCCCGCCCGAAGGCCAAGAGGCTGGACGGTGGGCAAGAGGCCCTGGAGCAGACCCCTCCTGATCCCCTGGTTTGTGCCCAGATCCAGGCCAAAGAGTTAAAACCAGAGGTGGGGAACAAGTTCGTGACTGTCCAGGCAGCCTTCGGGAACGTCTTGGTGGAGAAGGTGGTACTGATCAGCCTTCAGAGCGGGTACCTCTTCATCCAGACGGACAAGACCATCTACACGCCGGGATCCACGGGTAAGGGGCTGGGGGCGGCTGGAGAGGGCCGGGGGTAGGGCCAGGAGGAGGGACAGGGCTCACCCAGCTCTCCCTTTCTCTCCCACCACCTCATAGTCCTCTATCGGATCTTCACGCTTGACCACAAGCTGCTGCCGGTGGGCCAGACGGTTATCGTCAGCATTGAGGTACCAGCCAACAGGGACCCCAGACCTACCCGGGGCAGAGACTCTGGGAGAGACAAAGAGATGGGGAGAGACAGTGAAAGAAACACGGACAAAGGCACAGGCAGCAGATACCCAAAGGCAAAGAAATACGTAGAGGCACAAGCAGAGAGAGGCCCAGAGAGGGACGGGGACCCAAGGATACCGCGTGGAGCGATGCTTGAGCCTCTGGATTCTGACTCCAGGTCCACCCCTGGTCACTGTGTGACTCTGGACAGGCCACTTCATGTTTCCCAGCCTCAGTTTCATCTGAAATTGGGACAATGACAGATACTAAGTCAATGTAGTCTGTTCCACCTACTGCAGCCAGAGGGCGCCTGTGAGCACCTGAGTCAGGTCCCGCCCCTTCTCTGCCCACAGCCCTCCAGGGTTCCCACTTTCCTGGGGGTAAAAGCACACTTCCTCCTCATGGCCCACAGGGCCTCTCACGACCTGCCCCCACCCTGTCCCCTCCCTATTCTCACCTCCTCCCCCACCCAACTCTGCTCCAGCCACCCTGTTCCTGCAACAACTCAGGCAGAGTCCTGCCCCAGGACCTTTGCACGGACTCTTCCCCCTACCTAGAAAACCCCCTTCCTCCAAATAACCACACAGCTTGCTCCTTCACCTCCTTTAAGCCTTTGCTCAAATGTCGCAAAGCTCCCAATTTTACAGTGAGGCTCTCTCTGAGCTCCCTGTAAAAGTGCAAACTGCCCCGCCACACACACACACACACACTCCACTCTCTTTTCTCCCTTCCTGGCATCTCCTTTTGGCATCCTGTAAATTGGATTTCTTCATTTGTTCATTGCACCTTCCCCCAACTTCTACTGAATCCAAGTACCATACAGAAAGAGATTATCTGTTTGCACAGTGCAGGTTGTAGGGTTAATAAAAACTCAGTGGAAGAAGGGAGGGAGGGAGGAATGGGGAGAAAAAACCAGGGCGCAATTGGGAGGGAAAAGCAAGTGTAGGAGGAAGGGAGAGAGAGAAAGGGCATGTCCTCCTCATGCGATCTTTGTATTTAGTAACATCACACAAACCTAAGAGGGGCCAGGTTCTGAAGGCTGGCTTACCAGGCTGATGGGGTCTGTGCGGAACAGAGAACACACACCTCCTCAGCGCTGCCCAGCTCCCACCAGATGTCACCTTGTGCCAACAGCAGCACGTTAGCCACAGTTACCTCAATTTCCAAGAGAAGCCAGAAAATCAGATTTCTGTGTGATGTCTCCTGATGTTGAACTGTTGGCAACGAACGAAGTCATCTGTGTATCAGGTCGAGCCGCACAAGGTGGCTATGCTTGTAGTTCAGAAAGGTGATGGCAGGCAGTGGCATATAGAAATCCAATGCTCAGCACAGGGTCCTGCAAAAAAGTCTCAATTAATGCTAGTTATTATTAGTAATCTGAGAGACACTGATCATGAGTTCTTGCCCGTATTGATGTGTCCCAAGCCAATGACGGAGGAGTAGTATGTATCTCCTTTTTCTAAATGTGCACATTGCACACAGAGAGGTTGAGTAACTTGCCCAAGGTCACACAGCTTGTCAGTGGCGCAGTGGGGATCTGAACCCTACCTGACTGGCTCAGGGGCACATTCTTAACCATTTCCCTGGTGGGCATGACTCATAGAGAGCGTCCAGACCCAGAGAGGGAGGGGAGAGCCGAAGGGTGAAGTCTAGTCTCTGAAGAGCCATATTCCTTCCTGTCTCCCCACAGACCCCCGATGGCGTTCTCATCAAGCGTGACTCCCTGTCTTCCCAGAACCAGTTTGGCATCTTGCCTTTGTCCTGGAACATCCCAGAGCTGGTCACGTATGTCAGGCCCCTCAGGCGGGGGTTCAGGCTTCCCCTACCCCAGGAGAAGAGGTGAGGGGCTGCTGGGTGTGGCCAGATCACTAGTCCATCTTCCCCACAGCATGGGACAGTGGAAGATCCAAGCCCACTATGAAAATTCCCCGCAGCAGATCTTCTCAGCTGAGTTTGAAGTGAAGGAATACGGTAAGAGGAGGGAGGAGCCTTGGGGGGGGGGAGCGTAACGCTAACCCCACACTGACCCTGCACTGACACCATCTGTCCCGCCAGTCCTGCCCAGTTTTGAAGTCCAAGTGGAACCAGCAGAGAAATTCTACTACATCGATGACCCAAACGGCCTGGAGGTCACCATCACTGCCAGGTGAGGGGCTGGGGGAGGACCAAGGGAGAGGCAAGGTGATGGGGACAGGTGCGGGACCAGGTGAGAAGTTGGTGAGGACCAGGGGAAGTGCGGGGCTCAGCCACTGCCGATGGAAGTTTGGGGGAAAGTCTCATCTTTTCAGCAGGGGAGAATCTGAGACTCTCCCCACCTCACAGGTTCTTGTATGGGAAGAATGTGGATGGAACAGCTTTCGTCATCTTTGGGATCCAGGATGGTGAACA
Source organism: Camelus bactrianus (assembly GCF_048773025.1). Classification (NCBI taxonomy): domain Eukaryota; kingdom Metazoa; phylum Chordata; class Mammalia; order Artiodactyla; family Camelidae; genus Camelus; species Camelus bactrianus. The sequence goes on from NC_133560.1 coordinate 27,475,850, forward strand.
GAGGATTTCATTGGCCAAGTCCCTTACCCGTATTTTGGTACCTACCAGAGGACCCCACTGAGTCTCCTCCACCCTGAACACCCTTCCTCTCCCCCATGGAGCACCCCCATCTGAGCCCTCCTCCTCTCTGAGCCCTCGTTTTCTCCCCCAGATCGAGGATGGTACTGGGGAGGCCACACTGAGTCAAAAGGTCTTGCTGGACGGGGTACAGGCCCCCCGAGCCGACGCCGTTGCCAACATCCTGGTGGGGAAGTCCATATACGTGTCCGTCACGGTCATCCTGCACTCGGGTGAGGCCCCGGACTGAGGGAGGGGGCCCAGCTTGAAGAGGGGGTCCAGTCTGACAGGGGAGGTCCAGTCTGGGGCACAAAACCCAGTCTGAGGGGGGAGCCTCAATCTGAGGGAGGACATTTAGAATGAAAGCGGGATCCGACTTATGGGGGAGACCCAGTCTGAGGAGAGAGATCCAGTGTGCAGGCGCGGTCCAATCTGAGCGGGGAAGCCTGGTCCTGAGTGGTGGCCCAGGAGCCTGCCCTCACGGCTGGGCCCCCTCAGGCAGTGACATGGTGGAGGCGGAGCGCACCGGGATCCCCATCGTGACCTCCCCCTACCAGATCCACTTCACCAAGACACCCAAGTTCTTCAAGCCCGCCATGCCCTTTGACCTCATGGTGAGACCCAGGGCGGGGCTGCGCCCCTCCCCCGAGCCGCTCCTGAGCCCCACCCCGCCTCTGGGTCCACCTGAACCCCCTCCACCTGCCCCTGCACCCGCAGGTGTTCGTGACAAACCCCGACGGCTCCCCGGCCCGCCACATCCCAGTGGTGACCCAGGGCTCCAACGTGCAGTCCTTGACCCAGGATGACGGTGTCGCCAAACTGAGCATCAACACACAGAACAGCCGGCAGCCCCTGACCATCACCGTGCGTCTGGGCCAGCCTCGGGGCCCCACGCCGGGGGACGGGGGGCTTTATATTGTAGAGGGCTCCTTTTATTTGTATAAAGGGATTTGCCATCCAGAGAGGGATGTGTGCATTTGCACCGAAGGGCTGTCCTCCACACAGCCGGGCCCTCCCTCCACTCAGATGTCCTCTAAGGACCTTGTGACGGCCCTGGACTCACCTGGGTCATCCTGTCTCCTCCGCATCCCCTCGGGATCCTTAACCTAACCCCATCTGCTAAGTCCCTCTTGCCACGTTAAACACCATATTCCCAGTTCCCAGGGATGTGGACTTGGGGGGCCAGCATGCATCCATCTTTCCCTGCCCAGGTACGCACTAAGAAGGAGGGTATCCCAGAGGCGCGACAGGCGACCAGGACCATGCAGGCCCTTCCCTACAGCACCCAGGGCAACTCCAACAACTACCTGCACCTCTCTGTGCCCCGTGTGGAGCTAAAGCCGGGAGAGACACTCAATGTCAACTTCCACCTGCGAACGGACCCCAAAGAGCAAGCCAAAATCCGCTATTACACCTACCTGGTCTGTGGCTTCCTGGAACCCCGAGTCCCTCTTCCTCACTTTGGCGCCACCTCCAGGAGCCTTCCCCCATCCTGGATCCCCTCCATCTTTCCTCTCACCTTCCCGACCCTTATGCCGACCTGTCCTTTCAGATAATGAACAAGGGGAAGTTGTTGAAGGTGGGGCGCCAAGTGCGAGAGCCTGGCCAGGACCTGGTGGTAATGCCCCTGACCATCACTGAGGACTTCATCCCTTCCTTCCGCCTGGTGGCCTATTACACGCTGATCACCACCAGTGGCCAGAGGGAGGTGGTGGCCGATTCCGTGTGGGTGGATGTCAAGGACACGTGTGTGGGCACGGTAAGCTCCCCTGCATCTCTCTGTGCCCATGTGGGGACTCTCCGCCTGGCCATCGCTTTCCCCGTCTTGCGTCTCTGGCTCTGCCTCTCTAGAACTTTCTGGCTCCATTCCTCTCCCCTGTTTGCAGGGTGCCCACCTCCTCCTCCTTTTCCATCTTGTTCTTTCTTCCCTCTCTTTTCAGTCTCAGCGGCTCTTTTTTTCCCTTCCGGTTTTATGGAGGTGTAACGGACATGCAGTGCTGTGTGTACGTTTAAGGTATACAGCATAATGATTTGACTTGCATACATCATGAAATGATCACCACAAGTCTAGTGAACAACCCTAATCTTAAAGAGATACAAAATTAAAGAATTAGAAAAAAAATTTTTCTTTGCAGTGAGAACAGAGGATTTACTCAAGGGACTTTCATATCTAACACGCAGCAGTGTTAACTATGCTTGTTATGTTGTACACGCATCCCTGGTGCTTACGTACCTTACAGCCGGAAGTCTGTGCCTTTGGACCACCTTCCTTCAGTCCCCCCCCCCCTCCAAATCTCTGGTAACCACAAATCTGATCTCTGTTTCTATGAGCCTGTTTGGAAGTATAATCGACCCACAGCACTATGTTAGCCTCTGATACACAACATGGCGACTAGTATTTCCATATGTTTCAAAATGTTCACCAGGGGCAGGGTGTAGCTCAAGTGGCAGAGCGCATGCCTAGCGTGCGTGACGTCCTGGGTTCAACCCCCAGTGCCTCCTCTAAAGATAGATCAATAAACCTAATTAACTCCCCCCTAAAAAGACGTTAGAAAACAAAACAAAATCCCTCACGTCTAAGTGTTCACCAGGGTAAGTCAGTCACCACGTGTCACCACGTGTCACCATGCATGCAGGTACTGGGCAGCTGTTGCCTGTGTTCCCCACGTTGTGCACCGCATCCCCGCGACTCATTTATTTTGTAACTGGAATCTTTATACGCAGTATCTTTTTTGCTCCTGGTTTTCTCTCTTTTCTTGACTCTCTGCCTGATGCGGGTTCTGCCTGCATCTCCCCTCCCTGTCCAGTCCGGGGCCTCCTCTGTCCTCTGCTGCCCGAGGGCGGGGCCTCCTCGCGGGGCTGACTTCTCCCTCCCACCCTTCCGACCTCCCCGCAGCTGGTGGTGAAAGGTGGTGATAAGGAGGAGAAGCAGCATCGACCTGGACAACAGATGACCCTCAAGATAGAGGGCAACCGGGGGGCCCGAGTGGGGCTGGTGGCCGTGGACAAGGGTGTGTTCGTGCTGAATAAGAAGAACAAACTGACCCAGAGGAAGGTACGGAGATGGCATTGGGTTGAGGTGGGAATGGGGCTGGGGAGAGCAAATGGGTTTAAGCAAGAGTTGAACGTAGAAGTCGGAGTGGATGTAGACACTGGGATGGGTTGAAGTTGAGTTGACGATGAGAATGTGGACAAGGGTCCAAGCTGGGGATGGTGATGTGAATGGACATAGCTCTGGGTCCACCTCCGGATGGTCCACCGTGGACGGCCTGGGGACCAGGATGACGATGGAGGTGGGGTTGGATGGATGTGTTGGCACGCTGGTGGAGGCACTGCTGGCCTGGCCTCACCCCACCCTGAGACCGGACTCCCCGTTCCACTGCACAGATCTGGGACACAGTGGAGAAGGCAGACATTGGCTGCACGCCAGGCAGTGGAAAGGACTATGCTGGCGTCTTCACAGATGCAGGGCTGGCCCTCAAAACCGACAAAGGCCTCCAGACCCCTGAAAGGGCAGGTGAGGATGCAGCCAGTGGTAGGTTCGGGGAGCGGGGTGGGCCTCCACCTACTGGATGCTGATAGCAGGTTAAGAGCAGGGGTCTGGGATCGGGAATATTCAAGTCCTGCCTCCACCACCATCTAGCAAATCACTTCTTTCTGAGCCTCAGTTTCTCCATCTGTCAAGTGGGAGCAATAACACTCCAACCTCACGGGCTACAGTGAGGAAACCAAGGACACAGAGGAGGTGCCTAACCCATCTCGTTCCTGGTCCCCCTTCTCAGATCTTGAGTGCCCGAAACCGGCCACCCGCCGCCGCCGTTCCGTGCAGCTCATGGAGAAGAGGGCGGACAAAGGTGGGCACCCTCCGCGGGCCTTTGCCCACCTCCCCACACCCCAGAACCCGCCCAGATGGGACCCCAGCCAAAGGCGGGGGGGAGGAGATCCTGGCGGTGGGGAAGCTCTCCCTGGGGTCTGTCCTGAGTTCCTCCTGCTTCGAGGCCAGGACTGAGGGCATGCGGGGGGCGGCGGGGGGGGGCTCTGTCCTCCCACAGCGGGTCAGTACCCCAGGGAGCTGCGCAAGTGCTGTGTAGACGGCATGCGGGACAACCCCATGAGGTTCCCGTGCCGGCGCCGGGCCCAGTTCATCCTGCAAGGCGCCGCCTGCGTGAAGGCCTTCCTGGACTGCTGCGAGTACATCACCCAGCTGCGGCAGAAGCTCAGGCGCGACCAGCCCCTGGGGCTGGCCCGGAGTAAGTCTCACCCGGGAGGAGGCGGCCCCCGGCCGAGGTGCCTGCCCAAGGGGGAAGGAGGGCCTGTCTGAGGGGGAAGCAGGGAGGATGAAGCCCCTGTCGGAGGGGTAAGAAAGCCCTCAGATAGAGAGCGAGGTGGTTCAGGTCTGAGGGAAGGAGAAGGAATTAGTCTAATGGGGAAGAAGATTCCTTGCCTGCCTGGGAGGATCACCCTGGCCCATTCCCATCACTCTGAAGTTTGACAACGCCAGCGCCCAGGACATCCGTGGTCTGAGGGGGGTGACATTCCAGATGACGGGGCAGGCCGCACAAGTTGCCAGTGGCAAGACTGGCATGTGTTCCTAAGCATGCCTTTACCAAAGAAACAAATTCATGTTGCCTTCCAAAGAGAGGTGTCCAACTTCTGCCTACCAACAAGATTCACTCACTCATTCATTCATTCATTGTGTTCCAGAAACATTCACACACTTGAAACTTTCCATCTCAGACCAAGTTAAGTTTGAAGCAAAGCCAAGAGAAATTTCTCTTATCAGAAGCCCAACTAAAGCAAAACCAAAATTGTCTCCATATGATTGCAACTTATAACTACGCCTCCACTTATAAAACTGACAAGGGCCCTCACTGTCATCTTCTGAAAGGCAGAGAAGCCCTGGGTGGCCTGATCCCTCCTTTTCTGAAGCATCTTTTAATCCGTCCTAATTAGGGAAAGACTTCTCACAGGAGGGGCTTTGTTGAAACAACATTTGGATGTTGCACCCCAGGCAGCTCGGTATCTTTTGCGAGGATCACCTTGGCAAAACCCCAGTCCATTTTAACCCGTCCAAATTTCTCTTTTTAATGATTTTTATGGTGAGCTGTCATGTCTCTGGGGATGGTTCTATAAGCCATTGGAACGTTTCTTTCGTGTGTCCTGTCATTTTCACAGGGGATTGGGACTTGCGTGGATCAAATTGGGTTCCAAGGGCAGAGTCAAGTGTCAGTGACTTGACACTTGAAACTGATGGAAATTACATTATCAATTACAAGATAAAAAGTGATGAAAATACTCTTGCTTAAAAGCCACAGAAGACGGGGACACTTCCTCAGTGGCAGGCTGGCAGAGCAAAGCAAAAAAAAATCCTCATTTTTTTTTTCTTTAAATAGTCTTAAACTTTACAGAAAAACTGGAAATGAAATCTAAAAAACTTTTTTCCTCCTGAACCATTTGCCCCAACACCCCTAGATAGTTTGGTGGGGATTTTCTAGAAACAAAGATACAGGGAGACCTCAGAGATATTGTGGGTTCTGTTCAGACCATGGCAACACTGTGAGTCATATGAACTTTTTGGTTTCCCACTGCATAGAAAAGTCATATTTACACTATGCTATAGTCTGTTAAGTGTGCAATTGTGTGATGTCTTAAAAATGTACATACCTTATTCTAAAATACTTTATTGCTAAAAAAAAAAAAAAAGTGTTAACCATCATCTTACAATGCAGGGTTGACATAAAACTTTGATTGAAAAAAAAAAAATCGCAGTATCTGCAAAGCTCAACCGAAGCACGCCTGTATTCTCCCACAAAACCTCAGTGCAGCCATCAGAATTAGGACACTAACACTGATTCATCACCACCAAGTCCTCCAACACCATTCAAACTTCACCAGGTTTTTGTTTGTTTGTTTTTTCTTGGTTTTGCTGGGTTTTCTTTTTGTTTCTGGCGCTTTATAGGAAAAGGGACCCTGTCCGGACTCTCATGCTGCATTTCTGGTTGGGTCCCTTCAGCATCCTTTGGATCTTTCCGACCCCTATCAGCTGTTCTTTCTGTGACTTTCACACCCTCGACGTCTCTGAAGTACACAGGCCAGATATTTTGTAGATTGTCCCACTCTCTGGGTCTGCCTGATGCTTCTTCATGATCCTATTCAAGTTTTGAGCTTTTGGCAGGACCATCACTGAAGAGATACCATGTCCTTCTCTGTCCTTTGTCTCAGGAGCCACGTGGTACTGATTTGATCCATTAGTGGTGTTGTGAAAACCCTGATCACTTGATTAAGGCAGTGTCTGCCAGATTTCTCCATTGTAAATTTCCTCTTTATTGCTTTCTAGTTTTGTTTTTCTTTAACTTTGTAACTATCCAATCATAGCAAAATTTAAGTCAAGAGAGATTTTCCCCAAAATCAACATTCACTTAACCTTTAAGAAAACAGGTATGGACTCTTTATATGGTAACACATGATTTTTGTACACAACTGTATTTTTTTTTCTTTTCTTTTGTTTTCTTTCTTTTTTTTTTCTTTGCTTACAACCACATCTCAAAGGCAGCCATTGCCAATGTGGTCAAATCTTTCTAAATTCCTTTAGCTAGAAAGCTAGCAATCCCTCCAGCCGCCCAAAGACTCAAGATTCCCAACACGTGTGAGCAAAACAGTCTACCCTCAGTCTTTTGGCAAATTATAACTACACGTGCTGCTCTCTGCTCCAGGCGCCCAAGACTTTATTTTGCAAAGAGGAAATTTAGACAAAACTTCTGATTTACTGGGGAAATGGTTGACACATAGTTTTTTTTTTTTTTTTTTTTTTTTAGCATTGTGTCATTTCTTTAGCCAACAGGAAGTGAGACAGAGAGCTGATTAAAAGTTAGTACCCCAAAGGCACTTTGATGGATTATTCCAGAATATGTGTGGATTTGGGCAACTGTGGAATTCCATCTGCTTTGTTGTTAGGCAGACCCAGAGTCAAATTATAATCTGTTCATCATTTTTTCAGGGAAATCCAGCCAGGGTTGGACCCTACTCCAACCCAACTTCACGTACTTGCTGACAGTGTCAAGGTGGCTTGTAAAGGCCACCACCTCTTCGCAATTTCCATCAAGTCTGTGGCATCTCTGAACTCACCCCATTGCTTTCAGGGTGTACTCAACCATCAGGCTCAGTGGGCGCAGTGCTTGGAGACCGCGATGTTTCAGAGGCTCATGCAAATTGCTTTCACTCCCTTGAAAAATCAGAGAAGGGAAACATGAATATAATACAGCCTGGATTATTTTCACCTTTATACCAACACAGCTGTAAAATAGGATTGTTAATATTTTTTATGGAGGAAAGAACCCCCCACACACACACACCTCAGGGGCAAACAGACCTGGGATCCCCCAAAGCGCTGCTGTGGCCACGGGCGTGCTGCTGCTAGGAATCCTTCCAGGGGATTGCAGAGATAAACCTCTAAAAGGGAATAGCGGGGAACGTGGGTCTGTTCTAAACTGGGACTGTCCCCCCGCCCCCTTGCAGGTGACCTGGAAGATGAAATAATCCCAGAGGAGGACATCATTTCCCGAAGCCAGTTCCCCGAGAGCTGGCTGTGGACCATTGAGGAGCTTAAAGAACAGGAGAAAAATGGGTAAGGCTGGGATGCCCCTGCTCCACCCCACCCTCAGCTCCTGTCATCACCCCAGGGTGGGCCTTTAGTTTGCATGCACTTCCATCCCTCCTCTTCTGGAATCACGGTGGAACCCCACAACCCAGCCCAGTAAATCGAGAGTTGGGCTACCTACACGTGCCCATCCCAGCCCCTTCCAACCCTTCTTTTAGGACCCCTCCATGACAGCTCTCCCCCTCCACCCTGCTAGATGTCTTCTCCTAATGCCCCGCTCCCCCTCCTCCCCCATCCAGAATCTCCACGAAGCTCATGTACGTGTTTTTAAAAGACTCCATCACCACTTGGGAGATTCTGGCTGTGAGCCTATCAGACAAGAAAGGTAAGAGAAGATGGCAACCCCATCCTCAGGAGGCCGGGACCCCAGACCCCTTGGGCATTTACTCATTCCATCCCAACAGACCCTCTATTTCTTGGTGGCTCCCACTCTTCCCCGTGGAGAGGCATTAGAGTCTAGAATGTGATTAACACGGTGCTCTTTGTAAACAGATTTTATTTGTAGTGCAGTTTTCATTTCAGAGCAGAATTGAGAGGAAGGTGCAGAGATTTCCCATATACCCCCTTCCCCACCACACACACAGCCTCCCTCGCTATCAACATCCTGCACCCACAGAGTGCATTTGTTACAATCGATGAACCTACATGGATACATTGTTATCACTGCAAGTTCATAGCTGGCCTTAGGCTTCACTCCTGGGTGTTGTACATGTTGTGGGTCTGAACAAATGTATAATGACATATACCCATCGTCCAAGCATCATACAGAAAAATTGGCAACAACAAAAACTTTTCAGGGGGTGATGTCGCCATGATAGTGGGGAAAGCAATGAAGAAAAAAAAAGAGGAAGCGGGATGAAAGGAGTGATTGAAACATAGGTGGTTAGATTGTGAAACATGACAAAAAAGGTGTGTATGTCCCTACCCACATTGCCCCCCCATCTCCCTCCACCACCACTGCCCCCACCAAGGGCTGGGTGTGAAACCCTGAGGAGAAGGAGCCGTAGCCAAAGACGGATGGTTTGCAGCAGGGCTGGGGGTGAGTAAAGAGAGCGAGGCACTGACTTTGAGTGCAAAATTAAGTAGGTGCCAAAAGACTCAGTCATCAAGATAATTCATATTTTCATGCATTAGTTTTTTAAATTAAAATGAATGCAAGAGAAATTTGTGATTTACAAAATATCCAAATTTTGTTTTATTTTATTTATTTTTTATTGAGGTATAGTTGATTTACAATGTGTTCATTTTGGGTGTACAGCATAGTGATTCAGCTATACATATATTTATTGTTTTTCATTACAGGTTTTTACAAGGTATTGAATATAGTTCCCTGTACTATATAGTAGGACTTTGTTGTTTATCTCTTCTGTATATAATAGCTTGTATCTGCTAAAATAACCAAATTTTAAATAGACACCAGCGCCGTGCCAAGCCATATTGGCATTTGAGGCAAGAGGAAAAATGTGTGTCCCACATGCCTGTTTTCAAAGATTAATTTTTCTTCCCAGAGCATTAAGGTAGTTGAAAAAATACTGAAACATTAAAAGGTAGGTGTATTAAAACTCACATTAAGTGTGTTTTATTTACACCAAACCCAGAATTTAATATACTATAATTTTGTTTAGTTATAATTTATCATAAATTATACTTTATTATAATTTTACTTTCCTGGCTTCAAGATTCTCAAAATCTGCTTCTTTGCTTGTCTTGTTTTTGATAGTACCAGTGACCACAGCAGACACCCCGAGGGTGATGAGAAATAAGGATTTTGTTCAAGTCTCTGATTATTTTTTTGCCATTGAAGAATAAGAAAGAAAAATGATCAAATCTTAATAGATTTCTTAGTGCAACATTATTATGAATGTGATAGTCCAATGCTGCTTAAAAAAAAAAAAAAAACCAGAAAGAGAAACTGTAAAAAATGGAAGGTTTTTATAGAAAGAAAGGTGGGACAAACAAGTCAACAGCAAGAGAAAAATCTCCTCATTGGAGGAAAGCAGCAGTTCGGGTGAGATAGTTTCTCATTGGTTGAGCTGCAGTGTTTCCATTGGCTGGGCTTGTTGCTGGGCAGAAAGAAAAATTTCCTTCCTCCTAAATCAGTTGCATTTCCTGATGGGGAGTGCAAGGTGCATCTCCTCTGGTTGGGGTCTGTAACTGATGCCTCTTCCTGTTAAGATCTGTAATTGACAGCTTCCTGTTCGCAGGTAATTGACAGGTGGTAGGGCATCAGCACTCCCTCTACAGGCCTTCCCTAAGCCAGTTTTATTTGAGATTTTCTTTTATTAATTTTTACAAGTAGATCAGTGCTGTTGATTGGAAATATAATGCCATCTGTGTATGTCATTTAAAATTTTCTGATAGCCCCATAACAAAGGAGTAGATGACGTCGATTTTAATAACCCATTTCATTTAATCCAAATATATCCAAAATATTATTTCAATTTTATAAAATTTTGCAAAACCACTACCACATAACAATGTTACAATAATAAATCTATTCATATTTAAGGATAACCTATCAGTGTCTCAAAATTTTGAATGACATATTTTGTTTTTATTTGTACTAAGCCTTCAAAATCTGCCACATATTTTATACTTACAGCACGTCTCAATTAGGATGCTAGCTTTTTTTTCTTCAATTAAGTATAGCTCTCTGTGCTACACTAGGACACTGTTGTTCATCTAGGATGCTAGATTTTCACTTTTGATCTGTATTTTAGGACTCATAAAATTTACAGTTGAGAAGGTAGACTGGCCCACCAAGTTGTTCTAAACGTACTTTAAGAAGTTTCCTAATCACTGAATCAAGCATCCTTTTTTAAATTGAGATATAATTCACATATCATGCAAGCCACCCTTTGAGGTGTACAATTCAGTGGTTTTTAGTATATTCACAATTTTTAAAGTTTCAATCTGAGTTAATAAAATGAACTAAAAGCAGGAATCCAGTTCTCACTCGAGCTAGCCACATTTCAAGTGCCCAGTGACCACTTGGGGCTACCATTTTGGAGGGCGCAGATACAGACCCTTCAGTCATGCTCGCCTTCTTTCCTCCTGTGCATCTATCTATGAGTAAAATTACAAAGAAAATAGGAATCACTAAATCGTGGCAGCATCCTGCCACCACCACCATCTGTAAGTTATCACCATTAATGATGTTTCGTCTACAGGCTTCTGCAAAGACAGGCTGGGCTTGGGATGCCTCCCGTGGTCAGGGATAAGCACCGAGACATTGGCAGGGACAGGAACCTGGACCTGAACTTGGATCCAGTCCTCTCTGCCCACGCTCTACCCCTCATACTCCGTGTTCTGTTTCCACCCGGGCAGGGATCTGCGTGGCTGAGCCCTATGAGGTTACAGTGATGCAGGATTTCTTCATCGACCTGCGCCTGCCCTACTCTGTCGTGCGCAACGAGCAGGTGGAGATCCGGGCAGTCCTCTACAACTACCGGGAGGCCGAAGATCTCAAGGTGGGTCCCTGGTGCAACAGAGGCATGAAGAGGGGCTTGCAGGGGAGGAGCCGTGGCACATTCCCCTCACCTGATACTCTCTCTGCCCGGCAGGTGAGGGTGGAATTGCTCTACAATCCAGCCTTCTGCAGCCTGGCCACCGCCAAGAAGCGCCACCAGCAGACTCTAGTCATCCCAGCCAAATCCTCGGTGGCCGTGCCTTATGTCATTGTGCCCCTGAAGATCGGCCTCCAGGAGGTGGAGGTCAAGGCCGCCGTGTACAACCGCTTCATCAGTGATGGTGTCAAGAAGACTCTGAAGGTCGTGGTGAGTCCTCAGGGTACCTGCTGCCCCTTGTCCTTCGGGGAAGGCCCCTGTTCTCCCTGTGCTATCAGCCCAGGTTGGAGACCCAGGCTGAGAACACAGCACACACCTTAGGAAATTTGAGGGTCCTAGAAATTTGGAAGCAGGTCTGGGATTTGGGTGAGACAAGTGAAGCTTTCTCCTTGGGCATGGAATTTTAGGAGGCACCCAAAAGCTCAGTAACAAAGATCAATAATACTTTTTCATTAAAATATATTTTAATGTCAAGTATGACTTTTTTTAGTTCCCTGTGCTATATAGTAGGACCTTGTTTTTTATCTCAAATATGACATTTTGCAATACATTTCAGTAGGAGTTTTCTTTTGACTTTAAAGATCTTGGGAAAACATTTCACAGAACAAATGTTATAAAGCAATAATATACAATGCAGGAACATGGGAAACTTTTCTGTTTTTACCTACGAGTCTTACCCTCGAAATATACATTAACAGTTCTGTTTCTATTGAACATTTTCCAATATAATCAGAGATAAAATCATCCATAAAAACAAGACTATTTCATCATCTTTTATTAATATTTTAAAGCAAAATGTGAGATCGCAAACAAGATAAAATATTTTAAGACAGTATTTTAAGAAATCAAAATTAATGCCAAAACCACCACAATGAACAAAATATCAAAATTTTAGAGACAGGACCTGCCAGTGTCAGTCCAAGCCACACTGGAGCCTGAAGCAAAAGAAAAATGAGTTGCCCTGTAGATGGGTCTGTGTGCATTTTTTAATAGTTAATTTTCTCCCAAAATGTTACAGTAGTTGAAAAATCATGGAAATATTGAAAACCAAATGTATTAGAACTGACAGTGATTTTACATTGAAATCTTTCATTTATACCCAAACCGAAATTTATTATAATTTTTCTTTTCTGGCTTTAATGGAAGCAAACTCATATGTTTTTCAACTACCTTAATGTTCTGGAACAAAAATTAACCATTAAAGAATTACAAAAAAGTATATATTTAGGGGCACACATTTTTCTCCTGCATTGGGTTTCAGTATGGCTGAGCTTGGGCACTGGCGGAAAGAAAACCAGCAGTGTGCTGGAGGCTGCATTGCCCAGCTCCCAGGAACCCGCATGCCCGCCACCTCCAAATTCCGTCCTCGCTGCCGCTCTTGGCTTGAAATCCAGCATGGCGGGGATATTTACACCAAGGCAACTGACAGCACTGCGGCTCAGGAGCTTATCTTCCTTGAAAGCTGGATGTTACACATTTGCCAACGCACCATTGGGGGAAACTCAGTCTGCAAAGGAAAATCTGGGAATTACTACCAGGTGAAAGGCGACTGGATTTTAAGAAGGCAAACACAGACACTGTCCACTACGGAGGTTTATTTGTAAACACATGAGAGCTCGAGTTGGGTTTTTTGTGTTTTCGGGGTTTTTTTTTTTTTTTGGTTTTGTTTGATTGTTTTGGTTGGGGGTAGTAATTAGGTTTATTTATTTATTTTATTTAATTTTTAATGGAGGTACTGGGGATGGAACCCAGAATCTTGCGAACACTAAGCACATACTCTACGACTGAGCTATACCCTCCCCACTTGAGTTGGGCTTTGATCCTAATTAAAATAACCCCTATTTTAATTGAGCATTTACTATGTGCCAGGCAGTGTTGAGTACTTACGCACATTCTTTCATTTAGTTTTTCTTTATTACCTATTCTTATTTACTTATTTTATACTTTTGTTTTACTTTTAAGTTAAATCATTTGTTTTATTTTAAAATTTTTATTTTTCTCTTATTTAATCCATTGAAGGTCACTGGGTTAAAAACAGACTCTGGAGCCAGACTACCAGATTCAAACCCTAGTTCTGTCCTACTAGCTGTGTGACCTCGGGCAAGTTGCTTCACTTCTCTGTTCCCCAGTTCCTCCATCTTTAAAATGGGAGTGTTAATCGTAGTACCCACCCCATTGGGTTATTGTGAAGATTAAATGAACTAACCCCAGTAAAGAAAGGTCCTAGGCACATAAGAAAATTTCTGAAGGTCTTGTTATTTCATTATTAACTTATAATTTTATTATTCATTTGCACAACAATGGTTATAAGGTAGATGTTTACATTACCTCCCTATCAGGAAGGATGCTGAGGCACAGACAGGGTGAGTAACTGACTTCCAGTCACACAGCTAAGACCAGGTGGACGGCATCACACATATGCCACAGTGATTCCCAGAACAGTGCCCTGCTGACCGGCTCTCTGTCCTTTCATTCACATGACTCCCCCTGCCCCTCAACGCTGTCCAGCCAGAAGGAAGGAGAGTGAACAAAACTGTGGCTGTCCGCACACTGAATCCAGAAGAAAAGGGCCAAAGTGAGTCAGCTGCAGGAGAGGGGGCGAGGCCTGGGTGGTGGCGCAGGGTGGGTGGGAGGGGGCTGGTGCCATCGGTGTCTCCTATTTGCCTGGCAGATGGAGTCCAGCGAGAGGAGATCAAAGCTGCAGACCTCAGTGACCAAGTCCCAGACACGGAATCGGAGACCAGGATCCTCCTGCAAGGTGAGATGCCCCTGGCCCCAGCCCCATGGGACCCAGAACGGGGCGGGAGGGGCATGATCCGTGAGAAGGGACCCCAGTTCCATCTAACTCTGGGGGAAATATAACCACTGTGCCTCCCTCGTCCTCTTCAGCCAAAACAACCCCCACCTTGATCTGACTTATAGAAGGTTCCAGGCAGTATTTAGTACAGCAAATAGCCTTTGCTGATAAAGGTGTTTAAATGAGAAACAATATAGTTTAAGAGCAGAAATTCTGGAACTAATTGCCCCGGAAGGAGAATGACTGGGGCAAGAAGGGACGCAAGAAGGAGCTGAAAAGGCAGCTCGCAACCTGAGAGGTGTAAGGTTTGGGGAGGAGACCCTTGGTTTCCTCATCTGTGATGGGGGCGAGTAATAGTGCCAATGTCTGAGGGTTGTTGGAGGGTTAAATGAGGTACTATGTGGTGTTCTCTTAGAACAAAGCCTGGCAAATAGCATTAAGCACCGACATCAGTATTCATGGCTGTTGTTACTGGAATTAGTTTACTACTGGTGTAACAAGAAGACCCAGGGTCCTGTGTTTCCCCATGAAGCGCAAGGCCACCTTCACCCCCTAAAAACGCAGAGCCCCCTCCAGCCACCCAGGCGTGCAGCTCCTCCGTCATTCACGCGCCCCCAGCTGTCCCTGACCCCTTTGGCCCTGGCTGGCCCCGGACTTGAGTGTCATCCTCCTGCCCGGCTGCAGGGACCCCAGTGGCCCAGATGGCAGAAGACGCCATTGACGGGGAGCGGCTGAAGCACCTCATCGTGACCCCGTCGGGCTGTGGGGAGCAGAACATGATCGGCATGACGCCCACGGTCATCGCTGTGCACTACCTGGACCACACCGAGCAGTGGGAGAAGTTCGGCCTGGAGAAGCGGCAGGAGGCCTTAGAGCTCATCAAGAAGGGTGTGTGCCCCAGGCCCCCATCCCCGCCCCTCGGAGCCCGCTCCTCCCTGAGACCCCGCCCCTCTGGGGCCCCGCCCCTCTGGAGGCCCCGCCCCCTTCTGAGACTGCCCCCTCTCTCCTCTCTGAGGCCCTTCTCTGAGCTCCCTCCCCCACTGGGGGCTGCTTGCCCCTGAGACCCCCCTTTGAGCACCCTCCTGTCTCTGAATCCCCTCTTCTCTGAGAACTCCTTACCCTTCCTCTCTCTGCTCCTCCCACCTTCTCTGAGTCCCTTCCGCCTTTAAGCTCCTCTCCCCTGCAGACACCCCATCCTGCCCAGAGCCCCCCTTGCCTCTGTGGACCCCTGTCCCACCCCTCACAGCATCCTTATCCCCTTTCTAAGCCCCTTCCTCACATACGCACACCAGCCACCCCGTCCGCTCAGCCTCTGGTGACATTTCTCCCTTCCCTGCAGGGTACACCCAGCAGCTGGCCTTCAAAAAACCCAACATGGCATATGCGGCCTTCATAGCCCGGCCAGCCAGCACCTGGTGAGTCTTGCCCAACCTCAGCCTTGCTCCTCCCTGGATCCCAGCCTGGAGCGCCCTAGGCGGGCTTCACCCTCACAGCCCTGTGAGACGGGACCCCTTCACTCGCATTCAAGGCACCAGCCAGCTGAGTGACCCTTATGCAACGCTGGGTCCTGAGCTTTGGGAAGGGAAGCTAGGCTGATGAGGACAGGCCCGCCCCTCTCTGCTCATTGGTTATCTGGGATGGTAGTCTCTGGATCCCAGAGCCAATTGGCTCATGCTCTGTGTCCACCCCCAGGCTGACAGCCTTTGTGGTCAAGGTCTTTGCGCTGGCAGCCAACCTCATCGCCATCGACTCTCAGGTCCTCTGCGGGGCTGTCAAATGGCTGATCTTGGAGAAGCAGAAGCCTGATGGAGTCTTCCAGGAGGATGGGCCTGTGATACACCAAGAAATGATTGTAAGAGGCAGGGATTCAGGGCAGGCTGGGGGAGAGGGGCACCTGGACTGAAAAAGACTCCACCATCCACCCACCGCCCAATTCACTGCACGCTGGGAAAGAGATATAAGGGAGCTCAGAGTGTCACCCTTCCGCTGCAAAAACACTAGACCCGCAGGATCTGGTGCAAAATGAAAGCCCCCTGACTCCCTCCTGTCTCTAAAAATAAACACAGAACTCCCTGGAGCTGTGGTCCTCAAAGTGTGGTCCCAGGCCAGCAGCATCAGCACCATCTGCACACTTGTTAGCAATACACGTTCTCAGGCTGGACTCCAGGTGCACTAAATCAAAACTTTAGGGGCAACACCTAAGAATCGGAGTTTTAACAACCCCCCGGCCCCCCCCCCCACCACCACCAGATGTGCTTAAGTTGGAGAATTGCTGCCTTAGGAATTGGAACCTTTCAGGCTTCCCAGCCTCACAGCTAACCCCTTCTCTCCAAGCTCCATCTGCACTGCTAGGAGCCTTGCTCTAACCAGCCACAGGGCCTTTGCACATACTGTTCCTGTGAGCATTGACTCCTACTCACTGTTCATATTGTGGTTCCATCTTATCCCTCAGGGGCACTTTTCCCGACTTCCTTGACTGAGTCACACTCCCGCTGTCTCACTGCCACATCCACTTCTCCTGCACAGCACTCATCAGTTTATAATTATGTATCTATGGATGAGTTGGTTGGTTCATGTCTGTCTCCCCAACTAGACAAGGAGCTCCATGAGGGCTGAGGCCCATGTCTGGTTTTCATTCACCCCAGCAATAGTTGCAGAATGAATGAATGAATAAATGAATAAATGAATGAATGAATACTAAAGAGCATGGCCCTGCTGGGGAGACACTGGGGAGAGACCCAGCCCTGTCTTGACCCACTGATCATACAAGTGGGTTGATTGGCATGTGGGGACACACTGGTGACGCTATTCTTGCTTCCTGCTTCCTTCTCCCCCAGGGTGGCTTCAAGAATCCAGAGGAGAAAGATATGTCCCTCACGGCTTTTGTTGTCATTGCGCTGCAGGAGGCTAAAGACATTTGTGAGGGACAGGTCAATGTAAGTGTCCCCTGCCCACTCCCTCCCTCCTCTCCCCTCCCCTCTCCAGGACACAGCCACTTTGGAAGGTGAGGTGCTGCTTTTGGGTCATTTCCAGTCTTCCCAGTGCGATACAACCACCACAGCAGCCATAATAATACTCAACATTCATCGAGCCATTAACTAAGATGCTCATCTAAGAACATCCCATTTTTACAGCCTGTAATCCTTGTAACAGCCCAAGAGATAGCCTACTCTTATTATTCCTAGTTTACAGAAGAGAAAACTGAGACACAAAGAGATCAAAGATTGGACCC
Source organism: Camelus bactrianus (assembly GCF_048773025.1). Classification (NCBI taxonomy): domain Eukaryota; kingdom Metazoa; phylum Chordata; class Mammalia; order Artiodactyla; family Camelidae; genus Camelus; species Camelus bactrianus. Next base: position 27,493,159 of record NC_133560.1, read on the forward strand.
TTTCTGCCTGCTTTACCGTTTTCAGAGCGTTGTAGCCAATTTCAGCAGAAGCCCCTCCAGCTTGCTTGCCACAGCACTCCTACACAACTGACACGTTTATATCCTAAATATACTGAAGACAACTCAAGGCACAGAGATAAAAATCCCTCAGGACTATTTTCTTAGTCTGGCGGATCTTTCGGGAGGTTTTAAAAGGGGTCCATGACCCCAAAAGGGAAAGGATTAAAAATCTTGGCTCATCGCTGTCCCCTTTTCTTCTGGTTTTGGTTCTGAAGCAGAGAAGCTTAGAAAGATGGGCCCCTGAGAGCCTGTAATTGCTCCACCTGCTTTGCCCTGGGTGTTGAGAGTGGGTTCTTTGACTTTTAGTTTCCCTGCTGGGGAACCTCAGGGTCTGACCTTCAGCCAGTTGTTCCTCCCTCATCGGGGCCCCAGAAAAGAGATGGAGGGGAGGAGGCTGTTACCCTTTACGCCCAGGAGGTACCCAGGCCTTCCTGGCTCCAGTCTTGAAGATTTAAGAGAAATTATGGTAGAAAAGAGACAGCGCTAGGACTGTGGGGTCAGATAGATCTGACTTCAAATCCCGATCACGGGCATTTCCCCTTGCTGGCTTCAGTGTATGCATCTGTAAAATGGGTATAATAATCGTTGTATTTTTTAGGACTCTCTGAGTTGTCCTAGTTGTCACACATGTGACCTAGATGATGCAAAAATAGATGGGGCATTTATTTTAGAGATCCAAGAATTTATCAGGCGCGAAGATGAAAGTGACCACAGCAGGCGCTCAGCAACAAGGCGGCTACAGTAGGAAACTCTCAAAAATGGGCTGGCCCGAGACAGAGACAGAAACCAGCCTGGTTCCCATCCTGGCTTCTGTGACCCTCACTGGTTCTCTGTGGCATCAGTGCCCACCTGACCCAAGGACCCAATGCTCTCTCTCACAGAGCCTGGGGCGCAGCATCAACAAGGCAGGGGACTTTCTCGCAGACCACTACCTAGACGTGAGAAGACCGTATACCGTGGCCATCACTGGCTATGCCCTGGCTCAGCTGGACAAGCTGGAAGGTGCCCTCCTCAACAAATTCCTGAACACAGCCACAGGTGAGGAGCACTCCCAAAGGGGTAAACAGTGATGCATGTTTGGGGTTCGAGGGTCCCTCTAGAGCTGGGATGTGTGGCCCTCAGTGGCACTGGGCAGCTCCAACTTGAGCTGGGGTGGACGGCTCTACCGTGTGAAAAGTCTTCATTGTAAGCCACGTAAGAAGGTTTGGTGCATAGTTCATTTGACAGGGTTGCACGTTGTGCATTAAGTACTTGCTTTGACAGTGAAGCATCATAGTGCTGGCATGGGAAAAGCCCAGGATGCCTTGAGAGACAGGAGGAAGAAGGGCCTCATTCAGTTTTGGGGTGCCACTGAAGCTGGATTATGCAGGGTGGGTAAGAATTAACCAGAAGTAGATGGAGAAAAGGTGCTCCGAGTAGAGGGAACAGAATATGCAAAGGCTCAGAGGTAAGAATGAGCATGGCAAGCTTAGGGGATTTCCTGCAGATCAGTGGGGCTGCAATTCAGAATTCAAATGGAGGAGGGAAAGTTGATGAGGGAAGAGAATGAAGCAGAAGCCAGCAGATCGAGGGCCTTGAATGTGGGCCAGGACACCTGAACACCAAGAGGTCTAGTGTGAGTCATTTTTCTGAGCTTTCTCTGAGCTATTTCCAGGCTGGACAAAGCAGTAAGCCTTGGGGGCGGGGGTTCTCCTTGCAGAAAGGACCCGCTGGGAGGAGCCTGGCCAGAAGCTCTACAATGTGGAAGCCACATCCTATGCCCTCTTGGCTCTGCTTGTGCTCAAAGACTTTGACACTGTGCCCCCTGTGGTGCGCTGGCTCAACGAGCAGAGATACTACGGCGGTGGTTACGGCTCCACCCAGGCAAGTGCCCCCCCCACCCCCACCCCAGGCACCTGCGTCCCAACTGCCTCTGGCTTCCCGTTCGCCTTCTGGAGAAGACACTGTGACCAAGAGAGGCAGTTCTCTCCCATGAGCCAGGATGATTGGGAAAAACTGAGGAATCTTTTTTTTTTAAGTTGCAAACCCATCTATGGATTCTAGACTACATTCTGGATGCTCCAAACTGTGCTCTGAGCCACCCTTTCCGTCCTGGTGTCTAGATCATGTTCTCAAGGCTCAGGTTTAGATGTGAGCCTCTCTCTCCCCCCGGGGGCGGTGGTTCTGGACCATGTTCTCAGTTCCATGAGGCTCCCACTGTTGCCATGCCTTACTATGAGTTCTAGACCAGGTTCTCAGTTATTCTAGGGCATCACCCGAGCCTCTGTCTCTCTCTGATGGGCTCTAGACCATGGGTTCTCTAACCGCAAACTCCAGCAACCACAGGCTCCAGTTTAATCTCCTTTCTTCCTGGTGAGCTCTCAACCACATCCTCAGTGTCACCTTTGGGTTCTTAATCAGATGCTCAGTGTTCCCAGACTCCAACTTTATTCTTTTTCCATGAGTGGGTTCTAGACACATTCTCAGTGCCACCAAACTCTTGTGTTAGACTCGCTCCTCTGGATGGAGCTGCACCACATTCTCAGTGTGGCTAGACTTTCTGTCTTACGCCTGCACTTTCTGGTGGATTCTAAGCATGTTCTCAGTGTCTGCAAGCTCTGCTCTGACCCTCTCTCCTTCAGAGAGCTCTACATAATGTCCTCAGTATCCAACAACCCCAGTGTTATTCTCACCCTCTGGCGGGCTCCAGGTCACAGCCTCGGCGCCCCGGTTCTGATCTGAGTCTCTTCATCCCTCAGTGGGTTCTAACTGCTCTCTCTGTCACCCAGATTCACCCCCTTTCTCTGTCCTGGGTAATAGGCCACTTTCATGGTGTTCCAAGCCTTGGCCCAGTACCAGAAGGATGTCCCTGATCACAAAGAACTGAATCTGGACGTGTCCATCCACCTGCCCAGCCGCAGCTCTCTGGTCAAGCATCGCATCGTCTGGGAATCTGCTAGCCTCCTGCGGTCAGAAGAGGTATAGCCACCTGGCCAAACCCTCACGCCTTTCATCCTCCATGCCAGCCAGGGTTTGGCGGAAGACAGGAGGGAGGGTGCATGACCACTGCAGCCAGCGGAAGGCTGCATTCCCAGCACCCTCTCTTCTCTCTCCCTGCTCCCTGCAGACCAAGCAAAATGAGGATTTCACATTAACAGCCAAAGGGAAAGGACAAGGCACCTTGTCGGTAAGGAACGGGGACCCACACCTACTTGACCCACCATCCTCTCTAGGCTCGCCCTCTGCTTCCCAGGTCAAGTGGGTTGAAACCTTGTCTCCCCTCCCATCTTGCCAGGTGGTGACTGTGTACCACGCCAAAGTCAAAGGCAAAGTCAGCTGCAAAAAATTTGACCTCACTGTTTCCTTAACACCAGCCCCTGAACCAGGTAAAAGGAATTCAGACCCTATCTGTCACTGTCTCCCCTCCCACTCCCGGATCAGAGCCCAGGGACCCTCCTCCTATCCTCCTTGTCTTCTGTGTTTGTAGTTAAGAAGCCTCAGGATGCCCAGAGCTCCATGGTCCTTAGCATCTGTGCCAGGTAAGAGACGGGGTTATTCCCTGGGGTTCATCTTGGCCATCCCTCTGTCTCTAGCAAGACTTCTTACAAATAATAACTGTCGTACTTAGTGCTTCCTGAGAGTGTCTTGCCAGCTGGGCCTGTGCTAAGCAGCCACAAGGAGGCGGACAGCTCAGGCAGTCCTCGCTTCGCATAGCAGTGTGAGACTAGCAGTGACCGTGACCGCGTGAGCCAAGTCTGCAAACTGATCTTAATCATGCGTGAAATCCCTATTGTTCCATGACCTTCAAAATCTTTAATCACAACATCACAAACTATCATCCTGCCAGTTATAAAAGTACAGAGAAATGAAAGTATAATAAGATGGGTATCTGTTAAGTACACCATAATTCAAAACATTAGAATATTGAGAAAACAATTGGTTTTCTTTTTCCCCTTCGGAAAACCTTTATCCAAAGCACTGTCGTTGGGACAGCGTCTCCTTTATTCTCTTTGTGTAATTTATGATGTAAAGCAAACATCTTTCCATGCCCTAGTGAGTTGTCATGTTCCCCTCTAAGTTTGGGCTAACTTCCAACATTTCATCCTTCGAGCTTTCAGCGACATGAGATAGCCAAGTGTCCCTTTAGTGTGACGCTCTTTGCCAGTGTCACTTCCTCTGGGACACCTACATTCTTTTGGTCACAGCCGCTTTCCTCATTTACGTCGCTGAGTTTGCCTCACTAAGTTCCTCTGGCCATGTCACTAGTCTTGCAAATGGCGGCAGGGTCAGCATTCCCGTGCTCTGCTGTTTTTTCTCTAATGCCATTTGTATCCTATTCAAATTTTGCCTCCAGTGTTATCACTCTTCATTTCATGGCTTTGCTTTCATTTTTGTTGGCCAATTCCCTCTGTCAATTACCCATTTTTGTAAAATTTCACGTGGGTTTTTCACTGCGAAGTAAAGGAGCAGCACAAGGACACACTTCGCTGTCTGCGTGTGAGCTGAACAGCCGGGGCTCAGGCAGCCGGCACTGACAGGCTTTGAAAGGAGTGATGTGATTGGTCATTGGCTGTGATGCAAATCTGTTGTCTCCATAGTGATTGGTGGAGTGAAGAGCTGGTGACCAGACTGGTACCTTAGGCAGTTACGATTAATATACCGCGGCACTGAAGTCTGAACCATGGTGCTGTGGGACTGGCACCATTGTACTAGGCTGTGGTAACAGAATCACACAAAGTGAGACCTACCTGTATTCTTATCTTCATTTTCTGGGAGAACTGAGGCATGGAGAGGTCAAGAAACTCATCAGATGTTACAGAGAGCTGGGATTTGAAGCCAGGCAGTTGTGCTCCAGAACCTGAGCCATTAGTCCTCTTGACCACGATGCTTCCCTTTCTTTATTGCCCTTGGGGGAATGTTTCCTAAAATCTAGCATCCCTCTCTGATGCTACGTGGGAACTAGAAGCCTCAGTCCCTGATATGACACCATCGTCCAGGCACTGACCCCACTCTGAGGCCCAGCATCTTTTCCCCTGCCCTGTCCAGGTACCTGGGAGACCAGGACGCCACCATGTCAATTCTGGACATAGCCATGATGACTGGCTTCTCTCCTGATACTGATGACCTCAACCTGGTACGAAGGTCTTGGGCTTGGGGGCTAGGATCCGTGAGAAGGAGCCCAGGGTCTGGAAGAGGCTGGAGCGGGGGTAAAGGGACCCAGGAAGGGTTTTCACAAGTCCCATCCTTCCCCAGCTGAGCTCTGGCGTCGACAGATACATCTCTAAGTATGAGATGGACAAAGCCTTCTCCAATAAGAACACCCTCATCATCTACCTGGACAAGGTAAGGCTTTCATTGGGATCTTGGCCCCTACCTGGCTCTGGCCTTTCCTTCTCCACTGGCCTTTGTCTCTGGGTCAGGCCAGCCCCAGGCTAGGGGAGACAGGGTCTGTGCTGCTGGGTGTTGGAAGAAGGGATGTGTAAACCAAGATGGTCAACCCAGGTCAACAGGGTGGTCAACCCAGGTCAACAGGGTGGTCAACCCAGGTCAACAAGGTGGTCAACCCAGGTCAATAGGGCAGTCAACCCAGGTCAACAAGGTGGTCAACCCAGGTCAACAGGATGGTAAACCCAGGTCAATAGGGTGGTCAACCCAGGTCAACAGGGTGGTCAACCCAGGTCAACAAGGTGGTCAACCCACCTTCTATGCCTTCTGACCACTGATGTTCCAACCTCATTTTTCACTTGCTCCCTCCAACTACTTCTCATCAGGGTCTTAAACAACCATTGGGGAAAAAAAAACACTTTGTTTAAAGAAAAGAAGAAAAAAGTGCTCAGTGAAGAGAAAGGACTTCTTTTGCTCCCCACCCCCTAGCATTTCTCTCTTCTCTTATTTTCTCTCCATCCGGCTCTCATTATCTCTCATGTGATTTGGGCTTCCTCCTCTTTCCTGCTTATTCCTTCCCATTCTGCTATCCTCATATCTTCCCTGCTAACTCCCGGTGCCCCCTGGGACCCTCACTCCACATTAGTCAGCATAAGGAACACCAGCTACTGTGATAAAACCCCTAAGATTATGGGGGTCTCAACACCAGAGACTTGTATTTTTCACCCTGCTAAAGTCCAGATGGCATGAGAGATAAGGAGGGACCCTTCTCAGTGTGGTTGCTCAGGGATTCAAGGACCTTCCATCTTGTGGTTCTACAGTCCTGGGATTTTGGAGTCCTCTGCTGGATCCATTCTCTCTAGAAGAGATGATTGTGCATGGGAAGGGTTTTTTTTTTTAATGTCTTTTTACATTTTAATTTTTGTACTTTTATATTTTTATGTAATTTCAACCTTACAAATTTCAGAGCAGCATAAAGAAGTTCCATATACCATATACCCAAATTGACTAATTGTTAGTATTTTCCTCCAAATGTATGCATCTGTCACATATGTATGTGTGTGTGTCTATATATATATAGACACACACACACACATATCTGTTTTCTTCTTTCTTTCGTTCTTCTTTCCTTCCTTTCTCTTTATTTTTTCCAGGTTTATTGAGATTTAATTGACATACGACATTGTGCATGTTCAAGCTGTACAATGTAATGATTTGGTATGTGTATATGTTGAGAAGTAATTACCACACTAAGGCAGTTAACATATCCATCACCTCACATAGTTATAACTTGTGTGTGTGTGTGTGTGTGGTGAGAACTTCTAAGATTTACCCTTTCAGCAGCTTTCAAATATCCAGTGCAATCCTGTTAACAGTGGGATGTTTTTAAGGCCATCGATAGCAATCATTGGCCAAAACTCAATCACTCGGCCACGTGGAAGTCAAAGAGGCGGAGAAGAATGATCTAGCTGTGAGCCTTGAAGAAAAAAAACATGGATTTGTTGAATTACTCGTTCATCTTTTGGCGAAGATTCCTGCCCCCACCCATCTTCTCTATCTTCCCCACCAGTATTCATCCTGATCCCTCAATTTCCCCACCACTGCTCCACCCCCAGAACCCCGTGCTGGACTTCCTCCATGTCACCCCCTGACCAACCTCCTCCTTCTTCCCAGATCTCACACACCCAGGAGGACTGTCTATCCTTCAAAGTTCACCAGTACTTCAACGTGGGGCTTATACAGCCTGGGTCGGTCAAGGTGTACTCCTACTACAACCTGGGTGAGCCGCCATCCTACAGCCTGGGGTCTCAGGGTCCCAGGGGCCTGGGAGTTAGGAGTCTGGGGGTCCCAAGGTCCCAGAGGTCTGTGAGTGAGGGGTCTGGGGCCCCAGGGGTCTGTGAGTGAGGGGTCTGGGGGCCCCAGGGTTGGAGACCTGACATCGGCACGATGGGTGCATGGGACTGGAGCTGGGACTCTGAGGCCCCAGGTGTGCTCTCTGGGGTGGAAGCCCCAGCCCTCTGATCCCGCCCCATCCCCTCTGCCCGCAGATGAGACCTGCACCCGGTTCTACCACCCGGAGAAGGAGGATGGGATGCTGAGCAAACTCTGCCACAAAGAAATGTGCCGCTGCGCAGAGGGTGGGTGCATAGGAGTCAGGAGGGTGGCCACGCCCACTGGACCGCCTACTCTTATGGCGGGATGTGCCCGGGGCTGGCCACACCCATGGGCGGTGGGCCCCGACCAAGGAGTGCAGGACTTAGACCATGTCGCCCCACCCCGCAGAGAACTGCTTCATGCACCACGTGGAGGAGGAGATCACCCTGGAGGAGCGGCTGGACAAGGCCTGCGAGCCGGGGGTGGACTACGGTGCGTGGGGCGGGGCGCGGGCTGTGGCGGTGTGCGTGAGGCCGCGTGACGGCAGGTGTCAGGCATCTGACTGTCGTCGCGGGCGGCTGTAACCGTGTGCTTGGCTGTGAGCGTGACTCTGGGTGAGGTGGGGGATCTGCGACCGTCTGTGACGGTGTCCGCTCCTGGGGGCCGTGGCAGAGGCTGCAGCGTGCCGGACTGTGACCCCTGCAAGGACCTGCTTGGAGGAGCCGTATGCCCAGGGGCGCCTGCAGGTGGGGGTGCCCCACAGACCACCCTCACTGTCCTCCTTTCCCCCGACAGTGTACAAGACCACGCTTCTCCAGAAGGAGCTGTCCGATGACTTTGACGAGTACACCATGGTCATTGATCAGATCATCAAATCAGGTCAGCCCTGTGCCCTGTCTCCTGTCTCTCTGCCTCCCCCTCCCCCCTGCCCCTCCCTCCCCCCAGCTCGGCTTCCCTCTCCCTCCCCTCCAGGCTCGGATGAGGTGAAGGAGAAACAGAGGCGCAAGTTCATCAGCCACATCAAGTGCAGAGAAGCCCTCAGACTGCAGGAGGGGAAGCAGTACCTCGTGTGGGGCGTCTCCTCCGACCTGTGGGGAGAGAAACCCAAGTGAGTGCTCGCCCTGTACCTCCACGTGGCCGCCGCCTCCCTCCCTCCCCTCCGCCTCCTGACCTGTTTCCCTTCCCCCAGCATCAGCTACATCATTGGGAAGGACACCTGGGTGGAGCTGTGGCCTGAGGATGACGAATGCCAGGATGAGGAGAACCAGAAACTGTGCCAGGACCTGGCCAACTTCACTGAGAACATGGTCGTCTTCGGCTGCCCCAACTGACTCCACCGCCATTGTCCACCCAATAAAGCTCAGTTATATTTCACATCTCCCAAAGCCTGGACGTCTTTGAGAGGGGAAAAGGGCAGCTGCGACCCCCAGCGGCTGCATGTGCAGCCCTGCTGCATCCTACTGAGACCTTGCCTGCGTCCCACCCTATCCCTCCTGCGGGCCACCTGCGAGCTCCGGGGCTTCCTCGCCTAAAGCACGGGGCCTGCCGTCGGCACCTAGCTGGACACGCGCCTGCACCTTCCTCCGCATCTCACCGCACCTCAGCTCCATCCTCACCTGAATTCTCACCTTGATCCTCACCAGCAGCTCACTGCCCCTCCACCTGAGCTCTCACCCCCTTGCTTACCTACCTCCTGTTGCGTCCTCACCTGAACACTTACCAATATTCTCATCCGGGTCTTTACCTGCTCTCTCCCCTACACGCTCAGCTGTATCCACCTGCATTTTTTGCATCTTCACCCTCTTCCCCTACCTATATCTTTATAAACTTACCTGTATCTTTACCAACGTTCTTCCCTATAATCTCACCTGTCTTTCCGCTGGCGTCCTCACCTGTATTTTCTCTGCATACTCATCTGGGTGAGGACCTGCATCTTTACCTACATCCTTCTCTGGATCTCTTCCTATGTTCTTACCAGCATCCTTACCTACGTAGCTGCCTGCCTTCCCACCTGCACCTCCCCCTGCGTCTTGACCTGCATCCCCGCCAGCATCATAGCCCTGCGGTCTCCCTCTGCCTCCCCACCTCCATGCTCACCTGCATCCTTGCCTGCCATCCTCACCTGTTCTCATCTGCGCCCCACTTGCCTTCACTCACAGCTCTCTCACTCCATTTCCTGTCTCCGCTGCATTCCATCTGCTGTCCTCTACGTTGTTCACCCTACCCTCCCGGTCACCAGTTTCTAGATGGGCCTGAACAGACCGGTAGGAGTGTGTGAGGCGGCTGTGCCAGGAGGGGGCAGTAAGGGGCACGCAGGGCGACAGCTCTGGCTGGAGCCCTGAGGGAGCCACCAAGCCGGGAGAAGAGGCGAATCAGCAGTTGAGGAAGGAGTGCGGGGGCTGTTCTGGTCACAGACTCACCAGAAACAAATGGTGGGGTGCCAGCCACAAGCAACTGAGACCCCTGGCTGCCAAGGGACCCCCAAATGCCTATTCTAACTCCTCGTGTGGTTCTTGAGGACCGTTGAGGGTGAGATCCAGGCTAGGCCTCTGGGTCAGGTTATTACAGAAAAAACCCTGGACCTGGAAGTCATCCCAGCATAGACCCCTTCCCCTAAGACCCGAGGTCCTGGAATCCTCAACCTCCCAACTCCAGGAATATGAGGGAAATCGGTTCACAGCCCACCTCTCCCTCCAGCCCCCTACTGCCAGAGACCCCTGTCAAAGGGAGACTCGGAGATCCTCATCACCCACGTGGTGTCCCAGCTGACATCTGCTGGGCCCCGTCCTCCTTTGTGACTGATTTCTCACTTCTTTTCTTGTTCATGTCCCCTTTCTTCTGCCCTGGAATTCACTTTCTTCATTTCTTTAACGCACGGCGTGGTGTTGTTTGAGCACCTGTGGTTCCAGGCTGTGAACAGCACAGACAGGGTCTTATGAAACTTACATTCTAAAGACAGCATAGAGTTGATTTCATACAGTGGGGGCGTCCAAAAAGGAAACGAGAACAGAGTGACATGGGGAAGCCACCAGTGGTCATTTAGCTTGAGGGATGGTTCATTTCACGTGTCACTTTGGCTAGGCTGTGGTGACCAGCTGCTCGGTCAAACACCAGCCTAAATGTTGCTATGAAGGTATTTTTTAGGATGTGATTCACACGTACAGTCAGTTGACTTTAAAAGCAGATTACCCTTGATAATGTGTGTGGGCCTTATGCAATCAGTTGAAGGGCTGAATAGAAAATATAGGTTTCCTGAGGAGGAAAAAATTCCAGATGGTGGCATAGAAATTCTACCTGAGTTTCTCATCTTCAGACTCAAGACCACAACATCAACTCTTAACTGAATCTCCAACCTGCTGGCTTGTCCTACAGATTTCAGATTTGCCAAGCAGCAAAATCTCATGAATTATTTCCTTAAACCTCTCTCTCTCTCTCTTTCTCTATAAAAATAGATAGGTAAATAGTAGATGGATAGATAATAGATAGATAGCAATTAGAGACAGAGATTAGAGACAGAGATATACTATCAGTTCTGTTTCTCTGACAAACCTTGCATAATACAAGTGGTCAAGGAAGGCTTCTGTGAAGAGTCAAGAAATAAATGACAAGGTGGGGCCAGCCATGAGGATCTGGAAAAGACTGCTCCACACAGAGGGAAGAGCAATGCAAAAGGCCCGGGTGCCTTGGACAGAGTAACCAGACTGCAAGGACTTCAAGACGGTGAAAACCACTTACTGTCTATTCTTAGCTCAAGAGATAGCCCTTTTCCTATAAAGGCCCATATACTAAATATTTTAGCCTTTGAGGACCAAGAGATAAAATAGAGGATATTACGAAGGTACTTATGAAACAAGAGGAAGTTTCCATCCTGCCACATGCCCTGTTTGCTTGGGATGGGCCATCCAAGATGGTGGCCAGGATTTGTACCTGGCTGCTGGAGATACTCTCTAGATGAAGGGTGGTGGACCCACTGCTTGGAGGTCCAGGCAAGTGGAGAAGGTGAGGGGTGACCACTGAGGCCAGTTTTTCTCTCTGCTCCAGTGATACCCAGATCCCAGCCAACCTCTCCTTCCCAAGGCCCACCTGTCTCATCTGGATTTGCTGTCCAGAGGTGAGGCAACAGACTGCGTCACAAACCCCCAGAATGAGATGCATCCATTCGGTGCCCAACGGTTGTCAACAGAGGACACTCCAACATGTCAGTGGAAGCCAATGAGACCAGCACAAGGCATGGGCGGCAGCGAGCTTCGGCCGCTGGCCAGGGAGGCTGGTATTGGGAGCAAACTCAGGAAGAGGGGGCGGGGGGGATGCCCCATCTGGGACTCCAGAGCACACTAAAGTGCCAGCTCCCAAGAGCAGCTTCTATGCCTGGACAGAACAGGAGCTTGGCTGGATTTGACCCACAAGCTGTAATTTGCTAACCCCTGTAAGCTCAATGGGAAGCCATTGGAAGATTTTAAACAGGGAAGAGATGAGAACTGACTTAGGTGTTTAAAAAGCTGATGTCAGCAATTCCAATCTTACGTGTATTCCCAAAAGAATCGAGACCTGGTACTCAGACAAATACACGCACACACTTCCTCATAGCAGTGATTTTCACAGGAGCCAAAAGGCAGAAATGACTTAAATGTCCATTAATGGTTGAATGGATAAGTAAAATGTGGTTCATCCATATACTGGAGTATTACTCAGCCTTAAAAAGGAGTGAAGCACTGACACATGCTACAATGTAAATGGACCTTGCAAGCATTATATCTGGTGAAAGGAGCGAGACACAAAAGACCACATACGGTGTATTTCCTTTTTTTTTTTTTTTTTTTTTTTGAGTGTCTGAAACAGGTAAATGCATAGAGTAGGAAAGCAGACTAGCGGTTGCCAGGTTTTGGGGGAGAATTGGGGATGGGAAATGACTGCTTAATGGTTATCAGGTTAACTTTTGAGGCACTGAAATTCTTGGGAACGAAATAAGAGTTGCACAACATTGTAAATGTGCTAAATGACACTGAGTTGCTTCTTCCAAATGGTTTGTTTTATGTTATGTGAATTTACCCCAATAAAATAAAATCGGAAATAAATGAGCAAGGTCACCCTAATTCAAGGATAGAGAATGAATTATAAGATGACAAGTGGTATAGCAGGAGGTCCGGGTGGGAAGCTACTGTAACAGTCCAGGCAAAAAATGATGGATGCCTCAGTGTCTTAGATACCCTAGACTGAGTGGCTTGAACAACAGACATTTATTTCTTGCAGGTCTAGAGGCTAGAAATTTGAGATCAGGGTGCCTGTGGGGTTGGGTTCCACTGAGAGCCCTCTTCCTGGCTTGTACATGGCCTCCTTCTCTGTGTCCTCCCACGGCAGAGAGGGAGTGAGAGCATATCCCTCATGTCTCATCTTATAAGGGCACTAATGCAATTCAGGAGGGCCCCACCCTTCTGCCCTAGCACCTCCCAAAGTCTCCACCATCAAAGCCCATCACACTGGGGGTTAGGGCATCAACATACCAATTTAGGGGGAGAGAGGACACAATCGTTCAGTCCATAGGACTTAACCAGTGTGCGGATGGAAACAGGTGGCTGGATTCAGGTCTGTTTTGGAGGTTGAACCGACAGGGCTTGCTGGGGGTGAGATGTAGTGACAGGACGAAGGGAGGGGTCCAGGATGATTCCCAGGCCTTGGGTTTAGTTAACTGAGTGGACAGTGGCTCCACCGTTCGACTGTGAGTTCTGATGAAAACTTGCATGCATGCACACACATGTGCATACAGCCATGCAAGCACATGTACACACGTGCAGACACCTGCATGCCCACACTGTGTGTGCACCTGCACACATACATGCATGCTGGCACCTGTGCACACCTGCATGCCCACACTATATATATAAACAGCACACACACAAGCCACTCTAGTGTTTTGCACTGCTTTTATCACCATCTCCAACACTGTATAGTGTTTTCTCATTTATTAGGCTCATTGTCTTTCTCAGCCCACTAGAATCAGGGAGCCACAAGATCGAGACTTCTGTCTCTCTTGCTCATGGCTGCACCCCCAAACCTAGAACAGTGCCTGGCACACAGGAGGTGCTCAATAAATATTTGGCAATCTGGTGAACGACGAGGCCAAAAAGGAAAGCTGGGCCCTTCCCTCTCCCATCCTCACGTGAGTCACATCTTCAGAAGCCTCTGGAAAGTGTGAGAGATCAGATGAGTGAGAGTAAGATGGGCCGGGCCGGGCCGAGGGTGGGCGGACAGGAAGAAGAGGAGAGCGAGTGGGGAAAGGGGAGGGGCTGAGCCCCAGCTCTAAAGGCAGCCCGGGGACCCAGGGGCGCCTGTCTGCAGCGTGCAAAGCCCGGGAGGGTGGGGCAATTGTGGTTTCCTCCGGGCCCCGCAGGAGCCAGGCGTGCCAGCCCAGCCCGGGGCGTCGTGGGGCCTCGTCCACTCAGGCATGGAGGAGACAGCCGTGCGGCCCTCGGTGTTCGTGGTGGATGGACAGACAGACATCCCGTTCACGAGGCTGGGGCGCAGCCGCCGAAAGCAGCCCTGCAGTGCTGCCCGGCTGGGCCTGGGCCTCCTGCTGCTGCTGCTGGCGGCCGGCCTGGCGGTGCAGGGCTGGTTCCTCCTGCAGCTGCACTGGCGCCTGGAGGCGGTGATCATCCCTCTGCAGGTAAGTGGCGCTGGGGGTGCTCAAAGCCCGTGGGTCTCCTGTGTCACAGTGCGTCTCTGTGTGTGTATGTGCAGAATGGATGACAGACTAAGAGCAGCCCAGGGCAAATTAATTCACCTCTCTGACCCTCAGGTTCCTCATCTGTGAAATGGGTGTGATAACGAGTGACACTGTAGGGAACAAAATATGATGTAGCCCAGGTGGTGCCCGGCTGGATCACGGCAAGCGTTCAACCAGTGGGGACCAACATTCTGTTTTTAATTATTGAGATATAATTGACATAGAACGTTGTGTGAGCTTAAGGTGTACAACGTGTTGATCTGATACATTTATATTGCAGTAGGGTTGCCAGCGTAGCGTTAGCTAACACCTCTCTGGTGTCACATCGTTATTTCCTCGAGTGATGGGAACAAATAAAATCTAGTCTCTTAGGAAGCTGAATGTTTCTAATACAGTTGTGCTGTCTGGAACCCCCAGAACCCACATTCTGACTTTGCAGATTATTATCAGCCACACCCTGATCGCCATTACCTACTGTGAGAATCTGTGTCAGTTCCCTGTTGGCTGCGGACGTCTCTGTCTGTCTGCCACACCTGTGGGACTGTTTGGCCCACACCATGCCCACGTGGTCTTGGCCTTTTTTGTTTCCAGGTCTGTTCTCCTCCTCTTCCAGGCTGGATGTGATGGCCACAGGCCCACGCGGACCCCTGCTGCAGTCTGCATATGTGTACCTGCGTGTCCACCTCCTTGCCCAGCTACAGCCCGTGTGTTAACTGTTGGCATGTCCTTGTGTCTGGGTCTCTGTGTGCATGGACCCACGTGGATCCCCAAACTGTGTATCCACATGTCTGCATCCACGTGTGTCTTGTCAGTGTGTCACGTAAGCATCTGGGTCTGTGCCCTGAGTCATGTGTCCATACCCACGTGTTAGCATTTACATCCAAGCATCCAGCCATTAGGGTGTTCGAGTGTCTCTGATATCACTGATTTAGTAAACCCTTACATAGTGCTTGCTACGCGCCAGGCAGTGTAATATGCTTTTCCCGTGTAGATTTGCTGAATCCTAAGCAGGCACTATTCATGTCCATTTATGGAGGGGAAAGCTGAGGCACTGGGTGGTTATGAGTCTGCTGTGGGGCAGGAACCAGGGTGAGGGGGCAGTGTGCACATGGCCTTGGATACGTCTGAGGGTGGTGTCTGTGCCCACGGCCTGCGTGTGTCTCTCGGCCACCAGTCTGAGTGATGCCAGGGCACGGGGCCCGCAGGTCCTCACCAGGGGCTGCTCTGCATTTTTAGGACAGACGTGCGGGATCCTGGGAGCAGCTGGTGCAAGGTGGGTCAGGGTCCTGGTGCCTGGGGAAGGGGTCGGGCTGGTTCCCACACTGCCGCCCCCACACCCTCAGCCCATTGCCCAATGTGATTTGCACAACCGGCCCAGGCCCCACAGATGGCGGAGAAGCAGAAGTTTGGGGCGCTCCGGAAAGGGCAGGGCTGACACCGGGAGATGGACTTGCTGACCTCTCTGGGTGCTGGCCCTTGCCCCCACCACTGCCTTCGCCTCTGACCTCCGACCCTCTCTCCCCAGAGCGGAGGACCCAGCAAGCCAACCCCGCAGCACACCTCACAGGTGAGGGGGGTCCCGAGCCCTGCCACGGGGCGGGGGTCAGCATGTTTTGGGGACATGAGACAGACACCCCATGTCAGAGGACCCCTTCTTTCACTCAGTGATTATGCAGAGTTGCTCAGCACACAGGCACCCCCTAGGTCCATTAATTTCTAATTTTATTTATTGAATAAACCCTTATACTGCGCTGCCCTGTCGCGCACGGTGATGTGCTTTATACGTTATTAATTCATTAGATCCTTAGCGGGGACTGTTCTCTCCATTTTACAGAAAGGGAGACTGAGGCACATAGAGGTTATGAGGCTGCCAAACCAGAACGTGTTCTGCCTCAACCCCTCAGTTCTGCCCCTGTTTTGACGCTCTGGGCAAGTCATTTAATTGCTCCATGCCTCAGTTTCCCCGACTGCTGGAAGGGGAGGAAAAACAAAATAAGATGCATGATCAGCAAGTTATTTTGCCAGTCTCCCCACCTGTAAAGTGAGGCTACAGTGAGGTCGTCCGTCTAAAGCTCTCACACAGCCTAGCACAGAGGGAATGGGTCTCAGAGAGGCGTGGCGGCGGGCTCAGGGTCACACAGCAAGCCTTCGTCCCCCTCCGCAGGGGCCAACTCCAGCCTGACGGGCAGCGGGGGCCCGCTGCTGTGGGAGACGGAGCTGGGTCTGGCCTTCTTGAGGGGCCTCACCTACAGGGACGGCGCCCTGGTGATCGCCCAGACGGGCTACTATTACATCTACTCCAAGGTGCAGCTGGGCGGCGTGGGCTGCCCGCAGGGCCTGACCGGCGGCCTGCCCATCACCCACGGCCTCTACAAGCGCACGGCGCGCTACCCCGAGGAGCTGGAGCTGCTGGTCAGCCGGCGGTCCCCCTGCGGGCGGGTCAGCAGCTCCCGGGTCTGGTGGGACAGCAGCTTCCTGGGCGGAGTGGTCCACCTGGACGCCGGCGAGGAGGTGGTGGTGCGCCTGCCGGACGAGCGCCTGGTCCGGCTCCGCGACGGCACGCGCTCCTATTTCGGGG
Source organism: Camelus bactrianus (assembly GCF_048773025.1). Lineage (NCBI taxonomy): Eukaryota > Metazoa > Chordata > Mammalia > Artiodactyla > Camelidae > Camelus > Camelus bactrianus. Next base: position 27,509,757 of record NC_133560.1, read on the forward strand.
CGTTCATGGTGTGAAGGAAGGCGCGGTGGTGACTGGAACGGGGGAGACCTCAGAGGGTGCCTCGGGAGACCGGCAACCCAACAAGCGGAGATTTTGCAGCGTGCCCATGGGAACCCCAAACTCAGCAGGTGCAGCGCTCAGTGGGGACCACCGGGGGCAAGAACCCGGCCACCTAAGAAGTTAAAGACCCAGCCGGCACGTCCGGAGAACCAAAGGAAACTGCAGACCCCACCATGCTCAGCACTGCAGACCCCGACCCGGAGACTTAGGGGACTGCTGGCCCCCAGGCAGGGGTGAAGCTCATCTGCCTGATATTCAGGAAGAAGGGGTGAGGGGTGGGTATTTATACTTCCGACTCAGAGGACAGCGGGACTTGGGGGCCCAGGGACTTGGCAGTGGGCAGGAAACAGCATCCTCCCCACTCTCTCAGTGTGGGCGGGGTGGTGCCGGGAGGGAGATTTATCATCAAGACTCACCCACGTGGGGAGCCCCGCCCCGCCCCGCCCCGCCCACGGTCACAGTCACATACCCCAGCCCCAGCCACGCGCTGTGGCCGCGTCTCCACCTGGCCACGAAGGTCCACTCAGAGACACAGTCACCGCGATGTGCTGGCTGATGGGGTGATGCGACTGGCTCTTGCGAGAGTGGAGACGTTCTGTAGTGTTTGCCTGTATCCAGGAGGCAAACAGTCCCACGGAGGCTGGTTTCTGGCTACTGTGTAAATCGTCACCCGGCTGGCTGTGTGCTGGCACTGCGAAGCGCTCAGATTCCTCCAGGACACCGTGGCTATTTCGGCACCCAAGCCAGATCCTGGCATCAGGCACTTGGAAAATGTCTGCAGAAAGAAAAAGAGAAAAAAGGAAGGAAGGAGGGAGGGAAGGTGAGGGAGGAAAGAAAGAAAGACAGAAATATAGAAAGAAAGAAAGAGAGAGAGAGAGAAAGGAGGGAGGGAGGAAGGAAGAGAGAGAGAAAAGAAAGAGAAACAAAGAAAAAGAAAGAAACCACCTCCATCACATATGTGAATTTATATCTTAGTAAAGCTGTCTTTTTAAAATACTTTATTTCCTATTAATTGCTGAACAGTCTTTCCTAGTGCACACATACCACAGTTTGTTTAAACATTCACTCACTGAAGGACATTCAGATCTGTGTCCAGTTTTTGGCTATTATGATAAAACAATGATTGCTTGGAAAAAAAAAAAAAAAGAAAGAAACCTTCATCACAGCTCCAGCATCACGGAGAATCACATCTCCACGAGCTCAGTCACTCCTTCACAACCACAGACACATACACACAAAGCATCACATTCTCACACAACCTCACACAAGTCACAGACAGCGTCGCAAACCCTCTGGCACAAACACCGCGTTACAACCAATTATGACACAACCACACACAAATCATCATCACAACCTTAGTCACCCACACGGCCCACACAGCCACACCATGTGACACATGGATGCAATGCTTGTCACACCAGACTTTGGGTGGGGGAGAGTCATAGCTCAGTGGTACAGCGAATGCTTAGCATGCATGAGGTCCTGGGTTCCATCCCCAGTACCTCCACTCTTTAAAAAAGTTTAAAAAAAAGAAAAGAATCAGTCTTCCCCCTGCTACAGCATGGTCAGTCCCATTACACACACACACAGCATCACAATGACAAACACACACACACATACACACAGCCTGAAGTTCCTCCCAGCCAAGATGAACACATCCTGGGGTGAGGACCAGACTTGGTCTGTGTCCCTGGGCCCCTTGGCCACGGGGTTCTCAGGGGAAGGGTGGCTCATAGAGGCAACAGGGATAGATGGAATGACCAGCAGAGGTCACTTTACAGATGAGAAACCAAAGCCAGCTGGCCCAGCTCCATACAGGAAGCTTAGGGGGGAAGCCAGAGAGCTCATGCAGGTCTGCCTTCCCCTCAAATCCACAATTTCTGAGGAAATAGAGGCCACGTACTTTCAAGAACACTTGCAGCAGTCATCCAGCACAGACCGGCAAGCTACCCAGCTTGGAGTAACTCAGAGCATGAAGGAGTGTGGGGAGGGGCAGCTGATGATAAGCATACAAACCAGATGGTTTATGCAAATGAGCATGAACCCACGAAGTAAGACTTCCCTGGAACCTGGGATGAAGGCTCAGACTCCAGAGGTGGATAAATTATTATTGTTATTGTTGACATTGTTGCCTGGTACTGGGGTGAAGGGAAATGGCTTGGCAATCAGATGGCCCTGGGTTCCAATTCTACTCTGCCACTTCCTGGCTGTGTGCCCTGGAGCAAGTGCCTCAGTTTCCTCATCTATAAGTGGGAGGTGGCCACAGTCCTCACCTCCTGGGTTTATTGTAAAGATTAAATCAGATGAGGAAACCTGATGAGGCACCATTTGATATGGTGCTGGCATACAGTGAGAGCCCCTTCTGTGTGTGAGTGCCTTAAGCCATTTAGAAATATTAAGAAGAGCACTTGCCAGGCACTTTCCCTATGCCAGGCATCTCGTGTGAGTCACGTCCTCAGCTCCATCCAGGGGCAGGAGCTGTTGTTGCCCCCATATTCCAGATGTGGAGGCTGAGGCAGGGGTGGCACCTCCCCTCCGCCCCCACTGAGGGCACGCGGTTTCATGCCTCTCTGCCTCGGCTGGGCTGGCGGGAGGTGAGACAGACCCCCACGCCCGCCCCAGCCCACGCTGGAGTTTCCTCTATTCTCATCATGGTCTTTCTGTTTCCGTGGCTTTGATGAGCAGACCAAGGTGTGGAGAATTTATCAAAGCCACCAGCAGCCACTAATATCTGCCAGGGGATGGAACCTCTCGCTAAGTTTCAGTGTCGGAAGACCCTTCCCAGGAGGGGCCTCCCAGCCTTGAGGTGGGCAGAGATGCAGAAGGGTCGGAGGGAGACGGAAAGAGAGGGAGGGAGGGAAAGACGGCGCAGGGACACGAGGAAGGCGGCAGAGAGCCCGGCAGGCGGAGGCTGGCGCGGCAAGGGCCCTGGTCCCCAGCCCGGCCACTGACCTAGTTTACAACTTCTTAGAAGTCTATCTACTTGATTTCCGCTTTCGCCTCCCGCGCTCAGCTGTCTTTTCAGATTTCCCCCTCCCCTCCCCCCAGGTCAACTCTTTCGAGACTCAGAGCCGGCTCTCCTCACCCTCCCCCCCGCGCCGGGCAGGAAACTCTCCCCCTTCTCTTCCTCTCTTGCCAAGATGCAGGGGTAATAGAAGGAAAAATGATGGTGATTAAATTGTTTCTTAATTTCCTGTGGTGACACCGTGGCCCTCCCCGCTGCAGACGGCTGCGTTCAAACGCCGGGACGCGTCCGCGCCGAGAAGCAGAACGGGGCTCGCACTGGAGCCGCAGCACCCGGGTTCAAACCCCTGCGCCGCCGCCGTGTCCCAGCGGGGGGATCTTGAGATCTGTCCTTGGCTTCCCTGGGTTTCCTTATGTGTAAAACAGGATGAACAGTGGCTTCTACCCTACCCTGGTTCTTGTGAAATGAAACGATTTGAGCCTTTGATCATTTTCCCAGAGTTTGGCCCACAGTGAGCTCTTGAGTCCTTAGATGAATCCGCGGGCGTTCTTTCTGCGAGCGTAGTTGTAATCACGTGCACTTTCAGTCGTTACAGCAAGGTGGCCTTACATCCAGAGACCGCATCTAGTCACTGCGTGTGTTTTTAAAATGGGAATTTGTAGCCAATATTTAAACATTACAAAACTTTGCACGTGGACAAATCCATATTTGTGGATTTTCTTGCAAAGTTGGAGGCTGTGGCAACCACCCAGATCGGGAAGGGGCTTCCTCCTTTGGGTGGGGCGTGCACGCACCAGCTCACCCCAGTGTCCACCACCCCTCGTGGTCTCAGTGTCAGTTGCCTTTCATCATCATGTCTGTATTGTTGTTTTTCTTAAAGTAACAATGACCATTAATTACAGGTCACACTTCCAAGGTCCTCACTGCATGCCAGGCACTGTGCTAAGTGCATTAATTCGCAGTAACTCATTTAATTCTCACAGTGACCCTGTAGGGGGTACTGTTATAATGGAGAAATTAGGCATAGAGAGGTTGCCACTTCTCCATCAAAGGTGAGAAAATATGTGACAGCCTGAGATGACCATGAATTTCAAGAAGAACAAGAATTCATATTTGTTTTAGTCTCCTATTGCTGCTTAAAACAATACTAGTTGTATCATCTTATGGTTCTAGAAGTCAGAAGTCAGAAATGAGACTTGTAGGACTAAAATCAAGGTGTTGGCAGGGCTGTGTTCCTTCTGGAGAAAGGGTCTGTCCCCACATCCTTTTCTCAGGCTCTGCCTCTGAGGGAGCCCAAACTGAGACATGTGTGCAGCAAACGTGAATCTCCACTTACCAGGAATGAAAATAACTCACCTTCCTTTTAACTCATAATGCAGTTTCACTGATGCAAAGATGCCTTTGTACCAGGATGCTGAGACCTTGATATCAGCCCGTTGGGAGACATCCTTCCCCACATGCTCCTTTCCCAAGACCGTCAAAATTCGAGGGAGCTTAGGAAATGCCAAGGCATTAAGGGTGAGGAAAGGATCCATCTGTTTCGTGTTGATTCACCCACAGGTGCGCCCAGCCCACTGCGGATCCACCAGCCCGCCACTTTTGTGCTTGTGACCTAAGAGTGGTGCGTTCTCTGCTATTCCCGAGCCTTGCTCGTGAGGCCGATTTTTAGCCAGGTTTGGGCACAGGAAATTCTTTGAGGTTGTCTGTGGCTTCAACTGCCCAGAGACATCTTTGAGTCATTTCCTTTCGGAGGACCTGCAGTCTCTCTGCAATGAAGAACAAGACTCAAGGCTCTTCTAGTGTTCGGCCCCCCTAGATCGCTTCTGGGGAAGTTTCCATGTTTCCAGCGTTCTTTTTTTCCAAAAAAGCAGTGCACAAGAATATGGGTGCTGAATTGTGTCCCTCCCAAAATTTATATCAAAATATAAAGCACTAACCCTCAGTGCGCCAGGATGTGACTACATTGGGAGATAGCACCTTTACAGAGGAAGATTAAGGCGATTAGAGTTGGCCCTAACCCGATGTGACTGCCGGCCTTAGAAGAAGAGGTCAGACCCAAACACACACAGAGGGGAGACCATGTGAGGACACAGGGAGAGACAGCTGTCTGCAAGCCAAGGGGAGAGGCTCCCAGAGGAACCAGCCCTGCCGACACTTTGATCTTGGACTTGTAGTCTCCAGCGCTGTGAGGGAATACATTTCTGTTTAAGTCACCCTGTCTGTGGTCCTTGGCCAAGGCAGCCCAGGCAGATTCTTACACCGGCTCTCCCCCTCTCACCAGCCCTGGGTAACCTTGTTCTCAGCTGGGAGGGTGGCGAGAGGCACTGGAGGTGGGAGGCTTACAAATGAAGGAGGTAGAGGCAGAGAAGAAGATGTCACAATAGAAGCAGAGGTGGGAGTAATGTGATTACTGGAAAGGGTGCCACAAGCCAAGGCATGCTGGTGACCTCGAGAAGTTGGAAAAGGCAAGGAAACAGATTGGTGCCTAGAACTTCCAGAAAGAATGCAGCCCAGCTGACACCGTGAATTTAGCCCAGTAAAACTGATTTTGGATTCTGACCTCCAAGACTGTAAGATAATAGATTTGTCTTGTTTTAAGCCTTTAAGTTGGCCATACAGTGGACCCCTGAACAACGCAAAGCTTAGGGAAGCTGACCCCTGTCCAGTCAAAAATCCACGTACTCCTACCTCTGCCTCAAAAACAAAGGGATTGACGAATGACTCACCCAAGGGCAGGAAGCTGAAATGCACTCAGGGATGGACAGAATCAGGACTCAAACCCTAGTTCTCTTGATTCCAGGCGTTGTGATCTCTACTCAAACACAAACTTTCCCCTCTACTTAGTTAATGTAAAGATTTGTAACATGAAAATACAGGTACTCTATTTATTGAAAAAAATCCACGTATACACAGACTTGTGGAGTTCAAACCCATGTTGTTCAAGGGTCAGCTGTGATTAGTTAAAGGAGCACCAGCAAGGTCAGCCAGCGGGGGTCAGAGGGGTGCCCCGCGGCACCCCTGACCGTCTGCCTCTCAGCCCACCCGCATCCGCGTGCTTCATAAAGAGGCTCACGCTGCAGTTGGGAAGAGCTACTGCAGGAGTCTGGCTGATCTCTATTCCAACCAGAAAATGGGAGTAAAAATGGAAGTAAAAATCTAGCCACCTCAGCTGGTGCTCAGCAACCCCTCTCCCCCACTATCCATTCTAAACTCCCTTCCCCCTCAGCTGGCACTTCCGCGGGTCTGTGTGGCTTTATGAAATGTAACTTTACATGATCAAGCTGGATCAGATTTAATTAATTTGTATAAGAGTTTTAAAAACAAACTTTACTATCAATACTGTACTTACGTAAAACTGAGTATTTTCTTTCACCTGCTAAAAGGACAAAGTTTGATTGGACTACTGGTCTGCTCCTGGTAAGAGACTGTAAAAGGTTTTCTTTACCTTTAAAACAATCTGCCTAGAGAGCAAAGACCTTGTGTCTTACCAAAATAATGTCCTCTGTTTTGTGTTGCTTTTATCAGGTATTTGATAATTTTTTTAAAATGAGTCTTTCCTATTAAAACAATCTTGGCCACTGTTGTCGATGTTATTATTATTTATCCCTCCCATCCTTCGCTAGGGAGATGGTGGTAAGCAGGAATAACCCAGGAGTCTCCTCCTGGCCTCCATCTCCAAAAGCATGAAGTAATGAAGAGCTTTAGAGTTTGGCCAACATTTGGGGGCTGTGAAGCGATAATTCTAAAGAGCCGTCCCAGCTTCAGATCTCCCTGTGACGCCCACTGAAGCCCCTGGTGTGACTGCATCGCAACCAGCTCCTCCCTCTGCCTGGCCTCGCTGCCCTCACCCCCTCACAGGTGCTGAACCTGACAGCATTTTGCAATTAACCTCCAGCATGCAAATCTCCCTTGCAGATTCTGTTTTCGTGGAAACCCAATCTTTCGAGAGAGAAAGCTGACAGAGACAGGCCCTGCTCCTACTCAAAACTCAGAGACATGCTGAATAAAGTAAAATATAACCTGTAGATGATCTTGAAAGGAAGAAAGAAAAAAATCCTTAGATGCTTTTTTGGAAGAGAGAGATTAAAACTAGAGTGACAATGGTGAGCTGTTGCTGCAATGGAGGGGAGGGGTCCCAAAAGTAGACTCTAGAGTGCAAAGAAATGGGGGTCTGGTAGCCCCCAGGGACAGCAATGTGTCTGTGGGATGCCCAGGAAAGGGAACTGGGGTCCCTGCCCAGAACCAGAAACCTGGAAAAGTAGTCCGATCTGATCAAGGGGGTCTAGAAAAACGCTACTGATTATGGGTGGGGAGAAAAGTCACCCACGAAGGATGGAGACCTACGACCTGCTTCAGTGTGAGTGTATATGGAGTCTCTACAGAAAGCGTAGGAACCAGAAGGCGAGCTCCGTGTGGGCAGGGAATGTGTCTCTTTTGTCCATCTCTTATTACCGGAGCAGTGCCTACACACGACAGGATCTCAAACAATACTGGCTGAATAAATTGATTGTGACTTACTTTGATGAGTAGAATTTACATGGAAGTGACACTGAGGAAGTGTAGAATCTGGGCCGCCCGAGGCCAAGCAGTTTCCACATTTGCCTTCTCGGAGCCCCCGGTGGCCATGAGAGGAAGTACAGCTGTCCAGTGAGAAGGACGGGTGGACGGAGTGGCCCTGGAGAACGAATGATGTGAGAGTAAAGCCTTTACAGTTCCATCACCCCAGATGAACTGCCCTTGTCCGGAGAGCTGATCTAACCAGGCCCACCAAGCCCTGTGGGGCCAACTCACAGAATCACAAGCAGATAAAACACGTTACTTTACGCCGCTAAGTTTTGGGTGCCTTGTTACGCATCGGTAGGTAACTAATAGACCTTGCAAGCCCTCTTCTATAACCATCCTGATAGATAGGCAGAAGGGCAGAGAGACAAATAGGTGAATAAATAGAGAGGTATTTGGACGGACAGATAAATGGACAGGGGGATGGATCAATGAGTGGGTAAATGAGTGACAGTGTGGACGGGTGGGTGGATGGATGGATGGATGGTAAGTGGATGGTCAAGTGGATGGATGGATGTACAAAAAAAAAGAATGGACAATGGATGGATGGATACACACATATATTCCAAATCAAATTCTAAACTTAGTAACAGCCTATTTCAGCATCAAATAAATAAACACTCACATCATGTAGGCATCCATTGTAGGATGTACCCCAATCTTGGATGAAAATCTGTGCAACTGAGAAGTAAAACAAAACAGGGCTAATATGTATTCCAGATTTACATGCAGCCTAGAGGAAGCAACAAGTTGTCGTGGGCCCGTCATCCTGATGGTAAAAGCAAGTCCTCTGAGAGCATCTTTCATTTCCCAAGAGGAAGCCAGGCAGATGATGAACTCTGTGCTGTTGGCAGATGCGCCTGGACCTGGACCAGTACCACACTGCCCTCATTAATATAATGAATATAGTAAGTCCTGCTGTCTGGAAGGGAGGACAGGGTCCTTCTTCTTCTTCATCGTCAGGATTATCTTGGTTATATATGATCCTTTACTCTGCTTGTCAAGTTCCGTGAAAAACCCAGCTGAGATTTTTAATAGAACTGCATTGAACCTGCAGATCAAATTGGAGATGTCTTTATAACATGGAGTTATCCAGTCAATGAACGCAGAAACTCTCCTTGTATCAAAAGCCTTCTTTAACACTTCTGAATAATGTTTCATGATTTTCTCCATTAATACTTTGCGTCATTTTCTGATTTATTTCTAAATGCTTTACATTTGTTGGTGCCATAGTACATGTCATCTCTTTTTTTTTTTTTAATTTTATATTTTCTAACATCTGTTGCTGGCATACACAATGCAATAGATATTTGTGGTCATCACAAGAAGATTGAAAAAAGTCCCTAAAATGGACATCCTCGTCTTGTTTCCGATCGTCAAGTGGTCGCTTTTAATGTTCCACCATCAATGAAACGAAGAGCCTGCTGCAGGGTTTTTTAGGTGGCTACCTTATCAGATTAAGGAAGTCCCCTTCTAGCCCTAATTTGCTAAGAGATTTGTTTTAATCATGAATAAATGTTGAATTTTATTAACTATTTTCTCTGCATCTCTCACATTATCATATGACTTTTTCCCCTTCAGACTGACAATGTGATGAATCATGTTCACCAACATTCTAGTGTTAATCCAACCTTTTATTCCTGGAAAAAATCTGGCTTGATGGTGATATATTTCTAATGCATTACTGGATTCAATGCACTGATATTTTATGGAGGATTTTTGCATCTGTTTCAAAAGAGAGATGGTCTGTGGTTTTTCTGACTCATCTTAACCCTATCAGGGTTTGGTGTGAAGGCAAAACTGGCCTCATGAAAGAAATTGGCTGTGAGAAATGCAAATCAAAACTACATATACTGTATATAAAACAGATAAATAAAGAGTCCTGCCGTATAGCACAGGGAACTATATTCAGTTTCTTACAATGAGCCATAATGGGAAAGAAACTGGAAATATATACATGTATGTATGTGCATAAATGAACCACTTTGCTGTGCACCTGAAACTAACATTGTAAATTGACTACACTTCAATAAAAAATAAGAATAAAAAAGAGGAAAAAATAAAATAAAATGACACACACAAAAAAGAAAAAGATACATGCACCCCAACGTTCATAGCAGCACTATTTACAACAGCCAAGACAGGGAAGCAACCTAAATGTCCATCAACAGATGAATGGATAAAGAAGATGAGGTGTATATATATAATGGAATACTACTCAGCCATAAAAAAGAATGAAATCATGCCATTTGCAGCAACATGGATGGACCTGGAGATCGTCATACTAAGTGAAGTAAGCCAGAAAGTGAAACACAAATACCACATGGTATCATTTATATGTGGAATCAGGAGAAGAAGAAGGGGAAGGGGATGGGAAGAAGAAGAAGGAGAAGAAGAAACATATATACAAAACAGAGACAGACTCACAAACATAGAAAATAAACTTGTGGTTACCTGAGGGGAAGGGGGTGGGGAGGGATAAATCAGGAGTTCAGGATTTATAAATACTAACTACTATATATAAAATAGATAAACAACAAGGTCCTACTGTACAGCACAGGAAACTATATTCAATACCTTGTAATGACCTATAATGAAAAAGAATATGAAAAGGAATATATATGTGTGTATAAATGAATTACTATGCTGTATACCAGAAATTAACACAACATTGTAAATTGATTATGTTTCAACTTAAAAAAAAACTTTAAAAAAACTACAATGAGGTATCACCTCACACCAGTTAGAGTAGCAATCATTGAAAAGTCCAGAAACAATAAATGCTGGAGAGAGTGTGGAGAAAAGGGAACTCTCCTACACTGTTGGTAGGAATGTAATCTGATGCAGCCACTATGGAAAACAGTACGGAGATTCCTTTAAAAACTAAAAATAAGAGTTATCATAAGATCCAACAATTCTACTCTTGGGTATATAATGGAGTAAAGTCTAATTCAAAAAGATACATGCACCCCAATGTTCATAGCAGCACTATTTACAATAACCAAGACATGGAAGAAACCTAAATATTCATCAACAGATGACTGGATAAAGAAGATGTAGTATACATATACAGTGGAATATTACTCAGCCATAAAAAAGAATGAATTAATGCTATTTGTAGCAACATGGATGTACCTAGAGATTATCATGCTAAGTGAAGTGAGTCAGAGATAGACAGATGTCATATTATACTGCTTATATGTGGAATCTAAAAAAAATGATATAAATGAACTTATTTACAAAACAGAAACAGACTCACAGACATAGAAAACAAACTTATGGTTACCAAAGGGGAAAGGGGTAGGAGGGATAAATTAGGAATTGGGACTAGCAGATACAAACTACTATATAGGAACTAGATAACCAACAAGGTCCTACTGTATAGCTTGGGGGACTATATTCAATATCTTATAAGAGCCTATAAAGAAAAGAATCTGAACATGAACATATATATGTATAAATGAATCACTGTGCTGTACAGCAGAAACTAACACAACACTGTAAATCAACTATACTTAAATTTTTTAAAAAAGAAACTGTATATATTTTTTTTCCAAATTCTTGTATATGATTACAATTATTAGCTAGACAGATATTTAGTCAAACTCATGTGTAAAAGCTCTGGATCTGGTGCCTTATTTGTGGAAAAGATTTGTGTATAGGTGTGTATATAGGAAAGTTTTAAAGTTATTTTTCAATTGTTTTAATGAGTTTTGAATTCATCAGACTTTGTATTTCTCCTTTTTTATGGACTTCTTTTTTGTTGAAGTATAGTTGATTTACAATGCAATGCTAGTTTCAGGTGTACAGCCAAATGATTCAGTTATACATATATACATAAGTCTATTCTTTTTAGATTCTTTCCTATTACAGGTTATTACCAGATATTGAATATAGTTCCCCATGCTATACAGTAGGACCTTATTGGTTGTCTACTTTGTATATAGCAGTTTGTATCTGCTAGTCCCAAATTCCTAATTTATCCCTCCTATCCCTTTCCCCTTTGGTAACCATTAGTTTGTTTTCTATGTCTGTGAGACTGTTTCTGTTTTGTAAATCAGTTCATTTGTGTCACTTTTTCAGATTCCACATATAAGTCATATCATTTAACATTTGTCTTTGTCTGACATGTCACTTAGTATGATAATCTCTAGGTCCAGCCATGTTGCTGCAAATGGCATTATTTCATTCTCTTTTATGGCTGAGTAGTATTCTGTTGTATATATATATACCACATCTTCTTTATCCAGTCATCTGTCAATGAACATTTATGTTGCTTCTGTAGCTTGACTATTGTAAATAGGGCTGCTATGAACATTGAGGTGCATGTATCTTTTCAAATTAGAGTTTTCTCTGGATATATGCCATGTATTTCTTCTTGATTGGGGTTTTTCCAGTTACATTTTTCTAGAAATGTGGATATTTTACCTACACTTTCACAATGATGGGTGAAGAGATACCATATTGGTGAATAAAACCATTCTTCACATCTTCTTAGTGCCTCTTCCACCTCTGCAGCCTCTTTAATTATATCCTCTTTCTCACTGATAATATTTCTAACCTGCATGTTTTCTTTGTTTTTCCTGATCAGTGTCACCCAAAGTTTATCTTTTTTCTTCTTTTCAAAGGACTAAACCTTGGTCTTTTCAATTTTTTGAGGAATCACCATACAGTTTTCTGTTGGGGCTGCACCATATTACATTTCAACCAGCTCCCCAAACATTTCGTGTGTATTTTTCAGTGACTCTGTGCATGAATGACATCAAGCTTGTTCATTGTATGGTTCAAATCTGTATCCTTATTTATTGCCTGCATGAGCTATCAACCGCTAAGAGTGGTGCCTTAATAATCTCCCACTTTGGTGGTGTACTTATCCAGCATAAGATATTTTAGATCCTTCCCCATCCCCTATTTCAAGTCTTCAAAATCTGCAGAGCATCTTATATCAATAGCAGATCTCAACTCATATCATCTACATGTTTGAGTCGTTCTGACAATTCTTGCTTTATTTATTATGAGACTGTGTTATTAAGCACATACACATTTAGAATTGTTATATTTTCATGACAGGGACTTAGCTATCTCTAGTTAGGCTTCCTACATTAAAGTCTATGCTGTCCAGTAATAACAGGGTTAAATCAACTTTCTTTCTGGCTATTTACATTTTTTAACTGGCAACTTGTTGTGTCTTTTAAGTTGAAAAGCAAACAATGTGTTACTGGATTTTAATTTTTCTTATCCAGCATGACAATATTTGTCTTCTAATTCAAGTATTATTTTTTAAAATACGCTTTGCTTTTTTTATTTTTTATTTTATTTTTATTATTTGTATTGAAGTACAGTAGGTTTACAATGTTGTGTTAATTTCTAGTATATAGCATAGTGATTCAGTTACATGTATATATATATTTATCTATATTCCATTTCATATCACATATATATAATTATATGCATATATATATTCTTTTCATATTCTTTTTCATTATAAGCTATTACAAGATTTTGAATATAGTTCCCTGTGTTATACAGTAAGACCTTGTTGTTTATCTGTTTTCATGAAGATTTTCCTTGTGTTTCCAATTGTATAAGATCTTCTGCCAAAGTTCAGTGGGTATTCTGTAAAAATTGTTCCAGATGTAGATGTATTTTTGATGTATTCATGGGACAGGGTGAGCTCCATGTCTTTCTATTCCACTATCTTGAAGCTGAATCTAATTCGAGTATTAAACTAACATGTCCAATAGCAATGTAAACACTGCTATTTCTGAAATTCAAAATTTACTTATGGCCATGATCAAAAGATGAACAAAATGGTGACATTTATTTTAATAAGATATTTCATTTACAAACATATCCATCCACATAAAAACTACTAGAAATATCAAAGAATTCAGCAAGGTAGCAGGTTACAAGATTAACATTCAAAAATCAGTTACATTTCTTTACACTGATGATGAATCAACAGAAAAAGAAAGTAAAGAAACAATCCCCTTTAAATAACACCCAAAGTAATAAAGTACCTAGGAATAAATCTAACCAAGAAGGTGAAAGACTTATACACGGAAAACTATAAAACACTAATTAAGGAAATTAAAGAAGACTTAAAAAAATGGAAAGATATCCCATGCTCCTGGATTGGAAGAATCAATATTGTTAAAATGATCATACTGCCCAAGGCAATCTACAGATTTTAACGCAATCCCTATCAAATTACCCAGGACATATTTCACAGAACTAGAACAAACCATAATAAAATTTATATGGAACCACAAAAGACCTAGAGTTGCCAAAACATTACTGAAGAAAAAGAAAGAGGCTGGAGGAATAACTCTCCCAGACTTCAGACAATTCTATAGAGCCACGGTAATCAAAACAGCATGGTATTGGTACAAAAACAGACATATAGACCAATGGAACAGAATAGAGAGCCCAGAAATGAACCCACATACTTTTGATCAACTAATCTTTGACAAAGGAGGCAAGAATTTACAATGGAATAAAGACAGTCTCTTCAGCAAATGGTGTTAGGAAAACTGGACAGCAGCATGTAAATCAATGAAGCTAGAACACTCCCTTACACCATACACAAAAATAAACTCAAAATGTATCAAAGACTTAAACATAAGATAAGATACAATAAACCTCCTAGAAGAAAATATAGGCAAAACATTATCTGACATACATCTCAAAAATGCTCTCCAAGGGCAGTCTACCCAAGCAATAGAAATAAAAGCAAGAATAACCAAATGGGACCTAATGACATTTACAAGCTTCTGCACAGGAAAGGAAACCATAAGTAAAACAAAGCAACAACCTACGGAATGGGAGAAAATGTCTGCAAATGAAACCGACAGAGGTTTGTTCTCCAGAATATATAAGCAACTCATATGACTTAATAAGAAAAAAAAAAAAAACCCATCCAAAAATGGGCAGAAGACCTAAACAAGCAATTCTCCAAGGAAGACATACAAATGATCAATAGGCACATGAAAAAATGCTCAATATCACTAAGTATCAGAGAAATGCAAATCAAAACTACAATGAGGTATCACCTCACACCAGTCAGAATGGCCATCATTCAAAAGTCCACAAATGACAAATGCTGGAGAGGCTGTGGAGAAAAGCGAGCTCTCCTACACTGCTGGTGGGAATGCAGTTTGGTGCAGCCACTGTGGAAAACAGTATGGAGATTCCTCAAAAGACTAGGAATAGATTTACCATATGACCCAGGAATCCAGCTCCTGGGCATATATCCAGAAGGAACTCTACTTCAAAAAGACACCTGCACCCCAATGTTCATAGCAGCACTATTTACAATAGCCAAAACATGGAAACAGCCTAAATGTCCATCAACAGATGACTGGATAAAGAAGATGTGGTATATCTATACAATGGAATATTATTCAGCCATAAAAACCGACAACATAACACCATTTGCAGCAACATGGATTTTCCTGGAGATTGTCATTCTAAGTGAAGTAAGCCAGAAAGAGAAAGAAAAATACCATATGAAATTGCTCATATGTGGAATCTAAAAAAAAAAGAACATAAATACAAAACAGAAACAGATTCATAGACAGAATATAAACTTGTGGTTGACAAGGGGGTTGGCAGGTGAGAAAGGACAGACTGGGATTTCAAAATGTTAAATATAAGGATGTTATACTGCATAGCACAGGGAAATATATACAAGATCTCATGGTAGCTCACAGTGAAAAAAAATGTGACAATGAATATATGTATGTTCGTGTATAACTGAAAAATTGTGCTCTACACTGGAATTTGACACAACATTGTAAAATGACTATAACTCAACAAAAAATGTTTTTTAAAAAAAAGGGCAAAAAATATATCCAAAATGCTATCATTTCAAAACAGAATCAATATAAAATTATTAATAAGATATTTTTCAGTCTTTTTGTTTTGTTTCATTTTGTTTAGAGGAGAGGTAATTAGGTTTATTTATTTTTAATGGAGGTACTGGGAATTGAACCCAGGACCTTGTGCATGTTAAGCTCTACCACTGAGCTATACCTTCCACCCAAAATATTTTTCATTCTTTTTATTCTAAGTCTCCAGGTTCTGGGGTGCATTTCACACGAACAGCACATGTCAATTCAGACCATCCACATTTCAAGTGCTCAGTTGTGAGATATGTCTTGTGTCTACTGTGCCAAATAGTGTAGATTTAGAACAACTACATTAATTTCAATTAATAATTAATTTCAGTTAATAATTAAATTCAATTAATAATATACTTGGATTTATTACATGCTTTCTGATTATCCCTCCTTCTCTATATTTCTTTTTCTCTCCTTCCTTCCCTTGTTTTGGATTTTTCTCATTGTGGTTTTTCTTCCACTCAGCTCAGAAATTATACATTCTATTCCTGTTCTTTTGGACATTTCCTTAGACATTTTAATTTGTAAATGTAATCTATCAAAGTCTCATGCTATTCAGTCTTTTTCATCCCTACGAGCCTCAGAGATGGTCTGCTGTATCCACTCTCGCCCCCTACAGGACATTCTCCACACAGCAAAGTGAGATTTTTGGTAAAATATTTTTTAATGTGTAAAAAATGCAAAATCATGCATAATCTCACATAAAGACATCTGTATAACCAAAAAGTAATTACTTTTTATACTGTTTCAAAAATAAAACTTACTAATCAAAATGAACAAAAACCAACTCAAGTATTACAAAGAAGCAAACAGTAACAAAGGATTGTAAATTCACTTTTTCAAAAGTTGTCTAAACAGTCTACACTTATTTTTTAATTGAGATATGATTGACATGCAAAAAGCTGTATATATTTAATGTATACATCTGCGTGAGTTTGAAGATCAGTGAACACCCTTAAAACCATCCCCCAATGTTATAAACGTAGCCACCACCTCTAAAAGTTTCCTCCTTCTTATTTTCTTGTGATAAGAACATTTAACATAAGCTCTACCCACTGAAAAATTGTTTAAGTATACATTACAGTATTTTTAACTATACGCATTATTCTGTATGGCATATCTTAGGAATTATTCATCTTGTGTAACTGAAACTCTCTATTTATTAAACAATAGCTGCCCATCCCCCTCCTCCAGCTCCTGGCACCCATCCTTCCATGTCCTGTCTCTATAAATTTGACTACTAAACCCCTCCTATAAGTGGAATCATATCATATATGCCCTTTTGTGTCTGGCTTATTTCAAGTAGCATGGTGACCTCTAAGTTCATCCATGTTATAGCAAATGGAAGAATCTGCTTCTTCTTTCATGCTGAACAATATTCCCTTGTAGGTAAATGTCACATTTCCTTTATTCATTCACTCATCGATGGACACTTAAGTTTTTTCCATATCTTTGCTATTGTAAATAATGCTTCAATGAAGATAGAAATGCAGGCTCTCTCTTTGAGATCCTGACTTCAACTATTTTAAGTTTATATTCAGAAGTAGGATTCCGGATGATAAAGTAGTTCTATTTTAGCTTTTTGAAGAACTTCTATGCTGTTCTCCACAGGAGCTGCAACGTTTTGTATTCCCACCAACATACACACATGCACAAACACACACACACACACACACACATGCACACCCTACTAAGTTATTGATTGGGATTACACTGAATCTATAGATGTAGATCAATAGATGTTGAAGAAGAATTAATGTTTTCACAATTTTAAGTCTTCTGATCCATGACCATAGTATATCCTTCTATTTATTAAGACTTTATTTAATCTTCTCAATAATTTTTTTATATTTATTTGTATTTATGTTTATTCCATGTAGAATTCTTGCATTGCTTTCATGAGATTTAATCACAGATAGTTGATGTTTTTTGATGCTATTGCAAACAGCATACTTTGCAAATGTCTTTTTCTAGAATTGTTGTTGATACATAGAAGCACTCTTGATTTTTGTGTTTTGACTTTATACCCAGAGAATTTGATATATAAATTTATATATTAAATTAAGTTTATTATTTATTTTACTTTAGTGGAGGTACTGGGGATTGAAGCCAGGGCCTCATGCATGGTAAGTATGCATTGTACCAGTGAGCTATGCCCTCCCTTCTGGGATTGCTATCATTAATTCTTATCAATATTGCACTGAAGGTCCTAGCCAGTACAATAAGGCAAAAGAATAAAGCAAAAGGATTGAAAAGAAAGAAATAAAAGTCATTATCTGCATATTACATTATTGTGTATGTAGAAAACTAAAAGAATCTATACACAGATTTGCTGATATATTACAATTCCAGTATCATTCAGTTAAAATAATGACAGATTTCCACTGTGATTTATTTTGGGGGTAATTAAGTAATGTATTTTTTAATTTCAAATTTTATAGGCAATCAAATTAAACAAAGAAGAAGGAAACTATGGTTTATTCACAGGAAGAAAACATATTAATAGAAGTCTCCGTATGGAAGCCCACACACTGGAGTTACTGGTCAGAGACAAGAAATCAACTGTCTCAGACATCCTTAGTGAGCTAAAGGAAAACAGAGAACTAAAGGAAATCAGGAAAATGATATATAAACAAAATAAGAATATCAATAAAATGATAGAAATTACAAAAATGAACCAAGAAAAACTGAAACTGAAAAGTACAAATTGAAATGAACATTTTAGCAGAAGGGCTCAACAACAGATTTGGACAGGTGGAAGAAAGGAGCAGCAATCTCGAAGACAAGGCAACTGAAATTAGCAGGTCTAAGCATAAAGCATAGCAACATACACATCATGCACATAGTCCCACAAGAAGAGAGAAGGGAGCTTTAAAAACAATTGGGGGAAATAATGGCCAAAAATGTCCCAAATCTGATTAAATACATGAATACACAGTACCAAGAAGTTCAACAAACTCCAAGCAAGAAAGATTCAAAGAGAGCCGCACTGAGACACATTATAGTCAAATTGCTTAAAAACAAAGACAGACTTTTGAAAACAGCAAGAGAGAAGCAATTTATCATGTACAAGGCAGCCTCAAAAAGATTAACAGCTGAAAGAAAAAAAATCTTCCAACTAAGAATTCTTTACCCAGCAAAACTAGCCTTCAGAGAGGAAGGAGAAATTAAGATATTTCCAGATAATCAGCAGCTGAGAGAATTCACTACCAGAAGACCTGCCCTAAGAGAAATGCTATAAGAAGTTCTTCAGGCTGAAGGAAAGGACACTAGACAGGAACTGGAAGCCATAAGAAGTAATCACCAGTAAGGGCAACTACGTAGGTAAATGTAAAAGCCAGTGTTATAATTTTGGTTTGCAACTCCTCCTTTTTGCTATTTTATTTAAAAGACAAATACACAAAATAATAATCATAAATCTACAGTAGACGGAATACAATGTGTATAAATGCAGCTTGTCACAATACAATAGAAAGGGGGATGACAGAGATGTAGAGGAGCAACATATTTGTATACTATTGAAAACAAGTTAGTATCATCAGAACTAGGTTTTTATGTTTAGATATTAATTTTAACTCCCAGGATAACAACTAAGATAGTTTTTTTTTTTAAGAAAAGGAAAGAAAGAAAGAGGGAAAGGGCAATCAAAATGATACACTACAAAAAGTCAATGAAATAGACAGTAATGAAGAACTCAAGGAATAAAACATATAAACCTACAGAAAACAAATAGCCAAATTGCAGAAGGAAATTTTTCTGTATCAATAATTGCTTTAAAAGTAAATGGATTTTTTAAAAAGTCACAAATGAACTTATTTACAAAACAGAAACAGACTCACAGACAAAGAAAACAAACTTACAGTTACTGGGGGAAAGGGGGTGGGAAGGGATAAATTGGAAGTCTGGGATTTGCAGATACTACTACAGTGCATAAAATAGATAAGCAACAAGTTTCTTCTCTATATAGTCAATATCTTGTAGTAACCTATTATGAAAATGAATATATGTACGTATGTGTATGACTGAAACACTATGCTATCCACCAGAAATTGACACAACATTGTAAACTGACTATACAACCACTTTTTTTAAAGTAAATAGATCAAACTATCCTAAAAGGCAGAGGTTGGGATATTGGATAAAAAACATGGACCTTCTGTCTACAAGAGACTCGCTTTAGCTACAAAAACACACAGAGGTTGAAAGTAAAAGGAATGAAAAAGATACTTTATCCAAATAGTACCAAAGGAGAACTAGGGGGGCTATATTATCTTCAAACAAAATAGACTTTAAATCAAAAAATTGCAAGACACAGAGAAGAGCATTATATATTGGTAAACTCAGTATAGCAAGAAGAGAACTCAAGTTACCAAAATAAGAAACTATTTGGGGATACTACTATTGATTTTACAAAAATAAAAAAGATTATGAGCGAATACTATGAAGAGTTTTATGCCAACAAGTTAGATAACCTAGATGAAATGGACAGATGCTTAGAAATACATAATCTACCAAAACTGACTCAAGATGAAATAGAAATCTGAATAGACCTATAGTGAGTAAGGTGATTTAACCACTAATAAATCTTCCCAACAAAGAAAAGCCAAGGACAAAATGGTTTCAATGATGAATTCTACCAAACATCTAATGAAGAATTAACACCAATCTCTCCCAAACTCTTCCACAAAAGAATTGAATAAGAGGAAACACTTCCTAACTCATTCTGAAGACAGCCTTACCTTGCCACCAAAAGCAGACAACAGCACCCTAAGAAAAGAAAACTACAGACCAATATCTATTATGGAATAGAGATGCAAAAATCTGAAACAAAATACAAGCAAACCAAATTTAGCAGTATATTAAAAGGATTATACGCTATGACCAAGAGGGATTTATTTCCAGAATGGAAGGATGGTGCAACATACAGATATCAACCAGTGTAACACACCACATTAATAAAATAAAGGGAAATAAACATATTATAATCCCAATTGATGCAGAAAAATCTTTTGACGATATCCAACACCCTTTCATGACAAAAATACTCAATAAACAAGGAATACAAGAGAACATTCTTAACATAATAAAGGCTATATATGAAAAACTCACAGCTAATATCATACTTAATGAAAGACTGAAAGCTTTTCCTGTAAGATCAGGAATAAGACAAGGATGCCTACTTTGCCAATTCTATTCAACAGCCATAAAGCAAGAAAATGAAGTAAAAGCCATCCAAATTGAAAAGGAAGTAAAACTATCTCCATTTACAGGACACATGATTTTATATTTAGAAACACCTTAAAAATCCACCCCCCAAAATGTTAGAGCTAATATATCAATTCAGCAAAATTGCAGGATATAAAGCCAACATGTAAAAATCGGTTGTATTTCTACACATTAGCAATGTACACTCCAAAAAGGAAATTTAAAAATCAATTCCATTTACAGTAGTATAAAAAAAAGGAATTAAATATTTAGGAATAAATCTAATCAAGGAGAAGAAAACTGAAAATTACAGAACACTGCTGAAAGAAATTAAAGACAACCTAAATAAATGGAAAGACATCCCATGTTCATGGGTGGAAGATTTTAAATTGATAAGGTGACAATACTACCCAAAGATCTATGTATTCAATGCAATGCCTATCACAATCCCAGTGGCGATTTTTGCAGACATAGAAACTTGGAGTTCATATGGAATCTCAAGGGACCCCAAGTTGCCAAAACTATCTTGAAAAAGAACAAAGTTGGAGGAGTCACAAGTTCTGATTTCCAAACTTACCACAAAGCTACAGGAAGTAAAGCAGTGTGGTACTGGCAGAAGAATAGACCTATAGACCAAGAAATGAACCCCCACATACATGATCAATCATTTTAGGCAAAGGTGCTATTCAATGGAGAAAGGACAGCCATTTCAACCAACAGCACTGAAGAAACTGAGTATCCACGTGCAAAAGAATGAATTTGGACCCTTAACTTACAGCATATCCAAAAATTAACTCAAAAAGGATCACAGACCTAAACTTAAGAGTTAAAACTACAAAACTCTTAGAAGAAAACAGAAAGGAAAATATTGGCATTGGATTTGGCAATGATTTCTCCCTCTCTTTCTTAATGGTTTTATTGATATATAATTCACATACTTTTGGGCACCTCCTTACATTGGGACACTGGTTTTGGAAGCAGCCAATGATTGTTCGCATGCAAAGATTCTTTATCAGACTAGCTATTCAGGGAGTTCACATGCCTCTAGTCAAGATGCAGTGATTCGGTTATCCTTGGTTCGCATGAAACTTGGAAGGAAACCAAAGCAACAAGAACGTGAAGGGATCTACACCTACACAGCAAGCAGAAGGAGGAATCAGAACTGCCCACACCAGTGTGGGCAGATTTCAAAGAAACGTAGCTGAACAAAAGTATGGGGGTAGAAGTGACTCTGGTGCACAGCCAATGCATCGCAGGCTTTGAAGGGCGTTGCAGTCAAGAGACTCTTGGATCGCCACGTTCTTATGCATGGCTGCACTCCTAGTCCAGGGACCTTCATTGGTGACCTCCTTGTAACGAGGCTTGACAATGACTCCTGGTAAGGATGGAGAGTCATCCATGTATCAGGGAGTGGGGGAAATCTTGAAGACACTTCTCCGCTCTGGCTCAATAATTGTACTTCGCCACTTCTGTTCCTTCCCTTCTCCCTCCCCCAGATCCTGGGCCCATAAAAGGGACAAACCTTTTGTTTAGGGTTCCCCAGCTGTGAGATGACCCCCACATCTGTGCTATTCCAGATGACTCTCAACCATCTTACGGTCACTGGGGAAATTAGAACGGGGGAGGTCAGTGTTGGCTGCTTCTTGACCTGTTTTTATATCACATTACGTAATTCAGAACTTGATGGTAACTTTCGTTTTGAGCCATGTTAATGGGCTCCTTCGACACCTGGCAGCTCAGCTCTCCCCAGCGCATTCCGACTGCTTGGATGCTACCGACTGGCTTGTGCTTTTCAGTCGCTGTTTTGCCTTCTTGGAATCTGACTGAACACCAAACACTGCATATAAAAAAAAAATTAGAGAAAATGTGAGGCCCTGGGAGATTTGATTGTCCGTCTCCAGAAAGGATCATCTTTTCTTTCTTCTCAGCCGCTGGGCTGGAGCCACTAGCCCCCTCAGATCTCTCTAATTTACTCAGAGATTGATCTGACCTTAAACATGAGTCTCTGTGGGAACCAGTCTATTTTCAGTTTTTACTCACTCTACCAAATGTCTCGAGTGTTCCCCTGGGACCCTCCAGCTCACTGCATATGTTGAAAACTCTGCTTGGTTCCTTGGCTCCGAGTCGTTCTTTGCAGCTTGTTGATTGCCCCTGCAGGGAAAGCAGTGGCAGACCTCTGAACTTCACTCCGCATCCTGGTTCTACATCTTCCCCTTTTACATATGTTGTCCAGATTTTCTAAGTGCTCTTATGGGAAAGAAGAAGAAAAAAAAGACTTAAAACTTTGAAACAGGCTCAGAAGTTTGAAACCAGAATGTGCCATTTAAAAGAGCCATAGGAAGAAAGGAGGAGGCTGCCTCCCTGACACTGAGCACGACCTTGTGGGCTCCCCCAACCCCTGCCTGTTATTTATAGAAAAGCTGAAGTCTCCAGGCCTCCCTGAGTCACAGAAGAACAGGCTTAAGCAGTTGATTAAGACAAGCTTGCAGGCAATGGGCGATGGCGACGACTCTGACCACCTATCTCAATGATTAACTGAGATTACTCCCCGTTTCCCTTCAAAACTTTCATTGTTGAACAGTATGTTTGAAGATTTTTTTTTTCAGGGGAGTGCGGGAGATGCTAGGTCCACAAGACTGTAGGCATTCTGATTAAAAGCAACTTTCCTTTTTGTTACCAAGGCTGTCGCCCCCAGGATCATACCCCTGCCCCTCCCTCGACCAAAAACCAATTAATCTCATCTAAGTCTCAGGAGGCAGTTGCAATGAGAAGAAACAAGAACTGGTTAGAACCAATGGAGCCCAATATGGTGGAGGATTTGACTTCCGGTGGACCTTGAGCCTCCTTATACACTCACTGTAATGCGTTAGCCCCTAATGACACCCCCGCTAGCGCCAGGACAGTTGACGGTTGCCATGACAATAACCAGAAAAGCCCATACAAGGACTGACAGGTTTCATCACACCCGGAAAGAGGACATGATGGCAGAAGCTTCTCATAAAAATCCACAAGACTCACCCTGGAACGGATCTGCCTCGCTGACCATCATGGCTGACGGCTCTCCGCTCAAGTGCTTGCTTTCCTTTTCCCTTTCTGAGCAAGGGGCTGTTTGCTTCATCCCCTCCCCCTCCCCCTCCCCCTGCCTCTCCCATGCAAATTCTTTCACAGTCAGTGGCAAGGACCCACACTTTTGAGACAGGAAGAGGGCAGAGCACAGCCATTCAAGGAATGCTACAGCAATTAACATCAAAATGGTGGAAGATTCAACCCCCAGGAGGCCTCGAGGCTCAAGATGATGGGAAATTTGATGTCTAGTAGAACTTGAGCTTCATTATACGCCCATTGTAATATATTTCCATGGTAAATAACATGCCCACAGGCTCCATGGCAGTCCCAACTAGCAATAAAAGGTCAAAGAGTGGGAAATGGCCAACTTCCTGGGAATCCCAGCCCCTTCCCCAGGCTAATTAGACTGGTCCTTCCACTTATTAGCATATGAAGCCACTGAGCCCATAAAAACTGGCATCGCGGCGCCTCTTGGCCACGCTCTCTCTCTCCCTCTCCCCCTTCAAAGACGGCCCGCACTCTGTCTATGGAGCATGTACCTACTTTTACTGTAATCTGAGCACCCAACCCCACACCTTGTGGCCTTTCTCTTGCCCTTTGATGCATCTCTCTAAATAAATCTACCTTTACTCAACTGTGGCTCGCTCTTGAATTCTTTCCTGCACGAAGCCAAGGACCCACACTTGGTGGGGCATGTCCCAGGGGCTCAACTGAAGCCTGGGACACAGCCCTCCCCACGCCCCACATCCGTTTTTCCTGAGTCGTGTCTTTGGCTGTCAATGTGGCATTTACATAAAGAAACGGGGCTCAAAGGGCACAATCTCAATCCGTCTACTGGGCTACAGCTCCCCTCTCTTCAGAGGGTGGCAGGGGATTTCCCCCACCCTGTGCAGATTCAAGTAGCCCTTAGGTGGCACCGGACGCTGCCTGCACGATCTGGCAGAGACCAGCCCTCAAGCCATGAAGGAGCCCACTGAGCCCAAGGCTGTTCGCCCCTTGATTTTTTCTCATTCTTTCCTCTATTGCTCTGTCTCTTTGGACTCAAGAAGACCCACCCAGGAGACCATTTGGACATCCAGACTAAGCCCACATGGAGAGTAAATGGCAGCCTGACCGGGTGAGATTCCCCTCCGTGGTTCCTTGAGCCCAACTCCTCTTCTCTGCACGGTCTTGGTCTGGTTCCAGGATGCCAGAACTGAAAAAGGGGGCACAAATTAGGGGACTCGGGGGGTTCCCCTTTAAAATTTTGCATCCCAGCCCTCCCTGAGTGCCCTCGGGGCACACGGCCTCATTGTATCCACAGGCAGGAGTCTGGGCAGGCACTCCCCTTCCTGATCGCAGTTTTTGGCACCCCTCCGTGAGGTCGCAGGTTTTCGCACCCTTTGGTGGGATCGCAGGTTTTCGCACCCCTTGGTGGGGTCGCAGGTCTAAGCACCCCTCGGTGGGGTCACAGGTTTTAGTATCCCTGAATGGGAGTCTCAGGCAGGCACTCCCTTCACGGGTCGCAGATTTTTGCCCCCCTCCTGGGGTCGCGGTTTCCTTATAACCCTGAGTGGGAGTTGCAGGTAGGAACCCCTTTAGTGGGCTAAGGGATCTCTGGTCTAGGAAGCACTGTGGCTGTAACATTCCCTTTTCATTCTAGATTTCCACCTTTCGACACAATTCTTTCTTTCACAAAAAG
Source organism: Camelus bactrianus (assembly GCF_048773025.1). Lineage (NCBI taxonomy): Eukaryota > Metazoa > Chordata > Mammalia > Artiodactyla > Camelidae > Camelus > Camelus bactrianus. Next base: position 27,535,195 of record NC_133560.1, read on the forward strand.
TAATCGCTTAGTTGACTTGGGACCTAGGTCCCCTCCTTCCCTCTAAAAGAGTTAGACCCTGGGGCTCTAGTCACATTTTCTCCCGCTGGCCCTTGCTCCTTTCCTTAACTAGTCCAAAGGAGCCACCTCAGGCTCATGGACAGGACATCCTAACCAAGACGGGGACACCCACAGGTACCCAAAGGACTCCCCACTGGGATGCAGATTAATAAACTGGGGAAAGTTTAAACAGGATAGTTTGAGGGAAAAGGAGTTAATTTTCCTTTGCAATATTGCATGGCCCCTACACAAACTAGGGGACCAAGAGGTCTGACCGAATAACGGATCATTAAATTACAATACCATCTCACAGCCAGACCTGTTTTGTAAGAGAGGAGGTAGACGGGGGGTGGGGAGTCCCATATGTCCAAGTGTTCCCGACCCCATCCCAAAACCCAGCTGTAGGGAACTCCTGCCAGGTGTGCCTGGCTTGCATGCCCTTCAAAGGGTCTCCCCCAACAGGAGCTCCATATTTTAGGTGACTCTTTATGGGTCCACCTCCCCGAGGGCCACAGCCAGGAATTTTACCTCCCTCGACTCTGAGAGGGGACAGTCTTCCCAATCATCTACCCCTAAGGCCCCTTCTGGGCAGCCGGGGACCCCAGACCCCCATGAGTCAGCTCATGGATCTGGCGTTTAAAGTATTTAACAATAGAGAGAGGGCTGAAGAGCCAGAAAGGATTCAGGGACAACAGCGAAAGGCACAGTTCTTAGCGGCAGCCTTAATCCCTGCACCACCTCAGGATTACCCTCCGCAAAGACCCACGGCGAGGACAGGATCCAGGATGCCTGGATCAAAGCCACTGTCTCACCAAAAAGGGACCTGTTTTAAGTGCAGCCAGGAGGGCCACTGGAAAAACGAATGCCCCATTGGGATCCTGCCCCACGTCCAAACAAAAAGGCCACTGGAAGCGGGACTCCCAAATCTGTGATGGCTCAGATGACTGAAGACTAACGGGGCCCGGGACCCTCCCTGGCTCCCACAGGACACCGGGTCGTTTTTCCGGAGGAGACTCGGGGAACCCTTGATGTGGCAGGTGGAAAGCTGTCTTCTTACTAGACGCGGGAGCCGCCTGCTCTGTGCGGGCTGGTTTCCCTGGACCCTTGTCCTCCCCATCCTGCGAAGTAACGGGGATCGACGGAAAGCCCCAAACCAAGCGACTTACAGCCCCCATCTTAGCTGCCTGCTAGAAATTTTTACCTTTGCACATCAGTTTGTGCTCATGCCTGAGTGCCCCATCCCCTAAATTCCACGCAGCAATGCAACCTGGAGACCCTCATGAAGAAGGCACCCACCAAGAGAAACGCCTGCTCTTGGCCTTGGGGGCCCACCTCAAGGCTAAGCCAGAAGAGGTCTCCCTTCCACCCCGTATTGTTTCTTGAGTGAACCCTGCTGTCCGGGAAACTGAGTCCATGACAGCTACTATTGTCAGGTTATCTTTAGAAATGGGACCACGCGTGGCTGCAGGCAAGTCTCTTCAGATCAAAGGCCGAACCAAGAGCCTTAATGAGAAAACTTCTCAAACCCAGGAAGGCTCCTCAAAAATGTTAGGAAATTGATGGCCAAATGGGAGGCCAGTGTTTGGACTAAGCTGACTGTAGCTGATATTCGGAGCCTGATAAAAAATGTGGGGGGGGGGAAGCCTCCCTTAAGCTAAATGAGAAAAACAAAACTTCCTTTGTTTTATAAATCTAGCCTTTACAGGACTAGGGGCGTGGCTCCAAAAATGATGCAAAACCCACTGACCCTTCTGCCGCTCCCAAAACCTCCTCTACGGATTTATCTTGAGACAAGTAATTTTTTAAGAGTTTTTTATTTTTTGTTTTTTTTCTGGCCTTAAAGAAGCAAAATCTTTGTAGGAGAAACTTGCCTTCCTCTGCCTTTGAGATACAAATATTCCACCTTGTCTTCTTCAGGAACTCTGACCTCACTAGCTTTTTAAAATACAAATCTCAAAAAAAGGGGTAGGGGATAAATAATTTGGAACTTAATTTGCTAAGAGCAAGTAAAACTTTTGTCTCTTTCTCATAGATATTAGTAAAAAGGCTTAGCCTTCTAGATGGCCAACTTTGATTTGTTCTGTCTGCCAAAAACCCAGTTGAAATCCAACCTTTTTTGTAGCCAGTGGGTTTTACTTTGTTCTATCTGATTCATGACTAAAATTTTAAAATAAAAACTATAAGGTGTCTGGCTTGTATGTCATAGGTGTATGGTGTTGCCAAAATTAAATGGTAAAAGAGCTCTTTAATTGGATTGAGAAAATTAAGTGCTTATATAAATACTCAAACATAGAGAAAACTGGCCAAAATAAATTTCAGATTCATGTAATATAAAAAGGCTTCAGCACTGGTGTTGGTATTGAAGCTAGCTTAAGCTTGTTTGTTTAATTAATAAAAACATGTCTTTAGAAACATCAATGTTAAGTATAATACTTTGTTGTGTAAGGCTTACTAGAGATCAAGTAAGACTATTATATCTGCTACAAATTTGTCAACAAGAAAAGGAACTCAATGTAAAAGAAAACCTTTCAAAAAAGTAACAAAATAAGAGATTTTGGGTAAACTATAGTTTCATTTTTGAAATATCTATCTAAAACTGTCTCCTCAAATTTTGGTACTTAAAACTTGAAACTAAGTTAAAAATGTCACTATCTGTGTTATGTATAAAATATTAAAACACAAATCGCTGGGCAGGTCCAGGTTTATCTACCTTTGCTTTGGTGAAAAAAACTAAAACATGTTTCCAATCGGGAAGCAGTGACATGACAGCCAGTTCAGTTGCTTGCGTCTTGGTTTTTGCCAGGGAATTAAGCTTTTTAAGGGTTAAAATTATAATATGTAATTAAAGCTCCTAAAACAAGTATTTCCGTATGCAGTGGGCAAGTATGCATGCTTTCAGTAAAAGAGTTTCGTTAAAAAAAATTTTTTTAATTTCATGCATAATCAGGATTTTAAATATTTAACAAATTCTAAAAGTTCTTTGTAGCTCCAGCCAGCTTTGAGATGCTTAAAAAAAAAAAAAAACCTGAGACATCTTAGACATTAAGTTAACTAGGATTATTTAATATGTTAAGTTAAATATAATCAGTCATGATTCTAGTAATTACAAATAAGTCTCTTTATCAATTACAGATGTGTAACCATGCCTTTTAAGTTTTTTGTCGTTATGTTGCTGGTGGATGCAACCAGTGTTCCAGATTCTTGTCTCGTTCCAGAAAGAAGTCAGAGAAAAGGCATAGTGGTTTAAAAAAGTAAAGTGAGGATTTATTAAAGGATGGGTAGTCCACTCTCAGGGGGGAGCGGGCAGGCTCAGGGGAGCGGCTGCCCTGAGTGTCTTCGGCAAGTTGCTAACATAGGGTATAAAAGTGAATGGGCAGAATATTCATTGGGGTGGGAAGGGCTTGGGGCCATATTCCTTGACTTTCACCCCAACTCCACCTTCCCAAAGGGAGGAGGGATTTTTGTCCTTATTTAGTCTGGATCGAAAGTGTCGTGGCGTCGGTGCATGCTGGGTACTTCTGATCTGCAAGGCTAATTTTATTCAAATAGGGGCATAATGAGCAAAAGGTTACATTCAGACACTGGAAATTCCTGCCTTTTCTCACCTTTCTTTGTTGGCCTCCAGGCCACTCATCACCCCAAAAATTGTGATTCCTTATGAGCCCAAAGGTTCCTGCTTTTCTTTCTCTGCCCAGGGACCCCTGGTGCTTGCATGATGTGCGGTTTCCTGCATTTGGCTTGTGCCCCTCCTTTCTGCCCAATTCCTGCCATCTGGTCTGTGTCCCCCTTTATCTGCTCATATCTAGCTATCTGCCTGCTCTAGCAGTTACAGACCATCAAACTGTTGTTACAAAGGGGCTTCATCTTTAAGAAAATTCATCAGAAGTCAGTGAAAACAGTGGGTTCCAGCAGCCCCACATCCGATGATGGCTGTGCAAAGATTCTAGTCCATACCCTCAGCACTCAAAGAAACCCTCAAAAGCAAAAGGCTGTCCTGCCCCTGGGGCCCCTAGATTAGACAATCAGAGATTTTCACTCCCTGATAGGCAGTTTCAGAAGACGGGCCATCGCCCTTCTGCAACCCCATTAGATATGGGAGTAAAATCTCTGAGGGGGGAATGAGACAGGAAGAGGGCAGGGCACAGCCATTCAAGGAATGCTACAGCAATTAACATCAAAATGGTGGAAGATTCAACCCCCAGGAGGCCTCGAGGCTCAGGATGGTGGGAGACTTGACGTCTAGCGGATCTTGAACTTCATTATTCTCCCATTGCAATATATTAGTATGGTAAATAACACGTCCACAGGTGCCATGACTGTCCCAAGTCTGGCCACAAAAGGTCAAAGAGTGGGAGGTGGCCAACTTCCTGGGAATCCCAGCCCCTTCCCAAGGTTAGTTAGCCTGGCCCTTCCACTTATTAGCATATGAAGCCACTGAGCCCGTAAAATCTGGCAACACCCGCCTTCTGTCCCCTTTCAGAGACGGCCTGCTCTCTGTCTGTGGAGTGTGTACTTACTTTTACTCTAATCTGAGCACCCAGCCCCCACACCTCATGGCCTTTCTCTTGCCTTTCGATGCACCTCTCTAAATAAACTACCTTTACTCAACGGTGGCTCGCTCTTGAATTCTTTCCTGCACGAAGTCTGTGAAGGAAAAACCGGGCTGGTCTAACAAGATAACTCACAAGTCTAGGAATGTGAAGCAGAGGCTGGGCTGGGCTAACAAGATAACTCACAAGTCTAAGTATTGGAATACTGATCTGAGTTCTGCTGGACTAACTTGTAAATCTAAGTTAATTAGTGTTGGTTTGCTGTTTATGTTTTTTTGCTAGCCAGCTGGATTTTCAAAGATACATATCTGGCTTTGGAATGTTGGTTTGCTGCCTCCCCGCCTCCACTTCTGTGATGATAATGCTGCTAAAGCTGTTCCATGCCTATTGGCCTAATACCCAAGCTTGTACTTCACCCTATAAAACCTCATGCGCACGTCTTGGAGGTGCTCAGAGCTTCGGAGCAGAAGCCCCTCTGAGCCCGCCGGCGTAATACATCTGAGTGCTCCAACCCTCCGAGTGGTCCTTGTTTCTTGACTGGCCTGTCGTTTCCGTAACAAGCCAAGAACCCACACTTGGCGGGGCACGTCCCAGGGGCTCAACCGAAGCCTGGGACATGGCCCTCCTCAAACCCCACATCTGTTTTCCCTGCATCATTTTGGTGGGCTTCCTAATTTAAGAGTCTCATTCTCTGCTAACATCCCCACACCTCAGTATCTTAACAACCAAAACTAGAGGCTCAGTACTCCCTCAATATTCTTTTCTAGATTTACTTCACCCATAGGGAGAGGAGAACTTACACACACACATCAACTTCAAATGGTGATTACATTTGAAAAAGATTGAAATGTACATTTTCAGGGGAGGAGGGGAGGCTCAGTGTTCATTCAGAAAAACAAAGGGGTGTTCGATCGATACTAAAGATCCAAAGATGGGTCGTGAATTTACACCAACGGAGTAAAATAGTAACGATTCCTTTCTCATTTGAAACTTTTCAGTTTGAGACGAGTAGCGTGAAATTCTACTGATTATGGAAAGACTAAGTATGTCATTGTACCCGCCCAGCGGTTATGGAAATTCACACATTTATAGCTGCATACTGATGGGCCTGTAATATGCCTCTTCAGCTGGTTCACAGTATTGACGTTTCCCAGGCCATCCCCCACCAAAAAAAAAAAAAAAAAAAATCTCCAAACCTACTGTTCAACTGTGACAGTTTTAAAGGGAAACAGAGTAACCTCAGTTAATCATTGAGATAGGTGGTCAGAGTCATTGCCATCCCCTAATGCCTGCAAGCTTCCTGTTTTAAGCCACAAATTAGGTGGCCTGAAACAGCAGAGATTTGTCCTCTCACAGTTCTAGAAGCCAGAAGTCCAAGATCAATTTGTTGGCAGGGCTAGGCTCCCTGCATAGACCGTAGAAGACGATGTTTTCTCATTTCTTCTAGCTTCTGGTGGCCATTCTTGGCTCTCTTTTCCCTGTTAGATGCGCCCCTCCAATCTCTGACTTTGTGTGTGTGTGTGTGTGTGTGTGTGTGTGTGTGTGTGTGTGTGTGTGTGTGTGTGTTGGGCAAACTCAGTCATCCTCCTGTGTTTCTCCTTTACTCTGACACTACTGTCACATCCTGTAACACTTCTGACAGCAGGCGTGTGGGGGTCCTCAGGCACCAGCTGGGTGTCCTACAATTCAACTCAATTCTGACTCTGTCTACCTGGAAATAGTACCAGATCCTGCAGGTTAAGGGCTCAGTCCCACTAGCACCTCCCAACTTCAGGTGCCAATCTTAAGTCCAAGTTGTCACCTGTGCTTCTGATCTGTCTGCTGGTGGATCAGAGGTTCCAACAACCCCCTCCTTGGTTTTGATTAATTTGCTAGAGTGGCTCACAGAACTCAGAGAAACACTTCACTTACTAGATTACCGGTTTATTATGAAGGGATATGACTCAGAAACAGCCAGAAAAAAGGGATGCACAGGGCAAGGTATATGGAAAGAGCAGTGAGCTTCTCTGCCTCTACAAGCACCACTCTCCCCAAGTCTCCATGTGTTCACCAACCTACAAACTCTTTGAACCCCTACCTTTTGGGTTTTATGGGGGCTGCATTACCTGGGCATGAGGGATTAAATCACTGGCCATTGGTGACTGATTCAACCTCCAGTCCCTCTCCCCTCCAAGAAGATGAGGGGATGGGGCTGAAAGTTCTGCCCCTTTAATTGTGTGGTTGGAACCCTGGCAACCAGTCACCTTCCCTTGGGGCTTTCCAAAAGTCATGTCATCAACATAAAGACACCTACAATGCAATCCTCGGGTAGGAAATTCCAAGGGTTTTTAGGAGCTCTGTGCCAGGAATGGGGATGAAGACCAAATATATATTTTTTTTTATGAATCACAATATCACAATCTGTTTCTCTTCTCTTCTTATGAGAACACCATCCTGACTGGACTGAGAGCCCATTCTAATGACCTCATCTTATATTTTAATTCTGATTATAACTGCAAAGACTCTATTTCCAATAGAGTAGCTGCTGGGCATTGAACCCAGGGCCTTGTGCACGCTAAGCATGCGCTCTACCACTTGAGCTATGCCCTCCCTCCTAAAGCCAGTAATTTTTATGGTGGTTTGTTGTGCAGCAGTCACATAAATGCAGAAGCTATCAGGGCTGAGTCAACAGTTCTAGACTATTCCTTAAGAATAATATACAAGCAAGCAACAAGAATCCATTTTCTGCTACATGAAACTCTAAGCTAGTATGTTAACTCTTCTCTGCAAAGTCTTCAGAATCCCAAATTCTTTCTCTCCTGTTCCTCTGACATGTTAAGAATGATGCCCCTGCCTGTGTAGATCAAGAAGTCACCCCTCTGTGGCTGCATTCCAGGCAGCAAGAAGGAGAAAAGTGAAAGGAAGGTACTGCCCTTCCCTTCAAAGGCATGACCCAGTAGTTTGCACTAATCAATTCCACTCACACCTCATTGGCCAGAACTTAGTCACATGATTGCTCTAGGTGCAAGGGAGCCTGGGAAATGTAGTCTTCCTTCTAAGCAGCCATGTGCCCATCTGAAATGCAAAGGTTTCCCTGGAACCTCTGAAATTAGGCAGAGAAGCATGACATGGTCTGGCCAGTGGAAAGTGAATGGTAATGACATTGCAACATTTCAGCCTAACATGTACAGATCTGAACCCCTTACTGACCTGCACAGAGCATGAGCAGAAAATAAACTTTAATTGTGTAAAGACATCTAAGGGCTGTTTGTTATTACAACATAACCTAGCCTACACTGACCATCACACAAGCTTCAGGGGAAGGAGGAAATATTAACTTTGATGATGAAATCAGATTTTTTAGCTTCTATCAAGGCAATAGTCTGGAAAGCTGTTTGGCAATAGGGAAAAAAAGGATTTTATAAATTCTTTAAACTCTATGTGTTGACATTCAATTATGAAAGACTTATGCTCAAGGTTACTATATGTCAGATATAGACCTGAGATTATGATGATGATGATAATTATAACAATAGTAGTAATAGAATAGCTGCCACTAGTTCTTTACTACAGCTAGCCTTGTGCTAAGTCCTTACCATGAATATTAACTCCTTTAATCTTTATAGCAAGTCTGTGAGATAGACAGCATTGTTACCTCCAAGGAAATGAGGCACAGAGAGGTTAAGTAACTTGCCCAAGGTCATAGAGCTAATAAGTGATGAAGCCAAAATTCAAATTTAGGCTCCAGGTTCAGAACTAAGGTAAGAAAAGTAAGGTGAGTCATGTTAATGCAGGCTCAGATGCAATCTTTATTTTAAACTTTTTCAGTTAAGGTAGTCAAAAAGTACAAATGTCCATTTATAAAATAAATAAGACATGGGGGTATAATGTACAGCTTGGTGAATACAGCTAATAATACTGTATTGTCTATTTGAAAGTTGCTGAGAATAGATCTTAAAAGTTCTAATCACAAGAAAAAATTGTAAAAAAGATAAAAAACAAAAAATTTGACATTTTATTAATGTATAATTTTGCATTTTTTATTTTAAAAAATATTACACTAGAATATTATTTATCTTGATCACTGGGTTTGGGGGTGCCCTGGTAAATTTTGCACCTGAGTGCCTGCCTCACTCACCTCACTCTGCTAGGCTAGCTGGCTTAACAATCTGAGCTTTTAGCCTCTGAGTCAGACAATCCTAACCCGCCCAGTCTTTGTGGCTCGCAGGATGGAGAACGGGACAGGGAAACAGGTGCTAAGAGAGATGTGTCCTGAAGCCGTCTCTCCCAGCTGAAATCTCAGAATTGGGAGGCCTGATACGTAGGTAAGAGGGAGCTATAAGCTGAGAGACTTCAGTCTGCTTCCTTCCTGCTTAGGTTGCTAGCAAGGACACCAAGGGGCAGAGCCCTGTGGCAACTTGAGGACATTCACAGCAAAGGGATAGCAGATGGGCAGCCAGCTTGGACAAAGAAGATATCTGAGTTGGCACCTTCAAGCTGCCCTGGGTTCTCAGGGGCACAGGTGGGAGGTGGGAGTTTCCAAGTGCCCTCTGGGAAAAGGAGAAGGCAGTTAAAAATCAACCTGGTGTGGGAGCTGCAGATTTACAGATACCAACTACTATATATAAGGTAGATAAACAACAATTTTATGCTGTACAGCACAGGGAACTATACTCAACACCTTGTAGGAACCTATAACAAAAAAGAATACGAAAGGGAACATACGCATGTATACATATGACCGAACTATTGTGCTGGACACCGGAAACTGGCACAACATAGTAACTGATATACTTCAATAAAAAAGAGTGCAAAAAAAAAAAAAAAAAAAAAAAAAAAACCTCAACCTGATGGGCTTGAGGCTTGCTGGAAGAGAAACGCGATCTTAATTCCTACATGCAGATCGCCCCCCACACACCCCGGAGCCTCTGCCCTCCATTCCCTCCCCTGGACTGTGCTCGGACTCCTCTGACTTCTCAGAAGTAGTGAGGAAGGTGGAGATGTAGCTGCCAAGCGCCAAGGAGCTCTTCAGCTCCCCTCCCTGCCGCTTCTCGTGTGAAACTCTGGTTTGAGAACTTCCTCAAACACCCCACACCGCCCCCAAGCAGAACTGCACAGCCCAGAGAGCTATTGATCGATGGAGCCTCCCAGAGTCCCCAGGCCGGTAGTCCAGAGCAGTGGGAAAACCCAGGCAAGAGGCGCAAGTGTGCGCGGGGACCCAGGTGCACCTGCCTTCAGCTCTTCGCCACGTGGATTCAGCCGCCGGGCTCCCTGCCTGAGCCTGCTCCGGCGGAAAACGGGATCACGGCGTGGTGTACTTCCTGGGGCTCTAGGGAAGCTTCAGACACGTGACACCTGCCACGTTCTTAGCGTGGGACGAAGCCCTGGATAATGAGTGGGTCTCTGGGTTGCTTTCACACGTGACGTATTGAATTTAGGTGTGTACACCGGCGCTTGTGGCATGCGCGAGTGCGCTTGTGCAGTGAATCCTTGAAGTGACATCGCCGGGCCTGAGAGTCAGTAATGGGAGGTGCTTTTTGGTGCCTTGATCGATTTGCCAAACCGTCCTCCCAAAAGGCTGTAACCGGTTCAAATCCCAGCATCCGGGTATCAGGGGTGTGTCTCACCCACACACTTGGGTGAATCCTCCAATTCATCGAATGCTCTGATCGTTTGCCAAATTATGATAGGCGCTGAAGGAAAGATGTATTCCACGTGCTTTTAATTTTTAAGTCACTTATTAGGAACAGAGAGAATTTCAAGACTGTTTCACGTGGGATCGTATTTATTTTTATAATCTGGCTGCTCTTGGCCATTTCCTTTTCTTGAGAGCGTTAGTCACTTCTTAACGGCTTAACTTCTAAGTTTTTTACAGCTTAAGGAAAACAGTTTTGTCTACCTTCGGCCTTGCAAACTTATCTTTTTTTCCCCTCTGTCTTGCTGCTTGTGTGTGTGTGTGTGTGTGTGTGTGTGACCTCTAACCTGAATGGGATTTTTAATGGAGAGTTTCTTAGCATTTTTGTTTTGAAGTGTAGTTGATTCACAATGTTAGTTTCAGGTGTACAGCAAAGTGATTCACTTTTACTTATACATACATACATGTTTTTTCCTTTCAGATTCTTTTCCTTCATATACTATTACAAGAAATTGAATACAGTCCCCTGTGCTGTACAGTAGGCCCTTGTTTATCTATTTTATATATATAGTAACATGTATCTGTTAATCCTCAGCCCCTAATTTATCCCTCCCTGCCCTTTCCCGTTGGGTAACCATAGTTTGTTTTCTGTGTCCATGGGTCTGTCTTTGGTTTGTAAACAGAATCTGTGTCAATGTTTTTAGATTCCACATGTAAGTGATTCCCTGTGATTTTTGTCTTTCTCTGTCTGACTTACATTAGCATTTTTTTAAAACTTACTTAAAAAGTCTTCACTGCACCAAGATGAATTCTTATGAATTTACCATACTTTCAGCACTTTCGTGGCCTTTTTTTTTAACCCTTAATTCTGGGATCCAACTGGGATTTACTTTCAGTTTAGCCATCTTTTAACCTTTTCTGTCCACAAGAGATACTGTGTGCATTTTATTGTGACGTCCTTTTTTCTGTATTCAAAAGACACCTGAGCTTCTTTCTTTGTGAATTGTCAGCTGTGCCCTTTGTCCACTCTTCTAATGAGCATTTGCGGGGGGGGAGGGGGGGGAATGACAAAACTGAGAGCCAGCCCTTATTGAGCACTTGCCATATGCTCGCACGATGCTAAGGGCCTTGTGTGTGTCTCTCCTTTAAACCTCATCCCAGCCCACTGTATAGATGGAAACATTAAACTCAAAGCTGATGAGGGTATGAGTTTCCCAAAGGCTAACAAGACCGTCTGAAGAGTGGAATCCAGGTGTGCTGAGAGACTCCGGATTCCGCATACTTAACCGTTTTCTGGAGCAATTTTTTTTTTTTTTTTTTTTTTTTACTATGAATGGCTTTTAGCTAGATGGAGGTGGGAGAGGGACATTAGAAGGGCTACAATATATGAAAACAAACATATGTATGCTCACATATGATTGAAGCATTACACTGTACACCAGAAACTGACACAACACTGTAAACTGACTATACTTCAATAAATATATATATAATATATATATATATAAAGGGCTGCAAAAAACCATCAAAGGTTCAGAGTGGGGACCACCACAGGATGGGGACTGGACAGTCCTGGAGATGGAGTTACTGGAGGAGCTGGACTTTAGAACACAGCGAGGGTTTCACATAGTAAGAAGGAAGGCTGGGGACAATTCCTAGGATCACGCCCCTGTGCCAAGAGAGCTTGAGGTCCCTTTAAGGATGCTACTAGCTGAACCCCCAGACCTGGAATCCTAGGGCTTTCAGAAAGGGAACTCCCTTTTTAGTTGGGGAGTTTATGCTGAGCATCTGACTCCCAAGGTTCCTGACACCTTGGACTCCTCTCCTTCCTCCACTTGCCCTCCTATAGCAATGGAGACTGGAGGCTCCAGCTCTGAAATCTATTCCATGTCCCTCTCCTTCTCCTGTCCCCAGCTTCCCACCCACCCCCCGCCCTCGCAGGTCACGTTACTACGACTCCTCACTCTGGAATAAAAGTTTCAAACATCAGTGTCTACAGGCAGAGCCTCTAGGAACACAGCCATGTGCCCGTGTCGGATGCAGCCGGTGCCCATGGTGCCACGGCGAGTGGTCTGATTCACTGATACCAACTAGAACTGTCCCAGCCCCATGGAGCCCAGGTAGTCCTTCTCCATCTTGTAGTTATTGGTCCATGGCTGCTAGTTTCCTGAGGCTCCCAGAAGGGACTGCCATAAGCGAGTTGGCTTAAAACAACAGAAACTTACTTGCGCAGAGTTCTGGAGGCCAAGGGTCTGAAATCAAGGTGTCCGAAGGACTTTGCTCCCACCAAGGGCTTTAAGGGACAATCCTCTGTGGCCTCTTCCTGGCTTCTGGTGTTTGCCGACCATCCTTGGGGTTCTTTGGGGGTCGCCGTATCGCTCCAATGTCTGCCCCGGCTCCACGTGTCTCTCCTTTTCCGATAAAGTCACCATGGGGTTTAGGGTCCATCTTGTCCAGTGTGACCTAATGACATCTGCAAAGACCCTATTGCTACACGAGGTCCTGCACTGAGATTCTGGGCAGACATGAATTTGAGAGTGACAAATTCAAACCACTACAGTCATCAAGGACAGATGTCCTCCAAGAGCACGAGGGGAAGGACAGAGAGGCAGTGGGGTGTGTTTACAAGATCAGTCCAGGGAAGCGACCCTTCTTCTGCGTCTGTTCTCCTGTTGGGCAGATCAATCACGTGACCCCCAGGGCTGGTCCCACCACAAGCCAGGGAGGCTGGGAAGATGCAGGGGAACACACAGATATTTGGGGAGCCCTCCTCCATCCCTGGGTTCTGGCTGTACCTCTGGAGCCCAGCACATCATCTGGTTCATAGTAAATGCTCAATGCAAGTTTGTTGAATAAATGAATTACTTCCAGGAAAGTGGGAGAATAGCCAAATCAAAAAACTGGAGGGCACCCTGACCCTGTTCTCCTGTCGGCTGGGGACCAGCAGAAGCTGGAGGGGACTTCCCCGCACCATAGAACAAATCAAGTCCCTCTGACGGGCATTCCCAGGGTGGGGCGCAGTCGGTCCCTGGCAGGTTCAGGCAGGCAGAGAGGGCCCCGTAGCTGTGTGAGGGCTGGCTTCCTTCCCCCTTGCTGGCTGCCCTGTGCCCGCCCTCTGCCCTGCAGCACAACCGATGCGGCCGGCGTGGAGGACCATGCTAGCTGAGGAGCGCTCACGCTGCCAGGTGCCCGGCTGGCCCTGGACGCCCGTCCTGCGCGTCGCCTTGCTGCTGCTACTCACTGGCACGGTGATGTACTCCTTCTTCCACTGCCTGCGCTTCGCCGGGCAGCAGCAGCTAGATTCAGCTGTGGTAAGTCGAGAAGGGAGGACAGGAAAGCCACGAACACCTGCCACCTGCTCGCTCAGGAGCCTGGGGACCTCCTGGGGGGGGGGGCCTGGCCTGGGGGTAGGGGGTGCAGAGGGGAGCTGAGCCACAGGAAAGAGAATCGGCTCGGAGCAGAGGGGTGGTGAGCTAGAGCGCAAACAACCTAATAACCGAAAAGCAAAAACCAAAACCAAAAAAATAATCAGAGTGAAACGGATAAAACTCAGCCAGGGAGAAAGATCTGGAGGAATGGGACAGGAGAGAGCCCAGAACAGGGAGCTAAGGCAGGAGGCTGCCCCGCGGGGTCTGGAGAGTCAGTTCTGCCCCAGAGGTGAATCCCAGGTGGAGATCCCGCGGTGCGGGGTGTATCTGAGAGAGATGCATCCGATATGGGCAAGAAAAGTGACTCGTCTTCGGTGTTCCCCCGGCAGGCTGACTCAGAGGCTGCTGGGGGCTTCACGAACCAGGGAGGGGGGCGGTTCTGGGGCAAACGAGGACCAGAGGAAGCCTGGACACCCACCCCAGGACCTGACTTTGGGGGCTGCGTTGGGGGGTTTCCAGGGGAGAGGGGAAGGTTGTCCACAGCGCTCGCGTTCTGTCCTGGGTGCTAAGACGTTCCTTTGGAGGTCTTTTCTTTAAGTTCGCTGCTAGTTCAAACCTACTTCCTCTTTTGAGTTCTTAAAGGTCACAGTCAGCCGGGTGGGATCTGGATAGGAGGGTGGGCAGAGAAAAGAGAACTTGAGAGAGAGAGAGAGAGAGAGAGAGAGAGAGTGTGTGTGTGTGTGTGTGTGTGTGTGTGTTTGTGTGTTGGGGGGTTGGTGGGGGACAGTCAAGACCTCTGGTGCTTATATTCTAGCCCTCTTTTCTCTTTGTTTTTCTTCCAGTGGGACTTAGCTGAGCTCCAGCTAAATCACACAGGTAACACCAAGTGCACGTCTGTATTCGAGAAAGAGAAAAGGAGAGAGAAGGAAAGTGGGTGGGGCAGAGAGAGAGAGGGAAAGAGAAAGAGAAATTGAAAGAGAAAGGATGAAGGAAAGAGAGAAAGACAGGGAGATGGGGCGGTCTGTTTCTGCGTGAGGCCACCTTCTTCAGCGTTGTATTTTTCTCCCAGAGGAGCGACCAAACCAACCAAACCAGCGCCCACGGCAATCGCTCACATGCCTCCCTTCATACCATAAACGTGAAACGGGCAGCTACTGTGAGGCGGCCACCGTTCCAGGTGCCACCATAGCTAACAGAAGAGTCTGGAATCCCTGCCCTCTCAGTATTTCCCTTCTACCAAGGGGATCGGATAATAACTAAATGATCAAGTAAAACGTGTAGCCTGCCAAGTAGAGCAAAACACACACGTAGCGCATGTGAGAGGCCTGATAAGTAAGGGAGGGGCACCGGGCACGCCGGGTTCGGTTTGCCCTTGAAAATGGGGCCTTCGAGGAAGGTGCCCCTGATGAGGGGGTGTTAGAGCAAAGAGGTAAAGGAATGTGAGAGAGAACGCTCTTTGGCAGCCCCTCCCGGCCCCTCTCTAACCCTCTGTCTTCCTCTCTGGGTCTCCCACACTCATCCCCAGAGATCTGGGTGTGTGTTCGTGCCATTTTATAATGGAGGAAACCACTCGTCCTCTTTTTTTTTTTCCTCTTGGGCAATTTCTGTTCAGGCTGTTATAGCAGAATAACACAGACCAGGTAGCTTATAAACAAGACAGTCATTTCTCATGGTCCTGGAGGCTGGGAAGGTCAAGGTCGAGGCATCGGTAGTTCCGGTGTCTGGTGAGAGCCTTCCTCCTGGTTCAGAGACGGCCATCTTCTTGTTGTATCTTCACATGGTGGAAAGGAGAGTGCTCTCTGAGATCTCTCTCTCTCTCTCTTGCTCGCTCTTTTTTTTTTTTTTTTTTTTGTATTGAGATATAATTGACATGTAACACTGTATTAGTTGTGGATGTACAACATAGCGATTTGATATTTGCATATATTATAAACCTATCACCACCATGTCTCCTTAACACCCATCTCCGTACAGTTAGGATGTTTTGTTTTTGCTGCTGCTGAGAATTCTTAAGATCTCTCCTAGCAACTTTCAAATATACAGCACAGCAGCGTGAACTCCAGTTAGACATCCCCAGCTTCATCTAACTTCTTTGATTAAGGTTGTACCTTTTTCAACCATCTTCACCCACTTCCCCCACCCTCCATCCCCCACCTCCAGCAACTGAACTGTCCTCCTTATCTGTATCTGTGAGTCTGGGTTTTGCTTTGTTTTATTTTGTTTTAGATTCCACCTATGAGTGAGGTCGTCCGGCATTTGTCTTTGTCTGACTTATTTCACGTTGCATAATGCCCTCCAGGTCCATCTATGTTCTTGCAAATGGCAGAATTTCACTCTTTACTTTTTTGTGGCTGAATAATATTCAGCCATAAAAAATAATATATAATGTATTATTTGTATACATTATATATATTATATATATACATATATATATATACCACATCTTCTTTATCCATTCATATTCATCAGTGGATATGAACTTCACCTTCGTGATCTAATCACTTCCCACAGCCCCATCTTCCAACACCAGCCCCTTAGAGTTTAGTTTTTTTAAAACAATAATAAGAAAAAAATTTTTTGTCAATAATATACATTATTTTATCAATAATATATATTAATATCTAAGGAATGTGTAAACCAAATGAACTAAACTTTAAAATTGTACCAAAAGGAATAACAGAATACCTGAATGAAGGAACCCACTGCTTCAGTAGAAGCAAGAATTTAGTATTGCAATATAGGTTGCACCAAGTGATGTCTAATATCAACCTAATTAAAACTCCCAAATATGTTTCCTTTTTTATATATAGGAACACTTGAAATGCTTTACTTTTTGGCGGTGGAGTGGGGTGGGATGGAAAAATCTCAGTTAAATATTTATTAAGCTGACACATTCCCAGAATATTCAACCCGAATATTCAAGAACGTGTCAGTCATTTGGTCGCAGTCTTCCCTTTGGCTTCATAATTTTGGTAGTTTTTCTTCATAATTTAAGGGGGTTAGATTTCAACATAGGAGTTTGGGGCATTCCCCCGGCAGCACTCAGTTTCCCTAAACCTCCATCCTTCCACCCCTCCCCCCCACTGCCCCCCCCAACCCCGCCTCCAGGATCCCGGGAGGACCCGAGGCTGCGCTGGCAGGGGGGCCCGGCCCTGGGTCGCTCCTTCGTGCACGGGCCGGAACTGGACAACGGGCAGCTGCGTGTGCAGCGCAGCGGAATCTACAGGCTGCACATCCAGGTGACGCTGACCAACTGCTCCTCGACGGCCAGGCCGCACAGCGCCACCCTGACAGTGGGCATCTGCTCCCCCGCCGCCCACAGCATCAGCCTGCTGCGTCTCCACTTCGACCGCAGTTGCTCCGTTGCGTCCCAGCGCTTGACGCCCTTGGCCCGCGGGGACGTCCTCTGCACCAACCTGACTCTGCCCCTGCTGCCCTCCGGGAACGCTGATGAGACCTTCTTTGGGGTCCAGTGGGTACACCCCTGACCATTCCTGACCCAGCTTTGCTGGGAGTGATTTTAGTCTTTTTTCTTTTCTTCCATAGTATTTTATTTTATTGTATTGTATTTTATTGTATTTTATTTTATTTTTTTTTGATACAATTGCAAAGGCGATTGTTTTCTTAATCTCTGTTAAGAGATTTTTTTTTTATGTAGAATTTATTGCTTTACTTTAGTGAATTTGTTTTTATTTTAGTGAATCTGTTTACTAGTTCCAGTGTTATTTTTAGAATTTCTATTGACCTTTTTTGTCTTTCTTTCTTTCTTTCTTTCTTTCTTTCTTTCTTTCTTTCTTTCTTTCTTTCTTTCTTTCTTTCTTTCTTTCTTTCTTTCTTTCTTTCTTTCTTTCTTTCTTTCTTTCTTTCTTTCTTTCTTTCTTTCTTTTTTTTTTGGTGGAAGTACTGGGGATTGAACCCAGGACTTAGCGCATGCTGAACAGGCGCTCCACCAGTGAGCTTACCCAAGTCTGATACCATTTCTTATTCTTGTACGTACATAGGTCATTTCACGCCTCTATCTGTAGAATAAATTCCCAGAAGTGAAATGTCTGGGTCCAAAGGGTGTGTTTCTAATTTTGATACGTGTTTAACAAATTGGCCTTCACAGGTGTTGAACTAATTTAGGTTTTTAATCTGGTGTGTGTGAGCATGCTGCTTCATGCTATGTAAAATGAAGCCTTTCATTTGTTTTATTTCTAGTAAAAGAGGAACCTGTTTTTCTCCCCATGGACTTCAGAGTTACTTGAATCATTTGTATTTTCTGTAAAATCGTGTGTATACACTCTTTTTAAATTTTTATTTTTATTTTTTTAATTTTTCATTGAAGTGTAGTTGACTTACAATGTTAGTTTCAGCAAAGAGATTCAGTTGGACATATATATTTTTTTCTTTTCAGATTCACTTTTTTTTCTTTTCAGATTCATTTCCATTATGTTATTACAAGAAATTGAGTATAGTTCCCTGTGCTGTACAGTAAGTTCTTGTTGTTTATTTGTTTTATATAATGTGTGTCTTTTTTTAATTCAGGTGCAATTCACATAACATACAATTAACCCTTTTAAAGGGGACGATTCAATGGCATTTATTAGTACATTTGCATAACTATACTCAACATCTTGTAATAAGCCATAATGGAAAAGAATATGAAAAAGAATATGTCTATACATGTGTAAATAGCTGAATTACTTTACTGTACCCCAGAAATTAATACATTGTAAGTCAACTATACTTCAATTTTTAAAATTCAAAAATAAAAAAAAAAAAAATTGCTGTGCAACCACCACTTTTATCTAGTTCCAGAACATTTCCATCACCCAAGAGGAAACCTCATTCCTACTAACAGTTACTCTCTGTCCTCCCCCACCACTCCAGTCCCTGGCAACCACTGATCTGCATGCTATCTTTACAGATTTACCTCTTCTATATTTATGGGAATGGAATCATACCATTTTATTCTTCTGTGTCTGGCTTCTTTTATTTAGCATAAATGTTTTCAAGGGTCATCCCCATTGCAGTGTGTATCGGACTGTCATACTTTTTCTGGCCAAATAATATTCCATTGCCTGGATGGACCTCATTTTGCTTATCCATCATCTGTTGATAGACGTTTGGTTTGTCTCTACCTTTTGGCTGCTGTGAATTGCACTATGAACGTCAGTGTACATGTATCTATTTGAATCCTGTTGTCAATTCCTATGAAAATATATACCTAGGAATGGAATTTGCAGGTCCTTTGGTAATCCTGTTTAACTTTTTGAGAAACCACCAAATAGTTTTGCAGTGCACACATGTTTGCCCAGTTTTTGCAAATTTGAGCCAGCAAGCTTTAGTTTACTGTTTGGTCGAAGGTTTCTGTATGTTAAGGAAAATTCCTGTATGCTTCTGTATGTTAGCCTTTTATCTATAACTTGCATTGCAAGTATCTTCTCAGGTTATCTTTCACTTTTTGACGTTGCCTAAGATTTTTTTTCTTGCTGTGCAGACATTCTTTCTATTTGTACATCCTCGGACATACCTGTTTCTTCTTTAATGGCTTATGGATTTCCTGACCCAACACTCTCTCAAAGTCCACACTGCTCAAAATCGTTCTCAATTTAACCTGGCTTGAAGCTCACGCCCTGAGACCTCAGCTCTATCCTGGCACTATCACGGCACCCCCCCCCCAACTCCCTCCAAAAATTTTTAATTAATTAAGTAAGTAACGTGAAAATGACTTGAGCTTAAGAGCTCTGGCTTCTCACATATTACCAAACTTCTCCAAACCTCTTCCCTCCCATATACATATTTGTTTTCTTCCTTCCTCTTTCCTTCAAAACAATCACTTGTTTATTTCCTCTGCTATGGACACCAGAAACTAACCAGAAGCCACTAGATCATGCCCACCACTTTCCTGATCACTAAGTCCTCTAAGATATTAGAGGAACTTCTCCTCCTCAGCAGGGACAGAGATCTTGTTACTTAATGGAGGTATCAGTCAGTTCTCTGCTCTCCTCCCATCATCATGGAAACCGTCTAACCAAGGGACATCTGATCCTCAGACCTTATCTTGACTGTTATGAGTCAAGATTTAATCCTCTTGAATTATTAAAACTGCCACTTTGGTTTTCCTTTGGGTTTTGATGGAACCAGTTTCCTAAAGACGATTTGCCCGTGGAAATGGATCACCAATAAAGATCATAAAATAAGAATGATTGGGAAGGGAAGTGGGGGGAAGGGGGCAGGAAGGGGAGAAACATACAGGGGAAATTATATCTGGTCCTTTATAACATGCTTTAAAACAACATCAAATCCCTAAGGTGAGGATGGGGCAGGCCCATCACTTAAAAGTCTAAATTTCTTTCTTTCTCTCTGGTTTTATTGACTTCATAGTCTGTTTTAATTTCCATCCTCTGGGTGATGGCTGATCTCATTCTTACGTATGGTCTCCTTCCCCTCCTTTATTCATTCTTTCACTTCTTTCGCTTTCCTGCTTTTTTCCTCTTCTCTTCACCCCTTCCCCTCACTCTATCCTTAGTTCTTTGAGCCCCCCTCCCTGCTCCTGCCCCTACCACAGTTTGGGGACTATGTGCAGACTCCTCAAGCACCACAACAGTCATTTCTCTGGCCTCTGGTGGGGAGATGGGGAGGATTCTGGGGAAGAGAAGCGTTACCAATGACTCAAGTTAAAACCAGAATGAGAAAGGAGTCCCCTGGGAGTGCAGAGGTGAGCAGAAAGAGAAATCGATTTTTGTTCCTATAATAAGATGATGGATGTTCACAAATTTATTGTGATCATCATTTCATGATGTGAGTCAAATTACACTTACATCTTAAGCTTCTAACATGCTGTATATCAAATACATCTCAATAAAACTGGAGGGAAAAAAACACAGTGAAATAGTCCCTCACACTTGTTAGAATGGCTGTCATCAAAAAGACAAGAGAACAAAACAGAAACAGACTCGCAGACATGGTAAACAATCTTACTGTTACCGGGGAAAGGGAGTGGGAAGGGATAAATTTGGGAGTTTGAGATTTACAAATGTTGGCCACTGTATATAAAAATAGATTTTTTAAAAAGTTTCTTCTGTATAGCACAGGGAACTATGTTAAATATCTTGTGATAACCTTTAATGAAAAAGAATATGAAAATGAATATATGTATGTATATGCATGACTGGGACTCTGTGCTGCACACCAGAAATTGACACATTGTAACTGACTGGACTTCAATTAAAAAAAAAAAAAAAAAGGACAAGAGATAGCAAGTATTGACAAGGACATGATGCAGAAGGAATCACTGGGCACTGTTAGTGGGAATATAATTTGGTACAGCCACTATGGAGAACAGTATGGAGGTCCCTCAAAAAAAATTAAAGACAGAACTATTATAAGATGCAGCTATCCACTTGTGGGTAGAGACTCAAAAGTATTGAAAACAGGAACTCAGAGAGAGATTTGTGCAACCACGTTCACGGCAGCACTACTCACAACAGCCAAGAGGTGAAAGAAACCCAACCGTCCACTAACTGGTGAATAGGTAAACAAAATGGGGTACAGAGACACATATAAAATGGAATATTATTCAAGCTTAAAAAGGGAAGGAATTCTGACAACATGCTGCAGTATGGATGGACTTTGAGGACATGATGCTGAAGTGCAAGAAGCCAGTCACAGAAGGACAGATACTGTATGATTCCACTCATGAGAATCTCTGGAGGAGTTAAATCCACAGAGACAGAAAGCAGGATGGTAGGTGCCAGGGGCTGGGAAAGGAGTGTGTGTTTAATGGAGATAGTCTCAGTTTGGGAAGATTAAAAATGCCTGGAGATGGACGGTGGTGATGTTTGCACAACAGCATGAATGTACTTAACCCATTTGCATGCCCAAATGGGTTAAAACAGTCAATTTTGTATTATGTGGGTTTTATTATAATTTTAAAGATATCTCAGCAGAGCCATCTGCTAACAACTGAAACAATGGCTGCTCTGTGTAGAGAGCTTTCTGCGTGCTGGTTTATCAGCCAGCTAGGGCTGCTGCAACGAAGGAACAATGAACTGGGTGACTCAGAAACCAGAAATTCATTGTCTCCCAATCCTAAAGGCCAGAAGTCCAAGATCAAGGTATCAGTAGGGCTGGCACCTCTTGAGGGCTGTGAGAGAGAGTCAGTTCCGTGTTCCTCTCCCAGCTTCTGGTGGTTTGTTGGCAATTTTCAGTGTCCCTGGCTTGCAGAAGCCCCCCACCCTGATATCTGCTTTCGTCTTTACATAGCATTCTCGTCTGTGTCTGCGTGCAAATTTCCCCCCCTTTTTTCCTGGAAACAGTCATATCAGATTAGGGATCCACCTACATCTTGTATGATCTCAGCTAATTACATCTGCAACAAACCCACTTCCAAATATCACCACATTCTGAGATCCTGGGGGTTAGAACTTCCACATGTGAATTTGAGGGGGATGCAATTAAACCCATAGCAGTTGGCCACTCAACAAATCTCATTTTAATTTTTTTGGAGGGTGGGAGGTAATTAGGTTTTCATTTACTTATTTACCTATTTATATGGAGGTCCTGGGGATTGAACCCAGGACCTGGTGTGTGCTAAACACACACCGTACCCCTGAGCTATACCCTCCCCTCAACTACAGATTTTGTTTTATACAAACATGACAGAAAAACCTATGAAGTGGGTTGTTGGTGGAGGTATGCAGAATAGCAAGTTGAAAATTGCAGTTTTGCAAACTGAAAATTGCCAAACGCCAGGGCAAACCAGAGGAGACGGCAAACTGAGGCTGGCCATTCTGCCAACGGCACAATTTGAGGTCGAGCTACATGAAGTGGCAAACAGGTCAAGTATTGACAAGTTGGAATGATTCAGGCTAACTCACTGAGATTCAGAGAGGTTACACAATTTCCCTAAGACCACATCACTCTGGTGGCATCAGGATTGAAACCCAGGTCTGTCAGGCATCCCCCACAAAGCCACGTTGCACATCCTGCATCTTCATGCCGCCTGCCAACATGAAGTGGACAATCCACTTGCCATGTGGTGTCTCGATAGACTTTTTAAGCAGCTGTTCCCTCCCCACCCCTACTCTACTCTGAGTTGTTTGAAAGACACAAAAACAAAAAGAGAGAAAAAAGAAAGTGGCATTTGAGTTGGGGGTAACCCAGAGGTTATCCCTGGAACCTGTGAAAATGTTACCTTATATAGTAAAAGGGACTTTGCAGCCACCATGGAAGCCTTGAGATGGGGAAGTGAGCCCAGATGGTCCAGGTGGGCCCAGTGTCACCACAAGTTCTTATAAGAGGGAGGTAGGGGGTGACAGAAGCAGAGGTTGGAGTCAGAGGGAGATGGGAGCTGCTGGCTTTGAAGATGGAGGAAGGAGCCATGAGCCAAGGAATGTGGTGGCTTCTTGAAGCTGGAAACAGCAAGGAAATAGATTCTCAACTTGGCAACTCCAGAAGGAGCCTGGTGCCAGACACTCCTTGGTTTTAGCCCATTGAGACCCATTTCAGACTGGGACCTTCAGAACTATAGGAATATAAACTTGTGTTGTGTTAAGGCACAAAGTTGGTGGTCATTTTTCACAGCAGCCACGAGGAACTCATATGTGCCCTCCTCTTTGCCGTCGTGGCTGGGGTTCCATTTCCTCACGAACCCCTGGATCTCTCCCCCATCACCTCTCTCTTCATAGACCTGACTCCCTGCTCTCAAAATTCTACTGACTTTATCACACAGACCACCAAGTTCTGCCTTTATGGATGCCCAGGGAACATCACATTTCTCAACAATCATACCAAAGAGTGTATATCAGAACCCATGAAGAGGTTTTTTTAAAGAGAAGGACTGGGGAAAGGATACAGCTCATCGCTAGATCACATGCTTAGCATGCAGGAGGTCCGGGTTCCATGCCCAGTATCTCCATTCAATATAATAATAAATATATATAAAATATATTAAGCAAAAGGACCATTATCCAGTTCCAGAAATGAGTTGTGCCACCCTACTTGATAGCAAAAGGTCACTGTCAGGATCCTGAGCTTCATGACAGCACCCTGACTGATATAGGAACCCTCCTACATCGCTGGTGGGATTCTAAAGTGATGTAGCGTCTGTGGGAAACAGTCCGGCTGTGCCTCAAAAGTTAAATGCAGAGTAACCACGTGACCCAGCAACTCCACCTCCTAGGTATCCACCCAAGAGAAACGAAAACCTACATCCACACAAACGCCAGGGCCCAGAGGTCCGTCACAATACTCTTCTCAATAGCCCGAAATGGAAGCAACCCAAGTGTCTGCCAATGGATGATAAACAGAATGTGATACATCGATACCATGGAATAGCCTCAAGCAGTGGGACGGATGGAGTACGGATACATGTTACAGCACTAAGGAGTCTTGAAACTGTGATGCTGAGTGAAACAAGGCAGATACACAATTCCATTTATGTGAAGTGTCCCTAACAGGCAAATCCACAGAGACAGGACGGGGCTCAGTGGTTGTACTGAGGTTTTCCAGATAATCAATAGGATGCACATCTTTGTATCATCTTCAGTTTCCTTCATCAAAGTTTTATAGTTTTCAGAGTATGGGTAGCCTCCTTGGTTAAGTTTATTTCTAGGTCTTTTGTTGTTTTTGGTGCAATGGAAATGTTTATGCTGGTTGTAAAGTTCTGGTTTTTGAAGTGAAAGGGGAAAAAAAGTGAATGCAGGGCCACAAATGGCAAAGTATCCTTTCTTATGGGTGAGTTGTGTTCCGTTGCATGTGTACACTGCATCTTCTTTATCCGTTCATCTATTGAAGTGCATCTATTGAAGTGCTTCGGTATCTTGGCAATTATAAATAATGTTGCTGTTAATAGTGGAGGGTGTATGTCTTTTTGAATTGATTCTTACTTTGTGGTTGGCTTTGTTCCTTTGGTAGCTATGTAAGTTTAAAAGACTAGGGCTCTGAACGTTCTCAGAAACAAAGAATGGTACAAATACGTAAGTTTTTAAAAATATGTGCAGTAAAAAAAAAAAAACAGGATGCACAAAGATCTATAGAAAGAGATTTATTATAAGAAAGTGGCTTACACGATCATGGAGCTAAACAGATCCCAAGATGGGCAGCTGGCAAGCTGAAGGCCCAGGAGAGCTGACGGTGTTGTTCAGTCCAAAGTCCCAAAGGCTCCAGCCAATGGGAGGAGGAGATGTTTCAGGTTGAGTATGAAGATAGAATGAGCCAATATTTCAGTTTGCACATAAAAGCAGGGGGAAAAAAAACCCAATATCCCAACACAAAGCCGGTCAGGCAGGAGGCATGTCCTCTTACTTAGCCCTTTTGTTCTACTTTGTCCTTCAACTGATTGGATGAGGCCCACCAGTACTAGGGAAGGCAATATGCTTTACTCAGTCTACTGATTCAAATGTCAACACCATCCAGAATCACCCTCACAGACACACCCACAATAATGTTTGGCCAACTATCCAGTGGATCCTGTGGTCCAGTCAAGTTAACACATAAAAGTTACTATCATAGTGGTTACTCGTCTAGGGCCAAGGGCGGGGGAACTGGGGATTAACTGCAAATGGGTAGAGGGTTTCTTTTGGAGATGATGAATGTGTTCTAAAATACATTATGGTGCTAGATACACAATTCTGGGAATGTACTAAAAGACACTGAATCATACACTTTAAATGGGT
Organism: Camelus bactrianus; assembly: GCF_048773025.1. Lineage (NCBI taxonomy): Eukaryota > Metazoa > Chordata > Mammalia > Artiodactyla > Camelidae > Camelus > Camelus bactrianus. The sequence continues at coordinate 27,560,429 of NC_133560.1, forward strand.
GGATTTTCTGGTTTTGTATGTGAATTACAGCTCAATAAAGCTGTCACAAAAATAAAAGAGGGGACAGAAGGAAGTGAAAGATACTAAAGCGGAGAAGTATGTAAACAAAGAATAAGGAGTTTGCTTACCACCCGTTTCTACAAGGATTAAGCTGTTAACCCACAGCCTTGGCTGACAAACCGCATACCCTGAGGGCAATTCAGGATGGAAAACAGGGTGAGGCACTCTGTGCTTTGGACAAGCAGACCCCTTAGATAGTTAGAGGTAAATCTCAGGAAGAATTTTAGCGATCCCAGATTCTTGCATCTTCCTATACATAGAAAAGCTCTAAAATCATTAACTTGAGACATTTGTTTTTTGTGACTAGCAATAATCTTTTACCAAGATGTATACTAGTATTCCCTAGCCAAAAATCACATGTAAACTGGCTTCTCCCCTGCCTCTTCAGAGCATCTGCCTCAGAGCTAACTGAGTAGCTGTCCCTGGGCTATAGTCTTCAGTAAAACCCTTGAATAAACCTTAAACTCACGACCCTTATGTTTAGCATCTCCCTTTAAGCTGACAAACCCACACAAGAGGAATGGAGCTTTAGGAATAAGGGCAGAAGAGAGAGACGCAGCACCTAGGACCCTGAGGGCCGCGGTCCCCAGCCTGAAACACTCATGAAACTCAGCTTCTGAAATCTACCCCGTGAACAAACCACCCCACCACCCACCCTTCTTCCTGAACTGATACCATTGCCCCAGTTCCCTTTCTCTCTCAGACCCTGCCTTTTCATCCCACCCTTCCGTCTGGCTCAAATATTTACCCAAGTACTACTGTGTAAGAACGTTATGATAATAACAGCAAAACTTACACAGCATTATGCCAGCGCTTGCCATTTTGTGTACACGACCCTCTTTAATCCTTACAGCAATCCAGTGAGGTATGTACTTGCATTTTCACTGCCGTTTTGCAGATAACAAAAAGTGGCACAGAGAAGTTAAGTAACTTGCCAGAAGTTACACAGCTAAGAAGAGGCAGAGCTGGGATTCAAACTCAGGCAGTTTGGCTCCACACCTCTTAACCCACTCCTTACAACAGCTCAGTTATTCTCAGGCCATTCTTTTCCCATTTTATAGACAAGGAAACAGGCTCAGAGAAGTTTAAAAACTTGTCCACAGTCACCAGCTAGTAACTGACAGTGTCACATTTGAACCCAAATTCTCTGACTCCGTGTTTCATGATTTTAATAATCTCTGCACATTCTCTTGACCGTGATAAAAGCCTGAAGGTACATTAAGCTGAAGAAGAAAACGGATATCTCTTTTAAATTTGCCGTATACTGACTCAAAGACCATGCTGGCATACATACATAAACTGCACTTCCCCCCAAACCTGGGAACCAAAGGAACTCATCTGAAGAAAAATAACTCAGATTTCCCCAGTTGAGGCAACCACATCCCTTGGTATGATGCAAGACCCCAGAGAGTCCTCACGCTCTGCACATCTCTGAATCCGGGGGTTGACCCACATATGGGGTGCACCTTTGGGGTGCACTGTCACTTTGGCTGTGAGCACATCAAAGTCCAGCCCTGGAAGAATTAAATCTGTGAGGCTTAAAGCTATTGGACATTGGGATTTCCCCCAATGCAGTATTTTAAGAAAGGGCAGCAGGGCTGTTTCAGTCTTAGTAAAATGGATTTATCAATTCTTCCTCCTATTCCATTTGTTCCCCTTGGGGGGTCACACAAGACCCAGAGAAGGCAAAAAATTCCGTGCTGGCATGCCTGGGACAGACTCCTCTCTTCTCCCGACCCTTAACCACAACTATCACAAGACAGTTGCCTGCCCCTTGCCTCCCACTCAATTAACGCTGTATTGTAAGGACAGTTCATTATCGTTATGCAAATTGGCCCAGAGAGGTTGGGCCTGCCTAGCTCTGGAGACAAGCTCAGACATGCCTGTGCTTTGTTTAGACTGAAGTGCCATCTGGACTCTCAGCTTCAAATACAGACTAAAACCCAGACAGGAAACTTGCACTCTCTCCTCACATGCATGCAGGCGTTTATAAGGCCCTGGGGCAGCCCAGTCCATACAGTGTTGGATGTTTGCCTTACAAAATTGGTGAGCAAGAAAAATAACTTAAGATGATGGCTGACTTTATCTAACAGTTCATGAAATTTTTGTGTGTAATCTGTGAACTAAAACTACTGCAAACCATATCAGTAAACAAAGAATGCGGAAGCCACCAAGTCATCAGCGGCTGTCGCCACCTCCGAGTAAAGACAAGCCTGCAGCAAGGCTGCAGCCACTCACAGTGGTGCACCCTGAGGGGACTCAGAAAAAGAAAGGACAGGATGCTGGCCTTAGCTAGCTAGATGCTTGTCAAAAGAATGAATTCCGTGAGCCCAAATGTTCGCTCCCTCCCATCCATAGAAAAGCACTAAATTCTTTAACTTGAGATGTCTGGTTTTCTTTAGTTAACAAGTAATCTTTTAATGTTCAAACTACCTGGTCTTTGTTGTAAAACTCCTGTATATCCTAGCTCCTCCCCTACCTCTTCAGAGCGGTCCCTCAGAGCGATCTGGGGGGCTGTCATCCCAGGCTCGAAGGGGGTTCAAGTCCTCAGAAATGTCTGCCAAATAAAACACAACTCTCAACTTTTAGGCTGTGCATTTATTTCAGTCGACAAGTCTAAACATAGCTGTTTAGAACAAGCAAATTACATAAATGTGAGATAAAATTTACAAATGAACTTTTCAACATTGATGATGTTTTATAAAATACGTCTACTTTAAAACAGGTTCCAAAATCTTTTTTGGTAAATCAAGTCAGGCAATAGATATTCATTGTGTTGGACCAGGCAGGTAGCTGGAAATGAGCAGAGAAAGGGGAACACAGGCCAAATGCCAGGAAACCGTACACTCTGTGAACAGTGGGGGCCTTTGGGCAGGCAGACAGCGTCAGGGACCTCTGGCCTGATAAAAGACCACACATTTTGGGGTGACAAGTGTCCTGGAGGCAGGCAAAGGAAGGTGGGAAAAGTGTCCAAATGTAGCCTTTTGCTCATTATGCCTTCATTACAATAAAATTAGCCTTGCAGATTAGAAGTACCCATCATGCGCTGACACCATGACACTTCCCATCCAGGCTAAATAAGGACAAAAATCTCTCCTCCCCTCAGGAAGACAGAGCTTGAATGAAAATCAGGGAATAAAACCAACCCCAAACCCTTCTCTCCCCAATGAATATTCCACCCATTCGTTTTTACACCCTGTGTAACCAACTTGCCAAAGAAACTCAGTACAACTGCTCACCTGAGTCTGCCCGCTCTCCCCTTAAGAGCGTACTCTCCATCCATTAATAAATCCTTACTTTACTTTCTTGACCTCCTTGTCTCATCTCTGAATTCTTTCTGCCAGGAGACAAGAACCTAATGGCTGGCAACATTTGAATATCTGGATCATTTTCCAAATAAGATAAGATAATGAAAAATTAATTGCCAACTCTCAGTCTAAGTTTAGGGAGGGTACAGCTAAGTGGTAGAGTGCATGCTTAGCATGTACAAGGTCCTGAGTTCAATCCTCAGTACCTCCATTAAAAAAATAAGAAGAAAATAAATTAATTAAGTGTAAGTTTACCTGCTTTGGGCTTCCTATGTGTTTTTTTATATATATTTTTATTGAAGTACAGTCAGTTTACAATGTTGTGTCAATTTCTGGTGTATAGAACAACACTTCAGTCATATAGGAACACACATATATTTGTTTTCATATTCTTTTTCACCAAAAGTTACTACAAGATATTGAATACAATTCCCTGTGCTGGGCTTCCTATTTGAACTAAAGATTTTGTAGGTCTTTTTGTAAACTTATGCCTGTGCTACACTGAAAAATTTCACTCAGAAAGAAGCATGTGCTTCTGGAAATCAGCTATAGTATATTCACCAACTTGTCAGTCTATAGAATGTTGGTATGTCACAGTTCATAACTGCTGGCTTCCTAGTTTTCACCAGAAATTGAGGCTTCCAAGAGGAAAGATTTCTAATGTATGTATGTAATTACAACTATTAGAAGTAATATCCCAAAGGGGATAGAAAGGTTTTTCCTCCCCTACACCACATATGCCTGGCTAGGCACACAGACCATTACTCTGTCAAATAAAAAAATAAATCCAGATTCAGTACGGAGAGATTATATTCAGAAGGATTTTTGCAAGGGGGAAGGGGAAGATATGGAAATAGGGCAGGGGGATTATCACAGTAGAAAAACAGTCTGACCATAAAGTCTTCAAGCGTCTCAAGAGTTAGTCCAAAAGATTTTCTTTTACAGACACACTAGAAAGAACAGAGATTTCTAGAACTGGAGGAGTGAAAAGTTGGTATAATGAGATGGCAGATCAGAGGTCATCCTGTCCTCAGGAGATGCTGTCTGCTGCCTCAGGTGAGGTTGGGGCCAAAGTTCAGGGGCCTGGAGGAAGAAAAGGAGCTTAACCAAAGGTTGGTTAAAGAGCAGCTTTTTCCAGTTTATCAGTGGGGACTTCTGATTCAGCCAATCACGTATGAGGCAAAGAATGGGGATTTGAAGGGTCCACACATGCCTTGTTACAAATAAGCAGGAAGTGGGTATCTGTGAGTCTTATCGAAGTCATATGAGGAGGGGTGGTCCTTGAAGCAGGCAGTTTTCCGTAGCACAGAAGGTAAGGGGATTTCTTAACCTTCAGATAAAATTCAACATTGCCAACTCACAGCAGTGAATCGATAAGGGGCTTTCAAGCATCTTCAAATGGTGTATCTTATTGTGCTACACTTGCTACAACATGGATGAACCTTGAACACAAGATGCTCAGTGAGAGAAGCCAGACACAAAAGACTACATATTGCATGAATCTATTACTATGAAATATCCAAAACAGGTAAGTGTATATGGACAAAAAAATAGATTTGTGGTTACCAGAGACTAGGAGGAAGAGAAAATGGGGAAATGACAGCTAAAGGGCACAGGTTTTTTACAGAGAAGTGACTGATAAGTTGGAAAATTGATTGTGGTGATGGTTGCAGCACTCAGTGGATATGTTGAAAGACACTGAGTTGTACATCTTAATTGGATGTTCATGTGAGTTATATCCCAATCAAACTCTAACCCCACCCCGCAAAAAAAGAAACTGGTTAATAATGTCCTAGATGGTCAAAAAAGGCAGTCCATCCTGTAACCTTTGTCTTTGCCCTGGAAAGTATCTGTAAGTTCACATGGAACTTTAAAATGGCTGGAGTCTAATAAAGTAGGAAGCAGCTAATTCAAACACAGCTGCATTTACTACTTAAATGAGCTTATGAAAAAGGCAAAGTCAAAAGGACAGAAATCAGACGAGTGGCTGACAGTAGCTAGGGCAGGGGCAGGGGTGGGAGGAGGGGCTTAAGACAAAGACATGAAGGAATTTGGTGGGCTAGTGGAAATATCCCGTATCTTAATGCTGCTGAACTCAGGTTCAACTGCTTGCCACTCAAAAGCCAATATTCGAGAGACAAGTGTTGGTTGGAAAGGAAATGTCACTTTATTCAAGAGACTGGTAACCTGGGGAGAAGGCAGACTCATGTCCAAGAACCAACTCTAAAGATTCTGCTCAGTCATGAAAGTTTTTTTAAAGGAAGAAAAGGGAAGTTAATCATAGTTATCATTTGGGGAGGGGGTCAGAGTCTCTGTTTCCTTCCACGGTGTGCAGACTTTCTTCTGATTGGTCTGTGGTGAGGTAACAGGATGGTGTTCCAGGAATCTTGTGCTCAGCCTGAAGTGATCATCTTCCGCCTGGGTGGGAGCCTTAGTTCCTGCAGAAGAACTCAAAGATATTGTTGTGTATATCCCTTGAGGAGGACCTAGGACTCTGCACTATTATTTCTTGACTGCTCCTCCTTTGTTTCTGCATCCCTTCCCTTAATCTAAGAAAGGAGCCAACATATTGAGCAAAGCAGGACAAAGGCATTGGAAATGCAGAAGCCTAAGGGTCTAGAACCAAGAGGTTGCTTACGTTGACAGTGGTAGAAGTTACACAACTATATATTTGCATATAATGAATACAGTGGGAGAGGAAAGAATGCGTAGGTCAAGTACAGAGGATTTTTAGGGAAATGAAACTATTCTGCATGATGCTGTAACAGGGCATATGTGTCATTATACATCATTTGTACAACACTGGAGTCCAGTTGTGGGGGATGTCATTAGCGTGGGAGGCTGTGCCTGTTCAGGGGCTGGAAATATATGGAAACTCTCTACTTTCTGCTCAGTTTTGCTGTGAATCTAAAATTGCTCTAAGAAATAAAGTCTAATTTTTTTGAAAAAAAAAAGTACATCTAAAAAGGATGAATTTTACTGCTGATTGAATTAAAGCTCAATCCATGACTTTTTTAAAAGATGCGTTTTTCTAGATGATCAAATCAAAGTTGAATAAGTCTGTTGTCACGTATCACTGAGATCTCTCTAAAGAAAGAATCTTCCATTCAGTTGGAATAAATGCATCTCCCTGAGAGCTTCCAGCTGTCAACGCCTTCAGGATCTTCCCAGTTCTCGCTTCCTCTGCAACCCAGCAGCCAAAATGGCCACATCAAGGGCACTAGGGCTTCTAACCCATGCAGGATTCCTTAGTGAGTCATCCTCACTTCCGATTTCCACATTGGCTAGGCTGGAACTTGGTCACATCTGCTCTGAAGTTTTTTCTGCCCAAGCCTGCTTCCTTCCCACTTACATACATTCTCTCAATAATGATCTTATGCTTCTGACTCAGTCTCAGTATCCACTTCCTAGAGAACCTAACTAACACATATGTTAAGCAAAGATGCTGAAAGGGCATTTGTCCATCCACCTGCTTTTTGCTAAATTTTACATAAAATTTTCTTAACATAAGGTGACCTGGCAGAGAGGAAGTTAAGGGGAATAAATGCCCAGCCTGCAGTAACCTCCTATCCTTCATCCCCTTCCAGTCCCTCCCAAGGGCTGAAAACCAACCTGCTCATCCACGAAAGAGGAAGGTTGTCAAAGGATCATTTGTGGAAGTTTTATTTATGGGCCAGGCATGGAAGTGGAACACAGAAATTTCTCCAACAGTCCATTAGCTAAAACTCAACCAATCTTTAGCAAAGAGCTGGAAAACTTAATCTAAGAGCTATGTGTGCCCAAGAAAAAAAGGGAACACTTTTGGTGAACTGCTAACCAGTCTCCGGGTGGGCAGCAAACAAATTAAGCAAAGTTTTAAAAGACAGCTGTAATAAGATTTACAAAAGCATGAGTTCCAGAAGCTACAAAATTACACAACAGGGAGATCTTGCTTAATTTGGGTCCTGACATTAAGGAAACAGTCCCTGAAGGTAAACACTAAGAATGAACAGGAGTTGGAGTTGGCTAGGAGGAGAGAGGAGAGGTTCAAGGGGAGAAAGGAAGGGTGTTCCTGACTGCAGGAACAGCAGTGGACTGTAGCTAAGAAGCAGGAAGAAGCCAAAAAGAGGCTTAAGCAGATGAGAAAGAGGGTGGTACAAGATTCTTCTGAAGAACTAGGCAGAGACTAGCTCACTCTGGACCTTGTAGGACCCCTGAGATGTGTTTTTATAGCTGGCAAAAAGAAGTCAAATCTGCAAGCCTTCACAAAACCTGATTGGACCAGGGATCAAGGCTCACATCCAAGACTGCCCAATCGAGTCGCATCCTGCTAGAAGATGATTAATCCAGCCAATCAGCTCTTTCCTGACACACATCCTACTGTCCATGGTTCTGAAATTTCTTTGCAAACAGGGCTAGCAATCCAAATCAACAAGCTGACCACACAGAAATAACCAAGCGTATTAGTCAGCTATTGCTATGTAACAAATTGCCACAAACTTAGTGGTATAAAACAATCTTTATTAGCTCATGAACAAAGTTCAGCTGGATTCTTATGTAAGCTGTTTTCTTATCCGGAGGCTTGACTGGGAATCATGTCCAACTCCACTCCTGCTGTTGCCACAATTAAGTTCCTTGAGGTTTTAGAAATGAAGTCCCTTCTTGCTCATTGTTGGCCAGGTGTCACTGTCAGCTTGAAGATGTTCTCTTCTTGTTTTTTCCACATAACCCCCTTTTTCTTCAAAATCAGCCAGGATAGGTTGAATCCTCATTCACTGTATCTCTCTGACTTCTGACTTTCTCTATCTCTGACTTCTTGATCCAGATTTAAAGAGCTTGTGTGATTAGTTCATGCCTCCTCAGGCAACCTCCTCTTGATTAACTCCAAATCAGCTAAGTAAAATCTGCAAAATCTCCTTTACCACGTAACATATCATGAGAGTGATATCCCATCATATTCACGAGAGAGGGAATTATACAAAGGCCAGGGTCATGAGAGATGGTCTTAAAATTCTGCCTACCACATTCAGCAAGTCATTAAAACACATGTTTCTGGACCTCACACCCAGAAATTCCAACTCAGTTCATCTCAAATGGCCCCAAGTCTCTAAATTGTTTAAAGCTCTCCAGATTGTTCTCATAGACAGCCAGGCATAGAAACTTCTTCATGGCTGTGTCTCTTAAGCCTGAAACAATTATAACACGTGTTCAATTTTTAGCAGAAGATCTGAATCAGAGGGTGGGCTGGAGGTAATAAGAGAAAAAGAAACAAATGAGCAAAATTTGTTGTCAGAGAGAGAAAGTTGTGGAGAAATATTCAAAAGGAAAAAAGAGAGTTGCAGAAAAATACTCAAAAAGGAAAACAGTTGTTGCAAGTAATTTTTAGATTATCATGATTTCTGAGTCACCCCAGGAAGTTCAAGCTACTCAGGGGAAAGAGGAAACGTGAATGTAAAATGGGAAGATACGAGGTGAAAAGAGTTCTGGAGATGGGTGACGGTAATTGTTGTACAACAAGATGAATAAACTTAATACCACTGAGCTGTACACTTCAAAATGGTTAAGACAGTGACTATTATGTGTATTTTACCAGAATTAAACTGTTTTTTAATGAGAAGGGATGTCACAAATCATCATGTGGTTGCATAAAAGTGGTAGCATATGCGTGCCACTTTCTTTTAACTGACATGCAAATGTGTTTCAAGTTTCTGTTTCTATTTTTTCTCCTAAAATTCATTTGTCCTAACCTTATAGCTGATAATTCCACTTCTAGGTATTTCCCTGAAAGAAATGAACATATGTTAAGACACTTGCACGACAATTTTTGTAACAGCTTTCTTCATAATATGCAAAAATAGGAAATACCCTAAATGTCCATCACCTTGAGAATGGATAAACAAACTGCTTCATTCATGCAATGAAATGTTATTCAACGATGAAAAACAAAAAGATGAACTACTGCTATACAGAACATGAATATATTCTCATGAATGAACCTCAGAAACACTATTTTGAGTGACAGAAGCCAGACAGAAAAGAATACACACTATATACTTCTATATATCAGAAGTTCAAGAAAAGGCAATGTTTATGGATTGTAATAGATGCCAGAACCTTGGTTATAACTGGGGATATTGACTTGGGAGGGACACGTAATGGAATTTCTGGAGTGATGCAAATGATCTAAATTGTATAAGTGTTACCAAGGCTAATGCCAGAGAATTATACCCCTGCTCCTCCCTCAAATGGAAAACAATTGCTCTTATATAAGTTTCAGGAGGCAGGTGCAAAGAAATAAACAAGAACTGGTTAGAACCAGCCCATGATTTGACCTCCAGTGGACCTTGAGCTTCATTACATGCTCATTGTAGTACATTAGCTGCTAAATGGCACACCCACCAGACCATGACAGTTGATGATTGCCATGGCAACAACCAGAAAAATTCACACAAGGACTGAAAAGGAGTTTAGGCTAGGACCTGGTGCTGGTCTCCACGACCAGTTCAATAGCAAAAGGAATGTGGGCTACACAGGTAAAAGCATCTGTCAATACTCATTGAGCTGTACTTATAATTATGTAAATTATACCTTAATTTTCAAAACCCTGTGATCTGGGTTTTGTAATTAACATAATTTATCTCACAGGCTCTAGCCAATCTGCTCAAGTTGCTAGCAGTTAAAATATTTTTCTTCCAACAGATTGGAAGTCAAAGCTATGAGAAACAGAATGGGGAGTTCAAAGAGAGAGAAATAATAAATAAATGCTATATGTTGAAACTTCTTTGCATCCCAGGGACAAACCCCACTTGATCATGGTGTGTGATTCTTTTAATATGTTGTTGAATTCATTTTGCTATTGTTTTATGGAGGATTTGGCTTGTATATTCATAGGGATATGGTTCTGGAATTTCCTTTCTTGGAGAGTTGTCTGGCTTTGGTATCAGGGTACTACTGGCCTCATGAAATGAATTAAGGAGCATTCCTTTCTCTTTGCTATGTTGGAAGAGTTAGAGAAGAATTGATGTTAATTTTTCTTTGAATGTATGGAAGAATTCACCAGTGAAACCATCTGGTCCTGGACTTCTGTTTGTTGGGAGACTTCGGATTACTAATTAAATTTCCTTACCAATAATTGTTTCGTTCAGATTTTCTATTTCTTCATAATTCAATCTCAGTAGGTTGTGTATTTCTAGGAATTTATCCGTTTCTTCTAAGTTTTCCAATTAGTTAGCACACAGTTGTTTACAGTAATCTCTTATGACCCTTTGTATTTCTGTGTGTCAGGTGTAATGCCTTCTCTTTCATTTCTGATCTTATTTGAGTCCTCTCTCTTTTGTTCTTATTCAAGGTAAACGTTTGTCCATTTTGTTTATCTTTTGAAAGAAACTAGCTCTTGGTTGTATTCATCTTTTATTGTCTTCTTAGTCCCTATTTCATTGATTTCTGCTCTTATCTTTGTTATTTCCTCTCATCTGCTAACTTTGGGCTTAGTTTGCTCTTTTTCTAGTTCCTTGAGATGTAAAGTTAGGTTGTTTATTTGAGATCTTTCTTGTTTATTAATGTAGGCATTTATTGCTATTAACTTGCCTTTTAAAGCTGCGTTGGTGCCATAGGTCTGGTATGTGTATTTCCATTTTTATTTGGCTCTATGTATTTGTTGCCTTATTTTTTATTTCTTCTCTGATTTGTTGATTGATAAGGAGTGTGTTGATTAATGTCTATATATTTGCAACTTTTCCAGTTTTCCTCTTGTTATTGATTTCTAGTTTCATATCACTGTGGTTGAAAAAGTTACTTGATATGATTTCAGTCTGCTTAACTTTATTAAGACTTGTTTTGTGACCTAACATATGATCTACCCTGGAGATTGTTCCATGTGCAAGTGAGAAGAATGTGTAGTCTATGCTGCTAAATGAGATGTCCCAAATCTGTCTCTTAGGTCCATTTGTTCTAAAGTACAGTTCAAGTTCAGGGTTTCCCTGTTGATTTTCTGTTTAGATAATCTACCCATTATGGAAAGTAGGATTTTAAAGTCCCCTTGTATTGCATCTATTTCTCCCTTCAGATTTTTTAATATTTGCATGATATATTTAGGTGCTCCAATGTTGGGTGCATATGTACATATAATTGTTATAACTTCTTGATGAATTGACTCCTTTATCATTATACAATAACCTTCTTGACTCTTGTTACAGTTTTTTGACTTAAGATCTGTTTTGTCTGGTATAAGCATGACTGCTGTCTCCTGCTCTCTTTTGGTTTCCATTTGCATGGAATATCTTTTTCCATCCCTTCACTTTGAATCACTGTGTGTCAAAGCTGAAGCATGTCTCTTGTAGGCAGCATATAACTGAGTCTTGTTTACTTTATCTCTACGTCTTTTGACTGGAGAATTTAATCCAGTTACATTTAATTATTGATAGGTAAGGATTTACTAATGTCACGTTATTGTTTCTGCATGTTTTATAGTTCCTTTGTTCCTCTCTTCCTGTCTTACCATCTTCCTGTGAGATTTGATGATTTTTCCATAGTGGTATGCTTTGATCCTTTTCTCTTTATCTTTTGTGTGCCTACTATTGATTTTCCTTTGTGGTTATCATGAGGCTTATATAAAACATCTTATAGTTCTAACAGTCTGTTTTAAGCTGATTACAACTTAACTTGAATCACATAAAAAATCTACCCTTTTACTGCCCCCTCATCATATTTATGTTTTGATGTCAAATATGTATCTTTTTATGTTGTATAATCCATTAACAAATTATTATTGCTTTAGTTATTTTTAATACTTTTGTCTTTTAAGTTTTGTACTAAAGTTAAGTGATTTATATACAATAATTACAGGATTAGAATACAGGTTTCCCCCACTGTCTGAGAGTAGAGCATTCCTATGAAATCTTCCCTAAGCCAAAATGGTGTGAAATGAAGTAGTTATCTTAGGACACATCTTGCTAACAGATACACAAAATAAATCAAGATAAAGCTCAGATGCTCATGGAAATAGTTCAAAGCTATGGTGGCTTGATGCTGAGTTACTGAGTGTAGTTCCCGGGGAAGGACCGTGGTGGTGCTATTCTCACAACTCAGTGTGCACTGCCCCTGTAAGGGCTCTCTGCAAAACAAGCACTGAATGCTATGTTCACTTTTTGCCTTTTTTGTAAAAGCAGAAATCCTCTTTGAATTTCCTTCAGTTAGAGAAAGCAGATCTCATGTAGGTCTTTCAGAAAAGTCAAGTGGCATAAAGTGAACTTTCAAAAAGCAGAGGATGCCTGTGTTCTAATTTTGACTGTATACTTTACCAGTGCATTTTATACTTTTGTGCTTTCGTGTTACTAATCAGTACCCTTTCACTTCAGCTTGAAGAACTCCTTTTAGCATTTCTTGGAAGGCAGGTATAGTTGTGATGAACTCTCAGCTTTTGCTTGTCTGGGAAAGTCTTTATCTCTCCTTCGTTACTGAAAGACAGTTCTGCCAGGTGAAGCATTGCCAGTTGGCAAATCTTTTCTTTCAGTACTTTGACTTTATCATCCCATAGTCTCCTGGCCTGCAACGTTTCTACTGAAAAATCTGCTGATAGCCTTATGGGGGGTTCCCTTGTATGTGATTAGCTCCTTTTCTCTTGCTCCTTTTAAAATTCTCTCTTTGTCTTTGGTTTTTAAGAGTTTGATTATATGTCTCATAAAGACCTCTTTGTATTGAATCTGTTTGGGAATCCTTGAGCTTCAGGTACCTGGATATCCATATCTGTCTCCAGATTTGGAGAGTTTTCAGCCCTTATTTCTTAAAATAACCTTTGTGCCCCATTTTCCCTCTCTCCTCCTTCTGGGACTGCCAGGATGCATAAATTGTTTTGCTTGATGTACTTCATGTAGGCTTTCTTCACTCTTTTTTATTCCTTTTTTTTCCCCTTTTTCTCCTTTGACTGGATAATTTCAAATGATCTGTCTTCAAGGTCACGATTCTTTCTTTTGCTTGATCAAGTCTGTTGTTGATGCTTTCTGTTGCATTGTTCATTTCACTCATTATATTCTCCAGCTCCAGAATTTCTGTTTGGTTCTTTTTAATGAGTTTTATCTCTGTTGAACTTCTCCTTTTGTTTATGTACTATTCTCCTGATTCCACTGAGTTCTTTATCTGTGTGCTCTTCTACCTCACTGAGCTTTCTTAAAACAATTATTTTGAATTATTTGTCAGGTAATCTGTAGCTCTCCGTTTCTTTGGATCAGTTACTGAAAAATTATTTTGTTCCTTTAGTGATGTCTAGTTGCCTTGATTCTTCTTATTCCTTGAAGTCTTTCAGTCTTGTGAAGAAGCAATCAGTTCTGACTGGCTTCAGGAGAGATACACCTTCACTAGTGAGCCCAGATGGGGATTTTGAGCTTTCTTAGACCTTTTCTATGGATACATCCACTCCACACTTCTTGTTCCTCTTGTGGGGAATTCTTAAGATTGTATGTCTTCTCTCAATCCTGCAAAGCTAGGCTGGGTGCTGAGAGCTTGTCATTTGTTTTCCCTAGTGTGATGCCTTGAAATGCCCAAGTTTGTGTGCTTTCTTCTTACTCACCCATATTTACAGACCACCTCCCTGTAGCAGGCGCTGTTCTTGATGCCTGGGATTTATCAGTAAGGACTCCAGTGAACAGAAACTCTTGCCCTCATGGAGCTTACTATCTGGCAAGTCAAAGGTGGGTCTCTCTGGTCTGAATCTCATCCTAAACACTAGGCTCTACCCCTTCTAGGACAAGAAGTTGTCACTAGTTACTTAAGATCATCATATCATTAAATCCTCCTAACAAGCCCTCGAGGTAGTATGGCAGGTGGTGTGTTCCAAAGATGATTGCTGTCACATCTCCCACCCCAGTGAGCCTTCCTGCAATTGGAACTTGCCCCTCCAGAGTCAATTTCTCTATCTCCTTGGATCAAGATGGGCCCTCGGGAAGATTAGCCCAATAGCGGGTGACCTCAGGAATAGTGTTGAACTGTCCTGGAAGCCTCCGCGTCCTGCCCTTGGGACCCAGGTGCCATGTGAGCCTGCCATGCTGTGGGAAGCCCAAGCAACATAGAAAAGATAGGGGGAGGCACATCACTGGATAGTCCCAGCTGAGTTTCTCTTTCACACCATCCAGCTTAGGTGAAACACCTGTGAGTAAATAAGCTTCCGGATGATTCCAGCTCCCAGTTATTCAAGTCACCTCCACCTCCAGCTGTCTGAATCTTCCCAGCTGGGCCTTTGGCATTGTGGAGAGGAAAATAAGTCATTCCCACTCAACCCGGCCCTGACTTATGACCCACTGAATCCATGAGCATAAGAAAATGGTTGTTGTTTTGTGCCACTAAGATAGGGAGATTTGTGTTCAACATTGAATACCTGGGATACGCTACAAAGAAAATAAAAGAGGACCAGTAATAGTGAACTGATGGGAGGCGGCTGTTTTAAATAAGGTATCAAGTAAGGAGATGGCTTTGGAGATGAGCACTGAATGGTGAAAAGGAACCTATGTGGGAAGATCTGGGAGAGGAGATTTCCAGGCAGAAAGAACAGCCAGAGCAAAGACCCTGAGATAGGACTATACCTGGCATGTACAGGAAGAGCTAGGAGGCCACTTGTGGCTGGAACAGAGTGAGGGGCCTAGTGGGAGAAGATGAGGTCAGGGAGGTGACGGAAGAAACTGCAGGATTTTATGTACTGAAGTGAAGAGCTGGTTTTTTTTCCCCTAGTGGTAAAAGAAACATGCTTAAGGTCATTGAAAAAGCACCGAATCCCAGTTACTACAGCCCGCATTTCTCCACTTCTATCTAGTTCCACAACTACCACCCAAGCCAACAAGGTCTTCCCCCTAGGGGTCTCCACCAGCCTCCCAATCATGTTCCTGTTCCCAACTTTTCCACCACAATCCTAGCTTAAAACCCTCCACTGGCTTTATACTGAAAGTAGAAAAATGTTCAAATTCCTGAATCTACACACGAGGCCCTCATAATGTTGCTAACATCATTCCGTACCACTGTCCACCTCACTACTCCCCTCCAACCACACTGGTTTTTCTGGACCTCAGACACACTTGGCTTGTTCCCACCTCAGGGCTTTCGTCCCTTCTACCTGGAATGTTTTCCTCCCAGGTACTCCCACGGCTGGATTTTTGTCATCACTTCAATACTAGCTCATCAGTTGCCTTCTAAAAGAAAATAGCCCTGGCCACCATTTGAAAGTAGACCTCCTTCATTCTCTAAGACATCTCCCTGTATGTTTCTTTCATAACATTTGTGATGGTTAATTTTATGTATCAACTTGACTAGGCCACAGTACCAGATATTTGGCCAAACATCAACCTAAATGTTGTTGTAAAGTATTTTTAGGAGCAATTAATATTTAAATCAGTAGACTTTGAATAAAGCAGATTGCCCGCCATAATGTGGGTGTGTCTTGTTCAATCAGTTGAAGGCCTTAAGAGAAAAAGACTGATGTCCCCCAAAGGATGAAGTGATTCTGCCTCCAGACTGCCTTTAGATCTGAGACTGCAACATCCACTCTTCCCTGGGTCTCCAGGCTGCTAACTTGCCCTAAAGATGTCAGATTTGCAAGATCCCACAATTGTATAAGCCAATTCCTTAAAATAAATCTTTGTATGTATATACGTATCCTATTGGTTCTGTTTCTCTAGAGAACTCTGACTAATACAGTATTCATACAATGTAAAATTATTCTATTTGGGGTTATCTAGAACAGAGATCAGCGACGTTTTCTGTGAAGGTCCAGGTACCAGCTATGTTAGGCTTCAAGAGCCATGCACTCTCTGTCATAGCTACTCAACTCTGCCACTGCAGCATGACAACAGCTATCGGTAATACATAAAAATTGATCGTGGCCATGTTTCAATAACACTTCACTTACAAAAGCAGTTAATAGTTTTTGCTGACTCCTGACCTAGAATATAAGCTGCCTGAGAGCAGAAATCAAGTCTCTCTTCTTTCTTCTGAATCCCCAGCACCTAGAAAAATTGCTGGTATGTTAAAAAGAAAAAAAAACAAAACTTCCAGTAAATATTTGTTGAACAAATAAATGAGTGAATGAAAAAGTGTTCTCTAATCTCACTCTGGTAACTCACCTCCTTTGCACTTTAATGTCTTTGAACCTTAATGAGCAATAGTATTTAATGTCTAAACTTTCATCTCTCTGAAAGTTTGATTCAACTTTGAAGGAGTATCTTTACAGACTTTATTATTGGAGAATGTAAATATCATTTAATCTGAAATAAAATTTTTCTAGGGAAGTGATTTTAATTTATGCTGTAGTCTTTTATTTGTTCTATTAGCTTCATTTCTTCAGGTGTTCATTTTTTTCTGCTTTTGTGGAGTTTGGAATGTCTCTTCCACGGCATGTGATTTCAGTCACATACCTGGTGGTTTTTACTTGTCTGCTCATTTTTTGTTTGAAAATTCCTGTTCCCCTGCCTGTTCGATTTGCTGTAACTTGACTCTGAAGAGGGAATGCTAGTAACTTGTGCATATTTTATCCAACGAATTAGCCAAAAGGCAAATTACATCATTGGATCTGCTTAGTACGTGGGCCAGAGAGAGGGTAAAGCTGAGCCAGCTAGCCCCCATGTTTCTTTCTGTGTAATCACCTTGACAAATGCCCCCAAACTTCCTCCCACTTCTTGAATTCACTCATGCTACCTTTAGGAATTTCCTAGAACTGCCCCAACCTCTGAGTATGTGATGTCCTCTGGTTTTATTTCTTAATAAATTTGACCGCATCTGACTCAAATGAATACTTCCAACTTATAGTCACAGTATGACAGGGGAAGAAAGGAGACAGAGCAGATGATAAAGTGAATGGGGCAAAATGTTAACAATTTGGTGAATCTGGGTAAAGGATATGGAGGCATTCTTTGTACTTTTGTTATTTGTGTAACATGTTTCTCTAAATTTGGAATGATTTCGAAATACTAACTTTTTTAAAGAAAATATCTATAGAGGTGATCTCAGATTTTATACTTGTTACTAACTTCTCAAGTCACTCTGATGTACTGAGATCAATTCATACTCCTGAATATAACCCTTATAAAAGCCACTCATGATTCTGATGATTCAAAATCTGGTAGATATTTTCGGTTCTCATCTTAACTGACTGTCAGCACTGGCCAACACCATTGACTACTTCCTTCTTGAAACAGATTCCTTGGAATCTTGAGTTTCCTCTTTCCTGTCTGGCTGCTCTTTTTCAGGCTTTCGTGCAACCTGGCCTCCCACGGAACCATTGTTTATTGGGGTTCCTCAGCTCTTGGTCTAAGACCTTCTTTCCTGCTACTTCTTAACCTGTTTTTCTAAGGGATCTCATCTTTGTCCAAAATGCCCAGTATGGAAATATACAAACAACTCTCGAATTTCCATCCCAGCCAAAGAGTTAGCATAGCCACTTATGAGAATTGACTTAACATTCTCACTCGGTCACTTCAAAGGCATGTGGAAATTCCATATCTCAGAGTGACCTGTTGTCATCCAGGTCCCCAAATCCATAAAGGCCTCCACCATCTATCCAGTTGCATGGGCCAAAAGTCTTGGCGCCTCCATCTCCTCCATCTCACCGATGTTCAGAGTCTCGCCAACTCCTAACCCTCCTATCATCTCTCTCCCATATGCATTCACTGTTTC
Organism: Camelus bactrianus; assembly: GCF_048773025.1. Taxonomy (NCBI): domain Eukaryota; kingdom Metazoa; phylum Chordata; class Mammalia; order Artiodactyla; family Camelidae; genus Camelus; species Camelus bactrianus. Next base: position 27,578,428 of record NC_133560.1, read on the forward strand.
TCCATTGTCAAAGCCAACACTCCATCCCAACCCTCCACTATCTCTCACCAGGTGATTCCATGGGCCTCCCTTCTCTGTCTCCCATCCAACTCTGCACCCCTGCCAGAGGGATCTAGTTCTAACAAGCTCATCTGACCTCTGTCTTCTTGATACTCCCTTGTCCTTGGGATAAAGCTTTGGGCTGTCATTCACGAGCTTGCATGGTCTGAACCCCTCAGCCCTATCTCACACTATCTAGCCACACTCCTACATCTGGCCCTTGATACATGCTGCTCTCCCTACCAGGAACTCACTTCACCTAACCCGATTTACCATGAACCTTAGATGCCATCTCTCTGTGACCTGAATGGTGTAATAATAACAACAGCTTCCACATATTAAAGTAAATTCCAGGCACTTTGCTATTAAACCCATCAGCTGACTTAACACTCCCAAGCGCCCATGAAATACAAAACTTTTTCCAGTTTGACAATTGAAGATACTAGGCCCAGAGAGGTGAAGGCGTCTGCCCAAGGATTCACAGCTTAGCAAGCACTGCCAGAACCAGGGCTTGAACTCAGCTCTCTATGACACTAAAATGCATATTCTGTATGATCCCGCAATCCCACTTCTGGGGACATAGCCAACAGAACTGAAATCAGAATCCCAAAGAGAGATTTGCACTCTCATGTTCATTGTAGCATTATTCATAATAGCCAAGATATGGAAACAACCTAAATGTCCATCGACAGATGGATAAAGAAACTGTAGTCCATCCATACAGTGGAATATTATTCAGCCTTAAAAAGGAAGGAACCTTTGCCATCTGCAACAACACGGATGAACCTGAAAGACACGATGCTCAGTGAAATAAGCCAGACACAGAGAGAGAAAGCTTGCACGAGCCCACTTCGATGAGGTATCTAAAAAGTCAAAGTCCTAGAAACAGAAGGTACAGCGATGGTTGCCAGAGGCTAGCGGGAGGGGGAAATGTGGAGCTGTTGTTCAACAGGTAAGAAGTTTCCATTACACTAGATGAATACATTTCAGAGATCTGCTGCACAACATGGGACCTCTAGTCAACGACACTGTGTTGTGCACTTAAAATTTTGTTAAGAGCATAGATCTCATGGGAAGTGTCCTTAACACTATTTAAAAAAAAAAAAAAAAAGCATGCTCTACATACCCATCCCCAGTCCTTCCTCACCGTACTGCTCCCAACACACACACATTCACACAGGAAACTGGATCAAGGCTGCTGGCTTCTCCACTCTGTCTCCGTCACTGGAGATTCATCTTATGGGGCTGCTGTGGCAGGAGGGGCTAAGGGACTCTGTTTGGGGGTCTCAGACCCATCCTCAACATAACACAGGAAATAGGATGGTGTCCGGGATCCCAAAGCCACCAAGAAAGACACCAATGGCCTTGAGGGCCTTCATTCTTGGGGACCACTGTCTTAGAGGTGGCACAGAACAAAATCCACTTTAACAGGAAATTTATTGGAGGGCATTCAAGTTTCTCATGGTCCCCAAAAGTAGATACTAGACGTATGTGGTTGAAAAGTGTCCCCCCAGAATTCACGTCCATGCTGGGAGTAACCTAGCTGCAAGGCAAGGAACCCCAAAGATTGTGGGTGACCCCCTGAAGTTGGAAGAGGCAGGGAAGGATTCTTCCCTAGGGCCTTTGGAGGGGGCACGGTCCTCCTCCCATCTCTCTCCGCACATGGACCCCTTCATGACTCTCTCTCACACACCTTCCAATCCCTGACTCATAGCATCTGCGGAAGCCAGGTCCGCCCACATTCCTGCCGAGGAGATCTGATTGGCCCAGCTTGAGTCATGTACCCACCCTGAGCCAATCAGCTGCGCCAGAGGAGACAGTCAAAATGCGCAGCAACCAATGTAGACCGAAGTTGACCAGATCTGAGGCTGGACCCTGGACCGCACACTTCCCCCACCCATCCCAGTGTTAACGCTTTGGATGCTGGGTCACAAGGGCCACCCTAGAGGTCCAGGGGAAGCATCCAGCAATAGGGGTGAGGACTAACAGGCATTTGCCAATCAGTATGGAACTAGTTTGATAATTTAGTGCCCGGCGTGGCCATATTCAGCTCAGTGTCAGTTCTAGGAACAAACTTCTCCAGCTGGGTGGAGATGGGTCCGCTAAATGACTTTCGCCTCCACAGCCCCATCTTCAGTGCCCATCCCCCACCCTCCAATCTGACCAGCATACACTAAGCTCTCCCACATCCCCCGTCCCTCCTTTTAAGTCCCATCAAGATCACCCGCTCCATGGAGACTTCCCTATCCGCCCCCGCCCCAGGAGCTAAGGTCCAGCTGGTTTATATGAGCCAATGGGCAGAAGACCTGCATGGTGGGGAAATCATGGGGTTTGAGGGAGCCGCCAGGTCTGTAGGGAGGGGAAAAGTGGTGTTTTTTCACAGCCAGCTCTCCAGAAGGGAAGAAATGAATACGTGTGTTTATTATAAATGTCACCAGCAAAAATAAAATGTGTCTGCTTTGCAAATTCCATACAGCCGAAATTGATTCTCACAGAACACCTTCCTTGATTTTTCCCACTCGTACCCAGAGCCAGCCTATGCTGGCAAGTGGCAAACAAGTGAATGGAGGTTGGAATTTTCCTTTAAAGACTGAGATGGTACGGAACAATGAAGATATGCGTCCACACTTCACTTGCTTTTCGATGATATGAGCAATTTCTTTTGCCAAATCAGATAAGGGTTTGAAAACGCTAGAGTGACTTCCTCGATGTGTGTGCTGTTCACAATGCAACAGCTACAGACAAGACATGCTTAAGTCTAATCTACGTTTAACATCTTTTTCTCCATCCCTTTAAGTATAGACAATCAACAAAGAATAAACCAAGCCCTGACTCGTAGCATTTGCCACTTTCCATGGTGTAAATACTCCCACTGTGGCTGAATGTAAGTTACCAGTGTGCTGTCACTGAACCAAGTAAGCAAGTAATGTTCTGCAGAATGACATTACACAGTATTTCCACCACCAGATATAGTACAGGTTTAAAAAAAAAATCTCAAGACCCTAGATAATAGTAACACGGAAATAATAAAATCCCTAAGGCTCAGGGTAGTTGTAAGTCTCAAGATAACTCATAATCCAGCATATAGTACCTGTTGGATTATCAGTTCTTACACTAATAAATATTTTATTATCCAATACCATGGACCATCTCAGCCTCCCACATGGCCCAGGTACACGGGGTCACACACACTCAGTCGTGAGGTCAGCCAGCATATTTGACCATCAGCTTGGCAAAAGCTGGGAGCTTGGGGTTTTGTCTTGTCTTGCCCATGGCTGTGTCCCCAGCACCTAAAACAGCGCCTGACACAGCAGATGCTGGAGAAGAGTTGCATAATGAATGACGCTCACACTGCAGAGTTACTTGGACCCCCACAAGCAAGCCCCACAAATCTCATGGTGGGGCTGGGGATGCATCTCCGTTTCTCATATATTAACATAAATAAGGGTTGGCGGGGAGGGGGTTCTTTTTCACTTGCTGATGTTTCTCTAGCCCTGCACAGTGCCTGGCACGGAGCAGAAGCTCAATAAATATAAATTGAATGGATTAATATAATGTACACTGTCTGAGCTCAGGCTCAGAATAAATACCAAGAGTCCAACTCAGGGCAGGAGTGACGTTGGGACCTGGAGAGTTCTGGAAGAGGGGGTCAGCAGCACGGACCCCTGCCCAGCCTGGTGAGGTAGAGTAGCCGGGCCCCATCACCAAGGGCCCCAACAAACGAAGGCAAGATTCAGTCTTGGTCCAGGGCTTGGGGTCACATGAGTTGTCACAAGGGGAGTCCAGCCGGGACTTCGGTGGCAACACGGAAGAGGCCCAAGACCGTGGCCTGTGAGAGTTGCCAGGTGCGGGACTTCCAGACCGCGGGGTGCAGGTGGACGCCCAGGCGCTGTCCGGCACCCACGTGCAGCAGGCCACCCCGGAAACCAGACACTGAGTTCCCCAAGGATGGGAGTGGCAGGTCCAAGGTCAGGGCCGGGGAGGCGGCCCTGGCATGGAGAGACTGCAGGTGCAGGGCAACGGAGACGGAGCCAGAGCTGCTGTCACTGTTGCTGGCCACCACTCGCTTCAGACCCAAGTTCAAGAAAACATAGTAGACTCCGGCCTCAGCCACCACCAGCTCATGTGTTTGCTTGTCATAGCTCATGCCCGGCGCAAGAGTCACACCTGTCAGACTCGGGTCGCTGTACCAGCGCAGAGGCCCTTCGGTCAGCTGTACTGTGGGAGGAAGGAGGGGTACGCTCAGCACGTGGGGGAGAGGTGCAGCCCTGGGGGGGGGGGCTCTGACGGATGAAAGGAAGGGGTTTGGAGAGGGAGGTGAGGGGGATGTGGGGAGAGAGACTGGACAGGATGGAGGAGGGGGATTGTGAAGGGGGTACAGGGGGGAGGGAGGAAGAGGCTGAGATTAGGAAACAAGGGGACTTCGAGAGGGGTAGAAGATTTTAAGGAAAAGGGACAGGAGGAGCTGGTGGAGAGAACTCCAAGGAGCGAAGATGCGAGAAAGGTCTCCTTAAGAGAGAGCGGAAGGAGGTGGCAGGAGTCCGAAAGGAGGAGGGGAAGGACATGTAAAGAAGAGTCCACAGGAGAGAGAGGAAGAGGGGAGGGGAGGGAAGGGTGGGGGGGGAGGGTCTGGAGGGAGGAGGAAGAGGAGAAGGAGAGTCTGGAAGGGGGAGGGGCAGAGGGAGGAGGCGGAGAGAAGAGTTTCAGAAAGGGGGAAGGGGAGGAGGGTCTCGGGAAGGGGAAGGGGCAGTGAGTGGAAAGGAGGGTTTCTGGAAGGGAGGAGGGGAACCAGGCCTGGGGAGGAGGGTCTCGATCTCCTAGAGCCAAATAGGAGAGACCCGACTGGCTGGGATTTGGGGAATCAAGCTCCAGCTCTGAGAGGGCAGGGGTCTGAGATGGGCACAGATGAGGGTCAGAGGAGGAGGAGACCCAGAGAGGGATGGATGAGGTTCTAAGAAGGGAGGGGCCACTTTTGAAAGGGAGGAGGGGAAGAGGGTCTAATGGGGTCAGAGAGGGAGCCTCCCTCTCCGGGGCTCCCCTCCTTAGTGCACCCCACAGCCCCCCGCCCCAACTTCGTCGTGGGGAGCGGCACAGGTCACTCACCATCTTCTGCCACCAGCTGCGCGAACGCGCCCTGCGGAGAGACGGAAGGCGGAAAGTGGATGGAGGTCCCCCTCCACTCCCCCAGCCCCCTGGAAGGCCGGTCTCCGCGGTCTGCGCTGGCCTGGAGCTCACGCCTCCTTCCCTCCCCGCTCCGAAAGAACACACGCCCGGACACAGCCGTGCTGCCCCAGCCCCGCTGTCGGCGAGGACACGGGGGGGGGGGGAGTCCCTCCGCGGGGACTTGGCACTGGGGAGTCTTAGGAGGGAAACGGGGTACCCCGAGAGTCCGAGAGAAAACCGAGGCTCCCGGGAGTTAGGAAATGGGGAACCTCCTTAGCGGCTGGAGATAAAGTGCCCCATCTCGGGAGAAAGGGTGTCCCCTGGAGCCTGGGATGCAGGTGGGGCCTCACGGGGGTGCAGGATGAGAAGGGGTGCCCCCCGAAGTCCTGGATAAAGAGGGGTGCCTTCAAAGGTCCAAGAGGGACGATAGGGGTCCCTCCACCCTCGGTCTGGGGTGCGGAAAGGGCCTCCCGGGAGGGACCAGACGGAGATGTGTAGGGGTCTCTCCCGGGGTCCAGGTCGGGGCGCATCTTACCTGCGGAGGGTCGGGGAGGCGGGCGCGGGCGTCGGGCGCCAGCTCGGGGCCCTCGGGGAGTCTCGGGCTGGGCGCGGGGCCGGGGCTGGGCGAGACCGGGGCCCCGGGCGCGGCCCAGGAGCGGACCAGGCAGGCGGCGCAGGCGGCGGCGAGCAGCAGCAGCGCGGCGCTCAGCGCCCAGGGCAGCGGGCCGCAGGCACGGCCCGCGGGCGCGGGCGGACGCTGGGCTTCGGGGTCCGGGGCGGCGTCGGTGCTGGAGCGCATGGCCGGCGGCGGGCGGCTGCGGCCCGGGTCCGGCGCGCCGCGCTTTATACCCGAGGCGGAAGCCCCGCTTTCGGGGGAGTGGCCGCTGGGGATCCCAGGGATCCGCCCAGTAGGGTGGTTCCCGCCCGCCCCGCCCCGCCCCGCCCCGCACCTTCCACCCTCTGTCCGAACTTTCCCTCGCTTTCTCTTCCCTGGATTTCTCTCTCTCCATCTCTTTTTCTGTCCCTCGCCCTCCAAGCTCTCCCTCGCTGAATCCTCTTTCTCCCTAGTTATCTCTCCTTGTGTCTCCCCGGTTATCTCTCCGTGCCTCTCTGCTTCTCTGTCGCTTTGCCTCTTTCCCCAATTTCTTATCACTCCCTAGTCCCCAGCGCTGGGGCTCCCCCAGGGATCCCCTAAACCGAGCACTTCTTCAGTGGGGCCAGAGGACAGCCAGGCCTCAGCCCCCTTCTCCTCTGGAGCATAAGCCGCCCACCCCAAGGGAACCCTGAGTGCCAAGCTCATCCCTGCCCTACCCTCCCTCTCCTTCCGGGACCCCTGGACCTTCCCTGGCCTGCCCCCACCCACCCACCGTCTTAGACGCTTCCCGTCAGGGGCCCCCTGGACCCCACAAGCAGAAGGCTGGAGAGTCCAGGTGGAGAAATTCCCCTTGTAGGAAAGGGACAGTCTTGAGAAAGGCGGAGGAAACTCAAATTTCCCGTTCGCTCTCCCGTGGTGTAGGCGGGGGCGGGAGGAGGAGCAGAGAAGCGGCCAAAACTCGGCCCCAAAAGAGGAAGCAACCCTGGAATGAGAGATGGATGGCAGGTCTAGAAAAGTCCTGGGCCCCCACAGAAGCCCTGATCTGCCCAGACCAGCCAGCTCTCTAAGCTTCTCAAGACCTCACTCTACCGGTAGAAAATGGGAGGTGGACCGGGCAGGAGAATTGACTCCAGCCAGCGACCAGTGGCCCAGGAAATTGGGCGGGGTGGGGAGGAGGGTGTTGATTCAGCTGAACAAGGTATCGGATGTGAGCCCCGTATTCAGTCTCGTATTAGGCCTCTCTGGGGAATTATGAGAAGATAACAACAACCGTAATGTGTTGAAGCTCAGGTGCTCAACACTTCCGTTATACCAGCGGTTTATACGGTGTGATACCCAAACCAGCAACCGTAGCATCACCTGGGGGTTTGTTGGCTCTGCAAATTCTAGCACCCCCAGCCTAGACCTACTGACACTCCGGGAGCGGGAGCCAGAGCCCTGCAATAATCCGTGTTGGAACGGGCCTTCCAGAAGATTCTGACGCTTGCCCAAGTTGGGGGACCCACTGCATTGGACCGAGGTTGCTTCTTCATAACTGCTGCCCCTCTGCTGGAATGTTCTTTCCCAAGACCTGTGGCCAGCGGTTCCCGGCTCACTTCCAGCTGTCTTTCTGAGTAAAGAGGATGAATTCAGCTCTGGCCTATACTTTTTTTACACCCTCCTGAAACCTCCCTGCAGTGAGAGTTAAGCAACTGTTTTAAGACCTAAAGCCAAGTTGTAAGCCATCAAGGCGGAATGCCAGCTATAATTTCCCTCACAAAATGCCACCATCACCGCAGTGTCCCAAGCCTCAGTTACTGGTGACCCCAGCCAACTCTGAAAGAGTTGGTGGGTGACAGCAAAAATGGAAGGGTTGATTGAAAGTAAATTCCCAAAAAAGATACTAGCTCTTCCCCGCATCAGGGCGGAAACGCAGCCGTTTTGGGGTTTGGGTATTTTTTTCCTCCAGACAACGGAAATGGCAGAGTTTCCGGAGGGAGGGAACGCAGCTAAAGGTAGAAGAATCATGCTAACAGCATGTGTAAAGCAGACGTGTGAACCTGAACGCAGGAGTTGAAACTTCCCCCACCTCAACCCTCGCCCACTTGGCAGCCAGGACCTGAAAGATTTGAGATAGTGGGATGATGGGAGAAGCCCTTCCCGGAGCAAGCTGGCCAGCCAGGAAGATAGATGTAAAGATACCAGGCCACAGAGCCCTCCCCTCCTCCCCCGCTACCATCGCTCTGCCGAGAAGCCCACTGGCCGAGGGTCTGTCTGTACTATTGAGCCCTCCCCCACAGCAGGCCCCAGCCAAGGATTGCCTGAGCTGACAAAAAGAGGAATTGATAAGACTCAAAAGTCACCATCTCAGACAACCCAAATGAAAGTGCCTCTCTCTCGGGCCCCGGGTTACATCACCCCATGAAATTTCCTTTCTAGCAGTTTCCACCACGTGAAATAGTTTGGTTTGTTTGTTTACTTGCTTACAGTTGTTTCCCCCACAAAAGTGTTCTCTCCCAAAGAGGAGCCTCTTCCTCTGCCCTGTCCCCATCCTTCCTCCAGGACCTAGAAAACTGCAGGCCTGGATAATACTGAATGAATGAATGAAGACATGAATGAATGAAGTATAGCCTATCAGTGACCAGCCTAGGCTCTAGCGGTCAACCACAGTCCACCGACTACGAATTTTTTGTTTGGTTGCTTTCATTCTGAAGCAGCTGGGAAAAGTCACAGGACGACTATTTCCTGACATGTGCAGATGATATGACATTCAAATTTCAGCGTTCACCAATCAAAATGTTCTCGGCAGCCAGCCATGCTCATTCGTTTCCGCATTGTGCATGGTGGCTTTTGAAAGGCTCTGGCAGAGTGGCGTAGTTACAACAGAGACGGTCTGGCTCACAAAGCACCAAATATTTACTTTCTCTGGTCCCTTTTAGAGGAAAGTGTGCTGCCCCTGCTCTAGTGTCTTGAATTTCAGCTCTCAAAAGCTCTTGCTGTGTGATTTGGAGAAAGCTGCTTCACCTCTCTGAGCCTTATTTTTTCCATCTGTTAAGTGGGAATAAGAGTAGATCTCTGAGTGGGGTTGAGAGCTTGCTGTGAGCAGTGCCAGACACGTGGCAAACGCTCTTTAAAGGTGAGCTGGATCAGGGAACCTTTCTACAACTCCAGGATGTGGATGCAAAAAACTAGGACTCCAAAAGTTACAGTCCCTTAACCATGGGCTCACAGCAACTCTTCTGAATTCCTCTGGACCCCAAGGGGCTTAGCAGATCTCTATACAACCCCCCTCCAGGGAGGGGAAACAAGGCCTGGCAGCCCGGGGAAGGCTCAGGCCACAGACAGGGAGCGCCATGACGTGTTGCTGTGGTCGGGACATCTGAGCCAGGCGGACCCGCCCACTATGGAGTGCTCACTAGCACCCCACGTTCCGTGGAGTCGCACCTCCGTGCTCCGCGGTCTCCCCGAGGTAAGCGTGGGCCCTGGTTTCCCTCGCCTCTAGGGGAAGAGTCTGAATCCTCACGGTCACCGTCATACAGCTCACAGGAGGGACTGGGCAGGAAGCAGTTGGAGGCGGGGAGCACTCCTCTTCCCCCGGGAGACCCAGTGAGCAGGCACCTCCTCCAGGAAGTGTACCTTGATTTTCCCCAGCAAAACCCATCTCCTCTCTGGGTTCCCAACTGACTACTCCCTAAACCATATGTGGTTTCCCCCAGTGTCAACTTCCAGCTGGCCTGGATCTGTGTCCCCGGGGGCAAAGGTAGAGCCTGACAGAGACTGTTACTGATTACTGGGTAAATGCACAGTGAGAGGGCACAGGACCCAGTGGGTGGGGGCCAGGGGCGGAATCAAGAAAAGAAGAAAAAAAGGGAAGGAAAGAATTGGTCTCGGGGAGTGCACTGCGGTAGCGTATAAACACAAGGCATGATGGTGCAACTAGGCTGTGGAATTGGGGTGCCTACACAGCTGCTCTGGAATGGTGGGTTTCCAATGTCATGCTGTGTGTTCAAGGACAAGGAAGGGGGGTGGTGATCCATGTGTGCACAGGTGTTGAGAACAGCAATAGCAGGAGATTCAAATCACTTGGCTTCAAATGCCAGCTCTGCCTCTTTTTTTTTGTTGTTGGGGGGGCATAATTAGGTTTATTTATTTATTTTTAAATGGAGGTTGGTGGGCTGAACCCAGGATCTCATGCTGCTAAGTGTGTGCTCCACCACTGAGTTCTACCTTCCCCACCCTCAGCTTGGCCTCTTGCTAGTGAGTGGTATGATCTTGAGCAAATGCCTTCACCTCCCTGCCTCAGTGTTTCCATCCAGGAAGTGTGCCTAACCCAGTGACCACCTCATAGGATTATTGTCCAGAATCAGGAGCCAGAACCACACCTGGCATAGAGTAAGTGCTCGGTAGGGTTGGCCATCATTGCTGCCAGGGGGCGTGGACATCTGGGCAAAAAAGATAGTCAGGAGGTGTTCAGAGTGGAAATAGCCGAAAGAGGCATCAAAAGAGAAATGGTCAGATTATCGTTCATACAATCAGTTCAGTAATCAAGCCGTGGAGGAGGTTGAGTCATCTCTCTGGGGCTCGATACAGATCTCTGAAGGCTAAGAAGACAAAGAATGCAGATTTGGTTTCAGAGCTGTATATTTGGAAGGCATATAAAAAGCTAGGGGGATTCAGGGCAATGATCTGATTAAGAAAAGGTGGACCTTTCACTGGGTTAAGTGTTCTCGCCCACTTGCATTTTCCATGTGTTACTGTTTTGCTTTGTTTTGGTTTTTTTCTTTAAGTATAGAATCGTGGTCAGATGTGCACACACAGAGAAACCCGTGGCCTGAGCTATTTGGAGGAAGGGAAAATTTAGCACCAGTGACATCAAAGGCAGGAAATGGTGTTTCCCTGCTAAGGATAGTGGAAGGACAGAGGGATGGGGAAGACCCAGGCAGACCAGGGCAGGCCCCAGGTACCCCTCGGAGAGGCCAGGGCCATGAGAAACCAGCTCATTCTGCTGGGAAGCAAGCCAGTCTGCCCCAGGAAGGAAGCCCCAGCAAGGCCACCACCTGGAAGGGACTCTCCAACTTGCCCAGAGAGGCAGCCACCAGACACACAGGTGTACGAAAGACACCCCCATCCAGGCTGTACACAATCACACAAACTGAGGCAGACGCACAAACACACCACACAGACATACACACACACACACACACACACACACACACACACACACTGAGACACATCATCACACACAGGAGCAGCCACCAAAGCTAGCCACAGACACACAGAGACACAGCAGATACACATTCAGAGCATACACAATCAGGCACACTGAGAGCACAAAGGACACACGATCAAAGACACAAGCACACTCATACCAAAACAGAGGTGGAGAGACACTATACAGGCACACACACAGTCACATACTGAGACATACCCAGAGATACACTCATAACTACATAAGATCAGCTGCCCAAGCTAGCCACAGGCACACGCACACAAGGACACACCCATGGCCATGGTCACACATACACACTAACACATAACCTCAAAGAGTCTCAAAGACTCTGGGATTTGCATTCAGGGACACACAATATCAGATGCCCAGAGACCACCAAAGGCATTCAAGCCACACACTGACACAGGCCGACCTGGAGAGACTGGCAAAGACAAAGTCCAAGGGAGCACAACCAAAGGAACCGAGACCCTGCCCCCAGGGAAGACCCAGGCCCTCCTTCTGGGGGCCTAGCCCTGCCTCCCTTGACGAACCTCTGGGTCCCTTTCCTTGGCAGCGGCACCCAGTGTAGGCCGCGGGCGACCCCTGGTGGACCGGGCGCCCCAGTCCAGGGTTGTATGGGTTGGGAGGGTGGGAGAGGGGCCTCCAGGTTGAGAGAAAGGGAAGGTTCTTCTGGGTCTTCGGCATCACATGCAAAGCCCGGAGGAAGGAGCTTGGCAGACGGAAGAGCGGGGACACGGGCGGCCGGAGCGGGATCGGACAAAGCCTTGGACACGGGAACAGATCATGGGAAGCAGGAAGACCCTCATCCTCTGCACCTCCGCGCAGCACCTCGTCCCTGCCGGAAGGATGCTGCTCGGGGGAGTGTGGAAGACGTGGTGAGGCCAGAGGCGAATTCCCATTGGTCCGCGCCCGACCAATGAGACGCGGCGGGGGCTCACGGCGAGATGGGTCAGGACCCGGCAACCGCTGATGGAGAGGGAAAGGTCCTGCCCGCCCAGCCCGGCTCTCAACCTAAAAAGACCACCGGGGAATCGCCCGAGATCCGGATTGCCCAGCACGGAAACCGCTGGCCCAGGAGGACTCTCGTCAACCCCGGTATGACTTTGACCCGCGGGACCCTGATAAAGGTGGGTTTGCGCCTCCCGGAGCCGACCCCAATCTCCCAAGCCCTGCCCACTCCCTAGCCCCTCCCACTTCCCCGACATTCTCCCTAGGCCCCGCCCACTTCCCAGCTATCAGCTTCCCAGGCCTTGCCCACCCCCCAGTCTCGCCCGCTTTCCAGTCATTCTCCTTAGGCTCTGCCCATTTCTCAGACCTCAGCCTCCTGCCCCACCCACTTTTCTACCCAGTCTCTCCCCAGGCTCCGCCCTCCTACTGTCTCCTATCTAAAATCCTCGGACCTGCCCTGGGTTCCGCCTTTGCGGAACCCTGTGCCCCCTTCCCTGTGCAGGCTTTGGAACCATTCCCATCCCTAGTCTGACTTCCCCGGGGACTTCGCGGCCGGCAGGTCTCTGAGCACTTAAGCCCCACCCCTTTTGTTCTCTGCCTTCCTCCAGACCCCACTCACTTTCAGGGCCCAACCCCAAATCAGTCAAGTCCCTGTGTGGGACAGGGGCTCCTTGCTAATGGAGTCAGAGCGGCCTCCGTCTCCCCTTCCCCGCCCCCTTGGCCGGCTAATTACTGCCCTACAGCGGACCCCACCCTGCCCACCGTGCTCTTCACCTCTCAGGCCAGCCTCTACCCGCTGGCCACCCTCCGACCTAACTCTAATCTCAGTCCACCCCCTCGCCCCCCGCAGTCGATAAACTTACCACACACCGTCTTGGCCTTGCCCAAGCTGGTGATCCGGTACCAGCGTCTGTGGCCCGGGGACCCGCGCAGGACACCCCTGTCCCATCCATTGCCACGCTCCTGGACCACCAAGCTGCTGGTGGCTTTGGACTTGTTCTGTCTGCCTGTCTGCCTTTATCTGAGGGTGGCTAAACTGAGGGCTGGCCACCTGCCCTGGTGGGTGTACTTGGACTGTGTGTCTTCACATCTATGTTCATCAACATATTTCTGGGATGTCTGGGTCAACTGTGTCTGTGAGAATGGGAGAGAAGAGGACAAGTGTGACTTCTGTGTGTTTACCTGTCTTCCTGGGTCTGGGTGCTGAGGTTGGCCTCCGGCTCTGTCTTTTACTTTTCTTTCCTTTCTTCTTTTTTTTTCCCAGTCTTTCAAATGACTTTATTTTCTCCCTTCAACCTTCTTCTTTTTTAAGTCTTTCATATGATTTTAGTTGCTGTATGTCTCTTTGAGTTGTGTATCTGGGTCTGAGTGTCTGGCGGGGTACGTTTGTATTGAGTATCTGTATATCTTTGACTGTGTGGATGTTGTGTGCAAGCCCCTGGGTCTGTGTGTCTTGCGGCTGGTCTGTGTTGTGCTCACACCCATGTAAATATGTGATTCTGCGTGTGTGTGTGCTCATGCACGTGTGTGTCTGCCCACCTGGGTCTCTGGGGTGCATGTTGTGTGGCTGTGCTGTGTGTTGTACTGGCTCTGGGGGAGGTGTGCTCACTGTGGGCGACTCCCATGTGCGCACTTGGTCTCCGAGAGCCTGTGACTGTGCATCCGGGTTGGGGCTGGATCCCGTGGTACTCGTGGAGCCAGGTCTGGGTCTGGGTCTCTGTGGGCCTCTGTCTGTTGTGCGTATATTGTTGCATCATTTGTCTGAGTGTGTATATCTGTTTTTGTGTGTCTGGGTGAAACTGTGCAGTTGTACTGTGTAACTGTGTATGTCAGACTCTGTGTGTGCATGTATCTGTGTGGCCTGAGCTTGCTTGAGGTCTGGATGTGTGTCTGGCATATGCCACCTCACCCCAACTCCCCAGTGGGCAGAGCTAGGGACCAAAGCCCCCTTGCTGGGGAGGGGAGGCCAGGTTGGGACACTAGCTTCGCCCTCTCAGCCCAGGAAGGGAGTTGGGGACTGTAGGAGTCTGGGTCCCAGCTGCCCGGCTCCACCAGACATCAGTGGGTGACAGAATTACAGGGTCGAGAGGGGGATAGGAGGCCAAGTGTAGGCTTTTAGGGTAGGTGGGCCAGACAGAGAGCTGCAGAGGGGCACCCTGCTCTGTCTGCTTCCAGATGGCACTGTCAGGTGAGGGGCCCCAGACACTGCTCGCACACAACATTGACACCGGTATCTCCCAGCTCAGTCAGCCACAGAGCCATTGAATTAGGGATGAACACATCACAGATCTCAAACACAACCACACACAATCCAGCACAACCCACACACCCACAGACATACATAATCTCTCTCTTCCCCTTTCTCTCTCTCTCTCTCTCTCTCTCTCACACACACACACGGCAGAGGCGTAGATACCCCCCCACACACACACATTCACACACAAAGACACACAGAGCCACAATCATACACACGTACATGCATACATCAGGACACACACACGCACACATACAGAAAGAGTCAGCGCTCTCGCCCTTATCCCCACACTATCCTAGCCCCTTACCCACCTCACTCACAGAAACTCACCCCATTCCTGGGGCAGCCCTGGGGCTCTGTCCTTTGGCTTTCCTGCCAGACTACCTTCCCTGCCCAGGCTCTCCACTCTCCCCCCGTGTCCCCATGTCCAAGCTGTGGAGATGCAGGGAGGACAGACTGGCCAGAGAGCCTAAGGAGAGTACATCTCAGTGACCCATCCATGAGTGGGGTCGTCTGCACCCCCTGCAGTCAGCCTCCCCATCGTGCTGAGACCGATTTGATGGCACCCCACATCCAGGGCTTCTTTTGCAATGACGCCACCGTCCACTACCCCCGGGTGGCCCGTTGCATCATCAAGGGCTCGGCACTCATCAGGATGGGCTTCACCATCTCCATCTTCACTGTAAGAGGCTGGCCACTTCCATCCCAGGCCCTGGTGACATGCCCCGGGCAAGCTTCACCTTTTTCTGGCAAAGTGGGCACCCCCACCCACTGTCTAAGGCAGGAGGAAATAGCGCCTCTCTTCCTGCTGAAATGGGAATCTCACTGGTCAGTGTCATAGAGCGCCTCTCCTTGGGGAAAAAGTAAAGCTCCTTCCTTTTTGACGTAGTATAGAGAAAACACCCACCTCTCTGCCTCAGGCAGAGGACAAGCTCAGCTCCTTTCCCCTGCGGACAGGGGAGCCCCATCTCTTATATGCAGAAGGCAGGAAGCAGTCCCACCCCCTTTCCTGCGGAGCTGGGATATCTCCCCCTTTCAAACATGGAACATCCTGCCTCTTTATCCTGGTGAAAAGGGAACCCCGCCATTTTCAGGCATTTGAGAAGAAGTCTATCCTTTTCTCCTGGTATAACAGGAAGTCCCGCCCCTTTCAGACATGGGACCCCCTTTCTTGGTGATATGGAAGCCATATCTCTTGGTGTAGTGACATAGGGAGTCCCGCCCATTTCAGGTACAGAAGTAGAAGTCGCCCATTTGCGTGTGTGTGTGTGTGTGTGTGTGTGATGAAATGAGAAGCCCTCCCTTTTTTTTTTTTTTTGCCTGGTTTAGCAGGAAACAACAGCCTCCTTTCCATATGGACCTGTCTGAGTCAAAGGTTTGGGGACTTCCCACCCTTGTGCGCGCCCTGCCCTCAGCAGCGACCCCTTCCCCTCTCCCGTCCAGCCCCACAGATCAGCCTGGGAGAGTTGATTTGTGTCCAGGGCCTGCAGCTGAGCTCACCAGCCTTCATGAGCACCACCTATGTGACCTTGATCTACAGGCAGCTGGGCGCATGCATTTTAGGTGGCCTGGCCAGCTGCTCTCTGACCAGCATTGCCAAAATGACCACAGGTCACAGGCGGCCCCATTCCTGGCCGCGTGCCTGCCTGACCCAGCCTCCTTTACTGTGAGAGTGCTACATCACCAGCTACACCTGCACTGGGCATCCTGAAGACATCCTTGATGCCAGGCGAGTGGGTGGGCAGAGAGGGTAACCCCGGAAGCATCCCCACCCCTAACCCCCAACACCGGCTGATGCTCGCCCTCCCCCCGCCCATCTCCCAGGCAGTCCTTCTATTCTGAGCACGCCTCCGTGGGGATGTACTCCATGGTGTATCTGGTGGTGAGTGTTGGTGGGAGGTGGGCCAAGCACCCAGGAAGGCCAGAAAATGCTCCATTGTCCCCCTGCCCCCTCGCCACGCCGCGGTTGGTGCCGGCAGTGCCAGGCACGCCTTCCAGAGAGCTGTGTGTTCCCCTCAGAGTTGGGAGGGCAAGAATGGAGAGGGCCTGTCTCCTCTTAAGATTCATTCAGCGTCCCTGTCCGGGAACAGCAACTTTCAGAACCCTCTGTCTCCCCCTCACTGCAGCTGGAGAGGGCCCCTGCCAAGCTGGGTCCATGCCCAGGGCTGGGCTCCGCCAAGGGCAAGGGGAAGGAAAATGAGACCCAGCTGAGGTGTAGGTCTAAGCTTTGGGCGGTGAAGTGGCAGGAGGAGCGGGGTGGGGAGGGGGGAGCCTCTGGGAAGGAGCCGATGACCCACGGGCCCCGTGGACAAAGAAAGCATTGACTCGGGATGGGGGGGTAGGGCAGAAGCGGATCGCACCCACCGGAGCCAGCCCGGAGCACCCAGGCACCGTGGTGGGCAAACACAGTGACACAGACAGAAGCCCTGGCCACAGGGCATGTGATGGTCACATGGCTACCTTCACATCAGCAACATTTTTTTCTTCCTGAAAGACAGTCCATTTGACTACTAGCCTTTTTTTTTTTTTTAAGATCAAGTAACAAAGTAACTACAGCTTCCTGTAGTGATAAAAGCTCAGGCTTTGGAGCTGGAATGTACCTGCTCTATTCCCAGCCTCAACCTCCTTCATGTGAGACACTCAACCTCCTTCAGCCTCTGTTTGCTTATGTGTTAAGTGGGTGTGGAAACAGCACTTGCCTCCTAGCCTTGTGGTTTCATGAGTTAAAACATAGATTAGCTGATACACTCAAAGCTCTTAGAACAAGGTCTGGCCAAAAGGTCACTACTGTCATTATTGATAAAAGGCAAAACAGACTCCCTTGGTCCCCGGGGTGGGCTGGGGGCTGAGGTGCACAGACAGATCACACACAACTAGGAGGCAGGTCTTGCCCAGATTTTATGGACCCAGGAAAGCGTGGTCAGTTTCATGAACAGAATGTTCTGGGTCTCAGGGAATTCCCCCACCTCTAAGTGTTCTTCAAGGGCCCGTGTTTGATTTTCCCCCGAAACACACAACAGCCACTGTCCTGTTCTTCCTGCTCGTCTCAAGGAAGTAAATTTCACCTGGTGCCTAAAGGTAGGATTTTTTTCCCCCTGTTTTCCATTTTAAAATCAAGAACTCAACCTCTGCTTTTTGAGGGTTTCCTGATGAGACGCATCTGGTTGGACCGGAGATTGGACACTGGCGGGAAGTGAGAGGACCCGGTCACAGTCTGAGCTTACCCATGGGGTGTCGTCTGACTGCTTAGGAAGTAACTCGCCATCTTACAGTTCTCCTGAAGCTAGTGTGCGGTTAATAGTATGACGTCCTTTTGCAGTGATGGTTTCAGGGGCCACAGCCCCCATCCTCTTCAGAGGCTGAAATCCATTTCCACACAAAACTGTGGCAGCCCGGACAGGCAGGTGGGCGAAAAATGCAGCCCCTGGGGTGAAGACCCTCTGGATACTGCTGGCTCCTGGGGCTTCAAAGCCACTACCCACCTGCCTTCCAGCTCTGTGTACAGGCCGGTTCCTGGGAACAGAAAATCTGGCTCTTACGGCCCACCAACCAGCTCCTTTTCTTGACCCTGGCTCTGGTCATGGGCTACATCCGGGTGTTGGACCATTGGCACCACCTGTGATGCCATCTTCAGATTCTTACAGGGAGCTTTGATGGCTTTCTGGGTGGTAAGTGATGCCGTAGGACACCTGGCTACCAGGGGTGGTCTACTTGCCTGAGAGCCATTGGGTACACCTGGCACTCCTCACCTCCCAGGATGGCAGCCCAAGAGAGGCAGGCTTGGGGAGGGAGCGGCCATGAGGTGCAGATGACGCCAGTCCATCCCAACCCCTCCCCACTTCATCATTGCAGGCTTTCTGCATCTCAGGCAATGCCAGGTCCCAGAAGCTCCAGGTGCTGGATGGCCGCCCAGCCCCAGCTCTCCGCTTGTTTCCCCCTTTCCCCTCTCTGGATTCCTCCCATGAGGGCCCTCATGTGGCCCAAGGGATGCCCTGATGCAAAGAAAGTCAGAGGGCGCCCAGTGCAGGGCCTGGACTCTCCAGGGAGCTATCCTTTCCCAGGTGGGCTAATCCAGGAAGCCCCTCACCTCTCTGGAGCTCAGCCCTCACCCCACCAGCACTGCCCTGGTGGGGCGACACAGGAATCCCCATTTTCCGGGGCTGAGCCCCCCATCAGTCCCTCCCAGCAGAGCCATGTGCACCGTTATGTTTCTATGACTCTTGATGTATTAAAAGATGAAATGCCAGACTGATACCTGTTAACATTGGTAGACCTCCTGTTTCAGTCCGGGGACTGTGTCTCAGCTGTCAACTGTAACAGCGTCTGTGCTGGGCAAGAACCTCAAAAGTCTACGTCAGGGGGAGGGTATAGTCAGTGGTAGAGTGCTTAGCATGCATGAGGTCTTGTGTTCAATCCCCAGTGCCTCCCTTAAAAATAGATAAATGAACCTAATTACCTCCCCCTCCAAAAAAGATAAAGAAAGGAAGACAAAAGAACGTTTTAATTAAAAAAAAAGTCTCCATCAGGTTCCTCTACCTTGGCTACTGCCTTTGGCCTTTGGGGCCAAACCATGCTTTGCTGTAGGGCCACCCTGCGTGCTGGAGGACAATGAGCAGCATCCCCAGGCCCCGCCTCCTGGGTGCCAAGATCAAAAATGCCTCCAGATATTGCCAAGTGTCCCCTGGGGCACAAATCACCCCCAGCTGAGAATTCCTGGGTCAGGGGATTCCACTGACTCCTCCAAGAGGCTCTGTGCTCAGTAATCATCTGACCTCCTGAGGTCCTAGGATGCTGCACTCATTTCAATACACAGAGAGAGGCGGTAACTCACAGATGCTGGGGCCGGGGGCGGGGGAGGGGGTCACCCTCGTTTATACTGTCTGACCCATCAGGGATTTATTCTGGTGTCTAATGTGAGCCTAAAGATCTAACTCAGTTCTTTTTTTTTTTTTTTTTTTCCTCAAATAATTAACACAGGGTTTCTTAGCCCTGAGCACTACTGACATTCAGATCAGATAATTCTTTGGGGCAGGGGATACTGTCCGGTGCACCTAGAATGTTTAGCAACATCCACTCAGGAGATGCCGGTAGTACACCCTCCCGCCCCCGAGCCAGGCTTAACTTGTCCGTAGACATCTCCAAGCAAGCATCCCTGGAGGGCAGAATCGCTCCCAGTTGAGAAGCACAAAATTAGAAGGCTGGAGGGAGACTGCGGAGTCCGAGCCACACAGCCCATCTGGCTAACCCCACCCCTGCCCCACAGTAGCCAGAAGCCATGGAGGAGGAGGAGGAGGCTTCCTGGGATGGCTTCCTGGAGGTGGCCCCAAGAGGTCTGGCCTTTGCTAGTGCACAGAAAGTCTTGCCTAGCCCCTGATAATCATTGTAATACTAATGGCTACAATTTATTGTTTACTCTGTGAATGGAAATTGGGGCCATCTTGTAAACGGGGCCATCTCTTGGACTCTCCCAACCACCCAGGCATTCTTGGCTGCACCATCTTGCAGGAAATTCAGCCATAGAGAAGCCAAGTAGCCTGTGCAAGGGCATACACTAATAAGAAATGCAAAGGCAGGGTGATGGTTTATGATAAATCATATCAGTGGAGCAGAGAGGTGCCGATCTGGGGGGAGCAAGGCAGCCCCCACGCGCACACTGTCTCCGCAATATGTAATCCATCTACAAGTCTTAATCTTTGATGTTTCACCCCAGGCAAGGCTAAGGGTGACCCCACCTGCCACAGACCCAAAGCCCAACAGAGGCGTTCAGGGGGAGGGCACAGTCCCCCCAACCTCCATCAGCGACCACAAGCATCCGCAGTCAAACATGGAAGGAAAATCGTGATTTTACTTACTACGCATCTTCAAGACAAATCCTGCAGGAACCGACCGCCCCCACCTCCCAAAACAGATGGCTCCTTCGGAGCTCCTAGCTCGGCCCCACTAGGAGCCCTCCCAGTGCATGCAAGGGTTCTGGCGAATGGGACCTGCACGGAATGGGGAGGGAGGCTTCGGACAGAAACTGAGGAAGGGTCGCCGAGGGCGGGACGGGGGAGAGGCAGGGTCTTCCCGCTGCTTGTTTACCGGCTCTGTCCCTTCCCCCGCCCAGTCTCTGCAAAAGCCTGGTCGCCAGGCCCGGCTGGGGCAGGGCAGTGGGATGGAAGGAGATGCTACTAATGGCGTCTAGGGGGCCTCGTCCCCACGGCCCGGGGTCGGGGGGCACCGGGCTCCGGCGCGCCCCAGCCCCCGGGGGTCTCCAGGCGGCAGGAGAGGGAGATCCTTCCATCCCCGCACCCTCCGTCCCGGGGCGGGACCAGGGGGCGGAGCGGGCCGGTGACCGGCCGTGACGCGAGCCCCGCCCGCTCATATAGAGGCGCCCCGGGGGCGCAGGGACCGTGCTTCGCCGCCGCGGCCGCCGCGTCCACCTCCCGCCCCGCCGCCGCAGTTCCAGCACCAGCGCCACCGCTGCCGCGTTCACCATCAGCGCCACCGCCATGCGGGAGATCGTGCACCTGCAGGCCGGCCAGTGCGGCAACCAGATCGGAGCCAAGGTGCGCAGGCGGGCGGGCCCGGGGAGGCGGCAGAGGGATGCGGAGCCGGGTCCACCGAGCTTCGCAGAGCTAGTCCACTACTGGCCTTTGGGGGAACGGGGTCCCCCAGGAGGCTGGTCCCCCAGGAGGCTAGCCCCCCAGGGACGGTGGGGGAGGGGCGCGAGGGGCAGGGCCAAGCTGGGAACAAAGAGGCTGATGGGGGTGGGCCCAGCCTTCTGTCTGCTTGCCACAGCTGGCTTCACAGCTGGCCCACTGTCCCCTCCACACGCACAAAGAGACCCCGCCCCTCCCCGCGGCAGCAGCCAGGGAGCGCTGACACCAGCCCGCGAGGCTGGGGTGGTGACTTGGCTTCACCCCGCCCCCACCTCTCCCTTCTTGCTGCCTCATCCCTGCCTCCCCACTAAGCCTCTGGGTCCCCAGTCACCTTGCTGGGGGACAGGTGGCTGCTGGGGAGGTAGTTGGGGATCCTAAGCCCAGAAGATGGAGGTCAGGGCACCTGCTGGCTGCTGATCTCTTGGTCCTTACGAACGCCACCCCTCCAGTTTTGGGAGGTGATCAGTGATGAGCATGGCATCGATCCCACCGGCACATACCATGGGGACAGTGACCTGCAGCTGGAGAGAATCAACGTGTACTACAATGAGGCCACAGGTACGAGGCAGGGGGCACCTGCGGGAGCCCGGGCAGGGTGGAGGACGGGAGGAGTGGGGAAGAGCTGGGAGGGGACAGAATGCTGGTTCCTGGCACTGGCCAATCTGCTCTCCATCTGCTTCCCTGCAGGAGGAAATTATGTCCCCAGAGCCGTGCTGGTGGACCTGGAGCCGGGCACCATGGACTCTGTCCGCTCTGGCCCCTTCGGCCAGATCTTTCGGCCGGACAACTTTGTGTTTGGTGAGTCACAGACATGGGACACAGGCAGGGAAGCGCCCCTGACCTTTTCACTTGCACATGCTTGGTGAAAATTCACCACCTAGCATCTAGACTCAATGGGGACCACAAGGACCCGGAGCCCAGTGGGGAAGGCAGACACACAGGCCACTGTGGAAGCCCAGGGGAGGCCTCTGGGGGGAGATGCTGGGTAGAGAAGTCTTCCCGAAGGAGGTGGCATTTTAATTTAACTGTATGGACCTGAGCCAGATTGCAAATCCTACCTCTGCATTCGGCAAATACTTATGAACGCATACTGCATCCCGGGCCCTCCTGTATCCCCTGAGGATGCAGCCAACAACAAAACAAACAAAGCTTTCTGTCCCCCTACCCCACACCTGGAGCTGACATCCTGGTGGAGGGAGATGGGAAGATAAATAAATGGGAACAGAAAATAAATAAGTCAAACTTAACCACTGGGTCAGCTGGATGATTTTTGGACAGGCTCTGCAATCTCTCTGTGCCTCAGTCTCTCCAACTTTAAACCAGGATTCATGGGATTGTGAGGCTTAAAGCCATTCATCTCTTTAAAGAACTTAGAACAATGCCTAGCACAGAGGAGAGGAAGAATAAGCATTTGATGCTGTTGTTGTTGCTGTAATTACCATTATCAGTATTAGCATCTGCAGCCCAAAAGATGAGTGGGACTTGGGCTGACCAGAGGGCACTGACGGGAGGACAGATGTGAAAGGCAGAGGGAACAGCATATGTGAAGACAACGAGCACATCTGCAGCACTCAGACCCAAGGGGCATGCACACTCTGTGAACAGCCTTCTGGGAAACCTTTCCTGGTTCCTCTAGGTCAAGCTAAAGGCACACCCCCCACCTGACCTCAGGGCCCAGGCTCCCCCTCCCCCAGCACCTCTGCCCTCTAGGGCACCGTAATTTAGTGTGGCGTCTTGGGCTTGACAGGACAAGTTGTGTGACCTTAGACAAGTGACTTCCCCTCTTTGGTCTATGCAAAGTTTGAGCAAGATAATGATGATTCTGTGTGGGTATGGCACACAATAGGTCCTCAGGAAATGGCTGTGGAAAGACTAAATGAGGTTGGCCAAAGGATGTGAGAGATTCTAGGATGACCATGGGTGACTCCAGTCTGGCCAAAGATTCCATGACCTCGGGAGGCAGGGCAGGGGAAGTGGTGGTCAAAGTGTGGACTCAGGAGCCAGACCACCTGGTTCAAATAATATTCTCCCAGAGGAGATGACATTGAACAGAGACCCAAAGGAAGAGCCAGTCATGAGAGTGCCTGCGGGGAGAGAATTCCAAGCAGAGGGAACAGCACGCATGAAGGCCTTGGGGCAGGAGCAGGCCCGCTGTGTTGGAGGAAGAGTGAGAAGGCCCATGTGGCCGGAGCAGAGTGAGGAGGAGAGAGGGAGGAGGTGAGGGCAGGGAAATGAGGTGAGTTGTGCAGGGCCTGTGGGCCGCGGGGAGGACGTGGGCTTTTACCCCTAGGGAGGTGGGAGCCCTGGAGGGCTGTGGGCAGAGGAGGGGCGGGGCCTGACTCAGGCGCTCACGGGCGCCCTCTGGCGGCTGCAAGGAGAACAGACTGGGGGCAAGCTGCGGGCTGCTGCTGCGGGAACCAGAGCAAAAGTGGCTGTACCCATCCAGATGGGCAGTGAGGGAACTGGACCAGGGTGGAAACAGAAGAGGAGGCAAGAAGAAATGTTACCTGTTCACAAAAATACCAGCCAACATTTGGATCCTAATCCTTGTTCTCTGGAGCTTACATTCACCTGTGAGATCACAGACAATAATAAACATGATTAATTCAAAACAAAACAAAACGAAACAAAACAAAACGGGTTTGTCAGTGCTGTGGAGAAAAATGAAGCATGGAAGACAATTAGAAATGGAGAAGGTTTGCAGTCGTATAGCGTGGTCAGGCAGGGCCTCACTGAGGGTGACCGTCCCAAAGGAGGTGAAAGAGGGAGTTACGTGGGTATCTGAGGAAACGGCATTTCAGCAAGGGGAAAGCATATGCCAAGGTCCTGAGGCAGGACCATGCCTGGTGTGTTGAAGGAACAGTGAGGAGCCGGTGTGGCTGGAGCAGAGTGAATGAGAGAGAGAGAGACAGAGATAGAGACAGAGAGAGAGAGAGAGGAGGAGAGGACAGGGAGGGGAGGGGAGGACTTGGGCTTCTACTGAAAGATGGAAGGACTGGGGTGATTTTGAGCTAAGGTGGGACACACTTTGACTGAGGCTTTATCAGGATCCATCTGGCTGCCGGGTGAAGGGATGCCAAGGGAACAATTCACCGTCATCATTTTGTCATTATTATTTTTCACCTACTACGATGGCTTGGGGGAAGGGCTGAGGGTGGCTCTCCCTGCAATACCTGGGTGTCCCCTCCCTTACCCCTTCAGGCCAGTCCGGAGCCGGCAACAACTGGGCCAAGGGCCACTACACGGAGGGCGCCGAGCTGGTGGACGCCGTCCTGGACGTGGTCCGGAAGGAGGCCGAGAGCTGTGACTGCCTGCAGGGCTTCCAGCTGACCCACTCACTGGGGGGAGGCACGGGCTCTGGGATGGGGACCCTTCTCATCAGCAAGATCCGCGAGGAGTTCCCGGACCGGATCATGAACACCTTCAGCGTGGTGCCCTCGCCCAAGGTGTCGGACACGGTGGTCGAGCCCTACAACGCCACCCTGTCCGTGCACCAGCTGGTGGAGAACACGGACGAGACGTACTGCATCGACAACGAGGCGCTCTACGACATCTGCTTCCGCACCCTCAAGCTGACCACGCCCACCTACGGGGACCTCAACCACCTGGTGTCGGCCACCATGAGCGGCGTCACCACCTGCCTGCGCTTCCCGGGCCAGCTCAACGCCGACCTGCGCAAGCTGGCCGTGAACATGGTGCCCTTCCCGCGCCTGCACTTCTTCATGCCCGGCTTCGCGCCGCTCACCAGCCGGGGCAGCCAGCAGTACCGCGCGCTCACGGTGCCCGAGCTCACCCAGCAGATGTTCGACGCCAAGAACATGATGGCCGCCTGCGACCCACGCCACGGCCGCTACTTGACCGTGGCCGCCGTCTTCCGGGGCCGCATGTCCATGAAGGAGGTGGACGAGCAGATGCTCAGCGTGCAGAGCAAGAACAGCAGCTACTTCGTGGAATGGATCCCCAACAACGTGAAGACGGCCGTGTGCGACATCCCGCCGCGCGGCCTGAAGATGGCCGCCACCTTCATCGGCAACAGCACGGCCATCCAGGAGCTGTTCAAGCGCATCTCGGAGCAGTTCACCGCCATGTTCCGGCGCAAGGCCTTCCTGCACTGGTACACGGGCGAGGGCATGGACGAGATGGAGTTCACCGAGGCCGAGAGCAACATGAACGACCTGGTGTCCGAGTACCAGCAGTACCAGGACGCCACGGCCGAGGAGGGCGAGTTCGAGGAGGAGGCCGAGGAGGAGGTGGCCTAGGCCCACCTGCATCACTTCATGCCCCCCCCCACTAGGCTGCTGACCTCTGAGCCCCGAGAACTCCCGGCCAAACCCTCCCCACCCAGCACCCCGCTTCCCCTCCAAGCCTGACTCACCTCTGACCCTATGATGTTGCACCTCTTCCTCTGGCCAACCTTTGACCCTGGAGCCCCACTTTATCTCTAACCCCCCTGACTCTTCCAACTTGGACACCCCCAGGAGCCCTACTTCACCTCTGACCCCACAAGCCCCACCTATAACTCCATGAACCCTCCTTTACCCCTGACCTCTCCACCTTTGACCTCTCCATGGGCCCCACCACTTCCCTAGACGTAGAAGCCCTGGTTTGTTTTGACCCCCACTCTGAGCCTGCCTTCACCTCTGAATGTGCCTCACCTCACCTTTGACCCCACAAGCCCCACCCACCCTCTGACCCCACCTTCTCTCTGGACCCTGTGAGCCCGCATTTCCTCCGGGAAATCACTCCCCTCAGCTCCCGCCGACCTTGGCTTTCCCTGGGTGATGGAGGGCTGCCAGTGGGGAAGAGAGAAGCCCTGGAGCATGTGGGCAAGAGATGCTGTGCCCCACCCTCCCCCCTCAATAAATTAATTGTCGTCCTGCTGTGTTTCTGCCTAGTGCATTTCCATCACACTGTGGGAGGCCACGTGAAGACTCCTCCCTGTGGGTTGGAGGCGGGCACCAAAGGGACCTCAAATCTGGGGTGGGGAGTGGGGCAGAGATTTCAGAGTTAGACACACCAGGCTATGCCACTGACTCACCCTCTGGTATTGAGTAAGCCGCATGCCCACTCTGCGGACTCACCTCTAAAATGGGATCCTATGGTTTCCCCCGTTACCCCCACGTGCCCCACCTCAGGGATGTTTGTGAGGCCTGGAGGGCACAGTTCCTGGCACTGGGTGGGCATTGAGTGATGGAGCCACTGCCCTTCTCTGTGGGGCATCTTGCAAGTGTGGAAAGCTGGCGGGGGAGTCTCAAGGGAAGGATGCTGGAGAGATGGCAGGCTGGACTAGTGCCCGAGGGGCAGGCCTTCCAGCATAACAATCACTCACAGGTGGAGCACTTTGATGGTCTCCTGCATGTCTTGTCTCATAACCTCACACCAACCCAAAGTGTATCAGCTTTTGCCGAGTAACATGACTCTCCAAAACTGAGGGGCTTAAAACAACAGCAGTTATTTTGCTCCCGCCTCTGTGTTTTGGGCAGGAGTTGGCAAGGCACCTCACCTGTGCTCCCAGTGGCATCAGCTAGAGAACCCTCCTGGAGACTGAGGGCTCTCCTTTCAAGGTGGCGCACTCACATGGTTGCCAAGCTGATGCAGTCCATTGGCTGGAGACTCAGCAGGGGCGGGTAAAAGGAGGGTGTCAGGACTTCTCCATGGTCTGCTAGGGCTTCCTCACAGCATGGTGTCTGGGTTCTCCAAAGAGCAAGCATCCCCAGAGAGCAAGGCGGAAAGCATGGCATTTTTTCTGACTTAACCTTAGAGGTCACTTGGTATCCTGAGGACTCCTAATGGAGGCGGCCACAAACGCCTGTCCACGTTCGAGAGGACGGGCTATGGACCCCGCTTCCTGAGGGTCAACTGGCACTAGAAGAGCATGTGGGATGGAAGACATGGCTAAGGCCACCTTTGGAAATTACGATTTGCCAAAGTGTCTCACCCGTGGTCCCATGGCTATGAAGCGGTGACCTGGGATTCCAACCCTGACAGTTTAAGTCTGGAACTCTGATTGCATTTTATCAGCCAGAGTTCTGTGTGGGGAATTGTTCTAGGCACATTAAGCAGAAAGAGATATGATACTAGGATTTAGGGGTTTACAGCATCATTGGAGGGGCTGCTGGCCATTGCTTCTTAAACTTCAGTGCATGAAACATTCACCAGGAAAGCTTTGCTGAAACACGACTTCCTGAGTTCCACCCTAGAGTTTCTGATTTGGTAAATTGGACGGTGGGGAGGGGGAAGACTTCATGGGTTTTTTTTTAAGTTTTATTCTTGGTTGGGGTTTTTTTGGGGGGGGGTGGTAGTTAGGTTTATCTATTTATTTTAATAGAAGTACTGGGGACTGAACCCAGGACCCTGTGCATGCTAAGCAAGCACTCTGCCACTGAGCTATACTCTCCCCCACTAAGACTGCATTTTTAACAAGCTCCCAAGTGATGTTGATGCTGCTGCCTGTGAGAGCAGCTCTGGAATAGGCTGGACCACCACCCTGCAGGGGAGCTGCTTCCTCCGCCAGCGGAGAGTCAGGAGGCTGCCGCTGGAACTCCTGAGCTCAGAAATACCTCCCAACACCCACAAAGCTGCAGAGATAGGTCCACTAGAGCATGGAACAAAAATTAATTAAAATGAATATAAACTAAAGTTATTTTAAATAATTAAACACACACACAGAGTTCTGCCTCATTTCTACTTTCCAAATCTCTCCTGAGCATTTCTGTTGGTGGAACCTAATCTGCAGGCAGAACCGGAGCTGCAAAGAATTCTGGGAAATGTTTTTTCTCCTCCAGCTTCTGGTCCAGAGGAAGGCAACCCAGGAGGGAGAGAAACAGGGAGGGAGGGATGCTGAGAGCCAATCAACTATTTCTACCACACTGTTTGATGGACCATCAGACCTGGACGGGGCCCCAGCCCCTACCCTGGGTCCCACCGCAGCCAGGAGGGATGAGAAATGTGGGAAGGCAGCCTGGAATGCCCAGCCTGCAGCATCCCAGCAGGCCCAGCACAGCCCTGGGTGGTGGAGCAGAAAGATGATGAACCAGGCTGTGAGCTCGGCTGTCTTTATCATCTCAAACCCAACGTGGCCCCAAAAGAACTCCCTCTTCTGCCCCCCAAAATCCTCTTTCCCCTTTGCTCAAACCCCACATCTAAAAGTCAACATTGATTCCTTGTTTTCTAGACCCAAGACATTCTTGTTTTGCTGAGCCCGGTTGTCTCTGATGCCAAAAATGTATCCTGAATGTGACCCCTCCTCTCCATTTGTCTGTACTCTGGTCTAAGCCACCATTGCCGCTCACCCAGACAGTCTCCCCATCACCTCCCTGGACTCCCTGCTGCCGCCCCCGCCCTCTGCAGTGTGCACTGTCCTCCCACAACACCCAGAGAGGAGCATTTCTATGCACTTAAGAACCCTCCCTCACGTGACCCCTATCTTACTCAGACTGAAACCGAGGCTCTCACCTTGGTCTCCACTCATTGCTGACTACATCCTTGCCACCCTCCCACTCACTTAATTAAGCTGAAACTGCAGTGACCTTGATGTGCTTAATCATATCAAGCTCGATTCAACCTCAGGGCCTTTGCACCTGCTCTTCCTGCTCCTTCTTTCCCCAGGGGTGCACAAGGCAGGCCCTTTCTCATTTACAGGTTGCAGTTCAAAGGATGCCTCCTCAGAGCAGCCTTCCCTGGTGACTCTAAATT
Organism: Camelus bactrianus; assembly: GCF_048773025.1. Lineage (NCBI taxonomy): Eukaryota > Metazoa > Chordata > Mammalia > Artiodactyla > Camelidae > Camelus > Camelus bactrianus. The sequence goes on from NC_133560.1 coordinate 27,606,972, forward strand.
AGCACCCAGTCATTCTCTGTCCATTATTTCATTCCATTTTCCTAATAGTACCTATTGCTAACTCAAATCTTCTCGTCTATTTATATACTTGTTTCTTTTGTCTATCCCCTTCCCTCCCCACTGGAATGTCAGCTTCATGAGGACAGGAACCTTGTCCACCTTGGTCACCCCATGTGTAGAACAGCTTATACAACTCAGGCCCTCAGTAATTATTTGGTGAATGAACAAGCAAGTGAATCAATGAGACTTCACAACGCACTGTGACATGTTTTGTTTTCCTCCTTTTAAAGTGAGAAGACAAAGAAGCAGGGAGGGTGGAAGGTGGCTTCTAAGATTGCCCTCAGTGGTGCTTGTCTCCTCCGTTCATGCCCTGTGTGATCCCCTCCCACTGAGTGTGGGCTGGACCTGGCGATTGCTTCTGGCAAATAGGATATGGTAAAGTCAATGGGATGCCACTTCCGAGACCAAGTTACAGAAGACTGTGACTTCCGTCTCAGTGAAATCTCTGTTGCCTTCTCAGCTTGCTTGCTTTGGGGAAGCAAGTAGCATGTTGAGAATGTCCACATGGCAAAGAATGGAGGGCAGCCTCTGGCCAACAACCAGCAAGGAACTGAGGCCCTCAGTCTGCAATGAACAGAATCCTGCCAACAGCCACCTCATGAGCTTGGAAGCAGACCCTTTTTTCAGTCAAGCTTTCAGATGAGACCACCGCCCAACAGACACCTTATGCCGGCTGAGAGACTTCTGCAGGACAGGGCCAGACTAAGCTGTGTCCAGAGTCCTGGCCCCCACAGAGACTATCAAATAATAAATGTGTGTTCTTTTAAGCCACTAACTTAAGGGTGATAGGTTACATGGCAATAAATAGTGAATACAGAGAGGTCAAATGACTTGCCTAACACCGCACAGGCATGAAAAAACTAAGTTGGGTTTTGAACTCAAGTCTCTCTGACTTTAAAATCATTCTGCTTACCTGACCTGACTCCCATAATAATAGAACATATTGAGAGCTTGATTCAGACCTGACCACACAGTAATATTTCAGATGAATTCTCTCATTGAAACTTCACAGATTTTCTGAGACAGGCCCCATGTTTATTTGTGATACAGACGCAGAACAGGGACAGAGAGCATCCAGCTCTGAGAGCTCACATCAGGGGTGCGGGCTCTTCTTTTATCTCCGCCTCACAGGCTTGCCTTTGGGTTGCCTTGAAGTGAATTTCAGAAATGAAGAAGGATTCGGGATATCTCTGCAAATGCTATGCCTGACTTGGTCTGTTCGAGCTGACGACAGAATACTGTAGATCGGGTGGCTTATAAGCAGCAGACAACACTTATGTCTCACAGGTCTGGAGGGAGTTAAGATTTATCAAGTAAATTGAGGGTGAGAGGGGCACAAACATTTACTCTGCAGCAAAGCCCAAGAGTGTGAGAGGGGGAGAGGGCAGCCCTGAGGACTCTGCACCCCTGATCTCCAGCCTCAGCTGGGAGCCAGCTCCTCTTGGAGAGAAAGGGGGTGCTCAGCTATGGTCAACCTCATTCACCTGTCTTGGCTGGAGGTTTTGGAGATGCGTGTGTGTGTCCACATGCTTGTGCACCTGCTCACCACCCCCCCCCCACCATGAGCATGGAAATACCTTGCACCCGAGGTCACACGGACGTGCACAGAATGAGAGTGCCCAGTCATCCACATCCTCACTCAGTCTGATGGACTGGACACAAATTCCACATGCACGTAGACACACCACACCGTGCCAGGCCTCGCAATGCACACCTAGCCCGCACAGACGTGCTCGCTCTCCTGCAGGAGGCCGAGGAGTCCTGCAGACTCGGCTGCATCTTGACTCTCTGAGTCTGTCTAGGGGATTTTGTGTGCATGCGCACGACCATGAGTACCTGCATTGTGTCCTGCCGTTGTGCTCTCAAGTGTGTCTGTGTTTCTTTGTTTGTGGGTGTAACAGCTGTCCGCCTGGATGTCTGTGTGTTTCGGAGTCTGCAGCTCTGTTCAGGTGTGTCTGGCTGTGTGACTATGGCTGGTGTGAATGTGACTTGTGGCTGGGCCCCTCTGTCCCTTTCTTACTGCTCTCCCTACTGTTTGCTGCCTGCGCCTGTGTGTCAGCACTCTGCACCTGCCATCTGGATGGGCAAGGAATGCTCCGTGTGCGCTGTTGGTTTGTGTCCATGGCTGTGTTCTGCCTGTGTGACTCGGTGTCTGCCTGCTATCTGTGACTGCTCTGACCTGTTTGTCTGTGTGGGTCACTTCCTGGCCATGTGTGTCGTCTGTTTGTCTGGCCTGTGTTCTGACTGTTGTCTGCCCACCTTCCTGGTCCTCTCTCCACCTGTGCCCACTCTCCAGCCTGGCTCTCACTGGTGTCCTATGGGGAATGGCCAGTGCCGATGGACCAAAGGGAAAAGAGTTGAGGGAAGAGGAAGCATTTTAGGCAAACTGAATCCTTGGCTGCCACAGAGAGGAAAGGCTTGCATGTGATGATGGGGACCAGACGTGGCCCAGCCTGGCAGGATGGGGCTGGGGGTCTGGCCTCTGAGCCTGCATCATCTATTGCCCACCCATCCTGCAGAAAGCTCAGAGGCAGGACGCCTGGGTCTCACACCGGGTGGGGGCAGGGGCCTTCCTCCGGGGACGTCACCCGTTAAACTTCCTCTCTCAGCCACACAGGAAGCTGAGCCGGCTCAGGGCCCAGCCCCAAGAAAGCACAGGCCCCCAGGACCCCTGGGGAAAGGGCCCCCCGCCGGGCCAGCCCTGCAGGGACCATGGGATCCACAGTCGAGTAAGAGCTGCCCCTTCTCCCATCCTCTGGACCAAGATTCCCAGGCAGGCCTGGGTTGGGGCCAACGGGACCGAGGCTGGGGCAGGCCCGGGAGGGACCATGAGCCACAGGGGCAGGTGTCTGGATGCAGGGAGGACTCTCAGCTGGCCTACAGCACGGACTCCGCTCTCAGGCACACTCAGGCTACTCTTGGCCCCTCCAAGCTCTCTCTCTCTCTCTCTGCCTCTCCCCAGGGTCTGTATGACTAAGTTTGTAACCCTGATCCTGTGCCTCTTGGTGTATTTGAGTGATGGGGAACCTGGCTTCCGGGGGTCCCCAGGGTGGAGGGGGGACTCTGTGTGTCCAAATGTGTGAGTGATTGATTGTGGGGGTCTTGCGTCAGTGTGAGGATGAAGGGATGGGGGTCCCCATGTCAGGGACAGTGTGTCTGTATTCAGTCCCCATCTTCTTCCTCTGTCACCCTCTGGATCTCACTGTCTCTCTCCCTGAGCCCAGTCCCAGCATCCTCTACGTGGTGGATGGAGGTGGGGGACGGGGGAGGGAGGCAGAGACTGCAGGGTTCACAGAAGTACCAGGGCATGCCGCCCTCTTTCCTCTGATGAGAAACCTGGGTCAGTCCCCAGGGCCCACGAAGTCTCGCACACAGAGACACATAGGCAGTATCTCTTTCTCTCAAGACCACAGGGTGTTTGCACAGATACCCAGCGACCTGCATGGCCACACAAGAAAATGGGGATGTTATTCACCTGCACACTGGCACGACTGCACACACTCACAGTCTTACCTGATTCGTAGCCTGGACAGTCTCATCCTTTCAGGCAGACACGGAATAGAATTGCAAACACACACAGACACACACACACACACAGACACACACACACACACACACACACACACACACACACACACACATACGTGAAGACCCCATACAGACACAGAAGCAAGTCCCTGGACCCACTAAACCCTTTCCTGTCCACACAGAGGGGGTCCCCCTGCCGTGTTTGATTGGTTCTTCGAAGCAGCCTACCCTGCCTCCCTGCAGGAGGGTGAGTCAGGGGCATGGCGGGCTGGCGGGAAGGGGGGAGATGGAGGGTGGGCCTGGGGCCCAGAATTTAGAAATCTGCTCTCTGTGCAGATCCCCCTATCCTGCGGCAGTTCCCCCCCGACTTCAGGGACCAGGTATGCCGGCTGGCTCCTTGCTTCCCCCGGGCCAGGGCCTGTCCCTCTGGGGAGGGGATCCTATGTCTTGGACCACCGGCAGCTCAGGGCTGGGAGCCAACCTGAGTGGTCAAGCAGTGAGTGCTTCTCTCCATCCCCAGGAGGCTCTGCAGATGGTGCCTAAATTCTGCTTCCCTTTTGATGTGGAAAGGTATGGAAGGGAACAGACACCCAAGGATCCAGGAATTCAGACCTTTCATGGGTGCCCAGGATTCAAATGCCCAGAGACTCAGACATCAGTGACCATATACCCAGGGACCCTGAGACTCAGGGACCCAGTGACCCAGATACCCAGGGACTCAGACACTCAGACACCTGGGGACCCTGGCACCTAGTGACTTATACACACAGGAACTCATTTATCCAGGGACTATGGGACCCAGGGGTTCAGGGATCCAGGCACTCAGGGAACCAGGGACCCTGACAACTAGGAGCCTATACGGCCAGGGCCCCAGACTGGTGCACACAGTACTAGGAGCATTGTTGGGGACATGGGGGAGGGTCAGGGAGGTGGGATGCCCAGGTCTCTCTGAGGCTCCTTCCTACCCCCAGGGAGCCCCCCAGCACCGCTGTACAGCATTTCACTTTCGCCCTCACGGACCTGACCGGCACCCGGAGATTTGGCTTCTGCCGCCTACGGGCTGGTGCCCACAGCTGTCTCTGCATCCTCAGGTGGGGGACACGAGGGCCTGGGGTCTGAGAGCAGGAAGGGCCTCTGCCTAGGGACACTTCAAGGAAACCGTGTCCCCTCTCCACAGTCACCTGCCTTGGTTTGAGGTGTTCTACAAGCTGCTGAACACAGTGGGGGACCTCCTGGCCCAGGACCAAGTGAGACCAGCCCCTCCACCATTCCCACGGGAGCCCCAGCCCCCTCCCCACCAAGCCCCCAGCCTGGCTCAGAACTCCCAGGCCTGACCTGGGCTCCTTGGCTCCTCCCAGGCCACCCAGCCTGAGTCAAGGCCCTTAGAGACCCCAACTCACTTTCTGGCTCAGACACCTCATCCCCACCCAGGTCTCAGAGGTCGAGGAACTTCTTCTAAATCTGCTGCAGCAGCCGCTTCCTGGGACCCAGGACTCACTGGGGCTGGAGCTGGTGAGTAGCCCCTCTCTCCTGGGCATCGGACCTCAAGTGGATGGAAAGGCTTCACCCCAGCCCCGAGGACCACACACTACCCCTCTCCCCCAGGGCAGCGGAGGGACAATCTCCAACGCGCAGGGCGTCCTGCCCCCCGCCCCAGGGAAGAGCCTGCCAGTAAGCAGAGCTGGGGGCCCTGGAAGGTTGGGTACCCAGATGAGGCCAACCTCCTGACTGATCCGTCCCCCCTGCCAATCCCCCACCAGCTTTCCTGCTTTGTGGCCCCCGACTCTGGCCGCCTGCCATCCATCCCTGAGAACGTGAGTAGAGGCCTGGGAGGGAGTCTGGGGGCGGGAAGTGGTCCCGAAACCCAGAGGGGGCCGTCAGATCCTGCGGTCCCTCGCGTCCAGCTTTCCCCTCTGTTCTTCAGAGGAACCTAACGGAGCTGGTGGTGGCGGTGACCGACGAGAACATCGTGGGGCTGTTCGCCGCGCTACTGGCCGAGCGAAGGATCTTGCTCATCTCCAGCAAGCTGAGCACCGTGAGGCGGGGCCGCCGGGCCGGGGTGGGGCCGAGGCCTGGCTTCGCCCCTGGGGGCGGGACAAACGGGGTGGATTCCAAGCTCTAACCCTACCAGGCCAGATCCGAGGGCAAAGCCCTGGCTCTGCCCCTTGGAAGGTCAGGGTTGAATTGAACCCTGGCTCCACTTTGAAGGCGGAATCAGAGGGGGTTGGGAGGTACCCTCTCTTCTTGGGGAGTGCTGAGTCCAGACTCTATCCACTATGGGCCGGAACAAGCCTGCCTCCGCCCATTTTGAGGGCAAGCTCTGGGAGGGCTAAATTCTAGCTCCGCTCCTAGGGGGAAGGACTGGAGTAGAGGAGGAGGCTGAATGCTGGCTCCACCCCTAGGGATGCGGCCAAGGAGGGAACTCAATTCTAGCTCCGCCTCTTTGGGGTGGGGTCAATGGAGCTGACTAGTTGCTCCACCCCTAGAGGCGGGACCAGGGCGGGCTCAGTCCCACTTCGACTTTCAGGGTGGGGTCAGTGGGCTGAATCACTGCCCTAACCCTAAGGTGAGAGAGCCCCGAGGGTTGAATTATTAGCGTCGCCCCCTAGAAAGAGGGACTAGCACAAGCTGAGTCCTGGCTCCACCAGTCCTCAGCACTGCAACTTGCGGAATTCTTGGTCTTCACCTGAAAGGGGTTTGAGTTTTTTACCTATGCACTAGCGGGTGGTAAAGGCGAGCGGATGGAGATAGGAGACTGGGGACGTGGGAAATGAAGCCAGGAGAGCCACCGTCCCAGAGAGGGTCCTTGAAGCTGGGATCCAGGTCCTGACTCCACGGCCCCCCACCTGACCCCAGCTGACATCGTGCGTCCACGCGTCCTGCGCCCTCCTGTATCCCATGCACTGGGAGCACGTGCTGATCCCCACGCTGCCGCCGCATCTGCTGGACTACTGCTGGTGAGGGCCGGGAGCTGGGGAGGGACAGGGCTTGGGGAAGAGGCCTGGGGTCCTAGGGGCCTGGGGGCTGCGCCTGCATGACCAGCCCCCTCGGTCTCCGCAGCGCGCCCATGCCCTACCTCATCGGAGTGCACGCCAGTCTCGCCGAGGTAAGTGGGAGCAGACCAGGACTGCAGGGGCGGGTGGGGTTCCCCCTCCCTCTGCCTCCCCGGTTACCCTCCCCGGCCAGAGATCCCCGGGCTCTGAGCAGCCATCCCCCTCCGACTCCCCAATGCAGAGAGTGCGGGAGAAAGCCCTGGAAGACGTTGTGATGATGAACGTGGACTCCAATACCCTGGAGACACCCTTCGACGATGTGCAGGAGCTGCCCCCAGAAGTGGTCAGTGTCACCCCCTTCCACCCTCCTGCCGCATCTGGGAGGCGAGAGTCCACACCCACCTGCTCAGCGCTGCCCTTCTTGTCCTCCAGGTGTCCCTGCTGAGGCTGCGGCTAAGGAAAGTCGCGCTGGCCCCCGGGGAAGGGGTGTCACGTCTCTTCCTCAAAGCCCAGGCCCTGCTCTTCGGGGGATACCGTGATGCGCTCGTCTGCAGCCCAGTGAGCAGTGGAGACATGGAGGGAGAAGCCCCGTGGGCCCCTGAAGGATTCAGAATAATAATGACACTTAGCGTTTATGGGGTGCTGACTCTGTGCCTCCGTTTGCTTATCCATAAAATGGGATCCTAATAGTACCCACCCAAAAGGGTGGTGTGAGTCCATGAATGAGCATGGTAGTGCCTGGCACATCGTGAGCACTGGGTAAATGCTAGATTCCACCGTTGCTATTATTATCTCATTTAATTCTCACAACAACCTTATGAGACAGAGACTCTTACAGTTCCATTTTATACTTGAGGAAACCAAAGCTGAGGCCAGCCCCACAGCGGGTGAGTGTGGAAGTCAGAACTTCGATCCACTGACTTTCAACCCTGACCACGCCCTACCCCCGAGGTTTTCACTGCTATTCTATAAAAATGTGGTCGGGAGAGTCTATCGTTGGACAGTCTGATGTTCCTGTCGGCTCTGCCCTTAGAACACATCCAGAAGCTGCCTATTTCTCCCCTTCCTCTGTCTCCACCCTGTCCTGGTCCCCACTGATGCTTGCCTGGACCAGAGAGCCCCTCCACCACCATGAGTCCCCTCTCGCGGGCTTCCGCCCTTACGCTCCATAGTCTATCCTCCCTGCAGCAGCCAGAGGTCACCTGGGGGTATCTGAGTCAGGCTCAGTCCGCCTCTGCCCACCGCCTTCCCAGGGCTCCCACCCAAGACCTCCCTGCAGCCCATGAGGCCCTGCACAAGACCAGGCTCACAGAGGCGCTCCATCAACGTTTGCTACATAGGTGTACGGTAGAATAAGGAAGACAGAATACGGGATCCAGGGGAGCCGCGGGGAGCTTAGAATCCGGGTCCTTCTTCCAGGGCCAACCTGTGACCTTCAATGAAGAAGCCTTCTTGGCGCAAAAACCCGGGGCGCCCCTGCAGGCCTTCCACCGCCGAGCTGTGCACCTGCAGCTCTTCAAACAGGTGCGCCCGAGCCCTGAGGGTGGGGCTGGGGCAGGAAGGGCGGACTCCTGGGCCCAATGGGCGGGGCTAGAATTGGCTCTGCCAGTTCTCCCCAACTCCAGGGCCCCGCGGTAGCAAAGGCAGGACTGAATTCTTGGTTCCCTAAAGATGGGAGCCCCTGACCTCAGTTCCTAAGGACAAGATCTACTTCTAGGCCCCTTAGATGATTGGGATGGAATTAAATTATTGCGTCCCTTAAGCTGGAGCCTTGTGGGTCGAGGGTGCAGATCCCTGTCAGACTCCTTTTGTGGGGAAGAGAAGCAGGCTGGACTCTTGGGTCCTAGGGATGTTGGGGGAAAGTGGGGCCGGACTCTTGGGTTCTTGGGGGAAAGTGGGATGAACTCTGGGGTCCTTCGGTGAGGGCTGGCTTCTAGGGTCCCTGAATGTGGAGTCAACCTCTTCCGGATCACTGAGAGGAGGTGGGCCTATCTGGAGGTGCACAGTCCTACCTTCCCACCCCTGTAAGGGCTGGGGTCTGGTCCCTGAAAACAGATGTTGACTTGGGGGGCAGGGCGGGACAGGGAGAGAATGGACCTCTGGCTTCCTGAGCTGGGCTCCAGACTCCTGGGTCCCAGGATTGGGTCCCCGGAGAGGGCAGGGATAGCTTCTGTCTGGAGGGTGAGCAGATCCTTGGTCCTCAAATTCAGACTTTCTGACCATTTCCCCCACCCGCAGTTCATCGAAGGCCGACTGGAGAAGCTTAACAAGGGAGAAGGCTTCTCAGACCTCTTTGAGCAGGAGATCACCAGCAGCGGGACCACATCAGGTGAGCTCTGCACCTTGTCCAGGAGCCCCCGCCCCACCAGCGGCCCAGCCTGAGCCTGCCTGCCATGACCACACTCTCTTCTCACTCCAGGCGCCCTTCGCTCCTACCAGCTCTGGGCAGACAACCTCAAGGTAGTGACAGTGAATACTTTAGTGTTTATTACTGGATTAATGTAATCCCGCAACAGTCCCCACTATGCTCATTTATAGACAGAGGTGAATAAATCAAGGCTCAGAGAGGGAGAGGGGCTTGTTCAGCACCACACAGCCTGGGTGTGCAGGTGGGGTCTGGGATAACAGCTCCCCCGCCCCCACCATACCCAAGCCTCTCTCCCTTAATTTCTCTCCCCTGACTTTCTCTCCCCAGAAAGGTGGTGGTGCCCTCCTGCATTCCGTCAAGGCCAAGACCCAACCAGCCGTCAGAAACATGTACCGCTCGGTGAGGCTGGGCTGGACAGGACACTTTCCTGGGGTGACAGAAGCAGAGGACATTTTAATTCCAAGTTTAAAGTGCAGACTTGGAGGAAGAGGGCGTAGCTCAAGTGGTAGACTGGATGCTTAGCATCAGGAGGTCCTGGGTTCAATCCCCACTACCTCCTCCAAGAACAAATGAATAAGTAAACCTAATTACTACCCCCCCAAAAAAAAACAAACAAACGAACAGTAAAGCTCAAACTTTATCAGAACTGAACCAGCAGTTAAACCAGTTACAATGTCTCCTCATTTCATTTTCCATTTACCATGTTCATTCATTTCTGTCAGATCATTTCTTTTCTATTTAAAATTGACCACCAAGATTCTTTGGCAAACATCTTTTGTCCTTCTCAGACATAACCCCAGCTTCTGCCCTTGTGTTGTTTTTATTTCCTCCCAAGCCCCAAAGTTTCCCAGGACCAACTCCTGTAGCTCCAAATTGTCCATTCAATTTTATTCTTTGCTTGACTTTTGAACACTGACACATTTTTACGACATTCTGTTTTTGCCACTCCCCATTTCCTTTGGGGGTTATTTCCTCCAGAAATATTCCTCTTGTATTAGGCAACGGGGCAAGCTTGTACTGACTTCTTAGGTGGTACATGGGGGATCTGAATATATTTTGAGACACATGAGCAGATAACAAGACGAAGCTCTCCTCGGGGATGGAGGGCTGAGTTCTCAAACGTCCAGGGTCAAATCACTCAAGTCTAATTCTCTTTTGGCTCCTCCGTAGGCGAAGAGTGGCTTGAAGGGTGTGCAGAGCCTTCTGATGTACAAGGTAAAGCCAGTGGCCAATGCCAGGGGGCCGTGGGGGAAGGGGGTCCTGGCTCACCCACCCTCTTCCTAGGATGGGGACTCTGGTCTGCAGAGGGGGGGCTCCCTGAGGGCCCCTTCCCTCACCAGCCGCTCAGACCGCCTGCAGCAGCGCCTGCCTATCACCCAGCACTTTGGACAGGTGAGAAGGCCCCCACCCCCAATGTGCACACCTGGATCTATCACCAAGCCCTCTTCCCATCCCCAGTCTCCATTCAGACATCTCGCCTACCCCACAAATTGGTGCCCACTTCATACTTACTCTCCTGCACACACACTCCTGAGGCCCCATCCCCCTCAATCTGTCCTTTGCAGAACCGGCCCCTTCGCCCCAGCAGGAGACTCCAGCTAGAAGAGAAGCCTCCTGAGTCCCTGAGGGAGGGGTAAGGCTCAAAGGCAAGAAGAGGGTGCGATGCTGGAAATGAGATCCAGGACTGATCGGGAGGATGGCCCCAACCTCCAGACCCTTCAGAGCGGCCCGTCTGGGGCAGATATCTGAGGCTGCCCATCTTCACCCAGGACACCCACTCTGATCCCTAAGGATGCCCCGGACCCGTGGGCAGAGGAGGCTCTGGATGGCAGCTTCCTGGGGTCCGGAGAAGAACTGGACTTGCTGAGCGAGATTCTGGACAGTCTGAGCACGAGAGCCACGAGGACCAGCAGCCTGCGGCCCAGCCAGAGTTTAGACTGCTGCCACAGAGGGGGCCTGGACAGCTGCTTCAGCCTGGTGAGTGCCCCCTAGTCCTTCCCCCTTTGCCTGTCCTACATAACAGCCCCTCCTCCCTCTAAAGGCCAGCAACTTGCCCCTCTCCCTGTCCCCACACAGCCCGACATATCAGGAAGACAAAGATGGCAAGCAGATGACGAGAAACTGCCAGACCCCCAGCCCCTCTCCCTGCCTGTCAGCCTGCCATCTCTGCAATGCCCCCAGCCTTCGGATGCCACAAGCGCCTCAAATCACCCCGCTTCCCAGCTGCCCTCAGAGGCCAGCCAAGAAATCATTTCTCCATCTTCTGCAGACCCAGGCAGCCAAGGGCCCCCCCAATCCTCTTTCACAGAGCCCCACTCTCTAATCCTACATCTCTCCCCTCCCCACTGGGCACCCAAAGACCCCACAGCTCAGGAGACCCCTTGCTCCCAGCTCTCCGCAGCACCCACCCCGCCCAGCCCTCCAGAAAGCCCCCAGCTTCTGGTCCCCACGAAGCCAAACCTGGAGATTACTTGGACATCCCAACCCCTTGATTCTTTCTCGGATCCCAGTGCCTCAGAGAACCCCAGAGCCCAGCCTTCCGAGGGCCTGCTAGCACAGCCCGCTCCCCTCCAGCCCCATGAAGAGCCCGGAGCCCCCACGTCCCCTGCTGCACCTGCTCACAACTGTCAGGAGTCCCAGGCCAGGAACCGGCCCACAGTCGCTGAGCTTAAAAAGTGTTTTGAAGGTTAAGGATCAGGGGTATGGAGGAGACTCCAGTCCCTCAATAAAGCTGCAGGACCAAAAAGCTGGTTTTTCCTGGTGGGTTTATCTGGGAACCCTCTCTCTGTTCAGAAACCCGCTGCCATCCACAGCCTTCCCTCCCCAAGGCAGCCTCCAGCTAGCTCCTAGGTGCCCCTAAAAGCCCCTCCCTTCCAGGAAGCCCTCCCAGCACCTAAGAGACCTTACAATTCATCTCTCAACAGCCTATGAGCCCTGCATGTGTCTCCTCCACCTAGGCTAGTCCCTGCCCCCACCAGCTCATGAAAAGATTTTATAACATCGCACTACAAGTGAGCAGCCTTGCCCTCCCTTGTCCTCAAGGGCAAAGCCTCTGAAGCATCTTCTTCCCTCCTAGTCCTAAGCACTGGGTGGGTTTGGCTTCCCAGAGAGGGCTCTGCTTTCCCCCAAGGTCACACAGCCAGGAAGGGTGCTGGATAGAGGAAGGGAACCTAGATGGGCAGGCAGCCCCGCACTGTCTCCTTGGAGTCCTGGGGAGCCCGGGCCTCAGCTGCATGGGAGAACTGAAAGGAAAGGAGAGGGGGGTGGTCGGGCCTTGATGGCAGGGGGACAGATGGCCTAGCCAAGATGGTGCAGCAAGCGGGGAGGTGGGTCCCCAGCCCCGGCACCCCAACTGCAGGCGGAATCAAGCAGAGGCGGCATGCTTCGTGGAGCCCGCCCAGCAGGTGCCCCGCAGCCGCCCCCAAGTCCTCCTGAATCATCAGAGGCTGGTGTCTCGGTGGCGGCGGCCGAGTGTGAGTGAGCGCCGGGCAGTCCTGGGCAGTGGTGGCGGCTGCAGCCAGCCCCAGCGTTCAGATGAGCCGCTCCTCAGGCGGCAGCTTGAGGTTGGGGGGTGGTGGAGCTCGGGCACCCACCTGCTCCTCACTGCTGGGCCGGTAGGTGCCCTCCGTCTGCCGTTTCTCCCGAAGCTTCCGTACCAGCAGTACCAGGCCCACGGCCAGAAGTAGGGCAGCCAGGAGGGAGAAGACCACGATGATGGCAGTGGTGGCCTCCTGGGACTGCAGGAAAGGGGACTGGTGTGACCCACTCAAACCTGGGGAACCTGTCCATCCCCACCTGAGAAGCACCTGGGGATCCTAATCCCCTTCCCTGCACACCTGCCACTTTCAGTAACTCCGTTCCTCCAACCAGGATCCCCATCCAGCTTATCTGGGGCTCCCAGGCTCCCCCACCTGCCACTTCCGGGCTCCTAGCTCCCCCTCCCCCCAGCCTGAGGCACATATGGGGCTCCTGATCCCCTACACTTGCCATGCATGGTTTTCCTGCCACCCCCTTCCTGGGGTTCTTGGTCTCCCCATTTGTGATGTTGCTATCCTGGTCTCTCTAATGCCTGCCCCCCCCCAACCCTACCTGCCACCTCTGAGAGTCTGGCCTATCCCACTCCTCCTACATGTGGGACTCCCAAATAACATCCCTGCTACCCTCCTCCCACATATACCCCAACTCACCAGGGCCCCATTGGAGCCGGAGCTGGGGCCAGAGGGCGAAATGGTACTGTTCCCACTTACATGGGGGTCTGGTGCTGTGGGAACAGTGGGGGCGGGCAGAGGGGAGAGAAGATAAATGAATCCCCATCTACCTTTCTCATTTCAACATATCTGCATCTTCCTTGGGCAACCCCCCCCCTCCCCCGGCATTAGCACTCCGCCCTTCCAAGTCTTCCATTCTGTCGGTGCCCTCCACGCAGGGGCTGGCCGAGGTTTTGCTCCTCTGGCCACTCCCAGCCCAGGGAGTTAGCAGTTGGCACAGAGTTGTTGCAGGGTTGGGGGCTGTTATAATGGATGTGTGGACGGTGTCCGGAAGCTCAACCCTCCTCCCACCCCCAGCCTCACCTCTCTGGCCCTCCCTCTGCCCTTAAGGATCTGGGCGGATCCTGTATTTCCCTAGAGTATCTGAGTCACACCTCCCCCCAGGCTCTCGAAACTGGAATACAAGGCTGAAAGGCTGAGTCCACACCTATGGCCAGTCTGGTCAGCCTGGGCTTGGAGCCCCAGGCAGGCCTCCTCCTGGCTCCCAGCTCCCCAAAACTCCTCAACCGTACTGAGATTCAGGCACTGCAGGCCTCCTCTCTCTGCAGCTCACAATGCCGCCCAACTCAGGAATTCTCCTAGACTTGGATCATCCAAAGAAGAACTCAGAAATTCTAACTCCCCAGCCCAGATCCTGTAGACTCCTGCCCTCGGGCAGCCCATGCCCACTCCTGGGTTCTTGACCTCAGTTTCCCAGGCACCCAGTGCTTCTAAGCTCCGACCCCCAGGGCCCCGGCCGGTACCTACTTTGCCCCCAGACCCGGCCCCAGCGGGCCAGCAGCAGCGGCAGGCCGAGCGCCAGGAGCAGACCCAGGCCAGGACTCGCCATGGGCCGGGCGACGAGCTGGTGGCACTGGGGACAGGGCTTCTCGCGCGCGCCGCTCCTACCGCATCTCCAGCCGGGGATACCTTCGACCCGGCACCTGGGGTCAGGAGAAGGAGAAAGGCCGGGACGTGGGGGAGGGGGCTGGACCCGGGCGCAGGCCCAGGGGAGGGGCGACCTGCGCCGGGCACCCGGGAGTCCCGCCCCGCCCCCGCCGCCAGAGGTCAGAGATTAAAGATTAACTTGGGGCGGCGCGTTCCTGGGCGGGGGAAAGGGTCGGGGAAGGGGGAGGGGGGATGGGGCAGCAGGCCCAGCCGTGTGACCTCCCTCCCTACCTGGCCCAGGCGTCTCCGATCTCGCTGAGTCCCGGTCCCGGTCCTTTGCCCGAACCTTCGGTGCCTCGGTCAGTAGCTCTGTGGGACTCTTCCAGCTCCGCCCGCTCACGTGACCCGGAAAGTTTAGTCACTCACCTGGGAGGGGAGCACACTTCCGGCTTGTGCACCTGAGCCTAGATGAGAGGGCGGGGCCAACGGGAGGCGGGGCCGCGCCGCGAACACACCTGTAACGGGAACCCAATCCTGTAATACGGAGGATTAAAAACGGGCGGAAGCGCGCAGGTGTAAAACGTGCCTCCCATCTGTATTGAGAGCATGCCTGTTGGATCGGACAGGTGTGGGGACACACGGGTCATGGAGACACCGGTTTAGGAGGCACTCCTGTCTGAGGCAGACCGGGATGGGGAGCCTCAAATGAAAAAAACACCTGTGTAGGGCACACCTGCATGCGAGCAAACGTGTATAAAAGGCATCTGCACGGATGTGTGAGAACACCTATGGGAGACATCGGCTTTGAATCACATCTGTTTGGAGTATAGCTGAAATAGAAACATACCTGTGTGGAAAACAGCTGTATAGAACACACCTGCAATATAACACACGCCTGGCTGAGGCAGTTTGGTGCAGGGTACATCTGTTTTGGAAACGCATCTGCAAGGCTCACCTATGAAATGAACAACACTTGCATGAGGAATTCCTGTATGGAAAGGCACTGGACACACTTGTATGAGACCGACAGTCTTGCAATGAAGTACACTTGGGGGGACCCAGTTATAAGGAGACAGACCCAAATGGGTGAATAGTTAAATGGAACACACCTGTGGTGGGGAAGGCTGTATAACGCATTCCTGGGTGAGGAAACACCTGTTGAGAAACATATCTGTGAGGTGAAGGAAACAACCTTGTATGAGGACCATCTGCATAAAACTGAGCTCAAATGAGAGGAAAACCTCAGAACACCTGCATGAGGCACTCACATTGAAGCACATGGGGGCGCGTGTGTATTGAAGTCCACCTATCAGGGATGTATTTGTGAAAAAACACTTGTTTGGGGCTTCTCCGTGGGAAAATATCTGTATCCCTCATATTGTAGGGCACCTGCAAGGACCACCTGTGAATGAAAACATCTGGGAGGGGACTCTCTGTAAGAGGCTCGTTTGTCTGAGACACACCTGTTTGAGCACACCTGTCTGGACAGAAGCTGAGTGGAACCGTATGAACCTTCACGGCTGTTTCTTTGGATAAAGGACGATGAGAAGACGACCCCCTCCTGGGAACTCTAGAGTGAAGAATGATGGTTAAGGAAAAAATAATCTCTTCTAGGGTATAGAGCGATGATAAGTAAGAATCCCAGGTCTGGTTAAATGTTTGCTTTGCCCCTTACTGGGCATGTGGACGGGGTTGGGGGAAGAGGGGAGCGGCTTAACCTCCTGTTTCCTCATCTGGGAAATGGGAAAGCGAATCCCACCTACCTTACAAGGTTTTGGTGAGGACCACGCGAGAGATGAGTAAAAGGCATGCCTTGTGCAACGCACTGTACTGATCATTGTTAGCTATTGTCACTATTATTCGCTGTCAAAAGATCTGGGCGCCCTTCCCCCTAATGGTGAATCGAGAAACTGCGCCCGAAACTAGTGGGAGGGAGGTTCAGCAGGTGCAGCGAGCGCGACAGGCTGGGGCCCCGCCTCCAGAGCTCGGTTACTCGGTCCTCATCCCCAGCCGTCCCCAGGACACTGACACCCCTACTAAGCCGGAGAAAGCAGTTAGTTTAGCGTCTGCATCCGGCCTAGGCCCCTTTAAGACTGCAGGCGAGCCGGGGGCCACGGCGCCTAAGGCATCTCGGGGTCAACTGGGAGGCCCCGCCTAGGTGGGTGGGCGAGGCGGGACCGACGGGCTCAGCTCCTGCAGCTTTGGCCAATAGGAAACCGACTTTGCAACCGCGCTGCGCGTTGATCTTCCGTTTCCCAGTCTGAGTGAGCCCGAGAAAGAAGGCGCGCGGGCAGGATGAAAGCATTGAGGGAGAGCACGGCGTCTTGATCTTCTGTTTCTGTGGCCAGGTAAGGAATGTGAAATGAGCAGTGTGGCAGATGGAGGACTAGATGGCGCAGAGTTGGTTATTGAGTAAGTCTAGGAAATGTGAGAACTTTAGTTCCTGAAGAGCATTAGTAGAAAAGGGACGTCAAATGGAAAGGGATTACGGAATCCGGTTCCTAACATCTCCCTGCATCACCCCCTTGGCCAAAGGGTAAACCGAGGCACGTAGAAGTGGAACTCTGAAACCAGACCTGAGATCATTGATCTCTCTAGCCCCCTCTTCTCAGAATGAACCCTGGTGCTCCCTAGGTTGTGCTAATACCAGAGGATCCCTGGCTGCAACCCCTCCGCCAGCTCCGCCCCCGGCCCCCTTCCCCCAATGCGGGTCGGGGGAGGAGACGCAAGTTCTGGCGCGGGCGGCGACGGCTAGCAGTCACCGCCTCCTACAAGTGCCAGAGCCAGGCAGGCAGCGCTGAGGCTGCGGTGGCAGTGGCCGCGGAGCTGGCCCTGCGGGGCCCCAAGGGGGGGAGGGGGAGCCGTCAAGCCCCCGCTGAGGCGCGGCTGCAGGGCCTCCCCTCCCCCCCGGGCGGGCGCCATGCGGGGGGGCCCGGGCGATGCGGAGCGGCGTCAGCGCTGGGGTCGCCTCTTCGAGGAGCTGGACAGTAACAAGGATGGTCGCGTGGACGTCCACGAGTTGCGCCAGGGACTGGCCCGGCTAGGCGCGGGCGACCCGGACCGCGGCGCCCAACAGGTACCCCCGCCGGGACCTCCTCCTGGCGCATAGCGCGGGGGCCCAGCTCGCGCCCGGGTTGCCCGAGCCCCTGAATGGAGCGTCGGGAGACGCCCGGGACTGCCTGTGGCTGGACTCCAGGACCTGTGCCCACCTCGGGCATCCCTGTCCCCTTCCCGCTTGCCCTGCCCGCCCGAGCCTGGGCCTAACGGGCTTGCTCAAGGCAGAGCCACCGAGGCCCCAGGCATGCAGTTCGGCTGCCAAACCCACTCACCTCCTCCCTGAGGTAGGGGATGTCAGCCAGGGAGTAGGGCCGCGTGCGCTTTCCTGCCCGCTGCCCAGGACACACCCTCCTCTGAACTCTGCACAACCCAAGACAGGGCCTGCACCCACCTCCAGGAGACACACCTTCCTCACCCTTCTTCCTGCTCTGGGAACCCCCTGCCCTCCCAGCCAGCTGCCCCACCCTCTGTGTTTACATTCCCCTCCCTGTCCTTTCCCAAGCCTGGCTCAATTCCCCAGGCTGTCCCAGCCGTGGACTTAATCCTGCCTGAGGCCACCCTTAGCTGGGGATGCACCTATCAAAGCAGGACCTTGACCCTGAACCCGTGCAAGTGTCCCCCCACACCTGGAGCCTCAGATGCCTCTCCAAAGCACCCTGAGACCTGCAGTCGACCTCCCACTTTACAGATGGGAAAACAGAGGCCTCGAGGCTGCTCAGTGTGGATGTGTCATTGCCCCACATTCCCAGAGCTGTCTCCAGCAAGAGCTCCTCAAACTGCCATGTGGACAGGTTCTTATAAGAGACAAGCTGGAAGGATAGGTTTTCAGAGACAAGAACCCAAGTCCACCCACCCACTTCCCAGCTCTGTAATCTTGAACAAGTTTCTTGACCTTGGAGAGCCTCACTTTGCTCACCAGGAAAACTGGACGACCAGTGTCCACCTCATAGACCTCCCGTGGCCTTGGGCATCTTGAGGAGCGAACTGATCAAGGAAGGGTGTGACTTCCCCACCCCAGTCCTCTAGGTGCGGGGGCGGGGGACAGGGAGGCCTGGATTCCTGGGTCATAAGCGTGTCATATATGTGCCCTCCAGATTGGTGGAGCAGCTCCCTGGAGCTCCTTCTGACCCTTCCCCCCCTGCCAGGGCATCTCTCCCGAGGGTGATGCTGACCCAGATGGTGGTCTTGACCTGGAGGAGTTTATCCTCTACCTGCAGGAGCGGGAACAGCGCCTGCTGCTTCTGTTCCACAGTCTGGACCGGAATCAGGATGGTAAGGCCCAGGGATGGGGCTGTGGGGGGCCCTGGAGACACCAATGGGGTTAGGACTGGCAGCGCTAGGAGGAGGGGGGAGGGCAGCTTCTCCAGGATGACGCATAGGCTATTTCGGGAGCTCTCCTCACCCCCAGCTAGGTGGTTCAGGGCCCAGCTGGCCTATCCCACCTCCTTTTCCTTCTCCAGTGGGACCTCTGTTATTTATTACTCTTATTTTTCTGTGAGACAGAGATCCCCCCATATTGCTCTTGGATTCCCTATAAGACAGAGATACCCCCATCGCGTCTTCTGGGTGCCCAATATTGCCTCTCAACCCCCTGTGGCATAGAGACCCCCATAAGTACCCCTGAGTTCAATCTTTTGTTCATTCATCAAACAAATGATCCCCCCAACATTGCCCAGTTCAACCTCTCTGATCCCAGTGGGTCTGGGACCCCCACCCACTGCCAACCATGCCACAAACCTCACCTTGGGTTCCCAGACCCCCGGTCTTGTTAGACCACTCCCATTCCAAGCTGTTCTGCTGCTTGATCTCAAGAGTCCTCACACACTCCCTTCCCCACCTCGGGCCCCCTCCCCAGGTCACATTGATGTCTCTGAGATCCAGCAGAGTTTCCGAGCTCTGGGCATTTCCATCTCGCTGGAGCAAGCAGAGAAAATCCTGCACAGGTGAGTAGCTAGGGGTCCAGAATCCCAGGTAATTCAGCTCCCCAGGACCCCTCAGCCACTTAGAACCTCAGAGCTCCAGACCCAATCCCAGGGCAGGTGGAGCTGAGATCGTGGGCCAGTTGCTTCCGCTTTCTGAGCCTCCGTTTCCCCTTCTGTAAAATGGAGTGTTCCATGTGCCAAGGAGCTCGGTCTACCCACCCCCAAACCAACCAGAACCTCATTCTAACTCACCCCCAGCCTCAGGCACTGATTCTGTCCCCTCCCGTCCCCCTCCGCTGCCCCAGCATGGACCGTGACGGCACCATGACCATTGACTGGCAGGAATGGCGCGACCACTTCCTGTTGCATTCGCTGGAGAATGTGGAAGATGTGCTCTATTTCTGGAAGCATTCCACGGTGAGATGGGGGCGGCCATCTCAGCCTGGTGGCCAGACCCTCTTCCCCTGCCCCCAGAGGCCTGGCCTTCATCTCCCCCGGGCATGGGGGTGGGAAGCCTGGGTCAGGACTCTCAAGAAGGAGGAGCCCCTGGGAGCAGCCGGGGGATGAGGTTCTGCTCCCCACGTCCCCCATCTGGGGCTTGGGGGACCTGCTTGGGGAGGTCTCTCCTGGCTGACGGCAGCCCTTCAGATTGCTGCTGGGCCTCCGGGGGTGCAGGGAAGAAAGAGCTCACCAGATGGGGTATCTGGCCTCCCACTCTCAGCCCTTCTGCTGGTTTCTGTCCCCCTTGATAAAGGATTCTGCTGCTGAAAAGACTAGTGAGGAAGCCACTCTCTTCAAAGGGTCCAATGGGATCCACTGGAAGTCAGGGCGAGGAGGGGCTGTGGATTGTCATCTCCTGGGTGGGAATCCCTGAGCAGTGCTTCTGGCAGGATCTGATGGCATCTGGAGGGGACCCATCCATGGGATCTGGTGAGATCCCCTTGGAGATCCAGAGACTCCTACCCTTGGGGGACCCATGAGAGGCTTGGCTGGGAAGTCTGTAGGTGGACTCTAGAGAGGGGATGATCTCTAAGGGGACATCCCTGGGGATCTGGTGAGACCCCAGGAGGCATCTGCTGGGCTCCTTATATGTGAAGTCCCCGGTAAGATCTTGTGTGGGCCAGGAGGGATCTGGAATCCATATGTGAGAGACCTTTGAAGGGGATCCTTCAGAGGGATCTGATTGGCTCTGGAGGGATCTTTATGGGGCAGATGCTTGAATAGGATCCTTTGATGAAATTTGGTGGAGGTTCTCCAGGAAGGATGCTGTAATCATTTGTGGAGACTGGGGGCTGCATCTGGTAGGGATCCAAGAGAGATCTCTTGGGATCTCCAAGTGATATTCATTGTAGACTCTCTGGGTGGCCTGGGATTCACAGGGAAGATGCCCCCATTTAGGGCAGAGTCACATCTCCCCACCCCTACTGGGGCATGACGCCCCTGGCCTCTGCATCCCCAGGTCCTGGACATTGGCGAGTGCCTAACAGTCCCTGATGAGTTCTCGGAGCAGGAGAAGCTGACTGGCATGTGGTGGAAGCAGCTGGTGGCGGGCGCAGTGGCGGGTGCCGTGTCCCGGACGGGCACAGCCCCTCTGGACCGCCTCAAGGTCTTCATGCAGGTAAGGGGCCCTGGAGAGACCCACCCCCTCCCCTAGGCCTGGGCCCCCTGGAGGGAACCCCAAAGCTACCTCATCTCCCTGCCCAGGTCCATGCCTCCAAGACCAACCGACTGAACATCCTGGGGGGCCTACAGAGCATGATCCGAGAAGGGGGCGTGCGCTCCCTATGGCGTGGCAATGGCATTAACGTGCTCAAGATTGCACCTGAGTCAGCTATCAAGTTCATGGCCTATGAGCAGGTAAGGCAGGCGTGGTGGGGAGGCGAGGGATGGCCGTGAGGATAGGCAGGACTGGCTTGGGGGTGTAGGGATGTCTGCAGGTCCGCAGGAGGGGGCTTCACTCCCCTGCTGGATGCCCAGCGCAGGAGGACAGTAGAGACGCAGTCCAAGTACGTGGAGGGCCCAACCACTGAGGTCCTGCCCACCTCTGTGTCTCCCTCTCAGATCAAGCGGGCCATCCGGGGGCAGCAGGAGACACTGCACGTGCAGGAGCGCTTTGTGGCTGGCTCCCTGGCTGGTGCCACAGCCCAAACCATCATTTACCCCATGGAGGTGAGAAGGAGGGGCCCTGGCTGAGGCCCCATGGCAGGCTGGGGGTCTGCAGTAACTGCTTCCCTCCAAGATGTGATAAGCTTTGGGGTTATAACTTCCCCTCCTCCTGATTCATACTGTAGCTCATTAGAGCAATGCTGTTTCATGTGCAGCCGGTCTGGGTACCACATTTAAGATGTGACTTTTGGGGACAGTGGTGTCAGTTATAACTGTTTAGTTAGCAGTTGTGAACACCAGCCATTTACAGATGTGCCTCTTCTAAGGATACTGGTTTCCAAGATGCTTGTCCCCAGAGGAATCATTTCTAGGTGAAACTGCTTTCAGAGAAACCATTTCAAGTTTCAGCTTGTGCCAGGCATCGGTTAGGATTCTGAGTGATGGAAAACTCAAGTCACGTAATGAAGTCTGGAGGTGAGCAGTTCAGGGGTGGTATGGTGGCTTCAGACTGTTAGAGTTGATAGAGACCCAGGTTCCTTTCCTCTACCTTGTTAGACCACCTCAGCATGTAGCATCCACCTCATGGACCAAAATGGCTGCTTATGCTCCAGGCATGGCATCCACCTTCCAGTCAAGAAGGAAGAACAGCAAAAGAAGGAACACCTCCCTGCCTTTAAGGATGCTTTCTCAAAGTCTTGCACACTTCTTCACCTTCTGTTTCATCGGCTTGGACTTCTCACATGACCGCACACCTAGGGAGACTGAGAAATGTAGTCTATTTCTAGTGGCTTTGTGCTTGCCGAAAATTACAGGTTCTGTTGCAAAGGGACAAGGTAACAAGATACTGGGAGACAGTTAGTGGTGGATGTCGCATGCAACTCTGACAGGTGTAGCCATCTGTGGGTATGGAGTTTGGGGAAGCAGAAAATTCTAGAGCAAGTGGTTTCTTTAATTCAGTTATTCTCGGGGTATCTCCACCCAGGGGTAGCTAGCTCTAGGTGTCTTTGTTCCTAGATGTGGTGATTCAGAAGGCAGCTTTTCCAGGGATAACTGGGTTCTCCCCAGGTGCTGAAGACGCGGCTGACCCTTCGCCGGACGGGCCAGTACAAGGGGCTGCTGGACTGTGCGTGGCAGATCCTGGAACAAGAGGGGCCCCGGGCCTTCTACCGTGGCTACCTGCCCAACGTGCTGGGCATCATCCCCTACGCGGGCATCGACCTGGCCGTCTACGAGGTGTGTGGCATCCTGCCCCGCCCCCATTTCTCCTCCCCGCTGGGGTCTGCCCATGGGACACCCACTTCCTATGGGGCTGACTCAGAGTTGACCTCCATAGATAGCGGTGGAGACACACCAGGGGTCTTGGGATCCTGGGGAACCCTTTCAGGCATAGGACTCCCCCACTCGTCCACTTACCACCGTGAGAACCTTCTGATTGTAGTTTGACCTTGCCGTGTCTTGGGACCTGGGAAAGACCACTCTAGCTCACAGAATCATGGCAGCAAGCAAAGCTGAGCTTCAAAGATGCCCATCTCCCCCAAAGCGTGGGTCAGACCCACCTCTATCTCCAGGCTGATGTCTTCTCCAAGGCCTGCCCATTTCAGTATCTGCCGTGACCGTAAAAACCACACCCCATGACCAGCACCTTGGAGCCTTTGCCAGGAGAAGCAGGAGTAGGGAGTTTTTGCTCTTTCTCTCCAGGGGGCCTCATCCATCACTTTTACCTCCTCCTGGTAGAAACACCAGCTTCTTCCAATTAGCACAGCCCCAGAAGTCCACAGGCACCCCCACCTCCGAATCTTTGTATCCAGCCCAGCTTCATGGGCGGGCGACCTATACCATCTTGCACTCACGTGTAGTTGGCTTAATGCTCTGCTGTCACCATCTTGAAATTCTTAATACTCTTTGAACAGGGAACCTCACATGTGTTTATTCCGCACCCGGCCCCACAAATTTCATAGCTGGTCCTGACCTCAGATCCTCCATACCTGCTCTCCCAGCACCCAGCATCTATGGAGACAAATGAGACAGGGCTTCATTCATTCATTTGTTCATTGATTCATTCATTCACTTGTTCCCTCGTTCACTTAGAAAACTATGTCCTAAGCTCCTGTATGCGCTGGGCGCTATGCTGGCCACTGCATTCAAAGAGCACAACACGATTCTTGCCCTCCTGGAACAGCACTCCAAGGAACAAGGAAGTCAGTCAACCAGCAAATGAGTAGTTAGATCCTGAAAAGTTCTCAGAAGATAATAAAACAGGATGTGTGTTCAAAAGTAGCAGTGGGCAGGAGGAAAGGGTCTAGGAATGCCTCTGAGAGGTGTGGTGGAGTGATGAGGGAGGGAGTATGAACCAGGCAGAGGGCGCAGCCAATGCCAAGGTCCAAAAGCAGGCCACATCTGCCTGTTGGAGAAGTGCAAGTCTTGAGTGGCTGGAGGGAACTGAAGAGTCAGCAGGGACTCAATGATCATGAGTTTGGGTTTATTTGAAGTATAACAGGAAGCCATTGAGAGCCAGGAGCAGAAATAAGATGCAAACTTATTTCATTCATTCTTCACCCAAAAGGGAGTTCAGAGGTCTAAGAAGTTTGAGGAGCCCTATACCCTCTTGGAATTTCAAGATCTATCTTTGTCCCTTAAAGGCTCTGAGAAGTCCTGCAGAAAAAAAAAAGGGGGGACTTACCTTTTTTTTTTTTTTTAGCCCAATGTTATCTGTTCTTATTTAGCCCTCAGAATCTCTTTAACAGAACTACTCTTAAAAACTCATTAAGCATCTATTTGGCATATGCCACTCTAGCCCCCAAAGAAGGCTCTTAAAATTGTGAAGGCAGTAATGGGCTACACTTGCTCCTTGTTTGCCCATTCCATGCCCAGGCCAGACATCACCAATCCATCACAGCACTGAGTCCCTCTCAACACAGTTCCAGGCAGCCATTACCAATGCATTAGAATTGACATAGGAAATGAAACCTACAGTCCCAAGGCCAAAAAGAAGATCCTGGATTTACAGAGGCCTGGCAGAAGACTTCAGGAGGGACTGGCCAAGGGCACAGCTCTGAAGTTGGGTGTGGCTTTGAATGTTAATTTTCACCTTAATTTTGTGGCTTTGGGCAAGTTGCTTCCCTTGAGATACAGTTTCTCGTCAATAAAAGGGGGATACTAATAGCACTTGTCTTAGTTCAAGGTCTTCCAGAAGCAGGGATGGCAGGGCAGGTGGGTTTTGGGGGCGGTCATAAGGCAGGGAAGGTAAGGCACCGACAAGTAGGATGCATCAATTCTCTAGGGCTGCCGTAACAAAGCACCACGGACTGGGTGCCTTAAAATGATAGAAATCTGTTGTCACATCTGGAAGCCAGAAGTTCAAAATCAAGATGTCAGCAGGGCCATGCTCCCTCTGAAACCTGTAGAGGAGAATCCTTCTTTGCCTTTTCCTGGCTTCTGGTGTTTGATAGCAATCACTGGTGTCCTTGGCTGGTAGGCGCATCACTCCTACCTGCCTCTGTTGCTATGTGACTTTTCCCTTACGTGTCCTTGTTTCTAGTCTCTTCTTATAAGGACACTGGTCATACTGGTTTAAGGGCCCACCCTCCTCCAGGATGACCTCACCCTAACTCATGTCTGCAAAGACCCTTTCCAGATAAGGTGGTGTTGTGAGGTCCTGGGGGTTAGGAGTCCAAGATATATATTTTGGGGGTGGGTGGGTAATGCAATTGAACCCAAACAGTGCATTATCAAGCAAGATAGTACAGTGGACAGGTGCTTAATCCTGGGGGTAAAGCGTAGAATATGACCCCATCGGAGAGGCAAGGGAGCCCGGGTACTGACACACCTAGTCAGTCATTGTTTAAAGGTTGCTTCTGGGGGGTGCTAACTCCCCAGCACTTCCCACCTGTTCCAGTGTGCTCAGAGCACCCTTGCCTGGGACCAGAGAAAATCCTCAGGCAGAGCCGTGGATGCTGGCAGTTGGAAGTCAGCAGGTTTGAGCTGAAATGGTAAGGGAGAAGTGTGGGGTGGCCGCCTTAGAGACTGTATGAGTGCCCAGCGGCCGCTATAACGAATGACCACACGCTGCGGATTAAAACAGCACAAACATTATGTCACAGTTATGAGGTCACAGGTCCAGAATGAGTCTTACTCTGCATTCCTTCTGGAGGCTCTAGGGGAGAATCTCTCTGTTCCCTTACCTTCTCTAGTTTATAGTGATGCCCGTGTTTCTCGGCTAACGGCCCCTGCTCCATCTTCAAGACCAGCAGCATGGCATCTCCCTCTCTCTCTCCGATCTCTGTCTCTGTCATCACAGTCACATCTTCTCTGACCCTTACAAGGAAACTTGCGACGACATTGGACCCTCCTTACACTCTAGCATCATCTCCCTTCTCAAGATTCTTAAACTTAATCCCATCTGTCAAGTCCGTTTCGTCATGTGAAGTACCAGATTCTGAGGTTCCAGGGATTAGGGTAGGAACAGGAGGGAGGCCACGCTCCTACACACCAGAGAGGCTTGAGGTGCGGACTCAGCGCGAGGATGCAGGTAATGGGCTTGGCTAACACCAGTCATCACGGGATACGGAAGCCAGCCAGCAGGGCCTCTGAAGCCTGGGTCCTGTTGTCACCCACCTCCAACCCACCCTCCTCCCTTCTCCACCCCCACCAGACCTTGAAGAACCAGTGGCTGCAGCAGTACAGCCACGACTCAGCCGACCCGGGCATCCTCGTGCTCCTGGCCTGCGGCACCATCTCCAGCACGTGTGGCCAGATAGCCAGTTACCCCCTGGCCCTGGTCCGGACCCGCATGCAGGCCCAAGGTGAGGCCTGGGTGGGAGAAGGAGGCAGGGAAGGTCCCACGACTAGGGTCCACCTCCCCATCCCCAGTTCCGCCACCTGAGAAGGCAGAGCCCCGGGTGGGGCTCCTCCTGCCTTTGGATGGCCTTGACTAAAGTCCTTACTTTTCTCCAGGCCTCAGTTTACCCGTTTGTGACATTGAAATGGGAACCCTTTCCCCTAAGTAGGAGAACAGACACAGCCAGTGCTGGAAGAGTGCGCTATGGATCTCAGCTGGGAGGCCGCCTTCTGGGCTGATAAGTTGAGGTCTAATTTGCAAGGCTGGGTTATGGTGAAGGGAAGGCAAGGAACAGCCTTAGGAGGAACAGAGCCAGGCTGGTTATTGTTTTATTGTTTCTCTCTGTATTGCTCTTTGAAGGTTCTTCCCCCCCCCCCACCATACCTGAATCTTTTTTGAAAATTTCCTTGGAGATTTTAGCATTTATGTTTTGTGACTCTTGCTTGGGGTTATCAGTCCCCCACACTCAAAGAGCTCACAGGCTGGAGAGGAAGATGCTGAACAAATCACTCCACAATTAAGTATGGGTTTAGAGTTGAACAAAGAGGGGAAGGAAAAGCTGGACTTAGATAAGGGGTGCCAAGGAGGGGTCTCCTGAAGAGCTGGTTTGGAATGGAGGTTGGAAGGATGAGTAAAAGTTAGCTAGGAGAAGAGGGAAGGAATTGAGTTCCAGGAAGAGGAAATTTCTGTGCCCTCTCCCACCCCGCTCCCCTCCACACATACCTGCTCTATTTCTAATCATCCCTAAACTTGGGTCCTCCAGATTGGGGTGAAAGGTGAGCAGCCAATTCCAAGGCCAGTAGAAGTCCTGACTCTGAGTGGTAGGTCCCACTGTTAGTCTAATCCTCCTCACTCCTGCTGCATTGGTCACCTGGGGAGGGGGCAGGAGGGGGAAGTGAGAGGGGGACCTTTGGCCTTACCTGGCCTCCCCACCCCCCCAGCCTCCATCGAGGGAGCCCCCCAGCTCTCCATGCTGGGTCTGCTCCGTCACATCCTGTCCCAGGAGGGCGTGCGGGGCCTCTACCGGGGCATTGCCCCCAACTTCATGAAGGTTATCCCGGCTGTGAGCATCTCCTATGTGGTCTACGAAAATATGAAGCAGGCCCTGGGGGTCACGTCCAGGTGAGGGACCCAGAGCCTCCCCAACCCCTGATCCCTCACCTCAATATTGATGTCTCCCACACCTCAGCCACTGGAGACGGATGGCCCAGCCAGCAGATCCCAGGTTCCCTGACCCCGTATTCAAACCACAGGATCCCCACACTCCATCCACTGGGTCCTTCTGCCCCAAATCGCAGCTACTGGATCCCACGTTCCCTGTCAGCCCCCCACATACTGAGTCCTGGACCTCCCTGTCTTAACCACTGGACCCCCCACACCCCAGCTACTGGATCCTGACACCCCAGCTACAGCAGCACATATCCCGTAGCTAAACACCCTGACCCCAGCTGCCTCAGGCACCAGATCCAGTGTCCTCAGGCCATGCCGGATCCTAGATCCTCAAGCCCACTGACGGATCCTAGATCCCCCTGCTCCAAGCCATGGATCTCCAAGCTCGGCCACTGGATTCTGGATCTCAAGAAACCTCAGCCACAGGATCCTGACAGTGCAATGCTGAGATCCCGGGACCCCAGCCACTGGATCCCAGATCCTTCCCCCCTCCCTGGATTCCTGAAATCCTTTACCTCGACACTGGGTCCCAGATCCCTCTGCTTCAATTACCAGATCCTATATTTCAACCATTATGCCCTCAACCCCTGGATCCCAGAGTCCCAAGCCCTGACCTGCCAGATCCTTGCTCCTGAAACCACAGGGGCGAGAGCCCAGTGGCAGAGTGAGCAGGTCCTGGCAGCTGCAGCCATGGGATCCCCAATCCCTTCACCGCAGGCACTGGATCCCAAACCCTCACCTATAAGATGCAGACCCCAACATCTCCAGGCACTGGATCCCCAACGCCCAGACCCCCAGTCTAGCTCCCAATAGGCCCATTGCAGCATCCTGGATCCCCCCCCCCCCAGTCCCAGACACACACCAGGACCCAGAGACTCTGCCCCATTGCACAAACCCCATAGTCTACGGAGCCTCTCGGAAGCCCCAGTCCTGGCCTCTCAGCTCCAGAAGACCCCCAGGACTCACCCACCGTCCTGACACGGCTGAGGCCGATAGCAGGGGAAGGAGGCGCCCCTCCCAGGCCCTACACGGACGTCGAGCCCCCACCTCCCTGCGGGGAAACTGCTCCCCCAGTGCTCTGTGGGGCCTTCTTGCCCCTTCCCACTGGACAGGCTGATCATAGCCCCCAGAGCCTGGGTCCCTCTGGGGGACCCAGTGGCTCTTTCCTAGGGGCTGGCGAGGAGGCAATCTAAGGCTGGGGACACATTAAGGGGATTCCCCCCTGACACACCCTGGCCCTGCCCGCCCCTCCCCAGGCTTCAGAGTTGGAAGCCAGGAGCAGCTTCCCTAAACCTGAGCCTCCAATGATGCAAAACAAACAAACCCCAAACCCTCAAATCCCCAAAACTGACTCCAGGTCTATTTTTCTACAAGAGAGGAGCAGACATCCCATCCATCCCAAATAACCCGAGCCCCCAGTACCCCCACCCGGGACACTCTGCACTCTATGGTTAGGATCTGAGCTTAAGATAATTGGGGGGCCCCTCTCTCCATTCCTTCCAAGCCCCTGGGGAGCCCCATTAAAGGACTGTGAAAGAGGAACTGGGATGTTGGGGGGGTGGGAGGACCCCCCAATGCTTCCACCTCCCCCACCTCCACTATGCCCCACCTCCCTGCTTGTGTGTTATTTCAAAGAAAAGAACAAAGGAATACATTTTCTAAGCTCTTTCATTGTGGTTTTTACTGAAAGTGGGTGGGTGGATATGGGACCATCTCAAACTACCCACAGGGGAGGGACACCACCCAAGGGATGGGCCAGCTGCCATCACACACGGCTCTGGGACACCAGGAAATGACTCCCTCTTTGAGCCTCAGTTTCCACGTCTGTGAAGCGGGTGCAGGGAACAGTCCACATTCAGGAGCCCTCCTAATGTTTCCTGTCTTTTTCATAATTATACAAGTGTGTTCCTATCCTTGGGATGCAGTAACAAGTTACCACCACTGGGGCTTAAAACAGCAACATCATTTTAGATTGTCGTATTTTCATATTGTGGTAAAATACACATTATGTAAAAGCTACCATTTTAACCAATTTTTAAGTATACAGTTCTGTGACATTAAGTACATTCACATTGTCTTATGACCATCCCCCACCATCCAGCTCCAAAACTTTTTCCATTAAACACTGACTCCCCATCCCCCTCCCCCAGTCCATGGTACCCACCATCCTACTTTCTGTCTCTATGGATTTGACTCCTCTAGGAACCTTGTATAAGTGGACTCACACAGCATTTGTTCTTCTGAGCCTAGTTTATTTCACTGAGCATCATGGCCTCAAGGTTTATCTGTGTCTGTAGCATATGTCAAAATCTCCTTGCTTTTTAAGGCTAAGTAATATTCTACTGTAGGGATGGACCACACTGTGTTTATCCATTCATCCACTGATGGACACTGGGGTTGTTTCCACTTTTGGGCTATCATAAATTTTAAAAAAGAACACAGAATTTTATTCTCTAACAATTCTGGAGGGTAGAACTCCAACATCAAGGTGTCAGCAAGGCCATTTTCCCACTAGAGTCTAGGGGAGAATCTTTCAGTGCCTCTTCCTATCTTCTGGTATTATTTGGATGCCAATTTCTGCCTGTCTTCACAAGACGAAACTTTTTTCTTTGTTGATTATGATAGTCATCCTCCAAGATGTCCCCCAATGATCTTTGCCTCTTGCTTTTCACATTCCTGTGTAATCTCTCTCATTGTACCAAGGTGGGTCTGTATGACCAAGAGAATATGGCAGAAGTGATGGTATATTACTTCCAAGATTAGGTTATAAAGATACTGCAGCTACCACCTTGTTCATGTTTTAAGCTGCTATGGTTGGGAGGTGGTGACTTGTTATGCAGCAATAGCTAACCAATACACATACACATACATAGATAAGGTTTTTCACACACTCAGATAAGGGATCAAGCCTTGCTAGCTGTTTTGTATTTTCACTTTTTAAAAATTATATTTTTAGGATCAATTCCCAGAAGTGGGATTTCTGGGTCAAAGCATATGACTATCTGCAGGTCATGCCGCCACAAAAATTGTGTGCGTTATACACAGCTACCGACAAGGAATTAGCACTACCAGTTTTACTGTGGCCATGCCAGCATCTGGTGTTACCACTTTTTAATTTAACTGGGACATTCAACATCCATTTCCTTGTCCACATTTGTTTTCTTCCAGTTTTGTTGAGATATAGTTGACATATAGCACAGTATAAATTTAAGGTGCACAGCATACTGATTTGATTAACACAGCATAAAGAAATGATCGCAGTAAGTTTAGCGAACATCCATTATCTCATTTGGATACAAGGTTAAAGAGAAAAAATTTTCTTGTGATAAGAACCCTTAGGATTTACTCTCTTAACTTTCATATATAACATACAGCTCTGTTAATTCTATTTATCGTGTGCATATTACCTCCTTAGTACTTATTTATCTTTTTTTTAGTATTATTTATCTTACAACTGGAAGTTTGTACCTTTGACCACCTTCATCTGGTTCACACTCTCCCCACCCTCTGCCTCTAGTACCCATGAATCTGACCTCTTATTGTTACTCCACTGAAATCTTGAAAGGGAAAGAACTTACATTTATTAAGTAAGTGCTGTGTACCCTCGCTCTGTGCTAAGCCCCTTAATGTATTATTTCATTCTTTATTGAGCATATATTTATTGAACACTTACTTTATGCCAGACCCCATTCTGGACATTGGACACAGAATTGAATGAAACAAAGATCTCTGTTCTCCTAGGCCCTACATTCCAGTGGGGAGAAATGAAGAAGAAACTCAAGTGAGTGAATATGTAGCAGTGTAGATAGCAAAGGCGTCCCAGAGAAAAATAAAGGAGGGAGGAGGGATGAGAAAACTATAGTTTAAATTTTAAGTAGAGAGGTCAGAGAGAAGGTGATATTTGAAAAAAAAATTTAAAGATGGTGAGGGAGTGAGCCATGGGGGTGTCTAGGGAAACAGCATCCCAGGCAGAGTGGTCAGTGCAAAGGTACAGGGGCAGCACCATGCCTGACGTGTTGGAGGAACAAGGAGGCCCATGTGAGCGAAGGGGAGAGAGGGAGGAGGTGAGGACTGGGAGGGGACAGGGGCAGGGGCTACAGGGCCTTGTGGGCCATGGGGAGGACTTGAGCTTTTACCCATGGGAGGTGGGAGCCCCCAAGGGCTGTAGGCAGAGGAGGGGCGGGACCTGACTCAGGTGCTTACAAACGCTCTCTGAGGGTTGCTGTGGGGAGGGCAGGAGCTGTGGAAGCATGGTGGAGGCCACCACACCGGCCCAGGTAAGCGACAGCAGGGCTGGACCAAAGTGGTGGCCATGCACACGGTAAGCAGCAGCCGCCTCTGGGTACTCTTTGAAGGTTAAGCCCCCAGAATTTGATGGCAGACTGTGGGCAAGAGAGAAAGGGAGGATCCAAGGATGACATCAAGGTTTTTGATCAAACAACTTGGAGGATGGAGGTGCCCTCGATGAAAACTCTCGTTGGATCCTACTGACAACACTCCATGGTAGAGTTAATCATTGCTTCCAACTTCCAGATGGGGAAACTGAAGCTCAGAGAAATAAAGCAGCTACGCTAAGGTCACACAGCAAGACGTGCCCGAGATGGGATTCCAACCCAGGTCCATTGACTCTCAACCTATGCCCATCTTACTTGGGGACTCACTGTGTGTCTCTCTCTCCCAGAGCTCCAGAGCCTTCTCGTTCTCCCCAACTTCCATCTCTTGTTGCCATAACAATGAAACACAGCGTGTTAATTTCCTATGGCTGTTGTGACAAAGAACCACAAACTTGGTGGTTTAAAACAACGCATATTATTCTGGGAGGTCAGAAGCCTGATGTGGATCTTGCTGGGCTAAAATTAAGGTGTCGGCAGGGCTGGCTCCTTCTGGAAGCCCCAGGGTTCCAGCTTCTAAAGGCCACTTTCATTCTGTGGCTCACAGCACCCGCCTTCTCCTTCTTCAAAGCCAGTAGCGGCTAGTGAAGTCTTCCTCACACCCAGTCCTTCGAATGCTGACTGTTCTGCCTCCCTCTTCCCTGTTTAAGGACTCGTGAGATGACACTGAGCCCCTGTGGTTAATCGAGAACAATCTTTCCATCTCCCCATCAGCTGGTTAGGAACCTTAATTCTATGCAAATATATCTACCCCTTGCCCTTTGCCATGTAACATAACACGTTCACAGGTTGAGAGGGATTACAATGTGGACCTTTTTGTGAGGAGAGACGCTCGCTCAGTCCAGCATATGCAGTGAGGTCACAAGGGCCTCTGTGACCTCATCATCCCCTGGGACCCAAGTTTACAAGGCGCCCCTCCCACAAGGTTGCTAGATGGGCAAACCTCTCGCCAGGGATTTGAACCTGGGTGTCAGCTACCATGGGAGCCCAACCTGAGGAAGCTCAGAAACCTTGCTCAAGGGTCCAGACCCTGTTTAAGAGGGTCAAGGCCTTACTCACCAAAGCCAACACCCCACCCCCACCCCCACCCCACTTCCGGAACCCAGGCTGTACTCACGTGTATGGGTACGTGTTTGGGCACGTGCGTGAAAGTGAACTGGAGCATCTCCCATCACAGCAGGTGAGTTTGGGAACCACAGGCCTCCCAGCACCTCTAGTCAGGACTGCAAGGACAGAAGGCCCGCCCGCTCTGCATGGCCCGCTCCCCTCCAAGCAGACCTGGAATTCCACCATGAAGCAGTGGGGACCAGGTTCGGCCTTTGACCAGGACGGGGTTCTAGAGACGTGTCTGGGAAGGAGCTTCAGCCTGGCTGAGTGTGGGCGGGAGCTGGGTCTGTCCCGCAGGTGCTGGACACGGGAGAGCAGCTCATGGTCCCCGTGGACGTCCTGGAAGTGGATAACGAGGGAGCTCTGTGGAAATTTCTCCTCTCGGGAGCCACGGCTGGGGCAGTGTCTCGCACCGGCACGGCCCCTCTGGACCGGGCCAAGGTGTACATGCAGGTGCGTGGGGAGCCCAGCCCTGGGGCCATGGGGGTGGGGATGGTCGGAGGTGGAGCTGATGGAGTTCAGGATGGGGGTGAGGGTGCAACCAGAAATTGGTCCGAGCGTGGGATTGGGACAGGGGTTGGAGTTAGAAGGGTCTGAATGGAGATGTGGTGGGGGTTGGAGTTGAAGACATTGAAAGGATGGTACCAGGAACAGGGATAGCGTTGGGGATGTGGTCTTTGGGTGGCTTTGAAGACAAAAGAGGACTGGAGAGGAGGTAAAGATGAAGGATGAGATGGGAATGTGGGCTGGCGTTGGGTTTGGGTCTGGGTTGTGCCGGAGAATTCTGGGACCAGCTAGGGAAGGTGTTGAAGAAGGAATGGGGATGGGAGGGGGTAGCGTAGGAGTGGGGCAGCTGGGGACAGGAGAGGGGTTGAGCTCCAAGCTGGGATGAAGATGGAGACGGGGTGGAGTGCTCCTCACAGGCGGGGGGGCCTCCCTATCCCCAGGTCTACTCCTCCAAGACGAATTTCATGAACCTGCTGGGAGGTCTCCGGAGCATGGTCCAGGAGGGGGGGTTCCGCTCCCTGTGGCGCGGCAACGGTATGAACGTACTCAAGATCGCCCCGGAGTACGCCATCAAGTTCTCCGTTTTCGAACAGGTAGGGGGATGGTCTGCTTTCCTCAGCCCCACCCTCAAGCCCTCACCCCTCCTGTACCCTCTGCCCCCCACTCAAAAAAAAGCCCAGATCCTTATCCATGACGCACTTTCACCCTCCAAGTCTGAGAGCTCTTCCCCGGGATGAGTGTCAGGAAGGCAGAAGGTTAACTATTCTCTCATGTTCCTCTCTCCTGTCGCAGTGTAAGAACTACTTCTGTGGAGTGCATGGGTCCCCACCCTTTCAGGAACGTCTCCTTGCTGGCTCCCTGGCTGTGGCCACTTCCCAGACGCTCATCAACCCCATGGAGGTAAGAGAATCTCTGCCCCGCAGAAGATGAAACAAATAAAGATGAGTTGGCACCTGCTGCTGCTGCTTCCTTCCCTCCCCCTCCTCCTCCGCCTTCTCCTCCTCTCCTTCATGTAAGATATGTATCAAACTTATTCTAGGTGGCTACCCAGGCACCTCAACCCTGTTTACTGACTGGGTCCTCTCCTTCCCCCCACCCTCCATGACCCGAGGTGCCACCATTGTAATTTGCTAAATTCCTGTATACATGTGGTTTCCTTCTGACCTTTCTTTTCGTTGTCTTGGTGTCTTTATGCAATACTATCTTTGATTTATTTTAATGAATAGACTTGATTTTGTAGAGCAGTTTTAAGCTTACAGAAAACTTGAGCAGAAAGTACAGCGTGTTCCCCTGCACCTCTCTGCATATGTACAAAGTTTCCACCGTTATTGAGCATTTGGGCAGTACATTTGTTACCACTGATGAGCCAATGTGGATACATGGTTATGAACTAAAGCCCAGAGCTGATATTAGGGTTCACATTTTGTGTTGTACATGCTGTGGATTTTGACAAACATGTGACATGTAGCCACCGCAATAGCATCACACAGAATTGTTTCACTGCCTTAAAAAGTTGCTGTATTCCATCTACTCACCTCTCCCTCCTTCCCCCGGTCCCTGGCCACCAATGATCATTTTACCGTCTATGTAGTTTTGCTTTCAGTCTTTAATTTCTGAGTCTTGATATTATGTCTATTTTCCATCCCTGCTCTTCCTTATCACATTTCTGGGCTATTCTCATTGTTTTTTTCCATTTAAACTTTAGAAGCAACCTGCCTCGTTTGGAATACAAGATCCTCTACTGGTATTTGTTTTTTTCCTGGGATGGTGTTCAATTCATACATAAGAAAGTCTCCTTTTTTGTCCCTTAATGGTCCTTTAAAGTTTTCTTTATATAATTCTTGCCCTTGTCTAATTGAGTTTCTTCTGAAGTGTTTTGGTTTTCAATTGCCACATAACAAAAGACCACACAGTGGCTTTTTTAAAAAAGAAATTTATTTTTAAATCAATTTTTATATATAGTAATTATCATTTGCAAACCTCAAACTTCCAAATTTATCCCTTCCCACCCCCTGTCTCCAGGTAATCATAAGATTGTTTACTGTCTGTGAGTCTGTTTCTGTTTTGTAGATGAGTTCATTATCAGTGGCTTAAAATGATACAGATTTATTATCATGGCTCATGGCTTCTGTGGGTCATGTTTGGGCACTGGCTAGCTGGATTCTCTGCTCATCATTTGATCAGGTAGAAATCAAGGTGTCGGCTGGGCTACTAACGAACCCACCTGAGGCTTGGGGCTCCTCTGCCAAACTCCCTGGTTGTTGGTGTGATTCAGTCCCTTACGGTTGTAGGACTGAGGTCCTTAGCTCCTGGAGACCACACTCTGCTCTCTGCCACAGGGTCCTCCCCACAACACTTTGCTTGTTTAAGACCAACTCCAGAGTGTTTCTGATGCTTCCAATCTTTCCAATGCCTTCTGTCTCTGTCAATCAACTCTCTTTGAAAGGACTCACCTGATTTGGTGAGGCCCACCCAGGACAATTTACCTGCAAAATATTTTCACATTTGTCATATCATGTAACCTGATCCAGAGTAGTGACAGCCCATCTCATAGCTCAAGGGTAGAAGGGAAGGGAAGGCCTTATACAGAGCATGCACAGCAGGGGGATGGGAAACTTGGGGACCATCTTAGAATTTTGCCTACCACACTTGGTGTGTCTTTTACAAGATTGTAGAGCTGCCAATATTTTTTAAGGTGTTTTTTTTTTTTTAATGGAGGTACTAGGGATTGAACCCAGGACCCTGTGCATGCTAAGCATGTGTTCTACCATTGAGCTATACCCCAACCTTGCTGAACTGCCAATATTTTGGTATTAGATTGTTTCATAAAAATGGCTTCTTTCGGGAAATTGGCAGATCTGGTAGCTGTCACAGACCACACTCGGCTCCTGACACTTCCCTCATCCTCTTGGGCTAAGCGCACACCCAGGTCAAGGGATCTGACGGGTCAGGGTTTGAACTCAGCTGTCCAAATTCTTGGGCAGGTCCCTCCTGTGTAGGTGGGGACAGTGGCCATGGTTGGGGGGGGGTCACTGAAAGGATGAAGTCAAATAAGCCGCCTCACTCCTCATCTCCCCAGGTGCTGAAGACGCGGCTGGCCCTGCGCCGGACCGGCCAGTACAAGGGGCTGCTGGACTGTGCCAGGCAGATCCTGGAGCAGGAGGGCACCCGTGCCCTTTACCGAGGTTATCTGCCCAACATGCTGGGCATCATCCCCTACGCCTGCACTGACCTGGCCGTCTACGAGGTGTGGGTCCTGCAGAGGGTGTGGCAGGTAGCCTGAACCCCAGCCTGGAGACAGCTTCCTCCCGGCCTTTTTTCCTTGCAGATGCTCAGGTGCTTCTGGCTGAAGTCGGGCAGGGACATGGAGGACCCTAGCGGCCTAGTCAGTCTGTCATCTGTGACACTGTCCACAACCTGTGGCCAGATGGCCAGCTACCCGCTGACTTTAGTGCGCACCAGGATGCAGGCCCAAGGTCAGCCTGGCTCTGGGGGCTACCTCGTGGGCCCCTCCCTGCCCTGCCTCCACTCTCTGAACTTTCGCATCTCCCAAAACTGACTCCCAAACTTGCCACATCTGATCCTGGCCACATGTGCTGAGCCCTGAACCCACTAGGACTTACACTCCCCCCACACCAGATCCCAGTCTTTAAATTAACCCTACATATGGCTAAAAGGAATGGCCATCTCCCAAATGACTCCCACAAACCTCTCTGAATGTGATCCAGGCCCCCCATACTGACCTCAAGACATTCCCCAAATGACTCCCAACTTCTTCAAATCAGACCCAGCCTTCAATTGGCTCTGAAAGTCAAAATAGTTCCTAAATTGGTCATATCTGATACTTAGACACCCCCAAATTCATAACCACTTCCCCCACTATCCTGGCAACTCCCTAAATGCAACTCCCCCCAGTGGACTCTCAGCCCCTAAACAAATCCTCACACATCCAAGCAGGTCCTCACCCCACCACCTTGAGCTTGAAAATGTCTCCAAATTACTCATCAGCACACTCTCCAAGTCTAGCAGATCTTAGAAATTTAAATGTTTTCTAAGATGTTCCCCAAAACAAATCCTGAAAATTCCTGCCCCTCACTCTCCCAAACTGACCAATTTCCTCAAAAAATCTTCCAAACTGCTTTCCAGCTAACACGCAGACCCCCTGCTCCTGGCTTCACTTCCCACCCCTCAGCATTCCAGTCCCCCCCCCCCACTCCCTTCAGGAGGCCAAGTCATCTCTGACCCAGGCTCTGAGTTTGCCCATCCTTGCAGACACTGTGGAGGGCTCGAACCCCACCATGCGTGGAGTCTTCCGGCGGATCCTGGCCCAGCAGGGCTGGCCGGGGCTGTACCGAGGCATGACCCCCACACTACTGAAGGTGTTGCCGGCAGGTGGCATCAGCTACATGGTGTACGAAGCCATGAAGAAGACCCTGGGCATATAAGCAGTGAGCTAGGTGACACACCCTGGGCAGAAATGGACACTGGGAGGATCCAGTGTCCCCTGACCCCAAAGAGCCCTCCACGCTCAGGACCCAGGGCAGCTTTTGTCAGGAGAAGCAGGCTGGGGGCCTGGATTAGAAGATTCCTGGAGCCTCCTCCCCAGGGTGCAGCCTGGGACTAGTTTGGACTCCAGTTTGGCTGTTGTGACTTATCCTGGTTTCAGGGCAAAAGGGTGAATGTGGAGACAACCCAGGAATAAAGAGATGGTTTCCTACTGGATGTGTCTACCTGGGTTCAGGAGGTCAAAGGGGACCTAGATTCCTGGGTCCAAGAGAGGAGCTGGTTATCTGGAATCCCTGGGTCCAGGAGATAAGTTAGGGACCTTGAATCCTTGGTTCCAGGAGGTGAGTTCGGGACGTGGAATCCTGTGTCTAGAATGGGGCTGGGGGCCAGTATCAGACCCAGTCCTCAAATGCCTCCAAAAGTCAAAATGGTTCCTAAATTCGCCAAATCTGACACTTAGACATCCCAAAACTCATGAGCACTTCCCTCACTATCCTGGGAACTCCCCAAATGTGACTCCTCCAAATGGACTCGCCCCTAAACAAATCTACAGGGTAAGCTGGGAACCTGGAATATGCTGGGTCTAAGAGGGAGCTGGGTGATTCAGATATCTGGGTCTGAGAGGAGCTAGGTATATGGGATCCTTGAATCTCGAATCCCAGCTGGGTATCTGGGACCCCTGGGTCCTGGAGCTGGGGATGGGTACCTTGGGCCGGCACCTCAGTCCTGAATGTGAATTGGAAGCCTGCATGATGCCTGGGTCCAGGGGGGAAGCTGAGGGCCT
Organism: Camelus bactrianus; assembly: GCF_048773025.1. Taxonomy (NCBI): domain Eukaryota; kingdom Metazoa; phylum Chordata; class Mammalia; order Artiodactyla; family Camelidae; genus Camelus; species Camelus bactrianus. The sequence goes on from NC_133560.1 coordinate 27,645,443, forward strand.
AGGATCAGAGATTGGGGGTTGTATCCAAGGACCTTACGTGAAGCGGGTGTGGGATGTAGAATTAGAGGCTGGGATCTCTCAGTCCTAGGAGGAAAGCAAAGGCCCCAGACCCTTGAGTTCAGGAGGGGAGCTGGTACCATGAGTCCTGGAAGAGAAGTGGAGGCTCTAGATCCCCTGGTGACAGAGGAGAGGGGGTACAGCGAATCCCTGAGTTTCCTCTTGCTCTAAAGCCACCCCGCCCCCGGAAGCACCCGTCTCCAAAGCCTCAAGCAGGCCACGTGCCTGGCCTACCCAGCCAGGCTCCTGGGGCGCTAACCCAGACATCAGGCCTGAATTCCGGCAGCCGGTCGCCAATGCCCACGTCGGCTGCCATTCACCACAGCTCCCGCTAATCCCCTCTCGCTGTCTGGCGACCGTATCCGCCCCAATGCAGCTGCGCTTCCACTGGCTCCCACCAAAACTGGGCGCCTCTATTTTCTCCACTGCCATTTGTCCGAAGTGGTGTCAGTCACCTTACACCCGCCCCTGCCGCTCAGCCATTGGCTTAGAAGACAGGTCTAGAAAAGGATTCCGGTTAGTAAGGAAACCAATCCAGGCCAAACGTAAGCGCCTCACACAGAGCTCGTCAGAGATTGGATTAAATTGACTGCCGATCTCTACAAGAACCGCCTTCCGCGTGCACTCATTGGCTGGTGTACCCGACTATCTCACCCGGCTCCTGCCCAGCCCGTTCAAAGAGGCCTGTCGCCAGTACCTCCTTCCTGTACACTTGATGCTTCGGAGCCGTCAATCCGGTTCTGAAGCCGCCCCGCGATTCTGAAAGTCCTGCTTCATTGGGCCTCTGGGCTTCCCGGATCGCCTCGATTTACCCGCCCAGCGCTAGCAGCCCGCAGCCCATTGCCTCCGAGAGCTGTCGATCTCGCAGCGCCTCCCGCCCACTGCCTCTCACAGCACTCCGATTGGCCGCTCGCCTCCAGGGCCCACGATTGGTGTCCAGGGAGCGGCGGCCGCCTCCCATTGGCCCGACAGCGCCGTCCGTCAAGCCGGCGTCGGGAGGGGGCGACCCTCCCCCCCTCGTCGTCTTCCCAGCCTCTGGGTTCCCAGAGTGCTCCGCGGCCGTGTGGAGCGAGGCCTTGTTCCCGCGTTGAGCAGCCGCTGCTGCCTCCTCCTCCTCAGCTTCAGCCTCCGCGCCAGGCCCGGCCTCGCCGCGCCATGTCAGACTACAGCACCGGAGGACCCCCGCCCGGACCGCCGCCACCCGCCGGCGGGGGCGGGGGGTCCGGAGGAGCCGGGGGCGCCGGGGGAGGCCCTCCGCCGGGCCCGCCGGGCGCGGGGGACCGGGGCGGCGGCGGCCCTGGCGGCGGCGGCCCGGGCGGGGGGTCGGCCGGGGGCCCTTCGCAACCACCCGGCGGGGGCGGTCCGGGAATCCGCAAGGACGCCTTCGCTGACGCCGTGCAGCGGGCCCGCCAGGTGAGGAGGCCGCGGGCCTGAGGGGCGCGCGCGCGGGCGGGGGAGGGGGCGGGGTCACGTGCGCGCGCGCGGGGTCGCGGTGGGGGGGCCGGGGCCGCCGCGGGTCACGTGAGGCCGTAGGCGGGGGCTTGGGCCTCCCCAGAAGCCTCAAGTGGGGCCCCCCTGGGGTGACCCCCTGCAGGGGGGTCGTCCGGGGGTGTCACCTGGAGCAGCCCCTGGATGTGCAGGGGCTCTGGACTGCCGGAACTCATTTTGGGAATCCCAGCCATTAGGACGCGCCCCACACTTGGAAGCAGGGGGTCCGCCTTCCCGGGGAGAAGGTCTTGCTGTGCTCCCACCTCCCCAGCAGGGCAGAGAGCCCTCTCTGCCCTCATCCCAGTCCCATTTCCGCCTGCTTGCTGCCCAGGAAGGAGGGATAGTGGGAGAAAGTAAAGTCCTTTCTCTTGAGGCTGGAAAGTGGAAAGGGGACCCTTCGGCGGCTAGAGAGTGGCCAAGCACTTAGGTGAAATGGGGAGGGTGGGCATAGGGGCTGGCTCTTTTTGTTGCTACTGACGGCTTGAAAGTGTGGTCTGTCTCTTTCTAGGAAAGAGGGAAAGGGTTCCACCACTGGGTTTTGAGGCAGGATGACTCCATAGAGGTGTCACATGCTGGTCTGACTGACCTCCCCAGCTCCATTCGCGGCCTCTCCGCGGCCTGAAGGGAGGAGGCGGATAGAAAGCCAGAACTTTGCTGCCCTTTGGGGAAGCCCACCCATCTCAGGCCATTGAGCGCTTTCTTAGGGTTGTCCTGATGCCTCCAGGGCCGGGTGGGAGGTCCCTGTTAGGTGAACGCCCTGTTCCCTGCCAAGTGTGCTGTGTGGCTTTCACCTCTGGGGTAAGGGTAGGACTCTGGTGTGCACTTGATGGGGTCCCCCCCCAACTGTCTTGATTGAGAAGCAGTTACAGTTGGGAGAGTTGATGTTGTCTGTTGGGGACGGATAAGACCCCATCTGGGCATCCCGAGAGCTTTGCCTCAGACTGTTCAAAGAAAAAGTTTAGGAAGGAAGATCTCAGTTCATGGTTTGTGTTTCCTCGGAAAACTTGTGATAATCTCCCCATCAGACTCTGGGTCTTAAACTTGTTGGAGTGAGGTTTATTTGAAGTTACTCTTCCTGTGTCTGAAATGTAACGTGTTTGAAAAGACCTTTTGTTTTGGTCAGATGAAGGTTTCAGGTGCCTTGAAGCAAAAACTTTCCTAAGATTTGTTCAACAAATGCAAAGGTTTTCAAGGTGAGGGAGGTACAGGCAAGTTGTGCTCCACAGCATCCCAGAAGAATGGGGCACTTGAACCAGGAAGTGTCTGAAAGTTCTTTCTGGTGGAGATGACCTGAAGACCCTCCCTGGCACCTGAACTTCTTCCTTTCACCCCTAGGACAAGTCAGTGTGGATTACAGTCTGGCCACAAACAATTTAGGCACAAATCCCATCAAAAAAAGGAGTTTTGGAATTTCTGAACAACTCTTGAACTCTGAGGCCTTAGGTGAAGACTTCTTTTAGAATGTCTTAACCAACAGGCTCTTCCCTAAATCAGGGGGAAGCGACTCCCAGGCCAGAGAGAAAGACCTGTTGGGTTTTTATGAACCAGAGAAGTGAGAGGTCGATTTGGACACTGTGGAGGGTAGTTTTGGGTGGTAATTCTCATTTGCTTACCCCTTTATTTCTAGATTGCAGCTAAAATTGGGGGCGATGCTGCTACAACGGTGAATAACAGCACTCCTGATTTTGGTTTTGGGGGCCAAAAGAGGCAGTTGGAAGATGGAGGTAACTACCTGCTGAAAGGGCCAAGGAGCCGAGAGTAAAGTGCCTTTGCTTGAATGTGGTTCAGAGTTGGGGGGGGGTGCTGCCATTTGGTCTTTTAAAACCTCAGCAGTCCCAGCTTTGTTCATTCTTTTTGTTCGGCCTGTCGCCCTGAGGTATCAGGTGGCTGAGAGGAGGGCAGGTTGATCGTGACCAGGTCCAAGTTGTAAGTTCTCAAGATTGTTACTCCAGTGAGATGCTGGCAGCTGTACTGAGGCTCCACATGAGTACAGTTTAGCTGCCGTAGGGCATGCAGTGTTACCCAGCGCATTCAGAATGCTCAACCTGGTCATTAGCCTGACTTCCCCAAGTCAGGTTTGGTCCTGAGCTGGAAGGACTCAGGGCCACCATCATTTTCCCCCTGTTACAAAGGGGTTTTTATTCCTGAGTACTAGTGGTGGGTTTGATGAAGTCTGGTCCCCTCTGGGGTTGATCTCTGCTACTCTCTGGCCTTGGTCCTGGTGTGGGGGGTGGGGAGCAAGAGGGTTGTTTGCCGGGACAGGAGGCACCAGCATCTGATTTGAGGCAGCTGCGGGTGGGTGGGTGCTGCATCTGACGTCCTCTTTCTTTTCACAGACCAACCAGAGAGCAAAAAACTGGCTTCCCAGGGAGACTGTAAGTGCATTGGGTGACACAGGCTGAGGGCGACTTCAGGGTCTTAGGAGGGTGTAGCTGTCAGGAGCTGGCAGTACTGAGCAGACAGCACCTCTCCTTTATGGAGGTTCTTGGTGTTTGTCATTTGGGGTCCATGAGCTTTAGAGATCCCAACAGTTGGAAACTGAGGCAGAAATCTCAGCGCGTGTGCTGTCATGAGGCGGGCTCCGTCGCGCTCAGGAAGGCTCAGAAGCACCATGAGGGGTGCTAGGTGCCCCTTGTGCAGGCAGGAGCGCCTGGGGCCGGCAGTGTTCGGGGTCCCAAAGAAGAGCCAGGCCAATCTCTCCTTTGGATTTTCTCTCTGCAGCCATCAGTTCTCAGCTGGGCCCCATCCATCCTCCCCCCAGGTAAGTTGTGATTTGGAGAACATGTTGTTTCCTCGCTGTCTCTGGCCTTTCTTATGGACTTGAGGGAGAGCTCTGTCTGAGGACCACGTCGTTTAGGGCTTTTTCTCCATTGCTGGTCGACCAGGAAGAGGCCTGAAAGGCAGAGGAGTTTCATCTGTTCTTTGTACTCTCCTGTCTGTAGGGAGGACAGGGTTGTGGCTGCTAGCTGTAACGAGAACAGGTGGTCTCTGCACCCTCTTGCTTCTTCTGTTGGAGTGGGGATGCTCAGAAGCACAGGCACCCCTCCTAGAGGAGGCCGTGGACGGGCCTCAGCTTTCTCATCCATCTTATGCGGATGCTTGTGCCCTGAGAGTTGGTGGGGCCCAGAAAGCGGGACAGTGGGTCTTGCCTACCTTTTTGCCCCAAAATGACTTTGGTGAATCTGATGTAGGATCTTTTGTGAAGGACCAGATTGTTTCTTCCCCCCCATCCCCCAAAATTGGGTGAAGTTTTGTTAAATGCAGTAAAAACAACTTACTAGGAAAAATGAAATGAGAAAGATACAAAACCAGTTTTGTTTTAATTAAAATCAACAGATGTCAGGTGACACGGTCAGATTGCTGTGAGTGTCCAGGTTCTCGCTCTCGCCTTAAGCCAGTGGGGCAGCACTGGTCCAGGGCATCACACTGCCGCAGACCAAGCCTCTCGTGGCCCTGATGGGGAGACTGAGGCCTTGAGAGGTTCATTGATTGGCTGCAGGGTGAGGGAGCTCCCGTGCTGCTGTTAGACTCTACTTTGGCCTGTTGGGTCTTGGTCCCCATGTCATAGGAAGCAGGGTCAGAGGCTAGAAGCATCAAGGGCCCCCTAGGGCAGAGCCTGTGGTGGCTTTGAGGGGTGTTTCTCCAGGAGGCCCTCTGGCTCTTCCATCCCCTCTCCACTTCTTTCCTCCTTGAAACTGACTTTCATTGTCTCTTTGCAGGACTTCAATGACAGAAGAGTACAGGGTCCCTGACGGCATGGTGGGACTAAGTGAGTGTGGGTCGCCGTGGTCAGGGATACCCGCTATCCCCGCCTTGGGGCAGTCTCCCGGGAACCCCAGCCAGCCCAAAGACCTTTGGTCTGATAGAGCCCGTTTCATGCTCTCTCTCACCCATCCTCTCTTGGCAGGGAGGATGGTGGGGCTCTCAGCAGGGCTAGGAACCCCCTTCACACAGTCTTCTCAGCACCAGGCCCCCCTCATCACACTGTTTCTCTTTTTTTCTTTACCTAGTCATTGGCAGAGGAGGCGAACAGATTAACAAAATACAGCAGGATTCAGGCTGCAAAGTGCAGATCTCTCCAGGTATGAGAGCAGATCCCGGGCGGGGTGCGGCTCTTGGCCCTCTTCTTTATTAATCCCTTGAGCGCGTGGTTGGTGGAAGTGGAGTGGGCCGGTGTTGACTGAGCCCTGAGTCCGCTGTATGCACGGGCCCAGTGCAGTATCTCAGCTAGCACAGTGCCCCAAGGTGTAGCCGCAATTCTTGTTTTCTTCCTTTTTAGGATGGGGGGCGGGGGCTGCGGTGCAAGACCTAGCTTTGAGGACTTGGAGCCTCACTCCAGACCAAGCTCTGAACCATTAGGTTAAGTTGCAGCCTGAACTAAACTGGTGGGAAATACGCGGGGATGTGTGAGGCAGAGAAGCTTGTTTAAAAATAACAGTTTTGAGGTCGGATCTGGGTGCAGATCCAGTTCTGCGTGCTCTTGGGCAAGTGCCTGCTCTGCCCGGGTCCCTGAGCGCTTGCCCTGATGCGGGAAGCTCGTTGACTGGAAGGTACCCCTGTGATTGTCAGTGGTGATGGAAGGAGCAGATTTTAGAGCTTCTGGAATCTAACTCTCCTTCCACTTCATCCTTTTCCCTGAAAGTTCTGTCTCCCTTACTGGACTTTAAGCTTCTGGATTTTGGCCTTACATAGAGTAGTCTCTCAGGTGTTTGGGGAGATAAACTGATGTCAGGCTGCTGGATGGTGGCAGAAGTAGTCGTTGATTGTTCTGGAAGTCTCTTCATCTCTGTGGAAGGTCCTCCTAGTGGCCACCGCACACCCAGGGAGGCATTAACCCTTTCTTCTCTCCTTTCCAGACAGTGGCGGTCTGCCCGAGCGCAGTGTGTCCTTGACAGGAGCCCCAGAATCTGTCCAGTAAGTCCCCAGCTGGGCCTGTCATTGCAGTGGGAGGAGCAGGCAGAAGCCTTCGGTACCCCTTTGAAGGTGGCAGTGACTCCCGCACCATGTTCCTCCACCTCTGCCCTCTCCAGGGAACTGTATTGGCAGTGACTTCTCTGACTCATGAGGCCTGGGGGACATGAGCCTGAATAGCCCCAGGGATCAGACCCCTTTCTGGTAGTCTCACCAGAGTGCTTGTTGGAGTCACCTTTCCTGGGACCCAGGTCGGGCTGCCGGGCCAGTACTCCCCCGAGTGACAGCGCCCCGTTCTGCCCCTTCCCAGGAAGGCAAAGATGATGCTGGATGACATCGTCTCTCGGGGTCGTGGGGGCCCCCCAGGACAGTTCCATGACAATGCCAATGGGGGCCAGAACGGCACGGTGCAGGAGATCATGATCCCCGCAGGGAAGGCTGGCCTGGTCATCGGCAAAGGCGGGGAGACGATTAAGCAGCTGCAGGTGAGGGGGTGGGACAGAGGCTCCTTCCATCACAAGACAGCTTCCTGGGTCTGCGCGTCTGCACACCACCACCCCCAACTGCTTTACCGGAGTCCTTTATCCTTTTGGATCATGCCCACCCCCCACCCCCAATGCCTTAGAAAGTCCTTTGAAAGCTTAGCTCTGACTATCAATCTTGGTTGTAAAGGAACGAGCTGGAGTGAAGATGATTTTAATCCAAGATGGTTCCCAGAACACGAATGTGGACAAACCACTCCGGATCATCGGAGATCCTTACAAAGTGCAGGTGAGCGCACCCCGGGGGTGGGGGGTTCTGGGAAAGAGAGCGGGCAGGCGGGTGGCAGGTTTGTAGGCAGGGGGCAGGTTTCCAGAAACACTGGCTTTGAGGCCAGCCCCCGACTCGTGTTCTCATGCTGACCTCTACCTCTCAACTGTTTGTACATGAGCAGGTGGCCTGAACTCTGATCTTCCATTTTCTTCTCTGAAAAATGGGGTGCTCACCATGCCTGTCTCTCAGGGCAGCAGATAAAGAGCTTGGCATACGTGTGTCGGTCCATAGCTTAGACCAGTGACCCCTGGGGATATGGGAGGCTAGGGCGACAGTGCTTGTGTGTGCACCATGCCTCGTGTGTTTGCAGCAAGCCTGCGAGATGGTGATGGACATCCTTCGGGAGCGTGACCAGGGTGGCTTTGGGGACCGGAATGAGTATGGATCTCGGATCGGTGGGGGCATCGATGTGAGTGCGGGCCTCCCGAGGTGGATGGAGGTTGGCTCATGGGCAGCGGAGGGCAGCAGATGGTGAACACGGAACTCAGCTGACACTCCTGTGTCCCGCTCTCCCCCAGGTGCCAGTGCCCCGGCATTCTGTGGGCGTGGTCATCGGCCGGAGTGGAGAGATGATCAAGAAGATCCAGAACGATGCTGGCGTGCGGATCCAGTTTAAGCAAGGTCAGGGCCAGCCCAGGTTTCCACCAGGCATTGGGTTGCGTTGCCCGGTCCTGTCCTGTGAGGAGCACTCTTGGGGTCCACTCTGGGCAGCTTGGCACCAGGGTCAGCCTGTTGAGCCTCTGTGTGGTGCCTTACTACTCCCAGACCAGCAGGATGTGCCTTGGCTCCTGCGCCCTCCATGGGACAGCCACGGGGGAAAGCAGGCAATGGGCACACTTTCCAAATCCACGGTGGGTGTGTTTCCCTCTCCCCCAGCAAAGGGCCAGGGTGGCCTGGGCCCCCAGCTGGATTGGAGGTTGTAGCCCCAGCTCTGGGCTCCTGCCAGGCCTCAGTGAGCGTGTCTGAACAGCAGGTCTGTGGGCTGGAGGGACCCCTCTGTGCTTTCCAGACATTTGTTAACTGTTTTTAGTTGTGTAACGTGCATCCCTTAGGTCTAGGGGTACCAAGTGCAGGAAGTAGTCTCAGCCGCCAGCCCGCCTTAGCTGGTTGGTTTCCTTCTCTGGGATTGTGGGCCTGCCAGCCTCCTTCCTGGCTCCTGAATACTGGGAGAGTGGCGAGCAGCACTTCGAGTCTGAAATATTCCCGACGTGTGGCTTGGCCCAGTGTCTCCCGGAGGTGGTGTTGCGGGATTGGAGTTGAGCTTCTCTTGTAACCCCGTGTCTGCTCTCTGGGCACTGCCTCAGATGACGGGACGGGTCCCGAGAAGATCGCTCACATAATGGGGCCCCCAGACCGGTGTGAGCACGCAGCACGGATCATCAATGATCTCCTCCAGAGCCTCAGGGTAGGTGGTGTGGGTGTGCCGAGAAGCTGGTAGGGGTGGAGGGGCCGGGCTGGCTTCCTATGTTTACCCTCTGTCTCCTCCCTCCCTTGCAGAGCGGTCCCCCAGGCCCTCCGGGGGGTCCTGGCATGCCCCCAGGGGGCCGAGGTCGAGGAAGGGGCCAAGGCAACTGGGGGCCTCCAGGTGGGGAGATGACCTTCTCCATCCCCACTCACAAGTGCGGGCTGGTCATCGGCAGAGGTGAGTAGGTCCCTCCGTGGGCTCCATCCCTCACCGGCTCTCCTCCCGCCTGCCCTTCACTGCCTGTGGCTCCCACACAGGTGGCGAGAACGTGAAAGCCATAAACCAGCAAACAGGCGCCTTCGTGGAGATCTCTCGGCAGCTGCCACCCAATGGGGACCCCAACTTCAAACTGTTCATCATCCGGGGTTCACCCCAGCAGATTGACCATGCCAAACAGCTCATCGAGGAGAAGATTGAGGTGGGCTCAGAGGGGTTCTGGGAGCCTGGGCCCAGCTCCTGTCTCGCACCCCGCTGACCTCGTCTGGTTCTCCTTCCACCAGGGTCCCCTCTGCCCAGTAGGACCAGGCCCAGGGGGACCAGGCCCTGCCGGCCCCATGGGGCCCTTCAACCCCGGGCCCTTCAATCAGGGGCCACCCGGAGCTCCCCCTCAGTGAGTATGCCTGCCAGCTCCCAGGGATTTGGGACGAGGAGGGTCACTGTGCTGGCAAGAAGAGCAGTAGTCCCAATTTGTCACCACCAAGAGGTCCACCCCACCTTGTAGAAGTGCAAACACATCCAATCCTGCCCCGTTTTATACACACCATTTTCTTTTCTTTTTAGTTTTTTTTGGTGGTGGGAGGTAATTGGGTTTATTTATTTTTATTATATTTTTGTTTCTGGAGGAGATAATGGCAGTTGAACCCAGGACCTCGTGTGTGCTAAGCATGCACTCTACCACTTGAGCTGTACCCTCCCCCTGGGCACCCTTTTCAGAGGATGCTCTAGATGTTGACCCTGGTCTCCTCCCCGTGTGTGAATCTCTGCATGTTGCCTTTGGGGGAATTTTGCGTCCTTGGGCCCACGCAGCTTGTGTGTGTCTTCTGCGTGGTTCATCTCACACCTTTCCCTGGGCCTGGAACCCGCCGCTCCGCACAGGTGCTGGTCTGGGCCTGCTTCCCACCTGCAGCCGTCCACTGCGCGGTTCAGTGTTCCCATTTCTCATCCTGCAGTGCCGGAGGCCCCCCTCCTCACCAGTACCCACCCCAGGGCTGGGGCAATACCTACCCCCAGTGGCAACCGCCTGCTCCTCATGACCCGAGTAAGTAAAGCCCTTACCAGGGGAGTGGGGAGGACCGGCCTCCTGTGCTGCGCCTCAGGCCACAAGCCCTCTTCCCACAGATAAAGCTGCAGCTGCCGCCGCAGACCCCAACGCCGCCTGGGCCGCCTACTACTCACACTACTACCAGCAGCCCCCGGGCCCTGTGCCCGGCCCAGCACCGGCCCCCGCGGCCCCGCCTGCCCAGGGTGAGCCCCCGCAGCCCCCACCTGCCGGCCAGTCGGACTACACTAAGGCCTGGGAAGAGTATTACAAAAAGATTGGTGAGTGCATGGGCCGCCGCAGGGGCTCGGGTCAGCCAGGGGGGCGGGCTGGCAGTCGGCCGGCCTGTCCCCGCGCTGCCCGCTGACCTCTGCGCACCTCACAGGCCAGCAGCCCCAGCAGCCTGGAGCGCCCCCGCAGCAGGACTACACGAAGGCCTGGGAGGAGTACTACAAGAAGCAGGGTGAGTCGTGGGGCCGCGGGGGGCAGAGCCAGGCGCGGCCTCACAGCAGCCACACTCACCCACCCTCTGCCCCCTCACAGCTCAAGTGGCCACCGGAGGGGGTCCGGGAGCACCCCCAGGCTCCCAGCCAGACTACAGCGCCGCCTGGGCTGAATATTACAGACAGCAAGCCGCTTACTACGGACAGACTCCAGGTCCTGGTGGCCCCCAGCCTCCACCCACACAGCAGGGACAGCAGCAGGCAAGTGGGAATTGCCACCCTCCTCCTCCTCCTTTTTCCTTCCAACCCCCGGCTACCGTCCATCCTGCCTTAGTGGGTAGCGCCGGAAATCCCTTCCCCTGCGGGGTGTGTCCTTGATGCCTGCAGCAGGGCCGTGTGGCCAGAGGTCTCCGGGAGTCCCCACGAGCTGGGGGAAGTGTGCGCTGGGTCCAGAGGTTAAACGAAGAGGCCTCCCTCCGCCGGCCTGCTTGTTCCTGTGTAACGCTGTCGTGACGCTGGGGGAGAGCTCGAAACAAATAAAGGAGGAACTGTTGAACTGGTGGGTAGTCCTGGGGGGGAAGGCCGTCCGCTCAGACGTTGGTCGCCATCCTGGCTGCTAACTCTCTCACTCAAAATCTGGCCACTAGGGAAGAAAACATATTTTTTCTCCTGTCTGCATTACTTTTATGGGTTTTGTTCTTTTTATTCTTTTATTTTTAAACCCACGATCTTTCCCTGCGCGTCCACGTGACTGTGTGTGCTGCAGGTGGCCCGGCGCGGGCCGGCTGTGGCTCGGGCAGGGACGCGGGGAGCCTTCCGAGGGCCCGGCCCTCCCGCTCCGCCTGGGCTTGGCCTCCTCTGCTCCGGCGCCCGCCTCCGTGTCCTGGTCTTGTCTGTGAAGTGGGCATGACGATCGCTGCCACCTTCCAACCTACCTCACAGGGGTGTTGTGGGGACACCGTGGTCTCTGATTGTTGATGTTGTGATGTGCCGGAGCCGCCGCCTTTCTGGAGACAGAGGGCCCCCCCCCCCCCCCGACCCTGAGCGCTTCTCCCTGCCCACACCCCCGCCCACCTCCCTCCCTCTCTCTCTTTCTCTCTCTCCCCTCATCCCTCCCCTCTCTCTCTGCGGCCCATGCTGCTGCTCCTCGCCTCTGTGTCACTCTCTCCTCCATCAAGGAGCCAGTCTGACTTCAGCCAAGTCCCTGGAGCACTGATTAGACAGCTACAAACACACCCCTCCAGCCTGCGCTCGCCACAGGCCGGCTCGGGAGAGGGGCTTCCTGGCCCCTCCTGGCCACTGCCCCCCGCCCTCCCCGTAGTGACCAATTCCTATCTCTTCCCTCTCCGCAGGCTCAATGAACGAATGAATGTGAACCTCTTCATCTGTGAAAATCTTTTATTATTTTTTTTCCATTTTGTTCTGTTTGGGGGCTTTTCTTTTTTTTGGTTTGTTTTTTTTTCCGTTTGTTTGTTGAGAGAGCGAGGGCTGCCAAGGGGGTGCCTGGGGAGCCCTCACTGGGAGCGGCCCGAGGCCGCGGCGCGGGCAGTGCCGGCCTCTCGCTCTCTCGCTCATTCTGTGTCTCACATGCATTTTTTCTTTCAAAATTGGGATCCTTCATGTTGAGCCAGCCATAGAAGATAGCGAGAACTAAATCTCTGCAAAAAGTTAAAAAAAAAAATTAAAAAAAATAAAAAGCAAAGCAAAACTTATAAAATTATATATATATATAAAAATCTCTATTTCCCCCCCCACCTTCCTGAAACTGCCTCTTTCAGGAGAAAGCAATTCATTCACTCCCTACTACCACCCTTGGCCCTCTTCATGTTTTTAAAATAAACTTCTAAAAAGGAAAAAAAAAGTCACTCTTGCTATTTCTTTTTTTTAGTTAGAGTTGGAACATTCCTTGGACCAGGTATTGATATTGCAGGAAAAGGTGCCCCCCCGCCCCACGCCAGGCAGCCCCTCGGCCTCTCTGCTCCTCCTCTCGCTCCTCCTTCTGCCCCAGCTCAGCTCCCCCCGGCCCTCCCCCCTCCCCAGGACTGGTCTGTCGTGTTTCATCTATTCAAGGGGACATTGAAACTGAACACAAATGGAAAACAAAACAAAAAATTGTATGGCAGTTTTTACTTTTTATCGCTCGTTTTTAACTTCACAAATAAATGATAACAAAACCTGCCCGTGTCTGCTGGGTGCCGTCTCTCTCCCCATAGAGGTTTGAAGCAGATGTTTGTTCTTTATAGATGTTGTAAACGCCTGATAACGGTGATTGGAAATTACAAGCTTTGTGTTGTGTTGGTTTTTTTTTTTTTTTTTTTTTTTAAGAAAACGGAATTATAAGAGAAAATAGTTTTCTGCAGGCGCATTGTGCTTTCCTAACTCCCCCCATCCCTTTTTTTGGTTAAATAAAGTGCTTTTTGTCTAAAACTGCGTGCTGGCCGCAGTTGTGTTGGTAGAGGAAACGAGTTGAAGAGGAACAAGGCTTGGCCAATGAGAGTAGGGTGTGGGCCCCCCCGGACTTCACCCGTCTGGTCATGCCTTGCAGGAAGGGAGAAGCAGGCTGAGCCCCTGAGGTGCAGTCCTCCCCCAGTGTTTCTCCTGGGAACTTGGGGAGCAAGGCACCCAGGAGGGTCCCTGGGGACAGGTGTTCCCATGGCTACAGCTTGCCACCATGCAAACCCACAGCCATGCCTCACGGGAGTCAGCCTGGCCTTGATATGCACCTAGCTGTGTCCTCTTTTGCTAGTGAGCCCTGAGGTGCAAACCCGGCCTGTTCAAGGAGACAGTGTCCATTCCAGTGGTTGGTGGCAGCCCAGGGATGAGGACAGGAGACGGGAGAGTGAACTGAGGGGCCACCTGAGCTGCCTGGCCCGGGGGGGAACATCTGGAGGCACGCTGTGTGGCTGCATTGATCCTTTGGCATTTATGGTTGAATTCCGGCACTTAAAGGTCAGGTTTCACAGTCAGAATCGGGATGCCTGGGCCCACAGGCCTGAGTGGGGCAGCACCAGGCAGGAGCGGCAACAGCTGCAGCCGCGAGGTGGGCTGCACAGCCCTGCGGCCTTCCAGATTGGTCAGCGGCAGCTCTCAGTCAGCCCACCTGGGCAGCAGGCTTGGGTCACGTGGGCAGTCAGCCTAGACTGGAACCCTGGGGACCCCCTCCCTAGGCGTCTCACCTCAGGCAGTGCACCCCCTCTGAGCTGTGTGCAGGTCCCAGGGGGAGGGGAAAGTTGGCCCCCAGCCCTCTCCCACCTCACTGCAGACTTTCGATGACAGAGCAGCACTTGACAAAAATGTCTTCTGGAGCTGCCTCTGCCAGGATCTAGAGGAGGGGGAGCAAAAGCGGTCAGCTCTAAGTGTAGCAGGGTCACTGCCCTCCACCACTGCCCCTCCCTGCCCAACGAGGGGGAGACAGGTTCGCAGGCCTGTGGATTGAGTGGTCAGGGGTGGAGAGGTGCAGCCCCCGGACCACGCAGGCGAGGGATGAGGGAAATGGGTGAGGAGGGCTGCCGGGCAGTGTGATGCGTTACTAGCGGCTGGGCGCTCAGCTGCACAGACTGCGGAGATCCTGTCCCTCGGAATAGGCCGCAGGACCAGGGTTGTGCCAGGCTGGCCCACTGCCTTCCCCTCCCATCCTCCATGGTCGGGGCTAGTTCCTCTCGTGCCCCCTCTTAGGTTCAGTTGGGGGAGGGGAGCAGGAGTGACACCAAAGTTCTCGACCTTCACAGCAACGCAAGTACAAGAATTGCATGGGTCACTTTAAAGAACTAAGATATTCCTACTTTCTACTTTAAGAACACACGTGGTTGGATTTGAGGTGAGCTGTGGTTGACCAGTTGTCATAATCTTACATTTCCTAGATACATTCTGAAATGTATTTAATTATGCAGTTTTGGAGCCATTCTGTTTAGACCTTAAGTGTCATAGCTGGGAGGCCCAAACCCATTCTGCCGAGTGGAAGAAATGGAACCCCTCCTCATCCATGTTGGGGAAACCAAGGCCCAGAGGGGTCTGGGCCCCGGGGTGACAGCATAACCCCTGTGCTCTGTAAGCTGGACTTGCTTCCCTAGGGGGCCACGAGAGTGAGCGGCAAGCAGGGAGTACCTATGTTTCGGAGCAGGTTCTTCTGCTGGTAGAAGGTCAAGATGGGCTCGCACAGGGTGTAGTGCGTCTCCAGGCGCTGGCAGATGGCCGACTCGCAGTCGTCAGCACGGCGCTCCACCTGGCCCCGGTGCAGAGCTCTCTGGACCATCGTCTCCATGGAGCAGTCAAACACGATGACGATATTGGGGGCCCGGCCCACCTAGGCAGCCGTGGAAGGGGCTGGGTGAGGAAGAGGCTGGGTGCAGCAACCCTCTTGCCACCCCGAGAGGACAGAAATCTGGGATGGTGCCGCCCGGTAAGGAAGAACCAAGCCCCCTGGGTCCATTTTACTTTTTCATTTCCAAGTTTGCATTTTCTGTGTTCATGTTTTGGACAGGTAGGACACTGGTGGAGCTCATAAACCAAACAGCAGAACAGCAGCAGTGGGGAAGAGTGAAGGGACTCCTCGCTGTCCCCAGCCACCCAGTTTCACCCTCCCTGGAGGCAACTTAAGTTATCTGTTTCTTGTGTCTCCTTCCAGCACTATTTTAGGCATATACTGTACTGGGCAAATCTGGTTCTGATGGTCTTTTTCCTCCTTTTTTATACAAATGGTGAAGACACTGATTTGCCTTTGACTTTATTCACTTAGCATATAGCTGGAGATGATTCCTCTGTTGGCACACAAGGAAGTTCCCAGTTCTTTTTAATCACTATATAGTATCCTGTTGTATGGATGTGTCATAATTTACTTAACTGGTTCCTCGTTGATGGGTTTTTTGACTGAAATATCCATTTTAAGGTGGATTTAAGCAGTTTTCGCTTGTCTTTCTTTTGTCCAGGCACTTTCACTGGGGACAGTCTGAGAGTTCCCAGCTCACTGCTGCCCACATCCCTGCTCTGCCCTCCAACCCCAGGGAGACTTCCATGGGTCCCCAAGGCTGCCCACTATGAGCCCCACCTCCTCCTAGTTTCTCCAGAATTTCCTTGTAAAATAGAATACAACAGCACATCAAAAACAAAAAACCACACAGCCATATGAGAGTCATCCAGGAAAGCAAGGATGGTTCAATACAATTTATTGTGTTAACATCTTAAGTAAAGAAAAAGTCACATTGTCATAAACACAAAAAGGGCAGTTTAATTGACAAAACTCATGCATTCCTGATTGAAAAAAAAACACACTAGAAATTGATAAATGTATCCTCAGCCAGCATCTTATTTAGTGGAAACTTGCCTTCCCACTAAAGTTGGGAATAAGATAAAATTGCCCACACTTGCTGTTATGACTTAGATACGAGAGGATAGCTAAAGCAGTGAGATAAAAAGAAAGCAATTCGAGAAACCAGAATTGGAAAAGAGATAAAATCGTGTCTGCTCGCAGATGATGTGATTATTTCTGGAAAACTCAAGAAAATCAACAAACTAGTACCAACTGGAGAGAATCTGATGGAGCATTAACATACAGAAGGCCCCAGCCTACACGTAGACAAAAATCACCGGTTAGCAATAAGAAAGAAGGCCCCATTTACAACAACACTACGAGCAACAAAAATAAAACACTCAGGCAAAACTTTTTCCCAAAAATGTGCAACATCTTTAAGGAAGATCTTTAAGGAGAACTTCAGTAAAATATTCCTAAGTGACTCAAAAGGAGAATTCAACAAAAGGAAGATAGAAATGTTCTTGGAGGGGAAGACTGAGCATTATAAAGGAGCTGAGATGTTCCTAGATAACTTTATAATCTTAACATGAGTCAAATACTATCTTTTTAGAGGAGATGGATGATTCTAACATTCATATACAAAAATAAGCAGCAATGTCCAGGGGAACGCAGACAAGGATAAGCAGTGGGGTTGGGGAGGGGCATTCAACATGCTAGATACCAAAACAGGAAGAGCGCATCATTAAAGCACCAGAGCACAAGTGGACAGACAGGCCCGTGGACAGAACAGAGAGCCCAGAACTAGACCTGGATGAATATGGAAAGTTGGTCTATGGCTAGGTTACCATCTGAAGTGGAGAAACAGGCTTTTAAATAAATGACACGGCGACAGCTGGGTCACAATTTGGTAAAAGATCAGATTGCATCCTTACCTCATTCCCCAGACTAGGATAAATTCCAAATGGATCAGAGACATACACGTAAGAAATAAAAACTGTACAAGTACTAAAGAAACCACGGATGCGTTACCTCATAACCTGGGATTGGGAAGAACAGCAACAGCATCTTGAAATCCAGAAGAAATAACAGAAAGTAATGATAACTTTGACAAAAGTTTAAAAAAAAATAACTTCCACGTGTCAAAAAGTCACAGTAAAGCAAAAGATCTGACAAACCGGTAGGGGGGTAGTTTTAATAACCTATATTGCAAACGGCTAATATATAAAGAGTTCCTAAAAGTCAAGAAGAAAAAGGCCAACAATCCACTAGGGACCAAAAAAAAAAAAAATGAGCAAAAGATATAAAGTGCAACAAAGAAGAAATGAAAATGGCCCTAAAACTTTGGAAAAGATGCCAAAGCCTCATTCACCGTTAAGAAATGCCCATTTAAAATCAGGGAAATACTATTTCGCACCTACACAGGTTGACAGACATCCTTGGCGTGGCCGTGAGGAAATGGCCACTGCATCTACTGCTGGTGGCAGTGCTGAACACAGAATTCCACTCCTAAGAACCCATCCTAAAGATGCACGCAAAAATGCGAAACGCCATGAGAAGGTGACTGAGTGGGGCATGGTTGGTGGTGGCAAAAGAGCAGACAGCTTGTTGTCCGTGGGCCATCGTGTGAACAAACAGTTGCACTGCCACACAACGGAACACTGGTGGTTAAGAGGGACAAGGGAGGGGAAGACACTTCTAGACACTGATGTGAGATCTTCAGAATATATCGTGAAGTTTAAAAAAAAATAGAGACTGGTAAAAACGGAATGCTAGTTTTTGTGTGAGAAGGAATCACACACACACACCTGCTTTGTATTTGCAAAAAGAAACACCAGAAGAAACACTCGAAAGCTAATGAAAACAGTTGCCTAAGGGCAAAGGAGAGCACGGTTCTGGGGGATGGGGGAGGTAGATACACCTTTTTATGCAACTTTGACCTTGGAATCTTTTAAATCTGCTGCAAATTCAAAAATGTGATTTTAAAAAGCAATCGCTCAACATCGAAAACCAAGCTGAAACAAACAAGCCCTGCGCGTCTGTCATGTCACGGCTACACAGAGGAAGTAACAATCTCAAGGGACCCAGGGTTTTTATTGCACATCCACAGCAAGATGCACTGTAGGGAAAACCAGAGCTGCGAAGAAATCTTAAACTTCCTTGGGTAGTTTTATTCCCAGGAGTTACCATTGGTATATTCTTTGGAAGCTCTTTGGTATCTGATGGAGTCATGCAGACGAGAATGTCAGCGGTTTCAGGAACCAAACTTTGTAGGGAAAAGAGAAAAGAGAAGTAAAGCACTCGTGTTAAAAGAGAAGTAAAGCACTCGTGTTAAGTGTGAGCTGGAGATATCAGTATGAGCTGGTGATTTTTTTTTTCCTTTCAAAAGTGCATGTTTCCTAGCTCTGTCAGCTGGAAAGTCTTGGAAATGATGACAGCCCTGGAGCAGTGAGTACCCCGGCACCCAGACGGGACGCCACTGCAAAAGGGCTCCTCGGAGAAGTGGCTGATTCCAGGGCTGGGCCAGAAATGCGAAAGGTCGGGTGGGAAGTCTTGTGCAGAAAGCGGGAGGGCGAGTGTGCAGTGGGGCTGTGTCCAAAGGGTGCTGTGCAGAGTGAGCGGGCTTTTTGGCCAAAGATGTGCCAGCTTGAGCAGTAACAAAAAAGACTGATGGAAACACTTGAAATGCACAAAGGATGAGAGAGAGAGAGAACAAAACAAAGGAAGACAAGACAAGGAACCTCGCTGTCACCACTGGAGGCGACGAGGACGCCCACTCCTCAGCCTGAAAATGGGCCCTGGAAGCGGGGGAAGGAAAGCGCTTAACCTGCCTGCTGGGCAGGAGCTATATTTCAGGATAACCAAACAGCCCCCCTTGAGGAAGGAGATGTCTTATTCAGGGAAGAATTCCAGCAAATCAATGTGGGGGAAAGAAAATGACTGGAAAATGCTAGAAAACGCCAACCATCATCTGAGCATCATCAGCGAATCGTAATCTGCTTGCTGGCGGAGGGTCTGGCCTTGGTGTTGTGGTGGATGACTGATCAGAGTTGTGGGCGCTGAAGGCTGGGGCGGCTGCCGCAATTCCTTTAAATAAGACGGGGGTGAACTCCGCTGCGTCGATGGACTCTTCCCTTTTTTTCCCCTTTGTTCTTTGAGAGGGAGGTAATTAGGTTTATTTATTTGTTTATATTTGGAGGAGGTACTGGGGATTGAACCCAGGGCCTCGGGCATGCTAAGCAAGTGCTCTACCCCTGAGCTGTACCCTCCCCGCTACACTCTTCCTTTTATGAACGACTTCTCTGTAGCCTGCAGTGCTGTTCGAGAGCATCTTACCCACAGCAGAACTTCTTTCAAAATTGAAGTCCATCCTCTCAACCCCTGCCACTGCTTTATCAACAAAGTTTATGTCATATCCTAAATCCTTTATTGTTATTTCAACAATCTGCACAGCGTCTGCACCAGGGGTAGATTCCGTCTCCAGAAACCACTTTCTTCACTCACCCATAAGAAGCAGCTCCTCATCTGTTAGAGTTTTATCCTGAGACGACAGCAGTTTGGTCACATCTTCAGGCTCCACTTCGAATTCTAGTTCTCTTGCTGTTTCCACCATATCTGTGGTGACTTCCTACACTGAGGTCTTGAAACCCTCAAAGTCACCCGCGAGGGTTGGAATCAACTTCTTCCCAGTTCCTGT
Organism: Camelus bactrianus; assembly: GCF_048773025.1. Taxonomy (NCBI): domain Eukaryota; kingdom Metazoa; phylum Chordata; class Mammalia; order Artiodactyla; family Camelidae; genus Camelus; species Camelus bactrianus. Next base: position 27,664,820 of record NC_133560.1, read on the forward strand.
TAATGCTGATATCCTGACCTCTTCCCATGACTCACAAATGTTCTTAGTAGCATCTAGAATGGTGAACCCTTTCCAGAAGGTTCTCAGATGACTTTGCCCAGATCCATCAGAGGAATCATGACCTGTGGCAGCTACAGCCTTATGAAACGTCTTTCTTAAGAACAAGACTTGAAAGTGGAGATGACTCCTTGATCCCCGGGCTGCAAAATGGATGTCGTGTGAGCAGGCGTGGAAACCACGAGAGTCTCACCGTCCGTCTCCGTCAGGGCTCTGGGGTGACCAGGTGCATGGTCGATGAGCAGTCATATTTTGAAAGGAAACTTTTTTTCTGAGCAGCAGGTCTCAATCTCGGGCTTAAAATACTCAGTAAACCGTGTTGGAAATAGATGTGCTTCTTCCGGGCTTTGTTGTTCCATTTATAGAGCACGGGCAGAGTAGATTTAGCATCGTTCTGAAGGGCGCTAGGACTCGGGGAGGTAAATGAGCAGTGGCTTCAACTGCAAGGCCCCGGCTGCACTGGCCCCGAACAAGAGAGTCAGCCTGTCCGTTGAAGCTTGGAAGCCAGTCACTGACTTCTCCTCTCTAGCTATGGACGTCCTAGGTGGCATCTTCTTCCAACGATGGAAGGCTGTTTCGTCTACTTTAAAAATCCATAGTTTAGTGCAGTCACCTTCATGAATGATCCGAGTGAGATCTTCCGGATAACTTGAAGCGGCACTGACGGCTTCCCCTTGACTTTTCCGCTATGGAGTCGGCTGCTTTCCCTACAGCCCGCGAGCCAGCCTCTGCTGGCCTCACACTGTCTGCAGCCTCCTCACCGCTCAGCCTTCGCAGAATTGAAGAGAGCTCGGGCCTGGCTCTGGATGAGGCTTTGGCTTGAGGGAGTGTTGTGGCTGGTTGACTGCCCAGACCACTCAGGCTTTCTCCAGATGGGCGATGAAGCTGTCCCGCTTTCTTACCAAGTGTGCGTTCACTGGGGAGGCACCTTCGATTTCCTTCAAGAACTTTTTCTTTGCCTTCGCAACTTGGCTGACTGTTCGGTGCAAGAGACCCGGCTTTCAGCCTCTCTCGGCTTTCGACCTGCCTCCCTCACTAAGCTTCTTGACTTCTAGCTTTTGATTTAAGGGGAGAGACGTGCGACTCCCTTTCACTTGGACATTCGGAGCCCTTGTAGGGTGATTAGGTGACCTACTTTCAGTCCCGTTGTGTCTCAGGGAATGGAGAGGCCAGAGGAGAGGGAGAGAGAGAGGGAAGGGCCGGTCAGGAGGGCAGTCAGCACACACAGCATTCACTGATAAAGTTCGCCATTGTATGTGGGCACGGTTCACGGCGCCCCAAAGCAATTACAATAGTAACATCAAAGGTCACTGATCACAGATCATAGCAAATATCATCATCATGAAAAAGTTTGAAATATTGCGAGAATTACCAAAACGTGACGCAGAGACACAACCTGAGCAAATGCTGTTGGGAAAATGGTGCTGATAGACTTGCTTGATGCAGGGTGGCCACAGACCTTCAATTTGTGAAGAAAAAAAAAGCAATATCTCTGAAGCACAATGAAGCGAAGCACATTGACATGGGGGCCGCCTGTGTGGGACAGGGACACAGCGACACAGGGGCTGCCTGTGGGGGACAGGCACACAGTGATACGGGGGCTGTCTGTGGGGGACAGGGACACAGCAACATGGGGGCCGCCTGAGGGGGACAGGGACAGGGACACAGCAGCCAGCCACAGTGGGTCAGCCTGATTGTGGAGTCCTGACTAAAACAGGATGTGAAAGGAAGAAGCTTTTGAGATGTTCACAGGAATTGGAATAATGGCTGGTGATTTGATGACACGAAGGATATTAAGGTATGATAACCAAAGTGTTACAATTTCACAAAAGTTTTCATCTATTGGGAAATAAATATTAAAATATTCGTGGATTAAAAAGCAGAGCACAAAACGTGCTGAAGCTGAATCTGGCGCCGGCAGTTGGCTTTGGGTGTATGGGGCAATGAGGGGTGGAAAGTAGGGCCCGTGACGCCCATGGACCGTCCCAAACGTGAGACTTTGTGCGGACAATGATCCAGGGTCTTTGACGAGTCCAGGGCAGGAGGGAAGCAAGCACGGTGGACTGCCTGCCTTGGATGAGGAGACGCCTGGCAAAGCGTGGACCTCGTTTTACTCCTAAATCTGACCGGCTGGAAACCAGCGCAGGTACGGGAAATTGCAGATACAGATGGGGCATCGAAGGGCCTGGAGGGATGAATGTTAATCATCTGGGATTCAAGGAAATTCCCACAACGGGATTTGGGACACGCTTCAAAACACAGAATCTGCGATCCGGACAAGACGTTTTGGCAGTGATGAAGCAAGTATGGCCAAGCCGCGATGCTGGTCTGACCTGGGTATGTGGAGATTCCTTGGACTGTTGTTCTAGTTTTGCACATGTTTGAAATTTGGCATCGCAGAAACACCAAAGATTTCCCTGCCGGCTCTTCCACTCAGGGACCGCGGAGCAGACACGGATGCCAGCGACGTCTGTGTTCCCTGGTGAGGACAGCGGCTGCGATGCAGCTGCCTTCAGCCTTGCGCAGCTCCTAGGCACCGACTGACGGACTTGAGTTGGCGTTTCTCAGCCAGCCCTGTTATTTAAGGCTTTGAATTCCATCCATTTCTTTTTTCTACTTAACTTTTTTTATTTTTAAGGCCACGGTAGCTCTTTGGGAGATGGAAAGTAGACATTGCTTGCCATGGGAGGTAACTATAAATGCAAATACAAACCAGCGCTCATAGCCTGGTTCTGATAACTGGACGACGGTAGAGTAAGATGTTGCCGTTGGGGGAAGCCGGGTACAGGGTCCAGCAGGACCTCTCCACCATCTTGGCAATTTCCTGTGAGGCTATAAGTAGTAAAAAAAAAAAAAAAAAGTTTTTAAAACAGACATAATTTTTTTTAGCTTTTTTTGGTGGGGGGTAATTAGGTTTTACTTTTGGAGGAGGTACTGGGGATTGAACCCAGTACCTTGTGCATGCTAAGCATGCGTTCTACCACTGAGCTGTACCCTCCTCCTATTTTTAAAATATTCTTCTGTGACCATTCTCAAATTATCTTTTGTCTCCAGTACAGTACACTCAGGCAGAAATATCAGCCCACATAAATGGGCCTTCTGTCCCTGGATGTTTTTTGGGGGGCAGGGGAGTAATTAGGTTTATTTATTTATTTGTTAATTTATATATTTCATTTTTTTTAAAGTGGAGGTGCTGGGGATTGAACTCAGGACCTCGTGCATACTAAGCACACACTCTACCACTAAGCTACGCCCTCCCCACTCCCTGGGTATTTTAGGGAGACTGTTCATGGCTGGGCCAACAAAATCCAACCTGATTAGGACAGTCGGAGCTGCATGTGCCTTGCCTGGTCCTGCCCACCACCCCTCGAGCTGAGCGCTTCCAGGGGGCGTCCTGTGTATTCATTCAACAGACACTGCTCGCCACGGGCCAGGCCAGGATCTGGACAAATAGCCACGGGCCTCGCTCCCCAGAGCTTGCGTCCTCAGGACAGGTGCAGAGGTGACCGCAGGCATCTGGGAAGCAGACGTGAAAGTGTCCCCGGCATAAGCCCCACCCCCATCAGGGGGCTGCTGGTGGTATTTCTATGCATGTTCACAGGTGTGGAAAGGAAGGCTCAGAGAGCTGACCCAGGGTGGCCGGGTGGAGAGAGTGACCCAGTGTGACTCGAGCCCCAGGCTTGCTGGGCCAAAGCCAGCACCTGAACTAGGCTGGCCCAATGTGGCCCACCGGGCAGGGACTCAGGGAACGTTCGCTCCTGGGGCCTCGGTTTCCCTGTCTGGAAAATAGGGACATTGGGCTTCTGGGAACGCCGAGGCAGTGTCTAACCGTGGCTTCCTGTGAATTTCAGCACCTTCGTCCCCCCAGCACAAGAGAGCAGGAATGGCAGAGGGAGGATTTCTGGCCATTGTGCTCTGGAGCTCCCGCCTCAAGCCAGACCCGCTGCGCCAACTCGCAGCAGCCAGAGACGGCCGCAAACAGGCTAGCAAGCCCGGCGGGTTCAGGGCGGAAGGTCCACGTTGGGTGGCCCCAGGGACAACTTCCAACAAACAAACGCAGACCCTGGACAGACCCTCAGGCAGGGGCCACCACAAACTCAAAAGCCGACAGAGCCCAGGCAGCTCGCAGAGGTCTAGAACATTCTCTGCAAAGAAAACCCACTCGTAACCTAGAGCCCCATTTATCTTCATTTTCTCACTTTTGAGAGCCATGCGGGTACTGAGGAAAGCATGTGTTGTGTTCCTCTTGGCGTGAAACCACGAGGCAAGCAGGATGTTCAGTGGCAGGTGACATAGGAGAGGGAGCTGGAGGGTGGGACGGCCAGCACAGAGATTCACACCTCGGCCACATGGTTAAAATCGGGGCCTCTGTCCTGCCTCCACAGCCACAATTCAGGGTGACCCGGGCAAGCTCCCTGATCCTGCTGTGAAAAAGCAGGGCACTAACAATGCTGGCACCCGGAACATTCTAGAAGATCAGAGTTCATCCGCATGGAGTGTCCAGAACAGCGTGGGGCTGGTGAGCAGCTCAGGAGGCGTTCATGCTGTTGTTGCCATGGGGACGTGCAGCCCCATGTTGCCAAGTCAGGCGCTTCTCCAGAGAAGCTGGGAGTTTTGATGTGGCATCTCCGGGTGTTTTGAAGGTTGGCCACTCGTTTTTAAAAAAAAAAAAGTGTCAAACGCTGAAGAGTCCAAGCTGAATGCGCTGGCGGATCACATGGGGCCCGAGGGCTGGGCGTTTGGAGCCTCTGTCCCAGTGCTTTGCAGCCGCCGGGAGGAGCGCATCCAGCTGGCATTGGTGACTGGGCGCCTCCTTCAGGCCAAGCGCCGGCCCTGGGGCTGACGAGGGCAGAGCAGTTCATCAGCCTGGGCTTGCCCTGCGAGCACCCAGCTCCCAGGAGAGGGAGCCCAATGGTTGTCCTTTAACTTTATCACGATGAGCCGCACAGCCCTGCTTCAGGGGAGGTGGAGCCCCGCCCCACCGGCCCCTCCCGGGCCCTCCCAGCCCCCTGCAACCTCGGTCTGATTCCCTCCCTGTGCCCGGACTTCTCTGAAGGCGACTCTTCCGGCATCCAGCAAGTCCCAGGAGAGCCCGGAGGCCCAGAGCCCGCCCCCGTTTCTCTTTTCCTGAAAGTCCTCTCCAAGCCCTCCGGTCACGGCTGTTCAGGTGCCCGGGGTCGGAGGGGATGACTTTTCATGAAGTCAGCATTGCCAGTCTGGCTGGCTTCTCGTCCAGGGCTCAGCTCCCTGGGGTCCCCACTGCCGGGGGGCCCCTGGACCACCCATCTGAAGCAGCCCTCTCTCCAGGACATTATTCTGTTCTCTGTTCCTCATCATACTTTACCACCACCAGAAATTTCTGTTTTGTTTTGCACAGGACCTGTTGCCGGTGCCTATTGCATCCCAAAAGCAGGGACCCTGTGTGTCTGGTCAAGTCCAGAGGCCTGAGCTTGCCCTCAAGAACTATGTCAGTGACAGGAGGTTGAATAAATAGACGAGCAAAGAGCTATATTCCATCTTTGTGGCCCAGAGGTGATGCTCAAACTACCCACCTCTCAGTGGGCAAACAGTCTGTCTCCCAGTACCAGGGACTGTGTGGGGAGATGTTAAAATGACTTTGTACTCACCCCCAGAGAGCTCACCAGCTTTTCACTCTGGTTCTAGATGCTTCCAACAATCTCCTGACTGTCCCTAGATAATACAAAACTCCATCTCCCTAAGCCAACTCCCCCCCCCCCCGCCCCCAGTATTGCCCCTTGTGATCTCCATCCCAGGTGGGGAGGGCGGGTGGAAGCCCTGGCTCCACACCCTGGCAGGGGTCACTCACGATGCGCTCAAATTCCTTGGCCTGCCTCAGCTCCCGGCGGAAGCTGTCGATGAGGAAGCCCCGGCTCTCCGGGCAGGATAGCATGTGGTCGCTGATCATATCGAGGATGACACCCTGGGGACAGAAGGGGGGCTGCCTTCAGTGCCTGAGGTCCCTCACCTGCTAGGTCCCCTTGGCAAATTCAGATGAGTAGGGGGGAACACCCAGCTGGCATCCTGGATTCTGAGTCTGCTCCGATGAGCTGGGGCCTCTGGAAGCACTTCTGAGAACTGGGCTGGGCAACCATCTCCTGGGTGGGCATCTGCCGTAAGCCAGGCGTGCTGGATGCATTTACTGGTCACTACCATGGGGTACTGGGTGATGCCCAGAGTCACAAAGGGAATAAATACTAGTTAAGTTTATTGAGTGCTTCTTAAGTGCCAGGACTCTGCCAAGTGCATTATAGGAATGATGTCATCCAACTGTCCCCACAGCCTCCTGCTGTGGGTCCAGCCGCTCTCCCATTTTACAGTTGAGAACACAGGCTCAGGGCAGCAGAGCAGCAGCTGTGGCTTTTGGAGCCAGTTGGCTGGCACAGGGCCCTCCTGGGAAGCTCCCTTCTCCCTCTGCCCCTGCCACACCCGAGAGCTCTCACCGTGGGCACCAGGAGCCCCTGCAGCATGAGGTCACAGATCTTCTGGCCCCGCCGGGTGCCCCGCTGGGTCTCCTGCCACAGCAGCTGGCCCAGCCCCACGTGGCAGAAGCCGTACTTAGTTGCCATGTTCTTGCACTGTGTCCCTTTGCCGCAGCCGGGACCACCCATCACGAAGATGATCAGGGGGGACTTGAGGATGTCTGCAGTGCCAGGGAAAGAGGGAGGGTGAGGGGTTGGCACCTGGAGGGGCCAGTGGGCACCGAGGCAACTGTGTCCAGGGCTTAGTGTGAGTACTTGGTACACCAGACATAGGTCCACTGGCATACCCACTTTTGCCCTAGGGTGGCATCCAGAGGTGCGTGTCCACACCCAGCAGTGTATCCAGGCAATCCATGCTTTAGTGCTGCTGAGGGTTGTGTGGATGAGGATGTGAAACTGAGCAGGCCAGGCCCCTTGCACTCAGCATCTCCTTGAAGCTTCACAATAACCCTATCATCCCATCTTACAGTTGAGGAAACTGAGGCTCAGAGAGGGGCAGGGACTTGCTCACCCCCTCCAGACTCCTCCCATACCACCCTCCCTTCCTTTACTGCATTCCAGTCCCAGTGGCCTCCTTTCTGTCCCTTGAACTTGCCAAACTCATCCCTCCCCTACTGTCCCTCCTCATCCTGGCAAGTCCCCACCGCAGTTCTTTCAGGTCTCAGCTCACCCATCATGTCTTCTCTAAGCTCTGTCTAAAGAGCCTTCCTCCTCATCATTCCTAGTCTCAGAATCCCATTCCCTCCACAGCAATGGCCACACTCAGTGATGATTTTGCCTATTTACTTATTCTTGTCTCCCCAGCCAGACTGTATACTCCATGAAGACAAGGACTATTTGTCTTCCTTGTCCCTATGTTTCCACTAGTTGGCAGGTTTTCGGACATATAGTAGTCGGCGAGGAATACCTGAATGTCCACAACTAGCAGACGCATCTATGGGGTGCTGTAGTTTATGGTGTGATTTTGGCGTCTTGCTTCCCTCCCCCTTTGCTTAGTCAACTTCTAGTTTACACCTTCCCACTTCCCTGAGCCCTCAGAGCCACCTGCTCTTTCCCTGCGGCAGCCCTCAGTGGCACCCGGTTCCTCCTGGTTTGTAGATCTCGTTTTCTGAGGCTGTCTCTTCCACCACACTGTAATCTCCAAGCTGGTCTGCCCCATTCACCATGAACTGCCTAGAACCCAGCACAGCGGGTGCTCAAGCGGATCAGTGAATGGCTGATCCTGAGCATGCGCAGTTGTGTTACTACCACAGTTTGGGAGGAGGGGCGTGTGCACCCTTGGACTTGGTGGGTGGAGTACCTGTACTTCTCTCCTGCCCTCCACAGCCTCCTTCCCTTCCCCCCAGTAAGCCAGCCACCCGCGATGTTACCCTTCTCCTGGGGCCTCAGAGGCCTGCCCATCTGGGGCAGCTTGGACTTGCACAGACCCATCCCGCCAGCCTCCCGTGGGGTGATCGCATCCCAACCCCACCCCGGCCCTGACCCCTCCTGGCTCGGTTCAACGTCACAAGGGCCCCTGGCCCGATCATTTGGCGAAATGATGGCGTCCTCCCGGGGCAGAGGAAAGAAATGAACCCCAAAGAAGCTCAGGTGGAGCCGCAGCGGTTTAGTGTGAAGAGGGCCTCGGTTGCTGTGGTAACGCGGCCTGCTTGGACTCACTTCCGGAGTGGAGTGGCGTGGCGCATGCGCACGGCGCTGGAGCCCGCGGGAAGGGCTAGTTTCTTCCTCTCCTCCCAGGATGCCCGGTTGCCCTTACGTGAGACGTCACGGGGAGGGCGTTCCCACACGTCGTGATCGAGTTATCGGCGCTATATTTTGCAGTCAGCCAGAGCGCCGGCCGTAGACGGCGCTGCCTTTAGCTCAGGGTCGGCCTCGGCGACGCTGCTAGCCGGAGAGTTTCGCTTGGCTTCCAGTTTAGGCGACGGCGCAGGCGCAGACGTGGCGGGAGACGCCTCGGAGGCTGACCGCTGACCCAGCGCCGCTCCCAGATAGCTTTTTCCAGGATCGGCAGCATCCCAGTCTTACGGTCCTCGATCGTGCCCGGAGACCCGACACCTCGAGGGCGGCTTCCGCGGGACGGAGGGACGCGGACCCCGCAGAAGGCGAAAAGGACCAGGATCGGACCGGACCCCGACCATCGCCCATCTCCCATGGCAGCTCTCGTATGTATGAGGCGAGGCGGTTCTGGGGTCCCGGCGGCGGCCTCTGTAGCCCCTCACCATCCTGCGTTCTGTCTCCTCAGGGCTCCAGCGGCCAGAATGTCACCGAGTATGTCGTCCGAGTTCCCAAGTAAGTCCCTGACCCTACCTGCCCCTCTCCCCCAAAAAGGGATTAAAATTTTAACGAGCTACCAGGCGTGCCTGGCACCTCCTGATTCCCCTTCCAGACTACAGCGACCTGAGGGCAGAGCTGGGGTTGAGCTAGGCCTCTTTGGGGACAGCGCTGTTTTTTGAACGGAGTGAATGAATGAATAAATGAGTACATTTATACACAGGAGGATTCTTGTTGATTTGCAAAACCCAGTTCCAGTACTTTACTCCTCCAAGAGGCATTCCCTGACTGCCCACCTCCCTGCCCAGGGCTGAGTTCCCAATAATCCCCACATCTTGGGGTCCCAGAAATCTCTGTCCCTTTTTCTGAATGGGGTTGGGGGTATGGACTCCACTTCCCTGACAGACTGGGAACCCCTTGGATCTTGTATGAGTCCCTCGCATTACCGGGCACAAAGGGCTTGAGCCCGGGAGGGTTTACTGAATAAATGATTGAACACTGTCTCTTCTTGTCTATTGTAGAAATACCACCAAAAAATATAACATCATGGCCTTCAATGCAGCCGATAAAGTCAACCTTGCTACTTGGAATCAGGTAAGTCCTAGTCCTGAGGGAGGTGAGAGACCTGATCCTGGACTTGCTGGTTGGAATAGCTTCTTAGTTGTAACAGTAACTAAGGCTTAGGTGCTTAGGTTTGCCAGCTCTCCCCAAGTAGAGATAAGTGATGACTAAAGCCCAGGCTGAGCCGCTGAGCATCCCTGAAGGTAAGATATACCAGGCCCCGCAGGAGGCTTTCTCCTGAAAGGAGTTGGGTCCACGGATGGGCATCTTGGGCCTTGATTTATCTGGGCAAGGGAGGGGGCTCCGTCCTACAGATAATGTCAGAGCCCCACTTGTCAGAGGCTCTAGAAAGGACTTTGGGAGCTGTTTTAGTTCTCTGGGGCTGCTCTAGCAGACCACCAGAGCCTGGGCGGTTTGTGAACAACAGAAATGTATCGCTCCAATTCTGGAGGCTGAATGTCCAAGATCAAGGCACCAACAGATCTGGTGTCTGTTGAGGGTGTGCTTCCTGGTTCATAGCTGGTGCGTTTTCACTGTGTCCTCTCCTGGCAAAAGGGGAGGGGGCGCTCTCTGGGATCCTTTTCGAGGACGCTCATCCCATTCATAAGGCTCTGCACTCCTAATCTAATCATTGCCACCAAATCCCATCACACTGGAGATTAGGTTTCAACATATGCATTTTGGAGGGACATAAACATGTATTGATAGCAGAAGTCATTAAACGCATTTTATTTTTGTTTAACGGAGATCCTGGGGATTGAACTCGGGACCTCTGGCATGCTAAGTATGCCCACTGAGCTATACCCTCCCCACTATTAAAAGATTTTAAACAGGGAGGTTGATCTGGCCACTGTGGGGTCGAGGGCAGTTGACGGGAGAACAGAGTGGAGGTGAAGGTTCTGGGCCAGGTGAGTCGTGATGGGGCTTGGAGCAAACGGAGGTTATGAGAAGTGGTTGAGTCTTGGAGTTTCTTTCTCTCTTTTTTTCTTTTCTTTTTCTTTCTCTGTTTCTTTTCTTTTCTTTCTTCTTTTTTTTTTTTTTTTTTTAACTTTGCATTGGAAAGTACTTTCAAACTTTCAAAAAGCTGCAAAACTAGACACGGTACAAGGCTTACCCCAATTTCTTCCCCTACATTCACCCGATGCCTTTTGGGCCCCGCAGGAAGTTGGCTCAGAGCGTCCCCAGCTCAGCTGTCGGGGGGCCTGGGGGGTAGTGCCGGGTGTAGAGGAAAGGGCATTTGTTGGCGGGGGCACCCGAGTCGGGGCAGGCTTCCTGAGGAGAGCTGTTGCTCCCTGCGCCCCCAGGCCAGGCTGGAGCGCGACCTGAGCAACAAGAAGATTTACCAAGAGGAGGAGATGCCCGAGTCGGGTGCTGGCAGCGAGTTCAACCGCAAGCTCCGGGAGGAGGCGCGGAGGAAGAAGTACGGCATCGTCCTCAAGGAGTTCCGGCCTGAGGACCAGCCCTGGCTGCTCCGTGTCAACGGCAAATCGGGCCGGAAGTAAGTGGTGGCGGCGAGTGTGAAGGGTTTCATGTGGGAAGATGAACCAAGTGGATGCTCGGGTAGGAGCTCCGAGGGCCGGGATGCAGGAAGCCCGGGTGCTGGCCCCCGGTGCGCACAGCCGCAGCTGGACTCTGGGTGGGCTGGGGCCCGGGGAGCCTGACAGTTGCAGGCAGGGAAGGGGCCCGGTCTGGTGGGGCACAAAAAAGGTGAGGGCGGAGGCCAGGGGGCGGCTGGCAGTGGTGTTTGGGCCCTAGGAGGATACTGGAGGCAAATCCAGAAGGGTCTGACTGTAGGACCCGTGCTCTTCACGGTCCTTCCAGAAAGGACCATGAAATCTGTGCTCACACAGTTTGAAGGGCCAGCCCAAGACCTGGGGATGCAGGTGGGAGGGCTGGGGCTGGTCCCTACTCCTCAGGCCGACCGTAACCTTGAACTCCCTGTAGGTTCAAGGGCATAAAGAAGGGAGGGGTGACCGAGAACACCTCCTACTACATCTTTACCCAGTGCCCCGATGGGGCCTTCGAGGCCTTCCCCGTACACAACTGGTACAACTTCACGCCGCTGGCCCGGCACCGCACGCTCACGGCGGAGGAGGCGGAGGAGGAGTGGGAGAGGTGAGTGAGCCTGGGCTTCCCTGGAAATGACGGGAAATGGGGGGCATCCCCGTGTCCCAGGCTGGGAGCTGAGGACTCAGTGGTGACCAAGCTAGACCTCACCAGTCCCTCAGGGAACTCCCTGTCCAGGGGAGAGACTGATTGGAACCATCAGGGACGCACCAGGTGGTGCAAGAGGCGGAGGGGTGGTGGTTGAGCTGAGCGTGGAGCAGGAATGGGCAGAGCAGGGTGGGGTCTCCCTGGCCTGCATGGCTTCCCCCAGGCAGGAGGTTTCACAGCTGAATCAACTGCTGGTAAAATACATGTAACACACAGTTTACCATTTTTAAGTGCACAGCTCAGTGGCATTGTTACATTCACGATATTGTGTAACCATCCCCACCATCATTTCCAGAACTTTCTTATCTTCCTGAAGTGAAACTCTGTCACCATGAAGCACTCACTCCCCCTCCCCCTCCCCAGCCCCTGGCCCCCACCGTCTACTTACTGTCTCTATGAATCTGACTCTTGTAGGGACCTCGCATGAGTGGAACCAGACACTAGTTGTCGGTTTTTGTCTCGCTTGTTTCACTGAGCATCGTGTTTTCAAGGCTCATCCACATTGTAATGTGTATCAGTGCTTCATTCCTTTTTTTTTTTTTAATTTTATAGTAAAGAGGATGTCAAATTTATCATCTTAACCATTTTTAGGTGTACCATTCAGTAATATTAAGTACATTAACATTTTTGTGAAACAGAGCTTCATTCCTGTTTTTTCTCTTCCAGTTTTATGGAGATGTAATTGACATACAGCCTAAGTTTAAGGCGCACTGCATTAATGATTTCATTTACCTCCATCATGAAATGATCACCACCGTAGATTTAGTAAACATCCATCATCTCATAGAGATACAAAATTACAAAAATAGACATACATTTTTCCCTTGTGCTGAGAACTCTGAGGGTTTACTCTCAGTAACTTTTATATATAACACGCAAGAGTGGTAATTAATAGTATTAATCGTTAGTACCGATTTATCTTATAACTGGAAGTTTGTACCTTTAAACTACCTTCATCCAGTTCCTCCTCCTCCCACCTCTGGTGACCACAAATCTGATCTCTTTTTCTGTCAGTTTGGGTGTTTGTTTTTTGAAGTATAATTGACTTCCAACACTGCATTAGTTCCTGGAGTCCAACATGGTGATTCGATATTTCTCTGCATTTCAAAATGATCTCCAGGATAAGCCTAGGTGCCATCTGTCACCACACAAAAATATTACATCATCGTTGACTGTATGTACGCTTCACCCCCGTGACATTCATTTTGCAGCTGAGAGTTGTACCTCTTAATCTCCCTCACCTATTTCACCCATCCCCCACGCCTCTCCCCTTTGGCAACCGCTTGTTTATTCCTTGGATCTGTGACTGTTTCTGTTTTGTTATGTTTGTTCACTTGTTTTCTTTCTTTTTTTTTTTTTTAAGGTTCCACATATAAGTGAAATCATATGGTATCTGCCTTCCATATCTTGGCTATTGTAAATAGTGCTGTAATGAACATAGGATGCATATATCTTTTTGAGTTAGTGCTTTTGTTTTCTTCGGAAAGATATGCAGAAGTGGGATTTTGGCTGGTATGGTGGTTTTAATTTGGGGGGTGGGTAATTAGGTTTATTTATTTTTAGAGGAGGTTCTGGGGATTGAAACTAGGACCTCATGCATGCTAAGCATGTGCTCTATACTGAGCTATATCCTCTGCCCACTAGTTTTAATTTTTTTGAGGAGCCTCCATACTGTTTTGTATGTAAATTGTATGTAAAATTTTGTATGTAAATTGGTGGCTGCACCAATTTACATTCCTACCAACGGTGTACGAGGGTTGCCTTTTCTCCACACCCTCACCAACACTTGTTATTTGTTTTTTGATGATAGCCATTCAAATAGGTGTGAGGTGATATCACATTGTGGTTTTGGTTGGCATTTCCCTAATAATTAGTGATGTTGAGCATCTTTTCACGTGCCTGTTGGCCATCTGCATGTCTTCTTTGGAAAAATGTCTATTCAGGTCCTGTGCCCATTTTTTAATAAGGTTTTTTTGTTTGTTTGTTTTTGATTTGTATGCATTCTTTGTATATTTTGGATATTAACCCCTTATCAGATATATCATTTGCAAATACCATGTCCCATTCAGTCGGTTGTGTTTTTGTTTTGTTAATGGTTTCATTTACTGTGCAAAACTTTTTAGTTTGGTGTAGTCCCATTTGTTTATTTTTGCTTTTGTTTCTCTTGCCTAAGGAGACAGAGCCAAAAAAAATATTACTAAGACTAATGTCAGAGTGTACTGCCTATGTTTTCTTTTAGAAGTTTTATGGTTTCAGATCTTACATTTAAGTCTTTGATCCGTTTGTAGTTTATTTTTGTGCATGGTTGAGAGAGTAGTCCAGTTGGATTCTTTCACAGGGAGCTGTCCAGTTTTCTCAACACCACTTATTGAAGAGGCTGTCTTTTCCCTGTTGTAGTCTTGCCTCCTCTCATAGATTACTTGACCACAGATGCATGGGTTCATTTTTGGGCTGTCTTCTGTCCCCTTGGTCTATGTGTCTCTTTTTGTGTCAGTACCATACTGCTTTGATCACTTGTCACATTGTAGTATAATTTGAAATCAGGGTGTGTGATACCTTAGCTTTATTCTTCTTTCTCAACATTGTTTCGGCTATTTGGGGTTTTTTGTGTTTCCATGTAAATTTCAAAATTATTTGTTACATGAAAAAAGCCATTGGTATTTTGATAGGGATTGCATCAGCTCTCTAGATTGCCTTAGGTAGTACGGTCATTAACGATACTTTTCCATTTGTTTGTGTCATCTTCAGTTTCTTATAGTTTTCTGAGTACAGGTCTTTTACCTCCTTGGTTAGATTCATTCCTAGGTATTTTATGCTTTTGGATGCAACTGTAAATGGATTGTTTTCTTGATTTCCCTTTCTGATAGTTTGTTGTTACTGTATAGAAATGCAACAGATTTCTGTATATTAATTTTGTATCCTGCAGCTTTGTAGAATTCATTTATTCTAATTGTTTTTTGGTGGCACCTTTAGGATTTTCTATATATGTAGTATCATGTCATCTGCAAACAATTTTATTTCTTCCATTCCAATTCAGCTTCCTTTCTTTTTTTATTTTTTTCTTGTCTGATTGGTGAGGCTAGGACTTCCAATACTATGTTGACTAGAGCTTCATTACTGTTTATATGAATATAAATGAATTCTGCTCCTGTTATTGGATACAATCCTAAGGTGCTCTCTAAATGCAATCACATTTTTAAAAACTTTCATCACCACACTAAATGGAAACACTAATCCCTTGGCATTAAAAAGAAGGCATCCATAAACTACAATAAAAACAGACGTGGGTGCATCGTGGCCAGATTCTACTGCTGGAGAAGGGCCCTGAGTTCAAGAGAGGTGTTGGGGCATCAGTGTCCCATGAGACCTTCTCCTTGAGGGACTCTGGGCAGAGAGGGACTGGAGGAGGGTGATCTCATGGTTTGTGCCACATGCATGTGTCCCCGGGTGCAGGGTCAGGTCATCCCTCACATCACCTTAGTTGTGTCTGTGGTTCTTCTCTGGGGAAGGTGCTGGGAGGCACTGGGAAAGAAACCCAGCTCCTGGAGGAGGGCCCGTTGTCAGCCCCCACTGTACCCCGTCCTGCCCACAGGAGAAACAAAGTCCTGAACCACTTCAGCATCATGCAGCAGCGGCGGCTCAAGGACCAGGACCAGGATGAGGAGGATGAGGAGAAGGAGAAGCGTGGCCGCAAGAAGGCCAGCGAGCTGCGCATCCATGACCTGGAGGACGATCTGGAGATGTCATCTGACGACAGCGAGGCCAGCGGCGAGGAGGGTGAGGCTGGGTGGAGTCCCCAGGTGGCAGGGTGGCCAGCACAGCTGCCTGATGAGTGCCCACTCGTAATTTATCCAGGAGGCTGTGCAATGGCACAGAGGTGGATGCCACTAAAAGGAAAGCTTGGTTACTCCCAGTTCCCTGGACACCAGAGCTCAGGTGCTTAGGGGGCCCCCAGAATTGGCAGGAGGCAGCAGGAAGCCCCAGGAAGGCCTTGGCCACAGCCTCAGTTGGGGTTTCCATGGGAACATCTTAGGACCCGCCAGTTGGAGTATTCCAGCAGGCTCTGGGCCAACGGATGGTCTCAAGTTGTGAGGTGCCTGGCCCAGGTAATTTAGGGCAGCAGTGGTGGCCCTGCATGTGAGTTAGAGAAAGGGGGTGGGAGGTGTGGAGTTGGGATTGCTCAGTTAGTTTGCAGGTGAGAGGCCCACCCCTTTGACTCCTGGAGGAATTGGCTGGTCCTGGCATCTCTCCCGGGTCAGCAAGACCCGGAGATGTCCAGATGTCATCGAATACAACAATGGGATGCATGCCCACCTGAGCCCCTCTGCCTTCTCCGCCTTTCCCCAGGCAGCCGAGCCCCCAAGGCCAAGAGGAAGGCGCCGCCCGGCAAGGGGGGCAGGAAGAAGAAGAAGAAGAAGGGGTCAGATGACGAGGCCTTCGAGGACAGCGACGACGGGGACTTTGAGGGCCAGGAGGTAGACTACATGTCTGACGGCTCCAGGTGAGGCAGGTGGGAGGCGGGTGTGAGACCCTGGGCCGGCGGCGGACGCGCTCACTCACCCTCTGCCCACTCTCTGTCTTACAGCAGCTCCCAGGATGAGCTGGAGGGCAAGCCCAAGGTCACCCAGCAGGAGGAGGGCCCCAAGGGCGTGGATGAGCAGAGCGAGAGCAGCGAGGAGAGCGAGGAGGAGAAGCCACCCGAGGAGGAAAAGGAGGAGGAGGAGGAGAAGAAGGCGCCCACGCCGCAGGAGAAGAAGAGGAGGAAAGGTGGGCTGGCCCTCTGGGCCGCTGATCTGGGACAGGCTGAGGGCGGGCACGGGGGTCTCTGGTCCTGACGCCCCTCTCTGCCCCGTGCAGACAGCAGCGATGAGTCAGACAGCTCGGAGGAGAGCGACATCGACAGCGAGGCCTCCTCTGCCCTCTTCATGGCGGTGAGGCCCTGCCCGGGCGGGTGGGGCGGGGCGGGGCGGGGGCGGATGGAGTACCTCCTGCCCGACTCACATCCCCCACTGCGATCTCCGCAGAAGAAAAAGACGCCCCCGAAGAGGGAGCGGAAGCCGTCGGGAGGCAGCTCCCGGGGCAACAGCCGGCCGGGCACCCCCAGCACGGAGGGCGGCAGCACCTCCTCCACCCTGCGGGCCGCCGCCAGCAAGCTGGAGCAGGGTGAGTGGTCCCCAGCCCGTCCCACCCGCCTTGACCCGGTCCTCGTCCTCCACTCAGCGTCCTGCCTGCCCCCGGGCCCACGCGCAAGTAATCCCGGCACAGCTGGCGGCCTGGGGTCCTCCCTGGGGTCCGGTGTCCGGGCCCAAGGCTCAGCCCCGCCTCTACTCCCACAGGGAAGCGGACCAGCGAGACGCCGGCGGCCAAGAGGCTGCGGCTGGACCCCGGGCCCCAGAGCCTGTCGGGCAAGTCCACCCCTCAGCCCCAGTCTGGGAAGTCGACCCCCAGCAGCGGGTAAGTTGGTGAGGACGGTGGGGGTGGGTGATGCGGGCGGGGGAGGGTGTGTGGGGTTGGGGGCCGGAGGGCACCGGCTGACACCCACCTGCGGCCTCCAGTGATGTGCAGGTGACCGAGGACGCTGTGCGCCGCTACCTGACGCGGAAGCCCATGACCACCAAGGACCTGCTGAAAAAGTTCCAGACCAAGAAGACGGGGCTCAGCAGCGACCAGACGGTGAACGTGCTGGCCCAGATCCTCAAGCGCCTGAACCCCGAGCGCAAGATGATCAACGACAAGATGCACTTCTCCCTCAAGGAATGAGGCCGGCCCCGCCCCACCCAATAAACGTGCTCTGTTCGCTGGATCCTCATCCTCTGGCTCCTGATTCCGCCCGCTCGCCCCCAGGCTGAGGGGCCCCTGCTGCTTTCTCCTCGGTTTACTTCTCCCTCTCTCCAGTCCCTCCTTTCTGGAACCTTTAGATGCCTCTTGGAACTTGCCCATCTGTTTGCCCCTCTGCCTTGTCCACCGAGCCTCTCCTGGGTGATTTCTTTCCGCTCTGTCTTCCACTTGGCCAGCTCTCTCTTCAGCTGTGGCTTACCCACCACTTAAACCATGAAGTACTTAGTTTATTCTTTTTCAGACCAGCCGGTCTGTTTTCTGTCTAGCTGCTTCCGTTCTTGAACCCGTCTTTGGCATTTTTTACCTTAAGCGTCCCTGTCTTAAAGTCTCCCCCACACTCATGCAGTACCTAAGGCTCGCAGGCACCCCGTATCCTGACTCCTCCTTCCGATTGATTCTCGTGTTTTGTTATCTGGGATGGGGGACTCATGGGTGGTCTGCTTTGCAGGCAAGTCCTTCCAAATAGTTTTTGCCTGTGCTCCCCCTGGGTGCCCCCGAAGTCCTGTCCTGTCCTGAGCCCATTTTAGGTGTGGTTCTCAGCTTGTGGCTCTGTCCCTAGGTGGCCACAAAATCCCAAACCCCTCTGTGGCTGATGTTGGCTTCTAGGCCCTATTTTTCAACTTTCCAGTGATGTTTCTGGGGTTTTCCTTAGATTCTCACTGGTTAGTTAGGCATTCATTTTATGCAGCATTGCTAGGTGTTCTGCAGCGGGGGCGGGGGGCTTTTTTGAGTTCATGGACAGTCACATTGCTAGAAGTGTAATTTGGCAGCAGGCACTACTTTTGAGCCCCCATTTGAGTGATCCGGTGGGGGGCAGGATGTTGGGCTTCTGTCTTGCCCAAGCTGGAGACTGCAGGTGGAAAACTTTCCCACCCAGTTCTACCGGCCCTTGGCTGCTGAGCGGGGATGCCTGAGATGTCAGACTAATTCCTTGGAATGTCCCAGGTCGATCCAACCTCCCTCCCCATCCTTCCGCCAGGCCTTTTGGGACAGCTGGAAAGAGTGCTTGCCCCTTGCCCTAGCAATTTCGCCCCTGTCCTGTTTACCACGTGCACTGGGGTCTAAGGCCTCCCTACTGGGTGCGCCACACAGCCCAGTGGTCCAGAGCAGGGGACTTGCATTCAGTGGGATCCAGGGTCAAATACCGCCTGTGCTGCTTAATTCTGGGTGACTCTGGGTAAGTAACACCCCTGGGGCCCCCATCCCCACCCCGTCTGAAAGTAGTCTGTAAGCAGTAAAGTATGAACCACACCAAAATCGTTGAAGCAGTCCCCAGTGGGTGTAGGTGAGGTCATTTCCAGTCTCTCGCTGATACAAAAGGCAGCAAACATCCCTGAGCTTGCGTCTTCGCTCTCCTGGGTAGGATGAGTTCCTGAAGCAGGCTTTCTGGGTCCAAGGGATGTGATTTGCAGTTTCTGTAGCAAACATTCACCTGCTACTGATTCGCACTCGTACCCGCAGGCATGTCTATGTCACAGACACACACACGCACACACAGCCATGTGGAAGCAAACTTGACGTCTGCCATTTCTGGGTACAGTCTACTCTGAGTTTAACCCAGTCCCACCTGTATGAGACTGAGCACTTCGCAAACCTACACAAGCTGTTCTTACCTCCTTTGCCTCAAAAGCTCTTGCAACTCCTTAGCATCAGGCCCCACGTTAAATGCTCAATGCAGCTTCTGTCCTCAGAAGCCCGTGTGGGAGGGACTCTGATTGGCCCCCTTTGACAGGTGAGGATGGAGGCTCACTTCCCGGGGGTGATGGATTAGGCCGGGGAAGTCACCGGGGCCTGCTGCTGCCTCTGGCCCAGCAGGCCTTACCCTCCCCTCCAGCTCTGATGCCCTTCAACCCCAGGATAGGGCTCGGGCCCCGGTGAGGGGCTGTTTGGCCTTCGAGCCTGGAGTCCCTGCAGGGGAGCTTCCTGCCCCTGGTGTCCCAGCTCTTGGCTGTCCCCAGGCCTCTCCCTTTTCCTGTTTTGATGCTGGCTCAGCCAGGCCCGGAGACAGGGGCCTGATGTCTTGATCCTCCAGGCGGGAGCCGTGATGGATTCCCCGTCAGCTCACCCACCTGCCAACCCGCCTCTTCCCTGCACACATAGCTGCTGCACCTGGCACACTACACACGGGCCACTGAGGCCCAGCACCCTGCCTGAGTGCAGAGGGTCCCACCGGGGGACCCACGGAGTCCCTGGCCTCTCCCTCCAGATAGCAGGTCGAATCGGGACCCCGGTCACCTGCCCTGGGCTTGGCCCTGGCTGCCGCCACACTCGTAAATCAGGGGGCGGAGGGGGTGTCAGAGATCAGTATGTGGAATGTCTGGATGGGGTGTGTGGGGGGTGTGCACCCTTAACTCTTCGAAGGATGCCGTGTGGGACCGAAGGGGCTGGACCGCCTAGGCCTGAGGTGTGCGACATGGGGGCCTTTGTGCCTGAGCAGCAACCGGCAGTGAAGAGGTTATCTCCCCTGCTCAGGCAGGGGATAAATTGAGGGTGCAGGGCACCCCCACCCTGAGGACCTGCCCGTCACCATGGCCACAGGAAGAGTCCTGCTAGGCTCTCTGCTGCTCCTGATCCTGCAGCTGGACCTTGGGGGGAACCCTGGAACCTCGGGTGCTCCGGTGGAGGATGAGGGGCTCCTGTCCCAGCCAGTGGGCGACAGAGGAACCCAGAGGCCACAGCTGGGTAAGGACCCCCAGAACCCCATGTGCCCTCCAAATCCTGCCTGGACACTGCCTGCTGTCAGCTGCCCCTTGTCCTGCAGGCACTCGCTTGCGCAGGGCCCCGGCCAGCCCGTGCCAGCTGTGGAGCCTGTCCCTGCCTGTGGCTGAGCTGGGCCTGGGCTACACGTCGGAGGAGACCGTCATCTTCCGCTACTGCGCCGGCAGCTGTCCCCACGGAGCCCGCACCCAGCACGGCTTGACGCTGGCCTGGCTGCGGGGCCAGGGCCGAGCCCACGGCGGGCCCTGCTGCCGACCCACCCGCTACGCTGACGTGGCCTTCCTGGACGACCGCCACCGCTGGCAGCGGCTGCCCCAGCTCTCAGCGGCAGCCTGTGGCTGCGGAGGCTGAGCGTGCCCGGCCCGGGGCCCTGCAGCCCCTGGAGGAGCTCTGCTGACTTACTTTACTGGAGACTTAGATGCCAAGAAAACGAAAGGGTGATGTGGGCTGGGGCCACCAACAAGGAGCTCAATAAAGGAAACTGCTCCCTCCACCTCATGCTGTGTGTTCAGCCCGGGATGCTCCCGGTGGGTAGCCAGGTGAGGTCCTGGGTTTCCCTGCAGGTCCCAGCCCCTGCACATAGCTAGTGCCAGGAAGGCCAGCTTGTCCATCCTCTAACTTTATTCTCAAACACGGTGTCTTGAGAAGCTGGGAGAAGGGCCCAGGGGTCAGCAGGCTGGGGGCGGCTGCCTGGGCTCTGCTGGCCCCATCCTCTCAGGAAGGGAGCGGCAGATCACGGAGATGCGTCGGCCCCGGGGAACCCGACGCTCCCCGAAAAAGGACTCTTCATCTCGAAGGATCTCGTGGGAGAAGTCATAGCGGGCTGAGCCTCTGCAAGAGAAAATAGGCTGTGGTGGGTGGGGTGAGGGCAGTCCCTGTTTCAGGCAGACTGTGGGTAGTTTGCTGGGAGGGCTGGATGAGAAAAGGTGCTCAAAGTGCTGGGGTGGGTATGTCTCACGAGTTACCAGTGGGGTTGGGGCTCCTTGGCTGCCAGTACCTAAGGATGTAGAGGGAGCCTGGCTCCAGCAAGAGTTCCAGCCACTCCCCTGGCTCCTGGGTGTGCACCAGCCGCATGACGCTGGAAGACAGCAGAGACAGGCCGGCAATGGTGGACCCACAGAACTGGAAGAGGGGACACGGTGGCAAGTCAGGGTTTGGCCTGGCTGGCTCACCCACAGCCAGGAGCTCTAAGGCATTGGCCCCTGCCCACCTTGATGCTGTCCACGTGTGGTTTGATGTAGCCCCGAGGTTCCAGGTCCAGCACATGCACCGGGGACAGCAGGGTCTGGCCAGGGCCAAAGGCAGCCGCCTGCACACGCTGTAGGATGGCCCGGCTTGCTTCTGACCAGCGCGACTTCTCTGTCTCGCGGAAGCCATGGATGGCCTGCCCAGAGGGCTCAGGTCAAGCCTAGAAGCTCCCAGGGGGCCAGGGAAACTGAGGCACAGTGCGGGGGCGGGGGGGGGGAGTGAGTTGCCAAAGTGCAAAGCAAAGGGCTGTTATTTCCAGCATGATACTTGACCCCACCTTCAACTCACAACCTTGGTCCTATCTACCCCATGATCCTGGGTCTCAAACCCCAACCTCTGCCCTATCTAGGTCTGGCCTCAGTCCTTTGTGCCCACCATCAGGCTCTAATTCAGTCTCAGATCCCGTCCCCAATGCTGGTCTGGCTACAATATTCACAACTCGATCCCACTCAACACCAGGCCCCCAGTCTGCATCCCCAAACCGTGACCCCCCTCATCTCTTCTCCATACACGTTTCTGCCCCTAACTTTGGTCTTGTCCCTCCAAACACCCCTAATTTCCAGGTTCTGCCTCCAGTTATGGCCCTGACCTCATCTCCGAAGTGTTCTCCATGCCCCCAAGGTTCCCAAGCTTAAAGACTCCGTCCCCACCAAGGTCCCGTCCCCAGCCTTAGCCCCGCCCACCAAACACTCCACTCCCCGCCCCCCCGGGTCTCCGCCCCCGGGTCTCCGCCCCCGGGTCCCCGCCCCGTCGCAGCACCACCACTAGCACCACGGCCTCACCGCATCCCAGTGATCATATTCGTATCGGCGGCGGCGCAGCTGGGGTTCCAGCTCACGGCTCAGCGTCTCCTCCTCGGCCGCGCTCAGGAAGCCGGGCCGCACCACGGCCGCGTCCCGCAGGCGGCTCAGCACAGCCGGGCCCGAGCCCCGTACCCAGCCCTGCCTGGGAAGCGTCCCCAGAGCCAGTCGCCCACTCCCGGCCATATTCCTGGGGCCGGCTCGTGGAAGGGGCCGGAGTCAGGGCAACGCCCCCCCCCGAACTATTGGCACAGCCGGGCCCGAGTCCCTCCAGCGATTGGCTTTTCTCAGACTCCCGCCTCTCGCTCAAGACCACTGGTTGTTACTCGAATCGTTCTCTCAAGCTATTGGTCCTCCCCAGAGCCCGCCTCCTCTTCCGTGCTATTGGGCGTCTTCGACCGTAGCTTCTCAGACTATTGGCTAAGCTGCAAGTCAGTCCTTCGAGGGCGAGGGCACGCTCTGGCTTGGGGTCAGAGGTCAGGGGTCATAGGATTGCGTCAAGGTTATGAAGTTGGCCTGGGCTAGAGGTTAAGGGTGTAGTAGTCAGGCTGAGATGTAGTAGGGGTTTCAGCCAGAGGTCAAAGCGAGGCACCACTCCTTTCTCCTCTTCTGGGTCACCCTCACCCGCATACAAACAGGCTGGCCGCCAGCTCAAAACACAGGGTAGAAACAAAAAATCCTTTTCCTTTAATGGTAGAATTGGCATGTCACCATTTTGCAGCCCCTATTGGAATGTCTTAGTGGGCCTAGCCCAGCACTCTGATCCGCTCCTAACGTCATGAAAAGAGAGACAGCTGGATTTCAGGGGTCTCCTGCCAGAAGGCACCTCAACTCAGAGGTCACTTGCCAAAAGGATTGTCTACAGTCATACACCAAGTTACTGGAAATCCCAAAGCCAAGATCCAATCATCAAAATCCAGACAATGAGAAAGTCCACAAGACAAATGACCCTGTTTCTCCAACAAGTGAGTTCCAAGGAAAGAGAAGAAAAAGAGGGAGAGATTGAGAGGTTAAGGGGAAACCAGCAGTTACCAGACACTTCGGGATCTGTCAGCCAGTGACAAGTATGCACCTTATTTGGATCCTGATTGGAACAAACTAAAAAAACACAAAATAGAGCCAACGGGGGAAATTTGGACACTGGTTGAATATTTGACCACGGTAAGTGTTGTCATTTTGCAGGGTTTGAAAATGGCACTGTGGTTGTATTTTTAGATTCCTTATCCTTTTAGAACTCCATACTGAAATATTTATAGATGAAATAAAAAGCAGGTAATGGGGCCAGAAGAGGGGAAGGGGGGTACAAATCACAATCAGTAGTGAATTGATAATTGTTGAATTGGTGTGGTGGGTTCCTGAGACCTCATTTTCCTAGTCTCTCTGCTTTTGTATATATTTAAAATTGTGCAGACTGAAAAGTTCAGCCAAATGCAACCAATGAATGAAGCCAAATTTTAAAATCCTCTGAAATTAAAAAAACAAAAAAATTGACCTCCACTCTCCCTCCAGCAACAGCCACATGTGTTCTCTGCTCCCAACAACAAAATTCCTCGAAAAGACTTGTCTAGTTCCAATGTTTTCCCGCCCCTTCTCTCTGGGTCCACTCCAATCTGTCTTTTTGTGCCCACAGCACCAAAAGTGATCTGTTCAAGGCCACTAGTGACTTCCAGTGTGCCAAATGTCACAGCCACTTCTCAGCCTGGCCGCTAATTCAGCGACAGGCTGAAGTCTCCTACGTTTTTATTCCTAGCCCTGACCCGACTTTCCCATCCTCTGGGATGGCTGAGGCACAGCAGGTGTCAAATGTCACACGTGCAAAACCAGCTCCTCATCCCAGACCCCCATCCTGCTCCTCCCCCTACCTCTCCTGTTTCAGTTATGGGGAAATCTCATCTTTCCATCTTTCTCATGGCTTTGGGCCGACATCTTGGGAATTTTTGGAGATTATTTTCTCTCTCAAGTCTTACATTCCACCTGTCAGCCATGCCTTTAAAGCCTGGCTAGAATCTGACCTCACCACCTGGTCAGGGCCATCAGCCTTCCTCTGGATTATTCTAAGTCTCCTCCCAGGTCTCCAGGGTTCTGGGCTTGCCACCACTCTGTGGTTCCTTTTTGTCCCTTTTCTCGAAATCCTCCATGGTGCATCTCTCTCCTTGGTAAGACCTGCCAGGCTTTTTATGATCTGTACTCCTCCCTTTTCCGCTCTCACCTCCTCCACTGCACCCCCCCCCACTCACTGACTCACTCACTCCAGCCACCCTGTGGTTCCTCCCATGTGTCAGCCACATCCTGCCACAGGGCCTTTGCACTCACTGTGTCCTCTGCCTGGACTGCTCTGCCCCCAGATAGCAAGCTGCGCCCCACCCTCCCCAACCTCCTTCAGGTCTTTGCTCAAATGTCACCTTTTCAGCAAGGCCACAGGCTACCCCATCTGAAACTGTCACACACATGTACACACTGCATACCTCTTTCCCTGACTGTTTTTTTAAACTGTATACTCCCATAAGAAGGTAAGTTTCAGGACAGGGATTTTTATGTTTTCTTCATAATATGTTGTGGCCTCTGGAGCAGTGCCTGGAATGTCGCATATGCTCAGGAGAGTTTGCTGACATTAGGACGCTGAAGGTCAATGTGACAGCAGAGGCCGGGTGGAGCACACAGGCGCAGCGGAGGAGAGGGGGGGCAGGCGCCGCAGATGGGAGCAAAGACTACAAATATTTAATTTAAAAATCACAGTGTCTCAGCCAGGATGCCCACCCGGAGGGACACCCCTCAAATCCAGAGTTCCTCAAAGGGGCCCCTCGAGGCCCAGTGGTGAGGGGCGGGAAGGGCTGGCGCCTGGCCCCTCTGCTTCCCTCTAGAGGGTGAGGACCAGCTCTTAGGCGCTCGCTGGGGCAGGTTCTGTCGCCGGTGCCACCACTGGCTCCTTCTGCACCAGCTCCGGCTCATCCTCCCCATCCTGGGGAGGGTGGACCAGAACTTTGTCTAAGATGCCGAACTCCTGGGCCTCCATGGGGCTCATGTAGCGGTCCCTCTCCATGGCTGACTCTGCGGGCGAAGTGGAGGCAGGACGTGCGAGGTTAGGGGCCAGGTTCGGTCCCCGTCTGCCAATGCCTCCCCGTGTGACCTTGGCCTTCCCCTTCCTGTGCCTCGGTTTCACCACAGTAAAATACCTATTTCACTTTTTTAAAAAACCGGTTGATGTGTAGATGCATGTCCAGGAAAGGGCAGGGATCAAAGCGGACAGCATGGTGATTTCTGGACTGATCACAGCCACGGGGCAAGCACCCTGATCAGACCCCTGTAACCCCACTGCGGTCCATGTCCAGTCACTACCCCCCCCAGTAATCATGACCCTAATAGCGGCCTAAAATGGCACTGATTAGTTGTGCCAGGTTTTGCTCTTTAAATATATAACCAGAGAGCATCTCCTCTTCCCACTCAGCACTGTTTCTTGAGATTCATCCAGGCGGCCACGTGTCCCTGTGGTTCCCTCGTGGCTCGGTAGCATCCCATCACGTGAATAAACCCCGCCTGCTGCTGGTGGGCATTTGTGTGCTTTCCTGTTTGGGGCTCCTAGGATCGGGAGTACTGTCAACATTCCTGTCTGCAGCTTTGGTGGACAGGAGTGCGCGATTCCCTCGGTTATATGCTGGGCAGAGGAACCACGCGTCTTTCTGCATCCTTGAGAGCCAAACCGCTTTCCAAAGTGGCTGCACTGTTTCACTGCCACCTGCCGTGGTTTACCGTTCCGGTTGCTCCACATTCTCCTCAGCGCTTCATGTTGTCAGTATTTTATATTTTAGTCATTCCAGTGGGTTGTAATGGTATCTCAGGGGTGGGGTATGGCTCAGTGGTAGAGCACATGCTTAGCATGTGCAAGGTCCTGGGTTCAATCCCCAGTACCTCCATTAAAAGTAAAGAAAAGAAATGCTATCTCATCCTGGCCTTAATTTGCCTTTCTGGAGTAACTAGGGACGTCACTGTTAAACATCAGCACTGAATAGGACGAACTTCTTTCCTTCTGTTTCCTGGCCATTTGGAATATTCTTTGTGGAAGACCCTGTTCAAACCTTTGGACCTATTTCAATGATGTTTTTGTCTGAAGTGCTCAAAACAGGGGTTCTTAACTGGGGGGTGGAGGGGATTCTGACCCCCAGGGGACACTGGGTGATACCTGGAGACAGTCTGGGTTGTCACAAGTGGGGGTGCTACTGTCTTCAAGTGGGTGGGGGCCAGGGATGCTGTTCAAAACCCCAGTGCCCAGATGGCCCCCCAACGGAAAGATCCAGCCCTGAGTGTCAGCAGTGCGGAGGCCCGAGGTCCGGCCCCCTGATTGTGATGGGGGGGCCTGTGTGGGGCGGGGCCGCTCACCGATCACCTGCAGGCTCTGTTTGGTGTGCTTGGCGTAGATGCTATACAGCTGCTTCTTGAGTTTCATGATCTCCTCTGCCTGAATGGCAATGTCTGTGGCTTGGCCCTGGGGGACGTGCCAAGAGGGAGAAATTGGAATCAGTGTCTGCTACTCACCAGCAGCCTAGAGATGGGGAGCCCCCACCCCAGGCTTTTGCTGCCAGTTTTCAGGCGGGTGGGACAGGGCTTTGTGAGTTGCTCGACAGCCTGCTTCATCCTCACCTCTACCAGGAAGGCTTCCTGTATTAACTCTGTTTTCTTATGTTCTGCAGCTGGGGCCTCCCAGAGCAGGAGGAAGGGACCCTCCCAGGGTTAATAGCCCACCCAGAGCACACTTTTCACATGCAAACCAGCCAATCCAAGCCCACACCCCCACCGCCTCCTCTAAGGGGCTCTCACACCTTAGGTCACCCACCCCCCTCCCTGCTCCATCACCCCTGGGCCAGGTACCAGACAACCAGGGCTGGCTCCTAGGCCCCAGAGCCCACTGAAAATGTTCACATTAGCCAATGCTAAGCCTGTTTAGCTGGCCTTGCTCATTCTCTCACAGAAACTACAATAAAGGCTCTTGCCCGCATTCTCGGCCCACTCCCTCTTCTCCTGACCCACCCTGGTGACTCCTTGTGTGGGCCCCCATGACCCTCTCCTCTTGGGATCTGTAAGTAACACACTGTCTTTTCAATGGCAGTTCTCTCCTGATTGGTTGGCCTCACCATTTCTTCTATTTAACAATAAGATCTACATTTTAAAACACTCCCACTGCTACACAACTTCCGCTCAGCTGGTCCTTCCATCTAGACCATCTTGCATCCCATCAGGGCCTGGCACTCACCCGGGCACCCCCGGAGGGCTGGTGGATCATGATGCGGGAGTTAGGGAGGGAGTGGCGCATGCCCGGGGTGCCAGCAGCCAGAAGCAGGGAGCCCATGCTGGCGGCCTGGCCCACACACCATGTGCAGATGGGGTTCAGGATGTACTGCATCGTGTCGTAGATGGCCAGGCCCGAGGTCACCACGCCACCTGCGGATGCGGGTGTGAGTGAGGGGTTGTGCGGCCTCCTCCCGCCATCTTTTCCCCAGGGAGGGCTGGTGGAGATGCCCATTAAAGCCAGGGTCCCAAATACACATACTTCTGGGGGTAGGGAGATGCCAGAAATAGGTGACACAGGCCAGCTGGGTGCAAAAAAGAGGGTTTGCTCCAGAGTGAGCTGATAGGTGCCACAGGTGCATGAGGGTCCAGGGGGGCTAGATTTGTCAAATTTTCAAGAAAAACTAGAAACGGGGAGAGTGTGGTGGCTAAGAGCGAAGATCCTGGAGCCAGCCTGCCTGGGTATGATCCCTGGCTGGGCAGTTTATCATGTGTGACCTTGGGCAAGTTATGCAGCCTCTCAAAGCCACAATGTCTCCTTACAGATTGGAGATAATTAAACAGTACCAATCACATGAGGTTGCCACCAAAGTAAAATAAGTTAAGTGCTTAGGAAAGTGCCTGGCACAGTAAACACTCAATCAAGACTGGCAATTCTCTTTTTTTTTTTTTTGGTGGGGTGGAGTCTACCAATTTTAAAATCTTGACAACCAGGTCAGGTCAGTAAACATTACAGGTGGGATTAAAGAGGCAAGTTCAGTGGCAGCTTTAAAAGCAAGTAACAGGCAGCTTTTGGAGGTTTCAAGACACTTTTGGGATTCTGAAGGAAGTTCCGCACCCTGTCTTTCTCCAGAGAGAGAACATTCCTGATTGGGGTCTCAGTCCCCTGAGTCATCCAGGGTGTCCCCAGGAGCGCCCCTGGCACCTGGAGAAGGCCCTGCTCACCGGGGCTGTTGATGTACATGTGGATGGGCTTTTTGTTGCTCTCGGACTGCAGGAACAGCAGCTGCGCAATGACCAGGCTGGCGACACTGTCATCGATCTGCAATTGGGGAGGGCAGGGGTGTCCACAGATCGGGGTGAGGGCTAAGGGAGGGAGTTATGGGGTGGCTGGGGATGAGTCAGGGTATCAGAATGGGAGTCAGAGCCCAAGTAAGCCGTTCAGGGCCCAGGAAGGGATGTGGTGGGGTTGGTCCAGACCCAAGGGGATTGTGACACTGGAAACAGGGAGTCAGTGGATTCAGGGCACAGGAACGGAAGGGGTCAGGAGGGTTGGGGAAAGGGACTGGAGCCCAGGAGTGGGGAGGGAGATCATTGGTGAGGAAGAGAGTCAGAGATTAGGAAGGAAGGGTTTGAGGAAGGGCTAAAGGGAGTACTAGGGGCCAGGAGAGAGTATCAGAGGCCTTATGTACCCAGGAACGGGGGTTGGGACAAGAGCGAAACCTAGGGAGGAAAGTCAGTAGGCAAGATCAGGGAACCAAGGAAGTTCGAGGAGGAGGGGCGCATGGGGCTCTGGGCAGGCGCAAGGGACGAGCGGGGCGAGGGGCACTCACCGGGCCCATGACGCACACGATGCGTTCCCGCAGCAGCCGCGAGTAGATGTCATAGGCGCGCTCGCCCCGACCCTAGAGGGGTAAAGACGGGGTGAAGTTCAGGGACCGGCCGTGCCCCTAACCCCTAGCCCCACCACCCCCGGGCCGTGTCCCCGCCCGGCCACTGTACCGTCTGCTCCACCACGATGGGAATGAGCGGGAGAGCCTGGGCCGCCGTCGCGTGCAGGCTCCGCTGCAGAGCCAGGCGGTTGTCGGGCGTCCACTGCGGGATAAAGCAGGCGGCGAGGCGAGGCCGCAGCGCGGGACACCAGCCCGCCGCCACCCGGGCCCCCGCAACCAGTATTTCGGGCCACATCGCCCCCCACGTCCGTCCCAGCTTCCGTACGGTGGCGGGACTACAACTCTCGGCGTGCTTTGCGCCCGCGGCGCTCGCTCACGTGACGCTCAGCTTCCGGGAAGCGAGAGCCTAGTTTCGGGCGGGGCGGGGCGGGGCGGGGCGGGGCGGGGCGGGGCGGGGGCGGAACCTGGAGGGGCGTGGTCAAGGAGTGGCGCCTGACCGGAGCCCGAGAACTTTAAAGTCGCTTGTTTGAGTCTCTTTCCAGAGGAATCGTCAAAATTTTCTGCTATTCATTGCCTATTTTAAAAATCAGTTCTGTTTGTCCGCTGGGCCTTGGCCTCAAAGATCTTCCAGCGTGGTGAGGCTGGCTCCTACTGAGACCTTCCCATCCTATGGTTACTGGTGGAGAGAGGGAGGGACACCCCTCCCTCTTCCCTGCTGTGGAAGCCCAAGGGTGGGGTTGCGTCCTTTGCCTGGGAAGTTGGTCAGCAAAGGTTCTCTAGGAGGGGCAGGTATTGGAGCTGGGCTTTGAGGGATGTATAGGAGTTTGTTAGGGACAGGCACTCCTGGCAAAGAGAAGAGAATGGGCAAAGGCAGGCGGGGCAGGAGGGAGGAGA
Organism: Camelus bactrianus; assembly: GCF_048773025.1. Classification (NCBI taxonomy): domain Eukaryota; kingdom Metazoa; phylum Chordata; class Mammalia; order Artiodactyla; family Camelidae; genus Camelus; species Camelus bactrianus. The sequence continues at coordinate 27,694,814 of NC_133560.1, forward strand.
AGGGAGGCTCCTGGTAACGTTTGGGACTTCTCTTTTTTCCCAGATCTTCTCAAGGTGGATTCTTTTTCATCTTTCAGTTCTAAAATCGCCTTCTCAGAGTTGCCCCCTATTTTGTCCTCAGAGCCTAGAACAGTGCCTGGCACACAGTAGGTGCTCATCAACTACACTTTGAACCAAAAGATGAAGTGGTAAGGGAGGAAGGTTAAAAGCTGAGGGCTTTGGAGGCAGCTGCCCCATGTGCCAAGCAAGGCTGGCTCAATTACTGACTTGCTGTGTGATCTTAGGTGCATTGCTTAACGCTTCTGAGCCCGAAGTGTCTGGAAGATAGTGATGATCAAACCAATCTCACAGGGAAGGATACCCGCTGAGGCAGCATGTTGATATCCCCTAAATTCAGATCTTGGCACCACTACTTACTAGTTGTGTCCCTGAGCCTTAGCTTCTCATTCATCAAGTGGAGATAATGATAATAAACTATATCATAGGGTTGTTGTGTGTAAGGTCCTCAGAATGGGACCTTGAATGTAATAGGTGCTCAATTTGTATTAGCTATTGATGTGCATTAGTTAATTGTGTTAGATCAGTAACCATGGGCATCCAAGAAGTCCTCCCAAATAAAGGCCCATTTGAAGTGGGTTTTGATGCACAAGTAGGAGTTCATAGGCAGACGACGCCTCATTGCTGGACTCTAAACTTGATGTTGGGTGCCCCAGATAAGAGTAGTTTTGTGCCCTCCATGCCTCCAGGGGATCCCATCCTGATAGGGAGATAGAGCAGGACGTGGACCCTGCCCTCCTTGTGGGATCAGGGGCAGAACAGAGGGAAGGATATTGAAGTGGAAGAGGTTGGAGGAGGCCTTGGAGGCACCTGTGGCACCGAAAGAGGTGTTTACCCAGTAGTGGCTGAGGAAGTAAGTGGGTGGCAGGGGCCATCCTAGTTTCTGCTGTGAGTCAGGATGGTGGCCCTGTCCAGCTGGTTTCCCTGAGGCTTGAGCCCCCGCCCTAACCCCTGGGAGAAGGGCCAAGCCATCCATTGCTACAGCCTCCGCAGTTCCCCCGCCCTGACACTGCCCCACACCCCCTGCCCTCACTGCCTTTGCTTCACCTGCTTTACCCATCCACAGTTCAGCTACTTTTCACCTCCTCCGACCTCATGAACACCCTCAGTAACTACCTCCTAAGTGTTGCAACTTCGCACCTGCTCCAGCCCTGCTGTAACTTCATTCAGCAGCCCACATGATCCTCGTAAAAGCAAAATGAACAACGTCGGTCCCTTACCTGAAATCCTCTCCTCGGTTCCCAGTCACCCCTGCTGACCTCTACCCTCTCCTTTCGCCCTCCCTCCCCCCGCTTGGCTGGGGGGGGGGGCACGCTGGCCGGCTTTCTGCTCCTCAGACACGCCCACCTCCATCCAGCCAGCCAGCCTCGGCTCGGCTCGTGCCCTCCGCCGGAATCTCGCTCCTTTTCAACACGAAATTCTCTGCTTAAACGCCGCCTCCTTAAAGAAGTCTTATTAAATGATACTTCTCCTTACTTTGAACAACGCTGTCTGGTATTTTCTGTTCTCTTTTATCCAGTACTATTCCATTTCATATAAATTGGAGTGTCTCAACCTAAGGAATGTTGACATTCTGGGTGGAATGATTCTTTGCTGGTGGGAGGCCGTCCTGTGTATTGCGGGGTTTTGAGCAGCCTCCTGGCCGCCACACACTAGATGTCAGTGACGTCTCCGCATCGCAGCAACCCAAACTGTCTCCGACACTGCCAAGCGCCCCCGTTAGAGGGCGGAGTTGCTTCCGGTTGAAAATGTCTGATTTAATTTCAAGTGACTTAGCGACTCCAAATGGGGGGAAAAAAGCAACTTCTGAACAATACCTGGCACATTATAGGCACCCAAATATTTACTGTCCTCCAAACTTTGCCTGCTTGGTATGTTCTCAGTGAATGAATTCAAGAGGCAGGGAAGGAAGGAAGGATGGATGGATTGATTTTGACTCTTGGCTACAAATCGGCCCATCAACCTATCCTACTGGTTTTAGATTATCACTCCGTGGTCAGAGATCACTGTTACCTCTTCTGGGGTGAATGCAAAACAGGCCTATTGAATGGACAGAAAATGAAAATTAAAGAAACAAACCCTGAGGGCTGAAGAGGCTGTGGGTACATGGAACTGTCATCGACTCCCACACTGTGACAGCTTCTCTGGAAACCCAGCTGGCACTCAATTTCAAAATCTCATAATCCATTTCATGTTACCCATTTTTAGGAAATGATCAAAGGTGAGCACTGAGATTTAGCCACAGGGCTGTGTATGGCAAAACAGATCATCTTTGATTTACGATGGGGTTATTTCCAATAAACCCGTTGGTAAGTTGAAAATATTGTTAACTTGAAAATGTATTTAATACACCTAACCTTCTAAACATCATAGCTTAGCCCTGCCAACCTTACATGTGCTCAAAACACATTATTAGCCTGCAGTTGGGCAAAATCATTGAACACAAAGCCTCTTTCATGATTGTGTTGAATAGCTCATGTCACTTATTGAATACGGACGGTCTCCAACTTATGATGCTTCAACTTACAATTTTTCGACTTGACAGAGATCTGAGATACGCAGTCAGTAGACACGGTACTTCACGTTTCGAATTTGGATCTTTTCCTGGGCTAGAGATGTGCGCTGTGATAGTTTCCCGATGCTGGGAGCCACAGCTCCCGGTCAGTCGCATGATCGAGGGGCCAAAATACCGTCCACTTACAACCATTCTGTACCTAGACAACCATGCTGTTTTTCACTTTCAGCACGGTATTCAGTAAGTCTCCCAAACAGTCTGGAGGTTGGCACGCCGGGTGGGAAGCGGGGTACTCTGTCCCAGGAAGTTCCCAGACACCTCCTTCCAGCTCACAGCTCAGCCATCCCTGGGGTGGGGCCCTTCTTGTCAGAATCAGAATCCAAAATGGTGCTTCAGCTGGGACATTCCTTTTCCAAGAAGCTGGATGGAGGTCGGGAGGAGGAACAGGCAAGGATGGATGCCAGTCCATCTTGAAAGTAGGCTGCCACCCACCCTCCATTTTGGGGGGGCTGTTGCATAGCATTCTGTTACATAGGAAACTGTAATTTACTTAATCAGTCCTTTGTTGATGGGTGTCTTCTTGTGGTGAAAGGTTGTTTTTTATTTTTAATCTTACCAGTCCTATGAGATTTTTCCTTGAACTTCTTTATCTCCAACCCCTGGATAATCTTATCTAATCTCCTGCCTCTAAATACCTGTGTGTCGCCACCTGCCTTTCTCTCTCCTGCCCAGATGCCTCTTCCAGACGTCCCTCCCTGCATCTGCTCTTAGGGGAACCTGAAAATGAACCTGTTTGGGATGGATTACTGATCTTATTCCCTCCCCACCCCCGGGCATTGCTCCATCATCCTCCCACTCACACTAAAAAAACCCCGGAGTCATCCTTGATTTCTCTCCCAAACTCTGTTGACTAATCCAGTTGGCTCCGTCTTCCAAGTTTACCCAGAACGCAGCCCCGTGGTTCAACTCCAAGTCCAAAGGATAGTCCCCAATGCTCTACACAGTCTGATAAATGCCCCCTCCTGCCCTGTGATGCACCTCCTTCCCTGTCCCCCTTGCTCTTCCAGTGTGGGTACACTGGCCTCCTTTCTGTCCCTCCAACTAATCAGGCCTCAGGGCCTTTGCACTGGCTGTTCTTCCTGGAATGCCCTTCCCCCAGATGTTCCCATGGTTCCCTCATTGCCCCTGTACTCAATGTCCCCTTCTGATACCTCAATTTAAGACCACAACCCCCACCCTCATCTCCCAGCCCTTTTCCTTGCTTTGCTTTACTTAAAACAATTTTTTTTCAATTGAAGTAGAGTTGATTTACAATGTTGTGTTAGTTTTTGGTATACAGCGTAGTGATTCAGTTATACATATACATATATGTTCTTCTTCATATTCTTTTTTGGCATAGATTCATTATAGACAAGCTATTGAATATAGTTCCCTGTGCTCTACAGTAGGGCCTTGTTACTTATCGGTTCTATATGTAGTAGTTTGCATCTGCCAATCCCAAGCTCCTAACCTATCCCTCCCCTCCTGTCTTCCCCTCCTGGTAACCATAAGTTTGTTTTCTATGTCTGTGAGGCTGTGTCTGTTTTGTAAATAAGTTCATTTGTGTCATTTTTTTTTAGATTCCACACGTAAGTGATATCATATGATATTTGTCTTTCTCTGTCAACTTGCTTCACTTAGTATGATCATCTCTAGGTCCATCTATGTTGCTGCAAATGGCATTATTTCATTCTTTTTATGGCTGAGCAATGTTCTATCATATACATATACCACACGATCTTTATTCAGTTTACATACTGTTACCACCACAGTATCCTGGTGGTCACACAGGCTAGCCACGATTCAGTGTGGGGCAGGGGGTGAGAGAATACAGGAGATGGGAATCACTGGGGGCCACCCTGGAGGTTGGTCACCACACCCTTCCATCCTGGGACTGTATTTCTCAGCATCCCTTGCATCTGAGGAGCCAAGTGATGTGTTCACCAGTGGACCTGGTGAGGAAATGATGTGTGACCCTTCCAAGCCGAGGAGCTTAAGAAGTAGGTGTGACTGCTCCACTCTCCCTCCTCTCCACTAGCCCTTGCAGCCGAATGCAGCAGCCGAATGCAGCAGCCGATAAAGGTGGCGGAACCATAGAAGGAGCCTAGGGAGGGAGCCACCTGCCAACTAGGTACACACATTTTGGATTTTAGATGAGTCAGCAACTAACTACCTTCACTTCTAAGTTGTCAAACTATTTGGGATTTGTTTGTTGCAGCAACTAGTATGACCTAATTAATTCAGGTTTGGATTGAATATGGTTGGGGGAGGGGGGAGGGAAGGTTCAGACTTTTCTGGCTGGAGCCCTTGGGTGCATGGAAGTGCTTTTGACTGAGATGGGGATGTAGGTTTGGAGGAAGATGATGAGTTATCTTAGGGCAGGATCTCTGAACCTTGGCCCTATTGACATTTGGACTTGAATAGTTCTTTTGGTTGTGGTGGCGGTGGGGGTCATCCTGTGCATTGTGGAATGTTCAGCAATATCCCTGGCCTCCATCCACTAGATGTCAGTAGTGCCCCCTGATTGCATCAACCAAGACTGTCTCTAGGCCAGTGTCCTGGGTTGAGAACCACTGGTTTAGCATCTGGTGAGTTAGGGCAGCCTTGACTATCCAGGAAGCTGATGGTTCTGTAATTCTGACACTCAGGGAGCGTGGGAGCAGGCGAGATCTCCCCTCCTCCACCCTGCCCTAGGAATGGGTCAGAGTGAGAGGAGGGAGCCCGCACTGGGGGTGGGGAAGTCCCAGGGCCACGGAAGAGAATGGATCAAGCAGAAGAGGAACCTGGCAGGGGCACTGGGTGCTGAGATCGGCCATCGGTGTCAGAAGCATCAGATGCTTGGGGGAGCCATTGTGAGGGGGAGGGGCATTTAAATGGGGCGTCAGCAATAAAAATGATCTTATGCATTCCTCTTTATTGACAGGGAAGGAGTCCCATGGTGTAATTTTTAAAAAATTTATTGGAGTGTAACATGCACTCAGTAAAGTGTGCACATCTCTTTTTTAAGTGATCTTTTTTTAGATATCTTTTTTTGTTTTTTGTGGGGGAGGTAATTAGGTTTATTTATTTATTATTTTATTTATTATTTTGGGGGGAGGGTAATTAAATTTATCTTTTTTTTAATGTAGGTACTGGGGATGGAACCCAGGACCTCATGCATGCTAAGCAGATGCTGTACCACTGAGCTATACCCTCCCTACCAATGAATTTTTTTATGTGGGTGTACACCCATGTAACCATAACCTCATTCAATATCTAGAAATTTCTTCCGTGTCCCCTCACAGTCACTGCACCCTGGACACCCCAAGATACTACCATTTTGATTCCCTTGATGTAATTTCTAAGGGGGAAAACAAGCAGGTAATAAGACAGTGCTGACACCACAATCTCATTATTGTAAATACATGTTTGAGTGGGACCATACACTCCCAGGTGCTAAGAGTCTGTGAGTGGAGGGTACAGGTAATTGTTTTTGTTTCTTATTTTTGAAGTATAATTGATTTTCAATGTTAGTTTCAGGTGTATAGCAAAGTGATTCAATTATACGTATACATATATATACACACACAAACACACACATGTATTTTCAGATTCTTTTCCAAAGACACAGATAATTTTTATTTTCTTCTTTTTATTCTTTTGTGTTTCATATCATATGCATGCTGTACTGTTTTGTTTAATTGAGGTACAATTCACATGAGATTAACTATTTTGAAGTGTACAATTCAGTAGCATTTAATATGTTCACGTACCACCACCACCATCTCTCTAGTGCCAAAATAAAAGGAAGCCCTGTACCCATTAGAGGTCACTCTCTAGTCCTCCGCCTCCCCAGCCCCTGGCAACCACCAGTCTGCTTTCTGTCTCTAGGGATTGGCTTTTCTGGATATTTTATGTAAGTGCGGTCATACAATACGTGACATTTTGTGTCTGGCTTCTTTTCAGCGAGTGTGGTTTCAAGGGCCATCCATGTCGTAGCGTGAATCAGCACTTCATCCCTTTCTATGGCTGAGTAATATTCCACGGTAACAGATATATCACGTTTTGTTGGTCCATTTTTCTGTTGGTGGACATTGGGTGCGTCTTGTGTTCATCATGGGAATAAAGACGGCTTTAATTTTTCCTGATTTAATTAATTGATTAATTTTTGACTTTTTAAAACCTTGATGTGTAGGCACCTTACAATGTTGGTTTCAGGTGCACAGTAAAGCCGCTCAGTGATACTCACACATACATACATATTTCTTCAGTTTCTTTTCTATTACATCTCATTACAAGAAATTAAGTCCCTTATACTCTACAGTCGGTGGCTCCAATTTTTTTTAATTGTAAAGTATTACATTATTATTTAGTAATAATTATTAATAGTTAAGGGGTCAGGGGGAGAGAGTGATGGGTTCAGTCTCTAACCTGCTACTTATTTCCTGGGACCTTGGATGAGGATCTGAACCTTTCATAGCTGTGTTCTCCTCACCTAACAAACAGGGAGAATCTGGGCAAGTGGCTGGGTGCTTTATAAAAGTCTCTCTCTGTTACTTCCCCCAGCTACACAAGTGTGCGTGCGCATATGCTCGCTCGCTCTCCCTCTCCCTCCCTCCATCCCTCCCTCCCTCTCTCTCTCTCCCTCGCTCTCAAAATGCAGTCCATCTGGTAGACCAAGCCTTTCAAATTCAGTATTTGTGGAAGAAACACAATAAAAAGTGATGGGAAACCATGAGGGTTTCTAAACTTTAGTCCTTCAAGCATGTGTACCAGTTATACAATCACGAATCTTTTATTCTAAATCCCATCATTTGAAACATTTTAAGTACACTAATTTTAAAATAGAATCTTTAAATAACTGCCATACATGGAGAAATGGAATCACATACCAGAAATGGATGGAAATGGAATAAAAAGCAAAACACTTCTTTTAAAAACATTTTTTGGGTTTTTTCGGAGGGGAGGGTAATTGGTATGTATGTATGTGTTTTTAATGGAGGGACTGGGGATTGAACCCAGGACCTTGTGCTTGCTAAACACATGCTCTACCGCTGAGCTCTACCCACCCCCACTCCTTTCCTTTTTATTATCTCTTGGACACATTCTAATTGGGCTTTCCCCCCAAAACTCCACTGAGACACTAATTGCCAAGGTCTCCAGTGATTTTCAAATGATCAAATCCAATAGTCATTTTCAGTGACCAAATCCAATGGTCAATTTCTTTTTCTTTTTATTTTCTTTTTTTTTTTTACTGTTTTTTTTTTTGGGAGGGGATGGAGGAAGTAATTTGGTTTACTTTATTTTATTTTATTTTTAATTTTTTAAAAAGAAACGTACTGAGACTGAACCCAGGACCTTGTGCATGCTAAACACATGCTCTACCACTGAGCTATACCCTCCCCACCTTCCAGTGGTCAATTTCAATGGCCAAAATCAATGGTTACAAAAGGGAAATCAGACAATACTTTGAGATGGATGAAAATGAAGATATAACATATCTAAACTCTTGGGCTGAAACTAAAGCGGTACTTAAGAGGGAAATTTATAGTTGTAAACATTATGTTAAAGCAGAAGAAAGGTTTCAAATCAACGACCTGAAATTACAGCAGATTCCATGGTCAGTTGTCAAATCTTTATGTTTTTGGTCCTGTTAGAAGTTTTTCACACTGTTTATCACTTCCTCATTTTTTATTGCAGTAAAAACATACAACATGAAATTTGTCATCTTAACAATTTTCAAGTGCACAGCTCAGTGGCATTAAGCACATGCACCCTGTTGTGCAGCCATCTCCACCGTCCATCTTTAGAACTTTCTCATCTTCTCAAACTGAAACTCTGTCCCCATCAAACATAATGCTCCCTCCCCCTCCGCTAGTCCCTGGGCCTCACCGTCCTACCTTCTGTCTCTATGAATTTGACTCCTCTAGGGACCTCCTCTATGTGGAATCATACAATAGTTCCTTCCATAACTGACTTATCACTGAGTGTAGCATCCTCAAGCTTCATTCATGTTGTAGCAGGTGTCAGAATTTCCTTCCTTTTTAAGGCTGAATAATATTCTGTTGTAGGGATGGACCACATTGTGTTTATCCATTCATCCATTGATGGACACTTGGGTTGTTGCCACCTTTTGGCTACTGTGAATCATGCTGCCATGAACCTGGGTGTACAAGTATCTTTTTGAGTCCTTGCTCTCAATTCTTTTGGGCAGATACCTAGGAGTGAAATCACTGCATCACATGGTAATTCTATTTCTAACTTTTTGAGGAACGCCATGCTGTTTTCTTTGCCTCAGTCTTTAAACCTCATCTTTTTTTTTTTTTAACGGAAATTAAATGGTCGTGAGGTATTAAAGACATGTACCACCAAACCGAGTCTTCCTCCTGAACATAATCAGAAGAATCAAACAATTGAAAAAGGAGTAATTTTCTTTCTAGATAAGTTCAGGTTATTTGAGGCTGTGCCCAGACACCATCTCAAATCATTCCAGGAGCTAGGATGAGCCACCCTCCTGGATTCCCTGGGGTTTTCACGTGATATTATCAGTGCTAAATCTGGGAAGATCCTGGGCAAACGAGGCTGATTGGTCACCCTCCCGGGAGCAGGTTGTTGTGCTCCAGGCTCTGGGTACCAGTATCTCAATCCACCAAGTCAGTTTCCAGATGGAAAAATAAAATCTGTATGAGCTTCCTCAGGCTGCACTAACAAAATACCACAACCTGGGGGCTTAAACGACAGAAGTGTATTGCCTCACGGTTCTGGAGGCTGGAAGTCCGAGATCAAGGTACCACTCAGGCCGTGATCCCTCTGGAACTTGTGGAGGAGCCTTCTTCCTTGCCTCTGGTTTTCTGGCAATCTTTGGTGTTGCTTGGCTTGTGGACATATCACTTAATTTGAATTGTTTGTTTGTTTGTTGGGGTGGAGATAATTATGTTTGTTTATTTATTTATTTTTAGAGGAGGTACTGGGGATTGAACCCAGGACCTCGTGCATGCCAGGCATGCGCTCTACTACTTGAGCTACACCTTACCCCCGTAGATACATCGTTTTAATCCTGTGTCTTCACGTGGCCTTCTCCCTGGATCTCTTCACACCATCTTCCCTCCATGCGTGTCTATGTCCACGTTTGCTTTCACCCTAGCCCTAACCCTAATGACCTCATCTTAACTTGATTACCTCTGCAAAGACCCTCTTTCCAGGTAGGGGCACGTTTCAAGGTCCTGGAGGTTAGGACTTCAACATATCATTTTTTGGGGGAGACACAATGTAACCCATCTCCCAGCCTTTGAGACAGGGGCTGGGAAGGGACAGGCAGAATCCCTCCCTTTGGATCACAGTGATCTCAGCGGTGATGTTGAAGAGAAATGTTGGAATATGGGGCTAGATTTACAAGCCTGAATCCTTTGAACCTTAAGATCTGGCAGAAATCCCAGCTGGCAATATGTCTCCCCAGCTGTCACCATTTCCTTCCAGATGAATAACAGAAGGAGTGCAGCAAAAGGTTAACCTCAGAGTAACCAGTGGGGGTTATTTCAGAAGAGGAGGCAATGAAAGATCTATTTTACAGAACTCTCTCATTGAAGGGAGGAACGGGACAGAGTTTCGGTTAAGGAGATAACTTCTCAGTTAGTTGTCAGATTGAGCAACTAAAAATATTGAATGCCCATTTAAATTTGAATTTCAGATACGTAAGTGATACTTTTTTTCTCTTTTCTTTTTTTTTTTTTTTTTAGTATAAGCTAACCCCATGCAATATCTAGGACACACTTGGGCTAAAAATTATTCATTGCTTATCTCGTCTGAAAGTCAAATTGAACTGGGCGTCGTGCATTTTGTCTGGCAACCCTTTTCTGAATGAGTAATGGAGTTAAGCCACACTAGGTTGTCATGATGGGTTTCCTGAAACTTTGAGGCCACTTCAGGATGTGGCCAAAGCTGAAGCCGTTCACAACACACACGGACCCCAGTGACAACCCTGGTGTGACTCTTACAAGATGCATCCTCTCCCCTGATCCCCGCTCTCAGGTGACCACACTTCTGGATTTGGCGATCACCATTCCTTTGCTTTTTTTGGAAAAGCATTTTATCATACCTGCATGTCTCCCTAAACCTAAGGCAACATTGAAAACAGTTACCAGATCTTAACCCTTTAGCTGTTGGGGCGTGAGAAAGTCTGCAGGGTCCCAGGGACAAGGCCAGGGCGCTCAGGGATGCAGTGGGGTGGGGGAGTCTGCAAACAGCAGCCAGGTACCTGCCCATGTGGCTGTATTGGATCAACTGATAACGTTCCTACGGGGTGTGACTGCACAGTGGCAGCCCCACCCTAAATAGTTGTTGAACGTAGCCTGATTTTTTTAAATTATGTTTTCAACAACATTTTAATTTGGGTTGTTTTTAGTTGTATGAGACTTTGTAAGTTAATTGAGATTTCAATAAAGTATTAATATCACAGTATTTCAAATTTGCATACAATATAATCCATTAGTAATCACAAAATGGGCTGTTGAGACACACGAGGCGATACATATAAAACATTTAGTTTAATGGGTGGTAGACAGTGGTTAACTATGAGTATAACTCATACTTCCTGGACTTGAAACTCCAATCTCAATGTCCAAACTCTGGGAACCAAGTTTAGTCCCTGTTGAGCATTCTTTTTGCTTGAACTAGTTAGTCTCCCATTAGGCATTCATATCTTCCTTCTTTTTTTTGTAAACATTTTTTTATTGACTTATAGTCATTTTACAATGTTGTATCAAATTCCAGTGTAGAGCACAATTTTTCAGTTATACATGAACATACGTATATTCATTATCACATTTTTTTCGCTGTGAGCTACCACAAGATCTTGTATATATTTCCCTGTGCTATACAGTATAATCTTGTTTATCTATTCTATAGTTTGAAATCCCAGTCTGTCCCTTCCCACCCCCGCCCCCTTGGCAACACAAGTTTGTATTCTATGTCTATGAGTCTGTTTCTGTTTTGTATTCATGTTTTGTTTTGTTTTGTTTTTAGATTCCACATATAAGCGACCTCATATGGTATTTTTCTTTCTCTTTCTGAATGTAGCCTGATTTTTAAATTATTCCATAAACAGCTACACTATTTTACAACAGGTATTACTATTATTGTTGTTGTTGTTATTTTTGCTAGCGTGATCTTGTTGAGAATCCTTCACTTTGATGCATGTCCCTGCTGATCATTAATTTATGTGTAGTCCATTGAATGGTGGAGGTGACTACCCCACCATTTGTTTGTCTGGCCTACAGTTCATGAATATTCCAAGGCTGCTCTAAACAATCTTGTGCATGAATCTTGGATCCACGGGCGGGAGTTTCTCAGGGGGACGTAAATCTGGGAGAGGAGTTCCCAACCGTAGGATACATTCATTTTCAGCTTTCCTGGCTGTGTCACAGGCTCCCTTTCCAAAGGGCAGAGTTGCCATTGGGGGAGTAGCTACTGGACCAGAGACTACATTTCCCAGCTTCCCTTGTAGCTAGTTGGGGTCACATGACTTATCTTGACCAATAGAAAGTGCACCACAGTGAGGCATGTCTTCCTGGACTGAGGTGGTTAAGGATGCAGCGTGTCTTCTGTAAGTGGTCCAGGAAAGGCCTGCTGGGGCCACTCTGAAAGCTGCATGCCGAGGGTGGAGGCATCACAGATGGAGGGAGCCTGGACCACTTGACAGAGGGCCTTCCAGGGTAGATGCATGCACTCAATGGACTTAGTTTATGGAAGAAATAAATTTTAACTCTTTTCTTTAATGTTTACATATATTTTTATTGAAGTATAGTCAGTTTACAATGTTGTGTTAATTTCTGGTGTACAGCATAATGCTTCAGTCATAGATGAACATACATATATTCATTTTCATATTCTTTTTCACCATAAGTTACTACAAGATTTTGAATATAGTTCCCTATGCTTTACAGTATAAACATTATCTATTTTATGTATATTAGTTAGTATCTGCAAATCTCAAACTCCCAGTTTATCCCTTTCCACCCACTTCACCCCCTGGGAACCATATGTTTGTTATCTATGTCTGTGCATCTATTTCTGTTTTGTAAATAAGTTCATTTGTCATTTTTTTCTTTTTTTTTTAGATTCCACATATAAGTGATATCATATGGTATTTTTCTTTCTCTTTCTGGCTTACTTTACTTAGAATGACAATCTCCAGGTCCATCCATGTTGGTGCACATGGCGTTATTTTATTATTTTTTATGGCTGGATAGTATTCTATTGTATAAATATACCACAGCTTAACTATCACTCTTAAGATACTGAGATTGGCTGTATTTTCTTATTCCAGCAATGAACCGACCCTGCCCAGTAATACACTAGATAATATCAAATTGTTTTCCAAAATGGTCAGTAACCTTCCATTTCCAGCAGTGAGGGATAAGCATTTCCTTGTGTCTCATCCTCACCAATACTTTTTTTTCGTAGAAGGGAAAAAAAATGATATTTGTTATCTTAAGGCAGTTAACGGTATAAGAGGGGAGGCTGAACGGATAAGAATAAGCACATTGAGTGTTTTTATAGTATATTTTGGAGTGTGTTGTGAGTTCACATACATAGTTCTGTTTTATACTTACACTACGCTGTGAGGGGAACATTGTTTTCCTCATTTTAGAGTAGGAAAAACTAACACAAACGATTAGGTCATTTTCCTGCGCTCAGTCAAGCTAGTAATCTGTAGGACAAAGACGTTTGTCTCCAAATAAGGTTGGGTGTTTTTTTCTCTTTGCTTCTCTTTATTTTTAATTGTAGTATAATTGATTACAATGCTGTGTTAGTTTTGCTCACGAACACTTTTGATTTGCCAACTTGAATTTTTTAATTTTGAAATATTTCTATTGCAACAGAAAAGTTGCAAGAGGACAGTGAACTGCCGCGTGCCTTTCACGCACATTTACCAATCACTAACATTTTGCTGTATTTTCTCTCCTTCTCTCTTCTTGCAGAACTATTTCAAAGCAACTTGTGGACGTCATGTCCCTTCACCCCTAAATATTTAGGCATGTATCTCCTAAGAACTGGGACACTCTTTTACATCCCCACCATCCATCTCCAGAACTTTCTCATCTTCCCAAACAAACTCTGTCCCCATGAAACACATAACTCCCCATTCCCCACCTCCCAGCCCCTGGCCCCCACATCCTTTCTGTCTCTATGGACTTGACTCCTCTAGGGAACTCCTATAACTGGAATCATACAGTATTTGTCTTTCTGTGTCTGTTCTTTCACTGAGCATCATGTCCTCAAGGTTTATCCATAACGTAGCATATGTCAGAATTTCTTTCTTGTTTAAAAATAAAATTTATTAATTATTATTTTTTAATGGAGATACTGGGGATTGAACCAGAGCCCTAACACTGAGCTATATACCCTCCCCTTCCTTCCTTTTTAAGGTTGAGTAATATTCCTTTGTTTGGATGGATCATATTTTGTTGATCCATTCATACACCCATTAAAAAACCTAAATCAATTACTTAAAAAAAAACTCTTCATATTGAAATAATTATACACTCAAAAGAAGCTGCAAAAGTTGTACAGAGAGCTTTCTTGTATCCTTTACTCAGATTTCTCCAAGGGTCCACCTTAGGTAATTATACAATTTCAAACTCGGGGGATTTACATTGATCTGATTTCAGCTGCTTTTACATTCACTTGTGTGTGTGTGTGTGTGTGTGTGTGTGTGTGTGTGTGTGTGTATGCAGTTTCTTTACCTGTATAGACTTATGTAACCATCTCTGGAATTATAAGGCTTCAATCACCTTTTTAAACAGAGATTTGTAACCCTGTGGTGAATGGAAAGTGGCTAGACCAGCCATAAGACAAGTTCATTTAAACATAAACACAATGTGAACAATGTCACTGCATTCTGTCTGGATACTGTTACCTGCTGATGGGCTTTTCATTAAACAGAGGGATTAAGTGTTAGGCATAAACATGTATTAGCGCCAAGCAAGCCCCTCTCCTGAAACTATTGAGAACCGAAGAGGGAGTGGATTTCTTGCCACAGTTCAGTGATTCTGGATGCAGGGCCGCCATCACAACTTGTCTTCCTAGGGAAACACTGTGTCAGCCGCTAAATCTCCACAGTAGCCCTAAGAGGGAGATCCTGTTATTATGGCTATCTCATAGGTGCGAAAACAGGCTCAGAGAGGTGAATTCACTTGCCCAAGGCCACACAGCTTAGGAAGGGGAAGAACTCAGTTCAAACTCACGCCTGTCTGCCTCACAAACCAGACCTTTTCCACAGCCTGGGAAGCCAGGACTCGGGATCCCAGGCCTGGAACTCCACAGAGTCCTCCTCCCAGGGGGGCTTTGAAGGTGGCCCCTGGTGGAAGCTGGGACGCTATAGGTGTAGGAGAAATGGCTTCAACCCAGCCCAGATGGGAAGACTGAGGCCCCCATTGGAGGTTCCATTAGCAAGGACTCCAAGGGAGCATAGCGGAGCCCTTTGGGTTGGGCGTGCAGCTGTTTGGCCCTGATCTCGGAAGCAGCGGCATTGGAGCTTTGATGGTGTCAAGGTAGTAAAACTTAATGGTTAGGAGCCGGGAGTCCGGAGCCTGCGTGTCACCACCTTGCATCTGTCTGCACAGATGACTTTGCTCTCTGCCTCGGTTTGCCCATCCGTAAAGTGGGGATGGCCAGACTGCTCATCCCAGTGGGAACATCATCACGGTCATCATTGTTGTTCTTTGAAATTACTGTTCTGAAAAACAGGACTCCTAGTGGGCAGGGATGGGAGGTCCCCCTTCCCACTCACCCCCGCCCCGCCAGGGCAGCCACCACCACCTCTCAACCAGGCTGTTCTGGTGCAATCAGGGAGCTGTCCAGCAGGTTTTTCCTCTTGGCCTGCCGCAGGGCACCCAGCTGTCCTCTTCCCACCTCATCTGGGACTGGCCCTCCCAGACTCGCACGCTCCTCTCTGCCAGACGCAGCCAGCGGGCAGCAGACACTGCATCAGGATGCCCAGCATCTTTGCCTACCAGAGCTCCGAGGTGGACTGGTGTGAGAGCAACTTCCAGCACTCGGAGCTGGTGGCTGAGTTCTACAACACGGTGAGGACTGGGTGTGAGGGCTGGTGGGACTGTCTCACTAGATTGGGGGTGATGTTCAAGCCCTAGCTCCTCCACATCCTTGCTGGGAAATCCTGCTGGAGCGGTTCCCTTCTCTGAGCCTTGGTTTGCTCATCTGTTAGGCAGGGCCTGCTTGCCGGCTTTCATTCACTAGTCTGTCTTTATTTGGCATAAGGCTCTGTGGTAGGTTCTAGAAACTCAGCCATGCAGCAAAAGAACTGATCTCTGCTCTCCTGGAGCAAAGGACATGGGTGTGACTCCAGACAGTCACAAGCCAGGGTGATGGTGCTGTGATGGGAGGTGCACAGGCAGCTTCACAGAGCCCAGAGGCAGCTCCTGAGCCTCTCTGATGGAGGAGTGGATCAGGGAGGGCTTCCTGGAGGAGGCAGCTGTATCCCCAGCCCCAGGTGACCAACTCATCCTGATTTGCGGGGACTCTTCTGGTCTCGGCACTGTAAGTCTCATGTCCCAGGAAACCCCTCAGTTCTAGGTCATCCTTCCTCCAGCTCCTGCTATGGGGGCCATGTTGGAAGGGCTCAAAAATCTTGGATGCCTAGATGGTAGTGGCTTTTAACTAAAGCTTGAAAGATGCAGCCAAAGGCACGTGCAGGCATGCGCTCCTGTGCAGGGTGCTGGGGACATCATGAAGAAGGCGGTTTGCTTGAGTCCCTGGACTCCTAGGATGGTGGGTAACGAGGCATCATCCTTTGCTCTGTGCCCTGCACCTAGTACATGCTAATAAATGGCGAGCATGCAATCATGTGTGTGAACAGGGGCCTTTACTGAGCACTTACTGTGTGCCAGGCATCATACTAAACATTTGGCCTGACAAACCTCATTTCCTCTTCACAGTGGCATTGGGTGCTAGGCACAACATACAATGTATAGAGTTAATCCCAGTTTCTAGGCAAGGCGAGGAAGCTGGCATTCAGGGAGGTTGAAAGATATGCGCAGGGTCACCCAGGTACTCAGAGCTGGGATTTGAACGTAGCAGGACCAGGAGAGATTTTTTTTGGAGGTGGGGAGAGGACCAGAGGGCTGGCATGCCCAGGTTGCTCTGACTCTGTTACCTTTGACCTCACTACTTCTCAGGGCTAAGAGGCAAGAGTTTGAGATTCAAGGGGTCCCTGACACCACCCCAGCTTTTGCTTCTCCTGATCTAGAGGTACTGACCCTTTCTGGTCCTCAGTAGCCTCCCCTGTAAAATGGGAGGGGGCTGAGTGTGCCGGTGCCTGGAAGCTGAGAAGAAGATCTAGGGTTCTGGAACCCTCCTCTCTGCATTCCCCAGCAGTCCCTGCAGTCCAGAAAGTTCCCTGTGCAGCCCACCCCACAGAAGGCAAGGAGAGAGGGCTGGCTTAGGTGCGGGCTGTGCTCTCAGACAAAATTTCCCTCTATCCTACTGTTCTTTGTCCTGTCTCTAAATTTTTTTTTTTTTTTGTCTCTTTTGGTAGGGGAAGGTAATTCAGTTTATTTATTTATTTATTTGATTGAGGTACTGGGGATTGAACCCAGGACCTCGTGCATGCTGAGCACACGCTCTACCCCTGAGCTATGCCCTCCCCCTTAGCCTGTCTCTAAATGTAGTATATTGAAGAACCACCAGACACTCACCAAAGCTGCAGGTATAAAACTCATCCCAGTCATGACACACATTTACAGGTTTCTGTATCATCATCACCCAGTACCTGCCTTTCCAAATACTTAACAAACGGAAACAAAAGTTTCACTAAACGGGACTCATCTTTCCCTGTTGTGAATGCGCTGGGAACCGTTTTGTATACCTTCTCTTCTGTTCTGCCAAAAAGGCTCTGGCAAATAGCACAGGGCATGAGGAACTGAATCTGAGTTATGTTATAAAGGGTTCCCTCAAGACTCTCTCGTCCTGCACACTTCTGAGTGCCCCAAACCCATCACCATAGCTAATAAGTCATATAGTGCAGGGGTCGAGCAGCTTTTTCTGTAAAGGCCAGACAGGCAATAGTTTTGTCTTTTGGGGCCATATGGTCCCTGCCACAACTACTGGAAGCAGCCACAGACTATGTGGAAACAGGAGGGTGTGGCTGTGTACCAATAAAACTTTATTTGTGGATGCCAAGGTGTGAGTTTCGTGTCAATATCACAAGCTATTGTCCCTCTTTCCATTTTTGCAACCTTTTAAAAATGTAAATGTCATTCTTAGCACAGCGGTCACATTAAACAAGACTGTGGGCTGAATTTGGCTCAGGGGGCTGTAGTCTGCTAGCTGCTGATATAGTTAGATTGAAAAAAACAAATAGAAAACGATAAAATTTTTTCTTTTTTGGCCTTTCAAATCAGAAATTAAAAATTAAAAGTAAGTAAACAAACCTAATTACCCGCCCCCAAAAAACCAAGCCCACTGAAAAAAAGAAATTAAAAATGAGTTTTGTTTTTTTTAATGGAGGAACTGGGGATTGAACCCAGGACCGATGCATGCTAAACATACGCTCATCCATTGAGCTAAACCTCCCCTCAAAAAAAAATCAGTTTATTTTTTAATGAATATGAGCATACTCACACAGGCTTCCTGTGAGCAAACTGACCACTTGTGTCAAGACATCAGTTTACAGATAACCTGCACCCTCGACTCTGTCACTGTTCCTTTAGGAACTCTCACCAAAGAGATGATCCCTGTAGCTGGCAAGGTTTGTATACAAAGTCATCTCTGAGGCATTTGCAATTGCGGTCACTAAATGAATGAATAAAAAGGAAGCCATAACATTTTCACCAATCTGTGTAGGGCCGAACGCCTGTCAAAATACGACGCTGCTGTCTAGAAGTGTGCTTTTGATCTAGGGATGTAAATGAAAGACAAAAAATGCAGCAGGAAAATTTTAAAAATCTATTCACATGGATTTTATCACAATTTGCTTAGGAGTCATGACTCATAATTGGAAAATGGTGCTTTCTGAAGAATCTTTGTTTCTCTCACTGATCTGTTTGCAAGGAGCTCTGAGCCTGGGGTTTGGAGAGGTAGAGCCCAGCCCCACACAGTCAGGGTACAGAAGAAGGAAGCGCTGGAGGACTCAGCTCAGGTGTTGGGACGCTTCATAGAGGAGAGCACCTAGGAATTGAGTTTTGAAGGATGAATAGGAGTTTGCCAAGTGGAGTAGGAGTCTGGGAAAGGGAACAAAAGAAAATAAAAGGATGTGCCAAGTCCTAGAAGTAAAAGAGGGATGGCCAGCTCAGGGGTGGGGTAGGTCTCTGTGGCTAAAATATGGAGAGAACTAAAGATAAAGTTTTGAATGCTGAGTTAGGGTGTTTGAAATTTAACCTGTATTCATTGATGGACTCATTCATTCAACAAAAAGTCTATAAACCAACCTGTGCTGGGTGATCCAGAGGCTCAGTTCCCCCATGATGTGGAGAGGGGTGGTTCAGAATTAGGAATGGACTCTGCCAGCCCCATGGTTAGCGCGTGGCAAAGGGAGAAACAGGGCCAGAAGTGGGAGGCTGGGGAATCACGGGGGTGGGGCGTGAGGCCTCTGTGCGTTGAATGGGGACAGAACCTCAATGTTAAGGAATGAGTAAGTGTTCTCTACAGGGCGTGGGGCAAAGGGAACAGCAGAGGTCTTGAGGTGAGAGAGAACAGCTGGTAGCTTGAAGCCAGAGCCCGGGCTGCCTGCTCAGTGGGGAGGGACAGAGGATGAAAAAAGGGCTGGTAAGGTTTCCAGGGGCTCAATCGGGAATGCCAGGCAGAGAAACGTGTACTCTATTGTGACGGTGCCGGGGAGCCATGGCTGACTTTGGAGCAGGGGAGAGTCGATGATGCAGGGCAGCTGGGACACCTGGATGCATTTCACAGAATGGCCAGGAAGGCACAACCCACAGGAACAGAGGTCAGGGGTGTGGGAGGGGCTGGGCAGAAGTCAAAGCATGAGCCACTCCAGTCGACACCTATTTGCTTTAGCCTCGTGGCCTCCAGGTGTGGCCTCGTTTGGGCTCCTGCCTACTTAGGAGAGTTACAAGGGGGATGGGAAGATGTTTCAAGGCCCCCCAGCTCCCAGAAGCAGCCGTGCTGCTTAGCCTATTCCCTGGGATCCTCCCAAAGCTTTGGAAGCTCCGCATCTCACCCTCTCTAGAAAGCTCTTTCTCAGATGCTCAGACCTGGAACAAAAGGATGACCTGCCAGGCATGGGGAATGGCATAGGAAAGGCTCAGAGGTGGGGATGAGTAGGGGACATTGGGGTTGGGGCTGGTATCGGAGAAACAGAGAGATCAGAGCAGGGAGGGGTGCGTGTGTGGTGTAGGCTGCAGTGCCCAAATCTCCAACAGCTTGCCCACCACCTCCTCCAAAAACCTTCACACTGCTGGCCTGTGCAGTGTGCTGATTCCAGCCCCTCTCTTCCCTGTATGCTGTGTGACCCAGGCGGAAGGCCCGCCCCTCTCTGAGTGCCTGGCTATGACAGGCAGGTCCCATGAGCTCTAAACCACACCTCCCTCTTCTATCGCGCTCCTCCTCAACTTTCACAGCAACAGCAACTCATTGCCGGGCACCTCTAGTGTGGCAAGTCCCGCAGAATGTGAGGAGGGTGTGGTCCCTGCCCTCAGGGAGGGCAGATGATGTTAATTGAATAATTACATACATGATATTGGTGACCATGCCCATAACATCCTGGCCCAGACTCCATGGGTCCCCTGGACCTCTTTTCTCTTTCAGTAAAATAGGCATTGGTGATTCCCACCCTATTGGCCTCTTGGGGCTGACACGGGGATCTGATTCAAATGACCGCTTCATTTCACTCTTCATTCAACAGGAATTGATTAAGCCAGGCACTGTTCCAGTTCTGGGGACATAGCAGTGATCAAAAGAGACAAAAAAACCGCCTGCTCCCATGGGGCTGGTGTCCTAGTGGCTGGAGGAGACAGGCAATAAACAGAAGTCAAGGGTGTGGGATGCCAGGCGGCAGGGCATGCTAGGGAAGGGAAACTCATTCATTCATTCCTTTTATTCAGCAAACATTTACTGAGTACCTATGCAGACAGGGTACAGCTGTGGGGTGCTAGCAATACTCAACTCATAGGACCATGGAGAGGATGAAACAGCTATAGGACATCCCAAATGTCCATCAGTGGATGAATAGATAAACACAATATGGTCCATTCATACAATGGAATATTATTCAGCCATGAAAAGGGGTGAGGCACTGACATTCACTACAATGTGGATGAACTTTAAAAACATGATGCTCAATGAAAGAGGCCAGACCCAAGAGATCACAAAGTATATGATTCGACTGATACAAAACATCCAGAACAGGCTTATCCACAGAGACAGAGAGTGGATTCATGGCTGCCAGCAGCTGGGGAAGGAGAAAGGAGCATGATTGCTAATGGGGATGAGAGTTCCTTTTAGGGTGATGAAAATGTTCTGGAGTTGGCAGTGATGGCCACACAACTTTGAACAGATTAAGATCTGCTGACTTGTACAGTATTTTTTAATTATTATTTCTCTTTTTTTTTATTGAGGCGTAGTTGATTTACAATGTTAGTTTCAGCTGTACAAGTGATTCAGTTATACATATACATACATATATTTATTTATTTGTTATTTAAAATTTTTTTCTCTCTTCCTCCCTTTATTTTTTTCTATTTTTTCCAGTTTTATTATATAGAATTATTACAATTCGACTGCACATACACATTATATTGCATGTAAATACATATAAACAGTATACTGCACATTTTTTTTAGCTTTCATATATGTACTAATTATTGCTTCTAAGGACAGGTTAGACCTTTAACGTTTTAAACTTACATAGTTACCAAAGGAATAAAGCCAACTACAAAATAAGAATCAACAGAATGTGGCAATCCAATCATAATATATATATTTATTTTTCAGTTTCTTTTCTATTATGGTTCATTACAAGAAATTGAATACAGTTTTTTTAAGTTAATTAATTAATTTTTAATGGCGTTAGTGGGGATTGAACCCAGGACCTCATGCATGCTAAGCATGCACTGTACCACTGAGCTGTATTCACCCCTCCTTGCACACTTTAAAAGAGTGAATTTGATAGTATGTGAATTATATTTTAATTTTAAAAACATAGGTATTTTTTAAAACTTAGTGGTCCTGACACAGCCTAAGCATTGAATAAGTTGAAGCTATTATTATTAGTAGTAAATATAGCATAGAGAGAAAGTGTTAATATGTTAATTTTATTTGATATTTATTAATTTTATTTAACAAATAGCACTCACTGTAATCATCATAACAATTCTTATTCTCCGCATTTTACAGATGGGGGAAATAAAGGCTCAGAGAGGGTATATTTCCTTCCCAGGTTGCACAGCATGTAAATTGCAAGGGCACAAAAATTGCCAGTGCACAAAAGGGCCGAGTTAAACCCCGATCACCTAGTCCCAGAGTCTCCCACTTACCCACAGTGCTGTGAGGCCACTCAGCTACAGAGTTAGTAACCATGAATTGTGTGCATCTTAATTCATGTTGGTAAGCCCCGTGAGGGAAGACCGTGGCCGGTGCTCTGGCTCCATGCCCCCAGCCCAGCACCAGCATTCCTGTGCACACATGGAACAGATGCAGACAGGGGTCCTCAACAGGTGACAGGGCCGGGCATGGATGGTGGGTGCTTGAACTTTGGCAATGGGCCAAAGACAGAGCCAGGAGTGGTTTGGCCATGTTAGTTGATTCAACTGATGCTACAGGTTTTTCTTAAGTGCCTGTTGGGTGCCCAGTGTGATGGGTTGAGGACACAGCTGGGGATAAAACAGGATGTTTCCTGTCCTTGGGGAAGTTGCAGTCCAGTCAGGAGGGCAGAGACAATAAAGGAGTAAAAACTGAATCAATGGAATTTCCTCGAGTGAAATGGGAGAGAACCTGTGAGAGAGCGAGGGGTGTGGCTGTGGTTTTAGCCCAGGATGGTTGGGGTAATTGAGAAAGGCTGAGGTGGAGAGTCAGGTCGGTTTCCTCCCTCCCCTCCCTCCTTCCTCCCTCCCCTCCTTCCCTCTCTCCATCTCTCCTCCTTTCCTTCTTCCAGTCCTAAGGAATCCAGCCACCCCCACTTCCCAGACACCCTGCTGGGTACTGGTTGTCCAAAAAGCAAAGCCTTCTTCAATCATAGCCTCCCCGGGGAACACAGCCATTACAGCACATGCGCCAGGCACGTGTGTGCCTTGTTTACATGTATTCTTTGCATGCCTTATTCTCTGCAAAAATCCACTGAGCGCCTCCTGTGGGCCAGGCACTGCTGTAGACACCAGGGGCTTTGCAGCAGTGAACAAAATGCCAAGCCTCCCCGGCCTCGGCGGCTCTTGGTTCTCTAATCCTCACTGTGGCACTTGGAAATAGGACCTCTGTTTTAGAGAGGAGGAAAATGAGGCACAGGATGGCCCCCAGACCCTAAGTGGATACCCTGTGAAGGCAGGGACTTTGTTTTCAGGCACTGGAAAGGTCCTTGAGCACATTGGAGGTAATGAATGAATGAATGAATGAATGAATGAATGAATGAAGGGAGGTGAAGGCACCTGCTGGGGCTGGGACCCAGGGAATCCAGCTCACGTATGCCCAGCGTTCAAGGCTGGGTTGGTTCTGGCCACAATCCTGGGCAGATTCCTCACCCGCATCTCCACGTCTGGGCAGAACCTGTAGTTGGGAAACGTGGGGGCCCAAGCCCAGAGGGCAGGGAGGGGGACCCTGGCACCAGGGCGGTCTCTGATGCTATTGGAGCCATTGGAGCTCATTAGTCATAGGTGCCGCCTGCTGCTCTGTCCTCATTCTGCACGATTAGGGGCATTACTGAGAACGCTTGTCTTTGTTCTGTTGGCCACCGAGCTTGGAGCATCTATACCAGTCGTAAGCCTGTTATTATTACCTCCTTTAACAATAACAAGAGCAGCAGCAGCCTTTGCTATTTACTGAGCCAGGACTATGTCCTGGGTAAGGTAGCCTTCCAATGCCTCGCCTCATGCTTCCCCCTAACAGGGCAGCCTTCATCCCACCACACGGTAGCATTGGTGGTCCTTTCCCATTTTACTGATGCAGGAAAGGGGGGCCCAGAGACATTAGGTCACACAGCCAGGAAGCAGGGAGGTCCCTCTTAATCATCACCACCCGTCTAGTCCTCCTGTCTTTCAAATCAAGGGGTAAAAGCTAACTTCGGCATCCCCCGGAGCTGTGCAACCTCAGAGAAGTCACCCCACCTCTCTGAGACTCAAGCTCCTGATTGCCAAACAAGAACTAGAAAGCCAGACCTTGTTGGGTGTGCAAGGGTTAAAGACAATCTGTAAAGTCATGTGGTCAAGAGATTAGGAGGTTACAGCTGTAGCGCCTCCTAGTAGGGCCTTTCTAGATGCGAGACCCTGTGCAGGCGTTCTCATGCACGTGACAGGCGATGCGCCTGGACTGTTCTGAGATCCAGTCATGGGACATATTTGTTGAGCACCTGCTATATTCTGGCTCCTGAGGCTATAAGGCAGAATGGGGAAGCCACAGTCCCTGTTCTCCAAGCCAGGTTTAGCAGGAATCCCAGACTGTTCCAGAAGAGCTGAACAGGTGTCAGGAAAGTGGGATGGCACGGGGCGTAAAGGCAGACCACCTGGCTCTGCCTAAGGGATTGGGAAGGCGTGAGGGAGAAAGTGATTTCCAGGCTAAAGGCAGAGCAGCTGGCCTGGCAGAGACGGGTGAGTGGGAACGAGAGCCTTCCAGGCAGTGGGAACAATATGTGCAAGCTCCTGGAGGTAAGAGGTAAGGATACGGATGGCTCATTCACAGGAACTGAGTTTTTCCTTCCGCTGGGATTATAAAGTTGAAGGTGGAGAAAGGTGAATTATGGAGGGAGTTTATAAGCCAAGTTTAAGAGTTTGGGTTTCACTTATAAGAGTCACGGACATGTTTTAAATTGAGGCTTAAGGGCTTAGGAAGCTGGGTCTCCTGGGCTGGCGTTTGGTTAAAGGCAGAGGGAACATCCAGATTTGTTTGGGGTTTTATCCATTCAGTATCCATGGTCCCATTTTCCCTTCATCAACCATCTGGATATGGTCTCGGTGGGACGGTCAGTCAAGGTGGTCCCCCTTCTCTGGCCAAGGATGAGATGTGTCCAGGCTACACTCTCCAGAATTTGAATCTAGGGCTTGGACAAAAGGACTGAACAGAATTGTTTTCATTCACACCCAAAATTGTCCCCTGAAGAGATTTTTCATTCACAGGTCAGAGCTGTTCTGGTTTCTGGTTTTCCTTGTCTTCTGCAATTCATTGGATTAATGAGCTTCCTGTAATGAATGAATGAATGAATGGTTTAAGTAATTAAGTAACCACACACACTTTATATTTATATTTAAAATGTAAGTTCACCAGAATCATTTTCTTTTGCTTGCTACCAAAGAACCCTAGCTAATATACCAATGCTGATGGTTTTGTTGGATTTGAGAAATAGAAAGCCAGCTTAAGCAAAAACCAAAACCAAACAAACTGAAAAGAGAGAGAGATGGAGGGAGGGAGGGAGAGAGGGAGAGAATGCATTGGAAAGATAGTGGAGTATCTTACAAAATGGAAAGATGAGTTGTTTGGGAAGGTTGGGACCCTAAGTAGGTCTGGAGGGGTCAGCAGAAGGGCAAATACTGCCCTCGAGTATCTGCTTTTTTTCTCAGCCTTGTCTCCTCATGGTGGCAAGATGGCTGCCTTATCTTAAACATCATGATGATATCCCAAGGCCTCTTTAGAGAGTTGCCATTGGTGAAACTCAAATGTGGTGACTCCCAGGCTCTGTGTCTGTTCCAAGTTTCAAATTCTCAAAATAGAAAAATCTGACTTCCCAGTTTGGGATAGGTGTCTATTCCAGTGGGGTAAGTTCTCAGGATACAGACAGGACAAGTCGGCGTGGAGGTACCTCTGTGTTCTGGGATAGCTCCTGTGAACTGGGTGGCTGTCCTGGAGATGAGTTTGACCTTGTCCTTTGACAGACAGCAAAGACCTTGGCATGGAAAACAAGGATGTAGGTGGGACTGTGAACTGGGAAACCAGTTTGCCAAGGCTGGGTTCTCAAACTGTGCCCTTTGAGCTGGTTCCACCATCGCCTAAGGAGAGCTGTGGGCTTCCCTAGAATCATGAGGGCCCCTGCCTTGGGGACCTGTACAGGTGCCCAGGACTGAGGCTGGTAGAGGCTGACCTTGTGTCGGGTGATTGATTTCCTCACGCCCACCACTGTGGCGTGTGTGTGTGTATTTAATAGCTTGTTTCCTTAAAAATTACCAAAAAAACTTTTTTGGAGGGAGGTAATTCGGTCTGTTGAACTGATTATTTATTTAATAGAGGTACTAGGAGTTGAACCCAGGACCTCATGCATGCTGAGCGTGGGCTTTACCACTGAGCTAGAGCCCCCCGCTGTGCTCTGTATTTTGCATCAGCATCCTTCATACTGGGGTTCTGAGAAATAACAGAGCACCTAGTTAACAAGGCACTATTTCTTCACTTTCTGAGATGGAATGTAGGCAACTGAGGACAGCTTTACAAGGGGAAGATTTTATTGGGGAGAGAAGGGTATAGTCAAGGGAGCAAGCTCACTGACCTCAAGTTGGCAGGTGTAAGAAAATCATGAGAATGCTTGTTTCTGAGCTCACGTGAGGTATTCACTGTGGCCTCAACATATCTGGGGAGACTGTGAGGGGCATTGGCGTCCTATCTCAGCAGTTGGAGATTTTGAGCCACTGATACTCTGGTGCAAATGTTCTTGTGACCTTAATAGTATTCACGAGGCTAATGAGGTCCGGGAACTTCGGGTCAACAGCACAAAGAGGTAGGTGGCATTACGCATAGATCACAAATGCAGAGAAGGGAGGTTAGGGAATTGAAGTTACCTTCTCAAGACTCCACAGTTAATGAGCAAGAGAGCATATATCCAGTCCCACACCACTTGGAGACCAAAGCCTGTTAACTGGAACACTTTGACTTCAAATAAAACACCCAACCAAAAACAGTTGAAATAAAAAGATGATTTTTTTTTTTAATGGACGTTGGAGGGAGATGGTTCCAGAATAGATTCCCTCAGAGCCCAACATCACCAGGCTACTTGGTTCTTTCCATCTTTCTTCTCTGCTGTCCCTAGAGAAGTGGTTCTCAAAATACTGAGTACCTACCCTGAGGTCCCTGAGACCCTTTCAATTCCTCGAGGTCATAGTGATTTTCATAATAATACGAAGGTATTATTTGTGTTTCCCCACTCTGATTATCTCGCAGGGGTACAATGGAATCTTCCAGAGGCTGCATGATGTGTGTTGACATCATTTATCTGATGGCCAAAGGAATGTGTGCTTGTACAGTAATGTGTTTTGAAAGTTTTTAGGCTTTAATTTCTAATATAGTAAATCTTGATAGATGTAACTCACACAGGCAAAACCTCGTCAGGGTCTTCAATAATATTTAAGAATATAAGAAGTTCTTGAAACCAACAAGTTTGAGAACCACTGTCCTCAAGTATTTGTTTTTACCAATAGCCCTGTTTCCTCATGGTTGCAAAATGGCTGCCACATCTTAAACATCAGAACAATGTCCAAAGGACTTTTCACTTAGCCTGGTTTCAACAAAGAGAACTTTCCCAGAAGTCCCTCATCAGATATTCCATCATGTTTCATCGGCCAGAATTATATCACA
This sequence comes from Camelus bactrianus, assembly GCF_048773025.1. Classification (NCBI taxonomy): domain Eukaryota; kingdom Metazoa; phylum Chordata; class Mammalia; order Artiodactyla; family Camelidae; genus Camelus; species Camelus bactrianus. The sequence goes on from NC_133560.1 coordinate 27,722,136, forward strand.
CATCCATTCCTTAACCAATTATTGGCAATAGAGATGACTAATCAGGCTAAATCCTGCCTCCCTTGAAGGCCAGGTCTTCCTAATGCCTGAACAAAATTCAGTTTTATTTAGCAAGGAAGAAGGGGCATATATATAACTTAAGATGTAGATTCAGCTGCTATACCGGAGGCCTAAAACAATAACAGTTTAATGAAGATAGAAGTTTCTCTAGTCATAACTTCCCAGGGCTAGTGTGAGAGATTTATGGTGCCAGGGACTTGGGCTCCTTCTGTATGGTTGTTTTCTTACCTCTAGACCATTGCCCTCATCTGTATGGTCCAAGAAGCTACCCCACCATATCTGTATCCCAGTAGAATTGGAGTAAGGGGAGGGCTCGCCCCTTCCCTTTAAGAAGGCAACCTGGAAGCCATGTTTGTCCCAGTCTTACTGGCCAGAACTTGGTCACATGGTTTTGTGTAGCTGCAAGGGAATCTGGGAAATGTAGTCTCCAGCTGGGTGGCCTTGTTACACAGAAGAAGGAGAGAATCAGATTAGCTAGCACCAGCTGTTATTCCCTTTTGCCTCCCAAGAAGGACGTGCCCTCCTAATACTGAACCAAATCAGTTTGGTTAAGGAGGAAGAGGGGAGGATGGCTGTTCAGTGTTTAATTCCCGCTCCCTGCTGTAACTCGCTGTATTCTTAGTGGTCATTGTTAGTTATTACTGTGAATCATGTGCTATTATCTGACATCGGTCAAAGTCTGTGAAGCAGTCTCTGCTGCTGTGATAAACAGCCCTCTTATCTGTCTCACAAGAAATTCACTTGGGATCTGGTTTCAAATCCAGTTTCAAATCCTGGATTCTCCACTTACTGGGGTGACCTGGGCTGGACCATTTGACCACTCTGAGAATCAATGTCTTCTTCTATAATGTGGTCCACCTAATATCTACCAGTGTTGTTGTGACGATAAGTTATGATTCTGGGAATAATAAACCTTACCTGGGCCCAGAACATAGTAAATGTCTAATGATAGGGAGACAAGTAACTAATCCACAGCAACAGAGCTGTGCAATCATGGGGTTCTGAACAAGGTGTGCCACACCTGCTGGCTGCTATGCTCCCTCCTCCTCCCCAACCCCACCCAGCCTACAGTAATATTGCCTCTTTGTCTCAGCTAGCTAATGCTGCATAACAAATCACCCTAAAATGTAGTGGCTTGAAATAGTGACTACTTTTGTTTCGCTCATGAACTGGTAATCTGGGTAGGGTTTGGTAGGGACAGCTTGTCTCTGTTCCACTTGGCATCCACTGGGATGACTTGAAACAGAGAAGGGGACTAGAATCATCTGAAAGGTCATGTGTGTGGCAGTTGGACTGGAAAGAGTGAAACACCTAGGGACTGGAACAGCTAGGGCTCCTCCAGCATCTCTTTTGATTTCTCTCTGATCTCTCCACGTGGTCTTTCCAGCATGGCAGCTTTAAGGGTACCCAGTCTTTTTTCATGGTGGCTTAGAGCTCCAATGTCTCACACTCTAAGGTAGAGACAGTCAGATGGAAGCCACAGTGCTTTTTATGACCTAACCTCAGAAGTCACACCCCATGACTTCTGCTTCACACTGTTTTCTTTTTCTTTTTTTCAGAAGCAAGCCACTAGGGTATTGCACTCTCTTTCCTTGTCTACAAGACCAAGACCAACTCATGACCACCACATTTGCATTTCAGTCCATAGGACATAGAGGGCAAGCCTTAAACTGCTTTTGAAGGACTGACCTGGAAGTAACTTATTTACATTCCTATCCCATTGGCTCAACCAGTTCACAAGGTGACAGTGAGCTGCGAGGAAGGCTATGAAACGTAGTCTTTAGTTGAGTAGTCATGTGCCTAGTGTAAACTTGGGGGACACTATTGCTGAAAGGAAAATGTAGAAGGTTAGTAGATAGTCTTTGCCACACTCTTGAAGGAATAAATGAACCCATAGAATAATGGATGGAGTGATGGCTCTACTGATGGCTGGTTGGCTAGTAGGATTAGCAGAACTATAGCTAGACCCTGGGTTAATTACCAGCCTGAAAGGCGTCAGGTGCCTCCCCTGTCTGACAGCCCCTTCCCTACATTTTCCCCTTCTCCAGTTCAGCAATGTCACCTTCCTCATCTTTGGGCCTCTCATGATGTTTCTGATGCACCCGTATGCCCAGGTACGCTCCCACTGGGTTTATATCATCTGCATCCTCTTCATGGCCATAGGTAGGTGGGGGTCTGTGACAGTGGGGCAGGTCAGGGGGCAGGAATGGACGACTCCCTTGACCACCTGCCTTATGTCTCTTGCTTCAGGCCTGTTTTCCATGTATTTCCACGTGACGCTCAGCTTCCTGGGCCAGATCCTGGACGAGATCGCTATCCTGTGGCTGCTGGCCGGCAGCTACGGCATATGGTTGCCCCGCTGCTACTTTCCCGCCTTCCTGGGGCAGAGCAGGTGGGTGGGGCCAGAGCCCACCTATCCTCCGGGTCCCCTCCCCAAGCCTTCTCGTGGTCCCTGGGATCCCTCCCCTGGCCACTCCAGAACTTTCTCCTGACCCTGCCTGACCTAACCAGACTTTCGGGGACCCTTCCTCTGGGGGTACCTAGGATCCCTGGATATCCTCCCCTTATCCTCCCTGCTTATTTGGAATTCCTCCCCTGATCCCACCTGGAAATCTGGGACCTTCTCCAGATCCTGACTGAGCCCATCTTGGGGTCCCAGGATCCCATGCCTAAGGTTACTTGGGGCCCAGAGATCTCTCCTCTGAGCCGATCACCTGGGCCCCCTGAATCTTTCATTGGATCCTTCTGGACCCCTTTTCTGACTCACCTGAACCCTCCAGGACCCCTCTCCTAATAGCCTCTGGGACCCCTGCAATTCCTTTTTTTTTTTTTTTTAACGTAAATTGTTATTTTTTAATGGAGATACTGGGAATTGAACCCAGGACCTTGTGCATGCTAAGCATGTGCTTTGCCATTGAGCTATACATGCTAAGGATCAATTCCTTCTTTAATCCCACCTGGCTCCCCAGAATCCCTTGCCTCAACTCACCTGGGCCCTGGGACCCTCTTCTGATTGGACTAAGCCCCCTTGAGCTTCCCTGAGACCCTTTTACCATCCTACGCATCCCACTACCCTGGGGCCCCCTTCAGACCCTGCTTTGCCCACATGGGTTCCCTGGGAAGTTGTGTTGACCCTCCTGAGTCCCTTGGGATCCTTTCCTAAACTCACCTGGGAGTCTTAAGACCTTTTTCAGAGCCCAGTTTGGCTCCTTGTAGCCCTTTCCCTTTTCTCATCCATCTTTGCCCCAAGATCTCCATGGGACCCTGCCTAAACCCCACAGGAACTCCCCTCCACCGCCCCCAACAGCTGAGCCCTTCTCTCCCCAGGCTGCAGTTCGTCTGCCTGGTCTGTATCACCACCATTGTCAGCACCTTCCTGTCCTTCCTGAAGCCCACGATCAACGCATACGCCCTCAACAGCATTGCCGTGCACGTGTTCTACATCGTGTTCCAGGAGTACAAGAAGTGGGTGGTGGCTGCAGGTGCCCGGGGAGGTGGCTCCCTTCCCCACTCCAACAACCTCCCTTCACCCAGTACTCACCCTGTTCCCAAAATAGTTATTGACTTCAGGCTCATGGGGACAATGTCCTTTCCCCAAGATCATTCACCAACTAAGAGCAGGACCAGGATTTGAACCGAAGGCTGTCTGACTGCAGAGTTCATCCCTTTTGTTGCAAACCCCCCAAACATACATACAAGTAGAGAGCATTGCATCAGAAACCTCCATGTGTGCCACTAACCAGCCCGCACAACCGTTAGCACTTTGCCAACCTGCATTCTGTATTCCCCCCAGATTTCATGTAATGTCACCCATTCGTTGTTCAGGATTTCACTCTCCTGATACAGAATTATTTTTTTTTCATTTTTATTTTTGTTTGTTATTGAAGTGTAGTCAATTTACAATGTTAGTTTCAAGTATACAGCAAAGTGATTCAGTTATACATACATATATATTTTCAGTTTCTTAAAAATGGCTCATTACAGGAATTGAATATAGTTCCCTGTGCTGTATGTAGAATTATCTTTAACCCATGCTAGGTCTTAGCAGGCTAGAGAGGGGACTTTCAAATGGAGCTGTTTGAGGAGAGTTGAATAAAAGGGTTATTTACAAAGGAGAGGGAAGACTGTCGTAAACTCACTAGGGATCCTTTAGAAACCCTGTGCTAATAAGGATGGGTTTCTGTGATCATCAGGAGACCTGAGATGGGAAGCAATGGGAGGGAGTGATTGCACGAATCTGGAAGAAGAGAGCTAGCAGGGAGGGTCTCCTTGGCAAGAGCTGTGACCTCTAGTTGTTGGTTCCCTCCAGCCTGAGCCAACCCCACAGGGAGGTTGTGTGGACCAAACCCAGGGGCCCCCTTGTCCTTGGTCTTCTAGTTGGGTTGACCAGTGGTTTCCAGCTGGGTTAGCCAATGGTTTCCAGTTGGGTTGGCCAATGGTTTCCAGTTGGGTTGGCCAATGAGGAGCCTCAAGTGGGAACCAAAGGGTGAGGGGAGGGAACTGTTAGAATATATATTTCCAAGTCCACATAGCTCACCCGCCCCCCCATCCCCTGAGGTGTGAGGCAGAGTGGAGAAAGGTAGGAAAGGATCCAGACGGGCAAGTGGAAGACCTGGCACACACACGTCTCACAAGGTTAATGATCCTTCCCTAGAATAGCGTCTAATACTCAGTTTGCACTGACCTTTCATCAGTTTCCCAAAGGCATCTTTTTATACCTGGACTTGTTTAAATCAGAATGCAAACACAGTCTTAGATCATCTTTATTTCACAGCATCCTTCCCTCCTTCCCTTCCCCTTTCTTCATGCCTCTGACTTTTTAAAATTGAAGTATAGTCCGTTGCAATGTGTCAATTTCTAGTGTACAGCATAATGTTTCAGTCATACATATATATACATGTATTCGTTTTCATATTCTTTTTCATTATAGGTTACAAGATATTGAATATAGTTTCCTGTGCTATACAGAAGAAATTTGGGTTTTTTAATCTATTCTATATAGTGGTTAATATTTGCAAATCTCAAACTCCCAATTTATCTCTTTCCACCCTCTTTCCCCCTGGTAACCATAGGTTTGTTTTCTATGTCTATGAGTCTGTTTCTGTTTTGTAAGTAAGTCCATGTAGGTCTTTTTTTTTTTTTTTAGATTCCACATATAAGTGATATCATATGGAATTTTTCTTTCTCTTTCTGGCTTACTGAATTCACTTAGAGTGACGATCTCCAAGTCCATCCATGTTGCTGCAAATGGCATTATTTTATTCTTTTTTATGGCTGAGTAATATTCCATTATTTATATATTTATAATTATATATAATTTATATATATATATATATATATGTCAAAGGACATTTATGTTGTTCATGCCTCTGATTTAACCACGGAAACTTGATCATTTGTCTTATAGAACATCCTGCATTCTGGATTTGTTTGGCTGCTTCCTGTGGTGCCTCTCAATGTGTTTCCTTATTTTTTCTTTTATTTTTGATATTTCCTACAAATTAATAGATCTACATTTATGCTTAATTTTTTTTTCATTTTATGCATGGTGCTGAGTTCTGCTTGTTCCACCCCATTAAGATCCTCCCCCCATAATGAGTGATTGTCCCACATTTAGTGCCATTAAGTTTGATTAGTGGATTTGGATGGTGTCATCCAGACCCTTCATTATAGAGTTTTCTACTGACCCTTTCACCTGATGATTCCAGTGGCCATTTCATGCTGCCTCCATCCATGATCTCATTAGAGGGGGCAAAGTGGTGGTTTTCAGATTCTGTTATTCCTTCTGCATTGATTGATGATGATCTGGCTTTCATCTATCCTGACAGAAGGACTGTCACTCATCAACCTTGAAGTACGATTTGGACAGGACATACAGGATAGAGCATTGATTCTTTCCCTTTTAAAACTCAATTTCCAAAGAATATTAAAATGAATATATGCATGTATATGCATGACTGAGACATTATGCTGTACACCAGAAATTAACACATTGTAACTGACTGTACTTCAATTAAAAAAAAAACCCTCTATTTCCAGAGTAAGGGTTTGGTACCTTAGCCATCACTAAGAAGGACCAATGAAGTTGTTTTTTCTTTAAGTAGTATTATGATCTCATGGGTGTTTATCTCTCTGATATGTTTCAATCCATTGCAGTCACTATGCTATATTTTTTACTTTTTCTTTTGAAATGATTACAGGCTCATAGCAAGTTGCAAAAATAACAGAGTCCTGTGTACCCTTCACCCAGAGTTCCCTCACCTTGCCTCCCCCAATGGTAGCATCTTATGTATCCATCGTGCAATCTCAAATAGGGAGAAACTGACAATGTGACGGTACTGTTAACTAGACCACAGACTTTACTCAGATTTCACTAACTCTTACGCCTTCCTCCTCCTCCTTCTCCTTCTGTGTGTGTGTGTGTGTGTGTGTGTGTGTGTGTGTGTGTTCAAACCGTCCCATTTTAGGTTAGTGGGCCGGGCTTGTGCTTTTACCCATAAAAGCGTTACTGCCTCATAAATCCCTGATACACTCTTTCCTAAGGGACAATAGGTTAGCTCTGCTATTGGGGAAACACAGATTCTCATCTTGAGTGGTCCCAAGATGTGGCCTCAGAGAATTCACACACATTCTCATGGACACACAGACGTAAGTCCTCATGCACCAATGTGCAGGTGCACACACACTTACACCCCAAAACACAAACCCAGAAGGGCCTGTCGGTTAAGAATTCTGCATTCCGATAATACTGATGCAGACCCCACTTACTAGCTGTGTAACCTTGGGGTGGGGGCTGGGGCATACTTAATCTCACGCACCTCAGTTTTTTCATCTATAAAATGGGAACAATAGCCTTGTGGTGAGGACTGGGTTTCTACCTTTTAGAACCACACCTGGCATCCTATAAGTACTCAGTGAGTGTTGGCACAGATCAGGCCCCTCCCCCACTGCCCCTTTGATCCTTCCCTCCTCCCAGCCTCATCTCCTTGGATGGAGGAATTTCCCATCAGCCCCCGTCAGGCTCTGCTATCGGAGTCAGGCTCTGATCTCCCTCCCTCCCTCCCTCCTTAGGATGGATAATAAAGAGCTGCGGCATATAATCAAGGTCACCGTGGTCTTATGGGCATTTGCCTTCTCTAGCTGGATCAGCGACCGCTTGCTTTGCAGTTTCTGGCAGTGGATTAATTTCTTCTACTTGCACAGCATCTGGTAAGCACCTGTCCTGTGGTCTGGGGCCCTGGGAGCAGAAAATCTCAGATGCCAGAGCTCAGAGCAGGAGCCTGGGGGCAGGGTGGGGAGGCACAGATACGGGGACTTGCGTGTGTGTGTGTGTGTGTGTGTGTGTGTGTCTGTGGCAGATGGCAGGGGGTGGGGGGCAGTGGCTGCAGTTGGGAGGTCAGGTCTGGAAGGTCCCTTTGGAAGGTCAGGGTCCATGAGAGGTAAGGAGATGACCCAGGTGGGGCTGGGGGCATCAGGCTGGCTGCAGAGGCATCTTGTGCCCTCACCACCCTCTCCCACAGGCATGTGCTTATCAGCATCACCTTCCCCTACGGCATAGTCATCATGGCCTTGGTGGATGCCAGATACGAGATGCCAGACCAAACTCTCAAAGTCCGCTACTGGCCTCAGGACACTTGGCCCGTGGGGCTGCCCTATGTGGAGGTCAGTGGTGACCACAAGAGCTGCTGAGGTCCGCCAGCTCCTTCCTACCCGACCACCTGCGAACCCACCTGTGTCTTGAAGGAGCGTGGCCTGAATCAGGAGACTGAGAGACACTCGAAGTTCCTGTCTCCATCTCCCTTTCCCCATCCTCTTTGTCCTGCGCGGTCCCACCCCAAGGCAGGGGATGGACTTCGTGACCTCTGTGTGCGGTTGCCTGATGACCCGGGGAGCTGCCTGGCAGAGGCTCCCCCCTCCATCGCCTGCCCCTGTTCTCTTTCCTTTTCTCCTCTGTGTCCACCGCTTCCCTGTTGTCACATGACCTGGTTTGGCTGGACCACTCGGTGCTGTGATTACGTGGCACTTACTGGGAATGACCTCAGGCTGGGTTTGGTTCCCCAGGGCACCTTATGAACAGTGGAGGTCGCTACCAGTCTCTTTGGACCTGTCTTTGGCCATGTGATGTCCCTGGTACTTGGGGGGCATCTCAGAGAATGGACGTGTTATCCATCACCTCATTCTACGCTCACACGTGTGTGCAGAGACCTCAAAGATCCTCACATGTGCTCACATGCAGCCCGTGGACTTGTGGGCCTGTCTCACTGGTCGACAGCAGAGCAGTGTGGAGGCCTGGACTGGGTGATTTGGGTGCTGTCCGAGCATGGACATCAGGAGGGGGGCTGGGGTGGCTGGTACAGGCTCTCAAAGTGAGGGAAGAAGGGGAGAATGGTTTCCACGGAGGTTAAGAGCACGGGGCTTGGAGTTTGAACCCTGCTCCACAGCTTCCTACTTGTATAATCTGTGGGGAGTGATTATTCCTGCCCTTGAAGTTCAAAGACCTTGTCTGTAAGATGGAAACATTCCTTCCCTCATGGGATTTCAGTGTATGTAAGAAAAGATAATGTATATAAAGTGCTTAGTATGGAGTCTGGCAAACATTCACCCATCTACTTGTCCTTTTATTCATCCATCCTTCCATTCATCCATCCATCCATCTTTTTAACTCTCTATTGAACCATCCATCTATCCTTTAGGTTACCCATCCGTTAATTTATTCATTCATTCCTTCATCTTGTTTTCTATTATCTATCTTTTTAACTCTCCCTGTTCATTCATTAATGTATCATCCATTCCTTGAACTATTCATTGAACTATCCATGCATCCGTCTACCCCTCCACTTATATATCCATCTGTCCATATATATATTATTCATCTTTTCATCATCTATTATCCTTCCATCCATTTATCCAACTGTAACCCATCCACTTTTCCATCCATCCATCCACCCATCAATCCATCATCTGTATTTAGCCATCATTTATATTCATTTATCCTCAGTCTATCCAGTTATCCAATTATTTATCTATCCCTCATCCATCCATCCATCCATCCATATTTAGCCATCTATTTATTCATTTATCCATTCAAATCATTCAACCATCCTCCCATTCATCTGTTTCCCTACCCATTCATTCGTTCATTCATTCATTTATTTATCTCTTCAATAAATATATATTGAGTTCCTACTGTATGTTTGACACTAACCCTTGAGGATATAAGACAATAAAGATGTGCAAAGTCCCTGCCCTAATGAGGGGACACACGTTAAATAAATAAAAAGACACACAACCAAGGCAATTCCAGTCCCTGATGGGTGCTGCAAAAAAGGTAAAGCATGGTGATGTTCTCAAGACCATGAGTGAAAGGAGCAGCCCTTTCAAGTGGCTGCCCTGTGGGGAGCGCACTTTCTAGCTGAGCCCTCAATGCTGAGAGGAGACCAGCCCCACCAAGAGCTGGGCAGGACCATTCCGGGCAGAGGGAATGGTGGGTGTGAGACTCCCGGGGTGGGAATGAACTGGAGCGACAGAAAGAAGGCTGTTGTTGGAGCTGAGTAAAGGAGGGAGAGTTCCAGGTGGTTGGTTCTTAACCTGGGGCCTGGGATGGGTTTCAGTATCCATGGACCACTTGACATTCTCTGCAGAAGAGGAGTGTCTGGGCACGTTACCTAGGCCTCTGGATTGCATCATTCCAGGAGTAGAAGAAAGCGCGCCTGGCCTGCTGGAGAGATGGGGACATTGAAAGGGGAGGGGCCGCTTATATTTACATGCCCATGACAAGCATCACTGAACCGAATACCCCTCCCACACGCCCTCCAGATAGACGAGAATAGTCTCATTTTATACCTGTGGCTCAGAGAGCAAGCCACTTGCCGAAGACTACGCAGCCTGGACTTGAACCAGGTCTGCCCTTCCCCAGAGTTCCTTGCACCGCTAAGTCAGCAGAAAGACTGTGCTTGGATTTCAGATCCCCTGCTTCTGGGTCCTTCTGAATTTCTTGTTCTAGAAACCAGGTTGTTGTTTTTTTTCACATACAGCCCTAGGATGGATTATGTTGGGGGGCGGGGTGGAGGGGGTTCGAGTTTCTGCAAACTTGTGAATTGTCAGCGAAATGTTGTGTGTCTTGGTGTTTTTGGTGGGGAGAGGAGCTGTGCTTCCATGATACTCTCTGAAGGGCATTTGACACCCTAATAGTTTTAAAATTATTATTATTTTTAGTGGAGGTACAGGAAATTGAACCCAGGACCTCATGCATGCTAAGCACATGCTCTTCCATTGAGCTATACCCACCCCACCCCCAACACTAATAGTTAAGGACCTCAATTCAAAACCTTCTGGTGGGGGGCAGAGAGAAAATATCTGGCTTCTGCCCCCACGCCTCTATCCCAAAGCGCATGGCCATGATTTGTTCCCACATCTGTCTCCTGGCCCCTGCTGATCCCTCCTCATGCCTCCTCTAGCGACATGTAGACAGTGGGTAGGTAGGAAGGACATCCAGGTACTCATGCAGTTTGTAATTCTAACTCACCATGTGACCTTGGTAAGTCCCAGTCTCCATCACAGAGGACTCTTGGTGACAAAGGACAAAATGTTCAGCTCTAGCTGGCTGAAATGACAAAAGGATAATCAGCATATATACTTTTGAAGTTAAGGATCAGGCTGCAGATAAGGCTGGATCCAGGCTTCAAATGACGTCACCAGAGCTAGGCTCCCTCTATCCCTCTGGTCTACTTTCTGAGTGGGAGGTGGCTGCCAGTGGCACTAGGCTCATAGCCTTCCAAGCTGAAAAGTACACACTCCAGGAGGATGTGAAATGGTGCTCAGCATCGTCAGTCATTAGGGAAATGCAAATCAGAACCATGGATACCATCTCACAGCCACTAAATTGGCCATATATATTTTTTAAAGGCAGGGTACAATTGCTGATGAGAATGAAGAGAAATTGGAACCCTTGTGCGTCACTAGGAATATAAAATGGTGCGGCTGTGATGGAAAAGAGTTTGGCGGTTCCTTAACAAGTTAAACATAGAGTCACCATGTGATCCCGCAATTCCACTTCCAGGCACATACCCCAAAGAATTGAAAACAGGTATTCAAGAAAATACTTGTACAGAAATGTTCATTTGCAGCACTATTGATAAGAGCCAAAGGGTGGAGACAACCTAAATGTCCACCAATGGATAAACAAAATGTGGTCCAGCCATACGATGGAATACTGTTCAGCCTTAAAGGGCAGTGAAGCACTGACACACACTGCAGCGTGGATAACCCTGAAAACATGCTACTCAGTGAAAGAAGCCAGACACTAAAGGCCACATATTGTGTGATTTCATTTATATGATACGTCTGGAACAGGCAAATCCATACAGGCAGAAAGCAGATTAGTGGTTGCTGGGGGCTGAGAGGTGGGAATGGGTATAGAATTTCCTTTGGGGGTGAAAAATGTGTCTTGGAAAACTGGACAGAAGTGCTGGCTGCACAACACTGGGAATGTTCTAGAAGCCTCTGAATTGTGCACTTTAATATGGTTAATGGTTAGTTTTATGTTATGTGAAATTTTTTTCAATTAAAATCAAATAAAGCTCCCAGAGTCATTCTTGGCTGGTGTTAGGTCATGACCCCCGCCCCCTGCTACCTCCGGTGACCAATACCAGTAACCAGAGGGATGCAACCCTTTGATTGGCCAGATGTGGGCATGCGCTTCCTCTGCAGAGGGAAGGGAGCCTCGCTTTGACTACAGGTCTGATTCGGGGAGAAGAGGGAGTGAGTGGGGGCTTCTTAAGCCTTGTGCCATGTCTTGAGTTGGCATTCTCTCAGAAGGGCTGCCATTTTAAAATTCACACAGAGGTGACTTACAGGCTCATATTGGCCCTGGGAAGGCAGGGAGGTGGGAAGCCCTCAGATCAGGGACTGTTGTCAGAAAAAAAAAGGGGGGAGGAAAGATGCTAGGAGGGGGAACATTGTAAATGTCCGGTGCACTGCCCTTTTCTGGGGAAATGCCTTGTTGCACAGATTTTGGGTCTGCTCCAAAACCATTCATGGTTCCCCATTGCCTATGGGATAAAGATTGAGTGTCTCAGTGTGCCAGTCGAGGTCAGCTCTGAGTTGAAGTTCATCTGGGGTAGATCTTTGACACCCTACTGGGCTCTGTTTCAGCCTGGTCTTATTCAGTATTGCCATGAGTGGTTGTTTGGATGTTTGAGGCTGGCAGGAAAGTGGGAGGTACAGGGAACAGGATGGAGGCCAGAAAGAGGATTCCAAAAAAAATCCGGAAGGGCTGAACTGTCTACAAGGTGAAAGATAGAGGAATAAATGCAGAGTCCTCCCTTTGGGTGCAAATAAACTGGACCACTAGAGGGCGATAGAGACCTAATGTAGCAGTTCAGTTACAGGCTGAAACTAGACTCCTCAGGCCCAAGATGCTGCTTTCTAGCTGCCGGACTTGTGTTTCAAGTTCATTGTTTGTAACATCAGGATAACATGTATCAATCATGCATTCTGCCCAATGATCAAATTACTATTTGCTTTTTTGGGGGGTGGGGGTCAAGTTGTTTATTTGTCTTTTACATGAAAACAGAAAATTGGGCAGGGAAGGGGGGCAATAGATCTCCTCCCTTTACTCGTATTGATGTGTTTAAACAAGAAACATTGTGTCACTTCAAGAAGTCATTTGTCACAGATCAAGAATAACCATAAGTTTAGATACAGTAACAACAGAAAAAATGTTATTAATTGCAGCTCAGTGATTCTTAATCCAATCTGCACATTAGAATCTCCAGCTGAACTAAAAAAAAAAAGAAAAAATGTTATTTGTATTATGAAGATACAGATAACAAACAAGTGGTTACCAGAGGGAAGGAGAGTGGGGGAAGGGCCAAAGTAGGTGGAGGGGATTAAGAGGTACCAACTACTTGGTATAAAATAAATGTTACTAAACAAATAAGTTACAAGGATATAATGGACAACACAGGGAGTAGGACCAAGGTTTTATCATAATTTCATATGGAGTATAATTGATAAAAATATTGAGTCAGTAGGTTGTACATCTGAAACTAATATAATATTGTAAGTCAACTATATTTCAATTTAAAAAAAGGAGAGGTAGGAGAGGCGGCCCCGTCTCACTCCAGTCTAATGAAACCAGAATCTCTGAAGGTGGGCCCTGGCACTTCTCAAGGGACATCAATGAACAGGCAGGGTCGAGAAGCCCTGTACCAGACAGTCACCTGTCCCAGGCTCTGAACTCTTAGCCTATTCTCTTGTCATTAAGGAAGATTAAAGGGTGCCAGAGAGCAGTTTAAGAAACATGAACACCAAGCCAAGACTATCTTCTTAAAGAATTAGAAAGACTAGAAGAGAAATGATAAGGACTTCTCATGATGTGTTTCAGTATTATTTCCTGCCATGCAACAAACATTGATTGAGCTGCTACTATGTGCCAGGCAGCGTGTTTGGGAAACATTAACGAACAAGACAAAGATCCCTGCCCTCTTGGAGCTTCCATTCTAGCCCGGGGATGTAGGCAATGGATTTAATAAATAAATATGTATGTACTGGGAGGTGACAAGTGCTATGGAAAAAGGAAAACTTAGAGCAGAGAGTGGAGGGCTGGGAGCTGGGGGCAGCAGGATTAAATGAAGTGGTCGGGGTAGGTCTTGTTGAAAAGGTGTAATTTGAGTAAAGACTTGGAGCAGGTGAAGGGGTGAGCCAAGCAGATACCTAGGGGGAGACAGCTCCTGGAAGAGGAAAGAGACACACAAAGATGTGGAGGCGGGAGGGTACCCAGTATGATCGAGAAATAGTAGGGAGCAGAATAAACATGGGAAGATAGTAAGAGGTGGGGTTCTGTGCCTCCCTGCCTTCATTTATGACCTTGTAGCTCATTCTACAAACTCTGGGCTTTATTTAATGGCAAATTAAAGTTTATCATTATCATCTATATAATTACCTAGGATCTGGTTTGCAGACATTGGAATTAATGACCGTGGAAGATGGTGTCTTTTCCAGAATGGCTGCAGCAGTATTTCCCATCCACATGCTCTTCTAACAGTGTGACCTTCAAGCTTCTCTGTAAAGGAGCCCTTAAATATGGGTGGGTTTAGACTATGATGGAAGTGACTCCACGTGACTTCTGAGCTTAGTCCCTCCAAGGCAATGCAGCTGTCTCCCGATTCTCTGGGGACACTCACTCCTAGAACCCAGCCGCCATGCTGCGAGGAAGACCACCCCATGGAGGAGCCCACATGAAGAAGCACCAATGGCCAGCACCAATTTGCTGGTATGGTGAGTGAGCCGTGTTAGAGAGATTCTCCAGCCTCAGCAAGTTCACGTCATGAGGGGAGAAGACAAGCTGCTCCTACCAAGCCCTGCCCAAACTGCAGATTCTTGTAACATCAGGATAACATGTATCAATCCTGCGTTCTGCCAGATGCTCTATTACTAGCTGCTTGATGTTTTCCTTTGAACCTACTCCCTTTGCTCACACTGATGTAAATAGGAAACATTGTGTCACTTCAGCAAGTCATTGATCATAGATCACAAATAACCATAAAACTAGATACAGTAACAACAAAAAGTGTTCTGAACTGCTGCTCAGTAATTCTTAACTCAGTCTGTACATGACAATCCCCAGCTGGATTAAAAATAAGGGTTGGGGGGAGGTGACCCTGACTTACTCCAGATTAATGGAACCAGAATCTCTGAAGGTGGGACGTAGGCACTGGGGCCCAGCAATAAATAGTGTTGTTCTCAGCACTCAGTTTGGCGTTTTGCTAGGCAGCAACATACAACCAGAGCAATGTCCTATACCAACTCACCTACTAACTTACTATCCAAACATTCTACCTCCCTCTGAAAGAAGTCAGAATTCACCCTCAACGACATTCAAGTCTTAGCTTCAATCCCCCCTCACCCCGCTTGCCCATCAGGAAGTCCTCCCTGATTTCCTTGTTCAGGAAACAAGTACAAGATGCTCTCATGGGGAGACACTGCTGGTAGGTGTTCAGTTAAGACACAGTGTGACAGATATGTAGCTCTGGACTCTCAGTGGGTCCCTGGCTCTGCCACATACTCACCATGTAACGTTGGCCAACTCACTTACCTCCTTTGAGCCTCAGTTTCCTCACCAGTAAATGGGGGCAACAAGACCTACCTCTTAGTATTGTGAGGATGAACTGAGTTTGAAATTCATTTTCTGGAGCTTGTGCACAGCACGTGTTGGCTATGACATGGCCACACTAGTGAGAAAATGGGGCAGCCCTCTGTTTACCTCCCAGAGGAAGGAAAACTGTGGTTCTATTCTAGGCAAAGGATGCATTTTAAAAATGTTTGCTTTGTATTATAGAAATTTTACACATACAGGAAAGTAGAGAAACCAGCTTGATGAAACCCCATATGCCCATCACTTAGATTTAACAGCTCTTAACGTTTGCCATTATTTGCATCATCTATTTTTTAAATTAATGTATTTTAAAGGCAATGTTTTTGTTGTTGAAGTATGTTAATTTCTGGTATAAAGCATAATGACTCAGTTACACGTGTACATACTCCTCTTCATATTCTTTTTCATTATAGGTTATCACAAGGTATTGAGCATAGTTCCCTGTGCTCTACAGTAGGACCTTGCTGTTTATCTATTTTATATATAATAGTTAGTATCTGCAAGTCCAGAACTCGCAACTTATCACTCCACCCTCTCCTTTCCCCCTCGGTAACCACAAGTTTGTTTTCTATGTCTGTGAGTCTGTTTCTATTTTGTAAATATGTTCATTTGTATCATTTTTTTTTTAGATTCCACATATAAGCAATATCATATGGTATTTGTCTTGCTCTATCTGACTTGCTTCACTTAGTATGATAATTTCCAGGTCCATCCATGTTGCTGCAAATGGCATTACTTTATTCTTTTTTTATTGGTGAGTAGTATTCCATTGTACATATATTTACACCACAATTTCTTTATCCAGTCATCTGTTGATGGAGGTTTATGTTGCTTCCATGTCTTGGCTATTGTATATAGTGCTGCTGTGAACATTGGGGTGTGTGTATCTTCTCGAGTTAGAGTTTCCTCTGGATATATGCCCAGGGGTGGGATTGCTGGATCATCTGGTAACTCTATTTTTAGTTTTTAAAGGAATCTCCATACTGGTTTCCCTAATGGCTGCATCAAACTACATTCCCACCAACAGCATAGGAGGGTTCCCGTAAAGGCAAGTTAAAGGCGGCATCTCACCCCTATGCATCGCTAAACAATAAGGACATTTTTTCTACACAACTGTAATACCATTATTACACCCAACCAAATACGAATTTCAGTATAATCTAATATAATTTAAGTTCAGATTCCCCCAGTTGACCCAGCTGGTTTGTTCAAACCCCAGCTCCATTGAAGGACCTTACACTGCAATTGGTTGTGACATCATCTCTTTGAACTCTGGGCTGTTCTCATTTCTTTCCGTATATCCCGTTGACCCTGGGAAGCCAGGCTGCTGAGAGTTCCACCTTCTGGATTTGTCTGATTGCTTTCCACAGTGTCTTCTCCCATGGTCCTCTATCCCTTGTGTTCCTGCCATAAACTGGAACTAAAGGTATAATTAGATTAGACTTAAACTTTGGGGGCAAGAACACTTTGTTTTTGGTTTTGTGTGTTTCCCATTACACCCTAGCAGGAGCCCATCATCTGCTTGTCCTACTGCGGTGCCGCTGAAAGGGGTCACCAAACCAAGGGGGCCGTGGTATGATGTTTCCACGGTCAAGTTATTTTGTATCTGGTAGGAAATCTGGGAGGAGATCGTTGGTGGACACAATAGTATCCAGTCCTCTATCAACCTTTCGGTTAATGGCTTGGGCATCCATTGATGACTGGTGTCTGCAACGATTAGTTCATCAGGGGGTATAAAATAGCGACTTCTCTGTTCTCTTTTCAATGTTATTGGCTGGCATCTCTCCATAAGAAGGGCTTTCTTTTCTCATCAACTTGGGCTGGTTTCATGCTGTAAAGGCTTGCTACGCAAGGAGTTCATACAACTGTCACCTTCAAAGGTGAAACATATGCTTTGTTGTTGTTCCAATATCATTATAGACTCATGTATATTTATATGTTCACTGTGTCAAATGACCCACTTTTTTATTGTGGTAAAAAAGTATATAACATTTGCCATTTTAACCATTTTTAAGTGCATAGTTTTGTGGTATGAAGTACATTCACACTGTCAGGCAACCATTTCCACAACGCATCTCCAGGACTTTCTCATCTTCCTAAACTGAAACTCTGTCTCCATTAAACAGGGACTCCCCCTCCCCTCCCCCTCCCCCAGCCCCTGGCCTCACCATCCTACTTTCTGTCTCTATGAATCTGACTCCTCTAGGGACCTCATAGACATGGAATTATATAGCACTTGTCCTTTTGTGTCTGGCTTATTTCAATAAGCATAAGGTCCTCAAGGTTCATCCGTGTTGTAGGTGTCAGAATTTCCTTCCCTTTTAAGGCTGAATACTACTCCTTTGGATGGATGGAACACATTTTTTTATACATACATCCATTTTTGGACACTTAGGTTATTTCCCTATAATTCTCTCTGATGCCCAGAGGGTTACACCTGATCTAGTGGGAGTTCAGGGGATGCAGTTTTGAAAACCCTCAACAATTCAGAATGTAACCTAAGGCTAATTTCCCGTTTAAGTGAGGGGGAGGAGGCTGAGTTCCTGAAGCTCCTCTTCCCAGCAATTGTAGATTTAAAGGGTCTTCATGGAAAGCTTCCTTCAGAGACAAATTGCTGCACCCCTCTTCCCAAGCTGGCCATACACCCGGTTTCTGATTCCGTAGACCAGGAGACCAGAATTCGCATTTCTAACAAAGCTCCTAGAGATGCTGAACCTGCTGTTTCAAGATCCACTTAGAACCGCTGATCTACTTATATCCAGTTATAGGATTAAAAAAAAAAAATGAGGTTGTACTCACATTAGAATTGCTGCTTATTTTCTCAGCATGAGCTCCAATCTCTGCCCACCCCCACCCCCAACCCACGCACCAGCTCGAACCGCCCTAGATGAAAAGGTACCGTGTTGCTCTGTACTGAGACAGCGATCTGGTCTTCAGAGTTTTGTCTGGACTTCTTTCCATTCCAAAGTTACTGATTTTCTAGCGCTGTTCTTCAGAGCAAAGCAACCAGCCACACAACCTAATGAATACTTGGCTGATACTTGCATCAGAAATGGAGGGGGGAAAAAACACCCAGGTAGAAAACCCTAATTTTTAGTTATAAGAAAGGATTTAAAAACAACTACTCAGGGGACCTCAAATCAAAGGCAGAAGTTCCAATGTCCAAGAGACAAGTGGCTTGCAGGATCCTGAAAAAGATGGGGCGATATGTTTACGTCCGATCTAAATACAGTTTACAAGTCGTGGTGAAGTGTATCAACATGAGTAAACTAAAAACCGGTTTTTGGAGGGATTAGCATGATAAATTTCCTGATGGTGAACTTCTTAGTTATGTCAATGTAGATTTCGAATGTGTAGCATTCGGATTAACGTGGACTAGCATCACACCGTACTGTGTTTGTCTCCATTTTACAGATGCAAACCGAGACTCAGGGGAAGAAGGGAGTTGACCGGGCGGGCCATGGTGCAGATCCAGGATTGGAAAAATAATCTGCAGTTCCAGAGCCCAGGGTTCATTCCATCACACAGTAGCAACACGTGGCCAGGAAACAAAAGTGTCCCAGGGGATTCTTCCCTAGAGCTCTAACCCGCCACCTCAGCTCCGGCCCGGGGAGGCGCCCCGGGATGCTCTGACTACTAGGCAGCGCCCCTGTGGGCAGCAATGCGCAGGCGCGGCGCGCCCGTCCCGCCCCCGCCCCCCTCCACGTGCGGCGCACACCTCGCGCTCCCCTCTGCTGGGCTCGCCTCGCGCCTCCCTCCCTCCCTCCTCCCGCCCCTCCCGTCCTGGCCTCCCATTGGCTGCGGGCTTCGTCCCTCCGACCGCAGCCCGGCAGGCCCCCGCCAGATCGGAAGTCTCGCCCCACGAGCGGCCGTCCGCGCCGCCGATTGGCCCAGCCGGCTGGCAGTCGGGGCGGCGGGCCCGAGTCGGTGGCGGGGGCCCGCGGTCGGTGAGCGACCCGGGCTGGCGGTGGTTTCCGGTTCCGCGGGGCGGGCGGCCGGGAGCGGCGGCGGCGGCGGCGGCGCCTGACAGACAATGAGGGCGGCGGAGAGGCGCTGAGCGGCGGCGGCGGCGGCGGCGGCGAGCGACGCGGGGCCCGGGGGCGGGGCGGGGCGCCAGCCATGGACAATCAGGTGAGGAACGGCCGCGCCGCCCCAGCGCAGCCCGCGCCGCACCCCCGGTCCCCTCCCTCCTTCCCTCCCTCCCTTCCCCGCCCGCCCGGCCCGGCCCTCCTCGGTCCGGCCTCCCCGCCTCAGCTCGGCGCCCGCCCGCCCCGCTTTGTGCGCGCCCTTCGCTCCCCGGGCCTTTATGTGGGGCGGGGGCGCCCCTCCCCCATCCGCGACCCCCGCCGGGGCGGAGCGCCGCGGACTTCGCTGGGAATCCCGGCCCCCAGCTGCCCAGAGTCCCCTGGGACGCCCCTTGGAAGCCCGGTCTGGCCCATACCTTCGTGGGACGCCCCTTGTGACCCCACTTCAGCCCAGAGACCCCGTTCGTTTCTTGAGACCCCGGCCGGGCCCAGACCCCCCTGGGACTCCTCTTGTGACTCCAGCCCGACATAGAGCCCCCCGGGACATCCCTCGGGACCCTGGCCTAGTCTTGAGTCCCCGCAGACCCCCCGGGGATCCCTCAGATCCGACCTATACCCCTTTTCCTCTCTAAATCCAGAACCGGTTGGTGTCTCCTTCCCCCTCTGGATCCTTGGCCCTGAGTCTCCTCAAACTCCATGAGCCCTCAGCCTGCCGCCTCTTCTCTACATTTGACCTCTGCTGGGGTTTGAGCTCTCCCAGAACTCCTGGGACCTCAGTCTGAAGCCTCCTCCTCCCACAGACTCAGGCCCACCCTAACCTTTCCCGTCATCCTCTTTCAGGCCTGTGCCCTCTGTTCCCTCTGATCCTGCCTCAACCTGAGCGCCTGTTTCTCCTCAAACCCTGGCGGGGTCCTGGGTCTTTTCCCACCAGGACCCAGGCCTGCGTTGAGCATCCGCCTTTTTGGACCTGGGCCTGGCTTCCTCAGATTCCTTTGACCTACCCTGCTGCCTCAGCCCCCTCTGGTTTCAGCCCTAGCCACTCTCCCGTGGACCCCAGGGCCTCAGGGGGCTGTCTCTTCACCTTCAGACCCTCTCCTCTTTGACCGGGCCCAGGGACAATTTCTGCTCTGCCTTGGAGCCCACACACACTGCAGACACCAAATGCTTCACTCCCTCAACTTGGGCCTTCTTTGCACCCGTGACCCTGGTTTATGCTTCCCCACATTTTCCCACAGTCCAGATTTTCTCAGTCTAGTTCCTTTAACTTCAGTTATCCTCCCTTCAGTGAGGCGCAGTCTCTCCAGAACCCCTATGCCTCTCTCCTTATGTTTAGGATCACCTGCTTCCTCCCAGCATCCCCCAGTCCGATGCTGAGACTGTGACCCACTACCCTCTCCCCTCAACACACCTCATTTTCTCTGCCTTCCCCAGCATCTTGGAGCCTCCATCGAAGTCCTTGCTGCAAACCCAAGATGTTCTCCAGCCTCCGTCAACTCTCCCCACAGCCCCTCTCCCTTTGATCTGGAAACCTGGAGCTAATCCTGGTGAACCTAAGGCTGTTCTGCCCACCCTCCACCCCCGGTCCCTCCTTCACCAGCTCTGTGCTGTTTCCTCTTGGGTCCCCAAGCCCCTTCCCCTCCTGAGGCCCAGGACCATTTTGGCCCCCAAGATTGGATCATTTATTTCTTCATCCTCCCTTGCTGCCTCTGGCTCCCAGGGGCGTGGGGCCAGGAAAGGCGGTATGGGGCTGTGGGGGTGGCAAGTGAAATCCCCACCGTAAGTGAGGGCAGGTTGGGGCGTCCCTGGCTGCTGGCGCCACTCAGGCGGCTCTGTCTGGTAAGGTGCTGTGTGGCAGTCGGGTTTCAGGGGTGGGGGACGGAGACCTCCCCCCTGCCCAGTCCAGCTACCCGTGGATCGCTGAGGCCTGTGCTTGTGGCGCCCTCTTGCCATGATTTCCTTCCCTTTTAGCCTTGGTATTGTACCTTTCTTTTGAGAGGTAAGGAATCGTTTATGACAGTTGAATGGTGGTGTGGTGTGAGTTCATTTCCCTTGAAGGGGCAGAGCTTGTTGCTTCCGATCTGTATTAAGAAAGAAAATGAGATGTACCTTCAGTGTCCACTTTTAACTAAGCCCACCTCTGGGAAAGTCTCATTGGGCACCACGCAGGCCTAGAATGTGGCTCCTGCCTCTCGGCCCACCCTCTGGTCCCCCGGGGACATGTCTTAGGCCCAGGTGTGTCCATCCCTGTTGTGATGTGTTGGGCCCTGGCTCTCTGGGCAGTTGTCATTCCTGTACATGGAGCGGTGAGAAGAGTTGGTGGTCTTGGTCTGGGACAGAGGGAAACGGTGGCCTTGCAGAGGTGGTGAGCACCCAGGGCCAGAGAGCGACCTCGCCGCCACCCGGTGCGACAGCCTCAAGCACTCATGACTGTTTCAACTTAAACGGACCCGAATGAGAAAGTCAGTTCTTCAGTCGCACTGGCCACATTTTAAGGGCCCGGGAGTCACCACTACTGAGGTGCCAGCCACATTATGGGTCAGCGCAGAGAGCGCATTTCTACCGAGGCAGCAGGTCCGCAGGTCAGCGCTGGTCTGGATCTCTGCACACATGTTTGCAAGTGAAACCTGTCCCCAAAGGAAAGTATGTGCCGCCCCATAGTCTGATTCTCCATCCCTGGCTGTGTTTTCATGCAAATTTGGGAGAGGCCCAGGAACTGTGTCCCTTCCTCACAGGGACAGCAGCCCCTGGGGAGACAGGAGAGAATGGTGTCTTTTGTCCCAACAGGTGAGCGGGCTGTAAGTGGTCCAGCGTGACTTCTGGTGTGAGAATAATGCTTTGAATCAGCCTCTCTTTCCTCCCCCGGTGCCCCAAGACTAGAACAGCCTCGGTGTGATGGGGACTAACAGGGCTTTCCCCTGAGGGCCTGCTTGCTTTGGGAGGCTCTGGTTCTCTTTCCCTTCCTGTTATATTCTCTAGAACTTTCAGGTCCAGCTGAGAAGGGGGATTTCGCATTTTGCTCTGGGCTCCCAGGAGAAACTCCTTCTGGTTCCTTTTGCTCTGACCGTACCCCACCTGTTTGAGTCCCCCACCTCTTGAGATTTGTATTTTTTGTGGGGGGGAGGGATGATGTATTTGCAGGGGCAGGTCTTTGCTCACTCAGGGGTCATGACTGGGAGGCATGTGGTTTATCTCTAAAGATGGTGGGGAGGGAATGGGTGTGGTTGCAGACGGAGAAGATGCTGGAAAGATGGGAAAGGAGGATGGGGCAGGGGTCGCCTAAGGAGCTGGAAGTGGTGTCAGCATCTGGGAGGTCCTCTTCCCAAAGGACCAGGGAGTCCTCCCTTCACAGAACCATCGGGCCCGGTTCCCGAGGTGGGCGGCCGACCAGCTGAACCACAGTTGTACTGAGCTTGCTGACTTTTCAGAAGGCTCTCCTAGGTTTGGGTTTGGGGACAGCTCCCTGTGGCCATACTCTGTTGCTCTGGAAGGGAGGCTTGTTTCTAACAGTGAGGGTCCATTTTACAGATGCGGAAATGCGGGCCCAGGAAGGCCCCACGAGGGACTGAGGCCCGGTGGGGTGCTCAGGTAGCTCTCGCTCTTTCCCTGACCTTGCAGAGAGAACATTGGAGGGGTGCAGAGCACCAACATGGGTGACGGGCTCCTCCCCCACCCAGCTCTGCAACTATCACCTGGAAAGTCGAGCCTCCAGGTTTTAAAATTGGAAAGTACGTTGTGAAGTACTTGAGAGTGGGAACCAGAGTCCTGATCTCTTTTATGTCCGTCATAGTTTCTAATGCAAAGGTTTGCACTTGGCCTCACCGACTGTTGGTTAAATAGAAGGAATCACTCCCTCTGTCACCAGGCCCACCTGGCCTGGTGACAGATGCCTTTATTGGGGTTGTTCGTGTTCAAAATCTCCCAAAACTGCTTCCTGGAGATCTGGAGACAGCCTCACGTCAGCTGTGTGTGCATCCGCTGCACATCTGTGGGCGTTCCCTGCATGTTTAGTATACATCCTGTGCCAGACCTGGGGAGGGTCAGGCTTCCCAGCAGCCTGACAGCTCTAAGGACTGTGGGTGGGTGTACATATCCTCATGGGCTATACACTTATCCTTGGAGACTTTCCAGTGACACGTTCATTGAGCCCTTTCTTGTCCCTTTGTCATTAATCTTGTGCCTTGGGTCAAAGGAATGAGGCTGGATGGAGGCAGAAGAGGTTGCAGGGCAGACCACCAGCCCCTGTGTGCTAGCCTTTAGAGGACCAGGGTCTCCTGCCACTGTCATGAGAGGGTCCTGACCCTGGGCAGGCAGTCCTCACTTGAGAGGATTGTCATGGAGGGACATCTGTCCGTTCGCCGTCTTTCTCACATTCTGATTCAGTGGCTGCTCCCCAGGCTGGGTACAGTTGGACTTGGCAGAATCAATTCAGGCTGATGAGGGAAAAGACTTTTCAGTGCTTTCCCCTCCTGGGAGGGGAGGGGAGGGATTGTAGCATCTGAGGGAATTAGATGCAGTAGCCAAATTTCAGGCATAATTATGCCACTTGGTGAAGTGCAAATTCCCAGAGGAAAGGGCATCTGTTGAAGTGAATTCCCACCAGAAGATCTGGGGAAGTCTTACGGATGCACTCACTAGTTAAAGACCTGCCTTCTGGGGCCAGGCTGAGGCCAGGAGCCAGAAGGATCTGAGAAAGAAAGGACTTTGGGGAGGGAGTTGCTGTTGGCCCCAGGCTGGCTTTCTGTCTCCACTCCCCCACCCCCTCCATACCTGGAGGGAGCTGTGCTCCTTCCTGAAGAAGTGGCCGGGAAGCCGCCCTCTGGGGTCCGTTTTCCTGGCTTGCAGGACTTAGGATTCTGGCCCTTGGATTCAAACTGCCTGCTGCCAGCTGGCCTGGAGAGGGGGCAGTGTCCGGCTGGGGCCCTCAGCCGAGACGTAACTGTCCCCAGATGGCCCTTGGAGCCCTCGAGTCTCCGCTTCATCTCTGTTGCAGGTCTTAGGGATGATTTTTCAGAATTAAAATGGTTAACTCTTTCCAGAGCAGGCCTGGAATGTTCCCCTTTGTTCTGGGCGTGGGTGGCGAAGTGGCCCCCAAATGCTGGGATGTGGTGGTGACTGAGGCCGGGCCCTGGGTGCCACTTCCTGCCGTCCACTCTGAAGGTTCTGCCGAGTGCCTCCCAGCAGCACGGGACAGGTGAGACTCATCACTCCAAGACAGCCATGAGCTTACTAACCCAGCCGGCAGTGAGCCTCCCGAGCCAGGCGCCCTTCTGGAGAAACAGCTCGCTGATCTGCTTCAGTCCTTTGGTTCTGATGGACGGAGGAGGAGTCCAGGTGGAGTCAGAAGAAGGGGGGAGAACCCTCAGAGGTGGAATTGGCTGAGCCGTGTAATAAATTACCGGGACTTGACAAGTCAAAATAGTTGGTGGGGGCTCAGCTTTGCTTGCCTCCGGCTCAGTGTAGCTTGAATGTCTTACTGAATCAGTGATTTCTTTTCAAATATAGTGTCCCCAAATCTGTGTTATTCCACCATCTTTAATTCTTAGAAGAGTCTAGCATTTGGGGGAGACTGCCTCTCCTGAGTGCCCCACGGTGTGCAGTTGTTGGCACCTGGGGTCTGGGCGGTGTCAAGGCTGAGCTGGCACCAGCCCCCGGGGCAGAGATGCCGCCTGGGCAGAGCTCTAGGCCCGGCCTGCCGGCTGCAAAGATTACCCATCACACTTCAGAACCTTCCTGTTTACTTTGGCCTCCAGAGCGTCTTTTTGGCGCTTCCATTTTCCCCCTTGGATGGAACTGTGGTCTTCCCTTCTTTCACAATCGCTGCTCTGCCGCTCGTGTGCCCTGGGTAGGAACCCCACGTGATCAGAAATGCCGGGAAGGCGGCTGAGCTGGTGAACAGCAGGATCTGCGGTGACATCTCATCACCTGAGGGTTAACTCTAAAGTACCAGTGTATTGTTGTGATTATGCGTGTCTGATTTTCCACCTGTAACCCTCCCCGCAATCCAGGGATTGTCTCCCGATTCCTCAGTGTGAAAACAGGTCTGAGAGAAGGGCAGACAGAGTTCTTTACACACTTGTAAGTGTATATGGTGATTACAGCCTATTCGGATTTATGTAAATATTGTTTGGGTTTGTTTATCTTGAACGTTGTTCATAAACATCGCTCTGCAGATAGAAGCTTGTGATTGATTGGAACATTACGTGTTTATCCAGACGCTCAGTCCTTCACCTGTAGTTTTTGGTGAGTGTTTCCCCTCAAATGTCCCCATACTCCTCACTCTGCCCACCCGGCCAGCCACCACGAGGCATCCTAGCATCCCAGCTGCCTGGGTCTCCTGGTCTCACCTCCATCCACCCTGAGTCCTCCCAGTACTCCCATTTCGGGCCTCTTTTCCAGCCACTTCCTTTGGTTGCCTCCCAGCGGGCTCGTTGTTGTCTGCCTGTCCTTTTCTGCCTTCAGCCTGGACTGTGCACAATTGCTGGGACACCTTCACTCAGCTGCTGTGTCCTCGAACCCATCACCTGCATGTGCTGGGCTGCAATTTCTGTTGTGTCCAATCTAAGTGCTCCATCCCAGTCCCCACCCCTCCCACCAGTGGACCGGTCCCGGCGATCCCTGTTCTTTTCCCTAGGAGCCTCATGGGGACTGTCATCCTGTGCGGGCAGAGGGGAGCTCTGCCCTGATGTCACAGCTGGCTTGCTAAGTACCCATGGTCTCTTGCCAGCTCTTCCAGATGTAGGGACCACCTTGTCCTTATCTGTCATCTTGGCCCTTCCCTCTTGGAATGCACTGCTTAGAACTCACTGATCTAGGAAGCCTCTTTAGTTAAATTCAGTGTTGCTGATGCCTTGTGCAGCATGGTTCCAGCATAGAGGTTAAAAGGACAGTGAGATGTGGCCCCCGGAGACAGCAGTGGATGGTGAGGTGCAGGGTCGGGATGAAGTGGGCACCATGGAGTTGGTTGTACATTGACTGCTTTGGAGACCCCAGGCCTGGTTGGTTCCCAGTATGGTGATCGGTCAGAAAGGGCTCTGGAGAGAGTAGCACCCAGCCAGGGCTTAAGGGACGAGTGGAATTGCAGTCAGCAAAGACGTCAGCATGGGGCACCCTGGGCTGCAGGGTAGGGGCACGAAGGTGGACGGGAGTGGACGCCCGGGGTGTTCCAGGATGGCTAGCATCTGACTGAGCTGGAGTGGAGGGGTGTGTGTTTCCTGTGCTTCCTCAGTTCTATGCCTGGAAGTCCAGCCACCAACTTAGCAACAGCTTCTCTGTGTGTGAACACACGTGTGTGTGGTGGGGGGCCTTCTGTATGTGACATTTACACAGGCTCTGCAAGATCCTCTCCGATTTCTGGCAAGAGAGTGAAAATGAGCATCTCATACTGGAGGAGACGCAGGTGGGAGACGGCAGGTGTGCTGAGGCCTGGGGAGTTTAGTCTGAGGGAGCAGCAAGCCATCAAAAACTTTGAAGCTGGGCAAGCGATAGGATCTGTCTGCCCTGTGTCCCCGGCGGTGACTGAGCAGCGAGAGGAGGCCGGGCCTGAATGGAGTTTCTGGCTCCACAGAAGAGGCGGGTACTGGTGGGCCTGTGGCCCCAGGGATGCCCGGGGCCAGGTGGTGAGA
The DNA here is from genome assembly GCF_048773025.1 of Camelus bactrianus. Taxonomy (NCBI): domain Eukaryota; kingdom Metazoa; phylum Chordata; class Mammalia; order Artiodactyla; family Camelidae; genus Camelus; species Camelus bactrianus. The sequence continues at coordinate 27,749,000 of NC_133560.1, forward strand.
GGGAGGGTGGAAAGCGCGAGTGGGAGGTTTCTGGTCTGGGAGGTGTGGGATCCACATCGCCGGCCGACTCACTCCTGGTTATCTTAGCACTTAGGAGCAAGTGTCCACTTGGCCTGTGCTTTCTTTGTAACATTGTTGACTTTGATACTAGGTGTCAGGCTGTATCTGTGTGAAGTCTGGGGAGGATTTCACAGACCAGCGTGGGTGTGTGCAGTAGGTCCCTAACAGTGGCTTTGGCCAGCCTCGGTGGTACGGGAGCTTTGAAGTGTTATGGCTGCTTGTGGAGTGGAGTGGGGCTGGCGTGTGCTGCCTCGGATCCACGGGCATAAGGAAAGGAGCCTGGCCGCCCAGGCTGCGGGTCCACAGCCCCTGTCCCCAGGTGGCTTCATGCCTGCCTCCCAGCCTCACTGTGAACCACTATTCTAATTTTAAAACGGAAAGCCAGCGTGTATGCAGATGACTCGGGTGACCCCAAGGCTCTCTGTTCGCCAGAAGACTCTGTGGGACAACGGAGAATGAAAATACTTTAATCACGGACTTGGGTGGGTTGGCCAGGATGGCAGAGTGACTGAGGGAGTGACACACACACCTGGGCTTGGCCCACCCTAGCTGAGCCACCTTGCTGGTGCCGCTGGGCAGCTCCCTCGTGGAGCCTTGGTTTCCTCGCTCATAGAACAAGGTATACAGTCTGCCCTCCATATCTGTGGGTCTGCTTCCTCAGGTTCAATCAACTGTGGATTGAAAATATTCAGGAAGAAAATTCCACAAAGTTCCAAGAAACAAAACTTGAATTTGCTTAAAAGTGTCGCAGCAACTATTTACATAGCACTTACCTGTATTTACTGCTCACCTCGCATTTACATTGTACCAGTTTTATAAGTAACCCAGAGATGATTTAAAGTGTGCAGGAGGGTGTTCGCAGGTTATATGCCAACACTAAGCCATTTATGTAAGGGACTTGAGCACCCGTGGATCTTGGTATCCTCAGGGTCGGGAACTAGTCCCCCAGGGATACTGAGGGACAACCGTAATTGCATTACAGGTCACTCTGTTGTATTCCTGGAGATCATGGTGAGGGTTAATACTCTGCACCAAGAGTCACCTTTGATGCGCCAGCATAAGAGCAGAGCAAGAAAACTATTAGGGGGATGATTTCCGATCGTGGGAAATGCTGAGAAGTCAGCGTGATAAAGAGTGATGAGGGGGTGCTTTCAGACTGGGTGGTCAGTGAAGGCTTCCCTGAGGAGGTGACAGTCAGGCTGAGACCTCAGTGACAGGAAGGAGCCAGCTTTGAGAAGGCCTGGGGGAGATCATCTGAGGCAGAGGAAACCACAGGTGCCAAGGCCCTGAGGCAGGCTGGGGAGGGGCAAGGGGAGGATGATGGAGGAGATGCAGGGACCCAGTGTGGGAAGCCATTCACACAGGCCCCATCCCCCAGGGAGCTCTTCCCATGCTTTGGGTGGGTCTGGGGAGTTCCTGCATTTCCTGTGCTCTGTAGGCCCTGCTCTCGGCTTTGCGCTGACCCCGTGCCTGCTTCTGTCTCCCCCAGTGCACTGTCCAGGTCAAGTTAGAGCTGGGACACCGCGCCCAACTGCGCAAGAAGCCCACCACCGAGGGGTTCACGCACGACTGGATGGTGTTCGTCCGCGGTCCCGAGCAGTGTGAAATCCAGCACTTCGTGGAGAAGGTGGTCTTCCGGCTGCACGACAGCTTCCCCAAGCCCAAGCGCGGTGAGTGCCCCAGCCCCGGCTGGCACCAACCTCTTCCGCTGTCCCCAGAAAGGCCCATGTCACCCTGTCCCCGGGTGCGGCCCCTCAGCACAAGGTGAGAGCCCACCAGCCAGGCTAGCCCTGCTCTGATCCTCCACAGGCCTCTGCCCTCCACCTGCTTCTCAGCCGTGGGTCTTGCCGTGAGGAAACCCAGCAGAGGTGGTGACAGTGTCTGCCACTGTCATTACTTAGACTCGAGGGGCTGAGAAGCATCCAGAGGAGGGAGTGAGTGGGGAGGGTGGCAGACGCCTGCCTGGTGAGTGATCAGGACGTAGCTTACTGGGCCCATGTTTGACGAGAGATGCCTTTTCAAGAAGCTGTGATATGGGGGGCAAAAACTGGAAAAGTCGCTTGTGTTGCTCCTGCCTTCCTTCCCCACTCCCCCCCTCGGACTGCCGTCTGTGAAGCACAGAGCCTTGTTTGTGAGGTCCACAAAGAACTGGGTTCCCTGTGGCCACAGTCTGGCCGGGCAGAGGCGGGAACTTGCCCAGCGGGCGGGGCGGGACAGCCCTGCCTGGGGAAGTTGACGGGGAATTTGGAGTGAAGTCTGTGGCTGTCCTGTGAGCTCTTGGGGGGCCAGGGCATGTCAGCTGTTTTCATCATTCGGGCCCCTCACCTCTTGAAGCCCGGCACCTCACAGGCTCCAATAAATATTTCTTCAGTGGTTGTGTAGATAAAGGAATGAAGGACTGTTTGCCAGAAAAGTGCTTCAGGGCTGGGAGAGCTGCTGCTGGGCCCCTGACCCCTCTACCCATAGTTGGAAGGAGGCCGAGCCAGCGTCTTACCGTTTGACAGGGAGACCCCGAGTGCTACGAAGTAGGAACTCCTGGTTCAGAAGGGAAGGCAGTCAAGATTCCGAAGTGGCTCAGTAGCCATTTCTTTTGCTTTTGGTTTCTTCCATCAGCTTTCAGCTGTTCCTTTCCTTTGTTTCTCCTTTCCTGAATCTTCACCTTCTCCCCTTTTCCGTCTTTCCTCTCTGAGCCCCTTGGAGAGAGCAGATCTGGTTACTGACAATAGCAGATATCTGTAAAGCACCTCTTGGTAACAGTAATACATGCCACTTACCGGGCTTGTCCTGCTAAGAAGCCGTTTTCTTGCTCCCCACAACCCTCTTTTACAGATGGGGAAGCAGGCCCAGGGGCCTTAAGCTGCCTGCGCCTTAAATCCCGTGAGCGCGCTGGGGGTGGAGTCTGCCACGCTGTGGGCGGGGCCTGCCTGTTTTTATTGGCTCTGGGCCACGCCCCTTCGTTCTGGGAGCCTGCAGTTGCAAGTGCCCTGTCCTGGCCCGGGCGCCTGCTTTCTCAGGCAGCTGCCACTCCAGTTCCTTTTCCACCTCCCTCACCCTGCTCTTTCCGGGAGGGCCCAGGATGATGATTCCCACCCACCTGCTTATTTCATCTTCGTCCCCTCCGGCTCCATCACCAAGCAGCTGCTCAAAGTAATACTAATAGCGTCTGTTTGTCCTGTACTCGCTCCGCGCCGTGTACTGTGCTCGTGGCCGCTGTGTGTCACAGGGCCTCCCAGGATCCCAGCCAGGTAGATGTGGAAACTGAGGTCCAGAGAGGCCCAGGCACCTGTTTGTGATCACGTGGAAATGGCACATCCTTCAGTCTCCCAGTATCTGAAAACCGGGTTTTGAGTGGAGCTCACTCTTGTGAAGTGTCAGTTTGCCTTCAGAGTTTAAGTTAGTAGCTGAACCGTGCTTGTTTGCAGTGTGTCCGTGCAGCCTGTACACAGTGGGCAGCTGCTTCGCCTGTCAAATGTAAACGCCTACTCACTGTTGTCAAGGAAAAATGGATCAGGTGAAGGAGCCAGTGAGTTTCTTACAGGACTCTGCTCCAGCCTCTGAAATGATACTTTATGTGCTTAAAAAGTATGTTGTAAATCAGATCTATACCCGTAACACACCCAGCAGAGATGGGCCAGGTGGGACATTTCCACCTCCCATTCCGTCAGCAGTGAAACCGCCCTAGGGCAACCTTTCTAGTCCTTTCTGGGTTATGTCCTGCCTTAACACTTTAAAGCAGTAGAAGCCCATTTGCTTCTTATTTCTAGATTTTTCACATTGAAAGTTTTTTTTTTTATTTACTTATTAACATAGAGGGTTTGACTTTCTCCTAAGCTGGGACCTCTTTCACCCACAGTCTCCTCTCCTCGTGTTAAGTGATAATGTTCTGCGGCCACTGTCTCTGTGACTGAGTGAGGTGAGCCCACCTACCTTCGGGCCTTCCACGGAGGCTCTGTCTCCCTTTCTGGGAGCCCTCACCTGCCCGGCTCGCGTGCCCTGTCTCTGCTCAGTACACACCCACACAGCCGCGTGCTTCTTAGCCTCTGTCTGTTATATTTTTCTCTGCATCGTGCTGAAGTGTCACATGTATTACTTACCTATCTTGTCCATCGCCCCCTCCACCGCCCGTCTTGCCATGCAGTTTGCTGCTGTTTCCCTGACACTGAAAGGAAACAGTAGGTGCTGACTAAATATTTGTTGAGTGAATAAATGGATTCTTCAGCGCTGTCAACTTTGGCCAAGGTCTCCTGACTTTCCACCTGGGAAGAGAAGGGCAGGAGCACCTTGGGCCTTACACCCCTCCTCCTGGGAGCTGCACTTGACATTGTTAAGGTTATTCAATGGAAATCTCGAGGCTTCTGCTCCAGGATTGGAGATTAAGTCTAGAAGTTGGCAGCCAGCAAAGGGCACTGACTATTGACTCTCTCCTCTGTTGGGCTGGTCCGGATCCTCTCTGTGAACTCTGGGCCACTCTAAGGAGAACATTCAAGGTCACGTCAAGGTCAGATGGGCCCTTTGTATCATCCTTGGTTAAAGTTTGGCCCTGTTTACTTTGCTTCATGTTTGGCCCGTGGCTTTGTGAACACCCTTTGCTTCTTCTCCCCGCTTGTGTTGTGTCTTCATCAGAGGTGCTTCGCCTTTTTCCCATCCTCTGCATCATTCCATTTATTCGGTGGAGTTTCTCCCCCTCTGGATATTTCATTCTGGTCTCTTCCTCCTCTAATCAGAGCTGGCTCCTCTCAAGGCTGCTTCTTCAGTCATCTCTGTGGGACTTTACTATTATCCTGGGGGGATTTACCTATTACCCTATGTTTTGGTTTATTTCCTGTCTTACTTGGGTAATTTCTCAGGAAATATCCCAAGAGATTAATTACTGAAGCAGTTTCAAAAGAATGGTATGTGGGGAGTAAACTCTGGCTCTCAATATATCTGAAGTGCTGCTGTCCTGCTCCCACACTTGAATGGAGGTTTAGTTGGGAATAATAGTCTAGTTTGAGAATTACTATCACTTAGAGCTTCCGAAGAACTGCTTCGTTGTCTTTGGAGAAGTCCAGTGCTGTTGGTTTCTCCTTCTGTTGTAGGTGACCTGTTTTTTGTTTGTTTGTTTTTTGATTTTTCTCTGAAAACATACAGGATTTTTTTTTATGACATTGTTTCTGGGATCTTTTTTCTTTATTTGTTCAGCATGTTGGACACTTGGTGTCCTTCATTCTAGCTCTGTAAGTTTTCTTCTTCTATTTCTTTGACAATTTCTTTCCATCTGTTTATTTTCTGTTTTCTCTTCCTAGGATGCTTATTATATAACTTTTCTGCAATTAAATCTTTTCATCTGTAAAGTGGGAACAGTTGCATCTGCCTCATAAGGTTGTTGGAAGGATTACATGAGTTATAGTGTACCAAGTGCTAAGAATACTGCCTGACACACAGTAGGTGTTTTATAAATAGTAGCCACTGTTGATGGTTGTTTCATCTGCTGAGTTTTTTTGCGTGGCTCACCTTTTTAAAAGAATATGTCTTTTTGCTCTACATTCTGGGACATTTCCTCAACTTTATTTTCTGACCTTTCTGTTGAATTAAAAAATTGTAAGTACTATGTTTGTAATATCTAAGAGCCCTTTCTTATTCTTTAGTTTTCCTTTTGAAAAGTATCTTGTTTTCATTTGTTGGGCATGTTGAATCTGAGGACATTGGCTCTATTTTTCGTTCTTTTTCCCAAGTTCTCTTGTGGTCTCTTTCCTCCAGGTGGGATTGCATATCGAGTGCTCTGTTTAGGGCAGGATGGGTTCTGTTTACCAGTGGGCTTCTGGTTAGGGAGGTCGGCCTCCAAACTTCCTGAATGGGGAGGGCTTTACTCTGGGGTCCAGTTTTTACATGATAAGGTTTCGCCTCCTCTAGATGGTTGACTTTTCTCGCAAGACATGGAACCATCTGTATTTCCCAGAGGAAGGATGAAACGGCCTGTGCCAGGGTGGGGGCGATGACGGGAGGGACCCCCAGGACTGTTGTTCCCGCCACTAGTCACCCCCGTCTTCCTCTCCCAGCCCCACGCCACCCTCCACGGGGCCTGTGGATGCCACAGCCCCCACCTGCCAGGGCTCTGGCTCCGGCTAGGCTCCCGCCTGCCCTGCAGCACCCGTGCCGCCGCCTCCTCTTCCTGTTCCTTGCCCGGCACACTCTCACTTACTTCTGCCTTCTAGAAATTTCTTGGCTGCTCACATCACCTCCCTCCCCTCTTTACTCTGCTGGTTATCTTGTATCGTATTGGGATCACTTTGGTTTCCGTGGGCCCTGAGGGGGGACAGCAGGCCAGTGCATCTGCTCAGTCTCCCACGTCTGGAAGCCTGTCCTCTGTCCCATCTCTGAAAGGATGAGATGTTTTTCAGTCTTGGAATGCCTGTCGTGTGATAAGCCTTCAGAGAGATTGAGAAACGCTCAGTAGAGTCCCTTCCTTGAAGGGGTTTGTTGTCAGAGTGATCAAGGTCAGAGGTGACACGTATGCTTGGAAAGATAACTGCCCTCAGCGGGTGTAAGTGACCAGAGGTCAGAGTCCAGGGAAACCAGGTCCTTTCTTGTCAGGAGGTGTGCCCCGATGCGGGCCTTAATGGCTGAGGGATTTAGACTGAGAGTGGGTGGGGAGGAGATGGGTGCAGGGGTGGGGTGTGCGGGCAAGCCCCCTGGCGCCCCCTCGCCTGCGCCCTCTGTTGGGGGTTGTGCAGTGAGCTCAGGCTGCCCTTCCTCCCTGCTCTGCTTCTACTCCTCTTCCCATGTGCAGATTTGTTCAGCAAGTATTCAGGTGCCCGCTGGGTGTGTGGCCTCGTGCTGAGTCTGGACACAGAGGGCAGACTGCAGTGCGCTCACAGTTGGTGGGGTTGGGGAAAGCGTTCATGCAGCGGGAGAGACCCCCTTGCTCAGTCTGCTCAGAGAGGATCAAGAGACCCGGGGAGAGATGGGCCATGACCCGGCCTCCCTGTCCAGATTACTTCTTGTTCCTGGACCTGCCTCTGACTTCAGTAGAGGACCTGACAGAGGCATGACATGTGGCCCTCTCAGCAGTATTTGACAGCTGTTTGTTGAATGTCTCCAAGAGGTCTGGCCCTGGTCCTGGCCCTGGGGAGGTCACACTAAATGAGAAGGAGCTTAGGAAGGATTGAGGAAGATGGACACAGTGAGCAGGAGAAGTCCTGTGAGTGAGACATGCAGGATGCGTGGGGGGCGAGGGGGTGCCCAGAGCAGGGGCTGCTGCTCAGAGATAGGTCCCCGGAGGAGGTGATCTGCGATCTGAGAGTGTGGCTGGGTTTTAGGACCTGAGGCTGGGCGGTTAAGAGATGGGGCTGGAGGTGATGGAGCACTTGCAGGCCCCCTCAGTGGGCTGGAAGTCGGTCCTGAGGGCAGTGGGGAGCCATCAGGAGGCATGGATTTGTGATTCAGAACAATCCTGCCTGCAGAAGATGCCTCGAGTGAGCCTGAAGCAGGCCAGCTGGTGAGGTGCTGGGCAGAGACCCCCGTGAGAGGCACGGCGCCTGGCCTGGAGCGGAGGCACAGGCGCCGGGTGGAGGTGTGGTCCAGAGATGTTTAGAGGAAGACTTTATGGTGCTGGGGACAGCAAGCTGCAGGAGAGGGAGGAACTGAGGTGTCCTGGGGACCTCGGGTGATTGGTGGGCAGCCTGGGTCCAGAGCTGAGGGACACTGGGGAGGTGCAGATTTAAGAGGGAATGAAGAGGCAGTTTGGGGGGACTGCATCTGAGGTGCCCATCCAGCACCCATGGGAGGATGTCTGAGGAGCAGGAGACTGACTAGAATAGAGATTTGGGGCTGAGGTCACCCCCCATGGTGTCTCCAGGTTGCCTGGACAACCTCCTGTGGTCTAACAGGCAGGGCCACGCCTTACTTCAGGTGGGCTGTTGGTCAGACTGAGGGTGACGGAGCTTACTCCTGGGGACTGGAGGTGTCCCCTTGGCCTTTGTCATCATCGAGCACCTGACACTGTCAGATGTGGGTCTCGGAGGGGTGAATGACTGAATGCAGTCATTGCTGGGTTTGGTAGCAACAGTGATTCACATGTAGATCGGGAGGTCAGGTGATGGTGCTCAGCCGGGGTCACTGCTGGCCCCCAGGAGGCTGTGCTTCAGTCAGGCCCGTGGTTGTTTCCCCTGGTGGGGAAGTCAGTCCAGTTGAGCAAGCCTCAAACCCCAGCCACGTGCAAGGCCCTGTCCTTGGGAGCTTTCCCCGCAGCGGGGGCCTGGAGCTGGGACAGCCCCGCCGGAGGCGGGGAGGGGGCTGGAGCCTGGCTGGAGGCAGGTGGCCAGAGGGGGCCCTGAGGGGAGGTTCCTGGAGCCATAGCTGGCTCACACCCGTGTCTGTCCCTGCAGCTCCTGTCTGTGGGGCCAGTGGGGGCTCCAGGAGCCTGAGCTCAAGTCCCCCCAACTCTGCGGTTTGCAGCCTGGGGTCCTGCGTGAGGCTTCCAGCCAGCACTGGCCTTGAGGGTCTCTAGTTATTCTAAACTCACCCTCCGCTCCAGTTTTGTTTGCATAGATATGTGAGATATTTGAGGTTTATGATATTTGAAGTTTCTTTTTTAATCTTACAAGATTTTAATTTTTAAAAAGTCACATTTCATTATATTCCATGCATTATTTTCCAGCAATTTCTGGCCCACTTAAGAATTGCCTGTGTAGTAAGATGTGTGTAAAGGTTTTAACAGTTGGCAGGATGTTTTCCTGTCTCCCAGAAGCGGTTGCCTCTGGAGAGGGAGCAGCGGGGGACGGGGGGGATTTGATCTGTACTGTTCTGATTTTTTTCTTATAAGTGGGAGGACAGTATTTTCACGTTACTGACATCAGCATACGTGTCAAAACAGTGACAGTTCATCCTGGAGTGTGAGACTGCAGGAGGTTACTGTAACCTGTATTTTACTGTTCCTCTTAGTCTCTTTCTTTTTTTCCTTCTTTCTTCCTCTTTTTTTTTCTTATTTTTAAATTTCTGGGGTTAATGAGTCTGTTCTTGTCACTTGGGAATGCTTTTGCTAGGTGCTAAGGTGGAACCCAGGCGAGCCCCAGCTGAGACTGGGGAATCTCTGTCTTCATCTTTCAGGGTCGTGTCCCTGACCCCAGCCGGGGCCTCAATCTCAGTGTTTGAGTGGACGATGGAAGGAGGTGGGTGCAGCAGAGTGCGCTGCCCTGCTGGCAGGCCAGGGCCCCAGGCCTGGCACCTGACCCAGGCCTTGCTCACTGCCGTGAATCTTTTGGACTGGTGCAGCCGTCGGCTCTGGCAGCTCTAGCTCAGCTGCTCTCACTCCCCTTCCTGCTCTCCCACTGTGGCATGGCGGGGTCACCTTTCTCCTGCTCAGCTCCTTCTATCCCCTGTGACCCCTTTGACATGGGATGGGGCCTGAGATTTCCGCTCCCGGGAGCTGGCCTCTGGACCAGCCAGCTCGGCCCCAGAGAGAAGGCAAGGAGGGCAGGTGCTTGCTGCTGCCGGTCACTGACGGTGCACTTTCCCTTTCTTTCTAGTGTGCAAGGAGCCCCCGTACAAAGTGGAGGAGTCAGGCTACGCTGGCTTCATCATGCCCATCGAGGTCTACTTCAAAAACAAGGTAGGGTGCCGGAGTAGCAGCAAGGAGGACGCACAGTCCACGAGAGGCAGCGGGGCCGGCGGGGCATGGGTGATGGGCAGATGTTGGAATCTGTAGCAAAGACATTGCGTTGCATCCATCTCTCCTGTGGTGGCGGGGGGCTGGAAAAAGGGGGGCATGTGGTGGCGGCAGGTGGGGGTGTACGTGAGCGGGGCCTCTCCAGGAGCACTGGGCTGGCCATGTCCGCATTAGTTGTCCTGACGGTAGCACGGTCCCTGGCTCAGCCTCCACATGCTGTGTCAGGGCCAGAGTCAGTGGATGGCCCTAGAGGGGTGGCCACCACGAGGGGAGAGAGGCGAAGGTCTGGGGCTTGCCTAGGGGTCCAACAGCAGGTGCGTTTATGCGTCTTCTGAACGGAATCTTTGATGCCCTTGGGGAGAAGAGTTTTTAGTGTGGTTGAGTGAAAAAAGCAAGTTACATGTATATTATTTGTAGAAAAGAGGAATTATATATATAAAAGACAGTAACAAAGGTAATCTGGATGGTGGGATCACATTTCTCTCCATATATATTTTCTGAACATTTATGGTGAAAAAAAAGTAGGAATAGTCTTCGCTCAGGCTGCTGTGACAAAACAGCACCAGCTGGGAGGCTCAGAAACAATCAGCACTCAAAGCCCAGGGCTCGGGAGGCCGGCCCCGACCCTGGGTCACGGGCGGGTGCGGGCCGCCTCAGGGCTGTTGCCTTCTCGCTGTGCCCTCACGTGGGGAGGTGGTGAGAGGTCCGTGCACTCTTTTTTTCTGAAAGCACTAACCCCGTTCCTGAGGGCTCCGTTCTCACGACCAGATCACTTCCCAGCACCATCACTTGGGGGCGTAGGAGTCGACATACAAATTGGTGGGGACACAGTCAGACTACAGCTTTTTTTTTCTTTTAAGCCCAATAACTAACATTTAAAAATTGCCTTCCTGGCAACCTGCCTCTGCTCCTCCTCCCAGGTGCCACCATGAGGCCAGTGGTGACCTTTCCTGGCTCCCAGGTGGCTTGGCCCCGGTGGGGTGCTCTCATCCGGCTAGACTGACTACAGGCAGCTCTGCCGTCTTTCAGGAGCGACGTCTTTCAGGAGCGACGTCTTCCGGGAGGCCCGCAGGGCCACTGCCCACTTTATGAGTCCCTTGTTTATTCTCAGTTCTGAGAACCACTGCCGGCGTCAGGGGCCTTTGGGAGTGGAGCTCAGGTGTGTGGCCCCCTGGGCATCAAGTAACATTTTAGCTGGTGCCACTCAGTGGTATTTGGCTGTGGGGCCTGAGGGTCAACCCCGCAGCTTTCCGGGCATCAGGACCTGAGAGTCCCGGTGCCTGGCCAGTGCTGGGAGGAGAGCCCGGCCTGTCTGCATGGTCCCAGGCTCCATCTCCTCAGCGGGGGGTGCTGTGCCTGGAACGGGGCAGGGGCGGGCATCAGAAGTCGTGCTGGGGGCGGCAAGGCCAGGCGGGCCTCTGGGTGCTCTGGGGGTGGGGGAAGGGTGTGTGCACCGTGGAGGTAGGACCGGGGCTGGGGCGAGTCCCGGGGTAGGTGTGCACTGGCCTCTCCAGCTCCCATGGGGGACCGTGTGAATGGGGTGATGGCGGAGTCCCCGTGGGTGGCTGGGGAGACAGTAAGGCCACCTGAAGAGCATGCTTGGCCACCGTGCGTGGCTGCTGCTTCCGTCTGCTGGGGCTACCGCGCCGCATGAGCTGGACTGCCACGTTCTTCCTCTCGGTGCAGACGCCATCTGCTCTCGTGTGCCCGCATCCTATTACCCGTGTTCTCTGTTCCTGGTGGTGTTGCCCTCGGGGCTGTAGAGGGCAGCCCAGCACCGAGAGCCCGGGAGGCGAGGCCGCCACGGAAAGGTGCAGGGGTGTGGGTCCCATCAAGGTCCTGTGAGGTGCCAGGCACTCTGCCAAGCAGGTGCTTTCTTAGTGCCCAGACAGGTCCCAAAGGACGGTGATCACTCGTCTGGACGAAGGAGCTCCTGGGTCCCCAGTCACCTGGCCAAGGCTGCACATGATTGGCGGAGCTGGGATTTGAGCCAGCAGAGCGTGTGTTCACTTGTGTTCACATGTGCTCACGTGTGCCCATTGCTTAAATACCCCAGACAGCCATGACCCAGAATGACAGCCATTCGTGGATTCTGGGTTTTGCTTGCTTCTGGGTGACAGGGACAGTATTATTTTATGTATCATGTTCTTCTACAAATGTTGTCTGAACGTGGGTCCCTGTGGAAGTTCTGTGATGGTCACTACGGAAGCAGCTCCTCCATATGTGGGTTGCCGTGTGCACTGGGGCCAACATGAACCGATCTGCTGATGACTTTTCTGCCCTGATGTAGGGAAGGGCTCCGGGGGGGGTTTAGCCACAGCTTTTCACCTGTTGGGGAGGTGAGTTGAGCTTTGCCATGGTGAGCAGAGGGGAAGCGACTGTGGCTAGGTCTCTTCTCTGGACCCCGGTTCCTCTGTCCACCAGAAGGGTGCCTCGTCGCATCTGCTGCTCAGGGCCTGTGGGAAGATTGGGAGAGACGGGGCCTAGCGCCCGGCCCGGAGTGAGCGTTTCCCGCGCGTGTTTGTTGTTGTCACCGCTGACGTGGTGTTGCCTTGTCCCAGCGAGTTGGGTGAGCGGGGTCAGTGCAGCCAGCGGCCTGTGCGGCCCTTGGGCCTGGGGGGTCCAGGCTGTACCCAGGGCAGAAAGGGCGCTTTCTCAGATGCGGGACGTTTTCTTGTGTGAGCGTGAGGCATTTTTAGCCACACTTGACTCTGGATGTAGTGCTGGTTGTGAAATGAAGAGGTTCTGTTTCACGTGGTGTTTGGTGCTGGAACTTATCTGAGGCCACATCCTGTTTGGCCTGCTGGCAGGATGTGCCTCTACAGATAAGTCACTCCTTTCCCCTAGAGGAGAAAGAAAGTGCGGAGAAGGAGGGTCGTCTGACTGTAAAGGTAAAAGCCGTGTGTCGTGGGGCTCTTCACTCACACCGCTGCTGACGCCGGGCGCGCAGTGTCTTTCCCGACACCGCTCCTCTGGCTCTGATTCTGCACATGCTGTCGGGGTGTCCAGGGGTTCAGTTCAGTTCTGCCACCAGCTGCTCGAGTCAGCGCAGACCCTACAGGTTAAGGGCTCAGCCCCACGGGTCTGTCCCCCGTTCAGACGACAGTCACAAGTCTGGGCTTCCTGCACCTCTGACAGCCCGGCTGTGAATCAGGGATTCCCACGCCCCCCCTCAGGTTCCATAATTTGCTAGAACAACTCACAAAACTCTGATAAGCACTTAGTTACTGTTATGAGTTTGTTGTATGGGATACAATTCAGACAGCCAGGTGGGAGAGGTGCAGGGGATGTGGCATGGGGTGGGTGGAGCTCCCATGCCGGCTCCTCTCAGCACCTCCGTACTCACATGCTCTGAAGCTCTCCAAACTCTGTGTTCACATGTCTTATGGAGGCTTCATTATGTCAACATGGTCAAATCATTGGCCACTGTTGATCAAGTCAATCTCTAGCACCCCTCCCACACCAAGAGGTGGGAGGTCAGGAGCGGGATGAAAGTTCTGAACTTTTAATCAAGACTGTGTCTTTCTGGGTACCAGCCCCATCCTGAGGCTGTCTGGAGGCCAAAAGTTGCCCCATTAGAACAAAAGGCGCTCCCACCACCCCTTCACTCAGGAAGTTCCAGGGGTTTTAGGAGATCTGTGCCAGGAATTCGGAACAAAGGCCAAGTTCTTTCTATGATACCACAATTGTGAAATAAAATTTTTATTAAGGTGAAATTCATATAACGTATAATGAAGCATTTTGGTGTACAGTTCAGTGACATTTAGTGAATTCCTAATGTCAGCGCTCTCCTTTCAGATTTTTCATCCCCTCCCCCCCATCTTCTGGCAACCTCTAATCTGCTTTCTATGAATTTAGACATTTCATACAAAAAGAATCATCCAATATGTGTCCCTTTGTGTCTGACTGCATTCACTTAGCATATGTTTTCAAAGTTCATCCACGTTGTGGTGAGTATCAGTGCTTCACTCCTTTTTTATGGCTGAATGAGATGCTCCATTGTGTGAAGACATACACGACGTGCAGTCAGTTCTCGTTACCTGAAATAGTTATGTTCTGTCGGGTCACCCTGAACATTGAATTAGTGGAGACTGAACCATTGCTACAAGGGGACTAACGGGTTAAGTTCCCGCAAGCCGCGGGGCACATTTTTGTCAATCAGTGATACATAATTTTGTTTCATGGGTGCTTCTGTTTGAAGACTCCTTATTTACTGTACATTGTTGATTCATTAACATTGAGCTCACAGCCAACAGCACCATCATTCATGCCTGAACAAAGCTTGTCTAATGGACGTGTTTTCTTTGTAAAGCACATCACAGCCTTCTTGCACTTAAGAACCCTGGACAGCATTTCAACCCTGGGCTTGGGGCCATTTCAGATAGCAGAAGCACAAACATTCGGTAAAAATGGCACTGGGAGGAGGACATCTGTTTAGTGTGAGAATCGCACAAGAAGGCCAAGCAGCTGGAGACGAGGGTGCGGGCAGCTCGCCTTTCACAACTCCACATGTGTCTGCGAGTGGATGTGAGAGCCACAAGTACTGATTTGGGGTTTATAAGTGAATTTTAGTGAATAGAGGAAGATGAAAACATGGAATGTGCAAGTAGTGACGACCAGCTGGACCACAGCCCATGTACCTGTTTCTCTCTTGGCAGACATCTGGGCTGTTTCTATCTCCTTGCTGCCATGACCCCTGCTGCTGAGAATGTGCTTGGACATGTGTGTTTGAGTTCCCGCCTTCAGTTCTTTGGGGTATATGCCTAGGAGTGGAATTGCTGGGTCATGTGGTAATTCGGTGTTTAACTTTTCCGAGGATCTGCCAAACTGTTTTCTGCATTGGCTGTAGCATTTTATATTCCCGCCAGCAACATAGGAGGGTTCCTGTCTCTCCATCCTAATCAGTGCTTGTCGCTTTCCATCGCTCTTTGTTTTGCTATAGCCATCCTAGTGGGTGGTGTCCCACTGAGGTTTAGATTTGCATTTCCTTGATGATCAGTGATGCTGAACATCTCACGTGCTGTTGGCCATTTATATATCTTCTTTGGAGAAATGGCTGTATACCTCTTTTGCCCATTTTTTAATTGAGTTTTTGTCTTTTAGTTGTTGAGTTGTAAGAGTTTTTAATGTATTCTAGGTATTAAACTCTTACCAGATGTGTGACACGCAAATATTTTCCCCCTCCTGGGGTCTGTTTTATTATATTCCAGTAATATCCTCTGATGCATGAAAGTTTATTTTAATGTTTATAAAGTTCAGTTTATCTTTTTTTTTTTCTTCTGTTACACTTGTGGTGTCAAATCTCAGACTCAGTTGCCAAATCTGAGATCATGAAGATTTACTCCTATGTTTACTTGTACTAGTTTTATAGTTTTAGTTCTTGTATTTAGATAGGTGATCCATTTTGAGTTAATTTTTGTTACGTGGGCTGAGGCAGGGTCTAACTTCATTCTTCTGCGTGTGATTGTTCAGTTGTCCCAGCACCATTTATTGAGGAGACTGTTCTTTCCCTATTGAGTGGTTTTAGCACCTTTATTGAAAATCAGTTGGCCACAGATATTTGGTTTTATTTCTGGACTATCTCAGTTCTTTTTTTTTTTTTTAACTTTTTTTTTTATTGAGTAATAGTCATTTTACAATGTTGTGTCAAATCTCAGTTTAGAGCACAATGTTTCAATTATACATGAACATACATATATTCATTGTCACATTTTTTTTTTGCGCTGTGAGCTACCACAAGCTCTTGTATATATTTCCCTGTGCTATACAGTATAATCTTGTTTATCTATTCTACATTTTGAAATCTCAGTCTGTCCCTTCCCACCCCCCGCCCCCTGGACTATCTCTGTTCTATTCCATTGGTCTTTATGTCTATTTTTATACTAGTACCATACTGTATTGATTACTGTCGTTTTGTAGGAAGTTTTGAAATCAGGAGATTTGAGTCCTCCAACTTTGTGGG
This sequence comes from Camelus bactrianus, assembly GCF_048773025.1. Lineage (NCBI taxonomy): Eukaryota > Metazoa > Chordata > Mammalia > Artiodactyla > Camelidae > Camelus > Camelus bactrianus. The sequence goes on from NC_133560.1 coordinate 27,764,668, forward strand.
GGGATTTATTTGTTTTTTAACATAGTTTTGGTTGTTGTAGTCCTCTTGGGATTACATATGAATTTGATGTTTGACTTTTCTATATTTGCCAAAGGCCACTGGAATTTTGGTAGGGACTGCGTTGAATCTGTAAGTACTTTGGAGATACTAACCATCTTAACAATATTGAAATCTTCCAACCCATGAACACGGATGCCTTTCCACTTAATTAGGTCTTCTTTAATTTCTTTCAGAAGTGTTTTGTATTTTTCAGCGTAGAAGTCTTTTACTTTCTTAGCTAAATTTATTCCCATGTATTTTATTCTGTTGCATGCTGCTGTGAGTGGAATTGTTTTCTTAATTTCCTTTCAGAATGTTCATTGCTGGTATATAGGAACATAACTGATTTGTGTGTGTGTTGATCTTGTACCTGCACCTTTACTGAATCTGTTTATTATCTTTAGTAATTTTTTATGGGTTTTTGGGGATTTTCTACATTAAAGATATCATCTGCAAATGGAGATAATTTACTTTTTTTCTTTCCAATTTGGATGCCCTTTTTTTTTTTTTTTTTTTTTTTTTTCTTTTTCTTGCCTCATTGCTCTGGCTAGGACTTCAGTACAATGTTGAATAGTAATGATGAAGGTAGTCTTTCATGTCTTGTTCCTGATCTTAGGGAAAATTTTTCAGTCTTTTACCACTGAGTATGATGTTAGCAGTGAGTTTTTCATAAATGCCCTTTATCAGGTTAAGGAAGTCCTCTTTTATCCCTAGTTTACTGAATTTTTTAATAAAAGGATATTACATTTCTTTAAACACTTTTTCTGCCTCTGTTGAGATAATCATGTGGGTTTTCCCCCTTTATTTTATTAATGTGGTGTATTACATTGGTTGAACCATCCTTGCATTCCTGGGACAAATCCCACTTGGTTATATGTGTAATCTTTTATATGTGCTATTGGATTTGGTTTGCTAGTATATTTTTGAGAATATTATATTCACAAGGAATTTGGTCTGTAATTTGTTTTCTTGTGGTATTTTTGTCTGGTTTTGGTATCAGGATAATACTGGTTTCATAGAATGTGTTAGGAAGTATTCTTTCCTCTCCTGTTTTTGGAAGAGTTTGAGTAGAATGTGTGTTAATTCTTTGAATATTTGGTAGAGTTTACCAGTGAAACCATCTGATTCTGGACTTTTCCCTAATGACTTACGGCTTTGAGCATGTTTTCATATGCTTATTTGCCTTTCTATCTTCTTTGATGAGGTTCCTGTTCAAAGTGGCCATTTTTTCAAATTTGAGATGTCTGTTTTCTTATTATTGAGTTTTTAAGAGTTCTCTATGTTTCTGGATATCAGTCTTTTATAACACCTTCACTTTGTAGATATTTTCTTCATCTATGGCTTGTCTTTTCAATCTCTTAATCTCTTAGTGTCCTGCACAGAGTCAGCTTAGTGTCCTGATTTTGATGAAGTTCAGTTTATTGATTTTGTCATTTGTAGTTTGTGCTGTATATGTGTGTCTAACATATTTATCATTTTAGCCATTTCAAAACGTACAATTTAGTGGCATTAAGAATATGCACAATGTTGTGCAACCATCACTACTATCTGTTTGCAGAACTTTTTGTTTATCCCAAGTAAAACTGTACCAATTAAATAATAATCTCTCCTGCCCTCAACCCCTGGTGCCCCTTATTCAGCTTTCTGTCTGTATGAACTTGTCTATTACAGATATCACATGTAAGTAGAACCATACAATATTTGTCCTTTGTATTAGGCTTACTTCACTGAGCATAATGTTTTCAAGGTTCATCCACGTTGTAGTGTATGTCAGTGTTTCATTCCTTTTTAAGTCTGAACAATATTCTGTTGTATGGATAGACCACATTTTGCTTATCCATTTATCCATCTATGGGCACTTGGGTTGCCTCCACGTTTTAGCTACTGAGGATAATGCTACTATGAATATGAGTGTGCAAATATCTCCTTGAGACCCTGCTTTCAATTCTTTGGGATATATACCCAGAAGTAGAATTGCTGGATTATATAGTAAATCTATTTTAATTTTTTTCAGGACCCACAAAGCTGTTTTCCACAGCAGCTGGACCATTTTATATTCTCACCACCCAAGGGTTCTGGTTTCTCCATCTCCTTGTCAACACCTGTTGCTTTCTCCTTTTTTGGATAGTATCCATAATAAAGAGTTTGAGGTGGTGTCTCCTTATGATTTGGATTTGATTTCTCTAATGATTAGTGATGTTGAGTGTCTTCTAATGTGCCTGTTGGGTATTTGTATACCTTCTTTAGGAAAATATCTATTTGAGTCCTTTGCCTGTTTTTGAATTGGGTTTTGTTGTTGAGTTTTAGGAGTTCTCTATATATTTTGGGTATTAATTCCTTATCAGATACCTGATTTGTAAATATTTTCTCCCATTCTGTGTGTTGCCTTTTTACTATGTTGGTCATGTACTTTGATGCATAAAAGTTATGAATTTTCATGAAGTCCAATGTGTCTATTTTTCCTTTTCTTGCCTGCACATTTGGTGTCATATCCAAGAAATCATTATCAAACCAAGTGTTGTGAAGCTTTTGCCATATCTTTTCTTCTAAGAATTTTATAGGTTTGGCTCTTATATTTAGGTGTTTCATCCCTTTGGAGTTAATTTTTGGATATGATATTAGGTAAGGGTCAAGTTTCATTCTTTAGGATGTGGATATCCACTTTTCTCAGTACCATTTGTTGAGAAGATTGTCCTTTTCCTATTGAATGACCTTGATGCCCTTGTTGAAAATTATCTGACCATGTATATGAGGGTTTATTTCTGGACTTTCTTGTCTTTTCCATTGGTCTGTATATCTATCTTTATGCCCAGTTTCACACTGTTTTAATTACCATAGCTTTGTAATAAGTTTTTAATTTTTTAAAAACATTCAAGTATAGTTGGTGTACAATATTATATGTTACAAGTGTACAACATAGTGATCATAATTTTTAAAGGTAATACTCTATTTAAAATATTGGCTATGTTCCTTGTGCTATACAATATATCCTTGTCACTTATTACACATAATAGTTTGTACCTCTTAATCCCCTACACCTATCTTGCCCCCCCTTCCCTTTTCCCACTGGTTACTGCTAGTTTGTTCTCAATATCTGTGATTCTGTTTCCTTTTTGTTTTGTTCACTGGTTTGTTTTATTTTTTAGATTCCACATATCTTAACTGTGTTTGTCTTTCTCTGACTTATTTCACTTAGCGTAGTACTCTCCAAGTCCATCCATGTTGTCCTAAATAACAAACTTTTGTTCTTTTTATGGTTGAGTAGTATTCCAGTGTGTGTGTGTGTGTGTGTGTGTGTACACCACATTTTCTTTATCCATTCCTTTGTTGATGATTACTTAGGTTGCTTCCATATCTTGGCAATTGTAAATAATGCTTTACGTTATTTACGCAAGCATTGGGGTGCATGTATCTTTTCAAATACGTGGTTTTTGTTTCTTTTTTTTTCAGTTATATATCCAGGATGGAATTGCTGGGTCATACAGTAGTTCTATTTTTAGTATTTTAGAGGAACCTTCTTACTGTTTTCCACAGTGGCTGCAGCAGTTTACATCCCCACCAACAGTGTACAAGGGTTCCGTTTTCTCTGTATGTTTGCCGGCATTTGTTATTTGTGTTTTTTTTTGTTTGTTTTTTTTTTTTTGACGATAGCTATTCTGAGCCCATTTAGAGGTGTGAAGTGCTATCTCATTGTGGTTTTAACTTGCATTTCTTTCATGATTAACATTGTTGAGCATCTTTTCATGTGACTGTTGGCCATCTGAATGTCCCTTTTGGAAAATGTCTGTTCAGGTCTTCTGTCCATTTTTTTACTGAGTTTTTTTTTTTTTTTTTTTTTCCTGATGTTGGGTTGTATGAGCTGTTTATATATTTTGGATATTAATCCCTTATTGGTCATGTCATCTGCAAATGTTTTCTCTTATTCAGTGGATTATCTTTTCATTTTGTCAATGGTTTCCTTTGCTGTGCAAAAGCTTTTAAGTAATTAGGTCTCACTTGTTTATTTTTGGTTTAATTTCCTTTGGTTTAGGAGACAGGTCCAAAAAAATATTGCTAACATTTATATCAAAGAGCTCTGCCTAAGCTTTCCTTTAGGAGTTTTATGGTTCACGGTCTTACATTTAGGTCTTTAATCCATTTTGAGTTTAGTTTTGTATATGATGTTAGAGAATGTTCTAATTTCATTCTTTCACTTGTAGCTGTTCAGTTTTCCTAGCACCACTTATTGAAGAGGCTCTCTTTTCTGCATTGAATATTCTTGCCTCCTTTGTTGTAAATCAATTGACCACAAGTGCGTGGGTTTATTTCTGGGCTCTCTATTCTGTTCTGTAGTAAGTTTTGAAGTCAGGAAGTGTGAGTTTTCCAAGTTTATTCTTACTTTTCAGGATTGTTTTGGTTATTTGAGGTCTCTTGAGATTCCATATGAATTTTGGGGTAGATTTTTCTATTTGGAAAAAAAAAAAGTCGTGGAATTTTGATAGAGATTGCATTAATCCCTGGATCACTTTGGGTAGTGTTGACATTTTAACAATATGAAGTCTTCTTAATTCATGAACATGTAATATTTTTTCATTCATGTTTTTAATTTCTTTCAACCATATTTTATACATTTTCATTGTGCAAATCTTTACTTCCTTGGTTAACCTCGAATTATTTTATTCTTTTCGATGCTATTATAAGTGGAATTGTTTCCTTAGTTTCCTTTTCACATTGTTCATTGTTAGTGTGTAGACTTGCAGTTAATTTTTTTGTGTGTTGATTTTATATCTTATAACTTTGCTAATTCATTTATTCTAACAGGTGTGTGTGTGTGTGTGTGTGTGTGTGTGTGTGTGTGTAATGTAGGATTTTCTACATATAAGATTTTATCATCTGCCATCAGAGATAATTTTACTTCTTCCTTTCCAATTTGGATGCCTCCCCCCCTCCACCTTTTTTTTCCCCTAATGCTCTGTGTATGACTTCCTGTATGTTGTATAAAAGTGGTGAAAACAGGCCACCTTGCCTTATTCCTGATTTTAGAGGGAAGACTTTGAGTCTTTCACAATTGAGTGTGATGTTTGCTGTGGGCTTTTCATATATGGCTTCTGTTTTGTTGAGTGTTTTTATCACAAATGGGTGTTGACTTTTTATTGGAGAAGGGTATTTAAAAACCAAGCTCTAGGAGCACTGCTCCTGGGGTGTCACTGCTCTTAGGCCCCCTCATATGACAGATCTGGGAAATATATGCGTGTATACTAGCCACCCCTGCCTGTGTTTACCCCATGTCTGTCTGTCTGTATATGCATCAAAATAAACATCAGTTTGCGCAGTGCCTCCAACTCCAGTCCAGCACCACTGAGTTCGTTCTGGCACCCCCGCCTCTTTCTTATTTTAACTTCTTTCTCTGAAGGGAGAAACATGGCTTGCCTTACCTGCAGTATATTTGGTTACCTGTTTAATCTCAGTATATCTGGAAAGTAGTTTTAGAATCTCCAACCAGTATTCCTGTGAGAGGTGAATTTACGGTGTCTGTGTGCAGTTCCGGTACCCAGGTGCAGCGCTGCCCTGCAGGGTTACCTGTGGCAGCTCTTTTCCTCCATCTTTGTTGGTGGCTGGGCTGTACATTTGGAGTACAGTCAGTTTCATCAGTCCTTATCCGTGCTCCTTCTTGGGCTCCCTTCCCCCGCTCATCTGGTCATTATTATCATCATCATTTTAGTTTGTCTTCAGTGAAATTTGTTCTGGTCTTTGACAGGCAGAGTCACTCATCCATCATGACAGCACTGCAGAGGAGAGTCCCGTCCTCCCCAGGTCCCCTCATACTGTCCCTTTGAAGTCGGCACCTCTCCCTACCCTGTCTCTCGAAAAAACTCATCTGTTTTCCATACTTACAGTTTTGCCTTTTCCAGAATGTCATATAAATAGACCGATACAACATGTAGCCCTTTGTGTCTGGTTTCTTTCACTGTAGCAAAATGCACTTAAGATTCATCCACATTGTTGCATGAATGAATAGCTCATTCCTTTTTATTGTGTGGATAATCCTGCATTTGTTTATCCATTTTTTGGTTGAAGGATATCTAGGTTGTTTCTAGTTTTTGGTGATTCTGGGTAAAGTTGCTTTACACTTGCAGGCAGGTTGCTGTGTGCATGTGTGTTCCTTTCCCTTGCATAAACAGCCAGGAGTGGTATTGCTGGGTATTACAGTTCAGGTGTGTTTAACAGCACAAGAAACTGCCCACCGCAGGCTGAGGTGGCTGCCGCTGAGCACCCTCACCAGCAGAGGCGGCTCCTTGCTGCTCTGCGTTCTTGCTGGCACTTGGTAAGGTCTGTTGCTTCTTTTTGCTTTTCTAATGGGTGAGTAGTGGTATCTCTTTCTTTTTAAATTAGGTTTATTGAGATACAATTTAAATACCATGTAATTCATCCATTTAAAGTGTATCATTTCATTGCTTTTTAGTATCAGTCACCACTAATTCTAGAACATTTCCATTACTCCAAAAAGAAACCCCGGCCCTTAGTAGTCCATTCCCCCTCCTCCAGCCCCTGGCAACCACAAACCCACTCTCAGATTTGCCTGTTCTGGACGTTTCCTATCAGTGGATTCATACACTCTGGCCTTTTGTGTCTGGCTGCTTTTATTTAGTGTAATGTTTCAGGGTTCGTCCACATTGTAGCAGGTGTCAGTGCTTCATTCCTTTTTATGTCTCAATATATTCCATTCAGACTGGACTGCATCTTGTGTATCCATTCATCAGTTGAAGGGCATTTGGGTTGTTTCCACCTATTAGCTACTTTGTGTACAAGTGTTTTTGTGCACATTGTGTTTCATTCCTCTTGGGCATTTGCCTAAAGATGGAGTTGCTGGGTCTTTCAGTAATCTTGTGTTTAACTTTTTGAGTAACTGCCAAACTGTTTTCCACAGTGGCTGCACTGTTTTACATTCCAGCCAGCCACATCTGGGGGTTCCAGTTCCTCCGCATCCTGGTCCACACTTTCTGTCTCTGATGATAGCTGTGCTGGTGGCTGTGAAGGGTGTCTCATTAGGTTTTGATTTGCATTTCCCTGATGACACTGAGCATCTTTCCTGTCTTAATTTGCAACTCATCTATTTTCTTTGGAAAAGTGACTATTCAGAATTTTTGCCTTTTTTTTTTTTTTAAAGTTGTGTCAGTTGTTTTCTTTGTCTTTTTCTTTTTCTTTCTCTTTTTCTTTTTATTTATTTTTAAGAAAGAGAAAGGATAAAAAAGGGATAGAGGAAAGAAAGGAAGGGAGGAAGGTGAGATGGTGGAGGAGAGAAGTAGAGGAAAGGAAGGGAGAGAAGGAATCTTAATTTGTTTTCTTTTGATTTTGAATAGTTCTTCATATACTCTGGATACAAGTTCTTTATCCGGTGTATGATTTGAGAATATTTTTTCCAATAATTTTTCCATTCTCGTAACAGTGTCTTTTGCCCAGCAAAAGTTTTACATTTTGACAGTCGAGTTTACCATTGTTTTTGTCATTTCTGGATTGTGCTTTGGGTTTGGCAAAAGGAATCTAAAAACCCATGAGTTTGTTTTTTCAGCCCACCCACTGGCAGTGTGCTCTGAAACAGCTGTTTAAAGAGGCAGAAGGAAATGGCCTGTAGGAAGATGGTATCTAGTAGGGGATGCCATTCTCATTTATTCTTTGCAGTTGAGGGTTTTTAGAAAAATGTATTTATTTACAGTGAGAAGGGGGAATTGTTTTTCTCCCGTTTTTTTCCCCCTTCTTGGCTTCAGTTTCATTGATATATTCGTGCAGCAGGTATTTACTGAGTCTAGACACAGTGAGGATCCAAGTGGATCCGGTCCCTCATCTCATGGAGCCCCCAGACCGGCAGAGCAAGGTGCTGAACAAGCAGTGACAAGGCTGGCAGCACCAGAGCAAGCCATCAGTGCCCTGCAGTGGAGGCGCAGCCGCTGCCCGGGCTACAGGGCTGCCCTTGGAAGGGGGGTGGTGCCGGGAAAGGTTTTCCTTAGGAAGAGAGGCTTACTCTCGACTCAGGGTCAGTCCGTGTCAGCCGGACAGAGAGGACGGGAAGGCACCCTTCCTGGTGAGTGGCAGAGGCTTGCAGGTCAGGGACATCTGGGTTCAGAAAGGAGGCCACGGGTAGGAGGAGACGTTCAATGGGGCTGTGTGTGATCACACGTGCTCTATAAAATGACGTCTCAGACCTGTGTGTAGCAAGTGGGTGTGCTGTGAGATCCTCAGTGAAGTGTTGATCCCTCCGACCCCTCTGGGCTCATCTGCCTCTTTGGCCGTGAGATCTTGTGGCCTTGGCTTCAGAATCCTGGCAAGGCGCCTGCCTCGTGCCTGTCCCAGATTGTTCTGTGGTAGCGCGCCCCGTCACCAGGCAGACCTGGTCTCACCTTTCCTGGGGCTAGTTCAGTGGCCGCCATACAGGAAGGACTTGTCCGTGCCCTGGGAAAGCAGGGTTGGTGTCCAGGAGCCAGGGGGCCCTGAAGTGTCCGTGTGAGAGTGTGGCTTGGTGGCTTGGTTTCAGCTTGAGCAGGTGCCGGGGAGCTGACCTATCTCACTTTTTTCCTTTTCAAGTTGAAGCTGGTGGCCCCCTAGTCCTGAGTCTCAGGCTTGGAGTGATTGGTGAGATCAGGAGAGAATTAATCGTAGGATGGAGACGAGAGGTTGTGTGCGTGCAAAGAAACCTGCACCATCATTTCCCACGTCCACATCAGGGTGGCAGCCCCCTCCTTGCCCTGCGGACACTTGCTGGGGAGTGAATGCCGGCCCCTCAGCTGGGGCCATTTGGGGTGTGGGTGCAGAAACTCCCCCGAAGCTGCCCTTGACCTTGTGGCTTCCTGTGGTCCCTGCCCCTGCGCTGTGAGATGCACCGACAGTAACAGCACACTTCAGAGGAGGAGGAGCAGCCCATCGAGGGTGCTTGCTGACTTCAAGAGACAGCCTGAATGTCAGAAACAGAAAATGCGAAAAAGCTTATTTTGGTTGTTTTCTGCTAATAGTAGACATCCTCCCTGCCCTCCAGCCCCGCTCCCCACAGTGAGCTATTATTGGACAATGAGCCCTAACCATCACGAACTTTCCATGACTTTTCTCAAATGCCATTAGCTGAAGTCACAGAAAGGGCATCTTGTACATTTTACTGGGAAGTATGCGTGGCTTTATTCAGAAAGGGTTTTTTTGCTTTTTGTTTTGTTTTAAAGTAAGGCCAGCTTCCAAGCCAGACGCTCTCAGAGGCATCTTCTTGGAAATGTCCGTGTGTTGGGGAGACAGTGACGTAGGCAGTGTGGCAGGACTGGCAACGTGTTGTGGGGGTGCCGGGGCCTCCAGATCCTGAGTGGAGGTGGCCTTGGGCTGCCCAGCTGGCTTTCACCACTTGCCCTCAGTTTAAATTATGACTCGGCAGGGGAGAGCAGTGCTGAGTGGTTAAGCAGAGAACCCAGACCCTTGGGGTTCAGCACATCTCCTCCCCTTGCCCTCACCCTATGGGCTGGTGGAGGGACTGCCCGCCCTGCGCACTCCCTGGGCTCACGGGCTCCCTGGGGCTTTGCAGAGTTCGGGAGGCGGGCAGCCCTCTGTGGAGCGGCTGCTCTGTGCCAGGGACAATTGCTGGTTGAGGCAGCAAGGGGGCCGGCCTCACTGCTGGATTGCCGGGGAGCCGGAACAGAGAGGGCATTGTGTGAGGGGACCCCGGGGAAGGCCGGGGGCTGCGAGTTGTGACAAGCCGCATGGATGCTGGCCATCTGTGCCGCCCAGTAGTCTTCTTTCCCTGTAGCATCTTTCTCTTCCTCTGTGGGGGACCCCAGTTGCATCTGCATTTCCTATAGGGCGGTGTGGAGCCTGGGAGAAGTCTCGAAAGAACTAATGTGGGAGAGAAGAGGCGCAGCCCGACCCTGCTTGTGTAACTGAGGCATATCGCCCCCCGGAGTGACTCAGGGTTCCCCTTCAGCCCCAGGTGCTCATAGGCTCATCCTAGGAAGCCTGGTTTTTTCTTTTTTTTTGTCTGTTTTGTCCCAAATTTCTTTGTCAAATTGCCAGTTTACATGTGTGTTCATGTTGTGGGTTCCTCTCTAACCCTTTTTGGTATTAGACTGGGGACAGATCGTTAAGTTAGGGCTCCAGATAATAGAAGCTAACTTTAAGCATAAAAATATTTGTTTCCGTTCGAAGCTCTTTAAATTGTAGTGTTTGCTCTTCTACCTTGGTTTAATTTTTCATTGTTTATCGATGCATGGATATATTCAGGGTATCAAAAATTCAGATAATAGTGACACATGCAGAGTAAAAAAAAGCTGAAATTCTTCCCTTGCCATCCCTCTGTCCCTTAGTGTTTTGCTCTTTCTAGGGGTGAGGGTGGTGTGTCTTGTCTGTCTGCGGACCATTTCCCTGTGGGTTTTACATTCATATGTAAGTAGGGCTTTACTGTGGAGCAGCGGGCTCCCTCCTGCTCACGGTTTTGCTCTCCTCCCTCCACGGGCAGCATGACTTGGAGCTTTTCCGTGTCCAAGTGTAATGATGACCAGTGTTTCCGAGCGCTCGTCTGTGGTGGGTCTGTGACTCCATTTCACAGGTGAGGAAGCTGAGGCAAGACCTGGCAGCGTGACCTGCTCGGTGTCACCCAGCAAGTGCAGGAGCCGGCTGCACTCCAGAGTCAGTCCGCTGCCACCTGGTTTTGTCTGAGTACCCTCAGTGGGAGTGCACCACTGTGTTCAGAATTCAAAGGTCCAGAAGCAAAGTGTCCCTTGCACTTCTGGCCTCCAGGCACGGCCCCTTCCTGGCGAGCAGCTTGGAGGCTTGCCTCTGGCTGTTGGCAACAGCTTGGCAGTGTCCGGTCTTCCCACGAGGCCCGGCCGCCCGCCAGAGTCACTGCCTTTTCTCCCACCTTCCTTGTGCACGCAGCACCCTGGGGTTTCGTTTCCTCCTCTCACTGAGGCCCAGAGGGGCAGGGTGACAGGCCCGGGGTCACACAGCACGATGGCGGCAGAGCTGCTTCGGCGTCCGTGGGGTCTCAGGCCCCACAGCCTGCAGTGTTCAGCCCACGTTGCACTGCTTTCCTTAACACGTTAAAACATTTTTTCTTACTTCTGACTACACAGGTGATATATGTTGCAGGGAATTGAGGTCCTCGCTCCAGCCTACTTCCTTGAAGTAACCACTATAAGTAACCTTCCAGAAACCACATTTTTTTCTGTGTGTATGTGTGTGAGAGAGGGAGGGAGGGGAAGAGAGAGAGACACAATTTTCAACTAAATGTCCGTGGACTGTCCCGCGTCAGTACATGTAATCCACCGAGTTCTTCGTGAAGACCACGCAGCGCGCCCGGGCCAGTGCATTGCCCAGTTTGGTTTTTGTGAGTGTGAGAAACCGCTCCAAGAGCCAGGGGTTCCAGAGAACACCACCTGCCCGGAGTGAGTCCTGGCTCACTGCTGGCCAGCCTCGTGGCACCGGGCATGTTACCTGCTTCTGTTTCAGTTTCTTCATCTGTGAAATGGGGGCAGTGGGCAGTAAGAGCGCCCATGGTTCCGGCCATGAAGCACTCATATTAGGTGCTTGGAAAAGTGCCTGGCAGCGGTGATGCCCCAGAGTTCTGGTAGAGTCCAGTCGGTGTCACGTCATTAGCGCTGCTGCCCTGAGGGCTTCCTGAGCGTAGAGACCCCTCCTCGGCCCCAGTCCTGCTGTGAACACATGGCAGGCAGCCATCAGGTTTCTGTTCTGATGTCAGGACAGACAGGTGTGTAGGTGCATTCAGCAGACATGGGTGTTAGCTCAGTGCTGCCCCATAGGAACAAAAGGCATCCCTTTGTCAGTGGAGTGGGTGGACAGAAAACAGACATCTGTCCTGCGGATGGTGGCCAGTGCTGTGATGGGGGATAATGGTAGACAAGGCTCTTGGAGGGAAGCATTTGGCAGGTTTTAAAGGAGTGGGTTGGGGATGAGCCATGAGCCAGTTTAAACTCCATGGGTTGAAGCAGCTGTGTGGCTCGGGGGGGGCGAAGGGTCTGGAGGAGATGAGGAGGGGCTGGCTGAGGAGTGGGGCGGGGGTGGGGTGGGGAACAGGCAGGGGGCGTGGCTGGACCTGACTTGGGGCTGCACCACCAGGCTGTGGCTGTGGGTAGGGGTCACCCAGAGAAGGTGGAGACAGGAGGAAGGTCTGGTTCTGAGCTCTGGCACCCGAGTTTGGCAGTGAATGGAGCTGAGGAACGTCCCTGTGAGCCCCCGTCCTTGCCCGGGGAGTGCTGTGGCTGCGATCCTGCGTCTCCACGTGCCCTCAGGCCTCGCCTTGATCTCTTCCTGGTGAAGACAGCAGTCCCCGTTTCCTGACGGCTCCAAGCTGAGCGCTGTGGTGGTGTTATCTCACCTTCCCCATGTCATTGCAGGCGAGGAGGACGAGGCTCAGGAGGGCAGGCCCTGTCCACTGAGAGGGGCCCAGGCCCAGCTGAACCCTGTGCTCTACGAGGGGGTCACTGGGTGTCCAGCTGCCTGCCAGCTGGCCCCCGCTGACACATGCCCTTAGCTGAGCACCTCCTCCTAGCCTGCAGCCTCGCCACCCTGTGTCCACTCAGAAGGTGATGGGGAAGGTCTGAAGCACCTGCAGGAGTAGGTGGGGTGATGGAACAAGCCCCTGGTAGCCATCACCCAGTTCCCGCCATTGACACATCCAGCCATGCTTAGCCCGTCTCAAACACACTGCTCCTCCGTGGGGGTCACGCTGGAGCAAATCCCAGACATTGTTTCACGTGTCAAGTGTTTCAGAATGTGTCTTTAAAAAAATAAGAATTGCTTTTTAATAGTATAACAGTTCTAGTGTCACGCCTACAAATTAATAGTTCCTTGATCTCAAGGCAGGTGTTTAAGGATCTTCTGTCTGAATCAGGGTCTAGATTAGACCCGTACACTGTGATTCAGGGGTTTGTCTCTTAAGTCTCTTCGAATCTATAGATTTTCCTTCTGCAGTCTCTTTTCTTTGCAATTTATCTGTTGAAGAAGCTGTGCCATGTGTCCCGTGGACAGATGTTGTTTGGTTTCTTCTGGCTTGTTGCCTCTTTTGTCCCTGTGATGTCTGTATGGAGCCCAGTCCTCCACTGGTGTCTTCCCTCACCATTTGAACTTGCATCCGGAGGTGAGATCTTGCTGGGAAGGTGGCACATGGGTCTTTGATGTCTGTGCTCATGATGCTGGCAGAGTTAACAGACAGCGCCTCGATTACCGACCTGTCAGGAGTCACGTATCGGGATCACCTCATTCCTTCTTCACATACTGGCCGGAATCCATTTGTGCCGTTCACCCCTCTTATCTTCTGCGTGCTTACCTACTGGGAAGCAGGGCAAGTACTCCATCCCTCCACCCCCTCTGTTGGTTTCAAGCCCTGCTCCCAGTCTGAACTTGCCGCCAGCCAGAGGGTGTTCGTTTCCTGGGACTCAGATCTGGGCTTGCTCTTGCTGAGCCCCAGCCGCCCCTCCCAGTGGCAGCCAAGGCTCTTCTCTCTGGGTCCCCTGCCGCCACTGCTGTCCACCCTCGTCTTCCAGCTGCAGCCCCGTAGACTCTCGGGGTACCTGGAGAGGACACTGTGGCCTGTGCCACTTCTCCCCACCCCTCACCCTTCCTGGCTTGGCTTCAGCGACTCTTAGCCGCTGTTCTCCAAGCCTGTCACAGCCTCCAGGGGGCCTTACTGGCCCCCTTCCATCCCCGCTGTTGGGTCAGGCTCTTCTCAGTCCTCCCATTTCATTCTCTTGGCAAATATGGAGCGCCTCCCTAGACCAGCACCTGCCGGAGCGCAGGACAGGATACCCACAGCCCCTGCCTCCAAGGGGACACACGCCCACTGTGACGAGTGCCTCCACACATGTGGACGGGCATGGGGCGGGGCGCTGGCTGCACTTAGGGTGTGACTTACCACGGGAGTCGCCTTCTCTTCCTTCACCGGAAGTGGGAGGCAGCTGGCTTGTGGCCTTGGGGCAGCGGCTCGTGGAGCCAGAGCTGCCCTCCTAAGGTGTTGGGCTTCCCCAACGCTTGTCCCAGGGCTGATGCTGGCCAACAGGCGTTGCGTCTCAGTAAGGCAGGAAGACTGAGACTTTCTCCTCACACTTCTGTTTTTGATTTGGGAAGGAAAGCTCTCCCTGGGCCGACCTCACCTATCTCATCACCCCAGACTAGGACACAAGTCCACAATCGGACAAGGGGACCGACTTCCAAGTCCAGTGTAGGTGGACTGGGGTAGAAACCCCTCTTCCTAAGGCCGGGGGCCACTGGGGGAGGGGCCAGGCCAGTGTCGCCTCACCAGCTGGCAGTGGCTCCGGAAGGCCTGCTGACTTGTTTTCTCCGAGGAGGGCAGGGCCTGCAGCTCTTCCACGTGGCAGGCGCACCTTCTACCTTTGTGCCCCGAACGAGGGGCCAGAGTCATCCAAGTGCAGCTGCAGGACCTCGCTCTTGTCCCCTTTGTTCAGAAGCGGGCACGTGGCTGGCCAGGGCCCCAGCTTTGCTGTAGCAGGAGGAAGGCAGGAGCAGCCCCGTCTGCTGCCCGCACTTTCCCCAGGGTGTGGGAGGAAGGGGGAAGAGAAGGGAGCCTGGGAAATGCCAGCGTAAGGGCTCAGCAGCCCTGCCCACCTCCCCACCCTGGCTGACCTGTTTCCTCTGAACTGCTGGGAAACCTCCACTAGCTCTTGTCTCCTAACCTTTTCTCTCCTGTGGATGGCATTTTTAAAAATTGGGGTATATAACTCACATATCAGAAAGTTCACCCCTTTAAAACACATGGCTTTGGTGGGTTTTAGTGTGTTCACATTCAAAGTGTTGTGCAGTCGTCTCAGTTTTCTAGTTCAGAACATTCTCATCATTCCAGAAACAAACCTCGTCCACATTAGCAGTCAGTTTCCATATTCCCCTCCCAGCCCCTGCCAGCCACGAAGCCGCTCTGTCTCTGTGGGTGTGCCTGCTCTGGACGCTTCATGTAAATGGAGTCACACACTCTGTGGCTTTTGTAGCTGGCTTCTCTCACTGAGCATCGTGCTTTGAAGGTCATCCGTGTTGTGACGTATGTCAGTGACGCTCCTTTTTATGACTGGTAACACTCCCTTGCGTGGATGGACCACAGTGGACCAGGATGTGTGTCCACTCACCTGTTGGAGGACACTTGGGTTGTTTCCACTGTCTGACTGTTGTGAATAATCCTGCTGTGGACATAGGTGTGCAAGGTTTTACGTGACTGTGTATTTTCATTTCTCTTGGGTCTGTGTCCGGGGAGACATACGGGTCACATAGTTACTCTGTAACATTTTGAGGAATTCTCATGCAGTCTTCCAGAGGGGCTGCCGTTTTACAGTCCTGCTGGCAGTGCACAAGGATTCTGGTTTCTCCCCATCCTTGCTAATGCTTGTTATTTTCCTTTTTTTAAATAGTTGACATCCTAGTGGGTGTGAGGCAGTATTTTGTGGTTTTGATTTGTATTTCTCTAGTGGCCAGTGGTGTTAAGCATCTTTTTGTGTACTTATTGGCCACTTGTATGTCTTTGGAGAAATTTCTCTGGAGGTTGAGGCTTCTGACCCTGGGGTCAGCTCTCAGCATTGTCACGGAAAGCAGCTGCGTGCCTTCTGTTGGCCGAGAACCATGAGGATTGCGGGACGGGGATTTGGGGAAATGTTTGCATGGGGCTGCACACATCGTTGGCAGGGCCACTTCACTAACGTCTGAGAACATGGTTCTCAGTGGCCTTCATTTCCCTTGTGGAGCCTGCTTTGCCAGGTTCTCTGCAAATAGTAAGTTCATTTCTTTGGGTGACCAGATGGATGAGGAGACAGGCACAGAGAAGCAGGTGAGGGTCCAAGGGGAGAGAAGCAGCGGCCAAGCAAAGCCGGGAGGGGCAGGGCCGGCCGTGGGGCACGTGTCCGCCTGTCCCGTGGCTGCCCCTGCAGCCTCCTGCCCGCCCCTCTGAACCGACTTCCTTGTTTTCTTTGTTTAAGGAGGAGCCGAGGAAGGTTTGCTTCACCTATGACCTGTTCCTGAACCTGGAGGGCAACCCGCCCGTGAACCACCTGCGCTGTGAGAAGCTCACCTTCAACAACCCCACCATCGAGTTCCGGTACAAGCTCCTGATGGCCGGCGGGGTGAGTGCGCCGCGCGCGGGTGGGCAGGCAGCTCCGACATGGCCCTGGCGCTGTGCAGCTTTGGTGCTGGTGGCGCCTTGGACTCCCTGGGGCGCGTCTCCCCAGAATGTGGTCGGGCGCCCGCGACCCTGAGGGCAGGGTGCATGGGCAGCAGCTGGCAGCTTTGGATGGGGCCCAGGTGTCCCGAGTCTGTGCTAGGGTGTGGTCAGCTGTGAATGACTGACTAGTCTCTGGTTATCCCCGGCTTCCTGTTGGCTGTGGTTAATTAGCATCTTCCTCCATGAAGGTGGGGTTGGGGCAGTAATGGGCACGAGGCCAGAGGCTGGTCTGTCAGCGTGGCGAGGTGCTGGAGCCGGTTTTTAACCGGACTGGTGAGGCCGTGCTCAGCCGGCCATCTGGGGAGGCAGCCGCGGCTCTCTGTGGGGCTCCCTGATGATGCGCACTGCTGCATTGCAGTTTTGTCATGTGACACAAGCCAGATTAAAGTGTCGGCTCTCAGAGCTTAGGTCTCCATTGCGAGTTGTGTGGCTGGCAGTCCTGGTGTGGGGGCAGAGTGCTGGGAGCGCGTGGTGGGGCCCGTGGGGGGTGTGGTGGGGTGCTTTGTGTGGATGGGATGCTTGGTCATGGAGGAGCAGGGGCGCAGACTGGACTGTGCCGAGGGAGGTGCAGGCCGAGCAACAAGACACCCCAGAGTCTGAGTGTTTGCCGCAGTACCAGCTGGTGCCTGGGGCAGAGGAGTTGGGCCAGGGGCGTGAGATTGAGTGCGCGCATGCAAGTGTGCGCGCATGTGTGTGTGTGTTGGGGCCAGGTCCACCTCCCCAGTGCATACAGGGAGTTTGAGTTGGATTTCTTTGGCTCTGGGGAGCAATCATTTCCTGTTCATTTAATTCAGTTGAGACTTTTATAAACTTTTAAAAAAAATATGAAAGCAATCATTTATTCATTGCAGAACATTTGATTAAGTTCGCTGCATTCAGAAGATTAGTGTGTGATTCTAATCTAGCATGTGATGGCTGATGGAGTCCAGGAGCAGAACAGGGAGGTGCTGGAATTTACGTAGATACTTGCGCAGGGGTTCCAGAAGAGCTGAGGAAGCGGGGCGGGGCCGCGGGGCTCAGCGCTTCCTCCCACCAGCTCTGCTTCTCTGCTTTAAGTTTGCTGCCAGACCTTTTCCAGAGTATTTCCAGAGGTGTTCCTGGATGTCCCCCAAAGGTTTCATAGTCACTTTTCTTCGGGAGACAGACACCCAGACAGTTTTCCATAGGCCTCTCATGCTCCAGGACCAAAGGACTGACCCCTCCATTCCCCACGTAAAGATGTTTTCCTTGCTCTGAGGAGATGAAGGCTCAGTGTGCATCATCTAAACACATAAAAACTGGAGGGGCGGGGAAGGAGGAGGAGGCGAGGGAGAGAAGTTGGGAGGGCAGGTGCAGCTTGCAGTTTGGGAAGGGCCGGTCCGGCTCCTGCGCAGTGGTCTCTGCTGGGTGCTTTCCTCCCAGTGTGGGGGCGCCCAGAGAGCTGGTTGACTGGTTGGGAACTTTCTCACCCTTTGGGGCTGTGGGCCTTCAGGGCTAGCCCCGGGCCGAGGGCAGAGCCACACGCTGTGGTCTCAGGAGCTGCCCAGGTCGGCTATGGGACGGGGGCTCTCGGTCCCAGTGGGGCTGCCTTTGCCATCCGGTGGCAGATGGCCCCTGGATGTCAATGCTGGAGGAGCCAGAGGAGCAGGCCGTGCTGTAAGTCTAGAGAATTGCTTTCTGTGCAGCCCCTTCGCCAAGGTCACCAGAGTTCTGTTGCTCCTCACATGAGGCCCACACACGCTCAGCAGTGACCGGAGCCGCTTCCCCACTGTACCCGGCGATCAGAGGCCGGCCCTGGGCAGGTGGTTGCCAGGCCCCTCAGCATTGTGTGCTGTCAGCCATTGAACTGCACAGAAATAGAGGCTCCTTCAGTGGCTGAGGATCTGTATTTCTGTCAAGTGGGTCGGGTCCTCGCAAAGCCCGGTGGTGGTGGTGGAGGTGGAGGTGAGGCCACACACTCCAAAGGCTGCCATGGAGAGGAGGAGAGACAAAGGCGTGCACTGTCCTGAAAGTGTCAGTTTAGGGTGTTCATTCGAAGGGAGAGAGGAGAACTTGCTGTGAAAGGAGGAGAAGGTCTGCAGGTGGACGAACCAGGGCCTCCCGGGCTGGGCTCTCAGTCACCTCCTTGCTGGCTGTGGGGTGTGTGGTTCCCCGACAGCATGGTTCTCGGGCACCTGGCAGGTTGTGTGCCTGGTTAAGAGTGTTGTGGTCACACCGGCTCTGATGAGACGGCCTCGGCCTCCACTGCCTTGGAGCCGTGGGGCCCCGGGAGTGAGGGGCTCCACCGCCCTCCTTCCCGCCCGGCATCCCCGTGGCCGGGAATGACCTCAGCCTCCTCAGATGAAAGCTCTGGTTCATTGGGGAGTTCCGCGTTCTCAGGGTTATTAATGGTGCCTGTTCTACCAAGCTAAATGCGTTCTTCTTTTCTTCTTTTTTTCCGTGCGCTTTATTCTTCTGTTCTGTCTCGCCGGGCTGGAAGGCCCCTCCTGAGTGGCTGCCCGCTAGTACTGCTCACTAGCAGTGGTCGCAGCGCCAGCATTTCAAGAGCTTGCGCCCAGCCTTCTCCCCGTCAGTGGGCACCACGGGGGCCTGGCTTGGACCCTGCAGGTGGCCCAGGGATCACCTCCTGGCAGGACCCCCGGCCTTCCTTCTCCAGTCCCTCCCCCGTGCCCACCCCATGCAGTTCTCTCCAGCTGGCTGCTGCGCCGTGCTCCCTGTTTGTGCACCTCACCTGCCCGAGAGTGGACATGGGCTGGTCCCCCAGGATACAGGTGACCCAGTGAAGTCATGTGTGCAGCTCATACAAGTTGCTCACTCTGCCACTCAGCTGCCTGGTTGGGTGTCTGGCTGGCCCCTCGCCTTACCAGCCTGAGCTTCTGGTCTGTGAAGCGCGGTCAGCCCTGGCCCCGGCTCCTCCTTATGCTTCTTGGCCCGCTCTGCATCTTCTCGGCCGGCCCAGCCATCCTGGGACCTGGCTGCTCTTGGCTCTGCACCGCGACCTGCTTCGCTCCAGCACTCAGCACCCAGCCCCTCGTGGAGGGAACACCTTGGATTCTTTTGAGAACATGACGCTCGAGCTCTCCTCTGCTCTCTCCCCCTGAAGGAAGCGAGGCTGGCCTCTGACCAGGCTCCTGCAGGCGGACTTCCTCTTGATGATCGGATTTCCAGCCTGCCTCCTTGCTCGTTGATAACATCTGTCTCTTCTTTATCACTAGGTGATGGTAATGCCCGAAGGAGCAGAAACGGTGTCCAGGCCCAGCCCTGACTACCCCATGTTACCCACAATTCCACTCTCTGCCTTCTCTGACCCCAAGAAGACCAAACCATCCCACGGCTCCAAGGTTAGTGAGGCGGAAGGCCCAGTCCCATGGGAGCTCGGGGGCCCAGTGGAGGGTCCTGGGCTCAGGGCACCCCCTGCAGGCCCCCTCGTTATCCTCCTCTTGGAGCACAGCTCTGTGCTCCGCCCGGCAGTTCTCCGCCGCCGCTTAGTCAGGAGGCTCGCCCTGCTGAGCTGCACGGACCACCAGGTCATTGCAGGCACTTCATCCCCTTCCTCTTGAGGCAGAGAGCCTGCTCCATTCTCCCTCCACTGAGACAGAGGCCCCGAGGACCACTCAGATACAGTCCGAGGGGCTTGCATGGTTGAGGCCGTGGGCAGAGCATTTCTGCCACAGCCAAGATGCCCCATTTGTCACAGCCCGGTGCTCTCTTCTGCTCCAGGCTTGGCTTCCTTCTTTGGCAGCCGCTCTCGGAGGAGAGAGCTTACTTGGGGGAAGGGCCAGGAGGAATGACATGGGTGAACGAGCTGTTTCACCCCAAGAAGAAGCATCTCACTGTCTTGTCTCAGCCTTGGCAGGCCGACGGCACTCTGCGCCCCGAGACCTCCCTCTCAGCTGTCCCAGAGTGGCCTCCAGAGCCCTTGGGATGGTGTCGCAGGGGACATAGAGGCTTATGAGCCTGCATCCTGTTCCCTGCAGCCGTCTACACTGCTCTGAGTCCTGGAGGCCGAGCCCCATCTGGCTTCCAGGGCAGCTGCCCTGTCGTCTGCCACCCACCCTGCCAGTTTATCCACTTCTCATCTTTGTAGTTTTCTTGTTTCACCTGCTATTGGATGTTAAGGGCCTAGGGCACCCTCACTGGGACAGGTTGACCTCTTGGGCTGCCTGATAGCCTTATGCTCATCAGCCACCTTGGAGGAGTGCCACGTCACCCAGGCAGAATCTTTCTGGCACTTTTCACGAGGCCACTAGCTCTCTGAAATCCTCAGACTTCTCTGACTTCAGCCCTCTGGACGTGTGAGGCCAGAGTCTTCAAGTACAGTGTGCAGCTCCAGGGTCTTCCCCATGCCGGCCTTCTGGGCATGTCTTTCCCTGAGTCTCGTGAAAGTTAAACGGGAGAAAAATTCTTACTAGCGATCTTGGCAGCTTCTCTATCGGCCACCCACGGTTTTTGGCATTCCGTGCAAAATAGGAAGAGTGGGAATTGCTGTCTCTTCTGCACACGTCACTTGCACGCCACTTAAGAGATGCCCTCCCTGGTGGCGAGGACACTCCAGTGGCTGCTCTGGCATCTCTTGCTGAAGGTCTTTGAGACCCCTGGGGGCCCCCAAGCTGGTGGACATGTCTGCCAGGCTTGGGAGGCCTGCAGGCAGGGTCCTCCGTCTCCATCCTCCCCGTCCAGCATCTTTCCGCAGCTCCCTGGGCGCTGTGACGTAGGGGCCCTGCGCAGGTTTCTCAGGTGGCACAAGCAGGTCCTGCTCTGCCGACAGCTCTCTAGCAAGCCTTCTCTGCCTGCTGTTAAGTCCTGCCCTCTGAGTCATCAGCCCTTTCCTCCCGGTGAGGGCCTTCCTTTGGGCACTGGCTCCTTCCCTTTGATGGGTTCTCCGCTGCCTAGACCTGAGGAGTCTGACTGGCCGGGCCACGTGCTCCAGGCAGGAGGGCGGGGAGGGAAAGGCTGGGTCCTGGCAGGGCCTCGCCCAACGTGATCCCCGGGGCCCAGGGGCTGCTGGAGTGCCTGGCTGCTCTGGCCTGAGTTGGACCCATCCCTGGTGGTTCTGTCCCCGCCCCACAGCCCCCTTGGAGGGTAGTGTGGCAGGCAGGAATTGGAACCTCCTAGGAGAAGAGGGACCCCTGGAGGCTCAGTGTGAAGGTGGCTGTCCTGCAGCCCCTGGACTCATGCACCTGTAGCCTCAGAGAGCCCTGCTTATTCTTGTCTTACATGAGCCAGTGGCCTGGTGGACCTTTTTCCAACACTGGTTCTTAGCCATTTTGGGTCATTGACAGCTTCGAGAATGTGACTGAACATCTACATTGTGCTTGAAACTTAGTATGTGACTTGAGAGAGCCCTGCTCCAAGGCTCCTGCTTTGGGCAGGCCCTGGGCAGCGGCGGCAGCTCGGTGACCGGGGCTGGGGGCCCAGTGGGAGCTGCGCTGGGGGCTGTGGGCGGACGTGCCCCTCGGGGTGCTCCCGCTCCACCTCTTGGGACTGGGGTCAGCTTTTGAGGCCTAGGAGGCCCGTGGGCCCTGTGAGAAGAGGCCAGAATTGCCTGGGGTGGGGGGGTCTCTGCTTTTGGCCTACCTCCTTGGGAGAGCAGCTTTCTGGGGAATGGAGCCCCCAGAGGCTGGCCCCATTCCACACGCCCGCCCCCGGGCTGTGCCCTTCTGGGAAGGGTTGCTGGGGGCTCGCGGCATAAGCAGCCTTCCCACTGCCGTGGTGATGTGAGAGCCACGTGGGGCTGTCCTGGCACCCTGGCGCTGGTGGGGCTGTGGACTTGCAGGGTGACTGGGATTGAGCAGAGCAGAGGGAGGGTGCTGGCTGTGCTGTCATTCCCTGTGGCTCTTCACCGGGTGGGTCTGTTGCTGGACCCTCTGGGAGCTGCAAGCAGGAAGCAGAGGCCCACGTGCTGGGTGCTCTCCTGGCTCGCCCGCCCCACTGGCACTGGGGCTGAGCTGGTAGAATGATGCTGCTTCAGGGGAGCCCCTGGCCAGCACTCCCCTCATGGGCCACCTCTGCGTCTGGCTTCTGTTGGTTCCCTGGTGAGCTTTAATCTGGGGAGCCTCTGGGCCCAGCCGTGCGCCGTCCGGTACATTTGGGGGCAGAGTCCTTGGCAGCTGACAGCAGCAGGCAACTGTCAGTGGCCCTGGGTGTGCGGCGGGGTAGTGGTGCGTCGTTGATGGAGATGAGGCCCATGAGGTAGGGGCAGGGGGAGAGTGGCCACCACCCGCCTCGATTGCGCGCTCGCTGTGTGCCAGCCTTGCACCATCGCCTGGTGAGGTGGGTGCTCTTTCTCTGTTCAGAGGAAGCATAGGTGCACAGGGTTGGAGCCCCCAGACTGGCCTTCCTGGCAGCTGGAGCAGGGCTGCCTGCTGCCTCTGTCCCCAGTGGGAGCTCCACGACCTGGCTCACCATCAGCACCAGAGTCCGGGTTCCTCAACCCTCTGAATTTCCGAGACAGAGATCCTGGAATCGTGCACGTTTTAGAACAGCTGCCCAGGCAGCTTCAGTTTCAAGATGTCTAGGAGCCATTTGTCCTATGCAGTGCCTGGGACTCCAGCAGGCGCTCAATAAATGCTGACTGTGGATATCAAAGAACTGCAGTGTCCTGGTGTGTGTTGGGGCCTGGCCAGAGCCAGGCCATCCAGGCTGGGTGGGGGCCACCTGGCGAGGCACCAGGCTTTGGTGGGGATAGAAGAGGGGGCCTGCCTGCCAGCACTCCCAGTCCCCAGTGCCATGGCAGCCCCCCATTCCCCGGGCCCCGCGGGAAACTGCGAGGCGTTGGAGTGGGAGTGGGTAGACGTGGCTTGCCTGTCTCATATCTGACTCACCGTGTGCTCTTCTTGAATCCCTCAGGGAATGTCAGTTCAATTCAGAGGGGAATCTTAGCCTGCAGTCGCCTGGGACCTGCTGACACTTCCTAGTAGTTTAAAGGGACAGCTCCATTTAAAACTCTCACCTGCTGCCTTACTTTTTCGCTTTATGGAAGATTTTCTCTAGCTGAGTCTGAATCAGGTGGATTATACTTTGTAGGGGTCGGGGGAGGCGGAGCAGGGTCGCCGCGAGATGCCATTTGACCGTGTCCCCCTCCCACCCCGGCATTTCAGGACGCCAGCAGGGAGAGCAGCAAGGCCTGCAAGGCCCACAAGACGACCAAGGAGCACCGGGAGCGGCCGCGCAAGGACTCGGAGAGCAGAGGCCCCTCCAAGGAGCCGGAGCGCGAGCAGGCCAGGAGTGCCAAGGATGCCGCACGGAAGCTGGGCGAGGGCCGGCCGCCCAAGGAGGAGAAGGCCCCTCCGCCCAAGGCCGCATTCAAGGAGCCCAAGATGGCCCTGAAGGAGACCAAACTGGAGAGCATGTCCCCCAAGGGTGGCCCCCCGCCACCACCCCCGCCCAAGTCTTCCAGCAAGCGGCCAGCTGCCGCTGACTCACCCAAGCCCAGCGCCAAAAAGCAGAAGAAGAGCAGCTCCAAGGGATCCAGGAGTGCCCCCAGCACCTCACCCCGCACCTCGTCTTCCTCCTTCTCAGACAAAAAGCCGGCCAAGGACAAGGGCAGCGCCAAGGGGGAGAAGGTCAAGGCCGAGAGCGAGCCCAGGGAGATCAAAAAGCCCCCAGAGGTAGAGGAGTCCAACTCAGAGGACGAGGCCTCCTTCAAGACCGAGGTGAGGTGGCGCCTCCCCCACTTGCCCTCTCCCCCACCCGCCCTCATCCTCCCTCTTCAGGCCCTGGGCTCCCAACTGCTCTGCGTGGCTTTGGACAAGCCTCTGCTGCTTGCTCAGCCTCAGTTTCCCATTCTGTCAGGTGTGACGAAGCTGCCTCATGAGAACTCTGGGGACGGTGCTTGGGGTAGAGCATGATAGTTAGGGCCCTGGGTTCAGAGCTCTCTTCCTTGGGCAGTGCCCTGCATGGGCCAGGGTCTCACTGGCCGCATGGGGGTTGGAGTGGGTGATGGTGTCTCACTGTCAGCCCCTTCCCTGGCCACCGCAGGTTCCATCAGGGCACCCCCTCCCTACACGAGTAGGGTGCCCCTGTGCATTGTCATCCCACTCTCCATGTCAGGGAGCCAGAGGCCCTAGGCCCCTCCTGCAGCAACATTTCCACATGGCTCTGAAGTTTGCCATCAGGGTTGGCTTGAGCTACAGAGGAGTCAGTAGCCAGGTTGTTGACTGACTCAGGCACCAGCAGGATGCCTGGTAGCCAGACCTCACTGGGCCATGCATGGCCATGTTATCTCTTGAGTGCTGTGTTTGGCTTCTGGTGGTCGGAGAACAGGGACCTGGACAGATGGATGGATGGATGGGTGGGTGGATGGATAGGTGGTTAGATAAATGGATGGATGGGTGGGTGGATGGATGGATGGGTGAATGATTGATTCCCCTCACCTGTATCATAAACCCCTGCTCTCAGTGGCCTTTTATGGTTCCCAAACTCATTCACTCTCCAAGGCAAAAGCTCCCAGCATTGCTGCTCAGAGCTCGGAGACTTTGAAAGTGGTTCCCAGAGATGAAGCCAGAGGTGGTTTGGGTCAATAGCACTGATGTTTTGAGTGTGTGGCTTCCAGGGGACCCTTGTTGGAGGTGGCTGGGGGGTGAGAGTTTGGTCATGGGTAAACAGTGCATCCTCACTGGCTTAGAGACATACACGGGGCTGGCAACGCCACACACTCAGTGTTTCTCGCAGCCAGGAAATGCTGTCTGCTGTGAACCTGGAGACGGCAGGACCCCAGGACGTCTCTCTTATTTGGAAGACCCACAGTTAGTCCAGGGCCATCTCAGCCACCCACTTGGCTGCTGGAAGTTCGTTGAGTGCTGGATAGTGCCCTGTCTGGCATCCTTCTCTCTCTGCTCAGACCCGGAGCTCTGGGCAGGTGCCCTTCCCTCCTGTCCACCTCAGGCGCTTCCAGTTGAGGCGTTTCTGCGCCCAGGTCTGATGCACCTGCATTGGGAAGAGGTGGAGGCCTCCCTGCGGCCCCCCCAGCTGAGCGGCGGCGCACCAGCCATTGGGCGCTGCTGCTCAGAGTGGGCTGGCTGCGGGTCCAGTGTCTGTGGCCTTGCGCGCTGCTGTTCTGGGATCACTCGAGGAAGACTAGGGTTTTCTCCTGAATGTGGGGGTGCATCCTGTGCACAGAGAGACTTCTGAACGGTGAGCCTCAGCCACTTGAGCCCTGCAGCTGGCAGACCCGGGCACCAGCAGGGTGCCTGGGTTCTCTAGGGCTGCTGGACGGTGCCTCGCATTTCCTAACCCTGGAACCTCGGCAAGGCACAGACGTCTGCGGTGAAGGAGGCAAGACAGCCTTCCAGACCTGGGCCTCCCCTGCCCTCTTGGCTGCCTGAGGCCATGCCACGCTGGAGGCCAAGTGGGGCACACCGCCGGAAACCTCTGCCCTCTGTGTGGAACTGGGGTCTCCTCCTCCCCCTCAGCCCTTGGAGGGGCTAGGCAGCTCCTCGTCTGAGTCCCTGGACTGAGCCCCCCAGCTCCTCCCACTGCTTCTCCTTGGCCCGTGGGGTTTCTGACAGTTGATCCTTTTCAGTCACGGGCCCAGGAGAGCTGCCTCATGTGACCTGAGCACTGGCCCACGTCAGGGACCATTTCCAGATTCCCTCCCCTCACCGTGCACCTTGGATCTGTGTGGAAGGAAAGGGGACACGTGTAGCTGCGAAGCCCACCTGGCCTGACCTGTGCCATCTAGGACGGCGCTGGTACTCCTGCCCTAGGCCTTCCGGAGTCTGCTGGCCTGAGCCTGCATGCCTGGCGGCCTCCCCAGCGAGTGAGAGCCCTCATGCAGACGCCGGGCAGGATGAGCCTGGGCTTCTGTCCGAATTCTGTCCCAGAGGCTGGGGGCATGATTGGCACCGCCCTCTGTGGGCCAGCGGCTGATTCACACCTGCACTTAGCAGAGGCTGGCAGTTTACAGTTGGGAAAACTGAGGCTTCAAAACCAGGGACTGCTTTAACCAGTCGGTGAGAAAGTCAGGGTCAGAACCCAGGACCCCTGAGCCAGAATAAGAATGTGGATGTGCCTGCAGCAGTGGCAGTGTGGCTCCAGGCCCCACCAGGCACATAGTTGGGGGTGAGGGTCACGCTGGTCTGTGTGGACCCCCACGTGGACGTGGTTGATGGCAGTCTAGGCCAGTTTCCTGGGCAAGGCTTCCCAGGGAGCACCATTTGCCATGTGAAGGTAGCAAGTAGGGGATGCCAGCAGGGGTGCGTGGAGGGGCCTGGACCGGGTCTGGTTAGGCTGCAGTAAACCCGAGAAAAGCAGCGCTCTGTCCGCAGGCAGCCTGACCCTTTGCTGGGCCTACTGAGTGAGGGGAGACCTGGGCCTTCTTAGCCCTCTTTCTGGTGGCCGGGGCTGCCCTCGGCCCGTAGACCCTCAGGAGCAGCTGTCTCGAGCCCCAGTGGATCAGGGGCCCCTGTGCTGGGGTCTTCTCATGTGGCATGTGCCGGGACTGAGCAGACGCTGCTGGGTGCCTCTGCCTGTCTCCTGGCCTTTCCATCCAGCCTTCCCCAGGTGCTCGAGCAGCCTGGCTCCCCCAGCGGTCCCCGAGACCAGGGCTCGGACAGTGCCTGGGTACACTGGGCCAGCAGGCTCTCTGAACTGACACCCATGTCCTTCTGCCCATCGGAGCCCATTCTTCCCCGGCCCCAGGCCCTTGGCTTACTCTGCTGCACGTGCCTTTGCCAGAGCCTGTTGGTGTCTGCCAAAGCCTGGGAGCAGAGGCCGCCCTGTTCTGGCTCAGCTCTGGACGGTGAAGCTAGAGGCCTCTTCCCCGTGCAGGCCTCTGAAGTGGGAGCTGCCGCCCCAGGCATCTTACCCCCTGTATTAAGGCCTGGGGTCCTAGTTTGGGCTTTTACTGCCCCCTGGTGGCTGAGTCAGGGTGGCCGGCTGTAGGCAGGGAGGGAGATGGGACCCGCCCTGGGCACAGTAGGGTGGGGCAGGGAGTCCACCCTGTCCTGTAGTGCTTGTCATGTGCACATACACCTGATACCACCTCAGGGGCACCCGGTGGCAGGAGACAGCTTTTTGTCACAGCTGTCCCAGCCTCAGGACAAACTGAGGCAGAATGAGAAGCCAAGTGTCTGTACCCACCTTTCCTGTGTAGACCCTCCAGCTGCTCACTGCCCACACTGCTCTCATGGCAGGAAGGCCGGGGCCAGAGGCCTAGAGCAGCAACAGACACGCTGCCCGCTCCTTGAACGGGCAGAGGTGTGGACTAGAGATTCAAGTCCCTTGGGAGGGAAAAAAGGTCATCAGTTGGCGATTTGACCACAAACCAGCTGTGCCCTGAGGGTGGGGGCAGAGGTGGACTGGGGATCGGGGTCTGAGGGGCACTGCCTTGGCCTGCGGTGCTGGGTTCTGGCGTTCCAGTGACCTCTTGGGTGCGCACCTGGGGTGTCCTGCCTGGTGGTCCCTGCTGCCAGAGGGCATTTGTTGTCCACTCCTTTTTCTGTGGACTGAAAGATGATTGTTGTCCTCTCTCCCTGCTGCCCTGTTGTGGGGTGAAGTCCGCCCAGTCCAGCCCATCCAACTCCAGCTCCAGCTCTGACTCCAGTTCGGATTCTGACTTTGAGCCGTCCCAGAACCACAGTCAAGGTGCGTACGGAGAGAGGCAAGGACAGGGTTTGTTTTAAGCGTACCGGGAGTTTCTTGTGGAAAGGCTCTCCCACCCTGGAGGCTAGCGAGCTACTGGGGAAGTCAGGGGTTAGTGGGGAATTTCCTGAAAGAAAAGCCTGAGCCTGCCCAGACTGGGCCTCCGACATCCGTGTCCAAAGGTTTGTGTTTAGAAGCGAACTGGGCACAGGTCACGTGACAGCCACCCTGTTGTGCAAAGTCCCGCTCCGTCCGGTGGTCTTTGGTGTCCATCCCCGGAGCCCTCAGCTTTGCCCTGTCTGTATGACAGGGGCTTTGAGCTGGGCTTTGTGGGTCTGTGGAGAAGGCCCCCCGTCTGACTTGGGCCCTGAACGTGGCCAGACCCCTCCTCTCCGCTCCTCTTGGACAGAGGCCCATCTGGCCAGCACAACACCCTTTTCTCGGCTGCCCCACCCCAGCCCGGCCCAGCACTGCTCTCTGTGGATGGGCTGGAAGTGCTCTGCTCCTGCGGCTCCAGCCCAGGTCCCCGGCAGCCTCCATTACTGCTTTTTAATCTCCAGGCCGTCTGGGGTGCTTGTGGCAAGGGGTCACAAGGCCCACTTGGCTGCCCCAGAGCAGGGAGGGCTTTCTTCTGGTGCAGTGTGGGCCTGGACACTTCCAGCCTGTTGGATGCCGGTTTGAGAGGGCACCTGGGCCCCCAGCCTAACCGACCCCTGCCCACCCTCAAACCAGAAGCACTTCTTTGAGTGGATTGGACTGAGAGTTTCTTCCATGGCCTAGAATCCCTTTTCAGGGGTTGGGGAGAGCTGGGGGAGGCGAGCATGTTGGGGACAGGAGTGTCTGGCCTGAAAGAAAGACACACAGTCCTGAGGGCGGCTGGGGGATGGGGTGCTCCAAGCCCACACTCTCTCCAAGGGTTCTTATCTGTGAGGAAGGGAGGGGGAACCTGCAGTGAGGGATCACGTGACCCAGGTAATTGAGGGCTTTGTGTCCCTCTGTTGCCTTGGTAACAAGAATATAAACCAAGATGCCGTCTGTAGGGGACTGGAACTGAGTGCCTCTGGAGAAAGGGGAGGACGGTGGGCCGTGAGCAGCAGAGGGGGCTGCCAAGGGGCTGGGCAGGCCCAAGGAGGGGCACAGGTTGGCGGGGGTGGGTTCTGTGGCCCACGGTTCGGGCCACCTTGCCCTTCTTGGCCGGGGCTGGTTCGTCCTGGCTACAGGCAGAACTCTGACCCCAGCACTTGGAGCAGAGGAGGGCTGCTCCTTCCCTTTGCAATGGAGGGGCCCTGTGTTCCTGTCTCAGGCCAGGGGCTGGAGGCCTGCGAGCAGGGCCAGGAAGGTAGGAGCAGGGGAGCCAGGTGTCCTTTAAGAAGGGGGGTAGTGCGGGGGCAGTGCTTGGAGGTGGGCGGCAGGCCCCACCTGGCCAGAGGGACCTCTGTGGTGAGTTTGCATGGGTGAGTTTTGGGGGTTGTGATGACAAGAAGCACCACGTGGCTCGGGGGTAGAGGGGCTGTTGGGCTCAGGCAGAGCCCTGACCCACTCCTTTTCCCTCCTCCCTGTCGCCCTCCCCAGGACCCCTGCGTTCCATGGTGGAGGACCTGCAGTCCGAGGAGTCTGATGAGGACGACTCTTCGTCAGGCGAAGAGGCCGCTGGCAAGACGAACGCAGGGAGGGACTCCAGGTGCCTGGGCTGGTGGGGCGCGAGCGGGTGTCGGGGCACTGGGGCGGCTCTGCCCAGCCCTGTTGTGATTGATTGTGGGGTTGCCAGGAGGCCAGGACAGGGAGTCCCCGCGGTGATGGGGAGCATTGGAGCCCACCAGGTGGTGCTCTGCCTGGGTATTGAGGTGGGTCTAGGGGCCTGGTCCTCTCCTGTTTGGGATGTTGAGGGGGCTGGTCCCTCTGCTCTTGGGCCAGGAGTCCTTTCCCTCTTCCCCACGTGTGTGGCGTGGGGCAAGGACAGACTGAGAACTGTCCTTAGACCCGTAGACATCCCCTGTGGGGAGCAGTGGTGGCCACCCGCTGGCCTAGGGCAGGCGCCATGTGGCCTTCCCCCGGAGTGAGGTGAGCGGAGGCACCTCCGTTGGACACCCCCAGACCTTCAGAGTGAGCCCACTTCAGGGATGGCTGTGCTTTCTCAGCCTCCAGCCCAGAGCAAACGCTGCAGAAGGGCAGGCCTGGGTCAGCCAGCCGGTCCGGGTCCAGCCCCTCCTCCCCATGGGGCGGAGCCCCCTGCGGCCCAGAGTCTCTTTTAAGATGGGCTGGTCACTGGGTCTGCTCCCAGCGCGCAGGGAAGGCACTCACTGTGGGGAGGCATGGGGCAGTGACTCTGAGGCTGGAGACCTTGAGCATGGTCCTGCTGGATGTTTGGCACAGGGAGCTGAGGGGCTGGCCAGCCTGCATCCTGTTCTCCACATGGTGGTAAGGGGCCGAAC
This sequence comes from Camelus bactrianus, assembly GCF_048773025.1. Taxonomy (NCBI): domain Eukaryota; kingdom Metazoa; phylum Chordata; class Mammalia; order Artiodactyla; family Camelidae; genus Camelus; species Camelus bactrianus. The sequence goes on from NC_133560.1 coordinate 27,794,881, forward strand.
ATCCCAGGACCCTTAGCCCCTGTTCTAGGGGTGGATGTGGGCCTGGGAGGGGCCGCTGGGGGGGGGGGGGCGGCGGCACATCCATCGTCAGGGAAGGGGCCACATGGGCCCTGACGCTGGCGCCACAGCTCCTCGGATGCAGGGGCCTGGGTCCGCCATCACCCCCAGCTGCTGCCTGGCAGATGCAGGGCAGTCTGGCTACTCCTGGGCCTGGCTGACGCAGTAGTGTCGCCTGGGCAACAAGGAGACCGACTGCCTGCCTTTGCGCCGATGCTCTGCAGCCCAGGGGAGGGCTGTTCGTGGGGAGAGCAGAGGCCCCGCAGCCCATCACATTGTGAGGGAAGTTTACTAAGGAAACGGTCAATCTCGGGGGTACATAAGACAGGGAGTCCCTCAGGACCGAGGCTTCCCGGCACTGCCTTCACGATGAAGCCTGTTTCAGGCGGAAGGAGGGAGCAGCGGGCGGGATTCGCCACATTGTGGTGAGGTGACAGCTGTCGGGCTCCCCTTACCGGAGTGAGGAATGAGGGGTCCTGGGCAGAGACCCTGCCTGAGGGCGCTGCTTGTGGCTCCCCAGGAGTTGGGTTGGGGGGCAGCTGGGGAAGTGCTCCCTCTGTGCCCCCCTCGCTGAGCTGCGAGACGTTCTGGAAAAGCTGAAAGGAATGGACCAGCATGTCTTGTCTGGGTGGAGGGCAACATGACCAGGGAGGAGCGGCTTTTAGATTCCGGCTAGCTGGGGAATCTGAGCATCCAGCGGCTGTACCTTCCTTCCTGCGGGGGTGGCACCCCGGGCGCTGCCAGAACCCCGCGGATGCTTCCCAAGACCGTGAGCCTCGCAGCCGCCGCAACTGGTGTAGCTCTTGGTGTTGGTGGCGCGTGTTCAGTAGAGAACTTTGAAGGCCCAAGTGGAGAGGGTTCCGGGTGAACAGCAGTGGGATATGGGTCCTGAGGTCCTGAGAGGCGGACGAGCACCATCCAAAGGGACGGGTGGTGGCCTGCACTGCCTTCAGCCAGTCGAAAGCAGGTGGCGGAGGTGGACACCGCGAAGCACGCAGTGTGTGGTGCAGCTGATCCCGAGAAGCCGGCGGGAGCCCCAGGGAGCTCCCTTTCCTTTGTGAAGGGCAGGCGCGCTGGAACGGGTTCACCCCGAGAGAGGGGCCCGCGCCTCGGAGAGTGATGACTGTGAGTGGCCCTCCCTGTCCACTCCTCTCAGAGAGGAAGTCCAGGCGGAGACGAAGACCCAGCCTGGGCCCTGCGCCACCAGGAGGCGTGGAGTGAGCCAACCCCAGACACACCGGTTCCGGGTCCGGGCCCGGGCCCTGCTGCGCCCCATGGCGTTGGGCTCCGGTGCTCGAGTGACTGTCCTGCAGGCCGCTCTACCCACGCAGCAGTAAGCTCGGGACCCCAAGCCGATCTGGCTTGCAGTGGCCCAGGAGAGCACACCAGGGCTGCAGGGAGCCCCACGGGCCCCGGGCCTGTCAGGGCACGAGTGCTGCTCTTTGGGCTCTTTGCCCTTGAAGGCGCCTCAGGCGTGTTCTTTCCTTTTTTCTGAGGTTGGCAGAGCTGAGTGCAGTTGGTCTCCAAAGCTGTAGGGGGAGTGCTGGGCATATGCTTGGCCCAGGGAGGGGGCAGGCACTGAGTGTTATTTTGGAGAGCCCCTGACCCAAAGCCCTGGAGTGGTGTTTGCTGGGTGGGGGCTGCTGGATGTCCCCAGAGCAGAGGGCGGAGGAGGTCTGACGAAGTCCTCGTGTCTGCGTTCAGGCTGAGCTTCAGTGACAGTGAGAGCGATAACAGCGCAGACTCATGCCTGCCCGGCCGGGAGCCCCCTCCACCCAAGAAGCCGCCCCCGCCCAACAGCAAGGTAACACCCTGGAGGCAGGGCTGAGGGCGGGGCCTGGGGTTCTCCAAGGATCCGAGGGTGAGGTGGGTGGGCGCAGGGGGAGGTCAGTTCTGCGCCGTCAGCCGGGGGCTAGAGGGAGGGGCGCGGAGGTGCGCTCATGAAGACCTGGTTCACTAGCAGGCGTCAGGCCGCCGGAGCCCGGAGCCCTGCAGCAAGCCTGAGAAGATCCTCAAGAGGGGCGCCTACGACAAGGTGGGGGCTCAGGCCGTCATGGGCACAGGGTGCGGGGTGAGGGGAGGGTGTTCTGGAGGGCGGGGCCCACCGAGGGGCTGAGGCTGCCCTCTGAGCACCCATCTGCCACCCAGGCCTACACGGACGAGCTGGTGGAGCTGCACCGGAGGCTGATGGCGCTGCGGGAACGCAACGTGCTGCAGCAGGTACTGGCTGGAGCCCGCCCGCGGCCCCGCTGAGGGCACAGCATCCCAGAGAAGTCCCAGGCGGGGTGCCCCTGAGGCCAGGGGCTGCCAGACCCCCTTTGGCAGCCCCAAGGAGCCACCCTCCCTTCTTTTTGAGGGCCTGGTCAGGGCGGGGCCGCCCCAGCGCATTACCCTGTCCCCTGAAGTCACTCTGCCACCACCTTCCAGATCGTGAACCTGATTGAGGAGACCGGCCACTTCAACGTCACCAACACCACCTTCGACTTTGACCTCTTCTCTCTGGACGAGACCACAGTGCGCAAGCTGCAGAGCTGCCTGGAGGCTGTGGCCACATGACCCTGGGCTGGGTGCCGAGCCCCCGTCCCCGGGGTCCTGGGAGGCTGTGTCCGGGCCCCGCCTTCCCTCCTCTCTCGACTCGCCCACCCGCAGCACTGCCTTAGTGACCGCCCTGTCCTCGGCCCACACGGCCAGCTGCACTTTCCTTGTCGGGAGCCCGGGGGCCGAGGGGGGCTGGGCCGGCGCTGCTGCCCCCTGACACTCAGGGGCCATCACCTGGGCCCCCCCTTGGAAGTGGCTTGTGTTGAAGGCAGCATCAGGCCTCACTCCCAAAGGGGAAGGAACACGCCCTCCAGTGGGGGGCCTTGCTCTGCCATGGGGCGTGGGGCACAGCCTCACTGCCCAGGCCCCGCTGAGTGGCTGGGGCACTGCTTCCAGTCTCCCCAAACGGTTCAGAACACACCCACCGCGCCCCAGGACCGGCCCGGCTCGCCCTCTGTGCAAGCCGGACACAGTCCCCTGTTGGCTCACTGTGCTGGGACTCCGTGCTGTGTAGCTCTCTCTCTATTATATATATGTGTGTGCACTGTAGGTACCAGAGCGGGTTCCGGGTGTGCGTTTCCGTGGCAGCAGTGCACGTGGGGGGTGGGGGGGTGTAAGGTGGGACTTTAGGTTAAGATGTCTCCACTGGTCTTGTCATTGGGCTGAAGGCTGGGCCGGAGCGCCAGCGGGCCCTCTCCAGGTGCAGGGAGGAATCCTCCCTAGGTGGCTCCAAGGACACTCCTCCTCCCGGGCCAGTGAGCACGACGACGGGGCGGCAGGGTCCCAAGCGCCCCAGCCTGCGCTGTCGGCCGCCTGGTCAGACCGGCGCTGTGTGCAGGAGCAGGCCTCCGGGCTCCAGCCAGCCGCAGGCCGTGACTGTGTTGGTGTCCGGGTCTCCTCCTCCTCCTCCTCCTTCCATAGGATCCTCTTCCTCCTGTTGACTGAGTCTTCGAACTTTGAAAAAAAAACGAGCTTTTGCCAAATAAGACGGGATAGTTTGTGGAGTTTTTTGAGGAGCGTCAGGACTCAGAGCCAGCCCCTCGTGCCTGGGCCCTGGCCGATGGCAGGCCCTCCCACCCCTGTGGTTCACGCCGGTCTGGGCCAGACCCAACTCCTCGCACGCCTGAGACTCTCCAAGGGCCAAGCCAGCTCCTCCGCCCTTCCGGCCAGAACCCCTCCGCGGAGTCAGCCCGCCTTGCGTGGGGCTCCTGAGGGCTGGGGACCTGTTTGCTCAGCCTCTGTTCCTGCAGACCTCGACTCAAGGCTCCTTTGGTCCCCACTGGCTCCGGGAGAGGAGGACGGCCCGGAACTGGGTTCACCTTCCCTCCCGCCCACTGCCAGACAGCCCCTCCCCTCAGTTCGTGAGTTCCCACATGAGGAGCACCCAGCTCCCCTCCCCTGTGGTCCCTGACTGTTGTTCCTGCTCCGATTCCGATTCCGTCTGTCAGGCAGACCTTGAACACTCCCTCGGAAGCCCCGCCTCCAAGGCTTCCCCGAACGCCAGCCTTCCTGGTGAGGTCCCGGGACTTGGGGAAGGCCGAGAACCTTCAGAGGAAACCACCGTGACTCCTCACCGGATCTGCTCTGATTCTCTCCCAGCCCTGCTGCCTTGAGGTATTAGGAAGAGGGCAGGCCTGTGTGGCCGGCTCCGTGCTGCCACCGTCCCCTTCCCCAGGCAGGCCAACAATACTCCAAAGTGGGGCACTTTTCTTCTCTGGAAACTAAGACATTGGACAGAAAGGACTGGCCTGAGGGCAGCAGCTGCCTGGCCCCCTATGCACAGAGGCCGCTGGGGATCCCAGGCGGGAGCCTCAGCCCAGGGGCGCTGGTCTTTGTCCTTCCCAAGGACCTCCTGGGAAGGCTGTAGGCCTTCCCGTCTTGGTGGCTCAAGCAGCACTCTGCTCAGGAGCCAGGCTCTCCCCTGGAGGCAGCTAGAGGAAGGCCCAGCTCTCGGGCCTGCCCTTCGCAACAGCAGCAGCAGCAGTATCTGGCCCTTCCTGCTGTTTCCAGGGCCTTCGGAAGCACCGACCCACTTCTGTTACCTCCTCTGGCCAGAAGGCCCCAGCGCTGTCCTCCAGAGCTCCTCTGGGCCCAGCACTGGCCCTGTGACCACCTGATGGATGTGCCAGGCAGCCAGGGCCCCGACCGCGGCATTCCCAGCTGCTCCCCCACCCCACCCCCAGCTGCCCGGCAGCTGGGCCCACCAGGGCTCTGGGGACGCTTCCATAGGAAGGGGCCAGCACTCTGTGATGGCCGCGTGTTTAGTGTTAAGCCCCTGCCCCCAGTGCAAATCCCTGTGTTTCGCTATCTCCTGAACAAGATGTAAACCGACGCCTGAAAGCGAAAGGTATCGAATACCTTTCTTACCCATAAGGGTTTTTACAAAGAATGTGTCTCACTAGGAACTAGGACACTCACCGGCCCGAGACCAACTCCTGGGTAAAAGGAATAAAGGAGAATCGTGTTTGTAATATGTCACAGGATTGTTTCTGTCCTGGATTTTAAACTTTTTGTTAAATTGTGAAATTATGGAGGAGTTTTATAGAAAAAAGTGAAATAAAGTCAGATGGGGAAGCAGACTTATGTGTCAAGCTTTGTGTATCCGCTTGGCCCCCCTTCCTCCTGTTGTGGAGTTAATGGGTGGAGGCACGAGGTACCATGGGGCCCCTGGTCTTCTCTCCCTGTCCCAGTGCTTCCAGACCAACCACCAGGAAGACAAAGGAGGGTTGGGACCAGGCCAGTTGGGGATTAGGAGTGGGGACGGGGAGGGTGAGCAAGGTTGGCACCCTGCAGGAATAGAGAAGGCACCACCAGAAATCTAAGGGGGGCAAGATGGCAGAGAATTCAGTATCTGGTCCTGCTTCTGATGGTGTGATCTTCCCTTGCAAGCAGGTGGCGAAGTTTGGGTTGAAGAGGAAGCCTGACTTCACAATATGGGTGGAAGGGTGGATGAGGGGTTGGGATGGATGGGGAGATAGAGGGATGGGAGGATGGGTGTGTGGATGGAAGGCTGGATAGGTGGGTAGGTGGATAGGATGGATAGGTGGGTAGACAGCCAGATAGCTAGAAAATGTGAGCAAAGAGATCCTTTGCCAGGAGCCAGGGTGCTTGTCTGCCAGTTTGTCCATGATTAGGTTTTGCTCTGGACTTGGTATGGCAGAGCTGAGTGGACCCCAAGGAGACAGCTTTCTCAGGTCCACTCTCTGGGCTCCAGGCCCAAGAGAGGAGCAGAAGTTTCATTCCTGAGTGGTCAACATCGCAGGCCTGTACCCTGTGGCCACTCTGCCCACAACAGCTGCAGCTGACTAAGATCACTTTTGTCAACTGGCAGCTCCTTTGGAGAGATGGCTGGCCACCCCAGGGCACTCAGAGCATTTCTCTCTTCTAGTCAGTAGCCAGAATTTCCATTTCTAGCATCAGGGCCATGGGCTCCCTGCCCCATCTTTCTTACCAGAGTAAGATTCTGCAGGCCTTTTGGGACAGTTTTTCATCTGAGCTCCTTAATTAGTGAGTGGAAGAGGGTCCAGAGTGATCCCCACAGTTCCCAAATCCCCACCACACAGTGAAGGACGACTGATAGGTACAAATATGGTAGGGCTCACTGCAAGCCAGGCGCTGGGCTACTAGTTACCTCACAGATTCTACAGCCACTCGATGAAGTAGGTGCTGCCGTCAGAATCCCCGCCGACAGGTGAAGAGACAGCCTCCAGGAGCTGACCCGCCTACAACGAGACAGCTAGTAGGCACGTTCCTGAGACTCAAGACCAGGTATGTGTTCATTTTGTTGTTCACAAGCGGTCAGTATTTCCTTGTATTTACCCACATGATCACTGCCAGGGGTGCTCTCATTTCTGTGTTTCCACCTGGAATCATCTTCCTTAAGCCTGAAGAATCTTCTCTAGCGTTTCATTTAGTGCTGTGATAGATTCTCTCAGCTCTTGTTCGTCTATCAACATCTTCATTTCATCTTGATTCTGTAAGGATATGTTTGCTGGATATAGAATCCCAGATTGGCAGTTGTGTCTTTCCCCCACTTTTGACCTTCTGCTCCATCGTCTCTTGGCATCTGTGGTTTCTGTGGAGAAGTCAGCCGTCAAGGCTCAGTGTTGCCCCTTTGGGGATCATGTGGCTTTCATCTGATGCCTTTGAGGCTTTTTTTTTTTTTTTTTTTTTTTTTTTGGTCTTTTAGTTGGAAACAGCTTCATATATTTTAGTGATTTGTTTCTTTTATCAAGATGACATCTCTGTTCCTTTTAAATATTTTTGGCTTGAATATTCTCAATTTTTTTTCCTCCAAATTTCAAAGTTATATTTTGGTGATGCAGGCACAACACGAAGTTTCCAAGGGCACGTGCACACAGTGAGCAGTGGCCCCCTTTCCTGTTTCTTTTCCTTATCCATTTCTTATGTAACTCTTGGGAGCCATCTGTGTGTGAACAAGACATAGTTCCCTTATAAGTGGTAGCAAACGTGCATCTTTTTTTTTTTTAATTTTTTTAATCTTTTAATGTATTTTGATTGAAATACAGTCAGTTTACAATGTTGTGTCAATTTTTGGTGTACAGCACAGTACTTCAGTCATATAGGAACATACGTATATTCATTTTCATATCATCCTTTTTTTAATGCGTCTTAAGAGTTTGTTCCAAATTAGTGTGTTGTGTAAATGCACCAAAGTTTCTGTAACTAGTCCTGCTGGTGGGCCTTTAGACCGTCCTCCCTCATTTACTTCTGTAACTACACAACTGCATGCATGCAGGTGGGTGACTGCGTCTCTGATAACAGCTTTGGCAGTGGACCTGCCTGTTTTCTACCAGGTTTCTTGGTGCTTGTGTCTGCAGGCTTGTGTGTCTCTGTATTTTTAGGAGCTTCTTGTAGGATATGAGATGTAGGCCTTTGTGGTGTGTTCTGTCTGCACCCCCCAGTCTGCCCATAGGTTTTGCTTATGCCACTTCCCATCATGCTGTAATCTTTTCTTTTGATGGCTTTTAGTTTATTTCTTGTCTAGAATTTTTTTTTAAGTCCTCTCATGTTTTCTTCCCTCCCTCTCTCTCTCTCTTTTTTTTTTTTTTTTTCATCTCACCTTTGAGTTTGTTCTATCTGGGATTTGTTTTGCTGTGAGGTAGGGCCCCATTGGTAACATTGCTGAATTCCTGCATATATTTGTGTCTGTCCCTGGCTTTCTTCTGTGTGCCTGTTTCTGCCCCATCACTGAGCTCTTAATTACTGCCACTTTGTAATTTCTTTAATATCTGGTAGGGCTAGTTGGCCTTCATCAATATTCTTCTTAAAGAAATTTCCCAGATATTTTTGTATGTTTGTTTTTCCACATAACCTAATCAGCCGAAGTTTTAGAATATTTTCTTTGATCTTGTTGTCCTGAAGTTTCACGTTAACATTGTTTTTGTTTCTGACTTTTAAAAATGTGCATCAGTTGGAGCCTCTGGGACTCACCTTTCAGATCGCTAACCAACTCCCGTTATGTGTATGTTACACCTTTTTAAATTGTGCCCCAGTCCTTGGATATCCTGTTCCTTCTTTCCTTTTTCTTTTTCTATTTCAGTCTTTTTTTCTCTTCGCTTTCCAGTTTAGGAAGTTCCTATTGACATATCTTCAAGCTCCCTGATTTTTTCCACAGCTGTGTCCCGGCTACTGTCAAGACACTCAAAGGCATTCTTTGTTTCCATTCTAGTTCTTGATTTCTAGCATTTCCTTTTGATTCTGTCTTAGCGTTTCCATCTCTGCTTACATGACTCATCTGTCCTTGCACGTTCCCCACTAGGGCCCACGGCATGCTCTTCACAGTCATCAGAGTTGTCTTAAGTTCACTGTCTGAAAACTTCAAAATCTCTGCCACACTGGAGTCTGGTTCTCACCCTTGCTCCATCTTTTCAGACTGTGGGTTTTTTGGTTTGGTTTTTTTTTTTTTTTTTTTTTTTTTTTTTTGCCCTTTAGCCTGTCTTGTAGTTTTCTGTTGAAAGCTGGGCATGGCATCCTGGGTGTAAGGAACTGAGGTGAACAGCCCTTGAGGGCGAGGTTTTATGTTCCTCTGGCTAGGAGCTAGTCTGAATTTGCTGTTTGCTGTAGCTGTAGGTGTCCTTGACTTTGTCTCCCCTGTCATCATGGTTTTGCTGGTGACTCCTTTTACAACAGAATCTGCACCTTGCAGTCCTTCCATCTGTAATCCCCTGTTATTACACAGGAGCCCAGTTGGTGCTGTGGTAGGAAGTGTCCTGTGGTGTCCACCTTTCAGTGAGCTTGTGCCCTCGGACTGTGACCTTCACAAGTGCTCCTCAGCTTTTGGTTTTGTTTTTTATATCCTTAGGTGATAGGAAGTCTAGAGAGGGCTGGAGTTGTGTAATTCCCTTCCTCCAGGTCAGTTAAACCATAGTGTAAGCCATTTTGGTCAGGCTCTGGTAAAACAGTTTCCCAGGAGGGCAGGCCTTTGTTAAGGAGAACAGGATGCTTTCTTCCTCCGCTTCCTGCAGGAAACACTGGAGATTTTTTTTTTGTTTTCTTTTTGTTTTTTCTTTTCAAATCTTCACTATGAGAACCTGGTGGGGTTCCTGGAGGTGAAATCATGATGGGCGACCCCTACCCCCACCCCAAGGCCGGGTCCCCAGGCATTCTCACCTCTCAAGCTAGTCCCCCTCTGTCTCCAGCAACGAGCCAGCTATCCCTCATATTCCCACCGGATGCTGGCCCAGGCCATGGTTTCTGCTCCAGGTAAGCTGAGTGTATCCCCCCCTCTCCTGTTTTCAGGGTAGCAGTTTGCTGTGTGACCTCAGCTCACTGAGAGATCCAGGAAGAGTGGTTGATTCCCAGTTTCTCAGCATTTTCTTTGAGAAGCAATGACCTCCAAGTCCTTTATCAAGTGGCTCGCTTTCACCAACTCCCCATGTTAGTCTCTTAGACACAAGTTCCCAGCTCCTTCATGGGAACAGCTCTGCTTCCTCGGGTGTCAGCTCTTCTGCATACCACCTCTGGCTCCTGGTGTCAGCCTCCCCCGACAGTTCCTGCTTCTTGTTTGTGAGCACGATTCTTGAAGGGGGTTCCATCAAGCCTCTCCTGGGCCAGGACAGCCTCATCAGCCCACTCTGAGCTTTGCTTTCAGCTGTGCCCCCCGCCCTGGTCTGAGTCTGAGGCCCATCTGTGCAGCATGATCTTGCCTATTGGTTAGTTCTTACCTCTTTCCTATGGGTGGGGTGCAGGGTGTGAACCCCTGACCCCAGCCGGGCCCCCTTGGTATATAAACAGGAGCTGGCCTCAGGGCATCCCTTCCTCAGACGCACCTCAGGGTGACCGTGAGTGGCCAGGAGGTGTTCCTGCGCCGTCTCTCAAGAGGATGACAGGCTGGCGCGGCAGCCCCTGTGCGTCTCACTGAAAGAGCACAAGTGTTTTTCAAGGTAAAGAAATCCACGAGCTTAACCATGTTGGGTTTTGTCTCTTTCAGAGCCCTCAACGTGAAACTCTTCCTCCAGAGCTCTTGGCACTCTTCACCTCAGCCTCTAATGATGTTTCCACCAGAGGACGGCTGTGAGCACCTGAGTCAGGTCCCTGCCTGAGCTGCCCACAGCCCTCCAAGATGAGGGTAGCCAGGGGAAGCCCCAGGTCCTCCCCGGAGCCCACAAGACTGCACCCCCCACCCTGTTCCCTCCCTGCTCTCACCTCCTACTCCCCCCACCCCTCACTTTGCTCCAGCCACTTGGGCCTCCTCTCTGTTCCTCCAATTTGCTAGACACGTTCCTGCCCCAGGGCCTTAGCACTGCCTGTTACCTCTGCCTAGAATACTTTCCCCCAGATACTCACAGTAGCTCCTTCCCCCACCTCATTTAAGTCTTTGTTGAAATCTCTTTCTCAGAGAGGCTCTCTGTGTTAAATTTCAGCCCCAGTCCTGGCTAGTCTACCTCCTTACATGTGTAAATTTTTTCCTGATCTCTGTCTAATTTGTTTATGAAGTTGACCTGACAAGCCCCTTGGGGTCTCTTATTTCCCTTTTCCCAGTCCGAAAAGTGGGTGTTCATTCACTGAGCACATGCCCGAGGGCCTGTGCCGTCCTAAAGCATGGGGACCCATGTAGCACGAGCTATTACTGACTGGGGTTCTTGGACTCTTTAATCAGTAGAAATTGATAAGAGGCCAGATGAGAATTTCAGGCAAGGCTTTACTGGGACTCATGCTACAGCAGAAGGGAGTGAAAACAACAGGTCCCTTTGCTCATTCCCTGAGGTGTGGGGGGCAAGCTGGTCCCTTAAATAGGGTGAGGGTAGGGGAAGATGGGTAGGTGAGGCTGGAGGGATAGCTTAGGGGTCTACCCACCCTCTTGGTGGTCCTGTGTGCAGGGATCACGCACAGTACCCTACTTTTGCTCTGGACACTTCAGAAGTAGCAGTTGGGTTTTGATCTTTTTGTATTTATTTTTAGTTCCTTATGGTTTCTCTGTATTCTGTTGTTTGAGGAGACATTTGTCCGGGTGCAAGCACTACAACACAGGGTCCTGGGTCCTGGGTCCCAGCCTGTCTCAAAGGTAGGCCAACCCCTGGTCCTCATGGAATTGACTAACTAAACAAATAAATGATAAACCATGGTAGCAGGGAACCAATAGAGTTGGGCAGAACATTTTAAACGGGTGTGTGATAGAAAGCAGCAGCTGGGTGGTGAGTTTGGAGAGTCAGCGTGATCAAGACCTCTTGAAGGAAATGGGACTCACTGGAGAAGAGACACCATGAATAGCAGCAACTGTAAGAATAACAGCTAATGATGCAGGGCTTAGTGTATGCCAGGAGCTGTTTGATATGTACAAACTCACTGAAGCCTTGTAGCAAGTCTATTTCATTTTATATATTTATGTGAAAAGGCCAATATAAAAATACATTTTAATTTTAATATAAAATAAACAAAAGTGGATATGTTCATGTTTAAATTTTTTAATTTGACTTATGGCTATATATAACCCCTATTTAAAATTTGTTTAATTTTTTATGAAGAGTAGTTGATTTACAATGTTAGTTTCAGGTGTGCAGCAAAGCAATTCAGTTATACATATGCATACATATACGTATTTTCTTTTCAGATTCTTTTCCATTATGTTATTATGAGAAATTGAATATAGTATCCTGTGCTATACAATAGGTCCTTGTTACCTGTTTTATATATAGTAATGTATATCTATCTGTACACCCCCCCATTTTAAAGATGGGGAAACTGAGGCACAGTCAAGCCAATCTTTTTTTTTTACAAAAAATCTCACGCATTTAATGTATACATCTTGATGAATGAGGCTAAGGAATCTGAGCAAAAACACGCGGGTAAGGTCGAGGTGAGATTTGAATCCGCGAACTCAGGCTGCCTCGAAGAAACCCGCCAAACTACGATGCAAAGGCAACGTGGGCCCCGTGCAGGAAGGAGGAAACAGCGCAGGCGCAGCAGGGGAAGAGTGGCGTGACGGGGTGTGAAGCGCAGGCGCAGGAGGGGCAAGGGCCAGTGCGCAGGCGCGGAGGGGAAGGGGCCGGTGCGCAGGCTCAGGAGGCACGCCGTACCTTGAGGAAGGCCTTGGCGGCACGTCGGTGCGAGTACTCCGTGTGAGTGAGCAGGTGCCGGCCGTTCCTGTGCTGGGAGCCGAGCGCGTTGTAGTTGCCGTACCTGATGACCGTGTCCCAGATCGTCTCGTGCAGGGAAGTGTTGGGCGCCTCTCTAGTGGGGGAGGCCTCCTGCCGCAGGCGCACCTCGCCGTCACGCCTTGTCCAGTAGCGGTGACCTGCGGACAGGCCGAGACCCCAGGTAGGTGGGGAGGGGGAGGAGGGGCACCGAGGTGGGGGTGCGGCACTGAGGGGGCAGAGAAAGTCACGGGAGAGTGGGGGCGGGGGGAGAGGCAGGAGGGATAGAGAAAGACGGGGTCACTGAGAAGAAAGGTAGAGACCAACAGGGAGACACAGAAAAGGACTCAAGGACAGGTGGACAGACAGATGTACTGGCCCACAGGGCAGAGGACAGCAGCAGACCCCCCAGCAAGCAGGCAGCTCAATCCCACTGCCCCTCCTCTGGACACCGCCCCGCCTCTGCCCCCGGCTCAGGTGCCTCTGACAACAGGTGACCACCTGCACACACAGGTACCCCCAGCCCAGCATCCAGCCACAGGGACAGTGTTCCTTTCCCTCCCAAAAAACGGTCCTGACTGGACCTCAAGGATCCCAGCACAGTTTCAGACACCCTTGGTCATCCCTGAACAGCCAGCCCCACCCTCAAACTGGCCTCTCTGGGAGCCCTACCAACCCCAGCCAGGGCCCAAGGAGCCCCCAGCCTCTGGCTTTCATTTCTACAGGATGAAGTCTCTCCTTCACTGAACTCAGTATCTGGGAGCGGGGATGTGGTGTCCCAAGTACTTTCACTGATGTTCTCACTTGTCCAAGGGGCACTTGGTCTCCCAGCACTGGACAGACAGATGTTCATATAAACAAAGTCACAGCCGAGTAGAGGGCAGGGAGTGTCCAGCAGTGTGGAGGCACAGGGCTCCCACCTAGTCACCAGGTGGTCAGGGAGGGCGTCTCTGAACAATGGGTAGGAGTTGACCAGTCTAAGAAGAGAGGGAGAAGCATCTGAGAAGGAAGAAACGTGATGTAGGCTGCCGGGGCTGGAAGATAAGGAAAAGGGGGCGGGGGGCGCAGAAGGAGATGAAACAAGACAGGTGGGGAGGGGCAGATCACATGGATCCTGCTGGCCATGTTAGTAAAGAATAGTTTTTCAGCACTTTCTGTGCCCATCCCCCACCCACGTGCAGAGATTCATCCCTGGTAGAAGCTGAAATGTCTGGGCACCCAGCCCCTGCCTTCCACCCACAACACATTTTCACCCTTCTCTGTCATCAGCAAGACATGGCCTACTCCTGTCTCTGGTTTCTTTCCTTCAGTTTTGGTCACAAACAGCCCTCCCTGCCCCAGCTCTAGCCACAGGGGGGCAGCAGTCTCCACCCTGGATATCCAGAACACTCCTGCCTGTGGCCATCCCTTAAGACGTCACTGTGGATTCCGCAGTCCGGAACCATCATGGCAACACAGCCTGCTGTGCCTTTCCAGAGGCCAGTGTTAGGGGGCTGGCATCCACCCGAGAAGGCCCTTCACCCTGTGCGCCTACAGCCCCTGGTTCCCAAGGTGACAGTCCCCAGGGAGGAGCCAGCAGCAAAGTCTTGTGTACAGGTGTGACAGCTGGAGGGATTGCAGAGGCACTGCTCAGCATTCATTGTTGGCCTTCAGAGGAGGAGTTCCCAAGGGAATCTGAAAAAGAGTAGTGAGATGGTGGAGGCAGGCGCAGAACGTGTGATGTCATGGGGGCCAAGGAAGCAGAGGGTTTCAAAAAGCAAGGCAGGGTCAGCAGAACCCGGGGCTCCCAAAAGGTCAAGGATTTAAGTTGTTTTGCCTGGGGGTTCATGAATTCATTTGCCTACCAGGCATGGTCTCTAGATAGAATGGTCTGCCAGATGTGTGGACAACTGCATTTTCAAATATTGTTGAATGCTGTTGCGGTTAATAAACTGAGAAATCATTTAAAAGCCTCTCTGGCTACTCAAAAAATTAAGCATAGAATTACCCTATTACGCAGTAATCTCGTTTCTGGGTGTATATGCAAGAGAATTGACAGCAGGGACCACACCCAGGTTCACAGCAGCATTATTCACAGTCGCCAAAAGGAAGCAATCCATTGTCCACCAAGGGAAGAATGGATAAACAAAATGTGGTCCAGGGGAATGTCAGCCTTCAAAAGAAGGGAAATTCTGACACACATTACGTCATGGATGGACCTTGAGGACATTATGCTCAGTGAAATAAGCCAGCCACAAAAAGATAAATATTCTTACAGTTCCACTCATATTAGGTAATTAAATTAGTTGGATTCATTGAGACAGAAAGTAGAATGGTGGTTGCCAGGGGAGACGGGGCACGGGGAGTTGTTCAATGTGCACAGAGTTCCAGGCATACGGCAAGCACAGTGATGTCACTTAATGCCGCTGAGCTATTTGTTTAAAAATGAAAAAAAAAATTTTTTTAAATGACTAAAATGTTCAGTTAACATAAAATGGTAAGTTTTGTTTACCAATTTTTAAAATAATTTTTTAAAAAAGCCTTTCTGAACTTAGGAGCCTCTTTTCATTTCTCAAAGAACAGCTCTTAAGAGAACAGTGAGGCCAGGATGAGAACCACTGAGAAAGTACATATATTTCTCTGCTGAGTTGGAGCATTTTTAAGGACAGTATAATCAGCTATATTTCTTGCCTTGATGAGGGGTAAATATTGAAAAGGAAGTGAAGAAATATTGCTGAAGATAATATTCATCTATGTAAAAAGCCTATATGTTTTGAGAAATAGGTTGGTAGTGAAGTATCTAGATATAATACTAACATACAGAAACCCCAGGTTTCCCGTATATCAGCATTAACCACCTAGAAAAGGGGAAAATCACATTCCACCACAGAAACACAAACTATAAACTAGAATTAGACGAGATAGTTATAGATAAAATTATAGATGAAATTATCAAGGTTTACTAAAGAAAAGGCATAAATAAACTGGAAAAGACATCATGTTAATGAATGAGGAGGCTCAGTATTGCAGTCATCATTCTTTCACAAATTAATGAATATAAATGCAATTTCAGTCAAAATCCCAACAGGAATTTTTACAGAACTTAGGTTGGCTTTAAAGTTTACATAGATAGTAAAGTGCAGGGAAAAAAAAAATTAAGGAGGCCTTATTCTGCCAAAATCAAAACATCTTATAAAGGTATAGTCACTAAAACAGCACAAAGGACTTGGAAGCAGAATATATAAAGAACTACTGTAACTCAGCAATAAAAAGACAAAGAACTCAGTTCAAAAACGGGTGATGAAGAATTTGAATGGACATCTCTCCAGAGAGGATCCACATATGGATATATATGGTACGTTCAGATACAGAATATGACTCAGCCATAAAAACGAGCTGTTGATACACACAGATGAACTTATGCCACGTGGCAGAAGCCAGGGGACAGCCCCTACTGGCCTGGCGGATGACGGATCCCAACCCCAGTCCAACAAGTGGAACCTAGAAAGCTAAAAACTGGATTCCCCAGAAGCCATGCAGGGGAGGGTCTGGGCATAACTTTGGTTCCACTAACCATGACTGAGTTGGAAGTGACACAGGTGAGGGCGAGGGCCAGGCTGGCTCCTGGCAGAAACCAGGTGGCTCTGGGGCCAGCAGTGGTGACCTCAGCTCTCTGCCTTGGCCGGTAGTTTCCTGACTCAGCGGCTTGGGGCACACGCAGTTTCCCCAGTCACAGCTGAGTCAGCTGCCATAGAGACGACAGAGCTTTCTGGACTGGCGGACTGAGGGTGGTGCCTGGAATGTGCCCTTCCAGCCCCACCAATGATTCTTCCCTCCAGGTTCTTTTGAGCCATGATTTACAAACCTTAAAATCACCTCTTGTAACAGTACAACAGTTTCAGAATAAATTCATACAGCATGAAACCACCACCACAGTCTAGTTCAGGGACACCTCCGTCACCTTCAGAAGTTCCCTTGTGCCTGTATGAAATCCATTCTGCTCCTACTCCCAGCCCCAGGGAACCACTCATCAGCATTCTGTCAGCATAGTTTTGCCTTTGCTAGAAATTTCACATAAATGGGATAATACAACATTGAGTCTTTCGTGTCTGGCTTCTTCCACTTAGCATCAGTTCATCCGCATGTATCCATAGTTCATTCATAGTATCATGTTATTTGGATGTACCAACCAATTCATCAGCTGATGGACATTTGGACTTTTCCTGAGCATTTGGTGATTATAAATCACGGTGCTATGAACATTCACGTAAAAGTTTTTGTTTAGGAATGTTTTCCTTTCTCTCAGGCATGTATATAGATATACCTAGGCGTTGATCTCCTGAGTCACATAGTAACTCCATGTTAGACATTTTAAAAACTTCTAAGCTGCTTTTGAAAGTAGCTGTACAGTGTTACACTCCCACGGGTGATGTCTCCACACCCCCAGCCACACTCGATAGTCTCAGGTTTTTTGTGTTAGCTGTCCTGGTGGGTGTGATGCGGTATCTCGTGATTTTACTCTGCATTTCCCTGATGGCTAAAGATGTTGAGCATCTCTCCGTGTGCTTGTTGGCCATTTGCATATCTTTAGAGAAATGTTCATTCAAATCCTTTGCTCATCTGTAAGTTGAATCATTTGTCTTTTTATTGTCGAATGGTAAGAGTTCGTTGTACTTTTTGACTATAAGTCCTTTAGCACATAGATGATTCTTAAATATTTTTGTCTACATTTTCAAAGTTGACACTTGCTTGATAATATCTTTTGAAGGTCAAGAATTTTGAATCTTGATGAAGTTCAGTGTTGTCATTTCTTTCATTTGTAGTTTGTCCTTTGGTGTCACGTCTAAGAAAACTTTACCTGGTCCAAGGGCACAGAAATTTCCTCCTATGTTTTTCTTTCCCCCAGCAATTTTATAGTTTTGGCTTTTACATTTTAGGTGTCTGATACATTTTGAGTTAATTTTTGTATATGATGTGAAGTAAAGTTCTAAGTTCTCTAAGTTATTTAATTTGTTTGCATATATCTAGCATTATTTGTTGAAAAGCTGTCTTTTTTGCATTGAACTGCCTTGGCAACATTTTTTAAAAATTGAAGTATAGTTGATTTATAATGTTGTGTTAGTTTCTGGTGTACAGCAAAGTGTTTCAGTTTTGTATATGTGTGTGTGTGTGTGTGTGTAAATACATATATTCTTTTTCAGATTCTTTTCCATTATAGTTTATTACAGGATATTGAATATAGTTCTACATTCTATACAATAAATCCGTGTTGTTTACCTGTGTTGTATGTGGTAGGGTGCATCTGTAAATCCCATACTCCCAGTTTATCCCTCCCCCACACCTTCCCCTTTGGTACCCATAAGTTTGGTTTCTGTGTCTGTGAGTCAGTTTCTGTTTTGTAAATAAATTCATGTGTATCATATTTTTATATTCAACATATAAGTGATATCATTTGACATTTATCTTTGTCTGTCTGTCTTACTTCACTTAGTATGGTAATCTCTGGGTCCATCCATGTTGCTGCCAATGGCATTATTTCATTCCTTTTTATGGCTGAGTAGTATTCCTCTATCAATCTATCTCTCTATCTCTCTATCTATCTATCTATCTACCACATTTTCTTTATCTGGTCATCTGTAGATGGACACTTAGGTTGCCTTCATGTCTTGGCCATTGTAAATAGTGCTGCTACGAACATTGGGGTGCATGTATCTTTTTGAGTTAGAGTTTTCTCGGGAGATATGACCTTGGCAACTTTTATCAAAAAATCAGTTGACCATAAACATGAGTTTTCATTTCTGGACTCTTTGTTTTGTTTTATTGATTAATGTGTCTGTCTTTACACCAGTGCCTCACTGTCTTGATCACAAAGCTTTATTCGTTCAATTGAAAGTCTTCCATCTCTGTTCTTTAATTAAAGGCAGGGATCTGGTAGACTGAGGGGCAGGAAGAGTAGGTCATTATGGGAGACTCTGGAATTACAGGGACTTTTGAGGAGACAGGCTGTTTATGAGAGCGGGTAAGAGTGGGGACTGAAAAAATGACAGGCCCTGAGTTCAAGCTCTCACCTCAGAGCATGTTCAGGGAATCTGTTTCCGTGGCTGCCTTCAGGGACCTCTTCCCTCTTCCAGCTGCAGGCTGCTGAATTGTCATGTGGAGTGAATTCACAGCTTTGCCAGGTCTTTGTGTGAAAGTTTCGGCATTATGTGAGACAAGAGGCACCTTGAGAACTGGAATGGTATGATCTGGGAGAACATGGGTGACTTCAGTGTCCTGGACTCAGCCATCCCTACTCAGCCTCCCTCCAGCAAAAGCAACCTGTCCTGCCATCAAATGAGCTGTTTACCTTGCAAATCGGGGCCAGTTTTCCTCTCTCACCCTCTCCCCCTACCCCCTGCTTCCACACCTAAAGTGGAATCAAGTCTCAGGTGCTCCGGGAGGCCACTTGCAAAGTCAGACCTTGGAGACTTGCGAATGACTTACAAGATTTGGCTAATGTTTACTGGGCAGAAAACCTGGGGATGGTATATGGGATTGGATTCTGAAGGTGGTTATCTTCATTCTTTTTTTCTTTTTTCTCTTCTGTGGCATTGATTTACACTAGTCTGTCTTCTGGCTTACTGGCCTGTTCTTCTGCCTCACTCAGTCTACTATTGGTTCTTCCTAGTTTATTTTTCATCTCAGTTACTGTATTCTTCATTCTGTTTGGTTCTTTATATTTTCTAACTCTTCGTAAACTAACTCTTGGTCTGTGCATCCATTCTCCTCCCACGTCCTCTGACCATCTTTATGATCATCACTTGGAACTCTTTCTCAGGAAGATTGCCTTCTCCACATCACTTTGTTCTTCCTTGGGGATTTTATCTTGTTTCTTTGTCTGGAACGTATTTCTCTGCCACTTCATTTTGTCTAAATTTCTATTTGTATTTTTATGTATGTGGTGGGTTAGTTACGTTTCTTGACCTTGGAGAAGTGGCCCTCTGTAGGTGACGTCCTCTGTGTCCCAGCAGTGCACTCCTCTCTTGTCAGCCAATGGCCAGGGCTGGCTGGTCCCAGGGTCAAGTCTAGCCTGTGTTTGTGGACTCGTTCCACGGACTGTGGCTCGTAGTCTTCTTGCTTCTGGTGTCTGAGGCTAGTCGTGAGGCTGGTCTAGAGGCTTGTTTGTGCTTCCTGGTGGGAGGGGTTGGTTCCCCCCCAGCGGTGGGTGGAGCTGGATCCTGCCCCTCTGGTGGGCAGGGCTGTGCCTGGGGGCGTGTCTGGAGGTGGCTGTGGGCTCAGGAAGTCTTCAGGTGGCTTGTCTGCTGGTGGGTGAGGCTCTGTTCCCACCTAGTTAGTTGTTTGGCCTGAGGCATCCCAGCACTGGAACCTACAGACTGTTGAGTGGGGCCAGGTCCAGGTGCCAGCGACCCCAGCAAGATGTCAGCCTCGAGAGTTCCTGCCCGTGCATGAATGTTGACAAGTGTAATATCTTTTTCTTGTACTGATCCCTTTATGATCGTATGCTGTTCTTCTTGTCATTCTCCATGGACTTTATTTTACAGTCTGTTTTGTCTGGTTTCAGTGTTGCTGCCCCCGCTTTCTTCTTGTTCCCCACTTGCATGAAATGTTTTTCCCGTCCCCTCGCTTTCAGTCCGTGCTGTCTTCCGCCCTTCAGTGAGCCTCTTACAGGTAGCGTGTTGTAGGTTCTGGTTTTTGAATGCAGTCTGCCGCTCTGTATCTTTTGATCAGAGCATGTCGTTCATTGACATTTGAAGTAGTCATTGATAGGGGTTTACTTACTTCCATTTTAAGCCTTGCTTTCCAGTTGTTTTTGTAGTTCTTCGTTTCTTTTTTTTTTTCTCTCCTTTTGTGGTTTGATAGTGTTCTTTTGTAGTTTGCTGGGGTTCCTTTTTCTGTGTGAGTCTGTTGTATGTTTTGATTTGTGATTACCCTGGATTTCAAGTATGTTGACTCAAAACTATATCTTCTTGCTTTAAACTGATAGTCATTCAAGTTCAAACATATTCTAAAAGATGTACATTTTTATACTCCCCATACACACATTTTGTGATTTTGATGTCCTGTTTTACATCTTCATGCTTATCCTTCTGCTGTTAATTGTAGTTATAATTGTATAATTATATAATTTATTATTTTTAATCGATTACTGGCTTATTTAGTGATCTTCAACCCTCTTACATATTTGCCTTTCCAATTATCATTCTCTTTCCTATAGATTCTTGCTTCTCTTCTATTTAGAGAAGACCTTTCAGTATTTTTTTAATGTTAGGTTTAGTATTGCTGAATTCTTTTAGTTTGCTTGGCTGGGAAGTCCTTTATCTCTCCTTCTACTCTAAGTGATAATCTTGTTGGGCACCTTATCCTATGTTGCAGGTTTGCCTCTTTCAGGACCTGGAATATATCATGCACTCCCTTCTGGCCTGCAGAGTTTCTGTAGAGAATTCAATGATAGCCCTCCAGGGGTTCTCTTGTAACTGGCAGTTTGTTTTTCTCTTGTTACCTGTACAATCTTCTCTTTATATTTAACTTTTGCTGTTTTAATTATGACAGTTTTCAGTATGAGTCTATTTGGGTGCATCTTGTTTGGGACCCTCTGTGCTTCCTGTACCTGGATATGTGTTTCCTTGTTTAGGTTTGGGAAGTTTTCAGCCACAATTTCTTCTAATACTTTTCGAATCCCTTCTCTCTCTCTTCTGCTTCTGGAACCCCCATTATGTGCAGGTTGGCACGCTTTAAATTATCCCGTAGATCTCTTATGTTGCTTTTTTTTCCTTTTTTTTTTTAATTTGTCTTTCGTCTGCTCTTCTGAGTGGGTGGGTGATTTCCATTTTGTATATTCCAGGTCACTTATTTGTTCTTCTGTGTCATTCAGTCTGCTGTTAATTGCTTCTAGATTGGCTTTTAATCTCAGCAGTTAAATTGTCTAATTTTGATTGGTTCATCTTTATAGTTTCTGCTTCCTCGTTACAGTGATCTGTATTCCTGTCACTGGCCTTTCTTCATTCTGGTAGCATTTTTATTACCTCTTTTTTGAGCTCAGGGTCTAGTGCACTGCTGAGGTCTGTTTCACTATTTGTTTTTTCAGGATATTTCTCTTGTTCTTTTAACTGGGAGTACTTCCCCTGCTTTTTTATTCTACTTAGCTTTCTCTGTCTCTATGAATTTAAGAGAAACAGTTATCTACTGTGATCTTGAAGGGGTGTTTTTATGTGGGAGTGTCCCTGGGTAGACCTGTGAGTTCAGTATTTTTGGAGTGAGGGCTACGTTTGGTATGGATGCTAGCAGCGTCTTTCCTCAGGGTGTGTGGGCTGTTATCCCCTTCATGGGGGATGTCCAGAGCCTGTGCTGGGTGTTTGTCAGGGCCTCTTCTTTCTCCATGGCTGTCACCCACCTGTCAGGGTGGGGTCTGCTCCCTGGCTGTTGGACTAGAAGCCCTGAGGGTCAGGTTCGATCAGGCTTTATTGCCCTGAATGTACACCCTGCCCCAGAGGAGGTGACCACTGAAGCAGGTGAGGCCCGTGTGGTCACCGTGAACCTATGTGCTGCCCGTGCAGGTGCCTGCAGTTCCACCCAGAAGCAGCCTACAGTTGTGTCCCTTTCTCTGTTGTGTTCGTCCCTGACCTAGTGCTAGGCTGTGATGTGGAGTAGGCTGGGACTAGGGGCCGCGGTGCTGTCCGCCCCAGATGCGGCTCCCAGCTGCGTGCAGGGCGGGCGGGCGGGCTGGGGCTCTCCCGGGAAGTGTGCTCCTGCCCGGGGCGTGTCCGCCTGAGACTCAGCGCCCAGCTGCCGTGCGTCTCCGTGGCGCCATTCGATGCTGACAGTAGGCTCCGCGGTTCCCCCCACACCCCAGGCTTTCGGGCTGTCTCTGCACGGCTGGGTCAAGTCCCTCCCAGGGCCTGTCTGTCTGAGACTCAGCACTTAGCCACTGCGTGCTCCCGTGGCCCAGTGCGTGTACTGAGCGCATCACACCCCAGACACCCATTCTGTCTCTGCGCAGCTAGACCGGTCTCTGCCCTGATCTCACACCAGGCTGCAGTGTGGACCTGGGGGGGCTGGGCATCCGCCCCTTTGGATTAGAAGTTGCAGGGGGGCAGCCACCAGAGCTGGTCTCTCTCCGCCCTGATTATTAGCAAGCTGCAGTGTGTACTTTTCATGAGTAGGGTCCAGGCTTCTCCAGCCCCTGTCTGTCCCAGCGGGCTTCCCTGCAGGTATGGGACTCCCTAGGGCGAGTCTGCCCGGATGGACCTTCGCTGCCTTACAGATCCCTCAAGGGTCCTGATGCCTTTTTTTCCCATCCTACCTGGGTACGTGGAGATCTTGCAGCATTGGTTGTAGGAGAGATCTGCCACTTGCCAGTCAATTTCCTGTGAGAATTGTTCCACGCTGAGATGTATTTTTGATGTGTTCGTGGGTGGAGGTGATCTCCACATGCTCCTACTCCACGCTTGTTCCCCTCTCCCTGTCAACGTTTTTATCCACTGATCAGTGTGTACCTTGTGTTCTGTGTGTTTCTGTTCAGGGACACCTTATTCAGTGTATGTTGATGATTCTTTAGTGGTGAACTCATGGCCAACAGCATATAATTCATGCCTCAAGGGAGGCACGTCGCAGCCTTGTTGCACTCATGAGTGTTAGTCAGCACTTCAGCACTGTACTTGAGGGCCGTTTCAACAGCAAAATCACCAACAAAAATGCGAAAAACACAGCACTAAATAGACCCCCAGGGAGACACGCGATCACAGTCTGCACTGAAGCCAGAAGGCAGAGCAGCAGCTCGTTGGACATCCAGCTGGGAACGTGCACGATGGCGATTAAAAATTTCACTGTTCCGTGCATTTCCAGAGATGGCTACAAAACTGCCAGAAGCATATTTGGGCGGTTACAATTGATTTTTGTGAGCAGACAAACTTGTAAAGATGGAATCTGCAAATAAAGAGGATTGACTATACTTGCATATAAAGAACTTACCAAGTAGATGAGGAGAGCCACCAAGTAACGGCTTTAGCCTTATCTGCATCAAGTCCTTTTTGCAAGGAGAATGTCTCCATACATTTCTGATCTATTTATAATTTTATTGTATTTTTTTTATTGAAGTACTGTCGATTTATGATGTGGTGTTAATTTCTGGTGTATATAATTTTACATTTTAAAAAGGCAGTTAAAGGAAAAGGGGTCCGTCTGGCTGTCTAGAACCTTTGGGGACACTGGAAGTTTGCTTCCTCTTGTCCTGATGGGCTGTCCCCCTCTGCGCTAGGAGATGTCCCCCTACCCTGGCTCCCCCCAAGCTATATTCTTTCAGGGATGTACACTGGATATGCCCTGTCAGCTTTGATCTGTCTTTGCATGGACTGTCGGACAAGAAACTTCTATCATCTTGCAAACTTCTGCTGTTTCAGACCCTGTGACAATAGCAAACTCATCTTTCCCAAAAGACAGAGGCCATTGAGAACCCTAGCTCTCAGCCAGGACTGACATGGCGCTTCGATGAAAACCGTGAACACGTGTGGGGGCCGAGAGGCATCAGACACTGCTCCCCATTTGTCATCTCGATGCACCTTCACAGCCACCCTGTGAGATGGGGGTCTACTTTTACAGATAAAACCCACCCCACCCCCCAAATCAGAAGGTTGAACCCACACGGACAGTCAGAATTTGAACCCAGAACTGATCTCAGAGTCTGAGCTTCTCAACAAAGGCCAAGATGTTTGCATCTGGCCAAAAACCAGGGCATGGAATGCTGAAGCGCTTTATTGTTGGAACTTATTGGACAGCTTTCCAGGTTGCTTCCAGGAAGGCGAGTGGGTTTGGGGGCCCAGTTCTTCTTCAGACCTGTGGATGCTTTTCTTCTCTGATGTCTCAGTCAACCCTCTGGGGAGGAAAAACATCTGGTTGGAACCTATAAGGTCAGATCTTCTAAACAGGCAGTTCTTCAGACACCTCCCTGTGAGCTTCCCCGGGATCACACCCTGATGCTTCATAGTAACTCAAAGATCTGTGACTGGCCTGTTGCTGCTGAAGGCGGGGCAGGTCAGGAAGGGCGTGCCTCTTCCTCAGGGGGACGAGGAGGAGTGACCCGAGGGAATCTGGCTTCTCAGAAATAAGGGAGACTCCAGTCCCCACCCAGAGCAGCAGATCACATCGCGATGGCATCTTCCTGTTGGAGGCTGGAGAGCAGAAAAAGGCAGGTTATCACCTGGGAATCCTTGATGCATGTGTGTTCATTCCCTGGGTCCCCACAAGTCACTGTAAAATGGAAATATTCCTGAATGAACAGATCCACTTAGAAATTACAAAAGAAATGGAATCCCTCCCTGATGAACTTTATTTTTGTTTGTTTATTTTTTGGGGGAGGGGTAATTAGGTTTACATATATATATATATATATATATATTTTTTTTTTTTTTTTAAATGGATGTACTGGGAATTGAACCCAGGACCTCATGCATGATAAGCACACACTCCACCACTGAGCCATCGCCCCCTCCCGTGAACTTTAGAGTGTGGTGCCTTCCAGGAGAACTGTCACATGAGCCACCTGTGTAACCACACAAAAAAGGACCTGGTAAAATTGAGCTAGGTACTATATTTACTGTAACCCAGTATGTCCAAAATAGCGTCATTCCAACATTCATTCGATATTTTTAAATATTAATGAGATAATTTACTTTATCTCTTACCCCAGTGTGTGTACACGCACATCACACCTCAACCCAGCTGGGCCACATCGTGGCCAGTGGCTGCTGTAGTGGACAGCACAGGTACGGAGGGCCCGTCTGCCCCCCAGCACCAGTGTGGGGTGGTCTCTTACCCAGCTGCAAAGTGAAACTGGGAGTCTTGCAAAAGATGCAGAATAATGAATGTGGTGTGTTTAACTGCTGGGCTCACCCACGAGACTTGGACAAATGAAGGTGCTGAGGAGTTAAATCAGTTAATGATGAAGAACAGAAAACGAGTATGGTGGTGTTCTGGGCTGAATTATGCCCCCCTCGCAAATTCATATGTTGATGTCCTGACACCCAGGACCTTAGCATGTGAGTGTATTTGGAGATGGGGTCGTTAGAGAGGTGATGAGGTTGAAAGCAGGTCATTACGGTGAGCCCTAATCCAATACAACAGGTGTCCCTGGAAGAAGGGGAAATTCAGACCCAGAAGCACAGGGAGAAGGCAGCCGTCTGCAGGCCAAGGAGGGGCTTCAGAAACACCCTGATCTTGGTGTCTTCCAGCCTCCAGAGCCTTGAGAAAATAAATTCCTGTTGTTTAAGCCGCGTGCTCTGTGGTACTTTGTTCTGTGGCAGTCCTGGTAAACTGACACAGGTGTGTTGGCTTGGGGCATCTGAAGGGGATGACTGGATCATGAGAGGGTTACAGGTGGCCCTTGAGACAACTGAAGATGTTTTCTGCTCTCTGCCTGCGCCGTACTTCTAGCTGGCTTCCCACAATCCTATCAGTGACTCCTGGCATCACGTGGGCTCTCTGTGACCCAGATTTTGGGGGAAGCACAAGGAGGGGTGGAAGGAGCTCAGGCTTCCATCCGTCACCCCCTGGGATGGGCTGACACACCTCATTCCTTGGTTCCCAGCAGGTGGATCTTCCCCCACCAAAGTTTCTGACTGAAGGCCTTCGCCAAATAAGCCGCAAGGAAACATTTGGGCATTTGGCAAAAAAACAGAAACAGCAGCTCTGGTCCTAGGTGGGAAGATTGCCCTGCTCCCTCTATGAGATGAGTGAAAACGCAGCCAGCAGTGTTGGTAGCCAGCCAGGAAGCAGTCCGCGTGCCCTGCCAGCCCTGGCAGAATGCGAGTGGAGGGCAGACACTATCCAGAACCCACAGCAGCCGAACGCGTGTGCACGTGACCTCGCAGACCCGCCTGCCACTCGGGGGGCCCCCTCTGCTGGACCCGTTTGAGGCACAGCCCAGCAAAGCCAGTCTTACCATCGGGGCAGCCCGGAGCAGCTTTGCCAAAGAAGTCAGTGGTAGAGGTTTTCGATCTGCCTTTTATATTTCTGGATTATAAAATGTCTTTTCATCTTTGTCGTGGGACCTGTCAGAAGAGGAGAGACCAGTTCAGTCGAGGGGAAGAAATAAGAGTCCACAAGCCCTGCCTGTGACCGGGCAGCAGGGCCTCGTGGCTGGGGCTGGGCTGTGGCCGGCTTTGCCGTCGACCTCCGGGATGCACCGCCTTCGCCATCAGTGGGGCTGACAGAGCCCCACTTTGTGCTTGGGCTGTGGGGAGGATTCCGAGCCGGGAGGTGGAGGGCATGCCGAAGTCTCCCTGCTGAGGACCATGTACCCAACGAGGGGGGCCCCTACCCCCCGATTTAATAGGTGAGGCTCAGAGAGGGCCAGTCGCTCTGAAGTCACCCAGCAAGTCCACGGCGGGGTGAACACGTGACCTCGGGAGTCGTTCCCCAGGCTCCGGTTACCAGGGGGTTTGGGCTTCCCTCAAGGTGTCCTGGACCACCCCGCGAGGATGGCGTTTACAACTTGGAGATAAAAAGATTGAGGCACGTGTGTGTGTGTGGTCTGGGGGACCCGGGCATTAGTCAGCTGGAGGTGGCATCCCCTCCTGCTCCATGGCTGGTCCCCTCTGACTCCCAGAAGAAGACACATCTCCTCAGAGCCCACATGCCACTAGACACTAACAAGGAACCGGCTTCCAAGGGCCAAGGCCACTGGCTCCCAGGCCACTCACCTAGCTCTCCTCCACCGATGGAAAAATCCTTCTCCAGGATGACCCACTTCTGAATCTTTTGTGCGTTGGAGATGGCTTGCTGATTCACAGCGTTTATGCCTTTCTGGATGGCCATGTAGACCAGGGGGTCTTGCAGCTCCACGATCTCGGTCACGGTGCTTGCCTGGCTGCCCACGTCCCGGCAGAACTTGATGGCCTCCCAGGTCAGGTTGTCCAGCGGCTCCCCGCTTGTCTTGTCGACCTCACACTGCTCCAAGACACCCCGTCACGACACCCAGCATCCCCACCCACTGCCCGGCCAGTTCTGAGGACCAGGCAGCGGGCCCTCGCCCCTGCCCAGACACCCACATCACCTTCAGCGTCAGCAGGACGCTCAGGAACTTGGCCTTGTCTCCCACCAGCATGGCGTTACTGATGATGGGGAGCTTCTCCTTAACGAGGTTCTCGATGGGGATGGGGGCCACGTTCTCGCCGCCGGCAGTGATGATAATTTCTGGAATAAAGCGCAGCTGGTGGTGGGCTCAACCAAGGCAGTACCAAAGCCCTGCCCCTCTGAGGGTCACAGAGGGGCACAAGCAACCACTCACCTAGAAAACTCCGGAAGCAGAGGAGGGCCCCTGCCCATGGCCAGGACTCTCACTGTGTCCTGCTCCAAGCCTCAGAGCCAAAGTCACTCTGCCCCTGCTCCTCCAGTTGCTTCAAATTTCCATCAAGAATTCCACTTGGACAGGGTCTTATTAACTCACTGCCCATTTCTTGGTCCCCCATTCCCTGTTCCAGACTCTCCAGTGTGTCTTGCTTGGAGGATCGTCAGATGCTTCTGACCATGCCCTGCCTCTCTGTCTCCTGCTGTTTCCTTCATTTGACGATCCCCGGAGAACCTCTGTCCAGCCTTACCCTGGGAGCGCCTGTAGCACTCCTCATTTTGGCAAGCTCCAAACGAAGTGTGTTACTTTTTCCCCCTGCCTCTAAAATTCTCCCAGAGCTCCTCCTCCTGCCCCAGATACATTCTTTACTTGTTCTTTCCTCCCAGGATGTTTGCTGCCTCCTGTCCCACCACTCGGACGCTCTCCATCTCCTCCCACGATCTCGCAGTCGCCCTTACTGAGGTCGTTGTAGCACTAGTGATAATCGATATGATCATGTGATGGACATCTCTGGCATTTTTCTGCCCAGGAGGTTGACTCCTCCGCAGGGTTTATTTAGGGACCCACTGCCCATATTTATGTGGTTTGGGTGGGGTGGACTGCAGGACTGAGCATGGGACCAGGTCTGACCAGTCAGCATCTTCCATCCTCTACAGTGATTCCTTCTGAGTCGGGGTACTGACCCCAGAAGATCCAGTGAGAATTAGGCCAAAAACTTGCTGAAACTCTTGGGAATAATACTTTTTTTGTCCCCTGGGGGTCAGGATGAGACTAGACAGTTGGCAGCCAACTTGTCACCAAATTAGAAAAGCCTCTTCAAGGATGGCATCAACCCAGAGGCCAGCTTGGTAACAGAAGAACACAGAGATTCCTTGTGATGTCATTTGGGCACCTGGATCCAGCCATGCCTGAGACAAGACCTTTTGGACTTTTCTGATTTTGAGCCAATAGCTTCCCTTTTTAACTCAAACCTGTTTTAAGAAGGGGTTTCTGTTGCTTATCATGGAAATGATGCTGACATTACTATACATGGGAATAATGTAGCTACTGCCTACATCAGGCTCCGTGCCCAGTGCTCTACATTACAGGTTGGCAGACTGCAGCCTTCTGTAGGGCTAAATCTAGCCTTCTGCCTGCCTTTTTTTTTTTTTTTTTTTTTTGGTATGGCCGGGGCTAAAAATGGTTTTTCCATTTTTAAATGGTCAGAAGGAAATCCAAAGAAGAATACTGTTTGTGACACATGAAAATCATATGAAATTTGTACGGGCACGCGGCCAGGTCCATTGGTGGGCATACTGTCCAGGCTGCTTTTGTACTGCGGTAGCTGAGTGGAGCAGCTAAGACAGAGACCCATGTCCTCCAAATCCAAAAACATGGTTATGACTGGGCCTTTTATGGGAAAAGTCGGCTGATCCCTGTTCTGCATAATTTCATTTACTCCTCATTTAATCACTATAGCTCTGTAGCAGTTATTATCCCTGAATTACAGGGGAGGGAACAGAGGTTTCAGGGCAGTGTTGGGCATCTTTCCCAGGTCCATCCTGCCGAGAGTCAAGTGCTGGGCCCAGGGACAGAGCTGGAGGTGGAGTGTGGACTGGGCTGTCTTTGTACGTCTGTGCAAGGTCTCCCATGGAAGGTGGAGGCTGGGAGCCTTAAAGGTTCAGGGTGGGCCTGCTTACAGGAGGCCCTCGCAGAGCCAAGCCCCAGTACCTTTGATGCGGCCTGTAATGTAGAGGAAACCCTTGTTGTCCACGCGGCCCAAGTCCCCGGAGTGTAGCCAGCCCTCCTTGTCGATGGCCTCTGTGGTCGCGTCCTCGCTTCCCAGGTAGCCCATGAAGACGTGCCGGCCCCAGAGGCAGACTTCCCCAATGCCTTCCTTGTTCTGCTGGTACAGCATGTTCTTACACCCAGTCATGACTTTGCCGGAACTGCCAGGGGAGGGGAAGGAGGCACTGAGGCTCGGAGAGACGAGGTCACCCACCCAAGTCAGCCTGGGTCTGCGGCCCGGGCACCTAACACCCTGCTCAGCTGGCCTGGGTGGGTCTGCTTTCTCACCCTCTCCTGGACCCGGTGGGCACAAGGGGGTGTTTGCCGAATGAAGGAGGGAGGGCCTGTTCAATCAAGTGAGGCAAAGTCTCGATCACTGGGAAACCCAGCTGAGTTGTAGATTGCTCTTATCTTCACATAAACGGGAGAAGGACAGAGTACTCCTGGCTTAAAAACAGCAGCAGAACCCCCTCATCTTTCAGAAAGCAGATATGTCATCCTGTACCCTGTGACCAGCTGAATTAAGTAAAACAACCAACCAGAATCTCTCTAGAGGTTAAAGTTCCTTCCACAGGACGGAACAGCGCAACCCAAGATCTGGCTTTAAAATTGCTTCTGCTAGAGAGAACGCTTAGGAGGCTGGCAGAAAAGGAAGTATTTTCTTACTGCCTTGCTGAGATCTCTTTTACTGGCAGTGAGAAGGGTCAGTGGTTTTAGGGTTAAGTGTGGGGATTCTCTTAGCAGGAAAAAAGAAGGCAGGCCTGAGAAGTTTAAAATTTACTAAGAGCCTCCTTACAACAAAGAGCTTTTCAAGGAATGTAGAAAAACTCAGAATCTATGAAAGTTTGACATATTCAACCAGGTAAAGATAAAAAAAAATCTGGACAGCAAAGAACTCCTTAACTAAAACCAAAATACCAATGACAAACCTAGGGGTGAAATATCTGCCACTTATAGCAAAGACAATGAGGGCTGAGTTTCCTAAGACATAAAGAGTGCCAACAAACCAATAATAAAAGGACTGAGAGTCCAGTGTTTAACTTGGGCAGATGACATGGCCATAGTTCAGAGAACATTAAATAAAAATGGCCTTTATATTAGGAAACAATTTTTTCAGCTTCACTCATGATACAAGGAATATCAATGAAAGTGACGTTGAGATACCATTTTTTACTAATTGATTTAGCAAAATATTTGGTGCATATACAAAGCATTCACTTTAGCATCAGCCACAGTGACGGTTGGTTGGGGGAAAAGTCCTAAGTATCCACAAGTAAGAGGCCTAGTTAAATAAAATCGTAGTACATCCATCTAGTGGAATACAGCGCGGCTGTTTAAAATGAGGCAGCACTGCATTGTTACGCAACATTCCCTACAAGATACGAATCCCTTAGTAACTAAATCCATTTGGTTCCTGAGCTTGGATAGCGTGAGTTAGGACTGAGTGGAATTTTGTGTTACTAATCCAGATAGTCAAGGTTACCATGCTATTTGAGTGCGTTTGGTTCTTGAGCTCCAGACAGCAAGCAATAGTTCAGAAAGGGAGAGTTCGTGTCCATTTTTATGTGGAAAATGTTTCCATGTGGGATAGAAGTACGTGTGTGTGTAAAGCGATGCTCCGCTTAGGCCAGGCTAACTCAAAAGAGCATGCTGTGGTTGCTGTGCCCCTGGGAGGGCGTCGTGGGTTGAACTGTGTCTGCTCCTCCCGTTCCCCACCCCCCACCCAGTTCCTGTGTTGAAGTCCTAATCCCCAGTACCTCAGAATGTAACCTTATTGGAAATAGAGTTGTTGTGGGAGGTCACACCAGAATAGGGTGGCCCCAAATCCAGTATGACTGGTGTCCTTATAAAAGAGGACATTTGGACTCTGACACACATGGGGAGAAGGCCACATGACAATGAAGGCAGTTAACTAGGACGATGCTTCTGCTAGCCAAGGCATGCCAGAGCTTGCCAGCACACCACCAGAAGCTGGGAGAGAGGCTTGGAATAGATTCTCCCTGACAGGTTTCAGAAAGAACCAGCCCTGCCAACACCTTGATCTCGGACTTCTAGTCTCTGTTGTGGGAGTTGGTGGAACTTCCATACAGCAGCCCTAGCAAGCTCACAGGAAGTGAACTGGAGCTGTGGGGTGGGAGGGAGGGCACCTTTCACTCTTAGCATTTCATACCTTCTGATCTGTATATTTTTGACATATGCATGTATTCCTTGTTGGGAAAAAGATAATTGAAGATAGAGGCTGAAATGTGTACTTTTCCTCCAGGATTGGGACAGTGTCTCTTCTCTTTAACGAAGGACCACTCTTTGGTTCTGGAAAAACTCCAGTGGGCATTTGGGTTCTGCAGAAAACACCCAGATAAGGTTATGGAGCGGAGGGGGAGAGACTGATGTGCAGAGTAAAAATAAGGGGCAGGAGGTGGTTTTGCCGGACTAGGAAGACTGAGCCCCGTTTTTGCTAAGTTCAGAGGCAGCCGGAACCTGGCCAAGCAGGAGGGGAGAGTGAGACTTGTGGTGTGGCCGCAGGGCGGGGTCAGGGAGGGACACAACCAGAAGGTCCTGGGAGGAAACACGGCTCTCAGACTCAGAGTGGACCTGCCTTTGGTAGTCTTACTGTGTCAGTGTCACGGGGCGCAGTCCTGCAGCCTGAGGTGAGCCGAGCTTGGAAGAAAGCCAGAAAGGGCCTGAGGATGCTTTTGAGATAAAGCATCATGGAGATGAAGGGTCCTGCAGCCTCAGGAGGCGAGCTTGGGGTGGGCAGTCTGGAGACAGAGCCCGCAAGTGACAAATAGGGGAGAGTCCACAGAACATTCTGAGAGCCCTTCCCCTTGTCCATGGGCTCTGGGACAAACTGGGGCTTCCCACGGCCATGAAGATTGGGGCCTTGGAGGCTGGAGAACAGGGGTCATTCTGGAGACACCAAGTCAGGATTCGTCTTAGCCCAGAGGCCCACCGCCCGCCCCGCCCGCCGTCTTCATCCCTTTGACCCGGTGTTGCTGGAGGAGCGGGAATCCGCCCGGGAGGCAGGTACCTGAGAATCCTGTAGTTCTCCGGGGTGGACATGGAATGGGGCCCCGTGCTTTCGCTCAAGCCATACACCTCGCCTATCGGTATGTCCAGGCTCAGAAAGAACTCCGATGTCTCTTGGTTGAGGGGCGCGGCCCCACTGATAAAAATGTGGCAGTGATCCAGGCCCAGGCTGCTCTTGACTTTGCTGAACACAAGGGCCTTGGCCATGCGGTAGCTCATGGGCGTGTCATGAGCCCTGTGAACACGAATGCCAGGGAGCGCTCTGCAGCCATGGAGAGCTGGGGAAGGCTGAGCGCACCCCAGTGCCCCCCACGCCTGGCCCCACTGGATCCATCTCTTACCCCAGCATCCTTTTTGTGTTGATCTTTAAACCAACATTTCTTGCCCATGAAAACACCTTTTTCCTCAAGCTTGAAGATTTGGAAGCAGCTTCCTTTATCTTCTCATGCATCTTCTCCCAAATTCGGGGCACCCCCATGAAGGCAGTAGGCTTTACCTCCTGCAGAGTGTTGACCAAGGTGCCCTGCAGGGGACAGAGCTGGGTTAGCCACACCTGCACCGCAGATGTCCCTCTCTTCTCAGCCACTTCAGCTCATCCCAGGAGAACCTTCTCTTGGTTGATTAGACCAGGTCCAGGCTCCCTTATCTCAAACCTTTGGGGCCAGGTGTATTTTGGAATTTAGAGTTATCTGGCCTTCAGAAAGGTAACATGGTGCATATTTCATGTGTTGCATGAATCCCACAGTGGTGTCTGGGCAAGCTGGCTGACATCCATCATGTTAATATTTCTGCAGAGACGCAGATTCCCAATTAAGTGGGATAAAATGAAGACTACAGACAGCTCCACATCAGTCATGGTGAGATTTAACTGACAAAAGCATTTGGTTGGGGAGTTTTCTGCAGTTGGGAATACTGACTTTAAACAAACAAAGAAAACTACACACGCATACACATTCTGCCTTCAGTACCATTCACATCTTACTCTTAGATTGTTCGGTGTACAGTCTGCACAGCCATACATGGGTACTGTGACTTGGATGAAGACGAACACTAAAATAAAGCGGTCAGTGGTTTCAGATGCTGCTAACTGGGAGCACGAGGTGAGGCTAGAGAAGGAGCCCTAGGCCTGGGGCTTGACAGAACCAGCCACCCATCCACGTGGCCCTTAACCTTAATACCTTGAGTGCGTCTGGTTGAGCAAAGTAGATGGAAGCCCCGACTTTCATGGGTATCCAGACGTCCATCATCTGAGCTGCAATGTGGCTGAGCGGAAGGTAGCTGACCACCACCTCCTGCTTTTTGGGAGCTAAAGACAGGTTGCACTCCATTGCCGCCGCCCCTGCCATCCATGTGATCTGGAACACAAGTCAGGCTTATGACCCAGGGCGCCTCGTCCTCGCTGGAAGGGCGTGAAGACGCAGTTATTGAACAAACACAAAGCCCCTCCTGCATGCTGGGCACTGCTCTGGTGCATTATAAAGACTGAGTCAGCCGGTCCCCGTCTGAATGCACTACGGTGGGTGACCGCAGTTCTCTCCATGTTACGGACGGGGAGCTGGACGCACGGAGCAGTTAACTGGCTTGCCTGAGGGTTCGTGGGAAGCTGTGAAATTCAGGAATTACCAGATGCCCTAGGATCCAACAGCAGAACCCTAGAGTCGGAATGTCTACCCAGAAAGTCAGAAAATCTGATAGATTCAGTCTGTGTCCCAGAATTGAATCCTGACTCCACCGTTTGCCAGCTGAGTGACCCTGGGCTATTGGCTTAAAATCCCTTGCAGCTGCTATTCGCTCATCTGTGAAATGAGCACAGAGGCTCCTCTTGTCCAACATAACACTATGAAACAAACATCGTCCCACAAACAAAAAGGGCACCCATAATCCCGTCATGTAAACACCCCAACAATTAGCCTATCAGTGTTTTTCTTTCTCCAGTGCACACCTTGAAGTAAACTCTTAGCATATTTATCATTTTACAATCTCTATTTTCTTACTGGTATCATAAATCACTGGCGAATAGTTACCTGGTTAATCCAGCCACACGGGCCACTGCACTGTTCCTCCAAACACATCAGGCAAGTTCCTGCCTCAGGGCCTTTGCACTGGCTGTTCCCTCCACCTGGGATGTTATTCCTCCAACCCTCTCCACAGCTGCCTCCTTGGATGCTAAATTTCAGCTTAAACACTGCCTCTTTAGAGAGGCTGTCTCACACCACCCAGACTGATGTTTCCAGCATCTGTCTAACCCCCCGGGTACTGCTCGCCACAACCTGAGGGGTTTTATTTGTTCCTTCCCTTTCTGTCTTCCCGAGGGCCGTGATGGGGTCTGTTTTGTCCAAAGCTGCTTTCCCAGCACATAGCAGGTGCCCAATAAACTTCTGTTGAATGAATGAATGAGGAAATCAAAGGGACGTTTAAGTGCAATGAAGCATGCAAGGCACATGGCCCGTAGTAACTGGCCCTCAAGGTTCGTTCCCCCTCTTTCTCTGGGCCTCAGGAAGGAAGAATTTTACTTCTGCCCCCATAAGCACTGTCACTCTCTGTGGTCCGTGGAACCCAGTACCCATCTGCTGAGAAAAGGGGCTGGGTGTGTGGAGACCCTAATTTACAGTGGTTCAGACACTCGTGCGTTCAGATCCTGGCTTAGGTCTTTCTCTGCTCTCTGACCTTGAGCAAGTCATTTCCCATCTCTGAGCCTCAGTTTCCCCACCTGTAAAAGGGGTTCATGACTCGGCTCACCTCGTGGGGTTTCTGGGAGGGGTTAATGTGTTTATCTCAGCTTGGCACAGTGCCTATACATGGGAGAAACCTTGTGCTGTGGACATGTGTTGAGAATATGGGACTAGCTTTAACTTGCTGGAAAGGTGGTGATGGTGATTTTTAAATAATAGCAGCTGAGATCTTTGCAGCTTGCTGCGTGCCAGCCATTGTTCTGAGCTCCTCATGTGTATGGGGGAGGTTTAAGTAAGCTGCAAACTCCCTGCCAGCCCTCCTGTCCGAAGCTGGAGTCTGTTTCCCTTCACAGGGCTGGTCTTGTGACTTGTTTTCACCAACGGAGTGGAGCTCGGTGACACCAGGTCACTTCTGATGTTGAGCCCTTGTAGACTGCAGCTCCTGCCTTCGGGTCAAGGCATGTTCGCCCTCAGGAGAGCCAGTGCCGTGTTGAGAAGTTCAGCACCCTTGATGCCTCCGTGCAGTGAGAAAGCCCAGGCCACGTGAGACAAGTGAGAGAAGCCCTTCTGGGATCTTCCAGCCCAGCCTGGGTGCCCGCTGAATCCAGCCAAGTGACCCCAGCTGACACTTGGTGGGGCAGATAAGACCCTCTGCCGAGCCCTGCCCAAATTCCAGACCCAGACATAGCAGGCTGCTGGTGTCTTCTGTCACTGAGTTCTAGAATGGTTTGTTACACAGCCAGCGCTAATTGACACACTTTAGGAAACCTTCACAGCAACTCTATGAGAGGCAGCAGCCACTCACACATGGGGAACCAAAGCCAGAGAAGTTAGGGAAATCTCAGGTCACAGAGGTAGCAGATGGGAGGGCCAGGGTTCAGATCCAGGCAGCCTCCCTCCAGGGGCTCTGCCTCTGTCCCTCCTACGCAAGGGGAGCATCTCACCAGACACAAAGCCACTGGGAGCGTGGATACTGGCCATGATGGGGCAGGGCCTAGTCAGCTCCTTTTCATTCAGTCATTCTGCAAAATGGATTGTGTCACCCTGTACACCGAGCACTGGAGACCCAGCGGTGAACAAGACAGACAGCCCCTGCCCTCAAGGCGCTGACGTTCATGATAAACAAGTGACTATATAACATGTCAGTGTAAGAAAAATAGCCAAAGAGGGGTCAGGGACTCATGGGGTGTTTTATTCTTGTTTGCTATTCTAAACGTGGAAGTCAGGGAGGGCTTCCCAGAGGCAGTAACGTTTGAGCTGGGACCCGGAGGAAGTGAAGGAGCAGGCCATGTAGTCTCTGAGAAAGAGGATTCCATGCAGAGGAGACAGCCAGTGCAAAGTCCAGTGTGTGATGCCAACTATTAAGCTAGGCTGGTGGGGAAGGCTCTTACAAAATAGAAATGCTTCTTTTCAACTAGCGGTCTTGGCGGAGAGAATAGCTCAGTAGTAGAGCACGTGCTTACATACACAAGGTCCTGGGTTCAGTCTCCAGTACCTCCATTAAAAAATAAATAAACTTAATTACAAAACTCCACCAACCAACAAACCAGCAGCATTTCTGACTCAGAGCGGAGCGTGTTGGGCGCACGTCCCACTGGACGCTTTCCTGCTTTGAAACCTCACACCGTGCACACTGCTCACTGCCATTTTTCAGTTTTTAACAAAAACCTCACTGGGCTCTGCGTAGTGTTCATCCACCAGCTTTAACGTGTTTAACATCCCCTCTCTGGATATTAATTCATTTACTCTTCAAAACAACCCATGAGGCAGGGACTGTTACATCACACCCATTTTACAGATGAGGAAACTGAGGCTTGGGGGCAAAAGGGTAGAGCTGGGTCTGCTCTGGCATCTTTGATCTCAACCCCTGTGCCGTGCCGTCCCCTGGGAGCTGTTTGCATGACTCTACAGCCCACGGGCTCTGGACCTACTGCGTGCTGGGCCCCTAAATGCCACTGTGTCCCTGTGGGGCAGGAATGAAAGCAGCCTGAAGGCCACTGCTCCAGAGTGAAGGGCCTCAGGGAGCTGCCCAGTTCATCCCTGTCGCCGGAGACAGCACTTACGTTGTCGTGGCTCAGCATCGCTCCCTTGGGGTGGCCCGTGGTCCCAGAAGTGTAGATGATGACAGCACACTGGTTGGCCTTCTGGCTCCCTATGATCTGGTCCAGCTGGGAATCAGGGATGCTGTTGCCAAGTTCCATGAAATCGTCCCACTGTGGAAAGAAAAGACAAGCAAGACAAGGGTGTCAGGGTGAGGGTACCCTGGGGGTGTGGGAGCGACCTCAGCACCCTGGGAGCTCCCCTTCCCCAGGCCCATCTGGCCCCAGCAGCCCTTCCTGAAGCATGGTTCTCAGCAGGAGGAAAGGCTTGGGCTGCGCCAGTCCTGGTACCTCTCACAAAAGCCCTAAGATGTTTGCTTCTGCTCCTCCACTTCCCAGGCCAGGCTACTTAAGCTCCCCGAGCCTCAGTTTCCTCATTTGTAAAATGGGAATGATGTCAGAACCCAACTCCTTGGGTGGTTCTAAGCAGTAAGTGAGTTAATATAAGTAAAGTGCTCAGAACAGTGGAGTTCAGTATTGTCTGTTCTCTGCCTTCCCAGATTCCACTCGGCACCTCCAATTCCTTCGTTACCAGACTGATGCGGCTGAAGGCAACCCTGATTGGTTTAACCCAAAGAGTCCCATCTGCCTCGGTCTGGGCTTGTGACCTTGGGTGGTGCAGTCACAGTGAAGGCCAGGGCTTTTCCAGGAAGTGCTAGGACACAAATGAATCATCTGAACATGAAGGTGTGACCCCCAGGGGCTGCCGGACCATCTCAGGACTATAAGGCTGGGGTGGAACCAGGATACCAGGAGAGGAGACTGGAGCTTCAGTCACATTAGTCGAGCCTCTGGTTCTAGCCGTGCCTGAAATCCACACCCTGGGTTGTAGTTACATGAGCCAACAAGTAATCTTGTAAGCTTAAGCCATTTGGGGGTCAGGCTTTTGTCATTTGCAACCAAAGGCACCCTTTCTGGTAGTAGATACATCCTCTCCCTGTGGCACATGAAGGAGCTGAGGCTCAGAGGTAGTAAGTTACTTGCCCAGGGTCACAGAGCAAGTAGAGGAACTAGCATTCTAACCCAAGGTGGTCTGACTCCAGAGCCTTTGCTCTTAATTACCTGAGAATTTGGTGCCTCGGAAGGAACTGCTGGACTGTGTGAACCGTTTACCCTGGGCCCTGCAAAA
Organism: Camelus bactrianus; assembly: GCF_048773025.1. Taxonomy (NCBI): domain Eukaryota; kingdom Metazoa; phylum Chordata; class Mammalia; order Artiodactyla; family Camelidae; genus Camelus; species Camelus bactrianus. The sequence goes on from NC_133560.1 coordinate 27,833,085, forward strand.
ATTCTACCTCTGAGCCGCCCCATGAGGCTCTGGAGGGTAATGTCCTGTCTGCAAGATAGAGGGCAGTCCAGGTCCTCTGGAAACGGCCAGCACGGCCTGCAGCCTGCTCAGGGCAATGCTGGCCCCTCTGAAAGCGCATCTCTGATGGGGAGGGCAGTGGTGAGAGCAGCACACACAGGCCTTCGGAGGGACCCTGTCCTTCCTCTGAGAGGTGCCCCAAGCCCTCCCCACAAAGAGTGCTCCCCGGTGGCTTGTGTAGAACCCCGCCCTCCCATGGCCACACATGATGGATTGGGTAGACCCCAGACCCAGTCTCGTCCAGTCCAATCCTCTCTCTTGAAAACTGGTCACAAGTCCAGTCCCAGGCATCACAACCCACCCAGTTAATTGTCTTATCTGCCGTCCCTCTGCCCCCAAACTTCACCTTTTACCTCCTCAGGCTCTTTCTTCTTCTCTGACTTGTAATGAATGTTTTTCTAGATTGAATCAAAATATGGTGAGTTCTACTTACCCTTGCAGAGAAGTGGATACTATTCTGTGTCACAAAACTCCCCTATAAATCATCGTCCTCAACCAGGGGCGATATTGTCCCCCCCCCCCAGGGGACATTAGGCAACGTCTGAGATAGCTGTGATTGTTTCAGCTGGGAGCTGCCGCTGGCGTCTGGTAGGTGGAGGCCCGGGACGCTGCTCAACATCTTGCAACGCACGGGACAGCCCCCCACAAAGAGTCTTCCAGCCAGTTGCCCGCGAGGTTGAGAACCCCTGCTGTAACTACTGTTTCTGACAAATGAGTTATTTATGTTATCCCGGCTTAAGGTATGCTGCTGTGATGGTCATTTTAACCTCTAAAAAGTCTACAATTCTGATCAGTTGCCTTACTTGATTAGTCATCGTTCTGGTCTTAATATTCAAATATTTTCTGAAATGTGTGAAAGCTGGTGAGTGCTTTGGCCAGAAAGGATCACTGACAAGTTTCCTCCCACTTGCGCAGAGGGCAAACCAGATAAACTCCAGGACATTTTAGGGCTTCTGATTTGGGTAGTGGGTTTCATGGCCCAGTAACCTCATGGAAATTAACCGGAGCTTGTCTTGGCCCGTCACAGGCCTCCTGCCCTGGCTTCTGTGAATTAACTCATTGTATCCTTAAAAAACAAAAACAAAAAACCCTCCCTTTGTCATAAGTGGGCCTCTGTTGCTTGCACCCAAACATCTTCTGACTGTTGAAGACCCTGAGGCAGAGTGAATTTTCAAAAAGTTGACTGTGACAGCATTTATGGTGTCACGCACTCTTCAGAAGCCTTGTCCCTCCCTTGGTGAGAGGTGGACTCTGTGTCCATGGGTTGGCCTTGATGGGCCATATTCTACTTCCAAGAATAGGTCATTAAAGGCAGGACAGCTTCCCCCTGGATATTTCTCTCCCTCAAAACATCCTCTCTGGAGATCTGAGCCACTAAATGAGTCCAGAGGTCCTAAAGTCATCCTACTGGAGACATCGCATGGAGACACCACAAAGAGACCCAGAAACGTGCTGGAGGAGCCCCAACAGCAGTGTCGGGACCAGAGTGAGGACCAGGGGCTTCCTGGGTGCAAAACTGGGGGGGATGCCAAAAAGACGCCTGGCAATCAAGATAAATATTTTAATGCAATATTTTTAAAGTCACTGTCAAAGCAAAGCAAATCCGTGGTGGACAAAACATCGTAATTTTAAATAAAGACAGGCTCCAACAGGGCTGTTTGTCCAAGCCATAGCAGAAATGTGCACCCCTATATACATATTTGTATATATTAAAAATGGCTAATGGTTTTAATAAAAAAATAACTTTGTGTCTATTAAAGCCAGGAAAATAAATTTATAATAAATTCTGGTTTGAATATAAATTAAATATTTGAACTTAAAATAATGTGAATTTTAACACGCCTGATATGTTACACAGCAATAAATAACCAGAAAACACACCTTCCCACAAGTAAGACCCTTAATGCCAGGAAAAATCCTCTCGACAGCCTCACCCACTTCCTTTGTATGGCCCCGCCCTCTTCCTTGCTCCCCCTCTCCCCTTTGAGTCCCCGCCCATGTCCCTTCAGTGGCCCCGCCCTCTCCCTTTCTCACCACCCACTTCCTTTTGAGTCCCCGCCCACTTCCATTTCAAGGCCCCGCCCTCACCTTTGCTCAGTGCCCCCTCCCACACTTACAGAGTACAGGTCGTAATTTTTGGTCTCCTTCACCGGCAGTCTGTACTGGATGATTGCTTTTAGGGTCTGTATCCTGTTCTTCGGAATCTAAAAGAAAGTTCTGCGTGGATCTAATTGGCAACCCAGCCCTGGGAGAGCAGGTCCTGAGCGCTCTCTCACAGGGACCCCAGCCTCTCTCCTCTCCCTTGCACACTGAAACGTTGCTCTTTGTCTTGACTGACACTAAGCAACCTGCTCTTAGAACCACTGGGTTCTTTGTGGTCGGTGTCAGTAGACTGCAGCTGTTAAAGATGGATGAGGACAACAGCGCCCTGAATTCAGCTACACCGTGTGGGTCTTGGTTGGTGAAGTGAAGGATGTCCCTCCCAGCTCTTCCTCACCTGGCACCTTGCACTACGCGGCCAAGATCCAGCTAACCTTCTAGTTGGAGTCAGGCCATGAAAATCCTCCATGAAGGTGGCTGAACCCGGGGCAGGTTCAGAACTCTACTTAAACCTAGAACTGTGAGCTTCAAGTGGCCAGGCCTGTGGGATTCTTGTACCCTGTTCATACAAAGGAAGGAGAGTTGCGTCTGTGACATCTCTAGCCAATCCAATGAAAAAGTGAGTCTAGCTGGATTTCATCAAGTCTGGAAAATCTACTTGCATTCCAGAGAAGTTAAAATGTGGGAAAACACACGGCCAACAGTGTTAGGATGCCACAGATGGCAAGACACATCTCAACTCCAAGGATGTTAAAAAGTGGAGAAATGTTAACTCAGAAGAGATGGAGTATGGTATTAAAGAAACTGTCACAGTGGCTCTTAGGCCAAGCAAGGAGTCTGGTCATCTAGGCTCACCCCTTCCCAGGACCCCCTGCCCCTTAGGGTCCTTCTGCCAAAAGCTGGTTCAGGCAGCTGCAGCTCATTCAAACACAAGTAATCAGAAACATTGCTACAATATCCATACAAAGATACTGCAAGGGGAAAAAAAGGAATGAGGAGGAGTCACATTTCACTGGACACCAAGGAAAGTCACCCCGAAGCAAAGAAAAATTACCACCCAGTATTGCAACATAAAATGTAAGATGTAATGAGGTAAACGCAGCTGGTTAGGAAGAACACAAAGCAAACATACAAGTACCCTGGGGGAGAGCCAGACGTCAGAAGTAAAATGGAGTGGTAGAACTTAGGAAAGAAATGGAAGAGAAAGACAAAAACATTTCAGAAATGCGGACAGTTGTAAGAGATGAAGATTATAAGGATTGCAAAGCTTCAAAGATATACATTTCTAAAAGAAAAATAATAAACAGTGGACTGTATATAGAATAATACACAGACACCTTTTTTAAATGGAAGCCGAGTAGGAAATTAATATGAATTGGAAATTAAGCTTGTCCACTCCACCCTACTCCCCTACAAAGTGGCTTTGCCAGTTATTCCAAAAGTGGTCGTGTGGGGATTGGTACTGAACCTGTGCTTGGGGCAAGTCCCACCATCCCATCTGATCGTTATCATCTCCCTGGAAGCTACAGGGCACCTGGTCAGAGCCCTGAGGTTCGCCCCTCCCCACCCCCAGGTGACTGGCAGGCAGCACTGGGTAGAGGGTTTACCGAAAAGATTTTCTGCAACTGTAGCTCATTCTCAACCACCAGGATGTTCACTTTGGAGTGAGCAATGGCATACTGACAAGCGTCCGCAGAGTTGGTGGCATAAATACCAACACAAAGGCCCCTGGGAAGAGAAAACACGTGCATGTGCACACACACCTTGAGCATGTCCAGGGAGGGGGGGGGGGAAGAGTCTGCAGGCAAATTCTGAGTCTACAGCCTTGGCACCAGCTTCCCTCCCTCCACAACTTGACAGTAATGATGTCAACAAAAATGACAGTGATGGTGAGAGTGTCGACTCCCGTAAGGTCACTGTTACATCCATCATGGAACCCTCACAGCACCCCATTTTAAAGATGTGGAAACTGAGGCTCTCGGGGCAGGGCGGTCACTTTTTCAGGGTCCCAAAGCAAATAAGAGGTGGGATTTGGACTTTACCCCAACCCCAGCCACCTGTCCCCTTCATTCACAGCCTTTTGTTCTTGCTCTTAACCATTCTGTTGTGGTTTTAATTTGCATCTCCCTGCTGGCTAAGGACCTCAAGGATCTTTTCAAGTGCTTATTGGCTACTTCCTTTCATGATGTTTCTGATCAAGTCTTTTGCCCATTTAAAATCCTTTTGTATTTTCATTCCTGAGCTGAAGAAGTACCTTATGCATTTGAGGTCCTTTGACTGGTGTGTGTCTATCTTGCCTGCTGGCCCGGGGCTGTGTCTGAAATCCCTGTCCGCAGCTCAGGGGGAACCAGCCCAGGGCTGCCGGGCCCGGAGCAGCAGCTACCCAGCGTTCACAGGGAACCGAGCGCACGGTCTTACCCCGCTAAGATGGCACCAAGAGCAGCAATAAACCACTCGACGGAGTTAAACCCAAGGATGCCGACTGAGTGGAAAGGCTCCAAGCCCAGCTGGGAAGTCAGAAAAACAGACAGACAAACGGAAAACAGAAACACAGAGGCGGTTTGCTTCTGGGTGGGTGGGAGCAGACCCCAGAGCCCATGGGGTCACGTAGGGAAAACCCAGTGTTGACGCTCAAATCTGGAGCATGATATTTTCTGTGACTCTTGCGAGGCTGGTTTACTTCCCTCTACGTGATGCCCCATTTATTTATTCTAATTTTATGCATTTTATTTTTAATGATTTAAGTGTACGATTCAGTAGCATTAAGCACATTCAGTTTGTTGTGCAGCCATCCCCACCGTCTGTCTCCAGAACTTTCTCATCTTCCCATATCAAAACTCTGTCCCCATGAAACACTGACCCTTCATCCCCCTCTCCCAGCCCTGGGCCCCGACTGTCTACTTTCTGTCTCTGTGGATTTGACTCCTCTGGGGACCTTTTATAAGTGGAATCATATATTCATCTTTTGTATCTGGCTTCTTTCACTTAGTATAATGTTCCCAGTTCATCCATGTTTAGCATGAGTCAGAACTTCACCCCATTTTAAGGCTAACATTCCATTATATGAACAGACCATATTTTGTTTATTCATCCATCTATGGGCACTTGGGTTGCTTCCATCTTTTGGCTCTTGTGAACATTGTTGCTATTAACATGAGTGTCCAAATATCTATTTGAGTTCCTATTTTCCATTCTTTGGGGTATGTACCAGGAAGTGGAATTGCTGGATCATATATGGTAATTCTGAGCTGAATTTTGTGAGACTGTTACAAAATTACCCGGACTGTCTTGCAGGGTCCCACCAATAGTGCATGAGGGCTCCAGTGTCTCCGTATCCTCACCAGCACTTGTTATTTTGTTCTTTTTTTTTTTAAGGCCTCGTATTGAATTCATTTTTATTTTGAATAATAGTACTCAAAGAATGATACCCTATAGTGGTGACAAGTTACTTTTAAAGGTATAGCCTTGATCTGAACGTGGTTGAGGATGAACTGGGGAGCCTGGACATGCAGGTGATCGTCGGGGGTGAGGGCCCCCTTCTGTCCTGGAAATTCCAATTTGGTTGGCTCTTTCAGTCATCCGGGGTGAGGCTGGCAGTGGCCTGCTGTTCTCAGGAAAAACATAGGCATTTGGAAGGCATCTGCCTGCTGATGCTTCAGAACACAATGCCAAGTGTTTCTGCTTAGTGGCATAGAGGCTGTCTTCATTGTAGACAGAGTGTCAACAGAGTGTCTTTACTAACGTGCAGATAGACTTATTTCTGATTGGATCTCCAAGGTTTAGGAGAGCAAGGGCCCTGGAACTCCAGAACTAAGGGCAGAGCTAAAGAGGGTTGTCTTTCAGGAGAGGTGAACTAACCAGGGCACTAGGGCATTGGGGTGGGGCAGCCAAGAAGAAACCCAGCCCAAGCAGATGGTTCTTAATTCTGACCTCTCACAGTCCTTCAGTGAAGACCCATGAGCATCAGAGGAGGGGAGAGAGAAACTCAGGTGTTGGTCAAAATGTGATCAGATTTCTTATAAATCAAAACCAGCAGGAGATACCCTTTTACAGTATGAGATGCCTGTTATATTCATCATCTGTGACTGCATAACACTTCACCACAGATAGAGCAGCTTAAAGCATCACACGTTTGTTGTCTCAGTTTCTTCAGGGCCAGGAGCCTAGGGGCAGAATAACTGGGTTCTCTGCCTCTCCCAAAGCTGCAGTCGGGGTATCAGTGGGGACTGTGATCTCCTCTGAAGCTTGGGGGCCCCTGCAACCTGAAGCTTGCAGGTTGCCTGTGGAATTCATTTCCCAGTGATGGAATGGCTAAAGTCCTGTCCTCTTGCTAGTCGTCAGCTGAAGACTGCTTTCAGCTCCTGGAGGCTGTATGCCTCCCCTGTTACCTGGCCTGCTCCGTGACATGGCAGTGTGCTTCAAGGACAACAGGAAAATTTCTCTTAATGGATCGCCTGATTAGGTCAGGTCCACCCAGAGCACCTGCCCTTTCTGATGAACTTGAAGTCAACTGATTAGAGACCTCAATTACATCTGCAGAAGTCTCTTCGCCTTTGCCACCACAGGAGGGAGATCCCATCATAGTCACAAGTCCTGCCCACAGTCACAGGGAGAGGATTGTACAGCATAAACACACCAAGGGGTGGGAATCTTAGAGGAGTCACCTGAGAATTCCGCCTAGTACGCCTGTCAGATTGGCCCAGGTGAACATTTGACAATGATGATGTTGGTAAGAATATAGGTAAGGAGATGCTCACACATGTTGTCAGTGACCATAAAGGGGCACTCTTTTGTAGGATTTCACTGTACAAAGGAGGTCCACTGTGGCACCATGTATGGTAGTCACTACTGTTACACATGTGTTTGCAGTTGAAAAGAATATGGATTAAAAAAAGTAAGTCAATATGGAAGGATCTCCGAATGTGGCAGCCAGCCTCCAGGATGGCCCCCAGTGAGTCTCGTCTCCTGGTATTTGTGTCCTTGTACAATCCCTTCCTGTGCTGTGTCAAGGTCTGTGTAACCAATAGAATGTGGATGAAGTGACAGATGTCATTGCTGAGGTTTGATTGTAAAAGATATCACAGTTCCCATTTGGCTCACCCTCTTTTTGGATCACTCGTTCTGGGGAACGCAGGCTGCCATATTTTGAGGACACTCAAGCAACCCTCTGAAGAAGGCCATAGAACAAGGAACTGAGTCCTCCTGCCAAGAGCTGTCTGTAAAGAAGCTTAGAAGCAGACCCTCCTGCCCCAGTCAAGCCTTCAGATGATGCAGCCCCAAATGACAACTTGACTACAACTTCATGAGAGCTCTGGAACCTGAAACATCCAACAGCATCACTCTTGGATTCCTGACTCGTAGAAATCAAGAGATAATAAATCTGTGTCCTTTTGAGTCACTAAGTTTTGGAGCAATTGTTATGCAGCAGTAGCTAACTAATACATACATATACTATGCTAGTGGGGGAAAAAAGCGAGATGCAGATCCATGGGTATAGTATGCTACTGTGGATGTAAAAATGTGCATATACAGAATTATGTAATATATATGCATAACTTATTCCCCAAAGGAACATACAAACACTGCAAATGGTGTCTGCCTCCATAAAAGAGGGGTCAAAGATTAGAAGGAAATTTTTCACCAGTTAACCTTTGGGTTGCCTGGTGCATTTTGTCCCATTTGTACGTATGTGTAGATGAATGACTTAATACAGGATGAACGAGCGAATAAAGGAAGGAAGGAATGACTCATTTACCTTGATCATGGCTTTCGCAGCCTTCCGAGAAGCCTCATAGTACTGATTGAAACTCAGGATTTCCCACTTTCCATCCTTCTTTGATGCGAGGGCTGGATAAATCCCAAATCGGTTTACTGACTCCTGAAAAAACTCAGGGATGGTCATGGGGATCTCATGGCCTGGCCCATGTTTCGATAGCCTCAGAAGGACTTCTCCGTCTCGATGAATGGTCCATAGCCTTAGAGTAACTGCAAACAGGGTCAGGTGACCGACGCTTCTGTTAATTTAACAACCTTGGTGGGGGGCTGTCCTGAAAGAACCCCACTCCTCAAGTGACACAGTCACATGGTCAGCGCTGGTCTATGCAAGCTCCCCCTCTCCTATTTACCCCTTCCTTACCCCCTCAACAATTGACTATGAAAATTCTCAAGCACACAAAAAGTTGGATTGCATAGCAAACGCCCTCGCACTCAGCATCAGATCCACACCTGCCAGCATTTTGCTGTATGTGCCTTAACACATCTCCACCCAGCCATCCGTCTGTGTATCCAACCTTCACAGCGTGGTCCTTTTGATACATTTCAAAGTAAGCTGCCTCTGTCCATCCATCCCACTCTTCAACACGTGGATCATTTGATTTGAATCAACGTTTAGCATTTGAATTGTTAACTAGAATTCCATATTGTTTATATTATGTTTATTTTATATATACATGTATCTGTATTACATATATCATTACATCTGCCCCAACGTATATACAGTTACATCTGCACCATATATAACTATTTCTGTGCCGTATGTATAATTGCATCTACACCATGAATGTGTATAATTAGACTTGCACTATATAGATACGATTTTCACTGTATATATCATATCTGCAGTACGTTAACTGTTACATATTGCTGTGTCTGCCACATACATATGCACACACACTGCATCTGCACTATATATAATATATGATATGTAACATATACTGCTACGTATGTACGTGCTTTACCCACACAGGCTCCCCATCCTAATAGGGAGGTGCTGTTATCAGTGTCCCCCACCCCCAGCCAGTGATACAGACGTGGCTTGGAAAGAGCAAGTGACTCGCCCACTGTCACCCGGCTAGCGGAGCTCCGTTCTGAACGACATGGCCAGCTGTCTCCCACTTGCTCTTGCCACCTCCACTCCCCACTGAGTGTAGAGACTTGGCCCCCGAGGGCAGGGAGTGGCTGGACTCTCTGGGCCCAGACTCCTTCATAAAAAGCTGTGGCTGAGTCAGCGCACCTTTCTCTCCCACACACAACTTACCTGGTTCTTGGCTTATGTCTACTTCCATGTCCTCAGCTTCCTCGTCTTGACTCATCAGGGTTTCAGCCCCTCTGGGTCCACAGAGGCCATTCTTCATGGTCCTGCAAGGCTCAAAGTAGGGAACTTAGCAGGACTGGCCAAGGGGTTGCAGGTTTGAAGCCAACTCCCATGTCTACCTAGATACCCGGGGATTGATTAGTCATGCCTGTCCTTGGCCTAGGAGGAGACGAGAGTGGTTTGTATGTCAGATCATAGAGCAGTTGTAAAATCCAGAGTAGTCTGTGAGTTTCTGAAGGAGACTCTTAAACAGCTCGAATATAGGGGCCAAGTGTATACGGGCCCATTCGGATGAGAAAACGTTTTGAAGTCTCCTGCAGGAAAGCAACTCTCACAGGAGAATTCTGCTCTGGTTGGCTGCCGTAAAGATGGTACATCATGAACACCCAAAGGGCATAAAAGAGAAACAGAGTAAATCTTGCTACATAAAAAGTTTTTAGTTTTCCTCATAGCAAAGAACACCAATCTAAAGATCAACAGTGAACTGAAAAAAAAAAAAAACGACAACATATCTATTAAATAAAAGCCTGATGTCCTTAATATGTAAAGACCTCCAATGAATCAATAATAAAAAGACTAATAACCCATGAGAAAATGGGCAAAGGGCTTGAAATAGGCAGTTCTCTGAAAACAAATTTTAAAACGGCTTTTAAAAACAGGAAAACATGCTCCCTCTCAGTCAAGAGCGAAATGCCGTAGAAAATATGACACAATTTCCACCTGTCCGATTCAGTAAGACCAAAAAGGTTGAAGAAGACCTTATATTAGTAAGGATGTGGGGAAACAGGTGCTCTCATATATTGTGGTCAGAATTAGTGCAGCCACATTACAGGACATTCATCAATAATCAGACTTTAGGTCACATGGTCATTAGCCCAATGGTAGAGGGCAGTGCAGATTCCAGAGGCTGCCCGGGGCCCATACACACTCATGAACTGCCTGAAGCCTTTTGTGTACAGCGAAGGACAACCACCCCTCCTTAACCTTGCTTGACTTTCAATGTGTTCATCCTTAAATCTATTAAACAGCTTTCTCCTAGACATTTGCATAACATAAGTCAATAGTTATTTTCATGGACTGAATTGTGTTCCCCCAGATCTGTATGTTGGGGCCCAAATCCCCAGTGTGATTGTATTTGGAGACGGAGGCTTGAGGGTGGTAGTCGGGGTTCGATGAGGTCATAAGGGTGGGGCCCTAATCCTATAGGATTGAAGTCCTGAGAAGAGGAGAAAACCAGCTCTCTGTCTCCACACAGGAGGGCACAGCGCAAAGCCAGCCATCTGAAAGAGAGGCCTCTGGGAAACCAGCTTCCTGACACCTCCATCTCCAAATTTCAGCACTTTGCAACTGAGCAAAAACAAGTCTCTATTAAGCTACCTGTTCTGTGGCATTTTGTTACGGCGGACCAAGCAGACTAACTGAGTTGCATAAACATCTAAAAGAGTGATGCTGAATGAGCCTGTGAATTTAACGAATCAGAATTTCCCAAACATAAAAACACTGGCCACACATGTTTCCTTAATCAGATCCCCCTTAAGCATGTAATTTAACTCACAAATCCAACATATCAATTTGTTTGAATCGAAAGATGTCTCCAGACACCTTCCACTGTCCATTTGGGGAGCAAAAGAGCTGGTTGACATTGATTGCAAGTGACATTTCGGTGGTTTCCGTGGAGGAAAACTGTATTATTTTGTTCATGATCAACAAGGTGCTGGATACAAGAATCAAGCAGTTGTTCTAAATTCTAGATTTGTGATCAGTGTTCTCCCAACTCCAAGTGTTTCCACCAGAACCAGGGATACAGCAGGCAAACACCTGGCGAGTGGCGCCCCAGGACCTGCACCCAGTTCCACGCCAGCAGATGCCAGCTTTGTAGTTCAGTGGAAGCACGTAGCTAGGAAAAGGTGCATCATAAAATGAACCCAAATGAGGCCCCGGGGATTGTCAGTCAAGGGTGGGGCCCAACATCTGTGCCCTGTGTAGGTGCCGGCTGGATCCTAATGCAAACAAGATGTTTGTGAGGCAGTGGGGGACCTGAACACTGCCTGGATCTCGGGTGACATGAAGAAGGGATGCTTTTTAGAGTGGGACAGTGGCTCTGGGACTCAGTTAGAGAAGGGAATCCTTGTCGCTAAGGCATTGAAGCCTGGAGTAATGTGCTGGGTAGGGTTGGCTTTAAAGCATCCAGCAGGGGTGTGAAGGCATGGAAATAAACAAGGTCAACTCCACGTTGACAGTTGTTTTTTAAAAAATTTTTGGACGGGTAATTAGGATTATTTATTTATTTTTAATGGAGGAACTAGGGATTGAAGCCAGGACCTCGTGCATGCTAAGCACTCGCTCTACCACTGAGCTCCACCCTCCCCCACGCTGACAGTTACTGGACCCAGGCAGTGGGTGCGTTGTGGGCTGGGGGTGGCTCATGACACTGCCAGCTCTATTTTTTTGTGTGTTTGAAACATCCCATAATAAAAACTGTAAAAAATAAGAATAAAGTGAAATGTTGGTCTGACCGCGACCCTCCTCTGCCCACAGCCCTCCAGGGCTCCCAGCTCCCTCAGGGCAGAAGCCCATGTCCTCCCCATCGCCCACAAGGCCCAGCCTGACCTGCCCCGTCCGTTCCCCGTGGTACATCCACACAACAAAACTCAGCTGCAGAGAGGAGCAAACTACTGATGCAACAATTTGAGTGAGTCTCAGAGGTATGACGCAGAGTGCAAGCAGCCAGAGGCAAAGCCCACCTACTCTGTCATTCCACTTACGTGACTTTCTGGAAAAGGCAAAACTGTCGTGACACAGAGCAGATCTGTGATTGCCAGGGGCTGAAGTGGGAAGTGGAGTTGATGGGGGCACATGAAGGAATTTGGGGAGTGGGAATGGGAAACGGCCTGTGTTGTCGGTTTTATGAGTCTAAGCATTTGTCAAAATTCATAGAACTGTCTACCAAAAAAAAAAAAAGAATTCTACAATATGTGAAAAAAAAGTGTACTACATTTTAAATAGAGAATTTAAAAATACTTTCTGGCTAATCCATGGGGCCTTCAGGTATTGCTGGAGGTAAAATATAAGGAGAAAATAACATGACCTGTAACATCTCATTTTCGATACAGACTCACGTCTTGTGCGTAATATGTCAGTTACATGTTAATTGTTGGAAAGTCTTCATCACTTTTCCAAATGCGTGTTACCTGGCGAGAGCATTTTTACAGTCAGCTATATTTTTATTCTATCAGCCTAGAGAAAATGTCATTGGTGGGAATGTAAATTGGTGCAGCTACTGTGGAGGACAGGGTGGAGATTCCTTTAAAAAACTAAAAATAAACTTACCATGTGATCCAGCAATCCCACTCCTGGGCATATATCCGGAGAAAACTCTGATTTAAAAAGATACATGCACCCCAGTGTTCATAGCAGCACTATGTACAATAGCCAAGACATGGAAACAGCCCAGATGTCCATCGTCAGATGACTGGATAAAGTTGTGGTATATTTATACAATGGAATACTACTCAGCCATAGAAGAGAATGAAATAATGCCACTTACAACAACACAGATAGACCTAGAGATTATCATATTAAGTGAAATAAGTCAGATAGAGAAAGACAAATATCATATGATCTTGCTTATGTGTGGAATCTAAAAAAAAACACAAATTTTATTTACAAACCAGAAATAGACTCACGGACATAGAAAACAAACTGGTTACCGAGGGGGACAGTGGGGGGAGTGATAGATTGGGAGTCTGGGATTAACAGACATATGTTACTATATATAAAATTGACAAGGGCCTACTGTATAACACAGGGACTATACTCAGTTTCTTGTAATGAACCATAATGGATAAGAAACTGAAAAAATACATATATATGCATGTAGACATATAACTGAATCACGTTGCTGTATATCTGAAACTAACATTGTAAATCGATTACAGTTCAATAAAAAACAAGAATAAAAAAAGAGGAAAAAAGAGAAAAATTTCCTCTGCTCAATTAATGTTTTATAAATAAAGGTTTCCTTTGGCATACTGAAAAAGAAAAGGTGTACTGTGTACCAGAATTGTATATCCCTACTCCAAAGTGAAATTTATGATAAAATATAAAAAATTAACAAACATGTAATAAAAGTGCTACCTCAGGCCAGGCACCGTGACAAGCTGTTTGGGGCTACCATAAAGGACTTTCAGGAGCTATCTGTTTCCACAAAAATAATAAAATAAAATCAGGACTAGAACTCCCAGCTGAAGACAAACCAAAGTAAACTGGAAACACCAAAGAGTGACTCACCTGACGGGTACTTAAACTACAGAGGCTGGCCACTGCAACACCGAGTAGCGGCAGGAAGGAGGGAATGCAAGCATCCAGCAACAGAGGACTTGGTAATACGCACTGTGGAATCTCCATATGGTGGAATATTCTAAAGCTGTGTGAAAAACACCAGGAGTGCACAGCCCCGTCCACGGCAGCACAGTTTACAGTGGCTGAAATGTGGAGACAGCTCAGACGCCCATTAGTGCATGAATGGATGGACAAAATGTGGTCCTTTTACTCAGTGGAGCATGATTTTGCCCCAAAAAGGGGAGAAGCACTGACACTTGCTACCACGTGGATGGACCTTGAGAACGTGATGCTCAGTGAGAGAACCAGACACAAAAGGTCCCACAGTGTGTGATTATCTTCATGTGAAACGTTCAGAACAGGCCAGTCCACAGACAGAGTGTGGATCCCTGGTTGCCAGGAGCTGGGGATGGAGAAGGATGGCTAATGACTGTATGGCTTCCTTTTTGGGGTGCTGAAAATATTTTGGAGCAAGATGGGGGAAAGGTTGCACATCATCGTGGATGTACTGAGTGCCACTGAGCTGTGCACTCTAAAATGGGGAGTTTTGTGTACTGTGGGTCTCCCTTCGATGACAAAAAAGAAAATTCAGATTAGTGATGCCCAAAATGGAGACAATAGAACAGGGCACTCCGGTAGAGAGCACCGGGGTGGTCAGGAGGGCCTCTCGGAGGAGGTGACATCTGAGCTGAGACCTGAAGGATGAGGCATCCTACTGGAAAGGAGTGTTCCAGGGAGGGGGTGCAAAGGCCGTGAGGTGGGAAGCAGCTCGGCATCTTCCGGGTATAGAAGTGTGCATTGTGGCTGGTCTCCAGGCAGCTAGGGGCGTGTAGAGGTGAAGAAATACAGAGACAGCCCCGCCTCATGCCACTCGCCCCCATCGCCTCAACTCCAGCTCCTGGGACCTTCTCTCCACCCTCCACACACTCCAAGCTCCTTGGCATCTCAGAGCCTTTGCACGTGCTGTCTGTTCTGCTCCAAACACTGTTCTCAATCATCTTCATCTATCGCTTCCTCCCCAAACTCAGCCTCTGTTTGAGTCCATTCAGGGAAAACATCCTGTGTTATCCCAGGCTGAGCCAAACCCTCCACCCTCTCCTTCCACCTTCTCTCCCTACATTGCAGGATTTGGCTTTGAAATGTGTGTATACAGGTGTGTGTGTGTGTGTGTGTGTGTGACTGTCTTGTTGATCATTGTATCCCTAACACCTAGGATGCCTGGTACACAAAGGGGTTCAGTCAATATTAGCTGAATGAATACAGACCTAAATAATTGATTCAGTACACCTATGGTTCTCAACCAGTGGATCGCCCCCAAGGATACTTGGCAGTGTCTGGAGACAGTTTCAGTTGTCACAAGTTGGGGGTAGAGGCTCCTGGCATCTCGTGGGGAGGGGCTGGGGATGATGCTAAACATCCTACAGTGGCCAGGAGAGCGCCCCACAACCAAGAGTTATTCAACCCCAAAGGTCAAAAGCACCGACACTGAGAAAGCTTAGCCTAGACAAGGCGGTTACAATATGAAACCAGCAAGCATGGTTAGAGCCTTCTCTATACACAGTAGTGCCCGGAGCCCTCCAAAGAGAGACACTTCCCTGTGTTCTTGGGCTGAGAGGCTCCCTGTAAAACCAGCAAGAGCTAAACTGTGGTTAATACCAAAGGACAACTGCACTAAAAGCGGGTGACGTGGGTCTTTCTGCAGGCACGCCTCTGCGGGGTCTGCGCGCGCGGACTCGTGTAATCTTCACAGCAATCCTTTCAGGTGGCTACCGTTGCTGTCCCCCATTTTACCAACGAGGAAACTAGAACACGGCAAGGTGCGCTTGCCTGTGGTCACAGTGGAGTTCTCTCTCTCTGATCCTGCGACCAACTCATCATTCGTGAGCAGCTTTTAAGTGGGGATGATATGATCCTTCTCCAAAAGCTGAGGTCGAATCCAGCTGTGGATTAAAAGAATCTTGACCAGATGAAGAATGTCTGTTTATCAAGACGTCAGAAAGTAGCAAATCAAATTGCTGACCAAGACAAAATATTTGCTGTGTTTATATCCCAGGGAAGAATTCACATACAGAATATGCAAAGACCTCCTGCTTTGTTTTTTTTTTAAAAAAAGACAATCCCCTGGGAGATAGGGGCAAACCAGGAGCAGACAATTCCCAGAACAGGAAAGGTGAATGAGCTATAGACCCCAGACAAGATGCTCAGGCTCCTTGGTAATCAGGGAAATGCACATTAAAACCACAATGAGACATCCTTTCACTTCCAGCAGACTTGCAAAAATGCATCAGATGCTGGAGAGGAAGAGTGGGTGCTCTCCTTCACTGCTGGGGGAGCTAAAGATGGCATGCCTCATTGGGAGAGCAGAGTGGTGTTAATGGTTAAAAATGAACACGTGCGTGTCCCTAACTTAGCATTTCCACTCTCAGATACATATACCCAAGAGAAACTCTTGCGTGTCTGCCCCGGGAGACACGGACAAGTGGCAGTATTCACAAGAACCTCAAAATGGAAATAGCCCAAATGTCTGTCAACAGGAGAGTGGATGCAGGTCCATTATGGCATACAATGCAGTGATGGAAGTGTAGGAACATACACAAAAACTTGGATGCCTCTCCTGGCCATGATGCTGATGGAGAAGCAGGTGGCAGTAACGATTTTATTTGTATGAAGTTCACAAACAGGCAACATTAACTAGTCCTTGTTTAGGTGGTAAAACTAGGAGGGAAAATTCCACAGGCATTTCAGGGTAGGGCTGCCTCATTCAGGCGAGAGAGGAGCATGAGGAAAAGGGAGGACACAGAGGGCTTCTAAGTTACTAGTGATGCTCTATTTCATAAAGTGAAGTAGGTACACAGAAACTTACTGCTATTCGTTAAGTTCTGCGTTAATGATCCATCAAAATGTTTTGTGTGTTATTTCATACACAAGATGTGTTTCACAATTTTGAAAGGCCATGTGGGGTTTATGATAGCAATGCAAAAGTTATTCAACATTTAATTAAATCTATCAGCGTGGGTTACAATGAATTTAAGGAACAAGGGTGAAAAACTGTATAATCTCCTCAAGATAGAATTTGATGAAATATCCACTATTAAATGAAAGTCCCTTAGCAAAGAAGAAATGGAAGACATTTCCTTATCTTGATAAAGGATACCTACCAGAACTACACAATAAATATTATACTTAACAGTAACAACAAAAGCACTGGCAGAGTTTCCGTGAAGTTAGAAGTAAGACGGAGACACCAGCTGTCGCTGCTACCAGTCAGCGCTGATCTGGAGGGCCTTACCCAACGCAGTAAGATAAGAAAAAGAAGTGAGAGGAATAAAGACTGGAAACAGACAGCGTTGCCGTTTTGCAAATAATGTGATCAACTACCTAGACTGTTCAATCAACCAACAGCTATTAGAAATTAAACAAGTTCTGTAAGCTGACTGGGTAAAAGATTAATATTCAAAACCCAGTAGCTTTCTTGTGCATCAGCAGCAACCAGTTAGGAAATGCAATAGAAAAAGCTCCTGAGGGACCTCAAGGCCAAACTGTGTGTTTGTGGTGAGTCCAACTCCCTGCGAAATATGCCTGAATGTCACACTGGCATCGAAAGTCAAATGTGCTTGTCAGATTCTGAGTCCCCGGGAACCCCCGTGTGCCCCTCTCCCACACCACTGGCACCTGCCACTGTTCACCAGGCATGGTTCTGGCCATCACAGCAAGTCTTGGGTTCCTGGGACATCTGGGCGCGCAGGGTGTTTCCTTCCTCCACAAAGGTGATGAGCAAGTTGCTCCTCCTGGAAACGTGAACATGTGCTGCCCCTCCCCGGCCCCTGCTGTCTGACTCCAGCCAGGATGGCGGTGGCGACAGAGGCAGGAAGGTGGGCAGTTTCCCTTCCCAACAGCCCTTCCACCCTGTTCAGCCTTCCGGAACCTTCCTCCCAGCCACCTCTTGTGACATCACTGTCTGTCCCTGCCTCCCTATCCCAGCCCACCCCAAGTCCTGGAGGAAACTGCTTCCGGGGCGGGAGGACAGCTGTTTTCTTTCCACCTGTCCATTCGTTCATGCCTTGCACTCCTGCACGTGTTTGTGAAATTTTTATGGAACTACAGCCCTTACATCGGGCATCACGCTGGATGTGGGGGACACGAAGATGTGCAAAACCAGATGAAGTCCTTTCAGGGATACAGCAGGGGGACCTAGAATCCTTCAAGCAAATGCCAGCTTACGTGTGCAGAGACACCCAGCGTGTGTTGGTCGAGAGGTTTTGCTGGGGGAGCTGACCTAGGCAGGGAGGTCGGGAGAGGTTCAGATCCCAGCCTTCCACTGGTGGGTGTCAGACCCACCCTCCCCACTTTCGGTCCCGCTGCCCTGCTCTGGGCGTCCTCAGTCTGCCGCCCCTTCCTCTAGGTCTGTTTTGCTCATTGCTGCGTCCCCAGTGCCCACAGCAGTGCCCGGCAGGGCACACGGCAGGTGTGCAGTACACGTTCATTAACCAGATAGTTTGCTCCCCCAAGAGAAAAGAACAAGGAGCGTCCCACTGTCTCTGGAGCCTCCTGGGTGGTTCGCTCCTGTGGCGGAGCAGCCTTCACTCCGCAGAGCGCCGAGGCCGCGGCGGCCGGGAGAGCGCCCCGAGCCGTTCTGCCCCTGCTTCTCCGGGCCACACACCTAACGACTGCTCCCTGGGGCCCCTTGTTGCGACGTGTGACCATCTGGCTAAATCCCAACCTATGGGATGTGGACACAGATGATGAGGGTCACTTTTAGGGTCATGCCCTTGATGGGAAGGTGGTGGCGCCCCCTTCTGCAGTGGAAGGCTGGGATCTGAAGCGGGCTCGGGCAGGACGGATGCAGCAATGCTCACCCAGTTGAAGGATGTCCTCCAGCTTCCGGAAGTGCTGCCGGAAGCGGGCCTCTGCTGTCGGTCCCTTGGGATCAGCCTCCCTTGAATAGCACCACCTCGTCTAGGGTCACGTCCCCTTCCCAGGGCGGCCCTCAGCGGCGTCGGGGCACGGCGTCCCCACCCGTCACCCAACTCGGGGCAACTCTGAGAGGCTCTCCCACCTGCAGAGCCTCCCTGGAGGCAGGTGAACTCCTCTCTCCCTCTGAAGCCCTGTCCTGCTTCCTGCCCTTCCACTAGAGTGCTCCCTAGATAAGCCTTTTGCAAGCTCCATTCCCCGCTTCTTCTCCCCAATGAGCTTGCCGTGCAGCAAAAGCAGTAACTGTCTCCCACTCCCATCCCTCCGTTGACCTCGTCTTACCTTTGTCTTACCTGGCCCAGGTAAGACAGCAATAGGGACTCTGCATCCCCCGCAGCGCCTCCCTTGCCGTCACTCTCCTGGAGCCTTGGCTCTCAGCAATGACCATGCTGTCCGCGTGGTTGAGGAGCCCCTCCTCCAAGCGGAGGGACAGAGTTTATTCCAGGCCACCGCGCACATTTTCATCGAGAAAAGTCTGACAATAGAGAGCACAATTGCAGAGGCAGCAGCTGCAGAAAGAGAAACCCTGATTTGGCAAAATCCATCTACCCCAACCCAGCTGACCCCGGCAGACTCCCCCTCCTCCAAGGCCAAGGGCAAAATGCACTGAAGCTGAGGGCAACTCTGTAAAAGAACCCGGGTGCCCACAATAAGTCAGAGGACCTAAATGGGCATTTTTCTGAAGAAGACATCCAAATGGCTATTTGGTACAAGGAAAGGTGCTCACCATCACTAATCATCAGGGACACGCAAATCAAAACCGCAGTGAGATGTTCCCTCAGGATGTGGAGAAAGGGGAACCCTTGTGCACTGTTGATGGGAATGTAAATTGGTGCAGCTGTTGTGGAAAACAGTATGGAGGTTCCTCAAAAAATTTAAAATAGAACTACCAAATGATCCAGAAACTCCACTTCTGGGTCTTTATGAAGGAAATGAAATCACTTATTGACAAGATCTCCGTACCCCCACGTTCACGGCAGCATTATTTACAACAGCCAAGACATGGAAACAACCTGTGTCCGTTGACAGATGACAGGAAGAAGACAGTGTGAGACACACACACAGGTATATGTGTAGGATGGAATACTATTCAGTCACAAAAAAGGAAATGCTGTCATTTGAGACAACATGGAGGGACGTTGAGAGCATTATGTGTAGGGAAGTCAGACAGAAAGACAAATACTGTATGATCTCACTTACATGTAGAATCAAAACAAAACAAAACACTGAACTCACAGATACAGAGAACAGATTGATGGTTGTCAGAGGTGGGGGATGGGGGAAGCGGGTGAAGGTGGTCAAACAGTACAAACTTCCAGTTATAAAGTAAGTAAGTCCCAGGGATTCGTGTGCAACATGGTGACAGTCGTTAAGGATACTGTGTTGCATGTTTGAAAGTTGCTAAGAGAGTAGATCTTAAAAGTTCTCATCACCAGGGGAAAAAAATTGTAACTTTGTGAAGTGATGGACGTTAACTAGACTTATTGTGGGGATCATTTTGCAATGTATGCAAATATGGAACCCTTATGTTGTCCAGCTGAAACTGATACAATGTTGATTATATCACAATAAAAATAGTTTAAAAAACAGTGAAGCAAAAAAGAAAAAAATCCCCACTAATTCAGGCAGAGGGCCAGATTTGACACAAGCAATAGTTCAGACGCGATGGGTAGTTCAGCGATTCCCACGGTAGAGTCCCCAGAGTGATTCTCATTTTTATTTTTCCAGAGAACTGTAAGTTTTCTCACAGCTCCCCCTGGTGGGAGCTGCCATCTGTGCTACCCGGCTGCAGGGACCACAGCTCGGCCTCCCTACAGCCGGCAGCCGGCGTGGAGTTCCCTGACTTCAGTCTGTAGTTTCTTTATGTTTGAACTTTTTTATTAAGGTCATTCATACACGTTGTTTTGTTGTTGTTTGAGTATCAAAAAGAGCAGAAAAGTGACTCAGTTACTTGTAACTGAATCACCTTGCTGTACACCTGAAACTAACACAACCTTGTTTATCAACTATACGTCGATAAAAAAATTTTTTTAAGTTTAAAAAAAATCAGAAAGGTTTATAACAAAATGGCAACGCCCTGTTCCACCTGTGCCTCTTCCAGTTCCACAAATACCCCTCCCCCAGGAGCCAGCCACTGGTAACACTGACTATTTTCTCTGGTATTAATCTCAGGTTTTTTCCCTTTATTTTTTTAAAACTTGTTTGGGTTTTTTTGGGGGGGGTAATTAAGTTTATTTATTTATAATGGAGGTACTGGAGATTGAACCCAGGACCTCGTGCATGCTAAGCATGTGCTCTACCTCTGAGCTGTACCCTCCCCCTGAGCCTCAGTTTTAGACGTTACCTTCCGGCTTCCTGTTACAGCCTTGCTCTTTGATGATTTTCATCCATGTCTTTACATTAATTAATATCTCTATTACCTCTCCTCATAACAGCATAAAATGAATACATCCTGATGGGAATTGAAAGAGGCTGCTATAGCACTCCCTCTACTATAGCACTCCCTCAACTGAAAATCCAGGTGAAAACCACAATCCGCCACAACTTGAAGAACTTCAGGAGTTTTCTTCCATGTGTGTGTGAAGCCCAGAAGTCCTGAACGTGGATCCGTTCACTCGTGGCCCCAGGAAGGAACTCGTGTCTCTCAGCTTTGTCGATTCAAGGAGGACTGCCCAGAGAACGAAAAGTGGATATTCTGAAACGACCATGGTCTGGGAGAGAAAAACAAACACACACACGGGCGTCCATCTGAAAACTCGGAGGAAGGGCTAGTCCGCCCATGTAAATGTCTCCTTCCATGTACCCATTCACGTAGTTTATGCAATTCTGTATTCTTTTCCCGATGTGTGATCGCCCATTCTTGCTGAATGTGGGACCGAGTTCACCTGTGGTACCACCCCCAGGTAACGTGGACAACCAGTGTCCTTCGAGAAGATGCGAAGGAGCTGCTAAGTGCCGCCCCCTCCCTCATCAGTGGGCCCTGCCAATATATTAGGCAGATTCTAGTATAATTTCCTAAAAGTCACTCATTTTCCTGCACGGGTCCTGCCTAGTTAACTAACCCATGTTCCGCTGCAGCTAGCGCGTTTGTAGTTATGAGCTAAGAAGCAGACATTCTTAGGTCCATTTCTGTAAAGTGGGCAGTAAGAATTCTTGGCGGCTTCTGTCGCTGAAGTATTTCTCTTCCTGTTTTTTTTTTTTTTAACTTCTTTCCTTCTCATTCCTCTCCCCTGTTCATTTCCCCCCAATTCTCTGTTTTTTTCTCTTTTCTCCTCTTTCCTCTTTCCATTCGCAGTCAGTATGGAATATAGGCACAAACATTCTATTTCCCTCCTTCTCAGTTGCCTAGAAGTGGTTAATATAGTTGGCTGAAAACATGGGACTTTTTTTTTTAATGTGCCTGATGTGTATTCAGCCTGCCCCTCTGAAGGCTGTTGGAGGTCACAGACATTTGCTATGGAAATGATTTGGTGTCTCAGAGAAATGTGGTGATGAATGGCGAGAAAGGCAGAAGAAAAAATAAAGGTCTTGGTGGCACTCAGGTGCTCTCCACACAAGACCCACTATTCAGAAACCCCGTCATTATGGAAATTGTCCTTTTATGCTGCCCATGAAAGGAGCAGATGCTCACACTCAGGTCCGCGCCAAATCAGCACCTCTTGAAACCACCCACCGATGCTTAAATGGCCTATAAAGTTCTAAATGCACCAGTTAATTAACAGTCATTAGTTAGATAAAAACAGTCAATTAGGAAGCAGCCCGTCTGGGAGGGGAAAAAAAAAAGGTTTAACAACCACGGAGGGTAAATCCTATCCAGGAGATTTGGAAAGCTACCACATTCTTGGACTCATCTAGACTTTAGTGGTCCTGTGTTTTGTTGTTGTTGTTGTTGTTTTACTGGCTAATTCTTTTCTTGTAAACATATGGTTAAACTTTTGGGGAGGTTTGATTTTTATGTTTTAGCAGAAAAAGATCCTTTCATTTTATTATGCCTCTGCGGTTTCTGACCTCCCAAAACTTGATTGGAAAAGTAATAGTTGCACTTGGTAAACACACACAAAGGCAGACAGGCAGGCAGCCTGCACCGTGTGAAAAGATCTACAGCCTGCCTCCTACTGTTAGGCGTGTCCTTACTCTGTATTTATTGTTTTCCCAGGAATATTCTCTGTATATACAAGCACGCTGCCGAAGAGCACGGAGGAGACGTGGTAGAGTTTAGAGGTCAAGCACAAGGGCATGCGGGCAAGACCTCCTGGGTTCAGACCCCCGCTCTGCAGTTCATTAGCTGGCTCTGTGAGCTCAAGCAAGACACTGACCCCTTCCATACCCCGCGAAGTGGTGGGCAGCCTCTGAGATACTTCCCCAATGGTGTCCACTTCCCTGTGTTCACATCCTTATGTAATTCCCTCCCCCGAATGCGGGCTGGACTTACTGACTCGCTCCTAACAAATGCATCAGAATTGATGCGATGTCACCACCGAGATTAGGTTATAAAGAGACTGTGGCTTCCATCTTGAGTGCATGGGGGAAGCCAGCTGCCATGTCCCCACCACCACATCAGAAGGACATGCAGGCAGCTTATGGAAAAGCCCCAGTGGTGAAGAACAGAAGTCTCCAGCCAACAGCCAACGAGTTGCTGAGGCTTGCCAACAACCACGGGAGTGAGCTTAGAGGTGAGTTCTTCCCTTGGGGAGTTGCTGTTTGATGGGTATAAAGGTTCGGTGTTTCCAGATGAATACGTTCTTGAGTTCTGCTGAACAATGTTGTGCCTGTAGTTAGCAATACTCTGGTGTACACTCAAATTTCGTTAAGAGGGAATATCTCATGTTAACTGTTCTTACACAACTTTAGAAAGAAAGAGAAAAGGAAAGGAGGAGGGAAGGAAGGAATGGAGGAGGGAAGGAAGGAAAGAAAGAAAAAAAGAAAGGAAAGAAGGAAGAATGAACAAAAGAGAGAGAGAGAATCTCCCCAGTCCAGCCATTTGATGAGACTGCTGCCCCAGCCAACAGTTTGCCCACAACTTCATGAGTGACCTTGAGCTAGAACCACCCTGTGCAGCTACACTGAGATTCCTGACCCACAAAAAATATCTGAGATAATGAATGTTTGTTGTTTTAAGCTGCTCAGTTTGGGGACAATTTGGTATGCAGCATGAGATGACTAACACACCCAGCTCCCTCATATGTAAAATGAGATGAATAATACAAGAGTTACTGTGGTGATGAAATGAGTTAATATTGGCAAATGATGGGGAACTACCTGGCACAGAGTAAGTGCTGGATAAATATTTACATATTTACTTTAAAAGGTAGTACATGTGTAACTTTATCCCCTTTGTAAACAAATATCCTCTTTGAAAAACACAAATGGGAAAACCCTGTAGACAGTGTTCAATGTTCTGCGCTTACTTTTTTTGTTGTTTAATATGTAGATCATAGCCATTCTCCTACATCTTCACACATAAATTTGTCTCTTTTTTAATTTTATTTTTTATTGAAGTGTAGTTGATTTATAATTTTAGTTTCAGGTACACAGCCAAGAATTTAGTTACACATACACATACATGTATTTTTTCTTTTTGGATTCTTTTCCATTATATGTTATTACAAGAAATTGAATATAGGTCCCTATGCTCTATAGTAGGACCTTAGCGTCATCTCTTTTTCACTGCTGTATAATATTCCATTGTTTAGCTGAATGCTGCTTTATAAAATCAGTCCTTTATTGGTGGGGATGTTTCAAGGTTTTTGTTGTTCATTTTGTCTCAGTGCCCCACCTTAAATTGTGATGTTTTCAGTCGTAGACTCTTCCAGGTGGAAGAGACCCATCTTTGGAATCATTCAGTGCTGAGGTTTCAAACTGCAGTTCTGGGAGACCAGGTGCTCTGCGGCGCCCCCTGCCTGTGATCAAAACTGCTTCCTTTTCACCAGTCTGACTCCAAACACAGGTCTCCAGACACCTAATCCTCTGTTATTATTATTATTATTATTATCATTCAGATATAATTCTCATAACATGAAGTTCATCATATTAAGGTGTACAAATCAGTGATTTTAATTAAAAGTGTGGTACAACCAACCCCACTATTTAATTCCAGAACATTTTCACTGTCCTCAAAGGAAACCCAGACCCCTAGACCCATTAAGCAGTCCCTCAACTCCTCCCTCCATGGCCCCTGGCAACCACAAACCCACTCTCTGTCTCTGTGGATTGGCCTATTCTGGACGTTTCACATCCGTGGAATCACACGATATGTGGCCTTTGGAGTCTGGCTTTCACTTCCTAGAATGTTATCAAGGTTCATCCGAGTTGTAGCATGTGTCATTGCTTCATTCCTTTTTATGGCTGAATAATAGTCCATCCTGTAAATATACCACATTTTGTTTCTCCATCCGTTGACGGACATGTGAGTCCTTTCCACTGTGAGGCTGTTGTACATGAGTAATGCTGCTATGAATGTGCGTTGACAAGTTTTCATGTGGATGAACGTTTCCATCTCCTTTGGATTTATACCTAGTAGAATTGCTGGGTTGTACAGTAACTCTGTTTAACTTCTTGGAATTCAGTTTTAGTAGCACGGAAGTTCTAGGGAAACCAGGACAAGTGGCCCCTCCCTGTAAGTGATTCCTCCTTGTTGCCACTTGTCCTGGTTCCGTAGGTAAGAGGACCCAGCAGTCGAGATGCTGCCTTCTGTATGCCCCCTTCCCACCACTGCTACCCAGCTTTTCTGGTTCTGTGACTTCCTGTACCGCAGACACTGGCTGTGCCGTTTCCACTCCAAACTGTGCCCTGTTCATCTTCCAGAGATTGCTATGTGGTTTGAGTAGCTTCTTTAAGCAAGCTTTCCCGCTGGAAGAGACTGAAAGCAGATTCCACTAGGGGAAATGTCAGCTTTTCCTCCATCCACTTAGGAGCCCTGGGTGTCCTGTGTCAGCAGGGACCCAGCACTTCGTGATAAGGGGTCATTTGGGCCAGAATAGGAATACGGAGGAGCTGAGAGCGACAGAACAGAGGGTAAGTCCTGAGCTGAGATTTCCTGCTGGAAATTCACGCCCATTTCCTCCCGCCCTGCCATAACATAGAACCACTGTTTGAGTGGGAAATCGTGGGACTGCAATGAAAAGCTAAGGGTGAATCGCAGAGCATCCCTTCCATATCTTCCCTGGGTTGTAGTCGGAGTCTTAAACCCCTTCATATATGCATTCCTTTCATTTGCATTTTCCTGACGGAAGCATTTTGCCCATCTAGCCTTAAGAGATTTGGAGCAACAAAAGAATTGAAAGCAGGGTCTTGAAGAGAGATTATTTGTACAACCATACTCATGGCAGCATGATTCACAGTAGTCAAGGTGGAAGCAGCCTAAGTGTTTGTTGATGGACGAATGGATAAACAAAATGTGGTGCATCCACGTGGAATATTATTCAGCCTTTAAAAAGAAGGAAATTCTGACACACAATACGGATGAAACTTGAGGGCGTTATGCTAGAAGCCAGACACAAAAGGACAAATACTGTCTGATTCCACTCCTGGAGGAGTCAAATTCATCGAGACAGGAAGTAGACGGTGGGGCCAGAGGCTGGGTGGGGGGGTTAGTGAGTGTTTCATGGGGACAGAGTTTCAGTTTGGGAAGAGGAGAAAGTCCTGGAGATGGACGGTGGGGATGGTTTCAAGACAGTGTGAATCTGCTTAATGCCATTGAGCTGTGCACCGATAAGTGGTTTAAATGATAAATTTTATGTATATTTTATCTCAGTTAAAAGAAATTTAAGATAGGTTTTGGCAAGGAGGTTGCATCTGCAGGCTTGGTGTTCCACTGTCCATTTAATCAACAGTAATTTACTGAGGAACAGCTGTGTTCCAAGCCCGACTCCAGGCCCAGCTTTCTCCGTCTCGGCACTGCTGGCTTTGGGGCCGGATCCTTCTCTGTGGTGGGGCCATCCTGGGCATTGTAGGGTGCAGCTTGCCCCGCTTCTACCCGCCAGATGACAGTAGCTCCCCTCCCCTAGTTGTGACATCAAAAATGTCTCCAGACATCGCCCAGTGTCCCATGGAGGGCAGAATCATCCCAGGTGAGACCCTCTGGGCTAGAGGATCCCGTGGGCCCCCAGGAGACTCTGTGCTCCATAACCATGTGACCTTCGGAAGCCCTAGGATGCTGCGTGCATTGAAATATGCAAACTGAGGGGTGGGGGGGCACCCTAGTTTACATAGTTTAGCCTATTGGAACTTCATTCTGGTGCACAGTGCGAACCAGGGGTCAGACTCAGTCCTTTCCCAGAATGTTAATGCCGGGTTTCTGAGTCTAGGCACTGTTGGTATTTGGCGCTAGATAAATTCTCAGTGATGGTGACTGTCCTGTGCATGGTGGGGTGTTGAGCAGCATCCTTGGTCTCTACCTAGTAGCTGCCAGCCGCACCCCACTAGTTGACTTACAAAAATGTTCCCAGACATTGCCAAATGTCCTCTGTGGGGCAGAGTCACTCTTGGCTTAAAACCTCTGCTTTAGATGTTCGGGGTCCAGGAGAGTAGACAGAAGAGGTCCTCACCCTAATGGAAGTTAACTTAGACTGGAGGATGGACGGGGGAGAGGCAGCACACAGAAAAGCAAATGAAACAGGGCTGTAAACTGACATTTCAGCCGGGTCCCCAAGACACAAAGATATGGAATATCCCCTGGGGACCCCAGGCCAGAGAGCAGGTTTTCAGAGGAAATAACTGAGAAAGGGTTTCCCAACTCGAAAGGCTGTTCACCTACCAAGAAGGAACAGGAGGGTACCATCAGAAGGGAACTTTTTAAAAGGATGTCTTGGCCGAGAATGTCCAGGGGTTGTGGAGGGTTGAGTGCACAGTGGGGTCTGATTGCCCCTCCCTCTGATCCTAAGGAGGGGACTCAAAGGGCATGCCTTGGCTCCAAGGAAACCCGCTGGGAGCAGGGAGTGGGTGATGCTGGCGTTCCTGCGAGGCGTGCTGGACTGGTACCTGCATCCTGCCAGATGCTGCAGGACGAGAGGCGGGCTGGCCGGCTGTTTCGGCAGCCGAGCCAAGGCAACTTGCTAAATCTGGACGGGCTTGCAAACAGTGGGTTTGTTTGGGAAGAGATGTGTGTTTCTCGGGAACGAGATGTGCTCAGAGAGCCAGCATGGGGGCATCTTAGATCTCATCCTGAAGCCTGTTCTGGCTTCCCTCCCCAGAGGATAAGCAGGACATGGTGCCTCGATTCCTAGGGACTGGAGAGAGAGGAAGCGGTGGTCAGTGTAGTGAGTCTGGCCCGGTAAAGGGGAATGCAGGTGGCAACCCACCCACCGAGGACAGCTTCTCAAAGTCTCCTGCACTTGATTTATTATTGCTCTGCTGTTGACATCTTGAAATTCTTAGTAACTTTCAAACAAGGGGCCTTTTCCACGTAGGTGGACAGGGGCAGGTGCAGCTCTGTATTCTTTCTCCGAAGACTTCAGTCTTCTCCCAGGAGCTAAGCAGGAAGAGAGACATGCAGGACTGTTAGACCCGGGTGAGAATCAGGCCCTTGGATGAGAGAGTGGTGATGTCACGGACTGCTGCTGCCTTTCCAAGGAGGTTGCCCTTAACTCAAGGGTTGAGGGTTATTCGATTTTCTTAAAAACTGACCAGGCAGGCTCCCCACCTTGTCTTGTCTTTTTGTGAAGGACGACTGTCACCTGACCAGGTTAAAGCTCCTGGTTTCTAACTTTGAACTGAAATAACTTATTTTGTACAGTCAGTTCTGCTCTAATGTGATGCACGTGTTCCTAAAAATCACCGCCCTGGGCAAAATTACAGGATAAAACACGCAGGGCTGGCTTGTGGTAAAATGGACTTCAGGTGACAGTACTCCAAAACTTCGTCAGTGAGTTATGCTTAAAAAGGAAAAGGAATCTAGTTAATATGGTGACAGTCTTTTAATAACCTTATTGAGCTATAATTCACATACTGTGAAAGTCATCCTTTTAAAGCATGTAATTCAGTGGTTTCTAGGATATACACAGTTATGCAACTATCACCACAGTCAGTTTTAAAATATTTTCATCACCTCCGAAAGAAACCCCATACCTCTGAGCAGTCACCTCCACTCCCCATTTCCCCTTTTCCAACCCCTACAACACACTTAGCATCGTGTGTTGAAGGTTCACCCGTGTCCTAGTGGTGTCAGGACTTCATTCCTTTTTTTTTTTTTTTTTGCCTAATAAAATTCTGCCATGTGGCTTTCCCATGCTTTACTTATCCATCTATCCATTGAGGGCTCCAAGGCACCTCCTGTCCTACTCTGACTTTTCCCCTCACCTCCCCACATCTAGTCCATCAGAATGTTCTCCAGAATGTACCCCTGATCCACCCACTCATCTCTGCCTCCACTGCCAGGTCCCTGATCCAGGCCACCATACTTTTCAGTCCAGGAGAACTGGAACAGACTCCCAGCTTCTCTGTCTTTCTTGTCTCTGACAGTCTGTTCCCCATACAGTGAGCTCTTCAAATCACAAATCACAAATCAGAGTACATCTGCTCCTGCTTAAAAACCCTCCCATGGCTTCCCAATCTGACGAAGACCATTTCCCAATGGCCTATGAGGCCTCAAATGAAATGACCCCCTCCATCCTCTGACTCGCCACCCCCACCCAAACCCTCCCTGTCCACTCTGCTCCACCCACACCCAAGGACCTGCTTTTTGTATTTTCCACACTAGTTTCCATCCCAGTGATTTTGAATTCCTGAAATGTTCTCTTCTTCTTCCTTGTTATTCTGACCTTGGCCCATGTCACCCCCTCAGAGAGGCCTAGAGTGACCAGCTCTTCCGGCTTTGCCTGGGAATTTCCCGGATTTAGCGCTGAAAGTCCCATGTCCTGGGAGACCCCATAATCGGCTATCCTGGTTGGCCACACTTGGGAGGCCCTCCCTGGCTGTTCTGTCCAAAATAAGCCCCCCCTACTGACCCCCAGGTACTACAGTGTCACCTTTCCTGTGAGCGTGGGAATTGTGCCCCTCGCACCCAGAACAAGGCCTGTCAAATAGTAGGCACTTGGTAAACATTTCTGACTAAATTAATAATTGGAGGACAGAAACAGATTCCCGCAGTCCCAGGCTTAAGATTCCATCACATGAAAATCTGCAGGAAGCGATCCATTAGAAAGCTAGTGAGCCGCCATCAGCATTTTCGTTAAAACAAAGCAAGATAGAAAAAAATCACCTGAAGTACCATGTCATGAATATTTTATTTTAGTTAAATACGTGTGTGTGGGCCTCTGGGTAAAATGTATTTCCTGCTGTGCGTTGTGGTCAAAAATGTTTGAAAACCACCCATCTAGTAGTCAAGGGTGTGAGATTTGGTGCCAGACTGCAGGAGTCTGAAGCTGTTTGATTACAAATTCACTTACTCTTTCTGGGCCTCTGTTTCCTAATCTCTAAAATGGGTATATATAATGCCTCGTTCCTTTCTCAGGATGTGACTGTGAGCTTGAACTTGAGTTAGCATATGAAAAATGCTTACATCTCTTGCTGGCATAAAAGAATAATTTAGTCTACGCTGACCAATATGATTACTCATTGAATGAATGAGGCTGAAATGTAATCTTCCCTTAAATTGCTCTGCCTGCCTCTTCTCAGACAATGCTTTCTCTCCTGGTGTTGCAGCCCCTTCTCCCAAATAACTATCTGTTTGCTTTTTTATTCTGTTTATTGTCAACCCCTCCCCCATAAAAACTCTATGAGGGTCCTTTGTTTGAACCTACTACCTGAGAGTAAACGGAGGGAAGGAGGTTGACATTTTCTGTGAAGGGCCAGATAATAACTATTTTAGACTTTGCTTATTCCATCCCATCTTTGTGCAAACACCCTACTCTCCACTACCCAACCCTGTCCCAGTGGTATGACAGCAGCCTTGGGTCCCTTAAAGAAATGGGGGAGACTGTGTTGATAAAATTTTATTTGCAAACACAGGGGAGCAGAATTCAGCCCAAGGGCCGTAGTCTGCCAACCCTTGAGTTGAAAATACTGGATTCGATAAAATAAGATAGATTTTTATATAGTTTCCACATGTCACAAAAGCTTCTTGATTTTTTTTTTTTAACCACTCAAAAAGTATTTTAAAAATCCCAGCTTGTGGTGCATGAAAACGAGGCAGTGGGCCGCATGTGGCCCGCGGGTCGGAATCTGCTGACCCCGGAGCCAGATTGTGCCAGGATGCCGACAGTCGTCTGTGTAATGAGCAAAGGCCCCTGGGTCCCCGAA
Source organism: Camelus bactrianus (assembly GCF_048773025.1). Classification (NCBI taxonomy): domain Eukaryota; kingdom Metazoa; phylum Chordata; class Mammalia; order Artiodactyla; family Camelidae; genus Camelus; species Camelus bactrianus. The sequence continues at coordinate 27,863,905 of NC_133560.1, forward strand.
ACTCGGCCTACCGGGAGCCGAGCCACCGGCACCCGGCCCGCGCGCGCCTCTACTGCCAACGCTCCGACTCGCGCGCGCCTCCTCCCAAGCCCCGCCCTCCTTCGCGGCGATTGGCTGGGCGTCGCCCTCTTCCTCGCCGAGCAACGCCCCCCTCTGACGGGCACCGCAGGCGGCCAATGGAAAGTCATGAGGCTTTTCGCCCCGCCCTCTCCGCGCCCGTTGGAGGCGGGCATGGGCGGGCCGTTGAGGCGGTGGGGCGTGGAACCTGGAAACCGTTGCCGATAACAACGCCCCGCCCTGTCGCGGCGGGCGGGCAGGCTGCTCGAGGCGGGCGGGCGGGCGGGCGCCGGGAGCGGGAGGAGGAGCGGCCGCGGCCGCCACCGCCGCCGCCATAGAGACTGTAGCCGTGGAGACTGTTACTTACCAACGGGGACCAACACGCAGCAGCAGCCGCCGCCGCCGCCGCCGCCGGAGCCGTTGCCCGAACTCCCGGCTCGAACTCCAGGTGACCGATGCGACCAACACGGCCGGGGAGTGCGGGGGGCGGCGGGGACCCCGATCCGGGGGTCGGGGAGCGGGCAGCGCAGTCCCTGCCGTTCACCTCTAACGTCCGGGATGGCGCGTCCGCGGTACCTACCTCCGCACCCCGAGTCCCGAAGGCGCGGCCGAGTTTGGGGCTCCCGGGGACCCCTTCTTCCTTTTAACCAAACTCGGGGGAAGGTGGGGACCCATCGCCTCACTTTTTACAAAACTTCCTGAGTTAGGAGTTCCCAGGAACCCCCTTTTCACTCTTACCCTCAAAATCCCCGAGTTGGGACCATCCAGGGAACCCCTCTCAAACTTTTGCCTTTAAACTCCCTGAATTTGGAGCCCCTGGGAAACCTCTTCTCACTTTTATTCCCCAGATCCTTAAGCTGGGGGTGCCCGGGGACCCCCTTCTCACTCCTTCAAACGCCCTGAATTGAGGACGCCTTGACAATGCCTCTCGAACTTTTACATTTAAACTCCCTGAACTGAAGGCGCCTGGGGACTCCTCCTGTTTACCCCCCAAATCTCTGAAATTGGGGCACCCCGGAGACCCTTCTCTCACGTTTACCCTCAAATTCCTGAATTGGGAGGGCCTAAAAGATCCGTTCTCACCCTTCCCCACAAATTCTTGGATTTGGGGTGTCCCGGGGATGACCTCGTTTTGACCCCGCTTCCAAATAATGAATTTGAGGACCCTCTATAACCCCAATTCTCACTTTTTAACCAAATGTCGGTGCGCTGGTCCAAGAGAAGAACCACTTCCCTCCTCACTTTTTTTGCCAGCGAATTCCCCGATAATCGAGAATCAAGAATCGGTCTTCCAGACACCCGTTTCTCACCCCCCACCCCAGATCCTCGTGTTCAGGGCTCCTCGGACACTCCTCTGCACTCTCCCTTTTAACCCCGCATTCCTAAGTTTGGGGGGTCCCGGATCCGCCAGCCTTTCCACGCCCGTCAGGAAGCCTTTCGTACACCCGCAGCTCCCCTATTTGGATTGATCGCGAAGCAAGGAAAGTTTCACCGAAAGGGCTTTTTTTTTTTTAATTTAGTAATTTATTATTTAGTTTAAAGAGCCCAACCTGTAGCGCAAACTGCTCGGTGGCATTTTCTCTGGGGGTTGTGCAAGTGCGTGTGTGTGTTTGTGAACCCAGCCCCCACACAGACCCCAGTAAATGCACACACCCCCCGCAGATGCTCCTGATTCCTGTCCTTTTCCCTCTGGGACGCGCTGCGGCGCTCCCTCCGGCTTCGTGCCTGTTGGTTTTTCTCGCCGCGGCCCTAGGAAAGCTCGGTTTCCGATCCTAGTGGCTATTTCGAGGGCCCCCGGGGCCCAACTGCCCCTGCCATTCCGGCGGCGGCGGGGGTGGTTCACGGTCCTAATTTTAACCTCCTGGTTGCCCCGCAGGAATGAGGGAGAAGGGCAGGATGCAGCGCGCGAGTCCAGGGCTGCCTTTCCCCGAGACCTCATTCCTGCTTCTGGGTGATTTTATTATGAGCCTCCCCACCCCCCACCCCACCCCCCCGCCCGCCCCAACACGCAGTTATTTTCTTGTTTTGTGCATTTAACTGTCAGTACAGACTTTCATGAGTTTTCCTGCCTCCCCATAAGTTTTATCTTTGCAAATCCAAAATAATCAAACCTGGTGCAGGGCTCTCCATTTCAACTAGGATTTCCCCAACAAAATAACAACAGAAAACATTAACAACATAACCTTTTTTTTGCCTGCACATATTGTCAACATAGTTTTATCTTGTTGCTTCATAATCGGAAATATTATTTGTTTGCTTATATAAAGACTCCTGGCACTGGGAGGGTATAGCTCAGTGGTAGAGCCAGTGCTTAGCATGCAGGAGGTCCTGGGGTCAATCCCAAGCACCGCCATTAAAATAAATAAATAAATAGATAAATCGAATTCCCCCCCCAAACCCCAAAATTAAAAAAATAAAAGAGCTTTCCCCTCTGTCCTGGGGAGTACCAAGTTACCTGTTCTTTCTCCCACTCAAGCTTAAAAACTTGAACTAATTCTTAAATAACCTTAGAAATGGCTACTCACCTACTCTGGCCAGAGAAAAAGAATGTATGGTAAACCCCACCCCCGGAAAGGAATTTAATTTCTTTAATTACTGGCGCTAATCTTGCCAACAGGCTTGGTAAAACATCGGAGGAGACTTGGTAGTCATTTTTTAAAAAGACTTCTCACAATACATGATGGAAAAGATAACTGGTTCTGTGCGCCTATGATACTCCAACTGATCTGTGTCGGGAATGAGTTCAGAAACAGTTTGCCTCTGTGGTAAAAGCAATGTGAATTATTTAGACCTTTATGCGTTCTTCTCATCCCAGATAAACCTCGGAGATGCTCAGAAGGGGAATCCAGGTGGAGAAGGACGGAGTTATTAATTACTCCAAGTAACAGACAAGTCCTTTGAAATTCAATTGGTATTTGCTTTCTGGGTGCAGAGTGCATGTTACCTTAATATTCATCTTTTACCCATGTTTGTCACTGAAGCACTCCCAGAATGGAACTAGGAGTGCAGATGCTGGGAAATTGTTTATCTGGCTCTTATCCCTTAGATCTAATATGTAGTTTCAGATTTGAGTTTAAATTAATTAGTGGTAATCAACATTTAATTAATCTAACTTTAATTAGTATGATAATTGAGTCAAAATTTTAAATGTATTTGTAGGATTTTTATAGCCACATGAGGTTGTTTTACTTGTAAAATTTCAGGGCCAGAAGGAACCATATCTTATAGTATCTTTGACTCTTTCTAGTTAATGCAGGTTGGCCACTTGTTGAAGTAATATGTTCCCCGATGCGCACTTATTTGTAAAATGTGAAACTTCTGTAAAACCAGGGGAAGTTCTCAGAGAAACCGTCTTGTTTGTTGGGACCCTCACTGAACGCGGGGGCAGAGAAGTACCAGTCTGGTGCCTGAAACTCCCAGCCCAGGGCACACCCAACAAGCACATCCATTTTTCTGCACAAAACTGTGTGACTAGTCACACTGAACAGGGTAGATAAGGACTATAAGCAACCACAAGCCAGTTTAGGTCAGGTTTTGTCACTGAACAAGTCGTGCCAAATTTACCAAAAAACTTCCATATTTCAGAATTTTTGGATTTGGCCTTGTTATAAGGGATTATCGGCTTCTGTATTTTTTAAAAAAAAGGTGTTTTGACTTCTTTTCTAGAATTTCAAGGCGATTAGCTCCATGACAGGCAGTGGTGTTTTAGACATGTGCCTGGCCCACAGGCCGTACTGAATAGATGAATGAATGAATGAATGAATGAATGAATGAATGAATGAATGAATGAATGAATATGCACTGGGAATTAGAGAGAAAACTGAAAACCACCTATATGCTTCTTAGAAACCCCAAGATCACCAAAGGAATTCTTATAGGAAAAGACAAAAAAGGGAGAACTTCAGGAGGGGACCGAGGACTGAGGGGGCATGTGGGAGACAGAGTGGGCGCAGAGGTTGGGGAGGAGAGCCGGAAGAGCCTCACTGACTGGTGGAGACCGAGATTCTGGTCAGTCCTGATCAGCCTTCTTAATCCCCTAAATCTGCTCCTCCTGGGCTCCGAGCTCCCTTGGTGAATGTCAGCTGGCCTCTCCTGGTTGCTCTGGCCAACACTTTGGAGTCGTCCTCCATCCCTCTCTCTCTCAGGCCATCACCAAAAAAGAGGGACCTAGAATCTGACCACACCTCCACCGCCAACCCCTGGTCCAAGCCATGGGCGCCTTTTGTCCCAGTGACTGCAGTCTGTTAACCAGGGAGTCATATCGTGTCCTGTTGTGTGTGCCTCACTCAGAGCTCTCCCCCGATCCCGTCTCCCTCAGCGCAAAAGCCCAAGTCTCCCCACCCGGGCTCCCCAGCCCGACTCCTCTTTGGCCTCATCTGCGATCCCACGTGCCCCACTTCAGCGCCGCTGGCCTCCTGGGAGCTCTTCAAACCTCTCCCCGGAAAGCTCTTGGCCCAGGCCTTTGGGGGCTTGTCCCTCCCTGCCTTCAAGCCTTCCCTGAAACTCCCAGGCCATCTACTCACCTGCAAGGGATGACGCTGCCAGCCTCCTTCCCTGCTCGCTCTCTCTCCCTAGCGTTTATCACCAACACGCTGTCTGTTACATGGATTTATTATTGCTGTTGTTGGAATGTCAGCTCAGTGAGAAGTTTGGTGTGTTTTACGGACTTCGGTGTCCCCCAAGCTGAGACTAATTCTGGCACTGAGTAGGCACTCAATGTTTATTAAATGAGTAAATAAACAATCTCCTGCACACTTATGGGGAAAGCTTATGTGAAAATAAAGAGCTGCTCCTTATCTACCATGGAGCACCATCTACATGGCTCAGCACAGCTCAGACTGGATGAACAGGACCGGAGGGAGGAGTGAAGGGAAAATAACGGGTCATAGCACCAGATGCTGCCAGTGCGGGCTTCGGGGCCACGGCAGAGAAGGGGTTAACATTGGCTCTGAGACTCCAGGTGAGGTTTGGCATCTGCAAGATGAGACCGAGACTCGCTTGTGTGGTTCTGATGTTAGAAATCGAGTCTATTACTGCTTCGCCCGGGGCCGGGCACGTTACAGGTGTGCAGTAGAGGGGCTATTGTTTTTGTTGCTATTTTTTATTATTAGAATGAAGCAAATGAGCAGTGTGGCCTGCCTGAGATGATTTTTTTGTTTTGTTTTGTTTTGTTTTTTGGGGGTGGAGGTAGTTAGGTTATTTATTTACTTATTTAATTTTAATGGTGGTACTGGGGATTGAACCCAGGACCCTGTTCATGCTATGCACACACTCTACTGCTGAGCTATAGCTGCCCCCGCTTCTTTAATTTTGTTTTTTGACTTTTTAATTTTGGTTTCCTGACCACCAAGCACAGAGGAGACATTCAGTAAATACGTCTTGCTTGACTGAGTGTGTGAGCCTTGCACTGTCTAAGGTGGGAAATAACCTTTGATTGCATAGAAATTCTCCGGTCCAAATATGGTGCTCTCCAAGCGTGAGGGCCTGGGCAAAACCAAAAACACCCAGAAAAGTCGCTCAAAGCCACTCGTCTCGGTTCAGGTCTAGGTCTATCTGAAATGAGTCCCCAGCATCACACGCTCAGATGGGTTTTGCCAAGAGGCCAGCTCTGCCGGCAGGACTTTCAGAGGAGAACATTTAAAAATGGGTTACCCTTCTCTGTTATCGCTGGCTCTTAGCTGCCAATCTGGTCAAAGTCTGGAAATCAGCCACTTGGAGGTGCGAACCGGCCTGGCGTTCGTGCCAGGACTTGAGTTGAGCCCTCGGGAGCAGACCGCCTGGCCCCACTCCTTACTACACCTCACTTCTTTTTTCCTGAAATGCATTCCTGTTTTATGATACATAGGTTTTGGATATTTTAAAGCACGGTTTTATGCCCTGACAACCTTATTTGTAATTTTTATGAATTCTGTGACTTTCCAAAAAGTATAGTTGATTTCCCAAACCTACAGATAATACACATGCATACAGCAAGTGGATTTCAGATGCCATGAATCAGATTATACACGCCATAATCCATATTTTAAAATGAAAAAAAGAAACATAGAAAGCCATTAAAAATATGTAGAACTTACATGTAATGGCCTGATATAGTGATTGTTTATCATTTACAATGTAACAAAGCCCAGATGTGCTATATGCAGTGAGCCTATTTCTACTAAGATTTCTGCAGTTATTTGGAGAGAGTGTGTGTGTCTGTGTGGTGTGTGTGTGAGAGCTGGGCTACTGACATCCACGGAAGCTCTTCAGGAGCTAACAGTTGAGCTGAGACTGAACTGATCAAAGAGCACAGCCTTGTGCAGTTCAGAGGGAAGAGCCTTCCAGGCAAGGGGCAGCAGATGCAAAGGTCCTGTGGCAGGAGGGATCAGCTGGGCCTGGTCAAGGCAGAGAAGGGCGGTTGTGTGGCTGATGGCTGGTGAGCAGAAGAAGGAGAGGCAGAGGGCCCTGGAGGCCATGGAGATGAGTCTGGCTGCTGTTTTAAGTCTGAATTAGGTTTTCAGTAAATTTTACCTCTGCCTGTAGCTGTCAGAGCCATGGCATCGGGTCATTTGTTGAAAGACTTGCTTCCTGGGCCTCTGCTATTTCTCCATTGTTCGTTTATTCATTCGTTGGTTCATTTCTCTCTGAGCCAAGCACTATCCTATGAGATTACAGAGACTAAAGACTAACTCAGGGGGGTATGTTTCAAAATGCAGATGTACTGGAGGTCTGTCTAGGGCAGCGTGATGTACAGAGGAGGGAGGCCACGCTCCCTGGAGGGGCCAGGAAAGGTGCCGAGGAGGAGGGGGCTGGAGCTGAATCTCAGGAGTGGTGTGCCAGCAGACGGGTGGGGAGAGCCACAGCGTGGCTGTGCCCTCTGGAAGCTGATCGCAGGGAGGAGAGGAGATGAGGCTGGATGGGAGCAGGTGTCGGCAAACACGGCCTGTTTTTGGAAGTGAAGCTTCGATGGGACACGGCCATGCTAGCTCATCTACATGCCATCTCTGGTTGCTGTTTTGAGACCACAGCAGGGCTGACTATTTGCGACAGACGCCAAACATGGACCACAAAGCCTAAAATACTTACTGTCTGGGCTTTTAAGGGAAAAGTTTGCTGACCCCTGGCTGAACAGGTGGGGCTTGTCTGCTGCTGGGCTGAGAGGTTTGTTGGGGAAGCACTTGGTGAGCACATGGGATTGTGGCAGATGTATCAGAAGGCTTGGCATTTGGAGGCTGGTGATGGAGAGTCGATGTTGCCATGGTCCAGGTCACCAGGGCCTATGAGACCAGCCGGGGATGCTGAGGAGGACAGAGCTGCGGGGTTCTCAGGTTCTCGGGGGCTTCAGGGACCTGGTGACTCGCTGTGGGACGAAGGGCAGGGTAGAGTCCAGGGCGATTCCCAGGTGTCTTAACTTTGGGGATCAGGTGGAACAGGCCACTTCAGGGAGCAGAGACGCCGATGTCGGGTGGGGGGATCAGGAGCTCAGGCGTGGGCTTGGGGGGCTTGAGATGTGTACGGGACCGCCAAGTGTGGGCAGTGTGGGTTTCGGGGTCTGGAGCTGAGTTGGGGGGCAGTCCTGGCTGGAGGACAGGATCTCTGAGCTGTCAGCATGTGATCGGTCATTTCAATCATGAAAACAGATGCACTTACTCAAGGAGAGGCAGAGAGGAGCAGAGAAGGCCAAAGGCAGAGCCATCCAAATTCAAGGAGCATGAAACCAGTGAAGAATCAGAGGAAAGTGGTTTTTTAAAAACTCACGGCAAAATATAATAACAATCATTTTATGTTCGTTTTAATCAGTGTTAAAGTCACAGCTCGGTGGCATGAAGCACACTACGTGTTGTGCAACCATCCCCACCATCATCTCTAGAACTTTCTCACCTTCCCAAACTGAAACTTCATTTCCCCATGAAACACTTGACTCCCCAGCTTCTGGCCCCCACCGTCCTACTTCCTGTCTCTCTGGATGTGACTCCTCTAGGGACCTTACATGAGTGGAATCAGACAGTATTTGTCCTTTTGGGTCTGGTTTATTTCACTGAGCATCATGGCCTCAGGGTTCATCCTTGTTGTAGCAGGTGTCAGAATCTCCTTCCTTTTTAAGGCTGCGTAATATTCCACCGTGTGGATGGACCACATTTGTTTATCCTTTCATCCCTCAGTGAACACTGGGACTGCTTTCACATTTGGCTGTTGTGAACCCTGCTGGACAGAGGAGATTTTGAAGGGACTCTTAGGTCCCAGGAAAAACCTGGAAAGGGCTGTGAAGGCAAAGAGGGAAGTAACTCAAGAACTGAGCACCAGGGGGTGTGAGGGCTTGTAGAGACCAGAGCGATCAGACGGGGACAGTCCCGGCAGAAGGGAAAAAGCACGCGTCCCCGCAGAGCAGCAGAAGGCTTGGCTCACGAGCACCTGCCATTTGGAAAGCTGTTGAAGCCACGCTCATGGCGCGGCAGTCCATTCCTGAAGTCACAGCAACACTTAACTATGCTTATACTTTTAAAATGCAAACTGCTCATCTTTGGGAAACAGTGCCATGTTTCCAGGATCCGTTTCCGTCCAAAAGGTGCCCTGTGGGGCAAGGCCTGGGAAGCAGTTTCCCCCCCCAAAAAAAAAAAAAATTACCAGCCCGCAAAAATGTGTTCCTGCTCCACCCGGTCCAGGGAGAACCCAAAGAAAACCGCCCAGAGCTTTCCCACCTCTCCTCTTCTCCTCAGAATGCGTACAGATGGAGCCTGCCTGGAGGAAAAATAAACTTGGGTTCCAGACCCACAGAAAACAGTTTCAGGCATGTGCTTCGATTTTCTTCAACTTGTGGAAGAATTCACCTTACTCGGGACTCCTTTCTGTGAGGAACCTTCTCGGTCTCCATCAGTTCAGCAAATATTTGTGGCCCCCAAATATCAGACATGCGAGGGGCTTACCATGAGTCAGATACCCAAGTGTGTGCATATAGCGTTGTGTAGGAGGTTAAGAGGGGAGAGGATGCTCGAGAAATTTAAAATTGTCCGCAACCGTTGGCCACTGACGTTCTGGCCAGAAGTTCAGGCGTGAAGCGGGTACCATTCAGGACCACACCGGTTGTGTAAATCACGTCTGGTTTTACTGTCAGCTCTTCAAGTGACAAACAGGAGTGAATAGAAGGTATTTCTGGAAGCCCTGCACGGCTGGATTCATCGCTGGCAGTGCTCTTGCCACCTGGACTGTGCTCCCGGGGAGTCTCAGCCACCCCAGAAGAGATTCACCCATCAGCAGTCTTCTGATCTAACAAACTGCAGGATGGCAGGGTAGAAGTGGCGTCCAGGAGCGACCTGGGCCCCCACCCAGACTTCCGGTTCCTTCCTTCCATGTGTGTGGTCTACACAGCCTTGCTTCTCTCTCTGTTCTACCCCAGTGGCCACTGGAGTCCTTGCCGCGGGAAGCCCGCCCTCCTCTCCTGTCCTGGAAGCAGGATTTCTTCAGCCTTTAGCTCAGCAGCAGTAAGCATGCTCTGGGGTCACTTCCCCTTCCTTGCATCGACCTTGTTCCTTTGGCTCACGATTCTTATCTCTTCATGCCCTCCCAGCCCACCTCCCTGGGGCTCTCCTGGGCCACCTCAGGAGGAGCGGATGGGCTCTTTCTCTCTGCTTTTTGTAGCCAGATGGATGGACTGTCCCCCTCCCCTTTGTTGTAATCTCATCACACTTAGCTTGGCGTTCAAGGCTGGGCTAGGTCCAACCCCGTCTCCTCTTTCATTGCCTGTCTTTCACGGCACCTCCCAGTGGGCTTTCCCTACCTTAAAGAGGTCTTATCCTTTGGTCTCCCCTCTCTCTGAAATTCATTTCTACTGATGAAACCCTTAACGCTTCTTTCAAGACCTTCCTCTGATGCTCTCTCACCAGGGAATCTTGCGATTTTAATCCATGAGCTAGGGGGGCAAACAGAAGACCAGACCCGGTTTCTCCACCTCATCACTGTTGGCTTTGAGGCTGGATCGTTGTAGGTGGGAGGGCGGTTGTGGAGGGGTGTCCTAGGCTTTGTAGGAGGCTGAGCAGCTTCCCTGGCTCCCACCTGCCAGGAACACCCACCCCACCCCCAAGTCGTGACAACAGCTACATCTCTGGATGTGGCAGATCCCTGGGGGGCAGAATCACCTCTGGGTTAGGGAGCATGGGGTTAATCAGCCAGAAGTGCCACAGCACGTAGATTTAGCACCCCAGGACTCTGTGGGCGGGCGGTAGTGATTTCCACGTCTTACTTCCTGTTCTTGGTTGTGTGCTTCCGGGGCACAGGGACCACCGTCCCTGCCACACTTCCCCCTAGGGCTTCCTACGCCATACATGAGTGAATCAAACACTTGGGCCCAGAGCGTTCTTCAGAGGCAAGGCCTACATCAAATAACAAAGCGAGAATCATGAAACCCTTGCCTGAGATCTGATAGCCTTCAAAACTCCATGTTTTTGATTTGGTCTAAATGAACATTCTGGCCCTTTCAATACCTAGTTTTCCTTTACAAAATCCCCAAAGAAGTTTTCATCAAAGGCTTCCGACTGTTAGTCGACTCCCCTTTTGACCCAGCCAACACTGCAAGTCAAGTTCTTTTCCAGAAAGCACAGGAATCTTCCTCGGGATGTGGTCTTACAACCAGACTGCTGCCAGTCCTGTAGCCGGGAGCCGTGTACACAGTGGAGGATGTTAGATGCCTAATTCTACGTCAAGCCAGTTGCAGTGGCTCAATTCATGTTTGTGTTGGAACTTTTCAAAGATTTTACTCTGTTGAAAGTCAATTTGAAACAAATGTACTTAGATTTGTTAGAATTAGTTCATCAACAAAACACAGGACTGAGAATTTGTGGAGCAAATGAATGCTCCTTTCTGCTGAGTTATAGGACCATTTGCAAGTGTGTGGAACCTTAGCGTTTGCTGTGGCTCTGGCCACGTGAAGGGTTTGAAAGCTGGTTGGAGGAGGGAAGCTGCGTGATGTCTTTGTGGGATACCACTGACTGCCAGCGTGTTTAATTAAATCATGTGAGCTCGCGGTGTTTTATTGATACATGATTGGATTCTAAAATATGATCATGCTGCGGCACGGTAGCACCTACAAGCACGTCTTTTAAAACTTCTACTGCGGCGTCTTCTGCTGTGGAATCAGGCGTGACGGGCTGATGAGTGTTTCCCAGTGATGCAGTGCTTGTGGGGAGTGTTCTCTTGTTTCCTGCTATTCACTAGCAGATAACAGGAGCCCTGTACCAAGGGTTTGAGAAATATTTGTAGGGCAGACTGTTTTCAGTCTGAGAAATGTCTCCATCACATATTTGTCTGTAAATTGGCAAAAGTGCTGTTGCTTTATTTGAACAAAGAAAGCCTGTGGAATCTTTTAATATTCCAAGGAACTTGGGGTTGGGGCAGGGGCGAGGGCATCAAACCTTCTCCATAAAGGACCAGATAGTAAATATTTTAGGCTTCTGTGTGGGCCAGACGGCCCCTACTGCAACTGCCCGCTCTGAATGGGGGTGGCCGTGTGCCAGTAAACTTCACTTATGGGCGCTGAAATGTGAATTTCATGTAATTTTCAGGTGTCAGAAAATATTTTGACTCTGGTATTTCAACCATTGGAAAATGTGGAAATCATTCTTAGCTTGTGGACCGTGCAAGATCAGGCAGCAGACTGAGCCGGACTTGGCCTGGGCGTGGGCCATGGTTTGCTGACCTCTGCCCTGTGAGAGGGGATGGCACGCAGGGGCTCCGCCCGGCGTTCGCAGCCCGTTTTCCCCCGAGAACCCTCAGCCCGCGCCCTCTGCTCCAGCCAGCTCGGCCCACTTGCCCTTCCACCTGCCCCACCCCCAGGACACACCCTGCCTGTGCCTGGCTCCAGCTCTTGAACTAGTCCACCCGCCCCATCTGCCCCCACCCCTCCCCAAACCCCGCTGTGGGATGGTCCTGCCCGGACAGCCGGGTTCAGGGTGAGACCTTCCCAGATTCCCCGCCCCATCATTCATGGTACTGAGTTCCACCTGGAGTCTGCACCTGTCACCTTTGCCACAGAAGGAGTTATTTGTGTCTCCTTTTCTCTCTCATGTGGTATAAGAACCTTGAGGACAGAGACCAGGTCTGACTGTCACTGCACGACACCAAATAGAGTAATGATTTGTTGAATTGACCCCAGTTCTTACCAGATCAAGATCTAATCGTGCTCTAAAATCATTTTGCCTACTTTCCAGTAGAACAAGGCTTCATAAGATATTTGTGATTTCACAGTTGGGTGATTTATTCTCAGAGTCTGCTGAACTGCGATTGTCCAATAGAGATGTCATGGAGGCTGTGTGTGTAATTTTAAAGTTTCTATTAGCCACCTTTTGCAAAGTAAAAAGAGGGGAAATTTATTGAATAATATATTTTTTTAATCCAGTAGGTCCAAAATATTGTCACTGCAACACGGCATCAACATGAAACAATTTTTATTGAGACAGTGCACATCCTGGTGTGTTAAGTCTTGAGACCCAGTGTCTGTTTGACTCCCATGGCACATCTCCATTCGGACGGGCCACATTCCAAGAGCTCAGTAGCCATGGTGGCCGGCGGTGCAGGGAAGAGCGTTAACATGAGGACAGACAGGATCTTGAGGTCACCCATACTCTTTTTTTTAAGGTATTATTATTATCTTTTTAGGTACCATTTTTTTAAATATCTTTTTTTTTTTAATTTGGTTTTTGTGAGGGGAGTTAATGAGGTTTTATTTATTTATTTTTAGTGGAAGTACTGGGGATTGAACCCAGGACCTTCTGCATGCTAGGCACACACTCTACCACTGAACTATGCCCTCCTCATGTCACCACCCCCCATCCCTGCTCTTTAAAAGGGCCAGCAGCTGAGCTGCTTACCGTGTTCAATATTTCACAGCCTCACAGTTTGAGGTCGCTCACAGGGCTGCGTAGCACAGGTCCCCCGACTCGAATATTTGCCATTTTCTCAAAGGATCTTGATTGGACTTTGCAAACAGGTGTCCACTCCGGGCCACTGGGCAATTTGATCCCAGAATTCCCTTGTGACCATTTAGGGACTTTGGGATCCTTATGGACAGGCCCCCTAAGCCTGTTGACTTCCTCTTTTCCATCACGGAAGTCATATCTTTTCACTGTAAAAAATCCAACTGGTACAAAAAAGTGAAAAGGGACGAGAGAGCCTCTGGCTCCCCCTCTCCTCTCCTCCTGCCCCTCCCTCCACTGGCAGAGTTCAGAGTCGATCCTTTCAGACATTTTGTATGCAGATGAAACATACTCAGCGCTACTTCATTATTTTTTAATTGAAATGTAATTCACATATCATAAAAGTCACCCCTTCATAAAGCGTGCAATTTGGTGGTTTTCAGTATATTTACAAGGCGATGCAGCCACCACCACCATCTAGTCCCAGAACATTTCATCACCCCAGGACAAAACCCTGTCCCCAAGAGCAGTCACCCCCAGCCCCTCCCTAGCCCCTCACAACCCACTCAACCCACTCTCTGTCTCTGTGGATTTGCCTGTTCTGGACATTTCACATCCGTGGAATCATTCACTCTGGCCTTTTCTGATGGGTCCTCTCACTGAGTAGCATGTTTTCAAGGTTCATCCATCCTGTGGTGTGTGTCAGAGCTTCATTCCTCTGATGCAGGCAAAAAAAAAAAAAAGGAGAGTATCGTATCATGCCCAGTTTTCTGCGACCTGCTGCTTTCAGCTAGTGTTTAGTTTGTATCTTTCCTTGTCCTCTGTGTGTGTGCTGCGTCTTTTCCACATTCCTGTGTGAGATCCCACCAGGCGGACGTGTCCTGGGGTATTTAATTGGCTCCTTACGAGGGGCAGTTCATTTACCCTTTTTCGCTTTTACTGACGTTGCTGCAGGAAACATTCTTGTCCGAGTATGTTTATGCGCCTGCGGGAGACGTTTGCAGACTCTCAGAAGGGGACTTGCCGGTTGGAAGGGCTCCCTTCCCTTTGCACCGGCTCCCTTTCACACTCACGCTGCAGTCCCGCAGTGGAGGTCACGTCCCCCTGTGTCCTTGCCTGAAACCACGCCGCCAACCCCACCCCTACCCACGTGGCACCCTTTACAAGGTGCCTTGACTCCGGGTCCCCTTCAGAGAACATTGGGTCTCGGGCCTTCTGACGGTCAGGTGAACACGTGTGTCCTCCCCCCGGAAACACACAACAGACGCACCCTCGTGTTCTGCCTGTGATTTGGGAGGTTCCGGGATGCCTGGCAGCCTCTCCCTGGACCAGCCCCTGCTTCTGAAACTCGTTCCTTGTCAGTCCTGCTCTGTCCACGTCACAGCCCACATGCGGGTGACTCAGACCCAGTCTGTCGCCCCGAGCTGCGCCTGTGGCCGCAGGGGCCTCTTGGGGAGGCTCCGTGGCTCGGCCGGTTTGTGCCAACACAAGTTCATGCTTGTCAACTTGACTCTGAGCTGTCTCTCACCCAGCAACGGTGTTTTCCCACCCCTCTGAGTTCCCTGTTGATACGTGGTTTTCACCTCTTTGCTACCGTGACAGGCCACCAAAGCATTCACACTGCCGTTGTTGCAGCAGGAGACCTGTCCCCAAGGGCCAGCACACGTCCCCTGGTGCCGGCCAGGGACTGACGCTCCGGTGGCCATGTCTGCCCTCACCAGCTCCCGGGGGAGCCAACCTCTGTCGCCCTGTGTCACTGACTTCTCATAGTGTAGACACCTCTTTAACTCCACACTAACGGTTTAAAACCAGAATTCTTGTTGAGTGGAATAAAGTTATTCATCCTTTTTAATAAAAAAAAACTCTTTTGTTTGTTTTGGGAGGAATAATTAGGTTTATTTATTTATTGTTTGGGTATTTTTAAGTGGAGGTACTGGGGGTTGAACCCAGGACCTCGTACTGCTAAGCACGTGCTCCACCACTGAGCTAAACCCACCCCAAGTTATCCATCCTTAATCGAAGCTTTTCCCCCACTGTAAATTTAATGAATCATACTTTTCTTTTTAATGGCCTCTAAGACTCCTGAGACACTGACCTGATCTGGTTTACCTTCATTCGAGTTTCATGAATGTCCAATCTTCTGGAAACGATCGCTTCTTTATCCTCCAGAGGGAGGTTCTGGGACATAGTCTCATTTCAGATTCCTGATGGTGAGAACCTACCTCTCGCTGTTCATTACTCACTCCTTCCCCACGATTGGTGCTGTTTACGGGACACGTTTGACCAAATGTTCTGGCATTTTTAAAACAGACTTCCTAACATCTCACCCCACATCACTGAGGTTTTCAAACAGAAAGTCTCTCAGGAGTAGCGTGTGAGGAGTGTTTTTGTTTGTTAACCGAGCTTGCTTCTGAAAGTGTTGTAAAGAATTGTGACCTAGCAGCTTGTCGGGCCCAGCTTTCTCCTTGTTGGAGCGGTTCCGCATCCCGTTACTGCCTGGGTGAGAGCGTGGGGACAGATTGGTTTGCACAGCGTCCATCTGCTCCTCGTCCCGCGTTCACTCACGCTTGCCCTGTCACTTTCTTGTCATTGAGATAAAATTCACATAAGATGCATTGTTTTAAAGTACCGTGCAGCTCTTGGGGATGTTCACACTGCGACATAACCTCTATCACTCTCTAATTCTAGAACTTTTCCTCCCCTCACCCCCACCGAGCAAACCTCGTGCTCCTTAGCAGTCCCTCCCCCGGCCCTCAAGCCCTGGCAGCCACTAATCTACTTCCTGTCTCAGCGGAGTGGCCTGTTCTGGACATTTCCGACAATGGAATCATAGAACACTTGGCCTTTTGGGACTGGCTTCTTCCCCTGAGCATAATGGGTTGAAGTTCACGTACGTTGTAGTGAGTGACAAGGCTTCCTTCCCTTTTGTGGCTGAATAATACTCCGTTGTATGGCTGGACCACGATTTACTTACCCATTCATCCACTGATGGACATTCGGGTTGTTTCTCCTTTGGGGCTATTACGAGTAACGCTGCTCTGAACACCTGTGGACAAGTCCTTGTGTGGACATAGATGTTCATTTGTCCCGGGTGTAGACTGGGAGTGGAGTTGCTGGGTCACACGGTGACTCCACGTTTAGCTCCTGGGGGAATGCCGAGTGTTTTCCACAGCGGCCGCACCGCTTTCCATTCCCACCAGCCGTGTGGGAGGGCTCCAGTTTCTCCACATCCTCACCTCACAACACGTCTTATTTTCCCTTGTTTTTATTGTAGCCAACCTAGTAGGTGTGAAGCGGTCTCTAGTTGTGGTTTTAAATTTCATTTTCCAAATGACTGACCATGTTGGGCATGTCTTCATTTGCGTATTGTCCACTTGTAGACCTCCTCTGGAGAAATGTCTGTTCAAAGGTATCCTCTTTTACCATCTTCTTGCATCCACAGATCCACAAGACCCCTGAATCATAAAGGTTCAGGGGTGCAGGTCAGTGTTACGTGGGGGAGGCAGGGGTCAGGATCCACACAGGACCTGAGCGCTGGTCCCCTCTGCCTCCTGACATGGCTCCCGCTCTAGCCTGTGGGCATGTCATTCCAGAGACTTCCCGACACTCTGCGTCCTCCTGCTCCAGGGGAGAGACATGACAGGGGCGTGGGCTGTCACCCTGAGAGTGTCCTTGAGCCTCTGGCCACTGAGATTTCTAGAATGTAGTTTGTCATCACATGGCCTGCTTGATTACCTGTCCATCTGTTTATCCAGAATCATTTTAGGCTCTCTTAGAGATAAGAATGATTTTGTACATTTTTAAGTGGTTGGGGAAAAAAAACCAAACAGAAGCATAATATATTGGAACCCATGAAATCGTATGAAACTCACATTGCAGTGTCCAGGAGTGAAGGTTTATTGGCCCACAGACGTGCTCACCTGTGTCCGTAACGTCTGGGGCAGCTTTCGCCCTACGTTGGAGGGGCTGAGTAGTCTCCACTGAGAATATCTAACCTCAGAGCCTGCAATATTGGCTGTTGGACCCTTAACAGAAAAGGCCAACCAGCAGCCGGTCTGATGCAGCGCAGGTTACGTCTGACTGGCCCTCAGCACAGCATCAGGCGTTTGTGGACCCGACGCCGGTTTGGAGGTGTGATTTGGAGGGGAGGACCCGTGACTTCCCAGCACGTTTAACACCACTTTTCACTTCCTTTGAGGTAAAGGGAACAGTGTTTGCTGTATTATCCTCTCCTGCTTGCTATAATTAAAAGAGCCCTGGTCTGGCCACATCTCTCCTGCAGGCTGAATCCCCTTAACCTCCTAACATCTGTGAGACGGTGCGTTTCCCAGGCCCCAGCACTACCTCCACATTCAGCATCTCTCCTGGCATCCTCCCCATCTTTCTGGCCCCAGAGAGCCGGGCTGAGGTTTAGACAACACTCAGGGTTCCCGAGGAAGCTTGGGTTCCTCCCTTCTGGTTGCCGACAGTCGGCCCCAGTGGCTGTCACCCAAGGACTAGTATCTCTCGGCAGATCGCGCTGGCTCTGGAATTTGGTGCACCAGTCAGGTCACCCATGAGTAATTTCTGAAATGAATTTCTGCTCGTGTGGGAAACCCAGCATCTGAAACCATTGCCTCAGTATTGGAACCCTCTCGAACAGTGAGATGTAAGAAATTAAAATGTGGAATGGCCAATCAATTAAAAAAACCAGCTTTTAGAGATCAAGAAAGCTGACTATTGCCACATTTCAGCCCATTCACATAGAGCTAAAACCTGCCTTGGGATGACTTCCCCGTAACTTTGAAATCGTTGCTCCTAGCTGAATTTTTGAGAATGGAGACATTGCTGGAATGGCTGCTAGACCCCCAGGAGGAGCTGGAACTGGCTTCTCTGGGGTAGGAACTAAGTGGACTCACCTTGAGCTCTTCGCCGTGGGGCTGGTCACTGTCGGCCAGCAAAGGGCTACCAAAGATGCCAAATCGATGCCAAATCATATCTGTTTCCTCGGTCCTATTCAGTTAGGGTGGATGTGAAAAAAAAAAAAAAGAACCACAACATTGCTCTTCTCCCCTTAATTACCTGCTGGTCGAGGTTTCTCTCTTGGAGTTCCTCAAATCTGCGGCATTCCCGGGCTTGGTGGCCTGTGGGTTGGTTAATTACCGCCAAGGTGGTCATTGAAGGAGGGGCTAATTATCAGCACGATCCCTTCCTGGACTGTCTGAATCCCAAAAGATGGAGTGATGGCCGAAAAGTCTAGCCACCTCCAAGCTGTGGCTTCCTGCTAGAGACAGGGCAGGTGACCCTCCCCTCCTGTGACCGCCGTCTGGCCCCGTCTCTGCCTTCTGTGGTGGTGGGAGGGGCAGGCACGGCCAACACTCCACCCCCTCCAGGGAGTGAATTAATTGTGTCACTTTCTTCTAAAGACTGCTGACCTGCCTGGGTCATCCGAGGCTTGTCTAACTGGACTCCTCGAATCTGTGAAGTTTAAAAAAAAACGTACAGCCCAGTGGTTCTTCTCCTTTCTTCAGCCCGGGCCTCTGTCAGAGTCTGCTGAAAGCTGGGAGTTTCTCCCAGAAGAACAGGCACAGACACTTGGGCCCCGACTGGAATTTCACGTTCAAGTTCAGGTTCACGGATTCCCCGAAGTACAACCCCTGCTGAGTCCTCAGACCCAGTTACAGGACCCTGCTGTCGTCATGTGAACAGGCATATTACAGAGGAAAGAAACCACTTTCCAAGTATCCTCTAGGTTTTAAAAATAGAAGAGCAAGAATTAGGTCAAAATCGAACACTTGATAGTAAATAGAAAGGCAGGGACCCTCCTGTGTGTATGTACCTCTGTAGAACGCTGGGAGTCAGCTTCACTCAAATTCCGGATGGAAATAATAGTGAGGAAGTCCCCACCGGACACAGGAATAAGGGGTCTGCACAGATGTGGCCATTGATATTGAAGCAGAAAAGCAGAATTCATCTAATTTATGTCGGCTTCTTTCACAAATTCACCTTTATGGTGCTCTTTCCGGCAAGATTAGATCCTCATGTGTTGTTACTTAACTTTAATTACTTGGTTATAAAAATTGACCCCAACAAGGGTGCCAAGACCATTCAGTGGGGAAAGGACAGGTGCTTCAGCCAGTGATCTTGGGAAAGCGGTTACCCACACGCAAAAGAGTGAAGTGGGATCGTTATCTGCTTTACACCACATACAGAGATTAACTCAAAATGAGTCAAAGACCGAAATGTAAGAGCTAAAATGATAAAACTCGTAGAAGAAAACACGGGAGGAACTCTTCACGACGTGGGATTTGGCAATGATTCCTTGGATTTGACAAGAAAGGCGGAGGCAACAAATGAAAAAAAAAATAGAGAAATTGGACATCATGAAAATTTTGAACTCTTATACTTCAAAGGACATTATCAACAGAGTGAAAATGCTACCCATGGAATGGGAAAAAAATGTTTGCATATTCCTCATAAGGGGTTACTATCCAGACTATATAAAGAACTCCTACAACTCAACAATAACAACAAAAAAACCCCGCTTAGCCTGATTAAGAAATGGACAAACATTTGAACAGACATTTCTCCAAAGAGGATATACAAATGGCTAATAAGCACGTGAAAAAATGCTTAACATCACTCATTGTCAAGAAATAAAAATCAAAACCACAGTGACATACCACTTCACACATTAGGATGACTACTATTGGAAAAATGAGAAAAAAAACCCAGAAAATAATAAGCATCGTCAATGATGTGGAGTGGTTGGAACCCTTGCGTGCTCCCGGGGAATATAAAATGGTGCAGCTGCTGTGGAAAACAGTGTGGTGGTTCCTAAAAAAGTTAAACATGGAATTACCATTCAATCCTGCCATTCCTCTTCTAGAATAATACCTAGAGACTTAGACAAACACTGGCACACCCATGTTCACAGCAGCACTATCACAGGAGCCCAAAGATGGAAACAGCCCAAGAGTTCGTTGAAAGACGAATGCATAGACCAAATGTAGTCCATCCACACGGTGGAACATTACTCAGCCTTAAAACGGGAGGAAATGCTGACACCTGCCACGACATGGATGAACCTTGAGGACATGATGCTCAGAGAAATAAGCCAGTGACAAAAGGACAAATACTGTATGATTCCACTTATATGAAGTCCCTAGAGGAGTCAAATGCATAGAGACAGGAAGTAGATGGTGGGGGCCACGAACATTTATTCTCTGGCCCTTTATAGAAAGTTGGCCCACACCTGATTGAAATCAGTGTACTGTACTGATCCCTAACAGTGAGTAACTGTAACCGAATGACAGATTCAACGCCTTGTTCATTTCCTGTCTCCTCTTTTATGTGCTCCTTTTAAAAACTGAGTGTACACTTATAAAGAATTTATTTCTTTGGATAATGGTGTTTATAAGTCAGTAGGGACAATTCACACTGGATTCATAAGCCAGCTGATGCTTGTGGGCTGTGATCAAAGTGTATAATTACCTGCATTTAAATTGTAGAAGCTGTCATTTACTTTCCTGTTAACTAAATAGTTAATTAGTTAACCCTTCATGTACTGGGATGAATGTTACTTAGCTTCTTCATAGAATGGTATTTTTCCTGCCCAGCTTCCATATATAGGTCTTAAGAAGCTCAATTAGGAACTTAAGCATTAATTATCATTAAAACTTTTAAATAGTAAGTGCTGTGGGAGCTTCCTCCATGGTTTCCTGCTTTCACTCTTTCTCCTAACAATCTAAAAAGAGGGCTCTTTTAGGAAGATAAGTCAGATCGTATTGTGCCCCCACCTGGGGCTTCCCTCAGGAATTGGAATAAATCCCAGACTTCTGGAGGTGCCCTTGGGTTCTCTGCTGACCCTGCAGCAGCCCTGCCCTCCTCTGCCACAGGGCCTTTGCACCTGCTGCTCCCTGTGCCGGGAGGGCTCACTCCCACCTCTCCCCGTGTCTGGTCTGCTCTCAGATCAACACCATCCTCCACAGCACCTTCAACTGGCCTGCCGAGAAGTTGGGACCCCCGTCTCCCCCACCATCCCTAGCTCTGTCCCCCTGCCAGGTCTTCCTGAAATAACCTTGTGTCTCTGGCGACTGGTGTCTTGTCTGACTCCCCTGCCCAAGGATGTCAGCGCCCCAGGAGCAGAGCTGTCATCACCTTTGAATCCTCAGAGCCTCAGCCAATGCCTGGCCCTCAGTAAATCAGTCTTTTCTTTTGGCTCACTCCTAGTTTATATTTGCATACCGCTCTGTGAGTTTTCACACACACGTAGATCCTTGCAACCACCCCCCACCAAGGGGGCAGAGAACAACCCCAACGCCCCAGCCTGGTCCCTTGAGCTGGCCATCTGCAGTAAGACCCTTGCCCCACCCTTGTCCCCCTGCCACCCCACGCTGCTCCCTGTCCCTGTAGCCTCGCCTTCATCACAGTGTCACGTACACAGAGACACACAGCACGTGGCTCTTGAGTCTGGCTTCTCTCACTCAGCGGAAAGCATCTGAAATCCATCATGCTGGTGTGTGTTTCAGGGATTTGCTCTTGTTACTGCAAGGTCGTGCTCCACCGTGAGAATGTCCCACAGTTGGCTTACCCAGTAAGGCTTCTTTTTGTGTTGGATGCTGAATGAACATTAAAGGCTTCGGTCGTAAGAGCGGCAGCTCCCGGCAGACCACCGGGCTGACCAGCGGGCTTCCCCGCGCAGACAGCAGCCTGCGGGCGCAGCTGCGTGTTCACACGAGCCCCCGTGCCTCCGAGGGCTTACAGAGGTAGCACCATTCTTTAAATGATATGTAAGTTATACAAAAATCTTGCTCCTATAAAGGACCGTCATCTGCAGAAGTCATTAAGAAATGGAAGTTTCTCCTTCATCCTCCTATCTCCTTCACCTCCTGTGAGATAAGCACTGTTAATAATACAGTGTGTGTCCTTCCAGACCTTTTTAATGAATTTACCTATTTTAGAGCATATATAGTTGCATTTTTTTTTACATAGATTCATTCTTCAAGTATTTGAGAGTCTGCTCTGGGCCAGGCACTGTGTGTCTTGGAGATCTGTCTTGGGGAAGGTACCTTGTTCTTTTTTGCCCATATTTTTTTTTACAACTTTATTGAGATATAGTTCACATACTGTAAAGTTGATCCATTTAAAGTGTACAGTTCAGTGGTTTTCAGTATAGCCAGAGACTTGTAGAGCCATCACCACTAACTCCTGAACATTCCATCATGCCAAAGAGAAACCATGTGCCCATTAACAGTCACTCTCCATTCCCCATTTCCCCAGCCCTCAGCAACCACAGATCCACTTTCTGTCTCTCTGGATTGGCCTGTTCTGGACGTTTCACATAGAACTACACACTGTATGTCCTTTTGTGTCTGCTTCTGTCACTGAGCATTGTGTTCTCAAGGTCCATCCATGTTGTAGCGAGTGTCAGAGCTTCTTTTCATGGCTGAGTAATGTTCCACTGTATGGATGGACCACATTTTGCTTAATCAGCTTACAGACATTTGAGTTGCTTCTACTTTGAGGCTCTTAAGAATCATGCTGTTATGCACTCGGTGAACAGTGTGTGTCCACATATCTTTCCAATGTGTGTTTCTGTAGGGTAAATTCTGAGAGTGGAGGAAAAGAGATGCTGCTTTCAACTAGCTCTTCATCCTCAGGCTGTGTGGGTTTAAACACATCCTAGGTCTCAAGGGATGCTCAGGGGTCATTTTCTGCAAAGGCAGACCCTGGTCTAGGACAAGAATCCCCGTGCCCACCCCCAGCACCAGTGCTGCACGGCTCCACCTCTGCATGGGGACACGTGGGGACACCGCAGGCACCGTCACCTGCTGGAGACTAGGCCACTGGTTTAGAGGCAGACCCTGGAAACTTGTGGCAAAAGAGCCAAAGCAAAAAGGATCTCCTGATGAGGAATTAAACTCACCAGGTAGTCTTGTGGAAGGACGGGATTTCTGAGCAGGGAAAGGGGGCTGAGGATGAAACGACGCTTTTATAACAGCAGCGCGGCCGTGTTCACTTGGAAGGAGCAATGCTGGGAGAGAATCAAGTGTGAAGTATTTGGCCAGAATGACGAACCCCACAAACATTCCCTGGAATGGCTACAGCACACAGCACGGGGCGCTCCCCGGAGAGTTTCTCTCCCTTGTTTTGAAATCACAAAGAAGAAAGCACACAGAGGCTTTTAGGGCTTCAGGTATTGAAACAGGCAAAACCCAGCAGTGGATCTTGGTCGCGTTCGAAATGAGCGACTTACCACGACGCTAATACTTACTGAGCACCTACTACGTGCGGGGCCGGCAAGTAAGCCCCGTGCTTTGTAGGCTTCATTTTATTTAACACAATGACTCACCAGCCAGACAGGATTTATTTCCTCCATTTATGGATACAGAAGCGGAAACTCAGAAAGGTTTAAGGCACTCGCTGAAGGTCACCCAGCCAGCAAATGGAGGGACCAGGATTCCAATCCAGGTGCCTGCTCTCAGCCATTGTGTTACATACATTCCTGGGACATTGTCACTTGGCTTGTGCTGCATGTCTGGGGGAAGGCACACAGGTCCAGGATGCTTTCCCTCTCCTCCACTGAGATGAGACTCCCCCGCTGCACATCTGTCCCCTGTGGTCCCAGCAGCCCACGTCCCTTGGCCAAGATCGGCCACTTGGGGCGCGGCTGCCCCTCATCCATCTTCTGTCTTCCTGCATGTCGACCTTGCCCTGGGCACTGCCCAGAGCCCTTGCTGTCTGGGCAGGCCTGTCGAGAGGTTGCCAGGAAGTCCTTGAGTGGTTGTCCACGGTCATTCCTGTGTAAGGGTGAGATGCACACCTCATGTGTGCTAGAGAGCGAGGGATCTGGCCGCTTTCTGCCGGCATCCTGCGTCCTCACGGGTGCTCTCCTAATCAGTGCGGGCTGAGCAGCATCCTGGGGAGATGCTTAGATCCCCAAAGAGAAGCATGCAGCCCAAATTATTGAGCTCAGCCACCCACATTCAATCTCATCTTCAGCGTGACACTTGCGCCAGAAAAAAGGAGGATCTGACTTAAAGAGAAATGCAAACGTGTCTTCATTATTCCAGCCTGTGGTAAGCTTTCGAGGGCATCCCCCCCCGCCCCCCCACCCCCGGTTCGATCTTACTTTTTTCCTTATTCAAGTAGTTTCAAATTCCGTTTGGATGGAAATCTGTCAAATATTTATCTTTTTGAAAATTATGCCCAAGTAGTGGTACATGCTTGTCAACTGTCACGGTGGTCAAGCCACCGGGACTTCTCAAAGCAAGGGGGACTGGAAGCAGGATTGAAACGTGGGAGGGTTCGAGAGGTGGCTCTTTGTCCAAGTTGATGGTCGTTCGTTCTGGACGAGACAGGAGAGGGAGGGGAATAGGAAGCCATGTTTCAGGATACCTGTCTGTTTCTCCACCTTTCAAGCAGAGCTAGAAAATTTTATTCCATTTTTTTCTCTCCAGACTATCTTTTTCTCTGCTTTGGGAGCTGACTTAATACAGGGTGGGAATGAAGAGGCCAAAAACAGAACCAGACGAAGCTGGGCATTTGTCCGGGTCCCATGAGCTGCTTGCTGGCTTCCCGGTCCGGGTCCTGCCCAACCTCACGCCCGCCTGTAGAAAGTGTTTGCTGAGAGGAGTGAAGACTCATCTCAAGTCTTTTTCTGTTTGTTTGTTTTGGGGTGGAGGGAAGTAATTAGGTTTATTTATTTTAATGGAGGTACTGGGGACTGAACCCAGGACCTCGTGCATGCTAAGCACACGCTCCACCACTGAGCTAGACCCTCCCCCACATCTCAAGTCATGATGTAACAGGAAAGTCAGTTAAAACATTCTCAAGGTCTGATGGTGTCTTTTTCAATTTCAAAAATAACACTCCCCTCCTCCTGCCGTGCTTTTGATGAGAAAGCCTTTCTAAAATGGAATCGATTTTAGTGTCTCTTCTTGGACTGAATTAGGCTTAATTTGGCTAAAAAACCTAAAACACCTCCAAGATTTCTCTCTTTGGGCTTAATTAGAATAAAGGGTCTAACCACAGCAACAACGAAAACCCCGGTCTTCTCCATTTTGTCAGGGCACTCTGAGGTTTGGCTTGGGGGTTGAAACTTCCCTGTGGCCAGAAAGAGAGTGTCCTTTTCTTCCGGGAGGACTGGACAAGGGGTTTGAGGTGAGGAGAAGGCTGATGGCAGATGCAATCATTATTTTTTTTTTTTTTACATTTTTTGGAGGGGGAGTTAATTAGGTTTATTTATTTATTCACTTATTTTTGGAGGAGGTGCTGGGGATTGAACCCAGGACCTCATGCAGGCTAAACATGCACTTTACCACTTGAGCTATACCCTCCCCCTTGCGATCACTATTTCTAATTTGCCTTCCTTTGCTTCATTTTCATTTCTTCAGATCCCTGGGTGGTGCCAAAGGGATCTCAGACTAGATTTTCAGTCCTGAGCCAGTTGAGAGATATCTGTCGCCCAGAGACAGGTGACCACTTGCAAGCCGTGAAGGTCCTTCCCTTCCTAAGGCAGGCGAGGACTCTGCAAGCTGGCCCAGGGCCGTGCGACGCCCAGAGCGGGCAACCTCTGATCTCAAAACTCTCACAGAGAGATTCTTGGCCTCAATCGTTTAGCTTACGTTAGATTTCTTGGTAATCTCACATAGTTCAGGCATGACCTAGTAAGAAATACGCCTTTATTTTTCATGAAGGACGGGGCTTCTATTAGACAGCGGAGGGGGAGCCATGGGGTTGGGAGCAAGTGTTGGTCTGTCTGGCCCGTTCAAGCTGCTGTATCAGAACAGCACAGACTGAGCGGCTTATAAACAACAGAAATGTGTTGCTCACAGTTCTGGAAGCTGAAAGTCTGAGATCAAGTGTGCCGGGATGATTGGCGAGGACCCTCTCTGGGTCACAGACATCTCGCTGTGTCCTCACGTGGAAGGGGTGAGCTAGCTCTCTGGGGTCCCTTTTATAAGGAAGGGCACTAATCCCGTTCAAGAGGGCTCCACCCCCATGACCTGTGCACCTTCCTAAGCCCCCACCTCCTACCATGGTCAATGGGAGCCCTGAAGCCTGGGGCCCAGGGAGGCCGTCTGTGGGCTCATTCTTGGCTCACCCTTCCAAGTTCAGGGTCTGTTGGAGTTTCTGCTGTGAGTCTGTAGCCCTGAGTGTGTTGTCATGCGTGATGCCCAAGTCCCACCCCAGAGTAGACTTGGGAGGCCCTGGAATCGTAACAAAGGGAACCCATGACTGAGGAATGGGTTTGGGGGCCAAGAACTCCCCAAAGGGACTTTCAGGTTTGGGGTGACCCATCTGTGACTCAGTGACACCTGCATCTTGGCAGACACTCTGCCTTCTGTCCGGGACTGGTGGACAGACGTCCATGCACCTGGCTCTGGCCAGCCCTTCCTCTCTCTTGCAGGGCTTCCCGTCCTGCCCCAACTGTGCCAGGATGCTCCACCAGGAATTCTCCCCTCCTGTGTCACTTCCCTCCCATTGGGTCCTGCCCATCACGATACACACCTGCTGTCCCGTCTTCCACTTTCAGAAACCCTCTCTCAACTGGCCTCCCCTTCCAGCTGCCACTCTGTTCCTCTCCTTCTCTTTCCAGCAGAGATTCCTCAAAAGACTTATCTGTTCCTGGTTCTCCAGGTCTATGACCCTTGGTCTTTCTTGAACCCACTCCAATCTCTATGACTTTTGCTCATACCGTTCTTCTGGAACTGCTCTGTCATGGTCATGGTGACCTCTCTGTCTGAACTTAGAGGTCATTTCCCAGCCCCCAATCACCTGGTGCTCAGGACACCACTCGCTGGTACTTCCTTGGCCTCCTCTTTTCAGGCTCCTTTGCTGGATCCCCTCTTCTTTAGGATCTCTGAATGATGGCCCTGGGCCTCTGCTCTCCCTTGACGAGCTCGGCCAGACTCATAGCTTTAAATAGGTCATCTATACACTGCTGGCTCCAGCCCACATCCTCTATACACTGCTGGCTCCAACCCACATCCTCTATACAAGGATGACTCTGGCCCATGTCATCTATACACTGATGGCTCCAGCTCATTCCTTGCCCCTCAGACTTTCACTTACATATCCACCTGCTCTCTCAGCATCCCAACTTGGATGTCTGAGCCTCTCACACCTCACACCTTTAAAACTCAACTCTGAGGTGCTCCCCAGGCCTGCTTCTCCTGCAGTTTTCATGATCTCATCCTTTTAATTACAAAAAATCTTTGAGACGCTCTTGACTCCTTTCCCTCACACTCCACATCCAACCTTTAGCCGGCCCTGCTGACTCCACACCCAGTATTTATCCAGAATCTGACTGCTTTGCACCCCTTCCCTGCTGTCACTGAGGCCATGTCACCATCTCTCACCTGGATTATCACAGTAGCCTCTTAACTGCTCTCCCTACTTCCCCCCATCTCCTTCTTCACCTGTTCTCAACCCAGCAGCCAGCGGGACCTGGTTAAAACACAAGTCAAAGCAGGTCACTCTTGGGCTGAAATCCTCTGGTCACTTCTGTTTCACTCTGAGCAAAAGCCAAGCCCGTGTGATGGTCTGCATGAACCTCTTCTCCTCCTGGTCTCCTGGTTCTCTCCACTCTAGTCACCAGCCAGATCTGGTCCCACCACTGGGCCTTTGCACTGGCTGTTCCCGCCACAGGAATGCTTTCCCCCTCGTTATCTGAATGGCTCTGCCCCACCCTTTCCTCACCTCTTTAGTGAGTCTTCTCAGGAAGACATGTGACAACCCTTTAGAAATTGCTGCCCTCCCCACCCCACCCCAGCAGCCCCCATCTCTGCATCTGACACCATCTGACATAGGATATATTTTTCTTATTTCTTTTGTTTACTGTCTCTATCCCCTCCCTCCATTATCTACTGGGACACAAGCTTCACAAAGGAAGGCAATTTGGTTTGCTTTGATTCCCAGGCAATACCTGGCCCATGCTAGGCATTCAAGAAGTAGTTTTTGATTGAAATCAATGACTAAAGCAACTAGGACCTCTGTGTCAGTCCTCTTCCCGGAGATGGGGTTTGGGGTCCTCAGGCTGCGTGTCAGAGCCTCCCTTCGCATGGCGGGGGTAGGGGGGGGAGGTCCAGGCAGACTCAGCAGCGTCCCCTGGCGACTCCCATGATGTTGGCCGCTCGCGGTCTCCCCTCGGATTAGAGACCAGCTTGGTGACTGCTCTACGCTACCGCTGAGCCATGGGTTAACGGCCCAAGAGTCTGGCCTCAAATTCCTGGTCTCTCCGGAGCCCAGGTTCAGCTCCTAACAGCGTGGACTCCACCTTCCCTTCTTCTCAGAGACTCGCGTTGATCTTGTCCAGTTTATGCTAGGAGTCCCTTCTGGATGAGATCTTAAGAAAACAAAGTTAGTGTGCAGCTCTGACAACTCGTACCCGGGGCCAGACCTCAGGCGAGAGCTCAAAGGTGCGCTCCTGCCAGGGCATGTCTTCAGCGTCCTGCGCCTCCGTCATCGAGAACGCGGGCCCTTGCGGCTAGAGCCATGTACTTGCCGTTCAGTCAACATGTTTTAAGGTTTTCTGGCCACACTCCCCTCAAAACCAGACCATGTCTTAGAACTCAACGCCCTGCCTTGTAAGAGTGCTGCCTGCTCCCGTTCCCCGTCCCGGAGCCTCGGGGGCCGGCGCGCCGCCTGCACGGCTCCGCAGAGCCCAGCTCACGCAGGGTTTGAGCTCAGCTGGTTTTCTTTTCTCTGTGGGTCAAGACTGGCCAACCCTCGGGACCTCCCTGCCACCTCTTTCTGGGGCTGCGTGTCCCTCCCTGTGCTTCCTGCCATCTGGGGGCCCTGATGTGGCCTGGCTTCCTCTCCCAGAGTCCCCTCCCTGCGCGGGGCGGGGAGAGCCGGCACCGGGACCGCAAGCTGTAAGTTTCCTCCGGCCCAGCCCCAGGAGGCGTTTCTAATGCTGAGTCCTCGGTTCCGTTTGCACCTATTTCGTATGCACTTGACATTCTCAAAAGGCTTTTTAGTTGGGTATCTACTCCTCTGTTCTTACGTGTTTTTCAAATAGCTGACTCCCCAGGCTGTTTCACTTTTTCTGGTCACTGCCCGGAAGACCCGTGTGCAGCTATGAGCTACCCTACGTTGTTGGCTTGATGATAAATAAATTCTTTCTTCTTGGAGAAAAAGGCACTTTCTCCTCCCAGCACTAGGAAGGATCGCAGAAGTCCCTCCAGTGATGCTTTCCGCGGAGACAGTTGGTCCTTTCTTGGATTTTGTTATTTCAGAACAAATATGGTAAACTGTTTTCCCCGTGGTTACTATAGAGAGGAGATTATTTGCCTTTCTCTTCGGGCTTCTGAAAATAATAGATTACATATTTGGGAGGGTTTTTTTTAGATCTGGTTAATGTGAGATAGAGGGGATTGCTCCGGGGATGACATTGTTTGGTTTGGGAAGTATTCTCACCGTTGCCCGGCAACAGGCTCTTGGAGACGGGAGTGGACTACGTTGTCCCTGGCAACCGTTGTTACTCAGCAAACAATGAGGGCTGGCAAACAGCGCCAGGACCGCAGACTCCAGGTTCTAATTGAACATCTGCATATGTTTTCCTCTGGTGAAATTACGTTTTGAGTTTGATTTGCCACGACAGGTAGACCTGGGTCCACCCGGGGTCTACTTAGAAGAAAGTGTGTTGTTGTGTTGACATTTCATCCTGTATAAACCAAGAGGAGCTGTGGGGGAGGGAAAAAAAATACTTTGAGCTATTTGAATATGTCTTAGACTGCTCTCAACTAGAGACTTATTTCAGTCTTCTGTTGAATGTCTTTTTTGATCTCATTCCTTGTGTTTATAAATCAATACCTGTCCAGTCTACCTTCCTTATGTCAGCGAGAAGCTGCAACTTCCCGGGCGAGTTTCAGCATGATGTTTTTATTCCTGTTGTACAAGAATATCAGAAGAGCCAGGTGTTGAACCCTGACAGCTCACACGTAAAGACACTCGCGTGCAAGTTTGGCTGGTGATAGAAACTGAAGCCTGAACCTTTTGGTTCTTCAATATTCCTCTTAGGAAGTCGGGTACTCAGGTGACCCTCAGGGGAATGTATACATCATGCTTATTAGGGGAAGCGGGTATGTTCCCACTAAATCCTCACCCTGGTGAGGGGCACTTTGCAGCCATGGGGTGGATTTTGATCAGAACAGTCCCCCCCACCCCCCACGTCCTCCTCACCAGCCAGAGATAGCGATTGTTTACCGGCATTTGTTGCTTAGGTAAACACTGCCCCTGAACTTCATTCAAAGCCGGTGACACATTTCTTTCCCTCTTCCCTGCGCCACCCACCCCCCGCCCCCGCCCCCCAAGCAGGTCTATAAATTGAGCCGTGTTAGTCAGGGCAGGTTTTTGGTGGGGACTTGATCCTGCCTCATTCAACCTGAGTGCAGGCTGGCTGACGAAGGCCCCAGCAACTGCGAAAGTGCGCCTGTACCGGAGCACGGCAGCCCGTGGTCGGGTGGTCAGTCAACAGCTCTCGCAGGAAGACTTGCTTAGTTGGATGGATTTTTGTTTCTTTTTGAAGGACAGCCCACTCTGTGGCTGGGTACCCCGAGCACACACGCACTGCACTTTAGTGCCAGTGTTCCCAGCTAATGCCTTGGGACAATTTAAAGTATCTGAACAAGTTTCCCAAGATTCTTTTGCAGCCAAAACTCATAATGGGATGTCATTTGTGTTTTAGAACAAATAAAAGCAGGCTGTAAAGCAAACAAAAAACAAGCTTGTTAGCTACCATCCCTATTAGATGCAATAACTAAGGTGCAATTACATTGAGTGTTGCTGGAATCAAAACGAGTAAGTTCTGACTTAACACGAGGACTCCCCCAAAGATGAACTGGCACACATGATTCTTCCTGCAGCCCGTGGCTGTGGGAGACTTGTAGATCATTCCATTCTGAGGAAGGCGAATCCTTCCAAAAGAAACGCGACTCTGCATTCCAGAAAACGGTTTCCTACCTGGTCCCAGTTTCGGTAAGTCAGTTTTCAGGAGTTGTAGCCTGATTTTAAAACTTTCTTTTAAATTGATCATTTAAAAAAATGATCCGTCGTTGGAAGACCTGTGCTAGGAGGTTTGTGGGGCCGGGGTGGGCATGATTGGGTTATTTATTTATGTATTTTAATGGAGGTACTGGGGATTGAACCCAGGACCTCATGCGTGCTAAGCATGCGCTCCACCACTGAGCTCTACCCTCCCCTGCTCTAGGGCCCCTCCAGTGCTGTGATTTCAAGTGGCAGGTCTCCATTTATAGATAGGCTGTTTGTCTGCTTTTTAAATTCCGGGGTAAAGTGAGGACGAGAGGGACGGGGTAGTAAAATGGAAGGTACCGTGTGTGTGTGTGTGTGTGTGTGTGTGTGTGTGTGTGTGTGTGTGTGTGTGTGTTGGTGGGAGGATGAAGAAAGCCTGCCTCTCCACTGCCCGAATCCATCACAGAGGCACTGCCCATCCCCCGTGGTTATTGGCTGTGTCTGGGGAGGGCGAGGGGGACAGGAAGTGGCCTGTCACCAGGCAGCGCTGTCTCCTGCTGGGTTGTCACCTGGCTCAGACCCAGAAGATGCTGTTGAGGAAGAAGCTCCCGGCCTGTCACCTGTCACCCCTCCCGGCTCCTCCTCCCTGCTGTGTGGGGCGCTCCGAAGGCTCAGGTGGTGGGGAGGAGGGGGCAAGTTAAATCAGCGTATTCCCCACCTACCGTGGTACAGGACATTGCTGAAGCCACCCCCGAGAACCTGGGCCAGGGGCCGGCGCCGGCTCAGGAAAGGTGGACAGTGCAGGCAGTGGCCCCAGCAGCAGGGCCCTCGTTCCCCCGCTCACTTCCAGATATGTCCGGGGGATCATATGCTAGGGGCTCGGAGGGGACCACAGGGATGACTAAGACCCAGACTGTGTTTCCTAGAGGAAGACTGCCTGGTCCAGAGGCCAAACTTGTGCACAGCTGTGTGGTTGAAGGTATGTCCCAAGACCATGAGCACAGAGAAGGGTTTTTGGTTGATTTGAAAGTGCCATGCTTAGCGAGGCTGTGGCCTTAGACCAGTGGTTCCCCCTGGGGACGGTCCTGCCCCAGGAGACAGTGGGCCATGTCTGGGGACACCTTTGGTCGTCACAGCTGGGGATGCACCTGATATCCAGTGGGTGGGGCCAGGGAAGCTGCTCCACACCCCCACAGTTCCCGGGACGGCCCCCCATAGAGAATGACCCTCCTGGAAAGCCTCTGGTGCTGAGAGGAAGACACCCTGGCTTAGAGCAGCGCTTCTCAAACTTTAATGTGCATACAAGCCTCCTGGGAATTGTGTTAAAATGCAGTTATAATTTATGAGCAGTTCCAGAAAATGGGAAGCAGTGCCTCTCATCCCTGGCTGACTTTGCCCCCGACCCTGGGTGATGTCTCAGCCATTTATAGTGGTCAGACTGGGAGGTGCTGCTGGCATCTAGTGGGCGTGGCCAGGGAGGCTGCTCCGCACCCTCCAGTGCCCGGGACGCCCCACATCCAATAGCGACCCTGCCCAGTGGCCACGGCGCCAAGCCAGGGAAGCCCTGCACCAGGTGATGAGATGCCATGACGGCGGGGTTTAGCTGCCACTCCCTGTGGTTCTTGGTCCACTTTGCAGCTGCAGCTACTGGTGGTTTCCTTCTGTTCTAGCTGCTGCGGGGTCGGGGTGCAGGGGGCCTGGAGGGACTGGCACTCTCCAGCCCGTCCTCGGCCCAGCTTTACGGGGTCCGTCAGTCCCAACCTGGCAGATGCCACCTCAGTGCTCTTGGGGACACCAGTCCAGCCTCCACGCTGTGCCCGCCTTGCCACCACGGGTCTGGACCCCTGGAGCCACACTGGCTGCCCTCATCCTGCAAAGACCTCGCCCTGCAGGGTGGAGGCAGTACAGGGCAGGGGACTCACTCAGGCCGCTAACCCCCCGGCACACTGAGTTCCATCTGGGTTGGCCTGGAGGAGCCGAGGGGTCTGGAGGCCATCCCATGTAAACACTCCGTCAGGAATCGGGGCAGCCTGGCTGTCTCCCTAGAGACACAGCGGAAGTGTGCGGGAGCAGGGGCAGGACGGGTGGGCGCAGACGGCGCCGCGTGCCCGCGTGGAGAGGAAACGCTGGAAGAGGGCAGGGAGTGACACAGATGGAGACCAGGGAACGCAGGTGGCCCCCTCCAGGGGTGGGAGTAAACCCTGGCTTCAAACATGCGCAGTCGGTCAGGGGGCTGTAAATTCTGAAACACCGCCCAGCTCGACACTCGGGCAATCGCTTCTGGAAAGAGACGGTGGGAGCAGAGATGTCAGGGTCGCCTTCTACAAGTCCCTTCCAGTCACTGAGCAGGCGTGAAGCCCCAGCTAGGGGAGCCCAGTGAGCCGGCCCGGGGTGGATTCACCCGGACCGTGGCCATGATTCAGAGCTCCGGTAACATGAGCTAAATTCTACCGACTTTTAAAGCAAAACTCTGAGCTCAAGTTCTTATTTTGGATGCTCTTTGGCGTGGGGGCTGGGGAACAATTTACATGGGAAGGAAACAGGGGCTCTGCCTGATACAGACAGCGGGGGACTCGGGTCTTTACAGACTCGTGCCTCCTGTTAAAGGAAGGAGACCCTGTTCAGATCCAACCCCACCACTTCGTGCTGTGTGGCCTTTGGCTCATCGCTTGACCTCTCTGAGCCTCAGCCTTTGGTTTCTTACTTGAAGGCTGATCATGGAGCAGCTGCCTGAGAACTGACCACCTGGGGAAGTCCCTGTACTCAAGTCTGGTGCCCTCCTAAGACTCTGGACCTGTGCAGAAACTAAAGCCCAGGGCCCCTGTGGAGCCACGGGCCCTGGGACACGCACCTGCACCCTGCATGGAGCCCGCGGAGGCTGTCTCTGAGGAGGGACGCCACGCGTCTCGGCTTTGGCATCTCTGTCACAGCCACTCGGCTCTGCGGCTGCAGCAGGAAAGGGGCTGGAGGGTGCCAGGAAGAGAGGGGTGGGCACTTGGGGTCGGGATCTGGGCTGGAGGAGGAGGAGGACATTGTGTCAGGAAGTGGGGTGATGGGGATACAATATCTGAGCCGAGTCCCAGGATGAGCAAGTTATCTGTAGAGAAAAACCTGGATTTTGAGATTTTTTTTCCCCCTATGTGCATGGGTGCAAATATGTAAACATAGATCCC
The DNA here is from genome assembly GCF_048773025.1 of Camelus bactrianus. Classification (NCBI taxonomy): domain Eukaryota; kingdom Metazoa; phylum Chordata; class Mammalia; order Artiodactyla; family Camelidae; genus Camelus; species Camelus bactrianus. The sequence goes on from NC_133560.1 coordinate 27,897,977, forward strand.
CTTCCTTTTTACTGTAAGTGTCATTTATATTTTCCTGCTGGAATTATGGGGCTGGTCAGCATTTAGTTGAATAGAAACTCACTTGGAGTAAGGAACTGGCAACAGTGCCTTATGAGTGGTTTGGGCCATTTTCCTTTTCTTGTTTTGGAGAATGAGGAAGGTAGTTGGGTTTATTTATTGATTTACTTTAATGGAGGTCCTGGGGATGGAACCCAGGGCCTCGTGCATGCTAAGCGCACCCTCCGCCTCTGAGCCCTACCCTTCCCTCGGGCCATTTTTTTCTCACATTAGCCTGTAGTGGGTGTGCACACACGTATGTCTTTTGTGTAAGTGTGTTTGTGTGTATGTGTGCCCCCATGTGTCTCAGTGTGTGCATGTGTGTTTGTGTGTCCACGGGTGTGTGGCTGTGTGTGTGTGCGCGTGATTGTACATGTGTGTGGTGTGAGTGCATGTGTGTCCGTGTGTACATGAGGAAGTGGACAACACACTCCTGGTGCCTACTCTCCCAGGACAAATAAGGGGCTGATGTGATGAACTTCAGAGCACACACCCCCACCCCCACGCAGGGGAGAATTTCCACTTCCCAGAACCCAAGTCTTGTGGCGGTGAAGTGACTACTAATAAGCGCTGGGAGCAGGTCGCTGGCCAGGAGCACATTTGTGGGGTGAAAGTGTCAGTGCAGGCTGGGTGGTTTCTTAATTCACATTTTCCCCTGAAGCTGTTACATCGTCAGTGGCAACTGAAATCAGACATCTGAGACAAGCTAACTATCCCTTAGTTTGGATAATTTTTACATGAGTAGTCAAATCATGTCTCTTTAAGAGGAAACCAAGAGGGTGAAAAGACCACCATCCTTGGAGCTGAGTGGCCTCTCCCACCCCTGGGGCTGCTGGGCCCTGCTGCCTCCCGCCCCCTGCGTCGTGCTTAGAGCCCTCCTACGGCCAGTTTCCAGGACTTGGGCCTGATCCTCCTTCTGCTGGAGAAAGAGGGAAAGTTTGGCTCCTGAGAAGAAAACAGGAACAGAAGCCCAGTTCTTACCAAAAGAAAAAGGAATTTGAATTCTGCAGATAGTTCATTCCAGGGCGACTCGGAGCCAGCTCTGATCCTTCAAAGGCCACTGCTGCAAAAGAGAAAAACCGAAAAGTGACTGAGGAATGTCAGGGCAACTAAAAGCTTTAGGCAAAGAAGGAACAATTGGTCCCCCTGGATGAGAGTTGAAATTGTGACGCCTGGGCATAGAGGGCAGACTTTAAAGGGCCCAATCGTTTCCCCTCTGATTCCGCACTCCTCGTCCAGCAGAATCGCAGCGATTTCCTGCCCAGATCACCGCAGTGGTCCTTTTCCCTGTTCTCAATCTGTCTGTGAGTTTATTCCCACGCACCCTTTGTCCCAGGCACTGCGTGTTCGCTGAGAACAGTGCTTTTCAGTCGGGGTGACCCTGCCCCCCACCTCAGGGACACTGGGCACTGTCTGGAGACTGGGATGGGGTCCTCCTGGCATCTGGTGGGTGGGGGCTGGGGGGGGTCCCGTCAGCACCCACAGTGCTCGGGCCAGCCTGAGCGTCCGCGGTGCCCAGCCTGGGAACCTGCAGCCGTGCCTTTTTAGGGTGGAGAGCGATGCGTGGCAATGATCCAGGCGAAAGGATGTGGTTTCTACCATCGTGGGAAGTTGAAGAGTCCACTCTTTGGCAGGGAGGAGATGGACACTTCGTTCTCCAAGCGTACCAGTCGCCCCCAGGGGCCTGGCACTCAGCAGGGGCCACACGCCAGCAGGGACTGTCAGTTGAGACAGAATCTAACCCCCACGTGGCTTGCTCCCTTGATCTGGCCTCAGACTGACAGGGGACCCAAGAGAAGCAAAGGGACCTGATTTTTCTGGTCCCCCTAATAACCCTGGGAATGTCAACACAGGCATTGAGGCAGACCCCGGGGTTTGCAACAACCTGTGCTCTCGAGAACCTTCTGGACTTGTTGCTTCTTGTTCATAGGGGGGAAGTGAATTGCCTTCTTGGGGGCAAATGAACCCTGGTGCCATCCAGATGCCACCAGGTACCGGCAGAGCACGCACTGATGTCTGGAGGAGGCCGTGTGTCCCTCCCCCAAGTAAAAGTAAAAGGCCTACGTCTGCCCAGAGTGGAAGTCAATTGGCCAGTCAGAACGAAAGGGATGAAAACCCCCTCGGCTTGCTCTTCCCTAATTACCAGGACATGACAAGCTGCTTCCTAAATCCCAGCCCGACCCATGTGAGGCAGGTGACCCCCGACTCGACCTCGCCTCTGGAGGAGCAGGAATGGAAGGGAGATTGCTTCAGGTCCTTGTGAGTCAGCCCGGGCCAGGAACCCGGCCCAGAACTTGCCCTCCGCTTTTTCTGCATTTCCTTTCCTGTCATTACTGGTTACTAGGCAACTGGAGTATTTTCCTGTAAACAGAAGCCTCTTCCCTTTGCGCTCGGGCAGATTCATTCATCAAGGCTGTCATCCGGGGCCGCTGACCTAGGGTCTCTCCTCTGCCCCTCACAGACACTTAGGAACCCTCGCCCATGCTCTTGGGGGCGGGTGTGACTCGGTGGTGGCATCGCCAGAAGGTCACATGTGCCTCCTAAACGCTGTGCCGGCCAAGTGGGGGAAGTTGTGCCAACGTGGCTGCTCCTCCCTGCTTTATTTCTTAAGTCTGCCCTTATCTGGGACCAGATGGCAAATGAACTGTGCTCAGCTTGTAAACAGCACACTGGGCGTGTCTCTGAGCCACAAAGAGCTTTGGGCCAACCTGGTCAGGCTGGGTCCCGGAACCCTATCCAGAGCAGCCAGAGATGCAGGGACTCAGAGAAAGAAAGCTCAGATCCCTGCCTGGGGAAGAAAAACAGGAGAAGGGACAAAGGAATGTGATAGGACCAGTGGGGAGGACAGCAAGGAATGATTCCCAGTCCCATCACCAAGTTCAAGTGCGGAGCAGAAGCACAGCCGTCCAAGGTGATTGTGAGCACTGAGGAGCCTGTCCCAGCTGAGCCGAGAGAAGGAGAAGCAGAGGACTTCAGGCTGTGGGGGACTGACTGGTGCCCTGGCCCCGGGTCCTGCTGCCCCCGGGGGAGGATCACCCTGAACCAGTCTCACAAGTCCCAGAAGGAAGGACTCCCAAAACTGCTGGTCGCCTGGCCTCCAAGAGCTGCCAGCTTGGCAGAGCAGGCCCTGCTGAGAAGGACAGCGTGCTTGCACATTCTTTGTGGCTGCAAGCTAATAGCCAGATGGGTTTTGGGGTTTAATTTTTTATTATGGAAATTTCAGACATCAACAAAATCCACACGCCAGAGACTGAACCCCCAGTAGTCACCTCCACCCTCTATGGTTATTTGCATCCTGGCTCCCTTTACCTACACCCACTCCCCATCCTCCACTTGTTAGTAAAGGATTCTCTCAGTTAAGATTTACGGACAGTGTATGTGCAGATGTCAGCTGTCCAGTTCTGACAGATGGATAGTCCATGTAATGCACACGCTATCACATAGAGAATGTGTCCATCCACCTTTCAGTTCCCACCTGTCCCTTCCCCGTCAGTCCCCACGCCCACTCTCTTCTGATTTTTTTAACCTTAAATTAATTAGCTGTGCCCGTTCTGTATTATGTATGTCCTCTTTCGGACTCATTGTCGTTCACTCAGTGCAATGATGTTGAGGTTCAGCCATGAGTTATGTTTCTCAGTAGTTCACACTCTTCTATCAGTGAGTAGTATTCCCCCATCAGCTTTTTAGCTGTGTGTGTGTGTGTTTAGTGTTTGCTTGAGGGAATACCCTGCACATGTTTAACTTACCACAATCTGGAATTTCTCATTCATTCCTCTGATGATAGACGTTTGGGTTCTTTCTACTTTTTGGCTATAAAACTGCTACAAACATGCTTTCCAAATTTTTGGAAGCCATGTTTCCATTTCTCTTGGATAAACATGTAGGAAAGGAATTCTGGGTTGAAGGGTAGGTTTAACGGTCTGGAAGACTGCCAAACCTTCTTCCAGTGGTGGTGTGTCTTTTTACATCCCCACCAGTGTAAGAATTACCGTTTCTCTGTGTGCTCTCAACACTGGTGGTTGTCAGATATTATTTTAGCCATTCTAGTGAGTCTTTAGTGGCATCTCATTGTGGTTTAATTTGCATTTCCCTAGTGACTAACAATGTTGAGCACAATTTCATGTACTTTTGGGGCCTCTGTATATCTTTTTGAAGTGCCTATTCAAGTCTTTTGCCCATAAAGTTGTCTTCCTATTATTGAGTTGTAGGAACTTTCTATATATTATGGATAAAAGTCCTTTGTCAGATACATGTTTTGCAGATATTTTCTCCCAGACTACAGCTTACCAATTTTTGTTCTTAATGAAATCTTTTAATAAGCAGAAGTTTTAACTTTTGATGAAATCTAATTTATCATGTTTTTTTATGTTACGTTTATTACTTTCTGCACCCCTTCTAAGAAACCTTTGCCTGTTTTCTCTCAGTAGTTTTATAGCTTTAGCTTTTATGTGTAAGTCTGTGATCTAACTTACAAATCATTTTTATACATGGTGTGAGGTAGGGATTGAGGTTAATTTGTTCTTTTCTTCCCATATAGATAAATCATTTGTTTAAGTGACTTTCCTTTCTCTGTTGAATTGTCTTGGCACCTTTGTCAGAAATCATTGAGGAGAAAGAGAGCTGGGGCTTCACTAGGAAAAGAAAATCATTGACAACACAAGTATCAGTTATATTGGTTATATATTGCTGGATTTAATTTATTAATTTCTTGTTATGATTTTGCATATGTGTTCATAAGGGATGTTGGTCTAAATACTTTTCTTGTGATATCTTTATCAAGTATTAGTGTCAGCGTTTTGCTGACCTCATGAAATGAGATGTGAAGTATCCCTTGCTCTATTTTCTGGTGGAATTTGTGTGTTAATTCCTTCTTCAGTGTTTGATAGCATTCACCAGTGAAACTGTGCCTCGAGTTTTCTTTGTAGGAAGGTTTTCAATAATGTATTCAATTTCCTTGTTAGGTGTAGACATTCATGGTTTCCATTTCACCTGGTGTCAGTTTTAGTGTGTTGTATTTTTCAAAAAAGAGTTCATTAGATCTAAATTGTTTAATGTATTGGCTAGAGTTGTTCATAATAGTTCCTTATTATCATTTTGATTTCTGTAAGATTTGTAGTGGTATATCTCATTTCATTCCTGAAATCGGCTATTTGTGTTTTTTTTCTTTTCTCTTTCATTCTTGTCAGTTTTTTTTTTTTTTAATGGAGGGGGTTGTCAATCTTTTCTGTTTTTTTCTAGGATTTTTTTAAGAGCAGTTTTAGATTCAAGCAAAATTGAAAGGAAGGTACAGAAATTTCCCATATACCCTCTGCCTTTGCACATGCGTAGCCTCCTCCAATATCAACATCCCCCACCAGAAGGTACATTTGTTACACTGATAAACCTACATAACAGATCATCATCACCCAGAGTCCAGTTTTTACATTAGGGTTCATTCTTGCTGCTGTACTTTCTATGGGTTTGGACAAATGTAGAGTATCATGCAGGGTATTTTCACTGCCCTAAAAATCCTCTGTGCTCCTATCCATTCCTCCTTCTCCCTGACTCCTGGCAACCAAAGATCTTTTTACTGTCTCCGTAGTTGTTCCTTTTCCAGAATGCCATACAGCTGAAGTCATACAGTATGAGCGCATTTACTTTCACTTAGTACAGTTGACCCTTGAACAACACAGGTTTGAAGCACACGAGTCCGCTTACCTGTGGATTTTTTTTCAATAAATACATACTACGGTACTGCATGGTCTGTGGTTTGTTGAATCCAAAGATGCAGCGCTGTGGATACAGAGGGCCAACTGTGAAGTTATACTCCGATTTTTGACTGCATGTGGAGTGGCCTTAACCCCGAGTTGTTCAATGGCCAAATGTAATATGTATTTGCTGTTTCCTCCATGTCTCTTCATGGCTTGGTAGCTCATTGCCTTTTGGAAGAAATTTCAATTTTGAAGAAATTTTGGTTTTGTTCATTTTCTCCATCATTTGGAGAGGTTTAATTTTTTTTCATTAATTTTTACTTTATTGTTTCCTTCATTTTACTTAGTTTAAGTTTAATTTGCTTGTCTTTTTAGAGCATCCTAAAGTTGAACACTTAATGATTAATTTTGAGCCTTTTTTAAAAATAGAAGTTTATAAAGCTAAACATTTCCCTCTAAGCACTGCTTTAGATGCATCTCACAAATTTTGATATGTGATGTTTTCATTATCATTTAGTTTAAAATATTTTCTAATTTCTCCTTATTCTTTGATCTGTGGGCTATTTTGGAAGTGTATTTTAAATTTTCTAAATATTTTGGCATTTTTCTAGATATTCTACTGATCTCTAATTTATTCCATTATGGTCAAAGCACATACCTGCTCTATATAATTTTGTTATTTTGAAATGTATGAAGACTGACTTTAGGCTCAAATATGACCCATCGTGGTGAATATAGTCCATGTACATTTGAAAAGAATGTGCAGGTTTTGGTGGTTGTGTTCTAGAAATAGTAGTTAGATCAATGTGATTGATAGTGTCAGATATTCTGGATCTTTACTGACATTTTTGTTTAATTTCTATCAAAATTACTGAGAGAAGGGTATTTAAAATCTCTAACTATAATTATATATTTATTGATTTCTTCCTTTAGTTCTGTTTTGAAGCTGTATTATTACTAGGTGCATCTATAATGATTATGTCATCCTGATAAATTGGTCATTTTATCATGGTGAAATGTCCCTCATTATCTCAAGGTATCTTCAAGGTGATGTTCCTGCCTTGAAGTCTATTCTTCTGATCCTTATACCCACTCCAGCTTTCTTAAGATTGGTGTCTGCGTGGTATGTCTTTTTCCACCCTATTACTTTCCACCTATGCGTGCCTTTATATTTAAAGAGGCTTTCTTTTAGGCAGCATATAATGGACTCTCGTCTTTTATCCAGACTGACTATTTCTGCCTTTTCATTCAAATGTTTACTCTATTTAAATTTATTGTAATTATTAATATGTCTGGATTTAGAAAAGCCATGTTGCCTTTTGTTCCATCTGTTTTTTCTTCTTCATTTCTTGCCTTCTTCAGGGATAATCAGTTATGTTTGGTATTCCATTTTATTCCTCTATTAGCTCCTAAGCTGTATCTTTTTATATTTTTGAAGAGGTTACCATAGGGATTACAATATGCATCTCTATCACAAACTGGATGGAGGTAATATTTTCCTATATCATGTAAAATACCTCACATGAGCCATTTACCCGCCCATTCCTTTGTGCTGCCACTCTTACACAGATTACATCTACATGTGTTACAAATCCCATAAGAGACTTACAAATTTTTTAAATAGATACAGATATTTTAAAGAAATTAAGAGAAGGAAAGAAAACAGTAGAGTCTTTTGTAATTGCCCACATATTTATCACTTCAAGTGATTTTTATCTCTTCTTGTAGCTCCAAGTTTACCATCTGGTGTTATTTCCCTTCATCCTGAAGAACTACTTTTTGCTTTTCTTATAGTGTAGGCAGCAAAATTTCTCAAGTTTTGTTTAGCATAAAATGTCTTTCTTTCACCTTTTAACAATAGCTTTACTGGATACAGAATTCTGGGTTGACAGTTTTTTTTTTCGCCAACACGTTAAAGATGTCATTCCATTGTCTTCTAGTCACCATTGTTACTGATGAGAAGTTGGCTGTCATCCAAGCTGTTGTTTCCTTGAATATAATGTGAATTTTTCTCTAGTTGCTTTAAAGATTTTATTTTTATTTATTTTTTTATTTTAACAGTTTCACTATGATACATTTAAGTTGATTTTCTTTGTATTTATCTTTCTTGGGGTTTGTTAGAGCTTCTGGGACCTGTAAGTTGATGTCTTTCACCAAATTTAAGAGATGTTTGGCCATTCTTCAAATATGTCTTTTTTCCTCTCCCATTCTCTTCTTTTTTTCTCGGACTGGCAGTATGTTAAACTGCATGTTCTGTTCATTTTCCTTCATGTTTCCCCCTCAGTTCTTCAGATTGGATTCTCCGATCGACCTTCAGGTTCACTCACTCTTCCTTCTGCCATCTCTAATCAGCTGTTAAGCATATCCAGTGAAGTTTCCATTTTAGTTTCTATGCTTTTCAGCTCCAAAATTTCTACCTGGCTCTTTTTAAAAATTTCTCTTCCTCCACTGAGATTCCCATACATTCATTCATTGTGCATACAACTTCGTTTAAGTTCTTGAGCGTATTTTCAGTAGCTGCTTTATCTGCATCACCAGGATTATCTTGGTTGGGTTGTAACTGACTCCTTTGTTGTTCTTCTTGAGTATGAATCACAATTTCCTATTTCTTGTCATAGTTCTTGTGTTATTGGGTTCTGAACATCGTGAATTATATGTTGTAGAATCTCTAGATTCCACTATCTTCTCTTGATGGTATTTAACTTGGCATGACTCAAACTCTGTCCCTCCTGCAGGGAGTAGCAGCTGAAATCTCCTCATAGTTTTTTCATCTTCTAACTACTGGTTTTTCTCCAAGACCCCCATGTCTCCCTCACATGTGTGGTTTCTAGTCAGTTGGCTAAAGATTTGGGTGGACTCTGTGGTCAGATTTGGGGGTTCACTCTTTCTGTGGCTCTTCTTCCAGGATTCCCCCCAACATTGTGAACTCTTGCTTTTCAAACTTTAAGACAACCATGCTGCATCTTTCTGCCACCCAAGCACTTGTGGATTGGGGTGTGCATCCAAGCAACAAGCCACAGAGTCACCAACCAGTCTGACTTTTGACAGTAGCCTTTCCCTGGTGGGCTCCCCAGCAGTGTCTGCCTGGTTTGATCACCCTCCATGGTCTTTAAATAGTTGCTTTTTTTAATTCTTAAAATGTAGTTGATTTACAATGTTGTGTTAGTTTCTGGTGTACAGCCTAGTGATTCAGTTATACATATATAAATATTCTTTTTTGTATTATTTTTTATTATAGGTTATCAAAAGTTATTGAATATAGTTCCCTGAAATAGTTGCTTTAAAGAAATACTTTGCCCAGATTTTTTGCTGTTATCTGAATGAGGGTTAGTCCAACCAGTTTGCTGCGTCATTACTAAAAACCAGGGCTCTTTTGCATGCCTGTTAAAAAACTTAAAAAATATCTAAACTTTGATGAGCTGAGAACCCTTGATTAATGGACCCAAAGAAAACATTTTCAGGAAACTGGATCAGCTTATGTGTAACCTACAAACTTGAATACCTTAGGTGGGTGAGGAAGGAGTCCATGCTCTCTTTGGATAGGCATGTTGCATGTTCATATATCAGAGCAGCCAGCTGGCCCACATGACGTCTGTCCGTCTGTCTGTCTGTCTGATCCTAACATCAAGGATGCATTCGGGGAGAGCAGAGCAGTCAGAGAGTCCTAGATCCCCCTGAAATAACCAGGTCAATTGTTAAATTTTCTGAAACTTTATGAACCTATTTATAGCTCCCAACTGTACTGCCTCTTGAAATCATAATTCTGTGTATTATTATCTGTTTCATAAAGTGCTGTGGTAGACTCACTATCTGAAACGCTCTATATAAATGTTCACACTTCAGTGTCAGAGGTAATACTCAGGTGTCACTGAAGTCTTCATTCATTTGAGAAATGTGTGTCAGCTGCAAGAGTCGTGCCTGGCGTGGAAGCAGGACATCAAAACCTCTCACAGGATGCGAGAGGGGCCCCGGGGAGTTTCCTGGGGCTGCCATTCAAAGGACTGTGTGGCTGGAAACAACAAAAATGTATCCTCTCATGGTTCTGGAGAGGAGTGTGTCGACAGGGCTGTGACCCCTCTGGGGAGGGGCCTTCCTGCCTCTTCCAAAGCTGGTGGCCCTGCCATCCTTGGCCTTGCATGTAGCTACATGCCTCAGTCCCTGCCTCCATCATCACAGAACCTTCTTTCCTCTGTGTGTCGTTTTCTGTCTATTACAAGTACACTGTCACTGGATTTAGGGCACCCTAACCCAGTATGATCTCACCCCAGTCCTTTCCTTGATTCCACCTGCAAAGACACTATTTCCAAATAAGGTCACATTCTGAGATTCCGGGTGGATGTGAATTTGGGGGGGCACACTCCTCAACCCACTAAGTTCCCCAAAGTAACCTGTCCATTGTATTCGAACTCCCATCTTCAGGTTTAAGGGCTGCATCTGGCTTCTGGGGCTCCCAGATTTGAGGAATCAGTTTTATTCATGACTTCAAATAAGCTCCAGGAGCACCACTGTTGTCATTTCAGACCAGCATCTGATTACTTCCATTTGTCTTTAAAGGTCAGCCCCTCCATCCTCCTAACAATTTGAGTCACCCTCCGGGGCCCAATATAGTCCTGTCATGTTGGTGACATATGGCCAAAAAGAACCATGCACTGGACTAAGAGCGTGTGGGCCTCAAGGTTTTGAATCCAGACAGTCTTACTTTTCCACCCACCTTCCAAAACCACATCACTTTATCAAACCCAAATTACATGGACCAGCAGCCAGCAACTGTGGCCCATGAGCCAAACCTGGCCCATCGCCTGTTTTTATAAATAAAGCTTTACTAGAACACAGCCAGGATCATTCATTTATATGTCAGCCATGGCTGTTCTTGTGCTATGATGTGAAAGCCTAGTGGTTGTAACACAGACCACGTGGCTCCAGAAGTCTCTGGTCCTTTACAGAACAAGTTTGCTGACTCTGGTCTGAACAACGTACACTAAGCAGTGTGAGCGACAGACAGTGCATTGTCAGGAGTGTGTTAGGCTGGGGAACATGCTCACCTGGAAACGCCGCTTGATCTTAAATAACTTGCATTCTGGAAGGTGTGTTCTGGCCACAGGAAGCAGAGCGTGGGCCCCTGTCTATCCCAACACTCTCACAGGCTCTCCTTGTTTCAGTAAGACTCCAGCTGTGGAGCACAATCATTGCAGCTGGTGGAACAAGGAACCGGTCTCAGTGAGTTCTAGTCCCTTTCCTCGTGGTGCCACTGAAGTTACTTACTTCCTGGCTTCAGATGGAAACACAGTGGTATATAGTGTGCAAATGCCTGGTGTAAACAGTCAGAAAAAACTGAAAATAAGAGACCTCAATTAAACAAATTCCAACAGAATAATTCCAAAGGTCAATTCGATCAGGAAGACAGAGAAAGCTGGAGCCCCAGGAAATAGATGATTGGAAGTTCACAAGCTCCTCCTCTGAAACAGGCAGGGAAAGTAGGAGGCACCTGTCACTGCGTGGCTCTGGGGACATCTGGTGGTGAGAGCTGAGTCAAGGTCATGAGAAACAGAAAAATGCGCCAGACACGGACATGGTCCATCCAGTGGCTCTCGTGGCCCCAAAGGCATCTGGGAGGGGGAAGGGGGAGTTGGGGAATAGTCAGTAAACACGGGATTGAGCCAACACTCTCAGATTCAAACACACACACACACCCCTTTCTGCTTCCTTTAGGCAAATTATTTTAATCTATTATCAGTTTTTCTTTGCATTTTTTTTAAAAAGGCTTTTTAAAAAATTCGCCACTCCTTATTGGAGGGGCAGTGTGTCCCAGGCACCATGGTGTGTGCCACACTGTCCCGGCCTCCCCAGGAGTCAGTAGTCCCGGGACTCCACACGTTGGGCGAATGTGCTCAGAGCTGGGGCCAGGACAGCACAGGGATGGGGACAGGGGTGTGTGACCATAAAGCCACCTCCTCTCTCTGCCGTTTGTGGATTGAGCGGCTTCTCAAAACCTTAAAGGGAGCCAGCATTTATTTCAAATGAAGAAAGTCTGACTGTCAGCATTTTCCTGGAATGACTTTGTATCCTCGGCCACTTCATGCTCGGGCTAAGTGAGTCTTTCCATAGAGAATTTTGAAGCTGCCTATTTGGAAGATGTATGCACCTGGCTGGAAAAAAAATACACTTTTGTGCTTTCTCTTGGGCGAAGGGCTCTAGAAACAGAAGGCACTTTACCTTACTGCTCAAGACCCCGCAGTGCACGGACAGTCCCACGGAGAATGCCCGGCCCTGAGGCCAGCGGTGCCAGGGGGAGGCCCTGCCCTCAGAGGAGGTGCTTACAGTTTTGGGGGCAGTGGCTCTGTAGATGGCAAGCATCCTTCAGGAGCTTTTGATTTTCTGGATAAATGAGTTTAAAAATTGTATGAGCCCTTGAATATAGTTAAGCCTGATCAGATAGGAAAGGGAGAAGCTGTTATCCCGGCTTGTTATTCAGGAACTCCTGCGGGGCTCTTTTGGAGTTTATATTTGGAAAACCTTCCCTGCCTCTCTCCCAGCTCTCCCCACTGTGGAACGACTGTGCAGTGTCTCTCCCCCTCCCCTTCCTCTCCCAGTCTGGCCAGGGTCCCTGCATTTGAACTTGGAAGGCTGTGGGTAATGATTGCTCGTGCATCTTGTACGCGTCCGAAGCTGCCTCCCTGGGCTTGGTGATTGCAGCCCCACGCCACTCACTCTCTCCCTGCCTCTCTCTAGACCTGAGCATGCAGAATTCAGAGGGCGGATCTGACTCACCGGCTTCTGTGGCTCTGTGTCCGTCGGCGGCTGCCCAGACGCCCGTGGCCCAGCCGGTGCCAGCCTCCCCGCAGGTAACAGACCAGCCCGCCGGCCACCCGGGCTGCTCCGGGAACAACAGCGCAACCACGTGGATGCGTCCACTTTGGTTTTGAAAAACACTGGAATCAGCAGAGTGAGGAATCTCTGTTTTTCTGAATTGACTTCTCAGCTCCATGCCTGCAGCTGTTGAAATAGCCACACCCTCATCTGCCCGCCTTGTACCCCGTTAATTTGGCTTTTTCCCTGTTTGTTTAAAAGGTCTCACCAAGGACAAACTCAAAAGGAAAGCACTCCCCGACTCCGACTTAGTCCATTCTTATTTGCTAGTAGAAATTTTCTTGTACCTTGGAAATGACCCTTTTAGGCAGAGAGACTTTCTATCCATAAGGCAAAAGAGAAGTTAGAATTCTTAGGATGTGGTTGAAAACCGAATCTAGCATTAGAATTGGTATCTTCTTTAAAATTTGCAGAGAGAATTTTCATATTCAGCCTCTCCCAACTTCTTGATTTCTATAGTGGATTGAAATACACCATAAAGTAGATGTGAACATAAAGTTAGTGGCGAGACTATATGAAATTGATGGTCACAGAACAGACTGGAAATCATAGGTGTGTGCAGAGGTCCACTGTGGTCACATGATCAGCTAATATTTATGAATCTGAAAGTTAGGAACGTGAAAGAAAGAATTGATTATGGTGGGAAAAAACCCCATAATTCAGCAAAAGCAAAAAGGCAGACATTGAAGCAGTTTATTCAATTTAGAATGAATAGTTGGACATGTTCTGTGCTTATTTCCTGGAAGCGTGGACGCCCAAGCGTGGGTGCCAGGAGGGCGGTACCACTTGCGGTTGTGGCCTCGTTGATTGTTTCCGCGCCCACTGAGTCTGGTCCACCAGCGCTTCACTTTGAGCTCCCCCGGGTCCTTCTCGCAGAGCCCCAGTCTCTGGCACCCCGGGACCAGGGTGGCCACTGTTTTCCCTGCAGTCTGACTGGTCCCAGGTCCTGCCATAGCCGCTATGCCCATCTGGGCTCCTGGGCTCCGACCCTGTTGGAGATGGATCCAGTCCCCCACCCCAGCCTTGGTGGCTGTGTCCTCCCCCACACCTGCCCCCCCGTCCAAGCACTCTCACCCACAGACTGCCCCAAGTTCCCTGACCAGTGAGCACCCAGTTTCTTACCAGAAAGGGGCATTCTTGCCCCCTCTGTCCCCATGACAGGCTCTTCGTGCTTCAGCTCTCAGCCCTGCGCTGTCCACCAGGCTCTGAGCACTGGCACCGTGGCCAGTGCAGCTGAGACACTGAATTCCACAATTTACTTAAATCGAACTAAATTTGAGTGGCCACACAGCCACACAGCCAGTAGCTCCCGTACTGGACAGCTCCGCCGGAGGGTGTGTGCGTGTGAATCCTTACTATTCTTGTTTATTTGAGGTGAAATTCACATGATGCAAAATTCTCCATTTTAAAGTGAATTCCGTGGCACTGAAGACACTCCTAATGTTTTACAGCCTCCACCTCCATCTGGTTCCAGGACGTTTTCACCCCGCAAAAGAAACCCTGCACCCCATTAGCGGCCACTCCCCACCCCTGTCCCCCAGCCCCTGACAGGCACAGATCCACTCTGTGTCTGCGGACTGGCCTGTTACGGACGTTTCATATCCATGGAGTCACACACTGTGTGTCCTTCTGTGTCTGCTTCTCTCCCTGAGCATCGTGTTCTCAGGGTCCGTCCACGTGGAAGCAGGTGTCAGTGCTTCACTCCTGTCTCTGGCTGAGTGATGTTCTGGTGTGTGGAGGGACCACCCTGTGTTCATCCATCCATCCTGCTGACCCCTGTACCATCTGTGTTCTCTTTGTCTTTGGTGGTGAGCTCCTGGGGGGCTGGGTCCCTGCTGACTTCTCTTAGAATAGTGGTGTTTATTAGGCAAAGCCCTGCAGAATCACCATGATCAGGGAGATTTAGGGTCCACGCTGGACAATCACAGAGTCACAGTCGATGACTTCTGAAGCCCCAGCTTTACAGAAACAAAATATTCCTAACCCCCCCTCACCTCTGGAGGACATTTGCATCCTTCACATTTTCTTAGCTTTGTGTGTCCAACCAGTCCTCTGGGCACAATGACAAAGCCCCACTATGAGGACGACACAGGGGCCCAGAGAGCAGCCGTGGAGACCCCGGAGTTGGCCTGGGCTGAGTCTGGCTCTAGAACTCACGATGCTGAGGCCACGAGACCTCAACCTGGCCTTGACCACTCTGGGCTTCTCATGTGTCAGGTGGGGATGGGTCCAGTGTGTACTGAGAAGCTGTGGTGTGTGACCCAGCGCTCATCCAGGGGGAGGAGATATGGACAGACGGCCAGAAGGCTCTTCTCAGCCCCCAGCTCTCAGCCCACGTCACCTCACTGACCACAGACCCTAAGGAGGCAAAGGCGCTGGGGGCGGGTGGAGGCGCATGTGTGCGCGTGTTTGCACGTGTGTGTTCGTGCACGTGTGTGCGTCCCCGCTGCATCCACCTGAGTGCTTGCGACCGTGCGCTCTCCTCTCCTCCCCTCCCTATCCTGCTCCTGTTCCCATAAAGCCACAGTGGAACCGGGCGGTCACTCTGGCTGTAACCTGTGTTTGTTTGCAGGACTCGCCTCTGACAAGCCTAAATGTCCTCTCTCCTTCCCTTTTAGAGGGTGTTGGTCCAGGCAGCGGGCTCGGCTCCCAAAGGGGCCCAGATGCAGCCAATCTCCCTCCCCAGAGTCCAGCAGGTGCCACAGCAGGTAACCACAGCGCAGGTGGAGTGGGATGCGGTTGGCACTCGCACTCGGGAGCCCTCTCAGAACCGTGATGCATGCTTTCCTGTTGCTGCTCTCCCTTTCTGTTTGATGTGTTCAGTTCCTTACCAGAAACTTCGTTTGGAAGCTATGTTAAAAACAAACAAAAATCTTTTGCTGCAGATAGTTTGCGACAAGCCAAGAAAGCTGATGATCTTTCATTCATTCAGATATGCAGCCTTTGGGGCGCAAGCGAGCCCCTAGGTAGAGCGCGGGGTGCTGCGGTAGACATGCAGGCAGATAGCGGAGGTTTCTGGATTGGAGGAGCATGGAGCCTCCGGGGGAGGCAAACCCATCCGCAGGCAAGTGCTGGACCCTCAGACGGGCGCGTCTTGTGAAATTCATTATTTGAGAACAAAGCTGGACCGCGTGGTAGCAGCATTGATCATCAGCTCAGACGGTCAGCGTGATCTGGGGCAGCCGTCGGCAAACCTTTTCCAGGGAAGGACTAACTGTACAAGTTTTTTGGCTTTGCATGCCAGATGGTCCCTGGCACAACCACACAACACTTGCCAAAGTCATAAAGGAAGGGCATGGCTGTGTGCCAATAAAACTTTATTTGTAAGAATGGGTGGGCCAGGTTTGGCCTGAGGGCCGGGGTTTGCCGACTCCTGCTCTGTAAGATGCTGAGTTAAAATCAGCTCCTGCCTGAAAGTAACGCTGAACATAAGATGGAGATGGCAGGACCTGGACACGCCTCTCTCTTCGAGGCGCTCCTGCTCAGTTTAGTAGTCTGTTAAGAGATGTGTGTCTGAGGCCATGTGGTTTCCGGGAAGGCTCTGGGCCGACTGGCGGGGAACCAGTGGCGCTGCCTTAGCTCCTCAAGGGAGGGGCGACCACAGCTTCTGATTCCAGAAGCTTCCCCCCATCTGTGGGGCTGGGCCTGTCCCAGCTGTTTCTCTCTGGGCAGCTCAGACTTCGGGGCTGACTTCTGGATTTTACCCAGCCCCCCCCCAACCATGCCCACCCAGCACGTGCACCCTGGCACCTTCCCCAGCAGACTGGTCCTCCCAGGGCTGGGCGTGTGCACGTCCGCCTCCTGGGCTGCCGGCGGGGTGGGGCTCGGCCCTGTCCCGCTGCTGCACACAAAGTCCTGTAGGGAGAACACAGAGAGACCGACTCTGGCTCCCCTCACCCAAAGCGGGGTTGAATTAGGCATCCACAAGCCTCCCTCTGCCGTGAGATGCTGAGGTTCCGCACACGCAGCCCTGGGCCTCCACCCCAGGGCCAGCGTCCCTCGGGGGTCCTCAGCCAAGGCTCTGAACTGAAGATGAGGGAGGGATGAGGCCAGAGGTGCTGGGATCTCCCCGTTTGCCCCCTCCCCATCTCCCATTCCCACTCCGGACACATCGCTCCTGCCACTTCTGCTCAGAATTTCACTGTCTCTCCAGCATGGCTCCCAGGACCCTTGCCCCACTGCTGGGAAGGGGCACTAGGGCCACGGCAGGGAGCAACAGGGGGCGGTAGAGAGTGTGACCACCTGCCCTGCCAGTGATGTGGGGGGATCCGATGCTCCGAGGTCCCCATTCTGTCCACACCTCTGGCTTCCGCTATCCAGCGGGACCGGCCTCTCTGCCCGTGGCCAGCAGACGGCAGGCATCCTCCCCGCACGTCATGGGGGCCCCGACCTGCCTCCCCCGTGCCCCGCAGTAGAGACAGGCAGCTCCCAGCAAGCGCAGCAGAGCCCCCGGGGCTGCCGGGAACACGTGCCTTGACAAGACCATCTCTGTACTCTCTTCCGCAAGTGCTGGCCACGGGCAGGAAGCCTGTAGTGGGGTACTTCCTCAGTGCTCATGAAAGGCAGTAAGAGGTCTTTGTGCCCGAATGATCTGGAAACGTGGACAAGGAGACTGTGTAACGCCAGGTATCCACTGTTGTTTCAGGTGCAGCCCGTGCAGCACGTGTACCCCCCCCAGGTGCAGTACGTGGAGGGGGGCGACGCCGTCTACACCAACGGAGCCTTGTACGTGCGTGTCCTCCTCCCTGCAAGGGGCCTCGCAGGGAACCAGCCATGGGCCACGTCCCACCGCCTTCCTCCAGGCTCACGTGGTCCATGGGGGACGTGTCGGCACAAAGTCCCCTCCCTTACCCCTCGGGTGACAAGTTCCAACTGTTACAGCAGTATCAGCCCAGTGGAGATTTCAGAAATCACAGGCCTTTGTAGTTTTACTTCTAGAAAAGGCAGTCTTAAAAAAAAAAAAAAAAAGGAGGGAGGGAGGGAAATAACTCAGCAGTAGAGCATGTGCTCAGCACGCACGCAGTCATGCTGGGTTCAATCCCCAGTACCTCCATTAAAAAGGCAATCCAACTTACACGTCTGAAGACTCCACCTCCACAACCCAGGAGCCGTTTCTGGAGCTCTGTGTTATCCTCCTGGCCCCTGTTAACCTCTGGCTTTGTGTGATGCTGGTAAAGCTGGATTTTCCACTTGTCAAGGCGTCTAGGGGTTTCTGCTTTTGGACCCTGTGATGCTCGGGGCAGAAAACGATGCGATTCCCAGAAGCTGACTGTGCGCTCAAGATGCGCATCCTCTTGCTTCTTTCTGCCTCCGGTTTCCACGACTCCCCTCGTGAGTTCTGGGACTGCACGTGAGGGTGTGGTTGTGGTTAGAGAGGTGTGGTTGCTGGAGCTGGTGAGTGTCTCCAGCACAGCCCTGAGGGTTATAACGCAGTGACACAGAGGAGCGCAGGTGAACCCTAGGACCCCAGTGAGGTCTGGAGGAGGCTTCGAGTCAGCGTCCTGGTTTGGTTGCCCTGCAGTCAGAGAGGATGTCCCCAGGGGTCGGGGGACCAGAGCGCAGGTCAGAGGGGCCGCTCTGCCCCCCAGACGGGCCTCCCCTCAGGACATGGCACTAACCTGTAGTCACCCCTGAGGAAAATTTCTACTGAATGGTCTCCTTTTACTATGGCTGGATCTTTAAAACGTAATTCTCAACCAACATGGTTAATAATTTGATCCAGATGTTAAAGGAACATCAGAGGAATTCTTGGAATCACTTAGAAATTCTATTATGTAAATACATTTTTTTAACTTGCTATTTTTGAAAAAACTAGAGACTCACAGGAAATTGCAAAATTAGCCCCAGACCCCCTGCCTGTGTTGACATCGTCTACAACCGCAGGATGGTCTCAAAAGCAGGGCACTGACGTCAGTCACGTTCAGCACTGCGGCCGCTACACACTCTTGTGCACGCGGGCGTGTGTGTCTAGCTCTCCACGGTCTTGCCCCCAGGGTAGACCCCCTGTAACCACAGTCAGATCCAGCCCTTCACCCCCCAGGAGCACCCGCGAGCAGCCTGCATGTGCAGTTTGTCGACCAGCCAGCTGTCACCTGAACACTGGCAGAGACGATGGCCGTGAGCTCTGCTCTGTTGACAGTTCGTGTCCGCCTTGCCCTGTGGGCTGGGCCCCCTGGGTTCCCACGTTGACATGAAGCCTTCTCTCTCCCGGCAGGCGGACAGCCTACGCCTACAACCCCGAGCCCCAGATGTACGCCCCCAGCAGCGCCGCGTCCTACTTCGAGGCCCCGGGCGGCGCCCAGGTGACCGTGGCAGGCTCCTCCCCGCCCGGGGTCCCCTCCCACAGCATGGTGGGCATCACCGTGGATGTCGGGGGGAGCCCCATCGTCTCCAGCGCAGGAGCCTACCTCATCCACGGGGGGATGGACAGCACCAGGCACTCCCTGGCCCACACGTCCCGGTCGTCGCCGGCTACGGTATGTACAGCCGAGGCTCCCGGGGGCGGCAGGTTAGGCCCTGAATAGACTCCCAGCAGCAGCAGGGACGGTGAGTAGAAGGCGGCCTGAAGCGTGGGTCTCGGAGCCCCGCCAGCCTGAGACGGGCCGGCTCACCGACCCCTTTGACCCTCAGTCCCTCCCTCGGTCAAGACAGAAGGCAGATGGCCACGGTGGGCGGCTGTGAGCGAGGCATGTGGGATGGCGTCCCCCACGGGTGACCCGTCGTGACCCTCGCCAGCCTCTCAGAGATCAGTCCCTCCGCAGGAAAGCTGGGCTGAATGAAGCCAGGGCCCTACCCAATTGTTACCCCGAAACAGGGGCTCACCTGCTTTACGTTGTATCTGCTTTTAAAACTCCGTTTTCCATATTCACTCTTATTGTTTAAACTAGCGCAGAGTAAAACGGGCGTTTTTGGCATACAGACCTGTGAATTTTGACGCACATATGGACTCGTGTGCCTGTCCCCACCCCAGGACACAGAGTGGTTGCATCACCCAGAAGCTCCCTCGGGTACTGCTTGTCGGTCACGACCCCCTCTCGCCCACAACCCCTGGCAACCACTTGTCTGTTCTCCGTCACTGCAGTTTTGTTTCTTGGGGAATGTCATGTAAAGGGAGCCTTTGTGACTGGCTTCTGTCGCTCTGTGTGGGGCCCCAGAGATCCCGCCCAGCTGTCCCCGAGTCAGTGGCTCCTTCTTGCTCCTGAGAGGTGCCCCATTCCACCAGAGCTCGTTTATCCAGTTGCCAGCCAAGGGCCGCTCGGGCCCTTCCCAGCTTTCAGTGACTAAACAAAGCAGCTCAAAGGACTCCCGCATGCAGACATAGCTTTTCCTTTCTTTGTGGTCAATACTGACCAGTGGGGTTGCTCCTGCAGTTAAGTGTACATTTAACTTTGTCCAAAACCGCCAGTGCTTTCTGGGCGGTGGTACCGTTTCGCGCTCCTCCAGCCACGTGTGAGGCCCCCTTGCTCTGCCTCGCCGCAGGCACTTGGTGTTGTCAGCATCCCTCGTAGGCGCATGGTGGTGTCTCCCTGTGGTTGTAATCTGCATTTTCAGGGGGAAGGGTATAGCTCAAGTGGTAGAGCGTATGCTCAGCACCCAAGGGGTCCTGGGTTCAATCCCCGGCACCTCCTCCAAGGGGAAACCAATGAAGAAACCTAATTACCTCCCCCTCAGCAAACAAACAATACAAGCAAAGCGTGTGCTTTCATTTGTGCCACAGATCGGTCTCCTCCTTTAAGCAATCCTGACATGAGGAATTGCAATTTGCATTTTCGTAATCACCATGGGTTCCTTTAAGCAATCCTGACATGAGGAATTGCAATTTGCATTTTCGTAATCACCATGGGTGGCGAGCCTCCGTTCATGTTTTTTGCCTTTGTAGACAGTCCTTGGTGATGTGTCCGTTGAAGTCGTTTATTTTTTTAGCTGGGTTGTTTGTTTCCTTACTGTTGTGTTTTGAGAAGTGTTTGTATATTCTGGATACAAGGCCCAGGCTGGATATGTGATTTGCAAATATTACCTTGCAGTCTTTGGAGTGTATTTTCATTCTCTTGAAAGTGGCTTTTGATTCTTTGGCCATTGAATAAAGCTGTGCTTGTGTTCCAAAAAAAAAAAAAAAAACAAGTGTCTTTTACAGAGAGAAAATTTTTTTCCAATGATTTTGATCAAATGCGATTTGTCAGTTTTTCTTTTTTGAAAAGATCATACTTTTGATGTCATCCTATGAGCTCTTTGCGTATCCCCTGGTCATGAAGATTTTTCTCCTGTGTTTTCTTTGAAAAGTTTTATTGTTTTGCATTTTACATTGAGCTCTGCTTCATCCTGAGGTAACTTTTGTATAAGACTTCAAGTTTGTTGTGGCTTATGTTTACGCATATGAAACAACTGGTTGTTCCAGCATCATTTGTTAAAAAGACTGTACTTTCTCCATCGGATTGCTCTTGTGCCTTTGTCAAAAATCCATTGGCCTATTTGGGACCTTCTGTTCTGTTCTGTTCTGTCGATCTGTGCGCCTGGCCCTTTGCTAATACCACACTGTCTTAATCATGGCAGCTTTAGAGTCAGCCTCAAAATTGGGTGGAGCAATCCCTCTCACTTTATTCTTCTTCAGTGTTGTGTTGGCTGTTTCCATAAATTTAGAATTTTCTATAAAAATTTTAAATCAGTTATATTTACCCAAAAAATTCCTAGTGAGATTTTTGATTAAACAACATTAAAGCTGTGTATCAATTTGGGGAGAATTGACATCTTCACTATTTTGGGTCTTCCAATCCATGAACATGGTATGTTTTCTCCATTTATTTAGATCATCTTTGATTTCTTTCAACAGCTTTTGGTATTTGTTAGCATGCAGATCCTGTGCTTATTTTGTTAGATTTACACCTAAGTATTTCATGTTTTTGGAGCTACTGTAAATGGTATTGATTTTCAATTTCAGCTTCTGAGTGCTCATTGCTAGTGTGTGAAAATACAGTTGATTCCTGGCTCTTGACCTTGCCTCCTGCAACCTCGCTAAACTCACTTTTTAGCTCTAAGGGTTTTTTGGTCTGCAGATGGGAATGATTTTATTTCTTCTTTTCCAATCTGGATGATTTTTATTTCTTCTTGCCTTATTACGCTGGCGAGAACGTCCAGTATGATGTTCCACGGCAGTGGTGAAAGTGGACATCCCTTGTCTCGTTCTCAGTCTTGGGGGAAGAGCTTCAGTCTTTCACCCTTAAGTGTAGTGCTACCTGTAGGTTTTTCACAAATACCCTTTTTCAGGTTGGGGACGTTTCCTTCCATTCCTTAGTTTCTGAGAGTCTTTATCATAATTGGAAAATGAATTTTTCTCAAATGCCTTTTCAACATTGATATGATCATGTGTTTTTTCCTCCTTGGACTATTGATATGATGGGCTAGATGGATTGATTGTCAGTTGAGAAATAACTTCCTATTTCTGTGTGGGCTTAATCTGAAGCAGAAGGTGACATTCTAGCCTCATCCCTGCTCTTTTGGTCCTGATGTGTTTTGGGGTCACCCTGACATCAGAGGTTCCCGGACTCTTGCTGTCCTCTCTCTCTCTGAGTCCAGAGTGCTCCCCAGGACCCGGCTCTGAGGACAGGCATGGAGAGAAGTCACTTGTTCCCTAGAGCCGTGACTGTGGGCAGTGCCTGCACTCTATCCCGGGGGCACCAGCCTCACTCGGTGCCCCCAGGGCCTCAGCCCACCCTCAGAGAATTGGCTGGGGGACCTGAGTTTAGAACCACTGTCATCAGAAGTGTTCCTCACAGACAGCATTAACTTTCACAAGTGTGGTGGCTCCGCGTCAGCAAACTGCGTCAGCTTATACTAGTGAGTAACCTGGGGTCGCAGGTCACAGACCTACTGCCGTCACAGGTCACAGTGTCCACACCACCTCGTGGCAAACAAGTGTGCAGCTCCGACCCCGGGCCGCCCGGTTCCTGTGATCTGTCATCTGGGTTGCATTAGAAGAATCAAGGTTTAGAATCGATTGGAAATCTGTGACCAGGCTGTGTTTTCTCAAACACACACCCCTCACACCCTGTGAAGGTCCTGGAGGGGGACCACCTCAGATGAGCACCTGCCTCCGGACTCCACCTGCTCTGTTGTGATGTTTTGGCTTTTGGTGTGGGGCCACCTCACAAGGATCCGCGGAGATCCCAGGCACTTTCCAGGAGCCAAGAACGGGGCAGCCCTGAGGTTGCAACAGCAATAAATGACGACTCCTGGAGCTGGCGTTCCACGGCTACCAATTTTATTATGTCAGAGTTGTGTTTCGAGGGATTTCAAGTTAATCCCGAAAATGGAGCACAAAGACCAGAGCAAATCGGCACCAGCAGCCCCACTGAGTTTGGGTGACACATTTTCTTGAGTCTTATTTCTGGTTAAAGTTTCACTGGTGTTTTAAATCTTAGAATTGAATTGCCCAATTGGTAAGTTTTGGATAACTTTCCCTGTTGTGCTTTTTTTTTTTTTTTTTGATCACGTGGAGCAGAGATGCCCAGCTGAGAGATCCGCCCTTTGGGTCGTGTCAGGGGGAGGCTGGGGGGGCCCCTGGGGCTTTGAGAAGAGCTGCCCCCCACCCCATGCAAACAGGCAGCCCCCATGGGCCACATAATGGGGGCTGATGAAGGCAAATCACCTATCCAGCTTTTAGGATGAGAGGACATGCCGTCAGGGTCTGAGCAGGGCTCCCGGACCTGGCCTGGTGAAGGGTGGCTGGCCTGGTGAACTTCGCATTTCCTGGAGGTCGAGAAGCGCCAGCACACAGGCAGCCGTGGCCTTGGGTGCTCTGATCACACTGAGGTCGGGGTGTCTGCCCTGGGGACCCCACTCAGGTGGGCCGGACACCTGGTCTGTGAGCACCTGCTGCACCGAAGCCAGAAGGGCCAGCGCTTCACCTCGGAGGACGGCGGCAAATCAGTTCCGTCCTTTTCTGGCCATGGTCAGCGACAGGAAGAACTCCTGTAAGCTCGTGGCATCTGATGTGATTTCCAGACACGCCTAAGACAGCACCAGCCGTTCCGTCCACCCCCACGTGGGGATGGAGTCCCAGCATCCCATGCGCCAAGTGAATGTGTCTGTAAAGGACCTGCTCCCGTCTGTGCCGAGTCAGGGCTGGTGGAGCCTCCGCATCGTCCACGGCTCCCTGCGTGTGGCCTGGTTTCCCTCTCGTGTCCCTCTATCCTTGCAGTCACCCTCCCTGGCAGCCCTCTGGGCTGGTGCACCATCCACGCAGCACCACAACTCACTGTGGCTTGTCCACTGCCCCACAGCTCTTCTCTGTAGCCGGCATCTTCTGTGCAGACTCAGGACATCCTGCTGGGACCACACGCTCACATGCATAACGTGCATTCCCTAGAAGCTTCCGCAGCCTCTGCACATCAGAGCTTTTGTCCAGCTGCCAGAGCAGAAGTTTTGCCGGCAAACGCACAATGTTTGATAAAGGAATTTTGCCACTAGTGCATCTGCTTTTTTCTCTAAAATATTCAGCATCACTTTTTTGTTAACTGAATAGACTTTTCTTAAGAGCAGTTTTAGGTATGTGGAAAAATCGAGCGGAAAGTATAGAGAATCTCCATGACCCCCACCCCACCCGCACACAGTTTTCCTTGTTATTAACATGTCGCATAAGTTTGGTGCATTTGGTACAGTCAGTGAGCCAACACTGGCTCATTAGCATGATTAACCAAAGCCCCTGGTTTACAATAGGATTCACCCTTTGCGTTGTACACTCTGCAGGTTTTGACACACATTTAATGACATCATCACTTTTGAATCTGGTTTTACAAGTTGGGAGCAGTGCCTGTGTTGACTGAGAAGCACCCCTTTGAAGGACCTGTCCGAAGTTCCGTCTCTGTTCTGCTGTAAGTGACAAAACTAAAGAATGACGTACCGGAATGCCCTCTTGTGCTTACACTGCAAAGTGTCAGTTAACTTACCAGAGAAGTCATTGCTCCTGTGTACGTGACACAGACCCACAGAACATGTCAAGGGCTACGGCGGACAAACGGGCCACTCCCCTAATAAACCCTCTTCCTCGGCTCCTCTGCCCGGTCCTCGTCTCCCTGATATTTTCCTTCCTGGCTGTGTATGCAGATGATCAGTGTGCAACCACGGATTGGATCCCAGTCCACAAGCAGGACGTTCCTCCAGTGATTCGACTGGTTAACAGTGGGGGGTTAATTTCCAGGTCACGTAAGATGCTGACGTTTGGAGAGGCCACCTGACTGGCAGTGGGAATGCTCTGCGTTATTTTTAACAACAGCTTTGTTGTTAGTCTGGATATTTCCAAACTAAAAGTTAAAAATATTTTTAAGTTAACGAATTAAGAAGTAGAACTCTATTTTTTTAAAGTTCTTGGAACTACAAGAAGAACTAAACATATTTGCTAGCTGTTAAAAATGATTACCACCCACCCCCTCAAAAAAATTACTTCTATGAGGTAGAAAGAAAAGAGGAAAACGGGTTTTTTTTTAATACCTTTTTTCCTATTTAAATTTTAACCACATGTATGCATTACCTTCTACATTTTTTATTGAGGCAAAATTCATATAACATGAAATTAACCATTTTAAAGCATGTAATTCAGTAGCATTTAGTACATTCAGTGCAGCAATCCCTCCTCTAGTGAAAAAATTCAAAAAATCAGTTGAGCAGTAAAGTATAATCTATATGGTGTAATTCCGTGAGTGATGTACGTTTGCTCAGTAAATCTCTGGGGGCAGAGGCAGCAGACTGCAGTCCTCCAGCCAGATCCTGTCAGCTGCCTGGTTTTGTAAATAAAGTTTTATTGGCACGCAGCCACGCCCACCCACTCGTACACCAGCTGTGGCTGCTTTCCAACTACAGGGGCCGAGCTGAGCAGCTGTAACAGAGAGCGCCTGGCCCACAAAGCCCAAAATATTTACTCTTGGGCCCTTTACAGAAAAGTTTGCCAACTCCTGATCTAGAAGAACTGGCTCAGAAAGAGCCCCACGAAAGATTAAGTGATAAACACAAGGAGCGGAACTGAATGTGTCATAC
Source organism: Camelus bactrianus (assembly GCF_048773025.1). Lineage (NCBI taxonomy): Eukaryota > Metazoa > Chordata > Mammalia > Artiodactyla > Camelidae > Camelus > Camelus bactrianus. The sequence continues at coordinate 27,923,617 of NC_133560.1, forward strand.
AGCCCCAACCGAGGAGAAACCGTTAAAGCAAGCGTGGATGTGACCCGGGACCCAGCTGCTGGGGACAAGGGCAAGAGCAGGAGCCCAGGAGAGGCTGAGGCAGGGCTGTGATGGGGTGGGGCAAGCGAGGTGCCCAGGATGCCAGATTTCCAGAGTTGCTCCCCTCCGGGCTGATCCTGCCATGACACGACCTGGAGAATGAGCACCTCCTTCAGTTTGATGCCCGGGCGCCTTGAGGGCCCCACCCCAGTCCTGGCCCTGGACAGAGACTTGGATGTCTCTGGGCTACTCAGGTTTTGGTGTGGCCAGCACATATGATATTACTACGTGATGTTTAAATGTTTCATTAGCTAAATTAAAATGGGCCAACAGATTGAAAATGCCCCCCTCCCCCTCCCCAGCAGTGAGCCCTGTGGTCCTACCCATCTTCCGACCAGCCCTTCCCTTAACTGCAGCATTTCCTTTCTCCAGGCGGGACTGTGTGATTGTACTTCCCTAACCTCCGAACTCCCAGCCTGCTGCTCTTGTTCTTTTAAAATACTCTCTATTTTCTTTAAAGATCCAAAAGCGTTGTTCATAAACCATGTAAACTTTTATTTCCTCCTTCTCTGGTCACATAAACCAGCTCTGTTTTAGGGCATAAGGTTAACTCCAGCAGGTTCTCCATCCTTGTCCTTGCTTCTCCCTGCGTGTTCAGAAGCATCATCCCCCGTCCCCTTCCCGTGTCTAGCCCAGGAGGCGGGGTCGGGACACTGAAAAGGGCAGACCAGCCTGGAGCTGCTGGCCCTCTGCGGGGGTGACCTTGGTCTGGCAGGTCATTTTAGGAGGTTATTATGTTATAAATGGAGTGGCCATTTGGGCAGCTGCTAATGAACTCAGAGGAGAAGTCAGCTCACCTCCCTTAGGAGACACGGTCTAGCCCTTATGGATCAGATTATGCCGGGATTGTACAGGAAAGGAAAGGAATTGTTTAAGTTCCTTTAAAAAAATTTTTAAATAGTGGACTGAATTTAATATACTTGGGAGTGATTTAAACTTGTCGGCGCCCCGCTGGCACCGCGAGTTCCTGAGACAGTGCCTTCCGTCGTGAGTGTTTATTAAGCGTTTTCTCGCCTGCCGACCGAGCCGTAAGCCCATGTGTCCTTCCGCCAGGCGTTCTGTCACTAATCCACGCGGGCGAGACCAGCGTAACTAAGCAGCCAACAAGGAGGAATGTGGGCTGCACCGCACCCAGTCGGAAATAAAGATTAAGCTCCTGCTAAGTCAAGAAATAGAGGCCCAAGGGTGTGCAACCAAGATGGAAGGAGTCTCCCAGAAGTTCAGAAAACAGAAGTGATTTTAGGGAAAGCTGCCTGGCCCTGGGGTGGGGAGGGGCCACTGCTGCGTCTCCTTGGCTAGTCCTTACTGTTTGACATGTGGGCCTGTGCAGGTAGCACTTCAGTAATTTTTAAATAACAAAAAAGTAAACTCCAGTCAAGTATAAAATTAGTTTCCATTTTAAGCATATTTAAAGATTAAACACGAACTTTTCCAGGCACCGAGAGGACCGATCAAGGCCTTTGTGCTTGCACACTAGGAATAGCTTGGTCAGGTCTGTAAGGAAGCCTCCCACTCAAGCTGCCCGTCTTCAAGTTCAAGAGCTGACAAGTCTTTTCCCAGGATGCTGGACCGCAGCGCTGGGAGGCGGCGGCGCAGCGCCCTCTGCTGGATGCGCTGCGCCTTCGGGCCTGGCTCCTGGGCATCAATCTTCGATGTTTTCCTGACCCTCACCGCCTTCAGAAGTTTACCCGACGCTTTCATTTTAAAACACGGTGAACACCTTGGGACGTTCTGCTGTGCTTTAAGTTAATTTAGCGTATCAGCAGGCTTGTTCAGACACTATTTAACAGCTGTGGTTTTTGAGGATGCTCCTATACAGCTAATGTTCATTTCTGTTCTTTTCCACCATACTCACAACGCCATGCTTTTTTAGCAGTCAGTCTTACATGTCTGGCAAACTTCTGGGTGTCCTCAGGACCCTCTCAGGAGCTCCACGAGGTCAAAACTGGTTTCATAATAGTACCAACTCATCAGTTACCCTTTTCCCTGTGTTGACGTTTGCCCCAATGATGCAAAATCAGCACGACTGACACAGCTGGGCACACACCAAGGCAGACGCGTCCGAGTCTCCAGATGCCCCTGTACCCTCCGCGGCATGCACGCACAGCAGAGAGAAAGAGAAGAAAAGAAAGGAGAAATGCCAAGTATCAGTTTCACTCAAGAATATCCCTGACGAAGCAGTAAAAATGATTAATATTTTTTAAACTTCAACCCTCGAGAACACGGCTTTTTAATATTCTGTGTGGTGGAAGGTTCTGCTGCTGTCTGCCAAGGTGTGATGACTGTCGCAAGGAAAAGCCCAAGTGCAGGTGAGTTGTGAGCAGAATGAGCCACTTTTTTTTTCATGAAACGCTGCTTTTCCTTGAAAGGATGATAGACAAATTATGACTATTCAGACTCAGAGATTTGGCAGATATTTTCCCAAAAATGAATGTCTGTGAGCCTGACGTACCCAGGAAAACAGGTTTTATTGCCAATGCATTCTCAAACCCAAAAAGAAATAGAATTTTGGAAAGCTGGTATCTTTCTGAAGAGATTGGCACTGATATTAACAAATGTGATTTTTTTCAATACCATATGATGAGATGTCAGCATTTGCAAGATCTGCAAACTCTGAGCCAATAGTTTCCAAGTGACCAGGGCGTGGTGTTACAGAACCATGCATGTGGGTAAGAGATTCATTCAAATTACAAGAGAGACTAAAGGGGTTTTAAACCAGTTATATAGTTTTTCTTGAGGTAAAATCCGCTTAACATAAAATTCACCATTTTAATCATTTGAGAGGGTACAATCAATAGCTTTTGGTACATTCACCGTGTTGTATAACCATCAGCCTATCTAGTTCCAGAACATTCTCATCACCCTGAAAGGAAACCCTCTAGCAGTTGGTAGTCACCCCCAAATCCCCACCTCTTCTGGACCCGGGCAACTAATCTGCTGTCTCTATGAATTCACCTGTTCTGGATGTTTCACGTAAATGGAATCGCACAGCACGTGGCCTTCTGTGTCTGATTTCTTTCACTGAGCGTCGTGTTTTCAGAGCTCATCCATATTCTAACGTGTATCAGTCCTTCATTCTTTTTTGTGGCTGAATAATATTCCATTGTTTGTATGGACCACGTCTGGTTTATCCACTCATCTGTGATTGACATTTGTGTGTTTCTGGTTTTTTTCCATTATGAATAATGCTGCTGTGAACAAGTTTTTGTTGGAACAGCTGTTTTCAGTTGTCTTGGGTATCGTGGAATTGCTGGGTCATGTGGTTTGGCTGAGTTTTGTGTTTAAGTTTTTGAGAAGCTGCCAAACCATTGACCACGGTGGCCGCACCATTTTGCATTCCCACCGGGAATGGACCAGGGTTCCAGTTTCTCCACGTCTTCACCAACACTTATTTTTCTTTCTTCTTTTAATTGCCGCTAGTGGGTGTGAAGTGGTGTCTCACCGTGGCTTTAGTTCGTATTTCCCTAATGGCTAATGCTTTTATTTAAGCATCTTTTTACGTGCTTATCGGAGACATGTCTGTTCTAGACCTTTGCCCACATTTTAATTGGGTCATTTTGTGGTTGAGTTGTGAGAGTCCTTTACAATATTCTGGGTGTAAGACCCTTATCAGCAATATGATCTGCAAATATGTTCTTCCATTCTGTGGTTTGTCTGCTCACTTTCTTGATAGTGTCCTTGGATGTACAGAAGTTTTTGATTTTGCTGAAGTCCAGTTTATCTCGTTAGAAAGTTTTTATTTTTTGTTTTGTTTTCTGTGCTTTTGGTGTCACGTCTAAGAATCCATTGCCAAATCCAAGGTCATGGAGATAACCTTACTTTACATGATTACCTCATGTTTACTCTATGGGTTTTATAGTTTTGGTTCTTACCTTTAGTTCTTTGATCCCTTTTGATTGTTTTGTCTTTGGTGGGGGATAATTAGGTTTTATTTATTTTTTGATGGAGGTACTGAGGCTTGAACCTAGGACTTCATGCATGCTAAGCACGTGCTCTACCACTGAGCTATACCCTCCCCCCACCTTTGATCCCTTTTGAGCTGACTTTTGTAAAGGCCGTGAGGTGAGCGTCCAGCTTCATTCTTTCACACGTGGCTGTCCACTTCTCCCAGCGCCGTTTGTTGAAAAGAGTATTCTTTCTCTATTGAATGGTCTTCACACCCTTGTTGAAAATCAATTGAAAACAAAGAAAAAAGAAAAAGGAAATCAATCGACCCCAGATGTATGGGTTTATTTCTGGACTCTCAGTTCTGCCTCCCTGAGCTGTCTGTCTGTCCTACCCCGACGCTGCACTGTTTTGGTTACTGTAACTTTGTAATAAGTTTTGAAATGGGGACTTGCGAATCTTCCAACTTTGCGCTTCTTTTTCAAGGTTGTTTGGGTTATTTGGGGTCCCTTGCAACGCCATATCGATTTTAAGATCAACTTCCCCATTTTGAAAAGGCAGCTGGAAGCTTGACAGAATTGTAGTTGCAGTTGTGTTGAGTCTGTAGACCAGTTAGGAGAGCGTGGCCATCTTAACACTACGTCCTCCCGTCTGTGAACAGAGGGCGTCTTTCTGTTTGTTTAGGCCTTTAATTTCTTTCAACAATGCTTTATCGTTTTTCTCAGCATACAAGCATTTCACCCCCTTGGTTAACTTTATTCCTAGATATTTTATTCTCTTTGATACTACTGTGAACAGGGTTGTTTTCATACTTGCATTTTCATATTGTTCCTCACTTAGAAATAAAATTGATTTCCGTCTGTGGATCTTGTCTCCTGCCACTCTGGTGCTGACAGTTTATTAGTGGATTCTACAGGATTTCCTATATTTAAAATCACGTTGGGGAGGGTACACCTCAGTGGTAGAGCAGCTGCTCAGCATGCACAAGGTCCTGGGTTCAATCCCCAGTGCCTCCGTTTAAAAAAAAAAAAAAGGTCATGTTATCCGAAAATAGAGGTGGTTTTATTTCTTCCTTTCCCATTTGGATCCCTTTTATGTCTTACTGCGGCCCGGCGCCCCGGCTGGAACTTCCAGTGCAATGCTGGATAGCAGTGGGGAGAGTGGCCGTTCGCAGCAGTGGTCAGGGGAGGTGATGGGCAAAGCAGGATCCCCCTCACTCCTGAACTTGACTCTGGGGAAGCGGTCCAGCCGCGCTTTCTGAACGCGTCCAGCCTGCTTCTGCGCACGTGTCTCTGAGGTCTTCATGTCCGCTGGCTGTTGAGGTGATTCCCCCAGCAGAAGGAGGCATTTTCCATGGCAAGTCAGGGCCAGATGTGGTGGGAGCCGCGCCTGGCTGATGTCTCTTCCTTTGTATATGCCTGCCGCAGCAGCTCACCTCCTGGCCTCTGCGAGGTCCGGGACTCGTGTCAGAAGCCCTCGCAGCTTCATAAACATTCGGGAGTTTATGTCTGTGATCGTCCAGTGGTCCCGGGGCTGCGCCTCCTGATGGCAGGGCTGGGGTCCTGGCCTATGGGTAATCCCCAAAGCCTCCAGCTGGGAGACCCTGGGCTTTGCGACAGGTCGGGCTGGCAGGGAGGTCAGTGCCACCAACTGTCCTCGGAGCTTGTGATCATCCATCTTCCCAGCACAGATCAAGGCAGGGCACAGCGGGCGGTCATTACGCTGGCTTTGCTCACACCTGAACTTAAGCAAGGCTGAGTATTCGCGTTAAAGCTCAGCTGCCAGGGGTGACGGTGTGGCTCCACCCACTGCTGGTGCCCGACGGGCTCCTGGCTCCTCCCCACGCGGCGAAGTAACGCTCCTGCCGAGGCTCTAACCGCCCCCACCCGCCACCCTGCCTGCGTCCAGCCTGGTTTCCACCCTGGTTTCCACCCTGTAGGCATGCGATTCTTTATTTGGATATTAATAAAAAAAAAATCTTGGCTGATGCTAACCATCTGATTTCCCTTTTTTTTTTTTTTCTTTCCGTTTTGTTTTGTTTCTGCGCACATTTTCTTTAGCTTGAAATGGCGATTGAAAACCTCCAAAAAAGTGAAGGGGTCACATCACACAAAAGCGGTTTACTCAACAGCCATGTAAGTGTGTGTCGACCTGCTGGTCTGCCCTGCCCTGCTTGCACCTTCAAAGGCATTTTAAAGACAAACAGAAAGCAAGAGACGACACCTTTAAAGTGCCCACAAGGGGAGGGGGGAGATCAACCTAGAATTCTAGCAAAAATATCCTTCCACAATGAAGGGAGATGGCTAGGGGACCGCAGTGCTTGGCGTCCAGAACCTCCTGCCCACTGATGAAAAGCATTATAAATAGATTTGTGCTCAAACAAGCAGCAACCAAACACTGACACAGGGTTGGGGAGGCCACAAAGATTCTTAGTTAATTTCCTGCTGTCAGCTCTTTGGGGTAAAAAAGATGGTAATCTGAGAAAAGTGCAAAGCAACTAATCCCTCTGAATTTAGCTGCGTAAAATGTTTCTCCGATGGGGAAGCCGTGATCAATCGGAGGCCCCAGGCCGGGCAGGGATCCTGCCTCCAGGTGGGCCACCTTGTGGGGCAGGAGGGGCCTGGAGGAGGTGAGGCTCAGAGGCTCCGCCTCCAGGGCAGACGGGAAGGGAGAACAGGGGTCTCTGCACTGCCTGCCCTCTGCCCTTCACGCCTCCAGATGCTCTCAGGCCGGCTTTCCACATAACTGAAATTGGCCCGGCATCTTGAACTCAGGGAGTGCTTCTGACAGCACTGAGGCGGGGACTGGACACTCTCTTGTGAGTTGAAACATTAAGAAGAAGCCCCCTTTAGCCGAACACGACCCCAACTGCGACCCCATCAAGGCTTTCATTCAGACGGACGTTCAAAATGAGGTTCTGGCCGAAAGGCAGTGATTTGAGGGGACAGAAGCCCTGCCAGGGAATTCTGGGCTGTGGGGTTGGCACAGGCATGGCCGGCAGCTCCAGCCCACGGCTGAGCCTCTGAGGGCTGGTCCCCTGGGGGAGAGCAGGCAGGGCAGGTCGTGTCCCCTCTGGTCCATCCTGGCCAGGCCATGTCACCCTGTGGGCAGGGCTGGGGACGGGAAACTGTAGCCTTAGACTCAGAGCCCAGGGTGTAGAAAGCCTGCAGGACGGCGGTGCCTGCTCTGGGGACCAGGGTTCAGCTCTGAGCTGCAGCCCGTGGGGCCAGGCGCTGGGGCAGCCCCAGGGGAGGGGAAAGTGGGTGGAGGAAGGCAGGGTGGGGCGCCAGCCCCAGGCAGGCAGCCGGCCTGGGGCAGTTTAAAATGTCTGTGGGAAACGCTTGGACTGCTGCCTCCACTGCAGGGGTGCCGCTGGCTTTCTAACACTTCTCCTCTGGACGGCAGACTTGCCTTGGCTGCTTCCCAACAACGGCTGGCGTTCCTGAGCAGGAAGAACCCCCATGTCTGTTCTCTCCCTGGCAGGGTGGCGTTGAGTTGCTTTTCTTCCACTGGGACCTGGGAGAAGTGGGATCTGAGGCTGGGGACTTGGAGTCAGAGAGGACAGAAGTAAGATCTGTGTAAGGACTCGACCCTACTCACCAGCGCAAAACCCGCCTGGAGTCTGTCTTGGCACGTGTGACAGGGGTGGCCTGGCTACAGGCGATGGTGTGTCCTGCAGACCCCTTCATGGTCCTGGCCAGCCAAGATCTCTAGGACCGGTGTCACCAGCTGTGGCCCCGGCTCCTCTGCCAGCCCAGCCCGGGAGGTTGGCCAGTGCCTTCCAGACCCAGCTGACGTCCTGGTAACCCCAAGCTCCCCAGGCTGCCCTCGGGGCTCGGACCTGGAGGTCTGTGTGTTTAAAGGACCTTCCAGCCTATTGTGGAAGCCCCCCGCTCCCCGTAGGAGGAGGTGGTCCTCAAGCTGTCTCTAAAACAGGGGGAGAGTGCAACTGGGTGGCAGAAATAACTGTTTTAGAGGCAAAGGAGCTCATGCTGGGGATGGAGACACTGTCGCCCACCAGCATCCCTGCTCGCGGGCCAGGCCCCCCGCCAGGGCTGCCCCTCTGCTGTCCCCCAGATCCCATCTGGAGAGGCCCTATCATGGTTTGTGGGAGGTGGCCTCTGCCTCCTAAATAAACTATCATTTCCAACCCCTGGGAGAAGGGCCTGCTTTAAATGAATTGTATTCAGGTTATACGACTTTTTTTAAAATCAGGAAATACCAGCAGTCAAAGATCACTTAGCCTTCAGGTAGGGGTGTGAGGACAAAGCCATGCCCCGCAGACGGGTGGGGCTTGGCCAGAGCTGGCAGCTTACAAGTTGCTCCAAATTCTTGTGGCAGTGTGCTGTTTCTTGGAGTCTCCCCGACCCCTTACCGCCTCGCTGACCCCGCCTGGGCTTCTGAACCTTGTGGGCCTCTCCCGTCAAATCCCTCCTGGGTGTCCACCGGCTGGCCTGGAGGGGCTGCTGAACACGCATGTCCAGGGCGGAGCCCCGACACCCCCCTGCCAAGAACCCCTGGGCCTCCCACCATCTTCCCAGCTCAGCCAGGGCAGCGCCGTCCTTCTGGGAGCTCACCCTTGCCTCCCCTCCTCCTCCCACAGCCCCCCGCCAAATGCTCCTTGACCTCACTTTCAGAACCATCCAGAGTCAGACCACTTCTCTCACCTCAGCACAGCCACAGCCTCCCTGCCCTGGCCCCGCCCTGTCGCTCCTGTGCGTCGTTGTGGCCACCGCCTAGCCAGCCCTCGTCCAGCAGAGTGGTCCTACTAAGACCCAAGTCAGGCCCCGCCCCTCCCCTGCCCTCAGCCCTCCAGGGCTCCCACCTCCCTGGGGGTAAAAGCCCACGTCCTCCCCGCGGCCCACAGAGCCCTGCATGACCTGCCCCGTCCCCTCCCTGCCCTCCCCTCCTCCCTCTCTCCCCCTCGCTCACTCTGCTCCAGCCTCACGTCTCCTCACTGTTCCTCGGACATACCAGGCCCATGCCTACCCCAGGGCCTTTGCAGGTGCCTGAAACACCTCCCTCAAGCTCCCTCCCTCAGCTCCTTCACACCTTTGCTCATCCTGTCACTTTCTCCGTGGGCCCCGCCCCCGCCCCCTCAGGACACTGCATCCCCCCCAGCCCCCTCCCACCCTCGCTGCAGCTCCCAGCCCCCTCTCCTGGGTTTTCCTCTAACACTCAGCACCAGCTCTCATTCCGTGCACTTCACTTATTTACCGTGGGTGTCCCCCCACCACGAGAATGGACATTTCTGTATGGCAGGGGGCTTCTGTCTGTTTCGTTCACAGTTGTCTCTCCAGCGCCCAGAGCAGGCGGTGGATAGATGGAAACGGCAGGTTCAAAGCTGGATTATGGGGGCAGAGTAACGTAGAAGCGCAGAAGGGCTGGCGCTGCTCGGATGATACTGCGCCAGCCAATCAGGGGCCAGGGTCAGGCACGTTTGCCCCAAACAGTGGAAGCAAATATCCTGAGAGATGAAGGGGCTGGGCAGGTGGGCGAGTCTGGTCCTCAAGACCCTGCCTCCCGTTTGTAGGTTAGAGGGACAAGTGTCCACCGGCCCTGTGCCACCAGGGATGTTGGGGTTTGCTTTTTTTCCCCTTAAAAGGAGGGATTTGATCGTTTTCATTGAGAAGAATGCAGTCCTGACAGATCACCAATGTGGATAAATACGTGCTTTTTACTGGAAAAAGTTCTGTTTATTCGTGTTTGTGTGGACATAGAATTGGTGCAAATATCAGCAGACAGAAGTTGCTGCAGTGTCACTCAGAGTCCGCCCTCCCCTGTGCTGCGTGGAGGGCCTGGGGCCCGAGGTCGGGGCGCCGCGGGCAAGGCGGGCGCTGTGCGGTGGGGGGACTGGGCCTCTGGAGTCCGGCATCCCTGACGCGGACGCTCAGCCAGGCGCCGGCCCCCGGAAGTGCACGGTGTGCGGCGCAGACCCCGCTGTGGCTCGCTCGGCCTGCTGGCAAGGCCCCAACCTTCCTGGAGCCCATAAACCTTCGTCCAGCTCCAGTCTGTCTCCCTTCCGGGTAACCTCTCGATGCCAGAGAGGGAGGAAGTGAACCAGTTATTCCTTTGGAGGCTGCTGGCGGCGTCAGCTCTCACTTAGGAGGAAGCCAGCCACCCATCCTTAGTGTCAGTGTCCGCGCCATCACCCGACAGGCCTGCTTTTCATTTCAGTCTCGGGGTTTGGCGGAGGTGTTGAGGAGCAGAAGCGGTCGTGTTTCCCAGACCTTCCTGTTCACGTCCAGCCAGTTGTGGGGCGCGCTGGATGGGGTCTTAGCCTCCACCGCTTGGGGCCTGGTCCAGGGCCCTTCCAGGCCACCGCCCATGGGACCTGGCCTCAGCCCTGTGGCCTGAGGACCCGCCTGCCTGACTCACCAGCCGGCTCAGCCCCTGAGATGTTTGAGCCCTGGTCCCAGCTTCTCCTGCCCACGGAGGGCTCCCAGAGAAACAGCCTGTGCTCTCCAGCTAGGGCGGCCGAGAGAGGAAGCACCGCTAGCTTCTGAACCTGGAGGCTCCCCTCGTGGTGGGGTCCCTGCCACTCTCCAGGCCCCTCCTCCTCTTGGTCAGCATTTCTCGAAGCATCCTTATAGGGCGCAAACATGGGTAGCCCCGCTCTGTCTCTGCTCCCTGGAGCCCCCATTCCAGCAGGGAGATGGGTCCGCTCCAGACAGGGAGTGCTCTGGAAAACCTGGGAGCTCAGGGGCCAGCAGATACCAGCCCTCCCCAACCTGGCTTCCAAACCAGTTGAAGGTAAATGGAAGGGTGGCAATTATCCCAAGTGGCTGGTGGAGCAGGGGGCCCCACGCCAGCGTGAAGCAGGCCGAGCAAGCGTCCACCGAAGAGGCCCAGTGCCTCTGTGCCGCCCGCGCCCTCCTTCCTCACTTCCCAGCCCCGTGAGCCCCTCAGCCCCAGAGTCAAGGCAGGGAGGGGTGGTCAGGGTGGCCTGGGCTGGGGGAGGGGTGCGGAGGGGTGGGGCCGTGCCTTGTGCTAGGATTAGGCCGTCACTAACTTCACAGTTAAGATTCGGTTTACAGCATCAAGAGAGAGCGAGGGGTCAGGACAAGTGGGGCCAAGGAGACGGCGCCTAAAGGTGGGACCGCTGGGCGGGAGCGAAGCCTTGGAGAGAGAAGGTGGTGCTCTGCCACCTTCGTGCAAAAAATAAGCATTTAAGGAAAGTTTGAAAATTAAATATCTGGGTGATTTGATGGAAAGTAAAAAACCGCCATGTTCTTTCCCAAAGGGGGCAGCTGAAGGGCTCTTTCCTGTTTCCCCTGGGCTCTGGCTGCTGCCCCCTCTTCCCCATGCCCCCGTTGTAGTTGTCCCTCCTTCACCCTCTGGTGGGGCGGGACCCGCTGCGAGGTCACAGGAACAGACAAGGAGACAGCTGTCCCATGGACTCACAGTCCTCGGGAACAGCATGGACGCCAGGGCTGCAGGAGGCAGGCGTCGTGGTGACAGGAGGCTCGATGGCCCCTGGTTCAAACCCACTACTCGGATAAGCAGGAGCAGGGCTGGTCCCCTCAGCGGGAGGTCTGAGCACAAAACCTGGCCTTTCGGTCTTGTTCCGTTTCCGTCTGTTTTCCTCTGTCAGGAGCACAGGGACTGCGGCGATGCTAGCTTAACGCAGGCGCGGTCCTGGTGGGCTACCGAGTCTTCTTTAATCTTCCTCTCTCTCCGGGGTTCAGATTACCTCCATTCCCACAGGTTTAGGAAACATTTGGTGTTTCAGCGGCGTGCGGGGCGGGACATGTGCGCGCTCTGACGATTAGGAAGGCAGGACCTAAGTTCTCCCATCACAGGCAGGCTTTTATAAGTTAAGTCCGGGAGACTGAAAATCTGGCTGAAAGTGGAAGGAATCAATAAGCGAGTGGCAAGAAGCTATCTGTTCGTTAAGGAGCCCCAAGTCTCTTGAACCCCAATCAGGGCAGTGGAGGTGAGTTCCCTCACGGCGTTAGTGGAAAGCGCCTGACTGTCTCCGTGCGGCCGCGTGAGCATCTGGTGTTTCTCTTTACCAGCTCCAGTGGCTCTTGGATAACTATGAAACCGCGGAAGGGGTCAGCCTGCCCAGGAGTTCTCTCTACAACCACTACCTTCGGCACTGCCAGGAGCACAAGCTGGACCCCGTGAACGCTGCCTCCTTCGGGAAGCTGATCCGCTCCGTGTTTATGGGCCTGAGGACACGGCGGCTGGGCACCAGGTGGGTAGGTGGGGGGGGGGGGGGGTCCGGCGGCCCCCAGGCCCGCCCGCTCTCTTCCTTGTCATGGAAATCCAGCTGCGGGAGACGTGAGCTTCCCGCTCCTGCCACGTCCGGGTGCCCTTGCCTCCGTCCAGGTGAACCCGGAGTGGCCCTGAATTGGCGGCAGCCACACGTGGGCTGCGGTGGCTTCTCTCCTGGCGACAGACACAGGCTTCCCACTCTCTCTTCATCTGAAATTTTCCACAATAAACAGGCGTTTTCAAAAGCCACCCCTGGATGTTCTAGTAGAGTTGGATTTACTATTTCTTGGTGCTTTTTGCTGTGCCTACACCGGTCCAACAGCAGCTGCCCTTGGCCGACAACCAGGAAACATCACGGGCCATAAACTTGCCCTGTGGGTGTCAGGGTCCTCCTGAGCCCTCTCAGAAGCGGGCATCCTGTGTGTTTTAAAGGACGGGGTGCAGAGAGTTCTCTGCCACCTTGGGATCCTTGACTGAGGACGTCCTTATAGAACATGGTCGGACAGATCACGAAACGGAGGCAGGAGGGGAGCCCCTGGTCCCTGGGGACACGGCCTCTGCTGCCTGGGTGCCTCCCCCTCCAGAGGGTTCCAGATGCTGCCTTCAGGGTTGGGGCTCGGCTCCTCGCACCGGCTCGGCTCACACCTCAGCCGGGAAGGACCCGGGCTCCCCAGCTTGTCCCCGTTGCCAGCTTGGGAGAAACAACGGTGCACAAGTGGGGTGTTTGCACAGCCGCACGTCTGTTACCCAGGGCTTCTCCCCTGAGGAGCCCCTGACCTGTTTTCTCACCGAAATTGTTCAAAGCGCTTTGTTCATCTTCTATGATGGACTAGGGTAGTGTTTCCCAGACTGTGGTGATAATGGTCGTAATAATAATTAGACCATGCTGGGTTAAGCAGAGTTGAACTGGTTCTTTCAGGACTTCTCAGAGCCTTTATCACACTGAAATGCGAGAGGGAAATGTCCCAGAGGGGGAAGTCATTACCAAATTTCCTGAAGCTCTCTGACCCGGGGATGGCCCGTGATTGTTTCCCACGCGGTCCAGGGAACATGGCCCCGAAGGCCCAGGGTGGAGGGCACGGACAGAGCACCTGTCTGGTCATTCAGGACGTCCGCAGAGAGCTGACCCTGGGTGCTTGGTTTCCAGGGGCAACTCCAAGTACCATTACTACGGGATCCGTCTGAAGCCAGACTCGCCCCTGAGCCGGCTGCAGGAGGACACGCAGTACATGGCCATGCGGCAGCAGCCCGCACCCCAGAAGCCGAGGTGGGTGCGCGGCCGGGGGGCGCCTCTCGGCCACCAGACACACCCTGCGGTGGGGAAGGCAGACTCCCCTCCCCCCAGGGTCAGCGCCCCAGGAGAGCCCAGAGCTCACGGGTACTTGGTGTGGAGTGAGGCCGGCAGGACACGAGGGGCTGGGGGTGTGGCCTCCTCCGGCCACAGAGTTTGCAAATCTGCCTCTTTTCCAGACGTATATAGACATTTTGTAAGAGCAGTTTTAGGGTCACAGCGAAAGTCGGTGGGAAGTGCAGCGCTTTCCCACAAGCCCCCCGTCCCCACCATTTGTTACAGTCGATGAACCTGCGTCGACACCTCATTGTCGCCCCGAGTCCGTAGCTGACATTAGGGCTCGCTCTCCGTGCTGTTCGTTCTCCGGGCCTGAACAGAGGTGTAACGACTCTCACCCACTGGTACGGGGTCGTACAGAGTAGGTCACTGCCCTCGAAATCCTCTGTGAGGACCCGCCAGCCTTTGGCAACCACTGATCTTTTTTTCTATCTCCATAGTTTTGCCTTTTCCAGAAGGCAAATCACAGATCTTTTAGAATCACAGATCTTTCAATTTTTTTCAGCCACACAGAGGAAAGAGAAGGAACACTGAACATAACCCTGGAAGTCAGGAGAAAGAAGCTGCTGTACTTCAGTTGCTGCTTTTTCCTGACCTTTGGGTCTGATGGCTAGAAAGGCCTGGTCATTTTCTGGAATGTTCTCTCCATGCATTACAGACCTACTCAGCTTTTAAGGCAGGAATCAGCAGATTTTTTCTAGAAAGGGTCAGAGGGCACATGTCTTTGGCTCTGCAGGCAGACTCTGTCTGTGGAGACCCCTCACGGACCATCTGCACACCAGTGGGTGCGGCCATGCACCAAAAAAATTTTTTCAAAACAAGGGACAGAGCTGGGCCTCTGCAGCCCTAGCGGGAGACGCCTGGCTCAGGGCCCCACTCGGAGGTCATCTCTCTGGCCCTTTCCTGTCACCTCTCCTGCCCTTACCTGTCCTCGGCCCCTCTCCAGGGTCCATTCTGCCCCAGGGCAGGGACCGCACGCCCCTCACCTCCACGTGGCCCCTTCATGCCTCGGCCGAGCTGTGTGGCTAAAACTCATTTTAGCTGCTCTGAAGTATCCCGGTGACTCCCAACCACATGGGAGTTGGCAGTCACGGGAGACAATCTCTGGAACGTTCTCCGGGATCAGCAGTCCATCCTGGACCTGCTTGTCCTCAGACAAGGACTCCACAGCTTTCATTGTTGGGTTCGGGCCCCTGCAAACCCCTGTGAGTCTACACACCCAGCAGATTTAGATGCACGTTTCACAATGACAGGCTTGTGCCACCGACACTCGGAGCCACCCCCCTGCCCCTGTCAGGCCGTCCACGTGCATCTGGGCAGCACCCCTCCTCTCCCACAGCGGGCCTGGCCCCACCGCCTGCGGGGAAGGGCATCCCCCGGGGCCGGCCCTCTGCGCTCGGAGCAGCACGTTGCTCGGGAAGCCCTCCCCTGTTACATCGTCAGTTTGCTGCCTGGACAGACGGCCCACTGCTGTCTGGCTCGGGGCAAAACGAAAGTCTCAGAATTTCCTTTGGGGTCATACAATAGTGAGATGTTCATGACTCTGGGTAAAGAAGTTCACTTGTCTTCTGAGAGAGGCGTTAGAACACACACATCAAAAAGCAACCCAAGTGTCCATCAGCGGATGAACAGATAAACAAATGTAGTCCAAGCGCACACGGGAGCATCACCCAGCCCTAAAAAGCAAGGAGGTTCTGACACTTGCTACAACGTGCGTGAACTTTGAGGACATGATGCTCAGTGAGGGAAGCCAGCCACAGAAGGACAAGTGTTGTCCCTCCCCTAGGGAGGTCCCTGGCGGAGCCAGATTCACAGAGACAGAAAGTGGATGGTGGGGTCAGGGGCTGGGGGCGGGGGGCAGCGTGTAACAGGGACAGAGTTTCGGTTTGGGAAGATAAAGTTCTGGAGCTGGCTGGTGGTTCCCCAGCAATGTGAACGTGCTTAAAGCCAGGGAACTGTACACTTAAAAATGGGTAAGATGGCAAATTGTATGTCTTCTACTTGACCCCAAGTTTTAGAAAATTACATGTACACCCCCCACAAACCAAGTCCTGCTCAGCCCTCTGCTCCCTGGGCTCCTTCCGGGCAGCGCTGCGGGGGGCTCATGGGGACACGCGTGTTCCTGACCAGGTACCGGCCAGCCCAGAAGATGGACAGCCTCGGGGACAGCAGCTCACATGGCAGCCTGCACAGCACACCGGAGCAGGCCATGGCGGCCCAGAGCCAGCAGCACCAGCAGTACATCGGTGAGCCCCCTGCAAAGGCTCGGGGCCGCCGGGCGCCGCCGGGGGTGGGTTCCGGCCCCCGCAGTGTCCAAAAGGGATGCGGTAGACAGTTTACTTGTATGACACCTGTTCAATGGCAGAGAAAGTTCTAGATAAGCCTTCTTTGTGGAATCCCTGAGATTTAAGAATAATCAGCATATGCCCCCAAAATTAATGTATGAAGCGACCATGAGAACA
Source organism: Camelus bactrianus (assembly GCF_048773025.1). Classification (NCBI taxonomy): domain Eukaryota; kingdom Metazoa; phylum Chordata; class Mammalia; order Artiodactyla; family Camelidae; genus Camelus; species Camelus bactrianus. The sequence continues at coordinate 27,939,631 of NC_133560.1, forward strand.
GTTAGTACATAAAATGAAATGCCCATCAGAAAAAAGACGACGGGCACTTGCAGCCCAGCCCGTCCCCTCCCGGTGCCCCGACGCAGGGCGGCCTGGCCCTCCTCCCTGGGGGAGCCCCTCCCCGGCCGGCACCACCTTGACCCAGACCCTGCCGCCGGGATGCCCAGGGAAGCTCACACACGCTGACATCCGCGGCCTGCGTGTCTTAGAGTCTGTCTTCTGAGCCCCGACAGAACCCTCTGTGTTAGGTGTTCTGGAGAGGGTGTCACCGCCCCAGCACCCCCCGTGTTGGGGGATGGGTCGCACGCTGGGTGCCAGGCCCCGTGCTCCGTGTGTGGGTGTATTTAACATTACCGGGAGTTGACGGTGGTGTCCTGACCCCGTACCTGAGAAAACCAAGGCTTGAAAGTTGTGTGGCCTCGAGTGGGAGCCGAGACTCTACCTCCGCTGTCGCGAGGTCCCCCCGCCCACCCTCCTGCTGGCCGGCTTCTGCCTGTGCGCCCTCCGTGGCTCTGCTGATCAGCTCACTTTTCTCCCCCAGATGTGTCCCACGTCTTCCCGGAGTTCCCGGCGCCCGACCTGGGCAGCGTCCTGCTGCAGGAGAGCATCACGCTGCACGATGTCAAAGCCCTGCAGCTGGTCTACCGGCGGCACTGCGAGGTGACCGCCCCCAGCCCCTCTCCCCACCCCCTAGCCTGGGCCTGGGGCTCCGTGGGCACCTCGGTGCACCTCCGCCAGGCCTTGGTGGTCAGCTGCATGCAGTCAGAGCCAGAACATCACCTGTGTCCCTCAGGCCGTGACAGGGGAGACAGGACTGGCGCCTCCTCCCTCTGCAAGGAGCAGATGGGAACTCTGCTCTGAACCAGGGCCCCTTCGTTCACTCTCATCCCCTCCCGGGGTCTCTCTGGGTTTGGAAAGGCCCCCCGCAGCCTGGATCCCGGCCGCTCACCCAGCGTGTTCTGACGCGTGGTGTGTGCACACTCGTGTTTAACCAGCTGCTTTGATTCCCAGGCAACTTTAGATGTCGTGATGAACCTCCAGTTTCACTACATCGAGAAGCTGTGGCTTTCCTTCTGGAATTCTAAAGCCCCCTCCGGCGACGGCCCTGGCTCCCTCCCCGCCAGGTAGCACCCGTTGTCCCCCAGACAGGCCTTGTTCACAGGCCGGGTTTACCCTGCGGACCGTCGCCTGCTGACACCCACACTGTGGCCCACAGACAAGCACTCCCACTTCCCAAGAACTGGCACTCAGACCCCCTCAGGCCCGTGTGGTCTTCACACCAAGTTGATTTGTGACTCATATGGCATGTCCCCTGTTTTTTGTTTTTTGGGTGTTTTTTTATTTTTTTATTTTTGAGTGGAGGCACTGGGGATTGAACCCAGGACCTTGTGTGTGCTAAGCATGTGCTCTACAACTGAGCTCGACCCTCCAACCCCCATCCACTTTTTCCAGCACGAGGAACTTAGGGGTGATCATGGGGTGGGGGGCTGGCCTGCCACAAGGGTCCCCCCAGCCCTGCATGGGCGGTCCTGCAGCCTCACTCAGCTTGTTCCACAAAAGCTGGTGCCTCCTGCAGCTCTGCGGGCCCCAGACAGGCGGCCAGCTGCCAGGCCGAGGCTCATCTGTGTCCCTCAGTGCCACTCATTCCCCCGCAGTGACGAGGAGCCAGAAGGCGCCGTCCTCCCGAAGGACAAGCTGGTGTCTCTGTGCAAATGCGACCCCGTCCTCAGGTGGATGAGGACCTGTGACCACATCCTGTACCAGGCGCTGGTGGAGATCCTCATCCCCGACGTGCTGCGGCCGGTGCCCAGTAAGCAGCCTGCGCTGGCGCGGCTGGGCTGGGGGTCGGGGGTGCCGGCGCTGCAGGGGTCCCAGGACCTCCCCAGAGGAGACTCCCAGAGGCGCCAAGGTCTCGGGACAGCCCTCCCCCGCCAGCAACATCGGGTTGACCTGACGCCGAGCTCAGCTTCCTCCCAGCACTGCGACTCTTCAGCAGGAAAGAGCAGGTCCTATTTACTCCGGCAGAGGACAAAGGAAATGGGGGGCCTCGATGGCTACACCCGGCCCGGGGCAGACACACGCTGGGGGACTGTCCCAGGGCCTCTGCCCCCCCCCACCTGCGTGGCCTACGTGTGGGCTCTCCCTGGGGCTCCCAGGCCCCTGAGGGTGAGGATGCGAGGATGTGGGGCACTGAGCCTCACTCTTCCTGAACCACTGCCCCAGGTGCTGCAGGCTCCCTTCACTCTGGGCGAGAACCACCAGCTCACTGTCTCTTCTCCTCTGTGTTGCTCGGACTTCGAGGGTGGTCATTCCCACGGCACGTGCAGCTCTTACACAGGCTGATTCTCACGGCGAGACTGCCTTTCTCACAGTAGCACGTGGCTCGTGTCTCCCAGGTACCCTGACGCAGGCCATCCGTAATTTCGCCAAGAGCTTGGAAGGCTGGTTGACGAACGCCATGAGCGACTTCCCACAGCAGGTCATCCAGACCAAGGTAACTGTGCGAGCAGGGCCTGGGCCTCCAGACCACGCTGGTCCCCGGGGGCAGAGGCCTTGGCCTGGGGCCCCCTGGGGCCCTGCTGTGCGGTGAAACGAGGGAGCCAGAAGTGGGTCCGAGGAGGGGTTCCCCCACCTCCGCCCTGGGGGATCTTGAGGACCGCTGGGCCCCAGAGAAAGCAGGCTGCTCCTTGTGTCCCGAGGATAAGTGGTCCTGCCAGGAAGGCCGAGGATGCCGCAGGTGGAGGACAGGCGCTGGCCGGGAGGGTGCGACAGAAGATCTCATTGCTGTGAAGCTTTTGGGTCAACTCAGAACAGATTGAATGTTTCTCTGTTTATCTTCGGAGGGGGATTTAATCTCCTTACAATCACCCTTAACGCTATAGTCTTGGCCACTGATCAGAATGTCAGATGTGGAGATCTGGCCTCCTTGTGAAAAAGAGATGATTGTCTTCCATTCTCTCGAGCATCCTTGCAGAGCCGGCTCACGCAGGCGGGGCCAGATCCGGGCAGCAGGTCTGCCTGCCTCAACCCGGGGTTGACCTTCGGGACGCATAGGAATTGCTTAGGTAGCTGTTCGAAATCGCAGATTCCGGGGCCACACCCCTGCAAAGTCTGCTCCAGAGGCACCTGGGAATCTGTATTTTTACCACCCACCCCAGAGAGCCCGAGGGATCCCAGAAGCGGGGGCACAGCCACGCCATCCTGAATCCTCGCTCACCTGTGCTGCGGCGTCCACTGTGGCGCTGCTCGACGTGTTGGTGGCACCTGTGCCCCTCACTGATTCTGTTTCGGGGGCTTTGAGACTGTCAGAAGGGCGGGCCCCTCTTCGCCCAGTAATCGCACCCCCCTCGGCCACAGGTGGGCGTGGTCAGCGCCTTCGCCCAGACTCTGCGGCGCTACACGTCCCTCAACCACCTGGCGCAGGCGGCCCGGGCGGTGCTGCAGAACACCTCCCAGATCAGCCAGATGCTTAGCGACCTCAACCGCGTGGACTTCGCCAACGTGCAGGTGACCTTCTCCCACACGGCTCCCCACGGCCCGGACAGGCACGGGGCCCTCTCCGCTGGCCTGGGCTTCCGCCCTCTAGAAACATGCACAGAGGCCCACAAAGCTGCCCACAGCCGAGCCGATGCCTGGCCCACGCTTCTGTTGCTTGAAAGGAGTCTGGACTGAAGCTCCCCAACCTTGCAGTGCACCTAGGGGCCCCAGGCTCCACTAGGAGATCACTCATGTCCCCCTGGCGTCTGGGCACCGAGACCGACACCTTGGTCCATTTTCTTAAAAAACTTGCCTTCCCGTTGCCACTTTCACGGCTCTCTCCTCAGGGCTTAGGAAAGTGCAGGCCGCCACCAGATGGGTCCTGCCACCAGATCTGCATCCAGGCCCGGTCCTGGGTTCATCCACTGAGTAAATGCACACACGTAGAGGAAGGACCACTTAGAAATAACACAGTGCGAAGGCACAGTACAGTCAGGGCTTTGTAGGCAGGCAGCCGGGATCTGGGCCCTTGGAAGCAGGCAGGTTCCCTCTGGGTGTCCATCCGTCTCTGCCCGTGGAGCGGGGCTGACCTTGCCCTACAAGAGGCCAAGGGCAGGCAGGCACTCGTGCTCAGTGCATCCGGCTCAGGGCCGCCCTCGGGAGCCGTTACGGTGCCCCCGCCCTGACCCGCCGGCCACCCGCGCCCCCCAGGAGCAGGCCTCGTGGGTGTGCCAGTGCGAGGAGAGCATGGTACAGCGGCTGGAGCAGGACTTCAAGCTGACGCTGCAGCAGCAGAGCTCCCTGGACCAGTGGGCCAGCTGGCTGGACAACGTGGTCACCCAGGTCCTGAAGCAGCACGCAGGCAGCCCCAGCTTCCCCAAGGCTGCCCGGCAGTTCCTGCTGAAATGGTCCTTTTACAGGTACATGCCCGCTTCACCTCCCAGAGGGCTGTGTGGGCAGGGGAGGCAGGAACCCACAGACCCCTCCAGTGGGCCTCCCTCCCGGGGCTCCCAGGGGCAGCCCCAGAGCCCCCTGGGGTCTCAAACTGGGTTGCAGAGGCCTCCACAGGCAGAAACCCTTGTCTCGGGCCTGCCTGCTGAGGAGCACGGCAGCTGGAGCATGGGTGTTGATTTCTGCTCCCTGGTGTGACCCGCGGGGCGAAGTCCACGGTGAGTCCAGGACGGGTTTAGGGAGAAGAGGAGCGCGGGTGGGAACCAGGGTGGGGAACAGCCAGCCCAGCAAAACGGGAAGCACCACCGAGCCTTTGTCCCCTCGCTGCCAGGTGCAAGCAGGAGGGAGGGACGGGTATCCGCTCCCAGCGTCTCATTGTCCCCACGGGATGGTCCTGGGTGAGGGTCAGGTGGACGGATTTTTAAATGATAGGTGTCACTGTATTACATGACTTTGGTGTGTGGGTGTGAATGAATGTAAGGGGATTGGTTCGGGGAGCCGGCTGGCGTGATCGGGGAGCCGGCACGTCTGAGGTCCGCAGGGTGGGCTGGCGGGCAGGACACTCCGGTGGGAGCGGATGCTGCTGTCCTCGGGCGGGGCTCCCTCTTCCTCAGGGAAACCTCAGTTTCGCTCTGAAGGCCCTCGAGCTGAGTAGCCGAGGCCCAGCCCTGGTGGGAGGGCGAGCAGACGGAGGGGAGACGGGAACCGCGGCAACACCCAGACCGACGTTTGGTGGCGTCGCCGCCGGTCACTGACGGAGAAGACTGAGCATCACAGGAAGTAAAGGTGAGAGAGAAAAAAATACTGAGAAAGAAAGAAAATTGGGAGCCACAACTCATAAAAGAGAAGCATGAAGAAAAAGACATGAAAGGGCCGACCCGGGAGGTCTGCTGTCCGGCCGGCAGAGGTTTTTTTAAGAGACAGAAAATGGAGGGAAAGAAACTAAAAAGAAACATCAAGAAGGTCTCCCAGAACTGAGGCTGGAGTTGCCGAGAGCTGCCGGGTTCCCCGCCCAGTGAACGAGGTTCCCAGCCTCACTGTGCAGTTCGGACACCAAGGAGAAGAGAAAGGCGATTGGAAAGGCTTCCGGGGAGAAAACGGCAGGTCACACCACGGGGCCAGGAACCAGGGTAGCGCCAGACGTCCGCTCAGCATCTCGGAGGCTGGGAGGCAGGAGGGCAGGGTGGTCAGAATCCCGAGGGGAAACCGGTTCCATGCTGCCGTGCTCCCCCGTGCGGACGGACGGAGCGGGAAGGCGGGAGCGGGAGGGGCCTGGCCCAGAGAATGTGGGCCGGGCTTGCGGAGAGGGGTCCTGCGGTAGAGGGGGTGCTTTTCTCTGTCCGGACCAGACTCTCCCTCTCTCCATCTTGTTAGGTTTAAGGGACTGGTTTCTGTAGCGTCCACCAGCAAACGGAGAGCGGTGGGCAGCGGCTTGGTGGGTGACGGCCAGGCTCACGGCCAGCCTCTCCAGGGGGAGTCCACTGATGTTCCCCCGCAGGAAGCTGTGAGTCCATTTGGAGAACCCAGAACACGCAGAGGCGACCACCAGGATGGTTCAGAAAAGCTAAAACCTGGAGCCAGAGCTTTGCACCAGACACCGGGACTGTAGGGTAGGGGCGCTGGGTACCAGTGCCCGATCCAGAGGGGCCTCAGAGAAAGGGGGGCTGGGAAGCCCACCGGGCGGGCACAAAGGGAGAGTGAGAGCCGAAGCATTCAGGCCTGGGGTCTCCTTCAGAGCACGGCTTCTGGCCCACGGCTCCTTCCCTGGCCTGTGATACCGCAGCAACATAAGAGCCAAGCACCACCCACCGGATGGACGGGGGAGGCAGGGCGGAGAGACGGGAGGGAGGGGTGACGGGCCCTTCCCAGGGACCCATGGTCCATGTTCGCTCACTCGCTGAGGGGGTCGGCCTTTCAGAGCCAAAGAAGCTTCTGAGCAGAACATCCCGAGCTCCGGGCCTGCTCGCTCTGCCCCCCGACGCCGTCTTCACGTTCATGGACGTGCTTCACGTGACCTTCACTTTCGAAGGCACTAATTTGGATGCAGGCAGACACCACCCAGGTCCCCTCCTTGGTTGCCCTTCCAGGGCATCTCGAAGCCCAGCCGCCTGGAGCCAGCTCTCTCCAGGGCCGAATAAAACTACCACGGAGTGTGTCTACACACTGGCCCCGGGAAGATGCGAAAAGAAAGTTAAACCCATCTGCTGTCAGCTGTCTTTACCAACTTGCCCCCACGCCCCATTGTTAATACACAAGCATCAACAGTTTTAACCTGTTAAAAGAGAAACCAAGGCACATTACATTTCCAGAAGATTCTTTGAGCAAACATCAATTTGAATCGGGCAGCGCCAAAGCCATAGTGGTTAGGAACCTCCCCCAGGGGGAGAGAGAGAGGGTTTACAGAGAAGGAAATGATTTGACGGCTGCAGTTCAGTGGCCGCCTTCTCTGGGGAAGCCTGGCTGGCCGTCTGTGTCCCTTGTGCACAAGTCTCCCCCTGGGGCCAGAGCGCACTGACTCCCGCTGGGTTTAGAACGCGTGGACTCCAGGGCAGCAGGGCCACCCTGGAGCGATGCCCCCTTGTTTTGTTACATCGTGGCTCCACTCCTGTCTTGTCCCTTCCTGTTTCTTTTACTGCTGCCACAGTGATTAGACGTCACAGAGAGAGTGAGTTCTGAGACGGGCGTCCGCTGTCTGGCACTGCGTGACAGAGGTGTCTGTAGGCCAGAGCTTTGGGTCGGGTACCATGTAAATAACCCCTTTAGGTCAGGGGTCGTTTTTTCTGTAAAGAATTGGATAGTAGGTATTTTCGAGTCATGAGGTTTTATGGGCACACGACACACAACACGTGTATGACGGGCATGGTCAGTCAAAGTCTATTTATGGACACTGGAATGTGAACTTGGCTCACGGGCTAAGGCTGGACCTGGTCTGGGCGGGGCCGAGGTTTGCCAGCCCCTGCTTTGTGTGAAGGAGGTGAAAGCACCCTGAACTTGAGTCTTGTTTTCAGGTGCCTGAAACCGCTGACCCAGGAGAGGCAGGGGGGCGGGTGGGGCTACGGCTGGAGGGGACTCGGTCCTGGCTTTGAGGAGACCTGGGTCCCAGGCCATCAGGTGCACGTCGCGCCAGGATGCCGGGCAGGCCCCTTGCAGGTCTGGGGCCCCCAGGCCAGCTCGGGGTGGGAGGGGAGCCTGGCGTGCGGAGGTGCCAGCCTGTGTCTGCCGCCCCAGCTCCATGGTGATTCGGGACCTGACCCTGCGCAGCGCCGCCAGCTTTGGCTCCTTCCACCTCATCCGCCTGCTCTATGACGAGTACATGTTCTACCTGGTGGAGCACCGCGTCGCCGAGGCCACCGGGGAGACGCCCATTGCCGTCATGGGCGAGGTGAGGGCCGGCACAGGAGGAGGGGCCGGCACGGGCGGGGGGAGCTGGGAGAACACACTTGCAGGGGGTGCGTGTGGTGGGGGAGCCCGACGGACCCATCAGCCCCTGTCACCTGCTTGTGTCACCCGGGCAGGACGTCCCGCCTCTGAGTCCACCCCCACGTGGGGAGTTCATTGTGGTGAAATACACATGACCTAAAATTTACCATTTTAACCCCTTAAAGTAAACAAGTTTGTGTGAAACCACCACCTCTCTAGTTCCAGAACATTCCCTCACCCCCGAAATAAAACCAGCCCTGATCAAGTCACCCCAGCCCCTCCCCCAGCCCCTGACAACTGGGAACCCATTTTCTGTCTCCGTGGACTGGCCTGTTCCGGATGCTTCACGTACATGGAGTCACACGCCATGTGTCCTTTGGTGTCTGCTTGTCTCCCTGAGCACTGCGTCCTCAAGTCCACCTGTGTGGCCATACCTATCAGCATTTCTTCCTGACGGCAAAGTAACATTTGATTGCATGGATTGGCAACCTTTTGCTCAGCCACCCTCTGTTGATAGGCATTGGGGTCACTTCCCCCTGTCGGCTAGTGTGACTGGTGCCGCTGTGGGCATCCACGACCACGTTCTGTGTGAACACCTGCTTCCATTCTTTGGGGTATAAACGTGGGAACGGAATTGCCAGGTCGTGATGGCGCTGTTTTGAGGAGGATGAGGTGATGCTCTAGAGCTCTCAGTACACGGTGAGCCTGTGATGAATAGTGGCTGGTCTTTCACTGTCACTGCTCGGAGGCCACAGCCTCTGGCCCCTTGCTGGCCTGGGTGGTAGGCACCCATCCACCCTCTGGCCGCTCCCAGGCACAGCCCAGAGAGGGTCAGAGGGGACACGCCCAGACACCCAGCAGCATCAGGACCACTTCTCGTGGCAGATCCCCTCTCGCTTACATAGCAACAGCCCATTTTCACGGTGGATGAAGACATTGCTGACTTCCCCGGGACCCGCCCTGCGGGGGCCCCTCACTCTGGACTTCTGTCTTTCAGTTCAACGACCTCGCCTCCCTGTCACTGACACTGCTCGACAAAGGTGGGTGTGTCCCAGGCTTTCCGATCCACCACCCCGGGGTGGTGGGGTGGCACATGGGCAGCAGCAGGCGTCCCAGCTGAGGGCTCAGAGCAGAGGCCCTGCCCCCTCCTCCTGGATTACATCTAATCCTGGGACCTCCCCACCAGCCCTGAGGAGCAGGGCCATAGATAGGACTAGGGCGGCCACGGGCCTCCTGCACCCATGTCCGGAGAGGGCGGCAGGTGGGCCAGTGAGCACTGCCCCTGGGGACCCATGCCCTGCCCGGCACGGTGAGGGGACCCACCATGGAGGGCAACCTGACCCAAGCTGATGGGTACCAGCCAAGGGTGGGCACAGGGAGGAGGGCCCCAGGTGAACTGGCCTAACCCAGCCCCGAGCCAAGGCGGCACCCTGCACCCAGCCTGGTCGTACCCTCTGAAGACGTGCTTCCCCCTTCTCCCCGTCCCATGCCCCCCGCCCCACCACTGACCCCACAGATGACATCGGTGAGGACCACAGTGCAGAGGCCCCCTCGGAGGCCCGCGGCCGGGGCGAGCCGCGGGTGAAGCGGGAGCGCAGTGACCCCAACCACTCCCTGCAGGGCGTCTAGCCCGGTGGCGCCTCCCTGGCTCTGGCCCGATTCCCCGAGCTCCATTGCAATCGTGCCTCTTAGACGAAGTGACCTTTACGCTGACTCCCGGGGCCCCAGGCCAGGGCGCCCTTCCAGAACACGCTGCTCCTCTGAAAGAAACCAGTTGTGACCGGAAGCTCACGTCGGGCGCCCGGTGCCCAGGCGCTCACCTGGGCCACTTAGACCGTCTTTCCCTTCTTCTAAATGTTCTTGTCCTCCCTGCACACATCCCACCTCCGGAGCCTGCAGGGCCCTGTGGGCCAAGTCGGTATCACCACATTGGGCATCTCCTCCATTCAGCTGATTCCAGTTTTCACCGTGGCTCCCAGGAAGGGAGGGATGTCCTGTAGCCGGCGGGCAAGGCCGAGCTGGCCAGCGTCCCCAGAGCCCCCCCGGTGCCCGGTGGTGGGGAGGGGCCGTCTCAGAGCCCACCCCGCGGCCTCTGCCCTGCCGGTCGCTGAGGCACAGAGGCCAGGCCCCCAGAGGCAGCAGCCAATCGCCGCGTCCCTGGACGGCACACAGCCCTCGGCCCCTTGTGGCTCCTAGAACAAGTCACCGAAACAGGCCTGCTCGTACCAAGACGTGGTGCTGTCCTTAAAAAATCAAACCCAGAAGCATTAGCAGCAGCTGGAGGGATTGGGGTTCTGCAAGGTCACAGCCAGCGTCAAGCTGAACCGTTAGGTCTGAAGTGAGTCTGTTCCAAGGGGGCCGGAAGGTCAGTGTTCCCGCAGCGCCCACAGAGAGCGGCCGTCCCAAGTCTGCGCCCTGACAGCCGTGCCCGAGTCCCGCTCCACAGCACCTTCCGGGACGCCTGCCTCTGAAGTCGTGATCCTGGAGTGTTGTGACCCCAGCAAGTCCCGTCCTGGATGGCTCAGAGTCAAAACTCTTGTCTGGGGACAAACGAGGCCCAAGGACCTGCCCAGCCCTGACCTCTGAATGCTCCGGATCTACCCATCGGAACACGTCACACCAGTGAGCTCCATGCAAGAATTCTGCCCCCAAAGCACCTGCAAAGAAGAAAGACCAACGTCTGGTCTAGGAAGCACCGTCTTCTGAAATGCAATAGTTTCTCTTTTTGGAAATATGTTTATAACAATAGTTTTGTGCTCTGTTATTAGAACGTTTCTTATGAATGTGTACATTGCAGTACATTCGGTCCCCAGTGTTGTTTTCTCATTCATGCAGAAGGTACTAGTGTAAACTCACGTGGCCTTTAAAAAGCCTGCTTCCCGACAGGCAGGAGCTCCCTGTGCTCCTGGGCCCTCACAGGTGTGTGGGGAGAGCCGAGGGGAGGGCGAGAAACCGCACTGTAGAAACCAGAAGCCCGGAATGACCGCAGCGTTCGTCTGGCCTGAGAGCCCCAGACTCAGGTGAAATCAGACAGAAGGAATGTCTTTAAACGAACATCTCCGTCCCCGGGAGACACTCAAGTTCACAGCTCATGGATTGTGACGCCTGCCTTTTCTTCCACATGTTTCTGCCTTACGCTCTGTCTAGTTCTTTGCAGGATTCCACGAGGAGGAATATAAATGACAGTAAAGAGCTTTCCAAGCCCATTCTCGTTTTTCATTGCAATAAACACATCGAACGTCCCTGTCTTGGGGGTCACAATCCACACTCCAGCCCCCCCCCCCCCCAGCAGCCCGGGAGGAGGCAGCCTTCCCTCCTGCAGTCCCCTGGCCCCAGGACAGGGCAGGAGGGGAGGCAGTGGTGCTTTCCTCCAGCTCTCTGGGGAGTGTTCTGGAAGGAGCGGGTTCCCCAGCTTCATTTAGCAAGGCCAGCGCTGGGCCAGAGAGGGCAAGGCACTCTCAGCCCAGGAAGGGCGAGACTGTAAGCAGACAAGACTCATTCAGCAGAATAAATCCACGCTTCAGCCGCTGAGGCAGCACACTGGTAGTTCTCAGAGCTTGCTTGGTACAGGGGCAGGGCCGAACTTCTCCCCTGAGAATCAGTGTGTAAGCTTGTTTCAAAATCGCCGATGCATGGGCCCCATCTACATATGGGCTGGCCTGTGGGATGAGGGTGGGGACCCGGGATCTGAGTGGCTGGAGAGGCTCGTGAGCACAGGTGATGCCCATGTGCTTCCTGCCCCAGGAACTGGAGGAGAGATGAGGAGGGGAGCCCGCTGAAGGCCCACTGGCCAACGAGTAGGTAGGGCCCCAGGTATAAGCACTGCACAGAGGACCTCATCCTACCAAGAGCCTCTGGAGGGCTCTGACTAATCACAGTGGCTTCTCGCTAGATGCTTCGTCCATTCTTCTCTTTTTGACAACCTTCCAAGGTAGGTGTTACTCCCACTCCCAACTCATTGTACACATGGGAAAATTAAGGCTGCTGGCTGGAATGCAGGTGAGATGGCTGGAGCACCAACAGCCATCTTGAACCTCGAGGAAGATGTCATAAAATAAGGACAGCAAAGCAATGAAACAGAACGAACCTGGGTTCCTGGTGATCATTACAACCCTAATGACCTCCAGTGAGAGTTCAGTAAGCCACAGGTAGGATGCAGGGGGTCCCATAGATGTTCCTGCCTCCAAGAACTCTCTGGTAGCAGGAACTCTGAAGCAAGATGCGAGGTACACACACACACACCAGCTGCAGGAGCGCTACGAAGGGAGAGTCCCCCTGGCTGGGAGTGTCACGCCTCCCCCTTTTCCTCCCACTTTTCTGGCCGCTGCCCCTTGGCACCTGGGTCCTGCCCCTTCCACACCCTCAGTGGCCTCATCCATGTGCTGCTGACCTGCTCCACAGCTGCCCACCCACCGCTGCTCAGAGGTTGGTGAGTGCCTCGCCCTCCCAAGAACAAGACAGGAGCTCAGCATCTGGCCACCCAGACCTCCCCGGATCTACATTACAGTATCCGCCTCACCGGCCATCCAACTGCCTGAGCCAGGAACCCAGGGCCACCCCATTGGCTCCACCCCTCCTGCCTTCTCAAAATGCCCACAACGCTTCCTCCTTGCCACTCCCCTAGCTTTACAGGCCTGGAAAGGCAGCCCAGCAGGGAGCGAGGACACCAGCTGTGCCCTCAGGTAAATTACTTAGATTGATTTCCCCATCTGGAAAAAACCAACCTCGCAGTGTTGTGAGATTTAATTTTGGTTTGTAGAAAGTACTGAAGTAAGCATTCAGCAACTGTTTCTCAAACTTGGTGCTACTGGCCTTTGAGGTTGGATAAGTCTCGGGGGTGTGGTGTCATCCAGGGCACTGTGAGGCATTGAGTAGTGCCCCACCCAGAGTAGCGTGGGCCAGAAATGTCTCCAGATCTTGATTGCCCAGGTCCTCTGGGGAGCGGTATCCACCCAGGTGAGAACCACTGGCTAATACCATTACCAGTTCTCTGCATCTTTGAAATGTTGACAACCACGTCACTTATCACTTGCCTTTTCATCCTGTACCCACACCAGCCCTCACCCACTCAACTCTCTGATTTCTTGCTCCTGGAACTCCCCCCTGTCTCATTTCAGGTTCTGTCACCTTCACTGCTCTTCCTGCCTAACCCCACCCCCACCCCACATACACACACTCCTTCCTTTTTAGCATTTGTCGTAATTGATGCCTCCTCCAGGAAGCCTTCCTGGAAGATCCCTGAGATTATAGAGTCCCTTCTACCCCATATTTCCTGTGCCATACTTTATTGTGATGGCTGGCAAATCCATCCTTCCCATAAGCTCTGGGGGTGAGTTGCTCTGATTTGTCTTACTCCATACTGTATTTCCCAAATCTAGGACAGATTAAGAAAGTCAAATTCATTCAGGGGATCACCACCAAAATTTTTTTTATAAATAAAATAGAAGCTGGGCTTCAGAAAGACTTACTCTGGTGGATGGATTACACAGGAAGAAAATGGAAGCAAGGGGGTCAATTAGGTCCTTGTGAAGATGGTACAAGCTGGGGGGAGGGGTCGGACTGAAGTGTGGTGGTGGGGTTGGAGGTGGGGCAGAGCCGAGGGCCCAGCCGCAGGCCAGGGGGGTTATGAAGTCATGTTGGTGGGTTGGACATGTTTTTCTTTTTGATAGGCCAGGATAGAAAGAAAAGATCAGGAGTGTCTGTGTAATTAACAAAGATAAACATGGCTTGGTAAAGTCTTCATCTAGTGTATATGTGCATATACACATGCACGCATGCAGGTAACATTGAACACATACACGTATTGAAAGCCACAGTGCTGGAGAGTGGTTCACCACTACTTTAAGGTCATGGGTCCCTTCGGGAATCTCTGTAGTGAACACCCTGTGGGGTTTGGCTGTCTGGCATCCATTCCACCGTCTTCGAGGATGACACCCTGATTCCTTCTGAGGGGCGACCTGTCTCCCATTGCTTCAAATGGCATCTCTCTGAGGGCGCTCACACACACTGAGGGGGCTGCTAGGGACGGAGGGGCTGGAGGGGACAGGCTTGGTGTGTGGGGTGGTGCAGGGCGAGCTGGAGGATGGGAGGTAGGGTGGGGCTGGAGGGGGAACTGGGAGGAAGACAGAGGGCTTCCTAGATCTTGGCAAGGACTGGGGGTGTCATTCTAGAAGTGATGGCCCAGGAGTGTGAGGCCTGTGGCCTCAAAGTGGATTTCAAACTCCCCTCCATCAGCCCTCATCTGCACAGCTGCCCACTGGACCCCCCTAGCTAAAGGCTGTCACTCAATAAATTCTTGAGGGAGGCATAAAGTGGGTGGAGGCAGGGATTAAGCACGTGCCGTCATGCTGGACCCACCCGACACCTCAGAATCTGAATTGTGAGCTGAATGTAAGACTGAGAGCAACCTCCTCGGGGGGCGCCCCGCTGATTCTGCTCCACGGTCCCAGCCCCCCAGACCCACTGGGGCTGCCCAGTTCCTTATCTCTCCTCCCTGGGCTTGTGAGCATCCTCATCGCTTTCCAGCAAATTCCCTGTCTGCTTACATTTGATAGAGGTGTTGTTGGGGGTTGCAAGTTAAATTCAGATGCTGGATGTTTGGTGGGAGTAACGCCGGCCAGCGCCTAGCCGACCTGGTTCCCGGAAGGTGCCAGAACTCAGCAGGTGCAGCGCCTCTGAGTCTCCGCAAGTCTAGTTGCTTGGGAGGCTCTAACTGCTTTTTCTCCTGGGCCCAGTTTTGATCGCACCCCAGTCCTCTGCCGCCCCCGTGTGGTCACTGTGTGGCACAGCCTCTTCCTTTTCACCCGGGAAACCCGCCAGCTCCGACTTCGCTTAGAAGGGAGGCTGTTTTGCTTACTGAAGCAGCGGAATGAAAGGACTAGCTTCCCCTTTGCCCCAGCTGTCTCTCCTCCTCTTCCTCAAATAGTATCTTTATTTTTTTTAATCTCTCCACAAGATATTCCGTGATTACAAACAGAAAAGTAGCCTGGCCATCTCCAAGTGATCTGAGTTGTTGTCAGTTAATGGTACAAAACGACATCATTTGCCTCTGATAGGAGCTACTCCGTGTTATTCCTACTAAAAATCCACCACCTGAATTTAATTAGGAGGAAACCTCAAACAAACCCCAAACTAAGGGACATTCTACAAAATAGCTGGGCATTGCTCCTCACCAGCGTCATGGTGAAGAAAAGACCTGACAGAGGCATTAACCCAGACTAAAGGACACTGAGGAGAAATGACATCTGAATGCAACAAGGGGTCCTGGGCTGCATCCTGGAACAGGAACAAAACCTGGCAGCCAGCAGATGAGATCGGATTAGGTATGTACGTGAGTAAATGGCATGGCACCCGTCTGAACTTCCTGGTTTTGACCATTATGTTGTTTACCTAAGATGTTAATATTTGAGGAAGCTGGGTGAAGGCTATATGGAATTGCTTGGTATGATTTTTGCAACTTCTTTATTAAGTCTGAATTTATTTTAAAAGTTAAATTTCCTAATCACAAATGAAACAGAGTAAGAGAAGCGTAGTATGGTTACATACCCTGTTTATGTAACAGGAAAGAACAAATCTGACTCCATATTGGATCTGTTTCTTTTACTTTAATCTATGTATTGCTTTTGCTGCAAGTTAATCACTAAAGGGATGCTGCCTATAAGCTTAAATTATACTTGATGGCCCATTCTTTGGGACCCCTGCCTCCCAGGTAATGAGCATTAAGCTAAAATATCTTTGTTTAGCTCACAGGAAACACCCTAACCAGGCCCAGCTGTGAATGACTGCGGTCAGGAAGAAGTTAACACATGCCCTCTGGAGCCAAGAACTGTTTAACTTTACTCCCTTCCCTTTTAGTGCAAGAGAAACCTGAATTCTAACTCGGGCAAGATGGTTCTTTGGGACACTAGTCACTAGACCATCTTCTTGGTCTGCTGGCTTTCCAGATAAAGTCACTTTTCCCCCAACAACTCATCTCTCAATTTATTTGCCTGTCATGTGGAGAGAAGTAGGAGCTTGACTCAGTGACATTTAGCTGCTGCAAAGAAAGGGAGGGAAGCTTGGGGCAGGGGTCCCCCTCTCGGCCTGTGTGTCCGTCCACAAGGGACACTCCGCTATCAAGAACTCGACCCTGCAGATGGCAGGAGGGCAGGGAAGGGTGCTGAGCCGAGGCCGCCCAGAGTGGCTTCCCTCCACCCTCGCCTGACTCAGCTCCTGGAGGAGAGGAGCCGCAGCTGGTTCATCTCTAGGTCCTCGCCCTCAGCGTGGGGCTGGCCAGAGAGCAGATACAGCACATGCCTGCCCCCGCCCGCAGTGGGAAGATGAGAGCTGAGTTACAGCTATGGGGCCCAGCTACGGAAGACATTTCCAACTCGGCTGCGGAGAAAGCAGTTCCCAGTTCTCAGAGCCCAGCCCGGGCTGAGGTTGGGGATGATGGGGGTCCTCGGACTTGACTCCTGGTGAGCCAGGGAGGAAGCAGGCGGCAGAAGGGCCGATCCGCAGTTTAAGGTAAACCATCTGGACCCATCTCCCACTTCCTACTCTTGTCTTGGGAAAAACCTCATACTCCTTTGACAGCTGCATGGCCCCTGGCTCGCTCTGCCCTGGCTATCCTGAGCTCCTCACTGCCCCTCCAGCTCACCAAGCTGGTTCCTGCCCCAGGACCTTTGCACTCAACTGTTCTGGCTAGAGTGCATCTCCTGCAGGTCTTCTATTAGAGTGTCACCTCCTCAGAGGGGACTTCTCTGAACAGCCAATCTAAAGTATCCCCTCTCTGCCATGATACGCTGTTGTATTTTCTCTGTAGCCCTGGTCACTATCTCAGACTATTTTTGCTTGTCACTGTCGGTCTCCTCACAAAAGAATGCAAAGCTCCATGGAGGCAGGTCTGTCGTGTTCATCCTGGGCCCGAGGCATCGTCAGTGCGGTGGCTGTGTATTGCTGTGTCACAGACATTCCTAAACCTAGTGGCTTATAACAGCAACCGTCATTTATCTTCCATGGGGGTGAGGAAGGGGAAGGGCTAGGTCGCTCTCAGGGCTTTGCGTTTTGGTCTGTTCCGGCTTCCTTACAGCATGGCGACCCCAGGGCATGACAGCGGAGGCTTTCAGGGCAAGTGTTCCAGCAAAGCAGGAGGAAGATGCATCCTGTCACTGTTATGACCTAACTTCATACATCACATGGTGTCACGGCCACCAATGGACCAGTAATAAGCCTGCCCCTGTTGATGGGAAGAGGGTTAAAGGGTTTGGGGCCATGTTTTTAAACCACCACACTAGGTAGTCAACAAATATGTTTAATAAATAAATACTAAGTTAATCTGTTAGAGGAGACCAGACAGAGCTGGGGCAGCAGGATGAGAACCGTGAAGCCGCGGGCAAGTTAGTGGCTCCTCAGGCTGACAGGTTGAGCATTTCCCGACAGCCCTTGAAAAACCACAGCTGGATTATATTTCGCAAGTGATGACGTGCTGCTGGGAGGCTCCCCAGATGGGAGCTGGATGTGGGCTATGACATGGCTTTTGGAGACGTGGAGGCAGGGCGTTAAGTGGCACCGAACCTCAGGGATCACAGTTCACCCGTGTTCAGTTCTCTTTCACGCTTCTCATCGTGTCGAGAAGTTTCAGCTGAGTGATAATACGCCTTTAATACCCGCTCCGATCCTCTGCTAACCTCCCCATCAAAGGAAAAGCAGGCTTAGGCCTCGGCACTGGGCAGGCAACAGGCTCTACCCAGAATCTTAACACACTCTTTTGTTTTCATGAAAACAAATTTTTTTTTCACAATTATCTCCTATTCATGGCTTAGTGGTTTTCTATTTGAAATGGTGATCTACAGGTATCTAATGTAAACTTAAAACTATCAAAAGGCATATTCAAACTACTGTATGTAACATAAAGAAGGTCCTACTGTATAACACAGGGAACTATATTCAATACCTTGTAATAGACTATAATGAAAAATATGAAAAGGAATATATATGTACGACTGAATCACTATGCTGTACACCAAAAATTAACATGACACTGTAAATCAACTATACTTCACTAAAAAAAAAAATTTTTTTTTGTTTTTTTGTGAGGGAGGTAATTAGATTTACCTGTTTATTCTCGGAGGAGGCACTGGGGGTTGAACCCAGGACCTTGTGCAATGCTAAGCTTGTGCTCTACCACTTGAGCTATACACTTCCCCCTAAAAACATTTTTTAATAAGTAAATAAAAGCCATATACAGAAAAGTATTAAGTTTATTAAAGGCCAGAGGCTTCAGATATATGACAAATGCCAAGAACACCTACCCAAAAGCGATATATAATGAAATATAATGAAGATCGTGATACCCATAAGCAAGAGATGAGGAAACCTGAGTCTACGCACTGCAGGTAACCAGATGGACTGGATGACCACAGCGTCCTTTCCAGCATCGACGTTCTAGCTACTTCTGGAGAATTTCTCACTCAAGCTCTGCGGCCTGTGCCTATAGCCTGGAGGCAAAAACCCAGGGTAGCGGAATCAGGTGTCTGTTACATAAAAGTTGGGGAAATTTTTAGTAGTATTAAATATGCCCCATCCCCAGCAATAAATCAAAGTTCCATTTAACAGTTCCTGAAGAGTGCTTCTCAAGATCTAATGAGCATAGGAAGCCCCGGTATCTTGCTAAAATACAGATTCTGATTCAAGCCTGAGCTGGGATCTGGGATTCTTGTTTGCCGTCTGGCGACCGCAGCAAAAAAAAAACCAGCAAGCTCTAGAGGTAAAAAAACAAAAAAAACAAAAAAACACAAAACTCTAGTGTCCTACCGCACATCTTCTCAACTCTGGTTAGTGACGTTCACGTTGGTAGCTGGAAATTGGCCAGAGTTGAAGTATTTATACCAAGAAAATCAACACTACAATCCATAGCTCAATTCATTTTTGAGATTATGTTTCGCTTTATGTATTTATGTTTTATTTATCACACTGCTGTTTCAGGGTTCAATTTATTGTTTTGTTGTCTTCCAGACTCAAGTGATGGGAAAAAGTAAAATTTACAATAAACTATATAAACACAGGCACACATATAAATAAATACAGACAGACAGAAACACACATTCTCTCCCCAGAGAAAGTTGTTAAACATCCACCACACACCACTGGTTGTAGAGACACGTACAGGACCACGTAAATACACGTGTCCTGGATTAGAGGTTGGCCAACTTCTATAAAGAGTAAATATTTTAAGTTTGTTGGTGTGACAGTCTGTTAAAAGGACTCAACTCTGCTGTTGCAGCTCAAAAGCAGACACAGACATTATGTGAATAAATATGGCTGTTTCCAAATAAATCTGTATTTACGGGCACTGAAATTTAAATTTCATACAATTTTCACATCATGGGCAATTATTCTTTTTTTAATTTTCTCCCAATAATCATAAAGCCTCCTTAGCTCACAAGCCAGATGTGGCCCACAGGCTCTTGATCATACTGGAGCAGAAGGAGGGGGGCTGGGACTCAAACCTAAGTAAGGCATGGGACATGCACAGCAAGTGCAAAGGTCCTGAGGCTGGAAGGAGTTTTGGTGAGCTTCCAGGACACAGAAAGACCCATGTGTCTGAGCTGCAAGGAGCAAGGCAGAGCATGGCAGCAAAAACTAGGGGGGCTTTGTAAGCCTGAATAAGAGGTTAGAAGTTATTCCAAGTTCAGCAGAAAGCCCTTTGGAACCACTGAGGAAAGCTGTGCCCTTGATCTAATTTACTCTTTAAAGATTCCTCTGTGTGCTGCCTATTTCCAAAAAAAAGAGCAGAGAGGGGAAGAGGCTGTCGGGCCTTCCAGGAGATGAAGAGGTCTGGCCTAGGGTAGGGAGAGCCCATTTGGGGGCAATGGGTGGATCTGGGCAGAGCCCACGGGATGTTCTGAGGCATCCATAGCAGGTGAGTCGCGAATGAGTCCAGCATGTCCAATACTCTCCACAAGCCCTGCAGCGCTGATCTGCCCATGTTCCCGACAAAGACACTCAACTGAGGCTCGGTGCCAGGCGCTGTCTGGTCCGGGATATCGGGGTCTGGGGGTCCCGCAGCTCCCATTCCGATGGCTTGGTGAGATCAAGTCCCCCAACCAACACCTGTCCCGCCTCTACCCCCCAGGCAGTGATCTTCAACCTCTGACCTCTACTTCCTTCCCAACCATCCCCAACTTCTCCACGTGGCCTCTGAAATTGTTTGCCTAAAGTACTTGTCCCTTAGAAGGGGAAACTGAGGCCTCGGGTGACACAGGGTGTCCCCTGACCCTCTGTAGGCCTCCCCTCCCCAAGGATTTACCTTGATGAAGGCCTCGGCCGCAGCGCCCTGGGCGGCTCACGCTTCCGCCGCGGGGACAGGACCGGAAAACAAGCGGAGAGCAGGAGTGTCAAGATCCACTCCGGCCTCACCGCCTCACAGAACGGCGGTTCCTGCTTCGCCCGCCATGCGCGCGAGGCCCACTGCACATGCGCCCTGTCCTGCCCACGCCCCCTCTGTCGGCGGGAAAAGGAGGCGGGGGTGGTTAATGCGCAGGCGCGTGCTCCGAGTTTGGCCTGGCCGGGACCGCGATCCCGAGCTCCGCTCCGCGCCGGGCTCAGCGCGCAGGCGCGAGCTGCCCGCCTCGCTCGGAGTCGGCTTGAGAAGTGCGCACGCGCGGGACTTTCTGGCAGAAAGCAGACGAGCCCGGGCCGGCGCGGGGCCTTGTGGGAGGGCTTAAGGAAGTAAAATGGCGGACCTGGCGAACGAAGGTAGGGGAGGCGCCGTCGGGGGCCAGCTGACGGCCAGGGAACGGGCGGCGGGAGGCCCAGGGCCCACAGGGCCGGAGGGTGAGCACCCCGGCGTGCGGGGGGCCTGTCTGCTCCGGAAGAACGGCCCAGCAGGCCCCGCAGCCGCTCCCCATTGCGTCCCCTCAGGCCGGGCTCACCGGCCCGGCCCATCACTCCCGGCAGCCCCGGCCGTGCCACCGTCTGGCCAGACGGCTCGGGAGACCGCGGGACCGCGGCCCTGAAGCCTTTCTGCCTCGCAGGCCAGGCCGGGGGCTGAATAGGGCGGGAGGCTCGGCCTCAGCGCCTTGGCTTCGGATGTAAATAGACAGGGCCTGGTCGTGGGCCCAGCGCGCCACGCTCCCCGCCCCCTCGTTCTGGGGGACCCGGGCTTCCTCGTTTCCCCCGCCTAACTGCCAAGCCCGCCCACCCCCTAATCCTGTGGGGTTTCCATCCTCCGCTGGCCTATCCTACTCCCAGGATGGAGATGGTCCGGTTTGTATTCACTCCCCACACCCGAGCTCAGTCCCCCTATTCCCGCCGGTTCCCCAGGATCCTTCGTGGCGACCCGAGAGTCGCGCCTCGTCTCCCCTCATTTAGGCCCGGCCACAGGATGTGAGCCGCCGAAAGCCGTGCTGCTTTTCGGCCCTTTTTTGTTGCGCTTCCAGAGAGAGAAAGAGACTGTGTGATTCCCACCTCTCGGGAGCGCTGACACCCCACCTGAGCGTTTTTGACAAGGTTACAGTGCCCAGAGAAAGCACTCCATAAGCTGATGTCTGATGAAATCAACAGTGGTGTTGATATCGCTGTAGCTTCCGGACGTCTGAGGCCTATTTTTAGCTCCTTCTGTTTCTAGGTGCACAACTCCAGGCAACCTATGTACCTGCCTGGCCCTGATTCCCCCAAACCATGCTCCCTGCTGTCCTGAGGTTTCCATACTGAGCTGCACGAGTGTACGAATGACTATAATGAGTGCTCACCTTGGCAGAGCATTTGGGATGGTACCAGGTCCTGTTCCAAGTCCTGGGTGTGTTATCTGGAGGAATACTCACTCCTCACAGAAGCTCCCTGAGGAAGGCACCGTTAGCCTCGTTCTTGGTGAGGAAACTGAGTTAGAGGGGTTATTTGTCCAAGGCAGGTCACAAAGCCAGTAAGGAGCTGGGATGTGAATCAAGGTGGTCTGGCTTCAGAACCCCCCCCCCCATTTATGCCACATCTCTTTTATAAGAGGGTTGAGGCATTCCATTCATAAGATCCATTTAAAGGCAGAATGGGGACTGGATAAATGGGAGTCAGTATGGCATACTTTATATATTTGCATATTCAGCCCATTCATTTTCTTGAACTCAAGACTCATACATCCAGCATCATATTCAACATTTCCATTTGGCCGTCTAATAGGCACATCAAACAAAATCCCTATCTTTCTACCCAAACCTGCCCATCCCACAGTCTTTCCCATTGCAGTAAGTGGCAGGTCCATTCTTTGAATTTTTCGGCCAGGAACCTCAAAGTCATCCTTGACTCCCCGCTCTCATATGCCACAACAAATCTGGTCAGCTCTGCCTTAGAAATATTTCCAGAGGGTGACCACTTCTCACCGCCAGTGCTGCCCCTGCTTGGGCCTCCCTTCCACCTTTACCCACCTAACAGTTTCTCAGCTGGAAGCCAGCATGACACCCTGATGCCTCCCTGTCCTCCTCTCCCACCGTTCTCCCTGACTCACTTTTCTTTAAGCACTTTGGCTTTCTCAGTGTCCCTTGAGTAGTCTATCTCCTCCCTCCTTTACACCTTTGGACTTGTTGGTTCCTCTGCCTGAGTCAGTCTTCCTCCAAACACCCCCATGGCTTACTCCTTCACCTCCTTCAGGTTTTTACTCAGTTGTTATTTTATCACTGAGAACTTCCCTGGCCACCTGTTTTTAAATTGTATCCACATTCCCTAACCCCTTTATCCTGCTTTATTTTACTCCGCAGCACTGATCGCCAGCTGGCATGCAGGTTTACTTGTTTGTTTGACTACCCTTCTCCTGAATATAAACTCCATGGGAGTGAGGATCTCTGTTCTGATCACTGATGGATTCCCCCACATCTAGAATTCGTGCCTGACATGGAGTAGGTAGCCAAGAAGTGTTTGTTGAGTGAATGAGTGAATTCATCAGTGAGGCCCTTCATTGTGAGGTATACCTTTGAGCACAAAGGGAAAGTCATGGATTCCTGGGTCCCACGGATACCATTTCTAGCACACACACTGACATCTGAGGGCTCGATTGTAAATCGCATAGTTGAATGGGTAAACATAAAATAGAGAAGACAGAGTGTTTTGTACTTGAAGTGTAGTGAGTGCCACACTCATCTAGCACTTTGCCTTTGACACTAGGTCTGGCAGAGCTGTCTACAAAAAATCCAATCTTAGTGCTTTTTTGTGCCTTGTATATCTCTGCCATCCTTTAATTGGTCGTTAGATGTTTCTCAGCTCCATATCTGGTTTTGGCTAGTGCAGCCCAGTGGGACGTTTGATTTCTTCTTCTCTATGTAGGCTAGGACTTCCTTGCCTGTGCGTTTTGAAGCTTTAGGGACTGCCCCAGACATGTGCTTTCCCTCTTGTTTAACCTCAAATGCCCTCTTGGCTTCTGTCTTTGGAGGCTGGGATCCTAAACTTATCCCTCCTCACACCCAGGCCCTCTGAATCCTGGGCATCTGTAGAGTCAGAAAGCAGTGCAAGTGATTCTGATATGTGGCTGGGGTTGAGAACCCTGGCTTGAGTAGTACAGCTTAGGAGTGCTTGTGTACAAAGAAACACTTCCAGTTGTGTATCCAGTACAGCATCTTGTTGGCCCTTGTTGGATGGTGATCTCTTCAGGGATGGTGACAGCAACTCCCAAAGCCCTTTGGTGGTAGTTCTGTGGTCTGTGACTTCTAAAGGCCAGTTGGAATGCTTCTCTCTCAGGAGAGAGAGAGAGGGAGTGTGTGTGTGTGTTACACTTGTGTCTTGAGATGTTTCTTTTCCTTGGGATTTCACTCTTGATCTATCCCAAAGTGGTTTATCATCCTATCTTTGGAGTTATTCTGCCTTGTAGACCAGCATCAAGGTTTGAAGGCAGCATTGTGTCCCTTGTAAAGGTAAAGAAGACTGAGAAGAGTGTTAGCAAAGCATATCTGAGCTATGGGAAGTCATGGATTCTACACTCCAGCCTTAAAAGATACCGCATACATACAAGTCATTCCTGGCCTGTGGAACCTGAGAGACAGTCTGAAGCAGTGTTCTCAGCTCTGGTCCTATTGACACTTTAGACCAGATGATTCTTTGTTGAGGGGGCTGTCCTGTGCCTTGTGGGCTGTTGAGCATTGAAGCGGCATCCCTGACTATACGTAAGATGCCCATAGGGCACACCCTCCCCCGCACCCCTAGCCCAGGGGTCATGACAACCAAAAACTTTCTTCGGACATTGGGAAATGTCCCAGGGCAGGAGGTGGGGAGAGTCACCCTCAGTTGAGACCCCCTGGTGTAACGTGATGGTGGAGCACAGGCTTTGCCTTGTAGGGATCTGGGTTTGTGTGTTGACTCTGCCTTAAACTCTGAGTGACTTTGGGCATATCCTTCACCCCTTTGGGCCTTAGTTTCCTCACCAGTAAAATGAGAATAACTGATCATATTTATCTCATGGTTGCTTTGAGCCTTGACTGAATGAATGCATATAAATTATTTAGCACCTATCTCAGCACAATAATAAACAGTAAATGGTAGCTATTTTTACTATGGTGGACTTATGTTATAGACACATTTAGCTCAAGTGCTCAGCAAGGCAAGAGAGAGCAAGAAATGAGTCTGAACAGTGTGAGTGAATCCACTTCCACTGAACGAGATGGCCCTGGGGTGCGCCCAGGGTGGGAGGCCAGTCTTGCCCTTCACTGCGTGATCATCTGGCCATGCGTTCTCAGCCTGGGCACTACAGGCTTTTGGAACCAGGTAATTCTCTGTTGTGGGGCTGCACTGGGCATTGTAGGATGTTGATCTGCTTCCCTGGTCTTGACCCACTAGATTCCAGTAGCACCCTCCCCCAACCCCTAGTCATGACTCAGTGTCCCGTGGGGGGGGGGCCCACAGTTGCCCCCAGTTGAGACCCACTGACCTGGCCTGGCCAAGTATCAGTCCAGAGATTTTTCAAGGGTAGTTTGGCTTTTCTCAGTTCTCACCTAACCCCTGAGAGGCTGAGATGCAGTGGATTTTTATTGATGAGCTAGAACTCAAGACAGCTGGAATCCTCAGTTCACTCGATTCTCACCTCCCTCTTCCCCTGCCCTAAGCTTAATTTTTAGGTTAAGTGAGAAGCAACTTTAACATTTTTTCGTGAAGTTACGATAAACATTAACTCTGGGGTTTGTCCTGGGATCCAAGTGTGTAGTTTTGAGTCTCCGGTGCCTCCTGTCTCTGTAGCAGGTGCAGTCTGGTTGCAGCTGGGGTGCCACCCAGAAACCTTTATACACTTGGAAGAAAATTTAAGTTTTGCCTGGGATCCTGTGTAGAGACACAAAAGCTTGTAGTTCTGCAAGTTTAAAACTTTTCAACCACGTGCTTAGCCTGCCTCTCAGTTAACTGGAAAATGGAATCACCCCCGCAGTCCCATTACCCTCCTGCGTCCTCAGGGGTTCGGGCTGGTCAGGGTCTGCTGTGTGCTTGTACTCGGAGGGAGCTGGAGTGAGTGGAGGCAGCGGAAGTTGGTACGGCTAGAGCAGGTGCGCTTAGGATGGCATTTGGGAGGGGCGGACAGTGTTGGGGGCTGGCAAAGGGGGCATTTTAGATACCGGTTGAATTCTGGCCTAGTGAGTTCAGGCACAGAGAATAAGCTGGGGCTGAGTGGGAAATGAGGGCCGCTTGGGGGAAGCAGTGGGTTGCATTTGGGGGATCTGGAAAGGGCCTTTGTCACATAATGAAAACTACGTGGGAAAGGCGGACGGCAGAGGAGGCTGGTGTTGACGTGGCCGAGCCGTGGTAGCTCTCCATGGTACTCTGAAGCAATCAGGAGCACATGGGTTTGTATCATTGTCTAGTCGGGATCTGGCAGTAGTGCTGGCGGCAAGCAGCAGGGGTTCCTTGTGGTGTTTGAGGGGGATTTGTTTTTGCCACCTCTGTGCAGTCACCTTCTATGGTCCCATGGAGTTGTGTCAGGTGTGGGTGTGCACTACTTGGTAGAAAACCACACAGGACACGGTCTCCGAGTAAAGCCCCTGCGTGTCCGCTCTCCACTGCATCTTGGTTGTCGTGGCGCTTGGCACTGTTGCATGGCCAATGTGCACTGTGAATCATAACCCTGACTGTGCTTCACGCTTAAGTTTAAGGAGGTTGTGGAGGAAAATAAAAACTGATGTCTGGGCTGCACTACAGAGATTGTTGCAGGAGGCCCAGGGTGTCTAGGACCCCACAGATATTTTACGACATGAAGCCAGAGTCAGAAACGCAGGCAGATTTGCAGCAACATGGATGGACCTAGAGGTGATCATACTAAGTGAAGAAAGTCAGACAGAGAAAGACAAATGTCATATGACATCACTTATACGTGGAACCTAAAATTTGACACAGGTGGACTTATTTACAAAACAGAAACAGACTCACAGACAGAGAACAAACTTATGGTTACGAAAGGCAGGAGATAAATTAGGGGTTTGGGACTATTAGCAGATACAGACTACTGTACATAAAAATAGATAAATAACAAGGTCCTACAGTATAGCACAGGGAACTATCTTAGGTATCCTATGAAAAACTGTAATGGAAGAGGGGGAAAACCCCACAGGCAGAAGTTGTAAACTTGCTTCAGGGGCAAGCAGACACGTATAATTTGGCCCATTTATGTTTTTCTTTGTTTGCTTTTTATTAGGAGCCAATACTTAAGAATTCTGAGATTTCAGGGGGGGAAATATTCCAGGTTTCTGATTTCTCTTGAAAAACAATCCAGCCTCCGCCTGCGCTCCTGCACAGAAATGATGGGCCAGGACTGAGGAGCAGCTGCCGCCTTGAGGCAGACTGTGCACCGTCCTGGACAGCAGTCCCCCCCAAGTTTCTTGAGACCTGACCCACTTCCTCCTTTTCGAGTGCCTGCCTGACCTCGCCTGGCATTTGGGTTTCATCCCTGTCGTAGCATCTCTTAGCTGTGGCGTTCCCTGCACTCAGGGTACACCAACCAAGAACCTCAGCAGAAGGCTTTTGATGGTCTCTGATTAATGCAGGATTCAGTGTCCTCAGACTGTTGGTGCTCAGACAGCAGCGTGTAGCAGTGGTTCTGCAAGACAGTCCAGGGCCCCGGGAGTCCCCAAGACCTTTTCAAGGGGACCACAAGTTCAAAACTGTTTTCCTAACAACACAAAGACATCATTTGCCCTTTTCACAGGAATTCTGTGAACGGACAGTGGAGTTTTTCCTGGAGGCTGTGCTAGTATGACGGAGCAACAGATGGACTGCAGAGGCAGATAGGAGGGTCTGGCTGTTTTCTGTTAAACCAGATATTAGAGAGATCTGTCAAAATGTAAAATAATACCCCTTTTGTCCCTAGTTTTTTGGTTTCAAAAATAGTTATTGTTCATAAAAGTGTATTATCTAGGTAAACTGACTGTAATTATCTTAAGTAAATTAACTAATTTCTGACATTTTCTTAGTTTTAATTTCTAACACAGTAAGTATAGCTGTCACTCACATTTACAAAAGCTCTGGGGGATGCTCAGTAATTTACAAGTATGGAAAGAGGTCCCAAGGCCCAAAAATTTAGGAACCACTGGCATGTGATAGTGGAACCTCAGTATAAACGGCCCGAGCGGGGCCTGTCGGGAGATCCACGTGCATTTCTCCTGTCTCTAGCCTGGAAGGATTTAGACAGGAACTGACCGGCAGGCTCCGGTCAATAGCTTGTGGCGCAGTTGGAAGCATCCTTGGCTTGTGTCTTGCCTCTGTCACTTCCTTGCCCAGGGGCTTGGGCAGGTTCTTTGACCTCAGTTCCTGCATCTGTAGGTTGGGAACAGTGCTAATCAGGTCCGGGGAGTGTTGTGTGAAAGGGACATATGGCGGGTGATTGGCCCACTGGCCTGTGCAGATACGTGTCAGTTACTGCTGACTGTTACTCTTGGTTTGGATGCCTCCTTTCATGTTAGAGCCGTGTTTCTCCACCTCAGCATTAATGACATTGGCACCAGTGGGAGCTGTCCTGTGTATTGTGTCCCTGGCCTCTGCCCACATAGTGCCAGTGGCACCCACCGTCTCCAGACATTGCCAGATGTCCCCTCGGGGACAGAATCACCCCCATGTGAGAACCCCTGAGTTAGGGGATTCCATTGACCACACACCCCCCACCCCCGCCCAGGGACTCTGTGTGACATAATCATCTGATCTAAAGCCGTAGAATGCTGCACACATTTAAACACACAAACTGAGCGGGGAGGGAGAGAGGAGGTAATTCGCAGAAGCTGTCAAGGGTGGAGGTCACACCTGGTTTGTATGCACTGAGAATTTATTTTGGTGTGTAATGTGAATTAGGGATCTGACTCAGTCTTTTGCTGAATAACTAGTACACAGTTTCTCAACCTCAACACAGTTGGTATTTGGGAGTGGATCAGTCTTTGTGGTTGGAGGACCATCCTGTGCACTGTAGGGTGTTGATCAGCATCACTGATCTCCATCCACTAGATGGCATTTGTAGCTTCTCCCCATCATGATAACCAGAAATGTTTCCAGACATTGCCCGGCGGGGGTGGGGAGGGGAATCAACCCTGGTGAGAACTACTGGGTTATAAGATTAAATAAAACCATCCAGGAATGAATTATTTGCCAGCCAGATCTTAGAGCTCATCCTCCTGACCTGTTATTTCCATTACGGCTTTCTGGCAGCCGTAGGCATTGTGGCATCGTGGACTTCACATCCCTGTTAAAGAGGAATGGTGTTTTCCATGATCTTCAGCACTGTTCCCAAATTCAAGGTGAGGACCTCCCAAGATGCTCCGTGTCTGGGCCTTGCCCTTTCATAGGGGCTGAAGCTCAAGCCATGTCTGCAGGAAGAGAGCCTGTCCAGCGTGCCCACCTCCAGCCCGTCTCGGAGCCCAGCTCATCCCTCCAGTGGGTCAATAGTGCTGACTCACTGGGCACTTGTTCCCCTGAAAACTGACAGACAACAGTGGTTTCTCCATGAGCGCGTTTAGGAGGCAGCCTTGCTTTTGCAGTAAGTTCAGAATGCCTTTGCTAAATTAAACTCCCCAGGTCAGCCCTGCATTCATGCCTGTGTTGCATCTGTAACAGCAGAGCTGGAGTAGGGAAAACAGACCTTGCGAGTTTGGCTTCTCAGGTAGCAAGAGTGAGAAAGCAGGCTACCCTTTGCTCAGAGGAGAAAGGGTGTTTCGCAGCATTGATGTGGTGGCCCCTGGGGACCTAAGAGTCCAGGGCCTGGTTATTCATCATCAGTGCCACGTGGAGGGGACACCCTGCTTGTGGGGTC
This sequence comes from Camelus bactrianus, assembly GCF_048773025.1. Taxonomy (NCBI): domain Eukaryota; kingdom Metazoa; phylum Chordata; class Mammalia; order Artiodactyla; family Camelidae; genus Camelus; species Camelus bactrianus. Next base: position 27,968,708 of record NC_133560.1, read on the forward strand.
TTCTCATCAGAGGAGTGAGAATTGTGTCCACCAGTAGTGTCTGCTGCTGAGTGAGCAAGACGCACTTTCACACCCCGTGGCAGTCATCTCAGTCCTCCCTCCACTAAGGCACCAGCAGGCTCCGTCCACTTTGTGCCATCTCCGAGGCCACACGGCTTGCCTGAGCCACCTTGTCACTGCTACTTCTTCTCACCTGGACAGCAACCCGAGGGCTCCTTGCTGGTCCCCTGGCAGCTACTCCTGCCCCTCCCAGGGTGACCTTCCCCAGCGTCTTATGACAGAGCTTTTAACACACAGAAATGGAAAGGACTGCATGAGGACCACTGCTGGGGCGATCTTTTGGAAATACAAATCAGACTGTATCATCCCCCCTGCTTGGCCCCTCACCAAACTCACCTCCCCACTCCCCGTAAGGAAACTCGCCCTTGGCCTCCAGGTTCTCTCTGTCCTTAGGACCTTGTTGGGAACTTGGGGTTCCCTCTGCGCGGTGTACTCTGCCTTCACCGACTCGCTCCTCTGTGTCTGAGGCTCAGATGACACCTCGCAGAGGCCTTACCTGACCACTCCCCTTTCGGTCCCCTGCTGCCCAGTCACTGCTTCCCACCGCCCTGCGGTGCCTGCCTTGCAGCTCCTCTCTCCAGAAGCATCTGATTATCCCTGCATGCCTTTGGCTCCTTGCTTGTTTTTCTGTTCTTTTCCCGCTAGAGGGCTGTGACCTCGTCCACCTCTGATCCTGTCTCGGGTGGGCCTGGCACGTAGCGGGTGCTCAGTAAGCCATGCTGCTGTGATCGTGGCTGGGCTGGTTGGTCTTCCGTCAGACCTCAGCTCAGTGATCCCCTCGGCCTCAGAAGGGCTCGGGATTCTGAGTAACTGAGCACTTGTGTTGAGGTGTCTACTGTCCAGGCAGCTCTTGGAAGGGGCCAAACCGTGAGGTGGTTATCACTGTTGGGGGCCTGGCGACCAGCCCAGACATACCTTTGAGGTGGTGCTGGTGTGCCTGCAGTCTTCCCCATAGAGCTGCAGTGACAGGGACAGTGCCTGCCAGCCCCTCCCCAGGTGCCTGATGTGCATCATTCCATTCAGTCCTTCTCAAAACTGACTGGGGGCAGGTATCAACCCTGTCGGACAGGCACAGGCAGCGTGTGGAGAAAGTGAGTTCCCCGGCCTGGGGTCCCAGCCACAGGAGGTTGAGGCCGATCTGAACATACACACAGACCAGCGCCCGCACTCCTGGATTTCATCAGCTGGTCTGCAGCCTCGGCAGTGGTTTTTTGGTCCCTAGATTTCCTTTTTGCAGGGTTTTCCATTGTCTTCACTGAATTTTCCTCTGAACCTTCAGCCACTTGAACTTCACCTCGGCTGTGCTCATACCACGCCATCTAGTGGCAGAATAGGGAAGTGCTGGTTTCCTGAATTTCTCAGTAGTTTCTGGTGAGGTTGCTGACTTTGTGTGATTTATTTAATAGGTTTATGGGGTTTCTCCTGGATTTAAGGCACAAAGGTATCCAGCGTGCAGGGTCTGCCCCAGCAGCTTGTAATGTGAGTGGATGGAGGATGAGGGGTGGAGGGGTCGGAAGGGGCTGCAGGCCAGTACTTCTAGAAGTAAAGGAGGTGGGATGTGGCTTGGCCTGAGAAGGGTCACAGGGGACATGAGGCCCCAGCTTGGAAGTCAGGCTTAGGGTTCTGGTCCCACCTCTGCCACTCACCAACTTTATGACTGGACAGGGCACCTGCCCGCCCAAGGCCTCTCATTCTTGTTTTGTGATTTGTAAATCAGAGATGATAAATAATATCTGTGCCATGGGGCTGTGATGACACTGAGTGAGACAGGCTATTTAAAGTGCCTGCCGCTGCACCAGGTCTAAGAAGAACCATTCAACAACTTTGAGTTGCTTATTACCTCTGTTGTTAGAAATGTGGGGTGAGTTTAAGAGCATTGAAAAGTGGCTTGGCTTTCAGTAGGTGAAGGTAATGGCAGGATGAAGAGCATTCCAGAAAGAAAGATGTAAAATGAAAGATACCATCACCTCCCAAGACTGTGCCCCCTCCCGTGATCTCCATGAGACCAGTTGAGAGTTGTCTGAGGAAAAATATATTCCGGTACCAAAAAAAGAATTAAGGGGCGCACCACCCACTAGCTGGGCATGTGGTGCACTGAGGTGGAGAGAGGCATCGCCTAGCAACGGCATGATTGAGATCACTTTCATTCTTCACAGGAGAGTTAGTTGGCGAACAGTTGACACTTCGGTGACAAACTCACCTTTCTGTTGCTGCACAGAACTGTTTATAATAATTCCCGAGAAAAGAAATGACTCGAAGAACTGAGATAGTAAGTGTCGCAGGATTGAAGCAGCTGCCACGTATTAACAGACTGTTGTTTGTGTTGGCGAAATGCTTTCCATATTTTTTGCCCAGATAAGAAGATTAAGACACATCAGCCCAGGATTAAAGCTCATTTTGCACAAGTACCTGGCTGACATTTTGGTCAAGAATTCTAAGTGGCTTTTCAGATGGGGGCTGTTTCCTGGCCAGTGTTCGAGTCATCATTTAGGAGGGGAATAAACAGAGCAGACAAAGATGTTCCAGGTTCCCTTCTCTGGGTGTTTTCCTGGGTACACGTATTTTCTTCTGTTTAGTTTAACAGACACAAAGGTAGGAGGCAGCCAGGGGGGTGCCAAAGCTTGTTGCAGGGCAGGCCTGCCCAGGGGGTTTGTGCACGTGGCTCCCTGCACAGCGTGAAAAAGGAAAGTTGTTTTTTTGGGGTTTTTTTTGTTTTTTTTTTTGGAGAGGGTGCTGTGCAGAGAACATGTGTTTTCGGACTAGGTTGTGAATGTGTTATACAGAGCATCCCCTGGTGATGCGTTTGACAAATAGAGACACCTTGGAGTGTGTCTTAATTCTCCCCTTGAGGATCGTAAGGACCTGCTGTTGGCTTAACTGCACATTTGTCCAATGCAGGTGGTCACATGACTTGTGGAGAGCCTCAGGCACACCCCAAAACCCATCGCTCGCCCTCTAGTCTCGTTTGTATTCTTCCATAGATGTTTATCCAGATTGTTAACTGACAGCCACTTTATTCCTGATATCACTTCTCAAAAGAAGAGTGTGTCGGTGTCTTTGCCTCGAGGCCCAGTTGAGCGGCAAAGATGGGAGGAAGCAGACCAGGGTCAGGACTTCTCTCTGTTACCTTTGTGATGTGTGAGTCACAGCGTAGTCAAGGGTGTGAGCTTCAGAGTCAGGCCCGCCTGGGCTGGAGACCCAGCCCCACCTTGGACATGTTGCTCCCCCTGAGTCTCCATTTCCTGTTCTGTAAACTGAGGACCTGCCTTTTTGGGTGGCTGTGAAGATTCAGGACTACGATGTGGGTGAAGCGCTGAGCACCTGCCTGCCCGTCAATCCTCGGCGCTCGCTGACTGCTGGCCCGCAAACGGAGCCTGCCCTGGGTTCGGAAGACCCCAGCTGGGACTGTCCTTGCAGTGAGTCTGCGGCAGAGGCCGGGGAGGTCCAAAGATGGCATCCCAAGACCTCTGTCACCCTGGAGGGTTGGCACACACACCCTTCCACCCCAGGGCCACCTCTGGGGTCCAGACTAGCTCCTTGCTCTCCAATCCCACTGTCCCTAGAGGGGGTGCTTCCTTCATAGGCTGGCTTCAGGGCAGTACCCGTCTCCGTTCCCTTTCCCTGCTATGTCTGAAATAGAGACATGAGTCACTTTGGTTTTACTGCCAGTCAGTCTCTGGGCAGAAAAGACAGACAAAACCCCTGAGCCCTGTAGCCTGGCCTGCTTGTAGCAGTGGTGTTAGGAAGCCCACTGTCCAGATTCTCTCAAGCCTGAGGCTCCTCTCCTTTTGCCCCTCCTTACCCACTGTTTGAGGAGGCAGTGTTCAGGCCCTCTCCCTGACAGAGACGTCATACACAAATTGTGGCAATGACTTCAGGGTGGGGCTTCTAGAACTTCCCACGCCATCTGAGGGCTGTCCCTCGTCCCTGGGCCCCTGGTCAGTAGCTTCTGCTTTAGGAGAAAGATGACCCCTTTCTTACCCAGAGACCTCTGCTCCCTGCAAGGAGAGTGGAGTGTGGCCCCCTGGGTCAGGAGGCAGCCTGCACCTCTGGAACCCCTGGCTTCCTTGGAGCCATCTTTGGTTCATTTGCTCAGGAAAGGAACTGCCTGTGTGATTGGTGCTTACCTTCCAGGAGCTTCTGCACTAGGCCACGCAGGTGTGAAGGGACCAGGTAAAGAGAGAGGGGCACCCAGTCCTGTGGCCCTGGTGCTTCCCCTCTGTCTTTAAGGGTCAGGAGTCAGGTGGTACCACCCTGACCTTCTTGCAGGTCCGTTAGTGCTCCTTGCTTTCCACTGCATCATTCCTCCCTGCTCCAGGTGAGCTGGCTAAATGCTGCTCATCCCTTTGCTTAGATGGCACTTCCTTCAAGAAGCCCTCCCTGATCCACTCCTTTTCTGCAGTCTGGGCTTCCCCTGTGTTGTAACATTCAACTCTGCCTTATGTCAGCTCCTGGCAGGAGAGGACTTATCTCTCCACATCACCACTGCTCCCCAGCATGGTACCTGGTGCGCAGTGGGCACCTAGATGTGTGGGATCTCTGGAAGTTGTAATTGCCAGGTGCATGTTATGATTTAATCTGTGAACAGCAGGAGGTGCAGCTGGGTGAGGTGGGCGGAGCACCCTGACAGTCACAGCCACGTCAGCAGTGCCTCTGGGAATGGAGCCCAGAAGAGGATGGGGTAACAGGTGTGTACGGAAGGGTCCCAGACATCTGGTAAAGGTATGGAACAAGAGCAGAGACCGGCGACTTTCCACACCTGGGCTTACCTGTCTGTGCTTATCACCGGGACTTGGAACACAGACCTGGGACACAGGCCAGGTCCTTGGAGATCACTGCTGAGCTGCCCCGTTTGCATCCAGACCTCACAGGCAGGTGGAGGGTGGCAGGGGACCCGAGGAAGAGCCCGCGCTATGAGCTGGATGTCATCGGGGGCTGCTCCTTCAGCTTCTGGCCAGGTCCATCCTCCGGCCTCCCCCCCCCCCCACACACACACACTGTTTGCCTGGGGAACCCGGGAGGCAGGGGACTTTCCCTGGCAGGAATCTGGGATTGCAGTTGGGCTCAAGCAGGGTGCCATATGGGGCACAGGAGCTGAGAAGGGGCGTGCGGAGGAGGATTAGGAGAGGGCTTCAGACCAAGCACCGGGCACCTCGGAAAGTCCAGGTGAGGCCCAAGCACCCAACGCATCCCAGACGGTAGTGCCTGCACTCCCCAGAGGCAGGGCTGTTGTTTGGGATGACTGGGGGGTCTGAATCCCACCCCACTTCATACAAGTGTTGGCCACAGTCTCCCACAGTCCTCAGGCCTTGTCAAGAGTGTTCCTGGAAAGGAGGCTTCCCTGGTCAGATAACTTTGGGGGACATTTGGTGAAGGGTTTCTTAACCCTCCTATGCCAATGTGTCCAGACAGTGCTCCAGGTTGGCTGCTTTTTACAGACTGATGATTTGATCATGGAGCATTTCACAGAACCAAAACGCACAAAAAATCACCTAGTGGACAGAGTCTGGATCAAATAGCATTTATCTGATTCACATTTCAGTACTTCAGGTCTTTGTGCTGGCCTGGGTCTCTCACCACATCTCTGGTGGTGGTTTCCCTTCCCTCATGAAAGCAGTGGGGCTGGGAGCTCGGGCAGGTCGTAGAGGCCTCGTTGCCTCCGTCACCAGATCATTCCCTAAACTTGGGTTTCAGTAGCTGAACGATGCTTCTTATTCGGTGACAACCAGCAGTGGTGACGTGGGATGGTTAAAAAGCAACCTGTGGCTTCTCTGAGTCGGGGGCAGTCCTGCTAGGAGCAGGGTGCCTGTGTGCTGTCGTCTTGTGATCAGTACTGATTTGCAGTTTATGGACTTGGCCCTGCTGGAGCTGAGCAGAAATGAAACTTGCATGACTCTGATGCTTTGTGTTTTTGGTGGAGAACTGACTGAAGTTCATGACTGCCAAACCTTCTCTCAGCAGGGATCCTTACGGCAGCCGAGGTGGGCTGCCAGGGCCCGGGCCTCCCCAGCCCCAGCCTGAGTGGCGTACGTTTCACTTACTTTAACTGCTTGTTGAGCACATTTATGGTTGAGACTCTGTGTTCGGCTGTGAAGATGCAGAGGGAACACAACAGAGGCCCCGTTCTTACAGAGCTTCCGTTCCAGGGGTAAACACTGCCAGTGAGCAGGGAAACAGATCGCCCCCTCTCCCTGGGACCTCCCGGCTCCACGGTGCCAGGCCAAGTAGGCAAACACTGCCCCCCTCCCCACCTTTAAGCAGATGTTTTATCCTGAAGTGTTCTGCCTCCGGCTTCCTCTTCCCCTTTTCCCAGTGATGCCCTGCACGAACAAGGGCTGGATAAATATTTATGTGGTTACATAGCAGCTGGTGTTACACATGTGAAGAAGTACGGGGGGTTTAGTTCAAATGTTTACTGGACGGTTCTTACCCAGCGCGACGGGGTGGCGGGTGGGGATGCAGAGCTGTGCCGGATGCTGTGTCTGTGGTCTCTCAGCCTCCCTGACAGGTAGCCTTGGTGTAACCCAGGCAGGACAGAAGCCAGAGCGTGCTTCGGGGGCACAGTTCACACTAGGGGCTTTCTGAAGGGGGTGGGGTCTGCACCTGAGTGGGTGTTGGCCACGGAAGAGAAGGTGAGATGTCTTCTAGGCAGAGGGACTCAGCCAGGCAGGAGTCCAGAAGCAGGACAGAAGTGTGGGATGTGCCAGGGACAGGGGGCTCTTCAGTGCCACAGTCCTGGCCGATGGGGCTGGCCTGTTTGAGGGGCCTTTGACCATCTGGGAGGATGTTGCCCACTTTTAAGCATGAGTTTCACACCAGTGGTTCTGGCTTCTCTGCAGAGGCTGCACATAAAGGGGTGAGCGGAGAGGCAGAAACAGAAGGGAGGTCTCAGCTGTGGCAGTGCTGGCAGGGGTCAGCTGAGAGACAGGAGCCCGGAGTTAATGAGGTGATCTGCTCTCAGAGCTCAGTAGCCCCGCGTTCCCTCCATCGCTTCCCTCTGCCCCGGCTGTGCTGCACGCCCAGCTGCAGTGCAGGATCGTTCCTCCTGCAGGTGGGACCTCTGCCAGCCTGCTCCTGGACCTGCCACGCCGTCCGCAAGGCGCTGGGCAGGACCTGTGCACGGCAGGCAGCCCTCACAGCTCAGCACAGAGGGCTCTTCCTCTGCACCCGGTGCTTCTGTCTCCATTCTCGTCCCTCCTGATAGCCTGGCAGTCGCTTTCTCCAGTGCCCCCTCCCTTACCCACCCACCCCCATCAAATGCTCGTAGAATCCCTGCAGGGTGCCAGGTACCATGGGACACAGGGGGACCCCGGCAGAGTCTCATGACAGTCCTCACACGCAGCGCCCACGGCGAACACTGGGGTGAGTGACATCTGAAACCAAAGTGCTACACGGGAGGAGGGTCTCCTGTGCTTCCCCAAACAGCCACCCCCAGCACAGACGCGCAGTCACTGCTCCACAAGACCCAGGGAGCACAGTGGAGGGAATGGTCACCGTCAGTGGGTTGTGGCCACAGAGTCAAGACAGGCGTCTGTCGTACACCCCCCCCCATGGAGTGGGGGTTCTGCAGGCTGGGGAGTGGGATGGGGTCCATTTGACCATCTCAGTCTTGCCCTTCTACTTCTCAAGCCTCGTCCCCGCCCATCTTCTTTATTCTTTATTGCCTCCTGACTGAACTCCCCACGTCACCCCTTTCCCCAGACTGTTCTCTGTGCTTCCCGCTCTCCTTTTACAACTGTCCCAGATCCTTAGCATTGCCATCCTCCACCCCTCAGACCCCATCACTGTGCGAGCCTGCCCCTCTCCCTTCCAGGATCTTCCCCTTGAGACTTCAGCACAGTCACCTCTTCTCGGGTGTCTCCCTGATGCTCTAGACCAGACATTCTGACCGCATCCCTGAGTGTTCTCATGGCCGGCTAACTGTGTCCCCTCCTGGGTGGCAGTTCTGCTCTGTTAAAGCTGTTTGAGTGTAGGTTCCTGCTGGACCTCAGCTTCCCCGACTGAGGGAAGGGCAGGGCTGTGCAGGTGCCCCCAGATTCAGGACTCCCTGGCTTCCTATCCACCTTCTGCCCACCAGGCTCTGCTGCTGAGGGAGGCCCCAGGTGCACCTGCAGGGCTCATGCACCCAGGCCCAGGGCAGTGAGGCAGGCGGCACCCAAGCCTCCCCGCGAGGTAAGGTGGTCCTCATCCAGAGCTCCCTGGCTGGCAGCTGGCTTTGGAGCTGCCGCTCACTCAGGGGCCAGCGGCAGAGGGCTTTGGATTCAGCTCCCCCTGGACGAAAGACAGATGGTGCTGCCTGTGAAGGACGGGCGCATCCCCTGGTCCAGCCGTGTGACAGCCTCCCACAGTGTTTCTTCTTGCAGCAGCAGCTGTGCATGGCGGGCTCTCAGACTTTGCACAGCTCCGTACATTTCTTTTTAAATGGACGCTGGCTTGGAGATCCAGGTGGGATGCTGGGCTGACTTGAGGGGAGTAAGCTCTCCAAGGAGCAGGTACCACGTGGGCAGAGGTTGCAGACTGGCTGCCCCCTGGCCCCAGCTGGCCTGCAGATTTGGAAAACGTAAAAATTAAAAACCTAAACCAGTCTCCAGCATTTGAAATTGGGGAGCTGCCATGTAAAGACGTGTCGTCTGTGCCTGGTTCCTGCAGTGCCACGGTTGGCAGCACTGAGCAGCGGCCGCCTGGGCACCCTGCAGCTTGCCGCGCTCCCTCCGTCAGTGCTGCAGCCTGTCCTGAGTGAGTCTTGAAGCCTTCTTATCTGTACATGTACATATGCACACGGAAAAGTGCACGTTTCCTCCCATCACGTCGAACTTTCACAAGCCGCACACTTACACTCATCCATGTCAAGAAACTGTTTTCTAAGCGATCTGATGTTCATTCGAGTTACAGGTTTTATATTGGGTTTGTTTTTTACTTTTAACTTATTACAAACAAATGTAGCTGTGTTTACTATACGAATATAGTGTTGGGGGGAAAAACACCAATTTTTCTTTTTGCAGAAAAGCCTGCCATTGCTCCGCCCGTCTTTGTGTTTCAGAAGGATAAAGGACAAAAGGTAAGGGGCGCTATGTTCTCTCTTCACGGGGTTACTCTGACTTGTTCTCCCCCAGAGCCCTCTCTCCCCAGGTCGCACGGCCGAGGATGCCTCTGCCTTCTCAGTCTTCACACTGAGCTTGGAGGGGAAAGGCCCAGAGCCTTCAGGTGCCCATAGCAGGAGGTTGAGACAGGGTGTGTGTGGACTAGGCTCAGAAACCCTGCTTGAAAAAACAGTGGTAGAAAGTGTCTTTCTGATTCCTGATGATTTGTTCTAGAAATACTTCAGGTAAACCAGTAGGAGAGGAGAGATAGGAGGGAGGAGAAGAGGGCAGGGAGGGAGGGAAGAAGGAAGGAAAGGAGAGGAGAGAGTGTGGAGGTGAAAGGGGAATGTAAGATCTTTAAAGATTTGGGGGGAATTTTTTTTTTGGCCCCAACCAACTTGGCGTAAATGCATTTAGAATAATTACTAGTCAGCTTGCTTTATATACTCAGCACCCGTCTTTGATGGTTGCTTCCCCCTCTTGGGTTCTAACCGTCTGGATTGTGCCCATGTTGGAAATAACCTTGCCTCGGTCTTAGTGATGAGCCAGCAGCCTGTCGGGGGCCTGGTGGGTGCGGCAGTGCCTTCCAGCTTCGTGCAGTCCTTGGGGTTCTGGCCCTCCCTGACAAGCAGTGTGGAACCTCAGGGTTGTGTCCAGAGTGGTTGATGTTCTGTGGTGATGCCTCCCAAGCTTATAGGAGGACTTCCCCATCTGTCCAAAACATGGGAGGTCCCTCCCCTCATGCCCAAGGACAGCAGGTGTCATTTCTTCCCCCTAGCAAGACTTGAGGGTGACTAGAGGACTGCACTGACGCGGGGTGTCCTGAAACCCGTCTGTATCTTAGCGAGGACAGCATTTGAGGATCTTGTTGGCTCGGGCCTTGTGACCCACGGACGAGGTGCTCCAGTCCATCTCCAGTCCCCTGGCAGGGTGGCTGGCTCTGAGTCTGGGGCCGCTGGCCTGGTGATTTGGGACTCTTGGCCACCCAGCTTCTGCTTGTAAACCCTGTCCGTCGGTCTGAGAGGCCAGACTTCTCTTCTGAGTGGCCCTGCTTTCCTGGGCTGTGATCAGGTGCTGTGCCAGGAAGGGCGTGTGTGTGTGTGTGTGTGTGTGTGTGTGTGTCTGTGCGGGGCGGGGTGGGGGACGCAGCTGCCCTAAAGCCCCACCCGTGCCCCTGCGCAGGTTACCTTCGGTGTTAGCCGGGCTTATATGCTAGGCTTGTTCTCACACTGGTCTGTGCCGTTGTTGATTCTTTTACTAAAGAAGGCATCACAAAACCCAAGGAAGTGTTCTTCCCATTTTGCTGCAGTTTTCCAGGTGCTGTTTTCAAAATACACCAGCCCCCGCTGTCTCCTCTGCCCCGGGCCCTGACCAGCACGTGCAGCGTGATGGCGTGTAGTTTTGTCGTTTGTCCTCTTGAAGTTCGGTCTCTGTGAAGGGGCTGCTGCGTTTTTTCTGGGTTTTAGAAATGGATGTGTTTGGTTTCTGCTTCACATACAAAAGTCACTTCTCTGACATTTTCCGTAAAATCAGGATTTACTCGAATTTTGAATGTTATTATGATTATCTTTTGAACCACTTTTAGTTTAAAACAGGGGTCAGTCAGCAAACTGAGGCCTGCCACCACTGCCTGTTTTTGTACATGAGGGTTTTTGGCGCACAGCCGCACCCACCCCCTGCGCATGAGCTGAGGCTGCTGTCACACTGGACACAGCAGGCAAAGTGGTTTGGACCAGTCGTATAGCCTGCAAAGTCGAAAGTATTTCGTATCTGGCCCTTTACAGAAAAGGTTAGTCGACTCAGATTTGAAACAGGTGATAGGAATGAATAATTCTTAAAACCTGAAGACTTTGGGACAGCCAACAGGGTGAAACACTAAAATGTGACGTTTGGCTGAATTTAAAACCTTTTTAAGTTGCTAATTGTTATTTCAGTACTGTTTTCTCCATTGAGGTGGTTCTGCTGCTTTTGTGATCCAGCGCTGACTTAGGTATTTCACCTTCAGGAGGTGAGTGCCAATTACGTACACCGGGCGAGGCTGGCCCGGAGGGAGAGCGAGGAGGGGGCTCGTCAGCGTCACAACGTGCAAATCAAAGTGTTGACTCGGCGCCAGCTCTAGATGGGCTTCTAAAAACAACTGGCCTCCGGCTCCTCACACTCAGCCCTCTGCTCCTGTCACGCTCGTGTGACATGATCACCGGAAGGACGCCAAAAACCTCTGTGTTTAAGGTCGGGAGCCAGAGGAGTCTGAGCCGTCGGCTGGGGGTGGCTGCGTGGACTGGAGCCCTGCTCCTCTCTCTGCGGCTCAGACTCGAGCCCCTTGTCTCGTGTCTCCCGAGTCGGGGGAGGCGACGGGAAGGCACACCTGCAGGGAGCGGCCACCACGCTTCTGACAAAAATGTGAACCTGAGACCCTCGCCTTTTCTTCCTCTCGCCTGCGCGATTTCAGCCCTCTCTTCTCACACCACGGAGGCAAGAGTTGGGAGGATCTGTTCAGGTTGCTGTTGTCTTTTTTCTGAGTGAGCTTTTCTCCCTTTTTCAACTTTTTATTTTGGAATTTTTTTCAGATCCTTGGGAAAATTAAAATTACGGTACCATGGACACTTGGGTGTCCTTCACCTGGCTTCACGGTTAGCGTTTTTATCATGAACACCCGACCGTAAGATGTGCCCTCCTGACAGTTCTCCCCCAAGTACTCCTGCAGGCATCTCCCAGGAGTAGGGCCATCCCTCTCCATGGCCCTAGTGCCGTTGTCAATCCTGAGGAAATGATCCTGCATTCAGAAATACCTTCCAACACAGTCCACATTGAAATTATCCTAATTGTCACCAGAATCTCCCATACAGCTATTTTTTGAGCCACTTCTGATCCACAAAGATCCAGAAGTCCCATTGTCAACTGCGGGACCATTAACGTCTTTCAGTAAATGGCCTCTCAGCCGCCCAGTGAGATGCACTCAAAGAGCCCACGTCCCCTCCGAAGATGCACACTCCGCAGGCCCGGCTGTTATTACCGATTTGTGATTGAGAGAAAAGGTTTGAAGTGGAAAAGAAAAAATCAGGCCACCAGCCCAGGCATCTGGGGTTTGGTTTGGCAGTGTGGCCACACAAGAGTTTTTGTCAGTCCCACAGACGGTTCGAGTTGCGTTGGCAGCAAACCGCAGCTTGGTGGCGGTGGCCTGCCGTGGCATCACTTAGTCTCAGGACGAGGTGTCGAATCCCCCTCCTGTTCCCTGTTGGAGAGAGCAGTCAGCAGCTGGAGCTCAAGTCCTAATGCCCGAATCCCACACCCAGAGCCAGCCTGGCAGCACGGGCACTGTCTCCACATCCGCCCGTGTTCCCCTGCCTCCTCAAGATGGCACTGTCAGCAAAATGCTTGAGCTTCCCTGCATTTGTGTTCGAGGGCCAAAAGTGAAACCTTCTTTTCTTAACTGCCTTGAATGGAGACAGTTTTTTTCCTGTTCAACATGAAGAGAATTTGAATCTCCTTCTGGAGGTTGTTTCAGTGTTTGTGATGACTAAACGTTTCTTTCCTTTCCTTTGGCTTCCAGACATTTGTTTCTCTGAAGGCGGACGGCTTCGAGGCCGCCCGGCAAGGTCACGCCCTGTAGTCACGAGGCAGGCAGCACCCCCAGCAGCAGTCTGCTGGGAATGCCGGAAGCGTACTGCTGCTGTAACAGGCATCTCCTCTGTGTGTGTTTTTTTATCAGCCACATACCTTTCAGGATGATGTCAAAGGCTACCAAAATCCTGGTGTCTGACTGTGACACATGTGCTGAAAAACTGCAAGCTCCGTCTTGGTTCTCTAGGGCCCATTGCTTTGCCAAGATGCTCAGACCCAGTGGGGTGCTAGAGCGGCACGTGCGTTTCTCTTCGGTCCTCTGATGTAGGCTTCGTTGCAAGTCTGCCGTGCACAGGGCATAGGAACATTTATGTTCTAAAAGCAGGGATTAAAAAAAAATCTCAAGTGGTTCTGATTAGAGGTCGGCAGTTTCCCACAGAGCTCTGGGTCTAACTTTCTCTCGTCGGGTGTTAAATCTCTAGCCGTAAAGCAGCAGCAGACTGGTGCGTGGGCCTCCTCGGTGCCCTGGGACAGGCTTGAGGACCAGCTTAGGGAGGAGGTCTTTGTGTCCGCAGGTCTCCCCTGCATAGGGAGTGTGGATTTGGGTGACTTTAAGATGTATGGATGAGTTAACGTTGTGTTACTTTTCCTTTTCTAAGAATGTTTGAAAGTTCTCATAAATCCTCTTTATATAGTTCCTTTTATCCAACAGGCTCACACATTTTAAAATAGTCCCCAAGCCCTATCTAACGACGTTTCAGTCACTTCACAGTCAGGAGAAACACAGCCACATCTGCAGGGAGACAGGGTGGCCCTGTGGTCATTGGTTCACAAAATGATAGAAACAGGCTTTGGACAATGCCAAGTGGGAGGTCTGGGGACCGGAGCCCATCTGTTTGTTCCAGGACACCGGCTTCATAACCCACTTCTTAAGAAGAGCCCTGGCCACAGAGCCGTCCGCCCATAGAAGGCTCTCCAGAATCCCCAGAAGGATGCCAGGGATGTTGTCCTTTCAAGGACGAAGACTTCCGGGACCAGCTTTCTCTCACCCTAGCTCTTATCTAAATAAGCCCTTACCCAAGATGTTTGGGGTGGGCCTGGGAGAATCCTAGGCCAAGGGGCTCCCTCCTTTAGCTGAACTTCTGCTAGCTCGTTTGGTCTGCCCACACCTGCATTCACTGAAGCCAGAATGTGTTTCCTTCATGTCAGGTTTAAGCAGAACAAAGTGGAAGGGTGCTGGAGGAACTGTAGCGAGATGCACAAGCCCTTGACCCTAGGTGCCCCGCTCTGTAGCCGCGTGGCGTCCCAGTGGGCAGACCACCTCCCCTCCTGCATGTTTTTGAGGAGATGGGTGATTGACCCCAGGAAACAGTTTGACATATGGCCCCTGTCCCCCCTTTGATAGAGGCACCGCCCCCAATTTGATCACCAGGGGTGTTTTTCCTTACTCACTGCCCATCAGCAGAGTATCTCCATGCCCCAGGGGCCACCTTCCAGTTATGAAAACGAGGGTCCAGACTTCTTGCACACCTCAGAGCTCCGTGCAGAGTCCAACAGCAGCAAGTCCACGTCCATTCCCCGTTGGTCTGTCCAGGGGGCTGCTTTGGTTGCACACGAGTCGATGGCACATGCAGGCTTTCTTGGCCCGTCTTCCCCGACAGGAGCTGCTGACAGTTGAGCATCTCCAGACCTTTGATCCCTGCCCCCTCCCCCGCCCCACGTTGCAGGCTGTACTTACATTGAAGGAAAATTGTCTTTTTTGCTCCCAGTCCTCTGCAGAGCAAAAAGACTTGTCGGATTCGGGAGAGGAGCCTCGGGGGGAGGCTGAGGCCCCCCACCATGGCACGGGTCACCCCGAGTCAGCTGGTGAGCATGCCCTAGAGCTTCCTGCCCCCGCTAGCGCCTCCGCCAGCACTCCTGAAGCCCAGCTGCTTCCTTTTCCACGAGAACTGGCAGGGGTAAGTCCGCCTCCTCCCGGCATCCCACGGCCCGGGGCTCCCAACCCAGACCAGCGCCTTTCCCTTCGCGTCCCTCAGATCCAGACCCCAGATCGTAAGCAGCTGATGATAACTGAGAAGACGACATGGATCTCTTCAGCTCCCTTAATTCCTGCTGCTAGAAAGTCGGGAAAGAGCAAGTCCCCTTTCACATTGAGACTTTCCTCGTTGTGGGAGTACATACCCATAGCAAGATGCTAATCCTGTTTCCTGAAAGAGACATGAGGGGTCAAAAGAGGAATTGAGTAGCAGGTTAGAGGTGTCCAGGTCAAATTCTGCCCCTTCTCCCTCCTTCCATTTTTCTTTCTCCTCTCCCTGAATTTGGGCATTCAAGTTCAGTGCCTTAGAAGTGCAAATAGATCCAGCTTCCTTGATCTGTAGGAAGGGGAGGTGTCTGACACAGATTGCTTTGCAAGACCGTTTGTGTTTGGACTGTGGTTAGGCTGTGAACTGCTTGTCTTCAATCAAAGCAGGAAGAAGAAAAGACTCTTCCTTTGAATCCAGAGGGAATCCCTTGAACCCTTTATCTTTGTCTTAAGAAGGCTTTTGAAGATTATAGGTGGAGAAGATTGGGAACTCTCGAGAACAAGAAGTGTCTTGAGTTTTTGGAGTTTGATAAATTGGGAAAGGTAAACATTATCCTACACTCAGGATCGAAACCTTCGTCCTCTCGGTACCTAGTGACAGAGTCCCCCATTCTCACAACAGGGACAAATTACTCTTTAACAAGAAAACAGAGGACCCCACTCTGCCACACTGAACCCTGGGCAGCCTTCCATGGTGTCACAGTCCCAAGCCTTACCTCAGGCCTTTCATGATTCCTTGTGTCACATCCCCAGTCTCCTGTGTCCTCAAGGAGACCACTAAAATTCACTTAGAGCCACCAAACCCTAGAATACGCGGAATGATGCTCGGTCAAGGTGAGGTTGGAGTCGTGTTTTAATATTTTGGAGAAATCGGTGTGTGGTGGAAAAAGAAGAAACAGTCTTTAGTGTGTGCTTGGGGTGGGGAGGGGGCCGTCCTTTGTGGCACAGAAGTGGGTTCGGGGCAGCGAAGTGTCTTCAGAAGCCCAGTGAAGATTCAGGCCAGGAGGTGCTTACACCAGAGTGTTGGGAGTGCAGCCCTCACACGAGGGCTGACAGCAAGGGTTAAGAGGCGATCGTTTTTTGGGTTGAGGGCAGAGCAGCCCCTGGAACCTTCTCCTGAATCAGGTTATTGTGCCTTTGGCCTTCACAGGCGCAGGAAGTCGTGTTCTCGGTTCCATGATCTTCGTGTGGATCTGCCCGAGAGGCTCCGGGCCTTCTGCTGCTGCCCGGATTTAAAAACACAGCTTCCAGGGCATCTCCAGCTGAAGAGGGTGGGGGTTTTCTGTTGAGAGCAGCAAACAAGTGGAGGTTGTGTCACGCAGCTGCTCTTCCAGAGAGGCACGTAGGCCATCGTGGGCCCCTCTTCTGTCTGATGCCCACTTGGTGAGAGCAGTTGGGCCCCACCCCGAAAGAGGCCTGTGCAGGAAGCACCCTGGGGGCCCACCTTCTGCCTGTGGCCAGGCCAGACGTTGATTTCTGAGGCCTGGCCTGTGGAACTCGGCTTCTCCATTCTTGTGGACTTTGAGTCAATAGCTCTAATTCCAAGAAATTCGAGCAGTGCCCAGCCTGACAAATGCAAGGTCCAGCGTGATGGCAGGGAACTGGAGATGGGTTCTTAAGTCACTGTGGGAGAGGTACAGGACTGGGGAGCAATTTCTGAATGTACGAGCCTAGCAGCCAAGGCCATGTGTGTGTGATGTACACACATGGGCTGGTTAGTTTTAACATCCGTAGCTTTAGGAATCCCCAGTTCCGTCAAGTCCAGCCCCGCCATCATCATCCTCTGGTGACAGCTCTGAGTCAGCTCACACACTCAGTAGAGAAAACCCTGTCTGGTTGCTAGCGGCTCCCGTCATTTGGCTTCTCTACTGATTGGGCCTGCTCAAGGCAAAGTCAGCTTTGTTTTTTAGGTCAGTCAGGGCATTAACCAAGGCAGATGGACCCGGATCCCAGCTTCTTCGGGGGTTGATGTGTTTCTGTGGCTAACTCGGGCTAGATGCTTCTGCATCAGAGCAGTTTTGGAGCCGTCTCTGTACCACACTGGAGTTCAGGACACGCCCACTTTCCCCAGCAGGTCTCATCCCTCAAGTCTTGTCTGTTCTCTATTCCGCCATCCCTCCAGGGAATTGAAGGTGCGAGTTCTTTGTAATAAATGGTGGCTTGCTAGGTTGTTGCTTATAAAGGGCCCTTATCATCTTTCAGTCTCATCAGAACTCTGGCCATTGAAGGCTCAGTACCAGGAAAAAGTCTCTATATATCAGACTTCCTGGCTCCCAGAAGGCAGCTTGAAGGAGACCAAACCACATCCAGATTAAGTTCTCTGTTTGATCCAGAGAAAGTGAGCGTTCTCAGTGCTTACCTCCGAGCCTGGCTGAAGTCCGCTGGACTGAAGCTCTGAGCCAAGGCGCTGTCAAGCCTAAAACATGTTTATGAGACCCACCAGGAAACTTAGAAAGTCTGGAACGAGTCCCTGCAGGACAGCCTACCCCCACCCTCTGGCATCTGCATGGGCTTTGTACCCTCGTCCCGCCCTGCCCAACATTCGACTCTTGGGAGGCCGCCTCTGTTTTCCTTTATTCGGTGTCTCCCATTTTGGTACAGATTTCTGACCTGGTTCCCTCAGTCACAGAATAAACAGCATTGTCTTGGCCTGTAGTCCATGAAGACGAAGTCACCTTAGCAGGCCCCTCCCTTGAGTAGCTTTTCTCCCCAGGCGTTCGTTCCCTGCAGACGCAGCCCACAAGCTTTCTACCCAGGCAGCCCACGTGGGGGTCACTGGGTCCCAGGCAGCCCGGGTGGGGGTCACCGAGTCCCAGGCAGACCAGATGGGGGTCACCGAGTCCCAGGCAGACCAGGTGGGAGTCACCGAGTCCCAGGCAGTCCAGGTGGGAGTCACCGGGTCCCAGGCGGCCAGGTGGGGTCAAGTCCCAGGCAGTCCAGGTGGGAGTCACCGGGTCCCAGGCAGTCCAGGTGGGAGTCACCGGGTCCCAGGCAGTCCAGGTGGGAGTCACCGGGTCCCAGGCAGTCCAGGTGGGGGTCACCAGGTCCCAGGCAGTCCAGGTGGGGGTCACCGGGTCCCAGGCAGTCCAGGTGGGGGTCACCGGGTCCCAGGCAGTCCAGGTGGGGGTCACTGGGTCCCAGGCGGCCAGGTGGGGTCAAGTCCCAGGCAGTCCAGGTGGGAGTCACCGGGTCCCAGGCAGTCCAGGTGGGAGTCACCGGGTCCCAGGCAGTCCAGGTGGGAGTCACCGGGTCCCAGGCGGCCAGGTGGGGTCAAGTCCCAGGCAGTCCAGGTGGGGGTTACCGGGTCCCAGGCAGACCAGATGGTACCTGGCATTTTCTGGGAGGAATCTCCCTGACATGGCCCTGTTTTCTGGTCTTGTCAGGGAGGCAGCGCCATTCATTCATTCCTGCTCACTGCCCGTTTGTCTGTGTCTGTGTCTCAGCACCCTCACTGCTCCCAAACCGGCCTGGCACCTTGTTTCCTGGAGAGCCACGTTTTGGGGGAAAGGGGCAATCCTTAATAAACTGAACAATTGTCATTTTCATTGTTTCATCCTTATACAAAGAACAGAAGCATCTCACGCCTATGATTGCCCCATCCTGGGTTAGACATTTTTCCCTGTTTTGTACTTTACGATAGGGACTTGCACACTTCATAGAATGGGCTGCTCCTCCCGAGGTTCCAGTGGCTTCTGAGGGGAGAAGAGCGCATGCTGCCTGCCCCGCCCGCCCCCAGGCTTAACGCACCCCCAGCACACAGTCCGGGCGTGCTGATTTGTTCGTGCTGTCCTGACACCGGAAAAATACATTCAAGGGTTGTCTTTGGTCTTTTTCTCTTCTGTCTCCTCGTGTAAGTGTTGACCAAGGATGTTTTCATCAAAGTGTCCCTAATGGGTGCTGGGCCCAGCGTCCCCCAGGTGACATCCTGAAGCCCTAATCCTCGCAGAGGTGGCTTCTGGGGTGGGAAGACGCGGAGGAGATGGGGCTTCCACACCCTAATTGTGTCCTCGCTCCTCCCAGACGTGCAGATCCAGAAAGCCTGCTCTTCAGAGCCTCTTTATGGGGTCCCTGTAGTGTGGCCCCTGGGCTTTGGGCTGCAGGCTTCTAGGGTCCGAGGAGCTGGACAGGCAGAGCCTGACCCCATGTGTGTCCAGGCATGTTCCAGACTGACCCCTGGAGAACAGCTCCCTTGGTTGGGCAAGGGGTGGCCCCCAGGTGAGTGTGACGTGGAAGAGGCCCTGTCCACCAGGCTGCTGTGTCTGCGGGCAGAGCTGGCCTTGGCCTTGTGTGGGGCCAGGGTAGCCACGCCAGACCCCTTCCTGCTTTGGGGGAAGGCAGCGTGAAGCAGCTGGGCCCGGGCGGCAAGCTCTGGCTTTCCCTGGCCAGGGCAGGGGCAGGCGCAGCTGTGGAGGATGTCAGCTGTCGGGTAGGCATCTCCAAAGGCAAGCAGACATGACCTGGCTTTGCACTCTGCCTCTCTGCTCTCTTGCACTAGTTCCTGTTGAGCAGACTTGCTGGTGTCACTTTGCTCACTGCTTCTGAATCGGCTGTTTCAGACCCCACAGGGGGTTCCAGCAGCTTCTGGAAGGTCCTCCCAGTAGGGAACTTTTCCTGTGTTGTCCTTCCCAGGCCTTGGCCTCCCAGCCTTTCCAGGACCAGGAGATCTGCCACAGACCTGTGGGCTGGTTCTTGAGTAGACTCAGGGTGTGGGTTTAAAGGTCTCCTGGGGTTGGGGGTCTAGGAGCATCTGATCTCCTCTGGCTGGTGCCCTTTCCTCTCCAGGTGGCCAAAGGGCTGTGGCAGAGGACACGGCTCCATTCGTGCAGTAGATAACTTGCCAAGCATCTTTCGTGTGGTGTCCTGAGTGTTGGGTGTATGGGCCGCGAGCGGAACAGATAGGGCAGGGCCTCACGGCGGCAGCAGACAGACACAGTAGACAGCGTCCAGTTTTGTGACACTCAGGCAGGGTAGAGGCCCGAGAGAGGCTGGAGGGCTGGGTGGAGAGGAGCTGCCTCCCCTGGCTGGAGTGGCCCGTGAGCGTGGGGGAGTGCACGGAGGAGGAACGGACAAGAGAGGATTTGGTCACAGTGTTGGAGACTCAGTGCCCCAGTTTCAGGGATCAGACACTGAACGTCCAGACAGAAGCAGGACGCAGCAGAGAGGACCTGACAGCCACAGAGCTCGCAGTCCTGAGGGCATGGGGGACGGCTCCAGGACAGGCCACTTGCTCAGCCACAAAACAGGACATGATACATTTAGTTCCGGTAGCAGGAAAAACCCTGGGATCATCACACGTGTGGAAATGAACCTAGGGAGCCAGCGAGGAGGCCTCTGGAGAGCGAGGTGGTGGGCAGCCAGCCTCAGGCCTCACAGCTCTCAGGTCCATTGCTCTGTGTATAGCTTGGGGGATGTGTGCCCTGGCTGCTTCTCCTTGGCCGGCGGAGTGCCTAGGGTCCATGTGCTTTCACTGAACCCAAGCCACGCGAGCCCCCACAGTGTCCTGGAGGCCAGGACGCTTTTGAAACTTAGAGGCCCCTGGGGGACCCTGACACAGACCACATGACTGGGATAAGGACCACGGAGAAGGAAGCTCAGGGAGCCGTGAGGCCACCAGCCCGAAGGGTTTGTTCTCATCTGGGGGGTCCGGGAAGAGAGAGTGGAGAGACAGGAGTGTGTCAGCGGGAGAGGGAGCGGTGCCTGCAGAGGCCAGAGAGAGTGTCCGTCTCCAGGGGATCAGACGGGGCTTCGGCATTTCTGTTTTAACTTGGAGACATTTTTCCTGGTTCTCCAGGCCCGTGACCCCTGAGGCCCAGACCACAGTCCTCTTCTGCCCCTGTCCCCTCTCGGCCATGCAGGAAGCTGCGTATCCCACAGGCCCCTTGAGGCTGCCGCGGGCTGGTTTGGTAGAGTCAAAATGCTTGTTGGCGGGGGCGGGGGCAGGCTGGGGATGGCTGGGCCCAGGAGGGGGAGGTACCTGGAGCTTCACCTTGAGGGTGTCATCTGAGGCAGGGAAGGTCTGGACAGGAGGCCTGATGTTCTGGGGATGAGGCTCCGGGATGTGAGTGTGGCCGGCAGAAGGACAGTGCTGCAGGGGTGCGGCTCAGCCCCCAGAGAGCCGGACCCTCTTCTTCACCCCTCCGAGAGTCCCTGCCCCGGTCCCTCACCTGACTTCCTCACACCCACCCTGAGCTGCAGCCCTGCTCCACCTGCCCCGTGGCACCCCCTGCGGAGGAAGCGCCAGCACCTCCGTTTTCCATGGGAGGAAGGGGAAGCCTGGCCCAGTGACACAGTTTGCCCGGGTTCATCTTTAGGAAGTGGCCGAGCAGGGAGATGCTGACTAGGCTCCACAGGCCTTCACCTCGGCTTTTGAGCTCTGGCTGCCCCTTTGTGCCCATCAGGGGCCAGCCTGCTTGATTCCTCGGGTGCTTTACTTTGTTTTGGGCCCTGAGGTTGTGTGTTTCCCAGCCTCTGATGGGCAGTCCCTGGCGGGGAGAGCGGAGACCAGTTGGGTGCCTTTCTTACCCTGCGGGCTCACCATCCTGAGGATGGGCCTGCCACATCTGGCCCGAGGCCTCTTTTCCTCCAGCCTGAGAGCTAAGGTGGTGTTTACATTTTTAAAGGATTGGAAAAACAAAAATAAAGAATCTACAACACGTGGCCCGAATGTGGCCTGTGGAGCTGGAAATACTTTGCAGCCCTTTCCGGGGACCATGTGCCGCCCCCGGCTGGTCGTCCGCACTTCCCTGTCTGACAGCGGTCACTGCTCCCCCGTGCTGCCTGCAGCCAGCAGAGCACTTTCACAGGCGTCATCTCAGTTAACCCCAAACAGCTGCTCGAGGCAGGTGGTCCTCATTTGGCTAAACTTGAGCCTTGAGGGGCTTTTCTGAAAATAAGAAAATTGGCTTCCCTGCTTGCTCTGAAACCAGTGCCCCCGGTGGAATGATGTCTGCTTTTGGCTGCTCGGTTCTGAGGAATTTTGAGTCCCAGAGGGATTGTGCATTATCCTGGGGTGGGGCGGGGGGTGCTCATTTTAAGTCTTCTCAATTGCTGGTTGCTCACATTCTAAAACCAAAGGTTAAGGAGGAAATTCTTTAGCCAGCTTTCTCAGCTTGTGACTGCTCAGCGGGTCTGTAGTCTTGAGTTGTACCTGTGATTCTGTTCTGAACGCTTTGGTCCAAGGCCTAAAGCTCTTGGTTGCTCTGGAAACAACAGGCCACCTTGAAACAGGGTTCCACACCGCAGGGTGTGCTGCGGCAGGGAGTGAAACCACCACAGCTAGTGTCTCGCTGCCCCCCAGAGTGGAGAGAGGGTCGCTTTCCAGCTCTGGGCAAAAGGAACTCTGGCCACATCCAATCTAGTTTCCCTGTTTGAATTCGGGGGTGGCACGCCACTTAGCTGTACCTGGTGGAGAAACGAGGAAACTGATCCGGTGCTGTGAGTGCCTTCCCAGCCATTAAGAGGATTCCTTGGCACAAGGCCTGGTAAGGCAGACGCGGAAGGTTCCCGGGGGGAGTCTTTTGAGTGTTAGGTTGGAAGTCCATCTGTGACTCGAGTAGCTGAGCTCAGGCCGTGCGCCCTCAGCACCCCGTTTCTGGATCCATCCGTGGCGTGACTCAGGAGCTGCTGGGCCCTAGGCGGCCGGCCCTCTGACTGCCCTGACGTGTGTTCTCATTTCAGAGGTCAGCCGGAGGCTCCAGCCCCGAAGGTGGAGAAGGTGAGGAAATCTCTCACATGTTTTACCATCTTTGGTTGTAAAAGTGGAAGCAGCCTCATTTTTCTCCCGCTCCTCGTATTTTGTAGATTCTGACCGAGAAGATGGAAATTACTGCCCTCCTGTCAAGCGAGAAAGGACGTCCTCTTTAACCCAGTTCCCACCTTCACAGTCAGGTAACAGTTGCAGACCCTCACTGGACAGTAACAGCATCCATGTTTGTGGGCCTGCTGTTCCCCTCCAGTGTCTCAGACCCATCGTCCGTCTCCTGCGCTCATCCAGTTAGAATCAACCTGAGACTCTGTCTCCGCTGGGAGTGAGGTTAGAGCCGCCCGAGCCTAGCCCAGGTCTCCCCAGCCCGCACGCGGGACCGTGACACTGTGCAGGGGTGGGGCCTAGTGGACTAACCTCCCTCTGAAAAGGACCATCAGGTCTCTGACCAGTGCGTGTCTGCCTTGCAAGGCTGCTGGCTGGCTGTGTCTGGAGACTGAGGTGTGGGCAGTAGGGTGTTCTCCTGACCCTTCAGCCACGAGCCTAGACCTCAGCAGCCCAGTTGAGAAGCCCAGGCTGGGACCCTGTCCCTATGGAGGTGGCCGGGCCCCAGGGCATGGAAGCGCCAGATGGGGACAAGTTCTGCTCACACACAGCCCTGCAGACCAGCCTGGGGGCTTGTACAAAGGCTGGTGTGGAAAGAGGCAGGTTCCCAGGGTAGAGGGAGATGCTGGGGCTGCTTACTGGGAGGCTCTGCAAGCCTGGGCATGCTTCTGCACGTTCAAGGGTGAAAGCTGCAGTAGGGCCTGCCCCCTCTGCTCCCTACCCCGGCTCGGTCCCCTCTGCCAAAGTCCCATGAGTTCCACAGTACTGACTTAGATGCTCTCCAGTTACCCAGCTTGAAGATCATTCTTGGGAATTCATGTAAAGCATTTACAGCTGTAAGCCTTAAGGATATCCCTTTAAGGGAGAAAGACACTCCTGGAAGCTTTGTTTCTGCTCACGAGAGTGATGTGCACGTCACAGGGATGTACAGTGTAGAAAGTGTCTTTTTCAGATCGTCCCTGTGACGAGTTTGATTTCATACCTGTTTCCCTGACTGCTTATTTGGGGCATTGCCACATCCTCTTTCACAACCCCCTGAAGAGAGGCACTGTCATTTGCTGGGCAGGCTGTGGCCTGGGGGGCCCTGCAGACGACTTGCAGTCCAGGCCGCAGCTGACATCCTTTTCTTAAGTGTCTCTGCACACTTGTTGCATGGGCCTTACTATGGAAGGAGGGTCTCCCACTTTCCGGCCACTGACTGTATTCCTACCATTCACTGTCCCCTGCGGAACCACATTTCCTGCACCAAGAAGGTGTGGCAGAGAGGAGAGGAGGTGATTTGTGCTGTGGCCATAGGCTGAAGGGGCAAAGGACTGCCAGGCATTCTTCCTGTCCTCTCATGTGTCACCGTGTAGGGGACACTGGGCTCTCAGGCATCAGGGAGCAGAGAGATGAGCAGGGCCGCACTTGACAGCATGGTCTTTGCACTGCGCTCTGATTCCTCTTTGCTGCCTCTGTCCGCACAGTTAGTTCTTCAGTCCCGCTGTTACTGCCTGGGCTGCACCCTAGGAAGCACTTGAGGTTGTAAAGTAAGGCCCTAAACAGGTGAGGGGAGGGGGTTTGCAGCCAACCTGTGAGCCCCAGCTGGTGACAAGGAGCAGGGCTGAGGCTCAGCCCCACGGGAGACTCAGAATTTCCGACGCGTATCCCCTCCTGGCTGTGCCCACAGCGGCACGAGGACGAGGCAGGTGGCCACAGTAGACCAGAGTCGACTGCTCGACATCAGACAGACTGAGGTTGTTCCACTGAAGACCCACTTTTTTTTGCTGTAGAAAGAGTCCCAGGGTATCACTTTTACTGGAAGTAGCTAAAGGCCAGGTTTGCAGTGCTGACCCCCCGCCCCAACGGTGGGGCCTGGAGATGACCCCTCAGGTGGGAGCAGTGACCCCGTGCATGTCTGCCCGCCTACTCATGCTGTTTTTCCTCTTGTTCCCTCCCCTGCCTGCACCTCCTTGTCAACAGTATCAAAAAACAATGTTTTTATGCCATCAACCTTCTGCGAACCATCTGCAGGCAATTCTGACTCAGAACCAGGTGAGCCCTCCCATCCCTTTGCCTGTCACAGCCAGTCGCTGGGGGTTTCCTGGGATGGACAGCAGTTGATACTGCAAAATAAGATCTTAAACAGGAATGGGCAGTCTGATATCAGCATTCTTTTTCAGTTCCTAAATGTTTCCTAACTCGTCAGCTCGTAGATTTGGAATCCAGTGTGAGGCAGGCTTCACAAGCCCTTACTCCTGTTTCTGCAAGCCAGGCCTGGGTACGAGGGGTTTCGAGTCCTTTAAAAAAAAACCACTAATATGATACTCATCTTTCAAAATTTTACACAAATAACACATTAGTATCATTAAAAAATTGGAAATACTTAGAGTATGAGTATCTGCCTGCCTATTTCCCGCTCCGCATCCCCGCGGTAACCGCTCTGATGTTTGTGTAATTCTCCAGACCCATTCTCTGGGTATTAAATTTTCACATTCATTCATATCACTTAGATCCGTTTGGATAAATATATTTAATCACAGCTTTAAAGCTTTAAGGAAAACAGCGTGATCCTTTCCAAAGAATGTGGAGCCTTCCTTTTTTGGTCTTTCACTAGAGAACCAGCCCCAGGATTTCTTGAAAGTTTCTCCCACGTGGCTGAAATTCCTCATAAAAGATTTAATGAGCAAGTGTAACCACCCGAATTCTGTAACTCAACCTGCCTTATATAAATTCACTGCCGACTTCAAAAGAGGGCGAGATAAGTCATACTGGGCTTGAGGGCGCCGTCAAGGGAAGAGGCGAGTTGTTAGAACTTTGACAGTTGGTTTGACTCTGTCTCTCTCTCTCTATCTGCATGTGTAGGGAACCCCAGGTTCACATAGATGCTTCCAGTCCTGTGCCAACAGGGTTCATTTTGGCTCCCCCCTTCATATTTCTAACTCTCTTTTCTGACAGTAAGAAACCTGGCTCCCTTTGTCCTCAATGCATTTACTCTTTGCTCCAGTCCCCACCAGGCAGCCTTCTCTTGGATTCTTTTTAACCTCTGGGACACATCAGGTTAAATTCTGATCTGTCTTCCTGGTTTAATCCAGGATTCCCTCAAGGGTGAGCATTGCCTGCCTCCGACGTCATTTGGGGGTCTCTGAGGTCAGGCAAAATGCGCCCTGAGAAAGAAGCCTGCTTGCTTCAGGCATGATTTGGAGGAGGGCAGGGGTTGCCCCAGAGGGAGTGTCTTCCTCCTCCAGCAAGTTCGTGGGGCGGGCACGCATGTGCCCTTGAGAAGACCCCAGTACAGTGGCCTCTGCACCGCTGTGACCCTGGCGTGCATGGTGGTGCTCTGGCCACCAGACAGTGCCTCTTCGTTGCACCCTGACTGCGTTGCAGGGAAAGTGAGCTTCCGGAGGCTGTGAGAAGAGACTGCATTTGTTTTAGTGGAGATGGGGCTTGCAACGGGGGCCTCCAGCTGCCCCAAAAGCACACCTCCCTGCTGCTCTGGGCCCCTTCTGTCCCAGGGCCCCAGTTGCCATCAGAAGTGTGGCACACCTTGTCTGTCTGTGTGTCAATTTACTGCAGCATTCAGCATGGATTTCCTGTGCATCTGCAGGGTGGGGTGGGCCAGGCACCATGCCCGGGACTAATGATCAGTGGCAGGGACTGTCTGGGCCTGTCGCCCCTGCTGGTCAGCCTGGGTCAATACCAAGGGTCAAATGGATCAGAGCAGAGTGGTGGAGATCAGTCTGTAGCCTCAGTGTGAACACTGCAAAGCTGGCTCTAAGGACTTTTTTTAAAACTTACCTAAATTATGAATTTCATCTCATTCTTTTTTATGTTTCTAAATTGCCAGTCATCTTCTGAGTAATCCTGAGCTTTGGAAATATAATTCAGCATTTCCCTTCCCCAACGGAACATCTGGCAGCCCGTCTTCCCACGCATCCTGGGCTGTCTGACTCTCCTCAGGGGTTTTTATGACCCCTCTTTTATGGGAGAGACACCAACCCCACCAGCGCAGGCCCCTGGAAGCCCTTCAGGCTCAGCTCCTCTGTACTAACAAGCTAGCAGTTAGTTGTTATGACCTTGTTTTTGCCCAAGGAGAGCAGTTTGGCTCACGAACATGCAGACAGCAGGAAGGGGGCCTCTTGTTTGATTGGGAACCCAGATTTGATTTTGTTTCATACCTGAAAGTTTGGGCTGACAAGGTGTGTCTGTGGTATGCTTCTGTGTAAAGTTGAAGGGTTTCTAGTATATCCACAGGTGTGCAACCATCACCGGAATTAACCTTAGAACATTGTCGTCACTCCAAAAAGAGACCCTGTGCCCTGAGCAGTCCCTCCCCGTTTCGTCTTTCCCCGCCCCTGGCAGCCATGAATGCAGTTCTGTCTCCGTGGATTTGCCTGTTCTGGACGTTTCATGTCAGTGGAACCATGTACCATGTGACCTTTTGGGGTATCTTCCCATTTATTTAAATCTGTACTTCTACCAGTGTTCTGTAGTTTTTATTTGTTAAATTTATTCCTAAGTATTTTTTTCTCTTATAAATGGAATTGTTTTCCTGTTTTGGGGCGGGGATTAGGTTTGTTTATTTACTTACTTTTAGAGAAGGTGCTGGGGATTGAACCCAGGACCTTAGCATGCTTGCTAAGCATGCGCTCTACCACCTGAGCTACATCCTCCCCGCCAGAATTGTTTTCTTAGCTTCACTTTCAGATTGTTCATTGATAGTATGTAGGAAGACACAACTGGTTTCTCTGTATTGATCTTGTTCCCTGAGCCCTGACAAGGGTTTTTTCCCATGAGTTAGACCTTAACACAAAATCGCGGCTGCTCTGGTGGAGCAAAATGCTGCTGTCCCTGTGCTTTTCCAGAGGCAGACTGTGCTGTTAGAGCCACAGAGCTTTTTATGCTGATACTTCTGGTCCTGGATTGCGTTAGACTGACCCCCACCCCCGCCCACTGCCCGATTCTGAGGAGGGCAGAGTCACCAAGATGTAGGGAGTGAGGGGTCTGTGCACACCGTGGCTGAGCTCAGCCAGACTGAGCCGCCCCAGGAGCCCCTGTATTTGTCAGCCCCTCATGGGTGCCAGCCCAGACACAGGCCTGCGGGCGACCCCGCCTCCTGCTCCCGGGCCTCCCTGTGCTCTCATAAACACGCAGGGAGGCGCGCGCGCCGGCACACCTGGAGAGGGCGAGCTGCCCGGCTGCCGCATCTGCTCTTTTGCCTCAGAAAGCGTGTCTCATTTCCCCGACATCTGCTGGTAGCACAGAGGCTTTTCCTAATGTCAGACATGTCCTCCGGCAGAGGGATTCAGGCCCCAGGGACCTTTACTCTGTGGCTCCCTGACATCCCTCAGGGCCCGCGAGTGCAGTACAGCTTCCTAGCCCCTCAGCCCCTGGCAGGCAGCTGGGGAGGTGTCCCGTGGGTTGATCGGCCCTGCCTGCAGCCCTCCACCTCTCCCCACCCCCTGCCCCAGGCTGCCTTACAGACTAGGGAATCAGAGGGGGCTTCGACATTGCTGTTTTGACTTGGAGATATTTCTCCTGGTTCTCCCTTGAGGCCCAGACCACAGTCCTCTCCTGCCCCTGACCTCTCCCAGTTCTGCTGCCCCAGCCTAGGCAGGCATGCTTTTATCTTCTGTGTTGTGCTTGTAGAGGAAAAGAGCAGTGGATTCCGGTTGAAGCCGCCCACACTCATCCATGGCCAGGCACCCAGTGCAGGTAGGTGTCCGCTTTTGAAGAGGAGCGTGGAGTGGCCTTCTCGCCCCCTTCCAGGGCCTGGCAGCCTCAACTTGCCTGTGCTCTGGGCTCTGCCTCTCTCTGGGTCGTCTCACATACCTGATGACATGTGAGCCCCAGACAGCCTCCTCAGACAGCCTGTCAGACCCAGAAGGTTCTCCTACCTGGGAGCCCGCCACCTGCGGAGACAGTGGCAGGGGGCAGGCTCAGCTTGGTGTGGGACATTTGGGCTCTGTGCCTGGCCAGAGCTCAGTTGGTTCAGACTGCCTCTACAAAGCGTTCTGGCCACAGCACGCCACACCGTTCACCCCAGCCAGCAGCGTGTGCACAGTTTAGTGGCTGCTGGTGAGCAGGGCCCCGCGATGGCGCCGTCCGAGCGCAGCAGGTCCAGCAGGGAAGCCGGTGCAGGTCCGGGAGCCTTCTTGTGGCCTTGTCCTGTATGTTTGGCAGAGGGATTTTCTCAGAGTCGCATTTGGCGAAGCAGGTGCAAAGGGTACCTTGACGCGACCGCGAGCAAAGTCCTGAACTCTGGGTCAGCTGTGGCATCACTGTTTCCCCCACTGTCTGCACTTCACCCTGAGCCCCACACTTGAGAACAACTATCCTTTGGCTCCCTCTGTAGTGTTACTGTTCTTAGTGGGTGAGTTTGCAGACAGGATCAGCGTCATGGGGATTCATTTAATCACAGGTAAAAATAGCAACAGCCAGAGTTGGTCTGGAAGGGAAATATCTTGGGTTTTGTTTTTGTTTTTAATGTGCTTCCCTGGAAAGTCCAGCCCAGGAGGGACAGCAGATGGGTTGCTGAGGTTGATTTTTCTGTAAAGCACCTGAGAGCCAGCGAGGGTACGGGTGGCCTTTCTGCCATGTGGTCTGAGGGCCCAGGCACGCCAATCTCTGTTCCCAGGTCTGCCGAGCCAGAAGCCGAAGGAGCAGCAGCGGAGCGTGCTCCGCCCGGCGGTGCTCCAGGCCCCTCAGCCGAGGGCACTCTCACAGCCCGGTGAGTAAGCCGGGCCTGGCGCCTGGGATCGCACGGCCCGGGAGCATCTCCCTGGGACGGTTGGGTCTCCACATGGTGGCTTTGGCCCTCTCTGCCAAACACTCTGGGGGAGAAGGAGAGCGCTGGGGAAACGATCCTCAAATCCCTGACGAGCCAGGGGGACAGGCGTTTCCCGTCTCCCTGCAGCGCTGAGGCTGCAGCTGCTGGGGGGACGTGCTTTGTGCGCGCGCTGGCATCATGAAGGCTGGCCCCCCCGGAGCAGGGCGGGTTTGTCCCTACGTGTTTGCAGGCAAAACTGAGCTCTGTGTGTCTAAGAGCCTGGAAGAGTGATTTGATCAGA
Source organism: Camelus bactrianus (assembly GCF_048773025.1). Lineage (NCBI taxonomy): Eukaryota > Metazoa > Chordata > Mammalia > Artiodactyla > Camelidae > Camelus > Camelus bactrianus. The sequence continues at coordinate 27,998,348 of NC_133560.1, forward strand.
TGTGCTTTGCCATCTTACTTGGCAGCCTTAGACACACCCCCTGCACCGCCCGTCTCTTACATTTGCACAGGGAGTGGTTTCAGTTCTTCCTTGTTTCCTCGCTGTTGACAAGCTGTTCTTTCTCTTAATCTTCCCCTGCTATTCAAAACCTTGATCGGAAGCGGTGTGGCATCCCACCTGGGAGAAACTGAACATTTCTGGAGCATTTAATTACCTGGGAGATTTTTTGGTCCAACGCTTAAACAGTCAAAGCCAGATTTAAAGTTGTGCGTGTTGTATAATCTCAACTGTTTAAAAAAAGGGAAAGTGCATAAAATAAAGACTGTCAGTAAACCTGGTTTTATAAAACCCGTAATTGTTCCCAAAATATATTTTCTTCTTTTTTTTTTTTTTCCTTTAATGCTATTGTTTGTGAATACACTGAAAATTCACATGGTTCTTTGTGGAATAAGCATTAAGGTATTCTCACTTTTCTGAGGTTTCAGTTTTAGTTTGGGTTTTTTTTTTTTTTAACCTAAGAATTTGTGACTTTCAGTAGTGATACCAGATCCTTTCCTTAAAAAAGGAGACTTTACACTACGGGCCCAGGGTTCGGAGGGAGCACTGAGGGGGTACTGCACTAGCCCCTGAGACCCCGCTGTCCTTCTGCCCGCAGTCCCGAGCAGCGGCACCAATGGGGTCAGCGTCCCAGCAGACTGCCCGGGAGCCACAGCATCCGCCTCGCCAGACAACCCTGCCCGGAGAAGTCCCTCTGACGAGGCACCAGCGCTTGAGGTCCGTCCGCGACGGGGCGGGGAGGGCTTCGCCGAGCACGTGGACTGCTGGCTGCCCGGAGCAGTGCCCGAGCCGGCCTGTGCTGAGGCGTCTGGATTTGCTCAGAGGTGTCCCTGTGTCCCTGCAGCTGACTGGCCAAGTAGCCAGACTGCCAGGAACTCCATGGCTCTGAGAGAAAGGGGCCATGAGAAGGGCTCTGCACGGAGGGCCGGATTGCCCAGGGCTCGAGTCGCTCCCACCCAGGCAGGGCCTCGGCCTGCTCTCCCTGGAGGGGCGTCTCCCCTCCCTCTTCTGCAGCCGAGCGGCTCAGGGATTTGCATACGTGTGCTACTTCTAGTAGAGGGACTGTGCCTGGGGAGTCAGCTCAGAAATTGCTTGTTTTAAAAAAAAAAAAAAAAGTCCTTCGGGGCCCTGGGATTATATAGGCCAGAAGCATATGTTTTCTTGTAGCGTTGCATAGCAGCTGGAAAATAAGGGGCATTTAACGAAGAGCCTGCGTTTGCAGTCAGCAGAGACAGACTTGAAACCCGAGTAGCAGTCCCGCAGCAGGGCCTCCATACGCAGAGCCAGGTTGCACCTGTGTTTATTCCCGCCCCACCCCTCTCAGCAGATAAGCTGCTGCCTGAGGTCCCGTGCCCCCCACACCCCCACTTAGATATTCAGGCCCAGATGGTGAAATCGATGGTCTACAGTCCAGTTTTCAAATGTCCCTGAGCCCCCACCCTCAAACCACAGTTACTGGAATTGGATAAAGAGTCATTTCCTCAACATCCTGCTTCTCGGAAAGCGGTGGCTGGGGGTCTCCAGGGCAGGAAGTCAGCCGTGCAGCTCTGAGCTGGAGGGAGACCACCTGCCCTGACCTCCACCTGGGTCCCCGGTGACAAGCGTCCCGGCCACCGAGCGCTCTCCCCTCCCTGGAGAGGGCTGGCCCAGCCGGTCCCAGGGGTCCTGCTGGTCCCTCTGCCCAGGGCGCGTGCGGTGGAGACGCGCTGGGCAGATGCAGTCATGCGAGGTGGCTCGTCTTGCTTGTCAGGCTGCTCTGTCCCGTCTTCTCAGCTGTCGTGCTTGCTTGTTCTCACCAGGAGAAGGAGCCCCAGAAGAACGCATCTAACAGTACTTCTGAGGAGGAGGACTGTGGGAAGAGAGAGCAGGCCGCACTGCAGGCGTTTGTGTTTGGGCAGAACCTGCGGGACAGAGTTAAGGTACATAACCAGGGGCTGGTCAAGCTGTTGACCTAGTGAATTGATCTTTTCTCGCCTCCCCAGGATTTTGGGGGTGGGGGGCACCGTTTCTGGGGTGGTCCTATGACTCAGCAGCCAGCAGCTGCTTGCTTTTCATCCCTTCCATGCCCTGGCCGGCTCCTGGCACACAGCCCAGCCACCTGCCCCACCCTGCCCCACACCTGGGGCTCGGCAGTGGCTCCTGGTGGCAGGCTTCCTCATTCTCCCAGGAGTCAGGCCGGGGGGGGGGGGTGCAACTTGGCCCTGAGAACTGATGTTTTTGTAGCAAAAGATCCCATGCTTTCGACATCACCGGAGAGATTTTTATTTCCTTACTGAAGGATTTCTGTGTCTTAGCACTAGCAAGGTGTAGACTGGATCCTTAGTTGCTGGAGGCCTGTCCTGAGCACTGTAGGGTGTTGAGCAGCACCCACCCCCCCCACCTCCCCCCGATGCCAGGAGCACAGCTCTCCCTGTCCCCAGTTGTGACAACTGTAAACGTCCCCGAATGGTGCCAAATGTTCCCCGTGGGACTAAATCACCCCCAGCTGAGAGCCATCACCTTCTCTTTTTCAAGTAGGGCAGGTGGAAAAGATACTGTTTTCTCTCCCACAGGAGGCGTCAGGATCTGTCACCTCCTGGCTGCCCCCAGGTGTGTTGGTCTAGTCTGGATTTGAGTCGGGGGCGGGGAGCATCTGGCAGTGGCAGGGACCTGGGTTCTGGACCCCACGCCCTGACCCTCTGGGAAGACCTTTCCCAGCCATGGGGCCGGAAGGTCTTTCTGTGCTATTTCCAGTAGCTCATCTGGCAAGAAGCTCCTCTGGAAACTTGAGGGGCAGTGTAGTGGTGGTGTCTGGGGACATTCGTGTTTGTCACAACAGGGGGGGTAGGTGCCACTGATATGGAGGAGGCCAGAGATGCTGAGCAACATCCCACGGTGCCCAGGATGGCCCCTCAGGGAACGATCCAGGCCTGGGGACAGTGACACAGAGGGTGAGAACACCTGAAACAAGGAAACAAAAGCCTTCCCTGTGCAGAGAAAGCATCCAGCCATGCCGCATGCTTCATCCTTTGGTGCTCACTGTCCGACAGAAGCACAGATTCCCTGAGAGGCAGAAAACAGGCGTTGATACTGCACAGCTTTAGCAAAATGATGAGTCCTTTGAGGGCTGCTCCCTCCCGGGAGGAGGAAGCAGGAGGTGGGGGCCTGGCCTGGGCCATCAGGCTGAGTCTTCCTCGCTGCCTTGAGATTGGGGCGGGGGCCATGTCTCATAGGGTCTGGAGACGATCGCATCCCAGCTTCTCCATGGAGGGCAGCTTGCGGCCATGGTTTCTTAACCCCTCTGAGCCTCTTCTGCCTAAGAACAAGGGTCTGATCCCCCCCTCAGCGTTCCCCAGAGAATCACATCAGCTAGCACATGACAGAGCTGGCTCAGCAGCATGAAGGACGCCCTCAGGAAACCCTGCTCCTAGTGCGTTTGTAATAAATCCCTTAGAATATGAGATTCGTGAGCCACCTGTGATCTCGCGGTACAGGAGCATTGATGAAAATGCCAACCAGATGCCAGCCTGAGTGTGTTTTTTTTTTAGATAAGATGGAAAACGCTCCCTAGTGCCTTGTGGACTCCCGCACCCCAGGGTACGCACGTGGACAGAGCCCTGCGGTGCAGCATAAGGGTTGTGCAGACAGGCTGAGTGCTAGAGCTCCAGGACCTGCCGTCCTCCGAGCACTGAGCATTTCCTCTCTGCTTCACAGTTAATAAACGAGAACACTGAAGTAGCGGACATGGAGAACACTGGACACCCCAGTTCAGAAACACCAGCCGCGACCAACTACTTCCTTCAGTATATCAGCTCCAGGTGTGCGCCTCGGGCCTGGTGCCAGCCTTGCGTGGGGAGAGCCTTGGCCTCAGAGGGGTCCATAGCCACCCACTGTCCCCTTCTCAGGGCCCAGGGAGGAGGCAGCCCCTGGCCAGGAGCCATCCTGGGCCTTCCTCAGAGAAGAAGCCCAGTCCCCCTCCAGCCCCTCCGCCTCCCCTCTGGGTGCAGATGCTAAGGGGCCGGGATGGGGGGCTTCAGGCACCTGGGGCCACACCCCAGTTCCGTGGGGTTGTCCAGTCTAGCCCTCAGAGTGACCCCTGTCACCCAGACCTCGTGCCCAGAATGCGACCCAGCGGGCTGGTGGCAGCTCAGCAGCCTGTTGTCACCCACAAAGAGCAGTAGGACATGGGCTTCAGCTCCAGGAGGCCTGGCATGAGCAGTGACCTTGCTGCTTGGCTGCCTGGACCCGTCTGCAGAGTGCATCAGATATTTTAAGGTGCATGTTTTGCACTTCAGCATTTCCCAAATTGGGAAGCACGTGCAGCCTGTGATACCTTAAACTGGATGAAGTGTGACAGCCCCAGCAGCCACCGCTGGCCTAGCGCTCACCCAGGCTGTCCTATGTGGTCCCCCCCACAGCCTGGTGGGAGGTGTCGCCTCCTTGGTGTGGGCCAGGGGAGGGGGCCAGAGAGCAGCAGAGACTCACCGCCCCAGCCCACTGCCCAGCGGGTTTCCCTCCTGGACATGGATGGAACACCCCGCACTCGGCCTCTAAGGTGGTGCCCCCTACCTGCAGGCTGAGGGTGAGGGGAAGGCGGGTGTCCGGTGTGTTGGGCGGTGGAAGCTGAGGGTCTGTGTTTGCTGCGCGGTGCAGCCTGGCAGGGGAGGTGTTGGGGCAGGCACCTGTCCCTGGCAAGCCAGGCCCATCCTGCAAGGCCACGTGGGGCCTCGACTGTGCTCTCCACACCAGGTGTCTGGGTCTCACTTACTCAGACCGTGCGCCCATGGCACGTGCAGGCGGCACACCTGCCTGGCGCTGTCCTGTGTGACACCACACACTCATAGCACATCTTCTCTTCAGTTTAGAGAACTCAGCCAACAGCGCCGACGCTGCCAGCAGCAAGTTCGTGTTTGGCCAGAACATGAGCGAGCGTGTGCTGGTGAGTGCCCCACTGGGGACTGGTGTTCCTCGGGGCCGGGAGGCTTTCAGAGCCTCCCCTGGGTCTAGGGCACGTGTAGGGTGTGGCTGCTGCATCGGCTCCTGTGAAAGTAGAACCCTTTGTCTTGCAAGTAAAGTAAGAGAAAGAAGACCCAGCACAGAAGCAGCTCAAACCAGGGCAGCATTGTGGGCACTGGCAGCCCAGGGAGGCCCTCCAGGAGCCAGGGTCACGCTTCCTCTTGGCTAAGAGCGGTGGTGGGGACAGCCATCAGGCCGAAGTCCTTAGCCATGTGCTACTGGGACCACCCTGAGCCACCTCTGGAATCAAGGGGGGCAGCCCCACCCCAACCACAAGGCTGCAGCCAGAATGGGGGCTGGGGGTCTTGGAGGGACCCCTGCAGTGTCCCCTGCACTCCTGACACACCACAGCCAAGGTACGTGGGTGACCTCGGGCCGTCTCCTGGTCCCAGGGGACCCAGCCAGCCCAGGGCAGGCTTCTAGGGTTGCTGACCCGCTCCCTTATTTGTGTTCCTTTTCTTCCCCAATCATACATGGCCCCGCTGGGTCCATGGTAAGTGTGGCTAAGGTGCTGTTTGGGGCCCACCTAATTCTTGCCATCTTGGTCTCCGTGTGTTGCACTCAGGAGCCCCCTACTTCTCTCAAGGGTCAGCACTGTCCTTTTTCAATTTCGATGAAGTAGTCAAAGACCTGCCTCACAGGCCAAGATTACTGGGCAGCCTGAGGTCAGCTGGTGGCACACACCTCCCAGTGATGCCACAGAGGCCCCACGTGGGGCCCCAGGGGCAGCGCATGTATGGCATACAGGGCGATCTGTGAGGACTGAGAGCTGCTTGTTCTGTGAAGGTGTTGAGCAGGGGCCATCTTACGACACTTGAGGAGCGTTGAGTGAGCGTGGAGCTAGGGCTGGGCAGGCCCCAGAAGCTAGGAAGGAGAAGCTGTTGTCAGCAGAGAGAAGTCCTTCACCCAGGCAGGGCCATGCCAGGAGGGGCTTCCTGTTCCGCAGCCACCCGCCCACCGGCACCACCCACACACGCCCTCCTCCCATGTGCCTCCCCTCCCCACAGAGCCCGCCCAAACTAAATGAGGTCAGTTCAGATGCCAACAGAGAAAACACAGCTGCCGAGTCTGGGTCCGAGTCCTCATCCCAGGAGGCCACCCCCGAGAAAGGTATGCCTGCGTCCTCTGGCTTCCGGGAGAGGCACAGAGTGACGGGAGGGGCACAGAGTGATGAGGCTGTCCATGCCCACCCTGCGCTGGAGGGATGGAGGGATGGAGGGACAGGACCACCTGGCCGCAGCGGCAGCAACCACACGTGAACCAGACATCCTCCAGCCATGCTGGTTTTCCAGGAGTGGGGAGGGGACTCATTCATCTTAGACCAGTGAGGCCCATGCTGCTGCCCGGGGACCCGGGGTAGGGTTGAGGTGGTTGTCACCCTGTTCCTCACACCCTGAGGCAGTGGAGGGGAGCTTCTCTCACAGCCCTCTCAGAAGTCTTTCTGACTTCTGTCCTGTCCCAAGTGGGAAATGGGAAATCTGGAGACACGCTGGCCACTCCCAGGTGGTCTCCCTGCAGGTTCCGAGGCAGGGTTACATGGCATGTCCGAGGTCCACTCCGACCCAGGCGTGGTGGCCGGGGGTCACTGGCACCCTTGAGGCCGGACCCACCCCTTTTGGTGTCCTCTGAGGTGCATCCTCCCCCCCACCAAATAAATAGTCAATGTCGTTTAGCTAATAACATTGCAGAGTCCCTGGCCGAGTCGGCTGCGGCCTACACCAAGGCGACGGCGCGGAAGTGTTTGTTGGAGAAGGTGGAAGTCATCACCGGGGAGGAGGCGGAGAGCAACGTGCTGCAGGTGAGGCAGATCAGGGGGCGTCTCAGCCACCTCCCCACAGTTCTGCTGAGAGCTTAGCAGGTGCTTCCCTGCTTCTTGTGTCTCCTTGTATTGGAGCAAAAGGCGCTCTTCGAGACATTCTCAATAGTTCAGGGAATTACGGGCTGTGGTAACGCCTGCTCTCACCACCCAGAACCAGCAGCTGTGCTGCTCTTGTCACAGCGAGGGTGGGTACTGTGCTCGGTCATGAGGGGGAAGTCACCGTGGCCCAGCCATCCTGCGGGCTTGCCCACCCGCCTTCCTCTCCCGGGGCAGTGCGGCCAGTGTGCCCAGCCTCCTTCTGCTCCTCCTCCTCTCGCACGTGCCTGTGTGTATCTGTACACCACTTGTACACAGCATCAGGGAGCTGTTAACAAGGCGGTTTTAGTGGTATTTCTTTACATCGCTCACGGGCGTTTCTTAATCCATCCACGTTGAGAGATAGTGACTTTTAAAGATCTGCAGACTTTTTCTGTAAAGGGCCGCATATGGTCTCTGTTGCTTTTTTTTTCTCATGTGTAACAGTTTCATCGAGGAAAAGTGCATGCTATGAAATTCACTTTTAAAGCATACAGCTCAGTGGTTTTTAGTATATTCACAAGTTGTACAAACGTCACCACTAAGGTAGAACTTTTTAGTCCCCCAAAAAGAAACCTTGTGCCCGTTAACAGCCACTCCCCAGCCCCCGGCAGCCCCTCACCCACTTTCCATCCCTGTGGATGTCCCCTGTTGTGACACTTCTTATGCGTGGAAGGAATCGTGCGCTACGTGGCCTTTTATCTCTGGCTTCTCTCACTGAGCATCATGTTTTCAAGGTTCATCCACATTGTAACGTGTGTCAGTGTTCCACCCCTTTGCATGGCTGTGGTGATGAACCACGTTTGCTGATCCGTTCACCTGTCAGGGGGCACTGGGTTTGCCTCCACCTTGAGGGTGTTGAGAACAGTGCTGCTGCGGACTTTCACCTGCAAGTGTCCGTGTGGAACATGTTCCATTCCTCTTGGGTAGATATTTACGAGTGGAATTTCTGGACCGTGTGGTAACTCCATTTTAACATTTTGAAGAACTGTTTTCCACAGTGGCTGCACCACTTCACATTCCTGTCAGCGAGGTTGAGGGTTCCGATTTCTCCACGCCCTCCTCAGTCCCTGTTACCGTCTGTTGTCTGGTTATAGCCATCTAGTGGGTATGATGTGGTATCTCTTTGTGGTTTTGATTTGCATTTCCTTCAGGATTCTTGCTTTTTTTTTTAATTCTTCTCTAAAGATGTAAAATCCATTCTAGCTTGAGAGCAGGATGAAAACTGGCCAAGGGCCAGGTGTGTCCCCCAGACCATAGCTTGTTGACCCTGGTAGTTTGTGCAGGTTCCCAGGGTCCATCTGCCCAGCCAGGACCCCTGCTCACCCAGAGGCTCGCCTTGTGTTCCAGATCCAGTGTAAGCTGTTTGTCTTTGACAAGACCTCGCAGTCGTGGGTGGAGCGAGGCCGGGGGCTGCTCAGGCTCAACGACATGGCCTCAACCGAGGACGGCACGTTACAGTCCCGACTGGGTGAGCTGCGGCCGGCTCCCGCGGGGGGCCCAGGGCACTGCGGGCCCCTGTGATTCTCCTCCTGCCCAGTGTGCAAGTGGATAAAAGGGTTTCATGGCTTTTTAACTTAGTCTTTGATAATAAATGTGCCAGTTGTTTTGCGGTAGAAAGGAAAAGGAGGAAGTCAGATATCCACTAAAATCCCTGAATCTCTAAGAATTTTCTGGCAGTCCCTTCTTGTCTTGTGGATCTTTTTTAAGAAAGTGGGGGTGAATTTTTCTCTTGCCCTTTCACTTGCTATTTTGTGAGTATATTCCTTTGTCGTTCAATTTTCCTTAAAACGTGGCTGTTTTTGAAAAACTTCTCCATTAATACTCTGTTGACAGTGAATGTACTTAACCATTCCCCTATTGATGGACATTTGGATCATTCCTAATTTTTTGGTCTTGTGAACAGTGGTCCTGGGGCCTCCTATATGTGAACCGTATACCCAGAACTGTGTTTGTTACGGGGGTGCATGTGTCGGGGAGGGTGTTTATATACACACACATTTTAAGAAAATCAAGTGTAGATGTGTGAGATGTATGTGTGTGTTTCTGGTTTTTTTTGGTTTTTTACCCTCCCAAGTTAAAGTTGCCCTCTGGCCTTTACAGAGCAGTTCCTGGCCCAGGCCTAGTTCCCACTGCATCCTTTCAGTAATGTTTTTATGCACTTGGGCTCAGAATCATCCCAAGATTGGAACAGAAATGACAATGGCCCTTCTATTTGGGCTCCGTTCCTTTTCCCCCTGTAGACGTCCCTCGATTTCTTTTTCACTTTTCCTTGCGAGACTGTTGATGCCCACGTGGACGGAGAGCAGTGTCTTGAGCCCCAGCTCTCGGCTCCCCTCCTCAGTCATCAGCCAGTGACCAGCCTTGCTGTGGCTGCGCCCCTTCCCTGGTTGAGACCATCCCAGCCGCGCTTTCCTTTCCCCCCACACAGCCTTCCCTCCAAGCCCCACCCCAGGGGGCAGACTGGGCTTGGGGGCCAGGCTCAGAGGGCTCGGGGGTGAGTGGGAGGAGATCCGGTTGGTTGGAGCCCCGGCTTTGGGTGACAATTGCTAACCCTCTCCAGGTTTGTTCCAGTGGGGAGAGCTGGGCTGGCAGGAAGTCGTGGGGTCACTTGTGTCCATGCGGTTGGCAGGGGTTAGGGCACGGGCAGGGTGACATTGGCCTTGGGCCTGCTGTGGGTAGAACTTGGGGTCTCCCATGCATTTCCAGAGAGGAAAGGTCTGCCCCTGTTTTTCTCCACCATGTACTGCTCTCAGTCTGTCTGCTCCCTCCTGATGGGAGCTCTGAGCAGCAGCTGGCCTCGACCTTTCTCCTGAAAAAAACAACATAGGGCAGAGACTGGGCATTGGCCTGCAGGTGGGGGACAGTCAGAGGGCGTCAGCCTCATGCCGTGCCACCCGTGTGCAGCCCACGCTGTCCCACCTCCATGCAGCGCACCTCCTGCTGCCTCCTGCTCTCCGCCTCCCCAGGGAAGCTGCCCCGACCTGCTGCATGCACTGGGCGTGGCCTCTGGTTCTGGGCCAGGGAGCGGGTGGTGCCAAGGCTGTTGTTCAGCAGACAGGTGGGAGGCTTTCACGGACCTTGGGAGAATCGTGGTAGTTCGCCCTGGGGTGCTGGCTTCCCTTCCAGACCCTGTGTGTCCTCATAGCTGGCTGTGGGCAGTGGTTGGGGGACCAGGGCTGAGCAGCCTTGTCGGTTGCAGTGATGCGGACCCAGGGCAGCCTGCGGCTGATCCTCAACACCAAGCTGTGGGCCCAGATGCAGATAGACAAGGCCAGTGAGAAGAGCATCCGCATCACAGCCATGGACACCGAGGACCAGGGCGTGAAGGTCTTCCTGATCTCGGTGAGCAGCCCCGGCTCAGGCTGCACTGCTGCCAGCCTCTCATGGAAGGGAGCTGCCCAAACAGCCCCCCAGACAAGGGTGGTGCCCCCCTGAACCCCTTCAGAAGGGAGGCTCCACCAGGCAGGACTGAGGGGTGGGTGGCCCTCTGCAGGGGAGCTCCATGGCACAGCACCCTGCAGCCTGCGCTGTGGTGTGGCCAGGGAGAGGAGGGAGCATCTAGGCAGGCCAGTCCCCAAAACAAGTGGGTCGGGCTGGCTCACTGAGGGCTGGCGCAGCCGCAGGCTCTGTGAACCCCTTAGGAAGACAGGCTCAGGGGCTGAGGGAGCTTCGGTTGGTGGTCCCCAGGTTTGGCGAGGAGAGGTCAGGCTGCTTCCCAGTCCCAGCCTGGGGGTTGTGGCGTCCCAGTATGGTGGGGGCGGCGGCCACACTGACCACATCGACCAGAAGGGGGTCTCCCCACGCGGCCTCGTAACCTGGCACTTGCCTCCGCCTCCCCCAGGCCAGCTCCAAGGACACAGGCCAGCTGTACGCGGCCCTGCACCACCGCATCCTGGCCCTGCGCAGCCGTGTGGAGCAGGAGCAGGAGGCCAAGACACCCGCCCCAGAGCCAGGAGCAGCCCCGTCCAACGAGGATGACAGTGACGACGACGACGTCCTGGCCCCATCGGGGGCCACCGGAGGCGGTGAGCCGGGCTGTCCCAGGACTGACCTCTGGGCGTGGGGGGCCTGGCCCCAGGGAATGGGGCTTTGTCCAGGGTGGGGACCTGATGGTGAGGCCACTGCTTCCCACAGGCACTGGCGACGAAGGGGACGGGCAGACAGCCGGGAGCACATAGCGCCGGGAGCCGGCTGCCCGCGAGCCTGCTGCTTTGTCCGTCTGTCCGCCTGCCCACCCGCCCCTCCCGCCGGCAGCGTCGAGGTGCGGGGCTCGGGAACCACACTCCCCGCTGGGTTGGCCACAGTCTGGATCCGCACGTCCCGTTCAGAAGCAGACTCGGGAACTGCCTGAATGTGGTTTGGGACACGAGACCTCATCATATTGATGAGCAAAGCGAAAAAGAACATTTCTTCCCTTCCCCTTTGAATTGAAATGGCACATTAAGACTTGTCACGGCTTCTCACTGGGACTGGGACACCGTGTTCTTCACCCCACCTCCCCATGCCGCCGGCCTCTCCCCGCCGCCGCCTGCCCAGGCCACCGGGTCTGTCCACACGAGTGTAAACACTGGGCCTGCTGGACGTCCTGCTAACTACTACCTTGACCTCCCATCTCCCGCGTTCTGACTGGGGGTTGTACTTGTAGCTCCTTTCCTCCCCTCCCCAGGCTATATATCCGGCTTCCTAGATTAAGGCGGTTCCGCGTTGTGAGCAGCACAGCTCCGCCGTGGGCTGCATCCTCACCCTGCGGCCCCGGCCCTGCGCTGGGGGTGCTCAGAGGGCTGCTCGAGGAGCCAGCCCCCACTTGTTCCCCACCAGGGTTCCTCCAGGCGACGTGGTGGGGTGTTGAGGGGTTGGGCCCCAGGCCTGGAGAGAGCCTATCGAGAAAAGGGTCACTAGCCCCGTCCTCCTGTCCGCCCTGCCCCACATGGGTCACCCATCGTCGGGCACCCAGGTGCAAGCCTGCTTCCTGCTGTTGGCTACTCCTTCCTTCACAGCCTTGGCCATCTCTGCCCCTCAAGACCATGCAGGGCTGGGGGCCTCTGTGACAGGCAGAGGGGGACCCTAGCAGGGCCTTTGAGGAGGGGACGGGGGACTGGTTCCAGACCACAGGCAGAACCCATGCTCACAGCACACACAGGAGCAGGTGCCCTCTGCCCATCCCTACCCAGAGCGTGGCTGAGAGCCAGCCGGGCACCACCCTCCTGGAGAGGCCTGCAGAGGTCTCCGTGCACAGGGCTCTGAGGGTTTGCAGAGGAAGCTGCCCGGCCTCACCCTCAGAGGGTCAGGAAAAGGCCGTCTCCACAGCTGTGCCGCCAACACCCCGGGTTGGCCCCGGTCAGCCCGAGCCCGAGCCCGAGCCAGGGGTAGACACCAAAGGGCCTCCCAGCAGATCCGGTCACACGTCTCTGCTTTAAGCCTTAGCCAACTAGTGACAAGTAAAACCAGATAACGCCCATGTGTTTTGGAACATTTATGTAAGATTGTCATATGAAATGTATTTGGGAACTACATTAAAACTTTTAACTAAAACGCTGGCCTCCTGTGTGCCCCAGGGGCCTCAGGAAGCCGGATGACCTGGCCCAGAACGGCCTCCGCTCCTCCGGGCGCAGTTCCTCCAGCAGCTTGGCCTGCCTGTGGGCTGCGGCCTTTGCCCCACGCTCCACACCCGGGCAGGTGACCGAGCTCAGCTGCCTTCCAAGAGTGGCCACCTCCGTGCAGAGCCTCGCTTCACAGAAGAGCCGTTTGCTTCCCCACCCAGGTGCTGCCTGGCTTCCCGGGGAACCATGGGGGTGGGGCAGGGAGGGGATGCTGGCAGGGTTCACTGAGCAGGGCATCTGGGGTGCGGGGCACCTGTGGCACCTGGTGAGGCCTGGGGTCAGCACAGCGTGGGCAGCGAGGGCCTTCCTCCCTGGGGTCCTGAGCCAGTGACCCATCATTGGGACATTTGTCCCATTAACACCTGGTGGCCAAGCAGCCCTCGGAGACCTAGTCCAGCCAGTTCTGCGGCCTCCCACACTCCCCTCCATCCCCCAGCCGGGGGCTGCTCAGCTCAAACCCCAGGTGAGAGGGTCCCTGGCTCAGGGGTTTTGGTGGGGGGGGTCCTATGCTATGGTGGGGTGAGCTGAGGGGGTGCATGTTGCTCACAGCCGCCAGGCACTGGTCATCATGGCCACGAACTCCTCATCCGTATCCACAGAGGCACTCACGCCGCTGTAGTAGTCCTGGAACTCGGCCAGCGTGACCTGGGGGCAGACAGGCCGTAAGAGGGGACCTGTGGTTTGGGCGGGGGCGGTCCTCCGGGCACCCACCTGCCCATCCTTCTCAGAGGAGTCGAAGTTGTCCAAGAAGCGGCGGAGCACCTCTTCCTCCGTCCACTGCCCACTCCGCACCTTGGGGTGAGCGCGGCCGCCGTACACCCCCCTCAGGTCATCCACCATCACCACGCCATCCCCGCTGCGGTCCAGCTTGGCAAATGCAGCTGTGATGACCGCCTCCCGGGCCTGGGACATGGGGGGCTGGGAAGGGGGGAGTGGTGACCGGGGGTGCAGAGCTCGGGCGGCTGCCAGAGGCTCAGCGCTGCCACAGATAAGCCCACGAGAGCTCGGCACCCCGGGCGGCAGGGTGAAGGGACTTGGCTGTGATCACGCAGCCCAGCCTCACCCGCAGCGCCCGCAGGAACTCCTCCAGGTCCAGCGTCCCGCTGCCATCGCGGTCCCAGCGCCTGCACACACCCTCCGCCTCCGCCGTGTCCAGCGCCAGCCCCAGCTCAGCCAGGCCCCGCTGGAGCTCCCCCGCATCCAGGGATCGGCTCCCATCCCGGTCCAGGCGGCGGAAAAACCTGGGGGGCGGGGGCGCAGTTAGAAAGCAGTCTGTGGGCCTGGGGGGTCAGGAAGGTGTGAGGGGACAGCTCACTTGGCCAAACCCTGGATGCCCGAGGCCCCTCGGGACAGACACTGTGCCCGGAGTTTCTCCATAGTGGCGTCCACAGCATCCATGATCTCTGGGCAGCTGAGTGGGAGAGATCCGGGGGCCTTCTGCTCAGCCAGCCAGGCTATGGGCCGGTGCTGCCAGCCCACCCTGGCCAGCTGCCCCTGCTCACTCACCTGGCCTTTGTCCTGGAGTCCTCCGGATGGCCTCTCTGCCCAACACTGGCACCCAGCAGGACTGTTGCTAAGGGACAGTGCCCTGGAGACTGGGAGGGGCCCCAGCTGTAACACTCTCTGTGCCAGGGCCTCGTGGCCCTAGGCACAGCCCTCTCGCTGGTTTATGGCAGGCCAAGAGGGACAGGGCACTGCTCTTGCTGCTACCTCTGCCCACCCACTGTCCTGCTCACTCACCCCCAGCCCTGCAGTGCCCAGGCCTGGGATAGAGCCAGACCCGGACTAGGAGGGGGGAGGAGGGGGGAGCGGGGGAGGACAGTCATGTCCTAGCCACAGGGAGGAGGGCTGGGCCACAGCCCTGTAGGAACCACTGTCCTGGATGGAGAGAGGCAAGGCCCAATTCCTGTGTGACCTGGGGCAGGTCCCCTCCCCTCTCTGGGCTTCACCAGTTCCCTGCTCTTCACAGGGCAGCAGCCAAAGCTGCTGAGGGATCCGAGTTTAAAGGGCTTGAGGTGGCGCAGGCCCACGTCCAGCAGGAGGTGCTGAGACCAGTGCTGGCTGAGCTGAAACAGCTGGGCCCTCCAGACTCAGCGCTGAGTTGGACAGAGTAATTCCTGGTATTTTTGTCAATATGAGTGTTTTGGTGGTTGGTTTCTAGTTCTCAGAACGTCACTTGGTGGGTGACAAGCAGCAGAGCCAGGGGCTGCGGTCTTGGACAGAGAAGCGGCCCTGACCCCCGACACACATAACCCGAGAGGAACCAAGGCCGCCATCCCAGAGCGCCTGCGATGGGGACTTTGGACATCTTTGCCAACTGAGAGCGCTCCACCAACAGGCAGGATCACAAATGATGTTGGATTTCCCAGGACTTAAAACGTGGGCCCTGTTGGGGGACCCACCACCCAGAGACCCAGAGCTCATCAGAGGCTCTTCAAACTTTGGACTTGGACATGGCACAAAGGCGGTGTCAAAAATTGCTGCTGCAGTCAGAATCCAAGCTGTGGCTCACGTGTGACAGGCACTGTGATTCCAGCCACAGCTGATGCAGCACCATCGTTTTTATGAGAAACTGCAGTGTCTTTCTACTGCAGAAATTCTTGTGGCTTGCTGCAGTCCAAAATTCTTTGGGTAGGCAAAGAAATAGTCCATTGTGTTATTTTTATGAGGATTACAAATGTTAAGATGTAACCACAATAATGATAGCTCTGTTTTGGCATCTCCACATCTTTAAGAGAATCAGAACTTCCACAATAAAAAACTGGAAGTGGCTGGGGCCCTCCCAACCCTGGGGGCCTTTCACTTTACCTCTCCAGGCCTCACTTTCCACAGCTGTAAAATGGGGCAGTGCCTGTGTCCATGGGTGGCTGAGGACACCAGATACACGGTATGCTGGCAAGTAGGGTGCCTTGCACAACCTCCCGGGACTGTAACTCATGTCTTCCCACCCAGCAGGGCCCCAACCTGGACCAGGAACTGCACAGGGACCACCTGCAGCCCCTGCACCAGGAAGAAAGGAACAACCAAGGCCAGGAAATCATTTGGTTTATTCTTGAGCTCAGACAGGCCCCAGCCTGCCTTCCCCTCGTACAGACTGCAACACGCTCCAATCCTTATTCATCCCGAGGAGACATCTGGGCCATTGTTAACCATGCTGAGGGGTCCCTGTTAGACAGCAGGCGGCACCCTCCTCGGGGCCCGGGATCAACGCTGTGCTCTGGGCTCTGAGGGGGCTGTGCCCCACAGCGGTTCCTGGTGGGACAATTCCCTGAGTTCAGGAGACCAGGAGACAGCTGTCCTGGTACCAGGCTGGGCACTTGGGCTGGGCAGAGGGCACAGGGTTCCCTGGTTTGATAAAAGCAAAGTGCCCCAAATGTCTCAGGCCAAGAAGGGCAGAGTAGAGATAAGGAGTTAAAAAATAGATTCTCTAGGGAATGTAAAAAATAAGCCAGTTACTGCTACAAAAGCTGCACTGGCTGGGGTGTGTAGGGGAGGATCTCAGATGTGCTAGGACCCCTGGCTCCCTGCAGGGCCCCTAGACCCATCCTGTTCCCACTGAGGTCCCAGGGTGTGCCAGGTGCTGGTGACAAACAACAAAGTCTCTGTCCTCGTGGAGCTTACAGTCTGATGGTAAGAAGTTAACATAAAGGAAATAAAATGGGGCAGTGGGAGTGGAGTGGGGAAGGATTACTTCAGATAAAGTGATCAGGGGGAAGGCCTCAGAGGTGACATTTGAGCAAAGACCTGAGTAACCAGGAGCCAGTCATGTGACATCTGGGGCCAAGCATTCTTGGAGGAGAGAACAGCCTGTGTAAAGGCCCTGAGGCAGGACGCTATCAGAGAAAGCTTTACAGGATGCCCAAAGTTTGCCTGGGCAGCAAAGCCAGCATCTCAACGTATCCCGTGTGCACACTCTTCCCTGGACTGAGGGAAGGACAGAATTAGGGGAAAAAATACCTAGAATTTAAAGTTTGTCTTCATACAACCTGAAAAATGTCCTGAGGCTTGAGAGTTCCAATTCTGGGCTGGGATGAAGAGCTAGAAAAAGATTTAGGATGGGGAGAGCTTCAGAAGGAACAAAACTCAAGGCAACAGGGGGCGAGGGAGAAAACCTCAAATGGTGTGGAACTTGATGCCATCTGCCTCCACTGGAGAAAGGTCGCAGACAGATGCTTCAGCAGCCAGACATCTGGCCCTAAGAGATAAGGGGGCCAAGAAACTCACACTCTGCCTAAAGAGGGTGCCCTGGACTCTGATCCAGGCAGGCACAGTCCAGTCTGAAGCCAGAAATCCAGATTTTTGCTTAAGTGCTGCCAGTTTTTCAACAAGAGTGATTGATTCAAAGTTTAGGTTTTTAAAAAAAAAAAAAAACTTCTGTCCGGGCTAAACATCCACATTTGGCCCACAGGCCACTCATTTGAAACCTGTGACTTTATAGCAGGCTCTGGTGCCTGGACAGGATTATGGCTCTGTCACCAGGTCCTCTCTGGGATACTGGTGACACCCAAGGATGCCCATGGTAGTGGAAAAAGTCCCCATCACGGCCCTCTTTCTCCATTCTGGAATCTGCTCTGGGACTCACACAGTGGTCCCAAACACCGCAGGCTGGAGGTGGTCCCTGTCCTCTTCCTCCCCAGTACTGTTGGCAAGGGGTGAGCTGGGCCCACCAGGGAGTGGGTGGCCAGGGTCACTGGCTGGCAAAGGCCCCAGGCGCTCGGCCTCAGCCAGGGAAGCCAGCAGCCCAGCCAAGGGTGGCCGGCGGCGGCAGATGTCCTGCAGGAGCTCAGCCCGGGGCTGCAGCTGCCCAATGAGCTTGTCCCTCTGGCGCACAGCTGCCTGCAGGCTCTGGACAGCAGCCTCGGAGGTCAGCAGCTGCTCCTGGAGAGCCGCAATCTCACTGGCAGGAAGGCAAGATGGGGCAGTTAGAACCAGAGGTCCTCTTCCCCCTGCCCCCAACCTCCATCCCTGTCAGGATAAAGCACCCCTCCCCTTGCTGTGGACCTAATGTCTGTGTCCTCGCTTTCCCAGATTCATGTGTTAAATCCCTACCCCTTCGATGTCGTAGTATTTGGAGATGGGGCCTTGAGAGGTAGGTAAAGTTTAGATGATGTCATGAGGGTTTCCTTATAAGAGACACCAGAGAGCCTGCTCTCTCTGTGCCATGTGAGGACACAGAAGATGACCATCTGCAAGCCAGGAAGAGGACCCTTCCCAAGAGCTGAGTCCATCAGCACCTTGATCCTGGACTTCCCAGCCTCCAAAACTGTGAGAAATAATTTGCTGCTGTTTAAGTCCCCAGTCTGCGGTATTCTATAACGACAACCTCAGTCGACTAACACACTCCCTCATCCATCCCTCTAGCTCTTCCTGCAGTTCCCTTTCCCCCCTACATCCTTTCCTGTTGTTCACCTTAGACAGCGCTTCCTCCAGGAAGCCTTCCCCAGGCCCCCTCAGAGTCGTGTGGCCCTCCATCAGAACCCCGATCACCCCAGACTGTAAGTGCCTAGCAATGTGTCTGCCTGAGGGCAGGGCTGCATAGGTCTTACAGATGTGCCCTAATACCGAGCACAGTGCATGGCACATAGTAGGTGCTCAGTGAAGATGTAATGAATCCAACAAGCTCTGAATTACTTCCCACCCAATCCTTAGCGCCTCCTTCCTCCCTAGGTACTTGTCTCATCTCTTTCAACCCTCATCTAGAGGGACTCTTCAAAACTGCTGATATGATCCCATCCTCCCCTCCTCAAGAACCTGCCATGGCTCCAATAGCAGGTGGTTGGTGGGGTCCCTGCATCACTCAGGACCAGCTGATTTTGCCTAGTGATAAAAATGGCCCCTGTTTAAGTTAGATATCCACGTTTGTGTGACAACTCTCAACTTTACATACTGATGACTAATTCAAGTATTGTGTTTGTTTTTTCAATCCCACCAATAGTACAGCTCCACGCGAATGCACACGGTTTCCCCTGCCGGTCCTCCTTTCCAATCTCGGCTCCATCTCTGCCCACCTCCTCCGAGAAGTCAACTTGGCCGGCCCCGAGCCTCACCGGTCCTTGGCGCGGCCCAGCTCGTCCAGGGCGGCACGCAGCTGCTGGTCGTGGCGGGCCAGGCGCTCCGCCTGGGCGCGCACCGTGCGCTCCGCCGCGTCCAGTCGCGCCTCCAGCTCCGCCGCGCGCCGGTGCACTGCCGCCAGGTGTGCGTTCGCCTCGCGGATCTGCAGGGGCGGCGGCGCTGACATGGCCCCAGCCGCAGTCCAGGCCTGGCCACGCCCACGGGAGGCCAGGAACCATCCTCAACCACGCCCCCTGAATCAGGCTCTGCCCCCAGGACTAGGTCGCGCCTTCCTCAAACCCAAACACCCTCACTGGTTCTGGCAACTCGAAACACCGCCCCTGAGCCCGGCCTAATTCCAAGATTGGCCAAGGTCTTGACAAGCCACGCCCCAGATTGGCCTGGTCCTCTGGTGGCGCCCCAGTTCAGGCTCTGGCAACAGGAGTGGTCACTCCTTTGAGACAGGCCCCGCCCTACTCAGAAGCTAACGCGCCCTGTTGGTCAGAGCCCACAAGCCTGACCAAGGCCCCCGGAACCGGCTGCGCTTCTCGCCATTGGCCACATCCACGCCTCTCAGACAATTATACAACTCCGGATTGGTCAAATTCCCCTTCAGATTATGTTTCGGGTCTGGCCACACCCCAAGCGTAGAGCATTCTCCATCCCTCCCAGGGGTTGGACTAGCCACAAACTGGGCACAGACTACGTGCCGCTAAGAATCCTAGCACTGGGATTGGACGCTTTCGCGTCAAGCCCTTGAGCCTGGCCACGCCCCTAAATAGTCACACGCTGTTCAGACTGCCGTTTAAGACGGGCCGTAGGGCGTGACCACGCTTCCCCACAGATTCTGGTGCTGGGAGTGGCCGCATTCCCCATGTCCCGCCCCATAACGACGTCTCGCTCCTATCACTTGGGCGCGCTCTCGTACAATCTCGTGCCTGTGGATTGGCCTAGTATCTCTGATAGTCCCGCCCCTACTTAGGCCCTACCTCTGGGACTCAAACCATTCCTGATCCAAGACTTTCTGAACTGGAACTAGCGACACCTGTCTTTACTGATCCTGTTTGTACTCAGTTTTCCCCTCCAGAAGTCGGCCAGGGGTGCACGCGCTCTTCCTTTGTGCCAGCCGAACCCAGAGCCTGAGCGAAAGCCGTGTCCACATCCGCGGCGCCCAATAAAGTTGCTCGCTTGTTGCCGGCCCGCCCGCTCGGGAGGCTGCGCGCGCCGCCCAGGAAGTCTCGCGAGAGCGAGCGGCATCTGCCCTTGGGCTTTGGGAGCCGGCGGGTCTTGCTGTGCGGGACTTGGGGTGCGCGGTCATGCGTAAGACGATTCTTCACCAGTACTTGGACATCCCCGAAGGCACCGAGTGCCACCGCAAGGCCTACGCCAGCACCAGTATCGGTGGTGCCGCTGGTGAGCGCCGGCCGGGTTCAGAGGGCTGAGGGCGCCAGGAGGTCGCCGGGTCACTGGGGGCTGCACGGGGACGTCCCGGAGGGGCTGCGGATCTTGCAGGGTGGCATATGGTTGTCGTCGGAGTGTCTGGGGCGGCCTTGGGATGCTGGGGGGCTCTTGTGCAAGATAAGCTTTGTAGGGATGACGGACTAACTCAGAAGGCGCAGAGAGATCATGGGGTCCCTGGGAGCTGTCCGAGGGGGTCCCATGGGGCTGAGAATCTCGTGGAGTGATACGTGGTCGTCGTCGGGGTGTCTGGGGAGACCACGGGGAACTCTTGTGAGAGATAGACGTGGGGGGGGGGGTCTGGCTGGTTGGGGGATGGGCACTGGGAGGTCGTCGTCCATGTGACAAGGTGGTCAATGAGGTCATCAAAATCTCTGGGTGCTGGGATGTGGAGCTTATCATTGAAGCACTCACCAGGCTCTGGGGAAGTGGTTGAGTAGGACAAGGCCATTATTGAGGTCACAGGAGCTGGAAGATTCTGAGATTTCCCAA
Source organism: Camelus bactrianus (assembly GCF_048773025.1). Lineage (NCBI taxonomy): Eukaryota > Metazoa > Chordata > Mammalia > Artiodactyla > Camelidae > Camelus > Camelus bactrianus. The sequence continues at coordinate 28,018,898 of NC_133560.1, forward strand.
CTGGGTGACTTGAGATTATTTGGAAGGATTATGGGTTATTTTTGAGGTGTCTGAGGGGAGACATTTGAGAAGGTGTTGGAGTAGGGTGAAGTCTTCTTAGGGTCCAGGAGAGCTGGGTGGTCAGAGACATCTGAAGCTTTTACTGGGGCCACCAGAGGGGTGGTAGGAGTGCTGAGGAAACGATAGGTGAAGTGGGTCAGTAGCTACTATAAGGGTAGCCTTGAAGGGTGTGTGGGGACCCACAGCCCTGGCATTCTCCTGCAGGGGAGACCCCAAGGTCTCGCCTCTTCCAGGCTCCTTTCCAGTCTCAGCCTGAGGCGTAGATATGATGGTTTCAGCCATCTCTGTGTCTCCAGCTCCTGAAGCAGGGCCTGGCAGAAGTTGAGTCTACACTGGGCAGCATTTGCATTCAGGTAGACCTAATCATCCCTGTCATTTTCTGCATCTTTAGTGAGATCCAGGATTACCATCTCTATTTCTCAGAGGCAGAAACAAAATTAGGGAGGTGTATTCACTCCCCCGGGGCCTTTTGGAGCCAGGGCTGCAAATCCAGGCCTGCTAATCTGCTCCTGGGGGTTACTGGGGCAAGAAATGTGCCTCCTGGGTCCATATGAAGGGTCTTAAGGGGCAAGCTGAAGGGGGAGTCCCAGGGGATGGGTTATGTGCAATCTGCTGGAATAACATTTTGTTAGGATGGTCAGGGGCACTTCTCTGGGGGCACTTCAAGAGCCCTGGAGGGCTGGGCAGCGTGTGTGGAGAGGTCACTGTCGGAGTATGTCATTCTGGTGGATTCGTACTGTGGGACGCTGACATTGGGGAGCGCCCCACAGGACTTGATGGGGGGTCCTGGTGGCATCTCAGGGGAGATTAAAGCAGGAGGACATCACCTGAGAGGCGTTTGGGGCCTGCAGGGAGATTTGGAGTAGTGAAGGGTTTAGGGGATGTCGAAACTGAGAAGGACATAAGGCTGGCATTTGTGAGAGGGAGTACACGTGCACACTCACAGATGCACACCCCGTTGAGGGGCCACTAAGGAAGACAGCGCGTCCCAGGAGTGGCGTACTGCCGAGTGAAGGAGGAGTCTCTAGGTGGGGGCTCATTGGAGGGTGTTTGAGCAGATGTGGGTGGGAACCTTGGACAGAGGTGCTGTGTCGGGCAGTCGTGGAGAGACTCAAATTTGGGGGTGGTCACTGGCTTCCGTGAGCCCGGCTGTGCCCCAGGGGTCTTTAAGTGTGTTGCTCACTTTCCCCACCAGCATTTTCTCACCAGCCAGCTCTACTCAACTTACCAGACCTGGTTTAAACGTACTCCTGGATCCTCCCCTCCCTGCCCCTCCTCCCTCCCCTGCCTCCCCTGGTCCTCACCCCAGAGAACTCCCCTGAGATGATGAGCCCAGCACATAGTAACTAGAATGAATGAGTGCCTTTGAATAAATGAATCAGTGAATGTGGGCACACAGTTACTGTTTGTGAATGAATGAACGCACACTGTGTCTGCAGGTCACTTCAGGAAGCCAATGGGGAGCCAGGAGCAAGTGGAGAGGCTGGGGGGATTCTTCTCAGGGGGTGATGGGGGCCTGTTTGAGACCCTCATTTGAGGGAGGCTGTGGCGTCAGAGGTGTCAGGTGGGCTCCTGGAGCAGAGGTGGGCATCACTTACTGAATGGTTGCTGGAGGAGAGCTGGGGGTTGGGGGGGACAGTCCTGGACCCAGAGATAATCCGGGGCTTCCAGGTCATCCACTCCCAGTTAGAGGACTTGTGAGGGGATGTGGGATGGTGGCGGCCCTCTCTCTGTCCAGCGTGGCCTGCGAACCGAGCGTCCCTTGGCCAGGACAGCAGGCGTGTGTGGGCAAGGTGGATGAGGTTCCCCCAGGGCTTGCTGCGTGACTGGGCTCAGGGACCACTGCTGAGTCTTGTCAGTGGCTCCCTCGTTCCTGGCCCAGCTCTGGAGATCACGCCTCACCAGGTCCAGGCGGGACAGGAAGCCCCTTCTACTTAAGTCTCTTTACAAGCTGGGTGGGGGCACGTGTGAGAGATTGAGGATGGGAGCTTGCTGGGCGCGGGAGGCAGGGAGCCCCAGAGCAGACTCCAGCCCACTACGCTCTTCCCAGCCTTCAGCCCCTCTGAGGGTGAGCAGGGACCCTAGGGCTCATCGTGGGATTGGGAGAAATGAGGTCTGCGGGGTTCCCAGATGGGCACCTTGCCCATGGGAGCCGTCCGTGTATGTGGCTCCTTCCCCCTCATCCCTGGGCCTCAGTTTCCCCATCTGTGAAGTGGTGAGGGCTATCTTGGCCGTCCTCAGGGTTGCTCTGAAGATGAACCCCAGCCAAGGCTGGGGGGACACTGCTCAGCTGGGAAGGTCATCTGGGGGCCTGCAGGCAATAGAAGATAGAGTCTTGGGGACTGGGTGGGCCCTGCGTCCCTGGGCACCACTGAAGGGTAGCACTTGGCCTTTGGATCAGACCCACCTGGCTTCCAGGCTGCTCTGCCGGTGACGTTGGGCAAGTCGCTCTGCATGTCTGAGGGCCCCTCCCCTCCCGCCAAGTGATAGATAAGAGGAGACTGAGCCCCCTGGGCCCTGAGGGGGTGGATGGGGTGGTGGGAGCCCTAGCCGCCTGGCAGATGGCAGTTCTGTTTTGTCTGGGATGGGCTAGTCCCAGGGTCTCTGCTGGCAACTGGGCCACACTGGGGGTCTGTAAGGAGGGGAGTGGTTGTCTGCCCTGAGCAGAGTCAGCTGGCGGATGGAGAGCCCTGTGTTGGACTGTCCTGGTGGCAAAGAACCAGCCAAGTGGGTTTGGTCTACCTGTCCACCAAGGAGGGTCTCGTTGGGGAAGCCGCCCGAGGGTGCCCCAGCCTCTCCCCAAACCCACACACTGGCCCAGGTCAGCGTTCACTCAGGATGCCCCTGGGCAGAACATTGGTCCTTGCCACCCGCCCGGCACTTGGCTCCAGGTACCGCCTCCTCGACCAGAGCCCCTCACGCATAAAAGCCAACATCAGGGGCAGGGCAGCCAGGGCGACAGCAGAGTCAGAAAAGCTGACCAGGGTGGCCAGCCAAGCCAGCCAGGTGTGAGGGACGAGCCCAGGCTGAGCTGCCCACCCAGAGAGGGCCCAGCCGCCATGAGGGGGAGGCATTGGCAGCCCCGGGAGCCAGCCTTTGCCAAGGAGCCCTGGGCCCCACGGGAGAATGGAGCCTTTGATGGGAGGGGGACCAGATTGCCAGCCCAGCCGCCAAGGCCCCAGGCTCATCCTTGTGTCTGCCATGTGCTGGGCTGCTGCCCGGCGGAGGGCCGGCGATGGTGACGCAGGCAGTGTTCTGCAGGAGCTAGCATCGGTCAGGCCTGGTGGCTTGGGGTGAGGGTGAGGGCTCAGGCCTTGGAGCAGAAGAGCCAGGTTCGAGTCCCAGCTCAGCAGCTGTGGGACCCTGGGTGAGCCCTGTAACAGCCCCTCCCTGGCCAAGGGGTGGTGCTGGGAGCTGCCATGGTGGGTGCCGTGGGGACGAAGGGAGCTGGCATGTAGGATGGCAGAGGAGCCTCCCGCTGCTGGGCTGCTGCTGGAGGCCCAGGTCTGACCCCCTTGACCCCTCTTGTCCTGTAGGCCTGATGGTCTCTGCCTACAGCATCGCACTCTGGCCCCCGGGCTCCTTCCTGGAGGGAGTGGCGAGGACAGGACAGCACACATTCACCGCAGGTGAGCGGGCCTGCGGGCCTCTTGGCTTCTTGGGGGTCCTCCTGGCACCAATCTGGTCGTCACGCCCCTCTGGGCCCCTGACTCGGACTCTTCTGCCCCTGCAGCCGCCATCGGTGCCATATTCGGCCTCACCTCCTGCATCAGCGCCCAGGTCCGAGAGAAGCCCGATGACCCTCTGAACTACTTCATTGGAGGCTGCGCCGGAGGCTTGACCCTGGGAGCGCGCAGTGAGTGAACCCCCACCCCTGACTCTGCTGACCCTCCTCCCTCTCCATTCTCTCCCAGACTGGGGACCAGGAGGGGCCAGGTGTGCAGAATGCTCACCCCAGCAGAGGGGAGGACAGTCGTCCTGAAAGCTCCCAGTGCTTTTGAACCTCGGCCCCCAGCAGGTTTGACAGTAATAACAGCCGCCATCTAAGCACCTCCTGCGCACCCGTGGCTCCATGACACTCAGCGTGGCCCCCAGGGTTGTGCACGACCTGCCCCGTCCTCTCCTTGCCTTCGCTTCCTCCCTCTGTCCTCCTCGCTCACTCCATTCCAGCCACACGGCCTCCTCGCTGTTCCTCCAACATGCCAGGGCCTTTGCACGAGCTGTGTCCCTGCCTGAACGCCCTCCCCGCGACGTCAGCACAGCTCCCTCTCCCCCTCCTGACCCTCCGATGTGCAGTCTGCCCTCACTTCTGATCTCTCTGTCTGCTGCGCCTTGTCAGAGAACACGAGGTCACTGCCTGTCTCCGCCACCAGCCCCTGAGCACAGGGATGGCGGTGCTAGTTGACTGACTGCGCAGCCTGTTGGGGAGCTACTCCCACCACCCCCACTTTACAAGTGCAGGGACTGAGGCTCAGCGGGGATCAGGTGGTCCCGGGTCACCCAGGAACCAGCGGAAGGATGCCACCCTGACGGGAGGCAGGGCGGGGCCCCCAGGCCAGCCTGGCACAACGGAGCCACAGGGAATAGGAAGCAGACACCGCTCTTGCCGCCTCCCACAGCCTCGGGCCGCGGCGGGAGGAAAGGAGGCCATGCAGATAAACCACTGCGGCCCCTGGGAGGGCCCCGAGGAAGAAGGCTCGCGCTGTCCTGGCCTTTGCTCCGAGACCTGGGCTGAGGTCTGGGTTTGGCGCATGCCTCTGCGTCTGCGGTGGGGTGTGAGCCCCGCACCCAGGAGGCAGCACCCCCACACCCCCTGCTCTCCTCAGCGGGCATCCTGTGCTCTTTGCTTTGCTTCATGGCCCACAGGGCAGACCCGGGCTGGGACCCACCACATGTCACCCGTGACCCCTGCTCCTGGACCCAACAGCCTGCCTCCGTCTCCACACACATCTTCAGTTGGAGGGTCCAGGGACTCAGTCCCCGGGGAGTCCGTCGTGCCAGCCGCCCACTCTTTGAGGGAGGGCCGTCCTCTGAGGGTCACAGCCCGGCTCCCGGGACGGGCATGGGCAAGCCCCACCACGTACCTGATGCCACCTCTCCCGCTCTCGCAGCCCACAGCTTCGGGATTGGAGCCGCCAGCTGCGCGTACATGGGCATCATGGCTGCCCTGGTCAAGATGGGCCAGCTGGAGGGCTGGAAGGTGTTCGCAGAGCCCAAGGTGTGAGCCCCGCTGCCTCCCCAGGACATTGGGCAGGTTGAAGTTCGTCTGAAAATAAATTCTGTGTCTGTCTGTGTGAGTCTTCCTCCCCTTCCCCTCCTTCTCCAGGGCGAAGCCCTGCCAGAGAGGGCTGGGGTTCAGGCCGGCACCAGGAAGGCTCGGGCAGACGACGACGGGAGAGGGAGATAAGGCATCTGGGTCTGTGCCCTACAGGGCCGGTGGCGCCAGCCGGGCATCAGGCAGGGGTCGCCGGGCGGCAGCCACTTCCCTTGGCGGGCAGGAGCCTGCAGGTGGCCGGCCGGTTGTCCGGGAAGCTGGGCCCCATGACCCGCAGCCCTTCCTGCAGCCCCCGTGCAGGTCACAGGCCGGCCCCTCTCTGGGCCTCCCCCCAAAGCCAACAGCATGTGGGAAACATGCCCAGGCCCCACACACGGCTCACTTCCAAATTCCTGGGCGTTGGAGCGGAGAGGCACGGATGGCCTGGCCCCAGAGCCACATCCCCATATGACAGGTGGGTGACAGGCCACCAGGAGCCTGCTGGGCAGGGGCCCACAGTGGCATTGAAAGGAGGGCATCAAGGTCCGCACCCGCTCCCGCCTGTCAGGCGCAGTGATTTAGGCCACCCCGGAATGCTGGCGTGGCCCGGCCCCCGGGCCTTCTGCAGAACTGGCTCTGTCCGTCCTGGCAGCCAGAAAGGAAGGCCCGGCATGTTCCAGCATGCTTCAGTGGGCCATAAATTAGGGTTCTCCCAGGCCCCACCCTAGGGAGAAGGGCTGGGCAAGGGCAGGATTGGGTCCTGGTGGGGGATCTGGGCGCTACAGGTGGTCTGGGGGCTGGCTACAGGCTGGGCTGGCTGCAGCCCTCACACGCCCCCTCGCCAGTGTCTGGCCCTGTCCTGTTTCCTTCGTCTTCTCAAGCCTGCCCTAGGGGCCTGGACATGGTTGAAAGCCAAGTTCGGAGCCTTGCTTTCCTCCTCTGTCCACCCCAGGTGGTAACTAACCCTGGTGTTAAGCCGCTGAGACTAAACGTGGGAAGAGCAGAGTCCCGGCGCGCTGGGCTGGCCTCGCCCCGCTGGCTCCTCATGGCCCCCGCCCAGCACATCCTCCCGGGAGTGAGTGCCTGCTCGGGCTAATGCCCAGGCCTCGGTGCCTGTGCCCGGACTTGGAGCCCCTGAGAGAGGCTAGAGATGCCCTGGCCCATGGGCTGGGAGGGGAGGGCCCAGGAGGCCGTCTGAGCCCCTACAGAGGGCTCTGGGCTCCCAGACCTGCGTTTGAGTCCCAGTACTCGGTTCTTCCCTGGCTCTGTCCCCGTCCCCCACCTGGCAAGTGGGGATGACGGTCCCTCCCTCAGAGGTGTTCCCCGAAAAGGAAGATGGCTTTGCCCCAGGGAAGCGCCCCTTCCATGCCTTTCCGGAGGGTGGGGTCCCCTGCTCTCACCTGCCTAGTCTGTCTCCATGGTGGCCGGCAGAGGGCAGAGCCCACCACGCTCAGAACCATGGCCAGTCACCCCCAGGTCCTCGGCCCTGTGGCCCTTCAGTGGCCTCAGAGGAGCCGAGTTCCATCTCTGCCTCCCCCTCCATCCGCTGGCCCCTCCCTCCGCATCTGGCCCACCTGCCGCAGCCAGGGGAGCAGGGGTGCCGGATGCTCAGAGTCGGACCTGTCGCTCTAAGTAGGACCGATGAGCGTCATCGAGGATGCTGAGGACTGGGCCGGGGGCCTATTCAATGCCCCGCACGGCAGTAGCTTCTAGAACCTGATGCGCCTGGGCCTACACCCTCCCACACACTCTTCTTCAGCCCCTGGCTCTCCCAAAGCCCAGACCCTGCACCGGATTTGGGGCCCAGAGAGGGGAGGAGGACGTTCACAGCCAGCCGGCCCTCATGCCTCCCAGCCTCGGTTTCCCCTCTTGCCGGCTCAGACCTGGGCCGTGCTGCCGCCCACCCAGCCCTCTGCGGGCTGGCGGCCAGTGTTGGAGCAGGTCTGCCAGGCCCCCCACCAGCAGCCCAGGCCCCCCAAAATGGGGCAGGAGGGAGCAGCTGCCTCCTGGTCTCCAGGGAGCCCCAAACCGAGGCCCCCTTGCCCATAAACATTTACTAGGCTGTAAGGGACTGACATCATCCCCATAAGCAGGCCCCGTGGGGACCGCCCCTGTCCAGAGGATCCAATCCCCTCCCACCCTTCTGCCTGGAACCCCACTTCCTGCCACAGCAGCCCCCACAGAGGGCAGAGGAGGACCCTTCCAGTGTTGTCTACCCCCACGCCCTGCCTTGATGAAGCTGTTGCCTGCCCCAAGCAGTCTGGACTGGAAGAGAGGGAGGGACTCAGGGAGCCGGGGCCTCCTTGGAGGGGCAGGAGGGCTTCCTGGATGAGGTGGAGTAGTGAGGACCCGGGGATGAAGAGGTCTTTCCAGATGTGCATGACAGAGGCGGGCATCCCAGCCAGAGGGCAAAGCAGGAGCAAAGGCCTGGAATTGGGGGGGTGAGGGGACACAGCAGGTGAGCTGGGAAGGGCTGGGGGCAGTGGGCACCTCCCCGAGGGCCCCAGCCCTACAGACACTTGCCAGCGGGGATGAGGCCGCAAGGACTGACCCAGCCCTCCAGGCCAGGCCGGGTGTGAGAAAAGGAGCCGTCCCAGTGAGACCAGAGGACAAAGCTTCCGGCCTTTCCCCGCAGTCAGCAGGGCCCTGCGGTCCACGCGGCCTTGCTCTTGTTTCTGCAGCTCGTCCAACCCTCCCCGCAGCCTAAAGAGTGAGCCATTCATGTGGTCCTGTTTGACAGATGAGGGAACGAAGCCCCGGAGGTGACCTCGCAGGGCCTGGCTCACAGCAGCCACTCAGCTTGAGTCCTTTTATCATTACCACTAGTATTACTGTTACTGCTATCAGCTGTTATTGGGGAAGAACGTTGTAAACTGCCTCTGGAAGGTTTCCCAGTGGGACAAGGGAAATGTTCTTGCAGCCAAGTGATTTTAAAAGCAAAACTATACCCCCGCAAATGCCTTTTAAAAGTTACATTGGACATGGGCTCGGGGGTTGGGGAGGACGCACGAGCCTCTGGAGGAGGGCGGGCATTTGCCCCTGCAGGACCTAGGGGGCTGGTCCTTGGCCCTCTCACCCCTTTTCACACCTGTCTGCCTTCAGAATGGATAATGGATCTGCCCACCTCTCCCTCCCTCCAGCCCCCATCATCGCCTACCTGGACCATGGTACTCACCTCCATCCTAGTTGGCAGCTGCCACCCTTGACCCCCAGTCTGCCCTCCCCGAAGCAGCCAGTGTCAGCACCCGAGTCAGGCCCCACCCCGCTGCCTACAGCCCTCCAGGGCTCCCACCTCCCTGAGGGTAAAAGCCCGAGTCCTCCCTGAGGCCCACGAGGCCTTGCATGACCTGCCCCTCCCCTCCCTGCCCTCCCCACCTCCCTCCTCACTCTGCTCTGGCCACACAGGCTCCTGGCTGTTCCTCCAACGCGCCAGGCACAGTCCTGCCCCAGGGACTCTGCATGGACTGTGCCTTCAGCCTGGACTTCTCTCTCCCTCCAGATGTCCCCTAAGCTCCCCCCTCACCTCCCTCAGCTCTCAGCTCTGGTGTCACCTCCTCACCAAGGCCTCCCTAACACGATATTGAAATGGCACCCTACCCAGCCAGCCATGCCCCACTCGCCCTTTACCTCTGTTTCTGTCCATCACACCTGTCGGCTTCTAAATCCTATGTCATCATTGTGTGTGTTGTTTGGTGGACTGTGTGTCTCCTTAAGGCCTGGTGCACATCCTGGTCGTTATACCCTTGGGTCAGCACCCCGCCTAGGAGCACCGCAGAGCCCAGCCCTGTTCTGAGTGGGGTCCCTCCCACTTCACTCCCAGAGAAGACGGCTGTGGGAAGCCGGGGTGGGAGGGCAAGTAGGGACCATCCGTATGTGAGAGTCTTGAGGTCAAGATTCAGAATTCACTTACACAAGTATTTCTTGAGCACCTACATGTGTCAGGGGGAGTTTCGGGCCTGGGATCACGTCAGCCCACTAGCCCGATACGGTCCCCACCTTCCTGGAGCTCAAAGTCTGGTCTGGAAGAACAGGAAAACAGAGAGGGGGCACAGCCAAGCAAACATGAACTATGACCCAGAGGGAAAACCAAGGTGAGGTGAAGGCCAGGCCAGGGTGGTGGGGACAGTGGGTTCTCTCTCCCTGGGGGAAGTCAGGGAGGGACCCAAAGAAACCAGCCTCGGGCACAGGGGTGGGCGGTTGTGGGGGGGACTGGAGGAAGGGTGTTCCAGCCAGAGGGAACAGAGCATGCAAAGGCCATGAGGTTAGAAGCCCCGTGCACTGCCCCCATCCCAGCTGGGAGGCCACATGGCGGGGTGGGGTGGACTGGGGGTGACTGAAGAGACAGGAAGGACCAAAGCCAGGCATGTTTCCCAGGTGGACACAGGAAGTCAGGCAGGATTTCTTGCTGTGGGAGTTGCTGCCTGCCCGTGTGTGTCCCCCCAAAATGGCTGTCCCAGGAGGGAGCCCGGGCCCTGAATGCCCACAGGGTCCCCACATAGATGGGAGTTTGGGGGTCTTAGGAATAGGGAGACCCAAAGTTCTCCTGGCTGGGTTCTGGTGGGGATGAGGGGCCCCAGCCTGCCCTCAAAGCCAGAAACCGGCTTGGTCATCACTCTGGGGGTCCGGAAGTGGGGCACAGAGCTTTGCCCCTCTCACCCTCTCTGGCTCAACACCTGGAGCTCAGAACCCAGGGGGTCCCCAGTGCTCTGCACACAGGCCATCTCTGGCCTTCCCAGTCAGAAGGTGGCTTCCCGTGAGGAAGCTGAGGCACAGAGCAGCCCCTGAGCTCCCCCACCAGTAGCTCCCTTCCGCCCTTCCTCCCTCCTCTCCTCCTTGGATGTGGCGCCCAGAGAGGCCTGGCCAGACCCCCAGCTACGTACTGGCACTCACAGGTCCCTCTCTGGCGCCAGCCAAGACTCCCAGGGGCTTCCTGAGGTGCTGGGTGGTCGGCCCCAGCCATGAGGGCTCCATCAGGCCTGGCCCCAGCCCAGCCCATGTCTCACCCCCAGGGCCGCTGCCGGGCTCCGAGCGAGCATCCTCCGACCCAGAGCAAGAATGGCGGGAGCCCAGGAGAGGGCCAGGCTCCGGGGGCCGCAGGAGGGCTTTCGGCCCAAACCGAGGGGCGGCAGGCAGACCCGCGGCCCCGCCTAAACCCACCCCCAAACCATCCTTCTTTTAAAGCCCGTCCAAACACTTTTATTTCGCCCATTTTGTTTTCCCTACAGCATTCTTTCTAGAAGATATTTTACAGGTTTTTTTTCTCAGTAGGTAAAACAAACCCAGACCACACAACTTAAAACATACCAAAGGTCAGAAAAGACGCCAGCCACCCAGCCTCCCCAGAGGTCACCAGCTGGGTTGTTTCCCTCTCAGCAATGTCCTCACCCCCCAGACAAACAGACGGTGTCACGCCCTCTGTCCCTGCTGTTCGGCGGACCATCCGACTCCCTCATAACTGCGTCCTGGATTCCTTTCCATCAAGAATGGTCTCTTGCCTTTTAACAGCCGCATAATATTCCCTCCTGTGATGGGGTTGTCAGCCCCACCAAAGCACATTTCCTTCCTCCCAGTCTTGCTGCTTGAAATAGTGCAGCGATGAAAACCCTGTAGCAAATGTCACTGTGCACGTGGGTCGGCGCACTCCCTTCCTGAAAAATTTTCAAATTAATACACTTGATATTTTTAGAGCGGTTTTAGGTTGAAAGGAAAATTGAGCAGAAAGTACAGAGTTCCCAGATAGCACCTTACTCCCCCAGTGCGCTCACTGTTTCCCCTGTTGTTAACCTCTGGCATTAGCAAGCTACATCTGTTACATTTGATGAACTGATACTGATACATTGTTATAAACTGAAGTCCGCAGTTGGCATTAGGGTTCGCTCTTGGCGTTCATGTCCTGTGGGCTTGGACAAATGTACAGTGAACGACAGGCATCCACCACCGAGCATCACACAGGGCAGTTTCACCGCCCTAAAAATCCCCTGTGCTCTGGCTATTCACCCTCCTCCTGCCACCCCTGGCAGCCACCGACCCTTTTACTGTCTCCATAGTTTTGCCTTTTCCAGAATGATCTATAGTTAGAATCATACAGTATATAGCCTTTCCAGATCGGCTTCCTTCCTTCTCTTCACAACGGGCATTTAATGTTCCTCCACGTCTTGTGACTGCTGGGTAGCGCATTTCTTTTTAGCACCGAATAACATTCCACTGTCTGGATGTCCCATAAGTGGTTTATCCGTTTACCTACTGAAGGACATCTGAGTGGCTTCCAGGTTTTGGCAATCGTGAATAAGGCTGCCATAAACATTCACGTGCAGGTTTTTGTGTGGACACCTGTTTTTGACACCTTTGGGCAAATACCAAGGAGCGTGAGTGCCGGGTCGTGTGCTGAGAGTATGCTCCATTTGGTGAGGCACCGCCAAACTGCCTCCCAAAGCGGCTGAGCCGTTTTGCATTCCCACCAACAATGAATGAGAGTTCCTGTTGCTCCACATCCTTGTCAGCATTTGGTGGCGTTGGTGTTCAGGATTTTGGCCGTTTTCAGTGGGTGTGTGGTGGCACCTCTTTGTGGTTTCAACTCATCTCAATGTTTGGATAAGCATTTGTTGAGCTTCCTCCTGGCCCCAAGCCTGGTTCCAACATCTTTTGTGTGATTCGGGCTTGGAAGGAAGTGCTCATACCCCATTTTGCAGATGGGGGAACCAAGGCTCAGAGAAGGGTAGCTGTTTGCCCGGGGTCACACAGCAAATGGAGATAACGCCAAGGCCCTGTGACTGACTCCAGAACACTTCTACCTGCAGGGTCCTGGGCCCTGTGCTGGGCACTGGGGACGCAGTGGTGACCAAGACAGACCCAGCCTACCCTCCCGAGTCTCACAGTCCAGTGGGGAAGGCAGACATGTGACCAGGCAGTTACAGCTTGGGCTGACCAGGGCTGTAATGTGGTTGCACAGGCAGAGGGGGACCCAGAGAAGGAACCTGATCGAGCCTGGGTATCAAGGGAGGCTTCCTAGAGAAAGCGGTGCTGAAGCATGAATAGGAGCTTTCCAGGAGAAATGGAAAGAATAACCCAGGCAAGAGGAGCAGCATGGAGGCTGGCTCAGGGGGTGAAAAGGGAGCGTGGCCGAGAGCACCAGTTCTGCAGTGAGAGGCCTGGGTTCCAGCACCAGCGCTGCTGCCAGTCGGGGCCTCACTTGCCACTCCTCAGCCCAGCTCAGCTGTGAGATGCCATAACCCCATAGGTACCACCCTGGTTGAGGCTGGCACGTGGGGAGCCGGAGGGTAGGGGAGGCTAAGAGTGCCAGAGCAGCCCCGGCCCCTAGCCGTGTGTCTGGGAACCCGGGGCCCAGGAGGACCTCGGTAAAATATCCAGAGATGCAGTCTCTGGTCTCGCATCTCAACTGGAAAGGAAATGGCAGGGTGCAGTGGGGGTCTCCTTCCTGCCCCTGCCCCTGCCCCAAATTGGACTCTTCCTGCCTCAGGTTGGCCCCCTGATGGACAGGGACACACCCCCGCCCAGCCCCCACCCCTACTCACCCTCTAGCCCCCATTAGTGAGGCCGCCTGCTGCGGGAGCCTCGGGCCCAGGTGTTCCCGGCTCACACTCTGCCCCAGTGACCGCCATTAAAAATGAGTAATGGCCAAGCAGCCAGCCCTGGAAGGCTAGGGGCTGGGGCAGAGAGGCCTGCAACCCCTCCCCACCTCCTTCCCGACTGGTCCTCCCTCCACCCCACACACACGCTCAGCAGGAGTCACCCTGCCGTCCAGCACCTCCTCCCTGCCTGCCTGTCCCCCTTCTCCCAAGGCCCCCCCCCCAGCTAAAGGCAGGTCTTCAAATAAAAATACAGATGGCCAGTGAAATTTGAACATCTCATACGTGGGACGTACTTACACTAAAACATGATTCATGTTTAACTGAACTTCAGATTCAGCTGGATTCTCTCTGGCAGCCCTTTCTGATCCTGCCTGGGTGGACAGCGGGCCTCAGCTGGTCTCCCTGCGCTATGGGTGAATACCCAGATGCTGGCCGACACTGACCGATCAGAGGGACCCTGGCCCTGCAGGACCCTGGGGGGCCTCCCTGTCACATGTGCACCTCTCACAAGTACCCACTGCGGGGTGAGGGTCTGTCATCTCTCCCGCCTTCTGCAAGGTCCTGGTGGTGAGGGCACCGTCCCTGAATCCCAGGTTCAAATTGCAGCCCTGCCCTTTGTGAGTTGTGTGCCTTAGAACCAAGTGCTCTCTCTGTGCCTCAGTTTCCTCACCTGTAAAATGGGGATGATAATAATAACAACGCTACTGTTAATAGTACTGATAGTCGGGGTCATTGAGAGGATGCAATGCATTCATGTACCGGAGGAGCCCAGCCTGGTGCAAAGTTAGCACTCACGTAAGTGATGGCCTGTCCTGGCCTCCCAGCCCAGGAGGGAGGGGCTGTGCGGGAATTGGAGGCTAATTTTAGCACTGATGACACCCCCTGGCTGCCTGCCTTGTCCAAACATCCTCAGCCAAGCATGAGGTTCAAGGCGTCCCCCACCCCCCAACCTCTGACATCCAAGGAGCCTGTTTATTCATTCCTGTCCGCCAGAGCATTCCTCGCCTGCCTGCGTGCCTGCCTGTGCCTGCCATCCAGTGCCATCCGAGCCCCACGTCGCCCGCCCAGTGTCACCCCAGGTCACAAGTGCCTCACCTGTAGGCCCCTTGGAGACACCCAGTGGCCAGGGGCAGTCAGGGTTGGGGGCAGGGAAAAGGGTGGGTGGAGTCCCTCCCGCGCCAAAGTCCCTCCCGCGCCGAAGTCCAGAGTCCTCAGAGTCTTCATTTACAGTTCTCCGAGTTCGAGTCCAAACTTCTGTCTCTGTGGACTCCCAGACAGCGTAATTTATTCAGCACCTGTTTACTGAGTGCCAAGTCCTCCTGGAGACACAGGGCTCCCAGTCTTGGCGAGAGGCAAGGACAAGCCAGGAGACTGGAGAATTTTCCAGCGTGCTTAGTACTGTACGTTCGTTTGTTCGTTCGTTCATTCATTCCCTCAGTCAGTCAAGGAGTGTTTATTAAGGCCCTCCTGTGTGTCAGGGACTGTTCAGGATGCTCCAATCTCAGCAGGGAGCAAAGGAGACCCAGATCCCTCATAGAGCTAATTCTGGTGGGGGAGACAGGCAAGAGACAATAAATCATGCAGATAAGTCCAGTACGTGGTCCAGTTGAATGGTAGTCATTGCTGTGGAGAAAAGTAATGTGAGAAAGGAGATGTGGAGTGCTGGCAGGGCAATTAGAAATACAATGATTTGAGAGGGAGATATTTAAGGGACTCATGTGGGTGTCAAGGTGGGGAGAGTTCCAAACAGCGGGAACAGCACGTGCAAAGGTCCTGGGGCTTGAACAGTGAGGAGGCTCATGGGGAGATGCAGCAGGACTTGTCGGCTTTGCCTCTGGAATCATGATGGGGGTGATGGGGGCCACAGGAGGGTCTTGAGCAGAAGATGAGCCAAATGTGACCTAACTCCCTCCTGCCTGGCTCTACCATCATTCCAAGGTCCACCCACAGAACTGTCACCCTTCAGGCCGAGGGGCCGAGCCAGGGACTGCAGCTGGGCTGGGGACCCAAGTGGCTGCAGGTGGATTCCAGTTGTAAGTGAGGACTTCCGGAACAGTTGGAGAGCCTGTGTGTGGGGAAATTGCTGCTCTCTGGAGAACACCAATGGTTGGGGGTGGAGGGGATTCTGGGCACATCTTCCACATGTGGCGTCTCCATTCGCTCCCTGCAGGACCGGGCCCGGTGCCCAGGTCACTCGCATTTCTGGCTCAGGGTTTTGCCAGTGGAGGGACAGGTGTCTTAGGAAATTGGAAAACATCCTCCGAAAACAAACCAACGAAATCCATGCTCTTCCATCTCCTTGTCCCGACAGATCTTCTCCAAATCATTTTCTTTCTTGCAAAATACCTTCCCTGGCTTTCCCGACTCTGAAACTGCCACACACGCTCCACAAAACCTTTCCAGAGCTAGAGAAAGCGTCCTTTGTTCCCCAGCGCGTGTCGCCCCTGGAATTTGCTGTCTCTCTCGCTCTCGGCAGCGGCGATGCACACAGACCTGTTGTTTTTTCATGCACAGTTTTGCAACGGGCTTTTTTTCCACTCAGCAATAGGTGGCCCTGCAGCTTTTATTTCCAGAAATTGGAAAATGAAGCATATCCGGCCCCCGCCTCCTCACCCACCATGGGCTGAAATTTAAGCCCCATGAACCCGGGCAGGGCTGGGGTGCCAGGGGCAGGCAGACCCCAACGTGCCAGGGGACTGGGGTGAAGAAAGGCGGGGGCGGGCAGTGCAGGGATGCCAGGTTTCTGTCACCTTGAGTTTCCCCCACTCCCTCCCTGCCAGGCAGCCCCCAGCACCGTGACGCTGGGCGGGGAGAGGCCGCATTCCTTACAATATCACAGGAGGGGAAACTGAGGCCCCAAGAGGGCCAGGGGCCCAGGCCTATGGGTTTTCAGCGCCTGTGCACAATTCCGCCCCACAGAGAAAGTAGGGGAGGATCATCACCTGAAGAGGGTGTTGGCTCTGTTCTGTGGTCGACATGCCTGAGGCCCAGAGAGGCTACGCCGCTCACCTAAGGTCACACAGTTGCCGGCCAGAGAGCAAAATCTGTTCTCCAAAGCTCTTGTGGTCAGATAGACAGGGCCCGGTGCCAGCCCAGCCCCACCACTTAGAGGCTGCAGGTGGATTCTGACTTTAAATGAGGACTTCCTGCACATTCCAGAGCCTTCTGAGGTTGGAGGAAATTGCTGCTCTCTGGAGACTGCCAAGGGAGACTGAGTTGGTGGCGGAGGGGAATTCCTGGCACTCTCGGAGCCCCGGCGTCCCTGCCTGCACAGGGGCCCCGCAGAGATCCCTGCAAGTCGTGTGACGGGAGCCAGGCCCAAGGGTGGAGGGGCGCTGGTGGGTGAGGGGCTGGGGGGCCTGGGGGGCCTCTGACAGGCCCTCCCGTGACTCCGGGCCTGAGCCAGCCTCGCTGGGCCCATCGCTCACCTGCCGCCCACACCACACACCTGGGGCCCTCCCCGTGGGCTGGCTGCAAGCCAGGGTCTTAGGAGGCAGACCTTGGGGGCCAGGTTAGGGTGTCCTTGCAGGCTGGGGCAGGGCCAGCCCCCAGGGGTGGGTGGGCCCAAGGTGGTCACCGCCTCCAACTGAGCTGACGTCTGGCAGCTGAACACCTCTCTCTTTCTCCCTCTCTCTCCCTCTTTCTAGAGGTTTCTCTGAGGCTCAGAGGAGACTGGGAACCCTCCTTGGGCCCTGGCCACCTGGGCCAACATTGGACGATGCCAGGGTAGCCTCTCCTCATACCCAAGCTCCATCCTCACACCCCAGTCACCTTCCCATGTGTCCCATGTCACACGTGTGTTCATTTGTCACCCATCCCGGCCGGGGGGTGGGGGGTGCTGTCCTCCTGAGCCGCCGGCCACCCCTTGGCACTCAGCCTGAGGCCCCAGGGGAATGCAGTTTCCAGCGGGCTGGCAGCTCCATCACCCACAGCCCAGGCTGGGCAAGGCACTGAGGGTCCAATGCAGGCAGAGACCTGGGCTGGGGGTGCAGGTGGCCCCACTGCACACTGGTCCCAGCTCATCCCAAGCCTGATTTAGGGGGACCCCCAGGCCCCCCTACTCTGGGCCCTGGGACCAACCCCTTTCCAGGGAAGCCCTGCCTGGCATCGCCGGGCAAGCATCCCCTGAAGTCAGGAAATCTCCGGACTTACACAGCACGTTCAGGATGAGCCCGGCTCCCTCTGGCTTTGGGCAGGGGGTTCCTCTGCCCCACAGAGACTGGACCCCAGGGGCTGGTGGTTGGTCCAGCTGCACATTCCGAGGCCAGGAGGTCTCAGTTCAAATCCCAGCCCCCTCCCTGCAGCACTCGCCAGCTGTGAGAAGCCAGCAAAAATGTCAATAAAATCTGAAATAAAATTGTAGGCAGAATAGGTGGTTTGAGGCCATGAAACTAGAATGATGGGAGGGACAGTGGCAGGAGGCCTCCTGGAGGAGGTGGCACTCTGAGAAGGAGGGCCAAGTGGCCCGTGGCCGCCAGGGATGATATCCCCGGCGTAGGAGTTCCCTGGCCAGTGCCAGCGGGTGGAGGGGCAGGTTGGATGGGGAGGAGGTGACCTGTATCCCTGTTACACACATGCGCTTCATTTCTGGTTCCTGTTTTTTGACAGGACTTGCCAGAGGGGTGTGTGTGGTCAGAGTGACGGTGCTCAAAAGCCCCAAATGCCCCCCATGAACCCCAGTCACCAACCATCCCTTCTCTGCAGTCGGGTCCTCCAGGCCCCGTTGCCCTGTGGAGCTGAGTTCAGGCCTGTGGGAGACCCAGGCAAGGCGGGGTTGGAGGTTGGTGGATGGAAAAATCCCTGTCAGCGCCCCCGGCCTGGCTGCCCGTGCATCGGCCCCCACCCCACCAGCGACCTAGTGACAGATAGCTAGAATTCCCAGGATCCTAGGTGTACGTGGGGACCCCCTATGGAGAGCACCGCCCCCACCACCCATGTGCCATGCAGTGCCCAGTGGATCTGAGGCATGGGGCCCCGAAGTAGGTGGGAGAGGAGCAGCACCGGGGGCCTCCCTCTGGCTGCAGGCTCGGCCCCTCAGGACCTGTCAGACAGAGGCCACCTGGAAACTTACTGGCTGGCCCCAGGGCCAATAAACACCCTCCTTGGCTCCTCAGGGACATCTCAGAGTGGTATTGAACTGTGACTCCTTCCACAGCAGAGCCATCCTGCTTGGTTCCTCCCCTCGATGGGGAGCTCATTTCCTCTGGAGACAGGAAGTGAGGGCTCCCAGTGGTGCTAGCACAGGCCCTGGGTTATATTCGGGGGAAACTGAGGTGCTGAGAGCAGGGGGTCCCTTGCCTCAGATCCATCAGTGAGTAAAAGGTATGAGCAGGGTCCCAGCCCAACACACTCGCAGACATAGCCAGCCAAACTCTGATAACAAATGAGGAATAAACAACAAAGTTAGCACAGGGAACTCTATTCAATATCTCATAGTAACCTATAATGATGAAAGAATATATATGTATGTGTGTGTGTGTGTGTGTGTATCTGAATCACTTTTCTGTACACCTGAAACTAACACAACATTGTAAATCAACTATGCTTCATTTTTTTTAAATGCAGAACAGGCAGTGCCCTCCAGCCCTCTGCAAGAGACCTGCTGTGGGGTTAAGTCCTTGAGACACAGCCCACTCCCTTGCTCTCTCTTCCCCACCCTCCTGTTCTTTCAGCTTTGCTGTCCCCACAGGGCTTTCAGCTCAGCAGCAGGGGAAGCGACACAGTGTGGCCAAACCTGGGTCAAGTGTGTGGACACCAGGCAACTGTGGGAGCCAGAGGAGGGCTCTGATCCTGCTCAGGGGACAGGGAAGGAATCTGGGGAGGCTCCCTAGAAGAGGTGTCTGCACCGAGCTCTGCAGGATGACTAGGAATTAACAAGGGGGCAGGGGTAAAGAGTGTTCCTGGCAAGCTGCTTGGAGAGATGGAGACCTCTTAGTGCCCTTGAGATTCTGAGTGACCCTCTCTGGCCTTCAGTTTCCAAACGGGCAGGGTGGCTGTGGGAAGGCTGAAGGCTTGTCAATCAAGGCTTGGCCTTGGGCCAAGGACACAGTGACCTCCATAAGTTATATTTTAATAAGTCACTAGATAATTCTGCCTTCCAGAAACGAGCCACGAACAGCTTTGGGTCAGTGTCCTCTGTGAATGTCCTACCTGAGGGGGACCCCCAGCCTCCAGGGACCTCCACCAGTCTGAAACGAACTGGATCCTCAGATGGTGGAGCTCCAGGCAGTAGGAAACAACCTCACAGAAGTGATTTCTCGGCTGGGAACAGGGAAGTCATGGTACCTGAGAGCTGGGCCTCAGGGTTGGACTCACCTGCGGCAGCCTCGCCCTCCCCTGCCTGCCTGCCTGCCTCTGCACTGTGCCCGACCCCTGTCCCCGATGTGGCCGCCTGAGAGAGCATCTCAAAACGGGCGTCAGCGTGGTGGGGACTGCTCTGCTGAGGCCACCCATGGCACCCTATCGCCCTTGTGTTAAATATCCGCCACTGAGCACAACTGGACGGAGCTCAGTGCTCCTGCACGTGAAGACCCCGCTTTACCAGGTTGCCTCCAAGGCCGCCATTCCTTGCTGCTTCAGGGCCTTTGCATAGGCTGTCCCTTCTGCCTGGAAAGCTCTTGCCTCATTTTCGCTTAGAGGATTTTTATAAGACTTTCGCTCCCAGCTCCAGGAAGTCCACACCAGGTCATAGCCTCCTCATTTATTGCCAGTTGTAACCTGTGTTTGCTTACATAGGTTACCTGTGCGTTATCTGTCTCAGCTCTTTTGTTTCCTGCAATGTTCCTGGGGCCCAACATGTAGCAGGAACTCAAGAAACATTTGCTGGCTGAGACTGAACAAGAGGGTGGAATCTGCTGGAAGTGAAGGTAGGAACCTAGAGATTCTGCCCGCCTGCCCCGCCCCACCCTCCGAGGAACCCCTGGGTCCCCTACAGAAGCCACTTTGAGAACCAGTGGCTTGCATTGGCCCTTTCCCTTTATGGATGGGTCAACTTTATGCCCAAAGTTTTGGGAGCTTTGAGGCCACAGGGGAGGCCAGGGCAGTGACTCTAGTCCCTAGCTTCCTCCACACCCTCCCTCCTAAGGTCTTAAGGCAGAAATCTTGGCCCATCCCACACTTTGCTTTTTGATGATGGCTGGGCTCGGCAGACAGGACACCCTGAGTCACCTGACGGCAGGTGTCGGCATTGGACTGAACTGTGCTGTGGCTGTAGGTCCATTTCCTTCTCCTCCCTGGCATCGCACTGTCCACATCCTGGGACCCCAGCCCAGCCTCGGCCCTAAACCTCCGTGTCAGTTGCTCTCTGCCCTGCACACCACACCCCCACCAGGTAAGGCCCCCTGGGAAGATTTATCCTCTCCCAGGAGGCATCGGCTGCCCCCCGGGAAGGGCCTGGGGCTGCACTTCCAGGGGTCCTTCTGAATATTGGGTGACCCAGAGGTAGAAAGGGTATGGGAAATTCTGGTGGACTTGCCAAACCAGGAGGCACAGAGCGTTTCTCTCCTCCTCTCTCTGGCAAAGTTCTGGGTTAGAGCCGCCACTGCTCTCTGGCCCCCATCAGCCCTCTGGAGCCCTTCCTCCCTCCCACCTGCTCCTGTGGGAAAAGAGGGCCCGGGATACGGGGTGGGGGGGTGGGGGGAGGTTGGTTTGGTTTGGGTTTTCTGATCTTTGTGGTGTCCCAGGACAGTGGCGTTTTTCAGCTCCTTTCTAGGAGAAAAAATATCTTGGGTTCAACTTGGGTGGGATCTCAGCCCTGGCCTCCCAAACTCCCATCCCCGACTCTGCACTCCTGCAGGTCCCTGCCAAGGGCCTCCTAGGAGGAACTCCCATAAACCTAGGACAAACAGACTATATTCATTTTAATGACGTTTACATGCATTAACCTCCTATGCATGGCCAGAAGCCCTGCGGCATGAAGTGGCATGTGGTAAAAGTTCAGCCTCCTTTCCGTTCCTGCCCCGGGCCATCTCCCCAAAGGCCTGTCTTTGGGGTGTCTTTCCAGAAACCTTGGCACGGCCACGCACTTCCAAATCCTCTCCCTTTCATCACACAAGGCCACCTGCCCGGTCCCTCATTCTTCCCCTGGAGGTTCACACCTGTTCTGCCCAACAGAAGCAGCCTGCCCACCATCGGTGTTTTTTATAAAACACCTGCATTGAGATTTAATTCCCATCCCATACAATTCACCCAGTTAAAGTGTACAATTCAGTGGGTTTTGCCATATTGCAGTATTTTTGTAGACGGTGGTAAAAAAAAATATACATGACATAAAATTTGACGTTTTACCAGATTTTTTAAGTTCAGTGGCATAAGTACATTCCCAGTGGCATGCAACCAACAGCGCTGTTCCCAAAGCTTTTTATTCCCCCCACATAGAGGTTCTCTGCCCAGTAAGCAAAACCTCACCAGTCCCCTTCCAACCTTCCCAGCCCCTGGTAACCTCTCATCTACTGTCTCTGTGAATGTACCTCTTCTAGGGGTTTCATGGAAGCGGAGCCGGATGCTACGTGTGCTTTTGTGTCTGGCTTATTTCACTGAGTGTAGTGTCCTCAAGCTTCATCCACAGTGTAGTGTGTGCCAGGATTTCCTTCCTTCTTAAGGCTGAATAATGTTCCATTGTACGGATGGACCGCATTTTGTTTATCCCTTCATCCTCTGATAGACGTTTAGGTTGTCTCCAGCTTTTGGCTATTGTAAATCACGTTTCTATGAGCACAGGTGTACAAATCTCTCTGCGAGTCCTTTGGGTGAATATCTCGGAGTGAAATTGCTGGCTGAGTGGGTAGTTCTATCTTTAGCTTTCAGAGGAA
The DNA here is from genome assembly GCF_048773025.1 of Camelus bactrianus. Taxonomy (NCBI): domain Eukaryota; kingdom Metazoa; phylum Chordata; class Mammalia; order Artiodactyla; family Camelidae; genus Camelus; species Camelus bactrianus. The sequence goes on from NC_133560.1 coordinate 28,040,611, forward strand.
CTACAAAACTGATTTCTGCCACATCTGTAATTTTCAATTTTCTTAAAAAAAAAGTTTCCCCATTTTTTCTTATTTTATTTATTTACTTATGGGGGGGGTGATTAGGTTTATTTATTTATTTTCAGAGGAGGCACTGGGGATTGAACCAAATGACCTTGTGCGTGCAAAGCCTGCACTCTATCACTGAGCTATACCTTCCCCCCTCTGTAATTTTCAACTTTCTATCAGACACATTGAAAAGAATAGAAAGAAACCAGTAAAATTAATTTTAATGTTATATATTACTTCCCCCCATACATCCAAAGCATCATCTCAATAAATAATCAGTGTAGAAAATTACTGAGGGAGGGAGGGTATAGCTCAGTGGTAGAGAGCACATGCTTAGCATGCATAAGGTCTTGGTTTCAATCCCCAGTGTCTCTATTTAAAAAAAGAAAGAAAGAAAATTGCTAATGAAATATTTTACATTCTTTTCTTTATATGAAGTCTTGGCAATCTGGGGGTTTAAGCACATCTTTATTTGGACACTAAATTTTTTTGGCTTTTTTTTTTGAAGTATAGTTGATTTACAATATTGTGTTTCTGGTGTGCAGAAGAGTGATTCAGTTACGCACATATGTATATATTCTTTTTCATAATGGTTTATTATAGGATATTGAATATAGTCACCTGTGCTATGCAGTAGGACCTTTTTTGTTTATCTAGTTTATATACAGTAGTTTGCATCTGCTAATCCCAAACTCCTAACTTATCCTTCTCCCATCCTCTTTTCCCTTTGGTAACCATAAATTTGTTTTCTATGTCTTTGAGTCTGTTTCTGTATTGTAAATAAGCTAGTTGTATTATATTTTAGATCTCACATATAAGTGATACCATATATTTGTCTTTCTCTGTCCAACTTGTTTCACTTAGTATGATAACATCTAGGTCCATCCATGTTGCTGCAAATGGCATTATTTCATTCTTTTTTATGGCTGAGTAGTATTCCAGTGTATGTATATGTGTGTGTGTGTATGTGTGTGTACCACATCTTCTTTATTTATTTGGATGCTAAATTTTCAACGGCTGGAGTGAAACAGGTTGTATTTAATTTAAAAAATTTATTTTACATTCTTCAGCTTTTAAATTTATACTTGAAATTTACTGACATTCACAACTTCAGTTCCTCTGTTGCATTAGCCACATAACCAGTATCAGTAGCCACATGGGGCTAGCCATATTGGATGATGTAGATTTAGACCAAGCTATCTAATTCTGGAAACTGTTTTATACCAGGCAGAGGTGGACTTACCAAAAAGCAGACGAAGCTTAAGCTTCAGGGCCCCCTAAAAAAACCTTAGCTTCTGTATCTAAGTCTGGACTCACCATTTTGTTTGCTGTTTCTTAGAGAGGCTCCCAAAAGATGGAAATTTAGCTTCCAGAAAACCTGGATCCACCCTGCCGAGCTGTGCCAATATGGCGGCTTTAGTCATTTTTCATGACTGCGTAGTGTTCTGCTGTCAGAAGGGATCCTAATTTGGCCAGTCCCACACTGATGGGCATGCAGCTGGTCTAAAACACCCTTGCAGGCATGTCTGTAGTCACTGGGCCAATCTCTCTGCCAGAGGGTCAGTGTGATTTTGATTTTTATTTTTCATTTGGGGGAGGTAATTAGGTTTTTATTCATTTATTTATTTTGTAATGGAGTTTGAACCAGGACCTTGTACATGCCAGGTACACCCTCTACCACTGAACTATACACTCCCCCGCAAGTGTATTTTATATTATGACTTATCATCCCTCATTTCCCTTTTTTGGAAAGTCTAAAGCAGCACATGCTGCCCAATAGAAATATAACCCAAGTTGGAGGAGGGTATAGCTCAGGGGCAGAGTGCATGCCTAGTGTGCATGAGGTCCTGGGTTCAACATCCAGTACCTCAATAAATAAATAAATAAATCCTAATTACCCCTCCCCCATTAAAAAATTAAGACTTTTTTAAAAAACCTGCTGCTGTGAACATGGAAATATATATATATATAACCCAAGGCACATGCGTAATTAATATTTTTTCTAGTAGTTACAACTTAAAAGCTGTAAAAGACACAGGTGAAATTAATTTTAAAATATACTCTCTTTAACCTAATAGATCCAAACAAGTATTAATTCAGTGTGTAATTAATGTAAGAAGTATTGAGATAATTTTAGTCTTCCTCTCATCCTAACTCTTGGAAATCCAGTGTGCATTTTACACTCACAGCACACCTAATTCGGACACTCAGTTTCATGGAAGTTCCTTGATCTGTAATCAGACGCCATAAAAACTATTGTCGGAGCACATATGCGTACCCAAGATGTTCCAAATGTACCGCGAAGTTTTCCAGACATTCAGTCAGGTCTTGGAGGCTGCTTTGGGTTTTGCTTTTACTTTTTATCTTGAAGTTGACTTTGATTTACAGACGGAGAGTATCAGTTTTTAAATTTAAATTAGCATTAAAAACTCTCCAACACAACAGCTGCATTTCAGGGGCTTGAGAACCAGAGGGGCTAGTGGCCACCGAACTAGATGGTGCAGATATAGAACATTTCTAGGACAGCAGGAAGTGCCACTGGACAGCGCTAGGCTGTAGAGTGGAGCTCCACCTGCAAAGTGGGAGAGGTGATTGGAATTACATTAAGAGGCGAGAGTTTGGATTCTGGATCATAATGGCTCTAGCTGTGTGTATTTGGGCAAGAGACATACCTCTCGCTCAGAACCTCAGTCTTCTCATCTGTAAAATGGGTGGCCCCAGGGCCACAGGAAGTGGAGAGGGGCAGGGCTGGGGTCCCAGATTTCTGCTCCAGTGGTTGGGATCTGAGGACTGGGAGGACTTTGTGACTGTCTGAGGGGACAGGAAGGACTAGGGGATTGGGGGGAAAGTGGCCAGGCAGAGAGACACCCAGGATCACCAGGGCGGGACCATAGGGGTCACCTTTGAGCACTTAGGTCCTGAGCCCTTCCTTTGCTCTCCCCGCAAACTGGCCAGACTCACTGTCACCTCCGGGCCTTCGCATTGGCTGTTTCTTCTGCTGGGAATGCCCTTTGCCCCATCTCCTACTCTACCTGGTGAGCCCTCACATAACCTTCAAACCCAATCCCATTGTACCCCTCCCAGACGGAGACTTGGATTCAAGCCACAACTCCAGGACACTGGGGAGCACCTCATAACCAGACTGGGGAAGAATCTGGGAAAGCTGGGAGGGGGCAGGGTCAAGGTGGGACCTGAGAGCCATGGAAGCCCATCCCAGGTCCAGAGGTCGTGGAGCCTAGCGGCTAGGAGAATGTGGACTCTGGGGCCAGACGCTTTTTGTTGGAATTCCAGCTCTGCCATTTCTGGCTCTGAGCCTCTGGTCCTCAGTTTTCTCATCTGTAAAACAGGAATAATAACAGTGCCTCCAACCTCAGGACTCGTGAAGATTAACTTTGATAACCCATGTCCGCCTCCTGGGCATGTGCTATCATTTCTGTTATCAGTGATGCAGTCTCCACTCTCCCCTCCCCTTTCCCTAGTTCCTCCGACCCATGGCTCCACCAGGCTGGGCCAAGATAAAATGTTCCTGGCACCACTATCTCCCTGGGGTGTTGTTGCAGCTGCTTTTGGCCCTGTGCTTCTTCTCCTACCTGCGTGTGTCCCAAGACAAGCCCAGGTGGTCCCCTGAGTCTGGAGCCACCATGGTGGGATCACCCACCAGTGCTCTCAATGAGTCGGCTGGGCCAATGGCCTTCAAAGGGGCCCCCTGCCAGGCCACTGCAGGGCCCTCCACCTGCCCGCCCCTGCTCCTCCTGCTGTGGACATGGCCATTCAACGTCTGGGTGGCTCTCTTGCTGCTTGGAGATGCGACCCGGCACCCACGACTGCCAGCTGACCGACAACCGCAGGGAGTACCCTCGAGCGGATGCGGTCCTCGTGCATCACCGAGAGGTCAGCTCCAGGCCCAAGGCGCAGCTCCCACCTTCCCCGCGGCCACCCGGCCAGCGCTGGGTCTGGTACAGCATGGAATCGCCCAGCAACTCCCCACAGCTGAAGACCCTGGACGGATACTTTAATCTCACCATGTCCTACCACAGGGACTCGGATATCTTCATGCCGTACGGCTGGCTCGAGCCATGGCCTGGCCAGCCTGTTGAAGCGCTGGTCAACGTCTCAGCCAAGACCAAGCTGGTGGCCTGGGTGGTGTCCAACTGGAGGGCGGACTCGGTCAGGGTACGGCACTACCAGACGCTGCAAGCTCACCTCCAGGTGGGCGTGTACGGGAGGCGCCACAAGCCGCGGCCCCGGCAGGTCATGACCCAGCAACTGTCCCAGTACGAGTTTTACCTCGCTTTCGAGAACTCCTTGCACCCCGACTACATCACGGAGAAGCTATGGAAGAGCGCCCTGCAGGCCTGGGCCGAGCCCGCAGTGCTGGGCCCCAGCAGGAGTAACTACGAAGAGTTCCTGCCCCCCGAAGCCTTCATCCACGTCGACGACTTCAAGAGCCCCAAGGACCTGGCCCAGCACCTGCTGGCGCTGGACAGAGACCCGGCCCGCTACCTGAGCCACTTCCGCTGGCGGGAGATGCTGCGGCCTCAGTCCTTCAGCTGGGCCCTGATGTTCTGTAAGGCCTGCTGGCGGCTGCAGCAGGAGCCCAGCTACCAGACGGTGCCCAGCATCACCTCTTGGTTCACCTAAGCAGGCCAGCGGGGGCGGGGGCTGCTGGGAACCTCACCTGCTGGGAATCTGAGGACCTTGGTTGCTGGAACTCTCACTTACTTGGGACTTCACCCAGGGCACCTCTGCTGCCAGGACTCGGGCCTCACTGGGACCCCGCTAGCCAGGAGCGTCACCTGCTGGGGGGGCTCACCTGCCAGGGGCCATGGCTGCTGGGGACCTCTGCCACCAAGGCACTCGCTCCCTGGGGAACTGGCCTCGGCGTCCTGCCCACCGGTGATGGTTCTGGTGGGCGTGCTGGTGATTACTGCTGCTGTTGTTAATTGACGGTCTCTGGCGTGTGCAGGTTGGCACTACTGACACCACTTTCCAGATGGGAATGCTCTGAGGAAAACTGGTGTGTCCTCCCTTATTCCAGATCAGCGGTTCTCCCCTCCGGGCAACTCTGCTCCCAGGGGACACTCGGAGTGTCTGGGGACATCTGTGGTCATCACAACCGGGGGTGGGCTGATAGCACTGAGTGAGTAGGGGGCCAGAAATGCTGCTCCACAGCCTGCAGTGCCCGGGATGGCCCCCCACACCCAAGAACGGTCCGGCCCCAGACGTCGAGGGGTGGAAAAACCCTTGGGGTCAAGCCTCTTGGACAGGAGGAGGAGACCAAGGTCTGGAGGGGATGGGAGTGGGAGCTCTCTAGGCATCCACGTGGGGCAGGGATGGGACAAGGGGACCCTGTACACCCAGCGGAAGGATAGAGGAGGGGTGGGGACTGCCACCTGAAGGAGGGTGACGGGAGAGGGTGTGATGCTGTACGTATGACTGAGAGCGGGTGTGACAAATGATGACCACACATGGATGTCCATGGCTGTGTGTGACTGAATGTGCAACCCTGTGTGTTTTTGCAGATGAGGTGACTTTGAGGGCAGCCCTTTCTGAATGTGATCAACCACTGAGCGCATAAGCATGTGGGTCGTAGGTCTGTGTGCGATCCTGTCTCTATGCCCTGTGAGAGAGAGGGAGACTGTGTGTGTGTGTGTGCACCCTGATGAGAGTCCCAGCCCGGGGGGGGGGGCCTGTGGGGACAGCTCTGTTTATGTTCTGATTCTCTGGTGGGCTGAGCCAGTGTCCTGTGGTTGGATCTGGGTAGGAGATGGGAAGGCGAAAGTCTCAGGAGGCCCTAGGAGGGTACAAGCATGTGTGTGTGTGTGTGTGCATGCACACACACACACACACACACACACACACAGGCTCACTCATGTGCACACCAAGGCAGCCAAGCTTTAGGGGCCATAGACCTGGCAATTTTCCTGCTGTGTGTCCTGGGATGAGCAACTTCCCTCTCTGAGGCTTAGGGCTATCTAGGATGGGGAAACTGAGGCTCAGCTTCCCCAGTGTCTGGGAATTCTAGCCTCTCTGCTATGGCTGGGCTGAGTCAGCCCAAATGGTGTAGGAATCCACCACCCCAAACCTCAGAGTCAGAAGTTTGTGTGGGTGGGTGAGGACCCCAGCCAACCAGCCTGCCCTGAAACTGCCTTCCAAGCAGACCACCCACCATCTGGGGCCTCACCACTCGGGGCTCCTGGGAAGTCCTGCCTGTTAGCTGCCCTGTGTCTCCAGCTGTAGCCAGGGGTCTAGGGAGCTGGGGATGTTCTTGCCGGGCTGGGTGAACCTCCCCAGGGGCATTTTGTGATTTGAGCCCTCCAGGTTTGGGATGGGGATTTGATTTGAGAAGGATGTGATGTTTAGAAGGTGTTCCTGAGTGCAGATGTGTAGGAAAAGGAAGGAGGGGGCCAGTCTAGGAGACACAACAGTAAAGGAGGGAAGGGGCTGGAGAGCCCCAGTCAGGCAGGGGGAGGGAAAAGAGGGGACCATACCCTCAGGAAAGCTGTCTGGGGGAAGGAGGAGTTGCACCCTGGAGAACCCCCCCTCTCAGTCTGAGGGGAAGAAGGGGAAGAAGGGGAAGGGTCTACGCCATCTGGTCTCCCCAGTGACAGCCCCCCCAGGCTCATGGCACTCGTCTCCTTCCCTGCCCCTCCTCTGACTGTGGGACCTACTGACCCTCCCCACCGGCTGGGAACCCAACACCCAGCACTGCCCTGGGCCTGCCAAGCATCAAGGTGACACCACAGGCAAATCTAAACACCGCACAGCTCTTTTTCCATCCTCTGTGGGAGCTCGCCGTAAATTCTCCCTGGAGTTCCGGCCAGAGCTTTTATGGCCCAGGACCTAAGTCCCTGGGGACCCGGCTTGGCCCCAGCAGGCGCCAGTTTGGGGCTGGATGGGATTGGCGCCCGCCCCAGACCTATCTCCCCAGGGAGATGGGCAGCGCATGTATATTTTTAGCTAGTCAAAGGAGACAGTGGCTCGGAGTTCACCCTGGTGGTCGTTCACCCTGGTGGGGGCTGATGGGCCAGAGGCCCACCCAAGTAAGGGAGGCCTGAGTCCACATGGACCTCAGTCTCTTCATCTGTAAAGTGACTCCACCTCTTTCTACCAACCTTAATTTTCCCCCTTCTCCCTAGAAGTACACATTGAGGAGAGGTGGGAATGGGGACACACTAAGGAGAATGGGTCCATCTGGACCTCAGGCTCCTCATCTTGTGGGGAGGTAGGGATGGGACACGCGGGGAAGGGACACAGGGGCCTGCAGAGAGATGGGAAAGAAGGTCTCCGCCGACATTCCCCTTCACCCTTTTCCTTTTTGTACCCCGGAAACAGGACCCTCTTTGCATCTAATTTCCTTTTCCCCTAAAGCGAATGGGATCCTCCCACCATCCTGCAGGCGGTACCCGCACCTGTCCCCCTTTTCCCAATGGAGATGGCGCATCCTTCACACACGCCCTCATGCCTTCCCAAGAGGTAGGCACCTTCGGGGCGCGGAATCACAACGCGGGCTCGATTTTCCACACTTTATCTCAGTACAGTTATCGCGAGAGTCCTGAGGCCTCGGCGGCATCTTCTGCTCACGGGCAGTCTGCTGCGGGGCTTGCCAGGCGGGACGGTGGGTGCCGTCGGGGCAGGGGGCGTGGCCGCCGTCTCGCCGGGCCCAGTGAGGTAGGGTCACACGCAGGCGCACTCGCGCGCCGACAGCTCGTGCACCGTGTGGTAGCGGCTGTGCGTGTCCAGAAAGGACACCTCGTCCTCGTAGGCCGTCGGGCGGCAGCAGGGCTGCGCGCGCACCCGTTCCCGCCGCACTCGCCTCCTCTGGCGCAGGCGCCGCAGGCCCAGGTCGTAGACGCGCGCGGCCGCTTCGCACGCGCCTGCGCAGTAGCGGAACAGCACCGTCTCTTCCGACGCGTAGCCCAAGCCTAACTCGCTCACGCGCACCTCGAGCTCGCGCAGCCCGCACGGCCGTGTCCCCGACCGCGCACGCGCGCGCCGCCTCCGAGGCCCCGCCCGACGGCGCGGACCTGGGGGCCGCCCGGCCCAGGGCGTCAGCTCGCGTAGCTCCACCGCGTCCGGGGCGCCCTGCAGCAGTGCACGGTCTGCGAGGGGATGGAGAGAAGGGGGTGGGGGAGAGTCAGTGGGTGGGTGGGAAGGAGCCCCTACCCTCCCTTGCTGTTCCCCTGCAAAATGGACCCTTGTGGAGTCGCGGAGGCAGTAGTGCACCCTCTCCGGACCGCTTATCTCGCTTTCGGATTCCTGCCCATGCACCCAGGGGGCGGAGTGTATATCCAGACCTCAACATTGGGTCCCCAGGGCTACCAGCACCCTTCTCTGGACCCTACACCTATGATGGGCTGCTCAGAACTTAGCGCATCTTTTCTGGGTACCCTCGCTCATTTTCCAGCCTGCCCTACCTTGAGCTGAGCTGACCCGGTGTGTTCCCCTCTGGACACCCCCGGCACTCTCTATGGACCCCATTCCTGTGCAGGGAGGTACTGGGGATTTTGCCTCTTTTTCACTGAGCTGCTCTCACCCCAAAAGAAAAGGAGAGTTCAGCAGAGGAGGGGTGATCCAAATCCCTGTCACCACTGGGCCCTAGCTGCCCCAGGACACTGGCACATTCTTTCCAAGCAGTGTTGGGGTGCTGTTTCCCACCCCAACCCCTCACTCTGGCTGAGCTGTCATGGGTCTCTAGCTCACTCTCTGGCGTCTCCAGAAATAGCATCCAGAAGGGCAGAGACTTGCCTGAGGCCACACCACTAGCAGGTGGCAGAGAGGGAGAGAAAACAAGCCCAAACAGCAGCCTTCCTGCGTCCATCGTGTGCCCATTTGGCCCAAGTCCAGCCCTCTTGTCCCACAGCCGCCAGGAGGTGCCCCGGGCCACAGATTCCCAGGGCCCCGCAGCCTAAATTTATTTCCCAAGCGGCTGGCCCTGGCCCAGTACTCCTCAGCCCCAGTAGAGAAGTGCAAACTTTGGAATGGCAGGCAGCACTGACAGTGGATCTGCAGGCAGGGGGCTCCCAGCCCCTGATCAAGTGGCAGCCACACTTGCGGTTGGGAGAGGAAGTCCTGAGTTTAGCCCCCACCTGCCCCCAAGGCTGGCGCACCTGGCTGTCAAAAGAAATAGCTTACTGGGAGGCCAGAGAGGGAAGGGCTGTCTGTCACCCTGAGGGGTGTCTGTGCCCCCAGGGCGTCTCAGAAAGCAGACAAGCTCGAGTTCTGAGCTAGCTCTGCCACTCGCAGCCCTGGACAACTTCAGGCAGGTGATGGCCCTGTTCTGTGCCCCAGTTTCCCTGTCTTCTCAATGAGGCTTCTCGGGCTGGGGCTGGGAGAGTGGAAAGCGGGGGGTGATTGAGTAGCATCTCCTGAGTTCTTTGAAGCCCAGGGGCAGGAGTAGGGTGGCTAGCACTGCCTGCTCTGGAGTTAGGTTGAGCCTTGCTTATTTCTGGTGCCTAAAATTCCACAAGTGAGTGTGCCTGCACCAAAGGTGCGTGTCTAGAGTTAACTCAGGGGATGCCAGATAAGATACCGATGCCGAGTTAAATTTGAATTTCAGATAAACAGTGAATAATCTTCTAGTATATCTGTCTCTGCCCCCCTCCAGCAAGCCTGGCCCAGTGCACAGGGTCTGGAACACAGAGATGAGATCTGCACCCGCTGTGGTCCAAGCCTGAAATTCCGCCATCAGCGAATTAGTCCCAGGGCCTAGAACTATGGGACTTTGGGGGATCAGCAGCCACTCCCTTCCTCCAGTAGGGCTGGGTCCAGGCACAGGATGTGGGGCAGGCAGGACCCAACCATGGGCCGAGAACTTCCCCCGTGCCTGAAATTCCACCATGGATGCTTTGCCCCCTAGGGCCTGGAGTGATAGCTTTGAGGGGCAGTGGGGGAGGGTCCACCCAAGTCTTTGGGACCCAGTGCCCTGGGAAGGACTTTGCTGTCTGGAGGGGAGGACGAGGTGGGGGACGGAAGTGGAGCCTGCGCCCGAGGCCACCCTTGTCCATTGTGAAGACAAGAAAGGAGGATTGTGTGGGTCGGCAGGGCGGGTGCGGACATGCACACAGGCGTGCACACAGCCTCTACCCACGGCGGGCCACGCACGAGCCCCGCCTGCACCTAACTCCCATCTGCCCATGAGGGTGCACGAGCAGACATGTGCGCGTGCACACGAGGAGGTCGGGGCCCAGGCACCACCCTGACCCAATAAGAATCTGCAGAGGGCAGGTGCCAGGGGCGAGTGGGGAGTTGGGCCATGGCAGCCACACCCCCGGGGTAGGCATTTGCACTTTTCTACCTCCCTGCCTTTTTCCACACCGTTCTCTCCCATATCTCTCTCTGTCTCTGTGCTTCTTCGTTTCTGCCTGTTTCTCTCCCCATTTCTAGGTCTCTCTCTGTCTCCCCCTCCCGTTGGTCCCTGTCCACCCATGCAGGTCACTAGGACCTCGGGTCCAGCCTCCCTCTCCCTCCACCACCACCCCCTACCGCGCTGCAGGGGGGGCCTGGGCCAAACGCCCAGGTCTAATCTCCATCTGGCCCCCTGGCCCCTCAGGGCTAGAGCCTAATTCCTTGTGACAGCTGAGCCGAGAGACCCCAGTTCCCAGCAGCCATCCCCTCCGACACCCCTGCCGGGCCATTGGAGGGATTTGCACCCTCCCTCCACCCCATCTAAAATAAGCCTCTGTGGCCCTACTCCACTGCATGAAATTCCACCATTGTGGCCGCTCTGAGGTCAGGGGGAGGGGGTGATTTGACCCAAGACAGGGGGAAGGGCTTACACTGGGCCAGGCGGGCGATTCGGGCATCCAGGGTGCGAGGCGGCCGGCGCAGCGGGGCCAGCGCGGGTCTGAGGCGGTGGCTGAGGAGCAGGCCGTCCCGACACATCCAGATGGAGAGCACGGAGCTGCAGAGCACCGAGGCCAGGGCCGCCGCCTTCCAGCGCTGCATCCTCAGCCTGCGTGCACAGGATGGTCAGCCACGCGGGCCCCGTGTGTCTGTCAGGCAACAAAAGGACACAGGGTGCTGGGCCAGGCACCGGGGATACAGTGGGGCCCCTGATTTTGAACCACTCCTGCTTAATGAGCAATAGTAACAGAAGTGATTCATCAAGGAACCACTGAACAAGGTTGTGAAAAATGTTGCCAAGGAGGGGGTGGCAGGGGTAACCAGAATCACCCCCATCTGCGGGGGATCCCAGAGTGCCTTCCAGAGGATTGAGGAAAGTTGAGACTCGAACAAAGGTAGGAGCTGGCCAGGCAGAAGAGAATGGTGTCTCAGGCAGGGGGAACAGCCAGTGCAAAGGTCCTGAGTCTGAACCAAGTTTGGCCAATCCAGCCAAGAGGCTTGAGGTGGTTGGAGCCCAGTGAGCTTGGGGACGCTTGGAAGGAAGGAGGTGAGCGCATTCCCAGCAGGGGGCACTGTGGGGCTTGGATGGCGAGGAGAGGTGGTGCTTAGAATAGTCTGGGAAGCAGGAACCCTGAGGTTGAGACACTGATGTCCTCAGGAGTGACTTCCTGCCCTTTCTGAGCCTAGGTTTCTCCTCCAAACTGACGCCCAGAACTGGGCAGCGATGAACCAAAGCTGCCCTCAACCCACCTCCAGGCCTTTGCACACGTCCTTCTACCAGAACATTCTCTTCTCCACTCCCCGCCACCCCAATCCCGTTCCATTTTCAGTCTCAGCTTGGATGGAGCCTCCCCCAAGAAGCCTTCCCTGAATGCTCCTCCCTTCTGGGCCCCCCCTCCCCCAATGCCCTAAGCTTCCCCCGTTAGGGCACCGATTTCTCAGTGCTGTGGCTGCCTAGTCGCGTCGTGCTGGGTGCAGACAGTAGATGTTTAATAACCCATGCGCACCCCCATACATCCACCCTGTCTGAGAAGCTCCCCGCCAATGGGTGGCCCCTAGCCCGCGTTTACATTCCCTCGCCTGGCCGCCTGGTGTCGGTCTGCGCGGGGCCTGGCGGCTGGCCCGGTGTAAACATTTACACGGAGCGCTGAAAGCCTGGCTGGATGGCGGTCAGCGCCCAGGCTTGGCCGCGGGGTGCCGGGCGCCCCCATGCGCGCGCCTCTGGCCGCACAGGCTGGCCCGCGCTGCAGCAAGCAGTTATTCGCGTGCAATTTGCATCTCGATTGCGTGTGATTTGCATGGGTCCTCCCGGGGCGTGGTTAAGAGCAGAGCGGCTGGAACCGCCTCTCCCTCCGCCCCATGGATGCACCAGCACAGAACCTACATCACCAGACAGTAAGTAGAAGAGGACACTTATTAAGCACCTGCTGTGTATCTGACCTGGTGCTGAGCTCACAAAGGCGGCACTATGACTTACATTTTACAGCTGGGGAAACAGGCATAAAACAGACAGGGAGGGGCTTGGCCAAGGCACAGCTAGGAAAGGATCTGGGATTCATACCCGGTTCCTTGACACAATACATACCACATAGAGGGAGCAAATGCTGGGCGTTCGTCCTGAGGACCTGCCGCTACAGGTGGTATTTGATACTTGCATTCTTAGTACTGTTGGTGGTGTTGGTGGAGAATGAGATTCCCCCACATGGGGTCATATAAACAAACCCTGGGTCAACCTGGAGATCTGAGGGCATAGCAAGTGCAAAGGCCCTGGGGCAGGACCCTGCCAGGCTTGTTGAAGGAATCATGGAGGCAACCCCATGTGGCTGGAGCAGGGTGAACGAGGGAGGAGGGGAGGACTGGGAGGTGATGGGAGCAGGTCATGCAAGACCTTGTGGGCTTCACGGAGATTTCATTCTCCAGGTTGTACAGCAAGCTGAGGTTAGCCCTTGCATTTGTCAGGTGCCTGAACCCACTGCCTTTATTCTGCTATTAATGAGCATCTACTTTATGTGAATACTGTTCTACAAACTTAGCACACACTATTAAGTCATTTCAACCTCACAGGTGTCCTTAATCCCTATTTTACAGATGGAGAAACAGATCCAGAGTGGTGAAGTAACTTGCCCAGGGTCACAGAACTGAGATTAGAATTCTGGTGGCCTACCCCCAACCCCAGGAGGGGGAGACAGGCAGGAAAATACCCCCAGGCCCAAGACCTCATGTGGGCAAAGCCCCCTCTGGCCCCCCAACACTCCCACCTGTCCTCACACCCAAGTCGGAGTAGTGTGCCTTGGTTTCCCTGTTAGGCTGGAACAAGATGCCTGCACAGCACCAGCCTAAAACAGGGGGCTTGAGAGGGTAGACCAGATGATGCCCAGAGATGGGCCCGCCACAAAAGCCCATGGTAGCCTTGGAGCCGCAGACCCCCTGGAGCTCTGATGGGGGCCAGGAGAGCAGGGGGCCGCCGGTGGAGGGGGCCTGGCAGGTGCTGCTGATAAGCCTCTGTTAACAATGGTCCTTTCTGTATGGGGGTCACCCAACTGGTTTGTCCCTGGCAGGGACCTGACTGGGAGTGGGTGTGGCGGAGGGCGGCAGGGGACGGGGCAGGAGGAGACCAGGTGCGCACGATCCGTGTGCTTGTGTCATGGGTAGGTGGGTTCACTCACACTCACACACCTGGACACCACCACACTCACCTGCTAGCATGTTTTGCACTCACACTTTCACACGTGGGCGTTTCACACAACACTCAACCATGATCATATTTGAATGCTACCGTACTCACACACGTGTGTTTGCACACATGCGCACATGCTCACAGATGATAAGTGGGCCTCCTTCTGACTTGCCCTCGGGAGCTCCCCTACTCCCACCCACTTGGGTGCCCTTACACTCTCTCACGTCCGCAGGGGTTCCCGCACGCCCTTGATACACTCCCACACGCTCAAGCATGTTTGCACTCTTAGAGACAGACATCACCTCTTGCATTCTGACACACAGAACGGGCACGCCACATACACACCGCCTCCAAGCCCTCCCGTGAGCACGTGGACCTGTGCGTATACAGGCGAGCCCATCATCCTCAGCATCCCACATCCGGGCCATATGCGCATGCGCACCCAGTGTTGCATGCGTCAACAGTGCTGTCGGGTCCTCGGCTGCAGAGATCATGGGGAAAGAGTGACCATCCCCGACACGGTAAGGAGAACAGAAAAAGGGGAGGCAGAGGGACCCAGGTGAGAACCACCCTGCCCTGGCCACTGGTACCCGGCCCTGGCCCACGCCTGCTGGCATTTCGAGTGCCACCAACGCTGCCCAGGCAGGGCCTGTCCGGGGGTCCCCTCCCCAACCCAACAGTGTCCAGACCCTAGAGAATCCTCACCGCCGGGGAAGGGAGCACCTCCCTTCCTGAGGGCCAGGCCAGTCTGAACTGCAGCAAGAGGGATCTGGAATAGTCCCCCACTTCTAGCTGGAAGCCACAGAGTCCCCAGGGCTAGGGCAAGGACAGAGGGGAAACTGAGGCTCAAAGAGGGCGATGAGTAGTCCCTAGTCAGCAGCCTCACAGGTCCTTCCAGTTATCCAAAGGGCAGACAATTAGGGTGATGGTGTGTGGGTGTTTCTGGCAGCTTTCTTGATGGTGCCAGGAAATACTTCTCATTATCTTGATGTCCCGGCAACGCTCCAGGGCTCCACCTTTCCATAAAGCTCCCAGGGAACACCCGCCAGGCATACCTGTTCCTGGGGTCAACAGCCTTTGTACTGCAGAGCTCTTGGCCTCAGGCAGGAACCTGCTTCACATAACCCTCCCTCCATCCACTTACCCCTCTAGTCTGGGCGAGGCCTGGAATTGGGGCCTGTCTCCATCAGCCGAACTCCTACTCATCCTTCAAAGTCCCACCTTCTATAGCCCTTCCTCTAGGAAGCCATTCCTGTTCCCCATCTGGGCACCCCCCTCCCCAGCTACAGGTCCCTCACTCTTACCCAGCCTTGCCAGCATAATGCCTGGGTCCATGTCTGTCTTCACTGGGCAGGGGGTTCAGGAGGGACCGCCTGGGCTGGAACCTCTCAAGACAAGGGTGGGCTTTGATAATTCAGTCCACAGTTTTCAGGCTTTTGCCTGTGTGGTGTCTCCCTCCACAAGTGCCTTTCTCCTTCCTCTGCACCTCACTCCTGGACACATCTCTGATCCTCCTATACTTGGTTTCCCCATCTTCAGAAAGGGCCTGATGGGGGCCACTCAGCACTATTGGAATGACCCGGTGGCTCATGGAGCTGTCATCGCTGCCCACAGGCAGAACGAGCCAAGCTGGGAAGCTACGTGGGCAGATGTAGGGGTGGCATGCACGTGCGGGCCAGCCAGTGAGGAAAGGCGTGTCTGGACGCTGTAGCACTTGGGGTCAGGAGAGCTGAATCTGGATGCCTGTTGTGCCTTTTCTTGGCTGGATAACATTGGGGAAAGCTCCTCCCCGGCTCTGAGCCTCAGTTTCCCAGCTGTACAACGGGCTGAACAGACACCCTCCTCATCTGGCGGGCCATTTAATTCCATGAAGCCCTGTAGGCCTGGCCGATGGCAGCAGCTGGGCCCGGGCATCAGACACATGTGTTTGCAAGGCCTGGTATCCACTTCCTCCATCGGTGCTGACAGCTCTGGGGCTGGCAGTTGGGCCTATTCCCCCAGATGGCCCCTGGGGGTTCCCTAAGGTTCCACTGGTGGGAAAACTGAGGCCCCTTGAGGGGCAGGACTTGGGCTTCTCTTAAGGCAAGTCTCAGTTCTGCAAAACAAGAGACAAATTCCACAGCCCACAAAAATGTGCCCCCTCCCTTGGAGGGCCCCAGGGCCCAGCCCCACCCCACGGTGGGGACGGGGAGGCCAGGGCAGGTACAAGCAACTCACATCTGGGGGTAAACCAGGAACATCTGGTTAGCACAGCCGGTTCCGATGTCGCATCTGTGTGGGCCAGGGGCCAGCCTGTGAGGCAGTCTGATGGGAGGGTGCAGGCACAGAAACCCCCAGCAGACCCTGCAAGGCCTGGCCAGAGGTGGGGGCCCAGCCTCTCCTCTTCTTCCCCCAACCCAGAAGCTGCCTGCTGCCCAATCACTGTACCACCACTGGCTCCCTGCTACCGTGAGAGTCAAGTCTTGGGTCCTGAGCTTGTCTTAAGGAGTTCTGGGTCTACCTTTGCCAAAGTGAAGGTGAGAGGTGGACAGACAGGAAGAATGGCTTCTGGGGAAGACTGCATTGGTTGCTTTGTGATGATAATAGCAGTTTAAAAAATAGCTAATATGAACACTAGCAAACAACACTACTGGCGCTGTTCTAAGCACACTGGTGCCTCATAGAGAAGTGCGAACCACTTTATCCCCACTTTGTACATAGAAAAACTGAGACCCAAAAGACTGCAATGATTTCCTCAGGGTCAAACAGCATAAATGGCCAAGCTGGGATTTTACAGCAAGTGATCAGGCAAACTCCTACTCATCCCTCAAAGCCCCAGCCGCAATGCCTCCTCCTCCACATTCTTGACCACTGTACCATATGCCCTTCCTAACAACAACAAGAACAAGAATAATAACATTAAGACCCGGCAATGTTGGCTATTCCATTTATTTAGTACCAAGCACTATGCTAAGTGCTTTCCACACGTTTAATTCTCCTGTAGTCCCTGGAAAAGATGTTGTTATTATTAGCCCTATTTACCACACAGGGAAACTGAGGCTTAGCGAGGTAGGGCGACTTGCTCAAGGTCACACAGAAATTAAGTGACTGAGCTGTGGCTGAACCCGGATCTGACTCGAAATTTGTTCTCTCAATGCCTCCACCACCCCTGGGCTCTCGGTAATCAGGGTAGTGCTGAGGGGGAGGGGAGAAGCAGGGAGGGCATGATAGGTCCTGCTGTTTGGGAGAACAGTGGGGCTGAGATCCAGGGAAGAGATTTTCTCAAATACACAGCAGAGCAGAAGTGGCAAGTTAACAGAGGGTCCACGGGGCAGAAAGCCCAGTGTGGCAGGCTGGGTTCTGCCCTGACACATTAACTCAACATTTATCAACTGCCTACTGTGTACTGGGCCAGCCAGGGACCTCGGGGTGACCAGGGCCCACCCTGGCCAAGCTCACCATCCAATCAGGGAGATGGGTAATAAGAAAGAAAGAAGGTAGTTTAGATGCTGACCATGCAGCAGGAACCCCAAAATAAAACAAGGTGAAGCCATAGTGATGGAGGGGGGTGCTTTTAGGTTGAGTGGCCAAGAAAGGCTTCTCAGAGGAGGCAGCATTTGCACTGAGTGCACATAAAGACCTAGGAAAAGTGTTCTAGGCAGGGGAAGCCGCAAGAGCAGAGGCTTGGAGGCAGGACCATGGCTTTCCGAGGTGACCAGTGTGAGCGGAGAAAACTGAGCCAGAGGGCAGCGCGGGGAGATGAGTTAGGAGACAGGGTCGGCCCTCCGTGCCCCACCGGTGCCTGGAGCGCTCTCCCCAAACCCGCCGCCTCTCGGTAGTGTTCTTGGGGAGGCTGAGCAGGGAAGTGTGTGTGTGTGGCGGGGCCGCCAGCTTTTCAGATCCGCTGTTTCTGGCCCGGCCCTCTGCGGCTGGCCTGTAAAATTCCCACCTTGACCATACCAGGCTGGGGTGGCTTAGCCAGGCCGGCCTGGGGCCGGCCTCACAGGCATCTGGGGCGGGCAGGAGGGGCCGCCCTGGGACGGGATAACAGGATCAGCCTAATGAGGCCTGGCACCACTGAGCAGCTGGCGTGGGGCCCAGTGGGTGGCGCCAGGGGCGTGGGTGCTCCAGGAGTGGCCAGAAGGACACCACACAAAGCTGGCCACCTGACAGAGTGGGAAACTGAGGCACAGACCCCAGGTGCAGCGTGAACCCTAACACTGGTTTTCTGGAAACCAGGGGACCTGAGTCACCTCTTCCATCTCCCCAGGTTCAAACTTGGCCCTGGGTCCCTGACATATTGAGCTATTTAAATGTGGATAGTGCCCTCTCTTCGGGCCTCAGTTCCCCCAACTGGGAGGTGAGATCCACCTGCTGGATTTCTCTCAGGACTAGCCAAAGCCTAATTTCACTTGGATTTGAAGGGAAAATCTTTCCACTCCCAAACACCCCTCACCAAAGTGCCTCAGGCCCCACTCAGGCTTCCTTGGCGGCCGTTACCTCCCCTGAAAGTCCAGGAGGCTGGCTGGCAGGTTTGGCCTTCAGTACACCCCCACCCCAACCCCCGCCCTGCCAAGTGAAGCAGGCACCAGGCCTGTCTTGTTCTCTGCTTCATCCTAGCACAGAGCTTGGCACACAGTAGCTTAGGGCTCTGGAATTACATGGAGCCAGAAGGAAAGATTCCTCCAGCTTGCTCAGCCTCCGTTTTCTCAGCTGCAAAATGGAGAGGGCCAGCTTCCCACTGCACCTGTGCAGTGCTCAGTTCGTGCTCGCTGGGCGGAAGGAAGACCCTGTCTCCCTTTGCAGGCCTTGAGGTCT
This sequence comes from Camelus bactrianus, assembly GCF_048773025.1. Lineage (NCBI taxonomy): Eukaryota > Metazoa > Chordata > Mammalia > Artiodactyla > Camelidae > Camelus > Camelus bactrianus. The sequence goes on from NC_133560.1 coordinate 28,058,978, forward strand.
CAACCCCTCTGCCCCACCTTGGGGGACCAGGAAAGCTGCGTCTGCAGAGGAACCCCATGGCCTCCCAGCGAAGACAGCTGGGCCCAGTGATGCCAGTTGCATTAAAGACCAGTTCCTCTCTCCTCTGACTTTCCAGCCCCCACCAGGTATTCATCCTCAAATGCACCAGCCCAATTCTCTGTCTGGTCAACCTTTCAGTACAATCTCTCCTTCCTACACTCACCCAGGCCCCCTGAATTTTCCAAAACCACCCATTCTATTCCTGCCTCCACATCTTTGCATATGCAGTTTCCACCACCCGGAACGCCCTTTCCGTTCTCATGTGAAAAACTCCTGCTCATCCTTCACAGCCCCAGCTCCAATGTCTCTCCTCCAGGAATTCTCCCCTGACCCTCCTTCCCTGAGGTAGAGCCTTTGCTCCCCACTCTGGGCTCTAAGTCTGTCTTCCTTGAAGGACAATGCCCGGGAGTCTGACACCAGAGTCAGCCACACCATCGCTGTCCAACAAATGTTTGTGGAAACAATCTCTTGATTGTGTCCTTGTGCCTGGTTGCAAACTTTGGTTCCTTCTCCTGTCCCTGACTCTTGAAAGCTATATCCATTTCTTGTCCCCTGAAAACTGAGGCCTGTAACCTGAGGGACAAGTACTGATGGTAGAATTTCAGACACTGTGCCCAGCTGCAGGGGGCACAGTTCTGTTTTCTTCCCTGCACCCCTGGAACGAGCTCTTTGCAGCTTGCTGGGAGTGGGCTGTAAGGCCTGGGGGTGGTGGCTGAACCCTCAGGAGTCCTCGAAGGAAGGGAGTAGGGAGGGGTGCCCAAAGGGCCTAAGCAAGGGGCTGGGGGTGGGGAGAAGCTGGCAATGCTGGAGTCTCCCCCCACTGACATCCGCCTAGACCAGGCACGCCCCACTGGGGCTTCCTCAGCCTGGGGCTCTTGAAGACAGACAAAGAGTGTCATGGAACAGAGAGAAAAGGATGTAGGGCAGGCAGGCAGGGGTCTGGCCACTTGCACCCCCAACCCTGGGCCCGGGCCATGCTCCCCAGATCTGGGCTGGTGGCCCTGCCTTACAGGTAACCACAGGCCTGCTGAGCAGGGCCAGTGGCACCACAGTATATGCTGGTGCTTCCTGGGGAGGGGGCAGTGGTGACAACCACCCCTTGGAGAGGCCATTTACCCATCGGGTCCTACCCCACATCTGCGCACTGTCTGCAGGCCCCTCGGCCTAAAGACTAACTGACAAACCGCACCTTCTGGGAGAATTTTGAGACCATCCTGAGCAAGAGATGCCTTTTGTAAAAGGCAAGGAAGGAAGACATAGCCCCCTCTCCTTCAAATCCGGTCTTTGCCCTTAAGGGACCCCGCCCCCCCCCATGGTTTCGCGCCCTCTTGTGGTTTAATAAGCGGCTCCAGGAGCCGAGAGAGCCGGGCCCTTACCGGAGGACACCGTGTCCCCGGCGGCGGCGGCGGCGGCGGCGGCGGCGCGCAGGGAACGCGGCTGGAACGCGCCACTGACAGATGTTTACTTACGCGTGCAGCTGGGCCGCGACGGCAGCCCCCCGCCCAGGGTCTGCGGGGAGTGGATGCCCCCGCAGCCCCTTGTAGACCACAAGGCAGAGGGGTGTCTGGGTCTCGCCTTCCTAGAGGCTGGGGAGCGGATTCTGGCTGCCCTGGCTCCCACCCCTCTTCAGACGCACACATGGGGGTCTGAGGAGGCAGAAGCTCGCCCGCCCCGTCGGACAGGGACCCCGCCCCTTCCCCGCCAGACCCTGGCTTGGAGAGGCGCTTAAGATAACCCTCCCGCTCCCCTTCCTCTGCCACGCGCGGACCTGTCGCCCCTTGACCCTGTTTCTCGGCTCGAGGCAGGAAGCTGCCCGTCTGCCTGGAATCCCTGGAAGCCCCCTAACCTCTGTCCATGGGGCCGGTCCTCCCCCCGCGCCAGTTCTCCTGCGGGTCCCCCCGCCTGCCTTTGCTTACCTGCTCCGGGTGCCCGACTAGCCGTCAGTGGCTGCCGCGCCTGCCGCCCGCGCCGGCCCCAGCCCCTGCCCCTGCCCCTGCCGCCGCGACCGCCATCCGGGCCGCCTGGACCCGCGGCGCCCGGGGGGGCCCGGGCCGGAGGGGGCGGCCGCGGGGGGGGCGCGGCTCAGATCGGCCCATGGGGGCTCCTCCGGGCTTGCTCAGCCGCGGGCTGCGGCCATCCTGGCCCGGCGGAGGCTGGGGCAGAGGGGGTGCCCTGGACGGCCGGCGGCTCGGAGGGCGCGGGGCACAGGGGCGCACGGACGGCGCGGGCGTCCTCGGCGCGCTGCGCGGGGCGCCGGGGCGGCGGCGCAAGGGGCCCCGGCGTTCGGAGCGGCTCCACGGCGCGCTCTCCCGCCGCCTCCGCTGCTCCCGCCGCGGACAGCTCGGCCGGCGGGGCCGGGGGCGGGGCCGGGGGCGGGGCCAGGGGCGGTGGCTCGGGTTTCCCGGGACAGGGAGCCGCCCCCGCCCCGTCCGGCCCCGCCGGAGGGGGGCCCGAAGTGCGCAGGTGGCAGGAGTGTGGGGGCCACATACCCCTTAGACGGCGATGTACCCCTGCCCCGGAGACTCCAGAGGCGCCCCTTTAGAAAAGCCAGTGCCCCAAGATGCCCCCCTCCAAGGATCCCCTCCTGAGATAAGAACCACAGCACTCCTGACGCCAGTTCCACGACCTTCAAGGTCCTCCACTCCACTGAGGACCTGGTCTTACTGCCAGATGCCCTCGACTAGTCCTGCCCGGAACCTTTCTAGAAAGCAAGGCCCCAAGAAGTCCCCTCACCAAGGAAGCCCCTCAAGAAACAGCATCCCCCCCCCCAGATTAGCTGTTCGCACCCATATTCCAGGAACCCCGAAGGCGCATCTTCTGTAAATCCGGGACGCCCCAACGCCTCCCTCAGATCCCCTCCAGGGAATGTTGAGCCATGGCGCTCCCTCGGACGGCGGAAACGACCCGGAATCCCCACCCCCATCCTACTGAAGATTGTGGGGCCCCCAGTTCCTACCCAGGTCCTCTTTCCAGAAAGCTAAAGAAAGCCCCTTCCTAAGAAAGGCATTCCAGAGAACTGAGACCAAAAATTTTCCTCTAAGACGGCAAGTGATACCCTAAGACCCACGACTATACCCGCTGTCCCAAGCTCCTCTCATCAAGAGGCAGTTCTCCCCAGTCTGGCCGCAGAGCCAGATCCTGAGGGGATGCCTTTCCCACCTCTGGCTCCCGACATCGCTTCCCTGAACACCAACGCCCAGCGCTGCGCCCACCCGCCCGCCGAGCCCAAATCCACCCGGCCCCCTCCCCGACGGCTCCACGTTCCCACTGCGCCCCCTAGCGGTACCAAGCTGACTCGGGGGTGGGTGGACGGGCGGGACTGGGCGGGGTGGGCGGGGCTGGACCCGCCATGGCCCCGCCCCGCCTCGGCCTAGTTACGGAGAAACACCCGCCGCGCAGGCCGGCCCTCCGCCCTTGCACTCAGGCTGCTCCTGCCCGCGGGGTCCCGGCCGCCGCCTGCGTTCCTGGGGCGGGGTGCTCTGGTTCCTCACCCCCGCGGCCTGATTTCCATGGGTTCCTCACTCTGGCTCAGGCTGCCTGCATTCCTCTGATCCCAGCAGCCTGGGGGTTTTTATGGGCGTTAGGTCTTCCTAGGACCACCCTGCCGCCCCAACCCCCAACACACGCGCCCACACACACACACACACACACCAGCGGCCTGTACAACTTGCCATCCTACGCAGTGTCCGCGGTGATGGGGGACACTCAGGCAGCCTCACCTGCTGTACGCGGGCTCTTGCGGGTGTAGGGCGCGCTGGACGTGCGAGCGGGGTGTGTGTAGCCCGAATGTGAATTTGTGGGTGGGTGGAGGGCATGAAGGTGAGCATGTGTCAAAGCAGCGGCTCTGCGGCTGCCGGATCACAGCCCAGGATGGAAAGAGCAGAGGTCTGCTCGTCTCTCCATGCCTCGGTTTCCTAACTGTAACATGGGCTATTAGTAGTAGATCCTAACAGGATTGCCGTAAGGAGCGAATGAGTAAGTATGTGGAACCATGCCGGCTGCAGGTGTGCAGTGCCCAAGGGTCTGCGTTTTTGGTGTCTCCAAGTGCTCACTCTCAGTGACACGTACACCCTGGCCAGGACTGTACTGTGGCCATTCATGCAGACCCTCAAACCTTGGTCCAGGCAAGGTCACAGCCAGCGCCATCCAGGTTCTCACACATTCCCGGACACCCTTCTGAGAACAGCACCATCCCTACACGCACACACACACGGCGGTCACGTACCCAGTCTTCCCACACGGACACACACTCACATAGGTGTCATACTTCATTCCCATTTGGACACACTCATGCACACAGACACAGAGCTCTCATTGCCACAACACGCGGCCCCTTCCCACTCAGTTCCCCGGCAGAGACAGAGACATGTGCAATATTCAATATTCACACGCTTAGCAGCCCATGGGCCCTTAGACCAGCTCCAGGGGAAACTCCAGGAGACAGCGTAGCATTGCTTTTCACACCAAACCTTCTGACACACGCAACCCCTGAGCATCGAGTGTCCACCCCACCCACAGCCACGCGCACACAAAACTCGCGGAGACACTGTTGCGGTACACACACGAGCGCATGTGTGCACACACGCTGGCGGGTCTGGGAAGCACAGCCCCCCTGCACACACGCAGCCAGGCCAGGAGCCCACCCCCAGCCCAGCCAGCCATCATTAAGCTGTCACCAGCTGCCCCTCGACTGCCTCCACTCACCCCACAACGCCTGTGCCCGCCTCCTGGCCTGGGTCGGAGGCCATGGGGGTGGGGGCTTGCGGACACATGGGGTGCAGGACACACACATGTGCCCACCATGTGGACGCTCGTAAAACGGTTGCCCTGGTAACAGGGACTTGAAAGACTTGGTTCTTCCTCTGGGGTGGGCAGGGGCAGGGGTGCAGAGGTGGGGCTCCAGGAGGGTGGGTCAGGAGGCTGGAAGTGGGGACACCCAGAACCCACGCCTGCCTTGCACCACCGGGAGACACGGTCACACTCCCACCTGGAAGGAGACCTCTCCACACTCAGGGATACACACATGGTGTCCAAACACACATGGAGGAGGCCCCCGTCACACTCAGCACCCCCAGAGACCTGCCTTGCTCAGAGCCAGCCCCACGTGATCACACCAGACACAGGTGTGACGTCCTCATACACCAGTGTGTCACCTCACACAACCCAGCACCCCAGCCATTCTCGGTCACCATCCATACACTTTGTCACCCCCTGGACAAGGAGTGACAGACAGACACCCTGTCACACTGGCTGACTCACACTGTAGCCAGGAACTGGAGCATGCAGAGGCACACCCACCCTTGGTCCCCACCCCCCCTTTCAAGGAGCTGTCTAGGCCCAGCTGGGCTGCCTGGGAGGCCAAGGGGATTCAGGGGCTGGTTCTATTTGCCAGAAACATGGATATTTACAATGCTTTATTTTTAAACCTTCCTTGTTCCTGACTGGGGCTGCTGAGGGGCAGGGGTGGGTGGAACTGAGCCTTGAACCTCCCACGCTAAAAGTGCAGCCCATGGGTAGGGGCTGCGATCTCTTCAGCGCATGAATCAGGGGAAACAAGCTCAGTGAAAAGCAGGGGGCACCCAAGGGCATGTGGCCCCTCCAGAGCCTGCTGGCCCCAAGGGCAAGGCTGAGGCAGGGGTGGGACAGCACAGGGGCAGCCAGAACCCAGACCCTGCCACCTGCCCCCCCCCGCCCCTCCCACCATCTGTTTGCTGGGAAATTAGTTCCACTCCTTTACTGACTCCTCACTGGTCACCCCCAGTAGCTCCAGGCAACACCTCCTCCCCACAGCCTGCTCTGTGCCCACTCGCCAGTTGTGAAACCTGAGGATCAGAGAGGTCAAGACGCTGGCCCAAGGTCACACAGTAAGGAAGAGCCTCAAATCTGGGGCTAGATGACTCCAGAACATTCAGCCGCTGCCCCCGGCCGCTCCTCCACCCCTGTCCCCTGGGGCTGGCCCCCTGCCCTCCCTAGATGGTCACTGCTCCCAAGGGGAGTGTCCTGTTCGCGGGTGGAGGCCCAGGCAGAGGTTCTGGGAGGCGGGTGGCTGCTGCCAAGATGCAGACTTGGCTGGTGGAGAAGTTTCCATCTTAGCGCCAGGAGCTGGTCCAGGCCCTGCAGGCCCAAGGCTGCACCTCAGGACCCCCCAGGGACCAGCCCTGCAGGGGTGGAGGTGGTACAGCGCCCTCTGTGTTCTCTGTCCCTCCTACCACCCCCCAGCCAGAGCATCTCCACACACTGAGCATTACTCCACCCCCCAACGCGCAGGTAGCTGAGCTCACTGTGCCTCAGTTTCCCCATCTGTGAAATGGTTCCAATGTTCTGGGCCCAGTGCCAACCCCCAGCCGTGGGAAGTGTTGTTCTCCCCTGGAGAACTGAGGGGCCTCGTCTGGGGTCACTGAGCCAGCCCAGCACATGGCTGCTCATTACCAGCCAAGAGACTCCCTAAAACCAGGCTTCCGGGCTCTTAATTTGACAAAGTTATCCTCACCCTGAGGGTAGGGAGAGGCCTCATCCTGACAGGGAACACAGCTGGACACCCATTCCTGGCCAGGGGTCAGAGCAAGGGCCCTGGGGACCAGGGAAGGAGCCTTTCCGACCAGCGGGGATGGGGCCCTTGAGGCCTGTTGGGCGGCAGAAAGGAGCCGCCCGGTTCCAGGCGAAGATGGGAAAAGCAGGGCCGGCAGCCGTCCCCACAGGGCCATTTGCAGCCACAGGTCACAGGTCGAGGGCTCTGCCGCTGGGGGCCCCAGGTCAGCAAGGCGGGAAAGCCATCAGACACGGACCAGCTAACCGGGAGGCGGATAGGGGCGGGGCCTAGGGCGGGGCACACCTGAGGGGCGGGGCTGGGGCTGAGAACCTTGGGGAGCTCACAGGCAGCCCCCCACACACAAGCCACAAATGTGTACACACTGTGTGTATACACGCACACACACATAACAGACACGCTCCTAGACACATGAATACTCCCATCGACACACAATCACACACACAAATGCCTCTCAAAGTCACTCATGCTCTGCATATGTATGCACATTGTCACACAGAAACACACAGTGCACACGCACACACACACACACACTCACAGACGCCCACAGCAGCCTCAGCCCCTAAGGCTCGCGGGTGCCCCGCCGCACACACACCCAGGCAGACCTCTGCCCGCCGCCTGCCAGGGCCTGCCTGCTCCCGTCCTTGGCCCAGGGTGCCCTAATCCTGGTCTCGTGTCCTGGAGCCAGATGATAAGGGGCAGCTGCAGCCCCAGATAAAGGACGCGCAGCCACAAATCCGGGGCGGCCCTGGCGGCCCCGGGCACTGAGCCCGGGCCGCACCTGCCCCGCGCTTCCTCTCGGCTCCCGCCCAGAGGGACAGAGAGGGCAGGGGGGACAGAGACCGGGAGGGAAAGGTCGCCAGAAGAGAGGGACGCATGGGGGGCGGGCAGCAGCCAAGAGAGAGGGAGACAGAGCTCAGAGGCAGAGGGAGAAAGGTGGGGATAGAGATGAGACCTGTCTTTCTGGGAAAGAGACAGGCAAAGATAGGAGACAGATACAGAGAGGGAAGGAAATATAGAAACAGGAAGAATAAAAGAAAGAGACAGAGGCCAAGAGAGCGCCAGGAGCACCTCCCCCAGGCCCGGCCCCACCCCTGCTTGGGTCCCTCAGTCTCCCCACCTGCTCAGGGGCCTCAGTGCCACCTGCCTCCCTCCTGCTCCTTAGATCAGTCGAGGTCAGGCATTCGTCTGACTCAGATCTGGTTCGGGGTGGGGAGGACAGCTTTCTCAATGTCCCTACATTTTCCATGGTGGCACTTGGGAAGTCCTTAGCGGCCGGTCACAGCCTCAGTGAAGGTGGGACTCCCTCCCACCCTGAGCAGGTCCTACCCCCGTGCCTGAGTTTCTCTAGCTACGACAAGAGGCGTTCACTCAGTAAGCATTCACTGAGCACCTACCATGTGGCAGGCCCAGTGCTGGGGACACAAAGTGACCCTGGCAGACCCAACTCCCACCCACTCTGGGCTCATAGTTTACTGGGGAAGACCCCCAATGAAAAATTCTTCTCCAGAGAAGAAGCTGAGAACAGAAGGGTGAGTGGAATGAGCAAGGTGACTGGGTGCAGGAAACAGTCTTCCTGGGAGAGGGAACAGCATATGCAAAGGCCGGGAGGTAAGGCTGGCTCACGGAAGGTCTGGAATGAACTTGGTGCCTGAGTTTAGGGAGTGAGGAGGTGATGAAGGCCAATGAAGCTGGGGAAGGCAGCAGGGATTTTGCAGGAATTTGGGGGCTGTGGTACAAGGCACAGGGGCAGTAGGGAGCGATGAAAGGATTGGGAGCAGGGGAGGGCCAGGGTCAGATCTATGTTTCAGAAAGAGCTATGGGAGGCTAGGCTGTTGGGGGAAGAATGGGAGGTTGAGGTCTGGAAAGTGGTCTGCTGGGAAAGGGGATGGACTGGAGAGAGACTCTCGAGAAAAAGTAGGCTGGACATGGTGACTGATGGGCTGTGGGGGAGAGGCAGGAGGATAAGCTGATTCCCAGGCCTCTAGCTAGACAGTGGCGAGCCCCTGGGCCAGGGTCCTCTGCAGCCCATGGATTCAGGTGGAGTTGGAATGAATGCCCCTTCCCTCCACACAAGGTCAGAGAGAGGAATAAACAAGTTAATACATGAAAAGAGCTTAGAACAGAGCCTGGTACACAGTAAGCACTCAGTACTATCTAGTACTGATGAGTGATTACTATTAAACCATTATCATAATATAATAAATAATAACAAGCAATTAATAGTATATCAGATTAACACCATGCATGGGTATTAATGGCCAGTCTATTCCCCCCTGACCCCGCTTACAGGAAGCCTTCCTGGATTGCCTTACACAGAGAAGGCAGGGGAGAGCCAGGGAGCCCTAGGAGGGTTCTCCTTTGAGGCTGAGGCCCAGAGAGGGGAGGCCAATTCCTGAGGGGTCTGGGTGCCTGTGGGGTGACGTCGGGGAGACTATAATAGAACCTCGGAGGGCAATGGGGAGCACCTCAGGAAGAAATGAGCTCCCTTCCCTGGAGGTGGGAAAGCGAGGCTGAGCAAGAAGTCCCCCAAGGATGCTGTGGTTTCAGAATCCCCCATTCCACCATTTTATTCCCAGATTGTCCTACAGAGGGCAGCCGAGGCTGGAGATGGAAGAGGAGGCGCTCCCGGGTCCCCCTCCTATTTTCTCCCAGATCTTGGAAAAGCTAGTTCCCAGCCCGTTGTGGCCTCTGGCAAATCCTTTCCCTCCTTGAGCTTCAATCTCCCCATGTGTTACTCCAGGAACACAGTCCCTGCTTCACTTCCTTGCCCATGGAAAGCATTGTCACTTTTAGCAGTGAAGGCTAAGGGCAGCTGAGGGATTGGTTTTTTGCACCCTGCACCATGTTCACATAATTCAAGGCAAAGAATAGCAATAAAGTAATAGTAACGACAGTGGTCGTTAACATTTATTGACTGTTATTTATCGAATCCTTACTTTCTGAAAGAGATATTTTTATTGGCCCCATTTTTCTGACGAGGAGACTGAGGCACAGAGAAGTTAAAGGACAATGTTCCCAGCTGGTAAGTGGAAGTTCTGGCATTTGAAGCTGGCAGGCTTTGTCTAGAGCCCTGAGGTCCCTGTGCTGCATCAAGGCTCTTCCAGGAACAGGGGGCTTTAGGAGGGTACAACGATATGGTGGGGATTGTGGAAAATGATGACTAGATTCTGCCCTCCTTGGCTGTTAGCCCTCCCACTTCCCTCGGAGTAAAAGCCCCCTTCACCTCGGTGCGCTTACCTCCTCCCACTCTCCCCCTCGCCCACTCAGCTCCAGACACACAGGCCTCCCTGTTTCTCCAACACTGGCTGTTCCCTCCGCCTGGAACACTTTTCCACAGATATCCCTATCTTTCTCCCTCATTTCTTTCAAAAATACTCATACGTCACCTTCTCAGTGAAGAAGCTTTCCCTGACCATTTTATTAAGAATTGCAACCATCAAAAATGGCACTCCCATTTCCCCTTCCCTGCTTCATTACCGTCTCCGTACAGTATATCTTACATATGTTTACGTTGATTGGCTTTACCACTCTTATGTAAGCTCTTAAAGGCAGGGATTTTTTTTTTTTCTGTCTTTTATTCACTGCTGTATCCCTGGCATCTAGGATAGCGTCTAGTCCGCACGCACTCAACATATTATTTGTTGCATGCATGCCCCAAATAAAAGTAGCAGAATTGAAAAAAATTTAAAACCCCATCAGGAAAACAGAACACCTCAGTAGGTCGATTGTGGCCTGCGAGAGGCCAGTTTGAGAGCCCCTAGAGAATCATTGAACATTTCTGGTTCAGCCAAAGGATTCAGAGGTACTGCCGAACCCGAGGCCCCACCCCCACTTAGGCTCCGCCCCCTACTTCGACGCGTATACAATGGCGTCACTTGGAGCGACCCGGGCATGCGCGCTTCCCCAACACGACCAGGGGAGATACACGCGCGACCCGGAAGGCCTTCCCGCAACAATCCAGAGCGGGCGTGAGGGGGGGCTGATGGCGGAGGGAGCGGCGGAGGCTCCAGCAGAGAGTGGTAGTGGTGGCGACCCACGAGCCAGCGAGCCGGAACGGGGAGTGGCGCCCATTAAACCTCAGTGAGTCTCCCGGGCAGGGGGAGAAGCTCACGGGGCCTTCTCGGCACCCGTAGCGCGGCCCGAGCGGTGCATGCCGGGAGATGGGGCTGCGGCCCAGGACGGGGAGCTCGCCGGACCTTCTGTTTGGGCTTTTTTGCGGCTTGCAGGGTCAGCGAGCTCCGGAGATCGCGCACGTTGGGAACTGTCACATGTGCGAAGGACACCGCGGTGCATGCTCGGGTGGGCGGGGTTTGAGTCGCAGCGTATGGCGGGAATAGCGCATGTGCACCTCTAGCCAGCCACTGTTAACAGTCGGGGACTTGAGCCTGGAGCGAGTGCCGCGGGGTGTGCCGGGGCTTGTAGGCCTGATGGCGTGGCGTGTGGGAATGTGGCGGCTGTGGACCCGTTGCCAAGGCACTGGGACTTGTAGTTTCCTGTAGCCTAACATGGCCAGGTTCATACCTGTACTTCAGCTCAACAGTCTGGGCATTGGGGACCTAGGGACAAACTAGGCCCTCCCTGTGGCCTTGAGGTGCTTCCAGGCTGGCAGCTGGCCTATTCTAACTAGTGAGCACATCAGCAGCAGAAGCATGTAAGCAGGGGCAAGTGTTCTCAGGCCCTTTCCCCCAAATTCATTGAATCTGAGTTCAGGGGAGAGACTTCTTCCACAAATCCTCCTTCCCCCTGTCTCTGTGCTGGCAGATACCTCACCACCAAGGAGCAGTTCCATGAATTCCTGGAAGCCAAAGGGCAGGAGAAGCCCAGCCAGGAAACCAAGGCAGGAGACCCTGGTGGCAATGACCTGCCTGAGCCTGAGGCCAAGCGGATCCGACTGGAGGATGGGCAGACAGAGGATAGGCAGCCAGAGGAGACAGCTGAGCCCGGGGAGCAGCCTCAGGCTCGGAAGAGGGCCCGGGGTCAGAACAAGGGCCGGCCCCATGTGAAGCCCACCCACTATGACAAGAACAGGCTCTGCCCCTCCCTGATCCAGGTGAGTGTCTTTGTCACCAGGAAGTCCCAGAGGCCTCTCTGCCCCCCATTCAGTCCTCAGAATGCTGTAATGTAAGTGATTATACCCACCTTCCAGATGAAGAAACTGAGGCTTGGTGAGGTTACTGACTTGACGAGGACACAGCCAGGAGGGGAGGGATCTGAGTTTCAAACCCAGGCTGCCTGGCTGCCTCAGCATCTCCCTGTCCTTCCTCATTGCCCACTCTGTTTCCCTGTAGGAGTCGGCCACTAAATGTTTCTTTGGGGACCGCTGCCGCTTCCTGCACGATGTGGACCGCTACCTGGAGACCAAGCCAGCTGACCTGGGCCCCTGCTGTGTGCTCTTTGAGACCTTCGGCAGGTGTCCTTATGGCGTCACCTGCCGCTTTGCCAGGGCCCATCTGGGGCCCGAGGGCCAGAATCTGGTGCAGGAGGGGTTGGTCCAGGCCCCGCCTGTCCGCAATGGCCTGGACAAAGCCCTGCAGCAGCAGCTGAGAAAACGCAAAATCTGCTTCGAGCGTGCAGAGCAGGCCCTGCGCCAGCTGGGCAAGGGCCAGTTGCCAGGCCCTGCTTCCTCTGCCACTGTCCCTGAGACCACAGAGGCTGAAGGTGCCCATGCCCAGCAGGCCCCCCAGGAGCCGGGCATCGTTGTCACTCCCAGTGGCCCTTTAAGGACCTGTGGGCCTCTGACAGACGAGGATGTAGTCAGGTTGCGGCCCTGTGAGAAGAAGCGGGTATGTGTCCTGGGCTCTCTGCTGAGGACACCAGCAGTGCTAGGGGCAGATAGAGCTGGATACTTGCTCCCAGCCCCAAAGGGTCAGGGCTCGGGCAGAAGGAGGCAGTGGGAAAGGCTTCATGGAAGAGAGGGCATGGGGACCGGGGTTTTGATGGTTGAGTAGAAGCTCTCTAGTGGAGGAGAATGTGGAGAAAAGAACATCTTTCATGGAGGAATTGGTTGACCTATGCAGAGGCGCAGAGGTGAAAGGGAGTCAGGCTGGTGGGGGCAGGGCAAAGCATGTGGGCAAAGACTGGGGAGAAGGAAGGCCTGAGAGGCCTTGAAAACCAGGGTGGAGGGTGGAGCTTCACTGTACGTTTTCTTTCCCTCCAGCTGGACATCAGTGGCAAACTGTACCTGGCCCCGCTCACCACGGTAGGACCCACACAGGGGTGGGCCGGGTGGTGGCAGCGTGGTTATCCCACCAGTACCCATTGTCTGCCCTGCCCTATGGGTCTTGGGTTGGGCGGGTGTCTGGGGTCCCTGCCTGCCATGTGCTTACATGTGCATCTGTCTCCTGCTGTCCCTAGTGCGGGAACCTTCCCTTCCGGCGGATCTGTAAGCGCTTCGGGGCTGATGTGACGTGCGGGGAGATGGCTGTGTGCACCAACCTGCTGCAGGGCCAGACTTCCGAGTGGGCGCTGCTCAAACGCCACCCATGCGAGGATGTCTTTGGCGTCCAGGTTGGTGCTTCCTCATGGGAGGGGCTCTCAGCTGCCAAATTTCAGAGTAAGGTTGAGTCTGGCTCCCCTAGGTCACCTCCCAGACCCCTCTGTCTCAGCTGCAGGCCGGGCGCCTCTCCAAGAGCTGATGGCCTCAGCACTGGGCCAGGGAGGGGCAGCCTGGCCTGGCCTCTCACCCCCCGCTCTGCCACCTGCCACAGCTCGAGGGCGCCTTCCCTGACACCATGACCAAGTGTGCCGAGCTGCTGAACCGCACCGTTGAGGTGGATTTTGTGGACATCAATGTCGGTTGCCCCATTGACCTTGTGTACAAGAAGGTATTGGCCGCTCGGCCCTAGAGCCCCAGGGAGGGCAGAGTGTGGGCGGGCGGAATCCCTGGGGACACCTGGGGTCCTCTGGGCCTCAGCAGTCTCCCCATCTGGGCGGCAGTAGAGGGATGTCGGGCCCAGTGTGGGTCCTGCCTTCCAGAGCTCCAGCCGCTGGTCTCTGCCAGGGCGGGGGCTGCGCCCTCATGAGCCGCTCCACCAAGTTCCAGCAGATCGTCCGCGGCATGAACCAGGTACAACCCCAGATTCCCCTCTGCCCCCACCCTGCCCTGTCCTCCTGCTCGACCTCAGGCCCTGATGACCCCACCTGTCTCCACAGGTGCTGGATGTGCCGCTGACGGTGAAGATTCGCACGGGCGTCCAGGAGCGCGTGAACCTGGCTCACCGGCTGCTTCCCGAGCTGCGGGACTGGGGGGCGGCGCTGGTCACGGTGGGTCTCGGGGTGCAGCGGGGGTCGGGGCCCCTGAGGCTCATCTCCTCCTAATGGTCCCTCTCCTCCTGCTCCTTCTCGTGGTCTCTGGCTCTCCCTCCATCTCTGTCTCTGTCTCTGTGTGTCTGTCTCTCTCTCTGTCTCTCTCAGCCTGGTCCCTCCCGATCCCTCTGGGTCTCTTTCTCTTCCTCTGTCTCTGTCTGACCCTCCGCCTCCCTGGACCCTCCCTCCCTCCCCGCACGGCCACCTCTCCTCCAGCTCCACGGCCGCTCACGGGAGCAGCGCTACACCAAGTTGGCCGACTGGCAGTACATCGAGCAATGTGTGACCGCAGCCAGCCCCATGCCCCTTTTCGGTGGGTCCCAGCCACTCAGCTCAGACCTCCCCACCAAAGGCCACACCCCCATGCCCACCCCTTGCTGGGGCCCCCTCCCTGCCCCGAGGAGTCTGCTGGCCTGGCCACAACTCCCAAAGCCCCAGCATTCCCGCCTGCACATCGCTCGCTGAAGCCCTGGCCTCTGTCCTTCAGGAAATGGGGACATCTTGTCGTACGAGGATGCCAACCGCGCCCTACAGACTGGTGTCGCTGGGATCATGATTGCCCGGTAAGTGCCCCGGGGCGGGCGGCACAGAGACCAGCTAGCCTCACCCCCTGAGCGCCTGGCCTGAGGCTTGGGGAAGTTGAGGGCGCATCTGGGCTTGTCCCAGCAGCTGCCTTCCACTGTTCTGTTAGTCCCCAGCCAGTGGCTCTGCCCGGTGTGGGACAGGGAGATGTCAGAGGTGGCTGCTGGGAGGGGTGGGGAGGAGTGGAAATTGCTGCCATTATGGGCTTAGGGTCTTGGGTTGGAACTCTTGGGCCAGGAGGTTTGGGACCGAGGTTTTGAGGGCTGGGGTTCCGGCCCCCAAGCCCAATGACCACTTCCTGCCCTCAGCGGTGCCCTGCTCAAGCCATGGCTGTTCACGGAGATCAAAGAGCAGCGGCACTGGGACATCTCCTCGTCCGAGCGCCTGGACATCCTGCGGGACTTCACGCACTACGGCCTGGAGCACTGGGGCTCGGACACGCAGGGCGTGGAAAAGACCCGTCGCTTCCTCCTTGAGTGGCTGTCTTTCCTGTGCAGGTGGGCAGGGCAGCCGGGCTGGGCTGGGGGGCTTCATGGGGCAGCTGGGCCCAACCCTGTCCCGCTGCCCCCGCCTGCAGGTATGTGCCCGTGGGCCTGCTGGAGCGGCTTCCGCAGAGGATCAACGAGCGGCCACCCTACTACCTGGGCCGTGACTACCTGGAGACGCTCATGGCCAGCCAGAAGGCGGCCGACTGGATCCGCATCAGGTGCCTGGGGAACCGACGTGTGGGGCTGGGGGCCAGGTGGGGCTGGGGGCAGCCCCAGGCCTGACCCCGCTCCCTGCCCTCCTCACAGCGAGCTGCTGCTGGGACCCGTGCCGCCAGGCTTCATCTTCCTGCCCAAGCACAAGGCCAACGCATACAAGTAGCCATGGGGGTGGGAGGGGCATCTGAGCGCCCAGCCAGTCTCCCCCTCACCCTGTGTGTGAACACAATAAATTTTATTCTTTTAAAACTCCAGCCTTTCTGTGACCCTGAGGCTGCCCTTTGCTCCCAGGAGCTCCCTACTGCCATCCCTGTGTCTGCAGTTCCCTCCCTCCTCACTCATTCCTCAAAAGTCCCCCTTCTGGTGGCCGCTGGTGCCCAGAGAGGCGTTGACCACAAAGAAACCACAGGGGCTCATGAGAGGGGCCTCAGCCTGCGTGGGTGTGGATCACAGCAGGCTGCTTGGAGGAAGGGGCCTTGGAGCTGTCAGGCAGGCCTTGCTGGCAGAGGCGGAAGGCGGCAGATGGGGCCCAGGGCCTGCCTTGCCCTTTGGAATGCCCTGTCTCTGGCTGCCTTGCTTTCCCCGACTGCCCCTGCCCACACCTCCTCATTCCCGGAACCTGACCAGTGGGCGGGCCGCAGTCTGGAACCCGCTGCCCGGAGTAACCGGACAAACAGAACTCCATAGGACTCTGAGCCTATTCTCCGGGTGGGCCTCCTGTGCTCCCACCTGCTGCCCTCCTGGCCCACCCATGCAGCGCCCCAAACCCTTCTACACACCTGTAGCTCCCCAAGAAGGCTTCAGTCCCCCGGGCCTGGATGGTACCGAGGGGCTGGGCAGCCAGCCCACCCCCGCCTGCACAGAACCTCTTCCTGCTGTAGGTATGCGTCGGGGTTGGGGGCACCCAATGGGGCAGGGACCAGGACTCTGCCTGCCAGCCTCAGGACCAGCCCCACCTGCCTGTTTTTGTCCACAGGTTCCTCCAACCTGTATCACCCCCCAAACCCAGAGAAAGAGGTGTTTCCAGCCCCTCCAGCAGGTACTGGTCCCACCATGACCCTTGAGGACTCAGAAATGGGCTGGGCCATCTTGCCCCACCCATCCCTAGATGGCACCCCTCTCCAAAGGCAAGGACTGTGTCCGATCCCCCCAAAGGAGCCCATGCACCAAGGTCTGTGTCCCCCCAACCCCTAGATTGGGCCCTGAAGGCAAGGCCTGTCTCCTGTCCTTCAGGTCTCCCAAAGCCAGGCCTGTGTCCCCAGCTCCCAGATGGGCGAGCCTCCCAAGGTTGGGGCTGTGCCTGCCATTCCCCAGACGGGCCTCGAAAGCCTGACCCCTAGGTAGGTCCCCAAAGGCAAAGCCTATGTCTCTGTCCCCCAAATGGACCCCAGAAGCAGACCCTGTCCTTCATTCCACAGACATGCCCCACGGTGTGGGCCGCCACTCCCCCATCCCCAGGCGGATCCCACAACTGCCCCTCTCAGGGCCGTTCTCCCTGGCTGCAGGTTTCCAGATGGCGCCCTGCGGGTGCTTCTTTGACCCCCGCATCTACCGAATCGAGTGGGCCACCACTGACTTCGGCCAGTCATCCCTGTACAAGCTGGCAGCTGTGGGCAGCGGGGGGCTGGCGGGGGGCGCCGCCTCGCCAGGCACTTACCTCCGGGAACCCCAGCATTACCTCAAGGCCCCGGTGCCACCCCCGCTGCACCCGCCATACCCTGCCTACCAGCCATCCGCCGGGGGCCCCCAGTACCTCCTGCCCTACTTCCCACCCGAGGGATCTGGGCCCGAGGCACTGGGCTTCGTCGGGGAAGGGGGGCCCCTGGCCTTCACGGAGCTGCCCCCGCCCCAGATCAAGGAAGGCTCAGCGCCCCCGCCACCCCCCAAGGAGAGCAAGCTGCCCCCACTGCTCCTCACGCTGCCGACCGAGGCCACGCTGCCCCATGGCACCTACAGCCACCTCAAGGGCCGCCTGAGCCAGCTGCACGGGCCTGGCGAGCCCCTGGCCTTCACCGCCAAGGAGCTGTCCCCTGGGACTGGGCCCGGCCAGCTGTACCCGCCGGGCCCTGCCGAGACCAGGGCGGCCGAGGCCGAGGAGGCCCCGCTAGGGGCAGGTGAGGCCCGGATCCCCGAGGCAGCCCGGGCCTTCGTGCTGCCTGAGAAGGTGCTGCTGGAGGACGCCATGAAGCTGTTCGACTGCCTGCCGGGCGGCGCCGAGCCCGAGGGGGCCCCACACACGGCCCCCGGGCCCGCCCTGCCCGACAGCGGGGGTGGCGGGGATGACTTGTCCGGTGACATCCGCTCGCTGCACCTGCCCGAAGAGCTGCTGTCCTTTGACTATAGCGTGCCCGAGATCCTGGACACCGTGTCCAACGTGGACTACTTTTTCAACTTCAAGGCGCTGGACGAGGAGCCGCCGCCCCGCCTGGGGCCCCCCGCCACCAATCCCGTGGCCCTGGCGCCACGGGCCGAGCTGCCCAGCAAGAGGAAGGCCAGCAGCTCGACCGCCAAGAAGGAGAGGCAGGGCAGCAAGGGCAAGCAGGCTGCCAGCCCGGCCAGTGCCGCCCCCTCAGGGCCCAGGCAGAAGCTGGGAGCCACTCCCCATTAAAGCGGATTTGATCTCTCAGCTCTGTGTCAGCTCGGTGGCATTTGGCTCAGGGGCTGTGGCCCAGGGCCAGACCTGGAGGGCTGTCCCCTCTCCCGCCCCATTGTCCAGTGGGATCCATGCCACTTGGTGAGGCCCCACGGGACCCCAGCACGTCCTGGTTGCCAGGCTTCTGGAGACTCGGGGTTTGGGATTCTAAATCTCTTCTCCTAACCCCAGAAAACCCAAGTCAGCTGGCAGGGACGGAGGGCTTCTGTGAGGTGGGCAGACTCCTGTCCTGCAACGATTTTACCCCCATGTTTGACGGGGAAAGTCAAGGTTGCCCAGAGGCTGGCAGGGACTTGCCTGGAGACACACAGCAAGCAGGGCGGGGCCAGGGAGCAGTGGTCTGCACATCCGCCTCTCCTGCCCCCTGAAGCCAGGCCTGGTGGAGTGAAGGGGGCGGCCTCTGAGGGGCCTGCAGGCTGGGCTTGGTGTCAGCCCAGCTGCCAGGGGTGTGTGTTGCCCAAAGGTGAATGGGAACGCCTCCTTCTTCTGGGGCAGGCAGACAGGTGGGACCCCTAGGGGTGTGGAGGCAGGTACTGGGTGGAGGTGGAGGCACCTGATGGTCTGAGGGTGGGGGCAGGGTTGGGATGCCTGAGATGGTGCCCACGAGGCACAGGGGATACAGAGCAGGCATGCGTGTGATGGGGCGCGGAGTGCACCTGAGGCCCAGGTGAGGACCGGAGGCGCTGGACGAGGAGCCTGTCTGTCCCCCCATGGGTCCTGGCCACACGGGGGTTCTGCATCCCAGGTGGCAGGCACAGGATCCTGGAGTTTGAGAGCTGCACAGCTCACACCTGTTCCCTCTTGGCCTGGCTCCTCCCCCTGCGGTCCACGAGCTCCCTCCTGAAGAGGGTGACGCGGTTTCCCAGGGACACGTAAGGAAATGGGAGGTGAGAGGAGACAGAGCAGCACTCTGGAGTGGGACTCCAGCCAGGCCTGGCCCCCTGCTCCCCGCCCTGCAGGAGGAAGGGCCCTCCTGCCCCAGGCCCTGGGCTGGGTCTCACTGTTGGGCTCCCCTGGAGGCTTGACTGGAATCCAGGAGGCAGCTGGGTGTGGGGAGGCGGGGTCCCACATGCTGGCACCACGCCTCCAGCCCGCGGGGCTATCTCCCCGAAGCCTGTTCCAAGGCTCAGGGAAGCAGAGGCTGCCAGGGAGCCTGGGCTGTACCTGCATCGCGGCCCATGCTTACCCCGCCTGTCTGTGTGCTGACTGGGGACACGGGCCTGGAGAAGCCCGAGTCCACTCCCCTTGGCTTCCTTCTGAGCCCCTTCTTCCTGCAGCCCCATCAAGGGGTATTTTTGAGACTAAAATTACGTACCACCAGCGAAGGGAAGGCCCTGGCAAAGGAGGTGGGTGTGAGCACGGGCTCAGTTTTCTTCAAGATTAACTGGGACTGAGGGTCCTGAAACAGTGCCACCTGACAGCCCAACCCGGTCGGGAGGCCTGGGTGGTGGGCGGGGCGGGCCGCTGGGGCTTGGCCCTGGGGAGAGGGGCGAGCTCACAGGTTGCTGCACTGGACGTGGGAGCGGAGGTTGTCAACGACTGCCTTGAGACCATGTTGGGCAATTTAAAGTTCTGTGGAATATGTTCTTCTCACCTCAGAGTCATCAGAAAAGGGAGACTACCCAGGTTTTCCCTGGACCGAGGCGGCCGTCCTGTGCCACCAGGGGTTGGCATGAAGTGTGGGGGAGGGAAGCCCACTGCATGGATGGATGGATGGATAGGCTGATAGAACGTACACATACATGTGTGTACGTCATATAAACGTATACACGTCTGTATGTGTGTGTTCACACGTGCATACATACATTCCCATGCATGTTTGTAAGCATGTGCTGTCTATACGTGTGAACACAGGTGTTTGTGCCTAAGTGTGTACACGTGTACATGAGTGTACATACACACACGTGCACAGGTGTGATATACTTACCATCTGCTCACATGTGAACGCACATGTATGTTTTGTATACAACACACGTGTACACATATGTAGACACACATCCAGATAGATGTACCATGTATCTCTACGTGTTACCCATACGTAGGCACATGCATGGATGTGTATGTAGTATACACATTGTGTGCGTGTTGCACATGTGTCTCCATATATACATACATGTACATGCGTGTGCACATTATCTCTGCACACATATACACCTGTGTCAGGATGCAAGGAACTGTACACATACATGTGCATGACAAGTGTATGTAGAAAATATAAACTATGTCTCCACACTCTTAGGGACGCACGGAAATGCGCACACATTGTATCTGTGTCAGAGTTTGTCGACACAGAGACAGATCGCCTGTCACTGTCTTCCGTAGCCCCCCTTCCCTTTTTCTTGGGTCTCATCCTCCTCTCTAACAGGATGTGTCGCCGCGTCTGAGTCTCCTCCAAGGCTGGCCCGTTACTGCGTCATCTGCCTGTGCTGGTTCGGCTCACCAAGCTCCTGTTGACAACCCCCAGAGGAGCTGTAGCCCGAAAGAAAGCTGATGCCAGGGTGTCCAGGGAGGCAGATGGGTGGAGAAAGACACAACATGATCCATACATGCTGCCACCAGATTTTTTTACTGCTTTATTTTAAGACAGCTCTGCCATCCCCTCGGCCCCCCGCTGCCCGCCCGCACCCTCCCACCCCGCCGAGCTCTCAGCGCCTGCCCCGGAAACACTCGCAAGGCTTCCTGCATCTCCTGCACAGATTGATGCAGAAGCCCTTGACCTTGAGGCCCCGCTCCGTGTGCAGCAGCTTGGGGATCTTGTAGGCCAGCCACACGCTCATCAAGTTGGCTGCTATGAGAATGAAGATGAGCACTTCTGGGATGATCTGCTCGGGGTAGGCCCCGGAGACGTAGACGCTGAAGATGGTCTCCAGGTGACAGTAGCTGTGAGGGCCGGGTGAGGAGAGGCCATGGGGCACCACCTCCGGGGGCCCCACCCATCACCCCAGCAGACGTTTTATTTTTAACTTTTATGTTTTGGATTTTTATTTTTTTATTGACGTATAGTTGATTTACAGCGTTGTGCCAGTTTCTGGTGTACAGCACAGCGACTCAGTTATAAGTGTATGTATTCTTTTTCATGTTCCTTTTCATGATAGGTTTGTTTGTTTTTTTTGTGGGGGGGGATAATCAGATTTTATTTATTTATTTACATGGAGGTACTGAGGCTGGAACCCAGGACCTTGTGCATGCTAAGCACATGCTTTACCACTGAGCTGGACCCACTCCCTCTCATTATAGGCCATTACCAGTTATTGAATGTAGTTCCCTGTGCTATACATTAGGACCTTGTTGTTTATCTATTTTATATATAGTAGTGTGTATCTGCTAATTCTGAACTCCTAATTTATCCCTTCCCCAGCAAACGTTTTAAAACCTGTGGGGAGGAGAGCTGGGTGGGCCCGGGGCGGTGACTCCAGACACCAAGCTCCATTTATATCCCCCTAACTCCTAGCCCTCCTGGGTCTGCCGTCCTCTTTGTGCATCTTGGCAGAGGTCATATTTTCCCCAGGGCCCCTGTGGTCCCTTCCTCTGGGGATAAGCTCCCCACTCCTTGCCCACGCCCAGTCTAGAGAGGACAGAAGAGGCCCACCGAGCACGTATCACACAGTGGGTGTGGAGTCGGGGCAGGACGAGGGCACAGACACCCATCAGGCGGTGACAGGGAGCAGGTGGGGTAGCAGGTGGGGAGGGACAGGCCCCCCAGCGAGGGGGCCCCCAGGAGGAAGGTGCAGGTACAGGACAACTGCTGGGGGCTCATCTGGAGACTGGGCGCAGAGAGGGGAGGGCACAAGTCTCACAGGCAGCTCCCCGTCTCCCCTGGCTGTCCCCACCCCCGTGCCTTCTGCCCCAGGTGTCCCCGAGCTGGTCCAAGGTCTGGGGCCTCCAGGGAAGGCAAGGTCTCCATGTGCTTTTTGGGGTGGACACTGTGTCCATCTGGTGGGGGGGGGGTTAGGTGATGCGAGAAAGAATGCCACCCACACTCCTCCTCCCAGTGGGAGATGGTCGTGATCTAGACCAGCACCAGTGGGTGGCAAACATTAACACCCAGCTCTTGGGGCGGGGATGGGGTGGGTGGGAGGCCTGGCCTACCAGTTTCCCTGGGAGCGGAGATACTCCCGCCGTGACCGATTTCAAGCTCCTGATGGGGAGTCAGCCGGCTTGCAAAACTCCTGGCTATCTGATGGTCAGCACTTGGGAGCCAAGTGCGCCGGTTCCTGCGCCCACCAGTTAGCCATGGAATGAGAGGGTGCCTCTGGTCCCTGAGGGCAGGGACGTGGCTACTGGTCATTGCTGTCCCCCCAGTGCCCAGCATGAATTCGGAATAAGGATTTCTTTAGCAGGTGAACAAATGTCACTGTGAACTTAAAATACCACTCTTCCCGGGACAGTCTGGGCTGTTGAGGGAATTCGGGTTTACCCAGGACTTACCGAGGGGAGGGAGAAAAGTGGGTCCACCCTCCCGTGTGAACCCTGCCCCTGGCGAGCCGGCTGTTCCCCGAGAGGCCCCGGCACGGGGTGACTCCCCCACTCACCTGTAGTATGGATCCACGATGGAAATGAAGAAGGTGTAGATGCCGTTTCTTTTTTCAAAGACGACCTTGTTTTCTGTGGGGCCTCCCAAGATCTGATACGGGACTTGTGGCCATCTCAGGGGTGTGCTGTTGTCGGGGTTGTGGCAGCTTACGTAGTTCTTGGGAGGAGGACAGAGGCATGTCCACTGGCTGCACCGGCCCCACCGCCCACCAGCACCCAATGGTGCGAGTCCAGGGCCAAGTCGGGGCTGAGTCCCTCCCCAAATCCTACGTCAGAGTCCTGACCCTCAGGACCTCAGACTGTGACCTTGCTTGGCGATGGGGGTCTTTACAGGGTATCTAGTTAAGATGAGGTCACTAGCGTGCTTCCCTCTGCCGCTCGCTGCATCCCTGCCCCAGTGTCCACCCGGGTGCTCAAGCCGGACTCCTGGGAGCCGCACCGGGCGCTTCCCTCCTCTTCGTCCGTCACCAGGCCCTGCTGGTCCTGCGCCTGCTATGCACTGAATGTTTGTGGCCCCCACCCCCACCCCACTCACACGTTGAAGCTCATCTCCCAGTGGGATGGTGTTTGGAGGCGGGGCAGTGGGAGGAGATTAGGTTCAGATGAGAGTAGGGCCCTCATAATGGGATTAGTTCCTTTGTAAGAAAAAACACCAGATAACTGAAAGCAGGGTCTCTAAGAGATATTTGCATCCTGGAGTTCAGAGCAGCACCATTCATAACAGCCAAAAGGTGGAAGTAATCCAAGTGTCCACCCACAAATGAATGGATACACAAAATATGGTCCATACACAATAATGAAGTATTTTGCAGCCTTAAAAAGGAAGGACTTAAAAAAAAATTTTTTTGGAGGTACTAGGAATTGAACCCAGGACCTCAATGCATGCTGAGCATGCACTCTACCACTGAGCTATATCCTGCCCCCGCCACACCCCCAGGAAGGAAATTCTGACACAGGATACCCCATGGATGAACCTTGAGGACATGATGTTCATAGAGACAGGAACTAGGTGGTTGGGCCAGGGGCTGGGGGAGGGCAATGGAGAGTCAGTGTTTAATGGGGACAGAGTTTCAGTTTGGGAAGATGAGAAAGTTGCGGAGGCAGGATGATAGGGGTGGTTACACAACAGTGTGGGTGTGCTTAATGCCACTGAGCTGTGCTCTTAGGAATGGCTAAGATGGTGGGGGGAGGGTAGAGCGCATGCTTAGCCTGCACCAGGTCGTGGGTTCAATCCCCCGTACCTCCTCTAAAATAAACAAACTTAATTACCTCCCCTCGCAAAAAAAAGCGACAAAACTAAAAAATGGTTAAGATGGTACAGTTTATGTTATGCATATTTTACCACAATTAAAATTTAAAAATTTGGGGGGAGGAAAAGAAAAAAACCTACGAAAACTATGTGTAATAATAAAAAGGAGATAGTTGTGTAGCCTAAAAACCCCCTTAGCTGGAGCCCCATAGCTGGCCCCACCTCATGGTTTTCAGTGGCTAAGGGGCTTTGTAACAGCCCATCCAATGATTGTGCTGGAAATGCAGGCATCGCGGCTCTGTCTGGATAGAAAAACCCTCCGGGTTCTACAAAACCGCCCACCAGGGCTGATGGGAAAAAAAAAAGGCGGGGGGGGGGGGGCCGGCACAATTTCTTAAATGCGTGCATGCTACTTTGAAAGGGAGGGCTAATAAAAAGAATGCAAATGCAAACACCGGCACAGTCAGAAAACAACAAATAAACTAAGTCACATGTGCGTGCCGTGTTTTTTTTTTAAAGAAATGGTTAGAGAGGCGGTGCTTGTGCGACGCTGAGCGCGCGGAACGCAAACGCGAGTTAGACGCTTTGAGACGGTTCCTTACAGGGTATGTGAATTTCACCTCGGACTTAAAAAAGTAAAACCGACGTCACCAGCCAAATGATCAAACTCACTCGACGGAATGGGGTGTAAGGAAGGCGGTGGGGCTGCTGACTAAGAAAGCAAACTCCGAAAAAGGAGTCAGGAGTCCGCGGGAGAACCCGCTTCGGGTGCGGGGAGCTGGCGCCCCCTGCTCAAGTGGTGGTGACCTTGCGCCCTGGTCGTGTCCTTGGCCTTGAGAGGCAGAGGGTGGATGGAGACTGACTAATGTGCACCAGAAGGCTCCCCAGAGGACCAACGCGTTGTCTGCCTTTCACTGACACCGTGCTCTTATTTGTCAGTCGTGTACCAATCAATGCGTGGGATAGAAACGCTCGTTGAGCAGAACGTACCGTGAATTTAATCAGCCCCTTAAATAATGAGCATTTGAGTCGTTCTGGAATTTTGCACATCATCAGCAATGCCCCGTGAGTGCCTTAGAGCCTGTATCGCCGATTGTTTGCTATTCCCTTAGGAGAGATTCCCAAAGGGTCTGCACATCCTACATTCCCAGACTGGGTCCCACGGAGCGAGGTGGCCTCATGTGCGCTCCCATCCCCCACGCCCCTGGGAAGGACTGAATGTCTGTGTCCAACCTCCCCCCACCTGCCCCCAATTCATATACTGAAACCTGCCCCCACCAAAGTGACGTGTAAGGGGGTGGAGACTCTGTGTGGTGATTAGGTCATAAGGGTGGGGCCCTCCTCAATGCAATTAGTTCCCTTATAAAGGGACCCCCACCCCCAGAGAGCTTCCTGCCCCTTCTGCCAAATGAGGACACAGAAGATGCCATCCACAAACGAGACAGGGAATCTACCAGAGCCCTGATCTTGGCCTCCAGCCTCCAGCCTCCAGAACTGGGAGAAACCAATGCTGCTGTTACAGCAGCCCACACAGACCCAGACAGCCCCCAACACATACAGGGTGGTGACCAGTTCTCACCAGCCGTCGGGTTTTGGAAATCATCAGAGTGCAAACATTACCTCTCGGTTCCAGGCAAAGGGCCCTTTCCCGCCAGCGGCCTTGGAGATGGTGGTCCAGTTCTGTGGCTGGGAACTGCAGAGCGCCATGGCGGCCGTCAGGGAGTACGTGTAGGTGAACAGCCCGTTCACCTCCAGCAGGACATACTCGGTCTCGACCACCTCCTGGAACTTCCCTTCCCGCCACCTAGAAGGTGTTGTTTTGGGGGGAGGTAATCAGGTTTACTTATTAGGTAATTAGGTTTATCTATTTAATGGAGGTAACGGGGATTGAACCCAGGACCTTTTGTAAGCTAAGCATGCGCTTTACCTCTGAGCTACATCCTCCCCCAACAAATCATTACTTTTGGATGCACATTTGATCTCCTGCCAGGTTGGTGCTTACGCCTCTTCTCTTATTCCTCACCCCAGGTCGGCAGGCACCCCACCACATGACAGCTCTGAGTTAGCGGTGTGCCCGGCCCACAGTCCCACCTGGGTGGGAGTGTGGGACTAAAATCACGTGGAGCTAAGATATGACGTTCTAATGAGCCTAAATGTTTACATGTGAAGCCCTAACCCCCAGTGCGACTGTATTTGGAGGCAGGGCCTTTAAGGAGGCAATTGAGGTTGGGTGAGGTCATAAGGGTGGGCCCTGATCCCACAGGAAGAGGGTGAGACGCCACCGCACACAGAGCTCTCTCCCCATCCTCAGGAAGCAGCGAGAAGGCAGCCTCTTTGGGCCAAGGAGGGAGGCCTGGGGTAAGCAGTCCTGCCCACACCTTGATCTTGGACTTCCAGCCTCCAGGACTGTGAAAAAATCAATGTCTGCTGTTTAAGTCCCCCAGCCCTTGGTGTTAAGGTGGTCAAACTAAGGGGGAGGAAGGAACTGTCTGAGCTGATAGCTATGGTGGGGGGAGGGGTAGGCAGGGAGCGATCACAACTCCAGCAAAGGGGTGGAGAGGGGAG
Source organism: Camelus bactrianus (assembly GCF_048773025.1). Classification (NCBI taxonomy): domain Eukaryota; kingdom Metazoa; phylum Chordata; class Mammalia; order Artiodactyla; family Camelidae; genus Camelus; species Camelus bactrianus. The sequence goes on from NC_133560.1 coordinate 28,085,179, forward strand.
GAGGGGCACAGGGGAACGAGTGATGCCAGGGAAGATAATGGGGGTCTCACAGCTCCACCACCGGCTTCCACGGGGTGTCATAGAACACGAGGACGGGGCAGCCCAGCTTCTCATACTGGTAATGCACCACCAGGTCCTCTGTGGCCTTCTGCCCCTGGAAGTTGGGGTCGTAGGTGTCCCTGTGGGAGAGCAGGAGATAGAGATGGGTGAGCTCCTGGACGGCACCCAGGCACCCACCCGCCCACAGCCTCACTTCCTCCCTGCAGATGGGTTCGGTCATGGCTGTGGAGGGGCGGCTGAGGGGGGATTCAGAGCGATGATGAAAAGGACCCTGGGACCTCCGTGGTGGCTGACGTTTCAGGTCCACGTGGCTGGGCCACGGTGCCCAGATCGCGGTCAGACGTGATTCTGGGTGTTTCTGCAAGGCTGTTCTTTGGGGATGTGGTTAACACTGAAAGCAGTGGACTCTGAGGAAAGCACTGCCCTCCTTTGTGTGGGTGCAGCTGGAGGCCTGAGTAGAACCAGGACGGACCTCCCTCGGCAATAAAGAGGTCTACCTGCCGACGGCCTTGGACTTAAACCGCAACTCTTCCACGAGCTGTCAGCCCCCATCCTCCCCATTGGACTGTGGACTTGCCAAACCTCCATGGTCAGGGAACCAAGTCCTTAAAATAAATCTCCCCATCTCTGTCACTGCTTCTGGCTCCCTGTATGTGTCTCTCCCTGTCTGTCTCACACACATCCTGTCGCTTCGCTCTCTCTGGAGGCCCCGATTTGTGCCCCCATGAGATCCCGCTGCAGCCTCGCTGCTCAGCAATCCCAGCAATGCAGGTTGGGCCTCAGCCGAGGGTCCGGATGGGAGACTGACTCTCGGCTTGCCCGGGGTGGGCCGGGGCATGTCATATAAGACACGTGGGCGCCCTCCCTCACCAGGGGGGTTGGGGGTATGCACCAGTGTGGGAGGTGGTCCCCATGCCGCCCTGAGTAGAGGGTCACCTTGGCCTGCCGCCCCTCCTGCCTTGGCTGACAGTATCTGGCCAACGTCACTAGCTCAGACGAACAGGTGGCCAGGCTCCAAGAGCTGGAGGCAGGCTGGTGAGGGATCAGAGGTCAGAGGCTGGCCCAGAAGGTAGCAGAGGCTGGGCAGACCCTGGGCAGACCCTGGCCAGGGGCAATGACACATCACATCGGCTCCCCACAGACCAGGCTACCTCCCCTACCTGCCTGTCACCCCCTCAGAGTCCTTGCTGGCCAGATAGCAGTTGGTCGGATATCAATTTAAAAACCATTCTTGGTTTGCCTTTGGCACACACATGCCAAATGGTCGTGTTGTGTGTGGGGGGTGCTCACTTCTCAATGACGTAACTGTAGTTGTCCTGAAGGGTCACGAGGTCGAGGAGGCCGTTGTAACAGGCTGAGATTTCGCTGCAAGCAATAAAGGACGCTGAGAAGCTGCCTGCCCTCAGGCAGAAGCGAAGAACCATGAGTCCTTCCCTCTGGCATCTGTATCTCCCCGCTGCTTTCATGTCCCGGCCCCTTCTCACTTTCTTGTTTTCCAAGGTGCTCGGTGCTCATCTTGCAACTTCCCTGCCTAGAGTCCGCCATTCAGCCAAGGAGCCCGAAATTCCTTGTATTGGAAAAGAACGTTAGACCCGGAGATCTGGGAGCTAGGTGTCCTGAGTTGAGACAATCATTTCCCAGTTTGTTCTTTATACTGTTACTATCTGCGCACGCATCCTTAAGCAACATACAGTTGCCCCTTGATTGGTTTCAGGGTCTGCCGCGGATGCCAAAATTCGAGGATGCTAAAGCCCCATAAGGGGCCTCTGTGTTCCCAGGTTCTGCATCCGCGGATTCAACTAACCGCGAACCGTAAACACGATCTGCGCTTGGTTGAATCTTGGATACCGGGCGGGGCGCCAACTGTAATTTACTTTTGCCTGATTTCGGATTTTTAAGACTAAAATCAGACTATGTGTTCTTCGACGTTTTTTGATTCCATGCCCATGTTTGTACGACCCAACCACGTAATTCTGCCTCGTTCGTTTTCACAGTGTTCCACTGTATAAAAACGCCGCACCTGGTTTATTCCTCCGCCAGTGGCTTGAGTTGGCCTGCTTCCAGCTTGGAGCTATTAAGAACAATGTCTTTGAGAACATTTAGAAACCTAGGCCAGTGCAGATGTGCATGAGTGGAATTTCGGGGTGGGAAGTTGTACACGCCCACCAGGGCGTCCCCACCCTAACTGTGTGTTGCTGGCCGGGCTTTGTCACTTCCGCCATGCTGGTGGGTGAAGAACGCCCTCTAATACAGTTGTTTGCTTTTTTGTTTCATTGAAGTCTAGTGGATTTACAATGTTGTGTGAATTTCTAGTATACAGCAGGGTGATTCAGTTGTACCTACATGTCTAATACGGTTTTCATTTTCATATTGAGGTTGTCTATTTTCTCAGCTCCTTTTTATGTGTATATTAGCCTTGTCCTTTGTTTTTGGTTTGTTTGTTTCTTTCTTTTTTGGAAGTACCGACTCAAGCCTTTTGCCATTGTTTTCTATTAATTTGTCTTTTTTTTTTTTTTGTAGGAATTTTCTATATATTCTGGATATGAGTCTTTTGTTAGTTACACATGTGGCAAATATCCTCCCCACTCTTTTTATGGCAGAAGCTTTTAAAAGGTGGTTTTACAACACTTTCCTGCACATGTGTTCCAAATACATCATTTAGTGATTCAATAAAGCGTTTCCATGGGGTGGGAAGGAAATTCTGGGAAAATCATCACTTGAGTTTATTATTGCCCTGGTGCAGTGGGGCACTGAGGCTGGCTCTTACTAGCTCTGGAGTTAAATCCTGTGAAATCCTGAGGAATTTCGTGAACCAGTATGTGACTCACGTCGGTAGCCTTCAGTAGGCTCCGTGGGAGCGTTTACACCACGGGAATTGGCACATGCTGTGCATCAGGGCTCCCCCAGAACTGGCTGTTGAACATTTACCAGCACACCACTGCCTGAAGGGGAAACTGGCAGTTTGGCCAGTCTTTGCGTTCCCTTTGTTTTCTTTTTCTTGAATTCTCATGGCTGTATTCCCTGAAGTAACTATGGATACCAGAGGCTAAGTTCCCCAGTTTTTCATCAGGCGATTAAAACCAAAAACCCTGAGCAATTTTAATCAAAATGGGGATCTTGGAGACTAAAAGGAAGAAATGGAATGAGCCAACAAGGAGTGAGAAAAGATGAATATTCCTGAGTTGGTGGGAGGAGGGGTGGCCACTGCCCGGAAACTCCACACTTAACGTGTTAGGATTAATGATTAAGCCATTTGTTATGTAAAAGGTAAACATATACAGAGGTTGACAGGGTAGCAGCACCCAATTTTACCAACTGTGAAGCGATGGTGACGGTCTCGTCCCATCGCCACTCCTCCCTCTCCCCACCACATCAACACACTCACTTCTGAATGATGATCTTCTTCTCCAGGTCACAACCAACTGAAATCAGTGCTGTCTGCATGGGGGAGAGACAGGGATGAGGACCCAGGGCAGTGAGGGTGCTGATAGCCCAGCCACAGTGAAAAGCCATGTGGGGACCAGGCACCTGGGACTCACAGTAAGTGTGTCTGGCCCCAAGGAAGCAAGCCCTAAGAGCCTCCCTGAGCTATGGGGCGCAGCTAAGATCCCCCCATCTGCTACACCCCAACTGATACACCTGCTCTGAGGATGGTGAGTCATGAGGGGCAGCCCTGAGGGACGATAATGGGGAAGAGGCAGTGACCCTGGCAACCAGGACAGGATCACGTCCATTTCTAGAACCTGAGAGTGAGCTCAGCCAGCCCCTCGGAAACGCAGCCGAGGCCTGCTGCCATGGCCCTTAACGCTAATGACAGTATGGGACAGCAAAAGTTTTGGACATACCAGTGGCTTAAGGTCCACACATGAAATTTCTTTGTTGGCTATGTCCAGAGTGACGGTAGACATTGTGGGTCTCTTTATGCTGCAAGGCCATGGGAGTGTGAGTTATTGTAGTAAAAAGCATTGCTGATCCACCCATCCATCCATCCACCCATCTGTCCATCCATCCACCCATCCACCCATCTGTCCATCCAACTATCCACCCATTCACCCATCCACAGACCCATCCACCTACCCACCCATCCACTCATCCATCCATCCACCCACTCACCTATCCGTTTATCCATTCATTCCCTCATCTATTCATCCATTCAGTCCAGAATACTGAGCAAGAACCTCTGCTCACACGTTGTGTCCTGATCCTCTCTCTCGTTTCTACCTCTTCTTGGGTTGGTCTTGTTTATTTATATGTAGTAACTTATTGAAAAGAACATCTGACCCCAGTTTTATTATCACCCAGCTGCAATGTACTGTTTTCTCGTCACTACTTAATAGCTTCTGTGTCTGTACTTTTACTTTCATTTTTCGTTCCTGCTGTTCATTTTAATTCTCTTTTCTTCTTCATCAGGATTGTAGGGTGTTTCGCTATTATACCAGTCTTCTGAAGAACCAGCTTTCTCTTTCATTTTGACTCTATACTGTCTTTTTGTCTCTATTTAATACATTTCAGGTTGTATCATTATTAATTCCCCTCTCATAATTTCTTTTTGTTGCCTGACTATTTCCTTGAGTTAAATACTTAGTTCATTTATCATTAGGTTCATTTTTTCCCCCTGATAATAAAAGTGCTTAGGCTATAAATTTTCCTCTGAGTATATCTGAGCTAAATTCTTTGATTCAGAGGTGTTATTTATCTATAGTAAACGAGACTTTTGTTGCTTTTTTGGTTGTTGAGTTCTAGTTTTATTAGGTTAAGATCTGAGAATGTGGTCTGAAAAATCTCTGCTGGGGAAAATGACTTTTTTTAATCGCCAGCTACATGAATAATTGAGTGATTTTTAAAATAAGTTCCCCATAAGCATGAGAGAGGAACATATATGCTATATTACTAACATACAGAGTTATTTCATTTATATTTTCCAGCTTTATTGAGGTGTAACTGACAAATAAAACTGTAAGATATTTAAAATGTGCAACGTGATGATTTGATGTATGTTTACATCGTGAAAAGATTCCCCCATCAAGTTAATTCCCCGTTCATCACCTCACATGTATATCTTTATTACTATTATTTGGTGAGAACATTTAAGTTCTACTCTGCAAATTTCAGTTATACAATATAGTGTTACCAAGTTCTATAAAATGGAATTAAAATCATACTTGTTGAAATGTATACTGTAGGAACCTCGTACAAGAGGAATCATACAGCATTTTGTCCTTTTGTGACTGGCTTTTTTCACTGAGCATCATGTCAGCAAGGTTCATCCATTTTGTGGAATGTGTCTGAATTTCTTTCCTTTTTTGGGAGTGGGGGTTGTAACTAGATTTACTTACTTATTTGTTTAAATTTTTTTTAAGGAGGTACTGGGATTGAACCCAGGACGTTGTGTATGCTAAGCACTGCTCTACCACTGAGCTATACCCTCCCCCACTTTCCTTTGAGCCACATTCCTTTGACCATTGTATGGATGGATCTAGTTTATCCATTCCTGTGTCAATGGACACTGGGGTTGCTTCCTTGTTTTGGCTATTGTGAACCACACTGCAGTGAACATGGGGGCAAAGATATTTTTCTGAGTCCCTGCTCATTTCTTTTGGGTGTCAACCCAGAAGTGGGATTGCTGGATTGTATGGAAATTCTATGTTTCATTGTTTGAGGAACCACCTCTTGCAAAGAGCTTGTAGTCAATCATTCTTGCCTTCCTGTCCTTGGAGTGGGGGCATCTGGATCTCGGCCCTGCTTCCCCCAACTCCTGCTAAGCGAACCCCACAGACACCCTGGGGCCACCTGCCGTGGTCCAGGTGATGACTCACCTGGAGGTGAAGTTGGGATCGGCCCTGCCCCCGTGGTGCTGCTGCCTCAGGGAAATGTTCTGTGGAACCGAGAGGGAAAACAGGACTGCAATAGGACAGCCCAGGGCTGCTCCGCAATCGGGGTTCAGGAGAGATGGGGGAGGATGGGGTGTTGCTTGGAGCCACCCGGGAGTCATCCAGCCCTCCTCTGGTTCCAATTCTCACCTGTGAAATGCTTCTGGAAGCTCCTGGGAGTGACACCCCCACAAAGCTGCCTTTGTCCTGGGGCCCCACAGCGGGGTGTGACTCAGGTCCACCTCTTATTTAGCTGTGGTGTGACAAGGACTGGACCAGTGAGTGTGTGGTTTGGGGTCAAGTCCCAGCTCCCTGGGGTGACCCTGAGGCCTTGGGTTCCCCAGTGAACACAGATCTCACACCCTCCCTGGGGCTGGCACTGTCACGTCCTCTGCGGCTCTCCTGTGTGACACCCTGATGCTGTCACCTGTCTGGGTGGCTGCTGCCTGCCTGGGGAGGGGAGGGGCAGGGGCCGTGTCCCCTCCAGACTCTGCAGCACCTTCTCCAGGTGCGTGTCAGAAGGGACACAGTAAGGCACCGGACCTGGCAGGACCCTTCACCCCGGGGATCCAGGTTCGGGGTGGGGGCGCGGCTCACCAGTCTGTGCTTGGTGTTCCCGTTGAGGGTGTAGCCGTCCTCGTAGATGAGGGCCTGTAGCCCCAGGGAGTGCGGGTTGCTCGCCATCACCTGGGGGCGGGATGGGAGACATGTGCTCAGTACAGCGCCCACAGGGGCGAGGGGGCACCCACTGGGGTCACCCCCACAGGTGGTCCCTTCAGACTGAAAACCGAGCTTGCTCTGCAAACGCGGCCACCGGTTCTGTCCCCAGATCCATCCCTATCTCACCCACACCCCTGACTGTGGCTCTGAGCCCTGCTCCACGGGCAGCCTGGGGCTGCATCACCGCCGGACCCAGACCTGTCCCTGCGGTGTGGAGTGGCCCGGACGTCTGTCCTGCGGGGGGAAGCCGGATGAGACACAGGAGCCACAACCAGCCTGGTGCCCCTGCTCAGGCCCTGGTCCCGGCTGGCTGGACATGTCTTTGCATGCTGATACTGGCCTGCCCACCTTCACTCCCCTTTTCAGCTTGATTATGCACCCAAGAGCCTGGGCTTGGACACCTGGGTTTCAGGTCTAGGAACACCCCCTGTTTCTGAGGCATCCCCTGCAGGGGGGAAGCCGGCTCTGGCTGAGCCAAGAGGAAAAGGCGTTTATGGAAAGGTTCCTGGGCAGCTCAGAGGAAGGGTGGAGAAAGGCACAGAGGCAGGGGGAAAGGAGGCTGGGCCGGCAGGTGGACAGCCAGGGCCTCCGTCAAGCCTGGATCTGGGGACACTTGTTAAGGAGGAAGAGAGAGTTTCTAGGGGGCATTGTGAGTGAGTCCCAGGATGAAGCCAGGGAATTTCCAGAGCCTGGAAATTGTGGGCACCGGGCGTGAGGCCAAAGGTGCCAGGGAGGCCCCATACAGAATATCAAACAGATAAGACCGCCTTACTAGTGAGACTGGGGATGTCCCTGTCCGGGGTATCATCAAGGCTCTCAACTCCAACTTGCTGTTCATATCAATGGTGTACATTTTGTTATCAAATTCTCCCTGCAGAAGTTCCATCTAGTTAGAAATGCAAAAAAAAAAAAAAAAAACCAAAAAATCAATCAAATCAAATCAAGCCTCTGTTCCCCAAAACACAGGGCAAGTGGTCAGTGGCATTTGGGAGGTAGTGAGTGGTCCCCTGGGGATAGAACCTTCCAGTCAGGCAGCTGTCTCTTGAGCCACTGTTCTGCACTCTCAGCAGACCCTCAAGGTCCCCCCAGTCAGAGCCGGAAGTAACCCTGCCCCGCCTAACTTCTACAGTAATTGCTTCCTGTGTTTCTTCATAGAGTGATTGCCAAGCGTGCATCCCTAGAGGATATAACTTAGTCTTGCCCCTTTGCAAGCATCTTGTCTTTTTAAGTCTCTCTTGATCCACAGCTTCCCCCGCCACCCCTTTCCTTTTCGATTCTATGCATCTTTGAAGAACCTGGGCTGTCAGACGTGTAGATTTCCCACATGTAGATTCACCCGGCCTGGTTGGACACATGTTCCCCTGCGCTCTGCATTCTTGGCAGACTGGCTGCTGGATCCATCAGTGTAGGGCTGGATCTTGTTGGCAAGACCCAAAGGGTGACTGATCTTCCATCAGTGGCCAGGAATGGTCGGCTGTCTCTCTTTTTTGACGGTGGGGTAGCCACCGGGCAATGTCCTATCATTTTGGTTTCACATATTCACCAGAATGATTTCATAAGGAGACCCTTCCCCTGTGCTATTTGCTGGCCCAGTGGAACAGAGTGAAGGGAGAGGAGGATAAGTGTTTGTGACTTGTCTTTTATTTACCCCACTTGCAAAACAGTGGGTTGGTTGCCTGGCATCCTAGAGAGGTAACCAATAAGTTGCTTCTGATTCCAGGTCTGGGATTGACCAGGAATGACAGGGTTAACCATAATGTGCTGTCCTGACAGCAGGACTCATGACTGTCCTGGGAATCTTGGTCTCCTGGTAAAGGTGGCATCTGCCAGGTTCCACCACTGCCAAGTGGCTATTCCCTCCCCTCTGTGCAGACTCTGTTCTTTAAAAGCAAATCATGGGGGCAGGGAGGGTGTAGCTTAGTGGTAGAGGATGTGCTTGGCATGCATGAGGTTCTGGGTTGCATCCCCAGTACCTCTACTAAAAATAAATAAATAAATAAACCTAATTACCTCTCCCCCAAACAAAACAAAACACAAACAAACAAACAAACAAAGCCCATCACTAAGGCCAGAGGGACTCAACTCCACCTCCTGGAGGGGAGAGTATGTAGTTACATTATTTGGAACTCTCCTGTAAAAGGGGTATGTCTCCCCTCCCTTTATTTAATTATTCAGTCATTTATTTACATTGGTATGGACTTGTGTATTTTTTTTTACATTTTAAAAAGGTTTTTTGTTGTTTTTTGGGGGAGGATAATTAGGTTTATTTATTTATTCATTTTTTAAAACGTAGGCACTGGGGATGGAGCCCAGGACCTCGTGCATGCTGAGCACGTGCTTCACCGCTGAGCTCCACCCGCCCGCTCTGGGCTTGTATATGTTTATGTTATACTTTAGCTTATTACCCAGTAATGCGATATTTTTGTGGCTCAGCGTATTCCAGCTTTCATCCACAGGTCCTTACTAGGCTGTATAGCTGCTTGGTCTTTTTTAGGTGGGGAAATACTCCTTGCTAATGTCATCTTTCTCAGAGCAGTTTACTGGCCAAATATTTACGTAAAGGCTTACTATTGATTGCTCCCCCCTCCCACCTCCAGACTGTCTCTTCCTTTCTTTTTTCTGTACTTTGCATAAGACCAGCAATCCCCAGACATGCCAGACATATGATTTCAAAGACCCGCAGGGAAGTCCCCAAGGCTGGGGATTGACATATTATTTGGCAAGTAAAGAAAATAAGAAAAAAAAACCAACCCTAATGCCATCTATTAGCACATGATCTCATAAATGGATATTTTGAACAAAATGTGCTCTTTCGATATACTACGTGGCATGTGGCACAACTGCTGTGCTTTTTTCTCTCGTTTCCCCGATCGCCGTGGATCCAAAGGCACTTTGGAAACAGACAGTCTAGCGTTTTTCTGGAACTGGAGCTGTTGAGTTGCGACCACATACCTTGCAGACGTCAACTTGGAGCTGGGGGTCCATGAGAGTCGCCTGGATGTTCACGGGGCACTTCTGGAAATCAAAAGCTGGGAAGAGCGGGTCAGGTAGCGGGCTCAGTATTTCCAGCATGCCCACGTCAGTGAACACCAGGACCGCCTCTTCCGACCGGATGTTTTGGCCTGCAAACTAAGAAAAATGACTTCTGAGATCAGCCCATTCTCATTTTTTTTTTAGGATGTAAATGTTTTCTTCTACTTCTTATGACGATGGTAGGGGTTAAATGAGGTAACAGTGGTTGGAAGGTGCTTAGACCTTATTCTAAGTGCTAAGTGTTAGCTGCCGTTATTTAATTTAATTTATTTATGTTAAAAATATTTTTAAAACTTAGAGGGGGAGGAGGTAATTAGGTTATTCATTTCTTCATCAGTTTGTTTATTTATTTTAATGGAGGTCCTGGGGATTGAACCCAGGAACTCATGCATGCTAAGCACTCACTCTACCATCGAGCTATACCACCCCCATGATTGGTATTTTAATAACTCCTAAAATTACTATTTACATTATTAAATATTAGATTAATGTTAATAATGTTAAATGAATTAAAAGCAGTGTTAAATGATCGCTATTGCTATTGAAAATACTATTACTATTTTAACGATAAGAGCAGTTTCTTCAGAAAAAGGATCAGACGTTTGAGAGCAAGACTGTCATCCGTCACCAAGCGCGTAGCACTGGCACTGTTACCCAGGACCTACTTTGATGAGAGAACTTGGCAGGATTCCCAGGCTGCCGTAGTACAAGTAACTCTCCTGAGTTAAAACTGCCAGTTCGTTTTCATCTGGGAAGAACCAAACAAGACAGAACAAAGATTGAAACAAGGGTTGTTTCTAATGGATGAAAATATTTTTAAAAAATTAAAAATTAAAATTAAAAAAATCACCCCAAATTCCATCACAACAGCCCAGAGGTCAGCAAATTTCTTCTGTAAAGGACCAGAGGGTATTTTCTGCTCTGCAGGTCACGTGATGTCTAGTACAAGTACTCAAGCCGGTGAAAGCAGCTCATGGACAACTCATAAGCGGATGGGCTGGACCGTGTGCCAATAAAACTTTATTTACAAAAACAAGTGATGGACTGGAATTGGCCCGTGGGCCATGGTTTGCTGACCCCTCACATAGGTAACCACTTGTTAGCATTTTAGTAAACATCTTTTCTGTTCATCTTTTATATACGTGGGATAATATACTGGAACTCTTCAAGCTACTTTATATTTTTTCCTTCCCTGTAGTTGGCCCACTGGTGTCCGGATGAACCATAATTTATTTAACCAGTGCTTCTCGGATGGATACTGAGGTTGTTTCCAGTCTGGCAGACATGGGGTCCAAGGAATGCAAGACACCATTAAAAGTGTTTACGAGAGGAGTGGGCAAGGTCCAATGTATATTTTTATTCTGTTGTGAAAAAGACAATCAAGTATGTTTTTCAGAAAAAGATCCAGGCTTCACTTGGGCCTTGAAGAACGCATGTGATGGGGCAAGTGGAGGCGTGTCTGTGGAGCAAGGACGGAACCAGTACAGCTAAGGATTTCTCAGACTCTGCTCTGTTGACATGGAGCAGGATGGCTCTTTGTGAGGGGGCTGTCCTGGCCACTGTGGGGTGTGGAGCCTCGCTGCCAGCCCCCACCCAGAAGATGCAGGTAGCACCTGCTAGTCCTGACAGCCACACATGTCTCCAGACACTCACTGCCCAGTGTCCCCAAGTTGAGAGCCACGGGGTTAGATAAGAAAAAGCACCTCTCAGGGCAGCAGTGAGCTGCGGAATCAGAAACCGGATGCACAGGCCTGAATGTCATCCTGGCAAGTTCGGACTTTATTCTTTAGAAAATAAGGAACCGTTAAGGGTTCTAGACATGGGAAGTGACGTGTACTCATGGTTTAAAAAAAAAAAAGAGGGGGAAGATTGCACATAGAATGGGAGCGAATATTTGCAAATCCCATGTCTGATAAGGGCTTGTATCTAGAATATGTAATAACTCAGTCATAAAAAGACAAACAGCCCCATTTAAAACATGGGCGAAGGACTGGAGGAGACATTTCTCCAAAGCAGACAGACAAACGGCCAATACGCCTGCGAAGAGACACCCAACGCCAGCAGTCGCCAGGGAAACGCAACTCAGGACCGCGGTGAGACACCACGTCGCCCTGCTAGGACGGCCAGAGTAAAACCACAAAAGCAGGTGCAGGTGAGGACGGGGCGGGGCTGGAGCCCCTCCTGCACTGCTGGGGGGGATGCAAAGCGTCCTCTGCGGGGGGTGGGCAGTTCCTCTAAAGGTCAGGCGCAGAGTGCCCATCTGACCGGACACGCTTCTCGGTGTCTGCCCAGGAGAACCGAAAACACGCATCCGCATAAGACGTGCCCACGAATGTTCACAGCGCAGGACTCACCGTAGCCCCAAACTAGAAACAAGCCAAATGTCCATCAGCAGATGAGTGGATAAACAAAGCATGGTCCACCGTCACAGCTGTTACGCAGATATAAACAGGAACGAAGCCCTGACCCACGCTACAACGGCGATGGACCTTGAAGACGGTAAGTCAAAGAAGCCGGTCACAAAAGACCACATGTTGTAAGCTCCCTTTTACATGAAATGTCTACACTAGGTGACTCTGTAGAGACAGAAGGTAGATTGGCGGTTGGCATGGGCTGGGGAGAAATGGGGGCTTGTGGGCTGATAGCTAAAGAAAATGGCTTTCTTTTTTGGGGTGATGAAAATGTTAAATTTTTTTTTTTACAGAAGAAACTTGTTATTAATCTATTTTATACATAGTAGTTAATATTTGCACATCTCAAACTCCCCACGTATCCCTTCTCACCTCCTTTCCCCCGCCAGTACCCGTAAGTTTGTTTACTTCTGTGAGTATAAACATTCTAAAACTGATTGCGGTGACGGTTGCCCAACTCTGTGTATAGTCTAAAAACCACTGAATCATATGCTTTGAATGGGTGAATTGTATGTATGGCATGTGAAGTTTATCTCTGTAAAGCTGTAACGAGGAAAAAGGAAGGGAGAAAATGATTAATCTGCTTGACCTGTGTCCTGGTCCGTCTGGGCTGCTGTAACACAATGCCATAGACCCAGTGGCTTATGGACAACACATGTTTCTCACGGTTTTGGAAGCTGAAGTCCAGGATCAAGGTGGCGGAAGATTTCGCATCTGGTGAGAACCCGCTTCCTGGTTCACAGACAGCATCTCCTCGCTGGGTCCTCACTAGGCAGAGGGGGTGAGGGAGCTCCCTGGGGCCCCCTGTATAAAGGCACTGACCCCATTCACAAGGGGCCCACCCTCATGATCTCATCCCCTCCCAAAGGCCCCGCCTCCTCATACCATTGCCTCGGGGGTTAGTCTTCAACACAGGAAACTGGGGGGGACACAGACATTGAGCCCATAGCAATCTGGGTTTAGTAGAGGAAGAGACTAGAATTTGAAAGAGCGGTTGGGGAACTTGTAGTAATCAGGGAAAGAGACAACAATTCGAGGTTGGACCTGGTCAGTTCCCTGTGCTGCTGACGGGAATTCAAGCTGGCTCCATGTCAAATACACGCTGTGCAGGTCTTCTGCCTCAGTAGCCAGCAGTGGGATTGCTAGGCTGTACGGTGGTTCTATTTTTATGTTTTTGAGGACCCTCCACACTGTTTTCCACAGCGGCTGCACCATTTTGCATTCCCTCCAGCAGGGCACAAGGATTCCCATCTCCCCACCTCCTCACTGATACTTGGTATCTCTCCGTTTTTTTCATTTGCCTCTTTGTTTTTGGTAACAGCCATCCTAATAGTTACGAGGTGGTATCTCATTAGGAGTTGGCTTCCGTTTCCCCACCACTGTGTTCAGTGCAGCATTGTTCACAAAAGCCAAGTTCTGGAAACGACCTAAGTGTCCACTGATGGATGAATGGATAAAGACAATGTGGTTTAGCCATACCGTGAAATATTACTCAGCCTCAAAAAACACGAAGGGAATCCTGTAAAGGCTACAACATAGATGAGCCTTGAGGACATGACGCTCAGTGAAATAAGCCAGATGCAGAAGGACACACACTGTCTGACTCCACTCACAGGAGGTCCCTAGAGGAGGCAGATCCATAGAGACAGGAAGTAGACGGTGGGGCCAGGGGCTGGGGGTGGGGCTGGGGACTCAGTGTTTAACGGGGACAGAGTTCTGGTTATGCAACATAAAGACGTTCTAGAGATCTGCTGTCCGTTGTGTGTGCCTACAGCTGGTACTGTGCTGCGCACTTAAAAGTTTGTTTGGAGGGTAATCTGTGAAGTGTTGTTACCACAATAAAACAAAATGATGGGTAATGGAAAAGGCAAATGGTAGGATGACTCACATGACAATATGATACCATTTATGTAAAAAAACAACCACAACAAGCTACACAGATGACGCTATGCATTTTCAGCAGGTGTATATTTAATATACGTTGTGATCACCTGGTTGGAAAGATTCTCTCTAGATTCCTAATAGTGATGATTTTTAGGAAGCTGAAGAGGTACCTGGATTCGGGGAGCTGGTCAAGCAAACTTAATTACTTTTTAATTGAACTATAGTTGCTTTACAATGCCGTGTTAGTTTCTGGTGTATGGCATAGTGATTCTGTTATACATATATGTACATGTACTTATATTCCTTTTCATATTCTTTTCCATTATAGGTCATTACAAGATACTGAATATAGCTCCCTGTGCTCTACAGTAGGACCTTGTTGTTTACCTATTTTATATATAGCAGTTTGTGTCTGCTAATCCCAAACTCCTATTTTACTCCCCTCCCCAGTAACTGTAAGTTTGTTTTCTATGTATGTAAGTCTGTTTCTGTTTTGTAAATAAGTTCATTTGTGTCATTTTTTTAGATTCCACATATAAATGATCTCATGATATTAGTCTTTCTCTGTCTGACTTACTTCACTTAATACAATCTCTAGGTCCATCCATGTTGCTGCAAATGGCATTATTTCATTCCTTTTTATGGCTGAGTAGTATTCCATTGTATATATATACACCACATCTTCTTTATCCAGTCATCTGTCAATGGACATTTATGTTGCTTCCACGTCTTGACTATTGTAAATAGTGCTGCTATGAACATTGGGGTGCACGTATCTTTTCAAATTAGTTTCCTCTGGATATATGCCCAGGAGTGGGATTGCTGGATCATGTAGTAACTCTTTTTAGTTTTTTAAGGAATCTCCATACTGTCTTCCATAGTGGCTGCACCAAGTTACATTCCCAGCCACAGTATAGGAAGCTTCCAAAGGGAACTTAATTATACTTATAATGTTTAAAACAAAACTTTTAAAGGACCAGGCATCACTGGTAGAATTATAAATTAATTTGTGTTTCATTGCTTTCTTTCATTATATTCTTTTTTTTTTAAATGGAGGTACTGGGGATTGAACCCAGGACCTCGTGCATGCTAAGCACGTGCTCTACTGAGCTAGACCCTCCCCATGTCTTTCATTAAATTGATTTTTAGCAGATAAATGGACACAGACGGGGGAGGAGGTTATGCAGTGATGGGCGGACGGGGGAAATACAGGCTCTTAAAGGGCAAGTGACCCCCGAGCTGGCTGCACTATTTCCCTCCACGTCTCCAGGCCGGGACCTGTGCGAGGAGGAAAATTATACCAGCAGGTTTCATTTTTCCTGATTGAACCAGTCAGGGCAGCAGCCAGACAACAATTCACTGGTATGGAACTCCTGGGGGTGCAGTCTGTCATGGGCTGAACTGTATCCCCTCCAAACAAGATAGGCTGGAGCCCTAACCCCCAGGAGCTGACCAGAATGGGACCTGATTTGGAAATAGAGTCTCTACAGAGGTGATCCAGTTGAGATCATTAGGGTCGGCCCTAATCCAGTAGGACTGGCATCCTTGTGAAAAGGGGAAATTTGGACACAGACACACACAGAGGGAGAGGGAAGATGATGGGGAGACCCAAGAGGAAGATGGCCATCTGCAAGCCGAGGAGGGAGGCCCCCGAAGGAACCGGCCCTGCCAACACCTTGATCTTGGACTTTTGGCCTCCAGACTAGAAGACAACAAATGTCTGTTGCTCTAAGTCACCCAGTTTGCGGTGCTTTGTTACTGTAGCCCCAGAAAACAAGATCCTATTGACATTCCACTGCATTGTAAGAGGGCACAGGCGCTTCTGCCCGGAGTCATACCGGAATCTGTAATAACCATGTTTGGTTTGTGTTTTGGCTGGGCTAGACCTAGTGGGTCAATGGTGAATAAGTCAGGTCTAAAATGCTTCTAGAAAGCTACCCGCAGGTCAGGCACGCACTGGCAGCAACGCTGTGGACGCTGATGTTGGCTTCAGAGATGGAAGAATACAAGACGTGCTGTCCTTCTCGCACCTGGACAGGGTTGACCAGCTGACCTAGGAGGTAACAGGGCAAATCATGAGACCTGGGCGAGGGCTGGGAAGGGGATTCCTCTGCCACCCACTGGGCCCTTCAGTTCATGACTCTAATGATAAAAAACCAGGGAAAATGCAGTCATGAGATACAATGTTGCAAGACATCCCATGGAACACATTAGGTTTTTTTCTATTATCTATTTTATTTTTTTAATGGAGGTACTGGGGATTGAACCCAGGACTTCCTGTATGCTAAGCATGTGCTCTACCACTGAGCTATACCACCTCCCCTACCCCGGAATGTAATAAGTTTTAAAAATGTGGCCCCTATACGTCTCCTTGATGTGAGAGCTCTGAGGAATGGGCTGGTGAACACTGTGGGGTGCCTTTTATTATAAGGGTAGCGTGTGAGGAATCAGAGTTTTCTTTCCGGAATGGATTCCCCACATGGGCCAGGTCAGCCCTGAGCCCTTTCCTTGCGTTGGAAGGAAACAGCCCTATTCAAGCAGCTTGATGGGTGTTGGGGAGTGGGTTGTGACTGTAGGTGCTCTGGCACCCACCCCTGTGCCCAGAGGTCCCTGAGAGCACCTCCTCCTGGGGGGCTGCCTTTCACTCCCCTCCTTAGGCGGGCTGGGGCTCACATGTCCTAGGCCTGCAAACAAGATCTGCAGTTCCTGGACTTGGCCCCTCTGCCCTAGGCATCTGGTGACTTGCAGAACCTGCCTACCAGGCCCTAAAGATCCCAGGAGGTGGGAAATAGGGACACAGTGAAGACGACAAATCAAGGATGGGCTTGTCATTGTCCACTCAAGTCAGGGGAGAGTGAGAGGACAGCCTGTGCTCCCCACCCCCAGCCCCCACCCAGGGAGGCAGCTCCAAGGCTGGGCCTCGCTCACCTGCATTCTGGGAAACCAGCAGGCTTTTCTCACACCAGAAGATGAGGATGCCCTTCTGGCCCGGGGCGATGAGGATGTCAAGAGTCCCGTTGTAGTCAAAGGGCAGCCCGAAATTGAGGTTCAGGGGGTAGTCTGAGTAGCTGAACATGGCCTGAGAGAGGAATACTGAAGCTTGAGCAAGAAAAGAAATCATGGGTCGGCGGTTACCTATGCGGCCCATAGAACTGTGTGGGTCCCTCATGCTCTGTTATTCAAACTTTCTTCCAACCTTATTACCTAGTCTGGTGGTTCCCAGCTTCGATGATTCTGCCCCCAAGGGACCCTGGGCGGAGTCTGTGGTCTTCTGTTCTTGTCCCAGTTTGGGAGGCTCCTGGCATCAAGTGGGTGGCGCCAGGGAGTCGGCTCCATACCCCACGCGCCCAGGGCACGCCCCCATCACAGAGAACCATTCACCCAAAACGGCCGCTGCGTCAAGAGCCCAGCTCCCCCATGTTCTGCTCTGCCCCCTGCTGGCGCCCTTGTACTTAGATTGTTATTCAAGCCCATGTCCCCAGGCTGGTCCCCAGATTCTTGTCCTGCCTGCCGTTTGGACCTTGCAACCCTCTAAGGTGACATCTCTTAGGTGAAGTCTAAATTCCTCTGCGTGGACCTCAAAGTTCTCTCACTTGCTCTTCAACACCATGCAAGGATGGAGTTCAAAAGAAAAAGAAAAAAACCCCCACACTTAACACGGGTTTCTAAGCGAGTCCCACAGAGATACCCACACCCCTCTCTCAGAAGATGCACTGTGGCAGAGGGAGAGGTTTCTGCAGCATGGCTTGCCCAGCGCCTCCGAGTCTGCAGAGGCACCGCGCTGCTTTCTAAGGGGCCCCAGGGTGGTGGGAGGAGCTTAGCGGTCAGGGTGAGGATGGGCTGTTGCCTGGGCTGCTGAGCTGGACTAGTCCTACACGCTGAGCAGTGTGGATGGGCTGCCTTGGTCCCGAGACCCTGAGAGGGCGCTCAGCTGAGCTGCCAGGGGTCAGAGGAGCCCAGTTAAGGCAATGAGCCAAACACGAGAGTTCTCTCAGCCTTTAACTGCTTTCTGCGGTGTGGTAAGTAAGAGCTGAGGCCAGAGAAAACGCCAAGGTCCCCTGTTTGTCCCTCCCCATGAGATGGCACACCGCCAGAGGTCCACTGGGTTGGCAGAGGTATGGGGTTCATCACCCTGTGCCGGGGGGCCCCCCGGACAGAAGGTGTCTGCAGTTTTATGAACTCAGGCCCTCAGGTGGGGAAAAGGCCAGGAGTGAAAAATTGCTGAGTCAGAGTGAAAAGTGGCTTCAGGTTTTCCCCTCCTCCCTCCATAAGGAGGCCGAGGCCTGAAGACCACGCCAGGGCTAGGAATGCAAAGATGCCAACGTCCTTGACTGCAGCGCCTTCAAGTCCATCGTGCTCCAGGCGCGGGGTGGGGAAGGCAGCTTTCCCCCGGACGCCCGCCAGGTACAGCCTTCGTGTCGGCGTGTGCTCAGGCCCAGGAAACCAGGCGTAGATTGAAACCAGGACGACTCAGCCATCACCACATTCTTGGGGTTTCCAGAGTGGCAGGAGAGTCTCTGATTCAGCATGGGCCCTGGCAGTTCGTGCTCCGGAGGGGACTCTGGATGGGGGCTTTCAGCCGCCAGGGAGCAGCCCGGCCTCTGGGAGTTTCCTGGTGGTGGGTCTCCCCAGAACTTCAGAGAGGCACACCCCGCTCACAGATTTTGCAGCCGGAGGGTACTGACTGGACTTCGGTCTTTGTCTGACTTCATAATTTTTTCTTCAGGTGCACTTGGCATGGACTGATTCCTCGTGTTAACTTAGTCTTATCCTAAATGATACCTGTGAGGTCACAGTTTTCATGTCCTGATTTTCTGAATACATGTGAAAATAATTATTAAGAAAAGGGTTGACGTGAGGCATTTAAAACGGTCTTGTGCCATCAGCGACACATGCAGCACACCCTGTATTTTATCCCTAGTGCCCAACATAGTGCTTGGCACCTCCTAGACCTTACTTAATATTGCTGAATGCATGACTGAGTGAGCAAATGAAGGTTGGGGTGTGGGTGAGCAGAAGGGTATATGAATGTATAGGTAGATGGGTGGATGGCTGAGTAGGGGGAGGATGGAAGAGCAGATGGATGAATGGATGGATAGGTGGATGCATGGGTAGGTGGGTGGGTCATTGGATGGATGGTTAAGTAGGTTGATGGATGAGTGGGTGCATGAGAAGATAGGTAGATGGGTGGATGGGTAGGTGGATGAGTGGTTGGATAAATAGACAAACGGAAGAATGGATAGATGGATGGATGTGTGGATGGATGGGTAGGTGGGTGGATGAATGGGCAAATGGATATTGGGTGGATGGAGGTATGGATGGACAGGTGGGTGAAAAGCTAGATGGATTTCAGATATGAAAATCTACGTGAGTTTTGACAGAAACCTGGCTTGGGGTAAAGGTCACTGAAGTCACTCTTCCCCAGGCTAAAAGTTACTCACCTTCTGCTGGTTGACAAGGAGCAGGCCCACCTGTGACAGGGAGTGAAAGTAGAAGATCCCACCCAAGGACCCGACTAGCTCTGCCTGTGGAACAAAGTATCACGTAAGAATAAATGATAAACATGCGCCTAATTCAAAATTTAACTCTAGATTATCTAGTAGGCTAAAGTGAAGGAAAGTCTTTTATTATTATTATTATTATTATTATTATTAT
The DNA here is from genome assembly GCF_048773025.1 of Camelus bactrianus. Lineage (NCBI taxonomy): Eukaryota > Metazoa > Chordata > Mammalia > Artiodactyla > Camelidae > Camelus > Camelus bactrianus. The sequence continues at coordinate 28,104,812 of NC_133560.1, forward strand.
TATTATTATTATTATTATTATTATTATTATTATTATTATTTATGATCGATCTGTCCTCTGTGAAAATGGAGCATCTAGGGCAGAACCTTGAAAGAAGACACCTGGGCTTGGGGTGTTGCAGGAAGTGGTGTGGCCCAGACTGCGAGACGCCTGCCTAAATCCTCCACTCTTGCCTAGGTTTCTCACTCCTGACCACTGGCTGGTCAGCAACGTGCCCAGCAGGTGAGCCGGAGCATGAGGCCCAGGGCCCCAACCTAGCGACAGTGGGACAGATGGCCTCCAGATGTCCTTCAGGTAAGAAAGCAGGACCACTATCTTACTTAAGCTTCTGATACTGGGAGGGAGGCAGAGATTTCTATTATATAAAGTGCCATGAGCCGGATTGCGTCCCTGCCGCCTCCAATGTATGGGCTGAAACCCTAACCCCCCGTCTTAGTCCGTTCGGGCTGCTGTAACAAAATAGCACAGACCGGGGGGCTTCTCAACAACAGAACGTGACAGCTCACAGCTCTGGAGGCTGGCAGTCCGAGAGCAGGTGGCCAGCGTGCTTAGCTGGGGCCCTCTCCTGGGCTGCAGACTTCTTGGTGGGTCCTCACATGGAGGAAGCGGGTGAGCCAGCTCCCTGGGGCCTCTTTTAGAAGGGCACTAACCCCGTTCCTGGGGGCTCCAGCCTCAGGACCTAAGCACCTCCCAGAGGCCCCGCCTCCTAACACGGTCACATCAGGCATTAGGATTTCAACATATGCATTTTGGGGGGACACAGTGTGATGCTATTTGGAGGTGGGGATCTTTGTGTAGTGACTAGGTTTACATGTGGTCAGGAGGGTGGGCCCTCATGATGGGATTAGTGCCCTTACAAGAAGAGACACCAGAGGGCGCTTTCTTGCTCCCTCTCCCCCTCCCTCCCATCTGAGGACACAGTAAGGAGGGGGCCGTCTGCAAGACAGCAAAGGAGCCCTCACCAGGAACGAAATCAGCTAGCACCTTGATCTTGAACTTCCCAGAAATCAACATGTGTTGCTTCAGTCACCAGTTTGCGGGATCTGCTGTGGCAGCCCGAGCACACTAAGACGTCCTGTCAGCCTGTCCCGACTAGCACAGGCGGCCAGGCATCATGGCGGCCCGCCCGTCACCCCGCCACCAGTCACCCCCATGCCTCCTCCCCTGCCGAGAGAACGCAGAGGGGCCTCCATCTCAGGGGATGAGTGGTCACTGCTCTGGACCACACTTAGGAGTCTCAGCCCCTTGGCCACGGGCCCTCGGGCTCCAGGACTTAACCCAGCCATCCTGGATCTCCGCCTGCAGACGGCAGACTGTGGGGCTTCTCTGCCTCCATGACCGCGTGGGCCAGTTCTTATCGCCTGTCTCCTCTTCTGTATGTTTATATCTCTATCTCTGCGAGTAGTTTTGTTTCTCTGGAGAACCCTAAAACCATTGGGGATTTTAGTGACGATGGCTTTCGACTGAGCAAAGACATTAAGTCTGGGTCCTTCTAGACCTAGTTTCAAATGAAACAATGTGGCTGCTTAGATTCTGGGCTTCGTTGGGCCTCCTGGGCAGGGCCGAGAAACCAGTCTGGGGGTGTGATCAGAACTTGAGGGCAGAGTGGACTCTCTCTGCCTCCCTTTGGACCATCTTCCTAAGTGTCTGGGGGGATGAAGCCATTCTCTGCATCGGGACAAAACGCCGCCATCCTCTTAGCTACCCAAGGATCCTATCTTCTAAGCTGTTCAAACCCCAGCTCTGCCAAGCTGTGTGGCCTTGGCAAGGCCCTGCACCTCTCTGAGCCTTCGGCCCTGTATTGGTTTCCTAGGGCTGCTATAACAAAGTACCACACACCCAGTGGCTTAAAACAGCAGGGCTGTGATGCCACAGGTGTGGAGGCTGGAGGTCTGAAGTCAGGGGGTCAGCGGGGTTGGTTCCTTCCGGAAGCTCTGAGGAAGTAAGCCGGTCATTCCTCTCTTCTGGTTCCTCTCCAACCCTGCCTCCGTCTTCCTGTGGCCTTCTTCTCCGTGTGACCCTCTCCTGTCCTCTCTTCTTACCAGGACGCCAGGTGCTGGTTTTAGAACCCACCCTGACCCGGGATGACCTCATCTTAGCTAATGATATCTGCAAAGACCCTGTTTCTAAGGACAGTCACGTTCTGAGGTTCGGGGTGGACACAGGTTTTGCGGGCGACACACGTTCAACCCCATGCAGTTCTCTCATCTGTAAAGCGGGGATGATGGTGGTTCCTGACGTACAGCCCTTTGGGTGGGCGTGGGGTTGCGTGTTGTGAGTCACGTGCGGCCTGTGCTGTGGCACCAGCTCTCCCCCTAAGCAGGGCTGTGTCTTTCCTCACATCCCAAGCTCCTGAGCCAGCTGCTCTGACCTGGAATTTTCCCCTACCCTCCTAGCTGGCTGGATTCTTCAAGAGAGAAACGTCCTTGCTCGCCACAGACAGCTAATTACTCCTACCGCACAGGGTACTTTTTTGTTGTTGTTGTTGTTGACTTTCTTACCAGGTTGAACATACCTGCCTTTCGTGGGCATACTTCTGAAATACGTATCCCTGGGTGTTTGAGAAATAGATATTGGTCTGAGATATCTGATCTCCACGCAAATAAGCAAAAACCGAGTTGCTTACATCCTGGAAGAACACACACATAGAATGGTCTCTTTAAAAGGAGACAGAGGGCGAGGGGGGTGGCTGGGGAGATGTTCTTAAAGTAGACAAATAAGGTCTGGAAGTCGAATGCACAGCACAGTGATTGCAGACAGCAATACTGTATTATAAACTCCAAAGCTGCTAAGAAACTAAGTCTTAATTGTTCCCACAACAAAAAGAAATGATAAGTGTGTGACATGGTATGGTGGTGATCGTACTGCTGTACATAAGTCTATCTAATCAACACGCTGAACACCTTAAATTTACACAGTGTGGCGTGTCAATTATACCTCTGTTTTTAAAAGAGGGGGCAGACGCCAGTGATCACACTTCTGGGCATTTATCCCAGACAAGTGAAAACTTATGTCCAGACAAAAGCCTGCCCATGAATGTCTATAGCAGCCTTATTTGTAACAGCCAAAAAGTGGAAACAACCCACTTCTGGTTCGGCCACACCTTGGAAAACTCCTCAAAAAGGAACAGACTGGATGTACGCGCAACAAATCAGGCAAGTCTCCAAAGAATTTTGCTGGGACAAGCTAGTCCCCAGAGCTTTCGTATGGTGTGGTCCCACTCATATAACATTCTTGAAATGATAAAATTAGAGAGATGGAAAACAGGTTCGTGGTTGCCAGGGTCAGGGCAGTGCCGGGAGACGTGGAAAGAGCTCTGGGGTGATGGAACAGTTGGGTATTCTGCCCTCAGTTGCCATTGCCTGACTTGACACAGTTGTACCCATGTCAATTTCCTGTCTGTATCATATTGCGCTTGTGTAAGATGTAACCACTGGGGGGAACTCGGTGAGGGATACGTGGCACTCTTATTTTTTCAACTTCCTGTACATCTACAATTATTTCAAGATACCAGGTTAAAAAAAAAAAAAGAAGATAGATGGATACACTCACAGTGTGTCGGCCACCTGATCTAACAGTAGCTCCGGGGCCCCGCCCATATCTCAGGTCCTGTCCTGAGCCCAGGGCAGTGCACCGCCCGAGTCCATCTCAGCCCCAGCCCTCGAGGCGTAACTGCCCTTATTTCCATTCATAATTACCTCTGCTCAGAGCAGAGTGGACAAACGAGACAGGACACGTGGTACTCACCGCGCAAAAGGAATTTCCACTGTAACAACAGTTGTCACCAGAAATGTGGGAAACAGGGTGCTCTATACCTGAAAGGAAAGAGAACTGAAATGCCCTCCGAGCTCACTGCAGGTTCAGGGGTGAGGTTAGAGCAGGGCTTCTCGCCGTCCGCGCTGACATCTGGGCCCAGACTGTCCTGGGCACCGCGGGATGTTTTACAGCATCCCTGCTTCTGCTGACTGCCTTACCTTATTGAATCACTTATGCAATGACTTATTTAACTGGTGGCACTCTTCTCCAGTCTTGACAACTAAAAAATGTCTCCAGACATTGCTAAGTGTCATCTCGGGGTGAGGGGAGAATTATTCCTGATTGAGAACCACTGGTTTTGCAGAAACTCTTTTAGGATTCTGCCAACATTGCAGGAAGAGTGCCCTTCTCTTAGTGAGGCATTCTTTGATTCTGTTTTAAAAGAAGCTTCAACTCCAAAGAAAATATACATGTGGCTGACAAGCTCAATATCACTAATCATCAGGGAAATGCAGCGCAAAACCACAGTGAGGTGCCTCCCGCCCACTAGGATGGCTACCACGAAACAGAAAATGAGTGTTGGTGACGCCTGGAACCCTGGTGCACTGCTGGTGCGAATGTAAAATGGAACGAAAGTAGAATGACCACATGATCCAGGAATTCCACTTCTGGGTATATACCCCCACAAACATGAAAAGCATGGTCTCCAGGAGACATTTGTATATGGATGTTCAAACCAGCATGATCTATAATAGCTAAAACATGCAAGCAGCCTGAGTGTCCATTGACAACTGAATAGATTTTTTTATATGTGGTCCATTCACCCCAATGGAATATTATGCAGCCTTAAAAGGGAGGAATTCTGACACCTGCTACAACACGGACGAACCTTGAGGACATGATGCTCAGTGAAACAAGCTGGCCATAAAAGGACAAATACTGAATGATCCCGTTTATTTGAGGTCCCCAGAGAAGTCACATTCATAGAGACAGAAAGTAAAATTGGGGGCGCAGGGGCTGGAGAAGGGGTATGGGGAGTTCACTCTTTGGATTCTATTAAACTGATGGAGAGAAGAGAAAAGACAGAGACCAGAATGACTTACATTACAGGGAGACCTGATGGTTCCTCAGTAAGTTAAATACAGAGTTTCCATCTGACCCAGCAATTCCACCCCTAGGTATCTGCCCAAGAGAACTGGAAACATGTGTCCAAACAAATACTTGTACACAAATGCTCACAGCAGCACTATTCGCACTGGCCCGTAATCTTTCATCACAACGAATACACATGAAACAAAATGACAGCAAATTGCCAGATGGTTATCTACCAACTCAGTGGTTTTTGACCGAGGGGATTTTGACCTGTGGGGGACACTGGGTGATGTCTGGGGACATCTGTGGTTGTAATGACTGGGGGTCTCCTGGCATTGAGTGGGTGGAGGCCGGGGAGGCTACTCCACACCCCACGGTGCCCAGGATGGCCCTGGAGAGGATGACCTAGTCCTGATGTCAGCAGGACAGGGGTTAAGAAACCTCGTACTGACTCCTTTCTCACTTTGATGAGCCCCTGGTGATTACCTGTCCTCCCTCCCCCTTCTCCTCGTGTCCTGGAAAAGAGGGGCCGTCCTTCCTCTTTTCTAGGGAACAACATCTCCCTTGTCTTCACTTGGCCCCATCTCTGTCTCCTCCACCAGGGTTCGCTTCTCTCTCTCCTTAAAGCTAGTCTTCTCCACTGTCCCCACCCCTGATGCGACATACGTAGGACTATGTCACCCCCCAGCCTTGCCGCCAGGCACCCAGGACTCATCTCTGCGGCACCCCTGTCCTCCCCGTCCTCCCCTCCATCACAGCTCCTGCTGACGCACCTTGTGTGCTCCGACCAGAGCAGGGCTTTGTGGCTTGTCACCACGATCCCAGGTGGAAACACTCAGTTCCCACCCTGTGGGAAGGGGATTCAGGCCAATTTTTATTTCAATTTTAAATGACGATGGAATGGCCAGTGGCTGACATCCAAGTAGCAGTATCGTCTGTACTTCTGAGAATAATAATCTTTTCTCTGGTGTTGGCTATGCAAAATAAAACACACACACACACACACACACACACACACACACACACACACAGCAAGGGAAGGAGGGAGAGAGAGAGGCAGAGAGGGAGAGGGAGAGAGGGAGAGACATACCTTTTGATGCATTCCAGGAATTGGCTTCATAGTCATAAATGTAGACTTCTTGGTTCACGACTAACAGCAATACCGAACCAGCAAAATGTGCTGACGTTACTTCTGGCGTGCTAACCTACGTATGCGACAGACGGCACGATATCAATCCGGGCACCTTTTCGGACATCGATGCAGAAGGCAGTGCTTCTAGATATGCATCCGAGAAACGCTTATGCCAGCAAGAGTTGTCTGGTTCCTAGATACTGGAAACTATGCATCCTGGGGACCAGCGAGAAGTAGAACTGGGAGGTTAAAGTTGGCGCCCTCGGACACCTAAGTTCGCTGCATCCCCTTCTCCCATCTGAAAACCTCCTCTGAGGATACAGTCTAAAGCACAGATGACGGATGAGGAGCAGAACCAATAAAGGCATCACTTGGGAGAGAAACTGGTATTTTAACAGATGGCCCTGCAGTAGCATAGGTGTTAACCGTCAAATTTCTCAAGACAGTTACTGAGGGGGTACAGGTTTTTCTGTTGGGGTTCAGGACTACTTAGGGAGGCCCTGACATCAGTGCATGTAGTCTATTTATTTATAACACACAACAGTTATAAGGAGCACTTGCAACAATTCTGGTTCTTTTTTCAGGGGAAAAAAAGCTCCTATTTTGGGAGTAAGGGCAGAATAGAACCAACCCTTCTTTTGGCTTAGAATTTGCTCAGTGTCTTTAAGAGGCACATCATAAAAGAAGCCCCCAAACCAACAGGAACAGACCGGTGTGGCATTCCCGAACTGTATCTAATCCTAAGTATTATTCACGTCAAGCATCCTGCGGGTCATTGGGCAAAACAACCACCTGCAGTGCCTCAGGGATGGAGAGTGGAAGGAGGCTGCTCTCGAAGTTGTCTCTTGTCAGGAAAGCTTGTCTCCTGAAATAAACAATAAAAGAGTTCAGTCAGGACAGTTTCACACAAGAAAAGAAAAAGACAGTGGCAGGCAGTCTAAAACTGTTCCATTCAAACAAAATTCCTTTCTTAGCAAGGAGCCATCGTGCATCTGTCTGTCTGTCTGTCTGTCTATCTATCTGTCTATTTACCATCTGTCTATTTTTGCATGAGTAAACCTCTAAAGCCCGGATATTTGATATCTTGAAATAATAATATTATTTCAAAAGCATGATCACATCAAAAATAAAATGATACAAAGTGTACATTAAGTGACTGTTTTGCTCAGGATGAACTTCAGTTTTGTCTTTTTAAAATATTTCTATTGCTCTGATCCCGCTAAAGTAAAGGAATGTGTATATAAGAAAGAAGCAATGTGTTCCCTCACGCAGGAGACCTTTAAGAAGCAAAAGCCCAGCCGTGGACACGGTATACCGCTTCCTTATCCAGGTCTCCCGTCCCTTTAGCAGGAGAGTTTTATGGTTTTAGACAAAAAGGAGTTCCTGAGTTAATTCCCATGTATCGTAAAGTTTTTGCTGCTATTGTGAATGGCACCCCTCACAAGTGCCTTTTATAAGTGGTCATGGCTAGTTCACAGGAGAGCTGTTGATGTTTTTTCATGTCAGTCTTGCGTTTGGCCATCTTGATGCAATCAGTTATTACTTCTGCTAGTGGGTACTCATAGACTTGGCAGACGTTGTCTCTTTCAATCTAATTGTGCTTTATATTTCATATCTTTGTCTTGTCGTATTGATGGGGTGGGACTACTGATAGGAAGTTGAAATGAGAGTGATACGGTTTTCTCAGTTATTTTTACTTTTATATTGTCTCTTTTACATGGTTAAATACTGTCCGCACAGATTCTGTTGACATCAAAACCAGCAAAACATTGGGGAAGGGAGGAACTCTGAAGCATGAACTAGGGGATATTATTTTGTCTATCTATTTTTGGTTTTGTTTCTATTTTAGAACCTGTCAGTGAAGTGAGATTTCCAAAAAAAAGTTTCCTGAACCATTGCAAGATTTTCACCTACTTTGACCTCAAAAAAAAACAAAACCTCTGATTCACTCATTCATTTGGCACACATTTATTGAATACCAGGCTCTAGGGACATAAAGATAACCAAACATAGGCTCTTCTCATAAGAACCGCTCTACTTCACTAGGAAAAAAGTATACAAAGAAGGAAGTTTGGGGTTGAAATACATATATAATGATCACTTTTCCAGGAAGCACAGCTGTCAGAAACCTAGTTAAAAATCCAGAACTTAAAAAAAGAAAAAAGAACCCAGAAGTAAGTAAAACAAGCTTCGAACGTGCAAAGTGCAAAATCAACACCATACTGTTAGTAGACTCCAGGTCAAATACTTCACTGATATTCTCTCCTTTAAATTTTATGTGGTCTGGTTTTAGACACAATTTTAAAACAGTAAATTAGAGAATGAGTGGTGGACTCCCATGCCAGTCTCTGCAAGCACTGGCATGCTGACAGCCACACAACGTGATGGCTGTCAGCAAGGGAGAGAAAAGAAGAATGCTTTCAGAATTAGATGTATCACGGTGTTATAGCAAAAGAGGACAGCCAGCCCAAAGGGTGAGGGTTACCGGCATCAGCCTCTCCACTACTTGGAAAACTCGAATGGCTGCCTGTCTCCTAAAGGATCAAGGGTGAAGCTTCTGAACCACCTACAGGGAGATCCGCTATCTGAACTCTATCCATCTCCCTACTCCAGGGCTTCTCACCCCAGCACTAGGGACGTTGGGTTCAGACCATTGTCTTGTAGGGAGCTGTCCTGGGCACTGCAGGAGGTTGAGCAGCACCCCTGGCCTCCACTAGATGGCAGTAGCATGCCCCAGGCATGACAACCACAAATGCCCCGCTGTGTTGCCCAGCCTCCCCTGGGGGGGTGCAGAATTGTCCCCAGTTGAGAACTACTGCCCCTGGCTCATGTCTCACCACACTGGACTTCTGTTTTACACTCCAACATCACATGCCATATTGTGTCTTTTGTTCATGCCATCTGGTACTGCCTATTTCCTCCAAAGCCAACTCCCATTCATCCTGTGTGGTACTCAGCCTTTACGCTGGAAGACAGGAAGTCTAACTCTTAGCTAAGTAGAGCTCTGTGCCCTTCTCCAGGCTGATACCCCATTGTTCCTCCTCAGTTAAGTGCCCTTGACTCAGTTCAGTGCTTTCCAGACCTTCTCCACCCACTTATCCTAATAAGCTGAAATCCTACCTGGGCTAAACCACCTAACTCGGCTCAGGTGCCTCTTCCTCCATGCAACCTTCCTTGATTTCCCCACAACCCCTCTTCCTCTGAGCCACCATTCTTGTAACCCTATCTCCCTCCAGTGCTGCCTCCTGGTCTCTCACTGGACCACACCTCAGCTTCTCACTTGTGTCCTCCTTCAGTCTCACCTCTCTGCCTCCTGTTTTCCAACCAGAAGTCAGTGGTCCTTCAAAAGAGAAGTCAGATCATGTCCCTCCCCTGTCTAATCGCTGGTGGCTTCCCACGAGAGTTAAGCTGAAATTCAGATTCATCACCATAGCTGACAAAGCCCCACGTGATGACACTTTGATGTCTCCCTTCACACTTTACTCTCCATCATGGTGCTTGAGCTGTTCTCCCAACAATCAGACAAGGTCCTGCCTCAGGGCCTTTGCATATGCTGTCCCTGCTTCGAAGAATGCTCTTCCCCTTGACTGCAGGGGGACAAAGGCCTAGGGCAGGGTATGCATTGGGAACATAAACAAGTTATCATTGTAGGTTAACTTCCTGGAAGTGAGATCTTTGTCTGAGAACATGCATTGAACATTTTGACAGATTCTGCCAAACCGTCCTCCATAGAAGAGAGACCCACTTAGCCTCATCCTCCTTTGCCCTCATCCTCGCCAACACAGTGGGTGAGAAGTGGTATCTTATAACTTTATTACGCATTAGTTTCTTATTTCCAGAAGCTGTTGGAGTCCAGTGCTCTCTGATTCCAGTGTGTTCTGGGAATGAGGTGCCATTTAAGTGTTTTGCTCCACATGAGAGGTCCAGCAAACTTTTTCTGTCAATGGCCAGATAGGAAATATTTTAGGGGCCTCTGTCTTCACCCATTCATCTCTGTGAATGGTGCAATCACATAAAGGAATGGATGTGGTCATGTGCCAATGAAACTTTATTTAGAGACAAGGAAATGTGAATTTCACATCATTTTTCAAGTGTTGCAAAATCCTAAGTCTTCTTTTGAATTGTTTTCAAGTGTATAAAGATATAAAGACCATTCTTAGCCCACTGGGCTGTAGACAAACAGACCACAGAGCCTTCTGCAGTGAGGGAGAAGCCCTGTTTCCGAGCTGTCCAACACGGCAGCTGCTGGCCACACTGAGGGCTTGAAATGCGGTTGGTTTGACTGTAGATTTTTCTCTGTATTTCATTTCACTTAAAAATATTTAATTTTTAAAATTATGGTAAAATCCACATAACTTAAAATATATCTTTCACCATTTATTTTAATTGTGCTAAAATACACATTTAAACCATTTTGAAGTGCACAGTTCAGTGGCATTAAGCACACTCACACTGTCGTGCAACCTTCCCACCGTCCATCTCCAGAACTTTCTTATCTTCCCAAACTAAGACTCTGTCCCCATGAAGCATTCACTCCCCCTTCCCCTCCCTCAGCCCCTGACACCTACCACCAGCTTTCTGTTTCTGGATTTGACTCCTCTAGGGACCTCCTAGGGGTGGAATCAGACAGTATTTGTCCTTCTGTGACTGACTTTTTTCACTGAGCATCATGTCCTCAAGGTTCGTCCATGTTGCAGTGAGTGTCAAAGTTTCCTGCGTTTTTAGGGCTGAATGATATTCCATTGTATGGATGGACCACATTTTATTTATCCATTCACTGGTCAAAGGAAATTTTAAATGTAAATAGCCACATGTGGCTAGGGGGATTTGATAGGGCAGCCCAGTCTGAAGGAATGACACAGGAGTCAAGTCTTTTCATTTGAGATGCTTCTGCTGTGGAAGTCCTCACCCTGTTCTGGGCCAGCCTCCACCCTGGTCCCAGGAAGACCTGTCTCCTTCTCCGTGGTCACCCGCTCTCCCCAGGCCCATCCAGTCAGCCTCCAGACTCTGCCTCCCTAGCTGCTCAGTCTCTGTAGTGACCTCCCTCCTTTTTCTGTCTGGGCTTGTGGAGAGAGTAACATGAGCTTTGGCTCTCCATATCCCCACTTTCTCTTCCATCCTCCCATCGCCTCCAGGGGCTGCTTACCCACTCACGGGCCCTGGCTCCTCTGTGATGGCCTCCTCTTCAGCTCTGGCCTCTCTCTTTCTCTTCCCTCACCTGCTGCAGAAAATCGATATTCCCCAGGGTTGCTGACCGCTAAACAGGTGATTCCTGGGAGGTCGCAAGCTCCCCACCCCATGAACGACCAGTTTCCGTCTCCGGTCTTAGGTGTCATTGGTGTCCTGCAAGAATCAAGTCATCCCCAGCCGCCGCCCCATCCCTGTTCTCTCCACTGGAAACGTGGGAGCCGCTGTAAACTGCGTGCTCGCCTCCCTTCCGCCAGCAAGTCCTGCTGAGTCTGCCTCCTTCTTCTCCATGTGGCCTTTCCTTCTGTTGAGGTTTTATAACGTTGTGTTGTTTTGGGGTTTTTTTGGCCTGGGTTTTCAGAAATCCTCCTAAACACAAACCGTGTAGCCCTAAATCCTCCAATGCCGTTAGGATGAGGGATACCCACTTTGGTATGCTGCATGGATCTAGTTTTTTAGCTTTGCACCCTGACAATCCCAAGTGCATGAGGTTTCCACTCCTCTGAATGTTCTGCTCCATGGCCATTCATATTTGGTTCTCCCTTTCTCCATGGTGAACTCCTATTCATGTTTCAAAGCCCAGTTTGGGCATCAATTCCCCAAGAGAAACTTTCTAGGCATTTTCTCCTCAGATTCCCCCATAAGCATTTATAGTAAGTATCTATGACAGGTGGTACCATGCTATACTGTCATTATTTTAGTGACTTGTTGGTCTCTTCACCTCTCTTCCTCCAGCCTCTACCCCAACTGTGGACTCCCTGTAGACCAGCACCTAGCAGCTCAGGACCAAGTTGTCTTTCATAATGTTGACTAAATGAAGGAATGAGGGCAAATATAATGTTTTAATAGAAAAGAAGGTAACAATACCTAAAATGGTCACTTACCCTAGATACAGGGCTATGTTTTTCTTGCAAGGATGTTTAATCAAGCGAGTTGTCGCAGATGAAAAATACAGGAGGTCCTAGAGAGAGAGAGTCATAAAACCTTCATCAAATCAGTAGTAATAATTACCTGGCAAAAACCATTTCCTAACGTGCAACACTGAAAATGTAAATGTAAAAAAAAAAAAAGAAAATGTAAAAGTGAAATCTAAATTAGGCAGGTGGGTTACATCTAATTTTCCTGTTTTGATGTCATCCCTTGGTCATGTCAGAGGTCACCAATGGGGGAAGCTGGGTGAGGGGACCTGGGACATCTCTGCACTGTTTTGCAGCATGCTGTGAATCTATAATTATGTCAAAATTAAAAGTTTAGAGAGATTCCCAGGATAATTATACACGTCACATCTCATTCTTGTCTCTGTTATGTATTTCCAGGTTATTTGTTATTTGAAAGAGAGGCCAGAGGACAAAAATCATAAAGCTCGCGTTAGAAACCAGTCACTTGATTTAGAAATGCTGACACCACTTCTGAAATAACGCAACATCAATAGGAAACACATTTGAGATGACAAAATAGTTTTTTCTTCTTGTATTTATAGGCACACGTGGGGTAAAAGGAAATTTTCTCCTACACTACGTCATGTAAACAAAGTAAGGGTTTGCTTTCTCTGTCCCTCTGCATTTAAAACCTTCTATCAGATAGAACGCTAGATAAAAACTCAGGTGAACTGAGTCCTAAACCCAGAGCCCTCTCCTGGCTTTGCTGAGGTTCTGTGGTCTCTCTCGACCAGTTTTTTAGTGACATGGGAAAGATTATCGCCTACTTCAAAAGGCAATGGTAAGGATTAGATTAAGTCATGGTCTATGCCTGCCACAACACTGACACCCAAGCAAGACTAGAAAAGGTTCCTTGTTATCCAGCAATTAGATGAAAGTGAAGCGTGAATGTTAAATATGGACCCACATACCCCTTGAATTTTCTGTCCATCGTGAAATATCTTTCCTGTCCTCACCGTCTGCATGCTAGAGGTAAGAGACGAGAAAACACCTGTCAATGTTTGTTGAGTATTCCGCAGGACTCCTGCCGGGTTGTGTCTGGGTTAACAGTGCAGCATGTTCTTGAAGCTTCTAGACTTACGGGAGCCCCCGGAAAATCTGATGAAAACGTGGTCCCTCCTTTCCTGAAACAAACTTATTTATATGCAGAAATGGACATATTCCCGAGAGCTCTTTAAGGCTCACTTGCAGACCCCAGTTTAGGAAGATTTTCTTTTTTCTTTTCTTTTTTCCCAATCTTGGTTCTCAGTCTTGGATGTGTGCCAACCCTGGGGGCTTGGTAAACTGTAGATCACTGAGCCCCACTTCTGAGCCTCTGATTCAGTAGATCCAGGGAACTGCAGTTCTAACAAATTCCCGAGTGATGCTGATGTGGCTGGCCCAGGGCCATGCTTTGAGAACCAGTGTGGGCAAAGGGGAGAATTGGATGTAACCAGTCTTTTCAGATTTTAGGACATATCCTGACAGTAAATCTCACTGGAAAACCCTACTCCTGACTTCCCTGTTAAAGGCGAGTGTGTCTTTAATTTCGTTGAGTCTGTTTTCACATTCATCAAGTAAGGTTAAGGAACCACTACACCATGAACCTTGTCCTTAAGATCAAACGAGGCACACCAGAAGCACACATTAGCTATTTCATCGGCAAACAGGACCCTGCTCACTCCAGGCAGGACTTCCCTGAGGGCAGGACCTGGGCTTTAGCATCTGCCCAGCCCCCACAGCACCTCGTGTACACTCTTTACTAATCTAACACTTACTGAAATCTAAAAATTTTATGCGCAAGGAGTGAATAAGAGAAACACTCTATACCCTCATGGAGAGACTATCCCAGTGACAGCAAGAGACAAGAAAACATTTGTGAAAAGAGTAATGGAAGTTAGTGATGATGGGGAAAAGCAGCTATGGGGAGGAGGGAGGCTTTAAATAAGGAAGTGTACTATTTCAGTCGGATCTGGGTGATGAGGAAGAAGTAGTGGGGAAAAGCTGGAAGCAAAGTGTTCCAGGAAGGAGTACCAAACGCCAAGTCTCCCCCCGTCCCCAAGGCTGGCCCGCGTTTGGCATATTCAAGGGACATGTGGCTGGAGCAGTGATTCAGGGGTGGGCAGGGGCCACATCAGTGGTTGTCACATCCCGAGGGGACCCTTGGCAATACCTAGAGACATGTGATTGATGGGCAGGGCTGCGGAAGGAGGTACTACTGGCATCTAGTGGGTGGAGGCCAGGGATACTGCTCCACACTCGATAATATGCATGATGGCTCCACCCCAGAATGATCTGGCCCCAAATGTCAGCAGCGCTAATGACGAACCGTGGGCCAGATCATTCGAGGAAATGGAAGGCTGCGCAACGTAACTGGGTTTTATTCTGAATGCCACAGAGAACCAGGGGAGGGGAATGACGAGGTCACACTCGTCTATAAACAATCCCTCCGGCCAGGATCAACAGGAGGGCACGGACTAGCGTGGTGGAGGTGGCCTGAAAGGGTCGGAATCGGACCAAAGTTTTTAAATGGTGATGAGAGGACTTGGTGATGTGCTGCAGGGGTCGGGGGGAAGGTGAGAGAAAGGGCGGGTATCAAGTTCGCTTCCTAGAGGAGTAAACTTGGAAACCTCAAATAAGATTGCGGGGCGGGACGTCTTTCCTGCATCCCACCCAAGCCTCCGCTCAGGGATGAGCCCGCCCGCTCCCCAAACCCTGGGGGCACCCTAGCCAAGGGAAAACGGCCCCACCGGCACAGCGGCTGAGCTCTGGCCAGCGGGCAGAGCCGCAAGGTAGTCGCCACCACCATCACGAACACTAGCATCTCGCTCTGGCCGCCGCCGCCAACCCACAGCCTCTCAACTGCTGTTGCGAGGCCCTTCACAGTCTGGGCATGCGCAAACTGGAGCCTGCGTCTACGCACGTCCGCCACGGAGCCTGGGCATGCGCATCTCGTTCCCCGCGAAGCCCGAATCCGTCCAGCTCAACACGCCCCTCCATCGCCTGGGCATGCGCAGACGATCGCCCGTGGGCTGTCTAGTTTGAGCATGCACTTAGCATCTCCCAGGAAGCCCGAATCCGCCAACCAGAGCTTGAGGATGCGCACGCCACCCAAGTGCTTGGACCGGTATGCCCACATGTTCCCAAAGCTGCGCTTGCAGCCGCAGCTCCTCTCTTTCTAGGGACCGTCGTGCGTGCCCACAGCCTTCCAGGCGCGCTAGCTAGGAGGCCGGAATAGATGGACGGGACAAAGAAGCTCAAACGCTTTGTTCTTCTCCGTGTAGGCCCCGCCTCCACTCTTCCAAGTCCCGCCCCCGCAGCTGTCCGTTCCGGGCCACGCCCCCCGCGGGCACCTAGGCACGCGCCCTCTGTCACGTGCGCCCCAGCCTGGCCCGCGGAAGTGACGCAAGTCCCGCGCGCCGCCAGGATGGCCGGGCCATGGCGGCGGGCGCAGGGTATGTGCGGCTGTGGGGAGCTGCGAGGTGTTGGGCGCTTCGGCGGCCGCTGCTGGCCGTCACGGGGGGGCGGGTCCCCCCTGTGGCCCGAGCGTGGTTGCCCAGAGGCCGGCGGGCCTGCGACGCCTCGCCTCCCTGGGCGCTGTGGGGCCAAGGCCCCGCAGCCGCGGGCCACTGGCGGGGACTTTGGGAGGCGAACAACCGCGGCGGCGGCGGCTCATTCTCCGGCGGCGAGGATGCCTCCGAGGGCGGCGCGGAGGATGGGACCTCGGGCGTGGGGGGCAGCGCGGGCGGCGGGGAAGGCCCGGTCATTACGGCGCTGACACCCATGATGATCCCGGACGTGTTCCCGCACCTGCCACTCATCGCCGTTACACGCAACCCAGTGTTCCCGCGCTTTATCAAGATTGTCGAGGTAATGAGAGCCCCTGCCTTGGCCTCCGTTTCCCCGCGCCTGCAAGTAGCGGGTTGGACTGAGGGATCGCTTAGCACTCTTGCCTCACAGCTTTTTCCAGGCACGAAGCTTCTCAAAGGCTGGAGTTCGAGTCCTAGTCTTCTTACCATTAGTTTGGTCAGGAGACTCAGGAGGAAGGTGGCAGAAGGATGTTCTCAGGGGGTTATTCATTCAGCAGAGTGTTCTGAACTTGCTACCATGTAGCAGGCTGAGGATTCATCAGGGAACAAGACAGACACAGGCCCTCTGCCTAAGGAATTTATGTTCTAGTGGAAGAGACTGAACAGGATCTTTTCAGGCTGAGCCACAGGATAGGAGGAGGGCGGGCAGAATAGACCAGGATGATGAAATAAAGAGAAAGCAGCAGGAGTGCTAGGAACTTGAGTTTTTAGAGTAAGAAGAACCCAAATTCCTGGCTGCCTTCCCCACCCTGTCTTTGTCTCTCTTTCTTAACGATGTGGAAACGAGTTCACGGAGGAGAGCAGTTATCTGTTAACTGTCTGAGCAAGGTCATACAATGAGTCAGCCTTGGCATTCACCCTCCAGCCTCCCCCCTTACATGGGATCCCTTGGAAAGGGAAAGGACAATGCAGAGGGACAACATTCAGCCAGTGAGGAGGAGACAGAAGGAGGCCACTCCAGTTCCCCTCTTGCTCTGCTAATTGTGCCTGTATTGGCTGCCCTTCCAAGGTCTTTCCCTGGTACTAAGTGGAGGTTACTTGTAGGCCCTAGGGCCACACCCTGTGGGTTCATATCCTGGCTCTTCCACCCCTAGCCATAGAACCTTGGGCAGGCTGTTGTGGGTCTCCATTGTTTCATCTGTGAAATGGGCATAATCATAGTCCCTCGTTGAAACTGTTATAGGAGGTAAATGAGGTCATGTGTAAAAGACTTAGAACTGCCTGGTGCTTAACATACTTTCACGGTAAGCTGCTGCTGTTTGCTATGTGGTGCGCTTTTGACACTTCAGAAATGTGCCCTTGGAGGTCTTTTCTCCATCCTTGACCCCCATCTCCAGTAGTCCTCTCTACCCTCCCAGGCCTCTGGGGCCAGGACTGTTCACCAGGTATGGCTCCCTCAGCCCTGCAATGTGCAGATGCCCCTGGTCCCCAGGGCTCTGGCAGAGATGGGAGTCTTCCGAGGGGTTCTGTCTGCCCACCCGGAGCTAGCCAGGAGGGTTCCGTGAGCCGCTGCGGGCAGTATGAGACTGGCAGGCGGTATTCCTCGCTGTTACCTGGTGAATAAGGGAAAGGGCGCCTGCCGAAGAGAGGGGACAGGCGCTGAGATGCAGCGGCCAGCTGTTAGCAGGGGGAAACTGGGAACTTCCACGGGGCCCACTGAATGTTTCTGAAGCTGTTAGCAAAGCTCCAATTTCTCTTGATTTTTTTGTGGACACGGTATCTGGGTAACTTGCCCTAAAAGCTTCTCTCCTTATTAGTGGCCTCTGAGTAAAGACCAGTGACTCTTAACATAGAGTGGGTCGTATACACTCTTGAAGGGTGTCACGGACCTTTATCCCGGAAAGAGTACGTTTATAGTGTCAGGAGTTCCCATACCACATGGTAATGGAGTGAGTTAAAACACTGCTTCTCAGAGCATGATCCTGGACCAGCAGCAGCAGCAGCACCTGGGAGCTTGTTTGAAGTGCAGATTCTCAGGCCCACTCCAGCCTTCCTAAATAAGAAACTCCAGGGGTGGGGCCCAGCCATCAGTTTTAGGAAGTCCTCCAGGTAATTCAGAATCTTGCCAAAGTCTGAGGGCCATTCAGTTTAGTTGGGGTCTGGCTTGGGTCTTAGCACAGGCTTGAAGGAAATCATTTGAGCCCTAAGGATACCTGCGCTCCTCCCATCAGCTGTTTGCCGGGAAACATCATTAGCCCTCTGCCTGCCACTGACATGACAGGAGAATGTGCTGTGATCCTGGGGGCTTTGATGATCAACAAATAGGGTGTAGACGTGATTCAGGTATGCTTTCAGTGAAAACTGAGGGAGTTACCTGCCTGTGGGGTGTGTCACATTTGAATTATGCATATTTACTGTTGTCCTCCTAACAATAGAAGCAGGTGGCTTGGACTTTCAAGTCACGGCATTTCCCTGCAGAAACAGCTCTTGAAATTGGATGTTAAGTCAATTTCTTGGTTCTGGCCGTTTGTCTACTTGGAGTTTTCTTTAGGAAGAGGGAAAAATTAAGGAATGCAGCTCGTAAACGTTACCCCCACTCCATTCTCCACATACCAGTCTTTTTTCTTTTTTTTTGGTTCTGGGTTTCCTGGAGCGCGTTGGTTAGTCCTGGATCAGATTAGCATATCTGCCTGAGAGTAATAGGGAAAACGCTAGAGCTGCTGTCAAAATGTCGGCTAGAAAACCTGCCCTGCGTTTCACTTTGGGGTCATTGTCATGCTAGGTTAAAAATAAGAAGTTGGTTGAGCTGCTAAGAAGGAAAGTCCGTCTTGCCCAGCCGTATGCCGGTGTCTTTCTAAAGAAAGATGACAAGTAAGTGTAATTTTTCCTTCCCTCCTTTGTTGAAGGCGCCCTGCAGGGTGACTCACTGCCAGTGCTGCTCCGTAGAGTAGCCTGGGCCTCTGACCCTTGACTTGAAAGAAACCCAGTAAAACCTCCAGGGGGCAAGGCCAAGAGCTGAGTATCCCTTTGTAGTCTGGACTGAAGACTCAAGGGCCCTGTGTATGGTCAGGATGGGGGGAGATTAGCCTTGAGATTAACCTCAGTGTTGGGCCAGGGTGGGGCTGCTTCAGAGCAGAGCTAGGCGGGCAGGTGTGGAGGCTTTGGGTACATCCACCTCCACCCCAGGTAGGAGTTAGTTCCACTTGCAAGTTTGAAGGTGCGTCTTAGGCCCCGTCAGAGGAGGTATGGAAGGGAATCCAGATCCCACCTGGGCTCTGCCCTCGGGGCCAGCTTAACCCAGAGTGTCTGGCCCACCTGTGTGGGGACCACCAGGCACCTCTGCTCCAGAGCACCTGTGGGAGTGAGTGAGTGTGGAAGTCAAGGCTGGGAGGGGTGTTTCTCTTCTCTCCCTCTTATTACAAGTGAGTCGGCCCCGTGCCCACTTCCTTTGTGTCCCCACCCTCAGCGACGAGTCCGACGTGGTCGAGAGCCTGGATGAGATCTACCACATGGGGACGTTTGTCCAGATCCATGAGATGCAGGACCTTGGGGACAAGCTGCGCATGATTGTCATGGGACACAGAAGGTGCGGGAGCCCGAGGGTGCGGGGCGGGGCAGGGCCAGGAGAGCAATGCCCCAGGTGCCACCAGCCGCCCTTTTCCTCACTGCAGCGAGCAGGCCAGAGCTGGAGGCGGATCCCGCTTCTCAGAGCCCGAGTCAAAGTGGCAGTTGGGATCAGTGAGGAGCCAATTCTGATGCTCCAAAAAGCACCACAAAACAAAACAGCAAGTTGCCTCATAGCCCATGTCTAGGTGTCAGGCAGGCCTTCCCCCAGGTGCCTGCATCTGTGTCTCCATTAAGCCTAGCAATTGGCGGTTTGTCGCTTAGCCAGACACATTTCCTCGCGGGTCGTGCTAGTTTCTGCCTCCGTTCTGCCAAAGGGCTACATACAACGTTTGTAAGCCTGGTCCAACCCCTGTACTGCTGCTATTCATTAAGAAAAATATGACATCAACTGGGTTGAAGCTAGAAGAAATGAACCAGCTTTTCACGTGTGTTCCGAGGAACAGTGGCCTCCCAAGACACTTGTCAAAGCCGTCCTGTGATCACATACATGTGGGAATCGTCACATTTCAGAGTCACAAGCAGTAACGTAGTAAATATTCTGACAAGCCTCTTGTAGAAGATGCTCGCTGGCATTTGCTGATTCTAGAGCCCTCCATCCTTTTTTCTGACAGCTTTTTTCTGTGTCAGCCGGCAGCCCCGCCTCCTACTAGGACACCTAGGGTGGGGGGTGGTCTATGAGGGCACTGGTTCTGTGGACCGTCCTGGTGGCGTTCCCACTGTACTGAGCCCCTGCGCCCATCCTCATCTGCTAGCAGTAGGATCTGTTTTAGAGAAGAGGCTGCTGCTTTGTCTCTTGGGAGGATTCATTGGTCAGAAGGAACAGAGTAAGTTGCAACCAAAATTCATACAGACAGTGGCAGCTACTCACTACTCTGCCATCCTGCGAGGTGCCTCAGAGTCCTGCTGACCCCTGAGGCCAGGTCGCCCCAGTGCTTTACCGAGTCCCCACCTCCTTTTCTCTATGCCTCTTGCCCCTGTCAGCCAAGCACTGAGCCCGGGTCCCAGTCAGTCTCAGGCCTGCTCTCTAAGGACAGTACTGTTATTAGTTATCCCTGTGAGGCAGAAGGGAGCCCACTTGTCCCCAAACACCTGGGGCCTGGTGTCTGCCAGGTGCTTGATTGTGATTGGAGGAGCAGGTGAGGGGCCCACCTTGGGGATCTGGCCCCCTGCATGGGGAGAACGTGAGCATGGAAATAGGTCACAGGCTGCATTCTGATGGTGGCAGGTGCTTTGGAGGGGAAATTGAAGATGGACAAGCTGGGGGCTGTGTGCACAGGCGGGGCTGGACTTCATTCACATGGAGTGGTCAGGGAAGGAGGTTCCTTTATTGCGAAGCTGAATGCCGTAAGGGAGCTTGAGGCCGAGGGAGGGGCAGACAGGGTCCCAGAACTCTTGATGGGCCCAGAGTGGCTGCCACGGGCTTCTTGGTTTGTGGAGGACGATGGGCGTTGGTGTGGGAAGTGGAATGGATGTCCCCAGGATGGGGGGGATGCTGGCCGTGGGTTCTGAGACGGCAGCTCCACTCCAGCCGGTGGCTGCAGGCGCCCTTTAGTCGGCAGCCCTGCGGAAGCCGCTGGCAGGACACCCTCCAGCCTCGATGGCTTCACCCCTTCCTTGTGGCCTTCAGGGTTCACATCAGCCGCCAGCTGGAGGTGGAGCCAGAGGATCCTGAGGGTGAGAACAAGCAGAAGCCCCACCGGAAGCCCAAGCGGAACAAGAAGGAGGCGGAGGAAGACGGGGGCACCAGGCAGCAGGTGGAGGTGGCGGTGGAGCCCGGCCCTGCCAGCGAGGTGCTCATGGTGGAGGTGGAGAACGTCGTCCATGAGGACTTCCAGGTCACTGAGGAGGTGAAGGTGAGTCTGGGGGCCCGGCGAGCGCCTTCCTCAGAAGTCCAGGCGGAGCTGGCGTCAGGGAGGTAAAGGGGCTGCGCCGGGGCCCCAGCTGCCAGGAGGGGGTCAGGGTTTGATGCCCGCGCCCCCTTCCTCTGGCCTGGCTCCTCCTCCCAGGCCCGGGGCTGAGGGGTGGACAGGGCACATTTACTGTGACTCGGGGCTTCAAGACAGGAAGGAAACAGCCTTCTGGCCACCTGGGTCCCAAGCCTAGGCTGGCCTACCTTTGTAGCACAGCAAGCTCGCTGTCGAGGGGGCATCTGAGGAAAGGCAGAGCCATTGGAAGGCTCCTCACATGAGCATGCCCTTGGTGCCATGGTCTCCCCATGGTGAACACCCCCCAGACGTGACTGGCAGCTTTTGTCTGAGCCTGCAGTGCTGTGTTGAGGACTCTGGGGCAGGCTCTGAGCCTGGTGGGGAGGAGTGTGGCGATCCATTGGTGATGTCCGGTGCAGCCCAGGCAGGGGGCCTGGCCAGCAGTCACAACCACGGGCCCCCAGGGCAGTGCCGTGCAGGAGAGCTCTGCATGGCTCTGGGTGTGCCCTGTGATTCTGCTCCCCCGGCCCCTGTGGCTGTTGAGCACTTGATGTACAGCTGACGCAGCTGAGGAGCACAACGCCTGGCTGTGTTTCATCTTAACTCACGGGAATGCGAGTAGTGCTGGTGGCTGCCGCCCGGGGCAGCACAGCTTTAGAGTCACCCTTAAGGCTCTTGTTTGGGGGGATACAGGTGGCAGAACACATAGATGCTATGGTGGCGGGGAGCCGGGCCGCTCGCGGTGTGCCTGTCCGTGTCCCTGCTCCTGCTGCAAAGGTCGTCCCAGGCAGTTCAGGGATGAACCCGGGAACCAGGTGATCACACTGAAGATCCCGGCAGTGGCGGCCATGTGCTTCCTGCCCATTGCTGCCCCGAGTGGAGCACGATGTGCCGGGAGCCGTGGCCTCTGGAAACCATGAGGTGTGGGATTTATGCCGCAGACTGCGCCCAATAATCCTGCCAGGAGTGTCGCCAGCCACACTGTTGTGGCAGTGAAGGCAGGAAGGGCAGCAGTCCCCATGGCATCCACACCGGCATTGGGGCTGCCTCGGAAGGGGGACTGGGGCGAGATTCAGGGGGTGCAGGCCAAGAGCCCTGGTGACCCACAGCTGAGGTGGGGAGGGGGGTGCCACTTGTGAGGACAGTGCTTAAAAGAAAGGAACAAAGCACCCCCTTCCCCTGCCCCCCAGATGGCTATTCTGAGACGGGAGGTTCAGAGTGGTCTGCCAAGACAGGGGTGGTTTAGTTTTTGCTCTCGGGTCCCAAGTCCCAGCCTGGTGAATTTGGGCTCCGCTCCTGGGCCTCTGAGGGCGTCCTTGGCCAGGCCGGGTGGGAGGGGCTCCCCGTGACCATTGCGGCCTCCCTGCTTGCCAGGCCCTGACTGCAGAGATTGTGAAGACCATCCGGGATATCATCGCCTTGAACCCCCTCTACAGGTGGGTCTGGGGCCCTCTGGCTCTTTCGCCGCTGGTTGTGTTGTCCTCATGGGAAACCTGGCGGGGCTCCAGGACTCCTGGCCCAGGCCTGTGTGTGGGGGGCCTGCTTCCTCCTAGCAGGGAGGCCCTGGGCCAGGAGGTTGGAGGAGACCGCTTGCTGGCCTCAGCTCTTGGTCTCCTCCCTGCTAACAGGGACCTGGATTTGGCCAGAGCCTTTGTGTCCTCAGCTGGGGTCGAGGGAGGGGATCTCCAGAGGGGTCGCAGTGCAGCGGCTTGTGTCTGGCATGGCAGCGTCTCCGTCCCTTGCAGAGAGTCTGTGCTGCAGATGATGCAGGCGGGCCACAGGGTGGTGGACAACCCCATCTACCTGAGCGACATGGGCGCTGCGCTGACCGGAGCCGAGTCCCACGAGCTGCAGGATGTCCTGGAGGAGACCAACGTGAGTGAGACTCGCGGGGTGTGGCTGTAGCAGCCATGTCCAGAAGTGGGCTGGGTCAGAGCCGGCCCCAGGCCCTGCTTCCTCCATTGCTCCCCACACCCTCGCCCCTCTGAACATCCTCTCACGTATTCCTTTCTCGGCAGATTCCAAAGCGGTTGTATAAGGCCTTGTCCCTCCTCAAGAAGGAGTTTGAGCTGAGCAAGCTGCAGCAGCGCCTGGGCCGGGAGGTGAGCCGGCTGGGGTCGGGCGGGGCCTCTGCCCCGAGGCTGCGCGCTCCTTGGGGCCTGGGAACCTCGGGTGAGACTTCAGACTGGGGCCCAAGGCCGAGCACAGGGTGAGAGGGCCCTGGACTGTCCTCTGTGAGGGAGCCCCAGGGAGATGCTGGAAATAGGGGAGCCGGCCCTGGAAAGGTTAGAAGCTGTTTCCCAAGACTCAGCTGTGAGAGGACCGTCTTCCCATCTTTGGGCAAACCGTGGTCCGCCCGGATAGTCAGTTACTACATTTTCCGGATTTAACTCACTTGTCTCACTTAGTTCTTACGTGAGGGGAAAAATTTGTATCATATCTTTCATCGGAAAATGTACACCTCGACTCTCGCACACGAGGACTGGGGTCAGCAGGACCCCAGGGGCGGGTGCTGGGGCTAACCCAGGGCCCTCGGCCTGTCCGTTAGAAGGGGGCTCGGCACCCCCAGACCGGCATGGGAGGCGCGCCGGCGCCAGGCTGCGCTTCCCCTCCCCCTCGTCGGAACCAGGGCTGAGGGGCAAGTGCTTCCCTGGCCCTGGGATGTGGTGTGGCTGCGAGGCCCATGCCTGGGAGGACTCGGGTTGGAGGTGGGGGAATTGGAGGCTGTGTGCCCTGGGTTTCTGTCTCCGTGTCCTGAAGCGGCAGCGGCGTCCCCAGCTCCGCATTGTCGCGTGTCCCTGCTGGTCTGACCGCGGCCTCGTGGCCCCGCAGGTGGAGGAGAAGATCAAGCAGACGCATCGCAAGTACCTCCTGCAGGAGCAGCTGAAGATCATCAAGAAGGAGCTGGGCCTGGAGAAGGATGACAAGGACGCCATTGAGGAGAAGTTCCGCGAGCGGCTGAAGGAGCTGGTGGTGCCCAAGCACGTCATGGACGTGGTGGACGAGGAGCTGAGCAAGCTGGGCCTGCTGGACAACCACTCCTCCGAGTTCAAGTGAGTGTGGCCCCGGTGTGAGGGGGTCCTCTCCCATCACCCCCATTTCACAGCTGAGCAAGTCGAGGCTTGGAGATGGTAAGTCTGTGACCAGGATCCCTGGACCAGTAGATGGGAACAGGGATATGGACTCAGGGACGTCTGGCTCCAAGCCAGAAGTGGGAGTCCCTGGAGCTGCTGCCCCAAGGCCAGCCCCTCCTTCGGCTTCTGTACCCTGGTCTCCCTCTGGCAGCTTTGAGAGTCAGCCAGCTATTGTCCTTCTTCCTGGTGGCCTGGCCTTGCCAGCTGCTCATGGCCTTCTGCACACTGGCTGGAAGTTGGTGGCGGCCCTGGGGTCAGGGCCCTGGGGGATGTTTTTGGCTATGGGACCAGGTGCTGCTCTCGGCAGCTCATGGGCTGGCCAGGGCTTGGGACGGCTCCTCAGGGGAAGACTTGAGTGGGCCTGCAGCCCCAGACCCTGAGTTCCCCCTGGGCTGCTGGACCAGGCCCCTCTCGGGCTCAGGACGTCTGGGGAGGGCTGTCTCTTTCTGCATGGACCCTGGAGAGGCTGGCTCCCCCAGGCAGTGTGGGCCTCTCTTCCAGAGATGCCCCAGCTTCTCTTTGTTGCTCAGCGAGTGAGCTTCCCAGGCTGGTGTCACAGGTGACCACAGACTTAGCGCCTTAAAACAACGTGGACCTGCCTTCCGGTCCGGAGGCCAAAGCCCTAACGTCCAGGTGTCGTGGGCAGGACTGGCTCCTCCTGGAGGCACTGGAGGTTTCCTCCCTCTTCCAACTCCCAGGAAACATTCCTCAGCTCACGGCCCTTCCTCCACTTCAGGGTGCTTCACTCCAGCCTCGGCCTCTGTCGTTTGTCTCCTCTGATCCTGACCTCCTTACGGGGATCCGCTTCTGTCCCTGGGTGCTCGGTGCCTAGTCTGGAGCTCACGCTCCTGGTCTCAGTTTGCCCACTTGCCCCGATCAGGTTGTCTCCCCGTCCTTACCCCTGGCCCCCCCAGTGCTGTCGGACCCTGAGTAGTCCCCACGGGCGCTGAGTCTCTGGGAAACAGGTCTAGCATTGGTGCCAGGGTGCAGGGACACTGCAGGGTTGGTTCACAGTAATAAATCGAGCCACGTGAGTTTTTGTTAGTTTCGCAGTATGTGTAAAAGTTATGTTCATACTGTATTGTAGTCTGTTAAGTAGTCTATTAAGCATTATGTCAAAAAAGAGCAAGATACTTGCTCTGATTAAAAAGTACTTTATTGCTGGGGGGAGGGTGTAGCTCAAGTGGTAGAGCGTGTGCTTAGCATGCCTGAGGTCCTGGGTTCAATCCCCAGTACCTTCTCTAAAAATAAATAAACCTAATTACCTACCCCTTCCCCCGCCCCACCCAAAAAAAGTACTTTATTACTAAAAAGTGACTGGACAACACAGGGTTACCAAAACCTTCAATGTGTGAAAAACACAGTGTTTCCTGAGAACAGCAGAACAGGGTGTGCCTGGACTGCAGGGGGCCTGGGCCGGGTTGGCTCCTCAAAGCGGTGACGCCTGGCTGCTCACTGGCTCTTGCCTGTCCCATGGCAGTGTTACCCGCAACTACCTGGACTGGCTGACATCCATCCCGTGGGGCAAGTGCAGCGATGAGAACCTGGACCTGGCCCGGGCGCAGGCGGTGCTGGAGGAGGACCACTACGGGATGGAGGACGTGAAGAAGCGCATCCTGGTGGGTGAGGCGCCACCGGCCGTCCCCTCCCTGGGCCCTGGGCCCTGGCCCACCTCCTGCGCTGGCTCAGTGCCCCCAGGGCAGGGGCCGGGAGGCCGAGGCTGCCTTGTCTGGATCTGTGTGTGGTGAGGGGGTGCCTCAGGGGACCCAGGATTGCCCCATGCTTGTGGGAGACCCAGAGAAGCCCCCTGGTGAATCTGCGGGCAAGGGAGGGGCTTGGCCAAGGCCGGGTTGGTGTGGGGGGTCAGCAGGGGCTGAGGAGGGGGATGGGTGGAGGGACCAGTGCTGGAGTGGCTCAGATGTCAGGGCTTCCCGTGTGAGGGGGATAAAAATTATGCTTGTGATAGGAGGAAACGAGGGCCGGGCGACTGGCTGAGGGCAGGTGGGGGGTGGGCTTTTGGAGAGAGAGGATGCTGTTGTCCAGGTGTAGGGAGTTACTGGATGAGCCTGGTGTTGGGGGTCACCTACAGTCAGTTGCCCACATCCTCCTGGCACCTGCTTGTCCTCTTGGTGCCACAGCTGTCCCTCTCTGTGGCAAATGACATCCAGTCAGCTCAGCCCCTCTGGGACAGGTCTCATCCCTTCTCACAGCCCCCGATGCCTAGGGGAAGGAGCCATGCCAGGCGGAGCCCCTTGCAGAGAGGGTGGCGAGTGTCTCACGGGAGCCCGCCTCTGCCCACAGGAGTTCATCGCTGTCAGCCAGCTCCGGGGCTCCACCCAGGGCAAGATCCTCTGCTTCTATGGCCCCCCGGGCGTGGGCAAGACCAGCATCGCCCGCTCCATCGCCCGTGCCCTGAACCGCGAGTACTTCCGCTTCAGTGTCGGGGGCATGACGGACGTGGCTGAGATCAAGGGGCACAGGTAGGCCTGGCCCTGCTCCCTTCGTGGCTCATCCTGGTCAGTCTTCCTTCCTCCTGGGTCTGTTCCTGCCCTGGTAGAGTGAGCGAGCACCAGACCCCACTCAAGCTGGAGTAAATAATAGAAAAGTCCAGGTGTCCCACTGACTTCAGGACTGGCTGAATCCAGGCGCTTAAACATTGGATCAAAATCTTGGCCTTTTGAGCACCAAGAGGACCTCTCAGCCGGGCTGTCAGCAGACGGCCCCATGGTTCCAGCTTATGTCCCACAGCTCAGCTCCCCCCAGCCCTGGCTGGAGTTCCGGGGCTGTGTGCCAGCCTCAGGACAGGGGACTGTGGACTAGAGTGGGAGGTGAGATGGCCTCAGCAAGGTTCTTCCCTCCTCGTCAGGCCCGAGCAGGGCCTGGCAACCCCCATGTCCAGGCTCTTAAAGCCATCTGGCCCGTGTGTGACGCCCTTCCATGGGGCAGTCGGGGATGTTGTGTTCCGAGGCTTCTGCCACACTGGCCTCCGCAGAGGGTGGTTCTCTGAACAACCTCGGTGAGACACAAGTGTAACAGGTACATGGTGTCTGTTCCGAGTTTGCCATGTGTCTCCATCCTACCGTGGTCAAAGATTTTTAACTATGTGAAAGTTACTTTTCTGGCTTTTTAGAAACACTGATGGTTCTGGTCACCCGGGGCTCATTGTCTGGAGCCACCCCACCCTCCGGGCGGGGTGAAAGCACTCCAGCCTGCTGCGGCCCTGCCACTCCTTGCTGTGCTGAGTCCCCAGGGAGGTGGCCAGTCTCACGACCCACCCCAGACCCACCCCAGTCCGGGGCCGGAGAGGAGTTTGGAGAAGGGAGCTGGAGCATGGTGGGGCCGGGAGGTCAGGAGTGGGGGGTGAAGCTGACGTAGCCTTGGGTGCGGGGTCACTGGGAGGCCTACAGGCTGGAACGGTGTGGGTGTGCCGGGGAGTTGCGGGGTTGGGGGCGGTGCAGGTTCTTGGCTCGGGCCCGCAGTCTGAGCTGGGAGGGGCGGCTGGGTGGAGCTGGAGGGGATACACAGAGGGAGGCAGGCAGGCCAGGTCCCCGGCCCCTGCTTCAGGGAGTGCTAGGGATCCGCAGACCACTCACCAGGGTGAGAAAGGGCCTTGACTGAGTTTCTAAACAAGCACAGGAAGTCTGTGAGGTCGGGGGGGTGGTGAGTCATCGGGGAAGGCAGGTGGGCGTCTGTGTGGACGTTGGTCTAGGATCCCAAGACAAGGACTAGGACAGGGAACTGCCTGCTGTGATGTCGGGGACAGCCAAGCCCACCTCTGCCCACAGCCCTCCAGGGCTCCCACCTCCCTCGGGGTAGAAGCCCACGTCCTCCCTGCAGTCCACAAGGCCCTGACCTCCAGCCATGTGGGCCTCATCGCTGCTCCTGTGACACGCCAGGTCTGGCCCTGCCCTGCCCTGGGGCTCCTGCGTGCGCACTGCGCCCTCCCCCCGGAGCGCCCTCCCCCCTGGAGCGCCCTCCCCCCAGAGCGCCACAGGGCTCCCTTTCACCTCCTCTGCTCAGGGCCTCCCGTTCAGCCACTGCCGCTCCCCCAAGCAAGGCGGCACTCCCCACCCCCGCTCCTGCTCTGCCTCGTGCCAAGTACGAAGTCATCCATACCTCGTCATTTCCTCGCCTGCCTGGTTTGCGGTTGGGCTGCTCTGCTGGGCCTCGGCTCACAGTGCGGGACTCCTGTCTGGTTGGTTCCCTGCGATTGCCCGGCAGGCCCCTGCGGCCGAGCTGGGGCAGAACAAACGGGCGCTCGGGAAACGCTCCTGAAAGAGCTTGTCCGCCGAGGCGGGCCCTGGGCCCGCGACCCTGAGCCTATGGGCTGAGGGGTTGGGGGCTTTCCTGCTGCTCCCAGCCCCTCTCCTCTTGGGTCGGGCAGTGTGGGCTGGGTTTCATGGTCTGGATAGGAGGTGCTGGCTAGGGGGATGGGTCCGAGAGAGACTCGGCTGTGAGTCTGTCCCCTGTGCCCTGAATCAGCTGGGGAGGATATCGACACCCCCAGCCCTTGGGACCACAAAGCCATCGGGGTGACTGAGTGCTCTGCGCACCTGCACTGCTTGGAAGCGTTCATCCTTTGCTGGGGCCACGCCATGTGCATCTCCGTATCTCCTGTGGTGGCCGAGGAGGGCATGTGGCCGGTGAAGGTCCTGAGCTCCGGGTAAGCTGGGCCGCGGCAGCCCTGGGCGGTGAGGCCCCAAGCGCCCAGTCGTGCCCTGTCCCGCAGGCGGACGTACGTGGGTGCCATGCCGGGGAAAGTCATCCAGTGCTTGAAGAAGACCAAGACTGAGAACCCCCTGGTGCTGATTGACGAGGTTCGTGGGGCGTGGAGATTGGGGTCCGAGGCCGGGCTTACGCCCTTCCCCCAGGTCCGACGTAGTCCTCTGGACGCTCTGAGCCCATGGCTCCAGGTGGCTCTGACCAGACGGAGTCTGTGTTCAAAGTGAAATCAAGGTCCCTGAGGTTTCGGTGGTCCCTGAGCCACGTGGGTGGGGCTGCAGCTGAGCTGTCTCTGGACACTGGGCCCTCCTGCCCTGGAGGACCCGGTGTCTGCCCACAGCCACGCCGTCGGGCCAGGACTCCCCTGCCCTGACCCCCATGCTGGTGGGGTCTGGGCCCAGCTGGTCTCCCGCTGGACTGCCTAGTGAGCCCACCTTCTGCGGCTCCTTCAGGTGGACAAGATTGGCCGGGGCTACCAGGGGGACCCCTCATCAGCGCTGCTCGAGCTGCTGGACCCTGAGCAGAATGCCAACTTCCTGGACCATTACCTGGATGTGCCCGTGGACTTGTCCAAGGTGTGTGTTGTGCCCAGGGGCTGGCCTGGCAGAGAGAGACGGGATGCCCCGTCCCCAGGAACCTCACTGTCGCCTCCCCCAGGTGCTGTTCATCTGCACTGCCAACATCACCGAGACCATCCCGGAGCCGCTGAGGGACCGGATGGAGATGATCAACGTGTCAGGCTACGTGGCCCAGGAGAAGCTCGCCATCGCAGAGGTGAGGCAGCCCAGCCCTGGGGTGGGGGTGCACCCCACTACCACTTGGGCTTAAGAAAGATCTGAGTACCCTCCAGGTGCCAGGCAGTTAACCAGAGCTAGGGGACAACCCGCAGTGACCCTGCCCTGGGGCGCCCATGCCAGGAGGGGACAGATGGGGGGAGGTGGTGGTGGTACTAGGGGAACAGGCCTGTTGTGAACTGTGTAGGTCATACCTCTGACACCGGGTGGGGGTTCCCCACACCAGCCAGCTCTCAGGCCAGTGTCCTGTTATTCAGTTCAGTTCTGAACGCTGACTACCCGGAAACAGCATCAGACCCACAGGTTCGGGCTCAGGCCACAGGGCTGCCCCGCTTTACATGCCAGCAGCAAGTCCCCAGCTGCTCTTACTTTAGACCACCCAGAATCATGGGTTCTCACAACCCCCTCCTCAGTTTGATAATTTGCCAGAACAGCCCACAGAACTCTGGGAAGCGGTTTACTTAACTGTTACGTTTATTATAAAAGATACAACTCGAGAACAGCTGAAAAAGAGGTGCAGGAGGCAAGGTGTGGGGAAGGCCCCGCTGCACGGGCTGATGGATGAAATCATCAATTGGTTATTGGTGGTGAGCCCAGTCTCCAGCCCCTCCCCCTCCCTGGGGGTGAGGGCACAGCTGAAGGTTCCGTCCGGCTCTCCCGCCCCCTGGTCGGTTCCTTTGACCACCAGGCCCCATCCAGCTGTGCTGATGCGTCCCCTTGTTGTTCCTGAAGTCCTTGGGTATTCCTGCAAGGGGCTTGTGAATAAGAAAAGATGCTCTCCTCGCCCCGTTGCTTAGGAAATCCCAGGGGTCTTAGGGGCTAGAGACCCATTTCCTATCTCTCCTTACATCCCCACGTCAGGGGCCATAGCACAAAAGCAGGACAGCCCTCCAGTGAGCTCGGTGTTGAAGGTGACAGCCCCGCCTTGGCTTTCAGGGCCCAGCACTGTCTCTGGATTGTGAGTTCACCTCCCATAGGAGAGTCCCCCTCAGTGCCCTGCTGCCTCGAGGTCGCACACCGCACCTGCCTCACACGTGGCACGCCGGGCCCTCCGCGGCACAAGGCCGGTGTCTCTGCTGGTTCACCTGGGGCTGTGGGTGCGGGAGTGAGGCCGCTGTCCATCTCCACCAGCCGTGGTCCTGGGAGGTGCGACTGCCTAACTGGGCGTTCCTGCGCTGAGGCTCTTACTTGAAAGCAGGCATTTCTCTGGGAGACACCCAGGGAGGGTCCTTCCCCTGGTGCCCGGTGTGTGGTGCTCTACTAGCCTGGAATCACTCATGGCAGAGCCAGACTTCTTTCCTGAGGGCTTGTGTCCCCAGCACAGCATTTTCTTTCTGGAAAGGGCTTGGGAGCATCTCATCCCCTGGAGCCCTTCACAGCCCTGTGACAGGCGCGGGCTCCCAGCCTGTGCATCCCGTTGGGGCAGGAGGTGAGGAAGAGGAGCTCTGGGCTGTGATGGTTGCAGGGGTGCTGGGGACTCCCCACCATGTCCTCTGTCACCAGCCTGGACACTGAACCGGCCGGAGGAGGGGCAGGCTTGGGGGCCTGGGTGCAGGGCTTCCTCCAACCCCTGAAGGGACAACAAGAGGAACACGAGGATGGTGGGACACATCTGTCCCACAGTCAGTGCTCAGAACTCTGTTCAGTGACTGTGGTGTGGTAGGAGTGGTGCTGGGCTGTGAGTGACTTTGGAGCCTCTGACCTGCTCCTCATCCCTGTCTGCTCTGGGCAGCAGTCACGTCGCCAGTCAGCTACGACACGCGCCCTCTGTCTGCATGAGATTGAGGAGGCCTTCCTGGAGGAAGAGGCATCTAAGGTTCCACCTGGAGTGGGGGCAGGAGGCAGATCTGGGCAGAGGGTATAGCCAGCAGGAGCAGAGGCCTGGAGTCTCAGGAGCACATGGAGGCGACAGGCTGGGCATCTGCAGGTCCCAGGCCCTCCATTCAGGGCCTGGCGCCCATGGGGCTCCTCCCTGGAGTCACTGCCACCCTCCCTCATGGCCTCCTGGCTCCACACCCTTCAGATCTTAGGTGTGGCCTCCTGGAGCAGGGGGCCTTCCCCTGACACCCCAGCTACACTGGACAACCCCAGGCTCCCCTGGGGACAGGGGCTCTGTGGGGCAGGCCTGGGGTCTACCTCGGTGATCTTAGGAAGGCTGGGCGGGGGCCACAGGAGAGGCGCCGGTTCTTGACCAAGGCCCTGGGGTCCTGACGGTGGCGCTCCTCCCCGCAGCGGTACCTGGTGCCTCAGGCCCGTGCCCAGTGTGGCCTGGACGAGAGCAAGGCCAAGCTGTCATCGGACGTGCTGACCCTTCTGATCAAGCAGTACTGCCGGGAGAGCGGCGTCCGCAACCTGCAGAAGCAGGTGGAGAAGGTGAGCCGGCCGGGGACCGGGGGAGGCGAGGAGTGAGTGTTAAATTGGGGCAGAGTTTCAGTTTGGGAAGATGAGAAGGCTCTGGCGGGGATGGTTGGACACCCAGCACGAATGCACTTACTGCCACTGCCGTTGAGCTGTACACTTAAAAGACGGTTAAGGTGGGATTTATGTCGTGTATTTTACCACAACTGTAAAAAACTAAAAAGGAGGTGAGCCCCCTCGCTGTCCCCCCAGGTGTTACGGAAGTCCGCCTACAAGATCGTCAGTGGCGAGGCCGAGTTCGTGGAGGTGACGCCCGAGAACCTACAGGACTTCGTGGGGAAGCCGGTGTTCACGGTGGAGCGCATGTACGACGTGACGCCGCCTGGCGTGGTCATGGGCCTGGCCTGGACCGCCATGGGTGAGTGGCCTGCGCCGGGAGGAAGCGTGGGGGTCCCCACACGGCCCTGTGCTTGCCTGTCCCTCTGGGAGAGGCGGGTGGACCAGAGCCTTAGCTGTGGGCTCCCTGCCGATGGGCAGTGTGCGTGATGATTGAGGGCGGGTGGGGCCATGAGGAGGCGGCAGTAGCTCCTCTGGAGCTTTGGGCAACACTGACAGGTGTGCCTGAAGGGGAGTCCTTACAGCATGGGAACTTGTCGCCCGAGGGGCTACCACCCAGCATGGGAGGACAGCCAGGGAGCTGCCAGGGTGGGAGATCAGAGAGGCGCTTCCTGCCCAGGTGACTGACTCAGCCCACCTCCACCAGGAGGCTGGGTCAGGGAGCTCCGGAGGGCCAGGGGTCTTTGGTAGCCAGGGACTCTCTCGGCTGGCAGGCGGGATTCTGTGGGTGCGCACAGGGCCCGGCTCTGAGTGGCACACCGCCTGCCTGGTCGGGCTGTACTGAAACTGCGCGCGGGGGAATGAGTTTGGTGTTGGCAGGCTCTGTGCTGTCAGGTACACAGGGAAGGCCAACCCACTGAGGTCCTTTTCACGTAACCCAGTCCCTGCAGCTGGAACCTCTGAAGGGGCTGTGTGGGCTGGGAGGTGTGAGGGCCGAGGAGGCGCGAGGCTGGACCAGCTGGGGAAGGAACAGTGACAAGTGTCCCCAAGCGCTGCCCAGCCATGAGGAGGGTGGCGGGAGCAGCTGTCCCGGAGTCAGGGGCGCCCCAGGGCTCAGTGGCACTACCCTCACTTCCCCAGGCGGCTCCACACTGTTTGTTGAGACATCCCTGAGGCGGCCTTGGGACAGAGGCAGCCACAGCAAGGAGGACAAGGATGGGAGCCTGGAGGTGACAGGCCAGCTGGGGGAGGTGATGAAGGAGAGCGCCCGCATCGCCTACACCTTCGCCAGGGCCTTCCTGATGCAGCGCGACCCCACCAATGAGTTCCTGGTGACATCACACATCCACCTGCATGTGCCTGAGGTGAGGCCGGCCCCACGCTTCCACCGGAGTCCCCAGTTTGGGGCAGTCTGCCCACCAGCCCCTTCTCCCCCCAGGGCGCCACCCCCAAGGATGGCCCGAGCGCCGGCTGCACCATCATCACGGCCCTGCTCTCCCTGGCAATGAACCGGTCGGTGCGGCAGAACCTGGCCATGACAGGCGAGGTCTCCCTCACGGGCAAGATCCTGCCGGTGGGCGGCATCAAGGAGAAGACCATTGCGGTGAGCGCCCGCCCAGCTTTCCAGCTCACAGGCAGGATGGGGACAGGGCCATCTGAGAGATGGGAAGTGAGGCCCAGCAGGCATGGGGCCTGGACCCAGGCTACCTGGCCAGGGGCAGGTTCAGCTGACTGCCAAGCTGCCCCTCCACTGTGGTTCTCAGGCTTTTTATGGCTTTGGAGAATCTCCACAGACAAGAGGCCCCACTCAGGCTTCTCACCTGACCAGCACTGAGAACTGTGGCTGCAGGAAGGAGGGCCCATAGTATCGCTGTGCACTTAACGAGGTTGGACTGCGGGGGATGTGGGAGGCAGGGCTGCCCTGCAGTCCCCCACTCCTCATGGTGACCTCCCCCCCAGGTTCTGTCCCTTACACACACTTCCTGCCTGCTGACCTCAAGTACCTGCAGGGGCTCAGCTTGGGGGGAACCTGTGACTGGGACAACCTTAGGCCCTTTGGGCCTCCATGCTTGCAAAGTTGAGAGGTTGAGGGAGTCACTGTGTGCTGTGTCCCTAGGCCAGTGACACACAGGAACCCCTGTCCAAGTGACAGGCTGAGGGGACTGCTGCAGAGAGGCCCCCCCAGGTAGGACAGGGGATGTGGCCAACCTCAGGTGCCAGACCGCTAAACGCAGTGCAGGGGATACTGCAATCAATCCAGGAAGCTACAGGTCTCTTTTCTGTAGCTTTCCACAAGAGGCCGGGTTCCTGCTCCCAGGTCCCAATCATCTGTTCCCAGCCCAGCCCTCTCCTTTCCTTCCACACTGAACTGTGGTCCCCACCCTCCCAGGCCAAGCGTGCGGGAGTGACATGCATCGTCCTGCCTGCCGAGAACAAGAAGGATTTCTATGACCTGGCCCCCTTCATCACCGAGGGCCTGGAGGTGCACTTCGTGGAGCACTACCGCGAGATCTTCGACATCGCCTTCCCCGAGGAGGCTGAGGCCCTGGCCGTGGAGCGGTGATGGCGGCCCTGGACACTGCTGGCACCGCTGGACCCAGCCTGGGCTGAATCTACTGGGGGCCGAGGCTCCAGGCAGCTGAGCCACAGGAAGCTCAGGAGAAGCCTGGAGTCCAAGACCTCAATTATGGCTTAATCACCCACTATTTAATTATGATTAAAAACCATTTCCAGTACTGCAGACTGGCTTCCTTCTGTGCCCACCACCATGCCCCTCACCAAGGTGCCCCTCAAGTTTCAAGTAGTTGGGGCCCCCCTCTTCACCATACCAGCACAGAAAACCCAAATTTCAGAAAAGGTTTTATTACACACAGACGTGAGGGAGGGGCTCAGTCCTTCTTAGCGGCCGCTTTCCTCATGGCGGCCAGGACGTTGCTCAGCTCCTCTCTCTTCCTCTTGGCGCGGATGTGTGTCCCCACCTGCCGGCAAGGAGGGCCGTGAGCCTGAGCCCCAAGTCCCGCCCCCGCCCCCGCCCCCGCCCCCGGGCTTCCATCTACCCGTTTCTTGATGAATTTGAGGGCCCGCTTGTCCTTGGAGACCTTGAGCAGCTCCATGGCCCGCCGCTCATAAGGGGCGAAGCCACACACCTCCCGGATCATGTCCCGCACGAACTTGGTGTGCTTGGTGAGGCGCTGTGGGGACCGGGGGGGGGGGGGCGCGTCAGGGCAATGGCTCCGCGAGGGGGAGGCCAGCCCACTCTGGGTCTCCGGAGTAACAGTGCAAACCCAAATCCTCCCCGGTCCCCAATCTCAGCCCGGCCTCCCTGGCCCCAGAACTTTCTCCTACTGCACACAGGCTGGGTGGGCACCATGGAGTCGGGGCCGCCTAATGGAGCCTATAAACCTCGACAAGCCCGAAATTCCTCAACCTGGCACTCCAGCAGTCCGCTTTTCCTCCACATTCCAGTCTAGATCCAGGCACCTTTATACTCGGCAACATCCTGCCCAAGCGTCAAAACCGCTCCCAATTCGCTTCTGCCCCTGCTTCCGAATCCACGGCGGGGGAGGGTCTCGGTGCGTGGCCCTGGTGGGCGGTCGCCGCACAAGCGAGAAACCACATCTGCATTCTCTGCTCTAGCAGGCCCGACACCCTCTTCCTTCGGCTCGGGCCACCCAAGGCTGCCCAGTGCGCTCCCGGAGTCTCTGCCAGGCCCTGCCCTTCGCCCGAAGGCTCTTCCCACCTCCCTCCGCGAGGCCCCCGCTGCCCGCGCGCCCCGAACTCACCCCGCGGCGGCGGCTGTGCCTCGGCTTGCTCACGTTCTTGGTCACCTTGTGGCCTTTGTTGAGGCCCACGGCCATTGGATAGCGCAGAGCCATGGCTGCAGACGAGGGTGGGGAGAGGGGGTGGAGGTGAGTCTCGGCTCCGTCCCCGCCGCTCGGAACCCCGCGCTTCGGCTACCCCGCGCTCGCTTGCTGCACCCAGCCATACCCACGAGCTGCACTGGGGCCCCAAGCGTCCAGATGGCAACAGATGCTACGCGGAGCTTCACTAACCTGCTTCTCCCCAATGGCTGCCGCGGCGGAAGGGCCTACAGCGCACGGAACTCTGGGATATCTACCCATCCATGGGAGGCGCGGGCTAGAGAGGCAGGAACGGCGCGCGCTCCGCCTGGCGGCTGGAGGCGTCCCTGCGGGCTCCCCGAGCATGCGCGCTTACCTCAGCGGGCTCAGGAGTTGGATTGGGTAGGCGTGGCTGTGGCTGCGGTACCTCCCACTGCAGGTGGGTTGAGTTGGTGGAATCCTACCTCCGCGGCCAGTCAGCTGTTCCTGCGCCAGGGACTTCACCTCCCATTACCTGAATTTTTCCATTTATAGGATGATGACAGTAATAGTACCTATTCCAAGCTATATGAACAAGATATAATGATACCTGGCACAAAATAATACTTCCATAAACGGATGTATCGGTTTTACTATACAGGGAGCCAAGTTCGGGGCTAGAGCTAAGGAAAGCTTTGTGGTAGAGCGCCCCCTGCTGGCATTTGATATAACTTGATGTAATTTTAGGCGCCGGGATGGGAGGCGTAGTGGAAACAACAAAAAAAATTGTTTTCTGGTTTTTATCTTTCGATTCTATTTATCTCCAAGAGACAGAATCAATTTTAGGCTGGTCTCTTTGGAGTTAGGCCTTCTAACACCTGCTGATCTTGGAGCCTTGGACAGCCAACAGTAGCTAGCATTTTATAACATTGTATTAATTCTAGTTTATATCTTTACAGTTGCTTTTTCTTTACCATTTTAGGGAAAGTGTCCATTTTTAACTCATTAATATAAGTATCAGTGATGTGCAGATGCAGCCTACGTGTTGTCTTAAAGACGAAGTCTGGTATTCGGAATCCCAGCTTCTGTCATTGACTTCCCCTCTAAGTTTTCTTATCCATAAAATTGGAACAATGGTAGCACAAACTTCCAGTTGTGAAGATGCCAAGAGGTCATGAATGCCAAGTGCTTAGTGCCTGATGCAAGTTATCATTATTGGTGCATAAACCACATACTTTGTGCTGCCAATAAAGCCTTTAGCCCACAGTTACCCTTCCTTCTATCTGACTTCTTGGGTGAGGTCCAGCTGTCTCTCAGCCTCTGTTTCTCCACCTGTGAAATGAAGTTGAGAGTTCTGGAGCCGGTACACACATTCGTCTTAACTCGTCTGCCACCAGCAAGTTGGAAGGACCAAGGAATTTGAACAATAGATGTGCAAAGGAAGAAAGATTTTTATTATCAAACAGAGGCTGGATCTAGCCCAGAACACGTTCTTTTCCTCCTCCTCATTCTCAGACCCCACCGTCAAATCGACAGCTTGAAGGGCTCCCTCGCTCCGGCAAGGGTTGGAGGATGCTCCGAGGCTGAGCAAAACAAACAAATCAGGGATGTGGTGGTTTCAGGTTGGAGACAAAGAGGGTTCCCAGGGTGGCTCAGTGGTGTTGTGACCTGTTTGATGTGGCCAGGAACCTGGGACACTGCCTCTCTGAGTTTCAGTTTTTTCATCTGCAAAATGGAAGCAGCAATCATATCTTTAGTGACAGTTGAGAAGGCTGGGGTGTTGTCTTCCAAGTTCCTGGTAAGATGCCTGGCAAGCTGTCGACAGTTGCACACGGAGTTCTGATTGTTTTCAGGTGCTGGTAGTTTGTCTCGGTTTTACTTTTCTGTCTTG
The DNA here is from genome assembly GCF_048773025.1 of Camelus bactrianus. NCBI lineage: Eukaryota > Metazoa > Chordata > Mammalia > Artiodactyla > Camelidae > Camelus > Camelus bactrianus. The sequence continues at coordinate 28,142,752 of NC_133560.1, forward strand.
ATGACTTTCTCCTGGACCTCCGCCACTCTCTCAGAGGTGTCTTGGTGTGAGTCCTAGCTCCAGGATAGTTAGCTGGAAAGTCTTCGGAGCTCAGGCAGCAGCGGGGACCGTGATGTTGAGATCCTGGCGGATGAACCAGGCCCTCGGGTAGGGCAGCCAGCCGCGAAGCAGGCAGAGCAGGTGGAAGCGCCATGGGTAGAAGACGCCAGAGGCACGTGTGGCGCCGCCTCGGATCACAGCCAGAGCTGCCTTGGGCCCTGGAGCCGCCTTGGCCTTCGTGACGCCCCTGGGGATGGGAGTGCGCGGTGGGGACTGTGGCTGGGGCTGAGCGGCCCCCACCCCCAACCCCCGCCTGGTCCACGCTCGCGCCCTGGGCCTCACCTGACACCCTCCGCGGCTGAGGCGCGATCCCGGAGGCCCAGGACGCACATGGTGATAGCCACATTCACGTCCTGCACGTCCAGCTCCCGCCGGAGAGAGCCAAAGAAGCTGTCCAGAGCGAACTTGGCCGCCGAGTAGGGGCTGGAGAAGGAGGTGGGCACGCGGCCTGGGGGCGCCGGAGGGCAGCGGCTGAGCAGTCACACACTGCTCCCCCTCCTCCAGGAAATCTTCCTGGCACCTCCAGGCTAAGCCACATGGAGCCCTGTGGCTTCCCCGCTCTCCGCCCCGCGTGCACGCACCTAGCAACGAGGACACCACCACCAGGGAGCCCTTGCTGTCGGTCAGACTGGGCAGCGCCAACGAAGTTAGTTGCACGTAACTCAGGAAGTTCACCTGAAGTCGTCGACTGCGTCACCGGGCGGAGGAGGAACCCAACCCCAACAGGGCAGGGGCGGAGCCTAGAGCACGGGGGTGGGGCTTGGTAGGTAGGGGCGGGGTTCGAGAAATGTGAAGAAGTTCCGAATGGAAGAGGGAGAGCAGGCCCGGGGGCGGAGCCAAGGTCGAGAGGGCGGAGCCTAGAACCAGGAAAGGCGGGGTCTGGAGCTGGGAGTGGCAGGGCCCCAGGAGATGGGGAGAGTCTGGGGCGGGAGGTCGGAGCCAGAACCAAGAGGAGGCGGAGCTGGGGCCGCGGAGGGTCGGAGCACCTGCATAAGCCAGCGTGTCGCCTGGGCTCTGCGGGCCCGCGTGCCTGCCGGGGCGGCGCCGAGGTGGTTCAGCACCAGGTAGTCCAGCCCTCCTAGCCCAGAGAGGCCCGTCAGCCCGGAGTCAGTCCTTGAGGCTCCGCCCCCCATGCCTGATAAGACACCGCCCCTAATCCTGCCCCCTGAACTAGCAAAGCTGACAGAGCACTGACCCAATGAGCTCCGCCCCAGATAGTGCCCCCAACTAAGATCAAAGAAACCCCTCTCTACTCCCTTCTTCCCAGATCCAATGAGGCTCGGTCCACAGTTGCTGGATGCAATGAGGCTCCACCCCAGGCCACGCCCCTTGTCCATAAATCTCCGCCCTCAGCCTCCCGTTACTACCACACTCCCACCCTAATTTGGATCCTGCCCCTAAGGCCAAGGCCAAGGTCCCAGACTCCAGGCCCCGCCCCTCACCCAGCTTGTCCAGCGCAAACCGCACCACGCGCTCGGGCACCTCAGGGAAGGCCATGTCCGCAGCGATGTAGAAGACCTTGGGAGCGCCCAGCTTCCGGCAGTTCCCTACCACCTGAGGGGGCCAGAGCTGCCCGTGGGCCCCTCCACCCCAGCTAGCCCCCCTCCACCGGCCTGCCCCGTTAGGGTCCCAGCCTGAAGCCCCCTCCCCTAGTATGAGCCTCAGATTCCATTCAACATCATTCCCAAAGCTTAACCCCTGGGGTAGCAAACTGGTAGACCACAGGCCAGGACAGAGGACATTCTATTTGCTCGACCATCAACATTTAAAACTCAGGAGATTTCAAATGCATCTTGAGATTTCTGACCTCTCTTAAAATTTTGGAAGGTTTATTCCCCAAAACTACATCTCCTTGAAGCAGCACTAGGCTGTTGCTAAGAAGAGTCTACCCACCCTGCTTTTGAACTGGAGAACCCTAGCTATCACTACAGCCTTTGGTCACTCACTATCAATACTTCCACTCATTGAGGAACACTCCTGGCTTTCCAGCTGTCTCACTGCATCAACCCAACGCCACAAACTAGGAGAAGGTACTTTTATGGTCTCTGTTTTGCGAGTGAGGAAACTAGGACTCAGAGAGATTAAGCGACTTGCCCAGGGCCACACAGGAAGCCTGGAGGCTTGCAGGGATTCAAACCCAGACCCTGTCTTTCCCCCATCCCTGCCGCCACCATTAAACTGGAAATGGGGTGTCTCACCTTCTGCAGGAGAGCCTCAGTGGGGGCAGTGAGCACCAGGTGGGAGCCCAGGCGTGCGTAGTGATAGGCCAGCTCCTCCCCCACACCTGCACTGGCTCCGGTCAGCAGCACTCGGGCTCCCTGGAGGCTGGCTGGCAGTGAGCAGGGCTGGTCAGCTTGGGGGTTGGACAGGACAGCCGGATCATTCCTCCCTCCTCCACCCCAAGGCACTCACCTGGGTTAAAGTTGTCATCCCAATAATAGGCAAAGAACAGGGCTCCCAGCCCAGTGAGGAGTAGCATCTTCATGGCCCTCCCTGGGTCTGCAGCAGGAGAGAGGTGGCCGGCACAGGCCTGGCCCACAGTCATACCCATTTCCCCAACTGTGTCTTTGTTAGAAGAGCACGCAGTGATGCCCCCAGCCTTGGCCCTGCCCCCTCTTGCCCATCTCCATGGCCACCACTGGCTCCAGGTTATCATACAGATCACTGGAACCACTGCACCGGTCTCCTCCCCCTGCTGAAACCCCTGCCTGTATCACTTAGAATCAAAGCCTCGGTGACCAAAAAGGCCTTGCCTGGACCAGCCCCTCTTGTTCACTCTGCTTTGCCACTCCATCTTCTTCACTGTTCATCAGAACGAGCTAGTCATCATCCTGGCTCAGAACTTTTGCACTGGCTGTTCCCTCTGCTGGGAATACTTTTCTGGAATGCAACCAATGGCTTGCTCTTTCAAGTCTCACCTCCAAAATCACCTCCTCGGAGCGTGCTTCCCTGGCTTCCTTCTCTAAAGCACCTCTATTCCTGGTCCCTCTCTCTCCCTTATCTGTAGAACTTTCTTTTCCTTCTCAGCACTTGGTCATCCCCTTAAATCATCTCGATGATTTGTTACATGTTCAGGATCCCTCTTTGCCCTTAGACTCAGTTCCATGGGGCCAGGAAAGAAATGGAAACCTGCTTCTATTTTGCTCACTTTTGGATCTTCAATGCCCCAAACTGCCAGACATGCAGTACATCCTCAATAGATATTAGACTAACCCACAGTGATATGAGGGACGTGGGAAGTGAGAAGTGGGAGAGCCCAGAAAGACAACTGTCTGGGGACACCCCATGGAACTGGACATTCAGGACTGGTTTGGAGATAGAGGTGTCTGTGTCATCAGGTTAAGATGTGACTTCAGCTGCGGGAATCAAGGTACCTGTTCTAGGCAGAAGGTGAGAGAGAAATAGGCAAAGTGCTTAACGTTCTAGGAGTCGTGGGTCTCCCATGAAAAGGGCATAGGCCCATCACATCTTGGGGTTTTTAATAATCCTCTGAACTTCATGGGGCAAAGAAGAAAGGTTGACTTCCAGAACACAGGAAGCTGAGAGGTGTTGGGGTTGGTAAGTCCTCAAATCTCCAAGCTCTAAATCCAGTCCGACCTCCTTTGCCCCCACTGCGAAGTTCCAGCTGCCTCCTCCCTGGCTCTCCCATCTTCACACTCCCTCCCTCCCACTCTATCCTTTCCAAACAGCCATAGGGAGTCTTCAAAAAAAAAAAAAAAAATCTGGCATGTCTCTTCCTGCTCCAAATCCTCCCAGGATTTGCCACTGCCCCAGATGGAGGCAAACTCCTCACCTCAGCCCACAAGACCCAGTAGGTCTGACCCCTGCCCTCCTGTCCAACCTCATCCAGCTCCGCTCCTGTCTATGAATCTTCCAGTTCTCAGAAAAGTGAACTCCTCGCCCTCATCAGGGAATGCTCTCTCACTTCTTCCCACTTCCAGGGAAAAGCTGTGAAGCCCCTCAGCTCAACTCTCTCCACAACCCGGCCCGGACCACAGCGGCCCTGCAGGGGTTGGCTGGTAGGCAGGGTGGGTGGATGGATGGATGAATGGGATGGAGGAAGCAGCCAGGCCGTGATGAGGGTTGAAAGGGGAAAACTCGATCCCCGCAGAACCCACAGGCCCCCTGACCTTGCTGGGCCTCAGTTTCCCCTCTGGACAAAGGGGGCGTGAGACCCACTGCACGCTCCCATCCGCGCACTCACCCAATCAGGCCTAAATTTCTCCCTCGGTCCAGCGGGGCTGGGGTCCGGGCCTGGGAGCCGCGCATACGCCCCTCTGCCCTCCCTTCGCGGTCGTGTCCACCCAGCCCCCGACCACGCCCCCTCCCGTAGGACCTGAGCCACGTGACTCCTCGCCCACCTCCTCGCGGGGAGGGGCCCGGCTGTGGGGGACTCTGCGCCGGGCGTTGCCGGGCAACTACCTCCCGCCTGGCTCTCCCTTGGCCCCGCCCTCGTAGGAAAGCCCCACCTACACGATCACGTGACTAAAGATCCGCCTATCTTGTACAAGTCCGCCCTCTTGTTGCCGTGACAACCGGCTTCCTGGCACTGTCTTCCTAGGCCTGGGTCCTCAGTCCCCCGCGCGGGCGCGGGTGGATCGCCCAGGCTCCGACATCTCTTTGGTCACCCTCAGGCTTCACTCCAGACACCCGACTCCTCCTTTCCTCACGTCGCCAGGGCCGTGGCGCGCCGGACTGCATTTCCTAGGAGGCTGGGCGGCTAAATGAGCTGTCATCACGGGGCGGTGCTGACTACTTTTCCCAGACAGCTTTGCGGCGGCCGGGCCCTGAGGTAAAAGCTCCGCAGGATCATTTTGCAGTCGGACCGCTACCCCTCTCTGTCGTCTCGGAGAGGTACAGAGACTCCGACTCCCGGAGGCCTTTGCGACTGATAAGAGACTACGTCTCCCAGAGGGCTTTGCGGCGCCTCGACCGGAAGCGACGGGCGAGCCGAGTGTCCTTGCGCGCGGAGCCGAGCAATCATGGTACCCCGAGTGTGGTCCTTGATGAGGTTCGTGTGACCACCGGGCGGGCCCCAAGCCCCCGAAAAGGTTCTCTTCTTTGGGCACCGTACTCTGGTTTGCTCCCGACCAGCTCTTCGCTTCCCGTAGTGCCAGGTCTCCCGTGTCGGTTCGCGGTGGGGCTTCCCGAGGTCGCCCGTCGCCTCCTTCCCGCTTCCTAGCGAGTCCTTGCTTCCTTACTCTGCACACGAGACCCCTCCGAGCCTCGGTTGTCTGCTCTGTAAAATGGAGCAGGAGTGCCGCACGTGTTTGTTGGGTGGTTAATGCGCACTCGGAGCTGCGTGTGACATGCAGGCAGGAAACGACCAGGGACTCTTAGAAAACCCCTGCAGGTTGCTTGTGTAGGATCCGTCCTGGAGCTGGAAGGTAGAAGGTGGTCAGGGGCCTTAAGTCTTCACTGTGCTTACCTCATTAGCTTCCTGGCTTCCGGTGTGTCACTCTTTGGATTGTGGGTCTAAACCCCCACTATCACACCCATGGGCCTAGACCGGGAAGGTGGCCAGCGGTGTCTGCTGAGCTGCTGTGGTTCCGTTCCCTGTCTGCAGGTTTCTCATCAAGGGCAGTGTGGCTGGTGGTGCTATCTACCTGGTGTACGACCAGGAGCTGCTGGGACCCAGTGACAAGAGCCAGGCCGCCCTTCAGAAGGCAGAGGAGGTGGTCCCCACCGCCATGTACCAGTTCAGCCAGTACGTGTGTGAGCAGACAGGCCTGAAGATACCCCAGGTACCGCGAGCTGGGATTGAGGCTCAGGCGTGGCAGGAGCGGGGTTGGGTGTCAGCTCTGGGGTGGCCTTTGATCCCTGGTCCCTGCAGCCCTGCTTGGTGTCCTCCGCGCTGGGGCGTGTGCTGCTCCCCCTGTCTGTGAGGGAAACTGGGGCTGCCAGGCCTTCCCCTTTCACCCAACCCCTTCTCCCCATCTCTTCCCAGCTCCCAGCCCCTCCAAAGTTTAACTTTCACATCCGGGAGTCCTGGAATTCAGGTAGGCCAGCTGCTTGGGGGTGGGGTGGGAGGGGGGCGTGGCCCCAGATACCTCCCACCTCCCTCCCTGGCCATTCCTTTCCATTGCTCCCTTCCTGCTGTGTGTACACTTCCCACGGATCTAAAAGAAAAAGGGAGGTGGGGATTCCAGGGAGGTGGAAGCAAGATAGAGCCTCCTTTGAGGGCCTGGGGCTGCATCAGAGCACATCGTGTGGCCTCTGCCTTTTTCCCTGTGTGGAACTGAGAGCTGGAAGTCCTGCTTCTAAAAGTCATGCGGATTTAGGGTTTCCTGGGGGTTGGACCAAACCCCTTCGCTGAAGGCGCCGGGCCCTCCCTTCCCACAGGGATCATCACAATGATGTCGGCTCTGTCGGTGGCCCCCTCCAAGGCCTGGGAGTACTCCAAAGAAGGTTGGGAATACCTGAAGGAGCGAACCAAGTAGCCTGTCAGAGGACGCCACCTGCCCCAGGCGGGGGACAGGGGCAGGGGCACCAAGGACCTAAAGACACCAGACTGGGACCCCACTCCGAGGGCAGCTCCGGCCTTGCCAGTCCAATAAAGGACTTGGAAGTGTTCCCCAACCCGTGTGCTGGCCCCGGTGGTGTGGGCTTCTGCCTCCTGGGGGCTCCTTAGGAACTGACCTTAGCTGAAGGCCGAGGCTCACCTTTTCGCCTGGGCCCTGGGCCCTGGGCCCTGGGCCTGGCGTGGGGAGTGCTCAGCAGCCCTGGGAAGGGTTGAGAAAGTGCTGAGGGCCCACCTGGGTCGGTGGTCTCCTCAGTTCTCGGAGGGCTGAGCCCAGAGCAGGGCAGTCTGGGGGTGAGGGCTGGTCTACACCACCAGGAGCCCCTGCAGCTGCTGATTCTCTGTCCTGCTCAGCTCACTGGTCTGCCTGCCTAGTCTAGTCCCTGCTTGCGCCTTGTGTTCACTCTCATTGCACCCCCCCCCCAACCTGGGGATTCCTGGGGTCATGGCCTGGTGGTCACGCCATGCAGGGAGTTTCCTTGACCGATAAGGCCCTGTCCTCCAGACGGCCCCTGCTCCCTTGGGAAGCCTTCTCTGACACCCCCGTCCCTCACGGGGTCAGCTACCTGCTGACCTAAACATCTCCATCCGACTGGAGCTGCAGGGAGGGTCTGCCCTCGAGAGGCTCCCTGTGAGGCCCCCAGCATCCAGCCACAGAGGGCATCCCACCACGGTGACAGCAGGAGGAAACCTCTGCCCCAGACTAGGTAGGAGGTGGGCTTGGATGGGAGCCAGAGGCCGGCCCAGGAGGCTCCCGGGAGCAGGGAACTGGCCTGGAAAATGCAGGAGATCTCTGTTCCTAAAAGTTCTGGGCTTTATGTCATTTGATGTAGGAGACAGCCCACTCAGGGCCATGAGCCAGGAGGGGACAGCAGTGTTTCAGTTGAGGGAAGCAGAGGCCAGAGGCCAGAGGCCAGGCATTTCCCTGGGAGTAGAAGCCAGCACCTGTCTGTCCATCCCTCTGGCAAGGGAGGAGTAGGGGTAGGGGCAGGGGAGGGAGAGCCCTGAGTGACCTGGTCTCCAGGTGGGTCTCCCATGTCCAGCACGTCACCTGGAAGCCACTTGGGTCCCACAGGCCCCTGTCCTTGTTGGACCTCTGTGGAGCATGTCTAAGATGAGGCCTGGATAGGCCAGGCCGGGGGCTGTCCCTGATCCTCTGCTGCCCAGGATGGAGCTGGTGCTGGCCATTGCAGAGGCCTGGAGGTCAGCTCGGGTTCAAGGGCAAGCCCTGTGACTAGCCCCAGCCTGACTATCCACTGAGCCCTTTCAGCAGCCTTATGGGCCCATTTTACAGGAGAAACTTGCCCCACCAGGTTCCTGGTCCCCTCTATCTGCCCAGAGCCCAGGGCGTGAACTTAAACCCTCGCATTATTACTGTCACCATTTTATGGAGGGAGGGGGAGACCTGCCAAGGCCACCTGCCTTGAACAACCCTTAGCAGCCCAATACTGGCACAGTGGAGCACACAGGAAAGGGAAACCAGCCTTGCAGGAAATCCAGGAGCTGCCCTGGGGTTGTGCCTGGCCCTCCTGGAAAACTTGACCCCAGACTCTGGTGGCCGGTCACTGACCACAGCCTGCACCCAGGTGCCCAGGGTCAGCTGCCGGCTCTGCTTGGCCCCACAACTCTCCCTGCTGTCTGGAGACCAGAGCTGCCTCTGTCCCCTCGTCCAGTCAGACCCCAATCCCTCTCTACTGACTTGTATTTCTTAACAGCACCAAGACCACTTCCAGGCCTGCCCCCTCCTCCTGTTCCTGAAGACCAAGTCTGACGATGTCACCGCCTTACTCAAACGCGTGTGGCTCTCCACTGCCCTCCTTGTGAGCCCACTCCTCCCCTCCATTCTTGGACAGACTGGCGGCCCTCAGTTCCCAGAATGCAGCTGGTTTTCCCCACCAGCTTTTGCCCACCAGTTTGCGCCCCCTCCATCAGCCATCCTTCCTCCTGGCTGAATCCTGTTCATCCTGCCCTCGGCTTAGCCGCCCCCTCTCCCAGGAAGCCTCCCCTAGCTCCTTCCCCAAGCGCCTTCTCTGGGCCTCCTCGGTGCCTGGTGTGTACTCACACAGCGCCCACCACCCTGGGGCAGAAACTTGCAGCTCAGCATCCCTGACACTGGGGACTGTCCCAGGCACGGCAGGGTGCAGAGCAGCATCCCTGCCTCCACCTGCCAAACGCCAGCGGCACCTCCTTACCCCCTCTCATGACAACCACAAATGTCTCCTGGTGCAGCCAGAGGTCTTCAGGGGACAGAATGACCCCAGGTGGTTGGAAATCCAGGCTGAAATCCAGGTTGGGCAGGGCTGGTTCCTTCTGGGGGCTCTGGGGGGAGGGGTGGGAGGCTACCATTCCCTACCTTTTCCGACTTCTGGAAGCTGCTGTGACCCTTGGCCTGCGGCTCACCACCCCCCCCCCCACCCCCTCTTCACAGCCAGCAGGGTAGTTTTCTCTTTTTGTATCTCCACCCCTGGCCCTCCCGTCTCCCCATTTCCCTTGTAAAGATTCTTCTGGTAACACAGGATCCACCTGGCCAACCCCAGATAACCTCCCACATGAAGGTCCTTGACTGAATTCCACCTGCCGTGTCCCCTTTGCCCTGCGAGGTGTGTGTACACGGGCTGCAGGGACTGGGTCTGGGGTGAGCCTGGCCTGGTGGAGCGGGGCTTTGTTCAGCCAACAGGTGTAAGGGCCTGGGCCTGTGTCTCTCCCTGACTGTGGGCCCTGTGGGGACAGGGGCCCGGGCAGCCTTGGTTGTTGGTGCATCACACCCCTCAGACAGGGCAGATCCTACTTGAACGTGTGAGAGCTGAACCCCAGGGAGGGGAGGCGACCGGCCTGTTTCCATGGAGCCAAGGGGCAGGTCTGTGGCCACTCTTCCCCCAGTAGGGTAGGCTTGCCTCCACCCCATCCACGTAGCCACAAGGACCCTGGAGACAGGACACCACCGTCCCCACAAGCACACCGCCTCAACCAGAAAACGCAGACCCCCTCCCCCGGGAGTCCAGGCAGCACTTGGTCCCTGAACGCACCTGCCTTGCACCATAAGTGGAGACACCCCTCCCAACTCCTGTCCTGACAACTCCCCTACCACTTGGACCCTCCCCTCCCCCAGGGGACCCCATCACCTCCTGGTGGCAACAGCTCTTCTGCTTCCCTTACACCACACCTGGTCACATCTTCCCCACTAGGATGCAATTCCACTCAGATCCCTGGAGGAGTCAAACCCAGAGACAGGAAGTAAGTGGTGGATGTCAAGGGCTGGGGGAGAGGACAGGGAGTCAGTGTTTAATGGGGGCAGAGTTTCAGTTTGGGAAGATGAGTAAGTTCTGGACATGATGGTGGGGGTGGTTGTAAGACATCAAGAATGTACATAATGCCACTGAAGGCTGCGAGTCTTAGATGTGGAGGTGGAGCAATGCAAACATCTCAAGGCCACAGAGGAGGGACAGGTGGCTGACACACATGACCCAGAAGGTCCTATGAACGCTGGGCCTGGGCTCACGCAGGCTGGGAAGTGTGTGCTGTTGGCAAAGTGCTTCTGGAAACCCCAACAGTCCCTGAAAGCTGCCTCTTTCCATCCTCCTTCACTGAAGGAAGAGCTGTGGCTTAGCCCTGATGAGTATAATTCCATTTTACTTAAAGAGGTGGAAATAAAGAGATGACACTTTAAATAAATAAAGGGTATGTGAACAGAAACACATTTATTACAAAAAACCAAAAAAACAAAAAACAAATTCACATTGTATTGAGCTACAATATGGCAGCAGATAAAAAAAATTATTGTACACAGTTTAAGGTAACTCCTAACAGGACATGTTCTGGTTGCCAAGTGACGTAACACAGGATTCCAAGCACTTAGTAGCGGCGAGTGAAGCGGGCATCGTTGGGCCGGCTGCCCCGGTTCTGGCCCCCGAAGCCGCCCTGCATGCCGCCGCGCGGGATCACGTGGCCCCGAGAGGCCCCTCCGGGGGCAAAGCTGCCGCGCCTGGAACAAAGGTGGATTCTGATCGGCCCACACGGCCCCAGTCTGTGGGCTCTGGCCTGCGCCCTGCCCTTCAGGGCTTGCTTCCCTCTGGACCAGCAGCAGCAGCACCAGGAAACAGACCTGCACTGTTTCAGCAGCAGGGACATCCAGGTGGGAAGGCCTGACTGCCTATAGCTTCACCAAGGCAGCCCACATGCGAAGACCAGACTTACCCCGACATGCCTCCCCGGTTCATCATGTGACCCGGCCCAGAGTGACCAGACATACTTCTCTCGCCACCTGCAAGAACAGACACTGCTGTCACGGTGGAGAGAAGCTACGACACCCACGACACCTCTCCTGTGGCAGAGTCAGCCCCACCCCCAGGCCACAAGGAGCAAGGCCGCGTGCCCTCACGAGCAGGTGCAACGCCAGCTTTCCAGGTGTTTCTCCAGAGGTGCCCGTGCCGAGTGCCAGTCCTCACCTTGCCACCTCTTGTGGTCCCTGTCTATCATGCCTCCGTCGGCAGCGCCCTGCCATGCACGATCATCCTCTATTCTTCGGCCATGGTCCCCCCAGTCACGTCTGCCCCTTGGAAAAAGACATCTCTGACTTGGATTGCCCCCATTTGCCTTTCAGAACAGCAACATGCTGCGTTCTGGAGGGTGGGTTTAGCATTCTGTGACCCCAGCCCCCTAGCCCTTCGAGCAGTGGTGGGTGTAGGGGAGCGGAACTGGCTCTGGGTCTGATGCCGCTCAGAGAGCTCAGAGGCAGCCTGGGCCCTGGTGAGCGTGCTGGGCTGCAGGGCCTGCACTCAGCTCATCCCTGAGACCAGGGGTCCTGGGCTGGACAGATCGATCCTGCCAGCTGCGTGTGGAGGCCTGCGTGGACACTGTGGGGTGTGAGACACAAACCTGGGTGGAGGAGGCAGCCCCCGGCCCTCGCTCATCCTCTTGTCAGAGCCGTATCCGCCCCACCCATCGCGGGAGTCCCGCCCATGGCGCTCTGGTCCTCCGTGGCGTTCGGGGTAGTGCTAGATGATAAAGGGCCAGAATGAAAAGGCGTCAGTACAACCCTGGATCCCAGGGCCTTCGGGTCAACAAGCTAATGACGATGGACGGTAACTCAGAGAGAAGCACGTGCAGGCCCAAGGCAGTGCCGGCAGGCATCCTGCACCCCGTCTGAAGCCACACAGGCCATTTCAGCTGGCACAACACGGCTGCACCCCCGAAGTCTGCTCATGGCATGGGGAGAAGACAGGACTAGGGTCTCCCCAGTCAGAAGATTCAGGCACTGACAGATTGAGGGGTGCTGGGGCTGAGTGACCGCTCCACACCAGGCAGGGCCCACACTGCCAGGTGCTCGTGTTTAGAATGTAATTACAAGCTGCACGGAGCCACCAAAGCAGAAGGGCCACCAAGGATCCCTTGACACAACTCACTTCAGGGCCTGACATCTTGTCCCTGCACTACCCAGGATGCACCCCGTGGCAGCCCACCGGCCTACTCTGCGGCACTGCCCTGGGAACTGCGAGGCCGCCACAGGCCTCGGGGGGCCCGACCCCGGGAGGATGGAAGAGGAAGCCTCATAGTCTGTTTAAATAAATGTCCACTCCTTTCCTTTCACCCAAAGCCTGCTCCTGCCAGATGACTGGAAGGTCCAGGTGAGGTGGCTATGGTCCCCAACCTGTGGCCTTGGGGCTTTCCCCCTAGACTCTGTTCTAAGTGAGGAGGGAGGAGGAAGGAGAAAGGAGTCCTGGTAATGAAGCCCTGAGGACCCCTGCAGCCGCCCTGTCACCGTCTGCTCAGCCAGCACGCTCTGACACAGAGGCTCGGACGGGAGCCCTAAGTGTTGGACCTCAGCGCGCTGGGCAGCACTGCCGCCTGCTCCCCCAAATGTGTGCCGACACCTCCCTCCACACAAGAAACGGGGGTCAATTTTACAAGACGGACAAAATAGAGCAGTGCTCCTTAAGGAGTGAAATCCCAAGCCAACGTGTCCATGAAAGTCAGTGCTGCCAAATGTAACAAGGGCTGCTCAAACAGGACTCCCAAAATAGTTCTACCAACAACCTTCAAGGCACACAGGGTTTTAAAAAATTACAGCTCATGACTGAAGAACGACCTTTTATCAAGAGCCTTCTGAAGACCCCAAACTGGACAGAGAGGCATTTAAAGTAGAGAAGTTCACCTCAGCAAGACCTAGTTCTGTCACTGCTGCTTTGCCCCGTGTATCACGTGTCACCCTTTGTTGTTTGTGCCTAATTTATGATCATGGATGTGAGAAAACTGCCCTGTGAGCTTCAGGGGAGAGAGCACTACCTGATCATGTGAAACGGAGCTAACAACGATTAAGAGCAACAGGAAGGCCTGGGCAGGCACGTGCATCACCCCTAACTCCTGCCACCCTAGGCGGTAGGAACAGTCACCCTCATTTCACAGCTGGAGAAACTGGCTCAGCAGAACTGCTGGTACCAGGATATGACCCCGGTCCAGGTTCTGGAGCCTGGACATTTAACCACGGTGCTCAACGTCTCCACCAAAGGAAACCCAGGAGACTAAGTCTAGATTTAGTTGCATGTTAAGATTTACGTCCAGGAGCAGAAAAAAAGGAATCACCTGAGGGGTAAACAATTACTCCCCAGGCGGCAGCCAAGGAGCCTAGTTATCTCTAGCCACGTTCTCAGGAGCTGAGGGTGGAGGACAGATCGAAACATCGATGCCCGAGTCAGGGAAAGGAATGACTTACAGGCTAGCGGTTCTGTCAGAACAATGCCCTGACCACAGCCTTTCCTATTCCTCTGATTTTCCAAGAAAAGCCACTAAAGAGTCAAGGCTCTTTGAGGAAGTTCTCGATCTAAATGTAAGATAGGAGAAAAGGAGAAAACTGAGCTTATTTCCTAATGTGTTAATCCTGCAAGGAGCAGGCACACGAGCCCAGCTCAGGTCTTTCCCAGGGCTCAGCGGGCTTGGGCTGACTGGCGCCCACTGAGGCTCCAGACGCACTTGAACTCTACAACATGAGGCGTGGCATCTAGGCAGCGCTGTGGGTCGCAAAGCACTTTCCAACAGAGCCCGCCAGACTCCCGCCAGGCTCCCCAGCACTTCAGCACTGGTGTAGCCACTAAGTGTACAGAATCTCAGGGTCAAGGCCCAACAAAACTTCCGAATGTCTGTTTGGATTTTGGGCCAAGACCGAGCACAAACCATTCACTGTGTCACTCCACAAATGTCGCAGCTGCCGCACTTCCTCACTCGTTCGTCCTAACTCAGATGGAGGAGGCAGAAGCATGCAGGAGGGAAGAGAGCCAACTCTGTGGGGAAAACCGTGGCTGTAACTGTAGCTTCTGACTTACCTGTCCTTCTCTTTCTCCCATCATTGACCTTGAACCTTCTCTCCTGAAAAAGGCAATTTAAATGAAACCATAAGGAGAGGAAGATAGGTTGGTTAGATGTTCAAAAGGAAAACATACCCCAATTTGAACCCAGATAATTCACACACTCCGCTGGATCGAGTGGGCTTGCAACCTAGAGGCCTAGAGCCTAGAAAGGTCACCCAAATTCTCATCATAATAATGAATAAGGACAAAGAAAACATGCATCAAGCGGGCAAGGTCGGTGGCTGACCTGTCAACTGAGTGGTCAGGGTAGCGGCCCCGGTCCCTGTGGTCAAAGTCATGGAAGCGGTCCTGGCGGTTGAAGTCAGAATGGTAGCGCTCATCCAGGGCGGCCCGCTTCGCTTCCGGCCAGTAGGCATCGTCTCGCCTGGGAAGGGAAGCAAGAACGGAGTATGTGCGTAACTAAACCCTCAAACTGTCCCTGGCCCCCATCACTTCACAGAAGGGGGACTATCAGTGGAGCATATTCTCTGCTACACAAGCTGACAGAGCCTGGAGGGGTGAGGTGGGATCTGACTCAAGGACTCCATTCTGTCTTACCCAACACGCCCTGCCTCCCCTCACAGAAGAGCTCAGGTCTCCCTAATAGGAGGTGATCAGTCGAGTGGGCAAGCACACGTGTGCATCAGCAGATCGCCTCTGGGAACCTCTCAAGGCCACGAGAACAGTGAATGCACAGCTGTCTCTTTTGTCCCAATGCAGACTTGATCCAGCAAAGACACCCAGTGGGGAGGACTTTTAGAATCACTTGAAACATAGTTTCAAAACATTTATGCCCATAACAGACTCCCATATCAGTACTTTGTACAAAAGCATAAAAAGTTCTAAGACTAAAAGCCCTTTTACAGAAGTCTCACTGTTCTATTACATGGGGACCTCTTTAACCCACGCAGTAGACAGAAGGTTAAAACAAACAAACATGCATGCAGCAGAGCTTTGATAGGATCAGTGATAGGATTATTACCCCAAACTCCTGACAGTAAGGTCTGAAATAGGTCTATTTTTCACTGGTGGGTTAGCATTTTAGTATTCGTGTGTCACACCAGCATGTTGGGGGAATTAAAATTAATCTAACAGAATGAACAAACACAAATTACTGCAATGATTACAAAGCTGGAAGGCGCCCAGAAGTTGGTGCTTTCTGGTCACCGGCCACCTGCCCAGCACTCAGTGTTATGTGCTGCTCTGGGTGCCTGAACTCCTTCCTCAAGGTGGGGTCTGTGCTGGGACTTGAACCTAATGATTAATAAGCACTACTTTATCCAACCATTTCTCCACTGATCTCAAACCATCTCAGATTCCTGGATGAAGCACAGGAGATTGAACAGCTGTAGCATACACCAGCGCTTCCTTTTAAATATAAATTGCATGTTAACAGGATTCTAGGGACCACAGCACAGTTCTAAACACCACGGGCCACCCACGTGGCGGCTGCTGGCAGCAGCCTGGCTTACCGGCCGTCCACGTCGTAGGGCCTGCGCACGGCCGGCCTCCGCTCCTGCTCATAGCGCAGCTCCTGCTGGCGCCGCAGCTCCTCGCGCTCGCGGTGGATGCGCTCCTGCTCGCGCCGGCGCTCGTGCTCCACGTGCATGCGCTCGCGCTCCAGCCGCTCGCGCTCCATGCGCTCCCGCTCCAGGCGGTGTCTGTGGAAGGCCAGCCTCTCCCGGGCAATGGCCAGCCGCTCGCGCTCCTCCCGCTCCAACTGCGCCTGCATGCGCTGCTCCCGCTCGCTGCGCTCGCGCACCCTGCCGGCGGGAGAGTAGCAGCTGCAGGGGCCCGCGGGCAGCAGCAGTGCGGATGGCCTCTCCCAGGTGGGTGAGCTTTATAACTGCAGAGCCCCGGCTCCGCCTAGGGAGCCGAGACCTGCAGATCCTTTTAGACCTTGCAACTACCAAGGGCCAGGGCAGCTGAGCGGTGGCGCGCAGCAAGGCCCCGCCCAGACCAAGGGCACAGACAGCCCTTCTTACGCCAGCAATACTGATGGCACCCAGGGCGCATCCCTCCAGTGTTCATGCGCATGCCAGATAAGACGGCTGCCAGGTCCACCCTCTGCTCTGCTCTGCACTTAACAGACACAACGGTACCAGCAGAAACGTATAATCTTGCCCTGCTTTGTTTCTGCATCTTGGACAAAAACGACTGCAGCTTCCTCAGTTCAAGAAACACGTCCTGGGCCCTGCGTGTCCCCATCTCTACAAATGTATGGCAAGCTTCCAGGGAAAAGCCCCTGGAGTGGAGGCCACGATTTACAGAACTACAGGCAGACGTGGGCCTTCTGGCTGTTCCCAGCCTTATGGAAACGGCCCCTCGCCCCCACTTTCTGGAGCGCAGGTTCCTTCCAGGCAGGCTGGGTAAGTGCTGTTGCTGGGGCACCAGGGTTCAGAAGGGTGTGCTGCTGCGGGACTGCTCTCCAGGTGGCTGTGCCCACGAACACTCCTCTCCCGCCACCACGAGCACCCAGCTCCGCACGCTGTAAGCCAGATCACACTGACGGATGGAAACTAGTCTCACTGCTGTTTTCATCTGCGTGTCCCTGATCTCCGGTGAGGCTGAATGACATTTCATGTTTTGTGACCATGTATACAGCCCCTTCTGTGAACTGCCTTCTGTCCACTTTCCTATTGGGTTATTTTTTGCTTATTTATTTTAATTTTTTTCCCCCAGGGGGAAGGTAATTAGGTTTGTCTCATTTATTTATTTATATTAACGGAGGTACTGGGGATTGGGCATGCTAAGCACACAATGCCACTGAGCTATACCATTCCCACTGCTTATTTATTTTAAAGCACCTTTATGCTCATCTGTTACAAGTCTTTGGACTTCCTCTTTGGTCTTTTCATTGTATAGAAGTTAAATTGTGATCTAGCCTACTTCTCCTTTAAAATGTTCAGGCCTCTCAAAGCTCAAATTCATAAACAAAAATTTTACTTCACATTATACAGGTAACTTAAGTTTTCACTTTCACATTCAGCCACCAGCTATACTGACTGCTTTGTCAGTTATGTGAGCCAGAACCCCAAAGGACTGTCCAGAGAAACAGCCAAGTGACCTGAAGCCGTTTTGGGGGGCAGCTCGTCCTTTTCTCACCAGTTGGAAATGTCACTTTTATTGTGTCAAATTACTGCATGCATATGGGTCAGCTTCGCTGATCTGTTTTGCCAATTACTTCACCCAAACTGCACTTTCCTTTGCCCACTGCCTGTCCCTCTCTGGCAGGAAGTTCTGTACGGTGCACTGCAGAAAACAATGCCCTGCCTCCTGTTCTCATTCTTATTCTGCTAAACTTTTTACTAATGGTTCTTATTTTTTAAATTGTAAACTTTTATTTTTGACAAGACAGATCAACTGTCAATCAGTGTGATCGATACCGCTTTTTACTTAGTTTTTAAAAATTATGAGGACCTTGTCTTGGGCTGATTTAAGGATGAGGACCTCTCAGCTATCTCACTGGGTCTGTCCCACTGTTTTTCCCTTTTCACAGCTTCTGGAGCAAATCTGGTATGTTCTGTTAACTAGCACTACTGCTCCAGGAAGGCATCCCATCTCCCTGCCGTTGGTACCTCCCAGAATCTTCAGGAAGAGGTGGGCCTATCTGCATGAGAAAATCCTTTGAAAAAAGCCACAGGAAGAGAGCCAGTGCACAGGAAGTCTACGAACTAAAAGCCAAAGGAGCAGAGGTTTAAATCAATATTCCACCCACAGGGGACTTAGAAAACATCTTCCCAGGACACAGTCATCACCAGTCTAGGGCAACAACCAAACCAGCCAACATTCCTGGATCTGACTCACCTGCGGGACTCCGAGTCTCTGGACTTCCTAGGCTCTTTGACTTTATCAAAGGACACAACAGACCGCTTTTCTCTGCTGGCCGATTTGCGATCCTGGCTCTTGGAAACCTGGTCCACCAAGGAACATGGAGAAGGTAAGATAGAAAGGACAGCAGGAAGAATCAGGTGTGTCCAAGTCTAAGCATCCAGTGAGATCAAAAATGAAGGTGAACGTTTAATGAAATCATCAGGTAACAAAATGTTCTCCCATAAGAAACTTCACGTTTGCTTATCGTAATTCAAAGTCACCAACCGTCATTACCGTTTATTACTAAAATATGACCCATTGAGTACTTTCAACAGAGTCAAAATGGAAATGAGTATTTTCCCCAAAAAGTTTTCAGGAGATCAAGAAAATATTTTAAACTTTGTCTTTTGCATCCAAAACACATTTTTTAATATTGTCCTTTACCTTTGAATTAAACATGCAGTGATGCCCAACTGAGGCCACTCCTGGTATGTTTGAGAATTCCACATTTGTGCAAACTGTGTTATTATTATTATTATTTTTTGAGATCTACCCATCTTGGACCTTGAACCCACTTTCATTTTACCATTTTATAAGCAATTTTTTAAATAAAATAAGGAAAAAAATACTGTAACACAGTAAAATATTTGTACAAACACATGCAGACTGAAATGAAAACCCCAGAGAGGAAACATCAGCTTGCAACTGGTCCACAACATTCAAGAGCTTAAATGGTCTGTCATCTGACAATCTAGCATTCAGGGTGCCCTAGCTGACAATTAACTGGTAAGGGCGGTTCACTGTGCCCAGACCATGCAAACGATGCTGAACACCTGCTTTCCTTCCGGGAGTCAGGAAATTTGGTACTTGCCTGGAGCGGGTGGGTGCTCATGTGATCAGCCCCGAGTACAAAAACCTTGGGGAGCTAAGGCTCTAGTGGGCCTGCCAGGGGAGAAGCAGCACCCGCGTGCTGCTGCATTTTCATTGTGGTGGGAGCCATCATGGGAAGGCGAGAATGCAAGGGAGCCTGCAGAACTCCCTCCGGACTCTGCCTGTGTCTTTCCCTGAGTGACTTGGCTGTGTATGCTCACTGCATTACTGAGGCCAATCTTAGCCCATATGCTGGGTCCAGTGGTCCCCCGAGTTGATTTCAGAATGTGGGCAGTCTTGGGGACTTGGACTTTTATTTACCAAAGTTGTAAGGCTGTCAAAAGTTAAACATAACAACATCAACAGCTGCACATGACCCCAATGGCAGGTAGAGTGAAAGGGTAAGAACCTAAGCCTGGTACTTTGTGGATTCTGGGTTCTGTGGAGCATCTGCAAGGAGACAGTGAATGGACTGTGCATGGACTGTGCAAGGTGGACACTGGACTTAGAGGCAGGCTGGGCCACGTGTGGGTTTAGAAATGCACGGGGGGAAGAGCTGCTGAAACCTTCAGGGCAGGCAATGGTAACGGACTGCTACGCCCTGATTCTCCTGGCCAATCACTTCCGTAACTAAATTTTAAAATTAGTTAAAAAAAATTAAAAAGCAACAATTCTCAGCAGAACAAAGCATGAAGGAAAGTTTTTAAACTTCCTCAATTTTGTTTTTGCTTTTTTTAAAAGTTCAGAGCCTACATTTTGAAAAAGTTGACAATTTTTCTCAAATTAAGCTCAGGAACTCCCTAAGATACACACAGAAATATAAAGAAAATGTCAAAGGAAATAAATGCTAAATACCCTACATGGAAAAGGAACACTCACTCTCTCTTTGGATCCTGATGTTTTGACACTGATAACAGGTACACCTTTAGATTTATCCATCACCACGGTCCGCTCAGTTCCTCGACTTCCTGTGGGAAAAAAGGAACAAGGTAAGAACAGACACCTCCAAATGAGCAAAAATACTCAACTCCATGGAAAAGAAACACAGTTTGCATTGCCAACTAACCACAGCAGTCAGGACAGACCACAAGGTGAAACCTCCCACACTCTTCGGGCAGCTACCTGATTTTGTGGTTCGAGATCGCTCAGAGGGGCCAGGCTTCTGATCATCCTGATCTTTACTCTTTTCTCCACTCCCGTCTTCACCCTTTTTAGCATCATCTTTTCTGTCGGCTTTGTCTTCCCTCTTCAGGTTTGCAGACCTAGAAAATAACACCCCCGGACATGGAAGTGTGTTAGACGGGCAATTCAGGGAAGCCAACCAGCCACCGCTTGACTCCTGCAACAAGCATCGAGTGGTGAGGCGGAGGCCTCGGAGGCCTCGACAGGAGGGAGAACAGGCGCCCTGGAAGAGGGACTGGAGTAAGGAGATCGTCTCCCATGAGTGGTGGTGAAACATTCCTCCAGCAAATGTGAAAAAGTGAAGGGGGCAAGGGCCTCACAACTTTGCCCATCCGTGGAAGACATAAGGGAGATGAGATGAAAAGGAGGGCTATCTTGGCCACAATCCCACCAGGAAGAACAATACCTGTCAGCGTTGCTAGACTTCTCTTTTTTCCCCTCCCCTTCTCTTTTGTCAGAAGTTTTCTTCCCAGCAGGTTCATTTTTTGCCTGAAAAAGAAAATCAGGTGGAAGCATCACCTTATTTCCTAAGACAGTCACACCCTGAGAAGAAAATGGCCCCTTACTTTTTCCACTGAGATCATCTTCCCATGGAGCTCTGTTTTGTGCAGGTGGTTAATGCATTTTGTGGCCTCTTCTGCTGTAGACATGGTAACAAAGCCATAGCAGCGAGCTCCCGGACTCCGGGCATTTGTCACAACCTTGGCGCCCACCACCTTGAAGGAAAGCACACAAACAAAGCTTGGACACAAAGCTCCCCCCCAGACCCGACAGTGCAGTCACGCTGCTTCCCTCTGACCCACCCCATGTCCTATGCCCTCCCGGCCCGACCCCCCGGGGACGAGGGCCCATGGGGGAGATGCTGAGAGTGGGTGCCTGACAAGCGGCAGGTGAAGACTGGGGTGGATAAGGAATGTGCCTGGCTGCTCCTACTCCGTCCTGGCGGTTCCTCTAGGGGACCAGGAGGACAGTGTAGAGGACTAGGGAGGAAAGTGAAGCGGAAGGCAGAGTCCTGCCAGCATTCCTTTAACTGTCTGAAACTTATGAAGACATGATTCTGAACATGTGATCACCCATGTGGGCAGTAAAGCAGGAAGACACATATATGGGCAGGGATCGACGTAAGGACAGGTTTATGAAGTGCGCTCTGGAACAGAGAGCCCATCCTACTATTAACTATATTAAAATTCAAGGAGATGTTTCAGGCACCACAGATACACCTTCAGATGCTACTTAATTCTCCCAACAAGCGCAGCAAGCTGAAGTTAGGGATGCCCTCTTATGCCAGAAGGCACCACAGCTCACAAGTCCCATAGGAGCCACTGGCTGAAGCTTGCGTTCATCCTCATTATGCCATAAGCGAGTCTTATACCCAGGAGAAGCTTTCACAGTGGTCTGGTCCCCTATGCAAGCCACATGAAGCCTGCAATGCATCCCAGACACTGTAGGCTCCGGGCTGACAACTCCCTGCTGAGAGCACCCATCTACTCTAAGGGCCACAGCAGAATCAAGAAAAGGGTCCCATCTTGCATTACTTGTGTTACCGCGGCCCAGGGAGTCATGCGTTATTTCAAGAAACATGTCACATTTAGTTTTCCTTGTTAGTTCCTGAACATCAACAACCAAGGTCAATAATGTTGGTTGGGTTCATTGCTGAGCCCTCACTATGAACGAGAGCCTGTGCTAAACCCTCACTTGGCAAAAGCGGACTCTTGAGACAAGGAGCCACGGGTGCAGCAGTTTATCTGGGAGGTGAGCCCAGGAAGCACGGGGAGCAAGGAGGAAGGTGAGAAAAGAGGAGGGAGGAAAGCCACCACAGGCGCCCTAGGACACAGGGAACTGCAGCAGGCGTCTGTCCACCATGACCACCCTTCCCGGGCTGAGGAGGGAGGAAGACAGGCAGGTATGAGAGAGAAGAGGTAGCCCCAGCTGGAGGTGAAGGCAGGTGAGGAGACCACCATGCGGCAGGGCACCAGCAGCGCGGCCACAGCTATACACACCACTGCAAGGAAGCAGCAACTTTGAGGGCCGCCAGGTGTAGCGACGAGGCTCCCATGGGTAAGGCAACATTCCTGGCCAACAACCGTGAGTGGCAGAGCCGGTGCCTGTAGTTGCCCACACGGGTCTGGCTCCAGGCCTTTTCTGTAACCCTTAGCCACAGCTTCACTCGTGTTCTGTAGTCACCACTGTCTCATGAAAACACTGATAGCACCTCCCACCCTGCCCTTTGCTTCAGTCCCCTAAGTCCTTCCTGGGCTCAAGGCCTGAAGCTACAGAAATGGATTCAGGAAGCAATCAAATCAGAGTGGTAGCATAGGGGCCGGGTAAGAACTGCAAAGTGGATATGGGCTCTGGGAGCTCCCAGAGGCCTCTCACCTCTCCCTGTAGCGGGCAGAGCCCCCACAGGCCATGAGCAAATGCATGTTCAAAGAAGGCATGGTGTCACTCAAAGTCTTCACAGAGTGCACGTAAAGGCTACAGTACTGCATGGGCTTAGAAGCATCCAGAAGACCCCTGGTCTTACCTTCCCGTACTTGCTGAAAAGATTCTTCAAATCGGTAGCTCTGGTGGTAGAAGAAAGTCCACTAACCCAGAAGTTTCTACCACAACTGCTACGACCTATTTCAAAAGAAAGCTCTGGTCAAAACCATGACACTTACAAGATGCTGAGTCTTAAGGCTTAAAGTCATTTGAAACCAGACCTTCCCTACTTGTCCCAGAGGCCAGCAGGACCGAGACCTAGCTGGGGTGTGGGGGTCCGGCCAGCTGTCTTCACACGACTTCTGGAGCGGCATGCTAGGCTGACAAGACTGCCAACAACGCCACTTAACAACGGTGAGTCCAGGGCTGTTAGGCCCAGGGGAGAGTCTGCGAGTTACTAAAATGGCATCACCCAACCCAGGGAGGTGACGCTGGAACACAAGACAACTGCTGTCACTCTAGAACCACTTCAGGTGCTTCTGTTTCTTGCAAAATACAACAGTGTACAATCTACCCCCAGTTTTTGTTCTTTGTAGAACACTGATTAAGGGGGAATCTGGACCAGCAAAACTACTTCTCAATCAGTGATTTAATAAAGGGCTGTGGTGTTGATAAATCTGAAATACCAAACCCAAGATATCTGAAATTCAAAGCATTTTTTTTCCGTCTGCAAGTATCACTGGCTAAGGAATTTGGTAAGAGGGTCAGTCAGGAAGAATGAGCTCAAAGTGCTTCGGCAAAATCAACTGCCCGCATCAAATCAACGCGTCAACTCTGCCCTGCAATCCAGAACCTGCAGTGAGGGGCAGGAGTGGAGAACGGCTTCAAGACAAGCTCACAGGCCAGAAACGCGGTGGTGATGAACTAGAACCAAACACCCTGCTGCTGCTGAGACCAAACACGCTCCCGGGGATGGTGCCGCCACGCTGACCTACCCTTTTCCTCTTTGGAAAGCCTCTTTGTATCCGAGTCATCTTCGACAGAACTAGAGACAAAAGATAGTGTCACTCCAGAAGGAAGAAGCAGAGAGGAAACAAACTCAAAATCATAAAATACGTGCTGAGGTTGCATACCTACCCGAAATTTAGTTCTGAAAAAATGACACCCCGACAAACGTGTATTGGAAATCTGACCTAACCATAAGATTTCAGACCCACAGGAGTTAATTAATTCTGCTGGGCTAAAGATAATTAGGAAGAATTAAAGAAAACAACCATAATAGGTTGAGAAAAGAACAAAGATTATGTAATCAGTTTAAAATAAACAAAGAGAAATAAAACATTCTTTAGAAGTAAACTACAATTGCATCAGTCTGGCTGGCCAATTGCAGAACAAACAGCTTATGTGTGTCATTAAACGACCAATGAAAAGGAGATAGCGTCTGGTCTAAAACTGAGAAAAAACAAACCTCATTTTCTGATCAGCGCCCTCACTGGCTGAGGACTCTTTAGGAGCCGGAGGGACTTCATTACAAGCTTCAAAAGCAAACTTCTTCACGTCTTCTTTGCTATCCCTGGGCTCTGGGCTTGAGGCTTCCGGGGGCGCTTCCGCGGCCTCCTCGCCACAGGCTTCCGTGCGCTCTGGGGCTTTACTACTCTGCTCAACTGGCTTCTCTAGCCCTACAGGCTCACAGTCCGTCCTCGCGCCATCGCCTGTCTGCTCCACGGGCTCCCTTTTCACTACCGCTAACAGGGTGTCTGCCTTGCTCGACTGAGCTTGTGCTGTTGACTCGCTGGCCAAATCTAAATCACCCTCCTCCGGATGGGCGCTGCCAAAAAGGTCCTCTTCCTCCGCAAGCTTTCTGTCTGGCCCCACGCTACTTGTATCCTGTGCAAATGGCTGCTCCAGCTCGGAACCTTCTTCTTTTACTGGCTCAGATTTACAAGTTTCCCCCAAAATGTCGAGTATTTTCTCATTTTCTACGGATTTAACAGGAATAGAATGGCACAAGGTTTAATTACCAGGGAAATAAAGCAATCACAAATGCGGAACTGGCACGGCTGCCACACTAACACGAAGAGAACTGCTAGCTACACAGAGATTGGAAAACCCGCGGGTACACAAAGTTACACTGGTTACACTACCTGCTCTCCAACCGACTGCTAGAGTAAGCCTCTATGCTACATGGAAGAGAAAAGCATCCCAGAGATTTAACCCCCAAAACCTTCTGGCTGATTCTTGACAGTCTTCATTCTGTCGTCGGTTATATATGACTCTTCCAAATTTAGCTTCCAAAGTCCAAGTTGCTTAACTCAATGTATCACCATTCACTGAACAGCTCAATTTCCAAATTTCTTTGAATTTCTTTTAACAGAACAGTCCAACATGAAAACCAGAATCTCTTCCATCGGTGCTCTGAGATATTTGCAGTCCAGAAAGTGAATAGTATTTGTTTGGAATTCTCATGAAGAAACTCTTTCCTCTTCTGGAATCCAGTTATGTCTCAATGTTTTAAAACGTATCTCCCTACCACTGCCTGCACTGCCTGAATTAAAAACCACAAAGTTAAGATACTGCCCAATATCACAAGATCTGTTTTGTGGGGTACAGAGGGATTAGCTCTTGAGAGACGTGCAAAACTCTCTCTACGTAAGTTTAAGTGCCACAGACATTTAACAAGGCATGAGATAGTTTCATCTCACCAGTACATTCTGCATAATGAGAAGTTAGCCACTTTCACAGATCTGGTGATATGGCTGGGTTTCCAATCTCTATGATCCTGGTATGTTCTGGATCGTAAACCTTTAGAACAATGTATACTACAGTAAGGTAACTTTTTAAAATTAAAGAATTCAAATTAGAAAAGGTGGAAAACTAGAATGGTTCCAAACCCCCGCTGGTAAGTCTTTCATTTAACAGTACCTGGCTCCAGGGATGGCTCTTCAATTTCCTGCAACGAAAAACATAAATAAGATTGTGCCAGATGGATGAAACTCAGAATTTATTTATACCCAAAACTAATAACGAAGAAGGGACTTTTAAAAACACAGACTAGGGGGGTGGAAATAGCTCAGGGGTAGAGCACATACTTAGCATGCACAAGGTCCTGGGTTCAATCCCCAGTCCCTCTATTAAAAACACAGACCAAGAACCTCACAAATGAAACAGATGGAGGACCTGCTTGTTCAGGGGAAGAGCCCACACGGCTGTCATTCCACCTCATTCACCGCAGCCCAATCCCACATCCCAGGCTGCTCTCAAGGGGCCTGGTGTGCGTGTTTGCTATTGTTTGCTTTGCTTTTTTTTTCCTAGGGCCTGGCAACATTACCACTTTTAATGCTTGTCTGTCCTCTAAACTGAACTCTTAAATGCAAGGAGAGTAATGTTTTCATCTTTCTACTTTTAGTGTCTGTTAGAATGCCTGACACATATCAGATAATCATTTTCCCACTTAATTAATTAATGTTGCATCAGTTTCTGAAAATTCAAAAGACCAAGGGAAAGAAAGCACAGGCAGCTTGACCCCTGTTCTTATTTTGCAGGGTGGAACCACCCCTGCCCACCTGGTCAACTGGGCCCTCTCCCAGATTACACATGCCTCCTCCCTTATCTCTTCCAACCAGCAACCCACCAGGCTAGCTCTCATTCCTAAATATCCCTCAAACCTTCCCCAGGAAGCTCTGTCAATTTACAGCATTGCTATTCCTCACCTATAGTAGTGTTCGGTTTCACTATCCCATTCCATTCCCACATCCCTCCCCAAAAGACCCACCTGCATCTCATCCCTGCCGCTGGCCAAGTCCTACACCTCCCTCAGCATTTAACTCAGGGGCCAGCTCCTCATAGAAAGGCTTCTCCTAATGGCTTCACAGGCTGCCCCACTAAAGGAAGGGACTTTCTCTTAATATGTGGTCCCTGGCCCCTATGTTCCCTCTGTACAAGGTGCATTATTCTGGAATTCCAGCCAACATGGATAAGCACTGACTAGGTTCCAGGCACAAATTTAAGCACCTTACAAATACATATATTAAGCAATCATCACACAGCCCTAGCAAATTGCTATTAGTATTCCCCTTCTCACAGATTAGGAAAACAAGCACAGAGTGGTTGATAAGCTTGCTGAAGGACACACAGCAGAGCCAAGAGTTGAGCAAAGGCTGTGGGAGTCTGCATAAGTCTAGGCATCTTCTCAACACTCCGTTTATGTAGGAAGGATGGGTCCTGTGAGGATGAAGACAGTCCTTTCTTCTCACTCATCTCAGCGATGTATCCACACCTGACACATCACAGGTGCTCAGCATATACCCGTTAAATGGATGTGAATGGTTTGCATCTTCCACTGGGAACTGACCAGCCATTCTGGGAAGCCCTTGGAAAATGTGCACTTTCCTCAGTTTCATTTATTTGTAATTTTTTTTTCATTTCATGCTAGGAATTAAAGATTCTACTCTGAAGAAAATGATCACTTTAGGTGGAACACTTCGCTCCTTAACTTTCCCTAGAGAGAAATGCATATGTTCCTACTTGTCTGGCCAGGGGTGGTTGCTGGTTGGTTGGTTATATATAGTGTCCATTTTAACCTAAGAGTCTTTGACCTAGAAAGACACTCAAGTAAATGACAAGACCCACTCCTCCTTTCCTTTATGAGTCAGGAACGGGCTGTGTCACTTTGCAGCTAGAGAGAGACATCAGCCCTAAAGGTGAACCAGGTTTTACCAAATTTTCTTGAGATTAGCACCCTCCTTGAGGGTGGGGTTCTGGCTCTCCAATAACAAACCTTGCCCCTGCCTGGCAGAAGCAAATGAAGTTCTTGTCTGAAAGGTGATTTCTAATTAAGCAGCATAGATGGCATTATTAAACAAACAAACAAAAACATAAGGACTGGCATAAGCTGACTCTATTCCATTTCCTCACAAAAGTTTCTATTGAAAATTAGCTACTCAGGTTTATTCCAACAGTTCACATCTACATAGGCTGGGAGAAAGAGGGAGAGGAAGCCCAGCATTACAGTCACGCAGACCATACCTGAGGTTAGTCCACATCTCATTCGTTCTCATCCAAGACTTAATTTTTTTTTAAAACAGATGGTAGTCAAACAGCCAAGACAATATAGTCACCAAAAGAAATCTGTGCACTTTCTGAGAAAAATTTCCCAAAGGCAGAACCAGAACCCCTGAGACTCCACCTTCCCCAACTGTGATGTCTGTGTGCCAGCCACCCCCACCCCTGAATCCTCATCTGGGCCCCTTTCATCTCTCCGCTTGCCACCTCATGTCTCACCTAACAGTCATTCTGCAGAGGATGCTATCCAGAGCAGATCCGACAAGCCACACCTTTCTCCCAGCCATCAAATTAACAAGAACTCCCCAAATACGCCCTCCTCTCAGCTGCAAGGAAGCCACAGTGCTTGGAAGGGAAGCCAAGACAGTGAGTCCCTTTCACATTGTATTTGGGGAAGTAAAAAGCAAAACTCCCTCTAAAGATGCTGATAAAGGAAACAAACCTTGCCACCACTTTTAGCTGGGAACTGCCACACAACGCCTGAAATGGCTTCCAGAAACTGTAGTCTAGCCTCTGATTCAAAAATTATTGAGACGTATGACAATTTACCTGTAATATAGTGAAGTCAGATGATGAAGTATCTAAATTGTTTATAGTTTCTTTGTCCTCCACCTGTAAAATCAATGAAGAACAGAATTTATTACATCAATGTCACAAAACAGTACATCTATAAAATGAAAAATTATAGCCATGAAAAGTCATTTATGATGAAATTCTAAATACAGCGTGGGAATCAAAACAGTATTATAGCGTGATTCTATCTTAACTGAAAGAAATGTTGTACGTAAACATATACCTGCAGACAGACCAGGAAACCCACTAAAATGCTATCAGTGTGGATTCCAAGATGCAAGCCAAACAAAGAGAAACAAAAGTCTAATTTAAGCAAAGAGATTACAATTGGGTAGCACACAGACTCCCCAAGGGGACTGGAACACCAGGTGTGGGGGCTGCTCCATCAGGAACATTCACAATCCCGTTGCAGAATGGATTCTCAGATTTCCGTGGCCACCACAGCTTCCCCAAGCCTGGATGCTACTGACTCTGTGCGGCTACTGCCCAGAGTGGAATGGCGTCTCTGAGAACCCTGCCTCCTTGTATCGTCAACTTCCAAAATGAGTGTGGGGACAGGAGCACAGGACTGGCAAAGCCCAGGTGACCCATCATTGATTGCCCCACCTGCAGGGGAAGAATAACTGGTATGTTGAGCTTCTATTCTAAGAGGTGGGCTCTGCCCAGTAAGGTGAGGGATTTCTCACAGAAAGGGGGATCATAAAATCATTGTTCTGTGATCCAACATGACAGACTGCTATAAAGCCCTGAATGATGATTTTTTTGGGGGGAGATATTCTTAAAATATTTTATAACGAGAATATATTGCTACTACTTTTACTTGACTGGGACACCACCTGGCACCATGCCTTCCCTGATGCAACCATCTTGAGACAGTCTACGCATGTTCACAAGAGCATGGGCACATGCTCGTGTCAAAAATCATCTCCCTTCCATCTACATAATTAGTAGCACATTATTCTGTACCCTGCCTTATTTTTGCTTCTGCCTTGGAGGTTATTTTAGTCCATGTAGACATGCTTAGTTCACTGAGATGGCTATATAGGAATAGTAAATATATTACTGAAAGTCGTAAGAAATATACCAACAGTAGCAAGAACCCTATGGTGCTTGCTGTATGCTAGGCACTGCTCTAAGCTGTGGCCAGCAAACTTTTTCTGTTAAAGGCCAGATAGTGCATATTTTAAGTTTTGTAGGCCAACTGGTCTGTCATGACTACTTTACTCTGCTGCTGTATCCAGAAATCAGCCACAGATAATTGTCACAAATAGGCATGTCTGTGATCCAACAAATCAGAAAGCCAGTTTGACTTTCTGCTCTAAACTAGCAATAAACATTCATCCATTTAGTCCTCCCCAAACCTACCATTTTTACAAATGAGGCTCAGAGAGGTTAAGTAACTTGCCCAAGGCCACACAGCAAGTTAAGTGACAGATCTCTAGTCAATGCCATTCACTCCTAAATTACTGCTAACTCAGTTATTTAACCATTACTAAAATCAGTTATTTAATCATTACTTGGGAGACACTCTGCAAAAGACTGGAGGAGTACTATGAAAATGAGGTGCTTCCCTGGGACCAACCCCTAAGAATTCCTACAAAGATGCCTCACGGCTTCTATTTTTTCATTGCCTTTTCTGTCCACCTGACAAAAAAATCATCCTTGCAGAAATAATATAATCTAGTAAACCCCCCTCCCCACCAATAATCTAGTAAATTAATGGCACCAAGACAATGTGGTGTATAAGTTAAGTGTAAGGACTCTGGAATTAGCCTGGTATTAATTCTTATTCTTGTATGAACTGTATGTTGCCTAAAGGTATGTCTTCACTACATTACTCTCCAATCTCCACAGCTGTAAAGTGGGCATAAGAACATCTACATATCACAGTTGTTAAAAGGATTAAAGAAAAGAATGCCTATGCCTGGCAGACACAATTCAATAAATACCCACCTAATGGTATCATACACTGGATTTGTTTCTAACATGAAAAAAAGCTAAGGCTTTAAAAACAGTATCAAAGCTTAATGTTAAAGATTGACTAGGAGGGTACCAATCAGTTGACAGGTAAAGACAAACTTTCAATCCCTATTTTGGTATGTTCAAGGCATCCCAGCTGTTACACCCCAGACCAATCTCCTATAATAGGAAGGTCTAGAGTAATGTCCTCAAAGTGTTTAATGCCATGTTATACAACTGGATAGTATATACTCATGTACCTCATGAGACACCACTTTTCACTGAAGCAAAGTATGTTTTCAGTCAGAATCACCTGATATTTATATGTGACTGGATTAGCCACCATTCTAACTGAACTGGCATCAAAGGGAGAACTTAATTCCAAATATAAAACTTATCAACTACTAAGATATTAGAGGAATTATTGCTTTCAGGGTACATTCTATATACACTGCCAAGTTACCTACAGCATGTTCTTGCAGCGGCTCAGGAAGCTCCTTCATTTCTCCCTCGACTAGCTCTCTACTGTCAGACAGGGACTCCGGGAGATTATCAGCATCGTCGTCTTCTACACAGTCTGCAACGCTTCCATTATCGATTTCTGCTTCATCCAACACACTGATATCCATCATGTCGATGTCCTGCAAGTTCTCCAAACTGGTCTCAACGTCCTCCTGTTACACATCAAAATACAACCATCAGATGACTGTCATGGATCCATGTACCCAGCTGACTCACTGACAAGGCTGCACATACCTGTCCATCCCCAGAATTTTCCTCTAGCCCATTATCTTCCACACCCTCTTCTTCTGGTTTGCGCCCTGGAAGAATAATTTATAGCATGAGATCAATGATATGCATTTTCCAGAAGTGACAACTTTCACTTTCTTAGGCCCTAAGCACTACAGAAATAAGAAACCTAAACACCTACAGCACTTCCCAATTTAGGAACACCGGAACCCAGGAACGGTGGGGCCATTCTGGACAAGACAGGCCCTCCTACTACCTTCAGGTAGAAGCAGTTCTGTCCTTATCAACCGGCTGTGGAAGTATGAGGGGCTGGAAATGGATTCTTTTTTTTTTCCCAATGGAGGTACTGGAGATTGACCCCAGGACCTGGTGTGTGCTAAGCACGCGCTCTGCTGCTGAGCTATACCCAGCCCCCGGGAAATGGTGGAGAGAAGACGAGACTTTTTTCAGGCCTGCCCTTCTTAAGGGCATTTGGTTGTGGGAAGAAGAGTATCTCACACAAATGTGCTGCTTTTTAGTTAAGGAACGTGGAACATGTTCCCCTCAGAGATAATGACATAAAAGGAAAACAAAAAAGAAAAAAAAAGCCTTTCATAATTTTACCATCTAGAGTTAGCTCTTGAGCCACCACACGTGGCATACAGATACCCTCCCACATTTTGCTTTGCATACGTACATGTACTTTGCTTTTAAAAATGACACTGTACTGCTATTTTATAACCTTTTCATTTAACATTTTGTGAACATCGTTCTATATTTTTTTGAGCATTAAACGGAGATATTATCATTGATCTAATTAGTACCTACGGATGGAAATTTAAGAATGAACATCCGGTAATTATTTTTTGCACATAGGTAATTGTCATCTTAGGACATATTTCTATAAATGGCACAATCAGGAAAAAGAGTATGTACATTTTAAAGTCTTTTATTAAAAAGAAAGACACCCCACATTATTATTAAGATAACCCAGGGGAAGGTTGTTCCAATCCATAGTTACATCAATGGTGAATAAAAGTGCCAATTTTTCGGAATCTTTCTTAAAACCAGCTATTTCTTTACCTTTGCCAATGGGCTAGGCAAAAAAAGGAGTACTTGTTTTTACCTGAAGTTATCAGATCACTGCTTTGATTCCATTTTTTTTGGTGGACCACTTGCCCATTTGTAAAAATGTCTCATTTGTATCCTTCCCCGATTTAAAAACCTCTGTTCCATTTCTTATCTTACGTTTGTATGTCATATACACAACAGATATTTTCTCCCAGCTCTTCATCAATCTTTTAGTTTTGTTTCTGGGTTTTGGGTTAAGTTTTGTTATCATGCAGCCAAAGCCATTAATCAGATTATGTGGGTAGATGGTTTCTACCTTCATGTTTAGAAGCCCATCTCCACATCAAGACTACATAAATAATCACCTATATTTAGTTCTTTTCCATTTTTCATTCTAACATTTGACTCTTTCGGTTTCCTGCTGAGTAAGACTATTTTCCAAATGGTTGTCCCACCTGGAAATTGATTACCCAACACCATTTACTAATCTTTCCCCCTCGCTGATTTGAAATGTTGGTCTTGTTACTGTATTTTTTCATCTCCTTGGGACTATTGAAAGTTTCTATTCCCTTCCACTGATCTTTTATGCTTTTTCCAGTTTTAATTACACAGCACTATTTATTTTTTTGACATAAAATACTGGGATTAACTAGAAGGAAAGGGAACTGGAAAGAACGGCTTAACTTCACGTTCTTCTTGAAGAGGTTAGTGATTTAAGAGCAAAAAAAACAATGAATAACATTAAGAAGCTGGATACATTTGTAGACTCAAGTTTCACTTTATAGACAAGTTTGACTCTGTTTTGAAAAATGAGATCATTTCCTCTAACTCCCCACATCCAGCCTGATCGCTTAATTTTTCTTGCTAACAGGTTATTTTATAACATTCACAATCTGTTCTGGAACCAAGAGTTCACAGTAGGCAGGTATGCTGGCATTTTTATCTGAATAGTAGTATTTATGTGGGCATCTGCCTTTATTTTTTATATAAATCAAATGAGTAAAAAATAGAAAACTATAAATGATAATAGAAACAATAGAGCTGAAGTAAAATTAGAAATCATTAGGTATGGCAAAAATGAAAAAATTACAGCAAAATGAAACTGTTGATCTCAAGAGCAGGCTTGCCAGAATCAACCTGATTGACTATTTTCAGTGTGAAGGATAAAAATCACTTGTGAATTATATGAAATACACTGTGGAGATGTCTCAAAATCAGAATGTAGTGCAGTTAAGTTTACGTGTCTTGGACCTACTGTCAGAGACGTGCTTCCTATGGCTCCTCTGTATCAGGAGGATGTGGAAAGGGATGCTAACCAGCCACCTTCCTCAGCTGCACAACCTTAGGAAGACTCACTTCCTGCAAGGCCTTTTCCCTCAAAACAAAGATCAATTTAAGGCTACCGAATGCTTTTCAATTAATATAAGAGAAACAGACATTAATTTGCCTATATTTAATGATTACTCTAGTAAGTGTATACAGAATGTGTAACATGGCGGGGTTGGCAGGGAGATAAAAAGCTAAAGCTTAATCATTTATATCATAACACAGGCTTTTTAAAAAACCTCTCTCAGGGATAAGAATTTCCTTATAACGTGTGTTACCTGATTTTTCTATACTCTAATTTCACTCACATTTTTAGGAATATCTTTATTTAGGAACATAGGGGATCGTGACACTAATACTAGAATGCAATACATCACGTGCAAATAGCCTTGGTGGCTGGCTGGGAATTCTTTTACCATTTTATAATATTCCTATGGCAAAACATGCCTTGAGCTTCAAAAAAAAAAATCTGGAACTCAATTCAGTGGTCTGCCAATATGCCACAAAGATACACTAACAGCATTTCCACAGATTTATTGTATTTGATAAAGCTGGTACCATTCTAGAGCATGCACACTGATTTTTGTCCAATTCCATCCTAGTTACTAGGAAAAATCAAACTAGACTACCATACACTTGCCACTCTTTATGCTGTCTTTCTCTCTTTCACAAGAAAGATAGCAGGTTTTCATCAGGCAGATTCAGGGTTCTCCACTTTTAATCCAACTCTTAAGCAGTAAGCACAGGTACACTGCAGCCCAAATTCCTACCAGGGGAGAACTCTCCAGGTAAGAAATGACCTGACCAGAAATGCCAAGAGAATATGCAGTTCTAAGAATGTTTAGTCTTCCATATAGAAAACATACCCCTCACTGGGATGCTTATCAACAATCACTATCTGGGGAAAGATACCCTATTTCCCAAAGACAAAAAACAATGTATTTAATTCAAAATTAATGTGAATGAGAAATATCACTGGCAAAAACTAAAGTGACCGTCTTTGGTACTAAGGGAAAAGGTGCCCCTCAAGTCCTTTCCGCACAGCATAAAACGCCATCATTGTTCGCAACCTCCAAACTACAGGCCTTGCTCAGTTCTTGCCTCCATAACCTGCTCCCAGCACCCTTGCCTGGGACTCTGTTTCTTCTTCCTGTTAAGCTTCTGTCTCAGTGATTATGTCCAAACTCACCTGGCAGACCACCTCTCTGTGGACTTCCGGGATTCCTCTCCTCACCCTGCCCCTGTACCCCTTGTAGCCTGCCACATGTGGGTGGGTTAATATTGTTTAAAAATCTGATTCCATAAACACATTCACACAGTTATACAAATACACTCATTAAAAGATTCACACCATTTCACTGTAAATTTTACTTTACTAATAAAAGATTCACCTTCATAAATCATGAAAAAAGCTACTCTCTCTTCTCCCCATTGCACTTCTGAGAAGTAACCACTGTTATCAGCTTGGTGGTCCCTCAAAACATTTTTTTGGGCATTTACATACGAATATCCTACAAAGGAGAATTAACTATGTAATGGGATCATATCGTATATACATTCTGTAATTTGCTTTTGTTACTCAATAAAGGCCTTGGAATATTCTCTTGCACTATGTATTGCTCCACTTCTACCTTTTATTCCGTACTATAGAGTTCCTTTCCTTAGTTCAGTTACCCACCACGCAAAGAAGCTTTATTAATTTACCATCTCCAATAGCTACCTATTTCCTCACAATCTTGCCAATCTGGAGCATTGAGAACTGTGTAAGTTTTTACTATTGTAATAGGCAAAAATGATACCTTATTACTTTTATTTACTTTCCTTCAATTTATAGCAAGGAAATCTTTTTTTTGTATATGGCCATGCTTGTTTTTCCTTTTATTTGTGAATTGCCTATTCATGGTCTGCTCTTTGTCAACTGGCTCATGTCTATTTTCCTTATTAATTTGTGAGACTATTTAATGCTTTCTAGATATTTACATGCTGTAATATTTTCTCCCAGCTGTTGTATCTTATTTATGGTGTCTTTTATTAAGAGAGGTTTAAAACTTTTATGTAGCCAAATTTATTTTTCTTTATAATTTCTTTTTTTTTAAGTCTCATTTCAGTCCTTCCTTACCACTACATTACAAAAGCACTATTCTAGCTGGAATTTCTGTTTTGCATGGAAGAAGGTAATAGAGCTTTTCCCCACCATCAGATAGTAATTGTTCCAACATCACTTACTGAAAAAATCTTTAGTGCTTCCTTTAGAATGAACAAATCCTACAACTCTCCAAGTTTCCAATATCCTACCATTAAAATGAGGGCAAGCGTGCATCACTTTTTTTTTTCATTTTAGTTCTTCTTGTGTATTTTCTTTTTGATTAACTTTAGATCAGACAAATTTCAAAGTTTCTTTTTAGGTTAATTTGAGGGGAACTGACAACTTTCTGATATCAAGTCATCGCATCTAGGAACTTTCTCAAAATTAGTCATGTCACAGGTCTTGAATATTTCCTTTCAGCTTTACTTATTATATAAGAATACTGTGTCTTTAATGTTCTCTCTCAAGACCTTAAGTCTTTGACTTGCAGATGATATATCACTGCCATCTCAAAAATACAAGAGACTCAAGTGATGAACATTTTTAGCTAGCTAGAGAGTTTCACAGGTGCACTGTTCATATTAGCTACGATTTTATTTATTTACATATTTATTTGCATTTCTTAAGCTGTCATTGGCTTACTTCAGATTGCTTTACCAGTAGTTAATTTCTTGAAACACACTGAGCCCAAAAGACCTTACAGACCCAGCACTGGCTGAGGAGTTGATATCCCAGTAGCAAAGAGTACAGTACCACTCTCTGCAGAAACAAGGAGGGCACCTGGAAGAAAGAAATGGCTGATTCCCAGTGTGAGGAAGGGAAAGAACAAGACACTGGAATACTCTCTTGTGCCAGAAACTAAATGTTCAAAAAATGACATGAACATGATAATGTCATGAATACAAAGAAAGTCTCAGGAACTGTTGAGTATTAAAGGAAACCAAAAAGATATGACAACTGAATGCCATGCATGACCCTGGATTTTTTCTTACTTTGAGTTATGAAGACCATTATTGGAACAAACAACTAAATCTAAATAAAGCCTAAGCTTAGATAATAGTATTATATTAATACTAACTGCTTGATTTTGGTTAACTCTGGTTATGTAATGTTCTTGCTTTTAGGAAATACTGTAGTACGTAGAGGCAAAAGGGTACATGCCTGCAACTTATCCTCAGTTCAAGGAAAAAAAAAGTATATATGGGGTGATGGAGGGAGGGAGGGAGGGGGAGAAAGGAAAAGGACAACAAAACAAATGTTATAAACATTTGAGGAATCTGGATGAAGGATATATGAGAATTTCTTACGTTATTCTTGCATCTTTTCTAAGTATGAAATCATGTCAAAAGAAACAAAACAACCCAGCAACACAGGATCAGGCAATAGCTTAAAAAGCAAACATGCTGACTTTGCTTTTCTAGCTAAATTACATTGCTGATAATTATTTCAAAAGATTTTGCTGGGGGCGGAG
The DNA here is from genome assembly GCF_048773025.1 of Camelus bactrianus. Taxonomy (NCBI): domain Eukaryota; kingdom Metazoa; phylum Chordata; class Mammalia; order Artiodactyla; family Camelidae; genus Camelus; species Camelus bactrianus. Next base: position 28,179,273 of record NC_133560.1, read on the forward strand.
GATATGGCTCAAGTGGTAGAGTTCATGTTTGACATATAGAGCAACTTGGGTTTAATCCCCAGCAGTTCCTCTAAAATAAGTAAATAGGTGAACCTAATTACCTCCCTCCAATTAAAAAAGTTAAAAAAAAAAAAAAGACTCTGCTTAACAAAGTATTGGTGTAAAACTACTCTGGAGGAACGCTGAGATTACCTGAGGTATGCTTCTAGGATTCCGATTAAAATAATTAGATTTCAAACCATTTGAACTTGTTCAAACAGGCAAAAAAAAAAACCAAACCAAAACAAAAAAACCCACCAAAACAAAAAAAATCCCACCCTATTTTCAGTTAAAATCATAATAAAATCTAGTAAGGTAGTTGTAAATAATTCCATACAACTTACATTGCCCTATCAAGTCTCAAAATGTTCTGTAAAAACTCCAGAACAGAATTATACCATGCATAAGAAACCAGACACAAAAAGAGTTTGTCTTGAACTGGTTCTATTTCACATGAAGTTCTAGAATATTTCACATGAAGTTCTAGAATAGGCAAAACTAATCTACGGTCAAAGTAAATACAATTTTTGCTGGGGGGGGGGGGGCGAGGGAACTGATACGGAGTGTGACTGGGCACGGGAACGAGGAACCTGACAAAAATGCTCCATATTTTGATACCTACTTACCACATCTCATATGCAAAAATTCCAAGTGAATTCAAAACAAAACCATAAATACTACTCTATAATGCAGAATGATTTTTAAAGATAACTTCAAAGCAAAGGAGGGCCTTTAAAAATACAACATAAAATCTAGCAGCCGTATAGAACAAGTTGACTGTGCTGCCTGTGTTAGTATTAAATATTAAAGCTTTAATGACCAAAACATTATAAACAAGTTAAGTCAAATGACAGACTGGGAAAAAAACAATTGTGACATTTTATACAGAGAAAGTCCTCAAAGCCAATAAGATCAACAACCCAGCAGAAAAATGGGCAAAGGGCATGAAAAGGCAATTCAGAAAATACAGATGGCCAAACATTAGAAACTATGCAATATGTGAAGAAATGTCAATGGAAACTTTACCTGTGGGAAAATTCAGATGAATCCTATGAAATACTTCTATGAGGCAACATTTTAAAAGATAAATAATATTCAGTGTTAAGTGAGAGTTTAAAGGAACAGGCACCCTCCCCTGCCCCTAATGTTGGCAGATATTAACCAGTATAGCCTGCTGGAGAGCAACTTGTTAGTAACTTTACTTTTTAAAAATTTTTTTTGGTGGGGGGAGGTAATTAGGTTTATTTATTTATTTTTCAGAGGAGGTACTGGGGACTGAACCAGGACCTCCTGCATACTAAGCATGTGCTCTACCACTTGAGCTATACCCTCCCTGTGAGTAGCTGTTTTTAAAATAAAATGCACATATCCTTTGACCCAGAATTCTACCAAGTTAACTAAAATATATTCCTTTAGTGAAGATATTCCTGGATCATGGGAACACTGAAAACTGGAAAATGTCAAGTGAAAACTGGAATGAACCTCAACCGTCCAGTAATAAGGAGACTGATGAGCTCAACTGTGGTACAATCATATGAAGGATTACCACTCAGCTGTTAAAGAATGAGGTCTTTTTATTTTCAGCACTATGGAAAAATGTCCTTAAAAATGCTAAGAGAAAAAAGCAAATTAGCAAATATTTTGTATAGTAGAGAAAAATATACACAGGTGTGCCCACATTTTTCTGTATTTATTTTTAGGTGACTGCACACACACAGAAAAGTCTGGAAAATATGCCCACACTTTTAATAATGTGTTACCTCTTCAATGGTAAGGAATTTCAACATTTTACTTAATGCATAGTTTATATTTCTAAAAACCTTAGTACAAGTATTTCTTTTCCTATTAAAAGGGGGAAAAAAGCAGAAAAAGAGATCCACGAACTGTTCCCCCTGCACCCCTGCCATGATTGTCTCTGTTGATTTTTTAGTAATCTTTGCTTTGGCAAGAATATTTACTTGGGCAAAGCCAAAAATGCATGATGTACTGTGTGTGGACCACAGAAGTGACTTCATTCCAAAGGGACATCACTGACTGCTGCTCTCTCAGAGCTTGTACCCCAATGCAGCTGACATCGGTGCTTGCCTCTAGATACTTCACACCCAATTCTCCACCACTGGCCAGGCAACATGAATATTTCATTTGGTCTGGGGCAGAACAACAAAGCCTCCAGTTGCCAAGAGAACTTTCAGAATAGTCCAAATGCCTAGTTTTAGTTGATTCTTTCTTAAAACAGTAGTTGAAATGTGTCACTGAATTAAATTAGTAATTCAACGAGTAAATACTAAGCCAGCAGAAAGACAAGGAAGACACAGCCCATGTCCTCAACAATCTGATTATGACATAAGGCAGGATGACATAAATGTTAAAACTCGTATCAGGAACTAGGCCACGGCAGTGCTGGGGACCTCAGGAGAGAAGGGCTGCTACTGGTGGGATCAAGAGATTGTCTCCTGATGAACAAGGACTTGAACGCAGACAGATGAGAAAGAGGAGTGGGTGGAGCACATAGGCTAAGGCTCAGAGGGCCAAGAAAGTAAACTACAAGTGTGGGACCTGATTAAAGGTGAATGAAACAGAGGAAGGTGGTGGGGGAGGAAGTGGGAAGGGAAGGTTTAGGGCAGATGGTGAGGATCATTAACATCATGTAGAATTTGGCTCTTAACCAGTAGGCAGTTTTTAAAAGTTATGTCTGTAAAAGTGACAACTCTGTTTTGGCAGGTGATATTTAAAAGGGAAGTTATTTTCCACACATCAGACCAACAGGAGACTCAAGTAGTCCTAAACACTCTCTACTTAAGGAAAGTTAAGGGTCTGGATAAGGAAAAGCTGCTAAGAAAACTACAGAAGAAAATGAGCAGAGGTACAAATACCCCATCCATCTTCTGAATTCCCAAGTACCATGGAAAAAGAATACAGTGGAATGATCTTGAAAGAAAATGCAAACCTCCATCCAAGGCCCTTTTGATTCACAGGGCAGTTCACAGCCATTTAACAGATGAAGTTAGTTTTGAAAGCAGCTCTTCACATTAGCAATGCTTATAAAATACCTTTGCTGGATCTTTTTGATGTCTTCTTGTTTCCTTCAGAGGTAATTTCAATTTCATCGGGATTACCTCCTTCATCTTCAATTGCCTAAAGGGAAGGTAAAAAGAAAGTTCACCCAACAAAGCAGCATACAGACTTGACTTTCACAGAAGCTGTAAGTTGCTGATCTGGAAAGGGCCTCTCTCCACCTGTTCATCTGTTTGCTAGTTCTTTCTCTACACTGAAGCAAGGGCTCTGGAGTCAGACTGACTCTACCAGATCTTAGCTGCGTGGTCTTAGGCGGGCTTACTTAATTGCTGAGTTTGTTTTTCACTCTGGGACATGGTACTAATAAAAGTTCTTACCCTGGAAGGCTGTTGTGAAAATTCTTATTGATGTAAAGCAAGCACTCACCAAACATTAGGCTTATTTTTTAGTATTATCACCACAATCTGACTCATTTTATTTCTGGGCCCAAAGGAACTCAAAAAAGGAAAGGCACTCTCTCCAATTACCTATAACTTCACCCAACAATGTGCTGTTTGACCCGCTCTGACCCCCTCTCCATGCCACACCTGTACTCAGCACTGCCTGGACTGAATACTAGCACTTGCTGGCTGAGTTCCTGCTGTGTGTAATGTGGGAGGGGACGTGACATGTATTACCTTATCCCATCACACGTATCTATGACTCCAACGGTCTTACTCTCAACCACTAAGTGACCTGCTTCATAGGATACAGAATTATAAGGTCTCTTGGCAAGTTCCACCCAAAGAGTCTGTCACTTGAAAAGCCCCCACCCATGCTCAGCACTGTGCCAGGTACCAAGGAGACACTGTGGGGGCGGCAGGAGTACCCAACATGTCAATGCTGACATCCTTACATATTGGGCTTCATGTTTAGATTTTATTGATAACCCTTTCTCTCTACTGGACTGTCCGGTGAACGTAAGTTCTGTTTAAATCCATTTCAAATACTGTTTTATTTGTAGGCAGTTTCAGAAGTTTCAGATTCTCAGGAGTTTCCAGCTTAGTGAAGTCTAAATTTAGAATAGGACCTGATGGCTCCACACCTAACCTGTATCAGGACCAAGAAAACCTCTCCCTTCTCTATAAAGCCAGAACAATGAAGAACTGGAGTTCTGCCCTGGGATCAAGGAAAGCATGAACAGAAAGCCCCTCACTCTCTTCCTGAGGACAGAAGATTCTGAAATACCACTAGGAGAATACAAGAACTACCCCAGACAAGAGGGTACCAGTTCGCCCCTCAGCGAGTCTCCTCTGGTGTAGTGTTTACAGGGTCGTCCCTGGGGGGATCTGTGGACTATGAGTCATCCTTATACGCCTCGGCAAATTAACCTTGTATGTTCCCTCCACCTTTTCCTCTCTTGCCCTTCCTAGAAAAAAATTAAAATCTGATTGACAGCCATAGAAGAGAAAAGATCGGTATTTCCAGACTTGCTTGACAGGGTAGGATCCTGATGGGGGTATATGCTGATGGCATTTATGTTTTGTCAGCACATCCCTAAGAAACTGAAAAGAAGGAAAAAGGGATGGATTTGTCCTCTCAGAGATGACAGTGATGGAAGATGTCTGAAGCCACATACCAGTCTCAGCCCCCAGCCTGATAAGAAGGTTCAATGCTATCACATCAGCATTGCAGGCTTGCAGATTGTCTGGGGAGAAAACATAAAGCCCTCCAATTTGGCTTTGTTGATAGGAGGCCCTGGTGGCTAAGAACACGGACCACATCTCCCCTGGTACCAACCCTCACCCTGCTTGCATCTCCAGGTAAACATCTTGGTCAATGAATTGCCTGTCCAGTCTGGCTAAAGGAAGTTAGTATCCATAGTGAAAGAAACACAGGCTCGAGTAAAAGCCTAACTGACTCAGGTCAAATAATTCAGCACTCTCAAGCCTGAGCTTCTTCCTCCGGATAACAGGAAATAATCCTTACTTCCTCTAAATTGCAATTAATAAATAAAACCCCATTCTCAGTTGTTTGGGAGACATGAGGGCGGAATGAGTCACAAACCGCACTGTCTGCAGGGGTTGGGGGGGGCGGTGCGGGGATAGGTGGCAAGGCTGAGAGATTACGCAGGAGAAACCCCAAGACAAGAGGAGCTAGACAGCAAAAAGGCAAAGAAAGAAGCCACAGGGATACGGCAGGCACAGGTGAAGAAAAAGGACACATTTACTTAACTCTGTGCTTTGCACACGCATCCCCCAGAACCCTTCAAGGTAGGGGCTAGAACTCTCCTTGCAAATCACAAATGATGGCAGCGAGAGAAAAGGGAATTGCGACAGCGATCGTATCTCGAGTGTTTACACGCGCCAGGTAACACGCCAAGACCGTTTGTTGCCATCTTACTTAATCCTAACACGAAAGAGCTATTACTTTCTTCTGATACGAGAAGAAACAGGCTCAGAGACGATTAAGTGTCTTCTATGCTCAAGATCGGGCCATTGAGACCGGCAGAGCCCACCCTCTGCCTGCCTTTAGGTTCTCCTCAAGTCTAACTGTATTCTACATTTCTGGTCGCTCTCACAAACAGTACTTTCCCTCCCATGCTATTTCCGCGAGCCCGTGCCGGCAAATCCATAAGCCGTTTTTCCCTCCTTTAAATGTTTTCTCGACATGTTTACCTTGTAAATTAACCCCCTATTCAAGGCTTCTAGGCCCTAACAGATCAAGGAGCATCTACCTCCCTGGAGGAGATCCCCGCCGCCAGCACTGGCTCAGGAAATCAGCCGGCCTGGGTTCAAATCCCGATCTTCCCTCCCCGGCCGAGTGACCTTGGCCAAGTCTCCCAACGCCGCGTAGTAAGTGAGGATTTCAAGGTTTGGTGTCCACTTTGAGAGGCTGGGGTGAAACAAGCCGAATAAAGCCCTCGGCGCAGTGGCCGATGTCTCCCGTCACCCGAAACTTCCCCTGTTCGCGTCAAGATTTTATTTCTCTTTCTCTCTCCCCGAAGCGGCGCTGGGCTTTGAACCTGGGCCGCGCTGGGCTCCGAGCTCCCGCCGGGGCCTGGGAGGAGCCGGGAGAAACCCCGAGCGCCAGGCCCCTCGCAGGCCGCAAACGGGGCCGGGGGCGGACCCTGAGGCCAGGAGACCCCCGCTGCGGCCGGGGGGAGGGTCCCTCGACCCACCTCCTGCCCACCCCCAGGGCCCTGGCTCCACCTTTTTGAGACGCTCCATCAAAACGCTCTTGTTGCCGCTCGAGTCCAGATTCCGTTTCCTCAGCTCCGCCCGCAGATCGATCACCCGCAGGTCGCTGAGGCGCCGCGTCCCGGTCTCCGACGAGGCGGAGCTCAGAGCCGCTGCGCCCGCCGCACCCGAATCGCCTAGGCCTGACAGAGTCTCCGCCATTCCAGGGACCCTGGCTCCGCCGCCCACTTCACACAGAACCAGCCGGATTTACCTCGGCTCCTAGCACAAAATGGCGCCGCCTGCGAGGGAACCGCTCCAGCCGCCCCAGCGCACCTCTCTTCTGCGCAGGCGCACCCGGCGCGGGTTCGACGCTCCCTGTCGCGTCTGCCCATGCGTGGTGAGAGGCCTGGAGGCTGTGCGCAGACGCGTTGAGTCTCACTGGCCTCCCGCCGCGAACGGCCGGGGCACATGCGTGCTGCAGTTACGGCGCCTGCGCTTTGTGGTGGGGCACGTGCGGTTGGTCGACACGCGAGCGAGCTTGCTGCTAAGACCCCTGGTAAGTGCGGCACGCATGCGCGGCCGGAAAACGGGGCGGGAGAAAGCGAGTGCGTTTTCCTCTCTGGCGGCGCCATTTTGTGCTTAGAGCCGCTACAGCCGCCGGCGGTGTGGGGAGTAGGTGGCTGAGACGGGAATCCCGGGATGGCGGAGACTCTGGCAGGGTCCGGCGACTCGGGTTCTGGCACGGCCGCTGTCGTCTCGGGCGCCTCGGAGGTCGGGACGCGGCGGCTCAGCGACTTGCGGGTCATCGATCTGCGGGCGGAGCTAAAGAAGCGGAACCTGGACACGGGCGGCAACAAGAGCGTCCTGATGGAGCGGCTCAAGAAGGTGAGGCGGCCCAGAGCCTCGAGGTGGTGCAGGAGGCCGGGGCACGCCCCTGCGTGGGCCTGTCACAGCGACTCCTGGGTCCGGGGCGTCCCGGCCCGCTCCTCTTGTGGCCGACCCCAGCCCGAGCTGTCACGGACCGGGGGGCCCAGCTGTGTGACCTTGGCCCGTCACCGCCTCTGTCTTGCCTCCTACCCTCCCTCCAGTCAGTCGCCTCAGGTGCGCCAAAAGCCCATCTTAGCCCCTGGGTGGCCCCGGACTCTTCCTGGGGCTCGGGTTGCAGGTTCGGCTGTGTGACCTTGGATAAGTGCCTTTCCTTCCCTGCGCCTCAGTTTCCTCTCCCTGAGGAGCGGTTGACTGAAGCTTTTTCGAGGTTTCACAGGAAAGAAGGCTGTGCTTGTTCTTGTCCCGGGACCTTTGCACTTGCCGTGCCCCTCGCCTGGCTGTTCTCCCAGGTCGTCTTCTGGCTGGCGCCTTGTTGTCATTTAGGTCCGTCTGGGATGTCTCCTCCCCGACCACCCTTCCTAAGTGTTGCTCCACCCCCTTGATTTTCTGTATCGCCCCATCCTGTGTTTATGCGCTACCTCGTAGTATTTAATACATAGTTGGGGAGGGAAGGAGAGGGCTGGATTGTCGTCTTCCCAATCAGAACAAGCTCCTTGAGGGTGGGGACTTTGTGAGTTCAGCGCTGAGTCCCAGTCCTGCGGAAGGCACCGGATACCTGTTGAGGAACCACCAGCCTCCTCCCTACCCAAGCTGTTTGGTGTTCTTCCTCCGTAGAGGTCAAAGGTGTCCCGTTGAACAGCAGTCAGCACTTTGCGCATGCCAGACCAGTGCAGCCTCTCTGTTTGTTACCTTGTTAACTTCAAGTAGAGGCAGTTTGGAGGTTAGGGGCCATCTTGGAGTTCTCTGACCCTGGATTCTGGAGCCCTACTCTCACACCTCTTTGTCTTTTGGGTGAGGGCTGCAGAGAGAAGCGGATTGTGCGGGATTCATCCTGTGCCTTTTGGGCTTGCAGCCCAGATCGCAGAACCAGAGTTGCTCTTTGCACGGAAGGGTTTGCCTTTGTTTTGCTGGGAAGTTGTTACTGAGGACAGTGTGTGCCCTGCAGCTCTTAATAATATAAAATGTATCTCTTCCTAATAGGCGGTTAAGGAAGAAGGGCAGGATCCTGATGAAATTGGCATTGCGTTGGAAGCCACAAGCAAGAAGACTGCAAAGAGATGTGTTAAAGGTATCCGCTTGTACTTACTGCGGCTTGGGGGCTCTGCCTTTAGAGAGCTTAGCTAGAGAACTGGTATTTTAGCATTCTCCCTGTCCTCCAAGTCAGGAGACCTCCTTTGATCCTCACTGTCCTCCATGTAACAGGCTTGCTTTTTCACCACCTAACGTGTAGCTTTGTCAGGGTCCTAGGGAGAAATAAAGAGATTTGTGGGTGCCAAGTAAAATTAAAATACATACTAAAAACATCTTAGCTCTTGTCATTGGAATTAAAAAAGAACTAGAGTAAGGCACACCTTAAAGCTGCCCCAGCTGGTCTGAGCAACCAAATGTGTCTGCTTGGCTTCCTTCCTGGTTCAAAAAATAGGTCTTAAACCAAGGAAAACGGCACCAACCTGAGACCAGCTTCTCTAGGGTCCAGAATAGATTGTTGGAGTATTTGCACTCAGCCTGTGTTTTACCACTGTGATTTTTTTTTTATTCAGATATAATTCACCTACTCTAAAATTCACCTGTTCAAAGTATATAATGTGCTTTTCAATGTATTCACAAAGCTATGCAACCATCACCACTTTATAATTCTAGAACATTTTCATCACCCCAAGAAGAACCACCCATGCCCATCAGCAATTTCCATGTCCCCCTCCCCCACCCTTAGCAATATCTAATTGAGGTTCTGTCTCTAAGGATTTGCTAATTTTGGACATTTCATATAAATAGAATCATATAATACCGCCTTTTGTGTGTGGATTCTTTCACTGAGCATCATGTTTTCAAGATTCATCTGTAGTATAACTTACCAGTGCTTCATTCCTTTCAATGGCTGATAGAAGTTGTTTTGGAAAGCATTTAATTCCATAAAACTTTGAAACTTCATTAGCTATCATCCCCATTGTCCGATTTTACTGTGATAAGGACAATATAATTTGAAGCTCCTGTATGATGGGCTTGTTTTTCTTGCAAAGTGCGGCACAAAAATTCTCACAGCTGTACATGTCCCATTCATCTAAAGAACTGCCAACTTCAGGCGATAGAATACAACTGCTTAGAAAGTAAAAAGAAATGATTTTCTAGCAAGACAACTTTTCCAGAACTCATCTAACTAAATTTTGTGCACGTGTTTTGAAAGGTTAAATTTTCGAGTTAGGTTACATAAGGGATTTAAGTTTAAATTTTAAAACATTGGTGTGTGTTTGCTGCTCATGAAAATGTCCTTATTTCAGCTGTAAACACTGACTATCCAAACAAATACAGATTGCGAGAGATGGGTCTATAGCAGGAGACATACAGATTCCTCTTTATGCTTTGCTGTTAAGTTATCCAGCAAAAAATCCGATCGGAAAGTCTGATTTTGAATAGCTGGAGCAATTTAAAATTTAAAGTTTAAAACTTTATGTAGATGCTCATTTAGAGTTGTGAGGTTCAAAGCTTATTAATCAAAATATTCTTGGCTCCTAACAGATCTTTGAATCATTAGAAAAACTAAACCTTAGCTGAATGCTTCAAATACTTGTCTGAGTGTCTGGGTTAAAGCATAGGTCAAATCAAAGCTATTTGGAGTTAGCATTTTGTCAGAAAAGCCTTGATACTAGTTGGTTCCATTGGTATGGAGGGAGCGTTTGTACCAGTACAGCTCTAACTGGGATCTGGGACTAGAAGGGCACGGGTCCCTTCCCCTTCTTTTTTCAGAGAAGTCACCAAAGCCCAGGGAAGAAACAGGTGGCCAGGGTCCTGGGGCAGAGGACAGCTCCTGCAGGTTGCAGATCCATTGTGTTCTTTGGAGGTGTCTGGGCACATGGTTAGTTAATAGAAGTACTCCTCATGGTGTCCTGATGAAATTAAGTCCTCGAGACCAGCAGTAATCAACCAGTAGATTCCCAGCGTCTGCCACAAAGTTGGGGTAATTCTGGGAGTTCATGAGTAACTGCTACCTTTCAAAAGTAGAGGGTAGCTAAACTTTCTGAGAGAAAATTTTGTTGTAAATCAGAACAAGAGTTCTCTCCCCAGCTCATCTAAACAGGCAAAATTGTTGGAAACTGTTGGTATGTTTTGAAAGATTAAAATTGAATTAGGTTGTGTTAGGAATTAAATTTGATTTTCTGGTGTTTATGTCCCCTGCAGCCCCCCCCCCCCAGCTTTTAGTCAGCCAAGACAGGCCCTTGGGATTGGGGTGCAACCTGTCTGCCATTCCCACTCCCACTCCCACTCAGGATGTTTTTTGGTGAAGGCTTTTTGCTTCATCTCTCCTATTAACATCATTTTTAAACAGTGCATTTCAAAGGACATGCTGGGTTTAGATATGATTGGAGATGGTACAGATGTAGTTTTTGAGTCCCAGCTTTGGAGTGGAACCAAATTCTCATATCAAGTGCTGATGATAAACCTGCTAGTATTGTGGGGAGTATTAAATAATGTGAAGAGCACAGTGTCCAACACGTGCTCTTGTGAGAAATTGTTGATGATAGTAGGGAATGAGATGCTTAAGGTGTAGATTTTGCAGTTGGCATCTTTAATCAAAGATTGAAGTTTCTTAACATTTAATTTTCTCATTTAAAAAATTTTTACATTTTTTATATATTTTACATTTTCCAAAGTATCTAAAAGTATGTATGTGAAAATGAGAGTGTCTCTTATAGCTCAGTTCTTTAGCCACGGCTGATGGATTGCCTTGGTCACATCCATCTGTATGTTATACAAGTGCACCCTCACACTTGCACGTATAAATAGATCTATGTGGGTAATGTTGTGGACGTTTTCCCATATCACTAAATATTCTTTAAAAGCATTATTTTTTTAAGTTGAGAAAGGTGTGTTATTTTACAGGGTTTTGCAGACTTGACACTGTTGACAGTTTGGACTGAGTGCTTTGTGGTAGGACACGGTCTTGTGAGTCATGGTGTGTTGGGCAGCATCGCTGGTCACTGTCTACTAGATGCGAACATCACTGCCAGCTGTGACATCAAAAACGTCTCCAGACGTCACCAAATTACACCCCACTGACTCCCCATACCCATATCCTGCATGTGAACAAAATGCAGCACAGTTTGTTTCCCTTTTTTATGTTTTAGCTGTGTACACTATATCGATAGAATAAATAATCTTTGCTTTTAATTTCTTGTCATTTTGGTGCACATCCTAACGGAAATTCCAGAATAAAATTTATGTGCATTTTTAAGGCTTTTGAAACATAGGGAACCCAAAGATTTTACTTCCATTCTGAGTCAAGAAGTTTCCACCCTCCTTCTCTACCATCCTTTTTGGGAATACCTAGCATTAAATCTCAATAGTTGCTTTGCAGTCACAAAACCCAGGATGAACACTGACTTTATGGTAGCCTTTACCTTTTTGCCTCACAAAAAGTTCTTGGGCTAAAGAGTGACGAAAGGCAGAGGGCCTGTTTGCAATGGGTGCAGCACAGGGGACGCAGTAGATCTGTCATCCAGCACGCTGGCTTTGGTTGTGGTTCTTTGGGTACTGTTTGAACATATGTTTTTTAGTTTTTTTAGTTTAGTTTAGAAGTGCCTGTTTTTACTTTTTGCTCATTTTTCTTCTGGGATGTTAGTTAGTTTGGAGTACTTTTGAAATCTTTTGATGGTCTGGATATTTTGTCCAAAATCAAAATACTTTCATAGTATTACAGAAATTCAGATTTTCACGTTCCAATTGAGACCAAACTATGTGTTGTAGAAGAACAGGCACATTTAGTTTCCTTATATGTTCTCACCAAGATTGAACTGTGTCACCTTGCATCAGCTAATTATGAGGCCAAAACCTGAGTGTTGTCTGATTGAATAATTATTCTGTAATTAGGACAAAAGATGGAGGAGGAAGGCACAGAAGACAATGGCTTGGAAGAAGATTCCAGAGACGGACAGGTATGTGACATCACAGCGGGGGTGGTGGCAGGAGCTCCACGTCGTCGTCCACCTGGTCATTAACACCTTTCATTCGCCTTCACAGGAGGACATTGAAGCAAGTTTGGAGAGCTTGCAGAACATCGACATGATGGATGTGAGTGTGTTAGAAGAGGCTGAAGTCGAGAACAGCAGTGCTCCAGACTTTGGGGAAGATGGCGCTGACAGCATTCTTGAGTCCCTCTGCGAGAGCAAAGAATACGTGGCTGCACAGCTGAGAGAGCTCCCCGCCCCGTTCACAGAACATGCTGTAGGTAACTCAGACGTGGGGCAGCGTCTGCAGCCCCGGGGTGCCTCATGCTGTGTGCCTTCTCAGCCAGAACACACTGGTGATGGGTTAAATAATAGGCAGCTAAGTCACAGTCACCGTAAATAACACCTAATCCAGTGTCTAAACCTTGGGGTAAATTATATCCATTTACACTCCACATAGGTCATATGTTAACTGCTGGATTACTTCTCTGTAGTAATGGAGAATATTTTTATAATTGAGTGGGAAATGCTTTCTAAGCACAAGTTATAAAATGAAAGATTGACACAGTTGATGGAAGTGTTTTCTTTAAAAAAAACTGTAGAAGATGAGAAAATAAAAATAGTTTATGATCTCACCGTCCAGAGAATCCTGTTGATATTTAAAAAAAAAAGTTTTCCATACATAAATCAGTTCAGACAGGCATATTAAAAGATGCAAAATACATTGAAGAAAAGTGTTTGTACCCCCAGAGGAACTCCAATTAAAGGGGTCCACTCTTTGCTTCATGTAAGGGTTGGGTTAGCTCTGTTACAGTGGTGCTTTCCCGCCTTTCACTTACAGTCTTTCGGCATAGAGCTCTCTGTGGTAGTCCTCCCAGGACTAGTTCCTGGTGTGATCTCACCACCTTGGCATCTTAGTTTGATTTTATTTACTCAAGGCATCATACCTTTAAACTGGGAGAAAAGTGCCCTTGTAGGACTGAACTTTAAATTTTAAAGGTCAAAAGTCACGATTTCCAGATAATCATTGCAACTCAGCCTACGCTAGCATCAAGCTTTGATTTGTCATCTCTCAGCGTGATCCTGTTGTGTGTTAGTTATTTCTACAGCATGGACTTGGCTTCTGAGTCTTAGTTAATGGAAACATCCAGGTCATAAGTTTCAAACCTAGAAAAGGAAAAAAGAAAAATATTTGAGAAGGGATATTTTTGTATCTCACTTTAAAAAGGTAAAAAGCCTTCAAATTTAATAATTTTTAAGACAGCAGTTTTCCTTCTGTATAGTAGATAATAAAAAGAGGAAACAAGTTAAGTGTTTGTTTTAAATAATACTGTAGAAGAAAGTCCCCAGTGATTGTTAATTTAAGTGTTGTGTTACTACCAAGTGAACTGGGAGCAACGTGAAGTGCATTTTCCTTTCAAGTTCAGCTTTGAAAGTTCTGAGGCTGGGCAGTATATGCTGACCACCAGTGGGTGGAAACTGCCTGGGAAATGAATTTGCCCCTTTGTTCATCTGGCTAGCACTGACAGCGCCAGCCCTCTGTGAGCTACTGTCAGAGGTGCTGGTGTCACCCAGTCCTAGAGTGGACAGGGAGGCAGGAGTTAAACTGAATACGCCTTACCCCCAGTTTTGTCTTCTGAGGTTTCAGTTACCAGCAGGCAGTTGGAGTCCAAAAATACTAAACAGTTAGTTTTAAAGTGTGCAGTAGTGTGATGACACCTTGCACCGTCCTGCCTGGGATGCAGGGTGTCCCTTGGTCCAGTTTATCTACGCATGCACATTGCTGCTTTGTAGCGTAGGGAAAACACAGTGCATATAGGGTCTGGTGCTGTCCAAGGCTTTAGTCATCCACTGGGGGTTTTGGAACAAACATACTCCCTGTGGCTAAGGGGGACTGCTGTCATCCACCAGTGGACTTGGAGATAGCAGTTGATGCTGTGAAGGAAATAGACATGTAGGTGGCCTGGAAAGTGGTGAAGCGTAGGCCTTGGCATTCATAATTCTGTCTCCGCAAAGTAATCTTCCAGTTTTTTTCAGGTGGATGGGGAAGGCTTCGAGAACACTTTGGATACTTCGTCATTGGACTTCAAAGTACCTCCGGTAAGTTACCAACTGGTTCTGCATGGCTGGAAACTTGACGTGAGTGGTTAATTTTCCATAGTGGAAAAGAGCGTGTGTGTGCGCGCACGCACGTAAGTGTGTAAGACAATGCATTGAGCATCGGTCCTGAGCTAGGTGCTGGGGATAAGAGGCTGAGCCAGACGAGTCAGCATCAGGGTTTGCAGCCCAGTGGGCAGGGTGTTAATGACCAACAACAACATACCTAGAAGGGAAGTTCCACAAGGGAGAAGTTAGAAGTTCAGGTGATTGGGCTACAAAAGCACTAAAAGTCTTCCCAGAGAAAGTTCTGTTCAAATTAACGTCTGACAGGTCAGTTAGCTTGGTCAGGTGAAGGGGAAAAGAAGACTTGGGGAGAGTGGCTCACTGTAGGGTTGGAGAATCGGGGGTGGGGCTGAGGAGAAGGTGGGGCTGACCCTGGAGGTCCGAAAGCTGATGGTCCTCAGTACTGTGCAGAGTTGGGGTCAGGGAGAGGTGTTAAGCAGAGTGGAGAAATGGTTTTGTTGACAGGTTCCAGTTATAAATGACAGTTCTGTATTGGGAAAAATACATTTTTCTCTAGTTTGGTGTGATGTGTGACCTCTACCTTGACTGTGGGAGTCTTTGCCAGTTACAGGGGCCATTAGGTCAACTACCCTTGGACCTAACTTGGCCCAGCTCCAAGGGGGGAAATGGATGGGCTGAGTATTCCTGCTGCCTAACTGCTTTTGCTGGGGAGAAACTGACAAAATGAGCTTGTCTTTGTTGAATTATGGAATGAAATGCACTGTTTTGAGTGGAGAAACACTTGTTTGGAACAAGCATTTATTCATATTTAATTGAAAGTTGTGTCTGCTAGCGGACTCTGTCCAGTTATTAAAATGCTTTGTGCATTTACTTTTTCTTTTCTTTGTTTTAAATAGGATATTGAAGAACCTCTGTTGGAGCCAGGTACTGATAAGAGAAACACGACAGTTATGGTTTGAAAGTTTTCCTGCTATTTTTTCCAGGCTGTCTATATATTTTAAGCTGTGTATGGTCTTGTAAATTATTTTAATGGTGGACAATCCAGATCGTACAAGGATCAGAGATTGGAAACCCATTCGTATCACCAGATCTGTGGAAGTACCGTTCTGGTTTGTGGAGGTCAAATATATTTGGTGAGATGTAGTGATTATTTTCATCTCTAACCACATAGAGTGGCATTTAAGTAATTTCCCCCCTGTGATTCTTCCATGTGTTTCTACACATGAAACAGATCTTGTGATATTTGCCGCAGTTGTTTTGATTAATGCAGTTAAGGCAGGACAAAGCGGTGGTCAGGGCATTTGTAACCTGAGAAGTGACTGGATTCCAGAAGAGGAATCGGAGTTTCTTCATGAAAATTTCCAACATGTTGTCCCCCTTCTGGACTGCGTTTATCTCCTGCCGGCGGAAGAGATTCTGGTTTTCATGTTGGACTGTTCTGTTAAAAGAAATTCAAAGAAATTTGGAAATTGAGCTGTTCAGTGAATGGTGATTGCATTCGATTCAGCACCTTGGACATTGGGAAAATGAGTCGAAGACCCAGACTTGAACAAAAACATAAAGAAGACTGTCGAGAAGCAGCCACACGGTTGTAGGTGTTTGAATCTGTGGGGGCCTTTTCTCTTCCATGTAGCGTAGAGGCTTACTCTAGCAGTCGGTTGGAGAGCAGGTAGTGTAACCAGTGTAACTTTGTGTACCCGCGGGTTTTCCAATCTCTGTGTAGCTAGCAGTTCTCTTCGTGTTAGTGTGGCAGCCGTGCCAGTTCCGCATTTGTGATTGCTTTATTTCCCTGGTAATTAAACCTTGTGCCATTCTATTCCTGTTAAATCCGTAGAAAATGAGAAAATACTCGACATTTTGGGGGAAACTTGTAAATCTGAGCCAGTAAAAGAAGAAGGTTCCGAGCTGGAGCAGCCATTTGCACAGGATACAAGTAGCGTGGGGCCAGACAGAAAGCTTGCGGAGGAAGAGGACCTTTTTGGCAGCGCCCATCCGGAGGAGGGTGATTTAGATTTGGCCAGCGAGTCAACAGCACAAGCTCAGTCGAGCAAGGCAGACACCCTGTTAGCGGTAGTGAAAAGGGAGCCCGTGGAGCAGACAGGCGATGGCGCGAGGACGGACTGTGAGCCTGTAGGGCTAGAGAAGCCAGTTGAGCAGAGTAGTAAAGCCCCAGAGCGCACGGAAGCCTGTGGCGAGGAGGCCGCGGAAGCGCCCCCGGAAGCCTCAAGCCCAGAGCCCAGGGATAGCAAAGAAGACGTGAAGAAGTTTGCTTTTGAAGCTTGTAATGAAGTCCCTCCGGCTCCTAAAGAGTCCTCAGCCAGTGAGGGCGCTGATCAGAAAATGAGGTTTGTTTTTTCTCAGTTTTAGACCAGACGCTATCTCCTTTTCATTGGTCGTTTAATGACACACATAAGCTGTTTGTTCTGCAATTGGCCAGCCAGACTGATGCAATTGTAGTTTACTTCTAAAGAATGTTTTATTTCTCTTTGTGTATCTTTAATGGGTGATTTCAATTCCTTTTGTTTTTCTCAACCTACTATGGTTGTGCTTTTAAATTGTTAAGTGTTCCCTTCAGCTAAATCGAATTGACTTTTAAGAATCTGACGTTGTATTTGGGGGGTCAGATTTTCAGTATAAGTTTGCAAAGGTGCCTGTTAAAATTTTATTTCAGACTAATTTTCTGGTAGGTATTCAGTTTTAGCACATACCATACTTTTGATTTAGTTCTCTTTCGTTTTCTTCGTGTATGAGTAACATTAACTTTTGTCTCTAGCTCTTTTAAGGAAGAAAAAGATATAAAGCCAATCATTAAAGATGAAAAAGGTATGATTTAACTTAGGTGGCAGGGACCCACCTAAGGATCTCTTGTTTTGGGAGGGAGGGGCCTGCGGGTGTCCACATTTTGGATCCAGTAGTTGGTTTTATTATGGATTACTGGAGTTAATTATCTATTGGTATCTCAGGAGACTAGTTTTAAATGTTAGTGAGCTTCTGTACTTTATATCTTTATTGTGACTGTGTGATTGTCATTTATGGAGTAATGAAAGTCCTGTTACAGGACAGGAATATTTCTACTCATTGAAAAATACAGTTTTAGAAACTGCTATTTTGGTTGAAAACTGATCATTGAAAGACATTTCAATTTCTAACTGACATGGATGTGATTATTCCTCAAGTGAGAAAACTCAGTTTCTGTGGTCCAGCTTTTTCGTCTTTTATTCGTGTGTTGGCAGTAATTAAGTTCTTGAATCAAAAGAGTCAAGATTGGAATTAGTTAGGGTTTAAGAAAGAGCTACAGTCTTGCTTACTGTTATGCCCTGAGACAAAGCATAACCGGCTGCCTCCTGCCTCAGGTCGTGTCAGCAGCAGTTCCGGTAGGAATCTGTGGGTCAGTGGGCTGTCTTCCACAACTCGAGCAACAGATCTGAAGAACCTTTTCAGCAAATATGGAAAGGTATGCCCCCCCTTACATCCTGCCACCTCGCCTTGATTTGGCATTAAAAAATAAACTTAAGAGTTTAGAAACTTAATTCTTGCTTTGTTAGTTTTACTGGTTCTTGTTTCTGGTTGGGGAAAACAAGCAGAAGAACAACAGAAAGGTCCAAGGGTTGAGCCCACCCAGTTTGGGTGGTAAGCCTGGTTTCCGGCCGGGAGTGGATGACACGTGGAGCTCATCGAGCGCTGGACTGCTGCTCAGAAGAGGTGTAGGAAAGCTATGGTGTGGATGCCCCGCTGTTCTTTCTAGCTTCTCTTGGAGAAACTATCTTCAGGCAAATTCAAAACAAACCTGACAATCTGTACTTTTTCCTTGATAGTAAATGAAGAGTTGACTCCTATATGTCTTCTAGCATCATAAGTATACAGTTTGAGAATTGGCACAGGACAGTGGCTTAAAAATAAATCAGCTAATATGCTGGTGGCAGAGGCAGGAGGAAAGTAATACAATTTGAAAGCCTTCCAAGGAGTATTTAAGAATGATTCTTGTCTTGAAATTAGGTAGTGAAACAGTCTCACCATAAGTTATAGTGACCTGGTCTTCTGGGTGCCTGTGGGCTGGCCCTCTGGGAGAGAAGTAGGCGTGGAACCACTCAGCATCAGGAAGTTCCAGGCATCCCAGACAGAGGTTTGGCAGCTGTGTCATCCTGGCTACCCAGGCCGTTCCTCTGCTCAGGTCTGTGTCACCTGATCAGGTGTTGGTGAACACGTTAAGGACTTGGGCAGACAGGACCCCATAGAAGCGTTCCACAGTGCTTAGAACACTACAAAGCCAAAACCTATTAGTTTGCTTATTTAGAATCAGGGACTGAGTCTCAAGCTGAAGCAAATGGATACAAGGGCACTGTCACCATAGACCTTACATCTGGGGGAAGGTCATTTAAGAAATATATACATACCACATGTTGCAATAAGTGTATTAAAGGAAATTACAGTGTGCCATCAGTGTATGGTTGGAAGACCTAATCTATAATTGGGAGGTGGGTTCAGCAGACATTGCTGAGGAAGTGACATTTAGGTCAAAGGCTGAATTATGAGAGTTTGCATCAGAGCTCAGATCTGGACCAAAACATCCAGACTTAGAAAGGCCCCGTGGTGAGACAAACGTCTGGAATTAGATGAACTGACAGGCTTCTGTGAGGAGCTGGAGGGCAGGGGGTGGGATGAAGGGCCATGTAAGCTTTCTGTGGTAGCTGCTCTCACTTGGGTTTGTCTATCATAGGAAGTGATGCATTTGCAAGGAGAATGAGTCTGATGGGAAGGTCAAATGGCCCCTTTGGGGCTTAGCCCCCTGGCCTGGAGAGGGAGGAATGTGAAGGTTCCTCTCTGATGTGAACTGACATCTGTGTCCCTGTCAGCAGAGGCTCTGTCACCCTTGGCCCTGTATGGGGTGTTTTGGACAGATCAGGGCTTTCCTCCGCAGGCAGAGCAGGGCTCCTCCATCCCTGCAGGCAGAAACACGTACGTCAGGCCCTGCTGGGACCTTGGAGAGCATGGATCCCACTCCGTATCTCACAGTTAGGGAACACTGAGGTGCAGAGAGAGGAGATGGTCTGTTCACATTGACCCACCAAGTCGGGGGGTCAGAGCCAGGGCTCCTGTGTGTCAGGCTCTTTGCCTGTCCTGTGGGAACATTGACACGTAACACGCACTGGTATCGTGAGGTTTAAGTCTGGTCTTGCTTTGTGTTTTGTATCTGTCCTATTTCTTCTTGGATTCCTTACACCTGTTAATCTGCTTGATTTTGCATGGTGTGTTTCTTATGATTATTTGTAGTTTATTAGCTATATCTGGTGTATATAACTAGTTTATATTCTAGTTCCTTGAGGCGTACAGTTGGATTATTTATTGGAGATTTTTCTTGTTTCTTGACTTAGGCATTTATTGCTGTGAACTTCCCCCTTAGAACTGCTTTTGCTGCATCTCATAAGTTTTGGTATGTTGTATTTCCAGTTTTGTTTTGTTTCAAGGTATTCAGTATATTTAATGTCCACTTTTTTTTTAGTTTTTATTTTTTAATCAATTTGGGGGGGCTGTTAATTAGATTGGTTGATTGATTGATTGATTGATTGGTGGAGGTGCTGGGGATTGAACCCAGGACCTCGTGCATGCTAAGCACAGGCTCTACCCCTGAGCTAGACCCTCCTCCCCGCTCCCTGTGACGTTATACCAGTTCCCGGATGGTAAAGGAGCCTGACAGCAGCACCCTGCCGGCCTTTGTGATGTTACCATTCTACGTGTTACTTCTGTTTAACCAAGCACACAGTGTATTATTAGCTGTGTATGTGTGTGTTTTGTTTTTTTAAAGAGAAAAAACATCGGTTTTTAATTACCCACGTGTGTTTACCATTTAGGGCTGCTCTTTTTTCCTTTTTGTATATCCAGGTTCCCTGTGGGTATCATTCTCCTCCCTCCTTAAACATATATGGTGGTGCAGGGTTAGCGATGATGATTTCCTGCGGCTTTTGCTGTGTCTGAGAGAGTTGTTCCTTGCCTTTGTTCAGCTGCGTATAGAAGTCAGGGCTGGCCAGTTTCCTCCTAGGTTGCACAGCCGCTCCGCTCCTCATGGCTTGTGTCGTCTCCAGCGGGCTGGCCGTCCTCTCATCTTTGCTCCTTGATGGACATGCGTCGTCTTCGGCTGCTGTCAGGATGTTCTCTTGACCGCTGGTTTGGAGCAGATGCTGCTGCTGTGCTTTGGTTTCGTTTGCTTTTTCCTGTGCTCGTTGCCAGTGAGGACTCTGCAGGTTGTTGCACAGGTTGCTGTTGCTCTGGTTCATTTGGTTTTTTCCATCTCTTTTATCAGTTTCATTTTGAATGGTTCCTCTTACTTTGTCTTCAAGTTCCCTCATTTTTTCTTCTGCCGTGTCTGTGTGAGTCCCATCTAGTGTGTTCTGTCTTAGAAGTTTGAAGTATCTTCCATGTGCTTACCTGATATGCTCTGCCTTCTTGAACATACAGGCTGTGGCTCTCCTTGCCCACTGGTTCTGCCACTGTGTCCTTTCTGGTGACTGTTTTTCTTTGTTAAAGCCATACTTTCCTGGGAGGAGGGTATAGCTCAGTGGTAGAGCATGTGCCTAGCATACTGGTTCAATCCTAGTACTTCCATTAAAAATAAAAGAGCCCTATTTTCCTGCTTCTTGGCTAGCCTAGTGGTTTTTGATGGGATGCCAGGTGATACGGCTTTTACCTTGTGGGGTGCCAGTTCGTCCTCTGTCCCTATAAACGTCTTTGAGCTTCTGCTGGGGTGCAGTTCAGTCACTTGCTCCTTGTGAGGCTTATTGCTGGGCTTCGTCAGTTGGGCCAGGGCAGCCGTCAGCTCAGGGCCGGCTTTGTCCGCTCCCGAGACGATGCCCTTCTGAGGATTGTGCTTGGTGCCCCCTGGCTGGTGGACCCCTCCCACAGTGAGCCCTTTGTGGCCCTGAGTGAGCCCTGGGAATTGACTTCCCTCTGCCCCTTCCCCGTGGGACTCCCTAGCCTGGGTGGTTGCCTCACACAAGTGGGCTGGTCGGGACCACCCGTCTGGATCGCCTTTGTGCAGCCCTCTCCTCTCTGGTGCTCTGATTGCTCGCTGCCTTCATCTCCCCAGACTCTGAGCTCAGTCTGCTCAGCTTAGGGGTGCTGCCCCTCACTTCTTCCTCCCTGCCCCTGGTTGGAGTTTCTAGGCAGTGCGCTGGAGCAGTCACAGGAGACAGGCCTTGTGTGTTCCCCCCTGGCAGGGCTCATCATCCTGTGTGGCCTCTTGCCCAGTGTCTGCAGACCCTTGTTGCCCACATTTCCTCTTGGTTTTTATTTGAGGTAGTAGGACAGTAAATTCTCGGTGCTCCTTTCTGGCTTGACGCAGAAGCCCTCTCTGCACCGGTGTCAGAGCTGTTCTCCACCTGGGCCTGCATGGATTGGCGTGCATTTCTGAGTAGATACCCCTGAAGCTATCAGTGGGTGTGGTGGAATTGGAAAGGTCAAGTGGAAAGGACTTTTGGTTAATTAACAAGTTGTGTTAGTGAAGTTTAACTGTCTTTAGTTTTTCTTGTTTGTATTTTGTCACTGTGAGGGCTGATCATGTATCAAAAGCAATTGTATTTTGATAGGCCAGGGTTAATTAGAACCACTTTAATAACTAATTATGAGCAACAATAATTTTCAGAGAAGTAAAAGCAAGTGGAAATGATTCCGATGATCAGTTAACCTCTAACAGTTTTTGACATGTAATGTGATTTGTATGAAAAAGTAAGAGTCCTCTTTCTCACGAAGGTTGTCGGGGCCAAAGTGGTGACTAACGCCCGCAGTCCCGGGGCTCGGTGCTATGGGTTTGTCACCATGTCAACCTCCGATGAGGCCACAAAGTGTATCAGCCATCTCCACAGAACTGAGCTTCACGGAAGAATGATCTCTGTAGAGAAGGTGAGGCCCTTCTTACCTGTGGTAACTCATGTTGCTCGCAAGCTGGAAGACCTGGTCCCTGAGCTATTTCTGTCTGTGTTCTTTTTAGGCCAAAAATGAACCTGCTGGGAAAAAGCTGTCTGACAGAAAAGAGTGTGAAGTGAAGAAGGAAAAATTGTCGAATGTTGACAGACATCATTCTGTGGAAATCAAAGTTGAAAAGTAAAGTGATTTTTTAAAAAACCTTTCTCTTGAGAAGATGACTGGGAAGAGGGCAGGTGGCCCCCACAGGGTCACTCATGAAACAAGCATGTGTCCTTTCCATAGACAGCCTCACCAGCTCCTCATTTAAATCTCAGGTGGTTTTTGCATTTTGCTGCCACTTAATAATTATTTATGTCTAAGCAATTTAGTGGTCTGTTAAAAAAAATAACAGAATGAAAAACTAACACAGTTGACCCTTAAACAGCACTGGTTTGAACTGCACAGATCCACTCACATGGGGGATGTTTAGTAGTAACTACAAAGTTCTACAGGGCCCGCAGTTGGCTGGACCTGCGACTGTGGAACTGTGGGTGGGAAGGGCCGGTTGTAAAATTACACGTGCGTCTTCTACTGTGTGGAGGGTCAGTGCCCTAATCCCCACGTTGTTGGAGGGTCAGTTGTAGTTTTACTTGATTCTTAACGTCCTGAGTCCTTACATGGTCTCTCAAACTTTGGAGTCATTTCCTTATCCAGATTGATTTCACGCAGTTCTTGGTTTTTATCACAGCAACTGCAAAAACTCAGCTTTGCAAAGATACAGTGGCGTCCAAAGGCATGTAGCCTGATCTGATATTGAAATGAGTGACCTCAAGCTAGTAGTTCATGCAGTGTCTGACAGATGTCAAGTATTGCTGTGTTTCCCTCAGAAATTTATCAGATCCCAGGGCACTGTGAGTTTGCCTATCCTGGTGTACCTTGGCACAGTGGTTTTGAAACCACAGGTCTGAGATGCTATTTTTATAAAGGAGGTGATTTATGTCTTTAATCGAGATGGAAATAGAGACAGATCATTCAAAGAGGGCATTCCCTATTTATACTTTTATGAAAATCGTAGGTTTATCTTTTTGAGAAGGTGGACTTTGGTGATGAGCCTGATAGGATGCTGTTCTTAGAATGCTGAGTGTCTGCATTAAGTTTATATTGTCAACACGATTTATTTTCATTTCTAGGTCCACTTACATCTAAAAATTGAACCCTTTGCTGAGAATGTCAGTCTCACAGTAATTCCATTTTTGTTGTTGTTGTTTTTAACGTAAAAATTTATAGTAAACATGCCTGTAGGCATCATAATACTCAGACACTGAACTTGGTTTTTAAAGGTGTGATTGTCCATCTTCACTGTGGCCAAACTGGAAAGTATAAACCCGTGAGAAGTGGGTATTGGATTAGCCTTCACGTATTAAGGAGAGAGACTGTAATTTTACCAACAACTTCTCCAAAGAGACACGTCCTGTCAGTAGTGCTAAAACCTTGTATTGGTTGAACACGGGGAACTTGGGAGTTCTTGGTGTTCTTAGTGTCTCAGGATGCATTTTGTTCATTGATTCTCTGATCACAAAAGTGCGATGTTTGCAGGAAGAGGAAGGGGGGTATAGTGGCTAGCTGGCGTGTGTCAGACGGCTTCTGCAGCCTCTGTAACAGTCCTGTGCGGGCCGTGCTCTGCGGAAGGAGAGATGGCTCAGAAGGTCGGGCAGGCGCCAGCCTGAGGCCGGCCAGGGGCGGCTGCCCCGGTGCAGGGGCGCTTCACTGGGGGTGAGCTTAGGATGTTTGAGCCAAACTGCCGTCGAGTGATTTGCCTAGGAGGCTGAGCATTCTAAGACTTGTTTTTAATCTTATTATTTTCTTCATTAGACGTTTATTTTAAGAATTTCTAGGTTTAGTGGTCGGCCTGAGTGAAACAGCTTTTCCAAAGAGGTGGCTTGTCTTGGCTGCCCGGATGAGTAGTGGTTTTTATGGTGTTGCCACTGGGAAAGCTCACGCACATCGGGCACAACCCCACTACCCAGGGGTGATGCTTCTTGGTATATATCCCTCTAGTCTGTTTTCCTACATATGTATTTTTTAGAAATTGCTTTTTAACTTAGTGTTATCAAGAAGTTCTTCTGTGAGGTGCCGTGTGGGTGCAGAACAAGTAGGAGGGGTGAGGGGTCCTTTCGACATTTTTCAGGTCTGCAGGGAGGGAGAAGGCAACGCCCCGGAATTGTGGAGGAGGCATGTCAGAGACGATCCCTAGTGACTATTTGCAGTCACGGAGTGGCCAGAAACAGGCTCTAGTCTGTCAAAAGGGAGCTGGGTGAATCACCGTGGGCTGTCGGGCAGCGTCTGTACCTGTGCCCACGCGGCCTAACGGGCAGAGCAGGAGGTGAAGGCGTGGTAGGGCAGCACCCCAGTCCCGTCCAGCTGTGTCAGTCTGAAGAGGTGTAGAGCATCACATGGGACATCGTGGTCATGTGAAGGGGCACGCAAAGCCAGGAGAGGCGGAGCCAAATGACCGACAGTGAAGGCACGGTGGTGTTGTCATAGGGATGAGTGTATCTGACATCTGCTGTGTGTACAGTGTTTTGTTTTTTAAAGGGAAACCAGTATGTTAAAGACATTTACAATGATCAGTTCTGGTAAACGCTGTCAATTTCTTTTTACTTTAAAATATTACTGAAAGTAAATACAACTTTAAAGATGACAGCTTTGTGCTGTGGAAGTTGAGGAGTGAGGAAGAGTGACCTGAGTGACATCTGGGGGAAGTTTACCTGGGCCTCCAGAGCTCTGCCCGGGTGGTGGGAAGAGAGGGCAGGAAGTGCTGGTTAGTGGACCTGGAGAGGCCTGGCTTCTCCGTCCTGGACCCTGGCACACAGTGGGCATTTAATAAGTGTGGAGTTTAATTGCCTGAGACAAACAGCAATAGGGAATACAGGAGACACCTTTGAATGGCAGCAATGATTTATTTCACTGCTTAGAATAAAACTGCCTTCAGTTGAAATGGTACTAACAGTCTCCACATTTCTAGCATGTCACGTGCCATTTTACCTCCCCCGGAGTGTGCAGAAGTTACCTGCGCGGTGTGTGGGTGGGGAGGGGAGGGGCCCCTGCGTCATACAGCAGGCACCGCCCATCCTCATACTATGTCTGCATTCTGTTTTATACTGTACTGACTTGGAAAAAACGTTTTTCCCTACAAAACTTAAAAATAATACTCCACACAAACAAAATGAAACATTTAAAGTTAGCTTTTAGCAGGCTTTCCTATGTAGTGGAGTGTTTCTCATGAATGTTTGCGGTGCATCTAGCATTTTGGAAAAACACCCCATGAGCCTGCAGGCCCATCCGGCATGCTCCTGGGCGTAGCAAGTAACTTAAGTGGGAATAGGGGCTGTATCTAAAGAGGGTATTGTGAGTACTGCGGTTTTCAAATGATTTTCCCCTCCCGCTGCCGTCGCACAGGTCTGTTGTGTGTGGGGAGTCTGAGTGAGTGCAGACTGCTTGGGTTAGAGTCTTGGGGACTCATGTCTGATAACTGTGTTTTTAAATAGAACTGTAATTAAGAAGGAAGAGAAGATCGAGAAAAAGGAAGAAAAAAAACCTGAAGACATTAAAAAGGAAGAAAAAGACGAAGATGAACTGAAAGCAGGACCTACAAATCGGTCCAGAGTTACCAAATCAGGTGATGAGAGTCTTTCAAGTGTTCGCAGGAAGGGGAGCGCCGGGCCGGGGTGGCGGCGGCGGGGTTCGGGATGGAGCATGTGAGCACAGCACTGTGGTGACTTGGCTGAGCCGTGCTGTTCACAGGAAGCCGTAAAGCGACAGAGCCTCAGGTGATGAAGTGACTTAGAGGAGTTTCTCTGTGACAACAGAAATCTGGAGTTTTCCTGGTCAGGATCTGTGTTTATTGGTGGCTCAGGGACCTGGGTTCTTGCTTTTCCTGAGTCTGACAGACCAGAGTGTGGGACTCGAGAGGAGGTGTCCTGATTCTTGTGACTAATTCCATGCAGTTCTGCACGTGTGTGATCCAGTTTTTCATGTGTTTATATTAAAGCCAGATGTAGCAAAAAATGTGGAGAAAACTAAAACCTGAGAACTTCTGTACCCATTAAAGTAGTTGCATTGGAGCACGTCACCTCTATTGTTATTTTACAGAAGTTTATTGCTTTGTTCCTGGGTTTTGGCACCAAAAAAAAAACCCACTTTATTGTGCTCTGCACCCTCAGATTTGCATGAGATTCCACAGAATGTTTTGTGGAAAAAAATAAAACCAGTCCGCTTTCCCCCATAACCCCCCCCCCCCCATGAAACAGAAACAAAACCCAGCCATCTGGAGCCTTGGAATTTGGTATGGCGCATTATAAGCTACATCTTAAGTGTTTGGGGTAATTTACCAGCAGTCTCAAGAGGAACGTGTGTTTAAAATGTTCCTCAAGTATTGTAAATCTCCCTAAATCAGTCACTGTTCTGGCGGTTAGAGCCTGGTTATCGTGTCATTGAGGGGAATGTCGGTTTGGAAGCCTTTATTGCAGTAGATGAATGAGGGGAGCCCACCCGTTTTGTGGGGGCCTCAGAGCCGCAGTGTCTGACTCAGAGCACAAGCGCTCCAGGATGTGTGGGAGGAATACAAATTGAAGTTGGTTCTCCTTGGAGGCGCTGGGATTTAGCGTGGGGGTGAAGGAAGCCTGCAGGCTGGGCGTGTTTGTGCCCATGTTGCAGAATGCACTTTGGTTCACATTTATGCTGAAAGATACAAACAGATCACAGCACTTCGCTCTAGATGAACAGAGGCCTGTCAGGGAGTGCCAGCCGCTCCAACCCCATGTGGCCCTATCGGCCGTGCTGACTTTGTATCCCAGCGAAGAGAAAGATGAGGTGTGAGGCCCCAGAGCTGAGCATCAGTCACTTGATGGAGCGAGCATCGGGAGCCCGTCAGCCCGAGTGCTGCCCGCGGTCGGGAAGCGAGGTGTCAGCATGTTTTCATAGTTGCTGTGTTTCTCCCTGAAGGAAGCAGAGGAATGGAACGAACGGTTGTAATGGATAAATCGAAAGGGGAGCCTGTCATTAGCGTGAAAACCGCAAGCAGATCAAAAGAGAGAGTAAGTACTGCTTCTGCCAGCTCAAGTCAGGCCTTTTCTTTTAAGATTTTAACGAGGTTTGAACCCAGGACCTCAGGGCCTCGTGCATGCTAAAGCATGCACTCTACTACTGAGCTGTCTCCCTCCCCCCCAAGTCCAGCCATTTTTGATGATGGCTTAACAACCACTTTGATTGGCGTTACGGAAACAATGTTGTTTCACCTTTAAAATTTTAAGGGTTCTGTGAAGTGCTCAAGAGGCATGTTGATAACTGTGTAGATTATACATATAGACACGAATTAGGTTCTAAACCTTGTTTCAAAACAGTATTTAACCATGTTTGTTTCCCATAAACATGTTGACCCTTTGCCCATTTTGTCCCATGATTCCCTTTCTCTGATTCACAAGTTGGACAGAGTGAGCAAGACCCAGGGCTTTTCAAGTTGGAAGGCAGGTCCTGCTCTTTGATTAATCTAATAGCACTTTATTCATTTTCCTTAGTAGTTCTTCTTGTTTTCTATTAAAGTAGCCAAACAGCAAGGTAGAGTCCATCCTAAAACTGACTGTCTCGTGTTACCAGAGGAGCTCCATTGCTTACGTGGTACACACCACTGGACAAGCTAGTTGCTTCTCATTTTACTTTTTCCACCCAGGGAAACAAAACCCTGTGCATCCCAGCTGAAGGTTCTAACTAAAATGTTAAGGAAAGCAGCGCCCTTCAGTGAGTGCAGAGCTAACAGTATTCATCCAAGAACATTTTGTGGTGTTGAGACTTAATTCTGAAATGGACATTTGAGTTCTATAAAGCAGCAGATCTAATGCTGTTTTTCCTGTGGGCTGTAGGACAATCATGAAATACAGAGAAATGTAGAAAAGAACACCCAAAAAGGCCTAAAATCTTAACACCCAAGTAACTCTGATGTTAAAAAAAAAAAATAGCAGTGCAGGCGTGATTAGAACATACAGATAGTACAGGAGGACGCGGCGTGAAGCAGCAGCCTGCCTGGCGGGGCTCCTCGCGGCCCCTCGGGGAGGACGGCCCGTCCCCGGCGCACACACCTGCGCCTCAGACGCCGCGGCTGAAGCGCCGCCCTGCCGTGCACCTCTCTGTACGTGGTACGTCTCGGGGAGCTTTGTGTATTGTGCATACAGCCCTGCTTTTTTACTTTTTTAAAAAAGAAGTTTAAATTCTGAAATAATTACAGATTCACGGGAAGTTGTGAGAGAGAGTACTGAGGTCCCAGGAACCCATCACCTGGTTTCACCCGACGGTTCCTCTCTTGTAGCTGTGCAGCGCTGTCTCAAAGCCAGGGGGGTTATGGTGCCAGGACGTTCTGTCACCAGTGTAGATTCGTGTGACCACCACCATGGCCCAGGTACAGAGCTAGTCCATCAGCACAAAGTTGGCCTCTTCAGTACTGCTTTGTCACGCCCACCCCACCAGCCCTGTTTTCCGTTGCCACACATTGTCATGGCGTATAAATGGAATCATCAACTGTGACCTCTTGAGATTGGCCTTTTCCCTCAACATGATGTCCCTGAAATCCATCCAGGTGGTGGTATGTGTCCTCCTCGTAAAGCTCGTATTAGTTTATGGATACACTGCGATCATTTTACCCAGTCCCCTGGTGACAGACACTTGGTTGTTTCCACATCTACTGCAAACTGCTGCAACATTGGTGTGCATGCCTCCTGGCAGGCTTTATAACAGGGAAATGCCCATTGGTGGGGTTGCTGGTCCAAAGCCGCCAGCACGTTATTCGTTGTGATGGATGCTATCAGAATGCCTTTCAGAAAGTTTTTGGAAGATACTTACATTCGTTGCATAGCAGGTACCAGGCCACTAGTAAGTGGCAAAGCCAGGTTATAGATCCAGGAATCCGATTTGGGGACTCCACTACCTCCCCCACTAGGTCACATCCTTACCTTGGAACGTAGGGTGTCTGTCCTTCCTTGCTCCAGCCTGCAGTGTGTGTGATCAGACTCTAAACTCTGCCTCTCGTGTGATGTTTTGGGTTGTGGATCTTTCCTTGTAATGAGGCTGTCCTATGTGTCCCCTTCCCTTTTTTTTTTTTTTTAGTATTTGGTTATGACCTTTGCCCATCTTTATTTGGGGTTTCTTGTCTTTTGTTGATGTTCTCTCCCCTTTATGAGCTAATGAAGAAAAGAAGCTGAGGAGCTTTTAGAAAATGTTCCCCGGCTCCTTCCTTGGAGCCTCTGGGGCAGTGTCTGCAGGAGGCCCTGGGCTCTGAGCTGTGTAAAAACTTCCTGGGAGATTCTAGTTTGCGGCCAGCTGGGGAGTCCCAGCCTTTGAGAACCTCTGAAGTGGGAGTCAGCCGTAAGCATTTCCTGGCTTATCCCAGAAATTAGTACATTGTACCGCATTGAGAGTGCCATTTCACAGAAGTGTGTCTGGCTTGTTCTGTTATGAGACCACCTGCCTGAGGCCTGAGCCAACAGCTGAGAAGTGAAAAATGCAGCCCATCATCCAGCTGGCCACACAGCTGGTTTGACAACTTCCCCGCTGAACAGGCGGGCCCCCGTGCATCGTGCACGCCAGCCCTGTGCCTCTGAGAAGCTGGGTTTGCTTTAGGTAGTGCAGAGTGCTGGGCTGTGCTGTTCCAGAACGCCTGTGCTGAGGTTTCATCCCGCCTTCTCCCACCCACGCCCTCTGTTTGCGACATTTGAAAGCAAGACTGGCAGCGAAACTCAGGTGTGGAGTGAAGCAGCCTGCACTGGGGTCTCTGAACTGTGTGGGGTGGAAGACTCTTCGTCTGATCCAGATAGATCCACACACTTAACTTTCATCTTGCGTTTGTTGTAATCATTTTTCTGACATTAGTACATCAATTTTGGTAAACAGAGCTCTAAGAGTCAGGATCGCAAGTCGGAAAGCAAAGAGAAGAGAGACATCTTGTCGTTTGATAAGATCAAAGAGCAAAGGGAACGAGAGCGCCAGAGGCAGCGGGAACGGGAAATCCGCGAGACGGAGAGGCGGCGGTGAGTGGGGCCGAGTTGGGCTGGCAGGTTGGTGGTCTCCTCTTGGGATGGTCGTCCTTCTTCCCAAGCAAGTCGCCTGTGTAGCCTGGGCTCGCTGGCCGCCTAGTCTGTTTCCCCTGCGACCGAAAGGCAGGGGTTCACCCTGGTCCGTGGGCATCACCTCTGGCTGAAGTTGAACCCTGGCCTGTGCAGCAAGTGCACCCACGTGTGGGTTTGATAGAAGGGTCCCCAGGGTCAAGGCCTCAGTCTTCTTGCCAAATTATTAACACGGTGACCCAGGAGTGTGCTGGTCTGTGTATCGTGGTGTCTACAGGCCGAAGCGGCCCCACAGCGACCTCCTGGGCCTCTCTTATCTTTGTTCAGGAGATGGTTTATTGAAGCAGCTTGTCATTTCTACTTTCACATTCTGCCATGTCACATGGGGACATCCATTGTGACCTGGTCATTTTCCCTCAAATACTGCTCAGCAAAAGTGTCATGTCATAGTGCTTTGGAAACTTTTTTTGAGCAAAAGTCGATTGTATAGAAACTGCTCCAGTTTGCTTTGCTAAAATAGTGTGATTTCAGCCTCTGCACGTGTAGCTGTAGAGAGAGAAGCCTGTCGGGAAGCGTCTTTATCCATTTGGACATTTTTTGCTCCTGACTGGTTTGCTCTTGGTTTGGAGCCTTTCTAGGCACTAAGGGAGGGAGGGGAGGGGTGAGGAGGGGCAGTGGCTTTTCTGCTCAGATGCAGAGAGGGGCGTCCCCAGTCCTGCTCAGCTCCTCGTGTGCAGTGGCCGATGACGCAAGACCTTGGGCCCTTTTTTCATGCTTGGCCTTCTCCAGACCCAGCACTTTATTAGGTCCCTTCAAAATGACATGCTTGTTAAAGATACAGCCTTTTTAGAGGGAAGGTGTGAAAAAGATGGCTCATTGTACAGTGTTAACCATCCTTTCTCAGGAAAGGCTCCTGTCATCCGTTTCTCCAGGGTTTTCTCTATGCCCAGCAGCCTTTAGAGTAGCCATCATCCTTTGTGTTTCTTACTTTTCTGCCCCCTTCATAACCTGTGGCTTCATTTTGGTGCCTTGGAGCCAAGTCTTCCTAGTCTGGTCCTGAGGCTCTGTGTATTCTGGCCATCACCTGCTTCCTTCCCAGCTCACTCCTGGGTTTGCTTTTTTGAGAAAGGGAAGGTCTGGAGACTGTGGTTTCTGGCGGATCCCAGCAGCTTGGTGGGAGTGGGTTCATGCCTGCTGCCTAGTAGCCAGTGGATGACAGCCAGGCCCAGCCAAGCCAGTTACCATCTGACACCTGGAAGTTTCCAGGCTCCTTCGGAGGGCGATGCCTTGATCTTGATTGCCGGGCGCCACCACATTGGGAAGTCAGGGCGGCCTTCCTGTGTTCCCCCAGAGAGCGCGAGCAGCGTGAGCGCGAGCAGCGCTTGGAGGCCTTCCACGAGCGGAAGGAGAAGGCACGGCTGCAGCGGGAGCGCCTGCAGCTCGAGTGCCAGCGGCAGCGCCTGGAGCGGGAGCGCATGGAGCGTGAGCGGCTGGAGCGGGAGCGCATGCGCGTGGAGCGGGAGCGCCGGAAGGAGCAGGAGCGCATCCACCGCGAGCGCGAGGAGCTGCGGCGCCAGCAGGAGCAGCTGCGCTACGAGCAGGAGCGGAGGCCGGTGCTCAGGCGGCCCTACGACGACGGGCGGTAAGGCCCCCGGCCGCCCGCCCGCTGTTACAAGCCGTTAGGCCTGGAGCAGGGGGAGGTGGTGCTTCCGCTTCCCTGGGGTAACAGCCTCTGTTCCTGCCCCGCGCAGCGTGGGGAATCGGAGACGCTTAAGACGGAATCTAGCGCCTCTGGGGGCCTTTGCAGGACAAGTTGCTACCACCTCCCTCGCCGTGCAGATGCTTCCCTAGCTGAATTATTCTCCAGGGAATCTTGAGAGCTGCCCCTTGCTGAAGGATTTGCGGTGCTTTCACTTAGGCTGTCCCATTATTTGCACTGTGGTTCCTGGTGGAGTGTGACCACTCTGTCTCTTAAGTGTGTAGGAGACAACCAAGTGTGCCTTGGGCCGAGTTCACCACCGCCCCTGTCGGTCTTGTGTGTCCTCCTAGAGGGAGAGGCAAAGAGTTGGCGCTGTGGAAAAGGAAATTGCCTTCCCATTCAAAAAGTGGGTTTATTGGTCTCCAGCTTCTCTGAGCTGCTTAATTGACGGTCACCTGTTACCCCACCACCTGTGAGCCTAATTTTCTGGTAAAAATCACGAAGATAATTGGATACCATCCTGAGTTGTATGTCGTTCGCTATCACCCGATCTAATTCCCTTTGCTTCTGCAAAAACTCAGAGGGAGGTTCAGGTTACCATAGAAGACAAGAAGGTGAAAATGTGGCAACATGCAGTGCCATTCCAGGAGAATCAAATATTTCATTTCACTTGTGTTTGAGCTCATGTGGGGATCAAGGTATTAACAGGCTTGTGATACAATTAGCTCACAGCAGTTCTTTTTTCAGGATTGTCAGATGAGAATGCCAGTATGCCTTTTGGCAGTTTGGGGGATTTTAATTTATCAAATCAAAGCGATAATGATTGAATGTTTAGAGATTAGCCCTGCAGGACATTTTAAAAGATACTGGTTCTAGAGAGAGAGCTCCCCTCCCCACCTCCGACCTTTCTTTTTCCCCTCATTCTCTTTCATAAATGAAATTTCCATCCTTTTAAAAATAAAACATAGGCGAGATGACACTTATTGGCCAGAAGGAAAGCGCATGGCCATGGAGGACAGATACCGGCCAGACTTCCCTCGGCCTGATCACCGCTTCCACGACTTTGACCATCGTGACCGCGGCCAGTACCAGGACCATGTGGCTGACAGGTCAGTGCGCCGCCCCCTCCTACGGCAGGGATCAGTCTCCGTCGGTTCTTTTAATTTCTGGGGCTCTCTTGAGGTACCTAGTCAGTGCCTCTGGCTGCCACATGTGAGATTTAGTAACAGACTGCAGTCAGGACATTGGAATCGGTGGTCACTTGTGGCATCTTCGCCTTGTCTAGCAGGCAGGCATCACAGCTCGTTTCACGCGCTGCCCTCTTCACAGCGAGGGTAGGCAGGCCCTGGGCAGGACCTGAGCCTCAGCATCCCCCGCGCCCCGGTCGGTTTCACAGCCACTGCTCCCTCTCCCTCCCAGCGGCCCGGGCCCCGATGGAGCACGCGCTCTGAGGAAGGCCTGGCCCGGTCTCCTTACTAGTACAGATGAGGAGGCAGTTTAGAGAAAGGGCGCGACTTGCTTGGGCCATCCGCAAGGGCCCCTGACCTGCACAGGTTCCGAGCCAGCACGTTGTGGAAAGAGCTGACTGCGGAATGTGGGGAAGGTCCTGTTAGGTCTGCTTCGTGTTTCGAGGGTCTGGGTGGGTGTTTTGCCAGTGCTTTTTTAAATGAGGACTATATCATTTATTAAAAAGGCCGCTCTCAATTTTCCAGTTTAAGAATTCTCTCTTTAGGTTTCTCGCTGTGCTCCCCTGGGCTGCATATCCATGAGCCGTTTCACTGCTCATTAGCTCTTTCAGAGTGGAGGGGGGAACAGGGGAAAGACGGGCTGAGAAGCCACTCATTTAATCAATTATGGCTGGAATTGGTTTGAGATGTGGTGTGAGTCACGTGTGTTGGGTCAGACCTGAGGTTAGGGACCCTCTGAGGCTTTCTTATCACCAGGCTTGTCACCAGGCCACAGATAAATTAGGCATTGGCTTCATGGTATGTCTCTCTACTTCTGAGACCCCTCTGAGGGATCGTAGTTCAGTAAAACCTTCATTACCACCTTCTTAGGATCAGACTTCTCTCCCACCCCCAGGGAAAAGCATTTAGATGCAAACCAGCTTTTTTTTTTTAGGTCAGTAAATTACAGTTCTTATGTGGTAAAAGAGGATAAGTACCCCAATTGTGGAACTTTTTCGTGTGGGCTGCAGAAATGTATAGAACCATCAGCTGCCATTGGAATGAGCTATTTCCCTTTTGCAGGAGGGAAGGTTCAAGGTCGGTGATGGGAGAGCGAGATGGGCAGGTGAGTAAAACCCAGACACCAGGCCCGGGTTGGCGCTGCTGCTGCATGTGGCTGGGGAGAAGGGGTGGAGACGTCAGGTCTGGCCAGTGAGTAGACTGGCACACGATCGGTAGCTTTCTGGGTAGTGAGTTTGTGTGGTTTTAAATACGTAGGGCTAATGCTTGCTTCGTTTCATTAAGTGTAGTAAAACCGGGGCTTAGCAGCCTGTTGGGGTCGTTCAGTTCATGTTTTGGGGCATTTCTTTGTGTCAGGTACTGGGGTGGATCCCGGTGTGTCTGGTGCCCTGTGAGGAGTGAATAGTGTGTTGGCTCATGGACAGGGGGAGGCTTCCATGAGAAAGATGGGAGACAGCATCAGAATCGTGGCTTTTTGAAATGGGATGTGGTTTTTGAGAGAATACTATGTGGTCTTTTTCACCACCCAGATGTGCTGGCTCTCTCAGAATAGAATTGGTTGGCCAGGAGTCCTGAACCATTCCCATCTGTGGTCCTTGCCTCCGGGTGTCAGTGCGAGAGGCCTGTGCTGCCTCTGAGGAACGACATCGAGAGGGGTCGGAGGGCACTGGATGCCCTGGGTGTGTGGGAAGGGCCCCCCCATCACCAGCAAGGAGCAGGTGTTCTGACTCTTCAGGGAAGATGGGTCTCAGTGACTCTTCGTGGACCATAAAGTGTGGGGTTCTCCATGCCCACAGAGCAGGAGGGTCCTTTGCTGGTCCTTTGTGTGGTACCAGAGATGGAGCTTTAGAGGCACCTGGGGTTCTCAAGTGAGGAGGGGATCAGAAAACATCAGAAGGGGCATGGGCAGGCCCTCTGGGGTGGCTGAGGGTGCTGAGCCACACTTCGGCCCACCGAGGCAGGGTCTGCAGGTTGGCAAAACCCAGAAAGTGTGCCTGCTGCAGGCCTGTCCAGGAGTGATGCGGCTAGAGTCGCCCTGTTCCTTTTGTGCCTTCTAGCACTACTCAGATGACCGCCATGGCCACGGAGGACCACCGGAGCGCCATGGCCGGGACTCCCGAGACGGCTGGGGGTGCTATGGCTCCGACAAGAGGATGAGTGAGAGCCGGGGGCCGCCGCCTCCACCCAGGTTAGCGGGCAGGCCTCAGTGGGGCCAGGTGTCTGTCCTCAGCTGGTCAGAGATTGGCGCCTCCAAAAGTGAACCTGGACTGTGCATCTGCCAAGTCGCCTAGAATGGCCTCTCCCAGCTCAGTGTGGCCAGGGTCACCCCTAGGTGTGAATGTCGCCATCATGGGCCCTGCCTGCTGAAGGAGACAGCCTGTCCTGAAGCCTTCTTAGACTTGTCCTCACCGTTTGTAGAGAAGCTTTACCCCCACCCCTCGAAGTGGTCTGTAGGTATTTTTAAGGCTGGAGTCACGGATACCAGAAGTTTCTACCACACCTCTAAGTGGGTTTTCAGGTGTTGAGTGAAGACTGGGGTGCAGTCTGATAGATTAGTATGGAGTGTTCTCTCCCCATCGACCTACTTAGCACTCAGTCCTTTCATGTCATTTAGTCTGCTTTGCCTTAAACGAGAGAGCTCCTGCTTGGGTAGAAGACTGTGCTGAGCAGTGTCACCAGTGTGGCTGGGTGGCTGTCACCTGATGGCAGACATGGCACGCACAGGGGTGCACTCACACTTGGAGACAGGTGTTGGAGGTTGTCTGGTGGGTTCCTGGTCCCAGGCGTCTGAGTGCTGATCAGCTGGCAGCCAGTGCACTTGTCCTTCCACACGCAGCCTGGGGCCAGGAAGCTTTTCTAGGTGGCCTCTGGGGACTGCTGGCACCCACACTTTGGAACTGTATTTGAATTTTAATCTCCCAGAGTTTCTGTCAGAAACTTTTTGTAAATAGCTTTTTTGAGATATAATTCACATGTGTGCAGTTCACTCTTTTAAAGTGTACAGTTCACTTGGGATATCCTGCATCCCATGGCCAGCTTCATCACTCAGAAAAGTCCCTCCCCCTTCTCCGGCTCCTGGCAACCGCTAACCTGCTTTCCCTTTCTCTGGATGTGCCTGCTCTGGGCGTTTCATGTAAATGGAATCACACACTCTGTGGCCTTGTGTTTGGCCTCTGTCATTGAGCATCTGTTTTCAAGGTTCATCCATGTAGTAGCGAGTGTCAGTGCTTCGGTCCTCTTCGAGGCTGATGAATAGTCCAGTGTGTGGCTGGACCACATTTTGTTTCTCTGTTTATTAGTTGACGGACACTTCAGTGGTTTCTACTTTGGGGCTATTACAGAATCATGCTAAGAACAATGGGTACAAGTTTTTGTATAAATTCATGTTTACCCTTGTCTCGGTTAGACACTTAAGAGTGGACTTGCAGGGTCACGTGGTCACTCTGTTTAGCCTTTTAAGGAATCACTGCACTGTTTTCCAACCAGGCTGCGCCATTTTACATTCCCACCAGCTATTTCTCCGCATCTCCATCAACACTTGTCGTTGACTGTCTGATAACGGCTGTCCTAGCGGGAGTGAGGTGGTATCTCACATCTCATGCATGTGCTTCTGACGTTAGCTGTGCTGAACACCTTCTCATGTGCTGGCTGGCTGCATGTGATCTTTGGGGGGTGTCTGTTCCCGTTCCTTGCCCACTTCTCTCAGAAACACTTGACCGTGGGACTCAGTCAGCCCACACCACAGCCTCGCCTTAGAGGCACACTAGGACAGTCGTGTATCCGTCTTTTGTTTTGGCAAAGGGGTGGACGTGACTGGGCGGAGCACAGTCAGAGGCTGGAAGAGCATCAGGAGCGCCCCTGGCCGGGCACGGTGGACGTGGGCACGGTGGGCCGGGAGCACTTGCGGTGGCAAGGTATGGGCCAACTTTGTGGGAGGTGCGGCCAGAGGGCCGGCGTGCCCCCAGCATTTCCAGGCACTTCCAAGAAGGGAGTGTTGGCAGACTCTTCCTTCTCTTCCAGGTGGTGAGAGGGCCCTATCTGGGCCCTCGGGCCCAGGGCACATGGCAAATCGGGGCGGAATGTCGGGGTAAGAAGTTTTTGTCTGCGGATAAAACTGGTTTGTTCCTGCTCCTCACTTCTCTCCCTTGTTGCATGCTTGATCAACTTGCTGGGTCGGATGTTTTGAAAACAAACCCCCAAAGCAATTCTTGGCAACTTACGCAGATAACACTCTTCGCCTCCCCTGGATGCAATCTGTGGTTATGGTTTTTCTCACCTGGAAAAAGCCAAGGGGCTCCAAAGGCTGCAGAGCCGCATGCTGCGCCATGACGAGAGCGCAGGGCGCTGCGGGGCCAAACGCGTGCCTTTGTTCCTAGGCGAGGCGGCTTTGCACACGGCGGGCATTCCCAGGGGCACGTGGTGCCCGCCGGAGGCCTGGACGGCGGAGGACTGGCCGGCCAGGACCGGGGCAGCAGAGTCCCACACCCCCACCCCCACCCGTACCCTCACTTCACCCGCCGCTACTAGGCCCCACCCACTCCGTGTGTCCTGGTAGGCGGACAGACGTTCTGTTGAATCTCTTAGCCAGAGTTACCTTGAACTTGTGGAATCTTTTAAAAAAAAAAAAAAAACAAAGCAAATCCTGCCACCATGTTGTAGTTCAATACAATGTGAATTCACTTTTTTTGTTGTTGTTTTTAAATAAATGTGTTCTTGTTCTGCCATTTTTAAGACAAGGTTTCTGTTAACGAGGCATTCCATTTTCCATTAATAAAAGTTTATGGTTCGCACGCGTGTGTGTCTCAGTGATTACAGAGCACGGTGTCAGCCCTTGGCGGCACCACTGTGTGTTTGGGTAGTGGAGGCCGGCCTCTGTTACGAATTCTCACAGCCGCCCTGTGGAGTGGGGCATCCATCTCCGCATCTTACAGGTGAGGAAACAGGTGCTGGGGTCAGATATTTGCCCAAGGTCGTAGAGCTCGGCGGCAGCAGAGCTGGGATAGGAATCAGGAGTTCTTGGTTGCGGGGAGAGGTGTGTGTATTGTGGGGCCCTTGGACCAGTCACTTCATCTCTTGTGCTAGAGTGCCTGGGGGGGTGTCCAGCGGTGGTGGTGGCTTTGCGGTCTGGCTGAGGGGCAAGGATGGGGCAGTCCCTGCTTGGCGTGGGCTTGCTGGTGCCTGATGTCATTAAAGATGGCTGGACGAGGCCCCTGGCTGGCCAGAGGTGCTGGCCCAAGCCCTCCGTCCAGGCCCTTCGGGGAGGCACCTCCCTTCGGGAGGATCGTCGCTGCCCACACAGGGCTGATGTTGACAGGGACTGGGTGGCCACAGGCATGCTGGGGCAGAAAGGGCCCAGCCCGTCTCGTGAAGGGGATGCCTGGCAGCTGCAAGACTGAACCAGGGGCCTGTGCGGGGCCTGGGGACAAGTAGGAGGGCTTGCTTCCCGTGAGTCTTGAGTTCCAGCCCTGTACCGACCGGCATGATGAGAGTTAACCCGAGTGCCGCCTGCTGGGAACCTCGATTCCCTCCCTCTGTAACTAGGACAGCCACCCCACAGGCCCTGGAACAATTGCCAATTCTCCTGGAGTCCCCTGTGTTCCCGCTGGGGTGTTTAGCTTTAAAAGAGCAATCTGAAAATCCGACCCAGCTTGCCGCAGAAGCCGGAGCGTGAAAGGCAGGCCGGTGCCGGCCCTCCGTGTCCTGTCTTTGAATTGCCTGAATAAACACCTTGTGTGCTTCCCTCACTGCAGGGGCTTTTAGAGTCATTTTCCAATGACAAGCTGATGGGACACCGTCTCCACAGTGCACTCGGGACCAGTGTGGCCTCTTTTCTGCGCAGAGAGCCTTATCTCCACTCTGCAAGCTGGTCTAGAAATTGGGGTCTGGGCGTTCGCAGTTGGGCAAGAGAGGCCAGACTCGGCCCACCCTGCGGGCCAGGGGTGAGACCTGTTCTCAGATCTTCTCATCACAGAGTGGCTGCTCTCGAGGCAGTCATGTCCTGATGTGCAGACTGGGATGCCGCTGCCAGGCTGTCCGGAGGGGCCTCTGGGAGCATTGGCAGTGCAAGCTGGCCCCACTGGACAGCCTATGGGGAGAGACGAGCCCGTTCCTAACTAGCCAGGCCTGGCACTGGGCTCCGTGGCACGTGGACATACAGAGCACATTGGTTTGCCAGGCCTGTCGTAACACAGGACTACAGACTGGGTGGCGAGAAACAATGGAAGTACATCCTCTCCCGGTTCTGAGGCCAGGAGTCCGCTCACGGTGCTGGCTGGGCGGCTGCTTCTGAGGCAGCAAGGAAAGCTCTGTTCCAGGTCCTCCTTCAGCTCCTGGCGGTCGCTGGCACTCTGGCATCCCTCGGCTTGTCAAAGCATCACTGCATCGCTGCCTCGTCCAGTGTGTGTGCCTGCATCTGAACTTCATGGTGGATTAGGGCCCACCCTGATGACCTCATTTTAACTTGATTACCTCTGTACAGGCCTTGTTTTCAAATACAGTCACATCCTGAGGCCCCGGAGGCCAGACTTCAACATGTGAATTTGGGGGCAGGACACAGTTCAGTTTTCATACATACAGGTTTTTCCAGAAACTTCCAACTTCTGGGTAAATGGAGGGAAAATACCTTGTTGTTTAGTCGGGAACCTTACCAAGAGTGGTTCATCGTTTCTGTGAACAGGTCTGCACAGTTTGAACACCTCCCCTGCCGTTGCTGTCCGAGCTGGGAGCCGTCTGAACAGGCCGACACGGCCAGTCACTGTGTGGTGCGGCTGGGGCTCATGCCCAGGCACTTACAGGCTGTGTTAGACAGTATTCATCACACACTCTTTTCTTTTTCTTTCTTTTGTTTGTATCTGATAGAGCATCATATGGTTGGGTTGTTGGTTTTTTAAAAATTGTGTGTAGTTAGGTTATATTAGCTTTGATTTTTATTTCAGGAGAGAAAGGGGAGGTGGAATTAAGTACTTACATTATAAAAAGAGTTTGCTAATGGACACTTGGGTTTCCACCTTTTGGCTCCTGTGACTAATGCTGCTGTGAAGACAAGTGTGCATGCATGTGTTTGCACACCGGTTTTCTGTCCGGGGTGGATACCTGGCAGTGGGATTCCTGCTCTGTATGGTAATTCTTCATTTAAATTTTGAGGAACCGGCAGTTTCCCACAGCGGCTGCTCCATTTTACATTCCAGCCAGCCCTGTGTGAGGGTTCCAAGTGTCTCCTCAGCTTCACCAATTCTTGTGTTGTGTTTTTTGTTTTTGTTTTTTATTAATAGCCATCCTAGTGGGTGGATAGTTGTGTGGATAAACAAATGTGGTCCATCCATACTCTGGAATATTATTCAACCTCCAGAAAGAAGGAAATTCTGACACGGTGTAACTCGGGTGAACCTCGAGGACGTGATGCTCAGTGAGATAAGCCAGACATGGAAGATCAAATACTATATAATTCCACTCGCAGGAGGTCCCTAGCAGAGTCACATCCACAGAGACAGGAAGTAGGCAGGGCCAGGGGCTGGGGGCGGGGCTGGGGAGGGAGTGTTTCATGGGGACAGAGTTTCAGTTTAGGAAGACGAGAAAGTTCTGGAGATGGATAGTGGGATAGACACAACAGTGTGATTGTGCTTAATGCCACTGAGCTGTGCACTGAAAAATGGTTAAGATGGTAGATTTTATGCTATGTGTATTTTACCGCAATGTATAAAAATGTTTTAAAGGTCTGGGTGGGGGCTGTTGGGTATCACAGGAGTGAGAGCCGCTGGGGTAGGCTCTGGAGACAGCTTGGAATCCAACCTATCTGTCAGCCCATGAGGAGTTAATAGTTCCTGTCTACTTTGGTTTCTTGCCTGGAAGAAGGGAACGATGATAGTATTTACCAGAGGGGGTCTTTGCAAAGATTTAATTAGTTAATACACATAAAAGGCTCAGAATTGCTCCTTGCTTACAGGAAGTGCTCAATAAATGTTGACAGGCATCAGGACGCCCACAGGCAGAGGGCCTAGGGTGCTCATGCTTTACAGGAGACCCATGAAATATTTTGAGGTCTAGAGAGGAGAACGGAAGAAATTATCAGCTCCAAAAATCCAGAAAGAAAATGCGGAATTGGAATGAATACCTTATCAAATGTCTCTACATCTACAACAATGTGTCAGCTTCATCAACTGCTGAAATTTTGTATTCATAAAGATATCATTACATTTCAAAACAGCTCCTAGGTTAAATTTTCTCACTTTGCAGGAATTCCCAAGCCTGCACGATGATTGCCAATCTTAAATTGCACACGTTACTCTTAGTCAAATAATTTCAAACACAATGTTATAAAAAGGACATTTGATTTAAAAAAAAATACAGCCACAGCGTCCCCAAACCCAGACATGCCCAGTCACAGCTTCTCAGGGAAGCAGACTCCACTCCTGGGAAGGCTGAGCAGAGATGCAGGGTCAGAGCCCAGGAGAGGCTGGACCTCCTCCTCGGTGCCTCCTCCTCGTTGGCCATCCCAGGAGCCTCAGAATGAGGTCACACGTTGGTAAAGTGACAGTTGCTTTGAGCGGCTGTGGGCAAGCCAGTCTCGGAGATCACTGTCTACATGATTTTGCGTGTGTATCTACCCTTTAGAATGGGCCCCGAGAGTAACTCAGTATGTCCCTCATGCTGTCAGGCCCATGACCAGGCGGACGGCTCCTTCTCATCTCGCAGGTTGGGGCTCAGATCCCGCCTCCTCCTCTGGTCTCCCCTGACCACTCCCCTCCTACCCTGTCACTGTCACACCCACCTGTTGTCCTAGCATATGGCCCACACCCTCCCCTGGAATGTAAACATCACCGGGGCAGGCATTCATTCTCTCTTAGGTTTTATTATTACTCAGATGTGCTGAGACCCACAGATCAGGAGATGACTGCCACTGAAAACATGTTTTTGTTTCATTGCCCAAGGGCAGGGGGAGGAAACCCGTGCCATGCGGGGCAACACGGAGAAGCGCCAGGGTCAGTCAGAGGGAGGTGGGGGGACGTGGGCCAGAGCCTTTACTGCGGTTTCCACGGGAAGGAACAGGTAAGCAGGCTGGGGATGGGCTAGTGTGAGTGATGGAGTCCAGAGATACTGGCCCTCGTTGCCTGCCACCCGGCCCTGGGGTGATGAGGGCCAGGGATGGTGCCCCCCGCCCTAGAGTGTGAGAGCCCCACAGAGGAGGGGTTTGGGGCGTGGGCTCTGAACTGGCTGGTCTGCATGTGAAAGGCCCTCTCAGGTGACTTGTTTGCTGTCTGGAAATCGCCTGGCCCTGGTAGGGGCTTCTTGGGGCTTCCAGGACCAGGTAGAAAACGCCCATAGTTTAGAATG
Organism: Camelus bactrianus; assembly: GCF_048773025.1. NCBI lineage: Eukaryota > Metazoa > Chordata > Mammalia > Artiodactyla > Camelidae > Camelus > Camelus bactrianus. The sequence goes on from NC_133560.1 coordinate 28,221,825, forward strand.
TCTGATGAGGACGCCGGATCCTTGCGTGTCGTGGTGTCTTCAGGAAACGCCACGTGGCAGACGATCCCTGCTGAGACTCAGAGGGAGCGCTGCAAACACGTTTGGATGCGTGCAGTGCTAAGGCTGCTGTTCTGAGGAAGGCCTGAGGAACAGCCCTAACAAGAGCTCCCTGGGGGTGGAGGGAGGTGCTTGTTTAAAATGCAGGTTCCCAGGCCCCAACTCAGACCTACTGATCTGATTCAGGCCCTACCTCCAGTCACTCCTGGGATACTGACTGTTGAGAAGTGATTTCCCGGGCAGATTGTCACCGTGGCCCTTTCGGGGGAGGCCTCCATGAGGGCTGGGTAACTTACGTGAGGCCAAGCCAGGCGGGAGAATAAAAAAATCCCAGCTCTTCTCCACCTGGATGACCTTGAGCTGGTTATTTTGAACACCTCGGTTTTCTCATCATAAAACGGGCAGGGTGGTTTCCGAGGATGCAGTGAGATGGTGCATTTGAAGTGCTTTGCACAGCACCCAGCATAGAGCAGGTGCGTAGCCAATGCTGGTGGCTGCTATTAACTCTTCTGAAAGGGCCAGGTCTAAACCCGAGCCTCCTGCCTCCTTGCCAGAAATCCCTCCCCCTAAGGATTAAGTGTGGACCTTCGGACTCGGGAACGGGGGTCCCCTAGGCCTCCACTCCCACCATGGCTGTGATCTATAACGTCGCATTAGCAGTTTCTAAAACAAGAAGCCCTGCCTGGGCCTCTGGAAAGCTGCCCACTGCGGGGTGAAGTACCGGCAGCTGCTGCTGGTGTCTGGCGGCTGCTTCCAGTCTCGCAGTCATAACCCACCTCGTGCGAACCAGCCAGGAAACTGCTGGGCGCCCCACATACCCAGCCATGGAAGCCTCGCTTTGGGCCCCCACGGGGAGGCTCATAAAACGTACTGAAGCTTCCCCTCGCCTAGATGCTGCCGGCCACGGCAGTCCAAATATTTACAGACTCGGCTGAAATGACACCCAGCGGGGCAGCTTTCACAGGTGGCCCAGAAAAAGTCCCCTCAGCTCCTGTCCCTGAGAACATGGGGCACAGAGCGGCAAGCAGCCCATTAGACCAAGGCCTGCACTTGCAGCAAAGCAAGTTGGGACGTTCTGCCAGGGACACAGCAGTGACCATGACCAAGACAGACCTGCTCTCTGGAGCCCAGGAAAGGGTTTCAAGCAGAAGGTGAGGTGAGCCTGGCTTCCTGAAGGAGGTGACTGGAAGGGCATTCCAGGAGAGGGAACAGAATGTGCTGGAGCCTCCAGGAAGGAATGGGCGTGACACCTTGGAGGGACTAAGCAAGCAGGAATGTGGGTGACTTGGGGTCAGAGTGACCTCCTCTGAGGTCCCTGGTGGGTCAGGGGTCAGGCTTCCAGCCCACAGGTGATGGGGGGACCATGGCAGGTTGATAGGAGGGTGTCCCCAGCCTCCTAGCAGGGTTCAAGGGTGACCTCCATCACTGTCTCTCTTTGGAACCCCCTTGCTTGGGAGTCCAAACCTCAATGTCCCTTCACCCTCTGTCCATGCAACCAGCACTTCCCACCTCCAGGAAGCCAGCAGCAGCCAGCCCTGGGGAAGGGGCAAAGCCACGGTGGGCTCACGAGCCAGGCTCTATCTGGACAGAGGCACAGCAGGGGAAGCCAGCATAGAGTAGGTGCAGCCTCCAGGCATGGGGTCTCTGCCCCAAAGATCAGAATGTAGGAGGTGGGAGCGGGTCGGCTAGCAAAGCTGATGAGGTTGGTCATCACGCCCCACCTGGACTGAGTCACAGTGGCAGCCCATGGGTGGCAGGAAGTGCCCAGATGCCATCGGAGGACAGGGCGCAGGGGTGCGGCTAATGAGGGGGGCCCGGCTCAGTTGTGGAAGGGAAGGTGGGGGAAGAGTGGGAGAGAGGGAGGGAGAAAAAGACAGAGATGGGGAGACAGAGGAGAGACAGCAGCAGAGAGAAGGACAGACACAGAAGGAAAAGGAGAAACTCACAGAGAGACTGAGACACAGAGAAACAGACACGCAGATTAAACGGAGACAAAAGCAGACACAGATGCACACAGAGACCCGCGGAGATGTTGATCTGCGGAGGCTGCTGTGCCCCCTGCCCGCCGTGCCCACCGGGTGGCGCCAGAGAGCCACGCTGTGCACCACAGCTGACCCGTCTGGCCCCTGCGGTTCCCTATCAGTCCACTGTCGCCTTAGCAGGAGGCCTTTGGTCCCAGGGTGGAGATGAGGGTGGAGGCTGGAGTCAGGGCTTCCGCTGGGATCAGGAGTGTCCAGATCCCCCATAACCTGGCCACCCCTGGCCAAGGCCCTATGTGTGTCCCCTGTGCTTGTCGTAGTGGGGTGTTGGTGCTGTGCTTGTGTGTATGGGTGTCTGTGAGTCTGTTTTGAAGTTGGCATGTCTGTTTTTGTCTTGGGGTGTGTATCTCGCCAGTCTGTGTGTGTCTCAAGGGTGTGTGTGTGTGTATGTCTCTGCATTTGTCCCTGTGTGTGTCTGGGCGGGAGGGGTGACTCTGTGTGTCTTGTGTCTCCATGCCCCTAGAAATCTGCCACTGTCCTCTTCGCTCAGCTTCCCCGCAGCTCTGCAAGGAATTGACCAAGAAATTCAAGAACTAAAACATTTACAGAGCCTTACTGGTACCAAGGGTCTCTCCTGGGACAACAGAGGACATGCTCCCTGGAGAGACAAGGATGGGTGTTCACGGAGCTGACTGAGCAAGATTTAGGTTCTGCTAAACCTAAGCACCTACTTTGTGCCAGGCCCCAGCTAGGGTGCTGCTTTCATGCTATGGACTCAGTTTCCTCATCTGTAAATGGGCCTGATAGTAACACCAAACTCATAGCATTGCTCTTAAGTGATTAAGTTAGTTGAGGTTTGTAAATCTCTTTGAATGCTGCCTGGCACAGCCTAAGGACTCAGTAAGTGTCAGAAATCATCTCATTTGATCCTTATAACTACAAGAACATACATTAACCCATACGTCAGTGGGAGCCCCTGAGAATTCTCTACTTCCACTAGGGATTTGAGGGTAGTCTTAAAGACCCAAACAGGTGGATGCTCAGGTATCTGCCTGCACAAAAACTTCCCTTTTAGTCTAGCCCAGTGGTTCTCAAACCTCAGTGTACAGAAAAATGAGTAGATTAGATCTTGCTGGGTATACAAATCAGAGCCAGCAGCTGTTCTAGACACCAGGGTCTCGGAAGTGAACAAAACAGACAAAAATGCCTGCCCTAGCAGAGTTTCTGTTCTGGTGGGTCAAACACAATAAATGAAGTTGATTTGTTATTCAACAAACGTGAGGCATTACAACTAGTTATTATCTATCAGTGAGCTTTAAAGATATATTGCCATTTTCCCTTCCAGAAAGATGATACTAGTTTACACAGTAACAGACACAGTGTCCATTGCCTTGTGCCTTCACAGAATCTCATACAATCAGATCTTGTTGTTGAATATTAGAGTGGAAATTCTAGAGTGGTTAAACACTTTTTCATGTGAGTCTTTCTTTTCCCCCCACAATTTCCTGTCTATGTCTTGTGTGTGTTCAAAGTGGCATCTGTGTTCTTTGCATATGTTGCTCTATTCTCATTTATTTCTTACCACTCTTCATATATGAAGGATACCACCTTAAAAATCTTAATGCCAAATAGTCTTTGTTTCTAATAGAGCTAAACTAGAATAACACAATTTACCAACAGGAACCACAATGAGCCCTCATTTGCCAGACAGCCTAGAAATGAATTCCTTATGAAATGTTGGTGGAGGGGGATAGGTGGGACCAAGATGTGGTAGCGAGGAAGAGAGCATTCTGACCTGAGACACAGCCTTTCTCAGCTAAGGATCAATGTATCCATCTTCTGAAATGTCAGCACTGTCAGGACACTTCTAACATATAAATTAGATCATGCCGCTCCCTTGTTTCAAACCCTCCTATGGCTCCCATTGCCCTTAGTTGCAAATCCAAACTCCTCCCCATGCCCTTTCCAAAGCAACCCCCAAGAACCGCATTCTCCTTTTTTGTTAACACCCCCAGGTAGAGAGGTAGCCGGAGCCCTTCTGTTAACTCACTCCTGTGTTCCAGGGGGCTCTGTTCAAACCTTCAGGTGTGGCTTTGGGGAAGTGATTTCCCTCTCCAAGCCTCAGTGTTCTCATCTGAGAAATGGGATCTCTTTCTTTGTGATTCCAGAATTTGGCAATGCCAAGTTCAGTGGGTATGTTACTGGCAAGGGCAAGCTGACATAGAACCCACACTCCCTTCCTACCTGCCTGCGCGCCTCCACCCGCACTTCTCCCTTCTGCCTCTGATGCCCCATGTGTTCTGACCCAACATCCTTTTCCTCCAAGACAGCCAGGAGTGATGTGTTGACTGCCACTCAGGACCCAGGCTCTAGGATTCTAGAATGTTCAGGAGGAGGGGCTCCTATTCTGAGGGCCTAGAACACTGGGCACTCCAAGATTCCAGGAATCCACAGTTTCAGAGATCCCACAATTCTGAGCCTCCCAGGCTCCAGAACTCAGGGATACTCCAAGCTTGTCACTGTCCACCTGGGTCTTCCATAATTGCCTGTGACAGATAATACAGTGTCTCGAGGCAGAAACCTTGATCCCTTTAATCCAGCGGCCCAGGCAGAGGGCCTACTGCCCGCAGCCACCTGGCTTTTCCTGGCTTAATGAGAAAGTCAGAATTAATTGGAACTGGCACCCAGCACTCACAGGGCTCTGAGTGGCCAGCATGGCCTCCATATGTTAAAGCCAAGTGTCCCTGGGCCTTGCTCAGACCTGTTCTACACGCCAACAGGTGTGCTTCTGGAGACCGGGAGCTTAGCCTGACGAGGGAGGTGGCTGGGGCCGTGGTGACCGGGTCCTGCAGGTAAAGCCAGCCTGCCCACCTTCCCTGGAGAGAGTGCACTCCAGCCTAGGTCCTCATTCTGTTCCTTCCCCTCCTCTGGGCCTCAGTTTCCCTCCTTTGTTCAGTGAGGTCAGCCTTGTGGATTACATGTAAATTGCTCATCATGTGTGCTGTGCTTTAATCTGTCCTCGGGCATGTGGAGACATTCCCAGAAGGAATATAACAGCTTCTCATTCCAACAGCTATTATCAGGGAGATAAGGCCATTTCACACTCTGAACCCCAATGCATGAGATTGCTTGTTCCCCAGAACCCCAGAAACATGGTGGAACATCAAACTTTTTCATCCTTAGCAACCAGATAGATTTTTTTTAAAAAAGGTATTTCATGGTAGCTTATTTTATGTTTAGCTTACTGTGAGTGAGATTGAACTCCCTTTCATGTGCCTAGAAGACACTGGTATTTCCTTTTGGGAAACTGTTCATGTCTTTTGACTCTTTTCCTATTGGGTTGTTGGTCCTTATTGATTTCTGGAAGCTTTTTACATATTAAAGAAATCAGCCTTTTGTCTATTATGTCTTGGAAAAGTTTCCCTGATTTTGTCTATTGACCTTCTAGTATTTGTGTGAGTGTGTGGAATACAGGAATTTTATATTTGTTTGTAGTCAGTTATTAATCTTTTAAATCATTAAAGGTATAATGTCACACTTCAATACACTGGGATTATTATTATTATTTTTAACTTCTATGTTTTCTTCTAGTAGTTTAACAGTTACTCTCTCTTTTTTGTTTTTTATTTTCTTTCTTTTTTTGCTGGTGGAGGGGCAGTGATCCATCTGGAATCTGTTTTGCTCTTAGCCACCTTTAAAATGTCCATCTGGGGAAGAGGGGAGATAGCTCTAGTGGTAGAGCATGTGCTTAGCATGCACGAGGTCCTAGGTTCAATCACCAGTACCTCCATTGAAATAAATAGACAAATTACCCTCCCCAAAAAAGAAAATAAATAAAATTTCCATTTGGAATCTGATGTTTGTATAAGAAGCTGCATCAGCTGGGTGACTAGGGTTCAAATCCTGGCTCTGCCATTTTTCACTGTTTGTCCTCAGGGAAGTCATCCTCTCTGTGCCTCACTTTACTCATCTGTAAAATGGGAGATAATAGTGTCATATGAAAATTCAGGTAATCTTTCTTTCTTCTGCTTTTGTTTTTCTTTCAATCAAGTCCCTGGGAGCCCATCTGTCACTTAGCAGGTGGGTTTTTTTTTTTTCCTGTTTGTTATTTTTGTTTTTATTTGCTTTTCTTTGAAGAGTCCAATTAGCCAGTGACTACGCTTCAGGAACATTCCTAAGGACTTACCTGCAGTAATTTGTACCTCATAACAGCCCCGTTGGATAGATGGGGACATTGAGGCCCAGGGAGCTTAAGTTCCTTCCCCAGGAACTTCCAAGTTTCCAGGTCAGGATTAGAGCTCTTGCCCTGTTCTGGCCTCAGCCTCCCTCCCCCAACCCTCAGCCACTGCTGAAAGGGGAGTCCCCAGTGAGCTCCATTGTCACTGGCTTCTAAGTACTCACTTTGAATCGCTGAGGTCAAGTCAACATCCTAGATACCTAGAACCAGTCAGTCCTGTCCTAGCAGGTATGTCAGTGGTAGGGGCAGGCAGTAATCAAGGAAGGTTCAGGAAGAGGGTGATTGGATAAGTAAGACTGAAGAGGCTGGCAGGGCCTGCAGGGGTTGCAAGGATGGGGGGAAATGGCATGGAATTGGGGGTAGGTGATCCCCTGTTCTCAAGCCTCCCCTGACTGCCACTGGCCACAAGCCTTGACTCCTGCTTCTCCCCACTAGGCACACAGTGACCTATCTAGTTGGTGACCATGGGCAGGTACCTCCTTGGTGGGAGTGTTGAACTCCTATTTATCTGCAAAGCCCTAGGGTTCCAATGCCCACCAACCTGGGGAGCCATCTCCACCTACTGACCTTTCCCAGCCTGGGATCTCTCCTACTACTCAAGCCCTGACCACATAGGACTGGGAGTGTCTATGTCCAGCTCTGTGTCCCCCACCCTCAACTGGGTGACCCTTGAGGGCCTAGGCTGAGATTTCTCTGGCGCCCAGCATTGCCTAGCCCAGCCTGGACACAGAATAGGTGCTGGTTGAATATGTCTTGAAGGAAATAAGGGACTAAATGAGTATCAAATACACGAGTGACAAATACAAACATCAGTTACTTCCCTCCAGGGCTCCCACCTCCCTCGGAGTAAAAGTTCTCTCCGAGGCCCAAGAGGCCCTTCATGACCTGCCCCATCCCCTCCCTACCCTCACCCCCTCCCTCTCTCCCCTTCTAAGCTCTACTAGGCTCCAGCCATAGGGACCTCCTCACTATTCCTCCAACAGTCAGACCCTGTCCTGCCCCAGGGCTTTTGCACGGGCTGTTCCCATGTTAGCCTGGGTACTCTTGATCAAGACCCTTAGAGTGGCTGGCCACTCCTCCTTCAATCTCCATTCAAATGCCACCTCCTCACAGAGGCCTCCCTTGACCTTGATCTCTGTCTAAAATAGTCGGCCAGTCTCCGACCCTCCTCCTCTTCTGGCCCCTCCCTGGCACCTCCCAGGATCAGATGCACTGTGCACGTACATATTTATCTTTAGGATGTGGCTCCTTTCTGTGCGTTTTGTTCGCAGGCATCCGGGGAGCCTCCATCCGCCCGGCGCGCCCTAGGCACTTCGTACACCTGGACCTTAACGAAGAGGCGCCTGCGGGTGGGGACCAGGGACCCGCGGGCCCGCGCCCCCCGCGCCCCGCCCTCGCGGGGCCTCCCTCCTGCGAGCAGGGCGCGCCCGGGCGGGCCGGGCGCGGGCGCTGCGGGGGCGGGCGGCCGGGCCGGTCGGGCGGGTGCGGAGGGCGCGCGCGGGGCCCGGGCCGGGTCCGAGCGCCCGGCGGGCGCCATGGAGGGGCTGCGGCGGGGCCTGTCGCGCTGGAAGCGCTACCACATCAAGGTGCACCTGGCGGACGAGGCGCTGCTGCTGCCGCTCACCGTGCGGCCGCGGGACACGCTCAGCGACCTGCGCGCCCAGCTCGTGGGCCAGGGCGTGTCCTCCTGGAAGCGCACCTTCTACTACAACGCGCGGCGGCTGGACGACCACCAGACGGTGCGCGACGTGCGCCTGCAGGACGGCTCGGTGCTGCTGCTCGTCAGCGACCCCAGGTGGCCGCGGGCGGGGCCGGGGGGGGGCGACCTGGGAGCCAGGGCTGGGGAGGGTGGCACAGGGGAGCCTGGCCGGCGCTCCGGGTAGGGGGGTCAATCAGGGTTGGGGGGAAACGGTGGAGCACAGGGGAGCCTAGCTGGGGTCGCGGTTGGGTGGGAGATGGGTCAGGACGGGCGGAGCCTGGGGAGGCACAGGAGGGCCTGGCTGGGGTCAGGGTGGGGTGGGTGGCATGGCTGCCCAAGGGTGGACTGAGGGCCCTTCTCCTGGCTGTGTATGCCGCCTTCCCTTCCCCTCACCCCCAAGCGCCGCTGATTGTGAGAACCGGCTGGGAGAGAAGGATGGAGGAGGGCAGGCCCTCAGGGAGGCTGGGAGGGTAGCTGGATTCCCCTGCCGGCTTTCTCCTCTCTGCTCTGTCGCCTCTCCCTGATCTCCCCATCTTTCCCATGATCTCTCTCTCCCGTCTCTCCCTCTCAGTGACACTGTCCCTGTTTATTTTCTTTCATTCTTTCTGTCTCTGTCTCTCTATATCTGTCTCTCTTTGTCTCCATCTCTGTCTCTCTGTGTCTCTGTCCATTTCTGCCTCTGCTGTTTTTCCGTGTGTCTGTCTCTCTTTCTTCTCTCTGTTCATCCATCTCCCCCACTACCCCTCCCTTTCCCACAATCCCATCCTGACACTTGCTGCCCACACTCTGACCTGGCCATCCGGGGTACCCAAAGAGGTCCCCTGGCCAAGGTGACCCAAGATGAGTGGGTCCCCCAGCCCAAGGAGGGGTCTGCAGAGAAGGGCAGCTAGGCCATTTCCCCTGGGGCACCCTGGGAAAATGGTGGAGGCCGGTGCTTGGTGAGAGGGACAGTGAGATGGTGGAGGTGGGTAGGAGCTGGCCCCAGAGCCCTGGATGCCTTCATGGAGGTGCTGGGCAGGGGAGGGAGTGGAGCTGTAAATGTAACCCTGGGGCTTATGAGGAGCAGGGGTCTCAGATGCCAGTCCTGGAGGCTGGAGGTGGGGCGGGAGGGCCCCCAGCTCTCTTGTGTGGTGGTGGGATGGTGACTGATGGGGGTTTGGGGCTTGGGACTGGGAATGGCCAGACCAAGCCTAGCAGCTGGGCGGCACACAGGCATTCACACAATCAATGTTCAATACACAATAAGCATTTATTGAGTGCCCACTGTGTGCTGGACACAGGAACCTAGCAGTGACCCAGACAGACCAGGCCTGCTCTCATGGAGCCCACAGTCAGTCCAGTGGGTGAGACAGACAAGGAACCAAGTAAATACGTTAGAATGTCAGGTTGTGATAAGCGCTGTGGAAAGAGGCAGAAAGGTGGTGCAGGAAGGAGAGAGAGGCGGGTGTTGCCACCCCATCAACAATGGCTGGGGGAGATCCCTCTGAGAAGGTGATGTTCAGGGTATGATGTGAAGGAGCTGGTTAAACAAAGAGAACAAGAGTGGGCAGGAGGGTGTTCTAGGTGAAGGGAACATTTGCAAAGGCCCTGGGGCAGGACCTGGCATGTGGGAGGAACATCGAGGAGGCCCATGTGGCTGGAGCAGAGGGAGTGAGGGGGAGAGAGGGAGAAGGTGAGGGCAGGGAGGGGATGAGGGGCAGGTGGTGCAAGGCCTTGAGGACTTGGGCTTTTATCCCTCAGGGAGGTGGGAGTCCTGGAGGTCTGTGGGCAGCGGAGGGAGGGGACACACAGGTGCTCACAGCCATCTTCTAGTGGCTGTTGCGGGGAGGGCAGGCTGTGGGATGGGGAGGTGGGTACAAGGGTGGAGGTCCAGGGAGTGACAGTGGAGGCTGAACTAGGATAGAGTCGACTGTCTGTTCTTCCAGCTCTCTAGACATGGCCCTACCTCAGGGCCTTTGCACTGGCTGTTCCTTCCACTTGGAATGCTTCCCATCTCCCTCCCTCAGCTCCTTCAGGCCTTTGTTCAGATGCTTCCTCCTCAGTGCAGTCTTTCCTGACCAAATTGCATCCCACCAGCACTATCCCCCACCCCTGCTTTATGTTTCCCCCAACTTCTCTATATTTTACTGATTATTTTACTAATTTTTTTCACCCTGTCTCCCCTACTAGACTGTAAACTCTAGGAGGGTATTGTCCTTCATGTTCACCGCTGGTCCCCCAATTCAGTGCCTGGCAATTAGTAGGTACTCAGTAAATGTTTGTTGCATGTATGATCTCTCGAGGTGAGGAAGGGGCTGCTCAGGACATTTTTCTGGAGCTCTAGTGATGCCTGGAAGCAAGGGAGAGGGTCTTGAGGCTGGAGGTGAGTCCTGACAGATGCAGGAAGATGCATTGGCCAAACACGGAGCAGACTAGGAGGCCTTAAGTGCCGAGGTGGGGGCTGCACTGGCCTACAACCTGTGTCTTCCTGTCCCCCTCCTTCAGGTAGTCTAGGCTGAAGGACACGGAGCCATGACCGAGGGGACCGGAGATGCTGGCTGAAGGAGCAGGCTGGGGGGCATCTCCCGGGAGCCTTGACCTCCCTCTGGGTAAGTCACTCCCGTCATTGAGACAGGGAAGGGACCTTAGACATTGTGGAGACCACAGATGGGTAAGCTGACGCCCAGAGAGGAGAAGGGACTCATCTCTGATGACCGTCACCCCCCCCCCAACACACACACACAGTCCAATGCCTCTGGCCCTTGGAGCAGGGTCACTGGCTTCACCTTCTCACCTCCTTTTGAACTAACACATTGGCCTGAGTATTGCCCTGACTTGCTGTGTTACCTTGGGCAAATGGCTCCTCCTCTCTGGGCTCTGTTATCCCCCTCCTTACAATGAACGGAGGTTTTCAGTTGGTAGGTTTTTAGGTTTATTTATTTATATATATTTTTTAGAGGAGGAGCTAGGGGTTGAACCCAGGACCTTGCGCATGCTAAGCACGCGCTCTACCACTTGAGCTATACCCTCCCCCTCAGTTCGGCGGTTTTAACTGCATTCTTTGCCTGCAATTCCTGAAACTGCCACCAGGTGGCTCAAACAGGCACCCCCCCCCCCCCGCCCCCAGGAATGGCGGGCTACCTGTGGCTAAGGGCCATCTGGTCCCTCCTGGAGGGCACCAGGGCCATCAGGAAGGAGGAGCTTGTTGCAGGTATTGCTGTCCACTGGGCTGTTAGGGGAAAACGAAGAAGGAAAACTGGCCAGAGAGGTGGTGTTTCACCCTCCCAGGAGCTTGGACTGAAATTGTCTTATCCCCTCCCTCTTGCTGTTCCAGGGTTCTGGGCTCCCAGGGTAGACGGTGAAACATGGCCTGACCAGCTGGCGCCCACGGCCTGGGATACTCCTGATGGAGTCCCAGTCCCTGACACTGACCTAGGATGTTGCTACTCCAGCCCAGGCAGCCTTCCAGCCACGCTGTGCGGTCCTGAGTCCATGGCTCCTGCCTTGGGGCTTCTGGTGCCTGGTCTGCAGTGGGAACCACCGTGCCACCTTGGGAAGTGGCTGGAGGATGTCACAGGAGAAGCACAGAGGGGAGAGGAGAGGAGCTTGGGGACATCACCCCTCCTGCCTTGTACATCCTCTGGGCCACGCCTCTGCCCAAGCTATGCCCCCTGCCTGAAGCACGTTTCACACCCCTCTCTGCAGCTCCAGTCCGCCTGGGATTCAGCTTCCTCCAGAAAGTCTTGGATTCCCTCCTTCCCAGCCAGTGGGCACCTTGTCCTCTTCTGGCCCAATACAAGCCCCCTCTACTGTGAACAGCCTTGGCTGGGAGTGCAGCCAGACAGAAAACCTCGAAGGACTAAAGATGGAGACTGGGGGACTCCAGCTCTCTCCCAGTGCTCCACTGTCACGCCCACCCCCAAACCCAAACACCTCCCCACATTGCACCCGTGCCCCCCCCGCCCCCCCCCCCCGTGGCAGTGGACTTCCGGTTACATCCCACTGCTTTGCCACCTGCACGGGGTCTCCTGGTTGCAGCTGAAAGGCTCTGGTGAGTGGGCGGGGAATTACGGGGCTGGGGGAGGTCTGTGACCGGCAGTGTGCTGAGACTTGATGGAATCGTAGGGGTATCGCAGGGTCCTGCAGTCAGTGTGTTGTAGGAATTCTGGGCACAAGACCCTCCAGGTAGAACGTTGGACCTCAGCTGAATCTCTGATCTGCGGCCACAAGGCGTCGGGTCCTCTGCGTAAACCCTGGGGGTTGGGGATGGCTGGCCTGCGTGCCCTTGACGGCCACGTTCACGCTCCAGGTGCTGGCGTCACAGGGCAGAGGCTCGGGAGCCTGGGAAGAAATAACATTTTAATTAAGAATCTTGTTGGCCGCAGGGCCCAGAGCGAGGACAGGTGGATAATAAATTGTGGCCGCAGGGAGAGCCGTGCTCAGACCGTGCATTTGCCTAACAAAGGGTGGGGACGGTGATGCCTGGCCTGCTGGGCTGTTCTTTCCTCCCGGGGCCTAGAGGAGAGGGGACTGGAGGAGGAGACAGTCACCCCCCACTTCACCCCTGAGACCCCCAGGTTTTGCTTCCCTCCCATCTCCGGTTCCTCCTATCCCCCCTTGGCGCCTCGCCCAAAGCTAGGTACCCAGAGACCCTAGTGCTGGCCCATGGGGTCCCTCCTAGGGCAGGGCCTCTCTTTTGCAGTTGGTGAACTGAGACCTCAGGTGGCACTGAGTGCCCTGGGGACACACAGCGGGGAGGCAGCCCAGACCCCTGCTTCTGCCTGCTTTGGGCCTCTGCCCAGAAGTGAGGAGTCCCAGCACATGGGGCAGGGGTCGCTGATGAAGGAAAAGGGAGGGCTTTTTTTGCTTCTTGGCTTAAGTAGGGGGTGGGAGAAAGCATTTTCAGACCATTTTGACATTTAACAAACAGTATGCAAATCGCATGCAAATTGCATGCAAATTGCATGCAAATCACCACCCATTTCTTAAGCCTCGACAGCTCTGGCATGTTCTGAAATAATAATGTTAGACCTGTCCTTTGGTGTTGGTCTGGAGGAGAGGCACAAAGCCTTTCCCTTCCTCCTTCCCTCCCTCCTTTCTTTTCTTCCTGTTACCTCTTTTCTTCCTTCACATTGTTGGAGGCCTCTCAGTCTTGAGATGAACACAAACAACATAAATGGCTTTCAGCGTTCCCATTTTCCAGATGGCAAAACTGAGCACAGAGAGGCACAAGCCTGTCCTGAGATCCCAGAGGCACATTGTGGAAAGTGTCCCCCACAAAGTGCTGTCATGGACCAAAGTGAGCAGTACCTGTGACCCAAGGATTGAGAGATGACAATGGCTGGAGAAGGCCCACCAGGACTTGGAGGAGCCAAGGGGAACTGTCCTTGGGTTTCTTGGCCTTGAACGGCAGTCTGCCAGGCTTGAATCTGGCAAAATCTGACATTGATCTTACTCCTCATGTCCTTCTTTCTCCTGCTGCTCCATCAACATGTTCCTTGAATTCAGGCCACAGCCTCTCTGCTCAGTTTACATTGCCCTGCCTTTTCTGTTTGCAAACTCCTATTCATCCTTCAAAACACCAGCTCCAAAGCCCTTTTCTTCATGCAGTCATTTCTGATCCTCCAAGAGATGCTTCCACTTACCTCTGGGCCTCTGTTGCCCCAGCGCGCTCTCCCTCTCCGGTCCAGCTCTGACCCTTTTGGAGACAGCAGCATCCCTGCCCAGCGTGGCTCGGTTCCAGCACTTGCCTGACTATCACACACCTCTAGACTTCTGTATTGTCTAACCGGAATATCCTTTCTGATGTTTTTCATCTGGCATACGTTTTCAAGGTCCTGGCTCTAATGCTCCGCCTCCATGTGGGCTCTGCAGTTCTCTCCCAGCCGGCCTCTGGGTCCTGCAGCCTCCATCCCTCCTGGCTCACCTGACCCACAGAGCAGGGAGGTCTGTGTGTTTTCCCAGTCTGAGAGGTCGCCTCTGGGGCCCCAGGATCACCCAGATTGGGACTAGGTACAGAGGGCCATCTTTGAATGTGTATGGAATAAAAGATTAAGTATTTGGAAACAAAGCCAAGTTCAAACTCCATAACTTGGCCTTGAACTTCACTCTCCATCGAAGTTCAGTCCTAAGCCTGACCTTCTCCCTTCCCTCTCACTCACCTCCAGACCTCTGCACAAGCTGTTCCCTCTGCCAGGAATGGTTTCCCTTTGACTCCTATTTTGGTTGACCTCAAGCCAGCCCCCTCCCATCTCTGGGCCATGAAAAGGGGGGAATTCTGGTCCCCCCAGGGCCTCACAGGCTCCTGGCTCCACCCCAGGAGCAAGTCTGGGCTGCGAGGAGTTTCGGGTGAGACTTGGCAACCACCATCTCTCTCTGGGGCCCGTGGCATTCTGGGGAGGGGCCACCTCCCGCTGTGGCTGCCTGCTTGCTTTGTGCTCCCAGAAGTTCAAGGGAAATTTTTCTGGGGGTCAAGTAAATCCAGGTGGTTCCCAGAGGAGGCACCTGCAGCTCAGCCAGGAACTGCAGAGGTCTGGACTTCCTGCTTCAGTTCTGCTCTGCCTCTCTCTCTCTGTGACTCCAGGCCAGATTCTGGCATTCTCTAACTCTGTCCATGAGTTGAACAGACACTTATCAGGTGCCCTCTGTGTGCCCGGCCCTGTGCTGGCTGCTTGATACCAAGACAGTTCCTGCTTTGGCTGCCACAGATAGTGGACCAGGTTGTTCACCGCACAAAAGCATCCATCTGAGGGGGTGAGACGGTCTCTGGAAGCGGAATCTTTTTGTAATTCACACGATGTCTCCTATACAGGTGAGTGGGGGTCCTGAACCTGCCACCCCCCCATCTGTCTCTGCATCCCATTTAGTCTCTTCCAGGTACCTGCTCCCGTTCATCACTCTTTCTCTCTGTGTCTCTGGACCTCTGCTTCTCTTCTATCTCTACCTGGGTCTCTCTGTCTGCCTCTATCTCTGTCTCTGGCAGTTTCTCTCTCTGTACCCCTGTATCTGTCTCTCATATCCCCTCTCGAAAAGGACACCCTTTCTCCCTGATGCCCCAAGCATGACCCCTGGGGTGTTTCCAAAAGCTGCCGGGTCCATGCATTCCATAATCATTGAAGGGCACTGAGGCCAGAGTGGTGGCCAGGACACCTGGCTATGGGCCTTCATGGGGTTGGAGGTCTAGCAGCAGAGACAGAAGCTGCAGGGCAGAGGGGGAGTTGCCTCTGGGATCTCGGAGACCCCTCCTCTGGGCTAGGCCCACAGTCCTCTTCTGAATGAGCTTCAGTGGTCCTTGTCCCTCTCTGGGCCTCAGTTTCCCCACTTGTCCAAGGAGGAAGGTGTTTAGGATGGCTGGGCCAGGAGCTGCTAGCCTGGCTGAGGCTGTTTTCTTGGCAGAGAAATACTGACTCATCCCTGCACCCAGCTGGGTTTGAAAGAATCCTCCGAGGGTAAAACAGTTGTAAGAAAAAACAAAACAAAAAATCACAGAGTCGCCTGCCATCTGACTCACCTGCGGTGGCAGCAGCCTCACTCTCATCCCCCATCATCGGAGATACTTCCTGTCTCTTCCCCCGATGGCTGCTGGCCTCACTGTGATGGCTCCAGGCCCAGCACTGTCCTCTCACTTGTGCTCTGAGCTCCAGACCCACTTAACCCCTTGCCACAAGGGAGAAACTCTTTCTTGCCACAGGGCCTTTGCATGTGTTGTGCCTACATTGGGAGAACCCTCTCCCCACCCCTTGTCTTGCATTCTCCTATTTGCAGGCTGAATGTCACTTCCTTGGGGAGACTCTAGACAATCACGTTCCCTCAGTTTTGCATTCACAGGGTATCCTGTTCTTTTCCCTTGTAGCATTAATTATTTATATTATTATTCATTCAATGTATTATTTTTCCCCACTAGCCTGTGGGCACCGTGAAGCCTGGGATGAGGTCTGGTCTGGTCACTGCTGGATCGCACAACATTTAAGAACCCAGAGGAAGGGAGTGGGACCCAGGGACACCCTCCCTTCCCAGGCTCAATGAGGCACCCCACACCCCGCCCCAGTTCCTGTTGCCACTTTGTCCACCTCCAGGTGGCCAAGGGGCACAGAGGCTCGGGATTGGGATTCCAGGCACTCTGGCTCCTGCCGCTTTGATAAATGGGGGGAAATTCAGAATTAATTATTGACTGCTGCACTGAGCTGGCCTGATTCGGACAGATAAAGAGTGTCCTCACTGCTGTGTCTGCCCAGCACTTCTCGGGAGTTTATTAGGGGTTGCAAGGGAGCTGGCTGCGGGGAGAGGCCCAGAAGACATGGAGGCAGATGGGGCTGGGTGCAAAGCCTGGCTCTGCTGGGCCACTTTGGGCAACTGACTTTCCCTCTCTGAGCCTCAGTTTTCTCATTTGGAAAAAGGGAAGAGAAAGCATCCTTATCCACTGGGGGAATCACTTTAAGTTGACAGTGTGTGGCACCCAGTGGGTATCCAGTAAATGCTGCAGAACTGGCGAGCTGGCTTTGGAGACCTAATTATTTTAACCTCCCTGACAGAATAAAATGGGCTCAAGGTTGGTGGCAGAATCTTTACCCAGAGGTAGAGCTGTCTCCCTTAGGTGGTTCGAGATGGCAGATTGCAAACACAGGCATGAATTGTAAGAACTGATCTAAGACGACAACCGCAAAGGATCAACTGTTTGTCTGAACAACTTCCTTTTCCTTCAGTTAGCCCCTCTGGTGGGCAGTGCAAAGGCTGCAGCATCTTAGAATTCAAATGTCATCAAGTTAGCCTAGTGTTGTCACTAGGCAGATCATGAAAGCCAGTAATTTAACACTTTCTGGTAGCCAGAAGAAAAAGAGGGAAAAAAAGCGGTGAAATTAATTTCAAAACTGCATTTTATTAAACTCAGTACATCCAAGATATAAATTTAACATGCAGTCAATATAAAAAATTATTAGTGAGCTATTTTACATTCTTTTTTTCATACCAAGTCTTTAGAATCTGGTACGTATTTTATACTCACAGAACATCTCAGTTCCAACCAATCACATTTGAAATACCAGTAGCTCCCATATTGGACAGTATAGAATTAGAGTATATGATTATTGCTTGCCAGGACCAGTGGCTCCACGGTTCTCATTGCCCTTGGGGACAGGTCACACAGGGCCTTGTGGGTCACGTGGGGGACTTGGGCTCTTACCCGGAAGGAGGTGGGCTGTGGGCAGAGGATGGGCGGGGCCTGACTCAGGTGCTCACAGGTGCCTTCTGGTGGCCTCAGCTGGGAGTGGGGGTGAGCGGGAGCCAGGGTACCAGGGTGAAGGTGACTGCCCTGGTCCAGGTGAGTGATGATGGGGGAAGAGCACTCCAGGCAGAGGGAACTTCCGGTGACAAGGCCCTGAGACAGGACCATGCCTGGCATGCTGGAGGAATAGCGAGGGGGCCCGTGTGGCTGGGGCAGAGTGAGCGAAGGGGAGAGAGGGAGGAGGGGAGGGCAGGGAGGGGACGGAGGCAGATAGTGCAGGACCTTTTGGGGGGGGCATGAGTTTTTCCTCCTAGGTGGATGGGATGTGGCCAGTTTAGCAAGAGAAAAGGCTCTGAGGAGCTGGGGGAAGCTGGCTGTATTACCTTTGGATCCGGGAGAGGCGATAACCGCGCCTCAGCAAAGTCAAGGGTTTGAATCCTGCCTTTGCCTTCCCTTAGCCAAGTGACCTGCGGCCAATGACTTGCCCTTCTGGGCCTCAGTTTCCATCCATGAAATCGGTCCAATAGTAGACCCCTCCTCACAGCGGTGATGCTTAGGAGCTGCTGGTTCCCTGCAGCAGTCAGGGCCAGGATCAGGGCGAGGAGGGTGAAGCACTGGTCTTCGCGCAAAACTTAGGGGGC
Source organism: Camelus bactrianus (assembly GCF_048773025.1). Taxonomy (NCBI): domain Eukaryota; kingdom Metazoa; phylum Chordata; class Mammalia; order Artiodactyla; family Camelidae; genus Camelus; species Camelus bactrianus. Next base: position 28,239,637 of record NC_133560.1, read on the forward strand.
TTGGAGGAAGGTGGTCAAAAGGTGCAAACTTCCAGTTATACGAAAACGAAAGCACCAGGGCTGTAAGGCACACATGATGACTGTAAGTAACACTGCTGCCTGGTACCCAGGAAAGTCGTTAAGAGAGTAAAGCCTAAGGGTGCTCATCACCAGGAGGAACACTTTTTCCCTGTCTTCTTTTCTTCTTTCTTTTATTTTTATTGTATCTATATGAGAAGATGAATGTTAGCTGAACCTATTGTGGTCATCATTTCATGATATCTGGAAATCGAACCATCGTGCCTTTGGCCTTACACTTATGCGTCGATGTATGTCAATTATTTCTCAATGAAACTGGGGGGAAAAAACCTTAGGAGGCACTACCAAACTCAGTCATCCAGATAAATAACATTTTAATGCAACACTTGAAAAAACTCACAATGAATGCAAAAACAAGTAAATGAACAAAGTATCTAAGTGTTAAAGTTGATGAAATCTGGCCCTGTGCTGGCTCCACCCTGCCGCACTCTTCTCACCCTGTTCCAGGCGCTGCTGCACCTGGGAGGCCGTTCCTCCCACACAGCCTCCCCTCCCTGCAGTAAAGTCCTCTGATTAAACCTTAATTCCGGATGATTAAGCCCAGGGATCTGGGGGCCTGACAGCGCTGCAGGAGGGAGGCCCTGGCAGGGTTGGGCCAGGCTGGGCCTCCCTGGGGAAGAGGGAAGGCTGGGAGGGAGGCTGCTGAGTGGCTGGAGTGGAAGCCCAAACTTAATTAGCCCCTCAGGATTAATTACTAGGCCCAGGAACAGGCTGAGAAATCTATTACCCGAGTGGCTCCCAGCTCCGGGCCTCCCTCATTCGCTCCATCATTTTTTTCTAAACCTCCTCCTCATTCTTTTCCAACAAAATATATTTATTTAAAAAATGTCCCTTTATATCCTACTGTGAAAGCCCATACATATATATTTTTGAGCGGAGTAGAAGGTATATAAATTTGGGAGATATAAACATTGAAGTAAATATATAACTGTTAAAAATGATCAATGGGGTCCTATTTGGAGCCATGTCAAAACTCAGGGCACATGTCTGCAGGGGGTTTTCTTTATGAACTCCTAAATTGAGGCTTCACCTACCCCACCAAGGGTCCCCCAGTCTCCTGCTGACCCTGACTGCTTGGGCTGGGAGGTCTCTGTGTCCCCTAGCCTGGGAGCCTCTCCAGGGCTCTCCACACAGCCCAGCTTGGGTAGGATATCAGTAATGGGAGGACAATCATGGGCTCTTTGGACCCTCCTCCCATCCCCTAGTATTATCCTCCCATTTTACAGGGGAGGAAACTGAGGCTGAGAGCGAGCCAGTGACCTGTCACACAGCAGGGAGGGGATGGGGCCTGGAGGCCAAACTCTGAACTTGTGTCATGAGCTGCCTCCTATGTCCTCTGCTCCCCACTGTGCAGATCGGAAACCGAGTCACCAAGGGGCAAACTTACTGAGGTTACTTGGCTGCTCCAGGTGGTGGAGCTGGGGATAGTCCCCTCAAACGGAGGGTGGATCTGGACAGAAGGTGGAAAGGGCGAGGTCAGGCAGGACTGGTGGGGGGACCAGCATGGACCAAGGCGGGGAGCCTGGAATGAGTAGATGTGGTGTTGGGGGGCGAGGGGGCAGAGAGAAGGGGCACAGTGGGTTGGAGAGATGGTGTGTCCTCAGACTGGGGACACGGAGGCTCCTGCCCTCTCCTGTCTAGTCCCCATCTCCCACCTCCCTTTCTGCTACAGGAATACTTAGAGGAGCCCATGACTTTTTGGCTGGCTTTTGGGGAGATTTTACCATTTCCTGGGGTCCAGGGTCTAGGGCGTTAATTTAACTAGTGCAGATCCCAGTGTGGGGAGAGTGAGAGCCTGCCACCAGCCCCCTAACCCAAGGCTTCCTCTGGCCATCATAGGTCCATCACGCAGATGGGAAGACCGAGGTCCAGAGGGGAAGGGGCAGGCCTGAGCTCTTCCTCTCTGACTCTCATCTCCCAACTTCATAAGGCTCACATCCTGGTGGGCGCCTCTCCTCCGCCATTCCAGAGCTCTGCCCTGGGGAGCATTTCATGCTCATCAAGGTATGAGTGGCTGATAGAAGTCTTAATGGTGGAAACTCAGGCGCATTTAGCAGAAAACTGGAGTAATGGGTCCCCAGGAAGGTGGGAGGCCGATGGCAGCTTTAATGATCCAGGCCTGCCAGCATCACCCCTTCAGCTGGCTCTCCTGAGCTTCCAGCCTTCTCCAGGCCCAAGGGCCTCTGCCACCCTCAGGCCTGGTGAGCCCCCAGGACAGGCACACGAGATACATGCACATCCGCACATGGGGGGGGGGCAGACGGGCAGACGCTGCACACACCCCGTGGACCACAGCCACGCCCACGGGCGGCATGTGTCCTAATTCTCCTCCGCGAGCCTCACACAGCAGCCCCACCCTCTGCCGGCTGCCGGTGAACAGTTCTGGGCCTGCCTCAGGTTTTATTCATCCCGGGGCTAATTACAGCCAGGCTGGGGGCGGGCCTGGTAACTTTGGCTTCCCTTCCCCAGCCCTTCCTGCCACCGGGGTGACCGGGAACGGTGGGGGAGGGGGGTGAGTGGCACCCCCGCTTCCCACTGGGGCATATGTGCCAGCCCTCCAGCACCTCCTTCCAGGGCGCACCCTCGGAGGAGGACGAGGTGGCGCTAATGGTGGAGACGTGGGCACAGGGCCTGGCAGGGCGGTGGGAAGGAGGCGTGGGGATTCCAGCTCCGGGCAGCCGTGTGCAAGCATCAGGAGGGTTCCTCCCCCTCCTCCTCCCTTGCACGGCTCAGGATTACTGATAGTATCTGAGTTGATCTAGGCTATCCCACCGTCTTCCAGGTGAGCTTTCCTAGGCCTGAGGCCCCAGGGCAGAGACTGGCGGAATAATAGTAACGCACACTAAGATCACGTGACACTCCCCGCTGTCATAGCCCACTGTGCCGCCACCATCCTTAGGTGTTTACCAGGTGCCCAGAACAGTTCCGAGCAACTTAACATGACCATCAGCGGCCAGGGATTGGCGCCTCACTCATCTTGGATGCAAAAGGTAAGGAGGCACCCACAAGTGCAGCCCGCAAGATACATACCATATCAAGTCATATTTTAAAGAATCCAAACCAATGCAAAAAAGTTCACAGGGTAGAGCATATCTAAATGTTAAGTATAGACAGAGAGGCCCTTGCACTGGGTGTTCTGATCATCCCAACAGCCCCTTGGAGATGGGGCCCATGATGGTCAACGCCCATTTTGAAGATGGGGAAACTGAGGCCCAGAGGGGCCAGGTGGCATGCTCTGGTCCACTCTGCCCCTCCCCAACTCTGTCCCCCGTCCTAGCCCAAGGCGGGGCTTTGTTCTCTGGTTCCCCCAGCGTAGACCTGTCCTTCCTGACTCCTAGCCTGGCCCCTTCAACTAAGCTGTATATCCTGAAAAAGCTTCAAGTATGGGCCACTAGTGGGTTGCCCTGGGCCACGTGCCCACAGTCCGTCCATAAAGGCACTCCTCGGTGGGTGGGAGAGACCCGAGCTCTGGGGCTCCTCATGAGACAACCTGTTGCTCCATTAGTGCCTTGATGTACCTGGGGGAGGAGGTGGGTAGTGAAACCTGGCTTCCCAACCAGCAAGGTGAGTAGTGGAAACTAGGTCCCTGCATCCCTGAGAGGCCACCGTTCACGAGACTTCCCTTGGGAGATAAGCACGACCCTCTCCAAATTCCAGTTTAAACACACGTGCAGTTTACTGAGTGGTTTGGTGCTTGGAATCTAGAGCCAGCTGGCCTGGGTTCGCATCCTGGCTCCACCACGTGCACGCTGTGTGACCTGAGGCAGACCACTTAACCTCTCTGTAGCAATGATCCCATCTCTAAAACTCAGTCTGCAAAATGCCTCTGGATTAAACAAATAAAATTAATGCATGGAAAATTTAGGGCAATGCTTGGCATACAGTAGGTGCTCAATGTGCGGCTGAAGTCATTGGGTCAGGCCCTGAGCTTCCAGCTCCAGGCATCCGGGTCCCTGCTGTTATGTAACGTCCGACCCGTTTGAAAGATGAGAAACCGAGGCTACAAGACCAGCCTGAGGTCGCGCCCCACGCCGCTGGCCCAGCGCGGACTCGATCCTGGAGCTCAGCCTCCAGCGCCCGCGCTGAGCCCGCTCACTCTCCAAGGCCCAGAGACGGGCAGAGCCGTCCCCGGGTGGCACAGCGGCGGTGCGGGAGGGCGCGCAGAGCCCCTCCCGGGGGCGGCAGTGCCCGGGGCCCGGCGCGGGGCTGGGGGGCGGGCAGCGCGGGCCGGGACCGGGGCCCGAGCTCCCGGCGGCGGCGCCGAGCGTTTCCATGGCAGCCTGGCGGGAGCCGGCTGGAGCGATTCGGTGTCCCGAGGAGCGGCTGCTAAAAATAGCCCGCGCCGCACAGGGCTCATTAGCCGCTGGGCTTTTGGCTGCCAGGTACCCCCTCCAGGCTTTCCTTCCTGCTTGCGCCCGGGAGCAGCGAGGCTGCAAGGGGATGTGGCAGGCGGGAGAGTCGCAGCCCAGTCCTGGGGCCCCTCCTGCCTGTATCGACCTCCAGGCTTGTCCCCTCTTGGCCCTCCTCCCCGGCACCTTCATCAAAGGCAAATCTGATCTCACTCCTCCCCTGCTCTAAATCCTTCCTTGGCTCCCCATTGCCCATGCACTCAAGTCCCCTGCATTTCACCCCCATTGCCTCCCTGACTTCACCTCCCCCTGCTCCAGATGCTTTCAGGGACTCAAACTCTCTGAGCCTTTGCTCCTGCTGTTCCCTTCAAGTAGATCACTCTACCTTCCCTTCTTCATCTTTCATAGCTCAGCTTACGCATCACCTCCTCCAGGAAGTCTGAGGCTCCAGCCCAGGCCAGAGGCCTCTCCTGGGCCCCTTCGTCACAGCTCTGACACTAACCTGTGAGTGCTGAGAGGGAGAAGATGAGTGTGTTTTGGTCCTGGTGTCTGGAAGAGGACCTAGCAAACAGCTCAGTGGCCCAGTAAGTGTTTGTGGAATGAATGGGGGAATGAAATTACTCAGCTCTGACAGAGGCATTTCCTGGGCTCAGTGGGTTCCCACTGTCCTCTGTTCCCAGGCCAGAAGGTCAGTGGTCCACCATCTCCTGGTCCACCAATCAGGTTTACTCCTCTGCTTCCTTTGGAGAAGGATATCCTGGCTGTGTGACTCAGCCAAGTCACTCACCCTCTCTGGTCTCCTTATTGCCTTACAGAATTGCCACAGACATAGGACTTGGAGGTCAAAAGCTCTGGTGGAGCTGCCAAAATCTGGAAGGGAGAGGGAGATATGAAGGTGAAGAGGATATAGGGAAAGATGGACATCCATGAAAATATCTTGGAATAAAACTAAGTCCGTTGGAGAACCAGTGGGCAGTCTCAGATGGGCAGGATTTCCAGAGCCAAGAAGGACAAATTTTCGGGCTGGCCACACAGTGGCACATTTGTTATGGCACAGCTTGGTTGTAGCAAGAGCTAGGAGGCCAAGAGCAGAGTCAGAGGGAAATTGGGAGGGGAGGGAAAGTGAAGGGCAGATTTCGGCAGAGGAGTGTTAGCAGAGATGAGACGATGTCTGGGGAATGCAATGTGGGCAGGGACAGCGCTCAGCTTGCTTACTGGAGATCTGTGGAACCAGGACCATGGCATCGTACGACCATGGCTTAAATGATGCCTGTCTTCACAGTCTGGGCATCGGCCCATGTTGCAATGGTGGCTCCACAGTCACCAGTGATCCAGGCTTCTGTTGTTCTGCCTCTTCAGCCAAACTTCCATCTTGTGGACAAGAATGACTGCTGTAGCCCCTGCCATCACAGCCACCTTCCAGATGGACATCCTATTGTCCACCACATGGTCAAATGGTCACACTGAGCTTCAGGGTGGCTGGGAAATGTAGTCTTTACCTGGGAAGGTTCTATTTCTAAAGGAGAAAGTAGAGAATAAATACTGGGGACAGGCCCATAACCTCTGCCCACTGAATGAGCTGGGAAGGAGGAGTGAATGTTTGTCACTGTTTTGGTCACCCTAGCAGGGGGACCTTTGCCCTCTGGACAAGGAGACCTTCACCACCTGCCCCCATCCCCTACCTGCCATCATCTCCTCCCTCCCTCTGTTCTCAGTTACTCTGTTCCAGACACACAAATCTCATTGTTCAGCCAACATGCCAGGCATAGTCCTGCCCCAGGGCCTTTGCATGTTGTGGGCCCACTGCTTGTATTGCTTCTCCCCTAGATCTCTCCATGGCTTCCAATCTCTGCTGAGAAGTCACCTTCTCAGAGGCCTTCCTTGAACATCCTGTTTAAAATTACAACCTGCCCTTCCTCCCCAATTCTTGTTCCTTCCCGGTGCTCTCTCTGCCCTAATTTTCTTGCTAGCACTCAGCACTCTCTAAAACCCTAAAGACTGCTGATTTGTTTGCTCATTGTCCGTCTCCCTCATTAGGTTTTGAGCTCAATCAGGGCAGAGATTTCTGCCTGTTTTGCTCTCAGCTGCACTCTCAGCGCCCAGGACAGTGCCTGGCACTCTGTTGGGGCTCAGGAAATATTTCACACATGGACTAAATAAAGCAGGCACACTGATTGCCCCTTTTAGAGCAGTAGAAACTGAGGTCTCGAGGAGGGATTTACCCAAGGTCATGTGCTAGTGAGGGGCAAAGTATGGTCGTGTTCCCCGGCTGACCATCTTTCTCTGGCTTCCCCTTCCACCCCAAGAGTTATCTATAAATTTCAGTTCTGCTTATGTTTCCTGGAGCACATTTGTGTCGCTCGCAGCCAGGAGTCCAGAATGACCAGAGGGGCACCCCTACCATGCCAGGCATGGTGCCCGCTCCATTAGTGGCTGTGCCACATTTAATTGCCACACAAGAACAGAAACATTTGCAAATTTAAAATCACATATCGAATGCTCTTTGCCCCAATTTCTGAGGTGTGGGAAGACTGAGGCGCAGTTAGGGAAAGGGACAGTCTGGGTCACACAGCCGAGAGGCCTCGGAGGGAGGTTTCATCCCTCTCTCTTCCTGCCCCCTGTGAGATGAGGCTCGCTGCCGCCCAGGACAGTGCAAAGTTGGTCTTGGGTTCGAATCCTGCCTTGGGCAGCCTCGGGCATCTGCCTATGCCTCCTCAGACCTCAGTGTTTCCTACTGAGACAGGGGATCCTGAGATCTGACCTGGGTATATCCCACGGTGCCTGGGGCCTGACATACCAACCGTGCTCCCACAAGGCAGTAAGGTGACGGCCTCAACCAGCTCCCCGGGGCTGCCCACCTCCCCACTCCAGACCCCTTCCACCTTCCCTGCCTCGCTCCCTATTCCCTCGGCCGCCCTGTGCCAGGCTTCTGTTTAGTTTAATAATCTCCTGAAAGTTTAATTGTTGTTTTATTCATCCGTGACCTTTCTCTCTCATCTGGAGACGTATTATTGCTAATCTACAAATTTCAAGAACCAGATTTATTTGCAAAACCAATTACCTGCCTATGCAAATGACCTCTTTCAGCGCCCGCCTCCCTGGCCAGCTGGCTGGTGGGGGTCGGGGGGAGCCACTGCCTGCTAAAGCCTCTGCTCAAACACTTGGATGCAAACTTATCTTGAACTCCTCTGAGCAGGGCAGCCCTCTCGGCCCCCGGAGTTAATTAGAATCTCAGTAATCAAGGGAGGCCCTGACCCCATCTCTCTCAGTTCTGACCTCCTAAAGGGGCCTCCCGAAGTGGACAGAGGCTCTAATCACCTTCCCACCAGCCTTTCCCATGGGAACGATGTCTGTTCATTCATTCATTCATTCATTCAAAATTTTGCATGGAGAGTCTGCTGTGTGTCTGGCACTGTTCTAGGCTCTGGAACCTGAGCAGGGAACAGAGAGGCCAGAAGGAAAGAAATTACCATAGTTAGGAAGCTGACAGCTAGAGAGAGAAAAAAAGGCCAGGTAAGTTAAGGGTATGGAGTTGCAACAGAGGCCAAACAAGCAATGCTGAGGATGGGTGTTCAGGGGGCATGGACCCCTTTCTCCCTCCCTCCCTCCCTCCCTCCCTACACTCTAGCTGCAGAAACGGAGCTGATTCTTAAAATACCAAACTTGGTTCTGCCTCCAGGGCCTTTGCACTTGCTGTTCCTGTGGCCTGGAATGCTTTTCCCAAAACTCTTGGCCAGACTGATTCTTCTGCCCAGCAGTCTCAACTTACACATCACCTCCTCAGGGAAGCCTTCCCTGACTGCCCCAGAGGACAAGCCTCTTCCCCAGATCAATTCTGTCCTGTTTCTTTGCTTTATAATTCTTACTGCTTTCTGAAATTAAACATTTGTGTGTTATTCTGTCTCATTTTTTTTTTGAATGGAGGTACTGAGGATTGAACCCAGGACCTTGTACATGTTAAGCACACACTCTACAACTGAGCTATTATATCTCCTCCCCCATCTCAGTCTACTTTAATATCAGCTCCTGGAGGACAGAGGAACCATATCTGTTCTGTTCACAGCTATGTCCTCAGCACCCAAAACAGCGCCTGGGCACTCAATAAATATTTGTTGATTGAATGAATGAATGAATGAATGAACGAATAATGCAGGGGCCAGGAGGCTGTGCTACTCACGGTGTAGAGAACACAATAACTTCTTGTTGTGGTCATCCTGGCCTCAACACTACCCTCCCCGGCCTCACAGAGTAGGTGAAATGTTCGCACTTCACAGCTGAGAATGTGGGGGCTGCTGAATTAGGGGTGTGGCTTGACCAGTGAGAGCTGGCCGGGCAGGGATCAGAAACTAGCTACTGAAGGCCTCCCTCCATGGTCCTCAGGGCTGTCCAACATGAGGAAGGGGACAGAGCAGTCCTAGGTGGAGCCTGGGTGGAAGGCAGGGTCCCACGACCCCTGGACCATAAGTTCTCCATCTGGCAAAGGGGCTTCGAGATGCCTCCATCCCTGGTTTCTGACTTATCTCTCATCTACTTTGCCTTCCTGTCACCTGTGTTTGGTTTGGTCCCTCTGCCCTGGGCACACCCCAACAGCACTCAATCTGGGGTCAGTAGCTTCCCCTCCAACCCACTTCTCATCCAGGGTCCCCACTTCATGTCCAGGGTCAACTTTATTTGCCTGTCCTTGAACCGGACACTGGATACCATCCTCTCCTTTGTTTATGCTGTTCCCTCTGCCTGTCACACGGTTCCCCAGCAAGCCCTTCCGCAGCCCCCCAATCCAAGTAGCCTCCTCCCCTGCATCATACATACCAGAGCAGCCTAAGTGTGTCTTTTGGAACTGTCACAGTTTCAGTGATGGAGTGGTTTATTCAATTGTTTGTTTAATACTGATCTACCCAACTAGATGCTAAGCTCCAGCCGAGCAGGGGCCTTGGCTGTCATTATGATCCCGGTGTCTCTAGCACCCAGCACAGAAAGGGGCACTCAGCAGGGGCTTTGTGAGTGTTTGTTGAATGGTCGGCCTGCAGGTGGGTGAGCGAAAGAATGGATGGATGAATGGATGAGTGGGTGAGTGGGGCATATGGGGTGGGGGGTGGGAGGATGGATGAGTGAGTGGATGGGTGGGGTTATGGGTGGGTGGGGGATGAGGGGATGTGTGAATGAATGAATGACTGGTAGTGAATCTCGCCTTGATGAGGTGGGCTGCCCCTGGCAGTGGGCCTTGCTGAAGGCCCCCACCCAGGCCCTGCCAAGCAGCTCTGAGGATTCAGCAGACTCCGTGTGTAGGGGTGGATTCGGGGGGGGTCAGGGGCGAGTGGTCCTAGATGCAGACCTCTAGCTCTTTCTGTTGGGCTCAGAGTGTCTTGGGTGGAGAGGTGGTGGGGTGGTTGTAGGGGGAACTGGGGCTGCTCATGAGGTTTCACGGTCCCTCCCACCCTCTCACCCACAGCTACACTCTCCCTGCCCATAGACGCATCCCCCCGCCCCAGCCTCCCCCCTTTACCCCCTCACTCTTGATTCAATCCTGGCCGCCCACCGATTCAATTATTCTGCTGCTGGGGTGGTTGGCAATTTTCTTTCAGGGCTGAGAAGCTGTGTCAGTATCTGTGTATCCATGTGGCTTTGAACAGCATGGAGACCCAGAGACAGAAACACAGAGACAAAAAGAGAAGAGGACACACACACACACACACATACACTTCAGGGCACAAACTCAGTCCAGATTTTGCAGAGAACCTTGCCAATGATCAGAACAGCTTAGAGATGAAATGGGAGCGTTGGGAGGTAGTAAGCTACCCATCCAGAGAGGAGTCCAAGCAGAGACCGTGGCCTAGAAGCTCCTTTCAGATCCCAGATGTGTTCAAGTTGCCCATTTCTCTGACATGGAATCCTTTATTTTTTTTCCTGAGCATTTGCGAAGTGCCCGGGGCTGAGAGGGAAGTAGTGAGGGGAAGGGAGGGAGGAGGGGAGGGCGGGGAGGGGCGGGGCAGAACTTGCTGGGCCTTAAGGGCTGCGGGAGGACTTGGGCTTTTACCCCGGGGAGGTGGGAGTCCTGGAGGGCTGTGGGCAGAGGGTGACAGGACTCGCCCCAGGCTTACCATGGGTGGCTGTGGCAGGGGGATCCTGCCCCTTGGCTGTGTGACCTCGGGCAGGCTCCCCCTTCTCTGATTTCCGAGCCCCCTTCTCTGCACGAAGGTGATGGCTGGGGCCGTTCTTGAGCATCCTCCTGGCCCTGACTCCTTGGCCTCTCCATCTGAGCAGCCTCTGAGATCCCTGATGACTCCAGTGCCCTGTGTCACGGGTGATTATCTGTAAGCGCCAACCCTCTCGAGAGCTTTGCAGACAATAACGAAATCATCTAGTCTTGTGATCAGAGACTTACCAGGGACGTTCTCACCAGCCGGCACCTCTCCCCAGGGAGGGATTCCCATGCCTCCCCCAAGGATAGAAGACGCTTCCTCCTCATTCTGCCTTCCCACCGCCCCCCAGTAGCTTAAGCGAAATCAGCTGCTCCCTGGAGAGAGCTCGTGTGGGACTGTCTTACTCATTCCGGCCCCTTTGGAGTCTTAAGTTCTGGCTGTGCTTCCCCCTTGCTGTGTGGTTCTGGGCAACTCCCCACCCTCTCTGGATCTCACGTTCTTTAAACGCCCCTGATGTTGCTTCTAAGCCTCCTGTGAGGGACCGCCGTGTGGGCAGCACAAGGTGGGGTCACCCCTTGAGAGGCAAAACCTCTCCTTCCGCTCCCCTCACCCCACTTTTAAATTGTAACCAGACATCCATGGCATGAAACTCAGCCATCTGAATCACTGTAATTCACACCGTTGTGCAACCATCACCACCATCCATCCACAGAAAGGGTTTTAACATCCCAAACAGAAACTCTGTATCTATTACTCTTGCTTTAAAAAAAAAATCTTAACAAAGTATCTTGGCGTGAAAGTCCTCGTTCTTTTGTACAGTTGTGCAGGGCTCTGTGGTGTGGAAGGATAATCAACCCATCCTTTATTTACCTCTTCACTTTTTCTAATCCTTCTTTCTTTTCCTTTTCCTTTTTTTTTTAATGGCGGTGCTGGGAACTGAATCTAGGACCTCATGCATGTTAAGTATGCACCGAGCTGTATCCCTCCCTGCCTCTAAGCTTTCTACACAGGTCTAACTCCAGAGTTTTTTCTCTTGACCCCTGAGCTATTCGGCTGAGAGCCCTTGCTTTCTGGGGTGATATTAAACATATTTAGCTACAGGTACGGCTGTGGCATTGACCAGTGAGAATGGACATGCTGGGGGCAGGTCTCAGCAGTGCCATCAGTTGCCAGAACTTGGAGGAAATCCAGGGGACTTTGCAACGGGTCAGGGGAGTGGGTATTTAACAAGCCTTCCTGGACAGTGACAAGCTCAAGGTCACAACCAAGTTTGGAACACAAGTTGTCTTGCTGTCTGCCTGCGGTACTGAGGCGTGAGGCTTTCCCTAGTCAGCTCTGCCATCCTCCACCCAGCATGTATTCTTCCTTCTTGACAGAGTGTTGGATGATGGAAAGAAAAGCCAGCAGATCCTTAGGGAGCCTCTAGAGCAAGCAGCCTGGACTAGGCTGGCAGGGAGGGGTCCCATTTAGGGCAGGCAAAGGTCCTGAGAGCCCCTGGCCAGCCTCCGGTCCAGCCTGCAAGCCTGGAAGAGCAGCCTCTCTCCCGAGCCTTCTGGGGAAGGCGGGCAGAAAAGGAGGGTGCTGGGATCCTGGTGAAGTGGAACGTCACATTTTTTAATCAGGAGAAGCTGCCAGCCACATTTCCTTTGTCAAGTCAGGACAGCTAAACTCCATGAAGTAGAACTTCTTTATTTAGGGAGAGTCACTTGAATGATTCCTCCTAGTTTTATTCATATTTAAAAGGGTGCCCAGCTTTGTGGGGGATGACGTGATGATGCTGTAGCAGATTGAATCTGTCCAACCAGCCCCCAGTCTAATGGCTGAAAGCACTAAACTTTTAGTTTTGCTCATTAGTCTACAGATTAGCCAAGTGGTTCTCCTGGTCTCAATCGGGCTCATTCCTGCCTCTGCACTCAGCTTGGGGTTGCAGGCAGCTCTGCAAATCTTGGCTGAGCTCCCTCCTTTGGGGGTCAGCCGGCTGTTGGCTGGGATAACTGGGCTTTCTTCCATGGACTTCTTCCATGACAGACCAGCCTGGGGTTATCTGCATGGCAGCTGGGCTCCAAGAGACTGAGCAGAAGCATGCGAGGCCTCTTGGACTTGGAAGCAGACCCTGTTCCAGTGGCCTCAGCTGACACTGTGATTGCAGCCTTGCAAGAAATCCTGGGGTGAAGGACCAGCTGAACCATGTCTGGACTCCTGACTCCCAGATCCTGTGAGATAATAAATTAGTGTTGGTTTAAGCCACTGCATTTGAAGCGGTTTGTTATGCAGCAATAGCTGACTAATACACCTCTCCACAAACTCCTTGATGTGCAGAGTGGGCCAGTGGGGATGAGGTGGAACTCATGGGAGCAAAGGGATTGATGCTCCTTTCCCTTCCCTTCTGAGGTTCTCTCTGGTGTGTTGAGGTGGCCCTGAAGGAGATGTAAAAGCAGGAAAGGACACTTGGTGGTGTCCCAGTGGAGACTTAGTTATAAAGGAAGTGGGGGGGGGGTCGGGGGAAGAAGCTGGTTGGTTCTAGTGCAAAGTGTGATGAGGGCTGGAGGTCCTGCCTCATTCACTTCCCCTGTCTTGGTGTCTAGCTTGGTGATTGAAGTCTGAACTCAATCAAATGACTGAGTGTAAATCAGTATAAATCAAATGACTTTAACTTTAGGGACGCAAGTTGGTGTTCCACTGGAGCCCACGCAAGGATCTGGCTTCCGGAGGACAAGCAAGGGAAAAGCGGACAAAACTGTGCAAGACTGTTGTTCAACAGCGACACCTTGTGGAAACTAGAGAAGTAACAGCAGGAATGGCCCCGTCCTTTCCACCACCTGGTCGTCTCTCCGTCTAAGGATTGAAAGCATGATTGCCCCTTTTAACTGATGAGGGGCTTGAGGATCTTGGACAGTTTGAAGGAAATGTCAGGCGGCAGCCAGCGGGAACATATGAGATTCGTGCGAAGAATGAAGGCAACCTGATTCCATTTAGATCATTTTTGGCTTTTTAGCCTCTCCTGCACCCTCCCTTTTTCTGGAACTGTGCCTTAGGTTTTCCTGGGGGGACCTCCCCTGTCTTGACTTTGGTTCATGAGGTTCAGGCAGAGTTGGCTTCAACCTGGGCTCCAGGGAGACAGGCTGCGACCCAGTGCAGCCACCCCACCGATTGCTTCTTGAACTCACCTTTGCATGCAAAGCCTGCTTACCGTGAACACATGCAACGATCTCTTTTGAAGCTGTTTTTCTGACTGCTGGAGCTCAATTAGCCATAGGCAGGCCAGGCCAGAAGAAAGGGGAGTTATTGCAGCCCTCAGCCTTTGCTGATGGGAAGTTGGTGGATAGATACTGCTGTTTCTGTGTCTCTCTGTTGAGATAACTCCAAGCCATGTACTACGCAGTGTCCTCGAGGCCCCCGCTGGGTCCCGGCTGCCTGCAGTCACCTGCTCATCAATCCCCGTTGTGCTGGCTCTTTCCCTTCCAGACCCCACTTTCCTCTCCCCTCCTGGTACTTCTGGAGTCACCTTCCAGATAAACTACTTGGTCTCCTTCACCCTTGCCTCAGAGTCTCTTTCTGGGGGATCCCAATAAAAAACACCCAGGGCTGGCCAATCAGCAGATTCTGAAGCTCTGGCTCCAATGATTGGCTCAGGGTTACCCACCATGACCCAAGTTAGCCCAATCAGAATGAACTCCTGAATATTTCCTGGATTTAGTGGGGAGCGACACTATTTCCTCAGGGGTTACTGAGTTATTAGGAACCTGCTTTTCCTCGGAGCTATCTAAGCACCATGTGGTAAGCACCTGCCTGTGAATGGAACTAGTAGAGGGGAAAGCAGATGATCTTGTCATGATTTGAGCACCTGGATCAAACTGTGCCTGAAGCCATATATTTTGTTACAGTAGCTCCCTTTTTGCTTAAGTCAGTCTGAGTCAAGTGTTTGTTTGTTTGTTTGTTTTGTCACTACAGACCAAAGAGACCTGACTATTGAAGACATGGAGCTGGTGAAGCTGGTCTCCTGGGCACTGTATGAATTTGCTAGGGCTGCCATAAAAGAGTACCGCAGACTGGATGGCGTGAACAACAGAAATGTATTTTCTTACACGTCTGGAGGCTAGAGATAAGTCAGAGACAAGGTGTCAGCAGGATTGGTGTCTTCTCTGGGGCTTGCAGACGGCCGTCTTCTCCCTGTGTCCTCACATTGTCCCCCTCTGTGTGTGTCTGTGTCCTAATCTCCTCTTCTTACAAGGACACCAGTCATATTGGATTGGGGCCATCCCTGTGAACTCATTTTAACTTAATTACCTCTGTAAAGACCCCATCTCCAAATACAGTCACATCCTGAGGTCCTGGGGGTTAGGATTTCAACATACGAATTTTGGGGAGACACAATTCAGCCCACATCAGGCACCAGCTAGTGATCTCTGTGTGTGCATGTGTGTGTGATCAGTAGAGCCTCTCTAACTACAGAACTGCTTTGGTTGTGCCCAGAGGCTGGAAGGTGACGTGGGAGGGGATCAGTTCTCACACCTGAGAGGTGTTAGGGACAGGAGAGCCAAGGGAGCGGTGTTAGGGCTGGAGCTTTGTACTGCAGGTAGAAGCCCTTCCTGCAGAGCATTTAAAGACGGGCTCTCAGAGCCAGACTGCGTGGGTTCAAATCCTATCCCTGGAACTGGCCTGTCTAGTGACCCTGGGCCAGTTAGTGACCAGCTCTGTGCCTCAGTTTCCCCTTATGAGCACCCAGATGCCTCACTGAGTCACTGCCCAGCCCCAGGCACCCCAAGGGTGGAGTGGGGGATGCCTGGCGGGCTCTGCCTTGGGGATTTGGTCTTTAGACTTGCCCAGACCTGCTGCTGGACTTTTCTCCCTAAAATCATAGCTGCATTGATGCTCTCACCCTCCTGCTGGAGAATTTTCCATGGCTCCCTATTACCTGGAGCAAAGTCCCAACTCTTTCTGCCTGGCATTCGAGGACTTTCATTGGTTCAGACACTCTCCTCTCGGTGCTCTAAAATCTTCTGACTCCCAGCCTCCATGCCTTCGCTCAAGCCAGTCCACCCAACCTTCTGCCAGTCCCTCCTACTCTTCTCATAATTTAAGGCCCAGGTCAAATGTTGCCTCTTTCAGGAAGCCTTCCCGGACTACCTTGAAATCTCCTATGGTCTAACACAGGATGAGTCTACTGTCGATATCCAAAGTGCTTGTCATAGTTCACATAGCCCTCGAGTCAGTCCTATGCTACAGATTCTTTTTTCTCAAACCCATTTTGCAGACAGGGAAACTGAGGCATAGCAAGATTAATTAGCTGGCCCAGCATTAGAGGGGCGCTGAGGTGGGGACCTGGTCCCTGGACCCCACAATTCATGCTCCTCCCCTCTACTCTCGCTCTGGCTGGTGAATCCAGACTCTGAGTGTTGTCATAATTGCGGGGCTGAGCTTCCTCACCTGAGTGGTCCTGGAAGGATGCTTCCTCCAGGATGCAGGAAGCTGGGCAGAGACTGGGAGAGGCAGAGATGGAGGGAGCCAGGGTGGAGGTGGGAGGGTGGCAGCCAGGGAGAGGGATGGGGGAGATTGATCGTCCCCAGAGCCCTGGGCCTCCATGGCCACGTGGCTGGTGGCTTTTGCAGAGACATGTCACGTTGCAGACTCAGCACTTGGCCTGCTTCCCCGCGACTGCTGCTGCCCCAGCCTCTGCCAGAAAGAGAAAGGACTTAGTGAGCCCCTGGTGCTGCCAAAAAACCCCAAAAACCTGAGTCCTCCGTGGCCTCTGTTAGGCAGTGCCTTTCTCACCGGAGGGAGGGGGCAGTGGTCTACCGGCAGGTGGACTTGGGCTCGGTTCTGGCTTTGCCACACACTGAGTGACCTTGGAACACCCTCTGAGCTTCCTGTGCCTCTGTGTTCTCCTTTGTAACACGCTTCTCTAGAGGGTCAGCTCAAGCGCGAGCCCTGGAGGCTGGGACGGACGCAGCAGATGCTCCTCAAATGATAATCACGATAGTTACAACAGTACAAGTCACAGCTGCCGTTACAAACAGCCTCGCGGTTGAAGAGGCAGGAGCTTTGCAATCACACGTGCTGTGGGTTCATATCCCAGCGTTTGGAATTTACGAGACTTGGGGGGCCATGGGCAAGTTGTTCAATCTCTGGGGGCCTCAATATTCTGATCTGGGCAATGGAACACTGGTCTTTTCTCCTTCGTGGAGGCTGTGAGGAGGAGTCAGGGAGGCCCAGGAGGGTGAAGATTGTAACCCCCACAGCCTGGTAAATCCTTGTTAGATGGCAAAGGGGAATTGAGGCTGCCGATGGTGTGAAGTTTCCTAGTTTTTCTTTAACAGACTTTAAGAGAGAGAGATTAGCCTGGAGGTTCCCAGTGGGCCCAATGTAATCTTTAAAACTGAAAGGGCGAGGAAAGAAAGGGAGAAGCAGAGAGATGGTGGCATGAGAGGACTTGACCAGTCGTTGCTGGCTGTGAAGACGGAGGAAGTAGCCAAGGGCCAAGGAATACGGGGGGCCTCCTGGAGCTGGAAAAGGCAAGAAATGGATTCTCCCCTACAGCCTCTAGCAGGAGCCAGCTCTGCCAACACCTCGATGTTAGCCCGGTGAGACCCAAGCAGGACTTCTGACCTCCGTAAGTGTAAGGTACTATGTTTGTGTTGTTTTACTGTATTTCCTGAAGTTTGCAGTAATTTGTTACAGCGGCCAGAGAAAACTAATACAAGTGCTAACCGGCATTGGCAGACGTGTGGGTCAGGAGCGTGCCCACTGTTCCCCTGCCTCCTAACATCTGTCCTCCCGTCCTTCCTTACCTGGATTGCTAGCTGATGGGAGAGGAGGGGATGGTACTCTGTTAAAGACTACATTTCCCAGGCTCCCTTGCAGCTAGCTAGCGAGTGAGGTGTGGCCATGTGACTTAGTTCTAGCCAATGAGATTTGGGCAGGGGCTTCTGGGAAGGCTCCATATAGGAGACAGTCCACTGGAGAAAACCTCCTGTGTCCTTCCACCCTTCTGCCTTCCTGCTGCTAGAACAATGATGTGATGGTTGGTGCTTTGGCAATGAATTTGGACCATAAGGAGCAACATGATCGATATTATGAGGAATATACAAAACTGTTTTCTTAAATAAGTGAATCAGTCATCTTTGGATGAATAAACCACCCATTTGTTTATTCCAAGCATTTAATGAGCACCTTCTGTTTGCTGTGGGGATTGTGTGAACAAAACAGACAAAAATTCCTGCCCTCAGGAGCTGATATTTGGAGGAGGAGGGAGCAGATAATGAGCAAATACATACTCTCAGGGAGTGATCAGTAATAAGGAGAAAAGTGAACGAGGGTGAGAGAGAGGACAGGGATTGATCAGAGAAGGCTCTTGGAAGAGGTGCCTTTTGAGTAAAGACCTTAATGTTTTGTTGGATGAAAAATATTTCTGAATGTTGGAGCAAATTAAGTTAGGTTTTCTTGTTACTTGCAGCCAAAAGCACTGATACTGGTGTTCCTTTCCTTAAGTTCTTGCACCTTTCCCCCAGGTGGGGAAGTACTGTGAAGACTGTGTTTTACAGATTAGGGGACTGAGGCTGGGAGGGGGAGATGGCATACCCAAGATCACACAGCAAAGAAGGGGAGAGCCAGGATTGAACCCTGGGGTGGAGTGGGTAGCTGAGAGTCACGCAAGGTTTGAAGCTGGGATTAATGCAGTGAGATCAGGTAGGAGAGATACATGAAGAGACACGTCCAACTCCAATACCTTTGCTTCTGCAGTATGCTCTGCCTGTAATGCCTTCTCTTTCCAATCCCAGCAGCAGCCACACCTCCTCCAGGAAGTCCCCCTGGTGCTCGCTGTCCCTGTCGCCCCATCAAGCCCTGCAGCTGAGAGCTCAGAGGGTTTGGGGACCATCTCCGGCCCCTCTCTCTTTCTCAGCTCAGATGCTGCACCATCATCTTTATGCATCACCAGGGAAAAAGGCTGATTACATTCCAGCCTGACCTTCTCCCTGTCGGCAGGGCCCATCACCATGTCAATCACACAGCTCAGAGAGGGAAAAATTATTTTATCTTTAACGATACTTAAAACTGCTCAGCAGGGCCATCACAGAGCCCGGGTGTGGACAGCTGCTGGCCCCTGTGCTCTGGATCCTGAGTGCCTTGGGCTCCTCCTTTGCTGTCTCCTCCCCTTGTGGAAACTGCTGGAACCTTCTGATCTGCAGACCTGATTCCTACCCTCTGGGTCCTCCCCATCTCCTAATGGGGTTTGTCCCTCTGTTGCTGTCTTTCTCTGTCTTTGTTAGTTTGTAGGGAGACACAAGTGACCCCTCCAGTGCTGGCAACTGAGACCCAGAGAGGCCAAACTCTTTTTTCAAGGTCACACAGCAATAACAGGGCAGACCTGCCACCAGTAAAACCTGTCACAACATGGAAAGAAAATCTGTTGTCCCTTCCCTCTGAAAGCAACGTGGGATCTTGGAGGCTTTGAAAGGCTCAGACCTCAGGGTTGGGTGGGTTTGAATCTTAAGTCAGCCACCATGTGACCCTGGGCAAGCACTGAATATCCTCTTGCTTCAATCTTCTCGCCAGGTGAATGGGCCCCTGAGGGGATCTTTTCTTTTTTAAATTGAGATATAGTTGATTTACAATGTTGTGTCAGTTTCTGGTGGACAGCAAAGTGATTCAGTTACACATATATATATTCCTTTTTCATATTCTTTTCCCTTATGCTTTATTATAGGATATTGAATATAGTTCCCTGTGCTTTATAGTAGGACTTTTTTGTTTATCTACTTTATATATAGTAGTTTGTATCTGGTAACCCCAAACTCCTAATTTATCCCTCTCCCCCTCTTTCCCCTATGGTAACCATAAATTTGTTTTCTATGTCTGTGAGTCTGTTTCTGTTTTGTAAATAAGCTCATTTGTATCATATTTTAGATTCCACTATAAGTGATATCATATATTTGTCTTTCTCCATCTGACTCATTTCACTTAGTATGACAATCTCCAGGTCCATCCGTGTTGCTGCAAATGGCATGATCTCATCCTTTTCATGGCTAAGTAGTATTCCACTATGTATGCTTAGCCACTACATCTTTTTTTTTAAAATTTATTTATTTTTATTTTTTTTAGTTGTATACCACATCTTCTTTATCCATCCATCAATGGACACTTATGTTGTTTCCATGTCTTGGCTATTGTAAATAGTGCTGCTATGAACACTGGGGTGCATGTGTCTTTTGGACCCTGTGGGGGTCTTGAGAGCTGGGGTCTGGGGTCTTGAATGTCACAGTAGGCTTGTCAGATAAAATACAAAATGCTCAGTTAAATTTGAATTTCAGATGAACCATGAATAAATCTCTAGTATCAGTTAGTTGCCAATATTGCGTGGAGTATACTTCTGCTAAAATTCACTTGCTGTTTGTCTGAAACTTGGGTTTAACTGGGCCTCCTGTCTTTTGACTGGTCAAATTTGGCAGTCTGAGTGTAGGGCTCTGGAGGAAGAGAAGGTTCTGGACATCACGGGGACAGATTCATTTACATACGAGTTGCCAGGCTCTCCTGGCCGCTGCAGATACAACTGAGGAAGTCTCCAAACATAGAACTCTCAGAGATTTGTGGGCGATGTGACCCTTGCCACTCCTGGAGCCGGAGCCCGCTCGGTCACTTGGAAGTGGCGGTGTCCAGCGGGGCTCGAACGACTCGGACAAAACTGAGCGAAGCCCCACATCTTGCGAGATGACAGAGAAGGCGGCCAGACGCAGGCCGCCGGCTCCCCGTCCCATCCTGCCGGCCGCCTCATTGCGGCCCGTCCCCAAGGCCGGTGGTCCTCTCCTCCAGGTGTCAATACCTCCCGTTCTAAATTTCGCCCTAGAAATCAATTAGGGCCCTGGGCGAGTTGATTATAAATCAGCTATTTTCATAATTGTTATGTCTTTAATAAATCAAAGCCGCGCACGTCGCTGGCAGAAGGGAGCTGTTCTCCGGGTGTCATCAATTACCGGGGGGGGAAGACAGGGCTGCGCTCACATTCCCTCGTCCTCCACCCAATCCGGGGAGGCTGCTGGCCGGCCAGGGAGTTCCTGGACCCGAGCCGGGCCGTTCCATTACGAAATTGCTTAAGCAGCGTTTTAAATAACAAAAAGGGATATCATTTAATTTTTTTGCAACGTGGAGATCAATACGCTGTCCTTCAGATGGCATGACGGATCGTCTTGGCGAGCTTCTCTGAGTTAATCCAATTTCCCTGGGTCTGGCTGCGACTGGGCGGGCTGGGCCAGCCTTGGAGTGCGTGGGCTCCCACCCGGCCTGTAAGCACTGCGGGAACATACAGTAGGTGGCGGGAGAAGTGGGGAGGTGGGCAAGGAGCCAGTTCTGTAAGGCTGGTGGTTCCAACCAGGGATGATCCTGTCCCCCAGAGGACACTGGGCAGTGTCTGGGGACATGTGTGGTTGTTACATTGCAGGGGTGCCCCTGGAATCGTGTGAGTGGGGGCCAGGGAGGCTGCTCAACACCCCACAGTGTGCAGGATGCCTCCACAGAGGATGACCTGGACCTGTTTTGGGCCAGACACTGTTCTGGTCACTTACGATATAATACAGAGCCAAACGGTCAAATATCTCTGTCTTCATGAGCTGTCCAGCTGGGGGAGAAAGAGGCATCAAACAACACACATAAATTAACGTTGGGCATATTGCCCTCATGAGCAGAGGAAAGAGAGACTAAACCTGGTTCTTGCTGATCTGTTGAAATGCTGGATCAAACCCTCCCTGAAGTCCACTCTACTGCTTAAATTAAATGCAAGCATGGCCGCACTTTACATTGTAGGCTACTGAGTCTGGAGGAGATTCAGGAAACCCACAAACTCTGTGGCAAGAAGGATGGTGAGCTGGTGGAACAGACTTCTCTCTGGTACTGCCTCTGACTTGCTGTGCAACATTAGGCCAGTGTCTTGTGATCTCTGAGCCCAGTTTCCTGTTTCATAAAATGAGATGAGAATACCTATCTGACAGGGTTGTCTGAGAGATGAATAAGGAAGTATATGTGGGGAGCACACAGTAGGCACTCAATAAATGGATGTATTGTGGTTATTAGAGCTGTTTGCAGGATTCCAGTTCTCCTCCTGCCAGGGATGTGGGGCACTTGCACTTCCTTGCTGTCATGGGTTGGATTATGTCTCCTCAAGTTCATATGTTGAAGACCTAATCCCATAGAAGGCAATTTTATTTGGAAATAAGATCATTGCAGATGTAATTAATTAAGATGAGGTCATCCTGGAGCAGGGTGGGTCCTTTATCCACTTTTTATAAGGTGATGTCCTTATAAAAAGGGGACATTTGGACACAGAGACACACACATGCAGGGAAAATGCCATGTGAAGACTGGAATTATGTTGCCATAAGCCAAGAAACCACCAAAAGCCAGGAGGGAGGCCTGGAACAGATCTTTCCTTAGGGCTTTCAGAGGGAGCATGGATCTGCCAACACCTTGATCTCAAACTTCTGGCCTCCAGAACTGTGGGCCAATACATTTCTGTTGTTTGAGTCACTCAGCTGGTGGCCTTTCATTACGGCAGCCCTCGCGGCCTGACACACGTGACTTTTGAAGTGAGGCGTGGCTCCACGAGCTGCTTGGGCCAACAGAACATGAGCAGAACTGGTGGGCATCATGTCCAGGTGGAAGCCTTTAAAAGCAAGTATGTCTTTCCCCCCGTCCTCTCCCCTGCCTTGGAGACCACCTTGTCCCACCATCTGCCTTGATGCCTGCAGGCGGTAGACACAGAGGCTCCCAGCCAACCTGCGTTGGACATGGAGTGTGAGTGACAAATAAGCCTTAGTTGTTTTAAGGCCACTAAAATTTGGGGATTTGCTCCAGTTCCTCTGGTTGTGTAGATCCCTTGAAAACTTAGTGGCTCAAAAATAACAATTTATTACAGTTTGTGGTTTTGTCAGGAATTCGGGGACAACTGAGCCAGGCAGTTCTGGTTCAGGGTCTCTCACAAGGTTGAGGTCAAGCTGTCAGCTGGGGCTGTACCATCTGAAGGCTCGACTGGGGCCGGAGGTGCCACTTTCAAGCTAGCCGGCTCCCTCTTGTGGCTGTTGGTAGGAGGTCTTGGTTCCTCTCCACAGTGCAGCTTGAGCATCCTCACAACGTGGTGGCTGACTTCCCTGCCTAGGGAGCGATCTCAGAGAGAGCAGAGGGGAAGCTGGAGAATTTTTTATGACTTGGCTTCAGAAGTTACTCACTGTGTTCCACTGACTGCATGAATGCAGGGCGTGAGCGACTCCACAATTTCGTAAGTACCAGGAGGTGAGGCCTAGGGGGGCCGTGCCGGAGGCAGGCTCCATCCAGCCTATCCTGACTGATGGAAGACACCACAGCACTGCCTGACTGGGGGACCTCAGGGAGAAATGCTTCTCTTTTTGGAAACTGAATTTCTGCATCTATAAAAGAGGGAGGTTTATTTGTCAGCAATGTGAAAAGGGGGACTTCCTAGAAGGTAAACTGAGTCCCAAAAGGTAAACTCAGTCGACTGACTCTATTACAAACCTGGAGATGCATTCATGGGAGAAAAAGTCTCCTTCTGCTTGCCTCCCAGTTGCCTGAATTGAAGATGTGAACCCAGTTCTCTGAATTGAAGAGATCCAGAGTTGCTGTAGCATGGGAGCTAAGGATGGGGAGTCTGGAATGGGGCCCACAGGTGCCAAGTCTTGGTTCTAGCACTGCCAGCTGTGTGACCTTCAGCAAGAGGCTGGAGCTCTCTGGGCCTCGGTTTTCTTATCTGTAAAATGGTGCTAACACCAGTATCTACTTCATGCGGATTGAAAACTCACCTCATCACAGACCAAAGGACTAGCATGGTCCTTACTTACAAGCCTGCTCATCGGAAGCATGCACTAGTGTTGGCTGTTATTTTCATGACTAAAATGGCCACTGAGAGGGCTAATCCCTGCTGAGCCCCTCCCGTGGGGGCCCCAGACTCACTGAACTTCAGCGCTGAAAGAGACTGTAAGGATCCTTGGATTCAAGTCCTCTCAGATTCCAGGTGGGGAACAGAGGCCTCGAGAGGGGCAGAGAAGTCTTAGCTTGGGCAGCAGCCGACTTCCTGACCTCTCTTTCCAGGGCTTGCACTGCTGTGCTGCCTGTGGGCATGACATTTGGGCCAAGGAATGGGCAGGCGTTGGTTAGAGGGATGGAAACGGACAGCCAGGTGTGAACAAAACCCTGGGGGTGGAAAACCTTGGGAAGTTTGGAGAAGAGATTGAGACTAGACGTCAGAAGGCAAAGTGAACTTTGATTCTTGATGGACAGTTCAAATGCTGGATCAAACTATACCTGAAGTCCACCCTCCTGCTGAATTAAATGCAAACCTGGCCCATCTTTGCCTCTCAAGACACAGAGGCCTGAGGACATTCAGGAAACCCACAAACTCTGGAAAGAAATAGAGAGAGCCGGCAGAGTCGGTTTCTCTCCTGGTGCTTCCAAGACTTGCTTTTATTTATCAGATTGAAGCATTTGGACCGAAGTTTTTGGCAGCTGGGAGCCATCAAAGATGCTGGAGCAGAGAAGCAACCCCCTTAAAACTCCCAGTGGTTGCACACTCTTCTTTCCCTGGCTGGCCTGGAGAAGGCTTTGGGCTGGAGCCGGCCGGCTGGGACCCCCTTGATCCCCCTGCGTCCCCCTCAGACCTGCTGCTGGGCTATCATCACTGCAGGAGAGCCTGGGAACCAGAGACAAGAATGACCCATGATTGTCGCAGAGGCCTCTGCTCTAATTTCCCCCGAATGGGTTTTGAGCGGCTAATGCGGCCCCCGCTGGGCAGAAGATGGAGCGCCCGGCAGGGCCTCCAAGACTAGGGCAGTTTGAGGCCCATCCGCTGCCAGGGCCTTAACCCTAACTCGCTCACTTGCTGCCCTGGGCCCCAGGAAACCTCCATTCCTGGGGGCTCTGAGGGGTGCGGGTGGAGCAGAAGCCCTACTCTCTGTATTTGACCAAAGCAGATACCAGAGCAGGAGCCAGGCCCTGCAGTGGGGTGTCAGGTTTGGGTTTAGGATTTATTGTCAGGTCTGGGAGGAGTCCAGTCTCCTCTGGGGTTGGATGTGGAAATTGAGGCTCAAAATGGGGCAGGATCGAGTACCACAGCCTGGAGTCGGGGCTCAGCCTGATTTAGACTCATCTCCAGTGGGGCACCAGGACAGTGTTTGTTGAATGAGTAAAGAAATCCCCAGTGACCAACACAAGGTCCACGGGGGTGGAGTCCAGACCTGGTGCCAGTCACCATTGTTTTTTTTGCATACTTAACCCTGTCCAGGGTGGATGTGTCCAGAAACTACGTGGGGGCACCGAGGATATGTAGTTTCTCTCCCAGACCCCCATCCCTGCCCTGGTGGGTGGGAGATGGTGGAGACAGCTGTGGGGGTTGGGAGGGAAGACAGGGTCTCTCTAATTGGAGCTTGTGACGTGTAGGGTAGAAGCCAAGACAGGGTAGGGCAGTGTGGGGGTGCAGCCAGGCGGTCCTTGGAAGATGGGGGCCATCTTGGGGTTTAGGGTGAGGGCTTGGTCAAGAAAGGGGTTGTTGGGGGGTCTAGCCAGGGCCACATAGGAGGCGAGGCTCATCTCGTCTTCCCAGAGAGCCCCAAAGGTCTTCTTTTGAGGTTCTTCCCATATGGGGTTGTGGGTGGGACAGCAACAGTCAGGAGGGATGGAATATTCCTCCAGCATGCCAGGCCTGGTCCTGCCTCAGGGCCTTTGTATATGCTGCACCGGCTGCCCAGATATCCACATGACTGGCTCCGTCTCAAGTTTCTACTCTCTTGGCTTAAATATCATCTCCTCCAGGAGGCCCTCCCTGATTTCTCTGGGTTTAATAGCAACCCTGGGTTTCTTTACCCCATCACTCTATTTACTTTGGCTCTGATCTTATCAATGTCTGACATTGTCTTGTCCATTTATTTGCCAATGCGTTTCTTATCTTTCTCACAAACTGTTCGAAGGCTGGCAGTGGGACCGTCTTGGTCACCACCCATCACAGTGCCTGAAAGAGTACCTGGCATACAGTTGGTGCTCGACTCACACATGTCAGTGGATGAGCGAGTCCCGCCTCTCGTGTACCTTGAATTGTCAATTCAGAATGAATCAAGTCATGACTGCACGAAGAGCACAGTTCTGTGCACTGGATCGTGCGGGGCGAGCAGCAGACGCATCCACTTGTGAATGCTCTCTGTTAAAATAAACCGGTGCTTTTGCTGTTTTTTTCGGTTTTACTTTCTTCTGTGTCCTTGGCAGGTGGAAGTGGCCTGGGTCTCGTTTGCCTCTGAGACACCTGCTTACAGTGATTCCCCTGCGTACTGGGCTGTGGGAGTAGGTGATTGGCGGGGGAGTTACTCAAAGGGCCTGACTGGAGACCAGGAGCATTGCTGGGTGCTGGGGACATAATGGTGAAAGTGTAGACCCACCTGTCTGTAACAGACAGGGTGAGGGTGCTGACTGGGTGCTGGGGACACAGTGGGACTAAAATGGATGGAGCACCCTTACAGGACTTGCTGTGACCAGGTAGTGACAGCAGAGCACGCTCCCTGCCATTACGGGGATGCATAGGCACTGTGGGGACCCAGAAGGGCTTCCAGGTGGAGGTGGCTTCCAGGCTGAGACCTGGAGGGAGAAAAGCACATGGTCAGGTGGAGGCTGCAGGGAAGGGTGTTCTGGGCAGGAGGAACAGTAGCACTTCAGTGATGCTAGGCATTCAGAGTCTAGCCCAGTCCCCTCCCTGCAGGTCCAGCTACCACCTTGGGCTTCTCTCTGGATGACCCCAGGTGCCTCCATCCTCAGGGCCCAACCTGGCCTCAGTGTCTTCCTGCAAACCGGTGCCTCCTCTTGGGTTCTTATCTCTGATGTGGCCCCACTGTGTCCCCATCTCCAAGTTGGAGACTCAGACATCAGCTCTACCTCGCTTTCACTCCTACCACAGCCTGTCCGCTCTCCCCGCAAAGCCTCTCTTCCATCTGTCCTCTCCTTCCTGTCCCACTACTGTGCCTCACTTCCACCCCCCTCCCTTGTCCCCGAGCATCCCTCGTGCACCCTCCAGTTGCCAAAGGAGTCATGGTCTCCCCTCCAGGCCTTGGCTGCTCCCCTCAACAGCCCCTCTTTTAGCTCCTCCCATCTCATCCTTCAGCTCTTTGTTTAGAATCACCTCCCCCAGGAAGCCTTCCATGATGCCTCCACCCGCTGGTCCAGGCCCCCTTGCTCTGTGCATCTCCCAGATCACTCTCATCACCCTGTTTTTCAGCCTGCCCAAATCCTTTCATAAGGGTCAACTTTACAAAAAAATCTATTCTGGTGTCCGTGTCACAGTGCCCAGCACAGGCTCAGACACACAGTAGGTGCTCTGTAAATATCTACTGAAGGAAGGAGAACCCGAATGACAGCGTGGAATCAGACTCCCCACCTCCTGCGTCTCCACTTTCCCTTGCCACAACCCAGTTCCGTTGAACCAGCATTTCTGTGTCCCTACTACGTGCAAGGCAGACCCGGCGGGGGATGGCTAGAAAGATGACCCCCACGTGATGGCAGAACGCAAGACCTGGGAAATGTCTCAAAGAGAGGAAATCTCTGAGACCTGGAGGCAGGGTGGAGACCCTGCTGAAGGAGGCACCATGTCCTTGGAGTGCGTCTGTCTGGCTCGAGCCCAGGACCGGGACCCAGGAACAGCAGGATTATTCAAATGTGCAGTTTTTCTTAGAATAAGAAACAAAATCCTGATGGGGATTTTCTCCGTATGGTTCCCAGGGAAGAAGTACACTCTCCCCCTGTGATTAAGTCGCTTGCTATGACCAAAGGCGCCTCCTACAAATGGTGCTGTAATTAATTCTACCCCCTTCTCGGGGCTCCCGCTGCCCCCCTTCCCCGCCGTGAGCGCACCCTGGGGGGTGGGGGCGCAGGGCGGCGGTGCAATCAAGCTCAGGTGGTGGCGGTCCATTTCCTGACAATGGCAAGTTTCCCTGCCCAGGGACACCGGCACAAGTGTCATCAAAGAAAATAAAAACTGGAGGCTGAGGGAGAAGTGGATGCGGGAGCTTTAGGGGTGAGATTTTCCTTAAAGTAAATGAGCCTTTGGCCTCTGCCTTCTCCTTGTGCTCCAAGCTGAGAGCTTGCCATTGACTTCCTCACTTCATTCTCACACAGGTCTGTGATGCTGGCACTATCATTATCCCCATTGGACAGATGGGGGAAATGAGGCCCAGAGATGCAGGGTGACTTGCCCAAGGTCACACAGCAGGAGCCTGGCAGAGCTTGGGATTTGAGCACAGGCAGGCAGGCTGGCTGGCAGGCTCTTAAACTAGGCTGGTTGCCTGTTCCTTGCGGCTCTCTTCCCTCTCACAACCCTCCTGAGGTTTCCCTCAGGCCCCCCAGGGCAAAGTAGAGGCTCTGAATGCTGGAGCTTTGTGGGCCTGTCTCCATGCCTTCATTCTGTCCATCAGCTGCCCTTAGCCTTCTCCATTCCCTTGCTCTAGGCTGGCCAGACTGCAGCCCCACATCTTCCAGAAAGCCTTTGAGTATTCCACACAGTACAAGCTCTCCGGTCTCCTCGTTGATTCTCACAGACACCAGGCACCCACGTGCCTCAGGGCCTTTGCACTTGCTATTTCTACTTCCTGAAACCCCCTTTCCCTGCTTCTCTCTATGGCTCTTTGCTCACAGGTCCTCTCCTCGGCAAAGCCTTTCCTATCCCCCCATGATGCTCCATCCCATCAGCGTAGCTGATGTCTCCCCATGGTTTTAATGGTTTTTTGGGGGGAGGGGTTATTTATTTACTTACTTTGATGGAGGTACTGGGGATTGAAGTCAGGACCTCATGCATGCTAAGCACACATTCCACCACTGAGCCGTACCCTCTCCCATCCCCCCATGTTTGATGCCCATTACCCTGTCCACGGGTACAGGTGCCATGCTTGGTCTTAGCCACCGCTGAATATCTGGTGTTAAATGTTTGAGCAAAACTTTCCGACAACCCTCAAATTCAGGGCCTGTGATTGATACCCATTTGACAGATGAGGAATCTAAGGTCCCCCAATGCCAAGGCTTTGCCCAGATCCTCCACTCATGATCCCCAGAAGGTGGGTGTGGTAGGTAGAATCATGGTCCCCCAAACACATCCACATCCTAATCTCTGGAACCTGCGACTGTGATACCTTCCATGGCAAAAGGGATTCGGCAGGTGGGATTAAATTAAGGCTCCTGAGATGGGGGTGACCCTGGATTCCCCAGGGGCCCAGTGTCCTCACAGGGTCCTCATCAGAGGGAGGCGGGAGGGTCAGAGTCAGAGAGAGACAGGAGATTGTGTGCTGCTGGCGGTGAGGATGGAGGGAGGGGCCGCGAGCCAGGGATGCGGCGCCTCCAGAAACTGGAAAAGACAGGAAACAGATTCTCCCCTGGAGCCTCTAGAAGGAACCAACCCTGCTCACACTTGGATTTTAGCCCAGTGAGACCCACGTCGGACTTCTAACTTCCAGAGCTGTCAGATTATAAATCTGTGCTGCTTTACTAAGTGTTTCACTAATTCTGTGCTCTTTGGTTATAGCAGCCAAGGAAACATTCATCAGGCAGCTCTGAACAGCCTTTCCACGGACACAAGCCCTTTCTCCTGGAAACATCAGTGAAGGCTGTATTTATTTCAACACATCTCAGTGTAAAAGGCATTTGCAGGAAGGGCAGTGGGTGCTGGTCACCTGACCTGCTCTGATCCCAACGCTGCCCCACTCGCCTGGTGACCTTGGCCAGACCATGCTCACTGCTGAGCAGCCTCTGTTTTCTCATCTGAGAAATGGGAAGACATGTGATCGCCCATCCCGCTGAGGGATGGAGCGCCCCAAAGACAAAAACAACCTCTGCCAGGCTTGGCCACATGTCCTGCGATGCAGAGAATGAGGGCTTTTGAGTCCGGCCGCCTCCAGCCTTCTGTCTGGCTCCTCTCTGGGCCCTGAACACCCACTCCCACTGCCAGGCCCCCTGTGCCCTCCACCTGGGACTCTCTTTCCTCCCTTCCCTTGGCTTTTTCTTGTTCAGTTGTAGAAGACCTGGCAGACCAGACATCTCCTGCTCCAGGAAACGGTCCCTGATTACCCAGGTTGTTCTGGGCGTGTCCGACAGCACCTCCGTGTCCCCCAGCAAAGCCTGCATCACACTGGGGCTGGAATTGCCTGGCCACGTGACCATCTGTGAGCCTCGGGAGCACTGGGCTCCTCCACCTCGGTCACTGCTGTGTCCCCAGAGCCCTCGCACAGCCTGGCACACAGTAGGAGCTCAACCAAGATTTTGGCCTGAATAATGAAATTAACAACATTCATTCAATGGATTATTATTACAGAAAAGGTCCAGAGCAGGGAGGCGAGGCACCCAGGGCCATCTGGGGGGAGGGGAGGCACCCAGGGCCATCTGGGATGATGTTGGAATGGTGGCTTTGGTCTTCCACCTGGCTGACCTGACCAGCCTCCATGGCCTCTCCTCTTCTCCCAGGTTCTTGTGAGCAGCCCTGTACCAGGAGCTCGTCTCCTCGCGGCTGGGTGACTTGTCAAGTCCCTTCCACCCGCTGAGCAATCCTCAGATCTTACATCCCTCTATGGTGGGAACATAAAAGTCCGGTTACTGACAAGGCACAGAGACCGCAGGCAGATTCCTCAAGGTCACACAGCAGGTCAAGGAGAGAGAGGAGCCTGTCCTCTAGTGGTCTCCGTTTCCCAATCCCCGCTTCAACTTTGGGCTCATAGCTTTCCTCCTCAGCCTCCCTTCCTTCTTGGGGCCTGAGCATTGAAGGCAGGACCCTGGCAAGGGTTAATAGACGTCTGGCAGCCAGACCATCATAAAGATAGTCCCGAAGAATTTGTTTTTCTGTATATCTCAATGCAGCGCTGGCCTCGCCCGTCTTTGTCAGTATCTCAAAGTATCAGGCGAACATCCTCTTCAATGGAAACCTCCTCCGAGCGCTCCCGAAGCTCTTTTATTTTTCCCTCCGTATTTATTTGTTCTCACCCTCCCGTTCCCCTCCTCCCAGAGCTCGGGGGAAGAAGCGATTAAACGCAGAGGAGGCCAAGGAAAGATGAACAAAGACGCCCGCATTCCAGCCCGGCAGGCCGGCAGAATGGGAGATTTTCAGGTGGAGAATGTAGCTGGCAGAGGTGGAATGTAGAATTCAGCAGGTTTGAATGGAGGCCGGGTCGAGCGAGGATGCTACCAGCTCAGGGCACAAAGGCAGTGGAGCGGGGCCTGCTCGGCAAAGCTGCCAACACCTGCTTCCTTTTCAGCAGCCACAATAGGGGAGTTAAGCTTCAGCCACGGCCTCCCGGATCCCAAAGGGACCTAGCCCTGGGGCTCAGCTGCCCTGGGAGCTGCAGGGACACAAGGAGGGCAGCAGAGAGGGTCTCTTGGCCCAGGGCTGTGGGTCGGGGCTCTGGCAGCCAGAACCGCTGGGTCCAGATCCACTGGTGGATTACCTGGCTTGGATCTGAATCCTGGCTCAGCTTCCCATCCCATGCTTCTTGGATACCTACTATGTTCCTGGTCCCGTGTGGGGCCCTGGGGACCCGCAGTGAATGTGATGGAGATGACATTCCTCACCCTAGTCTGGCTTGACCTTCTAGCAGACTGTGTGACCTTGGGGATGTGGCTTCGCGGTCAGTTTCCCACATCTGGAAAATAGGATGGTGTCTGTGCCCACTTCCCAGGAAGTTAGAATAGGAACATCTCCTGAGAAGCGTGGCGCTGAGCGAGAGTCCCTAAATATTAGCTCGCAGCCAGGACTCCCCGTACTACTGCCGTCCGGGACCAGATCATTCTCTGGGGTCTAGGAGCACCCCAGCTGTGACAACCACAGATGTCTCTAGATAATGCCGTGTTCTCTGGTGGGATGGGGGGGGGTGAAAACCACTGCTTTCTATTATTATTCATTCTTAGAAGTGGCTTTGCTGGGGCAAAGCACATGCCCTTGCTTTTATAACGGCGATAGATGTGGTCAGTTGGTCCCCTGCATTCTATGGTGATATTGTCAAGTTGTACCTGTGACCCTCCCCATTGCTGGACATGGCGTAACCTACGAGACTGCACGCTCGCTGGCCCAAGGTGAGACTGCAGGAGGGACTTTCCATTCGCACCCTGACCCCTCCTGGCTGGAACTGCACCTTCCCCCTCCCCAGCCCTGCCACCAGGGGGAGCCCACACACCTCCCTCGCCCTAGGGGTGGATGGAACTCCCACATGGTGTGACCCCAATGTGTCAAACCCTTTGTCCACTGGGGAGGGACTTGGACCAAGGGGCTGGTCCTTCCTTTGATGGGGAAATAATGGGGAAGCAATAAGCAATCTGATTGTAGCTGAGGCTCTGAAGGGGACTTTGGTCACTGGCTGGAGAAGGAGGGGCCAAAGCAGCAGGAGTGAGGGCTCCAGGCCTGTGGGGTGGTGAGCTTTGGGGCACAGACAGGGGCTTTTTGAGGGCCTGGAGTCTCGAGATCCACGGGGTCCCTAGCACCTCTTGCCCCAGTGCATTAATTCATTCAGGCCCTGACCTGCTCTGAGTGCTGGGGACACGGTGACCAAGGCAGACCTGCCCTGTCCTCCCAGAGCTCATAGTCCAGGCGGGGCGATGGACATGTGACCTGGCAGTTACAACCTGGATGATGAGAACTCTAGTGGGGGTCGTGCAGTAGCTCAGAAAGCCAGAGGAGGCCCCTGAGCCGGCCTGGGAGCCAGGGGAGGTGACTTCTGAGCTGAGTATGGAAGAGTCAGGGCAGCTTAGCTGGGTGAAGATGGAGGGAGAAGCCTGCTCAGATTTTAGGAGTCCTTCGGAGAGGGTGGGTGTGGAGGCTCGGAATTGGGGGTGGGGAGGCCAGAGAGGAGTGGAGGCTGGGATCGGGGCAGGAGAGGGTAAGGCCTGTGGGGGGCCATGGGGACAGGTTGGGGCCAGGCAAACCTCAGGATGCTTCTGAGATCGGACCAGGTTTGGGTGCAGCGGCCAGGCCAGCCCAGACCTCACTGGGTCTGATGCTCTGACAGCGGTCCCTCCTGGTCTGGGTGCCGGGACTGGCGGGGGGGTAGGGGGGTGATGGCAGTAAACAGCAGTCAGGAACCATGCAAATGGTGCAGAGCAGGCCGACAGCCGGGTGACGAGTGACGGGCCGTTATTAGCTCGGGAGCCGCGTGGGTTTAAAACAGCATCGTGGCGGCAACAAAAGCAATTTGCCTCCTGAATTTTCATTCTGAACGGATGATCTGCTTTTAATCAAGCAAGGCGTCCCAAAATGCTCTTAATTACCCCGAGTCAAGGGCTTGGCAGTAATTTCGATGTCGACTTTCGGGCGGCCGTGATTAGGTTTTCACAAAACAGGTTCTGGGGAAGCGGAGAGGGATGTTGGGGCAAAGTCAGACCCGGGCTGTCCTGGGTACCCGAAGGGGAATTGGCGGGCGGGGGGCTGTGCGCTGGAGCCCGGCCTCGGGCTAGGAGGTCAACTGCAGTCTGGACCGTGTGGCTTGGTCAAGTCACCACCCCTTCGGGGGCTTCAGTGTCCCCTCTGTGAAATTCAGAGATTGGTGATGCCTGCCTGATGAGGATAAAATGAGAGCGTGCTGGAAAACGTCTTAGCATCAGGTCAGACAGGTCACTCACTCATTTATTCACTCAACCAATATTTATTGAGCACCTACTGGGTTCCTATTTTAGGCACCAGAAACTCAGCCATGATCATGACAACCTGTCCCCGGGTCTAGCAGAAGAGACACTCACCAAACAACAAACTCACCATATTTCCACTGATTCTAAGATGTTCCATTTTTCTGCTTTAATATCTCTGAAATCGGGATGTGTCTTCTCCGCCGGTGCCATGATTTAATCAGCTGGACTGTTTTCGGCCTTAGCTGGATCTAAAACAAGGGTGGGAGTTCTCTCTGATAGCATCTCAGAGTCCACGGGATACAGTAATAAGTATGTGGCAGGGGGTGTTTGAAGGTGAGGAATGCTACGGAGGGAAGAAATGAACGATGGTGATTTCAGAAGTCTTCAACCCAAGCCGAGAAGCACTGCCGCTCACATCACACCATTGGCTTCTGCAACTGATCACATACCACGCGGTTACAACGCACCTAAAAGAGAACCCACCACATTTAGAGTCTCGCCGAGGAGGGCGTCCCAGGTATCTGGGGTATGACGGCTCCTCCCACGTGATCATGGGGAGATCGTGGAAGAATCTGGAAGCACCGAGCAGTGACTCTAGGTGGCTGCCCTGGGGAAGGAACTGAGTTCTGTTGATTTACATGTCAACAGGGAGGTTGGAGCAACGTCAGAAGCTGTGGACATGTGGCTTTTACTGTGGCCTCAAGTCCCCTTGATGGAGATGATAAACCACGTGGTAGCAGAGGCTCAGAGCATCGTGGCCTGGAGGGAGCCCGACTCTGGAAACAGGGAGGCTCTTGAGTCAGACAGGTCTGGGGGTCAGTTCCCGATCCATCACCTCCTGGCTAGGTGACCTTGAACAAATGATGTTCCCTCCTGAGCCCGGTGTCCTGGTCAGCAAAATGGGGACCATATCTGCTCTTATCCTATATGGATATGTAGGTTAAATGAAATCAATCAGGAAAAGTGCTGAACGTCACATCTGGACATTAGGAAAGGCTTGATCAATGTTACCTATTAGAGTCAGGATTCTTCCCTTTCACCCAGAATCTGAACCCCCTCTTACTGCCCAAACTATCCGGAAAACTTGCATTCTTATGATATCAGTACAGGTTTGGTTTTGCTGCAGTGACAAATAACCCTTATGTCTCAGAGGCTAATGACATCAAAGGTTTATTTCTCGCTCACCTTGTATATTCACTTTTGGTTTTTGGGAGCTGGGGGCCTGCCCCATGTTACCTGACTCCAGAACCCTGGCTGATGGCACAGTTGCTGTAAGGAATATTGTTGGTCTCTGTGGCACAGAGAGAAAGAAAACTCTGGAGGGTCTCTTACTAGCAACAAAAGCTCTGGCCTGAAAATGACACAGGTCACTTCCTGGTCTGTATGTTCTAACTAGGTGTACAGCCCCATCTAATGCAACCAATCATAGAAGCCAGAAAATGCAATCCTACCATAGGCTCATGTAACAGTCAGCTATTGCCACATGACAAACATCCACAGAATCTCTCTGGCAGACAGCAATGAGCATTTATTTCTTATTTGCACATCTGTAGGCCAGCTGGGCTCAGTACTCATCTGTGAATGGTGTCCAGATCTGGTCCACGTGTTTCTCCTCTTCCTTGGGTTAGCAGCTACTCAAGATATCTTGTCTCATGGCTAAAGGCAGTAGCACAAGAGGGCATGGAGAAACATGCAGACCTTCTTAGAGCCTAGGATCAGATTCTACACACTATCACTTTTGCTTATATTGCCTTAGGCTAAGCGAGTCTCATGGCTGGGACTGATATCAGTGGCTCAGGGAAATATGTTTCTCCTGGGGAGTTTGTGGGGAGAGGTTGGTTGAAATTTGCTGAGTAATAATCAGATCAAACCTTCCATGTCATAGAAGTTGGAGATCAAATAATATTTGGTGAGAGCATTATTAGTTACTATGCATAAACCATATACAAAAATGCCCAGGTTGTAAGTGGAAAGACCAGGTGGATATGAGCTTCAGGCATGGCTGAATCCAGGAGCTCATTTCTCCCTGTCTCTCTGCTTGCTTTATCTGCATTGCTCTGTTCTCAGGCTCCACATAGAGGGCATAAAAAGAGGTCTGCAGCAAGATGCCTAATCTCACGTGGCCCCAGGTTTGAGCGCGGCAGCGAGAGCCTGCTTTATGGTGCTCCCCTTTCAGATGTCAAATCTCTCAAATAGCATACAACAAAGAAACGGCAGCCTTCGTCACTTGATTGACAGGTAAAATGAGCAAATTATAGCCTCCTTTACCCACTGCTCCCATCAGACTCCCGGTCACACTGAGAAGCTCATCTTCTACAGAACAGTCTCTCCTTTCACAGGGTCCCCTCTCTCAGCTTTGGCTCACACCATCCCCCCACCTCGCCTTCCCCAGGAGGGATCGGATGATACAATCCAATATCACAGGCTCCCAGGGGGTCGGGTTGTACAGATTCCTGATCCAGCAGCCCCTTCTCAGCTCTGCCCACAGGTGCATTTGCTTGAATCCAAGTCAGCCGGAACCTGAGCCTCCTGGCTGAGGTCAGAAAAACAGGGCAGCAGCCAGCATGGAGTTTATTTAATTGATTTGCTCTGAATTGGCCGTCTTTCTGGATCAGTCCAACCAGAGGGGACAGGGCGGAATCAGGAAGCTCGCCCTGGTCACTGGCTGACTCCTCAGGCTAGGGGCAGGAAGAGTTACCTTTTTTTTTTTTTTTTAACAGAGGTACTGGGGATTGAACCCAGGACTTTGTGCATGCTAAGCATGTACTTTACCACTGAGCTATTCCCACCCCAAGAGCTGGATCCAGACACTCCCAACCCCAAGTGCTGAGGGCCGGCTCAGAGGGCATGACCAGGTCTGGGGTGGAGCTGAGAGCACTGTACAGGGAGTCCAACAGACTAAGGTTCAATACTTTGCTTGGCCACTTCTCCACTATGACCTTGGCCAAGCCCCTGTGTGGCTCAGTTTCCCCATTCTTACAAATTAAGAAAATCACATTTAACTCATGGATCTCTTGCAGGGGATTTAATACACAAGCAGCAGGAACCAGCAAACTTCTACTGCCAAGGGCTAGAAAGTCAAAGTTTTTGGCTTTGTGGGCCATATAATGGCTACTTTGCTGTGGTTGTGTAAAAGACACCACAGATGTTATGTAAATGAATGAATGTGGCTGTGTGCCAATAAAACTTTATTTATGGACACTGAAATTCGAATTTCATATCATTTTTATGTGTCTCAAAATATTATTCTCTGATTCCCCCCCCTAACCATTTAAAAATGTACAAAACAAGTGTTGGGCCATATTTGGTCCGGGGCCGACCCTGATGTATATACAGCATTTATAATAGTCCTTCGCACACACAATAGCCAAGACATGGAAGCAACCTAAATGTCCAACAGATGAATGGAGAAAGAATATGTGCTGTATATATATGACGGAATATTACTCAGCCATGAAAAGTATGAAATTATGCCATTTGCAGCAACATGGATGGACCTAGAAATGATCGTACTAAGTGAAGTAAGACAGACAGAGAAAGATAAATATCATATGATGTCACTTATTTGTGGAATCTAAAAAAGTGATACAAATGAACTTATTTACAAAACAGAAACAGACTTACAGACACAGAAAACAAACTTATGGTTACAAAGGGAAAAGGATTGGGGGAGGGATAAATTAGGAGTTTAGGATTAGCAGATACGCACTACTATATATAAACTAGATAAATAGCAAGGACCTACTGTATAGCACAGTGGGGAAATATATTCAATAGCTTGTAAAAAATAAATTCAATAGCTTGTAAAAACCTGTAATGGAAAAGAATCTGAAAAAAATTATGTAGAACTAAATCACTTTGTTGTACACCTGAAACTTAAGACAACATTGTAAGTCAACTATATTTCAATAAAAAGTTGTTTTTTTAAAAAAGAGATTCATTCCATATAGTAAAAAGAAAAAAGTACTTAGCACATAGAAAGTACTTAACAAATGCTACCAGTATGATTATTGTTTGTTGTTGTTGTTTTAAATCTGGCGGTTGTACAGGGGATCTCAGAGTTATAGTGTGAGAGCACAGAAGGACCTCAAGCATCTGTATGACAGATCAGACTGTTCCTCTCCTCAGCCTTGTGACCTGGAGGAGGTGGTTTCATCTCCCTGAGCCTCAGTCTCCCCATCTGTACAATGAGTATGGGATGACCTCCCTCAGAGGCAAAGTGACAACTCATCCATTCATTCCCTTCCATGACCATGCTGTTTGGCCAGGTGTGCACATTTCTCTCCTTCAGGCATCTAGGCCTTTCCTCTTGTTGGTCCTTCTTCCCAGCGTACATTCCCCCAACTCACTCATGGTTTCTGTCTCATCCTTGGGGGTCAGCACAGAGGCTTCCTCCTCCAGGAAACATTTTATGACCCTCAGGGTGGACCAGGGATCTTCTCTGGACTCCCCTAGTGTACTGTGCACCCCTCTCACCCATTACAGCCAATGTCACAGTGGGCTGGGGTATCAATGCTGGACCAAGAGCTCTTGGGGCTGTCTTTTCTGGGTACAAGGTTGGGCAAAAAGTAAGCACCAAAAATATATGTGGAATTTAATGTCTTTCTCCTAATTCCCAATCTCTCTTACCATCAGCTCCTCCCTCCTCCTTCCCTTCCTTCCTTCCCAGAAACCTCTCAGGGCCCAGAGCCATCTCAACCTCTTCCTCCCTCTGCTTCCTGTGGCAGACAGACCCGAAGGTGGTTCTCATGATTCCTGCCTCCTGGTGTCCACAACTTTGTGTGAACCCCTCCCCTTCCATATGGGTAGGGCTTGTGGCCTGTTTCTAACCAATAGAATATGGCAGAGGTGATAGGATGTCACTTCTGTGATTTTGTTGCCTTACTGAAGACTATCTTGCTGGAAAACTCATCACTCTTTTTTTCCCTTAATTGGAAATGGTCATTTTGGGGACAGTCCATGGAGAGGCTCATGTGGCAGGGAATTGTGGATGTCCTCTAGAAGCTGAGAGCAGCACCTATTTGGCGGGGAGCTGGGGACTTCAGGCTTATGGCCACAAGGAAATGAGTTCTGCCATAACCTGCAGGAACTTAGAAGCAGATCCTTCCCCAGTTGAGCCTCTGATGAGACTATTGTTCCAGGGACACCAAAACTGCAGCCTCATGAGAGACCCTGAAGCCAGGGACTTGGCTAAGTCATGCCTGGATTCCTGACCCACAGTAAATGTGGTCTTTGAAACGATTAAATTTGTGGGTACTTTGTTACACCACAATAGCTGACTGATACACTTCCACTTAGACGTTTCCTTGAGGGCTCTTCTACAGCTCATGTAACACACAAGGAGCGGCATACTCCCCACCCAGCCTCTGGGAGCACCATTCTAGTGAAGTCCAGGGGCATGGGGTGGGGTGTGTGATGGGGTGTGGCTGCACCCCGGCTCTTGCAGGCAGGGGGTGGGCAGCAACAGCCAGAGAGGGGTGGCTAAGGACATGGCGATCATCATCCTCAGGCCAGTGGGGTCCAGGTCACCGGCTTCAGGGAAGGAGGAAGTGGTGGCCCCAGGAGGCCTCGTCCTGGGCGTGGGCTCTTGTTATTTCCAAAGCCCTTGGGCTGCGTCCTGCTCCGGACAGCAGGTTACAGCGTGGCAGGCTAATTCGTGTGGGTGGCTTATAACATGTCACGTCTTGGCCCAGACAGCGCACTCAGTGAGACTGAAGGAGGAGAAAGTTCCTTCTCTTAAAGTCTCTTTCAATCCTTCTAGAGCCACACTGTCCAATCCAGTAGCCACTAGTTACCCCCATGGCCATTTAAATTTAAATTAACCAAAATTAAGTAAAATTGGATTGAAAGCAGAGGTTCAGAGAGATATTTGTCTAGCCATGTTGACAGCAGCATTACTCACAGTAGCTGACAGGTGGATGCAGCCCCAGTGTCCGTTGACAGATGAATGGATACACAAAACGTGGTCCCTCCACACAAAGGAACATTATCTGACTTTAAAAAGGGAGGAAATTCTAACACCAGCTTCAACATAGATGAACCTTGAGAATATGATGCTCAGAGATATAAGCCAGATACAAAAGGACAAATACTGTCTGATTCCACTCACAGGAGGTCCCTAGAGGAGTTAAATCCATAGAGACAGAAAGTAGATGAGGGGCCAGGGGCTGGGGGAGGGGGGGTGGAGGGTGGGTGTTTAATGAGTACAGAGTTACAGTTTGGGAAGATGGGAAAGTCCTGGAGATGGAGGGTGGGGATGGTTGCACAACTATGCGAACGTGCTTAATGCCACTAAGCTGTGCTCTTAAAAAATGGTTAAAATGGTAAATTTTATGTTATATGTATTTTACCACTATTTCAAAAATAAATTAAAATAATTAAATAAATTTGAACTGTAGTTCCACGGTTGCTCTGGACACATTTTGGCTGTTCAGAAGCCACGTGTTTCTAGTGACTCCCATAGCAGACAGGGCAGATGGAGACCATTTCTATCATCACAGAAAGTTCATCGAAAGTGCTTCAGTGCCTCCTCGCATGCACTAATTTTCCTTTTAAAGAGCAAGGAGGTTTCGTGATGGGACAGGGAGATCGTAACACCTGGGCTTTTGTGATGTGCGTGTCCAACTCTTCTCTGCACAGCAGCCAGAGGGCGCCCGGGAGTACCTGAGTCAGGTCTTGTCCTTCGGCCCGCAGCCCTCCAGGGCTCCAACCTCCCTCAGGGTAAAAGCCCAAGGCCTCCCCGGGCCCACAAGGGCCTGCCTGACTTGCCCTGTTCCTTCCCTGCCCGCTCCTCCTCCCTCTCTCCCTCTCGCTCACTCTGCTCCAGGCGCGCAGACCTCCTGGTTGCTCCTCCAACATGCCAGGTATGGTCCTGCCCCAGGGCCTTTGCACAGGCTGTGCTCTCTGCTGACAAGCTGTTCCTTCAGAAAGCAACATGGCTCCCTCTCTCACCTCCTTTGGAGTTTTGCTCAAGGGTCTCCTTGGTGAAACCCTCATTTTCAGCCTAATTAAAAATTGCAGAATTTACTCAGAGTTTAGAGATATCTCCTATTTTACCCTCCAGTCAAGAGCCTGGGGCTCAGAATCTAGAACTCCCTGAACAGTGCTCCTAGGAGGGCGATCTAGAATGCTGCAGCCTGCCCACGACCTTGTCCTCAGCCTGGCCTGTCCCCAGCTGGCTCTGCCCCCTCCCTCCAGGAGCTCAGAAATTCGCCCGGCGCACAGATGCCAGACGGGAAAATTAATTGGGCCTTGCTAGGGCTGCTCTCCCCGCTCCCCGTCAATAACAGCCGTAAAGCGGGATTTATGCGGCAGTGCTGGCTCCGGATGGAAACTGGGAGGAGGGGCAACGTTCTAGAAAAGTCAGTCCCTCACCATGGGAGCAGGCGGGAACTGGGGCTTCATGACCAGAGCCATCTTCCTGCTGACTTTCTAGAGGTTGCACCTTTCCCAGGGATGGGTGGGCGGGGAGGGAGGAAGATGCCCATCTCCTCTCATTCCTTGGTGAGGAACCGCTTACCTAAATGCATTCCACTTTTATAATCACCTACCGTGTGCCAAGTGTTTTTGACATGAGTGGTTTTAATTGGGAGTTAGGGATTATTTTTTATGTCTATTTTAACCAACAGGGAAACTGGCACAGAGAGGTTAAGCAACTTGCTTAAGGCTGCACAGAGGCCCCTGTCACACTCACCTCTGGCTTAGGAGTTTGTGGGGACTAGGATGTGGCAAGGATCATGTAGGTGGTTAAGGAAGTCATGACCAGCAAGCTAAGGGACACCAGGAACACCCCGTCCTCATCACCACTATGGCTGGGGACCCTCTCAGCTTGTGCCCCTCCTTCTAGGCTCCACACAGTCACAGACTGATTTAACGAAGGGCTGCTGGCCACAGCTGGAGCTGTTGAATGGAACCTGCTTTGAAGCCCTTGCATATTCTGATCCTTTGGTCTCAGTTGCCTTTCCTCCCCTTCCCTGCTGGGTAGGGCCTCTGCTAGGCATCCCTGGGAGGTTGAGTAGCCTGTGGGTTCAAATCCTGACTCTGCTGTGTGACCTTGGGGAAGTGTATTCCCCTCTCTGGGCTCAGCTTCCCTATCTGAAAAATGGGGATAATAATCGTGGAGTTGTGTAGACACACGAGCAAGTATAGATAGCTGAACTTCTAGCCCAGACCAAGCGCTCATCAAACAGGGGCTATTTGGCTACTATTCTGTTTTTATGTCGCCCTCCGACTGCAGAGAGAGCCGAGGCCACTGCATCTCCCTCTCCCCGGAGCCCTTTCTGCAATCCCCGGACCAAATCCAGCGGCCTCCCTCTCCTGCAGGCACTGTGGGGACGGTTTTGATGGACATGTTTTTCGCACGGAAAAAGCTGGAGGATTTGTATTTTGCCAAACGTGTCAGCCGGAGAGAAAATATTTCCTGCATCTCTGGCGAGTGTTGATGTGCAAAAGCCAGTGCCTTGGTGGGGGGCAGGGGCTCCGTACAACAGGGGCCGGCAGCCCCACCCGAGTCCCAGCATCCTGTTCGGCCTCCAACTCACAGCCCCGCAATCTGCCCCCCCATCTCTGCAGGGCTTCTACCCTTGAGAGTCTCCCGTTCTCTCTCAGACACCGTCACCTCTCTACCCCCTCAGTGAGTTTGGAATGAGGAAATGACATTGGAGCTGTGATTTGAAAAATGAGTTCTCCAGGAGAAGGGGATGAGTGAGGAGTGCTCTAGGCAGAGAGAGCCTGGCATGTGCAAAGGCCCTGAGGCCCCAGTGGGCCTGGCAGATGGAGGAACAGCGAGGAAGTCTGTGTGGGGGAGAGAGGGAGGAGAGGAGGAGAGGGCAGGGAGAGGACATGGGCATGTCGTGCAGGGCCTTGTAGGCAGTGGGGAGGATAGACAGCTGGAAACTGCCGGAAGCCCACTGCCAGGGGTGGGTAACCCCTGCTTCTTGGGTAAGGGAAAACTACACAGCCAGGACAAAGGATGAGGTCAGTGGTGTGTGCAGGTGTAG
The DNA here is from genome assembly GCF_048773025.1 of Camelus bactrianus. Taxonomy (NCBI): domain Eukaryota; kingdom Metazoa; phylum Chordata; class Mammalia; order Artiodactyla; family Camelidae; genus Camelus; species Camelus bactrianus. The sequence continues at coordinate 28,281,826 of NC_133560.1, forward strand.
ACTGATGTCTGGGATACGTGGATGGGGCAAGAGGGAGCCACAGACTGATGACATGGACAGAGAAAGTTCTAGAATAATTTGCACCAGAACATTAATGGGGGGGGCACCCAAGGCAAGGGATTTTATTTTATTTTATTTCATTTTATTATTTTTTTAAAAAACTGAGGTGAAATTCACATAAAGTGAAATTAGCCAATCTGGTGGCATGGAGTGTACTCCCAATGTTGTGAGCTCTCTTCTTCCAAAACATTCTCATCACCGGAAAGGAAAACCCAGTACCCCCAAACAATGTTAATTCTTAAATTAAAAAAATTTTTTTTGTGATTAAATACACATCACCTCCACCTGCTCCTGGTGGCCCCAGGTGTTCCTTGGAAACACCCTCCAAACTGCCTCCATCTTCACCTGGCCGACTTCTCTGTTCTGTCTTCTTCTTATATGGACACCAGTTATTGGCTTTAGGGCTCACCCGAGATGCACGTTGATTTCATTTCCAGATCCTGAACTAATTACACCTGCGATGAGCTATTTCCAAATAAGGTCACGTTCGGGGGTTCTGGGGTACATGGATTTTGGGAGGGAACACCGTTCTTCCCACGACACTATGTAAGGAACCATATTCTGAGGTTGCATTGGGATGAGGACATCTTTGGGGGAATATTATTCTGCCTATCACGTCATCCGGCCAATTGTGGAAGGGTCCCTGCTCAAAGGCAAGGGTCCCTGTGGCCTTAGAGTAAAACTGAAAGTCCACACTGAGGCCCTCCGGGCTCTGCCCAGTCCAGAATCTGCATCCTCCTCCCATGTCCCTCTTCCCATCTCACTCCATCTCCATGCTGTTCTTCACACAGGCCAAGTTTGTTCCTGCCTCAGGGCCTTTGCACTGGCTGTGCCCTCTGCCTGGAATGCCCTTTCTTACCTTATGCTTCTTACTCACTTAGAACTCAAATCTCACCTCTTTAGAGACTCTTCCCCAGACCCCCTGGGCTAAATTCCACAGCCCTCCTCGCCTCTCACAGTCTGTCCTCCCCATAGCCACCAGAGGGCGCTTGTGAGCACCAAGAGTTAGGTCTCACCCCTCCTCTGCCCACAGCTTTCCAGGGCTTCCTCCTCCCTTGGGGTAAAAGCCCAAATCCTCCCTGTGGCTCACAGGACCCTGCATGACCTGCTCCCATCCCTTCCCTACCCTCACCTCCTCCCTCTCTCCCCCTCACTCAATCTGCTCCAGTCACATGGGCCTCCTCGCTATTCTTCCAACATGCCAGGCACAGTCCTGCCCCAGGACCTTTGCACAAGCTGTACCCTCGACCTGGAATGCTGTTCCCTGGATCTCCTCATGGCTCCATCCCACACCTCCCTCAGGTGTCTGCTCAGATGTCACCTCCTCAGTGAACCCCCAAATCTTCCCACCCCTTATAATTTCACCCTCCTCTGTCTACAGCATACTATACCTTTTCCCCTTCTTTTTTCCCCCATAGCATTTATTACCCAACACACCACACGATTATTTACAGTGTTTATTGCTCATTGTCCATCCTCCTCAGTGGATGTGAGCCCCAAGAGGGCAGGACCTGGGTCTGTCTTGGTCACTGCTTGTCTGCAACCCACAACCCAGGACCAGCAATAGGAGAGACTCAGATGAGTACCTTCTATGTGACCCTGGGTGATTAATTTCCATCCTGGAAACTTAGTTTCCACATCTGCCTGATGGGGTTATGATCCATCCATCCTTAGGGTTGCTGAGAGTCTCTAGCCATCCCCCAAGTCTGCAGAAGTGCTTGGCCAGCTGGGATCTGGCATGCGGTGAGGGCCTGACTCGGCTCCCTCTCTCCATCGCTCAGACCCAGTGTGGGAGGTGACAGGCCTGCAGATGCCACTGGCTCAGGCTGTATCATTGGGGCCAAGACACTGTCACATTTGGTAAATTGCAGGCAGGCAGCTCCCACATCTGTAGTGCCGAAGACAGGCAGGGACATGGCTGTGAATATCTGGGATCCCTCTTGAGACCCAGGGTTGGGCTTGGAGCTGAAGGTCTGGGAGCCCTCCCTGCCCCCAACCCCCTCCACCGCCGGATTCTCAGTTTCCCCACCAGCAAAAAGAAGAGGCCTTGAGATCACTGAGGCATCTCTGAGTTCCCTTATCCATATCCTATATTGAGTTCCTGACCAAACCCTTCCATGGCTTTGAGCCTCCATATGTAAAATGCAATGATGAAAGAAGAATAAGGTCTGAGCATGGTAGGGTGGGTAACCATCCATATCCTCCACTGCTCCAACCCCAGCTCCCAGGACAGGGCCCAGAGCTCAACAAATAGTCACACCCCCTCCTCGTGATCACTAAACTGATTGAACATGTACTGTATACCTGGCCCCACCTTGAGAACATTATAAGGATGTTACATCTAACTTAAGCTTTGAAGGAGCCCTGTGATATAGGATACTGTTATTATCTGCATCTTGCAAATAGGGAAACTGAGGCCCAGAGAGGTGAAGGCAGTCCCCCAAGGTCATACAGCCAAGAAATTGTGGAGGCTGAATTCGACTGGAACTCTGTGATCCCAAATCTATGCTCTAAACTGCCACACTCTGCAGCCCCAGGAGACATCTGTTGAATGAATAAATGAGGGCTGACTGATCCTTGCGAAAGGGGGAAGGGGCTCTTGGCCACTTTCCATAGTGACACAGGGCTTCCAGTCCCCGCTCCCCGAGAGTAGGGTCATGGCCCAGACCCCCTCCCACCCACTATATCCTCCTGGCACTGTGGCCAGCTTGCAAAGAGGCAGCCAGGGAAACCCATTCCTCCAACGAACCTGGGGCAGAAGGCTCCCCATCTCCTTGAGACCTCTCTGTCAGGGGAAGGAATGAAAAAAGAGAGAAGAGGACAGAAGGGGAGGGAAGGAGGGGGGAGGGGAGGGGTAGCTCCCCATTTGTCCACCTGCAGCCTCCTTTAAAGAAAAGCAAAATACTAAAACAAAAAAACAAACAAAAAAACCAAACCGAGACCCGCGAGTGTGTGTGTGCAGGCGCGTGCGGAAGCGCACGCACAGACCTATGAAATACTTAGGCGGCGCCCAATGTGTTTATGGTTGTAATTAATCTTGTGTCTTGTTGGCGGAGAGCAGAACGTTAAGAAATTACTTTCCGGGCCCTGGGTGAAGTGCGGGCTGGCCAGGCTCCTTTCCCAGGATGGGGGCATGTGGAGGTGGAGGGCAGGGAGGAGCAGGAGGATCTGGGGCCAGCTTGTGGCCTTAGCCTGCGGCTTCAGGAAGCTTCTCCCCCTGTCCCACCCCCATTACGGCTTCCTGCACCCTGGGCACTGGGCTAAGTGCTTTTCTTCTCTTTTCTTTTTTTAAAATTGTTGTTGATATTTCATTTTGCTTTTATGGCTTTATTGAGTTATAGTTTGCATACAATAAACCGCAAATATTTGATGTGCAAATTGGATGCGGTTTTGCGCAGGCGCACACACGTAAAACTGTCGGGGCAGTGACATCCATCCCCCGCCAAGTTCCCGTGGGTCCCTCTGTAACTCCTTCCCCTCCCCTCCCCCACCCTTTCAGGCAACCCCTAGTCTGCTTTCAGTCACTATAAGTTAGTTTGCATTTTCACATGATGTGCATTCCACTGCGTCTGCTTTCCATGCCTTTGCGTGTCTTGGCGCCTCGCAGGGATCACTGTTTATTCATTTGCCTGTTGGTGGACAGTTTGGTGGTTTCCGGGTTGGGGCTGCTCTGAACACGTGGGTGCAAGTCTTTGTAGGGACGTGTGGTCTCTTTCTCTCGCGCAAATCCCTCGCTAGGAGTGGAGTTGCTGGCTCTTATGGTGAGGACGCGTTTCACTTCTTAAGAAATTACTTTGTGGTAGAAACGTGGTGACAGCACACGTGAAGCACTGGGCATGGGTCATCTTGTTCCATTCGGGAGACAATCAGTCACAAGAAGGGGAGATTGAGGACAGGCCGTGTGGCTGGGAAGTGGGAGAGCTGGGACTGGAACCCAGGGCTGTCGTGCCCGGAGCATCACCAGCGGGCTGCGCTCCGCCCAGCTGGGACAGAAGCTTGTGGCATTTCAGTGTTTCACTCATTCCCAACTTGGCCATGGGCAGCTCTGATTCTGCATGAGAGCCAGGTATCCAGTAGGTGCTTAAATCAGTGCAAGCAGAAACTGAGATGAGAGCCACAAATCTGGCTGCAAGTCAGAGCTCACTCCTCCCCAACCTGAAACACACAGTGGTTTCCCCAGTGCCTTTCAGATAAAGCTTAAATTCCATAATGCAACCTACAGGTTCGATTGAATTCTGGCTCTGCTCCTTCTTTTCCAGCTGGACCGTCCTCCTTGCTATTTGCACAATACTCAAACATGGTCCTGCCACAGGGCCTTTGCACTTGCTGTTCCCTCTGCCTAGAATGCTCTACTCCTGACTTGCACATGGGCAGTTCCTCCACTTCCTTCAGATCTCAGCTCAAAAGTCACCTCCTCAGGGAAGCCCTCCCTTATTTCCCTGTCTAAATCAGCTCCACCCAGTTTCCTCTGTGGCCTCCATCACCCTGTTATTTTCTTTCCCTACCTCTTTTTGCTCTCTGGAATTCTGTTCTACATTTATTTACTTAAAAAAAATGTATTACACTTTTGTATAGCACTCACTCTCTGCCTGGAGTGGTTCTAAGCACACTTAACGTGTTTTAACTCATCTAAACCTTTATATATATATATATATTTATTGAAGTATAATCAGTCTACAATTTGTGTCAATTTCTGGTGTACAGCACAATACTTCAGTCATATAGGAACGTACATATATTCGTTTTCATATTCTTTTTCACCGTAAGTTACTACAAGATAATTGAATATGGTTCCCTGTGCTACACAGTATAAACTTTTAACAACTCTCTGCATTGGGTAATGTCAGTATCTCTATTTACAGATGAAGCAGCAGAAGTCACAGGGGGAGGTAACTCACCTGGCGGCAGGGCGAGCTTTGAACCCGCATCTTGGACCTGCCAGCCCCATGTTCTGCACCATCTCCAGAGCAGCCCCACCCCTACCCCAAACTGTAAGTCCCAGAGCCTCTGAGCAGCCTCGGCGGGTGCTAGCTCAGACGGTGAACAGATGCTCGCTATTTTAAACCTACTGTTTAACTCATTAAGACAGCTGTTTCCCATCCCCAAAGTCGGCAGAATTAGAATTAAATTCATTCCAGAATTAAACACGCACATACACACACGCATACCCCACCACCATTTGGAGGCAAAACGTGTTAGCATTTAGGCAAGCTGTGCCTTCGAGCCTGGGGACGAGGCTCTGCTTCTGCCTGACAAGTTACATCACGGCCCAGCGGTTGCCAGCTGGGCTGGTGGCCAAAATGGCCTGTGGCCCCAGATTCCTGCATTTACCCAGGCCTCTGCCATTAGGGTCCAGCTGCCAGATGGACTTCTCCCTGACCCCTCGGGCCTGGTGGTGGTGGTGGGGGGGTCAGACAAAGCTTAGCATCTGCACCTGAACTGGCTCCTTCTCCCATCTTGGGGACGGCCATCCCACCTCCACCTGCCGCTCACATCAGAGGCCAGATCTCACATCCCCTTCCTCCTCTCCCTTCACCTCTTAGGTCCAAGTGATCAGGACTTACTGGTCATGCCACTTCCAAACAGTTTTGCTCCACCCCTACTACTACTGCATGGGTCCGAGCCTCCATCACCTCCAGCCTAGATGCGTGCCCCTGCTCCTCCCTGGGCTCCTGGCCCCCACCCTTACCCCCAACCAGCTGTTTTCCCTCAGCAGCCAGAGAGATTTTCCCTCGAGCCTCAACTGGATTATGTCAGTCTCTTGCTTAGAATCCTCCAATGCAGGGCTGTCCAGTAGCACTTTCTGTGATGACAGAATGTTTGAGAACTGTGCCACCAAACACTGCCATCCACATGTGGCTATGGTGCACTTGAAACGTGGCAAGTGTGAGTGAGGAACTGAATGTTTATTTTTATTTCATTTTGATGAATTTAGATAGACCCAGGTAGCTAGTCGCTGCCATATTGGTCAGTGCAGCTCTAAAGGCTCTTGAACTAATGCCGTTGGTGGCCTGCCCAGATCCCCTGGGCCCTCACCATCTCCCTGCACAGCTGGCTGGCGTCCCAGGTCTGACTCTGCCTGAGCGTGCCCTGCTCCCACCCGTTGCATGTGAGAAGTGTCTCAGAGTTTGTGCCGTTCCCTCCAGCAGCCCCTGCCCAATGGCTGGCAGGAGCAGGTGTATAAATACCCCAGCTCCCTCATCCCTGGAGCCCCGCAACTTTGAGGCTCATGCTCTGCAGAGTCCCCCAGACTCTCACTGAGCCCCATCTGTCCGTGAATGTACCCCATATCACCTCTTCCCCAACCCACCCACACTCCCCCCACTCCATCCTCGGAATTCCTGGGGTCACCTCCCACTAAAACTGCTTGCACCCGAAACCTTGCCTCTCAGCTGCTTGCGGGGAACTCAGATAGGCCAGGCTCTGCATCGCACTTACAGTAAAATGCAAACTGTTCATTCTGAGCTACCTTCAATCTTGGTTTAAATACCAACCCATTCAGAGAGGATGTCCTGGACTACTCTGTATGTCCGTCACTGTCTCCCTCTCAGACTTTCTCCTCCCTTACTCCTCTTCCTCCCCTTCCCCCATCCCCTCATCCTCCTTCTTTTTATTGCCTTAAGCCTCTTGGGTTTGTTTTTTTCTTTTAACATTTTGTTTTAAAATAATTTTAGGCTTACAGAAAACCTGCAGAAAGACAATTTAGAGGCAGCACGAAGTCCCTGTGCACCACCCAGCTTCCCCTGATGTTCACGTGGTGCGCAACCCAGCATGATGATCAAATCCAGGAAATTAGCATGGCTGCAGTATTACCTAATGAATTTACAGACCTGATTGGAGTTTCACCAGTTTTTCCAGAAATGTCCCCTTCCTGGTCCAGGAAACCATCCAGGATCACCCACTGCATTTTGTCATCACGTGTCCCTGGCATCCTTCACTCTGGGACAGTTCCTCAGTCTTTCCATGCCTTCCGAGACCTTGACACTTATGCAGAGCACTGGCCAGGGATTTTGTAGAAGGACCCTCAGTTCGGGTGTGATGGTGGCTCACGGTTAGACTGGGGTTGCATGTCTCTGCCCAGAATCCCACAGCGGCGACAGTGTATCCTCCTTAGTGCAGGATGTCAGGAGATGCATGAAGGTCCTGTGTCTCCTCACCGGTGATGCTGTCCTTGATCCTGTGGTTATGACACCAGATCTCCCCCTAGAGAGTTACCTTCTTACCTTTCAAACTCATAAGGCCCTTGGGAGAGTTACTTTGATGCTACGTAACCATCCTGTTTCTCCTTAAACTTTCACCCACGCGTTCTAGCGTTCTTCCATTGACTGGCTTCTGAGACACGTTATATTTTGTTTTTATTGTCTTACTTCCCTCATGCGACTTGCAATTTGCAACATTCTTATTCATTTGTTTAAACCTTTTCCTCCCCTGCTGAACAGAACCCCCAGGAGGGTGGGGACCGGATCTGTCCTGGTCCCTTCTGTGTCTCCAGGGCCTGGCATGCACACACCATAGGTACTTAACAAATATTTGATTGGACATGACACCAATCAACAAATCCCAGCTGCTCAGTTCGTCTTGATCACTCCTGTATCCCCGACGCCTGGCACGTCGTTCTGTGCAGACAGCTCCTTCTCCCCAGCAATGGTCTCGGTCTCCACGAGTTTCATTCTCCCAGCATAAAAACTAGGAGCTCAGAGGAGGAAAGGTGGGAAGACAGATGAAGCCACCTGACCTCAGACAGCAAGTCTGTGAATGTGCAGCTGGATGCCTGGCCCAGCGGGGTCAGGAGGTTTGGGGGTCCTGGAGGCAGAGAAGGTGGTCCAGCCTCCTCTTCACTGTGGCATTTGGGGAGGGATGGTTCACGCTCTGCATGCCGGCTTCCTCCTGGGAAAAGTAGGAAAAAGCAGAGCCCCAAGCACAAAGGGTGATGGGAGAGTCCATGGGCAACTCTGTTCAGAGAGTGTTGGTTCCGCATTGACCCTGTTCACCGGACAGACACCAGGAGCTGAGCTGCTGAGCGAGAAGGACTCCCTGTGCCAGTAAGTGAGGGCCATGTTGGACCTTAAACCCAGCTCCTCTCTCACCACATCACAAAGATGTACCTTTGGTTCCGAGCTGACAAAACCCACTGCATATCTCCTGTGGGTCAGGCATGGGGCCGGGGAGTGGGTGAGGGGAGAGAGAGAGGCAGGCAGAGAGAGACACAGAGAGACAGAGGCGCACACAGAAAGTAGCACGGGAGACAAGACGAGGTGAAGTTAGAGAGACGAGGAGACCCAGGGACCAGGTGACGGAGATCAGGAAAGACCTCCGTGGAGAGACAGGGACAGAGACAGGAATCTCAGCAGGAGACTTACAGCAGAATCAGACAGTAACAAACAGAGACATTGACACAGAGATGTAGAAAGGCTGAGACAGAGAAAAAGCTAGAGGGAGAGGAGCAGAGACAGAGGCAGAAGCGAGAGGCACAGACAAAAAGCGACCCCAACAGAGAAATGGAAAGATAGAGGAGGGAGAGAAAGAGAGAGCCGGAGAGAGATTCAGGGAGAGAGAACCAGAAATAGAGGTTCACAGAGAGGAGAGATAGAAAGACAGAGACGCCCAGGGCCACCTCCGCGTGGATGATTCTTTATCATGAACCCCTCGCAGACCTCTAAATGCCCCTCCAGCCCCAGCCCCGTGGGGCCCCACGGGGCTCCTGAATCACAGTCCAGTTGGGTGGGTGGGTGTATTGCATGCCTGCCCATGTATGTGCAAATTTTGGATCCAAAGTACAAGAGATGCATTGAGGAAGGGAGGAAGATGTGACTTTGACTTCGGGGAAATTAGCGTGAACACAGGCACATCTCATCACCCCATCTGACACCTGCTTTACATCTAACCGACAGAGGAGCCAGCCAGCTTTGGCTGAGAAGGAGGAGGTCCCTGCTAGAAGCATTTGGGGAGGGAGGCAACATGAAGCAAAGAAAATCAAACTTACAGCTGTGCCCAGTGTCTCTTCTCCTATGAGGTTCTGGAACGACCAACTCCCCCCGCCGCCCCCGCCATGAGGTTAGTTGTGTGGTGATAGAAACCAACTCTAAGGCAAAAAAAGGAGTATAACGGGTTCCTATAACAGGAGTACAGGTGTTTTGTGGCCTTCAGGCTCAGCTGGACCGAGGTGCTCAAATGATGGGTTTAGGACCTGGGTCTCTCCTGGTCTCTCTGTTCTGCTTTTGTGCTTTCTCCTATTCTCAGGCAGCACTGTAGATGGGGTTCACCCAGTAACGAGCCCAAGACGAGGATCTGGATGCCAGTGATTCCTTTTGGAAATGGTCTCAGAAGATACTGGGAGGGGAGTAGGGAGCAGGGATAGGAAGGGGAAGACAGCCTATGAAGGAAGCATTACCAAGAGCAAGTTATCATGGGGACGGTGGAGCCCAGTCCCACTGCGCGTCTCTAGGAGGTGGGGAGTGCCGTGGCCCCCTGAGTTCTCTCATCTGAGGGCGGGAGATGGAGCGTTTGTCCCCTTGCTCCCGTCTGCCACCGGTTCTGGGCTACTCCCCAGGGGGCTAAGTCCCTGGACACTCAGCTTTCCCTGCATGTGGGTCCCAGCAGCCAGAAGAGCCTTCAGAGGGAGGGTCTGCCACCCTGTCCACACCTCGGTCTTGGACTTCTGGCCTCCGGAAGCACAAGGCAGCACGTCCCTGTTGTTCTCTGCCGCCTAGTTTGTGGCGCTTTGTCACAGCGGCCCTGGGAACCCGCATGTGCTGTTCATCAGCTGCCCATCCCTGGAGGGCTCTCCCTCGACCCTCCCCCCTAGTGTCGCGCACCTGCTCCTTTACTTACTGCATGTTACCTAAAGATCAACACTACGTTTTCCTTTAAATAGAAAATGTTGTGAGAGTCATACAAGAAAACCCTGTATCTCTTGCCACAAACAATGGGACCCACAAAAAACAAAGATACTGAAGACAAAATGATGTTTTAAAATGCCAGCGGGGCCAAGGACCTACCTCTTAGGGATTAGCGATTGCTGGAAAGGTGTTAAAGATGGTAATACCAGGCGAGACTTTCTTGAAGCCAGCCCCAGGGGAGGAGGAGAGATGCCACGACCCTCTATGGCTGGCTCCATGCAGGGTGCCCTCGCCTCCTGTCCTTCACATCCACTCACTCATTCAGGGCCATCATCCCCTCTTAGTCTCTCTCTGTCCCATTCCCTAGTCGTTCCCCCCCACCCCAATTCTCTGCTGCCTCTGTGGCTTCCTGGCCTCTCTCTCTCTCTCCATCCAGCAACCAGAGGGTTCTTTCAGAACACAAATCTCTTTTTGTTTCAGGAGGAATAAGTGAATTCATTCCCAACATAAAAGATCCAAGCAGTGCAGAAACACACAGAGTGGAAACGGGAAACAAAATCCAGCCATGTCCTGCTTCTACTCTACACTTCTCTATGGCTTCTCATCGTTCTCTGTGTAAACCCCAGGGCCATCGACATTCAATGTTGGAGTCTGGCCCTGCCTGCCCTTCTCCTATCTCTCTCCCATCCTTGAATAAGACACTCTTTTTGGCAACTCTGAATGGCTTGCCCTGTCCAATCATCCAACTCTAATTCTCTTTCTTTATTTCTTGCTCACCTCAGGACCTTTGCACATGCCACTTGCATTCCCAGCATGCTGTTCTCTGCCCCCTTATACCAACTTCATCCTTAATCACCCTCAGGTCTCAGCATGGTGACACCTTGTGTTTGGCTGACCTGACCCAGATGCAGACCCTAGGACAAGGATTCCATTGTGTATTCACAACTGCTGTAACAAAGTGCCACAAACCAGGGGGCTCAAAACAACAGAAATTTCTTCCCTCACAGTTCTGGAGGCTGGAAGTCCAAAATCATGGTGTTAGCAAGTTTGATTCCTTCTTGCATGTTCAGAGGGAGAATCTGTTCCATGTCTCACTCCCAGCCTCTGGTGGCAGCTGGCCACCCTTGCCATTTCTTGGCTAGTAGACATATCATTCCAAACTCTGCCTCTGTTGCCACAGGCCTCCTGCCTGTTTGGCTGTGTTCCTCTTCTCTATCCTTGGCTGAGGGCTGCTCTGGGAGGTATTAGACCAACGGAGAAAACCTAAAGAATAAGTAGCCAGCCTAGCAAAGTGCAGTTGAGGAAAGAGAATTCTGTTCCTGGCAGAGGGAATAGCATTTGCAAAGTTCTAGAGGTCAGCAAATCATGATGCATTTGGAGCATTGAAAAGCATTGAAACCTAAGGGATTGGCAGGGCTCTACCTTGGGAGAGCTTGTAGGCCACACAGAGGTGGGTGGACTTCATCTGGAGGGCAGTGGGGAGCCATGGGAGAGTTTAGAGCTTGGGAGAGACCAGAGGACTGAGACTTTAGAAATAGTCCTGACTGCTGTGTCGTGATGAACTGAAAGGGCTGTAGACGGAAGGCAGGGCTGTTTCGGGAGAATGCCGAGGTCGCACTCCGTGCTGGGCACTGATTGTGCATTATCTCATTTAATTTTCACACCACTGGTCCTGTAACATCGGTTGCTCATCATTAAACCCATTTTACAGATCTGGAAGCTACGGCCCAGGGAACTTAAGGAATTTACCTGGCATCACACACTTTGTCAATGGCAGAGCCAGGAATCAGGACTTGAGCGGGGTGCCCCACTGGGTAGGAAACAGACTCACAATGAGAGATTTGGGGAATGAGTTGTGGGGAGTGATGGGGGAATTTGAGGCTGATGGCCATGGCTCTGGCTAAGGAATGGGGGACACATGGAAACTCAGAGAGGAAGCTCTGAGTTGAGAGAATAAAGCTGGTGCAGGCCCAGAGTCCTACCTGGTGGCGAGGACTTGGACCACCAATTCCTGCCAGCCCAGCCCTGACCTTGGCAATTTTCCCTGCCCCCACATTAAGTCAGTTAGACTCTGAGGACATATGAACTCAGACCTGAGTGATGAGAAAGAGCCAGCTACAGGGAGAAGGGGCATTCCAGCTCGAGCAAATAGCATGTGCAAAGGCCCTGGGGCAGAACCATGCCTGGTATGTTGGAAGAACAGCAAGGAGGCCATGTGGCTGGAGCAGAGTAAGTGAGGGGGAGAGAGGAAGGAGGTTTGGAATTTGGATTTTAAGAATTGACCTCATGGGCAGAGGGTGCCCTGAACAAGTCTGGATCCTCTGGGAATCTTGAGATGGGGTAACATTGGCCCTTTCCTCAGTGGGTCTTTGGGAGGCTCAGGGAGATGATGCTGGCAGACTGTGTGTGTGAGGGCTAGATTTGTGCCCTAGGGGGGCCCCAGCCCACATTGTGGCACCCCTGAGCCTTACAAGTCCAGGAGCTGGTGCTGCTCTGAGCCTTCCAGAAGTTTTTTCAAAGGCTGCCCAGCCCTCCAGGTCAGAGCCCCAGGAATTCTGTCTCAGGTGGTGGGGGCAGGATGAAATAGGACGATGTCACAGAGGCTGGGAGCATCTGGAACCCTGGGGGCTCCTGGCTTCCGCATCATCTTCCAGGAAGGCCACCTGGGTAGGTTGGCTCCTCCTGGGACCAGCCTTCAAAGACACAATGCACCTTGGGCTGCTGCCAGGAGCCGCTTCCGTCTAGGACCACCAGGTCCCTGCTGCTCTGCTTAACTGTCCCTGAGCCCCTGTTCAAGGTCACCTCCATTCCCACCTGGCCACGGGTTCCCTGGGAGGCCCTGGAGATGCCCGGAGACCTCCTGTCCACCGTCCCCAGCGGGACCTAGCTCCACGCCACAGCCAGAGAAGGAGGGGCCGGCCATGGGGTGGCTGCGGCTGGTCCTGGCCCTGGTGGCCGTCAGGGCCTCTCTGATCCTGCTGGGGCTGCTGGTGCCCTCGCAGGGGGTGGTGCGGGCCGTGCTGGATGGCAACTCGAGCACGGTGGACTTTGCGGACTTGCCAGCCCTGTTCGGGGTCCCCCTAGCCCCTGGGGGCATGCGGGGCTACCTAATGGAGGCCAAGCCGGCCAACGCATGTCATCCCATTGAGGGCCCGCAGCTGGGCAATGGCTCCCTGGGCGCCATCGTGCTGATCCGCCGCTACGACTGCACATTTGACCTCAAGGTGCTGCATGCCCAGCGGGCCGGCTTCGAGGCGGCCATCGTGCACAACGTGCGCTCCGACGACCTGGTGCGCATGGCCCACGTCTACGAGGACCTGCGGCGCCAGATCGCCATCCCGTCGGTGTTTGTGGGCGAGGCCGCCTCGCAGGACCTGCGGGGCATCGTGCGCTGCGACAAGTCGGCCCACATCCTCCTGTTGCCCGACCACCCGCCCTGCCCGGACCTGGACTGCCACCCCGTGCTGGCCATCTCCTGGGTGCTGGGCCGCACCCTGGCCCTGCTCACGTTCGCCACCTTCGTCCTGCAGCGCCTGTGGAACTGGCTGTGGGCCTGGTGGGCCCGCAGGCCGGCGGTCATGGCGCAGGCCAGCCAGAGGGCCCAGGTGCGCACCTTCACGAGACGCAATGACTTGTGCGCCATCTGCCTGGACGAGTACGAGGAGGGCGACCAACTCAAGATCCTCCCCTGCTCCCATACCTATCACTGCAAGTGCATCGATCCCTGGTTCTCCCAGGCCACCCAGCGCTCCTGCCCCGTGTGCAAGCAGTCGGTGGCCGGCACGGAGGACGGCTCTGACTCCACTGTTGACAGCTTCGGCAACGAGGAGGACCCCTCGTTGCCTGGCCACCACCCCCCGATCTGGGCCATCCAGGCCCGGCTGCGCGCCCGGAGGCTGGAGCTTCTGGTCCGAGCCAGTCCTGGCCGCCGCTGCAGCACCACCTCCGTGGGTGCGGCTGAGGCCAATGAGGGGCTCCCTGAACCCCTCTGAGACCCGCAGCACCCTGGCTGGTGGAGATCGGGGCGGGGAGGGTGGAACCTAGGAATGTTTCTAGTCTGGAGACTGGGTAATAAAGTGGGTTTGAAAGCGGACGCTCGCCCTGGCTGCTGTGGGACCTCCTGGCCACAGGCCCCGCGTGCCACCCACGTGGCACACCCCAGCTGAGCCCAAGGCTGGCTCCCCGGCGTCCGCGGGTGAGTGAGGGGCTATGGGGCCCGGTGGGGGGCACGTGTTCTTGGTTCATCATGCCCGTGGTGGCCCTGTGACGGGGCCCCCGTGCCCTGATTCCCATCCTGGGTACACGAGCAGCTGGTTCCTTATATGCTTATTATTATTTAAACCTTAAAAAAAATAAACTTGTGATTTTGGAATACTTTTAGCTTTAACAGAAAAGTGGCAAAGATACTCCAGATAGTTCCCAGGGACCCCTCAGCCGGCTCCCCCTGCACGTTCATGTCTTACGTCCACACAGCACGTTTGTCTCCACCGAGGAGCAGCGTGGGTACGTGGCGATGAACTACACTCCGGATTTCGTTTGCATTTCCCCATCATTTCAGCTACTGATGGTGGCAAATGTCAAACACACTGGAGTAGAGAGAATGGAATAATGATCTTCCCCACGTGTACCCTTCGCTCAGACTCGACAATTATCTACTCCTGGTCACTCTGGGCTTCTCTACTCTTCCTCCTCCCTTGCTCAGCTGCTGCAAATCCCAGATGTTTTTTCATCTGCAAATCTTTCAGTTTGCGTCTCTAAAGCAATAGTTCTCAACTGGGGTGGAGATTTTGACCTGCAGGGGACACTGGGCGATTTCTGGGGACATCTGTGGTCGTCATGACTGGGGAGGCTCCTGGCATTGAATGGGTGGGGCCAGGGAGGCTGCTCCACACCCCAGGGTACCCAGAAGGGTCCCCCGGCAGAGAGCAGTCTGGCCCGAGGGTCCACAGTGCCGAGGGGAGAGACCGTGCTCTACAAGATAAGACCTTTTGAAAAACAACCCTGCAAACTCCAGTATCATGTCCAGAATAACGATTCCTTAATAGCATCACATCCCCACCCAGGGAGCACATGGAAATGTGCACGTTTATGGCGTACATGTTTTGTAGGCTGCTGAATCAGGATCCAGATAAAGTCTAGAGTCGCTGATGGTCTCTTAAGCCTCTTTTAATTGAGAGCTTCTCCCTCCATCTCCCTCTCACTCTTAAATTTTCCTTGTAATTTATTTATTTGACGCCACTGGGTCATTCTCCCTGCAAAGCTGTCCCTGATCTGGGTTTTGCTGATTGGGTGTCTCCGTGCTGTCATTTAGCATATTCCTCTGTCCTCTGTAGCTTCTGTTAATTAATTAATTAATTTTAGTTGAAGTATAGTCAGTTATAATGTGTCAGTTTCTGGTGTACAGCATAATGTCCCGGTCATATCATATATATATGTATATATATATATACACACATAAATATATTCATTTTTGTATTCTTTTTTGTCAAAAGTTATCATAAGATATTGAATATAGTTCCTCATGCTCTACAGAAGAAATTTTTTAAAATCTATTTTTATATATAGTGGTTAACATTTGCAAATCTCCAACTCCCAAATTTATCCCTTCCCACCCCCTTTCCTCTAGTAGCCATAAGATTGTTTACCTTGTCTGTGAGTCTGTTTCTGTTTTGTAGATGAGCTCATTAGTGTCCTCTTTTTTCTTTTTGTTATTTTTATAGATTCCACATATAAGTGATATCATATATTTTTCTTTCTCTTTCTGGCTTACTTCACTTTGAATGACATTCTCCTGGTCCATCCATGTCGCTGCAGATGGTATTTTAACTTTTTTATGGCTGAGTAGTATTCCATTATATAAATATACCACAACTTCATTATCCAGTCATCAGTTGATGGACACTTAGGTTGCTTCCATGTCTTGGCTATTGAAAATAGCGCTGCTGTGAACATTGGGGTGCCTGTATCTTTCTGAATTTCAGTTCCCTCTGGATATATGCCCACGAGTGGGATTGTTGGATCATAGGGTAAGTCTATTTTTAGTTTTTCGAGGAATCTCCATACTGTTTTGCATAAGGCTGCACCAAGCTTCTGTTAATTTATATTTGGATTCAGGCATCAGCTCAGATGTGGTTTAATTTTATGGCAAACAGATAAGGTGTTTTTTCAGCACCCAGTGTCCCCTCCTCAGAAAGACTGAGCCATGTGAAGGGGTCTTCTGGGCAATGAATGAGGGGTACGTGCTAGGCTGTGGGGCAAACGTAATCAGGGAGGTCCACGAGGGAACGCTGTATAGAATTACCTGGAGGCCACAGTGTCTGGGTGATGGTGGCATTTGCACCCGGTTGTTTGGTGTTAGCGGGTTCACGAGCGAATGTTTCTGTTGAGTCAAATGTTTTCTTTCTTACACACGTGGGAGTGCTTTTCATTTGTGCTTTGCTGTCTGAAGTTTAGGACATAGCTGGGAACCTCCGAGGTAGTTCAGAGAAAGGATCTCTCTTCTTGGATTGATGATGGCAAAGGATAGGCCCTCGGTCACACATCCTTGGTCTGGGGTGTGTGTGTGTGTGTGTGTGTGTTGGGGCACAGAGAGGTGGGCTGAGACCCCTGCATTCCTAGGAGATGGTAAAGACCTCCCAGCCCCCTTTGAGGGATTTTACTCCCAGCCCAATGGCCCTAAGGCCACAAATGGGGGCTACACTATCCAGGGGACACTGCCTTGGTCACTCTACACGGCCCTCAAAGGCCAGGGCTGCCAAGCAGGGACAGGCCTCTCTGTCCAGCAGGCATGGGCTGGGATGAGGATAGAGAAGTGGGGATAGGGAAGGACAAGTGTAGCAGTTAGGCTCAGGGTTGGCCATGGGATCCAAGACCCAACCAGAGCAGCATAAGCTGCTCATGAACATGAGTGTAAGCAGGCAGGCCAGGGGTAGAATAGAGGCTCCAAATCTTATTGTTCCACACCCTCAGCAAGTGACCTCCTCATGGGACCAAGTAGCTGCTGAGCTCTAGCCATCATATCTGCATTCCAGTCAATGAGGAGGAAGAGGTGAGGAAGGGCTCACCCTCTCCCTTTAAGGACACTTCCCAGAAATCCTATATACCACACCCTATTGGCCAGGACTTAATCATGCGGCCACACTTGCTTGAAAAATGCTGGGAAATGTAGTCTTTATTCTGAATGGCCAACAGTCCACCTGAAAACCATGGAAGAGGAGAGAACAGAAGGTAGGGGTGGCCGGCATGCCTGCCACATGGACACATTCATGGAACCTGGCCCACAAGAGCAGCCCAATACATGTTTGTCGCATGAGTGAATGAATCGATGAATGAATGAATTCCCGCAGCTCTAGCCTGAGGCTCCTTCAAGGTCATGGACACCACAGGGGAGCAGGCAATCCCAGTTCATGGGGCAGACGACCTTTCTCATAACCAAGCCAGCGGAGGGAGTGCGCTCACCAACACTAGTGATGAAACCTAGCTCTTACTGAGGCCCTACTGTGCTCCAGGCCCGGAGCCACATGACTTCTTTCCACTATTAAACCTCTCTGAGCCTTGGTTTTCATATCTGTAATATGGGGACAGTAACAGAACCTGCCCTGCAGGGTTCGCCAGGTATGCACAGTGCCTGACACCTACTAAGTCACTGTTTGTTGTGAGGCGGGAAGCCCCATAAAAAGACTGGCAGGACCCCCAGGCAGGGCCACTACTCTCCTGCCAGCACCATTGGTTCCCTGGCCCAAAGGCTCTATCTCACTTTTTGCCCCTGAAATGGCTAATTTACACCTAAAATTCTATTGGTTCCCTGAGCTCACTTCTGATTGGTTATTTCCTTCACTCCTGATTGGTTATTACTCTCATTTCTGATTGGGCCACTTCCCTAACTTCTGATTGGTCCATTTGTAGTACTTCATTTGCATGGAGCTCACTCCTGATTGGTTATTTCTCTCACTCCTGATTGGTCTATTTCTACAAAGCTTGTTCCTGCTTGGTCAACTTCTATTATACTTTATTTGTATATGATGTTGCAAAGTGTAAAACTGGCAGCGTATAAAGGCCTGTGTAAACCTGCAGACGGGGGTCCAGAGCTTGGAGTGTAAATTTCCTTGGGCTCACTGGCATAACAAACCTGTTTTCCAACTCTCTGAGCTCTGCTTGGTCTCTCGCCTGGATCCAGGTTGCTGTCGCAACTGAGCTGTAACACCGAGCTGTAACACCGAGCTGTAACACATTTTTTTCCGCAACAGTTGATTGACTAAGTGAACTGTCCATAGTCCAGCTATAATATTGGGTAATCAGGCTGTGACCAGGGAATCTCAGCCACTGTATTAACCCAAAGGGAGGTGCCTGATCCAACCCAGAGAATCTGGGAGGCTTCCTAAAGGCAGTGTCTTCTATACTGAGAGCAGGAAGAGCAGGGTTCAGCACTGTGAAAAGGAAGTGCGATTCTGGCAGCTGAAACAGCATGGGCAAAGAACCCAAGTAGCCTAGTCTGGCATACAGTAGGTGCTTAATAAGTGTACATAGAGCTCCCTGCCCCCAAGCAGGTCCAACGTCCTCGGAGAAGGGGCCTCAGATCATCCCAGCCTCCTCAGTTCCCCAGTAGCCAGGCCTGGGCCCTTTTCCAGCCACCTTCAGGAAAGCCGGGTGCTGCCAAGGACCGCCAGCTTAGCGAGCCCAGCCCGTGCCAGCCCCATTGGCCCCGCCTTGGCTGCTGCTTTAGGTAAGCACTGCCTCCTACCCAGCCAGGCGATGCCCCGCCTGCGTTTGTCTAAGGGGAGTGTGGCCAAATGGGGAAACTGAGGCTCAGAGGAGAGGGGGACCAACCTCAGTGATGGGGGTGGACTCAAGGATAACAGTACAGTCAGCAAGACCACAGAGCACGTACGCCAGGGCAGGTGCCGGGCCATGCTCTTTCCTGCACTGACTCCTTGTATCCTGAGCCAGGCTCCTGTGCGTACCCCTATTTTCCAGAGGGAGAAACTTGAGTCCGTGAGGGAGGGTGTGGCTTGCCTGGGGCCACACACCTGGAAGCTGACTGAGCCAGTGGCAACAGGGACCTCAGTCCAACACCCGAGATAGTCCTTCCCATTTATAAATGGCTCTGACTTTGAATTCTGCATTCTGCTGGCCTCCACTTCCCCATGTGTGGATCACAGCACCAACTGTCTGTCTGAACAACAATTTCTGCTGACCACCTACTTGTTCAAGCCTATGCTGGGCACCCTAGATGTAGCTGTGACCAAGGCAGACCCAGTCCCTGCTGACACGGATTCCCAGTATAGTGGGGGGTGGGTGGGCTGTGCCAAGGCTGTAGCACGGTGACAAAGGCTGTCATGGGGGTTGGATAGGTGCTGCAAGAACCCGCAAGGGCACTTGCCTCAGCCTGGAGGGTCAGGAGAAGTCTTCTCAGGCAGGTGGCATCTACTGCAGGATCTAAAGCAACTGGGCAGGGGTAGGAAGGGTGTTTCAGGAGGAGGGAACAGCATATGTAAAAACCCAGAGTCCTAAAAGGCACAAGGGTTCTCAGCCTTACTGGCCACACCCCCTCCTCAACACACATTTTTAATAATAAGTCATGATACTTCAAGTCCATGACAAAGCTCTCAGCAGCAGCCTGAAAGTATTTGGGCTCGACTATAGTAGAAAGACAAATGGAATTAGGTCCTATTATAATCAATCCTATTTTCCAGATGAGGCCACTGAGGCCCAGAGAAGTTGAGTGACTTGCCCCAGGGCAAACAGCTCAGAAGGGATAAAGCTGGGTGAATGGTGGAATGAGAGGCAGGGGGATCCCCCACTTCCAGGCTGGGTTGCTTAAGGCATCCCTCATCCCTGGCTCTGACCCAGCCCCTACTCCCAACCTCCTTTGGCGGGTGCCAGTCAACTCCAAAGTGGCCCAAGTACAGTGTGCTTGTCACCTCCTTGACTCCACACCTTCTGTTCCTAATGATACAACCAATGAAAAGCAGATTCCAAGGCACTGTGATTGCCACTCCCAGCAGCCACTGGAGGCAACTGCAAAATGATGGAGGCCACAAGGAGGCTGGCTGCCAAGATCTCAGCCCTGACAGCATCTGGAATGAGGGGTGCAAAGGTTGTGATTCATCACCAGACCCTCCTTTCTTCCTCCTCCTCTGTCCCCTCCCCACACCCTGTCCTCTTGCTAGCCCACCCCTCACAGCCTCCCAGCCAAGCCCAGGAGGGGAGGATGTTTTTAGGAACAGATGGCTGCCTTCCTCGCCCAGTGCTCTGCCAGTTAATTAACGCCGCCTGTAATTAAACTTCCCACAAATTAGCTGTCAGCTACGCTAAAGGGAACCGTCCCTCTCAAATGCCACCTTGACTTGCTGAATTGTGAGCCTTGTCGACAAAATAATTAAAGGCAGAGGGAGGCAACCAAAATGTGGAGGCTTTTTTTTTTTTCTCTTTTCTTTTCTAAATCTCTATGAGTGTCTGTGGCCAAGTGCGCCCATCCAGGACCTGGGAATACAACAAGGCTGTTTTCTGAGGTTCCATGGATTAACGCCTTCCATCATGAAGGAATTTTTATTGAGCACCTATTGTGTACCAGACACTGCGCTGGGAGCTGGGCACTCAACAGTGACTGAGATAGACATAGTCACTGTCTTCTTGGAACTTACATCCTTAACATACATTTTTAAAAGCAAAAGAAATAGATAAGGTTATGACAGCTGGGAGAAGAGCATTCAGGGATAAGGAACAGCCAGTGCAAAGGCCCTGAGGCAGGACCAGTCATGATAGGGGCTGGACCGGGTGGAGACAGAGGAGAGGGCAGAAGTGGGCTGATCTGGGATAGATTTCGTAGGCACAGGCAACTGGATTGGCTGATACAGCAGTTCCGCCTTATCTGTGGTTTTGCCTTTAGTGGTTTCTGTTACCAGCAGTCAACCACGGTCCAGAAATATTAAACAGAAAGTTCAGGAAATAAACAATTCATAAGTTTTATTTTATTTTTTATTGGCATATATTCGATTTACAATGTTGTGTTAATCTCTGGTGCACAGCATAATGATTCAGTTATACATATATATTCTGTTTCATATTCTTTTTCATTATAGGCTGTTCCAAGGTATTGAATATAGTTCCCTGTGCTATAGAGTAGAACCTTGTTTACCTAATTCATCAGTTTTAAATTGTTGCCATTCTGAGCAGCATGATGAAATCCTGCCCAGTCCTGCTCTGTCCCCCCCAGGGCTGAATCACCCACTTGTCCAGTGTCTCCCGCCCACTAGTCAGTTGGTATCCGTCTTGGTAACCAGGTCGACTCTCATGTTATTCCAGTGCTTGTGTCCAAGTAACCCTTACCCTACTTCATAGTGGCTCCAAACACAAGAGTGGTGATGCTAGCAACCTGGATGTTCTTTGTGCCCAAGTGACAAGCGTCATCATGTATGTACGTAGAGGGAAAAACTCACTATATCTAGGGTTTGAGTCTATTCAGGGTCTCAGGCGTCCATGGGAAGTCTTGGAATGTATCTCCCGTGGAAAAGGAGGGACCACTGTATGTATCCTCTGGAGGGGAAGGCGAGAGAAGCAGAAATAAGGGAGCAGCAGACTCCTGGATCTCGGACCCGGAAGCAGAAGAAATGGACAGTTGACCCACAAAGATGCCTGGTTTCCACAGAGCAAAGCTTTAAAAAAAAAAAAGTCTTCAGCATCAGATAGGCGAGTTGCCAGGGCGTGGGGAGTGTGGTTGGATGGAGGGGCCCTCCAGGCCTCTGCACTCTAGTCTCCCCTGGGGTCTCCCCCGCATCAAGGATGGGGGTGAATGGTGCCCACACCTGTAAGGATGTAGTCAGGTCCTGACAGCTGCTGAGTAGAAATGCTCAGAGACCACAGGGGAGACCAGCAATGTGCCCACCAGATGCCCATCTGCTGCAGAGGCTCCAGCCCAGCACCCAAGCATCAGAGGAGCCTTATGGGAGCCTCATCAGGTGGGCAGGCAGGAATGCCAACATGGGACTCTGTGTTCTTGCCCGCCCGGGAGTTTTGCCGACCCGCAGGACAGATTCCAGGTCCTGGAGCACCTCAGGGCCTTTGCACTGTACTTTCTGCTGGAATGCCACATCCTCCCTCCCTCACTACCCCTTTCTTCTCCTTCAGATCTTTGTTCAGGTGTCACCTCCTCCAGCAAGCCTCCCTGATGCCTCAGCCTGAGTCAAGTGCTTCCCCTGGGCCCCACCAGGGCTGTGCTTCCCCCGCTGTGGTCCTGCTCACCCAGTGTTGTAAGCACCGGCCACCGCGTCTGTCCTCTTTTCCTACTGGACTGTGAACCCTATGAGGGCTGGGTCTGCCTTTGTCACTGCTGTGTCCCCACTGCCTAGGAGAGTTGGTGGCACACAGTAGGCTCAATAAATAATGGTAACTAATGAGAGGGCTCATCTGAAACCCTTAGAGCCAGCTGTGTTTCAGAATTCAAAAAGTCCTAGGCTTTAGGATGCTATTAAGATGTACTCAGTATATATTAGATAACACCCTGCAGCAGGACCTGGGGCAGCCCACCCCCTCCAATCAAACACAGTAGCAATAGATAGAATATATATATATATATATACACACACACACACAATAAATAGGGTAAATAAAGCTTATTCAGAGCTGAAGGATATTAACTCTTGATTCTCAGTGAGTTTCAGAGACATCCTGATGAAACATCTCTATTTTTGGAACTTTTAGATGTTGGAATTGTGGGTGAGGGAGCGCGGGCCTGTGGCTGATGTCTGCTGCGTGCTTCCACCTGCCTGGAGTGTGGAGGCAGCGTGTGCCCTGACCAGGAGCCTGGGTGGGGTGCCGCAGGGCCTGGTTCAGATCCCGGCTTTGCCCATTTTGGAACTCTGGGGTCAGAGCAGGGGACATCATCTTTCTGTACCTCAGTTTTTCCGTCTCTAAAATGGGGGTGATAAGTACCAAATTTGTGGTGCTTCTGCTTGGGGAGAGGATTAAATGACTTTGTTTGTATTTAGTATATATAAAGTGCTTGGAACGTTACCAGACCACAGCAAATCTTCACTAGCTATTTGTTAGATTTTAAAAACAATGGGGAAATAACTGGAGAGGACTCATAACTAAGATTACGGGCACCTTGATCTCCGAGACAGTTACAATAGGTGAAGATGTTCATTTTAAAGCATGTGGATGGAACTTCAGGACAAAGCACAAAGCACAGAAAACAAGAAAAAAGGTGAGATCTCTCCCTCTGGCTCTCTCTCCCCCACCCCTCCCCCTCTTTGTAAATTAAAAATACGTGTCCCCAGGGAGGTTTGGGGGGCTGGCACTGCTATCTGTCTATTGAGGTCATGGTTGCACAGGTGCATTTATTTGTCAAAACTCATTGGACTGTATACTTAAATGACACCTCGATCAAGGCAAAAAAATGCGAATGCCCCAAATACAGGCTTACAGACGCTCCCCTCCGCTGCTGCTGGGAATGCAAAGTGGTCCAGCCACCCTGGAAAACCGTTTGGCAGTTTGTTAAAAAGTTAAGCACACACCTACCATACGACCCAGCCATCCTGCTCCTGGGTGTTTGCCCAGGAGAAAGGAAGGCATGTGTCCACGCGAAGACGTGTGTGACAATGTTCGTCGCAGATTTATTTGGAAGAGCCGAACACAGGAAACAACCCAAATGCCCGTCAGCAGGTGACTAGATAAACAAACTTCAGTCCATCCATACACTGGAATAAGACAGCAATGAAATGGAAACTCTTCACCCACGAAATATCTTAGATGCACCTCAAAAGCCTTATGCCGAGTGAAGGAAACCAGATTCCGAAGACAATGTCCTGTATGATTTGATTTATAGCAGTTTTAAAAATAGGCAAACTAAACTGTGATGGTGGAAAGTAAAGTTACCTGGGGGGATGGGGGTAACCACTGGGAGCCGCCCCACCCCTTCTGATTGGTGGAATGTTCTCAAGAGACTCAGAACTAGGATAACTTGAGGGAGAGACAGTCCTCAGAGACAAAATTTAAGGGAGCACCACAAAACTTAGCCATCAATGTTACTTAACATTGGGCTAAAATCTTTGGAAAAATCAAAATTAATGTCAAAAAAATCTAGACTGAACAAAATACCAAAATTGCAAATAAAGACAAGATTTGACATTGAACTTGTAAGACTCCCCTCCACGTCCCTCCCCCTAACCCTGGCTCAGGTTCTAACTCTCTTTTTGGGTGCTCACCACACGAATCTGTGCTTGGTCAAAACTCTATCCAGCTGGACCCTTGAGATTTGTGCTTTACATCTTAATAAGAAACTTTAGAAAAAAAGAGACACAGGCAGACAAAACAATTTTATCTAGTTTCAAGAACGCCCACAATTTTTAAAAAGCCTATTAGAATGGTTCGAGGAGGGGAGGGGGATAAAGCAGGAAGAAGTAAGTATATAAATCAAGAACCAGAGGGGGGAGGGGCAGAATCAAATAAATGTTTGTTGAATGAATAAACAGTGAACAGAAAGGCCCAGCCCCCAACGCACCCGGAGCTCCCAGTAAACAAACAAATGAACAAGATAATTAAGAGGAGAGCCCCTCCTGCTTCCCTCTCTGCTGCCTCCTGCATCCCTGCCCAGCTTGGCAGCACCAGCAGCGTCCTGGCTGCCAGGTTTGAAATCACCGGCCCTTGCCTACTCTTTTTGCCATCAGTCCGCAGCCACACTCGCTAAAGAGGAAAGGAGAGGTGGTGTGTCCCTCTTCCCCATTATTCCGTGGGCCCAGAAGGCAGTGACCTGGCTGCGATTTCACCACCGCAATATCCCCAGAGGGTCCTGGGCTGGCATATATCGAGTGCTCAATTAATGTGCAATTGTCCTAAAATATCAATCAACGCTCTGGGGTCCTTTGATTGCTGGCGGGGAGGAGGGTCTTCCGTCCTTCCATCCTTTCTGTGCATCCCTGGGTGCAGGACGAGGCCGGCAGGGGTCTCTAAGTCCAGCCTGCCCCTTCTCGCTAGGGCCTGAGACCAGATAGGGGCAGGGCCGGTTTGGGGTTCCGCAGTCAGGAGGGGAGTGCAGGTACCCAGAGACTTCAGGGACACCCCCCCCCCCCCGCCTCACATGGTCTGGGTTTTCCTGGGGGCTCGAAGAGAGAACTGCTTCCAGGCTGGCCAATGGGAACGCGGAGGGGATGCATTACCTCATCAGGCAGCGCGGCCATTGGCTGCGGGCTCCCGTGGGCGGGAGCTGGGCGCTGGCTCTCGGGGCCCGGGATGGGGTTGCTGGGGCCAGCGGGGAGGGTCTCTGCGTAGCAAGGAGAAGGGGGACTGGAGGGCGGGGGTGGGCAGGGGGAGGGGAGGGAGCGCATGGATGAGGAACTTGCACCATCCGCGGGGCTGTGAGTGGGTCTTTATAATAAGCTCTACTCCGTGTTGCTCCCCACGCTGGTCCCCTGGCGTGGCCATCCCGAGGCTGATTTGAGTCGGGAAGCTTAAGGGGAATGAGAGGATTCCCCCTATCGCTTAATTAGAAGTCCCCCAAGTTAGGATCCCCCTCCCTCATACACACACAATGTCCCCAAGGCAGCGTGGACAGACCCCACCCCGACCCGGTCAAACCGGACCTCAGTTTGTTGGTCTCCGCCTGAGACGCCACCATTCATCCCACAGAGCCCCAGGGCGCACCCTCCATAGCCAGCCTTGCAGCACCCCCAGGTCGCAGGCTGCACCTCATGGAGACTCAGTTTCCCCCTGTGTGAAACGGGGTGGATAGATATCCCCACATCCGGGAAGAAGCTGCGAAGGTCCATTCAGTCAATCAACAAGCACATATTAAGTGCTTACTGTGTATCAGGTCCAGTGCTAGGTACTGGGGATACAGGACTGATTGTGGCAAGCCTTGACCCAGCTTCCTGGACCTTAAGGACTGGTGAGGAAAACGAATGTCAATGGAAAAACAGCCATTTCAGGGGACTGCAGTGCTGTGAGGAAAATAAAAGCAAGGGGAGAAGGTGGAAGGAGTGTGAGTTGGATGATGCTTTAGCCTAACAATCAAGGAAGGCTCACCGTAGGAGGTGATGTTTAAAATGAAAAGAAGATATCAGAAGAATAGCGTTTCTGGCAGAGGGAATAGCCAGTGCAAAGGTCCTGGGGCAGCACCACCCCTGGCATGTTGGAGTAACGGAGAGGAGGCTCACGTGGCTGGACAGGGTGAGCGAGGGGAAGAGAGGAAGAAGGTGAGGGTGGGGCTTTGGGAGCTGTAGGGTGGACTTGGGCTTTTATCCCAAGGGTGATGGGAGCCCTAGAGAGCTGTGGGCAGAGGAGGGGCTTGACCTGATTCAGGTGCTCACAGGTGCCCTTTGGGTGCTTCAGGGAGGACAGACTGTGGGGGCCCAGGGTGGGAGCTTGGAGTCCAGGATGGAAGGGACTGTGCTGGCCCAGGTGAGTGATGGTGGAGCTGGACCAGAGTAGGAGCTATGGAGAGAGTGAGAAGTGGACGAGGTTGAGGTGTATTTTGGACCCAACACAGGTACTGAGTCGGGGAGGCGGGAGGTGGTGGAGGGGGAAGAATTTTGGCT
This sequence comes from Camelus bactrianus, assembly GCF_048773025.1. Taxonomy (NCBI): domain Eukaryota; kingdom Metazoa; phylum Chordata; class Mammalia; order Artiodactyla; family Camelidae; genus Camelus; species Camelus bactrianus. Next base: position 28,308,257 of record NC_133560.1, read on the forward strand.
CCTGCACACCACTCGGGCCACCGTAGGCACTCACTGAACTCAACTGATGAGCTGTAGCACGATAATTGAGTGGGCTTTTCCTCCTCCACTATCATCAGGCCTCCGCACTCCAGACCAAATGAATGAGTGAGTCACTCCGGCTGAGAGTGGGGAGGTTAGGGGAAGGAGGGGCGTCGGGGTCGGGGAGCTGCACACTGGGTGCTGATTCAGACTTCCCACCCCCGCATTTTTGACTCATCACCCCCCCCCCACTGCGGGTCCAAGCTTGCCCCCCAAGTGAGATTAGTAACGTACCACACCCCTCTCTGCAGGGCCTCCCACCCTCCCAGCTGAGAACCCCACTCTGCATGAGGCATATCAGCCTCTGCCTGGTGCCAAAATCCCCCATGTTCCTGGGGTCAGTAGCACGGCCTATCTTGCATACCTCCAGGACCAGAAAGCTCACTCTTCTTGTCTGAGTGAAAGATATAATTGACCCCCAAATCTGCCTCCTCCTCCTCTTCCTTCTTCTTCTCCTCCTTCTCCTCCTCCTTCTTCTTGTAGTTGATTTACAATGTTGTGTTAGTTTCTGGTTCCCTGTGCTGTACAGTAGGACCTTGTTCCTTATCTATTTTATATATAAGTAGTTTGTATCTGCCAATCCCAAACTCCAAATTTATTCCTCCCTGCTCCCCTTTTCCCCTCTGGTAACCATAAATTTGTTTTCTATGTCTGTGAGTCTGTTTCTGTTTAGTAAATAAGTTCATTTGTATCATTTTTTAGATTTCACATATAAGCAATAGCATATATTTGTCCTTCTGTCTAACTTACTTCACTTAGTATGATAATCTCTAGGTCCATCCATGTTGCTGCAAAATGCATTATTTCATTCTTTTTCATGACTGAGTAGTATTCCATTGTATATGTATACCACAACTTCTTTATCCAATCATGTGTTGATGAACATTTATGTTGCTTCCATGTCTTGACTGTTGTAAATAGGGCTGCTATGAACATTGGGGTGCATGAATCTTTTCCAATTAGAGTTTTCTCTGGATATATGCCCAGGAGTGGGATTGCTGGATCATATGGTAAGTCTATTTTCAGTTTTTTAAGTAGTCTCCATACTGTTTTTCATAGTGGCTGCACCAAATTACATTCCCACCAGTAGTGTAGGAGGGTTCCTTTTTCTCTACACCCTCTCCAGCATTTACTGTTTGTGGACTTTTTAATGCTGGTCACTCTGACAGGTGTGAGATGATACCTCATTGTAGCTTTGATTTGCATTTCTCTGATAATTAGCGATATTGAGCATCTTTTCATGTACCTATTGGCCACATGTATGTCTGCTTTGTAGAAATATCTGTTTAGGTCTTCTGCCTATTTTTTGATTGAGTTGTTTGGTTTTTTGTTATTGAGTTGTATGAGCTGTTTGTATATTCTGGAAATTAAGCCCTTGTTAGTCACATTGCCTGTAAATATTTTCTCCCATTCTACAGGTTGTCTTTTTGTTTGTTCATGGTTTCCTTTGCTGTGCAAAAGCTTATAAGTTTGATTAGGTCCCATTTGTTTATTTTTGCTTTTATTTCTATTGCCTTAGGAGACTGACCTATCAAAACATTGATACGATTTATGTCACAGAATGTTTTGCCTGTGTTCTTTTCTAGGAGATTTATGGTGTCCTGTCTTATGTTTCAATCTTTAAGCCATTTTGAGTTTATTTTTGTGTATTTTTGTTTATTTTTGTGAGGGAGTGTTGTAACTGCACTGACTCACATGTAGCTATCCAGCTTTCCCAGCATCATTTGCTGAAGAGACCTTTTCTTCGTTGTATATTCTTTGCTCCTTTGTCGAAGATTAATTGACTGTATGTGTGCATTTATTTCTCTTCAGTCTTTTGGAAGAGTCTGAGAAGGATTGGCATAAGGGCTTTGTATGTTTGGTAGAATTCCCCAGTGCAACCCTCTGGTCCTGGACTTTTGTTTGCAGGGAGCTTTGTTTTCTTGTTTTGTTTTGTTTGCACAGATTCTAACTCACTTCTAGTGATTGGTCTGTCCAAATGTCTATTTCTTCTTGATTCTGTTTCAGCGGACTGTATGCTTCTAGAAGCTTGTCTGTTTCTCCTAGGTTGTCCAGTTTTTTGGCACATTACTCTTCATAGCAGTCTCTTACGGCTTTTTGTAGATGCGTGGTGTCAGTTGCTACTTCTCCGCTTACATTCCTTACTTCGTTTACTAGGGTCCTCTCATTTCTTCTTGGTGAGTCTGGCCAGAGGTTTGTTGATTTTGTTTACTCTCTCAGTAAACCAGTTCTTGGTTTGATTGATTTTTCCTATTGTTTTTTAATCTCTATTTTTAAAAATTTTCTCTCTGAGCTTTATTATTTCTTAACTTCTACTGCCTTTAGGTTTTGTTTGTTCTCCTTTTTCTAATTCTTTTAGGTGGTAAGTTAGGTTATATATTTGAGATTTTTCTTGTTTTCTGAGCAAGGCCTGTGTCATTATGAATTTTCCTCTTAGGACTGCATCCCATAGATTTTGTTTGTTTGTGTTTTCATTGTCATTCGTCTCAATATATTTTAAAATTACTCTTTGATTTCATTGTTAACCCATTGGTTTTTGTAGTAGTCTATTGTTTAGTGGCCAAGCAATTTTTTTTCTTGTTTCTCTTTGTGTGTTTGATTTCTAGTTTCATGCTGTTACGGTCAGAAAAGATGCTTGAAATAATTTCTAACCTCTTAAATTTGTTGAGGCTTGTTTTGTGTCCTAGTATGCAGTCTATCCTAGAGAATGTTTCATGTGCACTTGAAAAGAATGTATACTCTGTTAAGGCTATCTTTTTAAAATATAAATATGAACTTGTATGCATCTGCTATAAATCCTCACTGGCTCCCCATTACCCTCAGAACCACAAAATCTCCTTGGTATTTTTAAACATTATTATTACTGAAGTAAAGTTGATGTATGAAATGCTATGTAAGTTACAGGTGTGCGATAGTGATGCACAATTTTAAAGGTTATACTCCATTTAAGTCATTATAAAATATTGGCTACATTCCCTGTGTTGTACACTATATCCTTGTAGCTTATTTTATATATAACAGTTTGTATGGATTGATCCCCTACCCCTACTTTGCCCCTCCCCCCTCCATCTCCCTGAGTACGTTTTATAAGACCTGGTGTGGTCTGGTCTCTGCCCACGTCTCCAGCTCACCCCTCCCAGCCACACTCAGTGTTCCCTGCATGTTTCCTTCTTAACCTTTGCACAAGGTGTTCTCACTACTTGGAAGGACCCTCTTCCTTCCTTTTTTTGCTTGCTGGCTTCACTTTACACATCTAAGCACAGTTTGGCACCTTGCCTCCTGGGGCGCGTTAAACAACCACTTGATCCTTTTTGGGCACATTATGTCTCCCCTGACCCAGCCTTGCAGATTAAAATTCCAGCTCGCCAGCCAGCCCCTGACTCTGGGCTGGTAGCTGCCTGCAGGGCTCTGAAATTCAGCCATCAAGACTGGAAGAAGTTTTCTTCTCCCCAGAACTGGCCCTCAGGCTCTCTCTAAGGGCATCATTAGTTTAAAATCATCTCCTCGGATCTGCTCCCCGCAGGCCACCCCTCACGCAGCCACAGCCAGGGCCCCTTTTGAAGAGTGATTGCCTAACAGCTATTAGATTAATGGGCAAGGCGCAGCATTTCCATTTCTGCTGCATCTACAAACTAAACGTTCCCGTGTAATTACAATTAAAGACATGTTCACAGGTGACGGCTCCTGGCTTCCCGGCCTCCCTCCCCATTTGGGGCCATTTGCCTGTTTCTTCCTCCTTTGTTCTCCCTCTGCTTTGACTTTCTCTTATTTTTTCTCCCTCCTCTCATTCCGCCTCTCTTCCTCTCTTCGCATCTGTCTCTCCCCATCTCTCTCCTCTGTCTGACTCTCTCTGTTATTCTACCTCCGTCTCAATTTCTGTCTCCATCGCTTTCTGTCTTCACCTGTCTCTCTGTGTCTCTCACTCTGTCTCAGTCTCTGTCTTTGGCAGAGTCCTTCTCCCTCCTTTACGTCCGTGTCCAGCATACCTTTCATAGTGCACAAGCCTTACGTGTGTGGCATGAGGCATCATTACATGGATATAGACCCATGTAGCCACCACAAGCTCAAGACAGAATATTCTAATCCTTAGTAGCCCCTTTGTGACCCCTTCTGGTCAGGCCCCCTCAAGGGTAACACATTTTGTCTTTTTCTTCCTTTTACTTCCCCTGACTTCCTCAGCTGCCCGTCCAGGGCAGGGCCAGGTGAGGGCTGTGTGTCTGGGATCCCAGGAGACCTTCTGTGGATGAAGCAGCCTTTCCATAAAACCAAGTATGGTGTGCTGAGGCCCTCAAGGGACATTACAGGTCAGGACCCGAGAGGAAGTTCCCTATTTAGCCAGGACACACTTTGTCCAAACACTCTTTGGATTCTGGTCCAAAGATTCCCCCATGACTGCCAACCAGGCTCTTATGAAGACAAAGGCCCTCCTGGAGGTCACAGCACCTTTGGGCTGAACCTACAGATGATCCTTTAAGCACAGCAGACCATGAGGGACCCAGAGGGGCTTCACTTCTTCCTCCTCTCGGACAGGGGGCAAAACTGAGGCCCTGCATGGATGCTTCTCAAAGGTCAGTGAGTGAGTCAGGACCCAGTTGGGTTAGGACTTAGGCCTCCTGGGGACTCTCAGTCCTGAGGCCTCAGGATGGCCCCTTCTCTTTCCTGAGCCTCAGTTTCACCATCTGTTAAATGGGAGGTTGAGGGTTGAGCTAGGTCCTGGCCCCTGTTCCAGTCATGTGGGCCATATTATGGGGGGTGGCAGAAAGAGCTTTCTTCCCATCTGGGAAGCCAGGGACCAAATGTGGCTTCCCAGGGGGAAGAGCGGGTTATACCGCTGTCTTATGTGGGTGCAATGGCATGATGGATCTGTCAGCTTCCCGATGAAATGGGACCCAGGCAGGATATGTTTTGATAGAGGGAAAGGCAGGGCTTCAGAAATGAATCTAGTCCTGTGTGATCCTATCTGTATCCAGGGTTCTTGCTTGACTTGAAACCTCTCTGATAATCAAGACAAGCACAACCATGTGCCCATTTTACAGATGAGTCCACCAAGGCACAGAGAAGTTGCCAGTCTTGGCTCAAGGTCACGTGACAGCTAGTGGCAAGGCTAGGATCTGAACCCGGGTCTGAGTGACCACAGATTCCACCCTGCCGCCACTGGAAGCAAAAGTCAGGACAGGAGCTCAGCCTCTCCTCACCCCTTCTTGTGGCTGAAACTGGGTTCATAGATGCCGAGCAAACGCTGGCTGTCAGCAGCTCCTCTGGCCGCTGATAAATCGAGAGAATTAAAATCCATTTAGAGGGAAATCTCTAAATAGGTCTGTGTTGTGTTGTGTGTGTGTGTGTGTTTCCTGTCTTTTTCTCCCCCTGCTGTCTCCGGCTGGGGAATGTATTCCAGGAGCAGAACTGAATCCGACTTAATTGAATTTAAAAGCAGGTATTACATCTGCACCTTGTAAGCGAAGGCGGGCGGAAAGATCGCTGCCAGGATGGAGTGTGGTTACCCAGTGTTGCTTTGATCTTTGCACCGGGGAGGTGGCCTTAATTCCCATCTGGGACTCCTTGCTTGGAGGGGGGTGGTGTCTCCCTGGGCTGGGCCACAAAGGGTGGGGTCTGGGCAGTGTGAGGCTGTGGGACTTGCTGGTGAGGTGGGGGTAGTGTGCCTAGGCCTCTGGAGGATGGGTGTATTGAGCCTGGCTGCCTGGGAGACCGCCCTTGGAGGTGGGGCCCGCAGGAAGCTGACACCTCCCCTCCCCTGAGCTTCTGGTTAGTCCAGCCTCCAAAACACATGACCCCACCACCCACTTCTCTCCTTCTCTGCTACCTCCATGCTGGCCTGGACCCTCATCACGGCTTGTCCGGACTCATTCCTTCATCCTCAATCTCCCACGACAGCCCAAATGATTTTTTTCTTTTCCCTTTTATATTGTAACTTTTTAAAAATTGTGGTAAAATAGTCATAACATAAAATTGACCATTTTAAGTGTCCCATTCAGTGGCATTAAATACATTCACAATGTTGTGTGACCATCACAGACATTTGGTTTATTATTTTCAAAAATCTTTCATCACCCCAAACAGAAACTCTATACCCATTAAGCAACAATGCTCCAATCCTCCTTCCTCAGCCCCGGTAACCTCTAATCTACTTTCTGTCCCTATGAATTTGGCTGTTCTAGGACCTTACATAAATGGAGTCATATTGATATTTGTCCTTTTGCAGAAAAAGGCTTATTTAACTGAGCATACTGGTTTCAATGTTCATCCACATTGTACCACGTAACAGTACATCATTCTTTTTTTCAGTCCGAGTAATGTCTCATTTATGGATGGACCCCATTTTGTTCACGCATCCATCTGCCAAAAGACACGTGGGTTGCTTCCACCTTTTGGTTGTGAGTCATGCTGCTGTGAACATGGGTGTGCAAGAAGCTACCCGAGTCCCTGCTTTCAGTTCTTTTGGGGATAGATCTAAAAGCAGAATTGCTCGGTCATGTGAGAGTTCTATGCTAAAATGATTTTTAACAAATCATTCCCTGTTCTAAGTTGTTCCATGGCTCACTATTGTTCACAGGAAAGTTGAAATACCTTCCTGTGGTCCTCAAGGTGCTGCCAACTTCTCACTCCTCCTGTCTCACTACTTTCTCATCCTCCAACCACATCAAATTACTGTCACTTGCCCCTGGGCCTTTGCACATGCTGTTCCCTCTCCTGAGATTGCACTTCCTCATTTTGTGTTCTGGTTCAACATCTAACTCCTCCTCAGCCTTCAGCTCTCAGGTTTTTCTGATTCTGGGAAGCCCTCCCTGATCTGCCAGGCTGGATCAGGCACCCACTCTGGGCTGCCAGACCTGCCTGAGCATCCCCTGTCATGGTCCTGGTCATGGGTCATGGGTGACCTGTCCATCTACAACAGGGAATGCAGGGCTGGATCTGTCTTGGTTACTGCTTTGTCCCTAGCACCCAGCCAGGGGTGCAGCACACAGTAGGTGCTCAGTAAATGCTTGCTGACCACTGCTGTGATTCTCTCTCTTCTTGCACAGTCCCCACGCCCTTGAGAAACAAGATGCAGCCACTTCCAACTTCTTCTGTCTAATGGCAGATTTCAAACAGTATCTTAGGCTGTCGATTAGAAATAGATCCAATCAATGTGCTTGTTTTTCATTCTGCGGTGCGTCTGTGATGGATGGGCGGGCGGGTGGGAGTGCTATTAAGCTGAGAGAATTTTCTGTATGTTCCAGGATCCAGGCAGACTTTCTTCAAAAAGCTATCTGGCCCCATCTCAAAAGGAGAAGGTCATTAAACACATACACGCGGGCACACGCATGCACACACGCACACTGCAGGAGTGCGTGTGGTTCCTAAAAAAAAAAAAGCAATTAACACACAACTGCAAATGTCGCAGTCTGTGTGAGGAGACAGCAAGGTCCACAGCTGACAGGGAGCAAGAGGCAATGGTTTTTTGTTGTTTTTTGTTTTTTGTTTTTCTCAAAGCACATCAAAGTTCTCCTGGAAGAGTTGGCAACTGGGTTGGAGAGTTGAGAAATTCTCATTGCACTGTCTCAGGCTGGGCTCCCTGGAGGCAGCCTCTGAAAGGAGGATTTGAGGGCAAGCGGCTTACGTGGGAGGTGATCCCAGGAAGCCCTAGGAGGAGCGTGGGGACATGATGGAGGGAAGGGAAGGGGCCGCTGCTCATGAGCGGCTGACTGCCTAGGGCGACCAGGGCTCAGTCCTCTGGAGACCCACTGAGGACCCAGAGAGCACGCACCCGAATTGCCCATCTGGAGGGTCAAGGAGCTGAGGGTATTCATGTGTCAGCTCCTGTCCATTGTAGGCTGAGGGCTGCGTCTAGAAGCATCCACTTCGTGGCATTTCCCACCCGCCCCTCACTCAGGTTGAGAAAACTTCAGCTGGCTAGAGGCAGGTGACTGCAGGCGGATGCTGTCGGCTGGCACCAAAAGGAGGGCGCTGAGGGCATGTGGAGGGGCGCACACAGCGTCTGCTTCAAATAATGGCAGTCACAGCATCTCTATCTCCTCCCTCCATCTGGTCATTCCAAAAGATTTCTTAAGCCCCTACTGAATTCCAGGGGCTGTGTCAGGGGCTGGGGACTGGTGGACAAGGCAGATTCAGTCCTTGTCGTCCTGGAACTCAAGGACACATAAGCAGACAGTTACACCCTTCAGTGTTCAGACCTGTGTGGGGGAAGCTGAGACATCCAGGGCAACTCAGGGGAGACTCTCAGTGTTGGGTAGAGGGTCTGAGGAAGCTTTCTGGAGGGCTGACATCTAAAGATGAGTAGGTGTTAGATGAATGAGGAGGAGTAAGGGTGAGGCAGGAAGACGAGTAGCTAGGCTAGGAGGAATTTTGAAAAATAATTTAGATTTTCTTTTCCTGGATGGCACTGGGGAGTCATGGAGAGCTATAGAGGAGGAGAGGGGCAGGGTCAGACTTACACTTGTGATCAATCTTTCTGGCTGCTGTGTGGTTGCTGAGAGGCCATCAAGGAGCTGTTGCAGGAGCTGAGGTTTGTCTGAACAAGGTAGGTGGGGATGAGAGAGGAAGTGGGCTGGAGACAATGATAGTGAAATCAGTAAGACTTGGCAAGTGTAGAACTGGGGGTGGGGATAGGAAAGGGAGATGTTGAGACTTGTTTTCAGCTTTTCAGAAAAATACTGGGGCCACTGTTGAGACGGAGCACAGAAAGAGGAGCTGGTGAAGAGGATAAAGCAATGCAGTGGGGGTTGGGTGGATTCTGCCTGGTGGACATCCAAAAGGAGGCATCCCAGAGGAACTGGCTAGAGCTCTGGGGCCAAATCTGTTTGGAGATGGAGGTCAGGGTATCATCAAGGTGGTTAACAAGTTTCCAAAATTGGACTATCCAGGAAAAGTTCATAGCATTAAAAATGAAAAAAAAATGATAAATGTTCTTTTTTTCTCTCCCAGGAGAAAATGTTAGAAGCCCAGTCCTCTGGCTCAGTGCACTGGGCCCTGCAGCTTCAGCACTCCCAATGTGGTGGTCCTTGGAAACCCATCAAATCTCTTCAGCTACATCCTTTGACCTGGTGACCATGGCTGACCCAATCAGGAGAGACCAGTAGGAATAGGATTCAATGATTGGCTGAAGTCACCCAAGCCCCATCCAGAGCTGGGGGTGGGGCCAATTAAACCACAGGTTTGGAAAGTGGGAAAGATACGGATTTGTCAAGAGAACACACCTGTAATAAACTGGCAAATCTCAGCGGCTTACAACAGAAATTTGTTACGCATGTAAAGTGCAAACAGGTGTTGCTGATTAGCAGGCAGCTTTTCTCCATCTGTTGACTCAGGGACCAATGCCTTCTGTCTTGTGACCTCTCCATCATCAATGTGAAAAGAGCACGGCCAGGACCTGAAGTGAGGGGAACATCATTTCCACTCACATTCCACTGGCTAAATTCAGTCACATGATCATCCCAACCGCAAAGGGTGCTGGGATGTACAGTCTTGCTGTGTGCCCAGAGGAAAAAGGACATGGGTTTGGTAAAAGCTCTAACAGTCTCTAATATATTGATAAAGCCTGCCCCACCCTTCACCCAGGAAGCAGCAAGCAGGGTACTGCTGCCTCCTGAAGGGGTGGGGGGAAGAATGCAGGAAGGAGAAAGCCACAAATGTCCACCAGAATGGCCCTTACCACTGAAGAAATGGAAAATTCTCTTCTCCACTTCATGTTGCTCAAGAGATGGAAAATACCCTTGCTAGTTGAGAAGTTCCAAGAGGGTGGGGACCAGATATGTCTTGGTCACGACCGTGTCCCCATGTCCTGGAACAGTGCCTGGCATTTGGTAAGTACTGGATATATATTTACTGAATGGGTGAATGGATGGCTGGTGAGATAATGGGGTGAATGGATGGGTGGGTAGATGATGGATGGATGGGTGGATGGATGAGAGGTTTGGTGGATGGATAGATGAATTGATGGATGGGTGGCTCAATTTATAAGTGAGACCATTCCTTCTCCATCTTTGGGCTACCCTGATATGACTGGACGCTGATAGTATGAATCCCCAAACGGATCCCTGGCCATAATTCTAAAGTTCTAGAGTATTGGGACAGCCTTCCTGCCTTTCAGGTAGGTGGACACCAGTCTCGTGGCCATGAGATGGTTTCAGGCGACACCTAAAACCACTATAAATACCACTGAATCTCCAAGTGAGAGCGCTCTTCCTTTCACTTCTTTTTGGAGAGTCTTACTTGGGTGCTAACCTGTCTTTAACACCTCTCTCCCGTGGGGATCTCCCTCTTGGACAATGGGGAGAGCAGGTCCCCAGCTCACAGCTTCAGAGCCAACTGTCTCCAGGTCGAAATTAATAATATGATTTTGTTTTCATTGAGTTGGTTTCTATTTATGGTCAGTGATGCTGGCTTTTCATTTACAGTCATGATAAACAATTTCCTTTTAAACAGATGTAAGATTTTAAGAAGTGAATCCATTTGAAGGAAAATATTCAGGAAATACAGCAGAGGTGGTAGAGAGGTGGTGTTAAAGGGACTGCGACCTGGGGCTCTGAGGCTCACGCAGCCTTACAGTTGCTGTGTGACCTGGAACAAGTCGCTTCCCCTGTCTGGTACTCGGTTTCCTCATCTGAAAATGCTCGAAGTAGTTTTGGAGCTGCGACGGCGCAGCTGCGCGACCCTGGGACCAGGCCCCTCCCCTGCCTTGCTCTTGGTTTGTCTTCCTGACTCAGAGCACAAGCTGGGGTCGGAAATCGTCTCCTGAAGTGAGGTGAGCTACGCGCAGATTTGTGGTGGGCAGCAAAAGTCTCCTGTCCGCGTCCTTGGAGATTTGGGGGTCTCCCGTTGTGGAGGAGACAGTTTTTAACGTATTCTCAGGAAAGAGTCTGGGCTTCTTTACATCTGCAGTTTCCTTCTCCCGGAGAAGAGGAAGCCCGAACTTTCCTTGTGGAATGGGAGTCATCGGCGCTCCAAAGTTTTCCAAGCGCTTGGCAGCATCTGTGGGGGACAGGCTGTGAGAGGATTTACAGAAAGCTCTGTGGGTCTAACCAGGACAAGACGAGGGCCACTCCGGGAAAACGCAAGTGCGTGCCGCGACCCCGGCGGCCCTGGGGCTGAGCGCCCCGACCTTTCCCAGGAGTCCGGGCTGCGGCATCCTCTCCTCCCATCCCCCAGCCTCCCAGCCCCGGACCGGTGTGTTTTCCCTCGATGACATTTGGAATCTTTTAATAGTTGTCACATTAGCATACATTTGCATACTTTATGCTAATCAGGCTATTTATTTTTGAAAAAGCACTTTGACTTGTGGGGCCCTTTCTCAGCGGGGATCTCGCACCGAGTTTTTCCTCGAGATGGTCTTCCTCCCACAGGGGTGGGAGTCCGGGGCGGGGGAGAGGGTGTTTGTGGGGGACAGCCGGCTCCCAGATGCAGCCCAGGGAACAGAGACTGGCCGCCAGCCTCAGCCTCTCCTGGGACCAGCAGCCCCAGAGGGAGATTCTGTTCTGGTGCCCATTTTGCAGACTAGACAACTGAGGTAGGATGGACGCCATGTGGGGTGGCAAGGATGCTCACTCGAGGACCAAACGTCCCCTTTCTCCTCCATCACATTTTCTCATCTTTTTCGGATGGGGGGAGTAATTAGATTTATTTGTTTATTTTGACAGAGTTACTGGGGATTGAACCCAGGACCTCATGCATGCTAAGCGCACGCTCTAGCGCTGAGCTGCGCCCTCCCCTCCCATCATCTTCTCATCTTATGGGAGAAAGTTCTACTCCCACATGCCCTTCTGGCTGCTGCCTGTGTCTTTACCTCTTTCTACTGCAAAACCCCTTGGGAGAGTTGTCTACACTCGCTGCCTGCACTTCTGTCTCTCACTCCGGAACCTTCCCTGATCAGCTTCTCGCAGCTTCCCTGTCCTCCAGCCCTGACTTCGCTCTTCTCAGGGTCAGTGATGGCCTGCCCCATCCTCCTCTCCCTGCTAGGCAGAGTCTGACCCTGCTGGACCCTCCTTCTCCTGGGAACTTCTCAGCCCACCCCCCAACTCATCCCACTTCCCTTCCACCTCTCCCGGCTCCTCCTAGGTCCCCCCTTCCACCACCCACACTCCCTCCCCTGAGGGCCTCATCCACTCCTGCAGGCTGGAACTCCATCTATGCCCTGTGTCCAGCCCAGGCTTCCTCTAAGCTCCAGATTCCAGGTCCAGCTGACCCTGAAAGTCCCAGACAGGAGGCTCGTGGGGGTCTTACTTAACTCCACCATCCTGTACCCACCATCTCCCAAATTTCCTCCTCCCAGGACTCCCGTCTTGGCTGAGGGCAGCCCCATCCTTACAGCTGCTCAGCCAGGATTTTGAAGTCATCCTCTCACCCCACATCCCAAGCCTTCCACCTTTAAGAATTACCTTCAGTTCTCTCCTTTCCCCCCCGAATCTACCCTACCTACCCCCTACTGACCTCCTTGCCCTCATCTCTCATCCCCACACCCCTGCACCTACCAGCTCCAGCCTCACAGTTCCTCCAACACTCCAGGCATGGTCCAGCCCCAGGGCCTTTGCACAGGCTCTTCCTTCTGCCTGGACCAATCTTCATGGAGGCCTCTTTTGTTTCTTGTTGTATCCCCAGCACCCGAAACAGTGCCCAGCACGTAGTAAGAGCTCAATAAACATTTGGTGCACAAGTGACTATTTATGCACAGAAAATCACTCTGGAAGGACACACACTCCCGACATTACTGGTTGTTACCCTGAGGTGACAGACCATCTCCGTGTTTCCCAAAGACTTACTTGTGTTCTTGTTTCACCTCAAGGAGTGTAACTCCATTGGGTGCTCAAACAAAAACCTCAGTGTCCTTTTAGTGCAGTGACCCACCAGCTGTGTGACCCTGGACAAGTGGCACCCTTCTCTGAACCTCTGTTTTTCTCATCCGGAAAATGGGGATGATCCTAGTATTACCCCCCAGAGAGTCCCTTGAGAGCTGCTTGTATAACCCTTCAAATCTCAAAGAAAGAGTTAAACCCGGTCTGGGGTGGTGAGATTTGCAATGCACGAAGTTTCAACATTTTCAATAAGGAAGAACAAATCCAGGCCGTCGCGCTTTCTGATTTATAGTAATTGCAAACCAGCAGCGGTGAATATAATTGTCCGGTGGAGGGGGTGGCGGGGGGTGCTCCACGTGGGGTCCCATCAGCCCGGGGTGGGATGCGGCCGCAGTCAGGTTAAGCAAAGCCATTACTTTAATAACCTGGGGAGGTGGCTGGAACCATTAGTGAAAAGGGAGAATAAATATTATCCCGAGAAGCTCCAGAATTGGTGGTTTTATCACCAAGAATTGTCCCCGTGCTATTTACTTTCAATTTAGATTTTCGGGAAAGTGGCTCTTGGCACATTTTATATATGAATGAGAATGACTGGAATTGAAAAATGACCTGATTTTGCCATCCCGGCAGAAAGGAGCCACAGTCTTCCAGAGTCCTGCTCCGTCCCACTGAGTCACTCTCCCGAGCAGTGGGACCCAGTCCCAGGCACATTCTGGAGGTGCTGGAGTTGGACGCCTGACGTCCGGGAAGGATGGAGTCGCATATCCAGGGGTGTGGCCTCATTTCGCTACAATGGATCATATAGATTATCTGGTTTGGTCATCATTTTACTGATGGGGGAAACTGAGGCTCAGGGAGCCAATAGACTATTTGCCCAAGTTCTCTTTCATCCTCTTGACTTCAGAACCCTCACTGGCTTGCTACGGTCCCTGGGATGAAACCCTCTTGGGCTTTACATCACACTCAGAATAGAATGCAAAACAGATCATAGATCCTCACGTAAAATGTAAAACTGTAAAACAGTTAAACAAAAACATGGGAGAAAGTTCTCAAGACCTGGCAGTAGGGAAAGAGTTCGTAAGCATGGCAACAAAGGATGGTTCCTAAAAGAAAATGTGGATAAATTGGACTTCATCAAAATTAATAACTTTTGCTCTGTGAAAGACACTGTGGAAAAGACAAGCCACAGACCAGGAGAAGATGCTTGCAAGTGTCAGACAAAGGGTTTGTATCTCAAGTATATAAAGGAGTCTGACAATTCAACAGTAAGAAAATAACTAAGTTTTTAAAAAATGGGCAGAGACAGAAACAGACATTTCACTGTGGATGGTAAATAAGAACATGAAAAGATGTTCAACATCATTAGCTGCTAGGGAAATGCAAATCCAAAACACAGTTGACACATCACTACACACTTGTCAAAATGGGTAAAATAAAAAATAATAACTCCAAATGCTGGTGAAGATGCAGAGAAACTGAATAGCTCATACATGGTTGTAAGAGTGTAAAATGGTACAGTCACTCTGGAAAAGAGCCTGGAAGAGTTTTTTTGTTTGTTGCATCTCATTTGGTTTTACAAAACTAAAGATCCACTTACCATATGTCCCAACAACTACACCTTGGGCAGTTATCCTAGAGAAATGAAAATTTATGTTCATATAAAAACCTGTAGAGGCCTCACATGTCCTGATTTCAAACTAAATTACAAAGCTATAGTAATCAAAACAGTATGGCATTGGCATAAAAACAGACAGAACAGTAAAACAGAATAGAGAGTCCAGAAATAAACCCACACATATATGGTTAATTCACTTACAACTAATGAGCCAAGAATGTACAGTGGGGAAAGGACAGCTTCCAACAAGTAGTGTTGGGAAAACTGGACAGCCAAATGCAAGAGAATGAAACTGGACCGCTATCTTACACTATACATACAGAATAACTCAAAATGGAGTAAAGACTTGAATGTAGGGCCTGAAATCATAAAGCTCCTGGGAGAAAACAGGCGGTGAGCTCCTTGACATCAGTCATGGTGAAGACTTTTGGGTTGTGACAGCAAAAGTGAAGACAACAAAAGCAAAAATCCACAGGTGGGACTACGTCAAACTACTAAAAAGCTTCTGCATGACAAAGGCAATCATCAGTGAGATGAAAAAGCAACCTACTGAATGGGAGAAAATATCTGCCAATCATACACAATCATCCTTTGGTATTCGTGAGGGACTGGTTCAGCCCCTTGGCAATTTCTCATAAAGCTGAACAGACATTTACCGTGTGGCCCAGAGATCACATTCCAAAGTGAAATGAATTAGCCAGGTGAAACGAAAACTTCTGTTCATGCAAAAACCTGTGTGCAGCTTGGTTTATAGCAACTTTATTCAAAACTGCCTAAAAGTAGATATAACCAAATGCCCTTCAGAGGATGAACAGATAAACAAACTGTGGTCCATCCATATGATGGAATACTACTCAGTGATAAAAGGGAACAAATTATTGGTACATGCAACAACTTGGATGATTCTCAAAGGCATTATTCTGAGTGCAAGAACCAGACACAGACGGCTAAATACTGTTTTATTCCACGTATATGACTGTGGTAGGATGAGTAATGGTCCCCCAAAGAGGTCCAGACCCTAATATCTGGAACCTGTGAATGTTGCCTCCTACAGCATGCATGCACACACAAACCCACATGAGTTCTTTGCAGGTTTGATTAAATGAAGGGTTTTGTAATGAGATTACCCTGGATCATCCAGGTGGGCACTAAATGCAATCACACAGGACTTTATAGGAGAGAAGCAGAGAGAGATTTGACCACACATGGAAGAAGAGAAGGCAATGTGACCACCAAGGTAGAGACCAGAGAGATGTGGCCACAAGCCAAGGAATGCTGGCAGCCACCAGCAGCTGGAAGAGGTAAGGTGCATGTATGAGTTTGCTCAGTTGCTATAACAAAATCCCACAGACCCTGGGGTTCGAGCAACAGAAATATGTCTTCTTACAGTCCTGGAGGCTGGAAGTTCAAGATCAAAGGCTCAACAGGGTTGGTTCTCTCTGAGCCTTCTCTCTTTGTCTTGTAGAAGGCTGCCTTTCTCCCTGTACCTCACGTGGTCTTTGCTCAGTCTGTCTCTGTGTCCTAATTTTCTCTTATAAGAACACCAGTCATACTGGACCACAGCCCACCTCCATGACCTCATTTGGCCTTAATTACTTCTTTAAAGTCCCTGTCTCTAAATACAGCCACATTCTGTGGTGCTGGGGATTAGGATTTCAACATATGAATTTTAGTGGGGACCTCATTCAGCCCGCAACAGAAAAGCTTGTCCCCTGGATATTCTGGAAGGAGTTTGTTCCTGCTCACATCTTGATTTTGATCTGGTTAAGCTGATTTTTGGACTCTGGCTTCCAGAACTATAAGAAAATAATCTGTGTTGTTTTATGCCACCCAGGTTGTGGTCATTTGTTACAGCAGCCTTAAGGAACTAATACAATGACATTATCAAAAACATAAAACTATAGGGATGGAAAGAAGAATCAGGGTTGAGGGGAGAATGTTAGTACAAAGGGACAGCATGAGGGAGTTTGGGGGAAGAAGAGATGTCTCTGTATCTCAGGAGGTTGCCGGAATATACACATGTGTTAATTTTCATGGAACTTAAAACACTATATCAATTGAATAAAGCACAAAACCACTTGGCCATCTCAACAGATTCAGAGAAAGCATTTGACAAAACTCAACACCTTTTTATGATATGAACAGTCAATACAGTGGGAATAGAAGGGAACTTCCTAAATCTGATAAAGGGCATCTATTAAAAAAGAAAAAACCCTCACAGTTAACATTAGACTTAATGAATGCTTTTCCACTAAGATTATGAACAAGACCAAGATGTCCATTTTCACCACTTCTATTCACCTTGGTCCTGGGAGTTCTGTCTGGGGCAATCAGGCAGGAAAAAGAAACGAAAGCCATCCAGAGTGAAAGGAAGAAGTAAAACGATCTCTGCTTGCAAATGATATTCTTATATAGACGAAATCCTAAAGAACACACACACACACACACACACACAATATTAGAGATAACAAAGGAGTTCATCAAAATTTCAGAATCAAGGTTGCTACACAAAAATCAGTTATTTTATATAGTTGAGGAATGAACAGTCTGAAAATGAAATTAAGGAAACAATTCTCTTTATGACGGCATTAAAAAGAATAAAATACTTAGGAGTAAATTTAATAAAAGAAGTACAAAACTTATACTTTGAGGACTACAAAATAATGTAGAAAGGAATTAAAGACCTAAGGGGTGTAATGTACAGCATTATAAACATAATGAACACTGCTGTATGCTATATATGGAAGTTGTTGAGAGTAAATTTTAAGAGTTCCCCTCACATCTAGGTCTGACTGGGCTAAGGGAGAATGTGGTCGCTGGAATCCAGGGGGAGATAAGCCTGGAAGAATCACAGTAGCCGGACAGCAGAGCAGGCACTGGGAGAACAAGTGCCCGGACCTCGTTCTCTAATCACCCACCACTGCTTCCCATTGGTTGAACCTGGCAGGACTTGGCCAATGAGAGGCCATGGATTCTGTCTATGCAGACAAGCCTCTCCAGGGGCATGGGCCAGGATGAGAAAGGATTAAGGGGGGATCTGGAGAGGAAGATGGGCAAGTGGGGAGTCTGCAGCGCAAACCCAGGGCTCCAGCCTGCCTGGGGCCTGTCATCTGAGTTCCCCACAGAGTCTGGCAAGCTCACTGCTGATGCCAAGGGTGGGCTTCTACGTCTCTTGCTTTGGGGTGGGCTGGTGCTTACTGTCAGGTGCTGAGATGTGGGAGGAGACAAATCAGAGCGGGTAATAACGATGTTCTCTGGTGGGAGGAAGTGGCTCAGTGACCCCGGCTGAGATTGGGCTGAAATGTTTTCTTCCAGGACGTAGCCCAAATTATTGCCCTGATTTTCAAAACCCTCTCCAGCCCAGCTCCCAGTCTTTCTCTTTGGCACCTTCTATCTTAGCCTGGTTCTCCCAGTCCCACCCACCTCTCCACCTGTACATCCTTACATTCAGCTGATTCAGTCTCAACACTCTTGGCACCAAGTCTTTGCCCACACGGAGTTCCCTGCCAAGCGCACCCTCCCACTGCATAACCCCTCTCCAAATCCTACTACTGTGAGATCTGGGAGATGACATGTGAGCTGAGGCTTGAAGGAGAGGAGGAGCTCATTGTAGAAAGAGCCTGGGACAGAGCGTGTCAGGAGGAGGGCACAGCAAGTGCAAAGGCCCTGAGGTGGGGTTATGCTAGTGGGTTGGAGGAGCAGCAGGGAGCCTGATGTGGCTAGAGCACAGTGCAGGGGCAGGAGAGGAGGTGAGGGCAGGAAGGTCACAGAGGGGCTAGATTTGGGGGGTTCTTTTAGATCATGGTGGGGAATTTGAGCTTAAGTGCAATGAAAGACCCTTGGAGAGTGTCATAGTCTGCTAGAGCTGCTGTAACAAAATACCATAGACTCAGTGATTGAAAAAGCAAACATTTATTTCTCACCCACTTGGAGACTGGGGACTCCAAGACCAAGGGTGCCAGCAGATTCTGTTTCTCCTGAGGGCTCTCCTCCTGAATTGCAGGCAGCTGCCTTCTCACTGTGTCTTCACACAGGGGAGAGAGAACTCTGATCTCTCCCTCTTCTTATAAGGGCACTAACCCTGTCATGGGGGCCCTACCCTTGGGACCTCACTTAATCCTAATTATCCCCCACAGGCTCCACCTCCAAATGCCATCACATTGGAGGTCAGGGCTTCAGTATAGGAATTGGAGGGTGGGTGGGAGGACATAAATATTCAGTCCATAACAGAGAGTTTGAATGAATGAGTGAGTAAATGTTTAGGTGGATGGGTAAATGAATAAATGAATGGGTGAGTGAATGAATGAATGAATGGAAAAAGCAGATGAGCAGATGTGTCTGCAGCCTTGGCACAACTGAGCCCATTGACCACTAGTGACACCTGATCTGCCTCAACATCCCTCAAGACCACCTCCTTCCCCTAGCCTGGCTCCCCTTCCGTGTGCCCCCATGGGAACAAGTCACCTCGGCTCATTCAGAGACACTTCAGTGGCAGTGCCCTTCTCTATCTTAATGACACCCAAACAGCTCCACAAAACCAAATGGCGCATCACAATTATTATAAAATATTAAAATGACTCACAAAATAAATAATTCACACGCCTCATGTTCTGCTTCCAGGTGTTCAGGGACTAATGAGTTTTTTTTAGGCGGGGAGCAGGGAGTGGCCCTTGGGAATCAGGGAGGTGCTTAAAGATCGCTACCAATCACATCACCGTATAGATGGAGACTGAGGCACAGGGATAATGGGAGGCAGAGGCAGGACTGGGTCAGGACACG
Organism: Camelus bactrianus; assembly: GCF_048773025.1. Lineage (NCBI taxonomy): Eukaryota > Metazoa > Chordata > Mammalia > Artiodactyla > Camelidae > Camelus > Camelus bactrianus. The sequence goes on from NC_133560.1 coordinate 28,327,517, forward strand.
ATGACCCTTTATGCCCCAGTGCTCTGTGGCATATAATGACTGATAACACAGGCAGGGAGAGAGACGGGAGTCTTCACTTTGTTCCCCACCCTGCCGCCCCACACCGAGTGGCTGGAGAAATTTGGGTCCATTGCAGGCTGTGTGAAGGGCTTAGAGCTTTCAGAGTGGTAGGGAGAGATAGATACAAAAAGAGACATGGAGAGACAGAGGAGACAGAGATACAGAGAGAGACACATGGAGACATAGAGACAGACACACAGAGAGACAGAGACAGAGAGAGACAGACAGGCGAAGACAGAGAGAGACTGACTGCCTAGATTAGATGTTACTGCTATCAACTCATGACCCCTGGAATTGCCACTTGGGTAGATAGAACCCAGGCTGGGGCCAGGTGGGGCTTGTGAGGTCAGGGTTCCCAGTGGGAGAAGCTCCTCTCACCAGAGGTCACCAAAATAGAGGCCGAGGTGGGAATTCTGTGAAAGAACCATGTGGGACCCTGAAACCCCAGATTCTACAGTCCGGACTGTGTACGGTGTAGACTCCCTGTCAGGGAACTGTCGCAGGCAGGGCACGGGAGATGCCCACAACTGCGCCGTTCAGCACCACGGACAGCGACCCCAGGGGCTCAGAGAGGACACCCCCGGGGGGTCTATGGCCCCACTGGGCTTTCTCATTCACCTGTTCCGAGGGTCAGCAATCATCTCTGTGAGGGAGGATGGTTGCCCCCTTTCATTGGCAGGCAAACTGAGTCTCAGAACTGCGAAGGCACAAAGTCCCAAACCAGCCCCATGTGAGCTTACTCCAGCATTTACTGTTTTCCTGACCCTGTGCTGAGTATTGGGGGCACAGCAGTAGCTAAAGCAGATAAAAATTCCCATCTTGTGAAGCAGACAGCTGATAAAATGGCAAAAACACTTTTTCTGAAATAAGTAATTTCTGATGAGGATACTATGGAAAATAAAATGGGATAACATGCTACAGAGAGGCTAAGAAGTGACTTCTGCTGGGGCATGGGGAATCAGGGAGGCTCTTTCTGAGGAGGTGACGTTTGGTCTGGAATCTGAAGCAAGTTGGGGAGCAAGACAGGGGGAAGGTGCTCCAGGCAGAGAGCAGAGCCAGTACAAATGTCCTGGGGTCAGGGAAAGAAGGCAAAGAGAATTCAAGGGAATTTTCAAATTGAATCAGAGACAAAGAGACTGTGAGAGAGACAGAGACAGAGAAAGAAACAGAGAGAGAGAGAGAGAGAGAGAGAGAGAGAGAGAGAGAGAGAAACAGAGAAGGGACTAAGGTCCTGCAACCATGTATTTTTGGGGGGGTGGGGTGAGGGGAGTGGTGTCCAAAGCACTACTCACATACTACAGCAAGTCTAGGCAAGAGGTCAGTTGGTCATTGTTGAGAGCAAGGGGCTGGATGAGTTTCCATGGAGTCCTGGGTTCAAATTCTTCTGCTATTTCCTACTGTGTGAACAAGGTAAGGGATTGTCTGTATTGGTTAGCTGTTGCTGTATAACAAACTATCCCAAAGCTTAGTGGCTTAAAACAATACTTACTATCTCAGTTTCTGTGGGTCAGGAATCTGGGCATGGCTGAACAGAGTCCTGTGCTTCAGGCTGCAACCAGTTGTCAGTCAGGGATGGAGTCTCATCTGAATGTTTGGGGCAGGATCCACTTCTAAGCTTCCATGGTTGTCAGCATTATTCAGTTCCTCACAGGTTGTTAGGTGAGCCTCAGTTCCTCTGTTATTGGCTGGAGGCCACTCTCAGGTCCTTGCCACATGAGCCTCCCTACCATGACAAGTTGCTTCATCAAAACAGAAAGAGTCAGTAGAGAGAGTCCAGCAAGATGGAAGTCACAGTCTTTTTACAACCCCACCATGGAAGTGACATCCATCATTTTTGCTGTCTGCTATTCATTAGAAGCGAGGGGAGAAGATTACACAAGGACAGGAGGACCAAGAGGCAAGGATCCCTGGATCTTTGTAAGCTGCCTGCCACAGTGCCCTCTGTAAGCCTCAATTTTCTCATCTGCAAAAAGGACAGTGAATTCCTATTTAGGCAGGGGTCAGGGGCAGTCCATGGAGAGGATGCTGTGCAATGAATCATAGAAAGGTTCTGGTCATAGTGGGTCATCTTTAGACCTACAAACTCCTGAAGACACGGTGTGAGATTCCAACCCCTGAATTTAATATTGCCTGTATCCTATCCCTCCAGTCTGAGGTGAGGTTGACCAGGGCAGATATCAAGCTTTGCAGAACAGTCCCTGACTTTCCAAATGCAGTCATGTGTTAACTCATTGGCTCACCCAGACTGCTGGGGTCCTGTGGCTTCTGTAACAAAATACCACAGACTGGGGGCTTAGACAGTAGACAGTTATTGCTGCATTTCTAGAGGCTGGAAGTCTGAGATTAAGGTGTTGGCCCAGTCTATATGCATGTCTGTGTCTGGATTTCCCTCCTTTATAAGGACAGCAGTCACACTGGGTTAGGGACCCACTCTCCTCCAGTGTGACGTCACCTTAACTGAACTAACTGCGTGTGCAACGACCCTATTTCCAAATAAGATTTCATTCTGAGGTCTTGGGGGTTATGACTTCAACATATGAACTTGGGGAGGATGAAATCCAACACATAACACCTATCAAACGAAGACTCTTCTCTTTCTCTGTCTCTCTGTCTCTGTCTCTCTCACAGTCTCTTTGTCTCTGATTCTAAGTGTTTATGTGTCTCTTTCTCCCTCACTCTTCAAGCTGATTCTCACCCCAGGACCTTTGCATGTGCTGTTCTCGCTGCTTGGAAAGCCCTTGGCTCTTGCAGACATAGCTTATCCTCAGCTCATATGGCACTTCCTCAGGTGCCCCCACCTCACCTCCAAGCCTCCTCTATTGTCTCCTTGCTGTTCTTCAAACAAACCAAGGATGTTTTGCCTCAAGGCCTTTGCCCTGGCTGTTTCTTCTGCTTGGAACACCCTTTGTTCACAGGGCTCCTGCCTTCACCTTCTTCAGGTCCCCACTCAAGTGTCACCATATTAGCTAGAACCTCCCTCCTGCAGTCACTCCCAGAGCTCCTCCCCCCTGCTCTGCTTTCCCCCCATTGCATATCTGTGGCTGGATAGATTATAACACATTGCTTTAACTGTTTCTTGTCTGTCTCCCAAGACCCAAGACTGTCTTAAATTGTCTGTTTTGGTCCCTGCTGTAGCCCCAGCTCCTAGAACAGGGCCTGGCTTACATGTGGTCAATAAATGTTTGTGGTGAGTCATATGACTAATTAGAAGATCTTAGAATACTTGTGCAGACCTCCAGCATTGTTGAAACTTAGCAATTGCTGCTAAATCCCAGGCACTGAATCTTAGAATTGTCACCAAATCTTCAAAACAAAAAGAAAGGACTCTTGGAAGCCTCCCAATCCAGTTCCCTCCATGTCCGCCCAAGGATGGTTCTCTAGCTTGCCTTGGTTACCTCCTGTGATGGGGATCTCATTACCACCAAAGCCAGCCCCTTCAGGTTTTGGATAGTTCCACTGGTATGAAAATCCTTCTTTGAGAACTGAGCCCACATTTTCCACCCTGGGATTCCCTTTGGTTTCAGAACCACTCTCCCCAGCTTCTTGCAAAACCAGTCAACTCCCTCTGCCCTCTGGGAGTCGGTGGGGAAGGGAGGAGGGGATTTGAGGGCAAAAATCCTGCTTTCTGAGGTTCAGTCCCCCATTCTACAGGATTCCCTGAACATTTCTGACAAAGATGATTGCTGAGGTGTGAGCTGATAACTAAAGAGTGAGCTGATAATGGAAAGGTTAACTGATAAGGGAAGTGCTGGCTGATAAGAGAAATCTAGATTGTTAGGTAAGAACTAAAGTGCTTTTAGTGGGAGGGAAATAGCTCAGTGGCAGAGCGCATGCTTAGTATGCACAAGGTCCTGGGTTCAACCCCCAGTACCTCCATTAAAAAAAAATTTAAAAATATACTAAATAAAGTGCTTTGGCCCAACAATCCCCTCCCCACTTTCCCCACTTTCCTTCTCAAGGATTATTGAGCACCTACTGTGTGCCAGGCTCAGAGCTGGGAGTTGCAAAAGTGGATCAGAGGCAGTTTGTCCTTTGGGGCACTCACTGCCACACCCCTGAGTTCTAAGCTCTCCCAGGGGTCCGGGAGCCAGCCAAGTCTTTAAGACACCATGGCATGGAGCTGGAACGGTTGAATGGTGGGCGGCGGGCAGATTTGTTCCCCTAGCTTCTGTCTGATGGTGGGTGAAGTGAACCCCTTCGAGGCCAGCTCCTCTCTCTCCTGCGTGGGTGGTGAGTGACTTCATCTGGCCCCAATGGCTGTCACTCAGCCCCAGTCAGACAGGAGACAACATGGTTGCCATGGAAATGAATATGCTTCCCCTTGGGGGGGCGGGTGAGCCAAGGGAGCCAGAAACTGCATGTGGATGTGTGAATTCAGCACAAAGTGACCCAAGCCTGGTGACTCAAGTTGGGAGGGGCATGGGCTGTGGGTGGAGGTTTAACTCATTCACTGCTGTTCTCCCTCCTCTCTACTCACCGTCTGGGTCCTTGGGGAACCAGGATTTCAGCATCAGAGTTAAGGGTATTAGTTCTGAGTGTCTCAAGCCAGGCTTTCCCTCCAGGCAAATGAACCTCTCCAGGCCTCAGAGTCCTCATCCAGAAAGTGGGCATGAGAAGATGCAGTCATTTAAACATTCATTGAATGAACACTTACTGAAGGCTGCCACGTGCCAGGCGCTGTTCTAGCAGCTCCCACAGGGCTTATGGACTAGACAACAAAGAAATAAGTGAATCAGAGATGAGGAGAAACCAGGCATGGGGATGTCTGGGAGAAAAGCATTCCTGGCTGCGGGCACAGCCTGTGCAAAGGTCCTGGGGCAGGACTGTGCTTGGTGCAGGGAAGAGGCCCACATGGCTCAAGCAGAATGAATGAGGTGGGGAGAGGGAGGCGGTAGGGGCAGGGAGGTGATGGGGACAGACTGGGCGGAATCTTGGGGGCTTCTGGAGAGGATCTGATCTTTTACTCGGAGCAGTAGGAGCCTGGAAGGCTGCGGGCAAAGGAAGGGGGAGGTACCTAACTCAGGTGCTCACAGGGGTCCTCTGGTGGCTGCAGGAAGAATAGACTGCAGGGGGTGAAGGAGGGAAAGAGGGGTGGGGGGTGGGGTTGGGAAGGGTACCAAAGTGGAGGTTACTGCCCTGGTCCAGAGAAGCAATGATGGGGGTCCATCAGGCAGAGGCTGCCTCTGCCCGCTTTGCAGTATCTTTTCTCATGGTTGTACTGGATCATTTACCTATTGAGATACATAGAATTTTATTATAAATAATATTCTTTTCATTTCTGCTTTATATTATAAAAGTAGCAAGTTATGTTTTTTGAAATTACCTGTGTAGGTCGGTTATATTGCTTATAAATTTTACTCCAGGATGGGCTGAGACTGGGGTGGCCCTGGTGTGGACCCAGGTGATAAGGCCTGGCGTATAGTAAGGACTCAGTAACTGGGGCCGTAGCATCCCAGGACAGAGGTGGGAGGGAGGCAGGGCCCTCCCCAGGCTCCTGGGTGTTCCAGGCATGTCGCAGCCCCACGTCTCAAGGACTCATTCCCAGGCTCCCCATATGCTTCTTTTTGTGGGTGAAGCAACAGACTGCCAGAGAGGACAAGCCATTTTCCCAGTGTAACACAGCCTATTATGGTGAGCCTAAGATTTAAACTCAGACTGTTTGGACCAATTCAGATGCTGTGGGTGACAACTGGCTCTACACTGGGGGAAGCCCTGCTCCCCACTCCCAGCCTGACCCCATCCTGACAGACTTCTTGCTTTAGGGTGACCCTGAGCTGGTCTGTGGGAATGTCACACCCCTCAGTGACTGGTTCAGACATGGCCAAATGACCTGAGCCAAGCCAATCAGAATGAGCCCCGGGCTTTGCTGGAACCAATAGGCAGGAGGGTTTCCATTTCTTCTTGCCTGGCTGACTGGCAAGAGAAATAAACCTGGAGCTTGGGGGTCTCTTTTGACTCTATGAATGGGGAGCCTGACTGTGAATGACGCCCACCCAGAGGAGAGCCAAACCGAGACACTGGAAGAGACTTCCAATAACGTCAGCTCAGTTCCTGGATCCAGCTACGCCTGAAGCTGGACCCTGGAATTTGCAGTTGTTGGAACCTGTTTATATGTTCCCCCCACCCCAGACCTGTTTAATATCCATTGTTCACAACCAAAACAAAGCCTTGATCGAAGCACCAGGTTTCATCTCTCAAACTCCATGCCTTATCACAGTGCCGGGCTTTCTTCATGTGTTGGGCAGACGTTATAAAAGGGCAGAAAGAAATTTGGGAGGATGATATATTTATTATCTTGATTGTGGTGATGTTTTCATGGACATATACGTATGTCATAACCCATCAAATTGTACACTTTTGCCTATTTAATGTCAGTAATGTCTCAATGTAGGCATATATTTTAAAAATAGCATCAGGGGCATCATTTCAGCTCCTGGATCCAGCCGTACCTGAAAGAAGATAACTGGGCTTTTCAGACACATAAGCTAGTACCTGACCTCTTGGGGAAAGAATAATAATGATTATTAATTTTATTTTATTGTTACTTTGGTTAAGTCTTCTCTGTCTCTCTCCTGTCACAGTCTAGGTACAAGAGGAACCCAAGGGAAGGCAGTTCTTCTTGACACGCAGGAGCTGAGGTCAAGAAGGCAAGAAGGCAGATCATACAACACTTCAAAAAATACGTCCCCAAAATCGCTGGGGTGAAGAGTTTATGTTCAAGCTCATCTGTTCAACAGGTATGTCTTCTGCAGGACTAGTCAGAGCCTTTAAAAATGAATGTGACAATTCTGAGGCTTGCTCTGCAGTCTTCCAGAGGCCCCCAGTAGGACTGGACTCCAGATGCTCACAACAGCTACTGCTCATTGATGTCCCCATATCGGCTTCTTCCCTCGCCAGTCTCCATCTCCTCTCCCTTTCTGCTGCTTCCTGGAATCACCATCCACATAACACTTCCTCCTCCCAGACAGCCCCATATTGTACTCTTTCAGAACCCAGAGCCCCAAGCCCGCTCCTACTTGGACGTCATTGTTCATTTGCTTACCCCACCCCTACCTCTCCATTGGAAAACATCAGAGAGACCAGAAAGCTCTGTTCCTTCCAGCCTGGGGAGAAAATCTCTCACAGCTGCACCTTTCCTTCCTCTGAGCCTTTGCCTATGCTGTGCCCCCTGCCTAGAACACCCTTTCTCTCCACCTACCCAAATGCACATGCTGTAGGCCAGGATTCCTCTCCATGCAGGGGCCCAAAGTGACTCTAGATTATTAAATAAATAGCGTCAACTCACATCCAAACCTCCATTACCTTTATGATGTAAAGGAGCTTCTTTGCTGGGAACTCAGGGATTTTTAACCCTTTTCTCTCACTCATCCTCTTGTATGCAAAACGAGAGCTGGCTGCGGGTTCCCAGCCTTGGGTGGGCAGTGACACCTTGCTAGATGGAATAACCATGTTTTGTTTCCACGTGTGTTTTGCCACCCACCTTCTATTTGTGGCAGGTGCAACCAGCATTCCATTTGCAGTAGCGAAGCAGAGACTTTGGTTTTAAGTATACTTACTTGAGAAGACATGAGTCAGTGGAAGGCAGATTTTAAATAAATCGTGGAACAGGTAGGGTACAGATGTGGCAGCAACCATTACCGATGAAGCTTAAGAAATGTTCACCTCTTTCAGGAAGCCCTCCTGGGTTGCCCTTTGGCCAAGCCTGCAGGGTCTCTGCTTTGTCTCCTAAGGCCACACCCTTTCTCATGAGGGCCTCTCACGCTGGCACAGGCAGGGTGAGACTTTCAGCTCAGAAGGGCAATCTGGAGCGGATGACAGGCCTCTCTGGTCCTCAGTCTCCCTGTCTGAGCCAGGAGGAGAGCCCCGGGGCGGCAGCACTGGAATCTGGGGGGTAGGCGCCTGCGTGCCAGCTGGGCCTGCCTCCCGCAGCTACTGGCTCTGCCATGGTTACCGAGTAAGCGTTTCCCCCCACCCCCACCCGCCAGCCCCTCACCCTCGGACCAAGCCCTTCCAGGGACCGCGGCTCCTGGGTGTCATGGAAACGGTTTCCAGGCACCCGCAGCGGGCTTCTTCATTGGTTGGCTGAGCCTGCAGGTAAAGGTCACTCCTAGGGTCACTGCTAGGGGCTGGAACTGGATTTCTTCAAGGTCCCCAGGCATGTGAAGGGGCCGTCGCCTGTGGGATCTTGATTTTTAACTCCGTAGCCCCGGCTCTGCTGAGAGCGTCAGGAGTCACCTGGGTGGGGCTGGGGCCTTGAGCCCCTCCCCGCTAACCCCAAAGTCCCCAACAAACAGCTGTGTTCTAAGTCAACGCTCCGCAAATGTGGCGCTGAGAGGAGCCACCAGGAAGCCCCTCCCCCTTCTTCTAGAATCTTCTCTCAGCAGTGGTGGCTGCTCTGCACAGAGTGGGGACTAGGGGCCAGGACCCTGCACTCAGGAGCAGGGGAGAGCACGGCTGGGACTGGACCACGGGGGACTGAAAAAATAAAAGTAATAGTAATAGTAACAGCAGCTAACACACTTCTTAGGGTGATTCCCGTGCGCCCAGCCCTGTTTTAGAAATAAGCGGCATAGAAACTCATTTAATCCTTCTAGCAAGGTGAAGTTACCAATCCCCCCGTTTTAGAGATGGGGAAACTGAGGCTCAGAGAGCACAAATGCTTTTCCCAAGGTTACACAGAATAAACGCAAGTGGCAACCTGGGACTTGAACTTGGGCCACGTGGCTCTGGGGTCAACAATTTTCACCACTAGGCTCTTTGATGCCTCTGACAATTTGATAGAATGTCCCAAGGTGACATCTGCCGTTGGTGATGGAGGCAAGGGTCTGGGACTAAGAAAGAGGTGCCAGAAAGGAGCTAGGGCCTTGGATAGCCAGAGGGCGAGAGGCGCACTGCCAAACGGAGGTCTAGGGGTCATCGGGCCCTTCTCAGACCTCCAGCAGGGACCACGCAGCCACCCCCAAAGACACTAACAGCCTAAGTTTAAGGACTGCGTGCACTCTGCAAGCTTAGCTTCCAGGCAGTCCCCTCAGACCCTAAACCAGTCCGTGCCTTCCAAACAGATGCTGTAGCTGACTCTCTGATCATGGAAATTCTGGAAGGGAAGCTAGGCCAAGAGGAGGTCTGAGGGGGAAAAGTGACAGGACAGCAGATGTTTTATGATAACCCCTGTGTGTCCAGCCCCGTGCTGAGAGGTCCTCAAGGGACCACAGGATGGCAGGGCTGCAGACTCAGCCAACCCCTTGGGGTCAAGGGGGTCCAGGGAGGAAACCTGGGGGGCTGGGAGACTGGAAAACGCTGGAACTAAGAACATGAGCAGGAATTTGCCAGGCAAAGAGAGAAGCGTTCCAGGCAGAGAGGAGCTGACTCATGTAGCAGGGAGGAGAGTGGAAGAGGTGGGGTCAGGGAGGACGTGGAGATTGCTGTGGGTGGGACGTTCACGTCCTCTCCAAATTCAGGTGCTGATGCTGGTGCCCAGTGTGATGGTGGTACTGGGAGGCGGGGCCGTTGGGGGTGATTCCTGAAGGTGGAGCCCTCAGGGATGGGACTCGTGCCCTTATAAAAGAGACCCCAGAGGGCTCCCTCTGCCGTGAGGACATGGTGAGAAGATGGCTGTCTATGGACCAGGAAGCATGTCCTCAGCAAACACAAGATCTGCCAGCATCTTGATCTTGGACTTGCAGCTTCCAGAACTGTGAGAAGTAAATGTCTTGTTTATAAGCCACCCAGTCGATGGCATTCTGTTATAGCAGCCCAAACGGACTAAGACGGACTATGCAAGGGAAGTCAGGAGGGCTTCTTGGAGGCGGTGACATTTGAACAAGGACTTGGAGAATGAGGGGGAGCTAGCCATGGAGAGATCTGGGGAGAAGGATGTTCCAAGCAGAAGGAAGAGCTTGGGCAAAACCCCTGAGGCTGGACCACACCTGGTGTGTTCAAAGACCAGCAGGGGGGCCGGTGTGGCTGGAACAGAGTGAGAGGAAGTGAGGGCAGGGAAGCAGCCGGGACCAAACCCGAGAAGTGCTATTGCAGTAGTCCAGGCAGGAGGTGATGGCAGCCTGACCCAGGCAGCGGCATTGGAAGTGGGAAGGAGCGAAGTGCTTGGATTCAGGGATGGAATAAAATGAGGAGGGAGAGGTTGAAAGGATTAGGGATGACAGTCAGTTTTGGGGCCCTTTCCTCCCTGGCCCAGAGAAATCTTCAGACAATTTTTGGCCGCAGACAGATGGTGGGACCAGGAGGCGACTCAGGGCCGCCCAGCCTCCCAGAGATGTCACCTCACTGCGTGGCATCCCGGCTGCCACCAGCTGCTGGCAGCATGCAGCCCAGATGTCCCGGGCCTTCCCCAGCATCCAGCAGGGCTTGTCTGCCACAGGGATGACGTCTGGGCTGCCTCGGGCGGGGAGGCAGCACGGTGCAGCTGGGGCTGAAAGAGGATCCTTGTTCTTGGCCAGGAGACTGTTGCCAGCTCTCACGGGGAGGGGGCACATGGACAGCAGAACTCAGAGTGGCTGTCACGGTGCTGGAGATGGGGTCTCTGTTGTTTGAACTGTCAGATATGAGCCCCTCCCCAGAAAAAGGGGAGAAGGCTGGGGTCCCACACCAGACACTTGGGACTCACAATTTCTAACTGCAAATTCTGCCTCCAAGGCTTTGCCCCCCTGTTCCCGGCTGGCAGTGGGCTGATCACTCCGCCTTTCACTCATTCCACCAACAAGCATACATTGAGCTCCTATTGTGTACCAAGCATTATTCCAGGCACCAGGAAGAGATCAGTGATGAAAATGGACCAAAAACAAATAAAATCTGACCTCATGGAGCTCCTTCTAGTGTGAATGACAGGCAATCAACTAATGAATGGGCAAATAAAGTATTTCCAAAGCATGTATGTGCTGGGAAGGAAACAGAACATGATGTGATGTGAAAGGAAGGACCAGGGGAATTTCTTTAGCTGAAGGTAGTCAGAGAGGGCATCCAGGAAGAGGTGGCATTAAGCAAAACAGGAGAAAGAGCAAGTTGTGGGAAGAATAAGGAGAGGTCCTTCCAGACAGAGGGAACAGCAAGTGCAAAGGCCCTGAGGCCGAATCATGCCCAGCAGGCAGGCAGAACAGTGAGCAGGCTCTTGTGGTCGGAACTGAGTAAATGATGGGGAGAGGGAAGAGGTGAGGGCCAGGAGGTGAGCAGCGGCCATAGTAGTGGGATGTGGACAGTCCTACAAGAGCGTGGATTTGAGCCTCCGTATGGGGAGTGCTTTCTGCGCAGACTGACCCCAAGAGGAGGAGCAAGTGTGTGCAGGGTCTTTTCCAACAGACCTCAGAGAGGGTGAGACATTTGCCTGCAGACACACAATGATAAAAGACACCAACCTGGCCTTTCCCCACAACCCTGATTTTTGGGGGTCCCAGAACCCAAGAGAAACCTTTCTCCACACCAAAAAAAAATTTTTTTAATTTTAAAAAGTTCTACGTGGCTAGCTCTGCCAGATCTCCCAGCTGTTCAGGGAGGCAGAAGTGGAAGAAGAGGAGAAGAAAGAAAGAAAGAAAAAAAAAAGCACAATATTTCTATTGTCCTTATCCAAATAAATTGAGATGTATTTGTGAAAGTGTCAAGGAAACCTCCAGGAGCGAAAGCTATAAAACCACACAGCTGCTCGGAGGGCCCGTGACAGACAGCTCAGATTAATGTAGCTGTATTTTTATGGTCTGTTAACAGTTGATATGGGTTTTAAATATATTATCTTCCATTGTATTGTCTGTCATTTAAAAAACTGTTCATGTCTCCTGTGTTTGCTTTTAAAAGGTTCTTATAGAACATTCCGCCACTGAGCTCCCAAATCTTTTTTTCCCCCTTCCTGTAGATATATCATTGCTCATCGTCTTCTCCCCCCGAGCTAGGTTTTCCCTGGTACTTTCATGGGTAATTTACCACAGAACCTATTGGAACCCCTTGAGTTTCTTAATTCAGGGAGCAGCTGCAGGAGGCTGGATTCCTGTCTAGTTGGGGATTTCTGAGATGTGGAGATGGAGCTGCTCCACATGGGCTATGTTCCCCTGTCAATCAAAAGGGGCCTGACCTCAGAGGGCTCATAGTCTATTTAGGGAGACTTGTAGTAGTCAGCTATCACTGTGTTCGTGCCGCATAACAAACACTCCCACCCCCGAAATCACTGGTTTTTTGACTCCAGGTCTCCACTCTCCCTCCTGCTGAACTCAGACACTCCTGCAGCTTTGGAGATTCCTGCCAAGTCTGATCCCAAACCCTGACCAGCTTTCTGTGCTCCAAATCAAGGTAGCCAGCATGTCCCCCCTCAGGCAGGACTCAAATGGAGCTTAGAATCTCCATGAAAAACCTACATGTCCTCTTCGTGGGAATGACCCTATCAACACACCTTGTCCCCAAAGACCTGGGCATCTGCTGCCCCTCCTCCCACATCCTTACCCATCACCTGTCAGTTTCCACATCCTGCCTATTCTTCCCCAAGTCTCTCTCTTATCCATCCACCTCCTTCCATCCTCGCAGCCTCTGATCCACTCAGTCCACCTAAATCTTACCTCTGGAGAACAGAAATCACCTTCTTCCTGGTCTAATGGTCTCTATTCTCTCCCCCTCCAATTTACTCACCCTACAGCAACTAGAGTAATTATTTTTAAAAAATTTAACCTGATTAAATCTCTCTCCTACTCAAACCCTCTTGTGGATCCCCAGAGGAGAAAAAAAAACTGCTGCCGCAATTCCACACTCCAGCCAGACTCTTTCACTAATTCTTACCTCCCCATCCAAAACTCCAGCTCTTTCCAAAATCCAAAGCTTTGCACGTGCTGTTCCCTCTTCTCAGAATTCCCTTCCACACCACAAGTGCCGATGCATCCTGCATGACCCAGCCTCCATTGCCCCTCCTCCAGGAGAAGGCATCCTTGATCTGTGCCCTACTCCGCAACTGGGATTTGTGGCTTCCCGGAACATAATGCAAATCTTGAATTTGCTTGTTGTTTTCCCAACGAGACAATGACCTCCCTGTAGGCACACGCTGCGTTTTCCTCTTCTGGGCACTGCCAGCCCTCACCCCAGGAACAAGCATGGCTCTAACTACACAGAGCAGAGAGGACACCCTAGTACAAGGCATTAATTATAGAGTCCGGACGATTAGAAGTAAGGCCGGTAGACTGCAGAGGTGCAGGCAACCACAGAACCATATATAATGAGGTACTAATTGTGCAGCAAAGACAATTAGGGAGGGAGGTTTTGAGTCACCAGTTCTATCGTCTGGACGATTAGACATCGGGCCGTATATAAAAGATGTGCTAATCGCTTGGTTCGGACGATTAACAGGGCGCCTGGGAAATAATAAAGCAAAAAGCCACCACGCAGCCAGGCACAGAGCCAGGTAGCGCAGCCTTGGGGACCGGAGCCTGGCCTCCCAGACTCGAATCTTCCTGCAGGACCTCGAGCAAGAGACTTCCTCTCACTAAGCCTCATTCTTCTAATCTGTAAAATGAGGATGCCCGTGGTGCCTGCCCCAGCAGGTTAACCAAGACCGTGTGGATGACATCACATAAGAGCATCATCACTGCAAATGGTAGCAAGGCATCCTGCTAGGAGATGCTCATTGCCGAGTCCCGAATGGTGCAAGATACCACTTAGCCCCAACGATGCGAGAATGGGACAGTGTGCACGACGAAGAGAAAGTCAGTGATGGACACAGAAGCTAGGAGACCTAACAAAGTGCGAATAACTCACTGCAAACAATACAGAGGAAGACAGAAGGATACTGTCACCCTTGTTCCAGCCCCACCCCATGTGGCTCTGCCCTGAATTGTGTTCCCTGGGGACCATGGAGCTGGGAGCTATGGAGCAGACTCTTGGTAATGCCAGTTTGGGCAGGTGCTTTCCCACGACTGAGCCTCAGTTTCCTCATCTGTAAAATGGGTGCAGTTATCATCTCCATCTTTCCAGATTCAACGAAATGTCACTCACCAAGCTCTTAGCCACCTGCCCGGCACACGGTGGGAATGGGGTACACGGCGGCTGTTTTATAATTGTTATTAACATCAGTGTAATCATTGTTTTTGTTACTGTCGCCCACCCTGAAATGTCTCTCATTATCCCCCCATGACTATGTCTGGGCTCCAAGGCAGGGATAAGTAGGATGCAGACATGCACAGAGGGGCTTGGAGAAATAGGAGTCGTTCTGCTCAGACTACAGCGAGATGTCTCATTGTGGAGAAGAGTGGAGGTTTCTCTGGGTGGCCAGTGTCCACTGTCCTGATGGAGAGCATTGGATAGGTCAGCCTGAGGCTGCCAGGGTTAGATGAGAAGGAGCCAGCCATGGAAAGATCTGGGAGACGGCATTCTAGATAGAGGGCACAGCCAGTGCAAAGGTCCTGAGGCAGAATCATTCCTGGTCTGTTGGAAGAACAGTAAGGATCTATACCCCAGATAACTGAAGGCAGGGACTCAAACAGACCCTTGCACACCTGTGTTCATAGCAGCACCATTCATAGTAGCCAAAAGGTAAGAACACCTGAAGTGTCCAGTGACAGTTGATGGATAAACAAATTTTGGTCCATCCATACAGTGGAATATTGTTCAGCCTTAAAAAGGAAGGAAATTCTGACACACGCTACACCATGGATGAACCCTGAGGAAAGGATGCTCAGTCAGATAAGCCAGACACAAAAGGATCAATACTGTATGATACCACTCATAGGAGGTCCCTAGAGGGGTCAAATCCACAGAGACAGGAAGCTGGGCCTGGGGGAGGGGTTGAGGAGTCGGTGTTTCACGGGGACAGAGTTTCAGTTTGGGAAGATGAGAAAGTTCTGGAGATGGAGGGTGGGGGTGGTTGCACAAAGATGTGACTATACTTAATGCCACTGAACTGTGGTCTTAAAAATGGTTAAAATGGTAAATTTTATGTTATGTATATTTTACCACAATAAGATAAATAAATGAGTTTTAATAATAATAATAAACACGAGGCGGCTAGGTGGCCGGCGGGGAAAGGACAGAGAGGGAGCGGGAGGTGAGGGCAGGGAGGGACTGTTACTCTAACGCTGGCTCCCCAAGCCCCTCCCCCAGCCCCCGGCCCCCACCATCTTTTCTGTCTCTGTGGATTTAACTCCTCAAGGGACCTCCTGTGAGTGGAATCACACAATATCTGTCCTTTTGTGTCTGGTTTATTTCACTGAGTGTCGTGTGTCAGAATTGCCTTCCTTTTTATGGCTGAATAACATTCCATTGTATGGATGGACCACAGTTTGTTTATCCATCATCTGTCACTGGACGCTTGGTGAGTTTCCACCTTTTGGCTCCTATGAATCATGCTGCTATGAACACAGGTGTGCGAGCAGCTCTTTGAGTCCCTGCTTTCAGATCCTTTTTGAACATACTCACAGGTGGAATTGCTAAGTCAAATGATAATTCCACATTTAATTTGTGAGTGACTGCCATGCTGTTTTGTCACATGTTCTTCATTTGGTTTCTGGTTTTTGGTGTATAATCTGATTTCTCACTCTGAGCCCAGAGAGGCTGGGAAGACAGTGAGATCACTGTGTGGGCTGATGAACGGCTAAGGACCTAATTGGGCACGCCCCTCCTTGGCCCTAGAGAAGACCCCAGAGAGGAGCATGGCATCAGCAAGTGGTCCCCCAAGAGAAACTGATACTAGAAGAACGGGGGGTTTTGGAATCTGAAATTAAGCTGAATTATGGAAAATAAAGCAGCCATATTTTGTGTCCACCTGAGTTGTAAATATTTTTTACTTTGCAGGCTATATACTCTCTCTGTTGCCGCTACTCAACCCTGCCATTGTAGCAGCAAAGCAGCCACAGATGGCAAGTAAGTGAATAGACATGGCTGTGTCTCAATAAAACTTAATTATAAAATAAGCAGGGGGCCCGATTTGGCCCCCGGGTCATAGTCAGCTGACTCTCGCCAGAGTTGTTCAATGCTGGGA
The DNA here is from genome assembly GCF_048773025.1 of Camelus bactrianus. NCBI lineage: Eukaryota > Metazoa > Chordata > Mammalia > Artiodactyla > Camelidae > Camelus > Camelus bactrianus. Next base: position 28,343,532 of record NC_133560.1, read on the forward strand.
GGGGCTCCTGAAAGGTAAAGGCTGCCAGGAACTGGGCCCTAAGTGGGAGTTCTCCAGGTGAGCAGAGAAGGGTATTTTGGGCAGAGAAAACTGCATTCAAAGGTCTGGAGGTGGGAACATGAGTGGATGCTGAGGATGATTCGAGCGTGGGGGAACTAAGTCACACGGGGCATCGTGGTCTGGAGGGGAGGTGGTTGAATTGACTCCAGAGAGCGGTGGGAGCCATAGAAGGTTGTAGAGCAATGAGGAGCTACATGTTACATCCGGAAGACCTGATGGGGCTTGCTGTCAGCTTCCTTTGCCCATCCTGGGCAGAAATATCCAAGTTCACTTTTGCTTTAATATTGTTTTTGGGTCCTTCACCCACACTATAAGAGCCAGAATTTATTGAGTGCTTGCTGTATACCAGGACACTTTTTTTTTCAGGTATAAAAAAGTGTGTTTCTCTTTTCCCCTTTGCAATTCCTTTTGCTTAGATCCAAGTGTGAGGTCCGACTGTTACTACTGGACAAACCCCTTACAACAGAGTCCCAAACAAAACCAGGACACTTATTGTTAAAATTGCTCCTCCCAGAACCTTATGAGACAGGAACTGTTTTCAACCACACTTGGGGAACCCCCATCCCATCCACCAACAGCGTTTATCTATTTCACACAATTTTCCTGTGATGTAAGATGATCAACCCGCCTGGTTTGCAATGTGGGACTTTCAACACTAAAACCAGGGACATTCTGGGCAAACCAGGATGAGTTGGTCACCCTATAGCACAGCTTGAAAAAAAAAAAAGTCTAAAGAGATCAAACCGCGGGCTTTTTGCGCCCAGTGGCCGACACACGCAAGACAGCTGAAAGGAGCCATTTAGATATCACAGTAGCAGCTGAACCAAGCAGGGCACAGCTGAGCCTGCAGAGAGGTGGCGCTGGGGGCCTGAGGTCTGGGCTTGCTTCTGGCTTGCTGCGTGACTCGGGGAGGATGCTGGGTGTCTCTCGGCCCCAAAGGACACTGTTGGCTGGGAGGGTCTGGCAACTGCAGCTGGTCATGGGTTTTCCCTAAGGTGGGTGGTAATGGGGAGGAATGTGCTACTGCCCTGAGGATAAGCCACTCAAGGTGGTGGCAGATGAAACTCCTCCAACATGCCAGGCCCAGTCCGGCCCCAGGACCTTTGCACAGGCTATGACCTCTGTTTGGGACATCCTTCCTCCACATGTCCTCGTGGCTGTCTCCTTCTCATCATTCAGGCCTCAGCTCCCCCCTCAGAGGGGCCCCCCCGATCGTCCCAGCTGGAGTTGCACCCCCTGTACCATCACTTTTTTCCACATCACCCTGTTTCAATTCTATTACATCACAATTTGAGATGATCATTTTGGTTTGTTTGTTTGCTTACATAGTCCCTGTCTCTCTCCAGCATCCTATAGCTCCAGAAAGGTGGGAAACACTGTCCCTTCTGTTCTCTGTTGGGTCTCCAGGGTCTAGAACAGGGCCAGGCATACAATGATCATCAATGTTTGTTGAATGAATAAATGAGCCAACAGGGGCAGAGAGGGTAAGAACACAAAGGTTGGGTTTAATTAAATTTAATTAAGGAACTTGGGTTTGATTCCTAGATGTGCTGTGCACTGGCTGTGTGACCTTGGGTCATTTGCTTAAACTCTCTGTGCCTCTGTTTGCCCACCTGTAAAATGGGAGCATCTAATGAAATAATTCACACAATGTGGCTTGCACAGCGCCCATCACTTCTTAGCACTCCCTCGGTGAATCAGTATTCCCAGGGCAGACAGTATCCCACTCTTAGGACCAAATGACCTTCATCTCAGAGACGTCCCCAGATCAGGACACATGGACCAGACTCCTGTTTTTTTAATGGCTGCGGGTGTTCCCACAAGACGCATGTTCCATGGTTTATCTACCACATTCCCGCCTATTGGACACATACCACCAACTCTGCAGGGCATATCCTCAAACTGGAGGCTTTGCTCCCACGCGCAGGTGCTTCTCTGGGTTAACGGCTGAGGGCTGGAGTTTTGCTTGATGCCATCGGGCTGTGCTGCAGCCCCACGTGAGCCCTGTTTCCCTAACCCCCAACAATACTTGATTTCATCCCATTTTCGCCAGTTCTTCCCCAATCTGATCAGTGCAAGGTGGAATCTCATTCTGCTTCGATTTTCCATTCCCTTGACCACCGTAACTTCCCCTCCTCCTCTTGGTAGGAGGGATGGGCCCCGGAGACTTGGCCATCGACACCCACAGGCACACAGCACAGGGTGTGCCCCACGCGCTGCCTGCCAGCAAGGTCCGCTCAGCCCGGGGGTGAGAGGGAGGGGGACCGGAGAGAAGCTGGCGTGTGTGTGTCTGTGTTGGGAGCTCTGAGCCCCTGGTGGGGCCGTCGACTCCCCCTCTCCCCCCGGATACCACCATAGTGTCACAATGTGTTTCAGCTAAATCCAGAGGCATGCCCCACGGAGCAGCCTCTAGTGGAATGGTTGCTGGGAGGCCGCAGTCAGGTTGCCGACAGCAGCTCAGCAGTTCCCCCAGGCCCCCTCAGACCTGGAGTGTTAGGAAAGAAAAGCTGAAAGATCAGCCAGAGGGCCTTGAGTTCCAGTGTTTCCACCTACTGTCACGGAGCCTGGGATGGGTGATGCCCCCTCCCTGAATCACTGTCCATATCTGTGAATGTGCATCAGTGGCCTACTCCCTCCCAGAATTCATTCATTCATTCATTCATTCATTCACTCACTCATTCACTCATTCATTCATCCAATTATTTATGAAACACCTACTCTGTTAAGTTCTGTTCTAGGCTTTGCAATTGACAGCAGTAAGATGGACAAATTCCCTGTCGAGGTGCCGACCATCTGTTGGGAATAAGGGCCATAATCAATGTCGAAAATAGTGAATGGTTTTAAAAGGGCTGTGGAGGAGAATGAAGCTGAGAGAGAGGAGAGAGTGATGGGGATGTGGCTCCTTTAGGTGGAATATTCAGGGAGGGCTTCTCTGAGGAGGTGACATTTGAGCAAAGATTTAAAGAGGAGAGGAAGAAACCCAGGTAGGTCTCTGCGGTGGTGGGGGAAGCATTCCAGCTGGAGGGAACAGCCAGTGCAAAGGCCCTGGGGCAGGATTGTGTCTGGTGTATTGGAGAAACAGCAAGGAGGCCTGTGTGGCTGGAGCAGAGTGAGTGAAGGGGAGAGAGGAAGGAGAGGAGCGTACAGAGGGTGCAAGGTCTAGGCACATAGTTTTGAGAGCTAGATCATCCTGGGTTCAAGTCCTGAATCTGCTCTTCAATAACTAGGTGACTTTGGGACCAGAGATTCCTATGCCTCAGTTTCCTCTTTTTTTTTTCTTTTCCTTTTTTTTTTTTTTTTTTTTTTTTTTTTTTTTTTTACAGTGGAGGCACTGGGGATTGAACCTAGGACCTTGTGCATGTGCTTTACCACTGAGCTATACACATCCCCCCTCCCCAGTTTCCTCTTTTGCCAAATGGAATTGATGATACAATATCTGCTTCCTGGAATAGAGGAGAGTCTCAGCAGGGGAGGGAAGAGATTTCATCTGTGACTTCCTTCAAAAACTCTCTTGGGCTGCCAGGGACAGAGACAGAGGGCAGGAGGCCAGAGGAGGCTGGGGTGGTCCCCAGGCAAGAGGTGTCAGCTTCTTGTGAGGGTCTGTAATGCCCTACATGGCTGGGCTTGCCAAATCCTCACCCTAAGCCCCTGTGATCATGTAGGTCTTACTGTCTCCATTCCACAGGCAAGAAAACCAAGGTCATTTCTTGTAGGTAATGGAGTCAGAGTCATGCCCCCAGCCCACCTCCCACTTTACCCGGGTTTTCATTCATCCTCCCTCTTCTTTCTTTAAGAACAAGAATGTATTGATGTCATTTATCCCGGCTCTGACCACAGAGGGAACACCACTGGCTGCAGAAAGTTTAGAAAATTCCAGCACACTAAAGAGAATGAGACTTGGCTGTCATCTCGCCCCAGCGTGCCCGCTTTGAAGTCGGCTTCCTTTCAGTCTGTTTTCTATACGATTATACACACTGTAACTTATTTAACGGCAACATATTGTCTCTTCAAATGCATCCTCTATTGTTAAGCATTTAGGTTGTGTCTGACGTGTTGCCATTATAGACCAGGAAGTAACACCCTTGTAACACACATGTATATTCTCACCTCCAAATATTTTCTTGAGAAAATGTCCTGGAATGACTAATCAGAGGTCAGATATGTTATTAAGTCTCTCCTCCTTCCTTCCTTCCTCTTTTTCTCTCTCTTTCCTTCCTTCCTTCTCTTTTTCTAATTTTAAACAACTTTATTGGAAATATTGATATAAACTCTTTGTATCAAGTAAATTTTCAAACGTAAATGCCAAAAAAAAAAAAAAAAAAAAGAGGGAGGAAATGGACATGTCCTTTTAGCAAAGTGGGATGACTGAGGTTCTTGATGCAAAATACTGCCTGATGAAGTCCTTCCTGCAGGTGACTCACCGAGTGAGACGACCCTATCTGCTTTTTGTCCTTAGAAACACAGTGTTCCCCCGTTGATTCCGGCTTCTCAGATGCGTCCGGGATGTCCTCCCATGAAGCTCCTAGTCTGAGATGTTCATCTGTCCGTTTCACCATCACCTTTAGCCTCCAGGGCGGCTCTCTGTGTGCCTTTGTTGACTTAATTTTTATTGAGGTGGAATTCACATACTGATTGTGAGGTCTGGGGTGTGTCTTTCTGATGGGGATTCCCAGTTCTCAGACACCCCAGCCCCTGAGATAATCATTATCACCATATTTTGATGTGTTTCCTTTCAATCTTTTTTTCTATGCACGTGGCTACCCGTTCTCTCTACACCTGCTTTGCTTTTGCCCTTATTACAAATTCAGTTCAGTTAATTGCCAAAGTGAGGGCAGGTTGTTTTTCGTTTTTTCCCCCCTACTGTGATGTCTGTTTCTCTGCGTTGTCTCTGATGCGTAGAACAGCCTGGCACACATAGGGGCTTGGTAAGTACGTGTTGGTTTAGTCCATGAGCACTATATCAAGGCTTGTTTTACTTTGAGCCCACCATGCTGGCGTTGCAGCTCCTTCTTTGTGTGCCCGTGGACATGGGTGTGATCTAATCAGTCCAGGTGAGGAAGCTGAGGCTTGGTCTAGGAAAGTGGCTTGCCCAGGTGGAGAAACTGAGGTCTGGAGAGGGGAGCAGAGGGAGAGGATCCAGCTGAGAGGCTCATGACCACCCCCCCACCCCCCTAGCCTGAAGGAAGCTTCTTTGACACAGTGTCAATTTTGCAGAGAGACAGAGGAGATAACAAATCTTTCTGCATCGAAAATTAATAGGGAGGAAGTGTAACAGGGAGGTGGCACATGGATGTACCTCTCCCTCCTCTCTCCCTCCCCCAGGCCACATACAGGATGGAGTGGGGGGGTGGAATTTGAGAACAGGGGGCACAATGGGGGACCCAAATTCAACAGTGGATGGGATGTTCGCACTAGGAGGGCAGAGAGAATAGAATCCCATACCCACGTGTAGGGGAGGGAAACTGAGGCTCAGAGCAGAGGGCACAGACCCCCCCTTACCCCTTCTCATGTCACCCGCCAAGGTCCTCCGTGTGCTGTCCCTTCATTCAGATCACACCCCTGAGCCCAGCCCAGCCCCCTTCTCCGGGCCGCGGTCCTGACCCTGGTTTAGCACACAGTCAGCATCAGCTGGTTGGAGCTGCCTGTGATGGCGTGCACATGCGCGCGCGCGCACACACGCACACACTGGTTACAAGGGAAGAAGGTCACTCAGCTAGGGGTGGCTGGTGCTCAGGTGGGCTTGAGACTGGAGCCTGTAATTTTTCAACTGCAGGCATCTCTCTCACTCTCTCCTTCCTTCCCTCAGAACCGTTTAAACGATTACAAAGATGCTATTTTTATCTCGGGGAAAATTCAATTATAGACATTGACCTTTACGTTTTCTTCCCGGGCTCACGTGTTGCTGGCCCGGAGTGTGAAAGTCTTCTGCGAACATTCTCAAAAGGGAAGCATCCTCCAAGTCAGAAACTCCAAGTGCGGGAGGGGGAGCAGAGGCCGAGAGTGTGGTCCGAGTTCATGGGAGAGAAGGCACGTTGCAGCCCTCAGGGAGACCTGGGAGGGAAGGTGTCCCCTTTTCTGTGGCCACGTGTTGGGGCCGAGGTCGGGAAGCCTGGTCTGTACTGGTTATGGGCGTGGTCTCTTCGTGGGTCACCTGCCTGTCTCTGTGTTTTCTTTTTTTCCTGGACAAATTTTCCAGGGTCTGGTTATAGGAGGTGCTCATTCAATGGTTTGGGACTGCCCTTAAGCATTTGATTATCCAAAAAAAAAAAAAAAAAAAAAACCACACCTAAATGTGTGCCAGACACTGTCCTAGGTACTGGGATGAAATGGTTAACAGAACAGAATGAAGGTCTCTGTTTCTAACAGCTGACGCTGTGCATTAAAAAATAAACAGGTAAAATATACAGTGGGTCAGTTGATGGTGAGAGCTAAGGGGAAAAAAATCGAGCAGCGAAAGAGGATGAAGTTGTGTGGGGAGGTAAATCTTAAAGAGGGTGGTCAGGGGAGGCTTCAGTGATAAGGTGACATTTGAGTAGAGACCAAAGAGCAGACAGGCAGAGGGCATAGCATGTGCAAAGGCCCTGGGGCAGAATGGTGACTGATCTATTCGAGGAACAGCGAGGAGGCCTATGTGGCTGGAGCAGATTGGGCGAGAGGGAGAGAGAGGAGGTGAGGGCTGGGAGGGGATAAGGGCAGGTGATGTTGTGCATTGTGGGCCACAGGGAGGACTTCGGTTTTTACTCCAAGGGAGGTGGGAGCCCTGGAGGGCTGTGGGCAGAGGAGGGGCGGGACTGACTCCGGTGCTCAACCCGCCCTCTGGTGGCTGTTATCAGAAGGACAGGCTGTAGAGAGCAAGGCTGGAAGCTCGGGACCAGAGTGGAGGCACCTGGACTGCACTGGTCCAGACTGGTGGTGATGAAGCCGGACCAGAGGATGTAGAAGATGGAGAAGTCGGCACCTTCTGGATAGAGTGTGGAGGCAGAGACAACGGACTTTTCTAAAGAGCTGTTTGTGAGGTGTGAGGAAACGGAAAGCTGAGGAAGATGCTACTGTGTCTGAAGCGAGCACCTGGGAGATTGGAGTTGCCACCAGCTGAGACGGAAGGATGAGGGAGGAATGGGTTGGTGTGGGAGGAGTGAGAATCGAGATTTGGCTTTGACGCGTGATTGCGCGCCTTCATGGAGGTGTTGGGAGCCAGTTGCTTATTAGGAGTTTGGGGGAGCGATGCCTTCTGGAGACATAAATCTGGAGGTCAATGATGGAAGAAGATATTTGAATCCATGGAGGTGGACGAGGGGCGGAGGAGAGAGAAGATGCATGAGGGGTGTCCTGTGTTTAGAAACTGAGCAGAGAAGGAGAGAAGCTGGCAGAGAGACTGCGAAGGTCCAGCAGAGAGGACAGAGGGAGGCCAGGAGGATGCAGGTGCCCAGAGGCCAAGTGCGGACGTTTCCTGGAGGATGAGGGATCCGCCAGGTGAGACGCCACTGGGAGTGGGCGGAGGATGGGAACTGAGACGGGACTGCTGGGTTTGTCCCCTGGGAGGTCACCTCACAAGGGCAGTATCAGGACAGTGGTGGGAACGGTTCAGCGCTGAGATTTTAAGGAAGAACTTTACATCTCCGAGCCTCAGATACCCTAACTCTGGAGTGGAAGTATCAGTGGGACCCCCCCCCCAACCCACATACACCAACTGCAGCCTGAGGATTGGTGAGATCATGTGCTCGGCACATAGTCCTCTTGATAAGGCCGAGATGGTATCCCTGCACTATTGCCGTCACCATTAGGAGTGCTATCTGCTCATCCACCACCCGTCCACTCATCTGTCCATCCATCCATCCATCCATCCAACCTCCACTTATCCATGTATCCAACCATACATCTATTCATCCACCCACCCATCCATCCACTTATCCATCCATCCATCCCCTCACCTATTCATTCCAACAACCTCCACTCATCCATGTATCCAATCACACATCCATCCATCCATCCATCCATCCACCCATCCATCCTTCCTCTGCATCCGTTTTGACCCATGCATTCCCCCACCCGCCTCTTCAGTGTCTTTACATGCTGAGCGCTGTGCTCTGTTCAGTCTCCAGGCCTGTCCCACCACCGCCCGGTCCACTTGGGCCATTCTCCTGAGACCCTCCCAGGTTTGCCTCCTTGCTTTCCTCCCCTCCCCACTGGGCTTTGCCCACCATCATCAACCTGAACTTGCTGAATGGACCAGAGCAGACAGGCTGTGCCCACCCTGCTCTCCAGCTGTGAGCTGTGCTCAGGTCGGGCTGAGCTCCCTCCAACCAAGCCCTTCACTGAAGGACCAGTTCTGGGGTCCAAGTCTCAGGGCCCACAACAGTCATATCAACTGAAAAATTCTTTTTGGGGGGCTTTTCTGGCCCTGGAGCAAGATTAGAGAAGCCAGCCTCCCTACACCCGAAACCCTGTTCGCTGATGTCACCCTTGCCCAGAAGCCCTCTTAGCGCCAGCATCAAACAGTTCTTCATTTGAATCCCTTTGCCCTTTATTTCTGCTTCTCTCTCTCTCCCCTGAGAAGTGGACAGAACTGGACAGTTGGGAAGTGGAGACCACAGAGGAGCCTCGTCCCAGCTCTGAGCCTGTTTCCTTGTCAGTACAGCGGGGTTCCATCCCTCCACCTCAAGGCTAAATGAGGTATGCATCTAGCACATAGTAGGCGCTTAACCAGTACCAGCCACGATTGTTCTGTATATGGCAGCCCCCGGGCGTAATCAGCACTGACTCTGTAACGTGTGTTTTTCAGACATTTTTATGTGGAGAAATGGTCTTGGGATCGTATTTAAAATCACTTTCTCCCAATGAAATAATGACAATTGCTAGGTCTCCTAACCCAGAGCTGTGCGTTTTGTTCTCTGTTACATTCCCCCAGCAGCCCTAGAAAGGAGATTTATCTTTTTGTGCTAGTCCTAATTCACAGAAGAGGAACAGGTCACACAGTGAGAAGGCCGAACGTGGACCCGCATCTGCCTGGGTCCAGAGGCTGAGTGGCCCTCCCGGCCAGCCACCGGGGGAGGGACGGGGTCCCTCCTGGGGCGCCCTGGGCTGGGCTCCACCCCAGCCAGCGACGTCCTCCCGAAGCCATGGCAACCGGCTCCTCCGAGATGCTAATTAAGGCAAATAGGAGCTGATTCCCACCCTCGACCCTCCCCTGAGAACTGGGAGGGTCCTCCCTCCCCCCACCTTCTGCGCCGGCGAGGTGTTGCGGGAACGCCCGTGGCCGCAGGGACTTGGTTTCCCCAGGTTGCGTCACTTGCTATAAGGCTGAATCCCTGGGGGTTGAGGGTGGGAATGGGGAGGAGAAGGGGTGAGCTCACCGGCTCGGAGTTTGCAGATGCTAACCATGGGCTGGGCACTTCATGCACCATCCATTCAATGTTTTAAAAATGTTTTCTTAGATATTTCTTTGTTTGGACAGATAAAGATGAAACAGGGTATACAAGTCAAGAGCAATGCTTAGGTGGCACCTGCCTTTGCCAAGCCCTATTTTCAGCACCCGATTGGTGTTAATTCATTATGTCTTTATCCAAACAGCTCTCTCAGGTGGGTGTCATCGTTCCTGTTTTGTAGATGAGGGCACTGAGGCACAGAGAGGTTAAGTGCCTTGCTCAAGATCACACAGCTGGTCAAAGACAGAGCTGATCTTTTAACCATCATGATTTTCTGCCTTTCAAGGTACAAATGCGTTCACAGGGGGGAAATACCCCTCTAGAGAAGGGTTGAGTGCCCATTCCAGAGGCAGCCAGTGTCACAGGTCCCTGTGTTCCTTCCCGGGACGATGTGTGCTCACATAAGCACCTGTGTGTGTATTTTTCTCCCCTCCCTGATTTTTTTTCCACACACGTGCGTGGACTCAAATGCTATCCTGCGCTTTCTTTGCTGTCACTTAACAATACACCTTCGAGATCATTTCTTATTGGTACGTGAATTCTCACTTTTTATACATCTGCCTACTACTCCGTTGAGAGAATAAACCAGGCTGGTTTTTTTTCTTTTATCGTGGTAAAATATACGTGGTATAAAATTCACCATTTTAAGCACTTAAAAATGTACAATTCGGTGGCAGCAAGTACATCCAGAGTGTTGTACAACCAACCCCATTATCTACTTGCAGAAATTTTCCATCACCCCAAAAACCAGTCTGGTCCCCATTAGCAGTCACTTTCCAACCCCTCTCCCCCAGCCCCAGGCAACCACAAATCCACTCCCTGTCTCAGTGGATCTGCCTGTTCCAGAAGCTTCACGGAAATGGAATCACACACTGTGTCCTTTGGTGTCTGCTTCTCTCACTGAGCCTCGTGTTTTCAAGGTCCGTGTTATAGTGCGTGTCAACGCTTCTCTCCTTCTTAAATTGAAAAAAACATTATTGTGGTAAAATATGTATAACAAAATGCACCATTTTAACCATCTCTAAGTGCACAGCTCAGGGGCATTAAGCTCATTCGCACTGTTGTGCGACCCTCCCCACCACCGTCTCCAGGACTTTCTCATCTTCCCAAACTGAAACTCTGTCCCCATGAAACACTGACTCCCCCTCCCCTCCCCCAGCCCCGGCCCCACCGTCTACTTCCTGTCTCTGTGGACTTGACTCTTCTAGCGACCTCCTACAGGTGGAATCAGACAGCTTTTATCATTTTTTGTGTCTGGCTCACTTTATTTGTAATATTTTTGTGCTTCATCCATATTGTAGCAGGTGTCAAAATTTCCTTCTTTTTTTAGCTGAATAATATTCCACTGTATGGATGGACCACATTTTGTTTATCCATCACCTGCTGATGGACAACTAGGTTGTTTCCACCTTCCGGCTGCTGTGAATACACACGTACACGTATTTGTCAGAACCCCTGTTTGCAATTCTTTGGGCTATTAAACCAGACTCCCGTAACCAGTCCCTGTGGATGGACACATAGGTTGCTTCCACGTTCTTTTTGGCTTTGAGGACCGTGCTGCAATGCGACAGCCTTACCAGTCCTGTGCCTTTGGCAAGTCGTGTCACTTCTTGGCACATCAGTTTCCCCATCTATAATACGGGGCCGATGATACTTCCCGCTCCATAGGATTCTCAGAAAATCAGATGTGGAAACTGTATAAAGGCCTTGGAATGGGGCCCAGTACACAGTAAGTGCTCAATTAATGTTAGTCCTCCCAGGAAGTTCAGAAGGGCTGCAGTCTCCTGCCCCTCTCCAGAGTGTCAGCTTTTGAAACTCAGAGCCAGGAGGTGGCTGGCTGATTGAATCTGGGGTGGCAGGAGGGAAACCATGGCAGGGGAGTGCGGGTTGGTGTTTTACGGGGAGGACGATGGCTCAGGCAGCTACTCGAAGGAACAGTCGCACACACACCCCACCCAGCGACGTGTGCCCTCTGATGAGCAGGCCAGCCTGTGCCCAGGCAGAGATATACTGGCTGAGACTCACTGGATGTTAGAAACCCAGCTCCCTCCCCTGCAAGCAGAAGCAGGGACACATGGGGGGTCACAAATGCCGCAGTGACATCTGCACCTCCACGCGTAAACCCAGCTCATCAGCCCCAGAGAGGCAGAGCTCTGAGACACAGCCGGAGGGGGGCCTGCGAGAGGGGGTGAGCTGCTCACTGGTTGGCGTGTTCATCCATCCACTCGTTTACTGGGCACTGATGGTGTGCCAGGCGCTGGTCTAGGTGCCGCGGCACAGCAGGGAACAAGCTGGCCAATTGTGGGCTGTCTGGTGGCACATACCTCCACTGGACAGATGCGCAGACTGAGGCTTAGAGAAGGTAGGGGCTTGCCCAAGGTGACCCAGCTCTAGCAGGAGAGATGGATGTTGAACAGGTAAATAATTCCTGACAAATGCAGGGTTGGTTTTTTTTTTTTAACCAAATGGGAATGGGAGTTAAGAAGGAAATGAATAGGGGCAGAGAATAACTGGGCATGGGCTCAAGTAGGGCAATCAGGGAAGGCTTCTCAGTGGAGGTAACATTTAGGCCAAGGGGTCAGTAATAAGGAGAAGCTAGGTTCAGCTAAGAGTTTGGGAAACAGTGTGTCAGGCAGTGGGGACAGCACATGCAAAGGCCCTGGGGCAGGACTGTGCCTGGAATGTTGGTGGAACAGCAAGGAGGCCCATGTGGCTGGAGCAGAGTGAGCCAAGGGGAGAGACGGAGGAGGTGAGGACAGGGAGGGGACAGGGCAGGTCCTGCAGGTCCTGTGGGTTGCGGGGAGGGATGTGGACTTTATTGAGAGAACAGTGGAGATCTGCAGAGGGTTTTGGTGCAGGAGTGATCTGATCTTCTGATTCAAGTTTTAAAGAGATTCCTCTGACTGCCTCGTGTGAAACAGGCTGACAAGCACAATTTATTCATTCATTCACTCATTCATTCATTCTTCAGTCACTTAATGAAAAAACCCCACCTGCAGCCACTATCTGCAGATGAGGGAACAGAACCCAAGAGAGGTGAGATCACTGATTTAAAGTCCTATGGTACTTGGGTGGGTGGTAAACCCAAGTCAGGTAGGCAGACCTGGGTTCTAGTACCTGAGTAATGGGGACCTTCATGGAGGCAACTCCCTGGAGCATTGAGAATTTCAACAAGGTGATGTATGTGAGGACCTGGGCACCAGCTGCAGAGTTGGAGCTCAGCAGGCGATTGGAGTTTCGATGGTGGACTCATCTAACCCAGCCTGGTGGGAGGGGCATGGCCTCAAGGAGGGCTTCCTTGAAGAGGTAAGAGGTGACATTGAAGCTGAGACCTGAAGGTTCAAGAGTTGGCCAGCTGAGGGGGGAGGGAAGAGCATTTGGAGTAAAAGGAACATTATGTGCGAAGGGCCGGGGGTGAGACCAAGGACGGCCTCTGTGAGCACGTGAAGCAAGTTCAGGGGCTCAAAGCCTGGAAAGGGGGCTAGACGGGGTATGGGGAAAGGAGGGAGAGGATGGCTCGGGGACTGTGGGAACATCCTCGGCAGTGGAAAGAGTCAGATTAGCCTGGGGGCCAAAGCAGCCACAGAAGGAGCCAAGCAGAGGAGGGAGGAGGGTAGGGCTTGTGCTTTTAAATGTCCCCCTGGATGCTGAGTGGACGGAGGGGTGGCGCAGGAGGAGGGAGCGGGAGTCAAGGGGCTGGGTGGTGGTGGTGATGGAGGTGGGAAAGGCGGCTTCCGTCCTGTTCTCCAGGCTGGTTTAACCCTGCCTCCTCCTGCACGTTGATTGCTTTCCAAAGTCACCCTCAGGTCAGGCTCCAGCCATATCTATTTGAGGCTTTCTCCCCCATCCTCACAGAACCCCAAGATCCCTCCAGTTCATGCCAAGTAACAGAGGAGGCAGCGTGGGCCCAGCCACCTGCAGACATAAACGTTGATGGTGAGACTCCAGGCCAAGAGCTGAGAGGCAGCCAGGCATAGAGACAGTCCCCACTCCAGTTGGCCAGAGGATCCTTCCTGGCAGGCCCAGGTTGGGGGAGGGAGTGAGTGGAAGCCAGGTGTGGGGACCACTCCCCTCCACAAGAGTCCCAGGCCATCTGTCCCCATGCCCACTTTGTTTCATGCACAGCATCACCAGGTGCAGGCGTGGCTCTGGGTGATGGACGCCAAGGCTCTGGCAGCTCTGGGGAGAGAGTCCAGGATCAGGATGCAGCTGAGGGTATCCGCCAAGGTCTGGAGGACAGAGTTGGAGCCAGTCCTGGAGTTGGGTCTGGAAATAAAACAGATTCGGCTCCAGAACCAGGGCCACGGCAAGGGGAGCCTGGAGAGGCCAGCATCAGTGACAGCCGAGCCCTGCTGCAGGCCGTGAATGTCACACTTACCGCTTCGTACGGTCACAGAAGAAGTCGACGGGGGTGAGATTTCTTTGCAGAAGAGGGAGTGAAATTTGGTGTTAGAAAGCAACTTGCCCAAAGTCACGCAGGGAGGAAGCAGTCCAGCCAAAATTTGAACCCTGGTCTGTCTGGGTCCAGGATCCATGCTACTGTCCTTCCCAGGAGGGTGTGGAGAATCTTCTCCGAGCAGAAGCGACCCCTTCACCCTGGACAGCAAACATGTAACATGCAGACCACCTTAGCCAGTTCAGCTGCCTCTGACAGGCATCACTAACCAACAGCAGAACTCTTTCCCAAGGAGACAGGACCCAGGTGTCACTAACAGAGTGCAGCAACTCTTCCCTGCAGAACTGGGACTTAGGCTCAGAATCATTCCAAACACAGACCCCAAGCAGCAACTTCCCATTAAGGAGCAGATGTGCAGTCAGGGTTATGGGGTAAACCCAGGCTGCCCCTTTTTTCTGGAAACGTTTCTCCTTCATCCTCCAGACTGACATTTTTAAGCCTCCGATTTAATCCTTTTCCTGTTAAAAATCCCTCCAGTTTCTTTTCATTGCCCCAAGGGTGAAATCCACACTCCGTGTCCTGCCTTCACCCTTGCCCTTCCTCCTGCCCCCGGGGCCGCGTCTTAGCTCTTCAGAGAAGTCCCCCAACCCCGCCACAAACTCCCTAAAGTTTCTTCCACACCTACCCCTCCATAATCTTACCATGCTTTTATCTCTTTGTAGCAGTTGTCACGACCTGCAATTATCATCTTTATTTTTTAGTTTGCTTGCCCCACCCCCAAGACAGGGGTGAGTTCTGCAGCATCTGGAACCTGGAATGAGTGCTTTGAGGCCCTCACTGTGAACTCCTAGAGGAAAGAATCCGATAGGCTCAGCCTGTGTCCCTGGTCCAATCTCTTAAGATAAGAGGGTGGGGTAACACTGTGAATGTGGCAGGGGGCGCTGTGTTAGTGGGACGGAGGGGCAGGGGCAATTCTGAGGAGAAGCTCATGGCCTAGGCAGACACCCCAGATGGGGTATTATAAGAGCAACAACAAAAACAGTAAGAAGAGCTAATGATGACAGCAAATAATCATAGCTTATATTACATGTTTAATTTTAAACTAATTATCTGTATTTGGTAGATAGAGAAACTGCAGCACAGAGAGGGTGTGCAACGTGCCCAAGGTCACACAGTGGCCACTTGGGTATTCACTAGAAACCTCTCTCCCTAGATTGAAAACCTGACCAAGACAAGTCCCCCACAGGTAATAGGCAACATGGCCTGAGAATTCCTTCTCCTGGGGGGAGAGCACCTACCATCCCTGTCTCCTGGGAGGGTCCCAAGGACAATCTCCCCACCCCCTCCACAGCATCTCACATCCTCTGTGACCTTCATTCAATCTTGGCATGGCTCCGCGAACACATAGGTCTTCAACTCTGGAGCAATTACAGTCTCTTTGTGGCCGCCCTGCCCCAGCCGCTCTGGAGGGCCTGGTACCCACAGCTGTGGGTAAAGTTTGCGTGTCAAGGACAGGAAGTGTCTATCTTTATATTCCAGCATTAACGAGCCTCAATCTTATTGAAATGGCATTTTCTTTCTCCTCCTAATAAACAAGATTTTTTTTTCTTGGGCTCTTCCGCCATCACTTGATTCTCAAGTCTGAATTGTCTGGAGGCTTAAAACACTTCTGACTAAATCAACACATTTTAACATTTTCCTCTCCTGAATGAGAAAAGCTGAAAAAGGGAGGGCGGGGGAAGTGAAAACATTTTGATTGTATTAACAGGAATAGGGCATGCAAAAACAGGGAGGGGATGGTGCCACTTTCTCTGCTTGCAGCCTCACTAGGAGAAGTGTATTTAATTCAGAAAACTGGAAAAGCTGGAGCATAGGGAAGAAGCAAGTAGAACTGGGTATAACACGTGTCCTTCATTTTTTTCATTCACAAGCATTTATCAATGTGTGTGTCAGGTGCTGTCCGAGGTGCTGGGGCTACAAGTATGAAAAAGCAGATTTAAAAGTCCTGCTTTGGTGGCGGAATGTGTGGGAAGACAGATGTTAAGTGGTTAATTGCATAATTAATGATCACAGTTAGTGATTTAAATGCAAACTGTTTAAGGAGGGAAGGAGCCAGGAGGAGGGCCCCGTCATCCTTTATGTGGAAAGCAAAACATGAGGGAAGAGCATTCGTGGCAGAGGGAACAGCATGTGCAAAGTCTGTGAGTCAGGAAGGAGCTCGGCATGGTGGAGAGGAGCGAGGACAGAACAGAGAGATGGCCTGGTGAGAGGGTGAGTGCTACTCAGGGGAGCCCTGAGATGCTTTCAAGAAGCGTCAGATTTGGAGCAGACAGAGTAGTAATCAGTGGACCAATAAGCTGAAAGGAAAAACATCCATGTGACAAACGTTAATTGAGCACCTGCTGTTTGCCAGGCCCTGAGCTGGTTGCCAGGGCCACAGGGGTGTCCAAGATACGGGGTATCATCTTCCTTTTTACAGATGAGAAAACGGAGGCCCCAAGGGTGACATGACTGGCCCAGGGCCACAAGTGGCAGGCGTGTCTGACTCTAAACGCTGGGATTCACCTGCTCCTTAAAGCGGCGGCTGCAGGGCTACCTGGAGGTAGAGAGGAGGGGAGGGCAGAGGGGAGGAGGGGGTGGGGGTGGGGACAGGGGCACATTTTCTGAGCAACCTCCAGAGAGCAGGACCAGGGCAATGGAGGGAGGTTAAAGGGAGAGGATGGAGACCAGCTACATTAAAGGGAAAACTAGCTCTTAGCACAGCCCCAAACCAAGGCAGCTCTCCCGTGTAGAGAGTGACATTCCCATCCCTGGCGTGTGCAAGACTGACCTGCGTCAGGGAGGGGCTTCTGCAATGGGAAATCTGCTGCCCTCCCAGGCCCCTCACCTCTCCTGGAGCTTGGGATGCAAGGATAGAGGGGACCCCTAACTTGAGACCCCAGAGCAGGCTTGGCTTGACTAGGCTGTCCTCAGCCTCTCTGTGCCTCACTGTCAAGTTGGGGCAGTATCAACACAGACCTCCCAGGGCTGCGAAGAGTCACCCGAAAGCACCAGGAACAGTCTGGAACAGAGGGTGTGCTCAGGAAATGCCATGTGTGGTGACGCCTCCAGCTCTGGTCAGTGGGGGAGCTGTGGTTGTCACTGGGGCCTGGGCCGGGTCTGGCACACACTGGGAGTGGCTGGTAGCTGGCAATGGGCCTCTGGGAGTGACGTCATTGGTGTCTCCGGCTCAGCCCTCTGGGGACTCCTGCTCAAGTGCTCAGGGTGGAGGGGGCGCCTGTTTGCTGAGGCTTGGGGCACAGGCAGCCCTGGCTGGTGTTGGGGGTGCTCCCCGACTTTAACCTCATCACACAATATCTAGGGCGGCAGCTGGAGAAGCCAGAGGACTCAGGGGCCATGGGCCCCACCCCCGGCTGATGCAAGGTTGCCCCTGAGTCTTGAGCAGGCAGCAGCCACCTAGTCCTTTGTTAAATGTGCCCCCTGTTCAGTCCCTGCAGGTTGTCCAGGTCCCAGAAAGACTGCAAGGGAAGTATGGCCAATGGTCATTCCATCTCCCATCTGTACCCTATCTGACCACTTCTCCCCCTAAGCTGCCTGCACTCTGGTCTGGCCCCCATCATCACCCATCTGGACCAGCACAGTCACTTCCACCTGGTCCCCCAGCTCCCCTCCATCGTCTGTTCTCCCAGCAACAGCCAGAGGGCGCCTGTGAGCACTGAGTCAGGCCCTGCCCTCCTCTGCCCACAGCCCTCTAGGGCTCCCACCTCCCTGGAAATAAAAGCCCAAGTACTCCCCACCGTCCACAAGATCCTGCACGACCTGCCCCCTCCACCCCCTGCCTCACCTCCTCCCTCTCTCCTCTTCTTTCACTCTGCTCCAGCCACACAGGCCTCCTCACTGCTCCATCACACCAGGCATGTCCTGCCCCAGGGCCTTTGCACTGGCTGTTCCCACTGCCTGGGATGTTCTTCATCTACTGCCTTCAGACCTTTGTTCATCACAGCGTGGCCTTCCCTTACCACTCGATTCAAAATTGTGCCTCCAACCCTTCCTGCTCCTGCTTCATTTTCCTCCCTAGCACTTCCCACCAAGGATTTATTTATCTGGTTTCATGTCTACCTATTCTGTTAAAAAGTCAGCCCAGGATTGTTGCCTATTTTGTTCCCTTCTGTGTCCCCAGTGCCTGGAACACTGTAGGTGCCTAATAGGTATGTTAGATGCATGGAGTGAATGAAGAAATGAGCTGACTGAGACCTGGGACCCTAAACCCAGCCCTGCCTGGACCGAGCTATGCAACTGCCTGTACCTCCCTTCCCTCTCTGAGCCTCAGTTTACTCTGCTGTGAAATGGGTAGAAATCATCCATCTTACTCTATGGGGGTGATTCCTGCTGCTTGAGGACATGGGAAGCTCTCAGCCCACAACCTGGCGCATAGCAGATGCTCATCAGATGGAAGTTTCTGTTGTTCTGTGTCGATGACTTTCTCCTTTCCCTCAGCAGGCAGCCTGCTCTCAATTCAGAAATGCCCCCGTGTTTGGTTTCTTTCTGTTCAGAAAAGTCACGACAGTATCGGGGGACAAGGCAGTGACCATAGCCTGGGGGACTCATGTGCAGAGTCTGAAATGCTGCAGCAGCCCTGAGTCTCACAGGCACAGGAAAAGCGCCCCTCTCCAGGGCCCCAGAGTGCCAGGCACCCGATGAGGAGTGCCACGGGTAACTGGGACGCCAGGCGAGCAGATTTATTTAGCACTTCCCGTTTTATCCTGTACCACATCTCCGCTGCCAGGACGATCCCACTCGTGATCGGGTGGGAGCCAGTGAGGGTGGCAGGGAGAGGGCTAAACCGCAGCTCTGCTGGGACATTCATGCCCACTGTGGGTCCTGACTAATTCATGTCCTCTCTCTTAGGCCTGGTTTCCTTTGGAGGTGTGGAAAAAAACATGATGACATCTACTAAAAACCTACTGTGTGTGTGATGAAAGTCACACAGTAGTTAACCCAGGCTCTGTTGAATTGGTGCATCCCTTAAATTTTTGGGAGACTGTACCATGTGCCCAAAATGCATATTGGTAAACTGAGGACAGCCTCTGGGGGGTAAGCCCACTTCTGGATGCTCTCACCTCTGACTGGTTCACTCCAGGGAGAAGGGACGTCACTCTGACTGACCCCACCCCAGTAGTTAGGGTGATCTGTGCCCCACTTCTGCCCACATCCCCCCAGCTCAGACCCTTGTAGCTCTGCCCGGAAGGAGCCCTATTCCCTTCATCCACCTCTTGGGTGCTCCAAGGACTCTCCTCATCCACTCTTGCAGCAGGGCTGCAGTCTATTCCCAAAATTCATCTGGGCATGGTATGCAAATGAAGTGAGTTAACCCTTTTCACACACAGGGAAGGTCCCACACACTCCATAGGTACTCAGCAAGCCCCATGGTGTGTTTGGCTCTGTGAGATGGACGGATGGGCCCCCAGCCCATTCGCGGCCCCCAGCCCAGCTTTCATAGTGACTTGAGACCAAGGGTTGGGGGCTGGAAGAGTCAGGAGAGCCTCTTGTAGGTGGTGGGCAGGAGTTGGCAAAAATGTGGAGTGGCAGAAAGGGGCAGAGAGGGCAGGCCAAGAGGTTGGAACAGCCTGGAAATGTCCTGAGGTACGGCCACTGAGGAAGGAGAGACCATAGCTTCTGCAGTTGGCTGGTCTTTGCTCCACACTCATCCCTGAGCCAGTGACATCACCTCCTGGAGCCTCAGTTTCCTTACCTGTAAAATGGGTCTCACAGAGTCCTACACTGTTCAGGCTACATCAACGTTCAGCCAAATAATTCAATCTGTTTGACTTCATTCTCCTCCGACATCGAGGGGCCTGGCAGTGTCTGGCTGGGTTACTTAGGGTTTTCTTCACCTGCCTTCGTTTGCTTCTAGGGAAGTCAACTTTTTTTTTTTTTCCAAAAGAAACTTTAGGCTACGCCTCTCTAGTATCGAATGCAAGTACAAATGGAATGAATACACAAAGGCCAGTAAAAAGAAAAAGCCCAGGGAATAAGGAAGGCCAAAGTTGACCAAGAAAAACCATGAACACCCAGGTACAAAATGAACAAAATCAAAAGCAATTACCCAGTCTGAGCTGCGACCACCGTTCTCGGGCACAGACTCCCACCAGGCCAGCTCTCTCCTTCCTGGGAAACAGTGTTGAGTGACTATGAGCAGGCAGGCATTCATGACTCAGCTAGCACCACGGAGACTTTCTCCCGGAAGCAAGATCGAGAAGTGCACAGCTTTGGCCGACAGCGATTCCATGGTGCATGATGCTCTGGCTGTGTAGGACGTGAAGCCACCTGGGGCCCTCCCAGATGTCCAGGTGCCATGCTTGGGGCCCTGAGGTGATGATGGTGACTTGGCGACACTGTGGCCACGGGAGTCTGGATGGCGAGACCAGGTGTGTCCCTCGGACCCCAGACACAACAGCCAGCACAGCCCTCTCCTGGTGGACAATCCAGGCCTCTGTTCCTGAGAATGGGTGAGTAAAGAGGCCTCACCTGCACCAGGTAGGCGATAACAGAGGCCAGTTTTGAAGACTGTCATTGGATCCCTGGAAGTAAGTAAAGTGCAATAAAGCCCCTTGATCGCTCCATATGCCTGGCAGGCCCCAGAGCTAACCTGAGGCAAGGCACCCCCAGCCTCGCCCAAAGCCTCGAACTTCTCGCCACCAGCAAAGGGTACTCCTGATGTAGGGGCCCAGCGGCCGGTGTCTCTAGTAGTGTGTCTTGGCCCCTGAATTAGCCAGGAGCAGCTGAAGTCCTGGGTGGATTTCAGCAGAGTCACCCTCTGGGCAAGGTGGTTCTGGGTTGAGTAGCATTCTCCCCCTTCCCCCGCCAAAAGCGGTGTGTTGGAGTCCTAACCATCAGGACCTCAAAAAGTGGCCTCATTTGGAGAGAAGCTATTTACAGAGGTGATTAAGTTGACATGCGGTCATTAGCGTGGGCCCTAAACCAACAGCTGGTGTCCTTATAAAAAGGGGAAATTTCAACCCAGAGACAGACATGCCCGGAGGGAAGACGATCTGAAGAGATCCAGGGGGAAGACAGCCATCTCTAAGCCAAGGAGAGAGGCCCGGGACCGAGGCTCCTCTTGCAGCTCTCAGAAGGAACCAGCCCTGCCAACACCTTGATTTGGGATTTCTAATCTCCAAAGCTGTGAGACAGCAGAATTCCCTCGCCCAAAGCACCCAGTTTGCGGCGTTTCGTTACAGGAGGCCCAGAAAACTAAAACAGGTTCCAAAGTCCAGGCAGAGCGGCCGGGGCTCCACCCACCGCAGGCCCCCTGTCCTTCATGCTCCAAAGATTCAGGGCTCTCCTGTTTCTTCTCTCACTAACTGTCTATGAGAGCTTAAATGAAGAATGGCTGGGTTTGATGGAGAGGGAGGGAAAGCAGCTTGCATGAGGATGGGTGAGAGCTGAAATGTTTAGCACAGCGTTGTCCTCGGGCACCAAAGACAGGAAGCAACACTCATGGCCAGCCAAGGCATGAGAAGCAGACAGGACACACACCAAGGGGTGCTTCTCAGCCTCCCAATATGCTTGAAAAGCACTGTATTTTGAAATGATTATAGATTTACAGGGAGTTGCAAAAATAGTACAGAGAGGTCTGTGTACCCTTCACCCAGCTTCCCCCAGTGGTCACATCTTTCATAATCACAAAACATTGTCAAAATAAGGAAACTGGCATTCTACAATCCACTGACCTCTTCCAGACTTCTCAGGTTTATGTGTGTGTGTGTGTGTGTGTGTGTGTGTGTGTGTGTTATGTGTGTGTAGTTATCATTTTTATCACATTCAGATTTGTGTAACCACAACCATCATCAAGATTTAGAACTATTCTGTCACCACAGGAGAAAGATGCCATTTTAAGAGAATTGTTTGAATGATCAATCCCACCTGGTCATTTAACTTGGATGATGGTGGTGACCTGGTTTTATAGAAATGCAAATATATGACTTTGCACCTATTAAAATAAGGAAGGATAAGCTGAAAACTTAGATAAAAGGTGGAACATGATCATCAAAGCTCTCCACCTGCATTTGTCACAAACAGACTACTCTGGAGATCTTTCCTCATGGGTCCGTGCCACCAATCCCTTTTCATAGCTGTATACTACTCCCCAGTAGGGTTGTATCAGGTTAATTCAAGTTCATCTCTTTCTCCTGGATACTTGAATTCAAATATTTCTTTAAACTTCTCAAAACAGTTCCCTGTGATGTGGCTCATTTGACCCTCACAGAAAGCCTGGGCAGGGTAGGTCTAATTATACCTGATACCAGGGCAAAGAAACTCAGAATACAGGAAGCACACATGGTTTGCTCAGAGTCATATAATGCAGAGGTGACATAGCCAAGATTTTTTTTAATGCTAGCATTATCGAGATGTAATTTACATGCCATACCATTCATCCATTTGAAGTCTACAAATCAATAGTTTTTCGTATATTCACAAACCCCCATCATCATCACCAATCATCCACTATCTAATTTTAGAATATTTTCATGACCCCAAAAGAATCCATTGTCTAGTTGAAAACTGTAAAGATTTATGCCTATGTTTTTACCCAAGAGTTTTACAGTTTTAGCTCTAAATTTAGGTCTAGGATCCATTTTGAGTTAATTTTTACCTATGGTGTGAGGTAGGGGTCCAAATTCATTCTTTTGTCTGTGGATACACAGTTTTCCCAGTGCCACTTGTTGAAGACCATTCTTTCTTCCACTGAATTGACAACCTCATGAAAATCAATTCACCATAGATGGGAGGGTTTATTCCAGACTCTCAATGTTATTCCATTGATTGTTTATTCTTAAGCCAGTACCACACTGTCTTGATGACTGTAGCTTTGCAATCAGTTTTGAAACTGGGAAGTGTGAGCCCCCAACTTTGTTATTTTTCAAGGTTCTTTTGGCTATCTGAGTCCCCACAATTCCCATATGAATTTTAGGATCAGCTTGTCAATTTCTGCAACGAAACCAATTGGGATTTTGATAAGGATTAGGTTGAACCTATAAATCAATTTGGGGAATGTTGCCATCTTAACAATATTAAGTCTTCCAATCCATGAACATGGGATGTCTTTCCATTTATTTAGGTCATCTTTGATTTCTCTCAGCAACATCTTGTTTCCATAGTATAAGTTTTGCATTTTTCAGTAAATGTATTCCTAGGTATTTTATTCTTTTTGATCAATTGCAAATGGAATTGGTTTCTTAATTTCATTGTGTTTGTTTATTGCCTCTGCTTAGGAAATACAATGGATTTTTGTGGATTGATCTTGCATCCTGCGGCCTTGCTGAACTTGTTTACTAGTTTTAATGTTTTATAGTGGATTCCTCAGGATTTTCTATCTGCAAAATGATGTCATGCAAATAGAGATTTACTTCTTCATTTCCAGTCTGGATGACTTTTATTTTATCTTCTTGCTTAATTACCTGGCAATAACCTCCAGCACAATGTTGAATAGGACTGGTAAGAGCAGATATCCTTGTCTTGTTCTTGATCTTAGGGGGACAATATCCAGTCTTTCACCATT
Organism: Camelus bactrianus; assembly: GCF_048773025.1. Classification (NCBI taxonomy): domain Eukaryota; kingdom Metazoa; phylum Chordata; class Mammalia; order Artiodactyla; family Camelidae; genus Camelus; species Camelus bactrianus. The sequence goes on from NC_133560.1 coordinate 28,366,975, forward strand.
AAGTATGATGTTAGCTATAGATGCACTTTATCAGATCTATGTCAAGTTTGTTGAGTGTTTTATCGTGAAGGGATGTTGAATCTCGTTAAGTGCCACAGGCAAGATCTGAAACCATGTTTCTCTGACTCCAGAATCCCAAAACTTACCTGATAAACTAAATCAGGGAACCCCCACCACCACCAAAGGAGCCCCACATTGAACCCAGTTACGAGCAGGCAGTCATCAAAAGGGGTGTTTCCACCTGTCCTTTTTCTCTTTGGCATCTGATGTGATCTTGGAGACAGAGGTGGGGAGGGGAATGTTTAATTTGAAGGAATGTACAAAGATAGTGGAATCTCTGACATAGAACAAAGTTGTAGGGGAGATGTTTTGGACCAGGCTTGCAAGAATTTAAGGCTGGGTTCTGTGCAGACATTCCTGAACTTGGCATGAGGAGTCCTGTGTATATACCGTGATGGGCAGTTGATGGTTCCCCTGGAGTTGTCTCAACAAAAACACAATGAAGCTAATTACCAGGTTCTGGGAGATGCTGGGGCAGAGGTTGTGTTGGCAGGGAAGAGGAGGAGGGTGGAAGGGTGGAGAGAGACCACCTCTTTCCTGCAAAAGGTAGAGATGTTCACTTACTGAACTTTTCACCCAACAAACAATGAGTCACATTGACAGCTTGCCAGTCCCATGGTTGGCAGACACAAAAGAGACCCAGAGCCTACCACGCCCCATCTCCCAATTCTAGCATTTTCCACAGTGTGGAACTTTGAGGCTTAAGCCATGCCCCCAGGGAGAACATTTCCTCCTCTTATCTCTTCAACCTTTGGCTTGCAGGAAGTCTTGGTTTGGTATTACTGGAAACTTAATGCCTTTCTGACACTTGTCATCCCTCTGGGGCTGGCCAGAGGCTGCAACAATATCAGACTAGAATGTTCTGTTCTCCTTGCATTGATTTTTACAATCACCTGGCCAGCCATCCCAGTTTTCCCACTGACAGCAGTCAGATTTATCAAGCAATCCTTTCTTACATCTAGAGGAGATAATTCATTTCACCTCCCAACAACTCTAGGAGAAAGAGACTATTATCATCCCCCATTGGCAGATGGGCAAACTGAGGCACAGATAAAGAGGGGAGATAGAAAATAAGCAAACTGCCCAAAATATAAATCACTCCAAATTGTGATAAATAATCCGGTACTGAGATGAAGATAAATTTTGGCAGAATGGTCAGGGAGGGTCTCTCAGAGACTTGAGGGGTGAGGAGGAGCCGGCTTTGGGTAAGAGCAGGAGGAACAGCATCCTAGGCAGAAGGAATAGCCAGTGCAAAGGCCCTGAGGCTGGACTGTGCCTGATGTTTGCAGGGAACAGTGAAGAGGCTACTATGGGTGGAGTGGAATGAGCAAGGGGGATGGAGGAGGTGAGGCAGGGAGGTAATGGGGGCAGGCAGTGCAGGACCTTGTGCACTGCAAGCGGACTTGGGTTTTTACCCCAAGTGAGATATTGTCTGTTTCCTCCACTGGACTCTTAACTCTTGGAGGGTGGGAATTTTTTAGCCTGTTTTGTTTACTTCTGTGCCCCAGCCGTTAAAACAGCCTGGCATACAGATTGATGGCCTGAATAGATGGGTTTCCTGAGCATAGTCTGAACCATATTTTACATTTGTTTTCCTTTGCCACTCACAAGAACTCCCAGAAGTAGATATGGTTGTAACTTTTTTGCAGATAACATTGAGGCTCAGAGAGACTTGTTCAAAGTCTTGCTCCTAACAGGCAGCAGGGCTGAGTGTGGCTCATGCCATGTCCATCCCCTCCAGAGCTAGCAACCTCATTTCACTCTGCCTCCATCAAGCATGTAAGGTTTGAGCACCTATTGTGTACCTCAGATCCTCTCAGCGTTTGTGCACAGACCATCCCATTTGATCCTTCAAGATGAGGTTGCATCCCCATTGCTTGGATGAAAAAACCAAGGTCAGATTGTCAATGGCTGGGTCAGGGTCACAAAGCCAGGAAGGACAAAATAGGCTCTGCAAACCTGGCCGCTGCACTGGCCGCTGGGAAACTCCGAGCTTAATTTAGGTTCCTTGTTTAATTATTCATTCTCTCCTCTCTCTTCTCCTATTTATGACTTCCGCCTTCTCATTTTGTTCCCAGGGTTAATGCCTTTTGTTTATATCTGTATCTTTGGCCAGGAATGAATGAATCAACGATTTTAGAGGAAAAAATCCCCAAATTCAAAACTTGAGTCCTTTTGTAGGCATGAGGCTCTCTCCAAATGTCTACCTTGAAGAAATAAAATGCTTCAAACCAGTTCAGAAAACAACCATTTGATGTGCAATCTTGTTTGGTGTCTTTGATCTCTTCCACCTTCCGTGGTAATCCTCCCTTTTCTGTTTCTTTCTTTTTTTTCTCATTAGCCCATTTTCAGGCACCAACTACAGGCCAGGCAGGCAGAGTATCACACCTCATCCTTACACTCTTTTGTGAGCAGGGGCCACCTTGCCCCATTTCACAGATGGGAAACTGAGACCCAGAGAGGCAAACCCATTTTGCAAGTGGAAAAGCTGAGACAGACCCCACACAGCAAGACAGTGTCTGAACTGGGGTTCCTACTGTGGTTTGTTGCAACTCAAGGGCAGCAGGGGATAGTAATTAGGTGAGATGTTTGTAACGTGCTTACTCTGCAGGAAATGTTCCCTCATCCATTCCCTCATCCATGCAACCATACACAGGGATCTCCAGGCTTCACGGAGTCACACTCTAACATTACCAGAATAAAATCAGGATGGTGGGATAGAGGATGAAACGTGAGATGGCTAACGGCCATTGTCAAAGAGGGCTTCTCCCAGGAGCTGCCAGTTGAGCAGAGACGGGAAAGATCTTGTGGGAAGACTATTCCAGGTGAAGGAACAGCAGGGGCAAGGGTCCTGAGTCAGGAGTGAGCAGGTTGGAAGAACTGTAAGACGCTGGCTTGGCTCGGGTATGGACACCTGGAGACAGTGATGGGTGCGAACGCAGAGAGGCGGGCCTCACAGAGGACGCTGGATTTTATCTGAAACGCACTGGGGAGCCACGGCAGAGTTTAGAGCAGTTCGTGGCCTTTGTGTCAAGCGCCCTGCGGCTAGGGGGCAGACCCCTGACCAGAGAGATCCAGTGTGCTGACGCCGCCACCCACGTGTCCCGCGAAGCCCCACGCCCCACGTGCTCCCTCAGCCCTTTAAACGCCCCCGGGCCACGTGACCTCGCCGTGCCGCCTCATTGGCCAGAGGGCGTGGCAGCTGCGCGGCTGCGCAGTGACGCGCGCGGGCCGGCCCCGTCCTGGCCCCGCCCCCGGCCGGCGGCGGCGGCGGCGGCGGCGGCGCCGGCGGAAGGGATGACGTCACCGGCTGGGGGGGTGCGCGAGCCGGCGCGAGGGGAGCGCGAGCCGCAGTGAGTGTCCTCGCGCCGCCCGCCCGGCAGCCCGGCCGGCGCGCGCACGCCGCGAGCCGCTGGCGCTCGGGCTCCGCTCGGATCCCATGCAACAGCCAGGATGTGAAGCGGACCAGAGCCGGGGGAGCCCAGCCCAGCCAGCCTCCAGGTAAAGAGAGGGAAAATATCGTGAATCCGATTTTTAAAAATGCAGGTGCTCCAGTGGGGGTCTCGGAGGCAGCGGAGTGGGCAGCGCGCCGGCTTTGTGCCGGGGAAGCCTGCACGGCCATTGTGCTCGGAGGATGCTCCGCTGCAGCCGGCTGCACGCCCAGCCGCGGCTCCCGGCAAGCTGCGTCCAAACAACGTCCCCGAGAGCCTGGGCCGAGGCGGGCAGGGGCCGCGGGGAGGGCTTGGCGGGCGGGGCTGGGGGCTTCGCCGTGGCAGGAGAGGGGGCTGGGCCGGACTCGCCCGGAGCGCGGCGTTGGAAGCTGCCCAGCGCCGCCGGCTGCACCACCCCGGGCTGCGGGCGGGGCAAAGGCGCGGAGGGGGGACGCGTGTGTGTGCGGAGCGGGTGCTGGTCCCGGCGGCGCCCGGCCAGGCTCCCCGGGCGGGTCTTGGTGGCAGAGGGCGCTGTGCTGGGGGTGAGGGGCGCCCGGGCGCCCCGGAGTGGAGACCAGTCCGGGACAGGTGGCTTCAGGTGGGAACGAGGGGGACGGACTGGCCGGTGAGCTCAGGGCGGCTGCTGTGCCCGCCGCCTTGGCTCTCCAGTCCCCCTCCCCTTGGAGACCCCCTACTCAACACAGTCTCCTCCTAGCGCCCTCCCGGCCTCGTGTATCCTTTGGAGGGGCGCCCCTCCGCTACCTTGGCCTTGCCCCACCCTTCTGCGGCCCCAGCGCCCCCTCCCAGCCCCCCAGGTGGGGCAAGGCTCAGCCCCCAGCCCCAGGGACTCTGGCGGACCGATGGACGCGCGCGCCCGGCGCCCGACCTCCCCTCCGCTCTGGGGGCCCCGTGGGGATCCCGGGAGAGGGGAAGCCGCCCCTGGAGCTGCCAGTCCCGCGGGTTCTGCACGCCCCGGGAGCCCCCTCAGGGGCTGGGGGGAGGGGCGGTGACGTCATCCCAGGGGCGGAGCTGTCAGAACCAGGTTGAAGGGGGCGCGGGGCGCGGTGGGGGGACCTGCCCGGACGGGAGTCCCCCCCCCCCCGCCCCATCCCCCGAGTTAGAGCACCCGTACTCTCGGCGCAAGGGTTTCGGCCACGCTGCGGCCAAGTTCACTGCTCGTTATAGAAATCGCTCCCAAATTTATGATCCCTCTTTAGCACCCTCTCCCAAGTCCTGGACACATCCCCTCATGAAACCTCCCTAAACTGGAGAACTCCCCTTCAGCTGCTTTCCAAAATTCTCAAATCAGAGAGTCACCCTCCTCCAAACTGGAGTCTTTTTCAGCCACACCCCCCAAATCTGGAACCTCCTCCTTAGTGACCCCTTCCCCCGGTTTCAGATTCTCCTCTAGTAGCCCCGTAAATATGCAGTTTTTGAGAGGGTCCCTTTCTCCGCAACCCTTCCTCAAATTTAGCCCCCCCTTGGGTCCTCATCCCCCAAATTAACAAACCTCCCCAGTACATCTATCTGGGAGGTGCCTCCCCTCCCCCTCTCGGGCTCAGCTGGGATTCCCCAGTCCTCTTCCCGTCTCCATCCCGGGAGGAGTCCTCATTCTGAGCGTGGGGTCCTTCTACCTCTGGTCAAACCCCTGAAAAAGCAGCCTGGCCAACAGCTGGTGAAGGGTGCTTGTCTGAGGTGTCCAGGCCTGGCGTTAAGACTCTAAGAAGTGGGGACAAAGCCAGAGGGTCCCCCGTGGGTCCCGAGGACAGGGATCCCCGCTCCCAGCCCCCAGAGGCCTCCCTCCGGACTTTGGCTGCTGGATTCTGGCCTTGCCTCTATGTTCCCCCCTGTTGCTGTTCCTAGGGTACAGGGGACATGGGTCCCTTTTGTTTGGGGCACCCTGCTTCCCCCTCTGAGCCGCCTTCCACCGGTGAGAAGAGAGAGCCAGCTTGCGCCTCTACTCCTGTGATACCAGCTGCTGCTGGAGCTTTTATTAATGGCCGAGGGACTCGGTCGATTCTGCCATTTGCATAGCTCCCCTCCCCCTCCCAGGCTCCCCTTCCTTTGTGCCCCCCTCCCCCTGCCAATCTCGCCTGCCTTCTGTCCCTCAGCTCTCTAGTCTTCCTCTGCCAGCTGATACTTTGGCTGCGGAAAGCAAGCAGCTGGGGCCGGGGGTGGCTGCTTCCTGCCCCCAAATCCTAGAGCCCACCAACTTGGGCCTGGGTCTCTAGCTGGATCCCCTCCCTGCCTCCCCACTATGCCCTCCAAAGGGTATCTCTTGATGCCTTCTTTCGAGTCTCCAGTCTCCCCCTTTGGTAAGCTTTGTCTTGCCCTCTGCCCAGGCCCGGGGGGCACCTTCACCATGACTGTGCACTTCTTCGTGGGGCCCGGGCCCCCCCAGCCCCCGGGGGCAGCCACCCGCCATACTCGATTGCCCTGAGAGTTGGTATAATTGGGCTCAGGCAAACAAAACGTCGCGGGAGACCCGGCCTGCCTGGTGAGCTCATGTGCTTTTCTATTCCTGCCACCCAGCCGATGACATCGGCCCCCCCGGGGGGTGACAGGGGCTGGTGCTGTCATGTCAGTGGCCTTCCTGAGAGGAGAGGCCATGCCTGGCCCATTCCCACCCTCTGCAGGAGATGGGGGAACAGGTCACTCTGGTGTGGCCAGGGTGTGGCATTGTAGAGTGCCACTGGGCTCCCTGGGGGAACTCTCCTCCTTCAGGGTCCCTTGCCAGCCGCTGACCTGGTGTGTGGTGGGCACAGAGAGAGGGGCATTGCAAGCCAGTGGTCTGCCTGCTGCCCACACAGGAATCATCGCCCACTGACCATGCTTCTGTTTCTATCCCCTTGGAGCATTCCAGGCGCCTTTCTTTTTCCCCTGCTTCCCAGGGGGTCTGGGTATCCTCGCGTGTCCATGAGCCCCACTCGGAGACACGAGGCATTTATCTCTCAACACAGGCTGTGACTCTGGGCTGAGGAGTCAGGAGCAGGTGGAAGGGGAGAAGCTCCCTGGATGACAGGGATTTAGGGGTTAGGGTTAGGGTGGCATCTGAGGGGGGATGTGCAATTCTGGAGCCTTCACTATCCACCCATTTTCTGCTTCGTCCGGCTGCACAGAGTGTGGCGCTCTGCCTGGCATTCCTTAGACCCGGGACTGGTCCAGGAGGCAGACCCACCTCCCCTCAGCAAACGGCTTTCTGGGGATGACTCTGTTTCTCCTCCTGCCTTCTGGGTCGGCACTGAGCTGCATGTCACTGGTGTTGGAGCACAGCGCACGTTCAGCTGCTGCTTCCAGGAGCCCGGTGCTGGGAGACCTGTGGCTTTGCTGATCACTCCAGCCCGAGTGATGGTCAGCGAGGTGGCCAGGGAGGGATGGGCAGGGACAATGTTGCTCCGAGGCGCGGTGCCCTGCGGCCCCAAGTTCACCTGCTTCCTGTGACTTTAGTACAGCCGCTGTGAGTGGGGGGAGGGGGGGCATTGAGAGAATTCGGGTTGGGGAGGAAAACCCTAAAAATAAAGATGGGTATTTATAAACCCAGCGGGTTTGGGGTATAATTGACAAAGCTTAATGTTTTCAGCTGAAAGCAGTTCCCCCTCCCCCGCCCCACCCTGACTGCATTAGGTTCCATTTGTAGAGTATCCGGAGCCAGCGGAAGATTCTTGGGAAGTGCAGTGGGCTTGGCCAGCACGTGGCGGCCGTGGCTCCCTTTCTGGGGGGGTGGGGGGGCAGGTTGTGCTTCTGGAGGGAGGCAGGGGGCTTAGGCAAGGACTCTGAGACACCACCCGGCTTTCCTCTCCAACCGGGACAGCCTCCTAGCACACCCTCGTGGGTGGGCATTCTGCTTCCCAGAATTTGCAAGGAGGAGGTGCCCCTCTTGGCGAAGCTGGTGCGCGTTGCCCTTGCTCTGTCCTTCCCCACCGCCAGAGGTGCCCCCGGGGTGGTATTTGGAGAGACCCCAGCTGCCCGCCAGGCAGAGTGGTGCAGCCTGTCCCGTGGGGACTGGAGGGGACACGAATCAGGCATAACTGCTGTGCCTGGTACAGCATTCAGGTGCCAAACCCACCAAACCCCGTGTGGGTCCGTGGACAAAGTCACATGACTGCACTGAGGAGAAGACAGGAGGGCTTTTCAGATGGCTTTAAAATTTTTGTCTCATCCGCACCTGACCAGTCTGGAACCAGAAAGCTCCTTTCTTGTAGCTGGAGGAGATGGGGTGCTGGGAGTGGGTGAATTTCAAGTGTGTGTTACCCTGTCACCAAGAGGACGGACAGCCTGGACAGAGGCAGATCGTACCTTGAGATGCACAGGAATTGGTGACCTCTGGGTCTCCTAACCCTGCAGCCCAGTTAGTTACCCCCTCTGGCTTTCTAGAAGCTCACAGTTTACGAGTATAGTGTGTTTTTCCCCCATTCTCTCTTTTTTCTTTAAGGAAAGAAAAGACACTCAAAAAAAAAAAAAAAAAAAGAAGAAAGAAACCCGACGTACCATTTCTGTCTTGTCTTTGGCTGATATTTCAGAAGCGTTGCGGGGCGGGGGGTGGGGGTTTGTGCGTGGGGAACATGAAAAATCAATTGGCTTACACTTCTGCAAAGGCGAAAATTAACAAGCGGGTAGGAGTGACTCACGGACAGGCCTCGACTTTCGTGTTGCTTTATTCGTCTCTCTCCTTTCTCCTCTCCTCTGTGGAGCTGCCGGTACCCCCCCGCCCCTCCCCCAGGTCTGGCCAGGCTGGACCTGGGGGTTGGTGCTATTCTGGGCTGGCCGTGGAATCCCTCTGCTGTTCCTGGGACCCAGGCGCCCTCTGAGCCCGCGGAGGCCGAAACACACCCAGGTTTTTCTCTGGGATCCCCATTCTCTTCTCATTCCCACAGATTCTACCCCGGTCCGGGGCTTGGAGCCTGCGTTTCTGGGTCACAGTGACCCCACTTCCGTAAATATCCTTTTTTGAAGGGGCAGATTTTGTCCAGAAAGCCCTGGGTGGTCCCTGCGGCTTTTGAGCTTTTTGATTTGCTTTTTGAAATCTCTACTGTTACGCTAGTCCTCTGTCGGAAGGCCAGGAGTCTCCTGCCCTCCTGCGAGGAAGACTGTGAATCCCGATTTTTTTCCCTGGCTCTCTCCTTCCTATCTCTCCTTCTCTGTGTGGCATCGCCTCTGCCCCTTCCCCTCCCTGTGTGGGAGCCTCCTCGCTTGCAAAATGAGGTTATGCCTCTGGCTCTGGGGGTCCTGACTTCCAGCACCCACCCTGCCGGAGCTGTGCACACTTGGGCTGGTTGGTTAACCTCTCTGTGTTCCTTCATCTCTAAGATAGAGCAATCACAGCCTGCTTCATGGTGAGCCAGGGCATGAGATGCTGCAGGTAAAGCCCCTTTGGCTCTTGGATGCGTGTCACTGGCTACATCCGTCCTACGACGCCGGGCCCCAAGAGGCATGTAGCGGCCACAGCTGCAGAGGCCTGGGACCTTCGGATGGAGACGGGCTGGTGGGGAGGGGCTGGAAAGATGCTCTATTGTCACACTGTCATGTGGGTAATTGAGTGTTGGTGGAAATTTGGGGGTTCTGGGGAAAGGAGGTCGACACGTCTGTGTGTGTATAATTTAATGCTGTTTATAATTAACCCCGTGATCAGCAAATGAGGGGATGTCGGGGGATAATAATGGCTCCGACTTATTTGGAGTTGGTGCCCATGCCAGGCCCTGTGATGAATAAGCACCTTCAGAGCATCCTTATCACCTTTAACCCTCATCCCCCCGTTAGCATGGTTCCCATACTCAGAGCCCCATTTTGCAGACAGGGAAACTGAGGCACAGAGCGAAGTCTTCACCTGCCTGAGGTCACACAGCCCACAAGTGACAGAACCAAAAATCTTACCCAGGACCAACAGCTGCCAGAACCTGAAGTTTTAACCCCTGGGCAAGAGAGGGGCTCTGCCCAATTATCAAAGAAGTAGCTTTGATGACTATTCACCTGCTGGTGGCACCTGAGAGTCACTGTGGAGACTCTAGGGCTCCCAGCTGCCTTCCTGTATGGGTGAGAACATGGACACTGTCCTGAGGTTGCTTGGGTTTAAATCTCGGCTCTGCCACTCACTGGCTGTGTGACCTGGGTGAGTTGCTCAACCTCTCTGTGCTTCCATGTTCACATCTGTACAATGGAAGAGTAGTGCTGTCTACCTCAAGTTGCTGGGTGGATAAATGAGTTAATATATGTAATGTGGTGATTCGTAGCGGGACCTGGCCAGCACGGGCTCCCCAGCAGCCCCCTCCCCCAGCGCTCAGCCCCTCACGGGGTCCAGCCTGGGAGACATGTCAGGATGACTCAGCCACTGCGAACTGGGGCGTTCCCCGTCACTGGCTGCCTAATCAAGGCCGCCCCACTTCTGCGGCAGGACCAGGCCAGACGCCTGGCAGGATCTGAGCCACGGGAGGCCAGACGAGGCAGGCGGGGAGGGCAGGTGGCTGCCTCGGGAGGCTCTGACATCCCCGAGATCCCAGGCAGTGGCCCCTGACTTCCAGAGTCCACGGTGGATCTGAGTGAGTGCCTGGGGGGAGGGCAGTATCTATTCAGGGCTGTTCAGTCTCAGCTTCAACTCCAGGCCTGCTGAGAGGCGCCCAGGAAAGCGACCACTTTATAAGCTTGGTATGTGAGTGTTCATTCATTCACTTACCAATTCACTCATTCAGTCAGTCAGTATTTCTTGAATACCAGCTGCCAGAGAACTGGAGAGCCAGGCTCTGGGTTCGAATTCCAGCCCTGCTGCTTGCCAACTGTGGGGCATCAGACTATTTACATAGACCGACTGCAGAGCCTTGGACTAGTTACATAGCTGCTGCACGCCTCAGTTTCCTCATCTGTAAAATGGGGGCTTTGGCATTGCTTCACTCACGATAGGGGTATCGTGAAGAATATGGAAACGAATATATGCCGGGTAAACAGAAAGTGCTATGTACATTCTTTGCCTTTCTTTCTTTCTTTTTTTTTTTTTTAAATAAAAGCAAATGAACATGAAATTCTGGGGATACAGCAAAAACAAGGCAGACTCGGTCCTGCATCCCTTGGCCCCTGCAGTCTATTGGTGGAGACAGTGAGTACATAAAAAAGCAAGAAAAATCTGGGCTGCAGTGGGGTTCTGCTGAGACTGGAAATCCGGTGGCCCCCAGCAGGGCACCGGGCCACTACTTGGTCAGGGGGGTGAGGATCGGGGGGGAGTCCTTCTGAATAGAATGGGTTTTAGGAACAAGTGCAAAGCTGGGAGGGGGGCACCTGCAGCTGTGTTGTAGGAGGTGAGGGGAGCAGAAGCAAGATGCGGGTGACCACGTGGGGTCCTGAGGAGTTTGAATTGCATTTTCAACACATGTGGCTAGTTTGCCGAAGGCCCCTGAGAGCTTGGGTTCAGTGGAGACCAAGGAGCTTGGGACATACCTATTAGAACAGCTGTCAGGCCAGGGCCCAGAGAGGGAGAGGAACTTGCCCGAAGCCACACAGCCATGCCTGCCTGCCTGCCTGCTTGCCAGGCCTTGCGCTCAAAGGTGGGCTGGATCCTCACACCAGGCCAGAGAGGGAAACTGAGGCAGGAAGAAGTGTCAGGAACATCATTTTCAAACCCCAGTGCCAGTCAGGGCTGGGCAGATAATGCCAAGGGATGGTGGGCACCAAATGGGTTCCCACAGCCTCCCGGGCAGCCCTGAGTGGCTCCATAGCCAGATCTGCCAGTTTTTCCAAGAAAACCCAGACATCTAGATTTTTTTCTGTGAAATTGCCCCATTTTACCTTCTCAGATCATTCTTTTCCTTAAAACACCTCCATTTGCCGGTTGCAGGACCTCAACACCCCATTTGCCGTCACCAAGCCTCAGTTTCCTGGGATGCTAAATGGGTTTAAGAAGTAAGCCGCCTTGAGGGGTTATTTCAAGGCAGCAGTGCCTTAACTCACAGGAGGGCTGAGAACAAGGCCCGGGCCAGCGTCCACGCTCGATAGACGTTGGCCCTGATTATATTAATATTGGTCATAATGATAAACTTGACTTAAATTAAATGCTGTGCAGAAGGAAGCTGGCTTGTCCCGAGGGGCAGGGCTGGGAATTATCTTCTGTCTGCAGGACCCGTTCCTAGCCTCTTGTCTTTTCCGGAATGTACCTGTTTGCTCTCGGGGCTGGGGCGCTGGGTCACCTGCAGTATCTGTAGGGTTTACTGCAGTGGTTTTCAACCAGGGATGACTTTGCTTCCCAGGGGACACGGGATGATGTCTGGGGACATCTGTGGTCATCATGGTTGGTGGGGCTCCTGGCATCAAGCAGGCGGGGCCAAGGATGCTGCTTGAGGCAGCCCCTACCCACCCTCCCAGAGAACAATCGGGCGCTTTTGAAAACCTCATTCATGCTCCAGACCCCAGGCAACAGGAGAAATCAGGCAGGTTGGGCCGTTGGCTTGTCCATGAACATCCGTCCACCTCCTAGGCTCTGCAGCATCTCACTGGACTGAGATCACTGATGAAATCCTGCTGCACACCTGTCCTGGCCCCACTGCCCAATTGATTGTCAGAAGTGGGTAATTGCCCCTGACGTATGGGTTCTGGAAGCGTGAACAGCTGGGGTTTGTGGCAACAATGAGGGATCTGGGATGTGGAGGGGCTGCCGTGTCCAGGTCTTTTCCCCTTTTCCCACTGGCCTTTGGAGGCAGGAGCACTAAGTTCGAATACTGATACAGGCCTTCCCTAGCTGTGTGAGGCGGCCCCTTATTCCCTCCCTGCCAGACTCGCTTTTCTCATCCGTGAAATGGGCACACATCTTGCTTGCTGCGCCCTTGGGAGTTAAATACTGTTGCATTGATACGAGGCTGGGCACCCGGGGTGCACAAGCAGGGATTAAATGACTGTCCTCCCCACCGCCCCTCCATCTTTATGAACCATTAGGGGAGATGAGGAGGGAGGCCCACACCCAGAATTTCCCAAAGAACTGAAAAGGAAGGGAAGTAACCCAAATAGGCATTAAATCTCCTATCATGAAGCCTGCACTGTGTGTCTGGCCCTGCGCTCTGGCTTCACTCGAATTTTCTCCTTACAGCCCTGAGAGGTGGCTGCTGAGAGGTGGCACAGTGGAGCCTCTCCCCAGCGCTGCCCATGCACCCACAGGTGACCCGAGGTGGCGTTTCTGGCCTTGTGGCGATTCGGAGGGTCTGCGCTTGCTGTGACGATCTGTGGCTGCTTTCTGAAAATTCTTGACCATTTTCGCATAAGGAGCTCTGTGGTTTCGGTTTGCACAGCTGGATTCTGTAGCAATTAGGTAACCTTGGGGAGCCGAGGGAGGGACATTGTGGTTGGCTGGTCTGAGTTCAGGATCTGTCTTTGCCTCTTATGAGCTGTGTGGCTTTAGGGAAGTGCTTGGCTTCTCTGAATGGCACACCCAGACTCCCCCTTGTAAGTCAAGCCCCTGCTGGCTCCTCCCCACTCCCCCATCATGCATTCTGCACCAGCTACATGGACCTGCCTTCTGCTCCCCTCTCTGGGGCCCTGTCTTTGCTGTTTCCTCTGCCTGGAGCTCCGTTTCTGGCCTGACCAACCCTGCACGGCCAGTGTTTCCTGGCACTCTTTATTTCACTTGCTCATTTGCTGTTTTTGTCTGTCTGACCCCCTTCTCAGGACAGGAGCTTCACCTGGCTCCCTCTCTCCAGACCAGCCTGCCCAGCTTTTGAGAGCCGCCGCCCTCCCGTGCTAGAACCAGCATGTCTAATGGTCCAGATTAGGCAGGTGGTAGCCCGGAAAACCCCACATCAACAGTTCGAATGCCCTGGCTCAGCTCCCTCTGCCTGGGAGGTGCTGTGTGTTTTTAGTTACTTACTAGCCCTCTCTGAGTCTCTGCATGTCTGAGATATCTGGTGCAGAAGCCATGATGAATGGCTGTTGAGAGCCAGGGGCCCTGAGGATGGGCGTCAGGGGGTCAGGGAACCCTGAAACAGTCCATGAGGTTTCCTGTCTCCTGGAGAGAAGGTGAGAAACCCAAAGGAGCAGGGGACCCCCAAAGCTGGGCCAGGGGATTTTAAGACTCAGCTAGCCCTGATGTTCACTTGACCCCTGTGCACCTGGCAAGATAGGTAGAGAAGTCACTGAGGAGCCCCCAGGAATGGGCCAGGCTTTATTTTGGGGGTCACATTTGGCATTTGTAGAACCCGCATTCTAGCCTTGGCCTCGTGTTCAGGGTGACCCTGGGCCAGTGGAGTCGCCTGCCTGGGCCTCAGTCTCCTCATCTATAAAATGGGAGCAAGGCTGTCTCTTGAATAATTGGAAGAATCTGTACCGAGCATGCTTGTAAAGTGCTGGCCTGGCAAAGATGTCACTGGCTGAATATCGTACAATCCAGTGTGATGATTAATGCCTTCAGGGGGCACATCGGGGGACCTGCATACCGAGCTTTGGAGGACAAAGGGTTTGGGGGTCCTGGGAGCAGTTGGGCCCAAGCCTGGCTTTTCCCAGAGGTGTTGAGTCTTGCCTTGAGCCTCCTATTATGGTGCCAAGAGTAGGCTGGTAGGAGCCAGGGCCAGCCCCAGGCAGACAAAACCACAGGCCATACATGCGCTGCATGTGGTGGGAGGCCAGCCCTAGGACCACCCCGGGAAACTGAGTCACACCTGAGTGGCCAGAGCCCTCAGCAGGCATGGGGAGGGTCAGTTCTGACTTTATAATTCTGTGCCGAGTTCACCCTGCGGGCTGCATGGAGGCTTCTGGACTCCTTGTCCAGTGCTCTGCCCGACGCCACCCCAGTCACTGTGACATGTGCCTTCTGCCCCACCTCCGTGGTCCTCCTAAGAACTTGACAGTTTTCTTGAAACCCGTTCTCTTTTTAAACTTAAAGGAGAACATTTTGTCTTACTCTCATGAATGGGGAACCTGAATGTCCTTGACATAAGTAGACAGAACCTTTAAAATAAATGTGATGAGAGCAAAAAAAAAAAGAAGAAAGAATGACATTAAATCATCCTGCCGCCGCCACAGGCTTAGAGTAGAGGCCAAGGGCTACTGAGGCGTTAAAGCCAAGTTAGCACCCACCGGAGACTTCCCACCTCCGGAGGCTGGATAAGGCCGGGAAGGCGATGGCCCCCTTACTGTCCAGTCTGTGGTACTGAATGCGGCTGCAGCTGTTGGGGGTCGCTACTTTCGGACTTGGGTGGTTGGACTTTCTCATGTCTGTCTGAATATTCCTTCTCAACAGCCTGGGGAGAAGGTTATTTCTCCCTGAATTCAATTAATGAGCCTATTAAAAACTATTTATTTTCCCTGACAGTTGTTTACTGAGGAGAAGGAGATGAATTGGCTGGGCATCCTCACCAGGCAGGCACAGGGAGGGATGGGGGATGCCCGGGTGCTTAGCGAGTGCAGCCTGTGGATGGGGTCCTGCCTCCCAGGGGGAGCCACCCTGATGCACAGAGCCTAAACTTGGGCTGCTGCCACTGTTTCCGACCTTGGGGGCTTTGGGGGAGGTGGAGCCTGGGGTGAGTGAAAACCATCCTAGTGTGGAGGCAGGGGGCTGGCCCTGATGACGTCTAAGACATCTTCTCTATCCAGGCCAAAGTCTCTCAGATGTACTGCCTTGAAACTAAGACCTGACCCCACTGGGCCACACGTTTGTGGTGAGGTGTCCCCATACTTTGTTCTCTTCCATAGCAGTTTGAACCTTTTGACTTATCTGGGCATGTAGCCACCTGGTGAAAAAACAAAACAAAACATTGCCCCTGTACCTTACAGGTGTCTGTGCTGCATGAGTCGATTCTGACCAGTGGGATAAATGAACAGAACTTCCAGGAAAAGTCTTCAAAGGGAGGTAGCTTGTGATTCCTTCTGCCTGGAATATGGAAGTGATGGTAGGCACCCAGGCAGCTATTTTGGACCATGGAGCAGATATGGATAAGAATAGGGGATCAAAGAGATGGAGGAGCCTGGAACCTGATGATTATAGGCTGGGCAAAATGGCCCTGAAAGGCCAACCTGGGAGCTTCTTTATGTGAAGAGAGAACTTACGCCTCTCTTGTGAGTTTTTTGGTATCTGCAGCCCCACTTGATCCTCATAGCAGTAGGTGAGCCTCAGGACGTGGTTTTTTAACTCCGTGGTTTTTTAACTCCGCTCCTCAGTTTCTGCTCATTTTTAGGTGAAGCTTCCCCTGAACTCCGTATTAAGGTTTGCAAAGTTAATAGTTGCAAAATCATTTGTAAAATTATAGTTTGCAAAATGTGCCTCTCCCCCTGGCTCCCCATCTTCCCCGTTCCCGCTTTGCTTTTTCTGGAAGTGCTTGTCACCATCCCCACATCGTCTGCGTGTGACTTAGCATCTGCCTCCCGTTTGCCTGTGTCCTCTGCTGTGTCCGCGGCAGCACCGGTGCCCAGTAGGGCTCTGTGCCTGTTTTACACACACACATCACTCACGGAGCAAGATGCGAGGCTCTGAGATACCTGAGGTCTTCCAGCTGGCGGGTGGCCGTGCCCGGATTGGCACCACGCAGGTGGCTCCTGAGTCCTCCCTTTCCCTCCCCCCCCCCCCGCGCCCGCCCCCTGCGGCCGGCCAGCTCGGGCCACGCCGCAGAGTCAGTCCCGGCGCTGCTCCCGCTCCTTCCTCTCGCCCCCGTGTTCTCACCTCGGCCTCCAGAAATAGCCCCTTTAAAATAGCCGCGTCCCTGCGTGTGGGGCTCCTGCCTGCCCACGGACGTGACGCCGTGCTGACGGGCAGCCTTCTCGTTGCTGTTGGAGTTTTAAAAATACAGTTGGTGTTAGAGGTGTTTTTCCCCTCCCATTTGTTGCCTGAAGAATCCCAGCCACCCACAAAGGCTGTTTCCATCCCGACACTTGTCATCTGAGTCTCATGCTCTGTGTCCCCGTGGACACTCCGTCGCCGCCCGGCCGCCGAGGGGCCTCTGCTTTGCCGAGCTGCGAGCTTCCGAGGCGGGCTCGCGCAGCTCACAGCTCCAGGTCTGCTCAGGAAGCCCCGGCTCCAGCCCCATGCTGCCTCTTACTGGCTGTGTGGCCTTGGGCATGTGGAGGAACCCCTCTGAGCCTCGACTTGCCAGTCTGTGAAATGGGGGACCTCTTGGGACTTCGGCAAAGAGCTGAAGTTCTTTGAGCCTCTGGAAACCCTGGGGTTCTCCACTCAGGGCCTGGCACGTGGTGGGTGTCCTCGAGGTGTGAGCTGACCTCATTACGGCACTCGGCCCCCTCTGAAACAGCCTCCGTCACCCATCTCAGGAGAGGATTTGGTGAATTGGCGCCAGCTCTGAGCACTGGCACCTCTGGGAACCTTCAGGAAATCACTTCCTCCCTGGTGGACTCAGCCTGCCTCATCCTTAGAATGGGCCCATGCCACCAGTTTGTTGGAAGGTGGCCGGGAGATGAGGCGCATACTCTGTTTTCCCCTCTACCTGGGGCTGAGGACACAGCAGATGTTCCGTAGACATCACAGACATTTCCCTGTCCTGTTTTATGCTTCTATTAATTGAAACCATGTAGATCAGTGGCTAAGAACCACACTTGAGGACCAGCTGGCCTGGATTCGAGTCCCAGCTCGGTTCCCCATGTGCTGTGATTTCACCTCCCAGCCGCAGCGTCCCCATCTGTAAAACAGGGACAGTGATGACCCCGAAGGATCCAGTGAGTTAGTAGAGTGGAGCCTTAGTGCTGGGCACAGAGAGAAGGCGACACAGCAGCTGTACATAATATAAAACACTAGTCACTAAGTATTTCCCAGGCACCTGCCACAGTGCCGGCTCCTTCTGGGAGCGGGATCAGGGAGACAGATGCTTCTCCAGTCAATCTGTTTGTTGGGCTCAACCTCTGGGGCCTCCCTCCCACTGGGGCAGGGATTAAACTGCCCGGAGGAGCATGCCCAGCCTAGGCCACAGGCACCGCGGAAGCCGCCTCTGCTTCCTGCCTTCGGTCAGCAGGTGTTGGCCAGAGGCTCAGGAAAGGGGGCAGAGGGCAGAGTCCAGGGATGGCTCAGAAATGGGGACAGGAAGGGCCCCCCTGGAGGAGGCGTGGACACTTCCGCCGCCAGCCCCAGAGCCCAGGCCGCCGGTTCAGCTGTGGCCGCTGCTGCTGCTGCCACCGCCACCCCTACATCTGTGCCTTCAGTCATCCGGGCGCCTACTGTGTGCTTGGCTGGCTGCTGGGACCCGGCAGGGGAGGAAGTGCGTGCCTTTGTGGGACTCAGGTTCTGATCATGGAGAGATCATAAGCCAAATATGTGTCCTGTTTGGTGGTGATCAGAGAAAACAGTAAGGGAGAAAAAGACGTGAGTGGGGGGTTGAGGGCTGCCATTTTAAATGGGGTCTCAGGGAAGGCCTTGTATTGAGGAGTTGCCAAGTTTGAGTAAAGCCCTGATGGAGGTGAGGGAGGGAGCTAAGTGGATACATGGGGGAAGTGGGCACAGCCTGTGCAAAGGCCCTGGGGCAGAACCATGCCTAGGGTGTTGGAGGAACACTGAGGAGGCCTATGTAGTTGGAGCAGAGTGAGTGAGGGGGACAGAGGGAGGAAGGGAGGGCGGGGAGGGGTCGGGGTTGGGCAGGTGCGCAGGACCTTGTGGGCGGGGAGGACTTAGGCTTTTACTTCGAGAGCAGAGGAAGTAGGTACCGGACTCAGGTGCCATGCTCATGGGAGCCCTCTGGCTGCTGCAGGGAAGACAGACCATGGGGGTGGAGGGAGCAGGGAGAGGATGACGGGATGATGGGGTAGAGCAGGTGAAGACAGAAGATGGGGGAAAAGTAGGTGAATCTGTGATAGAGTTTGAAGGCAGACTTGTTATAGGTTTAAGCTTCACGGCAGCTCTGGGAGGCAGGGGCTCTTACACCTGCTTGGCTGGTGGGGAAACTAAGGCCCAGAGAGGTTGAGTCATCTGCCCAGGGTCACACAGCTAGATGATAAGGCCGGGTGGCGCGCAGGCTGACCCATGGCTGGGCCTGACTCAGGTGCAGTTTGCTCCCTAAGCACTTACAGGCTACCACTTCCTCCTAATTTGTGTGTAGATTGATCACATACATTTAAAGGCTTGTGTGACTTTGAGTTCTCTCAGCTGAGATGTTAGCTGGGGTCCCCTGCCCTGCCCCATTTTATGAAAATGTGTGGCAAGTGCTGTTAACAGATAGCCCGGGGCAAAGCCAAGGATCCCAGATTTGAGTCTGCCCGCACCTCTTACTTAGCTGTGTGACTTTACGGCTTTCACTCAGCCTCTCTGAACTCCCATTTCTGGTGAAATCAGACTCGGGCATTTGCTTGTCATCCCAGTAATACTTTCTGAGTCCCCGCTGTGTGCCAAGCAGCTGTAGGCAGGTTGCTTATTCCCGTCTTGACCACTGCAGCCCCCAGAACGCCAGCTGACAAACTGCAGCACTCGGGCCACGCGAGGCTGGGTGGGAGAGAGCCTTCTGTGCACTGTTAGCACCGGCCGTGGGTGCCCCAGCATGGGTGTCAGGGGCCTGGAGGGAAGGCCTGGGGCAGCCACCCGTGGGAAGTGCCAGGTGCCCAGGGCCTGGCAGCAGAGGGACGGGGGCTACGTGCAAAACCCCAAATCAGCAACTCTGGGGCGAAAACCAATACTGAAGAGCTGAGCTTGGAACATAGAGTTTTAGGAAAGCTTGAATCATATATTTTACTTACACTTTCTGTTTACGATCAGGAGAGAAAGGTGATCAAAATCTATGTCCAAAGATGTCTAAAAAGGCACTTTCAGTAGTTATCAAATGATAATTCTATGTGTTAAGTCGTATATAGTTTAACTGGGAACATGTTTTCTTTCTTATTGACACGTAAAATCATGATGCGACTTGAACTCAAGGAAATACAGAACATCAGCTCTGGGACCGGAACGAGGAAGGGAGCGAGGATGAAAGGCTCCAGAGTGACAGGTGGAAGGCGTGGCCAGGGAAGGCTTCCTGGAGGCTGTGGCAGCTGATCTAAGATATGGAGGTTGAGTAGGAGTCATTTGGGCAGAGAGAGGAGGGAGCGGTGTTCCAGGCAGAGGGAACAGCATGGGCAAAGACTTCCCATGCAAAGGCACTGCGAGCCCTCAATGTAAAGTAGTTAAATCTGGTGCCTTGCGTGGGGGCCAGCACACAGTAGGTGCTCACTAAATGGATCTTGGTAGCTGTTAGACCAATGGGCCCATAATAGGCAGTCAGTCAACAGGCATGAGATAGTGCTCAGTAAATAGGCACTGCCCTCAGTCCCAGGCCTGGATGATACCACTTGGGTGTGCTTTCCAGCATCTGCATTCTTAAAGACGTGAGACACAGAGGTTTGATCCTGTTCAAAAGTTATCCTCAGCTCCCTGCCCTGCTACTGCTGAGACTCCATCCTCAGGTGCACAATGGGCATGCAGATTGAAAGGAGGAGAAACCCAAATCAAACTGACTTAATTTTTTTTTAAAAGCAGGTGAACTGACTGGCTCTTGTACCTGAGAAGGCTGATATTAGAATAGGCCAGCTTCAGGCATGGCTTAATCCAGGGGCTCAGGCCAGGAGCCTTTAATTCCTTGTTAAAGATAAAGAAAAGTAGACCCAGATTGCTTAAAATGCTTGCCCAGGGCCACTCAGGTAGAAGGAGGTTAAGCCACACTTGGGTCTTGCGTTGCTCTGAATCTAAAGCCTATGGCTTGGGAAGGTTTTCTCAAGCCACGGGGTGATGACTCCATTTTACAGATGGGGAAGCTGAGGTTCATAGAAAGGGAGTGACTTACTTGAGGTCATAGAGTAAGCAAGGAGCAGAGCCTGCGACTGGACTCACGTCAAGCCTGTGATCTTGGACCTCATACCATATGGTTCTCTGTAAACACAGGTTAAACGGGGGTTAGTCCAACTGAGGCAGAGAGGAAGAAAGGTTTACTAGGAGCCACAGTGACCTTGGGCCAGGCTCTCCCTCTCCATCCAGGCAGCATCCACTCGCACCCCCTCCTGCCATCCACCCTGGATGGTTATGACGTTCCCCTGGCTCTTGATGAACACATCATGGGTGACAGGTGGGGAGGTCCCCGCTGGCCCTGGCTTTGTGCCAGCTGTGGGTCTCGGCCAGGCCTGCCCATCCCCGTCACAGGAGGAAATGAGATTGGCAGCCAATTGTTCTGTTCCGAGCCAGCCGCCTCACTCCCCGATGCCCGGTTTCCAACATGTTTGCATTGATTGCTGGAGCCCTTGTCCCTTCACACCAGCAAACATCTGACCGACTGCTCAGTAACTCCCACCATTTCCGCCTGAGCATAGTCCTGCCTCTGCTCACTTCACCCTTGGGCATCATCATGACCCTTATTGGATACCTACTGTATACAAAGTGTTGAGCTCAGCTGCTAGTAAGCTTTGTCACCTCATCCTAGGCCAGACTCTGGGGCCTGGTGACCTGTGCTCGTTTCCCCCTCTGCCACTTCCAAGCTATGTTACCTTGGGCAAGTGGCCTAACCTCTCTGAGGCTCAATTTCCTGTTCTGTAAAATGGAGAGAATTAGGTGAGATACGTGTCTAGCACATCATACATCATCGTAAAATAGTAGCAAGTGTTGTTAATATTGCTGTTACTGTTTTAGCTTTAGCAAGTGTACGTCTGTTGGTCTCCTCTCCCCTTAACCACACAGCCTGCACCCACTGTTCCGTGCTGTGTTCTTTCACAGACAGACTCAGTGTGTACAGAGCCTTCACTTCCTTTTTCTGGGCTGTGTACTATGCCATTGGCATGCCCAGCCTCCTCCTTGTGATCATGCCTCTTTCACTTTCCCATGAGATGAGCCACAGTACTTGTTCACGCACAGGCTTCAAGCATGAGTAAGCGGTTGTGTATGGAATGCACATCTTAGCATTTGCTGGATTTCACCTGGTCACCCTACAGTGTCTGTAATCTCCACTCCAGCCACCAGTGAGCGAGTGCAGGCTTCTCTCCTTAACAGTTTAGTGGGATAGGAACGTTTTTATTCTTTGGCTGCTCCCACCAGGCCAGTTGCAGAAGCCTGTACCCCCTCACCCTGCCCTGTGGTTTCAGATCAAAAATTTTCTTTCAGACCCCCCCCCAAAAAAGGCTTCTGAGTGTTGAGAAAATAATCATAGTGACTCTTCTGGACGCAGAACCTTACTGGGGGTCTAAAGAGTCATCAGTGGATATTTATCGAGCACTTACTGTATGCTGGGTCCTGATCCAGGTGCTGGGAATTGGTGAAGAAGATGGAGGAAAAAGCCCTGCCCTTGTGAGGGTAGCAAAGAGAACAATACACAAATAAGTAGATTAAATATTTATCAAGGGGCTATAGGATTCCTTTAAGAAAAATGAAGCCAGGGCAAGGGGTAGGTGATAAGGAGGGACTGTTTCAGCTGTGGAATTAAGGCAGGCCTCTTTGAGGAGGTGGCATTTCAGTAAAGACCAGCAGGAGGTGAGAGAGTGAATTATATGGAGATCTGGAGGAAAGGTGTTCCCTGGTGGGGAGAAGGGATAGCTATGCAAAGGCCCTGGGGCAGGGTCATGCCTGGTGTGTTGGAGGAACAGCGAGGAGGCCTTTGTGGCTGGAGCAGGGTGAGCTAGGGGGAGAGGGGAGGAGGGGAGGGGAGGGAGGGGATGGGGGCAGGTTGTGCAGGGCCTTGTGGGCCACAGGAAGACTTGGGCTTTTACCCCGAGGGAGGTGGGAGCCCTGGAGGGCTGTGGGCAGGGGAGGGGCAGGTCCTGACTCAGGTGTTCACAGGTGCCCTTTTGCCACTTTAGGGAGGACAGACCATAAGGATGAAGGCAAGAGCCGGGGACCAAGGTGGGGGCGATTGTACTCACCCAGGTGATCGATGATGGGGCTGGACCAGATGGAGGCGGAGGAGGAGGAGAAAGTGGGTGGATTCTGGAGAGAGTTTTTTGGGAAGAGCCAGGGGATTGGACAAGCAGTGGGTGCAGGGTGGGCTTGAGAGGAATCAAGGACAACTCCTAGATCTCTGGCCTGAGCATCTGCAAGGATGGGAGGGACAGGCAAGGGGACCCCTTGTTACAGGACACCCACAAAGGTTTCCAGAAGGCAAAGGGGCTGGTTCTCTCTGTGGGTGTTGGAGGGGGGTCCTGGAGCTGGTGGTTCCTAAGTTAGCCCGTGGGTACCATCTGGAACCAGTGTCCCCTGCCCAAGGCACATCTTTTTCTCAACCTCAGTTTCCCCATCTGTATAATAAGGATGATAATGGAAGGCAATGGAGTAAATTAATATGTACAAAGCACTTAGAACATAGCCATCTACACACTTGGGTTTGGATGAGGCTGGGGCTGAGACTTCGCCAGCTCCAAGCGGGCTCTTGGGGCAGAAATTCTGAGATTCTCTGGAAGCCTCCATTTCAAGATATAGGGGGACATCTGGTTTGCAGACTAGGAGACTGAAACCCAGAGAGGTTAGGGTACTTGCCCCGGGCCACACAGCACGTGGTACAGCACTCATGGGCCCACACACCCTCCCCACTTTGTTCCTCTCCCTTCTTCTCTGTGTGTTATTCCACCCCCGGGGCTGCCAGCTTTAGTTCTTGGGGGTTTCCAGGCTCCCCTTGGCTCCAGCTTGGCACTCACCTCCCACCTCTACACACTTGGAGCCCAGGGTCTCATGCCAGGCGGGCTCGAGGGCTGGGGGTTCCCAGTGAGCAACCTCTGCTTTATACCCAGGGTTCCTTCTGCCCCCCGTCCTCTGTCCCTCCCCCTAGGCGCCCACTAATGATGGAAGTGGGATAGGAGGGAGTGAGCAAAATTATATACACACGAACATATAAAAATTAGTTTAGGATCTGGGCCAAGAACCACTTGCGCTTGGCCAGGCATTGTGGGTAATTCATCGCCGATTACCATAAAAGCCAGAGCCTGGCTGACAGGCGGCCGTGGGGCTTTTGTTTAAGATTTTGATGAATATATAATCTCTCTTGTGCCTGGAGCCTGAGGGGCCCTCCACCCTGCCCATACCCCGTCCGCTGAGCACAGCCCCCGGAAAGGATGTCCTCAGCTCCTGCCCAAGGGGCCGGCAGCTCTGGCCAGCTCTGGAGCCAGGCTAGCCCTGGGTCCACTGGTGAGCCTGCCTCGGAGAAGCCGTGGCCCGCATTCGATGCCTACCCCTGTCCCCCTGTGATCCCAGACCTTGCAATGCAGCCCCAGCCCTGGGCCCAGTTCCCTCCGGCCTTCATTCATCCATTCAACACACATTCATTGGGCTCCAGCTGTTTGCTTGGCCCCATGTGGATGCTGGGATACTGCAGCAATTGAGATGGATGGAGACCCCGCCTTTTCTGAGTCTGGGGGCTGACGGATGAGTAGACAAGCATTTATCTATATTTAAAGATTCCCCAGCTCTTGCCCAGGAGATGCAAATGAACACAACAAGGTCTTTTTCTTGACTATCTGCTTGGCAAAAATCTCTAAAGCTTGGGGATCTCCAGATTGGTGATGGGAGGGGGACCAGGCCCTCTGGGCATCTCCAGCGGGAGAATAAATTAGCATTGCCACTTTGCAACATCTTTTATTCGAACTTCTTTTTCTGGCCAGATAAGGCGTACATGTGGGACACAGTTGAGGATGTATTGAAGAATACACCATGGAGAGTCTCTTCACCACCCCTCCCCTGGATCCTCAGGCCCCTTCCCCTCTTTTTCCCCAGAAGCAGCCACTAGCCTCCTAGAACAGGGGTTGGTCAACTTTTTCTGTGAAGGGCCGGATAGTAAATCTTTTTAGCCCCACTGTACTGCGGTCTTTGTCAATACCACTTAGTGTCGCCTTTGTAGCTTGAAAGCAGCCAGAGACAAGACGTGAATGAATGGCCGTGGCCAATGAAGCGTTATTTACACAAACAGCCAGTGGGCCGGGTTTGACCCACGGGCTGTAGTTTGCCGGCCCCTGCTCTGTGTCGGTGCTGTCCAGCAGAACTTTTGTGCGGTGTTAGAAATATTCTCTACCTAAGCTTCCTAATAAAGTAGCCTCTAACTGCGTGTACTGTCGAGCATCGGAAATGTGGCTGGTGGAAATGAGGGCTCAAGTTGTAAATTTTATTCCACTTAAATGTGAATAGCCAGAAGTGGCTCACGGCCACTGTTTGGGTGCGCAATTACCTAGACATCTTCGGTGAACGTTCAGTAGACGGGTAGATTTGTATTCCTTTGTGTAACCAAATGGGAGCATCTTTTAAAAACTGTTCTGTACCTCGGTTGGTTTTTTTCTCCTCCCCACTTAAAAATGTAGTGTCTTAAAAGTGATTTCATAATTATAAATCTGTCTTGCCTTTTCACAGCTGTGATGCTAGCCTCATAATACTGAGATCTTAATCTTTTGTGGCTTTATTTGATCCCTTGCCCCCTTATACATTTAACCCGCCCCTTATTTTTGGGCACTTAGATTGCATCAAGTCTTTTGCTGTGAGGACTGTCTGCACGTGTCATTTCTCAGGAATGTGTCTTTCAGATAATTTCCTACAGGTGATGTTAGCAGGCTTAAAGGGATGGTGCAGAAATTCCAGCTGCCTACCTCTTGGCATTGAGGTGTGGGAAGCATGGACTCAGAGATTCACAGGTGTTGGGTGAGATTGAGGGGAAAAAATGGAGCCAACCTAGGTGTCCATCAGTAGGGGATTCTACTAACTGGGCACAGCCCTGTAGTGGAAGATTATATGCAGCAGGTGAAAAGAGCCTAGGGTTGTGTGGCTCAGTCGATACCATGTCATGTGAAAGAACATGCACTGGGAAGTGATACAAACAAAGAGGATACAATTGGACGGAAGAAAAATCACTCCGTTTCTCCTCCATATTCTAGTGTTAACTTTGGTCTGTAACTGCTCGGGAAAGAGATGTAGAAAACTGACACCAGCCCGCCACAGACGTTGCTTCTGGGGGCAGACAAGAGGGACTCTTCCCATGAATGTTTGCATCTGCTGTGTGCCAGCTGTTCCCTGTTCCAGGCAGAGAGAATTTGAAAGAACAAATCCCCTGCCCTCTTGTAGCTAGCACTCCAGTTGGAGAGGTGGAAAATAAACAAAGCACAGGGAGGGGGGACAGAACCACATGAAATGTCAGGGAGTGGTATGTTGCTCTAGGGGGAATAAAAGTCAGAGAAGGGAAACAGAGAGTGCCCAGAGTGGGAGGCAAAATTTTAAATAGGGCGTCCCAGAAGACCTCGCTGCAAAGGTGACATTTGGAGAGAGGTGGTGAGGGAGGGAGCCAGGCGGGTTTCAGTGGGGCAGAGTGTGCCCAGCAGAGGGACAGAGATGCAAAGGCCCCGTGGTGAGGCCTCCCGGGGACAACCGCTGAGCCTGAGCCACTGTCTTCACTGAAACCTGTGCCCCTCCCCCCATGATGGCTCCCAGTGAGAGCTGCTTGCTGGGGGCTGCGGCCGGGAAATAATAATCACAATAACTCATGCATTTGGGAGCCAGTGGTTCATCCTTCTGCCTCCACGTGGCAGCCAGCCCCAGCCTACCTGTAGACCGCGAAGTTACAGATGGGCTAGGCTCAAGATGCCGCAAATCCCAGGACTGGGTGACCTCCAGGAGCCCTTAATGAGTGTTCCTAGGTCTTGGGGGATGTGGGGTGGGGTCTAGGTCCAAACCCCTTTCCTAAGATGTCATTTTCTCCCAGCTTACCCAGGGCTTGAGAGCTTGGGGAGTAGCCCAGAGAGGTTGTGGCTGCATCTGAGCTCACACAGCAGATCCGGGCCAAGCAGGAACCCTGGCTCTGCCATCCCACCCCCCTGAGCAGCCCCCTGGTCCCTCAGTCTTCTCACTTTGGAATGGGACTTGGCCCAGGATTCCTATTCCCACTTCTTTCATTTGGTCCAGCACCACTTTGGTTTCCTCCCCTAGTTTCCCCTCTTTTTTCACATCTTAGATATCACCTCCTCCCAGAAGCCTGCTGCACCCCTGTGCCAGAGGTATCCCCCATCACAGCTCTGGTCTTTAACTACCAGAGCCCCTGTCTGCTTCCCCTGCAGCCTGTGAACTCCCTGATGCTGGGTCAGGGCTGCCTGGGCCATCCTGTGTCCCCAGGGCTCAGCCTGGAGTCTGGTATACAGCAGGTGCTCTATAAATGCAGGCATATGTGTGTGAAAGGAGAATTGCCACAGAAGTGTGATAACTGTTCGTGCCTCAGTATGTTCCATCCTCAGATGACATACCCCTCCCCGCCCCTCTAATCCCATCTCCCTCTCATTCCCTAGAACTTAGTGTGTTTGCTCCTACCTCAGGACCTTTGCACATGCTGTGTCTTCTACCCAGAATTCCCTCTTCATCCCCACCTTTGCATGGCTGCCTTCACCTGTCACTGTCCCTCTCTAGAAAAGAAGCCCTGGGAGGTTGCCTGCCCTGGTTCCTACTGTGTCCCCAGAACTCCAGAGAGCACCTAGTGCAGAATAAGTGAGGTTTCAGTAGTGACCAAGGCTGGGTCCCACCCTCACGAAGGAAGTCAGTCAAGAGCTACACAAAGCACCGCCTCAGGACCTCTCTGGCCTGTGCCTCTGTTTCTGTAACAGGTCAAGGAGAAAGTCTCACTCGGGTTCAGGGTGATCTTCTACACCAGTACCCGCCCATCTCTTTACAACCAAATCCCATCCAGCTGCTGGCTTTAGCAACAGTATCCAGGGAAAATGGAAGAACTCAGTACATAGTTTCATTGTAATAATTTTTCTGGTGACTTTCAAGGCTCGGCAGTTAGAGCTGTGCATTAGAGAGTTTCTAAAGTAAATTAGTTTAAGAGAACTGTGTGAGCCAGTTGAATGAAAGACTTAATGAGGGTTATTGGGATGTGGCAAAAGTCAGAAACAGGGAGGGGAGCATTTGGGGGGAATGCCACACTCTTCCCCAGTGGGGACGTGGTGAGCGCAGATGCATCTTATGGAGAGGATGCGTCCAAGCCCATGAAAGCAGCCACAGCTGGCTCAAGGTGGGAGTTGAGGGGCCCGGTGGGGGCCCAGCTTGGAGGACCTTGCCTGGCCGGGCACAGCCCCTTCCGCCCTCTGCCTCTCTGGCTGAGTCAGCACGTTGACACCGGGCTGCAGGGCAGAGTTTGGCTGTGGTCAGGGCAGCTTTTTACAAATTTCTGCCTTTGAGGCTGGAGCAACAGCCCCCAGAGGGTGCCTGGGATGGAAGCCAGGTAGACCCAAGTTCAGATCCCAGCTGTGTGGACTTGTGGCTGCAGATGGTGCCTGCCGACCTCTGCCCTGTCCTGCAAATCAGCCCCTCCAGACTTCGCAAAGCCTCTTAGCCTTTTTTTGCTCATTCATTCATTTAGAAAGCATTTACTGAGCACCTCCTGTATGGACACCAGGCCCTAGGACCCAGCAAAACCAACCTGGCTCCCGCAGTCTCCAGCAGAGCTGTCCACAGAACTTTCTGCACTGTTAGAAATATGCTAGGTCTGTGCCAATACTGTGGCCATGAGCCACACTGGAAACATAGCCGGTGTGACTGAGGAAGTGCATTTTGAATTTGGTTGAATTTTATTTAATTTTAACTTAGTCACGTGTGGCTAGTGGTTCTCATATTGAATAGCACAGATCTGGACAGTAAATGAGAAATAGAGAAGATGATTTCAGATGAAAATGAGTGCCAAAACAGAAAAAAGAAAAACTGAGAAGACTTGTGATAAGGCTGATGGAGGCCCTGGGCAGGGCTGGCCAGCCAGGGCTTCTCCGAGGAGGCAAGGTTTGAGGGAGACCTGAAGGGCGAGAAGGAAACAGCCCTGAAAATATGGGGGAAGGGTGTTCCAAACAATGGGGAACCAGCATATGCAGAGGCCCTGGGGCAGGACCGTGCCTGGGGTGTTGGAGGAACAGCGAGGAGGCCTGTGTGTCTGGAGCCAAATGAGGGAGGGGGAGAGAGGGAGGAGGGGAGGGCAGGGAGGGGATGGGGGCATATCCTGCAGGGCCTTCTGGGCGGCAGGGAGGACTTGCGCTTTTACTGAAGGGAGGTGGGAGTCCTGGAGGGCTGTGAGCCGAAGAGGGGTGGGCGCTGACTCAGGTGCTCACAGGCTACTGTGGGGAGAACAGATCATGGGGAATAAAGGTGGGAGCTGAGGGACCAGGGTAGAGGTGTCTGTACTGGTCCAGGTGGGCAATAGTAGGGGCTAGACAGGGTGGGAAAGGTATATGGGGAGAGATGAACACATGCAGGAGAAATTTAGGATGGAAACTTGAGAGTATTTCCAGATTCTCATGGGGGGGGTGAGGGAAGAAGAGGAGTCAGGTCCAGCCCCCAGGTTGTAGCCTGAGCCTCTGGGAGAATGGAACTGCCATTAGATGAAAAGGGGAGGACAGAGGTAAGCGCAGGTTTGCTGGATCCAGCTGTACCTGAAGGCATCCTGCATTCGTCCAGAAGGAGAGGATGGCAGCTGGGGGACCTGGAAGGAGAAAAAGGCAAACGAGGAGCTGGTGTGTGCCTGTGGTGGGCAGTGTGCCCGCTGCGGTGTGGCTGGCAGGCAGACACGGCGCCAGGGCTGTGATGTGAGTGTGGGCGAGGCGGGCTTCTGGCTGGTCGGCACATGCTCGCTGCCCCAGGGCATGAGTGCTGAGCTGGGTGGAGAGGGGTCCATTGGGCAACCCAAGCCTGGGAGCTCTGGAGCCCTAGAAAGGAGGAAGCTGCCCAACCAGTTTCTCTCTTGCTCTCGAAGCCGAGTGTGGAGTTTGGTGGTTGCCTCTAAATGAAACTTTCAGGAAGTCTGGCCCCAGCTATGAGGAAGGTCGGAGGAGGGACTAGAGTGAGGGTCCTACCCAGGGGTGCCCAGGGGCGTTTTTGCCTGAGGGTGCCACGTCAGGGCAACTTTCAAAGGCTTGCAACCATCCCCCCAGAATCACCCTTTGCTTGGAAGCGATAGGTCACAGCTTCGTCTGAGGATGTCTCTCTCTTGTTTATTTCTACTGGGCCATCAAGTGGGAACCTGTTAAACTGAGCTGGACACTGGCAAATGGTCTCATCATGATGATCTCTGTTTTTAAAAAGTACCCACTTACACATGTTGGAGAAAGACTGGAAGAAAACAGTTGGCCTCAGGGCCTTTGTACTTGCTGTTCCTCCTGCCTGAAACTCTGTTCCCTGTAGGAGTTTGTCCATCTGATTGGCTCACTTCATCCCTGTCTTCTGAGAGGTCCCCTCAGACCCCTTCAGGCTTCTAGAGCCTTACGGTGCATCTCTTTCCTTTCGGGTGCCTCTCGGTGTCTCCTGGCCTTCTGTTATTGACAGTGTTTATTTCTCTGTGGTTGCCCGTCCCTCCCGCTTATCTGTGAGCCCCCTGAGGGCGGGGGGCTTGTTATCCCACCGCTGTATCCCCAGTGGTCTGTCACACAGTAGGTGCTCAGTAAGTGTTTGTGGAAAGAATGAATGAAAATGACCACAGGGTAACAGTTTCTCTCCAGGAGATGAGTGGATTGCGGGCAATTTTTATTTTCTTCTTTATGCTGATTTTCCCTAATTTTCTGCTGCACGCGCCTATTTTATAATTAGAAGAAAAGTTATTTTGAAAAAAAAATTACCCCCAAATGTCCCAGCTGCAGGAGCTGACGTGATCTAGGCCCCATGCTCCATCCCAAGGGCAGCTGCCTCCTGGGTGTATACAGAGGACATATCAACCGAACATTCGGGGGCTCCCAGGGTCAGCCGTCAGGGACACTGGGTGGGCAGAGCATTCAGGGAGGGCTTCCTGGAGGTGGCAGCTCTAACCTTCAGGGTGCTTAGGCCAGAGTGCTCAAGGTGCTCATCCTGAGTCCCCCCTTTAATTGTGCCCCACAACCAGTCCTTTAGAAAATTCCCTTGGCTCTGCCTTTGTACTCTATCCAGAATGTTCCCACTTCTGCCCGCTTCTCTGCCTCCCTGATTCAGTCCCCTCATTGCTTACCTGAATCAATGTAGTCACCTCTTCCCTGGTCCTCCCACTCCCACCCACCCTCCTTCCTGCAGGATCTAGAGAGCTCCTGTGAGCACCGGAGTCAGGTCCTCCCCTCCTCTGCCCACAGCCCTCCAGGGTCCCACTTCCCTAGGGGTAAAAGCCTGCAGCCCACAAGGCCCTGCATGACATGCCCCATCCCCTTCCTGCCCTCCCCTCATCTTCTCTCCCCTTTATTCACTCTGGTCCAGACACACAGGCCTCTTTGCTGTCCCTCCACCATGCCAGGTAGAGTCCTGCCCCAGGGCCTTTGCACATGCTGTGCCCACTGCCTGGATCGCCCCTCCCAAACATCCACACTTCCTTGCTGTCTTAGCTCAAATGTCACCTCTCCACTCCCTGACCACCCCCTGCTTAATACCATGTCCACCCCGTGGGCCCCCACCCACCTTGTTCATCTTCATGGCACTTAGCACCGCTGCCCCGTGGTGCATTTTCTTCCTTGTGTTACTCATCCATTGTCCTTACTGGGGCGTCAGGATCATGAGGGTAGGGGTCTTTGTCCATCTTAGTCACTGCTATGTCTCTAGTGCCTCAAACCAGGACTGGCACATAGTAGGTGCTAAGAAACCTTTGTTTAAAAAAAAGGCGGGTGAAGATGCCTGCTTGGTGACAAGGGCACTGCAGTGTGGCCTCCTGGGGAGGATAAAATTGGAGAGGGCTCTCCTGGGTGAGTACCGTCCTGGCTGTTATGTAAACATTTGCTGACAACCTACTGTGTTCCATGCCTGCCCCGTGCTGGGTGCTGGGGACCCCGCACAGGGGATGTGCTGTGATCGAGAGAGACAGACCTTTCCCTACCATCTGAGGTCACAGTCTGGTGGGACAGGCAGATCCGTGACTAGACAGTGAGCATATGTCGTGATCAAGGCCATGATAGGGGTGTTCGGGGCATTGAGCAGCCCGGCCTGCCCTGCTCGGGGAGGCCAGACTCAGGCCTTGCTCCTGCTCCTGCTCCAGACCTCCCTGATCTCTGCCACGGGGATAGCTGTGTGCCCAGCCTACTCTGGTCACCTCCATTGCCTGGAAGCAAGAGGTCATCTCTGGGGAGACATGGGCAAGAGACCCAGACAGGGCAAGGCTGGTCTGGGAGGGAGTGGTGGGTCCTTAGCCACCATTCCCTGGGTCTGAGGCAACCCAGAGACAGGCATTTCTGCCCCAGACCACACAGCCCTGGGCGTCCTGCCAACACGGACTCATTGAGTGCTAGTTGTGGGCCTGCTTTGTATTTCAGATGGGGAAACTGAGGCCCAGAAAGGTACAGATTCTTGCTTGAGGTCACGTGGGATGTGCCTAGCTTCAACCCCAGGTCTACGTGAGCCCTTTTCTCGGGCCATCAGCCCGCAGATGCAAGCAGAGCACCTACTGTGGCCCTGCGGGTGTTTTCTGAGGGCACACTGTGTGCCGAGACATGCGGGGGACAGTGTTCTGCTGCTCGATTCCACCCCATGTGGACACAGAGCACCTCCTGTGTGCTTCCCACGTGGTGCAGGCGTGCCAGGTGTCCCATCTCCAAGAAGCACCAACTGTGTGCCTCCCAGGGTTAGGGCTGTGTTAGGGCTGTGTCGGGGAGGGGAGATGTCAGAGTCTCCTGTTTAGCAGCACAGACTGTGTGCTCCATGGAGAAGGGGCAGGTGGGAGTCTGCAGATACTCACAGAGCGCTTACTGTGTGCCTGGTGCTTTGAGGACTCCAGCACAGGCCTCCCCAGTACCACGGGAGGTGGGATTACATGCTCTGTTTTGCAAAGAGGGAGTACTGAGGCACAGGTGCCCCAGGGAGGGGGTGCATTGGGTGCTGGGGAGAGATGGGGGGGTGGTGTTGGACCTGCCAAGGTGCCGTAGCAGGGTCTGAAGGGGCCACCCCGGGAAGTGAGTTGTCCTTGTCCCTATCAGCCCACAGGTGGGCTCCCACAGCTGCCTGTATGCCCCCATCAGAGCCCAGGTTCTTTGTCCCATTGGGCAGTGAACTTCTAGAGGCTGGGGCCTGTCTGTCTCCAGCACTGCTGTTTCCCCCTGGGCTTTAAATTTGTAGTGATTTGTCATTTTCCAGCTCCAGGTCTCCTGTAGCATTGTGGGTAAGGGCATTTGGCTGCTGGACCCAAACTTTGGTTCGAATCCCGGCTTTCCCTGACCTTGGTAATTTCTCTCAATTCCTCCTCAACCCCTTTGGAAAATGGGGGTGATAGTAGGGTGCTGTGACCCATCACAGCGCTCGGAATATATGGGAGCTGTCCTGAGCCCTAATGGCGGAACTGATCCCAGTCCGCCAGGGATGGGCTCAGGTGGGGGAGCCGCCCCCCCCCGCCGCCCCATCCTCCCCACCCTCGGCTGCCTCCATCAGAGTCCCTACCCCTCCGTGACCACATCCCTGAGCTCCCAGGACCCGCTGGGCCTCTGCGTTCCGGCCTTGGAGTTTTCAAACCCGCACGGGGGCAGCAGCGCCGGCTGGGATTGGCTGCCTGGGTGGGGCCGCCCCTCCTTCTCCCCTCTCTCCCTTCCCCCCCTTCCGGATCGGGTGTCTCAGGCCTGGCACGGTGGCCCCATCTGTTTCCAATCTGGTCCTGCGCTCTCCGCCCCCTCCTCAGGGTTGTGGCTAGGGTGGGGGCCTCTGCCATGATGTCCCCGTTCACCACCCCCAAGACTGGACTCCCAGCAGGAGGGAAACCTCTTTGTGCCCGTGCCCCTCCCCCACCCTCTGGGTTTGTGTGTAGGTGGCGCGGCCTATGCCATCCAACCCAGACTGGGAGGGGATCTTCTGCCCCTTCTCCGACCTCCTGTATTTGGGTGTGTTTGGGGAGCCCTCTGCCGCCTTGTCCAGCATCCAGCCCCTTCATCCGTTGCCATGGCCACGATCAGCGCCTGGAAAGGAAGGGGGAGCCGGGTAGGGGCTTCCTCTGGCATCAGGCTTCCAGAGGGAGGGTCTTGGACTGCTCTCCTCAGGGCGCCCCCTCATGCATGTGCACGTTGAGGAGGACACAGTGCTCCAACTTGGAGGCCTCCCCAGCATAGGACCCCCATCCATGTAGACTTCCAGTGCCTGCTGATCTGGCTCCCCACTGGTCCCCCCCCAGCCCCACTTCCGGCCAGGCCCCGCCTGCGGCCGGCTCCCGAGCCCCTTCCCCGGGCCCGCCCCCTGGCTGCCCCGCCCCGGCCCCGCCCCCAGGCCGAGCTCCCTGGGCCTCGGCCTCTGCGAGTCCTCGCTGCGCGCCGCGCTCGGGGCGGACCCAGGGACCCGCTGCAGCGGCCCGGCCGAGGCAGCGCGGGTCCCGGGCCCCGATCTCTGAGCCGCTGGGTGAGTGCGTCAGGACCCCCCTTCCACCCCGAGACCCAGTCTGCGCTGGGCTTTGTCCCTCTCCTTGCCACCTTTCAGGCTCCCGGGAGGGGGGACCCCTGCGTTCCCCGCATACCCCCGCCCCGCGCGGCCAGGCCCAGCTGCCCTCCAGGGACGGCTCGAGCCTGTCCCTGCCTGGCGCCTCCCCCAACCCCATTCAGGTCGGTCGCTTGTACTTTGGAAAACTCCAGACCGTTATGCTCCGTGGGGTCCCCTCCCCCTCCTGGCCCCCAGCCCGACCTCCTCCCCCACCTCCTGGGGGCGGAGCCAGGCGGGGGCAGCTTTCGCTGCCAGCCCGGGGGTGCGCTGATAGCGGGCTTCTGATAGGGGGCTTTGGCATCCTTCCGCTGGGGACCCGCTCCACAGGGGAGGTGGCAGGACTACGGGGGTTGGGTGAGGAGGGGTAAGTGGCTGGGATCCCTGCTCTTAGGCGCTCTGCAAAACTCACAGCAAGTTTTCCTCTCTCTGTTTATCTCTGTGCCCCTCAGGCTTCTGGACCCCACGTTAATGCTGGGCCTTGGGGCTTTAATAAAATGGGGTCGGGACAAACATGTCACCTTCCACCTTCTGGCTTCCCATTCCCACCCGTCCCTACGCTTCATGCCTCTGTACCCCCCATTATTGCCCTGAGAGTCTTGCTTCCCAGGGTTCCTACTCAGCCCTGGGCGACCCCAGAGGGGCTTCCTGTATCTCCTGGGCTGCGGGGCTGGGAGCCAAGCCCTGCCTGCCCTTCCTTGAGCCTTACCTTTATCCCCTGAATCTTGAGCTGACTCCCACCCCTACCCCCACCGAGAGCAGATGTAGGTTGTGGCTGGGGGCCATGCCCGCGTTGGCCTCTGCTGCCTGTGGTGTCTCCTGGCATCAGTTTCCCCCTTTGAAATGGATGTGACCACAGGAACGATGTGGGTAATGTGCCTGGTGGGGCCAGGCATGAAGTAGGTGTCTAATCAATGCACATTCCTGGGATGGGGGGAAGGCTCCCATTCTGGAGAATGAGAGGTCTGTGACAGGAGCAGAGTTGTGTTGGGAGACACTGATGCTGGGGAAGCCCAAAGAGGGTCTTGATCCAGCCTGGGGTATCCAGAGGGCTTCCTAGAGGAGGTGACCACTCAGCTGAGACCTGAGGATGAGTGTGAAGGCTGAGGAAAAGTGTGCTGAGTGGAAGGAACAGTATGCACAAATGTCCCTCTGGGAGCCAGGAGGCAGTGAGTAGGGGCACCAAGGGGACAAGCAAGGAGCTTGGGGTGCAACACCATGGAGTTGGCAGTTTTGGAGGCTGAGATTAGGAGACTAAATTTTAATAGACACTGATGGAAGCCAGGGAACGGGGTCAGGGCTGGGCAGAGGAGGGGTCCTTGGGTTGGAGGAAGAGTCCAGAGGGAGTCAAAGCTGTCTTGGGTGGGAAGATCTGTGGCTGTGGCTTGAAGGATGGTGGGCCCCCTGGTAGGAGGGATGTGTGTTAAGAAAGACCTAGAGGCCCGAGGCAGACCTGTGCATTCTGAGAAATGGGGTGACTTGTGGGAAGAGGCAGCAGGGCAGGCCCAGGAGACTGAGCCTAGGCGCTGGGGAGCCCTGGGGGACCCTGGGGTTGTGAGCAGGGCAGGGGCGTACATAGATCTCGGTGTCTCAGGCTCCCCGATGAAGCCAGTGTGGAGGACATGCTGGCCGGGGTGAACCTGGCAGCCTGGGCACCCGGAGAGCGTGGGCTCTGGGCTTGGTTGAGTGCTGGTCTCTGGCCTCAAATCTTAGCCCATCCCCTTCCCCCTGTGTGACCGTAGATATACCCCTGCCCATCTCTGAGCCTGTTTCCTCATCTGTCAAACAGAAGGAAGCGCGGGTAGTATTTAAGAGGGCTCAGCACATGGGGGGCACCCACCTGACATTACCAATTTCTTCCTCCCGGGCTGGGCCTGGCTTCCCAGCTGCCCTGCCCATCCACTCGTGGCCGTGGGGACCTTTGGGGACAGCACTCAATACCAATTGATAGTCATTTAAAGGCGGGTCCCTCAGCTCTGGTCCTAGCCAATTCTGGGAAGGAGGGTGGGGCCGGGTGGGGCTGGCCCCACCCTGAGCCCATTTCCTGTTGGGGGGGACATGGAGGCCCCAAGAGGGAGAGGGGCTTGTTCAGAGCCTCCTGGAGCTCGTGAGGACTGGAGCCTGGACGCTGCCTCACACTCCGGGGACCCAGCAGCCCAGGGAGGCTAGAGGGAGGCCCAGGTCCTGCCCTCCAGGGGCTCTGAGGCCTGGGAAAGGGGCTCCAGGCAGCAGGGAAGTCCATGGGCCCAGAAGGGAGGTGGTGGGCTGGAGAGGTGTGGAGGGTGGATGTGAGGGCACAGAGGTTGTGCATCACTGGAGGGCTTTTCCTTAAGCTCCATTGTCATTGTCACTGGCCTTCCCTTCCCCTGGCCTCTGGCCCTGGGAAGTCCCTGAGGGTCAGGGTTGCACAGATGAGCCCCTAGGCCCCCAGGATGGGCCAGACCCTGAGGCATGGAAGGGAGAGGCAGCAGGGAGTCCCCAGGCCCCAGGAGACCTGGCCTTGTGCTGGTGACACAGCCTATTTGCTGCCCAGTCCTGGGTCATAATCACCCTTTTATGCTCCCTGCTCCGCGTGGGTACACAGGGCTGGCTCCAAGATCTCGTGACTTGCTCCCTGGCGCCTGGCTGGAACGGGAGCCCACCCGCCCCCTGCAAGTGAGGCCTGGGAGTCCCCAGAGGCCATCCAGCAGGCTGCATAGGGCCCAGAGAGGGTCATCCACTTTCCTGAGATCACACAGTGGTCAAGGAAGGACATAGTTGGTTAAATGTGGGCCCTGGAACCAAGTCCCCACTCCTCCTTGAGCCTCAGTTTCTTCATCTGTGCAAGACAGGCATCCACGTCTGGCTGGTGGCTGGGAGCAGAAGGTGGACAGCTCAGTGCCTGGCACAGGGGTGGGCAGGGACCTGCCCTGGGCCCTGGGTTCCAGGATCGAAGGCTACTCCCTTCCCTCCTCCCTATCCCCAGCCCAGCCTCATTTGCCACCTGGGTTGTTTCCTGTGACTCCCATGGGTGGCTGTTCCCTTAATGGCCATGCCATCCCCCAAGAACTTGGGGATTGCTGCATTATGTGGTCCCAAGGCACCTCCATCAGTTTCCCCTTCTCAGCAGTGGTGGGGCTGGTGGCCCAGGCTGCTTTTCGGCAAGAGGGCCAGGGAGGAGGCTTGGCCTAGGGCCAACCTGGCCACGTCCCTCCCTGCTCAGAGCAGCCTAGGGCTCCTTGCCCTGTGAGCTCAGTGCATATCCACCGTTCTGCCCTAATCTCTCCCCATCTCCCTCCTAGGACCCCTAGGTACTGCTTCTTGTCTTTCCTCATGCTGTTCCTTCTGTGGAGATGCCCCTCCTCCCCAATTCTCAGCCAGTAATAATGTCAACATGAAATCTGGAGGCAGAGAGGTCCAGGCGCAGGGCACAGCAGGTGCAAAGGCCCTGGGGCAGGACTGTGTCTGGTCTGTTGGAGGGACAGCCAGGAGATCCCTGTGGCTGGAGCAGAATGAGCAAGAGGGAGAGAGGGAGGAGGTGGGGCCAGGGAGGGGATGGAGACAGGTGGTGCAGGGTCTTGTGGACGGTGGGGGGGACTTGGGCTTTTACCCCCAAAGGAGGAGGGATGGGACCTGGCTCAGGTACTCACAGGGGCCCTCTGGCTTTGAGGGGAGGACAGACTGGGAGGAGCTTAGCAGGAGACGACTGCATGGGTCAAGGTGAGCAATGGTGGCACCTGACCAGTTAGGGGCAGAAGAGGTAATAATTGGACAGATTTGAGATAAATTTTGAAGGCAGAGATGGAAGGATTTACTTATGTTGTCCCCCAACCACCTGCAGAAGACCCGACACCGGGTCTTGCGGGAAGCCAGAGAAGACAAGGGGATGACAGGCTTGGCAGGGTCAGACCCTGCGAAGTCCCCCCAGGGAGGGTGAGGGCCTAAGGGACCCTGGAACTTTTAACCATTTATATTCTGTCTGAACCTCTCCTCCGTGAGTCTGTCTCTTGCCTCCCACCCCATTCCTGCTCTGTCATCCAGGCCTTGAAGCCCCCAGGGCTGTGTCTTCCCCCACCCAGCAGGCTGGATGGTGTGTTCGGGGGAGTCAGAGCTCGTGGTCGGGCCCCGCTTGCGCCTGGATCAGCCCCGTTCTGTCCAGACACTGAGAAGGCGGGGGCCCAGCGAGCTCCGGCTGCGGGAGCCAGGGGATAATTAGGGGCCTCTCTGTTTAGAAGGCTGCGGCCCCTGGCTCTCATGGTGCGGGGAGAGCAGGGGAGGCATCGTGGCCAAGGCCCTTCGTGCAGGTGACCCCTGCCCATGCCAGCTGGTATTGTAGGTGAGGAGACTGCGGCTGGAACAGGAAGGTCCCCCCATCCTTGGAGGCCCTGGCCGCCCTGGTTTGAGCCCCTCTGCATTGCGCTGCTGCCTCAGTTTCCCCAGAGGCTCTCTGAGGGGCTGGCTGGCTGATCCAAGTGGTCTGTGCCAAAGCCCCCCTCCTCAGATGTGGTCAAGCTGATGTGCCTCTGTGGTCAGGGCCAGCTGCTGGGGTCACTCTGACCTCAGCTGGCCCTGGGCTGTTTCCCCACCTAGGGCCTTCCCCTTCCCCATCGGCCACTTTTTTGCTCTTAAAGGGCCCTTAGTGGGGGCACAGGGAAAGGGGCTGGCTCTAGGCTTCAGAGCCCCCATCTGTGTGTCCCCGACCAGTTGTGTCCCAGTGCGCATCTGTGGTCTGACTGTGTGCGTGCCCGTCTGGGCCCATCCACGTGGATGAGGGGGATCTGACTTTGCGTGTCTATGTGTATCGTCTGATTGGGTGAGAGTGTGGTCTGCTAACTATGTAGCCTGTCTCTGTAGCCCCACTGTGTACACGCAACTGAGTCTGTGGGCTGTGTTTCTACTGGCTGTGCCCCGGGGAGCTCTGATCTGCCTCCATATTCATACTTGCCTGCACCCCAACCGTGAATGTGTATTGCCTGCCTGGCCGTGGCCCCGTGTGTGTCTCATCTGGCTGTGTGGCTGTGGTCTTCGTGTCTGCCGGTGTGTGTCTGATCTGACTGCGCTTGTGGTCTGACTGGGTACATGTATCATCTGCCCCGTTGTGACCCTGTGTCTGTCCGATTTTGCACCTGTCCTCATTCATGGTCTGTGTGTAAGTTTTATTGGCCTAACTATGCCTGTGGACCCATCTGTGTTACCTGACTGTACAAATATATCTTTTCCTGTGTCTGGTCTCCCTGTCTGTCTGTAGTCTGACTGTGTTTGGGTCTGTCTGTGGCCTGACTATGTGCAAGCATCCTTCTCTGTCTTGTCTGTGTACAGTCTGACTGTGTGTCTGTTGAGCACCCCTGTCCCCACCCTCCTCATCTCGGCTCCCCCCTCCCCCGACTCCACCCTGGGCCATGACCCTGCCACCACCAGTCCAGCCTTCCCCTGGGGCCACTTGGGCTGGGCGAGGTGACCGCAGCTGGGTATTTTGGGAGGCAGAATCACAGGGGCTGCCCCCGTCATTATGTGGGCCCATCCCTGTGGCCATGGTGTGGACCCGCCCGAGGCATGGCCCTGGGTGGGTGTAGGACTGACCCGGCCACGAGGGCCTCATCCTTGAGCCCCTCCCTAGCCTTGTGCCCTGGCTCCAGCCAACGTAGACACTGAGGAGGGGGCCATCCCAGGGTTTGGCCCTTGAGGGGGACCCTTCTGCACTGGAGGAGTTCAGATTCTCATGGGAGAAACAGACGCTTAGCAATTAACATTCACACTTGACTTGCAAACTGGGGTAAATGCCGTGGATGGGCGTAGTCATTTGTGAGGCCGTGGGATGTAGAATGGGTGTGGGGGCTGACCTTCAAGGGGCAGGGAGGGCTTCCACAGGAAGTGACAGTGGAGCTGAGATGGGTCACGCGGTAGTAGGGGGAACAGCATTCCCAGCCAAGAGCACAGCAGGGTCAAAGGCTTGGAGGTGGGGCTGAGCTGGGGCTGCATGGCTGCACCTCCCGTGAGAGGAGGGGGTGAGATCAGCAGGAGTGGCTTCCTCTGGGGGTGATGAGAGCCACGGGAGGTGTTAGAGCAGGGCAGGGACCAGCAGGTATGCTTTGGAGGAAGATCTGTCTGGTGGCCAAATGGGTCCTGGTCAAAGGGACAGTCGGCAGTGTTAGCTGGAGCTGCGTCCTGTGGGACGCTCAGCCTGCGAGGGATGAGAAATTGGATGTTCAGAGCAATTTCTAGAGCTGATGCTCAGTCCTGGTGTGGGGCTCCGTCCGGGGTCAGGAGCCTGGCCAAGGGCTGAGGTCTGGCTTAGCTGGGATCAGGACTCAGCAGCGGTGGAGGCCACCTCAGTCCGTTGGGGCTGACATGACAGAATGCGCTAGCCTGTAGGCTTATAAACAACACGCATATCTCACGGTTTTGGAGGCCAAAAGTCCAAGATCAAGGCGCTGGCATATTTGGTGTGTGGTGAGAACCCACTTCCTGGTTCACAGACAACCATCTTCTCGCTGTGCAGTCAGGGATCTCGCTGGCGTGCCTGTATAAGGGCACTAATCCCGTTCACGAGGGCTCCACCGCATGACCTAATCACCTCCCAAAGGCCCTGCCTCCTACCACCATCACACTGGGCATTAGGTTTCAGTATAATAATTGGGGGGGCGCACAATTCAGTCCAGAGTAGGGGCTCAGAACTTTCTTTCTGCCCTCTCATCACTCCATGACCCTCCTCCATGGTCCTGGAACCCTCTCCCCCTCATCCCGTGACTCTCCTCTGTCCTTCTGTGATCCTCCCGCCACCTCCCCCATGAAGGCCCCCGGATTCCTCTGCACCCCTCTCACAGCCCCTCCTTTGTCTTTCTGCAGACACTGCCCCGTCTGACACTTGGCTCAAGGCTTCTCTTTGAGGGACCGGGGGCCATCCCCCCTCCAGGGTGGAGGTCGAAGGTTGCAGGTCGCTGCTGAGCATGGCGCCTGCCTGGGGCCATGGTCTGGCGTCTGCGGTCAGTCCCGTGGGCCTCCTCGTGGTCCTACTGGTTGGAGGCTGTGCCGCAGAAGGTACGTACGGGCATTTGAGTTTGCATTTTACATGTGCGAGTGTGAACACGTGTCCCCACCTCCTCACCGGGGCTTTGCCGAGCCAAGCCTCTGCGCCCCGTAAATGGGGCTAGTAGAATGCTTGCTAAGCACTGGGTCCTGAGAGGTTTAGAGGTGAATAACAAGGATGGTATTAAAAAGCAGTTATAGTAACGATGATGACGATGTCTGTCTCCCCAGCAGCAGCTCTGCACCAAGCCCAGTGCTAACTGCAGACTTTACCTGCTTCATCTCCCTCCACCTCACCGAACCCAGCATGCCACTTCCGTTACCATCCACGTTTTTTGACAGGAGAAACTGAGGCTCAGAGTGGGCAGGGACTTTCTTGAAATCACTCCTGAGTGAGCTACAGAGTTCACCTTCTCTTACCACAGGTAGAAACACTAGCCCCCAGTTAGTAGACACACAAGCAATCAAACCTCAGGCAGAGCCAGGGGAGGCTTCTTGGGAGAGAGGGCATTGGAGCTGGGATTTTGTGGGTGTATAGAAGTTTGCTGATGGAAAAGGCATTACTCGCAAAGGTGTTAGTACATGGAAAGACCTGGAGGTGTAGAAAGAGGTTGGTGCAGTTTGGGGATGGGCACGGCTGTGTTTCTGGCAGTAACATGGAAAGGATGAAGGTTAGTCCTGGGCCCAATGCCAAGGTCTGTCCCACCACAAGGGGCCCAGAAGAGGTATCACTTAGGCCCATGGGGACACCAAGAGTCAGGCCAGCAGAGAAAGAAACTGGGATCTGCTGTTAATCTGGGTTTGAATCCTGTGCTGCCAACCTGCTGTGTGACCTTGGGCTAATGATTCAACCTCTCAGTGGGATGGAGCTGAGAGCATTCTCATTTATAGGTGAGGAAACTGAGGCTGCAAAGCGGCCATTGTGATGAGGGGATGGAGATCACAGAGTTGGGAGACTCTCCTCGCCTGGGTTTGAATCCTGGCTCTGATGTGTGACCTCGGGGTGGGTCTGTGCTCTCGTGTATTCGATGGGTTTTTAATAAGCGCCTACTGTATGCCAGGCACTGGTTTAGACCTGAGGGACAAAACAAATATCCCACCCCCTTTCAGAGGTGGTAATCTCGTGAGGGAGAGACACCCACTGCGCTGGCTGGTGGATGTGCCTGGGAGCAAGATAAGCCAAAAGGGAGATGGAGGTGGAGGGTAGTTGGGGGCTGCATTTTAAATGGGTGGGAGGACATTGAGGGAGTTTGCAGTGAGGAAGTGGCATCTGAACAGAGACCTGAAGGAGCTTAGGAGTGTAGCCCATGGGTATTGGGGGTGGAGAATGGTCCTAGGCAGAGGGCACAGCTGGTGCAAAGGCACTGGGGCAGGACCACACCTGCATATTGGAGGAACAGTGAGTAGGCCTTTGTGGCTGGAGCTGAGAAAGGTACCTGTTTCTACCTTTCAGAGAAATACTCTGAAAGTAGGGGTAGGGAGGAGACAGGGCAGGTCAGGCAGGGTCTTGTGGCCTGAAGGAGGACTTAGGTTTTTGCTCCCAGGGAGGTAGGAGTCCTGGAGTGTTGTGGGCAGAGGAAGGATGCTGGGACAAGACCTGACTTAGGTGCCCACAGGTCCCTCTGGCTGCTGAGGGAGGACAGACTTGGCAGGGGGTGGGGACAGGATGAGGGGAGCCAGGGCAGAGGGGACCACACTGGTCCAGGTGAGTCATGGGGGAGTGTGACCCCCGGTATCAGCACTGAGCATGTGACTGGAGCTAGCTCAGTGGGTCTCCCGCAGTGAGCCCTGTGATTGTTACTACCGTATTCCTGTAGGCACTGGTAGTGGCCTAGACTCAAACCCAGGCCTCCATCTCCAAATCTGGGGCATCTTGAGCTGAGTAGGTGGTCTGTTTAACAGGAACCCTGTCACCTGGGAGGTCAGTCGGGGGGCTTATGGGCACTGCGATTGGCACTGCCAGCTTCAAAGAGTAGCCCAGGTCCTCAGGAAGCCATTTGTGTGGGGGCTATCAGGCCATAGAGAGCTCAGGCAGGCAGCTGCAGTGTCCACCAGCCAGCACCAGGAGGAGTGATTTCCACCCTAGAAACAGCTTCTGGTCCTCTGGGACCTTCCCAGGGTGCTGTGCGGCCAGCCCAGGCTGGGTTGGAGGGGACGGGTGGGTGAGTCTCCAGCTCTGCTACCAGATTCTTTTTCTGCAGAATTTGAAATGAAAAAACAGAAATCAGGCCAAACCCTTCCCAGCCTCCATGCTGTTGGCATCACCACTCTGAACCTCAGTCTCTTCATCTAAGAAATGGGAACACCCAGGGTGCTCTCCGTCATTGAAGACCTACAACCCTGTTTGTATAAGTACTGCATGCTAACCAGTTGCACAGCTAGAGCTCCCCACAACCCTGTTTATCAAGTGTACTAGTTGCAGAGGCCAGACGAGACTGGGTTGGAATCTCAGCTCTTGCCCATCACAAGCTGGGTGACTAGGGGCCAGTCAGCACTGCTTTTGTGCTGGCCATACCCCAGTATGTCTTTCTTGTGTCTGGGGCCTCTTTGCCAAGAAGGGGAGAGGAGGGTTTGTCCAAGTGAGAGAATCTACCTCTCCACAAGAAATACTCTGATGGGGTATGCTGCAGGCCGAGAAAGCTCTTCCAGGATGTCTGGGACCCCAGAGCTGCCCGGAGGTGTCTGCCCTGCAGAGAGGGGGTGCCAGGGAGCGAGTGGGCAACTTCCCTGGGCCCAGTGTTAGGCAGGCATCAAGGTTCAGAGCCCCATTTTCTCAAGGGTCTCCAGGCACAGAAAGGAGGGGTGATAGAGTCCCGAAGAGTGGGGTCCCAGATGGCACATAACCAAATATCTCAGCCCAGTGTGATCAGAGCCGAACGATGGGGACAGGGGGGGTCCTGACCCAGCCAGTGGTAATCCAAGAAGGCTCCCCCGGGGAGGCGCTGGCCGAGCTGAGGTTGAAGCTGCCAGCTGAGAAAGGAGGAGGAAAGAAAGCACAGGCTCCCCTGGGAGCATCTCGTTCCCTGGATTGGAAGGGGCTCGGGGTGTGTCCCTAGCTCCAAATCGTGAACAGGCAGCCTGCTCCAGCCCTTCCTTCCAGCGGCTCCCGAAGGAGGATTTTCCCAGAAGCAAGATTCCTAACGCAGCCACAGTGACTTTCTCCTATGACCTTGGCTGGGGACCCATATGGCCCCAGTCACCATTCCTGGACGAAGGGCACACCGTGCAGGCAGACCCAGGGAGGCGAGCCCAGCCCCAGGCTCAGCGTGGAGCAAAAGCATCTCGATCAGGCTCAACTTGGCCTGGAAGTGATAGGACCATAAGATGTGGGGTTGGGGACAGATAGACTCGGGTTCGAACCCTGGTGCTGTCATTTCTGATCTGTGTGACCTCGTGCTAGCTCATTAGCCTCCCTGAATCCATAAAATCCTATCTGTACAGTGATTAACTCTCATCACCTCAATAGCATACCTAGGAGTTGAATGAGGCCACACGTGCCTGCACACAGTGGGTCTACCGATTTTCCAGAGAAACAGCCAGTGTAGCCTTACATGGCCACAACAGTAGAAGCACAGCCTTGAATGAGGGAGGCGAGACCAGTCAAGCCACTGGGACGGGGACTCCATTTTACTCAAAGCCCAGCCTGAATCACGGGTGGGAGAAACTGTGGTCTGTGGGCACCCAGACTTGGCACCTGAGGCCTCCTTGAACTTCTCAGTGCTCCCAAGCAGCTAGAACTTTCTAGGTGGACCCACGTGGTTCAGTGCTCAGAGACCTGGCGTTGCTCAGGCTTGACTTGTTTGTTCTCTCTCTGCCTCTCTTCAGACCCCAAACTCTTACTTACTCAATATTTTTCTTTAATTGGCTCACCTTTTAATTCAAACCTTAGAAAAATAACAATTTCAACTTAACTCCAAATAGTTCTAAATCTAAAAAAGTTACCAAGGTATGAAGCCTTCTTCCCCCTGTGTCCAGCCACCTGGTTTCTCTTCCCAGAGGCAGCTGTTGTTTCTACACACACACACACACACACACACACACTCACACACTCACTCACACTTTCCGCATTTTCACTTTTCTCATCACACAAACAGAAGCATTTGCTGCACTTTTTTATCCCTCATTTTTTGTCCACTTTATATCTTGCTATTCCTTCCCTAG
This sequence comes from Camelus bactrianus, assembly GCF_048773025.1. Taxonomy (NCBI): domain Eukaryota; kingdom Metazoa; phylum Chordata; class Mammalia; order Artiodactyla; family Camelidae; genus Camelus; species Camelus bactrianus. Next base: position 28,411,864 of record NC_133560.1, read on the forward strand.
TAGTTTATTACAAAGATATCCTTGTCCCTTTTTATAGCTGCATAGTATTCCACATTGTGGGTGGCCATTTAATCACCCCCTTTGGTTGGATACACAGGTCGTTTCTTTTAGGACCTTGTAAGTATTGTTGCATCCCTTGAGTCTCTTAGCAAGAATCTCAGTAGTAACTGAATTCATTTTGAGGGATAGATTGTTGCATTCCTATGAATGGAAACCCAGTATCCCTTTGGGCGATTCAAAGGTTACTATGAAAAGTCAATAAAAAAAGGAAACAGTGCTAATACCCTCACTGGCTACTGCAGCCTGTCCAGAGGTAGAGGCTTGAGGCTGTCTAGGTATTAAAGACACGGTAGCTCCCACTCGAGACTTTTCTGGAGAGACTTAGCACATCAGATCACCACGAGGGGCCGAGGATGTGGGCACCGGAGCCAGCCCGGTTCAGATCCGCGCTCAGCCACCGGCAGGCTGTGTGTCGAAGCACGTATCTTGCCTGGTCTGTGCCTCAGTTTTCTCATGTATAAAATGAGAATTATGATGGCCCTGCCCCTCAGCACCGGCCAGAGGATTTGATGTTACTGAGTGTACACCACCTGCATACACTTGGCGCTCAATAAGCACTTGCTCTAGTGGTTGTTGGCATCCAATCACCCGTTCTGAGCTTCAGCCTCCAGCTTGGACCCCTTGGGACACCTCCCACGGATTAAGAGGCTGGAGCCCTGGGTTCGCAGGCTGGCTCTGACCTCAGACCCCTTGGTCACCGCCTGCCTCCCTGTTTGATGCCTCAGTCTCTCCACGTGTCCCACCGGGGGAGTTAGACCATTATCAACTCTCTCAATTATTTTCAGGGCAAAGGACCCTCCAGGGTTTGGCCAGTCACTACTGAGGGCCTCTAGGTGCTGAATTTGGGGGACCCCAGAGTCTTGGGGGTCTCCCCACCCACCATCCCTTGTGGCACTGGGTCTGAGCGGGTGTGCCCATGTGAGGTTGTGTCCCCGTTTGAGTGTGTGTGGCTGTTTTATGGGGTTGGGGAGATGGGGGTGCTGGGTGGGCTTCAGGGTACCCGCAGGTGCCAGTGGTGGGGGGCGGAGGGGTTCAATGCCAACATTTCTCCTCCCTCCTCTCTCCAACCCTCCTGTCAGGCCCACGTGGTACCTCTGTGGCCGGACAGGGGATGGTGGGCATGTTTGCAGGGCCCAGGGGGGTCCTGATCCCATGCCCGGGCCCAGCAGAGCCCCTCCTCTTCCTGCTCTATCCCCAGAGCCCCCCAGGTTCATCAAAGAACCCAAGGACCAGATCGGTGTGTCGGGGGGTGTGGCCTCCTTTGTGTGTCAGGCCACGGGAGATCCCAGGCCTCGCGTGACCTGGAACAAGAAGGGCAAGAAAGTCAATTCCCAGCGCTTTGAGGTGAGCCGGGGCAGGCGGCAGGGTGGGGGGAGAAGGCAGCTCGGGGCCAGCCCCACCCCTGGGCCATGGAAGCCTTCCTAGAAACCTCACCCAAATGATGGGGAGGCGGGTATAGCTCAGTGGTGGAGTGTGTGCTTAGCATGCAGTTCAATCCCTAGTACCTCCATTAAAAAAAAAAAAAATTAAACGTTCCCCAGGTAGAACGTGGGCCTCTAGGGCTGGGCGGCCTGTCCAGCCCAGGCACCTCTCCTCTCCCACCCCCTCCCTGTCCTGCGACCCCACCTGCCTGCTCAGCGAGGGCCCTGCGAGGCTCGCTTGCTCTGCCCCCTTTGTGCTGTGTGGCTTGAAGCCATGCCCTGCTCTCTCTGAATTTTATCTCACCACTGCTCAGAGAAGGGCATTCACAACTCTGTACCCATGTATGTGGTCAGACACACACATTCCAGTGTCCCTTCACACAGTGCCTGTCACACAGACTTACGTGTGCATGTCACACGCCCACTTCCACACCATACCCTTTACTTGGACAGACCCAGTTTTCCACCTCCAGTGTGTTTACACAGACATACACACATGGGTGGACAGCCCCCAGCTCCTCTCCTGTCACCCCCGGCCCCAGCCTCACCCTGACCTTCTCCCCTAACTGCAACAGACGATCGAGTTTGATGGGAGTGCAGGGGCCGTGCTGAGGATCCAGCCACTGCGGACACCGCGGGATGAGAACGTGTATGAGTGCGTGGCCCAGAACTCCGTCGGGGAGATCACGGTCCATGCCAAGCTCACTGTCCTCCGAGGTATTGGGGTTGGGGACCCTGAGGCGGGGTGGGGGAGGAACTGGGTCCTGGACTTCAGGGACAAACGCTAAAGGGAATGTCTTGTTTTAGGTTTTTTCTTTCAGGGGGGACATTGATCTCCTTTTTCCAGCCCATATTACCACTGGGGCCCAGAGCTTGGTGGGAGTGGTTTATTGAGCCTTTGCAGAAAAGAGGAGTGTTACAGGACTAGAATCACGCCCATTTGTCATCTTCATCGTGCTTTTCTGATTACAAGAGGCTGGTCCAACTCAAACTGAGAATTCATTGGCTCATGCAATTAAAATGTCTGTGGAGCAGCTAGCTTCAGGTTCAGCTGTATCCAAGAGCCCACATGATGTTGTCAGAGCTCACTTTCTGTCTCTGGGTTTGTTTTCTTCCATATCAACGGTATCCTCAGTGAGATTCCCCGCATTAGCTCCAGGCTTCTGCCCCCCACCCTCCCCAAACACAGAAAAGAAAGGACTGAATGCCCCAGGACTGCTGTTCGTTGGCCCAGCTTGGGTCAGGTGATTACCCCTGAGCCGGTCACTAGGGCAGGAGGAACAGATACTCTGGTTGGCAGAGTCCTCCCTGGAGTCAGGGGTGTGTCAGCACGTAGATGGGGTCAGTAAGTGGTGGTTTCCCCAAAGGAACAGAGGAGGGTTAGAGGCTGGCTAGGCAGAAACAGCTAATGCTACCTGCCCACACATTCACATGGAACCTTTGTGGGGGCTGCCTGCTGGCCTCACTCAGGTGGGCTGCGGGGCACCAGGAGATTGCTTCCTTATTGTAAAGCAGCATCGTTCAGACAGTCTCACCAGTCTCGCCACAAACCTGCCCCTCTCCCTCCCACCACCCCTCCCCGTGGCTGCTCCCTACTGCCTTGTCCATTGTAACCCAGGGGCTTCAACTGGAGTTCACATCCTGGAGCTGCCACCCTGTAGCTGTGTGACCTTGGGCAAGTTAATGAGCCTCTCTGAGCTGCAGTTTCCTCATTGGGATAATAATGCCAGTTACCCCAAGGGAGTGTGACATGAGCCACTTGAGTGGACGATACAGGTGGGGAGCCAGTGCGGTGCCACGTGGGGAACAAGCATTTGGTGGATCCTACCTTCTGGTATTATTATTACCATCATTATTATTCTAGTTGTAATAGGACAGCTGCCACCAGCCTTTCTGCAGCTGTCAGGTGGGTGGCTGAGTTCTGCCTGTCGCCTGCACAGCTACCCTGACCCTCTCTGATCTATAAATACAAGCCACAGCCAGCCATTAGAGGGCAGGTGGCCCCCACGTGTGGCTCCCAGGTTAGAAGCCTTCCAGCATCCTCCCATGGTCAGCTGGGGGCCCTGCGAGGAGTCATCGCACTGGCCGCAGGGGTACTTTGTCCCAGACCCTAGTGTGCATCCACACTCAGAAGGCTCTGCCATTCCCGCCTGGAAAGTCCTAGTCATTTTTAAACAAGAGGTCCCATAGTTTCGTTTCGCGTGGGTCCTGGAGCCTGTCCGGCTGGTGGATGGAGGGAGGAGGCGGGAAGGGGGAGGAGCCGGGAAGCGGGAGGAGTCCACGCGCCCCAGCCCGCCCCGCCCCTTCCCAGCAGATATTTTCGCCCTGACCTTTCCTGGGCACAGACAGAACAGCCTGCCTCCCGCTGCCCCCCGTGCCAGCCTCCATTGTAAGCGCTCAGAGAGTTAAAAGGACAAGCTGTGAATCTATTAACCGCCCAGTCCCCAGGAGTCTGGGAAAGACACATCCCCGCTCCCTGCCCCCATCAAGGCCCTCAGCATCTCTCTGTTCTTGGGCCGCTTAGAAGGACGTGGTGCTTGGTCTGGGCGCCCAGCCCAGAGCGTTTGACCCGGAGTGCCTGTCCCCCCTGCCTCCCCCGCTTCGGGGCCCGGAGTCCCAGGGACCCCTGGCTGAGCGGGGAGGTCTGGGCGGCTGGGGCCCAGCGCTCCCTGCCTCCCTTCCTCGGCCACCATCTGATTGTGGACCCTGCTCACGCCTCCCGCGCTGTTGTTTTAATTAAACTCCGAGGAATCGGGCACAATGTGGTACTCGAACATTTTTGTTTAATTAGGAGCTCTCTGTAACGTCAGGCGGCCGCAGCCTCCCCCACCCTGGCTGGCTGCTGCCCAGCATGCGCTCACAGCCCCCAACCCCACCCGCTGGGGGCCGCGCACACAGAGGAAGTGCTCACGTGGGGTGCTGGTGAGCTCAGGTGCACGCACATGTGCACCCGTGCACAACAGGCACACAGAGGGACGCCAGCACGTTCAGGCCAGCTTGGAGCACCAAGAATTGAGACCCGGTGGTTTTGGCCCTAACCCCCGATGATGTCATCAGTAGCCAATCAGAACCACGGGTGGTGTGGCCCAGGCCTGGGCTGGGAAGGAACACAGCAGGCTTGAACCCGCTCAGATAGGCCACCCACTCAGACCCTGATGGGTCCAGGCTGGGTCTGGGGGTTTTGCAGCCACCAGCCCCATCCAGCTTTCTCCAGGCTCAGCCAGGCCTAGATTCAAATCCCAGCCTTGCTGTGTCTTGGCTGTATGATCCCGGCCAGGTGTGCGTCTGTCGAGCCTCAGTTTCCCCTTCTATGAAATAGGTCCCATCTCTGAGGAGGGCGCAGGAAGCTGCCTTACAGTGCCTGGTCCATAGTTAGTGCTCAGGACTTGGAACTGGGCTGTCTTCCTCCACGAAGTGACCCCTCCGTGGGCGGGAACCACAGCTCTCTTATTTAACTAGGGAAACCCAGTGATGCGGCCCTGGCCTCCTCTTCCCCAGCCGCCTTGTCCATCCCCCAATCCCCACACCATGCCTAGTGCACCTCCTGGACATCTGTAAGCAAATACACACGTATTATTTCCTTTTCATACAAATAGCAGCATTTTCTATACCTGGAGGCGGCAAGCTGCTTCTGTAAAGTGCCCGAGAGTAAATATTTTTGATTCTGCAGGCCAGATGGTCTCCGTTGAAACTTCTCAGTTCAGGAAAGCCACTGTTGATGACAAGGAAACCAAGGGGCGTGGCCATGTGCCAATAAAACTTTATCAACGAAAGCAGGCAGGAGGCCGGATTGGGCCCCGGGGCTGTAGTTTTCGATCCTGGGTCCACACCGTCTTTGATTTTGAACTCTGTCCCCTTAGCAATGCATCTTGGACTTTGTTCCAAATCCATAAGGCGATTCTCTCTGCTTGTCTGGGGGTCCGTCCCATGGACAGCCTGTCCTGTCTGTGATGAGTCTCTGCTGACGGGTGTTTGGGTGGCCTCCAGCTTTCCGCTACTGCTGTTAGCGCCTCAGGACTCCCCTGCCTTCCTCCCTTAGGGCACAGGCCCAGGGAGCCAGCCGCTGAGCTGCGGGTTCGGGGAGGGTGTCAGGTGGACGGCGCCAGGTCGCCCCTCCTGGTCGCACTGTACCGACACCAACGAGCGATCATGCTGGCCGCAGGCGAGCAAGCCTGTTTCTCCTCCATCCTGTCAGCATTGTATGTGATCACTTTTTTGTCGCTTGTCCGTCAGGGCTGGGGTGGGGACTGTGTTCGTCTTCCAGGGCGGCTGTAATAGAGTCCCGCAGCCTGGGCGGCATACATCACGTCTTTTCACAGTCCTGGCAGCTGGAGGCCCAAGAGCAAAGAGTCTGCAGGGTTGGTCCCTCCTGAGGCTTCCTTCCCTCCATGGCTTGAACATGTGTGTCTTCTCCTGTGTCCTCACATGGTCTCCACTCTGTGTGCGCCTGGGTCCTCATCTCTTCCTTATGAGGACACCAGTCATGTTGCATTAGGGCCACCCTGATACCTCCTCTCGCCTTATGGTGCCCAACTAAGGTCTAATTCTGAGGTCCTGAGGGTTAGGGCTTCGACATACGAATTTGGGGCAGGGGACACATAAACAGCTAGTGGCTGTTTTAATTTTAGCTGAGGAAGCCTGCCCCACCCCAGGGGACCCTTTGTCCATTGTGGATGACAGGCCAGACCGGAGCTGGGGGTGTTAGGGGTCAGAGCAAAAGGAACCTGGAGCCAGGTGCTGGAGGGGGAGGCACCTGGCAGGAGGCCCTGCAGCTGCTCCCCCCACATCCCTCCACCCCCAGCGCCAGCTCCAGCTGAGTCCAGCCACGGAGCCCACGGTGCAGTTTGCAGAGGACATGAATGAAGCCCACCTGGCTCAGGCCAGACCCACATTCTTGTCAGTCCCTGGAACATGGGGACCAAGAGTCTTGAGGGAGGGGCAATTTCTCCTCGTGTCCTAAACCCTCTTTACCTAGACACTGGCCAGCAAATGGGGAGACTCAGGCCTGGAGGGGTGGTGCCTCTCACAGGTTGGCAGTAACTGGGGCTGAGTCATGCACTCAGTTATTAAGCACCTACTGTGTGCTGGGACCTGAATGGGGTAATAGGGACACTGTGGGGACACAGATAACATTGTGATCCCTGGAGTTCGATGCTCAGTTGTTCTGGAGTCCAGGGGGACTTATAACTTGGGGCCGTGAGCTCGCCCAGAGGATGTGCCTGAGTCACCGAGGGGTGATGCAGGAGGGAGCAGGGACTTTGGGGAGCAAGGTGGCCAGTGTGGTGAGACAGAAAAGGTGAGAAACGTGAGGCTGGTGTGAGATCGGGCTGCTGCGGCCTGCGGGGGCCAGCACTGGCGAGGGGCCTGTGTTCCTACAGAGGGTGGTGGGGACCACGGCAGGACCAGCAGCAGGAGTGTGATGTGGCCCTGTTTCGAATTTGAAAAGCTCCCTCTGACTGCTGTGCAGTAACGCAAGGGTTTTGTAGCCCCACCACTGCTGACGTGGAGTCAGATCATTCTCTGGGGGACCGTTTTGGGCACTGTGGGGTGTGGAGCAGCCCCTCTGGCTGCTCCCCATTTGATGCCAGGAGCCTTCCCCCAACTCATGACAGCCATAGATGCCCCCAGATACGGCCCAGTCCCCTGAGGAGGGGCAGGATTGCCCCGAGCGAGAGGTGCCGGTCTTGCCTGGTGTCCTTCCGGTGGCTCCCCCACGTGAGAGTGGTCCTTCCGATGAACAGAGGAGGAAGCAGGCTATGGGAGGTCACCCAGCCAGGCAGGGGCTGGACCGGGGCTGTCCTGCCCCGAGCCCCACCCTGGAGGGATGGCCCTGCGGTGACTGGGCCTCAGCTTTGCTTTTCCTGTCTCCACCCTCAGAGGACCAGCTGCCCCCCGGTTTCCCCAACATTGACATGGGCCCCCAGCTGAAGGTGGTGGAGCGGACGCGGACAGCAACTATGCTGTGTGCTGCCAGCGGCAACCCTGACCCCGAGATCACCTGGTTCAAGGACTTCTTGCCTGTGGACCCCAGCGCCAGCAACGGGCGCATCAAGCAGCTGCGATCAGGTAAGTGCAGGTGGCCAGGAGGACGTGGGAGCCACAGAGGACAGCAGAGAGCAGGCAGTGTCTCCAGGGCCCAAGCCCCGAGGACTGATGAAGGATAGGAAAGCAGAGCTAGTGTGCAGCCATGGAGGGTGTTGGTGTTGAGGGAGAGTGTCTTCAGAGTGGAATTAGTAGGGATATAATAGGGTGCAGACAGGTAGGGGTAATGGGGAGCTATGGTGGATGGTAGGAGGAGGGTTCTTTAGTGCCTGAGTGGGGATATAATGGACCCAGATACGCACAATGCTAGGGAGCTCCAGAGACCATAGGGACAGAGTGTCTCTGGTACCTAAGTGAGGTCCAATGAGGTGCAAGTAGCTGAGGTGATGGAAAACCACAGAGGATGGTGGGGATCTCCAGGGACCCAGCAGTGGGGACACCAGGGGACAGACAGACAGGTGATGGGGAGCCTTGGAGGGTGGCAAGGGAAGGCCACCTTCACTGTCCAAACACTGGCTATATAACGGGGCACAGTCAGATAACGGGGAGCCTTGGAGGGTGGCAGAGGGAGAGCACTTTCTGTGCTGAAGCAGTAGACTTGTCCAGTGAGGATATAATAGTGTCCGGATGGGTAGGAGTAGAGGGCAGAGTAAGGCAAAGAGGATTTCCAGTGCTAAAGCTGGGATAGTGGGCATAGAGAGGTAAGTTAATGGGGAGCCATGGAGAGCTGCAGAGAGAGTGTCTGCAAGACTGAGGTCATAAGGACGTGATGGAGGCAAAGACAGGCAGAGGGTGGTGGTGGAGGACTGCCTGTGATGGGGCAATTTGTCCAGGTCCTGGCTGGGCTAGGAAGGACCTGGAGACAGAGCCCAAGGCCTTGGCCACCTTGGGGCTGGGTACTTCCACAGTTGTGTCTCGGCATAGCACCCCTGTGCCCCTTCTGTGAGTCCATATGTCTTGGGGGCTGTATGTATGTTGTGTTGGTTGTCCCACTGCTTCGCAAACGTCCGTGTGTATGTGTCTGGGCCCCCCGTGTGTCCTGACCTGCTTCCCGTGTGTGGGCACACACAGGCATGCCACCAGCACACGGGTCGCCTTTCCCCTCCCAGAGCAAAGCTTATCCACGTGCATCTCGGCCACACGTGTCTCCACGTGACAGTCCCTCCTGTGCGCACGTCTCAAGCTGGTCCTTGTATGTGCAGACACGTGTGTGGTCGAGATGCTCTCTTGTGCACTCACACGTGTTTCAGTCCATCGTGAGTACACGTGTTGGGGCACCTCCTTCTTCCTCCCTCCCCTTCCTCTGAGGACCCCGCCCTGGAGCCACCCCTTCCTGAAGGCCTCCCCGTTCTCAGCGCGGTCCCCCACCACCCACTGCTCAGCCTCGTCCTCCAAGGAGTCTGTCTGCCCACCCTCTGCTTCCTGCTCCCCCCCAGCCAAGACCCAAACCCTGAAAAGGGGCAGACGTTAAGCCCAGAATTGCTTCCCTGGAGAGACCCGGCCCTCGCCCTGGGGAGAGACTTAGCCTTCCCTGTCCCGACCTATCTGAGGATGTCCGCAGCTTGGGGGTTCCGCCGGAGGAGTGATGGCAGCCTTGGGAATCCAGTTGCTTCCCTGCTGGTTTCTACCATCGTAGCCCCGACGCAGTGAAATAATTAAGAGCATGGAGCTCAGTGTCCACTGTGTCTTAGAGCACGTCCTCCTCTCGGGTCTCGGTGTCCTCATGAAACATGCCTACTCCTAGCGTTATTGTGAGGGGCCCCTGAGGGCTGCCGGGCACGTACCGAGTGCACAGAGAGCATCAGCTGCTTTACTTATCATAGTCAATCTGATTACTATTCTGACCTCCCCTCCCACCCCCATGAGGATACAGGCTTCTGCATAACCACCCGTTAATGTTCCTGTTCTTTTTTCTTGTCCCTCCGTTGTAAACGTTCAGAAACATTTGGTAAGTTTAATTTCTTCACCAGTCAACAACTAACGCCCCCCTCCTGTGTCCACACCCCCGTCCTTTCCCCTCAGACTAACAGCCACTGTGACAGTAACTGTGACCCACTCCACGTGGCATGTTTACTAACGCGTCCCCTCACCAACCCCGTCTCTGGCTGCCCAGCCCTCCCCACCCGGGCACCAGGGGGCTGCAGAGAGAGGAGTCCAAAAGGAAAAGAGGAAAAAAGACATAGCCACAAGGGGCCGGCCAGACCCCACAATGGGAGCTGCAGGAAAACCAGGGTATCCTTGGGCCAGGGGAGCTTCACACATAATAGTCATCCTGCCCTATTCTGGGCCTTGACACTGCTGGAAAGTGGTGAAATTATAGAAGTTTGGGGGTTGGGTCTAGGGGGAGAGGGGAATGTTCCAGCTGGGCTAGTCCTGGGCAAGTCGCATCCTCTTTTCCCAGCATCCAGCCCAAATCCCCTGAAACCAACTGCTGGGCTAATTCTTACTAAGGTGACAATGACTGATATCGGCCCATGATAGTCACTCTTTACCTTTAATACACAAGAGGTATATCCTTTCCTCTCAGTATATTAGCCATAGGTTGTTTGGCCACCTTGGGAAGTTCTGTCCTTTGGCCTCTGGCTTCTGTCATCGTAGTCCAAGTGCAGTGAAGCAGTCCAAGCAGGAGCCGACCTAGATTCCTACTGACCTGGATTCTCGCTCTCCACAGTGCAGCCTTAGGCAAATTCCCATCCTGCCTCCTCCTGCCTTGTGAGGAGGAGGAGTGGCCCCATCAGGTTGGGGATTTTGTAAGAGATAACATAAGGCCCCAAAAAGTTCAGGCTGGAGGGGCCCCAGCCTGGGAGGCTGGAGAGCTGGGTTTAAGCCCCTCCACCCCCCACCTCTGACTCATGGTCCCTGATGGGCCTCAGTTTGCCCATCTGCAAAATGGATCTGGGCCAGGCAGGAAAGAACTGTGTTTTATCATCCTCAGCAGCTTCTCTGCCCTGACCGTGGGGTGCCCATGTCCTCAGTGGGGTTATCAGCTATCGGCAGAGAGAGAAGGGCCCCAGGTCTCCCCTGGAAAGATGAGCTGAGGGTGCAAAATTCCAGCCTGGGGCCACCTTTTCCGGTTTCCTGAGCAGCCCTGCCCCCAGCACCCGTGGAGACACGTGCAGGTCCTCTTCCTCTTTTCCTTTTGGAAGTTAAGAAGTCTGCAGGGCCCTCCCTCTGCCCTCTGTCCCCTTTCACTGCCCTCCCCGTCCCTCCTCCTTGGCCTGTCTGTAACACCTGCCCTTTGCTTTATTAATGCCCGGCCCTGGGGCACTAACCCCTCTCCGCCGTCTCTAACAAGATTACCTGAGACCCCCATTATTCCCTGTCCCTTCCGAGAAGGAAAGTAGGAGGGAAGGTCATGGACCTCCCTCAGCCCTGAAGGAAGGCAGCCTACGAGGCCACGCCAGGCCATGGACCTCCCAGGGCCATAGCCATGCCCCTCAGGCCAGTCCAGAGGGGCTGCTAGACTTCTCCAAGAGATTCTCACCTCCTCCAGGAAGCCCTTCTGATTGGCCAGCCCTCAGACCCCATCCTGCTCCTTGGAGCATTGCCTCGCCTTCCTCAGCAAGGCCTGCAGGGTCCATAGGCTCAGGGCTGCCTCCGCCCCCTCCCAGCCCTGGGGCAGAGTGAACAGGCCTGGCTCGTGGCCCGGCCCCGCCTCCCTGGGGCCCCCCCGGCCCCCTAGGACTGCCTTCTGACTTTCACCTGACTCTCTCTGCTTCCCTTACAGAAAGCACTCCGATCCGAGGTAAGAGGCTCTTCCCTCACCCACCCACCCACTCACGCTCTTGCTCACTGCCCGCCCGGCCCCCTAGGCTCCACAGGGGGCTGCCCCAGCCCCTCCTCCACATACCTCCTCCTTGCCACCTCACCCAGTGTCGGTGCAGTCTCTGTGTCGATGTCACTTTCCATGGCTGGGGGCTGAGTGTGGCCATGGTGGCTGCTGGGTCACCTGGCTGCAGTCAGGGGGTTGTGTCCTCAGGAAGGGGCAGCGCCTCCCAAGCCCACCCAGAGCACTGGGAGCCAGGCTTCTGACCTCTGCTCTGTACACAGCCCTTGTCTGTCTCTAGCCTCGGTTTTCCCATCTATACAATAAGTGTGCACAGGGAGGCTTCCAGCCCTAAAGCTTTGATCTGGTGGGGAGGGGTCCAGCCTGAGGAAACAGAGAGACAAGCAGACTCAGGGTCTCTGCCTCAGAGAATAGACTAGAATAGGCCTGGGTGGGAGCCTTAGGGAAGAGTCATTGACTTTGCCCTGAAATGCTGTGTGACCTAGAGCAGGCTCTGTGCCCTCTCTGGGCCTCCACAGTGATACCTGTCTGCCTGCGTCCCTGGAGCCTTGAGGCTGGCAGGGAGCAGGAGGTGGTGTGCAGGGATAGAACCCTAGTCCACAGCCCCCAGAGAGAGTTTCCCAATCTGTGGGTCCCTGTCACTTCTGTGGGACGACCACAGACAAAGCTGGGAGGAGGGGTCTGCTTGGGACCTTGGACTGGATTTTTGGACTCCTGGTGCCACAGACTCTGATCAAAACCTGTGATTCAAACACACTTAGAGATATTCACGCATCTTCATTTACTCATAGTCAACAAGTCACAGGATCTAAGCCTGTGGTGCCAGCATGCTTACGGATGTTCGCGCAGTTTTATTTACTTGTGAAGATGAGGACTTTGATCCAGGCCTTTGATTTCAAACAGATTGTGGAAACCTCTGCCTCATTTTGGTTTGTTCACGGGTACTCAAGTTTTTTAAGCAAGGCCCGTGATTTCAAACATACTTAGAGATGTTTGCTTGACTTCATTTACTTGAGAAAATGAAGATTTTTTTTTTTTCCCTAGGCCTGTGGTTTCAGATCCTTGGGGAAACCTGGGCCACATTTTCATTTACTCATGGGCACTGGCTGTAGTGCCCTATGCATTCAGATATTCTTGAGAAGGTTCATTCATTTTTGCATGTTCATAGGAAAATGAAGTCTTTCATCTGGGCCTGTGATTTCAAACTGGAGGGACATAAGCCCTATTTTCATTTACTTGTGGGCACCAAGACCTTTCATTTGGGCCTGTGATTTTTACATATGCTTGAGAAAATTGACCTTTTTAAATTCTTATTCACTAGTGACCAACAAATTCTTTGATCCAAGTTTTGGATTTCAAACACACTGGAGGCATTTCAACCTCAACTTTATTTGTAGGTCTTTGAGGTTTTCCTTTAGACCTCTGATTTCAAACACGTTTGAAAATTCTCCCCATTAACTTATTAGCACCATGGACTCAGGTCTCCTTCCCTGATTGCAAACACACTTGAGAAAGTTCATTCAGTTACTTGTGAGCACAAGGATCCTGAATCCAGGCCCGTGGTTTTAAAGCAGGTGGGTGAATTTAGACTTACTTAGATAACTTTAACTCTCTGGGCAAATTCACGTTCCTCTTCAATTAGTTTCAAGTGCAGAAAGCTTTGATCCAGGCCTTTGATTTCAAGCAGATTGTTGTGTACCAGGCTCAACCTTCTTTTACACCAGAAATTGACACACTATAACGGACACATTGTAACTGACTATACTCCAATGAAAAAACAAACAAAAAAAAAAACAAAACAAAAAAACATTCTTTGCCTTCACTCTCCTGGAGGGTAACCCAGTCTTGAAATGTAAACACCTTGAATAGAACCCTGTCTCCTTTTACTTACGGGCGCTGTGGGCCTTGAGGCCCGTGATTCCAGCCATACTTGAGGAAGCCAGACCCATGTTCACTTACACGTGGGCACTAGTTGAAACCAGCGAGCAACCGCCGGCTCCCTGAGTTGGCACATTGTCTGTGGTGGCCCCTAGGTGTCAGGGTCTTTGGAACGGCTGCTATGAATCATAAGCGTCAACCTGCTCTCCCCCCACGACCCCCATCCCCACCTGGAGAGCATCACTCAGTGCTTTCCTGGGCTTCGCCGTTTACCTTGGCAGGCGTTTATGAGGTCCCAGCCCCAGACCAGCTGAGGGTGGAGGATTTGCAGTGTGTTCAGGCCAGGACGGCCAGGCTTAGGGTCGGAGGGAGACAGGTAGGGGGCCCCAGCCCAGTGCGGGCTTCTGGGCTGTTTCAGCTTTTTCTTCTACCTTTCCGGCCAAGCCAGACTGAGACAGGCCGGACAGGACTCTGGGACAGCCCTCCCGCCGCCCCACCCCACACCCCCGGGGTCTCCCCTGACGGGCCAGGCCTTCTCCCCCTCTCTTCCCACAGGAGCCCTGCAGATTGAAAGCAGCGAGGAGACCGATCAGGGCAAATACGAGTGTGTGGCCACCAACAGTGCTGGCGTGCGCTACTCCTCACCCGCCAACCTCTACGTGCGAGGTAGGGAACGCCGAGTCCAGGTCGAAGGCAGGGAACGCCCCACCCACCCCCTCCCTTCTCGGGCTCACAGCCTCCGGGCTCCCCTGTCCCCTGCAGACCCAGCAGGAAGGCCCACCCCCGCTGGTGGCCGCGGGACCTCAGGCGAGGCGGCGTTCCTCTCTGGACCTCAGTTTCCTTGCCTGTAAAATGGGAGCAGCTTCAACCCCCTCCCACCCCCGTGCCTTGTGACGGCCGCCCCGTGGGCTGCAGGACTTGGGGGTGGGAAGCGGCAGGAGGGAACAGGGCAGGGCCAAGGGGCCCGGTCGTGGGCCTACAGGGCCGGGGGAGCCTGCAGGCCTCTGCCCCACCCCGCCCACCCGCCCCTCCAAGCCGGCTTCTGTGGTGTGTCGTGTGGTCGCCTCCCCTGCTGTGTGCTTGCTTTGCTTCTCCAGGCTCGTGGCCTCGTAGCTCCCCGCGTCACTGCCCCACGCCAGCGCCCTCAATCTAAGAGCTGAGGGGGGCGCCTTCGAGGCTGCCCCTGCCGGCCCTGCACCCTCTGCTGCCCCAGAGCCTCATTACCCTAAGGGAGGGGTTCCTTTAGGCCAGTGGGCAGATGCCCTGGGGCTTGGGCTGAAGTTTACCAGCTTCAATTCCCAGTCAGTTATACCCAGAAGCTTGGGGTCCCCCCGGCACCCCCACCCCACCCAAGGAGGGCCTGGGAAGCGGCTACACGAACTTCCTTCTGGGCCCCTTGGTGTCCCCTCAAAGGTGCCGGGATGGGGGTGCTGCCCCTGCCCCCAGATGCCTCTGTCGACCCCCTTCATCCCCATGTCGGGTCTCTTCCATCCTTTCAGAAATTATAATCCACCTCCACCTCCTCCTCCATTTGCAAACTCCACCATCTCCCGCCTCCCCACGGCTGTTTCTGATCAGATTCGTGGTAGAAACAGCTTCTGCCTGCCAGGAAATGGGGCCCCCGTTCAAACCCCCGAGCTGCCCCATTTGGTTCTGTGTCCTTGAGTCCATCACACAATCTTTGGGCCTCCGCTTCCCCCATTCGACGCATCAAGCCCCTGTGGTTCTCCACCTGGAGGCTGGGCGGCTCCTCCCTCACCCAGAGACCCTCAGCCCTTGGTCCCGCACCAGCCCTGAAGCAGCGCCTTGGCTCTGCACTTGGGTTCTGCATCTTGGCTCTGAGGAGGAGGCTGCATGGGGGGAGGGAACGGGGACGCAAGGGCGGTGGGGGCAGGAGGGCACACATCCAGTCCGATGCCACGACACCTCTGGTGAGTTATAATGTGTCCATGACTCCAA
This sequence comes from Camelus bactrianus, assembly GCF_048773025.1. NCBI lineage: Eukaryota > Metazoa > Chordata > Mammalia > Artiodactyla > Camelidae > Camelus > Camelus bactrianus. Next base: position 28,427,011 of record NC_133560.1, read on the forward strand.
CCGACTGGTCTTTGTCTAACCTGCTTGTCTCTCTGCAAACACCTGGGATGGGGGATTGTAAGTCTGGCAGAGCTCAAAGAGAGTGTGGACAGCAGGTGTGGGGCAGGGCGGGGGAGGGGCCTCTAGCCAGGGTGTAACAAAGGAGGGGGGCCTTCTGTGTCCTCAGCTCAACCCCTGGAGGTGGGGTCCTTTCTTTTGGGGGGCCCAGCCTCCCAATCTTTGCCTGGGTCTCAGACACTCCAAAACTGAATTAAGAAGTAGATCTTATATGTCAAGGAAAGAGCAGAGGAAAGACTAAAAGGTCGTTGCTGTTCTTTTTATTTTTTAATTTTAATTTTTCTTTTTGGTTTAAAGAAAAAAAAATCAACAAACTATTGCAGCTTTTAGCCTTGGGAAGTCCTCTTTTTACTCTCTGTATCTCCCCTATTTTTTCTCTTCTCCCCATGTCATTGTGTTCTGCATCAAACCCCCTTTACATCCCTCAGAGCTTCGAGAAGGTTGGTGTGTTTTTTTCTTTTTTACTTTCTTTACCCACATTTTTACATTGTGAAAGCGACACGCACACACACGAAACGCACGCAGACAGGCACACGGACACACGCAGACATGCACACGGAAAATCATAGAAAAACGAACGTAAAAAAATAACGGAATACGAATACCGAGTGCAAAGCGAACAAACAAAACAACCGCCAAGCGAGAGCAAAAACCCAGAAAGACACGAAAACCTCAGCCGCGCCCAGCCCGGCCTAGGGCCGGCCGCACACATGCGATGCTTGCAATGTGGTCGCCTCTTTGCATCCTTTGGTAATGTTGTTGCTAAGTTTTTTGCACTCCTCGTCGTCATGGTAACTTGGGCCTGATGCATGCTGGGAGAATGTAAAAATTTCTCTGCATGCCACTCTTGTTGGTTCGGTTTGGTGAATCCCCAGCGCCTTCTGTTGGAGTGTTTTTCGTCTTCTGTTCCATTTTTTCTCCTTTGGATTCCTTCTTTTTTTTTTTTTTTTCTTTTTCCCTTTCTTTCTTCCTTTTATTTAATGATTAACTTTTTGGTTTTGTTTCATTTTTGGGGGGGAAAAACCGATTGGTTCGTTTTTTTTTCCCCTCCCATCCCCTTTACCCGGCCCCCTCCTCCCCCAAAGCGTTTCGTCTTTGGTTCTGTCTTGTGTTTCTGTGCTCTTTGGTTTCAGTTTCTTGGGCTGAGCTGTTTTGTGGTTGTTCTCCAAGCGCATTGTGATTCAAAAGCCAGTGTTCCTGTCCCAGCTACCATCCAGAAGGGTGGAAAGAGTCCCACAGCTGGGATGCTGGGGCAGAAAGTGACTGCCTGGGCTCCAGGGTACAAGGGAAGCGGCAGAGACAGATGGCGGGAGTTCAGAGCCCAGGTGGGGTGTGAGGAGAGCAGCCCAATTTGCCTGACCTGATTGGCCAGTCCCCTTCTACCCAGAGCTGGGGGTCAGCCCCAAGGGGTGGCCATGTTGGAAGGGAGCTTAAGCAGGCACGTTCCCATCCTTCTGCCTCAGAATGAGACCACCTACCCCTCTTCCAAACAGCCCAGAAACAGGCACTTGAAACACAGCTGAATGGGCAGCCGGCATTTTGAGTTCTTGTTCCACAGAGCAACATGCTCAAATATGAGAAATGGCCACCTTTAATTGGACCATCCCTCCCAAATGTTGCATGCTTAGCAAACAGGCAGCACTCAGAATGGCAGCTGATGTGATGACTTTTTTTGCATCCTGGCTGGGCACCAATACAGAACCGCCCATCAGAGAAAAAACAAGTGTAGCATGACAGACTTTGGAAAAAATACTTGGCCAGGTTTTCTGCCCTTGAGTGCTACACCTCTGCCTCCCAGATGATGCTGGCTGCGTCCCCCACCACCGCAAAGGCTCTGGGCCCCATCACGGCGTCTTCTGTCCAGCAACAGAGCACGGTCACTTTCTGAGTACCTGAGCATCAGAACTGTGGAATTCTGGAGAAAACCCTGGGGAACTTTGGACATAGCCTCTCCCTCTCTGTCTCTGCCTCCCTGACTCTCCCTCTGCCTCTCTCTCTCTCTCTCAGCTCTCTTCTCTTTGTGTGTCTCTCTCACTCTTGAAACCTTTAGAGGTGCTCACTCCCATCTTCTGTTCCCTCCTTGAGAAAAGGCAAGCCCTTGAGAGCCCCAAATCCCAAGTGAAAAACATCCCCAATAAAATATCCATTTAGACTTATATAACCAGTAGCCCTCAGCTCCCTACCCGACATCGATGATAATTGAGGGTGGAGACAGTCTGTTTGGGGTCACCTTTTTCTCTCTCTCATCCCTCACCTGCCTTCTCTAAACTCCCACTTTATTAAGTTCAGGGCCAAGTTGGCAAGAGGGTTTTATATGCAATCCTAGGGAATTATTTTTCCTGTCTCTCTTTGAATCCAGTGTGAGAGCTGCTAGGCTGAACCTCCCCAAAAGATGGATGAGAGAGGTCTCCCAGCTCCTCCACTAAAGCTGGGTCTCAGGGAATTGGAACTGAGGGGTGGCCGAGGGTCTCTGAAGACCATTTGGACTTTTGAGAGCACAGACTTGGGGCTTAGGGAGACCCAGATTCAAATCCTGTCTCTACCCCTCATGGCTGTGTGGCCTTGGGCTAGTCACTTGATTGCTTGGAGTCCCTATTTCCTCATCTGAACAATAGGAAGCATCAGTGTGTCTAGCTCATATTAGGAGCAGGAAATTAACACTCGTCTAGCGCCCTAGGTGGTGCACAGGAGACAGGAAATTGCAGTAAGATTGTTATAAAACAGGGAAACAAAGAGTTCAAGTAAATGGTCTGGGAAGCCACTGGGGACTTCAGTTTCCCCATCGTGTATTTCACAGACCCACTGTTTGAAAAAGATGGCTAATGGGAAATGTCTTTGAAAAGAATTGGAGAGCAGACATTAATTCATTTGCTCAGATTTCATTTTTTGCTAGTGGTTTTCTGAGTCTATCCCATGGTCTCACTTTCTCCCAGCTCCAACTCCATTCCCATGAGATTGGTGGCCTCCCCAGTTTGGATGTTAGGCTCCCCTTGCAGATAAGTACCAGCCCAGCAGAAGAGATGGGCCACTTGGCTTGTTCTGCCCTGAAAGCTATGAGTATTTACATTGTTGCCAGAGCAACCAGTCCTGGGAATTAGTTGCAGGGAATCCCCACCCTCAACCTAACTCTTTCCTCCAGTTCTTAATCTCCAGCTTCTGCTGACTCTGGGTGGTCTGGGGGTGGGCTATTCAGATATACCCTTCTCTTGAAATTTATCTGAAATCCAAAGGGCCAAAGTCAAAAGCAAGCCCATTTTTTAATGCAACTGGCAGTTCTGCTCCTAGAACTCCCCTAGAGAAGATGCAGCTCATACATTTGACAAGGTGGGAAGATGGTAAGATTACACTCTCCCTGGCAGTTAATTTTCTTTCTTGCCTCTTTAAAATTGTCAGCCTTTAAGGTGTGAATTAGTGGCAAAAAATGGTGTCTTTACTGCTTGATCTAGCAACATAGCACTATTGAACCATGGTGCACAGGGCCCCATTAAATGTTATGTCACCCACCTGATGACATAGGAACGTGCGGGCAGAACTTGAAGCAAGCTGGAGATGTGGGGAAGAATTTTACATCTTCAAGGGACTTAGGATATTGTCAGGGTTTGGGGGGAAGCCACATGGGGCCGGGGTAATTTAATGCCAGGACTTGAATGCTGAGCTAAGAGGACAAGACTCGATATCCAATGCCAGAGGGAGAGCTAGATTGCCCCAGCTTCCAGCTGTTCATCAGAACCCTTTATCTGCAGCCTATCCCCAGGCCTTTTCACATCAATTCATAGCATGGAATTTTATGAGACAGATTGTTTTTAAAATTAACTTTCTGGTACCCAAGCCAAGGTGGATATGACCTCTAGGTGTTCCCCTTACCTCCTGGCACGCCCAAACGGGAGTAGATACGGATATTGGGCCTGGAACCCCGCCCCCCACCTCCTGTATCTCCAGAAAGACTGCCACTGGGGGGCGTTGGCAAGCTCCCCAGTTCCTACTGATCACACCTGGCTGTGCCTCCCCACCTAACCCCTGCCCCCAAAGCCTTGACCCTGGTGGTAGGCAGTGGCAGTTCAGGACCCAGCCCTTCTCCTCATCCCACCCTCATCCTGAGGGGAGAGGGGGCTCTGGGGTGGGGAGGCAAGCTTCCCCCTGACTCGGGTGGGGGGCAGGGGTTGCTCTGCAGGAACACTGAGCTCTAGACACCTCCTGCCTGCTGCCTGCCTCACACCCTTTGCATCGCTGTCTCTGTTTTTTGGGGGCGAGGGGAACATTAGATTACACCTTGTCATTTGGAAAGCCCCATGTCTCCGGTGGCCGCAGCGAGGGGGAAATCAGACTCAGTCGATTGGCAAGATATCATCCCATTTTCTTGTAGAACCGAAAAAAAAAAAAAAAAAAGGTTGGGAGAGAGAGGGCACCAAAAACATAAAAACAATAAAAAGTGTAGTGCAGCAAAATGTCCAGCTTAGAATGTCAGCAGCTGGCCAAGGCCACTGGTCAGCCCATGGGCCAGGGGTCCAGCCAGGTCCCTCCAGGCCTTGCACGCTGTCCTGGTGGCGGAGGGAGCTGGTGAGGGGAGCGGGGACGATGCACGGGGCAGGCTGCAGGGCGGCACCTGCCCTCCCTGGGCCACAGGCTGGGGTTCAGCGGAAGGGCTGAGAAACGGGCTTTGGAATTGGATCTCGGACCCCTTACTTTCCCCTGACAGGTGTAATCTAAGCTTGAGTAAGCCTGTGGAGGCTGTAGGGCTTGGCATCTCTCCCCTCCCCTCCCCACCCACACCTTCATTTTGGAGTCTGGAGGAGCACCCAGTAGCTTCTCTCACCCCAAAATGCCCAGCAGAGCCCCCCACCCCACGCCCCAGAGCTGCGGCTTGCTGAATTGTTGAGATGTCTGACACTGTTCCTTACCTAGTGCTTCAACCAGATCACCTCACTTTTGAGTTTCCCCCCTCACCCTTCCCCAACCCCTTCTCCCCTGGACTCCCCCCCCCCACTTTTGGTTTTTGAGTTTCTGCCTCTTCCTGCCTGGGGGAGGGGTCGTCTCCCGGTTGCTTTGATGGTTTTTGAGTTGTTTTTCCATGTGAATCGGGGTTTGAAGCGACCCACCCCCCCAACCCGCCACCCCCCACTGCCCACCCTTCTGATCCCCTCACCCACGCGGGTCCCCCTCACTGGGACCCCCCGGCTACTCGGTGACGAGAAGAGCTGGAAACGAGAGCCAGCTGGAGCGTGCTGAGGACCAAGGCTGGTGTGGTCCCCTTATAACCCGCCTGGACCCTCCATTCAGGTCGGTAATTGGGGGCGGGGGTCCTGCGGGGCCACTCCGTCCTGTGGGTGCCGCGCCCACCTTACTTTCTAACCTGCACCTCAAGCTTGCAGCCATGGGTGGAAAGATGACGTGGGTGGGAGTCAGCACCAAACTGGGCAGAACACAGCGTCAGCCGCCCGCCTTTGCCAGCTGGGAGGATGCCCAGAGGCCTTATGAGACCCTGCAGCAAGTTTTGTGCCACCAAGTGCTAATGGATACAGTCCTCCCCTAACTCGTGGCAAACCAGCCCTTTTCCTACAGCACTCCCTCAGAAACAAGCGGAATAGGCGAGAAAGCAAGTGGGCAAAGTGTCTTAAGTGTCAGCCTTCACAGCATACTGGCAGTTCCATTTAACTGATGGCTGCTGGCCATGCTGGGGATTGTGAGCACCAAAATACTGCTGTTGATAAGTGCCCTCCCACACTTAACTGACTTACAATTAACAGCCCCATACAGCAAGTCTTTTACATGTTCAAGATGTATGCCTTGTGTCTACTTCTGAAAACTGGTAGAGGTACTTTCCAAATTATGACGCTCCTGAGGGAAGACACATTCAGATCAGATCAGATCAGATCAGATGTGAACGGGGTCTTTGGGGCATGATGTTGAGCTTTACACAGGGATAAATTGGCTCGTGTTTAACCTATAAATCCTAAAGCTAGCTCTTACTCCCGTTGCTGTTTCAATAATCCCTTTTAGTATGAGCCTTTTACGATGGCTTCTGGACATTTATTATGATGGTTGCTGGATATTATTCAGCTGATGTTTCCTGGGCACCATTCAGGTGATGGGTACTTTCGCCCCCTTTGGTGTCCCCCAGAGGGTAAGGATGCACAAGTTTGAAAGCGCCAAGAAGACATCTGTCTATAATCCTTGTTAATTACCGTGGTGAGAGAAGGCTCACTTTATCTGCGAGGCAGGGATCAGGCATAACTGACTTTGAGCTCTGGCCCTACCACTTCTTTTCTTCATGTCTTCCAGCTCGCCCTAGCCTCTCTCTGGGCCTCCACTGCCTCATCCACAAAATGGGCATAAGGTCATTTGCCTCTCACTGGTCGAGAGGGATAAAGTGAGATAGTGATTCAATAGAAATTCTTTGTATTACTTTTTTGTTTTAAACTCTAATTCATCCTTAAACCCCCTTAATGTAGAGCGCACTAGAAGCCTAGAAGAAAGAAACTTCACTGGCCCTATGCCCAGGCTGAGCATCTCCTATGTGCGGGCACTGCCCTGGTCAGCTTAATATCAGCACATCACTGATGGTCTCCATTTCACAGAGGAGGAAACTGAGGCTCCAGGAGGATGAGGGCCCTTCCCAAGGCCACGGGGACTCATCACCGCCCCAACCTCTGCCTGGGAAGCTTTTCTATGGGATTCTGAGGCCTTGAGTTCACCTTGCTGTGCGGTTACAGTGACTTGGCCTCTTTTCATCCTTAACTGAGGAGCAGGGAGGGTGTCACTGACAAGTGGGCTGAGGGGCTCCTGAGGGGCGGGGTTGGTTTGCTCCGAAGGTTCTTTCTCTGTGAGGATCTCACCTCCGTGGCTGCCTCGAGCCTCTGCCAGGAACCTTGGGTGCTGGGTGGGGAGGCCAGATGCTGTGTTCTGCCGGGGTGGGGGGCCCCTCCCTGGGGAAGCCACAGCCCTCCTCCTTTCAGACCCCGATTTTCAGCCCCACACCCATTCCATGGTTTTTCTGTTGTTTCTTTTCCCCCCTTCTTGCTTTTGGGTGTTTTGTGTTGGAGGGGTTTTTTGTTTGGTTGGTTTTTTGGATTTCTTTTCCCCCCAGCTTTGTTTTTTCATCTGTTTCTCCTGGTTTTGTTTTGGACGTCGATGCCGTTTTCTGTCCTTGATTAATTAGCTCCCCCACGCTCATCCCCCATCGTGTTCCGTTTCCATGACAACGCAGCGTTCGGGCATCCCACTCGTGCCTCGCTGTGGATGCCGGCGGCTGGCCTGGACCGCGTCCGCTGGCTGGCCGGACCCCATTCCTCCCTCAACTCCCCCTCGCCCTCCACCCAGCCCTGCCAGAGAGCCGCCCCTCATCTCAGCGCCCCGCCCCACCCCCCCCAGTCTGTCTGCATGACCCCTGTGTCTCCCCTCCTCGCCCCCCAACTCCTCCCCTCGGGTGATAACTCCCGCGTCCTCCATCCTGTCTCCGGCGTGACTTTGTGGACTTTTCGTGGGGCTTCCTTTTCCGAAGGGCTGCCAGCTTTCTTGGCCCTCCCTCCCACCCCCTCAGAGCTCCCCCTCCTCTTTGCCTCCAGCCCGGATCCAGGGAACAGGGGTTGAGATTTCCAGCTTGGAACCCACGCTGGAAGAGAGGGAACTGGGCTGCCTCCCTTTTCCCCTGGAGCCCCCTCCTCTGTAGACAGGCCAGATCCCCACAACCACCCCTTTAGGGGTACAGCTGCACCCTCAATACCATATGAAAACCCAAGGCAGATCAGGTTACTGAAAGTCACCTTGTGGCCCTGTTTAGCCTTGCTGAGCCTCCAGTCTGTCATCTCTACAAGACAAGACCCCATGACCTGCCCAAAGCTGGGCGCGTGCACACCTGGCTTTTCAAAGCCAGGGACTACGTCGTTCTGGCCAGAAGGATTTGCCTGCTAACCCAAGTCCTTTCCACTGCAGTGAGACACCTCCCATGGGGACACAGTGCCTTTTGGAAGTTCAGGTGCCCATCAGCCTCCACCCACCCCCAACCCATCTGACTTCTGAAAACGGAGCCCCCGAAATGCCTCCTGCTGCCTTCATGGTCTGCAAGATTGGGACAGAAGGCTGCATCCGCTTCCCCGCTAAGAAATGCACAGAACATGTCCCTGTTTCCTCAGCGTTCAAGTTCATTCCCTCGTTGTTTATTATTATTATTATTATTATTATTATTATTATTATTATTATTATTATTATTATTATTATTATTATTATTATTATCCTATTTATTATTCTGCCAGGGCTGTGATGTGACAATGTGACACGTCACATTGGGTCACATCCGCTAGAAATAATATGCAGCATTGACGTGGGCCCCCTCCCCCCCTGCTCTGTCTCTGTCCCCCTCTGTGTCCCTTTTCTCTCTTTCTCTCGGCCCATCTGTCTCTTCTCCCTGGCTCCCCCATGAGGGCGCACTCAAGGCCAATGAGATCCAGGCCTCTTCGCATTAACCTTTTCTCTTTCTTCCTCCTTCTGCCTGTCTCCCTTTCTCTCTCTCTCTCTCTCTCTCTCTCTCTCTCTCACACTCTCTCTCAGCCAGCCTATTTTGCATGCTGTTTGTGATTCTGAGAGCTGCATCTATCAATGGAAACTTGTCAGATCCGACAGAAGCTTTTAGAAGGGTTTCTAGACCCCAAAACCACAAAAATTTCATTAGAGTTTCTCATCTTTTCCTTGAGGGCTCCCAGGAAGTGGGAGGGGCCCCTGGGTCACCAGAGGGGGTGAGGGTGGGGGGCCGAGATCCCAGCCCCCTCTGTCTCCCAGTCCCACCTCTTCCCATGACCTTGCCTGCCCCCCGTCCAACCTTCCCAGAGACCCCTGACCCCTGCGGCCTGATTCTTCCGAAGCTTCCCGTTCGGAGAGCGGGTGGAGGGGCTGCTCCCCGAAGCCACGTCTGTCAGCAAAGATGAGAAACGGCTGATAAATTTTTGTGTTCGTAACTGTGCTGTGACCAGCCACTCTGGTCGCTGAAACCCTGTTGCTATGAAATAACGCTTCATGTCTCTTATTATATATCGATATATCTCTCTCTATTGTTCTGTGAAATACCTTCCTTTGAAGTTTTGGTTTCTTTTTGTTGGAATTTGGTTTATTAATTTGGTTTTTTTTGGTTGTTGTTTTCTTTCATTTGGAAGAAAAAAAAATCTCAACTGGGGGGAAGGCAACAGCCTTGTTTATATTTAAATTGTTTTCCACTTTTTTTTCTTTTTTTCTTTCTTTCCTTGTTTCTTTCTTTCTGCCTGCTTTTCTTTCTTTTCTCCTCCACATTCCGTCTCCCCCTCCCCTCCCCTGCATCTCCCACTCGCCCCATCCTCCCCTGCATCTCTCACCCACCCCTTCCCACCCCCCCACACCTCCCTCCTGCCCGCCCCGCCCCCCCAGTCCGCCGCGTGGCTCCACGATTCTCCATCCTGCCCATGAGCCACGAGATCATGCCAGGTGGCAACGTGAACATCACCTGCGTGGCCGTGGGCTCACCCATGCCATACGTCAAGTGGATGCAGGGGGCAGAGGACCTGACGCCCGAGGATGACATGCCCGTGGGCCGGAATGTGCTGGAACTCACTGATGTCAAGGACTCTGCCAACTACACGTGTGTGGCCATGTCCAGCCTGGGTGTCATCGAGGCCGTGGCTCAGATCACAGTGAAATGTAAGCATGGCCTGTGGGGCATGGGGGAGGCAGGTCAGCCCCAACCTCAGGAGTGTGTGCTGAGGGGAGCAGGTACAGGTGGAAAACCCTCTGAGTTACTGTTTCGGATTAATCATTCCTTCCTGGCTGTGAAGAGGACTCTTGTTCTGTCAACAAACATTTATTGGTGATAAATTATTCTGGGCCCAGCCCGTGGAATGAGACCCAGTCTGGCTCTGTTGAGCTCCAATCCAAAGAGGTAGATGCCGTGTAGCTGGGCGGCTAGGATGCAGGCTGATTAGAGCAGTGATGGGGGCCATGCAGTGCTGCTCAGATCCCCAGGAAAAAGATTCCAGCTCCCAGGAAAGCTGGGTTCAGGGAAAGGCTAACAGTGGAACAGGAATGAGCCAGAAAAGATCAAAAAAGGGCACAGCTTATGCGAAGACTCAGAGAGAGAGAAAACATGAGGAGGGGGCGGATTACAGATTTTCCTGATGTCTCAAGTTAGTGGTGAGATTCAGAGGAGGGTGCCCCCAAATGTTTTTCTAGCTTTAGAACAGGGGCCAGCAGATGACAGGCCATGGCTAAATCTGGCCCTCCACTTGTTTTGATAAATAAAGTTTTATTGACACGTGGGCATTTTTTTTCATGCCTTGCGTGTAGCAGCTTTCCAGCTACCATGGCAGAGCTGAGTAATTCTGGGCAACAGCCACCAGGCCTGCAAAGCCGAGGATATTTACTCCGTGGCCCTTTGCAGGAAGAGTTTGCCAAGCCCCACCCTGGGGCCATAGACGGTGTCAGTATCAGCTGATGTGCTGGTCATTTTGCTGAGGGATTGCACTTCTGGTAAATGCTTCCGGGGGGCCCAGGTGGTGTGAGATCTTGGGACAAGAGGGAAAGTCACAGTTATCCAGGTGCTGGGGACATGCTGTAAGCAAAACTCGGTCCAGGCTGGTGGGGAAACTAACGTGAAAACAGATAACATCAGGTGGCAAAATGAACTGGACAGGGGCACCTCCAGCTGGGATGGTGAGGGAGGCCTTAAGGAGTGGGTTTAGGAGGAGCCAGCCATCTGGTCGTCTGGCTGTCCGGGCACAGGGAACAGCACGTGTGAAGTGGGAGCAGACGGAAGAGCCCTGTGGCTGAGCAGAGTGAACCGCAGAGAGGGCTGCAGACCAGGGAGCAAAAACTTTCCTTAAACAGCAATTTTTTTTTAAGTGAATAGTTTTGGCTTTACGGGCCCCCTAGTCTCAGCTTGGCCATCATGGTGCAGAAGCAGCGTTAGCAACATGTAAGCGTGGCCGTGTGCTGATACAACTTGGTTTATAAAACCAGGTCCCCAGCCCTCGGGCTGAAGTTTGCCATCACCTGCTCTAGATGATGGGATAGAGGTCATTAGGCTTGTGGTCACCACCGAGGAAAGGACAGCTCAGAGAGGGCAGTGGTGTGACTCAAAGTCACGCAGCCTTCAGGATCTGCAGCCAGCATGCCTGACATGTGACCTTGCCTTCCGCCCACAGCTCTCCCCAAAGCCCCCGGGACCCCCGTGGTGACAGAGAACACAGCCACCAGCATCACCATCACATGGGACTCGGGCAACCCAGACCCAGTGTCCTACTACGTCATCGAATATAAATCCAAGAGCCAGGACGGGCCGTACCAGATCAAAGAGGACATCACCACGACGCGTTACAGCATCGGCGGCCTGAGCCCCAACTCGGAGTATGAGATCTGGGTGTCAGCTGTCAACTCCATCGGCCAGGGCCCGCCCAGCGAGTCAGTGGTCACCCGCACAGGCGAGCAGGCCCCGGCCAGCGCGCCGCGTAACGTGCAGGCCCGCATGCTGAGCGCCACCACCATGATCATCCAGTGGGAGGAGCCTGTGGAACCCAATGGCCTGATTCGGGGCTACCGGATCTACTACACCACGGAGCCTGAGCACCCCGTGGGCAACTGGCAGAAGCACAACGTGGACGACAGCCTGCTGACCACCGTGGGCAGCCTCCTGCAGGATGAGACCTACACTGTGCGCGTGCTGGCCTTCACCTCCGTGGGCGACGGGCCCCTCTCGGACCCCATCCAGGTCAAGACGCAGCAGGGAGGTGAGATGCCTGAGGGAGGCCTGGCTTCTACGGGGACAGCAGGATTCCAGGCCGGCTCATCAGGGGGAAGGAGGTGGCAGTGGTGCAGTGACGTGTCTCCAACCATGCAGCGGCTGGTCTTACCTGGAAGCCACGCATGGCGTATTTGTCCTGCATGGTGTGTTAAAATATTTTCAGACCAGCACTGAAAGCAGGAAGTTGTGGAAAACCCAGATTTCTGGCTACCCTTGGAAAATCTGATATGGCAAGCCCACAGGGCGACAGTCAGTCACTAGAGTGCATCCAGATAGATGCTGGCGGCCGCGTCTCAAAAAAGGGGCACAGTTTCCGCTCACCTCCTTCTTCTCTGTTAACTGACTGTCCGGCCCTGTCCACATCTGAGTTTGAGAACCCCTGTTTGCTGCTCTCACTGGAGGGGTCCATGCTGCCCGTTTTGAAATAACAAAATACATCAACTCAAAGGCCGCAGGCTGGTCTCCTGCCTGCTAGGGATGGGGGTGTGGGGCGTTTAGATGTGTGGGGCCCCAGCTCTCTGCAAGTTTCTGGGCTTTTTCTTATGGGCTCAGGCTCTAGGACCTCAAATCCAGGAAGACTAAGGCAGTTACTCAAACAAAGGGACAGGAGGTTTGGAAGGGTGAAGATCCTGTTTCAAATTAGGGTCCCCACCAATTTCTCTGTAATTGAATTTCGAGGAGGGGTAAGGTGTTGAGTCAGCTGAAAAGAGAATTGTTTTAGTGTTTTTCCATTGGTAGCAGAGAGGATGGGGGAACTGAGGTAGACAACAGACAACAAGGGGTGTGGGGGTCCACAGGGAAATACGAACAGTTGAGAACATTCCAAAAGCATCCAGAGCTGAGCAGCCCTTCCTTCAGGGCAGTGCCGAGCTCCACGGGTCTCTTTTCAGGAGAATGGGGACCTGGCGGGTTGGGCCCCCTCTGCCGGTGGACCCCTCCCCGGCTTTCCCCCCGTGCCATTCCTCTCCCCGTCCCCGCAGTGCCCGGCCAGCCCATGAACTTCCGGGCCGAGGCCAAGTCGGAGACGAGCATCGGGCTCTCGTGGAGCCCCCCGCGGCAGGAGAGCATCGTCAAGTACGAGCTGCTGTTCCGGGAAGGCGACCATGGTCGCGAGGTGCGCGCACGGCGAGGGTGGGCGGCCGTCGCGTCTCGCCGGCTCTGTGCCTGGGTGTGGGTCTTCCCCCGCTCTCTTTGCCGCCGCTCCCACCTCTCACTCTTCCTCTTTCTCCATCTCTCTCGGTGTCCGCGTCTGCCTCTGTCTCCACCTCCGTGGCTCTCCGCGCCCCGTCCCCAGGTCGGGAGGACCTTCGACCCGGCCACGACCTTCGTGGTGGACGACCTCAAGCCCAACACGGAGTACGCCTTCCGCCTGGCGGCGCGCTCCCCGCAGGGCCTGGGCGCCTTCACCTCGGTGGTGCGGCAGCGCACGCTGCAGTCCAGTAGGTGTCTCGCGGAGCCCGCCCTGCGCCGCGGGGGGGGGCCTGGCCGGGGCTGCCGCAGGGGTGGGGGGCGCCCCGGCCCGTCCGCCTCGGCCCTCCGCCTCGGCCGCGTGCACCCGCGCGGCGGCGCCGCGGTTCCCCCGCCGGTGCAGTGAGGGGCTGGCCTGTGGGGCCCCGCCGAGGCCAGCTTCCCCCGCCGTTGGGGAGTGGAGGCTGATGGGACCTCCTCTCCTCGGCTTCTCCCGGATCCGGGGCCAGTGGAATGGCCACATTGCGCCCATTCCACAGGCGTTTTGAGGGGTCCGTGAGGCTGTCACAGCCCGCGCCCCATCCTTCCCAGAGAGCAGAGGGCTCAGAGACGCTTCCCTCCCCAGATGGCCCTTGGCTGGGGCGGGGGGAGTGAGGATCTGGGGGGGAGCTCAGGGTTCCCCAAACACAGGGCTCTCGAATTCCTGAAGTTCTTCGCTGTGCCTGCCTGGCCCCCCCCCCCCCCCCGTCACAAAAAGTCCCCCTTTGACCAGAACACTGCAGCTGGCTCTGGGCCACACCGTGGCCCCGCCCCGCTCCGCCCTCCCTGCCTGCTCTGAGCTCAGGCCCAAAGCAGGCCTCCCCTCCCGCAGCCTCCCTGCCTCCCCCTCCTCCCTCTGCTCGGTCCTCTCTGCTCAGCCTGGCCGGCGTGGCAGCCGCCGCAGCCCTCCTCTCCTCCCCACCTCCTGCTCAGTCAGTCTCGGGGCAGCCACCCCAGGCCTTGTTCCGGAAGCTGCCTTGGTGTCCAGACCTTCAAGCCCCCCCGGGCGTGTGTACACAGGGGATCACGGGTCAGTCGAGAGTGAGAGCAACCCGGGCCGGGGTGTCTGAGCTGCTGGGATCAAGGGCCTCGGAGACACAGCACCCACCTCTGCCTGCCACCCCCGGCCCCCTACCCTCCTCCCCCTACCTGCCGGGGCCGAGCCGAGCGCTCCGCAGCTCCAGGCGTGTTTGTGCGTGAGGCGATCAGTGAGGGTGTCCTGTGGCTTGGGCGGCCACGTGAGAGACCGGCACAGGTGCCGCAAAGGTGAGTACGCGCTGGTCTCCAGTGGGTTCACAAAAACGGCCCACCCTGCGTGTCCCCTAGCCTGTGGCCCATGTGTCCATCAGCTCTGGGCTGTGCAGACAGTCCGGAGCCCAAATTCAGCCCCCTCAACTCTCCGTTGCTGCCAAGAGGCATGCCTGTCCAGGAACCAGGAATCGGAACCCCGCCCCTGCACACACACATCTCTGTGTGCATCTACGCCCACCCCACCTCCTCCGAGATACCACGCAGGTTGGGCCGGATTGTGAAGGCGGCGGCCTCCAAGGTCGTCAAGAAAGCGGCTTTGGCCCAGCCACGTGAACCTCTGGGGCGGCCCAGGACAGGGAGTGAGGGAGAAGGGACTCCCCACTTCGCAACCCGAGACGGGAGGGGCCCGAGAGAACTGGCAGTCAAGACTCAGGGCCAGGCGTATCCCCCCGGGGAGTGTGGGCTTCTTAGGCTGAACTCAAGGGTAGGTGGAGGCCAGACCACTCAGCCGTGGGTCTCCCCAGACACCGTCCCACCTTCCCGCCTCGTCAGTGCCAGCCCGGAACTGCGGCATGCCCACACTGGGGCCTGAGCAGGGCTGCGCGCCAGCTTGCATCCGGAGACCCACCCAGAGCTCGGTCTGGCCTTGTAGCTCAGCGCTCCGCCATTCCCTCCCTCGTAAGAAAGTCTTTTAAGTTAGCAGTTGAAGAGTGGAAGGTAGGTAACCAGACTGGGAGTTTTCTGGAAGGCGTCTTTCTTTCTTTTATTATGGTTTTTCTCATCATCATCACCATCATCGTTTCTTCTTTTATTATGGTTTTGGTTTTATTTTATCCCCCCTTTTTTTCAGCGAATCCATTCCTTCTGGCACATTCCTCGATTGGTTTTTCCTCTCCTGCCTGATTCCCCCCAGCTACTTTTGGTTGGGGTGGCTGGTCAAGAAATGGGGGTGAGGACCCCTAAGTGTCTGGTTTCAGAATCCAGAACTCCAGTGTTTCACTTGAAGTGAGGCCAGAGAGTCATTCTGGTTGCAGTAAGCCATTGGAATAGCCTCTGGAGTCAGGTAGCCTAGAGGTTTTGACAACAGGGGCCTCTAATTCATCTCGGGGTCCTAGAACCTACTGTGGGGTGTGCATGTAGTAAGTTCTCTGTAGACACATACTCAGTGAATAAATAGGGCTGGTATGATGGTGAAGGTTCTGTGTGCCTTAACCTCAAGCAAGGCCAGTGACCTCTCTGAGCTTCCTTCCAGGCGAGGCGGGCTCTAGGGTCATGGGCATTTGAGGGGGTTTGGCTCCAGCCATCCTCAATTGGCCTGAGCTGATGAAGGCACAGGCTGAGGCCTGAATTCCCTGCCTCAAGCAAGGCAGCCCATAGACAGCAGCTGAGCCCAGCTTCAAATCCTGGCTCTCGCCACAGGCCCTTGGGCAGGCCACTTGCCTTTTCTGGGCCTCAGTTTCCTCACCTGTAAAATGGGAGGTGAGCATCCAGGATGAGTGGGACCTGGCACCCAGTAGGTACACTACCAATGATGAAAGAATGCCAGGCAAACCAGGGGAGCTTTGAAAATCGTTTCACTGCCTATAACATGGTGTAGGGGTAGGAGATACTAGTTCTGGCCACCAAGGTGGGTCGTTCGAATTAAACAAGGCATAGCCAGTGAGCTGCATTTTGAGTCTGTAGAGGGCCTAGGGTGCTAGTGTGCAGAATGTGCACAGAATATGAGGTTTACTGTTGGTAACGCCCAGAACACAGGGCCTGGCCCTTAGTGGGCACTCAACATACAGAGACTATTACTGATGGTCCATAAAGCCCTTAACACACACGGTGCTTAATGTGTAGGAAGATAACACTGTTATTTAACAAAGCGCTTGGTGTGCTGCCTGCCACACAGTAGGTGTTCCATAAACGCAGCTGCTGTTTTCAGTCTAAACTGGATCAGCACGGTGCTGGACATACAGTCGGCACTCCATGATTGAAAGCTCTTAGTCGTTTGTAACAAGCTTAACCTGGTGTCGGGCACACAGTAGGTCTCTGAAACACAGAGGCTGTGATTATTATCTGCAGCCCTTGGCATGGTGCCTGGCATATGTTATTGTCCAGTAAGTGGCACTTTAAAGATGTTGGCCTGGTGCTCTGCACATAGTAGGTGCTCAACTGGGAGCCACTGTCAGTCTGGAAGGGCCTAGCATGGTTTCAGGCACGCAGTTTTTGCTCAAAACATGGAGCTGTCATCTGCAAGTTTCTTGGCACTGTGTAAATAGTAGGTGCTTAGTAAGAACTATTACCTTTTTAATATAAGGTCATTAGCACATAGTAGGTGCTTAATACATGGGGACTACTACTGTTATCCAATAAAGCTCTTAGCAGTGTTTGACACATAGTAGGTGCTTTAAATGGGGAGGCTATTGCTGTTACCCAGTAAAAACAGTGCCTGACACACAGTAGGTGCTTAAAAATGGGACCTATTAATGTTTGACAGGGCCCTCAGTACAGTACCTAGCACATAGTAGGTATTTAATATGTGGGAACTGTTACTCTTTTTCAGTAAAGCCTCCAGCACAGTGGCTGGCACACAGGTGCTGGTATGTGGGGACCAGTGCTGTTAGCTCATAAAGGCCTCAGCACGGTGCCTGGCATGCACTAGGCAGCTGCTGCTGTTATCTTCAGGGGGCTATTACGATGACCAGCCCACAGTAGGTGCTCAGCAAATGAGCCTTGCTGTTGATCTGTATTGGGCTTAGTGTGGTGCTAGGTGCACAGTAGGGGCTCCAAACAGAAGAACTATGATCTGTAAAAACTATGGCACACAGTAGGTGCTAAATATGTACCTACCTGTATCTGTAAAGCCCTGGCCGGGTGCCAACACAGTAGGTGGCCAATACACAGGGACTTTTACTATTACTGTATACAGCCTTTGGCATGCTGACTGGCACACAGTAGGTGCTCGAGACACAAGCATTATTTTCTTTGCAGGTAAGGGCAAGGGGGTGGTCCTGGTTGAAGTAACCACTGTGTGCCCTCCAGGGTCCCTGGCAGTACAGGTATTCAGTAAATAGGTGCTCTTATTGTTAACCTAGAAAGTGCTCAGCGATGTGCCTAGCAGATAGTAAGTGCCCAATAAATGGGGCTTGCACTGCCCTTCCCCTGGCACACAGTTGATAGTCAGGAAACCAGTGTTTACTATTACTCCATCCCTGGTGCTGTACCTGGCACACAGTAGGTGTTCTGTATTAAGTACACTTACTGTAATTCTTTGAAGCCCTTGGCATGGTGTTTGGCATGTAGAAGGGGCTCAATAGATGCTTTTACTGTTACCCTGTAAAGCCTCTGGCACCATGCCCGGCACATAGGTGCCCAATAAATGAGGCTTTTGTTGCCATTCTTCTGGCACAGTGCCTAGCACACAGTAGGTGCTCAATAAATAAGTACATTTGCCGTTATTCTGTGACGCCCTTGGCACCATGCCTGGCACATAGTAGGTGCCAGTAAATGGGGCTTTTACTGCTCTTCTGCTTGGCATGATGCATGGCACACACGTCTGTGCTCCATGGGGACCATAGCTACCCTCTGCCTAAGACCTACTGTGTGCCAAGTGCAGCCCTGTACCATGAGTGCAGCGTTCTTGGCCAGCCCTCCCGGCCGCCATCCCCACCCACCTGCCCACCCGCCCATTTCACCTTTGGTTGACACCCGCTTCTTTTGGGTTCGACTTCTCTTTGGTTTGGTTCTGTTTTGTTTGTTATCATCTTCTTTTTTATTTTCTCTTTCCCATCTTTTGTTTCCCCACCCCCTCCCCACCCATCCCGCCTCCCTTCCCCACCCCCACGTTCTCCCCCCTCCAATAGAACCGTCAGCCCCCCCTCAAGACGTTAAATGTGTCAGCACGCGCTCCACGGCCATTTTGGTAAGTTGGCGCCCGCCGCCGCCGGAAACGCACAACGGGGCCCTGGTGAGCTATAGCGTCCGCTACCGACCGCTGGGCTCGGAGGACCCGCAACCCAAGGAGGTGAACGGCATCCCCCCGACCACCACTCAGATCCTGCTGGAGGCGTTGGACAAGTGGACGGAGTACCGCATCACGGCTGTCGCTCACACAGAGGTGGGACCAGGGCCCGAGAGCTCGCCCGTGGTCGTCCGCACCGACGAGGACGGTAAGCACTGGCCCTGTCCTGGGGACCCCGCAGGCCCCAGCCTGGGCCCCACTTTGGAGCCTTCTGTCCCTGAAAGATGGGGCTGGCTGGTGGTCAAAAGGTAGAAGCCACAAGCAGGAGAGGGAGGCACGCAGCAGGCAGCCTCCCCAAGCCACCCCTGGCTCCTTGATCTCGGAACTCTCCATTCTAGACCTTTCTGGGCTGCATTCTCTCTCTGAGCCTTGGGCCTGGGAAGTTAAGCTGGCAGCCCTAAATTTTGGTCCAGTGGTGGAAACCATGGAAACAGAGTGTAAGCAACAGCAAGCAGCACTTGCAACAAGATTATGGTCCCTGACGCCCGAAACCCGGTTTTTAGACTCTTGGGATAATGTCGGGGTTTGGAGCTGCTTGGGACTGAGCCATGCTACCTAGAAAGGAGTTAGATTGCCCGCTGATAACGGTTAACAAGCAGCTCACTGGGGGACGGAGACTGATTTGTAAGCACCGGCCAATTTCTGTGGTGTAAATATTCCCACTGTGGCTGATTTTGAGGTAGAAAGTTTCAAGGCGCTGGTCACGCAGTAGAAGCCGAGGGCATGGGGAGACATGAAGCAAGCAGCTTCCCCAGTAAGATTCCAACCTCTTAGTCCCAGGAACCTAGACCAATTGCTTTCTGAGCCATTGGCCTGGAAGGTTCAGTTGGCAGCCCACATTTTGTCCTGAGCGTGGGGAAGAAATGAGGCCGGTCTTCATGCCAGACCTTGGGGTGGGAGGGGGTGGCGGGGGTGGCAAGGGCTCTGAGCTGGGGACAGGCTGAGAAAAAGGCCCAGTGCAAAGTGGGCTGGCTGCACACTGGAATGTATAGGAGTTTGCAGCTGAACTGGGTTAACATCCCAGCTTTGCCTCTTAATAACCCTGTGATCATGGAATCCACTCTTTGTGCCTCAGTTTCCCCTTTATATATAAAGCATAAGAGCTCCTATCTGGAAGGGGTGCTGTGAGGATAGAGGCAGTGTGGCTAAAGCTCTTAGCTGGGGCATGCGCGGCCCTGGCAGGTGGCTAGGCTCCGGGGGACCTAAGTCGCGCGTGTCTAAGTGGGGTATGCCGTCAGGGGCCCCTCCCGGGCTGTGGGAGGCGTGAAGGAGGTACTCCCTCCCGGCCTGTGGTGAGCGCTCAGAGCGCCCAGTTAACCAGCAGTCCCTTGGCACCCTGGCATCGGGCAGTGGCGCTGCCCGGGGCGGGGCTGGGCGCCCCAGTAACGGCCCCGCCCGCCCCTCCCGTCCCCCCGCCAGTGCCCAGCGCGCCGCCGCGGAAGGTGGAGGCGGAGGCGCTCAACGCCACGGCCATTCGCGTGCTGTGGCGCTCGCCCGCGCCCGGCCGGCAGCACGGCCAGATCCGCGGCTACCAGGTCCACTACGTGCGCATGGAGGGCGCTGAGGCCCGAGGGCCGCCGCGCATCAAGGACATCATGCTGGCCGATGCCCAGGTGGGCGGGGCTCGGGGCGGGGCGTGGGTTTGGGGCGGGGCCTGGGTCCCTGCACTCCTGCCCCCTCTCTGCTTCTCTCTTTCTTTCTCTCTGGCTACTCCGCTCACCTCCTCCTCTCTCCCCTGCCGCCTCCTCCCGCGCTCAGTGGGAGATGGACGACACAGCTGAATATGTAAGTAGTGCCACTTCCAGTGCTTTTCCTGCGGGCCGTGCAGTGCTGTGTCACCCCCGCCCCTGCACGCCGCTTGTAAAAGGGTCTCCTCCCCTGGGCCCCCGATGCGCACGCACTTACCTCTTGGACCTTGAAGTCTCAGTTTTGCATCAGGCAAATGGGCACCTGCTGGGTCCCCAGAGGTATCCATTAGCCCTCTTACCTGAATGGCCCCCGGGACTCCGTTGGCCTCATGCCTCCGCACTTCCCTTCCCCAGGCTTGCTGCGGTCTTCTCCCCAACATCCTTGCCCAAGCTGTCACACAGCCTGGAAGGCCTTTCCTACAGCCTCCTCTGCTGGACCCAGGCCTGGCAGATCAGAACAGTCACTTTCCAGCCTTTTGGTCACCCAGCACAGCCTTCCCTGACCTCTAAATTTCTCTCTCAGGCCAAAAAGTATCCTTTCATTCAGGCCTGGCATGATGAGAGGGGTCAGTGGGCACCAGGTGGGAAAGGAGGTGTGCAGGACTACTGTTTCCACCCCTCCAAGCTTTCTTGGGAGGCCCTGAACCAGAGTCAGGATTGCTGTGTGACTTCGGGCAAGTTGCTGCTTCTCTCTGGGCTGTCTTTCTGCCCCTAAAATGGAGGCCACAGGCTCTTCTGAGAGCCCTAAGTCTGATGTGGCCCCACCCACTCCTGTAGTTCTGCCTCTTCCGCACCCCGAGTCTGGGGGGAAGGTTCCCATGGGGCTCCGGCTCAGTCCCTCCCACCCACCAAGACCCTGGGAAGACTGAATGGGAGGCTCAGGTGCAGGAGACCCTCTGTTCATGCATCCTGTCCTCCCACCTTGTGCTCCTGACCTGGGGCCACCCCACAGCTCCCAGGCATGCTGGGTGTGTGGGTGTGCGGGTGTGCGGGTGTGCATGCATGGGGACATGGGCACACGTGTGACTGTGTGAAGGTCGGGAGCTTTGTCACTCACTGAACAAGCAGTGATTTACTGAGCACCTGCTATACATAGAGCCTGTGCCAGGTGCTGCGGGCACGATGGTGACCGAGACAGGCCTGTGCCTGCCTTCCTAGGGGTCACGGTCCAGGGGACAGGGATGCTTTAATTGGAAAAAAGCACAAATTCAGGCCTAGTTCCAGCTCTGGTGGAGACGGGGCAGAGGCAGTGGTGTAAATGAACAGTCAGCTGTCCGGCGGGGAGCACAGTCCTGACTGGTAGCATCTGCCGTTTTCCAGGGTGTAATACTCCCACCGTGTCGATTTCAAGCCACCCACCAGATTTGTGGTAGCTCATCATTGCAGAGTGTTTCTGTCACACAGATACAAGAGACAGAATAATCTGGAGACATAACTAATAGTAAAGGTGGCAAAATAATTAGGAAGGGTTGGGTTTGAGCACTTGTTACCTTTGTTTTTACTATTATTTGATCATTTGCATAGTTTAATTTTTAATAACAGTTGTATTTAGTAACTGGCTCACAGATTTTCTAAAAATTTAATTGTGGGCTTCTGAGAGTTGTTATAAGGAATCTCTAGCACACCAGTGGGTATAGTGGAGGCTGGAGGGACAGCCAGTGCAAAGGCCCTGAGGCAGGACTGTGGCTGGTGTTTAGGAGGAATAGAGAGGAGGCCTGTGTGGCTGGAGCAGAGTGAGCGAGGGAGAAGGGGAGGGCAGGCAGGTGGGGCAGGTTGTGTAGGGCCTTGGGGGTGGAGTGGAGGGCTATGAGCAAGAGAGTTCGGACCTGACTCAGGTGCTCACAGGCGCTCTCTGGTGGTCACTTTAGGGAGGCCAGATGGGGGCAAGTGTGGGAAAGGAAGGGACTGTGCTGGTCCAGGGGAAGCCGTGACAGGTGTCAGGCCACGTGTGCCCATCTCAGCCTGGACGTGTTACATGTTGGGATCTGTGCATGAGCTCAGGTGCACGTCTCTGCCCGTGGACTGGGCCCTGCGTCCCCCTTGCTTGTCCCTAGCATGGGGAGGAGGGTGGGCAGCCCTGGTTGCATCACTGACCCCCCCCACCCCTGCCCACAGGAGATGGTCATCACAAACCTGCAGCCTGAGACTGCCTATTCCATCACGGTAGCCGCCTACACCATGAAAGGCGATGGCGCTCGCAGCAAACCCAAGGTGGTAGTGACCAAAGGAGCAGGTAGGTGACCCTCCTATGCCCTTGGCCCCCAGAGTGTCCCTGCAGAGTTCCAGAGCCCACGTGGGGAGAGGGTGCATCAGGCAGGAGAAACAGGGAGAACAGAGGTGTAGGGGCTACTCGAGAGGTTGTTCAGACCCAGCGTGGTCCAGCCCCACTCAGCTTCAGCCAGACGGAAACCTTTAACAGCCGACTCTGCCTCCTGTTCCCTCTGCCCGGATACCCTTCTCCGGGCTGGCTGTCTCCTCAGCATCCTTTGGGTCTTTGTTTAGTCTGCACCTCCTCGGGGAGCCTTCCCCACCCCCCCATCCCACAGTCTGGGCCAGGTGTCCTCTCTGCGTCCCTTCCGCCTGACAGCACCCCTTGCTTCCCCCATCCCAGCTCTGATCACCCCAAGTGGGTTGTCATTTCAGGATGGTGTGCTGCCTCCCCGCTGCACCAGGAGCTGCCTCTCCTGGTAGCCTTGCCTCAGTTTCCCCTTCTGGCCCCTCTGGGTCCCTCCCATCAGTCACAAGAGGCTGTTTTTCCCCCAGCCAAACTTAGCTGAGTGAGGAGAGAGAGAGTCAGCCATGGAAATGTAAAGAGAAGGTCTTCCAGGCAGAGGGCACAGCCCAGAGACTCAAGGGGGAGTCACAAGCTTGGAGTGTTCAAGGAGCAAAGAAGGACCCTTGTGGCCTCTGTCCACTTCCTGCACCCTTCGTGCTGCACCTCTGACAATATAGCCTGATGTTCAGGGCCTCCCAGCTGGACACAGCACTCCTCTACACTGCTGCCAGCCCCTGCCCATACTGTTCCCTTTGCCTGCCTAGTCTGTCCTCCAGCCTCCAGCACCCACGTCACCTCCTCCAGGACGCTTCCCAGGATTGCTCCCTCCTTTCTCAGGCACATTGCATAAGAAGTCATGCTTGCTAAGCAGAACCTGCTGTGTACACTAATGATTTCATAGCATATTCCATTAAAGGTCCTGATAAGGCCTGCAGTGGAGAAACATGGTTTCATGTGTAGCCAGACTTCTCAGGACCTTGACACATTGATTACTACACAGACGGTTGAGAACCATGGGGTAGAGGCAGGGTTTTGGACACTCTTACAGTCCATGGATACTAATCATGTGCCAGCAGGAGGCAAGGGGCGAATAAATAACTCAAGGGAGGAAGTACATAGATGAGGGCCTGCCATGATGTCTGTGGATGTTTTCCTTTATTGGGTCCTCTGAGTCCCCTGCTTCCTCTCCATTCCTTGCACTCACCCAGCACGATTCCACCTCAGGGCCTTTGCACTGGCTGGTCCCTCTTCCTGAATCACTGTTCCTTCCAGACCTCCCTGCAACTCCCTCCCTTTCCTCCTTCAAGTCTTTGCTTCTGAGTGAGGCCTTCCCAAGACCACTTTTGAAAATAGTAACCCCACTGTGTGCTCCTGGGCTGGGGGTTGGTCCTGTGGCCCTAACACCTGTCCCGTGTCTCCCGCAGTGCTGGGCCGCCCCACCCTGTCGGTGCAGCAGACCCCCGAGGGCAGCCTGCTGGCACGCTGGGAGCCCCCAGCCGGCACCTTCGAGGACCAGGTGCTGGGCTACCGCCTGCAGTTCGGCCGCGAGGACTCGTCACCTCTGGCCACACTAGAGTTCCCGCCCACCGAGGACCACTACACAGCATCAGGCGTACACAAGGGGGCCACGTACGTGTTCCGGCTGGCGGCCCGGAGCCGAGGCGGCCTGGGCGAGGAGGCGGCCGAGGTCCTGAGCATCCCAGAGGACACCCCCCGCGGCCACCCGCAGATCCTCGAGGCGGCCGGCAACGCCTCAGCCGGCACCGTCCTACTCCGCTGGCTGCCGCCCGTGCCTGCCGAGCGCAACGGGGCCATTGTCAAGTACACGGTAGCCGTGCGGGAGGCCGGTGCCCTGGGCCCCGCCCGAGAGACCGAGCTGCCAGCGGCGGCCGAGCCGGGCGCCGAGAACGTGCTCACGCTGCAGGGCCTCAAGCCCGACACGGCCTATGACCTCCAAGTGCGGGCCCACACGCGCCGGGGCCCCGGCCCCTACAGCCCCCCCGTCCGCTACCGGACGTTCCTGCGGGACCAAGGTAGGCGCGCGGTGACCCCCGCACCAGAGCCGGGCTGGGCCTCGCGCCTGCCCCCACCCCAGCCCCCTCCCTCTCCCCCGCCCAGGTAAGTGGTCACTTTTCTGCTTCCTCGTGGACGCTCCAGGCAAGTCCAGACCCTGAGGCTCCGGTGTTGGCAAAGGTGGGACGTGCCTCGGTGGCACCGCCGCCCCCACCGCCGCCCCCCGACCCGTCCCCCTTCCCTCTTCCGCCTCCGCCTTCTCTCTGCAGCTGCGCCGTCTCCCGCAGCAGGGACTTGGGACAGGGCCAGGCAGGGCCGGGCCAGGGCCAGGCAGTAAGGCCATGTGCACAGCGGATGACAGGGAGTGCCTGGGCCGCCCCACCCCACCCCGTCCGCCCGTGCTGCCCCCAGCGCTCACGGGGCCTCTCTTCTGCTTTCTCCCGCTCGCCGCTGCCTGGCACAGTCTCACCCAAGAACTTTAAGGTGAAGATGATCATGAAGACGTCAGTCCTGCTCAGCTGGGAGTTCCCCGACAACTACAACTCCCCGACGCCCTACAAGGTGCGGCCTCCCACCGAGTCAGGGGCGGGGTCAGCCGGGGTCAGGGCTTAGGCTGGAGTCTAGGCCTGGTCCGGGGGCTGGGCTGCACTGTGCTCACAGCTGAGTGGGCTCAGGCTTCAGCTGGCATTAGGGCTCTGCCTGGGGTCACAGTTGGTGGGACTGAGGCTCAGCCCTGAGCCCCACTGAGCCAACCCTGGCCCTCAGATCCAGTACAATGGGCTCACGCTGGATGTGGACGGCCGCACCACCAAGAAGCTCATCACGCACCTCAAGCCCAACACCTTTTACAACTTCGTGCTGACCAACCGCGGCAGCAGCCTGGGCGGCCTCCAGCAGACAGTCACCGCCTGGACTGCCTTCAACCTGCTCAGCTCCAAGCCCAGCGTGACCCCCAAGCCTGACTCTGACGGCTTCATTGTGGTGTATCTGCCCGATGGCCAGAGCCCCGTGCCCGTCCAGTACGTTCAGCCCACCCCAGGGATTTTGCACACCACCATTAGCCAGCTATGTGACTGGGGCTAGCCTCTTGACCTCTCAGTGCCTCAGTTTTCCCGCCTGTGAAATAGAGATCACAACCTATCTCGAGTAGTTGCCCTGAAGATCCAGTGCTGCTTTTAGGTGTCATCGCTAAATGCGGCCTTATGTCTGCTCCTCCAGCATTCCTTGACACTCCCATGTGCCTGACCTTCTACTGGTTCTGGGTTCCCAGACTGTTGAAGAGACAGCTGGAAACAGACACTCTCAGCTCCAATGGTGTGGCAGTGAGAGGCACCAGAGTCACTAGTGAGAGAGGAAGACTCTGGGAAGCAGAGAAAATCAAGGGTTACAAGAATGTGTGGGCATGGGAGCTGGGGCTTTGAAGGATGTATAAGAGTTCGAGACCTATACATTTGACCCTTGAACTGCATGGATCCACTTATATTCAGATTTTTTTCAACAAATACTTGATCCATGGTTGGTTGAATCCACAAATGGAGGACCACAGACACAGAGGGCCAACTGTACTTACACATGGATTTGACTGCATAGAGGGTCAGCCCCCCTGACCCCTGTGTTATTGGGGAGGAGGGTGTAGCTCAGTGGTAGAGTGCATGCCCCTGCACGAGGTCCTGGGCTCAATCCCAACTACCTCCACTGAAAATAAACAAACCTAATTCCACCCATCCCCAACAAAAAAACCAACAACAAACTTCTATGTTGTTGAAGGGTCAACTGGAATTGCACGGGGTAAGCTTTCTAGGCAAAAAGTATAGAATAATCAAAAGCCTGGAGGTTTGAATCAGGAACTATAGGTGCATGTGATTGGGGCCATCTACTCATTGAGCAGAGGGGAAGATCTCGAGGGGGTGGCTCCCCAACTCAGCCCCAGATAGCATCCCTTTTTCATGCCTGTAGACAGCCTCCCATGACTTTTATCTTTTGATAGGAACTACTTCATTGTAATGGTGCCACTACGTAAGTCTCGTGGCGGTCAGTTCCTGACCCCGCTGGGCAGCCCAGAGGATATGGACCTGGAGGAGGTAAGGGTCTGGGGCCCAACCACTGGACATGTCCCAGCTTTCGTGAGCCCAGCTGCTCCCAGTCAGGTGCTGAGCAGCCCACACCTCTGTTCCCACAGCTGATCCAAGACATTGCACGGCTGCAACGGCGCAGCCTGCGGCACTCCCGCCAGCTGGAGGTGCCCCGGCCCTATATCGCGGCTCGCTTCTCAGTGTTGCCACCCACCTTCCATCCCGGCGACCAGAAGCAGTATGGTGGCTTTGACAACAGGGGCCTGGAGCCTGGCCACAGATATGTTCTCTTTGTGCTTGCCGTGCTGCAGAAGAGCGAGCCTGTAAGTCCCAAATGGCGTCTGCCCACATCCAGCCACACCTGCCGAGTGAGGCAGGCCCCAGAGTGGCCTCGGTCCGCAGGGCCCTGACCTCACAGCCAGACACAGATCCTCCCAGCTCCCTGTGGTCAGAGCTGGCAGAGGGAAGGACTTGGGGTTGAGGGAATCCCAAGGGGAAGACTTTTGAGAGGAAAGGACTTTGGAACTGGGGCTTTGACAGATGTGCAGGAGTTTAGTAAAGAAAAAGCACCCCAGCTTTTGCATGTGCAAAGGCCTAAGGGTGCAGGAGGAACAGAAAGAATTTCAGAGCGGTTGGAACAGAGTGGGGAATGGGGAGAGAGAAGGTTAGCAAGGGCCAGGCTGCGCAGGCACCAGGGTCAGGGCTCTTGGGAGCTCTCAGAGGGTTTAGAGTAGGGATGGACATAGATTTCTATCTGAGGAAGAGCCATCTGGCCACCGTGAGGAGGATGGGCACTGACGGAGGTCCCCCCACCCCCTTCCTGCAGACATTTGCGGCCAGCCCCTTCTCAGACCCCTTCCAGCTGGATAACCCAGACCCCCAGCCCATCGTGGACGGCGAGGAGGGGCTCATCTGGGTGATCGGGCCCGTGCTGGCGGTGGTCTTCATCATCTGCATCGTGATTGCCATCTTGCTCTACAAGAAGTGAGCCCCCTGCACTCCCCCACTTGACAGGAGGGAGGGCTTCCTAGAAAAGGTGGGGGAAAGACCCAAGGAAGGGTCGTCTCAGGAGATTATCACAGAACCCTTCTATGGTACAGACAGGGAAAGCAGGGCTCAGAGAGGTTTAGAGACTTTATCAAAGTCACACAGCCTGGAAAATGGCAGGGTGGGGTTCCAGCCTGGCCAGTGATTTGACCCCAGTTAAGCCCCACTCTCCACTCAGCAGGAAGATTTGGGGTGGAGGCTGCCTCTGGACGGTAATTGTCGTCACCATGCTTAACACGTCCTAGCTTAGAAGGGGAGGGCTGAGACATTACTCTGTGCAGGAGACCCAGGCCCGGAGGATTAGCCATTTTCTGGAGCAGGCCAAGGCTCAGAGAGGGCAAGAAAGCCACCTAGTCACACGGCAGACCCTTTAAGGCCAGCACACCCTCACCTGTCTTCTTTTTCCCTCTTCTTTACCTGTATCTGTTTTCGGGAGCAGTAAGCCTGACAGGTGAGAACCAGTCCTGCCCTTTAGAGGTCGGGGAGGGGGACCGGGGTGGCACTGCGCCCGTAGGGTGACGGGGCACCTGGCTGCCCCAGCCATCACCCGTGTGTCTATGCATGGTCCTGGGACCGACCCCTCAGTCGCATGCACACAGGGTCCCTTTGCTGCCAGCCGGGTCACACGGGTGTGGCGCCCGTGCATGTTCACGCATGTGCCCGTGTGTCTTTGGACACGCCCTGGAGCTCACTGACTTCTGCTTGCTCCCATGAAGTAAACGCAAGGACTCAGAGCCCCGCACCAAATGCCTACTGAACAATGCCGACCTCGCCCCCCACCACCCCAAGGACCCTGTGGAAATGAGACGCATTAACTTCCAGACACCAGGTATGTGCTTGCCCCAGCTGCCAGGGACCTCAGCAACGCGGGGAGAGGAAGCTTGCACCCCGGTGGATCTCCACCTGCCTCCACCGAACGTGCCTGGTGCAGCTCAACTCCTGATCCCCAGATTCCGATGTGGATCTGGGCTTGGAACTGCCATGGGCTGGTTCTGCTTACATCCAAGGGAGGCTTTTGAAAAGTTGGTTTCAAACTGGTGGTTGCTGTCTTCTCTGGGAGCTTAAAGGACATCTGAAAATAAAGATAGAAATTTTCTATTTCATTTCTTCTGGCAGAAAGAACTCTGCTGCTCACACCTCGAGCCTTACGGCCACTCGGTGGTGGGTGTGAGGGTTCTGCCCGCACTGCCCGGGGTGAGCCCCTGGCAAGGCACAGAAACCCGCCTCCACCACGCCTTGCCCCTCTCCCCTCCGTGGCCACAGATGCTCATGGGCTCCCTGCCACTTCAGAGTTCACTGTAGATTGACAGGATTCAGCAATTCACCTGCCATACCTGGTAGGAGAACTGAACCGGGGTCTTGCCCTGAAGAATCTTCACGTACAGTGACCCACACGTCACCCCCGTCTCCTCCCGCTTAACGGGCTCAGGCCAGCTGCTTCTGACCAACAAGGAACTTTTCATTTAACTCATGGCTGCCGTCCTCCATGTGAACTCCCAGCATAGTAACATCTGTCTCTCTCTCTACGCCTCGGTCTCCACTTTCTGTTTCTGAATTGGTTCTTGTTAACTCTGTTTCCAACCAAGTGGAGATTTTGAACATTTCTGTTTAACTGATGCCTGCAGCCCTCCTGCAGGGCTCATGCATAGCCTAACGTGCTGTTCCTAATACGTTTCTTTCTCTTTTCTGTTGCTGGACTGTCTCGTGTTCGTTCTGTTTCATTCTAAAGAGAATTTCAATCATTTCTATTTAACTGGTGGCTGCAGTTCTCCGTTAAGAGCTCATCAAAGGTCTCATTGGCACCCCTGACATACTCCCTTCTCTCTTCTGTTTCTGGACTAGCTTAGGTCCATTCTGTTTCCACCCAAATGAGAATTTTAAACGTGTATGTCTAACTGATGGCCGCTGTCCTCCGTAAAGCTCATGGCATGGGCCCATACGTCCTTCCCCTGCCCTCAAGCTTCTCCCTCACCACCCTGCATCTGTTCCAAAATCCCCTCTGCTGACCCCAACAGGGGACCCAAGTCCAGGTCGGTCTGTGGGGACATATTGATAGAAGAACTTGAAGCTTTGATATCTTTCCAAAGTCACAGCTGAGAATCAGGACTGGCTGATGTCCAGTCACAGGGACACACTGCAGCTGCTGCAGGCTCCCTGGCTGGGGCTGGGGCCGGGGCTGGGGCAGCCGTGTGTCCCTCAGTGCTGGAGTCGCTCTGCCCTCTGCGTCTGTCCGCCGGCCGCTGTGCGTGCACCCAGCGAGGGGCGTGGGGAGGTGGGCTCCCCGCCTGTTTTCATTTATTTATTGTTTGCTGTTTCTGCAGATTCAGACCTCAGCAGCCCCCTCAGGGAGCCGGGGTTTCACTTTGAAAGTTAGTTCCTGTGTCTCTGTTCTCGGCTTCCTTTCGCCCGTTTGTTTTCACCCGTGGTTTCGCCATCCCACCTCCTCTCTCTGCCCGCCTGTCCTGCGCTGGCTTCTCGAGGGGGGTGGGGGTCTGGTCCGCAGGGCCCTTAGGGCACAGGTTGTGACTGCGTGTGGAGCAGAGGGGAGGGCTGGGGTCAGGAATGGAGGTGAGACATGTCCGCACATGAGAGCGGGAGCCCATCCACTGGTCAGACACCAGCCTCAGGCCCCTTAAATGTAGGCCCTCAGGGAGCCCCCAGGGTGGCAGGGACTCAGAACAACAGCTCTTTACCAGTCAATTTTGCAAATCTTGTGTTGGTTTAACACTGGTACTCTGGTGTCGGCGTGGGGCCATCACTGTAGCTGCTGAGTGAGTGGGTGAGCGCATGCCTGGCTGCCCGGCCCCAGGAGAGGGAGGGATCTGGCAGGCCCGGGTATCGGGAGGAAAGAGCCAGGACCACCCCACTACTTCCAGCCACCCACCTGGGGACTCCGAAGATAAGGGGCATCACTGTTATTTACCAGATGAGAAAATGAACCCTCCAAGGTCAGGAGCTCATGCGCCTGGGGCAGGTGCATGGACAGATGGGGAAACCTCCAACCATCCAACACACACACACCCTGTGTCTCCCCTCCCAATCCTTCAGCCCCACCTAGCAGAGGACTTTTCAGTCCCTCTGGTCCCAGAGGGGTCGAAAGGAGTATCAGCCTCCTGCCCCCACCCCGGGAACATATTTCTGAAGGCCCAGCCAGCTGCATCTGCTTCTTCATTTCTGTGTCACCTGCCTGCTTCTTGCCACGAGGCACTAGGAGCTTGAAGTCCTGCAGGGCGACCCTTCCCCAGCCCCTGCGTCCCCAACTGGTGGAGGGGGACTAGGGAGGGGAAGCCCTGGGAGCAGGGCTCAGCCAGGGGCTGCAGCCCCTATGCTGCTCCTCCAGACCCACAGGCCTGGGGTCCCCGCCCCCTGCCACTCCCTCTAACCACAGCTCGTCCATCGCAGACTCACACTATAGAGCACCCCTCATCCCCTGGCCCCAGGGCTGGCCCCCGAGTGACCGGCCGCCGTCGGGTCTGCTCTGCCCGCAGGCATGCTCAGCCACCCACCCATCCCCATCGCGGACATGGCGGAGCACACGGAACGCCTCAAGGCCAACGACAGCCTCAAGCTCTCCCAGGAGTATGAGGTGAGCTGTTCCCCCCCACCCTCCTGAGCCTGCAGAAGCCCCACCTTGACACCCTCCACCTCCCTTTGCCCACAGTCCATCGACCCGGGCCAGCAGTTCACGTGGGAACACTCCAACCTGGAGGTGAACAAGCCCAAGAACCGCTATGCCAACGTCATCGCCTACGACCACTCTCGCGTCATCCTCCAGCCCATCGAAGGTAGCGCGCGGGGCCCAGCCTCCATCCCACTCTTCCTCATTCCACAGAGAGCTCGTAGACCCCAGGCCGCCTCTTGGCCACAGGGCGAGGCCAGAGTGTACTGGCTAGGGGGCTGGTGGGGAAACAGGCCTGATTCTGGTCACAGGCCTGGTCCAACTCCAGCCAGAAGCCACCAGGAATTTTTAGATACGTATTTAACTGATGGCCGCTGTCCATTCCATTTTTCTATCTGTTCCTGTACATCAGTGATTCTCAGAGTAATTCCACCACTTGGGACATTTGATAGTGTCTGATGACATTTTTATTGCTACAACTTGGAAGAAGGGGTGGAGTGTTCGTGAGAGGGTAGAGGCCAAGGATGCAGCTCAATACCCTACAGTGGACAGGATGGTCCCCACAGGTCACAGAATGCTCTGGCCCCCAGTGGCAATAGTGCTAAGGGGGAGAAACCATGAAGCATACGCTCCACGATACCCTTGGGGATAGATTGGAGCAGTCCAGGAGGGCTTCCAGGAAGTGGTGGGCCTGGTGGAACCAGCCCAGGAGGACAGAGTGCCCCCAGTGATCTCTGGCCTCTCACCCCGGCCGCAGGCATCGTGGGCAGCGATTACATCAACGCCAACTACGTGGATGGCTACCGGCGGCAGAACGCCTACATCGCCACGCAGGGGCCGCTGCCCGAGACCTTTGGTGACTTCTGGCGTATGGTGTGGGAGCAGCGCTCCGCTACCATTGTCATGATGACACGGCTAGAGGAGAAATCACGGGTGAGGCCTGGACCCTGTAGCCCCCAAGCCCCTGGCCAGCCCCGTGCCCACGCTCACTTCCGTTCTCTCACCCGGTCCAGATCAAATGTGATCAGTACTGGCCCAACAGGGGCACGGAGACTTACGGCTTCATCCAGGTCACGCTGCTGGACACCATCGAGCTGGCCACGTTCTGTGTGCGGACCTTCTCCCTGCACAAGGTAGGGCCCCAGGTGCGGACTGGGGGCTGCAGGAGGGGTGATGGGGGTGGAGGAGGAAGACGAGGACCCCAGCTTCTGCCCTGGGAGCTCCCCTTGAGTTAGAAGAAACCAAACACGTTGACCCAGGCTGACCACATTGTCCTGTGGCCCACGTCACGGAAGGGGACAGTGAGACTCGGATGGAACAGCTCTTGTCTCCAGACCAGCGGTAGGACAAACCAGCGGAGTCCAATTTAGCAATGAATCTGTTGTCCCTTTGCCACTAGTCACCCCCCAGGTCTTTGCCCTCTGGCCTCACCCAGCCTAGGCTTGTGACCTCAGCCATGCCCTCAAGTGGCCTCCAGCCTTGGACGGAAGACAGTGGGCAGTCGGGGCTGGGGCCGAGGGACTCTTCTGAGACGTATCTAACTGATGGCTGCTGTCCATAACACGGTGCCAGCGGTGGTTCTCAGTTGGGGCATTTGCCATCCAGGGGACGTCTGGCAATGTCGGGGTACTTTTTATTGTCATGATGGGGAGGGGAGGTGCTCCTGGCACCACCGTGTGCTCCTGACAGCCAGCCAGGTCCTGTCTCAACATTAAGCACACAGCTGGCTCGGGTGCCAGAAAACGGAGCAGATGGATAAGAGGGAGCAAGAGTTTTCAGTTCATTCACATACTAAGCGCACACTGTGTGTCAGACCCTGACACGGGTGCCAGGACACGGCAGGGACCAAGGCAGATAAAACGCCTCGCTCTTGTGAGGCTTATAGTCTTGTAACGGACAAGATGCGGTCAGTGCACGTGTGAAGTGACAGGAAACCTGATGCATAAAAGTAAAACAGAAGAGTAGGGTATGTAGTGGGGGACCTGGAGTTGGTGAGGATGGGAGCTATGAGGAGATCTGGGGGAGCAGCATTCCAGGCGGACGGCACAGCCTGTGCAAAGGCCCTGGGGCAAGACTGTACCTGGGGTGTTTTCGTAATAGTGAGGAGTCCTGTGTGGCTAGAGCTGAGTGAGAGAGAGCGTAGAAGGTGAGGGCAGGGAGGGGCAGGGGCAGATGGTGCAGGACCTTGCGGGCTGCAGGGGAGACTTGGGCTTTTACCCCAGGGAGGACTGTGGGCAGAGGAGGGGCAGGGCCTGGCTCCGGTGCTCACTGGTGCCCTCTGGGTGCTGTGAGGGGAATAGACTTTTGGGGGAGGAAGGGCGCCTGGGGACCAGGGTGGAGGTGGCTGCTCTGGTCTGGATGGGTGATGATGGGGCTGGACCCGGGTGGTCACCATCGAAGGAGTGAGAGAGAAATGGGCTTCGGATAGACTTTGAAGGCAGAGCTGAGGGTCCCTGTTGATGTGTTGGATGTAGGAGGGTGGGGGAGGGGAGTCAAGGTGACTCCTAAATTCTGGCAAGTGCCTGGAAGGACATAGCTGCCACCAGCTGAAATGGGTGCGACGGGTTCAGGAGAAAGTGGGGGCAGTGCCGGCTGCACGGAGTACGAGATGCCTCACAGGCAGAGACACCCCCATGTCCGGGGCAGCCAGACACCCGAGGCAGGCACCCACGGCCGTGTTGGTCTAGAGATTTGAACCTGGGCCCCCACACGTGGGCGGTGGGCTGCGGTGACAGGCAGTGTCCCTGTGGCCCCCAGAACGGCTCCAGCGAGAAACGTGAGGTCCGCCAGTTCCAGTTCACGGCGTGGCCGGACCACGGGGTGCCCGAGTACCCGACGCCATTCCTGGCTTTCCTGCGGAGAGTCAAGACCTGCAACCCGCCGGACGCCGGCCCCATCGTGGTCCACTGCAGGTACACCTGGCCCTGTCCTCCGCTCGCGACTCCTGCCTGCACCCCGCCTCTCCCGCCCGGGCGGCCCCTGACGGCCGGGCCTGCCTCCGCAGCGCTGGCGTGGGCCGCACGGGCTGCTTTATCGTCATCGACGCCATGCTGGAGCGCATCAAGCCCGAGAAGACGGTGGACGTGTACGGCCACGTGACGCTCATGCGGTCCCAGCGCAACTACATGGTGCAGACCGAGGACCAGTACAGCTTCATCCACGAGGCCCTGCTGGAGGCCGTGGGCTGCGGCAACACGGAGGTGCCTGCCCGCAGCCTCTACGCCTACATCCAGAAGCTGGCCCAGGTGGAGCCCGGCGAGCATGTCACCGGCATGGAGCTTGAGTTCAAGGTGGGACAGTGGAGGAGGGGGAGACTGCTGTGGGCGGGGCGGGGGACCAGAGGACGGGGCCTGGCATCCCCCTGCGTGCCACCCCATCATTAGTGCTCTGGAGGAACTCGCACAGCCCTCTCCAGCCCTGGGCAAAGCAGCCTACCCCCCATCCGCTGGAGGCTGTCCTGACGGCAGCCCCCTGCCCCCTCGACCCTACAGCGGCTGGCCAACTCCAAAGCCCACACGTCCCGCTTCATCAGTGCCAACCTGCCTTGTAACAAGTTCAAGAACCGCCTGGTAAACATCATGCCCTACGAGAGCACACGGGTCTGCCTGCAGCCCATCCGGGGCGTGGAGGGCTCCGACTACATCAACGCCAGCTTCATCGATGGTTACAGGTACCCTACCCCCGGCCGTTGCTGGGCCATGCTGGGGCCGCAGAAGGCCCCAGCCCTGCCCTCGGGGGGCCTCTAGTCTTGCGTGGGAGAGAGCTAGACAGACACTGCCAGCCCCACACCGCCCTGAGGTGGAAGGAGTCTCCGACGTGTGTTTAACCGATGGCTGCTGTCCGCAGCATGGCTCTACTGGCTCTTCTCCCTCAGAGGTTCTCAGCCTGGGGAACTCTGCCGCCCAGGGGACGTTTAGCAGAGTCTAAGGACATTTTTGATTGTCAAAATGGGAGGGAGGTGGGAAGGACCTGGGCTCTAGTGGGTCGAGGCCAGGGGAGCTGCTCAGCACTGTGCAGGGAGTGGTGCCCCATCACGTGGCATTCCCCAGCCCAGAATGTCCGTGGTGCTGAGGGGGAGAAACCCTGGCCAAGGGAGGGTGTTCCAGGACTAGGGTACCGCCCATGCGAACTATGGCAATTAGTTAATAGCTCTCGAGGGAGGTGGAGGAGGAAGGCGGGAGAGGTCAGCAGACGGACCCGCAGCTCCTTCAAGGAGTTGAAAAGTATCCTGAGGCTGAGGGTTTCTCCACGTGCGAAACGAGGTCATTTAGAGAGCTGAACAGGACAGGGAGGGGGTGACCCTGGATTCGCACACCCCGCCCTGCAGGCAGCAGAAGGCCTACATCGCCACGCAGGGGCCGCTGGCCGAAAGCACGGAGGACTTCTGGCGCATGCTGTGGGAGAACAACTCGACCATCGTGGTGATGCTGACCAAGCTGCGGGAGATGGGCCGGGTGAGCGGGGGGCAGCGGGGGGCCGCGGGGGGCAGGGTGGGGCGGGGGCCCGGCCCGGGATGGGGCTGACCACAGCTGCCATCCCCGCAACAGGAGAAGTGTCACCAGTACTGGCCGGCCGAGCGCTCCGCCCGCTACCAGTACTTCGTGGTGGATCCGATGGCGGAATACAATATGCCTCAGTACATCCTGCGCGAGTTTAAGGTCACAGACGCCCGGGTGAGTTTGGACCAAAACCCAGGCTGGACCCTACAGGCTACTCAACGTTCCCCTAGTGGTCTGGAGAGGGCTTCGCTAATTGAGGGTGGAAGCAAAGACCCAGGGGGAGGAGTAAGCATTGGGGTTTGGGTGCAAGACGAGTGAGTTGGCCAATCACGAGCCAACATCAGGTGGGCAGAAGCGAGGGCCATGTCCATGACCCCACAGCAACCCCGCTGGCGTGCGTGTAACACCGCTCACCAGGGAACGTGGCCCGAGGCGATCACGTAAGAGGGAACGAATGTGGGCATTCCCCTGGAAGCGACAACCCATGGGGGATACAGCCAGAGGGCTGAAAGCCTGGTGGAGGAGAGCTGGTGGAAACTGGAGCTGTAGATTGGAAAAGAGGGGTGAACGGTGAAGATTGGCTAGTAGGAATTGGCACCGCTGTGTCGGGCAAGATGCGAGTGAAGAGTGGACAGCGTTGGCTGGTGAAGGCTCAGTGGAGGGCGGTGGTGTTGGCTGATGGGAGGAGGGCAGGTACTGGATGGGAACAGGTGAAGACTAAAGGTGGCCTCGCTGGGTGACGGCGGTCAGAGTCAGCGATGGAGGAGAGGATTGGAGACTCACGGGTGAGTTGATGGGGAACGACAGTCAGGATGTCGCCCGTGGGTGGTAAAGCATCGCTGGTCATCCAGCTTGGATAGTGCAGGATGGCGCCATTGGACTGGTGGCATGTGGGATTAGAGAATCAGGGGAAGATGTTGGTGTTGGGTGGTAGAGGCTGTTAAACAAGGATGGCATTGGATGGGAGGAAGGTGGGATTGGATATGGGAATGCATGGATAACAGGATGGAGAATACCAGTAGAACAAGGTACTATGGGTTGGTAAAATGTGATGTGTTACCAGCAATGGATGGAGGAAGATGAGACTACAGAGAGCAGGTGTTTGGCCAGTGGCAGGTGGGGAAAATCAATGGGAAATGACTTTAAGTAGTAAAGAGTGATGACTAGTCAATGATCCATGGTAGTAGACAGTGCTGTTGATGGTACAAGATAGAGGAAGGTGGGATTGGAGAAAGGAAGTGTTAGATGGTGGAGGATGGAGGCCATCAGGGTAAGAGTGTAGCACTGGAAGTCACCATTTTGATGTAGAGAATGTGACTGGAAAGCGGTAAATGATGAATGAAGGAGGATGAAAATTGTCAGTAGAAGATGGTCCTTAGATGGAGAAGGGTGATGAATTACTAGAGATGAATGGTGGAAAATAATACCATTGGGTCATGATGAATGGAAGATGGCAGAGAGCAATGATGCTGGATGGCACTGCTGGGTAGTGGGAAGACGGGGTTGGAGAGAAGGATGGTTGAGTGGTGGGGATGGAGGAAGTCAGTGGAAGGTGGCATCATCAGATGGTCAAGGATTGTGTGTTACCAGAAGTGGATGGCAAAGGATAGGAGATAACAATGTTGGGTAGCACTTGGTAGAAGCTGATGAGATTCCAGTGTTGGCTGGTGGAAGATCGCGCCATTGGGTGGGCAATAAAAGATGGTCAGTAGTCAGTGGTGGAGGATGGAAGATGGCGGACAACAGTGGTGTTGGATGTTACTTCAGTCGTGGTGGATGGGACTGGAGATGTGGAGAGGGGAACAGATGGGTGGTGGGGGTGTGGACAGTGGCCATGTGAAATGGTGTCACTGTTCAGTGAAGTTAGAGGATGGTGAGGAGGATGGTCCTGGCATCCTTGGGTGGTGAAAGATAAGATTGGAACATCCCAATGAAAGATGGTGCTGGACAATGGGCTATCAGGGTAGATGGCGGAAAATGGGGCTGAGGCTGGGGAAGGATGGAGAAGGGACTGGAGCTTGGCTGGGGCGGGGAAACAACTGTGGCTGCCGCTGACCTCTGTAGCAAGACCAGGCTATCTCTCCTTCCCAGGATGGCCAGTCCCGGACCGTCCGGCAGTTCCAGTTCACGGACTGGCCGGAACAGGGCGTGCCAAAGTCGGGGGAGGGCTTCATCGACTTCATCGGTCAAGTGCACAAGACCAAGGAACAGTTCGGCCAGGATGGCCCCATCTCTGTCCACTGCAGGTGAGCTTCTCCACCAAGCCCCAGCCTATTGGTCGGCTGGGGAAACTGAGGCCTCACAAGGACGGTCTTGAGCCTCAGGGCAGTCCAGGTTGGACTCTTCATCCTTGAGGAATCGGGTGGTCAAGTCGGGTTCCCCTGAGAACCCTGCCCTGAACTGCCGCACTCACCCTGACAGTGCCGGCGTGGGCAGGACGGGCGTCTTCATCACGCTCAGCATCGTGCTGGAGCGGATGCGGTACGAAGGTGTGGTGGACATCTTCCAGACCGTGAAGATGCTGCGGACCCAGAGGCCGGCCATGGTGCAGACGGAGGTGAGGGCGGGACGGGAGGTGGAGCCCAGCCTCACGCTTCCGTCTCCTCCTCTGTGAGATGGGCTCACGCTCTGGGTCCCTGTGGGCGGAAGGGGGTTGAGACACAAGAGTAAGCTGAAGTGCAGAGCTGAGAAGCATCCCTCGGAGTGGGCAGAGGTGGTCTGTCCTGGCCGCTGAGTCACAGCAAGTTCAAGCTCGGCCAGGACCCCAACACAGGCCACAGATCCTGAGGGAGGCCGAGAGTGGGGAGGGACTTCGTCATCATATTCACATTGGGCATTTCAACAAAATCCTCCTAACCCTCCCATTTCTGGGGAGACACAGCTGGAGTCGCAGCCTCGTCGCCCCCAGGGGGATGTGGCAGGTGGCGGCCAACTGGCCACGTCCTAGAAGATGAGCAGGACCTGTGGGAGATGAGGAGGTGGAGAGTCTAGCATAGGCACAGGGTCAAGGAGCGAGGCTCTCCCAGGGCGACCGGGAGCCCTGGGGGGCCTCGGAGCCGGAGAGGCACTGACGGAGCCCCCGCCTCCCCCACCCCCCAGGACGAGTACCAGTTCTGCTACCAGGCGGCGCTGGAGTACCTCGGGAGCTTTGACCACTATGCAACCTAGAGCCAGGTCGGCCCGGCCCGACCCCGCCGGCCGGTGCCTCCCGTGCCGGGGGCGCCCCGAGGCCTGGGCCCCGGCCGCCGCGCTTCTGCTCGGTCTCCGGGGCGACGCGGCCCCTCGAGCCCCCGCGCGGCCCCAGCGACCTCCCTGGAGCGGCCGCCGCCTTCGATACTTGGCACATTCCTCATTTCCTTCCGATTCCAAAAAAAAACCGCGATTCCGGGGTGGGGGGAGGGGGGCGGTGAGCAAACAGGGGTTCTCCCCAGACCCCGCGGGGGGCGGGGGCCGCGGCCTGGGCCCTCGTCCTCCCCCCGCCGGGGCGCCCGCCTGCCCTGTGGCCTGGGGGCGCCGGGCCGGGGGCACGATTCAGCGTTCTTTCAAACTCAGTGTAACTGTATTCAGTGACATTTCCTTTTTTTTAAATAGTGTATTTTTTTTCATTTTTTTTAAAAGAAGACACAAACAGGAAAAAAAAAAAAAAAAAAAAAGACAGTCAACAAATTTAAAAAGAAAAACGGCGTATTCCTATTCTGTCCGCAGTCTATTTTTTCACCGTAGAAGACGTTCGTGTGGCGGCTGTGTCTGCAGGCGCGTGCGGCTCAGCCTGCCCCGTGGCTTGCTTTTTTTTTTCTTTTTCTTACCGTCTGAAGGTGTGCCTCGCTCAAGAATAGGACCTTTTGCTCCTAGTTTCCTTTCTTCTTTTTTTTTTTTTAATGCTTTTTTTGTTTGTTTTTGCTTTGAAATTCAATTCTCAGACATATCAAGGACCGTTCTGAGGGTGGGGCAGTGGGGGGACTTGGGCCCACCAGCGTCGGGTTCGAGCCCACCGGGGTGGGCACTGCCCCAGAGGAGATGGCAGTGACCCCCCCCCCCCACAGCCTGAGCCCCCTGTCTCCCACCCCGAGGAGGAGGACCGAACAAAATGGGAGGCTCCCACTTCTTCGGGGAGAGAGAGGCCGTGTGCTGCCCCGGATCAGGGACCCTTCCCCCCCCCGGGACTACGGGGCAGTTTGGGGGCAGAAACAGAAAGATGAAATCTCCCACCCCCACCCCTGAGCAAGCAAGTTTTCCTCTTTGTACAAGAGCAGACCTGCCGCTGCTTTCAACACTGTTTATTCAAATGGAAGCAGCTGGGTGGTTTCCCACCTCTGTGTATGTAGATATATCGACTTTGTATTAAAGGAAGGTCGTCTGACCCCGGCCGGTGGTGGAGTCTTTGTCATGACCCTGTCTATCCTGTCTCATCCAGGGGGCAGGCAGAGGCCTGGAGAGCTGATATATTCTCATTCCATTGTGTAAACAGTCTAATGAGGCGTGGGGCCCAGAGAGGTGGTGTTGCTTGTGCAAAGTCACACAGCATCTAAGGGGTCATGTGGGATTTGAACCCAGAACCCAAGCTCTGGCCCTGCAGGGGCTGCCTCATTGGTAATAGTTATTCCTGTTGATAATCATGATCACCAATGAGCATCAACCACGGGCCAGCGCTGTGAGATGGGAATCAACCCAATAGATAGATGAGGAAACTGAGGCTCAGAGAGGGGTGGGCACCAACCCAAAGTCACATAATGGTTTGAAGTGGAGCTCGGATTCATATCCCAGCCAGGCTTATCCACAGCCCCCAGGACAGCCAGTGATGGAGTGGAGTCCATGGAGGGAAGCCTTGAGTTGGGAGCACTATTCCTCCCCATGTTCTAGGCCACCCAATGAGTGGGCCCTACTCTGAGCCAGAGTCAGACCCTGGGGGATGGAGGGTGAGCCATTCTGTGTCTACACCCTTGCTGGGTCCCTTCCCTCTCTGACCCAGAGACAGGATGAAAGATTCCCCCTATTCTCACAGAGATGCTCCAGGGGTGAGAAGAGGGTCTCAGGGCAGGAGTCCAGCCTGGGAAAGAGTGGGCGCAACCCTTTTAGAAATTACAGGATCCTTCAGGCAGTAAGTAAGTGAATAAAGTGATTACCACCATTAATAAGCTTAGTCAAACAGATTTATCAAGCTGCATATCCCCCAGTGCCAGAATTCTCACACACATATGGACCATTTGTAAAACCAGCAGTAGAAAGCTTAATAAATGACAAGAAACAAGACAGTAAATAAGGTAACCTGACCTTGGCCCCAGGAGTAGACTCTGTAACAGCCTCCCCTGAAAAGGCCTACAATGAGAAATCTTTGAATACAATCCTAAATAAGGCATGAGTTAAAGAAGGAATCAACACAGAAATTACAGTTTTTGAAACTGGACAATTCAAACAGTACATTACGTTATGAAACCTATGGAATGCAGCCAAAGGGGTGCCCAGAGGAAAACTTATAGCCTTGAACACATCAGCGAGAAAACCAATTCTGAAAATAAGTCAACTTTAAAATACTCTGCAAAGTACAAATCATGTAGAGACACACTCTGACCCTAACAACATCACTTTAACATATTTAAAGCTAAAATACCACGAGGAGAAACAGAGTGACAGTGATGCTGGAGACCGAGACTCCAGGAGGAAAAGACCAAGCTTTCAATTCAAATAGCTCGAACAGACTAAATCCAAACAGGGAAAGATGCAAGTGGGGTAACTCTAACTGTACATTTTTGAGGTGGTTCTTTTGCATTAACAAAATCAGACACTGTCTTTGAAAACACCAGAGTAGATAAATCTTAGGCAAGGACAGTCAAGAAGAGAGAGCGCACCCAAATCCAGGAAAGGGGCGGGGGGGGGGGCACATTAACTACAGATGGAGGCTCTTTTTCAAAGTGTGAGATGAGTCCTGGGGGAGACAAGCAGGAAAGAGCCTAGAGAGGGAGGGGTAGTGGGGGGGGGGTAGCCAAGCTGGCACGGAAGAGGAATCCCTCACCCTTCCCCTCTGAGACAGTGGGAAGAGCAGGCAGAGAAAAGAGAAGCAGGAAGCAGTGGCACGGAAAGGACTACATTCATTAGCTCCTGAGTTCTGAGTTCAAGAAGTAGTAGGGGAGGCAATCCTCTTCCTAGTCACAGATTGTGGGGGAGAAAGGACCAAAAAATCAGACTCTAACCCCTAGTCCTACCTAAATTATCCAAGACTATCAACAGGCTACTCTGCCCCCTGAACTCCTACTCAATCCTCAAAGCCCAGTCCTAAAAGCTCCTCTAAGAAGGTGTCTCTTATTTCCCTTCTCTGTTCACCGAAACCCATTGAGGCTAAGGTGCCTGAAAAAGATCTACCTTGCTGTTCTTCCTGGAAACCAGAGGATCTTCAGGGAAAGTTAACAGTTGTGTGACCCTCAGCTCTGTGGTTCAGCCCTTGCGATGCTCATGGCTATGGTTGTGGGTAGGTGGTGGCAGATAGGGATCTATCTGAAGACTTCCTGGAAGAGGGGTCCCTAAGGAATTGCCTCACCCCATAGACGTGAGCACCAAGACTTCGGCATCTCCAGTTGCCTTGGTCCTGCCACAGGATTTCATAACCTCCATCCCCATTTCCTGAGCACTTACTGTATGGTTGGCTTGCACAATCTCATTTAATCCTTCTGATGATGCACCAATGGAAAGATGAGAAGACTGAGGCTCAAACAGTTCAGGTTTCTTACCCAAGATCACACAGATGGTAAGTACTGGAAGCTGGACGTGGGTCCAAATCTGCCCAGTTCCCACCGCTCCTGCGACAGTGAGGGAGTTGAAGGCATCTGTGCGCTCCTCCTGCCCACACTCCGCATCAGTCCCACGCTGGGA
This sequence comes from Camelus bactrianus, assembly GCF_048773025.1. Lineage (NCBI taxonomy): Eukaryota > Metazoa > Chordata > Mammalia > Artiodactyla > Camelidae > Camelus > Camelus bactrianus. Next base: position 28,469,384 of record NC_133560.1, read on the forward strand.
GAGCCCCAGGGCAGAGCCCCACCTCCCACCACCAAGGGCCTGTCAGGGGCCAGGGCGTTCTACTGCTCTGCAAAGTGCAGATCCCCTAAGGACACACTCTGACCCTAACAACATCACTTTAAATTGTTTAAAGCTAAAATATCCATGAGGAGAAACAGAACTACAGTGATGCTGGAGACTGAAACTAACTCAGGAATGAAACGACTAAACTGACAAAATAATAAGGATCTTGAGATAAATAATGCAATAACAGACTTGAGCAAATGTATGTGTGCAGAACTTTGCACCAAACACAGAGAACATACATTCTGTCCAAACACTTAGAGCCTGTCGCCAAAAATAACCATGAATTAGACCATAAGGAAAAGCTTAGCATTCACAGTCGCTAGCCACAATGCAATAAAAACGATAAATCAGTGATGGCACGTAGCTCCTCAAATTCACACGGTGGAAGTGTTAAATAATGAGCAAAAGAGTACGTAAATTACAAAATATTTAGAACTGAATGATAAGACCACTGCAAACGAAAGCCTCTGGGATGTAACCAAAAATGTACTCAGGGGTAAATTTAAAATGGTGAGTGCATTTATGGGGGCAGTAAGATCACTGAATATAAGCATATATATAAAGCATATATATAAAATAAGCAGCCAAAGCAGTACCCAGGGAAATCTGTAGCATTAAGTGAATTTATAAGGAAAATGACTGAAAATAAAGCAGTTAAGCTTTCGAGTCAAACATCCACAAAAGGAATAAATAAACCCAAGGAAAGTCAAGGGAAAACATTATTAAGATGCTGAGAATTTAATGAACTGGGAAACTACAGCTAGATCTTGGGAAACACCCATGAAAGATGCAAGTCTCTGGCAAGAAGACAGAAGGCACAAATAAACATTAGGGACAACAGAGGAGCCAATAACTCACAAAGGAGATACTTTAAAGGATGAACATAGACTACATATTTACAACTTTCACTGCTAAATGTTTAAGATGATAAAAATAGGGGGAAAAATCAGAAAATATATCAAAACCAACCAAAGCATTTAAAAAAGTGAATTATCTTCGAAAACATTGAAATGATGGTCAAAGGTCTCTTCCCCCAAACAAGGCAGCTTCCCAGATGGTTTTTCAGGTGAGTTCTGCTAGATCTTCAAGAAAGAGATGACTTGCATCCTTTATAAACTATGTCAGCTTACAAAAGGGGGAGAAAGAGGGCGTACTCAAACTATACAAAGATAACCCAAGGGGAAAAAACAAACACATCCCATTATGTGCCTAGATTCAAAAAGGCCAAGAGAATATCAGGAATGCAAATCCAGCATCTCCTTAAAAGAACAGGATGTTATGACTCAGTGGGGAAGGAGCTGTGGAATGCAAAGACGGTTTCCTGTTAGAAAATCTACTCAAAGTGAGAATGAGTTGCTACCTTGGAGAGCAACCTGACGGCTGTAGCTAGGAAGGTGAAGATACACACACACTTTGACTCAGTAATTCCACTCCTACACACCTTACCTGTCGTGGGCAGGTGTGCCCAAGGGGGCATGTACAGGTGTGTCCACAGTGGGATTATTTGCTTAAACAAAAATGTACAATAGCTTTTTATTATAGACCAAAAAATAAATTTAAAGCCTAGAAACAGTATTTTATTAAAAAATGGAACCAACTTAAATGGCCACCAGCAGGAGGATTCTGTGTGGTCATATAACAAAGTAGTGCCCAGCAGTGAACACGAAGCCACTGGAACTCTGCACTGAAATATAAATGGACCTCAAGGGCACTGAGCAAAACAAGCAGGCCCGAGGAAGAAAAGTTAGTGCAAGTGCTTTATAGAACATTTTAAAGACACATAAAGCAAATATGTATTAGTTAAGGATAAATACATAAGTGGCAAATATATAAAAACTCATATAGATGACAATACTCCGGATTTAATGCACTCCCTATCAAAATCCCAAGTATCTTTTTTTTTTTTTTCAGAAATGGCAAAGCTAATTCTCATACTCATATGGAATTGCAGAGGAATCTGAGTCGTCAAAACAATCTTGAAAATGGACAAAAAAGTTGGAAGACTCACACTTCCCAATTTCAAACCTTACTACAAAGCTACGGTGATCAAAACACTGTGATAACAGCGTAAGAGCAGACACATAGGTCAACGGAACAGAAATGAGAATCCAGAAATACACCCACACATCTATGGCTTTTGACAAGGGTGCCAAGACCAGTCATCCAACGAAGGAAGAACAATCTCTTCAACAAAGGGTGCTGGGACAACGGGATGGCTACATGCGAAAGAATGAAACTGAACCCCCATCTCACACCACATATGAAAATTAACTCAAAATGGATCAAAGACAATCATAAGAGCTAATGCTATAAAACTCTTAACAAAAACTCATCTATAAGCCAACTCAGAGTAACCGTTCCCTCTGGGCAGGAGTGAGGGGAATGCATTCACCACAGGGTATACAGGGACATTCAACTCACGTGTGTGTTTTGTTTTACCTTTTGACTTGGGTGTTAAGGTTATGGTGTCCATTATATCATTATGTCACTTCTGTATAAATGAAATAATAAAGTCGATCCACAGAAAAAGGACGAAATATCACCCCAAAGCATTTGATTAAAAAAAAAGAACCGTTCCATAATTTGGAAAAATTAACTTGACAATGCTGAAAACTTACAGTGGAAGTTGGCAAAAAAAATTTTTTCAGTTTTGCAGATCAGAAGGTCTTTGTTGCAACCATTCAGCTGGGCTTCTATGGCACACGAGCAGACAGAGACAAAACAAATGGGCATGGCTGTGTTCCAGTAAAACTTTACTTACAAAAACAGGTAGTGAACCGGATTTGGCCATAGTTAGCCAGTCTCTGATCTAGAAACATATCCACTGAATTCAGAACTGAGGCAAGGAAAGTCCATTATCATAACAACCATTTCATGTGATACTAGGGCCCCCAGCCAACGCAGCAAGACAAGAAATGAGGTGCAAGTGTGGCAGGAAGAAAAGACAGTTTTCATTATTACAAGAGAGGTGATTGCCTACTAGACAGCTTGAAAGAATCATCTTAAATTGTGCCATAAGTAATAAGAAAATCCAACAAAATCCCAGTTACAAAGCCGCCATAAACGTCACTGGCCTATTTCTGAAGTGGGTGCAGCCCAACTGAAAACATTTTCAGCCACAAGTAGTTCTGATCCAATTTCTTACCAACTGCTTAACACTCTCGTATTTAAACCGTTGTGACCATATACTCACAGGCCAGAAGAGGTAACCGTCTACATAAAGAGGTTCCCCACCCTCCCGCACTCTGCACTGGAACCCGACTCTCCCCTCCCTTCACCTTTGGCAAAGCGCAAAGTTCAGCAGGCAGAGTTCTTTTTTTTTTTTTTTTCCTCTACCTTTTGCAAAGCCAGAGTTACTTAGACTTCTCTCTCTGGGTTATAATTACTTGTTTGAGGGAAGGGAATTTTTTAGAGTCATTCTTTGTATCATCAGGATATGCACATGTATTACCCGGCGTAAGTTAGCCATGAAATGTACGTCTCAGAAAATAAGCAAGCAAGGAAGGAAGGAATACTGATGATAAAATTAATGGGTGAAAAAAAAAATGGATGAAAAACAGGATATTTGCATAGTCTCAAAGCATCTTCATACAAGATACTTTTTAATTACAAAGGGGAAAATTAGTAACCTTACTGTAGAGAAACTTGGCCAACAGGACCTTAGCCAAGTGATTCAAGGTCAAGGTCTCCGGTGATGAGACAACACTGACATCCTGGGTCTCCTGATAGAGAAGAACGCAATGTCACTTTTGTCATATTCTTGCCCCAAAATGCCCAACCTTAATTGAATCACGAGTAAACATCAGACAAACTCAGCTTGAAGGACTTTCTACAAAATGACTCAACAGTGACAAAGAATGAGAATGTATCACAGACCAGAGGACACTTAGGAAATGTGACGACTAAATGCAGCATGAGGTCCTGGATCGGGTTCTGGACCAGGAAGAGGACTTGAGAGGCAAAACTACTTAAATTTGAATAAGGTCTGTAAGTCAGTTACCAGCAGTGTACCGATGTTAATTTCCTGGTTTCAGTACGTGCGCTATGGTCATGTCAGGGGCTGACGTTAGGAGAGGCTGGGCAAAGGATACACAGGACCTCTCTGTACTATTTTGGCAACTTGTCTTAAAATTATTTCAAAGTAAAAAGTTACAATAATTTTTTTTCAGTCAGCTAGTTGGACTATCAGCAATAACCAATCAGACACTGTAAATAAAAAAAGATGCTACGTCATTATGGTGGTTGCCGGGGGCTGGGAGGTGGGGAGAATTTCAGATGGACAAGATGGAAAGAGTTACAGGGACGGATGGTGCTGATGGTTGCGCAGCACTGGGAATATGTTTATTGCCCCTGAGCTAAGCATCTTTTTTTTTGAGCCATACACTTACAGATTGTTGCAATCAATTTTATGTTATTTTAACACAATAAAAAAAGAAAGGTTATAAATGTATCCACCCCCTGAAAAAAAAGACACTAGATCTCTTGGGGACACAAATGTGATTGTAAATATACAGGAAAGGGAGATGGAAGAGCTGCACATCTGAACTGGTGAAGTATGACACTCCTCTCACGGAGAGCTGGGGTCCATGTCCTCTCCCCTTGAATCTGCTTGTGACTGTTTGGACCCATAGCGTAGAGGGGAAGTGGAGCTGGGCGGTCCCCAAGGCGGGGTCATAAACGGCTGTCAGCTTCCGCCTGTTTCCCTTGAGATGCTCGCTTCTTGGATGCTGCCTCTCAGGATGCTCCCTTGGGTCTCCTCCACACTGTGAGGATGCCCAAGATGCACAGAGAGGCCACACACGGGAGCCCTGGTCTGCAGCCCCAGCTTCCTAGCTGAGCCCCAGACATCATGTCACAGAAATGAGTCATCCCCACCGCACTTGGTCCAAGTGACTGACCCGTGAGCATAGCAAGATGATCGGTGCTGACAGCACGAGGGCTGGCGGGGAGGTTGTACAGCCATATAGACTAGGACAGAGGCAACGATGAGATCAGGATGAAAGACGAGGAAAAGAGGACTTTAGTTCTTAAAGCAGTATTTCTGTTTTTATGATGAAAAATGTATTTATATAGTAATTATGACTAAAGATTAATTTTAAAAAATAAAGCCCTTCCATATAACCATAGGAAGCTCTAGCTCAAAAAGACACGTGCACCCCAGTGTTCACAGCAGCACCATTTACAATAGCCAGGACACGGAAGCAGCCTAAACGTCCATCAGCAGATGACTGGATAAAGAAAATGTGGTGTATGTACACATGATGGAATATTACTCAGCCATAAAAAAGAATGGAATAATGCCACTTGCAGCAACATGGATGGACCTAGAGATGATCATACTAAGTGAAGTAAGTCAGACAGAGAAAGATAAATATCATATGATATCACTCATATGTAGAATCTAAAAAATGATACAAATGAACGTACGTACAAAATAGAAAGAGACTCAGAAAACAAACGTATGGTTGCCATAGGGGAAAGGGCGGGGAGGGATAAATTCATTTGGGAATTGCAGATACACACTACTATACATAAAATAGATAAACAAGGTCCTACTGTCTAGCACAGGGAACTATATTCAATATTTTGTAATAACCTATAAAGAAAAAGAATATTTAAAAGACTATATGTATGTATAATTGAATCACTATGGTGTAAACCAGAAGCTAACACATTATAAATCAACTATACGTCAATAAAAAAAATAAAATAAGGCCCTTCCCTCCACTATCAGGTAGTATCGACTTAGGTCATTGTGGGCAGGCAGCAGGGCACACTGGCATGAGGGCACAGCTAAATCTGGTTAACCCTGCCATCTGCCCTGGGGGCCCTGTCACGATGATGAAAATCGGCTCCCATTTATTGAGTGGTGATTATGGTGTTTCTACACTGCAGTGTTAAAGTGATCTAAGCAACCTCATTTTGCAGATGAGAAAAGTGAGGCACAGAGAGGTTAAGCAAATTGCCCAAGGTCACACAGCCTGAAAACGGCAGAGCCAGGATTGAACTTGTGCCTTCCAGCCCGCATGTTCACAGTCTGAACAAAGCTTGTGCCAGGAACTAGATATTTAAGGGTGCACGAGACATAGCCCGTGCCTTCTTGGGTTTGTTGCTGAGCTGGGGACACAGACCCATCAGCAGGAAATTTCTGTTCTTTTCTGCTGAGGGGCACACAACGGGCCGTGCGCATGCAGGTGAGAGGGCAGTCAGGAGAACCCTCCCAGGGGTCAAGGTGAGTAGGATTTTAATTTCTTCACCGTGATGGAGAAAGGATTCTCCTGGAATAAGACAGCTCGCGTGAGGACCAGTGAGCGAGCACGGCCTGTGAGGACAGCCTGGCAGATGCAGGCTCACCGGCCCCTCATTCAGCTCATCTGTATTGATGTGAGGGGCCCAGGTCACATGGAGGGCCGACAACGCGCCCTCCCCTCCAAAGGACAGTTTTAATGTTCATAGAGTATTTCTTTTTCTTGCCCAATTGCTCTGACTAGGACTTCCTGGGCTATGTTGAACCAAGTTGGCGAGAGTTGGCACCTTTGTTTTGTTCTCGATCTTAGAGGAAAAGCTTTCAGCTCTTCAGCATTGCCAACTAAAAACGGGCGCTTGCCAACTGCCTGGACAAGGATTAAGTCTCTGGCCGCTGCAGGCTTCAACACTCCCTGAGAGGAATTCAGGACGGAGCTCAGGATTGAGCTGCCCTGCTCTGGGAAAACCCGGCAGAACAGGCCTTCAGATAGATATTTTCAGGAGAAGATTTTATGAGCCCAAAGTCTTACATCTCCTCATATCTAGAAAAGCACTAACGTCATTAATGGTGATATCTGCTCCTCGTGGCTAGCGGCAAGCCGCAGCTAAAATGCACACTTGACTGCAGGTAACCCCCCCAAATCACACATGATACGGACCTCCCCCCAAGTCCCTCGGCGCTGAGATGCCGCCTCTGGGCTGTGGTCCTCATTTTGCCCCCAAATTAAACCCAGCACCACTTTCACATTGTGCTTTTTTTCTTTTTTTCTTTTTTTTCAGTTGACAACATTGAGTCTGATGTGAGCTTCTTTTTGAGTTTTAAGAGTTCTTTGTATATTCTAGACAGCGGTCCTTTATTAGCAGTGCCTTTTGCAACTATATCCTCCCATGTATTTATTTTTCTGACATTCTGTCTCAGACACAGGTGACACTGCTCGTGGCTCTATAAAGCCGCTTGTGAATCGGAAGAAGTGAGTTGACGAATCAGGAAAGCGCTGCCCAGATCCCTAACCTTCGGGGGAACGTTCTGCCGGATGAAGTTGGACATGAGGACCAAGCTTGAAAGGAAAACTGTTCTTTTGAAAAATATCTCAAAAGCCATTTTCTTCACCTGCTCGGCCTGTAAGTGCTGAATTCATTAAAATCCAGAAGAAAAAGGGGAAAGGAGGCTGGTGAATTCTAATTTTCTCTTTGCATTTCAATCAGGGCAAACAATGGGCGTCCATCCGCAGCCAGAGGGCTCCAGGCGAGGCACCCCCCCCCCCCCCCCCCCCCCCGCAACACAGAGAGCCGTGCTGGACCCTACAAAGGAAAGCTTGAGACTCTGAGCTCTGTGTGTGAGCAGCGGCCTGGCCTCCGCCCTCTGGGCCCTTTAGAAAAGGGGCTCCGGCTGAATGAATCTGCTGAATAGCCAGCCTTGCTATCTAGGGGCCCCGCTGACGACTCGGGTCCTGGGATGACAGCGGTGGCTTAACCCCTTTGCTCCCGCCCTCGGAGGCCTCAGAATGGACACTGGGCAGAAAAGCACCAGCGAGCCGGGGCCACTTGTAAGTTTCATCCCATCTCAGAGCACACGGGCTTTATAAACAAGGGCTGAACTCTCTGCAGGGACTTCCTACAACCATCGTCCCTCCAGGCTTATAACCCATGAGAACCACAGCGAGAAACCCCACGCGTCATACGCTAGGGTGGCTAACTAAAAAATAAATACGGTAACGGGCGGGGATGGGGAGAAACTGGAGCCCTCACACACCACTGGGGCGATCTAAACAGGCACAGCCACTTAGGAGAACAGTTTGGAAATCCCTCAAAAGGTGAAACAGAACTGTTGCAGGAGAATGAGGCAGGAGAGGGTGGTCATGTCTCAGGGTCGTCGGCTTCAAGCAGGAAAGAATTCAAGAGCGAGCTGTAGTCAAGTGAAGGCAAGCTTATTTAGAGACACGCACTTTCCAAGACGGAGAGTGGTCCATCTCAGGAGGGAGGGCCGCCCCAGGGTGCAGGGCGGGCAGGTTTTCAGGGGCTGGGTGATTTCCCGTGCTAGCAAGTGGGAGGGTTTTTCCCACTATGTTGGGGAAGGGGCGGGGATTTCCAGGAACTGGGCCACTGCCTACTTTTTGGCCTTTTAAGGTTAGACTCGAAACTATCCCAGTGCTGGTGGGGGTGCCACTTAGCAGCTAATGGGTTACAGTGAGCGCATAATGAGGCTCAAGGTCAACCGGAGGTCGACTCTTGCGCCATCTTGGGCTGAGTTGATTCTAACCAGTTTATACCCTCTCCTGTTTTTCTCAATGGCCATGTCATTCTTTTAATGTTTGTGCTCCACCCCCTTCCCTCCTGTCTCAGAATTATCGATAATCTAGCAATTCCACTCCTAGCTATCTACCTAAAAATTGAAAACATACGTTTGCACAAAAACTTGTATGGAAATGCTGATAGCAGTATGAGTCACAAGAACCAAAATGTAGAAATAACCCAAATGTCCATCCATGCCAAATGGATAAACAAAAAGTGGTCCATGCATACACTACAGTATTACTCAGGCATGAGAGGCAGAGAAGCACTGACACTCACTACGATGTGGACGGACCTCGAAAACACGATGGTCAGTGAGAGAAGCCGGACACGAGGGGCCACACAGTGTGTGATTCCATTTACGTGAAACATCCAGGACAGGCAGATCCACAGAGACAGAGTGGATTCGTGGTTGTCAGGGGCCGGGGGAGAGGGAATGGGGGCGGAGTTTCCTTTAGGGGTGATCTAATCTGAAATTAGATGCTGGTGGTGATGTTTGCACAACTCTGTGAATATATTAAAAACCACTGAATTGTATACTTTAAAGTTGCGAGTTTTGTTAATTACACAGCATAAAACACTTTTTTTTTCAATCTTCAGGGCTTCCTGAGGCACACTCCTCACTCTCAGCCTCCCTCCAGGCCCTCTTCCTGTCTCCCCCACAACCCCTTTCCCAGGCTGTTCCCTCTGCCTGGAGCACCCCTCCCTGCCCTGCCCAGGGCCCCATATCTCCCACCCATCCTTCAGGTCTCAGTTCAAACTTCTTCCGGAAGTCTTCACGGACCCCCCCAGACCAGGTCAATCCCCCTTAAACTATCTTCCTAGTTCCCTGTTCCTTCCCAGTGTTGATCACAGTTGTGATTTTATCATTTGGTGTGTGGTTATTTATTGACCACTGGTCTCCCCCAAGATTGTGAGGTCCCTAAAGTCAGGGACTCGGTCTCTCTTGGTCACTGCCAGGTCCCCAGCACCCAGCAGAGGCCTGGCACCTTGTCGTTGCTCAAGAAGTATTGGCTGAATAGGCGAATCAGCTGTTACTGAACCAACCTGGGGGCCTCCCGCCCAGGTGCAGCAAAGCCAGCCTGCTGGGTTGTGGTCGACACTGAGCGGGACTCTGCGGGGCCCTCCCAGGTACAAAAGCATCTCCGTGTCCCCCACTTCTTGTTTGTAGGAAAAGCTCTAGTGTCCTGGGCCTTCCTTGAGTTCCAAAGAACAGGCACAGTTATTTAATAGGGAAGTGAGGGAAGGCAGAAACGAAGGAAAAACAGTCAAGCTAGAAAAGTAATAATACCTTAAACAGTAGTTCAAGGGGTAGACATAACAATCCGACACATTATCTTTGAGTCGTTCTGCAGTAAGTAAGACTCACACCAGGTGAAGAATGGTGACTTACGTGTAGAGCACAAGCTCTAGACCCAGGCCGGTTGGAACCAGAAGGCTGATGACTGAGATTCTGGAAACATCAGCCTGTTACCTCTTCACCGACCAATCAGGATAAAGTCCATGAGTCGATCACGCATCCCGCGATCCTCACCCGTAATGTTGCCTTTAAAAGCTCTTCCCTGGAAACCACCGAGGAGTTCGGGCTATTTGAGCACGAGCTGCCCATTCTCCTTGCTTGGTGCCTGCAATAAACGCTGTACTTGCCTGCATCATGTTACCGCGCTGGCCTTGGGCACGTCAGCCCACCGCACAGCAAAGCCAGCCTGCTGACGCTGGATTGTGATGAACGAAAGCACAGCGTGGGCTCTTCCTGCAGTAAGTCCCACAGCAGAGAGGCAGCACTGGGGACCTAAGCGGGCATGATTAGTCACATCTGGCTTCTGTCTCAGGGAGGCTCTCACTGTATGTGGCTTTGGGGTGTCATGACACCCTCTTTCAGAAGGGCCTGGCCCTCCCCCAAGCCCCATGCAAAGATGTGTGAGGGGCAGTCCTGGGTTAAGGCTGGGTCACCCTCTTGTGGGGCTTAGAAACTGGAACAGGTGACAGGAGGGGAGGGAGACGACATGAGGCCATGCATCACACCTGACTGGCCCCCTACATCCCTTCTGTAAGCCCCCCATCATGTCCCACCACTCAGTCCCATCCCCTCCAAGACAGTTGGAAGTGGGTTCTGTCACTTGCCACCAAAAAAATCCCATGAGATACAAGCCCATCCTCATCACAGGGCTCAGTGACCAGGAGACAGAACCCAACTGGACCCCAAATATGCCTGCACCTGGGGCTTCCACAATACACTCTCCTCGAATCAGGGTCAGTTTCAAGACCCTGGGGGAGGTGGGGGGTGGTCCTAAATGACCATGGTCTGCAGAGAAGAAAGGACATCCCTGGAGGCAGCACCAGCCGGTCCCAAGTCCAAGAGGCTGGCTCCGGACAGAACCAGCCGCAGCATCCTGCTGTCACCCTGCATCTTCTTGTCTGGAACCCTCCTCCTCCATTTATTTTTTTCTAAATTGAAGTTAATATTCCACCAGGATTAAAACAACCCCCAATTGCATTCCAGGGTTTGTTTTTGGGTTTTTTTTTTCCCAATAATCTAAATAATGTTTAGGATTTTTTTTTGAAAGTGGGGAGAAAAAACTAATTACATCTTTGAGGGAGGAGACTCATAAATCACAAGTTATGAGGAGAACACGGGCGACTCAGGCCAGGCCCGCAAAACGGCGACAACTTCTTATCTCATTACGGTTTAATTAAGAATTATGTTTGAGCATCTTCTGTTTCATTATCATCGAGCCCAGCTGACTTCTAGTCTTTTTTCACCCGGCGTACAGGAGGGTCTGGTCCAAGATGCACACTAATGAATTTACAATTCTCTCTTTGGGGAACTTTAATAAAATTAGCCTGCGCAGAAGATGAACACAGATATGGTAAACTTCTGGAGGGAACATTTGCTTTCAATTACAGGAGTTCTGGAGTAAAGGGCCAGAGGGGTCCCCAGAGGGACTGTGGAAGCAGCAGAAAGGATGCCAGCGGGCCCTGCTGTGTGATCCGGGCCACATTTCACTCCCTTGGCAGAGGAGAGTCTGCCCTTGTGAGTTTCCCTGAAGATACTGAGCATCTGCTGAGTGCCCCAGATACAGTGAGGCACCTTTTGGGGAGCAGGTGGATGAGATAAACCCTAAATCATGTACAAATAATTGCACAAATGCGGCTATGAGGATTTCTCCAAAGGCAAACACAGGAAGGTGAGGGAAGCAGGAACAGGGGGCTCAAACTGGATGGGGGTATCAAGAGAGGCTTCCTGGAGGAGGTGGCATTTAAGTTGAGCCCCAAAGGATGTACAGGAATTGACCAGGAGAAAGGGGAGAGGTAGAGGGTGCTCCAAGGAGCAGCTTGGGGGTAAGGCCTATGGGGTGGAAGGGGCTGGGTGCCTCGGAGGAATTTGGGGGTGGAGAGCATAGCTTGGAGCAAGTTCCAAGAGATGGAGGTAAGGATGCAGGACTTGGAGACCCACACGGAGGAGTCTGTCCCGAGAAGAATGGGGAGCCCCAGAAGATGCCCACACCCTGCCACAGCCTTGTGGTTACCTCAACACACCAAAGGCTGCTGACTGCAACCCCCAACTCTGCTGTGGGATTTTCCTCTGGGAACAAGCCCAACCCTGTGCATGGTGAGCTGAGGTGTTGGGGATTTACTAGCCCCCAACTGAAGCTCACCTCTCATTCACCCCTAACTCCCAAGGACAGCAGGATTTGGTAGATCAATTCCCCAGCTCTCTCCTCCTTCAGGTAGGACAAGTCAGGTTGTGCTCTACTCTGCCTCCAGGGGTCGCAGTGGGACTGAGTCCAGGTTACCCATAGCTGTCACCTATTTAGGCATGCATTCTGTATTGGCACCACTCCTTTCCTGTCTAATTCTCCTCCCCTCCTTCCAGGGTGTCCTGGGGATCACCTCCCACATAAACTACTTGCTCCCAAACCCCTGATTCCTAGGGTCTCCTTCTGGGGAACCAAAACCAAGATAAAGAGTAATTGGAAAAGTAATAATGGCTCAAACAAGATAAAGAAGGTATCTGCAAGTGAGCAGTTCTGGGCTGGTTGGCACTTCTGTGGCCATCAGCATCCCAGGCTTCCTCCCTCTTCTCTCTTTACCGTTCTCAGAGTCACCTCAGGATCCAAAGTGGCTGCCAGAGATCCAGCCATCAGTCCTACATTCCAGACAGCAGGAAGGAGAAAGGGATGGGGGGGTGAGTAAAATGATGTAGCTTCCATTGGAGTCAGCTTCTTTTAAAGGTGCCAGAAACCCCACACAAACTTCTGCTAGGATGTCATTGGCCAGAATACAGTCACAAGATTGCATGTAATTATAAAGGAGTCTAGGAAAGGCAATTTTTAATTGATGGTCTGGCGCCCTAAATAATACCAAGATCCTGTGACCAAAGAAAAGGAGGAGAATGGCCATTGGGTAGAGGCCACCCACAATCTCTGTTGTAATGGCCGTAAGCCATTCAGTCAGTTAACATTTGTCGAGCACCTACTGTATACCAGGGACTTGCCATCCAGCACTGATCAAATCAGAGCAAGATTCTTACCCTCCTGAAGCTGACATTCTAGCAACAGAGAAATATAATCAGATGTATGTTTTACAAAGATCATCCCGGCATTTGCATGGAGGAAAATACAGAAGGGGGTGTGTGGGCTAGGAGCAGGGAGCTGGGGTGGTTACCAGGGAGGACTGGGTGAGTCACGGGATGAAGGATGTGGTGAAGGACTGGTTATGGAGGTGGCAAGAGAGATGAGGGTCCTGATCAGGGCCCAAAGAGGAGGCAGGGAAGTGGGGCGATGCCCAAGAAGCTGCCCCCCGCTCCACTGCCCCCTCCCCTACACTGCAGCCAAGCACAGCGGGCCGGTGCTCTGTGAAGACCTGCTGGGAAGATGACCAACTCTGGTCCCTCTTCACTGTGGAAAAGGCTGTCAGCCAGGGTTCTTTGAATCCCACACTAGATAGTTTTAAGAAAAAAAGAGAGTTACTGAAAAACACACACACACACACCAGAAAACAAAAAAACCAAAAATAAATAAAGTAAAAAAGAACCAAAAACAACTCCCCAAAAAACAAAAATAAAAAAAAAATTATAAGGGGGGTTTACAAAGTCATATTGAGAAATAAAAGTTAAAACCACGAGGCAGCGCCTTCTACTCACTAGGAAAGTGCACGCCAGCAGGGCGCCCCGTGCTGAGGGCAACGGGCTCCGGCGGCGGCCTCCAGCCACACGCGGCTGCGGGACGCGGGAAATGAGACCACTGTGGCCGAAAAGCTGGATTTTCCTTTTTTCTCTCATTTGAATTCGTTTGCATTTAAGTAGTCACGTGGGCAGCACAGGGAATAGGGTCAACAGTTTGCAATAACTTTGTATGGGACACAATCTACAAAAATGTCAAATTACGTAGCCTTTAATGAAAAAGAATATGGAAACGAATATACGTATGTATGCGCATGACTGGGACACTGTGCTGTACACCAGAGACTGACACGTTGTAAATGACTGTACTTCAATTTAAAAAATATAAATTTAAAAGTAAAAAAAAAAAATCCAATTACCATGTTGTACAGCTGAAACCAATGTAATATTGCAAGTTAACCATACTTCAATTAAAAATAAACGTTAAAAACTATAAATAAATAGTCACATATGGCTAATGGCTACTGCGTTGGACAATGTGGCTCTAAAACGTCAAAATTTTTACAAGCCTGACAGTGTCAATGTCAGTGAGGCTGTGGGACCATTGAAATGCTCAGACGTTGCTGGTGGGGATGCAAAACGCGGCAAAACCACTTTGGGAAGTGACTTGATTAGCAGATTTTTATAAAGTTGATGATTTGCTAAGTTAGGACCCAGACATCTCACCCCCGGGTATTTACCCAAGAGAAACGACAACATGTTTACACAAGAACCTACAGACAGATACTTACAGGGACCTTATTAATAATAGCCTCCAACTAGAAACAACACAGTTGTCCATCAACACGTGAATAGCGTAGAAGCAAAAATAGTAGAATAAAATGGATAAAATGAAATAACGTTTATCAATACAAAGGAATATGATATTCACACAGCCAGCATGGGTGAATTTCAAAAACATCATGCCACGTGGAAGAAGCTAGATGCAAAAGGTCACATCCTTCATGTTCCATTTATATGAAGTTCAAGAGCGGAACAAATTCATCTCTAGCACGCATAGCTGCTGCAACGTACTAGAAAAACCTCCATGGCTTAAAACAACACAAATTCATTCTCTTTTCATTCTAGAGGTTAGAGGTTTTCACAAGGGACTAAAACCCAGGCATGGGCAGGGCTGGTCCCTCCGGAGGCTCCAGGGAGAATCAGGTCTCGCCTCTTCCAGCTTCTAGAGGCGCCGCATCCCTGGCTCGCGGCCCCTCCCTCCATCCTCACCGCCACCGATGGCGGGTCAAGTGTTGCTTAAATCACCTCTCTCTCTTCCTTCTCTACTTTTCAGAATCTTGAGTACCTTGAGCCTACCTGTTCACCCCATGACAGCCTCTATTTTAAGGTCTGCTGACTAGCCACCTTCATTCGATCTGCAAACATAATCTCCTTTTGTAATCTAACAGTTTGCAGGTTCTGGGGACCAGGATGTAGCCATCTTTGGGGGCCCTCATTTTGCATACCACTGTCACCCAGATCAGCTCACTGGTTGCTGCTGGAAGGGATAGTACCTGGCAGAGGACACGAGGGACCCTTCTGGTGATGGTTTGGTCATGTTTTGTGTCTTGATCTGGGTGGTGGTTACAACACTCTGTGCAAGTGTAAAAATTCATGAAGATACTGAAGACACCGAGCTCTTTTTTTTTTAATGCAGGTGCTGGGGATTGAACCCAGGACCTCGGGCATGCTAAGCATGTGCTCTACCACTGAGCTACACCCTCCCTCAAAGATACGCACCCTTTACTCTATGGAAAGCCTCAATATGTTTTTGGAAAGAGAATAACACCAAAGCAGCACATGAAGAGACACTCCATGTCATAAGCCAGTAGGAAAATGCAAACTAAAACCACAGTGAGGTACCACCATGCCTATTAGAAGAGCTCAGATTTTTAAAAAAGTGACAACACCAGATGCTGGAGAGGCTGTGGAGAAACCTGATCTCTCGTGCATTGCCAGCGCGATACAAAATGGTAGAGCCACTTTGGAACACAGAGTGTCAGTTTCTTTAAAAACCAAACATGTCGCTGCCATACAGCTCAGCAAACGGATTCCTGGGCATTTATCCCAGAGAAATGAAAACATATGTTCATATAAAAAAGTGTACACAAATATTCATAACAGCTCTGTTCACAATAGCAAAATACTGGAAACCAAACGTCCTTCGCTGATTGAATAAGTGAACAAACACTGGCAAGCCAATACCTGGAATATTACTCAGCCAGAAAAAAGAAAAACTGACTGATACACACAGCTTACGCAGAGCGGAGACAGTTGACTTCGGAAGGTTACATGCTATCTGACTTCATTTATACAATATTCTCGAAATGACAAAACTAAAGAGATGGAGAGCGGGTTAATGGTTTCCTGGGGACGGGGGACTGGCAGTGCGGTTAACATGAAGAAATAGCAGGAGAAAATTGCTTTGTGGGGATGGAGCAGTCCTGGATTTTGACTATGGTAGTGAGTACACAAGTCTATCCATGGACTAATAGAAACTCATAGAAACACACGTACACACAGATGCTGGTCTAAAAAAAAGATGAAATATGAATATTGTCATCTAATTAACAGGACAATTTCAATGTCAATTTCCTGGCTTTGCTATTTCCCTACAGCCTTAAAAGCTGTCACCACTGGGGGAAGCTGGATGAAGGGTAAATGGGACTCTGCATTGTTTTTGCAGCTTCCTAGATGTCTATAATTATTTCAAACTAAAAAAATTTTTTTAATTAAAAGAGAAAGATCTGATTAGCAATGGATTAAGAGAGGCTTTTGGCAAAACTCACTTGTGTGTGTCTGTGTGCACACGTGCACACACAAAGAAGCCCCTGTGACTATTAGCACTGCAACATCAAAGGGGCAGAGAAAGGCGTGTGTCATTCCAGAGTGCAATTTGTTGGGAGAAAAATACACCAAAATTGTCCCAAACACTCGACGGTTTCTTTTGTTCATTCGAGGGTTTGCACGTAGTTGCGAGAGTAAACTAAACTGTACAGGCGACAGGATAAAAATAAAGCCAACCACATATTGCGTTTTTAAAGATTAAATCCTCAGTGCACTCCTCCAACTATGTGCTTCAAATTCTGATGTCTGATTTGTGTGGATTTTCTGTCTGGTGGTTGGTAGCATCTTGGATCCCATAAGTTTAGGAAGGCTCAGAGCTCAGGGGACCGAGAGCTTTTTGACTGGTCTTGGTTGGCTTCAGCTGCCGTAACAAAACACCACTGACTGGGCGGCTGAAACAGCAGGAATTTATTCCTCACTCTTCTCGAGTCTGGAAGCCTGAGATCAGGGTGCCAGCACAGCTGGGGTCCGGGGAGAGCCCTGTCCCCGGCTTGCAGACGTACTCTGTTGCTGTCCTCACGCGGCACAGAGAGAGACCGCAAGCCAGCTCTGGTCCTTCATCCTCTTACAAGGGCACCCCACCCTCATGACCTTATCCAAACCCAGTTACCTCCCAAGGGCCTCACCTCCAAACACCATGACGCTGGGAGTTAAGGCTTCAACGTAGGGATTCTGGGGACGGGGGGAGCAAGTCAGTCCCTGGCAGGGCTCCAGGGAGAAAGAAGTGTGAGGCAATTCCCTGAAACAGAATCACAAGCCCACATTCCCCCTCTTCCAAGGGCTGCCCCTGGGGCCCAGGAAACCGCCCCTTACCCCCCAAAACCCCTGGGATGTGGGACCTTCAGGACAAGCCTGGATGGAGATAAAAGATGCTCTGAGTACAGAGAAACTGCATCTCATGCTCTGCTGGTGGGAATGTAAAATGGTACAGCCCCTTAGGGACATAGCTTAACAGTTTCTTAAAACACTGAGCACTTACCACACGATCCAGCAATTGTACTCCTGGGCATTTATCCCAGAGAAGTGGAAACTTATGTCCTTGCAAAAACCTGGACATGAGTGTTTGTAGCAGCCTTATTCATAACAGACAAAAACTGGAAACGACTCCAGCATCCTGCAGCGCGCACTGACCCATCATGCAAACCGTGGTCCATCCACGATAGAACACAACTCGGTAACAGACGGGCACAGACCACTGATCACACAACACTTAGATGAATCTCAAAGGCATTACTTGGAGTGAAAAAGGCCAACCGCAAAGCACAACCTACTGTACCATTCCCTGTACACAACATTCTTGAAATAACCACAGTTATGGAGGTGGAGGAGAGGCGGGTGGTTGAGAGGGTTTAGGAACGACGTCACTACACCGGAGGCGCTGTAAGGAGAGCTTTGTGGGGACGGAACAGATATGCATCTGCGGCATCCAGATGACGCTGGCAGTTGCGAGAGTCAGGAGTCGACATGCGTGTGATGAAATGGCACAGCGTGAGACACACTGTGCCCGCGTCAGTGTCCTGGTTTTGATACTACGCTAACGGGCGGGTGATGCAAGATACATAACAGCACATACATATAATCGTATAGTTTCTCTCTGTACTATCTTGGCAACTTCCTGTGGATCTAGAGTCATTTCAGAAGAAAAAGTTAAAAAAAAAAAAAAAAGCGAGAGAGAGAGAAGGGGGAGGATCAGCTCAGTGGTAGAGCGCTTGCTTTGCACACACGGAGTTCTAGGTTCAATCCCCAGTACCTCCATCAAAACAAACAAACAAAACTTAATTACCTACCCCCCCCAAAAAAAGCTTAAAAAAAGAATTTAAGGTTCAATTTGCATAACTGAATTACTTTGCTGCACACCTGAAACTAATACTGCAAATCAACTCCACTTTAAAAAAGGGGGGGGGGGCTGAGGTCTGGAGTCTTATATGCGACAAACCGTCCCTGTGGCAAAGACTCAGAGATTGTGTGACTCCCTGGGAGCCCCTGGCACTCCAAGTGAGCCAGTGTAGGGACCTCTGCAGAGGCCACTTCCCCACCTGCCTATGAGAGGCATACAGGACTTCGAGGAGCCAAGAGTGAGGAACTCACGCCTCCTGCATTGCCCACGACCCTGGCAGAAGCTTTATCGAAAATAATCAGCCCTAACCAACCACAGGGTGAGCGGGAGCATAATCTCTCACTTGCTTATGGTTCTTGCCGGGCTCAGGGCCCTGGTAGGCGGCCACAAGGCCCAGGTGCACGACACAGAGTCAGCATAATGGGCACCTCTAATGCTCCACCTGTGCTGGGCCAGATACCCGGACAGCAGGGACCACTGCCCTGCAAACCCACTCAGGCAAGTCCTGCCTCCAGAGCTTGGCTCGGGCTGGTCCTCCTGCCTAAGAGCCCTTCTCCTGTCCCGCCAAGCCCTTTCTGGCTTTCATCCCAGTTTACAAAAGCATCTTCCCCTCCCCGCAAGTTCTCTAAGGATTTCCGATGACCCTTGGATACTCAAACAACATACCCACAGGTCAAGATCCAAGCAGCGAACATAGCTGTCCTTGGCAACCAGGACTCAGAGAGAAGGGTACATGATCCAGCAAAATCCAGGGCAGGGAGGGCTTCCTGGAGGAGGTGACCTCCAACTGAGAGCCAAAGGATCAACAAGGGAGAGCTAGGGAAAGGTGAGGGGCCCAGCATCCCACAGCGAGTGTATAGGTCTGGAGGAGGTGAGTTTGGGGGCCTGGAAGTCTCGCCTGGAAAGCAGAGAACTGGGAGGTGATGCGACCCAGCTGGTGACGTAGGTTATTCCCGATTTCGCTCCCCCTCCCAAGAACAACAACTTTTCATGGACAAGACACCACTGAGAACAGCCTAGAACATGAGGGGTGGCTGAGCATCCCCTGTACCACAGAGCCCGAGACAAGCCTGCGTGGGAGGGGAAGAGAGGCCGCGACAAGCTGACCGCGTCGCCCTCCCCCAGCCAGCAGCGCACCGCACAAGCGGGGGGCTCCTCTAGGGGGCACGGGGCCCAGGGCGGGCGCCCCCTGGCGTTGTGGGCCACTTCTGGGGAACCCCGCTCAGGTCTCGCCCCACAGGGAGTGCGGGGGACTCTCCGGGGCTTGACCACCAGAAACAGGGTTGTGGCGGAGAAGAGGGGAGGGGCTGGCGACAACCAGCGCCGGGGCCTTGGCCGGAAGGGTTCCTACCTGCAACGTCCGAGCCGTCGCCCCGGGCCGGCAGCGCTGCCCTGCGGCAGGGCCCCGACGCGCCTCCGGCCGAGCGCGGGACGCGGCGGGATGCGGCCCCGCGGCCTTGAGCACGGCCCACCGGCTGCCCACCTGCTGCCCAGGCTGGAGCTGATTTACAGCCCCGCCCGCTGCTGCTCGTAGCCCGGGCCCCTCCCAACCAGAGAGCCTGCGCAGGAGCAGCCGGGGGAGCAGGGGTCCGGCAAGGCCGGGCGGGCGGTCAGGCAGGCAGAGCTGGCGGGCTGCGAGCAAAGCCAGCGGCCCTGTACGTGCGCACACGGGAAGCCCCACCACCCGTAAAACTCTAGGCAGGAAACTCAGCAAAACCTTTCCAGGCCAGGGGAGAATGCGATGATATATTCAAAATATTAAAACAAAAAAAATTGTCAACCAAGACTTCCGTAACCGGCAAAGCTGCCCTTCAGAACGAAGGGGAAACACTTTCCCAATGAACGAAACCTGAGGGAGTTCTCGCCACTAGACCTGCCTTACAAGAAACGTTAAAGGGAGTTGAGTGGCAGCGAAAGGGTGCTAATTAACATTGTTAAAACCTGAGACAGCCGCACACAACTCACTGGTGGCAGCAAATACATGGCCAAAGTCAGATTCCCTGGCTGGGTGATGCTGGTGCGTGATTCGCATGCAACTCGAGCTTAAAAGTTAAAAAGCAGACACGGTAGCAGGGAGGGAAGTAGCTCAGTGGCAGAGCACAGGCTTAGCAAGCGTGGGTCCTGCATTCAAGCCCCAGTACCTCCCCCAAACAATAAATAAATATTAAAAAATAAAATAAAAAGCAAAGGTGGTAAAAGGAACCACAACTATAATAGTCTATTATTGTATACACAATATAAAAAAGTACGTGGAAGAGAAGTAAAGGTGTAGCTTCAGGGCTGCTGAACCAGCGTTCAGTGGTTGTCAGTTTGAGGCGGACGTTACAACTTTAAGGCATCTCATGTCAGCCTCGTGGTTGTTAAAGGGGGGAAACCTGTGCTAATTACACCGAAGACCAGGGTAGAGAAAACAAAGCAGATTGAAACCAAGGCACCAAAACACACACAAAGAATATGAAAATGAATGTATGCACGTACATGCATGGCTGGACATTGTGCCGTGCACCAGAGACTCTCTCTCACACACACACACACACACACGCACACGCGCACACGCGCACACACACACACACACACACAGAGACAGCAGGCGAAGCAGCAAGATCTAGAAAGAGCTAGAAAACAATAAACAAAACGGCGGTCGTAAGTCTCTACCTGTCAATCATGATTTTAAACGTGAATGGATTAAAAGCAGAGTCAGGAGGGAAAGGTGAGCAGAGACCAGCTGCGGAAGGCTCTCATAGCCACACTCGTAATAGTCTGGACTTTATCCCGGGGGCACTGGGGAGCCATGGAAGGTGATGAGTGAGTGGAGGGGCGCTACCAGCTCTGTGAGCTAGGCAACAAAGACTCTGGGCTTTGTGGGTCTGTCACAACCGTGCAGCAATGTCACTGCAGTCCAGTACGCAAACGAATGAGCGTGGCTGTGTTCCAATAAAATCTTATTCATGGCACAGAAATGGGCATCTCACACAACTGTCATTGTGCTAAGAGATTAGTCGTCTTTGGGTTTTTAAAAATTTATTTAAAAATGTAAAAACATTCTTAGTCTGTAGGCCATACAACACAGGCAGGGGCGGGATCTGGCCCTTGGACCACGGCTTGCCCAGCCCCGTCCTACTTTGCTGGGTGGTGGTAACCCGGGTGTCTGTATATAAATACAAAACCATCGCGTTGTACTCAAGGTTGGAGCACTATTTTGTAAAGTTATAACTTGATTTGTTCGAGCGAAAGGAAAAAATAAAAGCAGGTAATTCTACGGGGATTTTGTAGAAAAACAAACAAGGAACACAGCCAAAATGTCATTAAGATGGAGATTTCATCTTCGTGAAAACAATCACAAGATAATGGACACTTTCCTCTGGGGCCGCGCAGACGTCTGCACACACGGAGAACGGCGGGTCGGAGGCCCCCAAGCAGCGGATCTTCCCCGAGAGGAGGGTCCGGGATGAGGGAAGAGGCAGGAGGTGGAGAAACATGTAGCTTATGCCTAGTGTTCAGTAGCATATTTGCATTTGATTTGTGCAATTAAACAAAAACCCTGCAATTAAAAATGAGTACAGACCCAAGAGAACTGAAAACATACATCCACTCAAAAGCTTGTGCACAGAAGGGAGAGAAGCACTGATACTCGCTACCACGTGGACGAACCTTGAAAACACGGCGCTCAGTGAGGGAGTCAGACACAAAAGGCCACGCCGTGCGCGATCCTGTCTATGCAAAACGTCCAGTGAACAGGCCAGTCCACAGAGATGGAGAGTGCAGGGGGCAGGGAGAAAGGGGGTAGTGCCAATGGGCACGGGGTTTCCTTCTGGGGTGATGAGAATGTTCTGGAATTAGAGGTGATGGTTGAACAACCTTGTCAATACAATAAAAGCCGCTGCACTGTACACCTGAAAAGGCTGAACTTGCTGATGTGTGACCGCTATCCCATGGCTCCCAGAACCCCCTCACCTCGCCAACCCCCCCACCAGCCTTCCCCCAGCCCCCCACAGGAACAGAGGGCCCGCGACACCTCAAAATGAAAACACCCGGACACACAGCCAACACCTTTTAATTCCATGGCCCAAATAGCACGAGGAGATGACTCGTTTTCTGTAAGATTTGATTCAATTAATTAGTTCCCAAATATCAGCCCATCCAGGCAAGCAAAGACAAACAGAGATAAATCCCAGCCCAGGCTTGCTTCATTTTTTAAAGGCAATTAACTCTTCGTTATTAGCTTTTAATTAGGGAGTAATAATGGTCTCATTAATACACTTTATTATACTTGTCACCAGGCAGCTGTTCCGAGCAGATTCTCCTATCAGATGGTCACGGCGTATGTCAACATATTTAATTCAGCTGAGGCAGGGGTTCGAGGCCTGCCCTCAGCCCCTGCTCTGGGGGATGGGGGGCTGGCGCCTCAGCCCTACCTGGGTCTATCGTCACAGTCCTTCAAGAGACTCACAGCGTCCCCTCACTCCCCAGCCAGCCCTGTGCTGGTCCCCGCTCAGAACCCTCCCAGAGCTCCCAGGGCTCTTTCAGAAAAATGCACGAAAGCCAGGTTCCTCCCTGGGGCAGCCTCCCTCCATCGCCTCCCACTCCCCCATCGCTGCCTCTGCTCCAGCCCCACTGGTGGCCGTGAATCCCCCCCCGACCCACCTGTACATTGTCCCCTGCCTCTGCTTTACAGTTAGATACAAGGATGATCTGATCATTGCAACTTTCTTTAGAAGAGCGCCATGCTGGAAATTCCAGCTGGAGAGGGTGTAGCGAGAGGGAGTGAAAGCTGAGAATAAAAATCTCATGAAATATCCACCAGCAGCCATGTGTAAGAATGAATTCACGTGGCTTCACTTGCGATCACAGATGTCTACTGACTGGTGAGTGGACAAAATGAATAGTGGTCCAGCCGTGTGGTGGAATACTATACAGCTCTGAAAAAGGAAATCCCTGCCGAAACCTGCAACGTGGGCGAAGCTCAAATGCATTGTGCGGAGGGAAAGAAGCCAGACATAAATGGCTATGTTCTGCCTGATTTCATTTACATAAAGTTCTAGAATCGGTAACAATCTATCAAAATAGTTTTTTTTGGGGGTGGAGCAGCACATGGCATTTATTGAGCTCCAATGTGGTGCAGAAGCGCCTCCCAGCTGGTCCACACTCTCAGTCCCTGAAAGACACCCAGGGGCCATGTCTCCATGAAGTTGGGTCCCAGCACCCCACTTCACCCTATATGTTGAGTCAAGACCCCTGACATCCCCTTCTCCTTCCCTCAGAACAAAGGGAGGGACGCACCCCACCCAGTGCAGACCTGCAGGGCCATGGGAGCCGAGAGGAGCACAGGCTGGGGAGCCCAGGGAGAGGGCAGCTCAAAGCAGCCATAGCTCGAGGCTGGCCCTGGCTCAAGGGTTCCTCACGCCTGGTACGATCACTCAAAATTGCTGAGAGACCAGGCTGCTGGCACAGACAGGCTCTTTGATCTGAATCACTGAGACTTGGGGTGACACGTTCCTCTGAAAGGCCTCTGTCAGGCTAGGCGGGGGTCACCTACAGTCTCCTGATGGGACCAGCTATGCAACGGGGTCAAGTATACGAGTTAGCTGGGCTGCCGTAAACACCCACCACATACTGGGGGTCTCAGACAACAGAATTTATTCTCTCCCAGTTCTGAGGCCAGGAGTCCAAAGCTGAGGTGTCGGCAGGGCTGGTTCTGTGTGAGGCCACGAGGGAGAATTTGTTTCAGCTTCTGGTGGGTGCTGGGAATCCTTGGCCACCTTGACTGGAGGAGCGTCACCCGGATCTCTGCCTTCACGCGCCCATGACGTGCTCCCTGTGTGTGGGTCTGTGTCAAAATTCCTTTTTCTGTAAGGACACCAGTCACACTGGACTAGGGCCCCACCCTGCTCCAGTGTGACCTCATCTTAACTCATTGCATCTGCAATGGCCCTGTCCCAAATGAGGTCACATTCTCAGGTACCAGGGTGGGGACAACATGTGGATCTTGAGGGCACACAATTCAACTGGTAACAACTGGGCATCGAGCACTTAGTCCTGGAGTCTGACTTTCCGAACACTCCCTGGTATGGACTGAATGTGTCCTCCACCACAGAAGTCCTATGTGGGGACCCTACCTCTCCACCAGGGCTGGGACTAGGAGGCGGGCCTTTGGGAAGTGCTTGGTCATGAGGGTGGGGCCCGATGACTGGGATCAGTGCCCTTACATGGGGAGCCCCCCACTCCTTCTGCTTCATGAAGGCACTGTGAGAAGACAATCTCGGGACGAGGAAGAGGGCTCTCACCAGACAGAGTCTGCCGGCGCCTTGATCTTGCTTGGACTCCCAGCCTCCAGAAGTGTGAGAAATAAATATCTGTTGTTTAGAAGTCAGTCTGTGTACTTTGTTACAGCAGCCCACATGGACTCAGAGAGACCCCTGTGCCGTCCTCCCACCTGTGCCGTCTCCATCAGACTCCATCTTACACCACGTCAAAGGGGCAAAAAATGGGGGCCCTGGGCCCCGGCGCCCTGGTCACTTCCCAGCTCTGCCACTTGCTTGCTGTGTGACCTCGGGCAAATGACTCCACTTCACTGTGCTTCCACTCCCCAGCTATAAGATGGGAGAACGCCTTGTAGGGTGGTTGTGGAGAGCAGGGACGCAAAGACACATAAAGAGCCCGTGGCTTTCACACAGTAAATCTTCAACAGGTGAGAGCTCTCTGCGTTGTCGAATGCTAACTTAATTAGCCTCTGGCACTGGCCGCAGGCAGGCCCTGAGCTGCCCTCTGGCACGTCTCACCAGGGAGCTGAAGGTGCGACAACCACTGTCTAAAGTTGGCATGGGAACACGGACAGGAAGGGCTTGATTCTGACCGAGGGTCAGCAGACCCTCCCTGGAGGAGGGACATTCGGGTCTGCCCGAGTTTCCATCAGAGCGGTAAGAGGTAGACTTTGGTGAGGAGGGCACTTCAAGCAAAGGGCACGGCTTGGGCAAAGGTCCAAAGGTGAGGTGGCGCTGGGGCATTAGGCCGAGGCAATCCATGCTGCACGGAAAACAGGAAGATGATTATGGTCCATCTGAACGGCCACGCCAGGCTGACAGCTCTGACTCAGGTCAGATCACTCAGACTGTGGGCTCCAGGTGGATGTGTTGCTTCAGAAGAAGAAGCAACAAAACAAATTTATTTGCATTTGGTTCACCAAATAGAAATGGAGGAAACAACATCAATTTCTCAGAAACCTCGTGAGGCGCTTCCTTAAAGGCTGCGCGTGCACCTCAGCGGCAGCGTGGGCCAGTGCACGTCCGTGAACGCCTTCCGCTGCTCTCTTGCTTCTGGTCGTTCACATTGGCTGGATTACTATTTCTCATGGTTAGTTTTGCTGCATAAAACAGATTAAGGGCATGGCCCAGCCATTCCCTTCCTAGGTATGTACCCAGCAGAAATGCTTGCAACTGTTGACCAAAGACCTGTTTGTGAAGGTTTGTAGCAGCAACATTCATAACACCCCAAACGGAAACAGCCCGGCCAGCCATCAGCTGTAGAATGGATAAATACGCTGTGATTTATTCATATATTAGAATATGCAATAAGTGCACATTTTTATGGAAAATTTAAAAGGAATGAATTACAGATATAAACACCATGGATGACTCTTACAGGTATAATTTTGAGTGAAAGAAGCAAGACACCAAGATATTATACCGTATGATTCCATTTCTAGAAAAATGCGAAACAAAACAGGTAAAACCCAGCTATGATGACAGACGAGGGCAGGATACGGGAGACCCTGGGAGGGCAGTGACCAGGAGGGGCCCGTCGGGGCAGCCTGGGAGCCCTGGGTGAGTTCGACGTCTTGATCGTAGGCTGATTGTGCAGGTGATCAAGTTGTGGAAATTCACCAAGTTAGTCACTTATGTGTACTTTTCTGTATGTGTGTTATACTTCCATAAAAAGTTTTTGAATCTTGGATCAGTGGCCTGGAAGTGGTTCATTGAGGCATAAAAGCTGTGCTAAAATCATAAGGTAAATACGTAGAAATGTGCTGTAAGCGTGAGTGGCAGCAAAAGGTCAGCCCAGATAGGAAACAGAATCTGTGTGTGCCAGAACCCGGCAAGCTGCAAGTGTGAGGAATTCTCACAAGCACTGGAAAGAGTGGGACTAAAAAGGTTAGCGATCAGCTGGAGTTTATCGGATCTGTTGCCGCTCAAGCCCTGGTCCTGACGAGTCAACAGAGAGGAAATGCTCCTGAAAGGTGCTGTGGGACCACTACTGATCTGAGCTGCAAAAAAACAGAACAGAACCCGACGAAACGCTTCTTGAACAAAACACAATGACCTCTGGGCTCGACCAAATGTTTTTACCCCACTCCCGAACTTGAGCAAAATAATGCAATTATTGTTGTGAACTGGTTGTTAAAACCTAGCCGTTATGAAAATAAAATTATAGAAACTTCCAGAGAAATAAATTGTATGAAAACCAAAGCAATAAGTATTCAAAACTCATCACTTGCTACTTATTTTGCTACATGCTGCTGTCATCTAAGCTCTTGAGGGTTTCTTATATCTACTGTATCTGTTTGGTGGAAACATGAATGGTGAGTTACTGCACTTCTTTTTCCAATTCTGCAGTGACATCATGTTGGTAGCTTGAAATCAGCCATGGTGAGAGTATTTAAACCCTATATATAGGCAACTGCTACCAGTCTAATGAGTAAATGAAGTTAAGGACATTGCTCAGCCTCTCTCGTGATTGTAAAATGGCTGCTGTGGCTCCAGCCATCATGCCTACATTCCATATGGGAGGAAGAGGTAAGAGGAATGGGAAAAAAAAGGGCAGCACCAACCGTGACTATCCCTTTCATGAGGAAATAAAAAGACTTCCCTAGAATTCCCCATTGCCCAGAACCATGTCATAGCTACATGGGAGACTGGGAAGGCAAGGACTTTGATTTCTCAGCCTTTAAGGTAAAACAGGGAGAAGCAGTTGGGGATGTCTTTTGGGTCTTTCCACCAATCGCCCCTGCCCCATTTAATCACTGAAAACTTTTTCTCCAAGGAAGAGGCTCTTTATAGTTAAGCATGTCTTCATGAGCCACAGGGTAGCTCGCGGAAAGTGAAGTGGGGTTGGTGCTGAAGGACCACCAGCCTGGCGGACAAGCAGGAGGAGCCATTGCTACAGAAATACAAGGTTGCTCGTAAACTACAAATTCCATGTGGCCAGTGTCAGGGATTTGCCTCCTCACAGGGACACAGCAATGAAGAAAGTGATGAATGTTATGACAACAGCCCCACCAGCCTCTTCCAGCTGTCCAGCAGTGACAAGACTGCCTGCTGCAGGATGCAGGCATTCCTGGGGAAAAGGAATGCATTTTTGAAACATGCGTGTTTGAGATAACAATTTCTTCGCGACACTGATCATGCCGCCCACGTCCTGTTATTTCAGACAGCTGCTCGTGGGGCGAGTCGCCAGGAGGTGTTCAGCCACTTGGGAGCCCTGGGGCCATCCCTTCGGGGCCGACATTCCTAACTCTGAGAACAAACTGGGGTTTCTTAAGAAAACCCACAAACGGCTCTGCCGCCAGAGGTCTGACCCTTCAGTGATTCATGATGATTTTTCTTTTCCCGTTGGAGAAAGGGATGGATGATTCATTGTGGGGTATATTTTAAAACTATATGCAAATGCTTCAATAGACACAGATGTGTCTTTGCAGCGTTAATGGAACAAACTTTGGGATGTAGAGTGTATGGTCCTTCTCCAAATGCAAGGACCAATTTTCCCGCCTGCAGTGGGACAGAGACGAAAGGGGACTTGAATAAGACACGACTGCATTTTTGCCGTCCTCATGTGAGCTGGTGCCCAGTTCCCAGCCGCTTACCACTGATCTCACTACTCAGTAATTATGCGCTTGGCTTTTCTAATTTCACAGAATCAAATAAGAGTCTGGATGTGGCCCCTGCCCCACAGCCCAGCCAGTGAGGCTGAGCTGGATAGATCCGTGTGGCAAATGATTGAACATCAAATCAACCCTCTTGCTGATGGGAAATGGTCATCAGGGAATTTTTAAATAATATGTTTCAAGGCAGTTCTGACACAAAGCTTTTAATCATCTGAAAGGATGCTCAGCCTGGCTCATTATAAGAGGAATGAATGTTTAGGCCACGAGCAGATACAGCTTTTCACCTCCCAGTAAATGGCGACCACAGCCTGGGTGAGAGCACTTGTCCTGCAGGGTCCTCCCCCATCACACGGGGGGCAGCGCATGAGGTATTTGGGGGTCACCTGGCTGCAGGAATTAAAAATGAAATGACGAGAAGCTTCCACCAGCAATGCTCTTCCTTTTAGGAATTTCTTCCAAAGAAGAGAAGCACGCACTGCTTCGCTGCAGTATCGCTCACAGTTGGGAAAAACTGGAAGCAAAGTCTGTTCCCATCAGCAGGGGACTGAGTAGACAAATTATGGTCCACTGGACAACGGAATATGACTTCTAAACCGAAGAGCAGGGCAGTTCTGTGTGGGAAAATGGGGACCCTTCTCCAACCAGGCATTCCCGCCCCTGCTCTGCTCTAACTGCCCTTTTCAGGGTCAGCAGGGACCTCCACGCTGCTACACTCAGAGAACCATCACTCCGCTGCTTCTGCCTGGTCTGGACCAGCTCAGTCGCTTCGCCCAGGTTCCCTGCTCCTGCCCTGGCCACCCACAGGCTGTCCTCACCACTGCAGCCACCAGAGGGCGCCTGTGGACACCTGAATAAGGTCCGGTCCCTCCTCTGCCCACATCCTTCCAGGGCTCACACCTCCCTTGGGGTAAAAACCCAAGTCCTCCCCAACGACCCACAATGCACAACCTGCACAACCTGCCTCCATCCCCTCCCTGCCCTCCCCTCCTCCCTCTCTCCCCCTCACCCACTGCTCCAGCCACACGGGCCTCCTCACTGTCCCACAGAAGCTGGAAGAAGCAGGAAGAATCTTCCCTGGAGCATCTGAAGAGATGGCCCTGTAACACCTTGGTCTCAGACTTCCGGCCTCCTGGACAGGGAAAGAATAGATGTCAGCTGTTTTAAGCCACCAGTTAATGGTCCTTTGAAACTAATACGGGGACAACGGAGCAGTAAATGTTCTGGGCCAGCAGGGCTGCTCGGAAGGGCCAGGGCCACACAAACTCTTTCCAAAGGTTTTGTTTTGCACCCACATCTTGGGTTTTGTGTTTCTAAAGTAAGGCGGCTGCTGGGGTCACTGGGTGAGGGGGAAGGGAGGTGGCCTTGGCCTGAGAGGCCCCTCCCCACCACTCCAGGAAGCTGCTGGGAGGGGAGCCATCTGTCCCTGCCACCTGGTGAGCGGCTGGATGGATGCTGTGTTAAGGAGATGCCAGGTATCCAGGCACTCACTCCTCCCAGCCTTGCCTCCGCCGCCGGCTGTGTGTCACCCCCTCAGGCTGCCCGTGGCAGCAAATAATTCTTATTCTCTCCATTAAGGGAGCAAAAGCACCAAGTAAATCCAATTCATAAATGACACTCCCCGGCGTGTCCCTCAGCCCGGCCGAGAGCCGCAGGGCTCCCTGCACTTGGCTTCTGGTCTTGGGATCTTTGGGAGCTCCTCTCCCTGGTAGTGATCCCAGGGCTGTGACTGTGTGCCCGAGGAGCCTCACCGGGGTGGGGGGCAGGCCAGATGGGGTGACCAGGAGAGGAGGGGGAGCGGGCACAGAACGATTTCAGCACCGTCATAAAAGCTGTGAATTGTGACAGAGGGGGTTCGAGCCAGGACTTGAAGACTGCAGAGGCAAACAGAGACCCAAACCTGCTGTCTTGCTCTGCGCTGGCCAAAGTGGGTGACCTGAGGGGTGGGAGCCAGCCTGAGGGGTTGGACATAGGGTGTGTTTGGTCCTCCCACCAGCATCAGCAGGATGAGCAGAGATGCTCCAGGTGTGGAGGGCAGAGCCCCCAGTGGCTGGATGACGGATGGAGGGGCCCCAGTTAAAGTCTCACTTTCCACCACGGTCTGCGAGAGGGGCAGCCGGATGCACAGTGGGTCTGATCGGGAGCCTTCGGGAGACCAGGCGGGTCTGGGCACGGAAGGAATGCCCTGTGGGAGGATGATTTGCTGGAGGCATGGAGCGGGTGTGGAGGCTGCCACCTCTCATTTTAGGTCTCAAGTGAGCAGTTTTTTCTATAAAGGGCCAGATACCAAGTATGTCTGGCTTTGGGGGCCAGGTGGTCCGGCTGCTACCGCTCAGCCCTCCCTCATAGGGCAAAAGCCACCACAGGTGGTGCTAAGTGAATGGGCGTGGCTGCGTGCCAATACAGCTTTATTTACAGAAACAAGCGGGCCAGATGTGGCCTGAGGGCTGCAGGCCGCAGGGCCTCGGGCTAGGAGGCCAGGGTAGCGACGCGGGTCAGATCCAAACATCACCTCTTTAGAAGCCTCTCTGACACCCTTTCAGGATCTCTGGGGCCACGGCCCCCCCTCTGTCTCTGCTTCAGGACACATGCCAAAGCTGTGCTTGTGGTCCTTTATGTTTCCACCGTTCACCTGCTTGGCCGAACTCTAAGCTCCGGACAAGCTGTGCCTCCTCCCTCTTCCTCAGCCACTTCCCTGGATCCTGGCACAGGGCAGTTCATATCTGCCACCTGAATGAACGAATCCAACTCCAGGGCTGCTGGGCACAGGGCCGGTGCCCAGGGTACCGCAGACCCCGTCGGCTCCACTTGGCTGCACAGCTGGGGATCCAGTCTGGTGTCTCAGCCCTGGCCTCAGACCACGACAGCCTGTCCCAAACTGCCTTCCCATTTTGCGACGTTTCCAGAGAGTGCTGGGAACAGCGGGCCGTCTGCAGCCGGGCTGAGACCACCTGGGTCAGTCGCTCACGCACTGCTGTCTGCAGCCCCCTCCTTGGGACCAAGGGCTGACCGTATCTACCAGGCCCCAGCCAGGCTCAGAGGATGCTGACCGGCCCAGTCAATGCCGCGGGGCCCCCTCCCCACCTCCCCTTGGCAGACGGGGGAACTGGGTCTGTGAGGGTGCTGCAGGCAGCATCTCCCTGAAAGGGGGTCTGAGAGGTGGGGCGAGGGTGGCAGCGGCTGGATGGAGATTTCGTCAAAGAAAATCTGCTCAGGACACAGCATCCTGCAAGGATGCCCATTCTTCAAGAAGAAAAACAGGCCCAGAAGGGGCACCCCAGGTCCACAGCCCACATCCCATGCTCTTGGCTTCCCCATATCACTGCACTGTGTGGACAGCCCAGGCCCACCTGTCCAGTAAGTACCTCTCGTCAAGGCCCTCCCCTGACCCGAGGCCCCGTGTCCAGCCGGGTACCTTCATGTGGGGGGGGCTGTGCTCACATCTGAGCTGCTGGCCTCTCCTCACCCCAGCCTGCCCCTCCCAGGTCATGGCAAAGTCATCTTTTGAAGTGCTCAGGGCAGGCCCCTCTGCCCTGGGCCCCTAGGTCACACCTTGCCCCACAGTCTGCTCTCCCCTCAGTAGCCAGAGGGCATCTATGAGCACCTGCATCAGGTCCTGCTAACCTCTGCCCACAGCCCTCCAGGGCTCCCACCTCCTTCAAGGTAGAAGCCAGAGTCCTCCCCACGGCCCACAAGGCCCCGCACAACCTGCTCCTGTCTCCTCCCTGCCCTCACCTCCTCTTCCTCTTCTAGTCACTCTGCTCCAGCCACACAGCCCTCCTTGCTGTTCCTCCAGCACACCAGGCACAGTCCTGCCCCAGGACCTTTCCACAAGCGGTGCCTCAAGATGTCCCAGGGCTCACCCCTCATCTTCTTCAGGGCTCCCTGTTCTTTGTATCACAGTTGACATTCCATGTGTTTTACCTACTGTTTACCTTTCCCACCGGTGTCAGCTCCTGGTGGGCGGGGGTCAGACCTACTTCGATGGTCCTGTATTCCCAGTCCTGGCTGGACGAGTGACACAGCCATGAATACAGGGCCTAGCTTCATTCCATGGCGACACCCCACTGTCTCGCATGCCCAGTGGCTGCCCACCACAAAATATGCTCCCCAGCTCAGATGTCACAAGGCTGGGTTGAGGAAGGGAGGGCAAGGGGAGAGGGTGGCCGGCTGGCCCTTGACAAGCAAGGGGTCAGACAGAGTCCCGCCCAGCTGTCTTGCAGAGGCGACCTGCTTGCCACAGCCACCTCTGCCAAGGCCCACCTGAGATGGGGACCCGACAGCCTCTGGGGAGGGTCTGTGTGGACACAAGCTTCAGATGTCCAGCTCCAAAGAACGCTTCCTCCTCCCTGGAGGCTGGGAGCAGAGGCTGCAGGGCCAGGCCCAGCTCCTCCTCTGGAGAGGCCCCACGCCTGTTCCGTCCTGGAGGGGCAATGCGAGCCCACCCCCACCCGGGGACCACCTGCCGCCAGAAATGAAGACACTGCAACAACCTGGAGCTGTAACTCGCAGTGCTCACGAGCCTTTAATTCATTATGAACCTAGAGGCAGGGGAATTAGGCAAAAATACAGCGCATCCTTAATCTCGGGTGGGAAAAAAAATCAGGATGGGTGGGGTTTTACTGTTTTTCATTTTTGAACATAGACACAGATATATCTTGGTGGGGAGAGTGTGCGCTTCCCTTCACTGGGCTGCCCCCCGTCTGCACAAGTTGTCCGGGAACCCATGACCAGCGGACGGGGTGCCGCCCAGAGGGACCGGCCATGGGGCTGGCCCTCCCGCCCCACCCGGGCTGCAGAGGCGGCTGCCCGCTTCTTTTTATTCTCTTTACAATATAAATAGCATTTTCAAACTACATATGAACATAGTGACAGCGCTGGGGGGGGGGCTGCTGCATGCAGAGGGAACCCCCACATTTCACTGACTCCCCTCGCACCCCCCCCACCCCGCCCGCCCGTCCAGGGCACCTGCCTCTCCCCCTACCAAGGAAGGGTCTCGCCACTTTCCTTACACAGTTCTCTCTGGCCTGGCAACCGGTAGAGCCTCTTTTTCAAATTTTTCGGGTTTTTTTTTAATACAAATTATGCTCTCAATATCTCTGCAGGGAACAGGGGGGTGGGCTGAGCCAGCTCCCTCGTTCCCAGGCCCAGGGCCAAGTTGCACATTTTCACCCGGAAATTCAGCCCACACCTCATAAGAGGCAGCTTTCCTTTGAGCTGAAAGCAGCAACACTTTCTCATGCTCTCTTTCCTGGACACATGAATCCACGCATCGCAGAGGGGACCCAGAATGCCGCCAGCCCCTCAGGGTTGGGGAAGAGCCCCTCCACACAGGGCCACAGCTAGACCCCCAAGGGCCACCCACCCAAGGCCTCAGCTAGGAATGGTCCTCCGAGGGGAAGAAGCAGAAGATGGAGCCACCATTTATTTTGCAAAGGCCCCCCCGGCAGACGGGGAGGCCACCCAGGGAGCTGCCGGCCTCCTCCCGCTGGGCGCGGGCAGCCGAAGAGGCCATGCCAGCCGCCCAGACCTTCTCGATCTCTTGATCAACCGGGAGAGCTAGTGATCCCCGGCGCCACCGTCCTGGGTCCCCGGGCATCTGGCCCTCGCCTCCCCTGGCCCCAGGCCCGCAGCGCATCCCCGCCGCTCACAGACCAGGGAGGCCGGAGAGCGCCACAAACAAAAAGACGAGCTGCTTCCATCTCCCGCAGTTATGCCGGTTCTGAGAAAAAGGACATTTTGTTTTGTTTTGATTTGTTTTGTTTCGAAAGCCACAAATCTAGAAAACAACTTTGGGGATTTTTTTCCTTTTCTTTCCTTTTTTTCTTGCATTTTTTTAAAACAATAGGTATTTATAGAAAGAACGTCACAAAGGTGATTTATGTACAGAAGTCACAATCTCAAAGGCTGCTCAGGAGGCAGGCAATGCAGTAGCACCTTTTCGAGAAGAAGAGCTTACGTGGTTTACGAATCTGGGTCGTCGGGGTGGCGCGTGTCCCCGCAGGCCCCCAGAGCCCGCGTGGCCCTGCTCCCTGAGTCCGGGGGCGCGTGCGGCGTCCTGCTTGCTCCTGTCGCCGAGGTAGCCTCTCAGGCCGGGGAGGCGAGGACAGGGATTCACAGCAAGCAAATGCCAGGGCCCACCGCGCCTGCCTTGCTGGGCCGAGGGGTGGCCAGGCGGCCGGCTGTCCTAGAAGGGGGCTCCGGGCCGGCACTGCGCCTGCAGGAGGCTCTCCATGAAGGCCAGGTAGTCCGGGTTCCGCCCCGAGTCCTCCGCGGCGCGAGGGGTACCCACCCGCGGGCGCTTGGCAGCCTTCACCTCCTCTCCCGAGAAGGCGCTTTCCTGCGGAGCCCCCGTGCTGACCGACTGCAGGAGACCAGACAGCACAGGGGTTAGTGCGGGGGGGGGGTGCTGTGGACTGAAGGTCCCCACCACAGCCCTACATTGAAGCCCCCCACCCCCGTGTGATGGCATCAGGAGCCGGGCCTCTGGAAGGTGATTAGGTCATGAGCGTGGGGCCCTCGTGAGTGAGGTCAGTGACCTTATAAAGGGACCCCTTTTTGCTCTCTCTCTCTCCCCACCGCGTGAGGACACAAGATGGCTGTCTGCAGATCAGCACCCAGCCAGCATCTGCCGGTGCCTTGATCTTGGACGTCCAGCCTCCAGGACTGTGGGAAATAGTGTTTGCTGTTTAAGCCGCCCAGTCTGCAGTATTTGGTTACAGCAGCCAGAACAGACTGAAACGGGGGCTCTGCTCGCTGAGGGCTTTGCTGGAGAATGTGCCGGCCCTGCTGGAGACAATGGCCCCGGGCCACCGTCCCTCAGCCGCCGACCTTCTGACCTTCTGAGAGATAGGTCTCACTGGGACAGCTCCTCCTGCCTTGGCATGAACCCCCATCTTATCCTGTGAGGGAGCCCCCCAGCAGGTGGAGAAGGGGCCCTAACCTCCCAGTCACTGGCCCCTAGCAGAACGGGTGCCCAGGCTGGCCTGTCCCACTGACAGCCGTGCCATCCACAGAGGGCGGGAGGCCAGGCGCGCACAAGGCTGTTCATCTGCTGGCTGCGCCCTGCCGTCTCCAAGTAAACCTCATGTCTGAGACCCCCCCACCCGCTTGACTCAGCTCTTCCACCCACGGCCACAGCCCCTGCCCCTCAAAACCTTGCCTTTGGATTAAACATGAAAGAAAGAACACAGTGAAAGGCCGAGAGACAAGCCCATTCCTCTTGGTACCGCCAACCTGCAGCTCAGATCCCTGTTCAGTCCCTGCCGTCTCCTCCCCGCTCACCGCCCCTCCCACCCCAGAACAGGCAAAAGCAGAGATGGGAGGTCGAGGCCACCTGCATGGGCCACTTCCTGGGCCCAGTAAGGGCTCCTGGGGGCACCCCCCCCCCCACTCAGCCACTCACCAGCCGCGACCGGACCCTCTTGGGCAGCTCCTCGTCCAGGGTGAAGATGTCCCCACGCTTCACCGTCAGCTGAGACCCGTCTTCGAACTCCACCTGCCAAGGGGACGCCGCTCAGCCCGAGACTCTGCACCCGCCCTGCAGGTGTCCCTGCTCACCCGCCACCCACCGGCCCCACCCAGCAGGAGGCCTCAGGAAGCAGCACAGGGTCAGAGCCACCATCTTGTTGCTGGGATACGGGGAGTTTCTTCTAAGAGTCCACATTTTTCAATAATCTCTCTTCCACAGTCATGGGAAGAAACTCACAGTCGACTTGAGTTTTTAAAA
The DNA here is from genome assembly GCF_048773025.1 of Camelus bactrianus. Lineage (NCBI taxonomy): Eukaryota > Metazoa > Chordata > Mammalia > Artiodactyla > Camelidae > Camelus > Camelus bactrianus. The sequence goes on from NC_133560.1 coordinate 28,505,442, forward strand.
GTCAGAGGCACTGGACTGTCCATTTAAAAACGGCTAAAACAGTAAAGTTTCTGTTACATATGTCCTACCACACACACACACACACACACACACACACACACACACACACACACACACACACAAATTCCCCGGGGAGACACCTCTGAAGGGTAAAACAGCAGACCGTCGGAGGCCACACAGCTTGTGCTGACCATCTCAGCCAGCAGGCCAAGGCCACCATCCCCAGTGGGGCCTCTCCAGGGCCCCGCCCCAGCCCTGTCCCTGTCCCTGGGAAACAGGACCCTCACCTGGTAGATGTGACTGGTCACGGATGAAATGAACTTGGCCCTGTAGATGTTGCCGTCAGTCCACCGGAGCTCGACAAACTCCCCCTCGGGCGGGGGTCCCAGCCGGGCACAGTCTCTACTCTGTAGAGGGAAGGACAGGCTGGAGGTGAGGGGCACCCTAGGGCTCTGTTCCCATGCTTGCCGGCACTAAGAAAGGTCCACTTGGTAGATTTTGCAGCCAGGAGGACAGCAGCGTGCTCTGCTTGGACCGACAAGGCAAGCTGTGGGCCGGTGCCCGGGGACCGCAGCCACCCCAGCCCTTCTGCAGGCGTTATCTAGACGGGCCACGTTCTCTGCTGTTTCTGCACAAGCAGGTGGTATTTTCCAGGGACAGACCTACAGCCTGGGCCTGTCCAGCAGGGACACAGGTGACCCTGACAGCAGAGGACCCTGTGTGAAGGATCCGGCCACCTCTGGGCTTCCTAAGGGCAGCGCCTGCCCTGTGCCCACTCCACCCCTGCCTCGCCCCCGCCCCCGCCCACCACGCCCCGCCCCCACCCATCCCCCCGCCCCACCCTGCCCTCTGACCCTGGCCCTGCCCCCACCCCACCCCCAGAGGCTCACAGTGATGCTCTCTGGGTACAGGTTGTCACTGTAGGACCCGTCGTCAAAGTTCACTTCGTAGAAGGTCTGCGTGGTGGCGCCAATGACTCGGCACCGGTAGTAGAGCCCGTTTCGGTTCTTGGTGATGACAACCTGGCCTAAGGACACGGCCCTCAGGACCTGGACCTGGGGGTAAAGGGGGTGTCAGAGCATGGGTGGCGGGTAGGCGGGCCGGAGGGCAGGGCAGGGGGCGGGCAGGCACTCACATTGTGGCCCCCCGACTTGTGCTTGAAGCAGGTGATGGAGACAACGTAGGGCCAGTCGTCTGGCTCCATGAGGACCCCGGCGGCGTGGGCGCAGGTTACGTGGAAGGAGGTGGAGCAATGCTCGCAGGAGCACTGGATGCAGGCACCAGACACCTTCTTCATCCTTTTCCGGCAGTACACACATTTCTGGGGGGACATGGGCCATGGAAATGGGGCTCCAGCCAGCACCTCTGCCCTCTGGGGCCAGAAGCCTCCTTATGGGGTACCCAGGTCTGTCCTTTGGGAATGACTCCCAGACCCAGGGTGGGAATATGGAGGCTGGACAGCAAGCCCTGGATGGGGGCATCCTGGGAGAACCCCACAGAGGTCCCCTTGGCCGGGAGTCTTGACCACTGTTTAGACCCCCCCCAACCCCCCGCCAGGCCCCCCAACTCAGGAGCACTTCCTGTACTCTTTTCCACCCATTCCTCCACAGAGCTGCCTGGAACAGGCACCAAAAAATAAGTAAGTAAATAAATAAAAATCACACATGGGAACACGACTCAGCCGTGAACAGGAGAGCAGCACTGCCGCCCACTGCCATGTGGACGGACCCTGAGAGCATGATGCTCAGTGAGAGAAGCAGACACAGAAGGACACGCAGTGCGTGATTTCATGGATGTGAAACGTCCAGAACAGGCCAGTCCACAGACACAGGAAGTGGGTTAGTGGTTGTTAGGGGCTGGGAGAGGGGCTGGGGGTGGGGTAACTGCAATGGGACGGGGTTTCTTTCTGGGGTGATGCAAACATTCTGGAACTAGATAGAGGCAATGGTTGCCTTATTGTGAATATACTAAAAGCCACTGAAATGTTCCCTTTAAAATAGGAGACTTTATCTTAATTTTGAAAAAAAGGTGCTGCAGTGTAGCCCCTTCCTAGGAAGGGGCAGAGGGCCCACCAGGTGGGAACACCCTGCCCAGGCCCACCTGCTCTGCTAGGCATCAGTTCCCAGGCCCAGGCCCAGCCGCCGCTAGGCAGCCACCAGCCTGTCCCTCTGGGCATTTAATAAGCTGCCCTTATCACTATTAACCATGTTCAAAAGCCAGGCAAGCCCCACAGCAAAGGCGCTGCAGGAATGAGGACCCAGGATCGATGGCAGTGAGAGCTCATTATTAAACTGTCGATGCCTGATCTGCCCACCTACAGGGACAGGCGCAGACACACAACATGGCCCTCGAGGACTGGGCCTCTGCATGGCTCCACAGGGACCGGAAGGCAGAGAACAGGCGTCTAGAGACAGGGCCGCGACCCCACGGCTGAGGCCCAGGAGAAGACCGAAGGTTCACCCCAGCCTGTGTGGTGGCTCGTTATCCTCTTTCCCTGTTGTGAGGACGTGGGCACCACCCCGGCCACCATCTGTCAGCGGCCGAGCGCAGGGCTGCCTTAAGGGTGCGTCCTGTGTCTGGGTCTCCCTCACTGGAGGCTGTGAGTTTGAGGACGGGGTGCAGGGTGTCTGTAGAGAGCAGCGGCCAGGAGGAGGCTGAGGGCCACAGTGGGCGTGCCGTTGGCCATGGAGGCCACCCCTGCCTGCAGATGCTAATGAGGCATGGAGTCCGACGTCTCGGGCCTGTCCCCATCCCGTGCCCTCTGCCCGCCTGCCCACCCGCTGTGGCAAAAGCCCACCTTTCCCCCCATCAGGACCTGAAACGGGCCCCGGGGCCGATGAGACAGGCAGAACAGGTTCAAGGCGGCCTGGGTCAGTCCCCACTCACCAGGACCCCCAGGCACCCAGAGCCGGCAGCCAGGGAGTCACAGGGACAAATGGATGCGCGGATGCCCAGGAGTGACCGTCTGGAGCCTGCGGCCTGCGCGTGGCTGCAGGCAGGCAGGTGGGTGGCCGGGCAAGCAGGAGTTAACCACTGGCTTCCTTGCACGGCTCCATTAGTCAGTATAAGTGAACCTCGTGTAAAAGGATTTTTAATTCATCGTTACAAGTGCCGGTAATGAAGAGGCTGCAAGCTGGAAATGTCAGATGATCCATAAAGCGTCTGGGAGGGAGGATCTATCCCAGTGCCGCGTGCCATCACTCCACCTGAATAATGAGGCCTTTCACACCCACGCTCCTGGAGGAATCACCCTGCTCCCTGACTGAGGCCCCCTCCCCTCCCATGCTGCCCACTCAGCCCTGCCCAGGGGCCGCACAACTGTGGGCTCCGCGGTGGGTGTCTCTGCTCCTTCATGGGGACGCCCCACCAGGCTCGCTGCCCACAGCCCCGTTTCTCTACCTCCTGCTCACTGGAGGGGAACACCAGTACTGCCGTACTGCCCCCCCGGCAGCTGGGAAATCAGCCCGGCAGGAAAAGCAGCCAAGATGCTGTACTGTCCCCCTGGCCAAGTACCCAGCTCCCAGAGGCCACAAGACACATCCTGTCTCCCCCATGTCACCCCCATGTCCCCAGCAAGGTCATTTGCAAACTCACAGACGATGATGACCTGAGAGCAGGTGCTGGTGCTCAGACGGCACGATCAGCGCTTTCCTGGTTGGCCCAGTTCACTGCACAGGGGACCATCAGCAGCTCCATTTTATGGAAGGGAAGGCTGGGGTACAGAGAGGTCAAGTAACCTGTCCGAAATCACACAGCCAGCCAGTGGCCAAACCGGGTATAGAAGCCAGCGCTTGTTCACCATCTGCCAACTGTCCACTGCTCCAAAGGCCACAGCAAAATGAATGTTACCAGCAAAAGCAGGAGGCGTGAGCCTTGTAAGGCCACACCTGCTCAAGGATGGCTGTGCTCCTTAGATGGCAAGTGCAGCCTGCAGCAAGAGGCACCAGTTACGGAACTCTAACAACTCAAGAGCAAATACACCAACAGCCCAGTTAAAAGCTGGGCAAAGGACTTAAACAGCCATTTCTCTGAGGAAAACATACAAATGGCCAACAGGTACACGAACAGATGCTCAATATCACTAATCATCTGGAAAGTGCAAATCAAAACCACCTGTTAGAACTGCTATCATCACGAAGACAAGAGACAACAAGCGTTGGTGAGGATGTGGAGAAAAGGGACCCCTCCTGCACTGTTGGTGGGAATGTCAACTGGTGCAGCCGCTGTGGAGAACAGTGTGTGGAGGTTCCTCAAAAAATTAAAAATGGAACTGCCCTATGATCTGGCAATCCTACTCCTAGATATTTATCTGAAGGAAACAAAACCACTGTCTTGAAAAGATATCTGTACCCCTATGTTCACTGCAGCATCGTTTACAAGATAGCTAAGACCTGGAAACAACCTAAAGATCTGTCAGCAGATGAAGGGATAAAGAAGATGTGTAGAAATACAGTGGAATATTATTCAGCCATGAAAAAGGAGATCCTGCCATTTGCAACAACATGAATGGACGCTGAGGATATTACGCCCAGAGAAATAAGCGAAACACAGAAGGCCATGTGGTGCGTGATTCCACTTCCACGAGGAATTTAAAACAAACTCACAGAAGCAGGGAGAAGAGGGGTGGTTGCAGGGGTTGGGGGGAGGGGAAACAGTTGCTATTTAACATGTATGAACTTTCAGGTATGCACATTGAAGATGTTCTAAGGCCCTGCTGTATGAGCACTGTGACTGTATTGTGTATTTAATATTTTGTTTGGCATTAGAGTTCAGGTTAAGCATGAAAGAACAGGACAGAGTGCGGGCGGCGGCTTCCACTGTGTGAAAAGGTGGAAACAGAGACCAGGAGAGTGCCTTGCTTTCCCCCAGGCACCTCCGTGCCTATTCAAAGTCATCAGCTAGCTCCCTGACAGCGACCCTGCACCCCTGGGGCGGGACTCCAGGGCCCCTACCAGCTTCCACCGCTGCTCAGGGATGGCGCTGATGTCCACGGGGTGGCGCTCCATCACGTTCAGGAACCGCACTTCAGGGACCGCAATGGCGCAGATCACGTGGATCCACCTGGGGTCAAGCGAGTGGGGTCAGGGAGTCATGTGTACACCCTGTCCCCACCCCAGGGTTAGGCCCACGGGACCTCATCTGAATCACCCGGCTGGACACCCCCAGGAGAGGCCCTCCACACACCTCCGGTCAGTCGTCATCTGCAGGGCTCCTCCCCGGAGGTTACACAGGCAGCACTCCTGCGGGAACCAGACAGCCGCGTGGTGAGGGGTGTGCAGGCCGAGGCCGCCCGCCTGCTGCTCCGGGACCTGGTCCGTCCCCTGCCCGCAGTCCTTACATTTCAAACTAGCGGCCATGGAAGTGAAGGGCTGGGAGTGCGTCGGGCTCCACCCGAGACCCAGGGAGGAGAGGCCACCAGCCCAAGGTCACCCTGCAGGATCGGGCGAGCCCAGGGCCCAGGCCCAGCTCCCCCACGGGCTGTGACGACTTTCAGAGCACCACCCCAGCTGCAGGGGCGAGTTACCGCAGTCCAGGCGTGGGCCGCGCACCGGGAACACGTCCAGCCCTCGTTGACCAGCTCAGGGCGGATGCCGTAGCAACCTGGAAGACAGGGACAGGCGACCTCAGTCACCGCGGCTGCATGCGGGCTGACGGGGCCCCAGGGTGCGGCTGCGGTACTGAGGGTAACTGCTCTCACCAGCCGCTCTACCTTAATCCAGGCCACTGCACACAGAGCCGCAGGGAATCTGGAAACAGACGTGGGGAAGGAGAGCAGGCCCCCCATGCAGGAGAACACACCCCAACCCTGGCCTGGGAGGCCTGCTGAGCTGAGAGTGGGGGAAAGTGGCCGGGAGGTTGTGTGATAGAGCAAAGCGGGCCTCAGGGAGCCTGGGTCAAGCGGAGGGCAGCGGAGCCGGGTGGTGGAAGCGCTACTTCTGCACACACAGTCGGAGGTTCTGGGTTACCAAGGTGGTTGGCTCTGGGACGTGGTCCCAGCTTACAAATGGGAAGAGGGCAGGGAGGAGGGCAGAGGGCCACACCCCTGAGCCAGCACAGAAGGCACCTCCCACTCCACAGCTCTGTCTCACCCGGGGTCAGAGCACTGTAGGGCCCCTCAGCCAGCCAGGGCTCATCCCCCAACAAACAAGCTCTGCGAGCTGGAGTGGGCATTGGCCAGTGCCCAGGGGTCCCCAGTGGAAGCACAGGGAGAAAGCAGGGCACCAGAAAGGGGCTCTGTGTCCCCACAGAGGCCCTGGGGGACAGCAAGGTGCCGTGACTGGCCCCCTGCTCTGTCCCCTGGGGCACTCAGCCAGGGTTGGGCCTGGGGGCCCCAGGCTCCTGAAGGCTCCCCCTTCCTTCCAGCACCAGGTCTCAGGGCAGACGCCTGTGCCCAGCCTTCTGCCTCCCAAGGGCAGTGAGGGCAGCTCCTCTCCCCCTGTGTGGCTGGACCTCAGGTGCCCTGAGAGCAGCGGGGTGGTAGGCTCAGCCGCTGCCACCCCCCCTCACCCTGGGAGCGTGTCTCATAGCCAGGCCCAGCCGGGCAGAGCACACAGGCTCCAGCCAGGAGACAAAGTGAGCTCTGGGCAGTCCTCCGCGGGGGTGGACATCAGACAGATCTACGGCAGCTTCTTCCACGGGCTGCACATGAAATTAAAGTGGCCCCAGAAAGCTTCCTTCTCATCCTGGGAACTCAGTCTCCCAAATGATGCCCAGCCCCACCCAGGCCCAAGAAAGGGACAGACATCCATCTCTGTCTCAGGCTACGGTCAGGCCTTCAGGATTTGGGGGAGGGTAGTCACCAATGGTAGAGATAAATCAGACCCCTTGACCATTCTAGAATCTCAGTTTTACCATAAATTCCAATCCTGGACCCAAAGCGGCGTTCAAAAGCATCTCAGCCCTTGCAGGGAGGGCAGGCCTCGGCAGAACCGTCCAGAAGGAGGCTGACCAGGCGGGCCCACCTTGGCCAGGGGGAAGGGCAAGATGTCTGCCCCCAAAGGTCAAGACCCCCACCCCATGACGCCAGGTCCTGCTGTAGGCACCAGGAAGCAGCCAAAGGAAGGGGCTTCCTGGACTCAGGCAGTGAAGCAGGGCTGCAGACCTCACAGCTCCCCTCCTGCCACAGCCCCCCGCAGGCCCGGCACTCACTGGCATGGACCTGCAGGCAGCACTTGGCACAGGCGATCAGCGGGCTGGTTCCATCGTCCCCGATGTAGGAGTTGGCGGGGAGCGGCTCTGTGTTCTCGCCACTGGAGGTGAAGCACATCTCCGGGATCAGCGGCCGCGTCTTCTGGCCGCTTTTGGAAGGCGATGTGGCCAAGGGACCCTCCCCGAGCGAGGCCTGGGGCATCTCCTTCTCTGTCTGTAGGGACTGCAGGAAGGGGCGCCACCTTCAGGGGAGAGCCCAGGGTTGGGTGGGGGGTGGGCATCCTTCTCTGTCCCCTGCCTGCCCCTCAGCAGCCGCCGTCCCCAAGCACACTCCTGGCCTGCTCCTCGCTGGACTAGCACTCCAACCAGGACACCTGCAGCTGCTTCATGACGGGTGTCCCGGATGCACAATCCCAGCCCCTAACCCTGCTTTGGAAGCCCCAGAGATCCTCCCCAAAGACAGATCCTGTTCCATCCGCCCCCCAATCCCTCCCACTTAGGGTTACGTCCAGACGCAGCACAGACATCACCCTGCTGCCCTTGTCCCTCTTGTACTGCCCCTGGCTCGCCCAGCTCCAGCCACACAAACCTCCTCGTGGTTCCTCCAACATCCCAGATGCCAGGCCTGGTCCTGCCCCAGGGCCTTTGCACACCTGTTCCTGCTGCCTGGGGTGCTCAGATCTCTGCTCAGGTGTGCTCTGAACACCGCCCAGCCCAAATGAACAGTGGCCTCCAGGCCTTCACCTCTCCTGTCTGTCCTTGTGGTCCTGACCATCACCTGACGCCATGTTATCTGTGTATCTTTGTGGGGCATCTCGCCACCTCTGACGGGCACCTCATGCTGGCTGCACCCTAGTCCTCCCCAAGCCCCTCAGATCTGATCACATGAAAAGACTGATGAAAACGCCCTGCCCACATCACCAGGATCCAGCAACCCTGGACCTGTCACAGGATGGTGGGGCTCCCAGACGTGCCTCCCCAGTACCCAGAGTTATGGGAGGGCTCTGCCCTGCTCCTGGCAGAAGGAAAGAGCTTACTGGGGACCATCAGCCTGGTGCACTGTGGGGGAGGGGCACCTTGGATTAGGGGACTGGCTGGTTTCCTAACAGGCAGAATGTTCAGCCACAGCCCTCCCCACGATGTGTGACAAGTGAGGCCTGGTTCCTGACTCTGGGGACTCCGGACGGCAGAAGCGGCAGCCCCGAGAGGCCCACTGGTACCATGGGCATGATTAAATTGCGTCACAATGCTTCACTTAGCAACTGGGATTAATGAGATTCGCCTCCTAAGCTGGCATTCCCAGCACTGAATCCCAGCAGCACTGAGGACGGTGGCGCCTGGAGAAGACGTCTGGACGTTATGTCTCATTTGCTTCTGTAACCACATGCTGAATCGCTGGACAGCAGGTCCAGGCAGCTCTGAGAGGCAAGGCCCTTGACATACGGGGCACAGACCTCGAACAGCTCAGCAAATGCATGGAAAACACCAGGTACTAGGCTAGGATCTGAGGACCCCAGAGCAAGTGAGATCTGGCCCTATCCTCCAGGGGCTGATAAGCAGAGGGCAGGAGTGAGAGCAGAGGTGGGCAGAGGAGCCCCAGGGGCATGCCAGAGTCAGCCTAGGACAGTGGTCCAAGAAGACTTCCTGGAAGAGGTGGCAGCTGAGTGGACACAAAGAATGAACAGAAATCCACCTGGCACAGCATGGAGCTGAGTGGATGTGTGGGAGATGCTGGGGGGCGGCAGCACGGAGCGTGCTATGTGGGGGGCAGATATCACCCAGGTATCACAGGAGACGATGGCCGTGGGGCACGTGTCGAGGCCGGGGCCTGTGATGAGCCTGGCAGGGTTTCCAGCCGGGCGATGCACAGCTGTGGTGGGTGCTAACAGGAAGGGCAGAAGGCAGGCAGGAAAAAAGGGCTGGAAAGCAGGCAGCGGTCAGGGCCGGGAGAGGGGGATGAGGAGGAAACAGGTTAAGAAGGAAACCGGGAAGATCTGGTGGTGGATGGCACAGGGCCGAGTGTGGGAAGAGGCCAGGCTCACAGCTTGGGACAGATTAGGGGGTTGCGTCCGGGCCAGGCCACACGGGGCTCTCCGCCCATCCCCAGCCCGCCGTTGCCAGCCCCACCCTGGTCAGGCTTCTAGACCCCTGTTTAAAGACACAGGCCCTTTCCCGCCCACACTGCCCCCCAGGCTGGGCTGAGGGACTTTCAGAGGACAGCCCTCTGTGATGCCTCCTTGAGATCCCCCATCCCCTTTCATGGCCCCATTTGTATGCATGTTAAGTTACCTTCCAGTGAAACTCAGACCCGGGCTCTGTCCCTGCAGCCCTCACAGGGCCCTCAGCCCCGCAGCCCAGCTCTGCACTGAGCCCACTGCGGCCCCGATGGCCAGTGGGTTCAGGAGGGAAGGGTTCCCTTCAGGCAGAGCGAGCCTGGCACGGGCGGGGGCAGGGACCCTGGCGGCCGGCTCACCTGGCTGTACGGGTAGAAGAGGGTGCAGATGGCGCAGTAGGGCTCTGTCAGGGCAGCTGCCGCGTTGAACTTCCTCTCGGCCTGGAAGCTGGCCGACTTGTTCTTCCACTGCAGGGACAGCAAAGACCTCAAGGCCTCAGGGTCGCCCACGTCCTCGTCCCCAGAGAAAGGGAAGGCTTCTGCAGCAAAGCAGGAGTGGGGAGGAGCTTCAGCAACGTGGAAGCAACCCCACCCAGTGAGAGCTCACGGGGTGGGTCCCCACCTCACGGCCCCTGAGCCCCTCCGCAGGGAGGTGCCTTGGTCACCCCAGCTCAGGGCTGGTCCCTTCCAGGGACAGGAAATGGGGTGGCCAGGCCTCTGCAGGTCAGGCACAGACTCCCATGGGAGCTGGGCAGCGGCACCACCACCCCAACATCCTGTAAAATGGAAGCCACTGAGAGATGTCCCTCCTGCTCTGCCCACCTGTCACCAGCCTGGCCTATGCCGGCCTCAGTTCCCAGCCAGATCCCCTCGATCCCCCCACGTCCCATTCCTGCCTTTCCTGACACAGGGGCGCTGTCTGCCATGGTATGAGCATCAGCGGTCCCCCAGGAACCTGCAAGGCGCTCATTCCTGCGGCCCTGACCTTCACCGTGGCTGGGCCAGCATGGCTGGTACCACAGCCCTCCTAGCTGGAAGGCGAAGCCGCCTCATCGCAGAGGGACCACATCTCATCTTCCGCACGGTCCGTCCCGCACCAGGAGCTCCGGTCAGATCTCTGTGGCGCCTCTAGAACCTGCCTCATCCTTGCCCTCAAATTAGATTCAGAATGAAAGAAGCCACTCAGACGGTTTTCGAATTCCATGTGCATCATCAACTGAAGACTAAAGCAGAAGATGAAAAACTGGCTCAGCAGGACTTCTGCACGTGAGACAGCGACTCCGACTCTCGCTGAGTGTTAAACAGAAACTTCTCTGTCTCTGCCCCTTCAACTTCAGATGCCACAGCTTTTATTTCAGCTTCTTTCAGCCCACGGGCTCAGGCAGAAGAGTAACTCCTGCTGGGACCGGCCGCTCCCCAGCTGGGCAAGAACCTCCCGCAGAGGGGGAGCATCTACGGGGTGACGGCCGGGGACCGGGAGGTTTCCTCCAGCCACACAAGCAGCTTCCCACCACCCTGAGGCCACGCAGTGCTGTCTCCACGGACAGGCATGGGGGTGCAGGGCCAGGACGTCTGCCGGAAGTGGACTTGGAATTGGGCGAGTCCTCAGGCCAGGGAAGCCTCGTGCTGCTCTCGCCCTCAATCCGGTTCTCAAACCTCATCCCAGTGGGAGTGCCGGCACCTCCGGTGTCACACACAGCTGGGCACCCCAGGCGCCCCAGCTGTATGAGGAGCATCCTGCTCACCACCGCCTCTGCCCCTCTGCCTGCTCTGCGAACGTCCTGGAAGCCCAGGCATCTGAACAGATCCCGAGGCTGAGAGGATGAAGCACAGTCCTCACCCACCTGGAAGGCCAGGAGGGGACAGGAATGCACCGGGGCCATGGTGGCTATGCTGGGGGTTCTCAGGCAAGACTCTGCCGGCAGCATTTTCTCAGCTCTCACGGGAGGAGGCAGGGACAGAGGTTACAAGGAGAGCGCGAGAGCGTCACACCAGGAGGCTCGGGTGACCACTGGCCTCAGCATTTCTGGCATTCTTGGCCCTGCTATGTACCCAGCACCAGGCCACAGGCTTTCCAGGCCTCAGCTCCCTGCAGCTCCCTGGCAGGACCTCTCTGGGGGCCAGCAGACCCCATTTTACAGATGGGGAAACCGTGTCTCAGAAAGACAAATGGCACCACAGTCCCAAGCTCTGGGCAGTGGGTTAGGGTTTGAGCCCAGGCGGCTGCCCCGGCCCCTCAGGGGCCCTGTTGGACACTCCAGGCCCCGGGCGCCCAGCAGAGCAAACGAGGGCGGGGCAGAGGCTGGGGGCAGTCCTGGGGGCAGCTGAGTCCCGAGGCATTTGGGGAGAGGGTCTGAGGCTATGTGGGGGGGGGGGGGGGGCTGGGTCTGCTCCGGCCCTCAGCCAGTGGTGGCGGGAGTGAAGGGGGGCGGAGGGTGGGTGTGAGAGGAGGGGGCGCAGCCCGGGACCCAGCAGTCAAGGGACACCCCCACTCACCCTCGTCACTTGAGGCCTCCTGCTTGACCACGGACAGCGGGGACCGGGTGGGCGGCCGGCCCAGAGGGTGGCGCCGGCTCTTCTTGATCTCCATCTTCAACTTGGAAAAGGGCGACGGAGCCTAAAACAGCACAGGAAGCCTCTGTAGTGGGGGCTCTGGGGCTGGAGGCAGAGCCTGGTCCTTGGGGCGGAGGCAGGCTCAGAGGGACCTCAGTGCCCTCAGTGAGGGGGTGGGTGATGCAAGGCCCCAGGAAGGGGCAGCTGGGAGCCAGTGGTTTCTAAACCATGTATGTGCCGCTGGCCTCTGGGATGGGAGCCATAGGAGCCATTTAGGACAAGCAGGGCTTCGACCAGCACGTGGCAGCACGGGGACCCCTACCTCAGGGACCCTGGCCGGCACCTGCTGCGGCCCTACCTGCACCTCGCCAGCTCCGCTCTCCTCCTCGGGCCCTGTCAGCTCCATGGGGGCTGCCTGCTCCTTCCAGATGGGGCCCTTCTGGGCAAAGTGCTCAGAGGCCTGCTGGCAGGACACGCGGCCCTTGTCACCCGCCGCCGGGCCAGGCCGCGGCACCACGTACAGCATGGGGATGATGGGGCGCGGCTTCACCTCTGGCTCCTCACCAGGCACCTCAGGGGGCACCACATTGAGGGGCGGTGGCAGGGGGCTCTCCTCAGTGGCCTCAGGGCCGGGGGCTGGCACCAGGGGGTCCAGCAGGGGTGGCGGCCGCGGCGCCTCCTCGGTGGGGAACTGGGCAGGCAGGGGTGGTGGCAGCTGGGGCAGGAGCGGGTGGTGGGGGTGCGGGGGGCCGTAACTCTTCTTCCTCCGGTCGCTCTTGGCCTTGGTGGGCCGCAGCTTGTTCCTCCCATCCTCTGCAGGGAGAGAGCAGAGGCCAGTCAGAGGTGGGGGCCGGGGCACCCGAGGGGCCAGTGGCCCCCTTCAAGCCCTCTAGCCTGAGCGGAAGCCCGCTGGGGTGGTCGAGGGCCCCCTCTGGCCCAGATAGTCCTTCCCCCTAGGAACATGGGCTCCGGGCAGTTCTAACCACCACCAGGTCCCCCTGCCAGGCAGCCAAGCCGTGGAGCACAGTGCCTGGCCTCGGAGATCTGCCACGTGCTCAAAACACCTTCAGAAGCAGCTGGGAAGAAACCCGTTCTGAACAACCTTCCCAAGGGGTGGCAGGCAGAGGCAGGATTTGTTTTCTGTTCATGTATCTGAGTTTTCTCTATTTCTACAGTTTCAAAGACGAGCGGTTCCACTTAAGTGCAACAGAAGTGTCAGACGGGCCTGCAGGGCTGGGAACACCCTTGTGCCCCCGGGGCTGGAGAGGGGGAGGGGGGGGTTTCCTGACAGGTGACTGGGTTGGAGAGGAAGGTGGGCAGAGAGTGCCTTCTGCAGCACTTTAATTTGCATACGATGGATGTGCAGCTCAGCCAACAAACTGAGACCAGCGGTGTGGTCGGTGGAGTTCTGGTTGCCAAAGATGCCCGCACTGTAGCCCCTGGACTCGTGGACACGGAGCCTGGCATGGAAGCAGGGACCCGGCAGGTGGGATGGAGCAAGGGTCCTGGGGCCGGACCTCATGTACCAACAGGGATCCTTATAAGCAGAGGATCATTCTCAGCTGTGGCTGGGGGGAGCCAAGACAACAGAAGAAGGCAGAGATGCGCGTGGTGAGGATGGAGGGAGGGGCAGCGAGCAAGGGATGCGGTGCCTCTAGAAGCCGGAAAAGCCAAGAACTGACTCCCTGGAGCCTCCGGAGGGACCAGCCCTGCCCACATCTGGGTTTGCACCCAGTGGGACCCCTGCCAGACTCCTGACCCCCCAAAATTGTCAGAGAATAAGAGTGTCACTTACAGCCACTGGGGAGGAGCCTGGCCCACTCCCCAGGACCCCCTCCTGCCAGCACCTCATCAGCAGGTACTGGGCCAAGGAAAGTAGACAGACACTCCATAGACCAAGCTGCTTCTCCCTTACAGATGCTGGATTTGGATGGTCCCAGGACAAAAAGTCACCTCCCTGTCCCAGGAGATGTGGCGGGGAGAGACGTGGCGGGGAGAGACCTGGGAGGAGAGATGGGGGTGAGGAGATGTGGGGGGAACACTTCACACAATGCCTGGTAGCAGCAGCCCAGTCCCGGGAGGTGACCGAGGGCGCGGGAGATCAGGCCCTTCCCTGCCACTTCCACCTATTTATAGAAATTGCGCTGCCCAGAGCCCTGTCCTCCTTGTGTAAGAGACACTTTTGGATAAACAGCCTTATTCTCTAAGGAAGCTCAATACTCCCCCCTCCTTGCTGGCACGAACACACGAATGGAAGTCTAACCGGTGGGCTTCCCAGCCTCAGGACCGCAGATCCTGTGCGCTGCCCCTGGCCCCTTGCTCACGTCTCCCAGGCTCTGGGAAGGAGGGGGGCACAGCCAGAGGACCCTTTGAGGGGACTAGCCCAAGGCCAGGCAGGACAGCGGGGTGCCCGGGCTCTGTGCTCATGCCGTGGGAACCACCGCAGACCCAGGGCAGGGTCACACCTGGAAAACCCCTCAGCTGGCCTGCCAGAAGAGGCCTCAAGATGGAACCCAGGGCGGTGACTCAGAAAGGGCTGAGGGTCTGAGCCGGGTCCTTCCCCAGCCCACAGGGCCTCTTGCCTCCTGAGGTGTGGGGCAGGCAGAATGACAGAGACCCCCCTGCCCTGCAGACGAGCCGAGGCCCTTTCTGGCACTTTTTTTGCAGGGAGTCATAGCCAAGAGTCTCTTCATGGACACATGTCACTGCCCTGTCAGCGCCCAGGGCCCCCACACTCCTCTCCCCTCGAAGTTCTCCCAGGGGAGAGCACTGGGCGCAGGACCGCTGCCTGGCTTAGAGACCCCGTCCCACCCAGCCTCAGCTAGACTGTCCTGGCCCCCGTGGTCTGGGCCGCTCCCACCAGCACCAAGTCCCTCCTGAGCAGAGCCCTGGCCCAGCCCGGGGACATACTCGGTCTGAGAGTAAACACCAGCCCAGCCCGCCCCACCGCTCGCTGCTGGGCGCAGCAGCCTTGCTGTCCGGTCCTAAGGCCTCACGGGCTGCAGGGTCGCTCCCGGGTGAGGGAAGGGGAGTGACAGCAGCCTGCTGCAGGCGCCCTCCCCGGCCCTCAGGCAAGGTCCTGCCGGCTGTCTGCTCGGCCCGGCCCGGGAGGCAGGACAGCACTGTGGTGGGACCACATGCTCTGGAACCACCTTCATGGGGCCTGGCGCTGCCCCGCTGTCCCCCAGCTCCAGAGCTGCCTTCCCGCATTCTGCTTGGGGCCCGCCCAGGCTCAGGGCTGGGTGCGGGGGAGGCTGCCGGGCCATCCCAGGGCCAGGCCCCAGACAGCAGCTCTCACAGACCCTCGGTGTGGGAGCAGAGTGGGAACCCTGGCAGCCAGGTGGGACGGCAGCCCCCCCCCCCCCAGGCCAAGCGACACATCCACCAGCCCCGGCCCCTCTAGCCCCTCCCAGTCCCTGCAGAGCCCAGGCACCTCCCACCCTCTCTCCCTAGTCAGAGCGCCTCCTGGAGCAGCAGGACTCCCCCTCCGCCAACAGGAAACCAAGGCGCCTGACGCCATCGGTACACACACAGCTTCGCGGGACGTTAAGCTGGCATTAAAGGAAGTCTAGAAGCCGCTTTAAAATCTTCCACTCATTCCCTGGACGTGTTTGCTGTCTCCCCCAGCTGTGAGCACTTACTGTTTTGAGGCATTCAGAGTGACCTTCTCTTCCAGTGCTCGAGGGCTAGCTCCTGTCGGGCACACGGCTGCCTGGGCTGTGGCAGCCCCCCTCGATGCCCCAACGGGACCACTTTCTTTCTAGAGGGGCCAGCATTCCGGGTGGGCCCCCCAGTAACTAGGGCTTAGTCTCGGGGAATGTTTCTACAGGGGTAACTGTGCCTGCACCCAGACAGTGCCACGCGCTCTTCCCTCCTACCCGGCCACCCTGCCTCTCCATGTCTTGCCTCCCTGGGCTGTCCAGAACCTCCTGTGTGGCGCTGGGTCATTTCGAGATGCTCACCAGGCGAGTGGCATAGACACGCCAGCATGCGATTTACCCAGGAAACACCCCACTCTCCCCTGTCTCAGTCTCCTGGGGTCCCCTCAAGGACATTCACCCTTCCAGCCTGTGGGAACATCGGGAGCACACGCCTGGCCCACACGGACAGTCTCTTTGAATGCCCCATCATCTGTGACACCAGCCACGGGCATGGCACCCCAGGGAGGGCATGACTCCAAGCCAGACAATCATGCTGGGCTCACACACTCCAAGACACAGGCCCGAAGAGGAGACTGAGGACCCAAGTGGAACCCTCCAGTGATCCATGGCCTGTGACAAGGACCTGAGGCATCACTGCTGAGCAACATGCCACCAGCCTCCCAGCCCTGCTGGCACGCCCTTTACACGTGGGCAGCAGCTGTCATGTGCAAACGTGAGCAGCTGAAGGTGCAAATTAGGGTAAAGAACCACCATCCGCCGTAGGAATGGAGGACCTCAGAACACACACAGAGTGCTAGTCCACGGCTAACAGGCCCCAGCAAGTGTGAAGCGTTTCTGAGATACACCGCCACAAACCCCAGGTTCACTCTTGTCTTTGACGTCAGCCGGCAGTCGGGACGTCCCCACGGCAGGCACGTCCAGGGTCTGGCCACAAACAGAGGGCCACCTTCTTTCACCTCTGAGCAGGTAACGCCCAAATGGACTCGATGTCCATATCCCCCCAAATACATGCTGGATCCTGCCCCTCCGTGTGACAGTTGGGAGGTGACTGCAGCACGAGGGCGGGGCCCTCGTGGAGGATCGGCGACCTTATAACAGAGGCTGGGGGCTCGCTGGCCCTCCCTGTCCTGTGAGGACACAGTGAGAAGGTCACGAGCAAACCAGGAGGCCAGCCCTCAAGGGAACTCGGCCACACTGCGAGGAGTGGAGCCCCTTGGCTCCAGCTGCCCGCCTGTGGATGTTGTTGGAGCAGCTGGCCAGACGGGGACAGCCTCTCCTCAGTTCCCTGGAGAAGAGGGACTCCTCGCAGCACCCTAGAAAGGCCATTTTTATACAACGCCCTCCTTGTCAACAAAGCACATGAACTGGATTCTGAAAGGACAGGGACTCTGGCCGGGCAAGCTGGGGGTCAGGAAGGTGCCAGCACAAAGCGGGACTGACCTTCGGAGCCCTCGGCCTCCCGGCCCTGCGGCAGCAGCTGGGGTTCCTCCTCGTCCTCCTCGGGGTCGGCCTCTGGTGCGGCCTCTTCCTTCCCGCCGCCACCGGCCTCCTCTGGGAGGGCCGCCCCAGCTGCCCCCTCGCCAGGAGACTTGGGGTCATCCGGCTTGGGCTTCTTGGGTTGGCTCCGTTTCCGGTGAGACCTGGGGAGGGAGGTTTATCAGACTGAGGACAAAACAACAGAGGGGAGAAGCCCCTGGGTGGTGTATCCCGTTCTTCCCGCAGACAGAGCACCCCAGACGGGCGCCCCACAGGAGGGCGAGGGGAGCAGGCCCGGGTGGGGCTGCTCCTGAGGGCAGGAGCGGTGAGGGGAGAGAGGCCTGGGGGAGGGGAGGGTGATGGCAATGATGGGCGGTGTCAAGCGGGTGCTGATGGCAGCTGAGATGGGATGGCGGGAGGGACCGGCTCCAGGAGCCTGGTGGGGGGGTGGGGGGAGATGGGAGCGCGGACTGGATGGAAACAGCAGCTCGTGGAAGACGCCTGGATGAGACAAAAGGTGCACTTACGCCAGCCCCGGCCTCCTGGTCTGCTCTTTCTTCCTCTCTAGATTTGGTTTCCTCTCCTCCTCAGCCTTTTTCCAGTGTCTGTTTTCTTTCAGACTAATTTGTCTAGAATGTAAACGTCAGGGGGTTTTTCTCTAGCCACCCGCCCGGCTCCCTCTCTAAGTGGCCCCTAGGGCCCCCTCCCCAACGAAGGCGTCCAGGGCAGGGCCTGGACTCGGAAGATGCAACAGTCTGGGGACAGAGGCAGCCCTTGGGCCCTAAGTGAGAATCCCAGCTGAGGCTGAGTGGCAGCTTCTTAGTGAAAACAAGGGGGAATCAGGGTTAAAAGGAAGAAAGGAAAGCAACAAAGGGTGCTGGGGCTTCAGGTTAGTGGCCAGGTCATGTCCCTGCCTGTTCTCCAGGGAGGGGAGAGCTTTCTGGACTTAGGATGTATATGATGGCCCCAGGATCGGGGCAGCGGCCAGGGGGAGCTCGGCGTTGACCAGGATGCCGGGACAGCCTCGTGCTCCAGGACTCACTGAGGCTCAGAGAGCTGTTGGCTCCAGGCTGTGGCTTCCCTCCCCTGGGGAGCTCCGCATGTGGTCCTAGGGGGTCAGACGCCAAGACCTTACAGGAGACCCTAAAGAGGTGCCTGGCAGCTGCACCTCACGTGACCAAGCTCTCACAAAGGAGGAGCAGGGCTGGCTGGCTGACTGAGGGTGGGTGGGCCAGGGAGGCCCCAAGGTCTCCAGGTACCGGGACCTTCATGTTCCCCCAGGGGCATCTGAAGCAGCCCTGCCCTCCCTGCAGGATCCTGGGACCTGACAGCTGCCTTGCTGCCTCCCTACTGGCCCCTGCTGGCCCCTGGGGGCTTCCTTCTAACCTTCCTCTAAGGCTAACTGCTAACCACCCTGGGTCCCTCGCTGCTTGCTGCTCGGCTGCCTAACTCCAGGGACCCTGGCTGGTGGCTGCTCTGTGCCCTGAGCCCAGGCCATGCCCAGCGCATGACAAGCCCTACTTGATGTTTGCAGCATGAACCACCCTGATGATCAGAGGCAGAAAGCGGGGAGCATTCCAGGGAGAGCGCATGGGCAGAGGCATGGCGTCACACACAGCATGGCGTGCAAGGGCTTGCTGCGGGAGGAGGGTGCGGGGGGACAGGCGGGTGGGGGACAGATGTGGGAGGAAGGGGGCACGAGAGACTAGAGACTCAGGCCTCCCCAGGGACATGGCTCTGGGGAACACCAGGGGCAGCCCCCACTCGGAGACAGGTGGGGGGCCCCAGGCTTTTCACCAGCTGTCCCACGGAGGCTTCTCTCCAGCTCTGGGAATGCTGCAGGGCCAGGCGCCCACGAGCAAACCCCCTACTATTGGCCCAGGACAGCACCCAGCAGAAGGGTGCCCTCCTGCAGCCAACTCACCTGGCTGCCCGGCTCCTCGCCTCCTCTTGCCCTCCCCGCCTCCGACCCCGGGGGCCACTTCTGACCCTGCCCCACCCACCCCCAGGGTCCCCAGAGAGTCCAGGCCTTCTTCGGCCCCCAACACACCACTGGGCTCAGAGCTGGGCCCCCAGCCCCAGCACCAAAGCCCCAGCAGCCCCTGGGCCTCGCTAATGCAGAGACCCCCAAAACAGGGGAAACCAGGCGCAAAGACGCAGGCGAAGTGCCAGGCCCTACGGCAGCAAGGAAAGCCAGCTGAACGTCAGCATGCAGAAGAGAACCTGCTTCAGGAGAACACGAGCTGGGAAACGGCGCTGGGAGAACCTACAGCTGACCTGCTGCCAGCTGGGCGGGGGGCATCCGCCTCGCACATCCTCATCACAGTCTGGCCGAAACAGCACCCCCTGGGCCACTCCCCAGACGCAATGCCTCCCCGACTCTTCGCCATTTCTTCTCGGATTGTCTTCCATATGTCTCCTCACGCTGCTGCTGTTTCACTTTTTGTTTCTGGCTTCTCTGCCAAGTTGCCAGCACACTTAGGGTGTGGCTGTCCTGCACCCCTCTACCCTTCCTGGCTTCTCTCCCCACATCTGCCGCTGTCTCTGGTTGTGGCAAAATTCCGTATTATATGTTTCTGACCCTGTAAGTATAGTTCATCCACAAGCAACAGGGCTACTTGCGCTGCATTCTTTGCCTGCTCGTCCTAGAGTTAACTGGCTCCCTCTCCTAGATGCTTAGCTTTCTTGGTCATCTCCAAGCTCTCGATGTGGCCTCTCAGGCAGGGGGCACATGTGCCTCAGTGACACCCCAGGGACCTTCCTCTTATCTTGAGACTGCCTTGGGCCCTCCTGGGTTGGATCCGTTTTTCTTGATTCCATGTCTTTCTTGGTTGCTGCCCTTGTTTAGCTGGAACACATCCTCCAGCAGCTTTCTCAGAAAGGAGAGGAAACCTGAGAATTTGCATGTCTAAAATGATCTTTATTGCCCTCCCACATGGAGTTGGTAATTAGCTGGGTACACACTTCTGGGCTGAAATGACTGCTCTTCTGACCTTTGAGGCCCTTGTCCTTTGTCTATTAGCTTGTAGCACCACAACTGCCAAGTCCAATGCCATTCAGGCCCCGTGTTCTTTACGTTGACCTGTTTGTTCATTCCAGAAGCTTAGGGATCTTCTGTTTAACCCAAGCTGTGAAATATCTTCACTCTCAATTTCCTCAAGCCATCTCCCAACCCACCTCTTATGTTTCTTTACTCTTTTAAATGTGCAAGACTTTCGTAAATGTCTTTTTTTCTATACAACAGGGTGTTCTTCCATAAATGCCAAGTCACCCTCTTTTTTGTAAGAGAAATAAGTTTTCTTCTGCTCGCTGCACAGCCTCTTCCATGGGGTCCTCCTTTTCTTTTTTGTGTGAGATGTTTTCACACTGAGTTTCCTCAGAGGTTTAGGGACCGTAATGTGTGAGGGACCAAGACACTCGTTGGCAGCTGTGTGCGAGCAGGGCTCATTGGAGGGGAGCAGGAGGACGGGAACCCTGTCACTTCCTGGGGGACACCCGATGTCAGATCTGGGGCTTTGTCCCGCTGGACCCCTCTGACCCAGCCCCAGGGTTGGGGATACATGATGCTGGCAGGTTTGACCTCACCAGGCAGCAGGGCCACCACCTTCTGCTGGGAAATGGGATGATGAGAGAGGGCCCTGAGTTCAGCAATTCCTCTCATGCCTGCCTCCAGCCCACCGTGGTCCCCGCCCCAGCAGGTGCCCTTGGTGGAGTCCTAGGCCTTTCTGGAATTCCGCGGCGTGACTGGCCCACTCACCAACTGCAGACCCACAAACCGTGTTTTCTCTGTGCTACAAAGTCAGGTATCACCTGCCCACCCTTTCCTCCCTTCAAAGTCTGTTGGGCTGCTCGTCCCCCCTCCACTTCTCTGTCCCTCCTTCACAGTCACTTCCATGGTGTTTCAGGGGAGGGTGAAGGGAGACATGCACTTTACCTGCCAGGCTCAACTACATATTACTTGGTTAAGATGGTAAGAACCACATATCAACGGTGAGTCCAAATACCTACACTCATATTTCCAAGATGGCAGCAGGCGGCCTTGGGCCACAGGTGGCAGGAAAGGCAGAGAGGGGCCCTCACTGAGGGAACAGGGCACACAGCCCCTCAGGCTCCCCAAGGCGAGACTGCCACCCAGGACTTCTGACTCCCCAGGGGGATTCAGGGTTTCCTGGCCTAGAGTCACATCCTCTTCCTCCCAGCATCCCAGCCCCAGGGGTGAGGAGGTGCAGCATTTAGTGGGTTTCACCTTGGAGAAACTGCAAAGTGTTTTCTGGGGAAGTCACAGCCCCAACAAGCTCCAGGGGTCCTGGCCCCTTCCCAGTGGCCAGGAGCTGTGTGTGGGGCAAAGGGCTCGTGCGCAGCAGGATCAGAGTCCCAGCAAGAGCCAGGTCAGAGACTCACTGGTGTCCAGCCTGGCCAGGACGTGAGGCGCAGGGAAGAGAGGGGAGACGAGGCCAGCCCCTCGTGTGTCTAGGGGTGGCAGAGGGGGCTGGGATCTGCCCCCAGCTCCTTGTTTCCATGGTGATGGAGGACGGTAGATGGAAAGGTGGCAAGTGGCAGCTTCAGGGGTGGGCGAGCAGGGCTGGTGGGCTCCCATGTGGGAGCTAGCAGAAGCCGGGGAGGATGGGGCCCCATGGGTCCAGAGAGGAGCACACATCCCCTCCCCTCCCGCTTCCCCTCTGAGCAAGGTGGCCGCAGTGGCCACTCAGATGCTCTGTGCAGAATGCACACCTGCTGGAACATGTGGGTGATGCAGAGTGTTCCTTGAAGCTCTTGATGGCAATAATCAGGAGCCGAGAGGAAAAGACAGTCTGCATATGGAGAAGGGCTGTTCGTGCAGGGGTGGTCAGAGAGGGAGCGTGGCCAAGATGCCAGCCTGGGCAGAGCGCCAGGCTCCACGCGGCCTGAGTGCCAGGCTGGGGTCCTGCCTGGTGGCAACGGTGAAGGTGCCACACAGCAAGGATAAGGAGGTCACAGGTCACAGGCCTGCGTGTCACATGAGGGGTCAGTTCACCCGACAAGATTTAGGTGTGGAAGGTAAATCCACGGGAGGCCATCATTTTCTCCCGGAAGGGCCAACACCTGTCTGCTCTGAGATGACATCTGGGGCATGGTGCGGGGGCTGTCAGGAAGGCACCTCGAGGGGTGGCGAGGCAAGGCCCAGAGAGCCACTGTAGTATCCCCAAGGAGAAGGCCAGGCTGCAGGGGCGTGGTGGAGGGAGATACACAGGGTGGGCAAGGAGCCCACCCCAATGCTGAGCCCTCGGGCAGGGACACCGGGCTGCGTCTGGGGAATCTGTGGTTGTCACACTGGGGGGGCTCCTGGTATCGAGTGGGTGGGGCCAGGGATGTTGATCCATACCCCCCAGTGCCCCGGACGGCCCTCCTAGAGAATGACCAGCAGTGCCAAGGGGAGATCTTGCTCTCGGGCCAGAGCCAGATTCGCCCTTTGCCCCAGGCCCCATCTGGCCCAAACCAAGGATGTTCAGGTGATACCATACCTCCTCCTAAACCAATCCTCCAACAAGGGAGGCTCAGGGGTGTTGGTGGCCCTGGAGACCAGACACAGCCGGGTGAGGACAGGGTGGCCACGTGGCCAGGAGAGAAATTCACAAGGGACTTCTAAGGGCCAACACTGCTCAGGCACTGGGGGTGGGGTGGAGGAGCCATGACATCCAACTTGGCCTTGGGCTTTCAAATGTGAGTCCCCAGTCAGCCTCTTCAAAGACCCCCACCCCTTGCCAGCGACTTTTAAAAAGAGAGGGGGAATCAACCTTACCTTATATACTAACGGCTTTAAAGAAAATTACACCTTTGGGAACATGATTTAATTTGTCATTCAGCCCCAGGCTGGCACACAGGGAGGCGGGGCGGGAGAAAGGCCGCTCCAGTAAGGAGTAGCACATGATGTGCTGAGGGGGGCAGCAGGGGGCCTGGGGCTCACCCTCTGTGCACACAAGGTGCCAGGTAAGGCCCGGCAGCTGGGTCCTCATCCTCCTGACAGGCTCCTCTGACAGCCTCTAATCCAATTCCACCCTGGAGCGAGGCCCCATTTCCCAGCAGCCTCTCTGCTGAAATTAGCCTGAGCCACAACCAATTAACCATCATGCAAATACCAGTCTGGCTGGGGAGCCGGGCGCTGCCGGTTGGTCAGCCTGCTCACTGCGCGCGGAGAGGTCAGGAACTGCCTGGATGGGCCTCGCCGAGAAGGCACTTTTCGTGGGGAACACACAGGAGTGCCAAAAACCAAAAGGAGCCACAACAAAAGAAATCAGAAGAGAGACTCACCTTCACACAGGCTGTCAGGAGCAGATGAAAGCAGAGAGGGGCCAGGGCTGGGGGAGACACGTGGATGAGGGTGCAATGAAAGGTGAACAGCGCCCCTAGGTAGAAGGTTCTGGGCCAGGCTGCAGTGTGGGAGCTCCACCAAGGAGGTGGCGCCCAAGGAAGGAATTGGCTGAGCCCCCGATCCCTCAGGGCCCAGGCCCTGGGGAGGTGCTGTCCATGGTCAGGGGACCAGACCGGCCCGCAGCGACCAGCTCAGATGGAAAACCCCACCCGAGGCCCAGATCCACCCGCTGCCTGTTTCAGTGCTTCCCACAAGCTAGGAACGACGTTTATTTTTTTAAATGGTTCAAGACTTAAAACAGTAATAACATTTTGTAGCATGTGAAAACACTATGAAATTCCCACTCCAGTCTCCATAAATAAAGTTTTACTGGGACACGCCACACTCATTGTTTATGGACCATCCCGCCTCGGGCGGCCTCCCTGGAGCTGAGTGGCCACGCGAGAGTCCGCCGGGCCTCGAAGCTGTAACACTGACCCTCAGGACGCTGGCCAGCCTGCTCTGGGCCACCCCGCTGCTCCAGCCACACCCCAGGCCTGGTGAGGACCTGTTGACCTTCCTCGGGCACCAAAAAGGCATCTGTTTGGACTCTGTCCATGAGCAGCTCAGGCCCTGAGAGCCTGGACGTTTCCCAGAACAAGAGCACGACGGAGACTGACCCTCCCGAGGGTGCACGGCGTGGCCTCTCGCTCCCCAGTTCAGGCCCACCACCCACATCCCTGCAGCCTCAGTGCTGAAGCCAAGAGGGTACAGCCACTTTTGCCCTCTCCTTCCCCGCCTGACACCAGGCAGTGGCCAGGCATCAACCACTCTCACTGGAAGGCAGGCTGGGAGGGGTCCGCAAGGTGGAATGGGGTAGCAGAGGGTGTCTGGGGGACAGGTCACTGTGGTCACCTCTGTGACTGCAGATCCAAGCAACGACGTTATCAGAGGCACCAGAACAAGAAACCACAGATGTGAAACGGCAGGTGTCCAGCCCATAAAGAGTGAGCTCTGGGCCTGAGCCCTGCACCTCCTGCCATCACTCGGAGCCAAGAAGGGGCCAGGGCCGAGCAGCCCTGACACAGAGGGGCTCTCCCACCAAAGATCGCAAGCTGGAAGCATAAGAGGGACAGTGTGTATCGTCCTGAGAGGGCCAGAGGGCCCACCTCCCAGGAGCTGGAGGATAGATGAGGAGTTGGAAGGATCCCGAGTCCCTGACAGCAGAGAGTGCTGGCCATGAGGTCCCAACTGCCCAAGGAGGAAGTTGGGCCTGAGAAATGCACTTTGACTCTGAAGCAGAGAGGAATGGAGGAGGAGGAGAAGAAAGAGGAGGAAGGAAAGGAAGTGGGGGATGGGGACAGCCTACAGCCCCTGCCAGCGGAGGAGCAGCCGGCAAGGGGCAGGGGTCGCCAGGTGACTCACCTGCGGAGGAGCTTGGCCTTGAGCGAGGCCCGGGAGGCGCTCCAGGTGCTCAGCTCGGGGCTGCTCAGGGCCGTGGGCCGGGTGTGGTCCAGCACCGTGAGGTCCTTGCCCTGCTTCCACAGCTCATAGCGCTCCGGCTGCAGGATGCGCACGAAGACGTCCATGGAGATCTTGACCATGTCCTTCCGGCACGTGCACTGCGCAGGGGCAGGAGAGAGACTGCTGAGCCAGTGGGCCAGTAAGCCCACCCTGCACTCCCTAGAACTTCTCTCCCAGGACAGGAAATGGTGTCTTCTCATCCAGTGCGGGTTGGGGGGAGGCTGCTGCATCCCCTCACTGTGAGCCTCTGGTCCACCCAACCTAGTCGCACCCTCACCTGCACATGGTCCAACACAGCACCCCGACCCATTCAGAAGCCCAAAGACCATGCACTGCCTTCCAACAGACATGCAAGCCCCCAACTAGGTAAAATGCACATGGAATGTTTTATAACAGCAGCAATTCCAAAGGTTAGGAAGAGAGGGAAAGCTGCCAGTCCCCAAAGAGCAAACAGGGAAACAAACGTGATCTGGAGAAGATGCTCACACACCCCTGTTTCCCTGCCACAGGCTTCGGGAATAGAGGCTCGGCACCTTGTCCCTGGGCAGAACTCGCCTCAAGCAGGCTCTGGTCTGGCCAGTACAGTCCCTTATGTCTGAGAGCTTTAAGCGAGGGGCAAACAGGATTAGGACTGAAATGGGGTCCTCCCTCCCCCTCCTCCACTGTCTAGATCCTGAACACCCCCCACACAGACCACATGTTCTGGGAGCCTCTCCCTCTATGTCACAGCATCACAGCGGTCCCCAGGACTGGGCACCGTGCAGGAGGCACTGCAGATGTCCTAGGGGAGCTGTGGACTAGAGAAGCCAGCCTAGGATCACAGAAGCTGGGCTCAGGGTGGCGACCCTGGTCTCCTAGTCACCTGTGGGTTGAGGCCAAGCCTGAGTGGGAAGACATCCATTCCACTGCAAGAGGATGGGAGGAAGGGAGGGGACCACCGGTCTAGGGCAGGACTGGCGAACTGCCCATAAAAGGCCAAAGAGTAGATGTTTTCAGCTTTGTGGGTCACCTATCTCTGTTACAACTTCTAGGCTCCGTTGTCACTTGGAAGCAGAAAGACCAATTTGTAAACAAATGGACGTGGGTGAGTGCTGATAAAACTTTATTTACAAAAAAGGCAGAGGACTCCATACAACACCAGCCAGGGTTTGCCAGCTCCTGGTCTAGACTCGAGAAGATAAAGCAGCAGCTGGAAGTGGGCACACCTTTGGGAGAGGAGCTTCCACAGGCGTGGCTGACACTGCTGGGGCTTGGGGAGGGGGTGCACACAGGACATGGGACCCCCAGAGGGCTGCACTCACTTCCCTAGGCAGGGATGCTCAGGGACACCTGCACTGCGGCCCCTGCCTCTAGCTCCAAATGCCTGCCCATCAGATAAATAGGCTTAGAAGACCGCTGTTCCCAAAACCATGGCTTAAAAAGCCTCTGCTTTTTTCCCCTAGGCTACGTGTGTGTATGTATATGTACGTACGTATATGTTTGTATATCTGTGTGTATTTAGAACTGCATGTGCATTTAATTTTGGGTGAATTTTTTCTTTTAATGGAGGTGCTGGGGATTGAACCCAGGACCCTGTGCGTGCTAAGCATGCGCTCTACCACTGACTATACCCACCAGCCTGTATTTATTTTTCATCCCACACAATTTCAAAGGACACTATGAAAGCGTTTCCATTTTAAATGCACGTCTCGTCTCTGTCACTGCCACTTTCTCAGCGGAAGTGAAGGAAAGGGACAGGAAAGACTTAACTGAATGCAGCGATTATGCACCTTGCCCTGACAAGCCCTTCCCAACTTCCCTCAGTTGGCTCGGGCAACAGTGAGATATTTATGACCCAGAATCTGAGGCTGCCGGGGGTGGGTGGCGGGTCCCACGACATTTCCTGCAGCCCCAGCGCCCCCAACCTGCCTGCGCCCAGGCCAGATCCAGGAGCCCAACTCGGGACAGCAATAACCTGACCACGCCAAGCAGGAGGGAATATTTATGGCCAAGCGATTCCCAGCAAACTCAATTCATTTAATGAAAAACTGCGCAGGAGAGAAAGGCTGGCGATGTAACTTGGCTGTGGAGCAGTGGGAGCACAGATGGCACCTGTGTTTCAGATTCCTGGCCAGCCGTGGCCTCCCGGGCGTCACTACCCCCAGCAGCTTAAGGGATTTGTATCGAGCAGCTTTGCAATTGCTTTTCCTTAAGTAATTACAAAAAGCATCTGTGTGCACCGTGGAGGGGAAATGGGGTGGCTCGCCTGGGGCCTGGAACCGGCCCACATCCCTCGCCCAGCCAGGGCGAAGTGCTGGGAACAGCCACCCTTAGGTCTCCTTGCCTGTTGTGGCTGTGGTGGGGTTTGTCACTGGTGGAGACGGAGGTGTGGGGAGCATGGGCACCAGGGAGGAAATAGGGAAGGAGGCAAGGTCCCGTAAATGCAGGTCCTGGGGGAGAGGAGGCATGGACCCCGGTTTAGGACACGGTAACAGTCACCCCCGAGGGCTGAGCAGCGGAGCTAGGGCGGCGCAGATGTTTCAGCTCATAGTCTGGCAGAGGAATCCGCTAAGACCAGCCAAAAGCTCCAGCTTCTTAAAAGCAACTTCCCGGGGCTGAGCGGACCAGACACCCCCACGGACCCTCACCCTCCCGTCCCCCTGATTTGGTGCCATGCACAGAGAAACTAGCCGCACAGCCATTTCACTTCAGGCCTGCAAGTAAGCATGGGGGCTCTGAGCTGCAGGGCCGTCCTGGAAAGGGGGCTCAGGGCAGGGGGGCGGGAGGCCAGAGGCCTGGGGCACAACCGTCAGGGCAGCCATCGCGCAGTGCTCAGGAAGGGAACTGAGCCCCTCCCCCCAATAGATGGCGTCGTGCCCCCCCCCCGCCTCCCCCATCCCCGATCTGGCTCCCAGACCTTCCTAAGGATCTGCTGGCGTCACTAAAGTGGGCAGATTCTGCTCCTCAGCTTCGCAGCCCCATCAGCAGTATTGGCACCAAGCCAGGGATGGAGTGCGCTCTCCCGGGGAGCTGGTGGCCATTAGTTCTGATGGAGAAATCAGATTCAAAGCAGAGTAGGAGGGCTGAGGGACCCCTGCAGGCCTGAGCATGCCCCAGGGTCCTCTGTACCTTAAAGACTCAGCCACCAGGACTGCATAGGATGGGGCTGCCGCTCTGAGAGCAACTAGCTAATGAGGATGCCGGGCGTCCTGCTCAAATCAGCTGAGGCGGGGCAGCTGGTGACCCCACTGGGGCTGAGGGGCCATCTGAGGACAGAGAAGGAGTAAAGAAAGAGGCGGGGGGGGGCATGAAACACTGTGCGTGGTCAGGGTCCCACCGCCAGCCTCCATAGATGGTCTGTTTTGAGACAGGCTACGTTATCTGTGGGTCCCCACCTGGGCCTACCTGACTGCCTGGGGGTCGGCCTCCCGTCCACTGGGTAGGCCTGTCCAGTGAGGGGTATCGGTCCCCATCTGCCTGCCCCCACCCCAAGATCCTGGGCCCAGACCTGTGGCCTCCCTGGTGATGCGAACAGAGGGTGGGACCCCTCTAGGCACCCCCGCCCCCAACACACTCAGAGCAGAACCGGCTCCCTGAGGAGCCTCCCATTCAGGAGAGGCCTGACAGCCCTGCAAAGTGCGCTTCAAAGAGCCCTTGATGGAGCTGCTGTGCCAAGTTAATTAAGCAGCAGAACGCGGGAGGAACAGTGCTGTTTAAAGTGACAGCGGGAGGGGAGGAGATGCGACAGCTCTGCCCCTGCAGCCCCCCAGAGGAGGAAGGACAGGTCGGCTCGGCCACCACCACCCAGTCCCACAGCCCCCGATGTTGCTAGCAAGGCCCCTTCCTTCCCCTCCCAGGGATCTCCCCTGTGGAGAACCCAGACAAAGTCTGCCTCTGCTTCATCACAGGGAGAGAAACGCACACGCCACACGCACACACAGGCATCATAAAAACTCTCACCGCGCTGTTCAACAGCCTGCAAGGACGGGAGGGGTGGCAGAGACGCCCGAGGGCAGCGCGCGCGGGGCCGGTGAGCCTCAGTCCTGAGCATCAGCTGCTGAAACCACAGCACTGCGCTTGGGATGGCTGCGTTGTCGGAAGGAACACAAAGCGCGCGGTCGAGCACACACAGAGCCCAGTTACAAGGAAAAATCTTCAGAAAAAGCCAAGGACATTCATCGAACACCAACTGGGGAACAGGATCAAACAACTTTTGCAGTGTCTGTTTTTCTACATCTCTTTACTGAGCAACTGCATCGTTTGCGCTGGTTGGGCGGGGGAGGGGAGCAGACCGCGGGACCTGGGCCCAATCGGGCTCACCATCTGTTTTCGTAAATAAAGTTTTACCGGCACACAGCCCTGCCCACGGCCGCACTGGTGCGGCTCCTGCGGAGCCGAGCAGTCACTGGGAGACTGGACAGCCCACATCTCTGCAAACATCCACTAACTCGTCCTTTACAGAAAATCTGCCAAACCTTGACTTAAGTCACAGAATCATTTCAACAAGATATCTTGAAGCCCTGACCCTCAACGTGTCCGTATCTACTGCAGAGAAGGAACTGGAAGGTAATGGAGGTTAAATGAGGTCATAAGGATGGTGCCCTAATCCTACAGGCCCTGCATCCTTGTGACAAGAGAAAGAAAGATAGGCCTGTCCCCACCCCCTCCCCACCCCCATATGGACACAGCAGGAAGCTGGCAGTCATCTACCAGGACTAGAGTCCTCACCAGGAACCAAGCCCCAGCTGCACCCTGATCTCAGGCTCCCGGCTTCCAAAAGTGTGAGAAATAAACGACTCTGGTGCTTTGATGCAGCAGCTGAGCTGACAAAGACAGCTGTCTGCGTGGAAACGTACTGCACTCCCGTTTTTTCCTGAGTGTAGCAAGCCGCACACTCCCCACCACCTGCTACCTGAATCCGACTCTCACCAGGTGCTAGGAAGCACCTAACCCTGGCCTGGCCTCGGGCTGCACCTCCTTTGGGCCACCTGCCCTCCACACCTGCAGCCCCTGCCGGCCACTCTCAGAGGAACGCATTCCCTGGAGCCCATCGGGACCTCGGGGGGCCTGGGCCAGCTGCACACACCCACAGCCAGGCCCGGACCCCAGCTCAGAGGGGACCAGAGGGCCCAACGGAATGGCCTCATGCTGTCTGGAAGGCACAGATTTCCTTCTTAGCAAGGGCGCCAGCTCCTAATCCCAAGCCCCGGATCTCAAGTGCTCTGCCTGGGGCTGCCCTAGGCGTTCGGTTTTAATGACCTCGGACGCTCATCACTGGAGGAGCACAGGACTCAAGGCTCCTGAAACAGCCCCTAAGGAATGAAAGGGGCAGACCCTCAGTCACCTCGCCAGGACCTTTGGCAGAAGATGAAAACCAGGCAGCCCTGGAGGTGGGTTTTACTTTCATTTTTGGTGGCGGTGAGTGTGCGAGGGGGGCCCCTTTTCTTACTGAGTCAGTCCCAACATGCTGTAGCCCCAGCAGTGACGTTCTGCACGCAGCTCAGAGACAAAAAAGGGGCAGAAATTAAAAACAAGGAAAGCACTGATAGAAAGTTTGAGTGAGGAAGTCAAGGAACTCCCTTAGGAAATAGATTGAAAAAAATAAAATGACGTAGAAAACAGTAGGGGAAAGAGAAACTAGATCACAAGACCTGAGAATCCACCTGGATGGCAGAAGTCTGAAACAGAGAGCAGACTGAGGGCAAAGTCATCAGTGAAGTAATTAAAGGAAACTTCCTGGAACCGCTAGTTTCCAGACTGAAAGGAGGGTCAGGCGGCTAAAGTCAGACTCACACCGAGTACATAATAAGGAAGGTTCAGGACACAAAGAGAATGCAAGAAGCTAGGAGGAAGATAAGCCAGCACCCCCCATCCCCTCACCGCATCCCAGGAGGGGTCCCACTGGATCTGGGGACCCTCTGCAAGCACTGGCTGAATATCCTTGGGAGGCTGGCAACGTCCTGCCCACTTAGGCAGGGGTAGGGCAGGATGGGAGGGAGTCACTGCAACACACCTTTCTAGGGGAAGGGGACCAGCCTCATGCCATCAGGGTTTTAAATGTGATAAAGCAAGCAAAGCGCCCAGCGCTGGAGGGTCCCGATCCTAGGACAAGACCCCCCTCCTATTTCTCCGGCCCCCTCCCCACACTCATCTGGACAGTGAAAGGCATCGGACTGTTCTCTGATTCCCCAGCCTGTCACTCTGTTCTCAACATCTAAAAACCTATGCTTTACAAACCCTAAATATCCCATGTAAAATGGGGCGCTTTTAGAAAGTGTACTGAACAATAAAATGAAAGCCGTTGGAAGCTGGACCTTCCTTTACCAGCTTATCACAAAGGGAAAACGGTGCCCCCACCATGCCGAGCCCCCGCAGCCATGAAAGGAGCACTCCCTCACCCCACCACACCCCCACCCCCAGCCACCCGTTCCTGGTGACCCCGAGGAGGCCTCGCTCGGCAGGTCTTCCTGGGCTAGACTTCAGACAAGACCCCCCCGCCCCCTGGAAGCCACTGTGGGGGGTTCTGTGTTTCAGGCTGGGGGGCAGTCTATGGGGAGCAAACTGACAAACAGCCTCCAAACTGACACCTGGGCCCCCAAATGCCTGGGATCTAGAGAACCTGGGGACCCCCAGGGTCCAGGTGGAGCCTCACCAGAGGAGAGTGGGGGCTCCCATCTCCCAGCAGCTGTTCAGCCCCTTACCTGGAGAGCCCCGAGCTGCACAGAGGCAGAGCTCAGGACGGGCTGTGGGAACAGCCAGCACTTCACAGGGTGCAGGTGTCCAGAGGACAAGGGCGCAGCAGACAGCTTCTCAGTGCGCCCTCCCCGCCCCCACCCGCCTCCGCCAGGCACCCGCTGTTCCCACTTTTCCCAGCCTCCTTCCGGGCATACTCTGCATTCCAGCACACGAAACAGATGAAACAGACGTCCTCTCCTTTCTAGAGAAGACACTCTGCAGTCACCGATGACACCGGCCTTTTCCCCGGGGATGGAGAGCTAAGGAGCCCTGCGTCCTCCTGGCGGGTGCGCAGTGTTCCAGGGCCCGCCCGGACGGCCCATCGCGCGGGTGGCTGTTTAGCTTGTTCCCCATCTCCTGCTACACACATAAGAACCCATGCGAACTACATTAATATAATCCTAGCTTCGGTTACTATTAACTTCACTTCCCTCAGCTGACTCCGCTCACAGCAACCGTCTCCACGTTTCCTGATGGATGTGACCTGCTTTTTCTTTTTCATTCTGCTTTCTTTACACCACGGGTGTTGAGTCCACAGTCTTGAAGTTACTGATTCTAAGAGAAAACTCCTGAGTCTCCCTTCGGCCCTCCCTGCAGGGGAACACGGCTCTGGCTTCCCTCGGCCTCTCAGCGACACGAGCGACTGCGGAAGGCAAAGGCATTTCACCCGCAGTGATGGCATCACTCCGTCACCCATGGGGGTCAGAAATGCCCCATTTCACAGAGATGGAGAATTGAGGTCTGGGACTACAGCAGAAGCACGAAGCTGGCACCCCCCAGGTACCCCCAGATACCCCATGGATGGTGGGACCACTCTGTGCAGCTGGAAGTCGGGTGGGGAAGGGCCCTGGGGGCACTTTGTGAAGATTCACTGGGCTGCACCCTTAAGACAGGAGCGTTTCAGGAAGTATTCTCTGCTTCTATAAAATGTTTACTTCTTAAAAAAAGCTCGCTGGACCACTCCACCCAGCCTGACAGGGAGCCCGCTCTGCCCCCTTCCACCTGGGGCCAGCAGCTGTGCGTCAGGAGGCCCCGCTAGGATTGGACTTCCAGGGAAAAGCACACGCTATAGTACATCTGTTGGGGGCACTCAGCCCCCCAGGGGTCCTCGGGTCAAAAAGTCCTGGTCCAGGCTGAGCAGGGCCCGCAGCATCCTGTGAGTGCCCGAGTCACATCCCCGCAGGGCTCTGCCACGCCCAGCGGGCCCCTCGTCCTTTGACCCGAGCTGTGACGCGTGCAGCGCTGAGGCACAGGGCACTGATGGCTGGTCGCCCCAGCGAGGGTGGAAGAGTCACAGCAACACAGGACCAAGGGCAATGCCAGGAGCAGGTGCGCTCCCTCCTGCGGGCTGCGCTCTAACCCGCAGGCAGAGGTCTGCCCCGGGCCGCGCAGCACACGCAGGAGGCTGGTATCGAGTGTCTCTGACTTAAATAGTACTGAGCTTTCATCAGAGGCCATCTCTCTCCCTAAAAGACCGAACAGACATTAGCGTTTGCTCGTGTCAAATAGCGAAGTGGGAGGCAGGAGGCACAGCAAACAGCCTAAGAGGAAATTATTAAACGTGGTTCACAGCAATCACGCCCATTAGCACCTGCCACAGGGCCCGTCCTGCTCTGTGGTCGGCAAGGCCGCAGTACCCTCAGTCAGGGGCCAGGGCCAAGCCCACAAGGCCCTGTGGGGACCCAGCCAGCAGCTGGTGCCTGCCCTGCAGGTACGGGGTGATGGGGGCCCAGGTGCCCTTGGGGCACAGACCCCATGTGAGGAGGTCAGGCCAGCAGTGGGCCTGCTTTCCAGCCCTCAGCTCACTGTGGCCGAGCCTCCCGAGCTGCAGAACCATGAATGTTCGCTGCCCGAGGCACCTCTGCAGGGGACCTCTCCAGGATGGAGGAAATGTCCTACGTCCCCGAGATCACCACTGGCCCACGTGGCTATTAACTAGCACTGGCTGGTGTGATGGAGGCACACAATACATAATTACTTCATTTTAATTAACTTACAGTTAAAGGGTGGTGCGGACCACTGGCTTCCTGCCGGACAGTGAGGCCAGGCACCATCCTCCCTCCTGTATCTGCGTGCTAACCAGCCTGCCATGTGTCCAGATGTCCGGCCCCTCTGCCCCAGCGCCCCCAAACCCCTTCTACTCCCAGCCCCGCAGGCACCTCCCCTAAAACCTACACTAAACTGTCCCTCTGCTCCACCCCCTAGCCCAGGGGACTTTGCACTTTCTGCTCCTCCACGTGGCCTAACACTCCTGCCCCAGTGCTTCCCCAGGGGACAGGGTGGAAGCGTCCCCCAGATTCATGTCTGCCAGGGACCTCAGAACGGGAACTTATTTGGAAATAGGGTCTTTGCAGATGTAGTTGATTAAGGAGAGGTCACACGGCAGAAGGCTGGGTTCTAAATCCAATGGCTGGTGTCCTTATTAGAAGAGGGAAAGTGGGACACAGACATGGCGGACAGAGCCACGTGAAGACAGACAGGGACTGCAGTAGCATGTCTACACACCAGGGACACCAAGGACTATTGGCCATGCCAGAAGCGGGAAGAGACAGGTGGGAACCTCCCCTGCAGCCTTGGAAGGAGCGCAGCCCTGCCACACCATCATCTCAGACTTGTGGCCTCCAGGACAGGGCAGGGACACTTTCCTATTGCCGTCAGCTGTCCTCCCCTGTTGATGGCATTTTGTGGCCCGAATACACCAGGGTCCTGAACCCCCACCTTCTCCAAGAAGCCCCGGCTGGCTAAAGCTGCCTGGCCCACCTTGTGTGCCTTCCAGGTCTTCCAGGCTTGGAGAGCTCCCCAGCCTCCTGTCCCTCATCTGTGTCCTCCACTATACCTCGCTGGCTCATTCTGCATCTCCCAGCAACCTGCAGGATGACTGCAGCTAAGCAAATGCCAATACGTGCTTCTTTGGGAAGAATCCTGGGTCTGGGGGCACTTCAGCCCTCAAAACGTTAAACACCCAGGGACTGGGGCAGAGACCCCGCCAGGGGGCCCGCATCTGCTGGTGACGGCTCACAGACGCTGGCCCCCTGTTTCTGATGTAATTACCAGTGCTGCAGCCGATGTGATAACAAACCAGTTCATTAGGAAATCCACTGGAAGCCCTCGGAAGCACTTCGTAAACAAAACAATTAGGTGCAGGGCTCCCAGGGCTCCCTCAGTCCTTGGCTGGTGGGGGGCTGCCTCCCACCCTCTTGCTGGTTGGCAAGGTCACAGGCCCTCGACCTGCACAGTGCTGCCCCTCCCTGTGCCCTGCCCCAGCCAGGGCTCCATTGTCACCTCTTTCTGTCTCTACATAAAGGAAGGCCCACCTCTGTGTCACTGAGTGTCTCTCCGGGATCTGAGTGTGCGTGGCCTGGGTCCACCAGGACCTGCTGGTCTTCCTCCTCTCTCGCTCTGGCCGGGGGACCTGGCTGTAGCCGGGCAGCCTAACCGGTCCTTCTGCCTGCTGTGACGGGGCCCTCCCACCCCGCTTTCTGCGGGTAAAAAGAAACCCAGGCGCTCTGTGCCAGGCGCTTCCCTAGGGCACCTCCCACGGCCCCCGAGCGCTCTGTCTGAAGTCCCCACACCAGCCCTTCCTGCCGACCAGGATTCGGTCTCACCCCACCCCCGCCATTCTCCAGGCTCCGTCACCATCACCTTGAGGGGCGCGAGCCCGCCTGACCTCTGTAAAAAGCTCACCACGCAATGCCGTACAGTGTTTACCATGACCAGGAAGCAAATTCCATCCAAAGCAGGACGGCAGAAAAGCCCAGATTCTACTCTGCCCGTGAAGTCCCTGACCCAGACCACTCTTTCATCCGGAGGGAACCTGCAGGCAGTGTCACCAGATGGCACGGGCTGGAGACACTGGCAGCATGAGCGTCCCGTCGAGGAACCCCGCCAGCCCAGGGCTCTCACTCCGGGGGATCCGCCGGGGACACTGGCGATGTGCGGACATCTGTGGTTGTCACACCAGGAGGCTCCTGGCATCAAGTGGGTAGGGCCAGGGAGACTGCTCCACACCCCACAGCACCCAGGATAGCCCCGCAGAGATGGTTCAGCCTGTGTCTACAGTGCCGAGGGGGAGAAACTCTAGTCTACCCAGTTCTACCAGGAAAAGCAGCAAAGCCCCAAGGACAAGGGACAGCAGACCCGTCAGTGTAAGCGAGCCCCCAGCGGCCAGCACCTTCTCCCAGAGCTGCGTGGCCGGCAGAAGCGGCGGACCGTGACGAGAGGGCAGCACCCCACGTGGGAGAGACTCCGGTGCGGGCACACGTGTGTATTTCTAGAGCCCACCATCTGGGCGGGAGGCCTAAACACAGCTGCCTGTTACCGAGGCTCAGGGACCAGAGCGGAAGGAAGCCAAGAGAGAAGGGCTTGGCTTTGACAGGAGGTTGGGAGGCCCACCACTGCCCACCTCAGAGAGCGGCAGGCGCCCTGGTGAGGGCGAGGAGCAGAGCAGAAGCTGCGGTGCTGAGCTGTCGGCTCTCAGCTCTTGGGAAACCGCAGCAGGCACAGCGCTCTTACGATGCACTCAGAACCCCGGGAAGGGAACTAACAGAAGCAAGGGGAGCACGAAAGACTCGATAGGCTGGCGTGTCGCTGAGGGGAGGGGGCTGTGACTACACTCACGATGCTTTGCAACGGTTCCCCCAGAAGACAAACGGAAAGCTTAACTAGCGCACAAAGCTGTGTTGGAGGGCCTTGGGCCACATGCACCCCGCCCCCCAGCCCTCCCAGCCTCAGCAGCAGGGAGCGGAGGGGCCACCAAGCACTCAAGTCCCATCCACCTACAAAACATGTGTCTGAGCTGGTGGAGGCGCCCCTCTCTGCCTCCAAGGTCGCTCCCTTAGACCCGTCTTCAGGGCCTTCTCACTGGGGCAACGCTGCCCCCAAGGGGGTGAAGACTCCCTCTTAAGGCAAAAAAGCCTCATTCTTGCCTATGAAGCGAGGGAATAGGAGAACAGGCGAGGAGACTCCTGGCATATCCACTGCGTCAGAATCCCACGGCCAGGCAGTTAGGGAAACAGTGTGAAAGGGTCCTTGGCGACAACGGAAAAGAAGGCTAGGAACTGCCTGCCACCCACCCTCCAGACCAGGCTCCCACGGGACCTGCCCTGGGGGCGCTGGGCCACGTCTGGGGAAGTCCGTGGTTGTCACAACTGGGGGGGAAAGGGGCTCTCAGCACTGGTGGGGGGAGGGGTACTGCTCCACCCCCACGCGCCCGGGCTGCTCAGCGTCCCAGTGCCACAGGGAGACCCTGCTGGGATCCGTCTTTCCAGATAGGATCGCACCTGTTCTAGACAGTCGCTCCAGAATACAGGCAGGCAGAGCGATGGCCCTAAGGCTGGCCCGGTCACCCGTGCTCTGGGCTCTGCCCCCCCCACACACACACACCACTGCGTGCATTATGACACTCTGAGCTCCCTTCCACGCAGGAACGGGCTTAAGGCCGCTGCCGGGTCCAGAATGACAGGAAGCTCTGGGGGAGGTGCAAGGGGAAAGCATATTTCATACAGCAATTGACTGCAAACCTCGCACACCAGCCGCCACCAGCGCCATAAATCAGAGAGCCAGGGAGGCACGGCAGTGCGCAGGCTCGGCCGGCACCTTGGATGCAAGAGGACCAGGGAAGCCACGTGGAGGGCAGGGGATGCTCTATGCTGGGTCCTCCTCCACTGCCTCTACCCTCACCCCACCTTCTGTCACCTTCCGCTCCGGCTCCAGATCAATGGCGCAGAGCAAACAGAACACACAGTTCCCGGAGGCAGTGGAAACAATTTGGTTCACATTTCACAGCAGCAAAGCTCGAGGTAGCCCAGGCTGGGGGGCTGTTCAGGAGAGGTCCCCACCCTGGATGCGGGAGTAGGGGCACATAGGGGCTGTCCCTGGAGGCGGTGCACCAGAAGACGGCCTCTCCCCGCTCCCGAGCTCAGCCCGAGCCTCCTTGCTTGGTGCCCCCGGAGAAGCCAACCTTCTCAGAGGCTGAGTGCCTGCGGGCAGCGGCCCAGACAGCTGGCGGAAAACCAGCCAAGTGCGCGGGCTCCCAGCAGTTTAAACTGGGTTCTAAATCTCTCTTGCTCTGTTTAATCTGCAGTTAACTCCTGCGCCTTGCAGGGCGGCGGGACGCCAACGCACCCTTCATGGAGGAAAGAGGCCCTTGTCAGCTCCTCCCGGTGCCACCCACTGCGGGAGCAGGGGGGCCACACGAGCTAATCCAACGTGGCGTGCAGCCTTGTAGGACTCATTCGAGCTCAGGCCCAAGAAGGCTGGTGCGTGCACACTTTATTTTCTCCAGCGAAGCTGGCGCATCCCTTTGATCTCCCTGGTTAGTAATTCCACTACAAAGCCGCCTGGCTGAGCGCATGTCTAGGGAATTCTGTTCTTGGAAACAGAGCACAAGCCTCTGGAGGCCCCCCCCCTGCAGCCCCAGCCCCCACAGACACCCACCTGGAGGAAGCCACCAGCCTGGGAAACATTTGGGGCAGGGAGGGCGTCTCCTGGAACCCCTAGCAGAAGCACTTTACCTCTCTCTGGTCCCCACAAGGTCACGAGGCCCAGAGTTTGATGCAAGTAAGTACCATCAGTAAAGCTGGAGAGAGAGACAGAAACAGGGTGGGGGGGAAGCCTGACTTGGAGGGGTAGGGTAGAGGAAGAATGCTACTGCTGAGGAGAGGGACTGCTCAAAACAAAACAGCAGCACGTGCGTGACCAGACGCAGGCCTGATAATGTGTGGTTGGCAGGGGACACACCTGCTGCCCGCTCTGACCTCAGGCCTGTAGGCCTCCCAGGCCCACCAGCTCTGCACTCCCACCCTCTCCCAGACAGCCACGGCCCCTCCTAAGCAAACAGTAGGTGCTCAGCGGTGCTCAGTGGGCCAGGTCTCTGTGCGACCTCTGCTCCCCTCTCTCCAGAACTGGCCCTGCCTCCAGGCCCGCCTCTCGGCAGAAAAAGAAGCCAGCTGGGAGCCCAAAGGCTGGCCTTGCCAAGAGGTCCTCACAGTTTCAGCCTGTTTGGTTAATTCCTATTTTAAAAAGAAGCCCACAGAACTACCACTGACGACACAGACAGCAACAGGCAAAGCTTCCCCTCCGGGGCTGCGGGGCTCACAGAGGAAGCCCCGGGAGGGCCAAGGCTGCACACCCCCCAAAGCTACGCTGGGCTTAGAAACAAAGTTGTAAAAGTAGAAATGTATCAAGTTAGAGTATGTTTTTAAAGCATCCCAAATTGCACCCTACAGAGGTAACATTGGCCAACATTTGGGCAAATCTCCCAACACACACACACAGAGACACGCAGTGGGATTACATATTCATGATCCAAAATCTAGTTTTCTACTCAAAATGCCATGCCCATCTTTCCATGCCAATAAACAGTGAACCCATTTTGGGGGCTGCATAATATTCCACAGCTCACCTAACCCCCCTCCCTCCGGTCTCAAGTATAAGTTTTCCACTGTAAAAACCAACAACGTGGTGACTACCTCTGTGAAGGCCGGACCACAGATGAACGGAGATGCACAGGGCCCACTGACAGCAGACGCCCTCTGGGAGCTGCCCCTGTGAGGTCCCCCCAGAGGCCCACAAAGGGGTCTCCCAGTTCCAAAAACCCCTTTCCCAACTGCATGGCTGAAAAGAAATGACCCCATTGGTGCGCTGGCTGCCTCCTGTGTCACAGGCTCCCCGGTGGCTGTGGACCAAGGCAGGGAGGTCTGCTTGGTGAGCACGGCGTCCTCCGTGGACCCACCCACACCCCTGCATGGTGATCTCCGTCGGCTGCTGTAGACCCTCTTCTGCCCGCTTTTTTCTACTGTGTTGTTTTTCTCGAGCTGGTGGTTCTAACTGGTGGAACTAATCTGGGTGGTAGGGTTTTTTTTAACAGCTTCATTGAGATGTAATTCACATGCCCCACAATCCACTTATGTTCACAGAGTCATGTAGCCATCACCACCGTCAATTTTAAAGTATTTCTATCACCCCCAAAACAAGCCCCGTACCGCTTAGCATCTCTCCCCCAGCCCCTGACAGCCAGGAACCCGTTCTCTGTGTCTGTGGACTGGCCTGTTCTGGACGTCTCACACCCATAGAGTCACACATAGTGAGTCCTTCTGTGTCTGGTTTTCTTACTGAGCATCGCGTATCTGAGGTCCGTCGGCGGTGCAGCCCTGTTCCTGGCCGCATCAGGGGTGGGAACGGAAAGTCTACTTCCCTTTCTTTCATCTGATTTCTGACAGTGCGTGTTCTTCCTTCCCCATCTCCTCAGCGGAGGACGAAGCCAGCAGTGAGTCGCCCGCCCCTCCCGGAGGCCGTGAAAGCCTTCCTCTGCCACTCTGTCCTCTAGTCACTGCCTCCTCCTCTGGGGCCCAGTCCAGCCCTGCAGCCTCAGGTGGGGACTTCGCCGGCCCCGACCCGGGGCTGGGGTTCTAACCATTCACAGAAACGCCCTTGCTATTTCCTGCTGGTGCTGCAGCGCAGGTAAGGCGATGGGGGCAAGTTCCTTCCACGGACCTCCCCTCCGGGTGGAGTCCCAGCCCTGGCTCCACCTCTGGCCCCACCACATGTCTGAAAGCCCAGGAAGCAAGGGTCTTCATCCACGGTGCCAGGGCTAGGTGGTCCAGCACTCTCGGTAGGAGTCCAGGATGAAGAAGCAGGCAGCCCTGTCATCAGGATGGGCTTTCCCAGGAGCTGCTGGATGCTGGTGTGGGTATGAGTGTGGATGCTTGCCCAGGCCCAAGGATGCTCAAGGCCCGCTAGGGACACGGTGCCCCTCCTACTGACATGGAAATTCTCCCCGTTGGCTGTGTTCTGATGAGTGTGCTGGAGGAACCAGCCCCTAAACGTGGATGGGGTGGGGCATAGGCTGCAGAGAGAAGCCCCTGCTTAGCAGGAAGGGAGCCCCAGGTTCCTACCTGCATCACTCCCACCCCTTAAATCCACAGGCCCCAGAACCACTGCACAGAACAGTCCCCTGCCTCCAATACCCTCAGCTTGTCATCTGTAAGGCCAGGTGCCTCGGCGGCCTCTCCAGCCCAAACTAGTTACGGGGCAGGGGAGCTTGGAGAGCCGGGACCTGCTGTTCCGTTTCACCACCAAAAACCCTGGAAGCTGACATCAGGATGGCCACGGACGGGCGCCCCGTGGCCAGTGGCCACTCCTGGCAGAACCCCATGCCTCCAGCTGCCATGCCCGGGCAGCTGGAGTGGCTCTGTGAGGAGGCCACATGGCGCCTGACATCCCCACCAGAGCCCAGGCTGGCTGGGAGCACCGCACGTCACTTGCTCAGTAATTCCACGCTACGCCGCCCAGCAATGTAAGCGTGGAGGCCCAATCTAGGGCTGCACTTCCCAAATGTCACTTGTCTGTGAACACACGGCTGAGCTCAGAACTGCTTTCAACATCCGGGTGGTCCCGCCAGCCCAGCCGCAGTGTCGGCTCCTCCAGCACCTCCAGGACAAGCCCCGGGCCAGGCTGACAACGCCATCGCAGCCGCAGCCCCCGCGGTGGCAGGGTGGTCACAACACGTGCGGCCTGGGGACTCTCAGCAGTAATGCAAACACGCCCTGGGCTGCGTAATAATTACTCCTTCAGATCAAATCCTGACGTCCCAGCGTCTCCTCTTTGAGCGAAGCCAGAGCCTCTGCCAAAGACAATCCCACCACAATTTTCTGAATTAAGTATAAAAAGCACAGCACTTTACGTCCCCAGTCGCCCTGGCTACAAAGCCAATTCCTTTTCCAAACTGCACTGACAAAGCAAAAATAGAGAAACAGATCATCAGAAAGACAGAGACCAGCCAACCCATCTAAACCCCACTGCCCAGCGGAGACCTGACATAAGGCCACTTGTGGGATCTGAGCTTTCTTAATCTTAATTTTTCACCCCATTCAAATGTGAGAAGAAACAGGCAACAGTCACTTGAAGGATCTAACCTGTTTAACCCAATCCTCAGAAGCGTCAGTCTGCCACCGCCCTGAACAGCCCTGGTGCGGGCTTTCCTGCTCTTCGCCACGAGCTGCGTCTTGGACTAGGGTGCTTCACCCTCCCAGCCCCTCCCCTGGGCCACATCTCCAGGCCACGACACCCGATCGTGGCCTAGACCCTCTTTTGCAAAGGTCTGCAGTCTGGACAATGCTGAACGAATCTGGATCTGGGCTCCAGGGCCTCCCATTCACATGGCTCCCACTCCTGGGTCTGGGAGAAACCCACCGTTTGCCCTAACCCTGGGCTCTGACTCAGAACAGGCTGAGCGATTCTGTGGAGGAACCCCAAGGCTCCGGCTCAGGAGGCTGCAGGAAGCACCCCATTTTCAGCTGTCTGGGCCCAGCAGGAGGGCCTGCTCCCACTCCACAAGCCCGGCACCAATGAGACGCTGCTGACGGCCAGGAGCCTTACAGATGTGAAGCCAGACAGCTGAAGGGGCTGAAACCTGTGAGCTGGGACCACATGGCCTGGGCCCAGCCTGACGGGCAGAGAGGGCAGCTTCCTCCGGGGCAGCCGCAGTGCCAGTCTTGGGAGGAAGGCACCGGTCCTGGCAACCCGCCCGACAGCCCTCCTGTTCCTTCCCTCCAGGGCCCGCCCAGCTGCTCCCCAGACTCGCTATCACAGGGCTTCATGACCCCTGCTGTCCATCAAACCCACAGATGAGTGCGTGCGGGGGTAAAGTAATTAGAGAACAAGCACTTGCTTCAGATGTCAAATCTGCTGGCCAGTAACAGCCCTCTGGGACCAGAACAGCAAATTACTGAGGAAAATCGAAGGAGTCTCCTGGGCTTCCACTGACCTCTGGCGACAGGAACACAGCAGACAGCCCTCAGGCTTGAGCAGGTCTGAGCTGCGGGGTCCCCCACCCCTCTGGGAAGCTGGAGGGGGCGAAGGTGGGCACTGGGGCCTGAGCAGACCCCAAACCTGACCAGGCAGCCCCTAAACAGAAGTGTCAACTAACAAGGAACGAGTCTTCCCCGATCCCACCAGAAGGGAGCAGCAGCCCCAGGCCCAACCTGCCCACGTCCCCACCCTGTGCCTCCAGGTCAGGAACATTCTGGGGACAAGTTTACTGAGGATCCAGAAACAGACCCCGAGGGAGAGTCCGGCTGCCACCCAGGCCCTGGGCGGGAGGAGCCGGCGGGGGGCCGCGCCCCATTTCCACCCCGTCACGGGGTCTGTGGGCACTTACCTGCGTGGCCACCTTGCCATAGTCGATCCACCGCAGGGTGGCGAAATTGGTAGATTCGGCACAGTTGAATCCATGATTGAAGCCGGCGTGGTAGCCATAGGGAAACGTGATCATAAACTCCCCCGCCTCCTGCGTGATCTGGTGAGGAGAGGCCGACAGGTGAGGGTGAGGCCCAGAGTGAGGACCAACGGGACTTGTGTGTGGAAGCAACGCCAGACACGGGGAGTCACTGGCTGGCGGCAAAGCCACAGGACGCCACCAAGGAGCACAGCAGGGGCCATGGGCTTGAGGATTCCCGGACAAGCACCAGGGAGCCTGACTCCAGCAGCCAACGGGATCCAGCAAGTGAAAGGGAGCTCCGGAACCCCCCAGGCTACAGCCTGCCTCGGCCGCAGCTCGAGGCAAGTGGCCCGAGGTGACAGACGGGCTGCGCTTTCCAGGGGGGTGAGCTGCAAGGGCAGAGGGGCTGCTCCAGGCTCGGGCTCGAGGCACTTCTTGTTCGGGTAGAGAGGGTCTCCTGCTTTGGGGGCAGCGGCGGGGCAGGCGGGGCAGGGCAGTCAGCACTGGCCGAGCTGCAGAGCCCTCGGAGCACAGGGCAGGGGCGAGCCTGCCCTCACGCGAGAGAGAACAACCAGTCCCACGCACAAAACGTACGTGCCCTCGCTGCTGCAAGCACAGAGCCTGTCCGCTACATCCTAAGAAGTGGGTCCTTCCGTGTGAGGGCAAAGAGGCCAACGAGACACAGTGCGCCGGAAGGACATGTGCAAAGTCAGAAGCCTGTAGAATGATCTGCTGCTTCTAGACCTACTCAAAATGGTCTGGACGGCCAGACTCTGGTCCAGCCCCTGCAGCAGAGACCCCAAACCAAGGAGCTGGGCGTGAGTGACCAAGGTGGAGACCACGACACCAGACTGAGGCTTCCAGAACTGCGGCCCCGAGGCCTGGAGGAGGAGGGGCTGCAGCCTCATACCCGGTCCCCGCCGACTCCGCACTGACCGCCCCAGCCACCCGACGGCAATGCCCAGCAACAAGGACTCCAACAGACGGCTGCTTCGAAGACGGATGATAAAGAACAGCGGCCACCATCCCCACTTGCTGTCCCAGGACGCAAGGTGGGCTATGGGCCACTCCACAGATGTAGGATGGAAGCTGTGGTGCGGGAGTGACTCTCTGGGGTCAGGTGGGCCAGTCCTTTCCTGGACTGAACGCTGGGTGGACACAGTTCTGAGGACCATGGCCCCAAACGCTCCCCCTCCAGCACTCTCCAACCACCGATTACGT
Organism: Camelus bactrianus; assembly: GCF_048773025.1. Classification (NCBI taxonomy): domain Eukaryota; kingdom Metazoa; phylum Chordata; class Mammalia; order Artiodactyla; family Camelidae; genus Camelus; species Camelus bactrianus. The sequence goes on from NC_133560.1 coordinate 28,549,400, forward strand.
GTCTTTCCAGGGCTTTCCAGACACAGACAGGACCGTCCGGGCTCCTGTCTCTGGCCTCTTTGGCTTGGCACATCCTCGGGGTTCATCCGTCCTGCTGTGCATGTCGGCCGTCTGCTCCTTTTCCTTCCTGAAAGGTCTCCTGCCATGTGGACATATGTTACGTGTGCATCCAACCTCCTGGCGACAGGCCTGCGGGCTGTTCGGGGTCTGGGGCCCTGTGAACAGAGCTGTGGGGTCCTGGAAGCCCGTGTTCTCCAGGAGGTGTTTCCATTTCTCTGGAGTAAACAGACACAGCACACAGTGGAGCCCCAGGAAATCGTCTAGCGATCTTCCACACTGGCTGCCCATTTTGCCGGCGCCTTCCCTGAGGTCTGCAGATGCCACCCACTGCATCCCGCTGGTGCCTGCACACACTGCCTTCTGCAAAGTGTGTCTGTCCAAGCCTCCTGCCCCTACTCAGAGGTGGTTCACTGCTTTGAGGTTGATTTGTAGTTCTCGGGCCTGCTAATAATCCCAGGGAAATGAGTAGAAATCGCTGGATTCGTCTAAGTAACCAACGAGGAGTCAGACCCTGGCAGGGGACGGTGGGTGGCTGGAGGTGGGGGAAGCTGGGGGAGACTTCCAGAAGCCAACCACAGAGTCAAAAATCAATCAAAACTGACATAGCCTGGAGAAAAGCCAGTCCGTAAGAACGTGGAGATATTTTTCTTTTCAAATAATGAATTGCACCAATCAAGGAAAGTCACTGTGCATTAAGTTATATTTTTAAATTCCTGTCCAAGTAACAGCTGTTTGCGAGGATGAAGCGACGGCAGGAGATGGAGGAGGAGGGGACATGCGGTGTCCCCAGGGCCTGGAAGCCACCAGTCTCAGTCCTCGGGGAGGGTTCCCTGGGCTGGCTTCTGCCGTAGGCCTCCCAGCCTAGTGAAATGGGCTAATAACCTTCAGGGCTGGGGCTGTTCTTCTGGGTGCAGTTACTGATCTTCTTATCCTATTTGAGCTGATCCTGGAAAGCGCTGTCTTGTTCCTCCTCCAGCACCACTGGGCACACGCTGCTTCTCTCCGCTGGAGCACGGGTTGGCCTGCTGGAGCCCAGGGAGCCTCAGAGATGCGGCAGGGTCCCAACGCTGAGCGGAGGCCCCACATGGAGAGGACGCTCCACGCTGGTCCCCTGCCCCACCCTTCCCATGAATCAAGGCCCTGAACAGAAGAAGTGCTCACTTAGAAAGACAAGAAGATTATGTTCCTGTCAGAAAATCTACATCCCGGTGGCTTCATTCCGAGCCCACAGTGGCTGTGCTCCATATCACCGCCGTCAACGTTATCCTGACAATAAATTAGGAGGCGCCTGGGATGACGGATGGACAGCGAGGCAGAGTAATAGAGTGGAGGCAGCGCCAGCCCAGACGCCAGTCACGGGGGAAGCGCAGAAGTCGGCTGCTTCTGCGAGCTCTCGAAGAACAAATGAGGAAGTCAATGTAGATCACAGAAACGCACACTTTTAATTATTAAAAAGCTCTGCTATTGATCTGCTTTTTCTCCTAGAAGTAAATACCATTACAAAGACTTGTAAGTGCAGCGCAAGGAGTCACTCTTCGAAGGCTGCCAGGAATTCAGACGAGGGGCTCCACGTGGAATCCAGAAAGAGGCACGCACCTGGGGCCTGACGCTGCAGGAGCCCAGGTCCCGAGGCCGGCGGCACACGGAGGGCCACGCCTCGGGGTAAAGCTCTGTCCAGCCCCCCCTGGGCAGCCAGGAGGCCACGCCTGGGCCAACCCTGGTGTGAGGGGTGTGGCTGCCCACTGCCGGGCCTGGCTTCTCAAACAGCCAGGAGCCTCTCCGGGCAGGAGGCCACGGCCATCAGTCACGCTTAGGCAAGTCGCATCTAAACTGCAGGGCCGCACTGGCACTAACCTGGGAGAAGTCCTCCAGACAGAGGCCCTCTCCAGAAGCACTGCTCTGGAGAAAGGCCCCGACAAACCCATAGGAGAGCAAGTACTTCTCACTTCCGTGAGCAACGCTACAATCTGCCTGCGAGGTGCCTGCTAACGAATGATGTTCCAGCCAGAAGAGAGGAGAGACGAAGGAAAACGGGAAAGCTGTGTTTCTCACAGCAAGACACGCCACCAACCAATGAAGGCGAGGGACAGCGGGGCAGCGGCCTCCCGGCCGCAGCCCCAGCAGAAAGGCTGTATCCCCCAGTCCACGTGCTAACGCTGCGGGCGGTGTGATGGAAACGTCAGAAGCAATTTCTGACTTGCTGACATGCTCGGCAAGAGGGAGGCATGAAGGTCGGTGGGCAGGACTCGCTCCTGAGCCTGACGATTCGCTCTCGGGGGAAACCTGCAGAAGCGCAGTTCCTGGAGGGTCCCCTCAGCCCGCCTGCCCCCTGTGGCATGGTGCACACGCCTGTTCAGAAAGTTCCAGGCATGTGCCTCTCATGTGCACCCACCTGGGGACCCAGGCCTAGACTCTCTGTCCAGGAGGCTTGTCCGCATGGAAGGACTGGCCTGGAGTGAACGACAGCTGGGCCCTGGGGCTTGGTGCCCACCGCCCGCCTGCCCACCACCCACCGTCTACCTGCCCACCTGCCACCACCAGCCTGCCCACCGCCCACCTGCCTACCGCCCTCGCAGGTGGAGAGGCTCCTGGCTTGGCCTCACTCCTCACAGCCCCGTGAGGACCAGAGGAGCGGCCTCTGGAGCAGGAAACTGCATGAGTTTACTGCCTTCACACGGCAGGAGAGCCAGGTGGCTCCTTTCTAGGCAGGTATCCATCTATTCTCTCCAAGGCTGTGGGCCCCGGGAATGGGGGGCGGGAAGGGGCTCCCAGGAGGAGTACCCTGGCTCCTCAGTACTTCCTGCGAGGTCGGCAGGAGCTGCCCCCACCGTCCACTCTCCACCCCGATCCGCAGGACCCACAGACATCTGGGTTTGGGAGGGAGCGGGAAGGAAAGTCAAGGCCCCTCCTGAATGCCCCTCTCTTACCTCACCCTCCACCGTGGACAAACTGGAGGCTAACAGCCCATCAGTGGGGCCCTGCCCTAACTTGCCGGCATTCTAGAACCTTCTCCAGGGTTGAGATGCCAGGGTCCTGGGATGCTCATGGTCACCTGGGCCCAGGCCCCAGAAGCCCCTCCAGGAGCAGCTGGCCTGTGCCCAGCCCCACATACCCGGCTGAACGGGATCCCATACTTCTTGAGGATGATGGGCGAGATGAGGGTCATCTTGTGTCGCAGAAAGGCGTCACAGCCCTGGGAGCTCCCGGGGAAGAAGCCTAGAGCAGAGAAGATGAGCGTCAGCCCGGTGAGCAGGGCAGGACGGGGGCCAGGGCGCTCTGCTGGCAGCGGATGATGGCAACGCCCTCCGGCCTTTGTTTAGCGCACTGGAGCAGAGGACAGGCCGGGGCTGCCTGTGTAACGAGGTACACACCCACGGCACACACTCACGGTCACAGATAGGGCACGAGGTAGGGGCACGGCTGCCCAGAGACCAGGCCCACCCCCGAGCTCCCCCAAAACCAAACCCACTGCATCACATCTACACGGTCACTTGGCCACATGAGAGCACAGCCGGAGACAGGACACGGGAGCTGCCACTCTGGAGGCAGGCAAGTCATCACCAGTGAGGAGTGGGGCCCACTGGCCCTAAACTGACCGCACCAAAGAAGGAGGCCACCTGAGTAGGCACCGGCTCTGCCCTGCTCTCCACCCACGTGGTCCCACGGCCACCAGGCAAGGGCGGAAGTGGGGGATTGGGCCGACAACCCACCCGCCCCTGCCCCAGACCCTCGGGGCAACTGCAGGGTGGCCCGATCCAGGCCTGTGCTCACGGCCCCCACCCCGGACCTTGTGCCTGAGTTCCCAGCCTGTAGGCTCTCCGCCCTAGGAGCACGTCACTTAACTAATTTAAAACAGTGTCCGTGAGCCTACAGAAGTCCCCCCACCAGCTCTACCTGCTCGGAAACCATGCTTAACTAACACAGTGCAGGGATTTTCCCAAATCACTTGTGGCTGAAATTCAAATCAACAACCTGCATGTCTGGTGGTTAAGGAAAAGCCAGTCCTGGGTTCTGCCCTCGGTGGCCGGGCTCCTCACCCTGAGCCTGCACAGAGTCTGCACAGGAGGGAGGGCGGCAGCGCAGTCCCGCTGGGTGTGGGCTGTGTCCCCACTGCTGCAGCACGTGCTCCCGGCACCCACCTCCCTCCAGGACTCACCCCCGGCACGGCTGGTCTCAGGACCCTTCCAGAAGCCAACTCAGGGCAGTCCTGGCCTCCAGGAAGGTAACACCCTCAACGGGTCACGGGTTAAAGAGGGCACACTCAGCTGTGTGTGTGTGTGCATGCGTGAGCTGGAGAGTGCACGGCCCCCCCGACACGCCCACGCCGGAGGAGGCTCCTGACACAAGGATACAATGGCGAGGTTCTGAAAAGTGCAGGGATGACTGAATCTAGCAACTTTCCTCTGCGCTAAAAGCATTTCAATTAGAGTTATGGCTGCCTGCCGCCCAGCCCGCCAGCCTCTCTGCAGTTCCTCTTTTTAATGCACAGTTTAAGTGGCTCTCATTAAAGCTCTAATAAAGGCGCACATTTTAAGTGATTAGCACCAATAACGCGCCAACACATTAATGCTCTCCCCATGGGCTGCACAACTCTCCCAGAGAGCCCATTCGGAGCACAGCTATTCATTTTCCATATTAATCGCAAACTCATTCCACCCATCTCAATAATGGAGTCCGGGACATACACCCCCAAAAAGTTTGGAAGGGACACCTAGGAGGGGAGTGAATCAATTGCCCAGGAGCCTCCCTCGTCCTTCCTCCAAGGAGGGGGAAAGCAGGCCTGGGTGAGGGGCTGCAGAGGAAGGATGAGGCCCCCGACCCTCATCCAGAGCTGACACCCCGTTTCCGGAATCCCAGGAATGACTGGACTTAATGAGTCTGTAGTTTTCAAGAAGCAAGGGCGAAGCAGCCTCCCGCTTTCCCCCTTCCTCTCCCAGCCCAGCTACTGAGCCTCCCACAGATGCCCAGGAAGCAAGCCAGCGTCCAGGTCCACCCGGGTCCAGGCATCAGAAAGGACACAGCAGCAGGCCCGGCTGCGGGAACAGCGGGGAGCACAGGCCAGGCTCAAAGGAGAGCGGCCTTGACACCTGCCAGGGTCAGCGGGGACCCCCTCCACAGGACTCGGTGTCCGTAAAAAAAGCATACAGAGGGAGAACAGACTGGGTGTGGCTAATTGCACATCCCCATCTAAATAGGAAGAGGAGAGAAGCAACGGGCAAGGCCCCGGGATGTCAGCGACGTGGGCCCCAGGGAGCGCCCATGCCGACCCCCGTGGCTCTGCGGGTATGGGAGGCTGAATCGTGGCCCCCGAGACGTCCACGTCCTGATCCTCGCAATCAGTGTACATTGCCCTCCAGGGTGAGAGGGACTCTGCAGCTAGGACTGAGTTCAGGCTCCTGGGATGGGGGTGGGCCTGGATCATGGGGTTGGGGGTGTCATCTGAGGGTCCTTATAAGAGGGAGGCAGAGGGAGACTGGAGCATAGAGAGGGAGGGGAAGGCCATGGGCCAGGGAGACAGAGAGACGAGTAACAGTGCTCTGAGCCCAGAATGTGGCACCTCCAGAAGCTGGAAAGACAAGAATTAGGTCCCCCAGGGACACTCCAGGAAGAGCGAGCCCTGCTGACAGCTTGATTTTAGCCCCTAAAGGCTCACTGCAGACTTCTGACCTCCAGAAATAAATCTGTGGGATTTTTTTAATTAGGACGTTTTTTTAAAGAGCAGTTTAAGGTTCAGTGCAAAATTGAGGGACTCTGTGTTGTTTTAAGCCACTGGGCTTACGGTAATTTGTGACATCAACAGGAAACTAGTACAACAGGAAAAGGCATTTTTAATTTGTATTTTTAAAAACACAATAGGAAAAAATTTAATTTGGTTTTCATTTTTACACTTAATCAGTCAGTGAAACTGGCCTTTGCCAGGACCTCCTCCAACAAGAATTTCTACCGCGAGAAGCATGTTCCCGAGGGCGGGTCCAGCCCTGCTTTTCCAGCAGAAAAGGCGACATGACGAGCCTCCTCTTAGGAGCCGGGAAGGGGGACACCTGCCCCACTCACCTGACAGCCTCCCTCCCATCTGGGGCCTTGTCGCTCACACAGCAGGAGTCTGCGGGGCAGAAAGTCAAGTACAGACGGGGAGGAGCATGCGTCCAGCAGCCAAGGAGATGGGCCAACGCCGAGCCACAGTTTCAGGAGATGCCATGGCCACCCGGGGGGACTGACCACCTGCTGCTGCCTCAGGAGGTCAGGGTGGCCAGAGGCCCTGTGCTGTCTGAATGGCAGAACCTCACTGCCACCCCAGGTGCTGCCTGCAGTGCAGGGGCTGCTCTCGGCTGCACCGCCCCCCTGCGGGACCCAAGGGCTTCTGCTGGGACACAGGGCGGGCGTGGCAGGGAGCAATGTAGGACTGCGGCCTGGCCCTCAGTCGGGATGGCCAGAGGCCCGTCCACCCCAGGTGTCTGGCTTGTCTCTAAGGGTACCATGCCCTGAGAGCCTGCCTTTGCCAAGTGGTCAGTGCGCCCTTCGGACACAGCCTGAGACCCTCTCTGTCAAATCCCTTCGGCCTAAGAGGCTCCAGTGAGGGTCTGAATCCAGGCAGTGGGATGTTTGCTGAGGGGGCCCAAGCAACCTGACCCTGCCCAGGACAGCAGACGGGCCTGCGGTCACCACAGGGATGCACGGCACAGGTGAGGACCTCCCAACGACTCCTCTTGTTCGAGTCTGAACAAAGATGTCATCAAGACAGAAAAGAGTGTGCCACAGCGGCAAACACCGAGGGGGACAAGGACATGGGCTGCTCCAGCCCGCACAGCCTGTGATCACATCCCGAACTCCAAGCGAGAGGCTGGAAACGAATGCTGGAGCAAAGGTATCTGTGCAGTTCTCGTGAAGCCGCAGACCCAGCAGGGGTACCACGACCTGAACGCGAGGGCAGTGGAACACAGCCCTGGACCTCTAGAGCACATCACCCTCCCAGAAACCGACCCCCAGGCAGCAGAGTGAAGCCAGGGAGGGTGAGGCTGCCAGCCCACCGCCCACCCCGACCCCGGACACCTACCGATTGCCAGCCGCTCCAGGCGCTTGCCATGCTCCGGCGGGATGGCGTACCTACGAGAGAAGGGAGGCACGTCAGAGGTAAGAGCGTGTGGCCGCAGCATAGTTGAGGGGCCCCTGGGGACGTGGCTGGGGACTTGGAGACACGCAGGCTCAGCCCAGGGCAGAGCTGCGCTGCATTCCACATGGGGGGAGGGGTTGGGGGGAGAGATGCCACACGGAAGGGAGGAGCGGGGAGGCGGAGGCCCTGGACCAGGGACTCAGTGGGTTGTGACACACTCATGGAATGCCAGGAGTGGAGACATCCCCAGTTAAGTGGCACTAAACCTTGATGAGACTTAAAAAGCAAAAAATAAAATAAAAAGCACTGGATTGGAACTGCGGAGGAGGACGGCAAGCATCCCAGCTTGCGGCGGTGCCGGCCTGTCCTCCCGGCCCAGGGAGCCAACAGGAAAAGCAGCTCCAGAACGAGAGATTTCATTTGTCAACCACTTCATCAGTTTTATTTTTACACATTTTACATTTGAAAGATTACTGAGACTCTGTCATAAATAGAAAAGATGTAAGGTGAAAAGCTGCAAACAGATGAAGTGAGAGTGACAGCCACTAATGCTGCGGGCAGAGCTGGGAGGCGGGGTGCCTGGGACACCTTCCCGGCAGAGCAGCGCCGGGAGGGACAGGCTGGGAAGGGGTCTCGAAGCCCCAGCCCAACCGACGTGCCAGCCCCAGCACCTCCCCTGCCAGGGGACTCGAGCAAGATGAAAACCTCCATTTTCAAGCAAAGATGGGCAGAACAGGGGCACAGGAGGGCTGTCGTCCGAAGGAGGAGAGGAGGGATGGCGGGAAAGGAGCACGTCTGACTCCGCTGCAGGAGAGACTCTAGGTCAGCGGTCCGGGCCCGGCGGTCCCGCCCCTAGGGGACGTGGGGCAGTTACCTGGCACATTGCTAGCTGTCACAATGGGGGGCTCCTGGCACTGAGGGCGTGGGGGCCGGGAGGCTGCTCCACACCCCACAGTGCCCAGAATGGCCCCACAGAGAGTGACCGTCCGACGTCAGCAGTGCTGGGGACAGACTGGGATCCAGAATCATGACAAAGTCGCAAATTCTGGAACAGTCCCTGTGAGGATGCATCGCGCGCCGCGCCCGTCTCCCAAAGGGCAGGCAGCGAGATGTGGAGCGACTGGAGAGGGGGAGATGCCTCGGGCTCAGCCGAGTCCACGCCAGTTGAGGGATTTATCTCTTGTTAACGAAATGAAAGGGGGCAAGGGTAGGGGATAAGGTGAACGTTGTGTTGTTTCTAATCTCACAGGATAAAAATAATTAATTTCTGGGCATGCTCCAGGGCCCCGGAGGAGGTGGCCACAGCGCCTTTAATTCTGCTGTCGTCAGAGAATTTCCCGTTATCTGGACAAAGATGAGGTGACTCTCTCTTAAATAGCCTTTTATCACTTACATAAATATGATAAAACTTAATCCCAATCCAAAGCACCTCTGTGGGATTAACGTTCCCCCAAACAGGGAAATGAAACATTCTGTCCCTTCTGGGAAGATGCTGGAGGACGGGAAGGAACTAATTTACAGCTCCAAGGCTGTGATGATGAATGAATATCCCCGTCTACAATGCTGCTTTCACTTAATTACCGCCTGTAATTGGGAGTTGTAAAGATAAGATTAATTGAATCTGGTGGATGTTAAAAGTTTAATACGTTGGAACGTGGCTCCTCTGTTATCGGAAAGTACAGACTGCAGGACGCTGGGCTGAGTGTTCAGAAGAGCGGCCCCTGGAGAGATGAGAAAGGACTCGTGGACGGGAAGCGGCAGCCACGGGAGACATCTGGACTCTGATGGCCAAGAGCAAGCCGTGCCTCCCACTGCTTGGAAGGGCCCAGAGACAGCCTCGGGGGTGCTGAGACGCAGCCGCGCTACCCCAGCCCACCCCCAGTGACTGGGCAAGATGAAAACCTTGCCCAGTCTTCAGGGGAGACAGGCAAAACTGGGGTGCCAGTCCTTAGCAACATAAAGCGCCAGGCATGGGCTGTCCGTTCAGAGGAGGAAGGATGGGTGGTGAAGGCTCCATCTGCACAGCTATTAAGGCTCATCAGCCTTCCAACAGCCAGGAGGAACGGGGCTGCAGGCTCCCACAGAGCCCCTGTCCCTGCCACAACCCTCTGGTGCCCCGGGCAAGCCCAAAGTGACAGAGGCCCAGCTGAGCCGGCTACAGAGCTGGCTTCTCGGCAGGGCTGACATCCGGCACTAAAGAAAAGTCCCCAGACTGAGGGGCCCCCACGGCAGAGCCTTGTGGGGTCTCCATCCAGGGCCCAGGGCACGTCTCCTCGTCACAGCCCCACCTGGCATCACGCCACCAGGGCGGGGCATCCCTGAATCTCCGGCTTGTCTCTGGGAGGAAGAAAAGGAAAGAAAGATGGAGAAGCCGCTCTTCAGGTTGAGCAGGGCTGCTTGCTAACCCCCGACACAGGCAAGCATCTATCTGGCCGTCAGGGAGCGAGTCCTGGGGCCGTAAAACAGAGTCGGTTTTACTGGTCACCAACATGGGGGCAGTTTGCCTCCGTCCCCGTCACAAGGTCAAACCTCACAGCCAAAATCAATTCACCATGCCCGCCTGCGACCCTGGGCGGCCGCTCTCTGGACATGCAGCCCTGGGTGTCCAAGGATGCTTATCTGTTCCCTTAGACAGACGGCCTCCACGTGAATCTCATGACTGGGCTAGTGCAAAGTCTCCCGGCCGGCTGGGCCCTGCGGGAGCCTCCCCTGGCTCCCCTCCCCGCTCCCCGCCAGCACGAGTGTCCCCCTCGAGCAAGGCTGGTTTTCCTCACGTCCTGCTACACACTGGCACCCCCGCCATCTCCTTGGTCCACCAGCGTCCTTCCGGGCTGGGCACATCCCTCTCCCAGACAGCTCCAGTCAACATGCTCCTCCCCCAGGACTGGGCTGCAATTGGCCGGGCTGTCAACGCACTCAGGCCAGGATGCAAGTCATGGCAGAAGAACCTGGACATGCTGGGATAAAGGAATGGGTGAAGCAACTTCCAGAACCTGGGGACCCCTGGGAGGAAGAAAAGACCAAGGGCTTCAAGGGGCAGAGTTGCGAATGGGGAAACCCTATAGGGGAGGTGGCGAGAGGGACAGGCGTACACGCGGGGCCACTTGGGTCCCTCCAGCCGCAGCCCCAGGCCTTGCCTGTAGGAGTCTGGCTCTGACAGCGGCCAACGGCAAGGACAGCAGATGCCTCTAGGGGACACGGCGACTCGGTCCTGAGGTCAGCCAGGCAGGGGTTGCCGGGCCTTCTCCATGGCCATCCTACTTGGTATCTCCTGTTTTACCAGCCCTTCCTGCGCACCCCTCCCCCTGCCCTTTTTCTCCGCTTGTGAACGTTTTACACGGAGTACTTCTGGATGGCTCTAAACCAGAAAGTCGTGGAAAATTCAGCGCCATTGGCACAGTATCCCTGGCAACCACTCCAGGTGACCCAGCGGAGGCTGCAGCAGGACCGGACAGGCTCCATAACCCCAGGCTTAATGCTGTGGAATCGCCAAGGAGGCCGAGAGAGACAAATTCGGGCATCATGTGCCAGATGCCTTTTTCAGGAGGGCAGTCGTCTGCAAACGTCAGGGGCTTTGGCAAAGAAATAAAACATTTTTAGACCGGTATATGGCCAGGGAGGTGACGGGAGAGACCAGGGCCAGGAACCGGCCCCTGGGTGAGGACACAAAACGTGTGCAAAGCCACACAATGGTTAAGAAACAACCCCACGGTAGGAGGGTACAGCTCAGCGGCAGAGTGCATGTTTAGCATGCATGAGTTCCTGGCTTCAACCTCCAGTCCCTCCATTAGTAAATAAACAAACCTAACACCACCCCCCACATGTTTTTTTTTAAAAGAAAATAAACAGTCCCAGTCTAATGGTTTCACCTTGCAAATTACTGGCCAATAAGAAGGAAACACACCTCAGGGGACAACAGTGAGCTGCTGGACCAGAGTTCCAGTGCCACAGTCCAGAAGGAAGCAACCCCCTGGTCTGGGGAGAGACAAACGGGCTGGGCCCAGAAATTGGGTGTCCCCCAGCCTCTCTCCCTTTCCAGGTTTCTTCTTTTACACTCGAGGTGTTTGGAATAGTGAATGTACCCCCTCCAATCACGGCCACCCCAAAAAGGCAAAGCAGAAGTGTGGCAAGCTGGCACAGGGCAAGAGGGAGGCCTGGGGCCAGAGCAGCCAGCAACTGTGACCACAACCTGCGCCTGACACACGTGAAGGGGTTGCACGTGTCTACTGGCGGCCCGGGACACAATGAGGCTGGACACTGAGAGTTGCACCGCCAGACCGATGTCTTTGTTTTAATGCTAGGCTGGAGGTGGGCATCCCATTGGCCCCGCCTGAGTCCGATAAAGAAGCTGGCGAAGCCGGAGGGTCATGGTGCTGGGTGGGCAGAAGCCTCAGCCCCGCAGGAGGGTGGCTCCTGGGCCCAGACAGAGAGGGTAAGTGACAGGGAATGCGCCCTCTATGGGCAGGCTCTTGCCTCCGGCTGGGGTTGGGCCGCCTCCATCCTCCCGGGACAGTGGCCCGGGAAAGTCTTCCTGTCCGCGGCGGAGATGCTATTAATAGTGTCATTTTCTTGGTGTTTTGTTTATTCCCCTGGAATGGCTTGATGGATGTGAATAATTATCAGACTATAAAAGCCAGCAAATGTGCTATTTTCTATCGCTCTAAATCATCAAACAAATAAAGTGTGAAACAGCATTTCTGAATATAATTTTCCCCTCTAATGGCTTAGAATTATTATCAAGAACAATGAAAATAAATAAGCAAATGCCTTGTGAGTTAAAAATTAAATGAGCGTGTCAGGAGGAGGAACACAGGCCGTCGTGGGGAGCGGGGGGCTGTTCAGAAGCCATCGGTTCCAACGATGCAGCAACGGGGCTTCCAGTCACGAGGGCACTGGGGCCTCTGTGGACTCCCACTGCCTGGTGCCCTCTGGCCCAGGGAGTGGGTGCCTGGGACTACCAAGGGGAAGGCTGAGCTGGGAAGCCCGGTGTGACCCCAAGAATCTGCAGGGACCCCGTGTGCCATCGCCCTGGGACAGCCACACAGGAGCTGGGAAGGCGGGGAGCGGGCCGGGGGGCTGGCCTCTGCTCCTTCTCTCCTGGGCCCTTGACAGGCGATGGCAGACGGGCTGCCGCCTCTCAGGCCAGCAAGAAAACCTGCGGTCCTGGGGCAAATTCTCAGGACAAAGAACACGAAACTCCAATGGAAGTTGTCGCAACCCCACACTGGGCCACAGTTCCCCAGCGAGAAGGGGGCACTGTCATGGTAACGAGGTAATCTGTGCACGCTCCTGCCAGCTGCAAGGGCACCGAGACTTGGCAGGGGCCTGCCTCTCAAGCCCTCAGCTCCCATCTCCGAGAGGCCCCCCGAGCCCCTGCCAGGGGCCTGCCCAGACCGTCTTGCTCGGAGTCAGGGGTGAAGTGCTGCTTCTCGGCACACGTGGGACTCTCCACTGGGCGACGATGTCCCTCAGGGCTTCTTCTGCCGCCCAGCCTGACAGCTCCCACTGCACGAGGCCCAGCTCTCCGCCCTTCCTCTCTGCCAAGGAACGCATGCCAGGGGCAGGGGTCCAGCTGGGAACCCTCTGGAAATGTCAGTTCAGCCCGACGCATGCTGGAGGGCGAGGAAGTCAATTTCACAGTGTCTGCACAAGGTCGGGCAGACAGGCCCCTCGCCGTTTAACGTGCTATAATTACAGAAACCAGGACAAGAAGGCGAGTCCCCAGGAAGTGCCGGGACCACTTGTCACACCGGAAGCCACCTGGCACAAGCAAGCCGCCCACACGGCCAGGAGGCCAGGAAGGCTCCAAGTGCCAGCAGCCCCCAGTGCCCTGTGTGCCGCGGAAATGACAGTATTACCATGGTCCTCAAATGCAAAGCCCATTGCTGCTCACAGCCCACAGCCTCTCCAGCCGCGCGCCTGCAGGGCAATTCCAGCATGCTGCCCCATGGTCCAGGCAGGCCGAGCAGAACAACCTGGTCACAGCATGGGCTTCCCCTCGACGCCCCCGGCTGCTCAGGTGCCGTCTCCGAGCTGGTTAGAGACGAGCTGGGCCAGAGCAGCCTCGCACCCCTGCACAGAGCGGAGTGAAAGGGCTCAGGGAGGGAGACACAAGCGGTCACCCCTAATTTAATTTCCACAGAGACGAGCCACGTCAACATGGTCCACTGACATGTCCAAGCACTTCAGGTGACTTCTTTGTATGGTATTTATAAAAAGTTCCAAACCAATCAATATAAAAATCCATGGTGAGGCCGGAGGAGCACTCGGGAAAACCAGGGTAGGCACGCCTCAGCACAGCACTGAGACCCCAGCCGATGCACTAAGTCAAGGGAAAGACATGAGGGGAGTAGCAAGAGAGAAAAGACAAACTTCTTCATGCAAAGAAACACAACCTTCTACCTGAGAAAACTAAGAGAGTGAGCTGGTGAACTAAGAATTAAACAGTCCAGCAAGGGGACAGAATGAAAAATCAGTGCGCATCCTGGCAATAGATCAGAGGAAGCTCTAAATCGAAAAGATACATGCACCCCAATGTTCACAGCAGCACTATTTACAACAGCCAAGACATGGAAGCAACCTAAATGTTCATCACCAGATGACTGGATAAAGAAGGTGTGCTATATATGTGAATGGAATAGTACTCAGCCATAAACAAGAATAAAATAATGCCTCGCAGCAACATGGATGGACCCGGAGATCGTCATACTAAGTGAAGTAGACCAGAAAAAGAACAGCGCCATGTGGTACCATTCATATGTGGAAGCTAAAAAAAAGACACAAATGAACTTATTTATACAACAGGAAAAGACTCACATAGAAAACAAACTTAAGGCCACCTAGGAGGAAAGGGGGTGGGAAGGGGTAAATTGGGAGTTCCAGATTTGCACATACTGACTGCTACATATAAGATAGACAGTAAGTTTCTACTGTACAGCACAGGGACTATATTCAGTATCTTGCAGTAACCTATAATGAAAAAGAACATGGAAAGGAATATATGTACATATACGTATGACTGAAACATTATGCTGTCCACCGAAAATTGCCACAACATTGTACACTGACTATACTTTGATATAAAAAAAGAGGAAAAAAAAACCAATCTCTTAAAAAAAAATTAGTGTATGAACAGTCAGGCTTCCTCTGCACCAGAAAGATGTTCACAGAAAACTATAAAACCCACCATGGTAAAGTCTCTCCCCCGTCTGGGGTCCAGAGGCAGGACTTCCTCACCACAAACATAAACCTGGGTGTGTGCTGGCCACTGACAGGGTCACAGAGTTGGGTCCAGGGGACCGACGCACCCTCTGAGAGGCTGACACTGCTGGGGGACACAACAGCACGCGCACAGGCAGACCTCGGTGATATCGCGGGCTCGGCTCCAGACCACCGCAATAAGCAAACACCGCAATAAAGCAAGTCACATGAACACTCCGGTTTCCCCATGCAGACAGAAGTTATGTTTACACTATACTGCGGTCTACTAAGTGCACACTAATAGCATCATGTCTAAAAATAATGTCCATACCTGAATTTGAAAATGCTTTGCGGGTTTGGGGAGAGTACAGCTCAGTGGTGGCGTGCATGAGGTCCTGGGTTCAATTCGAAGTGCCTCCATTGATAAACAAACAAACAGACAAATAAATAAACCTAACCTCCTCCCCAAAATAAAAACCAAAAAAAATTTTAATGCTTCACTGCTGAAAAAATAAAAAAATAAATTAAATAAATGCTTTACTGCTGAAAAATGCCAACCATCATCTGACATGCAGGGTTGCCACAGACCTTCAATTTATCAAAAACAATGCAGTATTTATGAAGCACAATAAAGCGAGGTGTGCCTGTACAGCAAAACGGCCCCGGGCCGCGACCACGTCACTCAGCAAAGGAAGCAACGGGTGTGATCGCGACCACAGTGCTGGGTGATCCGGACCCCATGCATGTCAGGGCTAGTTTGTCACACACGAGCAGGGTGGCCGCATCATGACAGTCCACGCGTGAAAGACGTGACACTAACAGCACACTGGCAGCAGGGTTAAAGGGGGACAAGTGGCCACCCGGCACCAGGCTGGAGAAACAAAAAACGTTAGAAAAAGCAGACAGGTTCGCTCCTGAAACATGAGGGAGCAGGTCCGAAGGCCAAGCAGCTGGCCAGCCCTGGGACCATCAAGACACCCCGGGGTCCCCGTGACCCGCTGGGAGGGGAGGAAGAAGTTGTCACCGACCCAGCCCACCCGCAAGGGGAGACTGCAGGGCACCTGGCCCTGGGGAGGAAAAGGGGGACTGAGCACCTTTCCTAAACCCTCAGGAGAGTGAGGGAAGTGCGTCTCCAAGTCCCTGAGCAGGTGGGCCACACCAAGGCTCCACTCCGGTTAGGTGGGGCCCTCTGCACCCCACTTGGCCACCACACTCAGCCTGGGTTGCACGGCTCCCACCCTGAGAGCAACTGAAATTGTCTGACAGTGAAAGGACTCCGGGCCTCCTTTTATCAGGAAATCCCACTCACAGGAGGCAGCCTCCCTCATTTGTCCCGGCACCAGGGCCCTTTAAGCGCAGATGTGAGCACTCGCTGGGGAGACAGGATCAGCCCGGGACCAGGGTGCCTAGTTCCCAGGATAGAACCTTATTGAGCTGTGGGGGCTTTATCGCTAATGGATCGTTTTACAGGACAATAGACGACGGAATTCGGTATCTCACACGAGCAGTGCCGACAATTTCAAATAATGACATTTTTATTGAAAAGCGCACAAGATAAACAGAGTCCTGTGAGTATCTGCTCAGAGAAAATGGGGAGTCTCAGATGGGGATGACGGCCGACGGGGGATGCCCAACCCCAGCCTGCTGGCAGGACCAGGTGCTCTCTCTGCGGGCTGTCCCCACCTCTCCAGGTTCCCAGGGGGACTTGGGGTGGGTCAGCATCCCGAAGGTCCCCAGCTCCAGGGCCGGGTTCACAGGAGCTTGGAGCAGACTGCACACCCAGCCAGCCCACTTTAATTAAGGAACGGACTTTACAAGACGAGCAGTGTGCGCTGCAATTAAACACTGACTTGGAGGCATCTGATCCCCAGCCCCGGTGTGTCTCAGACCCACGAATTATTTTTGTCATGTGACAGCACCGAAAGTGCCAAGTCATGTGCGGGCTGGTTTTTGACACTGCTTTTGCAGCTGGTGGGGGTGGGGCGCTTCTCGGGTGGGGTTTTAAAAGGCAGAGCTGGGAAAGGGCCTCGTGCTGCTGCAACAGGGGCTCAGTTTTCAGGAACGCAGTGCCGGTGAGCACTCAGTTCGTACAGCAACAGCAATCTCCCCCTCGCGGAACGGGCCTGAATTTCTGCTCCTAAAACAACGGGGGGCTGGGGGAGCCAGCCTCCCATGCTGCCCGGGGCCCACGGCCAGAGAACTCCCCCTGCGGCAGGGCTTGTGCCAAGTAGGGGACGCCGCCCCAGGTTTACTTCTGCTGAAACGCACAGGGAGGTTTAGACAGGAAAGAGCAGAGAGGGGTCTGCTGAGTGCACGAGCATCTGCGGGGGCAGGAGGCAGACAGCTCGGGCCAGGACATGGGGATGAGCTGGGTGCAGCCGGAGAGGGTGGCTGGGAGTCCAGGCCCGTCCTGGGGCTGAGAGAGCCAGGGCATCCTCAACGCAGGGAGGCTCCTAGCCTGTTAGCTCACTTCCTGTGTCCTCCATGTGTTTTCATTCATCACCCCGCACGCCCCAGACTCCCAAGGTCTACTGAACCTGGTGTGGACACACACGGACAGCAGAGGTCCCGGACGACCCAGAGGTGGCCCTGGTGTCCTGGACTTGCCCCTTAACTATAGGGCTGGCTCTGGAGAGCTTTCAGATGGCAGGGTCTTTACAAGCAGGTCCCGTGACCACCAGCAGTTCCAGCTCCCACATGTAAGAGCACTCGGGTCTCAGCTGATGCCCAGCAGGTGACGCGTACAGGGTGCTCGGGGCCACTCCTGGGGGTCGCTCTGGGCCCCGGTGCTTTGGGAAGGCTTAAGCTCCTGCAGGGTCAAGTCCCAGAGAGCACACAGGGGATGTGGTCCTGGGGATGCAGCTGCTGGCAGCTGTTGGCCCCTGCCGGCTCGCTCCCCACACCTCCTGCAGTGCCCACGTGAGGGGGAAGCTCATCATAGGTCAGATGTAGAAGCCAAGCTAACACAGACCCCTCTACCCACAGAGCTGCGGGGATCGCCCTTCCAGGGAACTGAAATCTGCCGACAGCAACCTCACTAACACAAGTTTGCCATGGAAGCCAGGCATGCAGAGCTGGAATCTCTGACAGCTCGCCCACAGGATGGGCGGAATGGTGAGCGACTGCTGTGGGAGCAACCCCAAGGGGAGCCGCACGACTACCCCACGACTACGCTCAACCCCTAACCCAATACCACCAGTGGGAGGAGTTCGGGATGGGGACAACGCCCAGCGATGACACTTCTCAGAAGAACCAATAGTTTCTCAGAGTGGTTGGCAGGGAGCAAGGACAGGATTCCCATAACTGGACTGGCGCTCCTGCCTGGAGCTAGGAACACAGGCCGCCGGGCAGGCTGGTTTGGCTCCTGCTGCCCAAAAGCAAAAGTCCTGAGGTCCTGCAAGCAGTGCAAGCCGGCGCAGCGCTTCACTGTTCCAACTCCAAAGCGCCCACTTTGAACAAAAGACTCCAAGATGAAGGGCCATCTGCTCCTGCCAGACCAAGCCAGCGGGCTGTGTGACAGGCCAGCGACACCTGTGGCCACGAGTGGCAGACAGACAGGAGGTGACTGCACCCCCAGAGGTGGGCCGGGCTGCCCAGCAGCCCCCCCAGACCCCAGCCCCTCCCTGCAGGCTAACATCCTCCTGGCCAGAGGGCTCTTCCTGGAACTGGGCCTCCAGGGGAATAAGTCCCTAGCTCGGGAGCCTCCAGTCTCCCTGCTCCGGGCCTGGCCGCCCGCCTCCAACAGGGCACCTCCACGGGCTGACCTGCCGCCTCTCCTCCCACAGCCTCAGCCCTGCAGCCTACCTGCCTCAATTTTGGGAGTCTCAGCTGCCCTATGCCGCACACCTGGCCCTCCTAGCCCACTGGGGAAGGGAGTGGGGGGAAGGAGGGGGACACACAGTAAACTCCTGCCCTGACAGATGGTGCCTGTCCTGGTGTGGTTCATGCTGGGCCCGGAATGAGCACTCATTCAGGGCTTGAGATGACCCACCTCCTCCTACAACCTCAAAATCACCTCCATTCAGCACTCACCACACGGTGGCAAATCTATGGTTCATCCACCCCTTTCCCTTTGCCTTCTGCGCAGGCAGGCAGACTACATTTCCCAGGACCCCGTGCAGGAAGGCGCGGCCATGTGACAGGCACTGGCCAGTGAGATATGGGCAGAAGTCCTGGGCGCTGCCTCCCTGGCCTGCCCACCAAAGTTTCAGGAACACTCCCTCATGCCAGCTAGGACGCCTCTGCCCAGGGTGACCTTGGAAGGCATGCATTGAAGGTGGCAGCACCTCTGCTGGCCTGGGTCCCTGGATTCCTGCAGCATCTCCTCCCTCTCCCATAAGAAACTGCCAGCTTGATTCCAGCTCAGCAGGGCTTGATTCGGTGATGTTTTAGGGACTCTGCAAGTAAAAGGTCCACTCCCTCCCATGCCTTCAAGTTCAGGCTGCCTTTGCCAACTGGGATGCAGCCCGTCCCCAAGGCTGAGCTCCTGCCCAGCACATGCTCCAAGAACCCCCTACCCCTTCTGATTTGCTGGGTGATGCGCCGAGAGGCCGGGCAGGAACACAGGCTCAGCCCACAGCCTTGGCCAAGCCCCAGCCCCACCACTTCCAAGCTCTGCGGTCCCAAGCCACGGTCCAGCCAGCCTGCGCCCCAGCTGTGAAGGAGGACAGCGAGGGGCCACAGGCAAGACCAGGAGTCACTCCAAGCACAGCCTGGCACACAGGAAGCATCAGACGTGGCCAATGCTGTCGCTCCATCCTGTTGCATCGTCACGTATGGTAATGCACTTCTCACACAAGCGGCAGGTAAAGGATGATATGATGCTTGCAACAGCCCCAAACTGGGAGCAACCCTGTGTCCACCAACAGAAGAGCAGAGAAACAGATGGAGGTACAGTCAGACAACAGAAAACGCTACAGCTGCACAAGTGAGTACACCATCACAACATGCGACGAGGATGAACCCTCCTCACAGACTCTGAGCAGAAACGCAAGATAAAATTAATCCGCGTGGGGGTGGTTCCAACCCAGCCAGCACGCCGCTGCGTCTCCTGGGGACACAGACATATGTAGAAAACAGCCCAGAGAAGCAGTGACCCCCGTGACATGAAAGCCAGGAGGACGGTCTCGGCTGTGTGTGGCAGGAGGCACGAAGGAAGGGGTCCAGGATGGGGTGGGGCTCACCTCCCCATGCTGCACACGCTGGGCTGCACGGGGGCTGACTGGGGGTCACTCAGGACACTGTGTAAATATCTATCTTTCTGGCAAGTCCATATCTCGCATACTTTTCAGTATCATGTCAGGTGTCACAATGGAAACACACTGTGATGGGCACAGTTCTCAGGTGCCCCTGGGGCTCACATACCTGCTCTTGGTCCTTCCTACATCCCTCTCAGGGCTGCGTGAGAGATTTCTGCTATTAGAATTAAGGCCCCCAATTAGCAGACCCTCGAATAGGCAGGTTGCCCCGGGTGGGTCTGAGTTAATCAGATGAGTCCTGGAAAGGGGCCAGGCCCTCCCTAGGTCAGAGGGGCCATGTGGGTGGGCACCCCGGTGCTGGGGGTCTGCCCCAGAGCCCGCCAACACTCGGCTCTGCCTCTGAGCCCTGACGCGAGGCACCCGCTGGCCCCGCCGGGTGCTGTGAGCCGTCAGTCCGCGGAGTCAACTATGCAGCAACAGAAAACCAAGGCCAGCCAGCTCGGGAGGGAGGAAAGAAAGAGATCGGAGTTACCTGACGGAAGGACACCGGGGTGCCCACATCTGTCCAGTGGGCTGCTGGGCACCAAGAGGCTCTGCTCATTATTCTCTTCTTCTTCTTGGTATTTCAAATGTACATATATATATTTTTAAAAAGGTACATTTCAAAGGGAACAGTATGGGAAGGGGGGAGGCGGGACTTTATGGTAGAGACACCTGACCAACACGACCTCAGCCAGAGGAACAAGGTCAACATCAGCAGTGACGAGGCATGTTGACGGCAGGCACCCCGATATGATGGATGAGACGGCCCCTCACGTGTGGTCCTCCTCCCAGCACCCGGCACCCAGCGCCCAGTCCAGCCATGAGAAAGGCACCAGACAAATTCCCATCGAGGGAAATGCTACGGAAGCCCTGACCTCAGTCCTGCTCAAAGCTGTCAAGGGCATCAAAGAAGTCTTGATGGAAGGAAAATCTGAGAAACTGTCACAGCCCAGAGGGGCCTGAGAAGACGTGACGCCTGGATGTCACGCAGGTCCTGGACGGGGTCCTGGGACAGAAGAGGACACCGGGGAAAAACAAGGCAAACTGAATGAAGCAGGACTGCATTTAACAAGAACGTTTCCACATTGGCTCATTAACTGCAACAAATGTTCCAGCCTCGTGTGAACTAATCAGGAGGCAGGGAGTGGGGTGCACAGGAACTCTCTGTACTATCTTCTCAGTTTTTCCGCCGTTCTAAAAAATAAACTCTTCCAAGAAAGAGAGAGAGGGAGTATGCCACAAAACTGGATAAACAGACAAGTCTGTGACAAACAGAAGGACCCAGGAAGAGCTCACAGTGGACCATTTGCACTGGGCAGTCTCGTCGTGAGCCCTCCCACACCCCACCCCACCCGCAAGAAGCAAATTCATCGGCTGCGGTGACACTCGGCTGTCCAGACTCATCGAATTATCTGGAGTATCAGCAAATCCCCCACCCAGCCTCACTGGCTCTGGAGGAGAGCATATGGTGAGATTTTTCCTTAGCAGAAGGCTGACCTTCCTCTGCTGAGCGTGATGCTAAAATCACTTTGCATTCCCTGAACAAACACCAACTGTGTCTGTCCCCGCCAGTGCCAGATTCAAGGAGCCAGCCTGCGGGGACGGACCCCGCTGCTGAGTGGGAGCCCCCAGGTAAGCGCCCCTGAACGTCGGGTTTCCCAGGCCCCCATCCCCCCAAGGTGCACACGGCACGGGCTGTCACATACACAACTGTCCGGCTTTGCTGGGGCAGCTCCAGGCTACTAAGAGTGTAGGCTGGCAAGTGGCAGTCAGACGACTGGGCTGATCTGTGACTCCAACCAAGCCATGCCAGGCTGCACAAAATTCTCTGAAATCGCCGTCATTCCCACGGTGGGTGAAAGACATGGTCCTCTTCTCACAGCCCAACGGCACATGGTGCCCCACTCCGAGGCTCGAAGTTCTCTCCAGCATTAGGAGTTAATTTTCGAATGCCCAAACCAGCCGCTGGTTTTAGATTTATGAAACGATCCTGATAAGCAGAAAGGCTCGGCTGGTGGCAGCGAGGATGACATCGTGGTCCCGACAAAAGCGGGCCACGGGCTCTCTAGGGAGGATGGGGAGGGACCCAGGCCAGAGGTACCACGGTTGTCCTGCCTGTGAGCCCCCATGTGTTCAGGCCCTCCTGGCCCTGTGTTAAACCACTTAACCCAGTACTGCACCAGGGATGTGATGCCAAACTCCAGGGCTCGCAGCTGCAAAGCCCACCTGAAAGGCCTAGGTTCTCGGTGGCCCCGCGGCTGAGTCACCTCACCAGGTCTCCTGTCTTCTGGGCATAGTCCCCGGGGTGGGGCAGGGAAGGGGTACCTGGGGGCTAGACTCACAAACTGCCTGTGTGGGGACTCTCCTTTCCCTGAGATGCACGCACACATCCTGCACACCCGTGCACTGAGTGCACGTGTGTGCACACGACATGCATGCACGCTCCAGGATGCCCAAAAGCCATGGTTTGCCAGGGTCTGAAAGCGTCCAGGACGCAAGACTCCACATAGCCAAGGTAGTCACACTGGTCACCCTACACCAAGGTCACCCTGTGCCCTGGAAGGAGGCAGTGAGTACGTGGGTCAGGCACACAGGAAATAAAGGATGACCAGGCTGCCGCTGTGGCCATAGCCATCATCAAAAGAGATGACCGAGAAGGTGCTCCCTGCTGCCCGTGGCCCTGTACCTCAAACAGGGAAGCTGAGTGCACAGCGGGCCCAGAAACACACTGCAGAGCCTCAGACCCGGGACCCACGGGCCGGGGAGATGGGCCTTGGTGAGTCCTGCTCGCCACTCTCAGGGCCACACTTGGCCATTTGGGACAACAGCTATACTCTTGTAGGAGGGCCTGTCTGCAGAAAGGGGACCCCCCAGCCCCCGTTCGTAAAAACCCCAACGACCAGCTTCGGGCACGGCTGCTGGGCAGAGGGCAGGGGAGCAGTGGCCGGGCCTTGGACAGGAGGACATTGCCACCGTCCTTGTTACCTTATAACAAACAGGGGTCCCAACACCTCTCTACTCACTGGCAGTCTGATCTCCTGGGGAGTTTCTGCTGAAAACACTCTTTTTGTTGCTGTATTTCTGTCACATTAGCTCAGGAGCTGGGGCTGAGGACGGGGAGCCTGGTTGGTTCCCATGCCTGTTTATAGGCCGCCCTCGTCCTGGCAGGTCTTTTCCACCCGAGCTCCGTCCCCAGAGCCCAGCAGGCCTGCGAGTGAGGGGAAGAGGAAGGGCATCTACCTCTCCTGCATCTTGTACTGGTGACAGGGTTCGGTGCTGGGAAGCTGAGTTATTGAGGCCAGTCTGTGAAGCTGTCAGACTCGCACCAATCTCCAGCCCAGATCGGCACCCAGCCAGCCCTCCCTGTCACCACGGGGCAAAGGCGGTGGGGAGGAGTCACCCACGTCGCTGGAGGAGGGGCTGTGCCTGAGTCAGGGAAGGGGCCTCCCCGGTCCCCACGGTGGCCGCTCTCAGAAGCCCTGAGATCACACAGGGACCTCCTCCAGGCCCCAGCACTCTCCAGCACTGGCCTTTGGGGCTGCTGCCTGGGGTGGCTTTGCTTGGCTCTATCACCCACCAGACTTCCCCATTCTGCGGCTGGGGACAAAGCAGAGTCCCTTGCAGGCGGCAGCGGCGGCACTGTGGTCCAGCAGCACCACCTGCAGCCAGACCCGGGGAGCCTGCTGTGTGTGGCTGGGGAGGTGGGAGGGAGGCGCCGTCCCCCAGGGTTCACAGGGAGGGATTAATCAACACGGCAGAAGGAGCAGCTGGGAAGTGGGTGGGTCTGCAGGGAGGGGCTGAGGGGCCAGGAGGCGGGGGGGGGGGGGGGGGGGGGGGCGGGGGGGCGGACACAAGAGAGCAGCCCAGCAGCCGCCTCCCCACAAAGAGCCCTGCTCTGCCTCCTTAGGCTGTGGGCCCCTGAACCCTGAGCCCAGCACGTCCAGCCTCCCTCTGAAGCGGGCCAGCACCTGCACACCCGCCGGCTTCCCTCCTGGTGCCTCACAGCAGGGAGTACACACCCTCACATGTGCACGGGTGCACACACTCATGCTCGCACACACACACACGTGTGTGTACACATGCTCCCACATGCGCACACACAGCCCACCTTCCGGTACGAAGTGCAGGCAGAGGTGGCTGGGCCTGCTGGGCGTCAAGCTTCCCAGCAGCAAAAGAAAGGCTGCCCAGTCCTCTCCTGTGAAACTCCCCTGAGTGAAAGCGCCAGAGAAAAACTGTAGGTGCAACTGAATCAAAAGGAGAACTTCGCAACAACGTGCCCTGGTGCCACGCACTCAGGCTTCTTACAGGTCAGGGAGGGAGCGAAGCATCCCCTCCACCTACTGCCAGGAGGGGTCCGCCCATCACACCCCAGGACCGTCCACGCGAGAGTGGGGCTTCCTTTGTGGGGGCACAATCCCAGAGACCCTCTCCTCTGGCCCTGACCTGGGGAGCTGGATGCCCAGGCAAACAGAAGCCAAAGAATGGGAGGAGCTGGGGAAGCCGAGAGAAAACCAACTGCAGAGTCAAGGGCCTGCCTGAAGGCCATGGTCACGCCCAGACCACTCCCACGGGGAACACTGTCTATCCCACCCTGGGGCCCTCCCACGGCATGCCCTCCACCCACACCCCCGTGGGCATGCTGGGCAGTGTCAGGTGCTGTGTGGATAGGACAGCGCTCATCCACAGTTCCTGATGGCACGAGGGAGGCGGGCAGGCGGACGGGTCCTGGGACAGCTGAACCAGCACACACGGGCTCCAGGAGGACCTTGATGGGGGGCAGTGGGGTGCAGGCGTCTGGCCTGGCATGGCCCTGCAGGAGGAATCCCCTGAATCAGACAGAACCTCAGGCAGGACCCCTTTGCCTTCCTCCCGATGGCCACGACCTCCTGGCCTCGCTGCCCGACCGTCTGGGCGGCAGAGGGCCAGGTCTATTTTAAATCCCCATCCCTAAAGGGATTTTCAAGCTCTGAAATACTTCAGATATTCTTAGCCTCGCTGCGTGAGCACAAGCACCACGTAATGCTGGTCTTTCGGAGCAAATTCCAGGCTCTTATCGACACCAGGCTGTTCACGTCACTTTGACACACAAATCACACTACCGAAGTAGCAACAGACCCAGAAAGGCTCCATAAGACGCTGTAAACCTGGGTAAGTCGACACTTAAAAAAAAAAAAAGTGCCGCCGAAATACTCCGAGATGTTTGCAATTAAACTCTGCAGACGCCAGAAGAGCACAGCGGTGTAATTAGGGAGACAGACGTGTGAGCACAGCCTGTGCAGAGCAAGTCCCCAGGGCCCGGGGAAGGGCAGGACACGGGGCCACCACTCTCCCAGAGACCCTTAGTGGCTCCCTGAGCTCCCGGCCCTGGGACAAAAGGACACCTCACCCGCCCCAGACCCAGGCTGATGTCCTCGTGGGTCCAAGAGGCACTGCAGACGGGAGACCGGCTCCACGCAATGTAGACCTCAGTGCAGCAGGGCTCTGAGAAGCAACGAGGTCACTGTGGTCCCAGCACCCAGGTCTCCTGATAGTCACCGAGCCCCTGCTCTGTGCCAGGTCCCTGCTGGGGATGGCAACATGGAAAGAGGGGAACTGAGGGCCCTGCCTGGCAGGGGAAGACTAACACCAACATCAGACACGGCCAGTAGGTGGGTCACTCTGAAGGTTGAGCATGGGGTGCCGTGCCAACATCTGGGGTCCCCATCCTAGTCCCGGGGAGAGGGCAGGAGGGGCTCCCGCACGATGGCTGAGCTGGCTGGCTGGGTAGGGGGACAGGGCGGGCAGCACAGAGGCCCTGGCCACCAGCCACACTCAGCCAGGGAGAGGGACACCCTCATTCAATCCCATCCCACAAGACCAGAAACCAAGCTCCAGGTCAAATGCCTTCTGGAGTGTTCTCTCTTTGTGTTCAACGCTGTCCCCGGCTGCTTCCCCAGCACTCTCAGGAACTGGGCTGTGGGGAAGATAAAGGTGGGTGGTGGGTGGACACCAGGGGCCATCCCCAGCAAACCAGGGGTACAGCGTCAGGGGGCAGGTGTGCTGGGGGCTGTCCTGGGGGACACAGGCGACAGGAGGCAGATGAGCAGAGAGCATCAGCCCAGCTGCGTCACCTAGGGGCTGCCGTCCCTCACGTTTCCAGCATCTCCCCTCTCAGGGACCTTCACAAACCCAGTCCCACTGTCTTCCAATCGCACTCGACCCCAGCTGCTTCTCTGCCATCCCCACCCGCTCTCTCCTCCCACAGGGTGCCTTCCCTGCTACCTGGGGCCACATGTTCCCCAACTCTCCCAGAACACACTTGGCCACTAATCGCCTCAGCCAGCACGTGCCGGGACCCAGCAGTGGCTTCTTTCTTTCTTCTTTAAGGAAAAGGTGGGTTTTCTCCCCTTAGGACCCCTGTGTCTGGGAGACCCCAGCCAAGCCCAGGGCTAAGTGGAGCTGAGTGTTCCCACCACCCGCCCGGCGGAGGCTCCCTCTCCTCCAGCTGCTGTTCCCAGGGGGCCTCCAGAAAGATCACAGCCGGGTTGGGTGGAGGAGTCTATAAAAAGGATGAAAGAACCTGGGAAATTTCCACCACAGCGCCAGTGGGAAGGGCGGGAGCGCCATCTAGTGGCCCCCAGGGGAGCTGCGCCGGGGCAGGACTGGGAGGAGGATACTCAGACCCAGGCAGGCAACTGCCCTTCCTGCCACCGCCCCCACTTTAGGGCACCCCCCACGCCAGCAAGCTGGGTCCAGCAGTACGCACACTCACACACACACACATATAGGTACCTGATGCACATGTATACGCATACTCTCATACACATACACAAAGATACCTGATACATGCATACACACGCTCACACACACAATAGATGCGCGACAGATACACGCACACACACATATACTTGATACACATATACACGCATACGCACACACACTCAGATACCTGATACACACATATACATACACATACACATACTTCACACACCACGTGTACACCCACTCACAAACACACTCTTAAATATATACATACACTCACACAGAAACACAGAAACACATACACAAACATACACTCACACACACACAAGCACACATGTACGCGGCCCCAGTCTGTGGATCCATCTGGACGAGGAGCCTGCATTCAGCCCACCAGGCCCGTGAGGAGGACACTGCCTGCTGTGAGCCAGGGGAGGTGGGGGAGGCAGAGCCCCCCAGGAAGGGGCAGATCCTCCTCACCCCACAGGTGTGGGCCTGCAGCAGAACTCAGGGGCCTCCATGCAGTCCCAGCCCAGCCTCGCCGTGGAGGGAGGAGGGGAGGGGACAGGGTGGCTGCACAGTCCCTGGGGCCTCCTGGGCAGCTCTGGCATGGCATCACTGACCAGGAGACCCTTCCACTCAGGTGTGCCAGACCACACTTGGTGGGCATGAGATTCAGACCTTTGTTCAACCATTATCAGCCATCCCATCAATCTCTCCCCAGATTTTCCCCAAAAGGCAAATACCTCCCGGGCTGGAGGTTCTGATGATCAGGGGCTGATGCAAAGCCACAGGAGGCCACGAGAGGAGAGAGATGGACTAAAAACAGGAAGCCCGTGGAACTGGAACAGGATACCAGCCAACGCACAAAGCAGCACAACTCAAAGGCCAGAGGCCTGCGGGCAGCAGGGTAACGGTCCCAAAGACGCTATGGCCTGATCCTGACACCCGAGGACGCAGGATTAAGTTAAGACCCCTGGGATGGGGGTGACCCTGGATTCCCGGGGGAGGGGAAGTCTCACCACAAGGTCCTTATCAGAGGGAGGCGGGAGGTAAGAGTCAGAAATGGGAGATGCTGCGCTGCTGGTGGGGAGGATGGAGGAAGGGGCCACGAGCCAGGGATGTGGCGCCTCTAGAAGCTGGAAAAGGCAGGAAATGGATCCCCCTCCAACCCCCAGAGCCCGCATAGGAACCAGCCCTGCCCATGCCTGGGTTCAGCCCCGTGAGACTGGGTCCGACTCCTTACTCCAGGACCATCAGGGAACAAACGGACACTGAGTTAAGCCACCAGATCTGCGGTCCTTTCTTACAGCAGCCCTGGGAAACCCACACAGAGCCTACCACACTGCTGCCCAACTTCCCTGGCCGTCTGAGTGGGAACCACTGCCAGCCAGCAGAGTGGGGGCTCCGCTCTGTCCACATCAGAGGCGAGGAGAGGGTGGTCACACAGCCTGTGTCCCACCCAGGCCGCCTCCTCGCTTCCAAGCCCTCCACTCAGAGGGCCTGCTCCCACCCCTCCAGCCAAGGGCTCCAGGCTGTCCTGGTGACTTAAGGGGGCAGGGCCTCCCTTGCGCCAGAGGGCACAGGCTCAGCCACTCGGGGCTCAGCTCTCCATTGGGACAGCAAGGTAGGGGAGGCTTGGCCAGGGTCCACCTGGGTCCCTGTTGTGCCATGTCCCCCACACCTTGTATACAAAGAAGAGGGCTCACCGGCTGAGCTCCCAAGCCCCACAATCTGCTCCCAGGCTCCTGCTTCCTCCGCCCCCCTGGGAGCCACAATGATCATTGTGACAACAGAACCTTCTAACAGTGGGGAGAGGCTGGGAGCTGCCAAGGCCCCAGCTCAGAAGTCTCTGCCAGAGACGACAGTGAGCAGAGCGGCTCCAGCCATCCCGCCGGCAGAAGCTGCACACGTGTGAGGTGAGCACTCAGCTCAGAGACTCCAGAGTGTCCAATCCAGCCTGCAGGGCTCACTGCTGACAGAGTGGCCGTCAGGGCCCGGCACGCCCACCCCCACCCTCCAGCTTGCAAACAGCAGGGGGCCTGCTGCTAAGCCCACCCTGGAACGGGAAGCCAAGAGGGAGGCGAGGGGAGGCTCAGTGTGCACGGCCCCCCCCCGCCCCTGCCCGCGGCCCCAGAGCCTCCACGTGGCGCGGTGCCCAGGAGGAGCTACAGGAAGCCAGGCACCAGCCACCGTCCAGGGGGAGGCACTGCAGGGGCAAACCACAGGCTTGGGGGTCAGGTTGCTCGTTTCTGCATTCCCTCTAGAGCTACCAGAGCCCCCTAGCCGTTGCCTCCCCCACCCGACAGCCCCGGCTGCACCCCCAGGGCGCCGCATGAAAGCCATCCTCCAGCCCACCCGGCCACACACCCTGGCGCCCTCCCACCTCAGAAGCGGCCGGCGGGGCTGCGGCCCACCCTCACCAGGACTTGGGCTCCCCAAAGTGCAGGTAGTTGATGCTGTACAGGTCCATGTCCTCCGTGTGCCAGGCGAAGGTGGTCTTCCACATGCCGAAGTACAGGTAGGGGGTGTTGACGCCCTCGATGATGGTGCCGCACTCGCGCTCCACCATGTCCAGGATGGTCCGCAGGTTCCCAATGTTCCACTGCGCCACGTCCTGCAGGGGTGGCGAGCACACGGTCAGCCGGCCTCAGGCACCCAGACACAAGCCGGAGAACGTAAGACACCCAGACCGTTCCCTTCGAGTCCCGGGCCACAGAGTGAACCCCGCCCAGGGCCCGAGAGCCAGCAGTCAGCCCCAGACCTGCCCACTTCAGAGCCTTGCCCACCCAGCAACCAAAGCCCACCCTGAGCTGCTCACATCCCACAGAACTCAGCCCCCTGCCCTGTGCCTGGCAGCCAGGCGTGATTTTCTCTGGATCCCATGGTGAGCTGTACCTTAATTGCAGGCAATGAAGGCCATGGTTTGGCTGTGAATGATTAACGTGCCTTGAACTCAGTGACACCCAAGGAGGAAGGTGATGCCGAGGTGGGGGCTCCCCAGCAACGGGGCCAGACAGCACCCCCACCACCGCGCCTTCCCACAGCGGGAGGAGACGGCTCTCAGGGACCAGGCAAATGAGGCTGGGACCCCCACCCCCAGGCTCATCTGTTCCCAATGCCACAAGCAAAGAAACCCCGCCTGGTCATAAGAGCTCATAAAATCTGCTTTCATAGACTTCCAGTCCCCAGAGAACCCTCGGGGCGGTTGAGATGCGGAGTGTCCTTCATGTCCCATGGGCGGGGGAGAGGGCTGGCGATCAGACCCTCACTGCATGAGCATAAGAAACCCAGGGTCACCTCGAACAGAAGCTGCCCGAGGTCAGGGAGCACCAGCAACCGGTCGCCACACCAAAGCCCTGTCATTTGCCCTGCCGTCCAGCCCACATGTCCACAGCGTGGCTCCAGGCGGGGGACCTGTGGTCTAGACCAAGCTGGTGATAATGCTTCTGTGACTGGGGCAAGTAGCTCTCTGCTCTGGGCTTCAGGTTCCCCATCTGTAAAAGGAGACTGCTGCTCCAGGTCAGGCACGGCAAACGCATGCACCAAAGCCCTGAATCCTCTTCTAGAACCTATGGCAGGCTCACCCGCTGAGCTCAGCCTTGGCCCCGCGGAGCCTGCACTTCGCAGCCAACCCCTCTGTGAGGCCATCGCTGTGGCCAACTATAGGCGGCACATAAGAGCAAACCTGGGGAGGGAGGGTCTAGCTCAGGGGTAGAGCACGTGCTTAGCAAGCACAGGGCTCTGGGTTCAATCCCCGATACTTCCATTAAAAAATAAATAAGCCTAATTACCTCCCTACTACCCCAGAAAAAAGAAAAAAAAAAAAAAAAAAAAAAGAGCAAACCCAGAGGTTCTCATGGGATGAGGCTCCAATTTCTGAATTTTTATTTAAAAACAGTAATTTTGGGTCCTTGAGAGAATGACAAGTTAAGGTACAGACTCAAAGAAACTATTTGGAAAACACACATCTGGTAAAGGACAGGCACCCAAAATATAGGAAGACCTCTTAAAACTCAACAGTGAGAAAACAACCTACTCAAACCCGAGCCAAAGACCTGAAGAGACAGCTCACCAGGGAAGACAGAGGGCAGCTCAGCACGTGAAAAGAGGCTCCACGTCCCACGTCATCAAGGAAACGCGTGTCAGACCCACAGTGAGGCGCCGCCACACACCGACGAGAACGGCCTGACTGCGGAGGCCTGACAGCACGCGACGCCGGCGAGGACGTGGAGCGCAGGAACGCCGGGCACCGCTGGTGGGGCTCCAGCCACGCTGGAGGACAGGCTACAAAACTAAACTCCTACCATGCAGCCCAGCAATTGCACTCTTTGGTATTTACATGAAGGAGCCAAGAACTTACGTCCACACAAAAACCTGCACCAGCTGTTCATAGCAGCTTTATTCATAACTGCCCAAACCTGGAAGCAACCAAGATGTCCCTGAGTAGGTGAGTACACCATGATACATGCAGACCATGGATTGGTTTTCAGCTCTAAGAAGAAACAAGCTATCAAGCCATGAGAGGACAAGGAGGAATCTTAAATGCTATATACTACATGATCCCAAATACAGGACATTCTGGAAAAGACAAAATTATGGAGACACTAAAAAGATCACGGGCTGGAGGAGGTGGAGCGACAGACAGGAGAGCACAGAGGAGTTTCAGGTCAGGGACTACCGTGTATGACCCCACAATGCTGAGTGCAAGTCCTTACACATTTGTCTAGACCCCCAGAAAGCACACGACCAAGACTGAACCATGGACTTGTGTGAACCCAGGCATCCAGGTAACACACGCATGGCTCTGGTGGGGGATGCTGACCACGGGGGAGGGTGTGGGTGTGGCGGGCAGCGAGCATACGGGAACCCTCCGTGCTTTGCTCTGCTGTGAACCTAAAACTGCTCCAAAACGTAAAGTCTATTAAAAAAGAAATAATAATAATAATAATAGAGAGAATAGCTTTCTCCACAAACACTGCTAAAACTACTGGACGTCCACATGAAAAAGAATGAATTTGGACTCCTTCCTCATACCATATATAAAAGTTAACTCAAAATGGATCACAGACCTAGAGGTAAGATCTAAAATTGTAAAATTCTTAGAAGAAAACATAAGGGCAAATCTTCATGACCTTGGAATTGGCAAAGGATTTTTAAATAAGAGACTCAAAGCACAAGCAATAGAAGAAAAAAAAACAGATAAACTGGCCTTCATTGAGTTAAAAGCTCCTGTGCTCCAAAGGACACAACCACGAAAGTGAAAGGACAACCCACAGGATGGGAGAAAACATTAAAAAATCACCTGTCAGGTAAGGGACTTGTATCCTGAGTGCATGGAGAACTCTCACAACTCAATAATAGAAAGACAAATAACCCAATTAGAAATGGGTAACACATCCGAATAGGTGTTTCTCCATAGGAGAAATACAAATGGTCACACAAATGGTCAACAAGCACGTGAAAAGCTGCTCAACATCACTACCATCAGGAATGCAAACCAAAGCCACAAGGAGACCCTACTTCACACCCACCAGGATGGCTAAAGTTAAAAAGACACCGTAACAAGTGTGGGCCAAGTGCGGAGAAACCAGAACCCTCACGCACGACGGCTGCTTTGGGAAAAACAATCAGAGTTCCTCGGAAAGTTAAACACGGAGTTACTATGTGACCTGAAATTCCACACCCAGGTATGAGCCCAAGAGAAATGGAAACGTGTCTGCTCACAGACTTGAACATGAATATTCACAGCAACATTACTCATGAAAGCCAAACGGGGGGAACAACTCAAGTGTCCATCAGCTGGTGAATGCATATAAGAAAATATGGTCCATCCACACAACGAAGCATTACTCGGCCACAAAAAGGAGAGAAGGACTGACACTCGCCACTACATGGACAGACCCTGAGGACTCGATGCCCAGCGAGAGAAGGAGACACAGGACGACAGTGCGTGAGTCCACGGACTGAGGCGTCCAGAACAGGCCAGTCCGCAGACACAGGGAGGGGCTCCTGGCTGCCAGGGGCCGGGGAGGAGATGGGGCGTGCCTGCTCATGGGGATGGGGCTTCTTTTCTGGGGTGATAAGAAGGTTCTAAAACTGACTGTGGTGATGGCTGTCCAACTCTGTGACTACACCAAAAAGCACTGAACTGTGCACTTTAAATGGGTGAATTGTGTGAATTATATCTCAGTGATGCTTAAAAAAACAAACAGTAAGTCAGAGAATCAACAAATGAACAAACCAATCCAACTAGCTCAAACTTTCCAAAACTCTCCATGGAAAATGATAATCAGGCATCTGACTTCAAACCCATCCCACACTCGAGCACGTGAACTTCAGTTCTCCCATCCCGTCAGGCTGTTGGGGTCAAATTCCCTTCTTAGAAGTCACAATTCATAAACCGGGCAGCAGAGCCACAAGATGGGATGAGCAGCTTTATTGCCCGCCCACTCGAGACCACATGGTGCCCAGAGCACGAGAGAGCAGGGTTGAGTCGATAAGTGTTCCGACCAGAGACCACCTTCACAGGGACTTGGTGTGGGGATGCCAGGAAGCAGAGGGGCCCCCCGGGGAGTGGAGAGGCCAGATCTCAGCCCAGATGCTTCCCATGCAGAACACACCCAGGACAGAGGTAGGCTTCGAAGGTTGGAAATTAACCCCAGTAGATCCACTGGAGGTTATCAGAGGTCCCCCAAATGTTAAACCATCCCTTAAAAACACGGCCCCGCTCAGACCTCCCTCTGCTTAACACCAGCACCTTCCGGGGCCTCGGCATCAAGCCTTGAGCAGGGCTGGACTCACCTTTGGACAGGCCACGGCCAGCACAGGCCCGAAGGCCGAGGGGTCAGGCACCCCATCTTGCTGTCCCAGGTGTCCCCAGGGCCCCCCCGGCACAGCACAGGGACTGGACGTGGTGGACCCAGGGGCAGTCCAGCCAGCTGAGAACTCGGGCTCCCAGGTCTCCAGGAAGATGGAGTGAAAGAAACTCGAGAAGAAAAGCACTGGGACAACCAAGAATTCAAAGGCCCCTGGGAGAAGGGAGGGAATGATTGATGCCATCTTCTGAAAACCGCTCTCTGGCCAGGCTGCTAGGCCCGCTACCGAGCGAGGGACGCCGGACCAGGGCAGGGGCTGCGCTGCGATCTGGCAGCAAAGACTCTGCAAACCACCGGGTTCCTTCTTTGCCTCCTAAGCTTGGCCCACGGCTGTAACCAGGTCCCAAACAGAGGCCCAGCTGAGCTTTCCCATCACCCTAGCCTCCAGCGTCCGGACACAGCGGGCTCTGGGCTCGCACTGCTCGCCTCCACCTTCCTCCAGGGCGCCAGCCCTGCCCCCCACCCAGCCCCTCGGCCTCGGGGACTTACGTCGTCGTACAAGGAGCCGCTGATGTCGGCCCCATAGATGGGGGACACGAAGGTGAGGTTCTTCCAGTACTTGCGCTCCAGGTCGTCGAAGTCCTGGTGCCGGGGGGTGCAGTACCTGGGGACAAACAGCTCACTGAGCATGGCCGGGCTCAGGGTGCCTGCTGGATCCCCCAGGGTGGGGCTCTGCTCAGACACCCGCTGCCCTGGCGAGGGCACAGCCCGGGAGAAGGCGGATGCGCTGTGATAACTGCCGGGAGGGGAGGGCACGGGTGGGGAGGGAGCCCACTCGTCCCAGCACACCAGCTACCCGGCCTGGGGTGCCCAGGTCGGACCACACACCAGGGACTGGGAGCAGGAGGAGGGCAGCGGGTTCTGACGGTTCTTGTCCTCCCGCGGCTCCGCAGATGCCCACAGCACCGACCGTGGGCAGCACACCGTGGGGGCCGGGGACAGTGTGTGAGGGGCAGACGAGCTGCTGTCCCAGGATGCTTGTGTGAGAGCAGAGACTCCCAGACACGCACAGATGATCCCAGTGAGCGAGGGAGGCTGGGAGCGACAGACAGCAAGGAGTGAACGGTGGTGTGTCCCCGTGTGTGCCCGCGTGCACTGTGCTGAATCAGGAAGCAGCACTCGGGGTGACGCGCCAGAGAGCCCTTCTATGAGGAGATGCCGTCAAAGCAGACACTGGGGGGGTGGGGGGCACCCCAGGGACGGGGACGAGGACGAGTCCTGGAGCGTGGGCCTCGCAGTCAGCGCTGAGAGCAGCGCGAGGTGGACATTGTGGCCCCAGGTCAGGTGAGGGTCCAGATTTTGTCCCCTGAGAACCGAGGGACAGTGAGCACGGGGTGCTGAGACCCAGCCGGTGCACAGAGCAGGCTTTGTGGGGGCTGTGGGGGCTGTGGGGGCCCCGCCCCGCTCCCCAGGCCCCGGGGGACCGGGCTTCCCCCTGCAGGTGTGGCTTCGCTCCCGCGCGCCCGGGCCCACGTACTTCTCGCTGTTGGCCAGGCGGCGGTACTCCCCGACCGTCATGGCCTTCTTCTGGATGTTGTACTGCGTGAAGAGGCCCGACTGGCCAGTCACCACCTGCTGGATGGGGGCCGGGATGACTACGTCGTCAATGTCGTCGTAGGTCTGCCGTGGCTTCCACTCCTTCGGGGGGATGACCTGCGAGACCGAGAGGAGGTCAGCAGCGCTGCTACGGGGTCGGCTGCTCAGGACCAGGCGCCGGGCAGTGAGGCCACAGAGGCGCCCAGCAGCGTGTGTCCACTACACCACGCTCTCAGGAGGTCCGGGGCCAGGCTGACCTTGGCACCACCTGCTTGTGCAGGGCTGGGCCCGCCTCTGCGTAGGGCCAGGGCCTGGAAAGCTGGAAGCAGCCCCCAGAACCAGGGGCCGACCCGACTGGTCTCTGCGTGGTCACAAAGTGGGCAGACAGAAGTGGGATGGGCTGTGGGCAATGGTGCCTGGGGCTCGGGCTCTGCCACCACTCCGTCTGGTCACCACGTGCCTGGCTCAGGACCCCATGCAGAGGAGGCCCCAGAGCAGAGACAAGCACCGCGGTGCACACTCGCTCCAGGAGCCCCGTTTGGTTGACACTGGCTGGGGCTGATCACAGCTCTCGGTGCTGGGAAGACATAGGTCCCTGAGGGCCCAAGTCCTGACTGGAGGGGGCAGTACATAAATCTTGGCAAGAGCTGAGGAAACTGCAGGAAGGTAACAGGTTCCAAGTCCTAAGGATAAAGGACAAAGCAGGGCTGAGTGAGCTGGCCAGAGGCCAGAGGGTGACAATTCCAAGTGGGAGGAGGCCTGAGAAGGTCCCTCTGCAGCTCCCCACACCACTGCCCCACAGCAGCCCTGCCCCAACCCGCCCACTCCAGGAAGGCTGGACCCTTGGGAATGAACTTCACCCTCCCAGTTTCCTCTCCACCAGTAGGAGGCGACCTCTGTGCAGGCCCCACAGGCCCTGGGTGGGTATTTGCAAGCCCCAAACCACTTTCTAGGGCACCCAGCGGGGCCACCCAGCAGCTCTGGGAAAAGGAACCATTTCTGGTGCATCAGCCAAGCACCCTGGAGTGGCTGAACCCTCACACAGCTCAGGGCCATGAGGGACGAACACGGTGCTGATATTGCCAACGGCTTCCAGGGCAGCTGAAGTTCATTTGCCCTCCCAAGGACCCCACTGTCACACTGGTACAAGGAAACGTTTCGCTTGGCAACCAAAACACTTACTCTCCAGGAGCCTGCAGACAGAGGGCACTGCCCGCTGCCAGCACGCCTGGGGCTCCACCCCATTTACATACAGAAGTAACAACAGTGGCAGCCATGGGGCTCCTCACCAGGGCAGTCCTGCCCCCCAGGGGACACCAGGTGGTACCTGGGGACATACGTGGTCATCATGAAGGGGGGATCTCCTGGCATCGAGTGGGTAGGGCCAAGGATGCTGCCCAGGATGCCCCCACAGAGAAAGATCAGCCCTCACTGTCAGCAGAGCCCAGGGGGACCCTCATTTAGAGTTAAATGAGGATGAGTCCCTCCCGGAAGACACAGCTATTCAGTCACACCATGGGTGCCCGGGGTGACAACAGAGTGCTGGGGTCAGCCTGACGGTCGATGGTTTTCTGATTCCCAGCGAAAAATCTGAAGAGTCAGGTGATGAATGAAAATACTCATGGCTGGAAATGCAAAAAATCAAAGAAAGAGAGCTTGGATCTCCAGGATACGGGATGTTCTTGCAGGGAAATGGGTTGTATGTGGAGGGATCCGCGGCCCTGAGCTGCTTTTCCACCACGTGGCTGATGCCACCTCTTCACCGAAAAGCCTGAGCCTCCTCCTGGGAGAAAGTGCATAGACCCCGGACCGGCTCTGGCACCCCAGGGGCTGGCCCACCCCAGGTCTGCTGGAGAAGGGCCCCCGCAATCCCAGACTGCAGGATGAACAGGACGCTGCCCAGGCCCCTGCTCTCCAGGTAGAGCGCTGGGCCCATTCACATTCCCACAGGCTCTGCTGTGTGACATCTGGAGACCAGGGAGGAGCCCTCAGACACACTGGATGCCTGGTTCACACGTGGGAACCGCACCTTCCGGAGGACATGCTAAGCAGATTCTGGAAAGGCCATGGGAACGGAGGGCCATGTCCAGCTGGTCAGGGACTCAAAGCCATTCTGCAGGTGGCAGACCCGGCAGCTGAGAGGCGCCAGGGCATCGCCTGGCTGCAGAGACCGTCCACAGGCACTGAGGGCACAAAGCCCCGTGACCACTCCCCCAGGACCCCCCATGGCCCATCGGCCCACCAACCCCCCACGCCATGCCCCTGCCTGGCTCCCTCCCACCTCAGCACCTCCCAAGCAGCCTGCAAGGCCCAGCCCTGGCCTGCAGGGGCCAGAGACCCAGCTGGGAACAGGCTCCCAGAGCACACGAAAAGCTGCCAAGAAACATGACCAGCTGCCCCAACGGCGCCAGTGGGGACCCCGCACACCCAGGGCCGTGTCTAGCTCCGGGCCCCGGCCCGCCCGCCCCTGCCAAGCGCCCACCCCTACCCAGCTGCCCCGGGCCTGACAGAGCTTTCATTGCGGGGGCATCAAATGCAGCTTTGATGGAAAAAGAAACCCTAACACCATCCCCCAACACACACAGCAGAAGGGCAGTCAAGGCCGAGAGACCAGGGCGAAGGGGACGCCCAGGCTATAGAACTTGCTCCAGGCCAGCAGGACCCTGTGTCCCTTATCCAAAGAGGGTGGCAGCCCTGAGGGCCTAGGGCCCTTGTCAAAACGAAGTGGGGGTGCTGAAGGCCGCGGTACTTGTCTCCCTGGACCTGTCTGTCCCCACAGTGGCAGGGAGGTGGCTGAGGGAC
Source organism: Camelus bactrianus (assembly GCF_048773025.1). Classification (NCBI taxonomy): domain Eukaryota; kingdom Metazoa; phylum Chordata; class Mammalia; order Artiodactyla; family Camelidae; genus Camelus; species Camelus bactrianus. The sequence continues at coordinate 28,586,965 of NC_133560.1, forward strand.
TAGCGGCACCAGCACCCTGTCCTGCCAGACGGGAGCAGGGTGCATGCCCACGTGTGTGTCGACCGCGTGACTGTCACCGCAGCATCTCTTGGCAATGGCGGGGGAGCTGCTCCTGCCTGCCATCACCCAGAAGCCTGTGCCCACTCCAACCCAGCCCTTCCAGAGAGAATTTCCCACATCAAAGAGAAAACAGCAAATAAAACACCACTTGAGAAGACTGAAAAGGAACATGCAAACTAAGGACAGAAAGAAAATATGCCCTGAAAACATCTGCCTCACAGAAACATCCAGTCCCAATGGGTTCCTAACAATGCAAGTAAGTTAGCAGGAAAGTGCTCCTCGGGCACTCAGAGCTCACAGCGGAGATGCGGGGCTCATGGGAGGGGCAGGAGGCGGCACAGGAGAAGGAAAAGGGCAGCGGCAGAGTGGAGGTGTGGACAGCAGGGGTGCCGCGGTCACAACACACGCGAGGCTGCACCCAAAGAAGATGCCGGAGCCGGAGATGACGGAGGAGGAAGGAGGGGAGGGTGCCGGGAATTCACAGGTGCAGCTGATGGGACACTCCATCATGGTAACAAGATTCCAACACAGAACAGCAGCTGCACGCTGGCAAACACGGAAGTAGGTCAGAGACAGGAGACCTTCCAGTCACAGGAGCCGCCCCCACCAACGCATCCGGCCTGAGTTTCCCCCCACCAGCTGGGGCACCTGCGACGGGCAGGGATGGCAGGAAAGGGTCACCCGAAGACTGACACCAGCCAATCAATCAAGCCCCAAACAGAGGCTCTGAACCTGCAAGAACCCCAGACCTGGGAGTCCAGAGCCACAACTCCAGGCCCCGATGGAATGTTCTGCTGGGTCTGTGCTGTCACGGGGCACAAGGGACCAAAATCAAGGGGAGGGGAGGGAAGATGCCACGGGCCCAGGCTCTCCTCATCTGCGCGGCTGAGATTAGAGGCACGGACATCACACAAGCAGCCCCGCTGGGCAGGGCAGGTTAGGGAGGAAGGCCAGCAGCCTCGGCCTCCCACTCCCGGACACAGGCGGTCACTGTGGGGGACAGAGCAAGGCCACCCGCCTCCTGCTTTCGTCCAGCCCAAGAGCTAAAGCCAGTGTTCTTTTTCTTTTTTTTGTTTTCAAATGTTTGGAGGGAAATAACAAAGGCTATTTCAGGACAAGTAAAAATTCTATGAAATGCACATTTTGGTGCCTATAAGTCAAGTTCACGGCACACAGCCACGCCTGTGGGGTGTCGGGCCGTCTACAGCCTCAGAGCTGAGTGGTGGCGACAGACCATCCAGCCCAAGAGGCTGAAAAGATTGATTATCTGGCTCTTGGCAGAAAAAGTTTACAGATGCCCAGCTTAAATAACAGAGAACTGGGTGTCTCAGATAAGTGACAGTCAGACAGGAAGCCACCAGAAGAACCCAAAACAGGTTCCGAATCTCCAGGTTATCTGCTGAGCAAAGCCTCACACACACGTTCCCGGGAATGCGAAGAAACTCGGCGCCTGTCTCCAGGACCTGCTCCGTGCACAGGAGCACCTCTGGTAAAAGCGACACAGGCGAGCTGTCTACATTCACACACGCACACATGCGTGCACTCGTCCACGTGATGTGCCATGGGAAGAGACCAAGGGCTTGGCGCCATGCTGCTCAGGCAGAGGGGCTGGGGTCTCCCTCTCTGCCCCGTCGCGCTGTTTGAATTTGCCCCACACAGCCTTTACAGTCTCAAAAAAGTTTTAACTAGGAACATAAACACAAAATGTAAGCCCTCCCTGGCATCCACTCCCCCAGGGCGTCACCCACCTTGGCCAGGCCCGCCCGGTGGGCTCCCTGGGATTCGATGTAGGCCACGTATTTGTTGAAGTCCTTAAACTCCTCCATGGTGGGGCGGAAAGTCATGATTTTACAACTCGGGTTCTGGGCCCCATGATCCTCGGACCCCATGGCTGCAGCTGAGGGACGGGCCACACCTGCGAGGGAGACAAGACAGAGTGAGTGTGTCTGCACCGCCGCCACGGGCCCGCTCCCTTCTCCCCTGGAGACACCCAGAGGCCGCGCAGCTGAGAGGGGAGAAGGGAGCCTGAAGCCCACTTCAGCGCTTGCACAGAGGACCAAATTACTTCAACCAATCACAAACAGAGGTGGCCCCGTTCTATGAGCCCACGGATGCTGGAAGCCAGACCCTCACTTCAAACAAGGGGCCTCAGAAATGAAAGTTTTCCTTTCAGGGCCTCATCCAGATTTGCCAGCATCAGCTTCAGGTCGACGTCGCTACCTTGGAGCAGGGACCCAGAGGCAGCAGCACAGGACGGCCTGGGAAGGGAAGTGAGGCTGTGTGCGAGCCCCTACTCGGGCAAGGCCTTGTAAGCAGCTGAGCAGCTCGTGGGTTGCTCCAGTCCCGGCCAGACCCCCGTGACCCACGGGCAGCCCGAGACCAGAATCTGAAACCAAGACAGCAGAAGGCCCGGCCAGAATGGCTTGTTTCCCACCAAGTCGCCCTGGGGCAAAACCATGTCCGGATGTTTCTGCACAGAAGGGAAGGCATGGTGGGTCTGCCCGGCCCACCAGTCACTGCCAGCACCTGAAGGGCGGGGGGATCGGGCTCCTCCCAGAGCTAAGGCTGCAGGCTGGAGCAGCTCCTCCTGTCCCGAGGGTTACGGGGACCCAGCAGGGTGGCTGGCAGCCTACCTCAATCAGGAAGGGGCTTGGGGGACAGACCCTGGGGATGGGTCCCTGTTGGCAGATTCGATTTTCCAAAAAGACGCAGGAAGACCAGACTCCCTCCAGGATTTGGGAAAGGTCAGAACCCAAGCGCACACGGACCTGAGAACGTGGAGGACAAGTTAACCAAGTCCACCTCCCTCTATCCCAAAGTGAGCTGGGGAGTGAGGAAGGCAGGAAGCCTCCAGTCCCGGAGTGGGGAGATGCCGGTCCACAACAGCTGGCTGAGAAGTGGCCAGCTCCCCAAAGGTGTTCCCCGCGGCGGGCACTAGAGGGCAGCATAAGCCCAGGAACGGCCACTGGGGTGAGCAGTTACCCGGGACAGACCCAGGCACCCTGTTCAGGCCCTGCCCCCGGCCACCCCAAGCCCAGGGCGCGCAGGGCAGCTCCCAGGGGTACGGCAGCCAAGGCGGGATCACTGGGAACCACCGAGAAAGCACAGGCTTATCAAGAGGCTGGGTCATCACCAACCCTCTCCAGAGTAGCAGGCACCAGAGGGCTCGGGCTACGGCCAGGATGACCTGCCCTTGAGACGGACCACCAGGCCATCCACAGCCAGCCCCCTCGCCCACAGTCAGGGCCCAGGACCTGAGTCTCCGACTGTCACCCCCACTCAACCCACCAGAATCCCCAGCCCAGCCACCCTGTCCCCTCCCACCCAGACAAGGCCTCCCCTGTCCTGTGGGAGCTGGAGGCCCAGGAGTAGGGGTAAGGCCTGACGCCGATACTCCGGGGAACATCAGGATGGAACTGAGCTGGGTGTGGAGGGGCCACAAGGTGGGGGGGAGGGGGCAGGGGGCAGGGAGGGGCGGGAGGCCTCCTGCGGTGGGGGGACCTGGGACAAGACACAGCAGGAACAGGACAGAGGACCAGCCACAGTCACTGATCGCCAGCCTTCCTCGCGCTCCCACCGCCCCAGTCCAAGATTTTCCGCATCCACTGGCTCAGCCTTGCCCTGACCCTGCCTGCGACTCCCACTCGCTCCCACCCGCTGGGTGACAGGTACCAGGACCACCCACGCCAGCAGCTCTCATCTTGGCTCAGCCGGTCCCAGTCCTGGTCCCAGTCCAGTCCCAGCCGACTGCCTCTCCTCCAGGACTGGTAGACGTGAGCCTACAGGGGACAGGGACACGGGCTTCTCCCCAAGACCAGCTTGTCCCAGGCAGAGCTGGGGCGGCCCCGGGGTCCTGCCCGCATGGCTCTCTCATCAAATATCGCTGCGGAGACGCACTGTCCATGAGGGGGCGGAGGGGAGCAGGTGATGAGACAGCAGGGAGAGTTTTCTGCGCATCCAGCAGGCAAGAAACGCCGCCCTCCTCCATCCACCACCACCATCCAGCTCAGCTCGGCAGCGGACTGTGTGTGGGCTTTCTTCTCTCCTATGCATGCCCTTGCAATGAAGTTTTTAGAATGTAAATATAAAGAAGGTAATTAAAACGCTTTATAATCCTAATCTATAACCCTTGACACATTTCTTGAAGGAGGGCAAATAAAAATCATATGTGCACATACTTAAAAATAACAAAAGCAATCTGACTGAGATCCAGCCCAGGCGAATCTTCTGGTTCCCTGGCGACACGGGGGGGACAGAGGAACCCCCATGAGAGAACCGGCGGAACAGCCCAGAAAGAGAGATGCGCTCTTCACCAGACAGAGCCACACTGAAAGAGCAGAGCTCTGGCAACTCAGCCGTGAAAAACAAACAGCACAGCTAGAAAGAGGGCAAAGGACATGAAGACGTTTCTGCAAAGAAGATACACAAGTGGCCAACAAGCACATGGAGAGAGAGACGCTCAACGTGATTAGCATCCAGGAAACGCAAATCTAAGCCCCAGCGAGACACACCTCACCCCCACGGGGACGGCTAGAATGAAAAGGCAGATAATCACAGGTGTTGGTGAGGATGTGGGGAAATCAGAACCCTGACTCACAGACGGTGGGAACATAAAATGGGGCCACTGTGGAAGGCAGTCCACAGTCCCCCAAAAGTTAAATGTGGAATTTACCACCCAATCCAGCAATTCCACTCCCAGGTCTACACCCAAGAGAAGTGGAACCTTGTACACAAATGTTCACAGCGGCATGATCCACAACAGCCCAAAGGTGGAAACAACCCAAGTGTCCATCAACACTGAGCGGATACACAAACTGTGGTCCTTCCATGCACGGGAACGTCACTCAGCCGTGAAAGGGAAGAAGCCCTGACACTCGCTCCCACGGGGACGTCATCGGAGAGTCCAGGCTGTGGGAGCACAGGCCAGAGAGATGGCGAGCCAGGAGCAGCCCACAGACAACATGACCCCACAGAACTGGACAGACTGAAGCGGCCACACGGACAAGAGGGGCAGAGGCAAGAAGGCAGGAGGCCAAGGTCAGATGGGACCACGTAGAAATGCATGGACAAGAGCCAGGAGGGAGGCAGCATGGCCGGACGGGGCTTGTGCGGGCACCAGGGAGGTGGGGCAGCCTCGAGCACAGGGACCATTCTAACGTTTATCTGAGCGACGCCCCGAGTCCGAAGGCACAAAGATGGCCCATAGCCCTGTGCCCTTGTTTCCCATGGCTGAGACAAAGCTCCACAAACCTAGCGGCTGAATCAGCACAAGTTCACCCTGGAGCTCTGGAGGCCAGAAGTGTGACCCAGCTCTCCTGTGGGCTGTGCTCCTTCTGGAGGTTCCTCTGTGGGTCTCCTGCCTTTTCCAGCTTCTAGAGGCATCACATCCCAGACTCGCGTCCCTCCCTCCATCCTCACCACCAGCAGTGCAGCATCTCCTGTCTCCCTCTGACTCTCTTCTCTGACCTCTGCTTCCATCACTGTGTCTCCTTGCCTGATCCAGACCCTCCTGCCTCCCTTTTACAAGGACCCTTGTGATGACATCAGACCATCCAGATAATCCAGAGTGATTGCCCATCTCAAGATCTTTAATTTAATCCCACCTACAGAGGCCCTCTCACCAGGTAAGGGAGCATCTTCCCAGTTTCCAAGGTTAGGGTGTGGGCACGGGGGGGGGGGGTGGCGGGCGCTGTTCAGGCACCATAAATGCCACGTAAAAAACCCACCGCGCAGCCACCACGCAAAGAAGTAAGTAACAGTCACAAAGTCCCTCCAACCTGGCACTGCTACTGTGAGTGCGTCTGCCTGCGTTCACGCAGACAAAAGCAGTTTCTACAAAATCAGAAACGGAACCAAGTGACAGGCAGTGGTCTGCAGCCCCCGTCCTCCCCGCAGCTTAGCGGTGGGCAGAGCCCTGGGGCACAGAGCCTGGAGCCATCCTCTGGTCGCAGGGCTGACTCACGGGCTCAGCCGGTAGCCCCAGCAATGCCAATGGAGCCGTTTCTGGTCGCTCACCCCTCCCCGAACGACCTTGGCCTGAATCTTCTCGGTGGTGCAGCAATCCAACAGGCTGACTCTGAGTGTGACGCTGACACCTCATCGTACTTGCACTGAGCTGTGGGGGCAGCCGGGAGGTATGAACCACAAGCTGCCTGACGGCCCCGGGGCGGAGGTCCTGCCTCCGGAGCCTCGGCCCCAGGAGACCTGAGTGTGGGAAGGACAGGCCCTGGGGATCCCTGCGGCCCAGGCTCGGCAATGTCCTCCCACGTTCCCAGAGACCCTTCACTGGCCCCAGAGAAAGTGTGCGATGCCTGGGGACCACGATGATCAGGGCCACACTCTCAGAAGATGCCGGTGGCTCAGGGTGCCAGCCACGGAAGCCTCAATAACCCACGTGGGGCAAAACCCCCGTGAACATGGTGGCCTGAGCTACAATCTAGGGAGACTAAAAGGAGGGTGTCCTAGCTCAGCACCCAGTCCATCCACCTAAGTACCCCACAAGCCCCAGAGAACAAACAAGTCACCAGCCACAGGACTCCCGTGGTCCAGGCTTTGTCAAAACAGACAGAGGCAAACGAGACAGTGTATTAAGTCTCCCCACCTACAACCTGGGCCACTTTCTTCTCTGATCTTCAGTGCATGGTTTAATCTAATTAAACGAAAAGCTCTCCTGTTCCCAACCCTCCAGGAGGAAGTGCGCGCAGCCTGTGCCGTCACGGCGGCCCCCACAGCCCCACAGCAGGCACATCTTTCATTAACCTGCAGACGTCACCCGTCTGTGCCCACAGATACAGAAATGGGTGTGCTAGAGTGTGCCTCTAGAGTGGGAAGAAGCTCCCAGATCTGGAGAAACAGACCAAGCAACATGGTGAGGAGGAAGAAATCCTGACAATTAAGTAAATGAGCGAGTAAAAAAGAGCCAGGGCGCGGGAAGAAGGCAGGGGGGCCGTTCTGCTCAGAGAGGGGCCGCACGCCGCCAGCGCAGGCCCTGCCCCGAGGAGGAGGACAAGTGGAGACACTTCCTCCAACCCCAGGAGCCCTCCCAGGGCGGGAGGGGCCGGGAAAGGCGAGCATGGAGTTACCATCTGACCCAGCAATTCCATCCCTACTTTTCTGCCCAAGACAGACAAAACACACGTCCACAGAGATACTTGTACCCAAATGTTCACAGCAGCACCATTCATAAAACCCAGAAGTGGAAACCGGCCAAGGAGCCATCAACAGGTGGATGGATACAGCCGCCATGTCCCTCCACACACAGGAGCATCACTCCGCCGGGGAAGGAGAGCAGCACTGACACCCGCTGCCACGTGGATGGACCCTGAGAGCATGGTGCTCAGTGAGAGAAGCAGACACCGAAGGACACACAGTGTGTGACTCCATGGATGTGAAATGTCCAGAACAGGCCAGTCCACAGAGACAGAGAGTGGGTTCCTGGTTGTCAGGGGCTGGGGAGGGGGGTGACTGCTTAATGTACAGTGTTCTTTTGGGGGTGATAACAACGTTCTGGAATTAATGGTGATGGCGCACAGCTCTGTGAACATACTAAAAACCACTGAATTATATTAAGTGTGACTATTATGGGATACGGATGATATCTCTCTAAAAATTAATTTTTATGAAGTCCAAGACAGCCTGTTTAGGACCTGCCAGGCCGCAGTAAACCCGCCTGGCTTGTCACGCGCACTCTGATCTCCATGAACGCCCGAGGACTTTGGAGAAGGAGCCTGTGACCTCATTCACTTCTGTCTCCCACACTCCCCCCAGAGAACATTCTCACACCTTCCAGAGCCGGTGCGCAGTCTCTCCAGCTATAAAATGGGTTGACCACAGGAGACAGCAGGCACTCTTGTGAGGTTTACTAAAAAGTGAAACACACGGGGCGGGCTCCGTACGCAGGGTAGGTCTTGCTGATTGGGTACAAAGGGAACAACCAAGTTTTCAGGAATTGATGGTCTTGTAAGAAAGCATGAGCTGCAAGGGTGAAGCCACGCTTTGGGATGCACAGTCACAAGTGACCATTTCCAAACCAGTCGACAAGGGCCAGGTCCACCAGCCCCAGGTCATGATGAGCTAGCGGGGCCTGGGGCCACCCCCCTCTTCTGTGCAGGACTACACAACACATGTTGTCAGCTTTGCAGGCCACGTGGCCTCTGTTGCAACCACTGGATTCCACCAGTGAGGTGGGAGGCTGAGATGAATGGCCTTGGCTGTGGACCGACTGGTCCGAGGGCCACTGTCTGCCGGCCCCAGATCCAGATGTCTGAAGTCTACCTTTTAAGGAGCTAAACCTTCACTCCACCCCTTCTCAAGGGTAACCTGAGCTCCACTGCTCATTTCCTGGGCGCCCAAGTCATGGCAGAACAAGGAAGGCTACATTCCAGACCCTACTCAGCCCGCATTAGCCACATGCCCTTGGGAGGAGGCTTCATACAAGGGCAGCCCTAAGCACAAGCCTCTCCCCTCGGCCAGCCCTCCACAGGCCACCGGGGGCAGCCAACACCCTGGAGCTAAAAACCTGGAGCAGCTGGGCAATGGGATTCTTAGAGCATTTGGAAAATAATCCTTCAACTTTAGAGACCCTCCCTCCCTCCCGGGACCCGTCATCACTTCCTGTGAGGCGTGGGGTGGGTGGATATGTCCTTTGGTGAAACCAGAATGGACGCCTGCCCAGGGCCCGAGCCATGAGCCACAGACATGGCAGCTCATCTTGGGCGATCCAGGTGTCCCCCAAGACGCACGACGCTTCTCAGGGCTTCTAGAAGGGATGGCCAGAGTGCAGACACAGAGCTATGGACCAAGAAGGCACGTCCAGCAGAACCACCTAGAGGGGTCCAAGCTCCTCTAGGGGCATCTGGCTACTGGATACCCCAAGAACTTAGAACCAACGGGGCCACCTTTCCCACCAGCAGCCCCAGAGGCCACATCCACCTGGGGCCAGGGGCTCGTGCACGCACTTACTTCAAGGTTCCTGGTGCGTAGTGGGTAGCGAGGCTGCGGAGACAGATGTTCTGATAACTGGCTGGGCTTTCTGTTGGGCTCCAGCAATGGCAATGGTTCCTAAGATGCGCAAAATAAAAGCACGATGAACTAAATGGACTGTGTGCTTCAGCTTAACTCCGAATTATGCTCCTGGCATCTTGCCTCTGTTCAGACCCTTCAGATCTTCACCACTTTCCAGGAACGTGAGCACCTTCCCCACCGAAGTTTTCCCATGATAGTCCACTTCCAGCTCAGCTCCTAAAAATCAGGGGCTGAGGAAGCAAGAGCCTCCGTGAACAATCACGCTAGACGAAAGGAGCTTTTGGAAACCTTCAGGGACAGGCACTACCAGGAGGTTTACAAGAAGTTCTGCCTCCTCCGAACCAGCAGGCAGGGAAGGTGTTCCTCCAAGGAGGACAGCCGTACAGTGACCGCCACCTAGGCCCCCAGAGGGCAGGGAGCACAGGGCAGGGCCCGGCAGGCACCGTGCAGCCGGGACCCCACCAGGGCAGGGCCCTGACCATGGCCTTCACAGCTGGGCTCGGGAACACTTGCTGAAAGGATGCAGGACAAAACTCAAAAGCTGATGTGGCCCCAGCGCCCCTGACCACCTGGGCACCTGCCTTCCTCCCGGATTCCTAAGCTCCCGATGGCTCAGGGTCTGCCGGACCCTCCCCGCCTCTGTGCCTTCGCGCGTGCCGTCTGAGGCTGGCCTGGTCATGGGGGGCCGACCTTCTGGGCAGGGCAGCTTGGCCCTGGGGGTGTGGAACCCGGTCCCACACACTTTCTCTCTCCAACTCACCAGGAGCTCAGAATAGCACAGTTTTCACAAATACCCTTTCAACAGGCATGATGTGCTGACACGTTCTATCTTATTTTAACCTTTTTTTTTTTTTCACTGCTGGGGACGACCCATTAGGTTGATTTCACTGTCTTCCAATGGGTCACAATCCATGGGCTGAAAGGCCACACCGAGCTGTGGGATTTCTGGACCGCAGGCACTGGCCTTGCCCTCTGGACTGGCTAAGCCGCCCAAGGCAATGTGGACCCCAAGGGCGCCTCAGCCCCACCCAGCCCCGCCAGCACTGGACAGCAACGAGAGCTAAAGCCCGGGACGTGACTACCAGCATGGCTCCCGGAGCTGCGGCGGGTGGCATGACGGCCCCTGTCCCAATCCCCGGACGCTGTGACTTTGCGCTCTTCTGTGCAAGAGAGACTGCAGGTGGGACTAAGCTGAGGCGCTTGAGACGGAAGATGATCCTGGGTTATCAGGGGCCCAGTGTCATCACAAGGGTTCTCTTAAGAGGGAGGCGGGACGGTCAGAGGAGAGCGGATGACAGAGGCCGAGGTCAGAGCGAAGCTCTCTGAAGAGGGAGGAAGGGCCACCAGCCAGGGATGCGGCGCCTCTAGAAGCGGGAAAAGGCAGGAACATTCTCCCTGGAGACTTCAGAGGGACCAGCCCTGCCCACACCCTGACTCCAGCCCAGTGAGACCCGGGGAGGACTCCTGGCCTCCAGAGCAGTGAGATGATAAATGCGCACTGTTTGAAGTCATTACATCTGGGGTCATTTGTCACAGCAGCAAAGGGAGACTGACACGGCAGCTTCAATGTGTGCCTCCCTGATGGGAGAAGACAGGTCTTCTAGCCCCACCACCCGCGGGCCTCTCTGCAGAGAATTGCCAGTCCGTCTTTCGCTCACGTGTCTCCCTTGTCACTGGTAATGGCCCCTCTGCACGCTGTCTCCCCAGATGGATGATGGACTACCTCGTGGCACATGGTCTGTAAGGCAGAGACCACCCAAGCCTCTGGTCCTCAGCCGGACAGACCCCAGTCTGCTGCTGCCCATGACTGCAGGGCCACCAAGACTGTGGGTCCTCCCGCCCTCCTGCTCTGTGGGTGACAGCACCGACCCCCAAGATAGGAGGTGGGAAGCTCAGGCTGAGGTCAAGGCCCAGTTCACAGGTTACAGCCCAAGGCAAGGCCTATGGCCACATGGGGCTAGGCTCGCCTGCCGCCCATGCTCCCACAAGGGCTGAGGACTCGCCATGGCCACCTGTCACCACCTTGGAGGCTCTCAGAGATTGGGGGCCTGGCCTCCTTCCCGGCCACAGCACACTCGGCCCACGGCAGCCAGGGCTGAGGGATCAGAGGGCCCTGAAGTGCGGGTTGGGCATGGTGACTTCCTCCCAAAGGGGACAGCGTGGGAAGGGGGGAGGCGGGACTTTATGGTAGAGACACCTGACCAACACGACCTCAGCCAGGGGACCAAGGTCAACGTCAGCAGTGACGTGGCATGTTAGCAGCAGGCACCCCAATACGATGGATGAGATGGCCCTTCACATGTGGTCCTCCTCCCAGCGCCCAGTCGAGCCATGAGAAAAGCACCAGACAAATTCCCACCGAGGGAAATGCTACGGAAGCCCTGACCTCAGTCCTGCTCAGAGCCGTCAAGAGCATCAGGAACAAGGAACGTCTGAGAACCTGTCACAGCCCAGAGGGGCCTGAGGAGATGTGACGCCTGGATGTCACACGGGTCCTGGACGGGGTCCTGGGACAGAAGAGGACACCGGGGAGAAACAAGGCAAACTGAATGAAGCAGGACTCCAGCTAACAAGAACGTTTCCACATTGTCTCATTAACTGCAACAAATGTTCCAGCCTCATGTGAACTGTAGCAACGAGAGACTGGGTGTCATGTGGAGGGTCCAGGGAACTCTCCCTCCTAGCCTCAATTTCTCTACAAACCTAAAACTGTTTAAAAAGGAAGTCTACACACTGCTATATATAAATAGATAAACAACAAAGACCGACTGCACAGCACAGGGACCTACAGTCAACATCTTGTAACAACTGGAAATGGGAAAATATCTGAAAAAGAACAGACGTATACATACATGTATAACTGAGACACTGTAAATCCACTACACTTCCATTTTAAAAATTACAAAGACAGATACAGTCTAAGTAATTTTAAAAAGGAAAACAAAACAGAAAGGCCCAGGCAGGCTGGGGCTGGTGCCTCCCGCTGCAGGGCTGGCAGGGCCCAGGGCTGGCCTGGCTGTGGGTCCTGGGAAAGCGGGGCACTGAGAACAGAACTTGAGAGGGGAAACCAGATGCAGCAGCAGGTGAAAGGCGACCCAGGGCCTCAGACACAGTCCAAACGTGTCTCCTTTAAAAAGGCGCCATCTGACCATCCGATGGTGTCGTTACCCCAGCTCCTCCACCTCCTCCTCCTCCTCCTCCTCCCGTCTGCAAAGGGCAGGCAGGTGGGACCAGGAAGAAACAGTAGGAACAGGGGATGAGCCAGCTGTCCCTACACACTGAGGCACCAGGAACTGCCACCGGCTGCTGGCATCTCTGGGGACCCCGTGGGGTGGCTTCCCCACCCCAGGCTGGCCCTCAGGATGGGTCCACCCACACCGCCCACACCGCCCATGGTGGCCCTGGAGCTGGGCCTGGCGTCGGCCCAAAAAGAAGAGGAGCCCTCAAGGCACACGCCTGACCTGACCCAGGAGGGCTCAGCGCCCCACCTGGCCTGGCCCTCCCTCAGCCACAAGCCCCAGGAGGCTCTAAAAATTGGCCCGGTGCTTCCTGCCACCCAGCCCAGCCTGCAGGGGCTCTGTGTGCCCCCTCGTGGAGCAGGGAGGCCACCCAGAGCCTCCATCGTCCCATCAGCATGAATGCATGGGTTTTTGAAAAATACAGACAGAAAGGTACATGAATAAATACAGATGTTCCGTGTGCACAGACTGGCGTTTCCGGTTCCAGGTTGGGTCGACCAACAGGCCAGGGAAGCTAGGCATCCCTGCCCTGAACACATCGGCTTGCAGATCTTGGCTTTTAAACATCTTTCTCCAACCCCAGGAACCAGGGCTCCCTGGAGAAGCAGTCAGCTGCAGGGCCAGGGCAGGGAGCACACAGGTGAGCAGGAGCCCCTCGCGGGAGCTGGGAAGAAGGAACCGCTCAGAGAAGACCGGGACACCCAGGAGGGACAGGAGCCCAGGGAAGGGGCGCCTGACAAACAAAGCGGGGACAATTCGGGCAACAAGACCAACAGTGACAGTCCCGGATTACTGAACACAGTAAACCCATAGAATACAGTAAACATGCACCCACTGGCCGACCGGTCTTTACTGGCATGAAATTCAAAAGGTACTATAAACGGGGGAGAAGGGATCACTCTCTTCTATGAAGGAATTCTAATTCCCAAACACAGGAGGAGTGAAGGCAACATTAATGCACCATGGGGGCGGGTCTAGCTCCAAGACAGCGCATGCACGCATGAGATCCTGGGTTCAACCCCCAGTACCATTAATCAGTTAATTAATTAAATGAAAAACATGAATGCACCGTAAGAACGCCACAGTAATCAACCGCTGCTGCAGGAAAGCTGCAGGGCGGACGCTGAAACCCACGGGAGATGCTGGAGGAGGCACTGGGTGCACTGTCTCAAGGTCCCGGGCGGGGGGGAGCTGTAACCTTCCAGCGGAGACTCCCGGCCGGCACCACCTTAACCCCAGGGTGAAGGCTGACCCCACAGGTGAAGAGACCGCTTGGCAGCTGCCTGCACAGAGGACACATCTCCCAAGTACATCACCTTCGTGTAACCATGAGACACAAAGCCCAGGTGAAGGACGCTACAAAACTACAAAGTCCCTGACCAGCGACCAGCGTTCCCCAGAGTGTCAAGGTCATGACAGTCAAGAAAGACTGAGAAATGGCCTCATTACCGAACCCCCTCCCCGAGAAGTCTATGGAGCCTGATGCCTAACCTCACTGTGGGGTCTGGGATGGGGTCCTGAGGCAGGAAAAGGACGTGAGGGGGACAACTGGTGGAACCCTACTAAAAAACCTGCTATTATTATTACTCCACCTTCCTCACCGACTCTGGCTCCAGCTTCTGCAGCTATAGTAGGTGCTAACACCAGGGGATGGTGGCCGAAAGGTACACGGGGACTCTCTGTCCTGCCTTTATAAGATTTCAATGCCTCTAAAATTATTTCAAAATAAAATATTAAAAGTGAAAAACTAAAACTAAAACAAAACAAAAAAAAAACCCTCTAGCTCCGTCCTCTGAAGCTCACTGCACAGCGGGTTTTGGCTGGAAGAGGGGAGTCTGGCTGTCAAAAGAGCCAAACGAACAAGAAAAGAAAAAGCAAGTTGATGCCACCCTGCACTCCACTTTCGGGCCGATTAAAGACCCGATCAGCTGAATGCAAGTTTCAGAGGCTTCAATTCAAGTCTGAAAGAACTGAAAAGCTGACATTTTCATCAGGCTTTCCATACTGGAAAAAGAGTCTCTCATTTACAAATATCTCACCAAATCCTCCATATCCTCATGGACACCAAAATCTAACTACAAAAGTGGCGATGGCTCAGCTAAGAGGGTGGCGGGTGCCCCGGGGTTGTCTGGTCTTGTCAGCTAAGAAGGCTCTGATCTTGTTACACAGATACATAAGAACCGCATCATTTTTCCTTAACCTCCAGACCAGAGACTGGATATAAAATAACTCAGGGCGACAGAGCTATAGTAATCAAGACAGTGTGGTCCTGGCCGAAGGATGGACAGAGTTCAACGGAAGAGAGTGGACAGTCCAGAAGTTAATCTGCACGTTTAAAGTTGGCTGATTTTCGGCCCCAGGACCTCTCTAATCATTCACTTGACCGGATGAAACTGCGTCACGGCCCAGCTCCAAGCCAGCGAGCCGGGCTTCTTACCCACTGAGAGTTTGAGAATAGGCTGAGATCATTTCAGCCCTGAAAAGGCGGCTAATTTTCAACGAGGTTGCCAAGTCTTTTCAACAAACTGCAGGGACAACTGGATGTCCATGTGCAAAAAGAATGAAGCTGGACCCCTGCCTCACGCCACAGACTGAAATGAATTCAAAATGGATCACAGGTCTAAATGTTAGAGCTAATACTCTAAAACGCTGAGAAGAAAACACATGAATCCATCTTCGTGACCTGGGATTAGGCAACGGTTTCTAGATACACCACTGTAAGCACAAAGAACATGATCAAGAAAGTGAAGACTACCCACAGGATCGGGGGGGGGGGGGCGGTTACAAACCTCAGACCCCCTAAGGGGTTTGTACCAGAATATACAAAGGCCTTTCACAATTTAACAACAGAAAGACGAATAACCTCATTCACACGCAGCTGAAGGGTCTGGGGGACATTTCCCGGAAGGAGATAGCCAAGCGGCCAGCAATCTCCCAAGAAGGTGCTCGACGTCCCAGCGGCGGGGCAAGGGGCAGAAGAGGACAAGCCCCAGAGCGGCCTCGGAGCCCACTCCAGAGGTGGCAGAGCCTCACCAACAGCCCCGGTGACTCCGCCGCGCCGGGTACGCCCTTCTCTGCCCTCTGGAGGCCCCGGGAGGCCTGGTCCCAGCCCAGCCACGTGACCTGGGGCAAGTCCCTCATCTCTGGGTCTCAGGTCCCCTATCTGTGAAGTGGGGATCGCGTATTAACGCCCTGCTCATGGGGATGGGAGGTTAAACCAGGCAACAGACGGAAGCGAGCGAAGGGGGCCCTGGCACATGGTAAAAGCTCACAAACGGCAGCCGTCAGGGCTCCTCGTTTAAGAGCCTCACCAGGCAAGGAAGGCGGATCCGATGATGCAGAGGCCATGCAGGACCTCTCCCAAGGGCAACCTTAAAACAACACTCGCCCCCTTCCAGCCAGCCTCTCCTAGCCCTTTATGCCCGGACACAGCCCACCCATCCACCCCGACTTCTCTATAGGACCAGCCGCTGCAGGGTCGGGAGTAGGAAAGGCAGGCGGCAGGGGTGGAGGCTAAACAGACTTCTGAGGGAGAGCAGGGACGGGAAGGTTCCAGCTGGATCTCATGAACCTGAGCCACCCCAAAGCCACATGCCAAGTCCTGCAGGGCACATGGCACACACTTGCCACACTGGAAAGGAAGGTGCGCGCGCGTGTCTTTCCAGAGGGTGACCTCTTACAGGGGCTGGGGGACCACAGATTGGGGTGGGGAGACAAAGGCAGCATCTCAAGCACGGGGTAAGGGTGGAATTTCATCAGTGGGGCTGGGACAGGTGTGCTGCCATTTGGGCAAAGGTAAAGTCAGGTCCATACCTCCCACCACTCCCAAGAACGAGCTACAAATGAACAAGGGGTCTACACGTGAGGACACAACCACTGGGGCACTGGCAGCAAACATGTGGGAAACCTCGTGTAGGAAACGGCTTTCCGACCATGGCTCAAAATCCAGAGGCAATAGAAGAAAAGATTCATAAATTTGACTTTATCAATTTTAAAAAATACCATTAAAAAAGTCAAAATGCAACCAGGAAACCAAGAGGAAATATTTGTAATACATGCTACAAAGGGCTCATTTCCCTAATACACATTAAAGTTTGAAAAACTAGAGGGAAAGGTCAAAAATTCAACTGAAAAGAGGGTAAAAAGCATGAACAATTCACAGAAAATCTACAAAGCTGGCCCTTCACCTATGAAATGATGCTCAGCCACGCTCAAAATTTCAGAAACATTCATTAAAACTACACTGAGGGGGAGGAGGGTGTAGCTCAATGGTAGAGTGGGTGCTTAGCATGCACGAGGTCCTGGGTTCAATCCCCAGTACTTCCACTAAAAATAATAACTAAATAAACCTAATTACCTCCCCCACAAAAAAATAAATAAATAAATAAAGCCGGGGAAAAAAAATAAACACTACACTGAGATCCCAGTTCTCACGCTCCCTCCAGGAAATGGTTTACTAGAACAGCGCCCCCTGCTGGTGAGAATGGGAGCCCAGGCCCTCTTGCTTCTGCTGGAAGCAAACCGATTCCACCTCCTGGACCGACATGGCAAAAACTAACAGAACGCATTTTGCACTTATCTTCTGACCCAGCGATCCCACCTCTGGAAATCGACCTTGAAGATAGTCTTCCAAGAATATGAAGGCACCTCTCCACCAGGATACTCATGGCAGCACCGTACGTACCTGCAGGATGCTGGGAACAACCGCAATGCCCACTCGGAGAAGAGGGTGAGTTAAGTGTGCTGCGCCTCCCAGTGGACACCACCCAGCTGTGCAGGAGGGCGGATGAAGCAGTTTCCAGGACCCGCTGCGCAGGGACAAGAGCCAAGTGCAAGAGTGATCCCGGCTGCGCCACCTTTCGTGTGAGGTGCGGACATAAGAAAATTCTCATGTCTGCTCTTCTGAGACACAGAGCAACGAGATGGCTCCCTGCAGGACGCGGTGGGAATGGGAAGGGGGGCTGATCACACTCCTCTCCAGACACCTTTCTGCAGTTCTGACCCTGGAACGGGGCTCATGTCCCACGCACTGAATGAATGCGGGGATGAGTGAAACCCACAAGAGTTGGGAGGGGAATCTTACGATGAAATACAAACGGAAACAAAGCAAACCATATTTCAAGTCAGTAATATAACCACAATAAAGAGGAAAAGGAAGAATTAATCCATGTCACTTTTTTTAACTTTAATTTTTTAAACTTTTTTTTTTTTGAGGGGGGAAAGTTTGTTTGTTTGTTTAAACAGAGGTACTGGGGATTGAACCCAGGACCTTGTGCATGCTAAGCACACACTCTACCACTGACTATTCCCCACAACCCATGTCACTTTTAAACACAGCTTTGGAACTATACACCTTTGAGATAAAACACAACAATACTGACCTACTCCAGAGGCTTCCTTTACTGTGGGTGATGCAGGGTTCTCCCTGGCAGAGAGGAGGTACAGAAAAGAAAAGGTGAGGCCAGCAAGGAACCCAGTTGAGGGGCTGGAAGTGGAGGTGTCGGTGTGAGCTCATGGGCACTCGTGGGCAGCAGAAATGGACACAGATGTCTGTGTGTCTGTCTGACTTATGCAGACACAGACATACTAATGTATGCACATGTGTATTCGTTTACACACCTACTTCCCAGACAAGAGGGGCTGGGAGCAAAGGCGCCCCCGGGCAGTGAGCACACTGAACTCCCAGTTCTTGGTTTCTAAATGACACTGTCCACAAGCAGAACCAGGGCTCCTTGGAGAAGTGGTCAACCCCAGAGCTGGGGCGGGAGGTGCGGGACAGGCCTGGAACACCTCACTGTGCCCAAAAGTAGGGAAGTGCCAAAGGGACACAAGGAGCCGGCATGATGGAGCTGTACCTCTGGATAAGTCTGGGACCATCGAAGCAACCTGCTGAATCAGGTCAGGATCCATGCAGCCTCCCTGATGTAAACAAACAAACAGGGAAGGAGAGACAGCTATTCCTCATGGTAAAGAGCCAACCAATAAATGTAGCAGGAATGACGGAATTAGACAATCACCACTTGGCAAGAATCAGCAATGGCCATTCAAACAAACGCTGAATGCTGGAGGAGCAACAGGGTGTTTACAGGGTCTCTGAGCCCCTCCCATAAGACGCTTACCAACTGCAATGGTAAAACTGTAACTCCGTGGTGGAGAAACCTGGCAGACACCCGCTTAACCAAGCAGGCGAGGCTGACGTCACCGGGAGTGGGCTCCAGGTAGGATGCACCCAGAAAGACATGAGATGGCTTCGGGGATGTTCCTGCCGGACGTGTGAGGACCATCGGACAAAGCCACACTGGGCAACGCCCCACAGAATAACGGGCCTGTCCTCTTCCAGCATCCAGGTCATGAGATCGAAGGGGTTCTGACTTGGGAACTGATCCAGATTAAAAGAAACTAAAGCAACATGATGACTGAACGCAACGGGTGAGCCTGGATTCCCTTCTGAGAATTTTAAGAAATAACTTCCTGATTTTGATAATTTGGTAAGAGAATCCCAAGTTCAGGAAGAATGAACACTGAAGCGTCCAGAGGTCAAGGGGCACCTGTCAGGTCCCTGCCGGGAGAAAGCGCGCTGTGCAGGCAGAGGACGAGCACAGGGAAGGGGTCAAAGCAGGCGCGGCGAGAGGCTGATTCCTCGGGAACTGGCTGAAAGGTGGTTGGGAATCCTTCCTGCCATTCCTGCTACTCTTTCGTACATCTCAAAGTACGTCTCCAAGAAGTTTTATTGAAAAAGAAATAGAAAGGAAGCTTTCGGACTGGAAAGATAAAAATAAAAGGAAGCACTTGGGCCAAAGGCCAGGGAGCCCAAGAGGCTGCCAGCACCTGCTTTCGGAGCGTCGTGGACAAGACCAGGGCCTGCCAGCCCACCTACATCTTTACAAGGCTTGGCGGGGTCAGGTAAGCAGCCTGGGCGAAGGCCACCTGTCCCTCTGGCCCCCAGCCCAGATCAAGGGGCTGGAGCCACATGGAGAGGGGGGCGGGTGCCAGCGCCTTGGAGGGGCGCCCAGCAAGCTCACTGCCTACCCCCGCCCAGCCAGGAGGCCACCCCAGCAGACACGCAAGACACCAGTGCAGACTTCACTCAATCGCACAGCCCCTAGATGTGCCATAACAAACCGTTTAAAACCATAATCATTAACACAATCAGCTTCCTACTTCTCTGCAAATGTGCCTCGTAATTTTGTGGGATGCCTGCGCAGGCAGGGCCAGACGACACAGAGGTACACTCGTTCTGGGCCCGCAGGGGACCCTACCCCTCACCCACAGTCTTGGGGTCTCTGGACAGGTTCCCTGACCTCCCCAAAGAGCATCCTCCTCCCAGAGCTTACCTGGGGCTTCCCTGAGAACTAGAGTGAGGATCAGGGATGAGTAATGTGGATAAACAGGCCAATGATGGGGGCATAGGTAACCCACATGTGGGCCCAGCCCTAAGCACCTGGCATGTCTGATCAGCACCCCAAACCCTAGGAAGCAGGTTCTGCAATCACAGCCCATTTCACAGATGAGAAAACTGAGGCACAGGGCAGCGATCACACAGCTAGCAACGGTGGGGGGGGAGCCCAACTGGAGAGCTGGGTTCTAACCACTAGCCTTACCAGCCCATGCAGACCAGCCAGGAGCCAGATGGAAAACACACACCTCTGTCTCAGCCCAGTGGGTCCAGACTGCAGATCCTCCTAAAACCCATAAAAGCGCAATGAGGGGAAAAAAGTGGGCCAATGTTTTGGTAATCTTCAGGAAGGGAAGACCTCTCTGGGCAGGTCACAAGACCAGGTACTTCAAAGGAAATGACAAATTTGTCAATAAACTTTAAAATATTCTATGTAACAACACATCAAAAATAAAAATAAAGAGAAACAGAAAAAAATGTATAACACAAAAGATGCTAAGAGCCCTAATATAGAAAGGGTTATTATAAAACACTGGTTTTCAACCAGAGGCGAGTCTGTCCCCCAGGGGACACTTGGCAATGTCTGGGGACATCTGTGATTGTCACAACTGGGGGAGGGAGGGGACTCCAAGCATCGAGGGGGTGGGGGCCAGGGATACTGCTCCAACCTATACAGTGCGCAGGCCCCCTACCCCAGAAGGATCCAGTTCAGAGGTGTCAGTGGTGCTGGGGTGGAGAAATCCTGTTATAAGTCAAGAAAAAAATAAATGCCCCAATTTAACAAGTGAGTGATGGCTATGAACTGGCAGTTCAAAAAAGCAGTGACTAGGAGGTGACAGATCAGAAGGAGGGACAAAAGCTGGGGCTGTCACCAGTATAATGCAACCCTCCAGCCATCCTAGGAGCGTCCATTCAGACCACCTGTCTGGGGACAACTGAGCAACCACGCTCATGAAGTCCACCTCAAGGCGACAGCAGCCGGGATGTTTGCTGCAGCATTGTTTAAAGAGGAAAAATTCAAATCCCCTCAGTGCTGGTTAAGAGGAGCTCAGGCAAGAACATCACACCCACCCAAACCAAACGAAAGAGCGTGCAGTCGACAAACTAGAAAGATGTCTCCCTGACACATGACAATGACCTGACAGCAGCCGCCATGATGCAAGAAGGGCTTTCTCTGGGTGGCAGGATCTGGGGACGTCTGTCTTTACTGACAAGACTTATGTATCACTTTTAGAAAAACAGAGGACTCAGAGCCGCCCCTGGAGCTGCGCCTGGGACCCTGCGGTCCCATCTCTCCAGCCGCTCCCTGGCTGGTCCACCCAGGTGGACAGGAGCTGATCTCTGGGGATAGAGGCAATATATCCTGGAATCAAACCATCACCAGAACTATATGGTCCCCACTCTCTACCTAAGTCAAATTTAAAATACCCAGCCCGGGGGTTGGGGGGATACATTGGGAGTTCGGGATTTGCAGATACACACTACTATATATCAAATAGATAAACACAAGGTGCTACTGTCTAGCACAGAGAACTATATTCAATACCTTGTAATGGCCTATAAGGAAAAAGAATATGAAAAGGAATATATGTATGTATAAATAAATCACTACACTGTATACCAGAAATTAACACACAACATTGTAAATCAACTATGCATCAATATATATGAATGAATGAATGAATGAATGAATAAACAAATAAATAAATAAGATTCCCAGCCAAATTGGAACCCTCATACACTGCTGGTGGGATTGTACCACAGTGCAGCCACTTTGGAAGGCAATTTGGCAGTTTCTTAAAGCGTCAAACACGGGGTTCCACCTGACCCAGCAATTCCACTCCCAGGTGTCTACTCAAACCAAGAGCCTTGAAACTTGTTTCCACACAAAAACCTGTATGTGAATGCTCATGTTATGCATTTTAGGCATCATTCATAATAGCCAAAAAAGTGGAAACAGCCCAAATTTCCACTGACAGATAATGGATAAACAGAAAACAAGGTCCACCCGTACAGTGGAACATTACTCAGCCCTAAAAAGCGAGGCGCTGACATACATATCCTCTGAGGACACGATGCCCGGTGAGAGAGGCCAGACACAGAAAGTCACAAAGTGTGTGACACCGTTTACATAGAACACCCGGTACAGGCAAGTCCACAGAGACAGAACAGATTAGGGCTGTCAGGGGCTGGGAAACAGGGAGTGACTGTTTAACTAGTACGGGGTTTCCATCTGGAGTGATGATAACGTTCTAGGATTCGATGGTGGTGATGACTGCACAGCCCTGTAAACATCCTAATAACCCCTGAACTGTACACTTGCAAAGGGTGAGTTGTATGCATGTGAACTATACTTAATAAAGCTGCTATTAAAAAAAAATACCAAGCAAGAAAACAAAGGCACAAGAATTCCCCCATGTTCTGATCAAAACTTCTATGCTGTTTTGAAGCTTCAACTAAATGTATCCAGAGTATTGTGGCTACCCACGTTGTCGGAGACCAGAGGCGCCCACTCTGTCACCCCTGGTTCTCTGCCCAGTGCCACCCTGACCACCACCGCTCAGGCTGCCTACCTAGGCTGTCACCGAAAGACTCACAGTTAACAACCAAGTCACAACCCAACCGTCCGGCTGGCCTTCCACAGACGTACCTCGAGGCTGACCTGAAGCTTCCTGGCAGCGGGCACTCCTTGAAGCCCAAAGTCCTGCCTCCAAGTGGGCGTGACACACTGACCCAGATCTGGAATCCTGAGGCAGGATCAGGGCCACAAATCAGTCAGCTCAGATGGGGCAAGGAGGAAGAAAAGAGGCCAATACCACAAGGAGAGTGATGACACAGGAGTCAGGGCCTCCCTAAGCCTGACCCTGAGAAGGCAGAGCCTAGCAAATATATCTGGTTCTGACAGGTCCAAAGAGAGCTTTGAGAGGTTCATTCTCCCGAATGTGAAGAGAAATGAACAAAAGTAGGGCACCATTCTGGTGGACAGACATGTCAGCACTGTTGAAAACCCCAACCCCCCCAAGCCATTTAATTGATCATGTGAGTTTAATCCTGATTAATCACAGTTCAGTTGGAACCATTATAGACTTGTTTTACATAATACTGGGAATTGGGGCGGGGGGTAGAGCTCAGTGGTTAGAGAACACACTTAGCACGCACCCGGTCTTGTGTTCCATCCCCAGTAAGTCCATTAAATAAATAACTAAATAAATGAACCTAATTACCTCCCCGCCAAAAATAATAATAATGATAATACTGGGAATCAGAAGTAGATTCTGATAAGTTAAGATGTATATGACAAGACTTAGAGCAGCCACTAAGAATACACTCCAAAAAACATAGTGAAAAAATCACTAAAGGAATTTAAAATGTTACACTAGAAAATAGTCACTTAATGCAAAAGAAAGCAGTGAAGGAGAAAGAGGGGCAAAAGACATCAGACCAAAAAGAAAAAGGAAAATGGCAGACATAAATCCAACTATGTCAATGATGATTTTAAAAACAAACAATAAAATAAAATTTTAAATGACTTAAATGTGAATGGATTAAACAATCTGATCAAAAGACAGAGATTATCAGACTGGAGGAAGAAACAGGATCGTGCTGTATGTTGTCTACACTCTTTAGATTCAGATATAAATAGACAGAAAATAAATGGATGAAAAAGGATATAACACGCAAATAGCAACCACAGAAAACTGGAGTAGTTATACTAACACCACACAAAATAGACTTTAAGTGTTAGTAGAGATAAAGATAGCCATTTTATAATAATAAAAGGGCCAATCTATCAGGAAGATATAACAATCATAAACATATAGGCACCTAATAACAGAACCTAAAAATACATGAAGAAAGAACTAACAGAAATAAAGGAGAAAACAGACAATTTAACAATAACAGTTGGAGACAGCAATACCCCACTTTCAATAATGAATAAAACAAGGCAAAAGATCAACAAAGAAACAAAATCCTTGAACAACACTACAAACGAACAGACATCTACAGAAACCCAACAGCAGAAAAATTTCCTTTCTTCTCAGCACACATGGAACATTCTCCAGGATAGAATATACATTAGGCTATAAAACAAGCCTCATTAAATTAACAAGAATTCATATCATACACAGCAGGTTCTCTGACCACAATGGAGATTATAAATCAATAACAGAAAGCTATTTGGGGATTCACAAATATGTAGCAATTAAACAACACATCCCTAAATAACCAATGAATAGGTCTAAGAAGAAATCACAAATGAAACTAGAAAATACTTTGAGGTAAATGAAAATGATGATACAACAAACCAAAATTTAAACAACGCAGCTAAAGCAGAACTCAGAGGAAAATTTATAGCTGCCTTTATATTTTATAAAAGATGAAAGATCTCAAATTCAATAATCTAAACCTCTACCTTAAGGCACTGGAGAGAGAAGAGCAAACTGAACCTAACGCAAGCAGAAGGAAGGAAATAATAAAGATTAGAGCACAAATCAACCAAATAAAAATAGAAAATGGAGAAAATCAACTAAACCAAAGCTGGCTTTTTGAAGAGACTGACAAACCTTTAGATAGAATGATCAAGAAAATAAGAGAAAAGACTCAAATTGCTAAAATCAGGAATGTCAGATGGGACAAAACTACTACTATCCACCTTCCAGAAATAAAAAGGATTAGAAAATAATATCAGATAATTAGAGTACTAAAAACAAAAGGCAACAAAAAGGAATGAACTGTTGATCCACACAACAGCTCAGATGGATATTTAAAAAAAAAATCCAATCCCAAAAAGTGAAAAAAATCAATCCCCAAGTGGTTATATGTGGTTCCCTAACACTCTCAAAATGATGAGTTTATAGAGATGAGAACAGATTAGCAGGCGCCTGGGGCTGAGGTGGGGTAGGTAAGGGGCACTCTAAAGGCAGAGCAAGAGGGAGTTCATTTGAGTTGGCAGGACAGCTCTGTATCCTGACTGTGATGGTGCTTATACAAGTCTATGCAGGGGATGTCACACAGACACACCAAAAAATGAGCGTGTGCTAAAAGCAGTGAAATGTGAGTTACGGCCTGTAATGTATCGTGCCAACGTCAATTTCCTAGTTTTGATAGTGGACTCTGGTTATGTAAAATGTCACCATTGAGGCAAGAGTACGTGGCATCTGTCTGTACTATTTTTGCCACTTCTTAGGAGTCTGCAATTGCTTAAAAACAAGATGTTTTTGCTAACTTTTTGTTTGTTTTTGTGGGGGTTTTGGGGGGGAGTTAATTAGGTTTATTTATTTATTTATTTTAATGGAGGTGCTGGGGATTGAACCTAGGACTTCATGCATGCCAAGTACACACTCCACCACTGAGCTCTACCCTCGCCCCCAAACAAAACGTTTTTGAAAACAACATGGGGGATATTTCATCATGGACTGGAGGGGAGACTGCCATTTAGGTTGATGATTTGGGACTGGGTGATGAGTACATGGGGTTCTTTATCCTATTCTGTCTACCTTTGCGTGTGTGTTCAAATTCCCATAATAAATAAAGGTTTCAAAACGAAACAAAGGGAACCAGCACAACGGAGGCCACTAACAAGTGCCTTCCCCACCCCGCTGTGCAGGTATCCTTCAGGACGGTCTACCGGCAGGACAACGCACACCTCATCTTACGTCCTTCCCGACACAACAGCCAGAGGGGCAGCCAGAGCTGCCCAAGTGTTTTCACAACACAGACCATCAAGAGGCATGGGGCTGTCCAAGCTCCGCCTTGAAGAGTGACAGTGTCAAAAACAGCATCTGAGCGGGAGGGTAGAGCTCAGTGGTAGAGCGCCTGCCCAGCACGCGTGAGGTCCTGGGTTCAATCCCCAGCACCCCCCGTCAAAAACAAATAAATAAATAAGTAAACCTAATTATCTCCACAAAAGAAAATAAATAAATACAAATATACATTTTAAAAAACTTGGATCCAAGATCATAGGCTGTGCCCCGAGCCCGGTGAGGCTCAGACAGAACCAAGGGTCTGGGGGACGAACATTCTCAGCAGATGGTACAAACAGACGAAGGGGAGGGTGGGGTTCAGGCTCTCCCCTGGGCAGGGCATGGGGGACAAGTCACTTAGCAGTGCACTCCCTCGCCCTTGACTGATCCTGACCACACTGAGGTCCCACCCTCCCGGGTGCCCAGCTGTGTGACAGGACTGCTGCCTGTCAGTCATGGGGCCACATCACCAGTCCCCATGGGGTCCTTGACTCCCTAACTACCACATCAGCCCCTCATGGACAGGAGGACGTCCCACCACCCCCAAGTCGATCGCTGGACCCCGGGGGACACAGACCCCCACAGGCCCCACGCTGCCGCGGACACGTCAGCACCTCGCCACGGGCCACGGGCAGCCTCCACTGTTGTGGTTTTGCCTTGCAGTAACTGCTGAGTTTTACTCCAGGAAGATAAATTATTTTTACAGTGAATACCCCTCTAGGAGGCTTCTTAGGAAAACAGCCACTGCGGCTTGGTCAATCCAAAGTTTTCAGACCTTCTTTTGGCTAAAGGCCAAATTAATGAATAAGGGAGACCTGGGCCAAAAGCAGGTGCCGAAACCCAAGGCAGCAGCACCTGGTCCCCTGAGTCCTGGCGGCCACACCAAAGGTGCCAAACCCAATCCTTCTCCCCAACCTGGAGCCGATATGTGAACTCCACTGACCCACCAGAGCCCTGGTGAGGGCCTGGGGCACCGCTCACCCCAGGACCACAGTCCTTGGGCAGGTGGCTCACAGAAAACCCCAAGTCCCTGGAGGATCCCAGATGAGGCATGTGGAACAGGCAGTGGGGCTGTGAGCTCTGGCCTGGCCACCTCCAGTCCAGTTGTCCCCAGGAACGCCCCACCGCCGACTTCCCGGTCCATAAAACCCTAGCCAAACCCTCTGACCCGCCCCTTTAAAATAAAGAGGCTCCAGGAGCAGGAGAACAAGGTGCCTTCTAACAACCTCGATTGTTCCTTAACCTCTTTCCCAGCACAAATGTGGAACAGCAGCGTCAAAACCGTGGGCTATCCTGGAATGGAAAGTGATTTTAGAAACTCCTGTTGCAACACCTTCCTTCACAGTCAAGGAAAGACAGAAGCCTAGAGGAAGGCTGCCCCTGTCACCTCTGAAAGCTCTCCCCAGCCGCAGGGGCACGGGAGAAGTCGCGGCACCCCCGCCCCACCCACTTGATGCCAGGAGCACCTCCAGTCGTGACCACCACAGGCGCCCGAGGTACTGCTCAGTGTCCCTTGGGGACAGAGCTGCCCCAGGGTGGGGACTGTTTCACTAAGGGACCTTCACGGATTGACTCAGTTAATCTTACCCATCCTTGAAGCAGAGACCACCGCTGTCATCCCCATTTTGGAGATAAGGACACACACCCAGCAGAGGCAGGACCTGAACCCAGACAGGCCAAGTGTGTGGGTACCAGTCTCCATTGGCCAAGCCCCCGGCCAGCCCACCTGGAGCCCTCAGGCCATTTAAGACCATGTCGCTGTGGGATGTTATTTCAAAACTATGCTTGTATGCGAGTCTCTCCTGGGCTTTCCTATGGCCAAAGAAGCACCCCAAGTTCCTGCCACTCCCTTCACGGAAACATCTCGAGTCCCATGTTCAGAGCACCACCGGACGGCCAGCATCCATGCCACAAATGCACCACCCTGGGTTCAGCCACAGGACCGATCATTAGCCCTCATGGCCAGGACAAGGTTCTGAGCTCCTACTAAAGATGAGAGACGTGCAGACATGGGTCCACAGGAAGGATAAGGGCCACGGTCACTGCCTCCCAACCCACTGGGGCTGGCCCTCCAGCCAACAGCCCTGAGCCAGCGGCAGCCCTGCAGGCCAGGCTGGCTCAGCCACAGAAGCTCACGAGTGGGGCCATCAATCTGTTCCCACTTCCCCACGGCACCTCAAACACAGGTCCCTTCAGGACCTGTCAGCTGTCCTGTCCTGTCTGAGCCAACTCACAGCCTCCTCCCCTGCCACCTACCAGCTCAACTCCCACCACCTCCACAAAAGCCTTGGGGCCTCCCCAGGGCCCCCAGTGGCTCTCCATCAGCTGCATCCCAACAAGATGGACCTCGTCCTCCTTACTTGCCCTCAGCGTGGCCCCAGATGGTTTATGCTGGTCTGTCTCATCTCCCCAGCTAGAGGCTAACAGATCTGACATTCTCCTGGGCTGGGCAGGCAGGTGGGAATTGGGGGGGGGGGGGCAGCCTTCCTGAGCACCAAGCACCCCCATTTACAGCACCCCCGACCCCATCACAGTGCTCAGCTCACCCCACCCAGGGCCAGCGCCAGGAGTGAAATGTACACAGGATGTCACCATAGAAGGAATGGAAAATATTTCACTGACAGTTTTTATAATTGTTACATGTTGAAACGGTAACATTTAGGAAATACTGGGTTCAGTAAAATATATTATTCAAATTACCTTCACCTGCTTCTTTTTACCTTCTAGAAAACACTAATGGACACGTGGGGCTTGCTCTGCATCCTTAATGGGTAGCGCTGCCTCAGGAAAGCCGGCCGTTTACACTTTGACCTGTTTCCTTCTGCAGGTTTGACCTTTCGGTCTCACATTCAGGTCCTGGATCTGCTGCAGTTCATTTTGGTGCCCGGCATGGGGCGCTGAACAGAACCCAACGTCTCACCAGGTGACATTTCATTAGTGTCCACATGTGTCTCCCACAGACCTCTCCCTGGCACTTGGGACCCCCCGGGTCTCCCATATCCTCTGCCGGGAGGGACAGCAAGTCTCTTACACATGTCACTGTCCTCACAGGAAGACACCAGCAACACAGCTGAGCTGTGCGCTGCTACGAAGCCACCCCCCACCCACACCTTCACCGTCCCCAGACAGCACTGTGGTGACGGCACCTCCCCTGGTGGGCAAGGGAGCACCTCTTTATCCACTGAGGGGGTGGGGGTACTTGGGCAGGACCCACAGCGTACCTGCAGGACTCTGCTCGGTGGCTGGTGGGCTTCACGGGGTCTGGGGGACTACATGGCTGCCTTCTAAGACACAACCCACAACACTATCGGGGCTGGGGCCAGGCAGACCTGTGAAGGGAAGTGGCCCAAGAGGCAGCTCATGTTCAAACCTGCCAGCCGGACACGCGGGGTGGGGGGGTCTTGGAAAAGGGGTCACGTGTACTCTAATCCCAAGCCACGTGAAGCTCTCGGGAGCCTGCTTGGGATGGGCCAGGCCCAGCCCATTAGGGAGGCAGGCAGGAACCAGGACGCCCCTTTCTGGCCCAGGCCGTGGTGGACTCTGGGGCAAGGAGGCCCCAGTCTGCCCCCCAGAAGGAGAACACACGGAAACAGACGAGCCAGAGTGGCAGGGCCGGGGCCACGCTGCTCCATGGAGCGGACGCGCACAAGCCCCGAGCCTGCACAGGAAGGTCCTGCAAGGGACCCACTAGGCGAGGCTGGGCCTACACCGCCTACCCGGCGTGGACCCTGCCCAGCTCCAGCTGGGGGAAGAGAGAGGAGAGGAGAGGCTCACCACTGAACGCTGGCGTCCAGAACCTGCGCACCTAAAGGGCAGCCTGAGCACCTCCTGCAGCTGAGCCGGGGCAGTGCGCCCAACAGGCTGATCATCCCTGACCCTGACCCCTCCACCCCCAGCCCCCAAGATGTAGCCCCAAAAAGGGTTTTTGTGCTGCCTCTGCCGCGGGGGCCAGCTGGGTGAGCATTCTGCATGCTGCAGCCCTGGAGTTCTGGAACTCTGAGACAGCCTGGGAAGAGAAGGGGCAGGAAAAGGAGACTACTAGGAGCCCACAGCAGGAAGTGGGCACACAACACATCCATCCACACACGGGGCTGTGAGTCAGCCACGAAGAGGAGCAGCGTGCTGACACTCGCTACTTCAGGGATGGACCCTGAGAGCACGGTGCTCAGTGAGGGAAGCCAGACACAAAAGGCCACACAGTGTGTGACTCCATTCTGCAAAACGTCCGAAACAGGCAAACCCACAGAGACAGAGAGTGGACTCGTGGTTGCCGAGGAGGCGGGGGGATGGGGAGTGACTGTTGAACACGTTATGGGGCCTCCTTTTGGGGTGATGGAAATGGTCTGGAATTTTCAGAGGTGCTAGTTGCATGACTTGGTAAATGTTCTAAAAACCACTGAATTGTCCCCTTGAAAAGGATAAATTTTATGGTGTAAATATTTCAATTAAAAATATACTCTTAAAAGGCAGGACAGAAGTGTTCTAAGAGGGGCTGCCCTAGGAAACCCGGGGTCTGACCACAGCCAATCGCTAGGCAGCTGCCCGTGGCTCCCCCGCAACTTCAACAAGTCCGGTCTTTCCTTGCTGACCAGACGCTACGCTCCTCGACGGCAGAGCTGCTGCCCACTCCCCTTAACCCCTCGGAGCCAGGTGTGGCAGGGGGAAGGTGCCCAAAGATGCCCAAGACACAGGTGGGGGCTTCCCCTGGCTTCCCTTGCCTCCTCCGGGTGGGTCTCCCAGGCCAGGGCTCCGAGTGTCCCCTGTAAATATCCCATTTCCTCTGCCTGCTGCTCACCTCACCCGTGACAACAGTTCTGTCGCCTTCTGGCCACCACCTGAGCCAGTAAGCACTGCCCGGCCCTGGGTACCCATAAGCTGGGTTTGCCTCTGTCTCGGTGGTTCTGCTCCCCCGGCCCCTGCCGTCCCTGCTGCTCTCAGGAGCCCTGCTCCGTGCTCCACCGTGGCCCGTGAGCCCCGCGGGCAGGAGACACGGCTCCCTAGACCCCTGGGCGCCTGGTCACACACACCCAGGCTGCACAGTGACTATCACTCCCAGCTGGGTAACAGCAGACATGCTTGACAAACCAGGGCTGTAAAGCCAGGCCCAGTGGCGACTACAAGCCACTGACTACCAGGCTAAGAGCCTCGTGAAAGCCTGCCTTGGTTTTCGATTTTGTATCTTTGCCTCAGGCTGGCGGACGGCACAGCTTGGGCATCCGCAGAGGCCACTCTGCCCACGCTCCCTACCCTGGTCAGCCTGGAGCTGACCGCGCCCACCTGCCAATGAGGACTCTGCCCCTTAGCCTCCAGGTCAGAACAGGCTCAGCTCGGCCAGGCCCAGGCAGCCAGGACCACCCTATGGCTTCCACACTCTGCGCCCCAGAGGCAGAGAAACAAGGCGCCTTCTTTCCCAAAAGGGTGTCAGAGAACGCACTTTCTCCACTGACTCCCTCCTCTTCCTTGCAGGAAGGAGCTGGAATGAAGCCGTGAATCAGGACTTTAAATCCCAGGGGCTTCACTCGCCTGTGAGATGGAGACGCTCTCTCCAGACTCGTGACCAAGAGAATCAGATCCACGCAATTCCCGACCCGAGACAGGGAGCCCGCCTGCGCAGGCCGACTTTTCCAATGGATGGGGTTTTCAAGGAGAGAGGAGGGAAGAGCAGCCAGTCCGGCAACCCAGCCGGGGTCCCGCACTCCAGCCGAGCACGCAGCCCCTCTCCACCTGACTTGTGGTGCAGGGGACCCCCGGCATGTCCCTGTTGCCGGCTGTCACTGCACCTGCTGGCGGCCTCAGGGCTGGCTCCAGCTCAAAGGAGGCCTCCAGGATCCGTGCACAAAGCGCAATTCTCAATCCACTGCCAGCTCATCTTCCACAAATCACCTCTCTCCGTGTTCTCTTCCCCAAGACCGGGGCAAGCAGCCACAAAACCACCAAAGCCAGCCCACCTCTGCCCGACCTGCCCAGAAGGTGCCATCGCTTGGGTCCCACCACAAACATGGGACAGAAGTGGGTCTGGGACATGTCCTGCGAGCCCGCCCCCAGGTCACCTCTTCATGGCTGGCCGGGCAGACTTGTGTGAGAAAAGGAACCGTGATCTCTAGTGCCGGCACCCGGGGCCAAACTGACGTTAGCTACGGTTCTACTCTGCACCCAGGGACCCACTGGGGTGCGACAGCTCTTGGGGCTTCACCTTCTGCGTCTTATTATTTGTCCGCTGAACAAACACTCGAGGCCCAGAGCTCTTCACGGCTCCAACGACCACTGCCAGAGCCCTGGGCCGCCCATGGGGCAAAGGCGGCAATGCAAACTTTTCATCAGTGCCCTCAAGCCCACAGAAGCCATGGAGGTGGGATGAGAAAGGAAAAATGGGGAAGGAAGGAAGAAGGAAGGGAGAGATGAGAGGCAGAGAAAGACAGGAACATACCAAAAAGAAAGAAAGAAAGAAAAAGGACAGTCACTTTGGAAAGCCACGAAGCTCTGAGTAACACTCTCCAGATTGTTTACTTCAATCAGCCGGAGCAGGCAGGACCATAAATTAACAGGATGCTTCCCTGACAAGTCAGAACGTTCCTGGGACAGACCCAAACCTAAGACGCTAAAGATCTGCTGGACTCGGAAACCACTCATCAGTCTCCCCTCCCAAAAGTCACATCGGGGAAGCAAGGCCAAGGACAGGCTGCCGGCAGCATCCCCAACGCCACACAGGCCGTCCCACAGTCCACTCGCCCTGCAAGCTCGACTCTCACATCCACGGAAGCCACCCTGTCATGAGGTTCCCGTGCAGGCCAGCGGCTGGGTGGATGCAGAAAGCTCCTCCCAGGGTGACGCAGTCCCTCCTGAGGGGCTCTGGTATTGGTAAAGAGGATGGGGTGGACACTTACAAAACACAACGATTAGGAAATAGTGTCTTCCTTTGAAACCTCAGCTTCTGCTGGGTCAAAACAGACTCTTTGGCCCCAGAACACTCCCTCCCAATCTCCTGATGCCTGGCGGGGTGTGACACAAAGAGGGAGTCACGAAAGGTTGGGCATCGCCAACCGTGAAGCATCTGCCCCTGTTGACACTGACTTTTTTCTTCTCAGTTTTCAGATTGTTTTGGTGGATGGGATCATAACATTTTCTTCTATTCCCTGCACTTGAAATTTCCTCAAAACAACCCAAGACCTGTTTTTTAAAATAAAAGAGTATGATTCTACATGCTTTCAGGTAGGAAAGATGAAAGTTTATTCATTCACCACGTGAATGCTTACTGAACAACCACTGGGTGCAGGAACTGCCCCAGGTGTGGGATACACGCATCAACCAACACAGACATCATTCCCACAGTGGGGACCTTGTACTCCAGGGTGGGTGTCCCCAAACTATGCCCCACAGGTCAAATCCAGCTGGCCACCTGTTTTTGTATGTCCCACAAGCTCAAAATGGTTTTGACGGTTTGTAATGGTTGCGTGGGGAAAAAAAAATCAAAAGAAGGAAGATAGTTCATCAGTATGTGAAATTTACATTTCTGCGCCCATAAATAAAGTTTTATCGGAACACAGGCACACTCGTTTGTTTCTGTACTTCTGTATTACAACAGCAGAGCAGAGTGGTTGGGACAGAGACCCTCTGGCGTGCGAAGCCAAAAACAGTTACTCTCTAAAGCCTTTATAGGAAAAGCTTCTGCCCTAGTGGATGAGACAGACAATAAATACATAAACAGATTAATATACATTTCTGGTAGTGAAGAACGGAGAAGAAAAGGCAAGGTGGGTAGAGAGGGTGGATGGAAGGGTGAATTTAGCAACATGGTCAGGGATGGCCTCTCTGAGCCAAGACCTGAATGACAAGCAGACAACTGGGTAGGGAACCTGAAGGCATTCTGGCAGAGAGAACAGCATGTGCAAAGGCCCTGAGATGGGGATGAGTAGGCAGGTAAAATGGTTTCAACTGAAAGGAGCAGGAACAGAAGGAGGGAGAGGTAGGGCAGGGGGAGGGGAGAGTGCCTCAGAGGACAAAACAGGGAGGCCACGGCCACGGGAAGGATCTGCAACTTTTCCCAAGGATACTGGGAAGCCACTGGAAGGTCATGAGCAAAGGAAGACCGTTTTTTAAAAGCCCCCTGAGGGAGCAGGAGTGAAAAGTGACAGACTAGCCCGTACGCCTTATCAAACCAATGAGCTGCTCCGAGCACAGGCCAAGTCAAAGGAGGGAGTGAACTCAGAAACCATCCAGCCAGCCACAAAACCGAGTCATGGATCTGCTCAGGCCTTAGTCTTGAGATGGTACAAAACTTGTTTAAGCACTGTAAACTGACTTTATTGTGTAAACGCGCGGCAGCTAGCATATTAGCAGTCGCATGAAGGGGACATCATTGTTCTGGAGGAGGTGAAGATCCCAGGAATGAGTCACCTCGGAGTCGACTTGAAAAGGATTCTTAAAGCCAACTGACAGGCCAAGGTCACACGGCCCCACACCTGCCCACCACACTTTCAGATCCCAGGAAGGTGTCAAAGCCTGGATGGGGACCCTGCGGGGGCTGGGGAAGACCCCATGCCTGGCCGGCCTTTAGTGGGTGTGTCTGCAGGCAAGCCCCTCTCCTCCAGGGGACAGGCAGAGTCAGAAGGACCTGGACAGTCAGGCCGGACACAGTTTGCAAATACAAGCCCCTCCCTTTTCAATGGGGGGCGGGGAGGAAGGGGACAAAGGAACCCGGAACTTGAGGTAGATCAGGGTCATGGCCAAATATCAGGCTGCTGTGGGGATAAAGGTGAAGTAAGAGAGTGTCACCTGGGGGCAACCATCACACCTCAGGGGATAGTGGGCGATGACTGGGGACACTACAGTTGTCACAGCTGGGGGAGATGCTCCCGGCATCAAGGGGGTGGGGCCAGGGATGCTGCTCAACACCCTAACCTGCCTGGGACAGCCACCCCTAGAGAAAGACCCAGCCCTGAATGTGGAGGGGACAGAGCCAGGAGGGGCCCGGCCAGAGGCAGGCAGCTTCCCAGCAGGAACAAGTCAGCCCTGGGAACAGGGCACCCTGGAACCACCTGAAGCACTTCAGTGATTTCCATCCCCTTTGATCCCCTCAATGACGGAGGATGGCTCTTATTATACCCATTTTACAGACAAGGAAAGGGAGGCCCAGAATCATGAAGGGACCTGCCCCAGACAAGGTATTTGAACCCAGGCCTTTCAGACTGTGGGGAACGGAGAGGACAGGAGTCCAGGGCCACCGCCAAGAACACTGGTCAGAATGGAATCTAGGGTCAGATGCAGCCCCCTCCTCTGCCGTCCAGTGTCCTCAGCCAGAAGCGGAGGCACCAGGGAGGGGCAAGGGTAAGAGCCGGGGCGGGGAGGCCCAACCGAGCAGCCCGGGGGCAGGTCTTTGGAGCACAGCCAGGAGTCCCGCTGCCACGCCACCGCTGATGGAGAGGCTGGCTCCTGACCTCACGGCTCTGCAGGGCCCTGGCGGTTGTGTAGTCTGCCAGCATTTCATTTTCTCTTCTCCCCCCACCCCTGCCCAGCAGGCTTGGGAAGGTTTAGTGACACCACCCCCCTTCCTTGGCTTTGTTCTTCAGCAAGTGACTGGCCCAAGGTCATACAGCCCTGAACCTGGCCACCAGACTTCCAGATGCCAGGAAGAGAGCTGAGTCTGCCCACGCCTCGGTCACCACTCTCAGCCAGTCCTGTCCACTCCCTGAGCCGGGCCCCCGAGGGCTGTGGGCTCCACACCACCGTGCCCACACCTCGGGACACCCATCTCTCCCCTTCCCCCACTAGACCCAAAGCCCCCTGAAGTTAGGGACTCCCCACAACATGCCCCAGGGCTCAAAACCCCGCGTTCCCAGGCCAGGTGAGTGTCAGATGGAACCAAGGAACAGATGGGCTCCCCAGGGCTGAGGCACCAGCCCGCAGGGGAAGAGGCGGGGCACAGGAGAGCAGGGACCAGAAACCCGCGGAGGAGGCGGAGAAATAAGGGGTCAAGTATAGCTGAGCGGCCAGGGTGGGAGGGGGCATGGAGGGCCCCAGTGCTCCAGAGGGACAGGGGAAGGGTCTTTTCTAGAAGATAGAAAAATACAACAAAGGCGGGGCGGGGTCGTGCATGACCAATCATACATTTAAGCTCTAGTATTTAACATCTCCTTAGTAGCCCACTCCCCAAAGTGCCAAGGATTAGAAAATGTAAGATCAATTGCTACTAAGACCTGCATACATTTCCTCTCAACAACCACACACACACACACACACACACACACACACACACACACACACACACAAGGGTACACGTGCACATGCACACATGCATATGCGGCGCGTGACCGGGTATCTGCTAGAATCACTGCAAAACCTGGGAGCATTTATGCAACTGCACCTCCGCTCTGCTCCCAGTGGTGACCTCCCCCAGGGCAGGGCAATCTGACCGTGGCGGTGCCCCCGGCACAAATGGGGAGCATCGAGATTTGCCAAGCATCCAATCAGAAACACAGAAAGAGGGCCAGCGAGTTTCAGAAACCCTCCACCCAGATAATCACAAGTTGACTTCAGACTTTCTACACTCAGTCCTTCAGGGTTTCAAAAAGCAAACGGCAAAGATGACAGGGGCTGCCCACTGCTTTTGCAAGAGTGGCGAGAAAAGGCTGACCAGTGAGTTGACAAACCCCAATGCCTCATAAGGCAGCTATTATTTGAGAATTAAGGGAATCATCAGCCCTTGCACGGCAGCAAGGAAAGCCCACAGGAATCATGTAATGAGCCCATTTTAGGGGCTTTCTCCAGCCATGGGACAGCCACACAAATGGCTGTGGAGGAAGAGGGGTGGGGCAGGTATCCTCAGACCCTAAGACAGTGCCAGCACCCACTGGGACTCAAAGGAGCTGGCGGAGTAACTACCACTGACAGAAACACATGGAAAAAGGCAGTCTTTGCATATTACGGGATCGTTGGGCTCCACTGAACAGAACCACCTTCTCACTAGTTTCATAACTCGGGAAACAGTTCCCCAGGTGCACCTGAATTATTAAAACAAAACCATCCTCCTCCAACCAAACAGATGGGACACACTAAGGTGCAGTCCAGGTCTCCCTCGCCCCCAGGGGGAAAAAATCCCCTGTAAAACCCTCCACCGTGGCCCAGTGGACCTGCACCCCCTTCCACCTGGTGTCATTGCGCCCACTGGGTGGAGACCCAGGCCCTTATAGATCTGGGGCAGGTCCCTTTCAGAATGAATCTGTCCCCTAGCTCCCACGAGGTCCGATGGGACAGTCCCAGGGGGCTCTGCGGGAGCAACTCCACGATTTATTTCTACAGAGAAGGGGGGTTTCGAGATGGCGATCAGATGTAGGGGAAGGTACGGGGGTACGCGTCTGGAGGCTGCGATGTGCATAGCAACTGGATACATTTTTTAAAATAAAAAATCCAGACTGCATGATTATTTTAGGGGGACTCAGGGAAATTGGGGGATAGTTTGGAAGCCGAGACGGCCAGGCAGGTTGACTGGAGCAGGGGGGATGCAATGATGGACATTTCGGGGGACACCACTGGGAAGCGCCCCGTTAACCCCACCGGTGCCCAAAGGGCCGAAAATGCAGGCGGGTTTCATCCAGGGCCTGGCAGCTCTCTCTCTATTATTTTTTTTAATTATTAGGATTGTTATGAACAGTAGAAGAGGAGGGCCCCGCCAGGCAGGGCCAGCCGGGCCGGGCCACCCACGCTGTCATCTTTTGTGCGGGGCCGGCGGGGACGCCCCGACCCAGCCCCCGCGCGCCCCTGGCCCGGGCAGGCCGCCCCCGCCTCCCGCCCCCGGCCCCGCCATTGTCCGGCCGCGCCGCCCCCGCCCGAGGCCCGGCGGGAGCCCGGGGCCGGGCGGTTAACGCCCCCAACCGCCTCGCGGGCCGGGACAAAGCGCTGCGGCCGCGGCCCGAGCAGGCCGCGCCAGAGGCCTGGGCCTCGAGTCCCGGGCGCCCGCCGCCCGAAGCCCCGGGTGCGGCGCGGGGGCGGCGGCGGCGGCGGCGGCAGCGGCGGCGGGGCCCGCGCTCGGACGCGGCAGCCGTCTCCCCGCGGGCTCACCTGAGGCGGCGCGCGCGGCCCGGTCCGAAGCAGCGGCGCGCGCTCTCGCGCCCTCGGCGTCGCACCCCGAGGCCCCGCTCGGGCCGGGCCCCGCTCGGTCGCTGGCGGCCGAGCCCTCCGCGAGCGCCCCGGGCGGGGCTTATAAGGCTGCGCGCCAGCCCCACCCCGGCTGCCATTGGCCCCCGAGCCCACGCCCGTGCACC
The DNA here is from genome assembly GCF_048773025.1 of Camelus bactrianus. Classification (NCBI taxonomy): domain Eukaryota; kingdom Metazoa; phylum Chordata; class Mammalia; order Artiodactyla; family Camelidae; genus Camelus; species Camelus bactrianus. The sequence continues at coordinate 28,624,685 of NC_133560.1, forward strand.
CATTGGCTGCCGCTGACAGCTCCGCCCCTCCCCTCCGCCAGCCCCATCAACACCGCACGGCCCGCCCCCCGCGCTCCTCGATTGGGCGGGCGCAGGGGACGGCCTCGCCTTGCCATTGGCCGGCCGGCCGGGACACGCCGGTACCCACCCACGTGCCCGGTGACCGGCTCAGTTCTCATTGCAGGCTGCGCACGCCAGCCAAGAGGCCTCACCAACCCGACGGCGCTGGGTCTCGGATTGACAAGGGCGCCTCGGGGACCGCCCAACGACCGCACGGGGGCAAGAGACTATTGGCTCACGGGGTCAGCCCCAGGAGCGGACTGGCTGGGGCGGGTGCCAATCACGGCCCGGGCCCCGCCCCGGTTATCAGGCGGCTTCTGAGTACGTGAGACCCAGCACAACTTCAGCATCGCGCCGGGGAGGAGCGAAGAAGGGGTTCGAGACCCAGAGCCGGAATTGGGGCGCAGCGTTCTCCAATTTGCGAAGTCCAGTGTTAGGAAATAGGTTTCCAACGCAACTTAATTTGCAAATGAGGAGGACTGAGAACTGAAGAAATTAAAATCAAGCACACTGGAATTTGACACAACATTGTAAAATGATTATAAATCAATAAAAAATGTTAAAAAAAAAAAAAAGAAATTAAAATCAAGCAGCAAGCATCCCTGCCTCCCCTCCGACCCCCAAAAAACAAGTTCATTTCCATCACAATCGACAAAACTTTGCAAAGGCATAAGGTCTTTCGGATAAAGTTAGGTGACCTCCGAGTTCCGTAAAACGTAAGGGAGGCGAGGAGTTGGTGCCTCCTGACATAGGTTCGAAGCTCAGCTGGGCCCACACGCCTCACTGTGGTTGGCCTCCAGGAAAGTAACCTCGCTGGGCCTCAGTTTCCCCGTGAAATGAATTTGACGATGATACAACCCCTCATTGTCTGCCCCTCTCCTGGAAAGTTTGCAGGAATCAAGTGGGAGGAGGTCCATAAAGCGTTTGCCCCTGTGACTTCTCCAAGTGAGCATTTAATTAAGGTTTACCATTATCAACAACAAGATTATTAATTGCCCGCCACACTGCACTTCAGGCAGTAGGGTGGGCACACACCCAATTCGAGGGCAAGTGTGTAAATCGGGCCATTGGACGTTTTCTAACGACGTGGTAAGTGTATCTACACTGTACATGTGCTGTTCCTGGAGGTTACCTGCAGGAGAAAGTCTCCGGAGCTGCTGTACACAATTGTGTCCAATATTTTGCTCTGAATATCCATGGATAGATTAGATTAGTAGCTTGTAGCAGCGGGATACTCTAGAATACTTTTAACTATGTAGCAATTACAAAGGAGGTGGATCTACATGTACTGTTATGGAATGATCCCCTACAAGTCACGTGGAGAACTCCAGAATGCTCCAGAATTCTGAACAATATGTATGGAACCGAACACACAGCACCAGATGTGGTGTGGTTTCTAAGAGCTCGCACCTGTGGCAATCCCCAAACGGAGAAAGCTAAATCTCTGAGGTGATGGGGGAGAGATCCACGTTGGTAAAAAGGGTAGTTGGTAAAGACTTGAATTTGTTCTAGGCTGTTTTACATCCTCATGGGCCATATTCAGATAGTCCTCGTGCAATTAAAATTTAACTTAAAAAATAGGAAACAGCATCTGCTCCCAAGGAACTCCCTGACCAGTGGGAAAGACAAAATGTAATCTGGGAGCAGGAATGCAGCGTTAGGAGTGCAATCATGAAGGATCTTCCCACCCCGAGCCTTTTTTTCCTACTCCCTAGTTTACCCTGTAAAACAGTGAATTCCAGGTATTTGGATTTCACAGACTATGGGGGGGGGGATTTTTTTTAACTGGGGGACCTAAATAGGTTGTCAGCTTTCCAAGTTTGCTTAGTGGGGGACTTTTTTAAATGCTGGCTGTAAGAAACTTAACAATTGTAGAATCCAGACGGTAAGGATATATAAGGGTTCACCATACAGTTCTTTCAACGTTTCTGTTTGAAAGTCTTCATAATAAAATGTCAGAAAACAAAACTAGGGGGAGGGCCTGGTACAGTGTGTGCCTAGCACGCACAGAAGAGGTCCAGGGTTCAGTCCCCAATACCTCCATTAAAAATCAATCAATCAACCTGATTACCTCCCCCCAGCAAAATAAGAAAATGAAAATTTTAAAGAGGGGAAAAAAAAGGAGAGAAAAATTATAATCACTGCCATTTAATTAAAAGGTGTCCTATGCAAAGCAGGAAGGACACACTCTCAGAACTTTCACATGGACAAATTCTCTTGGGAAAAACTCCCTTAATCGTCCTAGTTTTCAAGTCTCTGCAGACAGGTGCAGACTTCACAAAGGGCTGGGGCTGGGAATCACCGGCATCTCTCCCTAAATAAGGCCAGGAGGACCTCTGGCACTGGCCTTCAGATGACCCAAGGCCGGCTCATTTCTAACTGGCCTTCACCTTCCCGGGATGGGCAAGGTGTGGAGCTGAGAAACGTCCCCTGCTTGACAAAAACTTCCCTCCAGCTCCCGCTGATGGGCTAGTCTGATGCATAAGAGAGTAAGGGAGGGAAAAGTACCTAAAAATAAAATTTTTAGAAATATATTTGGGAGAAGGATTCTAATATTCCATCTCACGCCAAGCATACATGGCTAGATACACAAGTGCAATATATTCACTTTTATGAGCACAGACATGTAAATATACGTATACCGGCCCGCAGCTCAGGTGGTTGTTTACCAAGATGGTAGACAAAGCAACTACCCCATAAATGAACTGAAGAAAAACAGGCCCAGGACAGTAAAGACACCACTATCCTAATGTTCTTTAAATTTGCATATGAAGTAAACATATGGAAAAGTGTACATAAATGTAGATTTACCCTGGCTTTGGCATGTCCTCAAGTTAAGCCACTGGGTGTGTCTAATGCCTCAGTTTCTCAACTGCAAATGGCTGAGTCAAAACTCTATCACAGTAAAGAAGTTGTGAGATATGTATTACTCAGCCAGAAAAAAAGAATAAAATAATGGCATTTGCTGCAACATGGATGGGCCTGGAGATCGTCATTCTAAGTGAAGCCAGAACGAGAAAAAAAGATACCATATGATATCACTTAGATGTTTAATCTAAAAAGACACAAAGGAACTTACTTACAAGATAGAAAGACTCATATACAAAACAAACTTACAGTTACCAGGGTGGGAAGGGATAAATTGGGAGTTTGAAATTTGCAGATATACTAACTACTGTATATAAAATAAACAACAAAAATCTACTGTACAGCACAAAGAACTATATTAAGTATCTTGTAGTAACCTATAATGAAAAATGTGAAAAGGAATATATGAATGTGTATGACTGAAACATGATACTACATACCAGAAATTGACACACTATAAACTGATTATACACAATAAATAAAAATAAATAAAACCTCTATCACAGGGTTGTTCTGAGGTTGAATACTGCAGTATCAACACACATGTACAAATAAAGCCTGAAAATGTTGCTCCTCTGGGGGACAGGATTATATGTTTTGGCTTTTTCTTTCCAGCCTCCAGATGTTCTAAAGGGATTATGGGTCCATTTTATAACATGGGGTGGAGGGAGAGGAGGAAAAAAGTTTTATGTTAAAAAAAAATCAACCAGGTAGGTTTGAAAAGGTAGTCCATCCACCCTGTGGAATATTACTCAGCCAAGAAAAGGAGTGAAGAACTGACACTCCCTACAACATGGATGAACCTTGAAAGCTTCATGATCAGTTAGAGAACCAGACACAAAAGACCATGTGCTATATGAATTTATTTATATGAAACGGCTAGGAACAGGCAAATCCAGAGACAGAAAGTGGATGAATGGCTGCCAGGGGCTGAAGGAGAGGTGAGAAGTGACTACTAATGGGGACCAGGCTTATTTTGGAGATGATTAAATTCTGGAACTAGATAATTGATGATTGCACAACTGTGTTAATGTAGTAAAAACCACTGAACTGTACACCTTTTCATGTATCTTTTATATAATTTCCATCTCTTTTTGATGGAGGTATTGGAGATTGAACCCAGCACTTTGTGCATGCTAAACACTCACTCCACCCCTGAGCTATATACCCTCCCGTCCCGAACTGTATACTTTAAATGGGTGTCATAGCATGTGCAATGTATCTCAATAAGTGTTATTAAAAAAGCTACCAAGTCTACCAGGAAATTAATATAGTTACATTGTGATTATTTCTGCATAACAGGGTCACATACACATATTTTTCTGGGTTTGGCTAATGTTTAACAATGACATCACTCTTAACTTTTATGTGAAAAGTTAAACTCCACTATCTCAACAATGAAGACCCCTCATGTGTCCTGCCCCTGCGTAGGGCCCGCCTGGGGACATTTATGGAGATTGCTCCTCATAGCTGGGCATCTATGCAATTATCCCCATTTTTATTCCATGTTCAAACTCAGTATTTTTTTTTTGAGGTATAGTTTGTCTATTGTACAATTCCCCCGAAGTGTACAATCACCAACCACCACCAAATTTCAAACGTTTTCATCGCCCCCAAAAGGAACCCTGCACCCTTTAGCTCACTTCCCTCCCCCTCCCCAGTCCTAAGCATTACTGATCTTTGTCCCTAGAGATACCTGTGTGTGGCATTTCATGAGGTCACATAATATATGATCCTTTGTGACTGCCCTCTTCCCCTTAGCATAATGTTTTCAAGGATACACCTGACACATCTGAAGGTCCAAAACACACTGAACTTTGTTGTTTATTAAATCAGATCTGCCCACATCATTACCTAACCATCAATAAAAGGAACCAGTAACCAGGGGTAAAGAATTGCATTTGCAGAATTCAGCATGATTACCTTCCCTGGAGTTGATTTTCCAACTTGCCTCATCCTTGGCCTCTGACTGCTACTGGAAATAGCATTTCAGGTCATCAGTCCCCATACCCCCATGTACCCCCATCTCCACCCCCCTGCAGAGAGCCCCCCAGGGTCAAGCAGCTCCCTGGATGATGAGACAGGCTGCTGGTGCCCACTGGTGGCAGAGCCGGTCTCCCGGTGGGGGACCACCACAGCCTGACTTTTTTCAAATGTTAATGGGGACAGTGCCGCCCACCTTGGTGACAGTGACCTCTGGTTCCAAGCTGGAAGGTCCGGTTCGGCCCCTCTGCTGTAGGTCGCTGACCCTGGGAAAGGACAAAGGTTAGACCCCCCGCATGTCACTGTGACCTCTTGGGCCTCAGTTTTCTCATCTGCAAACCGGGGATGATGCTACCTGCCTAGCCTGTTTCCTACAGTTTTTGTGAAGAGAAAATGAATGAATAGCTGTAGAAACGGCCAGTAGCAGCAGCAGCCTACTAGTAGTAATACAGTAGGTTACAGAGCGATTTGCAAATAGAAGACACAACCAAATCCATCTGTAAAAGGCATTTATTCTGAGAATCTAAAATCTGGACAGAAAATATTGAACTTCTTAGAAAAAGCCTACACAGGATTTTGCGGTTTCTTCCTAATACATTAACAACCTAAGAACGAGGGGAAAGAGACACCTTTAAAACAGTATTGTTCCTGTCTGCCTGCAGTTGTGTGATTTAAAATATCCCTGTTCTGTTGAGGTATAAGCTGCAAACTTTGGTAAAGTTAAGAAAATTAACAAATTCCAAAAAATACAAAACTCCCCCCCTCAAAAATACAACCAAACCCTAAGTTATTAGATTTCTTGGTACATATACAGTAACTACAAAAAAAATTCATTTCAAAAAAGTGTTTATTAAAAAAAAAAAGTCCCTCTTGTAATTCCCAATTGGTGGGTTGAAAATTCAATTTCAAGGATCGACAAAACTCAGACGGTCCCCACTCACACCCCCGGGGCCCCCAGGGAGGCGCTGGCGGACCACAGTTTTAGAATCTGGTTGGCATTGTCGACGATTCAGTGCTAAGAAAAAGAGCCCCACGTCTGAAAAGTAAGGAGGAACCAAAGGCACTTGAATGTGGCCCCATGCGTTTGCTTCCGTGGCGTCCAGATGGAGGAGCAGAGAGTCTAGTGGAGGTAGCTTCGGTGTGGCCCCGACTCTCAGCCCGGGCGGCCGGGGGCCTGTGCGCTCGGTAGGGACCGGGACGCAGGAGCAGAGCACCGGGGGATGGCTTGGAGGGGAGTTCCAACTGGGTCCCGACTGGCCTTCTCTGCTTTTCCAGTTTCCTGGCGGGGCCACACCACCCCCAGGGCCACCGCCAGATACCACCTTGCTGGGTTCTAGGCGACGAAATTTCACCTTCGGGGCCAAACCCACCAACCTTGGGAAGATTGTTCTAGGCAGCAGCGGGGCAGGAACGTCTAAGACCTTGACGCTGGCAACTTCAGCAGCCTTCACGCCAAGTCGTTTCTAATTCCATCCTCAGAAGAAAAAAATGTGAGTTCTTTGTTTTCCTTTTTGGCTGATAAAATTGCAGGCTTTGTACTTTTTATAAAACCAAGATAAAAACACTGAGAAGTCCAAGTTTCTTCCTTTGAGGCATAATACAAATTCCTGAAAATTTATAGATTAAAACAAAACAAAACAAAACAAAACAAAACCGGGAAGACGAGGCTTTTTAGGGAGTGGAAGAAAAACTACATGTTTAAGTTAAGCCCACTAAAAACAAAATGGGGGCCAAAGACCCCTCTGATACATTTTTTTAAAAACGCCCGGCGAGAAGTGCTTGAGCATCACCGTCCGTTGCCGTAGCCCGGGAAGAGCGCGTTGAGGGCCGCCTGCAGCGGCTGGTTCACCTGCATGGCATAGCTCCGGCCCAGGTCATAGCGGCAGGCCGGGCAGCTGAACACCTGGGCCTTGAAGGATCTGTCCAGGCAATCCTGCAGAAAGCGGGCCGGTGGTAAGCGCTCCTGCCCCACACTGCCCCCAGGACGGAGTCGGGCGTGATGCCTGACTGCTCACGGGGTCCAGAGGTCCCTTCTGACCCTCAGTCTTCCTTTTGACCACTCGCTGCCCATCCCCAGCCCAGCTGCCCCGTCTGATCCTGGCCGCTAGGCGTCCACACTTGCAGGTCACAACACCCGACAGGTCTGTCCCCTGGCTCTTGTCACTCATGCTTTGGCTCAAGTTCCCTGCTCAGAGGACCCTTCCCCGGCACCCCTGGAATATCAGATGGCCCCGCCGCAGCCACTCCTCTCACTGCACCCTGTCTGCCTTCTGGAATCACCCTGTGGACTAAGGTACTTGTGTGTGATAGGCCAGGTGTGCCCTGCGATCAGGGGCTGTCTAGCTGGCTCTCCCGGCACCAAGCTTAGATGCTCTGTACAGATGTGTCCATGACAAGATGGGGGAAAGGCAGGAGGGAGTTCTGATGCTGAGCTAGATTCTGGGTTCAAACCCGGTTCTCAACTGAGTAATGCCGGGGGAAGAGAGCCAGGTGGAGACAGAGCTTCAAAGCTTCAAGGTGGACGGCCCAGGAGAGCCGACTCCCCAGCCAGAGCAGCAGGGAAGACGCCAGCCACACGGCCGGAAACAACGCACACAGGTCGCGGGCACCTGCACACGTGAGCACATCTGAAAGACGGCGCCAGGAGACCTGCGAGAGACAACGCCAAGTCGGCGAACACCTGCTGATGCCACAGCACGTTGCCACCGCCGCCACTGGGCTGCAGCTTCTATTTCCTGTTTTTAAAAACTCCTGCATTCTTTTTCCAATATAAAGTCTATAGCTTGATTCCAGAGACAAAAGGTAGTTCTCTCTGCACAACACACCAAGATTCAGGTTCCAAATCAGGCTCTGGACAGCTGCCTGATTGACAATGGGCAAAAGGTGGGAGGAAACGCCCCAAGAGGCCACCCACAGATGACGGGTAAGCACAGTGGGGTCCACCCACAGGCTGCAAGGTGACTGAGCCTTCCAAAGGAAGGGGATTCCGATACACGCTACAACGCAGATGAACCCTGAACATGACACTCAGGGAGAGAAGTCAGACACAGAAGGACAAATACTGTCTGAGTCCACTCACAGGAGGTCCCTGCAGGAGTCAAATCCACAGACAGGAAGTAGACGGTGGGGCCGGGGCTGGGGGAGGGGATGGGGAGTCAGTGTTTCATGGGGACAGAGTTTCAGTTTGGGAACATGGAAGTTCTAAGTTCTGGAGATGGTGGTGGGGATGGTTGCACAGCAGTGTGAATGTGCTTAATGCCCCTGAGCTGCATTTTTACAAACAGAACAGTAAACCGTATGCTGTGGATCTTACCACAATAAAAATACTCTCACAGAGTAAAAACAAGATCGAGTGCTGGGACATCAGGGTGGAGGGCCAAAGCCGTTTCCCCACAGCCCGACACTGAGCCTGTCGGAGCGGGCACAGCAGGCGTGAGGACAGGCGGCACAGACGCGCTCGTGCCAGTGGCCTCTCCCTCCAGCACAGCATCAGCGCCCCAGCGACAGGTACGAGTGGCTCCCTGGGCCACCTGGCCCACATCCAGAGCCCGCGGGCCTGACTTCCTGTGCGCCCCGCAGCTCTGCTTCCACCAGCCTGGGGTGCCTCAGCAGTCGCCTGGAGCCAGACACCGGCCAGAAAGGTGCCGTGATGCCCCCTTCCACTGGGGCCACAGGGCTTAGCATGGCTATGTGGCTTCCCAAGGTCTCAAGGCCAGAAAGGGCAGAGGGGAAGTTAAACCCAGACCGCTGACATGCCCTCACCCCGCTCCGCCATGTCTGGGCCCCCCCTCGGACCCCACACAGCCTCAGGCATGCAGGGGCATCTCTCCCAGACACACAGGCCTCGGTCAGACCACATGGCACTAGAGTGAAGGGCCTGACCGTGGCCACCCAGGTCTTCATGTTCTCTGGTCTGACAACTGGCCTGACATCCTGGACTGAGACAGCCCCAAGGAGAGAACAGCTCAGAGACCCAGGGTGACTGGGAGGCAGGCACAGTCCCTTCTAAATGGCCTGCCTGCCTACCCGTAAGTTCCTACTGACCGACTCTGGCCAGAAGACCAGAAAGAAATCACGCACCCAGACGCGCTTCCCAACTGGAGGGACCCCCGGGACCAAGTATGTGGGGCCAAGGACGCTCGCTGCTCAGAACCTCAGCGTCCAGGGCACCCCCACAACAGAATGATCCGGCCCCCATCGGCACCACTCAGGGGCAGACCTCATCTGGCCCAGTCTGAGACCCTCCCAATCCCACTTTCAAAAGCATCAGATGTAATCATACTGTTCCAGCTCCATCACCCAAGGTGCCCACCCATCCAGGCTTCTGCACATGCCATTCTGCCTGCCTGGTAGGCTGCCCCAAGGCCCCCCTCAGGGAGCAGGTTAATTGCCACCTCCACCAGGAAGCCCACCTCCCTGCTCCTCTAGGGGATAAACGCCTCACACCTCTCCAGCCCAGCCCACAGTCTGCTTCATTTATTGTGATCAGATCCCAGGTCAGGATAACAGCCATTTTCTCTCACCTGGGCTCACGCATATATAAGAGGTTGGGGCAAGCATTCCAGAGGGAAGGGAGGGCCAGCAAGCGGCCCCCAAAGAAGGCAGGCACTAGCCTGTTGAGAGCACAGCAGAGGGCTGGTGTGGCTGGAAGTTCAGGGCAGGGGCCGGGCATGAAGTTTGTGGTCGATTCCAGAGAACAGGGAGGGAGGGGAGTGGGGTTATGGGAGCCTGTGATAAAGGCTGGGAGGCAACTGTAGACGAGGCCGCCCAAAAACAGACCCTGGGCCCCTCGGAGGGCCAGGGGCAGGAGGACCCACAGCAGCGGCAGAGGCAGAGCCCCTTCCCAGGACCGCCCGCCCCACCCCCGGGCTGCGCCCCTCACCTTGCACACGTTATGCTGACATATGGTCGTGATAGGGCGGAACACCAGCTCCTGGCAGCAAATACACAGGAACGTTTCTTCCACTTTACTCAGGAATTTCTGGAACCAGAGGAGAGGGTGCGTGAGATCAGCAAAGGCTCAGTTCCCTGGAATGAACAGCCAGGCTGGAATCCCCAGATCCCCTGCTCAGCCCCCACCCAGGGCCTGAGTTTCATCCTCCCACCCCCACCCCAGGAGGCAGGAGCGGCTGTGACCCCATCTTAGGCCCTGGCGCCGGTGGAGCGCAGCCAGGGTCCAGTTTAGGACCGCGCTCTATCAGGGAGTCTCTCGGGCGCGGAGCTCAGCCCCGCAACAGTGCCGCCTGCCTGCCACTCAGTCCCCAGGGTCCAGCGCTGGATGAGACAGAGAAAGACCGCCCTTGTGGAGCGCGGGGCTCAGTGCGGAAGGCCAAAGAGCAAGCAAGCGAAAGACCAACGTCGCCGCAGCGCTGGGGGCGAGACAGCAGCGAGCCAGGGAGCGGCTGCCCCAGAAGGCAGGCGGCCAGAGGGTTCCACGGGGGAGGTGGCCCATTAACAGAACAAAAGGACGTGGGGACGAGAACCAGCCTCCCAAGACACCCTCGTCCAAACCCTGGGACCTGTGAATGCCTCACCTCATGGGGAAGGGGGAACTCTGCAAGTGGGATTCAGTTAAGGCCCCTGGGATGGGGGTGACCCTGGGCCACCTGGGGGACCCAGTGTCCTCACAGAGTCCTTATCAGAGGGAGGCAGGAGGTCAGAGTCAGAGATGGGAGATGAGATGCTGCACTGCTGGCGGTGAGGATGGAGGGAGGGGCCGCGAGCCAGGGATAGGGCGCCTCTAGAAGCTGGAAAAGGCAGGACCTGATTCTCCCCGAAGACTCAGGAGGGACCAGCCCTGCTCACACCTGGATTTTAGCCCCTAAAGGCTCACTTGTTAGGGCAGCCACGGTGATTTCATGCAGGAGGAAGACTGAGCCCGGAGGGCTGTGGGGGAAGGTACTCGAGGCAGAGATACACATAAGGGCAGAAGCCCTGCAATGGGGTGATCAGGAGGTAAAGTCCAGAAGGACTTTAGCAGTGACAGACACCTTGTCCACAGCTCATACAGTTTGGGTTTGACCTTGACAGTGAGCCCAGGAGAGCTGGTCCCCACCAGGCAGGGGCAGCGGCCAGAGAACACCAAGCCACTCACCTGCAGGGACCCATCAACGTCACTCACCCCACTAAGGCAGGAGTGTTGAAAAAGACACCCCTGGTTTGGCAGTTCCTCAAAGATTTGAACCCAGAATGACCCTGTGACCCAGCAATCCCAGTTCTGGGTTGATACCCAAGAGAACTGAAAGTGGGGTCACAAAGAGATAACTGCACCCCTGTGTTCAGAGCAGCACCATTCATAGCAGCCAAAGGGTGGAAGCAACCCAAGTGTCCACTGACAGATGACAAATGAACAAACGTCGTCCATCCACGTGGTGGAGTATCGCTAAGCTTTAAAAAAGAAGGAGATTCTGACACCTGCTACAACATGCACATACTCTGAGGACATGGCGTTCAGTGAAATAAGCCAGTCACAGAAGGGCAAATACTGTGTGATCCCACTCACAGGAGGTCCCTAGAGGAATCAGACTCGAAAAGAGAAAAGTAGATGGTGGAGGCGGGGACGGAGTTTCAGTTTGGGAAGATGGAATGCTCTGGGGACGGATGGCACAGAACAGTGCACACGTGCTTCGTGCCCTGAGCTGCGCACTCTGAGCGCAGAGGGTCAGGTCTGTCACCCCAGAAAGGAGGTGGCCCGGTGGGGCGGGGGCTCACCGGCCCGTCCTTGAGCGACTTCAGGATCTCGGTCCACAGCTTCGTGTTGCTCTTGTCCTCCTTGATGAGGCTGCTCTGCTGGCTGGTGAGGCTGTAGGGCTCCACCCTGGTCTTCTTGGGCGTCTCTCGCAAGGACCCGCTGCTGGCCCGGCTGCCTCCTGGGAAGAGCGGAGCGGGTAAGGGTGGGGGTGGGGGTCCCGGCGAGGACGGCCCCCCAGCTCGAGGAGACACCCACCGGCTGACTTGCTCTTCCGCTTGCCCTTCCTGGGGGACGTGAAGCCTTCCTCCTCCTCCTCCACCTCCTCCTCCTCCTCCTCCGGGGCCGCCTTCTTGTTGTTCTCCTTTTCCTTCTGCCTCCGGGCAAGGGCCTCCAGGTAGCCTTCTGGGTACTACGGGGGAGAAGACAGGACGTCACCCTCCCCGGCCCCCGCCTGGCCCCAGAGACCTAGGCTCCGGCCTCACTCAGCCTCGGCTCAGAGCCTCCAGACTCAAAGCTGGACCCCCGCGGGAAAGCAGATGGTCAGCCTGCCCGGCATGAGATGACACACATCGGATGCTCCGTGTCAGAGCCAGCAAGTAAGATGCTCTTATTGTCTTTTCTATTTCTGGGAGAAGTAGGCAAACTTCTCCAGCCAGAGGCCAGGCACTAAAAATTTCGGGCTCTGTGGGGACAAAAGCAGGCCCAGCCCCTGTGGGAATGAGTGGCCATGGCTGGGCCCCCAGAAAACTTCACTGACCAACAACTGGCCCCAGGCCTTGGCTCGCCAACCAGATTTTGATGGATCCTGGGCTCCTCAACATCCCAACAGGCATGACCTGATTAGAACCCCATTTCCAAGGCACCTACAATCCCATCTAACTCTCCAGTGTTTCTCCTCAGGAAACCTTCAAGCTTTTCTACCAACACTAACTTGCAATGAAGACTTAAGTCCTAAATAAAAACCCTTTTCCCACCAAACACTGACAGTCCCCACGACCCGTGGCTGGTTCTCTCCCCAGTTCCTCGGCTTCTGAAATTCCTTGTAGGACCAACAATGGGTTCGAAAGACAACTGGCTGTGGCCCTCCCCAGGGGGTAGGTGCGATGTGACTCTCAACAGCAATTAAGATTCCTTAAATAGTCCCACCACGACTTATCACTATAGAGCAGCTCACCAAAATGAACAGCAAACACCATAATTATGGTGCAAAAGAGCCGCACTCCGCATGCACTGGGGGAACTCTGGGAGATGGAGGATTCCGTAGCTCTCGGCAGTGAGTGACTGCCCCGGGAGATCCTGCCACCTTATGTTCACTTTTAGACCTCCCTGTAGTCTATATCTAGACCAGTTTTATTGGTTTGTTTCTGCTGTTTTTGGAGCGGGAGGGGTGAGGAGCAGAGAGGGGAGAGAGACGGGAGAGAAAGGGAGGGGGACTGGCCGAGAGAGGACAGTGGACTCCAGATTTCAGATAAGCTCCTCTAACGCGGCTCTGATAAGAAAGTGGCTCTCAGCTCTAAAACCACAGATGCAAAGATGAGCTGCCACTCCCTGGTATTCACTGACTAAAAATGTGGATGGTACGGCCAGCAAGGTGCCACCTGCCCGGAGCCTGGAAATTTTTCAAGACAGGAAAACCCCAAGCAGGTGTCGAGAAGGCAGGCCCAGGGCTGGCTCCAGCCACGATCTGCTGGCTGGGCCGGGGGAGCCGCGCGGCCGGCCAGGACGCACCTGCATGGTCAGCCCCAGCTTCTTGATCCGGTCCTTGCCCTCCTTGGTCCAGGGTCCAGGCTCGACATCATCCCTGCGCAGGAGGAAGCGCCACACCAGGAAGCCGGACTTCCCCTTCTCGGGCCAGTACCGCACCACCTGCAGGAGTGTGGCCAACAGTGACCTGGGGATCTGGGGGCCTGGGGGGTGGGCGGGCGAGGGGGGATGGGGGCTGCTAACCTTGTAGATGCCGTCGTACCGGTTGCCCTCGGCTGGGGCGTACTTGCTGTGCTTGCGGCCCTTGACGTTGCGCACCACCCGGACCGGCTTCCCCGCCCTCCAGTCCTTGGCCTCGGCCCCTTTGCGGTCGTTGATGGGAGCACTGCAGTTCAGAGCCAGCGCCCTGCAGGGAGAGCCAGGCCCAGCACTGTGGGTGGGACTGCATCCCCGCGACACAGGGCTGAGTCTCCGCCTCTAGACCCCATGACTGGGACCTTCTTTGGGAAGAGGGTGCTTGCGGATGGAGTCAGATTCAGAGGCAGTCACGGTGGATTAGGGGGGCTCTAAGTCCAATGACTGCTGTCCTTCTAAGAAAAGGGAAACTGAGAAGGACACGGGGGCAGGGCCCGAGAAGGTGCCAGCACAGAGGCTGGAGTGTTGCATCTACAAGCCAAGGGACATCCAGGAAGGGCCCACCCCTAGAGGTTTCAGACAGAGCATGGCCCTGCGACACCCTGATTTCAGACTCTGGGCCTCCAGACTTAGGCAAGAATAAATTCCTGTTGCTTTAAACCACCCCAGTTTGTGGTATTTTGTTACTGGAGCCACAGGACACTAACAAGACGTGGGGAAAATGCCATCAGGGAAAATGAGGAGCAGGGAGGGTGTAGCTCAGTGGTAGAACACGTGCTTAGCATGCATGAGGTCCTGGGTTCAACCCCAGTGCCTCCTTTAAAAATAAATAAACCTATTACACTCCCCCTATATAAAAAAAAAAAACCCAAACAACAAAAAAACCCTGAGGAGGCGCACAAACATGGGCTGGGCCGGCAGGTCTGTCTCGACAAAGGGCACAGAGGCCTGGGTCAAGTGGACCAGAGGTCAGCTCAGTGTCTGATGCAATGAGGCCGTCTCACCGGGCGAGCAGGAGGAGCGGCAGCTACGCAGCTGTCCTCCTGCGCGGACAGCGCTTGTTAAAAACCAGATTTCTTAAGAGTCTCATGTCCAGATTTTAGAACATGATGTTAGCTTCCAAGCAGTTCCTCACACCATTAGATCTCCAAAAATGGGATTTTTTTTTTAATAGCCACTGAAATTTAAATATTCCACTAGACAAAAGTACAAAAACAAACCCTTCCATCATTTTTAAAACAGATAGTTAGTTATTGATATTTGGCTGTTTTGGATAACGGCATGATGACTATCCCCACACATAACATCTCCCCGAGTCTCATAAACACACTTGCAAAGGAGAGTTACAGGGTCGTGAGTAAGAACACTCCCAAGGCTCTTCATACACACAGGCAAAGAGCTTTCTAGAAAGATGGTATTAATTTGTGTTTCTACCAATAGTGGAACGCTAGTCTACGCCTTGGCATTTCTCAACATTTTAGCATCTGGGGCCAACATCACATGGTAAATAAATAGTATCTCATCGTTGCTTCCATGTGTATTTCTTTGATCACTAAAATAGAACAGTTTCATGGTCTTTGGAGCTTTGCTTTTCTTTGCTGTATGATATGCACATACTTTGCTGTTGTCCTATTAGTTTTTCTTATTGATTTGCACCAGCTTTTTACATATAAGGACATAACCATCAGGTGTCATGTTAGTGGCAGACTTTTCCCCAAGATAGTTATTTGCCCTTTTTTTCCCACTTTACTTAGGGGTTTTAATGCTGTAATTTATAATATTTAGCTCATCAGATCTGTCTTTTCCTTTGGGCTTTATACTTTTTCTGCTTTATCCCATTCTGTAATCAGTGCTCAGCAAATGCCTGCCCACCTCTTGGTTTTGCAAATAAAGTTTTATTGCCAACAGTGTCGTGCACACTCTCTCACATGTGCTCTGCAGGTGCTTTGTGCTAGAACGGCAGAGCTGAGGGGCTGCAACAGAGACCATGCCGCCTGCAAAGCCAAAAATATTTATTATCTGGCCTTTTAGGGGGAAGTTTGCTTTAATGCACCTGACTCATGAGTGTTTAGTGGACAGAGCAGGAAAGAGCTGATGTCCATCACCCCTACGTCCCACCACACTCTTCATGGGACTCTAACTTCCTGCAGATGACACCCCTGCAATGGGACCGATCCCTTCCCCTGAGTAGGTGCTGGAGGATAAGGCAGACGTGTGACACTGAGGAAATTAGAACACCAGATTCTGCAAACCTGTTGGTGTTGGTGAGTTTTTGATCACAAGACTGTTCTGCAGTCCTCTTGTTGCCGGAAAGATCTCGTCCACCGCTGCCTGTGTACGTGAACGAATTCCCGTGGTCCTGAAACAGACACAAAGGGCAGGCTGAACCCTCCATAAGGGAGAGGACACACGCCAGTGAAAACACACATACACACACCCCCATCAGGACATCAACTGTCAAAGAAACAGAAAATAACAAGCGATGCGGAGAATATGGAGAACCTGGAACCCTGTGCACGGCCAGTGGGAATGTGAAATGGTGCAGCCACGGTGGAAAACGGTGTGGAGGTTCCTCAAAAAGTTAAAAACAGAATCACATCATAATCCAACAATCCCACTCCTGGGTTTATACCAAAAAAGAACTGAAAACAGGGGTTCAAAGAGGTTTTGTTTGTTTGTTAGTTTGTTTTTTATAACCATGTTCACAGCAGCATTATGCACAGTAGCTAGAATGCCAAAACAATGGAAGTATCCGCTAAGGGATGAATGGGAAAACAAAATGTGGTCCCGTCCATACACTGGCTATGATTCAGTTTTCAAAGGGAAGGAGTTCTGACACTCCCTACAACATGAGAACATGACACTGAGCGAAATAAATCAGACAGACAGAAAAAGACAAATATATGATTTCACTTATACATCAAATCCAGAGACACAAAGTAGGATGGGGGGTGGGGGATGAGGCGTCAGTATTTAACGGGGACACGGTTTCAGTTTGAAAGATGGAAGAGCCCTGAGAATGGACGGTGGGGATGGTTGCACGACCACGTGAACGTCCTTGATGCCACTGAGCTGTGCACTTGGAATAGTTAAGATGGTAAGCTTTATGTTAAGTGTTGTCTGCCACAATTAAACAAAAACGAAACCACCTCCCCACACTCACCACGTCATCCTCATAGCCCCCAGCCAGGACCAGAGAGTACGCCCCGTCGTTGCTCCGGCCGTGGATGCCTGCCACGTGAGGTCGATGGACCCCCGACTCACTGACCTGCGAAAGCCACCGAGAAACACATGGTACCTCCTGGACCGGCCGCAACGGAAGAGCCCGAGCCCTCCTTATTCCTGCCTTCGGAGCCAGTGCTGACTTCCCACCAGATGCATCCGGCCTGTCACGAGAACCTGTACCCCGACAGCCCAAGTCCGAGCCGCACCATGGCAGGGCCTGGCTTGAGTTCCACCCCTGCCTCCTGCCCTCAGGGTGGCCCTTCCAGTGGAGGGGCTTCTGGAAAGGCAACTCCCATCAGCCGAGCCCCAGGGTCCAGATGTCTCAGGTACCTGGACTCTGAACCTCCACATGGTGCCCACAGGGATGCCTGGGATGGGTCCGTAGTGGTTGGACGGCACAATGGTGCACTCCTTAGTGCGGCCCACGCACGCCATGCCCTGCCGTTCCAAAACAGAGGGGAGGGCCGCGTGAGCGCCTGGAGGAGAGCAGGGAGGGCGGGGAGGGCGGCAGGGGCTCAGGGCCCGGGACCCTTCACCTTGCCCCAGTCCCGCTGCGAGGACGATGTGGCCGACGCCATCTTTGCCTTCTTCTTACTCTCCTTCAGCTTCTCCCCTGCCTGCACAACCTCACTGGAGTCGATCCGGCACTCGGGGCAGTACCTGTGACAACAGGGACATCACCTCCGGCCTTGGCCATGCGCTCCTGCCGGCCTCATGCTGCAGACACAGCCAGCTCCTTCCGGCTCCCTGGGGTCCTGCACAACCCAGCTGGGGTTGACATCAGATAAGAAACCCAGTTCCTCGGTCACATGTGCCACATCTGATGTGCTCAGTAGCCGGGTCTGGCGAGCAGTGGCCGAGGTGGACGGCAGACCCTGACCCCTCTCTGGGGAACTGAAGAGCTTCCCAATGGGGAGTGGAGGCCCAGCCCAGATGGGACAGACACATGGGAAGGTCGACGGCACCTCCTCGCTGCCAGTGACTCAGTTTCCCCATGTCCACAAGGCCGGGGGCAGTGCAAACAGCAGCCACCTCCGTTAGCAGGTGAGGGTCCTTAGACCAGAGCTGAGTGCATCACAATCCTTCCTGCCCCCTGGTGGCAGTCACCAGGACGAGCACAGATGGCATGGTGGCCCAGAGGCCAGCTCCTGCCCATGGAGCCTCCTTCCCTGGGGTCACCCTGGGGCCCAGGCCACGGGAGCCACTTGGGACAGTTCCCTCCCCACTCCCCATGGTCGCAGGGCCACCAGGTGGCAGACCCGTGAGCCCCGTCCCCAGGCCCCGCTCACCACTCCTCCTCGCTGGGGACGCTGGACAGGGGCGGGCACAGGCAGTACGTGTGGAAGGCCATGTCGCACTCATCGCACAGGAGCTGCTTGTCGGGGTCCTGCTTGCCCCCACACAGGTGGCAGGCGCACATGCGGCACGGCTTCTTCTCGTCGTCCTTGCAGTGCTTGCAGGAGGGCCCGCTCTTCCCTGTGCGGGTGGGGAGGCTGGGGTCAGCTCAGGCAGGGCCCCCTGCGCCGCCTGACACCGAGGGGCAGGAACTCACTTCTCATCGGGTTTTCCACCACGGGGCTCCCCTCGCCTGGGCGCTCAATCTTGAAAATTTCGTCCACAAAGGCGATCCGACAGTCATCGATAGAGTGATCCCTGTGGAGGATGAGCCATTAAGACCTCCAAGCAGGCCACCCACCGAGGCGCCGAGAAGGTGCTGCCACCTGCCTCAACACACACTCGGAGCATAGAACACTCCCGCTCCAATTATGCCCGAGGGGAGCCCTGCAGGGCCTATGCGCTCGCTGGGCTACTCCCTGGGCAAGTTCAAGTCCTACTAAACCAGGAACTAAAACCAGGGTTTCATCACCAGATGCATTTCAGAGAATAATTTCTAACCTGCTAGCAGGCAAAAACCATAAAGGTAAAGTCTGATCAAAATAGAAAAACTCCTTCAAGTTAAAATGACCCCAGGGACCAACCCACCACCTCCATCAGATCATCCTACTATCTCATCAGATCAACCTGCCACCTACAGCAGCAACACCCTAGAGAAATCACATTCGAGTCGTGTATAATTTTACATTTTCTAAGAACCACGTTCAAAAAGTAAAAGCAGATGTAATCAATTCGAATGTTTTATGTAACCCAACGTATACAAAATACCATTTCGACATGCAATGTACACTAAAGAATTATTAACAAGCTATTTTACATTCTTTTTCGGCACTAAATCTTTGAAATCCAGTGTGTATTTGACACTCACGGGACATCTGAATGTGTCCTGGCCACATTTCAAGCTCTCCACAGCACGTGTGGCTCATGGCTACGGGACTAAACGGCACAGGTCCAGCCCCGCCCGCCAGTTCACGGGAAACATGCGGACAGGGGAAGAGAGGAAATGACACCACGAGGATGCAGGTGGCAAAGCTCAGACTGGAGATTCTATGGGACAAGTGACCAGGCTTCTCCAACAAGGAAAGGGGGGGAAGAAAGGAAAGGACAGGAAACCTAAAGATAAAAGGGGTTTGTTAGAGACCTATCAACCTGAGATCTGCAGGCACTGCTTAGATCTTAAACAAATGGTTAAAAAAAGAGAGATAATTGGAACACTGAACAATAACTAGATACAAATTAAGGCATTACAGTTAATTTTTATACTGTATAAGGGCAAACTATGTTTCTTTTAAAAGAGTCATTTTAAAAATAAGAAATACAGTCTAAAATATTAACAGATACAACAATTCCACGCTTGGGAGTTATTTCAACAGACGGGGTGGGGAGGCGGGAGAGATGGTCGCAGTCTCAGTTAAAGGAAAATTAAAAGAATTCTTTGCTAGCAGACACACCTTTAAAGAATAAGGAAGGGAGTTCTTCAAAGAGATAGGAAATTATAAAGGTAGGAATCTTGGGAGCAAAAGGAAGAAAAACAAAGCGAGCAGAAATATGGGTACATACAATAGATTATGCTCCTTAAGCGTTTTCTAAATCATATACAATGACTGAAATAAAAATCATGACATCATCTGATACTGAAGACAGTAAGAGAGTGTAAAGGGATGTAAATGGCAGGGAGAGGCCCACACGTCAGTCTAAGTGGTGAAAGAGACAGCAGTCTGTAGTAGGTCTCCATGATAAAATCCAGAGAAACCGCTAAGAAAACTAGACAGCAGCACACCCCAAAAGACTGAATAAATCAAGATAGAATCCTAAAAAATGTCTACACAACCCACAAGGAGGACAGAAAGAGGAAAAGGAAGAAGGAAGAGAGGAAACGAACAGAAAGCAGGTCACAAGGAGGCAGGCTCACGTCCTAACACACCAGTCACCGCCTTCAATAGGAGGGCTCTGAATACGCTTGTCCCTGGAACAACATGAAGTTGAGCTGCATGAGTCCACCTATAGGCTGATGTTTTTCATTAGGAAATACTCAAGGACCACACAATCCCCAGTTGGCTGCATCCTCGGACGGGGACACACAGATACAGAGACCCTCAGACATGGAGGGCTAACTCTAAGTTACACTCAGATTCTTGACTGTGTAGGGCGTCGGTGCCTCTGATTCCCAAGTTGTTCAAGTAGCAATAATGTATGCCCGTTAAAAGGCAGACTGGCAGAGTGGATTTTTTAAAAATGACTCATTGATATCCTGTTTACAAGAATTCCAAATTCAACCATAGAGATTTAAAGTAAAAGGATAAAAAAAGATATACACTGTGTAAACATTTACTTTTTTCAAAAAAAAAAAAAAAGCAATGGGGAGGGTACAGCTCAGTGGTAGGGCACATGCCTAGCATGCACCAGGTCCTGGGTTCAATTCCCAGACCCTCCATCAAAATAAATAAATAAATAAATAAACCTAATTACCTCCCCTCAAAAAACAAACGATTCCCAGGAAATAAAAATAGAATCTAGGTGATAAAATAGGTCTTAAAAAAATTTTAAAAAGCAGGTAAAAGCAGGTATGTCAATACACACACGTGTCTCAGACAAAGTAGACTTCACAGCAAAGAAATTTACTGGAGACAAAAAAAAAAAAAAAAGAAATTTACTGGAGACGAAGAGGGACATTATGTCAGGACCAGGAGACAACCATCCTAAGTGTGTATGCACCAAACAACAGACCCTCACAATTAGGAGGCTGAAAGGAGAAACAGATAAACCCACAGTTACAGCTGGGTACTGCAACACCCCCTCAGCAACTGACAGAAGTACTAGACAGAACATCAGCACGAATTAGATGTGAACAACACAATCAACCAACACGGTCTAAATGATATAAACAGAACAATCCACTCAACAATAGAATACTTTTCTTTTTTTCCAACCAACTGTGAAATATTCACCAAGACAGACCCCATTCAGGGCCAATAAAACAAACCTTGACAAGGACTGTAATCATACAGAGTATGTTCTTTGACCACAACGAAGTCAAACTGGAAATCAACAGCAGAAAGACAATGCAAACCTCAGGAAACACTTGGGAGTTAAACGCCTTTCTCAGGAAGCCAAGAGCCAAAGACGAACCCTCAAAAAAAATTTTAAAAATTGAGAGAACTGAATAAAGAGAAAAATATAACACAGCAAAATACGTGGAAAGCAGTGAAGGTAGTGCTGAGAGGGAAATTTACAGCACTAAATGCTCCTGTTAAAAAAGAGGAAAGGTCTCAGATCAAGAGTCTAAGTTGCTACCTTAAAAAAACTAGGAAAAGAGCAAAATCAACCCAAGGAAATGAAAAGGGAGGAAACTGTAAAGATGAGAGCAGAAGCCAATGACACAGAAAACAAGAAAGCAATATAGAAAAGCAAGGGAAAAAAAGCAGATTATTTTTCAACAATTACATCACAGCACCTTGGCCCGAGGCCCCAGATCTCACCCTTCAATGCCCACATCACCCTCCTCCTGTCTCCCTGCTGCCACACTGCCCCCTGCAGTCGATTCCCTGCTCAGCTGCCAGGGTGATGATTCCAAATCATAGGTGAAGGGCTCCCGTGCCCACAGGCTCTGGTGGCTGCCAGCCACGGAGAATACGCACCACTTCCGCCCTGAACGCCCAGCCAGGGGGAGGCTTCCAGTCTTGAGCCTCCTCCCCCACTGGCCTCCTCCCTAGGCCACAAATGCGCCAAGAATGGTCCTGCCCCAGGGCCTCTGCACCTGCCCGATATCCGTTTCCATACACAATACAATGAGTATCACTCAGCCACAAAAACAGGTTCGTCCTGCAACATGGATGGACCTTGAAGACATGACGCTGAGTGAAAGAAGCCAGATACAAAAGGACAAATCTCCCGTGACCCCACTCAGGAGGTCCCTAGGGTTTTCAAATCCATAGACACAGGAAGAAGACGGTGGGGGAGGGGCTGGGGAGTGAGTGTTTCATGGGGAAAGAGTTGCAGTTTGGGAAGATGAGAAAGTTCTGGAGA
This sequence comes from Camelus bactrianus, assembly GCF_048773025.1. NCBI lineage: Eukaryota > Metazoa > Chordata > Mammalia > Artiodactyla > Camelidae > Camelus > Camelus bactrianus. The sequence continues at coordinate 28,646,772 of NC_133560.1, forward strand.
TGATGGTGGGGAGGGTGGCACAACAATGTGAATGTGCTTAATGCCCCTGAGCTGTGCACTTAGAAATGATTAAGATGGTAAGTTTTCTACCTACAAGCACATACGCAGACACAAGGTAGAACAGGGCTTGGCAAACATCTTCTCCAAGGGGCCAGACAGTAAGTATTTCCAGTTTCCTGGGCCACACGGTCCCTCTCCCAGCCCCCCAGCTCGCCTCTGGTGCCCTCCTAACACGACGCTACCACTGAGAATCAGTAAAGAGATGGGCGTGGCTCTGCGCCAATAAAACTTTACCCATCAAACAGGCGGGGCCACCGCCGCCCGCCTTCACCGAAGCCGAGCGCACCGCCACGTGGGGCGCGTGCAGGCCGGGGAGCAGCGACTTCCCCGGGAAGGAGGGCCGGGGGACAGAGGAGAAGGGAGAATATTAACTGTGTGGCCTCTGGTACTTCCTAGATTTTGCCGCGTCTGGACTTCTCACCTGCTGGCCAAATTCAAAACAACAAAGAAAAGAGAAGGAGGCGGCCTGGGATCTCCGCCCGGGGGCAGAGCCGGCTCCGGGGGCGGGGGAGCGCGGAGCGGCGCCCAGCAGGGCGCGGGGAGCGCGCGAGGCCGGCTCACCCCATCCTGACGTTGGCGTGCAGCTCCCGCACCGTCCGCGTCTCGCGCTTGCGCAGGATCTCCGCGTCGTACCAGAAGCCGCGGTCCTTGGGGTTGTCGGGGTTGTAGTTGAGCATCACCACCTGGCCCACCTCCAGCTCCTGCCACTTGAGGATGTGTCGGGCGCGAGCCCGGACGTCCCGCGAGCTCATCTGGACCACGCCGTCCTCCGGGTAGCTGGAGGGAAAGCCCTGCACTCAGATCCGGGTGCCGGCTGGCCTCCCGCCCTCAACTGGAGATAAAAGCTGGGCAGGGAGGGCCCCATCACAGCAGCCCTCCCCAGTGATCTCATGTGCTGGTGTCGAAAACACAGGTATAGAGACATGTTCCAATTACAGACGGTGCTATGGGTTGAAGTGTATCCTCTAAAAAAGATATGGCGGAGTCCTAAGCCCTGGTACCTGGAGGTGGGAGCTTATTTGGAAACAGGGTTCTTTCAGATGCAGTGAGTTACCATGAGGTCAAACTAGAGTGGGGAGGCCCTAAATCCAGTGACTGGTGTCCTTATAAGAGGAAGGGATGAGATGCAGATGGAGGAGAATGACAGGGCGGAGGCAGAGGCTGGAGTGCTGTGGCCACAAGCCAAGGACTGCCGGCCCCAGTCCAGCCCCAGCGCAAGCTGGAGGAGACAGGAGGACTCTCCCCTCCAGGTTTCAGAAAGGTCACAGCCCTGCCGCCACCTTGGTTTTGGACGTCTGGCCTCCGGAACCGTGAGAATAAACTGCTCAAGGAACCCAGTCTGTGGGGTTTTGTTACAGCGGCCCTAGGTGACTGAGACAGAAGGAAACTTGGGGAGGGAAAAACTTCACTCTTTCCACACACACGTGTTACAAGTGACTTGGGTAGAGGGATATACAGCATCCCATTCATGTAAATACACCCACCGGCTGCTAGGATACAATAGAAACTCAACATTCTGGATAAGCAGCCTCAAAAAAAGCATAAAATAACTGGGCTAAAGGAAACACTCTATCAGGAACAAAGCTAAGGCTCCACTGTGAGGGGGCCAACCCCAAGTCTAACGTGACCAGCTATATCCCCCAGGGCTCATTATTTTTGCTAATAAACCACCAAGAACAAGGGTTGCCAAACTTTTTCTGTAAAGGATCAGATAGTCGATATTTTTCTTGTCAGCTTTGTGAGCTGGAAGGTCTGTTTTGAGTCCTTAAACTCTGCTACTACCACGGACAGCAGTCAGACAGATGTAGGAGAATGGGTGTTGATGTGTTGTGTGTAAATAAAGCTTTATTTACAAAAACAGGCTGGGGCTAGATATGGCCAGAGGGCCAGAGTCTGCAACCCTTGACCCAGGAGAATGGGAATCTGGCACCTACTGTGATTCACTCATCCAAAGACTCCAGTGACTTTTACAGAGCTAAGTTCAGGATGTGCCAGAAGCCGGTGGAGGCAGTAGGGACCCAGCAGAGAACCAGATGAAGCCCCAGTGCTCCAGGGAACTGAGCTCCCTGTGGGCAGGTGTGCTAGCCCTGTTATGGACTGAACTGTATCCCCCTAAATTCAAAGACTGAAGCCTCAACACCCAATGTGACTACTTGGAGATGGGGCCTTTAGGGGGTAATTAAGATTAAATGAGGTCATAAAGGCAGGCCCTACTCTGATGGAGTCGGTGTCCTTATCAGAGGAGGAAGAGACACCAGAGCGCTCTCTCTCCCTCTCTCTGTGCACAGAGGAAAGGCTACGTAAGGACAGGGTGAGAAGACAGCCGTTGACAAGCCAGGAAGAGAGACCTCACCAGAAGCTAACCCTGCTGGCACCTTGATCTTGGACTTCCAGCCTCCAGAATTGTGAGAAAATAAATGTCTAATGCTGAAGCCACCCAGCCCGTGGTATGTTGTTGTGGGTCCTGCTAAGACACCCTCCGTGTTCAGACAGGAACTCCTGGCAGTGAGTGTATCCAGGGAGGGAGAGAGGGCACACATGAGATGCTTTCACACGGTGCTGTGATTAAGATAGGACAGGAAATGGGGGGCCTGCAATCCCGACTGGACGACCAGGGCAGAGTTCTCCCAGGAGGCCCCCAGGGGACTGGCCTCCGTGTGGGTTGGGACCAGGAGGGTGGGACCTCGAATCCTGGTCGTCACCCCCAAGGCAGTTCCAAACTCCAGTCCCTGCGTCTACAGAGACCAGTCCCCAGGCCCGCCCACCCCAGTGAGACTCACTCGTCGTATTTCACGTGATAGACAACGTCGTCCTTGGGCAGCAAGCTGGAGGTGGAGCTGCAGGGTTCGTCCTCGGACGGCACCTTCCTCGTCACCCTGACCACCTGGGCCTCGAACCACGCGCCTGAGTTTGTGTCCCGCGCATCCACATACTCGCCGACCTGCAGGGAAAGCAAGCTCTCACTCGGCCCAGGGAAGGAGCAGGACCGAGAGCCCGCCTTGGCTCCTGGGCCCGGATGCTTCGGGGCTGGGATGCTTCTGCCGCGGCACTGAGAACACCAGGGCCATCCAGGGCACTGTGGGGTTTGAGCAGCATCCCTGGTCCCCATCCCCTCGATGTCAGGCCCCCCCCCCCCCGCCAAGTCATGAGAACTAGATGTTCCCTGGGGGCAGAACCTCCCCTGCCACGTGGCCCAGGGAGGCCAGAACTGCCCATTTTTCCAGAGGAGAGGGGAATCCAGATCTTTCTGGGACATTTCATGATCTTAGAGGGAGGCTGGCAGCAGATCAGAACTCTGATCGCCCCTGTGAAGATGCCTGCAGGCCCAGACAGAGGATCCTGCTTCAGAGGGGTCAGGACGGAATCGCTGAGTGCTTATGCTGCAGCCAAGGAACCCCTCGGAGACAGTCACAGCGGGGGGGGGGGTGCCCAGCCACAGGGCCAGCGGGCGCAGACAGCGGCCGGCAGAGCCCCACCTTGTACAGGCCCAGCTCCGTCTCGTCCCACACGTCTTCATCCGCCTTCCCTTCTGCCTCGTTGGCGGCCTCACCGCTGTTGGAGGACTTGTCGGACTCGCCCTGGCCCAGGCAGCAGCCGGAGTCCGTGTCCGAGAGCTCCGAATCCCGCTCCTTGCTGCTGCTGCTGCTGCAGCTGCCAGGGGGCAGCACCAGGCTCTGCCGGACCAGGAGCTGGATGGTGTCATTGATGCGAACGTCATAGTCAAACAGAGTGTGGCCGTCCTCCATCTGTAGGGACACGGGACAAGGTCACCAGACACAGGGCACACACCTGCCAAATGCAGGGCACAGGCCAGGGGCAAAGGAGCGAATCTGCCCTCGTGGAGGCTGGCCTGGAACAGACCCGCCCACTCCTGGGGGTGCCCAGTCACCCTTTCCTCAGGGTCCCGAGGCCTTCTCAGTGAGGACTCCTGCTGTCACACACCACATCCGGGGACATTTTAATATTTTATGTATTTTGACACTTTTGTCACAGTAAACGTGCCTCAGTGGTTCTCCTTTTTCTTTTTTTTTTTGTCAAGACAGGGTAGGGGTGCTAGGGATGGCCCCCACAGAGAGTGACCCAGCCTGATGTCCTAAGTGCCAGGAGGAGAAGCCCTGGCCCGCATGAACGGAAGGACGCGTGCACCCTCACCTGCCTCGGGTTCCTTGTAAGGCTCCAGCTCGCACCTCATCCTCAGGCGGCTCCTCCGATCCAGAACTCCACCCCTCTCCATTAACTTCTTTATCCTAATTCCACCCAGGCAAGGACCCGGGAGCTGGCAGGGCTCTACAATCTGTGCCCAGGCTGACTCATCTGACTTGTGAAGGAGTCTGTCTTCTGAGCCACATTCCCTTTGGCACAAAAGGCACTGGGGAGTTACCTTTTATTAGAAACTGCCCCAGGGCACTCTGCCAACATCCAACTAGGACCCTCCTGAAATTCTGCACCATCCAAATGCCCCTAAGGCAGGCTCTGCCCTGCACTGGGATGTCTGGGGATCACTCGTCACTGGGGGGGGGGGGGCGCGCCATCATGAACACTGCGGGGATGGGGTGAGCAGCATCCCTGCCCCCACCCTCCACATGCTGGGAGCACCCCTAGTGGTAACAACAAACCCTATCCTCAGACCTCGCCCAGTGTCCCCTGGGGCAGAACGATCTGATTCAGAAGCAGCCCCTAAACAAAAGGATACACAAAAGATCAACTTTCCCTCCAGTCCCAACTTTTAACCAAAAGCTGTCGGTTCAAAGGTCTGATTACCATTAACATGCAAACAGCACCAGGGGTCTCAGTGAGGGAAGTTCCAGACGAGGTCCTTTCGGTGCAGTGGGTTTTGTTCATCTTTATTCATCACAAACCTGGGCATCTGATGGCTGGGGACCCCACTCCCCTGAAACGCACATCTGAACACATCAACACTTGCTTGCAACTGCAGGGCCCCTCCGAAACCCACCCTGGACAGTGAGCCTCCGATGTGCCCAGCACTGCCCAGGTGCCACAGGGGCCCAGGGAGTGAGGCAGCACCAGCCCTCCAACACGGGGCAGACCCAGGACAGGCATGACAGCAGGGGGAGGTGACACCCGTGGTCACAGCTGCATGAGGCCCAGCAGCCCAAGGGCGGACAACCCAGGGACCACTGATGGATGAGTGGATCGGCCCCACGTGGTCCTCCTCACACTGGGATGTTACTCATCCCCAAAAAGGAGAGAAGCACTGACACTCGCTCCCACATGGGTAGACCTTGAGGACATGATGCTCAGTGAGAGAACCAGATACAAAAGGACAAATATTGTCTGATTCCACTCACAGATGGTCCCTAGAAGAGTCACATCACAGAGACAGGAAGTGGACCTGTGATGGGGGAGGGGAGGAGGGGAGTGATAGACAAAAGGTGTGGGGTTTCCTTGGGAGGTGATGAAAATGTCCCCAAATTGACGGTGGTGACAGTTGCACATCTCCAAGAAAATACCGAAAACCAGTGAACTGCACACTTTAAATGGGTAAATTGTGTGGTATGTGCTTTCTATCTCAATACTGATTTTTTTTAAAAAAAGAAGCTGATACAAAAAGGCTACACACTGTATGATTCTGACTATAGGATGTTCTGGAAAAGACAAAACTACGGAGACAGTAAACAGACCAGTGGCTGCCAGGAAGTGGAGGGAGGGAGGGCGGGAGGGCGGGATGAGCAGGCAGAGCACCGAGGACTTTAGGGCAGTGACACAATTCTGTGTGACGCTGTAATGGTGGAGACGCGTCGTCAGACGTCCATCCAGTCCCACAGGACGTACACCACCAAAAGCGAGCCCAAGTGTACCCCATGGGTTCTGGGTGACGACAACATGTCAAGGTAAGTTTCTCAGTTGTACCAACTGCACTATCTGGCGGGGACAGGTGTGAACAGCGGGGGTGGGGGCTGGGGCTGGGGGCGGGGGCGTACGGGAAATCTCTACACCTTCCTCCTCATTTTGCTGTGAACCTAATAAACTTTATCTTTTAGAGCATTTAACAACAAAAAAAAAAAAAAGGAGAAAGGCAAGTGTCCCCAGCATCCCTATGACGAGGAAACCAGCAGAGAGCAGGCCGAGTGTTATTAAAAAGGATGACCAAGACCCTGGCACCTGGTGCCCAGCACCTCTATGGCCAGCAGGGTGTGGAGCATCCTCCCTGGCCCTACTCACTCGATGCCAGGAGCACCCCCAACCCCGGGTCGTGACAACTGCAGGTATCCTCGGTGTCCCCAGGGGGGCTGAACCGCCCCCAGTGAGAACCACTAAGCCGGGGACCCTCCGTGTACCTGAGGGACAGCTACACGGGCGCTCACAGTGGGCTCCCAGCTGCGTTATCTGCAAGCAGAACCTGTGGCCTGTTCCTACAAAGGCACGCTGCACAGCTGCACGTGACAGCTAAACGCAGGCAAGTAGATGTGTCTCCCACACACGTCAAGGGAAGTGAGGGTGACTTCAGATGGGAATAAACCAAGCCACTGGAGCGAGGACAGGCAGTGGGAGAGAGCCGCAGTCAGGAGGGAGCAAGCAGTCGGACTTCTGCTTTACAAAGAGCACCGGGACAGAGGGAAATGGGAGACAGGGCAGCAGAGCTAAGGGAGGAGGCACCAGAATGGCAGCTGGGGGTGTGCAGGTGCGAGAAAGAAAGGGTCAGGACAGGCCAGCACTGAAGGCAGCAGCTGCACATCCACCCCGCTCCTCCCTTCTGGTATTTTCCACCCACGACGCAGTCTGTGCTGGGTCAGGAAGCTGGGCTGACAGGCTCCCCTCCAGGTGCAAAGACACAGATGGAATGCAAGCGGGGTGCACCAGGCAGGGAAGGGGGCTTGGGCTGGGCCAGGCTGGCCCTGGGCTCCATCTCCAGGACAGAATGCACAAGTTGGTCTGGCTGCTTCCTAAGGCCACTTCAGGAACATTTCAGAAGGGCCTCACGGTTGGCAGGAAGAAGCTTGCACAACGGCGCGCTATCCCCAACCCTGCTCGCCCAGAGCTGTGCTTACATGGTCAGGAAGCAGGGGGGGCGGGAGGTAGAGGACAGGGCCCAGGTGAACGGACGGAACATGCTGATTCTGGGTCCTTTCCTCCTAAAATTCCAACTGAGGCTTAGTGGCATTAATAAAAGCTATACAAACTGAACAACAGGCGAGCTATGCCTCAGGTTGGCAGTTCGCATGTTAAAATTAAACTTGCAGCAAAAATCCCATGTAACCAAAATTCCCGGTTAAAACTCCTCCCATTGCCTGTAGTAAAACAGACACATGGCTGGGGCCCAGTGACTCCAGTATAAAGGCAAAACTGCCCACGGCACTCAGACCACATCTGCCTTTTGATCCGGGTGTGCTTCCTGGACATTCGGGTCTCTGGGCCCCGCGCACGCATGAAGTGAAACACAGACCACAGAACAACAAAGCTGCTCGTTGCTCCGGGAAGCCTGGAATTGGAGCTCCTCCGCCCACAGTTCCTGCCCACCTCTGCCCGCTCAGGACACCGTCAGGGACAGGGATGCTCTCAGAGTGCTGCCCAGAGGCAGGAGCACAGGAAATAAGCACCGCTGGGGCCAGCAAGGGGTGGTTCTCCGGCTTGGAGGGGCCGTAAATCAGATAGCAGGACCTCCACCCCCACTGGGGACGGGCAGGCGGTGTCGAGGAGGGCCCGAGAGCCGGGCTTGGAGAGAAAGGAAGTGAGACGCTGAGCTACCTCCTTTCCTGAGGGTGCAGCCCCAGCCCCCACCTTCCCGTCGAGGCCCCAGGCCTCCACAGAAACCTGGGGTGCAGGCCAGATCGATGGACAGACAGGAGAATAGAAAAGGCGTGACGCAGGATCTTGGCCATGGGGGAGGGACACACTTCCTGCTGGGGGTGGGGCAGGCGGAGCGCGCAGCACCTCAAGGACAAGCTCGGCCCCTCTTTACCCCCCAGCTGGTCAAGGACAGAGGACTGATCGGTCCTGACAAGTGAACTCTGCCCTTTGACCCCGCTGGGCCACAGCAGAGAATAAGCCCTGGAGCAGCACTGTGGGGGCCTGGGAGCCCCAGGCTGTGGTGTGGGGACATCATGATGTATGTCACTGGCTGCTTTCAGCTTCGGGGGCCCGCAGGAGCGCAGCGCTCACAAGCTGCAAGGGAACCAGCGTGCTTCCACAGACTGCTAACTCTCCCTAGCTTCCAGTTTCTGATATGACAAGAAGTGACAGGTGTGATCCCCATGCCCAGAGGCTTTGGGATCCCCTATCACTTTGGAGGGTAGAAAGGGGTCCTGAGACCCAACAAAGTGAGCGCCTGCGCCCTGGGGACGCAGTCCAACATATCCCAGGGCAGCCCACTCTGACAGTACAACCTGGACACACCACCCTGGGAGGAAGCTCGGATGTAAGTGCCACACTCCAGCCTGCAGGACAGTTCTCACCGCCCGTCTTATAAATACAGTTTTACTGGGGCTTGAATCGGACCACGCCTACTCATCTGCGCTCTGTTCTGTCCGGAGCTTTCGGGGGCAGACTTTCAAAGACTCTGGTATGGATTAGACATTACCTTACCGCGCAGGACAGACTGCAAGGCTGGCAAACGGTGACCCCGGGTCCTTAACAGAAAGGGTTTGCTAATCCCTGACCTAGAGGGTGTGCCTCCAGCTGGGAGCTCGGTGGGGGGGGGGGAAGGGACCTCCCCCCTCACACAGCCTGAAAGACCGGTCTCAATGAGGGGGCTGTTTGCTGCCTGACCCTGTCCTTTGGGAAAACAGGGGCAAGCACTCAGGAAAGGCCAACCAAGCAGGGACATCTGGTGGGGCGCTATGACATGACCCTCGAAAGGCCATTCCAACTCGTCTTTCAGGCCTTAACACAGCCTCTTGCTGTTTTCCTAAAATAAATTATCTACTAAGTAATTAGTTCTCTCAACTGGGAGCACTTGGCCATGTCTTTGTGGTCGTTACAGCTAGGGGAAGGGGAGGCTCCTGGCATTAAGTGGGAGGGGCCGGGGACACTGCTCCCCATCCCACAGCGCCATCCTCCCGCACCCAGGACAGCCCCAGAGGATGATCTGGCCCGGATGTCAGCTGTGCTGGGGGACGCCCTGCGCTGAATGATACACCGTGAGCCAGACCCCCCACTGCATCCATGACCTCACTGAATTCTCATCATGGGCACGTGTTGGGTCCACAATTAGCCCCATCTGATGGGAAAGCAGAGAGACCAAGACCGTCCCTGGCCAGACACCTGGCAAGATTTTGTAAAATCCAAGCTGTCTACCTGAGTGCATTGAAGGCACCACAAATGACAGCTACTGTTATTTTTATGGACAGCCAAAAAAAAAAAAAAAAGACACCAGATGCCTCCCACCCTCGCCCAGGCTGGGCCTGCGGCCCGGAGTCCCTTCCCCCATCCGGCTCCCTGCATTTCCGCCGACCGAGCAACATAACCGCCAACCTATTCAGCCTGAACAAGCTGGCGGAGGAGCCCTCCCATATCCTGAAGAAAGTCTCAACTCTGTTCTGCTTTATCGGCTCAGGTGACCTCACCGCAGACCTTGGACTGCAATGCCACGTTTCTTTAAAAAGAAAAAAAAAAGGATTGCCAATACGCTAGAACATTCGTAAAAACAACAGCCCTCCTGCGCCCTGCTGGAAATGGCACTGCTTTCTATCACGATGAGCCTGGTCTGCCTGCTGGCAGACCAGACTTCCTTCGAGGTGCTGCTGTGGGTGCCTTTGTCCCCTGCCCTCCTGGCACTGTCCGCACCTCCCCAAGGCTGGGCCACTTCCTGGTCGTGCAACCTTGGGGAAATTGCATCACACTGAGGCCTGGCTTCCTGACCCGGAAGACAAGGGAGACAGAAACAGCTCCAGTGGCAGGGTGGGGAGTGAGCACGGGGAAGGGAAGGAGCAGCAGTTAGAGGTTGTGTGGGAACACAGAACCTTCTGAGAACTTCAAAAGCTGCACTCAAGAAGGCAGACTTATGAGCTGTCACCACTGCTGACATCCTGACTGTTAAAGGCATGAGGCCATGTCTCCCGCACTGGGAGGGCTGCTGTTACTACCAGAAGTTTCAAAGATGTCTGTATGGATTAGGTATGACCTTACCGATGGAGGGAGATAGGGGTTTGGTTACGTGTGTAGACATTTGTCAAAACTCCAAATGTCCACTCAGGACGTGTATCTCACTGTACAAATTTTATCTAAAAAACAAGAACCACAAACAAATACAACACCGTAGTTAAGGACAGGCATGCTGAAGGGTTTAGGCGTGACGTGACTCAGTGCCTGCAACTTACTCTGAAATGCATCCCCCAAAATAAACGGGCTTCCGGAAGTGACAGGCAGAGCTATAGCTGCGTGCTAAAGCACAGATGTAAAACGCCTGTGCTAAAAGCCAGGGGTAGGTGTTTAGGTGCTCGGGGCTCCTTCAACTTTCCTGTATGGTTTTTAATGTAAAAGTTAAAATGCCTGGTGCCTGGCACTCAAAAATATTCCCTCCCTCGAACTTAAAAGGACTCAATCCATTCTGCCTTTGAATAACGCCATGAACGGTTTAGCAAGTGCACAAGGGAGGTTCTTGGAAACTCTGTGGAAAGAACTTCTGCTCAACACAAAGCCTGAGGGGCGAATCAAAGTCAGTTTCGATGCCACCAAAATGAGCCCCTGTCGGAGGACGGGGAGAAAACCAGCACCCTAGGGACGCTCCACTCCAGGCCCTACCTCTCCACATGCATGCGCCTTGCAGAGTTCGCGGATCGGCCTCCCCTCCCCGGGCAGGGCTCGCTAACTTAGGTTGTTAAGACATTCAAGTCATCGTATCTCTAGCAGGAAGCAAGCGAAAGGTCTCCGAGGGCCCCACGAGCCCAAGAAATTAATCATCACGTTTCATTTCCAGTAGGCATCACAGGATCCTCCCAGCCCCCAAAAATCCTGGCCAGGCGGGGAGCGTTTATTTTTCAACCTAGACACCAGATGGCGGCAGTACCCAGTTCAAAACGCGACAACAACAAAGTCGGGCAGAGAGCCCGACTGAACACTTTTAATCTAGTGTAGTCTCTACACAGAGGTCCCCACGGCGCGCCCAACTCCAGGACGGCTCCGGCGGACAGGACCCCCACTTTCTGGGCACATCTTCTCCCACTGAGGGAAATCCCGCTCGTAACCCACCCCCACCACAAGACACCAACAGAAATGGAAACCGCCCAGGGATGCCACTGGAGAAAGCGTCCCCCAAGTGGGCAGCCAATAAAGCAAGGGTGGCCGTTTTAAATTGCTACAGAGGCTGGGGGCGGGGGAATCTCAAAGAAAGGAGAGAGAGGGGCAGGGCTGGCAGAAAACTCAATCCCCTGTTCAGGGGCAGCCCCACCGCCACCGCCAGAGAGCAGGCCCAGAGTGGCGGAAATTCCTGATTAGCAAGCGCCATCTCCGACCCTGAAGGAGCTGATCCAAATACCTAGAAAACCCTGTGGGGGTCAGAAGCTAAGAAGGTGCAGACAGTGAACCATCGCTGTGTGTTTCAAAGAAAAAGCCAGTCCCTTCCATCTTAGTGTCTAAGTAATCATTCTAGGCTCTTCCTCGAAATTCATCAGCCTTCCATGAACCACCTCCAACTTCTTTTATCTAGAAACTTATTTTGAGGGGAGCTTCAAAAAAAAAAAAAAGGAGGGGTTGCTGGGAGTTTCAAAGCCCCCAAATGCAGTCGATTCGGGTGCCGGCTGCCTGCCCAGTGTGTCAGTCTACCAGTCGAGCCTTTGTTCCTCGCTCAGGCATTGGAGGTTTCTGTAGAGAAGAGGACCGGACAAGGCGGGAAGAGTGTGTGTGCGGTGCCTGGATGAGGCAAGAACAAAGGTGCTGGGCGGGCAGGCAGGCAGGCAGGCAGCCTGCAGGGCGGGTTTACCTGCTTGCCCCTGTAGAAAAGCCTCTGCAGGCCTGGCTCCACGTTGAAAAGCTCCTCAATCTTCTTCCTCAGCTCTTCCACCTTGGTCAGCCTGGACAGGGAGCTCACAATATGGGCCTCCTTCCCGTCCATGGTGCGAACCTTGAGCCACATGGTGCCTGCTGGTGCTGAGAAGGGGAGAGAGCGGGACCCCTAGGTCAGTTCTGCGGTCACCACCACCACCACCAGGCCGGGCCATACTCAGGTCATCCTTGCTATTGTCCAGACTGCGGGTACCAGGAAACTCCAAGAACGCCCTCCAGGCTCCCTAATCCCCATACACTGCCAAAGCAGGCCCAGGGCCTGGCCTAGTGAATTGAGGAGTTAATGCATTAATGACTAACACGGGTGGAGGATTGAGTAGGGAGGGGGAATTAGGGGAGAGCAAAAGGCATCTGGGACCACTCAGTCAGCCCACCCTGCGTTGCAGAGAAGAGGAAAACAAAACAAAATACCAACGTCCAGAGGAGGAAGGGGGACACAGCCAAACGATGAGGGGCCGAGTTTGTTCATTCATTCATTCATTCATTCCCTGAATTAATACTGTTGCAACAGAGAAATCCAAAAGTTCGGCTTAGGTTGGAACTTTAGAAGTCCCAGGGAACTCAACTGAGTGTGACTGAAGAGTAAGGACCCCACCCAAGACCCAGGAGCTCCCGACCCCGGGTGCCTGCTGCCCCCCGCCGCCCCCCCGCGCGCGTGCGCGACGCGGTAGGCCCCGCGGTGGCCATGGCAACCGACCGCCCCGTCCCGGCCACCCCCGAGCGCGCGGCGCTACTCACCTCGGCCCCACGGCCGCCCCGCGCGCTGGCCTGCGTTCCCCGGACCCCCACGTACCGCCCCGGAGCCCCTCTTGTCCTCCCGCCCGCCCGCGCGGGCCACGCCAGCGAGCCCACGCCCACCCCCACCGCCGGGACCGGCCGAGGGGCCCGCGCGCCAAGTCCCGCCCCCTTTCACTTGAGCCGCTTCACTCACTGGTTCTGCCGCGTCCGGCCGCCCCGCCCTGCTCGCTCCCTATTGGCCCAGACGCGCCCGGGGAACTAAGGGCGCGCGAAATCAGGCTCGGGCGCGACAATTGAATCGCGGGGCGCCCCGCGCGCAGGCGCGGAGCCTGACATCCTCCCCCGCGGCTGGCCAGGCCCTCCCCCACCCAGCCAGGGCGACCCCCGCTGGGCGCAGGGGATGTTCCGCTCGCCCCTGCCTGAGCCCTGACTGCCAGGGGCGACCGCCAAGGGCCGGCCAGGCGAGAGGCAGTGCCTGAGACCGCGTGTAAGGCAGCCCTAGCGCAGTGCACGCGTGTGCCCGTGCTGACCGAGCGTACCCGACCTCTTCAGAAGGTTTTGCAAAGTTAACACGCCGGGTGCGCCGGGTTCTCCCACACACACACACACCCCCAGCCAGGGCTGGCACCCCGATCTGCCTGGCAGCTCACCTCTCCAACCGTCCGGATCCACTTGCCTGCCTGCGAGCCAGCCGTTCTGGGAATAGCAAAGTAGCCGCGTGCGTGGTCGGGACCCCGCGCGGACGTGCGTGTGATCCCGAGCGCCCGGACGGCCAGCACTGCCCGCCGCGCTGCCAGCTGCTCTGATTTTTTTCCCGCGAAAACTCGGCGTTTGGGAGTTGCGGGGCCACGGGAGGCCGCGCCGGGGGCGGGCGCCTGCCTGGTGATTGGCCGCCTCAGTGGCGGGAAGCGAGAAAGGGGGTGGGGGGCGCCCCCGCCTCTGTCCACCCCACACACACTCCGCCCAGCGGGCCACGGCCCCGCCCAGCCCTGCGCGCTCTGTTGGGCGCGCCCAGCGTGCAACGGGGCCGGTGGCGGGACCTGGGCCCCCCACTAAGCGTGCCCTCCAGGAGCCCTAGGGACCCCCCACCCCGGGGCAAGGACCCTTCCCAGGGTAGAGACCCCCTGACCTCCTAAGTCTGTTCCATCAGCCCCTCTCACCAGGCGTTCATTGACAGGTAGGGCAAGGAAAGCAGGAATCAATGTCTAAATTCTGCAGGAGAATTTGGGGCGGCCCCCCAGGAGACCGCCTGCACCCCGATGACAGGCCTGATGCCCAAGCCCCATTTCCTAGCGTCAGAGCCCGCCAGAGCTCCCCACCCTACCCATCGGCAGGGCTTGTTTGCTGGTTTTTCCCGCCTCGTTTTCCCGCCTTCTGGCTGTCCAGGCCGGCAGGGCTGCCCTGCCCCCCTGCCCTGCCTGCTCCCTTCTGGCCAGTCTTGGCGGGCACACAGTGATCCTCGCTGGTCATCTCCAAAGTAACTGGACAAGGTACTCTGAACTGAGAGCCCAACAGTGGGCAAGGCTGATCCTGTTAGTGGTCTCCCGAAGGTTAAATTCTTATCCCAGGAGACAGGCAAGAAATGAATAAATAAAGCAAATCATTTCAGATACCACGTGTGCAATGAAGACAGGACAATAGGTGGAGAGTGACCAGCAGTCATGTTGGGGGTGGGGTGAGAGGATATTCTAGTTGTGCTGGAGAGGTGGGCCTCTCTGAGCAGATGACATTTGAGCTGAGATCTGAGATGAGAAACCAAGGACAGAGGAGTCGAGGAGGGAAGAGCAAACTTAGAGGCCGGAAAAGGCTTAGAAATGTAAGAAGAGCAGCAAGGAGGCCAGTGTAGCCAGACAGACGGGGCAAAGAGGAGGGCGGGAGCGGATGAGGTCAGAGGGGTGTCGTATAAGACCTCGCAGGCCACCCGGGGGACTTTGGTCTTTCTTTTGAGAGCCATGGGTAGCATGGGAGGGCTGTGAGCAGAAAAGTGGTGAGCTCCAATTTATGTTTTTACAAGGGTTCTCTAACAACATGTAGAGTTTCTTCTATCTTGGCACTGGTGCTTCTGCTTTGATTTCCCCTGGTTGGTAGACAGATGAATGGTCCCCCAAAGATGTCCACACCATCATCCCTGGAGCCTGTGAATGTAGTACCTTCCATGGCAAAAGGGACTTTGCAGATGGGATTAAATTCAAGATCGTAAAATGGGGAGATTAACCTAGATTATCTGGGCTGGCCTGATGTCATCACAAGGGTCCTAATAAGTGAAAGAGAGAGGTGGGAGGGTCCAGTGAGGGGAAAAGTGACAGTGGAAGGTTACAGTGATGAGTCCAAGAGGCGAGGAATGCGGGGAAGCCTCTAGAGGCTGGGAAAGACAAGGGAGTCTCTCCTAGACCCCTAGAGCTCAGTCCTGCCAGAACCTTGATTTTAGCCCCTAAAAACCCCTTTCAGACTTCTGACCTCCAGAACTGTAAGAAAGTTAATTTGTGTTGTTTTAAGGCATGGAATTTGTGGTAATTTGTTATAGCAGCCATAGGAAACTAACACACTCCAATCTGAAGTCCAGAGGCTACTGTTAAATTTCTCCACCTGCCAGACTCCGTCAACACGACTGAGTGCATTTCTAGATGCTCAACCATCAGCCATGATGAGACCACACTGCAGGTGTCAGCAGGTATCAAGCAGGCCTACCCAAGCTTGAGAGGCAGATGAGATCTTCCAAACTGACGACACCTACCCCAGGAACCGGGCTCATTTCTGTTGAAAGCATATTATGTTTATCCCTGTGGTTGCAAAAACCCAACCTGGCCCAAAGAGGAAATACACCATGTTTTCTTCATGGACATTTTGTGCAGGGCACAGCCCAGGCTCCTTGGATCTCTGAGGTTAAGTGACACAGAAAGAGGTGTCTGGTTTCCCCTGCAGGAAAGACCTGGAGCAGTGGTGATGCAGGGCCCCACTGCTCTAGTCATTCTGAGAGAGTCAGAAGGGTTGGTTGGGTTCATTAACAAACATGAACAAGAGACTAGGCCAAGCATCTCCAAAAGAAACTTACCAACCAGTTGGGAAGACAAGATGTCGGTGTCTACAAAAGACATCACAGCAAATAAATCAAGAAACAACCAGCGTCTAGAGAACAGACACTTGTAGAGCCTCTTCTGCTTCAGTGTCCCTCCCACCTAGGCACTGGCCCACTTGCAAATTGGGGACCAGGAATAACCATTTCCCTTTTGCAAAATGATTCACACTGGAAGGTCATGAAGTCATTCAACAAACATTGATAGGCCTCCCTTGTCTGAACCAGGCCCCAGATCTGGCAGACAAAGTCCTGCCCTAGAGGGATTTCCCATCTGATGGAGGAGACACAGGCATAAAGACACGTGTCAGTGGGGCATGGAGATAGGGCTTCACGATGCTGTCTGTGTTTCAGTGGGACACACAGCGCTCTGAACAGCTTGAGGACACAGCAGATTTCACATCCTGGCTGTAGCTACCATTTTCCTTCTAACACAGCCTGGTATCAATAGAGAACCATTAAAGTGAAAATGACTGTATTCACAATCACAGACCAGGCATCAATATATGAGCCCTGAGGGGTGTACACACCATGATTGGGGGCCAACTGATGGGGCAGAAAACCCCTCTGGGCTCCTTGAGGATTTTAAAATGCCCAAGCTATTGCCCACCCCCAAACAACAACCTTGCCACCCATCATGGCCATTGGGAACCCCTTCCCAGAACCCTGGCTGGATGATGTCATAGACAGGTGATGTCACTGCGGCCAAGGAACCGGGGATCTCAGTGACATGGGGGAGGGGGGAGGATGTTTCTCTGCCACCCCAACCCCCCATGTCTGTGGTGAAGTCAATCGAATTAATGCTGCCCAAGGATGCGGTCTACCTGGCTGGCTCCACCATAAAAGGGCAGGTGGTTCTAACTCTGAACAGTACCCTGGTGCATCCCATAGTGAAGGTGGAGCTGGTGGGAAGAGGTTATGTGGAGTGGAATGAAGAAATTGGGGCCTCCCGTGATTATAGCCGGGATGTTATTTGCAACAACAAGGCCGACTATGTGCACAAGACAAAGACGTTTCCAGTGGAGGGTAAGGACGAGGCTGGCAGCCAACCCTAGCCATAATAAGAACCAGGATCTGGGAAGGTAAACACATCTATTAGTCAATCAACAAACCAACAAACCTCTAGGGATACCAGAAACAGGCAGAGGATTGGTTCCTGTGGTCACATGGAAAGAGATAGGAGGCGGACGACCAGTAGAGATCTTCAAGGGAAAGAATAACTAGACCCCAACTCTGCCACATTCAGATTTCAGGGCTGGACAGACATCAGGGAGCCTGAGATGTCCTTTCCAAAATGTGTTCTTGGGGGTGTCTCCAGGTAGTCTACAGTCAAGCAGAATACTTGGCCAATGGTTGGCTAAACAAAGTTTAATTTTAGACTTTTTCAATTTTGAGAGGGTAGTCAGGGAAGGTCTCTCCAAAGAGATGACTTCTGAGCTCACATCTGAGTGATACAAGAGGTACCAGCCTTGCAGATACCTAAGCTGGGCCTTCATACTCAGCAATTCAGCCACCTCTCTGTGTCCCAGTTAACCCATCTGGAGAATGGGAATAGGAAAAAGGCCTGCCTCCTAAGATTGTCTTGAAGACTTAACAACCTAATGGCGTGTAGAGCGCTTAGAATAGGAGGGGGTATATAGTAAGTGCATGATAAGTGTTAGTTCTTTCAACCAAAACACTCCCCCGCCCAACACCACCTACAGCATCAGATACCACCCTTCCCCATTTCCGAGAGAAGCATCACTGCCCCTCAGAAGCATCAGCCTCAAACAAATACTAAGCACCTACTGTATGCCGTGCACCGAAGGCCAAGCCTCTGAGAGGGCAGGGAGATTTGCCTGCCTTGCTCACTGCTGTAAACACTGCCTAAAACAGCCTCTGGCACACAATCTGGCCCCAAGATGTGTTTGTTGAATGAATGTGTGAACAAACCATGAAGGCAGGACCTCCAGTTTCCCTGGCCCCAAGCAGGGATGAGCAAGTCCAGGTTGGTGGTCCAGGGAAACTGGAGGTCCTGCCTTCATGGTTTGATGCCTTCACCATCCCAGCTGCATCACCCACCCAGGGCCGCCCTCTACAGCCCAGCTGAGACCTAATGTTTATGGGCCTAGGCTTTATCGGTCCCTAAGATCACATAGCTCAGCCTAGCTCCGGGACAGACAGGCCAGATACAGAATAACCCTCAAGACAATAGACAGAGAGGGAAAAAAAGATTCTAGAACCTTCTGATGGCATTGGTGTGTTTTGCTTTCAGATAATTGGTTAAGTGCAGGCAGCCACACCTTTGACTTCCATTTCAACTTACCTCCCAGGCTCCCTTCTACCTTCGCCAGCAAAATCGGCCACATCTTTTACTTTGTGCAGGCCTTCTGCATGGGCCGGGAGCACATTCTAGCCAAGAAGCGAATGTACTTGTTGGTTCAAGGGACTTCAGATTTCCACGCAGAAAACCTACCGCAGGTAGTGATGCAGGAGGAGTGGGGGGAGGGCTTGTCCTCAAAGCTCCCCAGAGGCAGGGGGAGGCGGGTGGGCAGGAGACAGAGAAAGCCCCGACCCAGAAGAAGGGAAGGTGTGAGCTGCTCCTCCTGCCCAGTGAGTTCACGAAAGGTGAATCAGAAACTAGGGCAGGAGCAAAGCCAGTGGCTCTCAACTGGGGTGATTCTGTGATTCCCACAGGGGACACTGGGTGATGTCTGGGGACATTTGTGGGTGTCACAACTGGGAAGGGAGAGCAGTGGCATTGAAGGGGCAGGGTCCAGGGATGCTGCCCAGGGCCTCAAATGTCCTAGAGCCCATGGTAAATCAAGAGCAAGCAGAGGCCCCGCTGTGACCTCCTGAGCTGAGAGTCCTAGGCATTGGGTGACTCTCCGGGAACTTTGATAATGGAAATGGTGAACCCTACCACAAAGAAAGGAAAGGAGGTGGCCTCTGTCCCGGGGGAAGGAAGGGCCAGTGGCATGGGTCACTTGAGCAGAGAATTTTAGACGGCTTTTAGAGGCCACGTGCAGAGGCGGAAGTCTGGGAGGGTGGAGTTCTGTTGGCCAAAGTCACTTCACCTCCCCAGGGACCCAGAGAGTGGTGGCAGAGAGGGCTGGCATTTTAGTTTTCCAGGTCCATGTTAAAATCCCAGCGTCCCCATCCACCTGCTGTGTGACCTTCTGCTAGCGATGTTGCCTCTCTGTACCTCTATTTCCTCACCTGTCAAATGGGCATAGAGGTGGTACCTGCCGCCTAGGTATCAGAAAGAGCAGAGTAGACTTGACACAGTTCCAGGGCCTTGCCCAGTGCCTGGCACAAGTGGTGGGGTGGCCCCACAATATTTATGCTCCACCAATCTTGTCACTGCTGCTGCCGCCTCCAGTAGTCTTACCTGTGTAACAAGGATCCTCTCTAACCCAGCTGAGCTCAGGGAACAAGGTTCCAGGGGATATGTTTAGAGGGGTGAATCAGCCCTGAGGTGAACAGACCTGAGCCCAAGGCCCGCTTGACCACCTGCTCCCTGTGTGACCTTGAACAGGCAAGGTCCCTTCTCCAGCCTTCCCCTGAAAGCTAATCTAGAATACAGGGGGCACAGGGCAGGAGTTGGGACCAGACCTGGCTTGAGATCTCTGTGGCCAGACACTTCATTAGCCGACGGCCTTGGGCAATTAACAGCACCTCCCAGAGCCTCAACTGTCTCCATCTGTACAATGGGAATAATAATAACACTTTCTTCCATGGGTGCTTGTGAAGAGTGCACAGCACTCAGCACAATGTCTTCACACAGGAGATGCCCGATAAGTGGGAAGAACTCAAATCACTATGATAGCAGCAAAGAGAGTTATTACAGATACATTCTAAGAGTATCAGAATACAGTATTTTTTCAACTACCCAGTCCTGTTTTAATCAGATTATTAGGGGTAGGGTGAGGACAGGAGCTGGTGGACTAGGGAAGAGGGTAATTCTCTGGTCCAAGTAGAGGTAGAGTCTTGACCTCCAAAGCCTGTCTTTCTCAAAGCAGCCGAAGGGAATCAGGCGATGACCCTCCTCTGCCTTCCAGGGTTCCCACCTCCCTTGGGGTAAAAGCCCAAGTTCTCCTCGTGACCCACAAGGCCCTGCACGACCTGTCCCTGTCCCCTCCCTGCCTTCACCTCCCCCTTCTGTCCCCCTTGCTCACTCTGTTCCAGCCAAACAGGCCTCCTCACTGTTGCTCACATCAGGCATGGACCTGCCCCAGGGCCTTTGCACAGGTTGTGCCCACTGCCCAGAACATTGTGTATGACTTTCCTAGCCTTTCCCTTCTTCCTTCAGATCTTTGTTCGGAAGCCACATCTTCAGTCACCTGCATTGCTCATGGCCTGATGACCTGCCACAACCCCCATGGAGGGCAGTTTAGCCATATCTAGCTAAATTAAAATGAATATCCACTATGCCCCAGCCACTTCCCTTCTAGAAAATTCTCCTACTGCTATCCTTTCACATGTGTGTGCAATGACATCTCACTGCACTCTCTGTAGTGGCAAGAAATTGGAAACAGCTTAAAATTCTGTTGCTAAGGGAATTAAAGTAGCAGTACACAGTCAGAGGTAAACTCTATAGACACAGCAGAGACAGACAGAGACAGAGACAGAGACAGACTGAAGCAGCTCCGCATCTCCAAGTGACCGGGTTGAATGAATAAAGCCAAGTTCAGAGCAGTATGTCTAGCCTGCGCCGTTGGTGGTAAAAACAAGAAAAGCAGGCACTTCCTTGCAGGTGTAGCAAACAAACGTCTCTTTCCAGGGACCAGAGAAACTGACAAAGACACTGCCCCTTGGTAGGAGAGCGGGGGAGGAGCAAAACTTTCCCCTTTCTACTTTTTTTTTAAACATCTTTACTGAGATGCACTTCCCATAGCTTGTAATTCACCCGTTTAAAATGGCCAGATCAGTGGTTTTTAGTGTGTTCTCAGGGATGTGCAGCCATCACTACAGTCAGTTTTAGAACATTTTTATACCCCACCAAAGAAATCTTGAAGCCCTTAGCTGTCACCCGCAAACCTCCCTGTCCCCTCCCCTAGTTCCTGGCTACACCTCATCCATCCACTCTTTGTCTCCATGGATTTGTCTGGGCTGGACATTTCATATAAATGGAATCATACACCATGTGGCCGTTTGGGTCTGGCTTATTCCACCGAATATCATGTTTTCAAGGTTCATCCACATTGTAGTGTCAGGGCTTCGTTCCTTTTGAAGCATGAGTTGTATTCCAGTACAGGGATGGAGCATGCTTTGTGTATCTATTCATCTCTTGATGGATGTTAGTTTCCACGTCTTGGTTATTATGAATCGTGGTGCTACAAACGTACGTTGTCCAGGTTTCTGTGTAGACATAGCTGTTCATTTCTCTGGGGTAGATGACTGTGAGTGGAACTGCTGGGACAGACGGTAACTCTAGGCTTCACAGTTCGGGGAAGAGCTAGACTCCTCTCCACCACCGCTGCCGCATTTTACATTCCGACCAGCCGTGCACGAGGGTTCCAGCTTCTCCACACCCCCTTCTCCCTCTGCACATTTATAATTTTGAAAGATATAACCCATTGCCTCTTCTAACAGGCAGTACCACTGGGTAGAGGACTTGTCCCAAAGACCTTTTCTAACTATCAAGTCTCAGGGAGTCCCCCACCCCGCCTCCCGTTACTCCCGTTACTCCCTCGCCACAGCTTCACCACTGTGTCTATCAGAAATGTGCTATTTACAAATGTATCCATCTCCCTGACCAGAGCAGGAGCTGTGCTGGTCTCCCCTGCCATGGATTTTGCCTTGAACTTGGCACCACGCTGATGCAAGTCAATACTGCTTGACTGAATGTATCCCCTCAAAGTTTCAAATATGCCAAGGGAATATAGGGGGTCCCAAGAAACTCCTAGATCCAGAAAATCGATGTTAAGTTTGTACCCCAACATCCCTGGAGATCAGGGCCCTTTGGCCACCCTGCCTGCGTGGGGTCTCTGCTAGACCACCACAAATGTCTCTTGGCACCTCCTTCAGGACCAGGACGGAACTACGAGCTTGGTCTTGAGTTAGGGCAGCGAGTCCCTTAGAGGCTGCAGGGTCCTAACGCATGCGGCGAATTTTCGAATAAGACTGGAGGAGTTTAGAATGAAGTGGCCTGCAATTAGCCTTCCACAGAGGAAGGGAAGTGTAGGGATGCTGAAGATAGGCAGGGGCCAGAGGCAGAGGGCAGGAGTGAGGTCGAAGGGGTCAGGGGTCGGCTCCAGGTCTGCAGAGGAAAGGCACTGGATCGGGAATAATGTTTTTCAAACCTTGGGTCATGACCCATTAGTGGGGTTCAAAATCCATTTAGTAGGTTGCAAAGCATATTTTTCCAAAATGGAAGAAGAGGCAAGACCAAAATTTAAAAAGTCAGAAAAAATCAATTTTTATGGGTTGCTAATGTTGTTTTTAATATAAAATAAGAAAATTGAACAGAGAATAAAATAAGTTAAATAGAAACAATTAGAAAAAGTCCATTTGGTGGGTTGCAATTAATGTTTTAAATGAAAGAATAGAATAGAATGTGCTAGAAAATATACATCTGGTGGGTTGCAACAAAGTTTGTTTTTATAAAACTGATGTGTAGAACAGTATTGAACAGTATTGAATGAGTAAAATAAAATAGAAATTACCAAGAAAAATTAGTTTGGTAGGTTACAACATTTTTGTTTTATATAAAACAAAAGAATAGAATAGAATAGAATAGAATAGAATAGAATAGAATAGACTAGAATAGAATAGGAGGAAGTAGGCTAGAAATAACAGGAAAATAAGTCCAGAGGGTCCAACCAACATTTTTTAAACAAATAAACTGAGTAGAATAGAGTAAGATGGAAATTATCAGCAGACACATAGCAAGGATAAGCATTATTTCATGGAACTTCTTTCTTTCATAGATCTAGATGTAGGGGGCATACAGATTTCTGGGTTTTGCCACAATGTTAAAATCTCTATGTTTTAACTCTGAGTTGTGGTTTAAAAAGAATAATATATGACAAATACTGTATGTGGCCTGTAAAGTGTAAAACATTTATTATCAGGCTCTTTACAGAAAAAAATTTGTCAACCCCGTGTCCTGGAGCAAATTTTTCTCCCCATCATTGTAGTATAGTTGATTTATAATATTACATTAGCCTCAGGTGTATAACACAGTGATTCAATATTTTTATAGATTATACTCCACTTAAAGTTATTACAAAATAATGGCTATATTTTCCTGTACTGTATAATTTATCCTTGTTACTCATTTACTTTATTCATAGTAGTTTGTGTCTCTCAATCCCTACCCCTATCTTGCCTCTTCCCTCTTCCTTCTCACCACTCATAACCGCTAGTTTGTTCTCTGTATCTGAGTCTGTTTCTGTTTTGTTATATACATTCATTTGTTTTATTTTTTAGATTCCACACTTAAGTGTTTATATAGAGTACTTGTCTTCCTCTGCCTGATTTATTTTACTGAGCATAATACCCTCTAGGTCCATCCACATTGCTGCAAATGGCAGAATTTCACTCTTTTTATGACTGAGTAATATTCCACTGTGCATACAAACCACATACTCTTTATCCATTCATCTGCTGATGGACACTTAGGTTGCTTCCATATCTTGGTTATTGTAAATAATACCGCTATGAACATTGGAGTGCATGTATCTTCAAATTAGTGTTTTTGTTTTCTTTGGATATATATACCCAGCAGTCAAATTGCTGGATCATATGGTAGTTCTACCTTTAGTTTTTTGAGGACCCTCCATACTGTTTTCCACAGTGGCTGCACCAGTTTACATTCCCACCACCAGTGTACAGGGGTTCCCTTTTCTCCACGTCCTCGCCGACATTTGTTATTTGTAGGCGTTTTGATGATGGCCATTCTGATGGGTGTGAGGTGCTGTCTCACTGTGTTTTTGATTTGCATTTCTCTGACGATTAGCAACGGTGAGCCTTTTTTCATGTGCCTATTGGCCATCTGTAACGGTGTCTTTGGTAGAACAACTCTTCCTTGCATGGAAGCCCAAGAAAAAGCATCTCTCGGATGCTCCTTCTAGCTGTTTTATGATATCAAAGACATGGGAACAATATACATGTCCATCATGGATGGGGGACAGGTAAATAAAGTATTTTCCTACACACACCAGTGCCATTGTAAAAACAAATGAATCAGGATTGCAGGCACCAGTGTGAATGCCTTTTGAACACAGAATGTTGAGCTAGAAAAGCAAGTTGCTGGAAAACATATAAGGCTTGATTTATTTAAAGCATTCAAATATGTAAAACAATACTGTGCATTTCGATCGAATGTAGATATACTCCTAAACAATATGAACATTTGCTTGAGAATGACAAATGTCAAATTCTGATGATGGCTACCTGTGCAGAGAAGGGGGCAGGGAGCAAAGAGGCGAAGCACACAGAACCCTGCAGATTTCAGATGAACTGGTAATAATGTTCAATTTCTCGCGGTGGCTGGAAGTCACATGTGAGCTTGTTACATTACGTTTTACACACTTTTTACTAAAACAATATATCTTGTTGCAGTCCCTCCGTGTGTGTAGTGAAAGAACAAATGTGGAGGTCCGAGAAAGTGATTACTATAAAATTCAGGATAGTTGCAGTCTGAGGGCAGAGTTGGGAGCTTAGCTCAACTGAGAGACTCTGGGGGAAAACCAGCAGATGTTTACTTCTTGACATGGATGGTTATTATAGTAATTCACAAAGTCACACATTTGCCCCATGGGGTTTTTGGTATCTGTGCTGTATTTCCTAATAGCATTTAAGAGGTTTTTTTCATGCATAGATAGGATAAGCCCCCAAATTCAGGATAATGGTTACTTCCTAGAAGGAAGAGCAGGGAATGACAGTGGGGAGGGGTCCCTGGGGGCTTCAGCTAGATCTCTGATGTTCTATTTCTTAAGTGAGTCGAGATCTAAGCAAATTAGAAGAAGTCCTACATGCTGATCAAACAGGTAGTAGGAACACGGCTATGGTGTGCTAGTAAAGGGTTAACAACCAGCTCTGGTGCAGGGCAGCCCTGATTTGTACTCTTTGCCAATTTTCATGGTGTAAATACCCTCATTATGGCCAATTTCAAGATACCACCTGGACATCTCTAATGTGGAGTGGGAAGGGGGTTTGGAAGTATTTATTACACTATTCTCTTTTTGTACGCTTAAAAGGAATACACACCCACACACGTGTGCACACAGACACACACACACTCACACATACCTGTAAAAGTATCAAGTTCCTCTGGAAGAAGGCCCAGGAAGTAAAAGCGGAGGGCCAGTCATTGTAAGCCCACCCACATCACATCAAATCAATTTTGTTTTTTGGAATTTGAGGGGTTCTTTTTAATTGAAATACAATCAGTTTATAATGTTGTGTCAATTTCTGGTGTATGGCATAATGTTTCAGTCATACCTATACATACATATATTCCTTTTCATATTGTTTTTCATTATAGGTTACTACAAGATATTGAATGTAGTCCTCTGTGCTATACAGGAGAAACGTGTTTAAGGCTGCATTTTGAGGCTTTTATTTAAATACGTTACCTAATTTCAACTCTACTATTGCCTTTTCATGATTCAGAGCCCGTAATATTTTCTTCTTAAATCTGAGCTACTTGAGTAAGCCCTAGGTCTTGGGCTTAGGCTGTGAGACAAGTCCCTGTCTTCCAGAAAACTAAAGCTCAGAGAAGTCAAGCCACTGGTTCAAGGTCACACAGCAAGTGAATAATGGAGTTGGAGATAAAGCCAGGGTCTTGTGGATTTCTTAGGCTTATTTTGCAGAGAAGGAAATTGACACTCGGAATGGCAATGGGCTTAGATTAAAGCCCTCTGATTAAACGGCAAAGCTGGGAGATGACTTTTGGCTGCAAAATCCCCAAGACTCCGGATTCCATCTCCATGCCTTTTACTAGGAGAGACTGAAAAGCCTCAAGGTTTGGAGAAGCGATAGTGGTGGACTGTCAGGCAGGCAAGCGGATCTGGTGGAGGTGGCCTCACAAGTGTCTATTCCCCCCTCGACTTATAGAATCCTCTGCTCGTGGAGGCTGAGAAGAAGGTCTCCTACAACTGCTGCAGCCAGGGCACCATCTGCCTGCAAATCCAGATGGAAAAAAACACCTTCAGGCCGGGGGAGAGGGTCATTTTCACCACGGAGATCAACAACCAGACCAGTAAGTGCATCAAGACGGTCATCTTCGCCCTCTACGCCCACGTGCAGTACGAGGGCTTCACGCCCAAGGCGGAGCGACGGTCTCGGGTGGACAGCAGTGAGCTGCTCCGGCAGGAGGCCAACACCCAGATCACACCCTTCAACACCACCAAGATCATCAGCACCTTCCACCTCCCGCCGGTGCTGTCCGTGAGCGGCGGCTCGCAGGACAGTGAAATCATGAACACCCACTACGAGCTGGTCAGCACTGTGCACCTGCCCTGGTCCATGACCAGTGTGAAGGCCAAGGTGCCCATTGTCATCACCAGCAGCCCCGTGGACTCAGACAGCTGCATGCTGATGGAGGGAGCAGTGCTGCCCATGAGCTCAGATTGTCAGAATTAAATGCCCAAACGTCTAAATAGTAAAAGCTTTATCAGACTCTAAGGCGGGTCCTTCCTTGGTCTGACACTGATGGTTTTCAGATGAGTCAGGGCATGGGTGGCATGTGGCCTGAACCTCACCAAGCTCCAGCCCTGCAGGCATCCACTTGTCCTATCCCAAGAAAGAGTACTAGATGCCAGGAGAGGACAAAGGGAACTGACAAGGCCTTCCAGGACCCTGCCCCAGTTGGCAGCCCAGACCCATCTCCTTGTGAGCTCTCTCAGTGCCTCAACCAGGGATCCCCAGCTGGGAGTGATCTGCCCTCCAGAGGATGCTAGCAAAGTCTGGTTGGATTGGTTGGCCCGACTAAGGGGAGCAGGGATGCTTCTGGCATCCAGTGAGTGGGGGCCAGGGTTGCTGCTCCACCCACAGGGCCCAGGACACCCCCCCCCCCCATGGAGAACGACCTGGCTCCAAATGTCAGCAGTGCTGAGCAGGAGAGACCCGGGCTGGGGCCATTTATGGGGACGGGTGGTTGTTGAGTCCCCGGACTGGGTCTGTGGGCATCTTACCCAAGTCAAGTCACAGGCCTCCTTCACTCACAGCCCCTCTGGGGCTCTCCTGCTTCACGCAGGATAAAGCCCAGGTCCTCCCTCCTGGCTCATCTGCACATGTCCGACCCATCAGCAAGTCACAGGGGCTCTTTCTCCAAAATCTCCCCGGAACCCTCCCATTTCTCTCCCCTCCTCTGCCTCTACCTGTTCCCAGCTTCCTCAACAGTCACCTGGACCAGTGCAGTTGCCTGCATCTGGGCCTCCGGGTTCCTGACCTTACCTCCCCATCCTGTCCTTTCTGCAAATAAAACTCCAGGACACCCAGTTAAACTTGAATTTCAGAAGAACGATTATTTTTTAGCATAAGTCCCCCACCATACACTTTTTTAAATTGAAGTGCAGTCAGTTACAATGTGTCATTTACAACGTTGTGTCAATTTCTAGTGCACAGCATCATGTTTCAGTCATCCATATACGTACGTATATTCCTTTTCATATTCTTTTTCATTATAGATTACTGCAAGGTATTGAATATAGTTCCCTGTGCTATATAATAGAAACTTGTCTATCTGTTTTATATGTAGTAGTATCTGCAAATCTCGAACTCCTAATTTATCCATTCCCACCTCCTTCCCCCCCAGGTAACCATAAGTTTGTTTTCTATGTTTGTGAGTCTGTTTCTGATTTGTAAATAAGTTCATGTCTTTTTTTAAAGATTCTACATATAAGTGATATCCTATGGTATTGTTCTTTCTTTCTGGCTTCACTTAGAGTGATAATCTCCAGGTCCATCCATGTTGCTGCAAATGGCATTATTTTACTCT
Organism: Camelus bactrianus; assembly: GCF_048773025.1. Classification (NCBI taxonomy): domain Eukaryota; kingdom Metazoa; phylum Chordata; class Mammalia; order Artiodactyla; family Camelidae; genus Camelus; species Camelus bactrianus. The sequence continues at coordinate 28,674,533 of NC_133560.1, forward strand.
TTTTTAGGGCTGAGTAGTATTCCATTGTGTGTGTGTGTGTGTGTGTGTGTGTGTGTGTGTGTGTGTGTGTGTATGGTGTGTGTATATATATGTATGTATATACATATATATATGTGTATATATATATATATATATATATATATATATATACACACACATACCATAGCTTCTTTATCCAGTCACCTGTCGATGAGGTCCCCCACCATATTTGGGATATACTTCTGCTTTTTAAAAAAATCATTCGTTGGTTATCTGATGTTCCAATTTCACTGAGCATCCTGTATTTTTTAACTGGCAATCCAATTCCCCAAGCAACTAAAAGACTCTCCACATAAATCAGGTCACCACACCCATTGACTTAAACTTTTAAAACCTCTATCGGGTGCCCCCTGCACTCGCTGAGGCCCACTAGGTCCTATGTAGTCAGGAATGAAGGAATGGGCCAGAAATGCTGCTTCCGGGCTAATGACTCTGAAATATTTCTCCAGGCACCGCAGGCCACAAAATACCCACACCTGCCTCACCCCTGCCGCGGGCCCTCCATCAGCCATGCAGGCAGGAGGCATATACACTTGAATGGTAGACCCAAGGCTTCCCAGAACATTTGGAGATGCTGTTTTAGATCAAACCTTTTGGAGGGGAGGGAGTGCAGGTAAAATGCACAGATTTACTTATTTTCTGATTCTCTCTTGAAAAAAAATTTTTTATGGGAGCGATCTCTCACCTTCAGCCACGTTTTTAGGGCATCTCCAAAATAGCTTGGGTGGAGGTCCTGGCTCCCTGGAGGGGGTGGTTGCTAGGCCAGGGTGGGGATATACCCCTGCTGGTTTGAGTATGTGATCTTCCCTTTGGAGTGGACAAAAGGATCCAACCCTGGGGCGGTGTCCTTCGGCTGCCCCTCTTCCAGAAAACTCTGTCCTTAGCCTTAGCCAGAGCATCCTTGAGGCTCTGGAGGCCAGGTCTGGGCCATCCCCACATCCCCAGAACTAGGTCCAGAAGGGCTATGATCTTCAAAGCTGCAGAGCAAATGCCACCTCCCCCAGGAAGCCTTCCAGGCATACCTCTTGTCCTCCCCAGACCGAGTCCCTTCCTCCATCTGGTTCTGACCACTTGCACTGCAAAAGGTCTTTGTCCAGCTCTGTTCCATGTGCTGGGGGAAAATTAAGTTGGGGGTACCACAATGGAGTCCTCCTCAGGACCCCAGCACCCCCCCATCCCCAAGTGGTTGTTCAATATATAACAAGTGATTGTTATATACTATATGACAGCACTGTTCAGGATGCCACTGCTCTTGGATGGTGGGATAAAGCATTTCAAGAATGCCAGAAGTTAAAAAATAAATAAATAAATTTTAAAACAGGGGGTACCTCCCCAGTACCTCCATTAAAAAATGTGTTAGTGCAGTACTGAAAAAAAAGTGTGAGAAGTGAGAAGTGCACCAAAAACCAGCTGGTGACTGACCCCATAGCTGAGGTGTCATCAGGCTGGAGGAAGGGGCGCCTTTGAACCAGAGCGAGGCCTTGGATTTGCTCCCAACTCGGCCCACTTCCTTCTGGTTTGAGACAAGGGTTTTCTCCTCTCTAGGCCTCAGTTCTCCCATCTGTAAAATGGAGAGAACAATGGTGTTCGCCTCGAGTTTGTAAAAGATTAAAAGGGCTAGTACATGCACCACTTTCAGGAGAACATCTGGCACACAGCAAGCAGGGGCCAGATGCCAATGATAAGTTTTAGTATTTGTTTCCCTTCCGTGGGCTTCTCAAATGCCAACAGCTCACCAATCAGGTCCCCGTCACCTCCACGTCACCAGTGGTCATCAGGGGTTATCTTCCTTTGACTGTCTCAGAATTTTCACTTGGAAAAAAATCCAGTTCCTATAGAAAAGAGTTGAAGGAACGATACAACAGATGATCGTCCACCTCCAGCCTCCAACTGTTGATTGTGGCTATATTTGCTCTTTTCTTCTATTTCTTTCTCCCAAACTGTAGCATCATCATGCTTGGTCCCTACACTTTGCACTTTACCCTGTACCCTGAGAAGTAGAAGCATCTAGGTAACCATAGTAACACCGTCTCTCTCAGGGCTCTGACATAGATGCAATTCCATCATCTCACTTATATACACTCCATATTCTGATTTCCCCACTGTCCCAATATATCTTTTTTATTGTAAAACACACACAACATAAACTTTACCACCATTATCACTTTAAGTGTACAGTTCCACGGCATTAAGTATGTTCATTGTTGTCCAGCCATCCCCATCATTCAGAATTTCCCAGCTTCACAAACTGAAACTCTGTCCCCATTAAACAGTAAACCCCTGTTCCCCTCACCCCTGGCTCCTGGCACCCACTTTCTGTCTCTCTGAATTGACCACACTAGGGACCTCAAATTAGTGGAATCAGATAGTATTTGTCTGTTCATGACGACTTATGTCATCAAAGTTTCTCCACATTGTAGCACATGTCAGATTTTATTTTTTTAAAGGCTGAATAATATTCCATTGTATGTTTATATCACATTTTGTTTATCCATTTATTCATCGGTGGACACCCGTTTCCATCTTTTGGCTATGGTGAAAAATGCTGTGGACACGGTGCACACATACATATCTTTTTGAGACCCTGCTTTCAATTCTTCTGTGTATACATGTGGAAATGGATTTGCTGGATCATATGGCAATTCTATGTCTAATTTATGAGAACTTGCTATACTGTTATCTACAGTGGCTGCATCATTTTATACTCTCATCCATTGTATCTTTTATAGTTGGGAGGTTTGGGGGCAGGGAGGTGGCTGACAAATGTGGCATTCAACGGGAAACACACATGGAATTTTCTTGTCACATCTCAGGTCTTCTTTTTCATCAAGTAGGTCCCTTGGCTTTTTTTGTGTGTTTTGCAAGAGTCACTTCTCAGGGGCCAGTTGTTTTGCAGAATCTCCCACAATCTGATGTTTCCTCACAATGAGATTCAAGTTGTGCCTTTTGGGCAGTGAGATTTCACAGGTGATACTGAGTCCCCCTCCCTGTGTGGTACCAGGAGGCACCATGTCATCTGTCATGATGTCGATCTGTCACCATACTGGTGGTGATATGAACCTTGGACCACTTGGTTCCAGTCATATTGACCAGCTTTCCCCATTACAAGGGAATTTTTCCTGTTGTAATTGCCAAGCAATCTGTGGGAAAGATATTCCAAGATTATGTGACCAACTTATCTCAGAACCTTTCACGCAGTGGTTTCCGTACCCCCCTTGCTTGAATCAGTTACTACACTAGAGGGTGGTTGCAAAACTGTGATTTTTCTAATCCTATAGACTCCTATATTTGCCACCTGCATAGTTCTGCAAAGAGGGCCTTTCTGTGCTCCACTCCTTCACCCGTCCTGTCTGTCTAACCTTTCTCCAGCATTCCTTATAGCTGATCATTTCCTCTTTACTCAAACATCCTCTTCCCTTGATTTCCCTGATGCCACGCTCTTTTCACTCTTCTCCCACCTTCTCGGACTTTGTATTTAGGGTTTCTGCCTTCTTCAAAGCCATAGGACCCATGCCTCTTCTTCTCACCCTCCTCTACCAGGTCCTGAAACGTGGATGACCTTCAAAGTTCATTTCTATAGATTTCACTCCTTGCTCAACATTTTGAACTCTGGAAACGCTAGTCCAATGGCATTGGGCTTGATCCTGTGGCTTAGGTGGGAATGTCTGGAGTGCTTTTCTTTGGAGATGGACCAGAGAGTTAGGATTGGAGAAAACAGATTTGAAAAAATCACTCTACTGACCCTGTGGATGGAATAGAGTTGAGAGAGAACACAAGAGTAGAGATATGTTCAGGAAGCTGCTAGGTCTGAATAATAACAGAAATAATGAGGACAATCGTAATAATACCATGGCACAGATTGCTCCTTTTCCATCCAACATTCTTTCCTCCTGGGCACATGGCTGGACTACATTTCCCAGCACCCCTTGCACTTAGGTGAGGTCATGTGACTGATCTGGCCAATGGGGTGCAAGAGGAAGTGATATAAGTCACTTCCAGTCTGATCCTTTAAAAATTTCCCTTGAGACCCTTCTTCATTCTTTCCCCCTTTTCCAGCTCCTTGGGGAGGACTGTTTGGAGGAGAGCTGCTCAGGAAACTTGATCTGTACTTGATTATTGCATACCCAAAAAAGATAACTTTACTGAATGAATGACCTCCACTAAAGTTGGGAATTTCTTATTCCAGCCATTGGTTAACACTAGGATTTCTCCACTCCGTACCATTGACGCCTGGGATCAGATAATTCTTTTTATGGCAGACGGTCCTGTGCTTTGTAGGATCTTGAGCAGCCTCTCCAGCTTTTACCCGCTAGATGCCACTGGCACCTCCTCCCCTAGTGGTGACAACAAAAAATTTCTCCAGACATTGTCAAGTGTCCTCTGAGTGGGCAGAGTCACCCCCAGTTGAGAGCCTCTAGGGTACTCTAATCATACAAGTAGCCACATTTTTGGAGGCCCTTGGACACTGTAAGGATATGGACCTGATGTGGCCCCAGCTACACCTGCCATCTCATCTTCCCCCATCCCTGCATCTGCCTGCTGCTCCCTCAGCTCCCTGTTTCAGTGAAGATCCCACTTGAGGGTCATCACTGACTTCTTTTTTTTCAAATTTGCTAATTCTGTGGTTAATATGTGTGTGTGTGTGTGTGTACACATATACATATCTTTCATCACTGACCTTTTATTCTCCCAAGTTCTATTTGTCTTACTTTCTACTTATTAAACCCGTCTACCCACCTCTCTCCATGTCCCCTGCCACCATCAATGCTTGCCTGGACTATTGAGGTAGCCACCTCCCAGGTGGCTCTGGTTTCACTCTTACCCCTGCCCCCTACAGTCCATTCTCCACATAGCAGCCAGAGAGAGAGCTCAAAATGCAGTTGTGATCACAGGTTCAGCTAGGGCTGGAGAAGCTGCTTCTAAGACTCCCTCACGTGGCTATTGGCAGGAGGCCTCAGTTCCTTGCTACGTGGGCTTCTTGGGTGTCCTCACAACCTGGCTACCCCTGGGGCAAGTGACACGAGAATGAGCAAGGAAACTATGGTGCCTTTTATGACCTAGTCTCAGAAGTGTCATAGGCATTTGACATAATCACTTCTGCCATATTTTGTTTGTGAGAAACAAGTCACTAAATTCAGCCCATACTCACAGGGAAGAGAATTCGTTTCCACCTTTTTTTCCTAAACAAGTGTCAAAATTGTGAATGTATTTTTTAAAAAATCACATTCCCCAACCAATCCCTTGGCAAATTCTATTGGATCCACCTTCAAAATCCTTCTAGACTGTTACCCTTTCCCTTACCACCAGCTTGGTTCAGCAACCTGAGTGTCCATAAACAGATGCTGAATACACAAATGTGGTCCATCCATACAATGGAATATTATTCACCCTTAAAGAGGAAAGACATTCTGACACTCGTTCCAACGTGGATGAACCTTGAGGACATGATGCTCAGTGAAATAAGCCAGACAGAAAAAGACAAATATTGTGTGATTCTATTCACAGGAGGTCCCTAGAGGGGCCAAATCTATAGAGACAGAAAATAGATGGTGGGGGCCAGAAGCTGGGGGAGGGGAGTGAGTGAGTGTTTCATGGGGACAGAGTTTCAGTTTGGGAAGATGAGAGAGTTCTGGAGATGGAGGTGGGGAGGGTCGCACGACAGTGTGAGTGTGCTTAACGCCACTGAGCTGTGCACTTAAGAATGCTTTAAATGGTAAATTTTCTGTTATGTGTATTTTACCACAATTACAAAATTTTAAAACATCCAACCCCTACCATGCCCCATACCGTGCTGTGTATTACATCACTTAATCCTCTCCATCATCTGTGAGTTAGAGACACTGATCATCACCCCATTTTGTAGATGAGATAACTAAGGCTCAGAGAAGAGCAGTGATTTGCCGAGTGCTCACAGTCAGAATTGGACCCCCTAGCCCCTGTGCATACTGCCTCTCCATGAACCACAGTGGTTACTATTACTGCTTCATCCAAGAAGGAAGGAACCCATCTCAGAGACACAGAGCTGAGGGGCTGACAGCATCAGCCAGGGTCCCTTGGGGTCAGTGAGTGGCCGAGCTGGGATGGGGACCCTGGAGGTCTGAGCCCACATAGCCACTGCAGGCTTGATCTGAGAAAAGGAGCTGGGGCTGTGGGTTTGAGTCTTCATTTATACTGCCTTTCTGGGCCTCAGTTTCCCTTACTGCAAAACGTGACAGGATGCTCAGGAAGCAGCCAAGGGGAATGGGTACCTGGGAAGGCCCAGGAGTCCAAAGCACAGGCTCGCTGAGCCTTAGCTTCCTCATCTTTAAAAAGGACATTATATTTAATAATAATTATTATTATTTTTCACCTCCACAAGGCTCTACCTTTGGGACTGGGCTGTTCTCAGCAGGGGGCCATCCTGGGCCCTGTGGGGCGTGGAGGAGCATCCCTGGCCCCCACCCACTGGACGCCAGGAGCTCCCCAATGAGACAACTAAAGAGGCCTCCAGACACCCCCAGGGTCTCCCTGAGTGGGACCCCCCTTGCTGTCCACATTATAGGGTTGGAGGCCTACGTTGCGTTAGTATATCTGATGGTAAATGCTAATGATTCCCAGCTGTGCAGTTTATGAGCTGTGGGGGGAGGTCATTTCCATTTCTGAGCCTCAGTTTCCTCATCTGTAGAACTCGGATTCAACCAGAGCCCCTCCCTCCAGAAGACTGGTTTCAAGGAACCAATGTCTATAAACATCCACCAAAGTAAGCGCTCATGGCAGAGGCACCATTGTTACCCCAGCTGGCATCTTCTAGAAGATTCTGGTCCGCAACAAAGGGCCCCTGCACCCTCCCTGCTGGCTACCTCCCCTCCAGGCCTCAGATTCGGGGACCACACAGGCGGGCGTTGGGAACACTTCCTGTGCGGTGGCGTCCGGTGCCCGCTGGGCCAGGTGGGCCAACGGGAGAACGCAGCTGGGGCCGCCCCACTTCCTGCCCCGGGTGGAGGCGCCTCTCATGCTCCTTTGCCCCCACCCCCAAAATAACATGCGCCCGGAACCAGAGCAACCAGCGCCAGCTGCAGCCTCCAACCTGGGGGACAGGCGGGGGCCAGCAGCTGCCACCACGGCGGCGCCTGCCCTGCAGGGAACGCCCCCCCTGCTGCTGCCACCTCCGGCATTCCAATCCCAAGAGGGTGACCTGGCCTCTCCCAAGGTCAGACATAGTCGCTCTGAGCAGGCAGGGCTGGCCCGGGGGGAGGGGACTTCTCTGCCACCCTGGGTGACAGGGGACCCACTCTGGCCAGAATCCCCAGACCCCAGGTGCCTCCACTCGTCACCTCAAGGGACCGTTTGAGGGGGAAGAGGGGCTGGTTACTAGGACAACAGCCCCCAACCTCCGCCTGGAAACAAAGGGGTAGCTGGGAGAGCCAAGGACTGTGTGTTCCTTCCCTGCCGGCGTGACTGGCACAGCCTGGCAGCTGGCACTCTGAGGGCTGGGCCAGAGTCTCCGGGCCTGGCCACCCCACACACGGCCACTCAGTGTGGGGGTGGCGGGGGTGGGTGGTGGCCGCAGCCCCAAGGGATCTGGTTCCTGGTCAGCTGCCCCCAGGCCTCTGTCCTTCCGGTACATTCTGACAAGGAAGTCTGCCCGCTCTGCCTGCAAAACTTCACAGAAAGGCCGAGGGGCCTCTGATGTCTGACTCACAGCAGGATGGGCCACCAGGATGGACGGGGACAAAGGCCATGTGGAGGCCGTCCCACTGCCTGGACCCCTGGCTCTGCTTTCCGGGACTGGGGGTGCCCAGTGGGACCCGCCTGGGCCGGGAGGGCCAGCACAAGGGGCCAGTGGGGCTGGGAGCAGCTCCCCTCCCCCAAGCTGCGCAGGGGGCAGCGGGCAGCTGGCGCCACCAGGGCTGGGGGGGCGGGGATGGGCCAGGGCCTGTATGTTAAAAGACCCCCGCTTCCCGCAGCGAGCACGCCAAGGAGACAAAACCCTGCCTTCTGGCCATCAGTCCGCAGTTGGTCAGGCTGTCCACGCATTGGCTGGAGCTGAGATGGCGGGGAAGACGTGGGCAGGCATGTCCTGGCTGGGGCAGGGTTGCCAGAAAATATGCAAGATGCGTAGGGAAATGAGTAATTTCTCAGCGTAAGTATATCCCTTGCAATATTTGGGACATACTTATGCCAAAAAATATTCACTGTGTATCTGAAATTCACATTTAACTGGGTGGCCTATATTTTTAGTTGCTATATCTGCAAACCTAGGCCAGGGGCTTTGGGAGAAGCAAAACTGCTTTCCAACGTCCCCCACTCCCCAGATTTGCTCTTCTGCTGGTCCCAGCCTTAGGAATGGCCCCACTGTCCACCCCTGATTGGACTCTCAGCCAGAGACCCATGTCAGCCTCACCTTCCACCTCAGCCAGTCCACTCTCCCTCCCATCTGCCCACGGCTCCCAGCAGACAGGGGCCATGAGCTCCTGCCTGCCACCCACATCCCTCCACCCTTCCCTGAATCTCCAAGGCTCCACCCCCCCCCCCGTCCCCAGAGACCTGAACAAGGCCCATCCCCTGTTCTGAATCCCCACTGCTCCCCACCGCTCTCACAATAAAGGCCCAAAAATCTCTGCTTGATATTAGAAGCCCATTCCCCAGCAGGACTCCAACCAATCCCAACTACAAGCTCCTGCCCACCTCCTTCTCAAATGAGCCGGGGTTTCCCAAAAGCTTCCTGTTCTCTCAGTTTCTCAGATACAGCTCATCACTACAACCTGAGTCAGTCCAGCCCTCCTCTGCCCACAGCCCTCCAGGGCTCCCACTTCCCTCTGGGAAAAAGCCCAAATCCTCCCTGAGGCCCACAAGGTCCTGCACAACCTGCCCCCTCCCTCCCTGCCCTCACCTCCTCCCTTTCTCTCCTTTGCTCAGTCTATTCCAGACACACAGGCTCCTTACTATTCCTCCAACAGGCCAGACAGGGTCTGCCCCAGGGCCTTTGCATGTGCTGTTGCTGCTGCCTGGAGCACACCTCCTCCCAATAGCCACACAGTCCAACAGCCTTCCTTCCTCCAGGTCTCAGCTCAACTGTCACCTCCTCAGGGAGGTCTCCCTGGTCTACCTTATTTAAAATTACAAACCGTAGAATAGATAAACAAGATTATACTGTATAGCACAGGGAAATATACATAAGATCTTATGGTAGCTCACAGAGAAAAAAATGTGACAATGAATATATATATGTTCTTGTATAACTGAAAAATTGTGCTGTACACTGGAATTTGACACAACATTGTAAAATGATTATAAATCAGTAAAAAATGTTATATTGTTAAAACAAAATTACAAACCACTCCAACTCCCCAACCTACTTTCCTGCTGTCTTTTTCTCTACAACTCACAACACCTTCTAATACACTATGTGGTGAGTGTGGTGTGTGGTCTGTCTCTCCCACTAGGATATCAGCTCCACAAGGGCAGGGATTTTCTGTCTGGCTCACTGCTCTATCCTGAGCAGGGCACACAAGAGGCATTTAATAAATAATTCCTGAATGAATAAACATCACTGTGCCTGCAATGTCCTCCTGCACCATCCCCTTCCACCTTCCAAGACTGAAGCAGGTGGGCTCGTTTTCCTCTCCCAGGTTTTCTTTATCCAAAGAGTGGCCCAAGAGATCTTTGGAATGTTCTAACAGACCCCAGCTAACCCCACTCCAGAACTTTCTGTGGCTCCCCAGTGCCCCCAGGACTGGTCAGCCAGGCCCTTGCCAATCTGCCTAGCTCCATCTCTCCTCCCTGACACTCCCCACCCTCCAGCCTCACTCTGCACCTTCACCCTCTCTGTTCCCTTTGCCTGGAACAGCTCTCAAGTACCTTTACCGGCCTGAACCCTACTCATCTCCCAGGCCTCAGATTAGACTTCACCTCCTCCTAGAAGCCTTCCAGGACCAACCCCCAAATCTAAGTCCAGCGACTCCTCTGGGCTCCACCATGCCTGTGCACCCCCCTCACAGCCCTGACCACCTCCATTTCATTCACCAGGTCCTCAGAGCCAATGTGCCATCAGACACAGGAGACCCAGGGCCCACAACACTTTTAGGAACACACCAAATGGGTTCATTTGAATTTATCTTAAAAGCAGAAGAAAAAAATGAGTAAAATAATACCAACACAGTCATAAAAGATCACCTGTAATATTTTTTCAAGGAAGGAGGCGCCTGCAATAGCACGGGTTTCCCAGGCCTGTGAAGGTCTTCGTGAGGTCCTGCTGGTCCCATGCGGGTCTCCCCAGTGCACTATGAAAGCCACAAAGGCAGAGGTCGAGACTGGGTCCCCATGGCTGCCAAGCAGCAGCCTGGAACGCAGCAGGTGCTTAATAATTGTTTGTCGAATGACTGAATATCCAGTGAATCGCTGGGTCCTCATGGCCAGGTCTGGCCTGGCTCACATATAACAGGGGATGCTTGATTAACGGTAGATGGGTGGACAGACCGCCGACTGACCGGGATACCAATCTGGGAGCAGCAGCGCCACCTTGTGGCACAATGCTTGCCTGCCTCTCCATCTCCTAGGCTTCAGTGGAAACCATCTGAGTTTTCAGTCCTTCCACTAGAAGGGGATTGAGAGGGGGAGGGGAAGAGGGAGGGGAAGGAGAAGAAAGAGGAGGAAGAGGAGGAAGGGGAAGAGGGGGAGGGGGAGGGGGAGGAGGAGGAGGAGGAGGGAGCAGCCAGTGATCTCAGAAACTCAGACCTTGAGCCCAAAACCCACAACCACTCATTTCTGGCTGTGTGTCTGACGCAAATTACATCTCCTCTTGAATCCTTTGCTTCCTCAACGAGAAAACGGGGAGAATCAAAATCAAGCCTCTGAATAATGTATTCAGCAACTATTTCTCACCTCTCACCCCAGGCCTCCTGGATAGTTGCTACCCTCAAGGATCCCCTACTCCACCCCTGACCCCTGCCAAGGCAGGGAAGTGACAGAATTTTCATGAAGACATCACTGGGGCAAAGAAAGGGACAAGGGTTTGGGGGTAGGGTTGTCAGGTTTAGCAAAAATAAATAGGATGCTCAGCTCAATTTGAATTCCATATCAGCAATGAATAATGTTTAGTGTAAATACATCCCAAATATTGCCCAGAATATATTTATACCTCCCCAGTGTATGTGTTGTTGATTTGAAATGCAAATATAATTGGACATCCTGTATTTTAACTGGCAACCTAAGCCTGGGGGAGCCTGGGGAGGCAGGCAGGAAGGCTTCCAGGAGGAAGGTGCAGTGGTGCTGGAAAGGAGTGCTAAGGGTCGATGGTGTGGCCATGTTTCCTTCCCCTCCCCCACCCACACATGTGCCCTTGACTGTGCTCACAAGGGACTGGAGGTGGGGTTGATCCCCACACCACGGAAGAAGGTGAGGATGGCTGCTCTCCTTTGGTTCAGAAGATGTGGGACAAAATAATCGGAACTTTATTTTCCAACTCAGAATTGAGTTACATCTCCTTGACCAGGGATATTTTGGTCATATCCCAGCACTGAAGGCCACTCGGAGGCTGAAGTCTACCAGGCATATCTCTGGGTGACTTCCCAGCTCTGTGACCTTTGACAAGTCCTTTAACTTTTCTGAGCTCTACACATCCTGGACCTGTTCTTCTCTAGCTCTCTCCCTCTCCTCACTCTGCTTCAGTCACACATGGGTTTGGCTGCATCTCCAAATCACCAGGTGTGGTCCAGCCTCAGGGCCTTTGCACATGCTATTGCCATCATCAGGAATGCTCTTCCCACCTCTCCTCCTTCACTTCTGTGATCAAATGGCACTCTGAAAGGCCTCCCCTGACCACCCTATTAAAAAGGGCAGGCCCCACATTCTCAGTCCCAGCCCTTTGTTTTTCTCGGTAGCACTGACCACTACCTGATCCAGTTTGCATTTCACTTGTCTCATTTACTGTCTATTCCCCCACGGGGTGGTGAGCATCACAAGGCTGAGATCTATTTTACTCACTCCTGTGCTTCTCTCACCCAGCACAGCAGATCAGTAAGAACGGTTGAATGAAGAATGAGTAGGAAAAAAGAACAAGTGAGTAGGAAAAAAGGCCTGCAGCAAATGTAAACTTTTTATCTGTTATAATTTGATATATCTGCCTTAATCATTTTGGGGCCTCAGACTCACTCAGGAATCTGACAAGCTGCATGTGGTTACTTAAATATATGTATTCGGTTTCTTGGTGTGCAACAGACAAATGGTACCGGTGGCCACTATATTGGATGCCGCAGAATTCTAGAACATTCCCCAAATCTCAGAAAGGTCTATCACACAGTCTATCCAGAAGTCCCACCCAAACCTACATAATTTAGCAGAGGTGGCAAACTGGTAGCTGATGGACTGGATCTGGCCCCATCGTGTTTTATTTGGTCCAGAAGTTTTCTAAGAGGCAGGACACTTCGTCCACAGTCTGGAATCCCCATGAATCTGTGAGTCTCTGGGGGGTCTCCCCAGGGTAAGGCTCTGCTCCCTCTAGGCAGGGCATTCTGCCACTTTTTTAGCAGAGGCATTTACCTCCTGCCTGGCCCCTGAGGCCATCTAAGTTTGAGACCCTCGTCTATAGACCAAAAGAATAAATGATTGTGGGTGGAGGGAAATCCAAGTGACACACCTTCTACAAGCAGTTGATCCAGGGGTCAGAGATCTAAGAGTTAGCCCCTGCACTGTCCCTGGGCCTCAGTTTTTCTAATCTGTAAAATGGGGGTGATAAGGGACACATAGTATGGGGAGAATTAAGCGGCCCCATGCAGGTCAGGGCAAGCTGTTCATAATGCTGGGTCGGGCTTGGCTCCATTACTCTCGTGCCCAGGGTGGGTGGGTGCGTGGCCCCTGACAAGCTGGGTGCATTACGCAAGAATCTCAGTTCTCACAGCCTCGGTTTGGCCACTGGAGAAAGAGGGGGCGGGGGACCCCAGGATTGCACTCACATCCCAGGGCCGAATTCACAGGGTCCCTGATGGGAAGGCGACGTCCCTTGGTTGGATCCGGCGTCGTACAGGGGTCGCCCACCGGGTGTATGGCTGGGAAGGCGCGCGCGGCCGGCCAAAACCGGCCATTCGCGGACTTCGCCTGTGGCTCCAACTTCCCGGGCCCGGAGAGGAGGCGTGGCCTGGCGCGACTCCCAACCGGATTGGCCCTTCGCTCCGTCACTCTCAAGTGCCCGCCCCCAAATATAAAAGGCCCTCTTTGCGCTGGGTTAGGACAGTTTAGGAGCTGGCCTGCAAGTAGTGGCTGCCACGCCCTGGACGTCTCGCTGACTGCGGTGAGAGGCGGGGTCCCCGGATTGAGGTGGGGGCAGGGGCCGCCGAGTCCTGGTGCGCCCCAAGGGAGGAAGGGGCGGGGAGGACCTTCCCTCGGGCTCTGATTGTCTCCGCGGCCAGGGGAGGGGGTCTCCAACCTGGGCTGAGCACTCCTCCCCCCACCAAAATTCCAACTTCTGAAAAAGGCTCAGACTTTAAAACTCTCTCCTCTCAATATCTGGGATTTTCGGTGGGGGGCGCACGAAAGGGCTTCTTCGATGTGGCATTATCAAGGCGGGGGCAAAGTCTCCAGTCCCAAACCACATTCTCTTGCTTTACAAACACACTTTGGAGGCAAGCCGCAGCCCGTTCCTTTCCGCACAGAAACTCTGCCCTCCCCGGTCTTCAGAGCGGCACCCCACCCACCCCATCCAGCGGCAATCCCTCTGCCTAGCAAAGCCCCCTCCCCTTCAGATGGTTTGACCGCCTGGGGCTTGGCCTCACCCTTGCTCTCCTTTTGGCCCAGCAGCTGACCCTGATGAGGTCTTGGGCAAACCCCGCCCCCCTTTAACTGGGGGTTTGTGGTCAATGGATTGCACAAAGTGGCGGATGAGAAGGCCTACCCCTTGTAGGTGTCCTTGGGACCTTTGAAAAATGACTGCCTGGGCCTGGAGAATTTTGGAAGTTGGATCTTAGCAGCCCTGCCTGCAGCTGCACGGCTACGTGACTCCAGCCAGTACCCACCAACTCTTGCTCTCACAGCTGGGGCCAGGGCCAGGCAGGTTGCTGACCCCAAGGACTGTATTGGGGGTGTTTGACATCCGCAATGGCCGCCCTTGGTTAAGCTGGTTCCAGAGGGATTGATGGCCAAAGGAGATGGGAGGGAGGACCTCTAAGCTGCCCGGGGAAGGTGAGAGAAAGAAAGGAGTAAGGTGATGATCACCAGGGGTAGGTGTGCCTCCTTGCCCCACTTCCCAGTTGGGTAACTTTTGTACCAAGCAGAGGCTCATTCCTGGCTGGCTCCACTGTTTCTATGTGGCAGGCAGAGTGGTGTGAAATGGATCTGTTTATTGAGCACCTACTATGTTTCAGGCACCAAGCTAAGTGACATATGTGCAGCCTCTCGTCCAATCCATAGGGTCTCTGAGCTGGGAATGGTTATCCCCACCCCATAGATGGGGCAAGCGACACTCCCAGAGGAGGTACTGTCTTTCCAAACCCCCACAGCTAAGGAGTTGCAAAGCCCAGATTAGAACCCTGTTTGAACTCTAGAACTGGTGCCCTCAAAACATCAGTTTGCCAGATTCCACTTGCGGGGATGGCAAAACTTGTGTCTGGAAGGAAACGCTCAGACTCAAGGTCAGGGGTTCTCCACAGGCTCACCCTGGAATTGCCTGGGGAACCAGCTTTAAGGCAGGCACTACCTTTAGCCCCATTTTACAGAGATGAGAGGAGTGAGGCCAGCTGAGAGGTTGCTTGTTGCCCAACATAGCACAGCATGGCTAGAGCTGGGACTCCTGAAATCTAATCTGAAAATGCTCTCATCTCACCTGGCCAGGAAAGTGGAGCACACCTGTGGCTGCCATGGTGCCTGCAAACGTGTCCATTAGATTCGACTGGGGAGCCTCCTTCGCCCTTCCCACATCCCTGTGTCTGACCTGACTGGTCTACAAAGTGGTCAGGCATGGTCTAACTTTTTTTTTAAGCCTAACTGTTTTTTTGGAACAGGTAATGTTATCTACCTGGCTCAAAAGTCTGAGGCCCGCCCCAGCTACCCATTCTTCCTCCCTGAAAGGTGGCCACTGTTAACTCTTTAAAGATTCGGTGCAAATACAAGCAAAAACTTTAACCCCACTCACATCTTTTGTCTCCTCACAATATCTTAACCTTGTCAATTACATGTAAGTTTCTACTCTTTGTTTTGCCACCGCCCTGGGCTACCACTCTTACTTTCTTTAGTCCCTTTTTGCTGGGCAACCAGGTTGTTTCCAGTGTCTTCTTGTGGCTAACACAGGTACATACACCTCAGTCCACGTGGCAGTACAGGTGTGGGGCTGTCCCCGCAATGAGGTTTCTGGGTCAAAGGGAATATGCCTCTTGAAACCCGGTGGTAATTGACAAATTGCCGTCCACAGAGGGTTCACGTAGTAAGTGTCCCCCAGAGTCCTTGGAGGGCTGTGTGCAGACCTTGCCCGTCTGGGTGTGGCTTGGTGGCCGGCTGCACCAGCCGCACCTGGGAGCTTGTCAGACCAGCAGACTTCTGCCCTGCTGAGCCAGCGCCCACTCTGAACAGGCGTGTTAAGGGTTGTGAGCAGGGCTTTAGGAGATGGTGGTGACGAGGTGGTCAGAGGGCAGTGTAAATCCGGGCTTCCCCCTGGAGGGAGCAGGCTGTGCCCTGACTAGTCCTTCTGTTCACAGTTCCTGCGTCTGAGAAATGTCTACTGACGAGACAGAAGCCGCCGCCAGCACCCAGGTGACAGCAGAAGAACCAGTACAGCAGGTGAGGAAGGTCTGTGGTCTGTGGGATGCATCTTCCCTCGTGGCGGTGCCACGGCAGCGAGCTGCTGGCAGCGCAGGAAGCTCGAGCAATACCCTTCTGAGTGGGCTGGAGAGAGCCATCGTACAAGCCCTAACTGGCTCCCCACTAGCAGATGGAGGTAGGAGAACTGGGGATGCCAAGGGCTCTTGGGAGAACAGGAGTACCACTCTGAAGCTGCCTAGCTCCCCCAGACACATCTTCCCTGTCTCTGCAGGTTCTCTTAAGGTCCTCCTCCTAGGAAGTCAGTCTCTCTTCCACCTCCTCTCCCCAATTTAAATGAAGGTCCCTTTAATAAATAGCGTTTTTTGTGGGGGGGAGGGTATAGCTCAGTAGTAGAACATGTGCTTAGCATGCACAAGGTCCTGGGTTCAATCCCCAGCAACTCCATTAAAAATATAATTAAATGAATAAACTTAATTACCTTCCCCCTGAGAAACAAATAAAAATAAACAACTTTTTAAAAATAAGGTATGATTCACATACCATAAAATTAACCCCTAGGAAGGGTACTACTCAATGATTTTAGTTAACTACCAAGTTAGATAGCTATCACCACCACACAGTTAAGACATTTTTCATCTGCCCCAAAAGAGACCCCAGGCCCATTAACAGTCAACTCCCTGTTCCCGCTCCTCCTGGGCCACCACTCATCTAGGTTCTGTCTCTCTGGATTTGCCTATTTTGGACATTTCATATAAATGGAAACATATGATATGAAACCCTTTTGTGTCTGGCTTCTCTGCCTGAGCATGTTTTGTTTTGTTTTGGTTTTTTAACTGAAGTATAGTCAGTTACAATGTGTCAGTTTTTGGTGTACAGCACAATGTCCCAGTCATATATATATGTATATATACACACACGCACACACATATTCTTTTTCATTAAGGGTTATTACAAGATATTGAACATAGTTCCCTGTGCTCTACAGAAGAAATTTGTTTTTCATCTCTTTTTATATATAGTATTTAATATTTCAAAATCTTGAACTCCCACATTTATCCCTTCCCACCCCTTTTCCCCGGTAACCATAAGATTGTATGTTTTTGAGATTCATCTATGTTGTAGCTTGTTAGTGCTTCGTTCCTTTTATAAAATTGGGGTCAAATACACATAAAAATACACTATTTTACCTATTTTGCAGTGTGCAGGTCAGTGGCATTAAGTATATTCCCAGTGTACTACCATCATCACTACCTAATTCCAGAACTTTTCCATCATCCCAAGTGGAAACTTCGTAACTGTTAATAGTCACTTCGTTCTCCTCTTCCCCCAGTCCCTGGCAACCACTGATCTGCTTCCTGCCTGTGGATTTACCTATTCTGGACATCTCATATAAGTAGAATAAGAATCAGTTTATGAATGTAGAACCTTCTGTGTTACGTACCTCATAAGTGGAATCACACAGTCTTTGTCCTCTCGTGTCTGGCTTATTACACTGAGCGTCACGTTCTCAAGGTTCATCCATGTTGCAGTGAGTGTCAGAATTTCCTTCCTTTTTAAGGTTCAATCATATTCCATTGTGTGGATGAACCACATTTTGTTTATTCATTTATCAGTCGATGGACACTTGGGATTGCTTCCACATTTTAGCTATTGTGAATAATGCTGCTTTGAACTTGGAAATACAACTATCTCTTTGAGATTCTGCTTTCAGTTCTTTTGTCTATATACCCAGCAGTGAAATTGTTGGATCAAATGGTCATTCTGTTTTTAGTTTTCTAAGGAATCAACCAAAATGTTTTCCACAGTAGCCACAGCATTTTGCATTCTCAGCAACAGTGGGCAAGGGTTCCAATTTCTCCACATCCTCACCATCACTTGCTAATTTCTGTTTATTTGATAGTAGCCATTCCAGCCATTGTGGGGTGTGAGGTCGTATCTCTTTGTAATTTTGACTTACATTTCTCTAATGATTATGATGTTGAGAATCTTTTCTTGTACCTATCAGCCATTTGGAGGTGATTTTTTTTTTTGAGGTGATATATTTTTAAAAACATGCCTTATTCCACATTTTCTTTATCCACTCAGCAGTTAATGGACATTTGGGTTGTGGTTTCCACTTCTTGGCCATTATGAATAAGGCTGCTATGAACATTTATGTAGCAGTTTTATGTGGACCTGTGTTTTCCTGTGTCTAGGGTAGATTCCCTAGGAACAGAATTGCTGAATTGGGTGGTAAATTCGGGATTGGCTTCTGAAGAGACCTCCTGGATAAACCCTGGAGGAGGACTGCCTGAATCCAAAGTCCAGCTTCACCAGTGGCTGGTTTTGTGACCTTGGGTGACTTACTTACTTAGCCTTTCCATGCCTCAGTTTACCCTTCTGTAAAATTGAAATAATACTGTGAGAGTTGTCTTCTGATTTCATTTTCACACGGGTCATCTTGGCAATTCCTTCAGGACAGGAATGAATTCCCATTTTATGGATGGGGAAACTGAGGCTCAGAAGAGGTATCACGACTACTCAGTTCTGCTCTTGTAGGGTAAGAGCTGCCATATTCAGTACGTAAAGGAATGGCTGTGGCCGAGTGCCAACAAAACTTTTATTTACAAAACCAGCTAGCAATGGGATATCATTCAGCCACGTAGAAGAATGCAGTAGTGACATGCGATGCAACATTGATGAACCTTGCAGATTTGTTCTGAGAAGCCAGGCAAATACTGTGTAATCCCACCTATAGAAGGTCCCTAGAGGAGTCAAATCCAAGAGGTAGAAAGTAGAAGGTGGGGGCCAGGGGCTGGGGGGGGGATGGGGAGTCAGTGTTTCATGGGGACAGAGTTTCGGTTTGGAGAGATGAGAAAGGCCTGGAGATGGATGGTGGGATGGTTACACAACAGGGTGAATGGTACTTAATGCCACTGAGCTGTGCACTTAAAATTGGTTTAAATGGTACATTTTATGTGTTTTTTTCCACAATTTAAAAAAAAAAAAAGAATGTAGCACTGACCCATGCTACTACATGAATGAACCTTGAAAACATTACTCAGTGAAAGAGGCCAGACACAAAAAGCCCCTTGGTGTGTGATTCCATTTATGTGAAACTTCCAGAACAGGCAGATCCACAGAAACAGAGATTAGTGGTTGCCAGAGGCAGGAAGGAGTGGAGAATGAGGAGTGGCTGTTAATAGGGTCGGAGTTTGGAGTGATGACAAAGTTCCGGAATTAGTCAGTGATGAGAGTTGCACAACCTTGTGAATACACTCAAAACCTCTGGATCGTGCATTTTAAAATGGTGAAATTTTATGATGTGCGAACTAGATTGCAACAATGTCGTTAGGAAGAAACCAGACAAGAATTAAAAAAAAAACAACAACAAAAAACAGGTGGTGGGCGGGACTTGGCCTCAGGGCCATAGTTTGCTGATCTGAGTTTTAGACCCTGAGCTCCAGGACAGTGGGGCTCTTGTGTCCTGTCGCCACCTGGCAGACGGTCGGCACCAAGTGCGCGTTCAGACAAATGAGCTGCAGGGCGGAGAGAAAGGAAGTGCATGGCGGAACCCCGAGTTCCTGGCTGGTTCCACCGCGTGGGTGCAGAGCGAGGTGGAGAACCGAGCCGTTTCCCCGGCCTGAGCCGCGCCTCCCCGTAGCCCAGCGTGGTGGACCGCGTGGCCAGCATGCCCCTCATCAGCTCCACCTGCCACATGGTGTCCGCCGCCTACGCGTCCACCAAGGAGAGCTACCCGCACGTCAAGACCGTCTGTGATGCGGCGGAGAAGGGCGTGAAGACCCTCACGGCGGCGGCGGTCAGCGGGGCCCAGCCCATCCTGTCCAAGCTGGAGCCCCAGCGTGAGTGAAGCCGGCAGAGCGCGGACCCTCCCCTCCTGGCTGTTCAGTGACAGGGCGCGGGGCGGGGCGGGGGCGGGGCCTGCCCACCTCTGGCCCCTCCCCAAGCCCCCGAACTTCTCTGCCTCCGGGGATGCGCATGCGCGGTAACCATCAACTGTCTCTTTTGCCCCCCACCCCTACCCACCTACTCCTGTAGTCACATCCGCCAACGAATACGCCCACAGGGGGCTGGACAAGCTGGAGGAGAATCTGCCCATCCTGCAGCAGCCGCCGGAGAAGGTGACTGACCTCTGTCATGCGGGTGGGGAGGGGGCGTTGCTCAGCTGAGACGGGGCCTACCTGGGTATGGAGTCTCACCTTAACCAGAGCAGACAAGTGTGACAACTTCCTCGCTGACCCCTCCTCTGTCTGTCCCCCTCACCCCCAACAGGCAGCTGGAGAAACATTCTAAATACTAACAGGGTGTACCCCAGACCCCCTGGTGTCTTCCACCTTGCACGGAACAAAAGCCAAAGCCCTTCTCATGGCCGACGTAGCCCTACCTGGTCTGGCCCCACTACCTCCCTGCCCTTCCTGCCCACCTCACTTGCTCCATTCCAGCCGCCAGGGCCTCCATCCTCTTGTTCAGTAACATCAGTGCCCACATGTACCAGACACAGTGGTGGAAACTGAGTCCCTGCCCTCCTGGAACTTTCATTCTGGGGCGGCCAGCTGGGGAGACAAATACAGTGACCACACCCATCTCAGTGCTGCCCCAGGGTCTTTGCACGTGCTGTTCCTGCTTTGTGGACCAGAACTTTGTACATGTTCTTTCTCTGCCTCGTCCAGTACAGAAACCAACAGCTGTATGTGGTTGCTGGGCCCTCAGAATGTGGCTAGTGAGGCTGAGGAACTTAGTGACTCATTTTCATCATTTTAAATTTTAAATAGCCAATTTTAATTGTTTTAAGTTGAAATAGCTACATGCAGCTTGTGGCTCCCATCTTAGTCGGCATGGTCCTGGGGCGCTGCTGCAGCCTTTTGGTTTAACAGCTTCACTGAGCTATGACTCATGTCCTGTACAATTTGCCCATTTAAAGTGTACAATCCAGTGGTTTTGGTACATTCAGATGGTGTAGCCATCACCATCCATTTTAGAACATTTTCATCTCCCCAGAGAGAAACCCCACACCCTTTACCTCCCTCCCACCAACCACTAGCCCCTACCATCTTACTTTCTGTCTCTGTGGATTTGACTCCTCTCGGGACCTCCTGAGTGGAATCAGACAGTATCTGTCCTGTGTCTGGCTTATTTCTCTGAGCATCATGTCCTCAGTGTTCATCCATCTTGTAGCAGGTGTCAGAATTTCTGGGGGAAGCGTGATTTGTTTATCCACACTTCCATCAATGGACCCGTGGGTCATTTCCACCTTTTGGCTGCTGTACCTGCATGCTCATTGCAGCATTATTCATGAGTTGCTTTAGCATTTAAAAAACGCTTCAGACAGCGTGGAATCTAATTGCCTATTTGCCTCCCCAGCTGGGGCGAGGGCACAGGCTGTCTGCTTTGCTGCTCTGTCCAGAGCCCCTCATCCAGCCTGGCACATAGTACATGCTTATTAAATGCTCACGTGCTCTCTCCATTTTTGCCTGGTGGGACAGAAGAGCCATGCTCAGGCATACCTGTTCATCGTGGGAATTCTCCCACCAGAAATAGGTGTTTCCTGGTGGGGAGACTGGGTGCGGCCAGCCACTCATCCAGGTCCCTGCGGCTCTTTGCTGAGACCACCTGTTTTGTCAAGCAGCTTATTCACCTGCTAGCTATTGAGCACCTCCTGTTGGCCAAGGACTGCTATTCATCATGTCCCCCTGGGGGCACACCCGTCCAGTTTATACGGAAAAGGACAGAGCTAGGGAGCTTTGGAACAGGACTTGAACCCGTCTTAGCCGAGAGGCTGTTAATAAGCTGAGCATGACGGGAGGTGAAAACTGCCACGTCCACAGAAGGATGGCCCAGGAGCCACCTCCTCAGGGCTGGATACTCGCGCTCTCCTCCTGTCCTGCTGGGGCCTCAGCTGGCCAGCATTCCTTCCATTTATAGAAGGGCTGAGCTCAGGGTGGTGTTCTACAAGGGTGTCCAGCAGGGCAGCCACTCTGAGCTCTTGGCTGTGTGGGAGGCTGTCTTGATGTGGGCCCTAGGAGGTCCCCCTCCGGGAAGAGGTAGCTTTCCCTGGTTCTGTGGGACAGCGTGTTGTCAGAGCTGAGACCTGAACCCAGGCCAGTGTGAGCACACATTGTGCTCAGTGAGCTTTGTGCTGGTGTTCACACCTGACAGTCACGCCTTTTTCCCCCAAAAGAGACTAATTCCCGTGAGTAGGAGGGTCAAGGTGTTGAGACAGGTGCCAGCTTAGAAGAGTAGGACCAGAAACCAGCGTGATTTTTAACTTTCCAGCATACTCTAGGCGTAGAGATCTATTGAAAGACTTAGAACCCTAGGCGTTGATCAATGAGTACCCGCTGTGTGCTGGAGCTGCCTCTCCAAGGATACAATGAAAAGCGATTCCAGAGGTGGGCAAATCTGGCCCCGCCCCCTGTTTTTGTAAATAAAGTTTTATTGGCACCCAGCCGCACCCAGTGGTTAACACATCGTCCATGACTGCTTTTGCTCTACACTGCCGGGGTTCGGTAGTTGCGACAGAGACCCTGTGGCCTGCAAAGCTGAAAATATTTGCTCTTCCTGGAAAAAGTTACTGATTTCCTGACTGTCTTATTGACTAGTTAAGGTGAAAAGCTCTAGAATCAAAATATCAGGTTAAAGTCCAGGTTCTGCCCCTTAGCACCTGGACAGCCCTCAGACAAGCTGCTCAGCCTTGATGTCTCTTCTGTGGAATGAGTACGTGTCTTGGAGGTTTGCTGAAGGGGCATCACCTGAGGGCTCAGAACGCTGACTGGTTCATACTGAGTGCTGGCTCTTTTTTTTTTTTTTTTTTTTGAGTGTTGGCTCTTAACGTTTTAATAGGAGCTTCAGGAATCCACAGAATGCACTGATGTTTTGGGCATGTCACCCGTTTGCTGCGGGGAGTTTAAGGTTTACTGTGTTAAATTGGCAGTTAATAAAGAAAATGTTTGGTTATTTGGGCACGTGCCTAAAGTCTCTCCTTTAGTGTAGCTGAGCGTCCCATTCTAAAGCAGGGTCCCTCCCACTCGGCACCACTGACGCTGGCATCAGGTCATCCTCTGCAGGGCCGTCCTGGGTGCTGTGAGGTGTGGAGCAGCCTCCCTGGCTCCCTGCCCAGGTGATGCCAGAAGCCTCCCAGCTGTGGGGACCACAGATGTCCCCAGATGCTGCCCAGCGTCCCCTGGGTGGGGGCAGAACCATCCCAGATGAGAAGCAATGTCCTGAGGGACTTAGCACAGTGATCCAAATAGGATTACCCCCCCAGCGCGGGACTGGAGTGGTCCTTTCCACGGATGTCTGTCGTTTCTGCTGTTGTGCTGATCCCATGGCTGAGCCGGGCACTGTTCCCACCGTTGTGTCTTAGCCACTTAGGGCTGCGTAACGAAGTGCCACAGCTGGGGGAGGGCTGGGGGTTTAAACAACAGACATTAATTTTCTTCCAATCGTAGAGGCTGGAAGTTCAAGATCAAGGTGTTGGCAGGGCTAGTTTCTCCCGAGGCCTCTCTCCTTGGCTTGCAGACGGCCGTCTTCTCCCTCCGTCCTCATGTGGTCTCCCCTCTGTGCGTGTCTGTGTCTTGATCTCCTCTTCTTATAAAGACACCAGTCAGACTGGATTAGGACCCACTCTAATGGCCTCCTTTTACCTTAACTACTGCTGTAAAGATCTCATCGCCGAGTACAGTCACATTCTGAGGTCCTGGAGGTTAGGGCTTCAACACAGTTCAGCCCATAACACCACGGGAGGAAGAAATGGAGACAGAGAGGTAGAATGACTTGCCTGAGACCACACAGCTGGGTCATATCAAGCCAAGGACTCTTACCAGGCCGTCCAGCTCCAGATCACGGGATCTTAACTGTCCCCACCCTTCAGGGTCACCCAGGAGCTGGAACTGCTCCCTCTGGCCCAGCAGGGGTTAGGGTGCAGGGTGGGCGCCCAGGTGCGAAGGGAGGACAGAGATGCTGATGCTGGCCTTTCTTGTAGGTCCTGGCGGACACCAAGGAGCTCATGTCATCTAAGGTGTCGGGGGCCCGAGAGGCTGTGTCCAACACGGTGTCCAGTGCCAAGGACACAGTGGCTTCCCGAGTGACAGAGGCAGTGGATGTGACCCGGGGTGCTGTGCAGAGCGGTGTGGACATGACCAAGTCCGTGGTGACCAGCGGCGTCCACTCAGTCATGGGGTCCCGCGTGGGCCAGATGGTGCTGAGTGGGGTGGACACGGTGCTGGGCAAGTCGGAGGAGTGGGTGGACAACCACCTGCCCATGACGGATGCTGAGCTCGGTAAGGGTGGGCCTGGGGCCCCTCCCCAGACCTCTCGACAAGGGGTCCCTCTCATCACATGGTCTCGTCCCGGCCACCTCTCCCCATCCAACGTCACCCTCCCCGTCTGAGCCACCCAGGGCTCACTTCCTCTGCCCTGGTTCCCGGTGTTTGTTCTCCCTGCAGCAGCCACCAGAGGGAACCTGTGAGCACTCAGGTCAGGCCCTGCCTCTACCCACAGCCCTCCAGAGCCCCCACCTCCCCACCTCCCTCTGGTAAATGCCCAATTCCTCCATGAGGCCCTCTTATACTTGCCCACCTCTCCTCATTCATTCTGCTCCAGGCACACTCGGCCTCTTTGCTGATCCTGGACAGTGTTCCCACCCCAGGGCCTTTGCACTGGCTGTTCTCTCTACCAGGAACTCTATTCCCTTAACACGCAGATGGCTTGTTCCCTTCCACCTCCAGCTCTGTACTCCAGTGCCATCTCCCTATAAGGCCTCTAAAATTGCACGGTCACTCGTTCATATTGTGTCATGAGCCCCTCGCCTGCCGGCTCGGCTCTGTCTTTTCTCTTTGGCACTGGTCATTAATTCCACAAAGCAGAAGCTGTGTCCCATGTCTGGAATGGGGCCTGGCACTCAGCAGGTGCTCAAATCCCCAGATAAAATCATTCAACCACTTCTCTGTTGATTCCCCCTCCCCCACCGGCATCTATTTGTTCAGGTGTTTCTTGAGCACCAACTGTATGCCAAGCCCACTTCCTAGATCCTAGAGATACATCAGTGAACAAAGTTCTGCCCTCATGGAACCTGCAGTCTAAAGTATACAGAAGTCAGGTTAAAGGAGAGGTTTCTGAGGAGGTGACGTTTGCCAGACGTGTACAGAGGGAGGGGACCATCTGTGCAGATGTCAGGGCAGAGATGCGTGGAAAACAGACCCAGGGGCAGGATGGCAGGACCATGCCTGGTGTGTGGGAGGAACAGTGAGGAAGCCCTTGTGTCTGGAGCAGTGAGAGAGGGAGAAGGAGAGGGCAGGGAGGGGACAGGTCAGGTTGTGCAGGGCCTTGGGGGCCTCAGGGGAGATGAGGGCTTTTACCCCCTAATGGGTGGGAGCCCTGGAGGGCAGTGGGCAGAGGAGGGCGGGGCCTGACTTGGATGCTCACAGGCGCCCTCTGGTGGCTGCTGCAGGGAGGACAGGCTGGGGTGCAGGGGTGGGAGCCAGAGTCAGGGTTCAGATGACTATTCTAGTCCAGGTGAGTGGTAATGGTGCTGGACCAGGTGGTGGCAGGAATGACGGGAAATAGATAAACTGGGGATGAAACTGCTGAGATCAAGCAGCCAGTCCTAGTCATGGTCTCATGCCCCTGGCTCTTGCGGTTGGTCTTGGCCCCACCTAGAGCTGGGCGTGCCGGGAACTTCCAGCCGTGCCAGCGTTGCAGACTCCAGCGCCCACAGCAGCAAGGGAGCGAGGGCTGGTGAGGCCACGTGTAACTGGACCCCACCTGCATTCAGAGGGAGCAGTCTCTCGGCTCCAGCTTTGGCCAGAGCTTTGTTTGAATGAGTTGCCAAACATTTGCAACAACTGGAAAGAGTTGAAGACAGAGTAGATCAGGGTTTCCCAAATGCGCCATTGTGGTCATCGGGATCGGGTCGTCCTCTGTTGGGGGGGCCGTCCTGGGCACTGTGGGGTGTGGAGCAGCCTCCCTGGCCCCCACCCACTGGATGCCAGGACCCCCCCAACGTGACAATCACAGACATCCCCAGACATAACCCAGTGTCCCCTTGAGGCAGGATCACCCTCAGGTGAGAACCACTGCTTTGCCTGTTCCAGAACTTCGTAGACATGGAATCACGTGGTTCCCTAATGGGTGGGCGGCTCCTAATCATTATCTCCAATCTCTACCCACTGGGACTGCAAGGTGTCGCTGTCCTCGGTTGTAGCACTTCTCTCTGTGTCAGCTGGAAACTTCTTTGGACGAAGTTCTGTGTTGCAGTTTTGATTCCCCCAAGGTCCAGTTTACAGAGGAAAAGCAGGACAAGTGGCCAACTTCCTCCCCTTTATTTGGCATCACGTAGTCAACAGTACCCTCCACCGGAGGACAGCGAGTTTTTATGCTATAGGTTTGAACCCATGTATTAACACCGTATCTTCCTATCCGAGGTACTTGTTTTATTGACACTTCATTTGTCCCATCATTTTCGATTGCTTGGAACCCCCTTTGAGTTGGCTCTGAGCCCTCATGATTCTCCCTGGGAATCCTCGGCAGAAAGCAGTGTTCCCTTGCTTTCTGGAGAAACTAGCTGTTCCAGGCGGGGCGATGTTCCAGGCGGGTGATCTTAAGTCCCTTGGCATGTGTCTTGAGTGTAGCATGTCACTTGTTCGAGTTTTCAAAACTTGACCCTGCACTTCTTGAGCGAAGGGCCCTGGCTGATGTCTTCCATCCTGGACCCCAAGTTCAGGGCCTACTGACTCCTCATAGTGCTCAGACCGAGTAAGACTCGGCTGTGGGTCTTGGCACCTGAAAGTAGAAGAGGCAGGGTTTGCTGGGAGACACTGCGGAGGACAGATCTGTCCGACCAGCTTTGATTTTCTGCGCTTTTCCTTTGTGTCCATCCACTAAGGGTGAAGTCACTGCACACTGGTGCTCGGGGTACTGGGGTGGCCTGTGGGCAAGGACATGAGCTCTTGTAGCACCGAGTTAGAGCTAGGATGCTGCTTGTGGCTCAGGCCAGGAGAACAGCCCTGCTCCCCACCCCCTCTCCGGGTCCTCTCCTGTGCCAAGGGCGCCGCCCCCTCCAGGGGCCCTGCCGGCTTGCTCAGACATGCCCGGGCTCTGCCAGACCTCCTCGGCCTAAATAACAAAGCTGCTTTCACTTCCAAGGGCAGAGCGCCGGGGCTCCCGGAAGCTGTGGAGAAGTTCTGGACCTCAGGGTCAGTTCAAAATGTTGCCAGATTTTGAATTAGTCTCTGCAAACCTGCCTTTAGTGGGAGACTGGGGAAGAGTCTGTTTTTCTCAAAATGCTGCTTTATTTTTTTTTTTTCAGAAGCATACTCTTTTTTTTTAAATGGAGGTGCTGGGGGTGCTAAGCATGCACTCTATTGCTGAGCTATACCCTCCTCCCTCAAAATGCCAATTTTAATTTTACTGCCTCTTAATGTCCCCAGTGTTTGGTATTTTGTTCAGGTTTTTATGTTTTTAATTTTCAGTTTAATTATTTTTTTGGAGTTAAGGCTTCTTTGATTGAAGTATAGTTGGTTTACAATGTTGTGTTAGTTTCTGGAGCACAGCGTAGCGATTCAGGTATACATACATATATTCCTTCTCATGTTCCTTTTCGTTATAGGCTATTATAAGGTGTTGAATATAGTTTGTTCAGTCTTTTTAAATGCCATCATGAAATTCTTCCGTAACCTCCTCTTCCCCAGGTGACTGTGTGAGATGACTTCCGGGCCACATCCAGCCCACCGACTGCTTTTGTAAATAAAGTTTTATTGGCACACAGCCATGCCCATTCATTTGCATTTATTCTAAGGCTGCTTCTGCACCACATGGGCAGAGTTGACTAACTGAAGCACAGTCCAGCCTGCAAAGCTGAAAATGTTGACTGAGCTGGCCCCATACAAAAAAAAAAGTTTATTAATCCCTGGATTAGTGTATATTCTTCCAGAATTTCATACTGGTTATAGAAACAACAGAATTCCTCTGATGGAATGTTTACCTTGACTGAGCAAGGGGTTAAGGGCAGGCTGTGGGATTTTGTTGCTTGATTTTTCTACCATCTTTCATTTCTGGAGCAGTGCCCAGTCCAAAGGAGAGGCTTATTTATGTGGCCGAAGAGGCAAGCTCACTCAGTCACCAGCACAGCCCGCTGTTCCCGCCTGACCAGAGCGCTTTCCTCGCGTTATCTTGGTTATGTGTTGCTACGCCCTGTTCTGCTTATTTGATATTCTTCTTTTAATCCCCATTCCCAGATTCTTTTAGCAGGAAACATTGTCACTTACCAGATACAAACCATAAGTAGATACTAAAAGTAGCTCAATGTTCATTCATTTGTGTGCCTTTTTGAGCATAGGGTAATCCAAATTTCACCTTTCAGGCAGTTCTGACTCCGGTGGTTGGACATAAGGGGAAACTGAGGCTTACCGGCAAAGTCATTTCTGCATGGACCAGGGGGTTGTAAACATTTTCCAACACAGGCCAGGCCATAAATAATTTTGGCTTTTGGGGCCATGCAGACTCTGTCACAGCTACGCAACTCTCCCGTTGTAACACAAAAGCCTAGGCAATAGGCGAACCCATGGGTGTGATTGTGTGTCAATAAAACTTTATTTATAAAGGCTGGTGACATTTGACCCAGAGGCTATAATTTGCAGCCCCTGCCATAGGGCATTAGAAAGTCGGCAAACTAGTGGGACTGGATTCAAACCCAGATCAGGTTACTTACAAAGCTCAGACTTAAATCACTGCTATATTAAAGTCTAAAGAGAGCAGGGTAAGATCAAGTCGAATTATCGAGAGAGGTGGATTTCTGTCCTGTTGTCTTGTAACTTTATGAGCATTTCTGGACTAGATAGTCCTGACTTTTCTAAATGCTGTGAAGATGGTTCTTCTGTGGCTCAGGCTTCTCCCATCAAGTATCATGATTAAGAACGTGGGGCCAGGCTTCAGATCCTGACTTGTGGCTTCCCAGCTGTGTGACTTTCGGCAAGTCACTTGACCTCTCTGAGCCCCAGTTGCCCCATCTGTAAAAACAGTGCCTCTCGAATAGAGTTGTTAATATTTCACAAGAATGCATGTGAAAGACCTAGGACGTTGTGAAAGAGTGACTGCTGTTAATATCTGCTGGGCTCTAATACAGGATCAGTCAGTTTTTTTTCTGTAAAGGACCAGATAATGTATACTTTTATCTCTGCAGACCAAGAGGCCACTTACTGCACTGTTGTAGTTTGAAAGCAGCCATAGACAGCTTATAATGAATATGTGTGGTTGTATTCATGGTCGTACAAAACCGGAGGCGGGCAGACGTGGCCTGAGGGCTGGAGTTTGCTGACCCTCTAAGTCTACAGTCTCTTGATCCTGGGACATTCGTTTCCCATCATACCCATTTCGCAGATGGGGAAAACCAAGAAAGGGAATCCTCTCCCACTTGCGAGCGGCAGACCTGATCATAACCTCGGCCCTCATGGTGCGTCTGCCTTTCCGCCCCCCCGCAGCCCGCCTCGCTACGTCCCTGGACGGCTTCGACATCGCCTCGGTGTCCCGGCAGCGGCAGGAGCAGAGCTACTTCGTGCGTCTGGGCTCCCTGTCGGAGAGGCTGCGCCAGCGGGCCTACGCTCACTCTCTGGGCAAACTTCAGCACACCAGGCAGAGGGCTCAGGAGGCCCTGCTACAGCTGTCACAGGCGCTCAGCCTGGTGAGGCCTGCGGGGGACCCGGGGGCCCCGGCCGGCAGCAGGCACGCTCGCCAACCCCTCCCAAGACTGGCGCCTCAGCCCTCACCACTCCGCACGTCTGCCTGGGCGGGCTCCCACGGACGGCAGCTCAGACAACACACGTTTATTGCTTCGCGGTTCTGGAGGCCGGGAGTCCGAGATTGGGGTGTCACAGGGCTGGTTCATTTGGAGGCCTCTCTCCCTGGAGTGCAGATGGCCGTCTTCTCCCCGTGTCCTCAAGTGGTCGTCCCTCCGTGTGTGTCTGTGGCCTAATCTCCCCTTTTTATAAGGACACCAGACATGCAGGATTAGGGCCCACCCTCATGACCTCATTTTAACTTAATGACCTCTGTAAAGACACCACCTCCAAATGCAGTCACATCCTGAGGTCCTGGGGGTTAGGGCTCCAACACGTGGGTTTGGAGGGGATGCAGTTCAGCCCGGGACAGGTCGGCTGGAGGCTGAGCCCCGTGATGTGGCTCCTCCTCAGTCAGGCTAGCTCAGGCTCCCCCAGCCCCACCAGGGCTGTGGTCCAGGGGACCCAGGCACAGCGAGAACGCATCAGCACTCTTCCTATACTTACTTAAAGTCACTGCTATTGAGGTATAGTTTACATATAGTAAAAATCATCCCCTTAAAAGGTGTACGGTTGAGGAGTTTTACACATGTTGACCCCTGCTGCAGTCAAGGTGTGGACGTTTCCATCCTCTCCCAGGATGCCCTCCTGCCTCTTAGCAATCAAATCCTGCCCGCTGAGGTTTTTAATTTTTCAGTTCTCTAAAGAGCTAAATGCCTAATTTATTTCCTCTCTGCTTAACTTCTACTAAGTACTTACTGTCTCCTCTTTTTTTTTTTTTAATATTTTTAATTGTGGCAAAATACACATAACAAAATTGCCCATTTTAACCAAATTCAGCCGCACAGCTCAGTGGCGTTAAGCACATTCACGCTGTTGTGCAGCCGTCCCCACCGTCATCTCCAGAACTTTCTCACCTTCCCAAACTGCAACTCTGTCCACATTGAACACTGACTCCCCAGCCCCTGCCCCCACTGTCTACTTGCCGTGTCTGTGGGTTTGACTCCTCTGGGACCTCCTGTGAGTGGACTCAGTATTTGTCCTTGGGTGTCTGGTTCTCTCACTGAGCATCCTGCCTTCAGGGTCCATCCATGCTGTAGCGAGTGTCAGAATTTCCTTCCTTCTGGAGGCTGAGGAATATTCCATTGCAAGTGCTTTCTCAGCCTCTGCTGGCGCTCCACCTGCTCGCGTTCCATTGCAAAGGCAGCCAGGGGGCCAGGCCCACTGCAGGGGGTGAGAAGCAGACAAGATGGGAGGAGCTGCGGAGAATCTGGGCGAGTTCTTCTTTGCCAGCACCACGGGGCACGAGCATGCGGGTGACCCAGACGCCCACAGCCCACGGTAACCCTGTGTGAGAGCAACAGCCCCCCTCCCCTCCCCATCTCAGATGAACGGAGGCCCCCAGGCTCCCTCTGAAATCCTGCCTCTCCCACGATCCCTGTGGATTCCCAGGGGCTCTGCTGACTTTGGTCAAGCTGCGAGGCACTCACCCTCTCTCACTGCTCTCTCTGCTGCAGATGGAAACCGTCAAGCAGGGAGTTGATCAGAAGCTGGTGGAGGGTCAGGAGAAACTACACCAGATGTGGCTCAGCTGGAACCAGAAGCGACTCCAGGGCGCAGAGGAAAACCCAGCCAAGCCGGAGGTACCTGCAGGGAGAAGAGGGCGGCATAGGGTGCTTGGGGCCCTGACTCCCCTCTGTGCATCTCTGCTCCATGGACCTACCTGCCTCGAACACTTTCCCCAGCTTCACCTCCCATTAACTGCCTTCAGGACCCGATGACACCTCCTCCAGGAAGCCCTCCTGGAGTTCCACTCTTGAGTCTGGGTGTTGCTTCTGAGCCAGGAGGTGCTTGATAGGGATATGTCTCGACCTGCTAAATTCTAAGCCGTGCCCCATTTACTTGAGTCTTGACTCCTTCTCTCCCCCATCTCGGCACCCATCACATCCTTCACATTCCCCCACCTGGCTTCTAGTGACAGCTTCTCACTAACGTTCCCTGGTCCCTCCAGGCTTTTCCAAGCGTTGGCCTCCTGTACATGCCCTGACTTTTGCCGCCTGTGCTGTCTCATCTCAGCTTTCACTGAATCAGTGCCATAAACAATTCTGACACCTCATTCTAAATGGCAGTGCCTCGGTCTTAGGACTGTCCCAGCACTGCAGCTTCTCAGCTTAACCTCTCTGGGCCTCGGTTTCCCCATCTGTGAGTGCGCTGCAGGACCTTCTGCAGGGTTTTTAAGGTGAAAAGAACTAAATTTACATACACGTTCACAGCATGCTTCACAACAGCCACAAAGTGGAAACGACCCAAATGTCCATCCGTAGATGATGGATAAACAAATGTGTCCCTCCACACATGGGAACATGACTCAGCCGTGAGAGAGAAACTGACTCTCAGGACAACGGGGCCGGACCCTGAGGGCACGGTGCTCAGGGAGAAGCAGACACTGAAGGACGCGCAGCATGTGAGTCCGCGGATGTGAGGCGTCCAGAACAGGCCAGTGCAGACACAGACAGTGGGCAGCAGTTGTGGGGAGCTGGGAGAGGGGTGGGAGGGGCTGCTCCTGGGAAGGGTTTCTCCTGGGGTGGTGGGATGTTCTAGAATTAGAGACGGTGGTTGCCCAACCTTGTGAATATACTAAATTGCTGAATTGTACAGTTAAAAGGGTGAGTTTCCTGGTATGTGAGTTATTTTAAACACACACATGAGCTGATATATAAGGCATGTTGTAAGTGCTACAAAAATGATATTCATAAAGATACCATGAAAATCTCTAGAAATGCAAAACTGTTCAACATTCAGACCCAAACTGCGTAAAACCGTCCCCTCCCCCTGCCACCGCCCGCTGCTGAACCACAGCAGCCGGAAGAGCGAGATTCTCACTGGCCCTTCCCTGGCAGGTTCAAGTCCAGAGCCCTCAGCTGCCGGAGCTCAGGGAAAAGTCTTACATCCCAGGCCGCTCCAGTCTCCTCCCTGGCTGGGGAAATTTTCAAGGACCTGATCTTTGATCTAAATTGCAGTCTCCCCTACTGTTTACAACTTCTGCCTAGAAAGTTCTTCCAGACCTTCTCATTTTTAAAAAACTTTTTGAAACAGTCTTATTGAAATATAATTCAGTATTTTGTACTTTTAAAATTTTTGACAGGGGTGGGTGTATCACTCAGTGGTAGACCTCATGCACGAGGTCCTGGGCTCAATTCCCAGTACCTCCGTTAAAAATTTTTTAAAAATTTTTATTGAGATATAATTCACATATTCACAATTGACTAAAGTTCATTAGGGTTCAATTCTCAGTACCTCCACTAAATAAATAAACCTAATTACCTCCCCCCCCAAGAAAAATAAATATATAAAAAAGTGTACAATTGAGTGTTTTTTAGTATATTCATGGGTTGTGCAACCATTGCCACAATTCGTTCAGAAAATTCTTGTCACCCCAGAAGGAGATGGTGTCCCTATTAGCAGCCACGCCCCATTCCCACCCTCCTCCGCTCCCTGGCAACCACAGATCCACTCTGTGTCCCTGAGGACTGGCCTGTTCTGGACGTCTCACACCCATGGAGTCACACGCTGTGTGTCCTTTTTTGTCTGCTTCTCTCCCTGAGCACTGTGTTCTCAGGGTCCTTCCATGTGCTGGTGAGTGTCAGGGCTTCTCTCCATTTTATGGCTGAGGAATATTCTGATGTGTGGCTGGGTCGCATTGTGTGCATCCATTGGCCAGCTGACGGGTATGCGGGCTGTTTCCACTTTGGGCTCCTGTGAATAACGCCGCTTTGAGCATTTATGTACGAGTCTCTGCGTGGCGTGTGCTTTCATTTCTCTTGGGCCGGCCCCTGGAAGCGGACTTGCTCGGTCATAGTGTAGCTACAGTTGAGCACTTCGAGGGACCGCCAGCCTGTCTTCCAAAGTGACTGCGCCACCGGCCACATACAAGGGTTCCAGCTTCCCCCTGTCCTCGCCAACACCTGCCAGTATCTGTCCTTTCGACTTCAGCTGCCCCAGTGGGGGTGAGGTGTGTCTCCCTGTGCCCTAATGAGTGAAGGAGCTGAAGACCTTTTCACATGCTTATTGGCTGTTTTCCTGGGGAAAATGTGTGTGCTTGTTTTTCAACTTTATTTTTTGCTTGTTTTTTTTTTAATGGATGTACTGGGATTGAACCCAGGACCTCATGCATGCTAAGCACATGCTTTCCCACTGAGTTACACCCTCCCTGCTGTTTTTTAGTTTGAGTGGTGATTATCTCAACACGATTTGAAGGAGTCGGTATTCTGAACTGCCGTGCCTGACAGCTTCTCCCAAGCTTTGGGTCCACTTACCCCAAGGCAAAGGGTCCTGATCATCTCCCACCCCATTCCCTTCTTAGCAGGTCGAGTCCCAGACGCTCACCATGTTCTGTGACGTCGCCCAGCAGCTGCAGACCACCTGTGCCTCACTGGGCTCCAGCCTCCAGGGGCTGCCCACTCACGTGAAGGACCAGGCACTGCAGGCTCGCCGCCAAGTGGAGGAGCTCCAAGCCACCTTCTCCGGTGTCCACTCCTTCCAGGACCTGTCCAGCAGCGTCCTGACACAGAGCCGCGAGCAGGTGGCCAGGGCCCGAGAGGCCCTGGACCACATGGTGGAGTATGTGGCCCAGAACACACCCATCATGTGGCTGGTGGGGCCCTTTGCCCCCGGAGTTGTGGAGAAGGGCCCAGAAGAGAAGGAGGAGAGACAGGAGAAGAGCTCGGGGGGCTCCGTCCTCCCAGAAAGGCCGGCAGGCAGCACTGAGCCCCCTACCCCCGAGCCTTGCTTGGAACCAGATTCCTAAATGTTCCTGCCATTCATCTCAGCTGCCACCTTGGGAGGGTGAGGTCCTCAGAACCAACCAGTCCCTCACCCTCTCTGAGCTTGGAGGAAGCAAGTTCTGAACCTCACATCAGTTGGTGGGGAGAAGTTTCCAGGGAAAAAAAAAATTCTAGAAAATTCCAAAATACGTGTTTTCCTCCTTAAAAACCAGAAATATAGTTCTTACATCTCGCTCCCTTTTCTACACCCAGGCCCCTGCATATCAGCCTTTAGCTAAGGGGCTTGGACTCCGGGCTGGGGTGGGGAGCTGACATTCATTCTCGAGCAGAACGGGGCTGAGGCCTGCGAGCCGTAGGTGCCCGGAGCTCCAGTGTTGCCTTAATAAATTTTACCTGCAGCTAAGTGTAGGCCGTGTGTGTATGTGTGCACGTGTGTGCGTGTGTGTGTTGGAGGGGGGCGTTCATTTTTGTGTTTTTCCCAGCAGCTGAGCAACTGTGGGGTCTCTGTGTGGCCTTCTTTGCCGCTTCCTCGATTGGTTCCCAAGGGAGTGAACGGATCAGGGCTGGACCTGACACTGAGCCTGAAGGTCAGCGCCCAGTGCCTCGCACAAGCCCGTCTGGGTTGTCGGAGACGCCCTCGGCACACTTGCTTGGCCTGGACAGGAGCAGGCTGTGGGGGTCTCTCATCTCCCCCCGACCCATGTGCTGGAGTCTCACCCGCTGTGTCCCATCCTGGGCATCCAGTGGAGGGGAGGAGCCTGCTGCTTTTCCTGTTCTGGGCCTTTCCAGACATGCTGGGGAACCGTGTGGCAGGCTGAGCCTCGGACACTTCCAGGACCTGGGCCCTGGGCCCTGGGCCCTGTGACTGTGTTCCCTCATGTGGCAAAGGGGACTTTGCAGATGGGATTTGATTAAGGATCTAGAGATGAGGAGGTGGTCCTGGGCTGTCTGGGTGACCCTCATCACCAGGGTTCTCGTGGGAGGGAAGCGGGAGGGTTGGAAAGGGAGCAGAGTCAGAATCTGGGACGGGAAAAGGCTGCACTGCTGGCTGTGAGGATGGAGGAAGGGGCTGCCAGCCCAGGAACGCAGCAGCCTTTAGAAACTGGAAAAGGCAGGGAACAGAGCCCACTCCCCACCCACATCAGGGGCTCTGGAAGGACCAGCCCTGCCCTTGCCCACACCTGGATTTTAGCCCTGTAAGACTCACTTCAGACTCC
This sequence comes from Camelus bactrianus, assembly GCF_048773025.1. NCBI lineage: Eukaryota > Metazoa > Chordata > Mammalia > Artiodactyla > Camelidae > Camelus > Camelus bactrianus. The sequence goes on from NC_133560.1 coordinate 28,710,068, forward strand.
TGACCTCCAGAACGATCGGACGATGCGTGTGCGGTGTTTGCAGCCTCTGTGTTGGCGGTCACTTGTTACAGCAGCGGCAGGGAACTCGTACTGGGTGCAAGGAGTTCAAGGTTGCCTGAACAGAACCCAGCTCGGGGTTTCCTAACTTTCTGTCCACGTCTGTCCCTGGCCGTGTTCCCGCTGCTGCGCTCGTGTTTACTCAGAGAAAACACTCGGACCGGAGCCTCTCACGGTACTCACGTGGCTCTGGTCGGCTCCGCTCGCTTCACACACAAACCTTTTGATTGTCTCAACCCTGCAGGCTGGGAATCCCCGCTTTACGCTTTTTCCTGTTTACTACACATTCCCGAGGGCCAGATGTCCTGTGCTGGCCCAGCAACGCCCAATTCTTGCTTGGTGATGGGATGTGGGTCCACTGGTCAGCTCCTAGTCCCTCCTATGTGGCCCTGGGGGGAGCTTTGTCTCTCTAGCCCTCAATGTTATCATGAGATCTGGCTCAGTGCAGTTCCAATGCAGAATCCCAGGTCTTTCCCCCGTGGCGCTGTGGACACTTGAGGCTGGGCCTTTCTCCGCGGGTGGGTCCATCCTGGGCACTGGGGGTGTGGAACAGCATCCCTGGCCCCACCCACTCAATGCCAGGAGGACCCCCTAGTCATCACCCGGTGTCCCCTGGGAGCAGGATCACCCCTGGATGGGAACCACCGAGTTAGCTGGTTTCATCCCAAACTCGTGTGCTTAAATAAGTCAGAGTTCCCCCAAAGTAGGTGTTAGGTTGCTGTTAACATGTCTGGGAGCAAATCTGGTTTTGTCCCTAATGATGCTGAGCTTGCATTGGGTACCATCCCGACCCAGATGGTGGATGTTAGCTCCCCCCTCATCTCAACCCTCTGGGGTAGATACAACTAATCTTCCCATTTTATAGATGGGGGGCACTGAGTCAAGTAGAAGTCAAATAACTTGCTCAAAGTATCCCAGCCAGTAAGTGGGATACTTACCCAGGCAGGCCGGCCCCAGAGCCCTAGAGGGTCCCTGCCTTCTGCACACACCCCAACTTGCTGGAGGAGCTGGGCTGCCAGGGTTCCCTGCTCTGACCTGCATTGCTCCCATCTGCAAAATATAGTGCATTAGTCAGCTATTGCTGTGTAACAAGTGAGCCCTAACCTGGTGGCTTGTAAACACATTTTCTGACATTACCTCCTAAAGTCAACTGTGATGTAATTAGAGATTTGTTTATTCTTCACAGGTAGTACCCAGTATACTCTTGTGCCTGTTCCTTTAAAGACAGATGAGAGAGTGCAGGCTTTTCTTTTTTATAATTAAAAAAAAATTATTGAAACACAGTGGAATTACAATGTTGTGTTAGTTTCTGGGGTACAGCAAAGTGATTCAGTTATGCATATATACATTCTTTTTCGTATTCTTTTCCATTATAGGTTATTACAAGCTATGAATGCTCCCTGTGCTGTACAGTAGGCTTTTCTTTACTTAATAAAATAAATAACATCGGTAGCCCCGGGGAAATCCACTCTGTCTTAAAGAGTGGGGTGGGAAGAGGCAGGGTCTTCTCTTTTGCAAAGTCTGAACCTTTGATTTGTCTAATTGTGGGGGCGTGGGTAGGGGGAACCAGCTTGCAGGTTTGGAGGGAGGAAGGGCAGATACAGGGGATGGCAAGACTGGTTTCACCAATACCTTGACCTTGACCTTTTCCTGGGGGTCAAGAGGTCTCTGAGTGGCTTTAAGCTCATGCTGGCCTCCCCCTGTCAGGGGCTGGACGGTCTAGGATTGCCCTTGCATGCTCCTTTTACCGGCTCAGCTCACTCCAGAAATTTGTTCAGAAATCACAGATGGGAGGAGCCCAGCCTGGCATGGGGAGATTAACAAGGCAGCAGGTGTGGAACTGAAATCAGCCTGGGCTAAAATTCCAGCTCTGCCCCTTTCCATGGGACATGGCTCTCTGAGCCTCAGTTTCCATATCTATAAAATGGGCACCAATAGTATATCCTTTGCCTGGTGGATAGAAAGGCTGGCAAGTTGCCCTTTTGCTCTCAGGACTCCCATTTTCACTTGTTGCATAGCACATGTTGGACATACATCGAGTGGATGGTTAAAATAATAGGGCGTGTCCACTTTTGTTAGATTTGAAGATTAAACATTTGGGGTGGGAATGGGTAAAATGGGTGATGGTGGTGGAAAACTACAAATTTCCAGTTATAAGATGAACGAGTCTGGGGTTGTAATGTACAACATAGTGACCATAGTCAACAATACTGTGCTGTGTATTTGGAAGTTGCTAAGAGAGTAGGTCTCAAAATTTCTCACCGTAAGAGAAGAAACATTTGTTAGCTATGTGAGGTGATGGATATTAACTGGACTTATTGTGACGATCATTTCACAATATATACATACATCAAACTGTTATGTTGTACACCTAAAACTATGGTATATGTCAATTACGTTAAAAAAAGATTAAACATTTAGGGGAAATAGTAAGAAAAAGAACAAGCAATTACAAATCCAAAATTATTTTATTTTATTTTACTTTTTATTTTGGGGAGGGGCGGTAATTAGGTTTATTTATTTATTATTTTTAGTCGAGGTACCAGGGATTGAACCTAGGACTTCATGCATGCTAAGCATGCACTCTTCCACTGAGCTGTACCCTCCCCTACAAATTCAAAATTAGATGCCACAGAAAACCCGTTTCTCGACCCTTAGTAATGAATACTTGGCTGTGTGTCACACACTGTGCTAAAATAATTTAGACTAAAAGTCTGCAAACTGTGGCCTGGGGGCCAGAGACCACCCAAAGAGTTGTTTGTTTGTTGGCATGGCTTGTGAGCTAAGAATAGCTTACATTTTTAAAGGGTTTTAAAGCAAACAAAGATACACAACAGAGCCCTCCTGTATCCCAGAAAGTTGAGAACATTTACTATTTACAGGAAAAGCTTGAACCCACTGCACTGGACTTCCTCCTGTTACATTTCTCTGCTTAGACTTAATTTTTTTGCCCAGTATGTAGAGGATGCAATGTGTTTTGCTTCCAGAACCGCAAATGAGATTGTTAAGCCACGTGTCCAGCAGAGGATAACAATTGCAGTTTGGGGGCAGGGAAGCAAACATTTGGTGCTGGAGTATGGAATGGACTTGCGCGGTGTCTGTCACCAAAGAGGTGCAGGTGTGAGTGAGAATTTGGGGTCTCCCTGAACCCCTGACTAGAGAGCTAAATGACCCTTCATGCTTTCTCATTAGCAAGGGCATGGCAATGTCAGCTTCTTCTGGGGATTCTGGGTCTGATGGGCAAGGATTTACAAAGTCTTATTTAAAAAGGCAACACAGGGAGGCGGGCATAGCTCAGTGGTAGAGCACACGCTCAGCGTGCATGAGGTCCTGGGTTCTATTCCCAGTACCTCCATCAAAAAATAATAATAATGAAATAAAAATAAAATATATCGTGGGGAGGATGTAGCTCAAGTGGTAGAGTGCATACTTAGCATGCATGAGGTCCTGGGTTCAATCCTCAGTACCTCCATCAAAAAACTAACTAAATAAATAAACCTAATTACCTCCTCCCTGCAAAAAAAAAAAAATCTATATCTATATCTATATATCTCTACAGAGCAAATAATAAAATAGTAATGAAAAATTATCATTTAAAAGTGTAAAGTTTTTTTTAAAACAAGGAAATTTTGGAAGGAGGGTATAACTCAGTGGTAGAGTATGTGCCTAGCATGCACAAGGTCCTGGGTTCAATCTCTGGTACCTCCATTAAATAAACAAACAAACAAACAAACAAACAATTCTAATTACCTCCCCACCCCTCAAAAAAACAAATGCAAAAAAAAAAAAAAAAAGCAACACAGGACACCTGCTGCCAGGATAGTCTGACTCCTGGGTTTATACCCCAGCTGACTGTGAGAAGACTTGCCCCCAAGTGTTTATTAACAGCCCCAAACTGGAAACAACCCAAGTGTGCATCAAGAAGAGAACAGGTAAATAAGCTGGGAGTAGATTCACGCTGTGGAGTACTATGCAGCACCGAACAAGGATAAATTCCTGATAGTCACAACAATGTGGCTGAAACTTACAGGCATGATGTTGAGTGAAAGGAGACAGATGCAAAATCAGCCACACAAGATAGAATCCTGTTTTGATGAAGTTTCAAAATCAAAAGTGTGATGAGAGAAACCAAAAAAGTGGTTGCCTGGTGGGTAGGGATAGAGAAGGGGTCCACGGGGGTTTCTAGGGGCTGGAAATGCCTCCGCTGGCTACAGGGAATGTGTACATGAGCAAACCCCACTGAGCTGTCGGCTGAAGCTTGATCTGCTTTGGTGCCTGCGAATTACACTTCAACACAAATTAAGAAAGAGAAAGTAATAGGCTGTGGTGGTGGGGAAATGAGCCTTTTTGTTCAGTTCCTGTAAGAGTGCAGAGACACTATTTTGGACAACAAGCCGGCAGTGTTTAGTAAGAGTGGGAATGTATTTTCTCCACGTCTGAGAAATTCCAGAAGTTTCCTTCCTCTGCGGCCACCCTAGAGAAATGCTGTCAACTGTCACCTAATCCTTTGATCAACCCCACAAGGGAGGGAAACTGAGGCAGGACTCAATGGCCCCACCTCACAGCTAGTCAGTGTCAGAGCAAGAATTTGAACCCGGCCCTCAGACCTCCCCCTACACTGTGTTCATAATCACCAACTTATCAGGTGTCGATGCCTGTTTGGGGGGACAGTGGAAGCAACCAGCATGTCCAGTGACAGGGGACTCAACAAACTGTGATACAGAAATGATTAATGAGCCCCTAACACATTTAAAAAGAACAAGATTGGGCTATATCTATTGGCTTGGAAACATATTGGAGACATCGTCCACAGAATAAAGCTAAATATCAATACTTGGTCTGGAGTCAGCAAACTATGGCCACTGCCTGGCCTGCCACCTGGTTTTGTAAATAAAGCTTTATTGACACACAGCCACACCCATTTGTTGAGGTATCACCTGCAACTGCTTTCGGGCTACAACAGGAGCATCAGGTAGTTGTAATAAAGACACTACGGCCCGAAATTGTTTGATATCTTCATCTAAATCAAAGTTGAGGTATTTGAATGAGTAATTTTTACATTATATAGAGGCTACTACTGAAATTGAAAACCATAGAGGAAATAAAACACACGGTTATTGTACAGCCAAAAAAATAAAGAGACACTATGGTCCATAAGATGGATAATATTTACTATCTGGTCCTTTACAGAAAAACAGTTTGCTGACTTCTGGCCAATTTGAATTAAAAAGCAAAACCAGACCAAGAATACTAAATACCACATTCACGGACATGTGTATATGTGTGTGAAAGTAGAAAGCAGGATGAATGGGCTCCCAAGTGGAGGTCCAGCCCCCACCCCCAGAGCAGGAGGGTGAGAAACTGAATAGGAACACGGACCTCAACTGGAACATTTTCTTTCTTTCCTTGAAGAAGGGTGGGGGTACAACCATACCTGTCTGCAGGTGGTCAGATTTATCCACCTGCAGCCCATGGTTTCCCCTGGAAGCTGGGATGCTCCAGCTGTGTTAACTTCTCTGAGCCTCAGTTTTCTCATCTATAAAATGGGCACGTGCAAACCTACCTGGAAGGGTTGTTTTAAGACATGGATCAGAAGACCAGCAAGATGTGTTTGGTGTGGAGTCAGGCACCTAATGAATGCTTCAAAAATTGTTGATGGGTACTGAGGGGAAGAGGCATGGGAAGACGGGTTTAATGCCCTCTACCCCTCTAGCTCAGGAGGCCCCAAAGGCAGGGACCACTTCTTTCTTCCTCACTGATGTATCTCCAGAGCCTTGCCATGCCTGGCACACAGGTGCATTCAGTAAAATTTCTCCCTCACAGGAGATAGTGACTAAGTGATGTGTAGGGGGAGTTGGGGGAAACTTAGCATCCATATAACTTTTATTTGCATTTCCCTCCTAAGAACCTTTCACTTTGACTTGGGATCCACGCACCTCTTGGGAAACCTAATGATGGAATTCAGGGTGTCCGTGAACCAATGGGGAAAACCCCTCACATCTTATTTTCACTGACTGATATTTACCATTTCCTCAATTATGAATGGACCTGTGGCTTTGTCGCCAGTAGAAAACCACAGACATTTCCATATCAGATCACATTGCTGCAGGTGGCTCAAAATACGGCCAATACACTCTTTATTATTGCAAAGTCACTCTGGTTATTAGGTCTTGTTAGTTAACGTGGTGCTACACACAGAGGGAGAATCCTAAGCTCTGTTTGTTTCAGTGTAGCTCCATTTCAATAGTCTTTTTGAACTGATTGTCTTGCACGTCTTTGAAAAAGATTTTTTTATTGTAGTAAAATGTACTTAACGTAACACTTACCTTTTAATCGTTCTTACATGTACAGTTCAGTGGCATTTAGTACATTCACGTTTTTGTGCAACCATTCCCACCATCCATCTCCAGGACTTTCTCGTCATCCCAAACTGAAACTCTGTCCTCATTAAACACTGACTCCCCACCCGTCCCCGAGTCCCTGGCCCCCACCATCCTACTTTCTCTTTCTATGAATTTGACTCCTCTAGGGACCTCCTGCGAGTGGAATTATATAGTATTTGATCTTCCATGTCTGGCTTTTCTCACTGAGCTTAATGTTTTCAAGGTTCATTCACGTTGTTGCATGCCAGAATTTCCTTCCTTTTAAAGGCTGAGTAATATTCCACCATGTGGGTAGACCACATTTTATTTACCCATTCATCCAAGGATGGATCACTAAGTTGTTTTCAAAAAATATTTTAATAAATGTATTTCAACATAAGGGACTTCCTTACAACCTCCTGTATTGGGTTTTATGCATCTAACAGATGGTACTTAGGCAAGAGGTTTGGGGCCTTCTCCAGACTGAGGAAGGGACCTGGTCAAAGGCAGTATGACTTTTTTCTTTTTTTTAAACGGTGGTTCTAGGGACTAAACCCAGGACCTCATGCATGCGGGGCACGCACTCTACTACTGAGCTATACCCTCCCACTAAAGGCATTATAATTTTTGTGGGCCCCTTCCTCCATTTAAAAAAAAGGGGCCGGAGGAGGATATAGCTTAAATGGTAGAGCACACATGTAGGAGGTCCTGCTTAGCTTGCAGAAGGTCCTGGGTTCAATCCTCAGTACCTCCTCTAAAAATAAATAAATAAACCTAATCCACCCCCTCCAAAAACTCCCCTAGATTATACTTTACAACCCCTGGATTATATTTATTTTTATTTATTTAATATATATTATTTTTTTCTTTCTGATTTTGAAAGAAATGAAACAATTTCCTGGACCCCTAAAAGCATGATGGCCTCAGAGTACCGAGGCTTAACTATGCCCAATGGTCCAGGATCCCTAAAATGTTAGGACCCCTGTGAATTTTATATATATATATATATATATATATATATATATATATATATATATATATATATATATATATATATATATATGTATATATTTGATCCCTTTTAATTTTAAAACGTCGTGTTTGCAACTTTAAGATATGCCATCTTGCCCTCGTCCAACCATATGGGCGTCCCCAAATCCCTCTCTGATTCCGGCCCCTGCCCCCCCCCCGCCGCTCCCCCCCCCCCGCAATTAGCCCATCCCCTCTGTTCGATTTCCTGGAAAAATTAGTTAATTACTAATCGAGATGAACTAATTTGAAAATAGTGGTTCTTTCTCACTAGACTGTGGGCCCCTGAGGGCAGGGCTTCGTCCCTCTTGAGCCCCGTCGTGGACCCCAGCGCCCGGGCGCACCGGAGGTGACCAGACGCGCCCGATGTGGCAGCGGGCAGAGGGAGGGAAGGCGCCTCGGGGCGCCTCGGGGACTTTCCCGCCCCGCTGGGAAAGCGTGACCTCACCTCCTTCCTCCCGCCCCGCCGGAAGCGGAAGGGGCGGGCGGAGGGCGCGTGCCTGGGCTGAGCGGCGCGCCCTCGGCGCTCGGCATCCGCGGGCACCGCCGCCGGGCCGTCTGGCCGCCAGCCCCAGCCCCGCGGACTCGAGCGGCGCGGCCGGCCGCTCCTGGGATCCCTGGCAGGTGAGGAAGGGGCGAGGGCCGGCTCGCGAGGGGGACTGCAGGGGCCGCGGGACTGCAGGGGACCCGGCGCCCGCCGCCCGTCACCAGGGTTCAAGGCCAGCCGTCCCCACTTGGAGCTTCTGGCTCCTCGCGCCGCGTGTTCATTGCCCCCCTCAACGCTCCAGTCCCCCTTCCTGGCCCAAGTCCTCGCACCCCCACCCCTCTTCCCCAACACCCCGGATTACCCTCCTCCCCAACACCTCGGATTACTCCGCAACACACTTTTCCTCTTCCAAGTTTCTGATTTCCCCAAACTGGGCGTTCTCTCTGCCCCAGCCCCTGATCCTCCTGCCCCGCTGTTGATGACCACCCCATTACTCCACCCCACAAACCCTCCAGGGTCCCGAATCTGACTTTTTCCAGGGTCTTCCGGGACCCGCCTCCCACTGTGGGAGCACGCTTGCCTCCCCGATCCTTCAGCTGAAATGGGTCGCCGGGAATCTTCGGCGCCCCCAACTCCCCATCCCTTCCCCTGGGGGGAGGGGTTGGTTGGTACCCATCCAGGTCCGCCGGGTACTGGCCCTTGGTGTCACTCACAGCCCAGGTGGCCCCAGGCCTTCTTTATGACCTCTCTCTGCGGCTGAGGCAGGGGTTTGGGGGAGGGGGTACCACAGCGTGACCCAACCTGAAGTGTGGGTTCCAGAGTCTGGGAGAGGGCGGCTGGGTACCACAGCCTTCAGAACCTGCTTGGGCCTCTGCGTCCTCCTCCCAATAAGGGCCATTTATTCATTCTTCAATAGACATTTATGGAGCACCTGCTGTGTGCCAGGAGACACTGTTCAGTATGCTGGGCACACAGTAGGGCCAAATAGTGTCCTCATGGAGCCACCATGAGCAAAAAGTGTGACTGGTCACAGCAGTGTGCGCGGAATGCAGAGGGCAGAGATCCGATACCTTCCCCGTTGGCCAGGCTTCAGGTTTCCTCAGACCCAGATGTGGGAAGGGGGCTGCACATAGTAGGTGCTCAGTGAGTAAAGGCATGAGGCCCTGCAGCCGGGCTGCCTGGTGGTTTAAATTCCTGCCCCTTAACTTTCTACCTGTGTGATCCCAGGCAAGTCACTCTACCTCTCTGTGTCTCCCTTTCCCAATGATAAACAGTCAGTCAAAATAGCCTTAACTCGTAGTATTGTTCTTTATACAGTGCTGGGTACACAGCAGGGGCTCAGTAAATGCTTACTGAATAAATGCCCCTGAAGTCTCCTCCACGCTTTTCAGAGACAAGCTTTGCTATACACTTTGGGTTCTGTGTCTCATTGTTCCATTTCTTAATTCGCCAAAAGGAGTGGATTGTGCCCCTATTATGTGCCAGTCCTGGTGGGAGCAGATGACACTGTCTTGTTGGGGAGGGAAGATTCAAGCAAGAAACATTTATTGGACACCTACTGTGTGCCAGGCACTATTCTGTGCACTCAATGATTTATTCAACCAGTCAGTATTTATCTATAAGGTATACTTATTTATTTATGTAAGTACACCTACTGTGTGCCGGCCCCCAGTGATACAGCTGTGAACAAGGCAGGCGAACATCCCTGTTTTAGTGGTGCTGCCTCTGGTAGGAAGCAATGCGGAGTCAACAAAGTAGATAGGTAAAATCGATCATGTCGGGTGGCGGGAAGTTGAAAGGAGAAAAGTAAAGCAGGGTGATGGGGGGATGGGCTTCAGTTTTCAGCAGGGTGGCCAAGGTTGACCTTGGTGAGGAGGTGACATTTGAGCAGAGATCTGAAGGAGGCAAGGGAGCAGCAGTGTGGGTCTCTGGGGAAGGGTATTCTAGACTGAGGGAACAGCCAGTGCAAAGGCCCTGAGGCCAGCTCAAGCATGGTGTGTTTAAGGAACAGTGTGGCTAGATCAGAGGGAGCGAGAGGGAGAGAGTGGGAGTAGATGAGGGCGGGGGGGGGATGGGGGTGCTTCAGGGAGGACTTGATTAGAAGACTCATCCTAAAACAATTCTTGATTTCTCCCCTTGACCCCAAACCAGCTCCTCTTACATCCTCCGCATCTCTTGCATTCAGGCCAAATGCCCAGGAATCCTTCTTGCCTCCTCCTGTTCCCCTCCTATGTCTCCAAACTATCCACACATCCAGACACTGGGTCTCCCTCCTGGAGGCCACTACCTGGTCTGGCCCTGGTCCTGGTCACCTCCACCCGGCTCCCCTCACCCCCTCCACTACCCTCACCATTCCCCATACAGTGTGCCCTCCCTGTAGCAGCCGGAGGGCTTTTGTGAGCACCTGAGTCATGTCCCCTCCCAGCTCTGCCCTCAGCTTCCAGGGCTCCTTCCTCCCTGCCACCCACAAGGCCCTGCGTGACCCGTCCCTGCCCTCCCCTCCTCCCTCTCTCCCCCTCACTCACTCTGCTTCAGACACACAGGCCTCCTGGCTGTTCCTCAAACACACCAGACATGGTCCTGCCCCAGGGCCTTTGCATGTGCTGTGCCCTCCACCTGAAACTCCCTTCCCCCAGATCTGCACCTGAGTCTGCTTCCTCACTTCCTTCAGGTCTCGGCTTCAGTGTCATTTCCTCCCAGAGGCCTCCCTTGATCTCCAGTCCTCAGGAGTCTTTCCCCCAGTCCTCGCCTCCCTCCCCCACCATGGCTCATTTCCTCGCTGGCTTTTTCCATTCTCTGCAAGGAATTCTTTTGTCATTTATCCCTGATCTCCCCCAACCAGACTGTGAGCTCCTAGAGGGCAGGGGTCTGCAGCAGCACCTAGGACAGCTCTTGGCACATAGTAGGTGCTCAAGAAACATTCACTCTGTGCAGGAAGAGACTACCCTAGAGTGTGGGCAGGGCCGTGCGAGAACAGGAGAGGAGGCGTGGGCATGTTCCAGGCGAAAAAGAGGAAGAGAAAAAAAGTCAGCTGGTATTTATTGATGATCCTTATGCTTTATTACACTGTTACACTGAGTTCTCACTCATGGCGACCACCACTTTCCTGCTGGTTTTACACGTGAGGAGACTGAGGCTGAGAAACAGACCCCACAAGCTGGCAGGTGGCGGAGCGGGTCCCCCACAGCTGTGGGTGCTCCCCGCCCCATCCCTGGCGCCCAGGGTCAGGTTCGGAGTGGACTTTGTCCTGGCGGCCTTAGAAGGTGGGGCAGGATTTCCAGAAGGTTAGGGTGGCTGCTGGGCAGGGCAGATTGAGTGGACAGGGGAAGCGCCAGGGAAGAGGGGCAGAGCTGGTGTGGTCACTAAGTCAGGGCTCAGGCCTCTAGCAGGTTGTGGACAAGAAACACTGTGTGACTTTATGATTTATTTTTATTTTGGGGGGGCTAGGTAGTTTGGTTTCTTTCTTTCTTAGTGAAGGTGCTGGGGATTGAACCCAGGACCATATGCATGCTCAGCAGGCACTCTACCACTGAGCTATACCTGTGACTGCAGATAATTTGCCAGGAGTGCAAGCAGGGGCGGTCTTGCCTCACTGATCCTGAGTCTGGCTGGTTCTGTCTGCTCTCCACAAGCCCAGCCCTGAGCTCTGCCGCAGGGGCCTCCATCTCAGGTGTCTGCTGGGGGCAGGCGATGGCCAGGCACTGCTCTGTAACATTTCACCGTGGATTCCTGGAACTCACTGCAGCTCCGGCAGCCCTCACACGGAGGGCTTATCTTGTACCCGTCCCATAGAGGAGGAGACTGAGGCACCAACGTGCATGTGGCCTGTCCCAGGTCACAGCCTGGAAGCGGTAAAGCTGAGATTTGAACCCCAAGGGCATATACTCCCACCGACTGCTCTCTCCTGCCTTGGAGGTGACTCATCTCAAGTGGACACCCCGTCAAGGGGGCAGCCTCTGGCCCTCAGGCAAGGGCCGTTGCTACTCTGTTCTAGCTGACTGTCTGCATTTGGAATCCCAGAGTTTCACACAGTCTCCTCTGTTCAACGTTGGCAGCTAATTCAGATTTGCTTCCCCCATTGCTGCCAGTGGCATAGTCAGGAGTTTGTGAACTTCTTTTCCTTTTAACATTTTGTTGACCTGAATTTTATTTTATAACCTGAATTCCGAGAGGGACCCAGATCCTACGTACGAGCTTGAATTTTCAGAGTGAACACTTTGTGAAACAGAACGTGATGTTTAGCCCCACTCATGCCCCTTCCTTCATACTTTGTCAGTTAAAAATTGGAGGGTACATATCAACCTGTGTTTGATTTTTTTCTTTTTAAGTTGCTACACAGCCAGCTGTCCCCAGGAGCCATCTGCAGGTGGGAAGAACAGTCCCTCTGGAGGGAGATGGCTACTATTTCAAGTGGTTATCTTGCTAATTTCAAAACGTTTGGCTGACTTGTGGTCCCACCTGAATAGAAAATCGTCGTCATTTTTACCCCATGTTGTAGCCTCCAGCGAGCTCACGTCAGAGACAGGAGAAACTATACGCTTTGCCTTTCTCTTACTGCTCCCTCCTGTCTGCATGATGGCAGCGTCTTCCAGGAGTACTCAGGCCATGAGCTCACTTCCCGAGGGTTAGCTCAATGAAAACTAGATTAGGCTGTCTCTCCGGCCACAGAACCAGGTCCATGTAAGCTGGAATCCCGGGCGATACACTTTGGAGACCGCAGGCTCACTGGGACCTAGAGGACCTAGAGCCAGGCTGCCTGAGTTCCAGTCCAGCTGTGCCCCTTACATCCTTTTTTTCATGCTAATTCTTCGAGATCTGGTATGTATTTTTTTCAGATCTCAATTCAGACATCACACTTTTAACGGTTTAAATGGAATCTGATCCTACCAAAACAAAGTTGGGTTTAACTGGTGCTGGGTGGTGGTGAATACTTTACATTGCTCCAGCTTTTCCATTTTAATTAATTAAAAATGAATGAAATTTACAGTTTACTTTCTCCTCAGTAGCTGTAGCCACATTTCCAGTGCTTAGTGGCCACGCGGAGCTGGTGGCCAGGGCAAAGTCCCGCAGGCTGCGGACTCAAACTTCAAAAGTGTATTGTCTCCCAGCGCTGGAGGCTGGAAGTCCATGGTCAAGTCCACGGCGGAGCTGGTGCCCTCTGGGGCCTCTCTCCTTGGTGTGTGGACAGCCATCTTCTCCCCGTGTCCTCACATGGTCCCCTCTGTGTGTGTCTATGTCCTGATCTCCTCTTCCTACAAGGACACCAGTCATGTTGGATCAGGGTCCTGCTCATGACAGCATTTTAATGACCTCTGTAAAGACCCCGTCCCCAAATACAGCCACATCCTGAGGTCCTGGAGGTTAGGGCTTCAACATCTGAATGTAGGAGGGGACCCAGTTCAACCAGTAACAGTCAGTTATGCCCTGTAATAACTATATGGGCTAGAGAGACAGGCATTTGGTCTTAGGGTTACAAACATTGGTGCCATAGGGCTGTCCTGCCCATCGCTAGCTGTGCAATCTAAGTCAAGTTTGCCCCGCTAGGGAACGGGGGGAAAAATCATATGCCTGTTTCGTAGCCTAGGTGTTGGCAACTTTTTTCTGGGAAGGACCAGAGAGTGAACATTTTCAGTTTTATGGGCTGCACGGGCTCTGTGGCAGCCACTCAGCTCTGCCGTTGCAGCCTGAAAGCAGCCACGGACCACTGCACGTGAGCGAGCGTGCCTGTGTTCCCGGAAAACTTTATTTGCTAAGGCTGCCCATGGGCTATCCTCGTGACCCCTGTCCTACCAGTTGTGCAGAGTGTCATGGGGCAGATTTAACTGGAAATCTGAAGGAGGGTAGGTTGTGAGCCATAGGGATACTTGAGGGAAACAGTGTTCCAGGCATTGGGAGTAGCCAGTGCAAAGGCCCTGAGGCAGGACTGTGCCTGGCAAGTTTGAAGAACAGTGAGAAGGCCAGTGTGGCAGTTAAGAGATATATAATATACAGTTTGTATACCCACTGGACTGTCATCTCCAAGAGGGAAGAGCATTCTGATCTAGTCTTCTCTCTGTCGTATGTTCATTGGTACCTAAGACATGGCAGGTGCTGGAAAATTACTTCTTGAATGAATGAATGAATGAAATGTGTGTATCCCTTCCTCCTCCTCACACACTTCTTTATTATTTGCAATGAATATGTTTAGAGTTTTTACTCTGTGGGTGGTACATTGGCTCGCTTTTTTTGTTTTGTTTTGTGTTAAGCTCACAAGGTCTCTTTAAAATTTGAATCAATTGGTAACTTGGCACAACTGAGCAGATTCCTGAAAATTTGCATTTCTTGCTTCACTTGAAAAATTAGCAGATGTGATCCCACTGAGCCTGCTCTTCTTGGAAACATGCATGAGTCAAGGCCACTGTATTTGGACAGGTCAGGGTGGCTCTAGGTTTTCAGGTAAAGCTCAAGTCCCCATCCCTGGCCCACAAGGCCTTGCATGACCTGCCCTTGTCCCTTCCCTGTCCTCCCCTCCTCTCTCTCTCCCCCTCAGTCTACTCCAGACGGACCTCCCTGATGTGCCTGCAACATGCCATGCACAGTCCTTCCCCAGAGCCTTTGCACAGGCTGTTCCCGCTGCCTGGATCTCTCTTCCCTCTAATGTTCTCAGGGGTCACTCTCTCCCTACGTTTATGTCCCGCTGAAATCTCTTCTCATCGAGGCCTTCCTAAATCACACTGTTTAAAACTGCAAACACACACGCCCAATTATTGGTGTTCATGACCCTCCTTCCTTCCTTGTTTTCCCTGGGGCATTTGTACCATGATATCCCTACTGTGACGTGCTGTGAATTTCACCCCTGTATTCGTTGATTGTCTCCCACAGTAGGGAGTCAGCTCCATTTGCGGTCTCTGCCCATTCCTCCTCTCGATCAGGATTTCAACATGTCAGGCTGCTTCCATTTTCGAAACAGCCAGACAGCCGTCTGCCTTCTTTCATTCTTCCTCTGCCAGCACCGCCTCTCTCCGCCACTTCTGGGCCACTTCAACTCTGCCCTACTCTGCTCAGTCACGTCCCCCTCACGCCTCCACCCTCTGACGTCGACTCTCCCAGACTCTCCCTGTTCTGCGTCTCACCTTCCTGGATTCAGTGACCTTGGCCCTAAGCCACATGACATCTGCTCAAAATGCATTTTTTTAAAAATGCTGAGTCATTGACAAACGATGGCTGTGATTTAGCAGCAGAGGGGGTTAATCGATGAGTCAGCTCTTGATTTAGACCAGGGTCCCCCAACGTCAGCATTTAGCAACATTTAGGGCTGGATCATTCTCTTGGGAGGGGCCGTCCTGGGCACTGTGGGGTGTCCAGAAGCATCCTGGTCCCCACCCCCTGGATTCCAGGAGCATCTTTCCCTGCATTCATGACAACCAGAAATGTCCCCAGACGTCGCCAAGTGTTCCCTGGGGGGATAGAGTTGTCCCCAGCGGAGAAGCCTTGTTCTAGGCTCTGGGGTGTCACTGTGGGCACCAGTGTGGAACAGGTGGTAGGACTCAGCCCTGTTTAGCTGAGGGACAGAGAAAATGTTCTCGGCCCCCTGGAATGGAAGTAAGGTGATGCTTTCTCCAGGTCTGAACATTACGTACCTTGAGCACCTGGGGACTTAAGTTTGGGGTTTGGGACACTCTCCCTGGTGTCTTTGTTCTGTGCCCTTGGGAAAGACCTTTCTGTGCCTGTTTTTTTTTTTTTTTTAAATGGCAATACTGGGGACTGAACCCAGGACCTTGTGCATGCTAAGCACGTGCTCTACCACTGAGCTGTACCCCAGCCCCTCCCTCTGCCTGTTTTCTTTTCAACAATATTGGAAGGATATGAGTGTTGACCTCATTCATTCTTTGATTCATTCTTTCAACAAGGATTTGTCAAGTACCTGCTCTGGTTCTGTGAACCCATGGTGCATGGGAGAGAGGCAGCCTGCACCCTCTGATGCCCATGGTGGTGGGAGGCAGACAGAAACTGCAAAACGTTTAACACACAGGAAAATTCACCCAGTGGCCAGTCTGTTGTGGGGAGAACAGGGTGATGTGGGAGAGACAAACTGGGATGGAGAACCGGGTGGTCGTGGAGGGCTCCCTAAGGTGGTGCCATCGTACCTGGGGGCTGAGGAGGAAGAGTGACAGAGTGGCCAAGAAGGAAGCTGGTGTCTTTATTTTATAAACTTATGTCACAAGTGACACCCCACCACTCCTGCCATATACTGTCAATCCCAAAGATCAACTCGGGCAGCGGTGAAGGACCTCCCACGGCTGTGAATGCTAGGGTCGCTGGGGCCATCTAGGAGGCTGATTCTTCCTGAGAGAACATGCATTGAGTGCCTGCTTGGCTTCCTGACATCAGGCTCAGAACTTCCATACATTAGTGCAACTCAGTTCCCTGAAACAATCCCATAAATGGGCTACTTATCATCCTAATAGGCAGTGAAGTCGTGTAACACATATCCTCTGGAGCCGGACTGCTTGGGTTCAGATCCCAGCTCTGTCACTCACTGGCTGTGTGACTGTGGGCAAGTGACTTCACCTCTCTGACTCCTCTTCTTCCTCTGTGAATGGGGGAGATAGTAGTGGCTACCTGCTGGGTGAAACCAGACAGGGGTCAGCTGCTGTCCTCTTGCAGAGGAGGAAACGGAGGTTGGGGGAGGTGAGACGTCTTGCCCAAGGTCACCTTGATAGGTCTGGTGGGTTTTAAAGGCATGTTGTGGGGGAGGGGTCTGGGCTGCCTCCCAGAGCCCCCTTTCTGCTGATAACTTTGTCCTTCCTGCTTCACAGGTCTGCTCTGCAGCCCCCAAGGGACCTGGTACCGTGAGCACGTAGGGACGCCAGGCGTGCAGTGCAGGGAGGTGTCGGCGCAGAACATGCCTCCATCACCCACTGTTTCTCCTGCCGGAGGCCACACCCACCTGTGCCCATGGCCAGCACGGGTCCTTCGCTCTCCGGCGCCTTCGACATTCTAGGCGCAGCAGGCCAGGACAAGCTCCTGTATCTTAAGCACAAGCTGAAAACTCTGCGGCCAGGCTGCCGTGGGGCAGACCTCCTGCATGCCATGGTGCTTCTGAAGCTAGGCCAGGAGACTGAGGCCAGGATCTCCCTGGAGGCCCTGAAGGCCGACGCAGTGGCCCAGCTGGTGGCCCGCCAGTGGGATGGTGTGGACATCACCAAAGCCCCAGAGGAGCCCCCAGACACGTCCTGGGCTGTTGCCCGGATGTACCACCACCTCGCCGAGGAGCAGCTGTGTCCGGCCCCTATGCGGGAGGAGGCCTACCTGGCAGCCCTCCGAGCTTTCAGCGCCAGGGACGACCACCGCCTGGGGGAGCTCCAGGAAGAAGCCCGGGACCGGTGCGGGTGGGACGTCCTTAGGGACCTGGGGAGCGTCCAGGCTCTCCGCGCTGATGTGGGCTGCCTCCTGCGGTCCTCAGCGTCGTCCTCCGGGACCCGTAGCAATCCACAACCCATTGAGGATCTTTCAGGCTGGAGCCGAGGGCATTCCCTGAGATCCACCGGCAGCCCGGCCTCCCTGGCCAGCAACTTGGAAATTAGCCAGTCGCCCACCATGGCCCTCCTCAGTTTGCACCACGGCCCACATGGGCCCAGCAAGCTGTGTGATGAGCCTCAGCCCAGCCTGGTGCCCAAGCCTGCCCCTGTGGGCTGCCAGGAGCCCGAGGAGATGAGCTGGCCTCCATCAGTGGAGGCTGCCAGCTCCCCAGTGCGGCCAAACAGCCCGGCCCCCAGGCTTCCCGAGGTGGCTGAAGACGCATGCCCTGCCAGCCTGCACGACTCCCCTGAAGCTCCGGAAACCAGCACCCACTACCCAGTGGAGTGCACGGAAGAGCTCGAAGCCCAAGCCCCCACATCTCTCCCCTCGCCCTCCAGAAGCGACCCTATCACAGACCAGACGCCACTCCAGCTTCCAGAAGACACCACTTACCCCACGGCCCAGCCACGCCCACCAACTCCACCTGCCCCCAAAGCCTCCCCTCCCTTTCCTTCCTCATCGACCCCTCCTTCGGCTCACGAGACCGTCTCGAGCCCAGGTCCCCCTCCTCCCGAGCTGGAGTCGTCGGAGCAGAAGTTCTATAACTTTGTGGTGCTGCACGCAGGCGCGGACGAGCACATCGCGCTCCGCGTGCGTGAGAGGCTGGAGGCCCTGGGCGTGCAGGACGGGGCCACCTTCTGCGAGGACTTCCAGGTGCCCGGGCGTGGAGAGCTACGCTGCCTGCAGGATGCCTTAGACCACTCAGCCTTTACCATCCTGCTGCTCACCCCCAACTTCGACTGCCGCCTGAGCCAGCACCAGGCGAACCAGTCTCTGATGAGCAGCCTCACGCGGCACGGGTGGCAGGACTGCGTGATCCCCTTCCTGCCCCTGGAGAGCTCCCTGGCCCAGCTCAGCCCCAGCACGTCCAGCCTGCTCTCCGGCCTGGTGTGGCTGGATGAGCGCTCCCAGATCTTCTCCAGGAAGGTGGCCAACACCTTCAAGCCCCAGAAGCTGCGGGCCCGCAAGGCCAAGTGGAAGAAGGAACAGGATGTCCGGGCCCTGAGGGAGCAGAGCCAACACCTGGAGGGTGAGCGGCAGCAGGCCTCAGTGTGGAGTGCTGCGTACTCATCCTATGTCCATAGCTACCTGTCCTACCAGACGCAGATGGAGAAGCTCCAGGTAGCTTTCAGGAACTACATGCCGTTTGGGACTCAGCTGCCCTCTGGGGCTCAGGTGCCCTTTGGTGGACAGGGACCCCTGGGAGTCCCACCACCCTTTCCCACCTGGCCTGGCCATCAGCCGCCGCCCCTGCCTCCGTGGCTGTCAGGCACTCCTCCACCAGCCTTCCCGCAACCCCCAGCCTTCTCACAGCCCCCAGCTTTCCCCCAGCCCCCGGCCTTCTCACAGTCCTCAGGTTGCCCCCAGCCTCCAGCCTTCCCGCCGCCCCCGGACTTCCCACAGGCCTCCCCTGTGCACCCTCAGAGCCCTGGGCTGCAACCTCTCATCATCCACCATGCACAAATGGTACAACTAGGGCTCAATAACCACATGTGGAACCAGAGAGGGACCCAGGCACCTGAGGACACGACACCGGAAACGGAGTGACCAAGTGACTGGGCCTGATGCCCTCGGCCATGTTCCCTCCCCACCCCCCTCTCCAGGGGAGGGCACTGGAACACGGGGTCATCTACTTTAAGGTTACTGCCGGGGAGACCTTCTGATCTCAGGAAATAGTGCAAAACGGGCCCCTTGACTTTCTGGCCCTTGAGATGGCCAGAATTGGATGTGGGTTTACAAGTTGTCTTTCTCTCTCTCTGGATGGTGGTGATGGGGAACAGGCTGAGGTGTATTGGTTCTGTGTTTTAACTGTAATAAATATTTATTGAATGTCTCAACAGCACCGTTGTCCTCTGGGAGGCCTCTGCCCTGCCATTCGTCAAGATAAAAAACGTGGCTATTATTGCCAAAAAAAAGGGAACAGGAAGGGAGAAGCCAGTCTTCCATTGAACGGCATAAGCCGGAGTTGTGCACATTTGCTCTTGTTTCATTGGTCAGGATGTAGTCACGTGGTCCATCTCTGGCTGCAAGGGAAGCTGGGAAATGTAGTCTTCTAATGGGACATGTGCTTTGCCAAAAGTGTTGGTTCTAATGCCAGAGAAGGTGGAGAGAAAAGATACTGGGGGTACATTTTAGCTGATTCTTCTGCAGTCCTTTTTTTTGGGGGGGGGGTATCTGCCTTGATGCTCCTACCAAGGCTGGGCTCAGATTGCACTGCGTGATCTTGAGCAAGTGCCTTCACTTCTCTGAGACTCTGCTTTCTCATCTGAGAAATGGGTTTATGATGTCATTGTTTCAAGGTGGCTGGCAGATCATGTGTGTTAGCACTGAAATACCAGGCAGTGTAAGCGCTCATTAAGTGCGGACCCAGCCTGAAGGGGATTCATCTTTCTTGGGGTCACAGGCCTTTTGAGAGTAAGAATAAAATTAATATTTGTTGAGCACTCACCATCTATCGATTCTGGAGATTTTAAGTATCTAAATGTATTTTAATCTTCAAAAATGACCCCCTAAGTAGAAGCTTCTATTGTTGGTCTCATTTTACTGATGGGAAAAATTGAGGCCGGAAGAGGTGAATTCTGGTCCCCAAACTCGCCCAGATCGGAAATGAGATTGCAATTAAGTAGCCAGATTTCCAAGGGAGAGGGTGAAGGCGGGCCCAGGAAGGCCATATTTGGACCAAGGGAGCCAGGAAGCTGCAGGCCTCCTCCCACCCAATAGTATGTGATTTGAACATTGACTTGCCATGGCCTTCCCTCCACCACCAGCCACCCCACAGGGCGGGCCGAGTGTGAGTCACCCGGGCCGACATGCATCGCTTGCTGTCTCAGTTGCTGACTCAGGTTTTGTCAGGGCTCCGCTCTGGGCCTCCCCGCCGTGAAGTGAAACCTGGGGAAATAGGGTTCCCTGTTGGGGTGCAGTGGAGTGGGGAGGGGTGGGGTTGTAGAAGCATGATTTCAGATCACTGAGGCTTGAGTCAGCTGCCACTCACCGGACAGTGGCGGGGAACAGGCCATTTGTTCAGCTGACCAACATTTATTGAGCTCCTACTGTGTGCCAGGATTGTCCCAGGTATGGGTGCAGTAGGGGTTCTAAGACAGATACAACCTATTCCCCTGCTCTCTTTTCAATCAGAGGCAGAGGCAGAGGGAAAGGAACCGCGAACAAGTCATCAAATGAAGAAGCATGATAAGTGAATCCTTTTGACAAACAAGTAGTGAGCACCTACTGTATGCGCCTATATGCTGTGCGCTGGGCCCACAGACCTAGTCCCTGTCCTCATGGAGCTCGCTGGGCAGTGAGTGGAGAGCATGTGGATTCCTCCATCCATTTAGCCAACCAACACATTTATTGAGCTCCTACTGTGTACAGGCCCTGGGGATACAGGGATGACCGAGTGCTCACCTCTTCAGGTGACCCAAGACAACCCCATTCTGGCTTCTCAGGGCTCATGGTCCAATGCCAGAGACAGTTACAAGGCCATCAGGCCTGTAATGAAGTGTATAGCGGCTGAGGAGGCCCAAAGAGGAACCTTGACCAGCCTGGGGGGATTAAGAGAGTCTTCTGGAAAGAGGAAGTAAGCTGACACCTGAGGCCTAAGTCGGAATGAGCCATCAGCAGGGGAAAGTGTCCCTGGGGATGGGCACAGCATGGGCAAAGGCCTGGAAGGGAGACCACGTAGGACAGGGCACTTCAGACAGGCTACCATTCCCTGGCGTTGGGGCTCAGACACAATTTCAGCTGCCCCAGCGCCCCCTGGTGGCTGCCACCAGCTGGGAGGCCAGCCTGGCTCACGTGGCCCTGTGGGCCTAGGGTGTTTCCTGGGGAAGTCCCATGTCCCCTCTAGGCCAAACAGCTGTAAAGAAAAATAGGGGGAAATTTTTTGAAAAATTAAAAATCTGAAACTTGAATAAATAACAAATGGTTTCTTTACAGAGGTCAGTAGCTCTGTCCTTGCTTAGAATGATGTCTTTCTGACATGTTTAGATCTTTTACAAATGTTCTCTGGCTCTCAAGGCCCAGAGAGGGTAGTGCTTTGCCCAGCGTCACACAGCACATGCGCGGCTGCAGCTTGGGCTGGGTAGGAGTCCAGGGTTACCATGATCCAGACCCTGGCCAGGCGGGGCCTTCTCAGAAACCTGGAAGTCCAGTGGACAGAGAAGGAGGAAGTTTCTGCAGGCTGCCCAGCGGCACCTCCTGACTCTTCTGCCTACGCAAATAAAGGGCCTTCTGGAAGGGGGGGTCAGCTCGGAGAGGGGCCAGGGTGGGGTTTTCCTGCAGGGCTTGCTCCAGGGTTTACAAAGTCCTCTGGAACACGCACCCTCTCAACCCCGTCTAATTATCTCATCAGACCTCCTTCCCCCGAGCCTGCAGAAACTACCCTGGTCAAGGTCATTGGTACCTTTGACTTGTTAAGTCCAGTGGTCACTTTTTTGTCCTCCTCCCCCTCCTCCTAAAAACGCTGTCCTCACAGGTTCCCCAGGTCCCATACGCCCCCACCCTCCCTCCTACCTTTCCTGGACCCCTTGCGCCTCTCTCCTCCTCCAAACCCGCTCCTTCCCTGCGGCCTCGTCCACTCTCGGGGCTCCAACCTGGTCTATGCCCCGATGATACCCACAGTCCTGTCTCCAGCCCGGGCCTCCCCTGAGCTCCAGGCGTGGGGTCCAGCTGCCCCTTGATGTCTCTGCGTGGAGCAGGGGCTTACGGGGGTCACACATTCCACGCTGCCACGCTGTGTCTGACCATCTCCCCAAACCTGCTCCTCCCACGTCTCATCCTGGCTGATGGAAGCTCCGTCCTTGCAGTTGCTCAGCTAGAATCTGGGAGTCACCCTCCACTGATCTGTCAGCCACTCCTCCTGCTTCTGCTTTCAAAAATCCGTCCAGAATCCACCTACTTCTCTCCCCTCTTCTGCCCCCACCTGGACCAGCAAGGTCACTTGCTCCCTGACTCAGACTCCCACCCTTGCCCCCAACCACGGACTGTCCTCCCCGCACCTGAGTCAGGCCCCACCCCTCTTCTGTCCACAGCCCTCCAGGGCTCCCACTTCCCATTAGGGTAAAAGCCTAAATTCTCCCCACTGCCCACAAGGCCCTGCCCCATCCCCTCCTTGCCCTCCCTTCCTCCCTCCCTCTCCCTCGCTCACTCTGCTTCCTTACAGGCCTCCTTGCTGTCCTTCCAACGTACCAGGCACAGTCCTGCCCCAGGGCCTTTGCATGTGCTGTGCACACTGCCTGGTGTGTCTTTCCTCCAGATTCCTCCATAGCTCCCTTCCTCCCCTCCTCCGGATCTTTGCTCAAACGTCAGTCTCTCAATGGAGGCTTATCTGAACACCCCATTTAAAATTCATTTACAATCGCACCAAGCTCCCTGATTCTGCTATTTTTCCATAACACTTAGCACTTTTGGATAAATATAAATCACTTATTCATTGCACTCATTGTTATTGGCCTTCTTTTTGAGGATGCAAGTTCTGTCTGACTTCATGGCTGGATCCTATGCCTGGCACACAGTAGGCGCTCAGTAAATGAACAAGCATACCTTGATATTCTGCTTCACTTTATTGTGCTTCGGAGATACTGCACAATTTTACAAATTGAAGGTTGTTGCAACTCTGTGTCGAGCAAGTCTATCAGTGCCATTTTTCCAACATTTGCTCGCTTCGTGTTTCTGTGCCACCTTTTGGTAATTCTCACAATACTTCAGACTTTTTCATTATGATTCTGTTTGTTATGATCATCTGAGATCAGTGATCTTTGATGTTATTATTGTACTTGTTTGGGGCACCATATAAGACAGTGAACTTAACTAATAAATGTGTGTGTGTTCTGACGGCCCCACCAACTGGCCGTTCCTCTCTGGTCTCCCTACTCCCTGAGACACAACAACATTGAAATTAGGTCAATTAGTAACCTTACAATGGCCTCTAAGTGTTCGAGTGAAGGGAGGAGTCACACGTCTCTCACTTTAAATTAAAAGCTAGATGCCATTAAGCCCACCCGTGATTCCTGGGAACAGGTCAGAACGTTAATCCCACCCGTGATTCCTGGGAACAGGTCAGAACGTCAACAGTAGCAGGACTTGGGAAGAAGTTGACTTCAAACCCCCAGATGCCTTGAGGGGCTCAGGACTTCAGTCTTGCACTGCAGATGCGGTGGAAACAGCAAAAGACCTAGAATTCAAAATGGAGCCTGAAGATGTGACTGAAGTGCTATAATCTCAGGGTGAAGCTCTCAGGGAGGGGGTGTGTTTCCTGGACACATAGAATCTATTCCTGGTGAAGGTGCTGTCGAGATGGTTGAAATGACAACCAAGGATTTAGGATGTGACGTAAACTTAGTGGATAAAGTAGCGGCAGGGTTTGAGGGGACGGACTCCAATTTCAAAAGAAGTTCTCCTGTGGGTGAAATGCTATCAAACATCGTTGTCCACTACACAGAAATCGTTCCTGAAAGGAAGAGTCAATGGATGCACCAAATTCCTCTGCTGTCTAAGTTTAAGAAATTGCCGCAGCTGCCCAGACCTTCAGCGACCACTGTAACCAAGCAGGAGCCCCTGGGCCAGAGCCCACCCCCCTATCCTCTGCTGAAGCTCCGCCCTGAAGCACCCGGAGAACAGTCTCTCATGCAGATTACTTGAGTTTTTCAGGTGCTAAACCCCAACACCAAATGGGAGAAATGAACTAGTTAATAATTATGAGCCCCCAGACCTTCCTGGTGCCTAAGGATTGATCACCATCAACCAATCTGAACTGTGCACAGCTGATCGCCAACGCTGGGACACCACTCCCTCCACTAGCCTTTAAAAATGCTCAGCTGAAACTCTTCAGGGAGTTCGTGGTTTCTTGGGCACGAGCTAATGTTCTCCTTGCTTGGCTCAGCAATGAACCATTCTCCACTTCAAACTCCCAACATTTCAGCGTTTTTTGGCTTCACTGTGCATCAGGCACACACACTTGCATTCGGTGACAGCAGCATCCTGATGGGTCAGCGGCCACCAGCATCGAGGTAGGAGCCTCCACCAGCAGAAGGATTAGGGCTCACTGAAGGCTCAGATGAAGATTAGCATCTTTCAGCAAGAAAGTATCTTTATATGAAGGTAAGGGCATTTTCAAAAGACTTAATGCTATTGCACTCTGAATAGACTCTGGTATAGTGTAAACGTAACTTACCTACACTGGGAAACAAAAAAAGGGGGTATCTTTCCATTTTTTAAAATCATCTTTAATTTCAGGGAACACGTTTTCGTGTGCGTGTGTGTGCTTTTTTTCATTAGTTTTTCTGGGGGGGGGTAGTTTTGTTTATTTGTTTTTACAGGAGGCTGGATTGAACTCAGGACCTTGTGCATGCTAAACATGCACTCTACCACTTGAGCTACAATGCTGCCCCCTAGGGGACACATTGCTGATTAAAGCAGACCGTGTTTCTGACCCCACAGGGCTCACAGATCAGCTGGGGAGACATGACACTAAGTGGTTACTGCCGAGGTCGTCCTGGGTGTGATGGGGGACGGTGCTGAAGGAGGGGAGATTGGCTGTGGGTGGCTTCCTAGAAGGGATCACTCCAGGGAGGAAGAGTACTCCAGGTGGGGGGCACAGCCCAGCAAAAGACTGCGTGGTGGGAGGGAGCATGGCGCCTTGGAAGGGTGAGGAGAAGCCAGTGTGGTCCACCTCGGTACAGGACCTGTGTTACGGGTCCTGGAGAGAAAGAATGCTTGCTTTATTTGGGAGGATCCAGAAGATGCTGTGATGAGCACTCCCTGCCACCAGGGGGCGCTGTCGGACAACGGTTCCAGCCCCTCCCCTTGACAGGGCTGAGGAGGGTCTCCTTATTAAGAGAGCCCAGAGGGGCAGGACCCCCAGAGAGTGCCAAGTTCCGGGCCTTGCCAAAGGCAACCCTCCCTGCTGCTTACAAACTCTGTAAATAATATCAGCAGCGGTATAAACATCCCTATTAACTGGGTATTTGGAAATTGTCCTGTCTAATGCTGTTGGGGACAAGAGCCCAGAGAGGGCGGACACCTGCCTTTGGTCACACAGCAAGTCCTACCCCTGCCTGGCTTACACAGTGTTTCCTCCCAACCTGAAATGCCCCTGGGTGGGGATCTTTTATTTTTAACCTGGTCAGTGGACACCACCTTTTTATAGCCCTGGGAGGCGCCCAGGGTTTCCAATTTCCAAGGGAAGTTTTGAAAAAATTGTTCTCTTCCCAAGGAAAGGAACTGCCTGACCTCTTGGGGGGTCTGGCACAATCTCTGTCTTCCCTGAGACTCCCTGGGGTCCCTCAGACCCCTCATGGGTGCTGTGTCCATCCCCACCCCTTGCTGGGTTCCCCTCCATCCTTCGAGGCCATCATGCTCTCTGGGGGTTCCCTGCTGCTTCCTAAACTTTCTTACCTGTCTGCTGTGCTCAGCATCTTTGCTGGACATCTGCCCTCTCATTTACTTAGTTTCTTTTCTACTCCTTGAGTCCTTGAAAGAAAAGTACTAAACAGGTTTTATTTTATTTATTTTTGGGGCAGGGAGGGTAGGTTTACTTATGATTATTTTTTTACTTAACAGAGGTACTGGGAATAGAACCCATGACCTCATGCATGCAAGCATGCACTCTTCTGCTGAGCTACACCCTCCCCCGCAAACAGGTTTTAAAAACAACTCCTTTTCCTTTCTCCTGGAATTAGATAGTGGTGATGGTTGCACAACCTTGAGATGATACTAAAAGCCACTGAACTGGTAAAATTTACCTCAGTAAAAGACTGGGAAAAAAAATACAAACTTGCCTTTACTTTTAAACTTGGGTCATTTTCAGTATTAACAGCTTTGAACTCAGATGTTGGGAGCAGGGAGCCTAGCGATGCTTTGTTCCGTGAGACACATTCCAATAAATCCGTGGGTAAACTAATTTGATCGTCCATGTGATGCTGGTAGGCAGCTGTTACCATTGACCCCATTTTACATATGAGGAAACTGAGGCTCAGGGAGGGGAAGTGATGTTCCCAAGGTCACATGGCCTGTGTCCTAAACCACCACTCCACGCTGCCCGCCCCCCCCCCCCCCCCCGTGATTATGCGCCTTCTCTGAATGAGGAAACTGGAATAAATTAGGATTGATTGCATGCAAGGTGGTGGCCCCAGGGGCAAATCCAGAACCCCACCCTTAACGCCCACCAGCACATGCATTTCACCCAATTTTATTCAACTTTTTAAAGAACCAGCTTTTGGTTTCATTGTTGTTGTTGTTTTTTTTTTTTAATCATTTATCTGTGTTATTTGATTGATTTCCACTCTTTATTCTTTGGGTTTAATTTGTGCTGAGTTTTCTAGCTTCCTAAGGTGAAAATTTAGATCAGGCATTGGCATACATTTTCTGTAAAGGGTTAACAGTAAATATTTCAGGCTTTGGGGGCCAGATGGTCTCTGTTCCATCTGCTCCATTCTGCCCCTGCAGCATGAAAGCTGCCACATGGATGATGTAAGCACAGGAGTGTGGCTTTGTCAGTAACACTTCGTTTACAAAAATGAGGCTGGATTTGGCCTATGGGCCATAATTTGCAGATCCTGTTTCTCCTGTCAGCTAGTGCAAGCATTTAAAGCTATGCATTGCCCTCTAAGCCCTGCTTTAGCTGCACTGCATACATTTTCATATGTCGTATTGTATGTTTAGTTCCAAGTATTTTCTAGTTTCCTTTGTGACTTCTTTGACTGAAGCTGGGTCACTCACCTCTGTAACCTGCCAGCCCAGAGTTCTTTCTGAGTTTAAGACCCTTTAGATTTCAATGTTAAGCCACTTCAGCAACTAAAGGCCTACCCACCCTGGGACTGAGTCTTCCTTTAGTCAACACATCCTGATTGAGCTCCTACTACATGCCAGGCATTTTCCTGGGTACCAGGTGAATGAGGCAGCTACAGTGGGACTCCCATTAGGCCCTAGAGTCACAAATTCTGCTACATTTTCCTCCAGCCCATTAAACAGCCCCATCATCCATCCCTTACTGGCTCTGGCCCAAAACCAAAGCGTCCATCTTAGGCTCCTCTCCTTCCCCAAACCAATTCATCAAGTCTTGCCAGCCCTATTCCAAAGTAGATCTGAAACCTGTCCACTTCTCTCTGTCCCACGACCTCACTCCAATCCGTTCTTCCAGTTGTAGCCAGAGTGATCTCAAGGCTTAAAGCAGGTCATGTCCCTCCTGGGCAAGAAACTCTGTCTTGGCCATCTGTCACCCTAAGGATAAAACCCAAATGGCTCTCCAGGGTCTAAAGACCCTGCACCATCTCCCCGTGTCCCCCAGCTTCTCCTGCACTTCCCTCGCTCTGATCCGGTCACACAGGCCTCCGGTGGCTTAATGAATGACTGCGAGTCAGGACCTATTCCAGGGGCTGGGGACACAGCAAGAAGCGAGCTTGTGTGTTTAACACTCTCCAGAACGGACACAGTAAGCCGGCAAGCAACAAAAGGCAATGCAGGGGTTAAGATTATGAGGGCTAAGAAGGAAGTACACAAGGAGATGTGGTGGAGGCTGTCTGGGGCTGCACTTTTGATGATGATCTGGGAGGGCTTCATGGAGGGGGTGACACCAGCTCTAGTCCATTGCTTAATGGGCTTTTAATAGAAGGGGGAGAGGGTTGCACTGGGGGATCTCAAATGTCCCGTTCAATGCTGAGGGTCACTGTCTCTTCTGCAACCTACAAGAAACACAGGTGCTGGGGGCAGGGGAGGGCACACTTCTCCGCTTGCAGGAGGAGCAGTGCTGCTGGCATGTGGGCTGGGTCTTGCCTAACACATGTTGTGGCAACCACTGGGTGGAACCACCCTTTGTCCAGTCCTGACTGAATCTCCTGAAGTATCCACACCCCCGTCCAATCTTTCTTCAGGGACAGAGTCAGTGCCCTGCAGCACCGGCCAAATGGCACCATCTGAGGGGCTGGTCATCTCGCCTTTCTGGCCTGTGACGTGACTCCCTGAGCGGTGCTATCTTTAACCTCAGGCCGGGACGCTCTGCTCCCTGTAAACACTGCTCAGGTGACAGCCCTGGAATCCCTGGGGGGCGGTGGGCTCTATGTGTGGCAAAGCCATCAGGGGCTGCTCCCTGTGTCCCCGGTTACTGCCCCAGGTTGTTAGATGGGGACTGGAATTCCTGGAGGCAAGAAGGATTCACTGACTCACTCAATATATGGGTCACTCAGTGGGGACCAACACAGACCCTCCCCAAGCCCCAGAAGGCCTCAGAAAGGCATTAACCAAGTAGACAAGCCAATGAGCAGAACTTTAGGCCCTGATGTCAGTTCTGTGGAGGCAGGAAGTGGGGCGGGAAGTGACAGTGAGTGGGGTGGTGGCTTCCACCGGTGGGGCGGGCTACACTGTGACACCCTTGACCTTGACTCTCAGCCTTGACCCCAGTGCTTCCCAGCTGGGCAGGCTTGGGCAAACCCCTCCCCGAATCTCCGTCTGCTCCTGTCGGCAAGCTGGGCCATCATACTGGCTGTGTGGCCTTGGGCAGGCCACTTGACCTCTCTGAGCTTGTCTGGTCACTGGTAACTTGCAGGTCATCACTGGCCCAGGTTGAGCCCAATCAGCACAACCCACTCCTGGGCTCCTGTGACTGGTCCAGTCTGGGGGACACCAGGACTGTGGCTGGCACAAGGCACTGAGCTGGCGGCACATTGGGACCCTGGAGGAACCAGGTCATTTATTAAGTTTTTTTGAGCTGCTGGGTCAACCCCCTCTGGAAAGCTGTCTGAGCTTTGTTTCGAGATGGCTCTCCTGCAAGGGTCTCAGGCTAAAACCACGATTCTCAGGGGTGAGCTTGTGAAGAAAGCATTTGGCCCAGATTGGTCTCCCTCTTCGGGCGAGTCTCAGAGACTAAAATCTCAAGAGCCTCATTTCCATCTGCAAGATGGGAGCGGTGACACTCAGCACGCAGGGCGGCTGTGAGCAGCAGCGGGGCGGCCTGCTGAGGCCCACGGAACGCTGCCCGCCACACCGTCGGGCTCGGTAAATGCTGACCATGGATGCGTCTCCCGAGAGGCTGCCAAGAGCGCCTGCTGATCCAGATTCCACTCCTTCAGGGCGATGACCCTGTACTCACACTGTAGCTGAGTGCGTGTTAGCTCTGAAGCGCTGTTGGGCCCCCAATGAAACCAGGAGTCGGAGAACCCGCCACCCAATTCACTACTGGAAGCGAAAGGTCCCCACGGCCCAGCCCTCCCCACTGCCATGGAGGGTAAGGATGCAGGAGGTGACCAACCTCAGGTGTACCTGGCTCGCCTCAGGGGGCCTGAACCCTGCCTGCTGGACAGTGGGCCCGTGGCAGATACTCAGTGACCAGCTACTGGGGCGGTGCCTTGAGGGAGGAGGTGGGCCGTGCAACTGTGGAGGAAACCGGAATTTCACCAGCAAGACGGCAGGACAACGGGGAGGGGTGGGGTGGGGCAGGGCGGGCTTTCCTCCCAAGCCTGAAGTGGCCCCAGAAGGCACACCAAACGCACGGACAGACTGCTTGGGCCAGAGGGTGCTTGGGCTCCAGCAGGGGGTTGGGGAAGCAGGGCTGAGTTAGGGGCCTTCCTGTTTTTCATCCTTCCAAGCCTGTCCTGAAGGTCCAGCCATCCTCATCTCTATGGTGACCCTCCTGCAAAGCAGGGGTGGTTTTGACTGTCAGTGGTTTTAATATTTTCCCCCCAGCAATATTTTCCTAAGGAAATGTAACACAAAGCCCTGGGATGTAAACAGAAACTCCGTGGGGGGCTGGGGTCATCTGTGCGGACCTTTCACACTCAGAGGCACCCTCTCCCCCACCCACCCGACACAGGACTGCCAGGCGGCTCTCTTCCAATGTCTTTTTTTTTTTTTAATGGAGGCGCTGGGGATTGAACCCAGGACCTCGCACACCTACCACCCATGTTGTCTTTTTAACGACGATGTTTAACATCAGCATGGAGACTCAAATCAACAGCCTCATTTCTTTATTCCGGGCTTTTGAGGGGGCAGGATGGCGTTTCCCGCCTTGCCGGAAAGCAAAACCTGGTCTGGTAAATAAAGAACGTCCTAACTAACACTGCAAATCCAAACGAGACCTAGCTCCCTTAGGGGGGCGGGACCGCTGTGGCTTCTGAAGGTTTCCATGGTGACGCCCTGGGGAGGGCGACCCCTCCCCCGAGCTGTGGGGGCAGCTCTCTGCAGAGGACTAGAACTCTCTGCTGCTCCTGCCGGGCTGGGTGGAGGGAGAGTGGCTCCTGAGGTTGTCCCACCTAGGCCGGCAACCGGTTCTCCACACCCACTGTCTCATCTAGCTGACACACTGGGGTGACAGTGAACTTGGCATTTGCTCAGGGACCCCTAGATGCAGGCCTTCAAGCAGTGACAAACTGGCTACAGACATTCGGGATGCCAGCTGCCTATCCTGGGCCCCTGGACACGGTCTGGGAGGCGGAAGCGGCCTGCGGTTGGCTTTAACTCGGAAACTGGGAAAACCAAACCCTAAGCCGACCCGCTAGCTCTTGCTGGGTGGGAGGCCCGGCTCCTTCGGGGTCTGGTCTGCTCCTCGTTAGGAAAAATACTTCTTTTCTAGTAAGAACTAGAAGTCGGGCGGCCCACGGAAAAGGCAAAGGAGTGACGTTTTCAGAAAGGTCCAGGCACCCTTGGACTGGGGACCAATACCTGGGACGGCACCTCCCGCATCAAATTCTTCACACGGTGAGGCTCACTCCTGCCCGCCGTGGCCAGCTCAGGCACGACAAAACCCTCGCTGGGTGCAATCAACTTATCGTGTTTGACAAACCAAAATCTTAAAAAGAAAAAAAGAAAGAAAGAAAAAAAGGTAAATGGCAGCAAACCCCAGGACTCCTGTATCGCACCTGTAACCTGCCCACTTGGTAAAGAAACAGAACAGCAAACCACAAACGCTACGCAAAGGGCAGGCCGCACCGGGCAGAGGGCCCTACCCACAGGCAAGGTGGTGGGGGGCGCAGGAAGAAGCCAAAGCTGGTCTCCCACTTTCTGCCCCAGAGCCCCCATTCCTAACACTGCATCCGGGGGCTGTGTCGACCCGGCCGCTAAAGGGGCTGAGGACCGACCCGACTCTCGGCTCCTTCTTGTGTTTCTGGTAGGGAAGGAAGGCAGACGATGGCTTCAAGCCCTCTGCCTCCGGGTCGGAAGGCAGAATCCTCAGAAACCTAGGCAGACGGGACGTGTGGGAGGCTGAGCATCGTCTCCCAGTTAAGGATGGGCGCGAGGGCTCTTGGAGAAAGCTCTCCGAGCGCGTGATCCTGGAAGCTTCTAGCACCAACAGCTCGCTAATTCCTCTCCCGTCCCTGCAGAAGTGAAGGGCCGCGGAGGCGGGAGAGCCCTTCTCCCGTTTCGCGCACCGGAAGTGCTCAGTCGAGGACGCGGTGAGCTCCGCCCGTCCCGGCTTCTCCTCTCGGAACTGGTCAGTGCAGCTCGATGAAAGCCTCCAGCTCCTCGGGGATGAAGCCCTTGTAGGGGATCTTGTTCTTGTCCAGGGCGCGGGCTGCAAGGCACTGCAGGGTGACGTAGTTGAAGGGCTGCAGGGTGCTCCTGGCCAGCAGCTTCTCGTCCAGCAGCTCGTAGGCCGTCTTCTTGAAGGCGTTGGTGGCGTCCATGTGGGCCCCCGCTTCAATCAGGGCGTTCATGATCGCTGGGCAGTTGTTCTGCGCCGCGATGTGCAGCGGGGTGTTGTTGTCAAAGTCCCGGCTGTCAGGGTCCGCCCCGCAGTCGAGCAGCACCTTGACCACCTGGAGGGAGGGGAATCGGCCCACCGGGTAGCGGCCCACGTTCGTGGTCTCCGCGTCCACGGCCATATGTAGAGGAGTGAAGCCGTTCTTGCCGCGGGGGGCGCACTTGAGCAGCCGGTAGACCGTCTGGTGCTTCAGGTGCTCCTGGTCGGGTGTGCACTCGACTTTCTCCAGCAGGTAGAGGAGGTGGAGGATGATGGCTAGGGCCTTGGTGAACTGGGCCGAGTCCCCGGGCTCCTTGGGCAGCTGCAGGGCCCGTTCCACCTCCCGGACCCCCTTGCACAGCACCCCCATGAGGTCTGTGAAGCCGATCTGCGTGCCCAGGCTGCCCTTGGCAGAGCGGTCCTGGAGCACATAGGAGAAGAGTTCGGCAAAGGAGAGGAAGCTGCTGGCAGTCATGGGGCTCAGAGGCTCCAGGTTGTTCTGCTGCATGTCCAGGGCGTACTTCCACAAGCGGATGCAGCGCTCGAAATTGCCGGAGTCGGCGTACACAGCGCCACGATAACGGATATAGTAGGAAGTGTCTGGGTGAGAGGGACCCAGGATACGTTCTCGGATCAACAGGGCCTGCATGCGCATCTCATCCGGGTCGGTGATGAGCGCCTCCAATTCCTCGGCAGTGTTCACCTCCCTGGAATAGTCATAGGCCAGAACCAGCTGCGGGGGCTCGGGTTTAGGCAGATACTCGCCCCCCTGGTGACGCAGCTCCATGGCCCGTCTCCAGTGTTTCAGGGCCCCAAGCAGATCCCGCTTCTTATCTACGTAAGTGGCTCCCAGCAATTCCAAGGCTTCCACGGCAGCTTCCCGGCTGGTGGGGCAGCAGCTCTCGTAAGATTCACCGCTCGGTGGTTCCTCCGGGGAGGAGCTGGAGCAGCGGGCCCCCTGGGGCTGCACGCACGTTGGGCTGGCGGAGGGGCCTTCTCCCGACAGCTCTGGCCGCGTCTCCTCCCCGGCAGGCTGCTCCTGGATGAGGTACTCCACGATGTTGGTGTGGCCCGTCACGCTGGCCGCCAGCAGCGGGGTCATGCCGTAGCCGTCACGTTCCATGCGGGCGTTGCACCCGAGCAGTAGCTGCAGGATCTCCAGGCTGCCAGACTCCGCGCAGTCGTGCAGGGCTGTGTTGCCCTTGGCGCTGCGCCGGTTCACCTGGGCGCCCTGCTCCAGCAGGTAGCGGGCGATCTCGCGGTGGCCCTTGTAACAGGAGATCATCAGGCACGTGTGCCCGTGCCGGTTGGCCACCTCCAGGTCCGCCTGGTGCTCGCCCACCAAGTAGCGCACCACCTCCAGGTGCCCGTCGAAGCAGGCGGCGCGCAGGGGCGTCGAGTTGGTACGCGTGGTGCGGTTCACCGAGGCCCCGCGGCGCAGCAGGCTCCGCACCACGTCCAGGTGGCCGGCGGCTGAGGCGGCCCATAGCGGCGGCGCGCCCTCGATGGTCTCGCCATCGAAGTGCACCGAGCCGCCCGCCTCCACGCTCGCGCCGCACCGATCCACCAGGTACTCAACCACGTCCAAGTGGCCGTAACGGGCGGCGATGAGCAGCGGCGTCCCCCCGCTGGCTACCTCGCCGGTCAGCTCGTCTAGCTCCTCCCGGCTCCGGCCGCTGAGCAGCTTCTGAAGCAGCTGCAGCTTGCCGTCGCGGGCGGCGTTGTACACGGCGGTGTGGAGGTCCATGGCCTGGGCCTCCACCAGGCCATGGGCCGGCCGCTGGGGGACGGGGAGACGGCGGACTAGAGCCCGGAGGCGCAGGCTGCAACCTTCACCGTCTCCCCCGCCGCCATCTTAGGGGCTTCTCGGCGGAACAAAATGGCTGCCGCGGCCTGGTGCCGTTGGCGAGTGGAAGCGTTCAGGGAAATGTAGTCCTCTAAATCGGCCCACTCCATGGGCAGAAAAGGAACGGTGTGACATTAGGACTACAACGCCCAGAAGGGCGCGGGCCAGTCGTGGAGAAACGTGAGCACGGTGCATTGTGGGAATTGTAGTTCCAACTAAAGTAGATTGCGGCAAAAACTGGCGACGCAGGGACTACGACTCCCGTCATGCACTGCTATCGCGATGGGTTTTGGGACCCGGGTATGTACTTCCTGTAGTTGTCACAGTGGCTGAGCCGACGGGAAACGCAGGCGCGGGCCAAAGGACTACGTTCTCCAAAGGGCATGACAAGCGACTTGGAGCCAGTCAGGGGCCAGAAGGAAGGCGAAGTCAGGCGAGTGTCTGATTCGGGCTTGGCGAGGCCGAATCGTACACCGGCAGGGGGCGCTCGAGAGACGCAGGAAAGTGGGGCGGGGCAGGGACATTGGGGGAGCGGAGAGTACAGGTGGCTCTAAAGGTTAAAGGCCCGCACTCGTTCTCTTCTCCCTCTCCCTCTTCTTCCTCTTTTTTTTTTTTTAATTGAAGTATAGTTGATTTACAATGTTATGTTAGTTTGTGGTGTACACTATAGTGATTCAGTTACATATGTATGTATATATTCTTTTTCATTATAGGCTATTATAAGGTATTGATTGTAGTTCCCTGTGCTATGCAACAGGACCTTGTTTGTCTGTTTTATATATAGTTGTTTGTATCTGAAAATCCTAAGCCTGTAAGTTACCCCTCCCACCCCCTTTTCCCTTTGGTAAGCATAAGTTTGTTTTCTACGTCTGTGAGTCTGCCTCTGTTTTGTAAATAAGTTCTTTTGTGTCATTTTTTAAGATTCCACATATAAGTGATATCGTATGATACTTGTCTGTCTCTGACTTACTTCACTTAGTATGATCATCTCTAGATCCATCCGTGTTGCTGCAAATGGCATTATTTAATTCTTTTTAATGGCTAGTTAATATTTGATTGTATGCTTATACCACAACTTCTTTATCCAGTCATCTGCTGATGGACATTTAGGTTGCTTCCATGTCCTGGCTATTGTAAATAGTGCTGCTTTGAGCATTGGAGTGCATGTATCTTTTCGAATTAGAGTTGTTTTTTTTTTCCGGATATATGCCCAGGAGTGGGATTGCTGGATCATATGGTAACTCTGTTTTCACTTTTTAAAGGAATCTTCATACTGGTTTCCATAGTGGCTGCACCAAATTACATTCTCACCAGCAGTGTAGGAGGGTTCCCTTTTCTCCACACCCTCTCCAGCATTTATCATTTGTGGACTTTTTAATGATGGACATTCTGACAGGTGTGAGGTGATATTTCATTGGGTTTTGATTAGCGTTTCTCTGATAATTAGTGAAACTGAGCATCTTTTGATGTGTGTGTTGGCCATCTGTATGCCTTCTCTAGAGAAGGTTTAGGTCTTCTGCTCGTATTTTGATTGGGTTGTTTGGTTTTTTTTCTTATTAAGCTGTATTAGCTGTTTGTATATTTTGGAAGTTAAGCCCTTTTCAGTCTTGTTGTTGGCAAATATTTTCTCCCAGTCTGTAAGCTGTCTTTTCATTTTATGGTTTCCCATTCACTTCTTGTACATTCATTTATTATTCACAAACTCATACTTATTTACTCACTCACTAATACCCTGTTAAAAATTTAATTTTCCTTCCTTCAGCATTCAACAGCCTCAATACAAAATCTAAATTAATTTGCCTCAGCCCTTAGTCATCTGGCTTGGGGACTTCTCCAATACCACCTTGAGTAAACCTGTGGGGTAGGGGACTTTGAGAATTTCAGTTACTTGCCCAAGGGCACAGGACAAGTAAATGGCAGGGTTGGGATTTGAACCCTGGCAGAGGTGGCTATGTGATTTGCAGGGTCCAGTGCAAATGGAAAATGTAGTCCTTGTCCAAAAGTAATTAAGAATTTCCCAACAAGGACAGCAGAGCATTAAACCCAAGTGTGGGGCCCTTCTGAGCATGGGGTCCTGGGTGACTGCACCTATGGACACCCTCACGAAGCATGAACCCCATCCCCAAAGTCAGACCCCTATCCCAACACTCTCTCTCCTTTACTTTGCTGCTACCTGCCCCAAGGTTATTGAGGATTATGGGAAAGATGAAGGAGGTTGCCAAGTCCAGGAATGTTCAAGAAATGCATAGTGTTCTCTACACCTCCCAACTTTTGAGTGTGCTGTTCCCTCTGCTTGGAACACTGTTCCATTCCTTCTTCACTTGGCTACCTCTTGGGCCTTCTTCAGGTCTCAGCTGAGACGCAGGTCGTCATGTATGACTCCTTGACCAAGTGCTTAGTGGCTGCCCTCCCTGGCACCATTGACTTTCTTCTTCCTGAATCTTAAAGAAATTCTCTGTATTAGTCAATTCAGGCTGCTGTAACAACTACCACAGACTGCGTGGCTATATTAGTTAGGACCCGCCAGAGAAACAGAACCCAGTAGGAGATATATACGTAGTAGGAATTAGCCCATGTGGTTATGGAAGCTGAGAAGCCCTGTGATCTGCCATCTGCAAGCTGGAGAACAGGCACAGCTTGTGGTGTAATTCAATCCGAGTCTGAAGCCCCAAGAACCAGGGGCCCCAATGTCCAAGAGTAGGAAATATGGATGTCCCAGCTCAAGAAGAGAGAGAAGTCACCCGTCCTCCATCTTTTTGTTCTATTGGGGCCCTCGGTGGACTGGATGACGCCCACGTTGCTGAGGGTGATTCTCTTTACTTAGTCTACTGATTCTCTCCCAGAAACACCCAGAAATAATGTTTCACCTGCTACCTGGGCATCTCTTAGCCCCGCTGAGTTGACACATGACATTAACCATCACAGTGGCTTACACAACAAACCTTTATTTCTTAGAGTTCTGGAGGCTAGAAGTTCCAGATCACGGTGCCACAGCACTGCAGGTCCTGACAAACCACGGTATCTTTTATGTCACTGACTGTCCTTAGAATGTTATATACTCTCTATAGGGAAAAAAAATCAGGAAATGCAGACAAGCAAGCGAGAGGAGAGGAGAGCTGGGGAGGGGAAAGGTGGAGTCAGAATGAGGTTGGGGGGCAGATAATTGATAGGGCAGGACAGCAGGGGAGTTTGGGAAGGGAATCCAGAAAGTGGGAAGAGCTCGCCTTCGCTTCATCTACCTTCCAGAGGAAAGACCGAGAACAGGATGTGGGGAGGGAAATGGGGAGATTTGGGGACCCCCACATCATAGAGCGTCCCCAGCTGTGCTCCGCTGCAGACAGAGTAAGGACACACGTGCACAGCAAGTTCTAATTTGACTGGTCCCTGCTCCCAACTTCACATCAGGACCTCTGTCCCGCTCACATTTCTCCCTCCCAGGCTTGCTGGAGCTGGTGTGTGTTGGTTTACAAGAGCTCACTGCTAACTTTTCAGGATTTTTGGACAGCCGGATATTAAACCCAGTTAGCAGTGAACGTTAAATTACAGCGATTAGCAAATTTGTTAACACTTAACAAATCATATAAAAACAAAGGTGATGGGAGGAGGGTCTAGCTCAGGGGTAGAGCACGTGCTTAGCAAGCACAGGGCCTGCGTTCAATCCCCAGCACCTCCACCAAAGAAATAAATAAACAAACAAACAAGTGAATAAACCTAATTATCTCTCCCCACAAAATAAATTTTTAAAAAATTAAAGGTGATACATACTGAAAAACTCATCACCTCCTAATTACTCACTAAGTATTACTGTTCTCTGTGCTTCGGAGGTGACTTATGCCTGTGAATCTACGTGGTGGAAATACCAAGGGATGGGATGGACCCGCCCATCTCCCAGTTTCTGGCACTGTGACTCCACGGGGTAGCTGGAAACCATCCCTGATGGAAGTGTCTCCATCCTCAGCAAGCCTGCTCCCAGGGCCCCCTGACTTTGCTGTTTCCCCTCCAGCACATACCAGTTTGCACCCTTACTTCCTTCATGTTACGTATCTATGACGTTTATTCTCAGTCCGCCTGCCTACCGTGTCAGCTCGGAAAAGGCAGGGATTTCGGTCCACCACGTTCACTGCTGTGTGCCAGTTTCCAGCAGCACCCAGCACACAGTGGGTTCTCAATAAATGAGTGGCATAAGTAAAGTGGTCATTCCCGGATGCGCATTTTAACCGCAGCACCGCCCTGCCTAACTTTACTCCGTGTGGTACTGTTTACCTCCTCCTTCCTCTGGTTCTGCGCCGGGCAGGCTCCCAGGGAGGCAGCCGACTGGGCGAGGGCCGCCGTTCGGCCGTGACTAGCCCACCCAGGCCAAAGCCCCCCCTCCCCAGCCCCTCTGCGTCTGGGCGGGGAGCAGTTCTCCCGCCGTGCGTCCCCGCGCCAGGCCCGGGAGGCTGCAAGCGTCCGGCCCCCGGGCGCCGGCACATCCCGGGCCGCCCGCCAGGTGCGCACGGCGGGGCGCCAGCAGCGGCGGCGCTTCCCTCCAGCGCCGCCTGAGCGCGGCCGCGGATGCGCGCTCCGGGCGCCCCGAGCACCAAGGAGACCAAGGGACCACTAGGGGCGTGCCCAACCCCTCAGCTGGGGGGCTTTCGTCGTAGGGCGCTCTAAAATCTTTTTGTTAAGAACATATTTTAAACGATCAGAAAAATAGAGAAAATAATATAATAGACGCAAAGATAGCAGTGCCAAAGATTAGATGCACCCATTCAGTCCATAAATATTTCATGAGGTTTCCAGTGTGTTCCGCACGCTTTGAGGAGCTGGGAGACAACTGGGAGAAAAATAGACGAACCCCTCTTAACTGCAGAATCTGGTTCAAGTAGGGGAAGCTGGTGAGAAATTAAATGAAAAGTATATTCGTTTTGCTAGGCCTGTGTTACCGGTGGATGTCTGTGTCCCCCCCCCCCTCCAGATTCATATGCTGAAATCCTACCCCCCTCAGCGAGATGGTGTTAGGATGTGGGGGCTCCGGGAGGTGATTAGGTCAGGAGGGTGGAACCCTCCCCCATGGGACTCTGCCCTGATGACGGACCCCGGAGAGCTCCCCAGCCCCTCCTGCATGTGAGGACCCAGGGGGAGGGGAGCCCTCACACGACTGTGCCTGCACCCTGATCTCGGACTTCACGGCCGCCAGGACTGTGAAAAACAGATTTCTGCCGTTTATGATCTGCTGGGTCTGTGGCGTTTTGTTTTGTTTTGTTTCGTTTAGTTGAAGTGTGGTCAGGTTACAGTGTTGTGCCGGTGCCTGGCGCCCAGCGTCATGTCTCAGTCATGCGTGCACACACACGTATTCCTTTTCACGTTCTTTTTCATCGTGGGTTACCACGAGGTATCGGATATAGTCCCTGCGCTGTGCAGGAGGAACGTGTTTGGCGCTTTGCTGACAGCAGTCCCAGGCCGACCGAGGCCGACTGGGCGGCTCACGTGGCCGGTGTTCACTGTTTCAGAGCTCTGGAGGCTGGAGCCCGAGGGCGCCTGTTGGAGGGTCGGTTCTCCTGAAGCCTCCCTCCTTTCTGCGCTGCCTCTTTCTTCTCTGATAGTCTAATAGGTGTTTGAGGCACTTTTGAAATCAAGAGGTGGGGTTTATGTCTGTGCCCCCTGAATATAGAAGGTAGATGGGCACGTGCCTGCTTTGAGCTCTGCCATAAAAGCAGAAATGGTGCAGGGTTTTCCGAGGTTAGGATATAAAAGGTCCCCTGGTTCTTTTGAGATGCCTGTTCTGGGAAGTCAGCCAGCATGAAAGAAGTCAACCGTCCAAAGACCTTCATGCTGGACAGGCCACGGGTAGCCCCTCCGGTCCACTGTCCCAGCTGAGCCCTGCTTTCCAGCTCCCCGCTTCAGGGCTGGGTCCCCCACGTCAGGGGAGCCATCTGGGACCCTCCAGAGCCGTCACCACCCACATGTCACAGAAGCTGAGCCTGTCCAGATTCTTGACTGACAGAATCTGTGAGATAGAAAAAAAAATCATTGTTTTAAGCCTGTGTGTTTTGGAATCGTTTGATGCAGCAGTGGTAACCGGAACAGCCTTAAATGTAGCTTGTGGCTTTAAATTGCATGTCTATAATTACTAACCAAATCACTCAGTTCCCCCAAGAATTTGTTTACTGTCTACTGCCTCTCTGGGGAGCTGCCTGTTCATTGGGGAAGATGCCACAGTTTAGTTTCTTAAGAAACAACCTCAACGTGTCTCCCTTCCCTGAAGGGATAAATAGATTGATGTTGTTTTGCACAGCCTGAGGCATTGGTATCTTTATTTCATTCATTCTGCCGTGCTTATTTCTATTCTGAGCACTTACTAGGTGCTGGGCCACATGCTGGAAGCTAACGATGTAGCAGCGAGGGAGACAGACACCGAGGGATCTGACGGCAGGAGGGAATCTGAGTCAGCGTGTGTGACGGGGGTGTGGGAGCCCAGGCGACGGTGGGTTGTACCTGGCTGGGGAGAGGAGGAGGAAGTTGGGGGATGCTTCGTTCATAGACAGGGATTTTTCACGTACAGTGTTTGAAAGAAGTGGTGTTGCGGTCACTCTCGTTGTCCATCTGGGCTCAGCAGACTGCCCCACGGTGAGTGACTGCTGGGGGCTGAATTGCGTCCTCCCCAAATTCATTCACTGAAGCCCTAACCCCCAGCGTGACTGTATTTGCAGACAGGAATCATGTAGCTTTAGTAAGTCACTTATACCCATTCTATCTGCTGGAAGGAAGTCGCTAAGTCTTGCCCCCTCTGAAGGGAGAGGATCAAGACGCCACCCTCTCGGGGAAGGGAATTAGATGTGGGAGGGATGTCAATAAGTTTGCAGATATGTTTTAAAGCCACGCACGTGGGAGCAAAGACCCAGAGGACGGACCACAGGGGAGGTGCCGCACATTTAGTACCTCACTGAATCACCCCGTGGTGACAAGACGGCATTTCAAGGGAATTCCCTGCCAAAGATGAAGGCATACTCCCTTCTTTTTAAAAGCCCCTAAATTAATTGCACATTGGGTTCTTTTTGTAACATAATGAATGAGAGATTTAGGGCTAAACACACCTGTCAAAAGGACATTTCAGGGGGGAGCGTACAGCTCAGTGGTAGAGTGCGTGCCTAGCATGCACAAGGTCCCAGGTTCGGTCCCTGGTACCTACATTAAAAGTAACTAAATAAACCTCATTATCCCCTGCCTTAAAAAAAGGACATTTCAGCAGAGGTCTTCTGGAAGCCTCGAGCTAAGGTACTGCTGAGGAGCAGACAGACGTCGTCCGCACGGCTTCCTCAGCTGCCTATGATGAGGTGTCTTTCTACTTTTTTAACTGCAAAAGCCTGACATATGAAGACCAACCTCCCCCTGCGTGTTCAGATGTACAGTTCAGTGCATTTAGTACATTCACAATGTTGTACAACCATCGTCTCTATCTAGTTCCAAAATATTTTCATCACCCTAAAAGAAAACCGCGTCCCCATTAGCAGCCACTCTGCACGCCCCTCCCCTAGCCCCTGACAACCACAAACCCACTCTCCGTCTCTGTGGATTGACCTGTTCTGGATGTTTTGTATAAATGGAATCACACACTCTATGGCCTTTTGTGTCTGGGTCTCTCACTGAGCATCATGTTTTCAAGGTTCATCCACGTTGTAGCAAGTGTCAGTGCTTCTCTCCTTTTCATGGCGGAGTAATATTCTGCCAGATAGGTGGACCACATTGTGTTTATCCATCCACCCACTGATGGACATTTGGGTTCTTTCCACCTTTTGCCTATTGTGACTAGTGCTACAATAAACATTCATGTGTAAGTATTTGATTCCCTGCCTTCAGTTCTTTGGGGTATATAGCTAGGAGTGGAATTGTGGAATCATATGGTAATTCTACATTTAACTTTTTGAAACAACACTGTATTGTTTTCCTGTGTCTGTGACTTTTTAAAAACAGACTTATTAAGGCAAAATCTTTTGTCAGATGCTTTTTCTGCCATTATTGAGATGATCATGTGGTTTTTCTTTTAGTTGTTAATATAATGAATTACACTGATTTTCAAATGTTAAACCAACCTTGTATTGTTTATATTTTGATATAATTTCTAACGTATAGAAAAGTTGCAAGAAGAGGCGAATTATTTTTGCATCTTTGGGTTCCTCAATTGTTTGCGTTCTGTCGTGCTTGCTTTATCATACTCTCTCTCTCCTGGCATACACACTATTGTATAGTCTAATTATAGAGACTATTGTCTATTGTCTATATAATATATACTTATTACATATATATAATATAATACATATAAGTGTATAAATATAAATAATCTATAATATTTACATTGTATGATGTATCATGTATTTATAACATGACATAATAAAGTATATACTGTATTATGAATATATGTTACATTTTTGTATACATATTACACATAATAAAATTAAATAATACAGCATGTATAAATATATTATAAATTCATAGAACATAAAATAAATAAATAAATAAATAAATAAATAAATAAATAAATATATGTATATACACATACAATGTATATAGAAGGAAGTAAGCTGGAGTCTTGGCAACCTTTATTCTGAGGTCTGTCAAATATCTCTTTTCTGCCTGGAGGGGAGTATTCTGTAACCTGTCCAGTCACTGTCAGTTTAGAAAATCTCACCTTGTCCAGCCCTGTTAACGATTTCCATCTCGGAGCTTTCTCCATCTTCTTGGCTGGCTAGACATGTATCATGTATCCGGGAAACCCAGGGTGATCTGGAGGCCCCTGGGACCACCTCCTTGCTGTGCCCTGTCCCTTTTGCTTTGCTTCGCATGTGTGCCTGGTATGTGCTGTTTCTGTCCATGCCTCCATCACTAGGCTGGGACCAGGCCAAAGAGAGGGAGCTCTGAGCATCCCCGTGGGTGTGAGCTCTAACCACTCACACAGCTGCCTTCTCTGGTCTGGTCTGGTTAGCGGCTGGGCTGGTGGGATCCAGAAAGGCCGAGATGGAAGGGGACAGATTCTAGAGCCAGATGTGGGTCCAGGGAGGAAACTCAGCTATCTCCTTGTGATGCCGCCTGCCGTTGTCATGGAAACTTAAGCCGCTCTCTTTTGAAGGACCATTAAAGTTCAGGGTATAATCAGCATTCTCCCTGGTGGACCCCCACTCTCTCTGATGGGAGGCAACCACCATTTGAACAGCAGCCTCTGGATGATGAAGCATCTGAGTTCTGCCATCACCATCGCTTTTCTCCTCTGGCTGGAAATGACCTGCTGTGTGACTGACCTCAAGTCTCTGTTCCTGTTGGCACCTCAGCTTCCTTCCCTATGGAAGTGACAGAGGGACACATCACAATTGCCACGTTATCTCTGAGTACCAAACTGTGAGAGGGGTGTAAGGTCATGGTTCAAAATGCATACCCTGGGTGCAGAGTGCCCAAATTCAAATCCTGGCTCTACCATCCACTAGCTGTGCAACCTTGAGCAACTTGCTTTACCTCTCTGGGCCCCCATTTCCTCTACTGTAAAATAGGTTATACTAATGATACCTACTTTACAGGAGATAGCATAGCTAAAGTTATCAAAACAGTGTCTGGATAAAGAAAATGTAGTATGTTCACGCAATGGAATATTATTCAGCCATGAAAAAGAACGAAGCCCTGACATCCACTACAACAAGGATGAACCTTGAAAGCATTGTGCTCAGTGAAAGAAGCCAGACACAACAGGCCACATGCTGCGTGATACCATTTATATAAAATGTCCAGAATAGACAAATCCATAGAGAGAGAGAAAACAGATTAATGGTTGCCAAAGGCTGTGGAGAGAGGAGAAGAGAGGTGGTGACTGCTTAATGGGAATGGGGCTCCTTTTGAAGATGGAATGTTCTGGAGGTTAGTAGTGCTGATGATTCTGGAACT
The DNA here is from genome assembly GCF_048773025.1 of Camelus bactrianus. Taxonomy (NCBI): domain Eukaryota; kingdom Metazoa; phylum Chordata; class Mammalia; order Artiodactyla; family Camelidae; genus Camelus; species Camelus bactrianus. The sequence continues at coordinate 28,753,987 of NC_133560.1, forward strand.
TTGTGAATGTCCTCGGCATCCTGCATAGACTTATAATGTCAGAAAACGTTGGTCTAGGCACCAAGTTTGGCTAATTTTAACTTTCAACCCATACACTGCCTCAGAGGCACAATCTCACATGCTCTTTACAAGTTTCCAAGCATTTCATTCTTGCAGTGTCACCTGAGTGGATAATTCCCTATTTCAAACTCTGTCTTCCCATGAGTGCTTTTAGGTTTTGAAACTGTGTTGCCTCCACTGTGGCCTGGATTATCTGTCTTATTTGTTCTGCCCTGGTCTGCCTCTCCAGTGTCTTGAAGCAGCTGCCGTGACATGGCTTGAGGTAGCTCTGCCCCCAAGCCCATGTTGCCCTGTTGCACATTCACCTGCCTTCCCTCTTCAGGAGTTTACAACTCTGTTTTGAAATATAATCCTGGAGATACAGGCTTACAGGAGGTCTCAGACAGAAACTGGCCTGGACAATATGAACAACATTGGATGTATTTCCAACTGTTTGAGATATCTGTAGCAGAGATTGCTAGCTGTCCTATTCTCCCCTTCTCTCTCACAGCACTAGAACCCCAATTTTTATCTGAGTGTATGTGGGCTTGTAAAATATAGACAATACTTTACTAAATGGTGCACCACACCACATGGATGACTGTGACACACTAAGGGATAGCAGAGCAATGATATAGAAGGAGCCTCGGTCCTGCCATCATGGACCACCAGCCCAGCCCCAAACTGCATACAGATATATGACATAAAGTAACTGCATTACATTTTTTTTACTTAAAGAAATTGAGTTGGATTTTTCATACAGTAAAATGCATAGACCTTAAATCGATGATTTTTCAGTTCTATGCACCCGCATAGCCACTACCCTAATCAATATGGATGGGTTTTTTCCAGAACCCTGGACAGTTCCCATGGGCCCCTCTCCAGTTGACTCCTACCTGCCCCAGAGACACCCAAAGTTCTGATTTCTATTAACACAGATTAGGTTTGGCAGCTCTTTAATGTCAGGTAAGTGGAATCATGCAGTGTGTATCCTTCTGTGTCCAGCTTCTTTTGTTCAGCATGACCTTCAGTCATCTTAGTCTGCTGCTTGTATTACCAGTTTGTTGTTGTTTTTTTTCCTCTAAGAGGTGGCCCATGATGTAGATATACCACAGCTTGTTTTCCCACTTTCCAGTTAGTTTCTGGCTGTTACCAACAAAGCCGTTGTTGACTGTTTTTGTAAAACTCATTCTGTGGAAAAAGGTTTTCCTTTATCTTCTATGTAAATCTAGGCATGGCATTGCTGAGTCAAAGGGAAGAAGATAAATTTCCATTTTGTTTAAGCTACTATTATTTTGAGTCTCTTAGAGTCACTCCATTATATCCCCATATATTGGCATCCCCTCCTTCTTTGCCTCACTCTTTGGTTTCTTTACTTCTGCTTTCAGGGACCACCTTCCAAATAAACTACAGTTGTCTCAGACTTTAAGACAGTTGGACGCTGCCCAATTAGAATAAGATAGCTCAGTGGGTTGTACCTTCAGTTCAGGTGTCCACAGCACCTCTCTGGGTGATGTCTCATCTTTATAGGTGCATGTGGTCCCTGTGCTTCTGGGTCTGATGAAGGTGACAGGGGTTCAGAAATTAGCATTTACACTTCAACTGAATACTCACTAGGGGCTAGCACTGCGCTGGGCATGGTGGGATATAAAGATGAAACTGGTGAGAGTAACTGAAGTTCCCCTCCCCCTACCAGTGGTCTTTGGGAGCAATATAAGGTTGGTGGGTTTTTCTTTTAATCAAAGGAAGGATTTCCCAAAGTACAGATCGATGGGGAATCTTGGGCTTGCCCCACCTCTGGCTTATTGAAACTGAGAGGATCCTGGGAATCTGCATTCTCTGTGGGTTTCCTAGGGGAATCGTCCTCATATTCGAGTTGGGGAATTCAAGCAAGAGGTGGTCATGGGTGGGCAAGTTGTTGAGTGTAGCTGGTGGGAAAAATGATAGGCAATTACTCTCAGCGGGGAGGGGCCAGATCATGCAAGCTGTGTGAAGATATTTGAATTTTATCCTGTAGGCAGTAGGAGTCTTGGAAGGATTGAAGGCAAGGATGGGACTTGATCAGATTTGTGTTCTAGAAAAACCCCTCACTGTATGTGGTAAATGAATTGTCTGTGTGCGATCTTTGGGAGAGGAGGGAAGAGACCATGAGATGACCAGGCAGTGATGGAGGTAGGGGTCTGGTGAACAGGTTTGATGAGAATGACTTGCTTTGGGGAATATGGGAGGTGGATGGGGAGAGGGAGTGTCTCTGGGACATGGAGAGGGTGCCACATGATGAGGGCATGGAGGGAAGGGCAAGTTGGGGGGTGGGTGGGTTGGGTGTTCAGCTTTATATTATTAATTTGGACGGTGGTGAGACACCCTTGGAGAGATATTCATCGAAATACCAGGGCAGAACCTCCTCTTTCGTCGAGGTCCCTAAAGGGCAGTATCTGGGTGCCTTTTCCTATCTGAAAGTTCTCCCACTCCCAGAGAACAAATCTAAATATACCGGAAGGTCTTTCACAGTTTGCCTTAACGCAGACATTGAACTCTCTCTCCCCTCCCGCTCACGAAGAGCCTCTGGCATTTAGGTGTCTTGTAATCATATTTTCTCTGCTTGTTAATGGACCCACTGAGGCAGTACTCCCGGGAGAAAGATCTCATTTGTCTGGGGCTGAGGAGGTAGACAGGAGTTGCCAGAGCTAATGAGGAATCAATGCCTCATAATTGTTAATTAAACGAGCCTGGCTCTCCCCTGGGGCTATTAGTTGGCTGGCTGGCCCTTGAGTGTCCACAAATTTAATTATACTCCCCAATAAACACCTGCAACAAACATCCCCCTATGGTATTTCTGTCGGGGAGACCGAAGAGAAGTAGGATCTTCGTGTGTGTACCAAAACCATCCATTCACTTACTGACTGATGTATTGGTTTATTCCCTGGTGCCTTTATTGAGTCAGCAAATGTTTATTGAGCACCTGCTGTGTACCAGGTCCTGGACTGGGTGCTGATTACATAGCAGGGAAAATACACAGTCTATGCCCTCCATGGAGCTCACAGTGTAATGGGGGAGAAAGACAGCCCGGTAAATAGATAACAACAACAACAACAACAACAAAACTAGACTAAGTGCTGGGGAGAAGATCTGTGCGAATGTGTAAGGTAGACTTGACATGGGGGATGGTGAGGCAGCAGAGAACGTTTCCCTTGATGAGATGAGACTTGGATGAGAAGGCAGAGTGAGCCATTGGGCACCCTGGGTGGGGACAGAACATTCCAAAATGAGGAAACACAAGCAAAGGCTGTTCTGAGGCTGGAATGAGCTGGATATAGTGTCTGTGATTTGATTAGGATGTTGCAGAGAATTGGGGGTGACCGTGGAAGATGCTTCAACGCACCTACCAGACAGAAGTTTACACTTGTCCTGTAATTCGTCCTTGGAACTGATGGCGGGGTGGGGGAAAAATGCTTCCTGGAACTTTTATTGAGAAATCTCCGTAGAATCCTAGTTTAGGAAGGGCTTCAAATGCCATTCCCTCATTGATTCCCAGGAAAGCGTAGTGAGATGGTTAAGAACCTTGGTTCAGAGTCAGATGTTTTGTATTTCCAGACTTGTGGAGGCATGCAAGTGACATGGCCAACACTCTAGTGCCACCACAGTGGCACATTGCTGTATGTCCATGGGGTGCATGCCCCTATTTTGTTCCCTCCTCTGCCCTTGTCCTGTGGAATTAGTCATTCCAGTCCCTGGATGGAAGTGATTCCTCCCTGAACCCCTAACCCCCACACTTGCTTGTTCATCTTGAGTGGAGGTTGACGGGAGTCCACGCTATGAGGAAGCTGTGACTTGTTGTCATAGTACATCAGAACAACAAAATCACTAGTCTTCCACACAGCACTAGACCACAACCGCTCCAGTCTTCTTTGCTACCCTTTTTTCCCTGTCTGAGAGCCCTGCCCAGCTCTTTCCCCTCACCTGAGCTAAGCCATAACAACTGGGCTTCCTGCTTCTCCACTGCCTCCTATTTTCTGTTCCTGGTCCTCCTGGAGAGAGACAGGGTCTGAACTCCAAGGGCCCAACTCCCACCCAGCTATGTCAAAAACATGGAATTTGGAGTTGGACAGTTGTGGGCTTGACTTGCAGCTTCACTTTAGAGCTGAAACCTCTTAGGGTAGTTATATGCCCCTCTCTGGGTCTCAGTTTCCTCAACTGTCACCTGGATAATAACAAGCATGTCTTAGGGCTGAAGATGACATGATATAATGTATGTAAAATGTTTAGCACAATGCTTCTCACAGAAGTTTGGAAAGAGCACAGATATATCATCTTGGCAGGCAACTGTCCCCCCACAGTCCTACCTAGTGGCCATCTCACCTGATGAAAATTACGGATTTCTGTGTGTGGTTTCACCTCACCTGCTTATCTGGAAAATAATTCGTTGAAAAATCCATTAAGTGAGGGGCAGTCTCCAGAAACGTCAGACACTTCAGACCACCTTCTGTTCCCCCATCAGGGTGCAAGGACTTCCCGGTACCAGGGAAGCTGTCCATTGTTCTGGTTCTGAAATGAAGTCGGCTCCGAGAACCCTCAGGAGCTGTCCGGAGCCCTGGCGCTGAAGCAGATCGCGGTTCCCTTCCTGGACCCCGAGGGGCGCTGTCCATAGTCTCGGTGCTGAAATAAATAGCAATTTCCTTTCGTGGTCATCGGAGAACTGTTCTCCGCCTTGGTGCTGAAGAAAACTTGATTTGCTTACCTCTCTTCCCAGCTCACCCCAGTCCCCTCCGTTCTCTGTTCTTCAGACTCTTGGGAACCCCCCTCCACTACAATTCTTTCCCCTCCAATCTTCTAGGTGCGCTTCCCAGGGTTAGGCGGGGGAAACACGGAGAGGTCGTAACTAGGTCTCAAACCTGCTCCCCACCTCGTGGCATGTTCCCAGAACTTACCTCCTAGGTAGTCAGCGTGGTTGGCCTGTTTTCCGGACCGTCAAACTTCTCAGTCTTTGTCACTTTCTCGGAAAATGTCCATGAGCTGACCTGTAAACCAGCCCCAGCCACGGGGATCCTGGTGCCTCAGACCACCCCTCCCCCACGCGGCTTTGGCCCTTCCCCTGTGTGCCTCACCTGCTTCCAGTCTTGTCGGAAGATGCAGGTGTCCAGTTGCTGCCTAGGCAGGGACGTGTGCTTTTATGGGCTTCAGGGAAGGCGGGGCGCCGGGAACCCGGGGAGGGGCTTCGCCAACTGGCCAATGGGACTCCGCCTCGAATGCAACTCCAAAGATTACCTCATAGGTTGTGGGCTCGGCTTCAGAATAAAAGTCTGGCATCTGCCCAAACCTGGGCCAGGGGTTTTCTGGAGGGGGAGGGGACCCTCATTGTGTTCTCCAGGGTCCTCCCACACGGTCCAACACCGTCCTGGGTCTCTGAGCTCCGTGGAGTATCAGGAAACCTGGCCAGTACCTGCTTCTCTCCATCCCCAGATTGTGCTATTGCTGGATGACTACTAAAGCTAGTAAACTGTGTTGGGGGGAAAACGGCAGAGTTCAGAATATTCAAGTCCAGTTACAGATAAGGACACTGAGGTCTGTGGGACTGGAGGGCTCAGAGGAGCCTGGGGTTGAGGTGATACTCAAGCCTAGATCTTTTGATTCCTTGACTCAAAACCCAACTCATAACTTAGTTGTGCTTCACTCCGCAAGTTCTGAACCAAAAAACACACAAACTTGAGTTAAAATTCAAATTTTTCTCCTCCTTGCTGTGGGTCTTTGGGTATAATCAGCTCTCTTTGTGCTTCAGTTTCCTCAACTGGCAATGATGCTAGTACCTTCTCAGAACATTACGATGAGGAATTAGTGATCTGGTGTAGATTGCATGTTGGAAATAAATAGAACTAGGGTGAGAGAGGCATCAGCTTCAGATGCAAATTTTAAGGGGCCACAAAACCCCCCCTCAGTAATCAAGATCAATAATATTTCAATACAATGTTTTATGAAATCAAAATTAACGCAAAAAACTACAATGAACAAAATATCAAAATTTAAGGAAAGACAGGATCAGCATTACTGATTTTTCCCTTTTGCCTCAGGTTCCAATGCAGCTTGACATGGTGCTAGAAATAATGTCGAACATGATAAGTTTTCCAATGATGTAGCTATTATTTTCAGAGACATTCCATTCATTTATTTATTCAACAAACTTTCATGGTATTAGGCACCAGGGGCACATACATGAATTCAGCAATCAACCTTGCCTTTAGGGATAGTGAAGACATGAAGATGTAACTATACTCAAATGTAGTATGTGTGACAGTAGAGGGATTTGTACCTGGCTTGCTATTTCCCTTGTATGAACATCCCTTGAAGGAGCTGCTCATTTTGTGGAATTTGAGCTCATAAAGTGAGCTGCCTGCAGATCACCCATGGATTCAGGAGAAGCAGATAAGACACCTAGCATTTGTCAACAAAGTGCCCAAACCAAGGGTTTACTCCATCCATAACTGGGGAAAAGTTCAGTCAAGCCCATAGGATGGGTGCAGAAACTATATGGAATTCTGACACATAGTAGGTACTCAACAAATTCACTGTCAGCTACGTGACTTGTGTGAGCTCATCTAGAACATTCTGGCTTAATTCTTCCCTTTTGCCTCCCACGCGGGAGACCAGTTCTGGCTTCACAGCTTCAAAGGAGGAGCAAGGAGCCAGCTCCAAAAGGAAGAGGAAGAAACAGCAATGCAGCCTGGGGGTGGCTGCCTCGTTTTATGTGTTCTCCTCTTTTTTAAAAAATCTTTTCTTTTTTTTTTTTTAAAGAAATTCAAACCCACAGAGAAGTTGCAAGGATAGTGCAATGAACTCCCGTATCATCTTTACCTAGATTCACCCACCTGTCATTAACATTTGGCCACATTTGTGCTCTCTGTCTCTCTCCATAAATCTTTATCTCTGTCTCATCATATAAACTGCAAGCACAACCTTTCCCTTCTTTCCTAAATACTTCAGCATGCTTTCCCCAAGATCAAGTCTGCTATGTAACCATTATGCAATGATAGCAACCAAGAAGTTAAAGTTGTTACAACACCATTGTCTAATCCACAGTCCACATTCCAGTTTCACCAGTCGTCCCAGTATGGTCCTTTATGGCATTTCATCCCAAGCTGGGATACAGTTCAGGATCGCACAATGCATTTCACTGTCCTGTTTTCCATCCCTTTTGCAGAGCGGTGGGCTTCGTAGTAGCAAGATGGCTCAGACCCCAGAATTCTTTCAGCTCTGAGATCTGCCTCCCTCACTGACTTCTACAAGGGTGTGCACTACACACAGGGTCTGCACTCCCCCTTATTTACAACAAGAGTTTGTTTAGAGGATTTCTTAAGTCCCCTCCTCCTCCAACATTCTAGAAAGTCATGGCCAGATCTGTGCACCCCTAAGACTACTTCATGCATTCATTTACTACACACACACACACACACACACACAATTTTTTTGAATATCTGCTATGTGTCAGGCACTGGGAGTGCAACAGGGAACCGAGCTGATATGGTTTTTGCCCTGCATTTAGTGCAGAAGAGAATAAACAAGTAAACAAATAATGGAACAAGATAACCTCCCATAGTGAGACGGGTTCAGGGACATCTCTAGGTTTTGGAGATTATGAGTAAAGCTGCTATAAATATTTACATACGGGTGTTTGCATGGAAAACACGTTTTCATTTCTCTAGGGCAAATACCTAGGAGTGGGATGGCTGGGTCATGTGTAAGTGTACGTTTGACTTTCCAAGGAACTGCCAAACTTTTTTTCAGAGTGGCCGCACCATGCTGCATTTCTTTGAGCAATGGATGGAAGTTCCAATTGCCTGGCATCTTTGTCAGCACTCGGTGTTGTCAGTATTGTCAATTTCTTTTTGAGCCACCCAATAAGTTTGTAGTGTCTTCTCTTCCTTTTTAATACATAAGGAAGCGTTCTACACACACTTTGTAAAGTACTCTTTTTTTTTACTTAATAGTGCTTGTAGAAGAACACGACATAGTCCTTGACAAAATGTCTATTAGGAGAGACAGACAGCCCCAAGCTATGACAGCTCTGAGTGAACAGAGCTGTGATGGAGGAGACTTGGGGCACTGTGGGAACCTAGGGAGGTCATCTGTCCCCATCCAGGTTTAGAAAGGAGGGGTAAGTCAAGGAGGGCTTTCTGGAGGAGGTGCCACTATCTAAACTGAGACCTAAGGCTAAGGAGGAGTGAACTGAGTGAAGCTATAAGAAATGTGTTCTTGGCAGGGGGAACAGCATGTTTAAAGGCCAGGGAAGAATCTGGACTTGGCACATTTGGAGTCAGGACCACTGGCTGCAGAGTCTTTCTTCCTCTCACCCCTTTCTACCAGCCTTTGGATCTGACTGGTCCATTTAAACAGATGGGATGACTTTTCCTTGCAAACACTCCATTTAGGAGGCTCCATTCTGCCTTCCAGAATCATCATAGCTGGCATTTAAAAATCACTTACTGTGCCCTTGCTAATTCGAGCTCTGCCCTTGTCATCTTGCTGGGAATTCAGCTTCATGGAGAGTCCCCTTTGTTCAGTCTTCTCCCCCTGGGTCCCCAGGATCTGCAACATTTGCCTGTGTCCCAGGCAGGTGCAGGTGGGCAGAAGTGAATGAATCTCTTTAGAAAATGTTCCCCATGAGACTCGAGTTAGGAACAGTAGCTAATTATCTCTGGGGATAATAAGCCAGTAGTGAGTGTTAATTAATAGCTCATCATGGCAAAGATGAAGGTTTAGAAATAAGGGTTAAAGGTCTGGGGTGATTCTTCCTCTCTGTCCCCTGCCTTACACACACACACACACACAAGCGCACGCTCACACACACAGCCCCTTCCTCAGCCGTTACTATAGAGACCTTCCTGCCACCCTCATGAGCATTTACAAATCGAGACTGCACAGATGGTGGCCTCAGCAGGCCTGTTGTTCTCTCTTCTAAGGACAATTTCTGGAGCCCTGAGGATTAAGGAAACAGGGCTACTCTGTACAACATCTGCCTGGGGCCCCGAAACCTGACCCTCCAGCCCAGGCAGGGGGAGATTAATGGAGGCATTTACCCAGAAGGGGCAAAGCACACAAACAGGACCACACACAGGTTGCCCTCCCCACCTAAGGCCACCAGGGAATCCCTAATGAAGGTCTCAGTCCCCCTCCCCTCCTGAGTGAGAATCATCCCAAAGGCCAGGCAGTTTAACACTTCAGACCCTGTGAGAGAGGGGAGCATCTTCCAGTGTCCTGGAACTATTGCAATAATAGGACCTAGTGTTTCCTGAGCATCTATTTTGTGCCAAGTACTGCACACATCATGTATAATAAGTGCATAATGAAGCACTTTATGTGTAATGATTATGATGATACTAATGCTTATTTATCTGTCATTAACCATATGCTTAGAGCTTTATAAGGGCAAGGGTTTTGCCCGTTTTAATCCCCACTGTATTTCCCAGTTCCTGGAACTGATAGCTCTTGAGTGAATGAATGAACGAAAGATGTCATTTACTCCTCATAGCCACGCGGCAGCATAGTTACTGAATCCCATTGTTCAGATGTGGAAACTGGAGCTCAGAGAAGTGGGGAGGTTCCCCCAAGTACACCCCGCTGTGATGTGACACCAGCTTTTTGTTTTAAAGAATAAAAAAATTGTGGGAGAGTATAGCTTAAGTGGTAGAGCGCATGCTTAGCACGCACGAAGTCCTAGCTTCAATTGCCAGTGCTTCCACTAAAAATAAGTAAATAAACCTAATTACCTTCCCCCCCAAAATTAAAAAAAAAATAAGAAAAAAATTAAAGTCGCCCAGGACTCCCTGCAGGCCCAAAGGAGCAGAGGAGGAATCTGAAAGTAGGTCTTCCTATTCTAGAGACCCCCTATCACTCATTTTGATGAGGCCCAGAGAGAGAAAGCACCTTTCTCCAGCCCACGCAGTATGTCCGGGGCCCAGCCGGGACTGGAAGTCCCACTCCTATATTGGCTCTCCCATAGCTCCTTGCAGCCCTAGCACCAAGCGCAAGGTCTCGCAAAACTTGGGCCCCAGTAGATATTTGTGAGTGATGCTGTGGGTGCCAGGTTTGGGCCTTCCAGAACCCTTCTCACGTTGTCTCCTCTGATCTTATACCTTAGCCCTCCAGTGGGCCAGAACTTGAAGTTTTGTCACTGTTTGAAAGGTGAGGGGGGAAGGGAAGCCCAGAGAGGTCAGATTGCTAGCTTTATAGTCACACCAAGAGAGGGTCGCTGGCTGGGGCTGGGTGTCTCCCCCATTGCATCCTGCCACTCCCTTGAAAGGCACCTCTCTCAGTACCTGCCTGTTTTCAAAACCAATTTTCTATTTATTGAGCATCTGCTAGGTGGGAGATCTCTACCTCACCTCGTCCTCAGAATAACATCCCAAGCTCGGTGCTAGTAGCTTTTCAGAGAGATCAAGACACCTGCCCAAACACACATAACAGAGAAGGGGGCAGAGCTGCCATTTGAATCCAGAGTCCCCATGTGTAGACACATTCTCTGGTTGGTGTCTGTGTCCCGAGTGGGACCAGCCCCCAGTCTCTGAAGGGTGGCTCTTGGGCTTCAGAGTCCAGGAGGAAAGCCCAGACTTATAGACCTGGTTTCCTCTCCATCCCGGAGTCCTGAAAGGACCCTGAATGAATGCCGTGTTCTCCTCTCTCAGCTTTTAGACGTGTTTCAGAAGCAATACTGACAAAATTTCCGGTACAACCCTCCCTCCCAACTGTCCTTCCTCTGACTGCTCATCCTAGTGGTGGGGGGTGGGGGCGGACAGGAACAGAACTCCCAACAGCCACAGTGCTGGAGGGGAGCACATCTGCAGCTGAGGCAGAGAAAAGATGTGCATGTATCAGGGAGGCCCCTCTGCGGCTATGACATTTGTGCAGAGACAGAAAGGTAGGAAAGAGCCAGTCTGCCTTCCAGGCAGAGGGAACAGCAGGTGCGACGGCCTGGAGGTCTGAACGAGCCCTGAAGAAACTGAAAGCAAGCCAGACAACCCCCCTGCCCACTGAGATCCTGGGCCCTTCCTGCGGCCAGGGATTCAGGTGGTCCTTGGGGTCTGTGCTCTCTGTGATGAGGCTGGGGATTCAGAGCCACCGCAAGGCCTAGTACACAGGAGGTGCTCAGTTAATGTTTGTTGATGAAAGAACAAACGAAGGAAAGAACTGGAAGGGATTTAAGAGATCAGCCAGTACAGGAATGGAAAACTCAAACGCCTGCATGGGCGTATCACGTGAAATCTGAGATTTGGGCTCTTAAAAAAAAATTATTTGCAGAAACAAACCCCAGTGGCAGCCAGCTTGGCATGAGGGCCCTTACCCAGTCCCTATGGAGGAAACTGAGTTCAGAGCCATTAAGTGACACTCGGGAGATCTCACAGCCCCTAACTGAGAGCTGGGACCGTGGTGATGGTTAACTTCTTTTTATTGAATGCCTACTGCATACCTCACATACATTCAGTCAGTAAATACGACTCCCACGGATAGATACTGGGATCTCCCTATTCGTTTTTTAACTGATGAGGCATCAGAGGCTCAGAGAGTTTGACAGACTCAACCAGCGTCACACAGCAGTAAATGGCAGAGACAGAATTCGAACTCTTCTGCCCAGAGCTGAGTCTTTGTTCGCTCCCTTCAAGGGAGTATTTTCCGTATTTTCGTTCAGGACGAAACAGACGCTCAGCGGAAAGGGGGTGAGGGGGTGCCTGTGATTCAATACACCCCAGAGCGATTGAACAGAACCTTTGAGACCCAGAACCTTAGGAATCAAATCCGTTGAGCTGACTTGCGCTCCTAAATCCAGAAATACCCAAGCAGGAGGCTGGGGCTCCCCACCCCCACCGCAAGCGCTCCTCCCCCACAGTAGGTGTACACAGTAGGCGTTTAATGAGCGCTTTGATTGCGGTTATGGAGGCAGAGGCGAGGCTGCTGGAGGAAGAGGGGTCTGCTTTCTTGCCCTGCCCACTCAGCCCCTCGGAGCCTGCCCAGCCCCCAGTCCTAGCCCCCCTCCGCCCCCCCACCCCGCACATTCGGGTGCTCTCCCACCGCAATTACGGTAATTAGCTCCGAGCAGCTCGCCGGGGAGGGAGGAGTGGGGGAGGCGGACTTTGGCCCAGACTGACCTGCTTCCAGGCGGGCACTCGGGTTGGTCCGCGCTGGGCACGTGACACGTGCCGCCGACTTGTTGCTGGGCATCCCAGCATTGCCAAGGCAACGCCTGCCGCTCGTCCTCTCTGCCAAGTGCCGGGGAGAAGTGGCTGCGTGAGGGTCTCAAGGCTCGCGGGAGGCGAGGAGGGGGATCCAGAGAGCGAGTCAAGCTGCCTCCTTTCCCCCAGCTCTCCCCAGGCCCAGCCCCTGCAGCCCAGTCGCCCTTGACCCCCCGCCATAGACGTGTCATCCGCGAAGGCGGACACAGCAGATTCAGGGTCACGGATGGAGCCAGGGAGCAATCTTGGGACCCTTAGCAGAGACTCCCCCACCTGCAGACAGGGTGTACAGACAGAACAGAGACGCACAGATCTTGCATTAACAAAGAAACTGTTGCTGAGAGCCCACCAGCCTCAGACCCTGTGTTCAGAGGGGGTGACAACAGACAAGGCAGAGATGAGACAGTCCCTGTCCTCTAAATCATCATCCTCATCACAGGAGCCCCTGCACCTGACCACTCTCATGCGGAGGGCCTCAGCTAAGCACTTTACCTGCATTTTATCCTCATTATGTGCATATTAAAACCATTTTATAGATGAAGAAACTGAGGTTCAGAATGAGGAAAGCATCTAACCAGGAGGCAGGGACTCCACCCTTCAAGGGTGTGTCTATTAAAGTCCACATCCTTATTCAGTGTATAAAACTTAAGCTAATAATAATAGTAGTAGTAGTAGTAATAATATATTATTTAGCTATTGCTATGTAACAAACTACCCAAAACTTAGTGGCTGAAAAAACAATATTTATCATCTCACAGTGTCTGTGGGTCAGAAATCCGGGTGTGGCTTCGCTGGGTGCTCTGCCTCAGAGCCTTTCTCGCTGAATTCAAGGTGTTGGGCAGGGCGTGGTCTCATCTGATGATTTGACTGGGGAAGATCCATTTCCAAGCTCATGTGGTTCTTGGCAGGACTCAGTTCCTAGAAGGCTGTTAGCTAGAGGTGGCCCTCAGTTCTTTGCCCCGTGGGTTTCTTCAGCATAGTGGATTGCTTCATTAAAGCATGTAAGCCCAGGAGACAGAAGTCTGCTAGTAAGGTGGAAGTCAATGGTTTCTTTTTTTATAGCCTAATCATGGAGATAACATCCCATTACTTTGTGTTTGTGTGTGTGCTTATTGTGGTAAACTATATATAACATAGGGTTTTCCATTTTAACCACTGTAAGTGCACATTTCAGTGGCATTGAGTGCATTCAAAATGTTATGCAGCCATCACCACAATTTCCAAAACTTTTCCCTCACCCCAAACAGAAACTCCCCATTAAGCAAAAGCTTCCCATGCTCCCCTCCCCCCGGTCCCTGGTAACCTTTCATCTACTTTCTGTCTCTAGGAATTTGACTATTATAGGTACCTCATGTAAGTGAAATCATACAATACTTGTTCTTTTCTCTTTTTTTTAATGGAAGTAACGGGGATTGAACCTGGTACCTCCTGCACACTAAGCATGTGCTCTACCATGAGCTATACCATGCCCCCCCATATTTGTTCTTTTGTGTCTGATTTATTTTACTTAACATAATGTTTTCAAGATTCATCCATGCTGTAGCACATGTCAGAATTTCCTTCATTTTAAAGGCTGAGTAATATTCCATTTTATGGAGGGACCACATTTTCTTTATCCACCCATCCATCAATGAACATTTGGGTTACTTCTACCTCTTGGCTATTGTAAATAACGCTGCTATGAACATGAGTGTAAAAATATCTCTTTGAGATTCTCCTTTCAATTCTTTTGGATATGTACCTGGAAGTGGGATTGCTGAATCATATGTTAATACTATTTTTTGTTTTTTGAAGAACCTACATACTGTTCATACTGTTTTCCATGGTGGCTGTACCATTTTACATTCTCACCAACAGCACACAAGGGATCCAACTTCACTGCATCCTCTACAACATTTGCTTTTTTTTTTTTTTTTAATTCTTACGGGTGTGACAGTTGGTTGCATTTTGTGCCGGATCTTGCCAGGTGAATTTGAAAGGACAAAGAGCGATTAAGGACCGGGGACTTAGTTAATCAACATATTGGTTGTGAGATGGGAGTTACAGGCTCACACTAAGGCTTTGGGATCGTGGGGAAGGATACTAAGAGGACAGTGGGGTGAGATGCAGAGAGGAAAACTGTTGGAAGAGCTTGTTGGAGTGGTGTGATATTGTAATTTATAATAGATATGGATACAGATACAGATATAGATTTAGATATATGTGGTCTTTTTCTCTGTTCCTGGCGCAGAACTCCTACAAACCTTGGAATTTCCTAAGTGATATGAGCTGTAAAGATGAAATGGGTGTCTTTTGTTATCCAATAGCCAATAATTTAATCAATTGTGCCAATGTAATGAAACTTCCATAAAAATCCCTACAGTATGGAGTTTGGAGAGCGTCCAGGTTGATGAATGCGTGGAGGTCCTGGAAGGGTGGCACGCCTAGAGAGGGCACGGAAGCCCCACCTCCTTCCCCATGCCTTGCTCTGTGCAGCTCTTCCTTCGGACTGTTGCTGAGTTGTATTCTTTCATAATAAGTGGATAATCTAGTAAGTAAACGGTTTTCCTTAGTTCTGTAAGTCATTCTGGCAAATTATCAGGGGAGCCTCCAATTTATAGCCAGTCAGTCAGATGCACAGGTAATGACCTGGACTTGCAACTGGCATCTGAAGTGGGGGCAGTCCTGCAGGACTGGGTCCTGAGCTTGTGGGGTCTGATGGTATCTCGGGGTTCATTGTGTCAGAACTGAGTTGAATTCAGGACACCCAGTTGGTGTGTGAGAATTGCTTTGTGTGTGGGAAAACCTTACACATTTAGGTGTCAGCAGTGAAGTATTAAGAGGCATTTTGAGGCGGAGGGTATAGCACCTGGAGTGTAGTAGACACTCATTAAATGTTTGTCTGATGGTCTCTCTAACTCATTTTGTTCATCCAGCAAACATTTAATGAGTGTCCACTACACGCCAGGTGCTGCATCACACAGCGAACAGGACTTCCTAGCTGTGTGATGGAGCTATCGGACGGGTGGGCTGTAGTGGTGCTTTGAGATTTTCAGCCCTTCCTGGCCAAACATCCGACTCTACCATTCACTTGCTGTGTGCCCTTGCATGAGACACTTTCCCTCTCTGAGCTTCACTTTCCTCATGTGGGAAATGTGGCCGATGCTAGTCTCTACCACTTACAAAGGGTTCGGAGAATGCCGTGGCACCACACATGGTAAGACTGCTAAACACCAGTGCACAATAAACAAAATTAACTCGTGATTTTTATTATTCTGTGAATCTAGTTCAGGGTCCCCCAGCTTCGGCACTGCTGATAGTTGGGCTGGATCGTTCTCTGTGCTGGGTTCACCCTGTTCAGCATCCCTGGCCCCCACTCACTTGATGCCAGGATGCACCCCTCCCCTGATCATGACAACCACAGGTGTCTCCAGACACGGCCCAGTGTCCCCTGGGGAGGAGGACTCCCCTGGGTGAGAACCACTGATCTGTGGTAAGTGTTAGAGAATGACAGTGATTGAAGCCACCCACGACGAGGAGACCAGCACCCCATCCCTACACAGCCAAGGCTTGAGTGATGCCGAGCGGTCTAAAGTCATTTTCTGAGCACCTCAGCGTCTCTGGTTTCACACAGGTCAGGTTTCCCGAGCTGTAGTCAGACACTGCTTGCTGGCCAGCCTGCTGGGCCCCCAGAGCACCACCCCAGGCTCATCTGCTGAGTCGGTGGGTCTGGGCGCGCTGCCTGCCCAGGCTCTGTCACCAGCCACAGCTGTGAGAAGAAGAGCTCAGGTTACGGCTGAGGACAGCTGCTGAGAGGCCCCGGGCAGGTGAGGGACTTGGGAATGAGGCCTCGCTGATGAGGACAGAGCCCTCTAACCCCTGTGTCACTCTTGTCCTTTGCAGAGTGTCCCAGCTCGCCTGCGAGAGCCAGCTCAGGGGCCCGTGAAACAGGGAGAATCTGCGTGGGTGGGCGGTCATATAGGGACAACCAGTACGGTCAGCTGGGGGACACTGGGCAATGTTTGGAGACATTTTTAGATGGAGATGCTACTGGCATATAATGGGTAGAGGCCATGGATGCAGCCTAGCATCCTACAATGCCCATGACAGCCCCCCCAGAGCAAGGCTTATCCTGGCCCAAGTCTCAGCAGTGCCAAGGGGGAGAAGCCCTGATCTGTGTCAATGGCAAGGAGTTCGTTTCATCTCACTTCATCTTTTCAAAAATAATCTTACTTGTTATCTTTTGCTTATGACATGAGTGCATATTCCCTGCAGACAATTTAAAAATTAGAGGAAAACAACAAAGAAGATAAAAGTCACCCACGATGACCCCATGCAGAGGAGATTGCTGCTGGCAGATTTTAATAATACCCTTCCCTGACTTTTCCCTAATATATCTGCGTTCTTGTTCGTATATTTACGAAAATGGAATCATTCAGCACATTATTTCACTTAATAGATGGGAAAGTCTTTTTGCGTCTTGAAATCCTTTCCCACATTGTATTTCCTGACACAGCTGCCCCACAGTCTAAGTGCCCCATTATTGGATATCCTGGTTGATCACAGTTTGGGTCTAAAGCAACATTGGGACTAACTCTTTGTACAAGTTTGTGTTAATTTCCTCAAGATAATTGGTTTGAATCAGCAAACACACTCATTTTAAAGTATTCTTTATTTTAGTTCTGTTTTGGGGGACAATTAGGTTTATTTAATTTATTTATTTATATGCAGCTACTGGGGATTGAACCCAGGACCTTGTGCTTGCTAAGCACACACTTTACCACTGAGCTACATCCTCCCCACCAAGAAGTATTCTTTAAATGACAACTTATCTGCTACCTCCAACTGTGATGCAGTTGATAGTTGTGTTATTCACTATCATGCAATTTGAAAATGCAATTTGTGAAAAAGGTTAAAGAAGGAGTGAAGAGGAAAAGCAAACATTTCAATTAGCCCCACCACTCAGTACCACAACTCTTGACAGTTTGGAGCACACCCTGCCAGAGCTTTTTTGGTATGGACCCAAACCTATGTTCATGAATTTCCCTCATACAAAATATGAGCTCACTCTGTTCCTAAACATAAAACTCTTTCTAAGATGAGTAACACTGTCTTCATTCTCCCCTTTTCCTGCTCTGATCACATCAAAAGCACAGACCCATCCGATTCTCCCTTTCATCAGGTGGGTGACCCAAAGGTTGAAAATTCCCTCGCTCATTTGTTTATTCAGTACGTATTTATTGAACATTTGCCATATGCCAGACATAGAGCTAGCTGAGCAATTAACAAAATAGACAAACATCTGTACCCTCACAGAGTTTATAACCTAGAAAGGGAGACAGACACTAAATGAGGAAGCATTCTAACCCAGGGCCTTGGAGAAAAGTACAGAATGATGAGTGAGCATGTAACAGGTGACCAGGGCAGACTTCTCTACGGAGATGGTATGTGAACTGAGACAGAAGGATGCACTGGCACAGCTAAGAGACACAGAGAGGGAAGAATGTTCCTGGAAGTGGGCACAGCATGTGCAAAGGCCCTGAGGTGCAAGGGAACATGACCCATCCCAGCACTGCAACCAGGCCAGTGTGGAGCAGCATGAGTGAGGGGGATCCCAGTTGGAGATGTCACTGGGAGGGTCCTGATTCTGCTGCTGGCTGAGACTAAGCTGGCTGTGGGAGGTGGGATTCGGGTTGGGAGAAGAGGAAGTGTTGAGAGGACTTCCAAGACTCTGGCCTGGGAGGCAGGATGGATGGTGCTGAGGCTTGAAGAGGGCCAGGTTTATGTGACCCTAGGTTGTGGGTCACAAGGTGGTGTCTGTGAGGGTTAAAATTGCAGAACTTGGTACAGCTTCCTTTCTCTCCCCTTCCAGAACTTTGAATATATATATATTATCTATTAAATTCAAAGCTAGTAAAACTTATACCAAGGTAGCAAATGTTTTCTTTAAACAGAGGGAAAGAGAGAAGAAGAGGAGAGGGGAGGAGAGAGAGAGAGAGAAACTGGCAAATGCAGACAATGTCCTCCTGAAACCATAGTGATCAGTGTGACTTGGGGGGGTGGTGCTGATGGTATTAATAATTTGCTGTGTGGGCTTTTCCAGCACAGGTTACTGTATAGGCAAGGCAGTGTGTTTATGTGTGTGTGTACATGCGCATATGCATGCATGCGTGTGGCTGTGTGTGTGCACTTCTGGGCAGGTGTCTGAGTGTGTGTGTGTGTGTGAGTGACTGTATGCACGTGGATTGCAGGTGTGTGGCTGCATGTGTGTTGTGCACAAGTGTGACAGCATGAGTGTGCACTTTTATGTAGATGTGCAGAGTCCTATGTGTGCTCAAGTGCCCCTTTCCATGTATTTGTGTAATCAGCTGTGTGCACGTGTGCATCTGTGAAGACATCTGAATTGACTTGTACATGTCTGTTCATGTGACACTCATGGCCGTAGATACAAGCATGTCTCCATGCCTGTGTGTATGTCGTGTGTGCAACTCCAGAAGCGTGTATGCACATACTTAGGTGTGTGTGCCTGAGGGAAGCTTAAAGTAAAAATCAGGAAAATGAAGACCCACGGTCTACTCAACAGTTGGTCCCGATGTCAATTTCCTGATTTTGAGAATGTACTAGAGTTATATAAGATGTTACTACTGGGAGGAGGTGGAGGTGGAGGAGGGTACAAGAGACCATCTGTGCTATTTTTGCAACTTCCTGTACAGCCTATAATTATTTTAAAAATAAAAAGTTTTTTAAAAAAAAATCTGAGGATGAGAAGCACAAATTTTACCCATTTTCGTGTCTCCTCAAAACAAGCAGGAGAAAATGGAAACAAAATCTAAACAGCCACCTGATGATTTCTTTTAAGCAAGCTTTTTATCTGAGAACATGGCTGTTGTCCCCAAGTGTCCTGGGTGGGAGATGGCGATTTAGGGATCTGTGTTGGGGGTGGGAGGTGGGGGCAGGAGTGGTGCTCTGGCCAGACCCAGGCAGGTGCAGTTGGTGTTAGCAGGCATGTGGCCGTCTGGTGACCCGGCAGGACATGGGAGGGGACTGGGAACATGCAGACTGAAAGGCAGGATCAACCACATCAGAGGATGTGTGGGACTTCTCAGGTGAAGACGAGAAAATTTAATCAAGCTGGAGAGGAAAAGTCAGCGGTATCAAGTCTCTTGGTTTGGCAGGGGAGGGAGAGGCAGAGCAGCTAATCCCTGGGTTTCAAGTTGTCTGACCACCTGCTGCTGTGGGGGTCCTCCTCATACCCCAGGGTCCTGAGTTGAAGGGGTGTGGGAGTGGGGAGGGAGGCAGAGACATGGAGATGCAGAGAGAGAATAGGGTAGGGAGGGAGACAGGCCAGGCAGAGCAAAGAGAGAGCGAGAGAAAGAAAGAGACAGACAGACAGACAGACAGAGAAGTAGAGAGAGACAGAGACAGATAGAAACAGAGAGGTAGCGAGAGACAGAGAGACAGAAACTCAGACAGAGAGACAGAGGGGCAGCGATGTAAAGAGAGACAGAGAGATACAGAAAGAGAGACAGACACAGAAAAGGAGACAGACAGAGAGAAACTAAGCCTTTGCTGCCTCTATTGAGAACTTGCTTGCTTAAAATAATGGACCAATTAATTGGTCAATCAATGGCATTTTCTCAACAGGCCAGTAATGTATCAGTTACCTATTGCTGCATAACAAGCCACCCCAAAACTTAAAGGCTTAAACAACAACATTATGTTATTTCTAACGATTCTATGGTCTGGCTGGGTGGTTCTTGCCTGTGCTTATTCATGCAGCTGGGCTCAAAGGGCAACTGAGCTGGGCTGAAAGGCCTGAAGTGGTCATATCCACATGTCTGGGGCATTGTAGGGTGTCTGGAAGGGGGATCTCTCTCTACATGCTGTACTGTGGGGACTGGAAGCGTAGAAACTACATTTCCCAGAATCCCTTGCAGCTAAACTTTGGGTGCAGTTCAATTCTGTTAAGGGAATTTAGTCATGCAGTATTTGATGCAGGGGCTGTGTTTCTGCCATTTCTGTTCTGTATTTCTTTGCAAGCATGGTTGTGATGTGATATGGACAAAGATGTGAAGATCCAGGTACCATTTTTTGTGAGCATTGAAAGGCAAGGCATGGGGGATCCTCTTTTGTTGCTATTGTCATAGGCAGTTGTTGTTGACCAGAAACAACCTGTTTGAGATGGATTTTCTGTTACTTGCAACCCAAAGAATCCTAGCTGATATGGTCAGGAAGGTGAAGTCTCCGTGGGTAGATGTTGTATACAGAAGGAAGCAGAGGATTTAGTTAAGGAAAATGATTTCCATGAGGTCAAGTTCCCAGCTCAACCAAAGCAAAAAGCAAAAATGCTGGAGCCACATAGGCTAGCAGGGCCAGAATAGCCCTCAGGAAAAAAAAATGTTATTTGATCCACAGCAAGGTAAACTGAGTCCAACAGGGGCAGAAGTGCTTCCCCAGGATCACACAGTGATGGCAAATGAAACTCTTTTCCTGCCAGTTCTGGAGTCGGGGTGGGGGAATGTGTGGGAGGGAATGGAAGAAATTTTCTCTGTGTGCAGGATTGCTACTAGAACAGGAATAAAAAATGAGTCATCAGCAAGGTGGTTGACAGGCAGAGCCTTAAAATGTCACTGGAATAGGAAGGTCCATCTCTGAGAAAGAATGGAGGTATGTAGAGACATCAGGGGAGAGTGTGGCATAGATGATGACTTTTTTTCAAGCCCTCAATTCAGTCTCTGAATTTCTGGATGAAGAGCACATAGTAGCTGATGTTGCCAGGATCCTGGGGCACAAAAATTACCTCTATTGTCCTAGATGTGGGGATACCAACAGTTATGGCATGGCATATTGGATCAGGTAATGCAAAATCTCTGCTTGTGTCTGTGGTGGAAACAATGAGATTTCAGAAACCAAGGGTGTATCAGTTAGGAAAGGCTAAGGTTATGCTGCAGTAACAAACATCCCCCAAATCTCAGTCACTCAAAACCCTAAGATGTGTTTCTGGCTTGTGCTAGCCCCTCTTTTGGGATTTGGCTGAGGGCTGTATGTATATACCTCTATATACAAGTTGATGGAGTCACCACCATCTCAAATTTTGCTGGTCACTGTAGCTGAAGGAAAGAGACAATGTAACAAGTTGTACCCTGGCTATTAAAGTTTCCACCTGGAAAGGGCACATGTCATTTCAGCTCACATTTAACTAGTCAAAGCAAATCTCATGGCCCCCAGCTGACTACTTGGGGTGGGGGGTAGGGAACTCCCAATCCTGCCTGGAAGAAGGCTGGGCATTTTAGGGGGCAGCATGAATGGCTAACTCGGGGGGTGGGGGAGGGGGAGTATTCTCTAGAAGTGAGGCACTCACACCAGTCCAAAAAAAAAGAGAAAATACTGGAACGCTAGCAAAGACAAATTACCTCTAATGCTAATAGATATTGGCACTATTTTAAGCATTTGATATAACTTACTAATTTAATTTAAACAACAATTCCATTTGACAGATAAGGAAACTGAGCACAGAGAGTTAAGGTATTTTTCCCAAGAACCCATGCTCTGATGCAGCAGAGTTAGGGATTTGAACCTAGGCAGTGTGACTCTAAAGCTGGTGCATTTAAACATTACACTATAATGCCTCAAAACCAGAGACACTTCAAAAAAAAAAAAAAAAAAAAGAGGCCAAGAAATGTCAGTGGCTGCTGGACCACATAGGAGCCCCTAAGGACTCTCAAAGTGACAACCACTCCACTGACAAGGGAAGCACACTTGAGAATGTTAGAACAAGCTTTCGGAACACTGAAGCATTTCTGAGCAATGCAGCCACAGGAAACCTGTGAAAAGATGTCTGTGTTCATCTCAGATGTGGAAGACATTGGTGTAGAGGCCGCAGGCCAAGAGAGCTTTGAACGTGGGGCTGTGGTTAGATGCAGGGGCTCTGGACCTGGACTCAAACCCTGGCTTGTCTGCCTCCTACCTGTGTGACCTCAGGGGAACAACTTACCCTTTCTGTGCCTCAGCTTTCTTACCTGTAAAATGGAAATAATAACACACATTTCATTGATTCTAAGCCATGCATTTTTTAACATCTGTGAAAGCAGCTCATGCCTTATGATCAGTAGCATGTCAAGACTTGCCTGTGGTATATTTTCTTTTTCTAATGGGACATGGTGGGAAGGAGCATCATTTAAGATGCTCCTTCCTCCCAGGACCACAGGATGGGACCTGTGATCCAGTCTGGCCAATCAGCATATCCTATCCTCTTGGCTGCAGTGATTGGTTCAGGGATGAACAGATGATCGAAGCTGAGCCAATCAGATACTCCCCTGGGACTTTCTTGCTGGATCTAATGGGAAAGATTCTCTGCATCCACTGGAGTTGCTAGGAGAGAAGAGTGTGTGTCTGGGGAGCAGGTGACTGCATGGAAATTTGAAAGATAGTGTTTGAACCCCTAGATCCAGCCATGTCTGAAGTGAGTTAATCTTGTACTTCCCAGTTCCACAAGCCAGCTGGTTCCATTTATTATATTTGTTCTCAACTCAGTTTAAGTTGAGTTCCTTTCATTTGTAACCAAAAGATTTCTAAAGAGTACAGGTGCCCTTTTGCAGACCGCTAGGAAGCTGGCTCAAAATGAGGAGACTCTA
The DNA here is from genome assembly GCF_048773025.1 of Camelus bactrianus. Taxonomy (NCBI): domain Eukaryota; kingdom Metazoa; phylum Chordata; class Mammalia; order Artiodactyla; family Camelidae; genus Camelus; species Camelus bactrianus. The sequence goes on from NC_133560.1 coordinate 28,776,854, forward strand.
GCACCCTGGAAAATGAGTGTGCCTCTACTATGTCATAGATGATGGTGAGCCTGTGCCTCAGAGAAGGGAACCCAAATCCTCCAGTTTGGTAGGTATGGTAGCTAACCTCCAAAGTGATCCCCAGTGACCCCCACTTCCTAGTATTTACACTTTTGGGTGGGCTTCTTCGTCACTATACCAGGGCTGGTCTGTGAGGGCTCTCTCACTCTTGCTGTCTCTCTGATCATGCACTCTGGGGAAAGTCAGTTTTCATGACCCAAGGACACTCAGGCAGCCCTTTGGAGAAGCCCCCATGGTAAGCCATGTGAGGGAACCGTTCTCCAACCCCAGTCAACTCTTTAGCCCCCACTGACAATCTGACTGCAACCTCATGAGAGACTTAGCCAGAATCACCCCATGAATCCATCCCAGAGTCCTGACCCTTGGAAACAAGATGATGAATATTTTTTGAAGCTTCTATATTTGGGGGTAATTTATTGCACAGACATAGGTAACTAATATACTAGGGCGGAGAGTGGTTCCACACGGGCTGAACTGCAGGAGGTCTAGCTGGTGCAGGGGAGGTGGGAGTCAGGTAGGTCAAGATGGACCCATGGGATACTGTCTTTGAATCTCAGGTAAAGCCAGCCAAGGACAGCCTCCCAATAGGAGGCCACGCTGCCTGTGCCATCTGAAATGTTCCAGCTTGAAATGATGGTGGCTGCACATAGGGTGGTCCTACCCAGTCCAGCTGCTCCAACTGCCCCTAAGAGCCTGGGATGGACCTGGTTTCCCTCTTCCTATCTGGCTATTCTGAGAGTACCCAGGGGAGCCAAGAAGTCCCCCACATCTCCGCCATGGACCTTCAGCAGAACCCTGAGCCTAGTGCCCCATCAGCTGCTAAGGGTTCTCTTTCCCTCTCCCAATGCTTCTCCATCCTCCCACCATGGCTGTGGTCCAGACTGCCATCATCACTTTTTGGATAATGGCCCTGCCTCCTCCTGGCTCCCTATGACCGCTTCTGTCTTCCCCCTCTATGTCCCCAGGGAGCTCTTAGAAACATCATCCTGAGCGAGTCACTCTTCTGGATAAAACCTTCCTAGGAGAACAGAAAGTGGTACCACCTCTTGGAAAAACCATTTAGTAGCTTCTTAAAATGTTAAACATACACCCCCCCGCCAGAGGGGCCATTCCAATCCTTGCTATTTACCCAAGAGAAAGGAAAACATATGTCTACATGAAGATGTGTCCATACACATTTGTGGCAGATTTATTTGTAATCACCAGTTGAAAGAAAGCTGTTGAAAAACAACAACTTCCCATGAGGGCAATCTGATGACATCCACCCAAATTACAAGTCAGCATGCCCTTGGACTCTGTAATCCCACTGCTGAGAATTTACACTCCAGATGGAAGCACACATGTGCTAAATGACACAGCAGAGTGTTTCTCACAGCATTGTGTGTGTGTGTATAAGAAGAGCAAAAACCACATAAATGTTCATCAACTTGGGAGGGTGTTGGTTAAATCAATTATGAGAAATTCATGCAATGAAATATCATACAACGGGTAAAAGCAACAAGAAAGCTCTTTGTGTACTGAGATAGAAATACCCTCAGGATGTTGTTATTAAATGAATAACGCAAAATGCATAATGATGTGTTGCCAATGGATCACATGTGCATGTGTGTCTGTGTGAAATATGTTTCTGTTCAGAGTCTTTGCACTGGCCATTCCCTCTGCTTGAAATGCTCTTCCTATAGACTCTACATGGCTCACTCTCTCACTCCTTTAAGCCTCTGCTCAAATGATGACTTCTCAGTGAGCCTTCTTTGGGCACCTTATCTACGGTTTTTCACACACCTCCCATCTTATATTCCCCAGCCATTTTCTCTGATTTATTTTTCTCTTTAGTACTCAATACCATCTAATATAATATAGTTTATGTACTGATAACATTTCTTAACTCTCTCCTCTACTATAATGTGAACTCCACCAGAGAAGTGATTTTTTAATTGCACTTTGTGCACTCTATGTCCTTGTTCCTTTGACTGTGCCTGGTACACAGGAGGCACTCAATAAATGTGGGTTAAATGAATGAGTGGATCTTTCTCTGTGATTTGAAGCTGCCCCCAGGCATGTTCTACATGGACCACCACCACAAACAGTTGGGTATTTTAATGTTCCCAAACTCTTAGAGGCTGCCTTTGAAACACTTTCTTTGCAGCTGTCCATTCCCTACTGTATCAATAGTCAGCTATTGCTGTATAACAAATTACTCCAAAATGTAACCATTTAAAACAATGAACATACATTATTTCACGGCATCTGTGGGCCAGGGATCCAGAGAGCTTAGCTGGATGGTTCTGGCTCAGTGAACCTTGTGATGTTATAGTCAAACTGCTGGTGAGGGCTGCATCATCTGAAGGCTTGACTGGGGCTAGAGGAACTGATTCTAAAACCACTCACACAGCTGTTGGCAGGGGGCTGGATTCTAGTTAGATTTTGTTTCATTTTGTTTCTTTTTAGTTTATTTTACTTTGAAATAATTTTAGACTTATACAATGCTGCAAAAATAGTACAGAATTCCCATCTACTCTTGACCCATCTTCTTCTAATTTAATATCATTGACAACCACAGGAAACCAACATTGATACAACACAACGAACTAATTTAAGATCTTATTCAAATTTCACCAATTTTCCTCTTAATGAGATTAATATTATTAACTGATTAATCTTATTGTTACAATTATTAACTTAACCCTATTAAATATTAATAGGATGCTGGTCCAGGCTCCCGCTTGGCATCTCATCACCTCTAGTCTTGTCTTTCATGACCTTGACACTTCTGACGAGCACTGGTCAACTATTTTGTAGGACATCCCTGAGTTTGGGCTTGTCTGATGTTTGCTCATAATTAGATTGAAGTTAGGCATTTAGGGGAAGGATGCCACAGAAGTGATATGTCTTCAGGGCATCCAGTCAGGAAGTACATCATGTCAATATGTCTCATCATTGATGGTGTTAACCTTGAGTTAACCTTGACCACCTGGTTACAGTGGTACCTACCAGGAGTCTTTCCTGGAAAGTTACCATTTTTCTCTTTGCAATTCATAAGTATCTTGGGGGAGATACAATGAGACGATGTACATACCCTGCTTCTCCTCCAACTTTTGCCCACAGATTTTAACATATGGAGAGATGTGGAAAGTCAGACCAACAGGACAACTCCCAAGTTTCTAATTTAGTCACAGTTGCTGCCCCCCTCACATCCCCTCAGCCCCCACTAGATGCCACCTGTTGTCAGTTCCTGAGTCTTGTAAGTTTAGGGTATTCTCTGGTCAGGGCACTGAAATTGGTCAGCATGTGAGGGGACCTGCTCCAGATGGGACCCCCAGGTGTTGCTGGATAAAGGCAGAGCCGACTCTGACTGTGTCCTGTTTAGTCTCCCTAAACCCCATGGTGAACTCCTTATGCGTTGCCCCCTCCCTGCTCCATCTTACCTTCCTCCCTCCCCTCAGGGCTCCCTCTGCCCCTACGTGAATGATGAGTCCCCAGATCTTGTCTCAGGGCTGCAAAGAGCTGGTGTACAGGGCATTGTCATGAGCTCCAGCTTGGATTCGAGGATGCTTTTTTCTTTGAGACAGTTTTATTAAGATATAATTCACATGCCATACAATTCACCCCTTTAAGGTGTACTGTTTTTTCTTTCTGGTTTTAGTATAGTCACAGAGTTGTGCAACCATCACCACAATCTAATTCAGAACATTTTCATTCCTCCTGGAGGAAAACCTCATCCTCACCAATAATCCCTCCCCATTCCCTCTCTGCCAGTCCCTGGCAGTCACTAATCCACTTCCTGTCCCTGTGGATTTGCCTGTTCTGGATGTTTCCAGATGGAATCACACACTACGTGACCTTTTGTGTCCAACTTCTTTCCCTGAGCATCTTGTTTCCGAGGTTCATCCACATTGGAGCACAGATCAGTGCTTTGCTCCTTTTGAAGGCTGAATAATATTCTACTCTAAGGGTGGACCACATCTGGCGTATCCATTCACCCACTGATGGACGTGTGGATTGCTTGCGCTTTGGGGCTATGATAAACAATGCTGCTATGAACACTGGCGTGTACATTTTCATGCAGACACGTGTTGCCATTTGTCTTGGGTATAGACAGGAGTGGAACTGCTGGATCACCTGGCAACTTATTGAGGAGGGGGATGCTCCGAGCCCCCAGGCTGGGCAGTTGTGACCACCGTCTCTGATTATCTGTTTCTTATGGAGTGTTGGTTTGCCTCTCCCCCTGGAAGGTCAGCTCCACTAGGACAGGGAGTTCCCTTCGTTTCTTCACTGCCGCGGTATCCCCAGGGTCTAGCCCAGTGCCTGGCATGAGCAGGTGCTGGATAAATAAATGAAAGATCAAAGTGACCCCAACAGAGCTTGGTGTACACTCAGTACCTTAACTACTGGTTTTATGCCAAAATGCCTTGGGAGGCGTGGGGGAGGCTTGGGCAGGTTCTGTCCCCACCTGAGTCTGTGTTTAGTCTCCCCACAACCCACCTCCCTCCCTGGGGAGATCCCCCAGGCTTTCTCTCTTTTCCTCCCCATCTCCCTTCTGAGGGCTGTCACTTTTCAGTTCACAGGCCTGGACAGCTTTCTCTTTTTATGTTTGGTTGTGTCTTTCTCCTCTGTCTCTGTCTCTCTCTCTTACATCTCTCCCCGCCCTGTCTCCCCAGGCCCTCTGGGGCTCTCCCTTTTGGAGACGCTGTGTGTCTGTCATTGTCTGTCAGTATCCCTTTCACCTCATTTCCCTTTCTCCCTCCCCGCCGGACTTTTGATCTGTCTTTGTCTCCACCTCTTCCTGCCTCTATCTCCTTCTCTCCTTCTATCTCTCCATCTCTGCCCTTCTGTGTCTCTGGCTCTCCTTCTCTCTCTTTCTCTCCATCTCGTCTCCCTCTTTCTGCCCCACCTGACCCCGTGTGCATTTTTGTCCGCTGTCTCGGCCTCTCTCTGGGGCTCTCCCTCCCGCCTCCCTGCCCCCATCCCCTTTAAGTGCACAGGGGAGGGAACAGCAGCCCCAAGGGCCTGGGGATGCCCCCTCCTGACCTGCCAGAGCCCTGGGGCTGGGAAGGGACTGTGGGCTCATTTCCCTAAGGGTGTCTGTGGTGGGAGCCCGGCTGGCCCAGGAAATGGGCCACTTAAGACGGCAGCCTGCGGCCGCCTCTCCCCTGCTGCTTCCACTGCAGAGCTGGGAGAGGGGAGCAGAGCGGGGAGGGGAGGGGAAGGAGAGAAAGGGGAAGGAAGTGAGAGGGAGGAAGGAAGAGAAGGGAGGGAGCGTAAGGTGGGAGGAGAACACCTCTCCATTTTGGGGTCCGGGGTGTCCTGGGAACATGCACTGGGCTGGCTGGAAGGGGCAAGGAGGCTGGAACCTGGACCCCAGGAGCAGGGCCTGCCTGGTACGCACACTGCAGATCCCAGAGACTGCCACCCAAAGGTTCCCACTCAGGGACACCCCCCATGATCACAGATGTCATGAGCACAGACCCTCACCTCTGGTGACAGGTGCACAGATCACGGTGCACATTCACACACAGACGGAGACGCAAGCACAGAGAACTGGAAAGGACATGCTCTCACAAAATGAGTTAAGTGTCTCCCACACACAGCCAGGCACATACTTACCAGCTGCAGATGCACAGGAGGACGCAAGTCCAGATCCCATCCACGTGGGCTGCAAGGCCACCTTCACATGCCCATCCTGCAAAGACTCGCAGATCACAAACACACAAGCACAGCCTCTGCTCATGGCCACATGTCACCAGGCAGGAAAGCAGGCCCTCCCTGCCTGAGCCAACCATTGCTTCTGGAGAAGCTGGAGATTTCAATTTTTATGTGAAACTGTGAAGGAAAAACCGGGCTGGTCCAACAAGATAACTCACAAGTCTAGGAATGTGAAGGAGAGGCTAGGCTGGTCTAACAAGATAACTCACAAATCTAAGTACTGGAATACTGATCTGAGTTCTGCTGGACTAACTTGTAAATCTAGGTTAATTAGTGTTGGTTTGCTGTTTATGTGTTTTTGCTAGCCAGCTGGGTTTTCAGAGATACATATCTGGCTTTGGAATGTTGGTTTGCTGCCTCCCCGCCTCCACTTTTGTGATGATGCTGCTGCTAAAGCTGTTCCATGCCTATTGGCCGAATACCCCAAGCTTGTACTTTACCCTATAAAACCTCATGCGCACGTCTTGGAGGTGCTCAGAGCTTCGGAGCAGAAGCCCCTCTGAGCCCGCCAGTGTAATACATCTGAGTGCTCCAACCCTCCGAGTGGTGCTTGTTTCTTGACTGGCCTGTCGTTTCCGTAACAAAACCATTAAAAAAAAAAAAAAAAAAAAAAGAGTGCAGCCCAAACCCCAAACCTGCAGAACTGATGGTTTAGATCTCGGCCTCCCTTTTGCCAAGGGCCCAGCCATGCTGTGAATAGTTGGGCAATCCCTTCACCTTCTCTTCCAGAAAATTCCATCCTAACAGTCCTCCTCTCCAGGGCCAACTCAGCCAGGGAACAGAGGGAGGATCACCTGTCCTCTCCATCTCCCCATGTCTGCCTCCCTCTGCGCCTTCTCTGCTGGTACCCCAGCTCCGCCTTTCTGTCACATGCACACATGTTCACATGAGCGGCTGGGAGACCAAGCCAGGAGGAGGCAGGGAGGCCGCTGGGCCAAGCTGGGTTCTCCCAGGGGCTCTGATTTTGAAGAATGGGAAGATGAGTGTGTATGTGTGTGTGAATGTGTGTGTGTGAGTGTGTGTGTGTGCGTGCTCGCGCGTGCCAGTGCGCTCGCCCGCGTTTGGTGTGTGCCTCTGGCTCTGTGTGCACCGAGTGGATGTTAGAGGTGGGTGGTGAGGTGGGGCAGCCCTGAGACCTACCTCTGCCTGAACTGGGTCTTCATTTTTCACAAGGGCTGCTTTCTGTGCTGAGCTGGAAGAGAGGACCTTCCATCTCTCAGCGGTGGGTGGGTGGGGACCCCCCCTCCCAGGGCCTCCCAGGAGCCCTCCCCCCTCCCCCCGCTCCTATCTCTGGGGCCACACTGACTTGGCTCGAAGTCCTGGCTGCCACTGGTTCTTATTCAGTGACCTGGGGCAAGTCACTGCCCCTCTCTGAGCCTGTTTCCTCATCTGTAAAGTGGAGAGGAGAAAGTTCTGTAACAGACCGGTTGTTGGTGAACATTCACAGAATGAAAAAAAAAAAAAAAAGAACAATGAAAAGAATTAAGAATTTAAAAAGCAAGTGATTTGAATGTCCAAAGAAGAGATACGGATGGCCAAGGACCACAAGAAGAAATGCTGGCATCAGTAGTAGGTGAAGAAAAGCATGTGAAAACCATAATGTGGGGGGAGGGTACAGCTCAGGGGTAGAGCGCATGCTTAGAATGCACAGGTCCTGGGTTCAATCCCCAGCACCTCTGTTAAATAAGTAAGTAAATAAATAAATGAACCAAATTACCTCTCCCACTCCCCAAAATAAGATGAAATGATAATTTTTTAAAAAGGAAAATGAAAGAAAACTACAATGAGATACTGTGGCATGCCCACCAGGACGGCTCGAGGCAAAAACAGACCATAATGAGCTCTGGAGAGTCTGTGGAGGAATTGAGACCCTTGTACGTGGCTGGCGGGGATAGAAAATGGTACAGCCACTGTGGAAAACAGCCTGGCAGTTCCTCCAAAAGTTAAACATAGAATCACCACATGACCCAGCAATTCGGCTCCTAGTTATCTACTCAGGAGCAATGAAAACTTAAGTCCCCCCAGCAGCCCATACACACGTGTTCACAGCAGCAAGATTCGTGTGACCCACGGACACTTGCAGGGGACCCTGCAGACCCTGCAGACCTTGCTTAGAGAGGCAACGTGTGTCTATTAGCAAAGATTTAGAAGACAGAGAAACACACAGGGAGGGGGTACAAAAATTACCCATAAGGTCAATGTATTCTCTTATTTGTTTAACACATTTAAGTTAAGGACCGAGAGTGCCCTCCAGCCCCACCAGTAACTTTCTGCGGAGATGGAAGAGCTCCAGTGAAGAGCCTTGCGGGCGTCTCCTGATGGGACTCGGGTCCCTCTGTCTCTCCCTCTCCGCACATCCCCTCCCACAGGTGTGCTTTACAGAGTCTCATTTCATCCTGATTTAACTCACCGCACACAACACGCCAGGGCGGTGCCCCTAGAGCTACCTCTCTCTTTTTGCAAATAGGATCTGTTTTTGCGTAAGTAATCCACGGACCATGGGACAAAACTCTGAAGGCACCACAGAGTGTATGTTGGAAAGTCTCTCCCTGTCACCCGAATGCCTCTCCCCAGGGAAGCCCTGGTACTGGCTGCTTTTGTCTTCTGAGATTTTAGTCTAATTGGGGCAAATATAAATGTATACAAATATATGTAGAAATAGACACTCTTGGTGTGTGTATTATTTGCTATATAATAGATTATATTCTCACATATTGTATAATATATAGATTAAATATATATACATATAATATATACAGACTATAAATATTATGGACCGAATTTTATATAAAATGTCTAACTCATCTATACACTGAGAGATGGAGAGAGAGATACAGGAGTGACAGCTCTCCCAGCTCTGTCCCCATTTGCCCAGTTCCCAGATAGGAATTTTTTTAGCTTTTACTACACTTGATCTCAGCGAAAAGGCTGAGAAGCAATGAATTTTTTTTAGCTTTTAGAAAAACATATTCTTACTCCTTCCTTTTCGGGGCTGGGGGAGATATAATCCCTTTGCTTTTTCCTCTTCGTTTTATCAAGATATAATCGACATAGTGTAAGGTATACGACATACGATTTGACATTTAAATATATTGAAACATGGTCCTCGCAATAAGTCTAGCTAACATCCATCACCTCACACAGTAACAGATATTTTTCCCTGTGATGAGAACTTTTAAGATCGACTCTGTTAGCAGCTTTCAAATATCTGATACAGTATTGCCATCCTTCTGCATAAACGGCAGCAAGCGCTACACATTCTGTGCTCTGCTTTTTTCTTTTTTCTTTTTTTAAACTTAGCGATCCATCTCAGAGATTTCTCCAGATCCATTCAGTGAGAGCCTCCTACTCAGGCTATTTCAAACCCTCTTCATTTTTTTCAACATCCCAACATACAGACATATCATAATTGATTTAGCCAGTGGCTTTTTAGTGGCTTTTGAATGCTGCTGTAATGACGTCCTGGGGACCGCAGCTTCCCCCGTGCATGGGACATCTTCTGCAGGTGTGTTTGTTTAAAAGTATAGTGTATTAGCTGGAGAAAGGGAGGAATGGGGAGTGAGTGTTTCATGGGACCAGGATTTCAGTTTGGGAAGATGAATAAATTCTGGAGAGGGATGGTGGGGATGGTTACACAACAGTGACAATGTACTTTATGCCATGGAACCATGCCCTTAAAAATGGTTGCATTGAAAAATAAATTTTGTTTTATGTATATGCCACCAAAATTTTGTAAAAATAACTAATTTTTAAAATATAGTGTGTTAATAGAAAATTTGAGGTTCATTAAGGCCAACAGATCAGGAGACAACTGCCATTGAGAAAGAGTTTGTTACGGTTCTTCAGAGGAGGGGAGAAACTGGAGGGTACAGCTCAAGTGGCGGGGCACGTGCTCAGCGTGCGCACGGTCCTGGGCTCAGTCTCCAGTACCGCCTCTAAAAATAAACAATAAACCTAATTACCTGATGCAAAAAAAAAAGAGGAGGGTAAAAATTGACACAACGTTGTAAGCTGACTATACGTCACCTTAAAAACAGAAAACGAGAGGAGAGGGCTCTCCATGCCAAGCAGAGCCTCACGGGGAGGCGCCAGGGTCAGCCAGGAGGCGAGGGAAAGGGGGACATGGGCTGGAGCCTTTCCTGTGCTTTCCGAGAGAAGGAACAAGCAGCGCAGGGTAAGCAGGCTTAGGATGGGCTTGTCTGGAGGATGTCAGCAGGGTCTGGGTGGAGGGGATGCCCAGTTGGCCAGTATCTGGTCCTTGGGGGACTAGGGCAGGGGGATAGCGACCCAGCTTGTGAGAGCCCCACGGAGGAGGGGCTGACAGTGTGGTCTCTGGATTGGCTGGCTTGTTTTTGAAAAGTGCACTCGCAGGAGGTTGTTCACTCTCTCTCAGAACTAGTTAGCTCTGGGAGGGGCCGTTCTCCAGGGCCCGTGTGGCCCCAGATGTCAAAGCATCCGAAATTGAAAGGCATGGTTAATACAATGTCCCTAGAAGGGGACATCTGGGTCCTGGAGAGAATAGCCACTGTTCTTTTAGGCCACTCTGAGGTCTTCCTTGTGTGCCAGCTATGTCCCTGGAGGGTGCCTGTAAGGCTGGGGGACACAGTTCTTTTTAAGAACTCAACTCTTTCTGAATTTAAAACCAGCCATTGATGTGACTGCCCAAGTTCAGGGCCATTAGGGGAACCAGGAAGTCTGCTGAGACGAGACCAGTGGCCACTGTTTTATCATCCAGAATCTGAAACAGCCATGAAAAAAAAAAAAGGCCAATTGTTTGGTTGCAAAATTTCAGCAGTCACCACCTTGCAGCCATGCCAATCGCCATTAAACAGGAACTCCACTTCCCCCGCCCCAGGCTGGAGCACCCACCATCTACTTCCTGTCTCTATAGATGTGACTCCTCTAGGGACCTCCTGTGAGTGGAATCAGACAGTGTTTGTCTTCCTGTGCCTGGATTATTTCACAGAGCATCATGTCCTCCAGGTTACCCATGTTGTCGTGTGTGTCAGAGTTTGCTTCCTTTTTAAGGCTGAATAGTACTCCAGTGTGTGGATGGACCATGTTTTGTTCACCCATTCATCTGTTGATGGACACTTGGGTTGACTCCACCTCTTGGCTGTTGTGAATCATGCAGCTATGAACACGGGTGTGCAAATATCTGTTTGAGCCCTTGCTTCCACTTCCTTTGGGTACATACTCAGGAGTGGGATTACTGCATCATACAATCATTCCGTGTTTCATCTTTTGAGGAACTGCCACGCTATCTTCTACAGTGGCTTGGCACACAAGGCGTTTGGTGTGATAAATCTTCCTCTGATAAATAACTAAATTGGAAAACAAATCTTGATGGCTCCGTATTGATGTGAGAGTATGTTTCTCCTACGTTAAGGGAAGAAGCAGATTACAATAGAGCAGATACAGGGCACGTGTTTGAATCACACATACATCCCTCAGGGCCTTTGCCTTTCCCCAGAGATCCACACGACCCAGTCATTCCCTCCACTCAGGTCTCTGCACAAATGTATCATCCCTGAAACCCTCTAAAAAGCACCTCCTTCTCACCCCAATTAATTTCCCTTCCTTCACTTACTCCCATCTGTTGTATCACAGTTGATTCTCTCTATCCATAGGAGTTCTGTTCAATAAAGTCGCCATACACAGTGACCTAGCCAGTGCTGGACGTTGCCTCCTGGAGGACATCTGAGGTTAGGTCTCTGCAAGCCTCTGATAGCAAGATTTCCATCAACCAAGCAATGTACAGCCTTGTTTTATGTGTGTTTCTGTTTAAGGCCACCTCATTTAATATATATTGTTGATTCATTAGCATTGATCCCAAACAACAGGGCTATAACTCATGCCTGAATGAGGCTCACCTAACACACGTATTTCCTCCATAAGCATCTCAGCCTTCCTGAGCTTAGGACACTGAACAGCACTTCAGCACCACAATTGCGGACCCTTTTAGAAAGCCAAAGCACCACCACCAGCAGCAACAACAATACAAAAACACCCTGAAGTGGACACTTGCTCACAGTCTGAGCTGAAAGAAGACAGAGCATTGCCTGATTCAGCCTTGGTGGGGAACACACATGGTGGGTGACACACTTTTCGCCACTCTGTGCATGTTCGAAAATGACTGTGAAAGCTGGACGTATTCATTTTGGAATTGCAAATAAATGTTAGAAATGAGGTGATTTTGCAAATGTCAGATCTGCAAATAATGAGAATCGAATATGTAGAGAATACATATTTGAATTTCATTACAGTTGTCTGTGTTCCCTAGCTAAAATATCACATGGGCAGGGGTCTTGGTCTGTCTTGTTCACAGCCATGTCCCCTAGCTCTAAAGAGAGACTGGCACACAGTAGGTGCTCAATAAATGTTTATTGATGGACAAAGAAAGAGATGAATACATTTTAAAGCAGCTCTATTGTGTCATTGACATATAATGAGCTGCAGATATGCAAAGTGTACAACTTACTGATATCCACAAAGCCTCACCGCCACCAAGATCATGGACACATCTGTCACTCCCAAAAGTTTCCTCCTGTCCCTTTGTCATCCCTCTCACCTATCCCTCCCTGTCCCCAGGCAACGACTGATCTGTTGTCTGTCACTATAGATGAGTTAGCATTTTCTAGAGTTTTCTAGAAATGGAACCCAACCATATGTACTCATTTTGTCTGGCTTATTTCCCTGAGCATAGCTGTGTGAGATTCAGCCATGCTGTTGTGTGAGTGTATAGTTCCTTCCTTTTTCTTGGTGAGTAGTATTCCATTGTGTGGATGTACCACAGTCTATCCATTCACCTGAAATTGCATCTGGGTCATTTCTAGGTTTTTTGTAATATAACATAATGTAATTCTGACACTTATCACCTGGAGTTAAGGCAGACCCCATAAGTTAAGGGCACAGTTTCCAACAAAACTCTCTTCACTTCAGAGGAATTCACCAACCAATCTACTGAGCTTTGTTGCCCACAGTTTTTCCTGGCATTTCATGACATAAGTATGATTGATCAAATCATTGGCTAGGAGATTGAACTCAGTCTCCAGTCAACCCCCCAATCTCTTAAGATCAGGTTGACATCTAATCACCTCATCAGTGTTTCCTGCGTGACCAGTCCCCATCCTGATTCATCTCATTTGCATAAACTGAGATGGGATCGAGCCTCACCATGAACAACAGACACTCCTATAGCTTGGGAAAAGTCCAAGAATTTAGAGGTTATCTTCCAGGAAATTGGGACAAAAAACAGATATATTCTTTTATTTATTTATTTTGAGGGGCAAAGTAATCAGGTTTATTTATGTATTTATTTCTTTTAATTTAATTTTTTCAACAGAGGTACTGGATTGAATCCAGAACCTCGTGCATGCTAAGCATGTACTCTACCACTGAGCTACACCCTCCCCCCCGATACATTCTTCACAATACAACAGCTGATTACAAATAAAGCCCCTATGAACATGCATGGGAAACAAGTCTTTATATGAATGTAAATTCCCTTTTCTCTTTGATAAATTCCTAGGAGTGGAAAGACTGGATCATAGCATTTTAAAAGCATGTGATTATGGGACCTTTCAAACACACACAAGGGGAAAAAACAGAATAGTGACTCCCCTGTCCCCCCATCTCAATGTTGTAGGCATTCCCAGACATCACATCTCATTCACAAATATTTTCGTGGTCTCTAAAACATAAGGACTCTTTTTAAAAGTATAATCCCAATATCACCACCACTCTTTAAAAAACTAGCAATAATCTTTAATAAACTTAATAGCCTGGACTAGCTTGTCAGGGCACATAACGTTTTTGCACAGTTGGTTTATTCGAAGAGCCAAGAGGACGCTGGAATAATTTTTTTTTTCCATTTTCATCGAAAAGAATATTCACCAAAAGGTAACCATTGGGGAGTGGAATTAGGAGTGGCTGCTGTTTCTTCTGGTTATCAATGGTAATAGTGACCATTAAAATTTAGTTTCAAAATGTGCTTACCTTGTCCATCACCTGCGGACTTTAACTTTTACTACTAGCTGAGCGTTTGCTGTGTCCTTGGCACCAAACCCTCTAGGACACAATTTCTCTTATTTAACCTGGACAACTGCCCTCTGCAGCAGGCATGGTTATCGCACTTTGCAGATGAGGAAACTGAGGCTCCAAGAGGTGAAATGTCTTGCCCCCAGGCGCATCCAGCTAGTTAGAGACAGGGGTCAGGCTGGGAGCCCAGGGGTGCCCAACTCTAGTTTCTAAGTCAAATCTATATTTTCTAAAGATTCTACAAGTTTCTATGACTTTGGAGCTAAGATAATGGAGGGTGTACTCATCACCTGTGGCTTCTGTAACAATTACCCCAAACTTGATGGCTTAAAACAATAGTAACTTCTTCTCTCACAGTGCTGAAGGCCAGAAGTCCTAATGCAAGGTGTCAGCAGGGCTGTTTGCTTCTGGAGGCTGTGGGTGGGGAGGAACTGCCTTCCTCTCCTAGCTTCTGGGGGTTGCCCCAAATCCTTGGTGTTCCTCGGTGTGTAGATACATGTCTCTAATCTCTGCCTCCATCTTACCATCGTTTTCTCCTTTTTGTCTCCCTGTGTGACATCTCCTCTTATAAGAACACCAGTCATTAGATCTAGGACCCACCCCCAAATCCAGTATGACCTCATCTGAACTAATTACATCTGCAAAGACCCTATTTCCAAATAAGGTCACAATTGGAGGTTCTGGGCAGCTGTGAATTTGGGGGGAACACATTGAATGCACTACATAAGGTTAGCTTTTTAGATTCAAAAAGGCAGGGAGGAGGACCCTTCACCCACTCTCCACAGCCCAGTGCCCCAGGGGCTCGGTGCCTGGCTCCTCTGGCCAGGACGGGACTGAGTGTCTGGGCTGAGCCAGTGGGGAGATGGGGCTTGTGGACAGCTGGCCCCAGATTATTGGTGACACAGCCAGGGAAGGAGCCAGTCTTCCAGGCTCCACCTTCCAGGCCCCACCTTCCAGGCCCCTGCACTGTGGGTTTCTGACACTTCCAACCCCCAGCCAAGCTCAGGATGTGGACACAAAAGTGGCCAAGCAGGGCAGGGACATTGGGGTTCTAGAAACGCTTGTCCCACCTCCTCCCTGCTGCCCTCCCAGCCCACTTTGTATGAAATCACCAGTGGGACCCTTTGTGGAATTTCTTCTTCTTTTTGGGGGTGGAGAGGTAATTAGGTCTGTTTATTTATTTATTTTTAATAGAGGCACTGGGGATTGAACCGAGGACCTCGTGCATGCTAAGCACGCACTCTACCACTGAGCTATACTCTCCCCCATCTTCTACTTTTGATTGAGATGTCACGTGCACACGTGAAGCAGACAAATCTTGTGTGTTTGGAGCACCGAGATCATACATGTGTGTAGGCAGTGGAACCACCATCCAGCTGCTTGTGTGGAACATCCTAGGCCCCCCGGGGTCTCCAAGGAAGTCTTTCAAATGGTCAATCTGGTCCTGTTTCTGCCACATAAAATCCTCCCATGAGTCCCATCAGCGTGAGGATGCAACTCACGCAAATCATAGCGACGGCAATGGCGTGGCGGGCGGTGGCTGCACACCAGGCACGCCATCTAGTCCGAAGAGCTTGTCTGCACCGGCTGCCTTTCTCTCCTGACCTCCTTCAGACACAGGCTCTCTTCTTACACCCATTTCATAGATGGGGAAGATAAAGCATGGAGGACTGAAGGCATTTGAGGCCAGGTTGTCTGGCTCCAGAGCGCACATTCTTAAGCCCTGGGGGCTACCCCTCAGCTCAGTCCTGACCCATCTCTCTGGCCTCCCCTCTCTCCATTCCCATTGCCAGCTGATCCCTCCTCCAGGAATGCGCCACCTCTAGACGGTCATGTGGCCACTTCTTGTTTCACAGGCAGGTACTTGAATGTCACCTTCTACAATCCCAGAACCTAGCAGTCCAGGGTCAGGGGCTCAGGTCAGGGGGCCAGAGATGGGGAGAGACAGAGACAGGGTGGGAATTAAAAGACAGAAAGAAACAGAGACAGAAAGTGCAGTGAAAGTCAGAGAGAATCAGAGAGGGATAAAGAGAAAGCAATCATTAGGGACAGATGGAGACAAACAGAAGCTTGTCCCAGGTCCCTAGCAGGTGCTTCATATATGTGCGTGGCCTGGAACCACAGATGAAAGCCACCGACACGGATGCCGTTGGGGGCAGGGAAGAAAGCAAGACACCAAATGCAGGCACCTGTGCACGGAGTGTGGCCCGGAGGGGGCTGCGGTGCACCAGCGTGTGTGCACATGCGCTTGAGAGAGCGCGAGAGCCCTGCCTGCGTGCAGCTCCTTGGCCTCATGGCCTAGCTGGCATCCTCTCTCCTCTCTCCCCACCCTGGGCCTCCCGGCTTTTCGGCATGTCTGTTTGTCTCTTGTGTTTGAGTCTCTGTCTCTGGGTCTCTCCAGCAGCCAGTGCTGTGGGTGACAGGGTGTGTGTGAGTAACAGAGGCAGCTCCTGGGGGTGGGGTTCCCCATGGCAGAGGCTGAAGCCCCCCACCACACTGAATCCCAGGAGGCTGATGGCCACGCATGTTCCCTAATGGCAGCCCCCACCCATCTTACCCACCAAGTGTTAACTGCAGACTCACAGCAGCCTGCTCTGATGCAGAGAAGGGAGAATGGATAGGTGCCTCTCTCCCCCCAGACCCCAAAAACTTGGCTCAGGAAGAATCTTGGGACCTCTCGAGCCAGACCCAGCTGAGGAGTCCCATCCTCAGGCCCCCAAGGAGGGAGGCTGGAGTAGGGGGGTTGTCAAGAGGAAGAGGAGGAGAGGGGGAAGGGCCTGGGGGAGAGGGGACTCATGGTGGGGAAGGGGGCTCACAGAGAGGGAGAGGGTCTCAGAGATGGGGCTTAGGGAGGGGAGGAGCCCTGGGGGGGTGTCAGAGAGGGGAGGAGGGGAGGGCAGCTGGGAATAAGGAATCCCCAGAGAGGGATCTACAGCAATCCTGGAGGGCTTCCTGGACACCTGGACTGCCTACCCCTGGGCAGGTCCTTCCCACTCCTTCCTCTCCGCCTGGAGGAGAGGGACCCCATGTGTGTCTGATCAAGAGACAGACCAGCGGACCCTTGCTGACCCTGGAAAGCCTGCTCTGTCCCTCCATGTGCTTTACCCCCTGTCTCCCCTCTGGGACCCCTGGGAAGCCCCACCCTCCTCATTAGGACTGGTGAGGACAGACAAGGCGAAGGTCAGAACAATGCCCCTTTTGTGCTTTGGGGAGTCCAGCTGCCCCCACGGCGTCCCCCTGCAGCACACAGGTATCGGTGGGCCTGGGCGCCCAGCCCAGGTGCCCCCACCCTGGCTCACGTGGTCCCTTTCCCTCTGCCTCTTCTTCCATCCTCCCTCCCCCGCAGCCCACTGGGCCCCCTGCAGTCTTTAATTGGCTTTTGTGGAGCTGAATTCACTGGGACACTGCGTGGTCTTGGGAAGGGGGGCCAGGCCGCAGCTCTCCTGCCCCTCCCTGCCTGGCTAATTGGGGGGCTTCATTGTCAAGAGGGGTCCCTCCAGACCCCCCCCACTGCCCCGCCCACTCCCCACAGCAGCCTGCTCACTCCGCTCCCGCAGACAATGCTGGGAGCCCGCTGTCCTTAAGGGCAGCCTGCTGTAATTTGGTCTAATTCAGCCCAGGAGCCAGTGATTAGAGCTAATAAACAGACCCCAACCCTGCTTTGTCTCACCCACCCCCCACCCTGCCTCCATCCTCCCCAGCTGCCCTGGGGGAAAACAGGAAGTTCTGTGAATCTAGGAAAGTGCTGGAAGCCCTCCAGGCTGGGTACCCCTCCCTCCCTGTGGCCCAGTCAAGTTGACATGCAAATTAACCCTGACATGAAACCACTCTTCATGGTGGCTTGCAGCTCAGAGAGGGTCAGCAGCACATCTGATGTCACACAGCCATTAAGTTGCAAAGTTGAGATTTGAGCCCAGGCCCCTGGGTCTGCTGCCTGTGTTCCTAACCACTAGGCTATAGTAGCTTAGGGTGTGAACTTAGTTTAGGGGATGAACTTTGAGTATAGTAAGCTGGCCTTCCTCAAAGGAAAGAGTTTTGTTTTGTTTTGTAAGCATGTGATCATTTATTCACTTATCAAGAGAACAAAGCCATCACCCCTTTATTCATCAGATGATAATACAGAATGTAGATCGAATCATTTTAGATGGAAGTGGCTGGGGCCAAGCATTAAGCCTAGGATGTACTGGACTAGACTCGAAACTCCATGAAGCCAGCGGCACCGTTCTTTCCACCGTCCTACGTCCAGCCCTTAGTTGAGTGCCAGGGAATCGCGGGTGACGGGCGCCCTTCTGTGCGCTCCGTGGGGAAGCGGCTGAAGAGCCCAGGCACGTGGCTGCTATCCTGGCCCCTCCACATACTCCACATGTCACTGCTTTCTGGAAGACAAATAGCATGTATGTATCTAGTATCTTTGGCAACTCCCTACTGTTAATTCAATAACTCAACTTTGAATTTCATGCCAAAACATTAGAAACATTTGCTGGAAAGAGATTTCTAGAAGGAAGACACAAAACTTGCATTTATTCATTCACACAGTTACTGTCTTTCCCGAGCAGCCAGGGCCGGGTGCTGTGGACAGAGCAGCGGCCGAGGCTGGTGGGTCAGGCTGGGGATGAACAGGGCAAGAAGGTGTCTGAAGGGACGATCTGGAGACCGTGGCATTTCTCCACCTGAGTGGGGACAGGTCAGGGAGGGGACTGGGCTGAGCAACAGGAGAAAGGGCGCCGTGGACTCTCAGGGGCCAGGGACCTGCCATGGGAAACCCTTCCTGTGTCCCACTGTGTGAGCCACTTCATACAACCCCAGGAGGGAGGTGATTTCATAACCCCCATTTTTCAGATGAGAACACTGAGGTTGGCACCGGCTCCTGCTTGCCCAGCATCTTGGGTGGGGCCCACCAAGTAGCAGTGGTGCTCGCTGGCGTGTCCGTGCTCTAGACTCTCCAGCTGGGTCAGGGCTTGGGGCAGGACTGGTGCACCGAGAACGGGCAGTGAAGGAGCTGGAACATTCAGCTGAAGATCGTTGGCGGGAGTTGTCACGTGATGGTCCAGCCTGTGGATTCTTTTTCATCATGGGCTTGGGATGGTGTCGGGATGAGGATCCTTCTGTTGGATCTGAGGTGCTGACAAGTGTCTGTGTAGTGAGACTCCCAGTCAGTGGTAGGATTCATACCAGTGTCCCCACCTGGAAGAGCCTGGGGGCAAAATAAAAATCCCCATGGATGCTCTGTATTGAGTCCTGCCATGCACCAAGCGCCAGGCTAGCCCTTATTTTACTGGGTCTTCCCATTACCCTCCACAAGATATTGCTACAATTATCATCCCCATTTCACAGATGAGGAAGTTGAGGCTCAGAGAGGGAAAGCCACTTGCCCAGTGTCACACAGTGAGGCTGAGTTCACCAGGCCACTCAAGAGAGAATGAGAGAGAAACCCAGCCCAATGAGAGGGCAATTCCAGTAGGTTCTGTGTGTGTATGTGTGTGAGTGTCTGTGTGTGTGTTTGTGTGTGTGTGTGTGTGTGTGTGTTTGGGGAGGGGGGAAGGAGAGAGACATATGGGGAATGAGAAGAGCTTTCTCACGCCCCGCCATCACCCCCCAACCCCGCCACATCCCGTCTCCCATCTCATTTACTTCAGACAGTGATGGGTTGATTGTCCGGAGCTAAGAATGCCCCTCAGCTACAGAGAGCCCTGGAGACGCAGGGAGATGAGAGGCCGAGAAGGAAGGAGGGAGAGGGAGCGAGTCTCAGCCACACGTACCCCCCACCCCCATGCCAAGACACCCTCTTCTGCAATCTGCCAACAGCCCAGGGCTTCTGCTTCTTGTACCTACCATTCCTGTATCCCCACGACAAAAATAACCAGCTGATTTTGTCATCATCTGTTGATTGAGAAGGCCCTTCCGATATTTATAGGCACAGGGTTAGCTGTGGAGAGGTTTGGAGACGTGCCTTCCAGAGTCAGCCTGCCGGGGCTAAAATCGCCACTCTCCAGCTGGCTGACAGGTGACTCCACCTGTTTGGGCCTCGGTTTCCCTATGAATAAAACCGGATAATGATCACACTTCACAGGGTCACTGTGAGAGTGAAATATATTAGAAGTGTACCCAGTGCCCAGGAGGTTGCCAGTGAATGTCATCTGCTGTTGTGGTTGTGGTGACGGTGGTGTGTGAGATAGAATGTAGGAACCCCCTCCCCAAATGGCAGGAATTTTGTGTGTTTCGAGAAACCCCAGCATGGGCTGCAGACAAAAGGGACCATTCCACAAATCAATGAAAATTGCAAAGACGGGGAGGACCAGGGAGCTCCCAGCTACTGCAACCCTCCCCTGGAAATCAATCAAAGAATTGCCACTGTGGCCCTGAGAATAAACATGGTTATTTTGACACCGAGGGAATAAACAGTTTAATTTAAAATTATTTGTCAATAGCAAAAGTTCCTCTCATTGAAATAGCACTGCTGTGGGGACCAGTATGGGGGTGGAGTGAGCGAGATTGTTGATGAAATCAATCTCTCTCCGTCTCTGTCGCTCTCCAGTACACAGCTTCTTGTGTAAGTTAAATCGACAAGCTTTAGTTTCCCCATCTGTAAAATAGGCTTAATGAAAGTCCCGCCCCCCATCAGGATGGGTTATGATAAAGAAGTGATTAGAACACCTATTTCAGGACCTGGCACCTTAACTACCACTATTAACTACTAGTTAACCAATTCATTAATGAGTAGTGAACTATGATTATTTTCTGAACTAATTTTTAATTGAAAACGTAGTATCAGTTCACAGAGGACATGAACTGTATCAGAAATGACTTATTTATTGTTTTTAAGAGATCCAAGCAAATATCCTATATTCTTACCATTTTAGTGAGTTTTAATTATGACATGTGGCTCACCAAAATTCAGCATTGCATAGGGGTATGCCACAAGAATTGAGACTCTTCCATCTTTTGAAAAAGATTCAATGGACTTTTATTTTATTTTTAATTATCTTGATTACCTTGGATCTCATCTATGTAGAAGGCAGTCTAGTCTGGGTACTGCCAGAAATTACCTTTCTCAATGGTGTCTCCTATTCGATTCTAGCAATTTCCAAAGCATCTATTTTCACACATCTGCCCACGAGATGGAGACCCATCTGTTGTTTGCTCTTTTTAACTTTGAATGTCCTGGTTGTTGTTACTTGGGGAGTGTGTGTGTGTGTGTGTGGGGGGGGGGTCTTTCTACAACAGCATGTCTCCTTCCTCTATGTAGTAAGCAGTCTAGCCTCTTGCCATGGGCTTTGGAGCCAGGCCACCTGGCTTTGAATCTTCCTTCTGCTACTAATAAGCTGTGTGACCTTGGACAAGTTGCCTAACCTCTCTGTGTCTCCTTGAGCATGTTGTTAACCTCTATATGCCTGGGTCTCTTTACTAATTAAAGAGGGGATGGTGCTGCTGATAGAGGCAGTATCACAGGGTTGCTGGGAGGACTAAATGAGTTTAAAATGTGACCTTTTCTTAGAAATGTCTCAGCTCACATTTTCATTATTCTATGAGTGCTAATCCTGGACATCCAAAGGGATCTGTTGCAGCTAGCATTGGCAAGAAATGTTTTCCAGACTGGAAACATTGAATTCTTCCTGGCTTCCTTTCTTTCTTTTCTCTTTCCTTCTCTTCCCTGTAACCTTCCTCAAGATTCTTTGAAGGCTAGACCCCTGGTAGAACAGGACAGCAGCTCTGCCTGCTGGGTACAGAGACACTTCTGCAAATGCCGGGGTATGTGTTAGGGGAAGGAAGGGGCTGACTTTGAGATGCTGTTGTCTGGGGCTCAGAGTGGAGCTGGAAGGGAGGAGGGGGTGAGGGGCAGGCAGGGGATAACGCTGGGGGATGGGGGGGGTGAGACACTGCACAATGTCCATCATCTGGGCTCCTGCTGACACCTAGTGGAAAGAAGGAATTACCATTTTCATCCAAGGCACTGCCTGAGTTTGTAGCCTCTCAGAGAACAGGAACCAGACCTCAAACAGGAAAGCACAGGCACAGAGAGGGAGTGACTTGCTGGGTGTCACAGCGCATTAGCTGCCTTGAGTGGGTTTGAAGGATGCAGGAAATCAAAATCATTTTAAAGGAGTTTTTGTTGTTGTTGTTTTTTCAGATAAATGAGCTCTCAGGCCTTGATGGGGTTCAAGGGGGAGAGACATATTTTCTGAGGTTCTCTCCCTCTACCAGGAAGCCCACCTGTGTTATTCCGTCCCCATTCCCAGGCATTTTCTCTCCTCTGACCAGCTGTTCATTTGTTCATAATTTCAACAAATGTTTACGAGCCCATAGTGGCATGTAGGGAACAAAATAGATTCAAACAAACAAACAAACAACAACAACAAAAACCCTGACCTGGTAAAGTTCACAGCTCAGTGGGGTAGACAGAGGAGAAACAAGCAAACAAATCTACAAATGGCATTATTTCAGAGACTGGTAAGCCATTGAAAGAACATGGTGAAGTGATAGGAACTGAATTTGTGCGTGCCAAGTCTGGGGAGAAGATTAAAGTTAGTTGGACTCATGGAAGGCCCCTCTGAGGAGGTAACATTGAAACCCAGACTTGGAGGAGAGGGAGTGAGTCCTGGAAAGAACTGGGAGAAGCCAGTAGGACACAGCATGTGCAAAGGCCCTGGGGCAGGACCATACCTGGTGTATTGGATAATAACACTATGTTTAACCTTTTGAGGATGGTTTCCCACAGCATCCGCCCCATTTTTCACTCCCACCAACAAAGTATGAGGGTTCCAGTTTCTCTCCATCCTTGGCAACACCTTTTATTGTTTTTCTTGATTACAGCCCTCTGAGTGGTGGTGAAGTGGTAGGTCTGGTCCATATTAGGTACTAAACATTCCTCAGATCAGCCTACTCATTTCTAGTTCCAGGCCAGCTTGAACTTCTGCCTCACCCACGGCCCGCCTTCCAGTTCACGTAGTAAATGGTCAGGCAATGCTTGTTCAATGAATGAACAGATGGAACAATATGCAGCTGTCAAAAATGATGTCAGAGAAGAATGTTTAATGACGAGGGAAGGTGTGGTTGGCAGAATACTGCTCCCCTACAAGGTATACATCCTAGCCCCCAGAGCCTGTGAAGATGCTTTCTTCCATGACACAAAGGACTTTGTGGACAGGGTTAGGTTAAGAGTCTTGAGAGGGGAGATTATTTTGCATTATCTGAGTGGGTCTGATGTAATCAAATGGGTCCTTAGAAGAAGGAGGCAAGAGAGTCAAAATCAAAGATGTGACAATAGAACCAGAAGTTGGAGTGAGGTGGGGCCATGAGCCAAGGAATGTGGGCAGCCTCTAGGAGCTGGAAAAGGCAAGGAATGGATTCTCCTGAATTCTCAAAAAACAGAGCATGTAGAAGGAATGCAGCCCTGTTAACATCTTGATTTTAGCCCCTTTAGACCAATTTTTGGCCTTCTGACCTCCAGAAGTGTAAGATGATAAACTTGTGTTGTTTCAGCTGTTGTGTGGCCATTTGTCACAGCAGCAGTAGGGAACTGACACAGAAGATCTTCAAGATGTATCGCTGCGTGACAGAGCCCAGCTGAGCCACACTGGGGTCCGAGGCAAAAGCAAAACTGTGTGTTGCTTAGTGTTTTATGTGATTTTTACTGGTTAATTCCTGCCCCCCACCCCGAAGGCATATGTTGCAAAAGTTTGCTTCCATTAAATATAGGAAAGTAAAATGATAAGCTCCTCATGTTGAGAATTTTAATACACCTACTTTTAAGTTTCTATATTTTCAACAATATTCTGGGGGAAATAGCGATTAAAAATACATAAAAACAACCTCCCCACTAAAAGAAAGCAAGAAAGCAAGAAAGGAAGGAAGGAAGGAAGGAAGGAAGGAAGGAAGGAAGGAAGGAAGGAAGAGAAAGAGAGAAAGAGAGAAGGAAGGAAAAAAAGAAAGAAACCCTACTAAAACAGACACATTTTTACCTCAGACTCCAATGTAACTTGGTAGGACACTGTCAAAACCTGTCTTGATTTAAGATTTTGATATTTTGTTCACTATGGGGTTGCTTTTTGCCATTACTTTGATATTTTAGAATAGTGCATTAAAATATTGTTTATCTTCATTATTGAGGTTTTTTGACATCCTCCCCTCCTTAATTTTTGCATCTGAGGCCAGTGTCTCACTCTTCTCACCCTAGTCTTGGCTGTGCAAGGGAAAAAAAGATTTTATTGCAATCTGATCCTAAATTCTTACCATTATCTCCCTTCCTTCTACTATCTCTCGGAAGAAAGAAAGAAAGAAAGAAAGAAAGAAAGAAAGAAAGAAAGAAAGAAAGAAAGAAAGAAAGAAAGAAAGAAAGAAAGAAAGAAAGAAAGAAAGAAAGAAAGAAAGAAAGGAAGGAAGGAAGGAAGGAAGGAAGGAAGAGAAAGAAAGAAAGGAAGGAAGGAAAGGAAGAAAAGAAAGAAAGGAAGAAAAGAAAGAAAGGAAGAAAAGAAAAGAAAAAAGAAGACTAGCTTAAAATGAGTTAACTCCATGTTATGAAATGAAAAGTCATTTTAATTATCTTCTCTGTATGTCTGTTTTTGTTTGTTTTTTCCTTTCAAAATTTGCTACACCTAGCGTCCCTAGAAGTCTTTTGCAGAAAGTTCTTGTAAAAAGTGGTTTGGGCTGAAGCAACATGGTTTATATTTGTAGACAGGAAAGAGTTTAAATAAAGTATCTATGAGAGGAACTAATGAAACATTATTTGGCTTCAGGATGGGTTTGTGAGCAATTTTTGTCCTGGATTATTTCAATAGTGTGTTTGTGTGTGTGCGAATGGAGAATGGGGTTACTGGATTTTTAAACTTCTGTATTTTCCACCTGCCTGCATCAACCGCATGAAGCACAGCGATGAGTATTTACGAAGAGCGGAAACCACCCAGGCAGAAAGAGCCAAAGTGTTTGTTTTAAGTGCTACACTGTGACAGTATCTGTAACATTGTTTATCTATAATGAGCTCAAGAACTTCGACATGTAACAGTTTCGTAGTGCAGCGGCTATCACGTTCGCCTCGCACGCGAAAGGTCCCCAGTTTAATCCCTGGCAAGAACACTTCCATAGTTTCTGTAACTGCAGATTTTAGAATTTGCTTCAAAAGTAACTGCGGTAGAAATCCTGGTTTGGTGCCTTTTCTTTTTTTCTCTGTTTTTTAAAGATATTATTATGGAATTTTTTAAGTTATTGCAAAATTATACAAATTCTAGCTCAATGTAGAACATTTTAAACGGATAGTAAAACTCAGAAGAACTGAAAAACGACTTGCGTTGGCCGGGAATCGAACCCGGGTCAACTGCTTGGAAGGCAGCTATGCTAACCACTATACCACCAACGCCAAGTCGAGAGCCGTATTTCTCTAGGTCCTTTTAGTAGAAGTATTAGGTATTTGTCTGGACGATACCAAGCCACACGGGGGTGTCTTTCCCCACCTTCCCTCCCTGCACAGGAAGACGCCACCCATAGGACGTTCACCCTACTTGCGGCGCTGGAGCGTCCACCCCCAGTGCCCCCGGCTCCTTGGTGCCGGCCGGCCGGTGACCAATCCGAGGCCGCCGCCTGGGCCGCTCGACTTCCGGGTCAAAGGGGCCCGAGCTGCCGGGTACCCCGTGGCCGCCGCCGCCGTCCCCCGCGCCCGCCACTTCCGGGGCCGCAGTCCCGGGCATGGAGCCGCGAGCTTGAGGTGCCGCCGGCCCTGGGACGCCCTGCCCAGCCCGGCCGCCTCCCCGCGCCAGCCCCGAGCCCCGGTGAGCAGCGCCCGCGCGCCCCGTCCGGCCTCGGCCGCGACCCTGACCCGCCATTGACCTGCCCCGCCTCGGCCCCGACCCTGGACCCTCCGCGGACGGGCCTCCGCAGTGCCCTCCGCCCCGGCCTCCGCGTACCCCGGCCCCCGCGTACCCCGGCCCCGCCACCGACCAGCCTCGCGGTTCCTCTCGCCCCCGCCTCGGGCTCCCGTCCCAGCCTCTCCTCGCCCCTTCTTCCCCGCGCGTCGCCTCCGCCGATCGGGCCACCTCAGCCTCCCCGCGGCCCGGCCCGACCTCCTCTCCCATCCCGTTGCCGCTCTGGCCTCTTTCGGGGGTGGCCGCACTCGGTAACGCCTTCCCTTCCCTGTAGGCTCTGGAGGTCCCTACCTTCTCTCCCTTCCCATAGCAGCACATGCTACCTGCAGGAGAGCAGAAGCCACCTCCCTGACCTGCGTCCTGCCTCCACCCCTCCCCCGCTCCCGATCAATTGGCCTCCCCCCACCCACATCCCCAGAGGGTGCAGCCCCTTCTCTCAGCCTCCCTCCCAGGCCTGTCCCCCCACCCACCTTCTTCCCACAGAGGCTTAAACCAGCCTTGACGCTTCCCCCATCCCTGCGAAGTGGCCCGTCCCCTTTGACCCCACCCCTGCCCCCTCCCCCCACCACCATCGTGAGGAAGTCACTTGCCTCAGCGGCGAGATCAACTTTTCCAGGAGCCTGGGACTAAAGCCCAGGAGGGGTGCACTGTGGTCTCAGTTCCTGTACCCCCTTGCTGGATCCTGGGCGAATTGGGCCCTGTGGCAGGACTTTTCTCCTGGGTGTGTTCGGGGCACACAGGAAGCGCTGCAGGGCTGTGAGGCATCATTAGGATCTACTGGGTAGACAGTCAGGCTTGACTGTCGGGTTTCCCAAGCGTAAGGAGAGTGAGTAGTTTTAAATCGCCGTGTTAATAACACATTTACTCTGTCAAGGTCCGTGTCCCATGCAGCTGGAATGGAGGCTTTCTGGACCCTTTAGAAGGTCAGTTGGGCTGGGGCGGGATGGCCAGGAAGGCTGAGTGTGGGGCAGTGGGATTCATTTGTCTTTTCCAGGATATTGAAGTTGGCAGGAAGTAGTTTTCTGCAGCCCTGGGGTCACAGCCCTCAGGGAAGGCTGACTGCAGCTTTGTGCTCTGGCTGGAGACTTTTCTGTCTCTCCAGCATCCTAGTCTAGCTGAGTGCAGAAAGAACCCCTGGAGGACTGGGGAAGAAAAAGGAGGGAGTGCTGATTCTAGCTGGATCTGGCAGAGGTGTGAAGGCACTCCCCTCACCTAAGACAGCGCCTGGCACTGAATCTGCGAGTGGTGTGGATTCTGGCTCTGAAAGGGACTTTGATCCAATTCTCCTCTTGATGTAATTTTAAGTAACTTGTTTAGATGATAGTGTTAGCTGTCACGCGGTTTCTGCTCTGTCAGCTACTTTACCTGTGCAGTTTCATTTGATCCTCAGAGTAGCCCTAGGTGTAGTTCCTGCAGTCCCATTTTATAGCTGGGGAAATCGAGGCACAGAGAGGTTGGACACCTTCTCCAAGATCACATAACCAGTAGTGACAGAGTCAGGATTTGAACCCAAATCTCTTTGACACCAGAGCCCCTGGTTTTCAGCACTAGACTGAGAGTGAAATCAGTACTTCTGTGTGCTGACATTTTGCTTCAGTTCTTCCGTGTGATCTCTGTGCTGTGAGCAGTACTGCTTTCTTTTTCTTTAAACCTCTGGGCACCTGTCTTGTCAAGAAGGTGATGGGGTACCCACCCAACCAGGGGTCCCTTTGACTTTAGCCAGTGTTTGAGCAAGGACAGGGACTCGTTCATTCAACCCGAGATGTTTACCAAGTACTTCCTGTGCGCTGGGGCTACAGCAGGAACAGGACGGGTGTGGGCCTGCCTCTGTGGAGCCGGCATCCTGGGGGAGGTGCTCACCACTTACCCAGAGAGGGGTTCTCAGCCTCAGCACAAGTGATGTTTGGGGCCAGGTTATTCTTTGCGGTTGGGGGGCCATCCTGCTTATTGTGGGCTGCTTAGCCGCATCCCTGGTCTCCACCAATCAGATGCCAGCAGCATGCATTCCATGGGGGGCAGAACGAGGGGTCCCTCGTTGGGACCTCCTGGGTTAGGGGATTCCACTGACCCACAAGAGACTCTGTTCCACAACCATCTGACCTACAGAGGTCCTAGGATGCTGCACGCATTTCAGTACACAAACTGGGAGGGGAGGAGGCAGCTCACAGACACCACCCTGGTTTATACCATCTGAACCATTGGGGATTGATTTTAGTGTCCAGTTTGAGCCTAAGAATCTAACTCAGTTTTTTCCGTCAAATAATAACACAGAGTGTCTCCCCCTTGGCACTGCTGATGTTGGGGCTGAATCATTCTCTGGAGTGGGGCCATCACGGGCGCTGTAGGGGGTTGAGTGGCACCACTGGCCCCTACTCACTGGATGCCCATAGCAACCCCCTTCCCTCATCAGTAGTAGCAACCAAAAAATGACTACAGACACCCCCAGGGGTCTGGGGGTCGCGGTGCGAAGTCACCCCCGCTGAGAACCGCTGTCCTGAATGAGCGCTGTGCAGAAAGACCAGGCGTCGTGTTGGGGGTGACAAGGTCGCAACTCTGCATTGCGTGCCAGGAAAGACTCCTCTTTAGGTGATACTGGGACCCGAAGGACAAGAGGGAGCAGGTCGTACAAGAGCAGGGCAGGTGTATTCCAGGCAGAGGGCCTGGTAAGCGCAAGCGCTCCAAGGCCGGAATGAGTCAGTGCGTTTGGCGGAGGTTAAGGCCAGTTGACTGGAGATCCTGGTCGGGGGTGGGGAGAGGGTGGGGAGGGGGCGGGGTCAGGAAGGCCCGGGGGACCAGGGTGGGGAGTTTGGGTTGATGTGATTTCCAGCAAGCGCCCGTGGGTGGCATCCCGTGAGTCACTTGAAACTCTCATCTTCTCCGGGACTTCTCACCTTGGGAGGACTGCTCTGCTCCTGGCCGGTGCCTGGTCCCTCTGCAGATTTCAGGGCTGGGCCTGAGCCATCTGCTTCACAAGAATGCCCTTGGCACGGAGTGTTCCCCGCAGGCAGCCCTCCTGCCTGCCGGAGGAGTGGGAGTGGGAGGGGGCGAGGGCGTGCACCCGGCATGGCCAGCCGTGCAGCCCTGTGGTCTCTCCCCTCACAGGCTCACCCACCCTGAGTTCAGCCAAGTGGTTGATGCGGAAGGTTAAGAAGCTGCGGCTGGACAAGGCGAACACAGGACGTTGGAGAAGGTGGGGGGCACGCTCTGGGAGCCCGGGTTGGTGGGGACGTTTCAGAGGTTCCTGAATTTCCAGGAGTCTTAGGTCTGGAAAGGCCCCTTCGCCGCCGGCCCTACCCCCACACTTCTGTGTTTCCAAGGAGCGTTCTGGCTGTTTGCGGGCAGCAGCGTGGGCAGTGTGGGCTGGTGTCGGGCTCCTCAGCCTCTGCATTTTGGACACTGGGTCTGGGTTATCCTGTGCTTGTCTTGGCACTGGATGGTGTGGAGCAGCACCCCTGGGTGCCAGGCACACCCACTCCCCCCACCCTGGTCATAGCAACCACAAATGTCCCCAGACCTCACCCAGTGTCCCATGGGGACAGGATTAGCCCCAGGTGAGAGACACTGCTCGGGTGGCCTGGAACGTGGGTTCTGGATCCAACGGACTTGGGCTCCTGCTCTTCCTCAGGGGCGGGGTGGGGGGGCATTGGGTGGGGCACTTTGACCTTGAACCCACTTTCCAGTCTCCCAAACGAGGACCAGCCCAGAACGCACTTTCCAAGGTTGCAGTGAGGGTTAAACGTAATTATACAGACAAGGCCCAGGCACCTCATAAATTCCACACGTGAGGCCTGGCAGGAGAAGAGACCACAGGAACCCCACACCGAGTTAACCTGTCTCAGTCTCAGTTTTCAGATAATTTTAGGCTTATCTGCTTTTAGTGGGTGCAAGTGATCAGGGAGGCAGGAGGGGAATCAAAGATGGTTCTGGAAGACAGGGCTGATGTTAAGCACAGCCGTTCGTTTCCCAGATTCAGGCTCTGAAAACGGGAGGTGCCTGTGCATTCGGGGACCGCTTAGTGATAGGGCCCCCAAGTCTCTTTTCTCTGGTGCTGTAGGTCTCTGGTAGGCATGGGCCAGGGTGCAAACTGACTGTGCGAGGCTGGTTGGAAAAGCCTTGTGCCTGGGTGGTGGCGGGGCAGCCCCTGTAGGACAGAGGGTGGCCTGCTGTTTCCTGGGAACCTCCACCTGCAGGAACATGGCAGGTTCCCTGAGGGCCACTCTGAGGCATCTCGGGAGCACGGTGGGCCCCCCCCCCCCGCCCCTCACCTCGCCTTGGCCGGCGCCTCCTCCCTGCCCTCCTGCATTATCACTCCGTGGGCCCAAACTCCCCCAGACCTGCAGCCGGTGCTGAGAATCCGCAGTTCTTCTTGCCTTCCACCTGCTTGCCTCGTGGCCTGCCCCTCCTGGGTCCCTAGCAGCTGTCCCTATGGGCGGGGGGTCCCAGCTCTTGAGACGGAGCACCGCAAAATCCCATCGGGCGTGCACGGGGGGAGGAGGGGGTCCTGAGCCGGGTGCTGGTAGCGTCACGGGCTGCGAGGCATCCTGCCGATTGGCAGAAGAAAAGTGTAGGTGGACCTGGCTTAAGTGGCTTGGAATCCGCCTTCATTTCACGAGCTGTGTAAACTCTTGACTCAGGAAGCCGAGCCGCGGCTGGCGCTGGATGAGCCCGGACCAGCACAGGCTTGCTTCCTAAGGGCTGCATTTTGTTCCCCTGTCCCTCTCTCCGAGCCTCTCTGTGGCCCTGGAGAGGAGAGAGGCGAGGGGAGGGCCAGGGTCTGGCAGCTCACCGTAGCCTGTCTGGGAGCTCAGGCTGCCCAGCCACATCACGAAGATTCCTAGAAGCTTCTCCCAATGTTTCATTTCATGGCTCACCTTCTGGACCGTGTTTTTGCTTCTTGGGCTCTCTGTGCTGATCGCAGGCAAGATCATTTTCACTGTTCTCTGCCATGGAAACAAGCCAGAGACTTTGTGAGTGCTTCTGCCGGGCTCTCAGCTTAGGGGGCCCCCGGGAGACCTGGAGGCCACATTCTGTTTTTCTCCTGTGAGCGAGGCTTAAACTGTGGCGGCAGAGCTGGTGGGGTGGGGCGGGGCTCGGCTGGTTAGAGGAGCTCCTGGCTCTTGGTTTTCTGGGACGATGGCTCCTGCCGCCCCAGAGGTGAACCACAGTGGTGCAGCAGGCTGGGACCCGCCCTGTGTGAGCCGAGGGCCTGGAGGCTCCAGCAGCCTGTGGTCTGTGTCTTCAGAGCCACTGTGGGAGAAGCTAAAGTGACTGCTTCTCGTGGCGGGGGGCAGGACACGCAGGCTTGCCGTGGCCCAGACCCCTGTCCCCACAAGCCAGGCCAGGTCAGGGAGAACTGAGCAGGGGGCCGAGTTGGAAAGGGACTCTGAAATCAGCCCACATTAGATGCTCACAGGCCATGGGTATCTCCTTGTGTCTCTCCCCTTGTCTCTCAAAATGGGCAGGGGTCCTTTGTCCCGTGGTGGTCACTCTATGGGGGCTGGTATCAGCCAGGGGCAAAACCTTCTAGGAGTCTTAAGGCTCCCACGGGAAGGGAGAACATCAGCTCTATCCTAAAGCTGTCCCTTGGCCCTCACTGTCCCGCCAGTACTGCCACACCACCCCTTCTGACAAGGGGACGCGGACTTGGGCCCGTAGAGCCACTAATCCTGGACGACAAGGAATCCCAGTGTCCAGGGAGGACTTAAGCCATTTGGTGCCCTGACAGGAAGGCGAGGCTGGCCCACTCACATTGGCTGGCCTCTCTCCTGCCTCACCAGATGACCCTGGCTCTTCTGAAACCGGGTCACTGTGGCCGTGTTTAGATTTCCCTAAAACAAATATTTGCCTGGCCAAGCCAGTCCAGTCAAGAAGTGTGCTCAGCAGCAAGGTGGGTACGGGGAGGGCAGGGGCAGGAGCCATTGCACAGCCGCAGCCGCCCCAGGGTGGGAGGAGAAAGTGGGCTGGCCTCTGGGGAAGGGTGGGCCATCCTCTCCCCTGGAGTTCTCAGAGAGCCAGCGGGTGTCTGCCTGGGTCTCTGAGCACCTCTGGTGAGACACAGATGGTGCCCTTGCTGGACAGCAAGCTGATGGCACAGGTAGCGAGGTTTGCTGACCCATTTATGCTTAGTTCTTTGTGTGTGAGTGAGCATGTCTCCTAGCTGGCTTAATGAGAGGCAGTCATTCTGTGGCCCGGGCCCCTGTGAGGCTGTAGGGACACTGCCGTGAACGGGACAGATGCGGGTGAGACAGGCAGGGATCCGTGACCAACCACTGTGACAACCACTGCTGTGAGGGTGGGGCAACCAGGTGGCTTGTGAAGATGAACGGAAAGACAGCTTTTGGTCCAGATGGTCATCTAAGGACCCAAGGTGTATTTAAGCTGAGATCTGATTAGAAGTTAGTCCAGTAAAGAGGGGGAAAAAAGTGTTCCAGGCAGATGAGACAGCACATGCAAAGGCCCTGGGGTGGGAAGAAGTCTGGCCTATTTGAGGAGCTGAGAAAAGGTCAGTTTGCCTGGGGCCTTTGTGATGAAGAGGGGTGAGGTTTGAGGGCCCAGCAGAGATTAGGACAGAAAGCACAGAAGGCTGAGGTAAGCGCTGGCTTTTACTGTAAGGGCTGTGGAAAACCAAGGAAGAGTTTTAAGCCACGGGGTCTGATTTGCAATGGATATGTAGTTGAGTTGGGAGATGGTTATAGTCCTTCAGCCGAGAGGTGACGCTGGCTTGGATGTTAGGGCTCATGGTTGGAAAGAAGTGGAACAATTTGAGAAATACTTGGGATGGGGACAGCTGCACGGATTGGGGCTCTGCTGGAGGAACCAGAGTGTCCGATAGGGGGCACCACCCCCCTTCTCATCATCTTCCTGCCCATCCCTTCCTCCTCGTAGCTTCTCATTGAATTCTGAGGGGGCGGAGAGGATGGCCACTGGGGCACCGACGTCTGACCGGGGCGACGCGGTCGAGATGGAGGACCCTGCCTCCCGCTTCCAGGTGCAGAAGCACTCATGGGACGGGCTCCGCAGCATCATCCACGGCAGCCGCAAGAACTCGGGCCTGATCGTCAACAAGGCTCCGCACGACTTCCAGTTCGTGCAGAAGACGGATGAGTCGGGCCCCCACTCCCACCGCCTCTACTACCTAGGTAAGCCCCCAGCTCCCTCGCACCCCCCACGCTGCCATAGGGCAGGGCAGTGTTTCTGGGGCGGCTGTTACTCAGTCTTCCAGCCTCCAGAGGCCAGCTGGTCCAATTAGTTAGAAGATCCGGATAGATGGACCTGGCCCCGGACAAACCACCAAATGAATGAGATGCTGCCACCCACGGATGACATCTGTTTACAGTGAAGGCCAGGGCACGAGTCCCCCAGGAGGGTCAGGTGTGTAGGTGGGCAGCTCAGAGGGCAGGCCTGCCCCATCTGTGTGGCAGCAGTGCCATGGCTCGGGCCCGGGGTGTGGGCCGAAGCCCTGAGATTGTTTCCAGTACCAGTCAGCTGGACTCACCCCTGAGTCGCTTCCAGGCCACCTGGGCTGGGTCAGGCCTGGCCAGTGAACAATGCGGCTTCCCCCTAGTGGGAGTCGAAAGTAACTCCGGTAGATGCTTGTCGACTAAGAAGAATCAAGTGATGTGTTTAAGAAGGATCCTGAGAATTGAAAAAAAAAACCTGAGGCTCAGGGAAAGGTGGCATGCTTGCATGACCGCGGAGCTGACAGCGGCCGGCTGGTTTGCTCTTCCCGCTCTGGATACCTGGATGAGCACGCTAATTGCTAATCGCTTCCGCTCTTGGGTGCGTGCCTCGTGAGCGGCACTTTCTGCGCCATCGGCAGTTACTAACGCGTTTGTGTTCCCTGCTGGACTGTGTGAGGGCCTCCGGGGCTCAGGTTAGGCCTCATGCCTGCCTGGGGCCTGGCTCCTGGTAGGTGGACAGCAAATAATACCTGTTGAGCAAATGACTATTGGCTGAAGGTCTCCCGGGGCAGGAAGGAGCGGTGCCAGGCATGTTCCTCTGTAAGCAGCCTGGCACGTGATTGTTGACCCAAAGCAGGTGTTCAGCTCTGGCACTGCACGTGCAGGGCCGGGTCATCCTCTGGGTCTCCTCTGCCTGCACCTGGTCAGCCCTCAGTCAGTATCAGAGTGAATATGAGGCCAGAGAACGAGTGAAGGTCCTCCTCTGCCAGAGACTGACCCCACAGAGGGACCTCGACAGTGACCACAATGGAGGCCAGATGGCTCTCCCTTCCCCATGGTCCAATGCAGGCGGTCCCCGTGGAGGCCCATGTGGAAACCAGACGACGCTTTGGCAAACACAGTCAGAGAATGGTCTAGAAGGGTCGGCCAGTGACAGCTGTCTGTTTTTAGAAATTAGTTTTACTGGGGCACGGCCACACCCATTGGTTTACAGACCATCTGTGGCTGTTTCTGAGCGGGGTCACGTGGTCCGCAAAGCCAAAAATACTGTCTGGCCCCTTATGGGAAAAAGTTTGCCAGCTCTAGCCCAGGAGAGATTAGGACATGCCTCAGGTTTCATTTCCCCAGGGGAGAGCTGGCTGTTACTACTCTGAGTGGCCAAGACTGTGGGACTGTGGTGAGCCATTGCCTTTCTCCCCGCCATGTTTCTGTGGCCCCTGAGCCCTGTCTCCAAGAACAGTCTCTCTTGGGCCCCTCACTCACTCAACTTCAGGTGGCCATCCAGGTCGAGGTACTTGTCTGAGTTTCCTGGGGCTGTTACTGAAGCAAGTGACCCCCAATTTAGGGGCTTAAAACAACCGACATGTATTCTCTCTCAGTTCTGGAGGCCAGAAGTCTGGAATCAGTTTCTCTGGGTGGAAATCAAGGTGTCAGCAGGGCCAGACTTCTTCTGGGGGCTCTAGGGAAGAATCCATTTGCCTCTTCCAGCTTCTGGTGGCCACTGGCAGGCCTTGGCTTGTGGCTCCATCACTGCAGTCTTTGCCTCCATGGTCACGTTGCTGCCTCCTCTTCTGTGTGTCTGAAACCTCCCTACCTCCCTCTTACAATGCACTTGATTACATTTAGGACCCACCTGGATAATCCAGACTAACCTCCCCAGCTCAGGGTCTTCAGTTTAATGCCATATACAGACGCCCTTTTGCCAGGAAGGTAACAGGGTCCAGGGATTAGGACACGGGCATCTTCGGGAGCCCTTGTGAAGCCAAACCACAGAGCTGCCGAAAGGGATGGAAATGCTCCAAGCTACTTTGCCTCCAGGGGCCCTTCATAGTAAGGACACGGGTATATCAGGGACCCCTCAAGGCCTATGACGGGGCTCTGACAAGCCTGAGCCGTATAGAGCCCAGGCATCTGCCCTCGGATATTTCTCTCCACGGATCCACCCTCATTGCCTACCTGCCCTCCACTGCCACGCTCCTAGGGTTGCACGTCTCAGGTTCTGGCCACCAGCGGAAGCAGACCAGCTTCCTTTGAACTTCTGGGAGAGGGACAGCCCCGCATCCAGTCAGCTGCAGCCTGTGCGCATGTCTGGGCCTGGGGTGGGTGGACTCTGCACTCCAGAGGAGGCTGAGGGCCCACCCGTGTAGGGGGCAGCTCCAGACTAGGGCTGGCTGAGCTGATCTGGTCTGTGTCACTGAGCACCCTTGGGGTACCCTTGACCTCACCTCACATCCATGTTCCTTGGGCTGAACTCCCCGGAGCCTCCGCATATTTATAATAGTGTGCACCAGCCCAGCGCAGGGGAAGGCAGGCAGCCAGAGACATTGATGGGTTAAATGGAAAGAGAGCCCAGAGCAATGCCGAGCCAGCCACTCTAAACATGCTGCCTGAGAGGGGCCCAGCCTTACCAGTCACGTCCTCCAGGGAGGCTCTTTGGGAGCCCAGTGCAGGTGGGATGGAGCAGAGAAGGGAACGTGCCTGCTTCTGCCCCCGTAAGACGGGCTCAGGTTCCGGGGCTTGGCTGCTATGAGCCAGTCAGCTCCTCCCCGCTGCAGGTGGGTATCCTGTGTCCAGTGATGGAGGGCGCAGGCGCAGACAGCACTGGGAGTCCCTTGAGGGGAGAGCAAGGCCTCTTGTGTCCTCATGTCCTGTGTCCAGGTCCAGGGTCACGTGCCCTGCCAGCCCGTCACCAAGGCCACGTGGTCTTTGCACAGTCTGGGGCTACCTGCCACATGGGTGGGCTTTGGGGTGGGGTGCTGTCCCCAGGGATGGGGTGAAGCTGGTAAGAGAAGGCACAGGAGGGACTGTGACGGCGGAAATCAGTGGCTGTGGTCAGCCATCTCAGACCCTCGCTTCGTGCACCGACCACCACTGTCACAGGTGTGGGGACAGGTCCCTCAGGGAATGTGCCGGGTTGGGCCATTTCATGTCACTGCTTATTAACTGGTGGGGAGGGGAGGTGGCTCCAGTGTCCTTGGCAAGGCTGTACCATTAACTTCCTGTTTGGAAGGCTCTGGCTCTCCCAGAGAGCCTGAGGACGGAAGCTGTCCAGAGCACGTGGCACTCAATTAAGAACGGCCACCTGCTCCCTCCCGGCCTTCCACACCGGCCCTGGATTCTGGTTTTGTTTTGTTTTGTTTTTTCAATTGAGGTGTAATTCACATCCCATAAAATTCCCTTTTTTAAAGGTGGACAGCTCAGTGGTTTGGGGTATACTCACAGTATTGTGCAACCATCACTGCAGTCTTAATCCTAGAGCTCTTCCATCAGCCCAGAAAGAAACCCCGTGCTCCTCAGCAGTCACTCCCCAACCCCCTCTCCCTGCCCCTGGCAGCCACTCATGCTCTTCCTGTCTCTGGACTCGCCTGTTCCGGACATTTCACGCAAATGGAACCACACGCCACATGATTCTCGTCCCCACTTGTCTTGTGAACTTGGGAGGGAAGGCGGCGGCACGTCTGAGCCTCCAGCTGTGAGTGAGCCCGGCTGTGGCAGCTTAAAGGCTCCTTAGAAAGCGAATTGTGGATGATTCTCACTTGCGAGTCTAAGTTAGCTTTGCATTGTCCTGAATTGCACCTCATTAACCTAATATTTTTCTTTAAACGCTTTCTTTTACTAACTATACTTGACATGCAAACTTTGTCATAAGTGGAAAACCCAGGTTGCTTGACATATTGAGAAGCTGCCCGTAGTGGTAACTGCAGTGGAACAGGTATAAATATAAGCTCTTTCTGGCTCCAGAGGTGCTGAGCTTGGGGCCCACCTGTTCTCCCACAGCAGCAGGCAGGGGAGAGGTCAGCCATAGAGCCTGTGTGTAACAAGCATGAAGTCCTGGGTTCAATCCCCAGTACCTCCATTAAAATAAAACAAACCTAATTAAGTCTCCCCCCCCCAAGTTTTTTTTAAATTAAAAAATAAAAATAAAATAGATGGACAAAAAATATATATACAAAAAGTGAGTGTATGTATGGGGAGGTCAGCCTCTGAAAAGAGACCAGCGCCAAGCCGGATCTTCCTTCTGGAAAACTTCAGATTGAAAGGAGTCAGAGGGACCTAGCCACTCACAGCACACTCCTGGACCACTGCAGAGCATCCTGCCTGTTGCTGGGGAGCCCTGCGTGGGCCCCCGCCTCGTTGACCAGAGAGTGGGGACCCCCAGGCTTCCCTAGAGAGCCATTCTACCCCCACCGTGAACTTTGTTAACAGCAGTCATACCGAGACCCACTGAGGCGAAGACACTGCCAGTTGGAGGACATGCCCTTATTTTATTTGCCACCATTTGTGCTGAGTGCTTTATACTTCCTACCTCTCATAGTCTGCATGCGAGCCTCAATAGGCAGCTATTATAGTTCACACATAAGGTTAGACTAGGTCAGTGGTTCTCAGTCAAGGTGATCCTGCCCCCTCCCCCGCCAGCAGACACTGGACGATGTCTGGAATGTCTGTGGTTGGCATGACTTAGGGGGGGCTCCTGGCATCCGGTGGGTGGGGCAGGGAGGCTGCTCTGCACCCCCCAGTGCCCAGGACAGCCCCACAGAGGAGGACCGGCCTGGGGTCAGCAGTGCCGAGGGGGGAGGCGCTGGATTGGATACACATTTCCCGATCCCTGGCCATGGCTTTGCCCTTGCTCTGATCCTAGATTAATTCCTAGCCTTTGCAAAAGCCCTTAATCGAACAGGACATTCGACCGGAGCCCAGCCTATGGTGAGGTGGGGGTCACCTACTTCCCATTTTTTGTCCCCTTGTGCGCTGTTTCTTCAGGAGCTCGGGCAATGAGGTGATCAGCACTACCATCTCCAAGGTGGAAGCCCCTGCTGCACCTGCTGCCGTGTGCACACCCGGGGCCATGGCTTCTGTGGGGAGGCGTGTGCTGCCCGGCGCTGCAGAAGCAGGAGGAATCAGCTGGGCCCACGCGGGGAGCCCCACCCAAGACCCTCGTCCATTCCGGCTTTCATCTCTTCCCCCCAGGGATGCCCTATGGCAGCCGAGAGAACTCCCTGCTCTACTCCGAGATCCCCAGGAAGGTCCGGAAGGAGGCCCTGCTGCTCCTGTCCTGGAAGCAGATGCTGGATCACTTCCAGGTGAGCTGCACGTGTCGGGCCCTGCCCGCAGGCGGGACAGGCGGCCTTTGTGGGCCCTGACCCCGAGGGGCCCCAGCCTGATGCCCCATTAACACCCGTGCTGCTGAGATGAGTACCCAGCCCTGCATGGAGGCCCACCCTCCCCGCTCCCTCAGTTCACACCCAAACCCCAATGCTGGGCTGGTGATGACAGCTTGCATCAAAAGCACCTCTTCCCTTTAAATGCCTCATCGAAGGCATGGAAGTAACTTGAACTAAGAACCTTTAATAGAAATTTAGCTGATAATGAATGTTATCCAGTCTCCTCGCTCCCAGGGAGGAGCTGGCTGGTGAGGGGTGAGAGTGTCTTTTGCACTGACTATGTTCATAAATATAACGCGACAGTACGCGGGGGGAGGGGCTCTGGGGGAGGGCCCATGCTGCTGCTCTCACTTTTGCCTGTCCCCTGTCCCTGTCCCCTGCTCCGGAGAGTCGCCAAGCCAAGTTTCTTCCTTTAATGTTCCTCTGCATTTCCATATATCTTCAGAATTACCCCCGGGCAGCTGCATGGTGTCCACTGTGGCTTACCTGCCCGCCCGACCCAAGATCAAGCGTATGGGTGGTCATGTGGTCCTGCATTTGCCCCGCTCCTACCCACGCAGAGAGTAGGAGTGCGTGCTGTTGGGTGGGTTCGGCTGAAAATCTCTCACAGGAAGGGATTGTGATCAGAACTGGAGGGAGGGGGTCTGTAGGATGGCAGTGGGGACAGGGGAGGAGCTCCGGGTGAGCCCAACAACCCCAGGCCACTGGTCACCCTTGCAGCCACCAGGTGAGGGCCCTCTCTGGCCACTGTGGTGGGGGCTCTGCCACCTGTTCTCTGGGCACAGCTCTGCTCATCAGAACATTCTCGTGGACCAAAGTCAGATGGGTTCCTCCCAACAATGCCCAGGCTGGAGGGTCTATGCCAAGAGTCCCAGGGCCTCTGGCTGCTGACGCTGGTGTCCCCATATCTGCAGGCCACGCCCCACCACGGGGTCTACTCCCGGGAAGAGGAGCTCCTGCGGGAGCGGAAGCGCTTGGGCGTCTTCGGCATCACCTCCTACGACTTCCACAGTGAGAGCGGCCTCTTCCTCTTCCAGGCCAGCAACAGCCTCTTCCACTGTCGGGACGGGGGCAAGAACGGCTTCATGGTGAGCCGCGCTCGCTGGCGGGGGGCAGGGTGGGCAGTGGCATCCTGCCCCCCTGAGCCAGGCCTCTCTATCCCCAGGTGTCCCCCATGAAGCCCCTGGAAATCAAGACCCAGTGTTCCGGGCCCCGGATGGACCCCAAGATCTGCCCCGCCGACCCTGCCTTCTTCTCCTTCATCAACAGCAGTGACCTGTGGGTGGCCAACATCGAGACGGGCGAGGAGCGGCGGCTCACTTTCTGCCACAGAGGTGAGGCCGGGCTGGACGGGCCTGCACCTGGGGGTGGTGTCGGCCGGGCCCGGCCAGTGCTGCTTGTGCATGGCCATCACAGCCACCCTTCCAGCTTCTAGAAAGGCCCCGGTCCGCCACCGCACTTCCTGCCAGCCCACCAGGCACCTTCCAGAACCCTGATCTCACGGGCCACCCTCCCTTATCCCTCCTCTGGCCTCACGGAGAGTCCAGCTGCCTGGAGTGTGGTCTTCCTCTGTGTGGATCGGCCTGGCTGCAGCGGTCTGGCCTCCCCGCC
This sequence comes from Camelus bactrianus, assembly GCF_048773025.1. Classification (NCBI taxonomy): domain Eukaryota; kingdom Metazoa; phylum Chordata; class Mammalia; order Artiodactyla; family Camelidae; genus Camelus; species Camelus bactrianus. Next base: position 28,816,682 of record NC_133560.1, read on the forward strand.
AAATGTCGTTCTGTGCCTCTGCTCACTTCCACCCTTCCTGCCTCCGCTCTCCTGTCCAGCTCCTCGAGTTGAGCTCAGAACTCACCTGACCTAGGTTCTCCTGCAGGCCCCTGCTCTCCAGAAGTGTCATCACCCTTCTACAGGTGTCTGCAGAAATGCACCAGTCATGACCTGAGACCCCAGTCCCAGCCTCCCAGCCTCCCCCTGGGCTCCAGCGCCCTCTCTCTAAACCTGAGCCTCGGGGCAACTTGGACAATGGTCATGCCCAGAGACATTTTTAGTTGTCACAGCTGGATGAGGGCACTCCTGGCATCAACGGGTGGAGGCCAGGGGTGTTGCTGCACACCCTACAGGGCCGGCCCAGGCCGGCCCCCCACAAAGAACAGTCTGGGCTGATGTCAGCCGTGCAAGGGAAGAAGCCCTGCTCGAGGCCAGACTCTTCATCTCTCAGCCGGCTCTCTCCCACTCCAGGCTTGTCCAGTGTCCTCGACGACCCCAGATCTGCAGGCGTAGCCACCTTCGTCATCCAGGAAGAATTTGACCGCTTCACTGGCTACTGGTGGTGTCCCACAGCCTCCTGGGAGGGTAGGTGCCTTTCCGTTTTTAAAAACGTGTCTGCACACACTTCTTTTATTACCAGAGTCACAGTCTATGTGCTTGTCTGCTCTTTGCTCATTTCACTTAAAATAAACCTCAGCAACCTTCCTGTCAACACCTGTGTCTCAGTCCTCTCAGGCTGCTGTGACAGTGCCACAGCCAGGGTGGCTTGTAAACAGCAGACATTTATTTCTCTCCGTGTGGAGGCTGGAAGTCCAAGACCAAGGCAGATTCGGTGCCTGGGGAGGGCCTCTTCTAGGTTCAGAGATGCTGTCTTATCACCCTGTCCTCACCTGGTGAAGGGCGAGGAGCTCGCTGAGGCCCCTTTATAAGGGCACTAATCCACTTCACCAGGGCTCCGCCCTCATGACCTAATCACCTCCCAGAGGCCCCACCTCTAACCCATCACATTGCGGGTAGAATCTAACATTTGGATTCTGGGGCAACACAGACATTTGGTGCCCTGCAGGCAGCACATGGAGAATCCTTTAACTGTGGACGTCCTGCGGGTGGGGATGTTCCACAGTTTATTTAACTGGTCCACACCGGTGGATGCTTCGGTTGTTTCCAGTTTGGGGTTACGTTCTTGCTTTGTACTGTGCTGAGATCCTCATGCATTTGCCCTGGTGACCACCTGCAGGTGCGTTAATGGTTCTCGACCAGGGGTGCTTCTGCCCCCAGGGGACACTGGGCGACGTCTGGGGACATCTGTGCTTGTCATGACTGGGGTGCTCCTGGCGTTGAGGGGGTGGGGCCGGGGAGGCTGCTCCACGGATGGACCCCCATAGAGGACAATCCATCCCCCAGTGTCCTCAGTGCCAAGTGTCGAAAATCTTGCCGTGGAGAACACTCCCAGCTGTCAGAGAAGTGAGTTGAGGCTTCCTGCATCTTACATCTTGTTGGGCTTTGTCCACAAGTTATGAAAGAAACCAGATTAGCAGGCCCCTCTGTATCTGTTTTCTGCCCTGTGCATACAGCAGGGGTGTCGTCTCCCCTCCCCTACTCAGTCAAGCAAAGTCTGTTTCCCGAGCATGGGGTTTGGGGAGGGTTCCCGGGGTGTGTGGGTAGCGTGAGATCCTCCGTCACGCGAGCCCACGTGAACTGAGGCCCCCTTGTTCGCATGAGCTCCCTCCCTGGGACGCGGCCATGGGCCAGGCCCCCTCTGCTGGAGCTCTGCCTGCCTCAGCGCCTCTGTGTGTGTCAGTGGGGCATGTGGCTATGAAAGCCAGGATCCTGGGCACAGGCCGCTGAGCGTCCACCATCGCAGCTGAGTGCCCCGTCATCTGCTGTTCACTTCTGACTTTACATCAGCGAGCCTTTTCCTAAAACTGATTTGAGAAGAAAACTTCACGGTCCTACCGTAAGTAGAAGCTAGGCATTACAGCCGTGCGATGGAGAGAAGCCAGCCGTACATTCCAGCCAGCGCCCAGGAGGAGGATGAGTCGTGGCATCAGAGGTGTCTAAGGGCTGCTGGCACCTGGTGGGAGCGGCAGGATCCTGGGGAGGATGCTGCATGCTGCTCCATCTGGGCCAGGGTCTTTGACCACTGCAGTGCCGTGTGGGCCCCCTGGTCCGTGTCTCTGGGGAAAGGGGCTCCAGTCAGGAGTCAGGGTCCTGGATCAGATCCCTCAGCTGGTGACTCTGCCTACCGGAAGCAGGTGACCATCCCACCCTTCGACTTCCTGGTGTGGAAAACAAGGTCTCTTCTCCTTGGCCCTGTGGACACTGAGGCCACATCATTCTCCGTGGGGGGTTGTGGTGACTCAGTGTGACAATCACAGATGTCTCCAAACATTGCCACCATCCCCCGGGGTACAGAACCCCTGGTTGAGAACCACTGGCCTGGATGACGTCACTTTCTCACTCTGCTCTTCTGCAGTAGCTCAGAGCCCCTCAGAGCCCCCAAATCTGCCGCCAGGTAGGTGCTCACCCCTTTTGCTGCAGCCCCCCTCATGCTGTGCGCTGTGGGGCTACAGGGACCATGGCAGCCCGACAGGGTCTTTCCTGGCTGAGGAGCTCAGGGCCCCAGAATGATCCGGGGCCAGTGGACGGGCACAGAAGCCCTGGGTGCTGACAGCACTGCGCTCCCTAACCATAGGCCTCTGCCCACCCTCAGCCCTGCAGGCCTCCAGTGCCCCTTGGGCAGGTGTGGAGACAGCAACCTGCAGGCGGGGTGGGCTTGGCTGTGGTCAGGGGCTGTCATTTGTCTATCTGCAGTGAGCCAGGTGGGGTCCAGGAAGCAGCTGGGGACCCTTCTCGGCAGCCGAGGAGGGAAAGGCAGGTTGAGGAACCTGCCTTGGGCCGCGTCCGTTGCCGTTGGCATTGCCAGTCCCCATGCTCCTTGCTGAGCATCAGCTCCTGGAGATTCGCTTACTTCTCAGGACAACCGTCACTGCTATCCTTCTTGAGCCACGCCCCAGCTGCTGGTCCGCTCAGGCAGCCGTAACCAAGTCCCACAAACGAGTCAACTCAAACGACAGGCATTTACTGCCTCACAGTCTGGAGGCTGGGTGTCCGAGTGGGAGGTGTGGGCAGGGCTGGTTGTCCTGAGGCCTCTCTCCTCAGCTTCTCCCCACGTCTCCACGGGGTCTCTTCTCTGTGCGTGTCTGGGTCCCAGTCTCTTCCAACAGGAACACCTGTCACACTGGATCAGGGCCCACCCTCAGGGCCCCCTTTTAACCAGATCACCTCTTTAAGACCCCATCTCCGAAGGCAGTCCCACTGCAAGGCCCGGGGCTTAGGGCTTGAACGTCAGAACTCGGTGGGGGTGCACTTAGCCCGAAGCCCCCCACGAGGCCGCCTGCCTTGCCGTTCTATGCTGGGAAGAGATCAGTTCCTGCTCCCACTGTGCAGGGAAGGAAGCTAGGGCCCCAAGAGGAGATGGAGCTGACTTAAGGTCTAGGACACACCAGAGCCGGGGTTTCAGCCCCAGGGCTCGCTCTTGTCTGGGCCCCGCCATGACAGAGCAGGGTCCCTGCGTGTGCAGCGGGGCTGGGGTGACAGCAGGGATGCCTGGTGCCCTCAGCAGCCTCCCCTGCCCCCACCCAGGTTCCGAAGGCTGCAAGACTCTGCGGATCCTATATGAGGAAGTCGATGAGTCCGAAGTTGAGATCATTCATGTGCCCTCTCCTGCGCTAGAAGAAAGGAAGACGGACTCATACCGGTACCCCAGGACAGGTGAGGGCCCAGGACAGGTGTGGGTGTCTGGGCAATGGTCTAGAGCCTCTTAGAACATGGTCGGGCACCAACCAGGATGGGCGCACAGGACCCAAGCAGGGACGGACCCAGAGAAGCAGACTGGGCTCGGGAACAAGAGCAGGGCCAGTGCCATGATCAGTGGTGACCGACATCCTGCCTCATGGCCCAGGAGACAGTAGGAGCCAGTGGTGGGTGGGATGGCTCTCCTGGGGCGTGTCAGACACTCACTGCCTTGTGAGAATACAGACTCAAGTTTGCCCCATTTCTCAAGAGAAGCCGGAAATCCAGACTGACCCAAGAGTCTCCCAATTCTCAAATGTCACTCAAATCATTTAAAAACCCTGAGTGTTGGCCAGATGTAGCATCATCGAGACCTCAAGGAAGCACGTGAGAGATTTGCTTTTGCCGACCACGGGCCACGCTAGGCCGAGCCCACCAAGCGCTGCTTCAGCCCCGGGTGTGGACGGGGACACCAGGTGTCTCCTTTTCCCTGTTCAAGAGATGAAGGAGCGGAGGCTCAGAGACGTTCCCTGTTGGGGTGTGACAGCCACGGGGGCCACAGCTGAGATTTGTCTTAGAAATAACGAGCCTGGACCGAGTCCCACCTCTGGAAAGTGTGTCTTGGTTGCTCCAGCCCGTAGACCACCTGCCTCTTGACAGCTGAGGACCGGCTGTGTCGCTGGGACATGGGCCACCTTTCTCTGTCCCTGGTGGTTTTATTATGGGCGTGCGCTGTTTTTGCAGCCAGCTTTCAAGCTCTCCGGAGGCAGGGAGGCATCTTCCTCGTGTCTGTCTACCCCCACACACGGATCTGACCTGTGTTCTTAAACAGCAAAGATATGGCCACATCACTGTCGGGAACAAGGTCCGGGGCCAAAGTCAGAAAGTCCTGCCTAAGGGACTTTGTGCCAGGGCCAGAGAGGGTGACAGACTTACAGAGAGACCTGTGGACACCCAGCGCCACCCCCACCCCCGCCCTGCTCTCAGCCCTCTTGGCGACACCTGCCAGGGCCGCCTTGCTTTCGTCTCTGCAGGCAGCAAGAATCCCAAGATCGCCTTGAAACTGGCCGAGTTCCAGACCGACAGTCAGGGCAAGGTAAGAGTGGCTGGGCGCCCAGGAGAAGCTTCTGGACGAGGAGAGGAGGGCCGGCGTCTGTGATGGGGGACAGGTGGATGGCTGGGCAGTGTCAGCAGGCCACCCGCCCTCATGCTGGGGCAGGTGCTTCTCTTGGCCAACTGAGCTCAAAGGGGCACTGCCTGGCGGAGCCCCAGCTTCCAGGCCAGGCCCGCTGCCGATCACCCTGAGCCCGGCCTCACCTGCCTCCACATGGCCCCGAGGCACAGGAAGGGGCTGCCCATGAGTAAGCTGCCCCAGAAGTCCCACAGGGGTTGGGCTCCCCAGGAGGTTGGTGGCTTGCAGGCCTTCCAGAACAGAGAACTCTGGGGTCAGTGGCCTGGGGGACCCTGGCCTCAGGCCAGGCCGCTCCCCCGCCCCCGCGTTGGGCAGCTCCTCACGGATCACTGCCCTGGGCCCATCAGTGTTCTAGATTCTTCTCTCTGTCACCTAGTCAGCACCAAGGACAAGGGTCCTCATCACACAGGCTGTCATTCCTCCAGACCCACAGCCAAGAGGGCAAAGGAAGCTGTGCAGAGGAGGGCAGTGGGGATGCCCAGCCCCACATGGGGATGTCACAGGAAAATGCCCCTCACGGCAGAGCTTGGAGCACGTCGAAGAGCCGGGGAAGCCCCTGAGTATTTTTGCCAAACCAGCTTCTTGTGTAACATTTCAGAAAAAAAGCATGAGATAAAGTACACTTACCTTCATGATTTCAGGGGTTGGTTTTTGGTTGTGGCCTGATCAGGCCCTAACCGAACCCTTCTCCACTCTCAACCAGTCAACATTCTGGCAGATTTGACAGGGATCTGCCATTAAGTGGCTTTGCTGAGCCCCCGCCAGCTGTTGTAAATGGTTCTTCCTGGCCCTGTCAAATGAGCAGGGTCCTGAGGTGGGCATGGGTTTTGCCCACTGAACGGGCAGCTGGGGAACATGGGGTGGTGGCAAGCCTAGGGCTGCGGGGACACACTGAGGCCCTGCCTGCCTTCCTCCTGTCCACCCTCCAGAGGAGATGCCCTGCTGGCCCACTTACCTCCAGGAAGCTGCAGCTTTGAGGCTGTGTCTCACCCAGGGCCACCTGGCTCTTCAGTGACAGCCCAGACCAGAACCCTTGGTTCCAGCCAACAGGCTGTCTTAACAAAGTACCCTGGGAGGCTTAAGCCACCAAAGTTTACTGTCTCCCAGTTCTGGAGGCTGAAAGTCAGAAATCAAGGTGTCAACAGGGCTGGTTCCTCCTGAGGCCTTAAGGGAGGACCCTGTTCCAGGCCTCTCCTTGACTTGTAGACGGCCGCCTTCTCCTTGTGTCTTTAAAGATGTTCTCTGCCCATATGCAGCCTGTGTCCACCTTTCCCCCTTTCCATAAGGACACCAGCCTGTTGGACTGGGGCCCCTGACACTGGTACAACCTCCCTGTAACTAATTACGTCTGCCACCACCCAGGTTCCATGTAAGGCCCCATTCTGAGGTACCGGGATTCAGGACTCCAACCTATCGATTTTGGGGCAACATGGTGGCCCGTCCTCCTGGGCACACATAGCCAGGCCGGACTGTGACCGGAGTCTGCCCTCCCTTTAGATCGTGTCCACGCAAGAGAAGGAGCTGGTGCAGCCCTTCCGGACGCTCTTCCCGAAGGTGGAGTACATCGCCCGGGCCGGCTGGACCCGGGACGGCAAATAGTGAGTGTCTCCATCACAGAGAGAAGGCGGGTGTCCCTTTGCAGTCACTTGCTAGCCCTTCTGCCCAGATCAGGGGCAAACGGCCCTAAACCAGGGCCCCAAATCTGGCCCAGGGGCCAAATAGGCTGCTGCCAATTGCTGTACTGCCCACGAGCCAAGAATGGCCTTATGTTTTTAAGTGATGTGTTGGGGGAGGTATCCAAAGGTGAAGAAGATTTTGTTACATGTGAAACTGATAGGAAATCCACATTTCAGCATCTATAAATAAACCTCTGGCACATGGCCACACGCAGTTTATTTTCACATCATCTGTGGCCGCTCGCACGACAGGGGCAAGGTTGAGTTGTGAAAGAAACTTTGTCCCACGGAGTGGCCATCTGGCCCCACTGGCCGCATTCCCGAGAGCAGAGGCCGCCCGAGCTGAGGCTCGGGGCCTTCGGCAGCCCTCGGGCTCTGGCCGGATTCTGCGTCCCTGCAGTGCTCCTTAGGCGGGGTGTTAGTTGCTCTGCCCCAACGCTGAGTCAGTGCCTGGCTCACCTCCGCTGGCCACTGAGGCCCCGGCCCTCTCTCGCGTTGCCCTCCCAGCGCCTGGGCCATGTTCCTGGACCGGCCCCAGCAGCGGCTCCAGCTCGTCCTCCTGCCCCCGGCCCTGTTCGTCCCCACCACTGAGAGCGAGGAGCAGCGGGCCGCCTTCGCCAGAGCGGTGCCCCGGGACGTCCAGCCGCATGTTGTCTACGAGGAGGCCACTGACGTGTGGATCAATGTAAGGGCTGGGGTGTCCCACGTCCCCACCCCCAGGTCCCCAGTGGGGCAGGGGCTGGCGAGATAGAGAAGCCAGCTTGGGGGTAGGGTCCGTGGGGTCCGCCCTCCACACCAGGCTGTTGGAGCCTCCCCTTCCTTGAACGGACGCGGCCCGAGTTTCTGAGTCCCCCTCCTCCTCCCCTCGCCTTTTGACAGTCCTCTCTCTCTGCCTGGACAGGTTCACGACATCTTCTATCCCTTCCCCCAAGCAGAGGGAGAGGACGAACTCTGCTTCATCCGCGCCAATGAGTGCAAGACAGGCTTCTGCCACTTGTACAAGGTCACCGCTGTCTTGAGGCCCCATGGCTATGACTGGACCCAGCCCTTCAGCCCTGGGGAAGGTGAGCGAGCCTGGCTAACACCTTGCTCACCAGCCAGCCGCCTGGGGTTCAGCGGCTGGCGGCTCTGCACCGTTTGTTCACCGGCCTCGCCCCGAGCCCACATGCCCCAGTGGGAGTGGGCGCTGATGAATAAGAGGCCAGCCTTGCCCAGTGCCTTTCACAGCTCTAGTTTATTCAGTCAGCGGTATTTTTTGAGCACCTACTACATGCCAGGCCCTTTGCACACCGAGGCCTATCGCCTATTTTTGTAAATAAGTTTTTATTGGCACACAGTCATGCCCATGCATTTGCGTATTGTCTGTGGCCGTGTTCACGCCTCGACAGCTGAGTTGAGTGGTCGTGACAGGAGCTGTGTCTCCCAAAGCTGGGAGTATCTATTGTCTGGCTCTTTGTAGGGAAAGCTGGCTGGCCCTAGGTGCAGGGGCTGCCACTGTAGAAAGAGGAAAATGAAAATCTCTGCTCTAGCGGGGGAGGCAGGCAGTCATCCAAAAACCGTGAAAGGTGCTGTTTTGGACGTGACAAACGTGGCACAGGGAAAATAGATAAGAGGTGGGGAGCAGGGGGCCTTCCTTCTGGAACAGGAGGCCAGGACCATGTCCCTGGATAATGTGCCACGAAGCAGAGACCTGGGGGAGGGGGTGGAGGCAGCCACACAGAGCGCTCTAGACAGAGGACACAGCACATGCAAAGGCCCTGGGGCAGGAGTGGGCTCGGTGTGTTGGAGGGACAGTGAGGAGGTCCGTGTGTCTGGAGCAGACTGAGCGAGGGGGAGAAAGGGAGGAGTTGAGGGCAGGGAGGGGACGGCCAGGTGGTACCAGGCCTTGTGGGCCACAGGAAGGACTTGGGCTTTTACCATTGACCTTAAATTGGTTTAAAATGAGTCCTGTGGTTGTTCATGGAGCAGAGCCTGAGGGGTGTGGAGAGGTGACGAGGCTTGGGGTCCAGCAGTAGGGCTGAGCTGACCCAGGTGGATGGGATTCTGGATGCACTTTGAATGCAGTTTGCTGGTGGATTGAGCTTGGGTCGGAGACAGAGGGAAGGCGTGGATGTCTAGAAGGTTTTGGAGATCCAGCCTGAGATGGAAAGACTCTGAGACGGTTTAGGAGAGAAACCTTGAGTTGGCTTTTGGATGTGTTCAGGTTGAAGCACCCGATAGGGGGAAGTGGTCTGTGCAGGTCCGGGAAGCAGGGTGGATCCGTGGCGGGAGCATGTGCTTCCTCAAACACCGATGGCATCTCGGCCTCAGGACAGGCTGGGCGGAAAGGGTGTGGTCTGAGGGCTAAGCCAGGGCTCCTGGGCTTGGAGCAGGGTCTCCTCACTGGCGCTGTTGACATCAGGGCGGGTCACTGGGCACTGAGGGGTGTGGAGCAGCCTCCCTGCCCCTACCGGCTCGATGCCCGGAGCCCGCCAGTCGTGACAACCGCAGACAGTAGTTTGCTTTAGAGAGAGGATAGAAAAAAATTTTTAGCCACTGCTCGTAAACTGTCTCAGTCATTTTTAATACGTAAACGTTTTGTATTACTTACCTGGTAAAAATTCAAAAGCAAGATCTACCCCTCCACTGTAACTCAGCTGAGCCTTTCCTTAGCCAGGGTCTGGTTCCCATATCCCAGCATGTCCTAAGTGGTCACAGCTCCAGGGCCTGGAAGGTAACAGTTTGGCCTGTGCAGGGTTCTAAGATTGGGTGCTTCTGATAAAAATGCAGATCCCTGGTTTTTCTGGGGAAATGCCAGGCCTGCCATCCACGGAGCAGGAACCTTGCTCCCTGGGCCACAGTGTGGCAGGTCCCCACCCTGTACTGTGCCTGGAACCCAGTCTGTCCCCTCTCCCATCCGCCACCTGGCACAGGCAGCCTGGGCTCCGTGGTGAGTTGATCTCGTGGAATTTGGTCACGGTGCTTTGAGTCCCCCATCACAGCTTCCCAGGCCCCCTTCACCTCTTTTCCTTTCTTCCAGATGAATTTAAATGCCCCATCAAGGAGGAGATCGCACTGACCAGTGGTGAATGGGAGGTTTTGGCGAGGCACGGCTCCAAGGTACCAGAGCCTCCGTGAACGCTTGTACACGCTCATGTGCGCAGACCAGTGCACACGCGCTCCTGCCCTCTCCAGACCCCACATGCCTGTGGCTTCTCGGCCCCTCTCGGCGCCCCCAGCAGCCCCCTCCTGCTCTGTCGCCATCAACGAGCAGCACGCAGAGGGCCACAGAGGCTGTCCTTCCGACCCGCTGGAGACCCTGGGTCTGAGCACTGGAGGTTGGATCTCATTGAGGGGTGGAGGGGGCACCCATTCTCAGTGCTGCCTGCAGCGTCCACTTAGCTTCCTTCTGCTGCATGAAACTGCCTGTCCCCAGGACAGCACTTTGTGGGACACTGGTGGTGCCCCATGGAACTGACCCTTAGCTTCCAACCGGGGCCCAGCCCCATGCCTGTCCTGGGAGGTTCAGGAACAAAAGATGTGGCTGTAGGGCCAAGAGGCGTGCCTTCCACTCCCCGGTGCAGGTGCTCCATCGCAGAAACATGGCGAGGCTTTGCCTCTGACCAGAGTCTCTCTCCAGGGTCCAGGTCTACAAAATTCCAGATTTTATAGAGACTCTTTAATCAGACATCCTGGCTCCCTACTTCACCCCAGCATAGAGGCCTCCTGGACCAGAGACTTAGACATAAAGAACTAAACCATCCAGGTGACCAGGAGGAGATGTAGGTCAGCCCCCTTATAGCCCAGAAGCGGGGGCTCGTGCTGCCGGTGCTGCTGAGAGCAGGGGGCCGGGCATCCCGGGCCAGCGCGGCCAGGCAGCATGGCTCGGCCTTTCCGGGGCACAGAGGTGGCATCTATGACAGAGTCACCCCACGTCTCTCTGAGCTGGAAGCCCCAGTTCTAGGGGTGGGCCTCACGGGGCCACCGCAGGGCACACTCGAGTGTGCGTCACAGTGCTGCCCCCATGGCGGGAGATGGCGGCGAGCCAACGAGGGGACCAGACGTGGCCCCGCTGGGGCTGGTGGCTGCAGGTAACCGCACCCGCCCCTCCTCAGTCCCCTGTGTGGTGGAATCTTGCTGGAGGCCCCCTTGTGCTCAGAGCTTGGCCCTGCCCCTCGCTAGCTGGGCACTGAGACTCAGCCTCCTCACCTGTGGAACGGGAGCGTTAGGTAGCTCCGGTCCGCTCACCTCCACAGCACTTCCTCCTCGGCGCTGTGGAGTCTCGGGGCCAGGTAGGGCACCATGGGTGTGCAATAGCCTCCCTGCCCCACCCCAGGTGTGACAACCACTGATGTGCCCAGAGGCTGCCAGATGTCCTCCAGGGGCCAGGATGGCCCGCCCCAGGTCAGGACCCTCCTTTAACTTGAAGCCCACAGCATAGCATCTGGCAGACACAGGACAGTATTAAAATCTTTATCACGAAAGTTTTACCCTTTGCACGCCTTACTTTTTGACTCAGAAATTTTTTAAAAAGAGTAGCATTTTAAGAATTCAGAAGGGAAAGAGTGCTGTCTGCCATCCCCGCCCTCAGCCTCGGGCTCTACCTGGGCTGTGCTGGCAGAGTGAGCGACCAGCCGATCCCAGGCCTCGGTGGGTCCCCGGCCTGGAGCACCTCCTTCCCGTCCCTGCATCTCCTCACAGGGTCCTTATGACAAAACCAGCCCATAACTACCTATGGTTTGGGGGTTTTCCAATGACATTCTTTATTTCTAGAAAACCTGCATTTATTTTAAAAGAACAGTGACAATGAACAGATCAGTGTTTGCTGTAAAAACTGAATTGTTCTGAATGATCCCCTTCCGTCCTCACCCAGACCCCCGTCACCTCCCCTCCTCAGAGGTGACCGCGGCAGGAAATCGCTGCACACCCTTCCCATCTGCACACGTCTCCGGAGGAACCTTGTTATCTGAGAGGATTCTGTAGGATTTTCTAGACAACACGGTTTTATGTGGCCACAGAGAGTTGTGCCGTAATTATGGTACAAGTCTGTCTTTTGGACATTCAGGGTGTCACCTCTCTTTAGTCTTTGGAGGACTTTGAGCATCTTTATGTCTCCATTTTGAATTTACCTCTGGGGTGAAGACCCCAGGAGCAATTCCTGGGAGCCTAATTGCTGATTCAGGGGATGAGCCTTTTTGGTGTTTTGCCTCCACACTGCATGGGCAGCCCCAGAAAGGCAGTGCCTGTTACTGTCCCCAGAGCAAGGTTCTTTCTTGCTCCTCATGCTAGGGTCTGATGGGCTGTCCCCCAGGAAATGGGTGGGGCAGGGAGTTGCCACTTCTTAACCCCCAACACCTGGGTCAGAGGAGTGGGTTGTCCCCACTGGGGACCAGGGCCAGTGGTCCAGGATAGCCCCTCCCTCAGCCTCTGTCCCAGCACTGCGCCCTCAGCCCCCACCTGCAGCTCTGGGCACTCCCAGAAGGAGCTGTCCGGGCTTGGAGTTCTGATTCCAAGGGGACACGTGGTTAACTCAGCCATATGGGGCCCGAGAAGTCTCCCAGACAGTTCTCCAGCTGGCAGGCTGAAGCCAGCATGGGGAGAATGGGCCCCCTGTCCACAGAATGCTGGGCCCTCCCTGGGGCTGGGGAGGGAGACCCAGGAAACCGTGTCACCAGGAGCCCCTGTGCCCCCACAGATCTGGGTCAATGAGGAGACGAAGCTGGTGTACTTCCAAGGCACGAAGGACACGCCCCTGGAGCACCACCTCTACGTGGTCAGCTACGAGACGGCCGGCGAGATCGTGCGCCTCACCACGCCCGGCTTCTCCCACAGCTGCTCCATGAGCCAGGTGGGCACTTCCGCGATGCGCTCTCCCTTGGAACGTTCCCAGAACATCAGACAGCATGCTAGAACATGAACACAGGGCCTCCCCCATCCTGGGCAAGCATCTGGTGGCAGTTTGCTGACTGAGGAACCAACAAGATGGGCAGGCTCTAGCATCAGGCAGGTCTGGGTCTGACCCTGAGGCCACCAGTCACCACCCGGGGGATCCTGGCCAGGGGACAGGTTCCTCTTGCCTCAGTTTGCTTATCTGCAAAATGGAGGTGGGGGGCACAGCAGCCACCCACCGTGGGCTGAGTTCTGAGGGGCAGGCGAGGGGCCACACCACACAGGGTAAAGATGGTAAGTGGTGGGAGGTTGGCGGGTGATGGGGCAAAGGAGCCAAAGCCGGGGGGCTTGTGGGGGGCACACCGCGGTCTCAGCGCCCTGTCCCGCCCACAGAACTTCGACATGTTTGTCAGCCACTACAGCAGCGTGGGCACGCCACCCTGCGTGCACGTCTACAAGCTGAGCGGCCCTGACGACGACCCTCTACACAAGCAGCCACGGTTCTGGGCCAGCATGATGGAGGCGGCCAGTGAGTAGCCCCGGACCCTGGGCCCTCGACCAAGTCCTTGCCTGTGCGGCCCCGGTAGCTACACAGGGAGCCGGGGCCGTGGGGCGAGCTCCAGGCAGTAAGTGGCCCAGAGCCCCGGGAGCTGGTCCTGCGTAACCACGGCCCCAGCTGTCCTGTGGGCCCCGCCCCTTGAGACTGTCTCTGGTTTCTGTGCCGCTGTTAAGGACTGAGCACGTACAAAGTACAGGAGGCAACTGTGCCAGACAGACGGGGTCCCAACACGGGCCATCCTCATCCTTGGGGCAGCTGTCTCCAAGGGTGCCTGTGCAGAGCAGACATTCCAAAGCCTTTGTTTGTGGAAGGAGCCTGGGGTCAGTCGAGAGGGGCCTTGGGAAGAGAGGGGCAGCTTGTCAGTTTGCCCAGGACTCTGCTCGGGCGTCCCCAGGCTCCGATTCCGGCTGCAGAACCGAAGGCAATTCAGTTCATCTCCCTTAAGTGTTTCCTTATCTACGGACCAGTCCAACGGCAGTCCACAGGCTGTAAACCAGATGCCCCACAGAGTGCCCAGCTCATGGGAGTCACTAAAAAGGATGCCCTTCCCTGACCCCAGCCCTGCCTCTTGTGCATTTCCAGAACATTGTAGGAAACAGGAATCCCTGGAGTTTGCGGGGAGTTTCATGGGCTGGGAAGCATTTTGTTAGATGGTTGCCCTCTGGAACCTAAGTGGATGAGCAGCCTCCTCCATGTAACAGCTCAGCCTGCACCTCTCCCCGCGTCACCACGGGCGACGGGGCAGGAACTCTGGCCCTGGCTTCACAGATGAGAAAACCGAGGGGAGGCGGGATCTTGCCAAGGCACCCAGCACAGCAAAGGGGACGGCGGGGGCCTGGGGGCCCAGCCCTGGGCGTGAGGCAGGTGCACCACTTCTCCGAAACGCCAGTCTTGCCAGGCTTGTGGACCACCTCTGTGAGAAGCTGGCAGACTGGCCCCCGGGCCACACAGGCCATGAGGGCCACGACCAGGCGTTTAGGCATCATTATCTGGCTGTTCCGGGGCTGCAGCAGCGAAGGGGAGCACACTCAGTCCCCCACGGGCTTCCATCCATGGATTCAGCTGCCCACAGATGGAAAATAAGTTCCAAAGTTCCAAAAAGCAGAGCTTGGATTGTTGTTCACCGCAGCTGCCTAGCTAGCACTCATGCTGCGTTTACAGCTCCTTACTTAGCATTTCCATTTATCAGATATCGTAAGGGGCCTAGAGATGCCTTAAAGCATGAGGAAGGATGTGTGTAGGTCACACGCAGATGCTACACCATTTAACATGAGGGGCTGGAGCATCACGGATTTGGGTAGCTGAGGGGCGCCCTGGAACCAGTCCCCCGAGGATACCGAGGGACAACTGTGTTTACAACCCGGAGACACAGAATGTCTCTTCTGCACATAAACCCGAAAATATTTACTATCTGACCTTTTACAGACCCCTGACCTACATCACTATTTACTTGTTTTCCTTTTAAATCGACACCCTGTTTACCTAAATAAGCTTATCTTAAATAGAGAGTTCTCCTCACCATTGTGATTGGAAAACCAGTGTTGCTTTGCAAAAATAAAGACAACCATAAAAATCAGAGAGAAGGCCCCAGTAAAACTGGTCCTTCCTCAAATCCCAGAGTTGTTGTCACCTCCGTTGGAGGTCAGCAGGCGCCAGGGAGCCCTGGAGATGGTCCTGGCCAGACCACAGCCTGGCCCGAGCAGGCTCGCAGGGTGCAGGCTTGTTTCCGGCCCTCAGGTTCTGATTTTAATCCTTGGGAAGCACAGGACGGGGCGCTTCATGTCCGCCCTCTGAGGCTAGGGGAGCGTGGGTGTCGGCCAGATGTGGGCCCCGCCTGGAACTGGGATTCCCGGGCCAGCCTCGGCCCTCTCTGGCCCTTGCAGCCACAGCACCTCTGTCTCCACAGGCTGCCCCCCGGATTACGTGCCCCCGGAAATCTTCCACTTCCACACACGGGCGGACGTGCGGCTCTACGGCATGATCTACAAGCCACATGCCGTGCAGCCGGGGAAGAAGCACCCCACTGTCCTCTTTGTGTACGGAGGCCCGCAGGTGGGCGCGGCCCTGCTCCCCACACCCTCCCCCACCCCCAGCCAGGGCTCCGGGGGCCCCTCGCTCTCCTGTCTCTGGGTCTCCGCACACCCTACCCTCCTGCCCAGCAGTATCCTCCCTCTTCACCTGCCAATACTCCCTTGTCCCTCTGGGGAGCCCCTCTAAACCCCAGGTATGTGGCAGGGCCACCTGCCCAGGGCAGTGACCCCTCTCATCAAGCTGCTGACAGAAGTGGCCAAAGGCCCTGAGGCCAGTTCTCTGAGAAAGGGACGGGGCGAGGCAGGCAGATTGGCACGCAGGTCCATCTAAGACAGTGGTTCTCAGCTGGGGGTAGTCTGTCCCTAGGTGACACTTGGTGATGTCTGGGGACATTCCTAGTTGTCACAGCTGGGGTGGGGGACACTCCTGGCATGGAGTGGGTAGAAGCCAGGGATGTTGTCAACGCCCTACAGTGACCGGGATGTCCCTCCCCCATCCCCAGAAGATGATAACAGTGCCTGAACATTAACAGTGCCCAAGTCAGGAGTTAGTATAAATCAAGTCACTCAGGGCACAACTGCCCAACAGTGACAGCCTGGCGCCCTCCATTGTCAGTTTTCTTGTCTGTTTTTAGAGAGAACTGAAGGGCATAAAAGAGGCAGAATGTGGCTGAAAAACTAAGGGAGCAATTTCAGGGAGGGCCTGGGGCAGAGGTGCCGGCTGAGAAGGGAACCTAACTGGGCCTTCCTCTCTGTAGCACGTCCCAAGCACAAGGTCTGGTGTGCGGTGGGCCCCCGTCTGACCTTCCACTCCCCCCACGTCCAGAATCCTTCCAGGCCTTCCGTCCACAGCCTCCACGATAAAGTACAGGCCCCTTATTTAGGCTAGAAGACCCCCAACCCCTGACCTGCTGGCATCTAGCCCATCCAGCCCGTCCAGCCCTGCGTCTGACACTGGACCCCTCGCCACTCATCTCTCCTCGCCCTCCGCCCTCAGGTGCAGCTGGTGAATAACTCCTTCAAAGGAATCAAGTATTTGCGGCTCAACACTCTGGCGTCTCTTGGCTACGCCGTGGTCGTGATCGATGGCAGAGGCTCATGTCAGCGAGGGCTTCGGTTTGAAGGGGCCCTGAAAAACCAAATGGTAATGGCTCTTCCCAGCCCTTTCCCGGATGGTGAAGGGAGACCTGGGGTTTGGGGGCGGCCCAAAGCACCTTCCTCAAGGACGGCCCTGGCCAGGATGTCAGTCATAAGTGGGGCAGTTTGCAACTAGCGGGGACATCCCCACTTTGCTGCTCAGCTCTGAGCTGTGCCCTGCGGGGAGATGGGTATATGCTCATCCCACCTGGTGCCTAAGACCCAGATGCAGCCAGACACATCAGTACCGGCCCAGTCCACAGGAAGTCCCAAGGGCTGGGCCAGACAGGCCCTGGTGACTGTGGAAGTGGTGACAGTAGTGATGGTGGTGGTGATGGTGGTGATGGTGGTGATGAGGGGGGTGACGCCAGCTATTCATTCAGCCTTAGCATCTGCCAGGCCTCTGAGTACAGGACACTCACCATCTCCTTTCATCCTCACACCCACTGTAGAACTGATCCTGTTCATGTTAACATCCTCATTTTGGGGATGAGGAAATTGAGGCCCAGAGAGGGGATGTGACTTTCTCAGAGTCAGCCAGGAGGTGGCAGGGCAGGGTGGGTGCCAGGCCGGTCTGCCCACCTTCCCAGAATGCAGGTTTGAGTAGGGAATGGAGAGAGAAGTAGCTTCCAGAGAGCTGCTGCTGATCCAAGAGGGAGAAGGCTCCCTGCAAGGGAAAAGGTGGGACAGCAGGGCGCGTGCCTGCGAGGAGGCCACTGAGAGGTGCCTGGCCTTGTCTCCCAGGGCCAGGTGGAGATCGAGGACCAGGTGGAGGGCTTACAGTTCGTGGCTGAGAAGTATGGCTTCATTGACCTGAGCCGGGTCGCCATCCACGGCTGGTCCTACGGAGGCTTCCTCTCGCTCATGGGGCTGATCCACAAGCCCCAGGTGTTCAAGGTGGGTCCCCACCCTGCCTCCTCCCCCCTGTTGGCCAGCGCCTGCCCGTGCCCCTTGGAGCCCGCCCCCCTGGGGGAGGCATCTTGGCAGGGGCCTTGCCACGTGGCTGTTTCTCCCTGCAGCAGCCCCATGGGGCCGAGCCCCCCTCCTCATTGCCCGCCACTGCTGACCCCAGGATGGCATCCGGCTGCACAAAACCCCGCCAGCAGCTCTCTGTGGGAGGCTGAGCCCGGGACCCCGGCCTCGGATGGGCAGAGGTGGGGCATGGTGTGAAGAGCGTCGGGGGGGCCCCCAGGCCGGCGGCACTGTCAGGGCACCGCGGGGCGGCGATGAGGAGGCGGCGGCAGGAAGGCAGTGGGCCCAGGGAGGGGCCGGGCCCAGTCTGAGCGCGCTTGTTCGGCTCACCCGCCCTCCTGAGGCGATGCACGGTCCACGGGGGAGACACATGTGAGGGCCCCTCCCCTGCCAGCCCCGTGTGCATGCCCGCTCCTCACGTCCAGGGGGCCCCGGGACAGCCAACCACGCGCAGGCTCCCAGGACCTGACGCCCGTGTGTGTTTCTCCCTCTCTCTCCTCTCTCTCCCACTTCATCCACTGTGGCCCTCAGGTGGCCATCGCAGGCGCCCCGGTCACAGTCTGGATGGCCTACGACACGGGGTACACGGAACGCTACATGGATGTCCCAGAGAACAACCAGCTCGGCTACGAGGCGGGCTCCGTGGCCCTGCACGTGGAGAAGCTGCCCAACGAGTAAGGCCCACACCCGCCCCTCCTTCCAGGTGGCCAGGGCCAGCCTGCCGAAAAGCTGGGCCCTGCTGCGCCCCTGTGGCCCCCGGCGGGCGTGGCTTCTGCACCCCCTCTCTGCCTGCGCCTGGCATCCCCTCCTGCAGCCCTCCCCTTCACCACCCCTCACAGAAAGCAGGTGCCCAGTTCTCTTGGAGGGAGGAGGGAAGGAAGCCCCCAGCCCTGCCCCCAGAAAGATGGAAGGAAAGACGTAGAGTTGCATCACTTTGCACACGTGGGCTTCCCTCACCCCACCCATGGGCCCCTTGAGTCGGTCTTGAACCTGAATGACCGCTGTCTTGTGGGTTTGGACATGGTGATTTGGAACACAGGTCCACTGTGGTCGTAAATTCTAGGCGTGCTGGACTAGCTCTGATGTCCCATGTCATAGTTTTGGCATTGGCTTCTGATTCCCGATCAAAAGAAAATGGCATGGCCACTTTTCTGGTATGGCTCTGTCTGGTGAACATCCGCCCAGAGTCCCACCTTTAGTGCCAGGGCTCTTGTCACAGGCTGACCTTGCCTGGGTCCCTCTCCCCATGAGGCTGCTCTCTGGTCTGGAGCGTGGCCTGGGCTCCCGGGGATGCCACCATGCAGCCCAGCTTGGAACCCACTGCTCCCGGCCTGTGCTGTCCACTGTGGGAGCCGACACCCACCCGTGGCTGCTTCCGTTGACATTTACATTCATTCCAGTTCACTGGAACAATAAAGTCATCCAGACGGACGGGGCTGGTGGGCCAGGGGTTGGGAGTGACTGCTTGAGGGCACGGGGGTTTGCCTCTGAGTGATGGAAATGTTCTGAACCTGGACAGGGGTGATGGTTGCACAACGTGGTGAATGCACCAAATGAACCTAAATTGTCCCCTTCAAGATGAGTTAATTTTAGGTTATGGGAATGTCACCTCAATAAGTTATTTTTATAAATCAAAATTTAAAAAAATAAGTTCCTGGACCACTTCTGACACATGTCAAGCACTTAGTAGCCACATGGTGGTGATGGCGGCAACCTTGTTGGGCAAGGCAATTCTAGAACTTTCCACCTTCTATAGAGTGCGTGGGCGGCACTGCTCCACAAGCTGCCCTGTGGCTCAGGGCATTCGGGCACAGCCGCGGGCGCACACCCCTCCCCTCCTCCCTGGGAAGGAGGCCAGGCGTCTCCGAGGCCCCTGGCGCGCCCTGTCCCTCAGCCCTGCCACCTTAGCTTGCTGGCTGCTACTTTCACCCTAGCTGACCTCGTGGGGGCGGGACTCTGGGCCCAGAGCCCTGGTTGAGCGTGGGCTTTGATGCCACCAGAGCCACCGCCTGGGGGCCAGAGAAGAGGATCCCGCCCCAGATCCTCACCCCAACCTTGTCTTCCAGGCCCAACCGTCTGCTCATCCTGCACGGCTTCCTGGATGAGAACGTGCACTTTTTCCACACAAACTTCCTCGTCTCCCAGCTAATCCGAGCAGGAAAGCCTTACCAGCTCCAGGTGAGTGGCTCCTGGAAGCTTCCAGGTCCCCCCAGGAGCCCGCAGAGTGGGGGCACCTGTGGCCCCGCCCCCACGCAGCTGTCCGGCTCCACACTTATCTGGGTTCCCAGGGTCCCCACGGTCTCATTCTCCGTTCAGCGACCTGATCGCTCCTGGTCGGTGCTGCCCTCTGCTGGCCACATTGGGGAACTGGGCCTGGCTGGTGAGGGAGGCCGACTGTACCAAAATTACTGCTCATGCACACGTTTTATTTTAAGCCAAGAACCTTGCTCTGAAGAAAATGTACAGAACGCTGAAAGCAGCAGGGCGTGGGGTTTACTTTGACTGGGGGTCAGAGAAGAATTCCCTGAGGAGGTGGCATTTAAGGGTGCTGAAGACTGAGAAGGGAGTCAGCTAGACTTGAGGGGCAGCTGTGGAGGACACCAGGCACAGGAAGTTAGTAGGAGCGAGCAACTCGGGGACAGGAGAACAGGGAGCAAGCAGAAGAGCTGGGGACCAGGGAAGGGTGACCTGCAAGGCAAGCCTACGGTGAGGGGCGGGGCTTCAGCAGTAGGGGTGGGGCTTCAGGTAAGGGTGGGGCTTCAGCGGTAAGTGGCAGGGTCTCAGACAAGGTTGGGGCCTCATGAGAGGGTGGGGCTTTAGTGGTAAGGGGTGGGACCTCAGGAGAGCTGGGCTTCAGCAGTATGGTGTGGGCTCCAGTGGGGTGGGGCCTCAGCTGTATTTTGTTCTAAAGGTGAGGTGCCCGGCCTGTGAGCAGGGCTGTGACCAGCAGCCCTGTAGGCAGGGGCCCAGGGGGGCCAGTGGGACATGAGCCACAGTCAGTTGTCCCAGTAGGAAAGGGATTGGCAGTAGGGAGCGAGAGGCCCAGTGGAAATGTGCTGGAGGCGAGAGGGACAGATTTTATTACGTGCTCCCACCACTAATAAAATAGTACTTCCTGGACACCTCCATGCGCTCTGCACTGTCAGGGGGGCGCCACGTTGCCATTCAACAAGTGGGGAAACAGGGTCACAGGGCAGGAGGGACAGGTCTCAAGGACCTGAACTGTGGCTGGGCACGTGCTTGCCAAACAGGGCAGGAGGGAGGCAGAGCTCCCCGTGGGGGTGAAGAGCTGTTGGGCGCCCCTTGGTAGCCCCGCCCCAACTCACAGGCTCATCAAAACAGGCCACAGGCAGCTGCAGATCAGGGCAAAGAAGTCAGGCAGGGCCAGGATTGAACCTCCAATGTCCCTTCTGAGCCTGAAATCCTGAACCTTGCAGCTGAAATAGCTGCTCCCTGCCATCCCTGTGTGGCCATAGGTGGCAGGTCTGTTAACCTTGGGCCTCGCCTCCTCATCTGTGAAATGGGTTCGATAACCTCGGCCTCCCAGAGGCTGTGAGGGGCAAATAAGTTCTCACAGGAAAAGCATTTAGCACACGGGGTGGCCCTGAGGCTCGTGGGGCTGCCTCCCCCGGGGCAGCTGAAGGTGAGACAAGACACTCCTGTGGAGGTGGGAGTGAGGAGATGGAGTGCACCCACCTTCTGCCTCAGACACCCTGAAACAGTCGGACTGGAGGCTGACACCCCAGGTTGCTCATGCATCACTTTGTCATCACATACCAGGCCCTGGGCTGGGGTCCGGGAGCACAGTGAGGAGCCAGACAGACCCTCTCCCTGCCCTCACTGCCCAGGAGGAAGAAGTAACCAGGCAGCCAGGATCCGGGGTGGCATGAGGGGGTGGGGGCAGCAGGGTCTGTCCCAGGCAGTGCCAGTGCCCCAAGCCCGGAAGGAGTGGGGCCTGTGAGGCTGTAGGGGCAACACGGCCCCAGAGTCCAGGCTTTGGGGACAGTGTGATCAGGATGGATTCATCAAGGCAAGGGGGGAGGAGGGGAGACCTCTGGGCGGTTTGATGGATTCCTAGGTAATGCGCTTCTAGGACCTGCAGCAGGTTCCACACCGGTCCCATGAGCCCTCGGGGCTCATCCGAGAGCTGTGGGGCTGCCAGAGCCCTCGCTTCACGGTCAGGGGCAAGACCTGCTCCCCTATCACCATCCAGCCAAGGGCCTGGACATCAGCTCAGCCGGGTCTCTCTGGGTGATTCTTTGGGTATGGCCCTTGGCTCCAGCATGCTGCTGCCCCTCTCGGGGGATTATACCCCCCAAAGTGGTGGAAGGACCCAGGACACACTTGGCAAAGCCTGGGGGAGGCCGTCCTGCGGCAAGCGTGTCCTGTCCCCAGTGGGTCCTGTCGGTAGAGTGAAAGTGGCTCAGGTGGAGGGCGCCAAATGTTTCTGAGATTTGAAGCCCCAGCCGCTCTGTGGAGATGGGTCCCTTGCACGGCGCTGGGTTTGGGGGATGCAGCAGAGCGGCTCGTGCTCTTCCTTTTAGAGACCTTAGCTTGCCATAGCCTCACAAAGACCTCAAGAGGTCTGCAGTCTTCACCCAGTTTTCAAGGGTCAGGGAGGCTGTCATTTGCCCTGAATTACACAGCAAGTTGGCCATGGAGGGGGGATTCGAACCCAGGTCCATCAGCCCCAGGACACGACCTCGTCCCTCTCTGCAACGTCCAAGGGTGGTGGGGACTGAGGCAGGGCCCCAAGGGCAGGTGCCCTGAGCTAGAAAGGGAAAGGGCTTGGAGTGGAGCAGATGAGGGTCCCTCGGTGCCACCAGCATTGCTTTCTCTGTCCACCCAGATCTACCCCAACGAGAGACACAGTATCCGCTGCCCGGAGTCCGGCGAGCACTATGAAGTCACACTGCTGCACTTTCTACAAGAATACCTCTGAGCCCCTGCGGGCTGGCACTTTCGGGGGGCCTGCACAGTCAGAGCACAAGTGGCGTCACTGCTGCCACCACGGGGGGCACGAGGCGGGGGGGGGGGGTGTTGCCAAGTGGCCCCAGGCCCCGCGCGGCGCCGCCTCCCCCTGCCCCGCTGGACCGCCCGCCCTGGGAGCCGCCGCCTTCGCCCCAGCGCCTTTTATCAGTTTTGGTTTTTTGGGTTTTTTTTAAACGCTCCTGAGTTTTTTGCCTGCCGCTTCTAGGTTGTCAGGTTGGAGAAATGAGGCAGACATCCGTGAGTCACTTCCTCAAGCCATCCCTCCTCTCACCGTTGTCAGGGAGCAGGAGTCCTCAATTCCACTGGGCATGGAGGCCAGAGGAGACCCGGAGGAGCCGGGCCTTTGCCCCGGGGCCCGACCAGCCCGCCCTGGCCACTGGCTCAGAAGCATGTGACTGCCTTTCCTCCCCCGCCCGTCCACTTCATATTTGTGTTTTGTTTTGAGGGTGGGGGCCGTTTTTCTTAACTATTTAAAAGACAGAAAGCAACGGGTGCCTAAATCTAGAGTGAGGGCCCGCCGCCGGGTCACGGGGCTCAGCCCAGCCAGCGCCGGAAGCCTGCAGCGGGCGGCGCGCCCAGCAGGCCGCGAGGGCGCGCAAGGAGGCGGGGCCGCCCTCTGGCCCCGCCTCCCCCCCGTCCCTCCACCCCGCCCCGCTTTCAGGCCGGTTCTGAAACGCGCCCGGCTCGGCCCTCTGCTGGTCAGCGGCTGCTGCCCCCCTCCCCAGCCCAGCCATCTGGCCACGTTTCCGCCTGGCCTGCACAGACCGGGGTTCTGGGGGTGGGAGTGGAACCTTCTCCGCCTCAGGGTTATCCTTACCCCTACCTTTTCCTCCCTGCCAAGAGTTCTGCCAGGGGCGGGTTTAAAAAAAAAAGAAAAAAAAGAAAAAAAAAAAAAACCCACCAGAGACGAACCACCTCTACATATTACGGAAAGAAAATATTTTTGTCGATTCCTATTCTTTTATAATTATGCGTGTAAGTAGTAGACTCATTAAACGATTCCAGATGGAAGCGTTGCCACCCGCCTGAGGTTCCTCTAAACCCTGGGGCTGGGGCTGGGGCTGGGGACTCCCTGAGTGGGCGGGGGTCCAGGGAGCGACTGGGCCCTAGCAGTCTGCAGGCAGCGGTGCCGCGCCAGCCCAAGGGGAGGAGCGCCCCGTGGCACCGGAAGGCGCCCCGCCCCTCGCCTGAGGCCCCACCCACTTGCTGCTGAAGGGCGTCAAGGACAGCCCCAGAAGTCACAAGGCGACCGGTGCGTGCCACGTAGGGACCCCGCCCCGGCTGTCGTGGGTGGCCTGGCCCTTACTTCGTTTTGCACTTCGCCGTGTCCAGAGGTTTGACTCGGTCTCAGGATCAGGACACATGGACCAGGGAGGGCAGGCCGTGTCTCTCCATGTTTGTCCTAACAGCTGAGAGACCTAGGAGACTGGCATTCATGGTACTTGAGTTTATAACAGCAGGATGGCCTCGCCTGTGCCATCACCCTCTCCATCTTAAAGAAAACAAGCTTCAGTGCAAAAGGCTGCATAGAGGAAAAACACGCCCTCCCTTCCTAGAGGTAGCTCCTCCCCAGTCTATTTAATCCTTGCCTTCTGCTCTGCCCTGTGAATGTGCCAGAATTTATTTTGCCAGGCACCTATCAAGGGATAACATAGGTTATTCTGGGCTTTGCGTATAAATCAGGAGTCAACAGACTTTCTCTGCAAAGGGCCAGATAGTGAACCTAAAGATTCAGGCTTTGCGAGCCAGGCAGTCTCTGCTGCAGCTGCTCAAGCCCAGCCCTTGCAGTTCAAAAGCAGCCACAGGTGAAATGTAAATGAGTGGGCGTGGCTGTGTGCCAATAAAACTTTACTTACAAAACAACGCAGCTGGCCAGACTTGGTTCACAGGCTGTAACTGGCCAACCCCTGGTGTCAATGATCCTGCAACAAATAGCCTTGTTTGGGGCAGATGTTTGAGTTTATAGGGTTTATCAAAAGGCATTTTGCTTTTAATTTTGAAGACTATTGCCAAATTGCCTTCTAAAAAGAACACCTCAATGTACAGACCTCTTGGCAAAGTGTGCCGGTTCCTCCATTCCTTCAGTACTACCTGTTATTTTTACCAGTCTTAGGAGTGAAACATGGCATCTCACATTTCTTTCATGTGTGCAAATATGTTCATGCTTCAAGACACTTGTTAACTAGTAATCATTTGCCCATCTTTCTCTTGATCAATTGGCTTCATTGACTTACAGATGCTATATATGAAGGAAACCAGTCTCTCATCATACATGTTGCATACACTGGCCTCACTGATTCATAGACACTCTTTATATATGAAGGAAATCGGTCCATGGTCATATATGTTGGAAATTGAATGGTGTTGCTGATTTTAAAATGTCTACAGGTAGGAAACTCAGCAAATGCATGTTTAAAACGATCTCAGAAACAAGACATCTTTCCTGCAATCTGCTGTGAAATAACGTGGGGAGGGAACTAAGCACAAATCACAGAATGACAAAAACTGGTGAGAAAGGGGGCATTGGGGTTGCCCTGGGAGGCTTGGCAGCTGTCAACCTGCAATCAGCTCAAGCCGGAACTTTTCACCGGGACTTACTACCCCTGCCTTGCTCAGTCAGTACTCTGGGAAGGGACAAGGGGGATGGATGAGGGGCAGCTATAAGAGGACAAGTGTCTGCTGGAAGCAGGTCTTGGTCTTGGAGGTGGCAGGTTAACTGGCCTTTGTTTCCTCCAGGTTGATACAGGACCACGTGTTTCCCCAGTACTGGTGGGGCTCCTGTCTGCAGGAGGGTCCAGGCGCTGTTTCACATTGTCTGTATTCAGGCTCGAGTCCTTACCTCCTCCCTAACTGGCAAGAACCTGTAAGCGATGGACATAAAACCCTGTCATAGTGTTTGCAGATATCTTCTCAGTATGTCACTTGCCTTTCAAACATGTTTATGGTGGGTTTTTTTTTTTTAACTATAGACGCATAGGAGTTGCAAAAACAGTACAGAGTCCTGCATACCTTTCACCCAGCTTACATTTTACCTCACCCTAGTCCACTGTCAGACCGGGAAATGGATGTGAATACAAGGTAATTAACTAGACCTAATTCGGGGTTTATCAGCTTTCACACGCACTCGTTTGTGTGTGTGTAGTTCTACTCCACTTTGTGACCTGTACAGATTCCTGTAAGCGCCACCACAGTCCAAATACAGAGCTGTTTATTCCCCACAAAGGAGCTCCTTCATGCCCTCCCTTTACGTCCACACCCACCCTGTTTACCTTGTCCTGACCATGGAGAGAGAAGTCGTTTTAGTATCTGTGTTATCAAATCTTTGCCCTTTAGGACTGCTAGGCTTCATGTCATGATTGGGAAAGCAGGGATCTTTGGAATGATTTTTTTTTCTTTTAATCCCTTCGGTGTGGATTTTGTTTGTTTGGAGGCAAAAAGGAAAAAGGAGAAACAAGAGGCTTGGGACTCAGTCTTTCTGAAAAGAAAACACACACACACACACACACACACACACACATATCCCTCTTGAGTAGGAGACTCAAACCATTCACAACTGAAGTACACGTGTTAGCAACAGCGCTTGGACATTAATCGAATCCTTCAGTGACAGGCTGAAGATCAAACACAGCAGTGAGGATATGGTGACATCAATGTAACTGTACTGTGTAAAACACAGGACTGTGGTCCTCCAATTTGGAGCCAATTCCTAATGGAGCCAGTTGCAAGGAGGAAGACATTTTTCAACAGAAGCAGGTACCCCAATTTAGGACAGGCTACCACAGTAGAAAGTCATGAATTCTAGAGTTAGGGTTATCTGCAGGATCATCAGCCTCCTACACGACCCTTGTGACCTCCCTGAAGTTAACGTTCATTCTGTGTTGGGGGGTAGGGAGATTTGAGCTCCTCAGCGAGCACAATAGAGCTCAGCTTAGGGGTGACCTGTGGTGTTTTCTCTGCGTTCTGTTCTTTCAAGTTAGGAAAGACTGGGAAAGCCGGCTTCATTCTAGACACTCCAGACCTGGCCACTGGTGTTTTCTTGAAATTTTAAGCAATTTGTGACAGGAAGGAAGGAAAGAAAAAGCAAGCAAGCAAGAAAGAAAGAAAGGAAGGAAGGAAGGGAGAGAGAGATAGAGAGAAAGAAGGAAAGAAGGAAGAAAGAAAAAAGAAAAAAAAAGAAAGAAAGGGAAAGAAAAAGAGAGAAAGGGAGGGAGGAAGAAAAGATAGAAAAAAAGGATTTTCTTCTGTAGTTGAAAACCTGAGATTTCTTCATTGGCATTTAATGCCAGTAACAGCTAGACTCCAGAGTTCTATTTTGTAGGAACTTTACCTAAATTCTCTCAGTTCATCCTCCTGACAATTTCTTGAGGTAAGGATTATTATTATTATTATTAATGAAGTAATTTTAGACTTACAGAAAAGCAGCAGAAACAGTGGAGTTTGCTAATGCCCTTCACGTAACTTCCCCATGTAACGGAAATGACAGGCCAGCCAAGAAACAAGCACCACTCGGAGGGTTGGAGTACTCAGATGTATTACGCCGGCGGGCTCAGAGGGGCTTCTGCTCCGAAGCTCTGAGCACCTCCAAGACGTGTACATGAGGTTTTATAGGGTTAATTACAAGTATGGGCTATTAGCCAATAAGGCTCAAACAACAGAAAGTAAGGAATCAGTACACTGAAGCTTATCAATTCGGAAAAGATCACGTTACTGACACTTGTTGAGCTTGGATTTACCAGTTAGCTTGTTAGCCCAGTAAACTGACACTAAACTTCAGATTTACGAGTTAGCCCGGCAGAACTTATATCAGTAAACCGACACTTATCACACTTAGATTTGTGACTTAGCTTGTTAGCCCATCTGGGCTTTTCCTTCACACCCTCATGTGAACATCTTAAGTCACTACGGTAACAAGCCAGGAAATTAATATCAATACAATCCTATTATCTAATATACAGACCTTATTTGGATTTCACTCTTTCTCCCTCTAACATTGTCTTTCTGGTCCAGGATTGCTATGGACTGAAGATTTGTGTGCCTGACACCCACAAAGCCCAGCAAATTCATGTTGAACCCCAGCGCCCAGTGTGATAGTATGAGGAGGCGGGGCCTTTGGGAGGTGATTAGGCCACCAGGGTGCAGCCCTCGTGAATGGGATTAGTGCTCTTATACAGGGACCCCAGAGAGCTCCCTCACTCCTTCTATAATTTAAGGACACAGCAAGAAGAGGTATCTGTGAACCAGGAAGTGGGCTCTCACCAGACACCAATTCTGTCAGAGGCTTGACCTTGAACTTCCAGCCCCTGGGACTGTGAGAAATAAATATGTATTGTTTAAGCCACCGTGTCTGTGGGACTTTGTTGTAACAGCCCAGACTAAGGCAAGGATCCTATTCAAGATCCCGTGTTGCCTTTTGATGTCTTGGTCTCCTCACTCTGTGATGGTTTCTCAGCCGTTGTCTTTCATGACACTTTTGAAGAGTGCTGCCAGTTAGCTTGGTAGACTGTCCCTCAAGTGGGGTTTGTCTGATACTTGCTTTGATTAGATTAAGGACATGCATTTTGGACAGGAACTCCGCGGAGGTGCCACTGAGAGTGTCCTCAGCATCCCGTCAGGGGCTCCATGATGCCAGCCTCATTTTCAGCGACGTTGACTTTGAATATTGAGCTAAAGATGCTGTCTCCACTGTAAAATTACTATTTTTATCTGTGTAACCAATATGTACCTTGGCGGACATCCTTTGCGACAATGCAAATACCCGTTTGTCACCACACTTTTCCCCTACCAATTTCTAGCAACAATCCACGAATCTTGGCAGCAGCCATCATGAGGCCTTCGCCCAAGGGTGCCTACATGTGTTTATCTGTGATTAGTAATCTTTTATTTCCTTCATTCCTTGCACATGTACTCATTTGGAAGCGCTGAAGGGTCAGGCACTCGTCTAGTGAGGGACGACTGCACCCTTAGCCCAGAAACGGGTTCCAATGCCACCCAACCCAGGCCCCTCCCTGGTCTCCCAAGCCCCGCCCCCAGGATGGCGGCCCCGAGGGCGGGGGCACGCGGGCGCTGCGAGTCACGTGCCCGCGCCGCCGCCGACGTGGCCTCCAGCGAGCGCCCCGCGTGTCCCTCACGGCGCCCCGTCCGCCGTCCCTTGCCCGCGAACCTGCTCCCAAGATGGCGGCGCCCAGCGGAAGTAGGCAAGGCGGCGGCGCGAGCTTGTGGGCCGCGCTGCTCCTGGCGGCTGTGGCGCTGAGGCCGGCGGGGGCGGTGTCCGAGCCCACGACGGTGGCGTTTGACGTGCGGCCCGGCGGCGTCGTGCACTCCTTCTCCCACAGCGTGGGCCCTGGGGTAGGTGCCTCAGCCGCCCCCGAGACGTGTGAGCTAGTGTCCGCCGAGGCGGGGTGGGGTGAGGGGGTGCTGCGGGCCGCTGGGGCGGGCCCGGAGGAGGGGGCGCGGGCCGGGATGGCCAAGTCGTCACTGAGGCAGGGCTGGGCTAACCGCAGGGCGGCCTCCCGGGGGCTGGCGACTTTGAGGGAGCTGGATGACGAGCCTCTGCCCCTGTCCCTTCTCGCTCGCCCAGCGTGCCCAAGCAGCTCCACCCCAGACCCAGGTGGGTCCCCGGCTGTTGGAGGGGAGAGGGGAGCTGGAGGCTGAGGAGCATATGCTTCCAGGCCCTGCAGAAGCTCGTCCCGCTGCAACTCTGACCAGGGAGGAAGTGGACAGGTGTTGCCCTTTCCTTCCATTGCACAAGTCCCGCATCTTTCATTGAAATGTGAGGCCAGGTCCTCCTTACCTGGAGGCAGCAGGCATGGGTCTAGTGTAGTGTTTCCCTAGCTAGTTGGAGAAGTTGCTTCCTCTCCCGCTCTCCTTTCCCTCCTCTGTAACAATGGTATCCGTAGTCATTATTTGTTGAGCACTTCCTTATATCCGGGTGTTGTGCCAAATTCTTTATATGTTAGACTCATTTAACAGATGAAGAAACAGAGGCTCAGAAAGGTTTGTGCTTGTCCAAGGCCCACAGCGGAGCAGAGATGGGCCCCCAGGTGTCCCCGCTTCCAATGTTCATGTTCCTGGATGGGTGGGTGTTGGAGGGGATGTGACCTCCCCCTTCCTGTTTATCCCCCAGAAGCCACGTGGGTTGTTTGTCCTGAACCAGGAGCTCACAAGTAGGGAGGCAGGTGGGGGAGTTCCAGGTCTGCACACACTGGCAGGCTTTGCAGGGCTGGCCTCCAGAGACATCGGCCAGAGGAGTCTGGCTCCACCTCCTTCCCCTTAGTGCAGGTACTCAAAAGCAGGATCTTCTTCATCTTGACTCTGGATCTCAGAAGTACATCCTCATTCCCTGTGCTTTAAGCACTAAGGCTTATCTCCTACCAAGACCTTCTTTTCCTTCCATTCTCTAGGACAAATACACCTGTGCATTCACCTATGCATCTCAAGGAGGGACCAATGAGGTAAGTTGTTCAAAATTCCATGTAGCTTAATACAGCAGTGTCCATTGTCATACAGAAGTGCTCTCAAGGGGACACTGGACATATGACTATTCTTGCCTGACCGATAAAAGCGCTTAAGTTAAATAGTGATGGCAGATTCCACTCGTAATTCCACAGAGTGTGCAAACGTTTGGACAGAAGGAGGGACGTGAGACGTGAACCTGCCACTCCCACGAGCCTCCATTCTGTGCTGAGTAACAAATTATCACAGACTGAGCGGCTTACAGCAACACCGTTTATTTCATGGTTCTGGAGGTCAGAAGTCCCAATCGGCTCAGCTGGATGCTTCATAAAGCTGAGATCAAGGTGTCACCCGCGCTGGGCTCTCATCTGCAGGCTCTGGGGCGAACCGTCTTCTAGTCTCATTCAAGTTGTTGGTGGAATTCAGTTCCTTTTGGTGTGGACCTGGGGTCCCTGTTTCCCTGCTGACTGGTTCCTCCAGCTGGTGGCAGAAGAGGAAGGAAGAGAGACAGAGCACGAGGTGGTGCAGCACTGCTGGCTCTGTGGGCCCACGTGGCAGGGACGGCGTGTAGCCTCTAGGAGCTGAGAGGGGCCCTGGCTGGCAGCAATCCTACAACTGCCAGGAACCGAATTCTGCCACAGCCACGTGAGTTGGAAGAGGACCCCCAGCTCCAGACGAGAAGGCAGTCTGGCTGGCACTTTGATTTAGCTGGTGAGTCTGAGCAAAGGACCCAGCCCCTTCGTACCCAACTTCTGACCTACAGAACTGTGAGCCAATGAATGGGTGTTGCTTTTAAGCTACTATGTTTGTGGTAATTTATTACACAGTGTGGTGAGTGGAATGAGGCCCCCGCAAAAAAGATATGTGATTCCACTCAAGTGACATCTTGCAAAGGCAGCAACTATGGGGACAGATCAGATCAGTGGTTACCAGGAATTTGCCAGAAGAGACTGACTCCAGAGGGATGGGGGAAATATAATTGGGGAGAGAACTGATCTGTGTCCTGATTCAGTGATAGATACACAGCTGTGTGCATTTGTCAGAACTCGCAGAACAGAGTGCTGACGTGGGTGCATTTAACCATCTGTGACTCATGTCATAATAAAAAATAACAGTGGTCACCGTGGACCTGTCGTCTGTTATTACACACGGGTGCTTATATTCCTGATCCCCAGCCTCACTGAGAAGGTCACAGAGGCTCGGGCTGAACAGGCTGCCCCACAACACACACTCGTGTGAGTGTCTGATGCCAGACCCTGAGCCTTACCAAGGACACCCACTGTCCACCCCGCCCCGTGGCCTTGAGACTGTTGTCAAGTTCATATAACAGGACCACTCAGAGGGATGCTAACCCTATTGCTGAGGAACTCTTGGTTGTCATTTTGTTTGTTTTCATAATCTTTTGAAAATGTTTCAGTATTTGCCTCATTTTCGTGATCCTTTTAAGAGCTATGGGAAAACTTCCCAGATACATTTTACAGCACAAACCTGTTTCCCAGTGCTTAGAGGCCTTGGAGCTCTGGGAAGGTGTTTTTAAATAGAAAATGAAGATGTTGGGCGGGTTGGCCTGGAGCCGCCCCTGCTGTGCGCGCCCCGCCATGAGCGCCTCCCCCGCCCGTGTAATTGGCTCCCCACTTCGTGCTGCGGGCAGAAGGCTTCGAAGTGGCCATTTACTCCCATTATAATTAACATTAAGATGGCCTTGTTTTTATTAATGAAAAAGCTCTGCCATTTAACTAGATTACCAGTCATCGGAGTCCATCACTACTCTTGGGAGAGGACTGGACACTCATTTTACCAGCAAAGTGCAAAAACGCTGCAGGCCACCAGACCTCGTGTTTGGCTGGGTTTTTGGAGGCCCTGAAAGTGAGAATACGCTGGTAGTGGTGTGTTTTGGAACCACTTTAAAATATTACTTTCTGAAAATTTAATTATTTTAAAAAGCTCACACACACCATTCAAAAAGAAAAAAACATAAAAAGCTCTCCGCTGCCTTCACCTGTCCGGGGCCCACCCATGTCCAGCGTACAACCACGGTTACGAACAACCTTGTGTCTCCCCCAAGGACTGCGCTGCGCTGGTACAAGCAGCCTGGGTGTGCTGACTTTCCTCCTTTTATTTTCGTCTTTATCTGTCTCAGTAGACTTCATTGCTTACCGCAGAATTGAGCAGAAGGCACAGAGATTTCCCGCGGCCCCCCATCACCCCCCACCAGGGGGGACATTTGGCAGTTGAACCTACACTGATGTGTTGTCAGCCCAAGTCCACAGCTGACAACAGGGTTTACTCTTGGTGTTGTTAATGCTGTGGCCTTGGATGAAAGTATAATGACAGGCA
This sequence comes from Camelus bactrianus, assembly GCF_048773025.1. Lineage (NCBI taxonomy): Eukaryota > Metazoa > Chordata > Mammalia > Artiodactyla > Camelidae > Camelus > Camelus bactrianus. Next base: position 28,848,692 of record NC_133560.1, read on the forward strand.
TCCACCATTTTGGTGTCCTTCGGAGCAGCTTCACTGCCCGGAGCAGGGAGGGGACCCTGAGACCAGGCTCCAGACTGGGGGGTGGGCGGGGGACCCAGGGGTTCTGTCACTTGGCGGGACTCGATGGTGAGGCTGTGTGTCCCGGGCTGACCTGTCTGTCCTCTCCCCAGAGGTGGCAGATGAGTCTGGGGACCAGTGAAGACCACCAGCACTTCACCTGCACCATCTGGAGGTGAGCGAGGGTCCCGGGGGTGGGGTCTTTCCCTGGACGAGGTGCCTTTGCTCACGGCTGTGGGCGTTTGCCCCACTGCTCCAGGCAGCACACGGACTGATGGGGCCCTGCATCCTGGGAGGGTGGCAGGTGGGAGAGGGGGTGCCACACTGTGCTGGGAGTTGGGGGCAAGGAGGACTCCCCAGGGGAGCATCTGGACACTGAGGCCAAGAGAGGTTTGAGGGGACTGGGAGGTGGGGTCCAGGCAGGGGCTGCAGCCCTAGGAGAGGGGCCGGGCCCCCAGTCTCTGTCCCCTTCATGTCACCCCCAGTCACGTTCATCCTTCAAGGGCTTTATCTCCTGCTGTGGGGCTGACGCCCTGTCTCCACTGCCTGGAGCCCAGCTTGATGGGCCCAGAAGGGATGAAGGAAGGGGGCGCCTGGCCTTCGGATGGGGAGGAGGGCGACGGAGCTTCATCTGTCCCCCACTCCACCCCCCAGCTCCACGGCCTGGAGTGTGTCACTCTGAGCAGGACTGATTTCTGCAGTGTTTACCCAGTGCCTGACAAACAAGTCCCAGCCGTGCTCTCCCCCTCAGGGCACCAGGGTCAGCCTAGGGGCCAGATCAGGGAACAGGACACAGTCAGAGCCACGATGGCGCCTTTTAATTAAAGGACGTCCTTGCGGCGGCGGCGCACAGCCCGGTCTCCCGCTCGGTGCTTTACACGCAGCAGGTGTTTCAGTGCCTGGTGTTGGGGGGGTTCCCTACCACTGCGGGCCCGGGCGCCCTGCGGCCTCATCAGGCCGCCGCCAGCCCCTTTGAGAGGCAAGGAGCTGGGGCGGGGCACCTAATTACGGGTCGGCAGTCGGGTCTGCATCCCTCTGCCCGTACGTCCCTGTCTCGTGGGGGGCTCTCCAGTGTCAGCCCTCTAGGTGGCCGCAGGCCCGGGCAGCCAGGCCCAGAGCAGGGTCCTCAGCCTCTTAGCTGACCCACCCCCGTGCAGCCCCTAAGGACACGCTCAGCCCCAGACACACCCCCTTCCTAGTTAACCCCTGTACTTCTCACCCTCGTTGCAGCACTGGGAATGTTGTCCACTGGATGAGAAGCATTCAGTGAGTGAATGCGGGGTCCAGTCCTGGCACAGCACGCACCCAGCAGGGGAAAGGGGCTTGTGCGTAGATGAGCAGGAAGAGCACTCCAGCAAAGAGGAGAGAGCAGATTATGTTAAGGGGGCCCTCCAACCTTCCCAGAGACGCCTGGAAGCGGAGGCCCGGAGGAGGGGGCACACACAGCCCTGGGCTGACCCCCTGGCCTGACCTCTCTTTGCAGGCCGCAGGGCAAGTCCTACCTGTACTTCACGCAGTTCAAGGCGGAGGTGCGGGGCGCCGAGATCGAGTATGGTATGGCCTATGTGAGTGTCGCCCGCACGTAGGGGTGGCCACCCAGCCGTCCCACTGTGCATTGGGGATGGCAGGGGGGAGATGGACATTGAGGCCTGGAGACCTGGCGGGTGCAGCAGGAAGTGGACACCCTGGCCTCTCCCCTGTATAGCCCGCCAGTCTCCCACCGGTGCCTCATGCTGGCAAAGCCAACAGGAAGCCAGGGGGCAAGGGGGGTTGGCACTGGAACGGGGGCAGGGACAGTGAGGGCGGAGCTGCGCCCAGGGGGTCAGGCGGCGCGGCTCACTGGTGTCAGGAGGGCCCTGCGACCCTTGGCCCCAGTGATCCGCGGCCCGAGCAGCACTTCCCGCTGCTCCGCAACCCCCGGCCCCCCTGCTTCTGCGTTGAGTCAGAAACAGTTTGAAAACCACTTTACCACCCAAGAAGTAGAACCAGCGGGAGACGGGCGTTAAGAGACTGCCTGTTAGGAACTGGCTTCCGCCACAGGGGCCCCTGGCCAGGCAGGCCCGAGTCTGCAGGACCGGCCGGGTGCTCCAGGCACGTTAGCGCTGCCTTCCTGGGCAGGATTTTGTCCAGGGAAGCCTCAGCTCTGCTCTGAAGGCCCTTCCCCCAAATGAATCAGGCCCACCCAGGTCCCTGAGGATAATCTCTTCTACTTAAAGTCAGCTCAGGATGTCACATCTGCTGAGTTCCCTCCCAGCGACTCCCAGCAGGGGTCTGACTGTATAACTGGGGCCCTGTGTCTGCTCCAGGCTGACAGGTCAGACCGACTATCAGTCACACTGTTGAACTGACTGCTTGCTGAAGTCCCTTCTTACTTTCAAACTCTTATTATTTTAACTGATTTGAGAAAGACACAATTCTGATTTTTTAAAAATTGCATTCAGGAGACTGCCTAACTAGTACCAATTCCATAAATTAACTAAAGAAAAAAACTGAATTAGATTCTTTCCTCCGAGGATTTGCTGGGAAGTCATGAACTTTTAAGCCAGTTGACAGTCTCTTAAGTGGATTAAGCCACTGCTTCTCCTGGATTCACTTTTGTGTGCTGCAAAAAGCATCGCGCAGCTCTTCGGCAAAAGCACACAGCTTTGGTCTCTGTGGTTCTGGGAGGCAAACCGTGTCATATTCCCTCCTGTTCAGAAAAGTTTCCACTTGTTCCCTTTCAGTCAAAAGCTGCTTTTGAAAGAGAGAGTGATGTTCCCCTGAAGAATGAGGAATTTGAAGTGACCAAAACAGCAGGTACGGAGAGGGATGACGGAGATGGAACCCAGGTTTTCAAGCAGGGACAGGGTGAGAGGGGACAGGACCCCTGTGGGAGGGCGATCACGGGGCCCTGTGGTGAGGGAAGGCTGCCTCCCTAAACGGCCTCTGTAAAGGGCCAAATAGTGAATATTTTCGGCTTTGGGGGCAGACAGCCCCCTCTGAAGCAGCTCTCCCTGCCCCCACAGTAAACCGCCAGTCAGTGAATCAGTTGGTGTGGTTGTGTTCTAATAAAACTTTATTTGGTGAACACAGATATGTGAATGTCATGTCACTTTCTCATATCACAGGACACCAGTTTTCCTTTGGTTCTTGCTAAAGCTGTGTAATAATGCAAAACCACCCTTAGCTCATGGGTGGCAGACACGCTTTGCCAATGCCTGGTAGGGAACGGGGAGTGTGAAAGCCCGTCCTCGGTCTGTCCTGGGCTCTGTGACCAGGAACGGCCTTGATGCCTCCAGTGGAGGATGTCAGCACAGCACCGCGGTCAGGACCTTGTGCGTGCGGGTTGGGGGAGGTGGGGGTTACCTCCTGAGGCCCCAAGACCCCAGTGTCCTCTGACCCACATTCAGCTTCAGCCATGGACACAGGGTTGAGCTGAGTCTGGGAGCCCCAAAGGTCTTGAGGGATAGGGGAGAGATGCAGTGAGGAACCCTGTGGCCATGGACGTCACCAGGCACCAAAGTTGAGGGGGTGGTGCCTGGGTCTGGCCCCCAGGTCCTCCTGGCGCAGGGCCTGTTCAGAGTGATCAAGGACAGAGGGGCTGGGTTACTGGCAGACCCTGAGCCCCAGGCGCACAGACAGCGGGGGCAGACAGGGAATCGGGGGCAGGCTGCGGCTTGGGCGGCCAGGTTCCCTGACGCTGCCCAAAGAGCCACAGACAAGTTTGCCAGTGCAAACCTCCAGCCCCCATCGGTCCTCAGCCTGGCACAAAGGACCACGGCTTCTCCCACCTCAGCCTTTCCTGTGGCCTCCCCCTGCCCTCAGGTCAGGCCCACAACCTCCCCACCTTTCTCCTGCCCTGACCTGCTCCCACAGCGGGCCCACCCATCCTGGGAGGATTGCCGAGTCGGGCCGACCAAGCGTTTCTTCTTTTGCAGTGTCCCACAGGCCTGGGACCTTCAAGGCTGAGCTGTCTAAGCTGGTGATCGTGGCCAAGGCGATGCGCAGTGAGCTCTGACCAGGAGCCCTGCTGAGGGCGGCTCTTCCCGTCTCCCCTGAAGAGGCCGGGCCCCAGGAGGGCTCAGAACTGATTTTCTAGGGGGCCTGTTTGTTTTCTGCCTGGGCTGATGTTGCCCTGTTCGGAGGGGCACACAGGGTGGCTGAAACCCCCAGACAGAGTCTGGGGGGCCAGGACCGTTCTCCAGGCTCCCACCTTCCCCGCCCCAGGGGTCATGGCTTTTCTGAAGCCAGCACACGACTCCCCCGGGATCGGCCAAACTCTGAGATGTTCCCAGACAGCCATCCTGCTGCCCTCTGACCCCAAGCCGACTGTTTTCTTATGATTCCCCAGGGGACTTCCTTTCGGACTAGGAGGAAATGAAATGTTCTTTCCTATTTAAATAAATAAGACAGTTAAAAAAACAACCACACAGTCTCAGCATGTGGCGCTGGTGCCTGCCTGGCTTGGGACGGGGGACCCCACTTCCCTTCCCTGCTGGAGACAGGCGAGCTGCGTCACCCCGGCCACATGGAACCTCCAGGCACAACTTCTGCCGGGCGCCAAGGCGGCTGGACCTCGCTGAGCCCATGGGACGGACCTGGCCACACCCCGCAGAGGGGAGCACTCCAGGGCAGGCCTGCTCCTCTGCACCCTGTGGTTGGCTTTGCTTATTTTTTTGAAGCTGGATTGCAGCTCAGTGACTTAAAAAAACACCCACAGGCAAACAAAAGTAAATAAATGAAATCCCCAAATGTCTCAGCCACTCGGGCTGAGCGTCTAACTGCCCACTTGACCGTCAGCCTGGCCTCTTGACTGTGGGGAAAGAAACCGTGTGGCTGTGAAACGGATCCTTGCTAATTAGAATTGCCTTGTTGGGTCGACAGAGGCCTCTCCGTGCCTGTCACTCACCTGGCTCTCCGTAGTGCCACCACCGAGCCGGCGCTACTGTGACCCCCACCGCCGGAGGAGATGCCAGCCGAGGGTGTGGGGCCCTGCCCTAGGCCAGGAGCGGTTCCAGAGGGTGGCGCAAGGGCAGCTGCTCTCAGAACCAGGAACAGCTGAGAGGGTGCGGTTAGCAGCCTCGACGGTCAAGCACACGCGGTCCGCACCACCTCGCGAGGGGTTCCAGACACTTGCACGTCCGCGGAAGGCCCGCTCCACCCAGCACGCCACCTGCAGGGCTCGGCAGGGCCCGGGAGCTGGTTGTCCGGGGCCTCCTACAAAAACCAGGCAGCCAGACAGGTGGAGACGACGGTGCACCCTGGGCTTTGAGGTGCGCAAGGGCCGGACCCCAGCCAAGGCGGGGCTGATTCTGCCCCAGTCGGCCCGGAATCAGGTACCACTTCCCAGTCCCGCGTGACGCGTGCATGTGTGTCTGTGGAGCTGTCTGGTGAGCAAAGCTGCCCGGCCCCAGGACCTTTAGTCATGATGAGCAGCTGACTTGAGCCCTGTTTGGGCTGCAGAAACCCAGCTCTGCCACCCCCACTCCTCCCGTCTGGCACCCGGCTTGGTGGGAATTAAACCTGCCAACAGGCCACAGGTGTGTGACGTTCATGTGCAACCTTGATTCCAAAGACCGAAACCCCGGGCAGGTGAGAGGAGGTGCTTCTATTTACATAGTTCTTTAGTGCTCTTTGGCTTTTATTTAAATTAAATTTCATGCATGAAGAGTTGAGGCAGGCTGGATAGGGAACAAGTGTGAGCCTTGGGCACGTAGATGTTGCTCAGCAGAGCAGAGGGCAAAGGAGTTCACCTGGGGCTTCTCGGGGTATTCAAAATGCACGTTTGTTCTTGAATTTGAATTTATGTCTCTTGACCCAAGATAATGGGGGAAGTCTGCCTTAGACGCGGAGGGCAGAGGGAGGAATGGCTGGCACTTGGTGAAAGCCTTTTGGCTTTTTCAGGGCAGCAGAAACCAGAGAAATGCTGCCCTGAATCTGGGGTCCTAGTCTATCAGCCAGCCCAGCATACGGTGGAGAGGCCAAAGGGAGTGGTGGCGACGGTGGCAAAGCGAAGAGGGGCAGCCTCGATGCAGCCTCACCAGTGGGCAGTGCAGGCGAGTTTTCTAGAGAAACTCCAGATCTAGATTGGTATGTGCAATTTCCTTGGTTTTAAGTGTTGGCAACTAATTCCAAATGTCTCAAAACACCAGATGGGGCCAAGCAGACTCACCTTCTCTCTTCTAATGAGGCCTGCAGGCCTCCTGTTTGGAGCTTTTGCCCTAAACAGACCAGGATCTGCAAAAACAGTCCTGGGACATCATTCCCCTCTCCCCTAAGGGTGCCTAGAATAACCTTCCCGGCCCTGACACGACCAGGCCTGCAGCCATGTTCTGCAGTCTTTTAAAACCCACGCCCCACTTCTGACAAACAAAGGGCAAATGCGCTCCCACACCCCCGCGTGTCCATCCACGCCCCAGGTTAAGATTCGCCCTATCTGCTGGGTGTCGCTGAAGCCAAGATTTGTTGAGCTGTGTTTTCTGAGGTCTGTCTTACAGAAACCATTGTTTGTGTGTTTGTTTTCCAAATGTGAAATGGTTGTTTCAAAACGTGCACGCATCTCAGATGGCTTTCCCCTTGTGCCCTGCATGGGTGGGTGATCCGTCCCCTCCCAAGTGGGAGGCAAGGCTGCATCTCCAGCCAAATAAATGGAGGCGGCGTCCGTGCTGCTGTGCCTGCACCCACCACAGCCCTCGCCACGGCTCCCTGGGTTCCTTTCCTGGGTTGCAGAACGGCCCCCCCAGCCTGGGCGGCTGGAACAACGGAGCTTGTTCCCTCTCAGCTCTGGAGGCCAGAAGTCTGAGACCAAGGTGTCGGCCGGGCTGATTCCCTCTGAGGTATGTTCCAGGCTCTCTCCCAGCTTCTAGGGGTTGCTGGCAATCCTTGGTGTTCTTTTTCTTGTAGACACATCCCTCCAGTTTCTGCCTCCATCTTCACATAGCGTTCTCCTCTGTGTCTGTGTCTACATGCCCCCTTCTTATAAGGACACCAGTCATGAGGGTCAGCGGCCCACGCTGCTCCAGTATGAACTCATCTTAACTAATTAAATCTACAATCACCTTACTTCCAAATCAGGTCATATTCAGAGGTCCTGAGGGTTAGGAATTCGGAGGGGTTGGGGGGGATAGCCAACACTCCCTTTGTCCCGCTCCACCATGACCCTCTCTGGAGGAATGAAGAAGCCCAGGCAGCATTATTAAGCGGGAAGCCACCAGCTTTCAGAGACACCAGGTGATTTGAGGGTTACAGGCCGGTCACTCAGGGCTGTTGCTCGGACAGGCACCCAGGCAGGCAGCGGTCTCGGCGCAGGGAGAGGCAGCACACTCGGGCGGGCTGTGCTGGGCTCGGCGCTGAGCGCTCCCCAGGAGACTGGGCCGGAGGAGAGGCGTCGGGGTCCTTGGAGCTGCAGAGTCCTCCGAGGAAGGGACGTGTCACCTCTGGGGGGGGGGGGCGCGGGGTGTTTGGCCAGAGTCAGACTGGAAGAAAAGAGGTTAAAAAAACCCGCAAGCCCCGCCCCCAGCGGGAAGCCCGCAGCAGCCAGAGGGCGGAGGTCAAATGCTGTCCTCGTCCAGCATCCTGCTGAGGCCCTCGCAGATCCTGCGCAGGTGGGAGCGGTAGGGCTCGGTGGGGCCGTAGAGCGCGGCCAGGAAGTCGCAGTCGGCAAAGTGGCTGAACACGTGGTTGATGCGGCCGTGGGACTTGGCAGTCAGGTGCGGGCCGGCCGCCTGGTGCAGCAGGTCCCGGCACTCGAGCAGGGCGGCGGCCAGCACGCGCCGGTCGAAGGTGAAGTCCACCTGGTGGAAGCTGACGGCGGTCATGGCCAGGCGGCGGGCTTGCTGGCGGAAGCGCTGCAGCCGCGCCAGCTCCTCGCCGCCCAGCTGCCCGGCGCGCAGCAGGACGCCCAGCTTCACGGCCACCTTGACCAGGTTCTTGACCACCTTCTGGGCCTCCTTGCGGCTGCGGGTGAACTCCTTGGTGGCGCGGTACAGCTCGTCCAGCACCTCGCTGCTCGCATCGTCGATGAAGGCCCCCGCCACCGCCCTGGATGCCATCTTGCTCAGGAGCTTCTTCTGGGCCTGCAGGGCCAGGCTCTTGGTGCTGAAGGTGTCCATCCGCCCTGGCAAGGACAGACAGACAGACCCACCGTCAGGCCGCGTGGCCCGGGCTGCTGACATGCGCGGCCACCAGCTTCCCCACCCGGAAATGGGTGCACACCAGCAACCTGTCTCCAGTGTGCCCAGGCCACAGACCTACTATGTGCCAGGACGCGGTGTGCAGGGCCGACCAACGAGCCCCCCAGGAACACACGGCAAGTGCCACAATCCGGGAAGCTGCAAGAGCCCCACAGCAGGGCACCCCAGCATTTCAAGGGGGCCCAGGCAGGCCTCCTGGAGGAGGGGACAGGTTAGAAAACGGGGAAGGCATCCCAGGCCCAAAGATCCGCTTGCGCTGAGGCCTGGAGGCAGGAAATTGCGAGTAGCTAGAGCACAGAATGCAAAGACCTACATAGGAAAAGCTTGTGAAAAAAGAGCATTCACACTGAAGAGAGGATGACCCGAGGGAATTTATTTTCCTTTAAAAAAAAAAAGAGGGTATTAAGTCAAAGGAATTAATGCATAATGGTGAAATCTATTTGTGGTCCCCTACTGGTTGTGGGTCTTGGCACCAGCCCTCCAAACCCACTGTGTCCTTGCTGTGAGTTGAGAAGGGGCTCAAGGGAGGTTATCACAGGGAGTCCAGCTTATCATTCCCCCACCCTCATCCCGCAGTTCTGTGAAACAGGGTCCCAGTCCCAGCCCCTGGGCTATTCACAGCCCAGCCACCAATTCCCTGGTGAATTTACAACAGACATCTCTGAGGCCTTAGTCAGGCCCCGAATGAGTCAGGTGGGCAGTAGGCTGGGTGGGTGGGGGTTCCCCAGGGCCATCTTTGGAGTTTCTGGAAATGCATCTCTCCAGTGATTCCTCTAATACAGAAACGTTGACTTGCGACAGCTTCCACTCAGGAAAGGGCCAGGGAGATGACCAGTGTGAATGGCAGGCTAGCTCTCTGGGAATGCTGGCCAGGCCTCCAGCTGTGGAAGCCTGGGCCCCCTGTGTCTCCCTCCTTTTGTTCTTCCTGCTGTGGCCATCATCCAGGCTTCCCAGGCTCAGGAGCCTCCCCCTCCAACCACCTCCTCGCAGCACCAGAATTCTTCCTAAATTGTACATCTGGGCACAGCTCTTGCCTTCTAAGAACCAACTGGCAGCTCCTCATGGCTCCCAGGACCAAGCCCCACACCTCGTTCGTGCCCCAGCCCCGTCCCTGGCAGACTCACATACATCCCCCAAAGCCCTGGCCCCTAATCCCCTGCGTCTTCCCCTCAGTTCATCCTGGACACCACCTTCTCTAGGAAGCCATCCCTGAACTGCCAGACTGACGGTGAGGCACCTCCTCTGAGCCACACAGTGCCCCACGCATCCCCCATCACTGCTCTGCCCCCACCCATCGGCTTTGCTTCCTCAGTGGTCTGCCTCACTGCAGGCCACATAGGGAGGTAATGGGCCTGACTCCTTATCCGCTGTGTCCTTGGAGACTCCAGAAACATCTGCCGAATGAATGAGGGAGCCTCAGCCCCACCCCCAGGCTTCATTCGCTGCTGCCGCAGGCCCTGGTCAGAATCCACCCCCACCCCAGCCCCAGGCCAGACCAGGAATGCCACGTGGGCACTCTCTCACCCCCAGGAGCCCCCACAAAGCCCGTCTTTGTGTGAGCTCAGACTCCCGGAGAAGTCCCAACCCTCAGCTGCCCTCTCCCTGCCCGCAGAGGTCAGGGTGGGCCCGGAGATTAATGGACCAGCCTTCCCTGCCCCCTACACCAGTCCCAGACCCTGGGGCTACACAGGCTGGGGCCAGAGCAGGAGTGTGGTTGACTGAGCACCGTGTGGCAGATCCTGTGCCAGTGGCGTGTGCCCATTTCATCATTTCTGCCTGGTTTGGGGCTGGTTGCCAATTTGCAGAGAGGCTGAGCCACTTCCCCAAGGCCACACAGCAACACTGTAACTGCCTGCCCCCACCCTCTGCACGCCTAACTCCCTCTGCCTTCCCTAGCTGACACCTGCGAGTCTCCCCGAGTCTCAGAGGGCTGGGAGCTGCCTCCCTTGACAAAACCACCCCAATATTTAGGACCTGCTCCCAGCTCTGACCACTTGGTTAAGGAACATATCTGCCCTGTGCCTCAGTTTCTCCATCTGTAAAATGGAGGATGGAGAATGTTAGGACAGAGAACTAAGTCCATCCTAGGGCAGAAGCTTGTGGCCAACCCCAGGCCCCCTAGGCTGTGAGTGTCCCCTGGGCAAGAGGCTGGATGCCACTGCCTGGAATTCCAACCTTTAAGCTCTACGCCATTCAGGTCCCTGAATGTACAGACCGACTTCTCTGTGACGCTGTCTGGAAAAAGGAGCAACAGTGAGGAGTACCCATGCCTCGGGGGCGCCTTCTCACCACGTTCTATTCCACTCCCTCTACCTGGAGCCCTCCTCCCGCATCACTCATCCTGTAAACTCCTGCTCCTCATTCAAGTCTCAGTTACTGTCACCTCCTCCTAGAAGGCTTCCCAGATGCCCCAGGCTGGGACGGGTGCCCCCTCAGCCCCCACCGTGCCCTGGGCATCCTCCATCACAGCCCTGAGCACCTTGGGTTTGGTGTCCATCTCCCTGGCCTGGCGATATGGGTAGGGGGTGCATCTCTCTTCACACCATGTCTGGTGGCCAGCCAGGGCCTGGTACTCAGCAGGTGCCCAATAAGTGCTGAATACATGAGGGAAAGGATATCTGCAGACACTGGAACTCCCAACACCCTGGGTCAAGTCTCCCTAGTTTACAGATAGACAGACTGAGGCTCAGAGAGGAGCATGTCTTTCCCTGGATTCCAGGGGTGCTGGAGCCCAGGCCTTTCTGCCTATTTGCTGTTTGACCCCAGGCTGGGCCCTGCCCCTCTCTGAGCCTTGACCTTCCCATCTGCAAGTCCTGAGGTTCGGCATGTTGTTTCAGAGGGAAAGTTGTCCTGTTTACCAGCTTCAGGAAGGGCCTGGGCCCTCAGCATCAGCGCCACCCCTACCCTGACCCTGCCAAGCACAGAAGGAAAAGGCAGCCGTGGCCTCCCCTCCCGGCCTCCCCACTCCTAGCCCCTTGGGCCAGCCCCCAGACCTGCAACACCTGGACCAGCCCAGCTGCATGCCCCCCCCAACCCATTGTTCTACCAGAAACACCCCCATCCAAGCAGCCAGGCAGGGAGATGACTGCTCTCCCAGGGGAGCACGCTGGGGACCAAAATAAACCCCAGCCTTCCTTCCTGCCAGCTGCGCTCATCCAGGTCCAAGGGCAGACCAGCCGGGAGGGGCCCGGCTGCACCATGTCAGCCCTTTGGGGGCAGGGCGTCCCCAGGGGCTGCTGAGGGGCCCAGTGGCCAGACGGTCAGTTCCCTGGCCCCTGCCCATCAAATGCCAGAACACCCCACTATTGTCACAACCCAAAAAATCCCGCTAAAGCTTCAAGGTCTAGTCTGGAACATTCATTCAGTTGCTCAGTGAGCACTTATGGAGTGCCAACCGTGTCCCAGGCCCTGGGGATACAGCAGGGACCAAAAGAGATCGCGTCCCTGCCTTCCTAGGGATCCTAGCCTTCTAGGTCCCTGCCACCTCCTTATTAAAGGTGAGGAGGATTGTACAGGGAGCAGGGCTGGGATGTTTCTTGTTCCGTGTCCGCATCTGGGTCTACACGAGTGTAAAAAGTCTTCCGTGTCGATGGTCACAAAGCAACGTGAATACACGCAAAACCAGCGAATCGTAAACTTCCCAAGTAGGAATTTTATGGTATGTGACTTATATCTTGATTTTATAAAAAAAATCTAATATTTCTCCAGAGAAGATGGGTAAATGGCCAATAAGCAGGTGGAAATATGCTCAACACCATAACACAGTGACATGTCACCCCACCCCAACTGGAACGGCTGCTACCAGAAAGACAGATAGAACAAGGGCCGGCAAGGGCGGGAGAAACTGGGACCCTTCTACACGGCTGGTGGGAACGGGAAATGGTGCGGCTGCTGTGGAAAACAGTTTTCTGGCAGTTCCTCAAACAAACAGAGTTACCACGTGATGCAGCAATTCCGCTCCTAAATATCTACCCCAAAGAAGTGAAAACATGTGTTCAAAACAAAACCTCATACACACGGGCATAGCAGCATGATTCGTAATAGCCAAAACGGAAGCAACCCAAACACTCAACAACAGACAGATGGACAAGTAAAATGTGGACCATCTACCCACTGGGATGTTACTCAGTTATAAAAAGGAAGGAAGCACTGACCCTCGACCCGACGTGCACGGACCCTGAGAGCACGGTGCTCACGGAGAGAAGCAGACACAGAAGGACACAGTGTGTGAGTCCACGGATGTGAGACGTCCAGAACAGGCCAGTCCTCAGACACAGAGAGTGGATTTGTGGTTGCAGGCGCTAGGGGAGCAGAGAATGGAGAGTGACTTCTCATGGGGTCAGGATTTCTTTTGGGGGTGGCAGAATGTTCTAGAATTTGAGCAGTTTAAAGTGGTGCATTTTACAATATGTGGCTTATATCTCAAAAGCTGAATACTTACTGTACATGTATCGTGTATATATTTTATACCTCTGGGCCTTTTACTTTATATATTTTATGCCTCATTTTTAAAATGTTAAATTTTAAAAATCTGAAAATCAGGATTTAGGCCAAACAGTAATACGAACAGAAATAAAAGGATTACACAAGTTGAGATTTGTAAATCACTTCCACCTTGCCAGGAACACAGTAGGTGCTAAATACATGTTTGGTGAAATAGAATTTCTGTAAGAGCTCCAGCTCCCTGCACCTGGTGGTGGAGTGGCTCTCTCCGAGGTCTGGCCCAGACAGGGCATCGCAGTGGCCACGTAGCTACAAATTCCTATTAGAAGAGAGTTCCCTCTTCCCTTGATTTACCCAGGAGTTGAATTTCGGGAGTAGTCATTGAATTTTGAGACCCCCAGTCGTCGGTTTATATTTCTGGAAGGACATTAGGAGGTTGTGAGGGCCGAGGGGCTGCCCGAGTGTGCCTTGATGCCTGTGTCCTTGGTCCCTGCCCCCCAGCCACTAGTACATCTTGTTATTGTCACGAGGGAGGGGGAAGCCCTCCAAATTATCAAAACAGCCCCTGCAGAGGTATGGTCACCCACACTGGAAGGAGGCACCAGGAAACAGTGAATGTGAAAATAAAAAGGATAATTTCAGGGACAGATAAGTCCCAGGGGCAGGGAGCAGTGACAGCCAGGGATGGCAGGTGACCTGGGCCAGGTAGTCAGGAAGGCCTCTCTGAAGTGGAGCCCCTGGAGCTGGGACTTGGAGGATAAGGTCTAGGAGAAGGTGAGTCAGGCAGAGGGAATGGCTTGTGCAAAGGCCCTGGGGCAGGACAGTGCCAGATGGGTTGCAAGAACAGGGAGTCCACAGTCCCCATGAAGGCCACTGTCCAGGCCCTCCCACAGCCCTGAAATCTCCCCACCACGACCCCAGACAAACCCCAGCCCCCGGGGGCAGCTTTCCCATCTGTGAATTGGGTGTCCAGTCCCTGAGTCCCTGGCTCAGCCCGACTCCCACCCCACCCCCCATGTTCTTCTGGGAACCCCAGCCGCCGTCCACATCTCGGACTTTCACCCTCTGCCAACCACACTATCTTTTGGACTCTGACCTTTGTCCCTGTCCTTATTTTGGGCACTCCAGCTCCCAAACTGGCTACAGACACTGACCTGGAGCCACGGGTTACTCTAGACATGACAGCATCCTTCCTCCTACCCATCCCTGCCCCCAGCACAGGCAAAGCCCCAAGGCAGGACTGTATCTGAGCCTCCCCCAAGGGGAAGGTGCAGGCAGTGGACCTTGTTCATCCCAGTCCCTTTGGTCCCCAAACCCCAGAGCAAGGCCAACCTCTCTCCACACCCCAACAACCTCCCCTCCTTCCAGGCACAGTCCAGCCTCAGCACCTCTGCTGAGACCCTGCGGGTTAGAATGCCCAGGTGGGGGGACTCCTCCCACCTCCCCTCCATCCAACCAGAGCTGCGCACGCGGCAACCCAGGTCACAGCTGTGCTGGGGTGACCCCTTAACCCACGCTTCCCGGGTTTTGGATGCCAGGTGTGGGGGTGGCTGGGATTCCACAGGGCAGGAAATCCTGCTTCCCAGGGTCCCCACTGCCCCCCGGTGCACCGTGAATGCCGCGTCCCATTCACCACATGCTGGAAAATTCTTACCTACCAGCTTTCCAGGAAAAAACAAATGTGTATCATAAGTGTTCCTGATACAACGGATGTGTGCCAAGCAACTTGCAGACACAGGGAAGCACACAGCACTCCCCGCTGGGAATTCCACAGGCCACTGATGCTCACTAAATGTCCTCCATGAGCTCTGCCAAGCTGGGACCAGCAGCCAGTCTGTAGCTGCGACGGGCAGATGAGAGTCGTTCTGACACGGATGTCACTTGGTGGTCTCTTTTATACCAACAAGGAGAATTTGGATTTCACTTATTCATTCCTCAGCCAAGGGAGCAACTTACTTGCCGAATCAGAGCGTGGTTTTTGAACAGTGAGAGAATAGTTCCCTCCGTGTTTCTGTGCTATTCATAAGGAAGCAGCTAGACACATGCCACCCTTTTAAATTTAATTTTTATTATTGACATTTCCTGAAGTTATACCAGGGGAGTGGCAAACTGGCCCACCGCCTGTTTTGTAAATAAAGTTTTATTGGCACACGGCCACCCCCACTTGTGTACATACTGTAACGCAGCCTTGAATAGGGGCCACAGAGACTATACGGTTGGCAAAGCCAAAGATATTTAGTCTGGCTTGACAGAAAAAGATTGGCCAGCATCTGGATTAGACTATCAACAAAACGGCACATCAAGCCCTGATTTGTAGCATCTGCCGGTTTCTATGGTGTAAATTATCCCACCATGGCCAATTTCAAACTTCCAACTTGAACTTGGAGTTGGGAAGAACTGCTCAGTCTCCACCAACGAGATGAAAATAACCTCAAAAGCATAGATCATCGCAAATGCAGTAAAATAATTAGAAAGTAAGGTTTTTTGACCGTTAAGGACCTTCGCTTGTTTTTAAGTTGTGTTGAAATATACAAGTTACATACCATAAAATTCACCCCTTTGGTGGGGGAGGGTATAGCTCAGTGGTAAAGCGTGTGCTTAGCATGCAGGTCCTGGGTTCAATCCCCAGCAACTCTATTAAATAAACAAATAAACCTAATTACCTTCCCACTCCCCCCATTCACCCTTTTAAATTGTACAACTCAATGTTTTTCAATATATATTCAGAGCCATCACTACTATTTAATTCTGGAATATTCTCATCAGCCTCAAAAGAAACCCCGACCCCATTAGCAGTCATTCTCTACCCCAGCCCCTTGGCAACCACTCGTCTACTTTCCGCCTATGGATTTGCCTATTTTTCATATAAAAAGAATTACACACTGTGTGGTCTTATGTGTCTGGCTTCTCTCACTGAGCATCATGTTTTCAAGGTCCACCCAGGTTGTAGTGAGTGTCAGTGCATCTCTCCTTTTTATGGCTGAATGGTATTCCCTATCTCTGTTTCAAATATAATATATTGGACTATAAGTTCATAATCTGTCTTTTTTTACTTTATTTTTTTAACCAATTTTGACGTGTATTTGTATTACACTATTAGTTTTTAGTTTTTTTTTCTTTAATGGAGGTACTGGGGATTGAACCCAGGACCTCGTGCATGCTAAGCACGCACCCTACCACTGAGCTATACCCTCCCTCTTTTTTCCGGTTTTATTGATGGCCTGTCATTTTTTAAAACTGAAGTATAATTGATTTAGGTCTGTCATTTTTAATAGTGGTGATGTTAACAGCTGGATTGCAAAATTCCTGCCAGTACAGCAAGTGGTTCTTGTGAGCTGGGGCGAGCGGCAGGCTCCGGCATGCCACTGGTCCATGGAACAGCCCGTCCTCCACATGAATTCTTCATGCCCCAACAAAGGGTGTCAATAATTGATGGGCCCGTTCAGCAGGGCCAAGCCAGCCGCCCCACCTCTCTGCTCTCAGCCCCGGCAGCAGCAGCCCAGGATGGCCTCATGGGCCCCAGGGCTCTGCCCACCATAACAAATGCCCCACAGCCCTTGTACCCTCCGCCAGTGTCAGGGCACCCACTGCTTCGAGCCCCTTATCAACCATCACTCAGATCTCACAGTCAGTGCCCATTCTGATATGACAAAGGGGTGGGCATCTGCTCGTCTGAAGGGAGAGGAAGACACCAGCAGATCTCAGCCTGTCCCCAGAGCCTGTGGAGGCCACCCCAAGGACGTGCAGGGTCTGGCTGCCTGCCAGGCTGCAGTGGGAGCTGGGACATGTTCATCTGTGGTCTGATCTCCACTGAAGACAAAGTTGGGGGCAGGGTGGGCAAAAGTGAACGTTGGGAGAACACGGCCCACCCCACTGCAGAGAAGGACAGGACGGGCTGGGGCTCAGGCTGAGCAAAAGGTTTTTAACAGCAAGCAGAGGAGGATGGAGGGCCACCTTGCAGGAATGTGGATGCAGCCCTTAAATGAGTCTGGGCTCCACACACTTCTCACCTCTAAACAGCATTCTTTCTGGTACCCTGGCTCCTGCCCTCACCCCCACAGTCTGGTCTCTCTGGAGCAGCCACCAGAGGGCACCTGTGAGCACCTGAGTCAGGTCCTGCCCCTCTGCCCACAGCCCTCCAGGGACCTCTCCTCCCTCCCGGTAGAAGCCCAAGTCTTCCAGGTGGCTCACAAGGCCTGGCACAATCTGTTCTGTCCCTTCTCTGCCCTCGCCTTCTCCCTCTCTTCCCCTTGCTCACTCTGCTCCAGACACACTGGCCTCCTGGCTGTTCTAACACACCAGGCATGGTGCTGCCCCAGGATCTTTCCATGAACTATGCCCTTGCCGGGATTGCTCTTCCCCTGTCTTCGCATGGCTGTTTCATTCTTATCATTGAGGCTCCAGCTCAAATGTCACCTCCTCAGGAGGCCGTCCCCCAGAACCCCCATCTAAACTAACTTCCCCATCCATCTGCCTCTCCATTTCTTCATGCAATTACAACTCAGCATAATGACTTTTTGGATGAATGACCATCTCTCCCAATCCCAGTCTGTTAGCTGAGTGAGGGAGGGCACCAGATCAGTCGTGGTCATTTCTGGGTCCTTGGTGCCCTGCACGACACTTGGCTCACAGTAGGTGCTCAGAACCTCTTTGTTGAATGAATTGATGACCTTCCAGTACCAGAGGGGCACATAGAGATCTCGTCCAAGGGTTCCATTGTCCAGCCAGGGAAACTGAGGCCCAGAGAGATACTCCAAGGTCACATAGCAGCACAGCATGAACCCCTCTGGAGTGGGCTCCCCCAGGTAGATGTTCCCCAATCTCCACCGCCTCACTGAACAGAAGGGAAAACTGAGGCCTGGGGGATGGGGACTTAGAAGCTCCGAAGGACTCGGTCAGAGGTGTCTGCATGAAAGCTCAGATGGTGGGATTCCAGAGGAGGTTATCTCATGGAAGAGGGGGATTCTGGGTTAAAAGCTCAAGTTCTCTGTAACTGAGCCAGGTCCTGCCTGTCTCAAGGTAGCCAGGTCCTACCCTCCTCTCAGTCTGTAACACCTGGGGCTGAACCAGCACAAGCATGACTTCAGCATCTGCCTCTGGGAGAGGCTGTTTTCATGACAACAGCTGGATTTTTGTCCTAGGCACCATCTTGTGGCCCCATTTGACAGATAAGGACATGGAGGCCTCCTAAACCCACCTTATCAGACCACCAAGCAACCAAAATGCCCCTCACCTGCCCAAGCCTCGGATAAGGCTGAGAGCACGTGACCTGCCCAAGGCCACACAGCCAGAGAGGAATCTACAGGGCCTCCAATCTGCACCTGCCTGACTGGTCTCTTCACTTAGGGGGCCCCTGCCCCCATCAGAGTGGGGTTCAAGCCCCTGATCTACCCCACCAGCAGTCTGGGCACTCACTCACCACTGGCGTCCCAGGTCACTGAGACTGCCAAGTGGGAGGAGCTAAGCCCAGGTGTTTGTGTGGCTGGGGTGACGACTCTTTGTTCTGGTTTCCATAGGTACAGTGTCCCTGGGCCGGCTGCTCTTCTGCCCTTCCCAGCCAGGCAGCGGCCCAGCCCTAGCCTGGCAGTCCCTTGGCCCGGCCCATCTAGGCAACTTGTTATGTTTTAAAGTTGGCACCTGTGCACCTGGCGTGGCAGTAGAGGGGACAGCCATGCAAAGCCTTGAGGCAGGACCATGCCTGGGGTACTGGTGGAATGTGGATGGAGGCTGGTGTGGCTGGCGCTGAGTGAGTGAGGGGGAGAGTTGGAGGAGCTGAGAGCCCACATTCCAGCAATTAATCCAGGAAGCTGACCTCATCCCCAGTGAGTGAGGTCCCTCAGACAGGAAACTGAGGCTGGGAGACTCAGATCACTTGTTTAAGGTACTGATTCCAAGGGCTGAGCTCCCCAACCGCTAGGCTGAACTACCCTCGTCCTGCTGCCATCCCCCCAGGGCGTTCACCTCCCCCAGCTGGGCTCAGACCTGCTCAGGAAGTGACCTCAGAGGCCTGTTTACAGCTGGGGCTTCCCCTCCTCTAGGAGGGCCCCCCAGGATAGAGGAGGTGGCAATGCATGCATATCTGGGTCAGGCCAATTACCTCAGCAGTGAAGGGCCCAGTTCACAGCTGGCAAAACTGAGGCCAAGGCTTCAGGCCAGTGGGGAGCTCCCAGGTGGCCATTCTAGGTGGGCCTGGGCCTGGCTCTCTTGGCTGCCTGGAGCAGCCAGAAGTCACACTCATTCCCACCTCCACGCCCTTTGGCCTGGCTACCCACCACCTGGAATGCCCTCCTGGCTCTGGAATCTGGCACTAGCACCTGGCGCCCTGCACTGTGAAAGAGACAGAGTCCATCAGAGCCCTCGTGTTGCGGGGAAGAAGGCGCTGGTCCCAGAGCACCACCCCATACCAGCGGGGACGGTTCAGATCCAGTCTGCCTCCCCGTAACCCACACAGCAAAAGCGTGACAGAGAGAAGGAAAGGGAGGAACAGGGCGGGAGAGGGAAACTGAGGTAGGAATACAGACAGATGCGAAGCGGGGGGTGTGCCGGGGCATAGGGGGCGAGAGAAACGGAGAAACCAGGTGGCCCCAGAGATGCGCCGAGATGGGGGCCGCCCCGGTACTGCTCCCTCACCTGCTCGCTGGGACCCTGTCGTTGGTCCGACCGTCAGGATTCTGTCCGGCCACCTCCGAGGGGCCGTTGCTGTGGCCGCGAGACTCGTGCCTAAGAACGAGGATCTAGAGGGGCGGGGCAGGAAGCTCGACCCCGCCCCCAGTGCCCCGCCTCTTTGTGCGGCCCCGCCCCGCCCCAACCAACGCGGGAAGGACCAAAGAGGGGCCGGACGAGGGAGGGGCGGGCGAGGACGTGTGCTCAGCCAATGGCAGTGCGGGCGGTGTACGAAGAGTCCAATGGGAGTATGTCACCGTGCAAGAGGGTGGGGCCTGGGGCGGGGCCAGGCGGCTCGGGGGATTCCGCCGGAATCACGAAAGGGGCCGGATGCCGGGGGCGAGGCTAACTCCATTCCCCGTCCAAGAAAGAAGAGGAAGGAGACTTTGAGTCAAAAACAGAGATGAGGGGCCGGGGAGAGAAAAAGACCCAAAAAGAAAAACAGGACAACCGTGTGGTTCTGGGAAGGCCCCTTCCTCCCCCTGGGACTCTTTAAATTACGACTCTGGGGAACCCTTTACATCAGAATCCCCTCAGAATCACCTGGGAGCCCCTTAAAAATGCAGATTCCTGTACCCCTAGACCGGCTGAATCTGACCCAAGGTTGAAGATAAATGTTTCTGGGTTGCAGATAAATTCTCGCGATGAGATTTGAGGCAGCTGCTGAATGGACAGGCCCTGGAGACCCCACCGGGGGACTCCCAGATCTAGCCCCGATTTCTGTGAGAATGAGCTAGGGAGGTATGCAGGAGCCTCTTTGCCGCCAGTCGGGGAGAAGGAGGCGGTGAGGCCAGCTGGGGCCCCAGGAGGATGCAGCTGTGAGTCCTGGGAACTGGGCCTGGGAGAGACTCCCAGCTCCCCTGCTGCTCCGTTTCCTCCCTGCAGCCCCAACCCTGGGTCCCAGTTGCAGCTAGGAGCAGGGCAGGGCAGAGCAGAGCAGATGGGACAACCAGTGTATGTCGAGTCCTGTTCTGTACATAGAGGACACAACCTTGGCACAGACTTCATGAAGCAAAAATAAATAAAATGTATTGAACCTAGGACCTTGTGCACGCTAAGCATGCGCTCTACCACTGGACTATTACCTTCCCCCTAGTTCAGGGTTTTTCATCCGCCGCACTGGTTATTGAAATTTGGTAATTCCTATGCTCTGCAGGGTGTTGACCAGCATCCCTGGCCTCTACCCACTCAATGTCAGTAGTAACTCCTGCCCCCAAGCCACAACAACCAAAAATGTCTCTAGTCATTGCCAAGTGTTCCCTGGAGGGGTGCAGAATCACCCTCAGTTGAGACTCACCGTTACAGATCCATCTCTTCCTGCCCCTAGCCCTAAACTATGGAGACTCCTTTGGATCAGGGTAGCTAATGGAGGTCCTAGAGGCAAAGGAGACTGTTTTTAGCACCTCATCAAACCACAGCAACTTGTTTTAGTGAATCCAGGATGGGCGTGGGTGGAGCGTGATCGAGGTGGGTTCAAACCCAGGTCTGTCACTATCTGCTGTATGCATTCATCTCTCTAAGCCTCAGTTTTCTAAATCTGTGACATGAGAATAATAAAGCCTACAGGTTCACAAATAAGGAATAAAAAGTGCCCACGAGAATGTGAGGAAATTAGAATCTTCATACTTTGTTGGTGGGAATGCAAAATAGAGCAGCCACCATGGAAAATAGCTTGGTGGTTCCTCAGAAAAACTAAACGTAGAATTACCATATGATCCATTAATTCCATTCCTAGAATATACCCAAGGGAGCTGAAAGCAGGGAATTGGAACAGCTTTTGTACGACGATGTTGATAGCAGCATTATTCACAATAGCCAAAAAGTGGAAACAACCCAAATGTCCATCAACAGCTGAATGGGTTAACAAAATGTGGTCCATCCATACAATGGAAGGTAATTCAGCCATAAAAAGGAAGTTCTTATTCATGGGACCAGGGGCTCGTGTTCTGGTGCTTACTCATGCTACAACCTTGAAAATACAGGTTTACGATGCCGATCATAAGATGATAAATACTGTATGGTTCCACTTATATGAGGGACCTCAAATGGGCAAATCCATAGACAGAAAGTAGAATAGAAGTGACCAAGGGCTGGGGGGACAGGAATGGGGAATTAGTGTTTAAGGGGACAGAGTTTGTGTTGGGGATGATGGAAAATTTCTGGAGATGGATGGTGGTGATGGTTACACAGCATTGTGAATGTTCTTAATGCTACTGAACTGTACACCTAAAAATAGTTACAATGGTAAATTTTATTATTTGTCATAATTTTAGAAAATGAATAACATAACATACCAAACCACTGAATTGTATGCTTTAAGTGGGTGAATTGCATGGTATATAAATTATACCTCGATAAAGCTGGGTTTTTTAAAAGTGCCTAACAGCACATCTGGTAATAATAACAATATCATACTTAATATTTACTGAGCGCCTATTATGTGCCGGTCACTGTTAGTACTTTGCACACATTAACTCACTAAATTCTCACAGCAACCCTGCGATGGGATACAAGCATCCCATTTCACAGATGATGAAACTGAGACTCAGAGGAAGCAAGTGACCTGTCCCAGGCCACCCAGCCAGGTTGTGGCAGAGGTGGGACTAGAACCCGGGACAGTCTTGACTGGGGAGTAATGTATACAGCTCCTCTAGGTGGTCGGACATCCTAGGGGGGAGGGGTCTCCATAGGGAGCAGGGAACTGGGGTGCTCCTGAGTCTAGCGAAGAACAGTACAGGGCTCTATCTGGGCTCGGAGGCTTAGCTTGTAATTGGAGCTTAGCGGGGTATAAGGGGCTCTATCCAGGGCTGAGGGCTCAGCCGAGGTGGGTGCTCAACCTGGGATCAGCGGCTAGGAGTCTTGAGCTTAGCTCAAAACTGGGGCTCAGCGCAGGATCGAGAGCTTTATCTGGGATCAGTTTCAGCCTGGGAGCCCGGAGCTGGGTGGGTTCTCTATTGGGAGTAGGGCTCTAGCCAAGGTCCCGGGGTTCGTGGCTGCTCCGATTCCGGCTGTGCCCGGCAGGGGGCGTGCTCTGCCCACAGCCGGGGCCTGCGGCGCCCTTGCTTTTCCAGGTATGAGTCGCCCGGGAAGCGGGATATGAATGCGGGGCAGGGTCCCCAAGTCCAAGTTACCCCAGACCCTAGACCCATCCAGCGTCTCCTGCACCCCGAGATCAGATCTCGCACCTGGCCGGGCTGTGTGACTCAGAGCGAGTGACCTCCTTCTCTGGGCCTCTTCCTCGCGCCTGCGCAATGGGACCGCAGTGGTGGTGGCGCCGGCGGCGATGGAAGGTAGGCAAGCCTGTGCTCCAGGAGCCGCCGGGAGTCCCTTCTCCCCCGTCTGGAGACTTCCCCGCAGCCGCAGCCGCAGCGCTTTGGGGACCGGTGGTGGCGGTGGCCAAAGCACCTCCGCTCCCATGCCAGGGCATAACTCCCACGTGCCGCGGTCCATCTGTCCCCGGCCCATCCGTCTGTCCCCTCAAGACCCTTCCTAAAGCCACTTTAAAAGGGGAGCGGTCGGACCCAGATGGGAGACGGAAGGAGGAGGCGGACTTTGTTTAAGCCCCCACCGCGGGCCAGGCCAGGAGGTCTCGTGGAACGTTCCCACGGGCTCTGAGCGTGGGGGGCTGTCTTCATCCCGGGGTCACGGACTCAGCCTGGAGTGGGGGGCCAGGTCCCGGACGAGCCCCTCTCCCCCTCTAATAGGGAGGCAGAAGGAAAGTAGGGCCGGAAGGTCCTAAAAACAATTTCAGCCCTCTGCCTCCGTTGGCCCCATTCCCCTCATCTCTCTCCTGGTGGCAGCGAAGGAGCAGAGGAGCGAGTCGGCCCCAGCGGGAGGATGTATTTACAAGTGCGAGCCGCGCAGAAGCCCGCCGGCCGCCTGCGTGTGGGAGGCGGGCGTCTGCGGAGATAAACCGCCCGTTGTAGGCCTATGTGCGCGCGTGTGTACGTGGGTGCGTGTGGTTGGGGAGGGGATGGCCGGATCTGCAGGTGCTTCTGAGGGTAGTGAGCCCTGCGCCCCACCCTCCCGCCCCCAACACCGCCGTCATTCCCGGTAGCAGGAAACTTCACGTATAGGAGTTTCAGTTGCTTTATCTGGAAAATGCGTACAGTCACAGTACCAGATTCAAAGATGTGGAACTTCGAGGACACAGCGCTGATGCTCAGCGGAAGTCTGGCACAAATGCACAGTCACCTCTATAAGATGCCAGGCAGCCGTGTCAGCGCTGTGATGGGACAGTTGTGGGAGCCCAGACTAGGCACCTGACCCCACCTGGGAGCCTAGGGTGGCTTCCAGGGGGAGATGACAGCTGAGCTGAGACTTAAAGAAAGAGCAAGAGTCAGCTACGGAAAGAAGCAGGAAGGAGAGCCCCTTTTATTCTTAGTTTGTTGACCTTGGGCAAATCATAGGTCCACTATGAGCCTCTGTTTCCTCATCTGTAAATTGGACTCATTATTCTCACCTTGCAGGGCAGTTGCAAAGACTGACTGAGAGGATGCAGAAAGCAGCTTAACCTCGTGTGAGGATGGGTATTCTTATTTGGAAAGGGTATATTCCCTGCCCTCAGGAGCTCCCAGGCTACGGAGGTATAAGGACATTAGAAATGGCTGAAGTACAGGTTAGAAAAAGGCACTCCAGGTGTGAGCAAAGGTGCAGAGGTTGCGAAGTTCTGGGGGCCGATGAGGAGCAGTGTGTGTCCTGATCAGACCACAGGGACCCTCAGGACATCAAAAGCTAGGTATAAAAGTCCAGAATTCATCCTGAGGGCAATGGGGAGCCTCAGAGGGTGTTAGCGCCTGGATGAGATTAGAATATTGGACTATCTCTCTAGTGGCCAGTGTGGGGTGGACAGCAGTGGGCAGGAGTGGAGCTGAGAGGCCAGGGAGGAGAGGGGCTGTGGGGAAGGAGAGGGGGTGCCCTGCGATGCCCTGGCCCAGTTGCACCCCAGAGGGTGGAGGAGAAGCAGTTGGAGATCTTGAGAAGGGCAGATGACAGGCAGAGCCAGAGTGCAGAGGAGCTGGCTGAGCTGTCTTTCCTGGCAGAGATAGTTGGGGTGGGGACAGTTGTGGGAGGCATTGGCAAGATTCAGAATCCAGATGTTTGGGGCTGGACTTGAGGACAAGATAAGGGCAAAGAGAAGGTCAAGGGCAGAGTTTCCTGCTGAGCCTGTTCCTTTCCTCTATGACTTCCCCACCCCCTCCTGGCCCCAGGATCCAGGGATCTCAGATCCCACAGCGTCCAGTCTCTCCAAGTAGATGCATCTCTTCTGGATCCCCTCGGGGTACTTGCTTCCTTCCTGGGCTGTGTCAACCCCACATCCAAAGGAGCTGCCTTCCTTCCCCCAGGGCTCAGAATGGCTCGGCTCAGTGAGAGGCAAGAAACTTACCAGGTCCCCGCCCCTGCTCAGATCATCACCTGCTCCAAAACCTGCAGCCACTCTAACAAGCTCTGCCAGACCTTGACCCAGAGCGCCCCGCGCATCACCTCCTCCACACCCTACCTGCCACTCCCATCACCCTCACTCCCGACAGTGTCCTTCTAGTTTCTCCAGGACACACCGCCACACCAGTGGTCCTACCGTTTCCTCCACCCTCAGAACCCTCCTCATACTCCTCCACTCACAAGGGAGCAAGTCTAGCTCCTGAATCACACATACCCAGCTGTTTCCAGCTCAGGCCCGCGTATCTTCCTGTCTGTCCGTCAGCCTCCGTTTTTTGTTGTTTTTTTTTTATCCGCCACCTTCATGGAGCTGACTTTCCAGAGTGGCATAGTTCAGAAATGATGCAAATCGTTTTAAGGTTGCAATGGTGCAATTCTAAATCATGCAATTAAAACGCAGGCGACACTCAGGACCGTGCGGGATCCTGGATGGGCCTGTGGAAAAGAAAAAAGGACGTTCGCGGGAAAATGGGAGACATCTCAGTGAAGTGTATAGTGTCGGTTCATCGTTACGTGCCCACGCTGCTTTGTTCATTTGGGCAGATGCGCTGCGGTTACAAGGTTTTAACGCTAGGGGGAGCTGGGTGACATGTAGAAACTCTGCAACTTTTCGGTAAGTTTAACATTACGCCAAAAGAGAAAAAGAAAGGCAAAAAGCAGAGGGTTGTGAGTGCTTTTAGCAGGGAGCACCGACGCACTGGTGGTTGGGGAGGTAGGTGTTCAGGGAAGGCGAGCGACGTTGACGCTGAGACTCAGATGTGTGGGCTTCAGTGAGGGGAGCCAGCCCCGGGACAGGATTGATCATTACAGGAAAGAGTCTCTTAAGCTGGGAAAACATCGGCTGGGATCTGCTGAGGGTCAGTCTGAGAGGTGGGGCTGCTTGACACAAAAGTTAATGGAGGACAGCCGGGCTGAGTCATAGGAGACTGTTCTAAGGCCCTTGATCAAACTGAGCCTGAAGGCCCTGGACTTTCTAGCTTTGGGAACCTTTGGATCCAGCCAAGGATATCTCCTTCCTAGCTCTTCATAGGATGTATGCAGGTGGAACCATGGTGTGTGCCACGGCCCAGTGGAAGGAGGGATGATGTGGCAGGCCTGGCCTCCACAGGGGGCAGAGCGACAGTGGCCTGTGGGAGGAGAGGGATAGAAAGTCTCTCTTGGTGCTCAGGGAGAGGCTGCTATTCTGTCCCCACTCCCGTCTGTGGCACACCCTCAGCTTTCAATACCAGCTGGCCGGCTGGGAACTCCAGACCTCCCCACAGCCCTCAGTCTGGGTAGTTGATGCCGGGGCCACTTTGGTTGTTAAATATCCGATGCATCTCTGATGTGTGGTGTCTGTGAGGCTGGAAGTGGCCTGTGGATACACATGAGGGTGTGTCACATGGCTGGTGTGCATGTACCCACATCTGCGCTGTGCTTCCAAGTGCTCCCACACATGGCTGTTGGCAGGTCTCAGCTCTCTACCGTGCGAGCCTCTCCATGGACTGCTTGAGTGTCCTTCCAACATGGCAGCTGGCTTTCCCCAGGATGGACAATCAGAGAGACACGGAGAGAGAGCAAAGAGGAAGCCACATGCCTCAAACGGCTGCATCCCAGAAGTCCCATGCTGTCACTTCTGCCATATTCTATTTTTCAGAAGTGAGTCACTCAGTCCAGCCTACACGCAAGAGGAGGGGAACTAGGCCTCACTTTTTGAAGGGAAGAGTGTCATAGAATTTGTGGGCCTATTTTAAAACCACCGCAACCTCCCAGATAAACTCTCTGCAGCTAAAACCTTATCTTGGGGTCTGCTTAGCACCAGTAGGAGAGCAGAAAATTAAATAAGGAAGGGAAGGCAGCCAATAGGTGGTGTGCCACGAGCCAGCTGAGGCTCAGCCGTGCTGAGGACTTCCGGGAGGTGGCGTAGGCTACACGGCAGGATTGTTCCACCGCAAGGGCAAGGGAGCTGGGTGTTCATCCTCCGATTCCAGCGTCGCCTGAGGGCTGCTCCCGAGAATGTAGGCTCTGGGCAGAGAGAAAGGCCCAAAGCAGAGAGTCGTAAGTGTTTGTGAATGCCAGAGAGATACGGGCTCTGAGAGCATCTGCTACAGCTCACAGCTCAGTGTGAACCAAGGGGAGCCAGCCCCGGGACAGGATTGATCCTTACAGGAAAGGAGTCTCTAAACTGGGGAAACATGAGCTGGGATCTGCTGAGGGTCAGTCTGAGAGGTGGGGCTGCTTGACACAAAAGTCAATGGAGGACAGCGGGGCTGAGTCACAGGAGACTGAGTTCTGAGGCCTTTGATCAAACTGAGCCTGAAGGCCCTGGACTTTTTAGCTTCTGGAACCTTTGGATCCAGCCAAAGATATCTCCTTCCTAGCACTTCATAGGATGTATGCAGGGGTTTTGTGTGTATGGAGGTAGAGGCAGGGTGGGAGGGTGTGAGTCAGGAAAAAAGATTCATAGTGCCACAGACCTCCAGGATGAAAAACCTTACTATTGGATTTATTCATTTCATTTTCATTCCCCCATCCCTTTGTGTGTCCAGCCTTGTGCTGGGAGATCAGGGAGCCAGAGTGGCCCCATCCTCCTTATCTGGACCTCAAGGAGCCCCAGTCTTGGGGAAAAGAGTCTACCCAGACCTTCCCTCCTAAGAGAGGTCCCAGAGCTCAGGCAGCAGGAGGGAGAAAGCGCTTGCCTGTGCTTACTAAATATTTGTTAAGTGACTTAGGGAGACTTTTCTGTCTGCTCTGTGGCTAAACAAGCTGAACCCAGAAAGGACTTGTCTAGAGTCACAAAGCAAGTGAGAGTCTGAGCCAGAATTCCAACCCAAGCCTACCTGACTTCCCGTCCTGCTCAGCACTTTTCCGCACCCTTTGGTCACTTCTGCCGTCCTCTCTGACTACCCTTCTCTCCATTCAGCCAGCCTCTCTGGGGTCCCTCACTATTTCCCCGAGATTCTCCCTGCCAGCATCTTCCTGCAAGACCTCAGATAGTCAAGGCAATCTGGGAGGGCTTCCTGCAGGAGGGGGCCCCTGGGCAGCGAACTGTGCTGAGGGCTGCACCTCACAGCCTGTGATGTGTGATGTTCCCATTGGCTTGCTCATCCTCACCTCTCTGGGAGGCACTGGATGCAGGTGGGAAATCTATTTCCACCGCTGTCCTCACACCCACCCGTCTGTCTTGGTGACTTCACCAGGGCCTTAGCTGGGGTGCCGCTGATCTCATCCTCCCACCTGGGGGAGGGTGTGTGAGCAGAACCCTGACACCATAAGATAATAACTCAGCGGCAGCACATCCAGCCAGAATCTGGGGCAACAGGCACCCTCCAAGCATTATTTCAGAGCCCCTGACGTGGCCCTCAGAAGAAGGAGTTGTTAAGGTCCATCTTTAGCAGATAAGGAAATGGAGTCCAGAGAGAGCATTCACTTTCCTGCGGACACACAGCTAGTGAGAGGCAGAGGTGGGGCTGGTCTCCCCTCGACCATTGCACTCCCCTTTCAATGCATTCTCCCTGCAGCAGCTGGAGGACACGGTGAGCACTGGAGCCAGGCCCCGCCCCTCCTCTGCCCACAGCCTTCCAGGACTCCCATCTCCTTGGGGGTAAAAGCCCAAGTCCTTCCCATGTCCCACAAAGCCCTGCACGACCTTCCCTGTCCCCTCCCTGTCCTCACCTCCTTCCTCTTTTCCCCAGCTCACTTGTTCCAGTCAAACGGGCCTCCTCACTGTTCCTCCAACATGCCAGGCACAGTCCTGCCTCAGGGCCTTTGTACAGGCTATTCCCTCTGCCTGGAACACTGTTTCTTGAAGATCTTCATAGGGCTTTTTCTCATCAGCTGAGGGTGAGGAGGGTTGAGGAGACTCCTGCTTACAGATGGGTGAAGGGATGGAGATGATGGAACACCTTCTGCCCCCTCCACCCCTCCCCTCCTGGGGAAAGACCTTCAGCCCACCAGTGGGCTGTGGTCATGGGAAGTCCTTCTTTCCCGAACTTCTGTTTCTCAATCTGTAAAATGGACAGATGACATTTTGCAACCTGTACCAATGATTTCTTACATTTTCCATTTACTCCGCACCCATAATTGTTTAATTAACATTTTCCTTTTAAAAAATTTTCCTTTATACCCGCTCACATCTGGAACATCAATACATGTATTGATTTTTTAAAAAGTCCTCTTCCCTTCATCACAAATGTGAAAGAAAAATCTATTCTCATCTTAGGTAGAAGGTAACTGAAAAAACAATTTAATCTGAATCTCATTGGCTCCTGCCGCCTGCAGAGGCACTGATCCTGTGGCGGGATTAGTGGATTAGTGGGTGGAAAAGGCGTTACAGACATCCCGTCCCCCGGGACCCAACTGAGGCTTGAGGAAGCTTGACATGACATTTAAGACGAGTCTCTTTGCAGCTGGAGTTAGAGGTTATTTCATACCCGGCCAAGCACCCTCTGAAGTCATGTTATTTGTGACCAAGGGGCACGCAGCTGTGGGCAATGCTGGCCACAAGATTCCAGGGCCAGGTGCCAAGATGTCACCCCCTCAGGCAGACCCTCCCTAGTAGTCAACGTCGGATCCTCTGTGGGCTTCACTAATTGTGCTTCCTCTCTGTCTGTCTCACTAGAACTTACGTTCCATGAAGGCCAGAATGATTGTTTGCCTTGTTCTCTGCTGTCTCCAGCACGTAGGATAGCTTGGCATACAGTAGGTGCTCAATACATGTTTGTGAAATGAGTGAATGTATCCATGTCCACATCTCTTTGTGGTTGGCAGAACAATTGTTCCCCCTCAAAAAGACCCCCATGTCCTAATCCCCAGAACCTCTGTGTATGTCACCTTATGCGGCAAAAGTGACTTTGCAGATGTGATGAGGTTAAGGGTCTTGAGATGAGGAAGTGATGCTGTGTCACCTGGGGGAGCTCAGTGTCCTCCCAAGGGCTATTGTAAGAGGGAGTTAGGAGTGCCAGTCTGAGAAGGAGATGTGACAACAGAAGAAAAAAGCAGAGTTGATAACAGTTTGAGAAAGACTTGACCAGACTTAGCTGGCTTTGAAGATGGAGGAATGGGCCCCAGGCCAAGGGATGCAGGCAGCCTGTAGAAGCTGGACAAGGCAGGAGAGACATTCTTCCCTAGAGCCTCCAGAAGGAGTGAAATTCTTAATTTCAGCTCAGAGGAGCTCAAGATGGAACCCAAGGGGGAGAGAGGAGGAGGCAGCACCCTGGAGAGCTCCACTCAGACTGGATGTCCACTCACCCAGTATTTACTGGACACCTACTGTGTGCCAGGTGCTTTTCTGGATGCTGGGGATGCAACAGTGGAAGAAACAGACACAAATACCTGGCCTCGTGGGGCTGACATTCCAGTGGGGAATACATACAGTAAACAATCTAATAAAATGCATAATATGATGGCAGGAGGTAAGTTCTCTCACCAGAAATGAAGCAGGTTACTGGAGGGACAGGGTATTCATGGAAGGCATCATTGAGGTGGTGACATTTGAGCAGAGATTTAAAGGAAATGAGGAGGGAGTCATGTGGATACCTGAGGAAAGAGCATTCCAGTCAAAGGCAACAGCATGTGCAAAGGCCCTGAGGCATTGACTCAGGTGAGCTGATGTTTGGGGGATGTAGGCAGAGATGGTGGAGGAAAACTGATGATGCTGAGTGAGTACATCCAGTGATTCAGTGACCCCATTTTAATCATAATCCTTAGAGAAATATTTTGCCTAGTTCATAAAGAGATGTGTAAAGACTGCTCATGGCAGCAGTGTTTGTAAACTTTAAAACCAGAAATTGACTTAAAAAATCCACCAAGAGAACAGATAATTAAATGAAGTCATATTCAAACAATGAAATAGTGTAGACCAGTCAAAAAGGAAGTAATTTGATCTGTACAGTAATGATTTCCAGCATTTATTGAGCACCTACAATGTACCAGGCACCGCGCTAAGCACTTTATGTGTGATAACACATAGCATTCCTTAGAAAATGACCCTGAAGCACCCACTAAAAAGGAGGGAGTGTTACTGTCTGTATTTTCCAAATGTAGCAGCTTTAAAATACAGCCAGTGGGGGAGGGCATAGCTCAAGTGGTAGAGCGCATGCTTAACATGCACAAGGTCCTGGGTTCAAACCCCCATACCTACATTAAAAAAAAATTAAATAAATAAACCTAATTACCTCCCCCCTGTACCCCCCCAAAAAAACCCCTAAACTAAAAGAAAAAAAACCTTTACAAAATTTTCAAAAAAGAATGTTAAAAACGAAATATGTCCATGAATTCTTTGACAATTTCTTCAAGGAATGGGGCATAATTCCCCTCTTCTCGAGGATGGGCTGGACTTAGTGACTTGCTTTTAGAGCATAGAACAAGGCAGAAGTGACAATGTGTGCTTTCTAAGACTAGACCGTTTGAGGCACTCTGGCTTCCTCCTTGGCTCACACAAGCAATGGGGGGTGGGGAGAGGGTGGGGAAGCCGGCTGCCATGTTGTGATGATGTTCAAGCCACACTATGGCGAGGTCCACATGATGAGGAACTGAGGTCTCCCGCCAGCAGCCATGGGTGTGAACCACCTTGGAAGTGGTTCCTTCAGCCCCAGTCAAGCCTTCAGATGATGCCGCCCCAACCAATGTCTTGACTGCAATCTCATGAGAGACCCCAAGCCAGAACCACCTGGCTAAACCACGCTCAGATTTCTGCCCCTTAGAAGTGTTTGAGATAATCAATATTTGTTGTTTTAAGCTGTTACGTTTCAAAGTATTTTGTTATTCTTCAATAGATAGTGAGGAAACTGAGGCACAGAGAGGTTAAGTAATGTTCCCAAAGTCACAGAGCCTGCACACGGCAGAGCTTGAATCTGAACCCAGGCAGTTAAAAATACACTGAGTGAAAAAAGTAAGTTGCAGAATTATATTTACCATATGAGTACATTCACATTTTTTAACACACAACATAATCCTATTCGCTGTTCATGAATGTGTGTGCTTGAGAGTATGTACATACACAAACATTCAAACATTGTGTTTGTTTCTTAAAGAACTGAAGCAAATACAACAAGTGTTAACCATTCACTGTCAGCCCTGGTTGGGAGATACACAGGTGTCTCCTATATTCGTCTTTGCACTTTTCTCTCTTTTTCACTTCTTTCAAAATTAAAAATAAATTATTATAAGGAAGGGAGAAAGTCGAGGCGGACTTAATAAGTGGGGAGGAAGTGGGAGGGCGTTCTAGGCAGAGGCACCAGCTTCATAAAGACCTAGAGGCAGTGGGGAGCTTGGTCTTTTTGGGAAAGAAAACCTAGAAGGGTCAATTCTACACCCTGGTGGCACATTTCAATCATGTTCCCAGTCACCAGTTCCAGACCAATGAACCCAGAATCTCAGGCAGGCAGGGGCAGGCTGGAAGGGGGCGGCAGGATTTAATAGCTCCCCAGGTCACTCTCACATGCACACGGTGTCGGGGACCACTGGATACATGGTCTAGAGCAGTGGCCACTCACACCCGCTGGCTGAGTGGTAATGAGGTATTCGGGGAGAATCACAGAGGTGAGGGGGACGGGCAGGCCTCTGCCAGCCTGTCGTTTGGACTTGGGACAAGTTGGGCACCCAAGATCTGGTTCGCTTAATTGCACTGAATGAACTGCCATCATCCGCCTGAGAGAATTCGCCTAAGGTGGTGGCAAGCACCATAAAGAAAATGCCGGAAGATGGTGAAATAGGAATCAACCAAGCAGCTTTTTGAGCTGGTTAGTCAGGGAGAGCTTCTCAGAGGAGGTGACATTTGAGCTGAAGGGTGAGTTGTCCCCAGAGACGTGTGGGAAGGGTGTGCCAGGCAGAGAGAACAGCAAACGCGGAGGTCCTGAGGAAGCAACAAACCTGTAAGCAGGCGGTTGCGATGCAGGGTGACCAGGGCCAAGATGGGGGACTCCAGAGGTGCCAATTCAGCCCTGTCACTCCTCAGTGAAAACACCCCCCCGCCCCGGCTCCCACCCCTGTGGGAAACAGCACCTGGATAGAGGCGTTTATTTTTCCCCAAGGGGAACGAGAGTGAGCACGATCACCCTGCATCCATCTGATTTTAAATTTAGCCCAGTGCACATGGAACTCATTTCAGGAAAAACAAGAAGTTACAAAAATATAATTCCATTTTCCATCACGGGCAGTGGCAGAGGGAGTAGGGCAGAGAGAGATGGGGATTTGGAGGATGAAGAAGATGTAAAACTGTCTGGGCAACTACACAGTCTGGGCTGCTGGGACAGGAGACTTCTGGGGTCCCATCGGGGGTCCCCCACCTCCTCCAATCCTGCCTTCTGACAGCTCTGTCCCCTCCCAGCCAGCCATAACCGGAACGACCAAGCGAAAACCGAGATTCGTCCCATCCCACGCTGCCCCCAAACACCCGTGGTTCCCCACTGCCCTACCAGCAAGACTCCTCTCCCCGCCGCACTCTGTGCTCCCCACCGAGAAACCTGCCTTCCAGCCTGAAGAAGCCACATGCGCTGGCTTGGTCATCTCTGGTGGCACAAGGCATGACT
Organism: Camelus bactrianus; assembly: GCF_048773025.1. Classification (NCBI taxonomy): domain Eukaryota; kingdom Metazoa; phylum Chordata; class Mammalia; order Artiodactyla; family Camelidae; genus Camelus; species Camelus bactrianus. Next base: position 28,881,975 of record NC_133560.1, read on the forward strand.
CCAAATGTAAAGACTTCAAGCAGCACACGTCACTACCCCATAGTTTCTGCAGGTCAGGAACCTGGCTTGGCTTAGCCGGGCGCCCTGCTTCAGCGACTCACAAGGCCACGTTCAGGGAGACGGCTCGGGTCGCAGTCTCAACCAGAAGTGCGACCGGGGCAGGCTCGCTGTCCAGCCTGGCCAGGTGTGTGTTGGTGGCATTCCATGTGGCTTCTCTGTCAGGGCAGGCTTGTGAGAAGAGCCAGAGGGAGAGAGAGAGAGAGAAAGAGAGAGAGAAACTGCAAAACAGCATTACAATCTCATGTAACTTAATCTCAGAAGTACCGTCTCATCACTTTTGCTATATTCTATTGTTTAGAAGTGAGTCGCAGGCCCCCTCACGTCCCATTGGAGGGACTTACACAGCGGGTGATAAAGCAGGAGGTGGGGATCCTTGGAGGGTCATTCTAGAACTGAGGCTTTATTAAGGGTATCCCTTTAGGCCCATGCTACGGAATACAACACAGCTGTTAAAAGTCATAGGGGGTTTTTAATTTAGAATGTTATCCTATTACTCTTGAAACATGTATTTTCTATTTATATAAACAGCCCTCATAGTTGAGTATGGCCCTCCCTCAGGGCCTTTGCACGTGCGGTGCCCTGTGCCTGGAATGCTCCTCCTTCATGGCTTTGCATGGCTCCCTCCCTTATCTCCTTCAGGTCTATGTTGAAGCACCACCTCCTTAGAGAGGCCCTCCCTGACCACCCTCTGTCTAAAATAGCCCCCTCCCCCTCCCTCACCCCCACACCCTACTTTGTTTCATCCACATCTCAGCTCATCACGTGACCTTATATATTCATCTTGAGTCCTCTTTCCCAGTGCGGATCCACAATGGTGAGGACTTCTGTCCGTTTTGTCCATGACTGTGTTCCAGTAGCGTAGCACACAGTAGGTGCTCAATAGAGATGCACTGAACAAATGAGTTTGTGTAACACACAGATTCTTTGATTAATGTCTGCCCTGCCCCCAGAAAATCCTGAATATGAACTCCTTTTTCTTAAATGTGCCCCCCTCCCCAGACATCAGTGGCCTTGACCCTGTCTGTCAGCTTCATCTTTGTTGCTAGGGAACCTGGTGCTCTTGACGTCACTCTAGCCCCCCATTTCCACACTCCTTTCCTGGGGTAGAACAGACCAGCTCATCCCACCAGCCCACCTCCCCTCAAGACCTGCACCTCCACCACCCTTTCTGAACCAAATTGCGGGTCCAAAGCCGGCCAGCCCCTCCCTCGTCCGCTTTCACCTCCTGGGAAAATCCATGTCTGCAGAGGTTCCCTGATTCCACTTTCTCAGTGAGGTGGCACTCTCATTGACCCCATGCAGATGAGGAAGCTGAACTGCCAAGGGGGACACGGCAAGCATGGACCCCACTTGGACTCGCACCTGAGGCTCAGGGGGTCCCAGGCCAGATGCTGTGTGACCTTGGGGAGGGCCCTTTCCTTCTCTGGTCCCACTCGCCCCCACTCACAGCCAGGCAGGGAGAAGGCGAGGCCACGGGGTACATTTCAGTTCCGCCTCCCAGCCCTAAGTTGAGTACCTGGGAGGTAGGGAGCAGACGGAGGGACCCAGAAATAGAGGGGGACCCAGCGCAGCAAAGAAGGGGAATGCGGGGCTCAGAGACGGGCAGCACTGAGGGAGAGCGCCCAGCATGCCTGAGATCCCTGCTAACAAAGAAATGCAAAGTCAGAGGAGAGAGGAGAGGCAAGGAGATGGGGGGAGGGAGCTGATGGAGAGAGACCAGGCCATCTTCCCACCTGTGGCCAGTGACAGAGAGGTAATGGGTCCCCAGTGTCCTGGGGGAGGGGAGGACAGAGAGGAGGGGAGGAAGAGTGAGGGAGGAGCAGTGAGGGGGAACTGGAAAGGAGGAGTAGGGGGGATGAAGGAGGGAGAGAGGGCAGGAGGCGGCTGAGGACGAGGGAAGTGGGGGACGTTGAGAGAGGCAGTGAATGCAGCAGGCACCCCATGGGAGGGACAGAGACAAAAGGGAACACAGCCAGAGAGAGGGAGAGATGCACAGACACACCGAGACACACCAGGGGACAGAGATCGGCACAGATTAGGAGAGATGGAGAGAGAATCACAGAGATCAGCCAGGGAGACCCAGCCAGCCTTAGACTCACAGTAACAATAGGAGCACATATGTTTCAACTGCTGCTTTGTCTTCTTTCAGCAGCTGTCTTTGGGTACCTGGGCAGGTGCTGGAGCCCAGATGGTTGCCCACAGACCAGTCCACAGGCCCTGTGGTCAGGCTGGGGTGGAAGGGAGTGGGGGATGGGGGTGGAGGTTGCTCAGAGGGGAAGGGGGAGAGGAGACTGGGAGAATTAAGACTGCACAGAAGAGGGGCTTGGAGCAGCAGCATCAAAGGCTAAATAGGTGACCAATCACTAGGAAGAAAAGATTTGGGGGGAAAGTCATTCTTGGCAGAGGGAACAGCCTGTGCAAAGGCCCTGGGGCAGGACTACGTCTGGTGTGTTGGAGGAACAGTGAGGAGGCCTGCATGGGGCAGAGTGAGTGAGGGGGAGAGAGGGAGGAGAGGAGGGCAGGTTGTGCAGGGCCTTGTGGGCCCAGAGGAGGACTTGTTTTTATCCTGAGAAAGACAGGGGCCCTGGAGGGCTGTGTGCAGAGGAGGGATGGCTGTGGCTTAGATTTTAAAGTGATCATTCTGAACTCTTCCACAGAAGAAGAAAACCAAAAATCTCAGGCAAAAGTGACAAAACCTTAACTTGGGTTCATCAGCGGAGGTTGGTCCTGACATGATAGCATCCTCTGGACTTTGTGTGTCAAAAGAAAAAAAAATTCTCCAAATATGAATCAACTAATCAATGAACGATGCCAAATTGGCTTTGACTGATGGGTCTTCAACTCTAGCTCCAGCTGGCCCCACTGGTGGGGGCATCCAGACCCCCCCGGCCTGCATATTGGCCCTTTCCGGGGCTGGGTGCCCCCCTTGCTGCCCCCTCACCTTGAGTTCTCTGGCAGGGAGCCTGGCTTCTTCCCTAAGCAACGAATGCCTCAGCCTTGAAGGCCTAATTGTGCGTGAAATCCAATCGAATTATCAGGCCCTGATGAGCAATTCCCGAGATTATTTAGCTCAGTGAAGTAAATAATGACATTAGTGTCTCCTGCGAGCGCCTGGAGCCCCCTCCCCGCACTTCAGTCCTGCGCCCTAGTCCCCTGCACAGTCTTTTGCCTGAGTGGTGGGAACCAAGATGAGGGCGGGAAGGTGGGGGTCAAAATCCTCAGATGCAGGAGGGACTCAACACTTTTCTACAGATGGGGAAACTGAGGCCCATAGCAGGAACTGCCTGAAGTCAGAGAGTTAGGGCCTTTGGAATCCAACTCCACCTCTTTGACCACTTCTGCAGGCCTTGGTGACCCACATGGGCACCCCTCCTGCACTTCCATCCTTGGGTGTGCCAAGGCAGGACTCAAAGACCAGCAAGAACGACATGCACACACATGTGTGCGTGTGTATGGAGGGGAAGGGAGCAGGCTCGGGGATGCATGAATCCTAAGATCTTGTCTTGTTGAGAGACGCAAAGAGACATTCATTAACTTTCTGCTATGATAACCTAAGAATGAATGTTTTTTCTTTAAGTATAAGGGCAGCTACTCAGAAGACAGAAATCGAATGAATAATTTTAAATCACAAGAGGGAATGAAAAAGGAAATAAAGAAAATCCCAGAAATTCAGAAGGTTAAAGAGAAGATAAAAAGGAAGCAATGGGGGGGAAAATTACATTAAATAGAAAACACAATAAAATAAAGTGATGGAAATATGTCCAAATACATCTGTAAATGCAATAACTATAAACAGGTTAAACTCACACTTGAAAGACAAGGAGTCTCAGGTTAGATACGTAGAAACAGCAACAAAAAAATCCCCAAATCCAGCTCTATGTTCTTTTCAGAACACACACCTGAAACAGAATGCTGTATTGTCAATAAATACATTGCAAGGGAAAAAAAAAAAAGAAAAAGAGATCAGAACCTATAGACTGAAAGAGACATAAAGAGAAGTCAACCAGTTTTGTATGAGAATAGTATTTGGATCCGGCTTCAAACTGTAGAAAAAAACTATGACTTTTTAAAATATAATTGGAAATTTAAAGACGGATAGTATATTTGATGATATTATGAAAGTATTGTTAATTTTTTAACCATGAGCCCTTAGCTTTTAGAGATACAAACTGATCTATGTATGTATAAATTATATGATTCTGGAATTTTCTTCAAAATAATACCAAAAGAGACAAAACAAGATCAGTCATGAATTGATTAATGTTGCATTGATGATGGGTACGTGGGGGGTGCACTGTATTATTTTCTCTGCTTTTATACATGTTTGAAATTTCCCATAATAAAATATTTTTTAAAAGAATGATGCAGATAAGCTTGAAAGTCAAATAGTAGAAAAAAAGTTTACCAGGAAAACATAAATCCCCCCCAAAAGCCCTCAGAATAATAAACCAGACCCACCCATACAGGGCTGGGCCTTTACCAACATCTTATTCTCTGCTTCAGTTCTTAAAAATAATCCTTCCTCTGGTTCTGACCCCAGGCCCTTTGCACATGCTACACCCATACCTGGACCATGTTCTCTACTCTTCCCACTCTTACTTAGCCTTCAAGTCTCAACTTCAGTGGCCCCTGCCCTGAGAAGCCTTCTCTGATCCCCAAGCTGGTCCAGGTACCTCAACTGCACCCCTCAAATGCCTGGGTGTCCCTCATCATGACCCTAAGTTGTAATTGCCTGGTTTCAAGTCTGTCACTCCAATGAGACTGTGAGTGGCAGGAAAACGGGGCCCCAATCAATCTTGGCCATTATGGTGACCCCAGGACCCCCAGCAGCGGGCCGGGCACTCAGGAGCCAGTAATTCAGGTCTCCTTTTGTCCCCACTGCTGCCTGTGTGGCATCATCACAGCCCTCACTACCCTGTGTGGGTTACCTGGTGATGTCTGTCACTCCCACTAGACTGAGAGGCTCTGGGGCCAGGGTGTGTCTTGTCCCTGCTGTGTCCTTACCTAGCACACAGTTGGTGTCCAATAAATGTTAGTAGCTTACAAGATTTGAAGGCTGCTCTACGCAGATCTGTAAATATCTCTGGCCTGATGATGATACACAGATTAAGAGCATGCACAGGGTCTCATGGACTTGGCAGGCAGGTGGGGACTGGTGGCCACGGGAACCCATAACCCTGGCCAGGCCTGTCTCAGCGTATTGCCTGCCACTCACAGCAGCCCTCTGGCCTCCGCATTAAAGCAAGCCTTTTACTTAGGCGGGTGCTGCCAATTCTAATTGATTGCCTGCATCCCCCAGGGGGACTCAAGTTCCCAAGGTCGGCAGCTGGACCAGGGCCAGGCCACGGCAGGTGGGAGGGAGCCCTGCTCCAGGAATTTCTGCCCCACCAGAGGGGGCCTGCTGCCCACCTGCTCTCTGTCTCTAGCCTCCAGGACTGGGGGACCCACTGACCTCAGGCCCAGGGCCCCCTCCCAGGCCCGTGCAAGCCCCTGGTATGTTTCATCTTTATATACCTGGTGACATCAAGATGCATGCAAACACTCAAACACATGCAAACTCACAACCCACAGATCCAGACAGAGAGGCAGTGTAGCAAAGTGGTGAGACACATGGGCACATAACAGCTCTGAGCGTGAGTCTGCCCAACTGTAAAATGGGTTTTTTTCCATCTCCACAAGTCTTTATTTTTTTTTTAATTTCAGAGTTTTTTTATTTAGTTGAAGTATAGTCAGTTTACAATGTTGTGTCAATTTCTGGTGTACAGCAAAATGTTTCAGCCATTCATATACATGCATACATTTGTTTTCATATTCTTTTTCATTATAGGTTACTACATTATAGGAACTACTAATCTAGTTCCTGGTGCTGTACAGGAGAAACTCGTTGTTCAGTTATTCTATATACAGTAGTTAATATCTGCAGATCTCCAGCTCCCAGTTGATCCCTTCCTACCCTCTTTCCCCTCTGGTAACCATAAGTCTGTTTTCTATGTCTGAGTCTGTTTCTGTTTTGTAAATAAGTTCGTCTGTCTTTTTTTTTAGATTCCACATATAAGTGATATCATACAGTATTTTTCATTCTCTTTCTGGCTTATTTCACTTAGAATGACGATCTCCAGGTCCATCCATGTTGCTGCAAATAGTGTTATTTTATTCTTTTTTATGGCTGCGTAGCATTCCATTGTGTATATATATACCACAACTTCTATTTTTATTTCTTTTTTTCTGGGGGGGATTTATTTTTATTTATTTATTTATTTAAGCAGCGGTACTGGGGTGAAACCCAGGGCCTCGTGCATGCTAAGTGTGCACTCTACCACTGAGCTACACCTCCCCCCCAATACCACAACTTCTTTATCCAGTCATTAGTCGATGGACACTGAGGCTGTTTCCATGTCCTGGCTATTGTAAATAGTGCTGCTGTGAACATCGGGTGCATGTATCTTAAAGTGGGATTGTAACAGTCCCCTCTCCCCCATGGGGCTTCCAGAAGAATTAAAGAAGTTAATAGTTAGAAAATGCTTAACACGGGGCCTGGTGTTTGGGACCACCCAGCTTCTGAAACAATCCATGCTTCATGTGGCATCGGGGCCTTTGCCCCTGCTGCTCTGTTGCCAGGCACCCCCTCCCGGTCCTCATCCTTCGTTCTCGGCTCAAGTGCCACTTGCTCAGGAGAGCCCTTCTGCTCCCTCACTCCCTTGCAATTTTCTGACTCCTTGAAGCTCTCTTGGCTTCAGCTGCATGTGTATTTGGGAGTTTCTTTCATTTATATCTGTCACAGGAGCCTCTGAGCTCCCAGAGCCTGGCACACAGTGGGTGCTCAGTAAACGCACACCTGCTGACAGGGCCAGCATTCAGGCCCAGCTCTGAGACAGCACTTCCCAGACAGAGCTTGCAAACCGGCAGCTGGAAGAGGCCAGGCTGGAGGCCTCCCACCTCCCAGCCTTGCTCCGGCTGTCCCCGCCCCAGCCACCATGCTTCTAGAGCTGATTCTAGCTTTCCCTCCTCCCTGGAGCGGCCTCAATACCGCTCCCAGCCCAAGAGACAGGACTCTGCAGCCTCTTGGGCTTTGAAGGCAGCACATTAAAATAGAAGCCGATGCCTCCACGTGGCCCCTCCGGGGCCCAGACCTCGGGCTGCAAGGCCCTGGCCGCCTGCTGTCGCTCCTAGCTCTTCCTCTGTGAGCCGAAGGGGGTGACAGACTTTAGAGCCCAGAGCATCGGGAACTGGTAATAACCATCATCAGGATAACGATTTTAATTATTATCTAATAAAAGTATATTTAGCAGCATCCGTTTGGGGAGCATTTACACAGTTCAGGCACTTTTTAAAACCCTTTCCTTGATCCCACATTCCTCTCCAGTGACTACCCGGTTTCCAAGAGTCAGGTGTCTGTGCTCTGTCCCACTACCTTTTCTCCTGTTCCCTCCGTGGGGCCCCCACACCGGGAAACTGCATTCTGGGAAGGATGCCCTTGGCTGGGGCCCCCACCTGGGTGACTGCTGGGCGGGTGGATGGGGAAGCCGCCACCGCCTCTGCTTGGAAGGAGAGGGCTGGGGGCCTGCTGGCCTGGAGGGGCTCTGGGTGGTCTACGAAGTTCAGGCCAAGGAGATGGAGGGAGGAGTGTCACTCAATAGGCAGGGGGATCAGTCCTAGACACACCTACCTCACTCTCCGACTCCAAGCCCAGGAGCCTGGGAGGCCCTGGGAATACAACCCACCCCTCCCACCACGCAAACAGCCCGTCTCAGAAACAACACTGACTCAGGAGGGAAAACAGGAGTGACCGCTAGCATTGTGGAAGGCTTCATTACACCCTAGGAGGTACGTGTATTAACCCCTTTAGCTGTCACCACAACTTTAAGAAGGAGATACTATTACAGTTCCCGGTTTATTGTTGGGGAAACTGAGGCACAGAGAGGTGACGAGGCCTTGTCTGTCATACAGCTGGTAAGTGGCAACCTGAGTTTGAACTCTTATCTCTCTGAGAGACCCAGCCTGTGCTAAGCATTTGATTTCCCACACAGGGGCAGTGGAATCCAGCCTCCACTGTACAGATGAGGAAACTGAGGCTCAGAGGATCCCTTGGGCTGTGCTGGGAGGAGACAGCCGAACCTGGTCTCTTAACCACTCCAGTCACCACATGCTTTCCCAGACTGCCATCGGAAAGGTGGGTTTAATTGCCAAAGCCAGCGGCAGGGTTATGAGGACCACGTGTGAGCAGCCGGGTAAAGCGACGATGTGGGGTCCCGCCAAACAGTAAGATCTGAGCTGGAAAGAGGGCCGTTGATGAGTTGCGGATGCAATGGGGACGGCGCAGGGTTTCCCATGGCCCCATCCACCAACCGCTCTCTGACCTGGGGCAGTTAGAAATGCCCCCATCTCTGGCGGTCACCTAAGTGCCCTCCGGACCCTCCCGGAGAACAGCGCTGCCTCTGTGTCCGGCGCGGGGCCAGCATCGCTCCAGGTTTGTCAGCGTTGCCCAGAGACGGGTGGGCAGCCGGCGGGCCCCGCCCCCTGCAGGCAGACCCCTGCCCGCCCAGCCCCCAGGACCCCGGGTCCAGAACAATGGGCAGGCCGGGGGAGGAGAGGGGCCGGCGGCGCTGGGGCCTCGGGGGCCTGGGAACGGAGCGGCTTGGGGTTGTTGGGCAGGGAGGTGGAGTCCTGAGATCAGACGGAGGCTCCAAGAGGGGCGAGGGCTCGGAGAGGGGCGGGAGGCACACTCAGGGAGGAGGGATCTCGGGGTGGGGGGGGACGGAGCGAGGAGGGAGCTTAGCCCCTCCCCCACGGCGGCTCCTGGAGAGGCCGCCCCTCCCCCAGGCCACGGGGCTCGTGCCGGGAACAGGTGTGGGGGCTTCTGAAGGCAGGACTAAGGGGCACAATCCCTTTCGGAAGTGAAGTGACATTGGGCCCCCACCGCTATAAATATGGACACAGCTGACTGGGGGGAAGGAGGATTGGAGGAACCTGAAGGACCCCAGAAGAGGGGGGTAGGGTGCGGGATGGGCGGCGACCCTGAGCCTGGGAATGCGGCCAAGTTTTTAGGTGGACGCTAATCCCGGTGACGTTATACACTTCGGACCCCGGCGTCCAGGGAACCCAGGAGAGAACTGAACCAGGGCGGCTCCACGACCTTGCCGAGCTCCGCCCCTCGCCAAGCCCCGCCCCTTCCTGAGCCCCCTCCGTGTTCGGAGTTCCCTCCACTCTCAGCCTCTCCCCTTTCAGCGCCCTCTCTCCTTCCTGCCTCCTCCTCTAACTGAGCCTCCTCTTCTATCTCAGCCTTTCTAAGCACCCCCTGTGGGGGCTCACCGTCCAGTGGGGGAGATGGGCAGTGGGGTGATGGGGGTCAGAGGGCTGTGATGGGGGCACACAGGCAGCAGGAGAAGTCAGGGAGCTGGTGGGTCGAGGAAGGAAGGCTTCGCACAGGAGGTGTCATCTAAACTGAGACTAGAGACACTAGGAGCCAAGAGAGGGTGTTCCCAGCAGAGACAACGGCCAGTGCAAAGGCCCTGAGGCAGGAGCAAGAGCCTCTGGCTTGCAGTCCCAGCTTTTGCTGTTTATTTGCTGTATAACCTGGACAATGAGTGTTTCTTTCTGAGCCTTAGTTTCCCAGTCCTCGACGGGAGTCCTCAGCAGGGCACCTGGAACACAACAGGCGTGCCATAAATATTTGCCAAATGTTGATGAAGGAATTGAGGTTCTAGAGGGTTGTCATGAAAGAGAAGCTTTATAGCCCCCACCTTGGGGGTGGGTGCGTTGGGGCAGCTTGTGACCTATTTTTCTGGCCAAGGTGCCCCCTTCCCCTGGGCCCCTCCTCCCTGGCCCACCCGTCCTCCACCAGCTGTCCCTCCATGTGTGTGCCCGCCTGTCAAGAGCAGGCGCCTGTTCCGGAACACCTGATGCCTTGCTTCCCAGGGATTTCAGAGGAGTAGTTTCACGGAAGTTCAGCTGCCACAGGGGCTTAACCCTGGAGCCTGGGCGCCGGGTCTTCAGAGGCCTAACACTGTCCCTCTTGACCTCATGGAGAGCCCTGGCATTGCTCCCAACCTAAGCTGGAAAGACCCCACTTCACCTCCTAGTTCTGGCATTGCTTGGCTGTGTGGCCTTGGGAAAGTTAGTCAGCCTCTCTGGTCACTGCCATCACCAATGCTAATAACAGCTGACACATCCTCAGTGCATATTCTGTGCCTGGGGCCATGTTTAGAGCCTTTCTATGAATAAACTCTATCTTATAGTAGGATTCTGAGTTCCCAAGGTGACCCCATTTTATAGATGTGAAAACTGAGGCACAGAGTGAGCTTATGTGACTCACAGGATGAAATAACCCAATCAATAATAACTACGATAACAACATACTGTGTGCTCACTGTGTGCCTTCTTTATAGGATTAACTCATTTAATTCTCCCCCAAACTAAATATGGTCCCTTTTTACAGATGTGGAAACTGAGGCCGAGAGAAGATAAGCAATTTGCCCAAAGTCACAAAGCTGTATAACTGAGCTCCGCTGGGGTCAACAAGATATCTCTCTGGTGTCTGTGTGAGAACACCTAGCACACTGGGAGCACTCCATGAACAGGGCTGCTGTTATAATTGCTGCTGTTATGTTATTGTTATACCTGTTAAGAAAATTCATACAAAACTTGGAAATGAAGGAAAAGGGGGTGCAGCCTGGGCTTTCCATGTTCCCCTGGTGGTACTGTCTATGTCCATCACAGATGACTTCATTTTTGCTGCACTGTCCAAAATAGTGCCACCAGCCACGTATGACAATGTCCCTTTAAATTTAAATCAATTGAAATTAAATGAAATTAGAAATCCGATTCCTCACTCAGACTAGCCCCAGTCTTAGTGCTCAAAAGCCCCATGGCTGATGGCTGCCGTATTGGAAAGTGAGTTTAAATATGTTCATCATCACATAAAGTTCTATTGATCTTCGTGGTTCTATGAGAAAATGCTTCTGCTTGACTTTGCTCCTGTTCACCTGATTAGCACCCAGGCCCTGGGAAGTTACAGTTAACTTGCAGATTTCCGTCTGGTGAAAAAACTGCAATTACGGTCTGTTGCATATAGGAGAGTCACTGGTGTGTATCCAGCCTAATGACATTCTGACATTCTTTTTGTTTTGTTTTGTTGGTTGGGGGGAGATAATTAGGTATGTTTGTTTGTTTGTTTATTTATCTATTTATTTTGATGGAGGTACTGGGGATTGAACACAGGACCTCGCGTATGCTAAGCATACAATCTACCACAGAGCTATAACCTCGCCACCACCAACATTCTTAAAAAAGAAAACTCCTGATAAATACCCAGTTCCTTCAATGCTTTCAGAACCAGCTTGACCATTTAACTGGTTCCCTGAATAATAAGTTAATTAATCACTGATGAGCATTTACTCTACACTGTGACCAGTCACACTTTCAACTTGCTGAGAACTGTACACTGATAGCCCCATCTGGCGAGTGGGGAAACTGAGGCCAGCTCCCTGCCTCCTCTGTCCCAGGCCTGGGGACCCAGTCTTTGCACACCTCTCTCTCCACATCCAGGCACCCCAACTCAGCTCTGAGAAGCAGCTCCGAGAACCTATCTTCCTCCTGCAGCAGCTGAGAACCAGGTCAGCCAACCGCTGGGACATCAAAGGGAATCTATAAATACAGCTGCAGGAAGAAAAATAGACACTTTTCTAGCCCCTCCTGGCCTCGCCTCTCTCCCACTCCAGATCTTTCCTGGCTAGGCTCCCACTCCAGTAGCTGAGCCGAAGCCCCCAAACCCAAGGACCCCCTACTGGAAAGCAGTGGAGGGAAGTGGCTGGCAGTGCCTCAGTTTCCCCCAATGAACTCAACCTCTTCTGCTTTCCTCTCCCCCTGCCAGGTGACTGAGAAAAGAGGGGCATCACTGGACCCATCCCTGGGAGATGCAGATGAGATTCTAAGCCCAGAGGTGAGGATTACTGGTTTGTAGAAATCTTTGAATTCCAGAACCCTGGAATCTTTCCTCCTTCTCAGGGAACACATAGGGCTTCTGCGTTCTGTTGGGCGCTGGGAAGCTGGCAGGACCAAGGCAGACTGTTTAGACTTGGCCAGGGCAGTCAGAAGGGCTTCCTGGAGGAGGTGATATGAGTTGAGCTCAATGAAAGATGAGAGAGATGGGGAGTGAAGAGCCAAACAGGGGAGGGTGTTGCAAGGGAAGGAGTTCAGAGCCCTCCTGGATTCTTCTCTCTTCTTTGCTCCCCAAGTCCCATGTCTTTGCATCCAAAATGCCTCTCATATCTGCCTATTCCTCTCTACCTCCTCAGCCCTTGCCCTGGTCTAGGCCCCCATGTTGCTCCCCTAGACTGGTGCAGTCACCTTCCCTCTTGTTCCCCTGGGCCCATTCCTGCCCTGGGTGCATCGTCCTCTGCAAGGCAGCCAGAGGGACCTTTTTAAAAGTTAAATCAGATCATCTCACCTGCTCACTGTACACTCTCCCATGGCTCCCTGTGCCCTTGAAATAAAATCTGAACTTTCCCCCATGACCCCAATACCTCTCTGCCCTCCCCTCCTCCCTCTCTCCCCCTCACTCATTCTGCTCCAGCCACATGGGCCTCCTCGCTGTTTCTCCAACAGGATCCTGTCCCAGGGCCTTTGCACATGCAGTTCCCGCTGCTCTTCCCCTGCCCTGCATGATTTTGTCCCTTACCTCCTTCAGGTCTCTGCTCAGGTGTCACCTCCTCCATGAGGTTTTCCCTGACCACCTGCTTAATATCTCTCCCAATATCACTCCTCATCTTCTTTCCTGGCTTAATTTTTCTCCTTAGCATCATCTGGCTCAGGATAGCTCTCACTAATTTATGTTGTTTATCTGTCAATCCCATTGGGACGTCAGCTCCATAAGGCCAGAGACTTTTATTTATTCTGTTCGCTGCTGGGTCGCAGTGACTAGAACAATCTAGGCGTCCAGTAAGTACTCAATTAATACTTGTTAAGGAAGTTAATCTCCTGCGATGGGCTGTGAGCATTGGCAGGATAAAACCTGGCTCTGTCTTGGTCGCCACTGTGTCCCCAGCACCAGCTAGCAGAGCCTGGTACACAGTAGGTGCTCAATAAAGTTAGCTGACTAAATAGGCCAAGAGGGTCAAGACCCAAGGGCTCAGTTCTGCTTCCTGAAGACATCGGAGCAAGCTGAGCTTGTCCCAGGCAGGGCCCTAAGGGTACAAGGAGCCTGGGTGTGGAGGGTGAGCTCAGAGACCGCCAACTGCACCTCCACACGGCGACGTCAGCGTCACTTGAGTCGACAGCCTTGGTGGCAATGACGGAATTGCCACCAGCTGAGGTCATTCACACACACCCTCTACTGTGGCTGTCTGGTCTGGGTATTTTTTTTTCACCATAACAGTTTTGATTTTTTTTTTTAATTGTGGTAAAATATATATAGTGTAGTATTTCTTTGTTAACCATTTCTAAGTATTCAATTCAGTGGCATTAAATACATTCACATTCGTTCTGTAGCTATCACCACCATCCAGACCCAAAACTTGTCCATCTTCCCAAACTGAAACTCCCCCTGAAACACGCACTCCCCAGCCCCGACCCCACTGTCTACTTTCTGTCTCTGTGGATGTGACCCCTCTAGGGACCTCCTGTGGGTGGAATCACACGGTATTTGTTCTTCTGTGACTGGCTTCTTTCACTGAACATCATGTCCTCAAGGTCCATCCACGCTGTAGCAGGTGTCAGAATCTCCTGCAGAGACAGCAACCATTCTTCCACCAGCTTGCTTGCTTCCAATGAAGGGCAGCTCACCACTCCATCTCTGATTTTTAAATGAATGAACAAGATGATTTCAGAGGAAAGAAAAGAGACAGTGGAAAACGGTTGTCCCCCCTTTCTCCTGGGATGGTCAGGAAAGGCCTCTCGGAGAACAGGACATTGACCAAGCACATGAGGACCTTCCCAAGAAGAGGAATCGGCAAGTGCAAAAGCCCTGAGGTGGAACTGAGCTCCACGTGTTGGCTAGGCTGGGACAGGGGGCCCAGGGGAGGGTAGATTTTGAACAGGGAGAATGTGACACTTTTCTCCTTCCCCTCAAGTGACACTGGCCTCTTGCCCTTTCTGTTCTTCAGTTTCCTCTCCATACCCAAGAACAGACCCAGGGAGCTGGAAGGTCTCTGTGTGCCTCGCCACTTCTGACTTGTGCAGGAAGTGCAGGGTGCAGGTGGGCAGAGGGGTTCTGTGATGATCCTGGACATTCCCAGGCCTATCTGGGGATGTCATTGGTTCTGAGTGGGAGGAAGTGCTCTAATTAATTTCCACTCACAAATCAGGGAGTGGATCCTGCTGCTTCTCTCTGTACTGTTTCCTCGGGGTATGCATGGTGTTTTAAGTGTCTGGCTTGAGCTCTAGCCAGACACACAGTCAGCTCAAGCCACAACCCTGGGTCCAAGGGGCTGGAGAGAGCGTCTCAGGCTGGGCAGCCTTCAGCCATCCCCGCTGGCTGCCTAGCTGAAGGTGTACTCTGTGCTCAGGCCTCACACACACCTTCTCCACTGCAGCGGAGGGGGACTTGGGCAAACTCAGGGGCCAGGCATCCTGGGTTTAAATCCTGCTCTGGCTCAAAATGTATACAATACCTGGAGCCATGCAGTGCACACAGCAGGCACTTAATAAGTGCTCCTGAGATGATTACTTCACTGGATACTCCTCCCCCAGCCAGAAGAGGTGCCTCATTTTGCTAATGAGGGAATTGAGTGACCCTGGGCTCGCCTCCTGCCCAGCTGGGCCTCAACTTCCCCTTCTGTACAATGAAGGCAGGTACTAGAGAGCTCTCAGGCCCCCATTCATTCATTCATTCATTTGTTCAACACATTTACTGAGTGCTTGCTGTGTGCCAGGCCCTGTTCTAGGCCCCAGGGGCTCAGCCAAGACCAAGGCAGATTCTGGCCCTGCCCTGGCAGAGATGACGGGAGGTAGGGATGGGGCTGGGGGAGAGGAATGGGAAAGAAACAAGTAAATGGGTACAAGAAATTCTATTGGCAAAAAGTACAGCAAAGCAATCCAAACAGAGAAAAGGGAGTGACTATTTGGGAGTGATTATTTAGGTGGGGGATGTCAGGGGAGCATTTGAGCTGAGACCTGGAGTAGCCAGGGAAGGGGTCATTCAGAGAGCTGGAGGAAGAATGCCTCGATCAGGTGGAGGCAAAAGCCAGTGCAAGGGCACTGAGGCTGGATGGTGTCTGACATGTTGGAGGAACAGTGAAGAGGGAGAAGTCCAATGTGTCTGAAGTAGAATGATGGGGGGGCAAAAGGAAGTGGGGCTTGGGGAGGACCGGATCGGGGCACAGGACAGGGCCATGGCCTAGGCTCCTAGACACACCAAGACAGAATTATCAGATGCACCTTCCCCATGGCTGCCCTCTGCCTTCCAACCTAGATTTGTGCCCATGTCCCTGAGATTTCTGGATAACAAGCATTTATTAAGTACCTATTGTGTGCTAGGTGCTGCTCTGGAATGGGGCTTCAGCAGGGAACAAAATGATGCTGTAGGGGAGACACTAAACAATGGTTGTGAAAAATAGAATGAAGAAAACCAAAGCAAGGTAAAAAGATAGAAAGGGACAGCATGTTGCTGTAGGTGCAAGGTCAGGGTGGCCTCACTGTGGAGATGACATTTGAGCTGAGACTCGGAGGAGCAGAGGGGCCACATGGGGAGAACATTCCAGGCAGAGGACAGCAAGTGCAAAGGCCCTGGGGCAGGACAGGTTCAGTATAGAAACTACATATTCAGCAATACCATCAAGCCCTTAACAGCTATACCCCCACCATTTCAGAGTGGAGCCTCCTCCTCCTCCAGGAAGCCCCCCTGGATCCTCAGTGCTTCCATATGAGAGTGGCACCCATTATGTGGCTGAAGAAGTAAGAGAGGGAGGATCTGTGCCAGGCTCAGAGGTGCCCAGGCAGAGGACAAGGAAGAGTCATCAAGACCCCACTCAAGTGAGTGACCCCAAGTCACTTGCCTTAAGAACCTTCCTAGCTAGGGGTTCCCTGAGCCCATGGAAATGATTAAAAGCGTAGGGTTCAAATTCCAACTTCACTTCCTGGCTATGTGAGTGGCCAAGCCATTTCTCTCTGGCCTCAGTTTCCACACTAAAAATGGGATAATAACAATAGCTATGCTCTAGAATCATGGGGCTACATACAGTAGATGCTCAATAAATGTTAGCTCATCATTATAAATATTACATGAACAATATGGGGCATTTTCTGGGTAGCAGGTCCAGAGGTGCTGCATAGTCTCTGGAAAGGGCCACACCCTCTATGGGCACCAGGTCTCCCAAATCCTCCAGGGGACCCAGGAGTGTCTTTGAACCTGAGAAAGAGTCCATGAGAGGAGCTCCCACCCTCCTCTGCGAGCAGGCAGAGGTCAAAGGGCAAGGGGCAGAGATGGGTCAGGGCCATGCCCCCTACCCCTGCATCCGACACACACCCCTACCCCCCACCATGGGCTCTAGGCGGTTAGCTCTGCGGAGGGACCAGCTGGGCGGATTTAGCCAGCGCATCTGCCGCCGGAACAGCTGCCGTTCTGGGGGGGCTGGAGGGGGATTTGGGACGAGGGAAAAATCTGTCCGAGGAGAATCGCGTCTGCGCTGCCCAGCTGCCGGCTCAGACTGGGGGGACACCCCGAATCCTCCGGGACCCCGGGCCCCTCCCCTGCTAGGGCCGCCCCCACGTGCCTCTGGGGGAGGGGGTGTCGGGGAGGCCCTGACGTCACAGGCGGCCTCAGCCAATCGGGGCTGCCCTTTCCGAGCCCCCGGGGGATTCCCAGGCCCGAGCCGTGACCCGAGGCTCGACCCAGCAGCTACGACCCCCAACCTGGGCTTTAAAGAGGGCCGGACCTGACTGGAGAAACCAAGGCTGGGACCCTCCTGGAAGGGGGCGGGATCTTGTTGACCTCTCCGAGCCTCTGCCCATTGGCCTGTGTCCTGAGCGGCCCAGAGAGGGGCAGGGGCCGGCGCAAGTCACACAGCAGGGTGGCGAGGCAGGGAGCACTGATGGGGAGTGCGCAGGCAGCGGGGCGGGGTTTTTCTTCCCCGCAGGCTCCAGGCACCAGGACCAGACTTAGCCTCAGTCCATCCTGAGGGCTCCAAAGGCCTCTTGACTCACTCCAGGTCTCCCAGGGACCCCTTGGACCTGGGGCCGCAGACCGGCCGCTCTGGGAAGAGGTGTTAGTGGCCGCGGGCATCCGCAAAACACGCACTGGATTCCTCCGGGTCGGAGCTGGACGGGAGCGCAGCGCAGCTCAACCCGGCCTGAGAAACTGAGGACCAGAGGGGCGGGGCTCTGCTCAGAGTCACACAACTAGGAGGGTGCTGCTGGCGCTGGTGACCTCGGGAGAGGCCTTGCCCCTCCACGGGCCTGGGGCAAGCGGTGAACTTCCTGCCACCCTCCTCCAGGTCAAGGCTCAGACAGTCAGGAGCCCAGGGCAGGGGAGGGAGCAGCCCAGTCTGACCTTGCCCTAGTCCAGGACATGAAAGACTCATTCATGGCTGCTGAGCCTGGGTGGCAGCTGAGCCATCCTGCAGGGGTGAGGCCTCTCTCAGGGCCTTTGTCTAAGCAGGTCCCTCTGCCTAGAATACCCTTCCCACCACCCCCTGCACCCCATGTGCTCTGCCAAATCTGTCTGTGGTCCTTCTAAGGCCCCAAAATCACCTTGTGGTTCTCCTGAGCCCCCAGGATGCTCTCCTCTATCTCAGCCAGTACTTATACCTTGAGTTCTGCCCCCAATCATTCTTCTGTCTCCCCTGCTAGACTGTGGGCAGGGAGACAGTTTGCCTTGTTGACTGCTCAGGCCAGGACTTGACACACAGTAGGTGCTCAATACATGTCTGTTGAAAAAATAGGTTGCAGAGGAGCCCAGTTAGGCCCAAGGCTGGAGGTGGGAGGGCATGCCAGGGGACGGGCCCCAATGCATAATGGTGTGGAGGTGGGAGGCGAATACCAAGCTGAGGTGCTGGGACTTAGCCCTCCCTCGTCAGGCAGGCCTCAGTCTCTCCGGGGTGGGGGGTGGCACATGGGGTAGGGTCTGGACGAGGGCAGGTGCTGGCTGATTTGCCTGACGCTCTGGCTGGGCCGGAAAGTGTGCCAGAGAAAAACCACTGGCAGGAAGGCCTGGCTGCTGGCGGAGGTTTGTGGTTACCAGGACAGCCCCTGGGCAGATGCTGAGGGCCCTGGAAGAACCGGGTTGTCTCCATGGATGCCAGGGAGGCTGCAGGTGGCCCAGGACCCAGTGTGACTTGCAGAGCGGGGTTCAAGTTCTGACCCCCACGTCCCCACTGCGTGTGTGTGCCACTGGGAGGCCACACAGCCTGCCTGCGCTGCCGTACAGCTGGGGGCCATGGGTGGGACTTAGCAGGCCAGTCACACATCACAGATGCTCCCTAATCTGAGGCAAGAAGACGAATGCGAGCCAGTCGCCCTCTCTGTGCCTCAGTTTCCCATCCGCAGGAGCCTCATGCAGCTGCCCTGAGGACTGAATGATGTGATTTATGTGTCAGCATAAGCACACAGTAGGTGTGCAAGAAATGTCAAGGGAATACATAACAGTTAAACGTTATCGAGCATCTCTGTTATACGGTATACTGGAGATGCCAGAGGGACCAGGACAGCATGCAGCTCAGCGGGGAGACATACACAGTCACACCCACATGGGGAGGTGCTTTGGACAGAGAGGGGCTCCCGCTGTTCCAGCGTCATAGGGGCTAGGGAGGTTATGGGAGGTCTCTGAAACAGGAAAACCAATTTGTCTTGGAGTCCCACAGGTGGGGGCGGGGGGCAGGAGTGCGCCCCACCGGCTGAGGGGATGCTGCAGCCACCTAGGATCCTGCTTCAGGGTCACGCCCCATCGGGCCTGACAAAAGGCAGCCTCTAGGGCTGGGTCCCATGGTCTCTGCAGCCAGCCTGCTCTGTTCAAATCCCAGGTCTGCCACTTTCTAACTGGGTGACCTTGGACAAGACTCCCCACATGCCTCAGTTTCCTCGCATGTCTACTGAGTGCTGTTAAATATAATGCTTGTGGATCCAATAAATGACCTCATATGTGAAGAAGGCCATGTAGACCCCCGGGGTTCCTGCCGCTGCAGCATCCTTGTCATCCTCTCAGATCAAATGGGGGATGGATCCTGGGGCTGCGGGTCTGGCCAGAGTGAACCAGGGCAGTAAGTCGGGAAGGAGCGGCAATTAGGCCCTCCATCTGGACAAAAGCAGGGTGTCTTCTCTTGGGTTGCTCCTCCACCACCCCCATCCCCGCCCCCAGCGCCTCCAGCCGCCCACCAGGCTCCGCCCTCCGTTCCGCGCCGCCTTCGCTCCGGGCCGGGTTTTGCGCGGCTCCGGCCCAGCTTGGTTGGGGGGGGTTGTCGAGGTGGGGGCGGAGGTGGCGGAGTCGCGAGTCGCAGCGGCGGCCGCGGCGGGCGGAGGAGATGCGGCCGCGGCGCGCCCCCGGTCCGGCCGCCGCGCAGCGCCCCCCCCGGAGCCGACGCCAGCGCGCCCGGGGCCGGGGCTGAGCCCCCACCCCCAGCGCAGCACCGCGGGCCCGGGGGCGGGGAGAGCGCGCGCCCCCAGCCCCCCTCCCCACCCCGGGATGCCTGGCTGAGCCGGCCGGGCCGGGACAGGTGCGCGCACCGACCCCCCCCCCTACCCGCGCCCTCCCGCCCTCGCGCTCCCTCCCGCGCACTCGCGGCGGCCGCGGCTCCGAGGTAAGCGCCCCGGGGCGTCTGCGAGAGGGGGCTGGGGAGGCGCTATCCTGGGGGTGTCTGCCCGCACGCAGCTGGGGGGCTGAATTGTTGGCTGGGGTGGCCGGGTCAGGCGCTATAATGGGGCGGCCTGGGGGCCCTACCACGGGGAGGGGGATGGATTTGGGCCGGGGAGGGGTTTTGTGGAGAGCTGTAACGGGAGGATCTGTCAGCAACGCAACTAGGGAGGGGGCCGGATTTTAGGGGGGTCTCAGTGTAGAGCAGTATAATGGAGGTCCAGTAACAACGCTTTGAAGGGTCTGGATTTGGGCCTGGGGCGCTGAATGAGACTCCATAATGGGGGTGTCTAATGGCACCGCAGCTGAGGGGGGGGCCTAGATTGTTGACTGGGGGCCTGTATGTGGAGCTATAATGGGGGTTCTGTCGGCACCGCAGCGGGTGGAGATTTTTGTTCGGGAGGGGGGCCGTAGGAGGCACAATAATGGGGGCTCGCGGCTGCGCCGCTGGGGAGCTGGATTTGGGCCCAGGTGGGGGGTTCAGGGGAGGCAGGGGGCCTGCTGGCCCGGGGTTGGGGGTGGTGTTGGGAGGCGGAGCCCTGACAGCTAAGTCGAGGTCGATAGGGGGCTGGTGCGGTGGTCCCCGTGAGGTGAGGGCCCTCCGCCCGGCTCCGCGGTCCAGCGCCGCACCTTGGGTGCCCCTGAGCCCTCTCCAACCTCATGCCTGGCCCAGAACGAGTCCAGGGCCTGGGTCGTGGGGGAGGGGCCGAGGAGGGGGTAGATAGCCAACCAGCCTGGTCCCCCTGCTGCAGTGGGGGCCCAGGGGTTCGCGGGCCCCCCAAGAGCTGACAAAGGGACAAAGAAAGCGTCTCTCTCCAAGCGTGCGCCGGGAGGGGTGGGGGGCTCAGAGTGTGGTCCCCCTCCTTTGGGCGCTGATTGGTCTCCAGGGCGGGGTCACATGCCCCCTGTCCTGCTCTCTGCCTCTGGGCACCCTCCGAGTTTGGGGCACTTTCTAGATGGGGCACTGCCTTAGGGAACCGTCGCCCCTGCCCTAGACCCTGCCCGGGACCTGTAGACGCTGGAGCCGGGAGGATCTGCAAGAGTCCCGGGGCTGGGGGCAATTCCCAGACACTCAGCCCCCATTTGGCCCTCTCTGGCTGAGGTCTGGGGCATCCCCCCACCAGGCTGTCATCTCTGGCCTCCAGACTGGAGGGGAACTGGGGCTTGAGGTTGGGGAGGGGACCCTCAAGTTTTGGATGTTTCTTTCTGGAGAAAGGGGGGGACTAATGGTTGGGGCTACAAAAGAGCCCCCCAGTTTCCCTAACTGCATTGCTTCATATTTTTCTGGGTTCCCTCAGCTTCTCAAGGGGTACAACGCACTCTCCAAAATCAAAGTTGAGTACCCCTGGGCCATCCCTTCCTCTACAGACACCCACCGGCCCCTTTCCCACATCCTAGTAAACATGGTTTCTTTCAAGGATGAAATTTTTGGATGTATCTGGGCAATTGCTGCAACTCTATTTAGACAGAGTACTGGATGTGGAGAGATGGCTGGGAGTCGTGCATGGGGTCAGGATTCTCCTGGAAGGGGTCCTGAGCTCTTTGGGAAGGTAGATGGTGGTCCTTGTGGCCCTAGGAGGCCCCTTGGATATTGGGTATCTGAGCGCCTGGCAGGAGACTCATTAAACTGTAGCATGTCCTCCCTGAACTGGCGCACTTCCAAGAGCAGGCAGGGAAACTGAGGTCCAGGGAGGCAGCAGAATGGGTAGAGAGGGAGGCCAGGCCTCTCTGCTACTAGGACTATTAGATTAGATCAAGGGGGAAAGAGCCTCACATCGGCTGAAACCCAAATGCTGCCCCAAAGGTTTCCTTGGAAACAACCCCCCTCTGCCTGCCAATCTGGGCAGGGCAGAAATTAGACCTGGAGCTTCCAATGCTCTCCCCCCTTCTCCAAAAAAAAAAACAAGAACAGAAACAAAAACAAAAAAGCGGCATAGAGAAGTCCGGGGATGGACAGGAGGGGTGCCACTGTGTGGCCTCAGACAGCCCTCTAGCCATCTCTGGGCTGCGGTCTTCACAGAAGCTACTCTTGGTTTTAGAACCTGAGTGAAGGAAGATGAGGCAGAGAGATGTCCCAAGGAATACCCTGGATTTGTAACCTCTCTCTCTCCCTCCACCTGCCCACCTGCCCTCCACCAGGGCTGAGCACCCATGGGGCCTCAAGGGCCTGTCACCGCCTCTGCTTTGAGGTGAGGCAGGGTCTCCCAGCAGAGGTTGAATCACCTAGGAGGGGCCGTTCACCTCTGTCCACTGGGCAGAGAAAGTGCTGGCGATTTGCGCTGTGGCAGGGTTTGGCATCTGCAGTGGCCACCCAGGGCTTGAGACGGGAGTTGCTGGGGTTACCTGGGACTGGACCAGGAAGATTGAAATCAAACTGTCCTTGCAAAGGTGACCCTGACGTCAGCTGGCGGGACAGGTAAGCTGGGTCCCCAGGGGCTGAAGGACGTGCCAGTCGCTGACCATCTTCTGAAGGAGGGTGCCCCTAGCTGACCCTGGGGTGTGGCCCTGTCCTGTGTATCCAGCCCCCTGCCAGGTGATGCTAGGAATCCAGAGAGGACTCAGCCAGGGTCAGGACAGGTGGGAGCAGGGACGGCTGCCTGGAGGAGGGGGTGCTGGCACTGAGGATGAGAAGGATGTTGCCAGTGTTGCCAGGAGGAGAGAGAAACAGGGTTTGCAGGCAGAGGGAGTGGCGGGGACAGCCACGGAAGGGTGTGTTGGGGGAGCCCTGAGTGGCTGGGCTATTTTAAGTGGGAGACGATAAGCAGTGAGTTCTGAGAGGTGGCAGGGGCCATGGATGCCAAGCTAAGGAACAGGCTTTATCCCAAGGGCAATAGGGAGCCATGGAAGATTTTAGAGCAGAGGAGGGAATGGGCAATGTTTCAGACCTGGAGCAGCCACAAGAAAGGGTAGCTACTAGCAACTGAGCTGCTCAGAGAGGTGGAGAGCCACCCATCCTGGGAGGCAGAATCCTGGAAAAATGTTTGAGATGCAGTGATTCCCAAATTCTAAGCCATTTAAAGGGCTGGAGATTCTCAGACTGATTCACCTGAGACCCACAGTGATTGGGGTTGACTGTGGGTGGGGCCTCATCGAGCAGAAAGAGGGATCTTGTGGCTCAAGGCAGTCCAGGAGGGGACCTCAGCCCCCTACATCCTGTGGTCAAATTACCTAGAAGCTGGCTTCGGGGTAGGGGATCCCAGGGGGCACTCCCCCCTGCTAGGTACCCCCACCATTGTGAACGGCATAGGTTTGGCTTGCCAGAGCCGGGGTTTGGTGTGTGGCCTGAGAGGTCTGGGCCTGGGCCACATAATTCTTTCTCATTACCCTGGTCATTCATCACCTGTCCTTGAGGGATGTCCAGCTGAAGGGGCAGGCATTAGAATGTGCTAAGGAGGTGACTTGGAAGGCCAAGGACCCCTCTCCATCTCTTTGGGCAGGGATACAGGGGGACCCCCCCCCGCCAGCCACCCTTGATGCCCCTTCACTGGCCCCAGGGTCCAAAGGTGGCAGCCCCAGGGCCTGCTGGGAGGGAGGCCCAGTCCAGTGAGGACTGCATTTCTCAGGATGCATCGTGTCCCAGGCTGAGCCTGCCTTCCAAGGACAGACCTAAGAGACAACTTCCCAACCGCAGGAGCCTGGGGAGGATTGTGGTTCGTAGGTTCGCAGGAGGGCCCTGGGGGAGACCTGGGCCAGAGCAGGTGGGGAGATCAGGCACTAAAAACTACTGCCGGTGGAGCCCATGTGCCATGCCCTGTGCTGGGTGGCCCTGAGACCCCGGAGTGGGAGGCTTTAGCTCCAGTGCCTGGCTGGCCCTCAGAAGTCTTGCAGGATGAAGGGGAGAAAACAGAGGCAGAAACTGGCCCTCTTTGCTATATGAGATCAGAGTCAGGGCAAAATGGGGCCGAGAAAAACTGGCTCTGCCCAGTGGATCAGGGAAGATGCATCAAGGAGGGGCACTGCAGCTAGGACCGTGGCGGGTGCGCAGTTCACCAGGAGGAGGCCACGTGTTTTCTGATAGTTTCGGAACCTTCTCCCTTCCCTGAAGGCCCAATCGGAATCCGTGGGGCAGTTGAGACAGCCCCTCTGAATTTTCGCCCTTAGAGATCACCACAGCAGCTGGATCAGACTCACCTGGGTTTGAATCCATCTCTTCATTCACTCACTTCACTCCTGCCCCCTCTCTGAGCCTCAGTGTCCACAGCTGTGAAAGTTGAGTGCTATTCTCTCGCCCTTAGGCTGAACATTTAAACAAGAGGACGTGGGTGAAATCCCAGGCCTGGTCCTGTTCTTTTCTTACTCTAGAACAAGGAATAACTTTGAAAAGCTGAAATTTGTGGCCTCTGGCCCCAACCTCCTTGGGAGCTGTGAGGTTTTTGCTCTCATTTCATGAGTTGACAGATATTTAATGAGCAACTACTGTGTACCACATGCTGGGAACCCAGCGATGACCAGGGCAGACCAGTCATGGGGGATGGGGGCGTGGACACTAACTTGGGATAGGAAGTAAATCAAGAATAACAAGGGCCCTGAAGACAATGGCACTGTGTGATGTCGCAGAGAAGGGAGGGGCTGTCTTAGCTGATGGGGTAAGACAGGATGTCTCTGACAAGGTGGCATCTGTGTGAGACCTGGAACGCAGAAAGGAAGCAGCCATGCAGGGAGCTGGAGGAAGAGCATCCTGGACAGAGGGAACAGCCATGCAAAGGCCCTGGGGCAGGACTGTGCCTGGCCTGTTGGAGGATCAAGGAGGCCCATGTGGCAATGGGGAGAGAAGGAGCAGGCGAGGGCAGGGAAGGGATGGGGCAGGTGGTGCAGGACTTTGTGGGCAGCAGGCAGGACTTGGGCTTTTACTCCGAGGAAGGTGGGAGTCCTGGAGGGCAGTGGGCAGAGGAGGGGCAAGGTGGGGCAAGGTGGGGCAGGGCTCACGTGTCCACAGGTGCCTTCTGGCTGCTGCAGGGAGTGCAGACTGTGGGCAGCAAGGGCTAGAGCTGGGGGACCAGGATGAAGGGGACTGCACTGGTCCAGGTGAGCAGTGATGGGGCCCAGCTAGGCTGAGGCAGCAGATGGAAAAGAAGTGAGAGGATGAGGGTAGATTGGACTTGCTGGATGTACAGAGGGACTGAGAGCCCCTTTCTCTGGGGTCGTGTAGTGCTGTGGTTAAAAGGGTGGCATGTGGACCATTTGGCCTGGGTTCAAATCCCAGTTTGGCCATTTCCTAGCTCTGCCACTTTGGGCGTATTACTTGCCCACTCAGGGCCTAAATTTCCTCACCTGTAAAATGGTAAGGAAACCCCTCCCACATACTCCACCAGTCCTTTCTGCAAAGCCCAATGCACAGGGCTTGGAACACAGCAGGTGCTCCATAAATGTTTGTTCTTATTCCCCTTTGAATGTCTAAGCTCCAGGCTCTGGGAAGACAGACACAGATTGAGATCTAAATCCCCAAGGTCACCCAGTAAAATGAGGGGCCCCTGCCCCTGGCTGTTTTGCTCCATTGATGCGCAGTTCTCACGGCCCATCCCCTGGAACCCGCGTCACTCTGCCAGCATCTCTGCCATTCCTGAGCCCTGACTCACCAGGACTTGTGGTCCGCTGTGACCCCAGGGCCATCCCCCAGGGCCGGTTTCCCGCCTTTGTCTTCTTCAAGTTCATTCGCCAGGTCTTCCGTTCCCAGCAGCACTTGGCAGAGCCCCACCTGCATCCGGCCCAGCATCTCTCAGAGATGTGCCCCTCCAGACCTGCCTTTCTGGTCCCATCCCACTTGGCCTCCCAGAAGGGGCCTCAGGGGAGGGGCAGTGGCCAGAGGAATTCTGGGTGGGAGCATCAGCCTGGGGGAGAGGAGGGCTCCCAGAACCCTAAGTGAGGGGGGCTGGGTTCATCATCTTCTGCTTCCAGATCGAGGACCCCCGAGGGCAGGGAACTGACCTGTTTGTCCCCTCTCCAGTGGAGCCCCCTAGAGCCGACCCGTACTCCCCTCTGTCCCCCAGAATGAGCCCCAAGAGCAGGACCCGACTCTTTTCTATTTCCTCCAAATTGAGGTTCAGACCTAAGTTGGGGGCTTTGTCCCTAGGCCTGCTCAGAACCCCCCACTTGGGAGTCTGTAGGTGCCTGACCCCTAACCCCAGCCCCAGCCCAGATTCCCTTGGAGTCCCCAGCCCCCTTGAGTGGCCCCCTCCCAGGCCCCCTAATTACCCACTGGCTATAAATGACACTTTCATTTCCCCGGCATGGTCGCCGCATCACCAAGAAAGCAGCCCCCTCTTCCCTGTTCCTAATTACAAGTTGCTGCTTCCAATTTGCCTCCTGGCGGCCCAATTGCCAAACAGTGATTAAAATTAATTACCCAGGAGCCCCCCTCTCTGTCTGGGCTGGGAGCCCTGGGGACCTGTCCATGTCCCCCACCCAAGGTCCTGCCTCTGCCACCTGGTCTCCACCCTGGCTCCCTGAGTGGCCTGGGACTGGGGTGGCCTCTCTCTCTGGGACTCTGCTTGCTTATCTGCAAAATGTGCATTTAGGCTCTGCAGCCTCGTTGGCAGATGGTAAATCGTGGGTGCTCAGTAAATGTCACTGAGAGGCAGCAGAGCCATGTGGCCTGGGTTCAAATCCCGACTATACCCCTCTGTGCTGTGTGACGTTGGCCAAGTGTCTTAACCTCTCTGAGCCTTAGTTTTTACCTCTGTGAAATGAGGCTAATGGGGCTGGTCTCTGCATCATAGTGTTGGTGCAGGCAGGAAACGAGTTCACACATGCAAAGGGCTTGGCCCAGCACCTGGCACACAGTAGGGGCTTCATAAAATCTTAGCTTAAATCCCTGCTCTGCTGGGCTGCTGTGTTGTGCATCTAGGAGATGGCTCGGGTACTCTGTGCACCATCCCCTTTAAATGAGATGCTCAGCATTAATTGGGTGCTTACTGCATGCCTGGCTCTGTGCCAAGCCCTTGACATGCATGATCCTGGTCAGGGCTGAGTCCCCGGCCATGTTGGCACACAGTAGGTGCTCAGGAAGGCTGGAATGAACTTATCTGTGTCTCTCGTTCATAAGTAGGGACCGTTAGTGGGACATTCTTCCATCGTGTTTGTGGAGCACCGCCTGTGCGCCGGAACCCCCGCCCTCCTGGAGGTGACACTCTCATCCCCGATTTACAGAGGCAAACCCAGAGACATGAAGGCTGTAACCCTGGGCTGCACAGCAGTCAGCACAGTTAATTAAGCACCTACTGTGTGTAGCTCCCTTACCCGTCGTGATAACCCTTTGAAGCTGGTTATCCAAGGTTATCATGCTTGGTTCACTGATGGGGAAACTGAGGCTCCGGGAACCAAATTTGCAAGGAGGAGGGTTGAGGACTGAAGGGTGCACTGGCCGCCTCCCAGGCTTGGGAGGGGTGTTAACCAGCGTGGAGGGAGCGTTGGGGGATGAGGGTGCCTCTCTCTTCAGTGCCCCCATGGCCAGGGCCCCAAGGGACTTCCTCTGGCTGTTCTACCAAGTTCCTAGACAGCCCCAGAGCCCGGCTGGGCTGCGCCGGGGCGACTGAGGCAGCTGGAGGAGGCAGCTGTAAGCAGAGCCGGTAACTAGACCTGGACGGCGCAGGGGCCTGGCTGCCCAGCCGGGTTACTCGATCCCCCCGGGGACGCGGGGCCCCGGAGCTGGAATCCTGGGGCGGCCGGGCTGACAGGAGCTCCTTCTATGGAACTGGAGACGGGCATCCCACCCCCATCCTCGCTATGGCAGATGGAGAAACAGGGGCTTCGAGCCTGGCCCGGGGTCACCCAGTCACCTGTTGTGGTCTGGAGAGGGTGGGCTGCTTGCCCAAGGTCACCCAGCAAGGTCATTTCACATAGAGCAAACATGTGTACCAGGCCCTGCTCTAGTGCCATCTTTTACAAATGAGGAAATTGAGGCTGCAGGTCTTGTCTAGAAAAGGCGGATGTCCTGGGGCCCTCTCTTATGGTACGGCAGCCTCCCGCCCACCGGCACCTTCTTGCTATTCCTTTAACAGTTCCAGCCGCCAAACCTTGCCATTTCGATGTCCACCCCCGCAGCACCCTTCCCCTCATCTTCACTGTGGCTTCCTTCTCAGCCTCCAGGCTTCAGCTCTACCATCCCCTCCTCCAGGAAGTCCCCCTTACCACCTACTAAAGCAGCCCTTTGCTGTCAGTCTCCCATTGTTCTGTGCATTTTCCTCTTCATGCTTCATCATCATTGTCAGAAGCTGAGCTCTGTTTTTTGGGAATGCGTGTACCCTCATCTCCCTGCTGGTCTGAGAACCCCCCACCAAGGGCAGGACTCTGCAATTGTCTTGACCACTGCTGTGTCCCAGGGAACAGTGCTTGGTGCACAGCTGGCACTCAGTAATAGCTTCCAGTCTGGGCTACAGGGAGCCAGAGCTGGCCACAGATGCTCCCAAGTTGGTGAGGTTGGTTGGCTCCTAGGGAAACCGTGCTCCCCCAGGGAAGGCAATAAGGGAAGGCTTCCTGGAGGAGGGGGCATCCACAGGTAGACTTGATGAGTGAGCAGGAATTGGCTGTGGGTCCTCAAGGAGAGAAGGTGAGGTTATTGTGTGTGGGTGATTGGGAGGGGATTCCAGGGGCAGCTTGGGGATTGAGAAAGCCAAAAAGGTCCCCCTGGCAAAGGGGAGAGCCTAAACAAAGGCCTGGGCGTGAGACCTGTGAATTCTGGGCCTGGCTGGCAGGAGGTGAGAGTAGGTGGAATATTAAAGCCATTCCCAGAGTGGGAGGTGTCCTTAAATAATCAAGGTATGAAGTTGGCTCTTTCCTCTGTGGGCACTAGGGAGCCATAGCAGGCCTCTGAGCAGGGGAGTGCAGGGTCTGAGCTGAGCCTGTGATGTACAATAAAGGAGTTGCTTGATGGTAGTGGAAGGGGGATTAGAGAGGAGGGTGGGCTTTGCCCTTCAAGCCCCAATTCTCAAAATCCCAGGCTGGACGTGCCCAGGCCAGAGGGACTAAAACTCTAGCCCCTAGACTTTTGCTTCCGGCACTCTCTGGAAGCAAGAGGGGTTTAAGGCAGATTGAAAGTAGAACTTCGGTGCTCAGGCAGAGAGTGGAGGTAGATCCTCCCTACATGCAGGCTTATTCCAGGGGAGCCTGTGGCTAGACCCTCCAGCACGGAACTGGAACACGGAACGGAATTGGACATTTTTTGAATAAAAACAGCACAATGATAATAATGGTAACTGAGGCTTACTGTGGGCTTACTGTGTGCCAGGCCATGCCCCGCCCTTCATCTACTGGGCTGTCCAAAACGGTACCACTGGCCACATGTGGCTGTTGAATCACAAGTGGCTGGTCCCACTCGAGATGCTCTGTAGATGAAAAAATCCCAACGGAGTCCAGAGATGAAGCACCAGCAGCAGCGTGGAGAACGCCTCGTTAACCGTGTGTGTGTTGATGACAGGTAGAAATCACAGTATTTGGGATCTGCTGGCCTAAATGAAACATTATTGGAGTGAGTTTCACCTTTTGCATGTGGCCACCAGGAAATTTGAAACCACATGTATGTGGGCGTGGTTTCCTGTCCTTGTCTAGGTTATGTCCCTTCGCCTTCACAGTAACATTTTAGGGTTGGACCTACAGTCACCTGCAGTTTACAAATGGAGGCCACCCCAGGCTGAGACGGAGGACGTGACCGCTGGGGGTCTGGGGGCTGCTAAGAGGCAGAGATCGAATTAGAACCTGGGCCAGACGATTCCGGAAACTAAGCTGCCAAACTGGGGCTCGTAGCTGACAGTACTGCGTGTCCAGACCTCACGCCGGGCCTCAGTTTCCCCAGCCCACCAGTGGGACTGAACGAAGCACAGCGGGAGGGTGGGTAGACATGGGTTTGGCCAGCCTGGTGCCCACAGTTAACTGAGGTCCTGGCCAGAAAGGCATCGGTGGGGGGTGCGGGCAGCAGCTTCGGTGGGGGTGGGATACAGGCTCTGACACGCTACAGGTGTGCGCACACATGTGCACACAGGCACACACGTGTGCTGGGGTTGCGTCTGTGGCCACGTGCGAACACACAGATGTCAGGGCCCACGGACACTCATGGGGGGCCCCACTTGCCTGTGGACCCACGTGCACACTGCAGAGGTGACGGGCTAACGTGAACCAGCGGGGAGAGACCAGCTGTTTGTCCGACTGCTGATTTTTGACACTTCGCTCATTCACTCATTCACTCGCAGCAAGCCATCGTGGAGCGCTGACCGTGTGCCTGGTGCCGTGGGGACGTGCTGCTGGCCGAGACGCACCCAGGCCTGCCCTCATGGCGCTCACACTTCCAGGAGGGCAGATCAGGGGTTATTTGCTTTGGTGAGCTCCACACGTGAGCCGGGCGTCTCAGGGTTCTCCTGCCTAAAACACAGGCTCTGGTTGGGGTGGGCACAGGACTCAGCATTCCTAACTGCCCCCAAATGGGGCTGCTGCTGCCACTGGTCTGAAGACCATATTCAGAGTAACAGAGAGGGTAACACTGGACACTGGGTGTTGAGGGTGCATGGGGAGGCGAGAGATTTCTGGAGTCCAGCGGGTGGGGGTGGAGACCTGAAATAAGGAGGGAGCCACATGGGAATCTGCGAGAGGAGGCTTTCAGGAGTGAAGAACAGCCAGTGCAAAGGCCCTGGGGCAAGACCAGGCCTGGTCTGTTGGAGGAACAGCAAGGAGGCCTGTGTGGCTGGAACAGAGTGAAGTGTCGGGGGGGGTGAAGGCAGGGAAGGGGCGGAGCAGGTTCTTTTGGACCTTGTGGGCCATGGCGAGGACTTGAGCTTTTACAGCAGGGAGGTGGGAGCCCTGGAGGGCTGTGGGCAGAGGGTCCAGGCTTGACTCAGGTGCTCACAGTTGCCCTCTGGCGGCTGCTAAGGGGAGGACAGACTGGGGGCGAGGGTGGGAGCTGAGGAGAGGGGTGGAGGGAACTGTGGGGTCCAGGCAGGAGATGCTGAGAGCTAACCAGGGAGCAGACTGTTAAGAGGTAAGACTTCCGGATGAATCTGGCAGACTCCACCAGACTTGCTGGCACTGGATGTGAAGGTGAGAGAATGAGGCGGGGGAAGTAGGGGGAGTGAGGGAGGGAGCTGGGGGATGACTCCCAGGTGTGGCCTGAGCCATCAGCTGAGACAGGGAGCCTGCCAGTCAACAGGTTTTATGTTTTATGTTTTATGTTGTTCATTCTGGAACTTACCAGCTGATCCTCAAGTTTATGCTGGAGCGCTGGGGGCGCCAGGAGTAGCCCAGACACCCTGGCCTGAAGCAGTGCCGGGTGGGAGAAACGTTCCTGAAGGGAAATCAAGCTATGGTGAAGTGCTAGCAGCTAGGGCCGCATGGTGCCTGGGAAGGCGGGTGGGAGCGTGAAGAGGGGAGGCCTGCAGGGAGTGGCCATCCCTGCCTCAGGTTCCACATCTGTGCAGTGGGTCTGTGTGCCAAGACTTGGAGTGATGGTCACGAGGTCAGGCAGAGAGTCCTCCTGGGTAGGGGCTGGATCTCTGTCTCCTTCAGACCGTCCCTGCCGCCCCCTCAGACATGAATGCACATCCCTGGGCTGCAGGCAGGAGCCACACCCCCCTTCGCAGGCACGCAGACATGTGGGCGCAGGGTGCCCTGCACACCGTGGGGTGCACACGCTGGCCACGTGGCTCCCCCCACCCGGCCCCAGGGGGCGGCTCCCAGTGGCCAGGTGCTGGGGCAGGTGGTGGGGCCACATCCAGGCAGGCGGGCGCCAGGCGGCTGCTGGCAGAGGCGCCTCAAGTTTCAGGGAGAAAAGCAGATGGTCTGGGGGAGGTGGGGGAGGTGCTGAGGCTTCTGATAACCCCAGGTCAGGGGGTAAACTGAGGCCAGGGGCAGTGGGTTGGTCCCAAAGCGGCCCAGACTCCACAAGAATAGCATGTGGGGTTCAGTTCTGCATGATTGTCAAAATAACTACTGTTAATTGAGTGGATTTCAGTCTCAGCTCCACCATTTCCATTTAAGCAAATGACTTCACCTCTCTGTGCCTCAGTTTCCCCTTCTGTGTAGGGGGCATATTCACAGGACCCACCTCTCGAGTGTGTTATGTGAATTAAGTGAGTTAATTTAAGTTCTTCTGACAGTGCCTGGCACATAGCAAGTGCTTGGTGTTTGTTTTTATTATTTATTGAGCTTCTACTGTATGCCAGGCCTTGTGCTGGGTGGTGGCGACACAGTGGTGGCCAAGACAGACTCAGTCCTGGCCTCTCCGGGGGCTCAGAGTCCAGTGGGGAAGACTAACAGTTAACAAGGCGTTTGGAAGATAGGCTGATCAGGTTGCTTATGGGCAATGCACTGGCAGGCAGGAGCCTGGAGGAAGTCGATCTGGGCTGATCTGGGAAGTCTTCCTGGAGGAGGTGTCTGAGACCTGATGAATGCATTCACCAGGTTACTGGGAGCAGGAAGACGGTGTTCCAGGCAGAGAGAGAGAGAACAGCATGTGCACATGCCCAGAGGCAAAGATGAAAGAGAGGGGACTTCATTTCAAGGGCACCGGGGAGCTATAGAGGGGTTTAGAACAGAAGTTCTGGCTGAGGGTGGTTTTGCCCCACTAAGGGATACTGGGTGATGTCTGGGCACATCTCTGGTGGTCACAACTAGGGGATGCTCCTGGCATCGAGTGGGTGCGGGCCAGGGATGCTGTGCCACACCCCACAGTGCCAAGGACTGCCCCACCCCAGAGAATGATCTGACTCCGAATGTTAGCAGTGCAGCAGTGGTGAGACCTTGGTTCAGAGAAGGTCAGAAACAGGTGAGATTTGGGTTCCCAAAAGATTCCTTTGCCACCTTGAGGAGGATACAAGAGGGGGCAGGACTGGAGGTGGGGGACCAGGTAGGAGGTGGGAGCTGGGCTGTGGGGTGCTCAGAGCAGAGGAAGGGACTGGTAGGCCGACACCCTGGTCTTTGGCTCCAGGGCAAAAGGACTGGCTCTAAGTCAAGGACTTGGTAAGAGAAGCAGGTTTGAGGCAAGAAAACCCCAGTTTGGGTTTCAGGGGTCCCAGGATGGTGCTGAGGCTGGGGGCAGCTGCAGACCGAGGGAGGAAGTGAACATCCTTCTAACCCTGAATTGCTTCATCACAAAATTAACAAAAACCAGGAGTAATAAGTAACCGTGAGGTCCCATCCCGAGCTGGGGCCTCAGTGTGCCCATCTGTGAACTGGGTATTAAGTTACTGCTGGCCTCACCAGGTGGAGGGATGAGGGAACGGGCGATTATTAGTCTTGTCATGACTGTTAGTATGCTCAACCCCTAGGAGCGAAATCCTGGAGCCAGAGAGCCCTGGGTTCAGTCCAGCTGCTGCATCCTCTCTGGTGGGGCCGTGGCCCCTGAGTCAGCCCCCTTCAGTTTCCTCATCTGCAAAATAGGCTGAATTTTACACCAACCCTGCTAGAGCCATTGCAGGGCTCGGTGAAGCAATTCCTTCAAACCACCCAGCCCAGCCTCTGGTACTTAATATGTCCACGGCAACAAGAATAATAATTAGCATTTACTGAGCACCTACAGTGAGCCACATGCCGTGCCAACACCTGCCACGGGCCTGTGAGGTTGATACTGTTACTTTGCCCATTTTACAGGTGAGAAAACTGAGGCCCAGAGAGGTGGAGCGACCTGTCCAGGGCCACACGGCCTGTAAACGGCAGGGCTGGGACTCGACCCCTCCCAGCCATAAGTGCTGCATGGTGTGTGGGCCAAAGCTATTGTCTGAAGTTTCTGAAGTTAGATATTATTCAATAAAAACATGGAATAAAAGGCACAGAGCACCACCTCACACCCAGTAGGATGGCTACTATCAAAAATCAGAAAATAAGTGTTGGCAAGAGACACTGGAACGCTTGGGCATTGCTGGTGGGAATGGAAAATGGTGCAGCCGCTGTGGAAGAGGGCTTAGTGGTTCCTCAGAAAGTTAAACATAGAAATATTGTATGATCCAGCAACCCCACTCCCACGTGTGTACCCCACAAAATTGAGGGCAAGGTACCACACAAAATTGAGGGCAAGTTGTCAAAGAAATGTTTGCATAGTTGTGTTCATTGCTGTTCACAGCAGCCAAAAGTGTCCCCAGTGTCCATCAACAAGTGATGGATAAATAAAATGTGGTCCATCCACACAGTAGAATATTCCTCAGCCTTAAAAAGTAAAGGAATTCTAGGAGCACCCAAGTACATAAAACAATTACTGACAGAGATAAAGGGGGAAATTGATGGGAATACAGTCATTGTCGGAGATTTTAACACCACATTAACATCACTAGACAGATCTTCCAGACAGAAAATAAATAAGGCAACAGAGAAATTAAATGATACAATAGAAAAATTAGATTTGGTGGATATTTTCAGAGTATTACACCCCCCAAAAATAGGATATACATTCTTTTCAAGTGCACATGAAACATTTTCTAGGATTGATCATGTACTTGGGCACAAAAGAAGCCTCAACAATTTTAAGAAGATAGAAATTATCTCAAGCATCTTTACTGACCACGATGCCATGAAACTAGAAATCAACTACAGAGAAACAAAGGAGAAAAAAAGGAAAGCATGGAGATTAAACAATATGTTATTAAAAAAACAATGGGGCAATGAGGAAATCAAAGCTGAAATTTAAAAATACCTTGAGACAAATGACAATGAAAGCACAACCACACAAAGTTTATGGGACACAGCAAAGGCAGTGCTAAGAGGGAAGTTTATAGCGATACAGGCCTTCCTCAAAAAAGAACCATCTCAAATAAACAATCTAACCCACCAGCTGAATGAATTAGAAAAAGAAGAACAAAAAGCCCCAAAAGGCAGCAGAAGGAAGGAGATTATAAAGATCAGGGAGGAAATAAATAAAATAGAGATTAAAAAAAAATAGAAAAACATCAATCAAGTCAAAAGCTGGTATTTTGAAAGAGTAAATAAAATCGACAAACCTCTGGCCAAACTCACAAAGAAGAAAAAAGAGAGAGCACAAATAAGCAAAATAAGAAAGGGAAATGGACAAATTACAACAAATAACATAGAAATACAGAATATCATACAAGAATATTATGGAAAACTATATGGAACCAAACTGGATAACCTAGAGGAGATGGACAAGCTTCTGGAAACACGCAGTCCACCAGGACTGAACCAAGAAGACACTGACCACTTGAACAAACCGGTCACTAGGAATGAAATTGAATTAGCAATAAAAAACCTCCCTACAAATAAAAGTCCAGGACCGGACGGCTTCACCGGGGAATTCTACCAAACACACAAAGAAGAACTCATACCAGTCCTTCTCAAACTCTTCCAGAAGATTGAAAAGGAGGGAATACTCCCAAACTCATTCTATGAAGCCACCATCACCCTGACACCAAAACCAGGCAAAGACACCACCAAAAAAGAGAATTACGGACCAATATCACTGATGAACATAGATGGAAAGATCTTTACCAAAATACTAGCAAATAGCATCCAACAGCACATAAAAAAGATTATACATCATGATCAAGTGGGGTTCTTCCCAGGGACACAAGGGTGGTTCAGCATATGCAAATCAATCAATGTAATACATCACATCAACAAGAGAAAGGACAAAAACCACATGATCATCTCAATAGATGCAGAAAAAGCATCTGATAAAATTCAACACCCGTTTATGATAAAAACTCTCACCAAAGTGGGTATAGAGGGAACATATCTCAACATAATAAAAGCTATATATGACAAACCTACAGCCAGCATAGTGCTCAACGGTGAAAAACTCAAAAGCTTGCCACTAAAATCTGGGAAAAGGCTGCCCACTATCACCACTCCTATTCGACATAGTCCTGGAAGTCCTAGCACAGCAATCAGGCAAGAGAGAGAAATAAAAGGGATCCAAACTGGAAAAGAAGAGGTAAGACTGTCACTATATGCCAAAGACATGTTACTATATATAGAAAACCCTAAAAGGTCCACACAAAAACTACTAGAGCTGATCAAAGAATTCAGCAAGGTAGCAGGTTACAAGATTAACGTTCAAAAATCATTTGCATTTCTTTACACTAATGATGAATCAACAGAAAAAGAAAGTAAGGAAACAATCCCCTTTAAAATAGCACCCAAATTAATAAAATACCTAGGAATAAATCTAACCAAGGACATGAAAGAATTATACATGGAAAACTATAAAACACTGATTAAGGAAATTAAAGAAGACTTAAAAAAATGGAAAGATAGCCCATGCTCCTGTATTGGAAGAATCAGTATTGTTAAAATGGTCACAATGCCCAAGGCAATCTACAGATTTAATGCAACCCCTATCAAATTACCCAGGACATACGTCACAGAACTACAACAAATCATAATAAAATTTATATGGAACCACAAAAGACCTAGAATTGCCAAAGCATTACTGAAGAAAAAGAAAGAGGCTGGAGGAATAACTCTCCCAGACTTCAGACAATTCTGTAGAGCTACAGGAATCAAAACAACATGGTATTGGTACAAAAACAGACATATGGACCAATGGAACAGAATAGAGAGCCCAGAAATGAACCCACAAACTTTTGGTCAACTAATCTTTGACAAAGGAGGCAAGAATATACAATGGAAATAAAGACAGTCTCTTCAGCAAATGGTGTTGGGAAAACTGGACAGCAGCATGTAAATCAATGAAGCTAGAACACTCCCTTACACCATATACAAAAATAAACTCAAAATGGATCAAAGACTTAAACATAAGACAAGATACAATAAACCTCCTAAAAGAAAATATAGGCAAAACATTATCTGGCATACATCTCAAAAATGCTGTCCTAGGGCAGTCTACCCAAGCAATAGAAATAAAAGCAAGAATAAACAAATGGGACCTAATGACACTTACAAGCTTCTGCACAGCAAAGGAAACCATAAGTAAACAAAACGACAACCTACGGAATGGGAGAAAATGTTTGCAAATGAAACCGACAAAGGCTTGATCTCCAGAATGTATAAGCAGCTCATACGACTTAATAAGAAAGAAACAAACAGCCCCATCTAAAAATGGGCAGAAGACCTAAACAAGCAATTCTCCAAGGAAGACATACAGATAATCAATAGGCACATGAAAAAATGCTCAATATCACTAATTATCAGAGAAATGCAAATCAAAACTGCAATGAGGTATCACCTCACACCGGTCAGAATGGCCATCATTCTAAAGTCCACAAATGACAAATGCTCGAGAGGCTGTGGAGAACGGGAACCCTCCTGCACTGCTGGTGGGAGTGCAGTTTGGTGCAGCCACTGTGGAAAACAGTATGGAGATTCCTCAAAAGACTAGGAATAGACTTACCTTATGACCCAGGAATCCCGCTCCAGGGCATATATCCAGAAGGAACCCTACTTCAGGATGACACCTGCACCCCAATGTTCATAGCAGCACTATTTACAATAGCCAAGACATGGAGACAGCCTAAATGTCCATCAGCAGATGACTGGATAAAGAAGATGTGGTATATTTATACCATGGATTACTATTCAGCCATAAAAACTGACAACATAACGCCATTTGCAGCAACATGGATGTTGCTGGAGAATGTCATTCTAAGTGAAGTAAGCCAGAAAGAGAAAGAA
Source organism: Camelus bactrianus (assembly GCF_048773025.1). Taxonomy (NCBI): domain Eukaryota; kingdom Metazoa; phylum Chordata; class Mammalia; order Artiodactyla; family Camelidae; genus Camelus; species Camelus bactrianus. The sequence goes on from NC_133560.1 coordinate 28,919,371, forward strand.
AAATACCATATGAGATCGCTCATATGTGGAATCTAAAAAAAAAAAAAAAAACATAAATACAAAACAGAAACAGACTCATAGACATAGAATACAAACTTGTGGTTGCCAAGGGGGTGGAGGATGGGAAGGGACAGACTGGGATTTCAAAACATAGAATAGATAAATAAGATTATACTGTATAGCACAGGGAAATATATACAAGATCTTATGGTAGCTCACAGAGAAAAAAATGTGACAATGAATATATATGTATGTTCATGTATAACTGAAAAATTGTGCTCTACACTGGAATTTGACACAACATTGTAAAATGACTATAACTCAACAACAACAAAAAAAATGTTAAAAAAAAAAAAGTAAAGGAATTCTGACCACACGCCACAGCATGGATGGACCTTGAAGACACAATGCTCAGTGAAATAAGCCAGACACAGAAGGACAAATGCTGTCTGATCCCACTCACAGGAGAATGGAGAGGAGTCAAATCCACAGAGACAGGAAGTAGACGGTGGGGCCAGGGGCTGGGGAGGGGATGGGGAGTGAGTGTTTAATGGGACGGAGTTTCAGTTTGAGAAGATGAGAAAGTGCCATTGAACCGTGCACTTAAAAATGATTATGATGGCAAATTTTATGTTATATACATGTTACTTCAATGTAAAAAAAAAGTTAAAAAAAAAAAAAGGCTCAGGGCAGTTGGAGGTGGGGTGCCCAGCAGGTGTTGTGGAGATGAAGTGTGCAGGGCAGAGTTGGCAGCAGGGGGGCTGGCAGTCCAGTTGGGGGATTCAAGGGGCAGGCAGAGTCTGGGGCCGGGATGTGGGGTCACTGGGAGCCATGAGCGACTACGGAGCAGGGGAGGAGCCGGGGAAGGAAACTTGTAAGGAAGCAGAGCCAGGTCCACGCACACGGGACGCAGGCGTCCGCTGAGTCACAAATCCCGGAAGTTCAGGGTCATGGAGAGGAAACTCTGCTGGTCCACGCAAGGCCTTCCTGTTTTTTGGCCCTGAATCCTCCAGGGCCAAAGTTCCCACCTCAAGTCCACCTCCCCTGGTTCGGAATCCCTGAGCCTCAAGGCCAGCGCAGGGCTTGGAGATGTCCCTGCTGCTCAAACAGGGAAACTGAGGCATGGGGTTTGCCCAGGACTTTCCAGAAGGACGAGGCTGCGGGTTTCTTACTGGGGCCTCTGGACTGCACCCGTTCTGGAAGGGGCGTGGAGGGCTGGGTTCCAGAGGGTGAGTTCTGCTCACACTTCCACCAACCAGATCATCGATGGGGGTGTAGGGTTGGGGCAGGGGTGGGGGTGGTGTCCCTGCTCTGCACACCTGGAAGGTTCTTCAAATTCTCTTGATCGAGAGTGGGGTACAAGCCTCCAGAGAGGCAGTGAGGCTCCTGTCACGGAGGTATGTGAGCAGAGGGCAGGAAGGCTGGACTCAGGAAGGAAGTCGGACTTATGGGGCCTCTGAAGTTCCTGGCCAGCTGGAATATTCTGTGATTCTAAATTATTGCTGTTCCCAGATTGTGGTTTACAAAATTCCAAGAGCCTTTAAATTTTTTTAAAAAAATGTTTGGGGGGAGGGAATTAGATTTATTCATTTGTATTTATTAATAGAGGCCCTGGGGGTTGAACCCAGGACCGCGTGCCTGCTAACACAGGCACCACTGAGCTAGGCCTTCTCCCCCTTGAATTTTTTTTGAGCCTTTCAAGATTTTTGTGTTTTAATGCTAGTAATCCTTAGCATATGCTCTGAGATTGAATTTTTAAATATATTTTGAAATGTATCTATTATTATTCATTGAAAAGCATTTGTTAAATTATTTAAATATTCTCATTAGTAGTAATTTTTTGTTAGACCGTTTCCTGAGCTTTCATTACAATGTGGTCAGAAGGTTGTCCTGGTAAGTAACAAGTGGCGGTATTGTTATTGTCGTTGCCCTGATTGTTGTTATGTTTAAATTATTATCCCAGTGGGGGATTTTTCTGGGAATTGAAGGTCTTGGCCTCTGTGGCCCTCTGCTGGCAACAGTCGGGACTGCAAGCCGCGCTGCTCACCGCACAGCTCACCGCCCCTCCCCTCGTTCGCAGGTGTCACCTCCCGTCGCCCTGACCTCGCCATGTGGACCCCGCGAGCGCCCCCTCCCCAACCGGCCCTACTGCTCCTGCTGCTGCTACTGGGAGGCGCCCGCGGCCTATTCCCCGAGGAGCCGCCGCCGCTCAGTGTGGCCCCCAGGGACTGTGAGTGGGAATCCTGGAGAGGGGGAGTCCCGCGGGTGGGTCTTGCTCCTCAGCTGGATCTGCTGCCCCCTTCCCCCCGGGGGCTCACCAGGCCAGGCTCCCCCCAGCCCTAGATCACACCCCTCCCCGCCCTCCCCCAGACCTGAACCACTATCCCGTATTCGTGGGCCTCGGGCCGGGACACCTGACCCTCTCAGAGGGCGCTGACGACCTCAACATCCAGCGGGTTCTGCGGGTCAACAGAACGCTGTTCATCGGGGACAGGTATGAGGGGCTGTCCGGGAGAGGGTGCAGGGTGAGGTGTGGGGAGCGGGTGGTAGCATTTTAGGGAGGTTTGCGTGATAGGGCTTGTTGTTTGGCTGGAGTGAATGTGTGTCCTGGGAGTGGGAGTTTTAAGGGTGCTGAACTCTGGGTGTGGTTGGAGCCCAGAGCCTGCTATGGTGTGTTACCAGGTGGGGACAGCTATTTGGTCAAAATTTACTGGGTGCCTACAGAAAGTGCTGAAGTGCCACCCCAAGGGCTTCTCTGAGAAGGTGACATTTGAGTTTAGACCTGAATGATGAGGAACCAGCCATGAGGAAATCTGGGAAAGAGGGAGAAATCAGGGCAGAGGACTCAGCTGGTGCAAAGGCCCTGGGGCAGGACTGTGCCTGAAATGGTGGAGGGACAGCAAGGAGATCCTGTGGCTGGAGCAGAGTGGGCGAGGGAGAGAGAGGGAGGAGGTGAGGGCAGGGAGGGGACAGGGCAGGTGGTGCAGGGCCTTATGGGCGGCGGTGAGGACTTGGTCTTGTACCTCAAAGGAGATGGGAGCCCTGGAGGGCTGGGGGCAGAGGGGTGCAGGGCCTGACTTTGGTGCTCATAGGCTCTCTCTGGTGGCTGCTTTGGGGAGGGCGGACTGTGGAGGCAAGGGTGGAAGCCACCACACCAGGGCAGAGGGGACTATGCTGGTCCAGGTGGGCATTAATGGGGACTGGACTAGGGTGGTGGCTGTAGAGGATGTGAGAAGTGGGTGAACTCCAGATAGATATTGGAAGCAGAGCTGACAGTATTGGCTGATGTGTGGGAGGGAAGGGGAAGAGAGGAGTTGAGGGTGACTCCCAAGTTGTGGCTTGTGCCCCTGGAAGGACAGAGCTGCCTCAGCCGAGATGGGGGACAGGGTTGGAGCAGGTTTGGGAGATGGTTGGGTGCAGCGTGGCCAAGTTGAGTGTGAGACATCTGTGAGCCCTCCTCACAGAGACCTCGAGGGTTAGCTGGATTCCAAGTCTGGAGCTCAGGGGATGCCCTGGGTGGAGACAGGACTGTGGATGTGTTCCGGGCATAAATGCAGTTCCAGCCTTGAGAGTGGACCAGGCTACCCAGGAGGGGCATGGATGGGAAAGGGAAGAACCCGGAGCACAGGGTCCAGGGACGCAGTGAGGATGGAGTTCCCAGGACGAGGGTGGACTGGCCATGTCAGACACTGTGGAGAGGGGGAGGAGGACACAGAAATGACCGCTGGACTTAACAATGGTCAATGACCGTGATCAGGTCAGTTTCTGGGCATGGGGGGAGGGGTGAGATCCAGGGAGTGACCAAGGGATGCTGAAGGGCAGAGATCTGATGTAAAGGCATCTGATAGTTCGTCGTGTTGAGTGTAGGCCCTTAGGCCGTGGGGTGTGTAGCGTGGGGTGGCCTGGTGGGGCATGTGGAGTGTGCTAGAACCCGTGGCTCGTTTTAGGGCATGCAGAGGCATGTTAGGACATGCTCAGTGTTGGAGCTTCTCGGGGCAGAGGCGTTCGACGGCCCTGTGTGATACATCCTGGACACCACGTCTGCCGCCAGGAGAATAGAATATGTTGGCAGGAGGCCCCCCACTCTCACTAACTGCACCCCTCCTCTAGGGACAACCTGTATCGAGTGGAGCTGGAGCCCCCCACATCCACGGAGCTGCGGTACCAGAGGGTGAGGAGGGGGTGCAGGCGGGAGCCAAGGGGGAATCGCTTGGGGCTCCCATTAGGGGGACCTGACACTGACTGGGGAGCAAGGTGGATTTGGTCCTGCCTAGCACGGTTCCTAGGGCTGTCAGGGACCCTGCTCCCCTCACCAGCTCCCTGTGCCCCCAGAAGCTGACCTGGCGCTCCAACCCCAGCGACATCAACGTGTGTCGGATGAAGGGTAAACAGGAGGTAAGTGGGCCCGGTCAACGCCCGGTCAGCCCTGGCAACGCCTCCAACCACCCCCCAATGCGTCCCAGCCACCCCTGGGGCAAATAGCCCTTTGCTTTCTCTCCAAGCCAGGACCCCTGGTGTTGCCATTGCAGCCTGGCCACGCCCCCAAAATTGTCCTCAGCCGTTGCCACGCCCCTAGCCCTCATCTTGCCAAAGCTCTACCCCTTCAAATACTCTTATTTCCCTCTCTGGGCCCCTCCCTTAGTCATGGCCACGCCCTCAGCCATGCCCTAGTTTAGCACCTTCCTTTGGCCACGCCCACACCCCTGGCCCCTCTCCGCAGGGCCTCACCTCTGCTCTGATCCCTCTCTTCACCATAGCTACGTCCCATTTTGTCCGCCAGTCTTGGCTCCGCCCACGCTCATGACCACGCCCACCCTAGCTTTTTTTTTCCCCCGCCTCAAACCCAGGGCGAATGTCGAAATTTTGTAAAGGTGCTTCTGCTTCGGGACGAATCCACCCTCTTCGTGTGTGGTTCCAATGCTTTCAACCCCGTGTGTGCCAACTACAGCGTGAGTCACTGCCCTTCGAAGCCCTGTCCGCTACAGGTTCAGTCTCCGCACCTTTGCTCACCGGCCCTCCACTGGTCACTGGTCGTGCCCTTTCTCCAGGCCACATCACCTCCTACAGGAAGCCTTACTGGATATACTCTCCCCGCCCCCTCACCCGGAGCTCCAGACGAGGCTTCCCAAGGAGGCCTGTACAGGCTGCAGCTTCTTAAGCTACAAGCCAGTTAGAGGATTAACTAAGATCGATCTTAGACCCAGATCAGTAAATTGAGCCCTAGAGAGGTTGAGTGACTGACCAAGTCACACAACATCCAAGGTGGCGTCAGGATTCCCCTTGGAGGAGGGGTTGGGGGAGCTAGGGGCTGCTAGGCATAGCAGGAGCTCTGTCACTCAGGCCCTGTCCCCCCTGCAGATGGACACACTACAGCCCATTGGGGACAACATCAGCGGCATGGCCCGCTGCCCCTACGACCCCAAACACGCCAATGTCGCCCTCTTCTCTGGTGAGTGTCCCCTAAGTCCGACCATCCGATGAGGCCCGGGGCCCGAGCAAGGCATGGCATTTTCTACTCTTGGAGTTGGGTCCTTAGAAAGTGGCTGGGAGACCATCTGTCCAGCTGTGAAACAGGCAGAATCTCCAGGTCAGGACTCAGCTGAGGTCGCGGCTCATCTGGGGATTGGGGATCAGCCTGAGGTCAAGGTCTCAGCAGGGTGGGGGCTCAGCCAGGGGGCTTAGACAGGGCTCACTCAGGCTCAGGGCTTAGTCTCAAAGATCAAGTTTTGACCCACCCAGCCCCTGACCCCTGGGATCTAATCTCATCTACCTCGACTCCCCCAATCCAGAAGGGATGCTGTTTACAGCCACCGTTACCGACTTCCTGGCCATCGATGCAGTCATCTACCGCAGCCTTGGGGACCGGCCCACTCTGCGCACCGTGAAACACGACTCCAAGTGGTTCAAAGGTGGGGCCATAAGGGCCGACCTGGCAGGGCTGACCTTTGTCAGATCCCCCTACCAGAATACCAGTCCCAGACGAGACAGGCAGGAGGCTCTCATCTCATCTTTGGAAGCTAGTGGCCTCTTTGAAGATAAACTTAGAAGGAAAAGATTTAAGTTGGACCTAAAGCAGAACTTGCTGGAAATGGGTGGCTTAGAAGCCTGGAATGGAACCCCACAGGAGGTATGGCAGGAGCTCAGCAATTCAGCACCTGAGGGAGGAAGGAGGCAAAATAGTAGACGTTGCTGTTTGTGGAAAGTAGACATGGTGATTTTAGGGTTCTGACACCCACTCCCCCCGCCCAAAAAAAACCCCTCAGATCTTTGAGTCTCTTTTATTTTTTCCTGGTAATTGGCTGATGGCCTCCCTTCACTGTAAAAGCAACCACCCAGACTAATGCGCTCCCAGCCCAGAAAGCCCCTCTCTTACGCCACGGGCTGGGTTCTGACCCCTCCTCTTCTACAGAGCCTTACTTCGTCCATGCGGTGGAGTGGGGCAGCCACATCTACTTCTTCTTCCGGGAGATCGCGATGGAGTTTAATTACCTGGAGAAGGTAAGGCCCGATTTCCCCTCCCAGAGGGGCCCATGCAGTGTAGCTGAGAGGCTCCAATCATGGGAAGTGGGGAGCAGAGGGGTGTCCCTGAATCTCCACCTGGGGTGAGAGGGTCCCTCAGGACCTCAAGGCTGTCCACTCCAGCCAGGACCAGGGCCTTGAGGTTCAAAGACCTCTGGAGCAGCCTGCGTGCACACAGCCCTGGGGTGAGGTTCTGGGGTCCGAAGTCAGATATGCCGGTGGGTTCCAGTCCTGGTGCTCCTTTGCTGTTCCCCTGTCCACCCATCCACCTGCCATCCACTTACCCATCCTTCATCCACTGCCTATCCACCTGCCTGCTCACCCTCCCACTCAGCCACCCTCCCACTCACCTATCTGTTCTTTGGCCCACCCACACTTCCATCAAATCATTTGTCCATCTATCCATCCACCCAGCCCCTGACTCACTCATCCACCAACCCATCCATCCACACATCTACCCTTCCGTACACCTCTATGTCTATCCACCCCCTCCAACTCATTGACTTCACCCATTCATCCATCTACCTGTCCATTCACTCATATACCTAACCATCCATCCATCTGTCCTCCTACTGATCACCTCATCCATCTACCATCCGTCTCTCCATCTGCCTGCCCCCATTTCCTCCTTATAACCTGCTCATCCATTCCATTCATCTTCCTATCAACCCATGGATCTACCCATCCATTGGGATCCAACATCTTCATCTGCCTATCCATCCACTCATTCTCCTTGCAACCACCTGTTCATCCACTCACTATCCTTTCATCCAATCATCCACCTACCCATTCATCTACCCATCTAGCCATTCATCCATCCGTCCACACACCCACTCATCCATTCCATCCCTCAATCCATGCAGACAGTTAAACACACAGACTACCACTTACAACTAGAGTGACTTTGGGCTGGTTACTTCCCTGTGTGCCTCAGTTTCCCCATCCATACAATGGGGATATCAGTAGGCCTTCCCTTTGTACAGCTTTGAGGGGGATGTAAGAGATGGTGAAAATAAAGTGCCTGGCACATGGTGAGTGATCTGTATGGTGAATGGAGGTGACTGTGATTATGACTGTCATGGTGGCTGTGATTATCATCACCTCCACATTTATGTCCGGGAATCTGGTGCCTAGAGGGGTACGGTGACTGGCCAGGGACCCACAGTAAGCCAGGGCCAGGCTCCTCCATCCTGGGTGGCAGGCAGTACAACCTGCGGGCAGGCCTTGTGGGACACAGGGCTCAGGCCCCACTTTGCCACTGACATGCCAGGTGGTGGTGTCCCGCGTGGCCCGGGTGTGTAAGAACGACGTGGGTGGCTCCCCTCGCGTGCTGGAGAAGCAGTGGACGTCCTTCCTGAAGGCGCGGCTCAACTGCTCTGTGCCGGGGGACTCCCACTTCTACTTCAACGTGCTGCGGGCCGTCACCGCCGTGGTCAGCCTCGGGGGCCGGCCCGTGGTCCTTGCTGTCTTCTCCACACCCAGCAACAGGTCAGCGGGCACTGATGGGAGCAAACTGGGGGCATTAGGTGGGCATGGGCAGAGACGTCCCATATTCTCTCACACTGCACTGAGCAAGACTGGACTCCCAAGAGGCCTGGGTCCCAGGTCAGGATGAGGCTAAGCCAGACACTGACCTTCCAATGCCCTTTGGTCAGAACTGGGCAGATGGGGAGGTCCTCATCCTCTGCCTTTGGAGGAGGGATCAGGGAGGGCTTCCTGGAGGAGGGGACATTGGAACTAGGCATCAATGGGTGTGAGATGGAGGAAGAGGGAAGTGTTCCAAGTTGGAGGAATAGCATGTGCAAAGGCCCTGAGGCTGCAACGAGCTTGATATGTTTAAACAGTTGGAAGGAGGCCCATGTGGCTGGAGTGGAGGGAGCAAGGGGGAGAGAGGAGCATATGAAGGCAGGGAGGTGATGGGCTGTGGGGAGGAGCCTGGATTTTACCCTGAGAGCACTACGGAGCCATGGGAGAGTGAGGAGCAGAAAAGGGCAAGGTTTGCATTTTTGAAAAGCCCCCCGGGGAATGGGTTGAAAGGAGGCAATAGTGGCTCCTGGAAGACTGGATGACCAGGCAAGTGACAGTGGGGTCCAGGGAGGGGCTGAACTATGGTCCTATCAGAGAACTGTTCAGGTGGACTGGACAAGTGAGCAGCAATGCCTGGCCCAGGGGCCTGAACGCCTGCCAGCTCAGAGGACAAATGCTCCTCCACGTGCTTCCCCAGGGTGGTGCCCCCCCCCCCCGCTGGGCTCACCACTCCCTTTCATCTTACTCTCTTCCTCCCCAGCATCCCTGGCTCGGCAGTCTGTGCCTTTGACATGGCACAGGTGGCTGCCGTGTTTGAAGGCCGCTTCCGTGAGCAGAAGTCCCCTGAGTCCATCTGGACACCCGTGCCGGAGGATCAGGTGCCACGGCCCCGGTGAGAGCCCCCTCAATCCTGAGTTAGGTGCTGGGGTAGGATCCTGACCCTGGGACTTCCAGGCAGTTATTTAGCTGTTGCTGAGTTCAGCTGTACCTATTATGCAGATGGGGGAAACTGAGGCCCTTTGGGCAGGGCAGCAGGTCCCCTGGTGAATCAGAGCCCCTATGTGGGGGGCCTCAGCATCCACCCTGACCACCTCCACATCCCCACCCAGGCCCGGGTGCTGTGCGGCTCCTGGCATGCAGTACAATGCGTCCAGCGCTTTCCCCGACGAGATCCTCAACTTTGTCAAGACGCACCCCCTGATGGACGAGGCAGTGCCCTCACTGGGCCATGCTCCCTGGATTGTTCGGACTCTGATGCGGTCAGTCCCTCCACGTGGCTGGGATCCTGGTGGCCAGGTCTGGATAGGGATGAGAGCCCAGGCCAGGCTGGTGGGAGAAGAGGGAGGACAGGGCCAACTTCTGACACGAGGGGAAGGTGGAGAGCCAGACACTCAAGAAAGCTGAGCATGTGGCTCCGGGGCTGCCCAGAAAGATGGAGTCGGAGAGGCAGGAGAGTGTAGCTCAGTGGCAGAGCGTGTGCTTAGCATGCACGAGGTCCGGGGTTCTATTCCCAGTACCTCCATTTGATAAATAAATAAACAAACAAGCCTAATTACCCTCCCCCCACAAAAAAATAAAGAGACTAAAAAAAAAAAAAAAAGATGGAGACGGAGGAGATGGAGAAGATGGAGAGAGACACAGAGTGACGGAAAGAGATCGAGCAAACAAGAGCCACAAATCCTGAGAGAGAGAGAGACAGAAAACGGAGGAAGATAGAGCTGAGACAGGGAGGGAGACACTCAGAGACAGAGAGATGGAAGGGGACACGGAGAGACAGGCACACTGGAAGGAGATGGGGTTGGGGGTCTATTTCTCTCCACGATGTGCACCTGGGTAGCCACGCCCATGCCCACGTTGCCTGGCGTGGGTGGTGTCTCTGACTGTGCCCGGGGGACCCCAGGGCCTGCGAGGCAGCCTGACCTCTGCCCCACCCTGGCTGCAGGCACCAGCTGACACGAGTGGCTGTGGACGTTGGCGCTGGCCCCTGGGGCAACCAGACTGTCGTCTTCCTGGGCTCCGAGGCGGGCACTGTCCTCAAGTTCCTTGTCTGGCCCAACGCCAGCGCCTCGGGCACTGCCGGGCCCAGTGTCTTCCTGGAGGAGTTTGAGACCTACAGGCCGGACAGGTGAGGCTGGGCAGAGGCCGAGAGGCAGGGCCAGCAGGCAGCAGATAGGGCGTGCCCCTAGAGTCTTACCAATCTTCTCACCTCCAGGTGTGGATGGTCTGGCAGTGCTGAGACGGGGCAGCGGCTGCTGAGCCTGGAGCTGGATTCAGCCTCGGGTGGCCTGCTGGCGGCCTTCCCCCGCTGTGTGGTCCGAGTGCCTGTGGCGCGCTGCCAGCAGTACTCAGGATGCATGAAGTGAGTGCCCCCTGGGCCAGCTGTGGAGAGGGGAAGCTAGGGGAGATGAGCATGGAAGAGGGGGAAAGCCAAGTTCAAGTCCAGGACCCAACAGCATCCTGACTCATTGAACGATGAGCAGGGCAGAGGGCACAGCCCGTGCAAAGGCCCTAGGGCAGGACTGGGCCTGGTTGTATTGGAGGAACAGCGGGGTGGCCTGTGTGTCTGGAGCAGAGTGAAGGGGAGACAGGGAAGAGGTGAGGGCAGGGAGGGGATGGGGCAGGTCGTGCAGAGCCTTGTGGGGTGGGTGGAGGACTTGGAATTTTACCCCGAGGGAGGTGGGAGCCATGGAAGGCTGCGGGCAGGGCAGGGATGGGATGTGACTGACATTTTTAAGAGCATCAGGAGCAGAATCTAGGGACCAGAGAGGTGGCCGTTCATCTGCCTCTAAAATGGGTGGCAAAATCAGATGCAGATAAAATACTGGCACACTTCTGGACTCAGTGTGTGCCCTCCCCATGAAGCACTCCACCCACGCCGTCTTAGCAATAATGATGCCATTGCACAGACCCAAACCACGGACTGGGGCAAGCCTGCCTAGGCTCCAGGCCTGGCTCTGTCACTTGGGCAAAAGCAAACTTTCCTAAGCTTCAGTTTTCTAATTTGAAAAATGGGGAATGAGTAGCCCCCACCTCAAAGATATGTCTCGAGAACTCCCAGTGGTGACAGTAGGAGGTGCCTCAGAAGGAATGGTGGTTGATCTGCCCACCGGGTCCCTTGTCTGCTCTAGGAACTGTATTGGCAGTCAGGACCCCTACTGCGGGTGGACCCCCGATGGTTCCTGCATCTTCCTCAGCCCCGGCACCAGGTACTGGGGAAGAGGGAGGATGGGGAGGGTGTTTGACCCACCTGATGATCGGGGAATCCCCCCACCGCCAACCACAGCTCTGAGAGAGGGGCTTCTGCTGACTGCACCTCTCTGCCCTCCCCCCATCAGAGCCACCTTTGAGCAGGACGTGTCCGGGGCCAGCACCTCAGGCTTAGGGGACTGCACAGGTAAGTGGAGGGGAGGGGTGGGGAGGAGGCCTGGGAACTCTAAATCCTGGTCCTCCAGGGTTCTCACGCCGTTTGCTGCCCATGCCCAGATAGGCAGGGTGACTGGCATCTGCCAGGGCTGGGGAAGGGCAGAGGGTCCCACTTCCACTTAGGGAGGTGGGAAAAGGACAGACAGACCCCAAGGGGCAGAGACAGGCAGCTGGGCAAACTCTGAGAAGACAGATGCCAGGGGCCGGACAGACAGGAGAGGGGCTCTGGAAAGGACAGAGGGACGCCATGAAGCAGAGAGACGGACAGCCAGTTGGGTGGACAGCCAAGCCTGAGGCCGCGGGAGGTGCGCGGGGGAGCGACCCCGCCGGCCCCTCTCACGCGGCCCTCCCGGCCAGGACTCTTGCGGGCCAGCCTCTCGGAGGAGCGCGCGGGGCTGGTGTCAGTGAACCTGCTGGTGACGTCGTCGGTGGCGGCCTTCGTGGTGGGCGCCGTGGTGTCCGGCTTCAGCGTGGGCTGGTACCTGGGCCTCCGCGAGAGGCGCGAGCTGGCCCGCCGCAAGGACAAGGAGGCCATCCTGGCGCACGGGGGCGGCGAGGCCGTGCTGAGCGTCAGCCGCCTGGGCGAGCGCCGAGCGGGCGGGCCCGGGGGCCGGGGCGCAGGCGGCGGCGGCGGCGGCACGGGGGGCCCTCCCGAAGCCCTGCTGGCGCCCCTGATGCAGAACGGGTGGGCCAAGGCCACGCTGCTGCAGGGCGGCCCGCACGACCTGGACTCCGGGCTGCTGCCCACGCCAGAGCAGACGCCGCTGCCGCAGAAGCGCCTGCCCGCCCCGGCCCCGCACGCGCTGGGCCCCCGCGCCTGGGAGCACGGCCACGCGCTGCTCTCGGCCTCCGCCTCGTCCTCGCTGCTGCTGCTGGCGCCCGCCCGCGCCCCCGAGCCGCCCCCCGCGCCCGGCGAGCCGGCCCCCGACGGCCGCCTCTTCACCGCGCGGCCCGGCCGCGCCTCGCACAGCGACTTCCCGCTCACCCCCCACGCCAGCCCGGACCGCCGGCGGGTGGTGTCGGCGCCCACGGGCCCCTCGGACCCGAGCTCCGCCGCCGACGGCCTCCCTCGGCCCTGGAGCCCGCCGCCCACGGGCAGCCTCCGGAGGCCAGCCGCGCACGGCCCGCCCGCCGCCGCGCTGCGCCGCACGCACACGATCAACAGCGGCGAGGCCCGGCCCCGCGGCCGCCACGCCCGGCCCGGCACGGACTTGGCCCACCTCCTCGCGTACGGGGGCCCGGACAGGACTGCGCCCCCCGTGCCCTAGGCCGGGGCCCCCGCGCCTCGGCGGTGCCAGCCACGGGAACCAGGAGCGAGGGCCCGGGCCAGCTCCGAGTGGGTGCTCAGCTCCCCCTGACCCCGTCCAGCCCGGCCGCGTCGGGGCCCCCCTCCGCCGCACGGAAGCACAACGGGCTCGCCCCCCACCCCCTTGCCCGGTCCCCCCGGGGCCGCAGGACACTGAGGCGGACCGGGGTGGGCGGGCGGGAGGAATGTGCTGTGGATTTGAGGTTGACCTTCTGCGCGTGGGTTTTTTTGGTTTGTTTTCCAATTTGCGTTTCTTTTGCAGTTTTCTAACCAGTTGCACAACTCCGTTCTCGGGGTGGCGGCCGGGGGCTTGGAGGCGGTGGGAAGAGGGGGCACGGCCGCAGACCCAAGCTCCCCGTCCCACCCAAAGGCCCTCCTCGCCCTGGGTCCCCGGCGTGTGTGTGTGTGTGTGTGTGTGTGTGTGTGTGTGTGTGTGTGTGTGTGTGTCTGTGTGCATGCCGTGTCTGTGTGCAAGGGGCCAGGGAGGGGAGGGAGGCGTGCGTGTGTGCCCGAGGGCTGCTGCCGCGTGCGCGTGGGGGCGACCACGTGCAGTGTGCGTGTCTGTGTGTGAGCAGAGGCCCCAGCGGCTTGGGTGTTGGCTGAGCCGACGCCGGGGCTTCCAGAAGGCCGGGGGGCCTCCAAGGTGCCGGTTAGGAGTTTGAGGGGAGATGAGGAGATGAGGAGAGGGTTCCAGGCAGGGGGTTGGGAGGGCTTGCCCAGAAGTCATATTGGCAGCTGTCTAAGGGCTCGGGGGTCTAGGGGACGGCAAAGGTGGGCGGGTCCCCCTGTAAATATGGCCCCAGGGTGGTCAGAGGGTCCCATGCCACCCGTCCCCTAGGACCTCCCCCTTGACCTCCAGCTGACCATGCATGCCAGCTGAGTGGCCAGCTGATTCCTGGACCCTCTCTGGAGTTTGCCCCCCACTCCCCCATCAATAAAACTGTTTACAACCACCGGCCCCCAAGGCTCTGGGTCTGCTCTGTCTCCTGGGGGTGGGACTTGGACAGCGGCGTGGCCTGGGGCAGTTGGGAGCACCCATGATGGTCATGGCAAGGTCACAGCAGTGACAGGATTTTGGGGAGCTGGATGTGGAAGTGGGAGAGTTTTAGGGGTCTCCATCTTCATCAAGATGGGGGCCAGTGTCTGGTAGTTCAGCAAATATTTACTCTGCACCTACTGTGTGCCAGACACTGTGGGGACAAAGACCCCTGTCCTGATGGAGTTCACGGCCTAGTGGGGGAGACTGACCACATACAAGCAAATCAGGACTTGACTTGAATTAGTAGTATGTGTAATGAAGAAAAAAAACAGATAACGTGCTAGGTAGGGGTGACTGTATGTTGGGGTGGGGGTTGGGTTGAAGAAGGCCTGCCAAAGAAGGTGACATTTAAGCTAAGGTGGGATGGGCTGGTAGAAGCAGCTGGGCGGAGATGTGCAGAGAGAGTGTTCCACGCAGCGGTGACAACCAGTGCAAAGGCCCTGTGGTGGGAACAAGGTTGGAGGAGGGCCAAGGCGGTAAGTGTGGCTGGAGCAGCGTGGGTGAGGGGAGTCCAGGGCCCTAGGCAGGCAGGGCCTCTCAGGTGAGGAGTACTATTTTTTTAATTGTAAATAACAGAAAAGATAAGATTTACCACTTGAACCATTCTTAAGTGTACTGTTCAGTGACGTTAAGCACATTCACATTGTTGTACCATCATCCCTGATATCCATGTCCAGAATTTTTCCATCTTCCCAAACTGAAACTCTGTCCCCGTGAAACACTGATTCCCCATCCCCCTCCTCCAGCCTTATGAACTTTAAGTGGGACCGGAAGCCATCAGAGAGATTTAAGCGGGGAACATGATCTGATTTCATTTTAAGAGCTCATGTTAGCATTATGTCATTACAGTTCACAGCCCTTCCTTCCAGCCCATGTTGATAAAGCACCTCTTGTGCGCTGGGCTCTGGGGACTGAGCAGTGAACAAGACGGACCCCCTCCCCCGTTATCGTGAGGAGACTGATTTAAACAAAGAAACACAAAACAACATGACAGCAATTAGCAGCTCCTCCTGAACATGTCTGTTTTTTTCAGCTTGATTGAGATATATTTGACATACAACATTGTGTAGGTTTCTGGTGTACATCTTGATGATTTGATATATTTGATATGTATTGTAAGATTATCACCACAATAAGGTTAACACCTCCATTACCGCACATAGTTACTGTATGTGTATGAGTGTTGAGAATGTTTAAGATCTAATCTCTTAGCAACTTTCAAGTATATGACACAGTATTGTTAACAGTAATCCCACGTTGTACATTACATCCCCAGGATTTATTCATCTTATAGCTGGGAATTTGTACCTTTTGACCAGCGTCTCCCTATCTTCCCCTCCCCCCAAGTCCCTGACAACCACCATTCTACTCTTGGTTTCTATGAATTTGGTTATTTTCTATAATTGAGATCACTCAGCCTTTGTCTTTCTCTGCTTATTTCACTTAGAATAATGCCCTCGTTTCATCCTTGTTGTCACAAATGTCAGGATTTGCCTGTTATAATTGAATAATATTCCACCATATATATACATACATATATATGTATCACATCTTTATCCACTCGTCTGTTGATGGACACTTAGGTTGTTTCCATGTCTTGGCTGATGTAAGCAATTCTGTAATGAACATGGGAGTGCAGATATCTCTTCTTCTTCTTTTTTTTTCTTAATGTCTTTTCTTTAAATGGAGGTACTGGGGGTTGAACCCAGGACCTCATGCCTGCTAAGCACATGTCCTACCACTGAGCTATACCCGACCCCACAACAGATATCTCTTCAAGATACTGATTTAATTTCCTTTCCATACATACCCAGATGTGGAATTACTATTTTTAATTTTTTGAGGAAACCCCCCTACTGTTTTCCATAGCAGCCGTACCAACTTACATTCCCACCCACAGTGCCGAAGGGTCCCCCTTCTCCACATCCTCACCAGCACTTGTTACCTCCTCTTTTTGATGAAGCCGTTCCATCAGGAGTGGGTGACGTCTCATTGTGGTTTTGATTTGCATTCTCCTGAGGATTAATGAATTGAGCACCTTTGCGTGTACCTGTTGGCCATTGGTATGTCTTTGGAAAAACATCTATTCAGGTCCTTTGCCTTTTCGTGTGTGTGTCTTTTTTTCCATCTCTGCAGATCTGCTGTTCTCTCCTGTGTGTCCTGCTCTGCCTGTGTCTCTGGTTCTATGTATTTCCCCCATCTCTGTGTCCCTGCCTGTGTCCGGGTATTCATGTAGGTGGTATCTGTCTGTCTTTATATGTGCCTTCCTATGCCAGCCTGCCTGTTTCCCTTTCAGCTTGTGTGTCCACTAAGAGAGAACTGAACAGGGACAAAATCCTTCAGAAATTGGGCTGGGTTTGAAAAGAGGCCATGGCCAGACATGCAGATAAAGATAATACATCACACCTGGATGTTTAGAAACTCAGCAAGAATTAAAGCACTGAATAACTGAATAACCAAGCCTGTGAGATGCGATCAAAGCAGCTTTCGAAGGGGAATGTGTAGCCTCCAAATACATTTATTAGGAAGCGAGAAAGATCCGAAACAAGTAGCACTTCAGTTGAAGAAAGAAAGGTCAGAAGGGGCCCTCGGAGAAGGAGGTCAACTTCACAGATGGAGAAACTGAGGCCAAGAAAAGCTAAGCCGCTTGCCCAAGCTCACAAAGCAAAGCAGGCACAGCAGAGCTGGGATTCGGAACAAGGTAAGAACCAGATTTAGTTCCTTTTAGACTGTTGTTCAAAGACAGTAGAGACTTTTGGTATCACTCAGTTTTAAATTCTGTTTTTAAAAATTATTTTATTTAAAAAACCCAATAACAGTATGTCATGAATTTAAGACAAGTGTTTTCTGTTCTCCTCACTGAGCTTCCTGGTGGCTCAGATTGTTTTGTAAATAGTACCTCTTGCTCAAAGAGCTGCCCCCATCCCCCAAGACTGGTGCCTTGCGAACTTGACCCTTGATTCCTAGGCTGGGGGAAGTGGGACTCAGCCTCAGATACCTTCCAAATGCAGGAATGGGGGGGGGGAGGGGCAGGGACCGGAGAGAAGGCAGTGGGCAGCCCTCCTCCTCTCCTCTCCCGGCCAGGAAGCAATTTTGCAATCCTGACTCCTCCCTTTCCCCTGCCTGGCTTAAGTCCAGCCCCTAACAGGAACAGGACGTGGGTGGGGACTTCCCTATGGTTGGTGTCCCTGCCCCCAGCCCAGGCAGGTATAAGGCCACCTTGCCAGACCAAGGGAAACTGGATGGAAAAGAGAAAGGCTGCCATGTCTTCTTGGAGCCTGGAGGGAAAACAGAGGTAGGTCCTCACCCCACCCATCCTGGGGAGTCCTGGACATCAGATGGTAGAGATATGGATAGTAGTCCGCCTGTCCCACCGAAGTCACAGAGCCAGACATAGGCCTGCAGACTGGAACAGACTGACACCCAGGCTCAAACTATGGACAGATTCACTCGCATACACACACTCACTGCAGAAGCCCCAGGTGGTCCACGGGCTACAGCCACCAAGGATGTTTGGGTGGTTTCTGGTGCTGCTGGCTAGGACATCACTGCTGGAGTCACCAGAAGGAGCAGAAGCCCCAACCCTCCAAGGGTTACAGTGCCAACTGTAAGTCACCCCCTCCCAAAGCCAAATGCCAGCCCTGTGCAAAGGAGGATGCACTTTTCATGCTTAGAGTCCTGTTTGTACCTGGAGTCCTGGGTTGCACCCTAGCACTTTGGAATGAGATGGGGCCAGACACATGTAACCTAACCTGGTTTGGTCAGGGCTGGACAAAAAGAGAAGGAGCCCAGAGGGGAAAACTGAGAGTTCTGCTTGAGAAGTTCAGAGAAAGCTTTGTGGAAAGTGGGGCATTGGAGCTGGGGCTTTGCAGGATGAGTAAGAGCTCATGGGCTTTGCCTTCAAAACATGGAGCCAGGGAGAAAAGAAATGACCCAGGAAACAAGTGAGAGCAGAATAAATTAGTGAGTAATTAATAGGCCATTTGGGGCTGCTGGCAATGGGGAAGGGTAGCATTTAGGGGCCAGACTAAGAAACTCAGATTTCATAGAACTAGAATTATTCCTAGGACAGGAGCTACTTCTGGCTTTGTAGGGGGTAAGGGTGGATGCAAGGAGAGGAAGAGGAAGTTACCGCACTAGGCCAGCCCAGCAACGAGGTGGCATGGTCCAGGGTGGTAGAAATAGAGACAGGAAGAAGCAAGCAGGTATTTTTCCACCTGTATGTATATCTTTATTTTGACTTATTAAGCACTTTCTGTCATTGCCTGCAGCCCAGCCGGCTGGGACCCCCATCTTTCTAGAATCCTCTTCCTGCTACTGCTCTTTGTGACCTCAGCCCAGGGGGTCACCCCAAATCTGAATCCTGATGCCTGCCTGGTATCCCAGTCAAGCAATGGCAGCTCCGTCTCCTGCCACCCACCTGCCAAACTCCCCCACTCCCTCCCAGCTGACACCATCTACCTGGCCATGGAGTTCTTGAACCTGACTCAGCTGCCTGCCAACACCCTCCAGGATGTCCCTAACCTGCAGGAACTGCACCTTTCCAGCAACCAGCTGGAGGACCTCTCTGCCAAGTTCCTGCTGCCTGTGCCTCAGCTAAAGGTGCTGGACCTAACCCGCAATTCCCTGACCCGGCTGCCCGCCGGCCTCTTCCAGGTCTCGGCTGCCCTCCACACCCTGGTGCTGAAGGAAAACCGGCTGAAAGGCCTGGAGGCCTCGTGGCTGCATGGCCTGAAAGCCCTGGGGCATCTGGACCTGTCGGGAAATGAGCTCCAGATGCTGCCCCCTGGGCTGCTGGCCAACTTCACCGACTTGCACACCCTTGACCTTGGCAATAACCACCTGAAGACTTTGCCCCCTGATCTTCTGAGGGGCCCCTTGAAGTTGGAACGGCTTCACCTGGAGGGCAATAGATTGCAGGTGCTTGGAGAGGAACTTCTGGAGCCCCAACCAAAACTGCGCTACCTTTTCCTGAGCGACAACAGGCTGGCCACAGTGGCAGCCGGCGCCTTCCGAGGTCTGCAGAGGCTGGACATGCTGGACCTCTCCAACAACTTGCTGACCACTGTGCCCGAGGGGCTCTGGACATCCTTGGGAAAGGCCGCTGGGAACATGAAGGACGGTTTTGACATCTCCGGTAACCCCTGGATCTGCGACCGGAAACTGGACGACCTCTACCAGTGGCTTGTGGCCAACGAAGACAAGATGTTCTCCCGGAATGACACACGCTGCGCTGGCCCTAGAGCCTTGAAGGGCCAGATGCTCTTGGCAGTGGCCAGGTCCCCTTGAAGGGCTGAGGTGGGGGTGGGAAGACAAGGCTTGGCAGAACACTGCACCCCACTTAGCAAATAATCCCACCTTCTGAGGGTGAGACTGGGGCTTCCAATTGTTGCCAGGACCTGTTTCGCCCACACTTCCCAAAACCCACCTGGGGCTTTTCCCTGCCTCTGCAATTTGCTCAAGCTATACCCTCTTCCAGAGGCACCATTTCCCAGATCTCTTGGTCTCTGGCTCCCTCAGCCTGCCCTGGCCATCTGACTCTGTCCCCTAGTTTGAGGGGTTCTCTGAGTGCAGGGCCTGGGGCTGGGTTCCCCTTAACCTAGCATTACTGTGTTTGGGGTCAGACCAGAAGAGGTTAATAAATAACTTGGAATGGAATTGGATGTATTTGCTGTGTTCCTAACATCTCCCAAGTCGAATTCCTAGGTCTCCAGGATGAAGCTGGAGGACAGAGGAGCCACGCCATGAAATCCCAAACGAATGGCAATTGAGATCTGACAGCCATGACTGCTCCTCCCCCTCTTCCCGTCCCAGGACTGAACTGGAAATAAAACCCTGACCATTGCCCTGGGTGTCATTTTACCAGTGGATTCCTGATAGAGCTTGCGTCCTGGGGAAGGTTTAAATTAAACCAGATTGCTTCAGGGCTCCAAATAATTTTTCACACTGGCCCATGATAACCAGGAGGGCAGCTGCCCAGGGCAAGTGTGGGCAGGCTGGATAGGGCTGAACACCTGGGCAGAGGCCCAGGGGGGCTGTATTTTCACAGCTCCAGAACCTCTGGGCCACCTGCCAACACAGCGTTGGGCATGGTGGGGTCAAGGTCAGATTGGGAGGATCGTGGGATGTTTGGGCATGCTCGGTTTTTGACCCTCCCTGGAAGGAGGGTAGTGCCCACATCCGTGGTCATTCCAGGAGTGGCAATGAAAGCCAGGGTTCGGGAGTCTGGCAGAGCTGGGGTTGAATCAGATTGCTCAATCACTAGGCGACCTGGGGCAAGTGGTTTTAAGCACTGTGAGCCTCATTTTGCTCCGGTCTGTCTCCTGATTTAGTTAAGTGGCAGATTTTCAAAAATAAAAGGAAAGACCTTGAGGACTTGCCCAAGGTCACGGGGAGAATCTGTGGGGGCTGTAATCGCCCTCCACTGTCTCTGCTGCAACAGCAGTGAGGGTGACAGGTGGCCAATTTGGCCAACAAAAGTAGCTCAATCCTTGGGCACCAGCGTCTCCAGGTTGCTATGGCAACTGAGGAGCGCTCCAGGAGCCACTGGGAAGAAGGGGAGGGGTCTTAAGCCCCGCCCTTGGGCACGCCCCCGGACAGCCTTTCTCCATTGGTCGGGACCTCAGCCCCCGCCTCCCCAAGCCGCTATAAGGCGGGCGGGGCGGTCTGGGGGTGGAGACTGGAGCCTGAGTCTAGGGTCCGCCGCGGTACCTGGGGGCTGAGGCTGCACGCGCCCAGGTGAGTGCCGCGCGGGCAGCGTCCAGGAGCGCCCTGCAGCCCGGTGGGTGGGTGGGTGCGCGAGCGGGTGAGCGAGAGTCCAGCGGCTTAGGGAGATAGGGATGTGATGGGCCGGAGCAGGTGGCTGAGACCCTTGGCCCAGTTGGCCCAAGCTCAGGACCCAGTTGGGCGAGGACTAGGGTTCAGAGGATGCTGGGTGGGGACGGGGGAAGTGCTGCAGGCGGGGAGTGTGAGGTAGAACTCCCACTCTGAGTATACTTAACTGAGTGACCTTGGGCCCAGCATGGGCCCGCTGTGGGCCTCAGTTTCCCTGTCTGTCAAGCTGGACTGTGGGTTTACTGGGATTCCTGAGCTACCACCAGCACCCCTGCAGGGGACTACTTGCCCAGTTCTGTCCCAGGCCAGGGGCAACAGGGGTCTGCCTCCCTTTGCAGCCCACACAGGTGAAGGCATTTGCCCAGAGTCAGGGAGCCGGTCAAGGCAGGATTCAAATGCTGGTGTCTCTCTCCCCAGAGCCCATGCTTTGAATCACGACAGGGGCCCCACCTTGCCAGAGGCTCTCTAGTGTGCACCTACTGTAACCCTGTGCACGCACTGTCCTTGCCCGTGATGCTCTGAAGTAGGTATCATCATTACCCCATTTTGCAGATGAGGAAACTGAGGCCCCAAGAGGGAATGAGACTTGCCTGGGTCACAAAGCCCAAGCCGGACAGAGCCCAGGGCCTGGGCAGCAGCCGAGAAAGCTGGCGTGCCAGGGCCCTCACTCTATCCTGCCCCCCAGGGTGACCTGTTTGCAGCAGGCATGTCAGAAGAGGAGGCAGCTCAGGCCCCCAGAACCAGTTTGTGGGAGCAGGACCAGCAGGTGAGGGGCTGTGGCCCCCATGGAGCAGGGCACGGGAGAGGGTGGGGGGACAGTCCCTCCTAGGGTAGTTTCAGACGGGATCTGCTCCACTCACCTCTATCCTTGTTGTGAGTGCCTCACTCACAGCATTTTGGACCGTGGGGGTGGAGGAGAGGCACATTCTACCCATTTCCCAGAGGGGCAAAGTGAGGCCCAGGGAGGTGCATGTCTCTCCAGACACTCCCGGCCAGCTTACGTGGCCTCTGCTCAACTCTCTCCCTCTCCCATCTCTGGGTCTCTGCCTGTATCTCTCTGTTTCTGTGTCCACCATCATGGCACTCTTAACAACAATAATAGTAGCAGCAATCATGGCCTATACTCGGCATCACTCAGTGTCCCAAGCAGCCACATACATCGGCTCTTTGAATCCCCACCACAGCCCTAGAGACCCATTTTACAAATGGGGAGACTGAGTCACAGAGCAGTGCACTCACTTGCCGAAGCTCGCACAGCTTGGAAGTGGCCAAATCGGAACCAAACACAGGTCGCCTTGCTTCAGAGGCTGTGCTCTTAATGGCCAGACACTAGTGGCTCTTCCCTGGAGCAGAGCAGACCAGCTCCTTCAGACCTGGCCCCACTCTGTGCATGCTACTGAGAACAGGCGCACCTCTGGGCGGGTCTCCGTTGCCTCTACACAGCTGTGCTCAAAGCGCGCCCCGCCCCCCGCCCCGGCCCCTCTTGCCCACCCCTCGTCCTGGCCCCCAGAGGGTGAGTGGGCTATCCAGCATGTGGCTGAGCCCCTCACCACCCCTGAGGTCCCCGCTGACGCCCCCCCTTCCTGCAGAACGTGCTGCAGCGCGTGGCGGCCCTGCCCCTGGTCAGGGCCACGTGCACCGCAGTCTCCGATGCTTACAGTGCCACCAAGGACAAACACCCGCTGCTGGGCTCTGCCTGTCGCCTGGCCGAGCGCTGCGTGTGCAGCCTGACCACCCATGCCCTGGACCACGCCCAGCCGCTGCTCAGCCACCTGCAGCCCCAGCGTGAGTCGCCCAAGCCCATGTCCTGGGTCCTGTGGTGTGTCCCACTCCCCTGGCCACTCATGCTCCCTCTGCGTGACATGGGCTGCCATGGACCCCAGGGGTCTGGCATTCCTCCTCACCTTACCTATCCTGTGTGCCTTTAGTCTCTGCCTGCCTGTCCCCCAGCCACCTGTGTCACCCTCTCTTGGGTCCTTCTGCCTGCTCCATCTTCCCTTCCATTCTCTGCCTTTCCACCCCCACCATGGTACCTGCATCCCTCCTGCCCTCTGCCTCTGCTTATTGTCCCTCTGCAGTTTGATCGCCTGGCTGACTGCCCTGAGCTGTTTACTTGTGGTCCCCTTTCTTTCGTCCCATTTTGTCCATCTCACTGTCATCTCTTTGGCCTGATGTGCCTTGAGTCCAGCCTCTCTCCCCAGTCTGCCCCTCTGTCCCTGCCTCCCCACCTGGTGGTGGGGAAAGGGGGCAGAGAGACCCTGGGCCTCACATCTCACTGAGGAAGGGGATCACCTGAGGGTCCCAGCCCAGGGCCTCACCCGCTTCCTTCTCAGCTGGCTTATGTGACCTTGAACCTGCTTCCTGGGGCATCTGAGCTGGGCACCAGTGAGGAGTCACCTTGGTGCTGGCAGTAGCCAGTGGTAGGGCAGAGGCGAGAAGGGCAGAGAGGTAGGGTCCAGCCTGGTGGCCCAGCCACACCCTCAGGGCCCCCCAGCCCCTTGCAGGGGGCCAGCCAAGTGCCCCCCGTGATTCAGGCCTCTCTCTGTCTCTCCCAGTTTCTCTCCTTCCCTCTGTGTGTGTCTCCTTTTTTCTCTGCCTCTCCCTCAGCACCCCCTCCCTCTGTGACCCTCTGTGTGTCCCTATCTCCTGCCACATCTCCTCGATTCTCACTCCCTGCCTCTCTGTCTGCAGTGGCTACAGTGAACAGTCTAGCCTGCATGGGCCTGGACAAGCTGGAGGAGAAGCTGCCCTTTCTCCAGCAACCTTCGGAGACGGTACCAGCACCGGCAGACTGTGGGGACCTGCAGTGGGTAGAGGTGGGAGCGAGGAATGCAGTCTCCTCTGAGCTGGCCTGGATGGCTGGGCTGGTTAGACTCCAAGGACGAGTCAGGCTTTTTTCGTCAACTTGCAAAACACCAGCCAGATGAAAATAATTGACACCCACATTTTCTGAGCACTTAATATGTGCCAGCTGGTGCTGGGAAGCCCACCGACAAACCTGTGAGGAAGCGATTTTCTTTCCCTCCATTTTATAGAGGGGAAACTGTGGCCCAAAGCCAGGAAGGAGCCAGGGGTCCTTGCCCTGAAGCCCCAGGGAGCTGAGGTCAGGGGAAGGGAGCTGGAAACCAGGGGTCCCTCCCACCAGGTGGTGACCTCAGCCAAGGACGCAGTGGCCAGTGGTGTGACAGGCGTGGTGGGCCTGGCGCGGCAGGGCCGCCGCTGGAGTGTGGAGCTGAAACAATCTATGAGCCATGCAGTGGACGTCGTGCTGGGCAAGTCGGAGGAGCTGGTGGACCACTTCCTGCCCATGACTGAGGAAGAGCTCGGTAAGGTCCCTGAATCTCCTGCCAGTCCCCATCCCTGAGGGTTTTGGATCAGAGAGGTCTGGGACTCACCCAAGGCCACACAGCAGATCAGCAGGAGCTCCGGCCCAGGCCTGACCTCCCCGTCCACTAACACAGTCCCTGACACACACCCTCCTAGAAACTTGACTGCCCAGACCCCCAAGAGCATACAGGACTAGAGACTCGAGGGCCACAGTGTCAAACTGGTGGCCCTCCATATCGTAGTATTTGGCCTGTGCAATGCCTTTAAAATGGTTTAATTCATCACATGCATTGAAAAATCAGATTTTGTCCTACAAATCCTGATTTCTAGCTTGCCTTGAAAAACCGGAGAGTTAGGTCGAATAGCATCCTCCCCTTTACATGGTTCCCTTAAACCCCACCATTCTCCAAGTTCTACATCCTGTCTGCTGACCCTGCAGGCCATCTGACTTCTCAGCCCTGCTTTACGGCCCTAGACGTACATGTGGACATACTCCCTCCTTGGCAGAAAGGCTGTGAAGCATCTTTGAAACACCTACTGTGTGCCAAGCACTTGTGATCAGTTCTTTCAGAAGCAGTTAGGAGAATGGTTAAGAGTGCCTGGTTCGAATCCCACATCTGCCTCTTGGACGCTGTGGGACTTAACCTCTCTTATCTCTGTTTTCTCCATCTATACATGGACCTAATAATAGTGCCTGCATTGTAGGGCTTGGGGAAGGTCGAATGAGTTAATACGTAAAGGGAAACTATAAATTTAGGCACCCATGTGTTTATCCACCCAGGAGGGTGAGCAGAGGCAGAGGGCATAGCCACGATGACTCCCCACCCCCACCCCCTCCCCCTCCTCCAGCGGCACTGGCGGCGGAGGCGGAGGGCCCGGAAGTGGGCTCGGTGGAAGAGCAGAGGCGACATCAGGGCTACTTTGTGCGCTTGGGCTCCCTGTCTGCGCGGCTCCGCCACCTGGCATATGAGCACTCTCTGGGGAAACTGAGGCAGAGGAAACATGATGCCCAGGACACGCTGGCCCAGCTGCAGGAGACTCTGGAGCTGGTGAGAGCCCTCTGCCCACCCCAGCCCGGAGATGCAGGCCAGTAAGCATGGAGGGAGTGCCAGTGGAGTACTTGGTTCCGGGCTAGTCTGAAAGGGGAGGCAGAGCCATGTGTGTTCAGGGCTGGGGAGTCGGGGAACCTGGGCCGGAGGCACTCAGTGGGCACCAAGGCTCAGCCTGAAAAGTCAGGAGGGAAGTAGTAGCTGGAGTTTACAGGCAGTGAAGGTAGATGAGAAGTGGGTGGAGGTACTTCTTTCTGGGCTTTCCAGTCACCAACCCCAATCTTCCCCAGACTTTGGGTTTTATCTCATACCCAGCTTCTTCCCTCATCGTGCACCCCTCCCTGCTCCAAAGGAACTTAACAGCTCCTGTTTGCTGGGCTTGACAAGTTCAGACACCCCCCACCCTGCTCCCCATCTCAACTGACGGCAGCTCTGTCCTTCCAGAGGCTCAGGCCAAAACCTGAGAGTCAAGCTCTACGCTCCTCTTCTCCTCCTCTCCCTCATCCAACACATCAGCCAGTACTGTTGGCTCTGCCTTCAAAGTCTGCCCTGAGCCGGCCGACATCTCGTCCCTCCACCTGGGTCCAGCCCCCAGATGGCTCACCTGGTTCCAGGCTCTCATCCCATACCCCACAGTCTGTCTCTCCTGAAGCAGCCACCAGAGGGCACCTGTGAGCCCCAGAGACGGCTAATTTCACTGAGCATGTGTTCTCATGGTTCATCCATATTGTAGCATGTGTCAGAATTTCCTTCCTTTTTAAGGCTGAATAATACAGTCGTTCCTTGGTATCCGTGAGGGATTGGTTCCAAGACCTCCCACGAATATTAAAATCTGTGGGTGCTCAGGTCACTTCTACAAAACAGCGTATGTAGGACAGTCTGCCCTCTGTATCCACCAGTTCTACATCCAAGGGTTCAACAAACTGAGAATTTTGGTTGAATCTGAGGATGCAGAACCCGTGGACACAGAGCGCAGACTGTTCTATCGTACGGATGAACCACAATTTATTTCTATTAATCTTCTAATACCTTTCCTGTCCCGGGCACTGAAGGCACAGTGGCCCCCTCAGGACACTCACAGTCTAGTAGGGGGATCAGAGTCAGGAGAGCATGCTGGGTGCTGTGGGACCCAGAGGAGGGATCCGCCCAGCCAGGAGTAGGGGAAGGAAGGCTTCTTGGAGGGGGTGACGGTGACATCTACAAGGAGACTTGAATTGGAGTGAACCAGGCAGGGGGAAGGGGAGTAGCTGGCAGAGGCACCAGCGTGGGCAAAAGCCTGGCAATGAACCTGAGCTTCAGGAGAACCACGGGTCACAGGGTCTAGCCAAAGGCAGAGGAGAGAAATGGCAGGCTGGCCAGGCTGAATCAGCAGGTGGGGAAGGTTATGTACAGGGGTTGTTCCCTAAATGCTTACTGAGGCCAGATCCAGGCTAGGGTCCTGGCTCCCCCAACCCCCGAATCCTCCAGCTCTAACTCCCACTCCACAGATCGACCGCATGCAGTGTGGGGTGACCCCAATCACCCCAGCCCGCCCT
Source organism: Camelus bactrianus (assembly GCF_048773025.1). Lineage (NCBI taxonomy): Eukaryota > Metazoa > Chordata > Mammalia > Artiodactyla > Camelidae > Camelus > Camelus bactrianus. The sequence goes on from NC_133560.1 coordinate 28,945,930, forward strand.
GGGAAGGTGCATGAGCTGTGGGAGGACTGGAGCCAGTGCTCCCCGGAGAACGGCCGCCGCCGCCGCCGCCGCCGCAGCCAGGTAGGATGGTGCGGAGAAAGGGAAAGTGAGGGTGGTCTGGATCCACCCAGGGGCCAGACTCCAGCCATCTCCAACCAAGTGCTGAGGTCAGCTGGTTGGAGTGTCCCTGGGGAAACTGAGGCAGGGCAGTGTTCCTGGCGAAAGTCCTCCCCTCCCCCGCAGGCGGAGCTGGAGACCTTGGTGCTGTCCCGCAGTCTGATGCGGGAGCTGCAGAGCACCGTGGACGTACTGGAGACCAGCGTGCGGGGCCTGCCTCCCAACGCCCAGGAGAAGGTGGCCGAGGTGCGGCGCAGCGTGGACGCCCTGCAGGTCGCCTTCGCCGACGCCCGCTGCTTCGGGGACGTGCCGGCGGCCGTGCTGGCCGAGGGCCGGGGCAGCATGGCCCGGGCCCACGCCTGTGTGGACGAGCTGCTGGAGCTGGTGGTGCAGGCCGTGCCACTGCCCTGGCTGGTCGGGCCCTTCGCGCCCATCCTGGTGGAGCGGTCAGGGCCCCCGCCCGACCTGGAGGCCCTGGTGGACGAGGTCGTGGGGGGGCCCGACCCACGCTGGGCACACCTGGATTGGCCAGCCCAGCAGAGAGCCTGGGAAGCTCAGCATGGGGACGGGACAGGCCTCCCAGGGAAAATTCCCGAGGAGGAGCCTGAGCCCCTCAACCACCCCAAGCACACTCTGATGCCAGAGCTGGACTTCTGACCTGTTGGGGACCGTGGGGCAGCAGAGGCAGCGGGAGGCCGTCTTGCACCAGGCTATCTCTGCTGCCCCCTAGTGGTCATGCCCCAGCACTACTAGCCGATGCCTTGGCCTTGGCCTTGGCCTTGGCCGGGGAATAGAGCTGGGTGGGGATTAGGGGCTGAATTCTGAATCTAGACCAGCTTCATTGATATCAGACCATTCCCAGTCTTCCCCTTGAACACGTGAGGACTTTAACCTAACTCAGGTCTGACTAGCCCCAAGCTGGGTTCATGGCCTGTGGTCCCAATTGTCCCACCCCAAGCAGCTGATCAAAACTCCCCAGAAAAGCATACGTTTTGCCCAAGTAGAAGCACAAGCTTCTATCTGGGGCTTTGAAAAGTGAGCATCTCTCTCCTCCTCTTGTCCATCCTGGACTGGGGTCCCCAAAGATATCTGGCTGCTACAGCTGGACCCGCCACACCCACTTGCTTTGCTGGTTGGTGTCTACTCTCCAGAATAAAGGTGATTAATGTTGTCCAAAGGCCAGTGTCTATTCCAGGGGTGGGGGTGAGGGTGGCTGAGAGGTGTGTGAGAGTATGGCACCAGCCAGGGTTCTAGGTTTGAAAGGAGTGATGCCTCCCTGACCAGCTTGTCAACCTGTCTGGGGTTCTACTGTTAGCGCCCAGCCCACCTGGGTTAAAGCATTCAAATGTAGCCTCTTAGTGTGGAAGCTGTTCACACCTTAGTTTAAATGAATTTCTTGGAAACTGCAGGCAGCAGGATCAGGAAGAGGGAGAAGTCAGAGGGAGCAGCCTTTCCTTGCCCACTTCCCTGGACCAGCTGTACCAGTCAGGATGGGGGAGACAAAGGCAGGGCAAGGGCCACAGGCCAGCCTCATGGGGGCCCTCCCGTCCTCTGACCGTGTTCTTGGCTGCCCCTCAGACTCCCTTGTGGCCAGGCAGGGCGTTGGGAAACTGCAGTCTGCTGTGGTGAGGTCAGGGTGGCCCCTGGTTTCCCTGGGACCCAGTCCAAGGGTGGCTCTGGGAATCCCAACCACTTCCCGCCAGCCAGATTGACCTCCTGCCGCTGCTTAGGAATGTCCATGGCTCCCTGTCACCTTCAGACCAAACACCCATGCTCCTCACCCTGGTGTTTGAGGACTTCCAGTTTCATCCTCGGCCTGACACAGACGCTGGTGCACATTCCCCAACCTTGGTGCCTTTGCTCAGGTTGGGACTGGAATGCCGTCTCACCCATCCTCACGCCAGCCCCAATACCACCACCTCCCTGGCCCTCCCTGACTCCCCCAGTGGGACAGCTCTGCCCCTCCAGAGCCCACCTTCTTGGAACTCCAAGCCCTTTCTACCTGGACAGAAACCACAGGCAGCCTTGCCTTCTCTTCCCCCGTGAGGTTGGGGGCCCCTGGAGGGCCAGGCTCAGTGAGCGGGAGCAGAGTGGCACACAGAAAGGCCATGTGGCAGAGGGACCGGCTCAGGTAAAGGCGCAGCAGTTGAGAATCAGTTTGACCAGAGCAGAGGGGAGGGAAAGAATGAGGGAGGTCCTGAAATCCGCGGGGAGGGAGCAGTAGTTAAGGCCCTGGGGTTGAGTCCCTGCCTTGCCTTCAAGTGGGTAAGTGACTCTTCCTCTCTGAACCCCCATTTTCTCCTCTGTGAAGTGGGTGTGAAAGTGGGGGTAAGGCAGCTGTGCTCAATCCTAACAGACGCTTCACTCATGGAAGCTATTACCCACTCATTCATTTGTTCATTCAACAAATAGTTACTGAGGGCAAGGGTATAGCTCCGTGGTAGAGTGTGTGCCTAGCATGTGCGAGGTCCTGGGTTCAATCCACAGTATCTCCATTAAAAATAAACAAACCTAATTACCTCCTCCCTCAAAAAAATTAGTTATTGAGCACCTACTGTGTGCCAGGCAGTTCTCCATCTTGGGGGCACAGAAATGAACAAACTGGATAAAAATTCTACCCTCTAGGACCTTACGATACAGTAGGAGAGACACACAATAAACAAGAAAAGTAAACTGTCTCAGTGTTAATGATGAAAAAAATGAGATGGGACATACGGAGTGTCGGGGGTACAAGGAGGGTGATTTTTTTTTTAAATAGGAAAGGAGGAGTTCGGGAAGACCTTTCTGAAGAGGTGACATATTTGCAGACTGGTGAGCATTCCTGGCAGCGGGAACAGCCTGTGCAAAGGCCCTGAGGCAGGACTGGGCCTGGTGTGTGGGAGGAACAGCCAAGAGGCCCATGTGTCTGGAGCAGAGAGCAATGGAGAGAGAGGGAGGAGGGGAGGGCAGGGAGATGGGGCAGGTCTTGTGAGCTGCGGGGAGGACTTGGGCTATTTACCCCAAGGGAGGTGGGAGGCCTGGAGGGCTGTGGGCAGAGGAGGGGTGGGACCTGAATTGGTGTTTATGATCATTCTTATTATTTTGGCTGCGTTTCTCCCCCTCACTGTTCTGTGGCAGCCCTGCAGGGGAGGGGAGGGGCACATTCAGGGTTTTCCGCCCCCACCACCTTTGAGAAGCATTGGCTGGGAAGAGAGAGTTTGGGAGACATCCTGTTTTGTTCCCCAACTGTTTGGCAAACACAGTGGTGACTCCAAGGAAACAACCTGGGGGTCATCAGGGCCAGTGGCTGGACCCTCCCTCCTCCTGGCTTAGTGCCCAGAGCCACCAAGCAGGTTAGAACCCCCACCCCACTGCCAGCACACAGCTGGGATCCCTGTCCCAGGGGCAGGCAGTGGGTGTTCAGGAAGGGCATAGTAATCATGTCTCTGCTTGCCTGCACACCCACCCACAGGCAGCCTGCTCAGCACTTAGGCTCTGGGTCTGGGTTCAAATCCTGTCTCTGCCACTTCCCAGTCTGTGGCCTCAGGCACAAAGTACCTCTTCTGGGAAGCCGCCCTGGGTTGGCCCAAGCCCACCAGGCCTGGATCTCCTCTTAGGGGCCCCCTAATCCTGTTGGTACCTGTCTTGGGATGTATTTTGGCCCTTAAAGGGAAGCCCTTCTGCAATGTGGCATGTTCCCTCCCTGCTTGGGACAGACCCTGTTCCTCTTTCTGCCTAGACAATGCTAAGCTGATGTTTGCTGAGCACCTGCTGGGTACCAGGCACTGTGGTAAACAGGTTACACGTGTAACCTCATTTCATGCTTACATCCACCCTATGAGTTGGTCCATTTAGCCAAATATTTATTAAGTGCCGTCTGTGTGCCAGGTATTGTTCTATTGCAGGGGACATAGCAGGAAACAAAAGGCAGGCCTGGTGGAGGTGAGGGAAGAAGCTGCGTGGGTGTCTAGGGAAGAGTGCTCCAGGCTATGGGAACAGCAGGTACAAATGCCCTGTGGCAGGACCAGGCCTGGAGAGTTGGAGGAACAGAGAGGAGGCCTGTGTGGGTGAAGCACAGTGAGTGAGGGGGAGAGGGAGGAGGTGAGGGCAGGGAGGAAGCAAGACCTTGTGGGCCACGGTGAGGAGTCTGGAAGGGGAAACTGAGGCACAAGCCTGGTAACTGGCCAAGGTGGCCCAGCAGAGAAAAGATTTGAACCAAACCCAGATGTAAACCGGAGGCCAAGAGAATAAGCAGGCAGTGCCTTGAGGGTACAGGAAGGCCCATGAATCACTCAGCCTGGTCGGGGCAGGTGCCGTGGGCAGAGGTTGCCTGGTGCTGAGAGCAGGGAAAAGGTGCTGGGCCCGGGGCCCACACTGGGCCGGGCAGGCAGGCATGTGACCGTCCAGGGCCCTCCCCTGGCCCTCTGGCCGCCTGCCTCTCGCGGCCAGGCCTGCACTGCCCCAGACCCTATAAGGCCTGGGAGCCGAGAGCAGAGCCAGCTGCCAGCGGTGCTGCCCGTCACTCCCGGGGACTGCCGCATGGTCCAGGTGGGCAATCCCAGGGCACGGCTGGCCTCCAGGCGGGCGTCGGGGGCTCCTCGGGGTTCTGAGTGTGCGGCAGGAGGCCTGAAGCCCCCTTTCACGCTTTCTCTGCCTCCTTCTAGCTTCTTAGAGGATTACCATGTCTGCTCAAGATGAAGGAGGCCGGGACCCCCCTAAACCCAAGGGCAAGGTGAGAGGAGGCAGGAGGGGGAGACTCCAGCTGGGGCACGGAGAGCCCCCAGAACCCTGGGAAAGGGACCTCCAAAGTCCTGGGGTCCGGTGGGGCTTCCCCAGGCGGGGTGGGAGGGCTCTGAGAGCCACAGTGCCAATCTTCTCTCCAGTCTCAGGCTGGAGGGTGGGGGACACAAGCCTCAGCTCCTTCCCCTCTGTGTGACCTTGGGCCTGCCTTGGCTCCTCTCTGAGCCTCAGTTTCCCCATCTGTGAAATGTGGGCCATGGAAGGAAAAGGCCTCTGGAGACGTAGAGGAGGAACTTTTCCTCTGTCCACGGGAGGCAGGCTGAACCTGCCCACTGCCCAGGCGAAGAGACTGAGGCTCAGAGTGGCTAGTACACGTCCCTGAGGTCGCCCAGGAGCAAGGGCCCAAGGCGGTTTGGAACCCAGGGCTGTCTGATGCTTCCCTTGCCCCACCCCCGCCACAGCCTGGCTCCACTCATGTTGCCCCCCACCCCATGTAGACCCTGGGCAGCTTCTTCGGGTCCCTGCCTGGCTTCAGTTCTGCTCGGAACCTGGTGGCCAACACCCACAGCTCAGCAAGAGAGTCCCGGCCAGTTGCAGATCCTGCAGGTGCTCCAGCCCCCGAGGCCGCCCAGCCCCAGGCTCAGGGTGAGTGCACAGCTCCGTGGAGGCGGGGGCTCTGGAGGTGGGCCTCAGGAATGGGGGTGCCCTGGCAGGGACTCCTGCCCATCTTGGGGGGGCACTTCATATGTGCCTGCATCATCTCAATAGACCCAATGAGGCTGGCACAGTTATTTAGCGCCAGATGGGAAACTGAGGCATAAATGTGGAGCGGGAGTGGTCTGAGGTGGCATAGCCAGTGAGATGGGGGTGTGAACACAGCAGTGCCCCCCACACTCTCAACCCCTTCTCTGCTTACCCTCACCCCCTTTCAGATGCACCAAGGACCAGGGGCTGGGTGTTCTGCATGTCTCAGCTCATCGCAGATTTTGACTGTGTTCCCAGAGGGAGGCAGCAGCTTCCCTGAGGTCACACTGTTGCTCAGCCAGGGTGCCCGGGGCAGCCCCAGCCCCAAGGCCAGAAGACGAGCTAGTGCAGGGAAGTTCGGGTTGGAGTGGCTGCCCGGGCTGGGCCCTGCTCTGGGCCTGGAGCGCAGCCAGCTGACTTCTGTTCCATGTCCTCAGGCCCACAGGCAGCTGCCAGCGGGGGTGGGGGTGGGGCAGAGTGAGCCCCGACTCCTCTCCCTGCAGCCCCCCGGGTGGGCACCCAGCACCCAGGACCCAGGCAGAGAAAACTCCACAGAACCCCTGCTCCAGGGGACCGAGGCCCTGGGGATTGAGGGAGCCCCCGGCGGGGCTAGTGACTGAGCCAGGCCCACGGCTGTGGATGTCACCTTCTGCTGTCCCTATAGGGAGGCTAGGACATTCCTGACCTTTCAGGCTTTGCCCACCGATTGTGCAATGGGCACCAGGGCGGCTGATGCCAGCCTGTGTCCCTCACCCTCCCTGGGTTGCCTGACTGGCTCTTGTCCCCACAGCGGCCACCGACCCGGAGCAGATGGCCAAGGGGGCAGAGAAGATGCTGCCGCCTTCAGACAAGGTGAGAGAAGCTGGCAGAGCCTAGTCTGATGGCTTCCATCTCCCTCTGGGCTACCTCTTCCTGGGATGTTTTGGTTCCTGCCATCTGGGGGGGCTGTCATAGGCCAGGGTGAGGGCAGGCACCCTTGTGTGTCCCACTGTGGGATTCCAGGCAGTCTTCCTCTCTAGGCCTTTGTTTCCACATCTGTGAAATGGGTGCAGTACTGCCTCACTACCTGAAACAATAAGGCTCCATACGGTCTACACACCTACCACCCCGCTCCAGGCCTAGCTGAAACAGTGGTAACTCACTCACCACCTGTTAGGGTCTGGGCTAAGCACTTCACACATGCTGCTTAGTAATTAATCCTCCCAACCGCCCTGTGAGGAAGGGAGCAGTAGTACCCTGCACAATAGCTGAAGCACAGAGATGCCAAGCTACCTGCTGAAGGTCACACAGCAAGACAGGGTAGTGTGGGATCTGAATCTTGGGCAGGCAGAGGCTGAATAATAGCTGACACTGCATCTATCCTCAGTCTTGGATAAATGGGGACTGCCCATGTTATCGTGTCCCCAAGGCCTGGACAAGCAGAGTGGCTGGTGTAAGACAGCTGAGGGCCACAGCAGGCATGGCAGAGCCCTAATATAACCCTTCCACCCAGCACACGCCCCACTCTGGAGCCTTCCTCAACTCCCCTCTGCCCTCAATTCAGCCAGACTGGAGCATCTCAGAGGGGGAAGAACCAGCAGGCTCACCCTCTGGCCCAAATTAAAACAGACCCTCGCAGCTGAGGGACCCCTCCACATCTTTTCTCCCTGCCCCCTCCACTCATCCTCATTCGTGTTAATGGAGCACCTGCTACTTGCAAAGTGCTCAGGGCTTCTCAGCCTCAGCCTTCCGGACAATACACGGCTGGGTCACTCATTGTGGGGGGTGTCCCAGGCGCTGGGGGGTGTGCAGCGGCCTCCCTGCCCTCACCCACTCCATGCCTGGAACACCCACTCCCCAAAGTTGTAACTGCGACAGGTGTCCCCAGACATCGCTGGGGGTAGGATCGCCCCAGCTAAGAACCCCTGAATTGGAAACAGCATGACCTGGGGGGTGGTGACCCTGAGGCCACCACAACCCTTCAGCAGTTTAAACGATGAACTAGAGAAAGCTGCCCTTTGGAAGGTCGAAAACTCAAGTTACTGACAGCTGGCTGTGGTGCACGCCCTGTGCTTCACCTGTGCTTTTCCTGTTATTTTTCTAAACGTTGATCCTCTTCTCTTACTTGAATACATTCATTTTAAGAAGCATCTGGTCTCCTCAAACTTCTCCCTATAATGAGAAAACCAGGCTGAAAATTTGCCATAAATAGAGATTAGGCAAGATGAACAATTGTGTAATTCAGTGGCCTGCTGAGCGAGCTCAGGAGGGTCCCAGAAGTGCTCAGAAGCAGTGTCAGTGGTGGGGGGTCTCCTGAATCAGGGGGACCACTGTAGCAGAGCTTGTTGAGGCTGTGTCCTGAAAGCAGGGAGGAGGTATGCTGGGTGGGAGCTGAGCAGGCAGGGCTGATGGGGGGGATGTCCCTCTCCCCAGGGCACATGAGGAATCAACGGAGGAGGTTGGGGGTGGTTAGGTGCCTCTCAACTCTATGCTTGATCATGACTGTACTTCCTCATTAGATGATCTCCGGAGCAAAGGACCTGGTGTGCTCCAAGATGACCAAGACCAAGGATGCCATCTCCTCTGGGATGGCCAGCGTGGTGGACACAGCTAAAGGCGTGGTCCAGGGAGGCCTGGGCATGACCCGATCGACGCTCACAGGCACCAAGGATGCTGTGGCCAGTGGGGTAACAGGGGCAGTGGGTGTGGCCAAAGGGGCCGTTCAGACAGGTGTGGACACCACCAAGACTGTGCTGACCGGAACCAAGGACACCGTCTGCAGTGGGGTGACTGGCGCCATGAACATGGCCAAGGGGACCATCCAGACTGGCATGGACACCACCAAAACCGTCCTGACTGGCACCAAAGATACAGTGTCCACTGGACTCACTGGGGCAGCGAACATGGCCAAGGGGACTGTCCAGACTGGCATGGACACCACCAAGACCGTCTTGACAGGCACCAAAGATACAGTGGCCACTGGGCTCACTGGGGCAGTGAACATGGCCAAGGGGACTGTCCAGACTGGCATGGACACCACCAAGACCATCTTGACTGGCACCAAAGATACAATGGCCACTGGGCTCACTGGGGCAATGGGTGTGGCCAAGGGGGCCATCCAAACCGGCATGGACACCACCAAGACCGTCTTGACTGGCACCAAAGATACAGTGGCCACTGGGCTCACTGGGGCAGTGGGTGTGGCCAAGGGGGCCATCCAAACCGGCATGGACACCACCAAGACCGTCTTGACTGGCACCAAAGATACAGTGGCCACTGGGCTCACTGGGGCAGTGGGTGTGGCCAAGGGGGCCGTCCAAACTGGCATGGACACCACCAAGACTGTCTTGACAGGCACCAAAGATACAGTGGCCACTGGGCTCACTGGGGCAATAGGTGTGGCCAAGGGGGCCGTCCAAACTGGCATGGACACCACCAAGACTGTTTTGACAGGCACCAAAGATACAGTGGCCACTGGACTCACTGGAGCAGTGGGTGTGGCCAAGGGGGTCGTCCAGACTGGCATGGACACCACCAAAACCGTCCTGACTGGCACCAAAGATACAGTGGCCACTGGGCTCACTGGGGCAGTGAACATGGCCAAGGGGACTGTCCAGACTGGCATGGACACCACCAAGACCGTCTTGACAGGCACCAAAGATACAGTGGCCACTGGGCTCACTGGGGCAGTGAACATGGCCAAGGGGACTGTCCAGACTGGCATGGACACCACCAAGACCGTCTTGACAGGCACCAAAGATACAGTGGCCACTGGGCTCACTGGGGCAGTGAACATGGCCAAGGGGACTGTCCAGACTGGCATGGACACCACCAAGACCATCTTGACTGGCACCAAAGATACAATGGCCACTGGGCTCACTGGGGCAATGGGTGTGGCCAAGGGGGCCATCCAAACCGGCATGGACACCACCAAGACCGTCTTGACTGGCACCAAAGATACAGTGGCCACTGGGCTCACTGGGGCAGTGGGTGTGGCCAAGGGGGCCGTCCAAACTGGCATGGACACCACCAAGACTGTTTTGACAGGCACCAAAGATACAGTGGCCACTGGGCTCACTGGAGCAGTGGGTGTGGCCAAGGGGGTCGTCCAGACTGGCATGGACACCACCAAAACCGTCCTGACTGGCACCAAAGATACAGTGGCCACTGGGCTCACTGGGGCAGTGAACATGGCCAAGGGGACCGTCCAAACTGGCATGGACACCACCAAAACTGCCTTGACTGGCACCAAAAATACAGTGTCCACTGGACTCACTGGGGCAGTGGGTGTGGCCAAGGGGGTCGTCCAGACTGGCATGGACACCACCAAAACCGTCCTGACTGGCACCAAAGATACAGTGGCCACTGGGCTCACTGGGGCAGTGGGTGTGGCCAAGGGGGCCGTCCAAACTGGAATGGACACCACCAAGACCGTCTTGACAGGCACCAAAGATACAGTGGCCACTGGGCTCACTGGGGCAGTGGGTGTGGCCAAGGGGGCCATCCAAACCGGAATGGACACCACCAAGACTGTCTTGACAGGCACCAAAGATACAGTGTGCACTGGACTCACTGGAGCAATGGGTGTGGCCAAGGGGGCCGTCCAGACTGGCATGGACACCACCAAAACCGTCCTGACTGGCACCAAAGATACAGTGGCCACTGGGCTCACTGGGGCAGTGGGTGTGGCCAAGGGGGCCATCCAAACTGGAATGGACACCACCAAGACCGTCTTGACAGGCACCAAAGATACAGTGGCCACTGGGCTCACTGGGGCAGTGAACATGGCCAAGGGGGCCGTCCAAACTGGAATGGACACCACCAAGACTGTTTTGACAGGCACCAAAGATACAGTGGCCACTGGGCTCACTGGGGCAGTGGGTGTGGCCAAGGGGGTCGTCCAGACTGGCATGGACACCACCAAAACCGTCCTGACTGGCACCAAAGATACAGTGGCCACTGGGCTCACTGGGGCAGTGGGTGTGGCCAAGGGGGCCGTCCAGACTGGCATGGACACCACCAAGACCGTCTTGACAGGCACCAAAGATACAGTGGCCACTGGGCTCACTGGGGCAGTGGGTGTGGCCAAGGGGGCCGTCCAAACTGGCATGGACACCACCAAGACTGTCTTAACCGGCACCAAAGATGTGGTGTCCACTGGGCTCACTGGGGCAATAGGTGTGGCCAAGGGGGCCATCCAGACTGGCATGGACACCACCAAGACTGTTTTGACAGGCACCAAAGATACAGTGGCCACTGGGCTCACTGGGGCAGTGGGTGTGGCCAAGGGGGTTGTCCAGACTGGCATGGACACCACCAAGACTGTCTTAACCGGCACCAAAGATGTGGTGTCCACTGGGCTCACTGGGGCAGTGGGTGTGGCCAAGGGGGCCATCCAGACTGGCATGGACACCACCAAGACTGTCTCGACCGGCACCAAAGATACTGTGGCCACTGGGCTCACTGGAGCAGTGGGTGTGGCCAAAGGGGCTGTGCATACTGGGCTGAATACAACCCAGAACATTGCAACAGACACATGGGACACCGTCTATAGTGGCGTGACTAATGCCGTGAATGTGGCCCAAGTGGCCGCCCAGGGGGGCCTGGACACCTGGAAGGCCGTCTCTGTGGACTCTAAAGATGCTGTGACCAGTGGGCTCCGCAGGGCAGGGGGTGTGGCCCAAGGAGCTGTGCAAACTGGCCTCGGCACCATCCAGCATTGGCTGCCTGGTTCCCAGGATGCCACCTCAAGTAGACTCGCCAGTTCCAGGACCTCGGATGAAGGAGGGGAACAAACCATTCAAAGCCCTCATGAGGCTCAGTCCTGCTGGGTCTCCACATCCCCGCACAGTCTCTGTGAAGGCCTGGACCTTGCAGGTGAAGCCACCGCCAGCACAGAGGACCTCGTGTCAGCTGTGATGACATTCACACAAGAGGCCGTACTGGGCAAGGAGGATGTGGGACACGGGGCCACCACACATGGCCACGAAGGGGCCCAGAGCTTCGTGACACTCCGGAATGAGTTGGAGGAGCTGGGGGAGATCTTCCAGCCCATGAGTGCTGAGGAACAAGGTGAGAATAGGACAGGCTGGTCCCAGTTCCCAGCAGGGGCAGGTCATTTGTACAACCCACACCCCTGATGCCCAAGGGGCCTCTTGGGTTGAATGACCCCCACTGTCTTCCCTTCCAGCTCGGCTGGCTGTCTCCCAACCTAGGCCAAGAGTGCTCACGGCCGACCAAGGAAGCTACTTTGTGCGTCTGGGTGACTTGGCCCCCGGCTTCCGACAGCGGGCTTTCGAGCACGCCCTGAGCCACCTGCAGCATGGCCAGTTCCAGGCCAGGGCCGCGCTGGCCCAGCTCGAGGATGCCTTTGTCAAGGTGGTAAGAGCCTTCCCCTTCCCCTGGTGCCTTCCTCAGTGCGGGGACTCAACAAACACGCCTGTCGGCCACTAAGATGGCTCTCTCACAAGGCTCGTGTCCAGGGAGCACGGTGAGCACGAGGCCAGATCCTTGCAGCCGATGAGGGTGCCGAGGAGGAGGCAGGGCAGCTGTGCAGAGGGGTGGGCTGGGCAGGAGTGTGTCCCTTTGAGCCACATGGTGTGGAGTCATGGGGAAGTGGGGACCCCAAGGACAGACAGTGGTCTGAGAACCAGCTAATGTGTTCCAAGGAGCAGCAGGGCGGCTGGGGCTGGAAGGTGCAGTGAAGTGGGGGACAGGGTAGGAGGAGCCCATGTGATCTGGGTGGGGTTCAGTGATGCAAAAAAGGACCCAATCAAAGGTGACTTGAATGCCATCCCGGGGATAGGCACTGGGCCAGCAAGGCCATGCTCTCTCGCTGTCTCCACTCGCTTCCTCTGACCCAGGCTTTCTCCGCTGCAGCCCTGCTGACACTTGCGCCAGCTCCCTGTGGGTAGTGCGGGTGGAACTGTGCATGGTAGGAAGTTTAGCAGCATCCCATCCACAGCGGATGCAGATGGTGATAGGCCCCCAGCTCTGAGACTCTCCAAGTTCTCAAGGTCATGGCTCTTAAATGTTGAACAGCCTCACCGACACAGGTGGTGAGGAACCCAGCAATGCTGCCTGAGTCAGGATCCCTGGGGTATGCTCAGGCACCTGTGTTCCCAGTCAAATTGAACCCCAATTTGAAAACCACTGCTCCAACCCAGAGGATCTCAAAGAGGACACTCCTGTCCCCAGAGGACACTAGGCCATGCCTGGGGACATCTGGGGTTGTCACACTGGTGGTGCTCCTGGCAGCCAGTGGGTGGGGCCGGGGATGCGGCTCCAGGACTGTGAGCAGAGGAATGGCCTTATCCACCGGAGGTTGTATTTAAGAGAAGCACTCTGGCTACTGTGGAGAGGACAGGCCACAGGGGGTCAAGGGCTGGAGCTGGGAGATGAGAAGGTTTCTGCAAAAATCCTGGCAAGTGCCGACAGGACCTTGAGAGCAGCAGTGGTGGCGAGGCAGGTGGGTTCTGGATGTTTCAGAAGCAGAACTGTGAGGGTCTGCAGCCAGGTTAGATGTGGGAAGTGAGAAAGAGACCCTACGAAGCCTTGGAGACTTTTAGCAGCAGACACTTGGAGATGCCGGGTAGGTGGGGTGAACATTAAGAGCCTGGCCTTAGACAACGTAAGCTGAAGATGACTAGTAGGCCCCCCGATGGAGTCAGCTGCTGGGATAACAGCTGGATGGGTGATCGAAAGTTGGGGCCAACATTTGGTCCACACGCTGACCCTCACCAGCTCTTAGGGGGACAAGGAAGATTAGCCAATGTATGGTGGGGGATAGGGGACTCCGAATGTACCAGGGACCCAAAAATCCAGGAGGAAAAGGTCCGACTGAGCCCCCACCGAAGGGGGGAGATAAACAACAAAGAAACATGGTAGCTAGACAGTGATGTGCCTCTGGGGAGAGTAACAGAGATTTGACAGGGAAGGACTGGGGGCCACCGCACCAGGCCAGAGGAAGCCTTCTCCAGGCTGAGTGCAAAGGCCCTGAGGCAGGACATGGGACAGCATGCAGGACATGGTTAGGGGACAAAAGGAGGCCAGCGTGGCCCAAGCAGAGTGCATGACGGGGTGTCAGCCGGAGATGGAGTCGGAGGTGTCCCAGGCAGACCGTGCAGGCCATGGTGAGGAGGTGGATTTGGTCCAAAGGCCACTGGGAGATTTGAGAGGGTTTTGGAGCTGCGGTGTGTCATGGTGACACTGACACTCTGCTGTCTGAGCCCCCGAGTACCTCATGAGGAATCTGGATAACTGCTTCTAGATGCACCATCCTGGTGCGGCTGGCTCTGAACTGGAGGCCTTTCCGCCATGCCATGGGAAAGGTGAACACCAGGCTCCAGGGCCAGCCAGGCCTGGGAATGCTGCCCCTGGTGGGGGGCGTGGGAAAGGTCCCTGCCGAGAATCCATCATGTCTCTGCTGGGCTCTCCTTCCAGACTGAGAAAGCCCAGCAGGCTCCAGTCAGGCAGGACCAGGATCAGAGCAGCGGAGCAGAGGAAGCCGGTGCCCAAGAGGTGCTACCAGGGGCCTGCGCTCCCGCCCCCCGACCCCCTGAGCCCCCGCTCACCTCACTCCTCTGCCCACAGGTGCCAGACGCCGGGGCTCTGTCCAAGGCCTGCGGCCTCATTCAGCAGCTCCACGTGGCCTACAGCGCCCTGGCCTCCGGCCTCCAGGGCCTTCCTGCCGAGCTCCAGCAGCAGGTCGGCCAGGCACGGCGCAGCCTCTGCGAGCTCTACAGCGTCGTCTCCTCTGCTGACTGCGGTGCGGAGCTGCCGGCGGAGCGCCTGGCTCAGAGCCGCTGGGCTGTAGTCCAGGCGTGGCAGCGGCTGGAGCAGCTGCTGGAGGGCGTGCAGCACAGCCCTCCGCTCAGCTGGCTGGTGGGGCCCTTTGCCCTGCAGCCCGGGGGGCAGCAGCTGTAGGAGCCCCTCCTCTGCCTGGGGAGCCCTCTGCCGAGCCTTCTCCCTGGCCTGAAACCAGCTCCAACCCCCGGAGCTCCGGCCCCTGCAGGCTGGCACCAATGGAGACACCAAGCTGCCACACCACCCACCCGGCTCCCGCCCTGCCCACACTGTCCACCTTTCTCCCCGAGCACGGCTGGACCTTCTCCTGGCCGAGCGGCCTCAGGCTGCTAAGACCCTAGACGGGGGCCTTCGCCTGAATATCTCGAGCAAGTGCTCCAATTAGGAATGAGAATTGGAGTCGTGCCTAAGTCTCGAAGGCTCTCCACTCAGCACCTGCACTCCGACCCTTTTATCCTTCACGTCTAGGGCAGGTCATCTACCCAAGTCTGGGCCCTTTAGCTGCCAGCTTAGCAGGCGGCTCTGCTCCTCCGTCCTGGGCTCCAGGCAGCTCCACCCTTGCTCTCAAAGCACACACCCCTCAGCAGACAGCCCACACCCCAAGTACCAGAACGCCACCATCGTCCTGAGGCAGGCAGGCTCCCACCGCCTCTGCTGACCCCTGGAGGGGCCAAGAGGCTTCAAGAAGACCAAGCTGCAGCAGCCACCACAGGCGAGGACTGGCCTTTGCAGGCAGGGGATGAGCACACGTCCCTTCCTGCCTCGGCCCACTCGCCTGCTGGCCCATCCACATGGTCACGGTTGAGCATAACGACACCAGAGCTGATGTTCTTGGGTCCCCAAGGTGCCTGGGCACAGAGGCTGCCGATGAAGGAATAAAAGGGCTCCCTTACAAGGAACAGGACCCTAGAGGGCACGTGACAAAATGTGCTCGACATGCACTCAGGTGTTGGTCACATGCTCCAGCCCACAGACGGGCTGGGATGGCAGCCGTGGGTCCACGGCCCCTTCCTTCCTGGCCCTGCTCTCCCTGGAGCCTCAGGGCAGCCTGGTGATGGATGCCGCATGTGGGAAGCTGGAGCCACAGAGGTCCTGCCCCCACCCCTTGCCCTGTTCCTGCTCCCCTGGGGCAGAACACCAGCAGCCTGACCCTTGTTAAAAGCCCCTATTTCCTAGAACCTGTATCACGCCAGCAAACCCCTGGCTGTCTCCCTGATGGAGGGCTTGAAGCGCACCCTCCTCTCAGAAATGATGGGGTGCTCTGAGCTCCCGGACGGATGCGCCAGCTCCCCTCAGAGGGTCACCATGGCTGCCAGGAGCCCTGAGAGGCCCTGCACTTCTGGCTGTGACCTGCACCCGGTCCTTCCTTCCTTGGTTTCCATCACGTAGTCATCAGAGGTGGTGACACTGGAAACAGTCATTCCCAGAAATTGAGCTCAGTGACAACCTCAAGTCTAACCACACCATGGCCCCTCTCTCAGTTGGGATGTAGGGGCTCAGCCACGGGCAGGGCAGAGGACACACAGCAGAGGCCACAGTTTAAGCAGCAGCTACCGTGGCTGAGAACCGCGCACATGTCTGCCATCTGAATCCAGGTGACAGGTGAGGCAAGAGAAGCCCCAGGTGGGATTGCCACTTGTCCCACGTCACACACATCACACAGCAAGGCTTGCCCCCAGCACCCACACCCTCTGTTAAGCACAGTGGACAGTCTGCACACATCTCCTGGCCTGAGGGCTGGGGTCGGTGCTGCCAGGGCTCTGGGTCTTGCCCTGTGGGCCCCAGAGCCACCGCAGCCTGAGCGGGAACAGGAAACGGTCAGTTGATGGAGTGAGGCAGCGGCTGCTCCCACCCAAGCACTGGGCCACAGACACAGGAACATCAAACCACAGCCTCCTTCCGAGCTCCGAAGTTGAGAGGTTTGTATTCCTCCTCCTGGACTTTTGGAAAGGCCTTGCTCCACCCCCACTGACTGTCAGCCCTGTAGGGCTGGGAGCAGCATCAGAACCAAGTTCACAAGCGCTGTTAACGGTGACCCCATGGCTTAAAACCCTCTGTCCCGCGACAGGCCCTTGACTGCTGCAAGCCGCTCCCCAGCTCTGGCCCAGCTGTACCAGTAACACCACTAGAAAACCAAGCCAATAAAAGTGACTTTTTTTTTCATTAAAAAAACCCTTTATAGTCATTTCATGTTGGTTGGAAATCACAGAAATTAGGCAGAAAAAAACCCACGGGGACAAATACAAACGAACAGCACAGCGTCTCCCCAACAGTTCTCTGCTCCCCGGGCGCCGGGAAGGAGCCAGGCTGGCCTCGGGCCATCTGCATGTGGCAGCGGGGCCTGGCCGCAGGCTGCCGGGCTCAGCTGTCCTCGTCGTCCAGGGACTCCGAGTCCATCCGCACCCTCTCTCGCTCCTGCAGCTCCTTCCCGGGCCCGTCCAGGTCCGGGCCCTCCCGCACGCTGCTGGTGGACGGCACGGGTTGGGTGAGCAGACCCCTTTCCTGTCTGTCCCCCTCCTATCACCTACAGAGACCGACGCTCCCCCAGCCAGGCCTGCAGCCCCGCACGCACAGGCTGGCCCTGGACGCTCAGCATGGCCAGGGTTCCCTCAATAGGGGTCTAGGGGGCAGCCGCAAAGGTGACGGTGGGAGGCCAGCATGTGGGGGCAGAAGTCCCTGTGGCCCTTACCCCATTGGGAGCAGCTCAGACATCAGCGTGCCTTCTCTCAGAAAGTCGCCCCGCAGTCCCAGTGACACTTACTCATTGTGTAACAGGTCCTCGGAGGAGCCGCCCCCTGGCCCCTCCTCTGAGTTCTGTTCTTCCTCCTGCTCCTTGTCCTCCGTGCTTTCCCCCTTCTGGGACGCAGCCTCACCGTTCACAGGGGCTGAGAGATCTGGGGGGAGAGAGCCTCATGGGACACTGTGGGGCTGTTGTCGGGGACCCCTTAAACGGTGCCCATAGAGAACGAGCAGGAGGCGAGTCGGTCTGGGGCAGGAGTCCTGGAGGACTCTGGACCTGCCTGCATGACTGCATTCACTTCCACCCCTGAGCCTCTGGACACATGGGGACAGCTGGCTGTGTGCAGGTCCTTCCTCTAGCCAGCCCCCAGCCCTGACCACACAGCCTGGAGGAGGGAGGGGCGGTGGGCAACACTGGTAAAAAGCCTGCCACAGCCCAGAGATGAGGAAAGGCTCCCCCTCCATGCTTTCCCCCAGGCAGTGTTGGTTAAGCTATCTTGATGCCAGTCTGAAGGGCTGCTCTAAGCATCTCTCACCACAACCATGTGACCCCATCAGGAAGGAAGGCTCTCTGGTCCCCTACAAAGATGCCCTTTCTCCTCCCAGCCATCTGTGCCCCTTCCCTCCCAGACCTCTGCGATTGCCTGTCCCAGTAACGCTCCACACCTGGCTGCACACAGACAGCCTCCCATGCTATCTGCACTGAGGGTCTGGAGCCTGAGTGGCCTAGGGGTGTGTGTACCAGGCGCCAATGCCTCGTGTACACAGCCAGCCTGTGCAGAGAGTGCCAACAGGATCGTGCCACCTGGGCTGTTGGAGAGAAGCTCCAGGATGCTCTCAGGGCCCTGAATGTGCTGAGCCCTCTCCCGCCAGCTCCTCACCAGTGCTCGCCTCGTCCTCCGCCCTCTCCGTGGGGGCCTCCTCTCCAGCTAGCGCCTCCTCGGCCTTCTCCACCTCGGCCCTCTCCTTCTCCGTCCCAGTTCTGGTTGCTTTCTGGATGGCCTCGATCTTTGGTCCCAGGACCCGAGACTTGAGCCGTGTGTAGACCTCCGCAGCCTTCTCCATCACCTCCTTGTTGGCCTTGTAGCGGCGGATCTGGCCACCAAGAGGTCTGGCTCAGGAGGCGCAGCCAGCCTCAGCCCCCGCCCAGACCCTCCCCTGTGCACAGCTTCCTCCTCGCTGACTGTGGCTGCTGTGGCCGGGCACCCGGCTCCCAAGCTGCCCTCTGCCCCCCTGACCAGCCCCTTCCCCCCAGGCTCTTGCCATACCTTCTTCAGTGTGGCCACCACGTCTGTGTTCTTCTGGAGGATCTGTGAGGTCACCTGCAGGGTCCCCAGTTCCTCTAATGCATTCAGACACCTCTTCACATCCTGCAGGGCGGCAAGGGCAATGAGGGACAGCTCCTAGCTGAGAGGGTCCTTGGGGCCCAACAGGGCAGAGAAGGACCCCCTGGGGCTCTCCCTGCAGGGGAGGGCTGAGTGACAGGGACCCCAGGGACAGTGGGAAGGACCCAGAACTTGAGGGATCTTTGGACTTTGCATGGCACCACCTAGTGGAGATGCAGAGCACTGCACCTCAGGAGGCCAAGCTAGGCCCTCAGCAGGGGGGACCCCCACGTGAACAAGGACCCCATGCTGCCCACCCTGTGGGAGCCTGGGTTTGCCTCTGTGTCCTGAAACTTCTAAGGAAGCGCTAGCAGTGAGGGGCCAGGGGGACCGTGACATGACCTCTGCACCCAGGGGAAGGTCTCACCGGATTGTCAACCTTCAGAGCGAACTTGATCTCGCTGTGCAGCTTCTGAAGCTTCTCCTCCACAGAAGGTTCTGTGCTCAGGAGAGAAGGTGGCACCGAGGCCTGAGCACGGAGCCCCAGGCTGCACCGAGGTGCTCCTGCGGCCCCTCCCAGGAGCTGGTTGGGGACCTGCCCCAGCACCGCTCCGGTGACAGGAGCCAGCCCTTCCACAGCCATCCCTCCTCCCTCTCAGTGACGACGGGGGCTGCAACTAGGCAACCGGCCCCTCACCTTTCTTCTTCTCAACCTTCCGGTCCGGTGGGAACCCTTCCGACCGCTTCCGGGTCCGTTCCACCTTCACGGGCCTGTGGGGAGTTGAGCCCTTAGACGGCCCCACCAATGTCCCCACAGCCTCCATCCTCCCCACCAAGGGATGACCCACAAGGGGTGACCCATGGTCACTGTGGAAGGAAATCTACAGGAGGCCCAGGAATCTGGGAGAAGAGGGCTCAAGGTCCGGTGTGACCTGATTTAGGGCTGCACCCGAGGGGACAAAGACCTCACCCTTCCTTTGGGTCTTTCTAGCAAAACAACACGAAAGCCCAGAATTCCTTGTTTAATTATGTAACTGAAAAATATATAAAATAAACAAGGTCCTACTGTATAACACAGACAACTATATTCAGTATCTTATAATAAACAACAATGAAAGAGAATATAAAAAACAATGTATATAATTGAATCACTATACTGTACACCAGAAACACAATATTGTAAATCAAATACACTTCAATTACAAAAACAAAACAAAACAAAACAAAAAAACAGGGGCTAGGGGTCAGTGGCCAGTTGTGTAAAACCCAGTGCATGAATTCCTAAAAGGGACTCCACTATGAACAACTATATGCCAATAAAATGGACAACCTAAAAGACAGGGACAAATTCTTAGAAAGGCACCATCTCCCAAGACTGAACAAGGAAGAAATAGGAAACATGAACAGACCAACTACCAGTACTGAAATTGAATCAGTAATTTAAAAACCCAACAAACAAAAGCCCAGGACAGACGGCTTCACAGGTGAATTCTGCCAAACATTTAGAGAAGAGGTAACACCTGTCCTTATGAAACTATTCCAAAAAATTGCAGAGGAAGGAACACTTTCAAATTTGTTCTATGAGGCCACCATCACCCTGATACCAAAACCAAAGATATCACAAAAAAAGAAAATTACAGGACATTATCACTGATGAGCATAAATGCAAAAACCCTCAACAAAATACCAGCAAGCCGATTCGAACAATATGTTAAAAGATCACACACCATGATCAAGCGGGATTTATTCCAGGGGTGCAAGCTCTTTCATTATCTGCAGATCAAGCAGTGTGATACACACCACATTAGCAAACTGAAGAAAAGAACTGTATGATCATCTCAATAGATGCAGAAAAGCTTCTGATGAAATTCAACATCCATTTACGATAAAAGCACTCCAGAAAGTGGGCATAGAAGGAATGTACCCCAACATGATAAAGGCCACGTATGACAAACCCACAGCTCACATCATACAAATGGCAAAAAGCTGAAAGCACTCCTTCTAACATTAGGAACAAGACAAGGATGCCCACTCTCACCACTTTTATTCAACAGAGTTTTGGAAGTCCTAGTAGCCACAGCAATCAGGGAAGAAAAAAAAATAAAAAGAACCCAAATTGGAAAGGAAGAAGTAGAACTGTTACTGTTTGCAGACATGATACTATACATGGAAAATTCTAAGACGTCACCAGAAATCTACTCAAGCTCATCAATGAATTCGGAAAAGTTGCAGGATACAAAATTAATATACAGAAATCTGTTGCATTTCTATACACTAATAATGAAATATCAGAAAGAGCAATGAAGGAAACAATCCCATTTACCATTGCATCAACAAGAAGAAAATATCCAGGAATAAACCTCCCTAAGGAGGTAAAACACCTATACTCTGAGAACTGTTAAGACACTAACAAAAGAAATTGAAGATGACACAAACAGAAAGATACACTGTGTTCTTGGACTGGAAGAATCAATACTGTTAAAATGGTCACATTCCTCGAGGGAATCTACAGATTCAATACAATCCCTATAAAATTATAAATGGCATTTTTCACAGAACTGGAACAAAAAATGTTTTTAATTTGTACAGAAACACAAAAGATCCTATACAGCCAAAACCACTTTGAGAAAGAACAGAGATGGGGGAAATCACGCTTCCTGACTTCAAACTAATACTACAAAGCTACAGTCGTCAAGACAGTATGGTACTGGCACAAAGTCAGACACATAGCTCAATGGAACAGGAAAATCCAGCCACCTACTTATGGTCAATTAATCTACGACGAAAGAGGTAAGAATATACAACGGAAAAAAGACAATCTATTCAATAAGTGGTGCTGGGAAAACTGGACAGCTACATGTAAAAAGAATGAAATTAGAACATTCTCTAACACCTTATACAAAACTAAACTCAAAATGGATTCAAGACCTAAATGTAAGACTAGATACTATAAAACTCCTAAAGGAAAACACAGGCAGAACACTCTTTGACACAAATCTGAGCAAAATTTTTTTTAATCCATCTCCTAGAGTAATGGAAACAAAATCAAAAATAGACAAATGGGACCAAATTAAACTCAAAAGTTTTTGCACAGCAAAGGAAACCATTAACAAAATGAAAACACAACCTATGAAATGGAAGAAAATATTTGCAAACAATGTGACTGACAAGGGCTTAATTTCCAAAATATACAAGCAGCTTATACAGCTCAGTATCAAAAAACCAAACAACCCAATCAAAAAATGGGCAGAAGATCTAAACTGACATTTCTCCAAAAAGACATACAGATGGCCCATATCGCTAATTATCAGAGAAATGCAAATCAAAACTACAATGAGGCACCGCCTCACACTGGTCAGAATGGCCATCATCAAAAAGTCCACAAACAACAAATGCTGGAGAGGGTGTGGAGAAAAGGGAACCCTCCTACACACTCTTGGTGGGAATGCAAACTGGTGCAGCCACTATGGAGGACAGCATGGAGGTTCCTTAAAAAACTAAAAAGCAGAGTTATCACATGATCCAGCAATCCCACTCCTGGGCATATATCCCGAAAAGACAAAAACTCTAATTTGAAACGATACACGCACTCCAGTGTTCACAGCAGCACTATGTACAATAGCCTAGACATGGAAGCAACCCACATATCCACCAACAGGTGACTGGATAAGGAAGAAGTGGTGTATATACACACAATGGACTATATACACGAAAAAAAATTTTTTTAAAGAATGAAATATTGCCATTTGCAGCAACATGGATAGACCCAGAGATTATCATACTAAGTCAGTCAGACAGAGAAAGACAAATATCATATGATACCACTCATATGTGGAATCTAAAAAAATGATACAAATACACTTCTTTGCAAAACAGAAATAGATTCAGAGACATAACAAACTTATGGTTACCAAAGGGGACAAGGGAGCAGTTTGGAAAAATATAAATAAATAAATGAAAGGCGCTCCAATTTGACACTGGGAAATGGTAGCATGCATGTTACCACCCCTCCGACTCTGTCCTGCTCGGGGGTCCGGCTGCCATGTTCCCAGTGCACAGGTTTGCTCACTGCCAGCTGGGATTCCACGGAGAAGGTGGGCAGGGAGATGGGCTCTGTTCCCCAACGTCAGTGGGCCTTGGACTTAAAAAGTCCCCAGTGGTCCAGGGACACTTTCTCCCTTAGGTAGTTCTAACACTGGGTGCTGGGTCATTCTCGGGGTGGGGGGCATCCTGGGCACGGTGGGGTGTTGGGTAGCCTCCCCGGACCCCACCTACTGGATGCCAGAAGCCCCCCAGCATGACAACACTGCCTGCTGTTCCCTGGGGGCAGGGTCACTCCGAGTGAGAGGCATGCTCCAGGAAGGACCGCAGTCCAAGGCAGCGGCTCCTGCATAACCTGATGCGGCCCCAAGAACCAGAATAAGCCAGGACCTTCCTGCAAGGGGTAGGGGTGCCCAGGATCATGGGGACCAGGACAGGCAGGCGGGAGAACCCCCAGGGGCTGTGGGAGGAGAGGCAGAGCAGGAACTGACCTGGCTCGAGGCTTCTCTTCAGAGCGCCCTCTCTTCTCCTTCTGGCTGGGTCTCCTTGCGGGCTCTGTGCTTTGCGGTTGCAACTTCTTCGCAGATTTCTTCACCTGCAGCAGCCAGAGAAAGGGAGAGGCTGGAGCGGCAGTGCGGGGTTGCCCAGGATCCATGAGCTGTCCCCTTAAAGATATAGCTGGACACACCCTGCTGCCACCTTCGCGCTGATGGGAGCTGGTGGGTCGGGCGAGATGGGATAGGAGGAAGGACCCCATTTCCAGTCCATCCCTGGACAGCAGCTTCTCAGGCCCTGAAAGGACTACCCAATGAGGAGGCGGCCCCACTGAACTCCTCTTGCTGAGCAGGACCCCTCCCAGGCCAGGGAACTTGGTCCCGTTTTTTCGACAAAAGGGAGAGCAGTGGGGAGAGGAGAGGGCATTGTCCTGCTCCCTCCTCCTCCTCCTCCTCCTCCTCCTCCTCCTCTCCCATTGTGCGGGGCTCTAGGCTCGGACCAGCAGGTGATGGGCCTGGGAGGTGGTCAGATTCCTGGATTCAGGCTGGCCTTTGAGTGCCACGAGGACAGGGAGCTAATGGGCCTGCAGTAGCACACAGTGCTAATGGTCCTGTCCCTCCTGTCCTCCCCTCCTCCTTTTCTTCCCCCTTGATCACTCTGGTCCAGACATAAAGGCCTCTTTGCTGTTCCTCCCATACACCAGACACAGTCCTGCCCTAGGGCCTTTGCACGTACTACGCCCTCTGCAAAGAATGCCTTTCCCCCAGGTATCTTCCCAGATCACCTCTCACTTCATCTTACTTCATTTAGATCCTTACTCAATGCCACCTCCTCACTTGAAGCCTTTCAGGCCTACACCCTCTCACCCCAGCAGCTCACAACCCCCTACCCCTGGCTTCACTCTTCACCTTGGCACTGAACGCCCTGGAACACACCACACACCGTCCTCAGGCCGTCCACTCGTGACCAACCACTGCCAGCCTCCCTGCCCGGAATGTCAGCTCCTTAACAGTGGGTTTCTGTTTCCATACGGCCCTACTGCCGGTTCCTGGCGCCCAGCAGACGCACAAGGTAAAGGGACGGGCTTGCTAGAAGCGCCAGCGAGAGGAGGAGCCTCCCGCACCCCGCGCCCTGCCCCCGCCCCGGGGACGCCCGCGCACCTCTCTGTCCAGCTCGGCCTCTGGCTCCGAGTCGGATGAGGACTGGGGGCCCCGGCCCCGGCCCTTCCGGCCCCGCTTCTTGACAGGCTCGTCGTCGTCCTTGAGCTCGTCGCCGCTGCTGCCCCCGCTGCCCCCGGGCGCGGCCTCGCCGCGCTCAGCCCGCTCGCGCCGCCTTTCCTTCTCCTCCTTCTCCTGCTCGCGCAGCCGCCGCAGCTCCTCCTCCTGCTCCCGGCGCCGCCGGGCCTCCAGCTCGCGCCGCCGCTCCTCGTCCCGGCGCTTCCACTCGCTGATGCGGTCTACCTCGTCGCTGTCGCTGCGGGTGCGGGCCGGTCAGGGCTCCGGTCCCAGGGTCCACCCGCCGCCTGCGCCCCGCAGCAGGGCCCTGGCACCCACCTGTCGCTGCTTGAGCTGGTCGGCGGCCTCTCAGGCTTCGGTTTCCGCCCCCGGGGCTTGGGGGGAGGCTTCTCAGCTGCGGCAGAGGAGGAGGGGGTGGCCTCAACCAGCTCTGCCACCAGGAGCCCCCCAACCCCCACAGGCCAGGCCCAGGGAACCAGGTGGCACCTCCCCAGCCGGCCTACCTGGCTTCCTGCCCCGAGGAAGCTTCTTTACAGACACCTCTGAGTCAGAGGAGGAGGAGGAAGAGGAGGATGCCGAGGAGGACGCGGACCTCGCCATGGGCACCGGCTCAGCCTTGGCCCCGTCTGATTCTGCTTTGGAGTCTGAGTCAGAAGCTGAGGGCGCCTTCTGGAAGAGGCCGGGGCGAGGGTGCCCCCAAGTGCCCCTGCAGCAACCCACCTCCCCAAACCAGAAACCCTTCCTTCTGGCCCAGAATCTGTGCCCACAGCTGCCTGCTTGTTCACCTGAGTCAGGGTGGGAGACCTCCCTGCGCCTCACCGCCTCCTCCAAATGCAGGAGGCACAGACTTGTACATGCATGTTTACGTGCGCACACACACACACCACATATGCTCACAGACACCACACACACACTCATATTCACTTGTATATGCACGTAATACATACCCGTGTACACGCTCACAGACACGCACACTCCACACCCACACATATAGGCACAGACACACGCTTGTACACACACTCCTGTACATAGACAACACACTCCTACATGCACACACGCACACAACACACACATGCTTTCTCTCTCTCTCTCACACGGGCCCCTAAGAGTGCGCTAATCCCTTCCGACGCCAGCATCCCAGCACTGCATATTCCAAACTGCCTCTAAGTCCCTCTCGGGGTCGGTGGCGGCTGGGTGGCTGCCTGCGCTGGGGAGGTGCTTTGTGCACACAGTGCTCGGAAACCACAGGACGAAGCCACAAGTGAAAGTGGAGGCAGAAGCGGTCCCTGGGGTCTCCTGGGGGCCTGCAGCCTACCCTCCTCCAAACCGGACCGGCTCTGCCGCAGACCATGGCTGCTGCTGCTTGAGGGGCTTCCACAGGCCGGCAAATAGGAACAAAACAAGACAAAACTCTGTACCTTTTTCTTCCGTCCTGGAAGGGGGCCCCGCCGCGGGGCCCGGACCACGGCTTTCTTCTCAGGGGTGAAGTCCTGGGCAGAGAGAAGAGGGCTGGATGTGGCACTCGCTGGCCGGCTGCCACTCAGCCCCGCCTGTGCCCCCCTCCCCCGGCATGCCCGCCTGGGGCCAGCCAGCGGCTCACCTGGTCACTGGTCTTCTCCGACTCAGAGGAGCTTTCAGAGTTCTCCTCCTCGGATGGAGACATGCTGCCTTGATCCAGGTCGCTGGAGGCCTTTCGAGCCCGTTTTGAGACCGACATCTGGAAGGGAAGCAGCACGAATGGATCAGCAACTGAGAAAAATCCTGTGCTCGGCAGAGCTGTCTCCCTCCTGACCACCCACAGCCCGGGAAGAGCTGAGGCTCAAATCCACAGACAGAAAGTAGATGGCGGGGCAGGGAGCTGGGGGAGAGGGTGGGGACTGAGTGTTTCACTGGCAGAGTTTCAGTTTGGGAAGACGAGAAAGGTTTGGAGGCAGATGATGGGGATGGTGGCACAACAGTGTGAATGTACTTAGTGCTACTAAGCTGTGCACTTAAAAGTGGCTAAGATGGTGAATTTTACGTTCTGTGTAATTTACTACAATTGAAAAAAAATAAAGAAAAACCAAACCAGGGATCTTTTCCCGAGAAAAACACGTAACATGTTTTGGAACTAGACAGAGGGAGTAGTTACACAACGTTGTGAATGTACGAAACACCACTGAATTGTACATTTTAGAACGGTTAGTTTTTCTCTGAATTTCACCTTAATAAAAAAGATTGTTTAAGTACACACATACACAATTCTGAATTCAGTTTCAGGGGCCCGTGGACTCCCAGATGTCCACCCAAAGAAGCCAACTTCAGAAATCATATAAAAGAAGAACTGAGGAGGCAGAGGACTGAGATTGAGAGACAGGTCTCTGCCAACTGACGGCCTCGTCCGCTCGCGTCGTCGGCCGTCGCTTTAGTTACACTGCGCCTGTGCCTCTGTCCTGTCACGGCCGAGACTCACTGGTTCTCTTCACAATCATTCATGGAGCATCTCCCCAACTCCAGGGCCTGTCCAAGGCCAGGTGTGAGGGGCAGCACTGTGTTCCCCTAAAATTCCTACCCTGAAGCCCTGCCCTGCCAGGACCTCAGAACTCGACTATTTGGAGACAGGGTCTTTGAAGAGATAATTAAGATAAAATGAGGTATTAGGGTGGCCCTGATCCAGTGTGACTGGTGTCCTTGTAAGGAGAGGAGATCAGGACACAAACACAGAGGGAGACCACTCGAGGGCACGGGGAGGAGGCCGCCGTCCTCACGCCAAAGAGAAGGGCCTCAGAGGGAACTGACCCCACCGACCCCTGGATCTTGGACGTCCAGCCTCCAGGCCTGTGGGAGGACAGACGGCTGCTGTTTAAGGCCCCTGTCTGTGGGTCAATGATATCAGTGATGCGCCAATGAGAGATGAGGCCCCAACTCCACCTAACCTGTCCTCTGGTCGGGAGAGACCAGCGGAAACTTCAGGGAGGAATCAAAGAGTGAGTCCTGGGGAAGGAAAGGTGCGGCGGGAAGGGGCGTCCATGGCGGGGCGGTCAGGGAAAGGCACGGGGAAGCCTGCAGGGAGGCCGAGGAGACGCAGGCACAAAGTCCCTGGGTGGAGGCGGTGGGAGAGGGCAATGAGTGGTTAGGGAGGGGACGGGGCACGGCTGGGGCCGGGCCTGCAGGAGTCTGGCCCCATTTCCCAGGACGAACGGCCATGCTGAGGCCGGCGCCCCTCACACCTCGGCAGGCCCCCTCCTGGGCAGGAGGGGATGGGGATGGGCGGGACCCTGGGTCCAGTTCACTGGGACAGGGAATGTGTGTTTTCCCTTCTCGCCTGTCAGCACAGGGACTCAACCCAGCACTCAGGGAACCCAGCATAACCCCAGGACACTTCTGTTCCCCATGCACAGTTACATTCTGTCAGATTCTCGAAGCAGTCACAGGTTGGGCGTTTCAAGCCAGGGTGGGGCCTGGCTCCCCAGATGGAAGGGCAGGAATCGTGACGACTAAGATGACTGAGGCAGGACCTTCTAGGCGGGGCCCAAGGGGAGGATGTGGGGAGGGATGGGGGCAGCAAGAACCTGTGACCCCAGAGAGAACAGAGCCGGGCAGACGGCTCAGCAACCCTCCTGCCGGACTCTGGGGCCCCTACTCCCCGAGGCAGCGGCGGGCTCTGCTGTGAAATCCTCACAACAGGAGGCCTTCCACAGAGAGACTGAGAAGTGTGAACATGAAGACCAGATCCAGAGACTCACAGGAAAACAGCGACAAAGTCATGTTAACTAGAGAGAAAGCACAAAGCTGACCCAACGGAAAACCATGGCATCCTCCCCGCCACCGCCCCTGCCATGGGGGCAAGGAACACCGACGACGAGCCGGGGCACGGGGTTAGGAGGGAAGAGGTCTTCTAAATGTCTCCGAGTGCGGAGAAAAGGTGTCGTAGTAGTGAATTCTCAAATTCGTTTAATGCAAAGCTGGCTCCACCATCCACCGCAAAAAAAAAAAAAAAAAGGCTGAATATATACTGACCTACAAATAGTGGTTTATCTCTATGGGGTAGGATGGGGGGGCATTCATTTTCTACTTATTTCTGTTTAACTTCTCCAACAACTGTAAACCGAAACAGCAGGGACTTTTTAAAACCAATGCCCAGTAGATCATGAAAAGTTGAGGGAAAGCTTAATGCCCAAAATCTTACCAAGATATTAGTTAGAATTTAGTCATACCATAGATTACTTCTCAAGCACTGAAAACTGCATCATAAAATAATATTTAGCGACAAGGAAATGCTCTCATTTTAGGTGGAGAAGCAGCACGGCACATACTGTACGTATGACTGCCAACTCTGTACTTTACCCGCACCCCGACACAAGGCACACGCAGGAACACTGAGAAACACATCAGGGTGTTTCTAGTCCTCGGCGCAGAAACTGTCTCAGTGCAGGCATTTTCCACCAGCTTCTTTATGCTGTTGCATCTTTTCTTTTTTTTTTTGCATCTTCTAACTTATCTATGAGCGTGGCTTATGGTTACAACTGGAACCAAAAGCAAATGTTATTTTTACAAATCATAAAAAGAATGCCTTACTCTAGCAAAAGAACTTGCTGCTAAATCCTGGTCCTTCCATTCTGCACCCAAATACTCAGAAGCAGTCAAAAGGCAGAGGAGAGGAAAAAAGGCAGGAAAGAGAATCTATCCAAGAGAACTTAAAACTCACGTCCACACAAAAACCTGTTACCTGAATGTTCACAGCAGCATTATTTGTAACGGCCCAAAGCAGAAACAACCCAAATGTCCATCAAGAGATGGATGGATAAACACGTGGTCCCTCCACACACGGGAGCATCACTCAGCCGTGAGCAGGAGAGCAGCTCTGACACCCGCTCCCACGTGGACAGACCCTGAGAACATGATGCTCAGTGAGAGAAGCAGACACAGGACACACAATGTGTGACTCCATAGATATGAAACGTCCAGAACAGGCCAGTCCACAGACAGAGAGTGAATTCCTGGTTGTCAAGGGCTGGGGAGGAAGATGGGGAGTGACTGCTGATGGGGACATGGCTTCTTTTTGGGATGATGGAAAGCTCTGGAACTAGACAGAGAGACAGAGGTGACAGTGGCACAACTTTGTGAATGTACTAAAACCCACTGAATAGTACACTTTGAAAGAGGGCATTTCATGATATGTGTACACTACCTCACTTTTTTTTTTAATATATGTTAAAAAAGAAAAGAAGGAAAGGACAGGCAGGGAGAGCAGGCTGCCAGATGGGACCCCTGGTGGGAGGAAGTCCCCCCCAGGCCAGGTGCGCCGCCCCGCCCCTACCTTCAAGGCCACTGCCTTCCGCTTCAGGCCACTGTGGTCGCTGCTCTTGTCCGAGTCCGAGTCACTCTCCATCCTGTCACTGGCAGCTGCGGCAGTCACGGCAGTCACAGCCATGACCCCCCGGTCCTCCTCGTCTTCGCTCCCGCCCACTGGGTCTGCTTCAGGGGCCTCGCTGTCGGAGGAGCTCACCGGCTGGGGCGGGGGCAGAGACAGCGGGTCACCACCAGGCTGGGAGGGCTTCCCAACCAAGACGGCAACTCACAGGACAGCGCCTACCTGCAGGGTCTCAGGTATCAAGGCCCGGCCGCTCGCTCCCCAAATGAGGGAACGGAGGCCCAGAAAGCCCCGCGAACTGAGGTGGGAGGGCAAAGTGGACACGCGTCCTGGGCGCTAGGATTCAAGCACTGTGGGGTCCAAGGGCAAACCCTGGGTCAGTGACGTAAGCCTCTCTGTGCCTCAGTTCCCATATCTGAGCAATGGGCACAACACCGCTTGGGCCTCATGGGGCCGTGGCGAGGATGAGGCAGAAGTGATGTACTCAGGTCAGTGCACAGAATAGCAAGAAGTCCATCAAGGTTTGCTTTTTGTAAAAATCATTATCATCCCATTATTTTTGAGGAGGAAGATGACCTAGGGCAGGATTGCTGGGCTTGAACTTCTGGTGCTTCTACGTGTTTAACCCAAAATGCAGGCTCAGGCAGTCACAGCCACAAAAACTGCAAACACGCAGACAGCACCTCTTCCGTGCTGGCCGCCTGCTGGACCTGACTACACACTGAGCTGGCTGCGAGCAGCTGCCGGGTGCCAGGCACTGTGCTAGATTGGCGGTGGGCACCCAGCTGTGAATGCAGCATGGCCCCTGCCCCGGGGAGCTTACTATCTAACGAGAGACTGAGCACAGCCACTTCAACAGATCAGCGTCACTCTAGTGATGGGCTGACTGGAAAATACTGGTGCATAGGAGTGAAGGAATCAGGGGAAGGTGGGGGCAAAGTGACAGGAAGATTTTGAAGTGGGGGTGGGGGGGCCCTTGGAGGGCATGACATTTCAGCTGAGGAGTCGTCCCCAGCATGCAAAGTGGACGGGGCCAGAGTTCCAGGAGGCAGGGTGAAGGTGCCCTTAGAGACACGGAGAGGTGGGTGTGGCTGGGGTGCAGGAGAGAGGACGGAAGGGTGGGCCAGGGCCGGACCGCACAGGGCCTATCACGGGTCCAGAGGAGCACAGTGAGTCAGGCCACAGGGCTTTCTTGGGTCTGTTTTTGAACTTGTTCTGGGTGTTTAATGTTTGTAGGAGAAACGTGGAGGAGGCCTGGTCATATTCAGCCATCATTCATTCATCCAGTGAATGTGTGGAATACTGACTACGCGCCCAGCCCTGCGCTGGGTGCTGGGGCGAGAGACCAGTAAGACAAGGTCCCGGCTCCAGGGAGCCGCTACCGCTCCGGGGCACCCATCACGGCCAAGGCCGAGTGTAAAATCTGACTGCACTATTCAATGGTACTTCTTTTCTAAATCATGATTTTTTTTAAAAAGAAAGAGAGAGACTGAGATTTTGTAAAAGCCACAACCCAAGTGTCCATCTACTGACCAACAAACAAAACATGGGACAGCTACAGAATGGAATACTATTTGGCCAAGAAAAGGAATGAAGCTCTGAATCATGTCACGATGTGGATGAGCCTCGAAAACATGCTAAGTGAAAGAAGCCAGATGCAAAGGACCAAATACATTATTCAACTTATATGAAGAGTCTAGAATATGCAAATTCATACAAACAGAAAGTAGATAAGGAGCTCCCAGGGGCTGAAGGGAGGGAAGAATTACAGGTGACTGCTAATGGGGAGGGGGTTTCTCGGTGGGGTGATGGGAGTGTTCTGGAATCAGACAGTGGTGATGGTTGCACAACACTGTGGACGCGCTGAAAGCCACTGTAGCATATACTTTAAGATGCTTAAAATGGTGAACTTTATGCTAAGTGGATTTTACCACAATTAAAAAAAAAAGGACATTCCAACAGACTCCAAAAAGTCACATTCCCTTGGTGTGATTACTGCCAGGGGTCAATGCATGGGAGTGGGCACGCACGCTGGCCAATAAAAACATGAGGAGGAGCAAGAGGGGGACCCCAGGGCCACGGTGACGAGATGCACCAAGTGAGACTGGGCACAAGGAACCGGGAGAGGCAGTGTGCGTGGCCGGGGGGCTGGAGGAGGGCGCAGGGCCCAGGTCAGCACCAGAGGCCGAACCGAGGCCTCGGCAGCACATCGAAGCAGAAAGACGTGGAAGGGGACGGAAACGTGGGAGAGGAGGCGGGTGCCGGGGCCAGGACGGGGACAGCCTGGGTGGAGGGTGTGGACAGAGGGGCCCGGCGGTCCATTCCTCCTGCTCCATGCTCACCCTGTACGTGGCCCCTGCTCTCCTCGCCGAGAGGTCCTGAGCCCCCACAGCCTCTGCGCAGAAGGGCTAACGGTGTCCACTGAGCCAGCAAGGAAGACGAGGCCCAGGACCCCATCGACCAGCATCCTTGAGTCATCATGGCCAAGGCCCCCAGGCACAACGACAGGGCCCTGGCTTTGCTGTGTGACAAGACTAAAAAGTGCCACACAACGAAGTCAAGCCCTGAACCTGAAACCCCAGGAGAGAAAAATAAGACTTACAGAGGGATTGCCCTCACACCTCTCCTCCGGGGCGTTGCTTCTCTTTGGAGCACCCCTGGCAAGTGGAGGAGGGAGATGACATCCCTGGGGTTTCTCGGGGAAAACAGCAGCTTGGAGCATGAGCGAGCAGATGGCAGGTCCGAGACCCTCCTGATCTGCAGGAGGGATGGGCCCAGCACCGTGGCAGGAAGAGGCAGCACTAGTTAGGTCTAACCCCCATATACGAGTGGTCACCACTCCCCATGTCACACGTGGGAGCTGGCATCCTCACTCCGCCAACGAGGCAAAGGGCGGCATGACAGCCCCAGAGCACACAGCGAGTAAGCAACAGTGCTGGGGTGCAAGCCAGCCCGATTTCGGCCTCGAAGCCTGACCCAGTGGACACACTTCTGCTCATGGAAAATCCCGCCCTGCGTCTGCCAAGCTCTCAACTGACTGTGACCCTATTTGTGCCTCGATGGCCCGGGCAGGTGACCAGGACAAATGGGCACATTCCACAAGTCGGGAAACAGAATCTCTGGGAAGGTAAGTAACCTGCCCTCCACTGTGCCTGTGGATAAAGCCAGGAACTCTGGATCTCCTGGGCTCAGCCCATGGGATCGAACCACCTGCCAGCAAAGGTTCTGGGAAATCTGACCCCCATGGGGATGTTTAGGGGACAAGAATGCTGGCGGCTGGGAGAGGAGCCAAGAAGTAAAGGCCCAGAGCTGGCCCACCCCAAGACCCGCTGGCTGAGTGGGATGAGTGTGGGTTTCTCTAGCCGTCTTCACAGGTCAGGGGGGTGACTGAGGTGGAAGGGGAAAGTCAAGCCCAGCCTGGCCTCCTCAGTCCCCACTACCGCCCCTTCACCCACTGAGCGCTACCCACGTGGCTATGCTGGGTGCCAGGCACACACTGCTCCCTGCGTTCTCCCAACAGCCCCACGAGAGCTGGCTCTACCCTGAGCCTTTGTTTTAGATTTGGAAACAGGCTCAGAGAGGTGACGTCGATCCCCAAGGTGCACGGTGAGCAAGAGGAAGGGCCAGGGCTCGAATGCAGGTCCACACACCCACACAGCAGGGCTCTTCGCCCCAGGTCCCTCTGCACAGACGTCACTCTCCCAGCCGCCTCCTGCTCCAGTAATCCCCTGTCCCCATCTTATACTGACCAGAAAAGAATTTCAGCCTGGGGGACGAGGGGCCTGGGTCTTAGTCCCAGCTCAGCTCTAACCAGCTACTGGGACAGGTCCCTTTATCTCCTCCTCTGTCCAGTCACGAGGATGTTCAACTGGGGACCTTTAACGTCAGTGATTCTCAACCAGAGGTGATCCGGTTCCCCAGGGGGCATGTGGCCAAGTCTAGAGACACTCAGATAGTCAAGATAGTGGTGGGGGGTGGTCTTGGCATCCAGTGGGTGGGGCCAGGGAGGCTGCTCCACAGCCCATAGTGCTCAGGTCGCCCCTAGAGAGTGATCCAGCCCACAGTGTTCAAAAACCCTGGTCTAGGTCTCAGAGGTGGCAGATTCTAGCAGGGTCCCTCTGGTCCCCAGTGTGCTCTGCTGTAAAATGGAAAAGATATGGCCTGCCCAGCCCATCTTGGGATCACTGTGTGCCTGGAGCCACCCTGAGATACCATTTTCCACCTCTGGGCTTGGCAGGATGCACCTGGTGGGAGCACGCTGGGTTAAGGCTGTCAGAAAGAATGAAGCTATTCTTTGCACGACAAGAGGGATCAACTGTCAAGATACGTTACTGATGGAATAAAGCAAAGTAGAGAACTACATGCTCTAAAAAAGCAAGCTATGGAGGGTTTTACATGAATAAAGGATCATGGAAGGACACCCAAGGAACTGGTAGCTGGGGCTACCTTGAAAGGAAATCGAAACAGAGCAGCTGGGAGGCAGGACTGACCTCACACCGTACGCCCTTTTGTATTTTTCAGTCTTGTACAATGAAGTCTGTATTCCCACTTGAAACGTAAAAATAAACTAAAAACTCACAGGATGAAAAGACAGACTGCCCAGGCACCCTCAAAGCGGTGCTTCCAGAAGCCTGCTGTGGGCTGGCTCCATCAGAAGCATCAAGGGTAACGCGTGGGACGAATACCTCAAGGAGCCCAGGCCTCAGCCCTAGGCCTTTACTAAACCTAAATCTCTATGGGTGGGGCCCAGGTATCTGCATTTTTAAGCCGATGTTCAGTTTGGAGGTGTAGATGGGTCAGGGAACCAACAGCAACAGCACAAACACTCAGACTTACAGCTACTTCTCAACTTGGGGAGTCTGCAGAGGGCTGGTTTAATGTCCAGGTTACACCATTTTTGAGTTTCATTTCCTCGAGGGCAGGTGTCTACGCGGTGTTTAGCAGGCTGAAGGTGTGTAATAAGTATTAAATGGTGCGATGATTCACCAGGAGGCAATAAGCTTAGGATGAGACTAAACAGATCTTGAGCTGGGGCCAGAAAAAGAGCTCATGAAACTCAACCACCTTAAAGAACTTCCGATCCACTTACCCAAGTCAGGAACAAGCAAAGCCCAGAGGGACGGCAGGGATCAAAGCAGGGGGAACCTCGGTCTCCCAGACCCACCAGGGGAGAAAAAGTAAGAGACATCCAGGCGCATGGAATGTGGGCCAGGCCCCTCGGGCAGGTGCTGCCAAGCCCTTGGTGCTTGACAGATACCTGTGGAAGGACCCTGGGTTCTGGACCCTGAGCTCCCAGGAGGCCAGAGGTGTGTCAGCTTCATCGTGGATTCCTGGTCCCTAGGAGGCCACAAGGCCCGAGCAGGGCAGGGGTCAAGACAGGAGCATTTGCCGGATGGATGGGTGGACTGAGCTGCAGGAGAGGCACATCCAGACCATCCTGAGACCCCGAATTCTCAAGCAGGACCAGACGCTACAGAACTACTCAGTCCTTCGCTCACACAAACCAGGCTCTCTCCAGCTCTGCTTCCCTGCCCGCAGACCACATGGGAGGTCCGTTTCTTTCTTAACAGCCGAGTTCTGAGCCCTGCAGTCAATTCCCTTGGCCTCCCAGCCAACCTCGAGCCCACCCCTCCTGAGGCCAGGCTCCTCCACCTCTCCGCGCCTCCCGCAGGAACCCCAAGAGTGGTGGCGAAAAGCAGAGTGGAGACCCCCAGCCCAGCCTCCCCTCATCCGCCAACCTCACCCCACACACCCAGAGCAAAGCTCCCCCTGCCGTCCTTCCTCAGCTTTCTACAGCTTTTTATGAATTTAACTTCAACTTCTCTAAATTCTTTTCTTTTCCCTGAATGTTTCCAGACACTGATTTGCCACTGAGATGTCATCTGTGACTCTTGGCATTTCTTTCTCACCTAACCAAGAACTCTTTAACATCTGCTAATTATGGCCTTTTTCTGAGTCTGAAATCTGGCAGTAATAGGGGAAGGAAGGGGTGTTATTGAAAGAAAAAAATTCTTTTCCTTAGGAAACAAAAGGTTTCTTTGGAGCTATAACAACAAAGTTATGCATTGAGGCTAATCCGAGCACAGTGGGTCTCACCAGGGTTGACCCTGCACCCCTTCACCCAACCCAGGGCACTTGGCAACACCTGGAGACATATTTGGTTGTCACAGCTGGGTAGGGAATGAGCTCCTGGCACCGAGTGGGTGGGGGCCAGGGATGCTGCTGAACACCCACCGTGCCCAGGATGGCCCCTGAGAGGACGATTAGGCCCCACATGTCAGCGGGGCCGAGTTTGGAGGAGTACCATCCCAGAGGCCTCCTCCTTTGCCACGAGACAAGCTAAGACCGCCTCTGGTCCCCGTGCTGACCTGGGCTCTGCAGACACCACACCAGCGGCTCTCCACCCACATGTACTCACCAGAGGAGCGCTGTAGCTGGCATGGGGATTGTTCTGGATCTCCCACAGTCCCTCATTGAAGCCTTTCCTCTTGTTGGGTTTCCCGTACTTATCTTTACACTTGTCGTAGGGAAACAGGTCCTTGGGTCCCAGGAAGGCTCTGGAGAAAGGAAGCACGGGCCGGGCACAGGTGAGCTGGACCACCCCACGAGGCACCAGGTGGGGAAAACCCAGCCCCAGCTGAGGACACTTACGTTTCGTGTGTACCAAAGAAGAAGATGGGGTACTTGTTGGGTGGGGGCTTCACAGCACCGTCAGCAATGTCATCGATCTGCAGTGAGAGACCAGTCAGGGGGTGGCTGGGGCTAGCTCCATCCACTGACCCAGGAAATCACCAAGAAATCAGCCAAGTTACTTGGGGGAAATCATGCTGGGAGGAGGGGGAGCCTTCAACAGAGGAAGACACATCAGCTTCCAGTTAGACATCTGCATTCTTCTGTGCAACAACCCCCCAAAAACTGCATACCTGCCCCCTCCCCCCCAGGGTGCTCTCTGTGCCCCCAAGGTAGATGTTTCACCTGGGCAAAGCCAAATATGGTCCTCTGAGGAGCCAGGGGGTGGGGCCTAGCCCAGATTCTATGAACTCCCAGGACCCTCCCACAGGACACCCCTCCCGTAAAGAGGTGATCAGTGATCCGTCTCCCACAGGCTCCAGCTGGCAGCTCCAAGGATGCAGAGGGTGGGGGGTGGGCTGCAGGAGACAGGGCCTGAGCATCCAGGAAGTCCCACCCTCTCCCTACAGGCCCATGGGCTCCAGCAGCTGTCAGTCACCTCCCCACAGGAGGCTAGCAGCCTCTTCACTTCCAATCAGGTGCTTGGAAACGTTCTGGGCTGAGAAAGCCAGCTGGAGTGGGGCGCGGAGGAGAGGGAGAAGCTGGTACTCTTGAATAAGGAAAGTGCCCGTAAAGTTTTATCACTCTGGTGCCCCCAAGAAAGTAAGCCCGAGCACACGAGGTTATACTGGGTTCTCTGGTCCCCACTAATTCCTTCCCATCCTCTTCAAAGCCTAGGGGCTGCTGGAATCCTCCCTGCCCCCTCACCCAGCTTCCTTCCTCAGTTCTCTGTGCTACTTTTCAGAGTCGTGGCTCCCTGAGCTCTGGGCCCTGTTCATTCATCCCAGGCATCCCGCTCCTGCACAGAAGCATCCCCAATTTCCATCACCCTGAGGACCAGCTTGCCATGCCTTCCAGGCCTGACTTCTGCTCTGCTCTCACCCAGGACCTGCATCTGAGCCTGAGGCCCAGACATCCTAGCAGCAGCACCGGCTCTGGATTACTCACAGGGCTGCCTGGTTAGCAGACCCAGAGCCCTCTCCTGGCACCTTATGGAAGACTCTCTGCAACCAAATGCCCAGCTCTGTGTGATGCCCTTCTGCTTACTTCCACCCAGAGGGAGGCAAGGAGGGGGCTCTAGTAGGGAGTGAGGGCGAAATCTCTAGCAACCCCACAGTACCACCCAGGCAACTCCTGTATTCCTGTTCCAGCTGAACATTCAGCTTCATTTTTCTACTGTCCTTTGCTTCCACTGCTGCCTGGGCCTCACATCCCACCCCCCAAATTTCTCCAGTCCTACCAAGCATATTCCAACAACTTCAGTTCTAGGGTGACTTAGGTCTGTGTATGACAGCAACCTCCTGGCCCCTCCTCCACACTGGCCTGCCCCACAGACAGTGCATGGAACTCCACTCTGCAGATCTGGGACTCTCACTTAAGACGCCCTTCAGAGCTGAACCCCTCGAATCACCTAGGTTCTCTGAATCCCAGCTTCTTCCAAAAGGGATCCCCAAACTCCGCTTGGCCCAGCCCCCTCCCTCAGATGCTCTTCCTTTCCAGCTTGCGTCCCAGTGGCTGGTCTCAAGCATCACTCCACACCAAGCCCTCCCTCCAACTGGTGCCCCAACCAGTCTCCTCCAGTAGGGTCTGGGGGTGGGGGGGATGGTCCTCACAGGGCACCAGACCCCAGGGTTCCCCAAATAAGTCTCATTCCAACCTCTGGTCTCTGATGCCCCACATTTTCAGATCCAGTCCTCTCAGCTCCAGCGCCCTTGTAAACACAGCCCCCAGCCCCATTTCCAGCCCTGGCCTCCCTAAACACCTCTCAACCTTGACCCTCAACCATTCTCTTACTTTATCCCTTATCCCTAGGCCACCCCCCCCCCTCAGGCGTGGCTTACGACCTCCAGCCCCTCGGAACTTGGCTTCTTGTTGCCCTCCAATGAGGTCTTTCAGTCTAGGGTACCTCCTTCCCACCAGTTTGAGCCCTCTCCTCAAATCCCAGGTTTCTCAGTTCCCCTGACACCCACCGACCTTCTTCAAATTTGAACCCTGGTCCCTCAGGTTCCAGGTCCTTCAACCCCATGTCCCTCGGCTCTGAGACCCCCGGAGTGGGCCCCTCAGGCCGGGGTCTCCCCAAACCCCCATCGGGCGGGTCCCTCAGGCCCGGGACCCTGAGACGTCCAGGCCCATGTCCCCCACACCCCCGGTACTAGGGTCCCTCAGGCCGGGGACCCCCCCCACCAGGCCTCCAGGCACGAGGCTTCCTCAGGCCGGGAGCCCCACATACCCCCAGGGAGCAAGTTCCTCAGGCCGGGGGCCGCTACTGCCCCACCCCCCCACCCCCGTTGCCTGGACCATCTCCCGCGCGGCCTCACCCGGGCCGGCCAGTGCGGGTAGCCCTTCATCTTGGCGAACACCAAGTCCCCAGGCTTGAAGGCGTGAGGCATGCTGGCGGCGGGAGGCCCAGGCCGCGGGAAGCGGCAGCAGCGGCGGCAGCGGCTGCGGCGGAGGCGGCGGCAGCGGGAGGCGAAGCCGGGGGCGGGAGCAGAGCGCCGAGGGGGCGGTGGCGGCGGCCTGGGTAGCGGATCTGAACGTGCTTATTGGGCTGCGCGCCACCGGAAGTCCCGCCCACCGGCCGTCACGGGCTGGCGACGCCGTCGCTCATGACCACGTGCGAGGATAGAGGCGCAGGGGAACCAATGAGAAGAGGGGTTGGAGCAGAGCAAGTTAACGGGATTGGATAACGGGTAGAGCCAAGGGGGCGTGACCCAGAGGCCTAATGGGAGTGGACGGAGGTTATGGGAGGTGAAAGAGAAAAGGTGGGAGGAGAGAAACATAGGCGCTCCAAGAGTGAAGAGGCGGGCAGTCAGGCTTCTTCTGGGCGGGGCTTAGGGCAGAGGGGCGGGCCCTAGGCCGCCGCAGGAGGAGGAGTTTTAAGCAGGAAGCATGCCATTGGATACCACAGGAAAGAAGGCCCAATCAATATAGGGGCGGGTCATTGATAGCCTCCCTCTCCCTTGAGGAGAGGCTTAATATAGAGCTGCAGGCCATTGGGTACCGCCGGTGAAGCGGCTCAAGGTAGACAGCGGGGATTGGCTGTCACAGAAGGAAAGGTTTAAGCAGCTGTCCGCCATTGGACATCTTAAGAGACAAGGTTCAACTCAAAATAGGGCCGCGCCGTTGCCTCCTCGAGGAGGCGGGACTTAGGGGTAGGGGTGGGCCATGGCGGGGTCTGAGGATAAACAGCCAAAAGATGCACAGAACACTTACTTCTTCTCTCACGGTAAATTTATTACCATATGCCAGAGCCACAGAATACCCAATATACATATTAATTCAGTCGAGAAAAATGTATTGAGCACTGGCTGGCCAAATTACGTAACCTCTATGCCTCAGGCTCCCTGCCTGTAAAATGGGACTCATAATGATACCGATCTTATAGGGGAGTAAGGATTAAACGATTTCACCACCCCTAAGGCTCTGGAAACTGTGCCTACCAGTTGGAAATACTGGGAGAACTGTTACCCACCGCTCTTGAGGAATTCAACGTCTAGCAGGGCAAAGAAACGTTAATACCTTTGTAACTAGGATCCGTGGAAGAAACTCAAAGTAGAATAGTGTTTAAGAAAAAGCTGAGTAACGGCTGAGACTTCGTCTATCCCGGAGGGCCAGGAAGGTTTTGTGGAGGAAACAGTTTAACCAGAGTTCAAAGATGACTAGAGACAGGTCCATTTAGTGGGGTGGGCGCCGGGAGGGCATCTGGGGCAGAGGGATTAACAAAAGGATCTGTTGAGGACCTATCATATACCTTGTAAATATCTGTGAGAAGTTTGGGTTTTATTTTAACTTCTTTTTTATTTTTTTAAATTTAAAATTTTATTTTCACTTTCATTTTATTTTGACTTCTTGGACAAAAAAACTGGAGAGATTTGATCACCAGGTACAGAGATAATACTTTAAAGTCAAGAAACATCCTTATGCACGTGAAATATATCTCAAAAAAGACTTTTTTTAAACAAAGTTAAACATAGACTTACCATATGACCCAACAATTCCAACCCTAGGTATCTACCCAAAGACAAATGAAAACAAACGTCCACACCAAAACATATACAACTAAAAGTCATAACAGCATTATTCACAAAAGCAAAAAAAAGGAGGAAATAACCCAAATGTCCATCAACAGGTAAATAAACCAAATGTGGTGTACCCTGATGATGAATTGTATTGCTGACTCTTCAGCAGTAAGAAGAAACAAAGCACTGATACACACTACAACAGGGATTAACCTCAAAAACGTTATACTCAGTTAAAAAAAAAAGCCAGGCAGGTCACATACTCTATGATTCCAGCATCATAAGACATTTGATAGAATGTCCAAAAAAGGCAAATTCTTCAAGACACAAAGTAGATCAGTGTTTGCCTTGAGCTGAGGGTAGGAATCCAGGGTGACTGCAAAGGGGTATGAGGTTTCTTTTTAGGCTTACGGAAATGTTCCAAAATTAGATTGTGGTGATGGTCCCAGACCTCTGTAAGTATGCAATGAAATTCATTTAATTGTACACTTTAGAAAGGTGAATTTTAGGGCATGTAAATTAGATATCGATAAAGCTGTTTGCAGGGGAGTGGATACATCTCAGTGGTAGAGTGCATGCTTGACATACACGAGGTCCTGGGTTCAATCCCCAGTACCTCCGTTAAAAATAATAATAAAACAAATAAAGCTATTTAAAAAAATTGCTGGAGGCTGCTATGGGAAGAAAGGTTGTAGGTAGAATTGCCAGATAAAATTCAGTTAAATCTGAATTGTAGATACACAACAAATACTCTTTTAGTGTTACGTATGTTCCATGCAATATTTGTGACATAGTTATACGAAAGAAATGTTTGTTATACATTCTACAACATGGGTGAACCCTGAAGACATTATGTTCACTGAAAGGAACTAGTCACAGAAGGACAAACACTGTGTGATTCCACTCATAGGAAGTCCCTAAAGGAGTCAGATCCACAGAGACAGGAAGTAGTTGGTAGGGCCAGGGGCTAGGGGAGGGGGAGTCAGTGTTTAATGGGGACAGTTTCAGTTTGGGAAAGTGAGAAAGTTCTGGAGATAGATGGTGAGGATAGTTGCACAACAATGTGAATGTGCTTAATGCCACTGAGCTGTGCATTTTGAAATGATTAAAATGGTAAATTGATTGTATATTTTATCACAATGAAAATACTTAACAATAAATGCACATAGCATCCAGTAAAAATATTTTTTAAAATAGCTTTTTAAAAAATGGTTAAGATTGTAAACTTAGGGGAAGGGTATAGCTCAGTGGTAGAGTGAGTGCCTAGTATGCACGAGGTCCCAGGTTCAAGCCCCAGCACTACCATTAAAAATAAATAAATAAAATAAACCTAATTACCTCCCCCCAAAAAAATTAAATTAAAAAAATTTAATTGTAAACTTAAACTATAAAACATTAAAGTATTTGGGGTTTTTTTGTTTTTTGTTTTTTTTTTTTATAAAGTACTTGTTTTTTATCTGAAATTCAGATCTTACTGGGCGTTTTGTATTTTTATTTGCTGAAATGCTTAGGGATGGAAGTCCCATAATGAATGAGGAAGTTGGTGCAGAGGGGCCTGGATTAGGCCAAGGTACAGATGGGGACACTGAGGCCCAGAGAGGGGCATGCCTTGCCTGAGGTTACACATTCAGTTCATCCCAGGGCAAGAGAGCCACTTCTGCGAGTCCTCACCTCCAACGCCTTCCTGATTCGGTGGAAACTTCTCCCCCAGACCTTGAGCCAGTGCAGAAAACCAGAAGCTTCCTGCCCAGGCCTGGCTGAGCTATGTCAAGCAGATGAAAAAAAGATCAGCTCTGTTGAGAGCTGGGTGCAGGGTTCCCCAAGAGGCTTAGGAGGGCCCTCAAAGTGGCGGGTTGAGCAGAGAGAGGATACATGCCTTCCCGCCAAATAAGAGGCCAGTGAATCCCAAGGTTGAGCCAATAGTAATCACCTGGGGAGGTGACATTACTTCCTGTTCCCTGAGAGATGGGGCCTGACACCTGGCCCGAGGAGGCAAGGTGGGGAAGGCGCCAGTCTCAGCCCCGCCCAGAACTGCATGAAACGTCCCCTTCTAATCAGCAGGTGGCCCGAGCTCCTACTGTGTGCCACAGGCTTGCTCTCCAGTTTACAGCCTGGACCATTAGCTATCAGTCTTGTCTTTGGCAGATACCTACTGAGCACTTACCCAAGTAGAATTATAACTAACATTTATGGAGCAGTTCCAAGCCACAAACAGTAAGTAAGAATTTAACATGGTTAATTTCACTCCCCTGTCAATTGTTCTTTTCCATCCCTACTTTCCAGATAAGGAAACTGAGGCAGAGGGATAGCATCGGGGGTTGGAATCCAGGAGTGTGATTGGGGTCTGATGGTCCTAGGTTTGAATGTCCCTCTGCAAGCTGTGGGGATATAGACAAGTCCATCCGAAACTATAAATTGGTAAGAAATATCAGTACTTATTTCCCAGGGTTGTTTGTTTCAAAGGTTTGGTATGGATTTCTTATTACTTCTGTGACAAATTACCACAAATTTAGCAACTTAAAACAGTGCAAATCTAATTGGAAATGGTACATTCTGGAGATCAGAAGCCCCCCGTGGGTCTCAGTGGGCTAAAATCCAAGTATGGGCAGAATTGCATTCCTTCTAGAGGCTTTAGGGGTGAAGCCATTTTCTGGCCTTTTCCAGCTTCTACAAGCCGCCTGCATCCCTTGGCTTGTGGCCCCTTCCTACATCTTCAAAGCTACAACAGCAAGTTGGGTCCTTCTCGTGTTGTTGCAGTCACACATCTCTTCTGACCCTCCTGCTTCCTTCTTATAAGGACGCTGTGATCACACAGGGCCCATCTAAGTCATCCAGGATCACCTCTCCATCTCAAGGTCCTTAATTTAATTACATCGGCAACATCTCTTTTGCCACAAATGTCACCATATTCACAGGTTCTCAGGATTAGGACATGGTCATCTTTAGGGCCCACTCTTCTGCTGGCCCCTGGGATTCAAAGTATGGACCCTAGAGGGTCGAAGTACTATTTCTGCTGCACAAAAGCTGGGCAATCTTAAGCAAGTGGTTTGATTTCTCTGGGCCTTAGTTTACTCATCTGTAAAATGGGAGTCACAACAGTGTTTGGTTTATAAACAGAGCTGCTGTGAAGATTGTGATGATAACACAGAGAACATGGGCCAAACCCTCAAAAGAGAGCCAGGCACATAGTGAACACCCAGCAAATACAACCAATGGTTATTACAAGAGGGAGTTGCTTTGGGAGCTCAGAGAAGACTACATCCAGCATGAGAAAGGTGGTCAGGGAGGGCTTCCTGGAGGAAGAGGATTACTTTAGATGGATTGGAGAGAGGTCTCTTCCAGCAGAGGTGACTACTTGGACAAAGGCCTGGAGGTAATAAGCTATGAATAGTTCTAATTAGCTAAGGCAGAGAGGGCAAAGTGGGTGATGACAAGAGGTGAGGCTTGGCAGACCCCCAGGAGCCTCCTGATCTTGAATGTCAAACAGAGGAGCCCTACAGGGCTTCACTCTCAGGGAAGTGGCCGGGGGTGGAGGGGTCACTGCCATTGTCTGGCTGTGTGATTTTGGGCCTGTCTCTTTACCTCCATTGAGACTATAAAGGATATAATCCTTTATTTCACAGTGCTAAACTGTAATTTTCAATATTTCAAACATTTAGAAAGCATAAAAAGAGTAGCACAATGAACACAGTATGTTCTTCTATTGGTTACCTATTGGTGCCTGATAAATTACCCCAGAATTTAGTCACCTAAAACAACATTTAATGTCTCATGCAGATTCAGTGGGCCAGGGATCTGGGGGGTTCTGGCTGAGGGTCTCTCATGAGACTGCAGTCGAGACATCAGTCCAGGGGTGGTGAGAGAGTATAGCTCAGTGGCAAGAGTGGATGCCTAGCATCCACTGGGTTCAATTCCCATACCTCCATTAAAAAATAAAATAGATAAACATAATTACCTCTCCTCAACAAAATTTAAAT
Organism: Camelus bactrianus; assembly: GCF_048773025.1. Classification (NCBI taxonomy): domain Eukaryota; kingdom Metazoa; phylum Chordata; class Mammalia; order Artiodactyla; family Camelidae; genus Camelus; species Camelus bactrianus. The sequence goes on from NC_133560.1 coordinate 28,990,267, forward strand.
AAAATAAATAAATTAAAAAAAAATGAGTCACTAACTCCAACTCACATTCAAGGGGAGAAGAATTGGGCTCCACCTTTGGAAAGGGGGACTGTCAAAGACTTTATGCACATATTTTAAAACTACCACAACACTGTACCTAGATTCAGCAATTAACATTTTCCCATACGTGGTTTATATATCTGTGTGTAAATATATACATATTTGTTTCTAAACAAATTTGGAAGTAAGTTTCATACATCTAGCATGACATTTCACCCTTAAATACTTCAGCATTTCCTAAGAATAAGGAAATTTTATTACATAAGTAAGATACCTTTATCACACCAAAAAATCATATTTATGCCAAGATATTATTTAATATTCAGTCCATTTTAAATTTCTTCATTGTTTTAAGAAGTTTTTGCAGCTTTCTTTTTTTTTGTACCAGGATCAAATCAAGGTTCATGCACTGCAAGTAAGGATTGTGTTCCTCTAATCCTTTTAAATTAGAATCTTGTTTATTTTTCACAACATTGACTTTCTGGAGCAAGCAGGTCAGCCAGCTTGGAGAATGTCTCACATCCCTTGTAATTCCTGTAACTTAGACCTAGAGGCTTAATTCAATTGTCTTGTATTTTAAAATAATATTTTCTATTGTAAAATTAATAGAGCTCCATTAAAGAAAACTTGGACACTAGGAAAAAAGGGAGAAAAATCCCCTATAACCCCCCCAAACCCAAGTAACCTGTGTTAGAATTTTGCCCTTCTTTCCTGCCTTGTTTTTCCATAGCATGCTTTCTACCTGCTGCAAACTGGTGGGCAGAAAGCACCCTCTATTGCATTTGTACTCATTGCTCTAGTGTGGTGGGGCCGCCTCCAAGCTGGACCCCAGTGATCTCTTTCCAGTGCTATTCTTATCCGTATTTTGTAGACAGGAAACTGAAGTTCAGGAAGGTGGTCTGCACTAGATTCTTCCTTAAATCCCGCCCACGCCCTTGGGATAATCTCCGTCTCCTTAATTTAACCCCCTTGGGGATCCGCCATCGCGGGTCTCCAAACCCTAGCCCTGAGCATCCTCTTCATTCTCTCCTCCACTGTGTGCGTGGGGGCTACTGGGCTGACCGCGGGGCTGGGGTGTGGGGGCCCTGAATGTCCCCGCATTGAATTGGGACTTTATCGCGTAACCGCTGGGGAGCCAGGGAAGGTTCCTGAGCAGCGGAAAGGACAGAGCCATTGCTTTCTCCGTGAGGGTCAGTCGGCCTGTCCCTCCCTCTCTTGTCTCTCTTTGGAGAACGCGGTGAAAAGCGCTCACATACAGCCTAGGAGCGCCTTCGTTGCCGATGGCAACAGAGTCCTGGAGAACCACCGAGACGTGGCCCAAGAGTGCAGAGCGGTCACTCTGGGGCCAGCAAGACGCGGAGAGCTAGAGAGGCACGCCCAGCCGATTGTCACGTGGGTGGCCGCGCGAAGGCGGGACTTCCGGCAGCACTGTATTTTCTTTCCGGTTGTTAGCTCCTGCCGGCCCCTCCCTGACTGGGCCCTGCGCCCCCCGCCCCCGCGGCCCCCCGCCGCTGGGCCCGCCACCACCATGAAGAAATTCTTCCAGGAGATCAAGGCCGACATCAAATTCAAGAGCGCGGGGCCCGGTCAGAAGCTCACAGAGTCGGTGGGGTGCGTGACGGGTGCTGGGGCTTGAGGCCCGGGGGCAGGGGGAGGGTGTGGGCTGGGGGAGGACAGAGAAGGCGAGAGGCAGGGAGGGGCAGCAGAGTCAGGGGGTGGGGAGAGACCTTGGGGGGGCGGGGCAAGGGGGAAGTGGAAATAAGGGGGAGGGGAGGCCTCTGGGGGCGGGGCAGGATGGGCGAGGCCCAAGGGGGCGGGGCTGCAGGAAGTGAGGGGTCTGGAGAGATCTTGGCGGGCTAGGGTGGGCAGTAAAGGAGAGACCAGGGGAGCGGAGAATGGGCATCACTTAAGATTGGGGGGAATCTAGGTGACCGGAAATTGGGGACTGATCCTGAAGAAGCAAGTAGAGCTGGGGTCGCAAAAAGTTGTGAGACTTGGAGTCCATGGCAATAGGGACCTGGGCCTTGGTTCTGGAGCAGGAGGGAGGACGGGATGAGGTTCTGGAAGGCCAGGGAGTCTGAGGCGTTGTTGGAGGGGTGGTCAGGTACTTGAGAGGTCCAGATAAACTGGGGGATGCTGCGAGGGGCTGAAGAAGATCTGAGAGGAGAATGGAGGCAGGTGAGTGGAGGCGAGGAGCTGGAGGAGTCTGTGACAGGAAGGAGATGGGGGCTGTGTGGGTGATGGCTGAGCTGGCCTGGAGGCCCCGAGGGAGATCTGGGAGGGGAGGGAGGTGGCCTGCACTTCCAGGCCTCTGACTTGTCTGGGAGGACTTGGAGAAGAGAAGGGCCTGGGGGCAACACTGGAGACTCCTTGGGGAGGTGTGTGAGGGGTCAGTGCTGTGAAAAGCTGGAGCAGGTACAGATGCCAGACCAAGGGATGGTGGGCTGAGAAGGAGGCATCACTGCGGGGTGGGTTGTGCAGAGGGAGTCTCAGAGGGGCTGAGGTTGCTACAGGGAGCTACAGAGGGTGCTGGAGGGCCTGTGGAAGTTTTGGATGGGGAGTGACTAAGAAAGATGTAAGGCTGGGGAGGGGTCTGTGAGGAATGATGGAAGGGATTGTGAAGAGGCGGGAACTGGGAGGAGTCAGAGAGTCTGGAAGGCTGGCAGGAAGGGATGGTGAGGGAATCATGAGGCAGTGGGCGTGGGTGAGGGAGAGTGGGTGTGTGGCAAGGACATCAGGGCATCTGTCACAAGGATTGGGCATTCCTGGGGTTCCTGGGAGGGGAGCACTGTGTGGGTGAAGGAGGCCCATGAAGGCCAGGTCTGTGAATAAGGGAGGAAAGCGCAGGTCCTGGGAGCCTGAGGTGGGGAGAGGAGGGCAGCAGGCCCAGGGGAGCCGTGGGCCAGACAAGGGGGTCCGTTCATTTGTTCAGCAAGTAGTCAGTGGAGATGGGGGGGGGCTGGTGCAGCTGAGACTGTGTGACAGGAAGGAGGTGGGGGCCGAGTGGGCGATGGCTCTGTCAGACTGGAGACCTGGGAGGGGAGGAGTGGGCAGTGAGATGGAGATCTGGGCTTCTGTGACTTCCCTGGAATGAGACTGGAAACTGAGGGTGTGTGGGAGGGTGTGTCCAGCACTGTTACGGTGGCAAAGAGAGAAAACCCCTGCCCTCTCAGGGCTCACCTTCTAGTGGGGAGAGTTGAACAAGTAAACCAATGTATAAATGATGAAAGATCAACCATGAAGGAAAATAAACAGTGTCAAGATAGGGACGTTGGGGACTGTTAGGTAGTCTGGGAAGGCCTCTCTGAGAAGGTGACCTTTGAACTGAGAGTTGGATGAGGTGAGACTCAGTCATTCGGAAATCAACCCCTGTCACCCACACACCCCTGTGAAGCAGTCTCTGCCAACCCGCTCCCAGACAGCACACTCCAGGCATAAGGCACAGAAAGTGCAAAGGTCCTGTGGTAGGAATGGTTGGGCCTATGTGAAAACAGCAAGGAGTGTAGATAAGATAGGAGTGAATGAGAGAAAGGGTCAGGTTGTAAGGGGCCTGTAGGCTTTGGAGGCTGCAGGATTCTCTTGTGCTTGTTACGGGGGCTTTGTGCAGAGGAGGGACAAGCCCTGGCCTGGGTTTTAGAAGGATCCCTCTGGCTGCATAAAGGGAGTGCGTGAGGGGTCTTGGAAAATGGCATTTTTATAGAAAGATCTAGATACCACATGGGGCTTGGGTGGAGCTACACGACTGGTCTTTTCTTCAGTGCGAAATCCTCAGCTATGGGGAGGGCTAGAGAGAGGGGCAGGGCTAGGCAGGAATCTCCCAGAGGCCTTGGGACAAGAAAAGAGGGCTGCCTGGGGATCTGAGCAGAGTGGCAGCGTAAGGGTCATGAACTGACAGCCTTGGTTCCTGAGAAGTTGGTAGAGATACAGCACAGATGATTCCAGCTACCGAGGTTGGGAGAGGGTCCTGAGGAAAGGAGGTCAGACCAGGTCATTTTCGTGCTAAGATTAGGAAGCTGCCCATCCCATGGGGTAATCACCTGCTTACCTCCCAGGAGGAGGGGAGATGAAACCAGATCTTTGTAACACACTCCACGCAGGGCTTGTGTGTGACCTGGCATGCTGCCCAAGCTTCCGTGACCCTCTGGGGCTTGTGAAAGGGGATCTAGAGACCTCCCCTAGAGGAATGTTGGTGTGAGGAATACACAGGCTGAACCCCAGCTAGCTCCTGGCACACTGCCTGGCATATAGCAGGTGCTCAGTAAATGAAGCCTGGATGTCTCACCGTTGTAGATAGTGGAGGGGGAGACTTCCTGAGGGAAGGGAGTGAGAGGCCTGAGGTCTCGGCCCCTGCAGACGGTAGGTGCTTCACGCCAGCTCCACGGCCCCACACTCACAGGCAGGCGCTCTTACCTCCACTTAACAGGTGACAGCTACCTGGCTCAGACTGGTGTAGGACTTGCCCAAAGGGGCAGAGCTGGGAGCAGAACCACCATCTGCCTGCCCCCACGTTGCCTCACTGTCCCTCTGTGTCTGCTCAGGGAAAAGGCCCCCAAAGAAAAGCCCAACCAGCCGGCGATCCGGCAGCCCCGCCAGGGACCCACTGATGAGGCGCAGATGGCGGCCGCGGCAGCCCTGGCCCGGCTTGAGCAGAAGCAGCCCAGGGCGCGGGGCCCCACGTCACAGGACTCCATCCGGAACCAGGGTAAGCTGCAGCCGTCCTTGGGCTGCTGTCGGGACGCAGGGAGAGGTGGTGCGGGCCTTTGCCCCTCCACCCTCGAGGCTGATCCTCCACTGTTCGTGGGTCCCAGACCCTGTGCTTGGCTCCGGGTGAAAATCATTGCATTAACCATTGATTTGGAGTTGGAGGGGTGGTTTAAATCACAGTTGTGAACCGGTCCACAAAGGGGAGATGCAGGTGAAAGGCAGAGGGGTCTGCCGTGGTCTGGGTGGCTCAGACCTCAGGGAGATTGCGGAGGGGAGACAGGAGGAACGCATGGTCTGGCACAGCCTGGGGGTTTGGAGAGGCGGTGGGGCCTCGTGGGACCTTGAGCTGCAAGAATTCGAATTTGACCCACGTGAGGATCCGGGCTGGGGAGGGCGTGTGCCTGGCTCACTGGCTCACACACCGACCCATACCTGTCTCTCCAGTGAGAAAGGAACTTCGAGCTGAAGCGACTATCAGTGGGAACCTGGACGCCCTGGGGACCAACACGGTAAGAGCCTCCCTAGTGGCAGCACAACATCCTGAGGGGCGGCCTGGGGTTGGCGAGCTGGGGGCCCTTAGAGGCCCTGCTTGGGCTCTCTCCTGTGTCAGGTGTGGGGAGGCTGGGGAGACACAGAAGAGATGTCCCAGTGGATCAGTCACCTCTGGCCTTGGGGTGTGAAGGAGGTTGGGGGACCCCACCTTGAAAGGTAGAGGTGGCTGTGGTGGAACGTGGTGTCCTCTGGGACCTGCATGCTTGGCACCTAACGACACCAGGCCCAGACGTTGGGAGAGGGACTGAACCTCCACTAAGTCATCCCCACAGCCTGTGACCCCATGAGAGTAGGTACTGTTATAGCTCCCACTTTCCAGAAGAGAAAACAGGTTCAGAGAGGTGAGGCCAGCTGTCCTCAATCATGCACCTCAAAACCAGCAAGGGCAGGACTACAGCCGTAGTCTGTCCTGCTCTAAAGCCCTTACCCTAGCACTGCCCTCTGCTGCCTTACTTAGAAGTAGAAGGGTGCCACAGAGACTGGTGCAATCAGGACAGGGTTCCTGGAGGAGGCAGGCCTTGAAGGAGAACTTGAGCAGAAAGGCTGTTCTGAGCAGCGCTTCCCGTCAGGCCTCACTGAATTTTAGAAAGGAGGAGACCCTGAAGATTGTCTAGGAATTGAGGGCCAGGGTGAGGCTGGGACTGGTCCAGGGCACCATGACTCCTGACTCTCCACTAAAGCCCCTTCCTCACCAGAGGGGGAATGGGAACAGCAGGAGCCATCGACTGAGCGCTTGCCCTGTCTGGAGCTGCCACATGTTCCTTACCTTGTTTAAGTCTGAGGTGGTCCTGTGGGACATCTTACAGACCAGAAGACAGGCTCAAAGGGGCTTGGCCACTTGGCCAAGGTGTCCCATGGCCAGTAGGCGGAGGGGACAGCATTGGGACCAGGGGTGTTTGGCTCCCAGGACCAAGCTCTCAGGGCTTTGGCTCACAATCCAAGCTGAGACGCCTTCACCCCTCCTCCCAGGTGCCTGAGCCCAAAGAAGAAGGCTCGACCCACCTGGCGGTGCCCGGAGTGTACTTCACCTGCCCGCTCACAGGGGCCATCCTGAGGAAGGACCAGCGGGACACCCGCATCAGAGAGGCCATTCTCTCGGTGAGTGCCCGCCCGCCCCGGTGCTGGAGCCGCCTCCCAGGAGCCCGGCTGGCACCGAGGCCCTGTCACGTCCCCACCTGCGTATGCTGTGGTCTGTTTTAATCTCTCTCTAAGGAGGTAATATTCACACATGGGATAGAATTCAAAATACAGAAGGGTAGGTGGGGAAAAGCTGCCTCCCGCCCACCTCCGGGCCACCCTCCCCGAGGCAGCTGTCGGTGGTGGTTTCCGTCCCTATTCAGACAGAGTCCTAACGCGTACAAACCACCGAAGCCTCTGTAGCTCCCCACACTTGTTGTGTTTTTATTTTATGTAACAGGTAATGTATCATTTATACCTGACATGGAAACTGCTGGGTGTTATGTCAATACAGAGAGAACTCCCATTTTTTTCTTTTTTATTCCTTAAAACCCTGTATCTGGAAGTAATTTCAAACTTAAAGAAAAATTGCAAGAACTAAAAGAACACCTGAATACCTTTTACCCAGGGCCTGAGTTCCAGTAGGAACTTATTACTAATTTGTCTTACTACTGTTCTGACAAATTGCTGCGAACTTAGTGGCTTCAGACAGCATGTCTCTCCTCTTAGTTCTGGAAGTTAGAAGTGGGACGTGGGTCTCACTGAGCTACAGTCAGGGTGCCTTCTGGGAGCCCTGAGGGGAGTCAGGCTGTCTGAATTCCGTGGCTCCTTCCTCCTTCCTCCATCTTCGCTGCCCGCGGTGCCAGGCCAGGGCTCTCTCAACTGCCATCTCTCTGCTGCTCTCTCCTCTCCCTCATCCCCCTTTTAAGGGCTGGACTGAGTCTGCTGGGCTCACCCGGATAATCCAGGCTCATCTCCCTATTTTAAGGTCCACTTGATCAGCAGCCTCAACTCTACCTGCCTCCTTCCTGCCCCCGGCCAGGTAACTTAGCACATTCACAGGTTCCAGGGATCAGGACACACATATCTATCATTCAGCCCATCTTAGCCAGATTTGCCAGTTGTTAACATTTTTAATCCCATTTGCTTTGTCACCCTTATTTTTTTCTGAGCAGTTTGAGGGAAAGTCTGCTTTCTCCATACCGACTGTGTGCTGTTCACTGCAAATTGTTCCCTGTTTACCCAGCCCCACGTGGAAGAGCATGTGGGAAGGTTCATCTTTTGCTAGTGAGGACAGTTGATATGAAAACGTCTGCACGTCACTTCGAGCTGTAGGTTGTTCTGGAAGCAGAGCTCCTGGGACAAAGGACACTTGTGTCGGGCTTTGGATGGTTGTGAGCAGGTGACCCTGCATGAAGGTGTCCGGACTCACACTCCTGCCAGCAGCGTGACAGAGTACCCACTTCTTTGTCCCCTCCGCCATCACTGTTGCCAGACTTTTTTTTGTCTTTATCCAAATTGATAGGTAAAAACAAGAGCTTAGTTTTAATTTGCATTTCCCTTATTTTGGGTTAGGTTGGCTATGTTTTCATATGAGAATGCATCCTTTGCCCATTTTTGTGTTGGGTGTTGGTTCTTTTTCTTACTGATTTGTAGGCAGTTTTTTAATCAAGAAACTTAGTGTTTTGGCTGTGGTTCGAGTTGTGAATACTTCTCTCCGGTTGTTTACTTTTAGTCGACATACACCACGTTGCCACGTAGAAATTTTTTCTCTCTATAATTGGGTGTGTCAGTTTTATTTTATGGCTTTCGGGTTTTGTGGCATACTTAGAAAGTCCTTCCCCACCTTGGGATTAAAACAGTTCCATGGTTTTTCTAGTGCTTTTCTGTTTTGCTTTTTGTTGTGTGTTTTGTTTTAATGTTTAAAGCTTTGATCCAGCTGGAATTTATCCCTGTGTAGAATATGAAGCATGGAGCTAGTGTTTTCTTTTCTCCCAGATAGTTACCGATTTTTCCCAGTCCCCATTTATTGAAAACACCCGTCTTTTGGCCGCAGCTGTGAAATCTGCCCTTGTCACCAGGTAAATCCCTACATGGATTCTGTTCTTCCCGGACGCTCTGTTCCTTTGCCCCTTGTCTGTCTGTGTGCCCTGGCCCTAATTCAAACGAGGCTGCAGGCCACCTGGAAACATCTGAGAACGGCGTTTGGAGCTGCGGCTCTTCCCCAGGGGGTGGCTCTGCTGGCTCTTAGGAGGTAGGTGGGGTGGTCTGCCAGGGCTGGCCTGGCTCAGCCGTGTCCTGATGCCCCCATCTCACTGTTTCTCTGCAGACCTGCTTTCTCTGCCCTTTTCGGCCCTTTTGTCCTACTCCAGCAACTAAACTGGCCGGCTGGGCTGGGTCCCAACTTGAGGTTCACAGGAGAGCTGGCCTAGCTTGGATCCGACATCCGAGTGCCACCAGCGTGGCTGCTGAAGGCTCACGCCTGTGTAGTTTTAGGGAGGCGGCTGGGGCAGGGGCAGGGCCGGGGCAAGGCCCACACCTGCCTTCCCTGAGCTCTGAGCGTGCCCGGGCCAGGCCTCTGGCTGGGCTTCTGTGAGGCTGTCCGGGGTGACCTGAGCGTGCCGGCTTGTCTGTGCTCTGACACATCGCCTCTGGTGACCCAGCTGTCAACCGGACAGTGCAAATGAACTGGGGCTGATGCGGGTGGCAGCCCTGCTCGCCCTGTGCCTGTTGCCTTTCTAGGACAGCAGAGAAACGAGACCACATGGCGTGGCCGTGTGCGGTGGCTGTCCAGAGCGCGGGCAGATCTGCTGCGCAGTCTTGCTCCTCGCTTTAGCTGCCGTTCTCGGCCTCTCCCCGCCGGGATGCTGTTCACAAAGTCCCTGGCGTTGGGGGGCAGCTCAGAGGCTGGGCTGGCTGAGGGATCAAACGTAGGCCCTGTGACCTCTCCAGAGTTCCAGCTTCAACTCCCCCCCTCCCCAGGGAAGCAGGTGGAACCCCTGAGGCTCGGGGACTGGTCAGTGGTATTTCCACTATTTTGCCTCCCCAGCTGTGTGCCAGGCAGCCACGGGTCACAGACCTCTTTTGTGTCCTGTCTGTGCCACCTGTTTCTGAAACGCCCCTTGTCGGGCTGGGAGATTAGGAGGGGATGGTGCATCCACGGTGGCCACTGGGTTCTGGGTGCCCAGAAAGCTGCAGCGCCCTTGGCAGAGCTCAGTGCTGGGGTCGGGCTCCAGGGTCAGAGCGGAAGGCAGAGGTCTGTGTCAGACTGACCTGAGGGGTGGCGTCGGCTCAGCTGCCAACGCCCCCTCTTCCCTAGAGGTGAGGGCAGGGCCAAGGCCTGTGATGGAGTCATCAAAAGAGCTCTTCTTCCTTTGCTGCTGGGCAAGTACAGTTGAGTTTGCATCAGTCACACGCTGGGGCCTGCTATGAGACAGTTCCTACCATCATCACCCGTGTCACCGTTGCCACCTGAGTGCTGAGACCAGGCTGCTCAGCAGGCATGGCCTCCAGGCCCCGAGGTGGGTGCTTTCTGACTTGCTTTCCTCCCTCCTCCCAGCACTTTTCCACCGACCCGGTGGCTGCCTCCATCATGAAGATCCACACCTTCAACAAGGACCGGGACCGGGTGAAGCTGGGCGTGGACACCATCGCCAAGTGAGTGGGTGGCCCCATCCCATGGGGTCCCACCCTTCACTCCCCTGAGCCCTCAGGGAAGGGGCTTGGCCTCCTTGGGCCTCAGTTTACCTGTCTGTGTTATGAAAGGGTTTACCAAATCGGGGGTTCCCCCCGCCGGCTTCCCTTCGGGATCATCAGAAGAATGTGAAGGAGGCGTGGTATCTCCACCCCCAGTCGCCTGATTGAGCAGGTCCCCGGGGACTCAAAGGTCTGTGTTGCTCAGGAGCCCCCAAGCTGGCTCTGGGGATGGTTATCCTGGCTCTGCCTGCTCCACCCCTCTATGCAGGTTCCTCGGTGCCCTCAGGGGGAGGCAGGTCAGAGAAGGAGGCCCAGCCTCAGCAGCACCAGGGGCTGGGTATCCAAGGTATGATGGTAGCCTTCCCTGGGGTCACTCTTAGCATGAGCCAGTGTGGCTCTGAGTGGCTGTCCTGTCCTCCCCAGGTACCTGGACAACATCCACCTGCATCCCGAGGAGGAGAAGTACCGGAAGATCAAGCTGCAGAACAAGGTGTTCCAGGTGAGGGCTGCCACCAGGGTGACGTAGCCTGGTGTGGCTGGCGTGACTGGCGTGGCTGGGCCCATGAGGCCACAGGGGACCCAGTCTGGTGGTGGGAGCATCTAGCCTGCAAACACCCAGCGGTGCCTGAAGCCAGGCTGCAGAAGGGCCCCCACAGGGTTCGGGAGTTGAGGTGCACATGTCGTGCACAATACGCGACGTTGTCTGCTCTCCCTGCCACCCACAGTGTGTTTGACTTTTCTTTGAATTAGCTGGGAACACATTAGCACTGGGGAGGTTTTTCACACAAATGCGGACTTTTGATTTCTATGGAGAAATCGCAGGGTCCTGCCACCCTGGCCTGTAGTACCCGTGCAGCTGGCAGGGTACTGCTGTCTCCTGGTGGCCCCCACCTGCATCCAGCATCACACAGCCCGCCTCCCCACACTGTCCTTTGACTCTTCCTTCTGCCTCCTTCACCTTAGTGTCGACTGTTAGGGGTCCCAGGCCCTCTGAGCTTAGTCCCGCAGACTGCTTTCGGGATTCATCCTGTCCAGGGGCAGCCGCTGCTGAGACTGGGGCCTCTGGGCTGGGAGGGTGGTGTGGGCAGTGAGATTCATGGGGCACAAGAAGGCCCCAAGGGTCTTGTGTGACCTCTGGCTCCGCTCCCAGGAGCGCATTAACTGCCTGGAAGGGACCCACGAGTTTTTTGAGGCTATCGGCTTCCAGAAGGTGTTGCTTCCAGTCCCTGACCAGGGTAAGAGGGACAGTGAAGGGCCTTGGCTGAGCCTTGAGGAGTGGGTGGGAGGGCCCGGTGCGGGGGGGCTCCCTCCCGCGGCAGTGACATCAGTCCGTCTGTGCCCCAGAGGGCCCTGAAGAGTTCTACGTGCTGAGCGAGGACGTCCTGGCCCAGCCCGAGAGCCTGGAGCAGCACAAGGAGCAGCTGCTGCGCGCCGAGCCCGTGCGGGCCACGCTGGCCCGCCAGCGCCGGGTCTTCCGGCCCTCACCCCTGGCCTCCCAGTTTGACCTGCCTGCAGACTTCTTCAACCTCACAGCCGAGGAGATCAAGCGGGAGCAGAGGCTCCGGTCGGAGGCCGTGGAGCGGCTGAGCGTGCTGCGGACCAAGGCCATGCGCGAGCGGGAGGAGCAGAGGGAGCTGCGCAAGTACACGTACACGCTGCTGCGCGTGCGTTTCCCCGACGGCTGCCTCCTCCAGGGTGCGTGCCTGCTGCCCGGCTGACCTGCCAGGCTGGGCTCTGGGCGCGGCGTGGCCGCTGCTGCCTTGGGCTTGCTGGGCCCGGGAGGCAGCAGAAGGCCTCTCTGGTCTGAGCTCGTCCTGGGGGAGGCACTCCAGCCCCATCTTCAGGCGAGGAGGGTGATAGCTCAGGGGGCTGGGTGGGCCCAGGCGGGTTCCCACGAGCTCCAGCGCCACCTGCCTGTCTTGCCCCCAGGGACCTTCTATGCCCGGGAGCGGGTGGCGGCACTGTACGGGTTTGTCCGGGAGGCCTTGCAGAGTGACTGGCTGCCTTTTGAGCTGCTGGCCTCAGGTGGGCAGAAGCTGTCCGAGGATGAGAACCTGGCCTTCAATGAGTGCGGGCTGGTGAGTGCAGCAGGTCCGGGGTCTCTCAGGTTCTTGAATTCTTGATGAGGGGGATGCTCTTTAGTTTGGGGTGGCCTTAGGGGAAGGTATCCTGGGGCCAGCCTTCCCAGGTTTAATATGTCCCACCTTTCCACTTACTTGCAGTGTGATCTTGAGTAACTTCTTGTCTATAAAACGGGAGTGTGGCAAGTGTGTAGTCTTCTGAGCAGCAGGACAAGTGTGGCATTCGAAACGCAGGGAATTACTGGGGAGGATGCAGGAGGGGGCCTGAGGGTGACCAGACCCTGATTCAGGGAGTCTGGGAGGGCCTGACTGCCCTGGATATTGGGTCAGCGTCAGCCTGGCCATTGCCAGAGGATCCCCTGCTACGGGGACGGACTGACTGCATGACTGTGTTGTCACTGGCGGGGAGTGGCCCCAGGTGGGCCTGGCTCCAGCTTAAAGATTTTAACATGAAGACAGGGCTTCTGTCACATAAAGGCCAGAGCAGGGCTGAGGCTTCTCATCCCGTTGCAGGTGCCCTCAGCCCTCCTGTCCTTCTCGTGGGACACGGCGGTGCTGGAAGACATCAGGGCCGCGGGGGCCGAGCCGGACTCATCTATCCTGAAACCTGAGCTCCTGTCGGCCATTGAGAGGCTCTAGTGAAATAAAAGCAGGGTTGGCTTCAGCCCCCGTGGGTCTGTCTTGTGCTCCTCCTGCCTCCCTCACACTCCTCTCGTCCCAGTCCCCCCACCACTCCAGGGCCTCCCGGCCTCCTCTGGAACCGCCTGCCCTGGCCCCCAGTGCACGTGGGTGTGGGGAGGGGCACTGCTTGGCCATGGACATGTGCTGTGACCGTGGCCTGGAGAGGACAGTCACTGTTGACCTGCGTACAGAACCCCCAGGCAGGAGGGCAGGCCTGCAGCATGGCCCAGTGTCCGTGTACTGTGGCCCAAGTGGCTGTGGCTGGCCCTGAGGTGACCGGCAGCAGAGGGAGACACTGGGCCTGTCAGGACAGTTCTGTAAAATTATGAACCTGAATAAACAGGCTGTTTGACCAGTTTCCTGGTGGGTCCAAGCTGTCAGGTGAAGTGTAGGTTTAGAAGCTGCAGAGTTGCTGGCCAGAGGGCTGGCTATGGCTCCTGGTGAAGTGGGACCTGCTCTTGGGGACGTGTCTGGGGGCCCAGGAGCCCGCGTGTCGGGGCAAGCTCTTCATTTCCTGTGCTTTCCTGGGGGGGCAATCCCTGACTGTTGTCTCCACCTGCCAGATGAGCCTGCTGGGGAGGGCTTCCCAGGGCCTGGGGCTGTCGGGGCCAGAGCTGTGCAGGCCTGGCAGACCAGGCTCCCTGCCGATGTCCACATCCTCACTCCCGGAAACTGCATGTCACTCATGTGATGAAGGGTGAGTTGGGAGATGGCCCTTGTTGTGGTGCTGGGCCCAGTGTCATCGCAGGACAACAACATGGAAGAAAGCGGGAGAGGGAGATGTGACGCTGTGGGTTTCAAAGACGGAGGAAGGGGCTACGAGCCAAGGAATTCAAATGGCCTCTAAAAGCTGAAAAAGGCACAGAAGTGGATCCCCTGGAACTTCTAGAAGGAACCAGCCCTGCTGACACCTCATCAGACTTCTGCCCCCTAGAATTGTAAGAACAGGTTTGTGGTGATTTGTTACCACAGCCACAAGGAGTGAGTACAGGCGGAACCCGGGGCCTGGAGTGTGGGCTGCACTTGCCTGAGCCTGGGCTCTAGACCACTCTCCCCGGTGCTAGTCCCTTCTAGACCCTTGCCTGCATGGGGGCCTGTGGGGCCTACTCCTCTGGCCTCTGGGAGATTGAAGCTTCCAGGCCCCAAGTATGAGTAGAAACAAGCCCCCCAGCCGGTGAGTAGCCCCCACAGTGCTTTGTCTCACATCTGGGCTGCCGGCAGCTCTGTTCTCACGTGGGGGCAGGACCTGGGCACCCCCCCTTACCGCCTTATCGCTGAAACCCAGCACTGCCTAGGCTTGTCACTTTGGTCTCACGTTCCGCCCTCAGCTGCTGCTGGGAGTGGCCGCAGCTTGTCAGGCGGCAACTGACATGGCTTTAAGCTGACCTGACCGGTGCAGGTAGTCACATCACAGATGGGAGTCACACGTGAGCCCCGTCCCTGTGCTGGCGCTCGGCAGCTGCACCCAACCTGCGGCAGTTAGTCCTGGGTGGGGCCAGGGTCCTCCCAGGCCTGGCAGGGGCTTTGCGCCACACAGTGAGCTCCCCGATGGCGGGGTCGAGCTGCCTTCTCAGCTGTATCCATGGTGCCCCCCTTCTCCCTCGGGAATGTCGACAGCAAATACAACGTGACGGGAAGGGCTAGCAGGACAGGAGTCTAGTTCCCTGTGAACTCTGCCCAAACCCCAGTTGCCCCGGCCTTCACCACACGCTCGCACACCTCTGCAGGGCCTGTCACAGTCCCCGTGTCGGGCTGCTCCGGGGCCTTGCACACCATGCTCAGGTGCTGTGCTGGCGCCACTGTCCTCAGTTTCGATGCTTCCCTGAGGTGTGGCCTTACTCAGAAGTCAGCTCTGGAAGCCGGGTTTCAGCTCATGGAGGTTGGAAATACCCTCTGCTTGCCTACCTGAGGAGCAGGAGGGTTTAACTGGCATAAGTAAGCACCTGCTGAGAAGCCCTCTGAACTGGGTCAGCGGGAAGGCCGAGTATTTCACAACAAAGAGGTACAAAGCGATGAGACAGCTTTTGCAAAGCGTAAAGTTTCATACAAACATCACGGGTCCGCGTGTGGGGAAGGGGGTAGCAGATACCCGACGGCACAGAGCACTGGGCAGCGGACACACCGCTCACGGAGGCGACGTATCTGAAAAGACGACAATGTGCCAGGTCAGGGCTAGACAGTTTATACACAGCCACGTCCGGTCCGGGCACCACGCCACACCCACGGGCTTCAATTCATTTACAAGCATCTCCTCGTGGCATCTGCCAGGGGTCCACAGGGCACGACCAGGCTTTCCCCGTGCAGGGCATCACATCACAATAATGCTTTATTAAGAGGCAGATTAATATGCAGCTTTTGGGGGAAAATCTTTACAAGTATCAAAAAGAACTAATCAAGCATCCTATATAACCTTTCCAGACCTCCAGGGAGGTCTGCGAAGCAGGACAAAGTGCTCTTTACACAGGAGTCAGGACTTTCAAGTATCTGAGAGGCGCCGAGAGTGCCCTAACCAGTCCACGTACACACACGGCCCGTCAGGGGCTCAGGAGGGGCCGAGCGAGCTGGAGGGCACAAGGCTCGCTCTGGTGTCCACTCCCACAGCCCCCCCAGCTCCAGAAGTGGTTCCGCACGGGGCCTGGACCTCTGCAAGGCAAGAGAGGGAGGGGCTTCAGCCACTGCACCTGCCGTGGGAGTGGGCGGGCAGGCCCTGCTCCTCACTAAGGCTTGGGCGGTGTCCACCTCGTGCCTGGGCGCTTTCCCTGGCACCCTTCAGCTGGCTTTGCACCCGACCTCCCGGGAGAGGAAGCCCGTGGCGGAGGCGGGGGAGGCGGGCACCAAGGCCCAGCGGCTTGCTGTGCAGGCCGAGGACAACGGCCCAGGCTCCCTGCCCCCGGGGAGGCTCGGCTCCCGCCCCTGGAGCCTGCCTCCCGACGCGGCTCATCACTGCCGACATTCAGGACGCTGGTGTCCCACGTGTAGCTTTCAGACCAGGGCAGATGGTCCGGGCCTGGGCTGGAGCCCTGTGCCCACACCGCCGCCTGGCCAGCCTGCCCAGTGCCTTCCAGGGCCTCTGAACTCAGTCTTCGTTAGTCACAGAAGAAGGCGGGCGGGAGAGTGAAGGTGCCCGTTCTTCCCTCCCCTGCCAACTTGAAGGAAAAGAGGAGGGTTTGGGACCCTTCTCACCCCCAACATCTGAGATGTCCATCAGCACACAGTCTCCTTCCTCTTCTTCCTCCTCCTCCGTGTCCGCCTGGAAGCCATCCAGGTCCCCAGCTTCAACCTGGACAGACAAGGGCACACAGTCCATCAGCAGCAGCCAGGGATGGTGTGATCCCTCCCATCACCTGCTTCTGTACTCCTGACCTCTGCCCATTTTGGCAACAAAAGTTGAGGAGTCTGGTCAGTTTCCCCAGAGGAAACTTTGGGGAGTCCTCTCACACGAACTAATTGTGTTCAGATTTCTGAAAACTACCCTCATCGTTATTTATCCTATTACAGAAACAATTTGTGAATTGTTTTTAAATTAGAATTCTGGGTTTCTGGTTTGGTTTGAAAGAGAGATTGATAAGGCACACACCTTCCCTGAATTATTACTGGGACTAAGTGGCTGAGACATTAGTTGGTCAGTGTTTTCTTCTCTGCCCAACAGCTTAGTCCCCTCTGCCTGATGCTTTGGTGACACTTTCCTTTCACTGATGCTCAGACCAGCTTTGCTCTGAGGATGCCATGTGCGCTGCGTGGACAGGGGTCAGGAGGAGTGGGAAGCCTCTACTGAGGGTAGGATTTCCAATGAGATCTTGAGCCTGGGCTTTTACCAGAGGGGACAGAGAGAGAGGATGGAGAAAGTAACAGGCCTAACTGTAAACATCAACCAGCCACCCGAGCTTCACACTCTATAAATGAACAAGAGAACCGGCAGAGGAGTCAGAGCTGGGCTTACTTCTGAAGCGAGGCTATTTCTCAAAACACTTGTGAAATTCCTGTCATCCTTGCCTGGAAAAAGGATGACAGCGCAACAAGACCCTCTGCCTTGCACACGGGTTCCCCGGCCTGGCTGGCAGACCAGGCTCATGTCCGCAGTCCCCAGTTCTCAGGTAGAAGCACCACACCAGGTCCTCGTGGCTGGGAGCCACGGAGGCAGGAATGGCTCCAGGCAAGCAGGGAGCACTGCTGCCGGAAGGATGCTGCAGGCAGTTTCCAACTACTTGTTTCAGAAGAACTGAGCAGCTCTCAACCACGCCAACCTGGGGGTGTTCCTTTGGGTCTGGTGAGCAATGGGACAGACAGGTTTCTGCACAGCCTTCCCCGGTCCCCGGGCCCTCCAGACAGGAGGTGCAAGTGCAGATGGACGAGGATTTCTCTGGGTCCACAAGTTTTTAGAGGAGCCACCATCCACAGCTCCCCGGGCGCACAACATTCTAAAATGAAGAATTCAGGACGACATCCTGAGTCCTGCTGTGCTGAGAGCTGTCAGCAGTCTGCAGGCGCGGCGGAGCTCACCACGTCGCTGTCCTGCAGGTGGAGCGTGCAGAGACAGAAGGGAAGCCTCCGGAGTTGGGAAGACGGTGAACAACCATAAAGAACTGAGACTGGGTAACACCTGGTCTCCTTTTAAGTTCCTTTTTTTTTAGTTTTTCTTAGATTTTTTCCCCATTTTTTTAACCCTTTTTATTGATTTATATTCATTTTACAATGTTGTATCAAATTCCAGTGTAGAGCACAATTTTTCAGTTATACATGAACATATATATATTCATTGTCACATTTTTTTCTCTGTGAGCCACCATAAGATCTTGTGTATATTTCCCTGTGCTGTACAGTATAATCTTGCGTATCTATTCTACAATTTTGAAATCCCGTCTATCTTTTAGGTTCCTTTTGATCACAGAATATTTTTGACTGGAAAGAGCAAACAGAGCCTCCCCCCATTTAAAAGTAAAACCAAAGCCAAAGAGTTGAGCCACCTTGGGGCCACACACATACGCGGTGTCAGAACTGGCACATAACCACAGGTGTCACTGGAGCATAGGCCTTGTAGACGCAGAAGGTATTATGACTATTTGGTTCGTGAAAAGAAAAGTTTAAATTGCCACAAATTTAGAAAGCCCAAACTAATCTAAAATATTCACATATGTTTATGGTATAGCAAAAATTATCCCCAAGGGGGTGGAAGCATCAGTTAGTGGCTTTACCAAAATGCAAGGGGAGGCACCCTGCATGCTCCCGGGCCTCCAGCCCTACTTCCAGGAAGCTGTGCCCACGGCTCCCCTTCCTGCGCACGTGACAGGCCCCACTCAGCACGCACCCAGAGCTGTCCTCCCACCCGCCCTTCCACACAAGCAGAATTTTGTTGCTGGTGGTGAAGGTCTCACCTCCCCCACCTCCCCAGCAGCTGGGGTGGCTGTGCCAAAAGATACAGATGGAAGCTGCTTCCTTCCTGCTAAATGGGAATCCTCCCCTAGGAAGGCCCCGGCCATCCTGGTCCTGCTCCCCGGAGGTGTGGCAGCCGTTCTGCAACCATGAAGACAAAGGCCACAGATGAAGTCAGGAGGCAGTGGGAGGCAGGAGGAGGCTGGCCCCAGATGAGTGTTCACCAGCTCAGGACTTCTGCTTGCTGGAGACAGACCCACACGCATTTAAGGTGACGTGGGGGCTGTTACCTGCGGCCTTGCACAGGCCTGGGAGACCAAGTGCTGTCCACCTCGAGTGCTCAGAGGAACGGCAGGGATGACTCCCCACCACCCCAAAGAGCCCGAGCTCAGAGCTTCCCTTCCTGTGATGCATGCAGTGTGCTAGCCCATGCTGTGGTCCTGGCCCTTCCCATGGAACTCCCTGAGAAGGGGCTTTGAAACTGTAAGAACTTGGCACCCGCCCTGAGACTCGCTGAGTCAGACTGGCTGCGGCCAGCGTGCCCAGGGAAGTGAAGGCCCAGGCTGGGGCGCGAGCCACGGGCTGTGTAGCCTTCCGTGAGTCCCCGCCACACTGCGAAGCCTCAAGGCACTGCCTATGAACAGAGAGAAGTCGCACTAGCACCGTTCACAGGAATATCGTCAGATGAAACGCCTCTCCCCTGGGGAGGGGGCACCCGGTTTATTTGGGAGGATTTTCTCTCTCCTGGAGGCTCAGTAAATAACAAAGTACCAGTGAAAACGCAGGCACCCACGTCAAGTGCCTGGCGTGAGGCTTCAGGTGATAAGGGTTACGCCGTCCTTTTCCACGCAGAGAAACAGGCCTCGAGCCTGTGTGAGGACACCCCCTGCCAGGAGAGGAAGAGCAGAGGGGGCTCAGGACGCAGCTGCAGCCCTCACATGGAACCTGAGGGAGGCGGATGGGGGACGAAGCCTGCGAACACTGCTTGGATAAGGAAACAGAATGTGTCTTCCAACCCCGGCTTTTTAAAAACTGGCTGCCCAGCTGGTTTCCACCAGAGCAGCCGCACCTGCGCTCCTTCTGGGACAGTCTGGGTAATGGTGGCATCGGCCAGGCACGATCTGCGGCCCGAGTGCAGCCTGAACACACAGTGGACCATTCTGGGCTGAGCCCAGGGAGGGAAGTGTTTGTGGGGCTGAGGCCTGACTCCTAAACAGGTGGGCTCCCCTGAACCAAGCCATGTCCACACCTCACCCGGACAGGGTCCGGGTGTAACAGAACAGCCGACAGGAACACGTCAGACCGCTGATGGTCCCCATGCTGTGACAGTTTAGGAAGGTTTACGACACATCAAAGACCTCACCAGTAAGTAACATCAGAGAGGCAGGGGCAGGAGTGGGGTGAGGGGCACACACTGTGGCTCCCCTCTTCCTCCGACACCACCCAGCCTTCAGCAGCAGCTCCTAGAGCGGCGGCTCCCTCCAGGGAGGCCCGAGACAAGAGCCGGAAACCCAGTTCTCACCACACCTCCATCTCATCCTTGTGAAATGGAGTCTCCCAAACCTCTAGCTCTGTGAGATGCCTGCCTAAAGTGAGGGCCCAGCGCTTACACAGCAAACCAGGTCTCCAGTGAGAGACATGAGACGAGACACATTTACACCCACATTTCAGTAAGAACCAAAGTGCCCGCGGCTGCAGTCAGGGCCCCAGGCTGTACCAGGGGGTACAGGCAGCACTGGAGACTTCACTCTGGGGGCGTTTCTCAGGAAGCCCACCGACCTCAAGGTCCCCATGGGGCCGTGGGCTTTCTCCTTCGTGCGCTGTCAGTTTGCAAGTACACGGCTGTTCGCTTTGCGAGCCCGTCTCCCATTATATGGTGTTTTGCTCCCCACTGTGCCTGCAAGACCTAGCAGGCGACCTGGCGCAGAGTAAGTGCTTAGAAACTGCGTTGAATGATGTAAAAACTATCTTACTAACTAAATAAAGCCACCACATGGAACGTTATTCAGTGCTAAAAAGAAATGAGCTAGCAAGCCATGATAATTAAATGCACATTACCAACTGAAAGAAGCCAATCTGAAAAGGCTACATACTGTGCGATTCCAAGGATAGGACATTCTGGAAAAAGCAGAACTATGGAGGCAGTAAAAGGATTAGTAGTTGCCAGGGCCTGGAGGGAGGGAGGGAGAAATAGGCAGACCCCAGGGGATTTCTAAGGCATTGACGTGATTCTGTGAGATACTGTGACAGTGCAGACCTGTCATACGTCTGTCCAAACCCACAGAACGTGCAACACCAGGAGTGAGCCCTGAAGTGAAGTACGGACTCGGGGCGACAGCTCATGAGCTGTAACAACGCGCTGCTCTGGGCAGGGTGCCAACAGCAAGAAGGCTGTGCCTTCGGGTGTGAGGGAGGGAAGCATACAGGAAATCTCTGTCCTTCCCCTCAGGTCTGGTCGGTTTTGTCGCCTCGGTTTGGCTGTGAATCTAAAACTGCTCTGAAAGAATGTGTTACAGATGACGAAGCCGCACAGCCCGGCCACTCACCTGACCGTCGTGCCGGCGCTTCTTCATGAATTGGGTGATGCACATGCTGCCCCCTGATTTCCTCTTGAGCGAGATGGGCATCCCCTGGCCAGGCCCCGTGATGGGGACACTGCCACTGTCCTCCCTGGTGGCCGAGGGCACTGCAGTGATGTAGCTCCACTGGCAGGGCACAGGCAGGTGCTCCTGGGCAAAGCTCTTCAGCACCTCTGGATGGACGTACCAGCACATCCTGTAATCGGGCCTCTTCTCGTAAACCGAGTTCTCGGAAATAATCCGCTTGAGCCTGGCCTTGGAGGGGATGGCGGCGTCCTCGCCGGCAGTGGGGGTCTGGGGGCGGGAAGGGCCAGGGCTTGGGGGGCTGGTGGAGCCGCGCTCGGGGCTGCCGGCGTCCTTGCTGAGCAGTCCTCGGCGGCAGCACTCCTGGAACTCCCGGATGATGACCTTGCTCCCGTTCACGTTCCCGTGCAGCAATGGGAGCAGCTGGGCCAAGACTGGCAGGGACAGGGAGACACGGGGCAGCTGTGAGACTCGGGGAGAAGCGGAATGAACACCGCACATGGTTCTGCCATCTGCCACCGAGCGGCCTTTCTTTTCCTTCCGGTTTTACTGACAGCTGACACACGGCACTGTGTAAACTTAGGGTATGCAGCATAATGATGTGACTTACAAACATCGCGAAGTGACCACCACAGTAGGTTTAGTGCGGGTAGTCTTTTATGGGTAGATTTAAGACACGTGAACTTGCTCCAGAAGAGATTCTGGAAGCCCAAGCCGCACAAGGCAGGATTCGTTCAGATAGACTGTCACGGCCCTCCCGGGCTTTGGGGAGCCAGGGACCGAGGTGTGTGGCCTTGGGCCCGGTGCTGTCTTATGCCAGTCGGTGACGTGGCTGCACTGCTCTTGTATCACAGAAAGGACAGACATGCTCAGAAAGTGGTGGCTTCTGCTATTTTTTTAAGAATTTCTAAATTATCACTCCACTTGACTAAGAAGTCTCCGGCCCCTGGCCTAGGAACCACCTGGGAGTCGGAGCAGCTGGAAGCCTGGCCCCCTCCATCCCGCCCGGAGCTGGCACTCACTCTGCTGGTCCCTCCTCTCTCTCTTGGAGGCCTTGGGCGTCGGCTCCTCCTCAGAGGGGACGGTCTCCAGCAGGCACGCCGTGAACTGCTGCAGCACCTTCAGGTCGGCACCGCCGTCCCTGTCGGCCGCCCAGACGCAGCCGATCTTTACAGGCTGGAGCACCCGGAACCTCTTCCCTTTGGCCAGAAACTCGTCCCACTCCTTGGCCTTCAGTTTCTGGCGAACCTTGTGGTTCTCCGGGTCAGCACACTCCTTGCAGGGTAGAGAACAGACACTTGCTCAGGGTCCCCACTCCCCTGCTCCCCAGCACCCGCAGTCCCAGCCTCTGGGCCAGTGAGAGAGAGAGCAGGCCGCAGTGGGCAGAGCCATTCACAGAGTCAGGGCCAGTGCAGCTCCCCAGACTGCCCGCCATGTCTAGTCATCCCTCTTCTGACCCCTGACGGGTGACAAAACAGGCAGAAAGCATTTTCAGGTTGAATGGTAAGTGGTACTTTCGCCCTTTCAGGGTCTGAAATGCACCCTCTTCTCCGGCCATCACTGGAGAGGCACAGGTATTTTGATAACCTCGCCAGTGATCCTCTGACACTACCCTGGATTCTCTGGTTAACATGTGATCCTGGAGCTGTCAACTCAGCAACCCGAAATCACATGTGTGGCCTCTCCCACCCCAGACCGATGCCACTCGCTAAGACAGCTACCCCGTGGGCATGAGGCATGTCTGCCTCGTTGGCCGGAAAGGTAGAAAGAACCCAGGCCCTTCAAGTCTGACCCTGAGAAAAAATCACCCCCTACTGGTATCGCACCAGTCACCGTTTCCCCGCCACCAAAACACCACAACCCGGCAGGCCTTCTGAGCCCTAGAGATGGCTTCCCCAAAAGTCCCACCACCTGGCAGAGCTGAGAAAGCTGGGGGGTTGGGCTGAGCCTCTGAGGCTGTGAGGAGCGAGGTGCACGTGGAATTGGCTATGAGGCGGGCTGGGACCTACGTCACCACCCCCAGGTCAGCGGCCAAGCACCAGCCCCGACGCCTCCCCATTCACCTCTCACCTCAGTTACCCCTTCATCCTCAGACAGGTACCCATGGGGCACAAAGAACCCATCGTCCTCATCTTCATCCTCTGCTACGTCATCATCATCATCCTCAAAAAGAGGGAAAAAAAGTGCACATGATCATAATCCGTGGAAGCCACGTGCGCTTCCTGTAAGGCTTTAATCTCTGAAAACCTCAGAAAGAAAACACCGTCTACCGCTTCAGGTGTAGTTCCTACGGACACCGTGAGGACTGGCTAAGATCCCACTAACTAGTCCTGCTGCACCGCGGTCAGCTTGGGGCCCTGGTGAAGCAGGGAGTGGGCCTGCCCCAACCCAAGGGTTCCACTGCCAGACAGGGCAGTATCACCAAATAAGGGTTTTCAAGAAAAGCTGGAAATGCAGGTGTTACAAGCCAGCTGGGATTTCCAGCAGGTTAGACAGATGCTGTCTGTGAGGGGTGCTGGCCTGGGGCCGCCGCAGTCTTCTGCTCAGAACCTACAAGTGCTCACCCCTTCACTGTGGGAGAGGGACTCTCCTGGCTCCTCCTCTTCCCACTCCTCATCGCTGTCTACCTCGTAGTCAAGGAGGTCCTGAGAAAACAAACACCCAGTGGTCATTGTTGTCTTCAGGGTTGGAAGGGAAAGGCAGAGCGGAAAGGCTGGAACACTTATGGACTCCACAGCACGCTGAGAAGGAAACACAAGAGGGTCAGCCGCTGCTCGCGCTCACCCTGTCCTGGGCCCAGGGGTCCTTCGGGTGAATGACTGTCGTCTTCTTGTTCCATGTCCCCCAGTAAGCTGGTCGGTGATTCTCAGAAAACTGCAGGAGTTTCATCCTGCCGAACTTCCTCCTTTCAGGAACACCATCCACTTTGCTGCTCTCCACGATCACCATGTCGCTGAGAAGTGAAACCCCCACTCAGGAACGCCCCTTCTGTGGCGCATTCACCCGCCCCCAGAGCAGCAGGCTGGGCACTCTACAGAGATGGGCCACCCATCTCTGCAGCAGCGTCCCTATTTCCAAAGCAAGCTAATATTCACCCCAGGGACACAGTGCAAGGAGGGAGACACTAGACTATCAGGCTGCTGCCCCACAGCAAGTACAAAAGTGGGGCTGAGGAGGACACACAAATGTCAAGAACAAAGGACACCCTCCCAGGGAGGCTGGCACGGAAGTGAGAGGTCCAGGCAGTGGGACAGGCAGCCTGCACTCCAAAGCTGTGGCTTTCAGCAAGGCCACCACACCTGAGAGACTCTGGAGGTTCATGGAAGCCAGAAGAGAGAGGACTGATGAAGCATGGAGTTCCAGAGAGAAAGGAGTGGCCAAGGCCACAGGACTCAGCAGCGAACCAGAACCCAGGGCTCTCTGACTTCACCAAGAGGCAAACAGCAGTCTCCCTGGGCACTAACCTGTTAAAAAGGTCTGTGTTCCGGTTAGAAACCACGGTGGGTCCAGACCTGAGGGGCCGCCGGCCTTTCAGATCTTTCAGGAAGGAGAATTCGCTGCTCTGCTGCTGGAGGAGGTGGTCTAACCGATCACAGAGGTCTTGGTCGAAGGGAGTCCGACAGCGAGGGGCGAGGACCATGTGCTCTTTAATTTCAAAAGGGGCAAACTTCCCACAGGAACCAGCCAGGGTCTGAAATGGAGAAGGGATGTGATGGTGCACACTCAGCAGCGGCGAGGTGCTGCGAACACTTGGCCAGTGCTTTTAAGGGTCACCCAGGTTGGCAGGTTAAAGGAGACGCACATAGGCCACACACTGTGTGATGCCATTTACACAGGTTTCTGGAAAAGGCAAAACCACAGGGCCACAGGCTCCATCAGCAGTTGCCGGGGCCGAAAAAGGGGGTGAACAGCAGGGGAGCCGTCTGGGGTGACAGACATGCTGGAAACGCACTCCTGAAAAGGACAGACCTCATTCTGAAAGTACACCCCAGTGAACCTGGATTTTTTGTTTTTTGTTTTTTAAAGACTAGGACCTGAGAGTCCAGGTGAGGAAACTAAGACCTGGGAGGATGACCAGCTTACCCAGAGCCACACCATTACAACACATGATGGCTTGACAGAGCTGACCTCACACCAAAGCCTGTCCTGAGCCTGAAGCAGTGCCTGTGTCTAAAGCTCGTCCTTGGTAATCCTTGCAGTTGGGGTGCCCTCCCCGGGGCTCCCTCAGCTGCGTGAGTGTCCGTGTCAGCGGGCCCCAGGACTGGTGGCACACGTGGACAACGTGGGGGTCAGGAGGAGTCGACATCTCTGAGGCTGAGCGTAAGGAAGCGAGCCTGTCAACCCAGCAAGAAACAACAGCTGAGGCTGACACCCTTATCGTGGCCGCTCGGCAGGGCCATCCAGGGAACTGTTCAAAATCCCAATGCCTAAGCCAGCCCATCAGATTCTCTGGGATGGAATCCAGGCCCCAGTGAGTTTTCAAGTTTCCTGGTGAGTCCAACATGCAGCCGAGGCCAAGGACCAGCAGACTGTTCTCTTCACTAATAGGTGCTGGGAAGATCAAGTATCCACTTGGGAAACAGGGCCATGGGCATAAAGAATTCTAGCTAAGCCAAGGAACTAAACATAAAAAACAAGGCTTAAGCTAAAAAAAAAAAAAAAAAAAAAAAACAAACCTGAAAAAAAAAAAAAAAAACTAGAAAACGTCTATGACCGTGATATTATATATAGTCTTACAGGCTTTGTACCAAAAACCAATTGCCATAAAAGATTAAAATTGTTCACATTAAAATGAAAAATTTCTGTATGAGAAGATACCATAAACAAGTCAAACGGCACAGAACGGGCTGAGAGAAAGCCTGTGCAGTGCAGCCCCAGGAATGAAAATCCAGACTACGTAAAGAACTGGAGACTGGGGGGGAAAGCCACAACTGCAGAAACATGGGTGAGAAATAGGAACCTGGAAGTTACAGAAGAAGTAAGATGGCAGACACAGAGGAAAAGATGTGCAGCTGCACTGGGAATCAGGAAAAACGTAAAGCGAAGCAAAGATACGTCTTTTCCACCCGTCAGGTCGGAACAATTACTAGAAAACTCATCACAGCCGGTGCTGGGAGGGCACCTGGACAGTAACAAATACCACCTCAAGAACGTGCGTCCCTAGACCAGCAGCAAGCCCATGTCCAGGTGGCCGTCTGACAGCAGGCGCACATGCAGAGAGGCACTGGTAACATCCACGCACTGCTGGAGAGGGGATCAAGACGGGAAGGGGTGTAAATCGCAAGGCCACCCACACCCGGACACGCTGTGTGGCAACAAGAGAGAATGAAGACGGGCCACCGTGGCAAGAATCCAAAATACAGCCAAGTGAACAGAGTGGTAACACAGTAACTTCTTAGTTTGTCATGTGCATAAACACACAAGTACACCAAGGGATGTAAATGCCCAGAAGATCTGGAAGGACACCCTTGCGTTGGAGATGAGTTACCTCTGGAGCAAGGAGAGGAAGGGGACGGAGGTCTGGGTGCTCCATCAGCAGAGGCTGGTTAGACGCTGACTGGGTGGCAGACGGGGAGGCAGAATTCTGTGCTGGATCCTACATGGTTGTTCCACGCCTGGTCTCCTATCTGAGCAGAAACTCCTCCCTCACACCTTTCCACACAGCTCCCAGCACAAAACTGCTCATGAAGCAACGTCTAAACACTTGGAAGTTTTCGCACATGTGCCACTTTTTGCGTCTTTGGGACGTGGTGAGTGACAATGAGCCTCCAGATGCGACCAGAGATCAAAGCTCCCTGGGCAAGCGGAGGTCCCTCTGGATGAAAGGAGAGCCAGCAGGTCAAAGACATCCTTTTATTTTTTCAAAAGGAAGAGCCTGACAGAGACCATGAGTAAAGCCAGAGGAAGCCAGCTGCTCACCTTGGGGGCCTGTGGAGTCTTTGGTTTCTGAAAGAACCTCGTGATTTCAGCCTTCTCTGCTTTAATGCGCTGCAATTTAAGAGAAGAGGATGAGGAAGAATGAAGAGAAACATGCAAAACACGTAAAAGCCTCTAGAACTGAACCCTAAGCATTTTTAAGTTGAAAGTATCATTTTGATGTTAGCTCTCAAAACCCATCAGCCCACAAGCAGGTACCAGGCAACCTCAAAGGGTCAGGGCCACTCTTGTGGGCAGAGGGCCCGGGACGTCCAGCAGCAGGCACGTGACAGGCCAGCAAGAGTGTGTCTATTTACATGTGTCAGTCCCTGGGGGCCTTGGCTTCCCACCACCCAGGGAACCAACGCTGAAGAGCAATCCGGCAAAACCCCCGCTGCTCAAGCACATGGGAACTTGCACGTTCTGGAAGAATATTCTACCTTTTCTTCCTCTCGCAACCGTTTCTCCTCTTCTTTCTTCCGCTTCTCCTCCAGCTTAGCCCTGTGAACGTGAAACTCAGTTCTAGCCGCCCCACACGGGCGCCGCGTGGAGGCGCAGGGGGGACCCAGGGGTGCCCCAGGGGACGGGGGGGGGGCAGGGGCACGCACTCCAGGGCCTCCTGGCGCTCCTTGCGCCGCGCCTCCTTGCGCCGCTGCTTTTCCGCCTTCTCCTTCTCGTCCTTCTCCCGCTTCTCCCGCCGCTCCCTCTCCTTCAGCTCCTTCTCTTCCTCCTTCTTCTTCCTGGCTTCCTCCTTGGCCCGCTTGGCCTCCTCCCTCAGCTTCTCCTTCTCCTCCTTCTCGGCCCGGAGCTTCAGCTGCTTGCCCAGGCGCTCCTTGTCCTGCACAGAGACCAGCCACAGCTCAGCCTGGCGGCCGCCCCGAGGGCAACCGCGCTAAACAGCAGGGGGAGCACTAGGGAGCCAGCCCCGGGAGAGGCCTGCGGCCACTGTCCTCACAGCAGTGAGCTTTCAGTCCATTATACTTCGTGCTGTTGTGAGAAGGGTGATGAGAATTAGCTGACACCACAGGGCCTTCCTTTAAGACACCATCTTCACATAGGATGAGGGTCATTTTTTATTGAACTAAAAAAAGATTAAGTAAGTACCTCTGGGCCACTTATGCAGAGTGCCCGCTGTTAGGCCTGAACGGCACTTAATTTATCAGAATACCTTGGCAAAATGAAGACACAAAAACACCCACAGGTTTTCCCTACCTTCAAAACAAAAACAATTTCCTTCCCATCCCCCCAAAACTATACCAGACAATAGGGTTTATTTTACTTCTCTTGAAATGAGAGAGTGGAATCAGGCAAGGATGGGGAATCTGATGAGTAAATCTTAAAACTGGGGAAACAAATGAGAACACATAGAGAATAAAAGCAAAAAAAAATTCTTTTCATCTTTAAAACCATTTCTCAAAAGCAAAACAAAGACTTCTCAGAATCTGAAAAGAAGATCAAATGTTAGGAAGGGCCAGGAGTGATCTCTATGACTACAGTAGTGCTGTTTCACCACCAGCAGGAGGAAACTGCCAGTTTCTTTGATAGTCTTTAAAATGGGAACATCTCATTTTATCACATCCACAGAATTCATATGTGGCCCAGAATGTGACTAATCAGAATTCACATTGAACAAGTGTCACCTCCAGGGTGGAAGGGCGTCATCTTCCAA
Source organism: Camelus bactrianus (assembly GCF_048773025.1). Lineage (NCBI taxonomy): Eukaryota > Metazoa > Chordata > Mammalia > Artiodactyla > Camelidae > Camelus > Camelus bactrianus. The sequence continues at coordinate 29,018,535 of NC_133560.1, forward strand.
CACAGCACTGGGTGAGTTTCAAGGACTGGCATCATCAATGATGGCTTCCCATCTGGCAGGAGCCTCACAGCTCAGCTTTCGGTCTGGGCCTGTGCCTATGCTCTTGTCCCCGGAGAATATCCTGCTCTTCAGCCTGCTCAACCTCTGGTCCCTTTCACAAAAGCCATGAGGCATGCGGCTGGAGATGTGCGGACGTCCCTGCCAAGTACCCTCCACACTTGACACGTGGGGTCCTTGGAGAAGGGGCTGGTCTGACAGAGTAACTCGAGTAACGAGACCAGCACTGCGAGTGCAGGGCAGGGAGGAGTCGTCTCCCCACTGCTAACTAAGAGGACAAAAGGCTTCTGGAATCATGTGTAAATCAGAACTTTTTAGCCACATCTGAGCCCCTCCTTACCCCTTGCCCTGCAGGTGCCTATCTCTGAAATTCCAATGAAGAGTGAGATAAACTCTAAAAGAGCCATCAAAATACCAAAATGCACAAAAATCAAACGCAGCCATAAGGCAGACAGCACTGGAAGCACCTGGTGAATACTCAGCCAACTGTCACAGGCACCCCTTCCATGAGCTGGCGGGGGAGAAGTCCATGGCTTTCTCTGCTCTTCACCCAGTAAGAAAGAAGGCCCCTGCATTGCTGTGTGTGAAGTTTGGTGACCCCCCTCCAGAGACCAGAATCGAAGACTCAGCAGGGAACCACTAAACACTAATCTACCATCTGGCGTAGGGAACACCAAAAAGCACAACACCTGGGAAGGAACTGAACTTCAATCTATGTGTAGGAGCCTGGGGTGCAGGGAGACGGATGGGGTTCTTTCTAAGGCAATTTTTTGTTTGTTTGGGGAGAGGAGGAGGTAATTAGGTTTATTCATTTATTTATTTACTTACTTAATGAGGGACTGGGTATTGAACCTAGGACCTCATGCATGCTAAGCACACGCTCTACCACTGAGCTACACCCTCCCCGCCCTTTTTAAGGAAGTTTTAAACTACAATAGGATGCCCAGCTATTAAGACAGTACTCACTGTAATAAAAGCTTAGAAAACACTACACGCAAAACCTTAGGATTTAGCAAAGCTAAAAATGATACAATCCACAAGCACGAGGCCCAGTTATGTAAAATGAAGCAAGACGCAAAATGATGCTCAGGACAAGCAAGGGAAAGTGAAAACTGGGCCAAAGAAGGGCAGAGGCTTCGCTTCCTATGTACCGCCAAAAGCACAGCAGGGGAACTTTCTATTTTAGGGGAAATGTCTTACTCTTTGCAATCTCATCTTGTTCTTCTCTGCAGAGTCTTTGACCAATTTCTTACTTATCTGAAAGGAAAGACATTTATCTGTAAATATGGGCTGTTTCAATCACTTTAACACATTTAAATACCGCATAGTCCTTGGGGAGGGGAAGGAGGAAACAGTGACCCACGCTGTTAAGATCTTTGCAAAGTAAGAACAGCGAAAACCTTTCCAGGTGACCAGTTTCCACTGAACAGAACCAAAACATCTTAGGTGGGTCATAATCTCCAATGAATGTGCACTTGTGTGCATCTGGGGATAAAAGGAGAGACCAGAAGGCAGATGATAAAAATGAAGGAGGCCTAGCTGGAAAGCAGAAGCCACAGCCAGCAGCCATCAGGGAGATGACACAGTGGTAGTTCTGTAGCCAACTGAAGGACTCGCCCTGTCTGAAGAGGACGGGGTCTTAAAGGCTCGAAGCCCAGCACTGCTGCCTCTTCCGATTTTCCTGGGAGGCTGACAGTGGGAATTTTCTGTGAATTCTGTAAGCACAGGCACACCTTGCTTTATTGTGCTTCCCAGACACTTTTATCCCCCCCCCCCCAAACTAAAGGTCTGTGGCCACCCTGCGTCAGGCAGGTCTATTGGCGCCATTTTCCCAACAGCATTTGCTCCCTGTGTGTCTGTGTCACATTTTATTCTCACGGTATTTCAAACTTTTTCATCATTATTCATTTGTTGCAGTGATCTGTGGTCAGCGATCTTTGATGTTACTATCGCAAAGATTATGGTTTGCGGAAGGCTCAGACAACAGTGGTTTTTTTTTTTGGTAATAAAGTATTTGTAAATTACTTTATTTGTAAATTAAAGGGTATGTCCTTTTTTTTCTGACATAACACTTTATAGACTACAGTACAGCATAAACATAACTTTTATATGCGCTGGGAAACCAACAGATCGCCTGACTGCAATATTTGCATCATTGTGGGGGTGTGGAACCTAACCCGCACCATCTCGGCAGTCTGCCTGTAATGTCTAAAGATCACCACCGTGTGAATCAAGAAAGACATGTTTACGGGCTGGATTCCCACCGGCCACCAATTTGTACTCCCTGCCCAGCACAGCTCTGCTTTTTAGAATACAGAGTGAATGCCCAGGAGAAAAGGTCAGCTTGCCAGAGGTGGCGATCTGCTCTAGAACCCTACGTTCTGGAGCACAGCAGTCTCTATCGTCTCTGCAAAATGAATTGAGTGTGAGCTACAAGGATTGACTGAGATGCACAGCTGGACTCACTCGCCGTGCTGGCCAGATGGTCCCAGGTAGGAACACGAACGAGGAGTCCAGACTCCAGGCTTAAGCTATCTCCAGAGCAGGAATCCTGGTAACCAAAGCACTCGCTGGAAGAGCAATGGGGAGAATTCAGGCCGGAAAGAAATACATACCGAGGCTCACTGTAGACTTGGGGAAGTAGTCAAAAGATGAGACAAGCTGAGCTGAAAAACCAAAAGCCCATTTCTTTTGAAATGGTCTGACATTCCAACAAAACTATGTAAGAACAGTTATTTCTCTACTGGGAAAGACTCAGACCTGACTAAGACTTTCTACTGAAAAAAACTCACAGATTAAGACATCCTTCTTACCTGGGATACCCTGAGTTCTTTCTGAACTAAGCCTTCCCTCAAGAGAGGGCCAAGCACAGCCACATGTTTCACAGGCATGAAAGCCATATGACTGGCAGAACACGCAACCCCGTCTCACCGGGCAAGCGTGACAGAAACGCCAGTTACTAACGCAGTCTCACCAAGAGCTTAGAAGGATGTATCTGCCTCTCCAGAATCCACTCTGCCAGCCAACTTGGACTTCACCCCCACAATAAAGGATTTAACGGCAGGAGTCTAAGTTGCTGTGTCTATGTCATTGTCCTTTGTGTTCAAAGATGATAGCACCAAATGTGACTGCCAGACCGCAATATGAGAATATTTGGGGACGAAAACACATTTGTTTAGTCTTGCCCATACTTGCTGAATTTCAGCTGCAGAATCAGTGCCTTTTATAATGCTTCCCCTCTGCTGTGAGTCCAGGAGCACTGGAGGTAACATGACCACCAGAAGCTGCCTTTATGATATCCAACAACCAGAGCAATTATGATTTAAAACCAGTATCTCTCTTGCTTTACTAGACATCTAGATGGAACTTACTGAATGGATATTTTATCTTCTTGACACTTGGCCCAAGTATTTATAGAACTCTCTCAAAATATGGGCCACAGTTGACCTATCTGGAACTTGGCCACCAAAAACGAGATCCAGGATCCCAGAATGAAGCTGAAACACACACACATCAACCATTCCAAAGAGTCAAGGCTGATATGACTATGTCTGTGCAATAAAATTCCTGCACTGTATTCAGAAGAATCCTAGAGCCCACTCACTCTGATGTGACACGTAAGGAGATCTAATTTCTAAGCCCAGAGCAAGTAAGTCTCAGCAGCTGAGGTGAGGAGAGGTGGCTGAGGACAGGCCCAGCCACACGGGGACTGCAAGCAGCCGAACCCACACGCCCATTCCTGTGAGCCTGCAGTTCTACTTAACAGCAGCCCAAGGAAGCTCATGGCAACTACTGTCTGTCAAGACCGAGAATTAGCAACAAGAGAAATATCCATCCATCCAGGAAGAATGGCTGTGCAAACTGCAGTACGTCCGCACCATCGCACCATCAGCACGTGATACAGCAGTTAACAGAGACAGATACTCCCATCCCAACGTGAAACACAGCTAAGACACCCTGGAATCAAAGAGAAACATGTTTACGGTATCATGGCTCATGTAAGGAAACAAAATGATACTGTGTATTCCCAGGGATTGCCCACACAAGCACCACACAGAGGACTATGACTGACAACAACGGCAGCCTAGGAGACAGAAAAAAGCCAGAGGGAGCTGCAATGTTTCAGTGATTTTTTTTTTTAACACGAAGAATTTAGTACTCGTATAATTTAAATTATCTGGGAAAATTCCAGCAATCCGGGCTCATGTGTACAGAGGTGAGACATAGATTCCAGTCACACCACTAACCACACAGCCCTTTATGGAACAATAATCTTGAGTCATCAACAATGTAGGCTAAATTACACATTTAACTGCAGGCAAACTGGAGAAATGGTTCTAGCCTAGGTGTTAAAAAGTTCTGATGCTAAGCACCAACAGAAGAGAGTCCTGAATTATCTTAACAAGGTATTCCTAAATTGTTTTTCAAAGTGAGACTCTCTAGATACCTGGGAGTACTCCAAACAAAACAAAACAAAACAAAACAAAACAAAATAAAGCTCTCTCGGGGGATGCTGTCCTGCACTCCCTGGGAAGAGACAGCAGGACCCGCATCGCACCCAGTTCCCCTGGAAAAAGCACACACTGGGGACCAGTAAATGCTTGGGGGCTTGATTTCTCAGTACCCGGTCCAGGACTAACTGAGCCCAATGAAAACCAATCTATGACATGGTTAAGAGGAAACAATCTGTGAGCCTTCAACAAATTTCTGCCTACAATCTGGAGAGGAGGAGGAAGTGGAGAGGGAGGAAGGAAAAAGAAAAGTACTCTCTACAGTAACAGGGGTCAGGAAAAAGGGGCACACGGCAGGGAAAGGTGCTACAGTTAGGTACCAACCAACCAACCAACCACATGGCAGGGAAAGGTGTCAGAGTTAGGTATCAACCAACCAGGAAATCCAGCACTCCTGAAAGGTAAACAGATAAACTAGAAAGCTGAGTGTGTGATGCTGGAGGCTGCTGTCTCAGGCTGTCTGGCCATCACAGCGCCCGCAGGTTCCCGGTCATCCCTTGATTTCGCCGTCATACTTGCGGTTTTGCCCAGCATCAGGGGCTCTACCTCCAGCCGGTGGGTGATTGGGGCACTTTTCTGCCAAAGGCCCAGGGCGGGACCTTCGCCACCTGCAGTGTGAATTATTTGCAAAGCTGTGTGGTAACACTGTCTTCTAGAACATCTCAAAACTCCAAGTCTGCATTCAGAGTAAGACCTAGCATCTCAGAGGCAGGACTTCCTAAACTGAGCACTCTTGGTTCATGTGCTCAGCTGATTTATGGCCATTTGGGACAGTGGACAAGAAGGAAAACTGTTCTGTGTCAAGGCCCAAGTATGTAGCTTCCCAATCCCCAGGATTGTCTATGGACATAAAAACAAAATTAAAAAAGGAAGTTGTTAAGAAGAATGGAAAAGGTGTACATGTCCTGATGTCCAGGCTCACTGGCTATAACAAGTCACATGACAAAGCAGTTCTGCAAAACACAAGCAGCCGCCTGGAAGGACCTGGAGCAATGGTTGGACAGAACAGAACGAGACGACTGACAGTGAAACTCAGTCTCGGATTTTGAGTCCGACTAATGGCTCGGATGGAAGTTTAAAAAATGAGCATCTCAGTCAGCCGTATTTAGAAACTTAGAAGAAAAAATGATGACCCCACTCGTGACTGATACTTTGTGAACTAAAGAGGAAGCCATTTTTCCCTTTCTCCGATCTCCTCAGGGGGTAAAAGACAAGAAATGTAATCATCTAGAAAAATAATTCATCCCTTAGAGATTAAATTTCAGAAAGCAATCACGGTTGGTTGGTTACGGTCAAATTAAGCAGGTACAGTAGAAAATGAACCACCCACTCCAGGATCCAATCTTCTATGAAAACCTGATATGAAAAAACACAAGTGCTACAAAATCAAAGAACACTTTTAAACACAATTTGGGATTCTTGACTAATTTTAACAGCTCTACCCACAGGACCTTAGGGACAGGTGAAAACAGAGACAGTTGCCATTGTGCTGATGGGAAACCAGTGACAGAAACAGGGGTCCTTAAAAATGGTGCTAGGTCTCTCCTTCTGATTGCTCTGGGTGAGGTTTTCAAAGTGGGTGGCCATGCTGACAAGAGCCAACCCTACAGAATTCCCCATTTGATTCTCCCTGCTGTCTTGGGCTTTCTTTACCAAAGCTTATGGACTGTTTACCAGCAATAGCCCTACGAGTCTCTGTGGGAACCAGAGGAGTGCAGGGAGCTGAAGCTAAAGGCTGACGTGACGGTCAGTTGCCTGCTTACATCTGTTAGTCACTAACGTGGCTAAGGTGACCAGTACCATCAATTAGATGTGAACAAGGCGACCAGGACAGCACCAACACAACAGTAACTAACCAAACTACCAGCACATCGCAGGGTACATGGAGCTGAACACTTCTAACGGCTTTTGAAATCAGAAAGAGTTCTGCACCAGAAGTCACAGGATCTGGTCTGTGGCCCCAGTCACTTGGCCACTAGCCATCTGGGTGACACAGTATCCGAGTTAAGAGTGAGGGGCCGGACCCAGAAGCCTCTGGATTCCATCAGCACTGGTTTATGGGAGATACTCACTCTGTGGGCTGCTGTGGAGGTGGGAAAGGGGCTGGGGCTGTTGCGCTGCTTTGCAGGAGCAGACTGCCCCTCGGGTGAGCTGGTAGGAGAGGAGGAGCTCAGGGATGAATGGCTCAGGACAGAGTCCTCTTCGGGGCTGGACCCCAGCGTCTCGCTCTCGGAGGGCATGCCCTGGCCCAGAGGGGTGGTGGGAGGAGACCTGGCTCGGGGTCTGGCAGCCAGGATATCCTGCAGGACAACCACAGGCACCTTCCCTTTGAACAGGATGCCCCTGGCTTCGCTCCACCTGTCCTGGTCCTGCCTGGAGCACGTTCTCAGGCCGCCTCTCAGCTCAGGGCAGCTTTGGGGCAGGCCCTTCTGCTCCAGTCCACTCCTCTCTGCACTCCCTGACTCAGCACCTCTCTCCTCCACTTTGCATGGAATGTCTGAAAGGGCCTCTTCAGGAAACGCCAGCTTGTCCTTCTGACTGGCCTTCGGCAGCCCCCTCTCACCTCCAGCTTCTTCTGTGACCCCATTTACATTCTTCTGAGAGAGAGAGGCGGCAGAATTTGGTTTATTGTGGCCCATGTTGCTGTCGGTTAGGTCACTCAAGTCCTCCATCAAATCGATCATGACCATGTTCTGGCCAATATCGTTTTCGACTTGACTTCTTAAAAAGTTATCTAAGGGACCCTTCCCATTGGCAAGTTTTGGCCTAAAATCTATGTCAGAACCCATATGACAGCCGTTCTCCAAGTGGTCCAAAGAGGTTTCTAAGTCGGGGTCTTGACTCTGCACAGAGGTGCTCTGAGAGCCCCTCGTGTCCTCCAACCCGTCGTCAGTCTTCTCCTTTGTGACAAGACTCAGGCGTTTGAATGGCAGACGCGCTAAAACAAGAAGAGAAGGAGGCCACCTTTTTAGTGAGTGTGATCAATACTCTCATACTCCATATGCTCACAAGCGACCAACCTTGCTGTGCCTGGGGGTGGGGGGGGATTTCTCAAGTTTAAAAAGGGGTTATCTTTTCATTATGTAGTTTCCCAACATCCTAACTAAAGGCAAAAGCAAAAAACTGACAAGCTTTTATAGCAGGGATACTGACAGAATTTTGAAAGAGACATTTTCTGATCTGTTCAAATTCCAAAGTTACTTGTTATGGGTGGAAATCCCATTTGAAGATAAGTGCCTCTCATTCTGAAAAGCAAAAAGGAGATCCATTTGCAGAAAGATTTCTCTCTGCCCCTAGCATCCCAGGCTTTCAGCATTTCTTGCCGATGAAACAACTACCCTCCCACTGCATGCCAGCCTTCTGGCTGCTCTGAAGAGATACATGGCAACACCTCAGGAGTGTGAGGAGGTTCAGATGGGTGTCTTCCCAAGGCGCCCACATTTCCTCAAATGCCAAAGCATCTCATTAACTACTTTATAGTGTAAGACCGAACAAACCTGTTCTTGAGCAGTTTATAAAACAATCATGCCCTCAGAGTCTAGTCTGCCCCTAACCCTTTAACCTCAGAAGAGGGTTGCCACCACCATCAAACTTGATATCAGTTGTCACAGAAGGCAGGCTGCTACAGGCGAATGAGACAACCAAGCTTTAAAAACCAGAAACCATCCTTTTTTATATAATCCAACCACTAATCTGGCCTACATGAAAGGATTTGGAGACATTCGTGCAAAAAGTGGTTCAACCAGGAGCAGCTGTGCCTGCCAGGGGGTATCCAGCAATGTCTGGAGACATTACCGGTTGTCACGAACTTGGGGAGAAGGCTTGGAATGCTGTTAAACTCTCTACAATATACAGGATAGCAACGTTCCCCCATGACAAAAAATGACAAAATCAACAGTGCTGAGGTAGAGAAACCCAGCTGTAAAGGCAGAACCTCTGGATTTGATCTTGGGGACAGTAGTGTAATGAAATGGGTTTCCTAGTTTCCAGTTTTAAGGTGCAATTGTTTTCTCCCCTCTAACCCCTTGATGCGTCTGCTGAGGACCCCAAAAGATGGCCTCTGCCCAAGGGGAATTAAAAATATAATTGAGGAGACAAAATATTTAATCCATTCCCAGAAAGTTACCTTGTATTAACTTCTTGACTGGAAAAGCTGGTCTGTCTTTGCAATCCATGGCTGTGAATAAGTGTCAAAGGGTAAGTTATTAAATGTTGGAAACAGTGAAGCAGCAAATACATACGCAGTACCTGTTATGCACACAGTGCTTGTTCAGTGGGGGTGATTTCGCGCCGCCTGCCTCCACCGCCCCCAGGAACATTTGGTGACATCTAAGGACACTTTTGGTTGTCATGACTGGAGACAGGATGCCACTGGCATCGACTCGGTAGGCGACAGGGATACTGCTAAATATTCTGCAAAGCACAGAACAGCCCCCCACAACAGAGATTATCTGGCCCCAAATGTTAATAGGTTGAGAAATTCTGCCCTGGACACTGTCACATCTTCACTCTTTTATTTTCCTTGAGCACTTATCATTCTGAGACCTTTGTGTTTCTATCTCCCTACAACAGAACGCCAGCACTCGGACAAGATTTGTTCCATATTGTACCTGTCCCACCAGCCCAGGGTCTGGCACATAGTGGGAAATCAATGAACACAGTAACAGGAACAATGAAAAGGGGACTGAGTAAAAGTAGAGATGAGAGAAAACACTGTATCACTGATTTCAACATGAATATGACCCCAAAACAACCTCCTCCAATCCAATCACTCCCCCATCAACAAAGCTGTAAAATTAGAATAGAACTTACTTCCTTTTAAAATATAGTTTATAAAGATAATACAACTTGAAAGCATTTTGAGTTTGCCAGGCTAGAGCTGAAGTGCTATCAAGAAATGGTAAGGGAGAATATTTTCCTATACACACACACAGACACACACATACACACAATCTCAAAAAAAAGCACCTAACAATATCAAAGCTGATGCAGAAATGATCATAAATAGAATCAAATCTTTAGATAGATATCTTCAAATGGCTAAAATAAATTTAGAAGCTGACATCTAGATCTGGCTTGGAAAAATCTAGTTTAGTTATTTTGGCCAATCTACATTTTAGAAAAAGATATATATATGTGGGTATTAGTAAAAAGCAGATCACGGCTTTATAAAAAACCCAGCTTTCCATAGATGAACCTGCCCTCCCCCCTTTCAAGCTTGGAATATAAGAAAGGTATCCAGAAGACTCACATTTCCTTTCTGTCCATTTCAAGGTAATATTCTCAAGTTCTCAGTTACTAAAAACAAGGATTTTTCTTCCCTCAACTGAGGGATATATAACCTTTAGCCACTTAAATTTATTTTTAGGACAACGACAAGGATTTACAGGCATGGCCCTGAGTCACCAGCTTTGATGCAACAGAACCGAAGATGGAACAGAAGTGACCTGGGCCCAGAAGCAACCTCAGGTCTACAGAAAAAAGGATCCCATCCAGGGATCCAGACTGCTCAAAGGTACACATACAAACTTACCAATGCTCTTTATTCTGAGATTATATCCCTCATAATTTTATTTAGCATTAAAACATCCTTCCCTTTTATGGTCACAGCAAATGGTGCTTTTTAAATTTTTTTAATTGAACATCTTTACTGGGTCAAATGATTGTCCACAACAATCAGTCCCAACTTTATTTATATGAATTCTGTGTCTCTTTAAAATCCCACAGTCTGGAAACAATTAGCACAGTGGTTTTCAACTAGGGGGCCCCTTGGCAATGCTTTGGATACATTTTTGGTTGTCACAACTGGGAAGGGGCGGTTGCTACTGAAATCTAATGGCTGGAGGCCACGGATGCTGCTGGACACCCTACAGTGCACAGGATGGCCCCAAATGTCAATAATGCTGAGGCTGAGAAGCCTTGGACTAGACTAATTGATGTCCCTGCCAACACTTAATTCATTCAACCAATCCATATTTATTGGGCACCTACTACATGCCAAGCATTGCGCCAAGTGCTGGAGGTAAAATGGGAGTCAAGCAAGAGAGACAAGCAGTCTGGTCTTCCTTGGTTCACCACTCCAAGTTCTGGGGGCTTGCCAGGCACCAGAAAGCCCCCTCCCAAGACACAGGAAGGAAAGACAAGTCCTCACCATGCATATCCGGCAGCATCAAGAACCCGGGACCCCTACCATCTGGGCCTCTTACCTGGGCTTGTGCAGACCCGCCGACGCAGCTGTTAGGGTCCTTGAGCCCGTGTGACCCCCGACCTCAGGTTCCCCACCCGGCCCTAAGGCCGCTGCAGGGTCCAACTTGTTCAGGGGACACAAACACACTTAGTAACCTGCAAAGCCGGCCCTTTCACCACACTGGGTCTCAATTTCCTCTCCTGGCCACAATGACCCGTCACCACAGAGGGCTCTGGAAGGACGAACTGACGCAAAAGCGCCGGGAAAAAATGGTCGCGGCCGCAACAATAACGTCAAGGAGGGCGCCCTACGGGTCGCAAGGCCCTGTCTCGGGATTGTAACGGCCCGCGAACCGAACGCCAGGTGCCGAGCAGCGGGCCCGGAGCCGGGAGGCCCGTCCATCCACAACTGCTGCCTCCGTGCGCACAGGCCGCGCGCCGCGCCCCGCCTTCCCCTCCGCGCGGGCCAGAACCGACCTGTGGCCGCTGCTCGGGCGCCCGGCGCCCCGCACTCCGGCTCTTCCAACATTGCCCCGGCGGCGTCTCGAGCTTCCCTCAGGCGGCGGAGGCGCCGGCTCAGCTCCGGCGGCCGCTGCTGCTCGCCCTCGCGCCCGCGCCGCTGCTGCCGCGGCCGCCGCGCTCGTATTTGGCGGGAACCGCGGAGACCCCCGCGGCCCACGCTTCGATTGGGTGAGGCCGCATCACGTGACGGCCCTCTTCGGGAAGAAGGGAGCGCCGGGAGCATCCTCGCGAGAGCCGAGGCTTCCATTCCTCACATACCTCCCTTATTGATATTCCTGCAGAGGGCGGGGCTTCCTCTCGGCGGCCAGTCTCAGGCGGGGAGCAGATGCCCTGCGATTGGGGGTGGGTGGTGTCACGCTGAGAGCTCGATTCTGTGATTGGCTGAGCGCGTGGGATCGGTCAGTGGGAGGAAGGAGGGCCAGGCTCCTACGTCATGACGAAACGCTTTACGTAAGGCGCCAGTGACAGCCTGTAAATGCTATTTAAGTGAACTGAAGTTCTTTTACACTACCTGGACTTAAGATGAATATAGCAACAGCAGTTAAAATTATAAATTACTTTATATGAACAATAAAAATAAATAAACTCTGAGCATCTCTTCAGAAGCATTTGAGATGCAGTAAATATTTTCAGAGGGAATGAATTAAGTGGTTGTTTCTGGTTTAATCCTCAGGATTTTGCACATACTGTTTCCTCGCCTGCAACACTTTCTGCAGCTCTTCTCCTGGTCGATTTCTACCTAACTTTCAGATCTTAGATTGAAACCCCAAAGAAACTTTTCCTCTCCTACTCCCAACCAGATGAAGTTTCTACAACACTGTTCTTTTTCTTGGAGCAATTACAGCTTATGCTTATTTATTAGCGTGTTTTTGGTTAATGAATTAGTTTCTGTTTCTGTCATTAGCAGGAATCATTTATCACTGTATCCTCAGGGCCTATCAGTGACTAATATATTAGTAGGTACCCAATATATATTTGAGTGAACACAAAGCCTCATGTAGAACAGAGACTTTCCGAGTCAGCCTGCGAGCCTCAGAACAGGTTTTCTTCAGCACCAATTTAATCTCTCAAGCAAACAGAAATGAGGAGAGAGGAGTTAAATTTGGCCCAATTTTGGGATTCTATTTATCCTGTAGGTTGGATGATTAAATCAGTAGAATTAGTTGGAAATAATATGGAAAAACAGGAAATTTGAGGACATCACTTTTGGGCCTCAGTTTCCTCGTTTAAACCATTAGGATGTTTTCCCTTCCTTCTCTGACATTCTGACGTCTGAAATGACGTAGACCAGTGGATCAGCATTCAGGGTGCCCATCAGAATCACAGGGGAGGTTTTTCAAACTATTCATAATAGCCCCACTAGGATCTTGGGGGAAGGAAGTTAGGTCATGCATATTCTGAGGCAATCCTCTGATTTAGCCCAGCATCTTCTGTTGAAGCATTTGGAAACTTCCAGCAATCTTCTGCTTCAGAAAATCACTCAACTCTGTCAGAGATTTCAGCACTGAAGCTGTAAGCACTTTGGCAGAAGTCATTTTCTTGTTCCTCTTTTTGGATTCATTTACACATTTTGATTCACTATTAATTTCCAATTCATTCAATACAACAACAATTGATGGAAAAAATCAATAAGCATGCATCAATCCAAGAAGGCTTCCTGGAGGAGGTGACATTCCAAACAGCATCCTCTTTTATGCACAAAGGATAGGGGAAAGATTGGGAAAGAATGTGCAAGAGAGGAGCAATGTTAGCAAAGCCCATGAGCAACGGGAATCATGGGTTATAAAAGAGGAAGAGAGTCGAAGTCAGAAAAGATGATAGGGCCAAATTATGCAAGTTTTGTAGGCCATTTTAGGAAATTGGGAGAGTATTCTAAGGCCAGTAGATGGTCTTTAAATAGGGGACTGATGTGATCAGAATTGTATTATAGAAGCTTATTTTTGGCTGTCTTGTAGGGGATGAATTGGAGGGGAGAACAGGTTGGCTGGCCGAATGGTCTGATCCTAGCAGAGAGGAGAGCTGGGAAGGTGGAAAGGAGGGTGGAATGATACCCTAATGTCTGACTTGGGCAACTGAATGGATGAACACAGGGCTGGACCGGGTGGTAGTGGAAGGAATTAAACGCACAGAATAATTGGGTATAGCTGAGATCAGCAAACATGGATCTTAAGATTTATAAACCCAGCCTCTGGAGTTCTACCTGCCTCTTGGCCTCCCCAACTTCTGCAAAAAGGTCTAAGCGCCTTTCCTAAGACGTTAGGGCCACCTCCGGGACTCCAGGGGTCGCTACAGCCGCTACGGCCCCTCTAGGCTCGCCCTGGTCCACTCACTCGCCGAGGTGTCCTTCGGGGCAGCCGGCTAAGTGCCCGTGCGCTTCCCGGCCGGCAGGGGGCGCGCGAGTGCAGACGGGGTCGGGAGCGCGCGGGCGGGGGGCCGGCACCGGAAGTGTGCGGTTGCCATGTAATATCCTGGCTGCGCGAGCGCGCGAGGAGCTGGGGCGGCGCTGGGGCCAGCGCGGAGCTGGCGAGAGGGCGGTGGAGGCGGTGCCGTAGGGGCCCGCTGAGGCGCGTGGGGGGTTGGCGGCGCCCGGGAGCCTGTCGCTTGTGCGGTCCCTCCGGTTCGGTGGGTCCAAGCAGAAGGCCCGACGGCGGGAGGCAGCATGTCGGTAGCGGGGCTGAAGAAGCAGTTCTACAAGGCGAGCCAGGTGAGCGGAGGCCGTGGCGGGGGCGACCCCCGGGCCCCAGGCTGCTCGGAGAGGGGCCAGGCCACGGCAGGCCTGGCCCGGGCTCGGGAGAGGGCCCGGGCCACGGAGGGGGCGGCATTGGCACGTGTCCCCCACAGGGTGGGGACAGCCTAAGAAAGACGAGGTCTGCGTGCGAGATGGCCCAGGCCCTGCCCGCTGTGTGGGCTCCAGTTTCCTCGAAAAGGGTGGGCAGACTTGAGAGAAGCAGAGATTTCCCCAGAGGCTGGCCCCCGGACGTGGACCCCTGCCCTCCTGTCCTCGCCTCTAAAAGGGCAGGGAGTGGGGAGGGAGAGAAGGGGAAGAAACAGTCCTGAGGCTGTCGACACAGGACTCTTGCCAGAGAGCCCAGAGGCAGGGAAATTTTGTGTCTAGACCAATTTTCTTTTTAAACAAAAAACCTTTTCCGTGAGTCCGGTACAAAGTTGAAAGGGTAGAGTGAAAAGTCAGTTTCCCACTTCAGTCCCTCAGGCATCCAGTCCCTCTCCCCAGAGATAGGGACTGTCACCGGCGACTTATGTCTCTTACCAAACAAAAGTGTATGCCTTCCCCTGAAAAACACACATAGTGGTAGTATGGTCTATGTAGAACTGTGTATTTGGTGTTTTTCATTTAATGTGTCTTGGAGAGCACACTAGGGACAGAATCCTCCACCTCGGATCATTCTCTGTTGTGGCAGTCGTTCTGGGCCCTGTGGGGCATGGAGCAGCATCCCTGGCCCCCACCCACTCGATACAAGGAACATCCCCCTGAGTTGTGATAACCACAAATGTATCCGGATGCTGCTGAATGTCCTTAGGGGAACCCCTTCCCTTCCCCTCTCTGAGAGCTACAACACTGGAGCCTACTCCTAGAGCTTTTTGGATCTTTTTCATGGGTACATGATACCCCATTCCATGAAATCTGTTATAATTTAATTAGCTAGTTGTGTGGCAGTGGATGTTTAGATTTTCAGTAGTTTTCTGCTACAAGCAGTACTATAGTGAATAGCCAGGGATATCTGTGCTCGCAGGTGGAATTGGATCTATAGGATAAGTTCCCAGAAGTGGAATGCTGAATCCAAGAAAATAAGCGTTATCCACGTGACAGACAGAATAGGTGTTTTGGAAGGTCCAGGCCCCATCGCTCAGGAGTCTGGTGGAAGCTGTGGATCCACTCTTCATAAAACTGGGCAAACGCAAAATTCAGTTTGTAATTTCAGATCCAAGAAGCTGCAGATTTGTTGATCCTATAAGAACCTTAGGTCTGAAGTTTGTGTGGATAAATTCCAGGAAGGATGGGCAACAGTGTCCTGGCAAACTGGAATCTACCCACAATTTGGAGAGGTCCAGTGGGAGGGAAGAGAAATGAGTCCCCAGTAATACACAGCTGGTACCTTTTGCCCCTTGAGGGAAAAAGTAATGACCCTAGTGGTTGTCCAGAGCTAAAGGTATTTGGAGACTATCTCTAGACTCCAGGCTAAACCCTGGTGGAAGAGAGATTTAATCCAGAGGGATTCTGGGATTGTTGCTGAGAGTACAGCTCTTTGCCCCAGCAGGGTGAAATTAAGTGACCTGGCCCTGGGTTAGACCCTCAACTAGAAGGCCTCAGGCCCCCGCCTACTTGACAGGAACACTTTCAAGTGCTGCTCACTCTCTTAGACCCTGATGTAGTCCCTTCTGCAGGAGCTATAGGTCTTGGAAGAATTCCTGGGTCACTTTGTTCCCTCGTGTAGACAGGTCTCTGGAAGCCCTCCCCACCACCCCTAGCCATCACGGCCCAGGCTGGTGGCCCATACGGTCTCCAGCAGACAGGCTGTGCTAGAGGAACTAGCTGGGCCTCTCAGCCAGCCACCAGAGCTTTCCTCTTGGGGAAGAAGGATGGCCTGCATTCAGATCTGTGGGAAGCGCTTTGAAACATGGAAAGCACAGTGCAGTGTAAGCTGGTGGTTCGGACCGACTTATTAACTCGACATTCTGAGGCCCAGTCCCAAAGGATTGCTGCAGTGGCCACATCCTACTCTAAGGACAGTTGTCTTGGCCTCCTAATGGATTCTTTGTTGAGTTGTTGCTCCCAAGAACCACCCTGGTTATGTTCCGTTCTCCTTCGTAATAATTTCCATAGACCTTCAGCATCTCCACCCTTCACCTGGATGTGTCCATCTCTTTGTGTGTTCCTTTTCTCGATCTTACTATATGTGCTGCCAAAGCAAGCACCTTTTCTCGATCTTAGGAACACCTCTTTTACCCTCTTCTATGCCCTCAAAATACGGTCATCTGTTCCAGGGTAATATTCTTGTTATGTTGTGATAATGGGTAGATTGAGTTTTCACCTTGTGAACAGTACTAAGCTTTAAACTGGTCAGTCTCAATTTGTCTCATCTGGCCCAAGGGTAAGTGCACTCTTCTTTCTACACAAAAGGAGTTGGGGGCATTTGTCTTCCTGTAGAACAGTGCTTCTCAGCCAGGGCCAGTTCCACCCTCCAGAGGACATTGGCAGTATCTGGAGACATTTTTGTTTGTCACAACACGGTGGACATCTAGTGGTCCATCTTACTGGCATCTAGTGGGTAGAGGCCAGGGATGCTGCTCAGCACCCACCGTGCCCTGGGCTGCCCCACACAGCCAAGAATTACTGGCCCCAAATGTCAACAGTGCTGAGGTTGAGAAACTTTGCTTTAAGGTTTAAGAAAAGTGAGGATAATTTTATCAAAACAAAACAACAACAAGAAAATCCCTCCTGGGCGTTCTTGTGGCAGCTGCCTGCTTTTCCTAGTTCTCAAAACACAGATAACCACGTAAACACAGATGGACACGTACATAAAACTCAGCAGCTAGATGCCAAGTCTCCCCATCCCAGGCCCTCAGGAGACGCCCAGAGTGTATTTTGTCATCTGGCACTTTTAAGAAGGTGTAAGCTTGCACTGTTGCTTCTCAGCCAGAGGTGACTAACCTTTCCCTCTTTCTTCACCCCCCAAGGGACCTTGGCAACATTTGAGGTGGTTTTTTGGTTGTCACGCCTTAGGAAAAGGGTGCTACCTTCATGATAGTAAGTAGAGGCCTGGGATGGTTGCTAAACATCCTACAACACACAGGATAGCCTTCCACACAACAAAGAATACCTGGCCCTGAATGACAGAATCGCCAAAGGTCAGAAACCCTACTTTGAAACAGGTTCTAGATTTCAAAGGCTTGTAACAGCATTGTTTCTAAGTTGAGAAATAGAAGCCAGGTGGATGTGTGAGAGCGCGCCGGGGTTAGAGAAGCTTGGTTTCTAGTAGGTGAGGCTGTGATGCTAATTAGAAGTTTCTGTCTCATTGATGATACTGGCAACAAGTCAGCTACCAGTATCTGGCAGTGTACCGGCAAATTCCACGCCGCTTCATCTCTGGTGAACACTTTCCAGTCTTGAATAAAATCAGTTTGAGCTTGAGTGGGAAGTTTGTGAGTTTTCACTTCTTATTGTGAACTGGTCTCCGACTGGCTGAGGGCCTGGGCTGAGGAAAGTTGAAGAATCTAGAGAGTAAAGCAGCCAAAGAAATAGTCGTCTGTCTTGGTCTCACGGTTTTGGTCCCCTCCAGCCTCCTGGTGTAATGTCACTCCCTCGACCTTGTACTTCCGCACGTCTAGAATTAAGGGACACGCTTTTATGAGTCTTTCTGGGGAACTGAGGAGGATAAAGGAACCCAACAGTGAGATCTAGACTCGAAAGTTCACTTCTCATTGTAGTATGTTTGGGTGACATTAATTTCAAGACCTAAACTGCTAACTGGTTTCCTGATAATTCTTGTGGCTGGGCTGTGCGGAGATTTGAGAGTGTAACTAGGGACAGATATGGCGGCTGGCCTGATTTTTTCTTTCTTTCTTTTTTTTTTTTGCCTGAAAGGAGGGAGAGAATTTGAACTCTAAAAGATTGGTCCCGTCTGAGCCGGGGGGGAAATTCGTGACCACCACATCCCACAGCTTTGAAGTTTGTTGGATACTCGCTGGGCCCCAGCTTCGTGTCTAGCAGGAAAGAGTGAACTTCCTAAGACAGACATAGGGTAGGGGCAGGCCTGGGGGACCTAGGACCCCACCCTGTTGGAGTCAGCAGTAGCTGGGGGATGTAGACCATCCCCAGGTACTGGCTGCTCTGACCTATTTTTTAAACTTCATTTTGTGGAATCACAAATGGCTTTTGATTTCCCAGCAAAGTTCTTGGCATGCTAAGTAATGGACATGGAATGATCTTAAGATACAAAAATCTGAAACTTGTAACCCATTAGTCTCAGCACAAATAGAAGTGTGGAACCCATGAGCTGGGAACAACAGGTGTCAGGCAGGGTCTGGAGAGGGGTCCCCGCCTAGGCTCTTCAGCTCAGCAGCTGCAGGCTAACCTCCGGAAGACCTTCGGCCTTGGGACAGCAGACACGGGAAGGGCTTTTGGCCACTGCCACGTCCACGTGCAATGGGAACTGGGTTAAGTCCACTCTTACAGGAAGCCACTCTGCTGACTCATTCTGTAGGAAAACCCTTGACCTAGCAGTGTCCCTGCAGGACCCTGGGTGGAGATGGTCCCATCCTGCTCCTTCAGTGGCCAGGCTGGGCTCTCCCCACTTGCATTCCGTCACCACCTTGCTTGGATGGACTAACCAGCCCCGTGTTTTAGGCTGGGCTTTGGAGCTACGGCAGACGTTTAAGACTGTCCTTTCCCAGAGGAACCAGGAGCCTCTTTCAACCCCACTCCTTCCCAGGCCTGTGTATAAAACCAGGTTAACCAGACCCCCTCGGCACAGGACCTACGGTTTGCAATCAGGGAGGCACCCTGTAACCAAACAGCATCCTGCATACTCTTGTTATGAACACACCAGGACCAAGGGGCCATCACATTCTGATTCTGCTGCCTGTGAGTGCTGCACATCAGGCCTAAAGTTCACCTCTGACTCAGAATCCTGTGTGTATTAAAGACCAAGTGGGAGCTAATCGCCCTGCTTCTCTGGGTGGTGTTTTGAGGCAGAGCTGTAGGATACTTAATTATATTCTTTGTGCCACTTAATAGCAGCCTGTGAGGTTAGGAGTTTCACAGTATCTCCCTGTTCAGTTTGAGAAATTGGGGGCTGTCACAATGCTGAGACCCTAGAACCATCAAAGACTTAGCAAGTGAACCAAGGAAACAGTGCTTTTACCCACCCACCTGTCCACCCAGGCTCCCTGTGGAGCAGCCTAGCGACCGCTTAGTGCCTTTGGGGGCCTTGAGCTCACCGCCTGCCCTTCAGGTGTCTGTCTGCGCTTCTGTTTGCTTCTTTCTTCAGAGGACAGACTGGCCGGCTGTGACCGCCCCCTCGGGCCTGCCATTTGCCTGAGGCGTGTGTGTCCTGTGACCTTCGACCTTGGGATGTGTGCCTCAGTTAGCTCTGCCCTGGCCCCTGTCTCTCGTCTCCTCTTTGCTGCCGATATTCTGAAACTGGTCCAGCCTGGGGAAACTTGGTTTTTAATTTGGGGCGTGCAGCCAGCTTCCTCCCTGGGATTTTGGAGGCATCTGCACGTTTTGACACTGTGGAGCAGCCGCTGGCCAGGGGAGTGGCGGAGGAAAGTCGGATTGTCTTCTCTTTCTGGTTTCTGAGGTGGGGGGTGGAGTTTCTGAGCTTTAAGGAGGATTTGGTGCTGAAGCTTTCCAGCCGCTGGCCTCTTTGCCTCCTGGGGTTAGGCGCTCACAGACTCGTTGAGGCATCTGTACCCCTGTGCTCAGACCCTTCTTGGCTTTGTAATGTGCCTGGGGAAGTGTTAGGGTTGGTCTTTTCTGGTTCTTTCTTAAAGCTGCTCCTGGAAAGCTGGATGGAAGAATGTGTCAGCCTGTAGCTGCAGCTGGTTCCTCTCACCTCCCTCCCTTCTGCTCTCCCCCTCCTACCTTCTCTCCTCCTCTTCTTTTTCTTGTCTTTCTCTCTCTCTCTTTCTCTCTGCTGCCCCGCTGCCCCCCTCCTCTCTCCCCCTCCTCTCTCACCACCCCAGGCCTGGATTTGCAGCCACTTTTCCCAAGCACTGCAGTTTGGGTCGATTTTGCTTATTTCCTGTTAAGCAGTAACCAGGGTTCCCAGAACATGGGCTCCCAGAGGACAGCTTCATCTTCCTTTCCACTCAGCTCCTAGAAAAACCTGCTGACTGGGCCCAAGATCGGGGTCACGCTCAGAAGCTCCCAACCACAGCAGGAAAACAGACTTGCCGTTTCCTCCGAAGGGCCTGACTCAGCGTGAGCTGCTGTCGCTCTGGGAAGGGCTGCTGCCTGGCTGCTCAGCTCCCACACCTGGGCACTAAACCCCTCCAGCAGCACCGCACCCGCAGTGTGACACAGCCTAGCCCAGGGTCGCTGTCCCAGGAACTCGACAAATGTCTGATGGACAGATGTGTTTGCCCTGCATCGTGGGTTGTGAGAGTGCGAAAGTGGGAGGTCTTGTGGGCAAGCCTAGGAAGGGCAGAGATGGCACCTGTGAGGGGACATCCCCAGCCAACGTGAGGTGCGGTTTTGTCTCCAACCTGGCATTCAGGACCTTCTGGAGCCCACGCCCTGGCCCCAGCTTTAAATGCCACCCTCCCCCTCACAGACAGCACGCTCCAGTCTGACAGGTCTGCTCAGACTTGTACCTTCCCACCTCCTTCCTCACCCAGCCCATTCTCGTGTCCACTTCCTGTTTTTCCTCAGAGCCCTGCGGTATCTTCCTTTATCCTTGCTATCTCCCTGGACCGCCCCCCGGAAGTACTTCACCCTCCCAGCATCTGGCCCTGTAGTCTCCTGCCCACATGCCACACCAAGCACATTCTCACATCCAGTGTGCTCTTCGGCTCATCAGGCGTGAGCTCCTAAGGGAGCAGGCTGCCTGGCAGCTGGTGAAGGCCTGGATCCTTATGGGTCATGGCTTGCTGACCAAGTTATCAGAAGTGGTGGATTCCTTCTCAGAGCAGGAGTGGGGGGTACCAGTGACAGTGCTTGTACGTCCTGCAGTGTCCCTGGGGGTGGTTCAGCAAGGTCTGTCCAGCAAGGACTGGCAAGGTCTAGGTCGGAAACAGGTCTGACTGGTTTAAAAAAATAAGAAATCAAAGCTCAGAGGTTGTTCCCTTTGGCTTAGGATCTGCCTTGAGGGCTCCAGGCTGAGAGGGACCTGCACTTGGCTGGACCAGGGGGGTCTGGTCTGTGTCACAGGCAGTCTCTGTCACCCAGACCCTGCGACCAAGCCTGAATTTAACCAGAGGTGTCCAGCCCGCTTGGAAAAGGAGTTCCCTTGGCTCTCCTCTCCCCAGGGCCACCAGACTTAACCTCTTAGACATGACCAGCGTTAGCCACGGTCCTGTGTGCAGCCCTTTCTTCCGGCCCCTGGCTTCCACACCTGCCTGCTCTTCTGCCTCTTCTCTCATTTCCTCGGTCAGCTGGCCCGCTCTCTCTCCTCCTCCTCTGCTTGGCCCCTTTGGTCCTCCCTGTGGACTTGCCATCCTGCTTTGGGCCTTCTGCCTCCAGGACCTCAGTTACCTCCCTGGCCCCACCACCCCCCGGGTACCTATCCTCCAGATCTACCCCCCCCCCCAGTCACAGCATTCAGACGTGACACTCCCGACCGCCCTCTAGATGGTGGTCCACGACCATCCGGCTGGTCCTAGAAACACAACAGGCTGCTAGGCCCAGTGCACCGGAGGCCTGCCTCCTCACCTGCCCTCCCTCACTCCCCTGTCCCCCACCGCCTTCACGGGGGCACTCCATCTATCACATCAACTTCTGGGCCTGCAGTAACCTCTAACCAGCCTCTAACCAGCATCTGGGCTCACCTCACCTGCCACCTATCCTGTTGCTTGAATTAGTTAACTTGATTTTTAATAGACTCACTTTTAAAATTTATTTTAAAAGGAGTTGATGTTATTTCTTGCTGTAAATCATAGTAACTGGATCGCCAAATACAATAGAAACCAAGTGGTGTAATCCGTTCTTCCTGGATTCCTTCCCTCCAAGCTTGGGATATGGTCCCTCTTGCTAAAGACTTGTTGAAACCGTAAGTGCCCACCGGAAAGTGTCTCCTCACGAGAATGAGGGGATATTGAAAGAGCATCGTGGTGGAAGTAACTCTCACTTGTCCCTGTGTTACCTCTTCTCTTGAGACCCCTCCCCTGCCCCTCATAGTCTTCATGTAGAACCGGGAAATCCTGTGGACTTGAATTAAGGCATGAAAGAGAAAGCTTTGGGGTGAGGGTGGATATCCCTGAGTGTCTGGGGAGAGGCCTGACACTAAGAGGCAAGGTTTGGTCCATGTGCTTTGTCCTCAGACACCACCTTGGCCTATAATTCAAGTATCTCTGGCCAGCACACCTCAGTCCAGCCCTACTTTCTCTAAAGTGGAGCAACTAACTGATGGTTTTTCTGCTGTGGTTTGAGTCTCAGCCCCAGGAGTGAGCAGAGACTTAGATCACCTCTTGGGAGGGAAACTGGGAACTTACTGACCCTTCTCGCCCCCAAGGATCCAAGGCCCGTCCTCGTACCCTGCCATCCGCCTCCCTAGGATGAGGCCCTTTGGCTGCTTTGGGCAGACGGGCATCAACTCGAAGGCCTCAGTTCATCAGAGCCATGATTGTCTGAAGGCAAGAGGGCAGTCCCGGCCCTTCAAGGCCAGCCTTTGTCAAGAAGATGGTGGCCGAGGGGACAGGGACAGGACTTCTCTATCCCCTAACCCTAACCTCCTGGCCTAGGATTGTCCTTTATCTCCTCTCCCTGGGGTGTTTCTTTGGAGGTTGGACATCCTTGCTGTCCCAGCCTCAAGGAGGCTTGGAGCTGCTGCAGCTCCCCGCTGATTGCCCCCGATACACTGGGTTGTGTGTGATGCCCGCGGAGGCTGGCTCTGAGGTTTACCTTTTTCCCCCAGGCCTTGGTGCGCTTACTTCACAGCTGAGAAGCCTTAGGTGTTTCTCCCGGGCTTTCTGGGAAGTTCCTCATCACCATTCCCTTCCCGCCAGCAGACTCAAGGGCAGCTGAGCGCTCAGTCTGCTGTGCCCTGGAGCACCCCATGCCCTTGGCTTCGTCCCAGGGCAGGCAGGAGGTGCTGGCGGGCTGAGTCCCTCTCTGGCCTCCAGACTGCTGGGTTTGGGAGGCGTCGGGGGAAGTTGTGGAGATGCGGGCACATGGGGGACCCAGGAGGCAAGTGTGCTGCTTCAGGGCAGTGGGGAGGAGGACCTTTTGGCTGGTCTGAGTCCAGGAGTCCGCTCAGCTCTCAGCAGAGCCTGGGGGGTTGTTGGGCGCCTTCCAGGGGAGTTTCCCCTCAGCTAGTTCCCCACACCTTCCCGGGCCTGGCTGAGAGCCAGGCAGCGCCAGTGCATTGGAAAGGGCACGTCCATTTTCAGGCACCCACGTTTGTGCTATGAGGTGTCTCAGATGTAGAGAGAGACATAAAGAATGACCAGCCCATAGCTGGGTGCCCACGAGAGCGCGAACAAACACAAGCGGCACCGCTGGAGCAGGAGGCCCCGCCCTCGCGCGGCCCCCGCACGCGGGGCACCACCGGAAGGCTCCAGCGTTGTTTTGTAAGTTTACGTGTCGCCCGTGTCCCTGGGAGCAGTAGCTCAGTATTTACTAATTCAGAGTCCAGGCGACTTTGTAGCTCGGTACCACGTAGGTGGCGGGAACTGACTGTTTTCCCGTGGTGGGCAGAGCACCTCCCACCCCCACTGGAGTGTCTCCACCCTCAGCCAGAACCTGCAAATGTGTCACCTTACTTGGCAAAGGGACGTTGCTTTTGGGATTAAAAACTTGGGCCTGGAGGTAGAGAGGTTGCCCTGGATTTCGAGGTGGGCCCAGTCAGCCCTCAAAAGCAGAACTTTCCCCTGCCTGGTCAGAAGGAGACCCAGCGGCAGAGGAGAGAACCAGAGGGGAGGCGGCAGGAGAGGCCCGCCTTGCTGGCTGTGAGACAAGGGGAGGGGCCGTGGGCCAAGGAACGGGGGCTCCTCTAGAAGCCAAAAAGACCGGAAAGCTCTAGAGCTCTCAGAAAGGCACGCAGCCCTGCCAACACCTTGGTCTTCGCCAGGGAAGTCCACATGGTACTTCAGCCCTCTTTCAGATTTTCATGTTGTTTGGGAAACTTGTGTTTTGGGTCACTGAGTTTGTGGTAATTTGTTACAGCAGCCGTAGGAAACTCTTACAGGTTCACACTGTCTTAAAGCCTCATCTGGATAGAGGTTGTAGCTCAGCATCGAAGGGGGGTGTGTGTGCGTGTGTGCGTGTGTGCGCACGCAGGCACGTGTGGTTCATCCTTCCTTAGCTCTCACCTCCAGCTGCATAGCTGAGGTCAGCAAGAAAATAGGACCGATTCACTTTGCCAAGTTGACCAACAGGTGCTGTGCTCAGAGTGGGCCTCCCACTGAGCCGTCTTCCATAGAAGTTGTTCCCTGGTTCCTGGAATCTCACCTTGGTGACTTAGTAGCTAGTGGACTGATAGGAAATCCTCCATCCCCATAGTTTAACATCAGTTTGAAACTGGCTCTGTGTTCAGGTTCTACTGAAGCAAGGAACGCTGTTGCCCGTCTAAACCTCCAGTCCCACAGCGCGGAGACGGCACAGTGGGGTTTCCACCTGCATCACTTCCCACCAACTGTGGCAAGCGGTTGGCAGTTCTGGAGTCTGGTGGCACCACCTCCCCATCACGGAGCCTAGAGACTCATGCCAAACCTCTTCACTCACGGCCCCCCCCACCTTCAAAGAGGTATTTCAGAATCATGTCCTGGAAATATGTATGGAGGCCAGCCCTTAGCAATTCTGTCTGCGCTGGTGCAGACCCCGTGTCCTCTGTCTCTGTCTTTCCTCACATCATGTTCCTTTCTTCTTTTTCCATCCAAGTTCAAACCATCCTTCAAAGCCAAGTCCAGGGACTTCTCGTGGCTGCCCCTTGGCTTCTTCCTGTGGGTTCCTTGTCATAGGTCCTTGTATTTTTTTCTTCATGTGTGTGTGTGTAGCATTGTCTCTCTTTCCCTCTGCTATACCTAGCACATACAAATAACAAATATTTGTTGGATGAATAAGGGCAGCTTTCTCAAAAGGGGGGAGCTGGCCTGCTGACTTTGACCCCAGATGTTCAGCCCCACCCCGATAAAGCAGGTCAGCTCAGGGCAGGAGAGTGTTCCAGACATGCACGGTGGCTTAGTGATTGAAATAGGGTGGATACAGTGACACAGGGTCCTGTGACAGGTGCTGTGTATGGAGAAACCAGGGATGACTCACAAGGAGATGACCTGGACCTTGGCTTTATGAATTTGGGCCTAGGAAGGAGAAGGGAAAGAAGGATGCAGATTTCCCTGGCAGGCAGCCGGAGCGAGGCCCCCAGTGCTGGGGCCTCCAGGTTGCTAGCCTGCCCTGCTGTGTTCTTGTGCCTTGTCCAGGAGCCCAGACACTGCCTGTCTGTGGGTTCAGTCCTTCCAGGGGAGCAGAAGCTGCCCTGGGTGCTGGAGGGAGGTCCTGGCTGCTAGACCATCATCATCAGGGGAAGAGGGATTTGAATATTCATTCTTATGGGTGCTCACTGAGGCAGTGGCAGCACCAGACACACATCGCATGATGACAACAGAGAAGCAAGACCTGAGGGCAGGGCCGGTTTTCTCCTGCAAAAGTCAAAATAAAAAGGCATTACTGGGGAGCTCCTTGAGTCGGCACCGCACAGCCTTGGCAAATGCGGCAGTACCCCCAGCTTACCAGGCATGGGGTCTCCTGTGCACAGAGCATACGTGCAGCTTCCTGGGGGTGCACACCGGCATCTCCCTGAAGAACGGGGAGACGGTGGCACATCGAGGTGGAGAGAGGGAGGGATATCCCGGGGAGGAGGGCGTGGTGCAGGATCATGTCAGCCAGGATCAAGGTAGAAAGCCACTCGGGGTATTGAGGGTCAGCCAGTAGACTGGGTCTGTTGGCTGGACAGAAGCAGGGGAGGAGGGGTGGCTTGGAGACTGGCAGGAACCTGGGCCAGGGCATGAGGGAGTTTGCGGCCCATCCTCTTCCTTCAAACCCTGTCGTTTTACCTCTTGATGCTTCTACTCTTTCCTCCCCGCAAGTAGAGCTTCAGAATTGTGCATCCCAGCTGCCCATCAACAAATACACTTGGTGCCTCGAGCCTTCTGGAGTCTGGATTATGATCCGTAGGAGCTTTTGGTACAATGGAGAGCTAGCACATCAGCCTGCTATCAACCCAGTTTTACACACGTCCCTCGTGGGAGGGCCTTCACTCCAGAGGCCCTGGTGTCCTTAATGTCCCCATCATCCAGGCCCCTCAGTGTATCCTGCCTCTGAACCTCACCTGTGCATGGACACCACCTCAAGCTGCTTGCGTGCAGCCCTCCTGGCCTCGTTCTTTCCTTGGGATGCCCATCAACCAGGGAATGGCAGGCTCGTCTTTGTAGAGCAGCTTGTGGTTCTTAAAGCCTTTTCACACCTGAGTCCCACAGCACGTCGTCGTCACCACGTTTGACAGTTGAGGAGACTGAGGCTCAGAGGAGTCCACATTCCTGCTGTAAGTCACAGCGTGGTGGACAGAGCTGGAGGCAGTATCGGGCTGCAGTCCAGACCCCATGGCTCCCTGGCGCCTGGCCCTGTCTGGGGACCTCGCGGGCACGCCCTGTTTTGGCTTGTTAGTTAACACACCTGGGGGCGTTCTCTCTGAGCTTCTAGAAGGCGGGGGTCTCCCTACTGTGCATCGTGCTCCCTGGCTGCTCATGGCAGCCGGCCCTGCCCACGGGCAGTTAATGTTTGGGGACAGGGTGCATGTGGGTAGGGAGGCGGGGCTCTCCTGGGTGCCGATGCTCGACTGAAGATGATCCACAGCCAAGGAGTCAGCCCCTGAGAGCGCTCCTCCGGCTGTGGCCCAGGGCAGGGTCCCTGGGAACCTCTCAATCTGGCCACTCACCACCACTGGGGCACAGGCAGTAACATAAGGGGACGTGTGTGCCAGGCCTGGGTGTGTGTCCTGAGGAGGGAGAGGCCCACCCGCTCTGTCACTGCAGGGTGGATAGCAGCAGGGGACAGGAGCAGTGTGCTCTGGTGCCCCCTGGCCGCCCCCTGTTGGTCTCCTTATCTGTGTGCTGAGGTTGGGCAGTGATTCTGAGATTCCTTCCAGCTCCAGGTTCCCAAGGCTGACTTTGCAGATTAGAAGGGCAGGTGTCCCTGGACAACTAGGGTGGGGTAGAGAGAGAGGAGCGGCTGTGCAAGGTGACAGAGCACCAGCATCTGACACATGGCCATGTTTCGCGGTGCCCGTCACTAACCCTCAGGGGGCTGGTCTGCTGTGCTGAGAGCTGTTTACGGCTTCCTTCCCCTGGCTTGCCGTGTGCTGCCCCAGGATCGTGACCTGCCCAGGTGCTTCTGGTAGCCATGCCTGAAGAAGCTGGTCTCGGTGGCCCTGAGTCACCTGTTGTCACCAGCCTGGTGTCACAGGCAAGTGGTGGAGCCAGGTGAGGGTACATTCCTCAGCACCCATTCAGCCTCTGTCTGGAGCTGTCTCACGGAGGAGCTCCATGGCCGAGCTCTGCCCTCCCCCCGGAGAGACTGGGTGTGTGGCCCCTACTGGCTACAGCCCCGGCCTATTTTCAAGCCACTTCCCTTTGGCCTTCAGAACCTGTTTGCCTGTCAGCCTTCCTTTCCTGTGTCCTGTCTTCCCAAACTGCAGACCTGTCCGCTTCACCAGGGGTTCCTGTCAATAGGAAACCACCCACTCCGGGAGTGGGGCTTCCCTGGATGCGGGTCAGCCTGGGCCCCGGCTGCTCAGGTTGTTTGCTTTGTAAGTTTCCCCTTCGCTCTCCAGTGAGGGGGCCAGCTGGTAGGCAGAGTATCGCCTAACCTGAGCTTCCCATAACTGACAGAAGATAAAATTGGGGTACAGGGGTTGGGGCACTGTCATGCGGCTGGCTCCCTGGTCTGCAGCTCTCACAGTGCTTCATCGTGGGCTAGTGCAATGGGGTTAGGCCCTGTGAGGTCACGCCTCCCTCCCGTGGGTGCTCACTATCAGTTCAGCACTTCCTAGTTTCAGATGGTGTCCTGAGCATGGGTACAGCAGTGCCAGGGTTACTTACTTGAAGTTCACAGTCCAGTGGGAAGAGAGCTGTAAACAAGAGGTCTTGAGAGAGTGTGAGGGGTCAGGGACAGCCCCTTTGAGGAAGGGATGCTGGGCGAGACCAGATGGGCAGAACCCAGCTGTGGAAGGTCTGAGGACAGCGGGGCAGAGGCTCTGATGTGGGACGAGGTGGGTGCCTTTGTGGAACAGCCTGGTCCAGGGTGAGGTCCACAGGGGGCCGGCCTGAGGGAGAGGTGTTAGTAATGTGATGGGAAAGGTGGCCAGCGGCCAGGTCACTCCTGCCTGGGTAAGGAGGCAGGTGACAGAGAATCAGGAGGGCTTCCTGGTAAAGGTGGCTTCACATTAGACCTTTCAGAATGGAAGTGGTCTTAGAGATGGGGGAGACAGCATCTGTGTTCCAGGAGGCAGGGGCTCTGGATGTCAATTGGTCGGTCACCTTAGCTTGCAATTGTTGGGGTTCACGGGCCCCTCCTTGAGACTTGTGCCCAGGTGTCTCCAGCCTCTTGTGTAGTAGGCCGCAGTGACGGTGTTGGATGAAGGGTTTGTTCCGGTGCTTTCCAGAGGCCCAGCAGCTCTGGGCCTCACAGGATTTCCAAACCCCATGTCCTGTCTCTTCCTGAAGGGCTGCTCTTGCGTCAGCTCTGCCATTTACAAAAGATGAGTTTGCAAAACACCTTATCGTTTTCTTGCAGATGCGTAACAGAATTTTGCTCTGCCGTCCCGCCTCTAGATCTGTGGCCAGTAGCTCCCCCGCGGTGCACCCCAGCGCTCAGTGGTGCGCAGCGGGTGTGGCCCTGCCAGCCAGGACTCCGGAGGTTTATTACCTCATTTGTTTGTGGGTTGGATGTTTCTTTTTATAAATTTTCATCTGAAATTGATTTTCCCAGTTGTGTGACATTCAGCCCTCTTGCCTCGTCCCTAAGATGAGAAGTTAAAGTGCATGGGGCCAATTTGCACCTAGGGTTTTCAGCTCCAGCAAGAGCTCCAGATGCGATTTGCTGGCATCTCAGTTGTTGGATAAAAACCCTTGGCACAGCCAGGGGCACCAGCTTGGATCAGGCCCACTTCAGAGCCACTGGTTAGCAGGCCTTGCTCCCTCCACCTCTCCAGGAGGAGGCAGAATCCTGAGTCCCCACCCCAGTCTGTTGCCTGAATTCCTCAGCCGGGCCCTGTGGCTTTACCCTTACTTTTCCCAGTAGCATTTGGGGCAGGGGCAGGCTCAGTGAGGCCTGGGGCAGGATCCATCTGAGTCTTTCTGCATTGGTGGCACCATGGCCCGGGCAGGGTTCTGCATGAGCTGTTGCCCCTTAACAGCTCTCGGTCTGGTGTGCCATTGATTTTCATAGAAAGCTCTGTAGTGTTCCAGGGGCTTTGGCTTCATGCCACCCTGGAGTGGTGGGTTTTGTGTGAGAGGCTGGAGTTCCAGAAGGCTCAGGGCACAGCTGGCCCTCCAGCGCAGGTCTTCCACCTCCAGGCCAGTGTACTCAGCACGCTGTAGGGTTAGTCCTGAGCAGTCATCCCCCATGTCACTGTCACTGTGCAGGAACAGCTGTGGCCCTCTTGACCACCTCTTCCCAGGGGCCTGGGATGTGGCCCCACACTTGCTGGAACACTTCCCCGGTCAAACGGGAAGGGCAGGGTTTGCAGCCCAATCCTGAGCGCTGGCCTTTGCCTCCCCAGAACCCCTGACAGCCCTGGCCTGTCTTTGAAAATGAGGAAGCAAATCAGAGCTGCAGGGCAGCCTCCAGAGTGAGGTGATTTAAGACTTTCACGACTCCTGTCTGGCTTGGTGTCATGCACACACACACGCATGCACACTCAAACGCACCCACACTGCACTGCCTGGCCCTGGGCAAGGCACATCACCTCCTGGGGCCTTAATTGGCCCCTTTTATAAGGAGGAGATACCTCCCCAAAGGCCGTGGCTGGGCGAAGTGGGTGCTGAAGGTCCCAGATGGCTCTTTCCCTTCCTCTTGGGGTTTTCAAGGATGACAAAAGGGCCAGCAAGGCAGTAGATCCAAGGAATAATGTAGTCTCTGCGGTGTTTCATGGAAACATTAAAAGATGCACATTTTGTGAGCCCTCCTCGGCTCAGCAGTCCTCCTCCCCCTGCAAGCCCAAAGCGCTTCAACTCGAGCTGGCTTTCCACAGCGGAGAGAACGGGGAGCCCTCACAGTACCCAGGAGGGCCCACTTCCTCCCCCAGATCCTACGAGATTAACTGGGGTGCTGGTTAACAATGCATGAAAATGGGGAACGGTTCTGTGTGCTTCTGCTTCCCTTTGCAGCCACTCAGCATCTTAGGAGGAATCCCAGGACCAGCGATCATTAGAGTCAAGCCTGGGCCAACGCTGGGCAGGTGCGGTGGGGGGAGCCCAGAGGAAGCGGAATTAGGAGCTGTGGTGCCCTGACCCAGGCCCCCCGTCCCACCACAGAGCACTGGGAGGGCACTCAGGCCCGTGGCTTCTGGCCAGATGGGCTGCGAGGAGGAGGGGGGATCCCTGCTGTGGCCAGCCAGGCCTCCCGCGGCCGCAGCCTACACTCAGCCAGCCTTCTTCCCCCACTGGCCACGTGGAGCTCAAGCTAGGCAGGAAGTGAGTTCTTTGTCACACTGTCTCCAAGGACTGCTGCGTCATCTCGGGGAGGGGAGGTACTTTTCTCAAACAGAGACCTTAGGCTGTCTTCATGGCTTCGTTCCACTCAGCTGGGCCTGGAGCAGGAAAAGGCACCCCACATCCCCCTGTGTCTGCCCAGCCCCTCACTCTTCCTCCAGCCTTGGGTCCTTCTGAGCTGCCATACCTATGTTTTGTTAGCTGTTCTCTGGGAGGAACTGCCTGAAAGGAAGGGGCCTGGGCTCTTGGTCAGATGCACTGTGTTGGGTGATGGAAGAGCAAGACACACCGGGTCCCTGCGCCCTGGGAGCTTGCCGTCGGCTACAGGAGGAGAGCATAGGATGTGTGGCCGGCAGGTGAGGGAGACCAAGAGGAAGTCAGGCAGGATTTAGGCCAGTGCAGGGCCGACCCGCAGGGGAGGAGAGGAGCAGTCCCAACATTGCAGGGCGACAGGCCCTGACGCACAGAGGATTCTGGACTCAGCCCGCGGAGGCTACCATGGGCTGGAGGCTGGGCAGAGCCCAGGGAGGGGAGGCCAGTGTGGAGGGGTTCCCGGGAGAAGTGAGAGAGTCCGAGCCAGGGTGGGGCAGGCCTGGTTCAGGCAAGTGGAGAGGCTTCCGGGGGTACACAGGGACCTTCGTGACAGATTGGGGCACTTAAAGCCAGTGGCACAGCCTGAGGCCCCATCAGGAAAGCAGTGTGACAGCAGCGGCGGGAGGTCTGGTGACTTTGTCGTCAGCCCGGGGCAGAAGGGGCAACTCTCTGGGTGTCTGCCCTCAAGGGGCCTCTGGGTGCCGGCACCAAGATTCCGCACAGCCTGCAGAAGCGGAGGTCAGTGCTTCAGGATGAGACCTCAGCTGCACCCCTGTTCCATCTCGGGAGTCTGTCCTCTGGCTGGCCACTGCCTGAGCAGTCACTGAGCGATCGTCCCTATCTGCCAGCACCGCCTCCTCCAGTCATTTCCTCCCGACAGCCGGTCCCTGCTTTGCTCCCGGTGCCCGTGCCGTGCCGTGAGCAGCCCAGACTTGGATTAAGCCAGGTGCGACTTTGAGAGGACTTTTCTCACGTGAGGGTTTCCCCCTCCCATTTCAGAAGCATGTGCCAGGCTGGGGAGCGGCTGCTGGGACTCACGTGCCATTCCACTCACTGCCCACCACTCTAGCCCGGGGCCCTTTTCCCGAGCCAAGCAGTCCTGAGAGGGGCGGGACACCCGGAGGCATTCGGACTGCGAGAGGCCAGGTCTGACCAAGGTCCCCAGGCTAGGCCAGGCTCCTCTCCACAGCAGCACGCTACCCCTGCCACTCGTAGCTGGGAGACCCTACACTGACTTGTCTGCAGTCTCGGGGACCTGAGGGGTTCTGCTTCTGAGCCAGTATCTCAGCTGCCAGTCCCAGCCACCCCTTCTACTGAGAGAACGCCTTGGGCTTCAAAGACACTGCCCTCTTGCTGCCAGAACTAAGTCCCAGATAAACCCCAGGCATGCCACACGGAGGGCATTTGTGGGTCCGTGTCTGCCCCTTGGGGCCGAATCTGATGGTTGTGGTGCCCGGTTTGAGGTTTCCACAGGAAAAGTAGCTTCAGAGGCCTTTCCTGCTTGATCATTCCCACTGCTTCTGTTTACAAGGCTGCTTTTAAAAAAAAGTTTAGCTTTGATCCCTAGGAGGAGAGGAAGTATGTGCCTGGAGGCATGAAGGGTACCAGCAAATTTCAGAATTCCCGGTATACAGAAGGAAGTGCTGACTTGTCAGGACACTTCCCTCTGTGGGGCTTAACAAAGGGGATGGTGACTTACTCTCCGTCAGCTCACAAATATTTACAAAAGACCTATGACAGATGAGGTCTCCCCTGCTGCCAGAGCCCTCAGGCTTCCCACTGGCCCATCTCC
Source organism: Camelus bactrianus (assembly GCF_048773025.1). NCBI lineage: Eukaryota > Metazoa > Chordata > Mammalia > Artiodactyla > Camelidae > Camelus > Camelus bactrianus. The sequence continues at coordinate 29,051,082 of NC_133560.1, forward strand.
TTGGGCTGAGGAGTGTATTTCTACCCTTATTCCTCCTGGTCTGGTATGAAGGTACATTTCTGTACAAATGGTGTTTCTAGTGGCCTTTACTTTGGTGGCACCTCACCCCTCAGGGCGGCAGTCCAGCCCCCACGCCTCGTGGCCTTTACTCTCAGCCACGTGGGAGCACCATGCCCCTGGAATCAGAGCCACCCCTGTCAGCAAGCATTTCATACTCAAGGAACTCACAAGGGCCCAGGCTTTGGAAATCATCCTAACATAGGGGCCACTGGAGGTTTCTGGGCAGGGACAGACATGTTCAAAGCAGGAGGCTTCAGGGCGGGTGTATTGCATACATTACCTCCCCAGAAGTGCCCTTAGCTCGCCTTTCCAGAAAGAGTGTCCAGTTAGTCAAAGAGCATACCCTGTGATGTCTCTGCCAGCATGTCTGAGTTGGGGGCACGGAGTGCAAGCAGAGAAAGGAGACGTGAAAAGGCCAGCGTCTTCGTGTATCGGCCACACAGCAGACCAGCCTGGGCTCTGCCCATGACCTGGGCTCTCTGAGTCATGAGACAGAAGACCGCAATGGAAACTAGAAGGGGCTGCTCTGAAATGTTGGCAAGCAGCTCCCAGATCTTAGGAGGCCAGCAGGGAGGGGAGTCACAGTTGGCAGGGATTTAGAAGCAAATGCATCCATCCCTATGTCTGTCCCTCCCATCCCTGGGCTGTCATCCCTGTTCAGGAATTTCTCAGCCCTGCCTGTGATCATCACAGTTGCCTCTGGGGACCTCCCATGTCTGGGCGTCCTGCTCATGGGCAGTCTGCCTCCTCCCCATGGCCTTCGGTGTCCCCCACCCTTCTGGCCAGGCCCTGCGCAAGCGCCGGGCTTCACCCTTCCCTTACTGCCCAGTTCTCCAGGACCAGCCAGTCGAACAGCTCTGGGCACAGCCCCCAGTTCCTCCCTGGGTCTCCTCATCTATAAAATGGGCACACTGGTCCCTCCCTGCGTCATCATCGCATAGAGGTGACAATCGGTGGCAGGATGTGTGAGAAGCGCCCACACTGTGCCTGGCACGTTCGGTGGACCAGGAATGGCAGCTCTTGTGTCCTGAACCCGCGTCTCACCCAGAACACCACCTGCCTGCCTGGCCAGCTCTGCCTGCTGGAACCCTGCCCTGTGGGGTCCGGCTCAGACAGCACGGGGCTCTGCAGCTCTGGGAGCCAGTCCTGCTGCCGTTTGGTGTGTCGGAACCTCCCTTGTAGCTCTTACTACTGTCGCCCTCCGAGTTGCTGTTCTCTCTGACTTCTTTTTTTTTTTTTTTAATATATTTTTATTAAAGTATAGTCAGTTCGTAGTTTGGTGTCAATTTCTGGGGTACAGCATAATACTTCAGTCTTATAGGAACATACATATATTTGTTTTCATATTCTTTTTCACCACAACTTACTGTGAGGTACTGAATATGGTTCTCTGTGCTGTACAGTATAAACTTGTTTCTGTCTGACTTCTTATCTCTCATCAGACAGACAGACAGACCAGGACAGCCTCTGACATGACGGTGGGCTAGCGGGCTTCCCTTGACAGCGGTCGCTGATGGAGGTCAGAAGTGCTCACACCCAGGACCCTTGGGTCACAACACCTCAGCAGGGGGGCGGTGGCCATTCACTGGCGCAGACCTGAGGATGGTTCGTGCAGGACCATGAACCAGGGTGGCTGGGCCTGGACCCCTGAGGCCCTTTCACCCCTGGGCCTGTGTCTCCATTGCCTTCTCCATGCCTTTTGTTCCCACCTGTCAGCCAGTGCCCATGAGGGGCTTCTCCCTGCTGAGCCTAGCCCTGGGCTTGGCCCTCACTGCCAAGGAGGGAGGGAGATGAGGGGGCTGCTCTGTAGCGCAGGGTGGGAAGTTTCACCCTAGCAATCACAGGCAGGCAGGGAGAAGTAAGCCAGGCAGAGGGCGGGAGGGGAAGCCAGGAGATGACAGGGGACCTCCGCTGTTAAGCTGGGAGCTGGTCACGGAGCGCAGCAAGTGGCCACCCAGAGTGTAACGGCTGAACGAGGCACGAGGATGCTGAGCAGGACGTGCAGAGCATCCATCTCGGACCACGAGGCTCCAAGCGGCCTGGCTTTTCTCTCCACTCCTGGCTCCTCTATGCCAGCTGCTTCCTGCTACATTTTTTCTCTTAAACTCTTAATTCATCAAAGCCAATCCTCCACCCAGGTCACCAAGCCTGCACATCGGCTGTTTATTTTCCGTGTCATATTGATCAGGTTTCCCTGCCGTGATGATTCAATTACACGGCCTCTCATCGGTGTGTCCCACTTAGCAGGTTTCAGGCTGCTCCTGCAGCTGCCCCCGTGTGGCCCTGCAGACGTGCCTGCCCAGTGCGGGGCCACCATCTATCCCCCACCCCTCCCAGAGGGGCTGCCGCCCTGCCTGCTCTTGGTGCACAGCTCTTCTCTTTGTGGATTGTTCCACTGCATGTTCTCTTTCTGTCCCGCGTGTCAGACTCCTAGCTCCTCTCAAGATGGCCAAAGGTCTAGAATGCTGACGAGCGCCGTCTTTGAGAGAGCAGCCCCCTCCTCCTACTGGTCTTTATCATCAGTGCCCACGAGCTGCACGTGTGGGTAGAGGTCATGCAGGTGCTCAGGGATGAAGACCCACCTCCGTTCCAGGCTCGCTCATTCCCCAGGTGCCTGGGACAAGTGCCATCATCAGACATGTGGCTCCACTGCGCATCAGTGGGAGAGCCTGAAATAGGCCGCTGTCTGCCTGTCACAGTCACCTGCGGGTGTGTTGCTGTAAGTAGGACTGTTCAGTGTCCACGTGGGAGCTGGGCCCAGGCCAACCCTTGGGGAGCAGCCCGAGTGGGTCAGCACTCGGGGAAGCACGCAGTGTGGGGGTCCTTTCACCTCCTTGCCGGCAGTGAGCACCTGTACAGTCTAAGCTACAGTGTGAACTTGGGGGACTTGGAGTTGTGGCCTCCCTCCCACCCTGGAGGTACTGCAGCCTGGATTGAGGGCAGGGCACGCTCTTCCCTCGTGCCCTGGTTAGAGGTTAGAATAATACAGGGGAATCACCGGTCAAACCAGACCTATGGTGTGAGTCCCCTGTGCAGCCTCCCCGAGAGGCCCTGCTTGAGGGAGGGGCAGCAGAGGGAGCCCCCTGCGGGGCCGGAGGTGTGCTGCCTCAAAAGCGCAGTGAAGTGCACGCTCCCTGCTGCGTCCAGTGACAAGCTAGCAATACGATAGAGCCATAGAGCCGTAGTCACAAAGGACAGACACAGGAAGGTGAGCACTCGGATGTGTCACAGAGCGGCACTCAGCGGTCACCTGCGGCTGGTCTCAGAACCACCTGTGGACCCTGTGATAGACAGGTGCCTGGCCTCCCTGGAAAAGACCCCGATCTGGGCCTTTGTGAGACACACGGTCACTGAGTGCCTCCTGGGGTCCTCGCCGCTCTGAGGTGGAAACGAAGCCAGGTGTGCTGGCGTGGAGGGCCAGGCCAGGCTCTGAGAGGCCAAGAGCAGCCTCTCAAAGATCTGAGGCCAGCTGTGCGCGGCCTCTCCTGAAGACCCTCGGCACTGTGAGCCCTGGGGAGTTAAGGGCACAGGGGTCTGCGGCCGCTCAGTAGATGCAGAGAGAAGAGTGGGCGTCAGTTCTCAGCCTGCCAGGCCCCTGCCAGGGTGGTGCCTCAGTTTACTCTCACGCAGCGTAGGAGCACCATGAGATTGTGGGGAGTTGGGGTGCAGACTGTACACACAGAGGTGTTCCTTCCACCATGGCTCTGTTGCTCTTGTCAGGCCTGAAAAGTTGTGTGCAAGGTCCTTGAGCAGGACTGAGTGTCGGGGTCCTGACCCCCCCCTCCACAGACAGGGCACCCCCACCCTCTGGCCTCACCAAGCAGTGTCCTGCCTGCGGAGTCTCCTGGGAACCCGTGTGGCTCCCAGCTCTGCCACAAATCCCCAGCCCCTCCCTGGGGCCTTGCCTGCCCCTCCCGGGGAGCCCCGCCCTCGTCACTGCGTCCCTCCTCTGATGCTCTTACTGTGGTTGGCATGTAGCTTGTTTTTTCCCCTTTACCCGTTTGGCCTTTTGTCATCCTTTCATCCACGTGTGCCAGTTCCAAGGGTTTGAGCCTTGGAGAGAAGGGAGGTGGGGCGATGGTCAGTTGAGGGGGACTAGAGCTCTGAGTTCCTGGGTGGGTGTGGGGCAAGGAGACTGCTAGGGGCCCAGATGTTCCCAGTGTGGCCCCCCAGGTGCCAGAGCAAGGATGGCCCCACATGGAGCTGCCTGTGGAGGTGTCAGGGCTCCCGGGGAGACAGAGAGGTGACACTCCTGAGGGGTCTGGAAGAAGCTGTGCGGTCTGCCCATGCCCTCTCCCCACAGAGGAAGGACGTGATCTGGCCAGCAGGGGCTGCTCCCTGGGAGCGCCCGTGACCCCTACGCTGAGCAGGGTGTCTGGCCCGGAAGGTGTGGTTTTTGAGCACCGGTGCTCCAGCTGCCCTCTCTGTTCACCAGAAGTGCCTTGTCTCACGGCAGGCAGCGAATCATTTCCCTCTCTGGCAACCACCGAACGTCCTGTTTTACCGTAATCAAAAGAAGTGAAACTGTCCCATGAAATAAAATGGAACACCCCAAAAAGGTCTAGGAGAGACCAGGGTCTTTCCTTATAAAGTCAGAAACAGGAGGGAAGTCCCTGCCTGCCCTTGGAGGATCCCCCACAGGATGTGTGCGGTGGTGCAGGCCCTGAGCAGCCCTGCTTCCTCCTGTGCCCCATCCCCTCCTGGACTCCCAGGCTGCAGCCACAGTGAGAACACTGACCTGCCGGGGCACAAGGCCCCATCCCCTCTTGACCCCAGGCAGGGGGATGTGGGGATTAAGACCCACAGGCTAGGCCTGCCCTGTAGTCCCCTTGGAGGGACAAGATGCTTGGGGAGAGTAACAGCGGCCGTTGGTGTGGGCAGTATGGGTGTCTGGTGCTTACTGTGTGCCAGATGTAGCCCTGAGCTCACACTTGCGTACAGCAGCCCACGAAAGCCTGGCTACAGCTCTGTGGGTGCTCACCTGTCACCCCATTTTACAGAGGCAACAATTGAGGCCCAGTGAAGCCAGTTGCCCAAGATCACACAGGCAGAAGGTGGTGGATCAGTCGTCAAACAGCAGTGGTCTGAGCACTCCTGCTGGCTGGTGGCCCCTCATTGCTCTCAAGAGCCCTTCAGTGGCCCTGATGGGTGGGCAGAGATGGCTGCTGGCCACCAGGAAATTGCGTGAGTGTGTGTACATGCATGCACACATTCACAAGTGACTTACGGGCAGCAGGACAGTTGGCCTGTGTGGGGCAGGTCTCTCCCTCCTGCTTGGTTCTTGTCCGACACCGTGGTCCCCATGTTTGTTCAGCCTTGGGACCTGCCCTTGGGGAATGCAGAGCCATGGTCCTTGAGACTCCTTCCCAGAGAGGCAGAGTTTCAGTGGGAAGAGGAGGCGTGCGGTTCCCTGAGTGAAGGGGCTTCGGTGAGCCTGGGCACCTTGCCCAGAGCCAAACCATGGCACTGCCATCCAGGCATGGGCACCTCAGCCCTGTAATGGTGGGGGACACTCTTGGGCTCTGCAGCCTTATGAGGTGGGCACGGCCAGGGAAGGCTTCCAACAGGAACCCCCTGCCCTGGGTTTGAAGGAGTGTGTGGATTTAGAACGGGGGCCTCAGTTGACCCCGTTTGGCCATTGGTACCAGGTTCAGCATCCCTGAGAAGCCATTGTGGCTGTTCTGAGCCCTCGCCCTCCTCCTGCCAGCAGTGGACAGGGTGAAAAGGCATCCTGGAGTCTCCTTCTCTGAGGCTCACACTCCTCTCTCTTTCTGTCCCCCAGCTGGTCAGTGAGAAGGTTGGAGGGGCTGAAGGGACCAAGCTTGACGATGACTTCAAAGAGATGGAGAAGGTAATGGGAGATGGTGCCTGTCTGACACCTGGCAGTTACTGCCCACCATGGGGCCTGGCTTTGACAGCTGGGGGTGGGGTGTGTGGGGGAGGTGAGGTTTACTGGGAGGGCCTGGGTGGCTTGCAGGCCTCCCCCAGCCCTGGGCAGGTAGCAGTGGAGGCACAGCACAGCCAACAACAAGGAGGGGAGGCCAGCAGCCCCCAGAAGCAGCGGGTGGTTCTTGGGTGGGCTCTGAGGCAGGCAGGGAACAGGGAGCAGGGCAAGGGCTGTCCGGGGGCTTGTGGTGATTTTGAAACCCCACACATGGCCTCTCTTTACAGAAGGTGGATGTTACCAGCAAGGCTGTGACAGAAGTGTTGGCCAGAACCATCGAGTACCTGCAGCCCAACCCAGGTAGGGGTGCCCGCTAGCTGCAAGGGGTCTGCCCGCAACTCCTTAGGTCTTTGCTGTCAGGAATCTTCCAGTTACCAGAGCAGGAAGAAGGAATGTGTAGGCCCACAGAACTGAAATGCCCAGGGGTAGGGAAGTTCAGGCATGGCTGGATCCAGGCATCCAAAAGCTGTTCTCTGGGTCATGCATTTCCTTTCTGTGTTATGTGTCAGCTCTCATTCCTCATGGCAGTCCTAGCCTTAAATCACCCTTACAGCTAACAATCCCAGCAGAAAAGAGATCTTTCTCACCCCTACCTACTCATTGTACCAATTTGTATTGGGTGCCTATCCCCAGCATGCCAGGCCCCAGCCACATGCCCGCCTTTGGAGCACGAGGTGGGGGTCTCCTAGGCTGAGGAGGAGGAAAATCCACATGCTGGTCCCTGTAGTGAAAGCCAACAGATTCAGGACACGCGGCAGCAGCAGCTGTGTCCACCCAAAGCCTGTGCTGGGACAGGCTGGAGCTGGCAGAGGTGCAAGCACGGCTTCCCCAGAGCCTGGAGGGGAGCTCCTCAGTCAGAGCCGTGCTCCAGAGCAAGGGGCCCGGGGGGTGTCGGGGAGCTGGCCCCCTCCCCTGCTCACTGCTCATGCTCCTTCATGAGGACAAGAGCAGAGGAGGCGAGTCTGCTTGGGAGGCCCTTCCCACATTCTGGTTCCTTGGGTCAAGGCAGTGCTTTAGAGATAAACGGGCGCGTGGGCAAAGGGGGTCAGCCTGCGGTGCTGGCTGAGGGCAGGCCTGGCGACTCCTCTAGAAACCACCCTCACGCCCACCCGGCCCATCCCATTCCAGCCTCTCGGGCCAAGCTGACGATGCTCAACACGGTGTCTAAGATCCGCGGGCAGGTGAAGAACCCCGGCTACCCGCAGTCGGAGGGCTTGCTGGGCGAGTGCATGATCCGCCACGGGAAGGAGCTGGGCGGCGAGTCCAACTTCGGTGAGGCCGAGGGAGGGGCAGGGGCGGAGAGAGGGGGGCCGGAGTATCAGTACCACCAGCAGGAGTGAGCACCCGGCTGCTGTGGGCCTGGGTCACACCTCAGGGTCCCTTTTTTGTTCTTAGTTCTAGCATTCAGGACCTTGGCTATGGGGTGTGTCTCGGCCCCATAGGCCAAGGCCTCTGACGGCTTCCTCCCCGACCCCTCCTCTCTCCAGGCGATGCCCTGCTGGATGCTGGGGAGTCCATGAAGCGCCTGGCTGAGGTGAAGGACTCCCTGGACATAGAGGTCAAGCAGAACTTCATTGACCCCCTCCAGAACCTGTGTGACAAGGACCTGAAGGAGATCCAGGTACCCCGGGCTGCTCCTGGCCACGTTCACGCCCCCTCTCCCCCAGTACAGCCCAGCCTGGGCCAGGTTTCCCAGTGGAAAGGGCTGTGGGGCATCAGGGCGGCCTTCCAGGAGGCACCAGGCATGTGGTGTGACACTCGTCCCCGCCCCCCAGCACCACCTGAAGAAGCTGGAGGGCCGCCGCTTGGACTTCGACTACAAGAAGAAGCGGCAGGGCAAGATCCCCGACGAGGAGCTGCGTCAGGCCATGGAGAAGTTCGAGGAGTCCAAGGAGGTGGCTGAGACCAGCATGCACAACCTCCTGGAGACCGACGTACGTGCACGGCCTCCCTGCCTGCACCCACCACCCCAGGGAGCCCCTGAAACACGGAGCCCAGCTGTGGTGCCAGCCTCCCGGGGCCGATGGGCAGGAAGGAAAGGAGGGGGAGACAGGAGGGCCAGAGTAGGGCAGTGACCAGCCCACTGAGGTTTCGGGGTCTTCTCTGGCTTCTTACCCTCCTCCAGCCTCAGCTCAAGGGTCATGTGGACAGGAGGGGGCTGGGCCTCTGTGTCTGAAACAGTCTAGGAAGGCTTCCTGCGGGGGTGGCCTAGAGATAGGTGTCAGGAGGGCAGCTCTGCAGCCCTGGCTGGTCCTTTACAGATCGAGCAGGTGAGTCAGCTCTCTGCCCTGGTGGATGCCCAGCTGGACTACCACCGGCAGGCTGTGCAGATCCTGGACGAGCTGGCTGACAAACTCAAGCGGAGGTGAGCCCCACCCCCACCCCCTACCTGGGCCTTCCCCATGGGAGCTCCAGCCTTCTCTGCTGGCCAGGAGGCTGGGTGTGTGGCTGCCTGGGCCGGCCCTTCAGAGCCTGTGAGATGTCCCTGCCCCCGGACAGCCCAGCCCTGCTGTGAGCTCAGTCCAGGGCAGTGTGGTTGCCCCCTTTCCAGAAAGGGCCGCCGGGCTGCACAAGTAGGGGTTGGGGTCCCAGGAGGGAGCAAGACCACATCCTCATGGTCCCTAGAGGAGAGGCTTGAGGTGTCCTGAGGGAGGGTTTGTCTAGGACTGGTGCTTGGGGGTCCTCTCTCCGAGGGCTCTCTGGGAGTCAGGCAGCACTCAGGCTCTGAACAGGGAAGCTCTGGTTGGTAGTGGATTCCCAGTTGGGGGGTGGGTGTCTGTTGGGCACCAGTTCCCCGGCTGCCACCACCAAGGGCACTTCAGGATTTAGTAGAACCCAACCATTTGGCATTCTCGGAGAAATGGCTGGGGTCCCCCCAGGATCCCCCTGGTGTCCCCCTAATTCCTGCATGCTTCCCTGGGTCCTGGGGCGGCAGCACTAACAGCTGGGGGTTCCCTGACCCTGACACATGGGGGCTCAGGACTGCTCACCTGCTTCCTTCCACACGCAGGATGAGGGAAGCCTCTTCACGCCCCAAGCGGGAGTACAAACCCAGGCCGCGGGAGCCCTTGGACCTCGGGGAGCCCGAGCAGTCCAACGGGGGCTTCCCTTGCACTGTGGCTCCCAAAATCTCAGGTAACAATTGGAAGGGGTTTGCTGTGTCCTAGGCCCCTTCAGGGGCACCTGCCATCCATCCAGACCACAGGGCGAGTTCTCGTCTAGAGGGACCTCCAGGGGTGGGCACCAGGCCCCACCCTGTGTTCTCAGCCCGCCTCTGTGCTTTGTCTGCAAGCAGATTCATCATCTTTCCGATCTTCCAACAAGCCCGTCCGGACCCCCAGCAGCAGGAGCATGCGTGAGTGTCCCCCGCAGGCACAGGCCCTGCTCCCAGTTTAATGCCGCCTTCTCATCTGCTCTGGAAGGGTCTTTCTGCTCCCCGTCTCCAGTAGGAGTGGAGCTGGGGCCTGGGCCTCCCTCTGCTCTGAGTGGCACCCTGAGGACCATGCAGTTCTGGTCACCCTGTCATCCTGATGCTATCAGGCGTCCCCAGCTCTTCTCAGGAGCATCTTGGTGACCACTCACAGAGCCCTTTAACCCCTGCTTGTCACTTACTCCTTCTGACAGCCGAGGGGAGCCAGAGAGGAGGGAGTGGGTCTCCTTTGGGGGAAACTGAGAAGCAGTGAGTTGGCCGGACCGGGGCCGGGCAGGAGGGGAAGTGGTGTCACCCTGCACACCCGCAGGGGCAGGTGACAGCCAGACCTTACCCCTGCCCTACCCCCAGCGCCCCTGGACCAGCCCAGTTGCAAGGCCCTGTATGACTTTGAGCCTGAGAACGATGGGGAGCTGGGCTTCCACGAGGGCGACATCATCACGCTGACCAACCAGATCGACGAGAACTGGTACGAGGGCATGCTGCACGGCCAGTCCGGCTTCTTCCCCCTCAGCTACGTGCAGGTGCTGGTGCCGCTGCCCCAGTGACCACGCCTGAGCCACGCGTCGGCCCGCCCGCCTGCCCCTCCGTCCAGACCTCTGCATGCCACCGGCCCCGCAGCGAGGGCAGTGCTCACAGCCTGCGGGCGGCCAGCTCCTGGGGCCGAGGGGAGGAGGCAGAGCCCAGAGGGACAGCAGGGGTCCCGTTTACACTAGCGCCACCCCCAGTGGTGGGGGGCTCCCTTCCCCACTCCATGTGGCCCTCTTGAGGGCTGGGCAGTGTTCCTCCTTCCTGCTGCTCACCAGTTCTGCCCCGCCAGCCCAGCCCACTAAGGGCTCACACTAAGGTGCTCTTAGAAACACTAACTTCCTCCCGCCCCCTCTAGGGACTGGTAACTGCAGGTGGGCCCCTTCAACACTTGTGTGCATGCGCGCGTGCAAACACACACACCCCCACGCCCTATCCTCTCCCACCTCCCTCCTGCCACTTTGCTGGGAGACCTGCCCTCAACAGGATAGGATTGAACATCTGTGTAACGGGGTGGTCTGAGTGGTCTGGGTCGCGGCTAAGAGACTCACCACCCTTCTCTTAAATTCCCCCAGGACACTCCTTCACAGCTCCCTCCGGGGCTCCCCAAGCCCTGCATACCTGCAGATGCCACCTCCCTGGGAGGGCCTCACCTCTTCCCTCCAGCTGGGGGCTTGGGGAGAGATGAGCCTGGGGTCCTCAGGTGCCGAGTCCCCTAAAGACAGGCCTTCTCCCCCTCACCACCTGGGTGGCCATGCTTCCCTCCTGCAGGGCAGTGAGCCCCACACCCATGCCCGCCGCACCACCCCCAGCCAAGCACATGGAGTGTGTCTCTCTGGCACAAGCTGCCACCACCAGCACACACACACACACACGCCACACATGGGACCACGGCAGTCCAGACTCCACTCTGCGGAAGGTCAAGCACAAAGACTTTGATAAGTGAATGTTCGCAGACCCCTGGCTACTGGGGCCCCCTTGGTTGGGGGTCACGGGCCCTTCCCTGTCTGAAGCCGGCCACCATACCCTTTGGACAGTGGCCCAGACTGTCTCCTCCAGACCAAGGTAGGCAGCTGCCCAGACCAGCAGGGCCCCAGCCCTGCACTCACTTCCCCTCTTGCCTCATCTAAAAGTTGGCTAAACAGGGGACCCTAGTTCACATTCCCCTCCTCCGGTGACTCGGTAAAGTCCCCAACATCACCAGGCCCTCCCCGCTTCTCTCCAAGGCCCCCTGGTCGCCAGTACTTGGAGGAGGAACAGACATCACAGCCTAGGGCAGATCAAAATGTAATCCTGATTTTTTTTAAAAAGTATTAAATGTCTCTTTCTACAGCCTTTTGCCTGGTTGTGGTGCAGGGCGGGCCCTCCCGAGGGTCTCCAACGAGGGCACGAGGCGCCCATACAGGCCTGGGAGGGACGGCCGTCGTTGCCAGTCACTGGTGCGGGCGGGGAGAGCCCCCCCACCCCGCTGGCCGTGGCTGCCCGAGTGACGTCCCTCCTGCACCTGTGACGCACGCACCTGGGCTGCTTGTTTCTCTCCTTTATTACGCGAGCCCCTGCTGCCAGGCAGCTCAGGCATGCAGGGACAGGGCGGCACAGCCGCAGGCAGAGACCGGGGCCCGTTCCCCTCGCCCTGGGCCGCCCCGGTCCTTGGAGGCTGGCGCCCTCAGCTCCCCTGCTTGAGGACGCTGTAAACCTGCTCCAGCACGTGGCACAGGCCCTGGTCCTTGGGCATCCTGCTGGCCAGGGAGATCTGAAACAGGCAGGCCTGCCTCAGGGTGGCGCGGGCGCTTCTGCCCTGGAGGCCCTGCGCTGCAGCCTGGCAGAGGGGTTCTCGGCTGTATCCCTAAAGCCGTGCCTTCCTCTTAGGCACATTTCATCTCGAAGGCCCCGGATGTCATTGTTTGGGAGGTAGGGGTTCCTCCACACAATCCAAATCCTCCTTACTGCCCCCTTGCATGCCAGGGCCACCCCCACCCCTCCCACCCAGTGCCAGGGTGGGAGGTGACCAGTGGCAGCTTTAAGCCCTGGTCGCTGTCAAGTCTAACAAAACAAGCAAGTGTGTGAAATTCTGTTTTTCTGCAAAGGGGAGTGGGGAGTATCTTCTGAGAATGACTCTCAGGCAGGAGATAAGGAGACGCACTGAAGAGGCTGCCAAGCCCTCTTGACATATCCCACCGACCAGCCGTAGGGCCGGTGAGCCAGGGAAGCTCACTCCTGCACCAGCCGCTCTGCTCAGTTCAGCTCTGCTGGTGCGTAAGGCTCAGGATTGGATCAGACTGCCTTCTGCACCCCAGCGTGTGGCCCGGGGAGAAGGGGGGCCCAGTGCAGCTTCTCCAGGTGGGATGTCCCCAGGCCACGGGGTATGTGGGGCTTTTACCTTTTCATCTGCATTTGGATGGTGACCTCTACTGCTGTCACCGCCCATGTGTGATAAAACACGACTCTCTGTTCATTTCTAAAGTATTTTTGCACAGGACCACTTAAGAAGTCACTATTTCTCATACTGCCCATGGATATAGACTTGGGGGCTCCCCAAGATCATCTTTTCAGGGAGGGGTTTGCATGAGTCTCACCTTCAGCTTGTCGAGGTAGGTGTGCTCCTGGTTCCAGGGCTCCTGGAACCTGACAAGGTCAGGGGCGCTCTTGTAGAACTCCACCAGCAGCATCTGTGGGTCGGGGTGGGCGCAGATGAGAGCCCGGGCTCCCGCCCTGCCCAGGCCCGGCGCCAGGGGGCAGCAGCAAGTGGGACAGGCACTACTCTGCCCCTCCGTGGCCTCTAGGCATTGCCCGGAGGTAAACCGCCAAGCAGCACCACCCCCACCGAGGAGAAATAAGGGAGCTTGGTAGGAGGGCCCCCGGAGGAGACTGAACCCTGCCAGAGGAAGGCGGCCCACTGAATGTGATTCTTTACACCCACACAGCCCTGACACCACTCCCTGGTTTAACCTCATCCCGAGAGTAAAATCCCTGAAATCACAGGTGTGACCAACTAGCTCAATCTGTTTAAATGCCTGTTTAACAGCAGGAATTAAAAACCTTCACCCAGGTAACACCTGAGGTTCACGTGTCCCCTCATGGAGAATCAGTGGCAGGTGCAGAGAGCCAAGGCGTGAGCATTGCTGGCATGCTCCAGAACAGCCAGGAAGGCGTGGGAGGGGGAGGTGGGAGGGGCTCGGGCAAGGGTCTGGGACCTACTCTTAGAGCCCTTGATTTTCAGCAGTGGAAGAGGAGCCTGCCCTGGGTCCCGATGTGGCGCATCCAGCCACAGATTCCTGAGTCATACGAGCCGGGGTCTGTCCAGCTGGGCACCCTCAGCCCCCATCTGCTCCTCCTGGGGCCCCCACCCACTCCGCCCAGGAGTGAGCTCACCATCTCATGAAGGACGTCATTAGTCAGGAAGCTGTCCTGGACGTAGGCCATTTCCACGTCCATGGGGATGCCATAGTCACTGGGTCTTTGCTGGCAGGGACACGAGCCAGTCAGCGCTAACCACCCCCAGCCCCCACCCCAAGACAGCAGTGGACATTGGGAAGTGCGCTAGGCTAGGAATCAGAGAATGGATACTTCAGGCCTGGGTCTGCACTAGGATCAGATTCAGAGCCTTATGGCCCTTCGGGGAACCTGGCAGTGCGGCTAGAGAAGCTGGGTGGCATTCCCCACCACCACACACGCAGGAGTAGCCGTGGCTCAGGAATTCCTTAACAAAGCTGCTTTTCTGGGGGGAGGGCGGGTAATTGGGTTGGTTGGTTGGTTGGTTTTAATGGGGATTGAACTCAACCACTGAGCTATACTCTCTCCCGCCTCCCCCAAAGCTTATCTCTGATCCCAATACGGACTTAGGGAATGAAACCAAACAAGGCTTAGGAAGGAGACCATCTTGGTAGCAAAAGCAGCATGCTACGGGTGCAGCCCCCACCTTTCCAACACCCTTCACACCCAGGCCCTCGCAGGAACCTCCGCGATTATGTTTGGAGAGAAACTGAGACCCCAGCTCCGCAAATGAGTCCGGAACCAGACTCTAGGCTGTGTGCTGCCCACGAGCCTCCTGGCCCCGCCCACGAGCCTCCTGGCCCCGCCCACGCCGCCCGGCCCGGCCTCCCCCAGCAGCCCCGCCTACCTCAGGGGGCGGCATCACCCAGAAGGGCGAGATCTTGGACTCTGGCCCCGGGTTGCCAGAGTAGTAAGGGGCTGAGGGGAGGAGAAAGAAGGGGCTGAGCCTGGCGGGGTTTGGTGGTCGGCAGGGCCCCACGCCCGCGCCTTTCATGGGACTCACAGCAGAGCAGGGCGAGGCAGGGCTGAAAGCCGTTGCTGGAGCCCTGCAGCCGCAGCTGGTAGTCCATCTGTGCGTCGATGTCCTGCAGCGACGGCAGCGCCGGGCTGTGCGGGTGGCTGTGGTACCAGCCCACCAGGGACAGGCCCCGCAGAAGCAGGCTCTGGTAGATCTAGGGGCAGAGACGCGGCTAGGGCCAGCTCGGGACCGAGGCTCTACCAGCCCTAGGGCACTCACACCACTCCCGCAGCCAGCGTGCCTGGCACCCATCCAGCCCCACGTGTGGCCAACATTTAATGAGCGCCTGCTGGGTACCAGGCCTGAGGACACAGCAGTGACAGAGACAGATCCTGCCCACCTTCACGAGTCCAACAAATACATTGGAAAGAAAAAAAAAAAAAAAGATGCACCTATCATAAATCAAAGGCAAAAGGTTATTTTGCTCACTGCTGTATCCCCAGCACAAGGAGCAGTGCCTGGCACACAGTAGGCACTCAGCAGTTAAATGAAGAGATAGGGCAGGCATTCCTGGGTGCAGAGCGAGTAGAGGCAAGTGAAAAGAAGAGGTGGGAGGAGAAACGTGCGCGCTGAATAAACAACTGTTCTCCAGTCCCCGCCTGCCTTCTGCGGGGACACAGAAGGTGGGTCTAGAGCGCTTAGCACAGTGCCAGGTGCCTAGTAAGCACCATTATGAAAATATTAAGAACGTCAGCTAATATTTATCGGGCCTTTACCAGGTGCCAGGCAGGTGTGGAAACCGAGGCTCAGAAAACAAGAGGCCCGCACTGGCGCAGAGGAAGTAGGACCATGGGGGTCACAGGTGCGGGGACTGGCGCTCACACACGGCACTCACTCACTCTCATTTGCATCCTTGCTGAGTGGTGACACTGCGCTAGCCGCGGGTACGTGGTAGCCAACAGCTGTGTCCCCACCAGCCCTCCACAGAACGCCCTGTCACCGTGTGCTCCCTCACCTCCTCTTCGATGGTGGCTGCCGTATCGGCGTCCCCCAGCCGACTCCGACAGGGGAAGGCTCTCAGCACCGTGAGCACTGCGCGGAGGTGGGAGAAGGCGTGGACATCGATCCCGGCCCCAAACACCCCCTTGCCCATGGGGCCCAAATACCCACTCTGACTGTTGATGTCCCAGCGGCCCCCCAGGTACCCCACGACCTGGCTGCGAGTCAGGTGGCTGTGGAAGTCCTGGGGAGGGGAGGGACATCGGAAGACCCACTCAGGCTTTGCCTGGCCCCAATGCCAACTGGGGGCCAGGGCCCTTGCATTGTGTGGGAGTCAGCCCACCCCCCTCCTCCTTTGTTTAAACATTGAGTGCTACTGTTTACTGGTAGTGAACAGAGCAGACAAGATCCCTGCCCTTGTGGAGCTGACCTTCCAGGGACACTCTCCCTGAGGACCCCACCGCCCTGCCCAGGTCTGGGAGCCCTGGCTCAGAAGGGACAAGGTGGGAGCTGGGAACGCACCAGCAGGAGCAGCACGTTGCTGGAGATGGCCACATTGAATGGCTGGAACTTGTTGATAGCTGCGAAGGATGTTACTTCCACAAGGGTGTGAGGGTTCCTACAGGAGCCAGGAGGGTCCCACAGCCTCAGGAACACCCAGGCCCTTCCCTCATTCCCAGACTGGCTCCCCAGCCCCGCAAGGCCAGCTGTGAGGTCTGAGGTCTTATCTCCACCCTACCCCTGCTCTTGTGCCCCCCCCACACCCGCAAGAGCTCACAAGATGGGGATGGGGTAGGGGGGTGGGCATGGGGTGCATCTGACCTGGCAGAGTCCCGACTTCCCAGCATGCAGTAGCGCACTGGCACACGTGTCTTGTTTTCCACCCGTTTCCCTGGGGGCGTGGCCTCTGCGGGATCGGGAGGAGGGTGGGGGGCACAGGTAAGAAAAAAGACAGTGTCAGTGTCTCCCTAGCCAGGAACTGGAAAACGAAGACCAGGCAGCCCAAGAAAGAAAAAACTCCAGGGGCAGCCTTAAAAATCAGGCAGCTGGACTGGGAAATCAGGAGGCAAGTTAACAAACTGGGCAGAAGAGATTTAAAGATCAAATGAAAGACTCAGGAAATGAGGTGATGATCAGGCAGCAGGGGCAGAAATCAGGCAACAGAGCAAAGAAACCTGCAGGGGGGCAAGGAAATCAGTAAGCATGATGAAGAAATTGGGCCCCAGATAAAGAAATAGGGCAGTGGGACCAAGAAATTTAGCATTCAAGCTTAAGAAGTAAGGCAGAGTGTGAAATTAGGGCTGCGGGGCCAGGAGTCAGCCAGGTTTCTTGGGGGCTGTAAGGAAAAGAAAAGCCAGATTTGCCCCCAGCCCCCTAAGTTCTGTCCCCCTCGCGCCCTGCGTCCTCCGTTTCCCACACATCTCACCCCGGTGGACAGGCTCAGAGAGGCCCTTCGCCTGTGGTCTCCGACTCTTGTCCTCTGCTGAGACTCCTGTCAGAATCTCTTCCTCCTCTTCCTCCAGCAGCTCCTCCTCCTCCCCTTCGCTGGCCGGGCTCTGGCGGGGTTGGGGTTAGGGGGACAGTGACCAGACTTTCAGCTGGATGCTCCCGATCGTCCCCTCACGTTCCACCGGAACCTTTGCTTTGCCTGAGCCTTAGGTCCCTGCCGTTGCCCGAGGTGCCCACCAGAGGGAGCGAGTGAGCAGAGGCGGTCTAGGCTCTGAGGCAGTCTCGCAGGTTGGAATCCTGCCTCTGCTATACAAACTGACTTTGGGCTCTATTCTCATCTGTAACAGGGCACAATGACCTCCAGCCCCACAGGGGTGGCCTAAGGGGTGGCCGAATGAGTGTGCAAAGCATTTAATATATGCCGTTGCTCCATTCATCCAGCAAGCAAGAGCTTTGCGTGGATTACTTTACCAGATTCTCTCAGTAACATCTCCTCTTGCTCTCTCCTAAACTGCCCTTGCTGGGATGACCTCTCAGTGTCCAAACCCAATGGCTACATCTCAGTCTCTGTCCCCCACCTCCTCTCAGCAGCATCTGACCCGACTAGTCCCCCTCCTCCTGGGAACTCCTCAGGGACCCCTGCACTCACCTGGCTTTCCTCCCCACTCTCCTTCATTGGCCCAGGGCTGGGTCCTGGGGCCTCTTTCCTCCCCAACCCACACCCTTCCCAGGTGGCCTTGTCTCTTGGGGTTCAAACGCCATCTACCCCCAAGACAACTGCCCACAGTCCTGACTCCAGCCTTGGGCCTCCCCTGAGCTCCTGACTTGGGGTCCAGCTACCCCTTGACATCTCCAGGCAGGGGTCTCACGGGGGTCTCACACTCAACATGGCCACCCTGCACCCGACCATCCCCTCAAACCTGCTTTATCCGAATAACTAAATCTCTGATGTGGGCAACCCCATCTACCCAATTGATCAGAACAAAACATCTCCTAATGCCAACTTCATACCCATCAGCAAGTCCGGTCAGATCCACTTTCAGAATTAACCAGAAGCTACCCACTTCCTCCCCACTCAGTGGCTGATCTGGTCGACCCCATCATCACCCACCTGGACCGGCGCAGTCACCTGCACCCTGATTCCCTGGCTCCTGCTCTCGCCACCCCTCTAAAGTCTGTCCTCCCTACAACAGCCACCAGAAGGCACTTGTGAGCACCTGAGTCCAGTCCTGTTCCTTCTCTACCCACAGTCCTCTAGGGCTCCCACTTCCCTCAGGGTAGAAGCCTAAGTCCTTCCCAAGGCCCCCAAGGCCCTGCCCAATCTGCCCCGTCCCCTCCCTGTCCTCACCTCCTACCACTCTTCCCCTTGCTCACTCTGTTCCAGCCACACTGGCCTCCTCACTATGCCTTCAGTATGTCAGACACATGCCAGCCTCAGGGCCTTTGCATGTACTGTTTTCCAGAAATCCTCATGGCTCCCTTTCTCTCCTCCTTCAATACTCTGATCAAATGTCACCTTCTCAGTGAGGCCTTCCTTGACCACCTTATTCCTCTCACCACTCCCATCCCCTGCTCCTGCTCCCTTCTTCCAACATACTATAAGAGGGTTTTACTTATTTTGTTTGTCTCACTCTTCATGAAAGCAGGGATTTTTTTCTCATTTTGCTCACTTCTTTATCGTTATCACCTAAAAGAGGGCCTAGCACCCTATTGGCATTGACTAAATACTTGCTGAATTAATAGCCCTATGGCATGGTGCAAAAGTTGGTTTTATGAGTCGACTTGGCTAGGCTCTAGTACCCAGTTATTTAATCAAACACTAGTCCAGGTGTTGCTGTGAAGGCATTGGGTAGATGTGGTTCACATTACAATGAGTTGACTTTCAATAAAGTTTATCCTTGATAATGTCGGTGAGCCTCATCCAATCAGTTGAAAGGCCTTATAAGCAAAAACTGAGGTTTCCTGGAAAATAAGGAATTCTGCCTTTTAAAGACTGCAGCATTAACTCCTGCCTAAGTTTCCAGCCTGCCAGTGGTCCTACAGATATCAGACTTAGGAGCCAGATATAGATCCACAGATGGATGGACAGACAGAGAGAGGGAGAGGGGGAGGGAGAGGGGGGCAGAGGGGAGGGAGAGGGAGGGAGAGGGAGGGAGAGGGAGGGAGAGATCTCTGATACACATGGGTACCATTATAATCTCTGTTTTACATATGACTAAGACTAGGAACCCAGAGAGGTTCCTTGGCCAAGTTCACCCAGCTGGTGAACATTTAAGGAATATCTGTTTCTACCATGGCATTCAAGACCCTCCCAGATCTGATCCCTGCCAAAGTCTCCAGCCCCCTCAGCTGCCAAGGCATCTGAACCTCCAGCTGCATCAGCTAATAATGGTTCCCTAAGCAGCATGTGTTGCTTCAGGCCTACATGGCTTTGCATATGCCATTCCCTCCTCTGGAAAGCTCTTCCCTTCATCTTTCTCTGACAAACTCCAGTTCATCCCTCAAGTCCCCAGCTCCAACAACCTCTCTCTGCGCACTCCTTGTCCGACAGTGAGTCAGGGAGGGCTTGCTGATGGAGGCTGAAGGACGCACCTCATCGGCGGCAGCTGCAGGCACATGGAGCTGGTTTCGCCGGAGCCAGGCCGCCTTGTACTTGTCCAGTTTCTGGCCCTTATACTTGACAGAGGCCCAGCCACAGCCAGACTTCTTGGCTGGGTTCACCAGCTTCTTGCAATGGGTGGCCCAGGCACTGGGTGAGTTGAACACCTGGCCCGTTTCCTGCCACACGATCCTCCCATCTGGCTGCAGGTCTCCCAAGAACTTTTTCCCCTGCAGTGACAGTGGGTTGGATGAGCCCAGGATCTGGTACCCATCAAGACCCCTCCTCCAGGAAGACTTCCTTGACCCCATGGTGCTCCCTGGGGCTTGGCACCCACTTCCCACTACAGCACCCCTTCCAGGAAGCCTTCCAGCCTCCCAGTGCCTGTATGTCCGTGATCACAGTCCTGATCAGCCCAGATTGAAATTGTCCAGTTATGGGTATGTCCCTCCTCCCTTCACTGGACTGTGAGCCCCAAAGGTCTGTCTTGATATCTGCTGTGTCCCTAACAGCCACCACAGCCTGGCACACAGCAGGTGCTCAATTTATAAATTGCTCCCACTCACAAAGAGCATGGTAACAGTAATAGTAATAATAGCAAACACCTGTAAAGCACTTACTGTGCAGCAGGCATGCTGCTGAGCACTTTATTCAATGAATCCTCATACAACCCAGCGGGGGAAAAGAAAATCTCATTTTGCAGATGGGGAACCTAGTACAGAGGGAGAAAGAGGTCACACAGCCAGGAAGGCAGTAGTGTCCTCTGTGAGCCTCAGTTTCTCATTTGTGGAATGGGGTGTTTGATGAACAATGTTCTCCCGCCCAGAAGGGCTCGTGCTAGATCTGGATGGTCCATGCCTCAGTTTCCCCTCCCCACACCGTTGCTCCGCCTGCGGCAATGGAACACCCTGGACTCCAGTTTCCCCTTTTCGCCCCAGCTGGGATGGGATGGGGCTGGGGGGCGCTCACCAGATAGTAGATTGACAGCACCCCGGCGCCGGGCTCCAGCAGCGCGTCTTTAAGGAGCACCCGCAGCGTGACCGCGCGCCTGGTGAGCGCGCCCCCAGGCCCGCTGCAACAAGCCGTCCCGGCCCCGCCGCCGCCACCTCCACCGCCGCCGCGCGCGCCGCCTGCTGCCCCTGGCCGCTCGGAGTCCTCGGCCTCCGCTTCATCCTCGTCCTCATCGGGCGCATCCTCGCCTGCGCCCCCAGCTGGGGACAGCGGCTCTGGAGCTGCGGGCAGCGACAGGCTGCAGCGGGGCCGAGAGGCCTCAGCGGATCCAGCCACCCCGCCCCGAGCCAAGCCGGCCCCCCGCCAAGCCCGACTTACCTGCCATGGCCGCTCCGCCCCGCGCCCCGAGCCCTGTGCGCCTCCGGCTCTTTCTTCCCGGCACGTGACGAAACTCCGCCCCGAACGGGGAGCGCCCCAGCCATTGGTCACCGCCGGTGGGCGGGTTGGGGCTCGGCCCTCTGGAGCAAACTGGAAAACCGAGGCACTCTGCCTGCGCGCGCGGGAGAGGGAGTTGAGCCCTCAGCCCTCCAGGACCATTAGGAAAACTGAGGCCCGAGGCCACCTAAAATGGGAGGGGGGTGGTAACCCAGAGCTCATGGTGCAATTGGGGAAACTGAGGCCGGAGACTTCCACTTTCAGAGAACTAATGACTCCACCAGAGGACATAGCCTACTCGATTGTGGACTGGGGGGCCCAGTCCACTACGACGAGCGGGGAAATTGAGTTCCGCGGCCAGCCCTCTTGAGAGACTCACAGGCTTCGGCTGCTGGGACCAGGAGAGAAACTGACGCCCGGGAGAATTAACCACAATGCGGCTGCAGGACAGAACGGGGAAGCAACCTCGCGCCGCGAATATAAAGCACCGAAGCCAGGTGGCAGTCTCTAAAGGGTTAGCTCCACCCTCGGGGTGCCCCTAGGCTGATTCCTTGATAGGACCAGAGCGGAGCCCGCCAACCAATTAGAGAAGGGCCATTTCATCTTCAGCCAATAGACAGTAGAGGCTGGATTGCTTCCAGCCAATCAGTGTTAAACTACTACTTCCTCCGACCGGGAAAGATCAGCTATTCCTGTTGGCCAATCAGCAGGAGCATCTGGACCTCACGCATCCAATCAGTTGTAGGCTCTGGTCCTCAGCCAGCCTATGAGCTCAGGGAACAAACGTGCCTCACGGTCCACCGCGGTCCCCCAACCCCGCGGCGCGGAGCTCATGGGCGGAGCCCGGATAGAGGTGTGCCAGAGGGCTGAAGCCCTTTCTTTTGTCTCTGGTCACTGTTCCGGGACCTTTACCCCAATACGCAGGGTTACCTCCCAGCGCTGGAACTCCCACTCCCGGGCAGGGTTGAAAACCTGGGGTGGGGATTCCAAGCTGCAGGGCACCTTTGACTGGGCTCAGCTGCAGATGGGTGTATCCGGAAGACAGTCTGGAAGAGGGGACAGGACATTGGGGGTGGGGGTAGGGGCGGGGTGTCCAGCCAGGGTGATCTGGAATCAGACTGGACCTAGCTCCAAATCCTGCTCCACCACTTACCAGCTCTGTGACTTTGGCCAAGTGTCTCCACCTCTCTGTCTGCCCATGGGAATAACAGGTCCAGCTTCAATTTGTTAAAGAACAGGGCTTGACAAATAGTAGGAGCTGAGGAATGTGAATGATTGTTATTACTTACGATGAAATAAAGTTTGTATTTTAAGGCACGACAAGGAAAAATAAACAAAATTCTGTTTGTTTGGGCCTCCTTCCTCCCTAACGTGCAGCGTACAACTGCATTTCATTACACATTAACCAGAGATCCTCAAAGATGTGAATGCCTGCTTGACAGTAAAGATCTATTTTTTTCTTTCTTCTAATGCTGGCAACCTAAAAGAATGGCGTTCTTTCCCAACTCTGTAGGGGGCATGATGACTTGCTGCCCCCTTTGTACTTGCTTACCTGGACAATGCGTCTTTGGTGAATTTTACGTGAAATATCAGTATGTCACTTTGATGTACACAGGATCCTTTGTCTTGAAAATGCATGTGACTGTGCCTTCAACTTCTAACAGGCAGAACAGTTCTTAGCGCTTTCTGAGAATATGCTTCCTGGGTTATAATCCCTAATTTGGCTCAAATAAAATTCCCTTACTTTTCTTCTTAATTTAATAGTCAATTGAATTTTTGTCAACACACTTCTTGTCCAGTCCAAGTCTCCTTTTGGAGTCACCCCACTGCACCCCTACCTGAGGTCTAGCCACCAACTGGGTATCCCCCAGCCACTCAGACTCAGCAGAACCCAAAATGGCCGCTCATACCCCTGCCTATTTTGTCTTCAAAAACCCTGGGCTGGACCTCCAGCCTCTCTCATTTGGACCCTGGCCATCTTCTAGGCCTCCATATTCACCCCCAACCCCACCCCTCTCCCATCTTGACTACAACTATGCAGGGGGAGGGTATAGCTCAGTAGTAGAATGCATGCCTAACATGCACAAGGTTCTGGGTTCAATCCCCAGTACCTCCATCAAAAAAGTAAGTAAACCTAATTACCTCCCCTGCAAAATAAATAAATAAATAATAAAATAAAATACAGCTATGACCATCTCCCTCCCCTGCTCTAAATCCTTCTGTGAGTCCCCATTGCCTTTGATAAATAAAATTAAAACTAGTTGCCGTAACTTTATTAACTATTAACCATTTATGGCACCCCTATATGGCAGTTCTTGTAATCAAGAATACTAGACAGTTCAGCAGATGAAGAGGTTGCCCAGAGTCACACAGTTCTTGGGTGGATTCCAAAGGCTATTCTTTGCTATGTGTATAAAGTCCAGGCAGCCTTATAACTATTCAATAAATTGAATTTGTAATTTCAAAAATCACAAAAAAGAGGTAGGTGGGTATAGCTCAAGTGGTAGAGCGAATGCTTAACATGCACAAGATCCTGGGTTCGATTCCCAGTACCTCCTCTTAAAAATAAATAAATAAATAAATAAACAAACAAACAAACAAACCTAATTAGACACCCCCCCAAAAAAATCATAAAAAAGAAGTCTCCACGCCTAGGTAGAGAATTCTACAGAGGTTCAAAGAATTAACACTACTTTCACATAATCTCTTCCAGAAAACTGAAGAGGAGGGAACACTTCCTGATTTATTTTATAAAGCCAGCACTAGCCTGATACTAAGCCAGATAAGGAGA
Source organism: Camelus bactrianus (assembly GCF_048773025.1). Taxonomy (NCBI): domain Eukaryota; kingdom Metazoa; phylum Chordata; class Mammalia; order Artiodactyla; family Camelidae; genus Camelus; species Camelus bactrianus. Next base: position 29,074,499 of record NC_133560.1, read on the forward strand.
GTACAAAGTAAACTACAGAACATCCTTCATTAATTCACACACGAAAGTCCTTAACAAAATATTAGGAAATAGAATTCGGCAATATATAAAAAGAATTGCACATCATGACCAAGTGGAGTTTATTCCAGGGATGCAAGTCTGGTTCAGTGTACCAGATTCAATCATTGTTACCCACCATATTTAACAGGCTGTGGCAGGTAAAATAATGGTTCCCTACAGATGTGCACATCCAAATCCCCAGGACCTGTGACTATTTAAGTTACATGACAAAAGGGATTTAAAGTTGCAGATGGAATTACAGTTGCTAATCAGCTGATTTTAAAATAAAGAGATTGATTACCCTAGATTATCTGGGTGGGTCCAATGTAATCAATCACAAGGGCCCTTTAAAAAGGTCGAAGGAAGAGAGAGTATAGCTCAGTGGTAGAGCGTGTGCTTGGCATGCAGGAGGTCATGGCTTCAATCCCCAGTACCTCCATTAAAATAAATAATTAGAAACCTAATTACCTACCCACCCCCGAAGAAAAGAAAAGAAAGGCCAGGTCTGTGGATTGGAAGACTCAACACAGTACATAAAGATGTCAAGTCTCCTCCAACTTATGATAAACAGGTTTAGTGCTATTCCTATCAAAATTGCTGCAAGATTTTTTGGTAGATACAAGCAAGATTGTTCTAACATCCAGGCAGCCTAAGGGGCCTCCTGGAACTTGTGTCACTCTCTGGTCACATCCCCTCGCCACTCTGGCACCAGAGTCCTTCCTTTCTCCCTTTCAGGCCTTTGCTTAAGCAGGTCCCCCTCTGGTGCCCCGGCTGCCCCCCACCCACCCCCGCCTGGCACTGAAAGGCTCTCCTCCATTCCCTTACTCCAGCCAGCCTTTCCTGACCTCCTTCAGGGACCTAAGAGGCCGGGATTTCCCTGGGATCCCTGGGCAGGTCCTGCCCCAGCCCAGCCGCCGCCCAGTGCTGGCAGGGGAGGGAGCTCGGGAGCTGACAGAAGAGAGGAAATTCCCCTGGAACCTGTTTCTCAGCTTCCTGGCTCAGCTGGTGCGCCCACTGGAGGGAGAGGCCGGACCAAAGACCCAGGCCTGCCATGGCCTCAGCCCTGAGCCCACCCCGGCTCCCCAAGCCCAAGAGCATCCAGCCCTCACACTACTACGAGAGCTTTCTGGAAAAGAAGGGACCCCGAGACCGGGTAAGACAGGCCAGGGAGCTGTCACTGCTGGGCCACCCGGGCAGGTGCGGCACCTCTCTGAGCCTAGACCTCCCTAGCCAGCCAAGGAGGGTGGGGTGGGTGCTGGGTAGGGCAGGGCACAGATTGGGGGGTTAGCTGGGGAAGATTCTGTCCCTCGTCTCTCTCTCTTTCTGTGTCTCTCCCTGCCTGGCTCCATCTGTCTCTCTTGGTCTCAATCTTTCTGTCTCTCGGATACAAATAGGATCAGGTTCTTCCTCCAGGAAATGGAGAGCCTTCTGATTCCCATGCCTCCCTCCTCCCCCAGCCCAGAGTTTTGTCTGTGAACCTCAGCCACAGAGGTCAAGGGTGGCACAGATTGCAGGTGTGGACAGTGAGAGTTGAGGGGGTGGGGGCTACATTGCACAGGACCAGATACTGGCCAGGGGCCCAGTGTGTGTGTGTGTGTGTGTGTGCCTGTGTGCCTGTGTGTGTGTGTGTGTGTGTGTGTGTGTGTGTCTGTGTGTGTGTGTCTGTGACTGTGTGTGAGAATAAACCCCAGCCTCTCGGTTCCCACTTAGGTCCCATCTCTCCTACTAGGACCCAAACCAACCAGGCTTTCCCCTGCCTTTGCCAGGGCAGTTTCTTCGTCCTTTCCTTCTGCCTCCTTGCCTCCAAGTCCTCCCTAGCCTAGAAAGCACTCAGAGGCAGGAGACCACAGGGTTAAGAAAGAGCGTGAGATCCCAGAGTGCGAGACCCAGGTCAACATCCCTGCTCCACGCCTTCCCAATGCCCAGGCCATGTATCAGTGATTCTGCAACTTTGTTCCTCAGTTTTCCCCATTATAAAATGGGTTGAAGAAGAACACAGTCACTGTTTCAGGAGGGGAGTAGCTCTTAGCATGCCCAGGAGCTGACTCAGTGGGAGCACTGGCACTTTGCATGTGTTAACTCACCCAATTCTCACAACAGCCTCTGAGGCAGGTACCATTATCATTACCATTTCCTAGGTGGGGAAACTGAGGCACAGAGAGCTTAAATAACTTGTGCCATGGCACAAGCTGGAGCCTGACGAAGCAGGTCTGACCGTGCTGAGTTTAATCACTTTTTGCTCTATTCCCAGTGGTTGGCACATAGCAGGTATTCAGTAAATGTTAGTTAAATGTATGTCTGTATCTAGGATGTATCTATGGGTGGACAGATAGGTGAATGGTTGGGTAAATACAGGTATACTTTGGAGACACTGAAGGTTTGGTTCCAGACCACCACAAAAAAGTGTATATTGTAAGGGAGGTGGGTGGGAAGGGACAGACTGGGAATTCGAAATTTGTAGATACTGACAGGTATATATAGAATAGATAAACAAGATTATACTATATAGCACAGGGAAATATATACAAGATCTTGTGTTAGCTCACGGTGAAAGAGAACGCGACAATGAATATATGTATGTTCATGTATAACTGAAAAATTGTGCTCACGTTGAAAATTGACACAACATTGTAAACTGACTATAACTCAATAGAATAAAATTTTAAAAGATGAAATGCAATGAAAAAAAAGTGAATATTGCAATGTTATGGAAATGACAGGCCAGCCAAGGAACGAGCACCACTTGGAGGGTTGGAGTACTCAGATTTATTACGCCAGCGGGCTCAGAGGGGCTTCTGCTCCAAAGCTCTGAGCATCTCCAAGACGTGTGCATGAGGTTTTATGGGGTTAATTACAAGCTTGGGGTATTCGGCCAATAGGCATGGAACAGCTTTAGCAGCATCATTATCACAAAAGTAGAGGCAGGAAGGCAGCAAACCAACATTTCAAGGCCAGATATGTCTCTTTGAAAATCCAGCTGGCTGGCAAAAAACATGAACAGGGAATCAGCAAACCGACACCTACTAACTTAGATTTACGAGTTAGCCCAGCAGAACTTAGATCAGTAAACCGACACTTGTTGCACTTAGATTTATGAGTTATCTTGTTAGCCCAGCCCGGCTTTTCCTTCTCAGCAATAAAGTGAGTCATATAAATTGTTTGGTTCCCTCGTGCATGTAAAGGTGATCTTGACACTATACCGAGCCTATTCAATGTGTGATAGTATTAAGTCTAAAAAAAGAGAAAAACTATGTACATACCTTAATTTAAAAATAATGCTCTTGGAAAAATTTTGTTGATAGACTTGTTTAATGCAGGGTAGCCACAAACCTTCAATTTGTTAAAAAAAAAAAAAAAGCAGTATCTGTGAAGTGCAATAAAATGAGGCATGCCTGTAGATAAATAGATGGATGGGTGGGTGGGGACATAAGTGGATGAAAGGATGGATGGATTGATAGGTGGATTGCTGGATGGATGATCACTGTCAGTGTAAAAGCTACCCTCATTATCACTATGGACTAATCAAAGTAACTCCTCTTTCAGGAAGTCTTCCCAGATCTCCCAGTCGGAGGGCCTCTCTCCTCCTCTGTGATCTCGGCCCAGGGTCTGTCCCTCCCTGAGGGTACTAATTTCTCTTCTCTGGACAATTTTAGTATCTGTGCTTTCTCTATCCTTCTGACACATTATCTGTTTAGCAACAGATGCCATGTCCCATTTATTATTTTGCCTGCAACAGAGCTGGGTGCAGAATAGGTGCTTAGGGAATATCTTGTGAAAAAAAATCCTAGGATCTTACTGTAGACTCAGCACCTCGCCCAATGCCTGGCACCTAGGAGATGCCACTAAATATTTATGGCATAAAGGGATGGGGGATATTTGTATGTATGTGTGGGTGGGTGGATGGACGCATGGAGCACCGTAAAGTGAGTTAGTTCTAATCACTCCTAGAACTCCCTCCTTCGTAGATTCCCTTTGGTCCTTTCTTGGAGAATAACAGATCCCCAGAAGCTGGGCCATGGATGGAGAGGGCCTCCCTGAGAAGGCAACAATTGTTCAAAGAGCCAAAGCAGGTGATGAAGGAAACTATGTAAAAATCTAGAAGAGTATTCAGGCAGAGCAAACAGCCAGTGCAAAGGTCCTGAGGCAGAGTATAATAGAGCTACCCAGCTTTGCCACCTCACTTCCTTCTCTTTCTCCACCTCTTGTCCACAGGATTACAAGAAGTTCTGGGCAGGCCTCCAGGGCCTGACTCTTTATTTCTACAATAGTAATCGGGACTCCCAGGTAAGAATGGAAATGAAGGCTCAAGAGCTGGTCCACCCTTGACCCCAGGGACCAAGCAGAGGGTGCGGGTGGTGTGTTCAAGTCAGGAGGCCTGAGGGACCACAGGTGTAGTGCTCAGACCCTGGCTTCTGTGCCCCCAGTACGTGGAGAAGCTAGACCTAAGAGTGTTTGTGAAGCTCAGAGATGAGGCTCCCTGGGGGAGCTCCCAAGACCCTGGCACCCACTTCTGCTTGGTCCTGCGGAACCAGGAGATCAAGTTCAAGGTAGGTCTCTAGGTAGGGCTGGTGGGAGACCCTCCCTCCCTGTTACACCTACCATCAACACACACTAGCATGGTGTTGTAGTCTACTACTGGGTTGGTGACACTGGGTAGGTCACTGAGCCTCAGTTTCCCCAACTGAAAAATGGCATAATACATGTACAGTGCCCAGAACAAGATCTGATCCAAAAGGATCATCACTGTCATACTCTATCTTTCAGCTAATTTTATTGAGCACCTACTATGTGCCAGACACCCTTCTAGTTGCACAGCAGTGAATAAAACGATTAAAAATCCTTACTGTAAATGTGTAAAATATATGGAGTGTCAGATTGGTGGTAGATGCTAGGGAGACGAGTACTGGGGAAAGGGGATGGGGGGTCAGGATTGCAATGTTAAGAGGTATGATCAGGAAAGGCGGTATTGAAGGCCTGAAGGAGGTAAGGGAGCCAGCAGTGTAGATATCTCTGAAACAGCTCTTCAGCAGAGGAAACAGCATGTACAAAGGCCCTGAGGCAGGACTGTGCCTGGTGTGTTGGAGGAACAGCGAGGAGGTCCATGTGGCTGGAACAGAGTGAGTGAGGCAGAGAGAGGGAGGAGAGGAGGGCAGGGAGGGGACAGGGCAGGTCATGCAGGGCCTTGTGGGGCACAGGGAGGACCTGGACTGATATCCTGAGGGAGGCAGGAATCAAGGGAGGGTTTTAAGCATAGGAGATACATCATCTGATTTATACATGTATAAAAATGTTGATATAATAACATTAAAGAATAATAATACCCTGTATTACTAAGGATTTATATCCAGACGTCATCCTAAATGAATCTGTTCTAACTCATTTAATCTTCAAAACAGCCCTTGGAAACAGGGACTCATTCCTCATTCCAGCTTCACAGATGAATAGACAGACGCTCATCAACGTGGAATCTTTTTCTTTCCCTCCCCAGGTAGAGAGTGTGGAGTCTCGGGAGATGTGGAAAGGCTTCATCGTGACGGTGGTGGAGGTGAGTGGCTGCCCTCAGCCCCCTCTCTCCCATTCCCCACTAGGCCTGCTCAGAAATCCTCCTTTGTGTTTCCATCCTTCCCCCAAAAAACCTCTTGAGTATAGCACACTGGTCTCAAACTGGAGGCCTATGAGCCAGATGTAGCCCATAAATGTCTTTTGTTTTGCCTGCCAACAAAGTGCTATAAATTTAAAAGTTAGCTGCTATCACTTAAAAACCAGGAGTTTTAGTCAATATTCCTGATTTCTATTTTACTCATTTGTTCCCTGCCTGACCCCTGCAAGCTGTTGAATTTGAGACCCTGCATTCTAGCATCTGCCCCCGACTCCTCCCCAGCACCCGTCTCTCTGCGCATCCTCTTTAAGCCCTCTTTGCACTTGAGGTGTGAGGAAGCTCTGGAGCCCCAAACCTGAGTTTCCATCCTAGCTCCATCCACACTCTGGCCTCTGTTTGCCCCTCTGTGACATGGGCACAGCCGCCCGTTCCCTGACGCCCCAATCACCCCTCAGCTCCGTGTCCCATTCAACCTGACCCTACTTCCCGGACACCTGTACATGATGACCGAGGCCCTGGCCAAAGAGGAGGCACGCCGTGCGCTCGAGATGCCCTCGTAAGTGGACCAGGGTCTCCAGGATGGCGGCGGACTGGAAAGCTTGGGGCTGAGGGTGGACAGTGAGTGAGGTCTCCAGGCATTGGGTGTTGCGTTGAGTACAAGGCTGCATCCGGGCAGGGGCGGGGGTTAGGTCTCACTGCTGTGAGCCCTACTGGGTGTCTAGGGGCGGGACATGTTTTCCAGGGACGGGTTTAGGTGCCTGGGAGGCGGGTCTGGGTCTCTGAGTGTTGGACTCTGTACCTGGAGGACAGCCCTGAGTCTCCCGAGGCACAGCCTGGGCCTGAGGTGCGAGGCAGCGTCTCTAAGAGCGAGATTGTGGACGAGTGGGCGTGGCTGGGTACCCGGAGACGCGGCGTGTTACGTTCAGGGGCGTGGCTGTTTTCTCGAGGCGGGGTTACGAAGGGAGGGCGTGGCTGTGCCCCTGGGGGCGGGGCCTTTCCTGGTGAGTGACGCGGCCCGCCCCAGGTGCTTCTTGAAGGTGAGCCGGCTGGAGGCGCAACTGCTCCTGGAGCGCTACCCGGAGTGCGGGAACCTGCTGCTGCGGCCCAGCGGGGACGGCTCTGGTGGCGTGTCGGTCACCACTCGCCAGGCGCTCAACGGGTGCGCATGCGTGGCTCCGGAGCCGGGGTTGGGGGGCCGTCGGACGCGGGGGCGAGCTGAGAGTTAGGGGCGGGGCCAAGCCAAGGGTGGAGTCAGAGCCTAGGGGCGGAGCCAGGACGGGGGCGAGGCCTCCCCGGGGTGAACTCCTTTGGGGCATGGTCCTGGGGCCGGGTGGTGGGGCGCAGTGCCAGGACCAGGGGCAGGGTCTTTCGTGCAGGTGGAGTCAGTCGAGAGCCTGATCCCCCACAGAGAGCCACGCCAGGACGGGGAGTGGTCAGTGTGGTGGGGAGCAGGAGGTGGGGTTAGGCCCTCCGTAGGTGCGGGGCCACGGCGAGGGGCGGGCTCTTCCCTGTCCTCAGCCAGGCCACTGCCCTCGCAGGACTCCGGTAGTCCGGCACTACAAGGTGAAGTGCGAGGGCCCCAAGTACGTGATCGACGTGGAGCAGCCGGTGAGCGTTGGGCCGGGGTCCCGAGAAGGGCAGTGGCGGGACCTGCGCCCCTTCCCCTCAGGCCCTGACTGCACCTCCTATCTGCCCCCAGTTCTCCTGTGCCTCACTAGACGCAGTAGTCAACTATTTCGTGTCGCACACCAAACAGGCGCTGGTGCCCTTCCTGCTGGATGAGGACTACGAGAAAGTGATAGGTGGGTACAGCATCAGGGAACTCGGGGGCCCAGTCCGCGCCTCTCCCGCCCCATTCCTGGACGGGGACACCCCTGGGTCAGCCCCCTGCCACCGTACCTTCTCCAGGCCACCCTCTCTGTTCCAGGCTACGTGGAGGCCGATAAAGAGAATGGCGAGAGTGTGTGGGTGGCGCCCTCGGCCATCTGCCCAGGTGACGCCCCCTTCCCGCGGCCGCTGCCAGGGCAGAGTAGAGACTTAGGACTCTCGTGGCTCTGCCTGTGCCCAGGCCTGTACCCTGAGTTGCAGGGACCCAGAAATTACCCAGAAAGTGCCCTGTAGGGGCTTCCAGGTTTTGGAGGGGGTGGACATGGCTGGGCACAGACACTCCCAGCCCCCTGGGGTTGAACCTGGGGTTGGAGCAGGGACAGCACCTGAAGATGGGGAGAAGAGGGGGCAGGGCAGAGTAGGGGGAAGTCTTTGTGCAGGAGGGGGTGTTCCCTGAAGTTTTCAAAGGATTTCAGTAGGTAGAGTTGGGAAATTGGGGTGGGAGGTGGTTCAGCATATGAAGCAAGAGGAAGAGACTGGAAAGGTCTGTGGCATGAGCAGCAGGGTCCCCTCTGGGCTGGGCAGATGTTACAGAGCCCATGTGCATGATGGTCACATATGTAGGTACACACATGCCTCACTCACAAACACGAACTGTGTCCACCTGCATAATCAGCTCCTATGCAGACAATGGCTCCACACATGCATGAGCAGGGGCGTCACACAATTTCAGTTCCATGTAGCACATATATATATACCTTGAGCAAGCCAAAACCACGTGTGGGCACACAAATGCAGACATTCCATTCACGAGCACAAATTCAGAGCTTTATAGACACACGTGTACACACAAATACCGACAAGCACCCAAGCCATACCTCAGTACCCACGTGGTGTCATTCATGTATACACACGGTTAGGTGCATGTGTAGAAAACCTTTACATGCATTCAACTTCTGCAAATTCACCCAGTGTACACATTGATGCTACAGACACAAACATACAGATTCATAAACGGGCATGTGCACAGACACTCACACACAGGGACGCATGCCTGTGTCTGGGTGTGCACACACACATCCCCATTCACAGAAGCACACAGACCCACCCTGAGTTGTCCCTGTACCACATGGGCCCCGACAGTGACCACAGTTTCCCACCAGGTCCTGCACTCCCCAAGCAGCTGCCTCCTGCATCCATCACGCCTGTGTCCAGCCACAACAAGCTGCCCCCACTACCAAACCAGGATGAGAACTATGTGATCCCCATTGGAGATGACCCTGCTGCCAACTACGTGAACGGGGACGGTGGGTGGGGGACCAGGGGTGGCTGAGAGTTGGGGACAGGAAACAGGCTAACAACTGGATGTGACACACCATATCTTTGTCCACGCAGTGCCTTCCCCTAGTCGGCCAGTTGTCCAGAAGCCCAGGAAGTTGGCCAAGTTTCAGGCCAAGCCTCCAAAGACACCTGTTATGCCCAAACCAGGTAGGGGGTCCCTCCTCCCAGCCCCTCCCCCATCCAGTGGAGGGAGGGCCAGCCTCAGCTTTCATCTGCCTTCTTCTCAGAGCCCAAAGGCCTCAACAGTGGCCTGGCGAAGAAGCTGGCAGTCAGCTCAGCACAGGTTTTCTCCCCTACAACAGGTAAGGGGTCAGTGCAGGGTGGGCTTTACAAATGGGAGCCACACTCTGGACACTCTTGGGTTAATGCTCTGCTGTGTTTGTCTTGAAATGCTTCATGCCCACTGAACACACTTTCGTTTTGTGCTGGGCCCTGAAAATTCTGCAGTGGTCCTGGGTGCATGTAAGGGGAGAGAGCCTGGACTGGGGACCCCTGGCGCCACTGAGGCCTTGGGTACCCACCCTCCATCCCAGGGTTGGCAGGTGTGACAGCAGAGCTGGAAGAGAAACTGCAAAGGAGGCGGGCGCTGGAGCACGCAGCTGCGCGCACTGGGGACCAGCAGGCCAACCTCCAAGCATGACACATCAGTCAGGCAGACCCCTCCTCCCAGAATTAAAGCTCCAGAGACCCCAGGACCCATGTATGTGGCTTGGCTTGGCTTGGTGGGGCAGTGAGGGGGTCCGGCAGATGGCTGGCCACAGCTGGCCCCACTCAGTCCCAGTGGTCTTCAGCTCAGCAAAACCTGCCACCTGACCCTGCAAGAAAAGCCCGCTTTACAGCCAAGAAAGCTGAGGTCCAGAGAGGGCCGGGCACACCCAGGGCCACCCAGTCCCAAAGAACCAGCAGCGCAGCCTGGCCAGTGTTTGACCTTTATTAGGAGGTGAGGTGGGGAGAAGGGCCCACCCCAGGGCCCGCTCCCCATTGGTGACCTCCATCAGGAGTTAAGGCTCCAAGCAGCAAGTGAGAGGAGGGTGCCCGGCTGAAACAGCCAAGGCCTGGAGGCAGCCCCCCACAAATCAGCCCAGCTGGTGAGCGGTCTGGGGGCCTAGGTGAGGCTGGTGTTGGAGCTGCTGGTGGCACTGCCCCGCTTCTGCAGGCAGTGCACAGAGCTGGGGACCTGCAGGCCTGTCGTCACGTGGAAGCTGCCACACCACACCTGAGGGACAGGGAGGGGACCCGAGAGGCTCAGCAGTGAGGCCAGCACTCACGCCACCCCCTCTTATCTCTGGGCCGCAGAGGAGGCCTCACCGTGAAAGCCGGCAGCAGTGGCTGTGTGAACTTGGCCTTGAAGGTGTGCAGCAGCTGTTTGGTGCGGGCGTTGTAGAAGGACAGGAGGCCTGGGGTGGAGGGCGAGAGTGACAGGGGGACCAGTAAGAGGGGTCTGGGCAGGGAGACAGTGGACAAGGCGGCTGGACGGGCTGGGGGGGTGCTTGGGGGTCACCTTGGTGGAAGTCGCAGTGCACGCCCAGGCAGTCGGGCACGGGGGCGTCCAGCACCTTGGCCTTGTTGCCGTGCTTGGCAGTGAAGCTGACCTGCAGCCAGTTGTTGACGTACAGGCACCAGGACGCGGCCGTCTTGCCCAGCTGCTCGAAGCGGCCCAGGCTGCGGTAGGCCACCCCCACGCCAAACGCCTTGCTGTCCGGCTCGTAGCGCACCTCCCAGTAATGCTCCCCGCCATCAATCAGCGTGTCCCCTGTCGGGTGGGACAGGTGGGCGGGGGGACTGGGTAGAATCGGGTCCTAGGTGCCCTTCCAGAAAGGGGCAGCCAGACCATAGCTAGTGCCTCCAGGTGTCTCCCAGGCTCCATCAGCTCCCACCAGATACTCATCAAGTCCAGATACTCCCCAAGCCTCAACTAGTCCTTTCGGATTCTCTATAAGTCTGAGCTAGTCCTTCCAGATACTTCCAGGCCTTAGAAACTTCCTCCATGTTCAGATACTCCTCTGTCCTCAGTCCTTCCCAGAGATTAGATAATCCCCAAACCTTGCTCCTGTCCGACTCCACATAATCCCGCAGGCCTCCGGGGAGTCAGTCCTTCTGCAGTCCAGATACTCCCCAGGATGCTGAGATACTCCCCTTCCTTTTGCTTTCTGAATCTAGGTTCTACCCACACCCACAGCTCCTGGTGGAGGTCAGGTTCTTCCAGACCCTTAGCTTATCCCGAGGTCCACATCCTCCCTGGAGTCCAGATCCAGATTCTGGCCACCTCAGCTACTCCCTGATCCAGCTACTCCTGAGCTGCAGCTTCTCCGCACACTCCTGCCCCACCAGACGGCAGCTCATCTCCATCTAAGACCTCAGCTCCCCCCAAGACACAGGACAGGTCCCCATGTACATTTCTTCTCTAGGCCTGCTGCTCCCAACCACGAGTCCGGGCTCCTCCTGGGGGTCAGATGGGTGAGATATCTCCCTCTTGACTCTTGGCCACTCTGCAGGCTCCCCCACACCATTCCCTGCTTTTTCCCCAGACCCCAACTTGCTCCAATCCCAGATGCTTCCAAGAAAATCCAGACCCTCTAGAGAACCTTAACATCTCTTCAGGTGTTCATTTATCCCTAAAAACCAGCTACTCCTCAACTTCGTCATCCTCCACCCACACCTGCCATATGTTACAGACCACACTGGCTTCCTCACACACCCCAGCCTCTTTTTCAAGCTTTTCTTCTGGACGCTGGTGATTCCCTCTAAACTTCAGCCCCTCCTTGGACTCCAGCTTCTCCTTCACAGGGTCCGGTCACTCCTGCGGTGCTAACCATTCCTCTAATCCTAGTCCTTCTCTCCGCTTAGACTCAGTGACTCTTTCTGGCTCTTCCACACACCCTAAGCCACCTCCTGGAGCCCCCGTCTTTCTTCAGCTCCTCCATAAACCCAGCTGCTCAAAGGCAACTGTTCTTTCCAGCTACTCCCCAAGTCCCAGCTGCTCCCTGATTTTCAGCTACTCCCCAAGTCTCAGCTACTCCACAGACCCTGGGAAATCCCCCCTCCAGAGCCCAGCCACTCCCCAGTCCACAGCATCCATATGCTTTGGTTCCCCCCAGTAATCCCTCATCCCCCAATCTGCCCACTCCCCCAGTGACACAGTAACACATTATTGGGACCATTCCCACAGAATCTTTGTTAGCTGCCTTGGTTTCCCCAACCAAAGGAATTCTCTCCCATCACCCGCCATCAGGGCCCTGCCCAGAGTTCTCCCTCCTCCTCTCCTTACCCAGTACCGTGTAGGACTCAGCTGTGAAGCGATCCCGTCCCCCACGACCCGAGGGCATCCTCTTGGGAGATGGAGTACCTCTGTGGGTGACAGGGAGGGGGAAGGCTCAATTCAGAACTCACCTCCCCATAGGAGGGCTCCCTGGCCCACCCCAGCCACCACGGACTTTTCATCATTCCTTGACAGTATGTGGTTCTTTTCATACACTGGGCCTCTCATGTCAGAACATGCCTGTGCCCTTCCTCATCAGCAAAACTCCTATTCAACTGTCAAAACCCATTTCAAAGTCTCCCCTCCTTTCATTCACTCTTTGGGCTCGCCCAGCTCTGTGTCCCTCCCTCCACCCCAGCCTTGACCACACTGGGCTCTGTGTGTCCATGTCCAGCTTGATCTCCTCCACCAGAGACTCAGGGAGGGGAGGGGGCAGGCTACCTGGCTGGGGAGTTGACGGGAGACGCCGTCCGCCCCTTGCCATCTTTCTCGCGAGCTTTGATATCCTGCACCTTCCCGCCCATGGCGTCCCATTCCACGGAGAGATCATCCACCCGCAGGTTCTGGTGGGATGTGGACGCATCCAGGCGGAACATGAACGCTGGGGCCAGGCAGACGCGGGAGTCACAGAGATGGGGAAACCCGGAGACACAGAGACAGAGAGAGACAGACAGTGACCAAGACAGGCCATGACAGGAACAAAGAGAGAAGAAAGAGAACAGAAAGAGACAAAGAAACAGAGACTAAGAGACAGAGAGAGACAAAGAGACCAACAGACAAAGGCTCAGAGACAGATATGGAGACAATAGGCAGAAAGACACCAGGCAATGAGATGAGGAAGAGTGGAGGGGGCAGAACATGTAGCCAGAGGAGTGAAGGCCAAGGGCTTGCTGCCTAAAGGTCTCCCAGGTCTGAAATCTTTTTCAAACCACTGTGCTGCCCTACACATCCACTGGGGATTAATCCCAGGAAAGGGGCTGGGCTACAGCATGACAGAGTTAAGCTAGACTGCAGAAGGACTTCCTATCTGGACACACAAATGTGTCACTCTGGGAGGCTAAGTAATCTATCTTCACTACTGACATTCCATTCCCAATTCTATAGAGCAGTTAGCTATTTTTTGGAAAAGAGAGTGAGTGAGACAGAGTGAGTGAGTGTGTGTGTGTGTGAAAACCATCCAGGTATAATGGAATCAACTACATAAATTAACTGCAAAACCAAAGGACAATACCAAGTTTATGCCAGACACTCAGGCTAAGGAATCAACTGTAGACTGAGCACTGAGCTTCCTGGCAACCAGGGCAAAAAGGGCCACAGAACCCTGAATAGAAGATTCTCATTAGACAGCAGTCCCTGGGGCCCTGAGAGTAAGGGGTTATGGAGTCACAGCCGGGGTAGGGATGGGAGCCAGTCACCTGGTGTCTCCAGGGTCACTGGCTCGGAGAACTCGCCTGAAACTGCCTTATTACAGGCCTTCACACGGAAATTCATGTATTTCATGTCAAACTTGAGACCTACAAGGCAACAGAGGGATCTTAACAACATTCTGTTCACTTTGAGCAATAGATTAGAGGCCCCCTGTGTCCCACAGTAATCCCACTGCCCCTCATTCTAAGGAGCACCTTGCAAATGACATCTTACCCCTGAGAAACCATCCTTGATCTCATTTATCTGAGGGGCTATGGATGACTTGGCTCTGCCCCCAACCCAGGCTGGCCAATCAGGATGCCCTATGGCCCAGTCACAGCCATTGATCCAGGGAAAAGCACATGACCCACACTGGCCAATCAGAATCTGCCCTGGGACTCTGGCTGGTATTAGAGCCAACAGAGTCCCCCTTTCCCCTGGGCTGGCCAGCTAGGAGGAAGCTCATCCTGGGAAAATTTGCCAGTGCATTGGCAAGCCTCCTTGAGAACGCAGCCCCTCGAGCCGGTAAGTGTGTGGAACAGAGCTGAGCGAGTCATTTGCTTGAGCCCCTGGATCTAGCCATGCCTGATTCCTTAAAGATTTTCCCTGCTACTAGGATAGATCCCACCCTCCCTTTCTGTCCTTTTTCCTTATTAATTTCTTCTAATCTTAAAAAAATAAAGGCAACAATCAATCTGTCTTCCCCCTCAAGCTAAACCTCTTTGGATAGCTGTCCACACCCCACCCTCGGCTGCCTCACTCCATCTTCCTCCTCTGGCCTTGTTAGTCCCATGTTGCAGGATTTCCTGGCTGAGCACTCCTTCCTTCATGGAAGTTAGGCGCCAAGGCATTGCTCTCTCCTAGCTGCCCCCTTTGATTGCTCCCCCTTGGTCTTTTTTTTTTTTTTTTTAAATTGTTTGAGGGGGGTAATTAGGTTTACTCATTTATTTTTAGAGGAGGTACTGGGGACTGAACCCAGGACCTCGTGCACACTAAGCACGCGCTCTACCACTGGAGCTATACCCTCCCCGGCCTTGGTCTTCTTTGCAGGCTCCTCTGTACCCTTCAGTGTCCAGGTGGCTCCGTCTGGGACCCCTGCTCATCTCACTTTACTCACTGTCCCCTTCTCGCCCTTCAGGCACCACCTGTCCACCCACAGCACCCATAGCCCCACCTCTAGCTCAGACCACACATCCGGTTGCCTCAAGTGTTCCCTGCAGGATGCTCATTCTCTGGGCCTCTCCAGCAACACTCAGCACCTCTTGCTTTGAACCCTCCCATAGCTCTCCCTGCCCTCAGTGTAAAGTCCCCATTCCTCCTCTCCCCTCTCCCCACAGGTATTCCCTCTGCAAACTTAACTAGATCCAGGCATAAAGGCTCGGTGTTCTGGCCTCTGAGCCCTTGATCAGGCTGTTCCTCTGCCTGGAGGCTGCTCTCCCCCCTTCTCCTTTGGCCCTCAGTCTGGCTGTTACCTCCTCCAGGTGCCCACCCAGACTGCCTCACCCTTCTTTGGATCCCTTCTCTGAGAAGTCTGTGGTTTGCTCATTAGCGCCACCTACTGCCCCAGAGCTAAGACCACCACCCACTCTGCGAACCAGCAGTCGCATTCCCCACACTGAGCAGGGTTCTGTGTGCCGATGAGATGAGTCAAGGAATGTCAGTTACAAGCATTTAACCCAAACCTTCCTGTCTCTCAAGCAATCAACGAGATAGTAGGTGGACTGCAAATAATCACACAGGCTATTCACACAGGTGAGTGAATTCCTCATGATCAATATCGCAGGTCTTTGTGAGGGATTCAACTTCCTGCCCTGAGGAATTCACTCACAAGGAATTTTGGAAAAGGCCAGAGGGGTAAAAGGGATGCATCAGGAAGCCTATGGTAGAGAAGATCTACACCTTGATTGGGGTGGTGGTTACATGAATTTACACATGGGATAAAACTGCCTACGGGATTACACACGTGAATGAATGCGTGTAAAACTAGTGAAAAGTGAGTCAGCACTGCGGAGTGCACCCAGGCCAGCGTCCTGGTCCTGGTCTTGGACCCTAGTTATGTAAGTTGCCACTACTGGAGGAAGCGAGGTCTAGCCATACAGTGGAATATTATTCAGCCTTAAAAAGGAAGGAGACTCTGACACACGTTACAAGGTGAATGAACGCTGAGGACATGATGCTCAGCGACATAAGTCAGACACCAAAGGACAAATTCTGTGTGATTCCACCTATGTTAGGTGCTTATGAGTACTAACAATCAGGGAGAGGACGTAGCATGCTGGGTGCCAAGGGCTGGGGGTAAGGGAATGGAAGTTAGTGTTTAATGGGGACAGAGTTTCACTTTCACAAGATGAAAAGTTCTGGAGATGGATGGTGGGGATGGTGCTGGCACAACATTATGAATGGACTGAATAACTGATCTGTATACTAAGAATGATTAAGAAGGCGAATTTTACCTTATGTGTCTTTTCCCACAATAAAAAAAGATTGGGGGAAAAATGGGATGTGTTTATTTTGATTCCCATGCAAAGGATAAACCAAGAGCTCAGGCCCTCTGGTCTGCCGGTGGCTTTTCTTTCCTGCAATTGGCATACTCGTTATCACCCATGCATGCTAATTACAGACAAGGAACAGACTGATTACAGTCCAAGTGCTGGGGTGTTAGTTAGCTTGTCAGCGAGACTCTCCCCGCCCGTGAGGGTTTCCTCTGGCTCAGGATGGCCTCTTAACTCATTAGGGACCCCTGACTTTACCCTCCTGCAGACCCTCCCCTACCAGCCGGATGGATTCCCCCTGGCTTTCTGCTTTCTTATAACTGCCAAGGAGACCCCCATATTGTGGGGCGGTGACCCCCAGAACACCAGCTCCAGGAGAGGGGGGGGTTTCACCCACTTTGCTCACTACTGCAAGGACAGTGCCTGGTACCCTGCAGGCACTCAGTAAATTAGAATGAATGAATGAATGAACGCTGGGTCAGAGAGATGACAGGGATGGAGGATGCCCTCTCTCCCTATGCCTCGGTTCACTCGTCTGTAAAATGGCGATAATAAGCATGCCCATTACATGTGGGTAAAATGCTTAGCGCAGAGGAAGCCCTCAATACACGGCGTGGAGGCCGCCAGCAGTGTTTTCCTTATTACTTCTGCTACTCCCAGTCAGCCCAGCCAGGCTGTCCTCACCCCGTGAGCCCTGAGGATCATCCACGAGCCCCGGCTGATGGATGCAGAAACGGGAGCCCGGAGCTGCCCTTACCGGTCAGGGTGTGTTCCATCTGCCGAATGCCCTCGATGACCATCCAGGGGTGGTCCTCCTTGAGGCGGGGCGGGCCGTCAAAGTTGGTCCGCCGATACTCCAGCACATAGTGGTCAATCTTGTTGTCCTCATCCGGCATGCGCCACACCAGGGTTACACAGTTGTCGGCTACCAGGGACTCGGCCAGGTCGATCACGGGGGCGCTAGGCACTGCCCAGGGCAGAGGATGGGGTGGGGTTAGGGTACTGGGCCTGCAGGGCCAGGCCCTGCTGTAACCCCGCCCACACACAGACCTTCTTCGGGGTGGGGTCTCCTCAGGATCCCAGGGTTGGGGGAACCCCTCTGGATTCTGGGGCTTCCTTGGGGCTTCACCAAAGGGTAGGGAATGGAGAAGAGCTTTCTCTGAGTTCAACCAACAAATGTCTAGACCTTCTCTGGATTCCACTATTTGGAGACAGAACGTTTCCAGAGCTCTACCAGTTGGGGGTGCAGCCTTCATGGGACTCCACCTGATAGGTGAGGCTTTTTTCAGGGCTCGGTAACAGGATGGGGCTTCCTCGGGGCTCCACCCAGGGGTGAGGCCTCCTTGTGGCACTAGCCAGGGTTGTGGCTTCCCCCGTGGCTCCACCCACTGGGGGTGGGCATCCCCAGGGCTCCACCCCTGGAGCAGGGCCTCCTGGGGGTTCCACAAATGGTTGTCATCCTTACTCCAGGCGTTGCCTCAGGGACCCCCCAGACTCCTGGCTATTTCCCTGTAATCTTGACCCTCCAGCGAGTTTTCCTCTCACCAGGCAGGAACGTGAGTGCCTGCAGCATCCTCCGCTCCTGTGCAAAGTCCACCATGAGGTGACTCATGTTGTCGCTGACCTTGGCTTTCAGTGACAGCCGGAAGGCAGGGGCCATTGTCACACTGCAGGGAAGGAGGTGGAAGCAGCCTGCACACTGCAGGGAAGGAGGTGGACGCCCAGGCCTAGTCCTCTGAGGTGTGCGTAGGGATCCCCCTCCCCCCTGTTCTGGTCCAGGGCTCTGGGCCGAGGGACCCTCACCTGGGCGTCCCCACCTTCACACCCGGGGTGGGGCACTGGCGTGGGTGCCAGATCCCAGCATCTTACCCATCTTTGATTTGCTTGGCAGCCTAGAAAGAGGAACAGAATAAAATCCACAGAGTTCTGTGCACTGGATTAGAAAGCCACAATGCAGACAGGAAGACGATGCCCAGCCGGCTGGCTGGTGGGCAGGTGCCCAGCCCTGAGGCAGAGCCCCCAGCGCGCCCCGAAGGGGCGGGGGGCAAAGACAGGCTCCCACTCCAACCTCTGCCTTCTGGCCAGTGCCCAGGACATACGGTCGGTTAGCTTAGCAAATAAAGATACAGGATGCCAAGTTAAGTTTGAATTTCAGATGAACAATAAATGATTTCTTTAGTATAAGTAGGTCCCATCCAATATTTCAGACATACGAGATACCGCTTGCAGTGTGTTGCTAAGAAACTATTCGTTGTTAAATCTGGATTTCAAATAAATAATGAATAAGTATTTTAGCATAAATATGTCCACGTAGCACGTGGGAAATACTTACACCAAATGTTTGCACGGGATATGCTCATACTGAAAAATTATTCGTTGTTAAATTTGAATTTTTGATCGACCACAAATACATTTTTTTTAGTGTACGTATGTCCCAGGTGATCTTTGGGACATACTTAGACTAAATGTTTCATGGGCCACACTTATTCTCTTATTCTAAAAAACGACTTGTGGTTGATCTGAAGCGCAAATGTATCTGGGTGTTCCATGTTGTATCCGGCAGCCCTAGCAGTCTGGCTTCTGAAGTGCCCACCTGAGGAAAGTCTTCGCTGTCTGTGGCCTGCAAGGTCTGGTTGGCCGTCTCCAGAAGCTCCTCGGAGCTCTCCAGGGCTCGTGTGCAGGCAGCCAGCTGGTTCTACAGGTTCATGGCACCGAGGGAAGAGACACCTCACCCCACCGCATCAAACCCTCCCAGGGACCCCCACTGCCTGCGGGCCCCCGGGTCCCATGCCCTTCTCCAACTCCAGGTGGGAGACAGAGGCTAGGGGGAGGTTGGGCCTCTCTGCTGACAGGCATCAGAATCACCTGGGGATCACACACGCCCGGCCCCACCTGAGCCCAGGGCGCTACATTCCCTGGGGATGGGAATCTGGGCTGTCAGGAAGTTGCTCAGGAGGTTCTAATGCAGCCCCAGAGACCCCAGCTTGCAATCTGAGACCCCATGGGAGCCATGGGGGGGGATCAGGTAAGGAGTGATGCCGTCAGATCTGGGGGACCAGGGGGTAGGGCTGAGGAATTAGAAGCGCTGGGTGAGGATGGGAGGGGAGGAATAGCCAGATGTCGGGGCAGGGCCGTGTAAAGGAGGGGTGGGGGGGGTGGGAGGGGGGATTAAGGGGAAGAGCAGGAGGCCAAGGAAGGGGCTGGGAAGAGCCCAGGGAAAAGAGGAGGTGAGGCCAGCACCCCTGGAGGGTCTGGCTCTGGACACTGGGGACACATGGGGGCATCTCTGGGAAGGGGCACAGGAGGAAGAGCAAGTCTGGAGGAAGACACTGACGCCGGCTGGGCTCTGCTGGGTGTGAGGGGTCCAGTGGGGGATGGCACCTGGGCAGGGGTTGGAGAGAGCCTGCCCCCCATACCTGCAGCTCATAGGTGCGGCTGGCACGGTCCTGCTTTATTTTCATAAGCATGCCCTCCTTCAGCTCCTCCAGGAGGGAAAAGAGGGACTGGAACTCCACTTCCAGGTCCTCCTGCACCTTGGCCGAGTTTGCCTTGGAGAGACGTCATGGGGTCAGAACGGCCAGGACTGGCAAACCAGTGCTCAGATGGGGAAACAGGCCTGGATGTGGCAGCCGAGCCCAGAGTCCCGTGGACATCAGCATCAGGTTAGCCCCTCTGGCTGCCCCTCCCCACCTCCCTCCTGGGGGCTGCCTTCCTCACCTCCACATTCAGCAGCATCTGCTTGAGGGAGTAAATGAAACTCTGAATCTCTTCATTCTTCACAGCCAGCGTCGTGATGATCTTCCGCAGAGCCTCCTGCCCCAGGGAAGCACACACACACACACAGGGAAGCCCCCCAACCTGCCTGGCTGGGACCCCTGACCTGAGGCTCCCTGTTCTGCCCTCCAGGGATCCAGGGAGGGCATGTGGGGGCTACCCTGCCAATGAGCTTGGGCACCTGCCACCGGCAGGACCTGGGCGGAGCTCTGGCCCTACATTCCTCACAGAGCAGGTGGGCTCTGTGAGCACGTCCATTTCACAGGGGAGGAAACTGAGGCTCCAAGAGAGCGTCTTGGAAAGGACAGACCCTGGGGCCCAGCCAGGTCTGCCTGAGCACAATGCCTTTAACCAGGTACCTATATTCTGAGGGCGGGGCGTGACCTGGGGTGAGGGGCTAGCTTGGGGAAAGAAACTCCAGAGGAAAAGGATGCCTGCAGAACGCGGGGTCTTCTGGGGAAGGGGCTATGCTGGGAGGTGGGATTAACAAGGAGAAAGGAGGTACCTGAGGAAGGGGATGAGGAAGACCTGGTAAGTGGAGAAGGGCCCGGAGGCCTGGGGTCGGGGATGCCGGGACGGAAAGAGGCGGCGTGGGAGGATCCTACTGGGGCCTGGGGCCCTACCCAGGCCTTGGATGGGTCCTTTTCCAGGCGGGGCAAGATCAATGGGGTCACCTGTGCTGAGCTGACGGGGCGTCCTCCAGGGTGGGGCGGGGGCCGGGACACCTGGTCCGCAGTCCCAGTGGAAGGCATAGGGGATGGAGTCAAGGCTGGGTCTGGGATACTGGGCGGGCGAGGGGAACATGGAGGGGATGCGCCTGAACCCAGGCCAAGATGATGTGGGGTCGCGGCGAGGGTCGGGGGCTGCATCCAGAATGGGGGCTAGATCCGGGCGGGGTTACGGCGGGGAGGGGCTTCGGCCGCAGAGCAGCTGAGAGGGGTGCGGGGAGGGCGCTGCGGCATCACCTGGTCCTCTTCCATCGTCCACCCTCGCTGCGGGCCCCGCCTCGCCCCGCCTCGGTCTTACCTTCTGGTGCTCCATGGCTGCAACCCAGGTCTTCTCCTGCCAGGCCTGCGGGTCCTACTCGCCCTTCTAGTCCCCAGGCTGCCTTTGCCACTGCCGGGAGCCAATGGCCCGCCGAGCCCTCGCCGCCGCTGCCGCGCCCCCAGTCAGCGCTCCATCACTGGCCGCTGCGCGCAGGCGCGCCCGTCGTGGCAGGCTGGGAAATGTAGTCCTTTTGCGCTGGGGTCGCCGAGACCCGGGACCCCCAGAGCATGGGTCTCACCAGGCAATATTGCTAATGATGTCTGAGGTGGAGAGAGCCCGGAACTGAGAGTCAAGATGCCTGGGTTCAACTGCCATGTGACCTCGAGCCCATCCCTAGTCCTCCTAGTGCCTCAGTTAGTCCACGCGTTCACCCAAGCAACTTCTTGGCTGCTAATCAAACTGGAATTCCACAGCAACCCACCCACCCCACCCCTACACACACATCCACCCCAAGATCTGGCCCTTGACTATTCACACTTTGCATTTACTGAAAAGCTAAAGTCTTTTGCCTAAGCAGTTGTTCAGTTACCAATGCTGCCTTTCCCTCCCTACATCACAACTGAACTCCTATACATCCCACAAAGCCCCAGGTGCTCACAATCTCCAGAAGCCTCTCTGCCTGCCCAGAATCCATAGGGCTAGGAATGTCTGCATCCAGCTCTGTCTAGCCCGTCAGCTTGGGGCTGACTTTATCCATGATCTCCAGCATCACCCCTTGCAGAGGACAGGTGAAGAGTGGAGTTTCAGAAAGTCCTTTCTGGGGAGGGGGCTATAGCTCACTGGTAGAGCGCATGCTTAGCATGCACAAAGTCCTGGGTTCAACCCCCAGGACCTCCGTTAAAAATAAATTAAATAAATAAATAACCTAAAAGACAAAAAGTCCTTCCTGAAAGTCTGAAGGAGGGGGGAGGCCTGGGCAGCAGGAGGCTGGGAAGCTGTGTGTACCTACTTGGGACGTGTGGGCAGAGCGCCACCAGAGGGACTTCCCTGTGGTTGACAGGAACATTTCTGTGAAGAACACTGACCCTCTTCTTTCTAGTTGAAAAAGGAGGTCACACTGTGGTCTGAGATGAGACATTGAGGCCCAGGAGTCTGCAACCTCCTCTTCCTCCGGGGCTGGGTACTGCCAGCTGTGATGGGTGCAGGGCTGGGAGAAAGTCTAGAGCCTATGAACCCCCTCAACTGGGCCCCCAAACTTCTCCCCAGACTGTGGGGGTAGGGGAACGCCCCTACCTGCCGCAGGACTCAAAGTCATCAGCAGAAATCCATTTCTCTGAACCTCAAAAGAAGACATCTTAGGGGCAAAATAACTGAGGCTGGGATTCTGTCTTTCTGTCCTCTGCTCAGGCCCGTGTCATCTGTTCCCCTCCCTAGTCCTTGCTTTACCTGCCCTTCCAATGTGTCCCCCCAACCTAGGCGTGTTTATGTAGTCTTTCAGAAAGATTTTCACTCACAGTATCTCCATCGCATGTGTATACCACCTTTCAGATTAGGGAAAAAAACCTTTGAGGAAACTGAGGCACGAGATGACAGGAAGTGGAGCCCCAAGCAGCTGTGGCCACCGGATGTCTGCCGGCTGGCCCAGGTGTCACATAGGCCCCTGTGGCGGGGATGGAGTGTCACATATGCCTTTGTGGTAGGAAGTCTGTCAAATAGGAGGGGGAGTGGAGGTGGTGGGGAGCCACCCAGGAGAGGGGGACCTGATGGGCCAGGAATGGGGTCCCCAGGCACAATGCTGGTCCTCCTGGTGCAGCTCTGGGGTGAGTACTTGGTCCTCCCTTCCCTCTGTGGCCATCCTCTTGGGGCCCATCACCCCAGCTGCCTGCCCGTCCAGTTCGGAGCCCCTGCAAACCTTAATCTCTCCGCTGTGCCAGATAGGCTCCGTCTCTCTCCTTGATACTCAGAACTTTACAGGGATTGAAGGATTCTAGCAAGGATCCCCAGAGGGGGCCCCTAGAATAACATTCACACCACAATCTGCAGGTAAGTCTTGTGTGACCTGGCCCCGCTGGCCTCTCGTGTCTCCACCATCCCCTGCATTCCCTCTCTCCCTGGGGTCCAGCTGCTGACTCCTCTCTCTTTTCTTTTTTTCCTCAACACATCAAGCCTGATCCCACCTCGGGGCCTTTGCACGTGCTGTCCCCTCTGCCCAGAACACTCTTGCCCGGATCTCCTCTTTCTAGCTTCGGCTGCAATGGCATACCAAATGCCAGGAACTTGACACAAATTCACCCCTCTGGGGAGTCTCACAGGCGCTCCTGACTTCTCTTGGCCGAAAACAAACTCTTTCTTTCCCCCGAGCCCTGCGTCTCCCTTGGTGTCCTTCATCTTGGAACAAAGCCATCGCTGTTCACATAGTCCCTCGAGCTAAAACCTTGGAAACCTGCCACCATCCCTCTCTCCCAATTCAATTCTTCTTGTAGTTCTTCCAGGGGCAACCTTCAAAATCTGTTCGGACTCTGATCTCTTGTTTGAGGGTCTGGCCCCAATTACTGCTCTCCTGGACCCTCATTTCCCAGCAGCCCCGATATCCTCAACGGCATATCTGTTCTTACCACAGCAGTCAACTTAAATTGGACCCCATTTCCTCCCTGCTCCACTGGTTTCCCATCACTCGTATATTAAAAAGTAAACTGCTCCTCTTTCCCCGCCCCCACCTCCCTACCTCTGCAGCACCCGACCCCTATGGCCGGCAAGCCTCTTATAAGCCATTCCTTGCCAACTTCTCTGATCCCATTTCCTTCCTCTCTCCCCCTGGCTCACTCTGTTCCAGCCACAGGGGCCTCCTCCCTGTTCCTCCAACTCACCAGGCACAGTCCAGCCTCAGGACCTTTGCACAGGCCATTCCCTCTGTCTGGAGTGCTTCTTCCTCCATATCTTCCTTCCTTCCCATAACTGCCTACTTCTTACCATTCAGATCCTTGCTCAAACGTCGCCTCCTGGGAGAGGCCTTTCCTGACCACTGTCACTCAGTAGACCCTCCTACCTCAGCCTTATCCTCTGTTGCTCCTCCCCATTCCTTTCCTCCATCATGATTCTCATTTCACGACTTCCTGTGCCTCTCTCTCCCCCTAGACTGTCAGCTCCATGAGGGTAGGGATTTTTGTCTATCTCAGTCACCTCTGTGTCTGAGTCCACAGTGTCCAGAACAAGGTCTGGCACACATGAGGTGATATCTACGTGGCTGAGAGCTGGACACGTCATAGAGTCCACCGTGAAATCTCACAAGTGCCGAGAGACTTAGACCCATTCCACCGATAAGGCCACTGAGCTTCAGCAAGCAATGACCTTGCAAAGATCACACAGGTGGCAAGCTTTCAGACTGGTAGTGCCCCATCCCTGTGGCCCGGCTAGCGGAGCAAGTCTCACACTCACACACGTACTGAAAAAGGGCTCACTCACCTCTTCTGTCCCCCAGCCCTGCAAGGAGCCACCGGCCTGAGTGTGCAGCAGGCACCCAAGGTGCTGCAGGTGAGGCAGGACAGCCGAGTGACCTTGGCCTGCCAGGTGGTGCAGGCCCCGGCCTGGGAGCGGCTCCATGTCGAGTGGACCAAGGACGGAGACACTCTGTGCCAGACACACATCACCAACAGCAGTCTCAGCGTGGGGGGGTGTGGGCCCTGGGGACGGCTCTCCTGGTGGCCACCTGGCCACCTCACCCTGCAGCTGGACCGCGTAGGCCTCAATGACAGCGGGTCCTACGTGTGCTGGGCGACCATGGAGATCCCCGAGTTGGAGGAGGCCCAGGGCAACGGGACGCAGCTCCTAGTGGAGGAAACAGGTATGAGAGCAAGGGGGGGCAAGCCCGGGGCTTGGAACTCCTAGAATCTTAAGACTCTAGACTCTCAAATTCCTAGAAACACAAATTCTCCAAATCAGATTCTTAGGAACAGAGAGTCTACAAACGCAAGAACATCAAATTCTGGGTAACAGAACCAAAGACACACTGGAACCTATAATTTCAGACCAGGGCTTGGCAATTTCCTTTGTAAAGGGCCACCTGGTAAATATTTTTTGTTTTGTACACCAGATAGTCTCTGTCGTAACTACTCCACTCTGCCCTCATAGCATGCAATTCACCATAGATGTACATGTAAGAACGGGCGGGCCTGGGTTCCAATAAAACTTTATTTAAACAAAAAGGCAGTGGGCCAAATTCGACCCACAGGATGTAGTTTGCTGAGCCCTGTTCCAGGATATCACACTCATAAAGACTCTTGAATATATATAATTCTGGATTTTGAGTCAAAACAATCCCATAAAACGTGTTATTCAAGTATATCCTACATACAGAGAAATGTACATGCCAGAAGCGGCCAGCTCAATGGACGTCTTAATTCAGCTGCTGCTTTAAAAAAATACTACAGGTTGGGTGGCTTATAAACAACAGATTTATTTCTCATAATTCTGGAGGTTGGAAACCTGAGATCAAAGCAGCGGGGTCGTGTGGTGGTGAGAACCCTCTTCCTGGTTCATCGCCTGCACCCTCTCGCTGTGTCCTCATGTGGCGGAAGGGGTGGAGGTGCTTCCTGGGGTCTTTTTTTATATAAGAGCTCTGACCCCATTCATGAAAGCTCTACCCTCATTCTCTAATCACGGCCCAAAGGCCCCAACCTCCAAATACCATCATATTGGGGGTTAGGATTCAACCTGTGAATTTTGGAGGGACGTATGCAAACCATAGCAATGTATTCTCCCAACCTGAGCACACCCAGGTACCAATCACCCTGCTCAAGAAACATATCTGCACCCCCAGATCCATCCTCATGCCCCTCTCACATCATCCCAACTCCTAACAGCGTAAATCTATTTTGACTGCTTTCATATTTTATTTAACAACCTAGAACTTGTCTTTTGGTCAACTTTCGGGCACATTTCTATTGTGCCTAGGACAATTCCAGAATCTTAAACTACAAATAGAATCTCTCAGTTCTAGAATGCTAGGGACATGAATTCCAGGCCCCTAGAATTACAGCATATGTTCTCAATGGGGACTACCACTCTTAAGGAGGCAAAAATTGGTTTTGGGGGAGCAAAGAAAATCTTACTTTTTTTATATATAAAGCACAGACATGCAGATAAACAGATTTCAGTATATCTGTGATATTAAAATTTCATGGGGGAACAAATTAAGAGTCTTAAAAAGTCTCCTTAGTGGGGGTGATAATGAAAAAGTGTTGAGAAACACTGAAATAAAGGAATGGATGATTCTAGAATCTTAGAATTGTAGTATTGTAAGTACTTTGAATAGACAGGTGCTTAGAGAATTTTGCAGTCTCAGAGTGTGTAAGAGGAGAGAATTCTAGAATTCCAGAATCGAGACTCGACAGCCATTGACTCTCAAGACTGGCAGAAACTTCCCGGATCAGCTAAACCAGCTGCAGCTGCCTCGGTTTACAGAGCATGAAGCCACACACGCAAGCCAGGGGTGCTGCCAGCTTTCCCGGGAGCCCCAGTCACACGTTTGCCCAACTCTGCGTGACACCCCCTCATGGGCTAACCCTGCATGAGGCAGGAGACCCAAGCTGACCCAGATAGGGTCCTGCTTTCTCAGAGGGTCTGAAGGGCCTTGTGCGCATGCCCAGCCCCTATCAGGCAGAACGGAGAACTGCCCGCGGGCTCCCAACTCCGAAGTCCCTGTCTCTCCAGCTGGCAGGACCCACCCACTGCCTGCCTCCAAGGCGGTGTGTTATGGCTGTCCTGCCTGCCCCCCATCCCTCCAAGTGACGAAGGGGCCAATTACCAATTAGCAGAGGCGGGGTGGCAGAGGCACCAGGCTGTGAATTGTTGGCAGCTGCAAGGGAGTGGGAGCTGGCGGGCACAGGTCCAGCTCCACACAGCTGGCTTCCTCACCCCTGAACAGCTGCTTGGCAGCCCCCCGACCCCGGGACCACTGCCAGCTTTAGAATCTGCAGAATTAAGGGGCTGGGGCACCTGGACTCATTTCAGTCACAGAAGAAGGAGCCTTTGGCTGGGATTCATGTCAATTATAATTATAATTTAAAATATAAAAGCACATGCCCATTCTGCTATTTACTTGCTGTGTGACCTTGGGCAAGTAACTTGACCCCTCTGTGCCTGTTTCCTTAGTTATCAAAATACAGCTTATAGTGCTTTCCTCATCAGACTAGGTGAATTTAAAGGAAGCATACCGGAAGAGTTTATTACAGGGTCTGGGACATAGTAAGTCCTCAATAAACAGAAGTGGTTATTATTGTGTCTGCGGTGCTGATTATTCAGCAAGACTCAAAAGTTCAGGCCAGTGTAAGTTTTTGTTTGTTTGTTTGTTTTCTGAAACAGTGAAAGTGGTGGGGGAGCTGAGGGGAGCAATGCCTTTGCTCAAAGCAGGGTGTGCGACCCCAGGCAAGTGACTCAGGCTCTCTGAGGCTCAAAAAACAGGAGCCATGAGGATGATGGGTCCCATGACCAGGAGGATGGAGCTCATGGTGGGGTTGATGAAGTTCATGGTGAGGACGATGGGACTTATGGTGGGGATGATAAGGTTTGTGATGGGAGTGGTGTAGACTATTATGGGAGCAATAGGGCTCACGATGAAAAAGTCCCGTTGGCAGTTATTTCACAATAACTCAGCAAAACAGTAATGATTAGTCTCATTTTTCAGAAGAGGAAACAGGTTCACAGCAAATACTTCCCTAAACTCACACAGCACGGCAGGGGCAGGAGCCCTGAGGTCCCATACGGGGTAGAGGGGCTCTTACCCTGAACGGGTGCAGGAAGCTGGACTCAAAGGTGAGCACCCCCCGAGACGTAGGTTTCTTCTCTGCAGACGGCTCGCCGCTGAACCTGGACCAGAGCTTCTCAGGTGAGCTCCGCCCACGTGTCCCTCCTCTAGCCCCGCCCCCCGTCGGACCACCCACAACCTTCCCTCCCCTCCAAGGGCTCTTTCTCGCGCTGCTGGTGACGGGGGCTGTGGCTGTGGCCGCTTTCGCTCTGGGCGCCTGGATCTGGGGCCGCCGCCGCCGCCGGCACACGGACGCAGGTAGGGAGCCGCGCAGGCAGCGTCGCGGAGGGCAGACGGTTCCCACGGGCGCTGACATCCCCTGGCGACTCCGCCCCCGGGTGGCGGAGGCGGGAACTGCAGCTGCGAGAGAAGGATAGACTACATCCCCGTCTGGCTTCCATAGCTGCCCCTTTTGGAAGGGGGGAGGGTGGGGCTGGAGGGGCAGAGAAGGGGAATAGATGGAGAAGCCTGGTCCCTACACCCATGTTTTTCAGAAGTATAGACAAAGCCCCCAGAAGTGAGCTGGAGCGGGCCAGGCTCTCTTAAGTAACTGTTCCCTCTTGGTGTCATACCCTCCGCTTTCCAATGCAGGGAATCCAGTCTACAGCAATGTCCTATACCGGCCCTGGAAGACCCCCAAAAAGAGTGAGGCATGGTCTGTGGAGGGGAAGGTGCTGGACATCCCCAGGGAGGATGAGAATGGCCAAAGCTTCTATCTGATCTCTTTTCCCCAGCCCCCCACCCCCAAGCGGCATGTAGCTCCCAAATCCTGCCCCAGTCCTAGGCCCAGTCCGCCCATCTCTACAGTCAGAGTCTCTCCTGGCCCAGGCTCCTCTGGGCAGCCAAGGCCAAGAGCGTTCCCGGGAGTGGGAAGGGGAATCAGAACCCCCAGACCCAGAGAGGGCCCCCCAGCAGCTGTGATGGATTCCAAGAGGATCAGGGAGTCCAGTAGCCCAGCCTGAGACCCCCATCCTTATTTCTGTGAGGTTGGACCTCTCCCTTGCCCCCAGAACACCAAATAAAAGCTCGTAAAGAAAGCAAAGCCAGGATTTGTGGCAATTTGGGAATGCTGAAGACATCAGTCATCTGAGGGGGGGGGCCTCAGAGGACCACTGTGGTGAGGGCTCTTTGACGACTCACCAGCTTCCTTCCTCTTATCCTTGGAGGGACATGTCCAATTAGCAGAGAAGTGATGTCCCTAGTCTCTGAATAGTGCCCTGAGCTGAAAGCTCTCCCCCTCCCCAGCTGGTATCTCCCCATGGGCAGGCTTCGAGTCCGGTGCGGTGGTGGTGGGGTGAAGGGAGATGGGGCAGTGAGTGGGGAGATTGGGGCTTCCTGGCATTTATCAGTCCCGGGTCCCCTGTCCGACTGTCACCTTGAAGTGACACCAGCTGGGCTGGCTCCCTTCCCCCCTTCTGCTGTTTCCATGGGGACAGATGTCCTTTCTGCAGCTGCATCAGCCGGTGGCCACCCGCAGGGATGGGGAGGAGGAGCGGGGTGGGGGTGGGGTTGGCCGGAGAGCCTTGGCCCCTTGGTGTCTCCATCTTTTTTGTCTGTAGGTCTCTGCTCTCTCCGGGTTTTTATCTGCCTCCATACCTCTCTCTCCCTGCCTGTCTCCAGCTCTCCGAGTTTTGGTCCCTCCTTGTGAGCCATTCAGGCACCAACCCCAGCTCCGTGCCCCAAAACCAGGGGCTGGGGGTGCTCTTCCCCCTCCAAGGGTCTGTCTCCCCTCTTCCTTCCGAGGGGCTGAGATCCCCATCTCCCAGAAAGGACACCTGAAACATACAATAACTTATTTATTTTCCAGGCCAGAGGATGGTTTCCAGACACCATTCTGGGCCATAGAACCCAGAAGGGGGCCGAGCAAGGCGACTCTGATGAGGACCCAGGGCCTGAGGGACAGGGAGTGTCTCCATCTGGCCTCCTCCAGGGCTGGAAAGACCTCCAACGTTTGCAGCCAGTGTTTCTGGGTCCTTGCAGCCCAAGGCAGGAGGCTGAGGCTCCCGGTCAGGGGGTCTGTGAGACCACTGGGTACAGCAGGGCCAGATGCTCAGCGCCCTGCACGGGCAGCGGGCGGGAGCTATAATGGAGCACCAGCTCGGGCACGCTGGCGAAGGGGCCACTGTGCTGACCCAGCACCAACTGGTTCTCTCGGGTCCGTGCGAACTTCAGATGCAGGAAGCCCTGGCTGCTCCTGGAGGAGAGGGGTCAGAGGAGGCACCCACACTCTCCAACCCTCAAGTCACCACCTCGTGGAGCCCAGGAGCTCTGGGCTGGCGTTCCAAAATACTTCTGGTTAACAGCCACTTGCCTTCAAGCTGCCGGCTAGTTCCCCACTGCAGGGAACCCTTCCAAGCTTGTCCCCAAACAAGGCAGGCTGGAGCTCCTACGAGGTGGAGGTCCCTCCCCGGGAACACGGAAGGCACTTTCTCTCCAAACCTCCTGACTCCTTTTGCTACCTATCGTGGGCTCCTCGCTAGTTACCCTCAGTCTAGGGTCCCTTTCCTTTCTCTCCATCTCTGGTGGGGGGAATGAGAGAGAACCTGGAAATTATTTTATCATCATTATTAATATGAATTAAGCACTTCCTGTTTCCTAGGCATTATTCTTAATGCTTTGTCACGTTTTTGTTTTGTTTCATTTTCCCATGTAATCATCACAGTATTATAAAGATGTTGATGCTATTATTATGCTCATTTTACAGCTGAGGAAACCGAGGCCCAGAGAGGCTGAATGACTTAGCCGAGGTCACACAGCTACAAAGTGGCAGAGGCAGGATATGGACCTGGTTCCAAGCCCTCTTCAATCCTGACCTTTTAGGAATCTCATACTCAGATGTCTGGTAGACTCTTAGGAGGGTTTTATAATCAGACACAGTTAGAATCTGAGGCAGAGAAGCACGTAGAACTGAAGTCTCAGACTGAGATTTCTACACTCTGAGATTCTGGCCCTGGACGCATACAAATGGATGTACTTCAACTTTTGGGCTGGAGGGGGATCCGAAGGGACTCCCTAGTTCCCCATCTCACTCAGGTCCTAGATCTACTGAATGGCTTCTTATCCATCTTCCTACATACCTCTAGTGACAGTAAGCTCATTCTCAGTGGAAACCACACTGGTGCCCTCCTTAGAAGTCCCACCCACTGGCCTGAAAACTCCATCCATGAGCCCTGAAAGTCCCGCCCACTGGCTGCAGGAGCCACACCTCTCTGCTCCCACTGAATTCAACTGAAAGCATGACAGTCAAAAGCATGCAGTCCTGTGACCCTCTGTCCCTCCAGGGGGCTGGGGTCTCACCTGAGGGACAGGGAGCAGTCTTGGGGGCTGGTCTCGCTGAGCCGCACTAGGTAGCTGCCTTCCTTGCAGAGCGACAGGAGGTTCTCCGCATCTGCCCGGCTCAGCGGGCCGTGAAACCACCTAGCGGGTGGAGATGGATGTCTCCTGAAGGGCGATCCCCCTTCCAACACATCCTGAGGCTGAGTGCGGGTACAGCTCATTCAAGGACTTGTGACGTCCAGGCAAACAAGTGAGAAAAATTCCCTTGGATTTCTCAAGAGGAGCCTAGTTTTCAGGCAGACAAGGTTTTCTCTGGGAGGCAGCTGAGCCGAGGTCAATCTGGAGCTGCTCCTTTCAATTAAACACGTACCCCTGACCTTGATCTTTAATCTCCCTCAGCTGGGTCCCCAAGTGTTCTCAACACCTCCCTAATCCCTCAGCTCGAATCACTTGCATAACACTTTCATGAGATTCGCCACAACCTGTATCCCCACCCACCTGTACCATTGTTTAATTTTTTTTTAATGCGCTGAAAGAGAGGATAGCAGTGCCAGCAAGGTGTCAAAGATAGATAAGCACCAGTTGTTTGTATTGAAAGAAAATACCCTGTGCTTCAGCATGAATTAGGCAGTTCTGTACTTCCCAAAGAGTTTGAGAATGACTATGATAAACACACCCCAGTACCCCTGGGCTGGCCTCTAGGGGCTCAAGGAGCTCCTCCAGGAATGACTAGGCTGGAGAGACACAGAGAACATCCAGCCCCTCCCAGCTTGGGAGCTTCACCCTAGCCTAAAGTTGGGACCCCTTCACAATCCTGCTCCCCCCACTGTCATCATAAAATCTCGTGGCAGTGAGAATGACTTCTGTGTCTTTGCTCTCAGGCTTAGAAGTCCCAGTCAAGGGCAGGGAGGAAATCCCCTTTTATTCTGTTTGAGGCAGGCACTATCTTGGGGGTGATGAACACTGGGGTTCAGAGAAGTTAAGTGACTTGCCCAAGGTCACACAGCCAAAGGATACAGAGAAAGGGTTTGAACCAAGAATCTGACGCTAGAGGGAATGGAAACTCCATCTGATTCTTTGAACTGAGCTGGGGATCCGGCCCACAGCAGGTGCTGGCACCCAGTGAAGATTAGCTGAAGAAACAAACGAAGTGAATGAATGAATTGAAGTGTCTCCAGCCTCCCTGGTCTGAGGAATCTGTGGCTGGTATGGGGTGGGGAGGGATTTAACCGGGCTCTTCCATCTTTCACTTCCCCACTCACGGCTGTTTTTCCAGGGGCAGGGCTGGGTCCACGCGCTCTGCGGGCTGGGGGCTTCTGGGCGGGGGTCTCCGGAGCTCCTTGGCTGAGCCTGAGGTTCTTTCCCACTCCGGACTGTCAAACTGCACTGGACAAGGAGGGTTAGAGAGAAGAGTTAAGTTCCGCTTACCTGGGGTAGGGGGCAAGCCAATGGAATTTCAGTAGGAAGGCGGTGCCAACTTGGGGCAACCTATTAGAATCCAAAAGAGGAGGGGCTGGGTTTGAGGCAGGGGCAAGACTGGTACACAGGCAACCAACCGGGAGCTTCAGAAGAAAGCGGTGTGGTCATTCATCAGTCTGGGGGCAAAGAGGGGCTGGTAGTTCCATGAGTAATAAATCAGAGAGTAGGGGGCGTGGCTAGAGAGGTGGGTTGGAAGTTCTGCCTGATTCTGGCCAAGTCATAGAGCTAGAAAATTACTCCCAATATGCAGACAGACAGACTGAGGCACTGTGTCCCAATTTCCCTTACAGTCATACAACTTCTGGGGCAGATTTTGGTTTGCACAACTCTTCCTGGTCCAAGTTATTTTACTTCTTAAAGCTGACCTTAATATTGGGGTTCAGAGACTTATCCAAGCTTACCCAACTCAGTTAGGAATTGAGTCCAAGAAATGCTACCCTCTTCCCTAACAGCTCCTGAATAATTGAGCACTTTAGCATTCAATTTACAAGTACCCTGTTGGATGGGTACTAGAATGATCCCTATTTTACAGGTAAAGGAACTGAGACTCAGGGAGATCAAGTAATTTGCCCAAGTAAGTGACCCAAACTCAGGTCTAGTCTGACACCAAAGCCTATTCCTGCACTATACGGAGCAGAATGAGTAAGTTCCATTGCACTCTAAAAGGGGTTTCAGTTTTCAAGGGAGATTCAGGTTCTTGCGGGAAGAGGAATTTATGACCATCAGTCATTCACACTTTAGTGAGAATTAACACACTACCAAAGTGTCAGGTGATGGGAATTTACTTGAAAGTTGAAACAGGGGATGTGACCTGAGCAGAAAATAGAGGGAGGCAGGCATTCAGAGGTCAGGGTCAGAGAAGCACCTGCAAATGCCTTGGAGATGTGGTCTTTCTTCCACTCCCAGGGCTGGTCATACTCATCCGCTGGCCGTTCATCCTCCTGGGGCAGCCGGCTCTGTCGAGGTTTCTGCCCTGAAGGAGGCCCATCTCCCGGCTCTTGGTCCTGCTCCTCATAGGGAGTGTCATACAGCTGCACCCCTCTGCCTGGCAGTTCTGGGAGGTAGAGGACACTGGTCAACTCCCACTCCCACCTGGGGCCCTAACACCTTCCCCCAGGCCCTGCTCACTCACCACTCATGACTCGCTGGGCATCGTAGGGCTCCATGTAGCCATCATCCAGGGGTGGGGGATGAGGCTGGGCATCAAAGGGGTCTGAGTACTCAGTGTCGACTTCCGACTGGAGAAAGGAAGGAAGGGGAGGGGGCCAAGGGTTCAGGGGGATCAAGCCTATAGCCCTGGGTACCTCTGCTGGGCAATAGTACACCCCTTGCCTGCCATCTCTGGGCCAACTGACACACCCCTTCCAAGGAAGTAGTCTTATCTTCCACTCACAAGTGTCCATAGATAGATGCCAGCTTCCCTTGCTTTTTCCCTCCATGCTGTTCTAATTCTCCCCGACACAGAACTTCTACCTCCCTCCTTCAATAATTTTAATGTTTATCAGATGCCAGTACTATTCTAAAGGCTTCACATATATTTACGTGTAATACCAACACTTAACAGTAAGTACATTAGCCCCTTTCTTTATGGAGGAAGAAACCAAGGCACAGAGGGCAAGTGACTTGCTCAGGGTCACACAGCTGATAAGTAAAAGGCAGGGTTTGATCCTAGGTTGTCTGCTTCCCCAAGTCCCTGCCTCCTCCTACCTTTCTCTGTGCCATTAACCACTACCCAGCGCAGCTTCCCGTAACCTTCCTAGAAGCCTTCTATTTGTCTACTGAGGGTTTGGGGTGGACTCCCTGATCCTCTAGGAAAAATGCTGAAAAAAGCACGGGCATTGGAGGCAGGTCTAGGTACAAAAAGTTCTAACAAACTAGAGCCATGTGAGCTTGGGACAGTCACTTCTCTTCTGTGAACCTCAGTTTCCACTTCTGTAAAATGGGAGTAATAACAGAAGAGGGGTGAGGAGTAGCGCCGAGGATGTACCAGACCTGACTCACTCATATTTGTTTTAGGAAGATACCTCCAGCTGCCAAGAGGAAGGGAAGCTGGGAGGAGGGATCTGGCAGGGGGGAATCGGGAAGGAGGAGGACAAGGGGACACAGCAGGGCCAGTCAGCGGCAGGAGGACAGCCAACGCTGCACACTGAAAAGGGACAGAGAGCAAACTCTGCCAAGCAGGTGGAGGATTGGGGAGTGTCTGGCCGGTGCCCTGGCCTGCCCTTGGGGTCACACATAAAACAACATCCCCAAAGTCCAGGGGAGACCCAGCCTGGCCCTCCCCACCCAGTCTCCTGGGGCCATCCAGCCTCTGGGACTTAGCCACGCACCTCTTCCCTGGGGCTGCCCAGCAAAACCTTTGCTCTGGCCAAGTCGGCTGCCTCCACCTTGATGAGCCGGTGCTTCGGAGAGTCGTACTTGGCGTCTCCAGGGCCCTTGGAGTCCACGTGCCCCGTGGCGTCGGGCTCCAGGCGGCTGTCGGCGTCCTCATAGGGGTCCTCAAAGTCCAGATCCTTCTGTTCCCGATAGGCCCGCAGGATGTCGCTCTCCGTGTAGTCGGGGGTGGGCGGCTGCGGAGGGGGCCTCCGACCGCCAAAGCTCAGGTAGTCTCGTAGCCACTTGGCCATCTGAGCGCGTGTCTCCCCAAACCTGTCCACCGTCAGAGGCGGACCCACACGCCCCCTTCTTGGACCCCTTCCTCGGTAGAGTCTCCAGGGAGGAGGAGGAGAAGGGAGGAAGGAGAGAAAGGAGGAGGAGAAAGACCCGGTGTGCCCCTTGGTTGGGGTCAGAAGAGGATGAAAAGGGGAAAAAAAGGAGGAGATAGAGGTGGGAGAAAGAGAAGGAAGGAGGAGGAGAGAAAGCGCACCTTAGCCCGGCTCCTGAAGGACAGCGTGGGAAGGGGGCGCTCCGCAGGGCCCTGAACGCCGAGCGCGGGGTCGACCGGCCGGAGCTAGGGGCATCCGCGGAGGCGCGCAGAGTTCCCACCGGCAGCGCGGTCTCCGTGCGTGGCTCGGCCGCCCGCTGTCTACGGGAAGCTCGGGGATCCCCTCCTGGAGGCCGGGAGCCGGAGACCCGGGAAAGTGCCGCCTGCGGACGCCCCCTAGCCCTGGCTCAGCCTAGACGCCTGGGTTCTCAGCGCAGCGGGCGGGCTCCCCGGGGACCCGGGCTCCACGCACAAAGTTGGACCGCGGGGACGGTGACCCCGGTGCCGCGCATCCTTTGTTGCGCTCCTCGCCGCTCCCGGGGGAGCCCCAATCCCGCGGCCCCGGGGCCCGGCCGCCTCGATCCGGCCCCGGCCGCGGGCACAAAGGGAAATAAAATCTCCTCCAATCCCCCTTCACGCTTTCGGAGAGACTTTAGCCGCGCCGGCAGCGCACGGTCGGGAGGTGGGACTTTGGGGAGGGGGCGCTAGGGCGGACGCCCCAGCCCCACCAGCTCAGGGCAGCGTCCGGGGCAGCGACGTCAAGGCTTCCCCTCCCCCCCCACCGCGTCTTCTCCCGCCCCCTCTTCCCCCCCCGCGCTCCCCTCGGAGGTGACTGAGACCTTCAGCTGTTCTGGGGAGGGAGGGGAGCCGCTGCCGGTGGGGGGAGGAGGGATGCGGGGCGGGAGTCGCGGGTGCTGAGGCCGCGGCGACTGGACAGTGACCCGAAGGACCCAGGCTGGCAGGAGCGAGAGAGAAGCGCGGGAGGTGGGAACCAACAGAGGCTGACCTTGCTCGGGAGAGCGAGAGGTGCTGAGGTGGGGAGGTGGGAGAGGGAGTGGAGGTGGAAATTGGCCGGGAAGTGTGGGGCTGGACTTGACCGCCAGAAAGGGTGAAATTGACCGGCAGAGGGGGTGAGAGTCGCCACTGCTGAGGACTGAAATCGACCAAGGATCTGAGGTGAAACTGACCAGGAGACTGAGGGTGTGGAAATTGTTCCAGAGGTCACTGGCTAAAATGGGTATCGACGCAGCCAGCTGAAGGAAGAGGGCAGACGACAGAAGCGACGGGGTTCTGCCTTCCCCTCCCCCAAGAGGGCTCTTCTCCGTCCCCTCTTCCCAGGGGATTAATTGCAGGATGGGGGAAGGGGGCTGGGGCAGCTGGCCATGGGAAGGGAGATGGTATCTGTGCCTGCGTGTGTCTTCAGCATCTGTCCTTTTGTGGTTTCTGGGGGTGGAGGCAGGGAGGGGTCACAAATGAGAGAGGTCTCCGTCTTGCCTGGCCTGGCTGCCTGTAGGCAGCTGCAGCTGTCTGGGGGTGAGGACGCTAAGGGGTTAGGGGGCAGTGAGAGAGGCAAAGGGAGCTGCTGGCCGGTTCTAGAGCAAACACATTTTTTCTTTTCCCATAAAGGGGCTTGCTCATTTCCCCCTAATAGTGCAGTAAGAGAGGGGTGGTCAGAAAGGATGGGCCCTCAGATTTTCTTCTCCAAGCCCCCTAGGGTGGGCAGGTGCCTATGGCTTGGAGGGGAGGAAGGACACAAGTCAGAGGTGACACTGGTGTGAGCTGCCCCCCCCCAAGAATAGTGGGACCAGGGCAATGTCTATAGGGACTGCACTTTGCTCTCCTGATTTGAAAAATGGTGCTTCTGGTAGGAAAACCCCAGAGAGCTTGAGGAAGGATCGCCAAGGAGGGAGTGAATTTTTTCCTGATGGGGAAACTGAGGCACAGAGAGGGGAGGGACACCCCACACAGCTCATTTCTGCTTGGACGCCGTGATATGTCCTGGCTTGGGGTGACATTTGACACCTGCCAGGTCTCTTCATGGAATCAGAGGTTCTCTGTCTCCCCTCCACTATTAGTCCATTTCCCAGATGGGGCAAATGAGGTCCAGAGCTGACAAGGCAAGGTCTGTCCTCCCCTCGTCTTTCCTGCTTTGGCTGACTCACCCAACACAAACCTGTTGAACTCGGTCCTCCCTCCCAAAAAACATTCATACAGCCCCCCACCCCACCCCGCCCTCTGCTATCAGCAGCAAGGCAGCACCCCTCGGGACTGCCAGGGAGCAGGCGGATGATTGTCCTGTTTTCTGTCAGCCGTAAGGCAACTCCCTGCCCAGCCAGGGATGAGCTGCTGACAGATCTCATCAAATCCAAGTCCTCTCCCTGTCAGATAAATACACGATGTCTAAGGTATAGATATTTGAAAGGGGCCTTCTAATTACAGTGTGTGTCAGGAATAGCAATTAGAGGGCCCCGGAGGCAGAATCAAACGGCGTTTGACTTTCCTGCGCTTTTGAGCTGGCTTCTCCTGGGGCTGCCCCGACTCCCACCGCAAGAGAAGGGAGGAGGTTTGGGGAGGAGGGAGCGGGAGGTCATGGATGAGGAGGAGAGTCAGGCTGGGGGTCTAGCGACCCCAAGGTGGTGTGACCTTGAATAGCCACATAACCTTGGGTGTGATTTTCTTTTCTTTTTTTTTTTTTTTTTTTTTGGTGGGGCGGGCAGGGAATTTTTTTTTATGCGGGTACTGGGGATTGAACCCAGGACCTCTTGCATGCTAAGCATCTGCACTACCACTAAGCTATACCCTCCCCTCGGGTTTTGGCTTTCTGACTGGGGGAGGAGGGAGCGAAGGAGCCATGCCAGGAGGGGGCTTTGGCATGGACAAAGACAAGGAGGCAGATAGTCTAGGGGTCCTGGACTGAGGGGACCTCCCTTCCCCCAGCACGAGTGGCCTCCTCTTGGGTGGGGCTCAGTTTCTGACCTTGGGTAAGTGATCTGGACTACCTTCCTGTCTGTACAACGAGAGTAACAGCTAACTTCTGTTGAATGCTACTGCCTGGCACTGTTTTGGGCACCTTAAAACATTTTTTTTGGAGATGTAATTCACATACACCATAATCTACCCACTTAAAGAGTAGATTTCAATGGGTTTTAGTACATTCACAAGATTGTGTAATCATCACTAATTCTAGAACAATTTCATCATCCTCCAAAGAAACCCCACACCGTTAGTAGTCACTCCCCATTCTTCCCAAATCTTCAGCCCCTGGCCTCCGTGAATCCACTCTCTGTGGGTTTGCCTGTTCTGGACATTTCACATAAATGGAATCCCACTCTATGCTACCATCTGTGTCTGGCTTCTCTCACTGAGCACCATGTTTTTAAAGTTCATCTAAATGGTAGTGAGTGTCAGTGTTTCATTCCTTTTTATGGCTGAACAGTACTTTCTTGTATGGCATTCAGTAGGTGCTCAGTATATGCTTAGGGTGGATGGGACCTCAGGAAGAAGAGAGAGGAGGTCCCTGGTTGGGGTTGTGCCTGCTCTCTCTTGCCTCATGGATCCCCATGTCTGCAGGGGGGTGGGAACCAAGGCACCGGACAGGAGGGGACCAGAGGGGCATGGCCCATGATGGGGCCTAAACACTCCTGATCTGATGGAGGAGGTGTGGCCTCAGGAGCTCCTAGTCTGATAGGAGAGGTAATTTCTATCCTCAGAAGCTCCTGAACACAGCCCTGCCTTTCTGAGCTCACAGTCTGATGAGACATGGCCTTGCCCTCAGAAGCCCCTAGTCTGATGGAGGAGGCATGACCCTGCCCTCTGAAGTACCCAGCCTGACAGAGGAAATACGTGCCTGCTTTCAGGAGCTCCCAGTCTAACGGAGAAGACATGGCTCTGCCTTCCAGGGCCCCAGGCTGATGGGGAAGGCACTGGTCCGCCCCCAGAAGCTCCCAGTCTACGGAGCGTGGTGGTCAAAGCTGCAGCCTCGCAGCCCTGCAGTTTCAAACCCAGGTCCTGCCTGTCACCCACTCTGCGTGTAAGGGAGTGTGTGCCCGAGGCCATGGGCGGCGAGCTCTGGGGTGGAGGGAGCTTGGGGAAGCAGAAGCGGCCCCTCGGCCCCTCCTCTCCTTTGTGAAGCCCAGGACCTGGCGGGAGTGGGCTCCAGCAGGAGGGGAGGCCACCCCCCACCAAGTCCCTCTGATGTGCTCGGGCAGCCAGGCAGCCCCAGGGGAACTGACGGAGGAGATTCTGGATGAGGCCTGACAGCTCCCAAGGACCAGATGACAGACACAGAGCTTGAGGGGGAATGGGGACCGTCAGCCGTGATGGGGAAGGGCAGGCCCCAGAGAGTGAAAAGGGGAGTATCCCGGGGAGGCAGGCTCAGGGCAGGGAGTGGGCTGGGGCCCTGGGGGGTCAGCACACATGACAGACCCCCATGTGTGGCTGTGCTGTGCCTCTGCCTGCTCGGCCTTGGGAACCCCCGCAAGGAAACTGGGGGCCAAGAGACACACTGTTCTGAGTGGGAGAACAATGCCTGCAAGGAAAATAAGAATGAAAGAAAC
The DNA here is from genome assembly GCF_048773025.1 of Camelus bactrianus. NCBI lineage: Eukaryota > Metazoa > Chordata > Mammalia > Artiodactyla > Camelidae > Camelus > Camelus bactrianus. Next base: position 29,114,041 of record NC_133560.1, read on the forward strand.
AGTTCCAGTGGAGTGCAGAGGAGGCGGGGGGGGGGGGGAGTGGGCGGGGACATGGGGCTCCCTGGGCTTCAAGTTCCTTATCTGTGAGTGGGGGCCACCCACTCAGGCCCCAGACATGCACTGAGCACCTACTAAGTGCTCAGATGATCTCAGGTGCTAGGGACTCATTCATCAACACATTGACCCTTGCAAAGCTCACTGTCCAGGGGGTGGTCTGCAGGTAGACCCTCAGGTGGTCCCGAATGACTGCAGTCTCCTGGTGGTTGCACCCACCTGTGAGCCCCTGGAATGTGGGAGGGACCTGTGGCTCACTTCTAACCAGTGGAGCAGCCACAGTGATGGGGTGCCGCTTCTACCAGACCCTCCTTATGAAGCCAGCTGTTGGAAACATCTGTGCAGGCAAGGAACTAAGGGCAGTCTCTGGCCCAGAGTCCGTGAGGAAATGCATTCTGCCAACAAACACGTGAATGAGTTTGGAAATGGATCCTGCCCCCGTTGGGCCTTCAGATGAGACCCCAGCCCCAGCCAACACCGCACCTGCTGCTGTGAGACCCTGAAGCAGACAACTCAGCGAAACCACACCCAGATTCCTGTGGTTTTAAGCTGCTGAATTTGGGGATCACTGGTTATGCAGCATTAGATCACTAATACAGGGGCCACAGGCAATAAACTCACCTTCTCAGGCACCCCCTCAGAACCATCCTACCCTGCTTTAGTTTCCCAAACATTATCACCACCTCTTGTATTTTTTTTATATCTTAATATGATATTTAGATGTTTAGCCTTTTATCTCTCATCTTCCAACAAGTATGTCACATTTGAGAGTGGTCTATGAGGCTGTTTTTCTTCACTGCTGTAGCCTCAGTGCCTAAAACAGAGCCGGGCACATAGCTGGTGCTCAATAATTGTTTGGAACGAGCAAATGGATTAATCACTTGCTTTGGGAAGCTTAAACAAATGAGTGCATGTGAAGAGCTTAGCAGAGGTTTGGCAGACGGTCCGTGCTTCACTGACATTAGCTGTTATTATTCCCTAAATGGACCCCACGTACTCCATCCACCGTGTCACCTGTCCTCAGGGTGACATCAGCCAGCAGGGATGTAGGAACAGTGTGAGCCTAGAAGTCAGGGTAGGAGTTGTCTTGGCCACCTTTCCCTGGAGGCTGTGGGGAGCAGAGCTGTGTGACCCAGACTGGGGCCAGAGAACCTTTTCTATAAAGGTCCTGAGAGTAAATATTTTGGCTTTGCAGGTCCTAGAAATACTGTCTTAACCACCCACTTCTGCCGCCGGAGAGTGAAGGCAACCATGGATAATATGCACACAAATGGGTATGTCAGTGTGCCAATAAAACTTCATTTACAAAAATAGGCGAGGGGCCAGGTTTGGCCTGTGGACCATAGTATAGTGACCCATGTTTTAGAATGGAGTTAGGTTAAGACTTAATAATATTAAGTAGATAATAGTAACAGATGGTGCTCAGCAACTTATAACTGGCCGCGTACAAGGCAAAAATTGTGTGGATCAGGAGCATTGGAAGTTCAGGAAACAGTCTGACAGAATGAATCAGAATGAACCAGAGAGGTCCCTCCCCTAAGTCTCTGTTCACAACTACTTAAGCTGGATGATTTATTTTTTAAGTATTTTTTTGAGGGGGGAGTTAATTAATTTATTTACTTTTAATGGAGGTACTGCGGATCGAACCCAGGACGTCGTGCATGCTAAGCATGCATTCTACTACTGAGCTAGACTCTCCCCCGGGTGATTCATTTTAACCCAGAGTCTCTGAGTGGCCAACATCCCAGGCCCTGCCTGTAGGATGCTGAGTTGGGAGGAAATGGGTGCTGGTCCATGCTTCACAACTGGCTCTGGCATGGAGGACCGATTTGCAGCATTTGCTGACTTCCATGGTGTAAACACTCCTGCCGTGGCCAGCTGTAAGCTGCTGAGCATAGAACTTGGAAGAGAGATGCAGGAGGCTTCAGTTCTCACCAGCTGCCAGTGGGGGCTGGCTTCAGGGTTTCAGAATCAGGACCCCCAGGTTCCATCCTCGCAGCCATGGAGCTGTGATGTGAGACCCCCTGCCCCTCACAAGAAGCCTTGGTTGGATCCCGGTTCACTTCTTCATCCTGTCCCTAAGCAGGGAAATCATGGTAGGAAGCAGATCCCCAGAGTGGGGGCGTTTCATTCCCAAACTCTGACCGCGAAAAGCACAAAACCTAATTATCGGATGCCAGACGCAAGTCTGTGTGTTTGTGAGTGTGTGTTGGAGAAGGGCTGATGGCAGTAACCCTGGGAGAGAAGAGATGGGGGTTGATCAGGATATGGAGGAGTCTTGTGGGGGCACAGGACCTTCAGCTAGAAAATACTGCAGTAGGAGAGGCAACCCTCAAGGAGCACGAGGTGTGGAACCAGACTTACTGGCCACGTGACCATATCAGTTTCCTATTGCTTAACAGATTATCCCCAAACTGCATGTGCTAGACAGCATTTATTATCTCGTCTTTTCTGAGAGTCAGGAGTCAGGGACTGGCTGGGTCGCGTGGGTCTACAGCCCCTCCTCAGATGCTGGCACAGACAAGGTGCCCAGGCCAGATCAGCAGGTTCCTTTCACTGGTTCCAGATGGTTCTGTGGTGGGAAGGGATAGAGCCAGTTGGGGTGGGAGGGCTCATCCACGTGCACAAAACACCTCTGACAACTCAAGGACTGTCCGAGAGACTACCTCCAAGGCCTGCTGGAAGCTGTTCCAGGGATGCTGTGGTGTGAGCTGCGGACCCCGAGCTCCAGAGAGCGGGAGGGCGGGGGGACAGGAGAGACACTGAGTCCTTTGGCGGAAGCTCTCGCTGGCCCCACCGGCCTTGGAAGACATTCGTGTTTGTCTGGTCGTAACTCCAGTTGGTCCCAAGGCCTCCTGCCCGACCACTGACCACCGTCTGGAGCTGGATGTGTGACCTTGACCCCAGGAAGGGCCGGGGGCAGGGCTCAGTTGCTGCTGTTGCTGTCCTCGCTGTCCGAATACACACCCAGCTGGCTCAGGGAGGAGGTGCCGGGCATCCGGGGAGCAGGGTCAGCCACCTGCCCATTCTCTGTGGCGCCTGGGGGAGAGGCAAGAGCTAGCTGACCAGGCGTCTCCCTGCAGCCCCTCTCCGGACAGCTCTGGGAGGGCTGAGCCCAGGTGAGGTCGGCCATTCCTGCTTGTTTGCAGCCTTTCTGGAAACCGCCTGGCAGACCCATCACAGTGCAAATCCACACACCCCTTAGCCCAGCAGCTCCACTTCTGAAAGCTGACCTGGGTGGGCACAGGTGCCTGTGCAGGAGTACAGCACAGAAAATGGAAATGTTCCGAGTCCCAAGTGAACCTGTGTACCACTGTGATGAAGAGGGGCAGACACTGGCTTCGCCACCCACCCGGCTGTGTGGCTCTGGGCCAGTGGCTTCACCTCTCTGGGCCTCAGTCTCCTCATCTGATAAGCGGGGTAGTAACTGTTCTGGTAACAATGGCCCACGTATCCAGAAGGCCCGGTGGGCACCAGGATATACTGCAGGCACCTGATGTGGAGCAGCTCAGGGATCAGCCCCAAACTCTACGAGGCCCTGGGGGTTGGTCCTGTTGTCATCCACGTCTTACGGGGGACAGGCTCCTCAACCGAGGCCACAGACCAGCACGTGGTGCCCCAGAATCCTGCTCTTTCCACCTCGCTGGGCCGACCCCACCCTAATTCTCCATCTCCCAAGGTTCGGGGGCCACATACACAGAGCGTAAGCGACACAACCACCAGGAGGCAGACACATGGGAACCGGCCTGGGGCTGGTGTCTGTGGACAATGGAAGACAGGGTACTGGAGGCGGCGGGATCTGGCGATCTACCCTATACATCCTCATCCGACTTGAGTTTTAAAAACAAGCACTTGCTCTTTTTGTAATTAAAAGAAAAAAGGAAACTCCACCCTTCTCCCCTTACCTTAGGTGGGGTGCACACACTCCCCAGCTCACACCCCACGGAGGCTCTGAACAGCAGGAGCGCTGCTGCCACCTGGTGGCCACCTGTGGTACTGCATGCAGCTTCCGGGTCAGCAGGAACCTACCTTGGGCAGGTGGGGCCCCACCGCACTCGATGCTGCAGTCCAGGTCTGTTTTCTTCACCACGACCAGGCCCGACAGCTGGGGCCTGCTACCAAGGGTGCCCACGCTGCGCTCCCAGCTCTCTGCCTTCTTCTTGGCTTTTGGGGCCTGCAGGTGGTGGTGGTGGGGAATGACTCAGGGGTCTGTCCCAGATCCCACCCCTTCTCTGGCCTCCCTGCTCCTAGTACCCAGCTGAGCCAGGAGATTTACCATTCCCATTTCCCCTGCTGTGCTGACCAACTCTCTCCCCTACTCTAAACTCCTCTGTGGCTCCCCATTGCCCTAAGCTTGGCACTCAAGGTGTCTGCCCATTTTCTACGGCACACACCCTGCACTTACACTTCCTAAATCACACCGTGGCTGCTCACCTCCACGCTTCTACCCACGCCATTCCCTTCACCTGGAATGCCCCCTTTGCTTCTAGTTCACTTGGTGAACCCCTACTCATCCTTCAATACCCAACGCAAGTATCTGCTCTCCTGGGAAGCCTTTCCCCGTAGTTCAAGTAAGTGCTGCATGTCTGTGACCACAGTGCCCTCTACTGCCTTATTAACTGCCTCCTCAACCACGCGGTGGTGTGCTGTCTTGTTCACTGCTAGGTCTGTATTAGGTGCTCAACATGTTCTAAGGAATGATGGAAGATGCAGGAACCCACACTGGGAACTAGTTAGGGGGAAGCAGAAAGAGACTCAGCCCCACCTCCAGCTCTTTTATCTCACCAGGAGGGACCCCTTGCATCTGTTTGATGTTTAAATAGAGGAACTGGAAACCACTGGGTACAGGAGGCCGTCAGAGCCAGGAGCTGGGGGTGCAGGGGAGCTCACCACAGGGGCCAATGAGGGTGGGTGAGCAAGCAGATGACAAGGACACAGTCATCAGACCAGTGGTGTGAAAGAAAGAAGTCAGGGTGGTGTGACAGTGTACAGGGGGGCGGCCACTGCTGCTAAGCTGGTCAGCAGAGGTTTCATCAGAGAGGTGCCCTTGTGCTGAGGTCAGACGAGGAGATGCAAGGGAGGGCGCTCTAGGCAAAGGTGGGGGGGGGGGACTGGGCCTGGCCCATTCAGGGGGCTGGTGCGACTGGAGTGGTGGGGTGGGGGGAGGAGGAGGACACAGTGGCCACCCTGCATTCCCTGTGTGTGGTGACCAGGACAGACGCAGTCCGGGGCAGGGACAGAGAGAGACTGGCAGTCCCAGCTGAACCTTTCTTATCCGGCACCACCGAGCTGACTGGCGGAATAACTGCTGTCCTTCACCTCTTGTCAAGCACCGTTACGGGCCCCGGTGTCGGGCTGGGCGCTGAGAGCTGCGTGTATTCGACCCCAAGCCTGTTTAAGCCAGGTGCTTGTGTGATTAAACTAAACCAAGGGAAAGAGAGGGCTAAAAAAAGAGGTGCTTCCCTAAGGGTTATAGGGAAGTTTGTGTAAAACAAAAGAAAACAGAAGGTCTACCATCAAATTAGTGACAAACAAGGTAACTATAAAAAAAGACGGGGAAAATCATAAAAGGTCAGACTGCGCTGAGAGAACCTTCAATCTCTTCCTCCACTTGAAAGAAAAAAATAAAGAGGAAATTTTAGACAATGAATCCTGAGGGTACAAGACAGTGTGAGAACTCTAACCAGGGGATACAGCCTCAAAAAAAACATCTAGGTCCTATGTCAAAAGATTAATGGGTGAGAGTGAGTGGCCTGCAAACCCACGCTCGGAATTCTCAGCTGAAACATGGCTGTGCCACGAAAGACTACATTTCCCAGGCCCCTTTGCAGTGGGGTGTGGTCGGGTGGTCCAGTTCTGACCAATGGGGTGTGAGCAGAGGGATGTGCTCAGCCCAGGGTATGTGGACCCTCCAGACCCTCCTCCCCTGCCCTATCCTTCCCACTGGCTGGGATGCAGACGTGGCACTGAGCTGCCTTGCAGTGAGGGCACCATGCTCGGAACGGCAGGACAATGAGGAGGCCTCCTGGGCCCGGGACACCAGGGAACCACCCTCCCTGTTCTGCATGGCCCTGTACAACTGTTGTTTCAGAGAAAAGTAACTTCTGTGCAGTTGAAACCGCTGTTCCTTTGGGTGGTGTCCAGTGGTTAGACTTGTATTTAACTAATACAGACCACAAACACGGTTTGAATTAAAATAGAAACACTCTGGGGTGTCTGTGTTATTTACAATTTCCCACTTTAACCCCTCTCCTTCGATTAACAAAACCGAGTGGCCCTGACCACCTTGGGTAAGACGGCCATGCTGGAAAATGCCAGTCATCCCTGGCCCCTCCCGGCCAAACCCTCTTCTTGCCATCTGTCTGCCAACGCCGGCAGCTGGAGGCGGCAGCTGTCAGCTTCCACTGCGGCAGATATGGCCCCGTGACCACGTCCAGCCCTGGGCCTGGAGGGGAGTGGAGGTGGGCTGCATCTGAATCCGGGCCTCGGGCTGCTTGCAGGCGTTCCTCCGCACACCCTCAGCCTTCCTGCAGCGGGAACCCCAGGGTGCGCTGAGCCAACTGTAACCACGGAGCTGGAATCCACGTTCCAGGACAGGGCAGAACAAGATGCGGGGGAGCCTGCATCCCTGAATGATCGCACGGAGCAGGGCTGCCCGGGAGTCCACAACTTGGGGAGTCTCCTGGTTTCTGCAGCTGAAGCAGGGGTGCAAAACTACTGATCCACAGGGCCTACCACCTGTCTTTGTAAATAAAGTTTTATTGGCACATGGCCACGCTGGCTTATTTACACATGATCTATGCCTATTTTGTGCTACGACGGCAGAGGTGAGCATTTACGACCCAGACTCCTCTTTCAAGACAATGTTAAGCCAAACCCTGGTTCACTTGGTTCCTGCTTAACCTGTGAGCGGGTGGAGATGCAGGCAGCCCCACTCACCTCGTCCAGGATGGCAGTGGGGTTGGGCCAGACAGCCGGCCGGGGCTGGCAGGGAGGAGCACCCTCGTCTGAATCAGAGTCTTCCAGGAGTCTTCGTTTCCTAGATTCTTCCACTAAGGTGCTGCGGGACGGAACATGGGACTTGGGGATGCACTCTGGTGGGGGGCAGTGGCTGAGACACACAGTCCCTTCCCCACCTGCTGAGGCGTGCTTCCCTGACCTCACTGAGCAGGGGATGCAGGGTGCACAAATACCTTAAAAAAGTAAAAGTGCTTTGTCTACTGGGCCCAGTGGGGTGGTTAAGTGCCTGGAGGCTGGAACCAGGCTGTCTGGATTCGAACCCCAGCTGGGGGATCCTGGTCAGGGCTGTGCCTGGAGCTCCCTATACCTCAGTTCTCTCGACCACCATAATGATGGGGCCAAACCCCAAATAGCCTGGCACCCAGAAGGGGCTCGATAAATGCAGACACCGCTCCCTGCTAGTCATGGAATCACCGATCTGCCAACCCAACAGTGCCGACTGCGCACCTACTACGTGCCTGACCCTGTTCCAGGCCCCGGAGCCAGAAGCCAAACCAAGTCCCTGTTCAGACTCTCGAGGGAAGACACGATAGATCTGGAAAGGGGTGAATCAGCAAGATGGCTCTGGACAGCGGGAGACGCCGTGCAGAAGCATGAACACAACAGGCCTGAGGCCATGTCTTGCGAAGACTGCTCACCAGCCTGGCCCTTGGGGGTGTCTGGAACTAGGCCTGGGGCTCCTGCCACCCTTGCTGATGAGGGGCTCCCTGTCCCTGCACTGTCTGTGCAAACATGGGGTCTACACAGGCACCTGCTCTCCTCTCGGAGCCTGGGGTCTCGGCCGTGCTGGACAGAGGTGCTTGCGTGACTGGGTCTCATGAGTCCCCCTGGGCACGACAGCTCACCTGCACTGTCCCATCTCGTTTTGGGGGAATTAAGCCCGTCCTGTGGGATGCCACCGGGAGAGGACAGCTTGCACCCGGTCCCCCGACTCTGCCCCAGGCACCTTTCCCCTCTGCTGATGTTTCTCTGTAACTTCACTACAATTAGCCATTGAACCTGGGGGTGGTCTTGGGGCCCCGATACAGATGCCATGAAAGAGAACGTGAGATGAGGGGTGCAGGGAAGGCCTCCCTGAGAAGGTGACCCTTGAGGGGGCCGTGGAAAGATCCGGACGGGGAATTCCAGGCAGAAGGAAGGGACCTACGAGGGCTGTGCGCTGGGTGGGCACACCCAGGGCTCCCGGGACTGCGGCCCTGCCCTCCATGACTCACGCCCCGACTCACGCCGCCTCCCTCTCGTCCTCCTCCTGCTCCTGCTTCTGCCGCTCCTCCTCCGACAGGCGGTGCTGCCGCAGCATGGCCTCGAAGTCCACGTGCGCCTGCCGCTGGTTCAGGTCCTTGAGCTCCTGCAGGTTCTCCAGCACCTCCATCTCCAGCTTGGAGTCCTTGGTTCTGTTCTCCAGCACCTGACGGGCAGGCAGACACTGGGCTCAGTGTGCTAGGGCCTCACCCCGCCACACAGCCTGTCTGGCCTCGGGGGTCATGGGGGCAAGGCAAGGACACCACACCCTGGTGCCTCGATCCACAGCGCCTGGTCCCGTCACTGTACCCATTTCACAGCTTGGAACACTGAGTTTCTGGGAGGGCAAGGGACTGCCTGAGGCCATGTGGCTGGTCAGTGGTGGAGCCAGGTGGCCTGGACATCCAGCCTGGCTCTGTCACTCAGTAAAAATAATAAAGCAGATTAACAAAGACAACCTGAGCAACTGCCATGTGCCAGGTGCCAGGCTGAGGTGTTTCCAAACATAACGTCATTTACTCTTTGCAACAACCCCATTTTACAGCCAAGGAAACTGAGGCTCAAAGAGGCGGGGCTGGTCCCCCCAGGTGTCCGAGAGGTGGCTCTGGAGCCCGGCAGGGCTGGGTGTGACTCCTTCCTGGCTCTGTCGCCTTGTTGTGTTAGCCCTCTGGGAAAGCTCTGGCGTTCGTGGTGGTTTGGAAACACGGTCACACGTTCTTTGGCCTAATTCCCCTCCCACGGAGGGAGGGCTGGTTCAGTGACTCGCTTCTAAGGAACAGAATAGGACCAATGATGTGTGTCACTTCAGAGACACAGAAGGCCCTGGGCTGCTCCTTGTTCTCTCTAGGACTCTCACCAGGGGAGGGGGGCGGCCCCCACACTGTGAGGGGGCTCGAGCTGCGGAAGGGCCCACGTGGAGAGGAGCTGAGGCCCCCAGCCCACAGCCACACGTGGGAGCCGTCCTGGAAGCAGCTCCTTCAGCCCTCAGGTGAGGCAGCCCCGGCCGACAGATTTACTGTGACTGTGTGAGGGACCCCACACCAGAACCATCCAGCAAAGCTATTCTTGGATTCCTGACCCTCAAAAACTGTGGGATGATAAACATTTCAAGTTGTAATAAACGTTTGAAGTTGCAAAGTTTTGAGGTAACTTGTTACACAGGGACAGCTAACCCATACCAGGGTAACAAGCCCTTGCTGGCCAGTGTAGCGGTAACTGGAGCTGCACACGGACAGCACTGGAGCAGCTCTGGGCACACAGCAAACTGTCTCTAAGGCCCATTTCTTTCCCTGCTGCTCTGTGCAGCCACTGAAGAGTCAGATCAGATCATAACTGGTAGAGGCGGGAGGGACCAGGAATAGAGGAGGATTACGGGGCGAGAGAAGACAGGAGGGAACACGGACATTCAGTATTTCTGAGAAAAGTAGCAAAAATGTCCAGTTACAGATGAAAATAATTTCTTTAAGGAATAACAACAGTCTGCACATTTATGGACTACTGACTATGTGCCAGGCCCCGTCCTCAGTTTTATGTGTATGAGCTCATTTAATCCTCACCACAGGCACATAAGGAGGGGACAGTTTCGATCTCATTTTACAGATGAGGATGCTAAGGCACAGAGAGGCCACGTGCCTTGGCCAAGGTCACATAGCCAAGGAATGGTCAAGAGAACTTTTCCTTCTATAACCTAGACTTAACCCCCTTACTGGTCTAACAGGTCACGGGAACCTCTGTAGAAAACTGTAGGGTAGCCGCCTGCAGGAAGTACCTTGTGTTCTGAAGTCCAACTTCCTGGCTCCCTGAGTCTGTTCTCTCTTGCTGTGCAACAATTTGCCACCAGCCCAGTGGCTTAACACAGCAGGAATTCACTGTCTCACGGTTTCTGTGCGTTGGAAGTCTGGCCTGGCGTGGCTGGGTTTTCCAGCAGGGTCTCACTAGGCTGAGGTTAAGGGCCCAGGGCCCTCTTCTGAGCTTGCCCAGGCTGCTGGAGAATTTAGTTCCTCGTGGTTGTGGGACTGAGATCCCCGCCTTCCTGCTGGCTGGGGGCCGGGGGCCATTCTCAGCATCTAGACACTGCCCACCTTCTCTGCCATGTGGCCTTCTCCACAGTGTCACTCCTTCACATCTCTGATGTCCTCTGTCTCTGACTCTAGACCCAGACTAATGCGCTCAGGTGACAGGCCAGGTCCACCTGTCTCCCTTTCATGTGATCTCCCTTTCCTGACGGCAACAACTGGGCTACAGTTCAATCTAACATATGTGATCACAGGAGCAGACCCTAGTATACCCAGTCCCAGGACTATGCAGGGCGTGTGACCAGGAGGTGGGGGTCTTGGGGACATCTTAAGAGTTCTGCTGACCACACTCCCCACCCCATCACCCTGCCCAGAGGCCTGAGGCAGGAAGGGGCACCGACTCCACCAGCATCCATGCACGCATGCACACACACACGTGTGCAGCCACGCACGCACACGTGGCACCTGGCTCACCTTCATGGGGTTGTTCAGCTCTTCGTCCTCCCGCTCTTTCTGTACCCTCTTCTCTTCCTCCTCCAGGAGCTTCTCGGCCTGGAAGTTCCGCGTGGCTCCGTGCTCCATGGTGTAGTCTGTGTTTTCAGGGTCTGTCTGGGAGGGAGGATGGGCAGATGTCAGCTCATAAGTCCCTGGGCATCGAAGCTTCTGCTACTAAACAGCAGCCAGCAGCCTCGGACACCTCTCTGTGCTTCACTCCTCCTAATATTGATTCTTTCTTTTCTTGTCTTATTGCTTTGGATAGAACAGTTCTTTCTTTCTAGTGCTCCTGTGTCCTTCTACAGAAACGCTGAACTCCCTAGCATGGAATTTCAGACCCTTCTCCACCTGCCTACTGCCTCCCTGCTACCTTTCACCCCCCACATTTGCAAATAAAAGTCTCTGGGCCTCTGCACATTTCCCTTCTGTTGTGTGTGTACGCATGCACACTTGACGTTTTTCCCTTGATTATAAATTACACATCAAGTACACACAGGGTATGCTCCCATTTGCATTTATAAAGCAGAGAGGCAAAATACAACGTTGCATCCTGGATAAGACCCTGGAACAGAACGAGGACATTAGTGGAAATGCTGAAATCCACACCATGTCTGGAATTTGGTTAACAGTAATGTTCCAGTGTTGGTTTCTTGTGCAACAGGTGTCCTGTGGAAACGGAAGGTAATAGCAGGAGGGGAAGCTGGTGGGGGCAGATGGGGCCTCTGTGTGCTGTCTGTGCAACTTCTCTGCAAGCCTAAAAGTATTCCAGAACAAGAAGTGTACTATTTCAAAAGCACTGCTTGAATTCTGTTTTTACCACATGCTCACACACGCACACATACACATATATGTGTAATCCTAGTTATTTAATCAACTGAAATTCTTCACAAGAAAGGCCAGTCTGTAACACTGTGCCATAGATACTCCAGTCCGTAAAAAAGTCACGTGTATTCATTAATATCTAAATATATACATATTCCACAATTCAGGTTAAAAATATCATTTTCAGGACATATCAACCCCAATGTCCATTAGCTGATGAGTGGATAAACAAAACACAGTCCATCCACAGAGTGAAATATTATTTGGCCTTAAAAAGGAGTGAAGCATTGACATTCATTACAACTTGGATGAACCCTGAGGACTCGATGCTCAGTGAGAGAAGCAGACACAGAAGGACACACAATGTGTGACTCCATGGATGTGAAATGTCCAGAGCAGGCCAGTCCACAGGGACAAAGAGTAGGTTCCTGGGTCCCAGGGGCTGGTGGGGGGAGATGGGGAGAGACTGCTAATGGGGATGGGGCTTATTTTGGGGCTGTTGAGAATGTCCTGGAATCAGGCAGAGGAGACAGTTTACGACATTAGGAATATACTAAAAAACCACTGAATTACACACTTAAAAGGGTGAATTGTATGGCATATAAATCATCTCATAAAGCTGTTGTCAAAAAAGTAAATAATTAAAATACATAATTTTCAAATGTACTCTGTTTATTTTAATCAAATCTGGGTCTTTTTTATTGAATTATAGTTTACAATGCTGTGTTAATTTCTGGCGTACAGCACAGTGATTCAGTTATAAATACACATAAATCCATCCCTTGTTCATATCCCGTCTCATTATAGGCCGTTACGAGGTCATGAGTGCAAGTGCCTGTGCTACACGGTAGGACCTTGTTGTTTATTCAAAATCTTGTGGGGTTTTTTTGTTGTTGTTTTGAGGGATTTTTTGGGAGGGGGAGGGGAAGCAATTAAGTTTACTTATTTATTTAATAGGATTTTTTTTTTTTTTTTTGGCGAGAGAGATAATTAGACTTACTTACTTACTTTTAGAGGAGGTACTGGGGATTGAACCCAGGACCTTCTGTATGCTAAGCATGCGCTCTACCACTTGAGCTATACCCTCCTCTGCAAGTTTATTTATTTTTTAATGGAGGTGCTGGGGACTGAACCCAGGATCTTGTGCATGCTGAGCACATGCTCTGCCACTGAGCTGTACCCTCCCCACTAAAATCTTGGTTTTTAACTGAACGAAAAAAGCCTCTGGCAAAAAACAAAACAAAACACTCCAACGGTACTTGTGAAGTATGTGAAGAGAAAGCTGTAGGTTCTCTTCATCCTTTCTCCACATCTTTAATGCCACCCTTGGGGTAACAGTTGCAGTGACAGCGTGACCCTGCTGGCGGGAACTATCCCACCGTATAGCAGTTTGTCTGCTGAATCCCTCATGATTGTACAGCTAGGCTGCTTCTGGGTTTTTGCCTTTATAAACAGCACTGCCGGGAACTTCTCCCCAAACATTTGCCATTTCCTGGATTTCCTAGGAAGGAGAGGACAGGAGCGGTGACCCCAGGGGAGGAGGGATAGGCCCGACTGGCCGCCTACCTTGAAGGTGATCTCTGCCAGGCAGCGCGTGCACTTGATGTAGAAGCGGAAGATGGGCAGGCCCAGGTAGGCCTCGTTCTGCACCGTCTCTTTGCGAGCGTTGAACTTCTTGCCCTTGTAGATGTACTCTCCACATGTCTTACACCTGTGGGGCAGGATGGGGACTCAAGCCAGGTCGGGACCCTGGTTCCTACCGGTAGGATGCCTTAGCCTTACCTGGCAGATGGCTGCTTACATGCCTCCCGGGATGGGGAGCTCCCTCCCTCCCAAGGAGCCTGGCCCACTATGTGTACAGATTTCTCTTAGCTGGCACACTCTTATCACTAATATCCACCCAGGTCTCGGCCCAAGTGTCGCCTTCTTGAGAAGCACCCAGACCATGCAGACTAGGTGAGACTCACCTGTCACATACTCCTGGAAGCAAGCCTGATGTTCACAGGGCATCCTGACCTCAAGGGGGGAGATTCCACCAAAAGGAAAGCCACTGGGAGCAAGGCAGAGGTCCTGACCCCCTGCCCTCCCTCAGCCCGTCCCTGGGCCCAGAACACCAACCTCCTGGCTGATCCTACAAACACTCTGGCTTGGTCCCACCTCCGGGCCTTGGCCCTGGCAATTCCCACCGCCCGTGACACCCTTCACTCTTCAGGTCCCAGTTCCACTGGCATGTCTTCTGATATTTCCCTGACCACCCCAGCGAAGCAGCCCTGCTTCCCTGCCCCAACCAGTCACTCTCTCTCACGGTGACTGACGAGTCCTAGAAACGCCTCTCGTGAATAAGCCTGAGCACCTGTTTGTTATCTCTGCTTCCCACCAGACTGGGGTCCCTGGGGTCAAGTCCTGATCCCTACTGTGTCCCTGGCACACAGCCTAGGCCCCGGCACACAGCAGGTGCCAAAAAACTGACTGCTGAGGGGTAAAAATGAAGAAAGGAAGAAGAGAGAGAAAAGCAGCAGATCAGTAACATGTAAACAGGTGCTGAGTTTAACAAAGGTGTCTCTGATCACTACTTCATTTCCAGCAGGCTAAAGTGTGAAAAACTGTGGGGCTTAGAATTGGAGAGCTCTGGTAATTCCGAGGTGGTATAAAGGACCAGGTCTGGGGACTACTGGGAGTTAGGGGAGAATAGAGAGGGTTGGGCGGGGGTCAGGAGGACCTCTCTGAAGGGGTGAGATTTAAGCCAAGCCCTGAATGGTGAAGAAGAGCCAGCCACATGAGAGCAGAAGGAAGAATGTTCCAGGCAGAGGGAACAGCTTAACAGCTTGTGCAAAGGTCCTGGGGCAGCAGTGGACCAGGCTTTTGGAGGGAGTGAATACATGGTAAACACTTTTACTACCGCTGATCAGGATCTCGAGGCCAGAGCCAGCCAGGAGCTCTGAGAGGTCAGAGAGATTAATCCTGAATGGCAGCAAAACAAGGTCTGGCACGGTCACTCTCTCACTGGGTCCATGCCTGAGCCAGGACTGGTGACCTGGTTTGAGCACTGGGGATGGGCTGCGCCCTGTGGACGCCGGGCACTGGGTCTGTCTGCCCTGACCAGTGCACGGGACCTGCAGGGTCGCTCACCTCATGTTGAAGGGGGCCATCAGCCGCACCACGTACTGCCGGTCTTTGGGCAGCTTGAGCTTGGGGATCTTCGATGGGTCGAAGTCAGGCGGGTAGTATTTCTGTGGGGACAAAGGAAGGGTCAGGGGAGCTGCTTTTAGATGCAGGGGTAGGCCAGGGGCAGAGGGAAGGGGCTCTGGGGAGTTGTGTCCAGATCTCCAAGACCACCCCCAGGTTCGATGATTTGGTGAGAGGATTCGTACAACTCCACACACACTTGTGTTCACAGCTACTATTCATCACAGCAGAAGGACAGAGAAGAAAATCAGCAGAGGGAAAAGGCACATGGGGTGGGGCCCAGGGAGACCAGACACAAACTTCCAGAGTCTTCTCCTGATGGAGTCAGGTTCCCCAGGGATGAACTGTGATGATACATGTGGAATGTCTCCCAGGGAAGTTCGTGGGGACCTAGTCCCCAGGGTTTTCACTGGGGGCCGATCATGCAGGCATCTCTGCCTGGCATGTACAAAGAGGCCAGAACCCAGGAGGGGAGCAGATGCTCAGCGAAACCACATTGTCTGTACACAGTTTAAGCTCAGGGAGCCATTCTTTTCAGAGAACAGTGGGAACCATCCTGAAATTCAAGTTCACAGATGCCAGCCAGGTCCAACATTGCAAGCCAGACTTTGCAAGGACAGGTGTCTCAGGCCTGCTGTATTAACTCTTCCTGCACAGGAGCCTGGGATGAGAGATGTGGAGGAGGTGAGTTTGGATTATGAAAAAAATAACTACGTAGGCTAATCAGAAAATAAAGCACTTTGCATTTTGAGCACCTACTTGGTGTCAGCTGCTTTTTAGAGAGATTTATATTCCTTGCCTCATAGAATCCTTGCAAAGATTCCATGAGATGAGAGTGATGTACCCATTTTACACAACAGGAAATTGAATCCCAGTGGTTTCAGCTGCTGGAGATCACACAACGTAAGCAGCAGAGCCAGGATTCAGACCTAGAGACATGACTCTGGGAAACTATAGTATAGTGATGAATTAGATGAATTACAGAGCTGGGGGGGGGATGGGTTTGAGTCCTCTACTCCCTGGCTATTATATAACCTCTCTGGGCCTCAATTGCCTCATCTGAAGAACGGATAACCTGTCCACCTGCGAGGACTTGTTAAGTATGGCACTTAGAGAAATGGCTGGCAAATAGAAGTATCAACCAACAAGTTATGGAAATAGATGGGCCCCCAGTTGGATCCTCAGAATGGAAAGACTTTCAGGACACGAAGTCTAGCACGCTGCAGTAGAATGTGGGGTGGCTAGGGCTGGATCCCTAACATAGGTGTTTAAAAGATTAGGGCACTGAGTCACAGGAAGGGGACATCAACCTGACCTCGGAAACCTGGGCTCCAAGCCATCAGTCTGGAGGTCTGCTGTCTACTCCGTCCTGACATCTTGAGCTTACACACTCCCATGCCGGGGAGCTCATCCCCTTCCTGGGAGCACATACCCTCCTGGAGAGTGGGAAACAGGGACTTAGAATTCCGGAGCTCTCTTCTCCAGAAGCTGAATCCTGCCTTCCAGACACCCCCTCTAAACCCCAAGAGTCCTGGTTTCCCTCAACAGAGCTGGGAGAAATTGCGGCAACTGGAAGGGCACCTCTGACAGCAGAGCAGAAGTGTTTAGCAAAGTCTAACCCCTCCAAGGAACACGATTGGCTAGAGACCCCAAGTGGGGCGGGGTTAACAGAGCCACGCCTCCTGAACGTGAGGGTGTAGAGTGGGCATACCAATGATTTACGGAATCTCCGCCCCCAATAGAAGTGATTGGATAATTCCCTAGGACAACCCAATCAGGAGAAGTGATTGACTAGCTACCCCAAGCTCCGCCCCCACAGGTGATTGGGTACAGCCCAGCCTGGAGGGGAAGGTGTAGCGAAGGCCCACCCCCCGCGGAAAGTGATTGGGAGGAGTGTGGAGAAGCCCGCCTGCGGAAGGCCGTTGGGGAAGAAGGCAAAGATACCGAAAGCCCACCACGACCAGAGTTCCGAAATGTCCCGCCCCGAGTAAAAGCCCTAATCGCCCAACACTTACGTTTAAAACTTTTCGCTCCGACATCTTTGCCTCCTATTCTTGTCACTAGCACGAACGTACTGGTTACGCTTGGTGCTTATCGAACTTCCCCGATCGTCCGTCCCATGTTTCCGACTACGTCACATCCTCCACCCGCTCTTATTGGCTGCGGCACACACAGCTCTCCTTTTCATTGGTTATAAGCCCGCCTGTCAAGGTCCTAACCATTCTGTCTTCCCTTCCGAGTTGCAAACTCGGTGGTGCACAACAAAGGTTCCGGGAGGTGCTGGCCCCCTAGAGGTGAGCGGCGTCTCGTTAAAATTTCGACGTGGCCGGTGGTCGCGACATTTCCGGATTTGTTCTTTCATTCAGCAAATAAAGGGCTCACTGTTGGGCGCCTACCCTGTGTGTTGGGCCTTGGGAACCCACACACTTTTCCTGTGTCCCTAGCGCTCACCTGGGGACTGGGACAGTTCTCAAGGGCCACACATGTCCACAAAGGAGCACCCTGGTCGCCCTACCCCAAGTTTATCTTGAGTCACAGGCAGAGACTCAAAGACCAGGCTCCAAATCTACTTACCCCTACACACACGTTAGCTCCCTGCTGTCCTCCCACCATTGCTTGCCTCTGCATAGTCCCTCTAAAGAGGATGTCCCTTCCCTGACCTCCTCCCTCCTTTTTACAAATGTTTGTTCCGTGTCAGAGACCTTCAGGATAAAAAGTGATGAGTAGTGGCTACTTCCGATGTGTCAGTGTCCTGTGGCTGCTGTAACAAAATGCCACTAGCTCAATACTTCAAAACAACACATTTATTATAGTTCTGGAGATCACAAGCCTAAAATGGGTGGTAGGACTGGTTCCTTCTGGAGGCTCCAGGAGAGAATCTGTTTCCTTGACTTTTCCAGCTCCTAGACGCTGTCGGAATTCCATGGCTCACGGCCCTGTCTCACTCTGACCTCTGCTACCATTGTCACATGACCTCCTATGTCTCCCTCTGACCCTCCTGCTTCCCTTTTATAAGGACACTTGTGATTACCTGGGGCCACCTGAATAACGCAGTATAACTTTACTTCATTTTCATTAAGCTAATGAAAGATCCTTAATCTTTAAATTAAGAATCCTCAAGATCATTAATTTAATTTCATACGCAAAGTCCCTTTTGCCATGTAAGGTACCATAGTCACAGCTTCTGGGGATTAGGACATGGGTATCTTTAGGGAGTCATTATTCTGCCTGCCATAGATGAGGTGGTCGGGGAAGGCTTCTTGGAGGAATTGACCTTTGACTTGAGACCTGAGTGAAAAGCACAGAGAAACCCCTGGATTGAGAAAACGCTTCAGGGACTGGCTGTTTTTCCCCCTCCTCAGAGAAATCTTCCCAGACAAACTCATGTCCCATTTGTGCCCACCACAGTGGGGCTCACAACTAGGTAGCCTCTGAGGAGGCAAGTGAACCCAACTGCTGAACCGAATGCATTTCACCATTCTATCCCAGGCAGAACGCCTCCACCCCTGCCCTGACTCCCCCAGCCCATCTCTTCCTCTGGTCCAGCCCTGACCTCACACACAGAGCAGGGATTCACTGTGTGTGTCTGGTCTGCCCTCTCCTCCCAGACTCTCCTCTGTTGAAGGAAGAGGAGGAAGAGTCCCGATTCCAGTGGCAATGACCCTTTTCTAATTGAACAAGTGAAAAAAAACCCCTCATATTCACAGTTCACGAAACTTTGCACTATTTCAAAAGAGGGAAGGAATACATCCCCATTCACAGATTGAGAATTGGAGGCTCAGAGAAGCAAAGTCACTTGTCCAAGGTTGTCCAGCAACTCGGCAGCAGCGAACCCAGGTCAGATAGATCCCATTCATCCCCAGGTGAATGGCAAGGATCCAGCCCCTCTTTAGGGGGTGCTGGGAGGCCCCTACTACTTGCCCAGGGTGACAGAGGCAGCAGCAGGGAGACTCCAAGCGCTCGATTCCCCGTAGTCAGTGAGGTCCTGGGCAGCCACCTGGATGCAGTACCTGGCTTGGGGCCTCACAGCCCTGAGGGTGAAGGACGTGGCCTCAATGGGCCCCACCTGAGAGCAGAAGGAGTGCCGGCTGAGTAGCAACAGGAGGCTGTGATGGAGCCTTCTGTCCCCCAGCTCAGGCTGCTGTGCCAGGACTCAGGCACCAAATGCCCATCCTAAAGGCATGCCATCGGCGGCCCCTTCCACGTCTTTGGACATCTTAAACATCCTGCTGACCAGGGAGAGACTGCCCCTCCCGGAGCTCATCAATTCTTGATCAACCAGGAGCATGCCTTTCATAGACAAGCCAATCAATCCTGAGTCCACACCCCATTCAACCCCCTTCCTCTACCTCACACACCATCCCACACCCCCTGCCCCGGCCCTGAATCACCACAGAGCTGGGTACCAGGCAGCTGGAGACCACCTTGCAGCCCGGAGCCCCTGGAATTCTTGAAACGCGCCACCTCTAAGCTGTTGACCTGCCATGCCTCACCCTTCCCGCGGGAACCCCAGTTGCGCTCCGGCCTGGGCTCTCCCCTGGCCCCGCAGGCCTGATGTGACCTGTGTGGTGCAGTGTGCCCCTTTCTCTCAGGAAATGTAATAAATTCTTCTTTTCACTGCCTTGACTGCTCCGTGTCCTCACTCAGGCACAGATTTCATCTGTGATGAGACACCCGCTCAGCTCTGCCTCTTCTGTTCTCCCTCCATCTGGCCTGTCCTCTCTGTCCCTGGCCCCTGCACAGTCTTCCTCCTGGTCCAGGTCCCCCCTCACCTCAGCGTGTCCCCAGCCAGCCACCACAGGCAGCTTCCCAAGCCCAGGTCTGTCTCCCTCCTCGCTCACCGAGCTGTCCCATGTGGCAGCTGGATGTGACACTTTACATTTTAAATTTAGATCAATTAATGGTTGAACAGCCTATGAGTCCACTCAGGGCTCCTGGCTTGTGCGCTATAAAACACTCAGCTTCGTGGCATGTGCATTCTGTCTCAATTTTGAAATTGCAGGGGGGGAAGGAAATAGCTCAGTGGTAGAGTGCATGCGTTCAGTTCCTGGTACCTCCATTTAAAAAAGTTGCAAACATTTACACAGTGAAATTAATGAGCGCCGAATAAAACTTAAAGCCAGTTCCTTGGCTACTCTCTATGTTGCTACCGCCCGGTAGCTCATATCCGGGACAATGTGGATATGGAATATTTCCACTGTGGCAGAAAGTTTTGTGGGACAGGATGGCAAAAGCCTCAACCCTGCAGAGACTCAGCTCCTTGCCCTAGTGCCCGAGGCTGCCCAGGACACGACTGACCTTCCCAGATGCTCAGCGGTTCCCTGCCTTTATTTTTTATTTTTTAAGAGTTTAAAACGATGGCAGGGGAGGGTGTAGCTCAGTGGTAGAGTGCCAGCTTAGCATGCATGAGGTCCTGGGTCCAATCCCCAGCACCTCCGTTAAGTAAATAAATAAACCTCGCTACCTGCCCCCCACAAAAATTAATAAAATTTTTAAAAATTTAAAACAATGTGTGTTGCTCTCCATTCAGGTGAAATTCCCATGACATAAATGTAACCATCCCGAAATGCACAATTCAGAGGCATTTAGCACATTCGCAGTGTTGTGCCACCATCACCACTCGAGTTCCAAAACATTCCATGACCCCAAAAGAAACCCTGTCCCACTCAGCGATCACTTCCGCTCCCCTCCTTCAGCCCTTGACAACCAGGAGCCCACTCTCTCTCTCTGTGGACCGGCCTGTTCTGGACACTTTATATATGTGAAATCACACACTGCGTGTCCTTCTGTGCCTGCTTCTCTCCCTGAGCACCGCGCTCTCGGGGTCCGTCCCCGTGGGAGCGGGTGTCAGGGCTGCTCTCCCTTTCACGGCTGAGCGATGCTCCCGTGTGTGGAGGGACCTCGTTCTGTGTCTCCATCATCTGCTGATGGGCATTTGGGTTGTTTCCACCTTTCGGTCGTTGTGACTAGTGCTGCTGGGAATGTTCGTGTACAAGTATTTGAGTCCCTGTTTATAATTCTTTTGAGTGGACGCCCAGGAGGAAACTGCCGGGCTGCCTGTATGTCGCTCTCTAGCGCCCCAAGCTGTGATCCAGGCGCACTGCACCTTTTGCACGTGCTGCTTCCTCGCCCTGGGACCATCCACCCGTCCCCCAGTCCTCCTCACCTGGCGGAAGCGGGTAGCTCCATGACGCTTGTAGCGAAGCCGGTATTTGAGTGAGAAGATCTCGGGGAAAGGCCAGGACCGGGGGGGTTCCCACTGTACCCACAGTCGCTGCCCAGGGAGGGGGCTCAGGCGTACGCCTTCCGGAGGGTCTGGTTTGACTGACGGGCAAGCAGGAGGCAGGGTCAGCGGAAGGCACATTTGTTCAATCATTTATACAATCAGCCAATAAATACTGAGTGCCTACTGAGTGTTCAACCATGTCCTGGACACTGGGGACACAGGGGACACAGTAGGGCCAGCCCCAACCCAAGCCCTGTCCTCTGGGTTCTCGGTCCATCAGAGCAGAAGACAACAGACAAGAGGCAAATCTGAAGGTCATAAAAAGGAGGGAAGAAAATTCAGGAGCACAAAGAGGGGAGCGGACTGTAATGTTTTCTGACACAGTCTCAGAAATACCACAAAACATACCACAAAACTCACCTTTTAAAAATATACAATTCATTGATTTTTAGTATATCCACAGAGTTGTGCAGCCATCACCACTATTTAAACCAGAACATTCCATCACTCCCAAAAGAAATCCCATCCCCCTTAGCAGTCACCCCCCATTCCTCCCTCTCTAGCCCTGACAACCACTAAACCACTCTCTCTCTTTGTGGACTGGCCTGTTCTGGATGTTTCATTAAGAACAGAGCCACACGCTGCGTGTCCTTCTGTGCCCGCTTCTCTCCCTGAGCACCGTGCTCTCGGGGTCCGTCCCCGCGGGGGCGGCTGTCAGGGATGCTCTCCCTTTCACGGCGGAGCGACGCTCCCGTGTGTGGAGGGACGCGCTTTGCAGGGGCACTTGTGCTGTTTCTACTTGTCTATTACGGGTCGTGCTGCTATGAACACTTGTGTTCATGTGTACATGTGTTTCCATTTCTCTTAGATACATGCCTAGAACTGGGGTTGCTGGGAGTTACGTGGTAACTTACGTTTAACGCTTATGTTTAACTCTGCCAGACTATCTTCTAGTAATCAACAGTAATGTATGACGGCTGCAATTTTTAAAAATATAGGCAGAGGGAACAGTTTGCAAAAGGCATGGGGCAGGACCATGCCTAGCTTGTTGGAGGTACAAGGAGGAGGCAGGTGTGGATGGAATAGAGTGAGGGGGACAGAGGGAGGGAAAGAGGGCGGGAAGGGGACGGGGGACAGGTCAAGGCCCTGTGGGCTGCGGGGGGGGGGGCCTCAGGCTTTTACCCCAAGGGAAGTGGGAGCCCTGGAGGGCTTGGGCAGAGGGGCGGGACCTGACTGGGAGCTCACAGGCGCCCTCTGGTGGCCACTGCAGGGAGGACAGACTGTGAGGGAGAGGATGGGAGCCTAGGGCAAAATCTGACTCGGGGCTCAGAGGCGCCCTCCAGTGTCCGCTGTGGGGAAGACAGACAGGGGTTGAGGGCAAGAGCTGGGGTACCAGAACCGAGGGAACTGCGCTGGTCCAGGTAGGCACTGATGATAGAGATCTGACCAGGTAGGGGCTCAGGAGTAGGAGAAGTGGGCAGATTCTTGATGAGCTATGAAGGCGGGGCCCACAGGATCCAGGACAGATGGACAGGATGAGTGACAGGTGGGAGGAGGGGAATGGTGAGAGGAGGGAGGAGCAGGAGCAAGCCGGCGCCCCTCCACACCCTCACCGCCACCCCCACTCACTGATGTTCTCCGGGACAAAGGGCAGGAAGCTGCTGCTGACGCCCTGGCGGTGGACGGCTGTGACGTTGAGCACGTAGGGCACCATGGAGAACATCTGGACGTCAGGAATGGTGCAGCTGGTGGCCTCCGGCCTGGGCTGGAGGCAGGGCCGGCTCTGCCCCTGGGCCGCCACTCCAAGCCTAGACACGGGGCGGGCGCTGTGAGGGTCCTAGCACTTCCTGCTGCCCTGCCTGTGCCTTGGACCCCAAGTGCGGACAGGGGGTGAGCAGCCCCGGGTTGGGGTCCTGCTCTTGGCTGCAGGTCCCTGGGGGAGCTGCTCACCCCAACATCACAGAGCCCAGGTGACCCAGGGTCTGGGGTAACACCCCACGGGAAGATGCTAGGGTCCAGTTCTAAAGGTTTCTGGAATGTCAACACTCCAGCCCTGGAATTCCAGTACTTCCAGGCCTACGATTCACAGACGCCAGAATCCGAAATAATAAGATTCCAATTCTCTCTAGTTCTGACATCCCAAGATTTCAGACTCTGGAGACTCGAGCTCAGCACGCTCCCAGGAGCTCTGTGCAGCATCCATCCTAAATGTTGGGCTTCTGCGTGTGGATGTGGGCAGCACCAGCCCCAGGTGGCCACCCCGCAGTTCGAGTGTGGCCAGGGCAACCAACTGCAACTTTTTATCTTATTTTATCTCATCTAAATGAAAAGTTTCCAGTTATCAGAAGCCTTGGAAAAGTTTCTCAGGACAACTTTGGTGGGTGAATCTGCTTTTCCAAACATAAATTGTATGAAATCTCATCAGAGACCAAGAATTTCTGATGGAAATTTAGCATCTGAATTGAAACATGCTATCACGTAAGACATACATGGAATTTCCATGACTTAGTGTAACAAGACAGAACGTAAAATAACTCATTAATTTTTAAAGTATGGATTACCTGTTGAAATAATACTTTAGATAATCATATTAAGTGATATTAAATCAACTTCTGGTATAAATTTAAATATATGAATCATATATAAGCGTGTTAAATTACATTGCGTTCAACCATATTAAATGCTGGTTGTAATATTCAGATATTATTTAAATAAAATATTAAAATCAATGTCATCCATTTCTTTTTATTTTTTAAAATGTGGCTTCTAGAAAATTTCACCCTCCACACGTGGCTCGCAGAATGTAGCTTAGGGATTATGTTTCCAAGGGTTGGTGCCTGCTCTAGAATCCCAGGGGTTTCAGGCTCTCATTAAGTCTCCAGTTGCCCAGATCCTAGCGTGTCAGCCCAGCCCTGGAATCCCCAGGAAGCCCTCCAGGCTCTCTGACCTGTATGTGGCGATGAAGGAGGTGGTCCTGGTGGAGTCTGGAGCAGGCGGCAGGGTCCAGAAGCAGTCCACGGCGACTGGGTACCTAGAGGCCTGACACTGCAGCCTGGGTTGGGTGGGAGCTGCTGGGGTCCCAGAGAGAGAAGTGGAGAGGCTCGTGAACTTCTGATTCACCCAGGACTGTCAAAGCTCTACCATGCCTCAGCCCCTGCCGCGCTGCCAGCCAGTGCTGGGAACACAGTAGGTGACTAACAAGGGTTTGTGGAAACAATAAGTACCTGAATGAAAGGCGTCTACCTCGTCTCTCAGCCCTGCTACAACCCAGCAAGGAAGGGACTGTTAGCCCATTTTCCAGATGGAGAAACTGAGGTTGTGGGAGCCACAGAGGGGACCTGGGGATGGAGGGGATTTCTGATAGGAGGGAGATGTTTTACTGGACCCCCCTCTTTGTGATAGTTTTATTTTTAATCACATGAAATGAATGCAGACGACTAAAATTTCTCTCTCTCTGCTTCCCTCCCTCCAGGCTGTAGCTGCCACATCCTGGTGTCACCCTCAGGTAGGACTCATCCTCCCCGTGCCTCAGTTTCCCTGTCCATGCAATGGGATGGTCACCCCTTCCCACCAGGGGGTACACAGTAGGTGTGTGAGCTCCTAATCCACCCAGAATGTCCCACAGCAGACAAAGCCCAGTCCCCAGACAGTGTCCCTCTGTCCTGGCCCCCCCACCCCTTGGGGTCCCCACGTACCTTCTCTCCCGAGGCAGGGTGAGCAGCCCACCCAGAGGGCGAGGGCCAGAACAAGTCCCGTGGCCATGGCTCTGGCGAACTCTGCTTCCAGGGGTTGGGGCAGGGAGAACCCTCAGGGAGAGAGAGGACTTAGGTCCCACCCAGGGGGAAGCCCAGGCCCTGGTTGAGGCCCCCCACTTCCCCTTCCCTTTCTGACTCACTGCCCGGTACATGGGGCCAGTGGAGAGTCAAGCAGGGATGGAGGAGGAGCCCCTGGTCCCCTCCTTGGCCACACCTCTCGGGGATGGAAGGCCCCAACAGAGGGCAGGGAGAGGAGGCCACAGAAGGGAGAAGTGGTGACCCCATGGCCTTTCCCAGCAGAGCCTTCCTTCTGGCTGCAGTGAGGAGGGGGAACCCCGGGGAGGGGGATGATGACATAGAGAAAGACAGAGAAAGGCCGAGGAGGGGAGGGACAGAGAGACAGAGAGAACCAGGCACCGACACAGGAGATGCCCATGCACGCATCAACCCCAGTGCTGGGGACCCCCCCACCGCCGCCGCGGAGCTCCGCCCTCCAGGCCACAGGGAGACGGAAACACAGGCCCTGGGGAGGCAGCCCCCTGTGGACAGCCTCTGAGGGCCTGGGGTGCCCAGGGACAGGCTGAGCCAGTGCAGGACACCAAGGAAACCCCAGAGACAGGCTGGACACAGGGCTGCCCCCTGCCTGAGCCAGAAAGCAAAGAGAATCCCCAGGGATTCCGGGAGGGCCGCCCCAGGGCAGGGGGGCTGGGGCGGGGCACCCCCACCCGGCCGGGTTAGGGTGAGGGCAGTGAGGTAAGATCCTGTCTCCACTTAACACTCGGAGAGTTTGTTCATCGTGAACTTCTGGGTGTCCCTTCTGACTTTCCAAAAATAACGCTCACGTGGCGTTCACCGCGGAGACTGCATCCGGCCTCACTCTCCCCCGAGCCCCTCATCCCTGCTCGGGGGTGGCCCCTGCGCGCCCCACAGCGGGAGCCCAGCAACCAGGCCACACGGTGCTTTCATCCTCTGCTCCGTGAGCTTTTATTCCTATGGTGGCACCTGGTGACCAGACCGGACGTGGGAGAGGGGACACACAGATTGTCCGGTTGGGGGTCAGGGGCACAGTCAGAGCCTGAGTCTAGACTGACCAGGGTGTGCAGGGACCAAGGGGCAACACGGACAGTGAGGGACAGTCGGGAAGGGGCCCCAGCCGGTCTCCGAGTGCGGGTGGTCAGTGCGTGAGTCTGGACACCCCAGGGCGGGGCCTGGTGGGCAGAGGGCAGGGCTCTGATCTCAGCGGCCCTGGGCCTGGAGTCTTTGCATCTGCAGGATCTGGCTCAGAATCCGCTGCACATCTTCGTCCATCTGACCCTGTGGAGAGGGCAGCAGAGGGAGAGCGTGGGCGCCTCCCATTTTCCCGGGTTCTCCATTCCCCTCCCTTCCCATCCCTGGAGGCCATGAACCTTTCCCGTCCACCAGCCCCCTACTGTACAGATGGGGAAACTGAGGCCCAGAGAGCAGCAATGCTGCGCCCAAAGGCGGGGGGACTCACCTGAATGGCGTAGAGGAGGTGGCTCCTATACAAAGCCACCACTGCACTGTGGTCCCTGGCAGCTTCCTGTGGGTGTCGGGGAGAGGCGCTCAGCAGAGCAGGACCCCCCTCAAGATATGCCCCAAAGCCTCCTTTGCAGCCCAAGCCCCTGTTTGGATGGCACGCACCAGGTGGCAGCTGAAATACTGCAAGATCTTCCTCCCGTGCGTGGCCTACATGCCCAGCCACCTGCCTGCCCGTCAGCCTCCTGGGACCCCTGCCCTGGGCCCGGCGGGGCCGCGGGTGAAGCCCTCACCTCCAGCTGCTCCTGCAGAGCCTTCACCTGGCCACGGAGGGCCTCCACCTCTGAAGTGCTTGGGGCCGCCGGCTGGTCCTTCAGTGCCTCCTTCAGACTGAAGACTTCCTTGGAGAGCTCAGTGATCTGGTCGGGGGAGCGGGGCAGTGTCAGCCGTCCCAGAGCCCGGGGCGGGCGCTGGGGACGTCTCCGGGGCGGCGGGAAGGGGCGAGGGGCAGGCTTTGGAGGGAAAGTCACATCCTAGAGGTTAGCAAACCCCGCCCGGCAGGCTGGGCTTGGCCTGCGAGCTGAGAACGGTTTCCACATTTCAGATGGTTGGGGAAAAAGGGGAAAGAAGACGGTTTCAGGACACGGGAACCTTAAGCCAGAGTCACATTTCCCTGCTCAAACGTAAACTTCCCTCGCACACAGCCACGCCCATTCGGTTACCCAGCATCTATGGCTCCCGCTTCCAAGGCAGAGCTGAGGGCTGTTGCCCTGCAGGGCCGAAAGCACCGAGCACCCGGCCCTTTACAGAAAAATGGTGGTCACACCCCACCTCGGAGGCTCCGGAAAGTGAAGGGGGAGGCAGACAGGACAGGAGGGCTGCAAGCAGCCCAGCCGGGTGGGGCTGGGCCACACAGGCTGGGGTTTCAGGCCCTCTCAGTCGCCTCCTCACAGGAGATTTTGGGAAGATGACTTGACCCCTCGGGGCCTCGGTCCCCTCATCTGTAAAGTAAGGAGAATCACGGTTCCCACTCGGACCCTGGTAGGTGGCTGCGATTCTGAACAGAGACGAAGTTTAAGCTGTGCCGGCAAACAGCAAGTGCTCAATAAATGCTGGGCTTTATTGTTATTTTTATAGATCAGAGGTTCTCAACCAGAGGTGAGCCTACCTCCCAGGGAACGCCAGGCAGTATCTGGGAACATCTGTGGTTGTCACGACGGGGCTGATCCTGCCACTGAGGGGGTGGGGGCCTGGGATGCTGCCCCACGCCCCACAGAGCCCGGGATGGTCCCCCACAGACACTGGCCCAGCCTGGAGTGTCACCGCTGTTGAGGGGGCAGAACTCTGCTACAAATAAACCATAACCCTTACCATAGTTTTCTCTTCATCTTACAGAGGTGGAAACTGGGACTCAGAGAGGTCAAGTGACTTGTCCAAGGTCACAAAAGTTGGGGCTGGGTGACTCTGTGCTAAAGCACCTGGGGCCCTGGGGCCCATCCACTGTCTAGTGATGTGCTGTGTGACTCTGAGCCACTCACCTGGCCTCTAGGAGCCTCAGTTGGCTCATCAGGAAAATGGGGCTGATTTCCCCAGACCCTTTCAGCTGGGGCGTCCGCAGACTCCCCTCAACCTCTGTTGAGCGGAGGAGCCCCCCGACTGAGCACAGGGAAGGGGGCCCACCTTCTTGTCCTTCTCCTTGGCCTTCTCCAGGGCCTCCTGCGCGTGGCTCTGGGCCTGGCGTGCCCGCTCAGCCTCGGTCCGCAGCCCACGCAGCTGCTGCTCCGCTGCGGCCAGCTGGGCCTCAGCCGCGTGCCGTTCACTCTTCATGAACAGTGCCTCCCGCTGCACCTGCGGCCCAAGCCCACGTGTGACCCCGAGGACATGTGGACCCTAAAGATTCTGACCCTTCTATTTGGGCCTGAGGACTTTCAAGCCCATTTGACCTCAAGGAAACTGCTTCAGGGAAGTTCTGCATTTCCTTGGGGACTTATGAACATCGTGACTCTGCCAATCTGTGTGGCCTTAGACAAGTGACGTAAGCTCTCTGTGCCTCAATTTCCTCATCTGCAAAGTGAGGAGAGTAAGAGCCCCCACTTCACAGGGTGGTCATCAGGGTAGGATGAGCAAAAATGAGGAACAGGCTTAGAACAGTGCCTGGCACGCAGTGGGTGCGACATTCAAGCCTGTGATATTGTTGTTACTATTATTATTACAAATAACTAATATTATAATTATAACTAATTACTAATATTCTCTTCTCTGCCAGGGGTATGAAGGTTTGTAGATTTCTTACAAAGTGAAGGAAAAACAGAAGAATCTGGATGAAAAGTGAACAAACGTCCAAAACCTGAAGACTGCATTTTCACAGAAGTATCGAGATCGGAGCAATGTCAGATCTGCAGAAACTGATCCTGGGGGGAACACTGGCCTTTATGGAAATGACAGCTCCGGGAAAACAGATAATAATCTGATGTTCTACTTGGTACAGACTGGATACACATTAACAGTAATTTTTTTAAAAGCCCTAAACTGATTGATGAATCAAATCAGACTTGCAAAATTTACCCCAAAAAGAAGTGCTCATGAGAGAAAGTAAAATTTGGAGAATAAATATGAAGATTAGTACACTTAGGCTGGACTGTGAATTCTAAGAAGTAATCAAACACTTAACCGGTTTAAAAGAGCACATTCCTGGAAAAAGAGCACTTTTGGCTGCCATTCGCTAACGGCTTGTACGATCACTGTCCTGTCACTTACAGAAATTAAACCATTTAATGGTCATGTGAGGACTAGGAACTACTATTATTTCCATCAAATGGGTGAGTAAACAAAGGCATGGAGAGAAAAATGCTTTTCTGATGACAATGAATAAATGTGGCTTTTCTGTACACCAGAAATTGACACAACATTGCAAACTGACTATACTTCAACAAAAACTATATATATGCAAAATAAATAAATAAATGTGGCTTTTTATTCACATATTTGTTAAGACAGTTGCTAGGGATCTTTTGTGTTTTGTTTTTTTGTTTTTAAGAAGAAAGATGGAGTCAAAAGATCCACCATCAAGGTCCAAAAAGTATTCCCTGTATTTAAAAAACAAAGAAAACAATTTGGGATCAAAATCTACTGGGTCCAAAACAACTGGATCAAAACTCTTTACACGTGACACCCCCCTACTTTTGGGCTCAAGCATCAAAAATGATCAGAAGATAAAATGACAATCTCAAAACTGCCAGCTGAAAAAAAAAAAAAAACCCACAGGGTCATTTTGACCAACAGAGAAAATGGACTTTAGATTAAAAAAGTCAGGATAAAAAGCCCAATTCACTGTTTACCAAAAAATGGGTGGATGCTGATTCCTCCCTCACACCACACACACGGTTAGAGACAAAGCACAGACGTGACTGTGAGGCTAAAACAAAAAAGATGTCGGAAGAAAGGGTATGAAAACACTTCCACGGCCTTGGGATGCACAGGTTTTATACACAGATCACAAAGCGCTAAGCATCAGAAACAATGAAGGAGTTGAAGTGGCCAAAAACAAAAAGCCCCGCAAGCTGAGACATTCAGGAGGTCAGAATGGCTGCAGGGTCAGAGGCCCACCCCGGAGCGCCGCAGGGCCAGGCGCCTGTGGGACTGACACCGCGGGGCTGACGCGGGCCCGGCGGCGGGGCCAGACAGGCCGGCGGCGGCCTCGGGCTGAGCCGCGGGGCGTCCCGCTCACCTGGAAGACCTCAGCGCTCGTCTTCTCGTGGCGCCGCGCCAGCTCCTCCAGCTGCGCCTCCAGCCGGGCCACGTCGGCCTGCAGCGCGGCCACGACGCGCTCGTGCTCCAGGCGGGCCACGCTGCCCGCGCGCTCGCGGTCCAGCTCGGCCCGCAGCCGCGCGGCCTCCCTGCCCGCGGCCACCGCCTCCTGCTCCAGGCCGGCGGCGCGGCCGCGCAGCGCCAGCGCCTCCTCCTGCAGCCGCAGGTGCTCGCAGGCCGGCACGGCCGCCTGGCGCAGCGCCTCGGAGGCCTCGCGCAGCTCCGCCAGCCCGCGCCGGGCCTCCTCGCAGGCGGCGGCCAGCTCAGCGGCGCGGGCCTCGGCCGCGTCCCGCGCCCGGCCCAGCTCTGCGGCCGCGGCCCGCTGCTGCTCCCCGGCGGCCGAGGCGGCGGCCAGCTGCCCCCGCAGCGCCTCCAGCTCCCGGCTCTGCTCCAGCCGCGCCTCCTCCCGCCGGGCCAGCTCCGCCCGCAGGCCCCGGGCCTCCTCCTCGGCCAGCAGCCGGCCGGCCTGGGCCTCGTCCAGCCGGGCCGAGGCCGCCTCCAGCTCCCGGAGGCGGCAGTCCCGGCCCCGGAGGTCCTCCCGGGCCTGCTCCAGGGCCGCCCGCAGCTGGGCCGTGTCCCCGCCGCCGCCGCCGCAGGTCCCGGTGCCCTCGGCCTCACGCACCCGCTCCCTCAGGCGGCCCGCCTCGGCCTCGGCCGCCTCGCACTTGCCGTGCGCCGCCTCCAGCTCGGCCGCTGCCTCCCACTCCCGCTGCCGCAGCGCCTCCTCCAAGCTGCGGATCCTGGTCTCCAGCTCGGCCTGCAACTTCTTCGAGGCCTCGGCAGCACCAGGGTGCAGGACGGGGCCTGTGGGGACCCTGGAGGTCGTGGCCTCCAGTCCTGTGGCCTCCATTTTCCTGCTGTCTGTGCCTGTGAGCTCTTCCCCCACAGCACCCACTCCATTGGCCTTCATTTCTGGTTCCTCTGCTTTCATATTTGTGGCCCCTGCTCCTGTGGCCTTTGCTTCCGGGTTTCCTGCTTCTTCCAGAGTTTTCATTCCTGTGACCTCACTCTCCATGGCCTTTGTTTCCAAAGCCTCGGCCCCCCCACCCCCTGTTTCCGTGGCCTCAGCCACCGTGGATGCTGCTTCCAAAGACCTGGCTCCCATGGTTTCAACTCCTGCAGCCTCCTCGTCTGTGGTCTGGGCCCCGTTAACCCTGATTTCCGGAGCTGCGGTGCCGTTCAGCTCCGTTTCCATTGGCCCATTTCTGGTGGTCTTGGCTCCCAAGCCCTTGCCTTCCCCAGGGGCTGCCTCGTCTTCTCCAGGGGCCTCCCGTGCTTCCTGCTGCTCCAGCGCCTGCAGGGCCTTGGCGTGCTGCCTGCGAAGCTGGTCAAACTCAGCCCGGAGAGAGTCATAGAGAGCCAAAGGGATGACCTCGGCCAAGCCATCCGCCTCCATCTCGTCCTTCTCGAAGTTTTCCAGGATCTGGTGAGGGTGGGGGAGCCAGGCAGGGGCTGAAGTGGCCCAGGGTGGGGCACAGGGCAGCCATGCCACTTTCCCTGACCACAGACTCAGCCACGTGCACCTTGGGTCCTCAGGTCTCTCCCCACCCCCTCCCCAGGGCCTTGGTTTCCCCACCTGGACCTTCTCCATCAGCTCCTGGTTCTGTCTGGTAAGTGCAGCCACCTGCTCCTGCAGCGAGGCCAAGAGCTCCCGGGCCGACGGGCTTATCTGCTTGGAGAGCAGCGCCTCGGCCCCTGGCCGGGGACACAGAGTCAGGCCCCAGGGTCCTGGGCTCCAGGAAATGGGAGCTGGGGGTCTGGAGCGTGGGGTCAGGGCCCCTGGGGCAGGCAGGCTGGGGTGAGCGGAATAAACGTGTGCGGGTCAAGTTCCCTCCCAGCTTCAATATCTTTCCACGCCTGTGGGTCAAGGCTCTGACCCTGGGGCCCCCGACGTGAGGGGGCGAGGCATGGGGGGGGCTCACCTGGGAAGTCGGACAGCTCCCCCTCCTCATCCTGCAGGGTGGCCACGTCATAGCTGGTGTTCTCCCGTTCATTCTGGGGGCAGGGACCAGGGTACAGCTAAGGGTCTTGCCCTCCCTCCAGCCCCCACGTCTCCCCCAGAATCTGCAGTGGGATGTTCATGTGTCCCTGTGACTCCCCACAAGCCTCAGATTGTCTGTGTTTGACCCACAGGTATTTATTGAGCACCAACTGTGTGCCAGGGGGCATGCAGACCTCCCTAGTAAGGCCAGTAAACAGTCCAGCCACTGCCCGAGTGTGTGCCCATAACCCCAACGACTAGGGTTGTACGTGCCACCCGGGAACGTGGGATTGAGAGAGTGGTGGCGGTGTCCTCACAAGGGTGCGTCTGGGATTCAGCATCAGGGCCACGTCAAGTCAGGGGTGTCTGCGTGTGTGTGTGTGTGTCCCTGTGGGGCGTGCACAGTGGCCCCGCCTCTCCTGTGTGAGTTCCTGTGACTGCGTGTGATTTTGCTCTTCTGTTGTAGTCTGTGGCATATGAATGATTGTTCTGTGTTTGTGTATATGTGTGAGTCTGTGTTTGTGTATCTATGTTTGTGTAATTATATATTTTGAGAAATATTTATGTCTGTGCAAGTATTGTGGGTGTGGTGCCCGGGTGTGTGAAGGAGAAGCATCTGGTGTGTATGCACCAGTATGTATCGTGTGTGTGTGATTATACACTCACGAGTGTGTTTGTTGTATGTCTGCCTGTTGCACGTGTAAGTACGAGTGTGGTTGCCCACCTCTGGATGTACGTGTGTGTGACTGCATGTTTCAAAAAGTGTCCATTATGTGGATGTGTGTCTGTTACCTGTGTGTGATTGTGTTTGTTGGGTGTGTTTGCTTGCGTGTGAGGCTGTTTGTCAGGAAGCTGCAGCAGGAGGAGGCCCTGCCCCCAGTGGCCACGCCCAGTAGCCCCACCCAGTGCCCCCTGGCCCCACCCCCTAGAAGCCCCACCCCATCCCTGCTCCCGGCTGGGCCCACCTCCAGCAGGGACAGCCTGCTCTGCAAACTTTCCACCTCCCGTCCCAGACTCTCCTTCTCCTCCTGCTTGTCCGCCAGCAGCTGCTGTAGCTCTTGCACCTGCAGGAAGGGGAGAGGGGCTCAGCTGGCCTCTGGGAGAAAACACTGGGCAGCTGGGGGTCCAGCTTCCGCCTCTCTTCTGCCCTACCTGTCTCTCCAGGCTGTGGAGGGAGCTGGCCTCTGCCTCTGGCAGCTGACGGAAGAAAGGGGTACTGGGCTTGGATCTGGGCTGGGGGGCCTCCCTGGACCACCTCCTGCTTAGTATTAGTAGCCCTTCATCCTACAGATGTCTTCTGTGCACCCGCTGACCACCCCGTCCTGCTCCACCCCCTCACTCCTTAGTAAGTATTTATTGAGTGCCTACCCCATTTGGGGCCACTAATACATTTATTCATTTGTTCACTCACTCACTCAAATATTCGTTCATCCAATAAATATTTATCAAGCATCTACTATGAGCCAGGCACCATTAACCACGCCTGCCCTTACAGATTTACAGTCGAATGGGTGAACATGAATAAAATAAATGGTACATCCAATAGCAGTAAATGCTTTGAATAAAAATAAAAGGAACTGGGAAGTGAGTGGGGGGGTGTTACAATTTTAACGAGGGAGGCAAGGGAGGTGTCTTTGAGCAAAAAAGGAGGGGAGGGAGGGAGCCATGGGGACATTTGGGAGAAGGTATTCCTGGCAGAGGGCGCAGCACGTGCCAAGGTCCTGAGGCAGGACCATGCCTGCGTGTTGGAGGAAGAGCAAGGAGGCCCGTGTGGCTGGAACAGAGCGAGCCATGGGGAGAGAGGGAGGAGTGTGATAAGACAGGTAGAGGGGCCTCCCCTGAAAATGGTGCCCGCCCTGGGCTTAGCCCCAGGCCTGTGTCTGCCACCCCTCACCTCCTGCTTCCTGCGCTCCTGGTGTTGCTCCAGGCCCCGGATCTTCTGCAGCAGGCGGCCCCTCTCCTGTCTCAGCCTTACGATCTCCTCATAGGCATCCTGATCATCCTATCCCCCCCGCCCCGGGGACCCACCACCTTAATGTGAGGCCCAAGGACTGTGCCAGAGCTTTCTCCCCATCCTGCCTGGAGGCGTGCACACCTCCCCCCACGGCCAGGGCATCTCTCACCGGCACAGGGATACTGGCTGGGGGCTGAGGTGCCTTCCGCTTCTTGGGAGCCCCTTGCTTCTCATGGCTAGACACAGAGTTCTGGGGGGGGGGAGGGTAAAGAGGGGACATGAGGGACATGCCAGCCTCCCACCCAAATAAACCAATACAGTCAACCCACGATGTGTTACCAGCCCCAACTCTGCGCTCACTTCCTGTGTGCTTCTGAGTGACTCCCTGCCTCTCTCCAGTCCTCACTTACCCACACAAAACGGGGCAAGGCCACATCCCCTTAGCGATCCAGATCTGATGTTTTACTCTGTGCCCACCTCCAGGCTTTGGGACTTGCCCCAGCTAGACCCCATGACCTGCAAGTTTCCTCTCCCCCTGGAGCTAGATGCTGCAGGGCTGGGAGGCCAGGCCTGCCCCCTCCCCTGA
This sequence comes from Camelus bactrianus, assembly GCF_048773025.1. Classification (NCBI taxonomy): domain Eukaryota; kingdom Metazoa; phylum Chordata; class Mammalia; order Artiodactyla; family Camelidae; genus Camelus; species Camelus bactrianus. The sequence goes on from NC_133560.1 coordinate 29,148,681, forward strand.
CTACACCAGCCCTCACCAGTCTCAGTTCCCTCTGCCATCCCCGCTCAGCCCCATGATTTGGCCCCCTCCCCCTAGGGTTCTCGCCCAGTTCTGGGAGGCATGTTGTGGGTGCTGCTGCCAGTTGGTGGCAGTGTACCCTGAAAGTAGCATTCTTCCCAAATAAGTCCTTCCAGATCACAACCCTGGGGCGAGGGGGAAGGCAGTGTGTGCATAAGGAGGGGGACTTACTCACTGCTCTGGGTCCATACCTGAGATGATGCCTCGCCTGAGTCGTCCTCTAGGAGGGCAGGGGAGAGAGGGAAGCAGGGTCAGGCCCTGTTCTAGGGACTCCGTGCCCAGCCCTCTGAGGGAAGGGCATCAGTGAGCCCAGGGGACTTGAGGGGGCTCCCAGTTCCCCCCAGAATCAGGACTTTCAAGGTAGGAATCAATCATTTGGACAGAATGCTAATAGGAGGGACCTTGAAACTCTCAAAAAAAAAAAAAAGAAAAGAAAAGAAAAGAGAGTGAGCAGTGGTATCTACAGGCTGTGCTGAGTGGGAATGCCAAATCTTAGGAAAGGCAAAGATCCAAGAATAGGGATGACCCAGGAAATCAGAGTTGACCCCTAGGCTATTCTAAAAGCTCTGGGGCTCCTTGAAACTGTGCTGAGTAGTAATAAGGGAAGCCATGGAACCGCCTATAATGCAAGTAGGGATACCTTGAAACTGTCCCCAGTAGGGAGAGAGAGGGGTGACAAGAAACTACCTAGAAGATGGAGGAGGGTGCTCAAAATTGTTCTGAGTTGGGGTTTGCATACCGCTGGCTGGTGATGGGCGCTGGGCTGCCTCTTGCAGGAGGTGCAGGATGAGCTTGTCCCCTGCCAGGGCACCGTAGTGAGTAGCGTCCTGGCCCAGCGCATCGGTGACGCCCGGCTGGGCCCCGCCCTGCAGCAGCACCTCCACTGTTTCGGGGCTGGCCGCCTCACAGGCCAGCATCAGGGCCGTCCTACCAGAAGAGGGGGCTACTGAGGGGGTGAGGACATTTTCAAACCTCCACCTCCTTCTCAACACGCAGGCTGGATCAGGGAGGAGGCCAACCAGGTCCCACACCCAGAGAGGTTAAGAGACTTGCCCAAGGTCATACAGCACACACTGGACTGGCTGAGAGAGGAGATGCTCACCTGCCCTGCAGGTCCTGGTCATTCGCAGCAGCCCCTTGCTGCAGGAGGAGGCGGCACAGATCTGTGTGACACATCTGAGCTGCTATGATGAGGGGTGTTGTACCCAACTGGGGAGGGGGTGAGGGACGAGACACAGCATGAGAGGCTGACTCCAGGAGGCAGGGAAGCCCACGACTGCCTGCCAGCTTCACTCCAAATCTTCACACTTTTCAAGAGGTGCCCAGGATGCCGCCACTTGGTGGCAGCATACCTCAAATGCAGTCTCTTTTCCAGAAAGATCCTAGAGCCTCACCTGATCTCGGGGATTCAGATGTGCTTTGAAAGAGCAGAGCATTTCTGAGCAGGAGATGCAGCCACCAGCCACTGGGAAAAGAGAGAAGGAGGGTAGGCAGGGCAAGGCTTCGACACTTTCTGGGAGCCTTCTGCCTGAGTGTGATTCTTACCCTTTATTTTATGAGAAATTCCCGCCTCCCCCAGAAGATAAATAACAAAGGCATGACTCCTATTTTACAGAGGAAACGGAGGCCCAGTCAGGCCCAAAGTCACCCACTGAGGTCAGAGACAGAGCCAGGATGAGGACACAGGTCTGCTAACTCCAAGTCCCAATCTCTTGCCACACTCCACCGAGGGTCCCTCTTAAGGTGGAACTTTTGACTGATTTTCCTGTATTTACCCTCCTATTGACTCAACCAGCATTTATCGCATACCAACTGTGTACCAAACCCTCATACGAAGAGGGTTTAATGTTTATGAGAGAGATCAGACCTCAGCTGAGGTTGGGCAGGCTTCTTGGGTTTTGAGTTGAGTTTTGATGGTGAAAGGGGGAGGGCAGAGGTTGCTGCATGGGCAAGGACTCTGAGGTGGGAAGGAGCCTGGAAGAAGTTGGTGGTTAAGAAAGTAGGAGAAGGTGTGTATGTCCAGAGCCTCAAAGAGGGAAGGGAAGGCTTTGTGCAAGATGTCGGTGGAAAATCAAACTCTATATGATTACCTGCTGTGTGCCCAGGGGGCTATGGGATTTTGTTTGCTGCTGAAATCACAGTGCTTAGAACAGAACCTAGCAAATAGCAGGTACTCAAAAATTACGCATTGAATGAAAAAAAAAAACAAGCATTGTAAATCAATTATACTTCAATCAAAAAACAAAAACAAGGGGGGAGGGTGTAGCTCAGTGATGGAGTGCGTGCTTAGCATGCATGAGGTCCTTGGTTCAATCCTCAGTACCTCTGTTAAAAATTTTTTTTTTTAATTAAAGGAAAGAAAAAAACCAAGAAGCTTTTTTAGTCGGATCAAGGTCCTCACTGCCACTAGGTGGCAGTGTACTCCAACTACGGGGAATTTTTCTACAGCGAATAAAACTCCAAAGCAAATTTACTCTTTGCTCCCAAGAGAATAGACGTTTCTTGAGTCATCAGTGAAAGACGTTCCTGAGGGTCATGAGCATGGTGGACAGACGATCAGCTGGGCTGGGCTCTGGCTCAAGAGGGTAGTTCCCTCCCCTCCTTCGGGAAAGGAGTTTGGATTTGATGTTTATGAAGGCTGCCCGGACCACTGGCCTTCCTGCGATGCCCCATGAGTTGCTTGAAGGAGATTTCAGTCTGGTCACCCTCTGATCGTCCTCACCCAGGCCTGACCTACAGTAGGGGTCAGATGGCCTGGATCCTCCCCACTTTCTTGTTGGTGAGCCTCAATCACCTTGTCTGTCCAATGGTCAATGTCCACGGCTCAAAGGGTCACTGAGGATAATGTGGAACCCAGTGCCTGGCACACAGTAGGGGCTCCATGAGGAAGGAGGAAGAAGGAGGCAGAATATTCGAGACAAGTCCCCAGAGCCCCGGGTAGAATAATCCCCAAACCTAGCACCGTCCGGGCCACAGTGGCCAAAGTGAGGCTGGGCTGCACCCACCTGCATGATGAAGGGCCGTCCACCCACTGCTGTCCACAGTATCCACCGCGCAGGATGCCTGGGGGGGCAGGTCATTTGAGGTAGAGCCATCCCTCTTCGCTGCCTAATTCCTCTCGGAATTGCCCCTCCTTGGGCTCTGCTACATTTCAGGCTCCTTGCCTCTCCCTTTCCTTCCCTCCCACCCACCTGCTCTGCGGACCCCGTCTAACCAACTCCCAAGTGATTTTCTTTGCTTTTTGAAAATTGATGAGGAAGAAGGACTAGCTGGGAGCCCAGGTGCAGCTGGGGGTTTGGAGAATAGATGAGAGCTGAGAGTGGCTGCGGCTAAGAGAGTGTCTAGGTTTGGGGAGAAGCTGGGGGCTCAGGAAATGTCGGCACTGGGGTTATATCCTGGGTGTGGGAAGTAGCTGGACACTCCGGGAGTATCTGGCTGTCCAAGAAGTAGCCAGGACTCTGGAGTCAAAGAGACCAAGGAATACCTAGGATTCAGGGGGAACTGGGGGCTCAGAGACTTGCTGGAACTCAGGACTAGTCAGGGCAAGGGAGTATCTGGGGTTCCAGGAGTATCCGGGTTGGGGGAATATCTGAGACAGAAAAGGAAATGACCTGTAGCAGTTGCTTCAAGCACTGTGGGTGCCCGTACTTGGCGGCCAGGTGGAGGGCATTGTAACCTGAAAGGGAGCGAGGATGGCTGGAGCTCCAGGTACTCAAGGAGCGTCCGGCTGCCCCTCCCCAACCTGTGTCAACTATTTGTGACAACTCCATCTAGCAAGTCCCCAGCCCAGGTACTTCTCAAAACTGCACTACTCCCTGGAGCCAGAGACCCTCCAAGCCCCACACAGTCTGTGTCCCAGATCCGCTCCACACCCACCCACTCCCCAAGCACTGCAGCCTCTGCTCGTCCCCGCGCCCAACTTACTCGGTAAACTCAGTGACATCAGCGCCAGCCACAGCCCTCAGCACCCACAGCTGTTCAGTGTTCCTGCTATCCACACACCATTCCACGTGCCAGCCAAGTCCCTGACTCTGACGCTCCACAAATCCCCAGTACTCCATAAACCCTGGCCGCTGCACCCGTGCCCCGAAACTCCAGACATGCCTATACCCCACGCCTAGCTACTCCCTGAGTCCCTTCTGTTCCCTTTGGCCATGGCTTCTATCTCGGAGTTAGTTCTGAGTTATTCCCTCAGGGCCTAGGTAAGTCACACACCTGGATTCCAGCTCTATCTCGAAACCCCAGCTACTTCATGGACCTCAGACACTCCCCCCAAACTGTGCTTGTTCTCATGCCCCTCCAAAATGCCCCTCAAGCTCAGATACTCCTCTGGTCCAGCTACTTCCCCTGACTCGACTACTAACCGCGCCCCAGATCTCCCAGTCCGCAAGCTGACCCACTCTGTTTGGTGCCAGCCATGGTCCTCCATCAGGGCACCGCAGCCTGACACGCCTCTGAGCCTCCCTGGGGGCACTGAAGGGAACCCCTCTTTTTCAGCAGGACACTGGGGCCATGAAGCATGGCCCAGCTGGACCCTCAGGCTGGGCACCTGGTCTGAGTTCCTTCTCCCTCCCCCAGGGCCCGGCGGGTGGTACCTGCCCCATCCGTGCTCATGACATTGGCGCCGTGTGCCAGCATCACCTCTAGACAGCTGGCTGCACCTCTCATGGCCGCCAGGTGGAATCTACAGACCAGAGGTCAGGGGTCAGCTGCAGGGTGGCAACTCCTCAGCCATCACCCCCAGGTCATGGGCACTCACGCGGACTTGCCCTCGGGATCCAGCTTCGTGGGCACCAGCCCCTTGCGGACAATGAGGGCAGCCACTCGTGTGGCATCACTGTTCTCCACAGCCTGCAGCAGCCGCTCGTCACTTTTGCCCCAGTCCTGGCTCTGTGGGGCACACCCAGGGGAGCGTGGGGCTGGTGGCCACTGCCCATCCCTGCTCCCTCAGCAGGGCCCTGGGCTCTTGCCGCCCGCCCCGGGCACTTGCCTGGCGCCTGCCTCTGGCTGCAGGCTTTGGGATGGGGCAGGGGCCGCAGGGCGGGCAGGAGCCAAGGTCAGTGGGGCTGAGCCGCAGCTGCCGGGGGAAGTGGTCCTGGGTGGGGGCCTGAGAGAGTGTCCCCCCAGCATCTGCCCCCAGGTCCACGGCCCCGGCTGTCATCCCACCCCCACTGCCAGCACTGTACCATTAAATCATCCCCAGATCAGCTCCCAGAATCTTTCCAAACAGTTGTCCCCTAAACCGAGGCCCAGCCCATCCCTTAGTGAAAGGCCCCTTTCCAGCATCACCTCACCATGTCTTTCTGAACCACACTTCGAAATCTTCCCATAGGAACCCTTAAAAGCTCCCGTTAAATGTCCCTCAGCACCTTCCTCTGCCATCTAGCCTTCTTCAACTGCCCTGAGATGCCAAAATTGCCCCCCAAAATGTCCCAAGGCTGAAATGCATTCCAAAATATCTTCCCCAAATTCCCGATGTTCTCCAAAGTCATCCCCCCAACGACCCCATCATCTGTCCGCAAAGTGTCCTCCCCCCAAAATCTTTCAAATGTCCTCTGAAATTGTTCTCCAAATGCCAATATCTTTTCCCAAAAAAGGTCCCCAGTGTAGCGTCCAAATTGTCCCCCAAATGATCCCATCCAAAACTGTTCCCCCAAACTGTCCCTCTAAATGCCCCCTGAATTCTCTGGAATGTCCCCATCTGTCCCCAAATGTCCCATCCATCCCCCAATCTCTGCCCCCGACCCTTCCTCCCTGATCATCCTTGGAAGGTCTAGGGGGTGGAGGGTCTGGGCTCCGCGTGGGCAGGGGGCCGGAAGGAGTGGGGCGAGGAGGGGAGGGAAGGGCCCGCGCCCGCCCGCTCGCGTTCCCGCGCCCGCGCCCCCTCCCCCGGCCCTACCGCGAAGGAGGCGGCGCACAGGCACAGCTGCTTCATGGCATCCAGGGCGCCGGGTGGCCGGGCTCCCGGAGGTGACCCGCCCAGAGGGGACCAGAGGGGCCGGAGGGAGGGGCCCGTGATGCTGGAGCTCAGCCGCCGGGCCGCGCGGTCCTGCCAAGCCCGGCGCCGCCCCTCCCCCGCGCGCCCCGCCTGCAGCCCCCCTCCGACTAGGGAGGAGTGTGGGGCGGCGGGGGGGGGGGCGGCGGGGAGGGTGGGGGTGGGGGGTTGGGGGCTGGACTCTGGAGGAGGGGCCCGCCCTGGCCCGACCTGACCTTTTTGCCACCGGGAGGCTGAGGCAAAGGGGGCCAGGCTCCCAGGCTCTCCATGGACCCGCCTGCATCCGTCTCCGCCTCCTCTGAGATGGCCTGAGGGGGTCTCAGGTGACTCCGGCCCTGGTCCCGCTGCCGCTGGGACTCTCACGCACTCACTCACTCATCACTCATTCACTCATTCTGTCATCCGCCAGTGGAGCTCTGCAGTCTGACAAATCTGAATTTGAATCCAGGGCACCACACCCCCATCCCGCCCTCCATACCCCCGCATTTACCACCTATGAGATCAGCCCAGAAACTTACCTGCTTTGGACTTCACTTGCCTCATCCAGGAAAGGGGTTTCATATTAAACAGCAGGTACTGGGAGGATTACTGAGAGGACTAAATGAGATGCTACATACGGGAAGCACTCAACAGCACACTGCCTGGCACGTAGCAAGTGCCCAACAAACGTGGATTCGTTCATCAAAGAAAGGTGCCATTGGGCCCGTGTGCACATCTAATGCTGAATCCTGGGGACTCAGGACACAGTAGGTGCTCAGTTAAACCACTGACAGAGGACACACAGCCTTTGGCTCTAACTCCAAGGGGCTAGGAGGGTCAGTGTTTCAGTGGTTCTTTTCTTAGACCGGGAGACCCTTGAGAGCAGGTCCCACCAAGGCCTCCCTGGCACAGGGCCCAGCACCCCAGGGTGGGGTGGGGCAATTTGTGAATGTTGGCTCGGTTAATGAATGACTCACAGGCCAAGCCCTCTAAGCCATGTGTAGTTTATGCATTCAGTCCACTCATCCTATACGGTGTCTGGCACTGCACTGGGCGTTGGGACTCAGTGGTGACAAAGACAGACGTCCCTGCTTTCACTGAAGTCCCTGGGGAGACAGACACACCCACAGATTTATGAACCAAGGTGATCAGGGCTGTGATGAGGGAAGTCCAGGTGAGCTGGGAGACTCCTGACACCATCTGGGGGAGTCAGGGAGGGCTTCCTGGAAGAGAGGACATCTGAGTTGAAACTTGAAGAATGGGCAGGAGTTGGAGAAGGCAGGAACAAGATCATATTCCTGAGAAAACATGAAATTGTTGCTCTCCTGGACCACGTCGGGAGCCTCTGCCCTGGTTCAGGGACTGGGGTGTTGGGAGGGGCACACTTAAGGGTAGGGAGGACGAGGAGGTCATGGGGAGGAGGGGGAAATTATGAGTTTGGAGGAAAGCCACAAACAGCTCCAAAAGGCAGGCTAGTACATGGTATTGTGGCTGCAAATTCACGAAGGGGCCAGGAGAAAGAGGAAGATTAGGATTACAGGGGAGAGATGAGATGAGTGAGGAGACAGGCCTTCAGGAAACCGAATTTAAGAGCAGTGATTGCCGACAGGCACTGGGGCTTTAAACCCAGCTTGGGCATTTTATACCTGCTCTGTGACCCGGGGCCAGCCACTTTCCCTCTCTGGGTCTTAATTTTTCAGCTGCTAAATGGGAGAGATCATGGAACAGACACCACAGAGCCAGGTTCCTCCACCCAGAGGCACTGCTGACATTTGGGACCTGGGCATTCCCTAGGAGGAGGCTGAGCAGTGTCCCTGGTCCAGGAGCATCCCCCGCCAGTGTGATAACTACAAATGTTCCAGACATCACCCAGTGCCCCTGGGGGCGGGATCACCTCTGCTGTCCGTGATTATTCTTAGACACCTTCAGATAGGCGGAGGGAGAGGTGGGGCCAGGTAAATGGAGAGGCTGCTGATAAGCAATTAGGGAGGTGGAGGGAGGGTGTTGAGGGCTCATTTTCCCTCTTACATTCAGAGGCGGGGTGACCCCCTCAGGCTTGTCCAGAGAGGAGACTGAAATGGATCTCCCAGCTCAGGCCTCAGATTTCCAACTGCTCTCAGCCTGTTCTCCTGGATGCTATGCAAGCTCAGAAGCTCCCCACCACTGCCCCTGTGGTGTGCCAAGGGCATTGCCGTTCTCCCAGAGGCTCAGGCCAAATTTTGGTATCATCTGACTCCTCTCTCTCAGCCCACATCCAATCTAGCGTCCAGCCCCGTCACCGAGGGCTCCATCTTGGGGACACCTCCTCCAGGATCTCCTGCTTCTGCTCCCCTCCCTGGTCCACCAGCTACCTACAGCCTGCATCAGAGCTCCGCACTCTTCTGCTCAAAAGCCTCCAGTGACCTCACCCAGCATAAAATGCAAACCACTCGCAGGGCCCAGGAGGTTCTACAGCAAGGGGTCTGCCAAGTGCGGTCCCCCTGGGGCAAATCCCACCTCACTCCGCCCTCACCTGGTTCTGTCCAGCTCAAGAGCTAAGAATGGTTTTTACTCTTGTAAGTGGTTGGGGGAAAAAAAATCAAAAGAAGAATAATACTACATGACACGTGAAAATTACATGAAATTCACATTCCAGTGTCCATAAAAAAGGTTTCATTGGGATGGAGTTATGCTCATCCAATTTCAAACGGCCTATGGCCGCACACAAGATAAAATGGCAGAATTGAGGCTGGAGGGCCCGTGGAGACAAAAATATTTACTGTCTGGCCCTTTACAGGACAAATGTGCCCACCCCTGCTCGAAACAGTCCTCCTTGTCAACTCCCTGAGCTCATCTCCCCTACCTTTCTCCTGGTCCAAAGCATTCTGCCGCAGTGGCCTCCTTTCCAGTCCTCAGAAACTCTGTCCCACCTCCAGGCCTTTGCCCTTGCTGTGTCCTCCTGCTGGAACAACCTCCCTCCCCTACCACCCACAAGGCTGGTTCTATGACTGTCAGCTGCACTGGAAGACACTTACTCAGAGAGCCCTGCTCTGACCACCTGATGTCATACTGTGTACCTTTCCAAAAATATTATTTCCTCTTGATCTCTCCATAGAATGTCAACTCTGCACAAGCAGGAATTTTTGTCCACCTTTGTCACTGTCCCTAGCCCCAGGAGGTACTGGATATAGATTCTGCTGGGCCAGTGCAAAATCAAAATACAGGGCCTGTTGTTGAAAAATTATTAAGAATTTCATGACGGGGAGAACAGAGCACTAAATTAAACACAGGGCCTTTCTGAGTGGAGGGGAAGTAGTGGTCTGTGACGCCAGCCCTGATCTCCAGCCCACAGTAGGTACTCAATAAATGTTTGTTGAATGAATTAAAGAAATAGTGACTCTGGGAATAAAAGTGAGGGAGAGACAGACAGACTTTCCAAGAAACCTGGGGCATCAGGAGTTTAGGAATCTCTAAAATTTTCTACAAATCCACAATCTTCTTCCCTATGGGATTTTTCTAAAACCAGAAATAAAGGCAGAAGGTTGGTGGGATTTCAAAGACTAGACTCTGGCTCCAGTTAATCCCCATCTTGTGGATGGAAAGACTGAGGCCCAGAGAGGGCATGAGAAGGATAAGAGCAAACAGGCACTATGGGGGCCTTGAAGAGAAGGCTGTACTGATAGAGAAGCAGGAAGGAGCAGAGAGGACACACGGGGCAGGAGGGAGGGGCTGGAGCCAAAGTGTGGAGGCTGGACTCTGTGCTGAGAAAGGGGAGAGGAAGGTCTGGAGGGACAGAGGCAGGGCTGCTGCAGTCACGGGTGTTTGCTTTCTTCCCTCAGGGCCACTGAACAAAAGCTGAACCTGACTCCACCTGCCTGCAGAGAAACAAGCCGGCGGGTGGAGGGACTGATGGGAGCTGGGGGCTGTGGGAGAGGGGATGGAGGAGCATCTTCTCTGCTCCTTCCTCTCCCAGGCCTCCCATCTGCTGCTCCCGCTCCAGCCCAAGCAGGCTCTGCTCAGAGCCAATGCTGCCTCCACCCTCCCTAAAACCCCCAGGGACCCTCACCTGCAGTTTGAGGTTTTAACAACACCCCCGTCCCCACCCCCACACCTTGACTCAGTGCCAGGCACCCATCAAAGCACTGACGGCCCAAATTTTCTGTGCCTTTTTTTTTTTTTAAGTGGCTCCAATTTTTTTTTTAAAGGATTTGACTTCAATAATTCTGCTTTTTGAAATTCAACAATTATATGGTTTGGTTTACCACTGGCTCCAACTTCTCAGGAATTCTTAGGGGAGAAATGTGAACAATCTAACTAAGAGTCGATTCCAAGTGGGATGAAAATTTTAGGATCCTTCCACAATGAATGAAGTTGACCCCATGACTCATTTTGTAGGGATTAACAAGCTATTTATTCCTCCTTCTGTCTGTCTGTCTCTCTCTCCCACTCCTCTCCCTCTCTCTTTTCAATCAACTCTCTTTCCTCCCAAGAAAAGGCCCAATCACATTCATAGTAACAGCCTAGGGAGAAGGCAGGTATCTCACTTCCTAGCTGTGTGACCTTGGGCAAGTTCCTTAACCTCTCTGGGCATCCTTTACGCACTTATAAAGTGGAGATAATAAAAGCTTCTTCCCCACATGATTGGTATAAGGATTAAATGAGCTGACAAAGCACAAGGTAAGCTCCTTTCACTACTTGAAAACAAATCAATAAAAACAAAAATAGGATGAAACAAAAAAAACTAATTCAGTGACATTCAATTTAAATTTTAAAAGTTAAAATAAAATGAGAAGGAATGTTAAAATTGATAAGTACTAAAAATAAATGTAAAAATGTATTGGGTTGGGAAAACTAGGGGAGGCCCTAGAAGGGTGGAGGTATACCCAGAGTCACCAAGCTAGTCATGGGCAGAGGAAGGACTCAAGTCTAGAGCCACTCGACTTTAAAACCAGGCTTGCCCCAGTACCTCCATTAAATAAATAGATGAATAAACCTATTACCTTCCTCCCCACAACAACAACAAAAAAGATTAAATAAATAAATTAAGTTAAAAAAATAATAAAACCAGGCTTGTTCCCCTCTTTTTGACATTCAAAGACTCCTCAGGCTGGGCCCTCTCAGCCTCAGCTCCTCCTCACATTCTCTGTTCCAGCCAAAATAACTTCTTCACCACCTCATTGTGCCCTGGATCAACCAGACCCAGCCCAGCCTCCAGACCTTTGCCCACACTGGCCCCCATCCCCCTCCTTGGGGGTCTTCACTTGTCTGACTCTTCCCTGTCCTTCCTCCTCCAGGGAGCTTCTCTGATTGCCATGGGCCACACCTGCTGGATGGAAAGGCACTGTTGTGGTAGACAGACCAAGGGCTCTGAAGTCAGACATGTGTGGGTTTGAATCTTGCTCTTGCCACTTTGCTCTGTGACCAGGAGAAGTGAGTTAACCACTCTGGGCCTTGGTTTCTTTGTGCTGTAATTGTGAAATCTAGCCTGACAGAGGCCAGGAAGGCTGGCTGCCTGACTCCACGAGTGAATCCTCACTTAGTTTCTCTCAGTCTGTGCCCTGGACCAGCCTCCACACTGGCAGGGACTTGGGGGTCTGGGAGGGATGAGGGATGGCTGAGGAAGGAGCATGCTCTCTGGAAGTTCACAGTCCAAGATATAGCTGCAAGGGAAGCCACTTCATCCAACCTCAGGGCCTTTGCACTGGCTGTTCCCTCTGCCTGAAATGCAGTTCCTGCAAATAGACACACAATCCCCTCCTCCCGTCCCTTCCGGTCTTCGCTCTAATATCAGCTTCCTGGTGAGGCCTTTCCTGACAACCTGATTTAAAATGGCAACCGTCTCCCCTGCCCCAGATGTTTCAAATTCCCTTTCCTTGGTTTCTTTGTCTCCATGGTACAAAATATGCTTTTTCACTTATTTATCTTGTTTAGTGTCCATCTCCCCCACTCAGCTCCCAGCTCCACAAGGACGGGGGTTTTCTGTCCTCCCTATTCGCTGCTGTGCCCTCTGTACCTAGAACAGCATCCAATACAAATATTTGCTGAATACTCAACAGTAAGAAATCGCGGTCCCCAAGAAAGGGAGGCTCCAGAAAAGCAAATGGTCACTGCAGCTGGGAATGTGGGATCTTCTGGAAGGAAGGTTATTGGAGCCAGATTGTGAGGGATGAGGGAGGGTTTATCCAGGGATGGGCACTTCCGGTGGAGGAAACTGGGCACAGGATGGTGGCTGGAAAGCTTGAACTAGGGTTTGAGGAACTAGGAAGTAGTGTGGGGATCAGGGCAGCAGGGGGCAGTAGAGAGGAAAGAGAGGGGAGGGGGTCAGAGCCTTTGAACCTGTGGATGGAGAGGAACCACTGAAGAGTTTTGAACAGGGAGGTACCTGGTCATGTGGAAGTTGCCAAAAGAATCTGATGAAGGACAGAGATAATGGTCCAAAGGCCCAGGGGATCTTCAGCCAGGCCCTAGAGGACAGGAGCCTGAAGTTGGGGGACATTGGGCATCTCAGTGGCCTCAGACTCACCTCTGTCTTCTTAAATCGTGCCCGGAGGGTCTTCATGGCCAGCGTCTCTGGTTTCTCCTTCCTCCAGGCCACCTGGGGAAGGCCAGGGTCTGAGGGACAAGAGTCCTGGTGGGCAGGAGGGTCGGCTGCCTCCCACTCCTTAAAAGTAATTCTTCATCCTCCCTGGGCCATCCTAGCACCCAGAGTAGGACACAGACCTACCCTATCTCCTAACTGCTGTGTGTCCTTCAGCAGGTCACTTGCCCTCTCTGAATTTTGCATCCCTCGGCCTTAAAATGCAGGAGATAATCCCCTCTTGACTGAATCATGGCCAGTTTTCACTGAAACCCCTAGCAGAGAGCCTGGCAAACAGTAGGTGCCCAATAAATGCATCTCACCAGTATTCCCTGTTGCCCAAGTAGATCAAGCTTCTTCTGGTCTCCAAGTTGTCATCTGTGTAGGTATTTCTGCCTAGAATGCCTTCCCTCTCCTTCGCTAATAAACTCCTATGCATCCCTCAGAACCCAGTTCCCAAATCCTATCATGTTCTAATCAGCTTTGCCTCTTGCCAGTAGGCAGAGTTCCAACTCCCAGACTTGGTTCCCCCACCCTTTCCTCTGCCCCATCCCTGGCTCCACAGGCTGGAAGTGTCTGGACTGGATCTGTCTTCCCAAATACTTAGGGACTTCTGGGGGGCCAGGCCCAGAGCTGAGGCCTCTTAGCACAGAACATCCTTGCAGCTAAGTCCCTTACACCAGCCTGGCTTCTGCGTGAGTGAGAGAATGGAGGCAAGTCACGGAAGATGCGTGGAGGTTTGGGGTGATGGCTGTGTGCATGTATGTGCACATGTGAGCTGAGGTGTGTGTGCACGCATGTCTGTCCAGCTTGGCCTGTTCCATGTTGCGTGCACATGCAGGTACAGAGGTCAGGCAGGGTGATCTCAAGAGGGTGTTTTGCCAGGTGTCTGGCTAGGACTCCTTCCCGTGTCTGAGTGGGATTTCTGTGAAAGCGTGTCTTCACCTGTCCCTTCACCTGCCCATAAATTCTCCAAACTATCGTTCCATTCATCTACTCACACGTCCACTCACCTGTACATCCATCCAAAACGCAACCACCCATCCACTCATTTATCCATCCACCCTCCCCTCCATCCACTGCCCATCCATCCAGTCATCTCTTCAGTTCACCCTATTCAATCAACGCCCCCATTCACTCACTGCCCACCCCACCCTTTTTCTCTACTCCTGTCTAAAGGACTCAGTCACACCTGGAGCAGAGTGTAGCTGACACCCAAGGGAGGAGTCCACGGGCTGCCTGGGCAGGAGGGGGTCTGTGGGCTTGGGGGAGCGGAGCGTACCCTCATCTAGGGAACTGCTTCCTGAAAGAGGCGATGATGTATCAGCAGGGCCTGATGGCCAGGCAGGATACTGAGCGGCAGCTGTGGGAAAGGAGGGTATGTACCCTAGACAGGGCAAAGGCTGGGAAGTGGGAGGTGCACACATGAAAGTGCGTGTATGTGTGTGTGTGCGTGCGCGCGCGTATCAGGGTGCCTGGGTGCCTCAGCATGGCGGGGACACACACAGGCCTCTCCTGTCTCCCACATGCCAGGGCTCAGGGGCAAGGAGCCCGAGGCCCTAAGGGAAGCCTGCATCTGGGCCTCCCTTACTTCCTTCCTCTCCTACCTCCTGCAGCTCCGCGACTCCAGTACCAGGCCACCGTGTCCACTGCCAGCTCCGGTTACCTGCTCCCAGCTGGGCCACCAGCTTGCACCAGCAGCTCCCAGGACTCAGCTCTGATACCTGATCAGCTCTGAGCGGGCAGCTGCCCCAGGGGGCCGGGGATGAGCTGAGGGAGGAGACAGGCTGGCAGCGGGGCTAACTGTTGGCCAACGGGCTCTGGCGGGAAGACACCGATGTTCTTCCCTAACATCACTGGACTGATTTCAGTTTCTGGAATGAGCCACCCTCTTTGTCTCTTCCCAGCCTTTGTACTTACTGTTCCTCTGCCAAGAGGCCACCTTCTGTACCTCATGTCACCCCCCCAGCTGGCTGATTCTCCCCACTTCACTCCTTACTCTTCAGATCTTTGCTGCAACATCCCCTCCTCCAGGAAGCCTTCCCAGGTGCCCCTCAGACTGGATCAGGTGCCTCCTCATTACATGCCAGTCACTCTAAGTCACCACTGCCTGGTCACCTGTTTGTGTCCATCACTCATCACAAGATGCCACCTTTGTTCGCCAGTGTCTCCCCAGCACACGGTAGGTGCTCAACACGTTTCTTGAATGTCACTAGCCCCAGTGACCTTGACCAGTTTCTCGAGCCTCTTGGTGCCATCAGGACCTGTCCTGCTGAGTGTTTATCACCCATTTGGGTAATGTTCAGACAACTGAGAGTGGCGTCCGTGACCCTCCCAAGTGAAGCCCCAATTTGCCCCCGCCCCCGCAGCACACATGCAAGGTACCCTGCATTTGTAAATGTAGAAACTTCTGAAATGTGCAGGGGAAAGAACCTTGGACTGGAAGCGTGAATCCTGGCCCCTTCTCTCCAGCTCTGTCCTGGGGGGATGGGGGAAGGTAGGGAGAATCAGTTTACTCATTTGTAGAAAAGGGAAAGCGGGCACTCATCACTTGAGCCCCTCACCTTGGAAGTTACTGGAGAACTCACACATGGGAAGTCTCCCAGTTTCCAGCCAGGTCACTGGACAGCCCTTTTCCCGCCATTCCCCACTTCTCCAGCTTACAGTAGGAAACCAGCTTCTCTTTGCCATCGGTTAATATGGCGACTGCGGCGTCAGCGCGAAGCGCATGCGCCTTGGGAGGGGCGGCCCTGTACGGAGGATGGGAATGCGGCTCCTCCTTCCTCCCCCTTCCCACCCCCGTTTCCGGCGGAAGCGGCCGCAACAAGGGAAACTTTATTGTTCCCGTTGGGGCCGCGAGGATGTCGGTGAATTACGCTGCGGGGCTGTCGCCGTACGCAGACAAGGGCAAGTGCGGCCTGCCGGAGGTGAGCGCGGCCGGGGGTCCCGGCGGCCGTCCCCAGGGCCGTGACCTGGGCGGGGCCGGCCAACAGCGGGGTATTGTGGGAATATCAGGAGACACTGAGGCTAGACAATGGGAGGGACTTCCCAGTGGGGAGGGGGCGGGAAGTGACGCCCCAGCGCGCCCCAGGACGCGTACACGCCCAGCTCTGGGTCGGTCAGGCTGGGACTGAGAGAAGGACCCGCGTCCGAGACATCTTGAAGTAATGATGGGAGAGCAGGGGATGTAGTTCCAGGCGGAAGGGGCAAAGGCGGGGAAGTGAAAATAAACTTGGAGAACAGATTTGGCCAGAGAGGTTTCCAGAACGAGGCCAGGATGGGCCTAAAATGCGAAACTGGGGCGTTGGCACTATCCTGAGGGTGATGAGGAAGGGTTTTGACCTGGAGAGGAACCTGGAGGATTTAAGTCAGAAAGATCCTCTGGCCACACTGAGAGGAGGTCCTTCCATACACCAAGACCTTGGCCGGGTCACATCCCTTCTGGCCTCCTCTCGCTTTCTGTAAACTGGTGGGAAGATTGCCGGCATCCCGAAAAGGCTAGGCGGTTCATTCTGAGTCAGGGGTCAGGAGTCAGGCATTTAATGAACTCTCTGGTGGTGTGAAACCCCACTCTTCTCTCCTGTGTTTCATTTCATTCCATACACGTTTATTGAGCACCTACCGTGCACCAGCCCCTTTCTCTGCCCTGGGGCCACACTGGGGAACCAGACAGGCCAAACCTCCTGGTTCCAGCCGGGAGACTGATGAGGAGCAAATAAATATAAGAAGTCAGATGGTGGTATGTGCTATGGAGGAAAGTAAAGCAGATGATGAGGAGAACTGGGGGCTGCACTGAAACCAGGTGGTGGGGAGACATCACTAAGATAACTATTTTTTCCCCTAATTTCAAAAATTGTGGTAAAATATACATAACATAAAATTTACTGTCTTAGCCACTTTTAAGTGTATGGTTTAGCAGTATTAAATACATTCATAATCTTGTGAAACCTTCTCCACCATCCATCTGCAGAACTTTCTCATTTTCTCAAACTGAAACTTAGTCCCCACTAAACACCAACTCTCCATCCCCTCCCCCAGCCCCTGTCACTCACCATCTACTTTCTGTCTCTGTGAATCTGACTCCTCTAGGGACCTCACATAATTGGAATCTTACAGCATTTGTGTTTTTGTGTCTGGCTTATTTCACTGAGCATAATGTCCTCAGGGTTCTTCCATGTTGTAGCATGTGTCAGAATCTCCTCCCTTTTAAAGGCTTAATAACATTCCCTTTTATGTATAGACCATGTTTGTTTAGCCGTTAATCTGTTGATGGACAGTGGGGTTGCTCCCACGTTTTGGCTACTACAAATAATGCTGCTATGAATGTGAGTGTACAAATGAGATGACTTTTGAGCCAAGACCTAGTGGAGGTGAAGAGGGAGCCATGTGGGTGTCTGGGCAAAGGGCATTCCATACAGAGGGCACAGCCCACGCAAAGGCACTGAGGCTGGACCACACCTTGCGTGTTGGAGGAACAGTGAAGAGGCCTGTGTGGCTGGAGCAGAGTGAGTGAGGGGGTGAGAGGGAGGAGGGAGGGCAGGGAGGAGATAAGGCAGGTGGTGTAGGACCTTGTGGGCCTTGAACAGAACTTGGGCTTTTCCCTTGAGAGAGATGGGAGCCCTGGAGGGCTGTGGGTGGAGGAAGGACTTGATGACAAACTGCCTTTTCCCATCCATTCTCCTCCCCGTGGGCAAAGACAGGGCAGTTCAGCCTGTGGCTTGTGGCCTTGCACTGTGGGACATGTTTTGACCCCTCCCTTCTGCTTTCTCTCACCCAACAGGTCTTTGACCCCCCTGAGGAGTTGGAGCAGAAGGTGTGGGAGCTGGCGCAGCTAGTCTGGCAGTCCTCCAACGTGGTGTTCCACACAGGCGCGGGCATTAGCACCGCCTCAGGCATCCCCGACTTCAGGTCCATGGGTGTGGAGGGAAGTTGAGGCAGGGCCTGCCATGCTACCAGGGGCTTCCCTGTGTGCTCACAGATGCCCAGGCATCAGAACCTTTCCTGCTGCCTTCCCTCCCACTGAGTCTGGGGTGATCAGTCAGTCACCTGGGGTGTTGGGGAAGGGAAAGACCCCTCCTTTTTAAGCCTATCCCATTAAATCATACCCAACATTCCATGCACAACCCATTGGCCAGAACTTGGTCACCTAACCATACCTAGCGGCAAGTGATGCTGGGAAATGTAGTCTTTTGTCTAGGCTCACTGTGTTTGGTTAAATATTGGGGTTCTATTATTTCCATAGAAGAAGGGGACAGTTAGCTCCATACTCACTTGCAAATATTTTTCTATCTGACCTGGTGGGGCAGGTGGTTTAACCACGCGGACCTCCGTTTCCTCACCTGTAAATGAGGTGTGAGACCAGATGATGTCTGACGTCCCTGTGCTTCACGCAGCCTGTGTCAGACAAGAGTCTTGTTGCTGAAAAGCAGGGGTCTCAAACTGGTGGCCCCTGAGTGGCTCCTGTAGGTGCTAAGTTTGCAACCCTACCCCGTAGGGCCGGCCTCTTGCATTTATACTCTCTTTCTAAGGCCTCTCAGGCCCCCAGCACAGACTCTCACAGCAGAACAGATTCCTCATTCTTGGAGGAATGATAGAATTCTAAGGTGTGATGCTCATCCCCCTTCCATAATTGCCACGGCTCCCCATTGCCACACAGGAGAGTTCCAAGTACTTCAAACTGGAAATCGAAGCCCTTCCTGACCCAGCCCTGGATCCTCTCTCCAACCTCAGCCCCTGCTGCTCCCACAGCAGCCACCAGACCACTCACAGGCTGTTGCCAGCCCCCTGGCCTCTGCGTACCTCTTCTGTCTGAACTGCCCTGCCCTTTCCTCTCTGTTCAAGAGACAGCTCAACCTCCTCTCGGAAGCCTTCCCGCAGTCTCACAGAGAGCCCTCACCACTTCCACTGGGCCGCCCCAGCTTTGGGTCCTCCCTCTGCCTCAGCCCTACAGGGCTGGAGGGCCTGTGTCCACCTGTGTGTCTCCCAACAAGACTGAGGCCTCCTCAAGGGCAGGGCCTGGGTCCACTGGGGCCCCAGCATCACCCAGCACAGGGCCAGGCTGAGTACAGCAGCAGTAAGGGTTTGTTGAATAGTTTCTGCCCTTGCATCCCGCGTTCTCCCTCCTTCCTTCCCCTGGACCCCATCTTTGTCTGTGTCACTCTCTCTCTGTCTCTCTCTGATTCTCCATCTTTCTCTGCCTCTGTTTGTCTCTCTGTCTACCATTCTCTCCCTCTATCCTCCTCTCTCCCTGCTCCCTAAACTCTGTCTCTCCTACCTGCCGCCTCAGGGGCCCCCATGGCGTCTGGACGATGGAGGAGCAGGGCCTGGCACCCAAGTTCGACACTACCTTCGAGAACGCGCGGCCCACGAAGACGCACATGGCACTGGTGCAGCTGGAGCGCGTGGGCCTCCTCCGCTTCCTAGTCAGCCAGAACGTGGACGGGCTGCATGTGCGCTCCGGCTTCCCCAGGTGCACCCGGGGTCCAGCCCTGCTTGGCCTTGGGTGGGCCGCCCCCTCCCCAAGCCTCAGTTTCCTCATCTGTAAAATGGGCTTTGATGGTAGCCCCTCCCTCTCAAGACCAATGTGGTGCTTCAACTGGGAGAAAGGTTTGGTGCCCAGCTGTCACTGCCAGCACCTCCTGGGCACCTCTG
Source organism: Camelus bactrianus (assembly GCF_048773025.1). NCBI lineage: Eukaryota > Metazoa > Chordata > Mammalia > Artiodactyla > Camelidae > Camelus > Camelus bactrianus. Next base: position 29,167,919 of record NC_133560.1, read on the forward strand.
GAGAACTGAGGAATCCCCTCCTCCTAGTCCCCAGGCAATTCCAGCCCTGATCCCTGCATCTCGCTCGGCCTGGGCTCCGGGGTCCCTCCTTCTCCACTAAGCGTCTTCCTTCTCCTCCCACAGGGACAAGTTGGCAGAGCTTCACGGAAACATGTTTGTAGAAGAATGTGTCAAGTGTAAGACGTGAGTGCTGCGGAGGGTGCGGGCGGGCACACAGGGTGGGGACCACCCGGGGCAGGCTCTGTACAAGGGTCTCGAGAGGTGAACTAGAGATGAGGGCGTGACCCCCCCAGGGTGGGACCTGGGGGCATGTCTTCCTCCTGGGGAGGTGTATTCACTTCCTGTGGCTGCTGGGACAAACTGCCATAAACTGAGTAACTTAAAACAACAGAAATTGAGGGTCTCATAGTTGCGGAAGCTACAAGTTCAAAATCAAGGTGTTGGCAGGGCCGTGCTCCCTCTGAAACCTGTCGGGAGGGACCCTTCCTGCCTCTTCCAGCTTCCGGGAGCGGGTGGGCTCTGGGCGTGGCTCCCGCTGCTGGTTGGCAGCCTCACAAGTGTGAGCATCTCAGGGGGGAGAGGTGCACCGGGCTCCCCTGCAGCTGGAATATTTGAGACCAGTTGGGCCCCAACTTTAAAACATTCTTTTTCTCTCTAAACTTATTTTGAAAAAATTTAAACCTGTGGAAAATTCACAAGAACCTTACAATGAACTCACACTTCACCTAGACCAGGGGTCACAAACTTTTCCCGCACGGGGCCAGATGGTAAATGTCTTCAGCTTTCTGGGCCAGACTCTGGCATGACCGTTGGCTCTGCCCTTGTAACGTGAAAGCCACCGTAGGCAACACATCAAGGAATGGGCGTGGCTGTGTGCCAGTAAAACTGTTACAAAAGCAGGAAGCAGAGGGCTGAATTGGATCCTCGTGGCCATAGTTTGCTGACCCTGAAAACCTGGATTCACCAGTGTCACTGTTTTGCCACGACTTGTTTCTCCTTCTCTCTCTGTGTTGCTAGGATTTGCTGTACTGTTCAAGGGGCAGATTTCCTCATCCTTTTCCCTTAAATCCTTGAGACATTTATCTCCCAGGAGACACAGTGCAGTTACTAAAGTCGGGAAATGTAAAAACCACAGAAGGCGATGATTCAATCCTCAGTCCATATTCCCAGTGTTCCCTGGTCCGGGACCCAACCCAGGGAGCCACTGTCAAGTCTCATCCATCTCCTTTATTTGGAATAGTTCCCACCTTTCTCAGTTTCCCCAGCTGTGGGCCTTTTGAAGCAGCCAGGCCAGCCCCCCCAGACCCCCATGCTGGGTTTGCCGGATGTCTCCTTGTGTTTAGATTCTGGTTGTGTGGCCCCTGCTTTCCTGGGAGAACAGCTCCCCACAAAAAAGCAAGAGGCATCCAGGTGGGGCCGCAGGGTGGGCGCACAGGAGGGAGCAGGCGGTGGGCTGACTCACTTTTACCCCGACACAGGCAGTACGTCCGGGACGCCGTCGTGGGCAGCATGGGCCTGAAGGCCACCGGCCGGCTCTGCACAGTGGCCAAGTCAAGGGGGCTGCGGGCCTGCAGGTGAGCGGCCCTCCGCATGCCCTGGACCCCAGGAGAGGTGGTGGGTCTCCCTGCTGACTCCCCAACCCTCCATCGCAGGGGGGAGCTGAGAGACACCATCCTGGACTGGGAGGATGCCCTGCCTGACCGGGACCTGGCTCTCGCCGACGAGGCCAGCAGGTCTGACGGAAGACCAGCCCAGGGTGGGGCTGGTGGGGGAGGGGGCAGAAACAGCCAGCTGCAGCACAGGGGACACCAGGAAAGGATTCCAGAAAGAAGCAGTCCACACCCTCTCTGGGCCTTGCTTCCCCTGTAATAGTGGCAGCTCCTGTATACTGAGCCCTCACACCCCTGGCCCTGGCTAGAGGCCTCTCACACACCCTCCTCATCACAGCCCAGGGAGGGGGCTGCTTGGGGCCATTTTACAGACGAGGAAACTGAGGCTGCCACAAGTTGACTCCTCCATCCATGCTGCCCAGCCAGGAAGGGACTGAGCCAGGATTGGAACCCAGGAGTCCCACATCAGCAACTCTACCTCTGCCAACCCGGGTGGGAGGTTCAGGCAGAAGGGAGGCGGGAGGGGTAGGATTCAGGGCAGGTCAGGAACGCGGTGGCTGGGTGCCCTGCCGCCGGCTTCCCCGCCTCCCTCCCCCCACGCCCCCCCCCCCCACACCTCAGCCTCACAGGGCAGGAGGAGGACTGCAGATACCCTTGCCAAGGGGCTCAGACTCATCATGCCTCCCGGGCCCCAGGAACGCGGACCTGTCCGTCACCCTGGGCACCTCCCTGCAAATCCGGCCTAGTGGGAACTTGCCACTGGCCACCAAGCGCCGCGGAGGCCGGCTGGTCATCGTCAACCTTCAGCCCACCAAGCATGTACGTTCCAGAGCCCGGCCCTGACCCCTAACATTGCTGTGGGCCCCCACAAGCCTTCTCCTGACCGGCCCCCACCCCTGCAGGACCGTCATGCCGACCTGCGTATCCACGGCTACGTAGATGAGGTCATGACCCGGCTCATGAAACACCTGGGCCTTGAGATCCCAGCCTGGGACGGCCCCCGCGTGCTGGAGAGGGCGCTGCCGCCCCTGCCCCGCCCGCCAGCCCCCAAGCTGGAGCCCAAGGAGGAGACCCCCGCCCAGCACAACGGCCCAGCGCCTGCCAGCCCCAAGCAGGAGCCCACAGTGGAGCCCTCTGCCCAGCACAACGGCTCTGGGCCCGCCAGCCCCAAAAGGGAGCGGCTGGACAGTCCTGTCCCCCACAGGCCCCCCAAAAGAGTGAAGGCGGAGGTGGTTTCCAGCTGACCAGGGGGCCTGGGGAGGGCGGGGCTTTTTATAGAAACTATGGATTCTTTTTTTTCTTACTGGTCTCACTTTGTTACTTGTCTCTGTCCTTGGGGGGAGCCCTCAGGGCGCTGAGAGCTGGGCTCCAGACTCCGGGGCAGACTTGCCCTTCATTGCACCCCCCTTTAGCTCTGGGGGCCTGGGAAGGAGCATCCTCGCCCTAAACCCTGACCCTGGAGCTCACACCCCCGGCACCTGCTCCTCCCCCAGGCCCCAGCCCCTGACTCAGGATGTTCTTGGGAGGTGTGGCCAGGCCCTCTCTGGTTTCCAGCCTAAACAGGAATTAACTCCCTCTGCCCCCCAGGTCCTCATACTCCCCAACCCCTGCCTACTCCAAAATGGCCTTCATAGTCCCTCCACGAGGGAAAGGAGGCATAGCCACCATTTAGGAGCCAAACTTCATGGCAGGACAGACAATAGAGGTTGCACTGCCTTCGGGGCTGGAGGGACAAAGAGGTGGGTCCACTTGGCTTCTACCAGGCTTCCAGAAAAGCCTTCAATGCAATAAAAGCAGAGTTTCTTGCATCTGAGTCTGTGTTTAACATCCACAACTTTGTGCCAGGTCCTAGTCCCCGGGAGCATGAGTGTGTGGTCCTCTCGCCCCCTGGAACGTCTGCCAGTGCGTCCTTGCAATCTAGGCCTGGGGTGAAAGAGGGCCTTACCAGCAGCTGGCATTCCTTGAGCCCTAAGACTGTAATTGTTATTAGTGTGATTTCTTAATATGTGCCCTCTGCTACTAGGCTATGATCCCTTCTAAAGGGATGAGAGAGGCGGCGTCTCCTCATCGCGATTGAAATCCTCCGGCACCTGCGCAAAGGAGGCAGCGCTGCGGCGGGCGACGCGTTAAGGGAAGAGCGCAGGCGCAGTGGGGGAGGGCTCAATCCTCCCCTGCTGCGATCTTAGGCGGGTCTCATCTCTTCCGACGCCTCCGTTTCCTCAACCGGTAAACAAGCAGGGTGGACAGCCCGGCCCCCAGGAAGGCAACTGCCGCAGACCTTCCGCGGACACCCTTGAAGGGCCTCCGGGGCCCTCCAGAGCCTCCAGAACCCTGCGCGCCTCCCGTCACCGCTCTCCAAGGTGCTGAAGACGCCTCTGGCGCCTCTCTTTTCGCCGCTCCAGCCTAAGAGTCCAAGGTCTCTCCACCTCACTCCTCTCCATTCTAGGCCCTCCAGTTCTTCCTTATGTAGGTTGGAGAGCCCCAGACTCTAATTCAGCCCCTACCTTACTCTGTCTCCACACCAGACGTGTTCTGTCAAAATACTTTATTAAAGATCACGGCAGTCTTAGAAAAAGGGGTGGCTGTGGGCCATGGCTGCCTGGAAGTTCAGAGCTCAGGCCGTGCTCCGGGACCAGCGTCCCTGCAGTCTTGGCTGCTTCCTCCCCACTGTGTGCGAGGGGGCAGGAGGGAGTCCCTGGGGCGGGGATTTGTTGAGGCCTGGTATGTATATCTGTCTGGGTCTGTGGATCAGTCTGTGCGTGTCTTCCTGTCTCCTCCTGCACCTGGGTCTGTGTGTGTTTCTCAGGCTTTGTGGCCCTATGGTCACCCTGTGTCTGAGTGTCAGTTTCTGCATATGCCTGGGTCCCTGGGTCTGTAGCTGTGAGTCTATGCATCTCCGTCCTGGTATCTCCTCAGGGGTCTCTCCCTCACCTGAAATCCCCGGGCCTGTCACTGTCCACTGCAGCACCCTCGAGCAGAGGGGCCTGGGGTCATGTCCCCGTGGTGCTCACAGCTCCCCACCCGCCGCCTCCAGCCCCACTTGTCCCGGGCTGAGTGCTGGCTTAGGTGGAGCACAGTCCAGCAGGGTGGCCCGATCCAGCTCCTTCATCTCAGTGCCCTGGACCAGGGTAGAGTTGTCTAGATCCTCTGTCGAGTTGTCCACAGACGGCGTGTCCCGGGGTCCCCAGTACCCCCCGGGGCTGCCTGGAGACCCTTCCTGAAGTACACCAGCCTCGGGCCAGGGTCCTGGGGCCTCGGAGCTTGGTGCAGCATCTGGGGCCACTCGAGATGCACCGTCGTTGTGCAAAGTTCTGGAGAAAACTGAGCAAGGGTTGGGGAGGCATGAGGGATGGGCTGGGTGGGGGGTTGGTGTCCCTTATTTCCTTAGCTCCCAGCCTCAGGGAGCAGTTGCAAGGGGTCCAGTTCCCCAGAGACCCAGTATGGGGGCTGGGGAGCCAAGGGGAGTGTGCCCACGGTGAAGCCCAGAGAGGTTTTGAGGGAGGACTGACCCATGTCCACCTACCTCGCACAGGTGTGAAGTCTCCTGGGCTCTCAGCTTTGTTGGAGGCGAAAGGGCTGATGGAGGGGAGGACGATGAGGGCGAAGGAGAAGAGCAGGACCTGGCAGAGATGGGAGCGGGGTCACCGCATCCCTCCCCCTCCCCTGTGAGCACACTCATCTCAGAGGCAGGGAAACCAAGGCCCAGAAGACTGGATCATGCTTGAGCTGGGGCTCAGGGCCATTCTCCTACTCACACTCACCTCCTCCCACAGGCCCCTTTGCCAAGGCCAAGGATCCCCTCGGAGCTAGGGGCCAGGACTCACCGCTATGCAAGTGCCTGTGTGAGCTGACTTGGTGGTGGACTGGACCACAATGGCCTGGAGTTTCTTCAGCTGCTCCAAGAGGGACCTTGGGGGAAATGGGTAGGCTTGGCTGAGCCCTACATGGCTGACTGGCTCCTTGTCCATTTTGTGAGTCCCCTGCCCAGCTGAGGGCTGAGTTCTGAATCCCATACATCCCTCAAGGCCCCACTGATTTTAAAAGTCCCAGACCCTCCCTCTTTGCTCCTATCCCCTTCCTGCCTCACCTCCTCCTTCTCTCCCCATCTCTCATTCTGCTCCAGACAAATAGTTCCCTCACTCTTCCTCCAACACACAAGCATTCCTGCCCCGGGGCCTTTGTACTAGCTGTTCCCTCTGTACCGAGGACACTGTTCCCCTGGGTCTTTTTGTAGCTGCTTCGTCCTTATCCATCAGGTGTCATCTCAAATATCACCTCATCTGATCTCTCTGTCTAAAACAGCCCCCTCTTACTTTTCTTCCCAGTGACAATCACTATTTGAAAGGTCTTTTATAATTTTTGTTTGCCTTGAGTATGTTTCCCACAACACTGAGTTCTTTAAGTGGAGGGGCCGTGTCTGTTTTGCTCACTGTTGGGGTCCCAGTGTCCAGAACTATGCCTGGCACCTAGAAGATGCTAAATAAAAATGGACTAGGTGGATGTACCCCATAGACAGAATCACCCACAGTTCTACACAACATACTCCTAGCCTTTGCCCATTCATATGCCAATTCCCCCACTGGGAGCATCTTCCATCGAGTGAACTCCTATACATCCTTCAAGGGTCCAAGTCCAAGTCCCCTCCTCTATGCAGCCTGCCCATTTCTAGGTGGAGCCCTTACCCCCTGATCTGCCCTGCCAACACACAGGCTGTACCCCCATGTCCACCTCTCCTGCAAGAGACTGTGGAGCCAGCTCCCCCTGTCCTCTGCCCCAGCTGGATGAAGACTCACAGGTTCTGCTTCTCAAGATGTAAGACCTTCCTCTGAAGCTCCTGGTTCTGGGCAGTACAGGCTGACATCCTGCAGGGCAATGTCACAGAGACATTCAGAATATGCCTGTCATCAATAGGTCTAATTAATATCTCTTTGTGAGGCTCCACTTTATAGGCAGGGAACCCAAGGCCAGAGAGGGGAAGTCATTCATCCAAAGGCACCCTGGCAAGTCTGTGACAAAGCCAATATTCGAACACAGTTCTGCCTGGCTTCTAGGTGCCATCTTTGCATGGATGTGGGGGCTTTATTCCAGCCTGAGCACCCAGGATTGGGAATGGAATGCCAGACTTAGGCAGTGATGCTTCCCGTATGCATCCACCTGTGAATGTGGTCTTGGCCCAGACCACTCAGATGTAGAGTCAGAACTCTCAAATCCTGGCATGAGAATATGTTAGTCCTCATATCCCAACCAGGAAGGAGAATAAATTCCCCTACTAAAAGGCTCTCCTTCTAAATACATTATGGGATAAAGAAGAATCCACAGTGTAAATTAGGGAAGACCTAGGGACTGTATGGTAATGACAATGGTACAAATCCACATATGTAAGATGCAGCTAAAGCAGTGCTGAGAGGAAAATGAATAGCCTTAATACAGCTTCACCAGCTGAACGTACACATTTAAAAATTAGTGAATGAACAACAGAATAAACTCCCCACAAAAAAAAAAATCAGTGAAAGACACAATAAAGCTAAGAGTAGAAATAAAAGAACTAGAACACAAAAATACAGTGGGGTGAGAGGAAAGTCCAGAAATTCATTCTTTGAAAAGAATAATAAAATAGACAAACTTTTGGCAAGACTGATCAAGATAAAAAGCAAGAGAAGGCACAAATACACAATATGAGTTATTTAAAAGGGCATAACTATAGATTACTCAGAGCTTAAAAATAATAGAAGAAAACTATGAAGAATTTTATGTCAATATGTTTGAAGTGGACAACTTTCCAGGAGAATATGACATCCCAGAATTGACTTGAGAAGAAATAGAAAACCCAAAGAGACCTGTAATGTGATAAAAATCACTTTTGGTTTAAAAAGTGAACTAGCTCAGCTCCTATGTTTCTATTAAAGAATGATAAGGAGCCTGCCGCTCAGTACCCTAAATGAGTTGAGAGAGGTGACTGGATGAGATTGGGGTGCACAATTCTTAAGTTGAGGAAATTCAGCCTTCCTTCTTCCTCACCCAAGGAAGCCATGGCAGCTCTCAGGACCAGTGATTCTCAGACAAGGGAAGTAAGTGTCCCATCTTCAAGCAGAGAGCCAGGACTAGATGGATGATACCGTCCTCTTTCTTGAAATCACATATGCTAGCAGACAAAGAAACCTCGAACCCTAGCCCTGTACCACCTGTAAGCATTTTTCATCCTTGCTATTCACATGAAAAACGGTCTCTCCCAGAGAAGGAAGCAGCTCTAATTTCATCAGGTCCTGAAAACTGTGACCTTAGCCCCACTGCATCCCTCTCTCAGAGTGAAGATCCCCCCGGAGTGCAGAGTCCTTGGGCCCCAGCCTTACCGAGTTTCCAGGCCGTCAATATATTCCTTCTTCTTTTTCCGGCTTTCTTGGGCCGACTGTTTGTTTCGGATTTTCCGGCGAATTTTTTTCAGCACTCTTTCCTCATACTGCAAAGTGACACAGGGAGGTGGCTGAGTCAGTCTGGAGGATCCATTCTCCCTACAACTTCACGCTGTTATCTTCCCATGGGAGCCATCCCAGACTCAGGGACCTGGGGGCAGACCCCTAATGACTTGAAGACCAGGTTTTCTGCCCCTGAATTCCTGCAGAGCCTCTAGGCGGGGGTTCTGGGTCCCAGCTCCCAATCCTAGTCGGTTACTGGGTACCGACTTTGTGCGCTGGTGAAATCGCGCCACCTTCTGGCCACCTGTGGGAACAGCGCCCTTCCCAGGGCTGGTTGTTATCAAGACTTAAAGATGTCTTCAGACTGGAAAGGCAAATTTGGGTATTGATGCTGAGTGAACAGGCTGGGTGGGGACTGTGGCCAGCCAGAGAGCCCCACTGAGTTGTCTCTGAGGATTATTTTTCTGGCTCCGATGACAGACACGTCCTAAAATTCTAATGCAAGAAACCTAAAGGTGAGACTCGTGGGCAGGTAGCTGCAGGAAAGGGGCAAGCCTGGGAGCCAGGGGCCCCGCTGGCTCACCTTGGTGAGGGGCAGCTGTGTGGGCAGGGTGATGCCTTCTTTGGCCAGCAGCTTCTTCTCATCCTCCGTCAGCACCAGCTCCTGGCAGTGCCCGGTCCCAGGTCGCAACAGGTGGGGGGCTGCCAGGTGATGTTGCTGTGGGGAAACCAGGAGAATTGTTTTAGGGTTAGTGAGAGCTTTGGGGAAATAAGACATCAGATCTGAGAAACTATCGATCCGTCTGCTGTAGCGTGCCCGCTGGCACTAGGGCTCAAAAGAACCAGCACACAGACCTCTGACCCAGCAATTCCACTTCCAGGAATTAATCTTACAGATACAAGTTTGTCATTTGTTTAACAAATAGTCACTCGACAGCTATGTATTTAGCACCTACTCCATGCCAGGCACTGCTCTGGGCTCTGAACATTCATGGCAATGCCATCTGCAACAGCAGAGGGGAAATCCAACAAACAGGGACAAGTTAAACAAGCGAGCCTCCGGGAAACAGGGGTGAAGGGCGAGTCTCCCCACGTGCCCATTTGTACATTTGGAACTTGGACTGTGTGAGTGCATTTGCCTATTGCAACAATTTTAAAATTAAATTTAAATTATGAAATAGAAACACTAAAAATTAAAGAATCTTGTCTGAGTGCCAAGTCTTAGCAATGTCACAGGGTGGAATGGGAGGCTCAGGAGTAAAGGGGGAGACTGGGGCAGGCTCCCATTCATCGGATCAAACTCCACTCCCTAGAATTCCGGACCATCAATCAGCACAACCATTGTCTCTCTTAGGGTCCAAACCTCAGTGTGCTCATCTGCAAAATGGGGATATGGTCTCCTACTTTCCAAGGTCATCTACACACAGATATGCAACATTAAATTTAATGCATTTACAAAGGCCAGTTAGCATTTCCAAAGTAGTCATTCACGTTTCCTATCCTTCAAGACCTGCTGAAGTTCTGCCTCCTCCAGGAAGCCTTCTTGGACTTGCCTCTCTCTTTATCGATACACTTCCATGAGTAGTCAGTTGTCCCCTCTTGACCATGAGGTCCTCAGAGGCTGAGTACACAGCTGGTGTTCACCTCACATCTCTTAAGTTGGGAGGGGCATTCTGGCCTTGTTTCGAGGTTGTCAGGACAACTTTGGGCAGCAGGCAAACTGGAGTTCAAATCCTGACTCAGCCACTTGTTTGCTGTGTAACTTTGTGGCTCAACCTCTCTGGGCCTTGGCTTGCTTATCTGTGAAATGGGGACACTAACTGGGTTGGCAGTTCTGGTTTACCGATAGAGGAAACAGATGGCCCTTGGTCAACATGCAATGGGCACAACAGGTCCAATGGGCCAGCCCAGGAATTGAGCCTGCAGCAGCTGTGTGACTTAGGGCAAATTACTGAACCCCTCTGTGCCCATTTGCTCCTATGTAAAACTGAGATAAGAACCTGAATCTTCATGGGTTGCTATGAATTAAGAGATAACCCATTTAACCACTTAGAAGCGTAGCCGGCCTATAGCAGGTGCTTGGTGAGTTTTAGCTATTATTATTATTTTTGAAATGGAGGCAGCGGGGCCCCCGGGACCGCGCGCCCCCCAGCCCCACTACCCCGGTTGGGGGCAGGGCGGCTCACCGTGGCCCCGCCGCTGCCGGAGAGCAGGAGGTCCTTCACCGTGGGGCTGCGGCGCGGGGGTGAGCCGGCCGGCCCAGCCCGCTCCTCGGTGTGCAGTCCTGGGCTCCACGCTTCTGACGGGGCAGGTGGGGAAAGAGACAAGGAGACAGTCGGTGGGGGGGGGGGCCCTGAGGTCCCAGCTTCTACCTGCTTCCTCCAGCAAAGCTCCCAGTACTGACCTCGGTGTGCTAGGGACTTGTGGCGCAGCTTAGGACCCCCAGGCCTGGGTTGAAGGGGACAGCCCCAGCTGATGCCTCAGTCTCCCTCTGCCACAGCACAGGAACCCAAGTTCACCAGGACTTTATCAGGAGCCCACTGCCAGCCCAGGAGGGAGCGGCCGTTATCACCCAGGATTAAAGGCTAGATCTGCAGCCAGCCTGGCCTTATCTCCCCCCTCGGGGCAGGGACCAGGTCTGATTCACCTGTGGTTCCCTCCCACCAGGTACCTAGCACATCATAGGTGCTCTGGAGAGCCCCAGACTTCAGTCAGACAGCCTTCGGTTCTAATCCCCGACCGGGCAGAGCTGTGTGACCTTGGGTAAGCGATGAAACGTCTCTCAGCCTTAGTTTTGTCAAGTCTCCAATGGGACAAATAGGAGCTCCCACCCCACTGCGAGGCTCAAGAGACAAAAGATGCCCTTCTGGGGGCGTCTTCTGCACGAGACTTGTTCCCCAAGTCCAGAAGGTGCACCCCAAGGCCTGAGCTCCTACGACCTCACACACTTTCACTGAGCATCTACTGGGACCCAGGCATGGGAGGCACAAAACCGAGGTTGCCAGCATGATGTCTGGGGCTGGAGCCAGCCTGGCAGGGTGGCATCCCAGCTCTGTGGCTCTTTTTTTCAAACTTTTTTTTAATGAAGATACTGGGTATTGAATCCAGGACCTCATGCATGTTAAGCACACACTCTACCACTGAGCTCCACACCCCCTCACCCAGCTCTATAGCTCTGACTCATCCCCTAACCATCTGCAAATTGAGCCCACAACAGCGTCCCAGCACCCACCTCAAAGGGCGGGTATGTGCGTACAGTGCCTGGAACAAGGTGAGGGTAGTGAGTGAAGACACGGAACTCACCCAGGTCTATGGCCACGGAGGCCTCGAGCCCGTGGGTTACTGGCCCAGGGTGCCTGGTGGGGTAGAGGGGCCCAGGATGGTAGGAGAGGCAGAGCTCCTTGCCAGACTCCGTGGTATGGCAGCTGACTGGGGTGGCAGCCACCCCACCACGTGGAGGGGTGTCTTGGGGGTCAGAGGGCAGATCTTCTGAGATGCCACTGTCACTGCCTGCAGGAGACCAGGTCGGGGAGTTGGGCACTGAATCTCCAGAACCCAGAATGGAGTTGAGGAAATCATCAGAGTCCGGGCCTGGCAGGACCTGCTGGGAGGGAGAAGGATGAGTGGGAATTAGGAGGCCTATGCTTTGCTTTGAATCACTGTGTGACTCTGGGCAAGCCACTGACCATCTCTGGGCTTCACTTGTCCCTTCTGCAAGGTGGAAAGAACTAATGTTCTTGCCTCTGGTGTTGGCGCCTGAACACAATCCGACTGTGTTGAGGCACGAGCCCCAAGCTGAAGTCTGAGCCCAGCTCCAAAACGCTGTGTGACCCAGGACAAGTTACCACCCCTCTCAGGGCCTCGGTTTCCCCACCTTTAAGGAGGTAATGTCACCTGCCCCTTAGGATAGCTGAGAGGTTAAGCACAATAACTTGCTTTGCTAAAATCGCCCACCACGAGCAGTGAATGCACAGAGCTGAGCGGAGTTCTGGCTCTGGCCCCCGGTGCCTGCAGTCGGTTATCACCTGATCATCGACGTGGCCCCAGTCCTCGCCCAGCTCTACATGTCTCAAGATGCCATCCTGCCTGTCAAACAGGAGATCCAAGAGCTCCAGGCTGTCGATGGGGCCCGTGGGACTGGTGGAGGAAGTCATCTGGGGCAAGGAGGGGACATTTGTGAGGTCACTTAGCCCCTCTCCTCCCCATTACCCATCTGCACACCACCCCAAGGTCCGTCCCACTCCAGTTCAGTCCCGGCTCAGTCCCCAGGTTGAACCTGCCGCTCCCACTTGCTAAGCCTCGGTCTCCAAATCTGTGCTGTGAGGCTGACCCAGACACTCTGCGGCCTGAGAGCCAATTTCTTTAAAAAGTGCTTGACAGATGCTCCCGTGGGGGTGAGCTGCCTTCTCTTATATCCCCATCCTGCCCAAATTCCCCCCTTCTGGAAGGGGGGGGGAAGCTAGAAGAAAGACCAAGAGCAGCCCCAGAATGGAGGCACTATTTTGGTCACTGCATGCTCCCTCTGGGCCTCAGTCTTCCCATCTGTGCAATGGGGTGTGAGGTTCCTGCCAATTCTGAGAGCTTGGGGAGTGTTCCTGGCATAAATCCTCCCTCCCCCGTGGCAGGGCTCACCTTTCCAGCTGCTAAATCCCCATCCATGAGCCCGACCAGCTCTGTCTCCAGACACTTCTGCGTCTGCTCCGAGCTGGAGGCTCGCCCCACCACCAGGGCTCCCAGGCTCAGCCCGCTCCTCTCTGTGGCTCTGTCACCACCCTCAAAAGATGCTGAAATAGTCAGGAGGAGCTCCCAGACCACCCCCAGGTGCTGATTGGGGGACAGGCAAGACAGACAGGATTGAGGGCCAGTGACACCGGGGCAGGCTTGGGGGAGGGGAGGGAAGACCGTTATCTCGGTATTTTGTGCTTTTCCTGCCGGCAGAGGGCAAAGGCCAAAGTCTGGCGTGCTGCCGCTCTGCCATGACCTCTCCCCTACTTTCAGGGACTGTTTCTTGTCATAGTCCCTGGACATCAGCTCCGAGAGAGCCCGGGGTCCTGGCGGGGTCCTGTCTACTCCCAGGAGAGAGCAAAACCAAGACAGCCCAGGCCTCGGCAGAGCCATTCCCTCTGCCAGGAGCTTCCCTCCCCATCGCAGCTGGTGAGCCCCTACCCACCCCCCGGCAAGCCCTGCATGGCCAAACCAGAGCAACCAATTCCTTCTAGAATCCTCTGTCATTCATTTGTTCTCAACAAATATTTATTAGATCTTTTGGTGTGGGGAGGTAATTAGTTGGTTATTTTTTTAAATCTATTTATTTTTAATGGAAACCCTGGGGACTGAACCCAGGACCCTGCGCATGCTAGGCACGCACTCTAACCCTGAGCCGTACCCTCCCTTCAATAAATATTTATTGAGCCAAACTTATTCCCCCCTCAGGGCCTTTGCACTAGCTGTTCTCTCTGCCTGGAACTCCTATCCCCTCCACTCCAACTCTGGTCGCTCTGTTCACATATTTGTGAATGTTTGATATTTGTGGATCTCAGCCCAGACGGCTGAGAGGCTGTCTCTGACCCCCCAACAGAGAGGAGCCCCCATCCCGTGCTTCTTTATCACATCACTCTTTTCACTGAACCCCTCACTATTTGAAATTCTCTAATTTGTTCACTTGCCTATATTCCTCCCTCATTCCTCCCCTGCCCCTACCTGTAAGCACCTAGGGGCTAGAAGAGAGTCTCTTTTATTCTCTTCTGGACGCCCAGTGTCTAGGAAATGCTCAGCACACAGGAGGTGCTCAGTCAATGCTTCCTCAACGCGGGGGGTACAACTCAGTGGTAGAGAACACGCCTAGCTGCACAAGGTCCTGGGTTTGAGCCATCAAAATAAATAAATAAATAAATAAACCTAATACCTCCCTCCCCCCCCAAATCACACACACACACACACAAAAATGGAAGCAAAATACAGATATATATATATATATATGCTTACTCAATGAACACCTCTTGTGTGCCAACCACTATTTTAGGCACTGCAGATAAGGCAACAGATGAGCTAGACCATAAATGCATAAACACATCAGAAAACTGGTAAATGGGCAAATGCTACTAAGAAACTAAATGTAGCCACAGAAAAGGGCAAATAGAGGGCTGGCAAAGGCTTCTTCTAGAAGGTGACATTTAAGTACAGTTCTGAATGATGAGAAGGAGCCAGCCACTGGGAAAGTTATTTCAAGTCAAGGAAACTGCGTGTGCTAAGGCCCTGGGGCAAGGCAGTGCCTGGCATGCTGGATGAACAGTGAGGGGGCCCGTGCACCTAGAACAGACTGAGTGAGGGGGAGAGAGGGAGCAGGTGAGGGAAGGAGGGGACGAGGGCAGGTCATGCAGGGCCTAGCATTCTGTGGGAAGGAGTTTGGCTTATACTCAGTACAACAGGAAGCTGTTGGGAGCTGCGTGAATGCATGACTAAATCAAGCCTTCTGTGCGCCAGGCATGATGCTAGGTGCTAGGTGTACATGCAACTCAGACCCACTCCTTGCTCGCAAGTAATTCACATCCTGGTGGGGAGAGGAGGTGGGAAGGGATAAATTGGGAGTTCAAAATTTCCAAATATTAACTACAATGTATGACATAGATAAAAACCATATTTCTTCTGCAGAGCACAGGGAACTATATTCAATATCCTGTAGTAACGTATAATGAAGAAGGATATGAAAATAAAGATATGTCTGCATATGTGTGACTGAAACATTATGCTGTACACCAGAAATGGACACATTGTAACTGTCACATTGTAACTGACCATACTTCAATTAAAAAAAAGAAATTCACATCCTGGTGTATGTTTCTCCGTGGACCAGTTATTGTGTATTCATGCAACAACATTTAATGAAGACCTACTCTGTACCGCGCCTGCTGTGGTTCTCTTATCTGACAGTGGCATCCGTGATTATCGCAACTGGGGGTGCTCCTGGCACGAAGTGAGTGGGGGCCAGGGGCGCCGCCCCACATCCCACAGTGCCCAGGTTGGGCCCCCAAGGAGCATGCCCAGCCCTGGTGTCACAGTGCCTAGCGCGAGAGACCCTGCCTTACGGTACCTGCCCACCTCTGGGTGCTGGTGCCATTCTCACCCTCAGCCTTTGGAGCTCTTTTATTTCCTTTTTAACTCTGTGCTGGACTTTGAAGGGATTTGTGAGGTTTGGTTTGGCTTTAGCAAGCCCTGTCATAATATTTATTCAGCCTTTGCTGTGGAGGCACAGTCTCTCCTGGTGTAGAAAGTAGGTGAAGTTTGACATCTGGACTTGTCATTGCCTCTTTCTTACCCCCATGAATGACTCTCAAGAGCCCCAGTGTCCTTGACATAGCACTCTTCTTCCTCCTCTACCCAAAATCTGCCAGAGGAAAGGACCTGGCTTTGCTCATTTACACCTTCGTGTAGATTTAGACCCCATAGTCCCCCCTGCAGGATATTTGTTTGTTTTTTTGTAATTTTATAATTATGAACTTTAGAAGGCTTTTAAATGCCCCCAGTAAAGAGAGATCTGAAAAAGTAGGATAAGGACAAGCATTTGAGGGACAAGAGGACTTTTAATGCCCTTGACATCATATGATCTAATTTCCTGGACACAACCACATGCCTCGAAGCAATGCTTAGTTGGAATCTAAAGTAAAATTCCCACAATAAATGCCACCAATGTGTTTAAGCATGAGACACAACACGAGAGGACGTCGTGGTCAAACAAGATTGAGGACCAACTGTGCTAATAAACAGCTTTACAGGACTTATCAGAGCCTTTATGTACACTTCTCTGTAATACTCTTGGAGGAGACAGAGTTTGTAGCATTTCCCAAACATAATTGTGTAGGTGAGTTTTGCTTTGAATTTTTGCTTAATTCATACTGAAACACTTCTGACATATGAAAACGCTTATAAAGATGTTCGCTAGAATGACTACAATAAAAAAGACAATATCAGATGTTGGTGGAAGATATAAAGCAACTGGAAGGCTCATCCATTGTTAGTGGGAATCAAAATGATCCAAACACTTTGGGAAACTTTGGAAAATTGGGCAACCTCTTATAAACATGTACTTACCGTATGATTTAGCAATTTCACTCCTGTGTATTTACCTAAGAGAAACGTAAATATATGTTCACAAAAAGAATTGTACAAATGTTCATAGCAGTCTTACTCATAATTGCCCAGAACTGGAAACAATTCAAATATCCAACAACAGGAGAATGGATAAACAGACTGGTATTTCCATAAGACACAATACTACTCAGCCATAAAAAGGAGCAAGCTACCACAACACGGATGAATATCAAACGCATTGTGACAAAAGAAATCTGACAAAAAAGAATACACAGTGTATGATTCCATTTATATAAAACCCAAGGAAGAAGTGAAAGTAACTCTTCAAAAAAATTTTTTATTGACGTATGATCAGTTTAAAATGTTGTGTCAGTTTCTGGAGTACAGCATAATATTTCAGTCATACAGAAAGTAATTCTTGGTGATAGAAAGTGGTTGCCTGGAATAGAGTGGGGAATTAAGTGGACAGGAACATGAAGGAACTTTCTCGGGTGGTGAAAATAGTCTATATCTTATTTTCAATCATGGTTACATGATTGTACAGAATCATCAAAACTCATCAAATTGAACACACCTAGGACCTGTGCATTATTGTGAATTAATTCTGCCTCAATAAAAAGCACACAAAATATATAATGAACAACCATGTATATAATACATTTACTAAAACATTAGAAATAACCAAAATACCCCTCAACAGGAGACTGATTAATAAAGTCCGATTCATTATCACGATGGAATATTATGTAGCTGTGAAATGAATGAGGATTATTCTTTATGTACTGAAATGGGATAATATTGAAAATATATAGTTATATCAGTGTTTCTCAACTTCTTAAAATTTTTTTAAAATTTATTTTTATTTTCGGGAGGGGTAATTAGGTTTGTTTGTTTGTTTGTTTGTTTTTAATGGCGGTACTGGGGATTGAACCCAGGATCTTGTGCATGCTAGCAAGCACTCTACCACTGAGCTGTACCCTCCCCCTCAACTTTTTTTTAATGCTCACCTCCCACAAGGAGCCTTTGAAGACATTTTTTCTAACTGCTCTCCCAGAGAATTGCAATATCAAGTATATACTACATATATGCTTGCGTACTGTATGTATATCTGTGCTTTATACATTAAAAGGGTTAGATCTGTTCACCTCCTAAGAATTAGTGTTCACTCCCCTTGAAGACAATAACTTCTACGTTGAAAGTGCACCATTTAAGTAAAAAACTGAAGGTGCAAAACACAGGATACTGTCTGTGTGTGACAAAAGGAAAAACGAATGTATGTATTCATTTCTTGTGTATTCCTAGAATATTTCTTGGGTGGGGAGCCGGGAGCTGGCCTTGAGGAGGACGAAGGCTTTTTCCTGCACAGTTATTTACACTTTTGGAATTTTGAGCCATGTGCATGTTGCACACATTCCAAACAAAGAAATACAATTTAACTTTAAAAAAAAAAAGAATAAAACAATACACATTAAATGCAAAGCATACCTTCTCTGTAGGTTCCCAAGTTTTCTAATACAAGCTCACCTTGTATTAAAGTTAGTGTTTAGGAGTTCCCTCTCCTACAAAAGTAAATGGATCCACCTGGGTCCCCACATTCCAGCATTCCCACTGAGACTAGATGCCTCCCCTGTAACACTCCCTAAATAAGGTGATGCGTCCCTTCCACTATTTTGCTTTGTTCTAATGTGAACACTACCATTTCCATAATTTCTAGCCAAGTCCTGCCAGGAGGCAGTTCACTGTATCCCTGCTTTTCTCACTGATCCCTCTTCTTAAATCCATCGCTAAAGTTACCTCAGGTGGTTTCTGACAGGACAAAGGGAAAATGTGCTCAAAGCACTTTGAGCTAATTCCAACTAAAGTGTGAATGACTGATAGCAGGCACATATAGTTCTTTCCTGGAGAGCATTTACATTTCCTTGTGACATTGTAACTCAAAGATTAGTTTTTAGCTTTTCTCCCAGGGCAAAAATCTCCCTTCTCGGATGACACTTAGATATAACTAGATCTAGTTAAAATGTGAATGACTGACGTGGGTGAGTATCTCACTTTTCTTGGGACTATTTACATTTTCCTGTGGAACCTGAAGGAACTGCAGCCCAGATCCATATCAGCTCTTAACATCTTGCCCAGGGAAAATTCTTCCCTATGTGGGTTCCAGGTGTACTGAGTGGTAAGCTGTCCAAAAGCCACTGGGTTCTACACGAAACACCTTGAAATTATGATTTTCAGTCTCATATGCTTAAACATACAAGTTTCCCACCCATAAAATCCCAGCATTTAGTTAAGGGCACGTAAGAACTGCTTCCCGAATCTTTAGTGACTGGAGATTGCATACTGTACCAGATTTTAGCTCAGACAAGTGGTAGTTAAAAGTCAGAAAAGACTGGAAAAAAATCATATGAGAGAACTCTCAACATTGGGGAAAATGCTACCATATTCCTCTGCAGCCTGGGGACAGTCCGTAGGAGGCAGTATGATTCAGTGGTAGGAACTCAGGGTCTGGAGCCAGATGGACCTGTGTCTGAACTCTACCTTCAGTCCTCACGGATATTATGTTGGACCCTGGGAAGTCACTTCACTCCAAATCTCCCCTTTCCACGTCTATAGAATGGGCATTCTGGGGATGCTGTGCTGTAGGGGTGTAGATTGGGGGCTGCTGGCCATCGTTACCCCATGATGGGAGAAGCTGCCTGAGAATGAAGCCCATCCAGAATACAGCAGAACAGACAGAGAGCAATCCATCTCTGACAACATGGTCTGAAGTCCTGGATTCAGCCATACCTGAAGTCCACTCCTTGGCTTCAGACACATGGCAATGATGTGAGCCAATGAATTCCCTTTTTGGCTTCAAAAAGACTAACTATTCACCTCCTCTGATTGATTCTGTCCACAGAGCTCCCTTCCACCCAAACTTCACATTTGAATGTAGCTCATAGAGATCAGTGTTTAACACACTCTGCTTAGGTACTTGCTGATTGGTCCTGCCTGTCTGTCTTGTCTTTCCACAACTAGACTGAGCCCCTTGAAGGCAGGTCTCTTCATCTCTCTTGACACTACTCAGGACGTGGTGGATACTCAGGAACGTTTGGCTAGTTCTGAATTTGCCAAAATAGTTCTCCCCTACTCATGTATCTTTGAGTTGTTTCTGCCTTGTTTTATCTGGCTGTCAAAGGTCCATAATTGAATCACTTATACTCTTGAATCACTTAAATCACTTGAATCTTACAGCATGCTATTAGCATTGGTTTGCACCAAGAGCCTGCATAAATTTTTTAATTAAAAAATTATTATTATTTAATTTTTAAATGAAAAAAATAAGTTAAATTATATTTAAACTAAAAATAATTATTATACGGACCTATATATTATCATATTAAGTGAAGTAAGACAGAGGAAAACAAATATCATATGATATCACTTATATATGGAATGCAAAAATAAAATGATACAAATGGACTTATTTACAAACCAGAAATAGACTCACAGACAGAAAGCAAACTGTGATTACCAAACGGGAAAGGGGCAGGGGGGAGGGATAAATTAGGAGCTTGGGATTAACAAAAACACACTACTGTATACAAAACAGATAAACAAGGACCTACTGTATAGCACAGGGGGCGATATTAAATACCTTGCAATAACCTGTAATGGAGAAGAATCTGGAAAAGAATACGCATGTATAAGTATAACTAAATCACTTTGCTACACACCTGAAACTAACACATTATATATGAACCATACTTCAATAAAAATTTTTAAAAAATTTAAAATATTATCCTCTCAGATATTAAGCGTACAATACATAGTGCAAAATACAAGTAGATGAATTTTCACATATACATATAGATCCCGTGTAAGCAACTTCCAGATCATGATATAGAATGTTCCAGAACTCCAGGCATTACCCTCCCTGAAGAGGCAACCACTGTTCTGACTTCCAAGGCATTCTTTGGCTCTCACTGCTTCCTGAGTATCTGCCACCCTCCTCCCTCCATTACTTCCCTCTCTCTTGTCCGTCTGTTTGTCTTTCGGTGGGCTTTGCACATGTTTATTACAGTTAGTCAGCAAGTCTTGACTGCTCTGTCTTCAAAATACATCCAGTCCTTGCCTACTCCATTTCCACTGTCTTGGTCAGCCCCACTGTCACTTGGCTGGACCAGTGTACTGGCTTCTTTCACCTTTAGATGGCTGCTCAAATTCACCTCCTCCATGAAGCCCTCCCTGACCACCTTCTTTAAAATCACAACCTCCCCTTGTCTCCACCCCCTATCTCGATTTATGTGTCTTCATAGAAACTTACCATCACCTGACACACGATGTATTTTGTTAATTTATCACGGCGTGCATTCATTCAACAGACACTCATGGCGTCACAGTTCCGTTCCAGGCGGAGGGACACATGCTGGGGGATAGCAATATTCATTACTTATTTCACTCAACCAAGATGTCTTTTGCTCCTTTTCTACATCAGCATTGGTCCAGGGGCATAACTAGTCAGGGAGAGGAAGGGGTGTGGCGTGGGGAGCTAGACAGTCTGCAGGTAGGATTCATCTGCAAAACAGGGAAGACCATCAGAACAAGACCTACCGAGTGCAGTAACCTCAGTGCCTGGAACCGTGCTTGGAACACAGCAGCTGCCCAGTCGATACTTGCAGAAGGAACAGAACAGGAGTTTAGTGCACTCTTGACAAACTATAGCCCATGGGCAAATGCCAGCCCGCTGCTTGTTTGTATAAATAAAGCTTTATTGGCACACAGCCATCAACACGTTTGTGTATTGTTTACAGCCGCTTTCAGGCCACAATGGCGGTGGAGGTGAGTAGACGTGGTAGAGACCCAAGGCCCACAGAGCCGAAAATATATACCACCTGGCTGTTTTCAGAGAACATTCCCTGTAACCCACAGGTTCTGAGGGTCGGACCTGATCAGCCCGGTAGGGGGCCAGAGCACTCGAACTGTGACAGAGGAACTGCATTTTAACTTTTATTTCACTTCTATTAATTTTTTAAGACACTTCTATTGCAGTGTGGTTGATTCACAATGTTAGTTTCAGGCGTACAGCAAACTGATTCAGTTACACATATACATACATATACATTGTTTCTTTTCTGATTGTTTTCCATTATATGTTATTATGAGAAATTGAATATAGTTCCCTGTGCTCTACAGCAGGTCCTTCACTTTTATTAATTTAAATTCTTAAAATTGGTACTCTTCACTGTCTTGTAATAGCCCATAATCGAAAATAGTCTGAAAAAGAATAGATACATGTGTGTATAACTGAATCATT
Source organism: Camelus bactrianus (assembly GCF_048773025.1). Classification (NCBI taxonomy): domain Eukaryota; kingdom Metazoa; phylum Chordata; class Mammalia; order Artiodactyla; family Camelidae; genus Camelus; species Camelus bactrianus. Next base: position 29,189,323 of record NC_133560.1, read on the forward strand.
TTGTCGGACACTGGAAACTAACACAATATTGTAAATCACCTATACTTCAATACAATTTTTTTAATAAATAAAAATGAAAATTGATACTCAGGTCAGTTAATGGACAACTTTTGAGTACGTATGGAACAAGTCGGGCATGTGAATCTACATTTTTGCTGTAAATTTTCTGAGCTCTGCAAATACCGGTGGAGGATCTCTGATGAAAAATGAGTGTCCACACCGAGACGAGCTGCGCCTGCAGGGTGCACACTGGATGCCCAGCCCAGGACTTAGCGTGGGAAATGTGAAACAGTGCTTTCAAACTGTGGCCTTGACTGTGCGCTGAAATGGCAACAGCCTGGGTTCACCGATCCAATCGTGGAGGTTAACAAAAATGTGTTATAAAGAGGAAACTTCATTTTACTTTGTACTTTTTCAGTGTAGCTACTAGAAACTTTAAAGTGAGACACAATATTTCTGTGGAACGGGGCTGGTGCAGACCAGCATCTGGGTTCAAATCCTGCCTCTGCCCCTTGTGGCTGCGTGACTGTGGGCAAATAACTTTGCTCCTCTTGCCTCAGTTTCTTTATCTGAAAAATAGGGGATAAAGAGCCTGCTTCACTGAGTCGTTGGGGAGGTTCGATCCATTAAAACATGTGGAGTGCTCAGAAGGGACAGTCACACATCAGGTCCCCAATCTGGCCGCCTTTATGCTTGTTACTATTATTACCAGTGTATGTGTCTGTAAGAAACGCGTCAGGCTCCAGTCCCCAGGATCCGGGAGGCCAGACGTCTGCTGTCACTTCCCGGCTGCCTCAGCCCTTTGGCCTCAGCACAAGTCTGGTCATAACGACAGTCCCCGTTCTGCACAGGAGAACAGAGGGACCAATAAGTGTTTATGACTCACCAGAGCCATTCCATGAGTTGCCACCGTCAAGACAACGCCCATGTCCCCTGCTCCAGATGGGGACTTGCCTCTGATCCCCACATCACTGCTCCTCTGCCTTGACTGCTTACCAGAGGGGTGGCTCTACACTTCCCTTTAGGTCGGTTTCAGGGGGAAGGGGGAGGGGGTGGGGGAGCAGCAGCTCCGCCCCCTCCTCTCCCTCGTCCCCCTCCTCCTTCTCCCCCTCCTCTCCTTCCACCCCCTCCTCCTCCTCCTTCCCCGGGACCCTCCCTCGGGTACAGCCAGGCCAGGCAGTGAGTAAAACCCTTGTGACATGGGTGTGGAAGGGGCAGGCCTGGAGCTGGGGACAGGGGGACTCTGATCCGCCTCTTGGGCAATGCCAGGTGATTAGCACCTAATCCTCCAGGCTGCAGTCCTGGGGACCCTGGGCCCTGGGGTGGGGGGAGGGCGGGGCGGGGTGGGCTGAGAAGACTGGAGGTTTGAGTACCACACAGGAGGAGGCTTTGGCCGGGGTGGGCACCTTCTGCCCTTCCGAAAGCATGAAGGACCTTATGTCTGAGAAGTCATTCTTTCAGTTTCTTTTTTGTCGGGGCAGGGGAGGTAATTAGGTTTATTTCTTTCTTTATTTTTAATGGAAGTACTGGAGATTGGGTTCTCCAAGTTGGTGTCTGGGGCTTGCCCTTAGCCAGCCGACCCAAGAAAGGTGGTCCCCCAGCTTCAGGAGAACAGGTGGCCTCTGGGGCAGTGCCCCCTGAGGGCCCTGAGCCAAGGCCAGCAAATCTTGCCCGCCCCCAGCACTGATCTCAGGACCCACACCCTTCTGGCCCGTCCCCCCTCCACGTCCAGCCGCCACCTCACCTCATCCCGGTGATTGTTTTATGGCCAGTGGGTCCAAGGGTCACGGCTGACCCTCTCCCCAGGAGAAGGAGGCCTCCCTGACTGCAGATGGGGTCACCCCAGCTTCCTCGCCCTGATGGGGAGGAGGCTGCTTGGGGGAGGGGTGTCTCTGCAGGCCCCACCAGGGGGGATTCTGGGGAGGAGCCACGAGGGTAGGGGTGCGGGAGGCGTGTCCAGGTCTCCAGATCCTGAATTGTCCTGACCCTCCGTCCCTCACCTTCTGAATCTGTTTGCCGTCGCTGCCGAAACAAAGTCCCACAGACTGGGGGCCTGAAACAGCAGAAATGGATTCCCTCCCAGCGCAGGAGGCTGGAAGCCTGAGATCAGGGGTTGGCAGGGCGGTTCCTTCTGAGGCCTCTCTCCTTGCTTTTTATCCCTTTAAAAAAAAATTGAACTATAGTTGGTTTACAATGTTGTGTCAATTTCTGGTGTACAGCATGGTGATTCAGTTATACAGACATACATATTCCTTTTCACAGTCTTTTTCATTATAGGCTATTACAAGATATTGAATATGGTTCCCTGTGCTCTACAGTAGGACCTTGTTTATTTTATATACAGTAGTGTGTATCTGCAAATCTGGAACTCCCAATTTCTCTCTCCATCCCTCTCCTTCCCTCCTGGTAACCATGTTTATTTTCTGTGTCTCAGTCTGTTTCTGTTTTATAAATAAGTTCATTTCTCTCTCTCTCTTTTTAGATTTCACATATAAGTGATATCATATGATATTTTTCTTTCTCTTTCTGGGTTACTTCACTTAGAAAGACAATCTCCAGGTCCACCCATGTTGCTGCAAATGGCATTATTTCATTCTTTTTTATGGCTGAGTAGTATTTCACTACACGCACGCACACACTCACACACACCCCCCCTACATCTTCTTTATCCAGTCATCTGTCAATGGACATTCAGCTTGCTATCTTTGCCTTTTACTACCATCTTCTTCCTGTATCTCTGTGTCCGAGTTTTTATAGGGACACCAGTCTTATGGACTAGGGCTACTCTAATTGGTCACCTTAATGAAGACCCCATCTCCCAATCCAGTCACATTCTGAAGCTCTGGGAGTTAGGGCTCCAGCATGAACTTGGGGCTGGGGACACAACTTATCCCCTAATGCCTCTCAAAGCTGTGATAAAACCCAAGCTTGGCAGTCTCAGCCCAACAGATGCCTCCCAAGAAGCCGCCCTGACCACCCAGCCAGAGTCACCCCCGCCCTAGTCACATCCAATGTAACACCTTTGGGGGAACCTACTTATCTATGTTGCCTGTTTATACCAGGGAGCGGGGACCTGTGTATTCTGGTCACTGATATACCCCGGCCCCAGGAATGGCCCACCCACCACTGAAGTGGCTCCAAATATGTTTGTGGAGTGAACCACACAACTCAGCGTGCACCTCAGATCTCAAGATAAACACACCTGCTAGCAGACAAATTGGGATGTCAGCCTCATCTCCAATCAAGTCATAACTTCCCCATTTTGCGCACAGCTGCTGTCTGGACTGGGTGCCAAGAGACCAAAGTCTTACAATCAACCTGACTGTGACATCACAAAGTCACTTCTCCCTTCTGAGACTCTGTTTCTCCATCTGTAAAGTGTGACGATTCATCTAACGGTTACATAAGATGAAGCCCCTGCCAGGTCAAACACTGGGGTTAATGTTTAATCCCAGGGAAACTCTGACCAGGAGCAGAGTCTGGTTGGAGTTGTGGACCACGTTGTCTACGTACGTAATGGAAAAGCCCACCAGGTGGGGAGCAACTCCATCCCCGCATGAGTGACACTGGCCGCACTGAGAAAGAGTGAGCGAAGCCCCGCACCCTGATTCTTCTCACTAGGAATGTGTTTAAGCCCAGAATTTCCTTCTTGGTGCAGGAAGAACACCGCAGAACTCTTGGATCACCAGTGGAATCTCCAGGTTAGACTATCCTTAAAAGATCAACAACAACCTTCAACAGAATTTAATAAGTTATTTTTATGTTACATTTGTTTTTATAATTACCTTCTAATCTGGGCATCTGATACTGGTCTAATTTACTACCGTGTTACTAAGTGTCCCTTTTTGTTTGGTGGGGGAGAGGTAATTAGGTTTACTCTTTGTATTTTTTTTTAATGGAGGTCCTGGGGATTGAGCCCAGGACCTCGTGCATGCTAAGCACACGCTCTACCACTGAGCTACCCTCCCTGACCAGGTGTCTTTCTAAAATAAATTTGTTGAAGGAAAATAAGTGACGTATCCTACAGAACTTTCCTTCTTCAACAAATGTATCTTAAAAGGAAACACTGTAACGCCAGGGTAAATGTAAAAAATGTATCAGGTGCCTAAAACAGATGTGAAAGAAAATAAACAATGTCATTAAATTCTAAGTAGCTACTGCTGCTGGTGGAAGGCCCTGGATTAGGTGACTGTTACGAAGAAATCAGCAAATAGGTGTTAAAAGCACAGCAGCATCCAATTTGAGTGCTTCTTGACATAATCAGATGGTTTAAAAGAGGATTGAAAAGGAAGTCATTTCTTACCTTTCATTAGGTTTATTTTGTGCATGCAATTTGCATGCAAACCTGCACGGAGAACTCACTTTGTGCATTGAATCTGCTCAACTCCCCACTCTCTTGGACTTCCCTTCTCCAAGAAAAACAGGGCCACTCCTCCTAGGCCCAGCTTCCGGGTCTAAGCACCCAATCTAATCAAAATCACAGCTAAAATTTACTGATCACTCCCCGTGCCAGGCACTGCACTAAGCGCAGAAATAAATTCTATCCCAAAACACCCAGTGGGGTGAGAGCCTTGTTATATCTGTTTTGCAGATGAGTAAACTGAGGCTTGGGGAGGGGATGCTCTCGCCCAAGGTTGTGCAGCATGTAAGTGATGTTGTTGAAATTCCAGGCAGATACCAAGTTAGAGCCTCCCCGCCCCCCCCCACCCCGTGAGTCAGAGCGGACCCCAGGTGGCAGTGCCCATGGCAATCAGCGGGGCCTTGCCATGTTACCCAGGACAGCGGGGATATGGTGCTTACAGCTCTGTAGATTCAATTCCAGCCCTTCCTCTCACAAGCTGTGTGACTTTGGACAAGTTACTTGGCCTTTCTGTGCCTCTACTTCTTCCTCTCCAAAATGCAGATAATAGTAAAGGTCCAGTGAGCTCTAATACGTAGGAAGTGGCATACTACAGCCGGGGAGAGCGGAGCAGTCCACCCCAGGTGCTGTGAAAAAGGGGCCCACTGTCTATAGAGAATTCAAAAAATGATAAATCTAATTGTATTATTTGCTTTTTTATTATCACTGTGTCTAGACAAATTCTGAACAATGTCAGTGTCAAAGTAATCTCCCCCTAAGAAATATTTCATTGGCCTAATTTGTTATTGGTCAGCAGAGTTTTTCCATAAAGGGCCAGGTAGTAAATATATTCAGCTCTGTGGGCCAGATGGCAACTACTCAGCTGTGATCCCAGCAAGAAAGCTGCCACAGAAAATTTGTCAATGAATGTGGCCCCGAGCCAGGAAAGCTCTGTTTACGGACACTGAAATGTGAATCCTCTATCCTTTGCACATGTGAAATATTATTCTCCTTTGGATTTTTTCCCCGAACAGTTTAAAAAACAAACAAACAAACCTCCTTAGCGCCTACAAAAATAGACACGGGGTTGAATTCGGCTGGCAAGCCATGGTCTGTCCACTCTTGGTCTGAACAATTGCTGTGGTTACTGTTGACATTTAACCACTGGAAGTTTTGAATTAGCACATTTTTATTATTTATCCTTTAATAAACATTGTATTGTACATGGAAGTGGACTTGGGAGAATTCCGTCAACGATGTGGCCCCAACACACACAGACTCAGCTATGCACATTCATTTTGATAGTTAGTTCTTAATGATTCTAAACCTTCTGAGTTCTCTTTGGACACATTTCCCATTTCCAACCCTTCTGATGTTACATGATCTTGTGTTTAAACAGTAGGTTCGAAATAAACAATGATAGTGATTTCAAAAGCCGAGAAATGGAATTTGAGTTAATTCACTTCCCCCCCTTTTTTTCTTCTATCTGACCATATCTGACCACTTGGATGTTCTATTTCTGTTTAAAAGTTTAAACAGTGTAGCAATTGCAAATTATATTTTGGTAAGCTCATATTTTAATTCAAAATAGATGAACAAGTTTCTTCTGTAAAGCACAGGGAACTGTACTCAGTATCTTTTAGTAACCTATAATGGAAAAGAATATGAAAAGGAACATATATATGCATATATATGACTGAAACATTATGCTGTACACCAGAAATCGACACATTGTAAACTGACTATATTTCAATTTACAAAAAAGTTTTTTTAAATTCAAACACGGGTCATTTTTACTGGATTTGAGCCATATCTTTAAAATGGAAATAACTTCTTCCTTTAAATATCTATTCTTACTTGACGATTTACTTGTTTTTAAACTATAATGCTGTTATTCATTACTGTGATAGATCAGTAAAGACATGTACATACATGTAAACACATGGGAAGATACGTTTTTCTTCAAAAAAATTCATTACTGGAATTGAAAGGTGTCCATTCATTGCCCCCTTTATTGGGCTGGGATCCCTGTTTTACGTATGTTACTGGTGTGATCACATATGTGGCGTTCAATAAAAGAAAAAATTTCACTCTATAATTGTTTTCTGGCTATGACGATGATCGATTGCTTTTCATAATTATTACTAAAACTTTTTGTCTCATAGAGGAGTGGGTGTTCAAACAAGATCTCCTCCGGCTTTTAAACGTCATATGTAAACCCCTGCATTTAGGCACTTAGCACCCGGTTCCTGGCGTCAGACAATATTTATTATCATCCATATTCCACTGACAAACTAGGCCCCCACAGTCTGTCTTTGCAAGGCCTGAGCGTTTTGCATTTTCAAATAATTAAAAAATACAGGATGATTATTTCAGTTGAAAATATAGGGAAAAAATGATCATGATGCAGGAAAATTACATGAAATTCAAAGTTCAGCCTCCAAAAATAAAATTCTCATTTCAGCCTCCAAAAATAAAATTTGATTGGCGCGCAGCCGCGCCCACTGTGTGGTCTACGCTGTTTTGGAACTAGAAGGGCAGAGGTGACTAATTATGACAGGCTATGTTTAAACTACTTGCTACATGGCCCTTTAAGAAAGTTTGCAGACTCCTGCTCTAATTTTCCAACCCCTCCCAAACCCCAACTCTGGAAGCATAGATAGGGCCATCCAGGTCCACACCTAAGACCCCCATCTCCTCTTCTAGCTGCGCAGTCACCCAGCAGACCGCTGCCCGTCCCACCACCACCAGGGCCAGGCCTGAGGCTGCGGAGACGGGTCGGCTTCTCAGTCCATGGCGCCCTCTAGTGGACTCCACGAGCAACTGCCTCAGCCGCCTCCTTCCCTGGCGGCCCCGCCGCCGCTCTCATCGGCTCTCCTGGGAAGTGGGATGCTGTCTCTGCGTCGCCTTCTTGCTCTGATTCTGTTCCCTGCCCCCTGCCAAGGTCTCCAGGGCTGCCCCTTCCCGGGGCCATGCTCCCACTGTCTTACCGTGCTTTACACGCTTGAAGGGCTCTCAGTGAATTCAATCCCACTCAGCTAGTGTCAAAGATGTTGACAAATTTGAACAGCATTGTTACTTTCCAAAGGCCCTTCGTGTGAAACTTTTTTTTTTTATTATATTCCATTTTATTCCTTCCACTATAGGAAGCCATTGGAGGGTTTTAAACAGAACAGCTACGGGATTTGATTTCCACTCTTTCTTTTTCTTTCTTTTTTTATTGAAGTATAGTCAGTTTACAGTGTTGTGTCAATTTCTGGTGTACATCATGTTTCAGTCATGCATACACATACATATATTCCTTTTCATATTCTTTTTCATTATAGGTTACGGCTATGCCACTTCTTTTTTTTTCAGACTTGTCACAAGTTCTTTATTTTATTTTTTAATTGAAATATGGTCAGTTACAATGTGTCAATTTCATGTGTACAGCACAATATCTCAGTTATACATATACATACATATATTCATTTTCATATTCTTTTTCATTAAAGTTTATTACAGGATACTGAACATAGTTCCCTGTGCTATATAGCAGAATAGACCACTTCTTAATTTGTGTTTTTTAACTGTGCGTATGCCTTGTATTTTGACCTGCATCATTTCATCTGACATCTGCAGGGACTGGCTGGTATTTCTCAGTGAAGAAATAGAAGGACAGAGGACGTAAAACATGTATCTGCTCAGGCTACCGTGGGATGTTGGGGTCAAAGCCAGAAAGAACTCAGGGGCAGTGGGGAGCTGGCACTGGCTTGCTCTGGCTGGTGAGATTCAATGATATCATGTGGGTAGCTTGAAATTGGCCAGGGTTGAGTATTTACACCATGGAAATTGGCAAATGCTACAAATTAGGGATTTCCTGGGTGGATCACGTGAGGGAAAGCGTGGCTATTATGTTTGGGGATGTGAGCAGAGCATCACCAGTGTGGCAGCCAGAAAGGAGGCTGGTTCCTCTGGGAGAGGGCATCCAGTCCAGCTGTGCCAGGAACTTTTTGGAAGATAAATCACTCTTCTTCAGAGCCCTCCTTCCTCCCTTCCTTCAAGAATAATTAATTAATTAATTCATTCATTCATTCATTTCCCCCATCAAATATTTATCAAACACTGAACATAAAAAGTCTTTACCTATTCCTTCTCAAACATTAGAATAATGTTTTGACCTTTCTCCTTGGGAAAAAAAAAGCAGCGATTATAAAGTCCAGGGCCACCTCTCCAAATATCAAATGTGAGCTAAGAGATTCAAAATGAACTCTCTCCATCCCCACCGCAAATGCAGCGAGTTCTCCTGCTAAATCTGTCCTTTCTAGAAGCCTGATCTTGTCTGTGGGGTTAACTGCTGAAGGATGGAGAACAGCTTGTATATTCAACTGCCTTTTGACAGACATCTCACGCTCAAAACAGCTGACCGAGCACCTGCTCTTCCCCCAAACCTGCTCCTCCTGCTGCCATTCCTGTCTCACTAGACAGAACCTCCATCTTTCCAGGTTCTCAAGGTTGAAACATTGGACTGTCCTTGAGGGGCCATACTCCCACTGTCCCTCCGTGCTTTACACGCTTGAAGGGCTCTCAGTGAATTAAGTCCCACTCAGCTAGTGTCAAAATTTGAACAGCATTGTTACTTTCCAAAGGCCCTCAGTGTGAATCTACACCACTTTAAAAAAATTATATTCCATTTTATTCCTTCCACTATAGGAAGCCATTGGGAACCTTTTTCCCTCACGGCCCCACATCAGTCCATCAGCAGTACTTTCCACTCTGCCTCACTCACTCTATTCCAGCCACCCAGATCTCCCAACCCACTAGGCAAGGTCCTGCCCCAGGGCCTTTGCACAGGCTATCTCCTCCACCTCAAAACTCCTCCTACAGATCACCATGGGGCACACTTATAATTTTCGGTGCTTTTGCCCAAATGTCAATTCCTCAGTGAGAACTTCCCTGACATTCTATTTAAAACTGCAACACTTGTCCTATTCCCACCTTCTGTACATGCATTATGTTCCTCTACAGCACTTACCAACTCAGGAAACACTGGGCCATGAGGAGTCCTTCAAAGCACAGGGCCTTGGAAAACTCATTTCAAGTTCCTGGGCCTCTGTTTCTCTTTTCCCCACATGGGCCGTTTCTTAGACCCCAAATGCCTCCCAGTGTAACAGATGTCCCAGTGCCCTTGATCAGGGATTGGCAAACCATAGCCCATGGGCCAAAGCCAGCTCACCACCTGTTGTGCAGCCTTGAGTGAATTTTACATTTTTTAATGAGTTGAAAAAAATTTAAGATTATTTTCTGATGTTGAAAATGATTTAAAATGCAAATGTCTGTTTCACGTGGCCACACCCATCCGTCTTATATTGTTGCAGCAGAAACTGTCTGGCCCTCCAAGCAGAAAATACTTACTATCTAGTCCTTTACAGAAAGAGTTTGCAGAGCCTTGCTCCTGTGTCAAGGAGGAAATTGTATTGCCAAAGGGAAAACTAAGGCCCAGGGGGTTGAAATGAGTTTTCCAAGGCCCCATGTTTCTGAGGGAGTCCTCATTTGCCAAATTACCCAAAAAATGTCTCTGATGCTTTATAGGAAACAAAGAAATCTTCTGATGAAGAAACACCTTCATATACTGAAGGTAACCTGAGTTACCAACCTTGAGAGAGAAATCTGCACCCAGCCAAATGATCTTGCCAAGCCCAGGAGATTTTAATTGGCCCTGTTTAAAAAAAAAAGTCATAGCTCTTTCTGGAAACCTTTAGTTCGGGACTTTGATCCGAGCAATTATGACATTGCATGGAAACCCCATTTTGACTTCATCCCTCCTACAGGCATATACTGGCACAGTCAGAAGCTGGTGGCAAAGACCAGAGTTCACCCGTGGAGACAGAAAGCAGGGTTCCAGGGACTGGGCAAGGGATGGGGAGTCACTGCTAATGGGGATGGGCTTTCTTTTGGGGGTGCTGGAATATTCTGGAATGTTCTGGAATTAGACAGTGGTGAGGGTTACACAACACAGTGAATATACTAAAAACCACAGATCTGTAAACTTTGAAAAGGTGGATTTTGCATTATATACACTATACCTTGATTAAAAAAAGAAACATTTAAGGGGGAGGGTAGAGTTCAGTAGTAGAGCATGTGCTTAGCATGCACAAGGTCCTGGTTTCAGCCCCCACTACCTCTATTAAAATAAATAAATAAAAACCCAAATTACCTCCTCTCTTAAAATAAGAAAAAACAATGAAAATTTAAATGTAAAAATAAATAAAATTTAAAATGTAATGCCCATCTGTTTATTACTGGATAATAGTGCTATGAAATAAACAAATAACAGGAAAGCAAAAAATAAATCTCATCTATTAACCACGCCCCCCACCCCACCCCAGCCCAAGTCAAACTCCTTTCATTTTTTCCACATCCCCTCCTGGTTCTTGTTCATCTGCATGGATTCTTTTTTTTTTTTTTCTTTTTCTTTCACTTCCTTCAAAAAAAAAATTTTTTTTTAAGTTTATCTTTAATTTTTTTAAATGTTGTTAAGGGGGAGGTAATTAGGTTCATTTATTTATTTATAATGGCAGTACTGGGGGTTGAACCCAGGACCTCATGATGCTAGGCACACTCTACCATTGAGCTGTACCCTCCCCCTGCATGAATCCTTTTTGCACAGCTGTAAGTAGATGTCATCTTGACCATCCATTGGTCAAGACATGGTACAAAATCACACACACACACACACACACACACACACACACACACACACACACACAAAACCTGTAGGGGCAGCGGGTGGGAGAAATGGGTGAAAGGGATCAGAAGGTACAAAATTCCAGTTATAAAATAAGTAAGTCCTGAGGACAGAATGTACAGCATGGTGACTATAGGTAATAATACTGTACTGTACAAAATTTTTTCCCCCTTATCACAGGGAAAAAATAAGATGTTTGTTAACTGTATGTGGTGACAGTTGTTACTGAGTCTTACTGTGATCATTTCTCAATATATACACAAACCGAACCATTATGAAATCATTATGTTGTATACCTGAAGCTAATATAATGTTATAGGTCGATTATATCTCAATCAAAAAATAAAAAGAGGTTAAAAAAAAGAAAGAAACCCTAGGAATGGCACTGCAGAGATGAGCCTCCGTGCTTTGGCACGTTTATTTGCTCGTTCTTGCGCTCTCCCACCCCCTCCCCCTTCCTCTCTCTGACCAGCTGAGCATCTGGACCGATGTTGATGCAGGGAAGGATAACAGGACTGTTTGTTTGTCTGTAAGAGGGAGGTAATCAGGTTTATTTATGTATTTGTTGCTGGAGGTGCTGGGGATTGAACCCAGGAGCGCATGCATGCTAGGCAAGAACTCCACCACTGAGCTGTACCCTTCCCCCGAGACACTTCTGTCAAGTGAAATAATCAGTGAATTTCCATATCCCCTGGGGTAGGTCTTTCTGCCTGGCAGGAAGTAGACGCTCAATAAATGTTAGTTGAATGAACGCCCGCCAAGCTGGCGGAGGAATATTTCAACTGGCCGATGTGTAAAAGTCACCGTGCGCTGGTCAGCGTTTAACAGCCTGCTCTCCGGGCAGGGACTTCATATGCCTCTGTAATCCAGTATATATGACACACACATGATACACTTGCATTGTAGAACACGTATTTATTATAAATGTCACGGACATAAAGGATGCATAGAGCACGGTTTACAAATGATCAGGTGTACAATACCGTGTTACAAATTCTCTATAGCCACTTGAATCTCAAAATAGGTCTGTGTTGATTTTTGCCAGACTCTCGTATTCATAGCCAACCCCTGGTAGCAAATAGCAGAACAGGTGTAGTTCTGACGTGTACGTTGGCAATATTTTCGTTTATGTTAATAAGCAACGCGAAAGTGAAGACCTTCGTTGGGATTTCACTTGTTCACGGATAATGTGAGCGTCTTCTTTGGTGAATCAGACAGCAGTCTGTGAACGCTGGGAAAATTACTTCCCGTTTTGTGCGCGTGTGCTGCTCACAGCCTAACGATGGCAGACACCACACGTTTTGAAGTGCAGGCTGCGTTATTAGGGGGAGGGTATAGCTCAAGTGGTAAAGCGCATGCTTAGTATGAGCGAGGTCCTGGGTTCGATGCCCAGTACCTCCTCCACATACAAATAAATAAACCTAAGTACCCCCGTCATAAGACAAACAAACCAAATGCATTAATAACTTTTCTCCACCACGTTTTTAAGCCTAAACCAGGGGTTGGCATGCTATGACCCTCTGCTTGTTTGTGTAAATAAAGCGTTATTGGCACACGGCAACTCCCATTTGGTGAGCATTGTCTGCGGCTGCTTCCCCAGGACACCCTCAGGGTTGAGTAGATGCAGGAGACAGATGCAGGGCCCACAGAGTGAGACGCAGCTGATCATTCCGGAGCGAGCGGTTCAGTTGCATTTATTGCTTTCACAATGATTCGTGTCATCAGCTCTGGTCACAAAATGACCAAACTACACTGTCATCTCCCCAGAAGGAAACCCAGACCTGTTAGGTAACTTCCCCCATCCCTCCCCTCTTGCCCCGGCACCCACCATCTACTTTCTGTCTCTATGAAAGTGATTCCTCCAGGGACCTCTTATTACTGGAATCATAGAGTACTTGTGTTTTTGTAAGTGGCTTATTTCACTTAGCAAAATGTCCTCACGGTCCATCCATGGCATAGTGTGTGTCAGAATTTCCTCCTTTTTTAAGACTGAGTAGTATTCCGCTGTGTGTATATGTCACATTTTGCTTGTCCATTCATTCGTTGATGGCCATTTGGGTTGCCTCCATCTTTTGGTGACTGTGAATAATGCTGCTGTAAACATGAGTGTCTAAGCACCTGCTGAGTCACTGCTTTTAATTCTCTTGGGTGTATACCCCAAGGTGGAAATGCTGGAACATACGGTAATTCTATTTAATTTTTTGAGGAACTGCCATGTTTTCCTTGTTTTTTTAAAAGACTTTTTATTTTGAAATAATTTCAGGCTCACATACAAGTTGCAAAAAAAAAAAAAAAAAAAGTACAGAGAGTTCCTCTATACCCTTCACCCAGCTTCCCCCAAATATAAAATCCTAAATAGTCATAGAAAAATATTAAAATCAGGGGACTCACATTGGTACGATCGACATTATTCTGATTTCACCAGCTTTGACATGCACTCCTTTTGCTATGTGTACAGGCTTACAAAAAGTTGTCACGTGTTTAGATTGCTGTGGCCACCACCATAATCAGAATACAGAACATTTCCATCACCACAAAGAAAACCCCTCACATCACAACTTTCCCCCAGTCCTCGCTCCTGGCCACCTCTGATCTGTTGCCAGTCGCTATAATCTGCCATTAAATGGAACCAAGCACTACGTCACTTTTTGAGACTGCCCTCTTGCAGTGAGCGTTGACACCTTTGAAATTCACTCAAGTTGGTGCGTGGATCTATAGTTTGTTCCTTTTTGTTCCTGAGTAGCGTTTCATTGTGTAGAATTAACCCACATCTTTACGATTCATTCAGTTCACAATTGTGTATCAATTCACCTTCTGAATGGCGTTGGGTTGTTTCCAGTTTGGGATCTATTACAGATAAAGCTTTTATGAACACTGATGTTCAGGTGTTTGTATGAACCTCAACATTCCTTTTTCTTGGGTAAACACCCAGGACTGGGACTCCTGGGTCATGTGTGATTAACCTTCAAAGAAGCCAAGCCACTTTCCAGAGGGGCTGCACCACGCCTGTATCCCCATCAGCAACATATGAGGGTGCCCTGCAGTCTCACCAGTAGTTGGTGTTGTCGGCCTTTCCCACGTTAGCCATTCCAGCAGATGTGTGGTGGCGGCCTGCTGTGGTTTCTATTTGCATCTCTCCCATGTCTAATGGTTCTGAGCCATTTTCATTTAATAAAAATGGGGTCATGGAGTCTCCCATAACTTTCTGTGTCTAAGACTTTTTTACATTGTTATCATTTGGGAGTTTACTGCTGCCTCGTATCGGGGGGGGGGGGGGCTAGACCAGAACATATTTTTCCATTTTTCCATCGATGGATATTTGTGTGGTTTCCAGATTTTTTCCATGGAGAACACTAGTGTATATGTCTCCTGGTTTCATAAGGGCAAGGGTTTCCTAGGGTATATTCCTAGGGGCAGAGTTGCTGGGTTGTAGGTGGTCTAGATAGAACTAAACTGCACTATTCAAAGGGGTCAGGTCAGTTGTTCTTTCAGTTAATCCATTGCCCAGGTGAGAGAGATAAAGTTCCGGGTGCATTCTGAGATAGGCAGAGTGTACACATGTGATATTAATACTAAACGGTGCCTCAACAAGATAAACGTCACTTTGGATTGAATCTATCAACAAAGCTATTAGAAATTTATTTCCCGGGGTGGAGGAGATTTAAGAGACACCCAAGTCTCGGGGACCAGGGAACAGATGTACTAAGAGAGATGTGATTGGAACCAACGGTAAGTAGAGAGATAGGTAACAGGGAGAGGTTGCAGAGTGAAATGTGCTCACTAGCTGAGATAGAGAAGGGGGTGAAGGGCAAAAGTCTGTGCTATAATCGCAACAATAAAAGCTCATGTTCTATAACCAGGGCTGAGAATCAAGTGATTAGCAGGAACCTTGTCTCCCAAGGACAGGAACACCCACTTCGTTCATTCAGGAGGCTTATATGTACGGGGCTTCAGCTATCCAAGGAGCTGGACTGGGAGAGAAAGAGGCAGATCCACCTGCTTCCTTGCCTTTGAAATACTCATAACTAGAAGGGAAGGCATAATGAAAGAACAGGGATGTGAATCAAAATGTTGCAGCAGGAGCCATAAGCCAGAAATAAGCAGGGTGTATCGGAATTCCAAGAAGCAGGGAACTAGTGGGAACTGGGAGAATTAGACTTTATGTGAGCTGAGCCCCAACTAGGAACTGAGCAGAACTGACAACTTGGATCCTTAGAAAAGATTCAATCCCTTTATCCTCCTCAACAGCTAATCTATTCTTCAACAGGAAGGGCAGCCCCCCAAATACACACAATCGGATTATCATACAGCAAGGAAAAAGAGCAAGTTGCTGTTACAGGCAATCACATGGATGAGTCACAAAAATATCATGCAAAAGAAGTCGGACACAGACGATATACTGCACAGTTCCCTTTCCAAAAAGCTCCAGAACATGCAAAACTAATCTATGGGGATAGAAATCAGAATCTAGGGTACCTGTGGAGTACTGATGGGCTGCAGTCAGCTTGTCCTGGCTCATAAGTACCTACTATTGGGGAGGAGGGTGTAGCTCAGTGGTAGAGCACATGCTTAACATGCACAAGGTCCTGGGTTCAATCCCCAGCACCTCCATCAAACAAACAAACCAACCAACCTAGTTACTTCCTCCTCCCTGCCCCCCGACCACTGCAAAAAGCCTAAGTGCCTATTGTTACCATTCCTCCCTACTTCATAGTAACTGGCAATCTCTTGGTGAGAATACTTACACCACAAAAAGGACACGTGGTAAAGCAGTGCCCCTCCCCGCTCTCTAAATCTCTTATTCCTAATGGTTAAACATTAACCAGCATGCCACTGCTGCCTGGGGCGAGGGGGATTAACTGAACAGGACACTGAGAAAACTTTCTGGAGTGATGGAAATGCTCTGCATCTTGTTTCTGGGAATGGTTTCATGGGTACATACAATTGTAAAAGCTTAAGGAATTGAGCATTCAAGAACTGTAATGTTTAATATATGTAAGTTATATAGCTCAATGAAAGAAAAAGATTGTATATATAGCCTAAAATAAAATGATAGATTACTCTGCATAACAGAAGGAAGGTGGAAAAGCCCAGATCTGGGAAAGGTCATGGCATTATCCTGAATTTTGGGTGAGGGAGTGAGAGCAGTGAGAAGCAAAACGAAAAATGCTCAGACTGTAGACAAGGAGGAGCAACTGTCCGGGAACAGTTTCCATCAGGGAGAGCTATGGATACATCTTTGCATTTTTAGAGCATTGTCACATTTTGCGATTATGTATATTTATATTATATATCTATTTTTAAAACATTGTATCTCTCAGTTCCCAGCTCAGTGTCTAGCACATAAATGGCTTTGCAAATTGACTGTTAAAAGAATGACTGCAGGGTGGCTGGACAGGAAGTGGGCAGGACTGAGTCAGGGTGACCAGGGGACTCCAGCTGGACTCTAGAAGAGGTTGACTGAATCTTCCTCTTCCTGTTTCTTCCCACTTGGAGACGCACCCCACCATGATATGCGCACAGGTGCTCAGAGACGTGACAAAAAGAAAAGCAATGTGGTGTGTTTTTCATGAAGTCAACTTTCTCCCATTTAAACGGCTGTCCCTTTATTTTGTGCCACATACTTCCTCCTTTTTTTTATAGTTGGTGTTAAAATGACCTTTCCCTTAAAATGGTGTAGTCGCTGTGGAAAACAGTATGATGGTTCCTCAAAAAACTAAACGTAGATTCACCAGCAATGCCACTTCCAAGTAGGTATCCAAAAGACTTGCAAGCATGGATTTGAATATATACTGGTACACCCATTTTGTAACAGCACTATTCATAACAGCCAAAAGGCAGAAACACCCAAATGTCTATCATGGATAAATGGATAAACAAAATGTGGTCCATCCATCCAAAGGAATACTATTCGGCCTTTAAAAGGAAATTTGGACGGACGCCAAACATGCATGAACCTTGAGGACGTGATGCTCAGTGAAATAAGCCACACACAAAAGGACAAACACTGCCTGATTCCACTTACATGAGAAGCTGAATTCATAGACAGTGGAGTGGTAGTGTGGGGGACTAGAACAGAAAGGGGAGTGAATGTTTAACGGGAACAGAGTTTCGTTTTAGAAGATGAGAAAGTTCTAGAGATGGATGGTGAGGATGGTTGTACAACAACGTGAATGCGCTTAACGTTGGTGAGCTGTGCATTTGAAAATGGCAAAATGGTAAATTTTATGTAGCACGTACGTACTAGCACCACCATCACCATTAGGACAAAAGTTTTTTAATGACCTCTCTTTCTTTAAAGAATGATGGTAACCAATATAAGTTCGTTGGCGGGTGGGGGCTAGGGTGGGGGGTGTCCATAATTGGAAAAATACTTAAGTTGATTCTGAGGTCAGCTGAAATCTCCCACAATTTTTGAGATTTTACTGGCTCCTGTAGTCCCAGTCTGGCTCCTGCAAGAGTCTGAGGGTTTGACCTCTCCCTACGCACATCTGCCCACCGCATCGCATCCTTCCTTTCGCCCTGCTTCCTCCTGCGCCCCAACCTGGAGCCCCAAGCGCATGCGCACACGCTCGGTGGTGGAGGCGAACGATTGCGCATGCTTCGGGCACCGCCTCGAGACGGTCTCCGCCGCTTTCCCCTTCTGGGAGGCGGCCGTAGGCTGGTGCGCACGCGCCCCGGCGAGGGGCGGGGTCCGGGGCCGCTCCCCCACTCTGGCTCTCGCGAGAGACCGGCCCGTGATCTCGTCGCTCCCCCTCCCTCTCTGGCCTCCCGGGCTCTGGCTGCAGCGTCAGCCTCGGTCCAGCCTTGGTCCGTCTTCGACTGCCGCGGTCTATCGGCTTCAGCCCCGGCGCCCTTTGGCGCCCTTCGGCCCCAGTCCTCAGCGCCGCCCATCCTTGCCACCCGGGCACAGGCCTAGGCCGAGGCCGCAGCCCCGGGATCGCGTCGGCGCCGCCCGCTCCCGGCCCGCCCCCTATGGGCCCCGGATAGAGGTGCCGCCGCCGCCGGCCCGCGGAGCCCCGATGCTGGCCCGGAGGAAGCCGGTGCTGCCGGCGCTCACCATCAACCCCGCCATCGCCGAGGGCCCGTCCCCCACCAGCGAGGGCGCCTCCGAGTGAGTGGGCTGGGCAGGGCCGGGGCGAGCACAGGATGGGGGGGGGGTCCCTGAGTAGCGAGGTTGAGGGAGGGAGTCCCTGAGAGGGGAGGAAGGGGGACGGGGCCCTGGGTGGAGAGGACGCGAGTGAAGGGGCCCTGAGTAGCAAGATCGAGAAAGGGAGTCCCGGAGAGGAGAGGCTGGTAGAGGGGACCCTGGGTAGCAAAGTCTGGGGAGGGATCCCTGCGAGGAGAGGAGGGATGAAGGTCTCTGAATATCGAGACTGGGGGGAATGGGTCCCTGAGTGGTGCAGTCGGGCTGGGAGAGGGTTCTTGATGGGAGAAGATGGAGTGGGGGTCTCTGAGTGGTGAATCGGTCCTTGGTGGAGAAAAGACGGGAGTGTGGGGCCCTAAATAGTGAAGCCATGGTGATGGTGGGAGAGTTCCTGAGAGGTGAGGATGGGTCAAGGGCCCCTAGTAGTGAAATCGGAGTGAAGGTGGGAGTCCCTGAGTAGTGATGTGGAGGGAGGGGGTTCCTTGCATGCCAAGACAGGGCAAATGGGGTTCCTGAGAGGGAAGGATGGGGTGAGGAGGGGTCCCTGGGAGTGAACATGGGGTGAGGAGGTCCAGGAAAAGGGAAAGGGGTGCCTGCTAGACGAGGATGAGGGAGGGATTCCTCAGGAGTAGGAGGTCTCTGAGGAAATCTGGGGGGAGGGGCACCTAAGAAGATCCTGCTATCCTAGGGGTTAGAGGGTGGAGCCCCTGAGCCTGGGGAGAGTGGTGAGGAGGCCCAGAAGAGGCAAGGAGTAAGGGGGATTTTGACAGTTCGGGGTGTGGGGGGAACTGGGAGCCATGCAGGAAAGAAGTCCAGGGCTCCTGGAACCCCTGACAGCAGATTAGCAGAGGTTCTGAATCGAATGAATTAGCAAAGCCTCCAGCAGCTGGAGAAATGCAGGTGGTTTGAGGTGATTGAGGGTGACAAGAGGACTTGAGGGAAGGGGTCCGAGGAAGGAGCAGGGGGCACTGGTGGGGGCCCCTGGCCCAGGTCCGGGTGCTGTGCTTGTGCTGTGACCCGTGAGACCCAGGTATGAGGGGCGAATGGCACGTTTGGTGCCTCTCAGGGGGCTTGGCCTTCTGCCACCGGATGGAGGCGGCCAGACTTGATGCACGTGTGTGTGAGTTAACATCTTTCTCTGTCCCTGAGGGCACAGATCCGTCTGGGGATGTGTTCCTTAGTCTCAAAAAATGCACTTATTCTTACAAGAGAGCTCCGTTGTCATATTCTTGTTCTTTTACGTGATTTCTGATTCCCATCCCTTCAAGAGTTCCCCCTGTAGAGGAAGCTAGCCATTGGAATTCCAGGGTTTTTTCTTTATAACCGCCATTGAGTTGCCAATAAATTAAAAATGGATTAATCAGCTGACTCCAGAATGCATTTTAGATGTCAGAGGCCAGTGCCGGAGACCTTCCAGGGTCTGGCCGCAAATGCTGTCTCTTCAGCCCTACGGTGAGGGAGTGGTGGCACATACGCTCATTCTTTGGCCTTCCCTCCTCTGTCCATGTGGGTCCTCATTCCCTCTTCATCCAGGTCTGCGTTCACCAGGCATTCAGTGAGCACCTGCTAGGCCCTTGTCCTGGCTCAAGGGGTCACTACCACGAGCACAGGCTTTGTGGGCAGGAACAACACAGGTGTGATTCCCACCTCTGCCACTTCCTTGCCTTGTGACCCTCAGGCAAGTTACTTAACCTCTGAGCCTTTTCCCTCCTGTGTGGGCTGGGTCTCCCAGAGAGCTGCCTCCCAGGAGGGTCATGAGAATTAAACAAAATGGTCAAAGCTCTAGTACCTGCTCAGGAAGTGGCCCCAGCCCCCACCTCCCAGCGACCTCTTCGCAGTACCAGCTCAGGTCAAATCACCCAGCGGCATGTCATCTTGCTCCTGTGTGCCCTTCTGTTCATGCCTCTGTAAGTTGCAGGAAGTCATGGTTGAACTTGGGGATTGGAAGGTTTCTGCAAGAACTCCACTCTTTCCCCTTCATCCCCTGCCCGAATCCCCCCACGAGGTCTCCCCCAGGTGGGCCATCAACCTTGGCTTACGTGCCCTGATACACAGTGGCTGAGGACCACCGGAGGTGGCCCATTCTCCTTTAGAGACTTTTCTTAGAGCTGCACTCACTGGTCCAGCAGCCCCTGGCCGTAGCCAGCACTTGAAATGTAGCTTGTCCAGATTCGGGGGAGCTGTAAGTACACTATGCATTCCAGATGGATTAATTTCACCTGACACTTTTTTTTTTTAACATGGCTAGAAATGTTTAAGTTGCACACATGGCTTATGTTCTATTTCTTTGTGGCTGCACTGAGGTAGTCCTTGTGTGCTCTAAGCTAGCATCTTATAAAGAACTGCTTTTTACTCCAGGAGTTGGTTCAAAGTCAAGGCACTGGTGAAAATAGCTTACTGTCAAAATTTCCTTTGAAAGTTCCTCGAGTCACCCAGTACAGTGCAGTGTACGTGGCTGGCTTTTAATAACCAGGTCTGGGAATATGTGTGTGTAGAAAGGCCTAATGTTTACAGCAACGCTCAGGATGTAATAAGAGCATGCTGGTTGAACAGAATGCCCTGGAGTGGTCCTCGCTGTTTAGGTTGGGCCTCTCTCCTCTCCCCCTCCGGTGCCTGTGTGTAACTCACGTAAATTAGAAGCATGTATGCTGTGGCTTCTGTCATCCGCCTGCTGGTTTCTAGTTCTTTGCTCTGAGGCCACTCAAGATGAGTTTGCGCCTCCATCCTCGTGAAAGACAGGTATCCTGTCTTCACCCCCAACCCTGGGGCTTGTCTCCCCCATCCTCTCGTCTCCTTCTCCTGTGGTCTGGAGCCCTTGTGTCAGGAAGGAGGGCTCCTGGGTCTGAAACCAGGGCTGTCAGACTAAAGCTGGTCCTTTAAGTCCTGAGGCCTCCTAACCTTTATGAGTGGGGAGAGGAGCAGTGTCCCCAGTTCTCGGGGAGTTTGGCTGTGTCTGTGGGTGGTCTTTTTTTTCTTGCCAGATCACAGGGCCCTTGAGCACAGGAATCAGGTCTCATTCAGCTCCCAGCTACAAGCCCGGGACCTGGCGTGCAGTGGCCACGCGGTAAACTCGGCTCAGCCTGAATCATCTCTGGGTGGCTTGCACGCTCTTGGCTAACCCATGCCCTTGGGGTCTCTGCAGAGCAAACTTGGTGGACCTCCAGAAGAAGCTGGAGGAGCTAGAACTCGACGAGCAACAGAAGAAGCGGCTGGAAGCCTTCCTCACCCAGAAGGCCAAAGTCGGAGAGCTCAAGGATGATGACTTTGAAAGGATCTCAGAGCTGGGAGCCGGGAACGGTGGGGTGGTCACCAAGGTCCAGCACAGACCTTCGGGCCTCATCATGGCAAGAAAGGTAAGAGGTGGCCGGCAGGGCCGTGCATGGTGCGAGTGGTGGGGGCAGGTCCCGTGAAAATGGGAGAGAGGGTTGAAAGGTGCAGGCCTCTGGTGTCTGATTGGCTTCTGGGCTCGGAAGCCCTGCCCCCAGCCATGGGTTCTAGTTAGAATGTGGCAATGCAGGCTTGCCTCACACAACTCTTCCGTTTGATACCGCTCTCTGCCTTCTGGGATGTCTTAAATTGAGGTTGCCAGAAAGGGACTGGTTTGAGAAAGGTAGCAAGCGGAGTTTGGGGGAAGAAAGGAGGAGAATCAGGTCCCCTAGAGTCGGCATCACCCTGACTGCACAACCAGAAGACCCTGCCGACCCGGATGGGCTGCCAGTAGTGATGGTCACATTGAGGGGAGTCCCTTGGCAATGAGGCACCCAAACCACCTGTGTTAGTTGGGGTTCTCCAGGGAAACAGAACCACTAGAGGTGTGTGTGTGTTGGGGGGCAGGTTGAGGTATTTTAAGGCATTGGCTCACACAGTCATGGGGCTGGCAGGTCTGAAGTCTGTTGGACAGGTCAGTGGGCTGCAGGCTCAGGGAAGAGTTGATGTTGCAGCTTGAGCCCAAAGACATTCTGGAGGCAGAATTCCTTCCTCCTTGAGGGACCTCTGTCTTAAGGCCTTCAACTGATTAGATGTGGCCCACCCACATGGTAGTGAGTCATCTGCTTTACTCAAAGTCTGATGATCTCCATGTCAAATCACACCTAAAAAATACCTTCACAGGTATTTAAATAAAATAAATAAATAAATAAATAAATATTTAAAAATAAATAAATAAATAAACCTAACTACCCCCTCCCCCCAAAAAAGAGATACTGACCCAACAGCTGGGTACTGTGGCCTAGACAAGTGGACACATCAAATCAACTGTCACCCCACCCTTTGGTGCCTTCCTCATCAGGGCTCCTGTGCCACAGTGTGGCCTCCCCCCCACTTGTTGGGGAGGGATCCCTGAGAGATGTCGAGTGGTGCAGAGGAGAAGGTCACCACATGGACAGAGGGGCTCCGACCCACGTAACCAGTGGACGTTGTGTTGAAGGATTATTCTGCTCATACAGGCATATTTTTTCGGACATAGAAAGCCCCCTTTCCCAGAAGCCCGTGGTCTGTAGTTTCTGAACTGTACTCTGGAAAACTGCCCGCCCCGCACCCAGGTGGATCTGCCCGCCTTTCCTGGGAACCTTGCACTTGGTTTCCATTGGGGTTTAGCGCTGCAGCTATTCCTCCTGCCTCCAGAGCACCTCCCTCTCTCCTGAAACCTACAGGCACACGCTTTCTATTTCTGTCTGCTTACTGCAGGCAGCCTTTTCAAAACCAGAGCAGCCCCAGAAGTCCCTGGTCTGCTCGGCCAAAGCACGGGGAGTAAAGGGCAGGTGTGAGGTGCAGGCAGAGACGGGGGTCTTGGGAACAGAGTCCTTGCTGGGGACGGAGGGCTTCGCTGGCCGGCCGCCAGCATGCCTTGCATAGACGTGAGTCCATGAGTTTGCCTACAGCCTCCTGAAAGCCTGTGAAGTAGGACTTTGGGGTTTAAAGCTGGGGGGCCAGATGAGTCCTGTAGTCTAGTTTGCGGTCCTGTCCCGATGTCAGTGTCGTAGCTTTGATACTGGCCTCTGTCACAGAAGATGTGGTCACCACTGGGGGGCCTGGGGGAAGGGTGCACGGGACTCTCTCTGCCGCTTTTGCAAACGTTGCTGTGCTTCTATATTGTCTCAAAATAAAAAGTTAAGAAAGGTCCAAAAATTAGGGGGTGTGGACCTTAGTCGGAGCAGGCACCCACCAGTGTTGGTTGAATATGGTAAGCACGGAGGCTGACCTGCCGGCTGGCGTGCAGTTCAGGGCTGTCAGTCTCCAGTGGCCCAGAAGCCCTTGGCCAGTCTGTGGGGGTGCAGGGCTTCCGGAATGCCAGTTCACCCTGTAGTCAGCTGAGGACACAGGTGGGAAAACTGACGGGACAAAGTGGGTTTTAAGGAACAGTGGCCTCAGTCCTTCCTCCACTGCCTTGGGTGGAATTCCAGTTCCCAGGAAGTTGAGTAGGAATTCCATGCATTCCAAGTGTGTGAGCTTATCAGATCTCCAGATGCAGCCCCTGCCAGGTGTGAGGGTGAGGGCAGGGCTGGGGCTTCTGGAAGGCCTGTCCAGATCTGCTGTGGGCTAGCATCCCTCCGGCCCCTTTGATGGGCAGGGGATCGTCGTGACCAGTATGACCTGCCACCAGGAGAGCAGTGAGACCAGCTTCCTAAGACCCCAGAAAACTGGTCTCCATTTTCACTGTTGTTTGTACATATTTTCTTGACTCGAGCGTCTTGTCCTGTCTTGTGCGTCCTTGTGAGAGCCCTAGGAACCAAACCTCTGCTTTGCGGGGGCCAGAGGGGATCTGCAAAGAATTCGGCGCGTTTGCTGTGCACACAGAGCGCGCTTGGCTTCCCTCTGCTTGCAGCAGGTGACTGCGTTTGCGGCCTTGCGTGTGTGTCCCTCCCGTCGGCCCCTGCTTGCTTCCAGAACAGAGGTTATGGACCTGCCCGAGGCTCTGTCCTAACACTAGCTGCCTTCTTTTGAGTGATGGCCCAAAGTCAAAGCCAGTGCTGAGACCTTGACACGTGTTCTCATTCACATGGGTCAGCAGCTCCGCTTCACAGACTAGAAACTGAGTCTGAGCTGGGGCAGTGTCTGGGTTGCAGAGTCTGCCCTTTGCAGTTAATGACCCAATGGGAGCTGTCAAGGCTTTGCCTCCATAACCCATTTCCCTCTTTTCCTAGTTTGTGGACCACCCACCCACCCTGCCCCGTTCCTAACACATATCCCCCATTCTGCAGTCAGAACAGCCGTAAACTCCAGGGGTTTGAACTAGCACCATTTTTATCTAATCAGCTGTCAGCCAGGTGCTGATGGGGAAAGAGTGTGGATTTTGGTGTTCTGTGAGCCTGGCCCGACCCTACCTGACCACTCACCAGCTGTGTACCCCTGGGGATGTGATTTCACGTCTCTGAACCTGAACTTGCTGGTTAGTGCAGTGGGGCAGTCCTCCCTGCCCGCCTTCCCCCCAGGGCCAGGGCAGATTGCAAGCATTTGTGCTCAGAAACATGGCCCTCGTCCCATTCCTGCTTTTTCTCTGCACACCCTCAGCAGTGGTTCCTAGTCAATCTGGAAGGTTCACTTTACACACGCCAGTTATAATATCCACCAAAGCTGTGTTCACATAGCAGCCACCCCTGTGTCCTCTCTTCACTGGATCTTTCTCGAAAGCCCCTGACTTCCTTTGGCTTTATTTCACATTAAGGCGCCAACTCCAGGCTCCCGGGACCTATGAGATTCGTCCACTTCGGCCCAGTCTTGTCCACCCCTTCTGTCTCCCCCAACCCCCGCCCCAGTCATTCACCTGCAGCTTCCTTGAAGTTCTTGGCAGAGAGTAGCACCATCCATGAGGAAGCCCCTGGTCAGACGCGGGTGCCGAGCCCTCGGAACACGGTCAGGGTGAACCGGGGCTGTGCTGTACGTGCAGAAACACCAGGTTTCCGGTGCTCCGTGTGAAAAAACTCATTAATATCTTTCTTTCCCTTGATCTCATGTCAAAACAGTAAATTTTTGATGCATTTCACTGAGTTAAACAAAACAGATTTGTTTCGCCTGTCTCTTTGCACTCTTAACGCAATAGCTGGAGGATTCAAAGTTCGGTTGGTGGCTCACGCCGTGTTTCTGTGGGCGGCGCTGGTGCTGACTTCGCAGCTCCCGGGTGAGCCTGCCGCACTGCACACAGATGCCAGCACTTTGCTCTCAGACCCGCATCCCGCCTTTTCCAGGCATGTCTGCATGCACATGCTGGGCGTTCCCTCCCTGGTGTGGCCACTGGAGTTCTGGTGTGACCCACCTTCCCACTGGAGGAGCCCGAGGGGGAAGTGCAGTGTCCCAGGCCCACGGCCAGAGCTGGGCTCTGCAGGTTGGGTCAGTGGGGACCCTTCAAGTGAGGGCTGAGGCTTTGCCTGGGGCCGGCGGGGGCACCAGGCACGGTTTCACCCAGATCTGCCACAGTTCTCAAGGTTTTGATGGTCATCGATGTGGGCCAGTGAGCAGGCCGTGCTACCCTGTGCCCCCCTGAACTGAGCACACGCCCCTCCAACAGGCAGCTCTTGTCCTTCTGCCTCCAGCGCCTGCCCCACCTTGTCCGCCTGGCTTCTTCGCACCTGTCCTTGGAGGCCTGGCCTCAGTATCACCACGCCCTGAGTCACCCCGTTGGCACCTCCGCCATACCGGGGTTGTTTTGACCCCTTCTCTTCCCCTGATGACAGGTCTTCTCCAAGCAGAGCCACCTTTGTGTCTTTCTCCCCATCATCGGCCCCACATATAACCCACTGCAGAAATGTCTGTTGAATTGGTATTGGTCATTTTCAGATACCAGGGATCTGGGTCTGCCTCTCTGACAAAGGGGTGGAAATCACACCCTTTTCTTGCCTTGTCACGATGGCTGGCGCGTCTAGGATCCTGAGGAGCTAAGACAGGGACCCACAGCCGTGGCTCTCTCCCGCTGGGCGGTGGGTCTTGGCTTGTGCAGGGTTTGGAGCTGGACACTGCTCTTGGCCTTTTGTCAGCTGTCTTTTCCATGTCTCTCCGGACCATCCTTTCTGTTTCTCACCTTTCCACACGTTGTGACGAATTTGGTGACAGTCCCCTCTGCCAACTGGAACTCGAGTAGAAGAGGAGCTGGGATCCTAGGGTGGCAGGTGGCAGGTGGCAGCTCTCTCTGTATTGTCTCCAGGCTGGAGGGATGAAGGGCCCCGAAAGCCCACTGCTGGTGGGGCTGGGGGCAGAAGTGACACAGTCGTCCTGTCTGACAGGGCGTCACCCGCCTTCTCCTGGGAGAGGCTGGCACTTTGTGTGATTTGGTGGGAAGAAAACTCTTAAAGAACTCCCCCCATAACCAAGTGAAAAATGTTGCCTCCTATGACATTTTTCTGAAAACAGCTTCATTGGGATGTAATTCACATACCATATAATTTACCCTTGTAGAGCATTTCACTCAGTGACTTTTAGTATATTTTCACAATGCCATGCACCCATCACCACCTTAGTCTTAGAACATTCCATCACCCCAGAAATACGCGCCAGCCCGTTTAGCAGTCACTCCACCGTCCCCCAGCCCCTGACAGCCAGGAGCCCCCTCTCTGTGTCTGTGGACTGGCCTGTTCTGGACGTCTCACATCCACAGACTCACACGCTGTGTGTCGTCCTGTGTCTGCTTCTCTCACTCAGCACCGTGCTCTCAGGGTCAGTCCCCGTGGCAGCGAGTGTCAGGGCTGCTCTCCTTTCCGTGACTGATGTCGCGCGTGTGGAGGGACACGTGTGTCTGTCCCTTCTTCAGCTGACTCAGGACACTTGGGCTGCTTCTGCTTTTCAGCTGTTGTGACTCACGTTGCTGCGAACATTCACGTTCGAGTCTGTGGCTGTGTTCTCAGTTCTCATGGGTTGATGGATACCCGCTGCTTCCCGGCTCCCCTTAGAAGGCGGCTTGGCTCTGAACCCACTTTCTTCTCCCCTGCAGCTGATCCACCTGGAGATCAAGCCGGCCATCCGGAACCAGATCATCCGCGAGCTGCAGGTGCTGCACGAGTGCAACTCCCCGTACATTGTGGGCTTCTACGGGGCCTTCTACAGCGACGGGGAGATCAGCATCTGCATGGAGCACATGGTGAGCACCCCCAACCCCGGAGCCGCGTCAGTGTCCCCCAGTCACCGGGCAGAGTTCACACAGGTTGAGGAACAGACGTCCCCTTGCCTGAGACCCTCAAGGCCCCCATCCTATTTCCAAGGGGACCCGTGTGGAGATGGTGGATGCAGTACAGCCGTATGCTTGTATAGATGCCTTTGTTTTATTGGATACCAGACACTGTCCTCCTAATATTTTTTGGTTTTAATGGAGGTACTGGGGATTGAATCCAGGACCTCGTGCATGCTAAGCCCGCGCTACCACTGAGCTGTACCCACCCCACCTTCCTGACAGTTTTGCCTTTTCCCACCGTCCAGCCTCCTGGCATCCACAGGTAGCTGGCAGGTAATGTGCTGAGCACGCTGAGGCTGCTCCCAGTCCCCACCATGTCACAAGTAATGCTGCTCCGAGAGTCCTTGCACCCAAGCAGGCTGTGTGAGCGTTGAGGCCTGCAGTGGTGCACAGGGGGAGCCTTGTCTCTCCCTCCCACGATCCCCCAGTGAGAGGGCGGTGGGCTGCAGGCCTGTGGGATCAGACCTCTGCGGTGGCAGGTGATTTTTTTAAACCACGGTCAATTCTGTTGTGTCCCCTTGTTGAGGAACTCTGGTATCGAGGCCCAGAAATGGGTGGGATTGGGTGTATCGAAAGCAGAAGTGGTCAGAGCCGAAGGCCCCCGGAGGAAACACCTCCGGCCCTCCTCCGCCCAGCGTCCGCCAGGTAGGGCTCTGTCCGCCCTCGGCTGTCTGGCCCTAGCCCTCGGGGGCCTTGCAAAACCAGGATGCCATGTGGCTTTAGGCAGGCAGCTTCGGTTACGCCTCGAGTGCGCTGTCCCCTCTGACAGTTTTGTAACGGAGGCAGGAAATGAATTTGAGCAGGCGCCTGCAGGGAGGGCAGCGTCCGGGGAGTGCCCCCGGGAAGGGGCTCCCCCGCCTGTCCTGGCGGAGCCCCTTCCTCACTTGGGAGAGGGCGGCCAGATTTGCCCCCCCCCCCCCCCGGCAGCCACTGTGCAGACAGAATCGGGCGGGGAAAGGGCGTGAAGTCAGTGTGGTCTGAGGGGAGCCAGGTCTGCACTGTAGATTGTCCCTCCCCCTCCTCTCTCTCTCCCCCTCCCCCCTCCTCCCGTCCTCCCCAAATACCCTGAGTTCGGAGTCTCTTTCCCTTGCAGAAAAGCGGGTCAGCATCAACCCCCCACCCCGGGTCTGGGTGGGTGTGAAGCGTCGGCTGTGGGGCGAGGTGTCTGCGATCCGAGCCCAGCGACAGATCTAGATGGATGGACACATAGATAGGCAGGCAGACAGGTTTAGAACTCTGTGTTTCTCTGTGTGTGCACAGAAGGGGCTGGAAGAGTCTAAGTTACACTTCAGGGGAGGCAAGTGGAGTTGTTGGAGATCAGAGTGTAATTTATCTGCATTTGAATTTTTATAAGAGAAAGGTATTTGTAGACTCCCTGCTTAATGCAAGTGTGGCTTCGGAGATGTTTAGGAGACACACACACACACACAATGAAAGCGTGTGGTCGTGTGTGAGGAGTGACCCAGCTGTGACGCCCCCGCGCCACATCCTGTCCATGTGTCTTCTTAGCTGTGGACCAGGGGTTCTCCCCTGGGCGACGTGTGGGACATTTGCGTTGTCACAACTCGGGAGATGCGGATGCGGGCCGAACATGCTGCTTTACACGCACACGACACGCAGGATACTCTCCCCCGTTTGCCAGAGTGACCCGCCCCGTGTCCTCAGTTCCCTGGGGATTCTGCTGTGGAGAACAGTGCTGTCTGCGCCACAGGGCTGTTTTGAGTTGACTTGAGACCCTGGCACGGGGCCTGGGCCACCATAGCCTCTCCGTGGATGCTCACCCTGAGCATCCTCTAGCAAACAAATCACAGCTCTACAGAAAATTAAGAATGAAAGGGGCTGTGTTAGGGAGCAGAGATCACTAACTTTAAAGAAAAAATTTTAAGGTTGCTAAAACAAAAAATGAGAAGAATAAAAGGAATTCCCCCCATGTGAGACAGGCCTGGGCTGGGCAGAATGCCGATCGCCTGGGTTCCTCCTCAGCCACCCTCACCATCTGCCTGCACTCGGCCCCCGCCCTCAGTCTGGCGCTAGCCGACAGTGTCGCACACAGGATCCTGAAGCTTCAGAGTGCCTTGGGTTTTCCAGAACTCCCACCGTGCCCTCCTCACCGAGCACAGCTGGGGCAGCACCCAGGCTTCTCCCCCTCCCCCAAGTGAAGCAAGAGGCAGCTGGTGGCCACGGGAGCCCTAGAGCAACGCCCCAGAGAAAGCACGGGCCACCTGGCCACGAGCGCAGGTTCTGGCCACATCCCCACTGCGCCCCTCGAGCCTCAGCTCCAGTCCACCCAGTGACCTGGGGCCCTTGGAGCCCCCTCTGAAGAAGCGCCTTGGGCCTGTTGGCGACGCCCTGGGTTTCGGTCTCCAAGTACTGCCAGGAGACCTTGCGCAAGACACTTGATTTCTGCCATTTCCTCGTTAACCATGTGAATTTGGGGCCACGCCCAGGTTGGGGGATGGACTGCAGTCACCTGTGTCAGGTCCTTTGCAGGACATCCCACACACGGGGCGGTGAGCAGGGGCTAGGCCTGCAGGAGAGGGACGGAGCCATCCATCCTCCTCCTCCCCCTCCTCCTCCTCCTCCGTGCCCCTCCGCCATCAGCCTTCCTGGTGGAGCTGGGGGCTTGGGCGAGGGAGCAGTGGAGGGGTCAGTCGACTTGGCCTTCCTTCTGCACTGGGCAGTTACGGGCCTTGCCTCTGGGTTCTTCCTCCACTTCCCACGGCTGCACCCAGCTTGCGGAGGAGACCCAGGCCCCAGAGTGGGTGGCTCGGCCACAGGCCTCGTGGAGCTCTGGCCTCCGTGGCTCTGCTCCGCCCGCCGCTACCGTGGCAACCTCGGGAAGGCTGAGTCACGCCATCCAGCTGTGGGCCTCAGTTCCGGGAAGGACAAGCCGCCTGGGGAGCGTGCTGGCACCCTTTCCGCTTCCTGAGGCCCCGGAGGCAGCAGGGGCCGCCAGAGTCCCTGCTTTTGGCCGATGGGCTGCCTTTGGCTGTGGTCTGGTCTCTGCTTCCTGTGGAGGAAGTTGGGCACCAGATCACTGGGAAACAGGGAAATGCTCCGTTCTTATACCTGCTGCCCTGGCATCCCCCTGGGGACCCGTCTCTGCACTGCCAGCCCTGCCTGGTGACGGCTCAGAGTGGCTTTCCTCTCTCTTCTGTGCTGCCCCTAGGATGGTGGCTCTCTGGACCAGGTGTTGAAAGAAGCCAAGAGAATTCCGGAAGAGATCCTGGGGAAGGTCAGCATCGCGGTAAGTGTGCGAGTGTGCGCTCCTGGCTGCACGCTCTCGCCCGCTCATTCTTACTCCTGCCCCCATGCCACGCGGCCAGGGTTCGAGGAGCCCCTGGGAGCCAGTAGTAGGCACTAGAGTGGCCCCCTGCGAAGATGGCCTCTGGTGCCAGTCTCCACCAGCTGTGGCACTGAGCTGGTGGTGTCCCTTTGCCCTATATGGTGGGGATGATGCTCCCCTACCCCATCCGGATGGGTTGCTGGAGATGCTGGGGGCCTGGTCCCAGGCACACAGTGTCCCTCCGTGCTGTCATCATGGAGTGTCTCCTCTCTGACGTGGTGAAAGGGCCACTGCGTCCTTCACCACATCGGCCTGGGGCCTGAGCACTGTCTCAGCACCAAAGTGCTCAACAGGGGTGACCTCCGAGGTGGGGCAGTTGCCTGGACACTCAAAGGCCCACTAACGGGGCCTCAGGCCTTGTCCCAGCTCTCACGGGCCTCACGAGAGGAGCAGTGTCTGCTTTCCGGGCAGGGAGTCATATGAGTCAGTGAGGTGCGTGCCTGTGCGGATGTCATCACCATCACATGGCCCCTGCAGTCTGGCCTGAGGGCCTGTCCAGAGGACAGTCCCCCACACAGCACCGCCCTGCGGCTTCCCTGCAGGTTCTGCGGGGCCTGGCGTATCTCCGGGAAAAGCACCAGATCATGCACCGAGGTAAGGGCTGGGAGCCTCTGGGGCCCGGTGGGGCTGGCGGGTGGCCCGGGGCATCCTCACCGCCAGCTCTCCTCC
Source organism: Camelus bactrianus (assembly GCF_048773025.1). Classification (NCBI taxonomy): domain Eukaryota; kingdom Metazoa; phylum Chordata; class Mammalia; order Artiodactyla; family Camelidae; genus Camelus; species Camelus bactrianus. Next base: position 29,220,708 of record NC_133560.1, read on the forward strand.
CAGACGTGAAGCCATCGAACATCCTCGTCAACTCCAGAGGGGAGATCAAGCTGTGCGATTTTGGGGTTAGCGGGCAGCTCATCGACTCCATGGCCAACTCCTTCGTGGGCACGCGGTCCTACATGTCGGTGAGTCTGGCGGGAGTCTGCTTAACAGCTGTCTTTCCTGGACTGGTCTTTCTCCAGGAGCAGAGACAACGACCTGTGGGTTGTGGGTCTTTAAGGAGACACCGTCAGCACAGCTGGAAGCAGGTGGAGGGAGGAGACGGAATTGCTTTCTTCCTGTTACTTGGTCTCCAGAGGGATGACAGGGCATGATGGGGCTGCAGGGGAACCAGGGAGACACTCTAGGGTGCCAGCCCCTACCCCGCATGCACCAGCCCCCTCCACCTCCCTGTCTCGCCCACAGCCAGAGCGGCTGCAAGGCACTCACTACTCGGTGCAGTCGGACATCTGGAGCATGGGCCTGTCCCTGGTGGAGCTGTCCATCGGAAGGTACCCCATCCCCCCGCCAGACGCCAAGGAGCTGGAGGCGATATTTGGCCGGCCCATGGTCGACGGTGCAGAAGGAGAGCCTCACGGCATCTCACCACGGCCGAGACCCCCCGGACGCCCCATCAGCGGTAGGGCCCGAGCCTGGGACTTCCAGCTTGGACAGGGCACGCGGCGCCCGGGGATGGCAGCTGCCTCCCCTCTGGCCTCTCTCAGCGCCACCTGTCCCCCTGGGTCATGCTCACTGTGGTCAGCAGTCCTCAGATGGTCCCGAGGCTTCTGGGGACAGCTCTGCAAGCAGCGCCTCAAACTGTCCCGTCCGGGGCAGCTGCACCTGTTGCTGCCAGCTGGCGGGGCCCAGAAACTCTCCTCAGCCAAGCCGCGCGTGGGGTGGGCGGTTTTTCCAGCATTTTATCACAAAAGCGTTCAAGGGTGCAGAAAAGCTGAAAGGGTTGCCCAGCAGGCACCTTTGTGCCCACCACCTGGGCTCTGCGGTGCCGCGTCTGCTGTGTTGGGCCAGGACCTCCTTGGGTGGCTTGTTGGATGAAGCCCCGACACACAGCGGGGGTGGGTGGGGCCGGAGGGCCGGCGGGGCCCCCAGAGGACCCTCGGTACCTAGAGCCACCACCTGTGCTGTGAAGTTCAGGCTGGTACTTCCACCAGGCCGGGGGCTGGCGAGGGGAAGGGTCCCGGCTCGGGGTCCCGGCTCGTGGTCACGGCTCAGGTGGTCTAACTAGGAAGCAGCGCTTAGGGCTCTGTGATTTTTTTTCTTTAAGTCAAGTGACAGGAAGACAGTTGAATTAAGTGAGGGTCCAGAGGACCAGGCCTTGGGCTGCAGTTGATCAGTTGATTTCTCAGCTTTATTGAGGTAGAATTCACCTACCTTGTGACCCACTCTTTTCAGGCATGCAGTTCAGCAGATTTTTATATCTTCATAAGGTCTGACCACCACCTTTATATGATTCCAGAACATTCCATCACCCCAAAAGGAAACCCTGTCCCCCCCACAGCCCCTGACAGCCAGGAGCCCCTTCTCCGTCTCTGTGGACTGGCCGGTTCTGGATGTTTCACGTCAGTGGCGTCACACGCTGTGTGGCCTCTTTTGTCTGGTTCTCTCACCGAGCCTTGTGTTCTCAGGGTCTGTCCACACTGTGCCAAGTGTTGGTGCCTTGTTCCTTTTTATGGTTGCGTAGTATTCCACTGTGTGGGTGGCTTTTGTGTACCTATTCACCGTTAATGGGACACTTGGGTCTTTAGATGGTGGTTGTCACAGTATTTTCAAGCCCAGACCTTCCCCTTTCCTGGTGCCACACCCACACTGCTGAGGTGTCTGGATTTCCTCCGAGGGGAGAACCCCCATCCCTGCATCTGTGTCCTCAGGCCCTGGCCCCGCCCTCCCAGCCCGACTCCCAGATGGTGTCTGGGCCTTCCAGGCGGGGAGGAGCGGTGGGCTGTGCCAAGCCACTCGGCCTGCCAGCACCTCCCCCAGCCCCGGCCCCAGCCCGAGTGCCCATTTCAGGACTGGGGACAGAAGGCGAAAGTCCAGCTGCCAAACGCGGGCCTGGCCAGCTGGGTCTAGGACAGGGGTCAGCCATGCAGCCGGCCACCGTCGTGAGCGGCTCTCGGGCCCACGGCCGTCTCCACCAGCAGGTCCACACAAGGTCACACTGCCGCCTTTGCCTGCCCGGCCCCCCATGCCCCACCGGCACCAGGGGGCAGGGGTTTGACTTCGGTACAGCACAGACTTGGCACTGTGCCAGACCTGTGACTTCTCAAAAAACATTCCTGTTCGTTTTGCTGTTTTGTTTTGTTAATTCACCGGAGGCTCAGGAGAGAAGTGACTTTCCCAGGAAGGCAAGCTCAGTCGCCAGGCAGCCGGGCTGGGGCACCACGCCTCTGGTTCCAGCCGGGTGGGGAGGAGGCGCTCGGCTGTGTTCAGCGCACTCGGACCTTGATGCCCGACAGAAGTGCTGCGGCCACCTGCCCATCTCACCCGTCTTTGTCTCTGCCCTGGGCAGGTCATGGGGTGGACAGCCGGCCGGCCATGGCTATCTTCGAGCTGCTGGACTACATCGTGAATGAGGTGTGTGCCTGGGGCCCTGGCGGGCCTTCGGGCCAGCGGGTTTAAGCCGTTCCTGTTGGAAAGAAGGGAGCCGGACTTGTAGACCGGGTTCTTTTGGGGAGGGGCTGTGGGGAGAGATGGAGACCAGCTGTGGTTGTCAGGAGGTTATGAGGCATGAAGGTGATGGCCTCACTCCCCCAACCCTGCACAAGCCCACCCTCCCCAAAGGACTCCTTTTTGTTTGTTTTCATAGAGGTGAACCCAGAGTTCCCACCCTGAGCCCAGGAGCCTGGCCCCTCCCTGCAGCTCTTGTCACCAGCAGCTCCTTCTCTGAGCATCTTGACATCTGTGCGTGAAGTCCTAAATCATTCCCCCTTCCTCGGGGAAAGTTCAGCGTCCCTGTCCCCACCCCCCAGACCCCCATCTCTGGGAAGGAGGCCCAGGGTGCACACCCAGTCCCTCCCCACCCTGGGAGAGGGCAGCACGAATACTCTCATTGTGCAGATGGGTGAATCCAGGCATAAGGCCTGCAGCTGGGAAGGGGCTGAGTGAGGCCTGACCCCACGGCCCTCCGTCTCAGCACGACCGGGTCACCCTCCCTGGGCCTTCTCTGACTGAAGTGTGTTTCCAGTGGCCCATTGCAGTTGGGGTGGCCGGGCTTGGCCCAGGGTTAGGTCTTGAGGTGAGCAGCTCAGGGCCCAGTCAGTGGTGGTGGAACAGGGCAGGTGGCTCTGGTGACACAGCAGTGACACCCAGGCCCAGCGAGTACCCGCTCCAGACGGGGCCTGACCCTGCACACCGCTGTCTGCACGCCCAGACTTGTGCCAGGACAGACCCCTCAGACTCCCCCTGTTTTGGGGCCCAAACCCCTGGAGCTTACTGCCTCCCTGAGGTCCAGACCCTCAGCTCATTCCAAGACACCCCCAGAGCGGGGTGGCCGAGACAGGATGACCTGTGGTCAAGAGTAACCACTCTCGTCCGTAAAATGAGGATGAGCCCTGTCCTTCTTCCTTCTAGAACCAGCTGTGACCCCCAGACAAGAGCTCTTGAGAGAAAATCTGGGAAGAGCCCAACCCAGCTGGCTGCCTGGGAAGCCGCTGGAGGAGCCTGGGGGTGGGTGCCCTCTGCCCGCCTGCAGTGGGCTGCCCCCAGGACAGTAAAGGCTCAGGGCCAGGAGAAGTGCACCCGAGGGTGCCTGGAAAGTGCCACGCTGTCCCCACTCCCGCAGGGCTGGGAAGCGTCTCTTCCCCTGATTCCAGAATCATCCTTGAGCATCTGACCCCCACCTGTCTGTTCTGTCCCACAGCCTCCTCCCAAGCTGCCCAGCGTCGTTTTCACCCAGGACTTCCAGGAGTTTGTAAATAAATGGTGAGCTACCACAGCCCCCAGCCTGGGGTGGGCAGGGAGGGGGCCAGACTGCCTGCTTCCTGGTCCCTGGCTGTCAGGGATGCCAGGCCGGTGGCAGTGTCTGGCGGGACGCAGAGCTCACCTGAGAGCCCAGGTTCCCTTCCCGAGGCTGCTGAGTCACGGTGTCCAGCTGCCATCCCCTAGTGTCCCCGCCTGGAGTGAACCAGGAGTCCAGGCTCTTTGGAAGTGATACTGTTCCCACCTCAGCTCCTGCCGTCAGGCGCCCTGGTTTCCTAATCCTGCAAGCCCAGGGCCCTGCAGCCCCCAAGCACGCCTTCCCAGCCGGCTTCTGGGCTGTCCCAGCCCCTCCACCCTCTGGAGGCCGAGGAGTACCTCGCAGGTGGGCTGGGGCCTGGAGGGAGGGCCGCCCCGCTGCCCCACGTGTCAGGACGCCAGCACGGCCGGCCCCGGGCACAGCCGCTGGACGGCCTAGCTCCCTGGGGTGCGGCCACCCCCCCCCGCCCCGTAAACGTCCCTATGCCTGTGAGGCCTGTATTTGAAGAGCTGCCACACCACCCTGAGCTACTTAGAGCAGCTGCCTTTAGACAGTTCTGCTTTTCTGAAGGAAAAAGTTCCATTTTGACATTTGGACTCCCAAACTTGGGGTTTTTATTAGAAATGCAGCCTTGGTTGCTGCTGGGCCTCCAACCCAGAAGCCTCGAGGGGTTTCCCACCCTCTTTCCCTCTTGTCCTGGGCTGAGACTTCTGCTCTTCCCTCCCGGGGCCTCCTGTTCTTACACCCAAGAGCACGGTGGGGCCCCCCACCACAGGAGCCAGGCAGCAAAGGGCGGCAGGACGCAGGCTTCTGACCGGCCAGGGCGGGGGCTGCCTGGTCCCAGGGCTCCCTGACGGCCACTGACTGTCTGCCTGTCTTGTCTCCCCACCCTCTGTCCTCTCCTGCCTCCCGGAACCTGCAGCCTAATTAAGAACCCAGCAGAGCGAGCGGATCTGAAGATGCTCATGGTAAGTGAGGCACACAGGTTTTGGGGTCACAGGCTGTGCCCAGGGCCTCTTCCTCCTTGTGGGGAGATGGGCCCCTGGCAGGCTGTCCTTGCCCCAAGCCAGCATATCGCAGGGAACATGGGGAGCTTGGCCAACTGGAGGACCCCCGTGGGTCTCCTGGGTTCGCCGGAGGGAGACATGGGGAGCGGCTGCGGGGGAACACAGGGGCCCACATGCCTGGGACGCATGACTGAATGACTGGGCTCCAAGGCGTCGTTGACACCATGTGGGTGTCTGCCTTCCTCTAAACCCACGCTATTCAATATCCTTGAAAACCAAGGTGGTCACCGAAAGCCGCCTTCCCCCAGCAGGGCTGCCTGTCGCAGTGCCTTGCGCCCACGGCAGCAGTGGACGCGAGGCCTTCTTCCTGTGCCACCAGGTCTGCCCACCTGAGTCTCCCCCGATGCTAGGCAGCCCCTTAATTATTTCTCGTGTCCCGGAGAGAGAAAACACTGCCAGTTACAGACGTAAGACATGGATTCTCAGTCTCAGCTGTCCACGGGGGAGAGAGGGAGCCTCTTAGGGTAGTTGCGATGTGGTACCTTAAATAACCGAGCCACGCCCTGCGGTGGGCCCCGGGCCCCAGGCCCCTGCCTGCTGCCCTGCAGGACCAGACTCCTTGCCTTCCCGCACGTCCCCCCACAGGTCCTCCCGCCCGCAGGCATCGGCACAGGGCGCTCCTTCCCCCGCGGGGTGTGTCCTGCTGCTCTCTCTCGCTGCCTCTGGGCCTCCGCTTCCTTGCCTCCTCCAGGAAAGCACCCTGTCTAAGCCCACCCTCGGTTAGCTGTGGCTACAGGCAGTGTGTCCCAGTGGCAGTCGGTCTGCTGCGGGCCAAAGAGCTGGCCTGGCCTGGAGCGCCTTGTGGGACTGGGTCTGCAGCCACCTGCTTCCAGAATCTCCTTATTGAGTCTGGTGAATCCAAGGAACACACGATATAAGAAATGTCTTTGTTGCGGAATACGCAAATCCCCGGAACAGAGGAGTTGAAACCCCCATGGTGCCACCCCCGCCCCCAGCTCTGCGCATCTCGCGGGGCACAGAGGGCTTCCAGGCCCCTTCCCGAGTAACGCTGCATGCGTGTGAGGCTGAGCTCGCCGCCCTGACCACAGGAGCCCTCTTCCCTTGGCTTGGCTTTTCACCAGGCCCGCGCCCACCTTGGGAAGGCTGAGGGTGGTCTCGCCCGCTCCCAGCTGGCATAAGAGGCAGTGGTCCTGGCCTTGCAAACCAGGAGCCTCTGGCACTGAGCCATCCTGTTCGGGAACCGCTACCAGGGCGGCTATTTAAGTTATTTAAGTTACTTATGCTGATGGAGAACACGAGGTTCTGCTCTCCAGCCACATGAGCCCTATTTCAAGGGCTCAGGAGCCTCATGGCCCCGGTGGCTGCCCGCCCTGGACGGGACATATAGGGAACTTACTATCCTCACAGAGAGTTCCGTTGTTCAGATCAGATGCTCTCACCCAGGTGACTCTGCTCCCAGGAGACATTGGGCCATGTCTGGGGACATCTGTGGTTGTCACAACTGGGGTTGCTCCTGGCATTGTCTGGGTGGGGCCAGGGAGGCTGCTTCACACACCCCACGGTGCCCGGGATGGTCCTGCAGAGACTGGCCCTGGTGTCAGAAGTGCAGGGTGTCAGGGACAGAGGAGACCCTGAGCTCCAGGGGGCACAGAGCAGCCTCCCCCTCACCTGAGACCCTGTCCCAGGCTGGGGGGCCTGGGGCCTCCCCGCTCTGGGTTTGGTTCCCCTCCCCAGTCCTGCACGTGCCCTGGGCCGGGGGCCTGGACGTCCGGCCAAGGCCAGGCTGCTCACGCCATTCCTTCCCTTTCAGAACCATGCCTTCATCAAACGGTCGGAGGTAGAAGAAGTGGATTTCGCCGGCTGGTTGTGTAAAACATTGCGGCTGAACCAGCCCAGCACGCCCACGCGCAGCGCCGCTGTGTGACGGTCCCGCTGCAGGACCGGCTCCTCCTCTCCCGCCTCCTCCCGCCGCGCCCTCCGTGGAGACCCACGCGCATTGGGAAGGGCGCCACCTTCGTGCCGTCTTCTCGGAACCTGCTTCCTTAGGTTTAAAGAAAAAACCAAAACAAAACCGGGAAAGAAAAAGCAAACGTGCCCCTTGTGCTTCTTGTTCCTCGCCCTTTGGGCGTCAGCCCTGGCCAGCCTAGGGCGGTCTCTCCCGCAAGGGTGGCCCTGACCCGCGAGAGATGGGGAGCCACTGGGAGCTGGCTTTGCTCCTTTCCAAGGGGTGAAGCCTCGGAGGGACCCCAACGTTGGCACCTTTCACCAGAAGGGGGGTTGCTGCCCTAGGTTTCAAGTGTCCCCCTGGCCTGACACCTGCCCCTGTGAGGTGGTCCTCCAGGCACCACCTCCCAGAGAGCAGTCAGCCTGATGGCCGTCACGGGGTCCCCTTCCCTCCACCCACCCCCGGCCACTCCTGCCTCTGGTCCCGCAGCCCATCCTCAGCAGAGCATGGCCTGCCCCTCAGAGGGACTCTCTCATCCTCACCCATGCTTCGTGGAACAGAGACTTCTGACAGCTCGCGGCAGCAGGAGCCGACACTCACTCAGCAGAAAGGAAGTGCTGGGTTTCCAAGCTGTCGGTGCGGTTGGAAACCCCAGCAGATCCTGTAGATAAGGCCTGCACCCCCACGCCTGCAGGCCGACAGATGTGGGCGGGTGGCTTGCTGTCACCTCCACGCGCCCAGCAAATCAGAAGTGACCGCCCAGGGCACGTCACTCTTGGGCTTTGAACTGTTCAGCTGCAGCTAGTTGGAAATGAGGCGGCGGGGGTGAGGTCCTAGCTCCCGGTGTCCTCTGGGGTGTCCAGCCAGGCCCCCTGCTGTGGTCTGCACGTTGCCCAAGACCCAAAGCCCAACCTTTCCACCTTTAGGGCTGTGCCACCTCTGATGGAGAAGGCTGCCTCCAGGCCAAGGGCAGTAGGAAGTGGTGGAGGGCAGGGCCCTCTGAAGATGAGCTGTGAGCCTCCCCTCTCCCCAATACTTCCTGAAAGAAGCTGATACTTATCTGTGATAAATTGCAGGGGAAGGGTTCTCCAAGAGTGATGGGCCTGGCGCCACTCTGGCCCTGGGGTTGGAGAAGGTGCAGCAGAAGCTGGGGACTTGTGGCCCTGTGGGAACTGTTGGATCCTTTTCTTCTTAGGGTGACCCTTCCAGTCTGTGTTTTTTTTTTCTGTGGTCACCAAAGAGGAGACAAGCTGGTAGCTCCTTAGACCAGCTTTCCAGGCTTCTGCCTTTTGAGTTACCCCCGCCCAAGACTCACCTGATTTAGAAAAGAATAAAAAAGATAACTCAAAGCAATGGAGGTGTCACTCTGTGGGTCCCCCAGCTCCCTCAGGAGCTTCAGAAGAGGAAGGCCTAACAGGTGAACTGTGGCTCAGCGTCTTGGCCCATGGTGCTGGTGCTGGCGGTCAGACAGGTGCGTCTTAGGGCCAGTCCTGTACCCATCAGGCCCTGGGCTTGACCAACTCCTGCCAACAGCTGGCTCCCATTTGCAAGGAGTAAGACCACATTGACAGGGTCCTAGCAGTGTGGGAGTTTGGGGCCAGTGGGTAAGGCCTCCAGGGTTGGTGAGGGAGGTGGGGTGATGGTTCAAAAGCAGGCACCTCCCACAGTGTGGCCTCAGAGAGGGGCCCTGGCACCTCCCAGCCCACCTGCTCCACTCGGCCGGGTCTGCATCCTCTACTGTTGTGTTACTTCGCCAGGACCCCACTGCCCTTCAAAAAAAGAGCCAGACACCAACACGTGGCTCTTTCCCTTCCCTCTCCGAGTCAGCTGGGAACACTCCAGAGTCTTGGAGACCAAGATCTGACATTGACAGCCAGGGGTCTCCCTCTCTCCCCTGCCCACTGCTCCCTGTGGACGTCCCTAGACTTGGCACCCTCTGTTCCCACACCCTGTCTCCCCTGGTGCACGGTCTGGCCAAGGGTGGCCACAGGCAGGCGAGCCTATAGGTCCTCTGTTCTGAGGGGGCAGGTTCTTAAAATGTAACATTTGTTTGTTCGGGGGTCTCCTGACATGCGGGGATCCAGGCAGAATGTGGGGTCCAGCAGCCAGGTCGCTGGGGGCTTCCAGGCCTTCCCAAGCTTCTTGTGAGAGACCCTGTTCTGTGTCAAGGTTCCTCGTGGCTGTTCCTTAAACCCCAAGATGGCCAAGTGTGTGAGATGGTGCAGCCGCTGTGTTGGGGGCCCTGGGACCCCCCCCCCACTCCGTGCTCCTCTGACCTCTGGGTCCAAAGACAAATCAATCAGAAAATGAATCCGAGAGCTTCGGAATCTTGCCCAATGGGTGTTCTTACCTTTGGGTTTTGGGTTTTCTTTGCTCCTGGGTTTTTTGCTTTTGTTGTCGTTTTGTTTTGCACCTGGTTTGGAAGAAGATACCAAGTGTCTTGTAGGTGCAAGTTTTTCTTCAGCTCCATGTTTGCATCATTTTCAAAAGCACTTTTCAAAACCACGTGTGCTGTCCCCTGAGTCCCCAGAGAGCAGACTGTCCCCACCTGGTTCCTCTCCCTGAGCTCTGAGCAGCTCACAGGTGACTGAGGAATAAATGATGATCCGGAAAAGATGGCCCAGCTCCATCAGAGAGCCTCCAGCCTCCACCCGCAGCCCCGGCTAGCAGTGTGTGAGCTAGCGGGTAAGAGCCAGCTAAAGAGTCTGTTTAATTTGCTCAGGGTCACGGGCGACCCAGGATCAGATCAGCCCCTTCTCTGAGTGTAACACACGGTCCAGGGATGGGGCAGGGGGAAATGGAAAGAAAAATGTGCGGAACCAGCAGGCAGAGTCAGGCGGGTCTCGCTGCCCCATGCCCCCACCACGCACGCGCATCACTCAGCTGCAGGCACGATGTAAATTTCCTCGAGGCCGCATTCAAAACAAGAAAAAGAAATAGGTGAAGGTAGTTTGATGGTATGTTCTATTAGACCCAATATTGCCAAAATATTACCATTTCACTTTGTAATCAATATGGAAAATTAGTCTGGTCTTCTGATTTAGATTTTTTGTTTGTTTTTTGCTTTGTTTTGTTCTTTGGTATGAAGTCTTGGCAAGATGGTATGTTTTGCCTTCAGGGAGCATCTCAGTTCCTACGGTCCACATCTTGAGTGTTCGAGGCCACTCGTGGCCAGTGGCCGCATGTCAGGCAGCACAGCTCTAAGCCTTTCAGTGCTGTCTTTTCCCAGCTGGCCATACCCACTTGGCCTCAATGGGGACCGTCTTGTCCCCTCAATCCAGGGGACACTGGCCAGGGTCTGGGGACATCTGGGGTTGTCATGACTGGGCTCCTGGCATTGACTGGGTGGGGCCAGGGGTGCTGCTCAACCCCTCACCTAGCCCCTCCCCCCCCCATCAGCAGTGATGAGAGGAAGCTGGTTTGGCCCACACCCCTCCCCGCATCCAACGGTGTAGGAGGCCATGGTCGTCAGTAGCAGAAGTCAGACCCTCGGTCATCTGTGTCCGGGGCTGCCCTGCTTGAAGCGACCAGGTTTCCTGTGTCCAGAGCCTGGGACACAGTGTGGCGTGGGGTGGCGGGGATGTAGGCAGGAGCAGCCCAGAACCTTCTGGAAGGTGAGGAATCAGCAGAAGTGTGCTCAGCCAGCCCAGGGGTGGAGGTGTGTGCCAGGCAGGAAGCCTCAGGTCTGGGAGGCGGAACTCAGTGGACTCCGGGTTAACAGGGTTCAGTTCAGAGGAAGCTGCGACAGGGTTTCCCAGAAAGCGGGGGTCGGGTGGAGTGGGAGTGAGGAAGGGGAAGGGACTGCCTCAAAACGAAACCAGCAGGGGCCCCTCCAGACCTCAACCCTCCTCTCTAGGGCTCAGGCTCTGAGCTGACCAGGTGTGGAGGGCCCAGGCTGCAGGGGGCTGAAGGCCACACCTCCAACCGCAGGCCAGGTGGGTGGAGGACCTGCCTGTTCTGCAGTCCCAGTGGCAACGACAGGGTGGCTCTGGAGGAGGAAGGAGGGTGGAGGGAGAGGCCAGGGCCCCATGGCAGCCTGAACTGGGGTGGAGGCTCGGGTTTCTGCCCAGGCTTCCCTGGGGAGAGAAGGAGGCCCGCAGAGAAGCACCTGGAGAATCAGGTGAGGGAGGGACCCAGGACGCCTTCTCCCCGCCACCGCCCCCAGCCTGACACTCACCCCTGGGGAAGGCCACGCCCCCTGCCAGGGGGTCATAGTGGACTAAATGAGGTGGTATCTGCTGACCCCCAGGAAGGAGTAGATCCTCTCCTGAGCAGTCCAAATCCCTTCTCCCTTCCCCCTGGCTGCACCCCAGGAAGTGGGCAGAGCTGATCTCGGTAACCCCATCTTCCCTCTCTGAGCCCTGGTGACCAGGGATCGGTGCAGAGACTGGCCTTCCCACCACCTTGGCTCACAGCTCTGCAGCCCTGTTTCCCCTTGGTCACTGTCTCTGTGGGCCACAAAGAGCTGGGGCTGTTCTGCAGCACCCAGTGCCCTGGAGAGAGCTCACAGAACTAGAGGCAGCGCCTGACAGACTGGGCGTCCACGCGGAGAGCGCACCCCAGGCAGGGGACCCCATGTGAGCAAGGGTGTGGCGGTGGGACGGCGCACAAAATCTTTAAGAACTGTCCAGCAGAGCAGTGACCACTCCTAACTGGCACGGGAAGGGACCTTGGCTCCGAAGAGGGTCAGATCTGTCCCACTATGCCTCGTGTTAACCCTTTAATTTCTGGTGGCCAGTGTGGGGGGCATAGGGGCTGGGGCACTGACTGCCACCAGGCGAGCAGAAGCCTATTCAGAGGGGGAGGGTGTAGCTCAGTGGTAGTTCAATCCCCAGTACCTCCGTTTAAAAAATAAAAACAGCGAAATACATAAATGAACAAATAAACCTAATCACCTCCCTTCCCAAGAAAAAAACCCCCAAAACCAAAAAAGAAGCATGTTGGCATTTCAGCCCCCACTGGCCTTGGGTGCAGGATCAGGTGGTAGCCAAGCGGGAAGCCAGGCCGTTTGGATGTCTGGCTAAGAACTGGAACTTTATGGTGGGGACGGTGGCCAACTACAAACTGGGCAGTGACCTCAGACAAGCAGGTTTGGGAAGATGAGTTAGCAAAGGAGCAGGACACTCAGAAAGACCACCACAGGGGTGCAGGCCAGTCCCCACCATGGCCATCCTTTGGGGTCACAGCAGCTAGGAAGGCATGGGTACCCAGGGAGGAATACAGGGCCACAGGGAAGTTGGCCTCAGGTTACAGGTCCTGCAAAAAGTCACAGGGAGCTGGGCCTGCAGGGCAGGGCAAGGCCTTTGACTGGAGACCCCCGTGCAGGCGGTCCCCCGGGACCCAGTGCTCAGATCTGTCGGTCCACAAACAGCCTCGTCCAGGTGGCCTGCCCTGGGTGGAGATGGAGATGAAGGCTAGCCCCTTATCTTCCGTCCCCATGTCCCCACTTCCTCCCAGAAGGCCAAGCCGTCCTGTCCCCAGCCAGCACCCTCTGTGCTGACGCACTTCCTCTCTGCTCTCCCGTGAGCCTCTTCGCACATTCCACCTGCACCTGCCCAGCTCCTGCCCCTGCTCCCTCACGTGTGGGGATCTGCTCAGAAGTCACCTTCCCTCCAGGAGGCCTCTCTGCCTTCTCCACACCCCCATAACCTTCCCTTGTGGCTGACGTCCCACCCCCAACCCCCATACTCACCTGCAAGGTCAGGCACTGAGGTCAGCTGCCATCCCCCTGCCTGGCAACCCATCTCCTTTCGTCTATAACAGCCCTGGATTTTGCAGTGGGGACCCAGAAAGCTTCTAAACGCAGCCACATCACCCACCTCACCCCTGATGCCCATGGGGGAACCAAGGGTCCAGGGGTAAGGGCTGCCCAGGGGTCAGGGTCAGGGAGGAGGAGGAGGGGAGGGGAGGAGAAGAGGGAGGGGAGGGGGAGAGGAGGGGAGGGGAGGGGAAAGCAGGGAGAAGCTGTGCAAGTCTTTCACTCACTCTTGGCATCCTGTCTTTGTACCTGCTGTTCCCTGTTCTGGAATTCCTCTTCCATTTCCCCCATCCCCACCCGTAACTCCTGCTTCAGGAGTTACGGGTGGGGAGGGGGCAGCCTCAGGGCAGCCTTTCCCTTACCCCTGCCAAGGGCTGCCAGACACCCCCCACCATGTAAACCCTCAGCATGATTGCTCCTTTGACTCTCCCATTGCCCATCTTCATGGCCTTGAACTTGGTGGTGGATTCTTCAACATGATACATACACACAAGCAGCACAAACAAAAACAGATGAACTTGGACTTGATCAAAATTAAAAACTAGGGTGCATCAAAGGACACCACCAAGAGAGGGAAGAGAAAGCCCACAGAGTGGGAGAAAGTATTTGCAAATCCTGTATGGGAGACCGGTCCAGTGCCCAGAATCCTTACAACTCAGCAACCAAAAGACAGTCGCCCCAATTAAAAAGGTGGGCAGAGGACCTGAAGGGACGCCTCCTCAGAGACGCTGAACAGGTGCCCGGTGAGCGCCTGGGGAGCTGCTGGACCGGGTCTCCCCGCACCCGGAGCTGGGCTGGAGGGGGCGGGGCCGATGGGAGCAGCCTCCTCACGGAGGGATGGGGTCTCCCCGGTACACATGAACCTCGAGGTGCACTGTCTCCTGCTTTCACCCCATGTTAAAGAGCAGGAAGTGGCTCCAGAGTGGCAAGAATGGGATCCTGTGTGACTTTGACTCCTCCCCTGCCGGGCGCTCTCCAACAAAGGGGAGGTGCAAGCCGGGCACAGGTGCAGGGAAGCCGACCGCCCACCTGGATGTGAGGACGCCCCTCCCCTCATCCCTCTCCTCCTCCCTCCCCACCCCTCCCCTCGGCCTGCCCACTCCTACCCCAGCTCTCCTTCTCATTAAAAGGGTGGGGCCATTTTCCAGGGGCCCTAGTTACCAGCCTGCCAGCCCTGCTGCTCTGTGCCACCCCCAGGGTCAGCCCCTGAGGTTCTGGGAGCGTCTCAGACCCCTCCCTTTTGAAGTTCCGGGTTGATAATGGGGCCAACTGGGTGGGGGTGGGGGTGGGGGTGGGGAAAGGATTTTCCCAGCGTCCAGCAGACACCCAGAGAGCCCGGGTGCCAGGCTGCCCCTGGGGTGCTCCTTCTCTCTGTGCATTTTAGGGTGTGCTTCTTACCCCCAGAAAATGCAAGGTCCCCATATATCACTTGTGGGTGGACACGCACTAATCAAAACCTCCTTCGGTTACCTTAACACCTGCCCTCATTCACAGCAGCATGATTCACAGCAGCCCAAAGTGGAGACCACCCACTGGCCATTAGCTGAGGGCTTCATAAGCGCAATGTGGTCCCTCCACACACGGGAGCATCGCTCCGCCGTGACCCGGAGAGCAGCCCTGACACCCGCCCCCACGGGGCCGGACCCCGAGAGCGCGGTGCTCAGGGAGAGAAGCAGACACAGGAGGACACACAGTGTGTGAGCCCATGGACGTGAAACGTCCAGAACAGGCCAGTCCCCAGACACAGAAGTGGGTTAGTGGTTGTCAGGGGCTGGGGGCAATACTGAAGGGGACAGGACAGTTTCCTTTTGGGCTGATGAGAATGTTCTAGATTAGACAGTGGTGATGGTTGCATAACTCTGTGAATGTCCTGAAAACCAGCGAACTGCACACTTTAAATGGTGAACTGTATGGTATGTGAATGATATCGCAATAAAGCTGTTACTAAAAACGAGCCGCCCCCTCCCATTGGCTCCCACACTTTCTATCTCCCTGAGCTGTATTCTCCTGTCCAGTCTAGGGGTTCCTTTTACAGGACCTGAGCCGGGTGAACTGGCCCACTCTTGCCCTTAACTGGCTCTCAGCCAGGCTCAGAAGACAGTGGCTCGGGGAGGGGGGAGGGGGCGGGATAGCTCAGTGGTGGAGCGCGTGCTTAGCACGCACAAGGTCCTGGGTTCAGTCCCCAGCACCGCCATTAAAAACAAGTAAATAAAAACCTCCTCCCCTTCCCCTGAGGCGGCAGCTCTGCGGCCCGGGCCATGGACCTCCCGCCACAGGAAGAACAGCAAGGGCTGAGGGGGACAAGGTCACACCGATTCCCAGAGACAAGCAGGCCTGCTGGGAAGTAAGCAGAGCAGGTGGGCCTCCAGTCCTGGTTGGCCAGACCACGAGCCCCAAGCCACTTGGCCTTGGGGGACACTGCCTATGCCCCACTCGCCGCCTAGCCCTGACTCAAGCCACATGGAGCCTCCTTCCTGGTGGTTTCTGGGCCAAGGGTCCCTGCTGGGTAGAGGCAGCTGACATCCGGTTCTGCCTTGGACCTTGCTCTGCGCCCTCCTACCGGGGACACTGTGGGACTGTCCTTGACATTCACCGGCCCGGGTCAGCAGTCATCAGGGCTTTGATCTTCCCAGAACCCAGTAGGGTGGGCATGATCCTCAGATCCCCTTCTCCAAGAGGGGGGGACTCTTGGAGGCCCAAGGTCACACAGGGAGAACTTGCCTTTGACCCTTTGACATTAACTATGAGAATCCACAGGCCAGAGGAAGGTCAGGAAAGCGGGCGGCAGGTGGTGGCCCCCCCGCCCCGCAGGCAGGGCACAGCCCTCCCTGACCCTGCACCTGACACAGCCGCCCTCCCTGTCTCCCTCTCTCCTCTTCTCTGTCTCTCCTCTTTCCCTCCCCGAAAGTGAAACTGGTGACACCAAAGTGAAACTGAAGCTACTGCGTCTCAGCCAAGCCAGCGAGGGAGAGAGGGCGAGCTAGCGGTGACTCCTCGGACAGCCCACGTGGCAGGCGGGATGGAGGGAGGAGTCGCTCCTTAAATTGCGGTGATTTTAAAAAAAGAAAGATGGAGGGGGAGGTCCAGCCAGCCAGAAATGCTGCCACGTTCTCCCCTTCCGCTCCTCCACTGCCTCGCCTGGCTGTGGGTCCGCTGGCTCCGCAGGCTCGCTGGGGGATGCCATCTTGTAGAAGGCCCTGGGGCAGGGGCGAGGGGGCACAAAACTGGCCTGGTTCACTCGAGGTCCCTTGGGTAAAGATGATCGAGGGGGCCCATCTCCACTTACTATCCAGCCTCAGGCCCCTGCACACATGGAAAACCAAGGTCCCCCGGCGTGGAGACAGGCTGCCTGGGGCAGTGCAGGGTGGGATGGGGAGGAGGCTCTGCGTGGGGAGTCGGGGTGGGGAGGGCAGCCGGGTGGCTCAAGGGCTGGGACTGGGCCACCAGTCAAGTGGAGGCCACCAGGAAGTGGTTTTCCTTCTCTGCAGAGCACAGAGAGGGAGGAGCAAGCAGGCGCGTTAGATCCTGGGCATAGCAACCCCCACCCCCACCCCCGCATCGGGCCATCTTGGGGGTGGGGCTCCTGGGCCCTGGTGGGTGTTGAGCGGCCTCCCTGGCCCCCATCCACTTGGTGCCAGGAGCGCCCCCAATATGACAACCAGAGTTGTCCCAAGGAAGTGGGGAGGGGGGAAATCACATCCCTCCCCCCACCGATGGGACCCACTGCCCTAAGCAAATTCCCTGAGCCAGGCTGTGGAGAGTGACAGGGACAGAGCTCTGGGCTGAACCCCAGAGGCAGGCAGGCGGGCTCACCCCCTACCCCAGATTTGGAGCACTCAGCCGAGGTTCTGAGAGGCCCCTTGGAGCTGTTGTCCAGCCTGGATGTGAAGGGGAGTCCAGGAGACCAGCGCTCAGGTGGAGAGGGGAGCCAGGGCCCGCGGGGACCAGGAGCTTCCGGCTGGAAGGGCTCGCTGCGCAGACGGGAGTCAGAGAGTAGGGGAGGGAGGGAAGGAGGGGCGGCACCAGGTGTCCCACCTCTGGAGGTGTCTATGCCACCTCTTACGTGAGGTGCATAGACCCCCGGGGGTACATAGACCAGACACCGCCCCCACCTCGGCTATGAACTCAGCGTCTGCTGCTTAGAAAACGCTTCTCCGTGATGCTGGGGGCCATCTGTCCGAGGAGAGGGCTCAGGGCAGGGGCCCTGGGCGCTCGGTGACGCAGCTGAAGTATTTCGATACTTGCACACCTGGTTTGGCCACCCCGGGCTGTGCTAGTTAAAAGTTAGCTCTGCCCCAGAGCCTGCCTGGGAGGGGCCCGGGCCCTGGGAGGAGCCTGGACGGGAGGAGGCCTCCACCCACCGGGGAACCGGAGGGGTTTCCGGAGGCTCACCTGGCCTGCCGCGCACCCGGGCACCGGTTCCGGGTTTCTTGGGCACCCAGGGCAGGCAAAGTCCCTGCCCACAGGCCCAGCCTCAGGCCTGCAAGTGGTCACAGCGGGGCTTGAAGCCTCCAAAGCCGGGGCGGGGAGCCACTGGTCTCTGTATGGTGGCCAGTGGCCTTCATGTTCTTTCCTTTCTAATGCCCTCACTTGCCCAAACTAAAAGGCTGGGCTTTGTTACGTGGGACCCCAAAGTATTTTCTTTTCTTTTCTTTTTTTTTTTAAATCTTTTGTTTAAACAGACCATGATTTTTTTTTATTGTGGTAAAACATACAGAAAACCTACCACCAATAGTGAAGCAGGTCAGACAGAGAAAGACAAATATCATATGCTATCATGTCCATGTGGAATCTGAAAAAATGACACACACAGAAACAGACTCACAAACATAGAAAACAAAGCTATGGTTACCAAAGGGTAGGGGGAGGGACAAAAGGGATAAAGTAGGAGTTTGGGATTAGCAAATACTAACTACTGTATATAAAATAGATAAACAACAAGGACCTACTGTACAGCAAAGGGAACTATAGTCAATGTGTAACAACCTATAATGAAAAAGACTATGAAAAAGAACATATATGTGTAACTGAATCACTATGCTCTACCCCGGAAACTAACACAACATTGTAAATCAACTATACTTCAATTAAAAAAAAAAAGTTACCATCTTAACTATTTTTAAGAGCACCGCTCAGTGGCATTAAGCACATTCACATGGTTATGCAACCATCCCCTCCACCCATCTCCAGAACTTTCTCATCTTCCCAAACTGAAACTCTGCCTTCATTAAACACTGACCCGCCCCCACTGTAAAAAGGCTATAACTCAATAAAAAAATGTTAAAAAAAAAAAAAAAACCACTGACCCGCCCCAAGGGAGAGGGTGCCGTTCAGCGGTAGAGTACATGCTTAGTATGCATCAGGTCATGGACGCGTGTTAAATAAAAATAATAATAATAAGTAAATCGAACTGGCTCCCCCCAAAAACAAATAAAATAAGATAAAACACACTGACCCTCCCTATCCTCTCCCCCAGCCCCTGGCCCCCACCATCTACTTCCTGTCTCTATGGATGTGACTCCTCTAGGGACCTCATGTGAGTGGAATGAGGCAGTATTTATCCTTCTGTGTCTGGCTTATTTCACTGAGCATCATGTTTCCAAGTTTCATTCACAGTGTAGCCTGTGTCAGACTCTCCTTCCTTTTCAAGGCTGAGTAATATTCCACTGTGTGGATAGACCACAATTTGTTTCCCTATCATTTGTCGATGGTCACTTGGGTTTCTTCCACCTTTTGGTTGCTGTGAATAATGCTGCTATGAACACAGGCGTACAAACACCTGTACAGTTTTAGGAATTGAACTTTGCTCTGGGTTATCTGACTTAGGCCTTGGCAGCCTGGTCAGCATTTTGACCAAATGAGTCTGGTGGAAGGACCCCCACAAGGTTTCCAGGAGGTTCTCCTGACAGTGTGTTGATTCGCCTTCCGGGAGTAGAGCGTCCCACTCGCTGACTGAGCCCAGTGCTGTATGCTAGGCAGTGAGAGGAGACTCAGGACCAAGGCCAGGTCTGACATCCTGCCTCCCTTGGGAATGCTCCAGAATCAAGTCCCCCTTCCATCTATAAGCCCTAAGCCATACAGAAGTCTCCGGCAAACCAGGCTCTGCTATCGGTCAGTCTGTCTGTCCTTCCTTGTGGGACATGGCTCCCTGTCTCCTTTCAGCGTCCTGGTCTCATCCCTGGAATGGTTTGGTAAGACTACGACCTCCCTTGAGCTGAACACTAGACCTCTATTAATGTGGCCTGAAATCACATTAGCTTTTCCAGAATCCTAGCTGCACTCCTAATTCCCTGGTTTGCCCATTCAAACCTGTGGTGGGCAGAATAATGGTCTCCCAGAGACGTCCGCATCCTAACCCCTGGAACCTGTGAGTGTGCTCCCTTACGTGGTTAGAGGGACTCTGCAGGTGGGATTAAGTCGAGGACCCTGAGATGGGAGATTATCCTGGATTACGCACAGGGGCCCAGTGTCACCACAGGGTCCTTATCAGAGGGAGGCGGGAGGGTCAAAGTCAGAGAGAGACGGGAGATGCCACGCTGCTGGTGGTGAGGATGGAGGGCGGGGCCGCGAGCCAGGGATGCGGCACCTCTAGAAGTTGGAAGAGGCAGGAGCTGCTTCTCCCTGGAGACTCCGGAGGGACCAGCCCCGCCCACGCCTGGGTTTTAGCCTTTATGACCCATTTTGGACTTCTGATCTCTAGAAATGTAAGAAAATTAATTTGTGTAGTATTAAGTCACTAAATTTTTGGTAATTTGCTACAACTGCCTTAGGAAACTCATACAAAACCCTCATAGGATATTCTCTTTCTATCTTGTGCAGTTATTTATTTACTTACTTTTTAGAAAAACAATATATAGTCATTGAAGAAAACTCAAATATTCAGAAAAGCAAAGTCGTCCTGTCCCACCACCTGAAGACGTGCGCTGTCGAGACCTCAGTGTGTATATTGTGAGTAGCCGTGCGCATATTGTTAAGACTAATACAACTTGGGGGGCGGGTACAGCTCAGGGGTAGAGTGTGTGCTTGGCTTGCACAAGGTCCTGGGTTCAATCCCTGGTACTTCCATTAAAAAATAAATACAAATTTAAAATAAATAAATATAAATAAATAAAGCTAATTACCTCCCCCAAATGCTTTTTTTTTTAATTTAAAAAGTAAAATAAAAAAAAAAAGAACAAGAGGAATTTCATGAGTCACCGGTTTGTAGCCCACCTTTCTCACTTCTCCAGCCTGACCTTTCAAATTACTTGCTTTGGATACCTTTCTAGATATGGAATCTCTGGGTCAAACACGATACATGTTTTTAGGCATTTTCAGCAGAGAGGTTTTTTTTCTGGTGTTTTTATTTCTTTGTGTGTGTGTATGTTTTAATTAAGGTATTGGTGACATATAGTAAAATGCACAGATATTAAGTATAGACTTGGGTGAATTTGACAAATGTATATACCCACGTGGCCTCAATTTTTGCTCTTTTCTTTGTTGTTAAATAAAGGCTTTATTCTGGACAAATTTTAGATTCACAGAAAAATCACGAAGACTCTAGACAGGCTTCCCAGCACGCTTCTCCCAGCCTCCCCTTCCGTTTCCACTACTTTCTCATCTTCCCAAACTGAAACTCTCTTCCCAGCCGTCAGCTGACTTTTGAAAGTGCGCACAGAACTTCACAGTTCCCCCAGGAAAGTTATTAGTATTTATTTGTGTGTTTGTCGCGATGCACCTTGAATCCAAACTTACTGCCCTTCTCCCAGACTGCTCTCCTGTAGAGCTGGTAAGCTAGCCTTCAGCAGCTTCAATATCTTGTTTTCATTTTTAATTTTAATTTTTTGGTGGTGGGGAGAAATAATTAGATTTGTTTATTTATTTAGTTAGTTTGTTTTGGGAGGAGGTAATTAGATTTATTTATTCACTTATTTCTTTTAATGGAGGTACTGGGAATTGAACCCAGGACCTTGTGTATGATAAGCATGTGCTCTAACCACTGAGCTATACCCTCTCCCTATTTGTTTGTTTGTTTTTGGGGGGGTAATTAGGCTTAATTATTTATTTTTTTAGTGAGTACTGGGGATTGAACCCAGGACCCCCTGCATGCTAGGCATGCTGTCTACCACTGAGCTATACCCTCCCCCACATCTTAGCATCTATATTCGAATTCACTGGTGGAAAAGATTAGACAGATGGATATGTTTAGATATGGGCGTAGACATACACACATATATACGACATGCTGAAGTCCTAGCTGCCAGGACCTTAGAATGCGATTATTTGCAAATAGAGCTGTTAAAGATGTAATCAGTTAATGAGAGTTCGTGCTGGAGCAGAGTGGGCCCCTGATCAAATACGACTGCTGTCCTCCTAAGAAGGGGCGTCTGGATGCAGAGACAGACGCGCACAGAGGGAAGAGGACGTGAAGGCATCTGGGGGAAGCTGGCACCTGCAAGCCAAGGAAAGCCTGAGGCTACCGGAAGGAAGCAGGGACAGATCCCTCCCCTGCGCCTTTGGAGGGAGAATGGCCCTGCTGATACCTTGACTTTGGACTTCTGGCCTCCAGAACTGAGAGAAAACACATTTCTGCTCTTCCAAGCCACCCAGTCTGAGGGGCTTTTTCACAGCAGCTGAAGGAAACTAACTTATATACATATTTCCTAGGGTCCTTATAAGAGGGTGGTAGGAGGGTCAGAGACAGAGAGATGGGAGGATGTCAAGCTTCTGGTTTTGAAGCTGGAGGAAACAGATCATGAGCCTTTTAAAAATAGGTATATAAGGGGAGAGAGACTAGCAAGCCCAAGGTCTTGAGTTCAATCCCCAGGACCTCCATTAAATAAATAAATAAATAAATAAGTAAATAAATAAATAAGTAAGTAAATAAACTTAATCACCTCCCCCCACAAAGAAACAAACAAAAATTTATTTTTAAGTCAGTGTGTATATATCACATATACATAGTTACTTATAGTTAATTAATATTAAAAATAAACGTGTACATGCAGTAACACACACAGCAAGCAGATCTAAGGACATGCCACGTTTATCTACTGTGTTCTATTTGCTCATCAACATTCCTTAGAATGTTCCAGACTCCCCTGCACCACCCCAGCCACAGTTTGCTGGAGTCCAGGTAACCCTCTGCCTGCCATTGCCTATTATTCGGTCCAACAAGCAAATGAAGATCCCCTCGGCATGACTTGCCTCTAGGGAGCTCGCATGGGTTCCCAATGCTCACTGTTTGTCTCGTCCATGAGGTTAGAGACAAACTGTCATTCCTGAACCAAACCTGTACTGGGTACCGCTCTCTCAGTGACAGTATTCTGAGCCCTGGGGATCAGACGGTGAACAGCCAGGCCACTTTGCCAGAAGTTGGTTTCTGTAACCTGACTCTCAACTCCCTTCTGTTCCACTGGCCTCCTTCCCAGCCCCTTCTGCTGGACCCCACCGTTGGCGTCCCCCAGCCCTGGGATGCCCTCTCAGTCCCCACTTCCTTGGGGGATGTCATGTGCCTCAGAGTTTGGGGAGACCCAACCCCCGCCCTGGCACTCCTCATTCTTCTACCCACCTGCCTGCTCAGCTCCTCTGCTGGACATCTGATGGACACTCCATCACAAAAGGGAAAACAGAACTCTTCACCCCACCCTGGCTGTCATCCCAAACCCATCCATCATGCCGTAAAACCAGGCATGCTCTTTGGGTTTTTTGCTTTCTGTCCCCGCAACACATCTGACCCAGCTTCAAATCATCTCAATTCAACCTCCAAAAGAGACCCTCTCCTCCTTCTCCCACTGTGCTCGCTGGGATGCCCACACCAGCTCCCTACTGGCCTTACCCTGGGGTGATTAACAAATCATAAAGCAGGGCACTCCTCTGCTCAAATCCCAGCTAATGTCTTTCCAGTAACATTCTGGGGGGGAACTTCCTACTCTCTTAATTTTCATTTTTTCCAAAGGGAAAAGATTTAATTTTATTCCTAAATAACCACACTTCATACTAATGGGACATTCCCAGACTTTGGAATGAGCTGGAACATGGCCACTCATATTCTGTTCCAGGCCGACTTTCCTTTTCAACTTAAAAAAAATTTCTGGTAACATAAAATTTACCACTATAACCATTTTTAAGTGTACAATTCAGTAGCATTAAGCACATTCACATTGTTCTGCAACCATCCCCATCATCATCTCCAGAACTTTCTCATCCTCCCAAACTGAAACTCTGTCCCCGTGAAACACTGACTCCCCCTCCCCTCCCCTAGCTGCTGGCCCCCACCGTCTACTTCCTGTCTCTATGGATGTGACATCCTCTAGGGACCTCCTGTGAGTAGGATCAGACAGTATTTGTCCTTTTCTGTCTGGCTAATTTCACTGAGCACCACATCCCTAGGGTTCATCCATGTTGTAGCAGGTGTTGGAATCTCCTTCCTTTTTAAGGCTGAGTAATATTCCATTGTGGATGGACTACATTTGGCTTATTCATTCATCTGTGGATGGACATTTGGGTTGTTTCCATGGTTTAGCTATTGTGAGTACCGCGGCCGTTAAACATGGGTGTTGCTTTGCTTTTTGAAAATTGAGATGTCATTCACATACCCCAAAATTTGCTCTTTAAAGTGTACAATACAGTGGTTTCAGTATATTCGCAGATTTACATAACCCTCACCACTGTCTTGTTTTAGAACATTTCCATCACCCTACAAAGCAATGCAGTCCCCATTAGCAGTCACCCCCATCCCTTCCCCAGCCCCTGGTAACTAGGAACCCCCTCTCTGCGTCTGAGGACTGGCCTGTTCTGGACGCCTCACATCCATGGAGTCACACGCTGTGTGTCCTTCTGTGTCTGCTTCTCTCACTGAGCACCGTGGCCTCAAAGTCCATCCACATGGTAGCAAGTGTCAGTGCTTCCCTCCTTTTTATGGCTAAATCCATGACACTTTAAATAAAGTCCTGGCCTGCAGGTGCCCCTTCACTACCCTCTTAATCTGCTGCTCCAGCCACACTGGCCTCCATCACAAAACTCAGACCCACCCTTTACCCACATGCCTGGTAACCCATCCTCCGACCCTCATTCAGGTCTCTGTTCAAACACCACCTCCTTTGAAGAATTCTACCTGATGACCATTTAAATAAAAGAACCAGCTCCCAGACAAACCTAGACGTTGTCTGATTCTATGGGGTCTCTGTGCCCTCTGCTGTCTTTGGGCTATTGTACAACTGTGTACATTGTGAAAAACGGTTGCTTAGAGCAATGATTCTTGTCCCCAGAAATACAAAGTGGTTGCACATAGTCATGTTTTGCTTCTGTTTGTAAATTCATTCCAGCATTTCCCACCTGTCTACATATGAATGTTCTTCAGATTTTCCTTTGAACCCGTTGTAACATCTTACTGGCTCCCTCAATTAATGATTGAAATAAAATCTTTTGACACATGTTCATTAAAAAACAAACAAACAAACAAACAAAGAAACAAACAATCAAAGCTCCCAGACCCCCATCAATGTCTGTTCAGTGCCTCGGGTTAACCGTCTTCACTCAGCTCACCAGTCATTGTCTGAACTCCTTTGATTTGCTTGTCTTCTCTATCCTCCACTAGAATACAAGCTGGAGATCAGGGACTTGGCTCATGGGCTGGCTAAGTGGGTTTCCAGGAAGACCGATCGCTGAGCAGAATGTTCTCGAATCATCATGGGGTCCTCTTCAAGCTCAGTGACCCTGCAGGTTTTAGAACCTGCCTGTGTCCCACCCTTTTTCAAAGGTGGAACACCTTCCCCCAGCTCTCTTTCTCAGAACTTCCTCCGGGAATATGAACTAGGAGTCCCTGGGCCCACGTGCAAACTGTTTTAATACCTCGAGGCCCAGTTACAGCCCCAAATTCACCCACAGCAGCTAGGAAGGCCCCTCATCCACTCTCCCTTGGATCATGGTTGTGAGAACGGCCAATACCTGTTGAAAAACCTACAGATATTTGACCCAAGTGCCCGAAGACACCTCACCTTGTTTTGTGGCTGCGTTGTAAGCCTGTGGAAGAGGTACAGCCCTCACTGCCATTGGCGAGCTGAGGCCCAGAATGGGAGGGTGACCAGGGTCAGACAAAATGACTGGTTTTAAGAAACACCAGATTCAGGCAAGGGAGACTTAGGGGTTCATCAACCACCCCCATAGACTGTGGGGGAGCAGGGGTCTGGGATGGAAAGCAGCAGGCTCCCCGTGCAAACTCAGCTCAGGGCCCAGGTCTGGAGAAATGGCAGACTCCATCTTGCCCAGAGCTCACTTGGTCCAGAGACTATCTTCTACGTCATCCCCCAGGAGGGAGGGAACTCTCAGGAACTCAACGTGTACCAGCAAAGAAGCTCCCAAGATGGCACCTAACATCCCCACTTGAAAATCTTTACAACCCAGGGAAACCTGAACTCCAGTCCCCCTTTGAAGCTCAGCACCTATATGACCTTCTGTAGTACTGAGATATCATCTCTGAAAGTATCTCAGGCATTTGGAAGGTTAGATGAGACAATAACGTCATAAGGGTTTTGTAAGCTGCAAAATGTCCTGCAGTCGAAAGGAACGATCTAGTATAACTGAATCACTTTGCTGCACACCTGAAACTAACATTGCAAATAAACTACACTTCAATAAAACTTTTTTTAAAAAGAATGATATGTGTGTATATATATATGTGTGTGTATATACATATGATTTTTATTGAGATATAATTCCCATGCTATACAATTCACTCTTTCAAAGTGTATAATTCAGCAATTTCTAGTATAGTCACAGAGTTGTGAAACTGTCACCGCTGTCTAATCCCAAAACATTTTCCTTACCCCAAAAAGAAACTTCCTGTCTGGTAGTCCCTCTCTATCCTCCCCAACACCTCCCAGCTCCGGGCATCACTAACCCACTCTGTCTCTGTGGATCTGCCCGTTCTGGACGTTTCATGCAAATGGAATCACACACCATGTGGCCTTTTGTATCTGGCTTCTCTCGCTGAGCATCAGGTTTTCAAGGGTCATCCACATTGTAGTGAGTGTCAGTACTTCACTCCTTTTTAAGGCTGAATAATATTCTATGGTATGGATGGAATGCATTTTATTTATCCGTTAACCAGTTGATGGACATTTGGGCTGTTTCTACTTTTGGCTACTAGGAATAATGCTGTGTGAGTATTTGTGTTGTCATTTTTCTTGGGTAGGCACCTAGGAGTGGAATTGCTGTATCACATGGTTACTCTCTGTTTTGCCATTTGAGAAATTGCCAAACTGTTTTCCACAGCAGCTGTAACATTTTGCACACCCACCAGCCACATATGAGGGTTCCAGTTTCTCTATACCCTCATGAACACTTACTATGAGCTGTCTTTTTGATTCTAGCCATCCTAGTAGGGGTGAAGTGGTGTCTCCTTGTGGTTTTGATTTGCATTTCTCTGATGACTAATGATGTTGGGCAGTATTTCATGAGCTTGATTGGTCATTTATATATATATTTTGAGAATTGACTATTCAAGTCATTTGCCCATTTAAAAAAACTGGTAGTGTTTTTATTGCTGAGTTTAAGATTTCTTTATATATTCTCGGGAGGAGACCCTTAGGAGATCTATGATTTGCAAATACTTTCCCCTGTTCTATGAGTTTTTCCTTTACTTTCTCAATGGTGTCATTTGAAGCACATTAGTTATGGAATGTGTTACTTTAGAAGTATTTCTTTTGATTTTATTATAAGTAATGCATGTATCATACAAAATTCAAAATATCAAAGAGTAGAGAATGAACAGAAACTCTCTCACTCTGCTCCCCATTCTCCTTATTTGTCCACCCCAGAAGAAACCCGTTTATGGTGACAAGAATCATCTGTTCAAAATATTATATAACTTTGCAGCCTAGCCAATGTAACTCAAATTCAAGTCACCCACTCCAATGCTGTGTGTCTTTGGCAAGTTTCTTGGCCTCTCTGGGTCTCCATGTCTTATTGTGTACATCAGGGATGATAAACCCTGCTACGCAGATGAATAAAATAGCACTCAAAGGTAGAACTCATACTCACCCTAGAACAAATCTGTTTTGAGGTAAGTGCCAAATATTTATCAATTTTTATATTGTTTTATTGCTAAGATGGAGCTGGTCCTGCTACATTCCAAGAACCCTTTAGCCAAGCATCTTTGGCAGGGGGTGGGGGGGTGGTCTGAAATTAAAAAATGCCTTGAGTGTGTGTGTTTTTCACCTTTGGAAATGTGGGTTTCACCTCTACCCTGGCTGGGAACAGGGTGCGGAGGGCATGGCCCAAATAAGAATAATTACAGTAACAACATCATCACATCTATGGTGTGTTGAGGACTTCCCACCATAGGCACTGTACTATTTAAGTGTGTTACATGTACCACCTTGTTTCTCCTTTGTCATTAACCTAGGAAGTCTCTATCAGTATTCTCTCCAAAGGACTCTGAGGGTCAGAGAGGTTAAGTAATCTGCCCAAGGTCACACAATAACTCAATTTTACATGCTTTATTAGGTTTTAAAATAGTATCTATTTGGGTATCTTCTGAGGGGCGAGGAGAGGGTAGGGACTAAAGAGTGAGGGTCAGGACAAAGCTTTGCCCCCTCTCCCTCTCTTTTCACTGCAGGGGCAGGAGTGGTCATGAAGGAGGGATATGCCATTTCTGAGTTTCCTGAAGGATCCATCTGCAGCCCCTCTGGCAGGGTCCAGAGCCAGAGGAAGCTAGATTTGACATCCTTGCACACGGTCCCTCTCTGGGCCTCAATTTTCTGAAATATAAGGTGGAAATCATGTAACACCTGCTTCTTCCAGGGGCCTGATAAGGATTAGATTCAATGCCAATCTTACATACGAGTTCCCTGCCCCTTCTGAGTCAGGTTATCAACTGCAGAGAAGGGCGCCGGATATCTGAGGCTGGGTGGTACCCGGGGTGGGGGTGGGGCCACTGAGTCACCCCTTGCCTCTGGCTGAATAGTTGGAGCTTGGGGGGATAGCAAGTAAGACCATTTAGGATTAAGGCCTGAGCGTCAGGTATATACAGAGCCCAAGCACGGTCCTGGGATCTGCAGACCGTGATTCTCCTTGGCCCTTCTAGTCCCAAGGCTGATGGCAGGGTGGTTTAAGGAAGGAAGAGGGCTTATATCCCAGGCAGGGTCGTTAGAGCAAAGTCCCTGGGTTCCGCCCTCACTCTGGACCCATGTGGCCCCTCCCTCAGTACCTTCCCACTCACCCGGGGCTGGTTTCAGGCTGCAAGTCCTGGGGCTGTCACTTCCCTTCTGGGGGCCTCCCGGGTTTCCCCTTGAAGCCAAATTATTATTACAAAAGCCAATTCAACCCGTTGGGAGTTGAAAGGCACTTTTAATACGTGTGTGAAGAGGCAATAAAGGGCAGGAGTTTAGGGGGGTGGGGGGGAAGTAAGCTTTGAAGTCAGAGAAGGACAGACTGGGTGCATTTCACCCAAGGCAGTGGAAGTTTCCTGCCTGTAAGGTAATGGTGGTAAAAATGATAATGACAATAAAGAATGATCATGATAATGGCATTAGATGTTAGAATGGAGGTAAACAGGACCCCGGACAGAGCCAGCCACTCTAGAAGCGCGCAGTAAACGACAACTATGAAGCAGGTGCCAGTCTTTCCGACCAAGGGAATAAGGAAGGGGAAACTGAGGCTCAGAGACCCTCAAGCGGCTGATCGCACCAGCCGGCCCTCCCCGGGCGCCTACTGTGTGCAGCGGGCAGCTGGCCGGGCCGGGTCAGGCTGTTCTCACCACTCGTCCCCTCCTCCCGCTCTCCCGTCCCCCGCCGGACCTCTCCCACGACCGGGGAGGAAGTGGGAGAAATGGACAGGGAAAAAAAGTTGGGCTGAGGCAACGCCTCCCCGCTCCCCACCTCCGCCCCTCCTGAGCCACGCAGACCCTTGCGGGAGCGGACCGCAGGACCCAGGCGTCCGCAGCTGGGTCCCTGTCCCGCCCAGTGGCCCGCAGTTGGGTAGGGGAACTTGGAAAGCCAGGAAAACAACAGCCCAGCCCGCCCCTCGCCAACCCCTTCCCCCGCTACGCCCCTGGCGCAGCGGGCGGAGGCGACTCCTTTATATAATCGCGGGCGGGCAGGTTGGCTGTTTCATTTAGGGACCCGGGTGCCCAGCGGACCCGAGCCGTCATCCGAAAGCCCGCCCGCGGGTCCCTTCCGCGGCTGGGGAAACTGAGGCTCCGGGAGGGCGGGCGCATGGCCCGCGGTCCCCACCCCCTAGCCCCCCACCCACCCCCAGCAGCCGGGGCAGCCGCGACCCACGCCCGCGTCGGTCCACGCAGTGCGCACAGCCTTCCCCGCCCCCGCTGCCATCCTGCCACGCCCCAGGCGTCGGGGGCAAAGCCCGCGCCCCCCCGCACCCGCCTCTGCGCGGAGGCTGGGGGCCTGTTTATCTGGAGGCCCCCACCCCCCTCCACCCCGGGGGGCCCGCTCCCCCCGCGCCCCGGGGAGCTCTGGGGCCAGATAAGCTGGCAGGCTGGCACGGCGCCGCGCAGCGGGGCGGAGAGGTCAGAGGAGGGGGGGCGCGCTGGGGGCGGGCTGGACCCCCCCCCAACTTGACAAAACCTAGTAACAGCCCGGTCTCTCCGGCGCAGCGGGCGAAGCCCCACGGGAGGGCAGAGACGTGGCAAGAGGGGACCTGCCGAGCCTGTTCTGGCCTCTGAGGCCGGGGTGGGGGGGGCGGGCTGGGCGTGGGGGGGGCCGGCGGCTGCGGCACCTTTAAGACAAGGGAGGACCCCTCTTGCCCTCGGAGAAACCAGGAAGGGAGTCGCGAGCATCATACGGGGCTTTGGCTGTACTGTACAGTTACTGTAGGGGCAGTGACGCCGCCGCCGGAGCGAGAGAGCGACGAGGGGAGAGCCAGCGAAGGGAGAGCGAGACGCGGACCCCGGAGGCGAGCGGCCGAGGAGCCCAGTCCCAACTCCGGGCCCCGGCCCCGCGCGCCCCGGCCTGGCCCGGCCCCGGCCCGGCCCCGCGAGGTAAGTCAGCGCCCGGCGCGGCCCCCAGCATGGGGTGCAGGGCGGGACGGGCTGGGGGCGCTGCGCCCACCCCTGCCCTCTCTGAAAGGGGCGATTCCGGGAGCCGTGGACGTTCCGCAAGTTTCAGAGGAGGGGGTGGTTGGCAGCTGCCGGGAGGCTGGAGGCGCCCTGGATCCCGAGCGCGGGGAGGGGGTGCTGTCCGGGAGGGGGTATTGGGGGCGAAGTGCAAGGGCTTGTGTGCCAGCAGCCCCCCCGGGTGCATGCTTTTTCGGGGCTCCCAGGCGCGCGGGGAGAGGGGGAGGGGAAGTGGGGCTGCATTGAGGGTGGGGGGTGAGCCGGCGTGGGGAGATAGGGGGGCGCGTCGCGTGCTAAGTTTGCAGCTTGGTACTGGGGGCGCTCTCGCCCCCCGGGGGCCTATTCGCTGCTGCGTGCATACGTTGGAGTTGGCCAGGATTGAGCTCCATGGGGGATGGGGGGGAGGGGGCTGAAAAAACAGGGAGGGGGGCTTTGCAAAGGAGGGGGAAGGGGTGGGGTGTCCGGGTGGGCGGGCGCGACCGCTGGGGCCTCTGGGCGTCGTAGTCCCCCTGCGCTTGCGGCTGGCAGGTGGCAGGCGGCTTGGACTACAAGTCCCAGGTTGCACCGCGCTGGCGGCTCGCCGCGGCCCGCGGGTAGGGGCGGTGCGGAGGAGGGGCGGTGAGCGGCGGGCTGATGAGCCAATGGGCGCCGGCCGATCGCGCGGCGCGGCCTGGGGGCGGGCCCTGCCAGGCCGGGGGCGGGGCCTGGAGCCGGGCTCCCCTTGCCGGGGGCCGGTGGCGGTCCCCGGCTTCCGGCTGCGCGGCCCGCGGGCCGGCCCCCTCCCCGCCCCGGGGCCCCTCCCCGCCTGGTTGTGTAACCGTCCCCAGCCCCCCTCCCCTCAGCCCCCCGCCCCAGGGGGGGGTCACCCACCCGGCGCTCCCCGGGGAGGGCGGCGGCCCGGGCAGCCGCGCGGCGAAGGCGAGCCCGGGGATGCGCGGCCTAGTGCAGACTGGGCCCGGGCGTGGGGGAGGCGGGCGGGCGGGCGGACCCAGATCCGGGGTAATTTGCATCGCCCTCCCCCCAGCCCGGGTGGGGATTGGCCGCCGGCGGCGGGGGGTGGCGCGGGGCCAGGCTCACTGCCGCCTCCCGGCCCCTCGGAGGGAGCCAGCCCAGCCGCAGCCGCCGCCACCGCCGCCGCCGGGGCTGGGCCCCCTCGCCGCTGCCCCGGGAAGGAGGTAGGAGCCCCCGCGCAGGCGGCGCGGCGGGGGCCCGCGGGCCGGGGCGGGGGCCGCGCTCTGCGGCCGGGGCGGGGGAGGGGGCCGCTTCCTGCCCCCGCCCGGGCCTGACTCAGCCCTGGGTGGGGGGACAGGCCTGGCCCCTCTCCCTGCCCTCGCGGCCGCCCGGCCCTGGCCTCCAGGAAGGGGACAGAGAGCACCCTCTCCCCTGCCAGCGCCCCCAAAGCTCGTGACCCCGTCTCCTCTGGCCCAGACCCCCCTTCTTCCCCTTGACGCCACCACCACGTGCGAACCCAGAGCCCGGGCAGAGGAGGGGGTGAGCTGGTGGGATCCGGCCCCTCCCTCGCTCTCCCTCCCTCCCTGGCCTAGGAACCGGCCCCCTCCCCCAGCTCCTGGCCTGGGAACCGGGCAGGGGCCTGAGCTGAGCGCTGGGGCCAGTGCACCCCCGGGCCCAGGCCTTTGCAGGTCCTGGGAAGCACTGCCCGTGCTGGCTGGCTGGCTGGCTGGCTGGTGAGGAAGTCCAGTGGACCGCAGCAAGAGACTGCTGTCCAACCAGGCTTGGGCACCCAGTGGGCGCCCACTAAATGTTTGGGGAGTGCAGCTAGCAATTGGCATGGTGGCAGAGGGAGGTAGGCAACTCCTCTCTCCCCCTAGCCAGGCGGCGGAAGTGAGAGAGGTGTTGGTGCCCCTCCACCGGGTGTGCCCACCTGGCTCACCCATGGGTGGCGGGCTTGGTTTGCTCCCTGCTCCCTGCCAGCTGCCTCCTGGAGCAAGCCTGGCCGGAGAGGGCATCCGGGATTCCATGTCAGCGCCCCCCTGCAACAAGGCCAGGGCGTAACCCTGAGTGTGCCGCTCCCACACTGGGGGGGCCTCCCTAGGACCAGCCGATCACTTCCTATTGGCAGAGTTGGTCTTGGGAGAGGTCGGGGAGTCCAGGCTGGGCCCTGCTGCTGCCCAGGCCCCTAAGGCTCCAGGCACGGGGCATTCTCTGAGGGCCACCCCCGGTGGGGCCTTTTGAGCATACCAGGCCTGGCACTTTTCGACTGGGCTCGGGGCTCTGTTTACCGCCAGCCATCGCTGTGGAGACGGGAGCCTGGGGGAGAAGGGGGGGCAGAAGCCGATGACTGGAAGAGCGAAGCCCTGGGATCCGCATGCCTAATGAAGGAAAGAGGAGCCAACGGGGACACTGAAATTTTAATTCGTGGGTCACTTTGGGGGGGTATTTATTATTCAGTTCTGATTGGCTGCATGGTGGCCAGTCAGCACCCTGGGCTGGGCGGGGAGCCACGTAACTCTCAGCTGCGGGTGGCTACAGGCGGCGGATGCACCCTTTTCTCGGTGTGGAAGACTGAGGCCTGGCAGAGCTCAGGCTTCGTCCAGTGGGGAAGGATCCCAAGGCAGTAACTAGTCCTTGTGTTGGTTTTTTTCCTCCCTTTGTTTTCCCTGGGGCCCTCTGACCCGTAGCTGGTTGGGCCAGTGGCAGTCCCCAGTGCCTTGTGAGGAAACCGAGGCCAGGAGGGGAAGTCAAACCCAGGTGTGGAGCCTCAGCCCTTAGAGCAAGCCTCAGAACGATACTGTGGTGGGCAAGGGAGACTGAGGCCTGGGGAAAGCACAGAGCAGCCCAAGGTCACCCAGCCAGAGTTGGGTCTGACCCTTGTGGTCCTCCCTCCCAGCTCAGGACGCGTCCAAAGTCCTCTCTGTGTCGCAGCCAAGGGGCGCCTGCCCACCTGTCTTCCAGAGGGCCTGGAGGTTGATAGCAGGCACCTGTCAGCCGAATGGAACCTGCCTAAGGCTTATGAAACTCTGCCCAAAGAGGACAGTGAGGCTCAGAGAGGGCCAGCAAGGTGACCAAGGTCACACAGCAGGAGCCTCAGTCCTGCCTCCCACCTTCAGAGGCAGGCCCTTCCCACTGCATCTGAGCTGCAGCCCCGCCCCTTGGCCCCTTGGCCCCTTGGCCCCTGGAGACTGGCAGGGCCCTGGGTTTTACGACCCATCATTCCTGAGGAGACCCAGGTCACCTCACAGAGCCAAGACTCAGAGCCATCCTTTCTGAAGCAGAGCTGGCCTGAGGAGAGAGGCCACTGGGGTTTCAAATGCCGGCCCACTTGCTCTGTGACCTTGGACAAGCCCCGAGGCCTCTCAGAGCCCTTCTGTAAAAGGGGGTTGTAGGGTCCCCCCAGGTGCTGCCTGCAGGTACACCTGTGTCCCCTCTCCTTCCCTCCCTCATGGACGAAGCTCCTGGGTCAGCTTAGGGCCCAGCAGGGATGGGCCCCCACCTGTCACCTTGTGCTCCAGGCACCTGATAGACATAAACCGCCCTGCTACAGCCCTGGGGAGTGAGACCAGAGGAACAGGCTTGGGTGGGGGCCAGTGTGGTCCAGTCTCAGCCTGGCCCTTACCTCCACCTGAGGTCCAGCTAGGGAGGTCACCTCCCACTGCCAACCTCAGTTTTGCCATCAGTACAATGTGGAGATTACCTTTAGCCCAAAAGTGTTGTACAGAGAATTTACTCAGTGATTGCCCAGAAATGTTTGTTGAGTGACTGCTGTGTGGTGTCAGGGCCTGGAGGAGCCCCTCCTGCATCCCTGTCCTCATGCCCTGAGTTCACAGATGTCAGCTGGGCTCCAGCCCTGCCGCAGGCTCCAGCCCTGCCCCAGACCTAAGGCAAACCTCTTCCTTTTCTGAGCCATCATCATGCAGCTCTGAGGAGGCGTGAGAATAAGCTGTCCTCAGCCTCTAGGCCCCCAGGGTAGGGGGATTTAGTCCCAGCTGGTACCTGGGGGCAATGGTGGGGGTGGTGGGGGTGGAGCCCTGGGAGGACTAGTTAGGCAAGATGGAGGCAGACAGACGACCTGCGTTCAAATCTAGCTCTGCTGTGTGACCCTGGGCTAGTTGCTTCCTCTCTCTTTGCCTCGGCTGTCTGACTCGTAAAGTGTGGCAGTGATTGCAGAGCCTGCCTCCCAAAGCTATGAGAATCCATTTTGAGGTGATCAAGACTAGGCCCCCCACCAAGCCCCACTGAGGAGCAGCCCCTGCCCTGTGGGCCTGAGTCCTGAGTTTGGAGCACCAAAGTGCGGAAGGCGCCCTGTGGAGAATCTGGCCACAGGACCAGTCCCTCCATCTGTCCCCCCAGCAGGCTGTGGACGGCCACTCAGTGGAAGCGTCCCCACCCACGCCTTTCTGGTTTGACTGGAAAACAAGGCCAGGTCCCACCTCCCATCAGGATGTGTTTAATGGGAGGGAACTGGCTGGATTTGTAGGCACGGGACCCTGGGCCCCAGTAGGCTGAGCACCCCTTTGTCTGGGGCTTCCAGGCTGAGCCCTCCACTTGCCAGGGTTGGGGGTGGTAGTGCAGGTGTCTCCAGGTGACAAGCATGCCTCAGGGGAGGAAGGGAGCAGTCTGGAGGTAGAGAGGGGCAGGACTCCTAGAGGTCATCCAGGTCTTGGATAAGCAGGTGCAACCTGAGCTGAGGGCAGGGTAGACAGTGATGGGATTCTGTGAAGCCTGGCTTTGGTTACTCCCAGTGACGGGAAGCTCATTCGTCCAACTCCGCCGAGAACGGCTCTTTCTTCGTGGGGCTTCCTCTTGGAACCCGGTCTTGGTGTCAGGGCTGTACTTCCTGGCCCCTGACAGCACTCGGAGTGTGAGAACAGGGTGGGCCTTAACCCCACCCGTGAGTTGGGGGTGAGATGGGATCCCCATGACCTCCTAATCCCCACCCCAGCAGCCTCCCCACACACACTTCCCACTGGGCCCGCAGCCTTCCTGCCTCTGGCCCTTTAAGGCCCGGGCAGGAAGCCCCTCCCCATTTAGGGCAATAAATGGACACGTAAAATGGCCGAGGGCCTGCTTGCTGGTGTCTGACTGGAGTGAGGCCTGTGAGGATAGGCGGGCAGGGGGCAGGCTGACAGCTGGCAGCCAGCAGTCACCCTGAGCCATTGGTGCCCCCCACCCCCCGATCAGGACACTGCATTCCTGTCCCATTAAACCCCGGGCCGGGGACTGGGCCAGGCGGGGATTGGCACCAGGTCAGGGCGGGGCAACCCGTCAGGACCAACCTTGCAACACAGGCTGCCAGGCTGGGAGGGGGTGGGGGTGGCTGGGCGCTGGCCTGGCAGCCACACCTGGGCACCAGACATGCTGTGTGACCTTGGGCCGGCTGCCCACCCTCTCTGGGCCTGGCTTTCCCCTCCAGATGATGGTTCAGCTTCCTCCTGGGGCCCACCACACACTTCCTTGGCACATAGTAGGTGGGAAGGGGGCTGGACTCCCAAAATAATGTTCAGCAGTGAAGTTCAAAGTCCCCCAATTCACAAGGGAGGGGGTAAACAGTCTTGTTGGGCCTTTGGGAACTGGCGCTGGCATACAGTAGGTCCTAGGCCAAAGTTTGTTGAATGGACGATAGTGGGACCCTTTACTACCATTCCAACCCCTGAGGAAAACAGGGAGGTGCTGTGTCTTGGCCAAGGTCACTGAGCTTGGAAGTGGAGGAGCCAGGATTTGGACCCAAGCTGCCATTCCTGGCACACAGTAGGTGTTAGAGGTCCCTTATTTAGTTTCTTTCATTCTCTCCATGAGTGGGGGTGGGGGTGGAAGCCCTTAAGACCTCATTAAGCTGCCCCCATCCCTAGACACTCCTTCAGGAAGGCGTCGTGTGGCAGTTACCTGCCTGCCTCCTGCTGGCCGCCCCTCCTTCCTGAGGAGTATAGCTGGGAGTAGGAGGCCTGGCCCCAGCCCTCACCTTGCTCCTGACCTTGGGGAGTCCCCAGCCTCCTCCTCCCCCTGCCCCTCTCCCAGGCACCCACCCTCAGGCCTTTGTCCTTGCTGTCCGCATGCCCAGGGTACCCTCCTTGCAATCCCGGGGCCCTTCCTGGGCGGCCCCTGCTGCTCCCGGCACCAGGTCAGGACACTTCTGACCTCACCCTGCATCTCCAGCAGTTCAGTGGTGGCAGCTCAGGTCAGAGCATGAGTTCCAACCTGGCCTCTGGTCTGCTGTGGGACCTTACTCTGGTCTCCATCACCTCCCTGACTGAGCCTCTCCTCATCTGTAAAGCCCAGGGCTTTACAGTGGGGAGGGTGAAAAATAAAGGAGCCCAGTTGGTTCTTGAAAGCTCTCAGGCACAGAGGAGGCTCCTGGGAGGGCTGAAAGCAGGCCTGGGTCCCGCTGCCTTGGAAAGTAGGTGCAGCAAGTGACCCTAGGTTAGATTGGAGGTGGGACTGGCACAGTCCCCTGGTACTGGGTGTGCCTGCCAGCCAAGTGGGCGGGACTGGGTGTGGGCTCTCTCCAGCGCATAGCTCTTTGGTCTTTGGTTTGTCCTGTCATTTGCTGCATCCCTACTGTGCGCTGCCCGGGAGAGGACTGGGTGTGGGGGCCTGGGAGCAGCCCAGAGGGAGGAGGACGCCCCACCTCCAGCCCAGGAGGAGCCTGCTGAGGCCTGCCCCTCGGCTGGCCGCCGAGTCAGCACTGAACAGCCCCGGAAATCCCATGGAGGCGAGTGTGGGGGTGGAGCTGTGATGAAAGACGGGGCCCTGGGTGGGTGTGGGCCTGAGCTCAGGGGACCCTGGCCGTTGAGGGTGGGGACCTGGCCAGCGTGGGGGTGGGGCTTCCTGGAGGAGAGAAGTTTCGTTGGCTAGTCATTAGAGGAAACCGCCACGTGTGGGGCCACCTACTAGGTGTCAGGTGCCAGCAGGGCCTCATAAAGCGAGGAAGGGAGCCACAAGCCTCTCATGGTTAGAAGATGCCATGGCGCACAGTGGGTGCTCGTAATCGGTGCTTTTTATTGCCGGGACCCTACCTGATTTCCCTCCCCCACCTCGCACCTTTTGGGGGGGCCCTGAGAGGCCCCGGTGGGGGCAGTGGCCCGACGTGGCAGGCAGGTAGCATGTGTTCCTGGAGAGAGGGCTGGGTCAGGTGTCTGCAGGACCATTTTAGTTTCCAGAGGGAGGGAAGAGGCTGTGGCTTGCTGGGAGGTGTCAGGTGGGGAGGGCAGGGGCCAACCTCTTGCCTCTATCAGCTCCTGGGTCAGCCCTATGGATCAGCCTTGCTGGGCGCCCTTGGCCCAGATTCCAGCTTCTCTGGTGTTCTCGTCTGTAAGTAGGGGATCATGCTACTGTCACGGGGGCTGTCCTTGGCTGGCGTCTCTCCAGGCCTTGCCCTTTGGGGGACGGTCTCTGTTGCTTATTTGGAGAAATAGCAGCCCCAGCTGGGAGAGGACAGGGACGTGACCCTCAGACTCAGCCCAGACTCAAGGGCTGTCCCACACAACAGGCTCTCTGCATGTGGCCTTGCTCAGCTGGCTGGTGGAGACCCAGGCCCAGGGCTTCATCCAGTGCCCCAGACCGGGTACTGGGTTCAAGGCCCGAGCTTGCTCCTTCCCAGCTGGGTGGCTTCCAGCAAGTGGGCACCTGGCAGCTTCATGCTTGAAGTAGGCCTGGTGGGCTGGGTGTTGGTGGGAAGATGGGGTAGAGTGGCCATGGGGAGGGGTGAGTCACCTGGACCAGTTCAAGTCCTGACCTAGAAGCCCTTGGAGACACCTGAGGGACACTGGCAAGCAGGGCCAGGGTGGCCATCTTGGCACATCGGTGGCCTGGATCAGAGGAGGGGGGCAAGAAGGGGCGGAGGCTGGTCTGATCCAGAGTCCCATCTGCCCACTTGCTCCCTGGGGCCGAGGCCAGACGGCAGATGGTGGCAGGGGGTGGAAGCCGCCATAGGGGGCTCCGCCAAGGCTTCCCATGGCCGAGCCTTGGATGGGGTCGCGCCCCCCCATCCTCCTGCTCCCAGCAGCCACATCTGAGTCTCCCCCCGTACCCACTGCGGGCTGGCGGAACAGAGGGGGGGAGCAGAGCAGCTGGTGCGGTCGGCGGGAAAGAGGGCGGGCCTCAGAGAGAGGCGTCCCGGGAAGTGCACTGCCCGCCTGCGCACCACACAAAGGCCTCTGTGTCGGCCCCGCAGCCTGGAGCCCGCTCCCAGGGCAGGCCTGACTCGGGACAGTCCTGCCCTAGCCTTGGGGCTCCCAGACCAACCCCAGCTCCCTTGCCGGGCCAACCGCCTGCATCCCACTAGAGACACAGCGGGAGGGATCAGGGTAGAGCTGAGCTGGGTCACTCAGCTTGGGGTCCCCGGGTCTTTAGGAGGCTGAGAAAGATCTGGTTTGGGCCCTCTCTCCAGAGACATTCGGGGGCTCTGGTTTGAAAGGCTGGCTGGGCCAAGAGGATTGTGGGTTGTGTTGGGTGGCTTAGGGCAGCCGGGGGCTCTCCCCGGAGAGGGTGGAGGGGTGGGGACAGGAGCCAGAGGGTTGCACAAGCGCCCGAGTGGGTGGATGAGTCACAGCCCAGGGGAAGGCGGAAAAAAGGAGGGGGGGAGAGGGGCGGGACAGACAGAGCCCCCCCCGCCCCTGTATTTCCAGTGGCTTCCGCCCATTCAACAGATGGGGAGACTGAGGCCCAGAGTATGGCAGGGCCTTGTCCTGAGCTGAACAGCGCAGGCAGGGTGGCCAGAAGTTGGAGAGGGCTGAGCAGGAGGCCCTCAGCACCCCCACTCTTTGAGGGGGTTCAGCTTCGGTGGGCAGTGGTCCGGTTTCCCTCATTATTCAGTACTAGGGGAGCCACATCCTAGGGGCTCCGCAGAGCAGAAAGGGGTTTGTCCTGCAGAGTCATCACCCCACCCCACTGGGGCACGCCCACAGCCCCAGTGACCCTAACCCTGTCCCTGGGTCTTGGCCTCACCCCTTCCTGCTGACTCAAAGCCCCCCCAGGAGAACTAGGCCTAACCAAGAGGCAGGAGGGAAGGTCAGGGAGGTGAAGGGGCAGGCAGGGATGGATGGCCATTCTGCTTGGATATTGGCTCTTGGGTCAGGTGCAGCCATGGGGCCTTGGGACTCCCTGAGCCCCCTTTTCTCACCTCTGCAGCGGAGATGGTGCTGGCTGTGGGACTGCTGGGTGCTCGGCCACGACAGCGCACAGTGAGTGCTTTATGTCGCTGTGGCCCCCTAGAGAGAGCGTGGGCAGAAGCCTGTGCTCAGATGCATTGGGAAACACCTCGTGTTGGGCATTTATCAAACACCTACTGTGTGCACCTATGCCACTTCAAATCGCCCCTTGGTTGGGCACTCCAGTGGGCCTCCTAGTGAAGGGTGGAGGGTGCTGGTGTTCATCTCTGAAGTGCCCAGTTGGATTTTGTCAGCATAATCTCACATGGATAATGCAGAACCAGACATCGACCATCCTGGTGCAGAGCTGGGAAAACTGAGTCTGGGGGGCAGGGGGGCACTACTTTCCTAGGGTCTTGCACCCCGGCCAGTTGGCTCGGCCCTTCCCCACCCTCATGACCGCTTCTTCCTCCCGGCACTGCAGGTCTCGGCGCGGAAGATGGCCGGCGGCGTGGACGGCCCCATCGGGATCCCGTTCCCCGACCACAGCAGTGACATCCTGAGCGGACTCAACGAGCAGAGGACGCAGGGCCTGCTGTGCGACGTGGTAATTCTGGTGGAGGGCCGCGAGTTCCCCACACACCGCTCGGTGCTGGCTGCCTGCAGCCAGTACTTCAAGAAGCTGTTCACGTCGGGCGCCGTGGTGGACCAGCAGAACGTGTACGAGATCGACTTTGTCAGTGCCGAGGCGCTCACGGCCCTCATGGATTTCGCCTACACGGCCACGCTGACCGTCAGCACGGCCAACGTGGGCGACATCCTCAGCGCCGCCCGCCTACTTGAGATCCCTGCCGTGAGCCACGTCTGCGCCGACCTCCTCGATCGGCAGATCCTGGCGGCTGACGCGGGCGCCGACGCTGGGCAGCTGGACCTCGTAGATCAAATTGATCAACGAAACCTCCTTCGCGCCAAGGAGTACCTCGAGTTCTTCCAGAGCAACCCCATGAATAGCCTGCCTGCCGCCGCTGCTGCCGCCGCTGCCACATTCCCGTGGTCTGCCTTTGGCACATCTGATGATGACCTGGA
Source organism: Camelus bactrianus (assembly GCF_048773025.1). Taxonomy (NCBI): domain Eukaryota; kingdom Metazoa; phylum Chordata; class Mammalia; order Artiodactyla; family Camelidae; genus Camelus; species Camelus bactrianus. The sequence continues at coordinate 29,260,577 of NC_133560.1, forward strand.
TGCCACCAAGGAGGCTGTGGCTGCTGCAGTGGCTGCTGTGGCTGCTGGCGACTGCAACGGCTTGGACTTCTACGGGCCGGGCCCCCCGGCTGAGCGGCCCCCAGCTGGGGATGGGGATGAGGGCGACAGCAACCCGGGTCTGTGGCCAGAGCGGGACGAGGATGCCCCTGCTGGGGGTCTCTTCCCACCTCCCGTGGCCCCGCCGTCCACCGCCACGCAGAATGGCCACTACAGCCGAGGTGGGGAGGAGGAGGCAGCCTCGCTGTCAGAGGCGGCCCCCGAGCCAGGCGACTCTCCGGGCTTCCTGTCGGGCGCAGCTGAGGGCGAGGACGGGGATGGGGCTGACGCGGACGGGCTGGCGGCCAGCACTCTGCTGCAGCAGATGATGTCGTCTGTGGGCCGGGCTGGGGCAGCGACGGCAGGGGACAGCGACGAAGAGTCGAGGGCTGATGACAAGGGCGTCGTGGACTACTACCTGAAGTACTTCAGCAGTGCCCACGATGGCGACGTCTACCCGGCCTGGTCTCAGAAGGTGGAGAAGAAGATCCGGGCCAAGGCCTTCCAGAAGTGCCCCATCTGTGAGAAGGTCATCCAGGGCGCCGGCAAGCTGCCGCGGCACATCCGGACCCACACAGGCGAGAAGCCCTACGAGTGTAACATCTGCAAAGTCCGATTCACCAGGTGAGCTGGCGCCACCGTGGCGGGGGGTGGCCGGGGGTGGCAGGGGCTTCCTGCCCCGTCACACACACACGTGCCTGTGCGCTTGTAAAACCAGCACTGCCCAGCCCTGCCAGGGTGCCTTCTCCATCAGGGCATCCCTGTGTGCCTGTCGAGAGCCTGTGGGTGGGGGGTGCACAGGCCCTAAACAAGGTGACTACATAAATGTAAAGCGTGCCAGGCGGTGCTGAACCTCATGAGGCTGGAAGGAAGGGCCCAAGGAGTCGCTCTTCTTTTTCTTGGGGTGGTTCTTCCTGTTCCAACTGGAGAATTTGGGCCACGAGAGAGGGCGGCAGCCCCACTGGGAACAGGGAACCCTGGTTATTGTGTCACTTGGGGAACTTGCTTCATTCAGCCAACATTTATGGAGTGCTTACTGGGTACCAGACCCTGTTCTTGAAGTGGAGAAGCAAGCCAAAATCCCCGTGGGGGTGACAGAGCATGCGCGAGATGAAACCACAGAACTGATGGCACTGGTTGGTGGAAAGTGCTTGGGAGGAAAAGAGAGCAGAGCACAGGGCTGGGGGTGGCTGCTCGTGCTGCCTGCTCGTGCTGCCTTAAACAGGGAGGCTTCCCCAGGGGCCGAGACCTGACGGAGGAAAGGGAGGGAGCCGTGGAGAAAGGGAAAGAGAAAGGCAGAGGGAACAGCCAGTGCAAAGGCCCAGAGGCCAGTTCACTTAGGGGATCACTACAGCCAGTGGACGGAAAAGGGCACAGGAGCCACTGGGCTTGGTCCCTGGACAGGAGGAGTTTGAGGCCAGGCTGGGGGTAATTTGTGATTTGGTCTTAAGAGTCCAGAGGTAACTGGCTAGGCCTTGTGGGGCCAGCCTGGTGGGGGTGGGGGGCTGGCATGCAGGGGCCTGGCCAGGCTGGATGACTCAGCACCACCCCCTACCCCCACCCGCCCTGGGGTTCCCCCAGCCACGCCCACCCAGGCTGAAGAAAGAAGCCATTGTCCCAGCTTCTCGGCCCTACCCCAATGGGGACAGGATCTAGGGACTGACCCCCGACCCAGTTTCCCCAGCCCCCTCCCCAGCAGGCCAAGAGAGGAGGGTGTGGCCAGGACTCCAGGGCCCAGGAGTGCCAGGCAGGGGCAAAGGGCAGCTACTGGGAGGAAGGCAGTCTAGTTTCTCCCTTTGGTGAGATTAGGGTGCCAGTGGTCTTGGGGCTACCTCTTCCTCCAGATGGGGGGTCTGGGCTGGCTGTGGGTCCTACCCTCAAGTGTCTCTGGGCCTGGGAAGAACAGCTTGATGGAGGCCCAGCAAGCCAGAGTACCTGTAGGTGACCCCCACTGAACCCTCCCAGGCTCGGTTTCATTCTGAGCTGGAGTTCTCTTGGCCATCCCACCCTAGGGCCGATCCTGTTTGCCAGTCAGGGAAACTGAGGCATAGAGAAGGACACCAGGCCAGGCCCCTTCCTCCAATGCACCCGCCTGGCTCTTCTCTGCCCCCCCACCCAGGGCCCCAGCCCCCACCCCTCCTTCCAGGCTGGGGAGCCCAGGGGCCCCTCTGAGTCACACTAGAGAATTGAGTAAGCAGGGCCTGTGGCGGCCGGGGCTATAATTACCCGGGCCGGGGCTTGAGGTGATGAAACTGGGGCTGCCTCCACCCCCACCCCAACTTGGCGCAGCCCCCAACCCTCTGTGCAACTCGGGGCAAGTCACTTCCCCTCTCTGAGCCTCCAAGCCTCAGCTGGGGAAATCTCTGTTTAGTGCTAGAACAGTCTGAGTCCCTTCCGTCCCCTCCATGAGCTGGCTCCTAGATCTGAGCAGGACAGCTGGGAGACCATGTTAGTGGGCTCTGAGGGAGGCCGGGGGAAGGGGAGCTCCTGGTGATTGCTGCCCCTTGTTAACAGTCCCAATTAATCCAGGGAGTGTTGAGTTCATTGTGGCCTGAGTTCTGTTGGCTCATTTGGAGGTAACAAAGCCAGAGAATAGGCAAGGGTCTTGTTGCAAAGGGCCAGGTCTTGATCCTCAGGACAATAAGGAGCCGTAAGAAGAGTTGGAGCAAGTAGGGACACCAGCTGTGTGGGTGGTGCTAGAGGGAGGGACTTAGAAGAGCCCCAAGGGTGGGAGGCAATTAGGTCTTTGGGGGTTGTGAAAAGCTTCTTGGGGGAGGAAGGGCATTTCAGGTGGGGCTTTGAAGGATGAGTAGGAGTTTGTCAGTCTTGGCACCGAAGAACCTCTCAGTCTGGTGGGCATCAGAAGGAAGAGACCCAGAGTGACTCAGAGGCACACAAAAGGCTGCAGCAAGGGGCAGATCAGATGGTAGCCAGAGCTCTGGAGACCTAGGTCCCTGCTCATGCCCTGTGGAGTCCACAAAGGAATACAGCCCAATCAGTACGGACCAGCTCAGTGCAATGGAAATATCGTGTGAGCCACCTCCGTAATTTTACATTTTTTGGCAGCCACATTTTTAAAAAGTAGAAAGAACAGGTGAAAGTAATTTTAATCAAATTTTACATAATCCATTAGTTCCATTTCAACATGTAATTGATATGCAAAATTATAAATGGAATATTTTACATTGCATTGAGCAAATGAAGTCTTCAGAATCTGGTGTGCCTTTTGCACTTCCTACACATCTCACTTTGGACAGCCAAGGGCTGGGGACAGAGCAGCGACTGGGCCATAGTCAGCCCAGGACTGATATGGTGACCAGCTTTGTGGGCTGGAAGCCCCAGACTGAACCAGGTCCACATTTCTCTGTGGGGTGAGATGGGCAGGGAGGGGCCCTGTAATCACACTCGGTCTGTGCTCTCGAGAAACAAGGTTGTGCCGTGAGGGACCAGGAATGGGGGAGTGGGGGAAGGCCTCTCTGGCAAGGTCGCCTTTGGACTGAAGTTTGTGAAGATCTGGGAGGAAAAAAGTGTTCCAGGTAGCAGGAACAGCATGTTTAAAGGCCCTGAAGTAGGCTTGTGCTTACTGGCATGCGGGGGTGACAGCCAGGGAGCCAGTGTGGCCAGAGCAGAGTGAGCCAGAGGTGAATGGAGACTTGGCAGGAACTTGGGGGATCCCTAGAGTGAGGACTTGGTTACTGCTGTGATCAACTGCCCAGGCTTTTCAGTGACTGAAGGGTTTCCTCGGACATAGGACTTGCAGTGCTAAAACCAGGACAGCTTCACCCTCTCTGTTACCACTCTGGCATCCTGCGTTGTTCCCTGTAGCATTTTTAGCACCTGGAACAGGGTCTGGTATTCAGCAGGTGCTCGATAAATGCCTGTGCTGTGAAGGCATGCACCTGCCACTGAGCAGAGCCCGTGGGGGTGGGAGACCTGTTATCTTCCTCCTTCTGTGGTTAAGAAAAAGGGTTCAGAGAGATTCAGCTGTTTCCCCAAGACCAGGCAGCAAGCAGGGTCCAAGGGGCTTTTCAGACCTTCAGGGGCCCTTGGTGCTGTCCTCAGAACGGGAAACTGCACCCGCTGGCCCCATTTCACCCGGGCCGCCTCTGGCAGCAGCTCCCCTTTCCACAAGGGTCCAGGTTTTCAGCGCCAGGCCAGCAGGGGCGGGGAGGGGGGTTGCTGTCCCCCGCGGGGGCCCAGCCGGGCGACCGCTGACCCTCGACCCGCCCACAGGCAGGACAAGCTCAAGGTGCACATGAGGAAGCACACGGGCGAGAAGCCGTACCTGTGCCAGCAGTGCGGGGCGGCCTTCGCGCACAACTACGACCTGAAGAACCACATGCGCGTGCACACCGGCCTGCGCCCCTACCAGTGCGACAGCTGCTGCAAGACCTTCGTGCGCTCCGACCACCTGCACAGACACCTCAAGAAAGACGGCTGCAACGGCGTGCCCTCGCGCCGCGGCCGCAAGCCCCGCGTGCGGAGCGGGGGGCTCGGGGGGCCCGACCCCGCCCCCGCCCCGGGGGCCCCCGCGCCGCCCGGCGCCCCCGCCCCGCCCGGCTCGCCCGACGCGCGGCGCAACGGCCAGGAGAAGCACTTTAAGGACGAGGAGGAGGACGAGGACGAGGCCAGCCCCGAGGGCCTGGGCAGGTTGAATGTAGCGGGCGCCGCAGGGGGAGGCGACGGGGGCGCCGGGGCCACCGCCGATGGCAGCTTCGCGGCTGGACTTGCCTGAAAACCAAAAAGAGAAAACAGAAACCCGAGAGAGAGAGAGAGAGAGAGAGAAAGAGAGAGAGAGAGAGAGAGAAAATCACCCACCCCCCCCCAAAAACACAAAAAAAGAAAATCTATCTATATACAGATATCTATATCTATATATATATATATATATATATATACAGATATATATATATGAAGCGTCACAGAATCTAGGGTAGTGCTTTTCTCAGATTCTTCTCCTTCATGCTCTCTCCCTCCACGGGGACCCTCGCCCCACCCCACCTGCGGCCCCTCTTCCCCCCACCCCGACAATGGCTTTCGGGGCTCGGTTTGGGGTTTTTGTGGGACACAAGGATTCTGAGCTCCCCGGGCGCCGCCGGCTCGGGGTCTGGGGTCCCATCCGAGGCTCGGTCAGGGCCCTGGGCCCCAGCAGGGGTGAGTGGGGCCTCGGGGGGCCGGGGACGGGATGGGCTTTTCCTTTCCTTTCCTCGCTGGTTTCTAGAGTCTTTTAGACAAGACCTTAAATGATTTCTGTCCGCTGTGAGCGGACGTTAAAATGGCCCCATCCTCCCACCCCCACCCTCCTTCCTCAGGGCACTTCCTAAGTGGGGGTCTCCCCCTCCATCTCCCCGCCTCCCATTCCTTCCTGCCTGTGGTCCCCCGTATCTCCTGGCCACTGGGACACAAATCTATTTATTTCCAGGTGTGGAGAAAGGGGAGAAGACGAGGTGGGGGGGACACCAGGGAGGCTCCCCGGGGTCCCCACTGCCTTCCTTCATGGCACTTACGACCCAGCGTGACCCTCGGGCCACCGCTCAGGGCTCCCTGCCACCCCTGTCTTCATCCCCTGACCCCAGCCCCCCAGACCACATGAGATGTTTGGAGATTCGAAACTTTTTGTCTTCACCCTCTTCCCTCCCCCTAGCCCTCTCCCAATTTTTTAAAGCACTTTTAAGGTTTTTTTTCTCTTCCTCCTTAAAAACAAAATTTATATATAGATATATATATATATATATGAAATATACTTTTCCTCAGAGGAGCAGGCAACAGTGTGGGGTGAGAGCCAAGAGGAGAGGGAACCCAGGGTCTCACGGTGGCAGGGATGAGGGGAGAGAATGTCCAGAAGTTCCAATGTCACAAAAGCAATAAAAACAAGATTTTACAAAATGAAAGGAAAAAAAGAAAAAAAAAACACAAGACAACCAACCACAAATAGAAGTCTTGGCACTTTGTAACAGAACGGGTACTACGCTTTATCTTAATTCTTAATTTAAAAAACATGTTTACAAGTTGCAACCAACTTCTATGAAAAGTCAAAAAGACAAAAAAAAAAAAAAGAGAGAGAGAGAGCGAGAGAGAGCAAACAAATTCCTAAAAGTCGATTTATTTTTGTACAAAATAATAAAAAAAGAAACCCACTGCAGACGTAGAATCCACTTCTGTTCCCCGAGGTGAGAAGGGTCAGGAAGGCACGGGTGAGGGTGAGGCCTTCTGAGGCGTTTGTGCTTTACCACGGGGGCCTGCCTTGCAGGCAGGACTGTGGGGTTTTTGTGTTTCTGCCGTGTCCCCACCAACCCCTCCACCCCCACCCTGTCCTGTCCTTTTTTTGGGTTCTGATTTGGAGATGTCTCATTACTTGCTAGCCATTCAGTGGCCACCCACGTCCACGGGGACCCTCCTTACCGACTCCCCAGCTCAGGGATGGGCCTGAGAGAGGGCTGGCCTTCCAACCAGCCAGAGCAACCCTGTGTCCCTGCCCTTGTCCCCAACCCTCGCTGTCCCCCGTCCTCCAACATGGCCGCCCTTCCTTGTGGCCACCGAGGAGCTGCCATCTTGGATATGCCATCCCCGTCGAGGTGGGCGACCAGGGGCCCCGTCTCCAGGGCCTTACACCCTCCCCGACACCCCTCTTTTTACTCAAAGGCACTGACTGTAATCTGGGGGCTGGCACCTGCCTCCCCCCAGCCTCTGGCTCCCCAAAGGCCCGGTGTTGACCGAGCCACAGGCCACGGATTGGGGCCAGGGCTAGGGAGACCGTGTTGCCAGAGGCCAGGGCACCCTCCCCCCTCCCCGACTGTCGCATATGCAACCCTAGCGTGGGACCCTGTAAATAGACACTCTGCTGAGCTGAGACCCTTCCTCGTCAATACCCAAGGTGTAGGGGTGTCCCTGCTCCCCACCTCCAGCCACTGGCCCATTACCCCATGCCCCTTTGTTCTGTGACAAACCCCATCTTTTTCTTGTTTTTAAAGGGAAGCTTTTTAAGAAGGCAACTTTCATCATTGTTTCTACAGGATAGTTTTTGTTTCTTCCTGCTCTCCCCCTACCCCCCCGAGCCCGTCAGCCCCCCAAATGTCTCAGGACCCCCCCTCCTGAGGGGGGTGGCAGGGGAGCCCAGGGCCGGGTGGCCCCGTCCACAACCCAGCGTCATGGGGCGAGCTCTTGCTGAGAACCATCTGTGGAGGCCGAGCGGAGAGCTCAAGTGCCCAGGCCAGGGACCCCCCCACCCAACTCCAGCTCCCAGAGAGGTTCCCCGAGGGGACAGCCCTCTCCCCACTACTCATACACCCCCTCGCAATAAAACCAACTGAAAAAATCACAGCTGTCGTCCTGGCCAGTGGGGGCGACCGAACTTGGGGGATCGAGGCCTCTGGGACTATGGCGGGGGCAAGGGCCGAACCCCGCCGAGCACACTTTAACACAAACCTCCTCGGGAATTGCACTAAACCCTTGCCCCTAGCTCTGCGCTCAGCTTCTGCCAGCCCTGCCCATCCACTCCGCCTTAACCCCTCTCCTGCTGCCCGCCAGCCCGTCCCGGGGGCCGCAGCATCTGCATGGGCCCAGTGCCGGGACCCGCGCCCTCCCAGCCCAGTCCCCCAACTCCGCGCAATCACATACTGTATATAGACGTGGATCAATTTTATTTTTATTCTTTAAATTAAGGTCGTGATAAAGTGTTGCCAAAGATACTGCTGAATTCTTGCGTTTCAGGAAACAAACAAACAAAAATATTTGAGGGGAACGTGCTGACTGGTCAGAAAGGACACAGCAAAAAGTTTTTTTGTTTGGTTGTTTGGGGTTTTTTTTTTGTGGTTTCTTTTTTTGGGGTGTTTTTTTAACTGCCTGGTACAAAAAAAAAAAAAGAAAAAAGAAAAACAGCAAAATTGTTATTTCCATCATCTTGGTGAAGTTGTGTGGATGTGTGTGCGCGTGTGTGCGAGAGTGAGGTCCAGGTGGGGGGCTCCAGGTGGGGGCTCCAGAGGGGCACACCGGGGCAGGGGCAGGGGTCCCTGACAGGATGGTGGGGGACGGAGCCCTCACCTGGAGCGGTCGCCAGCCTTCAGGACCAGGGAGAGAGAGATTAGCACCCTTGCTGCTGCACCTGCCTAGCCCCGACCTTGATCCCCACCCTGCCTTTTGAGATTAAGAGAAAAAAAAAGCAAAAAAAAAAAAAAAAAAAAATCAAAAACCAGTGAATGTAAAGTGCCGGACCAGGCCCAGCCGGGCTCGGGTGTGGGCCTGGGCCTGGGCCCTGCGGGCTCCCCCGGGCCGTACCAAAGTCTGCCCCCATGGGCGGCTTGCCCAGGAGGCCCTTTGTGGCCATCCTGTCTTGTCACCCTGTTTGTACATGGCTGTCCCTTTGCTTCTTTCTAAAGGGGTGGGGGGTGTCTTGGGTAGGAGGGGAGGGAGTCCCCCAGCCCCTTCCAGGGTCTTCTGGGGAGTCTGCACTACTGAGACCCACTGGCCGTGGTTGTGACTGCCTCATCACAGGTCATGGGACGGAGGCAGGGGCCAGGGCCCCCCCAGGACCGAGGCAGTCCAGGCAGCCGGGATCGTAGGAGGTGAGACCAAGAGAGTGAAAGGAAAAGCGGGGAAAAAAAGTAAAAATCAACAAAAAAAAAAAGAGCAAAAATCCTATTTTTTTGAGAAAGAAAGATATTTATATTTGCAGTTTTATTTTAAAAAAGTTATTTAAGCTGAGGAAGCAGCCTTCCTTGAATGGGCGATGATGGCTGGCGCAGGACGGGTCAGGGCCTGGGGCTCGGGCACCCCAGGAGCCATAACCTCAGAGTGAGACTAGCTCGCACTAAATATATAGATTTACATGTGGGATGGGGGCAGGGCAGGAGATGGAGGGGGCTAAGGAGAACCTCCCCCATCCCTGCCTGAAGGCTGCGGCCAGGGGTCCTGATGCCCAGGGTCCTCCCCGCCCTGCCCGGGCCCAGACACGAGGTGCCTTGGACTTTGGGGGGCCAGGCCTGGTGGAGAAGGGCGGGGGGCAGCGCCCACAGGGTCACAGAGCACAGAGCAGACATTCCATAGACTGTATTTGAGAGTCTTTATAAAGTGTGGGAGATTTAAAAAAAAAAACAATTGATAAAAATGCACTTTTTGGGGGTGGGGAGGGAGAAGCTTTGAAAGTAATAAAAAAAAAAAACAAAAGGACAAAAGATGATGAAAAACCAGACAAAAAAATCATTTTTCTTGTACATAAAAAAACCACTAAACGCAGCCTGTTACGACCGCTGCTGCCTCATTTGCCTGATTTTGATGTTCTTTGTGTTTTGTTGGGGGAAGGTTTGGGAGTGGGGATGGAGGGTTTGGGGGGCCCCTCTACTCGGGTTCCAGGAGGGGACCTCAAGTTCAGCCTGACTCTTCCTACCAGGCCTGGGAGGCAGGGGTCTGCACGCAGCGACCCTGCCTCTGGGCTCCCAGGGTGGGGTGGGTGTTGCCAGCAGTGCCAGGCCCAGGGCCCCTACAGAGGAGGTGACCCACACCCCTGGGCACAGGCGGGTGCCACCAGGTGAGGGCGGGGGTGGGTGGGGAGAACCGGCTGGGCGGGCTCCTTGGTCACCTTCAACTGCAGGGTATTTTGAGGCCCTGGGTGGGATGGCCTTGGCCAGGGAGCCCCAAGTCAGCCAGAGGGCCCCAAGATGCAGCCCTACAATGGGTCTCTGTGACATGATCCACGATCTGAGCTCACTGCTCCCCCAACCCCTGGGGGGAATGGGTTGCGGCCCCCTCCTCTGGGTTGGGGTCACCAAATACCACCACTTCAAGGGCCCTGGGGAGTGCCCTCCCTCCAGTCCCCAAATCAGACTGGGGCCACCTGGGCCGGGTTGGGGGTGGGGTGATGGAGGGACACCAAGGGGGCACAATGGCCACACCACAGCCTGGGAGAGGATGGACAGCCCTTGCCTGGAAATGCCACAAAGGCAGGAGCTTGGGGAGGGGTTCGGAGTGCTGGTTCGGTGTGGGGAGTGGGGGTCCTCCGTCAGCAGCAAGGTCGCTTGTTTGTGTTCCTGTAGACCCAGGTCTCCTGCTCAGGCTGGGTGGCACCCAGTGCAAATAGAAGATGTTATGGATGGTGAGCCAGCCATGAAGGAGACTGGAGGCCTCTGGTCAGAACGGTGGAGGAAGGTTCTAAGCCACTGGGCCCTGGAGGGCGTCTTCGCTCACACTCCCTTGTCTCCTCTGCTGAGGGGGGAGGCTTTGGCTCTTCATCAAGTTCACACACTGTTCACCCTAGTGAAACAGAGGTTTTAGCATATTTGGAGAATTATGTAACCATCACCTCTATCTAGTTCCAGAACATTTTCAACACCCCACAAAGAAACCCGTTCCCTATTAGCAGTTACTCCCTATCTCTACCCCAGCCCCTGGTACCCTCTGACCTCTGTGGATTGGCCCATTCTGGATGTTTCACATCCATGGAATCACACACTGTGCGTCCATGTCTGGTTCTCTGAGCATCGTGTTCTCAAGGTCCGTCCACGTGGTAGTGGGTGTCAGAACTGCCTTCCTTTTTAAGGCTAACATTCCACTGCACGGATGGAGCACATTTTGTGTGGCCATTCACCTGTCGATGGACACCCAGGTTGCTTCCCAACAAACCTTTGGCTGTTGTGAATCGTACTGTTACGAACACACGTGCCAGTGTTTCTGTGAACCTGTTTCCATTTACCCTGGGGCAGATACCTCAGAGAGGAGCCGCTGGGTCAGATGGCAACTCCAACCTGGGACCCTTCCACCAAGGCTGCCCCATCTCACATTCCCACCGGCGCCCTCCAGGGCTCTGCGTCCTCATCCTCGCTGACCCGGTGCGGGTGAGCCATGGGGCGGCCTCCCGTGGTCGTGAGCTGCGTTTCCCTGGTGACTGGAGATGTTGAGCATCTTTCTGAGCTTACTGAGCATTTGCGTATCTTCTTGGTCACCCAGGGGGCCAGGGACGGTCCTGGGATTCAGTGGCTGTCTGAATTCCTTGTCCGGCCCAGCAAACACACTGGACCTGGCAGCTCAAGATGCAATCTTCCTCATTTGACCAAATGCTGTGCCTTTGGAACCCGAAGGCTGTGCAGCACATGGCGGGAAGTCTTGTCCTTTGCTCCCCGCCACAGCCCCGATACACAGAGAAGCGGACGCCTCAGTGGCTTCACCTTGACTTTTTTATTTGCGTTTTTAAAAAACAATTAAATTAGAATACAAATATTAGAAAACAGCGGCCCTCGGCTGCCAGTGCAGGCGGAGGGCGGTGGGGGCCGAACTGCACAACCGAGTTTATACAGTAAAACTGAATTTGTCCTCGACCAGATTTGTGTCCCTTTCTTCTTTAGACCTGAAATGATATTGCTTCCTGACTAGATTTGTTTATATAAAGAAAAATTATTCTGGGGCTTGGGAGTGGGGACGTGGGGAAGAAGAAAAGCAAAAAGGACGGTGGGCACAGGCAGTCTGGAGAACCAGGGGTGGCCTCCGGGGGCAAGGGTGCTGGGTTGGGGGCTGGGCACCCAGCTGCGGGTCCCTGGAGGCATCTGGGGCAGCTGTGGGAGCCCCGTGGTCACTGGACCCCAGGCCGGGGGCCACCTGGGGCCAGGCGGGTAGCTGAAGGGCGGCCCAGCCCAGTCCTGTTGGAAGACGAGACTGAGGCTCCCAGGGGGAGGGGGTGCCGGGCAGGCCTCATACCCGTCAGAAAACCCAAGAGCAAGAAAAGGGGGAAGGAACTGCCCCAAATGGAGAGGCCGGGCAGGTCCCTGCTGCCCCTTGGAAGTGGCCGCCCCGCGCCCTGCTGAGGAGGGGCGGGTGACGGCGGCACCCGTGGACATCTGCGCTGTTCCGTAGGGAAGTTAACCTGAATTGGAGTTACCGAGGTAGCTGGCTAGAAAACTGAGACCCCCCCACGCCACACGGTGCCGCACTCTGGGGCCCCCGCCTTCCACAGGCGGTCCTGGCCACATGCCGGGTCTTCAAAATACCAAGTTATTGCACTTTCAAAAAATACAACACATCTGTGGCTAAACCCTCCCCAGCCCACCACTTCCCCCCCGCTGCCCCACCCCTGCCACCCGCCCCCCATCATCCCCTCCCCGCCCCCACCCACTCCATGGCTTCTTGGCTAAAACGCTCCCTGCTCCAGGGTCTCAGCAGAGGACACGTTTGCAAAGAGAGAAAAAGCAAAGGAACAGACGAATGTCGAAGTCGTGTCTGCTGCCGGGGAGAGGGCCGCATGCCCGGCAGTCCTCCCTGAGCCCCCACCGCCCGGTCCCCTGCACCAGCTGGAATGGTCGTCCGGAGGCGCGGCATCCTGGGCCCGCCCGCCCTTCCCAGGGTCAGCTGTCTTTGGGCTCTGACTCCGGCCGAGGAAGCAGCTGTGTGGGTGGCTGGCCTTGTTTTTAAGTTTGATTTTTCTTTGTTTTGTTTTTCTTTTTTTTTTTGTACTTTTTTTGTCATTTTACTTTTTTTAATCCTCCGATAGAGTCCAGAGGTACAGGTGCCAGGAGCCAGGGAAAGGGTTGGAAAAACAAAATGAACAACAATAAAAAGAAAAAAAAAACACCCACCCCTCCCTCTGCGCCCGAGGCCCGCCTGCGCCCTCTGCGCGGTGAGCACCAGGGAAGTCGCGCGTCCGGCCGGCGGCGGCGGGCGGTCAGCAGGCCGGCACCAGGCCCTTCTGGAAGGGGCAGCGGCGCTTGGGCCGGGGGCCTTCCTCGTCCTCGTCTTCTTCATCTTCCTCTTCCTCCTCCTCTTCCTCTGAGGACGACGAGCTGTCCAGCGTGAGGTCCACCACGTCAGCTCCCGGCTTCCCGTTCTCTAGGCCGCCCGCCGCCCCACCCCCGCCGCCGCCGCCTCCGGTGCCCCCAAGAGCACCGCCGCCCCCGCTGTTGACGCTGGGGGTGGGTAGGAGCCCACTGGCGTCCGAGGTGCCTGCGGGAGACAGGGACAGATGCTCGGGATGGCTGTCGAGGAGCTGAGGCCGGCGAAGGGTAGGCCAGCCGTGTCGCGCAGCACACCTCTGAGGACGGGGTGAGGTGGCCTGACGCTGCCGGGTCCCCCACGCTCTGCACAGGGCCCAGCACACAGCGAGCACTCACTAACCACCTCAGCCACCCTGCTCCAAGGGGATCGACTCCCCGGGATGGTTGTGTTTTAGACAAAAAGGCCACACAGTGGATACAAGTCTAACTCAAAGAGTGCCAAACCCCGGAACAGGGATTTGGGTCAAGCCTGGGTGAAGCCTCACCGAGCACGAGGATGGGGCACTGGGGGCTGCAGCTGCGCTCCTTCTCGGCGCGGATCGGGCACCACGAGCCGTCCACCAGGTACTCGATTTCGTCGGCGTCCTCACACTCACTCAGGATCTTAGAGAGGAGCCTGGGGGCGGGAGGAGTGGGTGCTGATTCCTGGGCCACACCCTGCTCTCCTGGATGGGGTGAGATGCCTGCTGAGCCACTTCCTTCTCTGCAGAAGCGGCTTTGGGGCAGCACTGGCCAGGCCTGGTGACCTGGGGTTCCAGGAGGGCCTGCAATGAGCTACTCGTGGCAAGGGGACTGCGGTGACAGCCGGCCGGGGCAGAGAATGGGGCCTGCCCTCCAATTACTCGAGAGCATGAGGCCTAGGGGGCCACTTGACCCCCTAAATGAGGGGCTCCCACCCTCCCATCCTGATTCTGTGTTGCCCCTGTTTTTACAGATGAGGAAACAGGCTCAATTCACCTGGGAACAGAATGAGCCCACATAATTCCCATATGGCCAGCAGCAACCCCAGAGGGCCCCATGGCGAGCTGTGGCCCTGGGCACTGTTCTCTGAGGTACAGCCAGCAAGGCCCATTTTACAGTTGGGGAAACTGAAGCCTGGGATGGGGAGGTGAGTCCTCCTGAGGCCACAAGGCCAGGCAGCAGCAGGCCTGGGTTCAGGTCCTAACCCCCAGCTACTTCCTGACCACCAGCCTTGGTCTCTCTGTCTGCAGGATGAGGCAGGCACAGGGCCCACCATCTCCAGCAGCTGCAGGGATCTGAGGAGTGGCCAAGTGCCCATACCAGGCTGGGTGCAGGGAACATACCAGAGCCCCCAGCGTTTGTTCAACCTCAACGCTGCACCTGCCTCTAGGTGACTTCGACCACCTGGGTCGTGGTCACGCAGGAGGGAAGCCTTGTGTAGGACACCGCTGTGGCTGACGTGGACCCTCCCAGGCCCACCTTGAGGCCTTGTCTCCACCGTCACACTCACAGACCCACCACCCCAGGGTTACCCTGGTGTGAACACAACTCTCCCTGCAATGCACTTCACTACCTGGAAAACTCCTACTCACCCTCCAAAGCCCCACTCTATGGCTTATCTCCAGGCAGAGCACAGACAACAGGAATTATCTGTGTCTGGCTTGGTCCCCCCACCCCTCATGCCCAGTTGGGAGTTCCCTGAACGCAGAGTCTGGGACAGAGTCCTTTTGGGGACCCCTGAGTCACTCAGCTCAGGGCCAGGAACAAAGTGGTAGAGCCTCAAGGAATAAATGCATAAATCAAAGACCCTAAGCCTCCCTGGCTACACCCAGGCTCCATGGGCTAGTGGAATTGCAGTCTGTGTGGGACACCATCACAATGCCCAGCCCCAGTCTTTTCTGTCCCTAGAGCTGTCACAGTTACCACCACCCAAGCCTGGGTGGCCCACTCCAGGCCTGTGGGGGGGAAGTCGGGCTCTGGGCCGCACAGCTGCCAGGCCGGGAACAGAGCTGCCATTCAGGCCCAGCCCTTGTGCCCGGCCCCAGGGGCCTCCTCACTCTACCCTGAGGCTGGACTGCATGGGGGTGGCAGCTCAGTCCTCCTGGGGAGAGGACCCAGGCTCAGAGCTTGCCATAGTGTGGTCAGAGTCCCAGCCTGGCCACCTGTGAGCTGGGGGGAACCTTCTGAGCCTCAGCTTCCTCATCTGTAAGGTGGAGAGGATCAAGGTCCAGCTCCCAGGATGGTTGAGAGGGAGGGCTTGGCAGGACCTCACGTGCGGTGATCAGATGGAGACAAGTGGCTGACCGTGGGGACAACTCACACGTGGCCACTGCAGGTCGCGGCCACTCCCTTCCCCACAGCATGTGCCCTAGCTGCACCTCGGCCGCCACGCACTGGTGTGGGCCGTGTAGCCGGTGATTCAGAGAGTGGCTACCAGACTCAGCCATGCTGCCCCTGGCCTGCTCCTCCCTGGGCCACCCTGTTCCCTCCCCTGCCCCGGCTCTGGGGACAGAAACGGGTGTGGCTGGCGCCTGGCAGGAGCTGGTCAGTCAGGTGCTAGGCTCAGTTTCTGGAAACCTAAGACCAGAGCAAAGGTTCCTTTTTGGGGAGAATGGCCTTTTTCCCCTCGTTCCCCTGTGGCAAGGGGAGGGCCTGCCAGTCAGACTGGGGAGGCAGACTGGCCACAAGCTGGCACTACCTAGCAAAGGGACCAACAGAAAGGGCCAGAGTTTTGGGGAGACATATCCCCTTCACCGTCCTACATGCAGGATGTGACGGAGCCTGTGCTGAATGCCACCCAGGAAGCAGCTTCCTGAATCGTGCAGCGAGGTCACGTGGAAAGCAACAGTGGACCTCCCTAGCCCTGCTTCTGAACCCTAAGTGACACCATTGCCACTGCACAGCAACACCCCTGACATGTCCCACAGGGCTGCCCAGAGGTCCCAGGAGGAGGAGCCACAGAGGCCTCACAGGTTGCCTGGCTCCATTCCTCCTTCCACAGGGGCCCTGAGAGGTGAGAGCTTGAGCCCAGCACAGCCCCATGAGCGCCCCGGCGACTCACCCATCGATGATGAGCTGGTCGTAGGGGGCCGGCTTGTCGCACACCGGGCACATCCAGGTGGGCTTCTTCTCATTCATCTGGAGGTAGAAGACGGCGTCGAAGCACTGCAGGTGGGCGCAAGTCTCCGCGCGGCAGGGCACCGACAGCCGCATCTTCACCAGCTGCGGAGCCGGGAAGATGACAAGGTGTGAGTGGCCACCCGGCCCAGTACCGCCCGCCTGGCTGCCCCAGGCCACCGCGCTCCCTCACTCACCGGGCAGATGAGGGAGACCCGCACGCCCGTGGTGGCGATCTCGCTGTCAGGGTCTAGGCGCAGCTTCTCTTTGACTGTGGGGAAGGGGCAGCCTAGATCAGCAGGGAAGGGACGGAGATGCCTGCAGGCCTGAGGCCAGAGGCGGGTTCTCTGCAGCACTCAGAGGTGCTCGGAGGGCAGCAGCGAGCACGCTCGGCACCCTTGTTTCAGAAAGGCAGCGTTTCACATAAAGAGCACCCTAATACCCACCTCCAGGATGATGAGACATGAGTTTTAGCTCCAGGGCGAGGGGCTACAGAGACCACCTACATTAAAAACCTCTGGGCAGCAGCTAGTTATTTCTGGGTGCGTGACGATGGGGGACAGGCCCCCCAAATAAGCCTGCCCTGCTGGGGCTTTTCATGACCCATGTGACTTTTCTGAAAAGATCCAGGCAACAAGCAGCTAACACAGGCCACCTACTGTGACTGTTAATTCCCATGAAAACCATCCCTGAGGACTCTGGGGTGGGTGAGGCAGTGCCGACGGCCTCCTGCACACTCCAAGGGCTGGGAAGCCCTGATGCCAGGTCAGGAGTGCCTACCACGGACCCGGGGGGCAAGAGCAGGCCCACGAGCGCGGCTCTCTGGCACCATCTGAGTCTGCTTCTCTATCAGATGAGAAGACAGTGGGTACCTGCCACTAAAGCCACCCTACCGCAAACACACAAGGCTGGAAAAAGCCTGGAAGGAAACTCGCCCACTGCAGCCCTGGGGATGGGCCTGCAGGGGGTGCAGGGAGGCTGGCGGACGCACCTGAGGGGCACCTCGTTAAACTTCATTCCCAGATGGCTCAGGAGAAGATCAACCCCGGGCCCTGCAGTGGGGGAGGCCACCTTGCTAGGGGCCTGGAACTGCCCCTCCCCCAACACAACTCCTGCGCCCTCTCCTCCAGAAAGCCGATCCCACAGGGGGCTGAGGGTGACTTGCCAGCTTGCCCCCTGCCCCCTCTCCCCCACCACTCCCCCACTGTCCCTAAGGTCACACCAGTCATTCACACCTCAGTATGAATTTCTACCCTGTGGCTCCCCTCTCTGGCTAACAAGTGCTAACTGATGGTGGACCCAGAGGCCTCGGCCCCTCTAAAAGACCCAGGACAGCTAAGAATGGATGCAGCATCCACTGTTTCAAAGCAAGGCCTCTTCCTCCCCTACCTAAGAGAGGCAAGGCGTGTGCAGCAGAAAAGGTTCAACAGAACTTCGTGGCCGAAACTAGAGAGGAACAAATGCAGCAGCGGTGATGCCCGGCAGGAGGCTGGCTGCAGAGAGGGAGCCCTGCCCAGCACAGGCCCAGGCTGGCACGCACAGAGCGACACACACCCTGAGGGCCCCCAGCACTGCCTTAGGCCTTGGCTCCTGGCTGGTCACTGAGGAGTTAAGCCTCCACCAGCCGGTCCCCCCCCTGTAGCCCCTGCTGCCTAGATGAGCCCTACCCAGCCCTGCACCAATCCGTGCACCTGCCAACAGGCACTGCGGCTAGCCGAGCTGCTGCAGGGAGCCTGCCTCCTCTGGTCAAGCTGGCCACCGTCCCTGCAGGCCAACAGGCAGGTGAGGGTGGGGCTGAAGGAAAAGGGCCCTTTGTGAAAAGAGAGAGGTGGTGGAGCAGGGCGCCTAGGCAGAGGTCCCGGGGTCACAGCCCCCTAACTCGGCCATTCTGCACCCCAACGTCTGTCCCCACTGGTCAGACTGGGACACGGCCAGGTCCCACTGCCCAGAGCCATTGTGAGGCTGGGGTCAGAAGCCAAGCCAGGCGGGCGTCTGGGCAACCCGGGAGGAAACTCCTGAGTACTACTGTGTGCCGGGCAGCCCCGCTCCGCTGCTGGTCTAAGGGGAGGTTTTGGCTTCGTTAAAATGCCCTCTGTATTCTCACCCCCTTTCTTCGGTTGTTAGAGCACAACACCAAATGAGTGGTCTCGGCTTTCTGGTCAGACCTTCATCACCAGGCATGCACCTCCGCCGTGAGCCCGTCTTCTGCTCCAACTCTCTGAGCCCCGGCCCCGACCCTGACCTGCCCCATCCCCTGCAGGGCAGCCAGAAGCACCTGCCTGAGCACAGACCACGTGGGTCGGCCCCTCCCAGCAAGGCTCCAAGGCTCCTTGCCGCATGTGCTTGGCCGGTGGACCCCGACAGCCCCCACCCTAGCTCTCCTTGCCCTACTCACTGGGCTCCCTGGGGCCTGTCAGCACTCCTTGCTCATCCCTGCCTCAGGGCCTTTGCACTGACGGTTCGCTGCCTGGCTCCCCCTCCTCCTTCCACACCCTCCAGAGACCTCTCAGAGCTCCCTAACCCCCAGGGTGATAGCTGGGCCCTGGGAGGTCAAGGTGCCCTGTCAGGGGGCCCCTCACAGGCAACACGCTCCCATGAGGACTGGGCCTGCACCTCACACCCGGGACAGGGAACGTCTGAGATGATGGAGCTGCAACCACCCCCGGGGGCCGTGGGAGCCCCACCCATCAGCACAAAGGCCCCAGGGCTCACCCAGTGCCTTGCACAGCTCCGGGTGCTTAACCCCGATGGTCTTCAACCTCTGCAGCAGCTCCGAGGAGGTCAGTTGCCGCACCAAGTACAAGGCCACGGAGTAACTCTGAGGGCGGGGGAGGGGAGTCAAGACTGAGCTGGAGGAAGGGTGGGTGACTGGAGGGGGTAGGAGGGAAAGGGCAGGGGTGGCAGGGCGCGCTCACCTTGCCATAGTTGCCCCAGGTGACGGTGATGCGGTTGGTGGCCGAGGACAGGTACATGAGGTGCGTGAGGTTGATGGGGCGGCACGGCCTCTTGGGCTCCACGCCAGGTTTATTTGAGGGGTAGTAGCCCTGAGAGCAAACAGACCAGCTCACACCATCGCCGAGGTGTTCGGCGTCACCCCCTCTACTCTCTGTTCTCTGCCCCCTCCCCCCCACCACCACAGATGCCGGAGGCAGGGCCGCACTCACCGGGACAGAGCAGTAGCTGTGGTTGACCTTCACTGCAATGTTGGGTGGGTACTGGTCTTCCTGGGGGCTGCTGGTGTCTGAATAGCAGATTCTGCAAGGACAGTGGGGACCATAGGGCCGCAGCACCTCGGGCACGGGAGGGCCCGCTGGGACGGCAGGGAGGACAGACGGTGGATGGAGGCGACAGAGGCCCTGTCAGGCCTGATGGGTAGATCTCAATGCTGGACTGTAAGTGGGAGGTGTCAGGGGTCCCGTGTCTGGCCTGAGTGGGGCTGGATAGTGATGCCCCACAGACAAGGCCAGATAACAAGAAAGGAGAAGCAGGGGGTTCTGAGAGGGGCCTGGGGCGGGACATGGCAGGACGTTGGCCACCCAGGGTCAGGGAGGTAGAGTCAGGTAAGGGTCCCTGCCGTGCCCCCGCCCGGGGTCCTGGCACACCTGGGCTTACCTCAGGACGACCTGCACGGCCTTAATCCCGGGCTGCAGTTCTCTGTGCACGGGGAGGAGAAGAGGGGTCAGTGGGGGAGCGTGCCGGGAGCCACTCTGATCCTTTGCTGGGGACTGTGGGCCCCTCCTGGGCCAGCTGGGTGGACTAACCTGTTACCTTCTATAACAACCAAAGGCCAAGGGGTACTATCTAGAACATTCTCTCCTGCCATTGACTCACTGGTGACTTGGGCAAATGACCTCCTCTCTCTGAAAAGTGGGGGGCTGGTGTGGATAGTGGGTTAGTGGGTGCCTGACAAATGGCTGGAGATGGAGGCCTCAGAGAGCAGAGTCGCAGCCCGGAACCAGCCTCCAACCGTCATCTGCTACAGCCCAGTGTCCTCACCGGGCAGTCCCGCCCCCACGACACTGGTGATGTCTGGGGACGTCTCTGGTGGTCATGGCGGGGCGCTCCTGGCATGGGGACAGCAGGGCCAGGGAGTCTGCTCCACACCCCCCCAAGAGAACGCAAGCCCCGATGCTGGCAGCACCCAGGCGGGGCTCTGTTAAAGAAGGACGGCTGGCCTGCCTCAGGGCTGTGGGTCAAAGGCCATGAGAGCACGGGCCCCGAGCAGGCTGGGGCCTCCCTTCCCCCAGTGCTGAGCCCAGGTTCTGCAGTGGCCCTGGCGCACCTGGAGTTCCGGATCAGCTCCACCTGTCTGGGCGTCAAGGCGAAGATGCATGGGCTCTCCTGAAGCTTCTCATTATTCTGTGGAACTGGAGACAAATTCGGGGTCAGGGACACGTTTGGTTCCTGGCGCAGGCGCTGACCATGGTCATTCCTACAGGCCTGGCCATCTTTAGACTGGGAAGCAGGAAATGGGAGGCTGAGCCCCATCCATGTGGCTGGACATGTAGGCTGGACGGGGGACCTCCAGGGATGGGGGATCCTGCCCCTTCTTGGGGCCACTAACCACAGCCTATGGTTCAGGGAACACTTGTGTCCCCCACGCCCCCCACTGAGGGCCACTCGGGGAGTAACAGCCTTCTCAGCCCTCCAGAGTTCAGGCATCTACTCAAGAGGACTGAGAGCTGTTCGTGCCAGGAGAAGAGCCCGGCAGGCTGGCAGGAGACAGCACGACAGGCCAAGTGCCCTCAGGTCAGCCGCTTGCTCCAGGTCCGAGAGACACCAGTGACTGCCCTGTCCCTAAATCGCAGGGCTGTTCCAGGCACCTGTGAGCATGTGCCCAACTGTGAGGCACTCGGCCCAGGTCCTGCACGTGATGGGTTCTCAGTGGGCCCTGCACAGCACTGCCAGAGGGGACAGGGCACAAGCTGAACAAAATCCTGCCTCAGGCACTCACGGGCTGGCCGAGGAGATAAGGAATTGAACCAGCAGTAAAAGTCCAAGTGCACAAAATCAGAGTCACAGAGCAGTCTGGCCTGGCTCACAGTGGGAAGTGTGAGGAGGGCAGCAGGGCCAGGGCACACAGAGCCATGCTCGCGTCACAAGGCACCCACTGGAGACCCCCTAGAGGCTAGGGGAGTCGGCCAGGGGACTGAGACCTTGGTGGTGAAGAGCTGGGTCTTTACTCTCAGTCGTACCTGCACTGAGAACCCCAGGTGCGATCAGAAAGTGCTCTGGCCTGGATGAGAAAACACAGCCTTCCAAAATGTGTGTGTGGAAGGCAGCTAAAGCAGTCGTGAGAGGAAAAGTTATAGGTTTAAGTGCTTCTATTAAAAAAAAATGAAAAGGGTTTAAAATGAATGACATATGCTTCCTCCTTCCACAAGAAGCTAGAAAAAGAAGAGCAGACTAAAAGCAAAGCCATTAGAAGGAAGGAGATGAAGATGGAAGCCGATGAAACAGAAAGCCCAGTACACGACAGACGGCCCAACAGCACCCAAGGTTTCTGATAAACACCTAGTCAGACCGGACAGTCAGACAGTGAGAACATGAACTATCAGAGACGAAAGGTGGACAACAGGACAGACCCTACAGCCTTCCGGTTCAATCGAGGCAGTCGTAAGCAACGTCATGCCAGTAAGTTCACCGATTTAGATGAAATGAACAAATTCTTCCAGAGATGCATATTACCAAAACTGACACCAAGGGATATAGAGAGTCTGAAAAGCTTTTTATCAGTTAAAGAAATTGAATTCATAATTAAAAACCTTTCCACAAAGAAGACTGCAGGTCCAGATTGGTGGATTCTATCAAATGTTTAAGGAAGAATCCATATAAACTTTATATATAAACTTTTTCAGAAAACAGAGAAGGAAGAAAACTTCTCAACTCATTTTATGAGGCAGCATAACTCTGCTTCCAAAACCTGACAATAATGCATCAAGAAAGGAAAAACACAAACAGCTCTCATGAACATAGATGTAAAAATCTTTAACAAAATACTAGCAGACAGCCAGGGCCCCTGGGATTTGGCCTACGAATGCAAGATTGGTTTAAAACCTCCGCACGTCGACTTAGAATGGCTAAAATGATAAGACCAACAATTCCAACTGATGAGGATGTGGAGTAACCAGAACTTTCTGCTGGGGGTGATGGTGGTTGTAACATGGTACAATCACTTTGGAAAAATGGTTGGGCACTTTCTAATAAAGTTAAATCTAAACCTACCCTATAACCAGCAATCTGCTGTTAGGTATTTCCCAAATAAACGTCTACAAAAAGACCTGTGCAAGAATGCTTGGTAAATTTATTCCTAGTAGCCCTAAACTGCAAACAACTCAAGAGCCTGCCAACGGAAGAACAAGCAAGATGTGTTACAATCATACAATAAAATAAAACTTGTTATCTATACATTGACATGGATGAATCTGAAACCCAAAACGCTGAGCCAGAGAAGGCAGATGCAAAGAAGTATGTGCTGCCTGTGTGTTGTGTCACATTCCGGAACAGGCAAAATGAACCTGTGTGACAGAACTCGGAACAATGGTGGCCTTTGGGGCCAGGGTAGGCAAGGACTGTCAGGGAAGGGGCACGTGGAAACTTAACAGTGACGGGAATGTTCTGTATTTGATGGCACTTGGTTTACTCGGGTACGTTCATTTGCTAAAACTCAAATTACACCCTAAATATCTGGAATTCACTGTATGTAAATTATACCTCAATGATTAAAAATATAAAACTGCACTGAGAAGTGGTGATCATTATGTAATGCATAAAAATACCAAGTCACTATGTCGTACACCGGAAACTAATATCAGATTATAGGTCAATCTTACTCAATGTATAAGCCAGAAAAAGGAAAAAAAAAATACTGTATGACATATCACTTATATGTGGAATCCAATAAAAAAAAAAAAGACAAAAGAATTTATTTACAAAACAGAAACCGACTCACAGACATAGAAAACAAACTTATGGTTACCAGGGGGAAGGGGGTGGGAAGAGATAAACTGGGAGTTTGAGATTTGTAGATACTGACTGGTATACATAAAATAGATAAACAAGTTTATACTGTGTAGCACAGGGAACTATATTCGATATCTTGTGGTAGCTTACGGTGAAAAAGAATATGAAAACAGATATAAGTATATTCATGTACGACTGAAGCATTGTGCTGTACACCAGAAACTGACACAACATTGTAAACTGACTATATACTTCAATTAAAAAAAAAAATCTCACTTCAATGTAAAAATAAATTTGATGAAGCAAAAAAACCAAAACACAAATAACACCAATACCCCCCCCAACAAAACCCACTACACTGGGCAGTCATGTGACTGGAAGACTGGAAGAGGTGGAGAAGTCTGATAAACACTGACGAGGCCGCGCTGGCAGGAGGGAAAGGCTCTGCGGAGAAGCCGGAACAGACCCCGGACCACGGCCACCGGCGCCGGTAGACGCGCGCACGCGCAGCAGGACCACGCCTGCCGCCCGACGCGACTCCAGATGGTTTTTATCAGCAGAAGACTGTTAATGACCTAGGTGCCCACCCGTGTGGTCTGGTCAACATCCACACGGGACCCCACACAAGGGAATACTATGCTACCGTGAAAACAGGTGCTCCGATACAGACTCATCCCCAAGATGGTTTTAAGTGAAAAAGGCAGGTGCGGAGCAGGGGTTGCTATTTGTGTAATCAAAACCCAAAACCGAGGGAGGGGCTCTGTGCAAGAGCTGTCTCTGGGGGTGCGAGAGCTGGCCACATGTCAGCCTTGGAGTGGCCACGAGGTAAGGCGTCTGCCTTTTTCATACTGCAAACCCGTCAGAAGAGCGATGGCCCGACTGTCCCTGTAACGAGTAGGGGTGTAAATATTTTCGGCTTTGTAAGCCACGTGGCTTATGCCTCCACGTCCCCACTCTGCCCTGCACCACGCAAGCCGCCAGTGAGAGCTGAGCACAGGCCTGGCGTGGCCAAGACCAGCAGGGAACAGGCCCTGGTCAGCCCACCCCTACTTCCGAAGTCCAAAGCAGCACAATGGGGAAGCTATTTAAAAAGCAAACACAATTCAAATTTGAAACCAGCTCGGACTGGTTCGTACCCCAGCTCTACCCAGCCCTGTACACCTCCATCCCCACCCAAGCCTGGACAGCCTCCACGCACAGGACCCATCTCTCAGGGCTAGGTCTGGAGATGGAGCCAGTCAGAGGTGGCCACTGACACTGCCACGTTGTTGCCGCCAGTTCCTGCTTGTTGAGGAGGGCTGGTCCCTCCAGAGTCCTGGCTGGGGCCCTGGAAAAGGGCCGCCTAATTGGAGGGCTGGGTGCAGGGAGGCTACTTGCAGACATGCCCAGACCTGCCCAAAGAGTTGGGGCAATTATTTATGGGGGAGGGGGTCTCACATCTGATAGATCCCACCGAGTCCCCTGGAAGGCAGGGGAGGGGGGCGGTCCACCTGGTAATCAGGGAGCTCTGCCAGTAGAAACTGCAAGAAAGGTCACTGAAGGACTAGAATCCGGGGTCCCTTTCCGAGAAGGACTCCTACTTCTAGGTGAGGCTGCTGTGGGGGCAGGGGATGCACACTGAATCCAGATTTTCTGCTGTGCCATCAGCTTGGGACGGCTGTGACTGTTTCCCCAGGGAGCCAAATGGCCAGTGGGAGGTGAGCTGCCACCTCAGCAGGGACACAGCACACCCTACACCACCAGGAGGGGGTGAGGGTCCCCCAAAACCGTGCCTTAGCCGTCCACCGCCAGTGGCGGCCCCACCCTTCGGGCTGTTCAGGGCTGAGATGTGGCGTCCATCCTCACCATCAGCTCCTGAGGCCAATCCTGCTCACTTCAAATCCCAAATGCATCCAGGGTGGTCCCTTCTCCGCCAGTGCTTATCTGATCAGAATGCAGACCCGATGCTGGTCTCCTGGCTCCCTCAGCTCAGGACCTTAGGGGGCACTCTGTCCCCAGCCCTGGTGGCCTTGATTCCACGGCAGCCACCTTAGCCACCTCCTCATGCTCCTCACCTGCCAAGAACATCTCGCCTAGAAGCCTTTGCACTTGCCATCCCCTCTTCCAGAACGTTCCCCTCCTCAAGTACCTACACAGTCCTGGTGTTTAAGAAAGTCTGCGCAAATGCCCCTGGAATAGAAGTCTTCCCTTGAGTGCCTTTATTTAAAAGCCACAACCTCCACCCCAACCCACCTGCAACTCCAGCGCTCCCCACCCCCTTCCCTGTTCTGTTTTCTCCAAAACTTTTATCTTCTTAGAGTGAACACAATTTTCCCATGTCTTTGGTTCGTTGTGGACGCTGTGCCAAAGGTACCTCTGTTGTCACCCATGCTGCACAGGTGGAGCAGGGCGGAGGAGGTAATCGCCCTCCTAGCCTCCAGCACACTCACCAGGCAGAGCGCCCCTCAGGACTAAAGGGAGAGCCCCTGTTCCAGGGTGCTCAGGGGAGCTGGAATCCCGGGAGGAGCAAATGGACCAGGGAGACGGGGAACTAGCTGCCTGCTCGATCTGAGACCCCAACACAGAGCATGACATACGCATTACCACACAGCCTCGCAAACTGCCACTAGCAAATAATATTTAGTGACCTCAGAAGGTGCGCACGATATACCAGGGGGTAGGAGGTGACACACCAGTAGTCAGGACACACCACACTTCGTAGGTCGCACACACACAGAGAAGGCGGTGGCAAGAACTAGCCGAGACCGCCCACAGGGACCGCCCCTGCCCTGGACAACGGGCTTCCTTGGTGTTAACCTGTGATTTCTATGATGAACACATATTTACAAAAATTTAAATAGGAAGAAAAAGACCTTTTAAGAATTCAATCGGATGGGACTGGTGTCTCTCCCACTGGCCTGAAGTCCTTTAGATGGCAGCCCCCTGGGGCCCCAGGCCTGGCGTCCAGGCTGAAGCCCCGCCCCAGCAGGTGGTGCTGGTCGGATGTGGGGGGTGTCATGGACAAGGCCAGAAAACAGGTGTCCTGGGCTGAGGACAGAGGCCTCGAAAATGTCAGGGAGCAGACGGGTACCACAAACTCCAGTTGGGGGCTCTGGGTTCAAAACCACGCTCCTCCACTCACGGGGCAAGGGACCTGGGCTCCCGACTTCCTGCTGGTGGGGCCGTGGGAGGAACAAGCACTGAAAGAGAACGTGAGTTCAAAGTCGTTCTCACTGCAGCCCCCAGGTTGCTCCTCAGCTCCAAGCCTTTGCTCATTCTGCCCCCACCCCACTCCATCCTGCAGATGCAGTGGGGGAACAAGCCAGTCCCAGGCATTGAATAATGTCAGGCTGGGAGGAGAGAGTGGTGAGGGAGGGCAAGGAGAAGAGGCAGATGAGCTTCAGATTACGCGATAGGGGAAGAACGACTATGTGGGTGTATAGAGAAGAGTGTGACAGACAGGAAGACAGCACATGCAAAGGTCCTGGGGCAGGATCAGGCCTGGAATGCTGGAGGAGACTGAAACAGAGTGAGCAAGGTGGGCGGGCAAGAGGGAGGTGGTAAGGGCATAGAGGGGACAGAGAAGAAAAACCAGATCATGAGATGGTTTTGAGCAGAGGAGGAACGTAACCAGCCTGCTAGTCTAAAAGCTTCCTCTGGCTGCTGGGGGGAAAGCATGAAGGCAGGACCACCTCCATGCCCACCTGCAGGCTCCTCACAGATTGTGCTGGATGCTCCCTAAGGCACCTACGGCAGAGCTGGCAGAGCCCCTCCTGCCACCAACCAGCCCAGTGGGACAGGCCACCTGCCCTGCAGCTGGGACACAGGACATGGGGTGCCACATGACTGTCCAGGTTCCCAGGGCACTAGATGGACCTGATGCCACGGAGGCACCAGGGGCCTGGTATGAACTACTCCAGGCTATGGGGTGGCGGGCAGGCCACCCTACCTCTGTGCCTCAAGGATATTCCCTGCCGCAGAAAGGACTCAAGAAAACAAGACCTGGAAAAGCTCAGAAGCCCTCAGGACAGTCCAATTGGCTCCCAATGTTCCCAATGGCCTACCCATCTTGCATTTCCTGGCCTCTGCGGCCCATGTCTGGGCTGCTCTCCCTCCCCAAGCCTGCACCACACCATGCTCCAGTCACAATGGCTTCCATTCACGACCCTCTCTCACCACCCAGCCTCTGCCTAAAAAACACACACACCCCCTAACCTCCTTTGGTCCAGCTTAATTTCTACTCATCCCTCAGATCCAGATGGGAATGCCACCTCCTCCAGGAAGCCTCCTTGACTGCCACCTCCCCACAAATGTGCAATAAGGGGCTCCTGGTACTGAAATATTACTGGCTCCCTGGGAACCCTGCCCTCCCTGATTAGAACATTCCTCACCCATCACCCTATCATCACCTCCAGTGCAGCTTCCTGGCAAAATGCACCAGGCCAGGGCTCTATTACCTTGCTTGTCATTTGGGCAATACCAACCAAAGGGGCGTCAAGCCTGAATGAGGGACATGTGTGGGCTCTGCAGGACAGAGCGGGCACTAGACCACTGGCTCTCGATCAGCCACTTCTCTGGGCACTGGAGTACCAGGGACAGCTTACTCTCTCTCTTGGGCCATGGGAGTGGGCCCACCCTGCAAGGCGCTGGCCACGGGGATGCCAGGAGCCCAGGTTCAGCACCAGGCCAGGTTGTGTTTTCTTCTGTCTGTCCTTGAGTCTCATGACAGTCACCAGTCAAACTCTGGCTGCTGACACCCCAAGGGGCCAGGCTTGGGGGACCCTCAGGTCACCAGATATCCAGTGAGCCCCCAGCAGCAGTGTCATAACCCAAGGCTGCATTCTCAGCCCCACCCCATCATTGGGCAGTGAGAGCCTCTGGTCCCAGTGTGCCTGGCCGTTGGCCCCTCTCCCAACTGGGAAGGGGAAGACGGCTGGGGTCCCCATCCTGAGAAGAGGCCTGGGGTCCAGAAGCTTCATGTGGTTCAGAACAGGTGCTTCCCCACAGGGGAGCAAGGCACTGATAGTGCAGGGAGGGGGTGAGAATTGGGAAGATGGCTGAGCACGTAGCCCCAGACTCCCCTCCTCAGGAGACTGTGTGACCTTGGGCCAGTCTCCTGACCTTTCTGGGCACCGGTCCTCACCCCCTGCTGGAGCAGATCATCTGTCTCCTAAGGTCCTTCCAGTTCTCGCTCTGTGGTTCTATTATTCCCCTCCCCTCCCCCAACCCGAACATTCCTCTCCTTGTGATTTATGTCTCCTGTCGGCCTAGCTCAGTCTCCATCCTGGAGCTGGCTGGCGGCTCTTCTGGTGAAACAGGACCAGACTGTTTGGGCCTTGTTTTGGTCGGCAGGTCATGACCAGGGGCGAGGGGGAAGGGGAAGCTGGCCAGAACCTCCTGAAGTGGCCCTTGGGCAAAGCCAGCGCTGCAGGGTTCACCACAGGGAGGCACCCAGGGTGCAGGCTGGGCAGGCAGAACCACTTCTCCTGGAACAGAAGGGGCTGGCCTGCTCTGGGGCCAGCGTCTGTGCTGGATGAGGCCCCTCCCTAGGAAACCGGGCAGCCGCTGGGAGTCCTCGAGAAAAAAGAGAGTCATGAGAAAAGCGTACACCTTGGGATGGGGCAGGGGAGTGGGTGGGAGCAAAGGCAGGGTGGGGTCGGCCTCTTTGTTCTGAGCCGCCAGCAGAGTAATTCCCGGTATAGACAGGGGAGCAGACTCTCCCGGAGATCAGGTGACCGGGGTCCCCGGGGGCTCAGGGCAAAGTGATGCATTGTGGGGCGGAAGGACTGCACGTTCGCCGTGCAGGAAGGAAGCCCACGGTCCAGGCAGGGGAGGGAGGCTGCCGCCCTGAGTTCAAAGTCACCTCCAGCCCCATCCTCCGCCCAATGCCAAGCCCGCCTTGCAGCTCCCCAGTAAAAACCCAGACTCCTTGTTACAAAGATCATGCTGGGAGTCCTTAGGAGCCTAAATCATCAGCTCGACCTTCAGAACCAGCCAGCCAGCCAGTTCTGAGGCCTCAAAGCCTGTTAGGGGCAGGGTGGGGGAACCGGTCCTTGCATCTATGAGACACTGTGGGGAGCAGAGGCAGGGGAGGTCATCCGGAGAAACGCAGGGAGGGGACTCTGGGCCTCAGTGCTGCCACGTCACTCCCACAACAGGTGCTGCTGAGGCAACCTGCTCCCCACCTGAAGGCTGGCGAGAAATGCCTGCTCAAATCAGAGAAAGCAGAGGAGGGCAGAGCCCCGGGCTGGAGTGTAGGCCCTCAGATCCCAGGGCCAGGCCACCACCAGAGCTCTCACTGGCCTCCTGCAGCCTCGTCTGGAACCACAGCCCCTCCGACCCACCCTCACCAAGTCCAAGGACTATAGGCAGTTGTCCCCCTCCCCTTTCCCAAACCTAGGGCAGGACCGAGAGGGCCAGTGGGCGTGGGGCTGAACTAAAGCCTATGTGCAGAGAGGGCCCCTGGCCAAGCAAGGCAGTCCGCTGGGTCAGCAGGGTGGGAGGGAGAGAACCGCGCAGCCAGGGGCCCAGCGGCTAGTTGGGTGGAAGGGCCGTGACCTCTGCCACGGTGCGCAGGGCTCACCATGATGGGCTGCAGGACCCAGAGGGCCAGCACAGGCTGGGGGCACCCAAGGCCCCAGACAAGGAGTGCAAGAAGGGAACTTCCACAAGGGTGGGGGCTTTGTCTGCTCCATGCGCTTAGATGCGTGCCGTGTGAATAAACCAGTGAGTGGATGGATGAGGGGGTTCTCTAGGAACAAGCAGGGACCTGGTAAAACTGGAGGAGCGACAAGAGCCCCACTGCCTTCCACCCCATCTCCAGCCCTAGAAAATGTGGCTAGTCGGCCTCCCGGCCTGGAGCTCAAGACAGTATCTGAGGTTGAGTCCAGGCTGACATCCACCCCCAGCTCTGTCATCAGAACTGTCTGGGAGGGGCCGGGGCCCGCCACACAGCAGGCGCGCAGTCAACGTAAATACGAGGTTCCCTGGCATTACCTCCTCCGGCTGCGACTGCACCCCACCTCCTGGGCGTACACCTAGATGTGCCTTGGCAGGCTGGCCCACGTTGACAAGCCTGAACCCCCTGACCAATGTCACTCCCGCTGGATGCCCACTAGGAAACAGCCTTCTGCGAGGGGAAGGAGGGAAGGTTGGATGGAACGTTCAGCCCCTATGCCACAGGGATTAAGGGCACGGGAGCAAGCCTTTCTTCCAGGTGGCCCAGTGACCCCTGCCTCCTGGTGGTCCAGCCTGGCATAGCCCCTGCCCATGGTGTACCAGGCTTGGTATCTGTGACCAGTGGAGTGCCGCAGAAGTAAAGGTACAAAGGTATGCCACTTCCAAGCTGAAGTTATGAGAGAGAGAGCCTGTGGCCTCCAGCTGGGTCATGCATACACACGTGTGCACACACTTACCTCCTCTCTCTCTCCCTCCACTACAGCAACCCCCAACCCCATCACTGGTTCTTGGGGACTCGAGTCACCATGTCATGCTGGGAGGACACCCAAGCAGCCCACAGAGGCCCACATGGTGAGAACTGGGGTCTTCAGCCAACAGCTAGCAATCACGTGAGTAAGCGCCCCACCTCCAGCCCCAGTCGAGCCTTCTGATGAGGCAGCTCCTGGCCGACAGCTTGACTGTGACCTCCTGAAAGACCTGGAGCCAGAACCACCCAGCCAGGCCACTCCTGAGTTCTGATCTTCGGAAACTGAGAGCTAACAGATGTTGGCTGTTTCAAGCTGCTGGGATTTGGGGTAAATTGTTACACAGCAACAGGTCAATAACACAAGGACCCAGAGGTGGCGCCTGTACTTCCTGGGACGGTCAAGCCCCCGCAGCCCCTTGGCTCATGGCAGGCCTCGGGTACTAGGAGAACTCAGAAGGTGGGGCTCCCCCAGGGGAGGCGATGACTCACCCAGCTCGGTGGGCTTCAGCAACTCATCCAACATGTTAAAGAAGGGCAGCTTCACCAGGCGCACTTCCGGTTTGAGGGTCTTGGCAGGCAACCGTCCAAGTCCATTTAAGTACTTCCCGTAGAGCACAGGGTAGTCAATGTTGGGGCCTGTGAGGGGAGTCCTGGGCACTGAGCTGGCCCGGTCGTAGGTCGAGTGCATGGTCAGGGGGTCCAGGGGCCGGTGGGGCTGGGGCACGGGCTCCGAGCTCTTCTTGGCGTAGCGTGTCTCGTAGAGCTCCTTGATCTTCTTGAACAGCTCGGGGCTACAGTCAAACTGGACCAGCTGGAGGGCCCGGGTGACAAGTTCGTGTTTAAGTCCGCTCTTACTCCGACCAACAAAACCCAGGAGCATCTGAAGATCGGAGACTCGGAAACTCATCACCATGTTCTGGGGAAGAGCAACCACAGACACATATGCTTAGAGGGAGGTGTCAGAGTGAGGGGCCACCAAGGGGACGCCGGCCTTCTCCGGAGCCACCTGGGCTCTGACTGAGGGTATAGAGAAGTGAGACCCTGTCAGCAGCTGGCCCCCCAGGAGATGGTGGCTTCAGCCCCAGTTCCACTGGCCTGGGCTTGGTCCCACCTCCACGCCTGAGCTCAGGCTGCTGGCTCACCCTTCCCTATGATGTCCCCTCCCAGCTCAGTCCTGCTCCCCTCCTCCTCCTCCAACTTTCCTCAGCATCGCCAACGCAGCAGAAGCTCCTCTGACTGCCCCCTCAACTGCTTCTATTTTGGGTTCTCTTTTCCCATTTTCAACCCTGAAAGCATCTCCAGGGCAGGAACTGGGAATCTTCATTCCTCATAAACAGCCTCAGCCACTCCTTAGCCGAGGACACTGAAGGCCTCTCTGACCCTCAGTCTCTTCATCAGGGACAATGACAGGTCCACCTCATCAGGATGCAGGAAGGACCAAATGAGGTGAAAAGCAGAGTGAGTGCTCAAACAACATCGGTCACAAACATGTTTTCCCTTCAGTGTGGAGGCTGGCAGCCACCACTTGCTTAGCACCGCTCACCTGCTGGGGACTGAGCTGGGCATGTGATTATATGCTTAATTCTGATCCTTTGAACACCCCGGCCAGGTTGGGTGAGCTTGTCACAGACAAGATTCAAACCCAACTCTGAAGCCAGTGGTGGCTCCTCTTTACCATGCTGTCCCAGCACTGACTCAGAGCTGAACACGGCTGAAGCCATCAAAGTGTCTGCTAGTACCTCCAGCAGGCGTTCCCCTCAGCTCCGCGGATGTCAGGGCTGGATCATCCTCCTTGGGGGGCCGTCCTGGGCACACTGCAGGGTGTGGAGCCCCACCCACCAGATGGGAGAAGCCCCCCCAAGCCCCACTCGTGATGACCACAAACGTCCCACAGACATTACAAAGTGTCTTCTAGGGGCAGAGTCAATCCCAACTGAGAACCACAGGGCTCCACCAGCCATAGAGGTTGTTAACTGAGCTGCAGCAAAGTGATGAACGAGGTCTGACACCTGTTACCTGGCAGGGTCCCGCCAATGAAATCAAACCAAACACATGAGTGCAGTGGATCCCCATGTTTCCTTTGGGACTGCCTGGCAGTGGCCTGCCCTCCAGGAGTTCCAAGACAGGAACTCTCCAACGTTCCTTCCCGCTGTCCAGCGCCAGGCTCCGGCTGATGGCCAGGTGGGCTCAAAATGACACGAGACAAATGTGCGGGTCTTCCTTCCACTCCTGCACAAATGTGGAGTGTCACCAATACCAAGCACCACAAGGGCCTTCTCAAGAGGACTGGTGCCCACTATATAGGTGAGAAAACTGAGGCCCCCAAGAGGGAAGCAGCTGGCCCCAGGCCTCCCTGCTTGTCAACCACAGGGCAGGCATCTGGACCTGGGACCATCGGGCTCCTAAGGCTGTCTATTTCCACTTGCACCCATCTGCCTGAGAGACCCTCACTCCCCAGAGCACCACCTGCTTCGGGACCCAAGCAGAGAGACTGAATACTATAAAAACAAAGAGGTTCCATCTCCCTCACCCTGACTTCCTACCTTGAGCAGAGAAGAAATGCTTGCAGACAAGATGTTTCTTCTGGAAGAGGCCCAAGGCACTCAAAAGGAGAGGCAATGTCATGTGGGAGCTGACCGCTGGCCACAGAGCCAAAGGCAAGTGGGCTTGGCCTATTGGAGTCTGACCACCACACATCATCCCACCCCTGCGAGCCCCTGCCCCCATTTATCCCTTCCACCAGGTTGGACATCCGGAGCTGCCTCATGCACGCGCACCCCAGCACACACCCCTCAAGCTACCATATGTTCACGACTCAGATTTCTCCGCAGCTGCCACCACCAAGGGGCCTGCCCTTGACACGGGAGGGGAGGGGCAGCGTGAGCAGGGTGCAAACATTCAGGAAGAAGCCCTGAGCACTTCGCAGATCACTTCCTGCCGTGGCTTCATCCTGACCCGCCTGCCCCTCAGATCTGTGTTTATAAACAGCGCCAGGCCCCAACAGCTTCCAGAGTCTCAACTCTGGGTGCCTTCCGAGCCCTGTGGAGAAACATCAGCCTGGACAGAGCAGCTGCGTGGAACTTAACAGGGGCTCTTCTCTCCAAGAAATAGGAGCTCTGTACAAAACGCTACACACTATCTCAGGGAGTTCTCAGACACCCACCCCCAACTCCTCTCAGGGGCCTCAGATTAAAATTCTCAGATTTCCAAGTTTATTAACAAGCCCCCCTCATTCTACCCTAGGACCAGCCCACTTTGCACCCCAAAAGATAAAATCTCCAGCTCTTTGAGACACTTGGGAAAGTGCCTATAAGAGGGAGACATTTCAATGGCATGGAAGGCACCCCACGGTGAGAGTAAGGCATTAAAAAAGAAAGAAGGCTCCATAGGATCGGAGCAAGCTGGGCTGCAGTCCTGATTAGAGAACTTGAAAAAAGGGTCAACTTGATTTAATTGGAGTGGGGGGGCCCCAGCCACCAGAGGGTCAAGTAGAGTTCATCAGATCATATTTCAAGGCCCTGGAAAGTATAAGAGTTCAGACCCTCATCTCTGGCTGGGGTGGGGGCGACAGACCAGAGCCACAGCCCTACAGCGCCCCAAGGAGGTTAAATTTTAGGGCTCCAAGGGACTTCAAGCCCACAGGCTGCCGCCTTGGGCTTGCAGAGTTCAGACTTCCACATCTCTAGGGCAAATCTCAATTTCTCGAAACTCTAGAGAGAGGCAGAAACATGTGTGGTGCAGGTAGAGGGGGAGCGCGCTCAGAGGTGAAGGGAGGGTAATACCCTATAATCACAAAACCCTGATGGCTGCATTTTAGATCCCAGTGGGAAGAGAAGAGAAATTTAAGGAGAGGGAGGAGCGAAAGAAAATAATTACAGGTCAGGACCCTGGGAAGGGGAGACCAGAAGGGGGTGGGGACTGTGCCTGGGTCCTGGGAAGGTCCTGTCCCCTACCTTCCTGGGATCAGTGGCTTTGAGTAAACTACTCAGGGAAGGAAGGAAGGAGCCTAGTCTAGTTACTCGGGGACAAGAGCTCTGGAGCCTCACCTCGGGGAGGCACCTGGGAAAAGGAGCATCCCTGGGAGAGGGATGCTCCCAGCTCGGTCCCAAGAGGATTAACTGGAGCCCAAACTAGGAGAGGGGGGGGTGACATCTATAGGACGTGGACCCAAGACAGGAACATAGAAGAGAAGCACTAGGAACTATCCTAAAGAAAGAGACATACCCTGCAATCAGCCAGGAACCTGCAGAAAGAGGGGGGACTCAGATGCCAGAGCTGAGGTACAAAATGGATGTAAAGCAAGACTTCTGGGGGCTGTGTGGGAAGGGCATGTGACCTAAGAAGTAGACCACGATGGAGGAGAGTACAAGCGAAGCAGCCAAGGTTTGGAAATGAGGTCTGATCCTTCAAATGTGGACTCCAGAGCCCCCAGGAGCAGAGTCCAAAGCCTCACAGATGCTGTCTTGAGGGGAAAGAGGGAGGAGGAACACAGAGCCCAAGACCCAAAATTGAGAAGAGAGAGTTAGGAAGGCCCTGGACACAGGGGCCAGGGCTCCATCCCACGGAGTGGGGCAAGCTGAGTTAATACCGCGCTCACTCCGGGGCGCGGATGGTGTCAGGAGGGGGGCGGGGCTCTGGGACTAGAGCGGGAGCTGAATATGGGCTCCAAACCCAAGCTTGGGGTACAGACTCCAAAAGACACGCTGTGTCTGGGGGCGGTTCAGGACCCTAGCTCCTCACCCAGGATTGTGGAAGCGGTAGGACAGTCAGGAGATCCTTGTGAGCAAGGAGTCACCAAACCCAGTCTGGTCTGCTGGGCAAGTAAGCTGAAACCCAGGTGCCAGCCCACTGTACCAAGGAGGTCGGGGAGACGCAGACACACCCCCAGGCCAAAGAACGCGCGGACTCCAGTTCGGGACGAGCAGCCCAGCCCGTCATACTGTCCGAGGGGACTGTGCCTCAAGCTGGGAGGCGCGGCCCTATGACCGTGTTTAGGCGGACTCGGACCCCAACCTCTTGGGCTGGAAGAGGGGAAGCCAACCTCAAGCTCGGGGGCCGACACCCCAGCGCGAAGACTAGGGTGAGGTTTCGGGGGCCCCGCCCCCGGCCTCCTTGAGCCCCGCCCGCACCCAGAGCCCCGGGGCCAGAGGCGGGTGAAGGGGCCGGATGCCGAGCCGCCGGCAGGCCGCGCCATGGGGCCCGGAGCGGAAGGCGCAGAGTTCGGCCTGCCGCCTGGCCGCTGCCCCACCGCCCGTCCCGGCCGGCGCCGCCGCCGCTCACTCACTTTGGCCTCCACCAGCTCCGCCGCCATCTTGGCCACCAGCGTCCCCCGCGCCGGGAGCCCCCAGCCGTCGCGTCACGTGACCACCCTCCACACGCGGGCGGGGCCGCCGCTGCGGCCAATTAGCACCCGCGCACCCTCCTCCCCGGGACGCGCGCGAACTCTCACTGCGCAGGCGCGCGCAGCCACCGCCCGGGCCTCGAGCCTATCAGGGAGGCCCGACACAGCCCCTCCCTTTTCGCTAGCGGCGGCCACGCCCACCCCTGGCCGCCTCTGGCTTCTTAAAGGGGCACGAGCCCCGTACAGGTTGGGGCTGGTGTTGGGTCCTGTCTGGGGAGGGAGGGGACAGCAGCGGCGACAACAATGCAGCCAGGTTCTGCGGTTCCTGGCGCGACGCGGCCGCCAGGTGTGTGACCGGGCGCCTAGGGGGCTTAGGGGGAGGAGACGGTTGGCCTGCTCAGCAGTCGCCAGTGCGGGCGGCGATGGATCCTTGCAGCGCAGCGCGGTGCAGCCTTGGTGGACCCGGCGCCCCGCGCGCTGCACATCCGGGTCCTGGCACGGCAGCGGGGGCGCGGACGTTACACCCCACGGCTGGCCCCCTGCCCGGTTCCCGTGAGCTCGTGCATCCCTCACTCCAGCAGACCTCTGCTCCCCGCTAGTTCCGCCTCCCCACCCACAGTAAACCCTTGGAATCTGCACGAACCGCAACCTACCCTGCTCAAGAGCTCTTCATGGCTCCCCGATGCCCACGGGCCGCGGAGCTCAAATTTTCTTGTATCAAAAGCAGGAAGCAAGAAAACAATGTATATTTCATGGCTTATCCCTTAAAATTATAAGTCTCAGGGCAAGAATGAGGCGAAATTTAAGAAAGCGTCCCAAATGACTCAGTCAACAAGATAAGTATGTGTGATATTTTTTAAACAAAAATTAATGCAAAAATATAATCCATGATGAAGAAAATACTCATTTAAGTAGAGAGAATCCATCTCTGCGGTTGCACACGTGACCTCCTAAACCTCACCCCAGTTCATTCACTTCATCCGAACTATGACTCTGCAGGGTTTTGTTTTACTTTTGCTACACTTTATTTTGAAAAGGGTGCAAAACTAGCACCCTTCACTCTAATGTACCCTTCACCCAGCTTTCCCCAGTGGTAATAGCTTTCATAACCACAGTGTGTTGTCAAAACCAGGAAGTTGATGTTGATACCATGCAGGCAGCTGAGGTACAGGCACTTGGATTTCACCAGTCTTTACATGCACCTTTTTTGTTGGTGGTGGTGGCGATGTCTAGTTTTATGAATTTGAATTTCATGTAAATTCTTAACAACCGTCAAGGTTCGAACAGTTGAAGGTGTGATAATGGTATTATTGGCTATATTTTATTTATTTATGGCTGAGTCTTTGTGAAAAATACAGGAGGGCATGTTTACAGAGGAAATGGTATAGGATTTGCTTTACAATAATGAGGAGGGCCTGGGGAAGGATAGATGAAACAAAATGGACTGTCAGTTGCTTATTGTTGAGGCCTGAGGACAGACTCAAGAGGGAGTCATGATATTCAGTAGGTAAGACTCTGAGTTCTCCCAGAGCTGCCAGAACAGGCTCTTTCCCTGTGGTCAGCAATCTGGTGGACCCCAGTTTTCTAATGATGAAATCCAGACATTGGCAAAGCCAGAATCTTAATCCAGGTCTGACCTTCTTCAAACACCACAGTTGTAAACTGCATCAGACTCTAACGTCCCATATTCAGTGATAATCTCCCCCTATATTCAAATACCTACTCTATGCCAGGCTGTTTTGAATTAGAGATGGGCAAACATTTCCTGCAAGGGGCTGTACAGAGACAGTTGTCAGGCTAGATTTGACACTTTCTTCTTCCTCATTCCTTCTTCCCTCCTTCCCTTTCCTCTTTCCTTAAATCCCGTGTTTTTTTTAAATTTTTAATTGTGACAAAGTACACATAACATAAAATTTATAATTTTCACCGTTTTTAGTGTACAGTTCAGTGACATTAAGTACATGCACATTTTTGTGCAACTATCCCCACCATCCATCTCCAGGACTTTCTCGTCTTCCCAAACTGAAACTCTGTCCCCATGAAACACTGACCCCCCCCCCCAGACCCTCTCCTAGACCCTAGCCACCACCGTTTACTTTCTGTCTCTATAGATTTGACTCCTCTAGGGACCTCCTGTGAGTGGGATAAGAAAGTATTTGTCCTTCTGTGTCTGGCTTATTTCAATGAGCATCATGTCCTCAAGTTTCATTCATGTTGTAGCACGTGTCAGAATTTCCCTCCTTTGTAAGGTGAATGGTCCACTGCATGGATGGGCCATTTGTTTATCCATTTATCTGTCAATGGACACTTGTTTCTGTCTTTTGGATGTTGTGAACAGTGTTGCTAATATGAACATGGGTGTCCAAATAGCCCTTTAAGACCTTGCTTTCAACTCTTTTGGGTAAATACCCAGAAGTGGAATTGCTGGATCAT
The DNA here is from genome assembly GCF_048773025.1 of Camelus bactrianus. NCBI lineage: Eukaryota > Metazoa > Chordata > Mammalia > Artiodactyla > Camelidae > Camelus > Camelus bactrianus. The sequence continues at coordinate 29,298,606 of NC_133560.1, forward strand.
GTTGCAGTTCTATTTTTAATATTTTTAGGACCCTCCATACTGTTTTCCATTCCCGCTAATAGTGCAGAAGGGTTCCAATTTCTCCACATCTTTACCATCATGTGTTACTTTCTACCTGTTTGTGTGTTTTTAATAATAGCCATCCAAACAGATGTGCAGTGGTATCTCATTGGGGCTTTGATTTGAATTCCCTAAGGATTAATGATTAGGATTCTCTTTGGGTTTATTTTTTTTTCATGTGCTTATTGGCCATTTGTATATCTTCTGTGAAAAAATGTCAACTCAAGTCTTTTACCCATTTTTTCAAAAACAGGTTGTTTGTTTCTTGTGTTGTTGAGGTGTAAGTGTCCTGTATGTATTCTGGACATTAATCCCTCATCAGATTTATGTTTTGTAACATTTTCTCCCATTTTCTGGGTTGCCTGACAATAGTATTAAGATGTCAAGGGAGAAGCTACACAGCTCAGTGGTAGAGTGCGTGCTCAGCATGCATGAGGTCCTGGGTTCAATCCCCAGTACCTCCATTAAATAAAAAAAAAAAGCCTAATTTCTCCCCCTCCAAAAAAAAAAAAAAAACCATGTCAATACGATCCGAATTGATCTACAGATTCAATGCAATGCCTGTTGAAGTCCCAACCATGTTTTACAGGGGTAGAAAATCTCAGGGGGTCCCAAACTGCCAACAGAATCTTGGAAAAGAACAAACTTAAGGACTCACACTCCCTCGTTTCAAAATTTATTATAAAGCTACATAAGTAAAACAGTGTGGTCCCAGCATCCACACAGGCACGCAGACCAGCGGAATAGAAGTGAGAGCTAGTTTTATGTTATATGTATCCTACCAAAGTTTTTTTTAAATATAAAAAAAGAAAAAAAGTACTTGGCTGCCTTTATTTTTCTTTTTTTTTATTGGGGGGAGGTAATTAGGTTTATTTATTTATTTGTATTTGGAGGGGGCACTGGAGGTTGAACCCAGGACTTTGTGCGTGCTAAGCATGCGCTCTGCCACTTGATCTGTACCCCCCCCCCCCCGGCTGCCTTTTCTTCTAGGGGACAAAATGTTAAACAGGTACAAGGCCCCATCCCTTCTTTGCCAGACCCACCGCTTCCCAAGTTGATCTTTGTGATCGCTTTACCCTGTACCCTTTCTCCAGTATGATAAGTATGTTATTTTTTGAAAAACCGAAAGAAAGAGAAGCTGAGAACATTTAAAAGGGCCAGTGTGGAAAATGGCTGGGTTGGCTGCCATTTGGAAAAACCGAGGTCAATTAACCTTTGACCCACCAACTCCACTTCCCATAGAAATCACTGCAATGCTGCTGATGGTAATAATACCGGCTAATACTGTCAAACCCTGTTTTAAGCACTCAGATTGTGTCACCATTTCATCCCCACACCAACCCCGTGCAATAGGTACCATTATTGGGTCCAATTGACAGATGAGAACAGCGAGATCTTGAGTGGTTAAGTGACTTGCCCAAGTCACCTAGGAAAACAAGCACATTGAAATTGCATCTGAATATTCAGGGAAAAGCTGAAGTTGCAGCTCAAGTCTGAAGGCCGTCTCTTGGTGAAATTGCTTCTTGCTTGGGGAGATCAGATTTTTATTCTAGTCTGATTGGATGAGGCCCATCCATATTCGGGACGGGAATCTGCTTTACTTAACAGTCCATGGATTTAAAGATCAATCTTTCTCAAAAACACCATAGAAACATCCAAGTATTGTTTGACCAAGTATCTGGGCACCACTGTGACTCAGCCTAGTGGACACATAAAATTAACCAGCACCCAGGGTAAGATAGGCTTTGTCTTTGGGAGGAGCCTGGTGCAGTCACCCAGGCACGTGATGATGGGGTCCTGGACCAAGGTGGGGGCCAGAGAGGATGGGGTGAAATGGACAGAATCAAAGGGCTTGTTTTCACTGTTCAATTTAATGAGTTTTACTATCACCATAATATAATTTTAAAACATTTCTGTCACCCCCCAAAGAAACCTCATCCCCATTAGCAGTCACCCCCTCCCCCTCCCCAGCCCCTGGCAACCACGAACCCACTCTCTGTGTCTGTGGATTGGCCTGTTCTGGAGGTTTCACATCGGTGGAATTACACCCTATGTGGTTTTTTGTGTCTGGCTTTTCTCACTGAGTATCATGTATTCAGGGTTCATCCACCTTGTAGCACGTGTCATTTCTTTTTATGGCTGAATAATATTCCACTGTGTGGCTAGACCACATTTTCTTTATCCATTCCTCAGCCCCCACTGTCTCCTCTGTAGACTAGCACAATCCCCAAGGCCATGCCCTGCCCCCCCACAACAGTCTGTCCTCCCCACAGAAGCCACTAGTGGGCGACCATGAGCACCTGAGTCAGGTCCTGCCTATCCTCTGCCCACAGCCCACCAGCCCTCCAGGGATCCCACTTTCCTCAGTGTAAAAGCCCAATTCTTCCTGGTGACCCACAAGCCCTGCCGGACTCGCTCCCTTCCTCCCTCTCTCCCCCTCACTCACTCTGCTTCAATCACATCCTTGTAGTTCCTCTGGCACACCAGTATTGGTACTGCCCCAGGACCTTTGCACAGGCTGTTCCTCCCACCTAGAATGCCTTTCCTCCAGACATCCGCAATTGCCCCCTCTCTGATCTCCTTCAGGGTTCTGCTCTGATATCTCCTTATACCTATAAAGTATCTGCTATCATCTGCCCCCAGGACCCTGTTCCCTAACCCTATTTCACTTCCCTCCAGAGCACTTCTCACCATCTGACATGGCATATATTTATTTATTGCCCCCCCACCATCTCTCACTAGAATATAAACCCCACCAGGACAGGAATGCTTGCTCTCACTCAAAATCTGGATGATGGGAGGTGCTCACTAAATATGTATCGGTTGAATGAATACCATCTGCTCTCTAAACGTTTGGATCAGGCAGGTGGATATAGCTCAAATGGTAGAACACATGCTTAGCATGCACGAGGTCCTGAGTTCAATCCCCAGTACCTCCATCAAAAAACAAATTTAAAAAATAAAGTAAAAATTTAGAGCACATCATTTAAGTAAATAATCAAATATAAGGTTTTTCTCAACCTCAGCATTATGGACATTCAGGACCAGATCATTCTCTGCGGGGCTGTCCCAGGCACTGGGGGGTGTGGAGCAGCACCCCTGGCCCCCACTCATTTGATGCCAGGAGCAGCCCCAGTTGTGATGACCACACATGTCCTCAGATATGACCCAGGGTCCCCTGGGGGCAGGGTCGCTCCTGGATATGTTCCAGTGATGTAGGATTACTGAGTTCATCTTACGAATGCAGCTTACATCAGGCACGGGTAGTACTGGGGTTCTGCTCATTGGGGTCTTCACACATATACTCCCCTAACTCTGGGGAGCCACACATCCCAGGGGCCTGGGATAAACCTAGTTTACAATCATCCTCCTGGTGTAAACACATTAGCATCCCTTTTGCTTTCAGAATCCTTATGGTTGGCACTTTGGTGAACGGACTCATCCACTCAAACTGGAATCAGGCACAGTGTATGACTCAGCAATCCCTCTCGGAGGGACGTACCCAACACAAATGCTGTTGAGACACGTGCTAGAATGTTCCATAGCAGCATTAGTCATAACCGCCCCAAACTGGAAACAACCCAAAGACCCACCAGCAATGAAAAAGATAAATAAATTGCACCCTGGTCTCAAAAGAACAGAGCTGTGAGAATAGATAAAGCTCAGCCATCCGTAACCTGGACAAACCATATAAATGTTGAGTGCAAGAAGCCGTATTTAAAAGAAGCCATGCTGCGTGATTCAACTTGTAGGAAATTCAAAGATAGGGCCCCCTAAGATCTGTTGTTGAAAGACATGATGCTGGGTATCTTTGGGTGGTAGTGACTGGAAGAGGCACAAGGGGGATTTCTGGGGTTTCTGAGGGCTGGTCACTCGCTATCTTGAGTTTCACATTGCTTGTGAACACAGTCAGATTTTACACATTTAACTTATGCCCTTTCTGCATATTATTTAAACTTCAGTCACAACTTTGCAAATGTAAATACCAAACATTTTTTTAAAAAGGAAAAAAAACAACAAAAAACAATTTTGAGATGTAAAGTTTTCCTATTTAGGTGATGAATTATGGGGACACACTTATCCTAGAGCAAGGGGCTCTTAAACTATGACCCACAGGCCATATCCCCCCCTACTGCCTGCGTTTGTATGCCCCAGGAGCTAAGAATTTTTTTGCTATTTTTTAATGATTGGGGGTGGGGAATCAAAAGAAACATAATTCATGTCATGTGAAAATTGTGTGAAATTCACATTTTAGGGCCCGTAAGTAAAGTTTTAGTGGCACACAGCTATGCCCATTTGTGTATATGTCATCTGTGGCTGCTTATGTGCAGAGTTGAGTAGCTGGGAGCAAAACCATGCGGCCTGAAAAACCAAAATAGTTTTTACTTGGCCCTTTTTAGAAATAGCTTAGCTGACCTTTGTCTCAGAGTCATGCCCTGACCAGTCCATCTAAAGCAGCCCCCTCTGCTCTTTTTACAGAGTCATACTCTGTTTCTTCACTGTGCCTCCCACCTCAGGGTATTTGCTGTTCCCTCTCCTTGGAATGTCCTTTCCCACTTTGGCCCAGCGAGAGCTTTCCCATCTTTCAGGTAACAGTTGAGGAGTCACCTCCTCCAGGCAGCCTTCCAGGATTCCCCAGGCTGGATCATAGACTTCTCCGCCCTATCCTCTCCTTTGTTCATTCTCTCTCTGCTTCCTGGAGCAATTCAAAAGTTTCAATTTGTGCATATGTTTGACTATTTCTTTCACCAGCAGGTCAGCTCCCCAAGGGCAGGGATTATTTTTTTTCCTACCACGGGCTCTCAGGAAAACATTTGTTAGACCGATGAGTGGCGAGTCTGAGGGATGTGAGGAATTCTAGGCAAAAAGGTTGAGCCAGGCCACAAAGCTGATGGGTGTGTTTGCAGGCGGGGAAGGGCGGGGTGTGTGGAAAGTCCCTCAGCCTGGAGGTCCCAGGGGACAACTTACAAACAGTGAAATGCAAAACAGTTTGCCTAGGGCTCTAATCAAGTCCCTAAGGGCCTGCTGGGAGCCATCACTGAAGGCTGAATCCTGAACTGACGCTAACCTTCACTTGCCCTGTTGGAGTCTCAGTTTTAGCCTCTATAAACTGGATTGCCACAGCTAGACCCCTCTGAAGGTGCCAAGCAAACCTGTCTACACAGCTCAGTGATCTTAGGAACCAACCCTGGACTGCCCATTCTCACCACGCAGCCCCGCTAGACCTCCCTAAACCCAACTGTCCAACCATCCAGAGAAGGTAGTACATCCCTTCCTAAGGTCATACCAGAACATTCCATGCTACAGAACCTTCCTAGAGCATATGGTAGGACGACCCAACCCTGCTCGCACTCATCCTGGACCCTGAGGCAAAAGGAGAAATCTATAATACTCCTTCTATCTTTATTTTAAATTTTGATGCTTTGTTCTTCATGGATTTTTCTGGCATTTATTTGAATTTTAAAAAGTGATGTTAAAATATCATCATGACAGTTTTTGGAGCTCCCTAAATTTTGTGGTCGAGGAGAATGCCTCCCTCTCTGCACCAGAGCAGGAGTGCTAACAAATGTTCCTGGAAGGAATGGTTGCAATATACAAAATCTAGTGTTTCTATCTCACAGTGTTTTAGTTTGCTGGGGCAGCCACAACAAAACGCCACAGGATGGGTCACTTAAACAGCAGAAATTTATTGTTTCTCAGTTTTGGGAGCCAGAAGTCCAGATCAAGGTATTGGCAGGGTTGGTTTCTGCCAATGCCTCTCTCCTTGGCTTGCAGACTTGTAAATTTGCCTGCTTCTTCTGTCTTCACAGGGTCTCCCTCTGAGCCAGTCATCTCCTAATATGACTAGTGTCAGTTTAGGGCCCACCCTAAAGACCTCATTTTAACTTAATTGCCTCTTTCTAGCCCTATCTCCAAATAATGTCACATCCTGAGGTACTGGGGAGTTAAGACTTCAGTATATGAATTTGGGAGGGGGGTCAATTCAGCCCAATGTAGGAGTAGTCATCAATTGGGCTTCCTATATGCCAGGCACTGTGTTAGGTGCTTTATTTTGCTTTGTTTATTTTAACGTGTTTAAGACTCACAAAAGCCCCATAATAAAATGGTTTCTGTTATTAGTCAACATTTTACATGAAGAATCTGAGGTTCAGAGAGGTTATGTAACTTGCCCAAGGTCACACAGTCCATGAGGGCAGAACCTAAACTCAGGATTTCTGGCTTCAGGTTAATCAATTCTGAAATACATCTAGGAAATAGTAGTGGGGCAGAGTTTGCTCCCTGATTAAAAAATGCTTTTTAAAATTGTGGTAAAATATGTATCACATAAAATTTACCATTTTAATCGTTTTTGTAATGTACTTAATGCACTAAACATGCCCAACAGCCATCTTCAGGACTTTTCCATCTTCCCAAACTGAAACTCTGCCCCCAACTAAACACTGGCTCCCCCTCCCCTCCCCCAGCCCCCAGCCTCCACCACTTTACTATCTGTCTCTTTGACTTCTCTAGCGACTTCATATAGATAGAATTATACAGTATTTGTCCTTTTGTGTCTGGCTTATTTCACTGAGCATCATGTTTATTCATGTGGCGGTAGCCTGTGTCTGAATTTCCTCCCTTTTTAAGGCTAAATAGTATTCCACTCTATGGATGGATCACTAAGCCATGCCTTTTTGAGTCACTTGCTTCCGCCGTTATTAGCTATATGACCTGGGGAAAATCACTAAACTTCTCTGAGCCTGTTTGCTCCTGCATAAATAAGCCCACACAAAGCCCCCAGTGTGGAAAGAATTAAGTGAATTAACTGTTTCAGAGTGGTAATGGGCATCAAATAAGCCCTCAACAGCATGGAAACGGAGACGTAAGGGGCGTGCAGTGACGGCCTCTGGTCAGCAGGGGCCGCTGCCGCGGCCTCCTTGCCCTCCCCGCGCCGCAGCGGGCGCATGCGCAGCGGAGCCTCCCTGCAGAGGGTACTTTTTTTTCTCGCGGTTCTTCCCCGCCCTTTACCCCCGCATTTATTTGTTACTGCAGACTCTGAGCCTGGCTGTGGCTGTTTTTGCTCTCTGCTGAAGCTGTGCTCCTTCTCTAGGCTCCTAATAAACGTGGGTCTGGGGATGGTAGTGGGGAGAGGTCCCCTGCGAACCTGTACGTGCTGCTGTGGGGTTTTACATCTCTGCATGGAGGGTTACAGTGGGGAGGGAATGTCTTAAATCTCCTTATTCTCTTCAAATTCTCCCCGGCTTCTTTACCTTACACTAAGTTAAAATTTCTCAATAATCAGTCTATTCACTTGCGAGCAAATTCAACCCTGTTTATGAAAATCTTTGCTTTTCATCTCTGAAATGCTCCAATTTGCAAGGAAGTGCTGCGAAGTGCCTGATATCGAGCCCAGCACACAATGGGTGCTGAGTGCATTTAAACATTTTTAAAAATTAAAATAAACATATTAAGAACGGGAAACTGGATACCCATCTGCTGAATACACGTCCCCGGAATAGCGCATGCGCTTGCCTTGTAAAATTAACAGGGTCACGAACACAGGTGCAGGTGTTTGAAGATCCCGGATTGAGCACGGGGAGTGACATCTGCTGCCTGACACTGCCGCTCTGAGCCTCGATTATTCAACAGATATTTACTGAGCAGTTCCTACCTGCCTTGGTTAAACGCAGTATGGTGTTAGCAATCTTCGATTACACGAAATCAGGGCCGTGACAGCACTTTACAAAGCAAAATGCGCAAAGCGTTTTCCAGAAGAGGAAGAGTGCACAGGCTTATTTTAGAGTTCAGACTTGAACTTGCGTGGCTTTTTACAGATGTACATCTCCCCTTCTCCTAGCGCAGGGAAAGCACTGCAGTCCACCTCCTTTTGACCGAGTGAGTTTAAGAGATTTACTGAAGGGGATTTATTTGCGCTAAAAAGAATACTATTCATTGATGCAAGAAATACTGAGTGCCTACAGTGAACCAGACATTAAGCTGGGCTCTTTATTAAGAATGAATATACTGAATTGAATGCCAATTCGTTCCCTGGAGCCAAAGATTTGGGAACTACAACCGTTTCTTAGGGTCATATTAGGACACAAACACAAAACAGTCTTCCTGCGCCTCCTCCTGGAGAAGAAATGAAACAGAAAATGAGATTGCGTATGTAAACAAGCTCTGAGCCCCCGTGCCTGCGACATGGCAAAACAGTCCCTGAAATGCTTTATTAATAGTCATGGTAGCTAATCTGTATATTCAGAACTGTGTCAGTCACAGCGCTAGTCCTTTTACATCTATTTAGTTAATTTTACTCTCCCCCAAACAGTGAGGTAGCACTGATTACCCTCATTGTGCAGATGAGGAAACTGAATAGAAGAAAATCCAAGTATCTAGTGTAAGAACACTTACAGTGGCGGAGCTAGTAAGGTGTTTTGTTCACTGTTATACCCACAGTGCTATATCTATAGCAATGCCTGGTATAGTAGATGTTCAATCTGTCTTTGTGGAATAAACTAATGATTAATACCTGGTTTTTAAAAAGCTTTATATTTTGAAATAGACAGGTAGTTGCAAAAATAGTACAGAGAGGTCCCCAGTACTCTTCCTTCAGCTTCCCCTAGTGCTGTCGTTTTACATAACAATATCAATCCCAGGAAATTGACCTTGGTACAATCTGCAGATCCTATTCGGATTGTAATATGCTTTAAATAGAAGTGCTTGGCATTTTGCAAACTGATACAGTTGCTGTGATACAACGTTCTCAGCTAAAACGGCGCTCTTCGCTTTTTGCATCTGAGTATTGCATCCTGGAAACTTGTACGCAGCTCTGAGCCAACCACGCCCCAGGGAAATCCAAGCGCGGAAGGCAGACCTTCCAACCTAGAGCGACCGCACGGACACCTAAGGGGTTGCGCCTAAGGGGTTACCCGAGGGAAGGGCGTCCATGCGCCTGCGCGCGGCGTCCCTTCGCCCCGCCCTCGAAGCGCGATCAGATGACCCACCCAACCGGCGTCGGCCTATAAAAGCTCAGGTGTTGACGTCAGTGTTCTCTTCCGCCGTCGTCGCCGCCATCCTCGGCGCGGCTTACCGCTGTTGGATCTGCTAGGGAGAATCCACCGCCATCCGCCACCATGGTGAGCAACGCTATCCAGCTGGCTGTCTGAAAGGGCGGCGGGGCCCCGGTAGGGTCGGCGCTGCCGGGCCTGGAGCGCTGTGGCATTCCTGACCGAGAGGAGACATGGCGGTGGCGGGGCCAGCGGGCCGGCTGGCTGGGAAAGCGGCTGCCGCCATGTCTACGCTCCTCACTGCTTGCCGAGCTCCGCTTCCGGGGGCGCCGCGGCCTCGCGGGGCCCCGGGCCCGGCTGAAGCTGGGTGGGCGGGCAGATACGATGATGTGGCAGACGCTGTAATGGCGGGCGTCGCGGGGAGAGGGGAGCCGCCTTATGTAACTCGCGGGCCGGGAGTTTGAGTTCGGTTTTCTGTCGGGAGCGGTATGCAGCAAAGAAATGGGAAAAGGAGGGGGAAGTAGGGGCTTTAGAAAGGCTCTCTTTGCGCTCTGTAATCTTGGGCCTGGTTCCCTTGTCCTTCCGTATCCTAGTTGTGAACACCTGACTCCGGAACCATGAAGTGGAGGGCTTGAGCCTGTTAGGGTTGCGCAAGCCTCCCTCCCGACCGGGGGTGGCACATTTAGTGCGGGGATGGTTCTGTCTGCCCCCCCCCCCCCAAGCGAGAGAGGTGACCTTGGGTTTTAAAGAAGCCCTTCGGTCGGAAACCTTGGGAATATACGATTGGTAATACGGAGCGGTTTTGGGAGCTTAGATCTATGACGACCCTCGTGACACCCCAGTATTTGTACTCAGCCTGAAGGAAATCTGTTGTCACCTTTTGAGACCTACTCCCCAGTTCTTCTGCTTTGTCTCTTTTGAGTGACAAGTAGGATCCTGCTTTTCAGGGACGGGATGAGTTGCATTTTTAAAGGGATGTCAAGAAACGGGACGGTGTGTTTGGGGGGTGGTGGGGTGGCCCCAGGACCAGACCCCACTCGCAGTGGCGTAGCAGTCTCTTGACCAAAGTCTCCCTGCCAGCCCCATTCCTGGAGTGCGCAGTCTGAGTGTCCCCTTCCCCTGCCCCCAGGTGAACTTCACAGTAGACCAGATCCGGGCCATCATGGACAAGAAGGCCAACATCCGGAACATGTCTGTCATCGCCCACGTGGACCATGGCAAGTCCACTCTGACAGACTCCCTGGTGTGCAAGGCGGGCATCATCGCCTCCGCCAGGGCTGGGGAGACCCGCTTCACTGACACCCGGAAGGATGAGCAGGAGCGTTGCATCACCATCAAGTCAACGTGAGCAAGCCCTGCTGCCCTCTGGCCGGGGAGGGGTCAGGGAGGGAAGGTGCTTGCCACGCACCAGAGCCTTCGATGGTGGGTAGGAAGGACAGACAGTAGATGCCATCACTTTCCTGAGAGACTTCTGGGCAGACGGAGCACTTCGGTTGAACTGAGAGGAACAGTGAGGCATCTAGCGAGATAGGATGTGTTGCTTCCAGCAGGAGAGCACAGCGATGGGCGGTGTTAAGGGGTTTTGGAGAGAAAGGGGGCCAAGGGGCTCTTGGCAGTGCCTGGAGAAGTCTAGGAGAGGGCCGCTGGCATCTGAGAATAATGCTTGCTAAGAATCCTGCTCTGCACTTGGCAGGTGTCTCTTAATTTTCTGGCCCCAGAGGTCAATAGGGTGAGAATCCGAGAAAAGTTGACTACCAAATGTCTCCCTTTGGCAATTTTTCCTTGGTTATTGCTCTGAAATATCACCTGGGCTTGCAGGGGGAGGGAAGGGTGAAAGGTAGTCTTTGGGGTTTCTGGGTCTTGCCTGATGGTGTAGTTGCTCTTTAAATCAGGTGTGTTGAACCTGGGAGGACTTTGGTACCTTTACACCTGGTACCAGGGAGGTAGGTGTTCCTGGCTGAGGGAGCTGCAGGTGATGGTTCCTGCATGGGAATTCTGAAGTTCATCTCTGGGGATGAGTAATACTGGGGGAGGAGACAGGTTGTAGTGTCTCCCTGGCTTCTTACTAGATCACCACTTCACTTACAGATCAAGAGTTTTAGCCGTGGCTCTCAGTAGGAACCTGAGTGACCCCAGGAATTCTGGGAGCAAAGTTTAAGAGCCAGGTTGAGGTGTGGCTTCATCTACCTGACCTGTCCCAATCCCTTCAGGGCCATCTCCCTCTTCTATGAGCTCTCAGAGAACGACTTGAATTTTATCAAGCAGAGCAAGGATGGCTCTGGCTTCCTTATTAACCTCATTGACTCCCCGGGGCATGTGGACTTCTCCTCAGAGGTGACAGCTGCCCTCCGTGTCACTGATGGTGCCTTGGTGGTGGTGGACTGTGTGTCAGGTAACCTGTGGGTGGCCCTTACAGGTGGCCTGGGACCTGGGGCTGTTCTCTCTCTGGCCAGTGGCGACCTGTCCCCTGCCCGTCCACAGGTGTGTGCGTGCAGACAGAGACAGTGCTGCGCCAGGCCATTGCCGAGCGCATCAAACCTGTGCTAATGATGAACAAGATGGACCGGGCCCTGCTCGAGCTGCAGCTGGAGCCTGAGGAGCTCTACCAAACCTTCCAGCGCATCGTGGAGAACGTCAACGTCATCATTTCCACCTATGGGGAGGGCGAGAGTGGCCCCATGGGCAACATCATGGTAGGGGCGCTGCCTCCCCTGCTGCATTCCCAGTACCCCCTCCCACTTCTCCCCTGAGGAACCACTGTTGTGTGGCCTCCTGGGGTTTTTTCAGAGATCCGAAAGCAGGGTTGCCAGGAACTTTGGAGAGACAAGGGGGCTGGGTTTGGGAGGCTCTGGGCAGTGGGTCACCCTTGCTCAGAAGTGCATGGGGCAGTGCCCTTGGGGAGGGGGGTGGAGGCAGAGTTGGGCATCCTGTGTGTGATGACTAAAAATTTCTTCACTTTGACCTGATGGCTAACTGAAGAAATCGAATGTCTGAGGCCCATGATGCCCAGGGACTCTGAAGCTATGGTTTTTCTGTCCAATTGTCCCTACTCAAAGCTTTCTTGTCTCTTAGATTGACCCTGTCCTTGGTACTGTTGGCTTCGGGTCTGGTCTCCACGGTTGGGCCTTCACCCTGAAGCAGTTTGCCGAGATGTATGTGGCCAAGTTTGCCGCCAAGGGTGAGGGCCAGCTGAGGCCTGCTGAGCGGGCCAAGAAGGTGGAGGACATGATGAAGAAGCTGTGGGGAGACCGGTGAGTGCTGGAGACACAGCTAAAGTGTCTGGGGTCTTCTGACCCGGGTCTCCCCAGATTCCCCTAACACAGGGATTCTCTGACAGGTACTTTGATCCATCCAATGGCAAATTCAGCAAGTCGGCCACTAGCCCTGATGGCAAGAAACTGCCAAGGACATTCTGCCAGCTCATCCTGGACCCCATCTTCAAGGTGAGCTGAGCTGGCTTGTGCTTGATGGATGTGTATCCCCTGTATTGTCTTTGGGCTTCCTGAGCATCCAGCCTGCTGCAGCAAGATGCCATGGGGCTGGGCAGGGCCAGGCCTCAAGGCAGCTCCTGGGATGAGGGGGAAGGCAGCACTAGGGTCTGGAGGCCCTCGGGGTTCTCAGCCTTGATTTTATTAGTCTCCCAGGCCCCTGGGTGTAAGGTGGGATGAGGTAGGAAGGTCTGGGCTTTGCAAGCTGGGGAGTTTTAACTGATTGTAAGTTAAAGCGTGCTCGAGTTTTGTGAGTTTTTTTTTGTTCCTTAGGAGATTTTTCAATGACTTGTTTAAGTGGGTCAGGCCTTTGATGGTGAGGAGTTTTGCAGCCTTACCCTTACTCTGTCTGTGGCCTTAAGCTCCTTAGCAAGAAGCAGGCTTCCCGGTATGTTCCCAAACCCACTTTGCCACCTCTGGTTGTTAGGTGTTTGATGCGATCATGAATTTTAAGAAAGAAGAGACGGCAAAACTGATTGAAAAACTAGACATCAAGTTGGACAGTGAGGATAAAGACAAAGAAGGCAAACCGCTTCTGAAGGTGAGTGGAGGGTCCATTTCAGGAGTCCCCACCAGAGCTCTGGGTGCTTGTGGGGGCTAGAGGGTGGCCCGCCAGCCCTTCTCCCTTGTGGGCTTGGGCCTTGGTTCTTAGAAAGTGTCACCAGCAGAAGCCCCATCACCAGCAGGGGTGGGCAGGAGCACTCAAGTGTTGGTACTGCTCTTTGAGAATCACCTTGGGGAGCACGTGGTTCTTCCTCCTGAGCCTCATGATGCCTCCTTTAGGCTGTGATGCGCCGCTGGCTGCCCGCTGGGGATGCCCTGCTGCAGATGATTACCATCCACCTGCCCTCCCCTGTGACGGCGCAGAAGTACCGTTGCGAGCTCCTGTATGAGGGGCCCCCGGATGATGAGGCAGCCATGGGTATGTGGGGTGTGCCTGCACCCAGGGGCAGAACACTGGGCAGAGCCTCGGGTCTCAGGATGCTGGAAAGCTGAGCTGCAGGGAATCACGATGTCCCCTTTGGGGGTCCCTTTCTTGCTCCTCAGGCATTAAAAGCTGTGACCCCAAAGGCCCTCTTATGATGTACATTTCCAAAATGGTGCCGACCTCCGACAAAGGCCGGTTCTACGCCTTCGGCCGGGTCTTTTCAGGGCTGGTGTCCACTGGCCTGAAGGTCAGGATCATGGGGCCCAACTACACGCCCGGGAAGAAGGAGGACCTGTACTTGAAGCCGATCCAGAGGTGAGAGCTCAGTGGGGTGAGGGTGCCTGGTAGCACCTGTGAGCTGAGACTGCTTCCTCTGCCTCCCCCGCCTCAGCCAGCCTGCCTTCAGTTTAGCTCCTCAGGGCTCTGGCTGTATACTGGGTGCCACATGGTTTCCGTGTGGTGCTCACATCTGACCTAGGCCGGGGTGTGGAGTTCTGTACATGGCCCGGAGGAATGAGCTGTCTCACTCCCAGTTGCTGCAGCTCTGTGACCCCTGGGTAGTGAACGAGGCTCTGCTTTACACAGTCCGTGTCACCAGTGATTTCCTCTAGACAGTCAATATTCACTGCTTGGGGGTGGGGTGGCACTGCTCCAGACGAGTGACAACCGCAGACGAAGGAAGCTTTGGTCATTTGGGGATCTGGCGCCTGGTGCTGCTGGGTTGACACCTTATGTCTCCCCTAGGACGATCCTGATGATGGGCCGCTACGTGGAGCCCATCGAGGATGTGCCATGCGGGAACATCGTGGGGCTGGTGGGTGTGGACCAGTTCCTGGTGAAGACAGGCACCATCACCACTTTCGAGCATGCCCACAACATGCGGGTGATGAAGTTCAGCGTGAGCCCTGTCGTGAGGGTTGCCGTAGAGGCCAAGAACCCAGCCGACCTGCCCAAGCTGGTGGAGGGCCTGAAGCGACTAGCTAAGTCAGACCCCATGGTGCAGGTGGGTGGCCCCTGACCAGAGGCAGTCCATGCAGGGGGTGACTGGTTGGCTATGTGGTATGGCTGAGCAGGAAAGATCCTAGTGGCTGCTCATGAAAGTAGAGATTTCCAACTGTTTGGAAAATCACCTGTGCTGGGCACACCAACCCTGGCAGAGCTGCTGCCTGGTTATGTAGATGGTGGTTTCCTACCCAGGATCCCAGCTCTCTCTCATAGGCTGCTTAAGGTGTCTAGAGTGGTCGAGCACTAGAAGGCCAAAGCTGAAAACCACCTGAAGGGCCCTGGCACCTTCCCCAAAAAAACCCACTTTGGGAGTCTCCAGCTGGGTGGAAGCTTGGATCCGGCTTTCCACCTGTTCCCTAGAATCCCTTGGGTTCCCCGAATCTGTCCTGGGGTTTGTGCACAGGGGGTGACTTCTTGGGGCCTTTTCAGTGCATCATTGAGGAGTCTGGAGAGCACATCATCGCGGGGGCTGGCGAGCTGCACCTGGAGATCTGCCTGAAGGACCTGGAGGAGGACCACGCCTGCATTCCCATTAAGGTGAAGCCTGGTGGGGTCGGATGGCTGGAGGCCCAAGGTTCCCAGGAGGAAGAGGGTAGAGAGCACAGACCAGGATCCCGGCTGATTGGGGCACTCCCTCCTTCCTCTGTGCTCATTCCTGCCAGTAATATGTACTGTTGTGACAGCAGTGGCTTAGATTTCTCTCCAAGGCTGGGGTGGGAGGGGTCTGCTTCTTAGAGACAAATTCTAGAAGTTTCTGAAGGGTGCAGACACTGAGGTTCTAGCCCCAGCCCCGCACCTGACTGGTGTGCTCTGATTTGTGTTCTCTGCTTTTTCAGGGAACTGAGCTGTCCGTTTTTGTGTTTAACCAGTGGGCATCCTCTGTGTGAAGCAAATAGCTGCACACCTCATGCTTAGACTGGAGTGAGACGTGCATGGCTCTGCCATCAAATCAGATGTGTTCTGGTTCCTGGGCGCTCGTTAGGAAGGTCTTCTGTTCAGATGACTCCTGGGTGCCTCTGCTGCCTATGGGCAGGCCTGACCTTTATACTCCTTTTGCAGAAATCTGACCCAGTTGTCTCGTACCGTGAGACTGTCAGTGAGGAGTCAAATGTACTCTGCCTGTCCAAGTCCCCCAACAAGCACAACCGGCTGTACATGAAGGCCCGGCCCTTCCCAGACGGCCTGGCTGAGGACATCGACAAGGGCGAGGTGTCTGCCCGCCAGGAGCTCAAGCAGCGGGCCCGCTACCTGGCCGAGAAGTACGAATGGGACGTGGCTGAGGCCCGCAAGATCTGGTGCTTTGGCCCTGATGGCACCGGCCCCAACATCCTCACTGACATCACCAAGGGTGTGCAGTACCTCAATGAGATCAAGGACAGCGTGGTGGCCGGCTTCCAGTGGGCTACCAAGGAGGTGAGGGGCTGCTCAGGCAGCGCACCGGTGGGTCTCAGCAGGGTGCTTTCCCGTGGGAGTCTCCAGATAATCTGTGCTTGATTCCCTGTTGAAGTGGGGTGATGGTCCTGTCTCCTGGAAGGGGACCTAGGAAGGCCGAGTTAGGCAAGACCCACTTGGTCCCTGTGGGTGGAGACCTGGAGGAGTTGGCACAGAGCTATGTGGCTGAGCTGTTCTTAAGGGCTACAGTGGAGGCAGGTTCTTGATGGTGGTCTCTGCTGCCTTTTTCTGTAGGGGGCGCTGTGCGAGGAGAACATGCGGGGCGTGCGCTTCGACGTCCACGACGTGACATTGCACGCAGACGCCATCCACCGCGGGGGTGGCCAGATCATCCCCACGGCCCGGCGCTGCCTCTACGCCAGCGTGCTGACCGCCCAGCCCCGGCTCATGGAGCCCATCTACCTTGTGGAGATCCAGGTAGGGAGGCCTGGCCATCTGGCTCCTCTTGCCGGGCCCGTCCTGCCCAAGAGCTGCTGACAGCTTTTCTTTGCCTGACAGTGTCCGGAACAAGTGGTTGGTGGCATCTATGGTGTCCTGAACAGGAAGCGGGGCCACGTCTTCGAGGAGTCCCAGGTGGCTGGCACCCCCATGTTTGTTGTGAAGGCCTACCTGCCTGTCAATGAGTCGTTTGGTGAGTGCCAGCCTGGTGTGGCCCTCAGATAGCCACTGCTCACCGTCGTCAGAGTGGAGCCCAGCAGAGCCCACCTGGTCTAGGACAGCCCCACTTAGGTCCTCACATGGGGCCCGGGCTGGGTCTGATGGGAGCTGTTGACATAATCTGCTAACTGGCGCTTTCTGCTCTGTCTTACTTGGGAGGTGGGAGCAGCATAGTTGAGGTGACCTTTTTTTCACGTGGGTTCAGGAATTAGAGGGGAGGGTCCTTGGGTCTGTAAATTGAAGAGCAAGGCTTGCAGAGCAGCTGTGCTTTATCCCGGGTTCATCCGGAGAAGGAGTGGGTGGAGACCAGAGGCCCAAAAAGGGCAGCACTCCCTCACTTGGTCATCAGTAGTCTTTGAGGGAGTTTTGGGGTTGTGTGCTTAACATCTGACACATCCCAGGTTGGCTTGGCTCTGATCCTCTGGCGTGGGCCCATGTCCCCGCCTTCCCCTCTGGGGCTGCTAAGGGGCTGTGAAGCACTACGCCCGGGGCTGCCAGTGAGCGCCACCTCTTCCTCTCTGCAGGCTTCACTGCTGACCTGAGGTCCAACACCGGTGGCCAGGCCTTCCCCCAGTGTGTGTTCGACCACTGGCAGATCCTGCCCGGGGACCCCTTTGACAACACCAGCCGCCCTAGCCAGGTGGTGGCAGAGACGCGCAAGCGCAAAGGCCTGAAGGAAGGCATCCCAGCCCTGGACAACTTCCTGGACAAATTGTAGGCGGGCTCCCTGCAGCCTGCCTCCTGGTGGGACTCAGCGCAGCCCCCGCGCCTGGGAACAGGTGACCACAGCAACAAGCCCCCACATTCTCCACGACACTTTGAGACTGTCCAGACCCAGTAATTCTCTGCCTGACCGGTTTCTGGGGCCTACTCCGTGCCATCGCTCAACATGAACACTTGATGACGTTTTCTTTCGATATTTATTTCCAGATTTGAGGCAACAGAAATATCCTTACAGCAGGGACTTACCTGGCCTGTGGGGATGGGGAGATGGGACACCCAACACTTGATTTTGTTTCTTCAGAGGGAAACTCAAATGTCCATAAAAAAATTAAAACAAACTGCATTAAGAGGTTTATTTGGGTAAATGGTCCGTAGTGGATTTTCCTCTAGAAGGGGGAAGGAACAAGCGGGTAGACGTTCTCTTTGGACAGAAACTAGAAGGCAGGAAATCCTGTGCAGTGTCACCATGAGCACCTCCAGCTGTACTAGTGCCATTGGAATAATAAATTTGATACGGTGGTGATCGTGTGTGTGTGTCCACGTGTTCCTTCACCATCCACTCAGGCTGCCCCTGCCAGTGCATGGTGGTTGGTGCTATCCCAGTACAGTGTTCAGTATCATTTCAACGTGTCAGAAGGTCACACCAGCGGGTCCAAGACACGTGATCCAGGCCGGTCCAGTAGTCCATCTGTCACCCAGGGCCAGCCAATGGCACTTCTGTGATGGTGGAACTGTCCTGCATCTGTGCTGTTCTGAGGGGCAGCCACTGGCTCCATGTGTCTACTGAGCAGTTGAAACTGGAGCAGCCCCAGAACCAGATTTTTGACCTTTAGTTTTAACTACATTTCCATAGCCTGACGGGGCTGGTGCTGTTAGTGCAGGCTTATAAAATTGCTTTTTGTCTTACCCCATCAAAACTTGTAACTAGTGAAGCACGCTAGGGGCTCACTTGTAAAAGTTCCTAGGATGTGGTAAAGACCCCTTACCTAAATTCTGTGCTCGTACCAGCTCCTTGAGCAGCAGTGAAGATTCCTTTGTCAGATTCTCTGGGTTTGTCAAAGAGTTTAACTCGGATTTGTTATATACGGGTTGTCCTCAGGCAGATGGGGAGAGTGAAGTACTGGTGGGTTATTGGCCAGGAGGTTGGCCAGGCTGCCCAGGCCTAAGCTTCACTAATGTGTCCATGAGGTTTCAGCTTTATTGCTGAATCTAAGTGTGGAAGGAGGAGAAAAAAGTAACGATATCAGACATTTTTGGCGCTAGATGACCAAGGTCAACATCAGTGATGAATCATGATAATGTAGACCCTTGATGTGATGAGAATGCCGCTCTGTGGCTTTCATAAAACCCATCATCCCAGTCTAACCATGAGAAAAACAGGCAAATCCCAATTCAGGGGACTTACATAAAATACCTGACCAATCCTCAAAGCTCATTAAAAATCGGAAACCGAGAAGCTGTCCCAGCCCGGAGGAACCTAAGGAGGCATAACTAAATGTGACATGGGAAGATAAAGGACATTAGGGAAAAACAAGGGAGTCTATTCTGAATAAAGTATGGACTTTGGTTAACGTTTCACTGTTGGTTCATTAGTGGTGGCAAATGTACCAGACTAATGTAAGATGTAATGATAGGGAGAACTGGATATGGGAGAAGGCACTGCTGTAGCTGTGAACTGAAGTTCAGTAAGGGTGCAGGAAGGCGATCTCCAGGCAGGAGGAACAGCTTGTGCCAAAACATAACGGCGGAAATGAGACGTTTGAGGTGGGAAGGAAGACAAATCGTGTTGGAGTGAAGAAGAGGGAGACTTGCCAAAGTCAGGGCGGTTAGCAAAGACAAAGAGACACAGGGTCTGTGTCAGACGGCATCTAAGGTAGTTCTGCATAGAAAGAATCTCAGCTATGCCTTTAAGGGCTATGTGACTTTGGCTGGATCTGTTCCCCCAACTGTAGAGTGGGTAAAGATATTACTGTATTTTACCTTCTCAGGTTGATTGGTACGCATTTAAGGTTCATTCAGCAGTAGCTGCTATCATTTATCTTAGGTCGAAAAGGAGTCACGAAACAATCCTCAAGAGTTAACGGCAACACCTGACTGACCTGATTCGCGTTTTTACGTATTTGGAAGTTGGGTAACATTTTACAGAGGAGGAAACTGCCACTCAAGGGCTTAAACAGCCCCAGGATCCACCCCAGGAGCTGTCATACCGGTTCTGGTCCTTGGATTCGCGTATCATGCCCAAGAAAGGCAGGAAGAGCGACGCAGGACTTCAGCATCCCGCCTCCCGACTTCAGAGCCGCGTCGGAGAACGGGCGGGGCGGACCAGGGGCCGGAAGTCGGAAGGTCAACTTCCGTAAGCTTGACCGGCGTTCAGTACAGCCAATCAGCTGCGGGAAGGCGAGGCTTTTCCAGAGACAGCATTCTGCTGAGGAGGGTGGGACGCCCGCGGGCCAGGGCTTGGAAAGTGGTGGAGGGCGGGGCTTCATGAGCGGCGGGCGCACTGACCACTGGGCCGTGGGATCGGCCTCTGGGGGGCGGGAGCTGGCGGGCGCGGTGACGTCGCACGGGTCGGCACTTCGAGGCAGCCGAAGCGGCGGCGCCCGAGGACGCGGCGGCGGCCAGCGCGGCTGAGGGGCCGGTCCGTGGTGCGGGGCCGAGGAGGGTGCGGAATGGGCTCGGTCTGAGGCTGGCGGATGGAGGGGCCCTCGGGGGAGTTGAGGGGTGACGTTTAGGGACCCCTGGGATGACCTGGCCGGAGGAGGTGGACCGGGGCCTGTGAGGGGCGTGGTGGCATCTGGGACGCTGGAGCAGGGGCGTTAGGGGTTGGGGAGACCTTGGAGGCTTCTATGACGGAAGCCATCGGGGTCTGCCTTGGGGCCTGTGAGAAGGCTCGGGGTGAAGGACGATGGAGGAGACTCTCAAATGTGGCCCTTTGCGGGGTCCCGTTTGGGGCTTGGAGACTCTGGGTGGGGGACTTTGAAACCTTGAAGGGTGGGCGTTTTCGAGGAGCGAGGAGAAAGAAGTTAGCTTTGCTAGGACAGTGGAAGTCAGGGGCAGGCAAGAGTGAGTAGGGACCTTGCAGGAGCTTGGAAGCCATTGTCCAGTTCCCGGGGAATTCAAGACTGAGGGGAGTAAGAGATGGGGTGAGCACTGCTGCGGGGCGTCTTAAGAGACCAGCCGAGATAGGGAGGGGGTGTAGGAGTAGCGCGGGTAAGGACAGGGAGGGGTTGAGGTTGCAGATGGGCAGGGAGATGGGAGTGTCTTGGGACTGGAACCAGTTAGGAAACTTGTCAGAGAATCAGGGAGCCCCAGGGTTTGGTGGTGTGAAGAGTGTGGGGGAACTTGCAGGAATGTGTGGGGCTCTGGACGAACATGTTGAGAGAAGCCTGGGAAGGAGAGGCAGGGAAAGACTGGGGCACTGTGGAGAACCAGAGGTATGTGCTTGGCGGGAGTTGTGGGAGTGAAGGTGGCACAGTGGGGCTAATACTGACCTATTGGGTGGTGTGATAGCTAAATGAGATGACACAGGAAAGTACCCCACCCACCAAGTGCAAGTGCTTTCTGTGAGGAGAGTGGAGTTTCACTGTGGGGTGATGTGAAACCTGTTTTTGGGGAGCGAGTCTGTTCACCTAGAAGTAATGGCTGGCATCTCCTTTCCTACTTCCCTGTCTCCTCCAGGGTCACAGCTAGAGGATTCCCCGGGCCACTGTGACAGTTTTCACTGGAGTGGAAGGTGCTGGAAGGCAGACCGGCCACCATGTCCACATTCAGGCAGGAAGATGTGGAAGACCACTATGAGATGGGGGAGGAGCTGGGCAGGTGAGCAGTGTGCCCTCTGATGGGGCTCTGGAGAAGGGGGGAGAGTCACTGTTGGGTTTTCTGGAAGTATTTCCTCTCCTGTCCTTCATCCTACTCTCCGAGAAGGCATGAGTCAGTATCATGTGCTGTGGAACGAGTTTGGGCCTTGGAGTCTGCCAGTCAGGGCCTAGAATTCTTGCTCTGACATTCTCTGTGCATTTTCTTTGGGGAAAAACATAACTGAGTATATATGGTACCTAATACAGTGCCTGGTATATGGTGTGAGAGCAGAAGATTTTGCAGGTTTTGTTGGTAAAGGTCTGTCCCTCTCTTTAATCCTTTCTTGTTGGGGGCAGTTGAGTCTCCCCAGCTCTAGTACATTTCCAGGGAAGGCCTCCTGTCGGAGCCCACACCCTTGCCAATTGTTAGCATTCTTATGGGAAAGAGCGGAGTTTTCCCGATCCAGCCTGGCAGCTGATTTCCTGCCTGGCTGGGCCTTGGAACTGTCCCCTGGGAGCTCCCCTGCCTAGGACTCGCCAGGCACCATCCTTTTTCCGCAGAGCCTCAAACCTTATTTGGTGAGTGTATTGCTGGCTGGCCTTCCCAGAGCCGCCTTGGCTGCCCCGTGATGTCAGCAGAAGGGAATGTAAATAACTGAGCCGTTCATCAGACCTTTGCTGAGAGTGTGTGGGGCTCTTTTGGGATTCTGAAGTCTCTCCTTTAGAAATTTCCCCTGTCGGAGTGATAGAGAATGCAGGCTGTCCCCCACCCCCAAGGAAATCTCATACTCCTGCTGAAAATGTATTAGGGTCTCCTGAGGGTAGTTTGGCAAAAGTCAGCAAAAATATGTGTATTCCCTGCAATCCACTGATCCCACTTCTGGGGTTAATTCTTTGGGATTAGTTCGTGCGTGGACCTAAGGATC
The DNA here is from genome assembly GCF_048773025.1 of Camelus bactrianus. Taxonomy (NCBI): domain Eukaryota; kingdom Metazoa; phylum Chordata; class Mammalia; order Artiodactyla; family Camelidae; genus Camelus; species Camelus bactrianus. Next base: position 29,320,629 of record NC_133560.1, read on the forward strand.
TAGGGACAGGGAGAGTCACCCTAAGAATTTTATATGAGGGAACCCTCTTCAGTGGCTACCTCAGTACTGCCACCTCACGGATGGACTACTATGCAGCCATTAAAAAGAGCCAGGCACCTCGTGTGACGTGAGCCACGTAGGAAGTCTATTGAGATTTTCCAGTAGCTGTGTCAATTTTTGCAATTTTAATAATATATTCTATTTCACCTGATATGTCAAACTATTATCATTTTGCTTGTGATCATTATAAAAATTATTAATGAAATAGTTTATTGCTTTTTGTTGTTGTTATAGAAGGTCATTTATTGATATGAAAAGGTGTTTAGGACATACTTACGTGTGAACAAAGTAGATTGTAAAATAGCATAGCAGTTTTTGTGGAAAATATATATGTATGTATCGCGAAAAAAGACTTGCAGGGATAGCCACTAAAGGGGTAACAGTGCTTATTCCTGGGAAGGGGGTGTACAGGTGTTCATTTTATTCTGTGTTTACCTGCATTTCCTTTTTTTCTATAAATCACATAATTTGCTTTTGTAATAAGAAACTTAGTCTATTATTATTATTATTATTATTATTATTATTATTATTATTATTATTATTATTATTATTATTTTGGCAGGAGGAGGTAATTAGGTTTTATTATTTATTTTTAGAGGAGGTGCTGGGGGTTGAACCCAGGACGTCGTGCATGCTAAGCATGTGCCCTACCACTTGAGCTATATCCTCCCCCCCCAAATTAATCTATTTCAAATCTTCATTTTGATTAAAAGAAAACCATTTAAAAAAATGACTTTTTTCAGAAGCAGAAATGATTTCCAGGTTGCCACAGATGCAATGATTTTGTTCTCTGCAGAAGCTGACAGGAAACTTCACAGTCATAGCCCAAGTCAGATTCCAGGGGAGAAGGGTGCTTCCTGCAGCTTCAGGGTGCTCGTTTCATCTCCCCTGCCTTTTTTTTGACAGGGAGCCTTTGAAATCTGATGTGTCTTGCATGCTCACAGCACATCTCCATTCAAGTGTCTCAGTTGACAGCTTCCGTGCAGTCAGTGGCTGCTATCTTGGACAGTGTTGCCCTGTGTAATGATCTGGAATGTTCTTGGAAACACGTGGGATGAAGGATTAATGCCACAAAACACTGTGCATACTGTGCTGCAGTTTGTATAAAGTGTAGATGTTGTTTGGACATCGGAGTTCGGGGCTGTTTTTATATTACACTTTCATTCATCTGCGAAGGGCCCTACCAGGCAGGTACTGTTATTACCCCATTTTATGGATAAAGAAACAGGCTGAGAGCTGGGAAGCAGCTTGTCCAAGGCCTTATAGACCATCAGTGGCCTGACGGGATTCAGACCTAGAGACCATGCCCTGCTGGCTACAAAGCCCAGGCGTGCTGGAACCAGTGGTGGGCGTCCAGCTTCCTCCGCCCACTCCAGTAATGGCCCCAATGTCACATGTCCGAGCTTAGCCCTGCATGTTGGGAAGGGAGTGTGGCTTTCTGCCCAGACACCACCCACTTTCAGACGCTCACTTTGCACACTCTGACTTTGGCTACTGTGAGAAGTGTTGGGTCTCAGAGGCTGGATCCCGCTGGAATTCGGTTTCGAGCAGAGCTGAGTCTTTCCCAAACCTGGTTATTAACTGTCTAGGGGCATCGCCGTGGTGACCTGGGCCTGGAGTAAAGCAGGGCTGTGTTCTCTCCCCAGGAGTCACAGGGCTGAAGGAACTGGGAGTGAGTGTGGATGTTTAGGGAGGGTTCTTTCCTCCCAATTCAAGTCACCTTGACGGTCTTGGGAAATAAGTTAATCTGTGGTCGGTCAGTGTGGACATCTAGCCTGGCCCCCACGTGACGGAGTGCTGTGTGTGTCTGTATTGGTTAGTGCTGGCTGCGTGGCAGAGTGCCACAGACCGGGGGTTTGAACAGTGGAGATTGATTCTCCTGGTGCTGGAGACTGGGAGTCCAAGATCAAGGTGTCTGGAGGGCTGAGTCCTTCTCTCCTTGGAGATGGCTGCCTTCTCCCCACATCCTCACTGGGTCTTCTCTCTGTGTGTCTGTGTCCTAATCTCTTATAGGAACACCAGTCATACTGGATCAGGACCCACCCCGGTGACCTGTTTTAACTTAATTCTCTCTTTAAATACCCATCTCCAAATAGTCACATTCTGAGGTCCTGGGTTAGGATTTGGGGGGTGACACAGTTCAACACCTAACAGTGTCTTTGTCCCTGTCCCCATGAGCTCTGTCTTACTTGTCTTTGTTATTCCAACTTGGAATATTTGAGAGTTAGGCCACATGTCCAGTGCTTAGCACGGTGCTCCCAGCAAGTGGTGAACACTCAGCATTCTGGTCATTGCCATCAGGGTGTCATTGTGGGGTGGGAGCGGGGCCTGGAAGAATCTGCTTGGTTGATGTAGGCCAAGGGGAGAAGGAAGGACATTTTAGATTGGGGGACATTAGCTAAGATGTGCAGAGGGCAGGAGCTCAGTGTACCCAGGGGACCGCTGTGGTGGACTTGGGTAGGGGGTTGAGGCCTGGTCAGGAACATTTGACATTTTTCAACTGACCTATGCTCTGGCTTTTAGACTAGTGTTTGAGTTTCCTGTTGCTGCTATAACAAATTACCACAGTTAGTGGCTTAGAAGAGTATGCATTTATTATCATAAAGCTTTGGGAGTCTGGAGTCTAAAATGAATCTGCAGGGCTGGTCCCTCCAGAGGCTCCAGGGAGAAGCGGCTCCTGCCTCTCCCAGCTTCTAGAGGCGCCGCATCCCTGGCTCGCGGCCACCCCCCTCCATCCTCACCGCCAGCAATGCAGCGTCTCCTGTCTCTCTCTGACTGACCCTCCTGTCTCCCTCTTATAAGGACCCCTTGTGGTGACACTGGGTCCCTGGGGAATCCAGGGTCACCCCCATCCCAGGGGCCTTAACTTAATCTTGTCTGCAAATTCCCTCTGCCCCGTGATGTGACATGTCTACAGGTTCTGAGGATTTGAATGTGGAGCATTATTTAGCCTACCTCGGTGCAGCAGTTTGTTCTTCCCACCTGCCCACCTTGAACTTCACCTGCCCAGGTATTTGTGGAGCATGTCTGTGGTGGCCCGCCGTGGGTGCCTTGGTGCCGCAGTGCTCATGAGGGCAGCGACTTAGGTGCTTGCTGGCTGCAGGTAGCCCTGGGTGTCCCAGTGAGGTCCACTTGCTGGGATACATGGTCATGAGGGCCCTGCCGGCTTGACAGAGGTGACCCTCACTCATCTGTCTCATTCTGCCTGTGCTGTCCTCCCTGTGCCCCGCCAACCTCAGAGATCCCTCCTGTCCCCAAGGCCTGTCTGCCGTTTCTTCCTCCACTCACTCGCCCCCCATTCTCACCAGATGTCAGAAAGTCACCTGGTCTCCTTTCTGTGGACCCCTGATGGTGCTTTGTTGAAGTTTCTTGTCTGGAACGTGTGCCTTCTGTCTTCAAATTGGTCTCTCCACTTACGTGTGTGTACATATAACCTCTTGAGGCCAAGGTGCGTGCTGCACGGCCTGTGAGCCACCTCCAGCCCTAGTGTGGCCCGCTCGTGAATGTGGGATGGCTTTTTACTTTTTTAAAGGGTTGTAAAAACACACAAGAATTGTGACAGAGACCAGATGGCCAATAAAGCTTAAAATATTTACCCTCTGGCCTTTTTCAGTCAACTCCTGAGTGAAAAGCAAGTTAACAAAACTAAGTTCCTAGACAGCAAAAGAATTTGGACATTGGACAGCTCCCTGGAGTGCAGTAAATAGAATTTCTGTCTTTCTCTTAAAATAACCGCTGTCTTGAGATGTAATTTACACACCATACAGTTTACTTATTTAAAGTATACAGTTTAATAATCTTTACTATATTTCTCAGGATTTTGGAACTATCACCACTAAGTAATTCCAGATTGTTTTTAATCATCCAAAAAAAAAATCTCATCCCCGTTAGCAGTCACCTCCCCATCCTCTCCACCAGCTCCTGACAACCAGATATCCACTCTGCATGTCTGTGGATGTTTCACATAAATGAAATCACACACTGTGTGGCCTTTTGTGTCTGGCTTCTCTCACTGAGCATCATGTTCTAAAGAGTCATCCATGTTGTAGTGAGTGTCAATGCTTCACTTCTTTTCATGGCTGCATAATATTCGTTTGTGAGTAGACCACATTTTGTTTATCCATCATCCGTTGATGGACATTTGGGACATTTCCACCTGTTGGCTACTGTGAATAGTGCTGCTGTGAACATCTGTAGAAGAAGAACTTCTGTGGAGTGGAATTCCTGGGTCTGAGGGGAACTCACGTTTCACCAGCTGCCCCATTTTGCATCCCTGCCAGCCGCACACAAGGGTTCCACTTTCTCCACATCCTCGCTCTTCTCCCTTGTGAAAATGTGTGTACTTCTTTTACTATGCCCGTTGAATGGGAAGCTCTTTTGAATTCAATGGCTTTTCCTCTTTTATTTTTAGATTTTAAAAAACAGTGAAATACGCTGTGAGAAGTTGAATCATGTAGAATCATATCAAATAAAAAGTAAAAAAGCCCCTCTTCACTGTCCTCAGTCCCGCTGCTCAGAGATGTGTGTTGCTCATAGCTTGGTGTGTGTCCTTCAGGCCTTTCTGCTACATACACACACGTAAACGTCCCTGTAAGTGTCAGCACAGCATGTACTTTTTTTAAGCAGAGAGATCTCATTCCTCATGTTATTCTGCAGCCTTCTTCACGGTACAGGTCTTCACGGGTGTATTGCTTGTCAGCACAGAGTCACTCTCTTTTACGACTGCATAAAATTACCCTGGGCTTACCATGGTGGAGTCTGGTTCCCTTTTGTTAACCGTGGAGCCCTTTCCATTCTTTCACAGTTGGAGAAGCACCAGGCAGTCACTGTATCATGTGCCACTTTGCAGTCACGTGGGAGCACGTGCCGGGTGGGGTGGACTCTCAACGTGGTGGGGATGTGCATCCTCGTGGCGCCAGGAGCTGGGACGTGCTGTTGGAGAAGGCTGTGTTGTCCGAGTGGTGGCCCAGGTCCCATGAGCCCCGCGGCCCTCTCAGTGCCTGTTCCCTGCCCCGCTCTGTCCCTGCAGCGGCCAGTTTGCGATTGTGCGGAAATGCCGGCAGAAGGGCACCGGGAAGGAGTATGCAGCCAAGTTCATCAAGAAGCGCCGCCTGTCATCCAGCCGGCGGGGTGTGAGCCGGGAGGAGATCGAGCGGGAGGTGAACATCCTGCGGGAGATCCGGCACCCCAACATCATCACGCTGCACGACATCTTTGAGAACAAGACTGACGTGGTGCTCATCCTGGAGCTGGTCTCGGGCGGGGAGCTCTTCGACTTCCTGGCCGAGAAGGAGTCCCTGACGGAAGACGAGGCCACTCAGTTCCTCAAGCAGATCCTGGACGGCGTCCACTACCTGCACTCCAAGCGCATCGCCCACTTCGACCTCAAGGTGAGCCCGCTGGACCAGCCTGGCCACAGCAGGCGAGGGTGGGGGTCGAGAGGGTCCACCTCCCCTCGGCACAGGATGTCCCTGCGCAGGGTGTTGAGGAGACTGACTGGCTCAGGCCTGGACCTGTGCAGAGGGTCAGCGTGCCCACACCCACACGCTGGGATTGAGGGGAGCCCAGGGGCAGCTCAGTGCTGCTCCCAGAGACACCAGAGACGCTGGGCGGGCTGCAGCAGAGCGCCCCCGCAGCGCCCTGCCTTTCTGCCCCGCTCCCAGCCAGAGAACATCATGCTCTTGGACAAGAACGTGCCCAACCCGCGGATCAAGCTCATTGACTTCGGCATCGCCCACAAGATCGAAGCAGGGAACGAGTTCAAGAACATCTTCGGCACCCCAGAGTTTGTGGGTGAGGCCTGGCTTGGGCCTTGGGGGGCGCTGGGGGATTTCTGGCTGGCGTCGAGCAAGGTGGGTCCACCGGCCTCGAGTTTCCCTTCCCGCCCCTGGTGCCAGGCATGGGGACCTCAAGGCCTTGGGTTGGTGCTATCACCGTCCTGGCCTTCCTCGCTAAGAACCAGCCTTGCCTGAGGGCTGTGCTGCTCCTGTTGGCCATGTCCCCTGTGCCCCCTTAGACACACCCGCCACCTGACCCTTTCTCCTTGTCTCCGCAGCTCCCGAGATTGTCAACTACGAGCCCCTGGGTCTGGAGGCAGACATGTGGTGAGTAGGGGGCAGCGGGCCCAGGGCTGCCTTTGTCCTTTCTCCCTAGGGAATCCCCTGCCTGTCCCCAGGAGCTGCCAGGTCACAGCCACAGGCTGGGGTGTAGCCCATCCTTCTGGCCTTAGAGCTGTGGGGTCAGGGCCAGACAGACTGTTGCCTTAGAACAAAGGTTGGCCCCCTCGGGACTCTGGGGTTTGGGGAGCTGTGCCTACGGCAGAACTGATCCCTGTCTCTTCTGTGTGTTCTTCTCCAGGAGTATCGGCGTCATCACCTATATCCTGTGAGTACCTGCTTGGCGCGTCCTGCCCCCTCCTGGGGCCCTGCTGGGTCAGGAGGAGGGCTGGGAGGCTTCTGTGTGGGGGCAGTGAGCAGAACACAGGACCTCCAGCACTCTGACCCGTCGCAGTGCTCAGTGACTCTGGAAGGGTGGATGAATGAATTTGTGCAGGAGTGAGAGATGTGTTCTGGAGAATTCAAAAGGCAGGGCACCCTCGTGTGAAATAACCATGCAAGGTGCCTGCCAGGGCAGCATGTCCCCCTCAACTGCAGGCTGGCAGCTCAGGCATGTTGATTAAATTGCAGGCCACTGGGGACTAACTCAGCCGCCAGCGCCTTTCCCCCCCGGAGATCAGGGTGAGGATTGAAGTTCCATCCCTCTAACCCCTCTGCTGGCTTCGCGGCCACCAGCCCCTCCTCAGGCCGTCCCAGGGTCACCTCACTGGCATGCACTCAGGTGTGGCTGGAAGAGGCTTGTCGTGAATAACAAAAAATGCTTCTGTTCTCTGGAGCTGTTTCAGGAAACAGAACAAAGACCGAATATTACAACAAAAGATGCTCCCACCTTGGCTTTAGGAAGTTACAAGGGTGTTAGGATCTGTGTGCCCAAGGATGGGAATGGAAGACTAAATGTGTATTTTTCACCCTAAGTCACCGTGTCACATGCCCAGAACCCCACAGGGTGGTGGTGTGGCCTCAGTGCAGCATGTCAGGAAGACATGACATCTGAATAGTCACTCGTGACTGCACTCGGCCACGTGCTGCAGTAGTGCCGGCCAGGACTCCTCCGAAAGTTAGCCACTTTCCCTCTAACAAATAAATGCTTCAGCGAAGGTGCTTCGAGACTACGTGCCTGTGTAGATACTTTTGAGTTTCTGCGGCGAGTTTTGTCCTCTCATTTCGGTGCCTGTCAGTGGATGGTGGATTTTCACTGCCTTCTGGGTGGCAGCCAGGGCACTGTCGGGGGTGGGTGATGGCCCGGGGCCTGGCGTCGCTTTCCTCTGCGTGTGGCCCCTTCTTGGGCATGGCAGAATTGGGTGGTGGCCTGGGCAGCAGCCTGGTCATGGCCTCGCGCCACTGAGCCCCGTGTCTGCCTGCCAGCTTGAGCGGCGCATCCCCGTTCCTGGGCGAGACCAAGCAGGAGACCCTGACTAACATCTCGGCCGTGAACTACGACTTTGACGAGGAGTACTTCAGCAACACCAGCGAGCTGGCCAAGGACTTCATCCGCCGGCTGCTCGTCAAAGACCCCAAGTAGGAGCACCAGGCTGGGCAGGGGGGTCCGGGGCAGCCTGGCACGGAAGGCCCAGCGAGTCCCCCAGAATGGGCACTGTGGTCGTGGACAAGTAAAACGTGTGTCCGAACTGCTACCTATTGTAATGGAATTGGCGTGGCTTCTGCTCTGGCTGGAGGGAGCACACAGAGGGCTTAGGCTGGCCTCTTAGGACGCTGTGTCTTGGCTTTTAATTTGTTGCCAATGTTTGAGATAGGAGGTTTCATGTAAGATTCCAGATTACTATTTTTTATTCCCTAGAAAAAAAATACTGGCAGCACGGAGCCCTCATTCACACAGAGGTGCCCCCGTTGGATACCGTCCTCCCCAGGCTCCTCCTCTGGGTGCTTGGGTTGTGAGACCCCAGTGTTGGGTCTCAGCACTGTTAACAAAATCCCTCAGAAAACACAGAGACCCTGGGGCCTGCACCCCCAGGCCCCTAGGTAGGCTCCTTGTGCTCAGCCAAGCAGGGTGGGAGCTCTTAATTGTGCCTGTACTTCCATGGTGGCTTCAGGGACTTGTTGCTGGGCTGGATGTTGACTTTAGGGAATTGGAAGTCCCCAGGGGCAGGTGCTTGAATCAGCCATATGTGGGGGCTGGGAGCCGGAGCTGCAGTGGGGAGAGCCTGGACCACCCCTTCCTGCTCTCTGCCCTGGGGGAGGACAGTGCAGGTGGCCCATGTGAGACTAACTAGGGTGGGGGGTTCTTCCAGGAGGAGGATGACCATCGCCCAGAGCCTGGAGCATTCCTGGATCAAGGTGAGGTGGTGGGGCTGTCCCCATGTAGGCATGGCAGGCGTGCCCAGTGCTCAGCACAGAGGAGTGGTCCTGGATGGTGCGGGGCATGCGGTGTTCACTGATGTGGTGTTGGAGCCGTTTCACTGAGACACCAGCCGGAACACACGGCCCATCTGCATGTACTGGGGCTCCCTGCCCAGAAACGTCCCAGAAAAGGGTCACCTGCAGGCCAGGGTCAGGGTTGGCTACCTTCTATAAAGGGTCAGAGAGTGATTATTTTTAGCTCTTCGGTCTCTGACACGACTGCCATCAGAATTAGAATTCAGGGCAGGAAAGCTCAAGGACCATGTGTACTTGAGTGGGCGTGGCTGTGTGCCAATAAAACTTCACTTACAAAAGTGAGCGGAGGGTTGCACATGGCCCTGGGTGGGCTGCCCGGGCTGGTGCCGGGTCCAGGCCACCCTTCCCTTCTGCTGCAGGCCATCCGGCGGCGGAACGTGCGGCGGGAGGACAGCAGCCGGAAGCCAGAGCGGCGGCGCCTGAAGACCGCCCGCCTCAAGGAGTACACCATCAAGTCACACTCGAGCATGCCCCCCAACAACACCTACATCAACTTCGAGCGCTTCTCCAAGGTGCTGGAGGAGGTGGCAGCGGCTGAGGAGGGCCTGCGTGGGCTCGAGCACAGCCGACGCCTGTTCCACGAGGACATCGAGGCGCTGACAGCCATCTACGAGGAGAAGGAGGCCTGGTACCGTGAGGAGAACGAGAGCATCGGCCAGGACCTGCGGCGGCTGCGGCAGGAACTGCACAAGACCGAGGCGCTCCAGCGGCAGGCTCAGGAGGAGGCCAAGGGCGCCCTGCTGGGGGCCCGCGGGCTCAAGCGCCGCTTCAGCCGCCTGGAGAGCCGCTACGAGGCGCTGGCCAAGCAGGTGGCCTCAGAAATGCGGTTTGTGCAGGATCTGGTGCGCGCCATGGAGCGGGAGAAGCTGCAGGGTGGGGAGTGCAGCCTCCGCTAGGGCCTCCTGGGGTATGCGGTGTCCCGCAGCTCTGGGTGGCGCCCCCATCACCCTGGTGTGGCCCTCCCTGGAGGGCCCGCAGGCTGGAGGCTGACTTGGGAAGAGCGCTGGTCTGGAATGCACTTCGCGGGGCCCAGGAATTCACGGCCGACGGGAGGACCTTGGCTCGGCTCTGCCCCGGGAGGACGTGCTGGTCTGGCCTCTGCAGAGCCTGCGTCCCCCCCCCAGCTCAGCCCCTCTGTCCTGCAACTCAACTCTGGGGGCTTCTGGGCCAGTGTCCCCTCAGGAACTCTGAATTCTGTGAGGAGTTGACATCTCCAGTATGGAACTGGCCACAGTGGACACAGATGCCTCACACCTGGGGGTGTCAGCGTGGCAGCCTTTGTGCCCAGGGCTTGGGCCAGCAGCTTCAGGCCCTCCATGTGACCCAAGTGCATGGAGCCTTGGGGAGGGCCTCTGAGTGCCCGGGCTCGCCCCAGGGCTCAGAATTGATGGGCTCCTGCTGGACACCCCAGCTCCTCTTCTGCAGACAGGAGGCTGCTCCTCCCGGGTCAGTGGTGGAGGTGGCCTCTGAGCCCGGCCCTTCAGATCCCTAGCCCCTCACATTGTCCCCAGCCTGGGGCAGGGCACCAGGGCCAGAGCTGAGATGACCCAGCCCTCAAGGAGCTGTTGGTCTGGGGTAGTACTGGGGAGACCGTGTGGCAGGCACAGTGCCAGAATGCAGTAGAGAAAACAGCTAGCTGCAAAGGGGGTCTCCACTCCCCCCCGTGAGGCGGGCCCACTGGGGGCCAGGCGGGGAAGAGCTGCGGCTGCCCGCGGCCCTCCCCAGTGGGGCAGGCTGTGGAGCCATCCTCTCCTCTCCAGCTCCCCGACAGCACAGAGCCCCTGACTCACCAGAGCCATCAGTGAGGGTCCCACCCTTGCCTCTTCCCCTGCCCCATCTCACTGTCTTCTCCAGTGCTGCCTTCGGAACCATTAGGGCTTCAGGCCAGCAGCTCTCGTGTGGGCCCCGTGGAGTAATTGCTAGAGGCCCATGTTCCCAGTGTCCCCTCCCTAGAGAGCCCCAGGGACCCTTACAACCACCTCCCTGCCCATGCTCCATGCTGTCCCGTGCATGGAGCAGCCCGTTCCACTGCCTCCCCAGTGTTTGCAGGAACACGCCTGTGGGAGGACCCTGGGAGAGCGTGCCCTGGACCAGAGGGTTAAGGGGGTTGAGCGAGCAGTTCCGCAGTGTGCCACTAGGTGCTGCCCTTGAGCGGCATTTGCACCCCAGAGGAAGTGCCAGGCTTCAATGAAACGTGGGTCCCTGGCCTGTGGCTGCCCTGAACTTGGAATTCTCTGTTGCTGGTTGTGTTAATCAAGGGATCCTGTGCAGCATCCCCTTAGCCCAAGAGGAGTCCTCGGGATGGAGGTCAACTCCAGCCGAGTGCAAGGAGGAGCTGGGCAGGTGGGCGGGTACTCCAGCTGTGGCCCTGGTTGGGGCTCAGGTCACAGGACCCTGCAGGACCGAGGAGGGTGTTGGAACCTAGCTGTGGGGCTGGCAAAGCCTTTGGTGGGGTGGGCCCGCTGTATCCCCCTCAGGACCTCCATTGTATGACATGCATGTCTCTAAGCATGTGCCTGCTTAGAAAAGGGAAATAAAGCCTGGCTTCCCGGCGTCCAGCTGTTCTCTGCTCAGGCCGGGGCAGGGACAGCCAGCCTTGGTGGTCACCTGGTGTCACAGCCTCTCTGGCCTCTTGTGTCTCCTTCCCTCTGTCACTGCCTGCACCTGCGCTCCTTGGGCAGAATTGGGCAGACCTGGGGGGCCCTGGAGGCTGCCCTGATCTTGGGGTTCAGCTGGACCCTGGTTCTTTCCATTGCGATGACTTGGAGGCTTCTGAGCAGCCAGAGTGGGCCGAGAAGGGTTTCCTGCCCTTTGTGCCCCTTCGGACACTGCCAGGTCACACGTGGGCTCCCCTGCCCTGCTTTGGGCTCACCTGGAGGAGGTGCCGTTGCTGCTTCTGCTGCCACTCTGTGGCCTCTGGGTGTGGAGTGGGCTCCGAGGACGGCTTCTCTGGTCCTCTGCTGCTTTCTGAGTGGCCCAGTCAGTCTTGTTATCTCGTTCCATGCATTGAGGGGCACATCACTCGTTTTTTTTTTTTTTTAATTAGTTTTAAACTGAGATACAACCCATAAAATTCATCCTTTTATAGCTCTTTTTGGTCAACAACTTCCATTTAAAATCTCAGTAAATTTCAGCTTTTGTCAAATGTCAGATTTCCCCAGTCAGTCTATGATTGTCCTTTATAGCTGGCACCTGGCTGTTAGGGCTTCAAGACAGGGCTCTGAGCAGCACATCCCCAGATGGTACGTTGCAAAGTGCGGTCAGTCTGTGGCAGGAAAGGGGCGCGCAGTGTGGGTGCTTGTGTAAGATCAGTGGGCATCATCTTGGGTGCCACCTGCCTCCTGTGGAAAAGGAGGCGCTTCTCTGCAGTGCTGGAGGGTCTCTAGACACCAAGGGTGGTTAGCCAGAGGCTCCCTGGAGATCCCAGAGGCCCAGTAAACAGCATTAATCCAGCCAACTTTACCCAGTCATCTCCCACTGTGGGCGCCACGTCAGATGCTGGAGATGTGAGTGGGAAGTGGAGACAATGTCTGTCTTGATGAGGGTAGAGACGGGGGCCCTCACCCGTCCAGTCTTTCTGATGAAGACTGGGTAGAACTCAAAATTCCCTTTGGACTCACACCTGCCCATTCAGTATCCAAAGCGCCTCCATACTGAGGGCAAATTCCCCAGTGCCTTCAGCGGTGGCATGAGTAGGCACCCTCGCTTTGGAGACAACCTCTGCCCCGCGCCCCTTGACCTGGGTTATCTTGGCTGGCTCAGCTCAGCGCAGCCTCAGCTTCCTCAGCCTGTCAGTTCAGGGCACAGGGAACCACGCTGTGGTCATAAAGTACCTCACCAGTGTATCTGGCCCACCTAAGCACTTGGCACTGTCCCACTGCAGAGCCTGTGGGGCTAACACTTAATTTATTCTGCCTGTGGCAGGCAGACCCTAGGATGGCCTCCAAGGAGCCCTGACTCCTACTCCCCACTCCCGTGAGAGCAGGCCGGGCTAGTGGCAGATTCTAACCGACAGTGCTGCGAAGGAGGTGGAGGTCATGTCCATGGTGGGGCTGCACAGGCTGACTTCCATCGTGCTAGCTGGCTCTCCCTTGCTGGCTTTGATGCAACGAGCTGTCATGCCCACATGGCAAGGAACAGCCAGCCAGGAATGAAGCCTGCCAACCACATGAGGGATCCTAGTGGTGGATCCTTCCCCAGTTGAGCCTTTGGATAAAATCCAGCCTGGCCTGACACCTGGATTGCAGCCTCCCAGGGAACCCTGAGCAGAAAACCAAGGTAAGCCCTGCGAGATTCCTGACCCACAGCTGTGAGATGACAGTGTATTGCTTTAAGGCACCAAGTTTGTGGTGCTTTATTACGCAGCAGTAGCTGACTCACACTGATGAAGGTGCACTGCGCCTGCTCCCAGGTTTACTGAGCAATCCGACTCTCAAGTCGCCCCTTTAGGCACCCCATCCCTCAGCCCTTTTCTTTCAGGGGTATGATTGGGGGTGCATGTTAGCACCTTCTCAGGTCTGCAGAGTGAGGGCTCCCTGCATCTGGTTTTGCCTTGTGCAAAATAAGGATGTTTTCTTGTCTGCTGCTGAAGATGTGTTGGAATGAACTGTGGGAGCCTTGACCCTGTCCCTCCAGCTGGTGGGAGGCTGGTGGGAGTCAGGCCGTACCTGGCCCAAGACTGGCTCGGGGTTTGGCTGCAGTGTATGTGAAACTCTGCAAGGAAAGGGTTGAAAGCCTGTATTTCTCTCAGTGAAGCTCGCGCAGGAGAAGGCAGGTGAGGGAGGCTGGGGTTCCAGGGCCAGCTCTGCGCCGAACTTGCAGATTCCCCCTCCTTGCTGGCTGCATGGAGGTAGTGATTCCTTCCTTCGCCGGAGATGCTACGAGGAGTAAGTGGGAACTTGCAGAGCACTGTGTAAACATAACGGTGCAGCTTACATCCCAGGGTTGACCTGAGACCAGCAAAGCTGGTGTTTCGAGGCAGGTCAAGTTCTCTAAATGGACACTGTGACACCAGCTTCAGAGTGAGACAAGGGTGGGCACAGGGGTCACGAGCGATGCCTCTAGAGCCACACGGCCCCACACCCCCGCCACAGGGAAGGGAGAGGGTCTGGGAGGGCTCAGATTTGGGGCAGCTGACAGAGTCCAAGCTTTATTTGATTGAAGTCACGAGGGTCAGAAAAGGTCACCATCATCATCCTTTAGGTTCCGGCTGATCTTGTGGTTGAGCACTCAAAGGGAGGTGCTTCAGGCTAATCTGTACCATGACTGCCAGAGCTGGGAGCCCTTACAGCTGATCTATTATCTTTGCTATTGTCACTTCTCTTGCCTGGTAAGTCATTCCTCCCTGCATTCTTTTGTTCCCTTAATTACTGAGGCCTGTTCAAGGACAAACATTGTGGCCAGGCTTAGATTCCAAACTGGCTTAGGTCAAAAATGGCTTCCCTGATGTCAAGAAAGCCATGCCTGGTTCTGTTTCTCCAGGACCCATGCCTTGTGTGCTTTCACTGGCTCCCTTGGGCGGGGATACGGCACTGGTGTGATCGGCTCTGGGCTGAGCCGTCTCACTGCCCCCGGTGGAATCTGGCCCGTTGGTTCCACCTTTAGGAGGAACCTGGCAACAGGCCCTGCAGGAAAGCTCCCCAGTGGGCAGAAAGCCTCCTGGCTTTGCCAGTGACCAGCAGAGAAGAGTCAGAAGGGGCAGGACCCGGGGTGAGGCAGGGGAGGAGTGGGGGGTCTCATGGCCCACTCAGGGGAGACAGTTTCAAGGATACCCCATGTCAGGGATTGGCACAAGGGCAGCCAGTGACATTCCCGGCTCATTGCCTTGCATGACTTCCTGCTCTTCTGTTGGGTGGGGAGCTGAGGCAGCGTAGGGCGGCAGCAAGATGCCCTGGAGAAGCAGGGCCTCATTGGTGGGGGCCTCAGTGGGGGTCACTGAGCGGCCCTCCCGGATTTGGCAGATGGAAGATGGAGCCAGAATATAGGCCTTGTACCACATTGTGCATTCGTCACACACCATCTGCAAAATGAGTCAGATGGTCCTGGGTTTGACGCAGCCTGATTGGTTCTTGGTAGACAAGGTACAGCTTTGTCCTCCTTAGGGACAGTGGTTCCTGGGGTGGCAGCAAGGGTTGGAGGACAGGCTGTGTCGGGATCCGGCACACACCGGGCACCCCTCACTAGGCATGAGTCTTGTTAGATTTGGGGGCTTAGGCACCGGAGTCACCCGGCCACGCTGGGTCCTGCACCTGCCTCTCGTAGGTCAGAGGGCCGCCCTCGGGCCACAGCTGCTGTGCTCCTGACCATACTTGGGCAAGAGGCAGCGGCCGCTATTAATAACCGGTGAGGCCCACCAGGCGCAGGGTGGCGGGTGGCTCCTATAAAGCCAGCCCCACCAGCCCCAAGAGGCTCCTTCAGCCCCCGAGACCTTTAGCCCCCCTGTTGTACAGAGAGAAAAAGAAAAGTAAGTACCGAAACCATCCCCTGGTCCTTCCGCCCGGCCCCACTCGGTGGCCTGAAAGTGAGACACAGAACAGTGGTGAAAGACATGCCCCCTTGCAAAGGACGCGTGGAACACAGCCGCGGGGGCCCTTAACTGGCCCAGGAGGGAAGAGGGCTGGCGGGGGGGAGAAGGAGGGGGCTGGGCCTTTTCTTCCTCAATTTTCTTTGTCCTAGAGGGGACAGATCTGGGGACCATGCCCCGGCCAGGCGACCCCAGGATGCATGTGTGTCTTGCAGTGACGTGGCCGTGGTGCTGGCTCCCCTCAGGGAGTTCACGGCTTCCTCTCTACCCCACCCCTGTCCCCAGACCCCACCCTGTGTCCCCCATGCTACCCCCGGGGTTCTTTATTTTTGAAGGTCCCTATATGGAAGGACTTACGGACCAGTCCAGAAATGAACCCTGTTTGCATGATTGTACCCCAAGACGCCTCCACTCTGGGAGCTTTCCGACCCCACCTGCCACCCCCTCCCTCCCTGACTGGTTGAATGCCAGAGAAGCTTAAAGGGAACCGGGAGGCCCGGGGCTCCCTTCACAGTGTGCTGAGTAGATTTGGGGGGCTCCTGGGTGGCAGCCGAGGGCATGTGGCTGGTCCTGTCTGTCTCAGTTAACCTGCTCCTCCCCCAGGCACTGGCTGGCCCCCGCAAGTCTGCCCCAAGAATGTCCCCTCAGGGACTTGGCAGGCAGGGCGCCTGAGATGGGGGTGGCGCTCAGAGGTGACAGCTTCGGGCTCTGGGTGAGGGTGAGGGCACCGGCAGAGTAACTGCTGATTAAGAGGGCTGGCTGAGTGCTACTTGATGTGAGTGGCAAGTGCTTGGGGTGGGGGGGTCCTGAAATAGAGTGAGAAAAGGGGGCAGGGAGATGGGGCTGCAGCCTCACCCCCGCCTCCCAGGGCCTCTGCCTCCATCTGTCTCCTTCCATGGCTGTTAGGACATTTGGGGAAGGGCCTCAGGGCTCAGCTCCGGTAGTATGAGCGTCCAGGGGCTGGGGGCTCCTATGGGGATGCTTTGCATGGAAGGTTGCCTGTCTGTGTGTCAGCAGTGGGCTGGGGTGTGCAGGTTCTCCCCAGCAGGGCAGAGGCTTCAGATTGGCCTCCTTATTGGGGTGACCTCAGAGGAGCCAGGTTGCAGCGAGAGGCCCACGGGATCTTGCCCAGCCCCCTTAGCCCCCATTGACCCTCCTCAGGCAGCCCTCCACACGTCCTCCCTGGGAGGCGGGGGCCACTCCTCCTCCCCCACAGCCTGGGCTCCCTGCACCCAGGGCCCTACAGGGATCAAGGAAGGGGGCAGCAGGAAGGCCTGGCCGAGTTCCTCGTAGTGGGGGATGACTTGGCCCAGGCGGGTGTCAGCCACGGGACGACTGGCACGTGGGCGTATGTGTCACATGTGTGTGTGTGTCAGGATCTGTCCCGTTCTGGGCTCTCAGCCTTCTCCACACAGCGAGTCCCACTCAGGGCACCTCCAGGGGACCAGGGTTTGAGCCAATTCTCTGCCCTTAGTCCAGGGTGTCTCCCCCTTGGCACTGTTGACATTTGGGCTGGATTGTTCTCAGTTGTGGGACCGTCTTGGGCACTGTGGGGGGTTGAGCAGCATCCGTGACCTCCACCCCCTTAGTACCAGGAGCACCCCAGTCTGACAATTTCAGACATTCCCAGACGTGGCTCCGTGTCCCGGAGGGCAGGGAGCAGAATCACCCCCAGTTGAGAAGCACTGACTTGAGGCGGTTCTCGGCCTTGAACAAGTGTTTCGGGAAGGCGGGGTGCTTGTTGCTGGGCGCCCCAGCGCGGTCTTGGGGGATGGGTGGGCAGGTGTTCTGAGTGTTTGCAGTGATGAGCTTTATTCTAATGTGTGTCAGGAAACTCACGTTTTCCCTTCCACAGCAAGGCCGTAAAGTGTCCTCTTGAATGAATTTAGTTAAAATCCATCAAATAAGCGAGACTCATAAAAGCAACCAACAACGACAACAACTAAGTACTGTGGTGACCGTGGGGGCGTCCGCAGCCCCGTGGTGAGGGCGGGAGGAGAGTGAGTGGCCTCAGAGGCAGCGGGGGCGCCGGGAGTTGGGAGGCTTCTCTGGGGGAGGGGGAGCCTGGCAGTGCCTGGTCCTGCCACTGGCCAGGCACAGGACAGGGGCGCAGCCGGGCCCCAGGTCCTCATCATGGTGGGTGGCTACGCCGGCCACAAAAAAAATCAGCAGTGCACATCCCCAGCACAGGGAGGGAGCGAGGCGCGGAAGTGGCACTTGTTGCATGCCCGGGGACCTCTCGCAAGGAAGGGGCTGAGGCCGCTGGGTTCCGGAGCTGCCCACTTACGCCCTGGACTGTCCTGTCTTAGGGTGTCCTGTCCTGGGGCCAGAGGAGACCACCTGGCACTGACTGAGGGGTACCCCTGGGGGTGCTTGGTGGACACAGAAGGGGCGCATCAGATGCGTCTTGGGGTTCTGCCTGGGGAGGGCAGGGGCTGCAGGAGAGGCACAGGTTAGTCTAACTGGCGTCATCACTGCCCAGAGCCGCCCCGGCACAGGCAACAGCAGGGTTGGATTTGCTGGGCCCATCAAGTGCTTATGGGAGGAACGAGAGAATCTTCCTGGGACGTGGATGGAAAGACGGAAGATCCGATGGGGTGAGGGTGAGGCATCCTACCCTGGCTGGAGAAGGCCCTGGATCGGCATTTGAGATTTGACTTAAAGTCTTAGCTCTGCTCAGTGATGTTGGCCATGTCCTTTTCGTCTCTGAATCCTAGAGAGGTGGGTCATAGAGTAATCTGACTTCTCAAGGTGGTTGGCCCCTGGCCAGGGCGGCCAGCTTCCTGTTTCCCTGGGCCTGGGCTTTCCCGGGGGGGAGCTTTCAGTGCTGAAACCGGGAAAGTTCTGGGCAAACTGGGACCAAGAGGTCCCCCTATTGCTACTGTTCTCGTAAAGACTGAGGAGTCTGGTGGCCAGGCAGGGCTCTGGCTGCCCCGGAGTCACCTCTCCCATGTCCCTGTCCCATCCTGGACTAAATCAGGCCTGGTGACGGGCAGACCAGCCTCACAGTGCTGCGTGCTTGTGGCAAAGGGCAGGCCTTGGCAGGCCCGCCTGCGCTCCCTCCTGGCCCGGCACCAGTTCCCACGCGGCCTCCAGGACACAGCGACCTCTCCCCAGGGCCCTCCGGCCCAGGCCTCGCATGTACCGCGCAGGCTGCGGCAAGGGACTTCGGCTGTACCGACGTGCGCGTCTCTGCCGCAGCGCCTCACTCAGTCAGACAGCTTGAAAGCAGCCCCGCGGCGCACTCGGATGGGCTGGCTGCCGGCCAAGGCAGCTGTATTTATAGACCCTGAAATGTGAATTCCTCGTAATTTGCATGTGTCATGAAATTTAATTCTTCTTGTTACTTTTTTCCATGACCATTTGAAAATGTGAACCCATTCTTAGCTTGAGGGCTTTACAGAAACATGCTGTGGGCTGGATTTGGCCCATGCGCCATAGTTTCCCTCCCCAAATACTACACAAAATAAATGTTTAAGTGAATAATGTTTAGTGCCCCATTAAACCATGTGCCCAGTTTATTAGCATGACAGCAATGTACTGTTAGTGATTATGTCAGCAGTGATTTTTTTTTTTAATGGAGGTACTGGGGATGCAGCCCAGGACCTGGTGCCTGCTGAGCATGCGCTCCAGCCCTGACATATACCCTCCCACCTGCATTTTTGATTAAAGACACAAGTGTTGAAAATGCCACTGAATAAAATAAAAGGTACATTGGGTGGGGTTTTTTTTCTTATTAAAAATTCTGAGAGATTTTTAAAAACAGGTTTATTGAGATAGAATCAACACCATACAATTTATCCATCTGACATGTGAACGTCAGGGATTTTTGTGTATTCACAGGGTTGTGCGACCATCAACTACAATCGGTTTGAGAATATTTAACCCCCGCTCAAAAGAAGCCCTGTCCCGTTAGCAGTCACGCTCCACGCCCTCCTCAGCGCCTGGCAACGCGAACCCACCTTCTGTGTCCGGGTTTGCAGGCTGCGTCCCCCTGGGCCTCTCCCCTTGGCTTCCAGACGGGCGTCTTCTCCCTGCGCCCTCACGGGTCTTCCCACTGCATGTCCCAGCTTCCTCTTCTTATGTGGACCCCAGGCATATTGGACTGAGGCCCACCCTCGGGACCCCATCTTAATATAATCACCTCCACATATAATCACACGCTGAGGTCCTGGGAGTCAGGGCTTCAACACATGAATGTGGGGGCGCACAGTTCAGCCCATGAGTGTCTCTCTTTTTTTTTTTTCTTCTGCTTTTGTTTCTGTTTGAAGTGAGGAGAGAACAGATTCAAATCCTGCTCAGATACACCAGGACATGGTGTCCAGAGCGGAGGTGCACAGCTTGTCGGTAGCCAGGTGGGGACGGCAGCCGCGCCCTCCCGACCCTCAGCCTGTGGGCCCCTTCACCCGTCTTCTGCGGGTCCCGGAAGACTAGCAGATACAGGGCCAACCATCTTGGTCGGTTCTGAGGGATTTCTGGGGAAGCGGGACTTTTAGTGCTAAAACTGTGAAGTCCCTGGCAAATCCGGACAGTTGGTCACCCTACTAGCGGCCTGCACTGGGTCTTCAGGTTGGTGGGGAAGGAGCTGCGCAGGGCCTCAGCTGAAGCTAGTGCCAGGGACCAGCGCCAGGCCCAGCGGGTCCTCCTGGCTCTGCTGCCGTCCGTCTGTCTGCTCAGCACTCTGTCTTGTGTGTCTTGCTCTGTGCTGGGTCTTGAGGCCATAAGGGCAGAGGGCAGCAGTGATGGCTGTTCTGGGTGAATGTTGTCAGCAGGAAGGCTGTGTTTAGAAGGGGCAGCAGCCAGGTGGACCGGCCCGTCGGGAGGCTCCCACCTGGGGCACAGGAAGTGAGCAGTTTCCTGGAGCCTGGGGCCCCAAACCCGGGCTGGGATGGAGCTGTCGGACCCACCCGTTGCCTGCCTGCTCTGTGGCGAAGGGTGGGGATCCTTTGGGCACATGGAGACCCCAGTCCACGGACCCCACCGTGAGAAGCTTGCAGGACAGTGGGGTTGTCGTAGGCGGTGAAATGAAGGGCCTGGGCTGTGTGGCGAGTGAGGGGCAGGGCTCTGGACACCCGCACCCCACACCCTACCGCTGCCTCCTCGCTGACTGCAAGTGCAGCCAGACAGCCCGCGGGGCCCTCACTGCGCCTGTGCCCCGTCCTGCGCCCGGACCTGATCGCCCTTCCTCCCTCCCTCTTCTTTTTATTGAGGTGAAGCTCACACAACATAAATTTAATCATTTAAAAATTTTAAATTAATTAAGTAATTTTGTTTTGGGGAGGAGGAATGTACTTAGGTTTATTTATTTACTTTTTAGAGGAGGTACTGGGGATTGAACCCAGGACCTCGTGCATGTTAGGCATGTGCTCTACCACTTTGAGCTATACCCTCCCCCTAAATTTAATCATTTTAAATGAGTGTTGTGCAACCATCACCTCTGTTTAATTCCAGAACATTCCATCACCCCGAATAGAAAGCCTGCCCCCTTCAGCAGTCACTCCTCCCCTCCCGCAGCCCCTGGCAGCCAGGAATCCGCTCTCTGTCTCTGCGGATTAGCCTGACGTTTCATATGAGTGGAATCAGACAGTATGTGTCCTTCTGTGTCTGGTTCTCTCACTGAGCATCACGTCCTCAATATTCACCCCTGTTGGAGCAGGTGTCAGAACTTCTTTCTTTCTAAGGCTGAATAATATTCCAGTGTGTAGATGGACCACATTTTGCTTACCCATCATTTGATGGATGTTTAGGTTGCTCCCACCTTTTAGCCACTATTAATAGTGCTGCTTTGAATATTCATATAGAAGTTCTTGTTTGAACACCTGTTTTCAATTCTTTTGCGTATATTCCTACGAGTGGAATTGCTAGGTTATATGGTAATTTGTTCTTTCTTTTCTTTTTTTTCCCCAAATATTCCCTGGCTTTGTTCAAAGCTGGCTGGACTGCAGGTTTTTACTGCCCTTCTGGATTGAGTGGGGCAGGTGGCTTCAGTTCCACGGCTGGCCCTGGGGCGTCATCCTTGGTCAGGGGGCACCCTGTCCTCTCCCTCTCTCCCCCTACTCTATCTACCCCCATCTTCAGTCTCTATGGGAACCCAACCTCCCTTGGGCAAAAAGAATAGCATCTGAGGAGATCTGAGATCAAATCCCAGCTCCTAGGCCACTGACCATCTCTGAGCCTCAGTCTTCCTGTCTGTGAAATGGGTGTACATGATAAACTGTCTCACGACGTTCTGGGCAAGGCTCAGGGCGATGTGGTTCCTGGGATAGGAAGTGTGTCCTTACAAGCACCCTGGGTCCTCAGAGGTTCCCCATAACACAACAAAGTAGGTGTCAGCTCCAATCACAGAGGAGGTGCTGGCATGCAGTGAAGGTGGGGCTCAGCTATGAGCTAAGAGCACCCTCAGGCTTGGCTGACCTCCGAGTCCCTGGCCTGGGCTGTGCTGTACTGTTTGTTGAAAGCTGGTGGGAAATTTTGCTTTTGGAGAAACCAGGCCCGAAGTACCCCCAGTAGCCCTCCAAGGTCATGCTGGCATGGGTCCAACAGGTAGAGACTGCCTGCCCAGAGCTCTCAATGCCCCCCCACGGGCCACCAATGCACTGAGAGGGGGCAGGAGTGTCCCTCTTAGCACCTCAAACACGACAGGCTGGACCCCAACAATTGAAAAACAGGGTGAGGTTTAATACACAAGCCGCCGTCGAGGTTACAGAGGCGTCTCAGGGCGGGACACTGGGCTGCGAGCGGGGCTTCCACTCTCATATATACAGACTTCCCCAAAGGGCAATGGTCATGCAGTGTCTGGCTGGGATGAGACCAGCCTGGCCGTGCTGTGGCTGGAATAGTGTGTGGGTCCCTGCAGTCGGGGGCAAGGCCCCTCTTCTCTGGTCACGCCTAGGAGCGGTTCAGGAGCCAGTTCTGAATGTCTTCCAGGACTTGGTGGAAGAGCTCCTCGCGGGACTTCATGCCGTCCAGGTACACTGAAATCAGAAAGGCCACAATCAGGGCCCCTCGGGACTTTGCCGAGGGCCGGGTCACTGGGGTTGCTGCCAGGAGGCAGGTGGCTGGCTCACAGAGGACTGGTGGACTGCTGGGTCAGGAGGAAGCTGACCTACGGAGTCAGGCTGCTGGAACAGAATTGGCCTCTGGGGCCCAAGGCAAGAGAGACTAGTAGTGAGACTCGAGGAGGGACTTCCAGGTTTCCCAGACGGTCTCAGCGGGGAAGGGCTGGCCTCATCCTACTCAGGGACTTACCTACTTCCACGCCACTGGCTTCCATCTCCCGCTTATACTTCTGGTACATAGGCCACACATGGCCATCGAAGAGGCCAGGGGGGTCGGGGACTGGGTAGCTTCGAATACTGGGGAAGGAGATGGATGAGAGTGAGTGATACCCATGTCACCCAAGGGTGGTGCCATGAGCAGAACCTCGGGTGTGAGAACTGGGTCAGGGGCAGCACCACAGGGGACGAGGACCCCACTGAGTCAGGGGCTCTGCGATGGGGCCTGGGTGCCCCAACTTCCAGCATCTTCACTGGCAGGTCTGGGAGATGTCTGGGGCAGCTCCTGAGTGGGCCACTCTATCCAAGCCCCAGGCTGCGGGCTTCTGGAACACAGCACTGGCCACCCAGGAGCCTGCTGCCTTCAGGGTGGCCCTGTGTCCACAGGCATTACCTGGTTTCCTGGTCCCACCTGGGAATGCAGACAGGGCCTCCAGAATTACCTTCTCCTCCACTTGCATTCTTCATACGGGACAGTCAGGAAGTACCGTCGGCTATACAAGTCCACCAGGGGCCTGGGCCGTGGGGGGACATGGTCAGTGCCCATGGTCAAAGCACACCCCCCAGGGCCCTGGCCTCTGGGGGCTTTCCTGGCTGGTGAGGGCTGGGGGTTCTGACCTGATTAGTTAGGGGTGAGTGAGGGGACCAGCATCAGCCAGTCTTCTACTGCGCCCAGGAGCATCCTTGCAGCAGCCTCCCTCCCCGAGGACAGAGTCCTCCCTCTCCCCCGATTTGGATGGGCACTGAGAGGTATGTTGTCTTGCCTGGGGTCACACAGAAAGGCTGGGGATCCCACCCAGCCTCCAGCTCTGCCTGAGGAAGCTGAGTTTCCCCAAGAAGTATGCATGTTTGCCCCGGACCCTTGAGCTGAGCCCAGCACTGCCCGCAGCACTGAGCCTCCCGCTGCACCTCCCACACACCCAGGCCTTGGTGTCCCATCCGTTGAAATAAAAACTCGGTGGCCTGGGAGGGCCTCGATTGCCTGGGGCCTGAACCCACAGAGGCTCACTTGTAGCTGTAGAGCAGGAAGCCTTCCAGAATGAGGATGTGTGTGTCCGAGGCGTCCAGCTGGACACTGACCCCGTGGGCGCGGGCAAACTTCCGGGGACTGCTCACCCAGGCCTGCACGGTGCTCAGCATGGCCTCCATGTCCAGGGACTCCAGCACTGGGGGTGGGAGAGTGGGCGTTGGTGGGGCAGGGGGCCAGGAGACAGTGTGGGCAGGGGGCGGGGGGCTGCCGTCCATCCTTACCGTCCCACTGTTTGAAGCCGTCCTCCCCAACTGCTATTTGGTCTTGGGGCTGAAACAGAGGAGCCCAAGCCGCGGGCTCAGTGCCCGCCTTCCCACCTTACCCCACCATGGGGTGACAGCACTTGGAGAGGCCACAGTGGGGGTCCGGGAGCACCTGCCTGTCCCGTCCCCCTGTAGCTGATGCTTAAAGGCTCAGAGGTCCCGGGCACTCAGACTGGCACTCAGAGCCCCTCCCCAGCCTCGTAACTCTTGGGACCAGGAGTGGGGCAACTGTGCGTCCATCATCTCCTTACCCCTCACCCTCCACAAAACATCAAGGGTATACTCAGCCCATTTTGCAGATGGGAAAGTGGAGGTGCAGAGGATAAAGGGTACTGCTCAGGTGGCACGCCCCCTCTGGGAACTGCAGTTTCCTCATTGGTCCCATGGGGGACGGGTGTGCTGAGAGAATGTGCCAGGTGCACAGTAGGTGCTCAGTAATCGAGAATGCCCGTCCCTTGCTCTCCCAGCGTGGGTTAGCCCAGGGTGACCCTGGAGAGGTCTGCTTGCCCTGAGGCTCCTTCTCAGGGGCTGCCTCCCCCAACCCCCGGCCGGGGCGGCCACCTTGAAGAAGTCATCCTGGTGGATCACGCAGCAGTTGGGCAGTGACTTAAGGAGGCTGTTGGTCAGTGTGGTCTTGCCGCCGTTGGTCACGCTGTGGAGAGAGCACACACGTGAGGCTACCTGGGTCCCCTCTCCGGGCCTGCGCAGATCTGAGGCCCCCCCAGATCTGAGGCCCCACCCCACCCCAGGATCAGACTCAAATTGAAAACACGGGCCTGTAAAACCATAGAGCTAAGGGAGTATGTTTATTCACCCACGGTCAGAGAGGGCTTTCTAAGCAGTCAGCCCGGGCTGCCCGGGCCAGGCACAGGCCTGTGCGTGCCTGCCTGACGAAACAGAGAAAAGGGGCAGAGGGTATGAAAACAAACAAAAAAGCTAACACGCGGTTTTAGCTGGGGTCATGGAAGCACTGCTTTCTGTGTTCAGACTCCTTTAGCGTTACTGTAAACCCAGGAGGCGGGGCGCAGAGCTTTCCAGATGAGGAAACTGAGGCCTAAGTGTAACTTAGCCTCAGGAGGGCTTAAAAAAACCCAAAACATTAAAGCAAGTGCAAGCTGGGGGAGAAAAAATATTTGTGACAGGAAAACCAGCAGTTCACTGCAAAACTGGGAAGAGGCAATCACCCTACGACAAAGATTTTAAAAAAGCAATTGGCAAAGCAGGATGACCGGTTCATCCTGGTTTGCCCGGGATGTCTCTGGTTTTAGTGCTGAAAGTTCCAAGTCCTGGGGACACTTCAGTCCCAGGAAAAGTAGAATGACGGTCACCCCCAAGAGCTCTGGACTAGGGCTGATGAAGGACAGAGAAGGGTAGCTGTCAGGCCTTTCTGGAAATGCGTGTCCCTTTGACCTGTGTGTCCCGGATCTAGGAATCGGGTGGGAATCTGGGCGTGGAAGTGGGGAAGCTGCAGCCGATGGGAAAGGCGACCCCCGTAGATTATGGGGAGCAGGTTAGAACACGCCTGATGTTCATTTGGGTTCTTGCTGAAAGGCACACCTTGCCCTCAGGGCTGGCTACAGAACGCCTCGCCCCGCAGGAAGAAATGGGTGCCCTTGGTCTCACTCTTACCAGGAATTTCAGGAGAGTGATGGAGCGTTAAACCGACGGGGAAGGACCCGGCCGCCCCAGGCAGGGAGCCCCACGCCAGCCTTGCTTATGCTTCATGTTTCTCAGGCATCATCTTAAAAGGCCTGGTTATTAGCAGTAAAACGGAGAGTTTGAAACCTGGGAAAGGCAAGGCCCCTCCCTGAGGGTCAGCAGCCGTGGCTTAAAAAGCAGGTGCCACAATCAGGGGAGCGCCATTCTGGGCTCCCCGCCCCACCTGCCCACGTGCCTCCCTGGGGCCCATGTCTCCCCACCCCCACCCCCACGGATGGCCCAGCACCTTAAGGAGGGTCTGCCTGAGCTTTATAAAGTCTTCTATCCCCCACAGAGTTCAGTGTGTGTTAGGGAAAAGCAACTTCCGTTTGGAATTTAAAATTGGGCCCCGTGCCCAGCCTGCGCATACCGCTGCGGGCCCAGAGCCCCCGAGGGCAGAGAGAAATCCCGCCCTCGCCCTCCGACCTTGGGCGGCCGACCCCTGCGACCCCATCCCCGGGCAGCCCTCCGCGCTTCCCCGGCGGCCGGCCCGCGCCTCCCCCGCCCGCCCGCACGCACGCACGCACGCACGCACAGGGGCGCGCCTCCGCCCCAGCAGAGCAGCCCGCCGGGGACGCTGGGCGCTCACCCTCCGATGCCCACGATGTACTTCATCTCCGCGCGGAGGGGCGGTGGGGACCGCGCTCGGCAGGCCGACTCCCGACTCCCCGGCACCCCGAAGCGCGCTCCCGAACGCCTCCCGGCGGCGGCGGCGGCTTCATTGAGAAAACCCTGCGCCTTTATAGGCCGGCGCGGTCCGAAGGACTATGGGGAGCGCGGGCCTGCGCGGGAGGGGCGCGGGGGCGCCTGCACCTGTTCCCGCTGGATGGAAATAGCTCCACGTTGCCTTTTTCCTAAATTAGTCACGGGCGGCAGGGCAGGGGGGTGCGGGTGGATGTCACCTCGCTGCCTCTTCCCTCCTCCTGCTCTCGCTCCCCTCCTCCTCCTCCCTCCTCCTGGCCAGACTGCCCACGGGGCAGATAACCGACCACACGTCTTCCCTCCCTAAAAATATCCGGCCCAGGGTGTCCCCGCGCCTGACCCTGACATTGAAGCCGGTTCTGGTGCTGAGGAAAGGAACTCCCCACCCCTCTCACTCCTGTCCCCGCCACAGCAGCAGGCCGGCCCGAGAGGTCCGGGGCGCCGCACCGCAGGCAACTTCCTTTCTAAGGGGGTTGCTGCCAAGATGGGCTTAAGTAAGGTCCACAGTAGTGAATCCCAAGATAGCTTCGCTCTGGGGACCCTGGCCGCCAGAAAGTCTCAGCGTGACACCAGGGGCCGTTCATCTGGTGCCCACGTGAGGCCTGGAGTCACTGCGTGTGGCTTCAGGCACCCCTGGCAGCTGGGGTGGGGGCGGGGGGTGGAGCGGCTTGCAGGAAACAGGCCCTGCTGGTCTCTGGTCTGCCCCGTCCCGGTGGTGGCCGGCTGGGGCCTATCACATCCCAGACCACACTCTCCCCTGGAAGAAACCGTTTGGCTTCAGGAGCCCCTTTTTCACCCTTGAAAAGGACTGAGGACCCCAAGGAGCTTCTGTTTAAGTGGATTATCGTCATGGATAATATTTACACATTATAAATTAAAACTGAGAAAAATTAAAGATTTGTTAATGTGTAATAATAATAACCAACCAGCTCATGGTCACATAAATATAGTGCTTGCCATGAGAGGCAATGACAGGTTTTTAAATAAAAAAAAAGGGGAGTGGACTTGGTAAAATTAAGAAAAAAAAACCTTTTGTTGCGCATCAATCGGCATTATTCAGAAAGTGAAAAGACAAAGCAGGAGTGGGAGAAAAGATTTGCAGGTTGTATATCCTGGTGCCTCCAGAAGGAACCAGCCCTGCCCACGCCTTGCTCTTAGCCCCGTGAGACCTGTGCCAGACTCCTGACCTCCAGAACTGTCAGAGAATGAACTCACGTTGTTGAAGCCAAAAGAGTTCCTTTTCAGGTAGAAGAATGGTGGTGTTCTACGGTTTTGCAAATCTCTGTGTGGCTTAGTAGGAGGCAGCTGGATTCTTACGCCTGCTTATCGTTTCCATAGGCTGTTCTGGTTGACGTATAGGAAGAAAACCCAGCCTCACAGAGAGAGAGGAGAGAGGATTTTAGTAGCCTTTTGAGATCATCACAGGCAGTCATCTTTGTCCCGCACCCAAACTGGCCAGGTGGAGATTTATGAAGGTGGGCTGTTCTATTTCGTTCTCTGTTCCATTAAAGTTCATTAGTCTATCTTTGTGCTTTGAATGGATCTTTTGCCTGTGTATGATTTTGAAGGCCCCCTGAAAGGGTCTCAGAGACCACCTTCACCTTCCCTGGACACACTTTAAGAACCTCTGGTTTAGAATTCTGGGTTTGAATCCTGAATCTGCCACTTGCTGGCCCAAGGAGCTCGGGCCCTGTCCTCGCCTCTCTGTGCCTCAGTGTTCTGTTCTTTATAATGGGCAACTGCTAGCCTCAACTGAAGGAGGGAGGCTCTCTTTGGCCTAGAGCTCCCACCTCCAGGAGGTTTTATGAAGGGAGGATGCCCTTTCCTACCCATCATCAACCTGCCCCTCAGCAGCCAGAGCTGCTGCCACAGGGCCTTTGCACATGCCGCTCTTTCTTCCAGGAACTCCCTCCTCTCACCCATTCCTCCTTCCTCCCTTTGACTAAGCCATCCTGTGTCAGTTGGACAATCCCACCACCAGAAAGCCTTTCTGGATCCCCAACCCCTCCCTCCACACGTGGGTTCCCTCCGGGGCAGGCAGAGCCAGATGGGTCTTGTTCTCTGATATGTCCCCAGTGCACAACAAGGCCAGCCTATAAAAGGCAGAGGCTGCCTAAATGGTACTGAAAGGAATGAATAAATCAGAAAGGGGCGGGAGATCATTGAATCCAGGTGAAACACGAGGGGATTTCAGCAAGAATCCAGCTGAATCAGTGCAGCCAGAATCCCCCTTCCTCCTCATGCCCCCTCCCAGCGATCCTCCGTCCACCGATCGCACCTGCTCCTTGGTTCTGAGACTGCTTGCCTGCGCTGTGTCAGGAGTGGAGCCTGGCTCTGCCTGGAGGTCCCTCCCCACTGCCGTGGCTCCCGAGTACAGTCGGTTCTAGGGCTTGTGCTGTCCGGCACTGTTTTGCTTTAAACCTGCCCCTCAGTACGGTGGCCAGAGGGAGCTTCGGAAAAACCCAGACCAGGGTTGTCTTCCCTCTGGTCCAGCTCTCCTGTGCCTCCCCCATCCTCATGTGCATTTAAAAGCAGCCCACTGTCCTCACCCCTGGGGCCCTGCCCTGTCTGGCCCCCCATGACCTCCCTCCCCCCATTCCACCAGCCAAGACAGCTGCTCAGGACCAACCAGTAGTGGAGACAGAAAGTGACTGATCTTATTGACAACTGGTTAACTGACTCACCTAGTGGCTCCAGGCAGGACTGACCTGTTATGGAGGTCAGAAGAGGTCACTGGGGTTGGTGGTCCTCACTTCAGAGGCGGCCACCAGGGGCAGAGCGAGCAAGCATCTTGACAGGGGTCTTGCCCGACGGCCCCGCCGTCCTCTCCCCTCCAGCCCCGCTGGGCCTTGGTTCCCTTTCGGGGCAGCGTGGCTGGACCCATGGCCCTGGGCTTCATCAGGTGCCCGGCAGGCTGTGGGGAAAGCCGGCTCGGGCTGTGACCTCTGGCCCAGTTTCAATGGCAAGAATTTCCTGGGAGCCTCCTTGTGGGGCATGTGGCCCAGGCCACGGGTGACAGTGACATGCCCAGATAGAGGTCCCGGCAGGGCACAGTTGGGAGGCTGCCTAGTCACCTTGGCACGTGGGCTCCCAATATAGACCAGCCTGTCCCCAAACAGCCCACTGGTACATTAAAAGTGACCATCCTGTCCCTTAGTGTGTGATTCCCTGTATATGGAATGTCCAGAACAGGCGAATCCGCAGAGGCAAAGCGTGGGTTCATGGTTGCCAGGGCTGGGGGAGAGGACAGGGAGTGACTGCTGATGGGGGCAGGGTTTCCACTTGGGGTGATGGAAAAGTTCCAGACCTAGGTGGAGATGATGGGTGCACTACACTGTCAGTGTGCGCAATGCCACCGATGTAAATCAACGGAAAGAGTGACCGGGCCCTAGTTTAGTCCCAGGTTCCGCCGGAATCCCCACCGCAGCCGATCTGGCCCCAGGCCCTGTCCGGCTACACTCCTCTGGCTGCCCTTCATCCTCCTGCTCCTGGCTCACCTGGCTCTGAGCGGCCTCCAGGCCTTGGCCGTTACCAGGCCCTCTGCCAGGGACACCTCTCCACCTGCCCGTGGGCCTGGCTCCCTGCTGCTTCTCAGTCTGGTCTCCAATCAGAGAGGACCCTTCCTGGCCTTTCTTCCTGGTCCCTGATGTCAAACTCTCCCACTGGGCTGGGAGCAACATGAGGGATGCTTGGTGGCAGGGACCCCCAGTGCTCAGCAAATAAATGAATGAATAAATAAGTGAGTGAGGTTTGCAAGGACCCCCTTAGGATGATCAGAGACCTAGTGGGGTGGGGAAAAGGGGTAGGTCCGCCCCCCTGAGCGCAGCATCCCATAATCCCAGGACCAGCTCTGCCATCTTCCGTTCCCTCCTCGCCACCCCCATGCAAGCTTGCCCCCTCCACGTGAGGCCTCCTCCCAGCCCCCGAGAAGCCACCCGCTCTGTGAAGGATACCTTCCCTGACGTCACAGGGACAGGAGGGCAGGGCAGGTGGGCTGCCACCTGCCGACTCCTGCTGTCAGCCTGATGGTGACTTTGTGTGGATGTCACATCCATCCTGGCATCCCTGCCACCAGCAAGGCCCATAATCCCAGGCATGGATAATGGAGGACTCCCCCTGTACCTGGCGTGGGAGGATCCACTCTGACCCTTTGGGGAGCACAGCCTCAATGTCCTGCTTGGCAGAGGGCTGTGGGTCCCCAGCCATGAGATGGGGCAGCCAGCAGGGACGAAGCACAAGGTTGGGCCTCAGACCCATCACTCACCTCAGACCCCAGGCGAGCCACGCAGTCACCTCTCTGCACCTCATGCTCCCCTCGGTAACACGGGGACTGTGCTAGGTTGGGCGTGGACCACTATCAGCATTACTGTCGTTATGATTATTGTGATACTGGGATTCACAATAAGAAACATGTCTTTGGTTTTAGTCCAAGTTCTCAGCACATGGCTCCTAAAACCCTTGTCATTGCCTAAGTGAGAACACAGAGCATCTTTTGTTACAATATTCGGTCTTTGTCCTGTTTCCTGAAACAGCTCCAGAAAAGATCAAAGAAGCATCCTTTGTTATCCGCAGAAAGCCCTTTCAACTGCACCTCCGAGGCGGCGTCTGGGAAGGCCCTGCGACCACAGGGTGAGCGCTGGTGGCCAGGGGAACCCACCGACTGCCGGCCGTCCTAGGCCTCCAGGGAGAGGAGAGGGGCTGAGGTTGAGTTAATCCCCAGGGGCTGGGGCTTTAATCAGTCGTGCCTGCGTGATGGCGTCTCCATAAAAATTCCTAAATGATTTTTGGAGATCTTTCAGGTGGGTGGACGCAGGGAGGTGCCGGGGAGGTGGTGCCCAGAGGGGCCGTGGAAGCTCTGCCTCCTGCCCACCACGCCTTGCCCTGGGCAACTCTTCGAGCTGCCTGTTGCTGACTGTTGCTGAGCTGTATCCTGTGCTAATACCTGTGACTGACTGGTGTCTGAAGTGGGGACAGTCTGGTCAGGTCAACCCTAACCGGTGGTGTCAGGCTAAGTTAAATGCCGGGACACCCCCCTGGCGTCTGCTGGGAATTGGAGAATTGCTTAATAATAGTAATGAGTGTTATTAACTGTCAACTGAGTTTGGTTCTAGAGAGAGTGGTGGGGCAGGAAGGGAACTTGAGTCACACAGAGGCAGAGCTTTTGGAAGAACCCAACCAGGGCTCCCATTCTGCAGGTGGGAGACAGAAGCAAGAGGAGACAGGCCATGGCTCAAGGTCACCCAAGGTCGCTCAGCGTTGAGCCGTGCCCCTCCCGGCCTGTGAAATCTCCTGCCTCTGCACACGCCCAAGACCCGCGCCACATCCCTTTGGACTTGGACAAAAGTCACACACCTCCCCTCTCACTATAGTTTATTTCACATAAAAACCCCCCAAGGCTCATGGAAATGATGTCTTCACATCACAACAGTAATCATAACGAATCATTTTTGTTTTTAAAAACCGCAAAACGTGCCGTCGGAAGGATGGGCGTGTGAACTACGACTCTGAGGGAGGACTTAACGGCGCATCCCATGTGTCACAAGAGGAAAACCCAACGTCCCTTTACAAGGAGGGCTCGACGTCCGTTCCATTTTGGCCAGAACTGCCCCGGAGATACAAATCTCCCGCAAAGCCAATTTCGGAGGGTGTGGGCAGCAGCCCGCCAGGACACGGCGGCCCTGTCTGGCCGGAGCTGTGCCTGGAAACTTCACACACCTGTGGACAGGTGGCCAGCCTGGAGACAGCCTCCCCAGGGGTCTCTTTTCTGGAGGGGCTGCGGTGACAGAGCTGGGGGTCCTTGGTTCCGCCTACCCATTGTCTGTGGCTGCTGGTGGTCCGGAGGGACAGTGGGTGGGCCGCGGTGAGCCAGGGGGCCATGCTGGAGTTTCTTGTTTCTGCGGCCGGAACCTTCAGGCTGCAGGCTCCTTGAGGGCAGGAGGGTCTGTAGCTTCCACTCTCTGCCGTCTGCGGGCGCCCAGCAATTGTCGAGTTGGGTAGAGTGCGTCTGTTCCTGGCTCCTCTTGCACTTTCAGTGAGACACCGGCCTTCCAGAAGTTACTGCAGTCACTGGGGGTGGGAGTTTGGGGCCTTCGGGCCACACGTCCATCTTGGATGAGCAGAGCCGGCTGCCTGAACCTGGATGTGGGGCAGCCCAGCAAATGCCCAGGCACCGTTTGTAAGAGGAGGCTCTCTGGGCAGGGGCGGGGGACAAGCAGCCCCAGGATGGAGGGGCACTCCCCCCTCTGCAGAACATCCTGCAGAGGCCCCTCCACCTTAGGCTCCAGGTAACTCATCTGGGCCCAGGACACAGTCCCTGTCCTTTCTTTGACATTTGAGAGAAAAAGCAGAAACCCAAATTTTAAGAAACCCCACCAGACCCCCAAATGCCCCAGCCCCACGCGAGCAGTGCTGGGTTCCAGGAGACGCAGGCCCAAACCTGCTTAGAAACCCCGCATTTTTCAAGGCGGAGCCACCAGCCTTTGGGGTGGGACAGTCCCTTGACGTGCAGGAAGCCCAGCACACGCCCTCCCCAGCACTGACCCCACCAGCCACCCACCCCTGCCACTGGGACAACCCCAGATGCACCCCGCTGATGTCCTAGGTGGAGAAGCGTTTGACATCTCCGCTGAGGCCAAGAATCTCCTACTGGGAAATTGTCGGGGGTGGGGTTCAATCAAACCTGGGTGACACCCGCTAAGAAGCCAGCCACAGAGCCAGGAAGAGGGGCTGGACAATGCGCCTGCCCGACTTCTGCTCAGATTCATGGAAACAGAGACTCTTACGATTGGAGGGGATGGTAGAGGACCACTTTCTGCAAGCACCTTCCAGCCTTTTCTTAAATGCTTCAAGAGACTGGGAACTCACTACCTCTAGAGCCCACCTGACTGGTGTTTGGGCCACATTAGAAAAGTCTGGTTTTTGTCCTAAGGAAATCTGCCTCCTTTGAATGCAGGTGGCTGTAGCATCCAGGCCACTGAGATTTATTTTCCCAAGTGACCTTTGTAACCATCAAATGTCCAGTGCCCTGTATCTTGCTTTTTCTTGGTCTGCGCTTCTGAGACGAGCTTATCTCAGAGCTGGCCTCTCAGTCTCTGCTCTTGGCGGCAGCCTGAGGGACGCATCCCAGCCCTGTGCTGGGGGTGGGGGATCGGGGAAGTGGGGAGGCTCATTTCCTCAGTAGGAGGTATTGATCAGGGTTGCCCTGTGGCGTGGCCTCTGCGTTCAAGGAGCTTGAGAATGTTCTAGATTGAGGGGAGTGCAGTTTCGCAACTGTGGGGCAAGGATGATTATCAGCAGCCCTCCCTGGTGCTGCGGGCCCTGCTGCTCCCTAAGAAGGTGGGAGTTAGAGGAGACAAGGGGGACTGGTCCAAGGAGAAGCCGTGAGGTCGAAGGCCAGGTGGTCCCCGGGGCGTGGCGCCGCCTGCGGTGGGAAACGCAGCTTCCGGGCCAGATGCCCAGGGCTGCAGGGGCCGTTCTGGGAGGAAAGGCACAAGAAGGAATCCAGACCCGGCCAGGGAGGCGGTTGGCACCTGTGGCTCCAACCTAGGCCGGGTGACGGGCAAGAGAAGGGTCTCGGCCAGGGTTTTGTGCAGCGGGAGGGGTCTCAGAGGCTGCCAAGGACGCATGGGCCACGCTCAACGCTTCTCGCTCTTCTGGGCTGTGAGCACATGAGTGTGGAAGGGTGGAGGGTTGAGAGCTGGGTCCTTTTCCAGAACGCATTGATACTGCATCACTTGGAAAAAACTGTTTTCAAGCAGCTAGAAAGGATGCTGGGTTTCGGAGTTGGAGGAGACGGGCATCTCCCGGAGACTGACTCAGGATGAGGCGGGGACAAGACCCAGGCTGGAGGGCATCTGACACAGGTTTCTTGGCATCTGGGATCTTCTTCCGTGTCCTCCTCTGTGCTCACATCACCTCAGGACATGCTGGAGAGGGACAAACACAGTCAAGTTATTATTATCGCTTTTAAAGAAAGTGGAAAATGTTCCATGTGCACGGAATCCCAAAGGATGATCTAATCTGGCTTTGCTGTGCCCTCGGCAGCAAGAGTGGCACCTGCCCTTCAAGGTCTGCCATCTGCCACCCACCTTCTAGGTGTGGTTCTGAAGGGGACCTAGCCAAAGAACAGGCCCCAGGGCTGGAGCCCTCGATCAGACTAAAGGGAGGCTTCAACTCACCTATCCACTCACCAACCCATCTTTGTATCCTTCCATCCACCTACCCATCCGTCCATCCATCCGTCTATCTAGCCAGCCAGCCAACCATCCATTCAGCCAGCCAACTGTCCGTCCACCCACTCATCCATCATTCATTCACTTATCCATCCGCATCTATCTATCCAATTATCCACCCATCTGCCTATCTACCTGTCCATCTACCTTCCATCCATCCATCCACCCATCTATTATACATTCATTTATCCACCCACCCACCCACCCATCCACCTATTCATCCATCCATCCGCCCCCCTATCCACCCAACCATCTGTCTGTCCATCTGTCTATCCATCCGTTGCTCTGTACCATTCCTTTCCTTTTTTAATGTATTTAATCATTTTAAACATGCTTGTTGTGTCATCTCCACACAAGGATTCCTAGGAAGGGGTCTAGTTCTGCCTCTCGCTGTATCTGCTGGCTCGTTCTCACGGTGAGTGACTCCCTGTGTGTTGTGTCTGTGGGCAGGCGCTCTTCTCCAGGACGCACGGACTGACGGGGCCTTGTCGGAAATGCACGAGAGCTTGCCTCTACCCTGTGTCCTGGGACACTGCTTTTCTAAGACTGTTTCTGATGTTTATTTCTTGCCTTGGGGCTTCCTGGGCCATGTGGGTAGTGTTAAGGCATGTGGCCAGCCCCTGTTACAGATTTGTAGGAGAGGGTGTGGTCAAGGATTAACCCTGCACATTCCAAAGGAAGATCTGGCCCTTGCCCAGCTCCTGGGAGGTCACGTCTAAGTCCTTGTCCTTCCTAATAAAAGCATCTTTGCTTGGGACCTTGGGTCCTGCCAGACAGTCTCTGCCAACAGTGTGATTTAGGGCAGGGGCCTTGGACCATGTGGGACCAGCTCAACCTCCGGAGGCGCTAGAGACTAAGGGTAGCCATGCGGGCGGTCAGCCGCGCATATGGCTGACCCCCCCATAAACATCCTGAAAGCCAGGGCTTGGGCAAGCACCCCGGGTCGGCTGCACTTGGTGTGCACTGCCACACCTGGCTGCCAGGAGAGTTAAGGGCGGTCCCACCAACTGCCCCGGGAGAGAACAACTGGGAGCTCACGCCTGTCTCTCCGGGCCCCGCCCCACGCACTTTTCCTGTTGCTGATTTTGGTCTCTCTCCACCCTTCCACTGTTCTCTATTACTGTGTGCAGAACAGCTTTGCTGAACCCTGTGAGTGTCCTCCTGGCAAACCACTGACCCCGAGGGGGGCTCCAGGACCCACAAGGAGGCTTCTCCTGGCATCCAGCACCAGGCGGGCACACTGAGACAGGCCACGGGCAGGCAGGCATCTCTTGGCTGCGTTAAATCCTGGGCTTAAGGGGCTCTGGCTCCGGGTGGACATCACAGTCAGGGCTGCCTTATGGCTTTGCTCTGGGGCCTCCTGTCAATGGCGCCCCCTGGAGTTGTGCAGGAACTGGCTGCCTGGCCCCAGAGGAGGCCCCGTTGTCATGGTAACCATGGTCTCCCTGCCTCCCCGGTGGAGCATCCTCCCCCCACCAACAGTAAGGCATGGGACACTCATCCTGGGCTCCACATAGAATGAAAAGAAAAAAAGGCAGCAAGACCACCTTGCTTCCCACCCACCTTGTTTCCTGATCTTCTGTGGCCAGAGCAGACCTGTGGGGAGTGAAGGAGTCTCAGCATTAGTCACCTATTTGTGGGTCCTTGGCCTTTGGCTGTGAGCCCCAGCAAGGCTTCGTCCTGATCTGGCACAAAGCAAACATCAGTGTGTGTCTGCTGTGTAACAGGTGAGCCAAAACAGGCAGTCATGAGGAGAGAGTTGCAGGATGTTTTTCAAAAGGAGGGAGAAGGGAATGAGAGCAACTTCTTAACGGGTAGATACAGCCTCCTTCTGGGCTGATGGACTGTTTCGGAACTAGAGAAGTGCTGGATGCACTAAATGCCCAGCACTGGATGCACTAAATGCACTTGAACATGGCTCGACGGAGTGGGCCTCGTGCTGGCTGACTCACACCTGTGTTCTTATTTCGGCATCATGATAACAGCAGATCACTTTTATGGGATGTCCTGGTGGGCTCAGCTGTCCCCCGGTCACCTGCCTATTTACCTGTCCTCCAGCGCCGCCTCGGCCTTCTCTTCAGACTTGGGCAGGACGTATTCAGGCTGTGGCCTCGCGCTGGGGACAGAGAGGGGTGACCAGGGTGACCAGGGTGACCAGCCCGCCGAGTGGGCAGAGGGGCTCTTGGCTCCCTGGGCCCACCGTGGCCTGACAGTAATCTGGAGAGGGTTTGGCTGCCCCTGGGAAGCACCGGGGCCCCGAGGATGGAGAGAGTGATGGCCAGGGGTTCATGAAGACGGAGGCAGCTGGGAGGAAGAGGGCTGGGCCATTCCTTGGGGGCGTTTATCTCCGCAGAGGCCTCTATGCGCTGCCGCCCCTGCCTGTGATTCCAGACGGCGGGCGCCCTGCTGGCCCTGTCCTCTCTCTGCTCCGTCCACAGCAGGCTCGGAAGGGTGAGCAGTGTAACTCAGAGACTGAGCCAGCAAGGCAGCAAACGGGCAGCTCTGGGTCTGCCGTGGGCGAGGGGCAGGGAGCTGTGTTCCCCACGTAAGGGGAGAACTTACGATCGTGAAGACTAGTAGGACTCTCTGCGGAGCCCGCTAGTTTTGCCACATGGGTTACCTTGTTCCTAATTTCCCACAGTAACCCTCAGGGTGGCTGTGAACTTTTCACTTGCCTAACGCCACCCGTGACTGGGTGGGGAGCCTGGGTTCGAGCCTGGGTCTGACCTCAAGCCCTGGAGAGCCACATGCACGCCTGACTTCGGTTCCCGCTCAGCCAAAGCCACT
This sequence comes from Camelus bactrianus, assembly GCF_048773025.1. Lineage (NCBI taxonomy): Eukaryota > Metazoa > Chordata > Mammalia > Artiodactyla > Camelidae > Camelus > Camelus bactrianus. Next base: position 29,357,707 of record NC_133560.1, read on the forward strand.
GGTTTCCTCCCAGATGTGGGCCCCGCTCAGCGCCAGCTCCGACCCAGCCCCAGCCCAGGCCGCTCTGCACAAACCTTTCTTTCCTGGCCTTGAGTCTTTCCTCTTCGTACCTAGAAGAGAGACAGAGGAGAGAGCACGTCACATGCAGCCTGGGAATTCCCTTCCCCCAGGACCAGGAGCGCGATCTCATTGTCAGATCTGAATACATGCCAGGCTTTAGAGCAGAAAGTGCAGTTGGAGCCGACAGTCTGCTGTTTTTTTTGTGTGTTTCCTGCAGCTGCTTTGCAACTTCCCCCTACCCCAGGGCAGGGACTGTGTTTCGTTGGCATGTTCCAGCATCTGGTAGAGATGCAACTTAGCGGACGTTGTCTGCCTCAGCACTGAGCGGAGCCATTATAAAGCTTCCCCCTTGTTGACGTGGTTGGTCTACAGGCCCCTCCATCAGGGCCACGTTTTTCTGTAAAGGGCCAGAGAGTCAATATTTTCGGTTTTGCAGGCTGGCCTCTGCAGCAATCCCTTGATTCTGTTGTAGCTCGTAAGCAGCAATGGATGGTTTGTAAATGGCTGGGTGTAGCTGTGTGCCAGTAAAACTATTTATAAAGATAAGCCGGGGGCTGTGGCTCGCTGGCCCCTGCCCGGCACTAGATGGCCCGCCCACCGTGATCTGTAATTTCACACGTGCTTGGTTCACTGCATTTCCCTCTGTTCTGCTCTCCCACTCAGGTCAGTTGGGCTGAGCAGGGGCAGCTGGGAGGCGAGCAGCCTGGGGGTGACGGGGGCGGAGGCGGGGGGCTCTCAGGCAGCACGGGGGCACTCACTGTAGCACGCAGTCCGGGATCTGCACGTGCTCCATGGGGATGAGCTGCTCCAGGTCTTCCAAGCTGTGCACATACTGGATCTTGTTGATGAATTTGACACTGGCGGGAGGAGGAGGGAGACAGCTGAAAGCCAGAGCTCGCAGCGGTTCCTCAGGGCCAGAAGGGGCGACGGCAGACAGAGACGCACGCAACCCTGTTCCGGGATGCCCCTAGCACCTCGGCCCAAGCCTCCCTCCTGGCCCCCACCAGCCTCTGCCCTCTGCCCCTAGTGGAGGGCACAGAGCAGAACCCAGGCCCAAGCAGAACTCGCAAGAAGGAGAGGGTGCGGAGCCGCGCATCCCACACCAGTCCCTGCAGAGCTGAGGAGCTGGTTTAAAGGAAGCAGAGAGGGAAGAGATGCTAGTGGGCTCCAGGCTGTCCCTCCATCCTCCTGAGGAGTTGCTCCTCCGGGTTAACCTTCTCAAGAAAGCGTTCCTGGCAGACTCGTCGCGACCGGGACGGCGCTGTAATCCTCCGGGCACAGGCAAGCGCACGTGGGACTGCTGAGTCACTCTCCGCTCTTTCGGGATGAACGTCTCCTTCCCGCCCAGACCCCGTCTCTGCCCATCTGCTGCCACGAGGGGCCTCGTCATCATCACCAACATGTTGCTTTGAACTCATGATTATTATCACTTTTTTAATCACCTTAGGGGGGTGAGTATAGCTCAGTGATGGAGCACATCCATAGCAGGCACGAGGTCCTGGGTTCAATCCCCAGTGCCTCCATTAAAGAAAAAAAACCTAATGATCTCTCCATCCCTCCCCCAAAAAAACAATGAAGTGGAAGTGTTTTTTTTTTTTTTAAAAGAAGTAGAATAGTAACACCTGTCAAAGTAATTTTGAAAATAAAATAATTATTTAAAAAATCACCTTTAACCCAATTTTGGTAAAATGTGAAATAAACTTTTTTCAGGTCAAATCAAATTTTTCTCATGATGGGAACTAGAAGGCCAAGAGAATACAGTGAGTGCCCTAAGCAATAGAACAATCAAGTGACAACGACAAAAACAGTAAGACAGAGGCATGTGGCTACAAAACTGTGGCAGGAAGTTTCACGTCTATTTCCAGAGACTAGAGAAAAATGCGGCTCAAGCTCTCTGGCATCCGGTGCGAGGGGAGGCCCAGGGGGGAGTGACGCAGTCCACAGCATCCATAAGGGAAATAAACAGGCTACTCAGCAGAGGCCGCTGGCGACCGATCGGGGAATGACAGGCGGTTCCCGAGGAGAGTCACAGAGCGGCCGTGTGCGCCTGAATGAATAACTCCAACTGCTTTCGTGCAGCTGAAATTAAATTTTTTTTAATTAAATATAATTATTCTTGGAGCATGAGTTCTCCCTCCAGTAGGTGCGGCAGAAAGGTAAGGGGCCCACGGAGGGGAGTGAGTCTCAGACCGACAGGCAGCAGTCCTGCCCGCCCTCTACCCGAATACGTCGGGCCTGGGGCTCTGAGGGCGGGCCTCCTGCTTTGCCGGACAGGTCTTGTTTCAGGGCGCAGAGGCACGCCTGCGGCCTGGGCACTGGGCTACACACACAGGTGAAGTCACACCACCAGATGCCACGGCAAGGCCGCGCCCGCTGTCAGAGACGGACGCCCAGCCTCTGCGCGGTGGCGCTGCCTGCCTGTGAACCGGGCTCTTTCTCGGGAGGGAGAACTCCAGCCCAGGGCAAGGCACGTTCCCAAGGTTCAGAGCTCGTGGAACAAACAGTTCTCTCTGAGTTACAATCTCGGGGCCTCAGGGCTAGGGCTCAGAGTCTACCTTCATTCTTCATCTTTTGAACGAGGAAGATTTCCTTCCCTCCTCTCCTCTCTCCTATTTCTCTGAGAGCTCAGGATGAGACCCTCAAAATTCACCATGGGAAAAGCAATCCAAAGTGAGAGAATGGTCCGCATGCAAGGCAAGTTTGATTCCTGAATTAAGGGATGTCAGGATGGAACGCAATGCTGTTAGGCTAAAGTGTGTTTGGCCCCGTGGGGTCGGCATTAGCACAAATGTCCCATAATTAGTGCATGAAAGGCCTGATTTCACTAATGCACTAATATTTCAGGGCTCTTAGGAATCACGGAGCACAGAGCATGTGAAGCCTTCTTGCGAGTTGTTCGCGCTGTGATGGTACAGCCTCTCTCAAGGCAAAGTCTGGCCCGGTCTCTTAAACTCATCACACTCTTCACTGGGAATGTGGAAATGAAGGGTCTTGACTTAATTCAATGTATTGAATTGTATGCCATTAAAGGCACGTGCAGGTCTATGTGACGGACGAGGGCGTTTGTCATGGCTGCTTTTGTCTTCCTTGCTCCTTTTCTCCGGCGCTTGCTGGCCAAACACATTCCGGAGGAAGAACCTGCCCCTGAGACTCGGGACGGCCACCTGTAAGCCCTAGGGCTGTCCTGCCTGGTAAGCATCTCCAGGTCCCTGGGGCCTTGAGCCCGGCCCATAGTCTGTGCTAAAGACATGCTTCGTGGCGGGGTCTTGGGCCATCGTATCAGTTACTGAGGACCTAAGGGCGGCCATGTGGGCACTCCGTCCCCGTGTGGCTCAGCCCCGGACAGCGGTGGGAGCCCTGGACACCACGGTCAGCCTCCCTGTGGGCAGTGCTTCCTACAGGTCACCCGTCGTTGCAGGGAGAATTACGGTGCTGGCACAACTCCTCTGGGGCAGGGCAATTCGCAGCCACTCCCGGCGTCTCCTGGGCTCACATACACACCTTTTCCCTTTGCCAGTGTTACCCTTCACCCTTTGGCTGTAATAAACCGTGACTGTGAGCACAACAGCTTTCCTGGGCCCTGTGAGTCCTCTTCGAACATCACTAAGCCTGAGGCCGGTCTTGGGCACCCTCAAAGTACATGTGGCGGTTCACCGCGTTATTTGTCCGGGCAAGTGGCCCCTAACGCCCCTCCTCACAAAATCTGGAGTGGATGGAGCCGGCTCCCTTCTGAGGGAGTGCCTAGTGGACTAGCGCCCTTGCTGCATGTCTCTGCGTGACTCCGTTTCCTCCTCCACGGAATGGGTGCGGCCGTGTCGACCTCGTAGGGCTGTGGTCGTCAGTGTCAGAAGGCACCCAGCGCCAGTATAGGAGAGATGGGTGTTACTGGTTTTCCTGCGAGGTTGGTCGCCTAGCCGCTTAATAACACTGCACGTGCTTTTCAAGTGTTTAAAGCAACAATATTGATTCATCATAGAGGAGCTGGAAAATCCACATTAAAAAAAAAAGACATGCTAAAACCCAGGCGGGGCACAGTCTCACCTGATGAAAGGGCGGGAGATGGCCAGCACAGTGCGTATGAACCAGGACGGGTGGACGATGATTAAGGACTTCAGGTTTTTCCGCAATCTGCATGGGGTGGGGGCAGAGGGAGAGAGATGGGCTCCTCGCGAAAGCCCCGGGGAGGGAGGAGCTGCCCGATGTCTCCTCCTCTGTGCGCGCAGTAGCCGTGGCGATTATCTCCGTTCACAGGGAAGAGGTGCCGCCTTGGTAAAGCTAAGCCCCTTTGCAGAGTCCGCAGGTGGCGGGGCTGATGTCAGGTTCCGGCTGTCTCTCGTTTAGAGCCTGAGCATTGGACTACTTGGCCACAGGGCCTGCCGTTCCTGAAAGAGGTCCTGGGCCCCCGGTTCGGAGCCGTGTTGAGTCGCATCCCCTTACTTGGGGACGGGGCCACTGCGGGAGTAAGTGGTTAAGGGCAGCCCGTCCCCGGGGGCGCAGGGCAGGGCCAGGCCCTGCTTCACTGTGACTGGTGTCCTTATGACAAGGGGACATTTGCACACAGGCATGCACCAGGGACAAGGCCACATGAAAATGAAAGCTGAGCTCGAGTGATGTGTCTGCAAACCAAGGGATAGCAGAGATTGCCAGCACCGCCAGAAGCTGGCAGAGAGCGTGGGGCAGATTCTCCTCAAGGGCCCAGAAGGACCCAACCCTACAGCCACCTTGACCTCGGACTTCTAGCCCCCAGAACTGGGCCCCGTGCGCCCGGAGGTGGTCCCCCAGCCGCGCCCACCCCCTGCTCACCTCCTATCAATCATTTGGTAACACTTCTTCAGCCAGCCGATGCCCGGCATCCTCCGCCGGGGGGTGGCGCCATTCAGGTACACGATCATGTAATCCTCCGCCACGAGGAGCTCCAAACTGCTGATCACGTACCTGGTGATGGGGCACAGAGGACAGGGGACCTGGCGAGAGGGGCTCAGGGTCAGGAAGCCCCGGTGCCTGGACTGAACCCCTGCGGCACCTGCCCTTTCTGCTTCTGCCTGCCCCAGCTGCGCCAGCCACACCTGTTCAGGTGTTGTTGGCCTTGCTGGCACACTCAGGGTGGGGGTGGGTGGCCCCAAGTCTGTGCCAGTGGGTGTAATGATTGTAGCAGTTAACTATTTTATTGAGCGCTTATTGGGTGCCAAGAGATTTATACGCGTGACATCATCTAATGTCTCCACTAATCTCCATTCGTCCTGGGAGGCGGCTTCAGCGGCCCCAGATATACCTGGGGGGCAGGCGCCCACAGTGGGCGGTCCACTGGGCCAGATGTTAGGGGCCTGGGGTCTGTGCCAGCCCCACCTCTCCTTCAGCCTCTACTTCCCCATCTGTAAACTGGGGAGACTGGGCTCCCTGGAATCTCGGGTAACTTTCTGAGCTGACCATCCCTGGGTACCTCCTCATCTTCTGGCCCACCTGGCACCCAAGCCCTGCTTGGTGAAGGAAATCTTCATACTTACGGTAAGAGTGATAATGACTTACTGAGCTCTGACCGTCACCAGCCAGGTGCATTATAAGTGTTCTCTGTCTCCATCATAATGAAACTGACCTGTGTGTCCTTGGGCAAGAGACTTAACCTCTCTGTGCCTCAGGCTCTGAAGCCACAGAATGGGAGGCAACAGGGTCATGTGGGGGGTGGAATGTGTTATCACTTACTAAGCCCTTAGCTTCACGGCTGCCACATAGTAAACACCCCATAAATGTCAGTGATGCTGACAGTAGCGCTGACAAAGACCAGTGGGCGAGCAGGGGCCTCAGATCGAGGGCTGTTGGCGGCCCAGACCTCCCTGGTGCCAGGCCGAGCCCCCGCCCAACATGGTTCTTGCAGCCTGGTCTGGCCCACCGGCTGGGACTTCCAGATCGGTTGGCAGCTGGGACAGAGCGGGTGGGCCACTTACAGGAAGAGGTTCTCCATGATGTAGTGGTAGTCGGGGGAGCTGCTGTCCGGGAGGAAGCAGGCAGCGAAGACGATGATGGCGTTGAGGCCTTCGCCGTAGTACCCTGGGAGAGGCGGCCAGTGAGCGCCCCCAGGAAGAGACAGGCAGAGCCCTCTCCCAGCTGTGAGCAGCCCTGTGCTCTTCCCCATGCGCCCGCCTCGTTGCTGGTCAGCCCGTTCCCACCCGCTACCCACACTCAGAGGGTACAGCTCTGAGTCTGGCTGGAGAAGCCAGAAAACCCTTGACCTGTCTCAGCCTTTGGTGGGGGGCATCAGCCACCCTCATGGGCACCTCCTGTGTGTGCCCGGCACGTCTATGCCTTGCCCCCATGTGAGTTTCACCCCCCATACACCCCCGGGCACGTGGCTCAGAAGAAGAGACAGAGGTCCAGAGAGGACTACTGATGGGCCTCCAGTGGCCCCGCTGGAGCTGGGAGGGGACCAGAGGGGTGTGGTCTCACCTCCGTGGGTCACCACCCTCATGTAGGGCCGGATCATGTGCAGATCAATTCTGTGTTCCTGTTCCCCGATGATCACTGTCCGCCACAGACGCCCATTGGTGGCACTGCCGTCCTCAGCTGAACCATCCCCAAATAGATCTGCGCTATCCCCAGGCATATTCTTGGCGGCGGCCACGGGGGTGTCATCTGGAAGCAGGCCAGGGGGAAGGTAAGCCGAAGGGTGCCTGAATCCAGACATCTTGTCCTAGCCTCCCTCTCAGCGGAGCCCACTCCTCTAGCCCCAGGCCTCGGGCAAAATCACTCATCCTGCGCTTTGCTGACAGACAGTGTTAGGCTGGGGCTACTGGGCAAAATGGAGGGTCTGGGAGTCGAAAAGTCACACCCAAATAATAATTTGCTTTTTTCCCAAAGAACACCATGGAACACAGGAAAGCCCCCAGTCAGGCGGTCGTCTGGGTAGAGCTGTTTCTTGCCTCATTCTTTGCCCCTCTGGGCTTCTCCGAGTTCTTAACCACTCTTGAAACATCTGCTTCTTTCCTGCCTGTCATCCTGCAGTCTTCCTGCCTCAGAAAATGGTCCTGTCATATTCCCAGCGACTAGGGCCCCAAACCCAGGCATCCCCTCTGACCCCTTCCCCTTCATTCTCCACATCCACCCAGCAAGTGCGGCAGCTCAGCTTCTGTCCCCACGGCCACCACCACCGCTGCCTTTCTGACCTGTGTTCTTGCCTCGGGATGTCAGCTCAAATAACACCCAACCAGCAAGGCCTGTCCAGGCAACCCTGCAAAAGAGCCTCCCCACCCGGTTCCCCTGGCTTGGGGTGCTCAGCCCGGGCACTTCTGACGTTTGGGGCTGGTTATTCTCTCTGAGGGGCCGTGCTGGGCACTGCAGGATGTGGAGCAGCATCCCTGGCCCCACCCACCTGATGCCAGGAGCCCCCGAGTCGTGACAACCACAGATGTCCCCAGACACCACCCAGTGTCCCTCGGAGGAGCAGAAGCACCCAGGCGAGCCCCCCTGCCCTCTCCACCACCTCATTTCCCTACAGCACCGACTACCAGGCGCAACCACCTCGTGCGCGTGTGCTTTGTTACCCAGGGCCTGGCTTTCCGACTGCTGCTCAGGCAGGCGGGCACCGTCTATTTCTGACACATCCCTGCCCTCTCTGCCCACCACATGGCACTCGGGACCTGCCCCACAAACACTTGTGGAACTGGGAGGAGGCACTTCCTTCTGGTCTTGGTCACCTTTGAGAATCAGGTGAAGGCCATGCCCCCCAGAAAAGCCACAAGTCCACTAAAACATGTGCACGGAGTCCCCCAGGGGCTGTTCCTGGAGACCCAGGTTAGATGCCCTGCCCCACCTGAGCCTGTGGGGATGGACAGGGTGGGGTCTGGCAAGCTGGTCCCGGAAGCCCAGAGGAGCACTAGAGGCTGATCTGGGGCCCGGCAGGCGCGGAGCCACCTGACCTCACCTTCCCACTCCAGCTCGTTGCCGTTCCCCAGGAACTCCAGCGAGTCGGTCTCATCGGGGGTCTCGATGTCGTCCACGTTGATATCCAGGTCATCGGGGGTGTCCAAGAAGTCGTCGGACAGGAGTGAGCCCTCGCTCTGGTCCAGGGAAATGTTGATCTCGGGGGCGACCAGCGTCTTCCGCTTCCGATGAGCCCCATTGAAGTTCAGCGTGTTGGGAGGGGCTGTGGGGCAACAGGAAAACAGAAAAAAACAAACCAAACTAGTCAGTTTTTCTTTCTTTTCCCCTCTCTCCTGTTCCTGACCCTGTGGGGCTCCTCTCCACCCCATCGTAGGGAGCGGTGGGAAGTCAGAGGCCGTCCTTTCCTGACAGTAGTTACTGCAGCCGTCTGGCTCGGAGGTCCAGGGCGGGTGCCTGGACGTTGGGCAGACCCGAGTTCAAAGCCTGACCTCGCTCCTCACTAGCTCTGTGACACTTCAGTGCCGCCTTGCTCTGAGCATGACTCACCTTTACCGTCTGCAAAATGGAACTCTTAAGAGGTGAGTCAGGTTAAGGTGGAACCAAGGTCAAATGATACGGGGATTAGACCCCAGGCAGCCTGGGCTCCAGACCTACCAATACCTGTGAGTGTTGTACCCGCTGGGTAAGGCTGGCAGACAATGTCCACGCTCTGCTTTTTACCTCTCTGTCTTTTTTTTTTTTTTTTTGGCATGGGTGGGGGGGGTAATCAGATTTATTTATTTATTTATTTTTAATGGAGGTACTGGGGATTGAACCCAGGACCTCCTGCATGCTAGGCACGCGCTGTACCACTGAGCTATACCCTCTGCCCTCGAGTCTTTAATAACCAACATTTGCTGATTGCGTAGCAGGGGCCAGGCTCTCTGAGAAGCTCTCCCCAGCGTTCTCCTGGTCCAGCTCTGCTACTGTCCCCTTTAACAGAAGAGCAAATGGAGGCACAGAGGCCCAGGGTCCTCCCACAGCACTCTGGAGCGGTCAGGGTGGATATTCCCCATGGTTTGGACTGCTTCCTCCTAGAGACTCTTAGCCTGGACTCTGGGCCCCTTGTGGGCTGCCCCCAAGGGGCTAAAGCCGTCTGATACCAGCTGAGCAGACTAGCCCCTCCAGTTTCTGGGTTTCTGGGCTTATGTGAGAGAAAAGCCATCACCTCCCCCAAAGCCAGATCTAGGGGAAGACACTGATCTTCCAGAGACCTTGGGAATTCACCCCAGTTTCGTGACCTGGCCAGTGAGGACAAAATACATAAACCAGTAGGAGAGTCCCACCCCTTTTGTATCAGACGATGACATTCATTGATCTGTAATTACGTGGACTGGCTTGTCACAATTCTTTCACTTTGAATTTCTCAGTCCCTAAGCAGTAGGTCAGAGGTGATTGCTTCAGGGACCCTGGGATGTAAAGGCATGCTTTGGCAGAAAATGATAAAAACCCAACAGTCACATTTACCAAGTGCCTGCTATGTGCTGGGCACTGACAGGATATCTAGATCTCACCATGACCTTGTGTGGTGGGCAGTGTTACCCCTCTACAGACGGGGACACTGAGGCAGTGATTTGCCCAGAGATCTGAACCCAGGCCTCTCAGCTCACCCGCCTTTTAGACAGGAGGTGGGTTGGGAGCAGTGAATCAGGTGTGCTTGATTTAAAATATTCCCACTCTTCCTGCTGGGGTCAAGCTGCAGGTCCCAGCATGGTGACAGTAAGACTGAAGGGGCAGGGAAGGGAGGCGGCAGTAATGCCACCACGTGGATCTGGAGGACAGAGCATTGAGCCAAACATTATTCTCCAGCCTTAAAACCTAATAGAAGCTGCCCTAAAAAATGCCTAGTGGGATTTGCCCTGCCACGATTCAGGCTTGCCAGGACCCATTACTCCTTCCTCCTTCCAATTTCTCCCATTTGGAATGAGAATCTCTATTCTTCGCCCATCCCACCATCGTATTTTGGAAACAGATAACTTGCCTGATTTCAGGGGTTCACAGCAGGAGAGGAATTTTGCCCCAGGATGAATCACACCTGAGTATTTTCCCTCCATCTTGAGCCCTTTGACTGATTAAACGCAGCCCACCCACACAATGGAAGGCAATTTGCTTTACTCAAAGTCCGCTCACTTAAATGTAAATTTCATCTGAAAAACACCCTCCACAGAAACACCTAGAATAATGCTTGACCACATATCTAGGTACCGTGGCCCAGTCAAGTGCATACATACAATTAACGATCACATCTCCCCATTGCAATTTCCTTAACTAAATCCCAGCTGTAAAATCCCTTTTGTCATGGGAGTGAACACTCATAGGTTCTAGGATTTAGAATCTGGATATCTCTGGGGCCAGCCACACACAGGAAGTGGGGATACTGTTGCTACATACCCCTTGTTTTACAGAAGTAGAAATGGAGGCCCAGAGGGGTGAAGGGACTCAACCAAGGTCACCCTGTGGGGATGTGACAACACTGAACAGAGTCCATGTGCCCAGGCCAGAAGAAGGGCTGGTACTGTAGGGTGACCCTCATCCTGATGGGCCCCAGCAAGCTGGGACAAGTTGGTCCCCCCACCTGGCCCACGAGCACAGTGTGGAGCAGGGGTAGGTAGAGCTGGCTCTCACTGCTGTGTGACCTCAGGGATGTAGCTGTCCCTCTCTGGGTGGTCTTTCCCCTGGAGGGTGGACACTGTGATGGGCTACACGGAGGAGATGCAGGCAGAGAAGGGGCCCTCAGCAGGATTCTGTAAGGAGATGCAGTTGAGGAGAACACAAGTTCGAGGCAGCTCCTCTGGCTGTCCCAGACCCTTGTCCTCAAAGTCTGGGGCTTTGGATCCTCAGAGCCATGAGCCCTCCTGAGTGCTTGGGGCAGCAGAATCCCCCACCTCCAGGGCTAGCTTTGTGCCTGGCATCCCCTGGGCACCTTACACAAATCATCTCATTGAATCCTTGCATGCCCCTTCTGTGGGATGCTCACTATCTGCACATAGTAGATGAGAAATCGGAGGCACAGAGAGGCTGAGCAACCCGCTCAAGGACACACAGCAACATGGTGTACCAACTTCATGATGGTGCCAACACACGTCTCTGGCTTTCCCTGCAGACCTTGGAGCAGAACAACCCCCTTCCCTGACATTCCACCAAGGAGGCATGGCCTCTGACATTTCTACAGTTACAGTCCCGGGCAGAGCCCAGACTGTGTGCCCATTTCCGCGCGCATGGAAACTTACAGGCTGTGTCTTCTGTGGGGCTTCCAAGCAAGTCCGTGCCCGTCTCTTCCGGGAGTGGCCTGCAGACCCAGCCAGGGGCGGACAGCAGCCACCAGCCATCACAAGTCCAGCCACAGGAGTGTGCAGTTCAGACAAAGTGATAGCAACAAAATCTGTTTAGTTTTGGGAAATGTTGGGACAAAATACATCTGTTTATGAGCCCAGAAAGTTATAAACCACCAGCGCTGGAGGGCCCCAATCAGCTCATCTAATAAATATTCAGCCCTTTCCCCCCCTTTTTCTGACTGGGGAAAGCTGAGGCCCAGAGAGAAGGAGGGTCTCGTCCAGTGTCACACAGTTTCACACACTTTGGAATATAAAGAGCATTCTTCATGGTCTGACCCTGCAGAGTTAAATCTCCGACGAATTGTTGCTATTAAATGGAGCCCGAAGTTGTCCAACAGACACGGCCGTCAACTGAAGGAACACTCCATGGCCAACGCTGGCATGGTCTGAGCAACAAAATAAATCGTGAAGTATTGATTGGATTGTGAGCCAAAGTAAGAAATAAAATGTCCACGAGTTCATATGGATATAAATAAATAATTGAGTAAATAAATACAGGGGAGAAGAGACACATTTTTCCAGCACAAAAGAATTTCAAATAACGTGTGTAGACACTCTGTCCTGAAGGGGATGGAGAGTAACTCCCTTCTCTGCCAGCGTGAGCTGGGCACGGTGACTTCCTTCCAAAGGGGACAGCGTGGGAAGGGGGGAGGCGGGGCTTTCCAATGGAGACACCTGACCAACACGACCTCAGCCAGGGGACCAAGGTCAATGTCAGCAGTGACAAGGCATGTTGACGGCAGGCACCCCGATACGATGGATAAGACGGCCCTTCACATGTGGTCCTCCTCCCAGAGCCCAGTCCAGCCATGAGAAAAGCACCAGACAAATTCCCACCGAGGGAAATGCTACGGAAGCCCTGACCTCAGTCCTGCTCAGAGCCGTCAAGGGCATCAGGAACAAGGAACGTCTGAGAACCTGTCACAGCCCAGAGGGGCCTGAGGAGACGTGACGCCTGGATGTCACATGGGTGGGGGGAGGGTAGAGCTCAGTGGTGGAGTGTGTGCTTAGCGTGCACAAGGTCCTAGGTTCAGTCCCCAGTACCTCCATTTAAAAAAAAATGTAAGTAAATAAATAAAAACTGTAATTAACTTCCCTCCCCCGCCAAATAAATGTTACATGGGATCTTGGATGAGATCTTGGAAAAGAAAAAGGATATTAGGAGGAAAGGACTGTGGAAATCTGAATACACTGTGGACTTCAGTTAACAACAGTGTATCAGTATCAGTTTATTAACTGTAACAAACATATCAGCCTAATGTAAGCTGTTAACCACAGGAGAAACTGGATGCGGGGCGGGGCGTATGTGGAACTTCCTGTAATATTCTTGCAACTTTTCCTGTACATCTGAAACTTCTAAAAAGTCACCTTAAAGACAAAAGAAAGGCGGCCAACTCTGTATCTGTGCCCCTTTAATGCTTGGTGGAACACGAATTTGCAAAATAAGACCTGTTTCTCTGGCAATGCTCGGACTGATTTTTGGACCACAGCTCACACTGCCTGATTTTGACCCAGGTTCTCCCGTTCCTTTGCTCCCCAGGGAAATACCCAGTTCCAGGCAGAGGGTTTTGCAGACTGCACGGGGCGTTAGAGGCTCTGGCCGCAGGGCGTGCTGACTCAGGGAAGCACTGCAGCGCTAATTCATCTCTGTAACTGCAGTGCCAGCTCAGCTGAAAAGAGGGATGGGGAAGGACGGTAGAATGCTTTTTCCTTCCTTTTTACAGAACCATTTATTCCCGCGCCTCTGTTCCTCGCAGGGCACGAGCTGGCACCCTCTGCCGGGGGCAATCTATCCATGCCTTTCCTCCCTCCTCCTGCCCCACCCACCTCTCACCCATCCACCTTGTTTTGAATGCTCTTTGAGTAACCACTGCCTGCCAGGTGCTTTGGCGGGTCTTGGAGGTAAAGGATGAAATGGATGTTGCCCTGCTCTGTGGAGGTCAAAGGTCAAAATAGCAAAGGAAATGAAGACACATCCACACATAAGCGCCTACCCAAATGCTCACAGCAGCACGATTCACAGCAGCCAAGAGGTGGAAACAACCCAGATGTCCATCAGGTGATGACTGGACGCACAAAACATGGTCCATCCATACGATGGAACACCACTCAGCTGTGAAAAGTAGAGCAGCCCTGACAGCCTCTCCCCCGTGGACGGACCCCGAGAGCACGATGCTCAGTGAGAGAAGCAGACACAGAAGGACACACAGTGTGTGACTCCGTGGATGTGAAACCTCCAGAACAGGCCAGTCCACGGGACAGGAGGTGGTTGCCAGGAGGTTGGGGGGTGACTGCTGATGGGGGTGGCATTTCATCTTGGGGTGATGGAATGTCTTGAAACTAGAGAGAGGTGATAGTTTCACAACATGTGAGTTGTGCTTTTAAAATGGTTAATTTTATGTAAATTTCATCTCATTTCTCTGTTTTTAACAGAGACGCTGGGGATTGAACCCAGGGCCTCATGCACGCTGAGCACATGCTCTACCAGTGAGTTATAGCCTCCCCGCCACCTCAATTTTTAAAAGAAAAAAGCAAGCCTCAGATGAAGTCAGAAGGTTTTAAAGAGCCATCTTCTTTTCTTTCAGATCGAGGCTGAAGACTCAACTCACACGCCATTCCCAGTGCACGTTGCTCTGTGCCTCTGGTCTGTAGCTGATGCCCCTGCTCTCAACATGAGGAGGGCACTGGCAACTCACGAGCAAGTCCTGGGTCCCACAGGACAGGAGGCGCACCGCCTACCTGCAAGGTCACCCACAATCGCGCTCTGAAATTAGAGACTGACAGCTGATGCAACCCCCCCCCCCAGTTTTGTCCTGCCAACACAGCATCCCACATTTAAAATTTGCTGTCAAATCAGAGATGTGACAAAAAAGTCGAGATTGCCGGCTTTTCTTGAATCGGATCTGCACTTTGTGCATGGTAAAAACCACCAGGAGGTGACTGCCCATCACCCCTGCTCACCTGGGTGTTGGAATTTCCTTCCAGCGCCTTCCCTCATTTACGCTGCCTCCCCCGCACACATCAGCCCCAGGCTGCAATCCTGTTGTTCCAGAATTAGCTGGAACAATAATTTGCCCACGGACAGGGCACTCACTGTGCTGTAATGTTGACAGCATCTTATTTGCTCCTTATAGAATACCTATGGGGCAGGTAGAAGCCCATTTCACAGAGGGGGAAACTGAGGCTAAGCTGGAGGACACCTGGAGGGCTGAACCCTTTCCAGTGGTGAGGCGAGTCCAGGCATTGCCGTCTACTGCCCCCTTGTGCCCAGTCTGCACATGTGCACCAACCCCACAGGTCCACAGGGCTGCAGTTTTCAGGGCCAGGTGAGATCTAGTTATTTCCCCAAGCTCCCAGAACACCACAGCTCATGCAGAGCTGAACCCCCTCCACAAACTTAAAATGGATCCAGGTGGTTCCCTAAGCACTTGTTCTCAGCCCGGGACGGGCAGCCTGTGTAAATTTACCCCATGTAGAAAGTGGGGTTCCCCCTAATATTCCAGGTGTACCGTGTGGCTCTATTCTTCTGGTGTGGGTTGAACTGCATCCCCCCCAAGACATAGGTCTTAACCCCCAGTACTTGGGAATGTGACCCGTTTGGTAACAGGGTCATTGAAGATAATTAAGTTAAGATGAGGTCATCCTGAGGAGCGAGGCGGGCCCTACATCCAGTCAGTGGTGCGCTTATAAGAAGAGGGAAGTTTGGATACAGACACACAGAGGAGAAAGCTGTGTGCAGGTGGAGGCAGAGGCTGGAGAGATGCGCCTACAAGCCAAGGACTGCCGGCCACTCCCGGAAGCTGGAAGGGGCAGGGCAGGAAGCATCCTTGCCTGAGCCTTCTGGGGTATGGCCCTGCCGACACCTAGATTTGGGATTTTTAGCCTCCAGAACTGTGAGAGAATCATTTCTGCTGTTTTCAGCTGCCCAGTTTGCGGTTCCTTGCCATGACAGCCCTGGGAAACTCACGCACCCTTTCAGCGTGAAATCCAAGACCCTCTCCTGGGCACCCCTGCTGGACGTGGCGCGTGTGCGCCCGCCGACCCGACACCCGTAACCCAGCCCGGCTCGCGTGCTGCTTTCCCTGCCACCAAGGTCCTCTTTGCCCCCGTGCCTCGGCGCATCCCGCCCCCTCTGCCTAGAGGCCCCTTCCTGCTTTCTTTGCCTGGTGAAGCTGCCACGCCTTTAAGGCTGGGTCAGCATCCTCCAGGAGGCCCTGTCGGGGCCTGACCTCCACCCGCCCCTGCACTCTGTCTCGGAAACCTCCCCTAGCGCTGAGTCTGCGGTACTGAGTGCTAAGTGCTTGCTTCCTGGGCAGGCTGTGAGGCCTTGAAGGGGAGGAAGTACCTCTTCCTCTCTTGCTTTGATGAGCCAGTCACAGGCCTGGCCGCGGAGCAGCAGCCCTCGGCAAGGGTTGGCTGAAGGAAGGACTGAGTGCCACATTATGTAAGTGGCAGGGGAAGGCCAAAATCTAGAAACACCTGTCACCCTGAAATAGCTGTTGCTGCAATAGTTCTGGCTTCAGAGGCAGCTCCCGGATCTAGTTCTACCCTCAGATCCTAGCCTCTGGCTCACTGTGACTCATGGTGTGAAACGAAGGAGTTGGGCATAAAATGTGGGCCTCAGGACCTATGACCATGCCTCCTGCTTCGTGACAGGTGCCCCCAGCTTTGGTGGCGTGAAGGTTGGCAGTGCCGCCTCAGTGTCCTGTCCAGGGCTGCCCAGCCTCTGTTTCTGCCTGACCGTGGCCACTTCCGGTGCGCAGTAGCAGCCAAAACTCTTTCTGGACGTGAGTAGGCTTTTTCTAAGGCTCAAAGCTGGGCCAGCAGCACTGGGGCTTAGTAATAGGACTCCTGCAAAGTTAAGCCAAGGGAACCAAAGAGGGAAACTGCTGAAAGGCGTCAAAAATTATTTATCAGCAATTTTGGAGTTTCAGATGCTCAGATAAATCTGCCCTTTCTCCTTCTGTGCAATTTCCAGCACCTCTGTCTGTTCATCTGCCCCAGACTCCCCCATTTTCCACGTGTCCCCAGTGTCTTGCCCAGGGCGTGGCATCCCGTCAGTGCCTACCTAGCACTGGAATGAATGAATTGGGAAATGAGGCCGTGAGACAGATCATCTTCAGGCTGCTCCCAGCTCAGGATCCACAGGAATCTGCAGAAAAGCAGGCGGTGCAGGAAGATGCCACAAAATGACGGCAGCAGGAGAGGCTGTGGGCACGCCTGGGGCAGCTCAAAGATGCCCTCAGGCAGGGACCCCTGGGCTGGGAGGAATAGAATTGGGGGTTGTCTGGCGTCAGACAGAGGTGCTTATGTTGGGACGCAGCTGGACGCCGTGTTAAGGAGATGTGCTCACTTCCCCCAGAACGAGGAGGACAGACACCTGGACCAAAGCGTGTTCTTGACCCAGGGCCACACAGCCAGGCCACTGTCCTGCAAACACTGAACTACTGAAAAGGGAGAGGAACCCTCTGCAGCTGGGGAGGCTCACTTGAAATTCACATTTGCAGCTGCAATCAGCCCCATTTTGTCTCCACAAGGCTTGGGAGGGGGGTCTCTTTTTATGGAGGGGGATGGAAAAAAGGAACCAGTGTGAATCAGATAGAGCTGATACGAATGATGCTGATACCGAGGGTGGCAACCCCTGCGGGCAGCCCTCCTCGTTTTCACAGCCTGTCTCGGCCGCCTCGCCCCACGCGCCTCATTGAATTCCTGTGACTTTGTGAGCCAGAGATTACTGTCCCCATTTTATAGGTAGGAAAACCGAGGTACAAAGATGCTCGAAGAGCTGCTCAGGGTGGCCGAGCAAGCCCATTGGAAACTGGAATCAGACCCTGTAGTCATTCAGTTCCACAGCTCGTGCCCTCTTGGTTCCCCTGTGCTACTTGAAATAAAATTAGAGTAAGCAAGGTGAGCCCTCTGCGGTCATCAGAGACTTTTTAACATCCAGGAGGGGCTGGGGTTTGCTGCCTGGAGGAGGGGTTGAATCAGGAGGCTCTCGAAGTCTGGACCCAAGAAAGCTTTGGTCTCGGTAGGGGCCAGACTTTGTGGACGGAACAGTAAGCAATGCTGGGACTGGTTGGAGACGCCTCCAAACCTATCTGCTTCCACTTTTTCCATGGGAGGAAACCTATCTCCCACACCTGGAGCGAGGGACTGCTCTCAAAGGCAGCTCTTTCCCATTCCGGAGCATCCCTAACTCCACCAGGAGTCCTTGCCAAAAATGATCCTTAATTCGCCCAAACTGCCAGGTCTGTGCGCCATGAGACCCTCTTTCTACACACCTAGGCATTAGCACTCCTTATATTGAGTTGAAGAGAAAGACTGGTAGGAGGGAACGCAGAGCAAAAGACATTCTAACAGTGAGAGAACCGGAGGCCGGCACCAACGAGATCGCCGTCTCTTTCCCAAAATACCTGTATTCCTGCAGACAACGGTACTGGGCAGACAAGAGATTCTCGGCTGTTTTGAGATGGGACACCTATCGGTTTCAGAACCACGAGTATGTGCATGAAATGTAGACAGTGAGAATGACTAGATTTGGGAGAGGGCCAAGACTCTCAAATGAGGGGGTGATGCCCTCAACATTGCAGCTTCACCTGGGACACAGTCAGCAGGAAGCTCCAGACGGCCCCCACCGGCCCGTTTCGCTTTTGCATGGGGACGGCCGGATAAAGCATGTCCGTATCGGGCCATTTGAGTCCATATAGTCCGCATCCGTTTTGTGGTCGCCCATCAGCCTAGTTCTGCCCTCAGTGCCTTGCTGACCGCTGACCGAGGTTTTGTGGAGCTGGAGATCCTCCTCCAACTCTCCTTTCCAGGGTGAACGTGCCCCGTCCCTTAGACTCTTTCTTCCCAGATGGTTATGTAGCTAACTCTTGGGCATCACCTCCTGGGGGTGAACTCCTTGCATTAAAGTGCGAGCGAGCTGGGCAGCTGTGTCCAGCCAACGAGTTAGGGGGAGCCTGTGCTGACGGCGTTTTCTCTCACCCCACGCCACGCGGAGGAGAAAACAGGAGAGAGACAAGTATCTGAGCCGTGGGCGAGCGCCACTTCCTCCCTGCAACTCCTACCAACGACCGTGTCTCAGTATCTATTGAGCGCCGACTGTATGCCAGGCTCCATTCCGGTGGTGCTGGCATACAGCAGGGATCAGACCAAAGGCCCCTGCTCTCACGGGTCCCACGGTGAGGAGCAGACTGTAACCAGAGAAGTATGTGAAATACTTAGCGTATTAGATCGTACGACTCTCCTGCGGCTGTTCTAACAGATTACCACACATTTAGTGGCTTAAAACAGCACAAATGTGTTCGCTTACGAATCTAGACGCCAGAAGTAAGTCGGAACTCAGTTTCACTGGGCAAAGGCGAGGTGTCAGCGGGGCTGGTTCCTTCTGGGGGCTCCTGGAGAGAATCTTTATTGGTGACTTTTCCAGCTTCTAGAGACGCCTGCCTTCCTGGGTTCGTGGCCCCTTCCTCCCGTGACTCCAAGCTGTCACTTTCGTCATCACAACTCCTACTTCTCTATTCAAATCCCCCACGGCCCTCCTCTTCTGCCGACCCCTGTGATTATGCTGAGGACCCACCTGGATAATCCAGGATCATCTCCCCGTTTTTCAGATCCTCAACTCGATCACATTTGCAAGATGACTTTTGCCATGTGAGGGAACGCTCTCCGGCTCCAGGGATTAGGGTGTGGGTATCTTGGATGGGCTGTTACTTAGGAAGGAGACAATTCAGGGACTGGGGGAGGGGATAATGAAAGGGCCAGGAGGGCCTCTCTGAGAAGGTGGCCTCTTGGTGGAGACCTGAAGGAGGTGACAGAGGCAGGTGTCTGGGGAAAAGTGTTCCTGGCATGGGGAATAGCCAATGCGAATTCTGAAAGTCAGAGGAAGCCCAGCACAGTGAAGGAACAGGAAGGCAGATGCTGGAGCTGGAGGGCATGAGGGGGCGGGGAGTGATGGGAGGTGAGGGTGAAGAAGAAAGTGGAGGCTGAAACCCGGATGTTCTGTGGGAGGAACATTTGCCCCAGGGTTTTTAAGCAGGCGTGTGACACTGCCCCTCTGGCTGCTGCAGGTAAAACTACACTATTACCAGGATTCATGGGAACCCAGGTGAGATGATTGTAATCATCCATGAGATGGTTCTAGAAGGATGTTTTGATTTCTTACAATAGTGTGGGAATGGGAGCTATTTGGGCACTTTGGCAGGAGTGGGGATGAGGGGAGGTGGGGAATCAATCTTAAATAATTCAGCAAGTGTTAATTATGTGCTTGGCCTGGTCAACTGGGGTGTCTCTGCACCACATCGGGGAGAAGGGCCGGGCCGACTCCCTCCGCAGCTGACACGGAGACCTGGGGAGCTGTACCTGGGCAGAGCCTCGTCCTGCCATTCTTCCTTCACGTCCACGTTTTCCATCCGGAGTGTGGCTTCGGTGGTCCCCATGGGGGCTGGGAAGAGGTACTGACTTGATGCAGGGATGAATCCTGAAGGAGGGCCATGGACGGAGGTTTTACTGGACAGTCATCATAATGACCACCCCCTACCCACACAGAACTTCCCCGAGATCGATCTGCAAAGAGCTGTTGGGTCTATCATCTTACGGAATCGTTGTCCAGCCCTGTGAGGCTTCTCCATTTCACACGTGAGAAAATAGAGGCATGGAAAACTGACCACCCATGTGGGTCTGGAGTCTGAGCCAAATAAGGAGCTGAGCCTCCAGCTATAAGCTACCTTTGAAGGTCTGAAAGTCACCCTCCCCATGGGACCCTCACCGCCCCTCCCCACCTTGGACTTCAACTGGGAGGCAATAAAGTGAGTTAATGCCATTTATACCAAAATGTTGATGACTGATATGATTAAGCTCCCATGCTGGGACCAACATTCAAACAGGACCTGGTTAACCCCAACCCATCTCTGTCTGCCCCAGCCCACCTGTCCTGCCCCTCTGTACCCCCAACCCCCATCATGAAGAAGCAAGTCCTGACAACCTGACCCTAGGATTGAAAAAGGCAGTGCGGAAAGTGACTGGGACTGAGAATCAGAATCATAATTATTACCGACTACAAAATGCCAGTTTTGTTTTGACCGGCGTGAGGAGGCAGCTGGGAGCAGAGATGGAGTGGGGGCTGAGGTGGTGGCTTAAGTGCGGGGCTGTCTGGGAGTGTGGTCAGAACCGCTGAGTGAGGCTGAATTCGGGTCTACCTTGGGGCATGGTGACTTCCCCTGCCTCAGTTTCCCTGTCTGTAAATGAAGAATTGGTCTAGAAACGATCTCCATGATCCCTTTGGGCGTAACACCCAGGATCTCATGACTCAAATAACAGCACAGGTTCTGTGCTTTAAGCCAGTGGTTCGCAACCGGGGCTGACTCCTCCCCCTCCCCAGGGCGCCTGGCAATACTTGAAGGCGTTTTTGGTTGTCATAAGTTGCGGGGGGTGGGGGCTACTGGCATCGCGTAGGCGGAGACCAGGGGCGCTGCTCCACACCTTGCAGTGCCCAGGATGGCCCCTCGTGACTAAGAAGGGCCCGGCCCCAAAGGTCTGTGGATATGAGAGTGAGAAGTCGTCACCCTCACTTGCTAGCCCCTAAGGTCCCCGCCTCCACCCCTCCCCCTCCCCCTCCCCGCTGCGGCTGCCCCTCTAGAGCTGGTTTGTGGCTGTCAGTTTGGGTGTGTCTTCCAAAGCCCCTCGCTGGACCGAAGCCCCTGTGGATGGTGGGCCTGCCTCTGGGGTAGCAGCTCAGAGAGGGAGGATTCAGAGGCAGCCCCAGACGGGAGAGGGCCAGGTGGGCAGGAGGGGATGTCTGAAATTTGACCCTTCCCCACCTCAGTGAGAGTTTCTCACTGGATTCTCGTCACTGCCCTGAATGTCGTCATTCATTCATGGAGGAGGGACAGCAAGATGCAGTATGGGAAAAAGAGAGATCTCTTCCTGATGCTACGGGCAACAACCACCCCAGAGCCTTCCTGCGAGGGAACGTTCCCGTCAATAGAAATCCGTTTTTTCCGAAGGGAGTGGTCTTTGCGCCTGTTTTCTTTATCCAGAGCTGGGTGTGACCTCAGCCCCCGGAAGGGACCACCCACCTCCGCCCCACCCACAGCTGAGGATCTGGAGTCACACGAATTGGCCCCAGACTCCTCTCAGTGCGGGGTGTGGGGGCGCCCCCGATGCGCTTGGACGCTCCTGCGCTCTGGGTCTGACTTCACGTTCCAGGACGGCGAGCAAGGCAGCGAGCGGAGGCTGACAAGCGCTCCTTGCCGCTGTGGTGCCGAATGGTTAGCACGTCACACACGAGTTCGGACCGAGGAGGAGGAATCTCCGTCTTCAACCATCTCCCTTCCTCCCCACCCATAGGCAAGCCTCTGTGTACACACCTATCAAATCCTTTCTCCAAATCCGCTCACGGCGTTATAAATAGGAAATGCCCAGAGGTGGGACGTGTACGTTTCGGCCTCTTAGGAAGCGTCCCGGAGAGGGGCGGACGGTTTGATCCGCCTGATCTCTAAGCACGTCCTGGAAATGGTGCAGTCCTCTGCCTTCCAGGTGAACGGTGGGAGAGGAGGCGAACTGTGGGGGTGTGTGCGGCGCGTGGGGGAAAATGCAGGTGTTGCCATCTGAAGGATCACAAGACCGCGGGTCTCCGCTCCCACCCGCCCCGCCTGCCAGCAGCAGACGCCTAGGGACAATCTCCCTCGGCGGGGCGAGGAGGAGGAAAGGGGACTCACCTCCGCGTGAGTCCCAGCTACCTCCGCGGCCTCTCCCGGCTACGCGCAAACAAAGACGATCCCCGGGCGGATGCAGCCGGGCATCCCTCGCCTTCGGAGCGCGGTCCCCGGGCCTTCAGAGCATCCGAGGAAGATGAACGCAGGGGCCGGCTCTGCATCCAAGGAAGGTCACCCAAAGCAACGTGGCGGGCGCAGAAGGGAGCTTTTGTCCAGGGACGGGGAGCGGCTTGCAGTTAGCGGTCGGCTCCCCCTCGCTCAGCTGCGGCTGCGTCCCCTGTCATCGTCACAGCTCGTGCCTCCGAGGTGTTTTCTTCTTGCCAGCTCGCTGCTGGCAGAGGCTCGGCTTCCTTAAGACAGTTAATTATGCTGCTTTTGTGTGCAGGGTGGGTGGGTGGGGGCAGGGCTGACCAAAAAGCACAGCCCCCTGCCAGAATCGGTGCTCTCCATTGGCTGAGAGGGGAGCATTTCTAAGAGCCTCACCAGGGGCAGAAGCGGAAATGATTTCCTGATGGCGCATCACAGATTTAAAAACAAAACAAGGAATAAATAAATAAATAAATAAGTGGCGGCGATGGCCTCATTCCTTAGATTAGGAGGAGGGGAGGGAGTAATTTTCTCATGGACCCATGTCATGGGTCCCTCAGCCGGCCACTTACTATCATAGGCCAGCCTGGGTGCTGGGGAGGCAGAATCTTTGCAGACACACTTGCTCGGGGCCGCCGAGGGAAAGGCGCCCCCTGCAGTTGTGCGTGTGGTAGCGCCGCCCTGGGAGATTTCAGGGCCTTAATAGAATGGTGCAGAGTTGAGTGCATCCTCTGAATTCAGACCATAAGTGGGTTTGAACACTGGCTTGGCCACTGACTAGCTGGGGGACCCAGCGGGGTAAGTGATTTTTTCCTCTGGGACTCAGTTTATTGTACTGGCGTTTCAGCGTTTAATGAGATGTTGCCCGTCGGGGGCTTAGCACAGTGCCGCAGCATGAGAAAAGTTCTCTGCACGTTTTTTTTTTTTATTCCGGTGTTGCTTTAAAAAAAACTTTAGACTGGTAGATTGAATGGGTGCCCCCCTCAAAAAAGATATGTCTGTCTCCTAACCCCTAGAACTTGCGAATGTGACCTTCTTTGGAAAGAGGGTATTTGCGGATGGAATTACGTTAAGGATGAGATCATCCTGGATTTAAGATGAGCCCTAAATCACATGACAAGTGAGTTTATAAGAGAAGAGAAGGGGAGAAGACCTGTGTGGGGGGACACCACGTGAGACAAAGAGATCAAGGTGATGCCTCTGCAGCCAAGAGATACCAAGGATCCCCAGAAGTCCCAGAGGCACGGAATGGATTCTCTCTTACAGTCCCTAGACTACCTTGATTGCAGACTTCTGGCCTCCAAAATTGAGAGAGGAAAAAAATCGTTTTGAGCCACCTAGTTTGTAGTACTTTGTTATGGCACCACAGGAACCTAATGCGTGATCCCTTAGTAGGAACAGATGTTTATTGTTACCTTCTGTCCCTCTTAATCACTCGGTTGTTTTTTCACCTATTCTGTGAACACATCAAATTCATTGCCACCACAGGGCCTTTGCACAAGCTGGTTCCCTCTGTCAGGAGTGCTTCTCCCTCAGACGTTGGCATTATTCAAGTGTCAGCTGAGAAGTAATCTCCTCAGAGAGGCCTTCCCTGACTCCCCCTATCTTGCCTCTCACTCCATCATCCTCCATCTCATTACCTAGTCTGATTTCCTTCTCAGTATGATTTTTTAAATTGTGGTAAAATACACAGAACATAAAAATTGACCATTTTAACCATTTGAAAGTATGTGTTCGATGGTATTGAGTACATTCACAATGTTGTGCAACCATCACCACTATCAAGTTCCAGGACTTTTTCATCACCCTAAATGGAAATCCCATACACATTAAGCAGTCCCTTAATCCCCCCTCCCCCCAGCCCCTGGCACTCATCCACTTCCTGTCTCTGTGGATTTGCCTCTTCCGGATATTTCGTATCAATGGAATATATATTTACACTATCTTTTGTGTCTGTCTTCTCTCACTGAGCATGATTTTTCAAGGATCATCTAAACCGTAGTGTGTGCCAGGGCTTCATTCATTTTTATGGCTGAATCACTGTATACATATGCTATTTTTTGTTTATCCATTCACCAGTGGATAAACAGAAAGTGTTTCTATATTTTGGCTGTTGTGAATAGCGCTGCTATGAACATGGGTGTACATGGATTTACTTTAATCCTTGTTTTCAGTTCTTTTGGGTATATACATGGAAGTTGCACTGCTGGGTCATACGCTGATTCTGTGTTTAAGATATTGAGGAGCCTGATTTTTTTTTTTTTTTTACTATAACACCACTATTTGAAATTTACTTGTTTCTCTGTTTATCCTAGGACCCCACCTTATTGGAATATAAATTTCAAGAGAAAAGAGACTTGGTTGGTCTTGTACACTGCAATGTTCTCTGCAGAGGGCGGCAGGACCCAGCACAA
The DNA here is from genome assembly GCF_048773025.1 of Camelus bactrianus. Classification (NCBI taxonomy): domain Eukaryota; kingdom Metazoa; phylum Chordata; class Mammalia; order Artiodactyla; family Camelidae; genus Camelus; species Camelus bactrianus. The sequence goes on from NC_133560.1 coordinate 29,382,235, forward strand.
AGGAAATGTTGGGGAAACGCAGATGGAATGCATAGACTCTGGCTCTCCTTGTGGATCTCAGATGACAGGCTATTCACGTGGCTGCCCCACCCACTACGTCAGGGTCTTACACCCAAGGCATAAAGGGAACTAACTGCTCCACAGCAGGGAAGGAGAGCCCAGAGCCTCCAGCACAAGATCTGGACTTTGCATCTCTTGGCTGGAGGAAGTGGAGCTCTGGGGAGAGACACTGAACTGTAAATCCAGGTCAGTTCTAGTGCTGGGCACTGGGGTCCGAAACGTGAATAAGAGTTTGCTTTCATAGAACTCCTACTCTGAGAAGCAGATGGGCAAGGGAGTCTGGGCTGACTTAGAGACATCTTTGGAGCAGAGTGGCTTGCCGGGGTGAGGGGCGAGGGTGGAGGTGGGGAGGAGCATGGGGAGACTTCCCATAGCGGGGCAGGGGTGGTGACCATGTGACTTGGGCCCTGAGGAGTGAGTTAGAGTTGGATGGATGAAGAAAGGGGAGAAAGGCACTTTGGACAGAAGACCATTTGTAAAGCAGCAGCAACTCCTCCATGAGAGCGCACCGGGAGCTGTCCGTGGTGCTGCAGCCTCCATCGCCAAGCCGCTGAGTGCACCAAACTTGGCTCTTGTCTGGTTATTTTTATTTAAAATAAAAATTTTGGCGGGAAGGGCAATTAGGTTTATTTATTTATTTATTTATAATGGAGGTATATGGGATTGAACCCAGGACCTCGTGCATGCTAAGCACGCACTCTACCACTGAGCTATAGTCTCCCCTGGTTTATTTTTAAATCTCTTTTACAGTGGGGAGGGTATAGCTGAGTAGTAAGAGTGCATGCCTAGCTTGCACAAGGTCCTGGGTTCAATCCGCAGTACCTCCATTGAAAACATAAATTTAAAAAGAAGAAACTAATCACTTCCCCACTCAAAGAAAAACAACAACAACAACAAAGTAAAAGCCTCCTGATCTTAAATGTGGTTTATGTGTGTATATATATATGTATATATAATATATATATACACATAACATAAAATTTGTCATTCTAATAATATTTACTTATTTATTTATTTATTTACCAGTATTTTTTATACTTGATTTACAATGTTGTGTTTGTTTCTGGAGTACAGCATAGTGATTCAGTCATATGTATATATACATATTCTTTTTCATATTCTATTTCATTATAGGTTATTACACGATAGTAATATATAGTTCCCTGTTCTGTACCACAGGACCTTGTTGTTTATCTAGTTTATATATAGTAGTGTGTATGTGCTAATCCCAAATTCCTAATTTATCCCTCTCCCCACCCTTTCCCCTTTGATAACCATAAGTTTGTTTTCTATGTCTGTGAGTCTGTTTCTGTTTTGTAAATAAGTTCATTTGTCTCATTCTTTTAGATTCCACATATAAGTGATATTATGTAATAGCTGCCTTTCTCTGTCTGACTTATTTCACTTGGTATGATAATTTCTAGGTCATCCATGTTGCTGCAAATGGCATTACTTCATTTTTAATGGCTGAATAGTATTCCATTGTATATATATACCACAACTTCTTTATCCAATCATCTTTTGCAACATTTAGGTTGCATCTATGTCTTGGCTATTGTAAAATGCTGCTTTACAATAGTGCTGCTATGAACATTGGGGACGCATATATCTTTTCAAATTGGTGTTTTCTCTGGATATACGCCCAAAAGTGAGATTGCTGGATCATATGGTAAGTTTAGTTTTAGTTTTTTAAAGGAATTTCCATACTATTTTCCATAGTGGCTGCACCAAATTACATTCCCACCGACAGTGTAAGGGGGTTTCCCTTTCTCCACACCCTCTCCAGCATTTATCATTTGTGGACTAATCATATTTAAATATAAAGTTCAGTGGTATTACATTTACAATGTGTGACCATCCCCACCATCCATCTCCAGAACTGTCCCATCTTCCCAAACTGAAACTCTGTCCCCATTAAATACTAACTCCTCACCCCTGTTCCCCCATAATGTAAGTTTTGTGAGATCAGAGATGTTGCCTTTTGTCATTGCTGTACCTTTAATCCCTAGACCAGTGGTTCTCACCTGTGGATGATTTTACCCCTTAGGGGACATTTGGTGATGTATAGGAACATATTTGGTCATCACAGTTTGGGGGAGGGAGGAGATACTAGCATCGAGTGGGTAAAGACCAGAGACGCTACTACATACTCTACAATGCACAGGACAGGCCCCCCCCCCTACACCGCCCAAATAGAAGTATCTGGCCCCAAATATCAACAGTGCAGGAGTTAAAAACCCGAATACCCGAAAACATAGTTAGTTGTCAGTAAAATTTGTTGAGGCAACGAAATTGCTAAACCTTCTTGTGCCTCCTTTTTCTAATTTGAAAGGGGGTTCACACAACTACATTTGATCCTCATTATTCACAGTTTCCATATTTGTAGATTTGCCTACTGGCTGAAATTTACTTGTAACCTCCAAAATAAATACTCATGGTGCTTCCAGGGTCATTTGTAGACGACAGAGAAGTGAAAAGTTTGAATGTTGGCTGTTCACGTGTTCCCAGCTGAGGCTGAACCAGGTGGTGTTTATTTCAGCCTAAACAGTAAACAGCTATTCTTTTGGGGGTTTATCTAGTGGTGTGCTTTTAACATTTTTGTTCTTCTGTTGGTGATTTTGCTGTTTATAGTGGCCCCCATGCATGGTGCTGAAGTGCTGTCTAGTGTTTGTTAGCACAAGAAGGCTGTGATGTGCCTTGTGGAGAAAATACACGTTAGATAAGCTTCTTTCATGCATGAGTTACAGTGCTTTTCACTGTGAGTTCAATGTTAAAGAACCTACAAGGGATATTAAATAAGATGTCTTTAAACAAAAAACACACATAACACAAGGTTATGTATTGATCGGTTGACAAAAATGTTGTGACCAGAGACTTGCAGGAACCTAACCCTGTGTTTCCTGTATGAGCAATGGTTCAATATTTGCTGTTTCAGTGTTTGCAGCAACTTTGTAGAGCAGAACTGCTACCAATAATGAGAATCAACTGCATCTACTTCTGAAGGCTATTGTGAGGACTAGATAAGATTGTGCATGTAAAGCCTTTAGCACAGTGCTTATTGTAAATAACGGGAAGAAGGGAAGATAGTATGCAATCCAGAGAAAACATTTAAGCAGACCTGCTTTTGTAAAAAGCATGCAGCCTGAGTTATCTAGTTAGAGCTGCAGGGAATTGGAGAGAGGCCGTATGTAATTACCACGCTGGCCTTTAGCCAGAGCAAGGTGGCAGAGCTGCATTCGCCAGACCCACTAGATTGTTCCTTGTGACCACACATGGTCATTAAGACACAAATGGAAGAATGCCATCCACTAAATCACCCATACGGCTTTCCTTGGCACCCTGGGCTTGCCATGGTTTCTGTCCAAGAATTAACTAGCCCTGTGCCTGCTTAAAAAAGGGGTAAAAGAACTTTGCCCCATCAGGGTCGGTAAGTGTACTCTTTTCTTTTGCCTTTAAAAGAATTAATTTAAAACATTTAAAATGATTGTAGATTCACATGTGGTTGTAAAAAAAAAATACAGAAACATCCCGTGTATCTTTTTCCACCATGTTACCCAATGGTAACATCTCACAAAGCTATAGTACAAGATCACTATGCTTTTTTTTTAATTGAAGTACAGTCAGTTACAATGTGTCAATTTCTGCTGTACAGCACAGTGTCCCAGTCATGCATATACATACATATATTCATTTTCATGTTTGTTTTCATTAAAGGTTATTACAAGGTATTGAATATAGTCCCTTGTGCTATACAGAAGAAATTTTTTAAATCTATTTTTATATATGATGGCTAATGTTTGCAAATCTCAAACTCCCAAATTTATCCCTTCCCCCCTTTCCCCAGTAACCAAAAGATTGTTTACTCTGTTTGCAAGTCTGTTTCTGTTTTGTAGATGAGTTCATTAGTGTCCTCTTTTTATTATTTATTTATCTATTTATTTAAAGTTTAACATTTTTTATTGAGTTATAGTCATTTTACAATGTTGTGTCGAATTCCAGTGTAGAGCACAATTTTTCAGTTATACATGAGCATACATATATTCTTAGTCACATTCTCTTTCGCTGTGAGCTGCCACAAGATCCTGTATGTATTTCCCTGTGCTACACAGTACAATCTTGTTTATCTATTCTACATTTTGAAATCCCAGTCTGTCCGTTCCCACCACCCTAGTGTCCTCTTTTTAAATTCTTTTTAGATTCCACATATCAGTGATATCATATGGTATTTTTCTTTCTCTTTCTGGCTTAGTTCACTTATAATGATAATCTCTAGGTCCATCCATGCTACTGCATTATTGCTTCTGATACAGTCAAGATATGGAACATTTCCATCACCACAGGATCCTCATGTTGCCCTTTTATAGCCACTTACATGCCTCATTCCCCCATCCCATGTTCTTAACCCTTGGAAATCACAGATATGTTCTCTATCTGTATAATTTTGACCATTCAAGAATTTTATGTAAATAGAATCCTAGGAGCGTGTGATCTTTGCCACTGGCTTTTTCCACTCAGCATAATTCTCAAGAGCCTTATCCAAGTTGTGGTATATATCAAGAGTTCATTCCTTTTCATTGTTGAGTAATAATCCATTTATATGAAATGTCCAGAACTGGCAAAACCTAGAGACAGAAAGCAAACCAATGGTGGTCAGGGGCTGAGGGAGGAGGGGTGGGGAGTGACTGTTAAGGGGTACAGGGTTTCTTCTTGGGGTGATGAAAATATTCTGGAACTAGTGGTGATAGTTGCACAACTTTGAGGATGTACTAAAAACCACTGAATTGCACACCTTAGATGAGTGAATTGTATGGTGTGTGAATTATATCTCAATAAAGCTGTTCTTAACAAAGGAGTACCATAATTGTAATTAATAGTTTGGTTATGATCTGCTTCCCTGATTCTAAGTTCCTGAGGACTGATGTCATATAGCTCACCGCTGCATCCCCCAAGATGGCCCCACCTGTAGTAAGTGGATCACGAAATGTCTTTCCAAATGAATTACCCTTAGAGTAGGATTTCTCCACCTCAGCACTGCTGACATTGGCGCTGGGATATTCTGTTGGGGTGGGGAGGCGTCCTGGGGCACTGGGGGATGTGGAGCAGCATCCCTGGTCCCACCCACTTAATGCCGGGAGCACCCCTAGTCGTGACAACCACAGATGTCCCCAGACATGCCCAGTGTCCCCTGGGGGCAAAACCCTCCAGTTGAGAACCACTAATTTAGAACCACCCAATTTTAGGTGCTGAATCGGCCCTTAGAAGGCCCCACGAAAAGACTGGCACCCCGGGGGCTGCAGAAGGGACAAGTAGGACTTGGGAGTATCAATAAGGCCACACCCATCCAGCCAGAAACGGTCAGCGGGGGAATTAAGTCCACCCAAGTGCGCAAGAAAGTAAAACCGCCAAAGTTGAGTGGTTCAAGGTACGGCTGAGATCCGATAAGGGGCGGGGCTGGAGGCTGGGGCGGGGCTCGAAGCAGAGACCCCGGATGCAGAACAGCCAAGAGTCGGTGGAGCTTGGTGTTAAGGGGTGGGCTTACGGCGAGGGGCGGAGCTTGAACAGAAACTGGGCCGGGTCTGGGTCGCGGGGGGATGGGAGGATCGAGCCGCAGACCCCGGATGCTGAGCAACCAGAGGGAAGGCGGAGCTCTAAGTAAGGGGCGGGGCTTTCGAAGACAGGGGCTCCAGGCAGAGACACGCCCCCAGACTCGGAATAAGAAGAGAGAAGGCGCGAGCTTCGGGAGGGGGGCGGGGCCTGGGGCGCGTGGCGGGGCGCGAGCGGCACGCGGCCGGGACGCGGGCCCGGATGACGTCAGGAGCCGGCGGCCCCGCCCCTTCGCGCCTCCCGGCGGGCTGACGCTGTGAAGAGAAGCCAAGATGGCGGCGAGTAACTATTACGGCTTCGCGCAGGGTGCCGGCTCACAGTACAGGTAACGGCCCCCACGTCGTCGGCGCGGCGCCGCCCGGCCCGGCCGCGGCCCCGGGGAGGCCGCGGCTCCGAGTTGTCGGGGAGAGCGGAGGGGCTTCTGACGTGGGAGAGGGTCCTGGACCTGTCGGAGGGATGGTACCTGAGGGGCGCAGGTACCTGAGGGGGTGTCGAGATCTGACGAGCGGATAGGCTGCCCCTGGGAGGTGGAGGAGAGAAGACCGGCCTGGGAGGGTACGTGGCCGGACTGGGGGAGGGGCAAGGGCAAAGGAGGGAGGGCGGCGGCACGTCAAGACCCCGGACTTGGCGGGGGTGCGGGGTGGGGAGAAGACGGAGATCTGGCAGGGTACCTGTCGGGGCTGGGGATGGAGCAGAGGCCTCGGCGGGGGAAGGGGGGAGTGGATGTGGGGAACTGACCCTTGATTGGAAGGGAAGACAGACGGGAGGGTTCCTGGCCTGGCTGGGGGGGGTGGTGGTTCGGAGGTATGACCCCTGGTGGGGGGAGGGGTGTGAGAGAACTGAGATTTGGGAGGGTAACAGAGGGAGAGGCAGGGACATGGCGGAGAGGATTGAGGTCTGACTAGGGGGTCGGGCAGAAACTCAAGAGGGTAGCAGTCCTGACCTGAGGGAAGTCTTGAGACCCAATGGGAGAGTGGGCTCCTGGAGGAGGGGGGAACAGTAAAGAGGGGTTGAGGGACCTGGGACCTCAAAACTGAAGGGAGTAGGCGTTTGGATATTTGAGATCGAGTAATAGGGACCCAAACGTTTGGGAGGGGAGAGAAAGGAGCCTGGAGAAGAGATGGAGGTGAGGGAAGCAGCCAGGGGAAGGAGGGATCTATGTACATCAGATGTACAAACATAGCCCCTCCACACACGCCACTCTCCAAGGCTTCTCCTCCGAGCCTCTCTGCTGCCTCAGCCCTGCAGCCTGGCACTCAAGACCAGTTCCCAGGCAGGGATGCAGGGCTGGCATAACTGGGGGAAGTGTCCCCCTCCCCACATTGTTTTCATTTATTGCCCTAGTGTCAGTTTCCAACTGCTGGCCTAGCAGAACCTCTGGGTCCAGTTTCTCACAGGCTGGATTCGAACCACCCCTTAGATACTGAGAGGCTCCTGCTACACCGGGGTCTGTGTTGCACGTTTCATTCACACTATATTTCAGCGCGCTGAAAATAGGCAAGGCTAGTGGAAAGTTAGTGCCACCTCTTCTACCCTGTCCTTGTGATGCTGCCGTGTTCTTTCTTTTGGGATCAGAAGGAAGTAGGTCAGGGCTTGGAAGCAAGGGTTGTGGAAATTAGGAGAGCTCCTCACGTTTTCTGCATCCAGAGTGGTCTCTAAGGTGTAGTGCTGGCTAGTCAGGAATTTTCTATCAGGGAAGGAATTTCTGGCCTGCTGTTTTCTGGAATAGTGTGTTACATTCTATGTTATCCTCCCCTGTTTCCATCATCCTTGGTGGTATTCTGAACGCCAATGCTTAGTTAGGGAGCATCAGAGCTCAGCCAGGCTGTCAGAGATCGCGCCCTTTTGGAAATGCTTCACCCCTTTGCCTGCTTGCTGCCACTTCTTTCTTTTCTTTCTCTCTTTTTCTCTTTTTTCTCTCTTTCTTCAGTGCATTCTTCACTCAGATATGGAAAACTATTTGAATATTAGGCTTTCTATTACAATTACCTTCCAGAGGAGAAATTGCGTATTTACACTGTTCAGCTAGGTAATTGCTGTGCTTCAGTAGATATTTTTGTTATTTGAATTAATGTGCGTATACATTTTGGCCCAGCTATTGTGTGTATTCTGATGACTTAGGTGATACAGTAAACACTCACGTAACTAAGGGTATTAAACTACCATGAACTCAATGTCAAACTAGTCTGTGTCTTTAGAATTGTACCCAAGAGTGTGGTTTCTTCCTTGAAAGAAGAGAGATTTAACTAAAACTAAAACATGAGAATCATAGCAAAATAAATTTCAGTCTCACAAAACCTTGAAACAAGATAATCTGCATTATCTGAATGGTTTTAAGTTAACCAGACATTCTGTTTTTGGGGAAATGACTTTTGCTTGGAAACTTCAGCTGCTTTCAAAGTATGTATTTCTTACACAATGTGTCATGGAAAAACTGATCAGATAACAGATTTGTGAATACTAACTTTATGGTAGTATTTGGATAACACTATTTACAAAGCCCATTTCATAAATTACCAAAGCAAAGACAACAGTTTATTTCTTAGAGGAATTTTGCATAGGTGTTCTTGGCTTTTAAAATTGGTAGCTATAGCCCTGGATAGGAATATTCCGTACTTTGTCATTCATAGATGGGGTTGGAATCTGAATTGTTTTAAAATTCTTGGTCAGTAAGAATTGGATACACATTCACTCTTAAAGGTATAAGACAGGTTTACAATTACTTGTTAATAATGATAGTTTTCATTTATTTTACTTCATGTGGTCTTCTAAATCTTATAAGGCTTTTTAAAAGTTAGAGTTAGTGTTGCAGATATTCAGAATTAAGGATTAATCCCATGTGAAAAATTGAATCTGACAGTGCATTTAATTAGCACTGAACGCAGTTTTCATTTGTAAGGCTGACAGTTGCTCAAGAAATCCAACAGGGCTCTGTGTGAGTGAAGTCATGTTGGTAGTGAAAACATGGAGCGCTCAGAGCTGTGTGCTGGAGGTCCCCACTGGCAGAGCAAGACAGGCTGGTGAGGTCTGCTTTCCATTTCCCTTCTGGCAGTTTTGTCAAAATTCTACCCGTCCAGTGTAGCTGGCTACCTCTTCCTTTGCGTTGTTGTTAAATATAAATAAGGTGATTGCTGGATTTTGGTGTAAGACTTGATTTCCTGTCAGGAGAAGCTCTATATTAACAAACTTTTGGCATAAATTTTAATAGCTGAATTCCTTCATCTGGACAGTGTCAGGAAGTTGGCAGCCTGGTTGGAACTCCATCAAACTCTCTTTGCGGTGGGTAATAATAAAAAGTGCTGGTTACCAACTCTCTGTGCTGTGAAAGTTCCAGGCACTTGATATCTTGTCGAGTCCTCCTAGTAATCCTGTGAGGTTGGTATTTTGATGCCCGTTTTGCTGGTGAGGAGACGAGGCTTAGGGCTCAGTAACTGGTGTAGGATCCCTGGTGTTCCAAGTGGTGGGGTCCGGCTAGGCATGCGGGCCGCCTGGCTCCCAGGCCATGCCCTTGCCCCAGGGTAGGGCATGCTTGAGCCTAGGGAGGCACTTGTGGCAGACCTAGCCTGAGCACAGCCACTTAGCAGGGGGCCTGCCGGTGGAGACTGGGTTCCGCCATTCTTTACACTGATGCCTGGATCCTGTCCCTTTAATTTGGGTCCTAGTCAGATTATAGTTTAGAGCCACATTCTTCATATCTTGAAAAATTACCCTCCAAGAGTGAGGAAGCTGAGGAAGTATCTGGTCCGGCCTCATTGGGATGGTAACAGTGACCCAGCCTGTGTCTCTCAAAACTCCCTCTTAGAGGCGCCAGATACTTCAGATAGCTTGGGAAAGGCACCAGAGCCCTCGCCAGCCGTGGGGAGTGGCACAGGCAGCCCCATGCTACCATACAGGAAAGCTCCCGTTAACACCCCCAAGTGGGAGCCCCCTGTTCAGTTAGGAGCGGCTGCAGTCAGATTCATACTGGTCCTGATCATCCCCAGGCCAGCCTCCATTGCCTGCACCCCTCCCCATCCCAGGTCTCCAGGCCCTTCTAGAGTGAACCTTACCCTCCGAGGCCTGTCCGTCCCCTGAACTTAGGTCCCAGGAGCATAGCTACCTGGGAGAATCTGGTGTCACTGCCTCAGGGGCTGGGGTGCACCCACCACTGCACCCAAAAGCGGGAGAGAGGGGCCTGTGAGAACCTGTGGCCAAGTCTGAATTGGCCCTGTGACAGTGACTGCAGCTAAGCAGCAGCTTCCATTTACTCCTGGTGGGAGTGCCCGGAAGTGGACCCTGGGCGAGCAAGACACAGGAGTTTCCCTGTTAGACTGTGGTGGCTGTTGTTTTTTAAAATGCCCGTCTCAGTAAGGCTGAAATACCTGCTAGGGATTGACTGAAGGGAGTCATTGCTTGGAAGGCCATTTTGGGTGGCAGCTCTCAACTGCAAATGAAACCTGGTATCCGTATATTTTAAGGAAAATCTTTCAAATGACAGAACTATGCTGTCTTAGTTCCTATCACAAGTATATTAGGTACATTAAAATTTTTAAAGTGTGAATTTTGAATTTTCACTTTATCCATTATAGAACCAAAAGTCAACTTGTCAATATCAGAGTATATTCCGTTTCTGAATTTTTCAGTTTTATTTTATATTTTGTTTTTTGTCTGGATCTACCAACATGGGTAGTTAGAGTGATCAGAACAAATACATAAAATTTAAAAGCATTTTCAAATGATTCTTTAAAATTATTTTTTCACATGAGTGTAGTGGTGTTCTTTTATATGGTTATGGAGGTAAGGGGACAAAGACCATTTATCTGAATGAGTGACTGAGTAGTCCTGGAAAAGTAAGGGAAGTGTATTGAAAGGGTATTATAAACCTTGTATTCATTCCTTATTTTATATTAGTAAACTGAAAGTTTGTGATACTTGAGATCAGGGATTGCAGATGGCCTTGTCAGGGCCAGACGTGCACGAATGAATGGAGTTTGAGATGGTAGGGGGTGTATGGGGGGAGACCAAAAAAGACCCTGCACCCCCCACTCCCCCCACTTGTCACTGAGACATAAGACTGAACCCAGAGTGGCAGGCTTTCCCAGTTTCCTAGAGAACTCACACTCCCCATTCTATGTGAAATCCTCCAAGTTTCAAATACCAGAACCAAATTCAGACTATGTGGGACAAATGGCACTTGCCTCCACTTTGTGACCTCTGCTTTGTGTTCTTAACATGTTTAATCATAGAAGGATAATGTTGAAGATATAGATTATTTGATAATTAAAAGGTATAATATCCTAACTGGAAGGAGGAGTCCTCCGTTTTGACTGGTTTTAATCGATTAAGAAGGCTCTGGGTTTTTGTGTTTGTGTGTGTTAAGTTAATACCAGTTTTTGTTTTCATCACAGCTCTGAGCTGTTGAGACAGCTTATTCATTAAGGCAAGGAATGCTGACTGATTCAAAACAAAATTAGGAAAATTTGACAAAGCACAGTTTTTTTGCTTGTTTCTCTCTCTCTTTTTTGTATGTCCTTTTTCATGTCTGTGGCACCTTAAATCTGATGTGTGCTGTTTACCCATAGAGTATTCTAGAATCTTGGTAGGACAGATTTTTGGCACCACCCAAGGTCTAACTGGTTGGTAATTTTTCCCTTGTTCTGTCTCTTGTACCAAGGTACCCGCCACCAGCCGGGGACTGACATCCTCTGCCTGTCCTTTTCTCTTATACTTGTGTTAGAGGATAATTCTAAGGTTGCCAGATTTTTTTTTTAAGGTAGAAAATTCATTTGTAAGTATTTTAGGGGAACAGGACTTCTCTTTTTGGTAGATACTTTGCTTTGGGCAGGTTTTCTTCCCCCCAAGGATAAGTTGCATTTGTGGCACATCAGTTGTCCACTTGCCTTTTTAGATTAACTGTTACTAAGAACTGAGAATTGCTTTGCTTTGTTTCTATAGCATTTTGTAGTTTGGAAAGTCAGTTCCATTATCTAAGGTTAACTCCTTGGTGAGTTTTTGCTGTCTGGGAATAAAATGAGCTATAATGTCTAAGACTCTTGGAATGAGTGTTTTTTTTAAAAAAACCCATTGCCTTCTTTTTAATTTTGAATGTCATTTGTTGAATCCAGGGTTGGTGGTTTGACATCTGTTGTACTTGCTCATGAGAAACTCAGATTGGCTGTCTAGTCCTACCGCCCTCTGTTGACAGGAGAGGCACACGTGCTAGACCAGCATAGATGTGGCTGTGGAGGCTTTTCTGCCCCTTAAAGCAGCAGGAGAGGGCTGGAACCATGGACGAGCCCTCTACTGCTCCCACAGTGGCCTTTCACCCACTTGGCTCGCGGCAGTAAAAGGGCATGGCCGTATTGATCCTGGTTGGGCCTCCTCTCACTTGCACTGCTTCTAGGAGGCCGTGTACATAATGCTTTTTCTTTAGCTTAACCAGCGTGTGTCATCAAAACAGCATTCTTAAGCACCTGACCAGCGGGGCTAACCGTGTAGCCACCCTCCATGTGAGGACCATATTCCTCCTCAGAAGACAAGAGAATTCCTGGGGCTCCACCACCAAACAGAATCTGGCTCGCCCTTGAGTCTCAAGAGTCGCCCACCACCGGTCTCTGGAATCCCTGCCTCGGGAACCATGAGCAGCCCAGTGCTGTCTTGAAGAGCTAGGCTGGTCTGATTGGGAGCTGGAGACTCCTGGCTACATTGTAAGGAAGGTTGCAGGTGGAGGTGGGGGAATGAAATTCGCCATCATCTTCTCAAGAGCCCAAGGATTTAGTTCATCAGACCCCACTCCAGGCTGGTTTCTGGAAGTATCAGCTCTGAAATGGGCATTTCACATGGAGAATGTATAGAAGGCTCTCACGGTAAAAAAAAAATCTGTTAGAAAAATCAGAATTGTTATGGGTATGAATGTATAGTATGTTATATGTTTTGAGTATAAAACCCTTGTGAACCAAAGTCCCAAATGAAATAATCTCTCTGGGTGTGTATGTATGCGTATACACGTAAAGTAACTGAAATGTGACCTTATTGCCAATAAAACAGATTTGAAAATATCCTCTCTGATGAATGTCTTTTGTGAGCATGTGAGCCTCGGGTATCTCCCTCCAGGGTGCAGCATCTAAGCTCTGAACGTCTCAATCCTGTGAGTCATCACAGCCGTGCCAGGGAAACTGAGCCTGAGCGCTGCAAAGTAGGTGATCGCCGAGGCCAAGCTTTCCACCTGCTCGGCACTCGGATTCAATCCCAGTCAGGTTTAGTTTATGCCATTTGGTGGGTGTTAGGAGAAGCGGTAATAAATTACTGGGTAAAGAGTTGTGTGCTGGAAGAAGTCCGCAGTTTAAAAGGAGAGTGCTATGAGAGGTTTCTCAGCACTGAGTCCAGGAAGATCTTATTTCCACTTGATTTTTTTCTCAGAGTCTAAATGGTTTTGATGTTGTGTGTGTTCTCACCGAGTATGATTCTCTGAAAGCAGTCTGCAACAGAAATAATTGTTACAGCAAACCCAGAATGACCTGTCTTTCCTCCTGACCATCCTTGAGACATTTCATCGCCTGCCTGTAAATGCCTCCGGTGTGCCCTTCTGAAGTGAGGTCCATACTCAAGATCCAGTGTGTCCTTTATGGTGGCCTTTTAGAAGCAAGCCAAGCATGTCCCACAGGAGAGAGCCCTCAGTGGGGGAATGTGGCCTCCCCAGATGAGTCCCTTCCATTTCCAGGCCTCCATGTCCTCACAGTTAGGTAACTCTGAACAAAATGATATCAATGGGTCTTGCCAGCCTTGCATTCTAAATCTTATCTAAATGATGTACTCAAGAAAGCCTGACTCCCCGAAACAAAAATTCAGACCAAAAGCCCATCAGAAGACATTTGCCTGTGACCCAAAGACAAGGACAGCAGCCAGGACTTCAGAGTCTGTCACACTGGTGTACTTCAGTCCCCCTCTTCCTGCATTGACAGATGTCGATGCTTTGCCCCCAGCTTCCTGCCTCAGCTCTTCCTCCTGGGCAGGCGGCACCTACCGGGACCTCGTTGTAGTGGGGACAGCAGCCCTGGGCCTTCTGGTGCAATGGCACACTCCCCCTGTGAGTAGCAGGTGACTTCTGACGGCAGCAGCACAAAGCCTAGGCCCCTTGCTTAAGGGGCGGCTTTATCAAGAGTAAATTTGTGACCTTTTATTCCCGTTCATCAACAACATCTCCCACTCCTTGCTCTTGGTCAGGGGTTGAAAATTGGCAGCCTGCAGACCACGTCTGAGTTTCGCTCCTGCTTTCTTCAGTTTGTTTAGTGGGGTTTTTTGCTTGCTATATTTGAATTAGTTGCCAGTATTTAAAAATTGTGAGACTTTACAAAAACCCATTTCTGGTATTGCTTAAAATTGGAAGATCTCGCAACCCTGGGCTGCACTGTGAGCTCCTGCCATGTGCGAGGCCCTGTAGCACGTGAGTTCTTGTTTGTCATGCCATCCAAAGAGGTAGGTGTTCCCATTTTACAGGTGAGTAAACCAAGGCTAGGAAAGAATAAGTGACTCACTCAAGGCCCCACAGCAAGCAGGATTGGAAGGCAGGTGGTGTGGCTCCCATTCCCATCCCGGTGGGCCATGGCTCGTCTCCCAGATCGTAAGCTTGACACCCCTGCAAGCTCTTCCTTGGTCCTCGCACAGAACCCCTGCATCCTCAGCCTCTTCTCTCCACCTTACTCTAAGAGAAATACCTCATTTGTGCCTGTGAGATTTTAATCTATAGAGGTGACTGACGACAGGGGGCGGTCATGCCATTGAAAGAGGATTTGTTACATTTCCTGAGAGAAGGGAACACACCGTGCCACACAAGGACACGGAAACTTTGCCATATAACCTCAACAAATGCTTTTTGCTACCCCATTTCAGGAGGGGTTCTTAACCTGGGGCCTGTGAAGCACAGGCCAAACTCTGCCATTTCCCGGGAATCAGAGCGGGCAGGAAGTCACAATTTTCATCTCATTAATAAAAGGACGCAATAAAAGGCTATTAGAAATTGAGGGAAGGCAAGGTGACCAGTGACCTTTCAAAGCAGGCAGAGAAGGGGTGTGGGGACTCTCCCTTCACACTTGGGGCAGGGAGCCTGGGCAGGAGCGGCAGCCTCTGCTACTGACTCAGCTGCTTCCCCCGCCCCCCAGACGCTAGGCCCCAATCCCTGATCCCCAGCCCTGGGCACCCCCACCTGGTAGATCTGAGTTTCTCAGCAGCAGCCCTCTGACATCCAGGCTAGGTTGTTTTCTGTGGGGCTGTTCTGGGTGCTGTGGGGTGTTGAGCAGAGTCCCTGGCTCCCACCTGCTTGATGCCAGGAGTATCCCCAAGGTGACAACCATGAATGTCCCTGACATCACCCAGTGTCTACTGGGAGCAGGGTCACCCCAGGTGAGAACCCTTGCTCCAGGTTACCTAGGTTAACCATATGGGCCACGCCTGCAGAGTTTTTCCCACGAGCTGTTTTTTGGCTAGCTCAACTCCTAAAACTTCCACGTAGTATATTGGTTGCCAAAACGTCCCTGTCCTTTATTTCATTCCTTCTTATATCCACTCCCTTTTCACCATGACCTTGCAGTCTTCCCACTTAGAAATTGCATTGATTTCCCCGGTCTGGGCTTCCTTGTGCCCGTCCTTGGCCAGAAGACTGCAGCGGAAGAGACACTGCCACAGACCAAAGGTTTACTTGATGTCTCCCCCAGATGCACGTGCTGAAGCCTAACCCCCAGTGTGATGGTATTAGGAGGGGCTTTGGGGAGATGACCGGGTCATCAAGGTGGGGTCCCCGTGAATAGGGTTTGTGCCCTTATAAAGGGACCCCAGGGGACTCCTTCACTGCTTGTGTCCTGTGAGGACACAGCAGGAAGATGGCCATCTAGGAACCAGGACGTGGGCTCTCCTGGATGCCAGATCTGCTGGCACCTTGATCTGAGATGTCCCAGCCTCAAGGACTGAGGACTCTGTTTATAAACCGCCCGGTCTGTGATCCTCTGTTACAGCATCTGTTTGAGCTGCTAGTCCTGTCCATGCCTGGTCCAAGCCTCGACCTCCAGAACCTTTGCCTGTGTCCTCTCCACCTTGGGGGACCCCGCCGCACGAGGGACTCAAGGCTGGCCACTGGAGGACGAGATACCACAGGGAGGAGAGCCTCAGTGTCTGCCAGCCAGTTGCCCTCCAGAAGCAGCGCTGCCTGCTGCTGTCCTCGCTTGCAGTCCCGTCCAGCCTGGAGTGTCACGAACGAAATAAATGAGGGCTGTTTTAAGCCAGGGATTAGCAGACCTTTTCTGTGCAGGGCCAGAGAGTAGGTATTTTCCATCTTGCAGGTATCTTAATTCAGGCCGCTGTGACAAAGCACTGCAGACCGGGCGGCTTGTAAACAGCAGGAGTCTATTCCTCAGAGTCCTGGAGGCTAGACGCCAGCTAAGGTTGCAGGCTGGTGGGTGTCTGGTGAGGACCCAAGTCCGGCTGCAGATGCTGACTTCTCGCTGCGTCCTCACACGGGGCAGACCAGAGGAGGAAGTAAGCGCTCTGAAACTTTTCATAAAGAAAGGGACCCCAGCCTCGTGCCCCCTCTAGTCCTAGTTACCTCCCAAAGGCCCCACCTGCTAACACAATCACACTGAGGAGTAGGGTTTCAACCTAAGAATTTGGGGAGACACAGGCATTCAGTCCACACCAGCGGGCTGCAGCCACAGAGCTCGGCCACCGTAGGGCGAAAGCAGCCAAGGACAGCACCTAAACGAGCAGCCATGGCTGTGTGCCAGGAAAACTGTTACCTTTTGACACTGAAATGTGAATTTTGTAGTTTTCATGGTTATGAAATATTAATCTCTTGACTTTCTCCAACCGCTTAAAAATGCAAAATCTCTTCTTTGCTCGGGGGCCGTACAAAAGCAAGCAGTGGGCAGATGTGGCCACACTTGGCCGAGCCCTGTGTTAAATCCCTTCTGTTTCTCCCTTTGTCCCTTCCTTCTGGGATCAGGGTGTGGCCGAGCCCATTCCTGAGAAGGGTGTGAGACCCCTCCCCCAGCTCCAGGGCATCCGCGCTCTGCTGCCTCAGAGCTGCCTCGCTAAACCAGAGCCAGGCAGCGTGTCACCCGCCCAGACCGCAGGCCGCCTCGCGCTGTCGTGAGCAGTTACTCAGGGTGAGGCGGGCCTAGCGTTCCCTCCAGGGTCACGGCTATTGCTTTGATCACTGTCGCCAAACATTGGCTGCGCTTGATGGCTCTGCAAACCCTGTTTGGGTGTTGGGAGCCGGTGTGGCAGGACTTGGCGCAGGTGACTTGACGTCTCGTGCGTCCTCTTCCCGTTTCCACCACGCGTGTTTCATGTCGTCTCACGGTCCTTGTCCTCAGCTTCTCCTCTCCACAGCCGTCTCCACCTGTCTTCGTCTGCTTGGGCTGCCGTGACAAGGCACCGCAGACGGGGCTGCCCAAACAGCACGTTTGTTTCTCGCGGCCCAGAAGCTGGACGTGCACAACCAAGGTGCGGGCAGGGCTGGTTTCTCCCGAGGCGCCTCTCCTTGGCCTGTAGACCACGGCCTTCTCCCTGTGTCCCCACGTGGTCCCCCCTCTGTGTGGGCACCCCTGGTGTCTCTCTCATCTTGTAAGGATTCCAGTCCTATAGGATCAGGGCCCCACCCTTATGGCCTCATTTAATTACTTCTTTAAAGGCCCAGTTTCCAAATAAAGCCATATTGGGGGTGAGAGCCTCATGTGAATGGGGAGGGGGCACAGTTCAGTCCATAGCACCACCTTGGGGTCCTAAAACGGGACAGATCTGTCCTGAGATACCTCAGTGACTCCCCATTGCTTACCAGATGAAACCTGGATTCTGCCTAGCTTCCCTGAGCCCCAGGCCCTCCATCCAGCCTCCTGTCACCTCACCTCCTCCGTCCCTCAGCACACGGGACTATTTCCCTGTCAGCCCCTGTGCTTTTCTCCTGTTCTCGTGTGTGCCAGGCCCTTCTCTCAGCGCCTCTCTGGAGTCCCAGAAACCCTTCACAGTGAGGCCTTTTCAGGCCCTGGGTTGGAGGGGGAGGCTCCTGTTGCCTGCTGGGCTCTTGACACATTGTCCTTCCCGAGGTGGTGGGTCTCCCCACCCCTCCCCCAGCATCTCAGCTGTTTGCACAGGAGAGGCACTTCATCCTGTCATCTGAGCAGATGGGGGTGGTGACCTCTGCTGGGGTCAAGGGCTTTTCACCCTCCTGTACAGAACTCAAAGCTGTCGCCGACCCTGACCCTGTATGCCTCGCAGCCAACCAGCCTGCTCACAGCTGTGAGGTTTGTAGGCCTTCGTGACAAACCTGACAGGAGTCGCCTGGCAAGGTGTCCCACCACTGAGTTATATCAAAGCCAAATGTCTTGGAAGCCCAGCCATCTGCGGCCAGACTCTCCTTTTGCTCCTCACTTTGGTCTAGCTCAGTGATCCTCAAACCTCGGGGCACATGAGCATCACCGCTCAGGGTCGTATACAACAAACACATGCCCTGATTCTTAGTTTACACTCGCAGACGTGCTGTCTCGGATATGATCTTGAGTCAGAGGGTAGCCTGCAGTGTCCTGGTGAACCTTCTGGATTAGGGTCAGGACCAGGCATAAACCAGCCTGTGACTGTCCATCTGTGGCCTGGGCATCAAGGCCTGCTGCCTTGTCCTAGACCAGCGTCCTCAACCGGACAGTGTCTGGGGACATCTGCGGTTGTCTCGACTGGAGGTGCTCCTGGCACTGAGTGGGTGGAGGCCGGTGATGCTGCTCCACACCCCTCAGTGCCCGGGACGGCCCCCCACAGAGAACAGCCAGGTCGCAAATGTCACCCTGCCCTAGGGGAAGGGACAGCTCAGTGGTGAGCGTCTGCTTAGCATGCATGAGGTCCTGGGTTCAATGCCTGGTACCCCCATAAATAAATAACCTCACTCCACCCCCCACCCCCCAAAGGAGAAACCCTGCCCTAGATGGAACACAGCATTTGATCTCCGGGCCACACCGATTCAACAACCACCCACCTCACTGGCTCCCTAGGTGGGGCCTACCAGGCAGAGACAGCTTTTGTCACTGTGGGAGTGGGTGAAGACAGCCTGAGGGTTATCTCTGCCTCCTCGGGGCCCTCAGCTAGAGGACAAGATTCACCTTCCACCCCAGAAGGCCCTTGCCTCTGTGCCCTCAGCTGACACCACTGGTGCACTGGGGCTTCAGGACTGGGAGGGGAGACCCTGCTGGAGGTGGAGGCCACCAGCATGCTGGGAAGCCAGGCGAGAAGGGAAGCACCACTGTGCAGCACTGGCGGCCTCTTGCCAGCGGAGGCCACAGGGCTCAGCCAGAGAGCACTTGGACTCCGGTGCTCCTGCCCCTGCAGGGCGGGCAGCCCTTGCCGGGCTTCAGCGGCGTGGTCTTTTATTGTCCTCCCAAGCCCTCCCTTCTGTTTCCCTTGGGCAGTCTGAGTGGGGTCCACGCCTCGCCTCTGCGCCTCGGAGAAGGTGGCCCCAGCTCCAGGGGGAACCATGATGGATCTAAGGCAGCCATCCCTGCCCCATTCCCCTCAGGTGTGCCCTGTTTGGAGTGGGTGGTGTGGGTCCCAGGCTGGACAAGAAGCCGTGAGGGGAAGCTGGCACCAGAAGGCGTATAAGGAATGTACACAGAACACATGTAGCAGTAGAAAATGGAAACAGTGTGCGGCGGTCTAAAAATATTCCCGTATTCAGTCTGAGAATTCATATTCAATATTCCCATAAATAAACTCATTCTTCCCTTCAAAAGATGGGGCCTGAGCCTCTCCCTTTGAGGGTGTACTTAGGAGTTCACTTCTAACACAGAGTATGGCAGAAGCTATGCCATGGGATGCCCAGGCTGGGTCGTTACAAGGACAGCTTCCACTTGGTGCTTCCCCTCTCTTCCCCCTCCCCTCCCCTCCCCTCCCCTCCCCCTATCCCCTCCCCTTCCCGCCCTTCCCCCTCATCTCTCATTCTGGCAGAAGCCAGTTGCCAGAACACTCTGACAGCACTGGGAAAGGCCCACACGGGGAGAAACAGGCCTCCAGCCAACAACTAGCACCAAGTTGCCAACCATGGAAAGGAGCCGTCCTGGAAGCAGAGCCCACTACCCCAGCGGAGCCTTCAGATGATGCCGCCCCAGCTGCCTTCTTACTGGCGACCTCATAAAGACCCTGAGCCAGAGCCAACCCATGCCATTCCCAAGGTTCTGACCCACAGGAACTGAAGATGCTAAATATTTATTATAGTTTGAAGCCACATCATTGGGAGTAAATTTTTTAACTGAAGTATAATTGGCTTATATTCTACCAGTATAACCTAGTGATTTGATATTTTTATACATTACAGAATGATCACCATGGTAAGTCTGGTTATCATCTGCCACCACACAAAGTTGTTGCAGTATTACTGACTGTGTTCTCCATGCTGTGTGTTATTACATCCCCACAACTGACTGACTTAATGACCGGAAGTTTGTGCCTCTTAATTTCCCTCTCCTCTTTCACTTGTCCTCCCACCCCCCTCCCTCCTGGCAGCCCCGAGTTTGTTCTCTGTATCTATGAGTCTGTTTCTGTTTTGTTTTCTTTGTTCACTTGTTTTGTTTTTTAGATTCTACATATAAGGGAGATCATGTGGTGTCTGTCTGTCTCTGTCTGACTTATTTCTCTCAGCATGATACGCGGCAGGTCTGTCCGTGTTGTCACAAATGGCAAAATTTCATTCTTTTTTATGTCTGTTGTGTGTGTACGTTCATTCGTGTGTGTGTGTGTGTGTGTGTGTGTTCCACGTCATCCTTACTCCTGTATCGATGGGCACTTAGGCTGCCTCCGTATCTTGCCTATTATAAGTAATGCTGTGATGAACATGGTGGTGCATTTTCAAATCAGTGTTTTCGTTTTCTTCAGAAAAATACCCAGAAGTGGAATTTCTGGATCATATGGTAGTTCTATTTTTAATTTTTTGAGGAACTTTCATACTGTTTTCCATAGTGGCTGTACCAACTGACATTCATTGGGGCTAATTTTTAACTCTGCAATAGATAACTGATACACAATATAAATATCTACCAATAGTAAAATAGGCAAATGAACTATGATGTAGTCAAGCAAATGAATATCCTTTACAGTTTGAGAGGCCCGGGGCAAAAGTACAAATGGAAACCCGCGCACCATGGCTAAAATACAGGCCTCATAGACCAAGCTGGCAAAAAGCTGAATGCAGCACGTTCTGTCCCACCTGCCGCAACAGATTCACCTTCCTAACGACCAAGAAGGACAAAAAGAGTGACGCTCGGTTTACACTTGTCAAAACATCAAAGGTGACTGAACTTGACTGTATGTGTCTGGACATTCTGTTGAATGGGCTGATGATGTTTGGATGTCTTAAATAAAATAAAAACATACTAATTCATAAATGATTATGTAAGATATATTTTAGGTGCCTTTATTTCGGCATGAATGATGTTTGTGTAATCAAGATTTTCATGTCATTTGAGTTTGTTACAGTAACGACCTGAAGCAGCTGTCATGTGCTGACTTGTGTCCCCCTAAAATTCGTATTTGGGTTTAGGTATTGGGACTTAGGATTTTAGTGCTAACTAAAGAATGTGACTGTGGGAGACAGGATCTTTAAAGAGATAATTAAGGTAAATGAGGTATTAAGGTGGCCCTGATCCAATGTGACTGGTGTCCTTGTAAGAAGAGGAGATCAGGACACAGACACGCACAGAGGGGAGGCCATGTGAGGACACGGGGAGAAGACGGCCGTCTGCAAGCCCAGGAAGGAGGCCTCAGAGGGAACTCACCCTGCCAACACCTTGAACTTGGATGTCCAGCCTCCAGACTGTGAGAGGATAAATATCTCTTTTTTGAGCCACCAAGCCTATGGGACTTGGCAAAAGCAGCCCTGGCAAACCAGGATGGCCCCTTTCCCAAGCAGGGATCAGCCTTGGAACTGCAGAACATAGAAGGGGACTGCAGAGACTGAGGCTCCCGGTGGGGGACCACAGCCAGCACCCTGCCCGGTGCCTCAGGGAGCCATGAGTTCATTACCTACTGGATGCCTGGGCACATTTACATTCTCTGTTGGACCCCCGATTGAGAAAGGCTGAGCTAAAGGGTTCGGCTGTAAGGTGCAGCTAAAAAGTGTACAAAAGGTAAATATACTTTCATGAAAAAATGCTAATTCAACATGAAACATTGAAAAATCAATGTCATTTTTCATGTTTCTAAAAAGTTATTTTCCTAAAATATTCAGAAATTTCTATTAACATTAAAAGGCAAAATAGATGGGTAGAGATGGGGAGTGAGTGCTAGTGGGTACAAGGGCTTTTTTCTTTTTATTGTAGTAAAATAATATGCAACAAAATTTACTGTTTAACCCATGGTTAAATGCACAGCGCGGTGGCATTACGCACACTCACACGTTCGTGCAACCATCTCCGCATCATCTCCAGAGCTTTCTCATCTTCCCAAACTGCAACTCTGTCGCCATGAAACACTCACTCCCCGTCCCCTCCCCCAGCCCCGGCCCCACCGTCTGCTTCCTGTTTCTATGGATTTGACTCCTCTAGGGACCTCCTACAAGTGAAATCAGACAGTATCTGTCCTTTCGTGTCTGCATTATTTCACCTCAAGGTCTATCCATGTTACAGCAGGTGTCAGAATTTCCTTCCTTTTTAAGGTTGAATATACTCCCAGTGTGTATGGATACCACATTTTGCTTCCACATCATAGAGCAAGAGATGGGTAGAAGGGTCTCTCCAGGGCCTGAACAGTCTTAGTCACAAAGTTAACGGGGATGGAGGCACTCGTGCGCTTAATAGATGAAAGAGTGTGTGTGTGTGTGTGTGTGTGATGCACGGTGACTTCTAACGCAGCGCTGCCCTGTAGGCCTTCCTGCGGTGATCTGAATGTTCTATATCGGTGCTGTTTTATATACAGTAGTGTGTATCTGCTAATCCCATACTCTTAATTTATCCCTCCCGCACCCTTCCACTTTGATGACCATACGTTTGTTTTCTATGTCTGTGAGTCTGTTTGTTTTGTAAATAATTTCATTTGTATTATTTTTAGATTCTACATATAAGTGATAGCATATAATATTTGTCTTTCTCTGACTTACTTCACTTAGTATAATCTTCTCTTGGTCCCTCCACGTTGCTGCAAATGGCAAGATTTCATTCTTTTTTTATGGCTGAGTAATAGTCCATTGTGTATATACACATCTTAATCCATTTGTTTGTTGGTGGACACTTAGGTTTCTTCCATATCTTGGCTATTGAAAATGGTGCTACTATGAACACTGGGGTGCATGTATCTTTTTGAATTCGAGTTTTTATCTTTTCTGGATATGGGCTGGCTTGCTGGACCGTATGGTACCTCTGTTTTTAGTTTTTTTAAGGATCCTGTGTACTGTTCTCCATGGAGGTGCACCAGTTTACATTCCCACCAACAGTGTAGGAGGGTGTGGGAACTTTCTTATATGATCCTTATTGGTGTTGGGTTAAAATTTTTGCTGATACTCTTCCCCAACAAATGGGCTTTTGAATTTGAGGACTCTCTACTGGGTGATAGATATTTAGCAGAGCAAGGAGCACAGGCATCAGAAAGATCTGGGTCTGAATCAAGCACTTGACTGAGGTCACCTGTCCTCAGAGAGTATCCTCATCCAGACAGTGGGGACAGACCAACAGACGGCCAGCCAGCCAGCCAGCGGCGCCTTCTCTGAGGGCAGGAAGCTGGGAATGAGGTGAGGCTGATGAAAGGCCTCAGCTCTGGGCTTCCCAGGGCAATCCGCCAGTAAGAGCTGGTTCTCGGAGGTAAAGAGTTTTCAGTGTAACGTCAACCGACCTTCCATGATTTTCCTCAACTGTGAAAACGGAGACAAGGATGGCCTCGGCCTCAGAGTCGCTACAGGATTGTGTTAACTTGTGAAAAGCGCTTCCATTGGCACCTGTGCTCACAGAAAGGCCAGTGTTAGTGTTACAGGCAGTGCCGTGTGGCTGGCGGCATCCAAGCAGCTGGAGTCCAGGGTCAGGTGGCATTCACATGCCCGATGCAGGTTCTCGGAGGACGGGATCTAATGCTGCCGGGGTTCTGTGTTGATCTGTGGTTTTAGCGCCCAGCCTCCAACGGCTTTTCCCCTCCTGGCTGCTGGAGCCAGCTTCGCCACACCGTCTGCTCCTGGCCTGGGCCCCGCTCTGACCCCGACGTTTCCTGAGGCCACCCAGCCATCCAGGCCCGTCACTCCGACGGGTTACAGTGGGTACCAGCCCTACTCCGGCCAGGACCTCGGTTACAGCAGCCAGCCCCAGGAGCCTGCACCGGCACCCTCCACAGCTCCCTCCTACCAGGTATCAGCCCGGACTTTCTCTGCCTGGCACTGGTCCTCCCTTGAAAATTGGACAAGCTTGCGTGGAGGCAGATAGTCTGGGACCCGTGCTGGTGGAGGTGACGGGGGTCAGACTTGTCCGTGTCACTGCTGACAGTGCCGCCGTCCTGACTCTGGGCTCCAGGCCCACAGATCCGGCTGCTGGGTTTCCACTGGGAATCGCCAAGGCGTCCCACACTGGTCCAACCCCCCTGAGGCAGCTTGTTGCTGATTGGGTCAGCAAATGGTACCACAGGCTGCTGGTCAGCCAAGCACGCAGCCATTTGGCTCTGCCCCCTCCCTCCCCTTTGCTTCCCCAGGGCCTCCAGAACTTCTCCAGACCCAGCTCCGACCCTGCGCCCAGGGCCTTCTCCTGGCCTCTGTGCTTCCATCCTCACTTCCATGTAGTCCACCCAACGGCTCAACCCCGCTGTGAACCAAAATCCAGCCATGCTCCCTGCTGCCCCGGACCCTTCCCACACCCCTGGCCCCACCTGCCCTCCCAGCTCCTTTCCTGATGGTTGCTGCTGTGCTCAGCAGTCCCCTGCTCCTACCACCTTCTGGGGCTCCTGCAAGCCCCCCATCTGATTCCCACCGGGGCTTCTGAACCCTGCCGACATCTGCCAGGAGCCCTGTCCCCGAGTCTCCGCACGCCTGTCTCCTTGTCACTCCTCCTCCTCCGAGCCGTCACCAGCGGCCCTTGTCCTGTTGGACGTTCCTCGAGCACTTTTGCTCCCAGATGCTGCGGTCACTTCCATGAGAGCTGGCCACGTCCACCTCCATGGTCACTGCATCCCCAGGTCCTGAAACAGGGCTGGTGCAGAGCAGGAGCTTGGGAATCAGGTGGATGTGGGCCACACGGGGACTGGGGGTAGCGAGCGAGGGTGCCTCACCCTATCCTGAGCGCCCTTCTCTCTGCTCTGTGTCCCCCACGGAAACGCTCTCTCAGGACAGCTACAGCTATGGACCATCAACAGATGCCAGTGGCTATGAGAACAAACAGTACCCGCCACGTGCTGCTGGCCAGCCTCCACTCCCTGCCACCGCCACGCTCTGCCCTCCAGGTGGGTCTCTGCAGGGGTGGGGCGGGAGCAGGGGGCTTCGCTTACACGGGAGGAACCACAGTCAAGTCACGTTTCAGACACTCCATATTCACAGGAGTTGCAGAAATAGTGTGGGTCTCGGGGCTGTCCCGTCAGATCGCCGGCCTGAAGTCTCCACTAGTCAGCGGGCCTGTGTGTGAGAGAGAGAAGGGGAGACTGAGGCAGGCTGGAAGTTTTTTCTAAGGAAACCTTCCCAGGATGGAAGGAAGCAGGTTCTGCTGAGGACTTGGATTTTAGAGATGGAAGAGCCCAGGGCTCCAGCCTCCAGCTGTGGCTCAGACACCCAGGCTTTGCGGCCACGCGTACCAGGCCGGGCAGGCTCCCAGCAGCTGGCGGTCCTGGTCCCAGGGAGTGTGGCTCTGGCTCTCTGCTGCCTGGGCCCGGGGCCACAGGGCCGGCTCTGCAGAGGCTGTGCTTGCTCTCCAGGAACCCAAGGAGCCTGTGGTGGTGGTGGTGGGTACGGCCAAGTGCAGCCCCTGCCGCAGGCACCCTCCGCTGAGGCCGGGCAGCCAGCCAGCACCGCAGCCTTCGGCTACACCTGCCCCCCGGCGAGCAGCAGCGCTCAGCCTGAGGCTGCCTCTGTCTCCACCCTGCCTTCCTACAGCCTGTCCTCGCCCTCATTCAGCCCGGCCTCCGCCCTGTACACTGGTGAGACAGCAGGCTGCCCCCGCGCGCATGCAGGCCCAGGCTGTGCCTCTATTTGCTGCCGAAATAAACGAGGCCCTTGAAACCAACCCATCTCTCCCTCTCATTTTTCTCTCTGTTTCTTAGGACCAAGCTACCTGAGCTACAACGTGTCCTCGTTCTCAGCAGCCAGTCCTTACTACCCTCCACCGTTCCCCTCCCAGATGCAGCCCCTGCCTGCCCTGGGGCCCCCCCAGCCGCCGCCGCCGCCACCACCACCACCACCGCCGCCGCCACCCCCCGAGCAGCACCCCCTACTCCCAAAGCCTGTGGACTTGTCCCCATGGGGTGGCTCAGGAAGCAGTCCCAGTGCTGGTTCTGCCGACAGCTTCGCCGAAAATCTATCAGTTCCCACTAGGCTGCTGAAACCCAGGGGTGGTCCCAAGCAGCCCCCACTTCACTACTGTGACATCTGCAAGATCAGCTGTGCTGGTCCCCAGGTCAGCCCCCCACCCCTTGCTGGGCAGGCCCTGAATCTCCCTGCCCCCACAGCTAGGAGAGCCCTCCCTTGTCCCCTGTGGCCGGCCAGAGGTCAGGGTCGTTGCCAGCCCAAAAGAGGCCTGTTAGTAAACTTGCGATGCCAGGTGCACATCAGGATTACCTTAAGGGTGTTTGGTGTTCTTGTGGAAGACATAGGAGCAGGCACAGAGCTGACTGTTGGCCGCAGAAGCAAGGCCTTGTACCCTGAGGTGCTTGGCAGCCCTGGGGCGTGGTCTGTGCCCCTCCCCGAGGCTAGTCACAACGCAGGGCGGTGTAGGCAGGGCTGCAGGCGGGTAAGAGCATCTTGTGCATGTGCGTGTGCTGCTGTCAGCAAAGGACCTTCCCAGCTCACTCCCTGCGAAGACCACAAAACACCACATGTGGATTTTGTCTTGTCTTTAATACTCTGAGAGAAAGCTGGTGCCATGGAGGCACGAGCAGACTCCACATCGCAGCTACAGAGATAGCTGTGTGGGAGCCCCAACCCCTCACCCAGCCCTGACCTCTCCAGCTGGGGGACGAGGGCCAGGCAGCCCGCGCTCAGGGCTGGGCCGCGGCGTCCAGCACCAGCCCAGACCCCCGGCCGCTGGCCCTTCTCAGAGTGCCCGCCAGAGCCCCTCCAGGTGCTTGCTTCCGCTACATGACACTCACTCTTGGCAAGAGGTTGGTTTTCCCTGTTCCCCTCTTTCTTTCTTTCTCGTGTGATTTTTATCCTGCGTCGTGGGGATTCTTGGTTCCTCTCACAGGTCAAATACAAGGTCTGCTCCTGTGATTCTGGACTCCTTGTGGCATCGTGTTGAGTGTGTGACACTCCCTGCGGACGTGGGGTGGGACGGAGCATAGGTGCGTGGCCAT
Organism: Camelus bactrianus; assembly: GCF_048773025.1. Taxonomy (NCBI): domain Eukaryota; kingdom Metazoa; phylum Chordata; class Mammalia; order Artiodactyla; family Camelidae; genus Camelus; species Camelus bactrianus. Next base: position 29,409,367 of record NC_133560.1, read on the forward strand.
CACCCGGGCAGGTGTCTCGGTCTCTCTGAGCCTCCGTCTCCCCTTGGGACCGAGTTTGCCTGCATAGCATCAGCTCCTGTCCTTCCCAGCACCGCAGGGTCCCCGTGCCGCCCTTTCCACTCGCCTCTCCTGCCCCCAACCCAACGCTGCCTCAGACACGGTTAACGTGGAAGCAGCCACATATGGCCTCCCTCAGCATCTGGGAGGACCTGGTCGGTGTGGCCTCCCTATGGCCGGGGAGCACTTCTGCCTCCTCTCTGAAGGCCAGTCTCTGAGTCGAGGACGGCATGGCTGGCTGAGTGGTCTCAGTGCCAGCAAGTGGAGGGCCATGAGGGTGGCCTCCAGCTTTAGGGACCACGGGGCACCAGGTGGGCCTCTTTCTAACACTGCTCCGGGTTTTCTCTCATTCCACATCTGATCTGGGTTTATGGTGGCGAGTCTGGCAGCAGGATGACATAAATGGCGAACATTTGCTCTTTCTGTGAGTTCAGACTCTGCGAAGTGTTTCTGCAGGTAGTCTCATCCTTCTAACCCGTCCTTACCACCTCCGCGTGGGGGTGAAGGCTGTGCCCCGAGAGGGTCAGTAAGCTGCAGAGCTCAGACCTGTTGTGGTGATGGGGACAGAGGTCAGACCCAGCTGTCGTCGCCCCGTGCTTAACTAGTACCGCATGTGCACAAGGCGGCGAGGAGCTTACTGTTGGCGTCTTGGCATATATCCTTCCAGACTCGTCTGTGTCCACAGGCTTTACCATGATGTGTGTGAGTGTGTGTGTGTGTGTGTGTTCTATGGCTTAGATAAAAACAGATTCCTATGTTCCGAGAGCACCCCTCCCACTCCTGCCCCTGCATCTTTCCCGCCCCAGAACCAGCTAACGTCACCAGGTCCTTGTATGTTTTCCAGAGTTGTCTCTGTGCTGTGGGACGTTGACTCTTGGCGTGCTAGAGGGTGCTGGGGAGCAGCCCACTTTGCCCCGCTGTAAGAGTTCCAAGAGAACGAATCTGGGACGCCATGCGAGGGCTCAGTCATTTGCCAGAGGCGCCAGGCCTCTAGGGCGCAGCAGGCGGGAAGCCGGGCCCGGGCGGCGGCCCCTCGCGGGCTTCTTCGTGGTGCTCTAGCAGGGACATGGGCGCCGCATCCTTCCATAGCACGCGTCCTTGCTTGCTTTCTGAGGTCAGATTCTGAAAAGCCGGAATATTCTTTTAAGCAGCCCCCCAAACTAAATATGTGATCCTCTGAAGATGCTTACTTAAGAAACACATTGAGTTTTAGAACCAAAAGAAAAAAAAAGACAAAGAAACCTATGTCTTTAGCCTGAGTTTTTGAGTCTTCTGTTGACTGGGCTCTAAGCGGCGGCACACAGAACTCTTGGAGGCCTGCGAATGGAGGGGTGGGGACGTCAGGCCCCCGAGAATTGTGGGGATGGCACGGTGCCCAGTAGGCACACACACCCCTCAGGCTGCCCTCGCTCTCTGCCGGCAGACCTACCGTGAGCACCTGGAAGGGCAGAAGCACAAAAAGAAAGAGGCGGCTCAGAAGATGGGCGTCCAGCCCAACGGCAGCCCGCGAGGGGTGCAGGCGCAGCTGCACTGCGACCTGTGTGCTGTGTCCTGCACCGGAGCGGAGGCCTATGCCGCCCACATGCGGGGGGCCAAGCACCAGAAGGTAGGAGCCCTGCGCGGGGCATCCGATGACCTTGGGGGACAGCCACCCACGAGAGGGAGCTTTCCCTGCGGGCCTGTATGTGCTCCTTCCTCAGAAGCCAAACCCCTTCTTACAGTTATAAAAGTCATACCTGGTCCTGAACAGAAGCAGACAGCAGGGCAGCTCGTGCCCAGACCCCAGAGAGACCTGTTCTTGGCCTCGCGTGTGTCTGTATGTTTATATGAACCAGAGTCTGCCTGTTGATAAGATGAAATGGTGTATTCCATTTGGGGGGGTCTTTATTTTTTTTAAAAATAAATTAGTAAGTTATAATATTTTAATATCCAAGTTTTAATTAATATTAAATTATTTAATTTCAGTGTTTTTATATTTATTACTATTTTAATACCTATATTCTCCTGTGGGCTTAAAAATGCCTGTAGTATGTTGTGTTATGGGGAAATGAATGGGCCCTCCCACCTGAGAGGAGGGAGGGCCCTCCCTGTGTGCTCTTCCTGTGGTCCAGTGGTGCCTTTTGGAAAGCAGCGAACCTCCCCCAGATGCTGTTGTGAACCTGCAAGGTGATGCTTACCTTAAGGGTGTGTGTTGAAGACAGGAGGAATGGGGTGCCTGCTTCCTGCTGAGCCGAGCAGTTAAGAGCGAGAGGATTAGGAAGGCCCTTGTTCCGTGGCCACTGCACTCTGCCCCGTCCACAGAACCTCATCCAGCTGCCCCAGCCCACCCTGTCCCCCTTCAGCCCCCGCTGCAGGCTGGGCCTCCCTGAGCACCCACCTGGGGACCTGCCTTCTCCCCCAACTCATCAAGGCCTCCTTCGCTGGCCCGGCGAGGACAGGCTCTTGAATGTCGGAGCGAACCCACACACCCCACCAAGAAGGAGCAGTGAGGCGTGGAGAAGGGGACACACTGGCCTGGCGGTAGCAGGGGTGCAGGTGGGAGAGGTGGCACCCAGGCCAGGTGGGCTACAGGTGTCAGGGCTCCCAGGCCAGCACTTGTTCTGGGGTCAGGACGCAGGTTTGAGCCGTGAGTGTCAGAGACTTTGAGCCTGAGAACGTGTCTGAGATGGTCTTTGGTGCCATCGGTGCAGACTCTGAGGGCAGGGGAACAGTCCTTTCCAGCCAGGAGCTTTTGCAGTGAAGTGCCTTTGGCGGGGGCGGGGAGGGGGCATGCCGAGAGGGTAGTGACCGTATCCTAGGTGAATCTGTGGACATGGGCGTGTGTATGCGTTCCCATAGAACGTGGATGTGTCCATGGGCATGTACACGCATGTGTATAGAATGTGGACACCAGCTGCGGATGTGTACACGGGCACATCTTAGCAGGCCGCCCCTGTCCACACATTCATCTGCACGTGCGTCAGCTCTCCCTGGGGCTGCTACTAGGCTGGTACTTGGGTGCTTGAAAAAGCCCTGCTTTTCAGCCCCAGTCGGTGGAGTTCGGAGGAAGGGGTTCCCCGTAAGCCAGCAGAAGTGTCCAAGCTCTACAGGTCCGTCACCCGCACTAATGGCCTAGAAGCAGGAGACAGCTCAGGAGGGCCCTCCCGGGATCGACACCCCAGAGAGCAAAGGGACTTAAGTGGGAGCTGGGGACGGGAGAGGGTCCAGGGGGCTGGGATGGGACCGCTGCCCGCGCTTCCACAGGCTGCCAGCTCCCCTGCACCCAGCCAGGTGCACTTCCCGCCCTGGGGGAAGGCTGGTCGGGCCTGAAGGGGCCCTGACGAGGGCCTGGTCTGTTCCAGGTCTTCAAGCTGCACACCAAATTGGGGAAGCCCATTCCCACCACAGCACCGGCTCCAGGGAGCGCCAGCTCGGCCCCAGCCACCTGCGCCACCGAGAGCCCTCCCGCGGCCCCTGCTGGCCCTGGAGTGTGCGCCCCAAGCCAGCCAACGCCCGCCAAGAGAACTGTGGCCTCGAAGGCCTCCCACGAAGGTATGTGTCTCTGCTTCACAGTCCGTCCCCTCCTCCCCCTCCACTCAGCCAGTTTGAGCTTCAGAGACGGGATTGTCCAGTGACTGTGTGTATGGTCGTCAGTTCTGGGAGGCACGACCCGTGAATGCGGGCGGGGACGGTGGGCGGAACACTGTTCTCTCCCAGATCCCCGTGTGGCAGGGTGCACCCCGCTGCCCTGTCCACGCCGGGAAGTCTTGGCAGAACCAGTGGAACAGCAGCTTCCATTTCTTCTCCTGAAGCTTGGGACGGAGCCGGGGTGCTAGCCATGCTCCAGAAGCCCTGCCCCAGGCATGGAGAACCCCACATGCTGGAAGCAGCCCCCTCACACCCCGTGCTCTGATGAGTCACGTGGGCACCGGGGAATTAAGGCAGGCTCCTCGCAGCCCCTTCCCTAGCCCTGCCTTCTCCGGTGTGAGTCACACGCCTCTGCTGTGACCACAGGGGCGTCATGGCTGCCGAGGGACGTGTGCTGAGTGGGTTATGCGGCTTATAAGTCAGGCGCCCGCTTCACCCATGGCTTCACGTGTGGTGCCCGACTTACCCTTTGCGGCTTCTTAGATTTGTCATTAGTCCCTTGATAGATGGAGACCCGGGGAGAGGTGAGGTGAAGCAGCTGGCCCCGAGGCCCCGGTGAGCAGCGGAAGTGGGATTGGAATGCGAGTCTGTGGGCCAGTCTCTGCTCTCCGCCACTTTGCAGGGGAGAGGGGGAGACTTATTTTATTCTGAGCCTCGGCAGTACTGCGTTTTGAACAGAACATGATGTTTAAGATCAAATCATAAAGCAGTTTTGGTGACAAAGAAATGTCTCCCTGCCAAGGCTCAGTGAACTTGCCTAATGGGGCTAGGTTGAACATGACCCTGGCCCACCTGGGGTTCCACGGTCGGTTAATAAGGGCTGCAGACTGTGCACTGTTAGGGGGTCCTCAGCAAAGGGCCTGCTACCCCAGCCTTCCTGTGGCCACATCCACCTTGGCCCCGAGGGCCGTGAGGGCCTCGCTCTCCCTGTCGTGACCCAGGCTGGTGGGAAAGGGTCTCACAGGGCCATGGAGCCCGCTGGCTGATGTCACGAGGGGGTGAGGGGGCAGCGGGAGACCTGGTGGTGTTGCGCCCTACCCTCATGCTGGTGGACCGGGAGCCAGCTGTGGTTTCTGGCTGGGGCGAGTTATCAGTAACACTGTCCTCCCTTCCAGGGCCTCCTGCGCTGCAGGCAGCAGACCGCAGACCCCTGGAGGGGAAGCTGGCACACCCCAGATCAGAGCGGCCCGGAGAACCGCCTGCCTGCGGGGGCCCTGCAGAAGCTTCTGGAAGCTGCAGTGGTGCACAGCCGGTGGGCCCAGGCTACGTGGAGGAGGTAACTCTGCTGGAGACAATGTGTGTCACTCCACCAGCTCTCCCAGCTCCACCCCGGCTCTGGTGGACAAGGGCCTGGTGGGGGTCAGGCCTTGAAGCCCTGTCCCAGTTGTTCCCCTGAGATTTGTACCCTGCCCCGGGCAGACCTCAGTGAGCCAAAACACCGCAGGGGTCTCACTGTAAGGCCTGGCGCTGGGCTTCAGGTCTTAGAAGAAAGGTTCAAGGCAGGCAGAGGCATCTCCGGCCATGGGGCGGCCCCTTGTCCTGCGGGAAGGAGGGATCCATGCCCTGGGTACCCCACAGACACGCCATCCTCAGGCACAGGAGCCAGCGTGTGCCCCACACAGCGCCTCCCGGATGCCTGTTGCCTTGTGGAGCTCAGGGTCGCAGCCCGTCCCGCGCCTCCAGGGACGTGCGTGTGGGCATTTCTTCTGCCCCCACATTTGTGCTCTTGTTCAACTGACTCAGCACCTTCTGTTTTTGTCCCCTGCAAAGTCACCACATCAGGCAGTCTTCCTGCTGCCGGAGACCCCGCCATCTGATAGTCAAGGGGATAAAGTGCAGAGAAGCCGCAGGAAACCGAGATCAGGACGGGAAGAGGGAGCTCGGCAGGGCAGGGCAGCAGGGCCGGGCCGGGCAGTGGTGGCCGCGGGGTACCTGGGCCTGGGAGGGCCCGCTGGTGAAGTGCAGCTCCTCTGAGTGCCTAAAGCAGACAGGAAGCCAGCACGAGGCCTGCAAGGCCCTCAGGGGAAGGAGGCCCCCCGGTGGGCCCAGACCCGCCAGGTGGGGGGCTCGGGCAGCACTCAGCCGAGCCCTGTGTCCCAGGTGTGCAACGAGGAAGGCAGAGTGATCCGGTTCCACTGCAAACTGTGTGAGTGCAGCTTCAATGACGCCAACGCCAGGGACATGCACGTGAGGGGGCGGCGGCACCGGCTGCAGTACAAGGTGGGCTTGGGGTGTCTGCGCTTTCCTTGGCTCACGTCTCAAGACACACCTTTTGCCTCTGGGAGTCTGAGCCCCTGGGCCTTTCAGCACCACGGGCTCACAGAGGGGCCCTCATGAGGCCTCTCCCCCGCGGGTTTGCTGGAGGACACGTGTCCACAGGTGTGCGTTTACACTCACGTGCCTGTTGGGCCTCAAGCACTCGTGTGCACAGCACACACCGCACTCTCCTTGGGATAAACAAGGCCTCTGGGCACTTCCTGCTCTCAGCGGCCTTGTTGAGATGTTATTCACACGCCACACAATTCACCATCTAAAGTGGCTTCTACTACATTCATCAGAGTGTGCATTCTATCACCCCAAAAACAAACGCCATCCTCTTTAGTAGTCACTCCCTTCCCCTCCCCCAGCCGCTGACAACCAGGAACCCCGTCCCTGTGTCTGTGGACTGGCCTGTTCTGGACGCCCCACATCCACGGATCACACACTGTGTGTCCCTCTGTGTCTGCTTCTCTCACTGAGCACCGTGCTCTCAGGGTCCGTCCACGTGACAGCGGGTGTCAGGGCTGCTCTCCTGGTCACGGCTGAGCGATGCTCCCATGTGTGGAGGGACATGTGGTGTGTATCTGTTTCACCCACCAAAGGACACTTGTGTTGTTTCCACCAGTAGATAATCCTTAGACAACACTATACTCTCTGAGTGATGAAATTAAGTGCTAAAAGAAAGAAGCCCAATGAGTGAATTAGCGATGCTGTTTAGAATATGCCTTGCCAGATTCCATTCTGTTGTATTTCCCTGAATTCCTCTGTTGGGGACGAGCATTTCCAGTGAATCCTCGGTGAACACCCGCGATCACTGATGGCGGTCGCTTTGCGCTATCCCCGCGTCTTCTTCCTCTGCTCCTCTGTCAGACACGTGGACAGCTGGGTGTACTGTGGGTGGACGTCACACCTGTGGCTCTGCGAGTCAGTTGTCATTTTGTTCCCCGAGGTGGCCCCCTTTCCCGCCATGGCCTTTGGGGACAAAGAGTGTTGAGACTCTGGGGACTGGAGCTCTCCACTGTCTAAACCCTGCAAGAGGGTGTTGGTGGTGGGGGCTCCCCAGGCCCCAAGGCTCACCCAGCATTCTCGTCTGAATGAAGGTCCCTGATCTTTCCAGAAAAAAGTGGACCCTGATCTCCCCATTGCCGACAAGCCCAGCGCCAGGGTCCGGAAGCTCCTGGAGGAGAGGCTGAGGAAGCAGCGGCAGCTGACCAAGCGGCGGCTGGGGGAGCTGCGGCGCTGGCACAGCGAGATGAGGTGCGGCCTCCCCAGCCCACGGGCCTCGCTCAGCCGGGGCCGCGCGGGAGGCTGCGCGTCTCCCACGTGACAGGCCCAGGGGTCCTGCGGCTGCCACGGCTCCTCGTCCCTCTCGTCCCGGCAGGCGCTACGACTTGTGCAAGAGGCGGCTGGAAGAGGAGCCACAGGTCCAGGATGCGCACTCCGCTCGCTCGCCACCCCCTCAGCACCTGCTTCTCCTCAGGAGCAGGCCGGGCACGCCCGCAGCCAAGCCTCTGGTGGGTGGTGGTCTTGTCTTGGTGCCTGAAGGCCTCCTGTCACAGAGCCACTGACCCTCACTAGAAGGATCTGAATCCTCCAGGAATGAGGAGCAGGTCTTTGTACCAAGACCCCAAGGGATGCTCACGGGTGGGAGATGGAGGGGCCTGAGGGCCACATACAGGAGCCCCAGCCCCAGCTCCACCTCCAGCCACAGCAGCCCCTTACGCTTCCTGCGGCCCCGGTGGTCACATCCCTTGGGACCTTTGAGTGTCTGTCCAGGTGGGCCGGGAAGGATGGGATGGGAACCGCGGGTTGCACCCTGCTGAGGGGCGGGGCCCGCCAGCTGCCTTGGGAGCCTCTGGCTGAGAAATGTGAGAATGTCACCTGCGGAGCCAACTGGCCACCCACTCAGCCTGACCTCCCGGCACCCATGGGGGGCCTGCGGGTCCCTGCTGGTTCACCTCCCCCGTGGGCCCTGTCACTCCCCTGCCCGGCTCACCAGCTGCTGCCTGCCCAGCAGCCCCAGAGCCAGCCTGGCTCTGGGGGGCCCCCACACCTCTGCAGGCTGACGCCTGTCCTGTCCCCACCCTCCGGGCCCCCAGGACCTCTCAGCCCACCCTGACCTCTCCCCACAGCCCACAAGGCGGCCAGAATCCAGTGACGACCGGCACGTCATGTGCAAGCACGCCGCCATCTACCCCTCAGAGGGGGAGCTCCTGGCAGCGCAGAAGGCCGTCTCCCACTCGGAGCGCGCCCTCAAGCTGGTGTCCGACACGCTGGCCCAGGAGGACTCCGCGGGCCCAGAGCTGCAGGGTGGGGAGCACAGGTAATGGACGTCGCCCTCCTGTCCAGAGCCCCCGGTGACTTATGGGCAGCCAGGGCTGCTCACCCCCAGGCAGGGCTTGGGTCCAGACAAGAAGTGGCTGCCAGGAGGGCAGAGGCGGGTGGCTTCGTGCCTTCTGGGTCCCTGGGCAGAAAACTCCCCGAGGGAGGCTCGGAACTGCAGCCCCAAGGCTCAGAGGGAGTCCAGTCGCAGCTGGTGAGAGCTGTTGTCCTGACACCAGAAGTTACTTTTCCTGTCGAAGGCGCATCTAGAAATGTAGTTGACAGAGGATCAGCCACCTCTGTCTCCTCACCTGCAACACGGAGAGAAGCGGTCCTGACCGGCCTCCGCCTCCCAGAGCCGCCGAGCCTCCGCGTGGATCTTTACGGCTGCCGCGACTGCCGGGAGCCGGGCAGGTCCCAGTGCCGGGCGTGAGTCGTCACACGGTTTAAAGAATCAGAGAGGGAGTTAGTTAGCTTTTCCGAGTCCCTTCTGTCTAGGTGGCCTATTTTTCTTTTTTAAGGGTTTGATTTTTTTGGTGGTAAAATGCTCATAACATGAAATTTGCCATCGCAACCAATTTTCGATGTGTTTAATACTACAGCACTAAGTCCATTCACAGGGTTGTGCAACCGTCACCGCTGTCCACTTCCAGAACTTTTTCATCACTGGAAGCAGAAATGCGTCCCGTGAAGCTCCCCGGCCCCGGCCCGGCCCCCCGCACCCACCCTTCCGCTCCCTCGCTCCGTGGCTCGGCCTGCTCCGGGCGGTTCACGTCGGTGGACTCGCAGCACCTGGCCTTTGTGTCTGGCCCATTCCAGTCGGTACCTTCTTTTTGCCACAGTGTTTGCTCCCCGACAAGAGCACGAGAGCTACTCAGGGTCACCAGCTGAACGCAGGAGCCTCCCTGGCTCCGCACAGCTTCTTCTGGAGGAAGAGACACCCCTCACTCAGCCTTGGTGGTTTCCCTCCCGTTTCCTCCCCGTGCTCGTGCTCGTGTTTTGTTTTGACAGTTGTTTGACCTTATTTTGAAAGAAGTATGGACGCGAAGCAGACATAATATGCAGAGGACCCAAGCCCCTTTCCCCCCGAGGCTTCCCAGCACCGACATCACGCAGCCTCTCACGTGTCAGCGCCGGGCGTCCACGTGGGCACCTCGGGGACCCCAAGCCCTGCCTGGGCCTCCCCCGCTGTGCGGACGCGTGTGCCCGCGCAGTGAGGGCGGGAGCCTGCTGCCGGCAGAGGGGCCTGTGCTTTCCCCAGCCCCATGCTTCCCCCCAAACCCAGCTTGAAAGCAGAACTGACTGCACTTTTTTAAAGCCTTCACATGACATTGATGGCAGGTTACATGCTTCGCCCGAGACATTGTTCAAAAACACAGAGGTGTGGTTTGGGGTTTTCACTATTCTTTTGGTCTTGTTCACTACGGAAATGTGTTTTTTAATAGGAACACGATAAACCGCCCAGTGGCTGCTCCGTTGTTTACCAAGCTGTTGCAAAGCTTGTGTTAGTGTTTGAGGATTTTTTTTTACTTTTATTGTGGAAATTCTCTAACACACCCACAAGGTGACAAGCCCCAAGTGACCATCCCTAAACCCGAATGACTCACCTGCTCTCTGTACCCTCCCCTCCACCCACAGCCCTAAAGAAAACCTGTGGGACCCACTATCAGGCATCAGCCCACAGCTGGAATGGTCTCTAAACGACAGCTCCTTTCCATTTAACAAAAGCGCAATGCCACTGTCACACTTGAAAATAATCAACAATAGTTCTTCAGCTCCGTCAGACACCTAGTCAGTGCTGAGACTTGCAGCTGCCCCACGGACACTGTAATGCGGGTTTTCTGTTTGGAGTTTTCATTTTGTTCTGCAGTTTGTGTGAGTCAGGATACAAAGATCGACAGCCTGTAGGTCTGCTTGCCTGCAGGCGCCCTGCCCCCGGCCCTCTCTGCTTCCTCTTCCCTTGAAGATTCTGGTCCTTGTCCTGTGGGCATCCTAGGCCTGGGCTTGGCCGGCTGCCTCCCAGTCTCCCCTGCCCTGTGGGTGTGACCAGGTCCCCTCATCACAGGCTCCAGTCAGAGGAGAAACACACAAACACATTACAAAATAAGGTCATCTCCTGTCCTGAGAAGAGTCACAGAGAAAATAAGATGGTGATGAGGGAGTGGCAGGAGCCGATGGCACTTCTAGAGTCAAGGAAGGGACATTGTGCTGCGACAGCCGTGGACACCCGCCATGCAAGAGCACCCAGGAGGCCGTCTGTGGGGCTGGAGCCTCAGGAGGGAGTGAAAGGAGAGGATGGTGGCAAGATGGCTGGGGGCCTCGGGCCCAGGGGAGAAGCTAAGGTGTCCCCAACCTGCAGAGGGACAGCACCGGGAGGGTGGCTGCCGGACAGACGTGGCGATGAGATTCACCTGCAGAAAGTGGCCAGGACGGTGCGGTGCAGGTGGGGGCATGGCAGTGAGGCGGGCGTGGCTGGGCCGCCCGGCCTTGTGGTGGGAGGGCAGGGGGGCCCGGGCCTCCTCAGAGGAGTCGGGGTGGGGGCAGAGCAGCCCCGGAGACGGCTCAGAAGGAGCACAAGCCAAGGGCTGACGAGGTGGCCCCGCTGGCTGAGGCCCGGGGCGACAGGCAGGTGGCTGTGGGTGGCCTTTTCCAGAGGGCAGTTTATTAGGTGACAGCCACGGCTCTGCTGAGCAGCACGGTTTCCCAGCCGCAGTTCCCAGCGTTTCTCCCAGATCTGTCCCCTCGTGTCCCCTGTGATCAAGTGCCCTCTGAGAAGGGCCATGCTCCCGGTTGACAGATGAGGAGGTGCAGGCACACAGCGGTCTGGCAAGGGGCTCGTGCCCTTGTCCCCACCTCTGCTCCCTCTGCTTATGTGTTTGCGGGTTTGCCTTCGCAGCTGCCCTGGCCCCTCCGCTCGGATCCTGAAAGGCGTGATGCGGGTCGGCCTCCTGGCGAAGGGCCTCCTCCTGCGGGGGGACAGGACTGTGCAGCTGATCCTGCTCTGCTCCCAGAAGCCCACCCGCACCCTGCTGCGCAGAGTCGCTGAGCAACTGCCCCGCCAGCTCCCGGTGAGAGGCCAGCTGGGTATCGCATCCTTGCTACGCGAGTTTCCACGTTAGGCACAAACCAGTTTGTTTCTAGAAATAAGAGACAGCGGTGGAACCTGAGGGTTCCTTTACAAAGAGGGTTCAGGAAAGAGCTCAGAAACAGTCTAAATGTGTGGCCACGGAGGACAGTGACTTCTGTCACATCTGGGGCCAGGGTCACTTTGGTTTCTTTCTGCAAACTATCACTTCCCAGTTTTGTTGAGTTGCTGATCTTGTTGTCGAGCTGTGGGTGTTCTTTACATATGAAGGCACCTTGATGCTGAGTCTGTCATCTATACTCATTTCTACGTGTGCACTTCTGGAGGGTGGGGCTGTGTTTCAGTCCCTAGGAGGTTCCAGATGCCAGGCACAGGACCTGGCACCCGACCACGTCCTGCCTCTCAATGGGAGTAATGCGGCCTCCTGTTGTATTTGCACCTTGTAGATGGTGACAGAGGACAAATACGAGGTCTCCTCCGACCCTGAAGCCAACATCATCATCTCTTCCTGTGAGGAGCCCCGGATGCAGGTCACCGTGTCCATCACCTCACCCCTGATGCGAGAGGACCCCTCTGCAGACCGAGGTGCGGCAGGGTCCTGCTGTCCAAGCCCCCCTCCCCACATACACGGCAGTCTAGGGCAGCGTCTGCCTCTGTTCTGTGGAGGGGTTGCCACTGCCAATTTCCAGCACCTCTGTCAGCCCCGGATCTCCTGGTCAGATAAGGGCTGGGCCTTGGGGCATGGGAGGGAGTGGGCAAGGGAGCTGTGACAGTGCCAGGTGGCTCACAGCCCGCTGCGGGGTGCACAGCGCCCTTCCTCCTGTGCCTCCAGGCCATGCAGGCACCTGCTCCCCACCCAAGGGAGACCAGCTCTGCCTGTCCTCCAGCCGAGGCAGGGTCCCAGGGGCCTGAGGCAGATGAGCATCTGAGAGAGTGGGAGAGGGTGTGGGGCAAGGCCAGAGGGCACTGACAGGGAGGGTGCAGGCCAGGTGGCCAGGGACGCAGTGGGCGTCTCATCCGGCCATGGAACCTCCTGGAACAGGACTGTTCCCAAACTCCAGTCATCCTTGGACCCCCTTAGTGACAGTTGTCTTGTCACAGCCTAGGGGCACGAGCCACTGACGCTCTCCTTTAAATCAATTCCTTTTTGACAGTTAAATTTTTAAAGAGGAGAGCCTTTGAGCCGTAAGTGGAAAGCCATTACTAGTCACCATAAGGAGAGAGCTATCTGAAAATAAACAGCGGGAGACACAGTGCCGCCCTTCAACTCCGGCGGAAGGCCCGGCGAGGCCCTGCTCCCGCTCAGACAAGTGGGTGTTGGGAGTGTCAGGAAGGGTCCAGGGTCCAAGGCCACCCAAGGAGGCAGATCAGAGAGGGCGAGAGAACCAGGAACCCCTCCGCGTGAGGCCTGGGTTCCCAGGAGTTACTCCTCACTCGATGTCCACAGCCCCACTGGCTGCTGCTGGGAGGGGAGCTTTTGGCTTCTTCTGCCGTTTGCTCTCAGCCAGAAGGAGCAGACTGAGGCCTGGGCCGGGAAGTGGGGAGCATAGTTTATGGGCGAAAGAGAAATCTGTTCCTGCCTGTGACCTGAAAAGCTGGGGCTCCTAGGATGAGGGGAGCAGAATATTCCTGAAGCAAGGAGAACCGGGTCAGAATCTCCCTCAGACACGGGGCCCTGCTCAAGCCTGACCCACTGTCTCCCTTTCAATCGTGCATGAGGAAGTTTCTGGAAATCTGGCTTCATGCATAGTGTTCCATCTGAACTGCAGTTTGCTAGCCCAGGGAGTCAGTGCTGATGGCGCCGGGGGACGAGCATGGAGCTCCTTCCTCGGAGGAGCCCGGAACGTCCGGAACGTCGGGGGAGATGGGATTCCCGTGGTCTCTGCAGCGCCCCGAAGGAAGGGCCATCAGGGAGGGACCATTGTCTTCTGGATAAATGCAACGAGGCCTCCAAACTGAGTCTGGGAGGCGGGAGCACGGGAAGGGGTGCCAGGCCCACAAGCCTTTCTCTTCTAGAAGGAATGGAGGGCCCTCCCCCCGACCCGGGGGACGTCCTGAGCCCAGAGAGATGCCTCCAGTCGCTGGCTGCCCTCCGCCACGCCAAGTGGTTCCAGGTCAGGGGGCGGGGGCTGGAGGGGGCCCAGTACAAATGGGGGTTAGACGTGTGGGGCAGCTCCCTGGCTAGTGGCTCGGCTCACGTGTCCTTGTCCAGAGGTAGCCTAGTGGAGGTTTCTTCCCGGCATCTGACTGGGTTGGGAACTTGAAAGGAATGACCACCGCTCTAGGGGTGGGGGCACCACCCCGTGGCCGGCACGAGGGCTCAGACCTGGGCCAGGTGGCTTGGCCTGGGCCATGTGGGAGTGGACTCCGCTCCCAGCCACCTCCCTCGAGGCCAGCCCATGCCTCCTGGAGTCCCTCACTACCTCCAGGATGGGCCCCCCGGCGGGCTCTCTGCCCAGCTTCAGCCCTTCCTCCCTCCGCCCCTCTCCCGTGGGACAAGCACGTGGTTCCTGGGAGCTGACTGTGTGCTTCTCCCCAAAGGCCAGAGCCAGCGGCCTGCAGCCCTGTGTGATCGTCATCAGGGTCTTTCGGGACCTCTGCCAGCGCGTGCCCACCTGGGGGGCCCTGCCGGACTGGGTAAGGCAGCACCGGGCAGCCGCCCTGCAGCCCCGAGCCTCGTTTCCTGGTTGGGCACTCAGGTCTCCAAGAAGGGGCCGGGGTCAGCCTGAGCGCTGGGAGAGGTGGAGCGAGCTGGGGCATCTCGGAGTCCCTTGGCCGCAGGGCGAGGCCTGCTACAGGGCACACACTCATTTGACTGCATTATCTTAAAGCCACAACCTCAAGGCGGAGCCAGGGAGCATGCAGACACAAGGGCGCCCCAGGGAAGGTGGGGTGTTTGCCCAGACCTGCAGGCGCCTGCAGAGGGCGAGGACGGCCGCTGGGTGCTGTCCTGGTGCAGCCCCACCTCCTCCGGGCTTTTGACTCCCGGCAGTCAGCAGGCCCTGGAGCCCTTCTTGGGGGAGAGAAGAGAAGATGCAAGGCCCCTGTGTCCCCCAAATCCCCAGGCCTTCAGGCTGTGAGACCCCAGCTCCTGCCCTCTCTGGGGTTCCTCCACCCTGTGTTTGGAATTTCATCTCATCTGTGCGCCCCTCAGCGAGTCTTGTGCCTGAGTGTCCCTCTCCTGTCACAGACCCAGCAGTTCCCCAGCCACGGTGGACGATGTTATCCTTGGGAAGGGGGCCAAGCGCCCTGACCTCGGAGGGATGTGTGCATTTTACATTTGGCCCTCTGCTGCCAGCTCATTGGCTCCCACCCCCAAAGGCGGGTTCTTGGACCCTTCCCGCCCTGACCCTTGCCACCCTTGGCTTTACTCATGGGGGCCATCTCCAAAACCAAGGGCTCCGGTGCCTGCCAAAGCTCGGCTTCCTGCCCAGGGCCCAGGGAGGCCTCCACTCTCGGGACCGCCCCCTGTGGACAGCGCAGTGGTCAGCCCTGTGCTGAGTGACAGCGGGCTTCTCTCTGACGCTGGGGGGCCCTGTTCCCCACAGCCCATTTCTCTGTAAGGGTAGACAAACCCCCCACGACAGCTCACACGTCCAGCTGTGTCCTCAGAACCCGCAGGTAGGTGGCTTCTTGGAGGAGGAGACAGGCCTGAGTGAGTCCCTGAGTCCCTGTGACCCTCCTGACCCTCGCTAGCTGAACATTCGGTCACAGAGAACAAGTTTCTTTTAACCTTGGTGATGCTAGATTGCAGTGTTACCATAGATGGGATTTTGCTGATGGGGAAACTGAGGTGAGAGAGTGAAGAAACCTGCTCGGGGCCACACCAGGAGGTGGCAAGGCCCAGTGACCACCCTCCCTGTAGGGGCCTGGGGTGGGTGGGCGAGGCTGGAAGAGCTGAGAGGGGCCTCCCTTCCGGTCCCCTGGAGAGCCCGAACCAGCTGCAGGGCTGCCTCTCCTCCAAGGCATGCACAGTTCTCCTTTTCTGTCCCCACCGGCCCAGGCCATGGAGCTGCTGGTGGAGAAGGCTCTGAGCAGCGCGATGGGGCCTCTGAGCCCTGGGGACGCCGTGAGACGGGTCTTGGAGTGCGTGGCCTCGGGGACGCTCCTGACAGGTCAGTCTGCAATGGCCAGGGAGCCCAGAACCCTGGAGCACGTGGCAGAGACCAAGGGCCACCATGGGGGTAGAGGCACCTCATCGGGACACTCTAGAACCTGGTCCAGCCCAGGCAGGACAGTAGATACAAACACGCACACATGTGTCACTTGGAAGGGAGCCATGCGGAGGCATGGGTGGGCCAGGAAGGAGAGGTGGGTGCAGGCTGGAGGGGAGGGGTCCCCCGATGGCACGGCCACCCTTTCTGCGGAGCCGGGGACAGCCCAGGGGACATTTCTGAAGGAAACAACCGGGAGCTCCCTGATGGGCTGTGTACAAAGATGTTCACCATGGCGTCGTTCACAGTAGCAGGGGTTGGGGGAGAGCGTGCGTGCTGCCCGCAGGATATGCTAGATGCGAAATGCTTTCCAGTCATGGTAGCAGCAGCATGGGATGGTAGTGTATGAAGTGACGAAGAGGATAATACACCGGCCCGCCATGTGAGCCTCTTAGTGTAACTCACGCTCGCACATGCGTGCGCACACGCGCGCGCGCACACACACAGGCCGAGAGGAGCTCTGCTGAATGCGTGTGGGGACACAGGGAGGACCGGCCCAGTGCGGCCCGCGGGCACGTGGGGTCCTGGTGCAGACCCCGCAGCGCCGCAGAGCCGCGGTTGCAGCCTTCACGAGGGTGCCCTCTGCTTCTTTGCTGCCCCCACATCCCCTGGCAAAGATGGGCCTGGGCTCCAGGATCCCTGCGAGAGAGACCAGATGGACGCCCTGGGGTCCATGACCCTCCAGGAGCGGGAGGACATCACGGCCAGTGCCCAGGTAGGAGGCCGGCCCACGAGGCTCCCCAACTCAGGCCAGCTCAACCCGGCTGTAGGCTGCCCGGGTCCCAGCCCCCGTCTGCTTCTGCTCTGCGTCCCTGGGAAGTGGCTCCCCTTTCCCCCTTCCCTGCAGAGACAGGTGGCCTGTGGGTGAGAGGCCTGCTACCGGGGGCAGGGCCAGCCTGGCCCAGAACCAAAACTGCCCTTGTGCTGAGGTCCAGGCTTGGGGCCTCACGGGCTGGGACTCTCGTGGGTCCCCTAGCCCCGCCCCATGGTCTGGAAACACCCAGTCAAGGCCTCCAGGCCTCAACAGCCTACAGCACCCAGCAGAGCCCCCATCTGTGGTTTCCCTTTCATTTGCAAGTTTATTTATAAGAAAGCCTCCTAGCAGTAAAAAAAAAACTACATTGAGCCTGACATTTACGAATTGCCTTTAATGGAAAGAGTCAGATTGCTCCTGATCAGAGCCGAACTGGGAGAGACAGGGGCTGGGGTCCCTGTAGCAAGGCGAGGAAGGACTGATTTTCCAAGGGGCTTCCAGGCAAAGTCCTCGCCCTCAGCTGGCCCGAGTGACTCCCAGCACAGTTCCTCATGCCCAAGGGTGACTTAAGCTTGGACTCCCAGCTTGCCCCCAAGTCCGCAGAGGGTGCGGGCAGGAGGGTCCTGACCGGCTGTCTGCCCCCAGCACGCCCTGCGCATGTTGGCGTTCCGGCAGATCCACAAGATCCTGGGCATGGACCCTCTGCCGCCCCCCAAAAGCCGGCTGGGGGCGCGCTTCCGGAAGAGGCCGCGGGAGGCGGGCGAGGCCGAGGAGGGTGCCGGTCAGAGGAAGCGGGCCGGTGGGGTGGAGAGGGGCCCCTGTGAGCAGCCTCGCCTCCCCAGCGGAACCTGACGGGCCGCTAAGTGGCTGCTATGCCCCTGACATGGGACACTTGTGTTTTCCTTTCAGTAATGTTCCGTAGATTTCTTTTAAAACGCTTGTGCTTAAATCACTCGCGGAATCTCTTCATCTGGAGATTTGAGCTGCAGGGCAGCACCCCGCACCCCAAGGCCTGCCTTGGCCCTGGCTAGAAGGTGCAGCACAACTTTTAACCCTGGTACTCCCTGCTAGCTTTAAACGCCCTGCGGCCTGCTGAGGGTGTGGGGTTTCTCCATTGCTTCGTGTGGACACCCTAGCCGTGTGTGTGGACTTGAAGTCATTTTGGCAGGCCCATCGGGGGCCCCACATCAGGAAACTGGGCCTCAGAAGGCAAGTCAGGAGGATCTGGAGTAGTGCCCAAGCCTGAGGGCTCCAAACACACCGCCCCAGCCTGGAGGTGGCCCCCTGGCCAGAGGTCTGCAGGGCCTAATCTGGGCTCGTCCCTCGGCCCCTGTGGGGAGGGCCACAGAGCCAGAGGGTGGTGAGGATATGAGCTGGCTGCTCCCTCGAGCCCTGGGAACATCTGTGACCCCACGGTACTGCACCCCGTGCACCCCGTCTTCTGTACTAGGAGGAGCCGCTCTGTGTGTCTTCCTCAGGGCTGGTTTGCCTTTATCTTTCTCCCACTCTCCCTGTGTAGGTGCAGCCCAGTGGGTCTAGGGCCCAGCTCTTAGGGGGCAGGGTCTGGGAGGCACGCCTGGTGTGGGACACCAGGTGAGGACACCCCTGCCTGGCCCCCACCCTGATCTGTCCAAACCTCCCTCTTTGTGACGATTTCTCTCGGAGCGGCTGCCCAGTGGTGCTGAAGGAGAAAAGTCCATCTTTGGGCCACCAGGATCTCTGGTTGCCTGACGGCTTCAAGTTCATTCCTGTGTTTAAGGGACAGCCTGTGTGTGGCTTCACGTCTAATGTCTTCGTGGAGCTGCCTGGACGTTTGGAGGGGAATAAACGAAATGCGCTTCTCTCTTGGTGTGGACCTCACAGTCCTTCCTCGGGGTGTGGTGACCTTTTGGGGCTCCGGGCAGGGCCCGACTCACCAGCGCTTCTCCCCAAGGCCCTGAGGCTGTGAGTGCGGACGGGGAGGAAGCCCCGGCAGCTGGCACTGCCCAGGGCTGTGCTCCCAGGTGTGGGCCTGTCAGGCCGCCCCACACTGACGTCCCCTTGGGATGCAGAGAGGCCAGGCTCCACAGACCCCTCACTCCCAGGGACCCAGCCCAAGAAGCACTCAGCTCTCACACCCCATAGCGACTCAAGGAACCCTCCCTGGCCTGGGCCAGGGGATGAACAGCCACTGGAGGGGGTCGGGATCTCAGAAGGCTTCCTGGAAGAGGGGACAGCCAAGCTGAATTGAGGGGTGTGGCTCTCTGATTGCAGGCTCCCTACCAGGAGTTTCCCTGCAGTTTCCCCAAATCGTCATTGCAAACATCTGGGGATGGAGGGGGGGTCCAGATAGGGGGTCCAGCTGGTCACAGCTGAGCTTCTGATAGCTTCAAGCCCTGGGGCAGAGAGGGGAGGGGGCAGGCGAGGTTGCAGTGGCCACTCTAGGGGGAGTGGCACATGCCCATGGGCACAGACCAGGGCAGGGAGATGGCCAGGAACCGCTTCTCAGAGCTGGGCCCTTGGAGCATCGGCACCCCCCATGCAGGCGAAGCTTAGGCTGATTCCAGCAGGCACAGTATCTGCTGGAAACAGAAAGCGGCCGGCTGGTGCCTGACCACTGCGACCTCCCTGGGAGGGCAGGCCACTCTCCTCTGCTTCCCAGCCCCTTCCTGAGGGAGCAGCACCCCAACAACACCGGGGAGGTAGAGTGACCCTCAGCTGGTCCTGGCTGCAGCCACGACCAAGCGCAGGGGACAGTCTCCACTGCATGCAGAGCAGCTTCATCCACACTCCCCCTCTCCCTCTGCATCTCGGTCAACAGCTCTGCCATTCGCCCAACTGCCCAGGCTGACCACCACCACCACCACCGGGGAGTCCTCCTGGGTTCCTTTGTGCTCGAGGCCAAGCCATCTGGAAGTCCTGTCCATCCCACTCCTGTGGCTCTCCACTCACAGCTCCCAGCACTCAGCAGCTTCAACCCTCCAGCAGCTGGGGGCACAGGATAAAACTCAGGATTGCACTCTAGATAGAACCCCAAATCCGGACAAATCCCCCATAAGAACCCAACTTCCACTCTCTGCCTCAGTAGCTCCACTTCAGACCTTCTAGTCTCTGCTGCTCCTCAGAGAACCAGCCAAAATTGTTCCTGCCCCTGGGCCTTTGCACATGCTGCCTAGGAAGCTCTTCCCCTGCCCTGTGTGGCTAGCAGCTCCTCCCCTCCTTTGAGCCTCAGCTCTGGTGTCCGCTCCTCAGAGAGGCCTCCTTGACCGCCTCAACCTGTCGCATAACCCTATTCATTTCCTTTATGAAAATGATCACTGATAAAAATCATTTGTTATCTGCCTTTCCCCTGGGGCTGTGAATTGTCTGTAGGCAGGAAGTGTATCTACCTTATCACGGCACCCTCAGGTCTAGAGCGGACCAAGTACATAGTAGTTCAATAAATATGTTAATGATTGAAGCTGTGCTCTGACCCTCCAAAATGGGTCTCTCTGTTGGAGGAATTTGCCTCCTGTCAGTTGAGAAGACACCTTTTTTTCCATCTCACCCCAGGAGATCATTGTACCCGTTGGGGTGAGAGACTTCGCCTAAGGCAGTGGCAACAAGATGAAGGAAGGTGAGAACAGGTTTGCGTTCAGGGGTGGCAGTCACGGCACGTTCGTGGGAGGCCCCTGTCCCACTGCCACGGACCTCCCTTACATCCCGGCAGTGGCAGCTCTGGGAAACCTCCCGATCCACCGCTCACCATCCCAGCGCTGCCTCCTTGGGAAGACAGATATGATCTTCCCCACCAGGTGGTTTAAAACCAATCCAGTTGACAGAGAGTTAAATCTGCCCCCCTAGTAACCCCAAAACACTGAGTTTAGGCAATGCAACCACAGAATCAAACAGTTGGTTAGTGATGTACTCAGTCCAGATGGAAGGAACGCCTGGGTGATGGAGCTCGCTGCAGGCCTGAAGAGTGTTCGCTTCTCACCTTTCCCCTCCAGCCCTCTTCCCACTGGGCAGAGGACCCCAGAGCACACTGGCGGCTGGCGGGGAGATGCAGGACCAGGCTCCTTAGAAGTCAGACCGCTGCCGTGAGAGAGGCAGCCCGAGACAGCAACGCGGGACCTCAGGCTGCAGGATGCTGGCAGGCCAGCCCAGTTGCTAGGAGACGGAGGTGAGTGTGGGAGGGATGACGCGGGCCGTGTGGGCAGGGCTGGAGCCAGACCTGGCAGGCAGTCCAGGGGAGATGAACACGGAAGGGCAGATCCCATCTGCAAAGTCACCAATAGCACAGAAAGAGAGCTGAGAGAACACGCTGCCTCCCCTGGTCCACATAAGTCGCACTCAGTGGTAGCGGGAGAACCTCCAAGGCTCGGCCGGGCTGCGGCTTGTTTGGGGGAATGTTGGCTCCATCAGCTCCCTGCCCCCCTGATAGTGTGGCTTCCAGAGCTGAGAAGATGTTTCAGGTGAGCACATTAGGGCTCTGCTGAGTGGGCAAGCAAGAGCACCCATGTTCTTCCTTAGGGTGGAGAAAGCATCCTGGGGTGGGGGCTGGGGGGAGTTTACATCCGCCCAAGTTCTGAAACATAAAATGTACTGGGAAACAGATACCTGCACACCCATGGTCACAGCAGCACAAGTTACAGAAGCCAAAGAGTAGAAACACCCCATGACCATTAACAGATGATGGATAAACAAATGTGGTCCACCCAGACTGTGGAATATTACTCAGCCTTAAAAAGGAAGGAGATTCTGACACCTGCTACAACATGGATGAACCTTGAGGACATGATGTTCAGTGAAATAAACCAGACACACAAGGACAAATACTGTCTGATTCCACTCATAGGCGGTCCCTAGAGGAGTCAGATCCACAGAGACAGGAAGCAGACAGTAGGGCCAGGGCTGGGGGAGGGGCTGGGGAGTCAGTGTTTCATGGGGACAGAGTTTCAGTTTGGGAAGATGAGAAAGTCCTGGAGACGGTGGTGGGGATGTTTGCACAACAGTGTGAGTGCGCTTAACGCCACTGAGCTGTGCTCTTAAAAATGGTTAAGATAATAAATTTCATGTCTGTTTTAACACAATAAAAAATTTTTAACGCACTAGGTTTTTCCAATTACAAAAATCTTGAAAATTTCAGAGAAGTGTAAGAAGGGAAACAAAGTCACCCACTGTCAATGCTCTGTGTTTCTGTCCAGTTTTCTCATTTCCTGCCCTTTTGGTTATGGTTGGGCTGTTTATACAATTTTGATTCCTCCTTTTCTTCACTTGACATTATAACAACTTTGGTTTCCCAGTTGTGTTCTCAGTGTACTTAGATATGGTTTTCCTAGTTTAATTCTTCTGGAGACCTTTGGAGACAAATCTTTTATTATTATTATTGTGGTAAAATACACAATATAAAATTCATCACTTTATTTCAAAGTGTGCGACTCAGTGGTTTTTGGTATTTTCACAGCATTGTGTAATCAACATCACTATTTAATTCCAGAACATTCTATCATCCCCAAAAGACTCCCCATCCCCATGAGCAGCCACACCCATACCTCTCCCCCAGCCCCTGGCAGCCAGGAGCCCCCTCCCTGTGTCTGGGGACTGGCCTGTTCTGGACGCCTCACATCCATGGAGTCACACACTGTGTGTCCTTCTGTGTCTGCCTCTCTCGCTGAGCGTCGTGCTCTCAGGGTCCGTCCACGTGGGAGTGGGTGTCAGTGCTTCATTCTTTTTTATGGATGATAACATTCCAGTGTGTGGATGGACTACATTTTACCCACTCACACTCATGAACCTTTGTGTCATTTCCACTTTTTGGCTACTATGAAGAGATGTAAATTTTAATATCTGTGTAATATTCCACCAGATGAATGTCCCCTGATTTGCTTAACTGTTGGACATTTAGATGGCTTTCAAATTATAAATTATCCCTCAGCAAACATGTTCCTGAACATTTGGGATTCTGTCTCTCCCACAGATGCCCGCGATCAAAGGGCATGAACGTTTTAAGGCGCTTGAAACGTCCGTGTACGGAGCTGCGCTCCTTCAGAGTTTTGTGAGCTCCCCCCTCCCCCCACTGCCCCCAAGTCAGGGGCTCTCTCATGCTCAAAAATGCTTTTCTGCACATATGTTTAGCAGTCAGGTTTCATTCTGCAACGTCCTATGTCCTCAGCCGCCGTCCTTTCGTTTTCTCCTTCACTCACCACGTGTTGGTTGAGCAGCTGTTATGTGCCGTGAGCCGTCCACTCCAGGGGCCTCCCTGTGTCTTCCACCGAGGAGGTTGAAGTGTTTTCCGTATTCAGTCAGAATACACACTGCCTTCCTTGGGAGAGCCCAGAGAGGAGCCGGAGTTGTCACTTCACGCAGTGAGGGTGACTCTGGCCCTTTACACGTTAGCCGTGGGGTGTCACCTCCCTGAGTCTCTGTAAAGTTGGATTAAAACCCAGAGCACCAATCTTGCAGAGTTGTGGGGAGAATTCAGCAATAAATGTCATTTTTTAAATGCTTGCTGCCCAGAAAGATTCAGCCTCAGGGACGCAGACACGGTGGAGGGTAGGGGTGAGGGTGAAAACTGGCGATTCAGATGGAAGCCGCATGCGGAACAGTGACACTGGCCCCCAGGCCATGAGAAAAGCCCTACAGATGCTGCTGTTGTCCGGTGACTCCCCAACAGAGCCAGCCCCCACCACAGTCCCTCCCACAGTGAAGCCACCTCCTGAAGAGGAGCTTCCGGTCAGCTCTGTAGCCCTCCCCTCGTAGTGTTAGCCAGTGAAGAGACTGAAACCCAAACAGAGGGGGCAAAGTAACGTGGAGGAATGAGACAATGAGAACAGAAGAAAGCAGTTCTAGAAAAACCCTTATGTTTATAAACGTTATCCTCAGAGAGCTGATAGAAGATACAGTAGCCAGGAAATAAGTTTAAGCTTGCCTTTTGAAAAGGAGTGTTCGAAGAACCAGAAAGAGCCCTTGGAAATGAAAAACCTGATAGTCGAAATTCAAATGGCAACAGAAGGGTTGGAAGAAAAAAATATGAGAAGACCACAAAAAGAAAAAAAAATTGTAGAGAAAATTAGGTCAATCCAGGAAGCCCAATATATGACAAAGAAGAATTCCACAGAGAGAGAGCAGAGAAATCCAAGTGGAAGAAATCACTGGTGAGTGCCATCAGGCAGGAAAGCTTGCCAGGACTGGGGGACACGACAGGACCCGCTGCATGTCCAGCGTCGCAGGTGAACGTAGACCACACCAAGCCACGCTGTGCACATGCAGGGTGTGGAGAGTAAGGAGAAGGCTCTACAAGCTCCCAGAGAGCGAGGGAGAAGGTGGTAAAAACACATGATAAGCAGAGGATGAGGAAACAGGACAGTTCAGATGGTGCCACTGCCCCGGCCTGAAAGCTGGAAGACAAGAGGCAAGGGGAATTATCCACCACCCAGAACGCTGTCCTCAGCCAAACCACCAATCCCACAAGACAGTGGAAGGAAAACACTTTTTCTGGAAACACCTAGGGAGTGCACATTCCCAAAACAAGGGCACAAACCAGTAAACAGGGAGACCTGGACCCAAGAAGCCAGAGCTACATCCCAGGAACCCTGGATGCTGAAGAAGAGAGGGGCCCAAGCCACGGCTGGGCAGCAGCTGGCCCTGAGTGGAGAAATTAGTTTCCACCTGAGGGGCTGAGAGAGGGAGGGAGTCACAGTCACACAAAACAAAGGCAATCACTAACTCCAGGAAAATCAAAAGAATAAGTCCTAGAAAATAAAACTGTTCCCTGGTGCACTTTGCTCTACTGTGAATACTACTTACATACAGTGACATAAGCACTGACTATTCATTTCACCAAGAATTGTGATAGCGCTTTCGGAAGCGCAGTATGCCTGATACAGCTGAGCCTGTGCTTTCAGGCCTAGGAAATCGATGGGCGACGTTCGGCTGATAAATCCAGAGATGTGTTATTTGGAAAGGTAGACGCAAACGCCGGAGAAACAGCCAGTGGAAACAGCAGCGGCAGCCCTTGGGGAGACAGACACACAGTGCTTTGTTTAAAAGTCTTTTGAAGCTTTGCGCAGTCTTGAGCATACAGCCTAACACTCTGCAAATATTGCTACTATTAATTTTGACAGGAGGAAAACACATATACCCTCGAGGGGCTCATCACTGAGTCGGGGAGCTTTATAGAGTTTGGAGAGCACTTGAGAGCTTGCTGTGTGCCATGAATAGAGACACATCTAATGTGATAGATGGAGAAGTGCACTTCCAAGATCAAATAGATTAGAAAATGCGCCTACTTATAAGAAAATAAAGACTGAGAGAGACCCAAGGTCAGCAAGTTGCAGCCCTCTCACCCAGCGTCCAACGCACCGTCTGATTTTACGCCTCTCGTGAGCTAAAAATGGCTCTTTACATTTTTAAATGGCCGTGAGGGGAAGAGTCACAAATTGCACGACATGTGAATAGCACAAGAAGCAGAAATCTCAGCATCCATAAGTAACGTTGTACTGGAACACAGCCATGCCTCTTCTCTTTCCCTTATGTTCTCTCTCGACGGCAGCCTTGGCAGGGTTCAGCAGCCAAGGCAGAGATCGCATGGGCCTTCACAGAAAGCTTGCTGACTCCCAAGTCAGACGAAGAGGGTGTGGGGCTGGGGAACGGGGAGGGTCAAGGTGGGACCCTGGAGTGGGGGCACAGGGGCAGGTCTTCGCACAGACACGGCTTGCCTCCCGGTAACTTGTGGATCACCCACTCTTCCTCTGACTTCATCCTTTCATGCGATTCTGTGTCCATGTGTTCTGAGAGGGCCTGCCATGTGCCAGGCTCCAGAGATAAATAATTGCACAAGCCAGAGCCAGCCCCTGCCCTCATGCACAGAGCCCACGCTCTGTCGAGGGGAGCGAGGAGAGTCAGAGGCAACTGACAAGAGTAAGACCGGGTAACAGGCAGCGATTCGGCTTAGACGATGGGTGGCCACTCTGGGCGGTCAGGAAAGGTCTCTTGGAGGAGGTAGAAATGCTAGAAAGGAGCCTGCCTTGCAAAGAGCTGGAGGGGGAGCACATACTAGGTGGAGGGGACAGCGCATGCAAAGGCCCTGAGGCTGGACGACGTCTGGGGCAGTTGAGGAACAGGAAAGAGGTGGGAGAAAAGAGGTGACAGCCTCAAGCCACCAAGCCACCAAGCCACCCTGGGGCTTGGGCTTCCCAAGCACAGCGGGCACCATGGGAAGGTTTTCAGCCAGGAAATGACCCAGACTCAGGTTACACATGTTGAACCCACGAGCGTAGCTGGGAAATTAGGTGCCCAGGTCCACCTTTGGTACAAGGAAGATGGGACAAGGGACGTGGGGGAAGAGCAGGCAGCCTCGCCCATCAGAGGCAGAGCTGCCCGAGGCTTACCCTCGGCACGCAAAGCAGGTCACCTGAGAGGCCCTTCACTGGACATGTCAAGAATGGCCCAGCAGACCGCGCTCTGGTTGCAAAGCATTTTTCCTCGAAAGAGGGGAGCATCCCTACACTGAGTCCCCAGGTCCCCTGGCCGGGAGAGAAAGCTAAATTTAAAGGTGTGCTAACTGGGGCAGTCTGATCAGGCCGCGTGCTGCAGCCCTGGACCTGCTGGGGCCCCGGCAGCTCCGGCATCCCCACAGCTGGCGGCCGCTGCCCCGCCTCACCTGCCCTGCAGACCCAGGCAGCTGCTGGGGCGCATTCCCCTTGGGGTCTCACACGCCCGCACCTTGCTGGGCGCCGGTGTGTGTGCACTGGAGCCCGATGGGCCTGGGCCCAGAGCCCCGCCCACCACTTCCTGTGTCCCAGGGCTGGCCTCGGCACCCTCTGAGCTTTCTCGTCTACTAAATGGGTCCAGTGAGAGTGGTCCCCTCACAAGTGACAGGCACTGCTCATTACCTCTCCCCTCACCCAAATTCACTGGCTCAAAAATTATGTTCTGAGCACCTACTATGTGCCAGGTACTGAGGCCACAGCTGTGAAAGTCACCATCCAATCTCCCTGCCCTCGGGGGGCTGACGTTCTAGAGAGGACACAGCCAGTAAACAAGACAGAGTGAAATACATGTTCTATCTGACCAGGGTCGTTCTGCAGAGCTTCAAGGCAAGGGGATGTGAAGTGCCCGCGGGCTGAAAACTCCGCGCTGGGGAAGTGTCCAGCAGGAGGCCCAGGACTGCAAAAGCCCTGAGGTGGGGGCGCGCCTGGGAGCTTTGAGGAAGGAGGCCAGTGCTCCTGCCTCCCGGCTTCCTTTGGCCCCTGGAGTAAAGACTATACTTCCCAGCTTCCCCTGCTCCCGGGTTTGGCCATGTGGCTAAATTCCACCCAACGGGATGAAGTGAAGTTGTCCCGTGCATCTTCTAGGAAGAGCCCTCAAAGGGAAGAGGTACACCTTTCTCTGAAACTTCCTGCTTCCTGTTGGCTGGAATGCAGATGGGATGGCTGGAGCCTGAGCAGACATTTTAGATCCAGAAGTGGAAATTCAAGTGCTGAGAAAGGCAGAGCCACAAGACAGCAGGAGCCTAGGTCCCTGTCACAGCCCAGGATTGCCTCCCTCACAGGAGATTAATTCCTAAGTCAAACCTCTAGCACTTGGGGTCTTCCACCCCATGTAACCAACCCTAATCCCAACTGATGTGCTACATAAAGCGCCTGTTATGCGACCCTCCTTGTTCATGCCTACTATGATTGCCTCCCTATTAGTAAGGAGAATAAGAAATATGCCCCACCTTCAAGAAGTTCACAACCCCGCCAGGGGAGTCCGCAAGCCTGCCTCTCAGCCCTGGCCAGCTGTGTGACCTAGGGCAAGCAGCCTCGCCTCTCTGGGTCTCAGCTGTTCCAATTCCACCACGAGAGGATAGGCCCCAACAATCTCCAGGAGTTTGGAGAAAGGAAGGTTATTGCAACAGTGAAAATAGGAGAAAGGTGAGGAAGAGTGAGATCTGGAGGGGCAAAAGAAAGGCCTTCAGGAGGGGGGCGGGTGGGTCCGTCAGGGTTCCTCTGCTGCAAGCGACGGAAGCCAGCACCACCTGACCTGGTGAGCGGAAGGCGGACTTATCCGCTCGTGGAAGGGGACACCCCGGAGTTCCCTCTTCCTAGCTGGCTTTAGGGCAACTGAACCTGACTCACCAGTTCCACATCCCAGAGCCCGTTCATTTCAACCCCCAGCTCCTGATCCCACGTTCAGTATTAGGAATCCTTTTGCTTGCAAGTGAAATCCCTTCCTGGTGCAACCAAAGAGCAAAGACCAGCTCCCAGCACCAGACAGAGCACGGACTCCAGGCATGGCTGGACCCAAGGATCCGAATTCCTCCTGAGGGGTTCAGTCTCTCTCTCTCTGTTTCTCACCTCTGCTTCATCTGGACGGGCTCCTTCTCAGGCAGGTTGATGGGCTCAGTCACCAAGGCCAGGTCCACGCCCATCATACAGCGAGAGGAGAGAGCTAGTGCCTCCGCTGAGATGTCACTACAGGGCAAAGAAGGGGGTCTTACTCTGAGAACGGTGGGGGCATCCAGAAGACTTCATCAAAATGGCGTGACTTGGAGATACCAGCTGGACGGGGGGAAGGACATTCCAGGCAGCGGGGACAGCCAGGGCAAAAGCATGCAAACTCCTGCAGTTCAGCCCTGCCAGACTGGTGGGTGCTTGGTGGGAGCAGGAGACGAGACCAGGGAGCTCAGTTGGAGGCTGAATGCAAATAGCCCTGCATGCCAGACTGAATGTTTTAGGCTCTGTCCTATGGACAGTGGGGAGCTATGGACGGGTGTAGAGCTGGGGAGGGCCACAATCACATTTTCATCCCTTGTTGGTGCAGTGGAAAGTGCATGACAGCTGGAGGAAAACTAGAAGCAGGCCGGAGTCGGGAAGGGGGCTTCTGTGTCACCAGCCTGCACCACAGGGCTTGTGGGGGATGAGGGGTGGGGGAGGGCAGAGAACTTCTGGAATCAAGTCGACAGGACTGAAATGTGGAGGGCAAGGAGCCCAGGACCAGGGAAGTCTGGGAGTCCAGTCTCATGGTGTGGTTACCAATGGGCTTCAGGCTGGCAGAAGGCAGGAGGCAGGAGAAAATGGTATTGCCAACTCTGGGGACTGGTAGAGCCATCGAGTCTTTGTGATTCAGCGTGGCTGATTCTTGGATGCTTCTAGGGATGGGGAGCTCACCCCTTCTGTAGCTCTGACCCAAATAAACCATGGACTCAAATCTATCCCCCTAGAGTGGGACACAGCTTCGTGCCCCGTGCCCTCACCTTGGGGGCCTCCCTGCCCCAGGCCAGCCCTTGATTAGGGCACTTGATGCTGCCTCCTTAAGTCTGTCCTTCTCCAGTCCCAACAGGGAAGGGCCCCCCAGAGTGTGGGACAAAGACCCCTGGTGGTCCTGGGGAGGATGTAGATGTTACTCAGACACCAAGTATCATGGATCCACAGAGGGGAAAGCAGGCTCCTTCCCACCCTCCTCCCGTCTCTCTGGCTGAGAGTCTCCATGAGGGGCCAGGGCATTTGAGCGGCTTAAGCACAGGCGTGTGGCTTTGCTGAGCAGCGTGTGCAGGCCTCCATCGTGGCTGGTGTGACTCTAATGACGCTGCTGGGTTTCCGCTGTGGCTACTTTGGCGCTGTGTTTCTATTTTGAGCAAGTGATGATGGTTTGCCATATATGGTTGACCCCCAGTGACCCAGCTGAATGCTGGCTCCAGAGGCCCCAGTCCCTAGCCCACAGCTGGGAAGTGGAGGGCGGGGGCACGCCCTGGGATGATCCCGCAGCCAGGTCCACCGGCACAGGGAGCCTGATGAGCAGGAACCCCTGCTGCAAACACTGCCAGTATTAGCAACTTACACGCCACCACAAGTCCTCTCCCGCTCCCTCCTCCTGCCAGCTTCCTTCGCTGGGCATAACCCTTTGCCGGTTGGAGGGTCCCCTTCTCAAATGTTCCCCTTGGACTTACTGTCTCCTGTGTAATGTGAAAGGGATTGTGCAGTTTGTATTGGGTCACGTCCTGATAGTGGTGGTGGTTTTTGAGAACCGGAGATTTTAGCATTTTAATACATAGCCTCGTTTTTGTTTCATAATATTCCACAATATGGAATATCTGTAATTCTTGTAACTGAGCCTTCTCAGAAATATGGGACTTTTTTCCCCCACATGACACCTTAGAGGCACAGACACTTCACCTTGTGAGGTAACAGAAAATTAAGCTCTGAGCATCTTGGTTCATCACTCTCCTAAGATCAGCCTCATCCTTGTCCAAGCAGACTCAGCCATTAGAAAGAATTGTAACGGGGCTCACAGAGTGACCACTGGCAGCCAGGACCTGGGGGACCATCAGATGCTCATCAAACTGTCCTCTGAGCTGGAAGCTGGGGCTGCTGGGCCCTACAGAAGAGGAAACCGAGGCTGGGAGGTGGGCAGCACCTGCCAGCGGTGCAGCTGGGTTGGCCCCACAGTTAACCCTCCAAGGATGTCTACTCTGCCAGGAGGATTCCTCCAGGTGATTTTTCTTCCTGTAGCCTCAATTTTCCCTTGATGTGGATGATGATGATAATGATACGCGTAGCAGATGACATTTTGAGCACTTTTTTGCGCCAGACACCAACATCCCACTACAGGTACCAGGTACTGAAATGAGCCCCTCCTTGGCAGAAGAGGTGACTGAAGACTTTGAAATTGCAGTCAGAAAGGTCCACGGTGTCATCTGGGCTCTGTGGCTTGCTTACCTCCCCGGACTGGTAGCTCACTCTTCTTCCCCTCCCTGGGCACGCGCGCGCGCGCGACCCTAGTTCCAAGCTCCATGGCGTGGGTTCCCGCGAAGCGCGGGGGCGAGCGCCCCGCGGCGCCAGGCCAGGGAGCGGCGTGGAGCCCGTAAAGCCGCCGGGCTGCGCGGGAGGCGCCGGGGCCCCGGAGGCGGGGCGGGGAGGGGCCGGCGGCGGCGCGCGAGCCGACCGCAGTGCGGCCGGCGCTAGGACCCGCAGGGGCCTCCCCGGCTGCCGCCCCTCCCGCTACCCCCGATCCCAGCCCTCCTTCCTCCCCCAAAATGAGGAAACGGAGCAACTTGCTCCAAGTTGTGCAGCCGGGGCCGCCTTGGGGTGCGCAGGCGGCGCGCGGGGGCCCTCCTGGGGGCGGGTGCGGGGTACGGCCCAGGGGCGCCCCCTGAACAGGTGAGCGGGGCGGCGGGGATTGAGGGAGAGACCATGGGACAGTGGGGATACCCAGAGAGCTCGCCGGTTGAGGGGACCCGGCGAGCGCAGGAGGGGCAGGTGTGCACGCGAGCGTGCGCGTCTGGAGCGCGCGGCGGGTGCGCGCCTGGGGCTGGGGGTGGTTAGATGCGATCAGGCGTGGGCTGGGGTGGTATTCTTTTTGGTGCGGGTGTGAGCATCTCCAAGCCCCCGGGTGTGTGTATTCGCGCGTCCACGTGGAGGGATGTGCGCGTGTCTCCGAGCTGCGTGTGCGCGGCCCTGCGTACAGCTCTGCGTGCCCGGGTGGCCCAGCCTCTGGCGCCCAGGTGTTCAAGTGTGGGTTTGTGTGTGTGGAGGGGGGAGGGCGGGTACACACATTTCGGAATGTCTGAGCATCTGTGTGTGTTCACACGTGTAGACGTGTGTACACACCTGTCTCTAGGTGAAACTGCCTTTGCTTGCATACGCGCCTGCTTGTGGGTACCTGTGTCCACCTGTGTGTTTGTGTGTGCTCATGTGTACATGGATCAGTATGTGTGTGAGTACATGTAGGGGTTTACAGGGGCACATACTGGAGGGGCAGAGATTCACCCACCCCAATCCACCACCCAGCGCCCACCGCCCCACTTGGTGGGATCCATGGGGGAGGCAGAGGGCAGAAAAGCCTCCCCTCTAGCAGCAGTGAGGGACTTTGTGTGTTTGTCCCTGGCCGGGGTGGGAGGATCAGAGAGGCTTAGCTGGCAGCCAGAGGAGCGCAGTGCTGCTGCACTGCCCCGGCCCCCGCCCCCTCCAGGGTCAGAGATTCTTGGGAATGACCTTGAATCATCCTCTATTTCCTTTCCCTGCCCCTGCCTACTCACCAAAAAAGGGGAAGAACCAGGCTCCATTAGGTGGCACCAAGTTTCCCACACACTGTGGGATGCTGGGGCCTGAGCCAGCCCCTGGCCACTGGCTCTGTGCCTATCTTGTGCCTCAGTTTCCCTTTAGGGATGATGGTGGGGCCAGGCTCCATCCTAAGGAACTCACCTGGGGAAAGGCCACCTCCCCAAAGGGGCTCTAGGAGCCACACCTCCTGGCTGTCGCCTCCACCTGGCCTGGGCTGGAAGTGTTAATAATAGCCCCTGGGACCCCAGCCTGGCTTGAATCTGGGCTCTCCAGCTGGTCTCTGCCCCCTCCCCAGGGGAGCCCTCGCTTCCTCCACGCCTGGCACCCCTCACCCAGCTCAGCCAGGATGCCAACGGTGAGTACCCCCAACCTGGGTGCCTGTGTTCGGGTCCTTCCTCTACTCAGTCGCAGGACCTCAGCTCCATAGCCCGGGGGGGTGGGGGGAGCACTCTCTGACCCGTGTCTCTTAGGCGGCGTCTGCCCAGGCTTCCTCTGGTCACTCGGAGTTGCTTTTCCTTCACCTTTCCTCCTGACCGTCTGCCCCAGGCCCCACTTCTGTCTGCGACTCTGATATTTCCTCAGCTGGCTGCTCCCTTGCCCTCTCTCTTTCTGTGTTCTGTTCTCAGTCTCTGTCTCAATCCAGTCTTTTTCTCTCCTCTGGGTCTCTCTCCACCCCCCACCCCCATGTCTCCCTCATGTCCCCTTTCTCCCTGTCTGCACCCCCACCAAGAGGCGCTGGGCCCCGGGCACCCAATGCATCACCAAATGTGAGCACACTCGCCCCAAGCCCGGGGAGCTGGCCTTCCGCAAGGGCGACGTGGTCACCATCCTGGAGGCCTGCGAGGTGAGCAGTGGCGGGGGGATTGGGTGTGCTTGGGGACCACGGTGGGGGATGGCGGGGGTCTACCAGGACACCCCCCACACACACACCGACTGCCGGCTACCTCCCTTCAGAACAAGAGCTGGTACCGCGCCAAGCACCATGCCAGCGGCCAGGAGGGGCTGCTGGCGGCCGGCGCGCTGCGGGAGCGGGAGGCCCTTTCCGCTGACCCGAAGCTCAGCCTCATGCCGTGAGTCGCGGGGAAGGGCCCCGGCCCTGGGGTGGGGTCAGCACGGCCGGGCCAGCCCAGCCCAGCCCAGCCCTCCCTCCTGCTGGCCGCAGGTGGTTCCATGGGAAGATCTCCGGCCAGGAGGCTGTGCAGCAGCTGCAGCCACCAGAAGACGGGCTGTTCCTGGTGCGAGAGTCCGCGCGGCACCCAGGCGACTACGTGCTCTGTGTGAGCTTCGGCCGTGATGTCATCCACTACCGTGTGCTGCACCGGGACGGCCACCTGACCATCGACGAGGCAGTCTGCTTCTGCAACCTCATGGATATGGTGGAGGTACGCACACCACAGGCCCAGGACCCCAGAGCCTATGCCCGCCAGTGCGCAGATGGAGGGACGCCAGCTTCTGCCCCCATCCCTACAGCTGGGTGGATGTGGGGCCCCAGAGCCGCATGCCCCGCAATGCGGAGGAGGGGCTGGTCTCCATGGACCACCCACCCTACAGGTGGTCTGAATACTCTGGGTCCCACCTCCATGGACTGGGGTGACTCCTCTGGGGACTCCCAGGAACCTCCAATTTGACATCAATCCCAAGACACACCCCCATCCT
Organism: Camelus bactrianus; assembly: GCF_048773025.1. Taxonomy (NCBI): domain Eukaryota; kingdom Metazoa; phylum Chordata; class Mammalia; order Artiodactyla; family Camelidae; genus Camelus; species Camelus bactrianus. The sequence goes on from NC_133560.1 coordinate 29,442,346, forward strand.
CCTGTTTCCTCCTGGTCTGCATCCTTTTCTGTTCCCATGGAAACCAGCCCAACGAGTCCTATGGGAACCAAACCCCCCTCCTTCTCCTCAAGTCCCAGCTACCCCACCCAAAGACTCCCCTGGGAAGGGGCTGGGATGCAGGGGTTCCCCACACTCAGGGGCCAGCTGGTCTCTGCCCCCTTTGTGGGGGTCCATGTGAGTGAGTATGTCCCTGTGTCTGTCTGGTCTCTGGGCTGATCTCCGCCCCTCACAGCTGCCTCTGCCCTGCCCCACCCTGCAGCATTATAGCAAGGACAAGGGGGCCATCTGCACGAAGCTGGCGAAACCCAAGAGGAAGCAGGGCACCAAGTCGGCAGAGGAGGAGCTGGCCAAGGGTAGGGACCCCACCCTGCCCACCCATGCTGGCTGGGCACACGGCCAAGGCCTCATCACAGGTCGCTGTGCCTGGCTCTGCAGGCAGAAGGCCTGGGCTGCCCTTGGGTCTGGCAGGCACGCCCACCCACACTGATCAGCACAGTATTGGCCTGGTTCCCCGTGTCCCCATCAATCATCCACCCTGTCACCTGAGCCAGAAACTCGGGCCAAACCTCGACCCTCCCCTCCCTCCCACAGCCCCTCCACGGCCGAGTTCTAACACCAGTTAAATCTGGTCCCTCCCTGCCTGGCTGCGCCTGCCCTGACCCAACCTCAGACCTTCTCATCAGACCACCTCCTTCCTGAGCAGGGAGTGCCCTTTCCTCCCAAACCCTGTGGTCTCAGAGGCAATTTTCTACTGTGGAAATCCACCCACATCACTCCCCTGCTTAAAAGAGGGAGGCCAGGCACCTCCACTGCCTTCCAGAACCTTCCCTTGGGGCTGAGCTATTCTTCCTGCTTCATCTAAAAGGTCCTTCCTATATTCACAAGCTGCACCACGCCTCACCGGGTTATGTGACTCCTTGTTTCTTCCCATGCCTCTGTACTGTTGTGTGTTCTGTTCCCCTCACCTAAAATGCTTGTCCAGCCCTTGAGTAGCGAAATCCTCAATACTCAGGCAAATGCACCCTTCCGTGGCCACCCCTTTCGAACTTGGTGATCATGGCGGTCTTCTCGGAAGCATCCTGGGGGTGGCATCCAGGTGGAGGCTGGCCTCACCATGCCTGATCGTACCCAAGTGCTCATGATTTGGAGAGGGGCTTTGTGGAGGAAGAGGAGGCGGCCTGCAGAACCCGCTGGAGGACAGAGGAGGGGGAACACAGGAGTGCTCGAGAGAAAGATCAGGGAGGCTGGAGCGCAGATGAGGACTTAAGAGTGCTAAAAGTTTCTGGAAGTTTCTGGAACCTTTACCAGTCTCTGAACCTGTTATATTTTCGGTCTGTGTGTGTCCCTGGGTGACATGAGGTAAAGGAAGGGAATAGCACAGTGGTAGCCCGAGTGCTTACCATGCACGAAGTCCTGGGTTCAATCCCCAGTACCTCTACTAAAAAAATGAATAAATAAGTAAACCTAATTACCACCCCAAACAACAACAACAGAAAGGGCTGTAAAGGGAAGAGGCTGCGGGGTCCTTGGAAGGACATGGCCTCAGGAAGAAGAGAAAAGGGCAGCCCTGAATGCTGGGCTCTCTTGCTTTCAGTACCAGGAGGGCAGTGCCTCACGTGTGTCCTAGGGCCACTGCTGGGAACAGCAGCCACCCGACTGTGTGCTGTGGGAGACCCAGCCTGGTCTCCCGCCAGGCGGAGTGGCGTGGGAGGGGCTGGAGGAGCCCGGCACTCCTCTGACCTGTCTTCCCCCACAGCCGGCTGGTTACTAAACCTGCAGCATTTGACACTGGGAGTGCAGATCGGAGAGGGGGAGTTTGGAGGTGAGTGAGGGCGTGCTGGGGTGCTGAAGGGCCGTGGGGGTGCGTTGAGTGTTTGGAGGCACAGAGGTGAATTCACGTCCACGCTGTTTGGCTGAGGACCTCAAGGGCTCCTCTCTCTGTGAACGGAGGTTCAGGACAGCCGGGCGAGGAGGAGTTACCGTGGTTGGGCTCTTGCACATGCTGGTCCGTCTGTTTGGGATGTCACTGCCTGGAGTTGTTATTCTGGAAGGCACCGGGGCTTAGATCAGGGGTCACACGACTAAACCGTACAGGGCTGGAGTGCACGTATTTTTGGCTCTGCGCGGCAGATGGTCTATGACATCTGCTCAGCTCTGCTGATGTGGCAGAAAGCCGCCACGGGAAATGAGCAGGCATGATCGTATGCCAATAAAACTTTATTTGTGGACACTGAGATGGAATTTCGTGTGCTTCTCATGCCATGAAATATTCTTTTGATTTTTTCCAACCACTTAAAAGTGTAAAAATCATTCTGTGCTTGCGGGCCTTTGGGAAAACCAGGAGGGGACAGGCCTGGGCTCGAGGGCGGCAGTTGGCAGACCCCTGGCTTGGGTGATTCTCTTAGCTCAGGGGTCTGGAGCCTGTGGGGTGAGGCAGTTTCTGGGCCTGGGGACCCGCAGCTGCGTTTGTGGGGGTCCATGTGAATGAGTATGTCCCTGTGTCTGTCCGGTCTCTGGGGTCCTGATCTCTGCCCCTGCCTGCCCCCAGCCGTCCTGCAGGGCGAGTACCTGGGACAGAAGGTGGCCGTGAAGAACATCAAGTGCGACGTGACGGCCCAGGCCTTCCTGGACGAGACGGCGGTCATGACGTGAGTACCGGGTGAGGGGAGGGCCACCCGGGAAGGGGGTCCCAGCCCGCCCTCACCCTGTGCCTGCCCGCCCCCAGGAAGATGCAGCATAAGAACCTGGTGCGTCTGCTCGGTGTGATCCTGCACCAAGGCCTCTACATCGTCATGGAGCACGTGAGCAAGGTGGGGGCGGGGCCGGGGCGCGGCCCAAGGTGGGGGCGGAGCCGAGGTGGGGGGGGGGGTGGCATGGAGCACGTGAGCAAGGTGGGGGCGGGGCCGAGGCCGGGGGCACGGCCCAAGGAGGGGGCGGAGCCGAGGTGGGGCGTGGCATGGAGCACGTGAGCAAGGTGGGGGCGGGGCGGGGCCGGGCGGGAAGCGGCCCAGCAGCTTCGAGCACCCCCCATCCCCGCCTGTGTTCCCCCACAGGGTAACCTGGTGAACTTCCTACGGACGCGGGGCCGGGCCCTCGTAAACACCCCGCAGCTCCTGCAGTTTTCCCTGTGAGTGGGGCTCCCAGGGGGCGGGAAAACCCAGGCACGGAGCAGGGAGGAGTCTGTGGCCCAGGCACCAGAGCCCCGTGCCCCCGCCCCCTCCCCAGGCACGTGGCCGAGGGCATGGAATACCTGGAGAGCAAGAAGCTGGTGCACCGAGACCTGGCCGCCCGGAACATCCTTGTGTCCGAGGACCTGGTGGCCAAGGTCAGCGACTTCGGCCTGGCCAAAGCCGAGAGGAAGGGACTGGACTCCAGTCGGCTGCCAGTCAAGTGGACGGCACCCGAGGCTCTCAAACACGGGGTGAGCCCTCCTTACCCACCAGGGCCCTTGGAACCTAGCTCCACTGTGTGACCCTGGGCCGGTCTCTTGACCTCTGTAAACTCCCACGGGAAGTTGCTCCACCTCCCAGTCAGCCCTTGGCCCATGTTTGTTCCTTTTAGCCCCTGTCTGGGCCTTGGTCTCCTCATTTCTGAAACAGCCTTGGGCTCAGCACTGACAGCAAGAATAACCTCATTCTTGCTCTGAGGCTGAGTTTGTGGTGGGCGGGTAGATTTGGGGGCAGGAGTCTACTGGGAGGAGACCAGAAAGTGAAGGTCAACCCAGGGAGACTTCCTGGAGGAAGCAGGGCTGGAGCAGAAGCCCTGAGGGGGTCCCTCCTCAACCTGATCTTGGGCCCCACAGAAGTTCTCCAGCAAGTCAGATGTCTGGAGTTTTGGGGTGCTGCTGTGGGAGGTCTTCTCATACGGCCGGGCTCCATACCCCAAGATGGTGAGCAGGGTCCAGGGGGAGGGCTGGGTCCTGTTCAGGTCTAGAGGTTGTGACCCTGACCCCCAGCCCACACCAGCATGCCCCTTGCCCACAGTCGCTGAAGGAGGTGTCAGAGGCCGTGGAGAAGGGGTATCGCATGGAGCCCCCCGAAGGCTGCCCAGGCCCCATCCATGCCCTCATGAGCAGCTGCTGGGAGGCTGAGCCGGCTCGCCGACCGCCCTTCCGCAAACTGGCCGAGAAGCTGGCCCGGGAGCTGCGCAGCGCCAGTGCTTCGGCCCCCACTGGGGGGCAGGACGTGGACAGCTCCACCTCGCCCCACAGCCAGGAGCCCTGACCCTGCCCACGGGGCCTCAAGCCCCAGAGGACCGAGAGAGTAGGGGGTACAGGGTGGGGACTTGGTCCAGGCTTGAAGAGGAGCAGGGCCAGCGAGCTGCCCACCCGGCTAGCATCGTAGGGGCAGGCCCATGTGGGGGGCTGCGGGCCGCCCATGGGCACCACAGCTCCGGGGAGGCGAAGAATTAGCACCTGGATAAAGACTGGTACCAGAGACTGGGTGTCTGTCTCTCTCTGCTGCCCCTTGTGTCCCCCTGGGGCACCCCCATCACTCAGCCGGGGTGGGGATCTGCCTGTCCAGGTGTCTCTCCCCTGAGGGGTTCACCCAGCTAGTACCCTGCAGCCCTTGAGGACATACATTTCCCTGGGGATGGAGCCAGGAAACCCCCAGGGATCCAGAGCCCCCTGTGGACCCACTTGCCATCACGCACAGATTCTCCACTGCACACCACTCGTGGGCGCCATATTCAGTGGTGAGGACCCCACCCCAAGCCCTCGGGGAGAGTGTGCCAGCAGCCACAGAGGTCTAAGCTCCCTGTGCTGGCATCCTCTTCTGTCCCCAGCCCTGGCCCCTCAGAGAGGGTGTATGGGAGCCCAGGGAGGGCCTGCCACTGTTGTGGTGTCCCCTCCTGGGGACACTCCTGTGTGGCCTCCCGTGTCCCCCACCTGTCACGACCTAACAGCCTGACTCAGTAACTCCAGGGGCACGCTTGCTGAAACACGCCAGCCGCAAGGCCTGTCCTCAGGCCCCACGCCTCCTGTCCTCTCCCGTGCAGGGCTGGGGCTGTGGGCCTTCAGCCCCAGGTGCCAGTCCTGGCGACCCCCTGGCTGCGTGGCCCACTGCCTCGGACTGAGGGCGTATCTGGGATGAGGGACACAAGTGCTAATCTTGCCGTGTTCTGGGCAAACCGAGGGGACAGTCCCCCTCCCTGAGTCCCAGCAGCCTCCTCTTTGATCAGGCGTGAGGACCCCGAAGGCTCACACCAGTGAAGGGCTGAGTGCATACAGCTGGTGCTCAGTTATTGCTGCGATTGTCAACCACTCCCCCTCTGACGTTCCCAACCAGCCAGCCTCTAGGATGCCTGGATGTGGGCGGGGGGGTCTTTGGCCAGATGGGCATGGCTGCCACTCCAGGACCCCCTGAGCTATGAGGGGCTTTCAGGCCACAGCACACGCTCCCAGCTCGGCTGACCCACCTCTGCCCCAGCTGAGCCAGAGAAAGTCTCGGCATCACGCTGACTTGCAGTGCCCTTGAGCCCCGCCACCCTCAGGCCTCAGTTTCCCCACCGGCACCTGAAGGGGTTTAGCGACTTTTCCTGGGGTAGAAATAACAGGTGGGAGGCTGGAGGGGCTGAGAGTGGCCTGGCCCCCCTAATCCAGCTGGAGGGGGCCACCTGTGCCTGTGGCCCCGCACCACCCCCGGCCCGCCCCTAATCCGGCCCTCTAAGCTGACACAGCGTCTGAACCTTCAGCCGCATCCTGCTAAGTCGCCAAAGCCCCCCACGCCCAACACCCGGATCCCTCCTGCACCTCGTAACCCACCCGGGGCCAGTTAGCCAGCTGGGGCCTGAGACCAGAGCAGCTCGTCAGCATTTTAAAGTGATGAAGCAATTAGGGAATTACCTCCCCTGACACCACAGGCATTGCTCTCCTGTCCACAGCCCACCTTACAGACCAGGCAGCTGAGGCCTAGAGGGGCCCCAGGGAGCCTCTTGAAACAGCTGCCCCTTCAGGCGTTAATTCTCCTGCCCACCCCAGGCCTCCCTCCTGGTCGAAGGCCTCTGGACTCTACCGCCAACTCCTCTAGGGCCCGCTGAGAGAGAGAGAGAGAGTGTGTGTGTGTGTGTGTGTGTGTGTGTGTGTGTGTGTGTGCGCGCGCGCGCGTCTGAGTGCACACGCACGTGAGAGTACCTCTCTCCATCTCTCTTTCTGTGTGTGTGTCTCTCCCCCTACGAAGCCGACATCCAGAAGGATCTATCTCTGCTTCTCTCGTACTCACTCTCTGGTCCATCCATAGGGCTGGGCCTCCGCCTCTTTCTACTGGGACCTCCCTCCTGTCCTCTGCCCTGTGTCTAAATCCAGCAGCTGTTTCCAGGCCTCACCTTGCCCTCTCTCACTCCCAGTCCCCCTCCTCTCAGTTTTCAGGGCACCCTCCTCCCTGAGCCCTTAGGCTCCTTGGATTGGGGCGGGGGGTGGCACACCAGTCCCAGTCCCAACCTAGATCCTGCCCTGGCCCTCAGGCACCACCTCAGGGACAGCCCATCATCCACTTGTCCTGCAAACAGGGGCCTGGGTATACCTGCGCCGCCTCCTCAAACTTTCTCCTCCTCCCCCGGAATTGCCCTCCTGTCCCCATCTCCCCGCACCTTGCCCTGACCAGGCCTCTGGCCTTCTCCTGGCCTTCCATCTTGCCCACAGTAGATGCTCATCGAAAATGCCATCTGTGCCCCTTCCCTGCTCCACAACCTCCAATGGCTCCCCAGTACTATCCCCTTCACACCCAGTCTTGTCCAGAATTTACAGTCTTTCACTCCATCTCCCATTCTGATCACCTTCCTTAAAAGACCAACCTTCCCCCCCTCCCCACTTGAGTTCTCTCCCCAGGCTTCTGCACCTGACACGCTACATTCTACTCACGTAGCTGCAGATTGTCTTTGTCCCCACTAGGATGTGGAGGGGCTCCAAATGTCCAAGATTTGGGTCTGTTTTGTTTACTGCTGTGAATAGCACCTGGTATATGGTAAGCTCACTTAAGTGTTTATTGAGTGACTCAAAAGTGAACTTCTATTCTTACCTCAAAACCCAGCTAGAATGCCCTATACTCCTTGCCCTGCACAACGTCCAGGGGAGCCAGCTGGAATTGCCTTCATCTCTGGGAACCTCAGCTTCCCCAACCCCTGCTGACAGCTATGAATCTAAGAGGGCCTTTTCCTCACCCCAGATGCTAGAAACAGTCGCAGTGGGCGTTCTTTAAGCGCTCACTGTCTGCCAGTCACTGTGCAGCGCTCTTTCGTCGATGCATTGAGTCCCTATGAGAGCCCCATGGGGCAAGTTCTGTTGTTTTACCCCATGGGGCAAGTTCTGTTGTTTTGCCCCATGGGGCAAGTTCTAGCTGTTTCACAGCTGGGGAAATTGAGGCCCAAAGAGGGGAGGCTCTTGTGGATGTCCTACAGTGAGGGGTGGCAGACCCAGGCTGCCGGTGTCCCTCCAACCCCTGGAGCCCCAGCCCTCCGCCTCCTGGCCCTCCCTCTGTGGCTCAGAGCAGCCAGCACCTGGGTGGGAGGGGCCACCTCAATTAATCACCTCGCTAATCCTCCCTGCCGCCTGGCCCCAACCCCCTCGGGTCTGGCTGGGCCAGGCCTGCAGCTGACACGGGCGCTCAGCCCGCGGGGGCCGTTGGAGGGGCTGCTGGGGGCGGTGAGCACTGGGCAGGTGGGCACAGGTGGGCCTGGGTGGGAGTTGGGGGCACAGAGAGCCCCCTAGGGCAGATGTCTTGGGAGTAAGGAAGTGTTCCCTGGGGCAGTGGCCCAGCTCCTGCCTTCCTGGGGGTCCTAGACCCAGAGATAGAGACAGAGACAGAGATAAAGGGAGATAAAGCAGTCAGGGAGAGCTCCAGAGAGAAAGACAAATAGAGGTGGTGGGGCAGAGACACAGAGAAAAGTAATCAGAACAGAAGGAAGTGGACACGGAGAGAGAGAATCCAAGATGGACAGAGAGACTAGGGAGGCAGAATGAACGCAGGACCCAGCGAGGGGAGGAGCCCCTCCACATCTCACCCCACACCCAGCAGGGGCTGGGGGCTCCCCTGCCCTCCCAGCTGCAGTCCCTCCTGTCTCACCACCATCTGTCCTGCTGCCGTCCCGCCAGGTGGGGGCGAGGAGGCGCCATGTTCCTGAACCCCGGAGAGGGGCCGGCGGCTGAGGGCGCGGGGCCAGGGCCAGGGGAGGAGACCCCCAAGAAGAAGCACCGGAGGAACCGCACGACCTTCACCACCTACCAGCTGCACCAGCTGGAGCGGGCATTCGAGGCCTCCCACTACCCGGACGTTTACAGCCGCGAGGAGCTGGCAGCCAAGGTGCACCTGCCCGAGGTGCGCGTGCAGGTGAGGGTACCCCCTAACAAGCTGGCGGGGGGAGCCAGATATGGACCCTCTCAGTGCATGGGAACGCTTCCTGGAAGATGGGATGTGGGACTGGGGCCTTGATGTTTAAGTAGGAGTTTGCCAATTAGAAAGAAGGAAGGGCACTTTTCTAGGCATCTAGAACAGTGTGTGCAAAGACGTGGAGGGGTTAAATTGGAGGCATTTCCTTAGAGCTGGGTGTGAGGCAGGTGGAAGGGGAGGCGAAGAAAGAGCTTGTGAAGGGCCTCAAATGCCAAGCTCAGTGGCTGAGCCTTCGTGCCCAGGGCCAGGAGAGACCAGGGAGGAGGCCACGGGCCCTGAGGAGGCCTGGACAAAGAGAAAGACAAGGAGAGGCTGGATTCAGAAAAGTCTTCGGGGCCAAGAGGTAGCAACCATTCTCTCAAGACAGTCACCCCTCAAGGCAGGCGACGAGACACGCCGGCACTGCAACGGGTCGGAGTCAGGTCGGGCGGCAGGAAGAGCGCCGAGAGGCGGGGGGCCCAGACGGGGACAGTGGGCCCACCCCTCCCCGCAGTCCTGAGCTGGGAGCGCCTCTCTTGCTACCCCCAGGTGTGGTTCCAGAACCGCCGGGCCAAGTGGCGCCGCCAGGAGCGTCTGGAGTCAGGTTCCGGGACCGTGGCAGCCCCAAGGCTCCCTGAGGCCCCAGCGCTGCCCTTTGCCCGCCCTCCTGCCACGCCACTGCCCCTGGAGCCCTGGCTGGGCCCTGCGCCCCCCGCCGTGCCAGGCCTCCCGCGCCTCCTGGGCCCGGGCCCAGGGCTGCAGGGGTCCTTCGGGCCCCATGCCTTTGGTCCAGCCTTCACAGACAGCTTCACCCTGGAGGAAGCATCCCTGCGGCTGCTGGCCAAGGAGCACGCGCAGGCTCTGGACAGGGCCTGGCCGTCAGCCTGAGCCTGGTGCCTGCCCAGCCCTCCCACCTCAGCCTGTCTGTGGCCACCCACATTGGGCCCCCGGCCCCACCATCACCTCCTTCCCCTGCCTTGCAGGGGAACTGGCACACGGTCTCAGGAAGAAGGTGGCCAAAGGATTCCCAGGCCAGGGGTGGGTTCCTGGCCTGGCCTCAGGGAGTCTGTGCCCTTGTGGGGCCTCAGTCTCCCCATCTGTCAAATGTGTGAGGGTGGCGTGGATTCTGAGGTTCTTAGACTGTAAGGCTGCAATCAGGAGCCACCGGGATGTTAATTCTGTGAGCTGATGAAACTAAATCCCTCTGCCTGCTCCTAATCTTCCAACAGCCGAGCCACCCTGGCTCTCGGAGCCTCCCTCCGAGAAACAGTGCCAGCAGTAGCAGCTCCTGTTCAACCCGCCTCCTTTCACTGTGTGCTCCCAGTGTGCCCAGTGCTTTACCCCACGACGGGGCGCGGCCATCAGCCCCATCTTGCAGCAGAGGAAATTGAGGCCCAGAGAGGTGAAGCCAGTTTCCTGGGGCCACACAGCCAGGACGGGGTGGAGCTGCCTGACTCCATTGCCCCAGGCGCCATGCTGGACCCAGGCCAGGTGCTAATCAGGGACTCTCAGGTAGCGGCAGGCTGACGCTGGGTGAATACTGTCTGTCCCTGCTCTCCCCATTTATCAAAGTACGGCTTATGTGCCTACTGACCACTGCCCCCCTCATGTCTCCCAGCCTACTGATGGTGGGTTGGGGCCCTGGTCCAACCCAACCGTGTCTCCCCAGGGCTCATGAGGGCATGATGGCCACCCTCCCAGGCCTGAGCTGGACTCCGAAATAAGGCTGTTGGGGAACAAGGAATGGGGTATTACTGGTGCCTAGGGCTGGCAGTGAGATGGGGCAGCCCAGGTCAGGACAGGAAGGGGGCGTGGACAGGGCAGCACTCCACCCTCTCCAGGCTCCGTCCACAGAGTGACCACAGGCCCTAGGAGATTCCAAGAATTTCACACCTGGGTCACCTGCCCACTGGGGCTCACAGCTCATCCTGAACTTCCGATGGCACCTCACACGTGAACCCGTGAGCCTGGCGGCCCCTGAGGCAGCCAGGTCACCCCCTCCGCCCAGCCATTTTCCCACCCATCCAGTATGCAGTGGGGATGCGACCGGGAACAAGGCAGAGAAAACCCCTGCCCTAATGGAGCTGCCACTCCAGGAGAGACAAGCAGCATGATTTTAAAAATAACCAAGTAAAACATGGAACGCCTGCTGGTGGTAAGTGCTGGGGGGCAAATAAAACCAAGAAGGGCTGTCAGGAGTGTGTGGCAGGGTTGCAGTTTAAAAGGGTAGTCGGGGAGGCCTCACAAAGGTGACATCAGAGCAGAGACCTGGAGATGAAAGAGGGAGCCATGGGAGCACCCGAGGGAAGAGCTACCCAGGCGAAGGGCACAGTACACGCAAAGGCCCTGGGGCAGCACCATGCCTGGCATGTTGGGAGAAGAGCGAGGAGGCCTGTGGCCATTACAACTTTGATTTCTACCCTGAAAGCCTTGGGGAACCACAGGAGGGTTGGGACACTCCGCCTTCCCAGAGCAGGCCACCAGGAGGGCAGGTGTGCGGTAATCCGCCTGACAGAGTCCTCCTAAGCGGATGAAAGCTCTCATTTTCCTGGGACCAGGCAGAACTAGCCCCAGGGACCCTGCCCTCCCCAACCTGTCCAGCTCTTGGACAGAGGGGCCTGGAGGGTGAGGGAGCCCTAGTCCAGCCCCTAGTAGCGTCCACCCCCACGCAGGTGCCTACCAAGGAGACGGCACGGCATGGGGGTGGGGCCCTGGCACCGTGTCTGTGTGTCCTCTAGCTTCCTCCAATGGTAAGCACCAGTGAGGGTGACAGGAGGATGGTGGGTAAACCCAGGTCCCTCAGCTCAAGAGATTGGCCAGTGAAGATAACCCGTGACTTCGGCGTGAAGGAAAGGGCAGCCCCTTCCCTCTGGCTGGGCTTGCTGCACTGGGTAGGAAGTTTCAGCCAGGGGCTCTGGGACCGCCTCTGCCCAGGGGAACTATCCACTTTAAAAGGACCTAGAAATGGAGAGAGCCACACCGCTGAATACTGAAGCAACTGGATCCAGCTATGCCTGAACCCAGAACCTACCCCTGGACATTTCAGCTCTTGAAGCTCACAAAGATTCTTTTCTGCTCTGGATGACTTGGTTCAGGTATGAGTACACTGCAGCCAAGAGAGGCTTGGCTAGAAAAGCCTGCCCTCGAGGACAGAGATCAGAGCCTCCTGGGCAGTGCTGGAATTTGAGGAAATCAGGGTGAGAAGCCCAGTGAGGACCGGAGATAAAGACGAACCTGCAGAAGCCCAGCCGATTGCTGGGGGTGGAGGCTGGGCCATGGAACCACTGGGTCTGAAGTGCTCCCCTCCCCGCTGCCCGCCCCAGGTCCCTCCTGGCCCCACCGTCAGACAATACCCAGAAGCATCCCAGGCCTGCGAACAGTTGCCCCGAAGTCTTTATTGGCCCCCAGGACCCTGATCTAGCCTCTCTGTGGGGGCCACCCAGGAACCCTAGTGATGGGGTCTCCTTTGTTCTCTGAAAAGTCTGTTTTTTCTGGAAAATAAAAAGTCCTTGGAAAGTCAAGGTGCTCCGGTCCCTCCCCTGCTAGAACTTCCGGTTCTTGCTCAGCCGGTTGTGACGCCAGATGTTGTGTTTCCGCAGCAGCCGCCAGTACTCCCGGGTCTCAGGGTCCAGCTCCTCCAGCTTCTTGGGGGGGCCCACATTCATCTGGAACAGCCTGGTAGGGTGTGGGCAGGAGGCAGGGTTGCAGAGCAGCCCCCTGCAGCTCCCCTGCCCCAGGAATCCTGGGTAGAGGAAACAGCAGGACTGGATCCCACAGTGGCTGCAGGGTCTCAGGGCAATCCTCCCCACCCTTGGTCGGGTCTCTGGCTATGGAACAGGGGGCCCCTCCAGGGCCCTCCCCCCCTCCGTCCCAGTGGTGCTGGGATCTGAGGTAGGCACACGCCAAGCCTTCTGCCTCCTGGCCATTGTCCATGCTGCACTGCCCACCTGGAATGCCTCCCCACCCACCCACTCAACCTTTCTAAACCTCCCCCAGCTTGATGGATGGCATGTGCCAATGGCTTGCGTGTCCTGCCACTGCTCTCCCTGCAGCCCCGCTGAGGGCTGTGCTCCATCAAGTTCTTGCTGTCTACCTCTACTTTCCACCTTGCCCCTGCTGTTTCATTAACACACGAGGTACAGACCTTTGCACTGGCTGTTCCCACCCACCTCTGAAGCTCTGTCCTCCCACTCAGGTGTTGACTCATGCAGCACCTCCCCAAGGTGATCAGATTTGATCTGTCAGGACCTCCTTACCCAGTCGCTGGCTCTCCCAGTTCTCTGGCCTGGCACACTCACCACTCCGGGTACTCGGCGTCCGGCTTCAAGACCACATCCTGGCCCTCCTTGTAGATGTTGACACCCATGGCGTGCGTGGTGAGCCGGACGGGGTCTGTACACACTTCTGGGTCTTTCAGAGCCTCACTGACCACACCGCCTTTGCCTCCTTTGCCACCCTTAATGACTGAGGTGGGGGAGAGTCATTTTAGCCCAGCCCCACCCTTGGGAGGCCAGCTTTCCCCTTCTGCCCTTTCTGACCCTGCGTGCTGCATTCAAAATGATTTAAAGTGGGACCAAGCTATTCCTTTTCAATTCCGTTTTCAGTCCTTCCGTTTATCTCACGGAGAAAGCCTCCACTGGCTGCTCTGTCTTCAAAATCTCACGTTTGCCAATTCCTTCCCTTTCAACGAAAGAGATCAGGCAAGGCTGCATCCAGAGAAAATTTAAATAACCCTGTTTTGGTTTTAATACTGAGGTGGGGCCCATTGACTCCCCGAGTTTCTGGTGGTAACATGCCAAAGGTGACAGTGATTTGGAGGCAGAAACGAGATTGGGACCCAAGTTCGTGACCTAGCCTCTACACCGGGAAGGAAAAAAAAAAAAAAAAAAGCAGCTAAGCAGTGAAGCACAAGTGCGCTAACCCGCACCATCGCTGGCGCATGCGCAATTGAGTCCAATCGGCTCACATCCTTCAAACTGCGCCTGCGCCATTTAGCGTCCACCTCAAAGCATGCGCGCTGACTCTAAGGCGCAATTCCCCAACCAGCGCTTGCGCACTCCTCAATGTCCCTACTGTTCCCATCTAGTTCCTTCTTAACACAGCTTACCCGGTCTCTTGGCATAATCTCGTACATGGAGTCTCCCAGGAGTGGCAGGGTCCGGGAGTTCCCGGGCCCGACAACCGGCCCAGCTCCGGGTAGCCCCGATGAGGCGTCGGGCCGCCATGACGTACGCCGGCTGCCTGCACGTGCACGTTTCCGGAATACGTCAGCGGCCAAGGGGTACTTGGGAGTTGTAGGCTTCTAGAGATTTATGGGAAATGTAGTACTCCGGCCTTAGGCATACATTTATTTTGAGTTCTTTAAACTTGCACAGATACTCTCGGTTGCTGTATGAGGCGACTTCCAAAGAATGTTTCATTGATTTCTTGCCCTTCTTCAGTTACTTATCAATTAAGTATCACACCTTATGCACTCCTGAGTCTATTCTGTGAGCAATTATTGAAAAAGTCAAAATAATAAAAGCTATCACATATTAGACTCATTATATTCCAAGTCTATCGCTAAATCCGTAACCAGCTCGATTTCGTTTAACCTTCACAATTACGAAGTAGGTATTGTCACTATCCCCAGTTTACAAGTGAGGAAGTCAGAAATTCAGGGAGGGAAAGTTAAGCCAGGAGAGCCATTCGGCCTCCCTACTGTGTGCCACACCGGAAGTCAGTGTACAAAAGGTTCCTGCGCCGCTTCCGGTCCCTGGAGTCGCTAGAGTACCTCTTTCACCTCCTGTATTTTTCTCCAGTCCCATTTCTTCCCATCTGCCGTCCCTTGGAATAATGACCACAGCCGTAGCAGACGAGCAGTGATTTTTAACCCCATTTTGAACTTGAGGAACCAAGCTCAGAGGCCCGCTCGGGCTTTCACTCCGCGTAAACGGAGACCCGGGATTCGAACTTATGATCCCAACATCTAGGGCACCCCGCCCCCCAAGCCCCACGGCGCGGAAGAACTACATTTCCCGGCAAGCCTCCGCGAGCGTGCGCATGCCCAGTGGTTCAGGAACGCTGCGAGGACAGATCTGCCTGCGCCTCTGCCAGGAATTGGCGAAAGTGGGCGAGCGGCAGGACCAGACTAGCCCCGGCTCGGGGTCCTGGAGTCCGCGCGGATTGAGGCCACCTCGGTTTGGGAAGTGAGTGTCCCGGCGGGGCAGAGCGGGTTCAGCGGCCGGCACCGGAGGTCACGGGTCTGAAGTCTTAAGTCTGGGGTCTGCGAGAGGACTGGGGTCTTAACTCTTAGCTTTAGGCTTGAGTTGTGTCGTCAGGCTGGGTCTGATGTTCTTGTCTGAGTCGGTCGATGTTGACTGTGGCGTTGAAAGTTTTGAGATGAGGGTCCGCTTTTTGGCATCTTGGTGCTCTAGTGTTAAGTCTGAAGTTCTGAGTCTAAAGTCTTGGACGAGGTCTTGAGTCCCAGGTCTCGGGGATCTACATCTGTCAGGCCTGTATCGTCAAGGTGTGTCTTCAACCTGGATCCACGTCCCAGGGGAGGAAGACTTGGAAGAACCAGGCCTGGGGTGAACAGGGTCTGCGAATGGGGAGAGGTCTGGGGTGACAGGTACAGGGGAATCCCCTGGGATTTGGAGCCCTGGGAAGCCACTGCCTTACAATTTCTCATTCTGCGCCTCAGTTTCCTCATCTGGGAAATGGGGGTCATGACAGAGCCTTCCTTGCAGTGTGTGATAGGGATTCAGTTATGTGTCCTGTATGAATAGCATCCAGCTAGAACCTGGTACCAAGTTGGCCTCCAGGAAATCTCATCTTTTATTCTCTCTTTCAGATGCTGGCTTGAGCCAGGAGTCCAGGCATGGAATTTTTGACAGCCCCCCAACTCCCTCCAGGACCTCCAGCCATGGACTTGGAGGAGCCCAGGGACACACTTTCAGCCTCTCAGGACCTCACCCCTGATTGCCAGTGGGACCCAGCGCCAGGAGGCCCTGGCAGCCTAAGTCAGATGGAACTTGACGGGCCAAATATTCAGGACCTGGTGCAACAGTTTAAAGCTCTGCCGGGTGATCTGGTGGGCCTGTCCCTAGATGGACCTCCGTGTCCCCTGCACATTGCCACTGGCCATGGCCTGGCCCCACAGGACATCACTGATGCCCATGGGCTCTTGTCCGCTGAGGCCGGCCGGGACGACTTGCTGAGCCTTTTGCAGCAAGATGAGTGCTCTCCTCCCCAGTCGTGCCCCACGGAACCTCCGGACCCTGCTCCTCGCCTGTTGCAGCCTCCTGAGGACCCAGAGGGCAATGCTGGCCCCCCAGAGTGGGCAGAGGGGGCCTCGGCCGAGCGGGGTGGCAGCTCAAGCAGCTCCCCAGAACCCTGGCTGGAGACAGTACCTCTGGTGGCTCCTGAAGAGCCACCTGCCACTGCCCAGGTAGAGCCCACCCCACACTCCAGGGCGCCTCCACTGCCGGGAGCCAAGCAGGCGGACTCAGGCCTGTCCCTCTTCTGTCTTCTTCCAGAGCTCCGAGACCCTGGCTTCATACCCTGCCCTCCGGGAGGGTGAGTGTGCCGCCCACCCTGGCCCCAGGGACTCAAGGGTTTCACAACAGCCTGACTCAAGCTCCCAAAATCTGGCACAGTTTGCCAGTAAAGAGTTGCTTCTAGAGAGGCTCTGAAGTTGGTTTCGAGTAGGTTCCAGAGACAGTCTGGAGAACATTCAAGAATGAGTAGGGGGTGGTAGGGCAGGCTTGGTAAACTGTAGCACTTAATTCTAGAGCGAGGCTTAGCACATTACCATCCGTGGGCCAAACCCAGCCTGTAGCCTGTTCTGGGATGTCTTCTGAGCTAAGGTTGCTTCTGTATTTTTAAATAGTGGAAAACAGTTAGGAATATTTCCTGACATGTGAGAATGATAGGCAGCTCAAACATCCGTGTCCACAAAGTTTTATCGGGACAGAGTCGCGCCCACCCGTTCACTTGTCCGCGGCAGCTTTCCTGCTACAGCAGTCGCACTGAGGAGCTGCGACAGAGACCTTGTAGCCTGTAAAGTGTTGACTGTTTGGCCCTTTGCAGAAAAGTATGCCAGTCTGCCTTCAAGGCATGAGAAGAACTGTTCTGGCCACCTGGAATGTTCTAGACTCCCCCCCCCCCCAAAACTACCTGAGGCTCTAGATCAAAGAACAAGTTTTGTGGCTGTGGGAAAGGGAGCAGGTTTGGACTTTTAGTTCCAAGAGGTTCTAGAGTCATGGGTGGATCTCTGACTCGCGCAGGTAGCTCCAGAACCTGGCACTTTGCCTGGGGCTCTAGATTAAAGTGACCGGGCTGATGAGGGTGTTTTGGAATGGTGGACAGAGCTGCCGGGTTCTGCTCAGATGGGAAGTCCTAGAACCGTGGAGTGAATAAAATTTATTTCTGCTTCTCAACCATGAGGAGCTGTACTGAACAGAGCTGTCCAGTTTTAGAGTCATCAGAAAGTTCTAGAGCTATACGATAGAAATATAATTTGGGCCACGTGTCACTTGGAATTTTTTTAGTTATCCACATTAAAAAAACACTTAATAACATATTAATTAACCCAGTATATATAAAATACTACTTCTATATAGAATCAACATTTTACGATTATTTTACATTATTTTCACATAAGGGCTTCAAAACCCAGCATGCATTTGGTACAGCGCATCTCAGTTCAGACCAGCCAGATTTCAAGTGCAAAATACCCACATGCATCTGGTGGCTACCATAGTGGGTGGGGAAGTTCTAGGACGCCAGAGCAGCCTTATCTGTTGTTCTGGAATGCTTAGATCATGAAGCACAGTGGGCAGAGCTGGCTGGCATTTAAGTTCACAGGGATATGGTTTAATTTCCTGGGATCTATACCTGTGGTTCTGAACCAAAAAGCAATAGCGATGGGTTAGAATCTTCTAGAACCACTGGCAGAGCTGTCTGGCTCTAGGTTGCTCAGGGAATTTAGAGCCATGGGGATACGGCTTTCTGTGGTTCTGGGCTGGGTTGGGGGATTCTGGAACTATGAGCAGCCTTGTTTGTGAACCATTCACATAATTCTTAGAATTACTGGGTGCATCTGCAGTTGTGAATTACTGAGGGGATTCTAGAACCATAGGGAGAGCTTCTCAGTGCTGCCATGATTAAGAAGTTCTAGAACCACAGGGTGAGAAGGTCTGATCCTGGGATGATAATAGGTTTTTAGAACCCCTGGCAGAATTCTGTGGTTTGAAACCACAGAAAGTTCTGGAAACATAGCTCAGGAGCCACCCAGGATTCTGGACGGTAGGAGAGGTTTGGATGTGTGGACAGTTGCCTCTTCCTGCGCTTTGGGCAGTTCTGTGACCAGCGGGTAGAGTTCTCTCTGGTCCTGGGCTGCTAGGGGAGAATGCTAGACCAAGGGGTGGAGCTGACTGGCTGTAGGCTGGGGGGTTGATCGTGGTTCTGTAATGGTGCAGGTTTTAGATATGGGACTGGGACTGTCTGGCTCCAGCCTGATCCTGGAATTCTAGAAACACAGGGTGGAGGGGTCTGGAAGCACTAGAGCTATTTTTGGATCTGGCCGTGGTTCTGGACACACAGCGGGGTCCTGAAACAGTACCCTCTGCCTAGGAGACCCCAAGCCATGGGCAGGGCCAACTCTAGACCGACAAGGGCTCCACTCTGTGAGGGCTGAGTCACTGGTCCGTGGTTCTGGAACAGTGGGTGGACCTGTGCAGCCCAGAGTGCTGAGCTGCAGGGTGGAACTCTCTGTGCTTCCAGCCCGTTTCCGGAGCCAAGACCCTGGGCAGAGCCCACAGCAGGTGGACGAGCCTCGTAGTTCTAGGGGACTGACCTGCCTCTGTTGTCGCCCTCAGTTTCTGGCCCCTGTGACCACGAAGACCTCTTAGACGGTGTCATATTCGGGGCCAAATACCTGGGCTCCACCCAGCTGGTGTCCGAGCGGAACCCGCCCCCCAGCACACGCATGGCGCAGGCCCAGGAGGCTATGGACCGTGTCAAGGTGAAACCAGGGGCGGGCGGGCGGGCGAGCAGGCAGGTGGGCCGCAGGCCCAGGTCCTCTGAGGCCTCCAGAGCCTGGTGGGGTAAAAGCTGGGTCTTTGGGGGCCTCCATCTCCCACCCCACCCCCTACAGGCTCCGGACGGGGAAACTCAGCCCATGACAGAGGTGGACCTCTTCATCTCCACCAAGAGAGTCAAGGTTCTGATGGCCGACTCACAGGTATGGAGCGGGCCTGGCCCCTGGGGTGTGAGGGCTCCACCAAGGTGGGACTGAACGAGGTCCCCGCAGCCCAGCCTGGTCTCCCCCACCTGCCCCAGGAGGCCCTGATGGACCACGCCCTGCAGACTATCTCCTACATCGCCGACATTGGCAGCGTGCTGGTGCTCATGGCCCGGCGGCGGCTGGCCCAGCGGCCCACACCCCAGGCCCACAGCCGCCGGCTCTACAAGATGATCTGCCATGTGTTCCACTCTGAGGACGTGAGCAGGGGGCTCCGGTTGTCCTGGGGCTGAGGGGGATGCGGGCCAGCCCCTGCCCTCCTCCAGAGCCACACCTATCACCCCAGCATCCTTCCGCCCTCCCCTCCCAGAGGCCCCTGAGCCATATATTCCAAACCTTCCCATAAGACCCTGAGACTGGCGGCCAACCCCCCAAGACCTCCCCGCTCAGGCCTGTCTCCCTTCCCCTCTCCCCATAGATTCTCAGCTTGGGGGTGGGAGGGTGGGCTCTGGGGGTGTCATTAGGGGGGCCTGAAGGAGGTGGGTGGGCCCCCCAGAGAGGTGCCACACCTCCCCACAGGCCCAGCTCATTGCTCAGGCCATTGGCCAGGCCTTCGCTATGGCCTACAGCCAGTTCCTGCAGGAAAGCGGGGTGGACCCCAGCCAGGTGGGCACCCATCAGTGCCAGGGGGCCACAGGCCCTGGCCACCTCCACAATGGGGACCTCGACCACTTCTCCAACAGCGAAAACTGCAGGGAGGTGAGCCAGCAGATCCCCCGACCTGGGCCCGCCAAGGGGCCCTCAGCCCTGCCCCAGCTCCTTCCCACCCACCCCTGTCCCCTCCAAGCGGCCCTCAATCCCTGCCTCCCCACCAGGTTTCCATCGAGAAACGAAGGGGCGAGGCTCTGGGCGTGGCCCTGGTGGAGTCAGGCTGGGGCTCCTTGCTGCCCACGGCCGTCATTGCCAACCTGCTGCACGGGGGCCCCGCCGAGCGCTCGGGGGCCCTCAGCATCGGGGACCGCATCACCGCCATCAATGGGACCAGCCTGGTAGGGCTGCCCCTGGCCGCCTGCCAGGCCGCCGTCCGCGTGAGTCCTCCGGGCTGGCAGGGGCACAGGGCCTGCGAGGGCCCCCCAGAGGGCAGGCCTGTGTCCCCAGAGGTCCCTTCCCTGGCCAGGTCTCTGAGGCCCTGTCCCGAAGGGACAGGTAGAGCTTCTAGTCCTGCTCGCTCCCGTGCACTTAAGGAAGTTGAGGCTCCGAGAGGGGAAGTCGCTGTCCAGGGAGACCCCGCTGGTGCGGGAGCAAGACTGGAACTCGGCAGGCCTTTCCTCTGTTGCTGCCACGCAGCAAGTGTGTTCTTGAGTCTTGACTGTATTGCCCAGATGGGGAAACTGAGGCCCAGAGGTAAGGAGGGACCTGGCCAGGCCGGAAGGGCAGGTCTGACGTGGTCCCTGCAGCCCATTGCTGGGTGTTTGTAACCCTGCCTCATGGGCATCGCTAGAACCTTGCTTTTGGCCTTGAGAAAGTAGGCCCAGGGAGGTGAGGCCGCCCGGCTCTGGTCTCTGTTCTTAACCGACTCTCGAGGGGTCTTCTAGACTCTACAGCCTCTGTTTTATGGGTGGGTAAACTGAGGCCCAGGGTGGGCTGCAGCTCAGCAAGAAGTCTGGCAGCCCCCTGCCCAGAGGCCCAGCCAAGCCAACAGCCCCCGTCCTGCACAGGAAGTGAAGTCGCAGATGCTGGTGACCCTCAGTATCGTCCACTGCCCACCGGTCACCACGGCCATCATCCGCCGACCCCACGTCCGCGAGCAGCTGGGCTTCTGCGTGGAGGATGGCATCGTGAGCCCCAAGCCCAGGGACCAAGTTGGGGCGGGCGGCCCCGATTGTGGCCCCCCTGAGCTTTGTGGCCCTTCCTGTTCCCCCAGATCTGCAGTCTCCTCCGAGGCGGTATCGCCGAGCGCGGGGGTGTCCGTGTGGGGCACCGCATCATTGAGATCAACGGGCAGAGTGTGGTGGCCACGCCGCACGCCCGCATCATTGAGCTTCTCACCGAGGCCCACATTGAGGTTCGAGGCGGTGGGCGGGCCCTGGGTGGGCGGGGCCCGATGGGAGGACCCCCCCCCCAGCCACTGCCTCCTCTCCTCCCCCAGGTCCACATCAAGACCATGCCAGCCGCTACCTACCGCCTGCTCACAGGCCAGGAGCAGCCCGTGTACCTGTGATCCGCCACCTACACCCCCACCACTGTGCCTTAGCCCCCACCAGGCCTGGAACTCCATCCGTGGACCCTCCTCGGCTGGCCAGGGCCCCAAAGGTTTCCTGGCTCTATATTATTTTCTGATGGAAAAAATTAAAAGCTTATCAAATGGGCAAGGTTTTGGATCAGGGTCTGTGGGGTCGAGAGAGGAAAGACAGCGCCCGACTCTGGCCCCTCATCCCTGGAAGTCACCAGAACACACTGCTGTGAAAATACTGTTTATTAAAGACCAGGCGGAGGGAGACAAGTTCCTAGATTCCGTGTGGGAAACTGAGCGTGGGCTCCAGGGAGGAAAAGGGAGGTCAGGCCCGCTGGCCACCTGGAGGGGTCACACGTCAGTGGCTGGGCCCCAGTCACCGCTGTCTTCGTCAGAGGACTCCACATCTCGGGCTCGTGTAAACTTTTTTCTTAGAGCATCTCGCTCATATGTCCTGGAGATCAGAAAATAGAATAGAGGCTGGGAGTGGAGGGGATGTGGACTTACCTGCAATTGACTGAGTTCGACTCTGTGCTAGGCACAGTGGGTGTGGGCAGAGATGAGCAAACCCAACAAACTCCTACACACCCTTCAAAACCCCAGCTCCAATGTCCCCTCCTCCAGGAAGCCTCAGTCTTCCCAGGAAGAGGATTCATACTCCCATGGCCCTGACTACGTGGGCCTTGGAGCGGTTCTGTCTGGCTCTATCTCTCTAGGCTCGAGCACCGTGAAGGCATAGCTTGGTTCTAGGTGTGTTCTCCACCCCCAAACCCTGGATTCCAGGGAGAGGGTTGAAAGGCCCCAGCGTGGAGTACAGGGACTCTTACCGCATGCTGTCCTGTTGCCACTGACCCTGTGGATGGCGGCCACCCACCTTGGAGAGAGAAAAAGGAGGTTAACACTTCCCCTCAAAGTATGATAAATTGGGGTGAGTAACCACCCCCTGTCCAGCCTCCCCACCTTCGCCCAGGCAGGGCTACCCACAGGCTTCCTCCTCCTCCCCACACAAGTCTGGAGCTCATCCCCAATTTTCAATGAGAAAACAGGCTGGGACAGGGGAGGGCCTTCGCTGAGATCTCCCAGCCTGTCACCAAAGGGAGAGTTAGGTTTCCCATCTGTGACATTCTTCAGAGGGCTGTGGTCAGGAGCTCAGTAACGAGTGTGTGTATGCCAAGCGCTCAGACCGGAGCCAGCCTCGGAAGCAGGGCGCCGTGGATGGTGCGCAGGCTGGGTGCTGCCCAGCCCCGCAGAGCGCCGTCCTGCCGGAGGCAGCAGCGGCATTTGTGCGTTTTTACATTCCCCTAGAGAGTCTGGAGGAATTCACAGAAAGGCACCTCGGGAGCTGCGGGAGCCCCACATAGAATAAGCACTAAGTCAATCGTTGTTATTATTAAGCACCTGACTTCTGTGGGCCAGGACTTGGAGTAAGTGCATCGAGTTTAAACAACCACCTTTGTGACGCCAGGACTTTCGCCATCAATCCCTGTATCCCAGATAAGGAAACTCATGCAGAAGTTAAAATATTTACTTTAAGTGACTCAGTGGTTCAGACACCTTAGGTCCAGATCCCAGGTACTGATCCGATCAGGGAAATGTCTGTTTCTTGACATCTTGGCAGAAAATAGGCCCCGCTGTGTGTCTCTGCCCCGTCCCAAGACCTCTGCCGGGGCCACCCCAGTGCTCTGCTCACCTGGGTCCCCGGGTGACCCAAGGATCTCCCATGATCCTGCAGGATCTGGGGCTCGTCCGCCAGCACAGGCTCCGAGGACCGGGCCAGGGCTGGCACCGGGGGCCCCTCATCCACATCCATGTGGGGCCCACCCTCGCCGTCCGTGTAGCCCTCGCCGTCCGTGTAGACACCACCCTCGCCATCTGTCTCATAGTCGCTGTTGACCCGGCTGTCACAGCTCAGATCTGCGGAGCTGTCGGCCAGGCCGCGGTGAGGGAGGTCCAGGTTGTCCTCTGAGGAGCTGTCCAGCTGTGGGTGTGCAGTGTGTGGCCTGGCTGAGCCAAGACCCCCAGCTCCGGCCCTCCCTGATCTTAGACCAAACCTCAGACCCAGGACACCACCCTTCAAACTCCAGTCTTCAATCTTAAGTTGAGGCTTAGCCCTTGACCCTAGAGTGAGTTGTGACCATTGACCTTGCTCAAGGCTGAGCCCCTGAGTCTGAGCTAAACCCCAACCCTTGACTCCAGCCCCAAACCAAGTCCCCCAATCCCATCTCACCCTGGGAACCAGGTCCAGATCCTAGCCTCAGGTCAGATCTTGGCCTTAGACACACCCCGGGTCCCTGACCCTGACCCAGCCCTAACTTCATATCCTGGCCCAGGTACCTGGTCCTCGGCCATCCAGATGGGCCAGGTCTGCTGCTCGTGGATAATAGCCTTGAGCTCTTGGTACCAGGTGTCACTCGTTGCTAGTAGGGGGATGGTGGCTGTGGGGAGGGGGCATCAGTGTGTCCAGGAGTCTCGGGCTGGGACCCACCACCCACCCCAGACCCCCAGCTCCCGCCCCACCTGTGAAGAGGTGGTCACTGTGCTTCCGCAGCTTCTGGGCCTGTGTGTAGAGGCGGCGGGAACTGCGGCGGGAGGCAGGTGCCAGCCATTGGCGCAGTGCCTTGAGGGCTGTCCGGCTCTCAGGGACGCAGAAGACCACAATGGGGTAGTACTGCACATAGTTGAGGCGCTCAATGGCTGAGGGTGTCACATCCAGGAGTGCGTGCTTGTCCTGGGCCAATCCAGCGTTGGGGGCAGTTGGGGAGGGATACAGAGAGACAGTGGAGAGAAAAATGCACCCAGAAACAGAGCATCAGAGACAGGCCAAAGAGACAGGTGAAGAATCAGAGAGATGAAGAGTCTGAGGTCAAAGTGGACCCCGGCTTCACATCCACAGGCCAGCATATTGAAGTGGGGCTTGGTAATAGCCCAGGCCACAGTGTCTCTGTTTCTGCATCCATGACATGGGACCCACACAGAGCCCAGCTTACTTTCTCTGCAATCACCCGCACGGTGTCCAGTTTGATGATCTTAGAGGGGCTGTCGGTCCTTGACACGCTCTCTGTGGAGGGGAGAGGCGGCTGGCAGCTTCAGGAGGGCAGTCTGCTGGCCCTTCAAATTCCTGTTTTCCTGCCCCCACCCCTGCTCCAGAACCCACCATGGCTCCCCAGGGCCCTTGAGAGAACCCCTAACAGCAGCAGCAGTAGCAGCTCCTGCTGGCCTCATGCTGGACATCACACTGGGTCCCCTCCTGACCATGGCCCTCACCTTCTCCTCCTGAACAGGAGTGTCCCATCTGGTGGACGAGGAAACTGAGCCTCAGGGACATAAGGTCCCTAGCTCAGAGTCTCTGAACCAATGAGAGGCACTGTGAGGAGGCTTATGTCTGTGCTCCAGACACTCACTATCCCAGGCTCAGTCCCAGCTCTGGGCCTTTGCTCGGGCTGTGACCTGAAAGAAGTTATTCTCCCATACCCCTTGTGTCCTCTAGCACCTGAGACACAGCACTGCTTCCTCCAGGAAGCCCTCCTACATAGCCTGGCAGCTGAAGGTGAGGCACGCCCTGCCCTTGGGGGGAGCCTAAAAGGGCGGGGGACATGACCTCATCTTTTTTCTCTTTGTTGTAAAATGTGTGTAACATAAAATGTGCATTTTTAAGTGCACAGCTCAGTAGCACTAAGTCCATTCACATTGTGCAACCCTCCCCACCATCCATCTCAAGAGCTTTCTCATCTTCCCAAACTGAAACTCTGTTCCCTTTAAACACTCACTCCCCGTTCCCTCCCCCAGCTCCCAGCCCCCACCATCTACTTCATGTCTCTGGATGTGACTCCTCTAGGGACCTCCTGTGAGTGGAATTAGACAGTGTGTGGCCTTCTGTGTCTGTTTCTCTCACTGAACATCATGTCCTCAAGGTCCATCCATGGTGCAGCAGGTGTCGGAATTTCCTTCCTTTTTAAGGCTGAGTAATATTCCACTGTCTGGGTGGACCACATTTTACTTATCCATCATCTGTCCATGGATACCAGGTTGTGTCCACCTTTTGGCTGCTGGGAATCATGCTGCTACAAACCTTCGTGTACAGGGATCTGTTCAAGTTGCAGCTTTCAATTCTTTTCAAGTGTCACAAGAAATTGTTTTAACATCTTCTCAACCATTTAAAATTAATAAAAACCATTCTGAATTAGCAGACTGAGTAAAAACAGCCAGATTTGGCCCAGGAGCGGTAATCTGCTGCTCTAGCTTATTGGAGGGGCTGTTGGTCCTCAACACGCTCTCTGTGGAGGGGAGAGGTGGCTGGCAGCTTCAGGAGGGCAGTCTGCTGGCCCTTCAAATTCCTGTTTTCCTGCCCCACCCCTGCTCCAGAACCCACCATGGCCCCCCAGGACCCTTGAGAGAACTCCTAACAGCAGCAGCAGCAGCAGCAGCTACTCTAGCTTATTGTTTCTATAGTTGTTAATTTCTGGTCTCCTTGGGACCTTGTATATTTTGTTTGATGCTGAGTGTATAGGTCGATAATCTCTTGAACAAATGAATGGATCATTGGCAATTGTCCATTTGGCTCAATTGGCAGTGGCTGCCAGGTGAGTTGTGTTAGGAAGGATTCTGAGGCTTTATCTGGACAAAGAGTGCCAAGATTGATTGAGGATGTCTGGCCCAGGCATTGGAGGGGGCTTCTGGTGGCTGACCTGCCTCATGTTTGGTATGGCTGCTGTAACTCTTCCCCCTAAACAGCATCATTAGCAGCCCCCTCATCAGGCTGCTTCAACCTAGAGACTGGGGAAGGGTTACGAAGCAATTCACCCGTGAACAGGACCTGGTTTCTCACCTGCAATTTCAAACTTATCAGGCATCTCAGCAGTCAACTTCTGCATAGCAATGTCCGCCACGGGTCCCAGGATCACCACCGGGCGCTTGAAACTGGCTGCGGGGCAGAGAAACAATAACCAGAATCAGGATCTCCTTTGGGGAAAAGATTGCTAGCCTCTTGCACAACTGCCTCTTCACTTTCACCATAGTAGTATCCTATCTGGCCAGGCCCATGGCTGCCCAGCTAAAGACTACAACTCCCAGCTTCCCTTGCAGCTAGGGATAGCCATGTGGCTATGTCCTGGCCAATGGGATGCAAGTAGACTGATGTGCGAGATCTGGGTGATACCCTTCAAGGAAAGGTGCGAGCCCTTTTTGCCTTCTTTTTGCCTACACAGGGACTGTTACTTGAAAAAAACTTCGTGTTCATACAGCTGTCTCTCCGGGTGAACCCAGCTAACTCAGCGGTAGGCAAACACCATTACAACCCTCTGGCTACATCCGGGCTCCTGCCTGTTTTTGTAAATAAAGTTTTATTGGCACCCAGTCACATCTGTTTATGTGCCATCTCTCCTGCCTTCCTGCAGAGTTGAGTCATTTCGACGGAAACCATCTGGCCAGCAAAGCCTAAAATACTTAGTGACTGGCCCTTTGCAGGAAGAGTTTGTCGACCCCTGGCCACACGGATACTCCGTTTGACCAGTGAGGAAGCAGACGCATAGCATCTCGGCTGGAGAAAAGTGAGTAGCCAGCCCGCTCTTGGCACCTGACTGTTCTTTTTTTCTTCTCTCCTTCCGGGCCTCTCTCTTAAAAGCGCGATGCATTCAGATTTCTAAACTTTCACCAGCTGGGGTAGGAATTGAGTAGGCCTTTGGTGTTTAAGTCGTTTTCGTCTGGACGTTAGAGCAGCAGCTGTGGAGCAGATCGGCCCTCTCCCTCCTGAGCCACCTGCTCCTCCCATCCTGTGGTTTCTTTAAAGGCCTCTGCCCTCGGCTTTCATCCTTCTCCCCTGAGGCTGCGGGCAAGCGCTCAACCTCTTCCCTTCCTGAAATCTGGGTGAGCTGTATTTTTCTGCCCCGGTTCTCCGGTAGGGACAGGAACTATGTGCTGGTTTTGCGTGCGTATTTTCATCCTAAAGCAACCAAAAGTGAGCATTCCATGTGGGGGGAGAGAGGTGAGGACTGTCCTCTTACTTGAGGCCCCTCTGGCCCACCCCCCACCTTCTCGTAGCGCAACGCGCTCATATGGCGGGTAGTGGCCCTGCTTGGTCAGGGACGACAGATCCTCGCGGCTCTGATGGCTGGTCTTCCTGGCTCCCCGACGAAGACCCCGCAGCCGCCAGAACTCAGCCCGGGTGCCAGAGTTCGCTGAGGTGCCTGGTCCGGCCCCCAGGGCTCGCTGGGCGGCCTCCAGACTGGCCAGCTGCTCTGCCCTGGAGTGAAGAAAGGAGTTGAGTGAGCACTGGGGTCTAGGATCACAGCCCCAAAGACATCCCTGTCCTGGTCCTGGGCCCCGTGAATATGTCACCTCACATGATAGAGGGGACTCTGCCGGTGGGATTAAGGCCCCTGGGATGGGGGTGACCCTGGATTCCCTGGGGGCTCAATGTCACCACAAGGGTCCTCCTCAGAGGGAGGCGGGAGGGTCAGAGTCAGCGAGAGACAGGAGATGCTGCGCTGTTGGCGGTGAGGATGGAGGGAGGGGCCGCGAGCCAGGGGTGCGGCGCCTCTAGAAGCTGGAGAAGGCAGGACCTGATTCTCCCTGGTGCCTTTGAAGGAACCAGCCCTGCCCACCCCCAGAACGTGAGATGATAAGTATGTCTTACTGGAAGTCCCTAGGTTTATGGTAATTAGTTACAGCAGCTGCAGGGAACTCATACAAGCACTGGCTGGTCTGCCCTGAGCCTTCTGCACAGCTCCCCAAGTGAGTGCCCAAGGATGCTTCGTGGCACCCCGCCCATTTCCAGTGGGCGGTCCCCACCTGCTCTGGTTGGGAATGATGCCCCGCTCTTTCTCCCGAAGGTCACGACCCATGCGCACCGCCAGCCAGTGGCCTCCGCGGGCCTGGCTCTGCCCGGGCCCGGGGTACAGTGTGTCCAGCACGTGGAAGACATCTCCACGGGTGAAGCCCAGGCCGGATGGCGGGCTGGGCTCCATCTCAAAGTGCGTGCGGATGTAGAAGGAGTCGCCCACACGGGACTGCACCATCCTCCGGAAGACTGTGGACGGAGGAAGCTCCGTCAGGTTCTGGCGGTGGATCCCACCTCACCCCTGGCCCCGCACGCCCCCATCTCGTGCACACATGCACACACACACTTACTGTCCTGCTTCCGCTGCGTCACCAGCTCCACCTCCTCGCCCGGGGGCAGCTCCAGCAGGAACTGCACAGCCTCCTCCCGGGTCAGGTTCCGGAACTGCGTGCCATTCACCTGCCAGGAAGGAGGGAAGGGGTGCAGGGCTGGGACGAGGCTCCGGACATCCCCGGCGAGCATGAGATCCCAGCTCTTCCTCTGGACAAAGCCCTCCCCTCCCCCCACCTCCTTCCAGAGCTGCTTTCGAACGGGGAGCATTGCCTCTGGCAGCCAGGGTGTCATGCACACATGGAGGTCTGACCCAGAAACCAGGATATGAAAAATGCAATCAGTACACACACAACTGAGGCTCCAAGGGTTGTCAACACCGAGACGCCAGAACAGGGGTCACAGCTTTGACAGGATCAGGACACTGGTGGGAATTTTGTGATGCTCAAAAGAGTCGAGACAGGCATGTGGTCGCAACAGGGACACAATATACAGACCCAAGCAGTGGGTCATAGACACTGATGATCGTGGAGGCAGTTACGAGCCCAGGATTCCGACATGGGGCGTGCAAGCAGCACAGAAAGGGACGGTGGGTGGACATGGGGACCAAGCCTGTGGCACAGGCAGTGTGGCCAGGACACAGGCAACTCGGCTGTGACAGACAGGGAAACTGTGACATTGATAACAAGGCAGTGGCCTGGAAAAGACCGTGAGCTGGACACCGGGTCATGACATTGACAACAAGGAAGTGACATGGACAAAGTCATGACCCAATCAACGAGGCAGGGAAGCATTAAAATGTTAGAATGTCTGTGGGGGTCTTGTCAGTCCCCGGGGGGCCCTGGGGGAGGACACACAAGCAGTGACAGACTCGAGTACCACCCAGCAGGCCCGCCGCCCGCCACCCCACTCACCTGCAGAATCTCGTCTCCCTCCTCAATGCCCTGCCCGTCGGCCGGGCTGCCTGCCTGCACCCCGGACACGAAGATGCCCACATCATTGCCTCCCGCCAGCCGCAGCCCTATGTTCCTGCCCTTGAGGAAGCGGATCACCCGCGAGTCAGGGCTGTACCTGCGAGGGGAGGCGGAAGCGACGTCAGGAGGGATGGGAAAGCCCCACCCCCTCTGGGGTTCAGTGTCCCAACAGCCCCACGTGGCCGTCCCACTGGACACGCCGATGCGAGCAGGCAGGGTGATGATGGTGGGGAAGGCAGCCTGGGGTGTGGGAGTCTCAGCTGGTGGGCTTCTGTCTGGAGCACATACCCATGGTCCTCCACGCTCTGCCTGCTGGGTGCCCCATAGCTGTCAGAGCTCCCTCGTCGCCTCGGGGAGTCTGAAAGGGAACAGCCAGTCTTTCCCAAGCACTCTGGCCAGTCCAGGCGCCAAACCTTTGCTGTAGGGTGTCCCTGCCCTGTGGAATGCTGCCGCCCAGCCCCCTCCCTTCCCAGGGAACTGTCCCTGACCACTTAGGCCCCTGCCAGCCCCTCCCACTCTGCCTGGCACAGCCTTACTGGCTGGGATCAGAAAAATCAGAAGAGGGGTGCTCAGAGTTAACAGCCTCTGCCCACCTGGTTCTGACACGGTCCTGGAATCCACTGAACTTCCCTGCCGAAGCTGGGGGCTCTCCCTGGTGGGAAACAGATGTGGGGTAAGGTGGGGAGGGGATGTCAAGCAGCAATTTTAAGAATTTTAATTTATCTGCACTCAGATTCAAATCCTGGTCCTGCCCCTCTGCAGCTGGGTGACCTCAGGCCCTCTGCTCCCCCTCTCTGATTTTATTGGTTTTTGTCTTTTATTGTTTTTGGCTGGTGTCAGAGGATACGATTAGGTTTTTGTATTTGTTTATTTTTAAATGGAGGTGCTGGGGATTGAACCCAGGGCCTCATGCATGCTAGGCATGCACTCTACCACTGAGCTATACCCTCCCCACTCCTGCTGCCCGCTTCTGAGCCTCAGTTTCCTCCTCTGAGCCCTGGGATGGCTGAGTGAGGTTTGTGGTTTTAATATTAGTGAAAAGTTATAGAAGATGCTCTGGACTGAATGTCTGTGTCCCTCAAATTCATACGCTGAAGCCCTAACCCCTCCACCCAACAATGGGATGGAATTTGGATGTGGGGCCTTTGGGAGGGACCAGGTTTAAATGTGGTGATGAGGATGGGCCCCCCATGAGGTGATTAGTTTCTCTATATGAGACACCAGAGATCACTCTCTCCTCCATGTGAACACACAGCCAGAAGGTGGCTGTCTGCAGGCCGAGAAGAGGCCTTCACCGGGGACTGGCCACGCCAGCCCCCAACCATGGAGTCCCCTCCTCCTGGTCTATGGTGTTCCGCTCTGTGGTGCTGTGTTAGCAGCCCAAGCTGCCTAAGACAGACTTCAACCACAGGAAGGAAAGAAAGTTCCCTGCAAAATCAATCCACTCTTAGCACCGACGAGTTACTTTCCAGACCCTTCAGATGCTTTCCAATAAGCACATGGGGAAATACACACTTTTGAAAGGAAACCAAGATCAGGCCCTATGTTAGCATTTCCAGCATCTGGCCCATGAACCCCCAGCGCAGAGTGCATGGGGGTGGGGAAGACATCTGGAAACATCGATTCTCCCAAGACCTCTCAGGGCAGGTTGGAAGAGGACAGGGTCTGCCTCAGAGAAACAGGTCAGAGCTGTCTGCCCACAGACCGTTCTGTGTGCTCATGGAATTCCCGGGAAGATCATATAAGAGTCCCCCAAACCCTTTGAGCTGCTGCCCTGAGTCATTCTACAATCTGGTTTGTTTACTGCACACAATGCCAAACACATTTTCCCCAGGCTTTTTAAATACACTCTCTGAGACCCTTTTTACTGGCTGTCTAGTATTCCCAAGCGAGGCCTCTACTGTGACAATCGTTGTAAAGAGCAGAACAGCTCACACTGGGAGCCTTCACCGCACATACACACACACTGTCTCCTTGTGTCACTGCTAATTAGTGCCCTGAAGAGGCCACAATGGAGTAAGGGCTTGCTCTGGGCCTTCTTCTGGCCTCTAAGATGGAGCCCACTTATGCCACCTCCTGGTGATCATGGCCTGTGTAGTTCCCTCCCCTTGATGGACCACCAGGTGTACTTTGTTACTGCAGCTCCAAGAGACTGATACAAAGTCACTGCCACTTTTTCCTTTTATAAACATCTTCCTAATGAACAAGCACCCTCCAGCCCCTGCACACAGCCAAGGATATTCTGTCCCCAAGAGAACTCTAAAGGAAGCCTTGCTGGGTGAGAGGGCTTGTGCCTTTTGAAGTCTTCTAGGACATGTCGTAAAGTTCAGTCCTTTCTGCTTTGAGCCGACCTATATTCGACCTATAGCTGACCTGGGTTCTCCCAGGACCAAGAACCCAGAGCCACAATAAAGAGGCAAGAAGGACTGTGTGTGGATGGGAGAGGCCTCTTCCAGGCAGGCCACCATGACTGCACCCTCGAGGCTACCCCATGTTGGAAAAGATATGCCTATGTTCCCCTCCCACTTGGCCACCCTGGCTGACGGGGTTACATACACAGGGGAGTTGGTTCGGCTGGCATCCGGACTCCACTGCCCATGCTGGGGTGGTGGTGGGATGTGGGATGGTGGCGCCTGGGACAGTTCCGAGCCAAGGTCTGAGATGTCTGCAGGGGAAAGTGTGTCTCAGCCATGGTCACGCTTTCCAGGCTGGACCCATTTCACAGAGGGGAACAACAGGCCCCTCTAAGCAAAAGTGCCCAGACCAGAGTCAGGCTCAGCTGGGGTCCTCCAGCCCTGACTTGCTGTGTGGCCTTGGGCAAGTTTCTGTCCCTCTCTGAGCCTCTCAGGGCCAGGCCTGCCAACTCCTGCTTGGCCCTCCATGGCACACCCTGCCTCCCCTGCCCTCCATTCGAACCTCCCTGCCCAGGGCCGGCCTCCTGGCCCCTCACCCTCTAGGAGGGAGCTGTCACTGTCACTGACGGCTGGAGGGATATTCACCAGGAACTGCCCTTGGTCCCTGAGCACCAGAAGAGTCAGCTTCCCTTCCGACTTCTCGATCAGTTGCCGTGTGTCACTCAGTGACAGATTCTCACTGGACACCCCGTTGATCTAAAAGGAATCAAGAAGGAAGAGAGGAAGTAAGTTCATGAAAGATAGGGGATACTAGAAACAGACAGCTTGGTGGGGGGACAAGAAACACACAATCCTCAGGGGTTACTAAAAACATTCTCAAGATAGCATGATAGAATTGCATTCCTGCTGTGAGAGGAGAGGACGCCTTCAAAAACTGACCTCCACAAGAATTCTAGAAGCAGACAGTTTCCTAAGAGGGGGTGGGGGGCACTAGGGAAAATTTTAAAATGGGTTGACTCTAATCTCCCCTGAAGGGGAATTTCTCAGGAGACACTAGGAACAGATATTAGAAATGACTTTAACTGGGGAAGAGGGAGTAAGTACTTAGATACCAGAAATAGACAATCTCTAGGCAGTACTAGAAGCATCTAGAAGTGGATTAGAAACATACAATTCCTAGGAAGGATTTAACGTCACCTCCATTCACCAGGAATCTATGGCTAACATTTTCCCTTGGGAATGTCTGTTTTCAGCAGCCCTGGGGATTGTGAGTTTCTAGCCTTCCCAAACCCCAAGCTCTGTTTCTAGTGTCAGCCCCAAACTATGAGAAACAGACAACTCCTCGGGGTCACTAGAAACAGACAACTCTGAGGGGACTCTAGAAACAATCAACCGGAAGTGATCTGGAAACAAACACTAAGAATCAGTAGAAGCAGATTGTCAGGCGCCGGGGAGGGGTGTTGTCTAGAAATCAAGCATTAAGATGGAGCTGCTCCTTGCAGCCTGGTCTCTGGACCACTAGCATCCGGCCACCTAAGACAGGCCCATGAATCAGTGCTGTAGCCAGCTGGCCATATGATTCTGAGGATACTAGAAACAGACAACCCAAAGGGGGTCCTAGAAACCGACATTTGGTAGTGGATTAGCAGCAGATCGGGGGAAGTGGGGAAAACCCCTATGTAGCCATCTCCAGCATTTGGGAAACAGGCAACAGTGCAGAAGGCCACTAGCTCAGGGCCAGCTCAGCAGACCCTGCTGTGGGACTCAGTAGCACTGTTACCCCCTGGCCTCAGTCTCCCAGGCCCTGGATGCAAAGCCTGGGCTCACCTGTAGGATGAGGTCTCCTTCCTGCAGCCCGCGGTTCCGGGCAGCCAGGCCCGAATCTGTGATGTGCTTGATGAAGATCTGACTGCCCAGTTTGATCCCGAACTCTGTGTGAGGAGGGAAACTGAGGCAGGGCCTGCGTCTGGGCTGCTGGGGACTCTTGGGTCTCAGCCTTCTCACCATCCCATCTTCTGGGCTACTGTTCGCGGGGAGGGGGCAGGCTGGACTCCCTCCCAGTCACACTGGGGTTCTGACACTGACAGCCAACTGCCCCTTTAGGCTCTGCCCCTGTCTGTGGGTGACAAAGCGGACCTGTGCCCCTGCAGCTGGGGGGATGCAACACATAAGCACCAGGTGGTGCTGAGTCCTGGGAAGACGAGGAAAGCCAGGGAGGTGGGAGAGTAGCCTCGGAGGGGCAGTTTTGGGCAAGGCCGTGGGGAGACGGCCTGTCTTGAAGGAGTGATGTCTGAGTCGGGTCTTGGATGAAGCAGGCAGTAAACCCTGGGCAGGCCTTGGGAAGGGTGTTTCAGGTTAGGGGTGGGGGGACAGGTCATGCAAAGGCCCTGGGGCAGGGAACCTGACGGCAATGCACGCAAGTCAGCAGCAGGTGACTGAGAAGGAGGAGAGCCTAGGTCACCCCTTCCTGACACCTGATGCCATCATCATAGGGGCTTTGAGGTCACCGCCCCTCATGAGTAGAGTTTCTGGGATGTGACTGTTATTCTTAAAGTTACAGTGTGGAGTAGATGTCCCAGTGCCCTTGGTCACATCATGACCAAAATTCCAAGGTCACGATGCTGCCATTGAATCAAGACGGGGACAGAGGTCAGGTCTCTACTGCCCTACACCTCCTCGTGCTGTGACACTACCGACGTCACACTGTGTGAGTGTCCTGTCGTTGCTGTAACAAATTGCCACAAACAGTGGCTGCAGAACAATACAAATTTGTTATCTCACTTGGGTCTCATGGGGCTAAAGCCCAGGCATGGCCAAGGCTGGTCCCTCCGGTGGCTCCGGGGGAGAAGCGGCTCCTGCCTTCTCCAGCTTCTAGAGGCACCGCACCCCTGGCTTGCGGCCCCTCCCTCCATCCTCACCGCCAGCAGTGTGGCATCTCCCGTCTCTGTCTGACTCTGACCTCCCGCCTCCCTCTGATGAGGACCCTGTGAGGACACTGCCCCCCACCCCCGCCGAGACCCCAAGATCATCTCCCATCTCAATTCCTGAATATATTCCCATCTGCAAAGTCCTCTTTGCCACGTGAGGTGACATGTCCCAGGGACCAGGACATGGGCATCCTCGAGGGCTGCTATCCTGCGGACCACACACCATAAGGGACTGGCTGTCGGGGCAGCAGTGGCGCCCTTTCCAGGGCAGCCGAGCCCCCCTGCCACCACGCGGCCCTGCTGCTCACCGTCACTCTCTCTCCTCCGCACCAGCACAGACTTCACAGGCCGCATCTGCACGTCCTGCCGCGGCAGCCGCTTGAAGCCGGACACCAGGGCCAGCCCGTTGGCCTCGGAGCCGCCGGGGCTCCTGCGCCCGTGGCTGCCAGCCCGGCCCCGGCGGCCCGTCCTTGGCCGGCGGGAGCGCTCACCCCAGGAGCGGCCGGAGCCGCTGGACGTGTCACCGTCATAGCCCCGGCTGTGGTCAGCCTCCTCCAGCCGCCTCGGCCCATCCTCCTCTTCCGAGTCCTGGTGTCCTGGGCCGGGGGCGCTGGCCTTGGTGGCAGGCAGCTGGATCTTCCGGGGACGCTTCACCGTCTGTTAGTGGAGGTGGATATGGGACAGGGGCAGCTCAAGGCTCTGCCCCATTCCCCATGTGGCCCTGGGGGACCCCGGCCCCTCTGGGCCTCAACATCCAACAGGGGAACAAGATTCCCATGGGCAGCAGGACTGAGGGGGTGAGTGGCTCAGCCGGGCGCAAAGGTGCCCACCCCTCCTAGAGCCAGAGGATGCCCCTCCCCCTGAGCTCCCACTCACAATGTTGGCCACTTTTGTGCAAGTCTTGAGGATCTGAATGGCAAAGGTGGAGGTGACATTCTCCATGGAGACCCCATTCACCATGACAATGTGGTCCCCTGTCCTGAGGGAGGAGGCCGGGGCTCAGGGAGGAGGTCTCACCCAGGAGACCCCCTCCCCAGGCCTTCCGCCAGAGCCCCTGACACTGCCCCCAGGTCTCCAAGGCCTGGTTCTAATCCATCAGTGTCCCCAGGCTCACGAAGACATTTATCCTCCTGGGCCTCAGTTTCCTCATCTGTACAATGGGGCCACTCGTACACGCCACATAATAAAATGCAGTCACAGAACATAAGGCCTCCTCTTTCTGCATTTCTCCCCTTCCCTCCCTGTCTGTGTTTCATACTCTCTCTCTCTCAAGCTGGTCCCTGATTCGAACCTGAGCCTTATCACCTGTCAGCCACTGGAGTCCCAGAACCATTTTCCTCAACATAACTCCCAGGCGCCTCCTGCCCCGAGGGCTCAGGACGCTGGGTCTTCCACCCTCCCGCCAAAAACAGGTTTCCAGGACTTCTCGTTCCAGGAGTGTCCTGGGGCCATCCGGGCACTGAGAACTCAGTGGACGATTAGGACCTGCCTTGAGGAGAGTGGGGGCCGGTCGCTGACCTTCAGCTCCAAGCCCTGTGTTGACAGAGCCAGAAGGCTCCAGGCACTTTCCAGCCTCCTGGCTTTGGTCCACACAGGCCCCTCCTCCTGACGTGCCGCCGTGCCCCCACCCCCGCCAGAATCCAGTTGCCTTGACACTCACTGCAGCCGGCCCTCAGCAGGCCCTCCGGGCACCACATCGGACACAACCACGGATCCACTGGGCCGGTCTCGGCCGCCAGAGATTGCGATGCCAAAGCCTCGGCGGGGGTCCTGGGGTGGGTGGGGAAATGGAATATGATTCTGCTTCTCCTGGGACAAAGGCTGGCCACTCTGTTGACCCAGCTGCCATCTGCGTCCACACCCGCGCAGGGAGAGGGAGGCCCCACCTTGCTGATCGTGGCCGTGTGCTGTTCCCAGATGGTCAGCTCCTCCATGTCCAGCACCTGGTGGGAGGTGACAGGGGAGGTGGGCCTGAGGTCTATCAGCATTCAGGGATCCCAACCCTGGGTGGGGAGCCCAGCTCTCACACTCCCATGGCCCAAGCCTGTGGGCGAGTTGCTACCTCTCTTGAGACCTCAGTTTGTTCACCTGCAAAATGGACTTAAGTCAGTGGTTCTCAGGTGGAGACCATTCTACCCACCAGGGGACACTGGTGATGTCTGGGGACATCTGTGGTTGTCACAACTGAGAGGTGGTCCTGTCATCGAGTGGCTGGGGGTCAGGGATGCTGCTCTCACCCCTCTGGTGCCCAGTACAGGCCCCACCACAAAGAATGACCTGGCCGCAGATGTTAACGGTGCCAAATTGTAGCGGGAGCGGAGAAACGGTGAGTGCTTGCTGCCTTCCCTCTGACATTCTGGCTCAGTCCCGGGGGGCTCTAGCAAGGCCTGCAGGCACACTCTGCTCCAGACACACCGGCCTCCTCACAGTTCCACCAACACAGTCCTGCCCCAGGGCTTTTGCACCAGCTGCTTCCTCTGCCTGAAACTCTTCCCCCAGATCTGCACCTGGCTTGCTCCCTCACCTCCTTCTCCCAACCACCCTGTCTGGAACTGCAGCCTTCCCTGAGACCCGCCCCCTCCAACGGGCCAGTTTATCCACCTTTCCCAGATTCCTAGTTCACAGAACTTGGGACCCCTTGACATTCTCTAGATTTTTTTTTCCATCTGGCCACTGCCGCTCCTTCCCTAGAATGTCGTGTCAGAGGGCAGGGATTTCTGTCTGCCTCCTTCACAGTCAAGTCCTGAGTCCAAGGATGAATGAATGAAGGGATGGATGAATGAGTGAATGAAGGGCTTCCTTTGTGCCAGGCACTTCACACGTAAGATCTCACTTCATCTGCTCACGAAGGGACATTCTATTACCCCCAGGTCACAGATGAGGAAACTGAGGCCCAGAGAGGGGAAGTCAGTGGCCAAGACAACGGAGCAGACGGAGGGTGGGGCTGGGGGCTGAAGACCCAGTTATTTTCATGCTCAGG
Source organism: Camelus bactrianus (assembly GCF_048773025.1). Lineage (NCBI taxonomy): Eukaryota > Metazoa > Chordata > Mammalia > Artiodactyla > Camelidae > Camelus > Camelus bactrianus. Next base: position 29,479,528 of record NC_133560.1, read on the forward strand.
GTATAGATTCGATCACTCAGCCAGGAAAGGCTGGGAGAAGAGGGGACTCGGAGTCCCGTGGAAGCCAGCCCCCACCCATCTGGGCTGGCTTCCTCTGGGCTGTCCTGCCACCCCTCCCCCACATTGAGGGCCTTGTAGAAGTGAAGCCCTCTTCCCAGCCAGGTTGCCCAGCTCTGCACAGTGGAGGTGGGGCATTCCCTGCAGTGCCCTGTGTTCCGATGCCTTTTCATAGAATTTCCCAGGAGAGCAGCATTCCAGACTCCCTGGGAGTAGGGGGGTGGGGCGGAGAAGAGGGAAACGAAGCCAAGGGCGGGGCCTCGCCAGCACTCCTGGGAGCCAGGTCAGCTCTCCTGACCAGGACTGCAACCCTGCCGTCTGCCCTTTGCTGGCTGTAGTGGTGCCTCTCCCAGCCTCAGCTTCCCCATCTCGAAAATGGGTACCTCCCTCACCCCCACCGTCCTGTCTTTCAGGGCTGAGGTGTGGGAGAGGGGCATGGAGTCACACATGAATAGCAGAAGGAGCTTCTGGGAGAGATAGCAGAGGTCATTGTGAGAAGTAATAATAACGAACTTTCTCCTTTGCATAATACGAACAAGCAATGCTATTCCGTGCGCTGCCAGTGAGTGCTTTGCACAGACCCGCTCATTTACTCCTGAGTGACCACAGGAAGTGGCATTGCTCCTATTCATGCCTTACTGCCTTACGGGGGTGGGGGGGGGGGAGGAGGCCCAGAGAGGTTCGCTTGCCGGAGGTCACACAGCACTGTAAGAACCTTGGCAGCCTGTTTCACACCTTTGCTCTTCACCACCTGGCCACAGCATCCTTCTGCCTTTTTTTTTTCCCTTCTGAACTTATTTTTCAGAACAGAGTCTTTTCACTTGCTTTGATTTTATCCTTGGTGTCAGTAAATGGCCCCCTAGAATTTTGATTTCCTGGTCTTATTTTAAGAAATAGCCCCCAGGGAACCGGAGCCCATGCAGGAGCAGGTGCAGGTGGCCCGGGCTGGTCCCAGCTTGTGCAGGTTCGCCTCCATGGATGCTGGCGGGCTTTCCGACACCCGTGGGGGTCACACCGAACCCCACAGCCCTCCTTGGCTTAGTTCACCTCCAAACCTTTCCCTGGCTGCCCTCTGTGCCTGGACACCCTCTCAGGATGCACACAGCTGCCCCCACCACTCGGGTCTCAGTGCAAACGCTGCCTCCTCAGGGGGTCCTCCTTGATTAGCCAGTCTTCCCTGGCACCCTACCACTCCTCGCTGCTTTGTTTATTAGGTTTTGTTCACACATCCAAAACCACCTTAAATTATCCTGTTTAATCATCATTTGGGGAGTTTCCAGTCTTTCCTCTTGGGCTGTGAAGGCTGGGTGGGGCTGTCTCTCTGGATACTTCAGTGATGACCATCGGCACCATTGGCACCTCTTGGGTCTTTCAGTCAGCCTCCTTTCCAGGCCTTTGCTCACACTGTACTCCAAGGCAAACTCTTACTCATCCTTCGCAGCCCCAGTGCTATTGTCTCTTCCTCCAAGAAATGAGTCCTCAGTGCCCCTCTACACACATTTTATGTCTCTGATTATTGGGGCCTGGGATGTCTCAGACAACCTGTCTCTCCTACACTTCTCCAATCTGGGGATTCCTGGTGGGCAGGGCTGGGAGCCCTGGGACCCCAGCATTGTCCCCACAGGACCAAGCATGAGGGGTGTTTGAGGAATGGATGAATGGTGGAATAAAAGGCAGATTTGGCCAGGAACTCAACCAGGTACTGTCCTGAGTTCCCATCCCCCTCAGTCCCTCCCCGTCAAGGTGAGCTCCGAGAGGGTGGGGCCGGGCCTTCTTCCCCGCCCCCTGCCACATGCGGAACACAAACACTGGAGAGGAAGAGCATCCAGAGGGGGCTGGTCATACCAAGTCACGCCGTCCCGGGCACATGGCTGCCAGGCTCCTGTCCAGTCTCCCCCTCCCAGCCCCTACCTCTGGGACAATGGTGGGGATGGAGAGGGGGAGGGGAAGAGGCCCCAAATACTTGAGTTGGGGAGGGAATTCTGTGAGCTGTTCCTTGCTGCCAGAAAGGAGGCGGCGGGAACCAGAACTGCCCAGGCCCAGAGCTTCAGGCGTCCTGCCTAGGGCGAGCCACACACTCCCAGGCTCGTCTACCCCTCTGCGGCCCCATCTGAGACCCAGTAGGGTGGGTGTGACAGAGTCGAGTCAAGCTCCATCCCTGGAGGGTGAAGCCCCCCCGATAGAGATGCGGGGATCCACTGCCCCTGCCCTGCCCAGCCTCGGCGGCTTGCTGGGTGTCAACGGGGCTCTTGACGTCTATCTCCGTCAGGTCGAGCAAGTTAACGGCCTTACAAACAGTAGGTGGCCAATAAATGGTGGGCCCCTCCCCCGCAATCTCGACACATTCGCCAAAGCTGCTCCAGCTCACAAGTGAAGTAAGTCCCTGCCCACCGTTCCACCAGCAGTGCAAAGCTGAACTCGGCCCATCCCCTTGGGAACTGGGCACCTACTATATGCCAGGTGCTTACAACACCTTTCAAACCCTCCCTACGCCCTTCTATAAAATGACAATCAGCCACTTTATAGATGGTTGGGAGAGGCATGGATTCTGTGGTCCAAAGTTACACAGAAAAATCGGGATTCGAACGCAGGTCTACCTTCTAAGGGAGGCAGACCTGGGACAGAAGAAGCTCCCTGGAGGCAGATTTGGAAGCCAGTGGGCACGGACGCCTCTCCCCATGGGGCCTCGGGCTAGCTACCACATTCCTCTGGGCCTCAGTTTCCCCATCTGTAACCTAAGCAGAATGTGATCGGGGGTCCTGGGTCCAGGTCCCAGCCCCGATCCCAGTCCGGTCCCCTCCCCCTCCCGCCCTCGACGAGCTACTCGCCTGGAATCTCACCGCCATGGTCCACCCCGGGTCTGTCCAGTGCCTCTGCCCCTTGGGGACCTAGAAACAGTCGATTGGTCCCCACCCGGACGTGGAGGGGAAGGCTGGGGAGGGTCGCAGCGAAGCAGGTGCCCAGCTCTCGCCCTCCTCCCGCCCGCTCCGCCGCCCGGGGCTGCACCTGCACCTCTTCCTCCTCGGCGTCCCCTCCCGGCCCCGCCCCGCCCCGCCCCGCATCGCCTCGGGACGCCGTGGAGGCCGCCTTCGTCCCTCCACCCCCAACACAGGAGCCTGGCCCTAGGGTCGGAACTCCAGGCCGGGTTTTCCATCCAGCTGAGCACCAACCCGCGGCCAGACTGGAGACCCACCGGGCTGGGCTGCAAGGAAGACCCGGCAGGAATTTCGGCCCAGCTCGATCCGAGCCCGTGCTTCAGAAGGTCTCCCATCCCCGAAAACAGGCACATTTTGAGATTCAGTAGGGAGACTTATTGGGTAAGGAGCTAGTCTAGTCAAGGGCCGGAGACCTCTGGAGCGCAGAGCTCTTCTTTCTCGAGTCACCACATCTTGGGGACTTTAACCCTGTTTTAGAGAGAGGAAACTGAGGCACAGAGAGGGGAGACAGGGACATTCTGAAGGTTCCTGGGGCCTGGCCTGAATCCATGGCTACTTGGCTCTGTCTTCACACCTGGAACTGGGCTGGGCCCCAGCTGGGGAAGGCGGGGTGGGGAGGGCGGGGGAAATTCTTTAGAATCCTGGGAGTAAAGGTCAGGCTTCCTTCTTATTCAGAAGCCCCATCTAGGAAGGACAGGACCAGGACATCCTCCACTTGGGAATGAGCGAGGGAGGAAATCACCTGGGTGGGTGGAGCCAACGGTCCACCAGCACATTCCTTCCCGCTTAAAAAAATAAAAAAGACCCGGAGGCCCAGCTGTTCCAGAGCCCCACTCATGCCAAAGCTGAAGGGGCAAATCTGGGCATAGACACCCCCTCCCCAGCCTCATCCAGTCAAGACTGGGCAGAGAGGAACCCCAGACTGTGGGAAGGTGGGAGGTAGAGGGGAAACTGGGGTATCAGGGAAGGCTTCCTGGAGAGGGGGCATTGTAGCTGGGGTTTTGAAGGTTGGGTAAGAGTTTGCCAAGTGAACAGGGCAGACAATAAAATCAAAATCCCCAAAGTTGACTTCTCACGCCTCTGCGCTGCAGATATCCCCAAAACACTAGTCTAGAGATGCCAGTCAGCCAGAATCAGCCACTCAAGGGTCTCCAAAGGCCCCCCAAGGCAATAAACCTTTGCAGAGGCCCTCTTCTAAGGACCTACTTGGAACCCCATGGCTAAAGGGGAAAGCTCAGCCTTTCCTGATGTGACATTGGGCCACCAGCTGGTGGCATACAAAACGATTTTAGGTAGAAGGTCAAATTTTTTTTAAATAGATGTGTATTTGCTTTAATGAGTCATAGGGAAAACATAAATTCCCCACTGCCACGTGCATGAAGGGGTTTGTAGTCGCAGTTACTGGGGAGGAGTTACTGATTGGGATGTAGGTCTGGAAAAATCAGACAAGTGGTCTGCAGGTGACTGAAGCTGGGAGAACACCCTGAATTCCTGTACTCAACACCACAGGACCTCAGTGCCCTTATTTATAGAATCAATGGGTCAAATTTGTGGTAATGAGGCTCCTGACTCACATATATTGCGTGTTTGCTTGGCTCCAGCCACTGTTACACATGATATTCACATACCCATTTTGCAGCTGAGAAAATTGAGGCCAGACAAGTCAAGTGGTAAGCCCAAGCTGAAGAGCTGGATTTGGCTCTATTTGACCCCACTCCCGTCATTCTGTACCAGTGCTTCTCACTGTAGGGTGATTTGCGCCCCACCCTCTGACACTTGGCAGTGTCTGGGGACAGTTTTGGTTGTCACAACTGGGAGGCGCTATTGGCATTGAGTGGGCAGAGGCCAAGGATGCTACTCAACATCTCACAGTGTCCAGAAGGGGCATCCCCCCTAGAGAACAATCTGGCCCCAAGTGTCAATAGTGCTGAGGTTGAGAAACCCCACTTTAAAGCCCTCTAAGAAGGGGGGCAGCCACCCCAGGAAATATGGTCTTCCTCCAGCCACCTCACGTATTCATGCTCTGCTCAAGAACACTCAGTGGCTCCCTAATACCCATTGGATGACCCTGCACTCAAATGTGGGGCTTTGGAGAAGAGCACGTCCACTGTCGCCTCACAAGCCAGAGGTGCTGTCATTCATGCACTCATTTTTCCACCTATTCAGTGGTTCACTCATCAAAATTGTTGCAAACCCCTGCAATATGCCAAGTACAGAAAGAAGTGACTGGGGATGGAATTCCGACATGAAGTTGCAGTGCCAACTTCAACCAGCAGGGGGAAGTGTGCGCATGGTATAAAGGGGTGGGGGGAGGAGGGAGGATGCAGGGGAACCTGTGGGATGACCCTGCTCTGCCCCTTCTGAGCGCTTGTGGGGAAACTGAGGCCTAAAGAGGGTGGGTACTGAGCTGAGGTCTCCCAGTGAGTCGCGGCCACCGGGAGAGATGGGAGCCTGGGGCGTTTGTTCACGTAGGGGGGTTTGGGGTCTTCCTGGTAGAGGCTGCTTTGTGGGACTGCAGGAGGCTGAGGTCATACCTGTGGCCTAACAGGTATGACCAGAACCCAGGAAGGTAGCAGCTCTGCAGCCTGGCTGGGCACTGGCTCGTTCATTCGACATTTACCGAGCACCTACTGTGTACACCCAGGACTGATGCAGACCGTGTACCTGCCCTACAGGAAGCCCAGGGTCCTCAGGGGAGAGAGACAACAACCAAATCATCACATAGCAGAAATTAAAAGTCCAACTAGACTCCTGAGAGCATCTGCAAGGAGGCAGAGCATGGGCTGGGGGCTCAGGGAGGGCTTCTCTGAGGAGGTGCTACTCGAGATGAGAACTGAATTTAGTAGGAGTGACCTAAGTGAGAGGGATCTGGGCAGAGGGAACTACTAGACCTGAAGGAGGTGAGGGAGATGCCATGGGGAGAGCTGGGTGTTTGGGGTGGAGGGAACAGCCAGTGCAAAGGCCCTGGGGTGCTGGAGGAACAGCGAGGAGGCCCGCGTGGCTGGAGAGGGAGAGAGGAGGTGAGGGAAGGGAGGGGATGGAGGCAGATGGTGCAGGGCCTTGTGGGCCCCAGGGAGTACCTGAGATTTTACCCCCAGGAAGGTGGGAGCCCTGGAGGTCTGTGGATGAGAGGAGGGCTGTGGACAAGAGGAGGGCGGGGCCTGGTTCAGGTGCTCTCAGGCGTCCTCTGGTGGCTGCTACAGGGAGGACAGACTGTGGGCAGGGGGGGAGGGCATGAACTGGGGGAGCAGTGAGGCCAAACCAGAGGCCCTGCAAAAAAATTTTTCAAATAAACATTTTATCTTGGAATAATTTTTAAATGACAGAAAAGTTGTAGGTATAATTCAGAGAGTCTCCATACTCTCCTCACCCCGTTTTCCCCAACATTAACATTTCACATGACTGTGATACATTTGTCAAAACTAAGAAACCACATCCTCATCACCATTAACTGAACTCCACACTGTGTTCAGATTTTACTAACGTCCCTTTTCCGGACCGGAATCCCATCCAGGACCCCACAGTGCGTTCAACCCTCACGACTCCTTGGGCTCCACTGCCTTCGTCCCATGACCCTTGCCATCTGGGGGAGACCAGTGAGGGATTTGGGACGATGCCCCTCGTTTGGGGTTTGTCTGATGCTTTCCCCATGACTGGACTGGGGCTAGAAGTTCGGGGAGAGGGCGTGGAGCAGCTGCACCAGCACCGGGGTGGGAGGAAGGGCAGATTCTGGGTGTGGCGGGCTCTCTGACAAGCACAGGACCAAGGAATGTCCCAGTGGCTGGCACCGCGCGGGTCCTGGGGCACCTGAGGGGGAGCACCTGATGTGGGAGAGAAGGGTGAGGAGGTGAGGAGGGTCATAGCCCCTTCTAGAAGCTTGGAGTGTAGGAGGCAGCTGGAGGGGGCTCACAGAGGGTGGGAGGAAGCCCTAGAAGGAAGCTCTACAGCGAAGGGGCAGAGAAGTGCCTGGCGAGAATCCCAGCCCCTTTGCTTCCTGCCTCAGTTTCCTCATCTGTGTAGTGAGACCTGACTCCGACTTTGAGCGGTTTCGTTGGGGAGATCACAAGTTTAAGCAGCTGGCATGTAGCAGGTGCACAGAAAGGTTTATGTGGGCGCTCCTTGTGTTTCCTTCTCCATTTGGGCCAGGAGGAGAGAGACAAGCCCCCACGGGAAGAAATGAAAGTGACTTACGGTGTCCCCAGGGCTCGAGGAGGACTCTCAAAACTGTCCATTTCGAGGTTGACAGTTACAAGGTTCTATCATTCAGTGCAATGACCGGGGGAAGGACCCAGAACCCTGACACCTTTCTTCCCATCCCTGGTTTCAGTCTTGCCTCTGCACCTGTAACCCAGCCAACTGGGTTTCCCTGCCCATGAAAGGTCCCCTGTGACCCCCATGTTGCTGATCCTTATCTGCTTTGTGGCTGAACCTGCCATACCCGGAATCTGTCCTTCTTGAGCACACAGCACTGGTCTTTCTACTCTGTTCCGAATCTTAGGTGGTTCCCCATGAGCCATTCATTCAATTATGGGGTGCCTACTGCATACCAGGCACAGCTCTAGGAGCTCGGGCCACTGCAGTGGTAGAGCTCACAGACATACGACAAATAGTCTGAGCGACAAGTGTGTGGTTAATAAGCTGCGGCTTCAGCTCAAGAACACTCCGTAGCCCCCTAGCGTTTGTTCGAGGATACCTACTGCGCATCTGGTTAGCGCCCGGCTCTGGGGACCCTCTTTAGCTCTCTGTGCCTCTTATGGCCTTAGAGCTATTTTACAACCGCGTGAATGATAGGAAACTGGTGGCATCACAAATGATTCTTGTCCGTAGACATGCACATGAATTTTGTCCTGTGGAGACCAGTGATTATTGCCTGTGGCTTCTGACCAGCTTTACCTCTATTTGTAAATTCATGTCAGCATTCTTGATTGCTTGTGTGTGGGTTCTTAATATTCTCTCCTCTAAACAAGCTGTAGAATCTTACCAGTTCCATGTCAATGAATGAGTTAAGTAAACTCATAAAGCACCTGTTTTATATTAGAAGTCACGCTTTTACGTTTTTGAAAAAAAAGTGTCCCTTAACACTAACCCCAAAAGCCTCCACTCTGGCATCCAAGGCTCTCCCCTCAGATTTCCACCTGCCCCTGCCTGTCTGTCTCACCTGTTACCACCTTCAAGCCCCAGAATATTCTTCCCACTTTCCTTCCCAATTACCCTGAACCCCATCTGTCTTTCATACGTCAACAAATACTGTTTTTTCTCCCCAGATCTGTCCAGAATCCGCCCACTTCTCCCGCCTCCTAAGCCCCGACATTATCCGCCCACCCCATCATCTCTCATCTGGACCAGCACAGTCCCCGCCCCCTGGTCCAGGCTCCGCCTTCACCCCTCACAGTCTGTCCTCCCCGCAGCGACCACCAGAGGGCGCTCGTGAGCACCGGAGTCACGTCCCGCCCCTCCTCTGCCCACAGCCCTCCAGTGTTCCCACCTCCCTGGGGGTAAAAGCTACTAGAGGCCCACAAGGCCCTGCACAACCTGCCCTGTCCACCCCTGCCCGCCCCTCCTCCCTCTCCCCGCCTCGTTCACTCTGCTCCAGATACACAGACTTCCTGACTGTTCCTCCAGCACACCAGGCATGGTGCTGCCCCAGGACCTTTGCACGGGCCATGCCCGCTGCATGGCATGCTCTTCCCCCACTTACTCACTTCCTTCAAGTCTTTGCTCAAATGTCGCCTTCTCAATGAACTCTCCCCTGATCTTCCTATTTATGACTGGAAACTGTCCCCTGCCTGTTTTACTCCTGTCTCTGTACCTCCTTCACTTCTTTTTTTTTTTTTCCTCTAAGACTGACCACCCTCTAACCCAGGTACAGTTTAGGATACAATTTACTTCCGTACTGTGTCTCTTGTTTCTTGTCTGTCTTCCTTCACCAAAAGCCCCACAAGAGCAGGGATCTTTGTTTCTCTTGATCCTTGCTGAATACCCAAGGTCTGGAACAGCCCTTGGCACACAGTTGGCACTCCATAAATGCAGGTTCATTCTCTGGGCAGCCCCTCCTCCCAGTAATGTTTCCCACTAACCTCAGCCCATTCCAAAGGGTGTCAGTCTCCACCCTGAACAAACACAGCTCCCTTGGCGCCAGGCCAGCCCTGAGGCGGAAGAATAGGAACCCAAACGCCCAGGCTGGACTTTCCCCAGAACCAGGGCCACATGGAAGCCCTGAGCCAGGGAGGCAGGACTCTTACAAGATGCTGAAACTGGGGCCTTGGTCAGGGGACACGGGCAGCCCCCAGACCTCTCCACTTTCCACATTTTGACTCCTATCTGGCTGAGAGTCCTACTTAACTGTGCAGCCCAGGGTAAGTGGCTGTCCCTCTTGGAGCCCTGGTTCGACCTCCACGAAACAAGAAGGCAACGGGACGCTGCCACTGGCCTGGTGTTCTGAGTTCCGATTTGGGTGGGGCAGTTTCCCCTGACCCCTGCGCTCTGTCGTGTGCTGTTCCCAGCAGCCCTGTGACGTGGTAAGGCTTATTACATCCATTTTATAGAGTGGGAAACTGAGGTCAGATCTGACTCTGTGCGTTTCCTCTCTAAACCCCAGGCAGGGTGGGATCTACAGTTGAGATCTGTCTCCTCTCAACCCCACAGAGCTCAGATCTCAAGCAGTTCTGCTTCCCAGGAGTGGCCTCAAAGGCCAGGCCGGCTCTGGACCCTGCAGCTGGGGTGCTCAGGCCTGCCAACCCCGGAGGGCGCTTCCTAGTCCCGCACAAAGGGACGTGAAGTGCATCAGACACTTGGCTGGCGCGGAAGCGCTCTTTGTCCTGCACTTTTGGGAGCAAACGACCCAGAAAAGGCTCTTGCCGCCTGCCCCCTGTCCTCTTCCTTTGCCCGGAGCCCATCCCGGCTCCTCGCCCACAGCTGATTCTGCAGACTGTCATGACAACCGCCCCGTCCTGCGTTTCTCCGTCGGGAGATTTTGCCCAGAGAAGAAACTCAGATAAGACAGATGCCGCCCCCCAGGACCCCCACTGCCCCGCTCCAGCAGCAGAGGGTGGGGGAAAGCGAGATGCAACTGTCTGAAAACTTGGGAGCCTCTTAAGAAGTTCCAGGAGGCCCCGATACTCACCAGGTGCCAGACTACCTCAACTGCCACCTCCCCACCAGCCTCCCCTCCCCTGTTTGGGAGATCAGAGGCTAGCCTGTGCCCCCTCAGCCCCCCAGCACTGCCTGGACCAACAATGACCCTCTGAAGTCTGTGGCTCTGGCGTCCTGGGCAGGCTGCCAGGGTCAGTAACTGCCAGCCAGATAATCCCTTAGAAACTATGTCAAATGCCCACACAGGAGTGTCAGTTTCCTGCTTTCAGGAGGGCCAGGGAGGGGGGGAGGTGACAGGGGCCCAGGACCCCGTGGTGGGGAGCCCAGCTGCGCTATGCCTCCGGGATGGCAGGCAGAGCAGAGTAGGGGACTCACCTGTCTAGGAGGCTGGGTGACCTCTGGGCAGACAGCAGGAGCCAGCGCTGGGGTGCCTGCCTGTCAGGGGGCTGAGGTGGGGAGGGGACCTGAGGCTTGAGCTCTGGCCTCCTGCCTGTTCGCCCAACTTTTCCTCCCTGTGGCGGCAATAGGCTAGCCGGTCTGGTGCTGGGTGAAACCAGCAGGGCAAGGCGCACAGGCAAACCGGTGAGAGTGAGAGAGACCTGGCTGGGTGTGTGGCTCTGTCGCAAGGTACTCTCACGTGGGAGTGCTGGCCTTAACCCCTGCCTGCCCAGAGGCCAGGGACGCCAGGGACGCCCAGCGCTGCCCGGCTGGCCCTGTGCACTGCTGAGCCTTCGGCATCCAGCAAGGGGCTGGGACATGTGGCATGCTCTTGGGAGACATTTCTTGAATAAGTTCAGAAATGAATGAATAAATGGTGCCCCCGCCCCGCTCCCCCAGCCCCCCGCCGCTCCCCTGGCATCTGGAATCACCCAGCCTGTGCCCCAGCTGTGCCTTCCCCCAGGCACGCAGCCCACCCCGCAGCTTGCGGCGGGGCTGCTCCTTCCGGCCCGCACGTCTGAGCGCAAACTCCGAAAACTCCGCAAACTCCGCAAACTCCGCTTGTCCACCACCAAGTGACTAAGATTCGTAAGCAAGCTTCTTGTATCTCTTCCCAGCTGGGCAGCTTGGGGCAAGTCACGGGAGCCCCTCAGTCTCCTCATTAAAAAAAAAATGAGAACAACACTGGCCTCTGCTTCCTAAGATTCTTTGCAAGAGCGGCTGAATGAATGCCCTCCCACGAAGTGCTGAGCACACTGCTGGGCACACAGTAGGGCTGCACCTCCCAGCCACGACCCACAGGCGGCTGGTCTGGATGAATGAGAGGTGGGTAAAACACACCCCAGATTTGGAAGTCTCGCTGTACGGAGAGGAGTGTAAAATAGCTCATTAGTTTTACTATGGGTTCCCAGCAGAAACAGTAATATTTTTGAATGGATTGGTTTAAATGGAATATGTTGTTAAAATTAATCTCATCTGGTTTTGTTTTGTTTTGTTTTTTGCTTTTTAAAATGTGGTTGCTAGAAAGTATTAAACAACATGAAAAAATTTAAATTTAAACGAGCTTACTTGTCATTCTACTGAAAAGTGTTGGATGAGGAGCTTAGTATGAATTAGCTGTGAAGTCTGTCTTGTTCGATCACATTCTGTCGCGGTCATATCACATCTGTATTATTTTCAAAGTATTTACTAGCAGCAGAAAGGACCTTATGCCTTGTTTGCTTGTTTATCTGTATTTCTTCTAGGCTGCCACCTCATTGAGGTCAGGGATTTGGTTTTGTTCATTCGTGTATCCTTGTGGCCTAGAACAGTGCCTTGTACCCAGTAGGTGCTCAATAAATACTTGTAGAGTGAATGAATGGAATATGGGAAGGGATGGAAACTCAAGTTTCTCTTACCTGCTGTACCCAGTGCTGCTGGTAGTAGCCACTATAGCCACCAGGGGGCGTCCGAAACCAGGCAACCAGGTAAGCTGGGCAGCCTCGGTTTTTCCATCCTGCAAAATGGGAACAAGGACAAGCAATGGGGGAGGATGGGAAAAAAATGCTGCCCCACCCAGGTCCCTCCTCTCCATTCCCTGCCTATCTCCTTCTGCTCCCCATTTGGCATCAATTTTTTTTAAGCTTTTATATTTTTGTTAAAGTTTACATACTCGTGCACTTTAAAGAGTCACATTATCATGCAGGTTCTGTTGAAATTGGCAGTGACACTGCCACCCCAAGATTTCTCAGAGGCACCCCCTCTTCAGCTTCTTTAAAGTTAATTGTGTAGATGTTCACGTCTATCTCTCTAAATATTGAGTGTCCTCTTGATTTTTCAGTTGTAATATTGACTTCCTGCCAAGAGAGATTCAGAATCAACCCTGAAGTTGATCCTTTAAAATTTTGCTTTGTTTTCAAGATTCTCACCACTGATCCAACCCCCTATCCCTTCTCCAGTTGTCTGAGCTAGTGGTTCTGAAACTCTACCAGGCATCTGAATTGTCCTGAGAGGCTCACTGAAAGCCAGATTGTGGGTCCTTGCCCTCTGAATTTCTGAAGCAGGAGGGCTGGGGTGGGGCCCGAGAACTTGCATTTCTTTCTTTCTTTTTGAGAATCTGCATTTCTAACATGCTCCTGGTTGATGCTGGTGAAGGCAGGTCCAGGCACCTCACTTTGAGAACTACTGATCTAAATCTCCTCTTGAGACAGATTCGAAATGAATCAGGAGTTCTATCCATGGCATGCATCCAAAGAACACCTCCTGGAGCCTTTTTTTAAAAAATGGTGGCAAAATACACATAACATAAAATGAACCATCTTAAACATTTTGAAGTGCACAGCTCAGTGACATTAACACATTCATATTGTTGTGCAACCATCCCCACTATTCATCTCCAAAACTTAATCATCTTCCCAAGCTGAAACTCTGTCCTTATTAAAAACTGACCCCCCATCCCTTTCCCCAGCCCCTGGTTCCACCATCTATTTTCTGTGTCTATGGATTTGACTCCTCTGGGTCCTCCTGTGAGTGGAATCAGACAGTATTTGTCCTTCTGTGTCTGGGTTATTTCACTAAGCATCGTGTCCTCAAGGTCCATCCATATTGTAGCAGGTGTCAGAATCTCCTTCCTTTTAAGGCAGAATCATATTCCATTGTGTGAATGGACCACATTGTGTTTATCCATCATCTGTTAATTCCTTGGAGCCTTTTGACCCCCCACCTCCGGATGGGCTCAGTTCTGACAGGACACAGCTAATCTGTGGGAGGCCTGCCCCCAATCCTGGGTTCTATTCTCTACATCTTCCTTTTTCTCTGTCTCCCTGTTTTGATGGAGAACATTTCAGATGCATCTTTCTAACCCCTGGGTCTGCCTGAGGCCTACTTCATCTTCCTGATCCCCTGTCATCCCACCACCAGGTATCCCAAGGCACAGTCTTGTCAACCTCCTGATGACCTCACCAGCACCCCAGACAGTGATGAGGGGGTCATGTGTCTGGAGTCGGACAGGCTTGGGCAAAAACTTTCTAGCCCCATCCCTCACCAGCTGGGTGCCCCCATTCCTCCACCTGCCCCCCAGCAGAAATCATTAATAATGAATAAAATTACTAATAGCAACACTTATTACTCCCCAAACCATGACCTCAGAATGAATAACTGCCTAACCATATCATTAATAAATTCACCATTAGATTTTAATGACAACATATACGCAATTATTATTCTTAATACAGTAGGTAAACGCGCTGATTCACTGCACTGTTCTTTGTGTGATTCTGAGCATGTGGCTTCAGCTCCCTGAGTTCCTGTTTTCTCATGTGTAAAATGGGGATAATAGTTTCCATCTGGTTGATCAATATTATCAAATATTTATTGTCTTCTAGGTGTAAGGTTCTGTGTTAGGTACTGGGAATATATTAGTAGTTAAAAAAAAGAAAACAAAAAATAGTCCCTAACTTCTGGAGATATTGCCTGTAAAGGCTTTAGCACTGAGCTTGGCACTTAAGAATATTATTATTATGTATGATTTTTGATATGTTATACATGGTGCTATCTATCATAAATAATGTCTTTACATTACCTACTAATACTGCTTATCATAATACCATATTACTGTTTGTTTAATAGTAACATTAGTATGTCTATCATAATAATATGACACAATTTATAAACCGCGCATAATAATAAAATTAAAGTTATTTATTATTACATAACTATTACTTATGTTAAACGTATAGCATGTGTAGTATAAACGTTATTTTTAACATGATAATTTGTTAACTGTAATTATTACTTATGTTTATTACATATAATAATGCTGTTATGGACCATAGCAACGTTAAGTGATGGGAATAGCGCTGCCCTTCCACCCCCTGGGCGCGTGAGGGCGCTCGCGTCGCCCCCGGGGCCCGGGACGCACGCAGGCCCCGCCCCCGAGTCCCGATTGGCGGCGCGCGCGGTGCGCAGTGGCGCAGCGCCCGGCCCCGCCCCGGGCCCGCCCCTCGCTCCCTGGGCCCGGCCCCCTCCCTCCGTTCTCCAGCCGGCGGCGGTTGTTGTTCAGCGGCGGCGGCCGCAGCCGCAGCTCGGGAAGCACCCTCTGGCCGCCCTCCCGCCCGCCCGCCGGCCGGCAGGCCCGCGCGCGGCCATGGAGCTGGAGGTGCCGGACGAGGCGGAGAGCGCCGAGGCGGGGGCCGTGACCTCGGAGGCAGCCTGGGCCGCGGAGAGCGGGGCGGCAGCAGGTAACGGTTCGGGACCTCCCTCCCTCCCTCCCCGCTCCCCGGATGGACCCGCCTGCCCCCCCACGCCGGGGCCCAGTGGACCCGTCCTAGCGCTGGAGGGGCGTCGGGACCCGCAGCGGGAAGGCTGGAACATTCCACTCGGGGGCGCTCGCGGGGGGGATGGAACGCCCCACTCCGGGGCCGGGGGACCCGGCGTCCGAGGGAGGATAGAACGCCCCGCTTTGGGGACTCTGGGTGGCGCCTCCTATTCCAGGAGTCTTAGGGGGAGCCGCCAGTCTGGGGTCGGGGGTGGGTGCAAGGCCCCATTCTGGGAGGCTGTGGGTGGAACAACTCCCTTTGGAGCAGGCCGGGAAGGTGGGTCCTCATCTCTGGCGGGGAGTGAGACACCCCCCCCCCATTTAGGACGCGCGGTGGATGGGTGCACTGCCTCCTGCTGAGGGCGCCTGGGGACGACATCCCACTGTCTTGTCAGGGGGCTGCTCTACATGTGGGATGGTGAAGTACCCCGTTCCGGTGGGGGGCCCTGCCTCCAGGGGGTGACGCTGTCCCAGATGTGCCCCGCTGCCTGGACCCATTGCTCCGGGCCACCCACCTTGCTGATAACAGCTTCCGGACCTCACCCCTTCCCCTCCAAGCAGTCACCCTATAGGCATATCTTATTGGCTGGGAAGGGCAGGGGCTGCTGTGATGGAAGTGGGGTTCTTGGAGGCCGGCTGGGTCAGCCTCCTGACTGCCTCATCTTTCTTTGTGTAAGTCACCAGACCTGGTTTCTAGTGCACTGGTCATTCCTTCCCTTTCTGGGCCTCAGTTTACCCCCCTATAACAGGAGGGGGTTGGGGGGATGACATCTCCAGGCACCTTCAGTGCCAGGGCTCTGCAAGCAGGTGGGGAGGAGGAGCCCCCAAGCCTTCTCCCTGGATAGTGGGGGCTGCCTTAGCTGTGTAGGGCTCTGCTTTCTCATGCCCTTCTCCTTGGCGTCCCTCTCCTGCCCTCAGGGAGAGCAGGTTTGGGAAGGGAGGCGGCCTGCCTTTCCCTGGGACCGTGTGCAGAGCCCAGCCACTGCCTAGAGGGATGGTTCCTTCTTGGTCAAGGTTGCAAGCTCCCAAACAGGAAGTTTCCAGACCCGCCGAATCCTCAGTTCCCCCGAGCCGCCCTCACCAGGAGAGGCCCTGTAGACGCCCATGTGGGCGTCCATGCTCCTTCTCCCCCGGCCTCCCGAAGATTCCTTGGCAGCCAGGGAGCTGCTGTGCTGCCTGGGAGCTGGGAGAAATGTCTGGAGAAAGAGCCAGAGCGAGTGCGCTCCCCACGGGGCTCCGGAGAACTCCCACCGCTTCCTTTCACGCTGCCATCTGGAGCTGCTGGGTAGATGACCCGGTTCAGCTCCACCACCCGGCCCTCGTGCCCTCATTCTTTGCCGGCAGGTGGTGCCCTGCCTGGCTAGCACCCGACATGGTGGAGGGACCCAGTTGCAGCCCTTTCTCAGCCCCCTGACCTCCGCCATCAGCCTCTGGCCTGGGTTGGGCAGAGACAAAATACCCTAAGATGCAGTGACCACAAGAAAGCCGCCCAGCAGACATTTGTCTTCTCAGGGGCTAGGTGATCTGACTGAGGGCAGATAAAATCCCAGGCCCTGGCTGTGGCTGGGTCTGAGCACAGGGCCCTGAGCCGTAAGGGCCCGGCCCTTCCTGCCTGTCCCCAAACCCCAGAAATCTGACTCCCACGGCCAGTCGCTCATTTCACTCTCCTTAGGGTTAATAGCTGCCTCCCTTTCTCCGAGTTCGTTTCTGTTAAGTTTGGGGAAGAACTGTCCATGCCTTTCCTGCTCGCACGGCCTTGTGGACACACAGACGGGTCTGCTTGTTCACCCCGTGGTTCCGTATGACACCCGGGTCCCAGGGCCTTGGCACTGTCGACGTTTTGGCCTGGAAAATTCTTTGTTGTTGGGGGGACCATCCTGCGGGCTGGAGGTAGGGTGTGGAGTGGCATCCCTGGCCCTACCCCCTCAGTGCCAGGAACACCCCCAGTTGTGAGGACCACAGGTGTCCCCAGACATGGCCACGTGGCCCCGGGGGGGCGTAGTCGCCTGAGTGAGGGCTGCTCTGCATACCTCTCGTTCTGTAGCTTGCTTGACTTTTATCTGTAATGGGGATTTTTTTTTATCCACACATCAGTATCAGTTTTTTTCTTCCGAGAGAATGCAGTGCCGTGGTTAAGAGGGGGGAACCCCTTATCCTGCCTGGCTTCCACTCAGTCGCTGTGTGACCCCCAAAGGGCAAATGCCTTGGTCTCTCTGAGCCTCAGTGTCCCCATCTGTCAAATGGGGCCACGCTGCCAGCCTTGCCTGGGTTAGCACGTCAGCACATGGCGAGCACGTGGTGAAGTTCAGCACTTTAGGCATGAGCCTTATGGATGCAACCAGCCTCCTGCTGAGGGAGATCGGGTTGTTTCTGGAGCTGCCTTTCGCTGTCACAAGTCATGACGCAGGGGACATCTTTGAAAGTGGGCCTGGAGCTGTGGTGCTTTGATTTCTAGTGGTTGGCGTCCCCGCCTTGGAGTGATTGGGTCAGGGGCAAGCAGACCAATGCCTGGTGGCTTTCCGGAAAGGTCCGGCAGGGGCCGAGAGAGACCGTCTGTCTCCCCACATCATTGCCAGCTCCAGATGCTGTCGGCTTGGTCGTTCTGGCCAACCTGATGGGAGGTGAAATGCATCGTTGGTGTTTAGAATCCAGTTACTTTAAATGCCTGGGCTCCCAAGGCCTGGCCCAGGAGGGCCTGATGGGTTCTCTGATGGTTTTGGGGACTGTGTTGGGTGCCTGGTTCTGAGGGGAGAATCTTGGGAGGGCTGGAGTCTTGGACACGTTCACAGGGCCCCGGTGGGGGCCCACGAGCTGCGTGGGCTTTGGCCTGCACTGTGGCCTGGGGTTTATGAGCCATTTCTCTCCTGTCCTTCCTGCTTCCGTGGTATCTCAGTCCAGTCAGCTTCATTCCTGACCGACCCCCAGCCCCTTCCCGTGACTAACCTGGAGGCAGATTATTTTGGCTTTGCCTTCAGAATGGACCCAGAATCCAACCATTTCTCCCCAGTCCTGCCTCCACCTGGTTCAGCCCCATCGCCCTTTGCTGGCCTGGTCCCTGTCTCTTCCTGTGCTCCCTACCGTTCACTCCAGAAGGCTCCCAAGAAAGCTGACTCAGGCCCCGCCTCTCCTCTGCCCACAGCCCTCCAGGGCTCTCACCTCCCTCTGAGTAAAAGCCCTCCCCTCCGCCCACAAGGCCCTGCATGACTTACCCCACTCCCCTCCCCGCCCTGCCCTCACCTCCTCCCTCTTCCATCACTCGCTCTGCCCCAGGGCCTTTGTACCTGCTGTGCCCTCTGCCTTGAGTGCTCATCCTCAGTTTCTGTGTCATTTGCTTCCTTAGCTCTTTTAAGTTTTTGCTTAAATATCTCCTCTCAGTGAGGCTTCCGTGACATTTCAGGGAGGCCTGAAGGAGGGACAGGAAGCCAGCACAGCCCAAGCAAAGGCCTCCTGTGCTTGAAAAGCAGTGTGGGGGCCAGCATAGCTGGGGCGGGTGGGGCTGAATCACCAGAGGCGTCCTCTGTAGCTGTGGGGGGATGGTAACCGGGGACTGCAGCATCCCTCGGCCCCTTGGGTTAGTCAGCCATGGCCTTTGAAGGCAGAAAGCTCCCAGTTCAGATCCTGCATGGCCACTTTAGTGATGCGACAACGGGCACTTGGGCTGGCAGCCTCAGCGTCTTCATCTGTGAAACTGGTGTGCTGACCGCATTTCTTGTAGGGCCTCGTCGGGCAGATTGGCCTGTAGAGTCTGGAATGGTGCTGGCGTGGCTGGCCCCACGTGGGAGTGGCCAGCTGAAGGGACCAGACATGCGTTTACACCTCGTTTTGTCCTTGAACAGTGCCTGTTGGACATTTATCGAGCACCTGCTGTGGGCTGGGGCAGCGGTGCAGGTGCCTAGACGCCCTGGCTCTCAGATTGGTGGCGGTCAGGGTGCAGACAGCGAATGAATAAACATGTGAGACGAGTTCAGCTGACGGTGGCCCCAGGCCTGTCCCGCCCCCGCCAGTTTTTGTCAGGAATGATTTTTTGGCACTTGGCCATGCACTGTCGCTCACCTGTTGTCCGCAGGGCCGTCCAGCTATAGCAGCAGAGTTGAGTGTTGAGACAGAGACCCGTGGCCTGCAAAGTCAGAAATATTCACTGTCTGGTCCTTTATGGAAAATGCTTACCAACCCCTGAGTCAGACCACGCTGGCCCTGGTGAGCTGCAGACAGCAGTGAAACAGGCGTCATGGCCACAGGGAGTGACCAGGGCCTGCTGCAGCCGATGGTCGGGGAGCAGGTGATCTGTGGGAGAAATAGCAGCCCCGGTCAAGCATTCAGGCAGAGGGATCAGCCGTGCAAAGGCCCTGAGGTAGGAACGAGTGATTCATTAGAGCCACAGAAGAGAAAGGGTAGGGAGCCTGAGGCAGGCAGGGCCAGCCCCATGGGGCCACAGAGACCCTGGCCCTACTTAGGTTCTGGTCTGAGTCCAGTTGCTGGTGCTGGCGGGTTTAAGCAGGACAGTGAGTCACATTTTATAGAGAGCGCGCAGCTGCATGGAGGGGAGGGGGCTGTGGGGGCAGGCGGCCGGGTAAGTGGGGCTGGGGACCTGGACGGGGCTCCTGAGAGGGTGGAGGGAGGTGAGGGAGATGAACCCTGGAGGGTTTGGGCCTGCATCCTAGGGTTGGGGGGGTAGATGTGGGGAGGGCCCAAGAAGGAGCAGCCTGGGGGTCCAGGCTCTGGCAGGCTCTTGCTGATATGAGAAAAGGGAATCTGGGGGGCTGCCCGGGGCCCCCAGGGCAGGTAGAGTCTCATGGAACCCTGGGCAGGGCAGCCCCGGGCTTGTACCGGCTCAGCCCCACCTTGGCTGAGGACTTTTGCCTCTGAGCGAGTGAATTGAAGAGGGGGCAGCAGGGTCTGAGGATACGGCGGCGGCGGCGGCACAAGGAGAGGTGAGACCTGCACCCCCTGGTGGCGCGCATTCAGTGACACCTGTGTGACCTGGGCCTTGCCCAGCCGGCATGGTGGCCCAGATCCCAGGAGGGTCTTGGCCCCAGGCCCCTGTATTCCCACAGCAAGCCGCCCCACCTAGCCGCGTGTCCCCGCTGGTGACAGTGCAGGTCGAGACCCTGCTGAGGATTTCCGGCTGTGGCCAGCTGGACGGCGGGGCCTGCCGGGGGGGTGGGGGGCGTCCACGTGGGGGGATTACTGACTTCGGGGATTAGCCGTGGGGCCTCTGCATGGCAGTGCCACCAGGCTCTGTGGAGGGGTTGGGGTTTGGCCTGAGGGGCCCCCAGTGCCCGGGCCAGTGGGGACCTGGCCTCTGACTTTGGCTGAAGAGAGGGGCCCCCGCTTTTGGTCACAGCTACTCTTCTGTCTGAGTCACCCCTGCCTCTTGCACACACATGGCCTTCACCCTGGTGGCTTGGGGCTGCCAGGCCCAGGTCGGGCCAGGTGCTGGGAAGCCAGCCCAGACCAGAGGGGCCCAGCCCCTGCGTGTATGCTGGGGTGAGGGTGTGGTGTGTGCAGACAGTAAAGGGTGAAAGGAGAGAGATATGAGACCACAGGGGAGGTGAGTGCCGTGGAGAAGAGCAGAGAGGGGGACACAGCGGGAGCTGGTGGAGGCCAGGAACTCAGGAGGGGTGACATTTGAGCGTAGATCTGTAGGAAATGGGATATGCAATGTAGAGATGTTGGGGGAGGGTTCCAGGCAGAGAGGGTTCCAGGCAAAGGACACAACCTGTGCAAAGGCCCTGGGGCAGGCAAGTTGGAGGAACAGCCAGGAGGCCCGAGTGTCTGGAGCAGAGTGAGTGAGGGGGAGAGAGGGAGGAGGGGAGGGCAGGGAGGGGACGGGGCAGGTCCTGCAGGGCCTTGTGGGCCTTGGGGAGGACGTGGGCTTTTATCCCCGGGAAGGTGGGAGCCCTGCAGGGCGGGGCCTGACTCAGGTGCTCTCAGGCTGCTTCTGGCCGCTTCAGGGAACAGACTGTGGTGGCAGGGTGGGAGCGGGACCTGGGCAACGGGACAGCGCTGCTCCTGGTGGGTGGTGGTGGGGCTTGGGCCCCAGTGGAGGCAGGAGAAGTGACTCAGAGTAGATTTTAGGAGCAGAGTCGACAGGACTTACTGAAGGATTGAGTGTGGGAGAGAGAGAGAGGGAAATTGAGGGAGTCTGAGCTTGTGGCCTGTGTCCCTGGAAGGACAGAGCTGCCTCGGCTAAAACGGGGGACAGGGCAGAGCAGGTTTGGGGGATGGCTGGGCACAGTGTTAATGTGAGACAGGAGACATGGGTCGGGGCTGCAGCAGGACCGAGTCGGGAGCTCAGGGAGTGATGGGCAGGCAGTCGGGGATAAGGAGCTCCCCATGCGGAGTGATGATGTCCTGCCGAGCAGCTGATGTCCGTCCCGGGGAGATGGCTTAGTGCCCCCGGAGATGGTATTTACAGTGTGTGACCAGGTGAGGCGACGAGGGGGTGGGCATAGATGGAGAAGAGACCGGGTATGGGGTCCCAGCAGCCCCGGGACGGGAAGTGGGAGGCTCGTTGGTGAAGCTGGATCTGAGACGGGCCTTCCTCTTGGGGCTCCTGTGAGGATTAGAGGGGCCAGTGCGTGAACCGCCAGCACAGGGCACGTGGGTAACGGGGCACCGCTTGGGCTGCACCATGTGCCCCGGCTCTGCAGGTGCTGGGGGCAGGGGTCTCTGCTTTCCCTTGGGGGCAGCACAGTCACCTGGTGTCGAGCAAAGCTGGCTGTCTCAGGGGTCCCCCTGCCAGCTGGCCCTGAGCTGGGTCTGTGGGGAGGGCACTGACCTTGGCTGGGGCTCCTGCAGGGCACACAGGGAGCGCAGGGCGGGATCCCTCGTTTGGCGCTGGCAGCCGGCTCTGGGCTGCGGGCTGGGCTCTGGCTGTGCCTGCCAGGCTTGGGGGGCCGTGGGCCTGTGTATGAGCGGGGTGGAGTGGCCCGGCTTGGTTTGCACAGCAGAGGTGTGCTCAAAGGCAAGTTGCTTGTGATGGAGGAGTTGGCTGACTCAGAGGGACAGTCCCCAGGTCTGCAAGGCCCCCGAGATGTCAGCGCCTTGTAAAATGCAGGAAATTTGGACTGTGATTAGCCCAGTATCAGATGAACGGTTCCTTCCGGTGAGGGTGAGAATGTAGTGCCTCGTCCATTTCTTCCATCTTTCCAAACTCTTGGGCCCAAAGTGACATCTCAGCATAGTTGCAGCTTTGATGTTTCATAATGGGAATCAGAGGGAAAGGTCTTCATGTATCTTTTCCTTTTTAACTCTTCATCTTTGTTTTATTAAAAATGTATTCCAGCAAAGGGAGCAGAGAGGAACGTGAGGAGAAAGGACTTGCCTGTCCAGGTCACACAGGGGCTGCGGCTGGACTGCCCCACCCTGACAGCCCTGCACTTTGTCGGAGCTGGAAGACAGAGTGCTCGCCCCGGGAGCCCTTGGCGCCTTTGCTCCCGTAAGCTCTTGGGTCCCCGTTCCGTCTTGTCTTGATTGCACGCTCACAGACCCCCTTTCACCACTCACCCCCTCCTGCCTTTAATCTTACACATCTCGGAACTCTTACCTCCTTTCCCTGGGAACTGTGTACTAATTGTATCTTTCCCATTTTCAGCCGAGTTACCAGTCTTTTTCTTACTGATCTGTAGGAGCTCTTTATATATTATGGAAAGTTGTTGTTGGCTTTTTTAATCCAAATAAGTGCGAGTAGTTTTTCCCCATCTTCTCTGACGATGGTTGTTGATGCTGGGCAGGTTTTTACGTGGTCACATTTATCAAGCTCTCTTTTTATGGTTTCCCAGTTTGATGTCATGATGGAGAAGTCTTCTCTGTTCTAGGTGACAGTTAAATTCTTCTAGTATTTCTATAATTTTACTCTTTTTTTAACATTTAAATTCTCGTTATACTTGGGGTTAATCCTGGCGTAAGCTGTGCGAGGGTTTAACTGAGCCAGGTTTTCTCAGGTGGCTCAGATAATCTGCTTTCCTCTGATCTGAGATGCCACCTTGATTATAGACCAAATTCCTGTGTGTGGCTGGTCTATTTTGGACTTTGTCTTCGGTTCCACTCATCTGCCGCTGTGCTCATGCAGCAGGCATGTCTCAGACTACAGGTAGTAACAAGCTTCCTGTGCGAGCGCGGCAGCCGGGCCTGCCGCTGGCGGCAGGTGGACGTTTGCTCCTGGCTCCACCCTCCATGTCTGTGGGGCTGTGACTGCCGCTCCGGGTGTTTTCCTGTGCCTGTGCATACCTGTCTCTGTGTGTGTTATTATTTCTTTAACATTTTATTTGGAAAACTTTGAAGCCTGCAGGAAGTTGCAGGGACCTTGTGGCGAACTCCCCCACGTCCTCTGCCCTGGACACCGAGGGATGGGGGACACGGGGGCCAGGCTCCTGTGAGCCGCTGTCACCGCACTGTCACAGCCGGCCCACCACAGCCTCATGTGACGTGCGCTTCTGTTTAAAGACACCTTGTCTGCTGTGGGCTGTGGATTCACTCACACTGGGCTCCTGGCTGGTGGGGCTACAACTCTTGCCTGAACCCAGCTCATCTGACACTTGCATTTTCTCCGAGAGGATGGCACCGCCCGCCCGCACTGGAGACCCCGGCCAGTGTACGGGGTGCTTTTTAGATACAGAGTCACCCACCAGAACACAGATATGCAGGAAACGTGGCACTCAGGAGACCACAAAAAGGACACCTGTCGGTGGTCCGAGGGCTGAAGGAGGAAGGCCGGCAGCAGCTGGTCAGCCTCGCTGGGCACGTGCAGGGGAAGACACTCCGCTGCCCGATGTGGGCCTGGGCTGTCCGGGACACCCTCACGCCTGTTGGTTACAGGTAATCTCGCCAGTAAGTAGATTTGCAGACGTGGAATCTGTGCATCCTCTCAACAGAGATGCTGCCTGAACCAGTTACAGGGACCACGTGCGAGAGGCAGAGCCTCGGTGCAGCCCATGCTCAGGGCTCACAGTTTCATCAGTAACCCAGCTGTCCTGGACCATAACTTCTGTCCCCTCTGGGATTCAGTCCAGGGTCGCACAGAGCACTTGCAGACGCGGGGTCAGCGGGGCCCTCCGAGGGCCTGAGACTTGGACCAGCCTCCTTCCTGAGCTGACGGTCCCTCTGTGACCCTGGGTGACCCTGACCCTGCCACTCGAACCCTTCCAGCTGTGGAGCCACTGAGAATGCACCTGATCGTCCTCTGCCCTTTGGGCTGTCTCTGCCTAGAGCCTTGGGCCCAGACAGGTGTTTGGCTGTGCTTGTGGCATGAATGGTGAAGGTTCTGGAACCTTCTTTCTCTTGGGGCTGTGGAGCCTGGATTAACCCCCACCCCACCTACCGCTGCCCCCTGCCCCACCCCTGTCCTCTGCAAGGCTTCCTATTTACTGCTGTGGAAGCACGCACCCTGTGCAGTGAGATCGAGCACCCTCCCCTCCAGCCACGCGGACCTTTCTCTGCTGTTCCTGGAAAGCGTCCTATCTTGTCACCACCGGGCCTTTGCATGTGCTGCTCCGCCCTTGGAATTCAGCTCTCTCATGATTTTTATTTTCTTTCCCCTCCTTTGGAAAGCTGCTATGTGTTTATGGCACAAAATAGCCTGGCTCTGCCCCCAGGCCCACCCCAGACACCTGTGTCACCAGCCTCTTGTGTCTCCATGTGAGGCACTCGCTGTGCACAGGTACCCTGGTCACACACCTCCTACCGTTGTGTTTGTAAGATACAACGGACCTCAGAGACACTGCGGGCCCCATTCCAGACCACAGCAATAAAGTGAGCATCTCAGTAAAGTGAGTCACGTGGATTTCTGGTCTCCCAGCAGATATAAGTTACACTTACATTGTACTGTAGTCTGTTAAGTGTGTAACAGCATTGTGTCCAAAAAACAGTGCACATTCCTTACCTTGAAAATACTTGATTGCTAAAAAATGCTCACCATCACCTGAGCCTTCAGAAAGTAATCTTTTTGCGACAGCATCAAAGATCACTGACTGCAGATCACCGTAACAATATAATAATAGTGACAAGGTTTGAGGTTTTGTGAGGATTACCAGAGTGTGACGCAGAGACACACAGGGAGCAGATGCTGTTGGGAAAATGGCGCCAATAGACCTGCCCGATGCAGGGCGGCCACAGACCTTCAGATTGTGCGCTTGTCATCTGAGGAGGGGCTCTCACAATCTGCAAAGCACAGTGAGGCCAGGTCTGCCCAGAGGCCTTGTTCTGCACTGAGACTTTTCTCTAAACATTTCTTTTGGGTTGAGATGTAATTCCCATGCCGCATGTTTTCACCTATTTAAAGTGTACCAGTCAGTGGTCCTCACTGTATTCATAGAGCTGTGCGACCATCACCACAGGTTTAGAGCATCCGTCACCCCAAAAGGAGACCCCGCCCCCATCAGCAGGCACCCCCACCCCTGCCCAGCCCCTGACAGCCAGGAGCCCCCTCCCTGTGTCTGGGGACTGGCCTGTTCTGGACGCCTCACGTCCATGGACTCACACACTGCGTGTCCTTCTGTGTCTGCTTCTCTCCCTGAGCGTCGTGCTCTCAGGGTCCATCCACGTGGGAGCGGGTGTCAGGGCTGCTCTCCTGGTCACGGCTGAGCGACGCTCCAGTGTGTGGAGGGACATGTGGTCTGTGTGTCTATCATCCATCGATTGATGAACGTTTGGGGTCTTTCCACCTTTTGGCTGCTGTGAATCGTGCTGCTGAGAACATTCAGGAACAGCCTTTGTGTGGACGTGTGTTTTCATTTCTCCTGGGTGGGCGCTGGGCAGTGGGGTTGCCGGTCAGGTGGAGCATCTGTAACCTCCTGAGGGGCCGCTGCGCACGGTGCCCTCCCCGCACCTGCTCCCCAGGGTGGGGTGCCTTGCGTGGTCCCGCTTCGCCTGCCCTGATGGTTAGTGGTGGCGAGCGCCCCTGTGGGCTTGTTGGCCGCTTGTGTATCCCCTTTGGAGAAGCGTCTGCTCAGATCCTTTGTCTCTTTTCCAGTTGGGTTAGTTTTCTCTTCATTGTTGAGTTGGAGGCGTTCTTCCTACATGCTGGATGCAAGCCCCTCCTCAGACGACAACCCGCAAACATCTCCTCGATGGTGTCCGTCCGTCCAAGCCCAGGCGTCTTTACTTGGATGAGGCCCCGTGTCCCTTTCCTGCGGCCGCTCGGGCACTAGCTGTCGCAGCTGAGACACCTGGCCTGACCCGAGGTATGAGGGTTTGCCCTGTTTCCCCCTGCGAGTTTCACATTCTCAGCTATGATGTCCACTTAGATTTGTGATGCGATTTGAGTTACTTTCCTGTGCACTGAGAACAGGACCCTGGTGTCTCTCCCCGTCAAGTTGTCTCGGTGCTTTTGTCGAAGCAGGCCGACTCTGTCTAGGTCTGGGCTCTCAGTCTGTCTGTTCTGGACTATTCCACTGGTTACCAGGTCTGTCTCAGCCAGAGCCACGCTGTCCTGGTGACTGTTAGCTGTGAAGTGAATGTAGAAATGGGGACACATGACTCCAAATCTGTCCACGTTTTGCCCTTACTGTGTTGAGTCTGGCTGACCCTTGGCCGTGTCCCCTGGCTCAGAGCTGCCATGTTCCTGTAACGGCCTCATCCTGTTCTGTCATGTGCTTCTCACTCCCTTGTTCAGTGCTCTCGTGCATGGTCCTGCCCCACGACCTTTGCACTGGCTCCCCCTCTGCCTGGGAGGCTCTGCTGGCTCCCAGCGCAGCTGGTTCTTTCCCATCTCCTTCCCTTGATGTGGCCGTGGCTCAGGCTGGAACCTGACCATCTGGAATCACATCCATCTGTCCCCACTCTATCCTGGGTGGCCTCAGGCAGGTGACCCGGCTTCTCTGAGCCTCAGCTGCCCCGTCCGTTCCATGGAGGGCTGTTGGCTGGGTGAAATGAATCAGGAGCTCTGGCCCCACCGGGCAGGCCTGGTGGACATGGGCTCTTGATGACTGTGCCGCTCTGGCTGGCCCCTGGGGTCTGCCGGAGTGTCGAAGCTGGTGGCTCGCACAGGCCCGCCGCACCTTCAGGCCCTGGCCCTGCACCTGGCTGTGACTCCTGGGGCCCCCACAGGAGACGGGTGTGGGTGCTGGTGCCCGAGGCCTGCCAAGAACCTGGCACCTGCTCCCTGGGCTGTAGCAGGAGATGTGATTAGGAGCAGCCATCGGAGGAGCAAAGGAATAAAAGAGAAGGTTGAAACCAAGCAGGGGTGTGACTTTTAATAAGCGGCCTCAGCCCATGGTCAGGGAAGGCCTCTCTGAGGAGGAGGTGATGTGTGATCCAGGCCTGGATGGTGAGCTGGGGAAGAGCGTTCTAGGCAGAGGAGAAGTATTTGCAGAGGTCCTGGGACAGGACTGTGTGAGGAGGCCTTGCGGTGGGAACACAGTGAGCAAATGGAGGGGGAGGGGAGTAAGAGGAGGAGGAGTGGGCCAGGAGGGTTCTCCATCTCCATCCACTCTCCTCTCAGGGGCCGTGTGAGACCCAGCTAGCATCAGTTAGCTATTGCTGTATAACAAATCGCCGCAGAATTTCATGGCTTAAAACGGGAACAGACATTTATCATGTCACACTTTCTGTGTGTGTGTAATCTGAGGGTGATGTAGCCCCAAACCCCGCGGCTCCATCCCTCACAAAGTCGCAGTTTCAGGCTGGAGGGGCTGCTCCCAGGATGGCTCCGTCTCGAGGCAGTGGGCTCCCCAGGCCGCCTGGGCGTCATCCTACGTGGCAGCCATTCCCTGGGAGAATGCGGGTGTCTACGGCCCTGCTCTCACGGGGCTCCCATGGCCCCGGCCGTGAGCAGGGCGCGGGCACCTGGGGGCCCCACCGCAGTAGGCAGCTTGTTTGTTCTCAGGGCCTCCATTTCCTCTTCTATAAAATGGGGCGATTGTAGCACTTGCCTCACAGGGGGGAGCTGGGCAGTCAGCACCTGCCCTACTCGGAGGGGCCTCAAAGTGCAGGAGCCCCTGTGATGTCCCCGGGGCCCGGACTGGAGGGTGACAGCGGTGGCCCGCGGCTTGCTGGAACCCAGTGCATGTCTGCGGCCCGGCCCAGGCTGCCGGGGAGTGAAAACGCATCTGGGAGGAAACCTGGGCCAGGAAGCCTCGCACGTCAGCCCTGAGACAGCGCGCGACCCTCCGCCCGCCCCGGCGCCGTCCCCGGTGCTGCATCTCCGTCCTCTGCCAGCCCCTTCCCGCGTGCTGGCGCCGGCGCCCGGGCTTCCTCTGCCCGACCCCCAGGCGGGGTGCGGCCCCAGTAGGCAGTCCCAGGCCAGTGGTAGAGCTTCCTTGTCCTGGGGCGTCGCGGGGGGGCAGCAGGAAAGAGGGGCCCGTCTGCCCCTACGAGCAGGCGCCTGCCCGAGGGTCAGCAGCGAGGATGGCAGTGCCGAGACAGGGAGACCGAGTCCTCGGGGCTCCCGCAGCCCGGCGAAGCCGAGGCCCGTCACCGCGACCTCTTTAGTCTTGCTGGCTTGCAGGCTTTCTCTGTGAGGGGCCGGGCGGAGGTGTGGGAGCTGGTTCTGCTATGACTGTGAACGAGGAGGGTGCAGCCATGTGCCAGTAAAACTTTAATTATAAATACTGCCGTGGGGGATTTGGTCTGCAGGGCAGGTTGCCAGCCCCGGACTTAACGTATATCCCCCCCCCCACTTCTCGTCAAGCAGCATGAGTTGGGTTTCTGTCTCAACACAAAACATCCTGATACCCCTTCTCTGAGCCCCAGTTTCCCACTCTGAAGAGGAGAGATGGGACGGGCGCTGCTGGGACAGGCCGGGTGGAGGCACCATAGGGCGTGCTGGGCATTCAGTCCTTTGTCTGACGTCCAGCTCCAGACGCATGTGGGCTGTGTTCCTCACTGCTGACCCCGGAGGCTCCTGGTGGCACTCGCCCTCAGGTTCCTCCATGCAGCCCTCCAGGGTTTCTCGCTCAGCAGATGCTCACAGAGGTCCACTCCATGCCCAGCCCTGGGCCAGCGCAGGGGCACCCAGAGGACAGGGAGGAGTTGGGAGGGCACTGGAGGCGGGTTGCAGCGTGGCGTGCTGGAAGGAGAGGTCCAGGTCATCAGGAGAGGGTAGAGCCAGGACTACCTAGGTCCCAGGATGAGCATGGGGAGGGCTGTGTCCCTGCAGGTGTTCACCACCCAGAGGCGAGGTGAGGAGGTGGGGGTGCAGGCAGCGGTGTGTCCCATGGCTCAGGGGTGGACTTGAGAGACCCGGAGCTGGAAGTGTGGTGGGCTGGAGGGAGGGAGGGGCCAGGCCAGGCAGGTGGTCCTGGGGAGAATTGCCCAGGACCCCAGGAGCACGGAGAAGCCCCGAAGAGCCTTGCGGCTGGGTGGGCTCGTAGTAGCCCCGTGGCATCTCCAGGCGGCTGCCGAGCAGGGGCAGGGCTGGCGAGCCGGCCCGGGTGTGGACTGGACGCAGGCGCTCCTCACCCCTCACCCCAGTGCCCGAATCCTCGGAGGAG
The DNA here is from genome assembly GCF_048773025.1 of Camelus bactrianus. Lineage (NCBI taxonomy): Eukaryota > Metazoa > Chordata > Mammalia > Artiodactyla > Camelidae > Camelus > Camelus bactrianus. The sequence continues at coordinate 29,508,777 of NC_133560.1, forward strand.
CCGTATCTGCCCCCGGTGATGGTGTGGACTTGGTGGGAACGACCCGACCAGGCATGTCAGTGCCCAGGGCGGAGCAAAAGGTGGTCACCAAACACGAGGGGAGTCTGTGCTTCGTGCCGGGCTGGTGCCGGCCCCGGCAGGGACTCTGTCCTTGAGCCCAGTGGAGGTGGGGACAGGCAACCAGATGGCTGCAGGGCCCCGGGCCAGGTGCAGGGAGCACAGTCAGAATGTGGCTCCACCCAGAGAATCAAGGAAAACCTGAGAAAGGGCTTCAGAGGAAGCTGGTTGCTGTGCAGATCAGCCACGCGGCTCAGGCCCTCCTGCGAGCTGCCCTCAGGGGCTCAGTGAGCCTGCAGGGCCCCGGGACCCCCGCAGCTCCGCTCAGCTTACCCTCTGCTAGGGAGACACCCCACCCCCGCCCACCCCAGGGCAGACTTTCTCCTTAATTTCCTCCTAAGGATTCGGTTTGGTCTTTTGCTTTTACGTCTCACCCTCCAGGGCTGGTTTTTGAGTGCAGTGTGACGCAGGGACCCCGGGGCCTGGCTGTCTGGGCACCGGGAGCAGCCGCTCCCCTTCCAGGCCCCCGGCCGCCTCGTCCCGCACTTCAAGGGGGTTGCTCTTGGCTCCCAGCAGCCAGTCGGTCTTCCAGGAAGAGGCTGTGGCCTTGGCCCCGGAGGGCAGCCACGACTCCCTCCTCTACAGAGGGCTCTGGAAAGGGACCCAGGCAGGCAGGGATGTTACTCCAAGGGTGAAGGCTGCGTGGCTCCCTGGGGACATCGGTGTGAAGGGATACGAGGCTGGAAACGGGACAGGAGGATGTGAAGTGGGCCGTCCTTGCCGAGGGCCCGGGCTCAGGGCCGGGTGACTGCGCCCCTGGGGCCAGTAGGGGAAGCACGTGTGCTGACTGCCCTGCGATGCTCCCCCTGCGTCCTGCCTGCACCTGTGACCGTCCTCAACCGGACTGGCCAACTGAATGTGTGTGGTGAGCAGAAGCAAGTAAGCGGCGCTGTTGGGAACACTAGCAGGTACGTTTGGGGACTGCTTTGTATGTCCAGGCGCATGCTGGGCCCTCCGGCTCCTCTCCGCACCCTGCGAGCTCAATACCGTTCAGCGTGACCGGCGTGTAAACTGGGCTCAGGGAGGCTGAGACTCGGCCAGGCTGGGAGGGGTGCTCCCACGTGTCTCGTCGAGAGCTGGCACCGTCCTGCCTCTGAGGACATGGAGCCTGAGGGGTAGGCTGCCTGTCTGACTCTGAGCTCCCTGGTAGCCAGAGCAAAGGGGGAGACTGGACTGGTAAAAGCTTAATGCCGAGAAAGGAGATGCTGTTTCTTGGTGCTGAGACCTTGCGCGTCTAGATGGCTCGGGTTGATGAGACGCCTTTGCTGAGGAGGCACCCTTCCATTTGTCCCCTGTGCTGTTGTGTAAACGGGGCAGATCGCGTGGCTGCACGGCCAGTTCTCCAAAGGCCTGGCCTCCTGGGAGCACGTTTGCACCCAGGGCACTTGTTTGGGCCTCTGTGTCTCCACCAGCTGATGGTCAGGCAGCCAGAGGTTGGGGAAGGGGCTTGCCCTGGAGCTGGTGGGTCCTGTCAGGCTCTGCATCTCCCACCCCTGGCTACCAGGGAAATCTCACCCCACCACCCCCAAGGCCTGTGGTGGGGGAGTAGTAATACTGTGTCCGCCTTGAGCCCTCCGGACCTCTGCTCTTCAGCCTCCCAGCTGTAAGTCGCCCAGTGATGGTTTCCTCCCAGGGACGGCGAGAGGGTTGGAGGCACGGCTTGTGGGCACCAGCCCAGCTCGGAGGGTGTGGATGTGTGGTAGCCTTTTATTACGGGGAACTTGAAACAGAAGACAGAGCAGGCAGGATGGTACAAGGGAATGTCTTTTTATCATGAAATATTTTAAATACCTAGAGAATAATATAATGAACACCCACTACAGGCCCTGCCCCCACCCACACAGCTTTCTGGCCCCGCTGGCACTGCTGATGTTGGACTGGCCCGTTCCCTGTGGGGCTGTCCTGGGCATCCCTGCCCCCACCCACTGGGTGCCAGGAGCCCCCGAGCCCTGATGACCACAGGTGTCCCCAGACATGGGCCAGTGTCCCCTGGGGGTAGGGTCGCCCCTGGAGGAGAACCGCCCCTGGGTAACTCCTTGCGACCCACATGCCTGGCCTGGCCTGGCCTGGCCTCTGCCGGGCCTCCTCTGACCCTTCACAGGAAACGTTCACTGACCCCTGACTTCAGGGATGAACTTGAAAAGCTGTGTTTAACCTACCCGGGAACACGCCGGTGTCTGTTATCTCACCCTGTGGTTTCGGGGTGTTTAGATTCTTTCCTCGTGTAACGTTAATGTTTCGACACGTAGCACTTGCCCCACAGCAGCCCCGGGCCTGGGGAGCGCTCGGGAGTTTGAGCCAGTGAGCGCGTGAGGAGTGGGTCGTTGGGGAGAACTTTGCATTCTTTACTTGATTCCATTCACCGTCCCAGATGGTTCAAAGTGATCAATGCAAAGCCACAAGAGAAGAAATAGATATCCAAGAGGCAGAAAATGGTTCATATGAATCGAAGAACAGTTTTTGGAGACTTGCCCTCTGTATTGAAGTTCTCGACCGTTGCCCGCGTCCTCTCACTGTGAGGCCCAGGCGCTGCCCCACGGCTCCAGGTGGTCAGCGGGTGGGGACTTGGAGCTGCTCGGCCATGACTGGTTCGGTGACTCACTGAGCACCTACTATGTGCTGGGCATTGCTCGAGGCTTCAGTTGCCACGTCCATGTGCTGTCTCCCAGGTGTGTCCAGCCACACCCAGGGTGCCCTTCCTGAGCCCCCATCTCTGTGATGGGGGTCCCAGCCCTGCTTCCTCCCACAGCGGGGTCTCCTCGTCCTGGCTGTCCCCCTCTGAGATCGCTCCCCAGTCCATCCCCACCTCCTCATCCCAGCCTCCCCCACCCCAGCCATGCAGCCTGTGGTTATTGTGCTCCTACTGTGTGCCAGGAATCCGGCTAGGTCATGAGGAAGAGGCTGTGGTCAAGACAGTGTGGTCTCTGCTCTCCGAGGAAGGAGCAAGCCAGTAAAGAAGTCAGCTTCAGACAGTGACATGTACCACGAGGGAAATAAAACAGGCCTGGTAGAGGGTGCGAGGGGCGGGAAGGGGCTGGCGTGGTCAAGGAAGGTCTCTCCAGGAGGAGACGTTCAGGCTGAGACCCAAGTGATGGAGGACAGGAGCCACCACATGGAGATGTAGGGCTAGCATGTCCCAGGCAGCAGACACAGCAAATGCAAAGGCCCTGAGGTAGGCACGTACCCTCTCCAAGGTGTGGTGAGCAGGTATGTGTTACAGGAACCTGGGGCGTGGCACACGGGTGCTCAGTAGTGTCCACTACTGCCTGCGTGGTCACTCACACTCTTTGGGTGGAATCTGCTCCAAAATGTGTTTCTCCAAAGCTTGCAAACACCTGACATCAAAGGTCAGAATTCCCCTTTAACCTGGAGGAAAAAGATTTTGTTAAAAAAAAATTTCAACTGTGCTGAAAAGTTGAAAGAATCGGGCAGTGGACGCTCACTAATTACCGCCTGGATCCTACAGTTGACATTTTCTCTACTTACTTCATCTGACCGTCAGCCCAGCCATCACTCATGCATCCCTCTCTGATTTTTTGGGTGCATTTCAGAGTTGCAGACATCAGCACACTCCACCAGAAACACTTGAATATGTGTATCGTTAACTAGAGTTTGGTATTTTTCAGCATGTTCTTTGCAGTGTTAACAGCTCTGATCAGCTATTAACTCTAGACTTCTTAGCCTTCCTTGTCATAATACTGGCGCTGTAGGTCTGAGATAATACCAGAACATGGAAGCCTGTATTTCTGTCGCTGTGTGGTGTTGACCCCAGATTCACACCTATTTCTGCGTCACACCAGGTGTGACCCTGGTGAAGGAAAGGTCAGCAGCCCCCTTGTAAATAGTGTGTTGACCAGAGAGGTCATCCAAATCTGACAGGTAAAGATTAACTCAAGTGTGAAACCGGGGCCAGGCAGACACGTAAGAGCAGGTGGTGGGTGCAAAGGGCAGAAGCTCCCCGGTCCTGCCTCTTCCCAGCGTGCTTGCCGTGTGACCCCCAGTGAGTCGCTGGTGTCCATCTGGCCACCTTGCTTTGCTCCATTTAATTCAGTGGTTGGTCACTTGGATTTTGTAAAATTTTGTCTTTTTTTTTTCAGTTTTCATTCTTTTGATTTTTTCTTGTCTTGTGGCACTGGCCTGCGTCCCCCTGCAGTGGTAGCGCTCACAGCCGCGCTCCTTGTCTTGTTGATATTAATGTGTTTGCCTTAAGTGTTTGTTTTGATCTTGTTTAGGGTAAAGCTAGTTCCTACTCCACAACCCACCCCTGTCCTTTTAATTTTTTCCCCTTTCCTCTAGTTTCTTAGAAGTTTTTTGGACATGGCATTCATGTTGAGTCTTGTGGACTGCTTTTCTAGATTCTGAGATGTGATCATAGGGTTTCTCTCCTTAGACTTTTAGGGTAACTTCTTAAGTCTCCAAACTGTGTTTCCCCTTCTGTAAAATAGTGGTAGTGAAGTGACCTATCATTCAATCAGGGGGCGTCTGCCCCCAGTGCTCGCAGGTGCCCTCTGCTTGCCGTGGTGGGAACAGACCGTGTGGGGCGAGAGCACGGGTGCAGGCAGGTGAGGATGCTGGCCTTGTGTGTCCAAATCTGCTTGTTTTTCAAGAAACCGAGGTTTTTCTCCAAAACACTGTGATTTTGAAAGTTCACTCAACTCACATCGACACTGTACAGCAGAAAGAAAGCCCACGTAGGGGGTTCCCAGTGGCACATAACCAGGGGACGCACTCGTGGGGCACAGGGCTGTGGAGTCCGGGGCGCCTGCATTCAGGCCTGTTGCTTTCCTGTGGGGACCATCGGCCTCAGGTCCCCGTGCAGACTGCGGAGGCCAGTCCCCGTCTCATCCGGTCAGTGTGGAGTTAGGGGCGAGTGGGGGGTGTCACGGGTGCTCTCAGCTGCGTGTCTAAATCCTTCTCCTCTCCGAGAGGTAGAGTTTTCGGTGTGGCTGCCTCTCCAGCCTGGGGGTGGGGTTAGTCTGAGGGGCAGGGCCCGTATGGCGGGGGGCAAGATACGTGCTGTCACTGTCGTCGTAAACATCTCATCTGAGGGTTTTCAACCACAGGGGCCAGTGCAGACAGTCCCACCTGGGCCACCCTGCCCCGGGACATCTGCGGCTGTCACGACCGAGGGGAGGGGCCCCTGGCATCAGGGGTGGCGGGGAGGCTGCTCCACGCCCCACAGCGCCCAGGATGCCCCTGAGAATGATCTGGCGCCCATGACTCCAGTGCTGGGGGGCCCGGGTTAGCAAATGGAGCCCCCACACTGCTCAGGTACCATGCACCTCCCTCCAGGGAGGAGGGGCCGAGGCTGGTTCCTCCACAAGGTTCGTCCGGGAGGTGGGGGTCCCTGGCAGTGACTCCTGTCCGGTTTGGAGGCAGCCACGTGGACGCTGGATCAGAGCCACATATCCTGGGGCTTCATCTTGTGTGTCTAAACTTCACTCCTCAAGGGGGGATTTTGACTGTGTTTTATGGATGTCTTGTCCAGGATGGGTTGGAAATTGAGGGAAAACCTGGTCCTTCCCTGCAGTAGGTTGGGGGAGCGCCAGCCTGCAGGGTGGGCTGCCCTTCCTGAGGTCAGGCACCTCCGTCGGTCACACGACCTTGTTTCAGGCGTGGGGAAACCGGGGCTGCTTTGCAGCATCCCAGCTGCCGAGGGGCGGGGTCTGGAGCTGGCTCCGCAGTACGCACCCGGGCGGTGTCTTGGCAACAAAAAGGATTCATTCTTCAAAAAAAAAATTTTTTTAATATAGTTCACATACCATAAAATTCACCTTTTAAAATGCGCTATTGAGTGGTCTTTATTATGTTCACTTTGTTGTGCCCCCATCACCACCATCTAAGTCCAGAACCTGCTATCTCATCCAAAAGAAACCTTGTCAGCAGTCACCTCCCCCCCCCCCAGCCCCTGACAACCAGGAGCCCCCTCCCTGTGTCTGGGGACTGGCCTGTTCTGGACGCCTCACATCCGTGGACTCAAACGCTGCGTGTCCTTCTGTGTCTGCTTCTCTCCCTGAGCGTCGTGCTCTCAGGGTCCGTCCGTGTGGGAGCGGGTGTCAGGGCTGCTCTCCTGCTCACGGCTGGATAATCCGTCATGTGGGCATTTTTAATGCTTCCTTGCGTGTCAGGAGTCCGAGTTGGACGGAGCGGGTAAAGTGCTCACCCCTTTCTCCCGTCCCCAGAGTCGTCCCTGGAACTGGACCCTGTGTATTCCTTTTAGAACCACTCTTAGCATGGAAACATGATACCTGCTCTGGTCAGCTGCTGCTCTGTAACAGCCACCTTAAAGCTTTGTGGCTTCAAACAACACACATTTGCTTGCGATTCTGTGATCTGGGCTGGGTGCGGCCCGCAGCGTAAACTCCCACAGCTCAGGCCTCCACAGGGGTGCCAGCCCCTCTCCCCCAGCTTGGTCTCCCCAGGGCCCCAGCGTGGACCTCACAGCTCAGGGTTCTCAGAGTGTGGGACCGGAAGGGTCCTGACACCACAGGGTCCCTTCCGTGGAATTCTGTAGCTCAGCGAGTCATGCGGCTGCGGGAACTCGGCCACAGAGCCCTGCTCACAGCTTAGCAAGCAGATTCTGGCTGTGGCTTGTGGGCATCCCGTCCACCCTGGTCCTGGCGGGCCAGGCCTCTGCGGGGGGAGGGGGTGTGTGTCCCAGCCCTGAGCCATGCCCGTGGAGCGCCAGCCTCCCTGCAGGACTCTGCTCCCGGGGTCAGAGCCCCATGCAGCAGGAGGCCCAAAGGACAGCCAGATAGTTCCAGCTTATCCGGAAAGTGAGCACGCGGCTGGCCCGGTGCTGCTTCCTGGTTTCTCAGCGTTGCAGGCCCGTCTGCCTCATGCTTTCTTGTTTGCTCTGAGTCATGAGGAGCCAGCCCTGTCCTGGACACCAGGCGGTCAGTGGTCTGGGCAACAGCCCTACCCTGGGGGAACAGCCCCTGCAGTGGTCCGACGGGCGTCGTGCCCGCTGCCGCCCTTTCCAGCTGGCACTCTCCCCTCTGCACGTGCCTGTTGGCGAGTGACAAAGCAGACCTGGCCCCCTGTAGTTACGGGGATGCAACACACAAGCACCAGGTGGTGCTGGGTGCTGGGAAGATGGACAAAGCCAGAGGTGTGGAGAGAATGGCCTCGGAGGGCAGTTTGGGGCCAGGTGGTCAGGGGACAGCCTCTCTGAGGGAGGTGACCTCTGAGCCAGATCTTGGATGAATCAAGGGGGCAAACCCTGCAAGGGTCTTGGGGAAGGGTGTTTCAGGTTTCAGTGGGGACGGCCTGTGCAAAGGTCCTGGGGTAGGACTGTGCCTGGCATATTGGAGGAACAATGAGGACACCTGTGTTTCTGGAGCAGAGTGAGTGAGGGGGAGAGAGGGAGAAGGGAAGGACACGGAGGGGATGGCGGGCAAGTCATGCAGGGTCTTGGGGAGGACGTGAGCTTTTACCCCAGAGAGGTGGGAACCCTGGAGGGCTGTGGGCAGAGGAGGGGCAGAGCCTGACTCAGGGGCTCACTGACACCCTCTGGTGGCTGCTGCGGGAAGGACGGACTGTGGAAATGAGGGCGGGAGCCAGGGACCAGGGTGGAGGGGACTACGCGGGTCCAGGGGGCAGTGACGGGGTCTGAGCAGAGCAGGGAGCAGTGGAGGATCCTGGGTAGACTTCAAGGTGGACCCTAGTGACCTTGCTGAAGCACAGATGCTACGGCCCCTCCCTGGGTCCTTGGTGAGCTTTCTCGGCCTCAGTTTCCATGTCAGATGTGGAGGAGCAGTCCTGTGAGTGCGGGGGAGGGGGTGTGGCGTCCCTCTGTCCGCAGGCCTCTGGGTGTCTGGGGGGCCAGACCCAGCCCCCCCGCACAGCTGTGCCCCCAGATCATCCCCGCTCTGCAGTGCCTCTCGCTTCCCCCTCCCCTAGGCTATTTTTAAAACTTAATTTCCTCGAAAACGGGGTGGCTCATTCAAAAGATAATTGGTCACATCTTGGGCTGGGAGAAGCCTGACGTCTTGGCATGGTCCCTGGCCCGGCTGGTGGGAGTGGGCACGGGAACCTTGTGACCTCCTGCTACGGGGTCACCTGGTCACAGGGTTTACTGACAAGGTTCCAAACGGAAATTTCACGGAGTGAGTGCGGCGTGCGGATGGCAGGACTGGGAGGTCGTGAAGGGCTCTGCCCCCGCCCTGTGACCTGGGCCAGTGGGGAGCCCATCTGGGGATATTTGGGGTAGGGGCCGGTCCCTGTTTATCAGCCAGCATGTGAGTCCTACAGAGGCCTGGGGAGGGGGCCCTAGGCACCAAGAGGGGAGACCCCGAGGTGTCACTCAGTCAGCTGGGTGTCCTGAGGGTTTGGTGTTGGCAGGACCACGCTGCCCAACAGGCCTGAGAGTGCAGAGGCCTCGGGAGGTGGGGGTCAGGACCTCAGTGTTGGACCAACTTGGGGGCATGGGGGTGGGCCCTGGGCCCAGCTGCCCCAGGAGGGCAGCTGGCCCAAGTCAGCGACACCAGGGCCCCCAGATGAGGTCTGGAATGTTCCACCCGGCCCACCGCCGCTTCCTGCCTCCTCCCCTCTTCCTTCCCTCACACCCCAGATGCAAGCCTGTGAATTGTTCTGCTGTTGGTCGGCCAACGAAAATATTATATCAGCTTTCCAGCACCTTCCGCCACCGCTTGCCGCCTGCTGGGTCTCGGGATGGGCTGAGCCCAGTTCGTCCCCGGGGCCGGGCTGGGAGCCCCTCACGTCGCCAGTGGGCACATGTGGCTGGTGGGCCCTGTCCTGGTGCAGTCATCAGTCTTCCAGGGCCTGTCAGCTTTGTTCTGCAGGCGGGGTCCTCCTGTGGGGCCTGCTGCCGTGACCGTGGCCTCAGCCCGCTGCCCACACAGCCTGTTTCCCTACCTGGGCCACCCCCTGGGGGTCTCGGCACCCGGTGCCTGGCATGCACAGGTAGGCACCTGGGGGGTGGCCATTAGGAGTCCACACCCAGCCAGCCTGGCTGCACCACAGCCATCATGTCGTGTTGATGGTTTTTATTGAGAGAATTGATAATTCACAGGTACCATAAAAGTCACTTTTAAGTGCACAGTTCAGTGTTTGTGTCTTCCCCATGTTATGCGGCTGATTCCAGAACATTATCATCCTCCCAGAGGGAACCCCATCCTGCTTAGCAGTCACTGCCCACTCCCCAGCCCTGACCGGAGCTGGGAGTTAGAAGAAGATGGACAGAGTGGGTGTCCTGACCCCTCAACTGGGCCCCTTGGGCCCCTGTCCCTCGTGAACCCAGGCCTGGGTCCTCGGGCCTCTCCCCTCCCCCCCCCCACCCCTCTCAGGCAGCCTGTCCACTCCTGGGGCTGCAACCCTGTCTCCCCTAGATAGCTGCCCACAGCCCTGTCTCCAGCCCGGGCCTCCCCTGAGCTCTGACTTGGGGCCCAGCTGGCCCTCAACGTCCCCACTTGGGAGGCTCACAGGGGCTCACACTCAGTGTGGCCACCCAGCACCCAGCCATCCCCAGACCCACTGCTGCCCTGTCCCGGTCTCAGCCGAGGCAGCGCCATCCAGTGAGCTCCTCCAGAACCCTTGGTTACTCCTGACTCCTTGCTTTTCTTCACTCTGCCTCCGGGAGGCGCAGCCTGTCTGTTCTGGTGTCAGATCTCCCCGGAGTCCACCCACTTATCACTCGCTCCCTCCACTTTGGCTACCCTGGCCCACCCCGTCATCACCCCCGGACCAGTAGCTCCCACCCTCGCCCCCACAATCTGTCCTCCTCCACAGGGACCACCGGAGGGCGCCTGTGAGGCCCTCATTCAGGGCCCTCCTCTGCCCACAGGGCTGCAGGGGTCCCACCTCCCTGAGGGCAAAAGCCCAAGGCCTCCCTTGCTGCTCTGACCCCCCACCTGCCTTCCAAGTCACCCTCCTGGCCCTCGCTCCACTGTCCAGGCCGTTGTCTGCTCCCCTCTGACTGTGAGCCCTTTGGTGGGGGGGTGGCCAGGTCTGTCCTGGTCACCACCTGCCTCCTGTCTCCAAGCTGACACCTGGCAGAGACGAATGTATGAATTTCCTGTTGCAGATGTGACAGATCACCACAAACTTGGTCTAAAACTGAACAGATTGATTCTCTCACAGTTCTGGAGGTCAGGGGTCCGACTTAGTCCCCACGGGGCTAAACCAAGCGTGGGAAGGACTGGTCCCTCCGGAGACTCCAGGGAGAAGCGGCTCCTGCCTTCTCCAGCTTCTAGAGGCGCCGCATCCCTGGCTCGCGGCCCCTCCCTCCATCCTCACCTCCAGCGGCGCAGCATCTCCCGTCTCTCTCTGACTCTGACGCCCCCGCCTCCCTCTGATGAGGACCCTGTGAAGACATGGGTTCCCCCGGGGAATCCAGGGTCACCCCCATCCCAGGGGACTTAACTTAATCCCGCCTGCAAAGCCCATTCTGGGATCAGAATGTGGACATCCTTGCTGGGCAGGGGGCGGGCAGCCGTGGATCTGCCGACCACACTCACTGAAGATAATCCTCAGCAGGAGCCTGCATTCTGGGTGAGGACACCAAGCTCAGAGGGGCCAGTGGTTGGCCCAAGGCCTCTCACTGGGGCCCGGGGATTGGAGCGAATGGTCCTGAGAGACGGAACTCGCTGGCCTTCCTGCCAGGAGCCTTCTTCCACAGCCCCAGCTGGGGGCTGTGCGGACGGGAACCAGGGAGCATCCTTGGCTGCCCCAGCCCTGGGCCCCCCGACTGTGCCCTCCAGGCGGCGGGCTGTGCCCTCTCTCCTCCCTGCACCACGAGGCCCAGGCGCTGGCTGCCCTGCTCCTGGCAGCGCTCCGTCAGTCCTGCACCTCGGCCATCCTGTCTCCAGAACTGTTCCCATGCAGGGTCCTTGGGACCCACCCTGGGGTGCAGGGCATGTGTGGAGGGGATTGCTGACAGGTGGAGGCCCGACCACCTGTCCAGACTGAAGTCTTCCTTCTCTCCCTCAGGTTCGGCCCAGAAAAAGACAACTCCGGTGGAGGTGAGTGTCCTGCGGGCCCCATGCTGACCCGCCTCCCGAAGGCGGACGAGGAAGCTCTGGGCCCGCATCCTGCTCTGTGGCCTCCGTATCTCACTGCACCTCTCTGGTCCCCAGGTGCTGGCAAAGCAGATAAGCACCTGTCATCAGACGGTGAAAGTCCCATCTGTCCTGCCAGCATCTTGAGTTTCAGGGAGGAATGTGGAGGGTGGGGTGGGCAGAACCCCGAGGACCCAGCCCTGGTCCCAGGAGGCCGAGGGGGCCTGGAGGGACGGTGCCTGTGCTGGTCAACAGTGCCTCCAGGATGGTGCCCCCCTGGATGCCTCCCACTCCTGTCCCTGGACAGCTTTCCTGCTGATGGCCGCTGGCGTGTGCATGTGCCTCCTGGCTGTCTGTGGGCCCGGGGTGCCCAGTCCTTGGATAGTTTCCAGTCACTCCTGGTGGCCACCTGCGAGGGGTCCGTGAGCCCTGTTGTCTGAGGAGCTGTGGGCAGCGGGTTAGAGGGATCCTAGGTGTCACACACCTGTGCCTGGAGTAGCAGGAGCCCTGTCACCAACCCCCACCCACAACCCCCACCCAGGTGTCCGCCTTCCCTCCCAGCCAGGCTCCTCTCCAGGATGCCACCGGGCACTCAGGGTCTTTCTGAGGAGGGCTTTTTCCACCTGCTGGGGCCCTGGGGGGCGTCCAGGCCCAGGACGGGGGGCCAGCGAGGGGTGCAGAGCTGGGTGGCAACAAACCTTCCCTGAGGAGAGCCCGCCCCCTGGTGGCCAGCGTGCAGAACAGCCTGGTCTGAGCTCTCGGAATGGTGGCAGGTACACAGCAGGTGTTTCTTAAATATCAGTAACTAGTGGAGCCACAGTTCCTGTCTGCTGGCCAGCCTTGGGCCGCTGCTCTGAGCTGGCTTCTGTGGCCCTCCAGGCCCCCAGGCCCCGTACGCCATCCTCCCCCTGTGGTGTCACACACGGGGCCAGTGGCTTCCAGACAACTTTGCTGGGATGTCACAACTGCCGTATCTGGCCCTTAGAGCTTGCGGGAGCTGACCCACTCCCAGGCCAGCGGGACCTCCTCGCTCAGGGAGGAGATGCTGTTGGCAGTCATTCCAACCCAGAGGGTCTCTCCAGGGCCGTGTCTGGGGACATCTGTGGTCGTCACGACAAAGGGCTTCTGATATTGAGGGGGTGGGGCCAGGGATGCTGCTCCACACCCCCCAGCACCCAGGACGCCCGCAGCCAGTGACCAGCCGGGTGTCAGCAGTGCTGAGGGGAGACCTGAAACTGGGGCTCTTCTCCCGCTGCCTGCAGGTGGACGGGGCGGCCAGCCTCCTGCTTTTCTGGAGGAGCGGGAAGTCCTGGGCCTGGTTTGGCCCACACAAACCAGCCCCCGCCCTGGGCCCCACAACGGGCACAGCCCTTTCCTGCCAGGATTGCCCCAGCACCCTGGCCCCCGCCCGTCTTGAACACTGCCTGCTTCTCTCCTCCAGGCCCCGCTGATGACAGGACAGCCAGGCCCTGGCCACGGGAAGAAGCTGGGCCATCGGGGAGTGGACGCGTCCGGAGAGACCACCTACAAGAAGGTTCCTGCTCTGCGCTCGGCCGGCGGGGCTGGCGAGGAAGCCGGGGGGCGGGCGTGGCGTTCAGCTGCAGGTGGTTGCTCTCGGTCCAGGGAGGCCCCTGCTGCATGTCATCCTGGGGACAGCTGGTCACCAAGGCTGCACCACGCCCCCCCCCCCCGCCCTGCTGGCTAGTCTAGAGAGGAGACCACAGCTCGGAAAGCGGGGCTGAGGCAGCGGTGAGGGAGGCTCTGAGGTCAGGTCGGGCCAGGGCTGTTCCGGGAGCTGGGACCGTGGCTGCTGGTCCCCCCGCCTTGTCGCACCTCCTAATACACCCGCTCTGCTGAGAGCGGGCACGCCCCCAGTGAGTCACGCTTTTGAAGTGCACAGTTTGCTGGTTTCTAGAGCATTCAGAGCCATGCAGCCGTTGCCGCAGTCAATTTTAGAACTTTTCTGTTGCCTTGAAAAGAAACCCGTCCCCAACAGCAAGTACCCCAGGCCCCCCCCAAGCCCCTATACCAGGAACCCACTTCCTCTCTCTAGGAACTGGCCTGTTCCGGACGTCTCACATCCATGGACACCCACTGTGCCCTTCTGTGTCTGCTTCTCTCCCCGAGCACCGTGCTCTTGGGGTCCGTCCCCGTGGCAGCGGGTGTCAGGGCTGCTCGCCCTCCCCGGCGGAGCGATGCTGCCTCGTGTGGAGGGGCCTGTTTCCTGTATCTCCTCCTCTATTGCTGGGCGCTTGGGTTTCCGGTTTTCAGCGACGGCAAGCGGCGCTGCCGGGCAGGCCTGCATGCGGGTGTCTGTGCGCCGTGCTTGTCCGTCTCTGGGCCGCACACCTGGGCGTGGAGCCGCTGGGCCCCGCAGGCTCTGTGGGAGGATCCGCAGACTGCCGGCAGCGGCCGCCCATTTTCCATCCCCAGCGGCCGAGCGGGGGTCTCCATCCTCCCATCCCCTTGCCACCAGCTGTCCGTCTGTCTGATCACGTCCCTCCCAGGGTGTGGGAAGCAGGTCTCACTGTGTCTCCACCTTCGCCTGTGCTCTTGGCAGTCTGTGTGTCTTCTCTGCATAATCCTGTTCAGTCGATGGCATCTTGAGGGAGTGGATCTCAGGGGCTTCAGGAGAAGTGCCTGAGGCCGGGTGACCTGGCGCGGGGGAAGGGCTTGCTCCTGGGATGGGGCCACTGGGGGTCGAGGGACTCTTCTCAGGAGGCGCCTTGCCTAGAGCTCAGGGTGAGGGTGACGTGAACGGCGGTGCTGAGAGAGGTACACGTGCTTCTGCAGGTGGGCAGGCGTGCCGGCAGCCCCAGGAGGGCCGGCACTGTCGCCTGTGCCCCCCACTGGGGTCAGAAGCTGAGGTGTGGAGAGGCAGAGCTGCCCCCGCTGTGGCAGGGCAGAGCTTCTTGAAGGCGGGCAGGAGGAGCCCTGGTCTGCGGACGTGGAGCCCCGGCCGCACTGCGTACAGGGCCTTCCCCTGAGAGAGCCCTGCCAGCGGTTAGACCCCTGCTGAGTTGGGGCAGTTTTAAGATGTGAGAACTTTCTAGAATTGATAGAAAATAGGCCTTGGGGCCCTGAGAAGTGGTGTTGGCATCTCAGCTAGGCCTCTTCCTTGCTGTGTGACCTTGTGCACTGAGTGACAGGACCGAGGGCAGTGTGTCTGATGGTCCTGGAGGTGCCTGGGGGCCCCACGGGGGTGGGTGTCAGGGACCGAGCTGCCAGATACTGCCCTCATCCCTGTCCCGAGGGGGCTTCCCATCCTGCCTCTCACCCTGGTGGCCGGGTAGGGGATGGGGATCAGCTCCGGGGGTCTTGATGCGGCTCGGTTTCTCCCACAGACCACGTCCTCCACATTGAAGGGGGCCATCCAGCTGGGCATCGGCTACACCGTGGGCAACCTGAGCTCCAAGCCAGAGCGTGACGTGCTCATGCAGGACTTCTATGTTGTGGAGAGCATCTTCTTCCCCAGGTGGGTCCAGACCTGGCCCGCGCAGGCAGCCTCCCAGGGCCGCAGCCTCGCCCTGCAGACAGACAGCCGCAATGGGAAGCAGACTTCAGATCCTCTGAGCTCCTTTCTCTGCCCACAACAGCAAAGGCCCCTCCTGGAGTCGCCTTGGCTTTGCGGTCCAGCCCTTTGTCAGTCAGGATATCAGTTAGCTGCTAAACCAGCAGGATGCAATATAATGGTGATTTTTTAAAAATAGGAAAAGATAGAAGTTTGTTGTTTCTCTTTCTATCCCTCCCTCTCTCCCTCTCTCTCTCTCTCTCTCTCATACACACACACACATGCACAGACAGGCAGTCCAGGGCTAGTTGGGTGGCTCCACGATGTTGGGGCCCACATTCCTTCTGGCTGCTCTGCCATCTTCAGTGTGCTGCTTTATTAACCACTGTTCCCTGGTGGCTGCGCAGGCTCCTGCCATCGCACCTGCATTCCCACAGCACAAAGGAGGAGGAGAGCACATACCCCTGCCCTTTATGGGCATGACCAAGAAAGGATGCGTGTCATTCCTCCACCACTCACAGCCGATTGGCTGAGCACAGTCCTCGGACCACACCAGCGGGCTGCGGGAGAGGCTGGAAGTGGTCTTACTGTGGGTGGCCGTGTACCCAGCCAATGCCGTGGGCTCCGTTGCTAATGAAGGAAAGGAGGGTAGTCTTTAGGGGACAGCCTGAGACCGGCCAGGGCCCTTTGTCCCATCAGGAGCCCCATGTTGCTTTTTGGATTGGATTAGCCATCTAGGGGCCTGGGGGAGGCGGGGCGTCAGGTTGGGGAGGGGAGAAGCACCCAAGCCATGGACCCTCACAGGCTTCCCTTGCTCCCTCTGCAGTGAAGGCAGCAACCTCACCCCCGCCCACCACTTCCAGGACTTCAGGTTCAAGACCTACGCACCTGTTGCCTTCCGCTACTTCCGGGAGCTCTTTGGGATCCGGCCGGATGACTACTTGGTGAGCTGACTGGCCTGTGACCCAGCGTGAGCCTAGACTCAGTGGCTCAGGTCGCCACCTGTGTATCATCTCTGGGTCTCTGTGGGACGGACATCACTGGCCTTCTGCCTGGGTTGTGATGGGGGTGGGCGGGGCGGGGGCCTCAAGGGAACTCAATTGGAGGTGGGTCTCTTCTAAGCCCCCTGCGTCGATGGCAGGACTCGGCCCATGCTGACGGCCAGCCGGGCACCTCCTCCCTCCACGCGGCCTCTTAGTCAGAGCGTACCCTGGGGAGAGCTGGCTGGTACCACAGATGTTAGCACCTCCCATGCACATCCTAGGGGGACTGCCCATAACAGACCTCGCCTGCGCTTGGGGCACCAGCCTGGACTCTGTCGCCCCGGTTCCTGGCTTTAGGCTCTCAAATTAGAAAAAGCAAAACCTAGGCCAGGCTCGTTGACCTTGCACCCATGGTCAGGACTCCTGGAGGCCATGTACAGACGGTGCCTCATGGCAGCAGCGCCGGGGTCACCAGCCAGAGTCTGCGCTTCCGAAGGTCCGTGGTCTGCTCCACGCCCACCTGGTCACTGTCCACGCCCACCTGGTCACTGTGTTGTAACTTCACACCAGGGAGGCATCCGTTTCTGATCCTCTACCTGCCACCCCTAGGGGTCAGCCCGTCCCGTGTGCCTGGAGGGCCCTGGCTGTGCTCTCAGTGTCCCCATCTGGTTTTTAGTCTGTGGGAAACTGGAGTTGGCTCCGGCTAGGAGCACGTGTCACCCAGGGCTCTCCAGCTCCGGCCAGTGCCCAGGAGTCATGGCACCCTGGCCCAGGCCAAGGCCTGGCACTCTGACTGCAGCCTCATGTCCCGCTCGTGGCTTCTCCCCTCCTGCCCCCGTCCCAGCTCCTTGAAGACATTCCCATTCGTTTGTGAGCTTTGCAGAGTGAGAAGTGTTCAGTGTGGAGCCTGGTGGTTCCACAGTAGACGTGACACCTGGTCACCTAGACTCTCAGCGCGTCCCCGGAAGGGGAACCCAGGACATTATCCACAGTCGGAGAAACGGTCTCAGTGTCCATTAGTGGGAAGCAGACCAGTGGAGCTGGTGTCCACAGAGGGGAGCTGGCAAGGGCCTGATCTCCAACTTGATAAGAGAAGCATGGGAGCCTCAGGGGTCTGGCCCCACCTCGGTGACCTTCAGCCTGCGTTCTCCTTGCTTTTCTGAGGGGGAGCGTTCCCGTGTGCGTGTCCCGCCCCCAGGGCCCCGACAGGCTGGCCGCAGCCCTGCGACCTCCAGCACAGGCCGCAGAGAGGAGGGAGCCTGGAAGGGCAGCTGGAGGAAGGAGATGGCCTGGGTGTTCTGAGCCCCGGGGCCCTGGCTTGCTGGAAACTCGATGGAAGGTTCAGACCTGGGGCATCTCTGTTCTGGGAATGCAGAGGGTGGGAGCAGGTGGAGTCGGCTGTGGGAGCAAGCAGGGAATGCAGCACAGAAACGGGGTGCTGGGCGGAGGGCAAGCAGAGCCCCCCAGCCTGCGGGCTGGTCGCTCTGAGCTACAGGAGTGAAGCCCACGCAGCGGGCGGGGGGCAGATCAGGCACCCGGTCGCAACCCCAGCCTCCCCTCTGCCTTCCCCCACCCCGGGGTCCTCCCTTCTCCACAGCCATGGCCTCAGCCCCCGGTGGCAGGAGTCTCTCTTCTGGCAGCAGCACCAGGCCTGAGTTTTATGGGGTGCAGTCATTCTCCCCACTTGTGAGACCCCTGTGCTGTCCGGGGTTTAAATGCCCCTTAACCTCCGCTCAGGGCAGCAGGTGTGAGGCGGGAGGTGGGGGCCGTGTCCTGAATCTGAGCTTGTCTGTTGGCCTTGGCGCCAGTGGAGGAGGGGCACGCCCGGGGGCGTCTGCCCGTGGCCCCATTCTGACGTCCGGACTGTGGGTCACCGGGCTCCAGAGCCCCTGCTTGCCGCTGCCCCCCGTCAGGGCAGCGCCCAGTGAAGCCCGAGACCCACGGCCTCAACCGAGCCACCCGCCAGAGGCAGCTGTCGGCCGTTGTGTTGCAGAATGTTCTCTGCTCACAGACTGAGTTTGTACAGGGCTGGGCACCTCTTCCTGCTGCTTTCCCACTTGGTGTGCCTCTCATGCAGCGTGGTTGCTGTAACTTGTGCCCGAAGGTGGCGAGAGTGGCTGAGGGTCCGGGGCTGGCCTGGCAGAGGGTACGCCTGGGCAGGGGCCTCTGTGTTCCATGGATGTTTGTGGCTCCTGGCTGTGGGCAGAGCTGGGCGGACAGATGGCCGAGCAGGTGCTGGCTGCAGCTTGCAGGCATCCTGCCCCCACCCGCCGTCTTCCCTGAGCCGCTGGGAGTCCAGTCAAACCTGCTGTCCGGTGTGTCAGAATCCGGCCACTTCTCACCCTCCACTGGCACCCCTGCGCAGGACCCCACAGCCCCCGGGCACCCCGTCAGCCTCACACCCAGAGCCCTGAGCCTCCTCTTCAGGCACAGATCACATTGGGTCACTCCCTGGCTGTCCTCACACTTGGAGTAAAAGCCGACCTGCTCGGCCCAACCCCGGGGCCCTTCCTGAGGCCGCTGCACTGTCCCCTGGGTCACCCAGCCACATCAGCCCCTTCCCTGTCCTGTCCTCCAGCCAAGTGCCCCTGCTTGGGGCCTTTGCATAGGCTCTGCCACCTTCTTTTGCTCACATGTCAGGTCCTCAGAGGGAACATCCTTCCTTGGCCACCTGGCCACTGCAGCAGCCTTCATCACCTCTGCCCTCTGACCCCGCGGGATGTTTCTCTGTGTCCTCTATCACCATTTCACACACCATTTTACTATATTTGGTCTCCACTAGAATGTCAGCTCCAGGAGGCAGGGATGCAGCCTGTTTGCTTACTGCTGTGTCCCCAGCGCCGAGACCAGGCCTCAGGAATCTTGGCGTGAGGACTGACTGTCTCCCCACTGCTCCAGGGGAGATGCCCAAAGTGTTAGTGGGTCATTCAGGGCGGCCCCCACCTGGGCCCCTGAGTGACAGCAGGGAGCCCAGCCCCAGCCAAACCCTCAGCAGAGGCACAGTGTGACTGAGATGTGGGGGCTGCTTGTTAGTCGGCATACCCTGGCCTTTGCTGACTGCAACGTGAGCTGGCTTCCAGCTCCACCACACTGGGTGGGGTTGATAGCCTCGCCCATTACCACCTCTCGAGGCTGAGATCAGACATCAGTGCACCAGGGGGTACATGGAAATACGCTTGGGTGTCAGATTGTATTGAGAAAGTGGCAGGTGGCTTTTGGGCAGGGGACCCAGGAAGGCCTCCCTTGTGCCTGATTCTGCCTCTCCTGGTGCTCCTGGGGGTCAGTAACACATAAGAAGTGGGAACAGCATGCATCAAGTCAGTTCAAGCCAGATTATGCTGGGTAACAAACAGCACCCCCCCCCCCCCCGCATTTTTATGGCCTAAAATGCAGTGGTGTTTCTTGCTCACACTTTGTGTTCACCCTGGTTTGGCTGGGGGCCGTGTTCATCAGTGTCACTCAGGGACCCAGGCTGACCAAGCAGCTCCCATCCCAAATGTCTGGTCTCTGCGGCAGAGGGAGAGTCCTGGAGGGCTCACAGCAGCATTTCAGTCCTCCAGCCTGGGAACCTCTCACCGCTTCACTCACAGTGCACTGGCCAGTGCTCGTCAGGGCCTCACCCGGCCCAAGAGATCAGGCAGTGCAGCCCTGCTCTGTGTCCGGAAGGTGCAGGGCTGAGACTAGGTGGTGGTGGGTGGGACCTAGGGCCAGCCGTTGGTGGGCTCTGAGGAGCCCTGGGAGTGGGCTCCAGCTTGTGAGCACCCCAGCACCTAGGCCTATGGACATATAATAGCCTTTGGCTCAAGGGCTTGGGCTCCCAGAGGCAGCTGTGGCTTCAGGCATAGCTGGATCTAGGAGCTGGGCCAAGAGCAGCAGGGCTCTGTGTGTTTCCCTGCTTTTCTCTGCAGGTTAGAAAGGTGGCCCCTTGCAGCCTGTCATCCCAGCTCTGCCTCCTGGTGTCCACATACCACCTCTCCCGGAAGGGCTTAGGTTGGCTCTACCTGACCTGAGGACACATGTCCATTTCTGAGCCAGTTGCTGGATCGGGGAATGCAGTCTTCTGAGAAGCCTGGGTGTGTAGCTCCTTGAGTCCTGCAGGCCCCCTGGCTGGTTGGCTCCAGTGGCAGGTGTCATGGCCCTCACGTCAGTGCAGGGCCATGGTGTCTGGGCAGCAGCCGTGGCCATGCCGCCTCTGCCTCTTAGGCTGATGCCTCCAGTCCCTGGGGAGGCCATGGCTCTGACAGGCACCTGCCCCACTCATAGCCCCCCGATGACAGATGTGGTACTTGACACCGACTCTGGCATCCCTGCAGCACCACGACCTGCCAGGTCTCAGTGGCTTCCGGGCTTGGCCATGGCTGGCTGGGAGGTGGGGGAGCCCCTGACTTCCTGCGTTGCCCACCAACCGGGGTGCGCTGACTGCTGGGGTACGGGGCTCCCCCTGCCTGTGGCCCCGGCAGAGTCAGGCTGAGCTCTCCAGCAAGCAGTCACGGGGTCAGGCCACATCCCAGGCTTGAGCTCCTTGTTCGGGGTCAGTTGGCTCTTAACCCCCAGAGCTGGCTGGTTTGTGTGGGCCAAGTGGGCATCTCGAGGGGCGTGTACAGAGCCGAGGGGGCCCCTCTCTGGGGCTGCTTTCTTCGAGGGTGGGCAGGGATCTCGGGGCCAAGCCTTGTCACAGCCCACTTCCCACCCAGTGGCATGGCCACCTTGGCCAGGGGCCAGAAGGGCGGCGTGGCTCGGAAAGCAGTTTCTGGAAGGGACACATCACTTCCATGTGCTGCTGTGCCCAAGCCAGTGTCCCAGCCTCACCTAACTCGAGGGCCTGGCACGTCGCCATTCGCTGGGGCAGGGGCAGCACTCGTGACACTCCCGTGTCCGCCCCACCTCCAGCCGCAGTCCTGAGCTGCTGCGGTCTCCGTGTCCACACGGCAGATGTTCACCCGACATTTACCCCGTGCTGGGCCTCGTCCATGAATCCCAGCGGTGCTCAGTAGATTGGGGGGTGCCAGGGACAGAAAACCTGATCCAAACAGCCTTAACCCCAACAAGTACTTCGTTGACTCAGCTGAAAAGCCCTACAGGCCTCGCTCTTTAATCATTTGCTTAACAAATTGAGCACCTACTGTATGCCAGGCACTGGGGATCCCTCTTGTTACGTGAACAAAATCACCTGAAAATCCCTGCTTTCTCAGAACTTACTGTCTGATGGTGGGGAGGGGGTGTGGGCCAATGGGCAGTGAAGACGGAGGCAGAGCTTGGACGTGGGTGGGAAGAGGAGGCTGGAGAGATGCGAGGGGCCAAGCAGGGCTGCTCACCAGAGACGCAGCTTCTGTCTCTGCCTAGCCAGTGCCTGGCTTCCGTCCCAAAGATCACCGTGCGGTCCAGCATGGCTGCTGGGGTTCCAGTCAGCGCCCTGGTGGGAAAGAGAGAGGAGTTCAGACACCAGATTCTGTCACCCGTTTAGGAATCCTTCCCAGGTCCCACTTAGCAGCTTCTGCCCACGACTCACTGCCAGAGCTGACGTGGCCACACCAAGCTTCAGGGGAGGCTGGGAAGCCAGCCTTGGCCAGGGGTGTTGGCACCCAGCACGGTCAGCTGTCTGTCACAAACAGGAGAAGGAACATGCTCTAGTAGATTAGCACTCAGGCTGCAGGCTTAGCCCGGGTTTAAATCCTTACTGTGTGTCCTTGGGCCAGTCAGTCTCCCCCGCAGAGCCTCAGTTTTCTCATCTGTAAAATGGAGCTAACTGGTTCTGGGGTTGTCTTCCAGGCCTTGGGCCTGGGAAGGGGGTGTTGGTGACCCTCCGCGCACACTTACTGTCCCCCTTTTCAGTACTCGCTGTGCAACGAGCCACTGATCGAGCTGTCCAACCCCGGCGCCAGCGGCTCCCTCTTCTACGTCACTAGCGATGATGAGTTCATCATCAAGACGGTGATGCACAAAGAGGCTGAGTTCCTGCAAAAGCTGCTGCCTGGTTACTACATGGTAGGGCCCGCGGGAGTCCTCCAGCCCGGTCCCCCAGCCCAGACCTCACAGCCCTCCCTCCTCTGCCTGGGGAGCCCTGGGCACCAACCAAGACAAGCCTTCCTGGGTCTCTGAGCCTCACCCGCGAGCCCCATCCTGTGCAGCGGAAACTGCTGTCTGGGCCCTGGTAGCCATCCCCCACCACCCACTCCCCTGAGTCGTAGGTCCCAGAAATCTTGGCTTTGGGCCTCGTGTCTCAGCAGCCTGTGACTCAGAGAAGCCCTGGGGAGATGGGCTGGGCTGCCAGTTGGCACCTCTGGTCTGCGTGTGACGCAGACCCGAAAGCATACTCAGGCCCCTGGGCAAGGGAGGGAGCAGGAGCCTCAGACCCCAGCCCCCAGCAGCAGGGGTCCTGACATGCACACTGATAGGAGTGGGGACCCGCCTGAGTGCCAGCCTACCCTGCTGAGACCGGCCTGGCTGGCTTGGGGATCGGCCACACAAACCTCAGCACAGATTGTGGCCTGTCTCCCTTGTGGTGGTCCTGCACCCCTCACTCTGCCATGTGTGATCTTGGGTGGGACCCCTGGCTCTTCTAGACAGGGGGAGTCAGCAAACTTCTGTAAAGAGCCAGACTGTGAACATCTCCAGCTTTGTGATCAATGGCCTCTGTCCCCTTGGCTCAGCTCTGCAGTTGCAGCCGGAAAACTGTGTGAGTGAGTGGGCGTGGCCAAGTGCCAATAAAACTTTATTTGTGGACAATGATGTGAACATTTTGTATAATTTTAACATGTCACAAGATGCTGTTTTTCTTTTGGTTTTATCAACTTTTAAACAATGTAAAACCATTCTTGGCTCCCAGTTATACAAAAACAAGTGGCCAGGTGGATTTGGCCCCTGGGCCTGCGTTTGCTGACCGCCCCCCCCCCCCCCCCCGCCCTGGACACGCCTGGAAGCCATGCCCCCTGTTCCCCCAGGGTGGGCTGTGGGGGTGGGACAGCTGGGTCTGACCTGGTGGGAGGCCAGGCCCAGACGCCTTGGGAGCGTCGCCTGGGGCTCTTTATCCAAAGTCCGTCTCTCTCTGGGCCTGGCTCTGTAGAAACAGACCCTCCTGGGAGCTGCAGTTGGTGGGGAGGGGGAGCGGTCAGCCGGTATGTAGTCGGGGTCCTGGGGGCATGGAGTGAGGGGCCGTCCTCGGGGGAGGTGGTCAGGGCAGGCTTCCTGAGGAGGCGGCTCCTGGCCTGAGACCTGAGGAGCAGCTGGAGGGGACAGGGGAGTCAAGGATGCGTGAAGTGCCACTGAGGTAGGAGCCAGCTCTGTCCCCGAGCTTGGGGCACAGGAGTGGCTACAGCATCACCTCCCCCCGCAGAACCTCAACCAGAACCCGCGGACGCTGCTGCCCAAGTTCTACGGGCTGTACTGCGTGCAGTCGGGCGGCAAGAACATCCGCGTGGTGGTGATGAACAACGTCCTGCCGCGCGTCGTCAAGATGCACCTCAAGTTCGACCTCAAGGGCTCCACGTACAAGCGGCGCGCCAGCAGGAAGGAGAAGGAGAAGAGCCTGCCCACCTACAAGGACCTGGACTTCATCCAGGACGTGCCCGAGGGGCTGCTGCTCGATGCCGACACCTTCTCTGCGCTCGTCAAGACGCTGCAGCGCGACTGCCTGGTGAGCAGCCCCGGCCTCTGCGCCTGTGGGACGGGGCGCTGGTGAAAGCTGGCGCGGCGTGAGCCGAGGGCCGCAGGCTGCGCTCCCGTTCCTCCGAAGCAGCCCGTGTTTCAGGGCCCTTCGCTTAAAGTGCGTGTCAGGTCCCGGCCCGTGAGTGCGGGCCCCGCGCTGGCCTCCCCCACGGGCAGCCGCTTTGTAGGGAAAAAGAAGGCCCTCCAGGCTCTTCGTGGCCCGTTAGGGTGGAGGAAGCAGGGATGCGGCAGCGCAGGCAGGCCTGGGTGGGGTGGTGAAGGCTCGGCCCCTGACCCCCCGCCCCGCAGGTGCTGGAGAGCTTCAAGATCATGGACTACAGCCTGCTCCTGGGCGTGCACAACATCGACCAGCAGGAGCGGGAGCGGCAGGCCGAGGGCGCGCAGAGCACCGCTGACGAGAAGCGGCCGCTGGGCCAGAAGGCGCTCTACTCCACAGCCATGGAGTCCATCCAGGGCGGGGCCGCGCGTGGGGAGGCCATTGAGACCGACGACACGTAGGTGGCAGGGCCGGCGGGGCTGGAGGACTTCCCACTCCATCACCTCTGCCCTCACCCCCTTGAGGCGAGAAGTGGCAGGGGGTATTGGCGAGGACGGTGACAGAGGGACAAGTCCAGAAGCCCGGCTGACCAGTTCCTCTTTTGTAAACCAGACGGCAGCATCCCCACCCCACCCCGAGCCCGTGAGGGTCGGCCAGTGAACGCTCAGCGGGGCCAGGTGTTCTGACCACGGCACCCAGGTTAATCAGTCAGTAGACTGAGGTCATCGGCCCCTGTGGAAAACAGACCCCCCTCCTTCCTGTGGGGCCTGCAGGTCGGGTTCAAGCCCCACGGTAGGAAGCCATACTGGAAGGGTGTGGAGGCACGGCCAGGAGAAGGGGGCACGGCCAGCGGGGAGGGAGCCCTTTTATAGCAAGACACCCGACCCAGGATCCCGAGGGGCCGGGCTGGCAGTGCTCCTTCCACACCGATGACAGGAGGCTGGAGGGGCGAGCAGGCCCTAGAGTTACGGGAGGGGCATGTCTCCCCACCCCACACGCCCAGCCGACCTGGTCCTGCCCTGCGGGCTCGGGGTTCTGTCTCAGAGACCTCCTCAGGAGTTCTCCCCACCCCCGTGCTCACGTTCAGGGCCCGGTCGTTCTCTGTGGGGCGTCCTGGGTGCCGTGGGGTGTGGGGTGGCATCCCTAGCCCCGCCCACTGGATGCCAGGAGTCCCCCCATCGTGATGACCATAGATGTCCCCAGACATAGTGTCCCCTGGCGGCAGGGTTGCCCCAGATGGACACTGCTGCTGTAGGCAGGTGTCAAGGTTGTCCCCTTATAAGAAAAAAAAAGATGAGCACACTGGGGACCGGCTGGGCCCTCCACTTCCGTATCCTGGTCAGGCCTCGCGGGGAACCTGGAGGGGGAGGGTGATGTCCCCCCATCTTCAACTGGGAAAAGGAGGCTCAGAGGTGGGGGCGGCCTTCAGGGTGCACAGCAGGGGCCAGGGCCTGACACCAGCCCAGCTGTCACACTGGGCCACCAACCGCAGGGCCCTGGCTGGGTGAGGCGGGGGGACACGTGAGCTGGCCCGAGCTCAGCCGTCTGGCATTTGTAGGGTCGGTACAGGGCCCGGCGGGATGGCAGGGACAGCAGGTGAGCTCGGGTGTGGAGTGTGGCTGGCAGAGCCTGGCTGGGGGTGCCTAGGCTGGTGGGTCTGTGGCCATGGTGACTTCAGGACAGCCGGTGCATCGTGCAACTTCACTAACTGCTGGGCCAGCTCAGCCTGGGCTGCGTGAGGCCTTTAACTCTCCAGGCTGCATCTGGAAGCCATGGCCCTGCCTGTGTGTGTGTGTGTGTGTGTGTGTGTGTGTGTGTACATGTGTGCATGTGTGTGCCGGCACGTGTGTGAGTTGCACGTATGCACGTGTGGATGTGTGTGCACCTTAGTCTCATGGCTAGGACCCCCTGGCAGCCTCCAGCCTCCAGCTTTGAATCTGTGAGCTGGCCAGGAGGCTGCTCCATCCCGCACCAAGATGGGGTTCCTGGGTGCTGGGTACCCCTCTGAGGGTCCGCAGTCAGGCTGCCACCTACAGGGCGCCTGTAGATCCTCCGGCCCCAGGCCGCATCAGTCCTGCCTGTTCCTCCCTCCGTCCCTGTCCCTGTCCCTGTCCCTGTCCCCTCCAAGTCCCAGATCAGGCAGGCGGCCCTAGGATGAGAGTGACACCAACCCTGGGCCAGCCCTGGGGGTGCTGACGCTCTTACCTCTTTCCCCAGGATGGGGGGGATCCCTGCTGTGAATGGTCGAGGGGAGCGGCTGCTGCTGCACATCGGCATTATCGACATCCTGCAGTCCTACAGGTGGGTGCCCGCCCCCCGGCCCCGTCTCCCCGTGCCCTGGTGAGAGCCGGGTCAGGGCATGAGGCAGGGTGGTGGGTGGGGTGTTGCCAGCCGATTGTCTATTGAGCGCCTGCTGTGTGCCAAGTGCTGGGCTAAACAGCAAGGCAGAAACGCCCTGTGGCTGGGAAGCACAGTATCTCTGGAGGGTTCCCTCAACCAACGTGCAGAAGTAAATGCTAGCAGCCAGTGCCTCATACCCTGTGATCTCGAACGTGGACAGGAGCAAGGCACAGCCCGAAGGAACAGACACCCTTGGGTGACGGGCAGCCCTGTTACCCGTGCCTCATGCTTGTGAGTTTTTGGCAACAGGCATCTCTTAATCACTGTTAGTTTTCTAATTGTAGGAGGAACTTGCGTTCTTTACATGCGGTCCACACACAACAGACAGGTTGTGGCCATGGCGGTTCCCCATCCTGTCCACACCCCACCCCACGTCAGGAACTCCACTCAGCGGTGGGGTGACTTCTTTGCCTGTCTCTCCTGCCCTCCTGACTGCTGTCGTTCTCAGCCTGTTTTCCCCACCTGAGGGCTGACCTCGTCTCCTGTGGGCATCTCCCTTGCTGTTTGGATCAGGAGCAGGCAGCTTTCCATGTAGCAGGCCAGGGTTCCACAGAGGCCTGAGGGGTTGGGGTGGGGTCGGGGGAGCAGGACAGCACACGGCAGGTAGCCCAGAGCTCGTTCCCGGGCAGTGTGTTGTAAGGGGCTGTGTCCCAAGGAGGGGATCCTTCCTCGATACAGACTGGAGGCATCCAGGAAGGCTGCCTGGAGGAGGCAGGCTCCTCCCAGCCCAGGTGTGGTGCAGAAGCCAGGCTGGGGGCCGTGGTGCAGGGCGCTGACTCCAGCAGAAAGGAGCCAGGCTCAGCCATGGGAAGAGAAAAGGGGGAGCTCAGGGGCGCTGGCCCACCACCCCCCACAGAGGGCCTCGCACAACAGCCTCTCCACGTCCTGCCCCAGAGCACCCTTGGTGGGAGCTGTCAGCAGGCAGAGCAGGGGCCGTGGGATTAGGAAAGAGAGGAGTGGCCTCTGGCTGAGGCAGCAGGTGGCCTAGTTCCTCTAGGCCAAGGCTTTTCTGTCCCCTCGATGCCAGGAACACTCCCAGTCGTGATGACCACAAACATCCCCAGACACCGTCCAGTGTCCCCTGGGACTGGCTTGCCCGGGAGAGAAGCACGGGACCTGAGGGTGTGGCTGACGTCCCGCCTGTGTCTCCTCTGCAGGTTCATCAAGAAGCTGGAGCACACCTGGAAGGCCCTTGTCCACGACGGGGTGAGCGCCGTTCATTTGTCCATCCTTTGGTTCCGTTCACACTCATACTGACCATCCTGCTGGGCCAGGCTCGCGGGGGCCACTGTCCAGCGGGGGTGCCCTGTGACCGGGCAGTCACAGGCCGAGGGGTCGGGGCTGAGACGACGAAGCACAGGCGGCGCAGCGAGGGGCCCGAGCCGTCCGCGAGGAGGGCACAGGAAGTCTTCCTGCAGCAGGTGCCCCAGGCCGAGCTGGAAGGACCCCCGGGGACGACTGACCGGGAAAGTCAGGGGCCAGCCAGGCAAAGAACATTCTAGAAATATGATGTGGAGGGGATCTTGAGCCCCAGCTCTGACCCGTGCTGCCACGTAGGGGTGGGATCCACTTAGACAGGCCGTCTCAGTTTGGAAACAGCTTGAAATGCGTGTTTTCGTGAGTACACCGCCAACTCGGAAGCACTTACAGTGAGTTTTTTCAAAATGTGGAAGACTCTGAGGACCACCACGCAGGACCTCCGCCTCCCTCTGCGCAGGGCCAGGCACGCCGCCGCCAGCAGCGCTGCTCACAGAGCAGGCTCGGGCCCACTGCCGAGCCCCGCTTTAGGGGTCCCCCCCGCCGTCCTGGCTCGGTGCTCCCTCTTCTCCCTCTTTGAATGGCCGTTTCATTCATGTAGTTCAGAACATTAGGAGTACAGATGGGGTTGTCATGAAACCACCCCCCTGCCTCCCTGTCCCTGCTACCTGATCCTCGGGTCCACGCCCCCCGCCCCCAACACTCCCAGCGGGGCCACGGCGCTCACCGCCGCCCCCCTCCGGCCCCCACTTCTCTTCCCAGGACACGGTCTCCGTGCACCGGCCCAGCTTCTACGCTGAGCGCTTCTTCAAGTTCATGAGCAACACTGTCTTCAGGAAGAACTCCTGTGAGTCGCCTGGGCCCTTTGGGTGGGGGCATGGAGAGAGGAGGGCGGAACGGTCAAGGGCAGGGAAAACCCAGAGCACTGTCCAGCCGCTGGGTCAGCCCTGGGCCTGGGGCAGGGATGTGGTCCAGAGAGCAGGGCGGTTGGGGTGGCTGCCCCTCTGGGATGCAGCCCAAGGCCTGGCGCCCGCTGAGCTACCGTCCTGGCTCTGCCTTATCCGACTTGCGTGACCTCGAGCAGGTGACACCCCCACCACACCTCAACTTCCCCAGCTGCAGAACTGGGAGGGCGAGGGATGTTCACGCGCGACAGGAGGGCTGGGCCCAGCACTGGGGCTCACTGGGAAGTGCCACTGCCTAGGAAGCATGGCCTTGCCAGCACCAAGGAGGCCGGTCATCAGCCAGCCTGGGCGTGGTTGGGGAGGCCAAGGCGAGCATGGTGGCCTCGCCCGTGGTGGCCTCAAAGATCCCGTGTCCGGGCTGGGCCTTCAGAGTCTGGGGTCCTGGTCCACCCCAGGCCAGATCCCACATGGGGCCTGAAGGGGTCTTCCTCCCCACATGCCTGTCTGCTGTCTGTTCCCCTGACCCCTGTCCTCCCCCAGAAGGCAGGGTGCTTGTGGGCCCCGGTCACTGTGTCCCCGGCATCCAGCCAGGGGTCTGGCACACAGCAGGTGCTCAGTGAGCGTCTGTGTGTGTGGGAACGGTCTTGGTGTGCGCCCCTCTCTCTAGGCAGCCGCACTATGGGCGGCTCTGTGGAGGCAGCAGGGAGAGGCAGGCCCAGTACCTGGCACTTGGTGGGGCCACTCTGCCTACTGGGCCAGACCCGGTTGCCTGCAGCTCACTCTCGCAGCCAACTCAGCTCCACTTTCTGGGCATCTGGCTGTACCTTGGAATTGACTGGTGAGAGTGTTTACGTCATGGAGATCGGCACACACCACAAACCTGGCATTTGTCCCCGGAGAACCGGTTGTTAACCTTTACCAGCGCTGCCCTCCCTGGAACCTTTTCAGGGTGCCATTCCCACTGTGGTCTTGGGAGTTTGCTGGGCTCTGGGAACTGGTTGGCTGCGTGTTAGGCAAACTGAGCACCTGCTGTGTGCCAGGAGCTGTGCCCGCCATCCTGGCGGCAGAGGTCACAGGAGGCGAGGGGAGAGGTGGTTAACGGGTGCTGGTGGGGCCAGGCTGGCGCAGAAGGTGTCACAGGTTTACCCGCCTCCCTTGACCGCGTTGTTGCAGATGAGGGTGCCGGGGCCCAGAGACCTGAGCCACATTCCCCAGGCCACACAGCCTGGATTGGAGCCAGGCCCTTGGTGCTGAGCGCCACGCTGTCCCAGGCCCTTGGCTTCCATGTCTGAGAGAGGCAGCCGTAGCCAGGAGGGCTGAGACAGGGAGTGCGGCCCCAGAGTGCTCGGTAAATGCTGGCAGCTGCTGATTCCGCTGCTGATTCTGGGGCCTGGGATGGGGGCGCTGGATCCCCGGTTCTCATTCCATCTCTGTCCGTGGGCAGGACAGGTACCCGCTGGGACTCCTGACGCCTCCCAAGGCAAGCCTGGTGGAAAGTGGGGCGGGCCTTCTCCGCCAAGAGTGTTGCTTCTGGCCCAGGCCTGGGGGACGGGCTGGAGGTGGAGCAGTGGGACCAATCAGGCTTTCAGACAAAGGAGGCATGGGGGCCTCGGGGCCCTGCCTCTGGGCTGCCACGGGACTCCCAGGCCACCCCATGCACCAGCTGCCCTCCCTCTGCAGCCTTGAAGTCATCGCCGTCCAAGAAGGGCCGAGGTGCTTTGCTGGCCGTCAAGCCCCTGGGGCCCACTGCTGCCTTCTCCGCCAGCCAGATCCCCAGCGAGCGGGAGGAGGCGCAGTACGACCTGCGAGGGGCCCGCAGCTACCCTACGCTGGAGGACGAAGGTGACCGGGTGGGCTAGGAATGGGTGCATTTGTGACGGGAGTTGAAGGGGCTACTGGGGACTGAGAAAGGAGGGGCCCGGGGAGCAGCAGCAGCCATGCAGTGTGAGGGAGGGGCCCTGCCGCTGGGCCACGCCTGGGTGGGCGGGGCTGGGTCACAGTCACCCGCCCCCAGCCCGAGATCTGCAGCTGGGGTGTGGAGAGCTGGGTCTGGGCCCCGGAAAAGCCACAGGAAGAGCTGAGCGGAGAACTGGCCCTCCCTGCCCACACCCCCTGGGAGGTGACAGGCTCCTGTCACTTCAGAAGTGCAGAGACCTAGGGGGGTGAAGTGCTTGATGGGGTTGGGGCTGATGCTCTGGAAGTTCCCTTCCATCTCCTGGGTCAGTGGTTCCAGAAGAGCATCAAGGAAGGGGGAGAGCCTGTGCAAAGGCCCTGGGGCAGGACCTGGCCTAGCATGTTGGAGGAACAGCCAGGAGGCCTGTGTAGCTGGAGCAGAATGAGTGAGGAGGAGAGGGAGGTGAGGTCAGGTGAGGCAAGTCAAGCAGGACCCCTGTGGGCTCTGGGAAGGAAGTTGGATTTTAGCTTGAAGGCAGTGGGAAGCTACTGGAAGGCCTTGTGCCAGGGGAACTTGGAGCATATTTGTCTTCTTAAATTTAGCTGCTGGGGAGAACAGTGTTGGGTGGCAGGTGGGAGGTGGGGGATGTGGGTGGCAGAGGGTGAGCAGAGCTGTGGGTGGAGCCCAGAGGCCTGCCAGGGGCGTCCGTCCGGGTGTGGCTCCTGCATGTGCCCACCGCCTCCTCCCCACAGGCCGGCCAGACCTCCTGCCCTGCACACCACCTTCTTTTGAGGAGGCCACCACCGCCTCCATCGCCACAACCCTGTCCTCCACA
This sequence comes from Camelus bactrianus, assembly GCF_048773025.1. Classification (NCBI taxonomy): domain Eukaryota; kingdom Metazoa; phylum Chordata; class Mammalia; order Artiodactyla; family Camelidae; genus Camelus; species Camelus bactrianus. The sequence continues at coordinate 29,539,399 of NC_133560.1, forward strand.
TCCCTGTCCATCCCTGAGCGGTCCCCATCAGAGACCTCAGAGCAGCCACGGTACAGGTGAGCCAAGGAGGACGGCTCCTTCCGCCCCGGGGCAGGTGGGGGGTCTACGGGTGGGCGGGGCGTCTCCACACTTGTCCACCTGTTTGTGGTCTCTCTGCAGGCGGCGCACACAGTCCTCTGGACAGGATGGCCGGTGAGATGAGACCCCAGCCCTCTCCCTCCCCCTCCCCCTGCAGCCCCTCCTCCACTGTCCCCGCCTAGAGCCCTCCCTCTCCGATCACTCCTTCCTGGGCACAGATTTAAGTCAGGCTCCAGAACTGCACAGAATCTCCACTCAGGTTATGTTTGTGTCCCGCCTCCCACACTGCTTGTTGGTTCTTCTTTCTTTTTTATTCATATTTTTTATTTTAAGAGATCCAAAAGGAAATAGAGTGAGCTGCTTCCCCCTCCATGTCCACAGGCCCCAGACAGACCTTCTGGCTCTTTGCAGAGACATTCAAGTCTAGACAAGGGCACCTTTGGGCCTGTCCCTCCTCCTCTGGACCAGCATGTACGCTGGGCCCCCGCCCCTTGCCCTGTCACCTGCCAGCTGAAGGGCCCTGCGTGACCAGGTGGAGCCCAGGCTATTCCCTCCCTCTGATGGGCTCTGGCCTGTCCTCCGGGGACACCTGGCTTGTCCCCAGTTGTTTGACTCTGTAACACGGCTGCAGTGAAGCCAGCTTGCTTTCTGTGATTAGTTTTTGAGGTAATTTCAGCCAGTTGAAAACCAGCCATGGTACGAGGTACATCTGGTGGAAGGCTCGCCCACTGCAGTCCAGCTCCATGCTCTGACCTCAGCCACTGTCTCCTCTCTGGTGTTGCCTCCCAGAGAGATTCTGCACGCCTGGCTGCTGGAATGTTCTGACCATGTATGTCAGGGGTCCCAGCCTGGAAACCCAGAACTGCCCAACCCCTAGTCCAGGCCCTAGGTGGGTACCTGGCGGGGTGGGCAGGATCCAGACCACCATTCGCTCATTGTGCCCCTGCCAGTGCCAGACTCACAGGACGGCCCCAGGTGGACGATCAGTCACTGCCCCTTCTAGTCCCCAGAGAGCCAGGTATGAGCTGGGCTGGCTCAGGGCACTGGTCCAGTGATACCTAGAGGCCGCACCTCATGGAGTCTCCCAGCTTCCCAGCGGGACTGGAAGTTGGCCCCAGCCTGGAGCTCAGCTGGCCCTTCTGGGGGAACAGAGAGGCAGGAAACTGAGGCGCAGCCTCCCGTTGCCTCCAGGCCTCAGGAGGAGGTGCACGCAGAGGAGGACCTGCAGCAGATCACGGTGCAGGTGGAGCCCGCATGCAGCGTGGAGATCGTGGTCCCCAAGGAGGAGGACGCGGGGTGAGTAGCCGCCGGGTCCTTGCGGTAGCGCTGATGGGTTCCTGTACATGCCCTGCTCTGGTCCCAGTGGCCACGCGCGGTCACGTGGCCAGCTGGCCGCAGGGCAAGCTGGGAAAAGCAGTCCACGCGCGGGGGGCGGGCACAGGCTTCGGGCCCCAGGGAAGGGGGCGCGGGATGCTGGAATGGCGGGGTCTCGTCCTGGGGACGGGTTGCCTCCTCTGGGCTCAGAGCCGCCTGCCGTCTGAGGCCCCTTCCCTCCCACCCGCCCTCTCTCCGCCTGGTAGCCTTGCCGGGGGCTGGCCAGCCGGGGCCTCACAGGGTTCTCAGAGAACCGCTCTGAGACTTACTCTTTTTCCTGCCGTGTTTTGTTTTTATCTCATTCACTCTAACTCGCGGGGCACGTCTGCCCTTTCGCTGCTTCTGGTCTGCGTTCTCACTCGTTCCTCCCTCCAGCGTCTGTCGGCTGCTCACGGTCCTTCCTCTTTAGTGACGAGACCCATAGGGCTGTGCCTCCCCTGTGCACACTGCTTTTGCCGCGTCCCCTGGGTTTTGCCACAAAGCGGTGCTTTTATACTGGCCCGTGTGTGGATGGTTAGTGACTTTAATTTCCTCTTTGAACTCAGGTAGTGGCTTCCAACCACCTGAGGGTGGTTCTGCCCTGGGCAACGTCTGGGGACACCTAGTGGTCATGACTAGGGAGTTCCTGGCATCGGGGGTGGGGGGGGTGGGGGAGGGCAGAGACGCTGTCCACACCCATCGTGCCCAGGATGCCCCCGCAGAGAGTGGCCTGCCCGATGTCAGCAGTGTCAAGGGGAGACTGAACTAAGGGGTTTTAGGGGTGTCTCTCAAATTCTGCATGTTTAGGGTTTTTTTTACCTTTTTAGTACTTCTAATTTTGTTAGGTTTTGAACTGAAGATAGCGGACTTAAAAACAACCTATGCTTTTTTTCTTAACAGATTGAAAGTGTTTAGGTCAAATACAAAGTTTGTTTGACGTGTCTGTGGACATAAGGGAGAAAGTGTCTTCTCTGTGAGAGGACAGACGGTTCCCTATGAGCCCGCTCTGTCCGGTGCCGTGACTGGTGGCGTCGTTCACTCCTTACTTGTCTCTCGTCTGTGTGGTTTCTTTGATTCTGTAACTGCGTCATCGCGGTCTTGCCTTTCTCATAATTTTTGTTTCGCATACTTTTTGGAGTTCCTGCTCTGTTTGAGGAGACTTTCCTCTGCACTCACAGCACGCTGTTCCCTGGGCACCCATTTCCCGGTGCATGCTGTCCTTACTCCCCACACGCAGACACGTGTGCGCACACGCCAACCAGTCCCTGCCACTGTCAGCTTTTTTGCCATTAACTAAAGTCTCACAGTGTAAGGTGTCATTCAGTCTTTGTCCAAACAAACAAGCCGCCCTCAGGCAGGACTGGAGAAGCAGTTCCCCGCAGTCACAGGTTCTCTGTCATCTCATGGCCTTTGAACTGTGAGGTGAGAATTAGGCATCGATCGCACGGCCACCAGCTGAGGCCTTGGGCTCTTTCCTCACCGTCGCCCTGAGCCTGTTTCCTCTGTAACACAGGACAGCAGCAGCCCCCTTCCCCAACGAGGTTCGTGGGTTTATTCCTGCAAGGCCTTGGAACAGGCTTAGTGCATAGCGAGCGCCCAGGAAAGAGGAAAAAGAGGTTTTGACCCCTTGGGGTGGGTGCCCTGTGTCCCCACTTTACAGATGTGGAAACTGAGGCTCCAAGAAGGAAAATGATCTCCTGGGTTGCCCAGTGAGGCACTGGTGGTCTGTGAGCGGGCTCTGCCCACAGGTGTGGGCACGTCGATCCCTGGCCGCAGCCGTGTTCGGGGGAGTTTTGTTTGTTTTGTGTGTAAACTAGAACTTACTGGAATGTATCCCCGTGGTCAGACTTCCTGCGTCTCTCGTCTCTGTGGTGAGAGGGAGTGGGGCAGGTCCCAAGCTGTGGGCAGGGGAGGAGCGTGCTGTCTGCAGCATCCCCCCAGGATTCCCGTGTCCTGCCCCTGTCCCCAGAGAGGGGGCGTCCCCGGCCTGCGCCTCTGCCGCCGCTGTCGAAGCCGAAACCGCCAGCCAGGCCTCCGAGCCCGCCAGCCAGGCCTCCGACGAGGAGGACGCTCCCTCCACGGACATCTACTTTGTAAGTCCCCTGGGCCCCCTCCTGCCGCTGGGCCCTCGACCGCTGGCACTCACACGTGCACACACACTCACCTGCCCACGCACTTCAGCACGTCCCACACACGAGACCACATGTGCCCACCCATTCACACACACGCACATTGCACGTCACGCACACATGCTCACAGGGCACCCGTGCCCCCCTACACGCCCGCACACTCAGCATGCAGACTCACGTGTGTGCTCACCTTTCAGCACTGCAGTCCAGGTGTCCTTGCACGCTCCTGCACACACTCACACTCAGGCGGTGTGGACCGCCGGGCCCCTCACCATCCTCCCCAGGCCTCATGACCACATCTGGCTGTGAGTCAAGGCCCTGACCCCAGCTGTGCCACCTCATCCCCCAGGGAAACATCTGGAGTCCTCAAGCGCTCAGCCCCGCCGGCCCAAGGGCAGGCCCAGGCCCTGGATCCCCGGGGCCGCCTGGGCTGGCTGTGACACGCACTTTCTCTTGCTGGGTGATGTGTGCGGCGGGCGGGATCCATGCTCAGCAAGGCCTGGGCACCACGGCAAGGGGCAGGTGGGCTCCACACCGCTGACCTCACGGGCCAAGGACGCACAGCTGCTCCTGGACGAGCAGGAAGGGGCCCTGCGTGGGGACCTGGGACCTCCCTCCAGAGCTGGGAGTGTGTCCCCCTCATACCTCCCACGCGCAGGCAGGTAGATGAGCTGGGAGCCTGGGTGAGCTGGGTGCGTGATGGTCAGGGAGCCTGCAAAGCCCAGGCCAGTGACCCCTCCTGACAGTGGATCCTGGAGCCGTTTCCACTGGTGGCCCTGCTCAGGGGTCAGATGGTCCCAGTTACAACAGAGACGGCCAGACACCAGGTCAGCCACCTGTCGTCTTCCCAGACCTTCGTTCTTACCTCTGACCTCCGACCCTGCCCCGGGAAGGGGAGCCGGGGGTCCGCCCTCTGCCCGGCGCTGGGCTTCGGGGCCTGTCTGGGTGAGCCTGGCCCTCCCACTAGCACTGCGGCTTTGTAACTGGCACCTCCCTGCTCTCTCCCAAGCCGGTGCTGCTGGCGTGCGGGCGCCTGCCCGGTCTGGAGGGTACAGGGTGCACCCTGTGTGCGGCCCGCACCCACCATCAGCTCAGCCGTTCTCTGGATCTGTGTGTGAGGCGGCCTGGGCCGTGTTCTGTCGTGTGCGTTGGGGTCCAGAAACCCGAGTGGGCATCTGGGCCCCACATGTGGCAGCGGGGGAGACCAGTGGGACCCCCACCCCTACTTCCTGCTTGGCCGTCGGCTCACCTGCCCTGCCCGGTGCCCTCCCAGCCTGACTGCCCGCCAGATTCCTGTGGCCTCATCCTGTCACCTCATCCTGTCCTCTGTTTGCTTCCTCCCCCGCCCTCCCGGCCCGCCCAGTTCACCGATGGGAGGTACTGGATTTACTCTCCCCGGCATCGCCGACTGCGGGCCGTGACGCTGAGCTCCTCGGGGACTGTAAGTGACCATGGCAGGCCTCCAGGGAGCCCAGCCCCTGCCCCACGCCCTGGCAGCAGGGAGCCCCAGGTGCTGGCCTGCCCTCCTCCTCTGAGAAGGGTCTTGTGGCTGAGCTTGGCCGCGCTCGCCCACATAGGGTGCCGTGCTGCGGGACTCTCGTGGTGATGTCACTTAATCCCCGCTGCGGAGGGCATCACTGGGCCTGCAGGCTCACAGTTGGGGCTCTGGGGGCCGGCCTGGCCGTGGCAGGGTCTGCATCGGACCCCAGGTCCCTGGCCACCCCTGCCGCTTATCCCAGCCCTCCCAAGTCAGGGACCTGCCAGGTGGACAAGTTCTCACTCACTGAGACCTCACTGCCAACGGCTGTCAAGGGGCTTCTGTCCCCTGAAGTGGGAGGCCACACAGGTCAGCGGAGGGGCTGCAAAGCCAGGATCTTAACTGCAGGAGAGAGGAGCTCATGTCTCCGTACCCATTTCATAGATGGAGAGACCGAGAGACGGCTCCTGAGGAGCCCAAGAGAGTATGGTTTAGACAAGATCTGGGTCCCAAACTTCAGGCACCTGTGTGTCTAGTAGACACATTCCACACAGGGTGCATGGGTTGCTATGTGGAAATCGTGTAGCAGTGGAATTGTCAGTGCCTGTAACTGTCATCGTGAGCAAGAAATGACGGGTCCAGAAAGGTCAAGTAACCTACCAGAGACTCACAGCACTTGAACGGCAGAACAGGGCAAAGGCCTAAAGTGAAACTTTGGCTTTCAGGATGAGGCCCCTGAGGCCACACTCCAGCCCCGTCAGCACCCCCTTGGAGCATCACCGGGTGCAGGGCAAGGCCAAACAAGCCCGAGGAGGGGAGACCACCTCCCCAGCCCTCCCAGCACAGAAGAGGAAGGGCGGTCTTGGCGGGGGCGTTGCAGGAGCAGGAGCTTGGGGGCTGAGGGGAGGGGAGGGAGCGGCAAGAGAGGGGCTGGCCCCCGAAACCTGCTGTGCGGGGAGGGCACGCCCTTGGCCTGACTTCTGCTTCTCGCGGGGTCCCCGAACCCTCTCATCCTCCTCACTTGGAGCCCCAGCAGGGCGGCCACCCCAGCGCTGGGCGTCTGCTGTGGCCCCTGGCGGCCCAGCCCACCTCCCAGGCTTCCAGCTGGATGGGGAGGCTGGGGTCTTGTTGCTTTGTGGCCACCTGAAGGAGTGAGCGGGGCCTGCGCTGGGGGCCTGTCCTGCTGCCCAGGCGCCTTTGTGCAAATCTGTCCACAGGTGGACACCGCCCTGGTGGGTGTGCGGCCCTGGGCTGAGGGCTGAGCTGCGAGCAAGGAGTGGCCTGTGAGCCGCGGGGAGGAGGGGGAGGAGGGGGTCGAGCAGACGCAGAGGCAAGGGCTTCCTGGGCATGGGTGAGGCCGCAGGCGGGCCCTGAGGGGCAGAAAACAGAGGCTGGCTGGTGGTCATCTAACCAGGCCAGGGAGGAGTGGGTCTGGGGGGCCACGGTGGGCTTAGGGGCCATGGAACACCCGGGGGTTGGTCAGGACAGGTGTGTGCTCCGGCCTGGGTCCAGGTCGTGGGCTGCGGGCATTGAAGACTGGCGGTGTGCGGGGGGAGCAGGAGAGGAAGAAGAGAGGAGAGGGCGGCTGGGGGCCCTGAGGAGGCCGCCAGGCCCGGGAGGGTTCTGGAGGTGGGAGCAGATCCGGGAAGGACAGGGCTGCTGGGGCAACGTGCGTTCTCCTCGCAGTGGCTGGGGCTGCCCCTTGGCAGCCAGACCCCACTCTGCCTGGCCCCAGGCCTGGCCCTGCTGCGCCTACTCCTTGGTCTCCCCTAAGCAAATCTGTGTGTTCTCGTTCTGAAAGCCCTCCCAGATCAGAAAATGGGCTCCCCTCTGTGCCCTAGCACCCCCACCACTCAGGGCCCCCAGCAGCGGGTCCCCAGCCCTGCTCCAGCTGGTGGCCCCCAGTGCCCATGTGGCAGGCAGGGTCTGAGGCTGGGGTACTGCTGGGCCGGGTCGGAGGTCTGGGTGCTGCCGGGTAGGGGAGGGCAAACCCAGCCCCACCCGCCTTCCCCCTGCTGTGCCCGCCCTGCCTTGACCCCATTCACCGCTGGCTTCCTGCCACCCGCCCTGCGCTGCGAGCAAGGGGTGGCCACTCAGCCCCGCCGAGCCCGAGGGCTGTCCAGGTTGGGGCAGGTCCCCATCAGGGAGAGGGCAGTAGGAGCTGAGCCGCCCACTGGTCCCGCACTGGGGGGCCCCCTCTTTTATTTCTGTTTCTTCCTTCCTCCCTCTCGCCTCTCGCGCCTCCTCGCACCCTGCTCTTCTCTGCGCCCTTCCTGCACGCGCGCCCGCCCGCCCTGCAGCCCAGCGACGAGAGGAGCTGGGTGTACTCCCCGCTCCACTATAGCGCGCAGGCCCGCCCAGCCTCCGACGGCGAGAGCGACACAGTAAGTGCGCCGGGCTGGCCAGCTGGGCCCCTGGGGCTCAGACCCGGGGCCTTGGCCACGGAGGGCCTGCAAGCACGGCCCCACATGCCCCCGGGACCAATGGGGACACAGGCCGGGGGCGGGAGGGGCAGCCGGGCTCTCACTGCGCGGTGGCCCGTGTCCAGCCCTCGGCTCGTGGGGTCCCTGGCCCGTGGCATCGGCCATCAGGCCAGACCCGGCCACGGCAGGCCTGGCGGGTGGGGGTCCAGCCAGCCCACCGCTTCCTCACCGGCCCCCTTGTCTCCGCAGTAAGTCCTGTGCAGTCACTGACCTGGAGCGGAGCGCCTGCTGCTGCCCTGGCCGCTGCCTGGAGGCACTGCCCACCCCGCTCAGCCCAGAGCTCGGGAGACGCCCACCTGGCCTCCGCTCGCCCTCGTCCTCCCCTCGACGACGCCGACGCCCGGGCTGCAGAGCGATCCCACCCGGGCTGCCCGCCCAGCCCCGGCTCCCTGTCAACTACTTGCGCCTGATACTGTGAACCCTCCTGAGTTTCCAATCATGTATTTATTTTGGGTCCTTGTTCTTTGCACAGAGGTGGCAGCACACGTGTGTGTGTGTTTTATAGAAAAAGAAAAAGGAAAAAAAAACCCACAACAGAAAAGAAAAAACTCCATTCCACTGCACTTCTGTTCTGTGCTGTGCTTGCATGTGTCTTGCTGAGGGAGCAGGCCCTCGGCTCTGGGGACCTGCGCCCCAGTGGCCCTGGCGCCCCAGCTGGAATCCACTCTGAGTCCCAGCTGGGATGGACGGCTGCCTAGGATGGAAAGGCCGCGGGGTCCCTGTGGGTCCCCAGGGCACCTCTGGAGGCCGCCCACGGTGCCTGCCAGGCCCCGAGCTGGACACCGTCCTTGAGGGGGTGGTCTGCACCCAGCCGCCCCTGCCAGCTGTGTCTGTTTCCGCCACCTGCCTCCCGGTGACCACAAGCTGGACTCTCCCACCAAGACTAGAACCTCCACGTGGACTCACAGCTGCCCCATGTCGGTGGAGCTCAGAGCTGTGGGCTTCTCTCTCCAGAAGACAGTTCTGAGCCCTGGGAGGAGGCAGCCAGGCCCTCGGGCTACGGGATGTCCAGAGAGCTGTGTCCTGGAGTAGAGCTCCCGCAGTCAGGCCTCCCAGCCCAGAGAAACAGACCCCTCTCCAGTAAAAGGCCCCCAGGACTGAGGTGGGCAGCCTCTCTTTTAAATGATGGTGACATTGGTGCAGACTAAAGGATAGGGTAAGGAATTCTTACGGAAAACCAGTTGTTTTTGGATTGTCATCTTCAGCAGCAGCAGCCCCTCTTGGGCCCAGAGCCTCGCAGGGTGGTCTCCGGGAGCCCCCACTGTGTCCACAGGGGGCTGACAGCTTTGCAGGGTCTCTCCTGCCTCCTGAGAGATGACACATCAGAGATGGATTCCCCCTGCCACTTGGCTTAACCCCACTCGGCCTGCATGGGTGGAGCTGGGAGCCAGCTACGAGTGGAGGCGACACCTGCTGGAAGAATTCTCCCCACCTGAGACAGCTAGAGAAGCCACCAGTCTAGGAGCTTGGATTTTTCAAGTCTGATGCAAGTTCACGCACCACTGTCCTGCTGCGCGGGCCCCTCTTTGCCTCCCCTCACACTGCCCGCTTCGTATGCCTGGAGGGCCCACGTCGGCCCCCTGGAGAATCAGGCCATGCCCCGGGGACAGCACCCCGGCTCTGAGCAGGGCCTCCAGGGACACAGTTGGGGAAGAGGACCCAAAGAGGACCTGTCAGAACAAGCCTGCAAGGGTCCCAGACTAGAAGCAAAACTGTGTCCTCCCCTCCTGCCAAGGAGAGAGTGTCCGCACCCCGGAGTGTCCTTCGCCCGGACTTCACCAGTCCGTGCCTGCCCTGCCCTACCTGCCGAGGGGGGAGGCGGGCTAAGTGGGCCAAGGTCTGAAGGTGACGAAAGGGGACTGTTGTGTTGCCCAGATGCCGATACTGAAGTCCCCACCCAGCTCCCAGCGTCCGGGCACAGAGACATGGTGAGTCCTTTGGGGACAACCAGAGCAGCAGGCCCCATGCCCAGGTCATCCTCTGCCATCTGGAGCCTCGGGCACTCAGCACCCTAGGCTTCCCTGAGTGAATCCCAGAGCAAAGTGTTGGTCAGAGGCTGACCTGGAGCAATTTGCAAACCTCTTGTATATCATGACATTTAACTTTCGCTAAGTCACGAACACCCCTTTGGAGCCCTGCTTTGTGTTGGTTGCATTCTTTGTCCCTTTTCAGAGAACTGTCATATGGATGCAAAGTGGTCCCTGGACCGGGCCGACGGAAGGCATGTGCTTCTGTTCAGGGCAAGGGTGGGAAGGCAAGATCTTATTTATAACGTGCAGCGAACTCACGGCCTTCCCGAGGCCCTCCGCAAGGAGGGCCCTGGACCCACCCAGCTGTCTCGCCCCGCCGCAGGATAGTAATCTGTCAGCTCTTCCGTGGCGATTCGCTGATTCCGTCCTGGCTCGTCCCTGACGGCTGCTGTCAGTAACATGGGCACTGTCTGCATTGCCGTACTGTAAAAAGGAAAGGCATTTTCTGAGACTGACAAGGTGGAGCCTTCCATGTATCCCCTGCCAGCCTCCGTCCTCTGCCGCCTCTCGCCCCCTCCCTCCACCACCTGGCTCAGTGCAATACTATCCTGGCGGGGTCCCTTGCCATGGTACTGTCGCCGCAGCCCCTCGGTCCCCAGCCCAGGACGAGCACCCTCAGCCGCCTTCTCTGGTGGTTCAGTTGCATCACCTGTCCCCACCCCAACCTCATTTTTATGGCCGAACTGATTTCGAAACACAATGAAACTGCAAACCTTGTGTGTCTTAATTCTCTCCGGGGGTCCCGTGTGCTCAGCCCCCGTGGTCTGGTGTGTGACAATCCGGAGCACAGCCTCCTCGGGCACAGGATGCCGTCCCGCTCAAACCCAGAGCCGCGGGCGCCCCTGTAACCCTGCAGCCCCTGCTGGCCCCGTAACACCCATATGCAGCCCCAGACCCCCACCCCAGCCCAGCTGCCTCCCTCTTTTTACGTTGAAGAGATCTCTCTAATAAATCGGGTAATAAGCATCAGTCGCCTCTTTCTGCTTCTCTGCACATTCTGGTGTTCTGGGTGGGAGTTTAAGGACTGAGTTTGAGAGCAGAAAGAAGCCTTAGCAAGAATCAAAATATTTAAATAACAGCAATGAACCCAAATGCCTCAGTAGCCATGGCCTCCTTTGGGTTTCAGTTCAGTTTGGAAAAACTTTTTTTTTTTTTAATTTTATTATTGAAGTGTGGTCAGTTTCAGAAAAACTTTTAAAAGCTGACGTCAGTGCAGCCCAGCCCAAGGGAACAAACGCTCCCCGGAGTTTGTTTTTGTCCTGCCAGAGTCACTCAAATGGATGAATGCACAGACCCCTTTTAAGGGGAAAATATTTCTCCCAGACTGCGAATTTGAGAAACATTGTGTTGAAAGTAAGATCCTGTCTGTGAGCAAGCCCTTGGGAACCCAATTTTAATCACAGACGCAGACACAATTTATACACTAGGCTCATGGGTCATCTCGAGTGCGCTCGCCTCGCATTCAGAGATGAGTATTCAGATGCTCTCAAGGACGCATCTGCACTGTGAAAATCACGTTGTGGGCCATCCGGTCACCAGGACAGCCCACGTCTCATGACAGTTATCAAGGGGTCCCTCCTGCCACCACCCCCACCTGCACCTCGGCACCAGCTGAGCATATTAAGTTAGCATTTAGAGTGGTGTTAGCAAGTTGTATTATAAAGTGTTGGCTTAAGATATTAAGTACTATCCTTTGGGGTGGACTAGGGGAGCTCAGAGCAGGACTTCGGGGTCCTTCAGATCCCAGGTCTCCACTCTTGCCCCGGTGTGGTCTTGCCTCTGCCCACCTGCTCTGTAGGGACTCAGCCTAGCAACCCTTTTCATCCCTCTCTGCTCAAAGCCCTCCCACGGTTTGCCAGCACCCGCAGGACAAAGCTGGACCACCACGTTCAAATCCCAGCTCCACGCTGCCTTATTGGGGCGAGAGGGAAGGTGTTAAAGTAACTGTCCCTCTCAGCCTCAGTGTCTCCATCTATAAAATGGGGTTGATGGGGAATTTAAGGAGTTATCTAAGTACTTTTCTCTTTAAGCTTAACCCCTGAAACACAGAGGTATTCATCGGCGGGTGGTGGAGCATGAAGGTGACCCTCACAGAAGGTCAGCTCAACATCTAAGGCTTTTCTGCTTCTGTCCCAGCTCCCACCCCTGGCCTCCTTGAGCAGCCCTGATTCTAATCTACGCTCTGGAGGGTTCCCCGCCTCCACAGCCCGCGAGATCTCGCTTCCCGGACACGCCTCCCTCGGCCCCGCCCGGCGGCCCCGCCGTCTCTTGATCCCTCCTCCTGGACCCCGCCCACGCCGGCTCCACTTCCCCTCTTTAGAGGCTTCTCGGTCCCGCCTCCCCAGGTTCCGCCCCACTGACCGTTCCTGGTTCGCCCTTGCTCCGCCCACAGCTCCTCTGGCTGCCTGAGGCCCGAGGCCCCATCTGGGGCTGCCCTTAGTACTGCCTGAAGAGCGAGTCCCCAACCCTGGCGGCGAGAGTCCGGCCGGAGCCCATCACGCAGGCCCTGTTTAAGGGCCGTGGAGAGGTTATAGGGGATCGGAGTCCGCGCAGGATGGGCGTCTGGATGGGTTCCTATCTCCTTGCTCAGGCGTGGATGGGGCAGCCAGGCACGCGCCGCGAGCGAGGAAGGCCCCCGGCACAGGCCCCGGATATTTGTGTCAGCGCCCCCGCCGCCACCGTCCCAGCCGATGGGTCGGGACACACGTTCGCGCTCACGGTCGGCCGGTCGCAGGGGCCGAAGGCAGCGGAGTCGGAGCCAAAGTCGGAGCAGAAGCCATGGGCGGCGAAACCGGCGGCGCCGGGATGACGAGGGGCGGCGCAGGCGGAGACGGAGGAGCCGGGAGCGCAGGTAGGATCGTTGTGTGAGCCGCGCTGAGGATCCGGCTCTAGCCCTCGGAGAGCTAGGAGACCCTCGAGTTAGTCACGGAGGACTTCCTGAAGAAGGGGACGTCTGAGCACGAGTCGGAATTAACCAGGCAGTGAAAGGAAAGCGAGAGGCGTTTCAGGCAGGGCACCTGATGATTGCAGGTACAGCAAGAAGCGCAGTGAGCGAGGCGAAAAGGGAGTAGATGAGGTTGGAGAGGAAACGGGAGACCAGATCGTGCAGTCTTGCGTACCGTCGTGAAGGGTTTGATTGTTATTTGGAGGGAGTAGGGCGCTGTGGAGGATTTTGAACCAGGGAGTGCTACGGTTTGGATTACCTTGCAGAAGTCCCGCTGGTTTCGCTTGGACTGAGAGGGTAGGCAGGAGTGACACCAGGGAGGAGGAAGATACTACCGTTGTCTAGGCAACAGAAGATGATGGCCTTCAGGAGAGGGAGGCTGAGGGGAGGACCAGTGGGAAACTGAGTAGATTTGATAGGAATTTCAGAAGCAGAAGTGACACTTGCTAACAAAGGTGGGATGTGAGAGAGAAGAACTGTTGATGGTAGGTGGCAGGACTCAGTTGACTCCTAGGACTTGGGGATCAGCTTCCCCTCGGCCCACAGCCCTTTTTTTTCTGAAGATGAAGCACCTGGCCAGACTTTGCTTGAGTCTGCTCCAGCACAAAGGAACCAGAACCGTGATAGGCACTGACTCTCAGACCTGGGTCCCAGTGCTGGCTCAGCCCATAACTGACTGAAACCCAGGCCAGTCCCTGCCCCGCTGTGGCCCAGGTTTCCTCATCTGCGTCCTCCGGATGTCCGTGGAGCCTCTCCAGGCATGTGCTATCTTCCATCCCTTCAGCCTGTCTCCTCACCATAGCCAGAGTGGCTGTAGTCAGACATAGCTAATCACTCTCTAGGTTGAGAAAGTGACTCTTCCTTTTGAGTCTCATAAGATCATTCCCACCAGGAATTCCTGGAAGATATAAGCAGCAGAAATATTAAAGAGATGGCTTAAACCAGGGCTTGGCAAACCACGATCTGTGGACCAAGAATAGTTTTTATATTTTTAAACGGTGAGAAGAAAAGTAAAAAGAATAGTATTTCATGACATGTGAAAATTATGTGAAATTCAAATTTTGATGTCCAGAAATAAAATTTTATTGAACAAATTTATGCCCGTTTGTTCATGTAACCTCCGTGGCCACCTCTGCAGTGTGACAGCAGAGCTGAGTGGTTGTGCCCGAGACTGCCGAGCTCTTTACAGAGAAAAGTTTGCTAGCTCTGGGTTAAGTCCCTGGTGTTGATGTTTTCTTATTGATTCATGTGTAGCAGTAAGTCTTGTTATCATCTTTGAATTTTTTTTTCATCTACTATTTCCTATGGTTTTAATTATTCATAAGAACCAGCCACCCTAGATATATCATTAGAGCCAGTGTCATTTATGAAGATTTGACCAGATTTGTAGTTTGTATCTAAGGACTCCAAAATAATTGGGTTTTGTGATGTAGATCTTTTTGATGTGAGCTTAATAGGTAGAGCATTTAACAAGATAAAGGCAAATTTTGTTGCTCAAAGTCCCCCAACATTAAAGAATATGATCTTGAGACTCTATCCCTTCCCTTCCCTTCCCTGCTTACAGCACCCTTCCATGGTTCTTTATTCCTGCCGATATTACACCAGTTCAGTCCTGTAGGACAGTTAAACACCACTTCTTCCTGTAAGCCCTCCCTTGACACCTTGGACAGAGCCTATAGCTCCTGCACCATCAGGGAGCCCACCTCCCTTCCCTCCCTCCCCCTTGCTCCCTCTGCTTCAACCACACAGGCCTGATTGCTGCTTCTTGAATATGCGAAGCAAATTCCTGCCCCAGGGCCTTTGCTCTTGCTGTGCCATCTCCCTGGATCACTGTCTCCGCAGATCTCCTCATGGCTTCCTTTCCCACTTCCTCCAGTGTCACCACCTGACGGAGATCCTCCCTGACCTCCAGGTTCTAATGCTACCCACACTCTTTGTGGCTCATGGCACCATCTGGTCTCACACTGTGTGCTTACTTGTTGATGTGAGCCCCACAGAGCAGGGACCATCAATGTTTAGATCACGGCTATATCCCCTGAACCTCAAACAGCTCCTGGCATGCAGCAGGCGTCCAGGAAACAGCTGTCGAACAGATGCCCGACTGGCAGTCGGTGTTCCCTCCACAGGTCGGATTCAGATGAAGAGCGGTGGCGGCAGCGGCGAGGCAGGCGGAGCCGGAGCCCCCCACTGCCCCGATGGCGCGTGCAGGACGGGTCCTCTCAGTCCGACTCGGGTGATGACCGGCAGCAGCAGCAGCGGGGCCGATGGGCCCACCGCCGCCGGCGGGCACGCTCCTGGTCCCCGGGCTCCTCCACGTCCGGCTCTGCGTCCCCAGACCGCTCTCGGAGCCCCGGGGAGGCGGCGGCAGCCCTGAGCCAGCAGCAGAGCCTGCAGGAGCGGCTTCGGCTGCGGGAGGAGCGGAAGCAGCAGGAGGAGCTGATGAAGGCCTTCGAGACGCCCGAGGAGAAGCGCGCCCGCCGGCTGGCCAAGAAGGAGGCCAAGGAGAGGAAGAAGCGGGAGAAGATGGGCTGGGGCGAGGAGTACATGGGCTACACCAACACCGACAACCCCTTCGGCGACAACAACCTCCTGGGCACCTTCATCTGGAACAAGGTGAGCCCGGCGGGGCCACCGGCCGTTCCGTGCTGGCACCGTTCCCCGTCTCCTGGTTCTCGCTTCGTAGACTATTGACGCATTCTGTTTTAAAAGACATTATTCAGCATTGCCAGCACACGTTCCCAGGTTGTACCTTGCCATTCGGAGTGATTTCACACACGCACATGCCAGCTTCTGTGGTGTTGACTGTCTCCTGCAGTGTCAGATCTCAGGTACCCTGGGCCCACAGACTCAGCCTGGCCTCAGATGTGCCTGGAGAACAGGTTCTCTGCGTCACCGCCTGCCCATGGGATCCCACAGTCACAGATGCTCAGTCGGCTCAGAGCTGTCATCTCATTCCCGAGATGACAATCACGCACCAGTCGCTTCCCTGCCAGCCATGGCCTTGGGCATGGGCTTAAAACAGCAGAATGTCCCTCACAGTTCTGGAGTCCAGAAGTGTAAAATCAGGGTGTCTGCAGAGCCACGTTCCTTCCCTCTACAGGTTTAGGGGAGACTCTTCCCTGCCTCTTCCAGCTTCTGGGGGTTGCTGGCCACTCTTGGCTCATAGCTGCATCCCTCACCGTCTCTGCCCCTATTGTCACATGGCTGCCTTCCCTATGCATCTGTGTCTTCATGGCGTTCCCTTGTCTGTGTCTGTGTGTCCCGATTTCCCTCCTCTTGTAAGGATGCCAGGCATTGGATTAGAGCCCGGGCTTATCCGGTTTGACATCAACTAATTACATTTGCAGAGACCCTGTTTCCAAATCAGGTCATGTTCACAGGTTCCGGGTTTTGGGACATGGACATACCTTTTTGGAGGTCACAGTTCAACCTGACACAGTGGGGGAGGGTGAGAGCGGGCGGGCACCAGCAAAGTCAAGGTGTCTCCCGCTTACCACACATGCTCCAGGCACAGATCCTTGCCACTGTGTTGAAGACACGGAGCTCATCCTACCTCAGGGCCTTTGCACTCACCATTCCTCTGCCTGGAACACTCCCCAGCCCTTCCCACGGCTGCTTCTTACTCAGCCTTCAGATCTCAGGTGCCGCGTCCCCCCTTCCTCTGAGAGGCCTTCCTGGCCCCCGTGGTCCCCTGGGTCCTGGTGTTCTTTATCAAGGTACCGCCTCTCCCTTCCTAGTGCTTTACTAACAAGCCCGTGAATCACGACCTTGCTGGGTACCAGATTCCATGTGGGTCCTGGGCGTGTGTCAGGGAGCAACAGAGACAAAGACCCCTGTTCCTGTGGGGCCAGCAGTCTGGTGCGGGAGACAGGCTGTAAATAAGTGAATTGGCTGAGTCCACAGAGGAGAGAACGAAGGCTTGGGGGCAGGAGGAGGGCACGGCGGCTGTAGTTTAAATACGCAGCTCCAGAAAGGTCTCTTTGCAAAGGCGACATCTAAACACACGTCTGCTTTATACGGTGCATTTCCTGCTGGACTGTGAGCTTGTGGGCCAGCTCTGTCCCCAGGCCCTGGCACACAGTAGGTGCTCTCTAAATGTCAAATGAATGAGCTGGTCTTGAGAGGTCTCCTGGTCCGGAGGCCTTCATCGGCCCTCCTGAGAGAAGCACGTGGGGGTTGGCCCCACTCAGCCGCTGAGGCCTCTTTAGTTCTGGTGGCGTCACATGTCTTGTCCCCACGTCCTCGAGGCAGCCGGGCAGGTGGGGTGGAAGTTGCACAGAAACATGCCTCCGCACCTGGCGTGGCTCAGAGGGCGCTCTGTGTGTCCATCTGCACATCAGCCCACCTTGCTGCAGCCTTGTCAGCATCAGGACACTAAGCTGGTCATGAATGGCAGGCCTGGGACTTGAACCAGGCTGTCCGGCTCCCTGTCTGGGCCCTCAGCTCCTATTCCTTGTGGCTGGAGACACAGGGAGCGTGGTCATTGCCCGCCTGTGTAAAACATGGCGCCCGGCCCAGGCCAGGGCTGGGGAGGCTGAGGAGCCACATAGGTGCCAAGGGGTGGCCCCAGGCCAGGCAGCCCCGGGTCACACTTGAGGTGCGTGTTTCCATGTGCGGGGATCCTTGAGCACCCCTCGGAGCCAGGGGAGGTGACAGGAAGTACAGGGCTCGCAACTGCACGGGCAATGACTGTAAGATGATGCTGGGAGGGGTGGGGGGACTTGAGGAGCCAGTGCTCCAAGCACCCTCCAGCAGGTGAGGACAGGGACGAGGAGGGCCCGCGCGCTGTGCCCAGGGTCTGAGTGGGGCAGCTCTGCCTTTGCTCATCATGAGCCCCGCCAGTGCACCTTTGTAGCCTTCTTGTTCAGTCGCTGGTTCCACCTCTCCCCGCAGCAGCCCGGGGTCTGACCTGCTGAGGCCAGTGCAGCTGGGCTTCTGTGTAAAACAAGAGTCAGCAGGTGCAAGTAAGGCTCCTGTGTGTGAGAGATTCACGGATCCTGCCAGGGCTGGGGAGCTGCTGCTTCTCTGTGTCTCAGCGCACGTCTCAGGGCAGAGGGCAGGGCGCTCCTCGCTGTGGAGCACGTTGAACTGATTCTGCAGGTGGTAAGGGGTTCGTGTCTTCCGTGGAAGCTGGGCGGTGGCCGTGGGCAGGGCTCTTCTCTCAGCCCCGCTCTCCTTACGCAGATGCTCTGCCTGGTGGGTCTCCGTCTCAGAGACCGTGGTCCTGGGGAGGGTGATGGGGGGGGGGTGTCCCTGCTCAGCGGGCTGTGGTTGCCCTTCCAGGCCCTGGAGAAGAAGGGGATCAGCCACCTGGAGGAGAAGGAGCTGAAGGAGCGGAACAAGCGGATCCAGGAGGACAACCGGCTGGAGCTGCAGAAGGTGGGGGCACCCCGGGCCCCCGCGCAGGGCCAGACGCCTTCTCCCCTTCTCTCCTGAGGGCTTAGGGCTGGCTCACCCTGGCTTACGTTGAGGGGGGCCTGATCGGGTTACGTGGAAAGTCCAGGGGTCATTGGCTTCAGGCACAGCTGGATCCGGGGGCCCAGGCAGTGACTCCAGAGAGCTGTTTCCCTCCACCTCAGCTCTGTTAGCCTCTGGGATTTGCTCTGAGATGCTCTCTGCAGGGTGGCTGAAGTGGCCACTCCAGGCTCCTGTGTCTCGAGCAGAAGACAGCCCCTTCTGTCCCCGGGGTCTGTCCAGAGCCTCAGGCATCCCTGGACCGATTCCTGTGTCTGGGGCCAGGAGGCTGTGGCCAGACCTTGGTTATAGTCCCACTTTGACCCTAGGGAGCCCCAGGGCTTGAGAGGGCATGGGGCAGACCCCACGGGAGCCCCGTCGTGTGCTGTCCCGCCCTCATCCTCCCCGACACCCCCAGGTGAAGCAGCTGCGGCTGGAGCGGGAGCGGGAGAAGGCCATGCGGGAGCAGGAGCTGGAGATGCTGCAGCGGGAGAAGGAGGCGGAGCACTTCAAGACGTGGGAGGAGCAGGAGGACAACTTCCATCTCCAGCAGGCCAAGCTCCGGTGCGGCGGCGGGCGGGGCCCCACCCCCCAACCCCCTCCTGGACCCCAGGGCACGGAGCCCAGAGCCTGCTCCCCCAGCTGCCCCCTTGCCCCGTGAATTTCCACCCACCACCTCTTCGGGGTCCCTCCCTGACCCCTCTCTGGTGCCTGCCCCTGCCTCGTGCTTGCCACTTTTCTTCTGGTTTCTTCGTCACACCCACTGCCCCGCGGGGCCGGGTGCTGAGGGACGTGCAACCCCGCTACTGGTAGAGGTGCGCGTGCCCAGCCAACACTGACTAACTAGGCCCTCTCCACCGCCAGCCAGCCCCATTTACAGACGGGGAAGTGAGGCTCCTGGGGCGTCATGAGTTGCCCAAAGGCACGTGAGGTGTCTGAGCCCTGGGCCTGGCACCTGCTCGCCGTGCTGTCCGCAGCCGCACCAGCCCCCAGGGGCTCAGACCTGCCTGGGCACGGGGCTCCCTGCGGTTGAACCAGGGTCAGCCTCTGGCGCGCGTCCCTGAGGCTCCGGATCTTTCACCCAGGTGGTCTGTCTGCTGGAAGGGGGCGGTCCTCTCTGTCCCTCTGTCCGGCCCACCTGCTGCTCTTCACACCCACGCTCGCTCCCGCCTCTGCCCCTTGCGGGGCCTGTGCCTTCTTACTGCCCTGTCTTCCTCCTCCACTGATGCCCCCCCTTCCAGGAAGCCTTCCCTGTCCACCACCCACTGCGGGAGGGACTCCACCCCTGGCTCCTGTGCCAGTCAATCCCCAAGGGCAGGGTCTTCAGGAGGGCGAGCCCACCCCCGGCTCTGACCCTGCCCCCGGCTCTCTGGCAGCTCCAAGATCCGCATCCGAGATGGGCGGGCCAAGCCCATCGACCTGCTGGCCAAGTACATCAGCGCCGAGGACGACGACCTGGCTGTGGAGATGCACGAGCCCTACACCTTCCTCAACGGCCTCACTGTGGCCGACATGGAGGACCTGCTGGAGGACATCCAGGTACTGCCAGCGCCGCCGGGCCCCGCCGCCACGCCCGGGCCCCGGCAGGCCCTCACCGCCCTCTGCGCCCCCACCCCCAGGTGTACATGGAGCTGGAGCAAGGCAAGAATGTGGACTTCTGGCGGGACATGACCGTCATCACAGAGGATGAGATCTCCAAGCTCCGCAAGCTCGAGGCCTCGGGCAAGGGCCCAGGTAACGCGGGCTGGGCCGCCCGGGCACACATCTGGGTTTGCTGGGAGCCGCCAGGGGGCAGCACTGGGCAGCAGGACGGCCAGCCCTGCGCGAGGGGCTCTCTGGCAGGGGGAGGGGCTCACCCCGCAGCGCCCACGGGCTTCCAGGCTGAGCGCTTGGCTTCTGTGGGAGCAGCACCAGGGGGGCTTTTTGGTTTGGGTTCCAAGCTTTTGCCAGAGGCTCAGTCGATTTGAGGGAAAGCAGGACCCACCTCCACTTGGCGTGACCGCTTGTAATCTCGCATTCCTTTTCAATCAACTATTTTCATCAAAACAAGTGCACGCGTGTAATGGCAAGGGAGGCACGCCCGGCAGCGGTTTGGGCCCAGACCATTCTCGGGGGGGCCGTCCTGGGCGCTGTGGTCGGTGGGCAGCCTCCCTGCCCCCACCCACTCGGTGCCAGGAGCCCCCTGGTCATAACAGCCATGGATGTCCCCCTGACATGGCCCGGTGTCCCCTGGGGGGAGATGGAGTCCACTCTGGTTGAGAGCCACTTCTCTAAAAGCTCAGGTGGCCGCGGCAGTCCCTCCCCCTGAAGCCGCCGGCTTTAACGATGTCCAGCTCCCGGGGGTCTTAAGTCCACGTTGCCAAGCTCCATCTCTCATTGCCCACCCGCAGTGGCCGAGGACATACGCCCTCCTGTGCAAATGCTTGCTGCTCAGACGGGGTGGTCGAGCAGCTCCCTTCCTCTTAGGAGGATGAGGAATAGCCTCTATCTTTGTAAGCGGGGTTTTGTTTCTCTCAGCCCATTTAGCAGCGTGGCTGTAAGTAATTCCAGGGAACGGAAGGATATCTGTCATCAGAAATGCCTGTCCAGAAACATTTCCTTTGGTGGCAGTGGGCTGGCCGGGAGGGCGCTGCAGGGCCCTGGGACAGGATGGGGCAGGGCGCACCCTCCAGTAACTTCTGGGGAGAGGCAGGAAGTCGTGGCGTCTGGAGCGCCAGGAATCTTCTCCAGCCGGTGGTTGCAGGACGGGTCTGGAACTCCAGGGGCAGGGCCTTTCCCCCCAACCCTGGGGCTGCAGAAAAGCGTGGAGGGACATTGTGTCCAGGGCTCCCCACGAACCTAGTCCATATCCTCCCCCTGGCGCTTCCCTTCCCCTCCTTCTACCACGTCGGTCGCCCCTCTGTGCATTTTCCTTCATCACATGGTACGGTCAGGGTCCCAGGTGGCTCCAGGTGCCCTCAAAGAGTGTGTGTGTGGCTTTATTTCTTCTTTTGGCCTGATTCCAGGAGAAGACGGGAGCCTGGAGGTTTGACTCCATGGCTCCCGGAGTCCCGCCCGCGGGTGCTGTTCTTCGTCCTTTCAAATTAAGTTGGACCCTTTTCTTTCCTCTTCTCTCCTCCCCTCCCCTTTTCTCTTTCTTTTTTTTCTCTTTGTAGCTAGAAAATCCTAACTGTACAATCAGGTGCACAGTAGAAAATGCACCTGGACTCCCCTACACCCTCCCCAGCGGGTCCCCGGACTCCCCTGCACCCTACCCAGTGGGTCCTCCCAGTGGGCATCTCTGAGGAGATGCCCTTTCCCACCCGAACAGGGAGGGCCTCCCGTCTCCCCTCCGTGCTGCCGTCTCCTGACATGCTGACCCAGAGGGTGCTCAGCCGGGCCTGTTGGTGGCCATCAGCAGTGGCTTAGCAGCCATGGCTTCCATGGGAGCGGCACCCGTGTGGGCTGTCTGTTAAGGTTGTAGGTTTTCACCGGTGGCTCCGTCCATTTGAGCGAGTACAGGCCCAGCTTATGTTTGAGTCAGTGCAGGATGCGGCTCCGCTTGGCTGGGTGTGGGAGTCATCACCAAGTTCGGTTTTGGTCCCACGATGTTCCTGCACCTGCTGCAGACTAAGGCCAGGCTGCTTGGTAGCCCAGCGGAGGGTGGAGCCTCCAGATGCTGATTCCCAGCTTGGGAAGGGACTGAGGTCTTTCTTCACCCTGTCTGATCAGCTGTGACCTTTTGTCCACTGGCAGGGGTCGCAGAAGCCGGCTTTGAGTAGAGAACACAAGGTGGTCACCTGCCCCCGCATTCTCCCAGCAGCTGCAGACTGGGCTCCCCTTGGCCCAGCACAGTGCTAGGGAAATGGCAGCCAGAGGCCCAAGGAGGCCCTTGCCCTTGGGAAGCCACGAATCCGACATGCAGGCCAAGGGAGCAATGTGGGGGTCAGGGAAGTCTTCCCAATAAGAGGGTTGTTCTTGCTGAGCACTGAGGACAGGTGGGATCTAGGAGACAAAGGCTCTGGGGCGGGGACACACACACACACACACACACACACACACACACACACACACACACACACACACACACACACACACACACACACACACACACACACACACACCCCCACACGTTGGTGTCTAATGAGCAACAAACAAGGAAGCCCATGTGCGGGGGAGAGGTAGCGTCAGGCAGCATCTGCCTCGCCCTCAGGGGCCTCTCAGTCTAGAGGGGGAGCGACATGTACCTGGGCACTCCAGCTCGTGACAGGTGCTAGGACAAACTGCCCTGCAGGACAGAGGGGCCCGCTTAGCTCAGGGCGGCATCAGGACGTCCTGCAGCGCCTGGGAGACAAGCGCTGTCCTGCCGCCTGGAGCTCGCATGCTACACCAGGCCCAGCTAAGCACTCACGTGCTTAGTCCCACTAGGCTTCGCAGAGGGGGAGACTGAGACCCCGAGAAGGTGAGCCACTTGCCCAAGATCACACAGCAGGGACTGGCAGAGCAGAATCTGAATTCTGGAGGGTCTGGCTGCCAGGTAAACCCTCCTGGTTCCACATGGTTCAGGGTGGGCAGTGGTGGCTGGAGTTAAGGTCAGATTCACTGGGAGGGGCTGAGAGATGCCTGCCTGGCCTCCCTCAGGCCCAGGGAGTCAGCCATCCCAGCCAGCGTCCACACTGTTGCCAGCTTGGTGTAGAAGGATCCAGCCAGGGTCAGGGGTGAACCAGAGACCAGGAAGGAGACAGGACCCCTGGTGGCTGAGGTTGTCACAGGCAGAGTGAAGGGGTTAGGACTTGGGCCCAGCCCCGCACTGAATGGCCCCCACCCCACTGCAGGTGAGCGGCGAGAGGGGGTCAACGCCTCAGTGAGTTCCGACGTGCAGTCGGTCTTCAAGGGGAAGACGTACAGCCAGCTGCAGGTCATCTTCCAGGGCATCGAGGGCAAGATCCGGGCCGGGGGCCCCAACCTGGACATGGGCTACTGGGAGAGCCTGCTGCAGCAGCTGCGCGCCCACATGGCACGTGCCAGGTGAGTAGGGGCCTCTCCCGGGAGCCACAGGCCAGCGCCACGGCCTGAAGGGCCCCGCCTGGCCTCCAGCAGCCTGCCTGACTTCCTTCCTGCCTCTGCTGAGCACCTGGTCTTTGTTTTCCCTGGGTCGGCAGACATCACAGGAAGCCCCTGAGGCCGTTGTCCCCCACCTTCCACAGGCCCCACACCCCAGTATACAAATTCTTGGCGTGCTTGGCACCGCCATGTAAACACTGCTTGTCGGCCGTCAAGTGCAGTTGCTGCTAAATTTATCCTCTTCCTCACTGCCTGTGTCCTGTTCCAGCCCAGCTTAGCCATTAAGTCATGCCTGCGTGTGAATACCCGAGCACAGGGACCTGCCACTTCTCTGCCAAGGGATGGCTGTCTGGGGTCTGTGGCCCTGAGTCCCATTTTCCTTGTGACCAAAACCTGGGCCCTCGACTGGCCGTTCCTGTCAGGGTCTCCGTCTGTGCCATGGCCACTGGTTGGTTGCCCTCTCAGTCTGCATGTCCTTGCAGCAAGAAGGGGTGGTCATGAGAGAGCCTGGGGGGTGGCGCTCCTTGCCCTCGGAGTGTCAGGGTGACCACCTGGCCTGTGTTCCAGGCTCCGCGAGCGGCACCAGGACGTGCTGCGGCAGAAGCTGTACAAGCTGAAGCAGGAGCAAGGGGTGGAGAGTGAGCCCCTGTTCCCCATCCTCAAGCAGGAGCCACGGTCTCCCAGCCACAGGTAGGCCAGCAGCTGGACAACCCCACCAGGCTGGGGGCCCTGCCCGCCTCTGAAGGGGCTGGGCCGCACCGGCCGCCCGCCCGCCCGGCTCAGTCCAGCCCTCTCTCTGCAGCCTGGAGCCTGAGGACCCGGCCCCCACCCCACCTGGGCCCTCCTCAGAGGGCGGCCCCGCGGAGCCAGAGGGGGAAGGGGCGGCGCCCGCAGAGGGAGAGGCGGACGGAGAGGCGGTGCTCAACGAGGAGGACCTGATCCAGCAGAGCCTGGACGACTACGATGCTGGCAAGTACAGCCCGCGGCTGCTCACGGCCCACGAGCTGCCGCTGGACGCCCACGTGCTGGAGCCAGACGAGGACCTGCAGCGCCTGCAGCTGTCCCGGCAGCAGCTCCAGGTCACAGGTGCGTGCGGGGGCGGGGGGGTGGGGGGGCTCCCGCCCGGTAGGGGGTCTTGATGGGGAACCTGCTCCTGATCCTCTCTGAGCAGAGGCTCATTCACTGTCTCGCCCATTCATTTGTTCTGGGCGGGACGGCGGGTCCCAAGGACACAGGGATGGCAGGTTTTCTTTCTGTGCCCAGCTCCGCTCCGAGCTCCATACACCACGTGCTGGCCGGGGCCCTGGCCTCCCTGGGCATCGTCACCCGTACAGAGAAAGTCGCTGGGGAGAGGCCCCTTCCCTGAGGTCCCCCTGTGGGTCTCTGACCACCTGGCACTTCAGCCAACTCACAGGGGCGCATGGTGTTTGATGCCCGCCCAGGAGGAAGGGGGAGCGTTGGGGGCCTGCCCCTCAGCGGGCCTCAGCTCCCCTCGCAGGAGGGCTTGGAGGGTGGCAGTGGCGGTGCCGGGTCCAGGTTAACGTGCCCCACCCACAGGCGACGCCAGCGAGAGCGCAGAGGACATCTTCTTCCGGCGGGCCAAGGAGGGCATGGGCCAGGACGAGGCACAGTTCAGCGTGGAGATGCCGCTGACCGGCAAGGCCTACCTGTGGGCGGACAAGTACCGGCCGCGCAAGCCACGCTTCTTCAACCGTGTGCACACGGGCTTTGAGTGGAACAAGTACAACCAGACGCACTACGACTTCGACAACCCGCCGCCCAAGATCGTGCAGGGCTACAAGTTCAACATCTTCTACCCCGACCTCATCGACAAGCGCTCCACGCCCGAGTACTTCCTGGAGGCCTGCCCCGACAACAAGGACTTCGCCACCCTGCGCTTCCACGCCGGGCCGCCCTACGAAGACATCGCCTTCAAGATCGTCAACCGTGAGTGGGAGTACTCGCACCGCCACGGCTTCCGCTGCCAGTTCGCCAACGGCATCTTCCAGCTCTGGTTCCACTTCAAGCGCTACCGCTACCGGCGGTGACGCCCCAGCCTCCTCTCGGACCCCCTCTGGGACCCAGAGAGCTGGCAGGGGGCATGAGGGGCCTGCAGTCCCCTCTGGCTGGGCCTTGTCCTCACAGGGCCTCCCTTTCCCCGGCGTGAGCACGGGCCACGGGAGAGCCCGCCTCAGAGAGCTGAGGGGGCGATGGGATGGGGGGGTGCTGATGGGGTTGTCAGAGCCCAGGGAACCCAGCACGTGTCCACCGGCCTCAGTTCTCTGACCGCCGCCCAAGCCCCATCTGAGACAGACCTCACATGGCGTGCCCTGAGCCAGGGCTGCAGGGGGCTCACCAGGGGCAGGTCACTGAGTCCAGGTCGTCGATCAGTCCCTAGACACAGCTGGCAGCTGCAAGACCGGCAGGACCGGAGCTCCAGGCCCTTCCCGCAGGCTGCCTTCCTCGGGCCCGTGAGTGCATGTTCCAGGAGCGTGCATCCGGGACACCTGGGCTCTGCGGTCCCCCCAGCTCACTCCTGGTGCTGGCCAGGTCGGTCTCCTCCACCCTCAGGTCTGGGAACCAAAGGTCACTGGGACATCCTTCCACAGCCACTGAGCACAGGGGCTCCCGGGTGCCCCACCTGGCCTGGGCCCTCAGGCGTCCCTCCACAGCGGGACGGCTGTGTTCCTCAGGGCTGCCTCCCAGCCACCACAGAGCCACCCTCCTCGTCCCCGCGTCTCGGACGGGGACAGGCGCGGGCCTGACAGGTACGACCACTCAGCCAGCCACCGACTGTCAGCAGTCCACCAGGCAGGCCGAGTTCAGAAGCAGATTTCATGTTTTCTTACGTACACGTCTCCAGCCCAAAGTGGGGGAGCTCTGGCGGGCCCCGCCCAGACCCTCGCGCCGTCTGGAAGCACTGCAGGCGGTTTCTCTGCAGACTTTTTTAGGTGTAGGGGAGGGGGGTGGAATCCTGTTTATTTTCATTTAATTGGTCTACTGGTGAGATTGCATGTTTTTTTAATAAATGTTTTATTTTAGAATAATTTTAAATTTTCAGAAATGCTACAAAGGTGGTCTAGCGTTCCTGCCCCCACACCCACACCCAGCTGTCCCCACCGTTGACGTGTCTAACCACGGCACAACTGCACAACTGAGGAAGTAGGCAGCTAAGACGGCCTTTTGAAAGCAACCACAGCACCTAAAAATAGTTAATAGTAGTCCCTTAGGGAATGTGTAGTCTCAGGGTTTCCTCCATCTTCGCCCCCGACCCTCAGCCTCGTCTCCCGGGACAAGGGTGCGATCATAAACGCCCCAGACTCGGACACAGGCGCGGGAGGGAAGTAGCTGCTCCCCAGAGCCAGGGGGACGATGCGCAGCAGGGTCTGGGGATGTCTGTGGTCATCACGACTGGGGGCTCCTGGCCTCGAGTGTGGGGACCAGGGAGGCTGCTCCACACCCCGCGGTGCCCAGGACAGCCCCGCAGAGGGCGGCCTGCCCCGATGTCCACAGCGCAGAGACTGACACTCCCCAGGCTGCTGGCCGTCTCCCAGCCCTGACTCACTATCCCAGGAGCTTCTGGGTCCACCCTGGCCTCCACCTTGCCTGCCTGACCTCACACAGCCTCATGTGGCAGTGGACACATTCTAGACAGCAGAGCCTGGGGACTTGGCAGGGGCACCCACTCCACATGGCAGGCCCCGGCGCAGCCAGCTGGCCTGGTCCAGGATGAAGAGCCCATGTCGTGATGCCCGCAGCCATACCCACCCCTTCTGGGACCCTCAAAGGACATCAGTCAGCAACTGCTGACTGCCAGAGCAGTCTTAGACTCCTTTGGGCTGCCACGACCAACTGGTGCTTGGCCTGCTCTGCTGTCTGGGAGTTGGACAGGCCCCTGGGAGTGGGGGTGGGGGCTGCAGATCTGGGAGGCACTTCACGCCTAGCACAGTGCTTGGTCGCCAGGTGGGTAGGGCCCTGTTCTGTTCTCAGTGCCGGCTGTGCATGGCCACGAGGGTCTGGCCTGAGCTGGTGTTACCTGGACCTCACACCAGCCTTACGCAGTAGCATCTATGTGTGTTTGGGGAAGCAGGAGGCTCTGGGTGGCAGGAACAAGCTGGCAGTGCCCCCAACTTGCTGGGTGCGTGTTTAGCCAGGAGCCCCCAGTACAGAGGGAGGAGAGTTGGGCTCAGGCGCCCTCTAGGCAAGGAGCCAGGCTGGGGTGGGGAAGGCCCTGGGTCTGAGGGACCTCAGAAGGGACACCAAAGGCTCCATGGAGGGTCACAGGTGCTAGGCAGAGGGGGTGGAGCCTGCCTTGCAGAGGAAGAGGCAGCACGTGAGCCCAGGGCAGGGCTGAACGCAAACCCAGCAGCTGAACTTTTCCCCGTGACACTGGGGAGCCACAGAGGGTGAGTGAGCAGGGCAGGGCTGCCAGCTGGGGGTCAGGGAGACCCCTTTAGGCGACTGGGGGCACCACACCCACCCAACTGCCCCAAGACCCCCCACCCTGAACCAAGGTCCACCCAGTGACCCTCAAGCTGCCCCCAACCCCCATCCCAGCCCCTTTCAACCCCCACCTCATCCTCTTCCTGCCCCTTGGCTGTGTCTGAGGCTAAGAATAGATGTTCCCTGCCTGCCTCCCAGCAAAAACCACAGCCATGGGGGGCACATCCTGAGCCTGGCCTCTGTTCCCACCATCTGGCCCCTACCCACCCCCAGGCCATCTCAACCCCTCCCATGCCTCTTGTGTGCCCACTGAGCAGAGCAGGGGAAACAGGAGACCTCCAGAAGGTGGTGGAACCCAGTGCTCACGTTCAGGTCCTACCCACACGTGGCCTTGGACATGTCATTTCTGCTCTCTGGGCCTCAGTTTCCCCATCTATAAAATGAGCATCTTTGCCCACTGCCGTGCAGCTGTGGTGAGACCCAGACATTGCAAGTCAAGTGCGCTTCTCTGACCCCTGCCCTGGCTGTTTTTCAGAAGGAACACTGTCCTTATCATGGAGCAGAGGAAGTGGGAACCGAACAGTCTTCATCTCTCACCTCCACTCCAATCTGGAGCCCTAGTCCAACATCCTCTTCTTACCACATCTGCCCTCCTTGCAGCTCCCTGAAGCCTTGCTCTCTCTTGCCTCTAAAGTTTTGCTTGTGTAATTTCTGCCATGTCTCTTGGACCTGTGGAACTCCTACTCATCCCACAAAGCCCCAGTTCTCATACCTCCCGCCAGGATGCCTTCCCAGCTCACCTTCTGGGCTCCCCTAAGTCCTGTCACTTCCTTTGGCCAAGCCCTGAACACAGGAGGCTGGGACTGTATGTGTCTAGCTCCATCTTCTCCAGCCTGGGGGATCCTTGGGGGCAGGTATGTCGTACAGTCTACCTGGGGCTCAAAATTGTCCTACCACATTGGCTGGGACAGAGTTGTCCTTAAGGAGGGGTTGAGGGGAGCAAGACTGTCTGGGACATCAAGGCTTTAGAGAGGTGGGGGCCTCGAAGCCAGGGCTCTACCAGATGCATAGGAGCTGGGGAGACTCCTTGTTAAGGAAGAAGAATTAGGGTTAAATGGAAGAGGGGAGGGGCCATCTGGAGGAATGCACAGGCCAGAAGGATAGTGGGCGGGCTGAGCAGAGGGGAGAGCAGGGTCCGGGCTGGAGTCTGTCCTTCTCACTCAGAGCCTATATTTGTGAGCCTGTCCCAGGCCCCCCGAGGACTGGGAGGGGTGAGGTCAAGGCCAAGCAGCTGGTCCTGGCCCACTCCAGGCCCTAACTTGGGGCCAAGGAGGCCCAAGGCCACCCCTCCACAGCCACGCTGCCCTCTTTCATCCTCAAAGGTCAACCACAGCCCCAGGCCTGTGGACCCCCTTCACCCACCTGAGGCCAGAGGACTGTGGGCAGCAATGACCTTTAAAAGACTCACTTCCTGCCTCACGGTCCAGCCTCCGTGCCTTTGTTCTAGCCCTGCCCAGCCTGGTCACCCTCTGCTTTTGCGGCTTTAGGTTAATGGGACACTGGACCAGAGCCCTGAGTGAAACTGGGGGCTTTCAAGGAAGCCGATCCTGCCTAGAGTCACTCCAAGCCCTGCTTCCAGCTCCCTGCCTCATCCTCAGTCCTCTCCACAGAGAAGGGATCTGGGCGTGCTTCCCCCATCCGCACTCAGGGGCAGAGGGCACAGTACTTCCCCACCCCCACTGCTGGCATCTCTGTTTGGGGCTTTGCCTCCTCTGGCCCCAGTGCAGTCTCCCAGCCTTTGTCCTCATAGGACCCTCCCCTCACCGGGCTCCTGGCTCACCTGCTCCAGAAGAGACTATCTCAGCAGGCTGCCCACAAAGCTTCTGGCTGGAGAGTCTAGTTGCCCCTCCTCTCTAAACATCCCTGCACCCTCACCCCCAGCCCTGGCAGGAGCCTCAAACAAGCCCTGCACTGATTAGGCACCTACGGTGTGCCAGGTCCCACCCCACCAGGTTCATCCGCAGGGGACCTGGGCCCCTGAACCCGGGTCTGGGTGTCCTGGGAAGCTGACCTCGCCAGGCCCCGAACCTCCCCTCTCCCTCCTGCCTCGGGTGCTGCCCCCACTGTGAATAACGCGGCGCCTGGAGGCCAGAGCGCCGGGAGGGGTCCCGGCTGGGGCAGGCTGGAGGCGGGGGAGCGGGGAGGGCGGCTGGGCGCAGGCTCCAGAGAGGGTGCCGGCCACCCCGGCCGGCGCGCCCTGCCCCTGCAGCCCGGGGTCCCACGGGTGCCCCCTCCCCCAGGAGGCTGCACGGTCTCGCCGCGGGGCGGGGGGAGCCCGTTGACCCCCAGCAGCCAGGCCCAGGCGTGAGGGGCGTGGCCAGCGCGGGTGTGGGGAGGGGCTGATGAGAGACCGACGGAAAGACAGAGACCCAGAGAGAACAGTGCAGAGACCCGCGCGAGCTGCACAGCAGAGCACCCCTACCCCGGGCTATTTTTAGCTCCCGCGGACCCCCTCCAGACCCGGAGGGGCCCTCGCCCCTCCTTCGGCTGGGACCCTGCGCAGCTGCTGC
Source organism: Camelus bactrianus (assembly GCF_048773025.1). Lineage (NCBI taxonomy): Eukaryota > Metazoa > Chordata > Mammalia > Artiodactyla > Camelidae > Camelus > Camelus bactrianus. The sequence continues at coordinate 29,569,403 of NC_133560.1, forward strand.
GTCCTGTGCGGCCTCGCCCTCCATCTGTGACCCCGCCGCGACCGGAAGCGCTGGGGTCCTCTGTCCCGCCCGCCCGCAGTGACTCGGTTTCCCCAGGGGCATCGAGGCCGGCCGCTCTGCTTCCGCCTCTGCAAGCCGCAATCCCGCCCGGCACCCGCACGTTCGCCCGGGTCCACGAGGGCGCGGCTACTTCTGCAGGTCCCAGCGACCATCGCCAGGTGAGGATGATTGGCTGGTTAGGTTAGGGGCCGGGCATAAGCGTGGATAGGTGAGGCTTGAGTGTATCCTGTGGTGATCCACCCTGCGGTGGGTGTGTCACCCTGAGTGGTGACAGCTGCCAGGTGCTGGGTGTCCTGGGGCACTGGTGAGCCTGGGTCTATGCCTGCAGGGGCACTGGTGAGCCTGGGTCTATGCCTGCAGGGCCGCCTGGCCTGGGCACCTGCATGTGCCACTGTGGCTAGGTGGCCGAGGATGTGCTTGTGTGCGTATTTCCCTGGGTGGGTGCCACAGCAGGGGAGGGTTCCAGGGTGCTGGGTGTGGCTGTGAGTTCAAGTCCACATCCGGTTGGTTGTGTGTCTGTGTGCACTCAAGGAGCTGGGCCTTGGCCCATGTCCCTGTGATCACTATGACTGTGTCCATCATTAACCACTGGCCACCTGGCCTGGGTCCTGTCCCATCATTTCACATCCAGCCCCCTCATGTGGCCTAGGGAAAGCCTGAGTGGTGAGCACCGAGAGGATGCCCATTGGATAGAAAAGGAAACTGAGGCTCAGAGGCTCATGTGAGTCAGGCTGACTGTGGAGTCCCCTTCTACACCCTCTGGGGTGGGGACCTGGTTGGTGTCATAAACAGGAAAAGTTCCCAGAAATTGAGCCTTGTGGTGAGGGGAGGCAGGGGTGGACCTGGGCCCCGCGTGTATGTGTGTGTGTCTGTGCGGTCATCTGCAGCTGCACAAGGGCGTGGAGGGGTTCCACACCTGTGGGCGTTCAGGTCTGCATCAGGCATGGGCCTGGTCCCTGCAGTTTCATGACAAAGGGCATCGTCTTCGGTCGCCCGCAGCATAAGAGAACTGAAGAAACAGCGAAACAGGCAGAGATCACACAGAGCATCAGGGCTCTTGCCTGGCTGCCCCATGCACCCAGCTAGGGGATGAGCTGAGAGCAGGGTCAGGAGCCGCAAGGGCGCACCAGATCAGGGCAAGCAGAGGCGAAGTCCTGGGGCAGGAGCAGGTCAGGCCGGGGAGACCAGAAGGCCCAGCAGCGAGTCAATGTCCTAGTTACGTACCCCCTCTTCACAGAAAGGGAACTGAGGTGCTGAGATTCAGCAAGGTTGAGCCCCCAGCTTGGCCATGGAGGATGGGGGACTCCAGTCCGAGCTTGTCTGAGGTCACCATCACCCTTGAGGGAGGTCAGGTGGGCCCAGGGTGTGGGGACGGACAGGCAGGCCGGGCAGGTGAGGGGTGGGGTTCAAGTGGGAGAGGGACTTGATGAGAGATGGATGGCTCTCGGGCGGCGGGGGGAGGAGAACAGGGCAGGAGAGGACAATAGGCAGAGGAGGGGCCCGGCCCTGGTAACCAAACGTCACAGTGCACTGGGGCCAGCGAGGGGGGAGCCCAGTGCCAGGGCCTCTGGGACAGTGGTGGATGGAATCCTCCAGCGAGGAACCAGAACCCGAGACGGAGATTTCTGGAACCCAGCACCCAGCCAAATTCCTGTCAAAGTTCCAGAACATCAGCCCCTTGAAATTCTAGACTCTTAGGGGCTTCAGCTTCAAGAACTGGAGCTCATTACAATTCTAGAACCCTGGACCTTCAAAGTCCAAACCCCCACACTCTCAGGCCATGGGATCCTGGGTTCGTCCAGCACATCTGGGGTCCATGCTTCCCATGAGGCACAGAGAGGGGGAGCAATTCCCCCAAGGGACACACAGGGGAGCTTCTGGACCTCAGACTGGGAGGACGATGGTCCTCCGCAGGGTGGGTGCTCTGCCATCCCTCCCAGCCATTGTGGGAGGGGAAAGAAGGCTTTGTCAGGCCTCTCCTGGCCTGCTTGCCTGGGGAACTTGAGACGCTGCTATCACCTGAACCCCAGGGTGGAGGGTGGACTGGAAACCGCAGGCTGGGGCCAGAGGGAGTAGTGCCAGTTTCCAGCCTCCCCTAGGCCAAGAGCCCTGGGTCACAGGGATGTTCCTAGACCAGGCAGCCTCGGGGTCTGTGTCCCCGGGTGCATGAACTCCCGCACAAGGGTGAGGGACCAAGGAACCATGAGACCCAGGAAGGGCTGGCGGTCTCTCCAGGCTGAGGTTGGGGCAGTGGCCGCAGGCACAGCCCAAGTCCCCAGGAATGTTCAGAAACAGCGCATACCAGCTCGGGAGGGAGGGAGGGAGCGAGCACCCAGCCCCAGGAGGAATCCAAGTGCAGGCCAAATGTGAGCCAGCAAAAGCACACCCCGGCCTGGGAGCAGAGGGCTCGGATGGCCCGGCACGGACCCCACCCCCCACCTCTCAGGACCTGTTTCCCTGCTCAAGGCCCTGCCCCCACTGAAGTGGCTGTGACTTTGGCTCTCAGCCCGGGAGGGAAGCTCAGTGCGGCCGTCAGGCTCTGGATAATTGATGAAGCTCGGTGAGGAGCTGCTGAGCAGAATTAATGAGATGGAGAGTGAGGGGTCGGCACCCATCAGCACGCTCACTACTTCACTGTGTCACAGACTGAGCACTGCCAGGTGCTCAGCCTCAGACACAGTGAAATCCTTCCTGTCATTAGCCCCATTTTGTAGCGAAGGGAAACTGAGGCTCAGCGGGACATGACGCGCCCAAGGTGAGTAAAAGGGTTCCTGGCAAAGTCAGGGTTCAAATCTGGTCTGACCAACTTTGTAGAAACTTCTGTTCCTTCTGAAGGAAAATTCCAATTATTGTGAGCCGCCACCTGACTGGCTGACTTTTGAATCACTTACATACATTTCTGTGTAATGAGGTCTGAGTTCATAGAAATCTCCAATTTCAGATCAACTCCAGCTGGGCTGTGTGACCCTGGATTAGATATTTAACCTCTCTGTGCCTCAGATTCACCCCTCTGCAAAATGGGGATCATAATAGGACTTTTATGAGCTTTAACTGCCTGGAACCTCTGTACCCCACCGTGGTCCTGCCTCCCTGCCTTTGCCCACTCTGATTCAGCCACCCGGTGTGCCCTCACTGATGTGTGCCCAGGGCAGGAGGCTGGGGCCCCAGGTGCTGGCCCCAGCCCCCTGGGCGGCCTTATGCCCTCCCTGCGGTGTCCTCTTTGGGAGTTGGGAGCTGGTTTTAGAACAGTCTCATTTCTGCTCGCCTTCCCCACATCTGACCAGTGCATCCAGACCCCGTGCGGTCAGGCTCACGTGTCTCTCTGGTTTCCCCCCCAGCCCCACACTGGGTCCCGGGCCCTGCCTGCTGCTGTTTTTATAGTCCATCCCTGGGGAACCTGTTGCTCCAATGAGCTGTTTTTTGTTCCCAGAATGGAACTAGATTTCTGGGTTTATTTCACACTAAACGAAAATGGGGGCGAAAATAATGCAGATGATTCCAAAACGTGAGGAAAGAGCTCCTCGAACACCAGTGGGACCAGGTCTCCCCTACACGCCTTCGTGAGAAGCTGTGACCCGCGAGGCTGACCTTGGAGCAGACGCGAGAGCCAGCGACCTCTGGCCGACAGCCAACCCCCCTCCCCACACTGGACGTGTCCTGTTTTACAGCAGCTGAGATCTGCCCTGGATTATGCAGTTCACCAGGGGCTCAGATGGATGACCAGTAGGGAAACGGAAGTTTAGAGAGAAGAAATAATTGCCTGCGGTCACACAATGGGTGCCAGGGCTGGCGTTCAAGCCCCGGCCTTCTCAGCCCTTCTCTGCAGCCCGGCAAATAATTACTGGTGTCTTCCAGGGGTCCCAGAAGAGACAGAATTGGTCCTCACCCTTGACGATCACTGAGCCTGGACAGAGCTGGAGGCAGCAGCAGTAGTAATAGCGATAGCAGTACTAGTAGTAGTGGTAATAGAAATACTCACTGCGCAGGGAGTGAGGTAAGTCAGGAAAGGCTTCCTCAAAGAGATTTTGACCTGGGGCACTGAAGGCTGTGTAGGAGTTCACCAGGGCTTCTCAGACTAAAATGCAGAATGAATCACCAGCAAATCTTCTCTGCCTGCCCTGCCCCCAGGTGTGCTGAGTGAGTGCCAGCCCGTCCCACCTGCAGCCTTGGCCGGATGGGGTGGTGACCCTCCCCGCTCCGCCCTGGTGCCATGTGGCCCAATGGCAGCTCTCTGGGGCCCTGTTTCCGGCCAACAAACATCACCCTGGAGGAGCGGCGCCTGATTGCCTCCCCCTGGTTCTCGGCTGTCTTCTGCCTGGTGGGCCTGGCCTCCAACCTGCTAGCGCTGAGCGTGCTGATGGGCGCGCGGCAGGGCAGCTCCCACACGCGGTCCTCATTCCTGACCTTCCTCTGTGGCCTGGTCCTCACCGACTTCATGGGGCTGCTGGTCACCGGTGCCATCGTGGTGTCCCAGCATGTCGCCCTCTTCGACTGGCAGGCTGTGGACCCTGGCTGCCACCTCTGCCACTTCATGGGCGTCATCATGGTCTTTTTCGGCCTGTGCCCACTGCTGCTGGGGACCGCCATGGCCTCGGAGCGCTACCTGGGCATCACCCGGCCCTTCTCACGGCCCACGACCGCCTCGCAGCGCCGGGCCTGGACCACGGTGGGGCTGGTGTGGGCTGCCGCGCTGGTGCTGGGCCTGCTGCCCCTGCTGGGCATGGGCCGCTACACCGTGCAGTACCCGGGCTCCTGGTGCTTCCTCACGCTCGGCACCGAGCCAGGGGACGTGGCCTTCGGCCTGCTCTTCGCACTCCTCGGCAGCCTCTCAGTGGGGCTGGCCTTCCTGCTCAACACCATCAGCGTGGCCACCCTGTGCCACGTCTACCACGGGCAGGAGGCCGCCCAGCAGCGCCCCCGGGACTGCGAGGTGGAGATGATGGCTCAGCTCACCGGCATCATGGTGGTGGCCAGCATCTGCTGGATGCCACTGCTGGTGAGTCACGGGTCTGGGGTGCCTCAGGTTCTTGTCCGCCTGAAAAAGTGTGGGCACACCCCCAGTGTTCAAGGGGACTTCTTTGAGGAGTTCACAAATGAAACACAGAAAACCCCACACTTGGGGCAGAGCTGGGGCGGAGGCAGTGTCCTGGGACTGGGATGCCCAGGGAGGGGCTCCAAGGCTCTTCCTGGGGTATCAGGGAAGGCTTTCCAGAAGAGGGGCATTGGAGCTGAGGTTGTGAAGGATGAAGAGGAGTTTACCTGCTAGACAAAAAGAGGGAGGGCTTCCAAGGCAGGATCACTAAATCATCAAACATTTCCTGAGTCTACTTTGTGCCTTGCTCTGGGCTGGACCCCACCCCAGCCCTGCACAGATTTCCCCTGAGTCAGGGAAGCTTTCTGAAGTCCTACTGATGAATGTAACTGACTGCTTGGAGTGGTTATTTTTCCATTTCTGATTGGATCAGGACAATCTGGAATCTGGAGTGAGACACATTGTTTCCAGCCCATGTCTTACAAGGACTTGCCCTGTGACTGTGGCTATGGGCTTCCCTCCTCCAGCCTCAATCTCCTCCGATGATGGGGATGATTAAAAAGTTGCCTGCCTCTCAGAGGGACTGTGGGGATGAAATGAACTCATTTATTCATTTGTTGCCTCCGCAAACATTTATTGAGTGAGCACTGTGTTGCCAGCTCTGGTCTAGGTACTAAGGACACAGCATGGCTCAAAACTGACAAAAATGCTTGACTTCCTGGAGCTCTTAGGCAGTGGGGAAGACAGAAAATAAACACAATATATAAATAAGTGAAATGGTAGACATTAGGAAGTGATAAGGGCTAAAACAAAAACTCAACCTGTGGGATTGGAAAAGTGCAAAGTTGGTTTTTGCTTTGTTTGGCTGAGAATGTGTTTACATGTGTAAATTCTGGGCAAAAAATAGAAAGAACATCATTTCTTTGTGATATGTGAAAATGACATGAAACCCTAATTTCCTCATCCAAAGATGAAGTCCTGTTGGTCCACAGCCACGCCCATTTTCTTCTCTGTGGATTTCAGGCTCTAACAGCCGAGCTGAGTCGTTGGGGCGGAGACCATGTTTAAAATGCTTACTACGTGGGGAGTGGACAGCTCAGCAGGAGAGCACCTGCTTAGCATGCACAGTGTCCTGGGTTCAATCCCCAGCACCTCCATTAAGAAATAAATAAACCTAATTACCTCCACTCATAAAAAATAACTTTAAAATGTTTACTCTACGGCCCTTTAGGGAAATCTTTGCCACCAAAGGGGACTCAGGAAACATTAAAAAAAATTTTTTTTATTACAGTGTTAGTTTACAGTGTTGTGTCAATTTCTGGTGGACAGCATAATGTTTCAGTCGTACATGTACATACATATATTCCTTTTCAAATTCTTTTTCATTATAGGTTACTACAAGATATTGAAAATAGCTCCCTGTGCTATACCATATAAACTTGTTGTTTATTTATTTTATACATAGTAGTTAGTATCTGCAAATCTCGAACTCCCGATTTATCCCTTCCCACTAACCATAAGTTGTTTTTTGTGTCTGTGAGGTTGTTTCTGTTTTGTAAATAAGTTCCTTTGTGTCATTTTTTTATTCTTTTAGTTCTTTGTTTTTTTGAGGGGGAGGTAATTAGGTTTATTTATTTATTTTTGGAGGAGGTACTGGGGATTGAACACAGGACCTCGTTCATGGTAAGCATGCGCTCTACCACTTAAGCTATATCCTCTCCCCTGTGTCATTTTTTTTAGATTTCACACATAAGTGATATTATATGGTATTTTTCTTTCTCTTTCTGGCTTATTTCACTTAGTATGACAATCTCCAGATCCATCCATGTTGCTGCAAATGGCATTATTTTATTCTTTTTTTATGGATGAGTAGTAGGAAACATTTTTTTATGATTCAGTGATTCTACCCAGGATGTCTTCCCCATTTTTTGGCCAGCATTTGAACTCCTATTCATCTTTCAAAGCCCCAGCTCAACGATTTAGTGCAGGGTATGGCTTATCCTGGGTGATCCAAGAGAGTGGAAGCTGGAGGGTGGGGAGGAGGAGACTGAGGCAGATCCTGGTCAGGGACCACTTGGTGAAGGTGACATTTGAGCAAAGACATGGAGGAAGTGAGGGGGTGAACCACGTGGAGATGTGGTACAGGGGCAGGGGGTAGTATTCCAGGCAGAGAGTACAGCCTTCCCCCAGTTGGGGTGCATGCCTTGGCCCCTTGTGAGGACCCTGAGCCTCGGCAGACTCCTGCAGGCCCACACCATGTACCTGCTGCCCAGCCTCCTCCTCCTCCCCACCCTCCAGCCTCCACTCTCTTGGATCACCCAGGATGAGCCCTGCCCTGTGTTAAACCACTGGAACTAAGGTTTTGAAGGATGAATAGTAGTTTAACTGCTAGATCAAAACTGGGAAGGCATCCTAGGTAGAATTATTTACTCATTAAATGATTCCTGAGTCCCCTTTGGTGGCCAGCTTTTCCTAAAAGGCCAGATAGTAAATGTTTTAAACCCGGTCTCTGTCCCAGTGACTCAACTCTGCTGCTGCAGCAAGAAAGCTACATGGAAACAAACAGGCACGGCTGTGCACCAATGAAATTTCATTTCTGGATGCTGAAATTTGAAGTTCATGTCTTTTTCACATGTCACAAAGTATGCTTTCTGTTTTTCCTCTCACCATTTACACATGTAGAAAACTTCTTAGCAAAACAGCAACACAAACCAAAAAGGCAAAAACAAAGCAAATAAAACAAAAACAGGCGGCAGTATTGATCAGCACACAGTAGGTCCTCAGGAAACAATTTTAAAATAATTTACTTGAATATAATACATGTAATGCAATATGAATTATAATTATATTAAACAAAACAAATATTAACTATAATTTTAAAATACTTCATAGTTAATTATTATATTGTTATATATTGGAATTAATACTTAATAATTATATCAGTTATATCAATCAACAATTATATATTGTTTAATACTATATAACAGAACTATAATTATATATTATTGATGCTTAATAATTATTTCAATTATTACATAATACATAGTCACAATTATAATTATATAATTATATAATTACATATATAATTATTTAATACTATATAATATATAACTATAATTACATAGTTAGCTACAATTAGCAATATATTATTAGATGATTATATTATTATAGTTTATAATAATTTATGAATACCTTATATTACATATTATGTAATATTAAACATAAAACCCAACATTTAAATACATTAACATGATTTAATATAAGAATTTAACATAAAATTATTTAATATAAAATTGTCATAAAAATTTTAGAAACTATAAATTTAATGTAATATAAAATTACTTAAAATAAAATATATAAAATTTAACTACTTAATATACAATTTTTTGCACCATATCATATGATAAAATTTGTATAAGATATAAATATTTAATAGAACAATAATGTTGGCAGTCATAGAGATTGCACGCGTCCACACCCACAAGTCTTCTTGTCCACCACGTTTAATCGTGCCCAGGAGAGGAGCAGAAAGTGTGTCCTATTTTGTGGCCACATCAACAGAAGTTCAGAGAGGTCAGGCAGCTCTCCCGAGGTCACACAGCAAAGCAGTGACAGAATCGAATCGGCACTCGATCTCAGGGGACGGCAGGTGGCCCGGGCCGGTGCAGGTGGAAGGGCAGGCAGGGCTGGCAGCCGGCCTGGGCCCCCACTGACCGCTAAGGCCCTCGGCAGGTCTTCATCGCCCAGACCGTGCTTCGGAGCCCGCCTGTCATGAGTCCGACTGGGCAGCTGTCCCAAGCTACGGAGCAGCAGCTGCTCATCTACCTGCGCGTGGCCACCTGGAACCAGATCCTCGACCCCTGGGTGTACATCCTGTTTCGCCGGGCAGTGATCCGGCGCCTCTACCCTCGCCTCAGCGCCCAGCCCAGGTCGCTCTCCCTGCAACCCCAGCTCACCCGCCGGCCCACGATGCAGTAGGGCCGGGGCTGGATGTCAGCGGCGGCTCTGGAAAGACAGCGGACAGGGGACCCAGTCAGCGTGTCCCCCGTTAAACCTTGGTCCCCCTCGGTGGTCACATCTGCCTGATCTGAAGTCCTAGAGTGCAGGATGGACAGTTTGAGCAGCAGGATTGTGGGCCCTGGGGGTCCCCGACTCCCCTGATCTTCCTTTCCGAGTCCTCTCCCCTTTCTTAGCTCCCCCCACCCCCAAGTCCTCTCCCAACCCCAGGAAGGATGTGTGGAGGGTGAGGTATTGGGAGGATGTCTGGAAGAAATCAGGTTTGTAAGCCTCCCCTTTTAGAAATGGGGGACTCTGACCCTTGAAGATGACCTACTTCCTGGGGTAGGGTTGATTCCCTTGGGCACCCCAACCTGAAAAGGCTCTGCCTGGAAAAGATTGAATGTGACCCATCAAGACACCCCTTCTCTTGCCAAAATATAATCTCCGCCTCCGGCTTAATTTTCCTCTGGGTCCGGAATCGTCAGTCATTGAAGTTCCTCGCATCAGAGGGCTACCCAGCCCGCTACCCAACCGCGTCGCAGCTCAGCAGGACCAGGGCGGCGGGGGGAGGGCAGGGGGTGGGGCTGGCTTCCCGCTCCTCTCCCCACCCCCTTCATCGAGGCTTCACTAAGCCTTCACAGCTTGGATCTCCTGGAGTCCTCCGTACAGCCCCTCGGAGAGGGTTCCGGCATTAAACCCATTTTGCAGGTGAGGAAAAGAGAGGGCGAGACACAGGAGATCGCGGAGGAACCCCCTTCCTTCACTGACCGCGGGACGCCCGTCCTCTTAAACTGACGGTTTAGCCTTCTCTTCGCTCAGCCCTTCAGAGGCCCAATGCCGTGAACTGGCAGCACCTGGCCCACGGCAGGTTCTCAGTAAAGGTTGACTGAATGGCGGAACCACTGAGCTTTTATAGAGCGCCGCGTGTGTGCAGGTATGTGAGCGCCTGCGCAGTTAGCCCTTAAAAGCGTGCTTAGCACACAGTAGGCGCTTAAGAAGCACCTAGGGTTGTCATGTCAGCACCCCCGGACCCTCCTGGCTGCCCCTTCCTCTGCTCCCCCCAAAACTTCCCCCAAAATGACACACTCGTCCGCAGGGGTGGGAGGTGCCTTTATTCCGCCGAGCCCTCGAGGTACATGAAGAGCAAACTGCCTCCTGCCGCCTCTTTCCCCTCCACAGACTGGGGCCTGCTTACACCTCGCAGAGCCAGGCTCAGGCGGGAGTGAAAGTGAAGCCCGTTTCCACTCTCCCCGCCTTCCCTGACCTATAGAGGAATGAGGTCACTGCTACTTCTGGGGGACCCAGGCCTGGAGGGGCAGGAGAGGCGGTTGGAGCCACAGGGGCCAAAACTATGTTACCCCTTGGTGGGGGAGGGGCTCTGATCTCCGCGGAGCCGCCGGACTCCGTGAGCTGCGGGGACCGGGGCCTAGGAAGGCCGCCCTGGAGGCAGACTAGGGATGACGGATTTGGTGGGCGGGGTGAGCTTCTGGAGTCCCACCTGGGGCTTGGGGGAAAGGGCTGGTTTCTGAGGGACCGCGGGGGCCTGTGGCTGTGGGGCCAGCCGGGAAGCTGATGGACTTTGGCCCGGGCCAGTATCAGCCTGGGTTCCTTGTACCAGATCATGAGTCTGGGGCTGAGGGCAAGAGACTTTGCTCAGAGCTGGAGCTGGGGCTCTGGGTGGTGGTCCTGGGTGTTGAGGTCGGGCTGGGGGAGCAAGGTCTGGCTGGGTTCTGGGGTCAAGGCTAGGGGTCTGTGGGTGGATCCCATTTCTAGAACTGATCTGGATTCTTGAGCTGGCCTGGCTTCTGGAGCTGGATTGGGTTTCAGAAGCAGATTCAGTTCTGGAGCCAAGGGGGACTCCAGAGCTGGGCTGTGTTCTTAAACTGGTCTGGGTTTCAGAGCTGGGCTGAACCCTGGGACTGAACTGGGTTCTGGAGCTAAGCTGGGCTCCAGAGATGGGCTGAATTCTTGCACTGTTCTGGGTCTCAGAGCTGAACTGTGTTCCAGAACTGGTCTGGGTTCTGGAGCTGGGCTGGGTTCCAAAAACAGGCTGGGTTCTGGAACTCAGGTGCACTCCAGAGCTGGGCTGAGTTCTTGAACTCGTCTGGGTTTCAGAGCTGGGTTGAGTCTTGGAGCTGGACTGAATTCTTGGATTGCTCTGTATTCTGGAGCTGAGTTGGTTTCCAGAAGTGGTCTGGGTTCCCGAACTGAGATGGGCTTCAGAGCTGGGCTGAATTCTTGTTCCAGTCTGGGTCCCAGAGCTGCACTGTGTCTCAGAGCTGAGCTGGATTCCAGAACTGGTCTGGGTTCTGGAGCTGAGTTGGGTTCCAGAGCTGGGCTGTATTTTTGAACTGGTCTGGGTTTCAGAGCTGGGTTGAGTCTCCGAGCTGAACTGAGTCCTGGAGCTAGACTGGGTTCTGGAGCTGAGCTGGGCTCCACAGCTGGGCTGAATTCTTGATCTTGTCTGAGTCCCAGAGCTGGACTGGACTTTAGAGATGAGCTGAGTTCCAGAGCTGGTCTGCTTCTCAGAGTCCAGCTCAACACCAGAGCTGCCTTGGATTGTGGCCTGGAATTGATATTGAGAACATGGCAGGGTTTCCGAGATGAGCTGAGTCCCAGAGGTTTGCTGAGCCCCTGGGTGGGGCTGGGTCCTGGAGCTGGGCCTGCTCTCGGAGCTCGACAGAGCTGTGGAGCTTAAGTCTGTTGCTGCATTGGTCTGGGTCCCACGACTTGGCTGGATTCCAGGCTTTAGCTGGATTATGGAACTCAGCTGGGTCTCAGCAATTGACTGTGTTTTAGAGCTAAATGGGCTTTCAGAGCCAGTCTGTGCTCTAGAGCTGTGCTGAGTTCTGGAGCTGGGCGGGGTGGCTGAGCTGCACTGAACTCTGGAAATCGGCCTCGCCTCACAGTCTGTCTGGGTCCCGGAGCTAGATGGCATTCTAGAGCTGCTCTGTGTTCTGCAGTGAGCACAGGGCTCAGTGTCAGACTGAACTCTGGAGGAGGCTCCCCCTCCAGAGACGGTTGGGGGTCCAGAGCTTGTCTGAATCCTGGAGCTGGGCCTGCTTGTTGCACTAGGCTGGAGTTTAGAGCTGGGCTCAGCCTCTGAGCTGGACTCATCACTGGAGCTGGACTGGGCCCCAGGATTGGGGTGAGTACTTGAGTGCAACTGGGTTTTAGAGCCAGGCTGGAGCCTGGACCTGGACTGGGCTGCAGCATGCATCTGGTTTCCTGAGCTGGTCTGAGTTCGTGAATAGGGTTGGGTTTGGGAACCCTCTTTGAATCCTGAGCTGGCATGGCTTCTGGAGCTGGGCTGCTTTTTGAGTCTCACCTGGGTTCCAGAACCAAGTGGCGTTCCTGAGCTAGAGCAGGTGTCCAGGTACGGCTGTGTCGTGGTGCTGTCATGCATTCCAGAGTCGGGTCGAGTTTTAAGGCAGGGCTTGGTCATAGAGCTTCCAGAATTAGGATTCATTTCACAGCTAAACTGGGTCTTAAAACTTGTCTGAGTTCCAAAACTTGACTTCATGTCAGAGCTCAGCTTTTCCTCAGAGCTGTCCTGGATTCTAGAAGAAAACTGGGTTCTAGAACTGGGCTGTGTTCTGGAGCTGGGCTGGGCCTCAGAACTGGATGGGGTTCTAGTGATGAACTGGGCCTCTGAGCTATCCTGGGGTCTAGAGCAGGGCTTGACCTCAGAGCTGAGCTGGATTCTAGAGCAGGGCTGGGTCTCAGATGTGGGCTGGACTCTGGAACAGGGCTGCACTTTGGGAACTGGCTGGGAGGGCTGGGGCAGGGGGCTGGGCTGTGGGCTGGGGCTGCGCCCAGCCACGGGGCAGACTAGCCACAGGCCTCCCTGGCCTCGCCGATGGCGGCCCACACCTCCACCACAAACTCGTCCGGAAAGGCGAACTCGCCCAAGACAGAGTCTAAATGGCGCGCAAACTCCTGGACGCTCGCTGTCTCCTTGGATGTCTCCACCATGGTGGATGCTGCAGGCCAAGATGAGGGGAAGTGGGCGAGGGTGCTTCCCAGAGGGCCCCGCCTTCCCCGAGGGCCCCTGCCTCCTCCCATGGACCGTCCTCCCCCCAGGGTCCACCCGGCTTACCCTGGCCCCTTACCCAGCTCTGGGTCCCGAATGCCCATGTAACTCTCCAGCAGGTCATCCACCCTCCGAGATGCCTCCTCTTCAAATTCACTGGGCTGGGGGTGTAGGGAGCATATCAGAGGGTCAGAAGCCTTGGATTCCTTCAGCCCAGCACCCCACTCCTCAGGGGACAGCGGATTGTGACCCACATGAGTCAGTGCTTCTGGTCCCACCATTGCTGCCCTGCCTGACAGGGGCCCGTTCTGTAGGTAGGGAAACTGAGGCCGGGCCAAGGAGAGGGTCTTACCCAAGGTCCTGCTGAGTCGGTGGCAGAGCTCTGGGTGCAAGAGCCCGCGGAGACGACCCCCTCCCTTCACTCACCATTTCCTCCACGGCGGCGGCCCCGCCAGCACGAAGCCGCAGGGTCGCCCTCCCGCTGCTGACTTTTGCCTCTGTGGGGCATTTGCTGCTGCGGCTCCTCTGGCCAATCATATCTGGAGGGGACAGAACAGGGGGATGCATATGTCTGGGCAGACCCACAGCTTCCCAAGCACTCAGAAGCTACCCACTAAGCCTTTCTAGAACCTTCCTACCCTTCAAAGACCTTTTTATGTCTGTGGGTGAATCTTTAGAGATCCTGCTTAAGAATCCTTTCTTCCCTCAAGTTTCCCTCCTCCTCTTAAAGTGACTTTCCCTAGAAGAGAGTGCTTAAGATGCTCCTTGTGGCCAGAAGGTCAGTCTAGAAAGCTGCTTGCTCTAGAATCAGCTCTTCCTAACCCAGGCACCTCAGAGTTCGCGATCGTGCTCCAGGGCAGATCTAGGACCCCGTCCTGTTCCACTCTCCTGGGGCCTCCCTCCAGGTGGGCCAGGGCACTTCTAGGGTACCTCTTGTTCATTTTCTTTTGTTTTTTTGTGGGGGGAGTAGGTTTATTTATTTATTTTTAGAGGAGGCTCAGGGGATTGAACCCAGGACCTTGTGCATGCTAAGCATGTGCTCAACCACTGAGCTACACCCTCCCCCCAAGCACCTCTTGTTCTGGAACAGTGTGCTACTCGAAGGGCCAGTCCATCATGGGATAAGAAGGCTGCGCCAGAATGGAAATCAGCATCCTGCTTCTTTCCTTGAGAAAGTCTACCCTTGGGAAAAAATTGTCTGCTGAACTAAGTAGGATGATCTACATTCTAGAGTGAAGTTCTCGATCGGGTGGGGGGTGATTTTGCCTTCCAGGTGCCATTGACAATACTTTGTTGGTTGTTACAATTTGGAGGCGACACTGGCATCTGTTGGATTGAAGCCAAGGATGCTACTCAATGCCCTACGGTGCCCAGAATGGCCCCCACAGCAAAGACTCATCCCAACCCAAGTGTCAATCGTGTGGAGGTTGAGAACCCCTCTTCTTGGGCAAACCCCTTACCTCATCCCTGGACCAGTCACAGGCTTCTCTTTGAAAAGCATCATTCTAGAACTCCCTTTGACATCTGTTCCCTAGAACTCTCCATAGCCTCAAAGCAGAACTTTAAACACTCTGAGCTAAGTTCCAAAGTAGATCCAGATACCTCCTCATCCTTTCCAGATCTTTCCAAGACTCCCCCAACCCCTATGCCTGAACTGACTCAGTAACAATCCAGAAATGACCTACCTGTTCCTTACACAGTGCCAGATGCTCCCTGTCATCTAGAACCTTCCATCTAGACCCCTCCCCCCCAACCTTCGCTGCCCCCTGCCTCCAGAGGACCCACTTCTGGAAGAGCTCCCCACCCCCAGCCTGCCCCTTGGGTCCCAGGTGGCCCTCACCAAAGGCCCTCTTGGGCTGCACCAGGCGCAGGGTGAAGGGTTGGGACTTGGGCAGCTCGCGGAGCATCTTGGCCACCTCGTAGTGGCGGCAGCCGACAATGGAGTGGTCATTGATGGCCTCGATGCTGTCGCCCACGCACACCGCCTCGATCCGGTTGATGATGCTGCCTTCCTTGATCCTCTGCAGGGACCCAGAGTCACTCACAGGGCCACCCCTGCCACCCCACTCCAGTCCCCAGGCCTGACCAGAAGGGGACATGGGCTGGCCGCAGGTCACCGGGCACCCAGGAAGCCACCCGCCCCCTCGGGCACCTTGATGAAGGCGTAGCCGGCCCCGTTGTCCGTGATGGTTAGTCCCAGGGCATCCTCGGTCTTAGTGACCTCCACCTCCTTGGTCTCGCCACGCACGTGGGCAAAGATAAAGTCCTCCAGCCCTATCTGGCCGCCCAGGAGTTTCTGCATGTCCACTTTGTGGCTGTTTAGGGTGCAGAATAAGATCTGTCCCGAGGGGAGGAGGGAGCCCAAAATTAACGACAGAACTCATCCCCCACTGTCTGTGCAAAACAAGCAAGGGATGGACTCGAGGACCTTATAGGGAAACCGAGGCACAAATAGGCATGAAACTGGCCGTGTCATCCCCCACCAGGATCCCCAGTCATGTGTAGTGGCAGGGTATGGGGTTGGGGACAAGGAGGCTGGGACCCGAAGAATAGGGAGGAGGGTTAGAAGGAGGCTGTGAGCCGGAGGACACCCCATTTTCCATCCCCCAGACTTCCACTTTTAAACTTTTGGTTCCCTGACGCCCCCAGACCATCTGTTTCAGGCTGTTCTAAATCTGCTGGCGCCCCCTGAGGGCTATGAGGCGCACCTACAGCCTAGCCCCCGACCCCCAAGACCTTTGACTTCTCACCTGGAAGGGGGCTGCCTGGAACCCCAGCCCTGAGCCGCCCCTGGAACCAGAGGAGCTTCCCTGAGGGCTGGGATCTGCTCCTAGCTGCATCAGCCCGGTGGCTTCCGGGACGACCTAGGCATCCACTGACTCTAAGACCCGCTCATCTTTTGAGCAGGGTGTGCAGAGGGAGTTCCTGGGGCATGGGCACCCCGGGGTCCCAGAGGTGCGTCTCTGAGAGCGAGTCCCATCCATCCGAAGATGGGGCATCTTGGGTCCCAGTCCTAGGGTCCAAGCTCCACCTCTACTCCGGGTCAGGCGGTGTGCCTCGGGCACTGGGGGTCCAGGGACCTCACCTCAGTGGGAGCGATCCCAAAGGCCTCGGCGATCTTGGCATAGAGCTCGCGGACGTTGGTGAAGCCTTCGATCTTGCCCGTGGGGCTGCCGTGTGCCAGCTGCGTGCGGAAGACGAGGCGCGGGCGGGCGCGGGGGGCGGCCTGGGTGGGGGTCGCGGCCGGGGGCTCCGCGGGCGAGGGCGGGGGCGCGGGCAGGCGTGGGTCCTCGGCCTCCTGGGTCTCACGGGCCGCTGCGCTCTCCATGGCAGGAGGAGCTCGGCCACCAGGGCCGCCGGATCCTCCGCTTCCTGCAGCCTCCCCTCCCCCGGCTCAGGGCGCGACAGCCGAGACGCCCGGGTAAGGGGATCCAGGAACCGGAGCCTCCCGGGAAGGCGACACCGCGGGATGTTGAGGCGGGGTGGGGTGGGGCGAGCACCAGGTGTATGGGCCTTGCCAGGGCCAGCTGTGCTCTCTTAGGGGAGCAGCGGGGGGCGGGGGAGGGGATAAGGGCCACGAATAAGAATGGGGACAGCTATCTGTGCCCAAGTGTTCACTTTCTGTTGGGCACACTCATTTAATCCTTGCAATAACCCTAGGAGGTGGGGAGGACGGTTTCTCTGGTGTAAGCTGAGCCACACTGTGTACATCCTCTGCCCACAGCCCTCCAGGGCTCCCACCTTCTTTCAGGTACAAAACCTGAGTCCTCCCAGCAGCCCTCAAGGGCCTGGACAACCTGCCTCATTTCTTCCCTGCCCTCCTCCCTCTCTCCTTCCTCCACTCTGCTCCAGCTGCAGGAGCCCAGCCTCCTTGATGTTTATTCAACACACCGGGCCTCAGGAACTTTGCACAGGCTGTG
Organism: Camelus bactrianus; assembly: GCF_048773025.1. Classification (NCBI taxonomy): domain Eukaryota; kingdom Metazoa; phylum Chordata; class Mammalia; order Artiodactyla; family Camelidae; genus Camelus; species Camelus bactrianus. The sequence continues at coordinate 29,586,447 of NC_133560.1, forward strand.
CCCCTATACCTGAAAAGACTCCCAGGTCTCCAAGTGGTTCACTCCCTCACCTCCTTCAGCTCAAATATCACCTCCTCTCACCACCTCCAAATCTCTCTTCCTGGCATTTTTTCTTCCTCTGACATAGCAGATATTTCATTGATTCATCTTGCGTTTCCTGCCTCCCCAACTGGAATGTCAGCTCCAGGAGGGCAAGAGTTCTGGTCTTTTTTTTTTAACCCCTGCTGTATCCCAGTCCCCAGTGCCTGGCACTCAGTGGGCACATCAGGTTACAGATGAAAAGAGAGGCTCTGGGTACCAGGAGGCATCTGCAGGATCCCCTGGGAACACAGCATCTAGGCATCCACCAACGGGAATGCTGGCTCAATAAACAGCAGTGGAATGCCGTATAGCAGCTCAAAAGAGGAGCCTCCTGCCTTGGAAAAATTTCAGAAACCAAGCATCGATGGAAGAAGGCAAGTTGCAGAAGGCTTCGGACTATGTAAAAAAATGTACGTAAAGTTTAAAAACCTGCAAAAAGCTATACCCTTATGTGCTACAACGTGGATAAGCCTGGAAAATGTGATGCTCATTGAAAGAAGCCAGACACAAAGGCCACATAGCGTGTGATTCCATTTATACAAAGTGTCCACAACAGGCAAATTCATAGAGACAAAGTGGTTCGAGATTGCTGGTGGGGGAGGGGAGGATGGGGAGCGCCTGCTAACGGGGATAGGGGTTGTTTGGGGGACTGATGAAAATGTTCTGGAATTAGGTTGTGCTGATGATTGCACAACTTGGTGACTATACTAGAAACCTCAGAATTGTACACTTTAAAACTTTAAAAAAATGAACGAAAAAAGAAAACACCCGTCAAAATGGTACTCTTGTAGGAAGACACCCTTATGTGCTCAAAGTATGTAAAGACCTGCCCAGGAGTGGTGAACTTCAAATCTGGGATGAGGGGGTGGTAGGAGAGACAGCACATCTGGGTGGGGGAATGTGACCATATCCAGTTGTGCTCGTCTCCCGGGGCCACCATGGCGAAGTACCACAAACCGGGTGGCTTCAAACAGCAGAAATGTATTCTCTCGCAGCTCTGGAGCCTGGAAATCAGTTTGTCAGCAAGACCAAGGTGGGTCTGAGGCCCTGGGTGGAATCCTTCCCGTGCCTCCTGCCTTCTGGTGCTTTGCAGCCTCCTGCTTTGCTCCGGCATCTGCATCTCTTGTCACGTGGCTTCCTTCTCTTTTTGTCTGTGTCCAAACCTCTATCCTCTTATAAGGACACCAGTCCTATTGGATTAGAGGCCCACCCTAGTCCAGGATGACCTCATCTTGACTAATTATCTCTTCTATTTCCAAATAAGGTCGCATTCTGAGGTTCTGGGGTGAGGGCTTTGACATTTTCTTTTGAGAGGACAAAATTCAACCTACAACACCAGCGTTTGTCAAGCAGGTCTCCAGAATTTTTAGAATGACTCAAATATTCCATTAAAGGCTGAAGTCTCTGAGAGGGTTCCCCGATAAGTTAAGCATAGAATCACCATCTGACCCAGTTCTGCTCCTGGATATTTACCAAGAGGAATTGAGAGCAGGTGTTCAAACAAAAAGCTGTACATGTGTATTCCCAACAGCACAATGCACAACAGCCAAAAGATGGAAACAACCCAAATGTGCATTGATGGTTGATGGATGAACAAAGTGTGGTCCATCTGTACAATGGAATATTACTCAGCTAGAAAAAGGAGTGAAGCACCGACTTGCTACAACGTGGATGGACCTTGAGGACATGATGCTCAGAGAGAGAAGCCAGACACAAAAGGACACACAGTGTGTGATTCCATTTATAAGAAACATCCAGAACATGTAAATCCAGAGACAGAAAGTGGATCAGTGGTTGCCAGCGGGTAGGGAGGGTGGACCTGGGACCCCTAACAGGGGCTTCTAGCCCATTCCCCTTCAAAAAAAAAAAAAAAAAACCACACTCACAAGCTTGAAATTCAAATTCCACTTTTTAAGTTTTTTATTTAACAAGTCCGATTGAGCAGTGGCAAAGGGGCCGCCTCCACGAGGGTCCCTCAGCTGGATGAGGGTGGGGTGGACAGTAGGTCGGTACCAGCCCCCCTCCCCATTGTGTGGTGCAGGAATGGAAGAGAAACGGGTAAGGGCCCTGCCGGGAGTGTGAGTGGCCCCGCAGGGTGCCTGCCCATGTGGGCGCTTGTGGTGACACCTGCCAGGAGTCCCAGTGTGTCAGGTGTAGGTTTTCTCCACCCTGGGTCTTGGGGCTGGTATGTAACTCTCCCCACACCAGGTGTGTGACTTGCTGTGGGACTCCTCCTGTCCTGGCTTACACTGCCCACACGTGGTGTTCCCATGTCCCTGTAGTGTGAGGTGAGCAGGCCTCGCTGGGCCCCAGGGTTCAATGTGTGCTGTGTATGGTGGGTGATTTTTCTGGGCTGGGGTGCTGGGGATATTGAAAGCTAGAGGGGTGCTGTAGAAACCTAATTTTAGGGGGACTGTAGCCCCCAAGGTGCAGGATCGGGCCTGGCCCCAAAGAACGGACCCCCCCCCACCCCTCTGCTACTGGGCGGGGCTGGGGGAGGGGCGGAGACTGGAGCTTGGTCTTCTTTGGACCCGTGGGGCGGCCAACACTCTCATAGATGCTCACTGTGACAGAAGAGAGGAGATTCGCGATGGGGGATCTCCGACACCTCTCAGCCCTCACCCTCACCCTGGGTACCCTAGAGGCCGCCCTCCTCTGTGCCTTCAGATGCTAGGGCAGGGGCCCTGGAGTTGATTCCACCTAATCTGGGCAGGTGGCAGCCACCCAGAAAAACCCAGCAAGAAGCTTCGGGGGAAATTCCGGTCTCCAGGGACCAAGACTGTGCTGCTAGATCCCACCCAGCAGCATTTAATATAGTACCAGCCTCATCAGCGCCCCCCAGCGGCTCTGTCATTAGCCACCTGCATCAAACCAGCCCCACCTGGTAGATCCCACATGGGCAGGGGCCTCGGAATAAGATCCGGCAGCTGAATCCCACTCTGCTGCGCCCAGAGACCCCAGAAACCCCGCTAGAGGGCTAAAGCCAGTCGTTCTTGCCAGGTCCCGCCGGAGCAGGTCTAGCTTTAGCAGCCCCCACGCAACGCAGCCCCACTTGGGGTAAAAAAGCGATCCCGGGGCGCAGACCTGGCCGGGCACACACCTGGCAACCTGGGCCAGGATCTCCTTGATGCGGACGATGAGCTTCTCGTGCTGGACGGGGTCGCGCTCGATAGCGCCGTGTAGCCGGGCCATGTAGAAGTCCAGGGTGCTGAGTGTCGGAGTCTCGCCAGTGCCTGGGGAGGCGAGGGACCGGTCAGCCAAGCCCAGCGGGGGAGTCACCGTGGTGGGGGCTCCACGGAAGCAAAGGTCAGAGGGTGGGGGTCTGTAAGGGTGGGACCCTGGGGAGGGGGCCACTGGCGCAGGTGAGTGGGGTTGGGTGGGGGCGGTCAGGGAGTCTGGACCTGGGGAAGTCAAGGTCAGCTGTGGGCAAAGGTCAGAAGATGAAAGTTGGAGAGAGGGGGGTTTGACGGGGGCGAGTGGGGGAAGGTAAGTTAGCTTAGGTCTAGGTCTGACAAGGCCAGAAGCTGAAGGCGGGTACAGGGGAAGGGGTTAGAGGCGGGGCGCAAGGGCCAGTGTGGGCGGGGCTGGCGCGGGCAGAGTTCAAAGAAGGCGGGGCAGGAGGGGCTCGGGTTATTTGGGGGCTGGGATCCTCAGGGGCGCGGCGGTTGGGGCAAGGAGGTGTGGGCTTGTGCGAGAAGGCAGGGACCAGGCGGATAGGGGATCCCCGAGCGGGATCAGAAAGAGCGGGGCTCGCGGTAGCCTGGGCGGGGCCTGAGGTAGTCAAGGGCGGAGTTAGCGGGGCGGGCGGGCGGGCGGGCGGACGGCTGGGGGCGGGGCCTCCGCACCTGGCACCGGCAGCGAGGCGAAGCTGGCAGTGAGTGCTTGGCGCACGGCCTGGAGCTGCTGTTGCAGCGCCAGCGTCCGTCGCTCCTCCAGCGCCAGCTCCTGCTCCAGGCGCTCGCGCGCGCTGCTCATGCTCTGCGTGTGCCTCTGCAGCACCGCGTTCTGCTCCTCGAACGCCACGTTCATCTTCCGCAGGCGCCGCAGCTCCGCCTCCCGCGCTGCAGGCGGGGTGCCGGGTCAGAGCCTGGAGCTTGCTTCCCCGCCTTCCCTCTGCCAGGCCTTTGCCAGAGCTGTGCGCCCGCGCCAGGCCTTCCGTCACTGCTCTGCCTCTAGCTCACACCTCAGCTCCCTGGGCTACGGGAGGGGGCGGGCAGGAAGGCACCCCCTGTGGGGCTCTGTTGACCCAGCCTGTTTCCCGACACCTGCTCCCCCAAGAACCCCTGGTCAGTGCTCACCTTTGTTTTGGTCCAAGAACTCTTCAGTGAAGATGGGGACGTCGAAGGTGGAGAAGCCGTCACAGTCCCCACCCTGGGACGACAGGACAAAGTGGCAATTTTGGGGGGACTGAGGGGCAACCAAACCCCCTCTGGGACATCCCCTAAGCTTGGGAGGGTCTCCTCAGGCGACCTGGATCAGAGTCCGTGTAACAGCCTTCCCACTGTGTGGCTGCCTGGCTTCTGCTTGCACACATCTGGACCAGGGGTTCACTTCATTCCATAAGCTTTGGTCCTGGCTCACCCAGGGGTCTAAATACCTCCAGACCTTTCTCGCCCAGGTGTTCTCCTTGGAGGAGGAGAGCTTACCTTGTGTCCATTCAAAAGGGTATTCATGAGCCCAGAGCCGGAGTCCTCTGGTGGGGGAGGGAGGAGGGCAGGGTCAGCCTCCCAGGTCTCCTCTGACCCCATGCTTCGCTTTGCACGTGCTGTTTCCCCAGCCTGGAACACCATCATTCCCCTCCCCTAATCAACCCTGCTCATCTTGGGTCAGGGTCCCCACCTGGGCCCCCCCAATGTCTGTGTGTACCCCATCTCAGGGCCGATCAAGCCCTCTTCACTTGCAACTGTCTGGTTATGTGTGTCTCATTCCCAGGGGACCATGAGAGCCCCACGGAGAGGGTGGTCGTTCTGCCTGGGTCACCTGCCTCAGAGCAGCTACTCAGCTGCCTGGGGGCTAGGGCTCTTCGCACCTTTCTTGATCTTCTTTTCCTGTATCTTCTCCGTGCACATCTTGTAGGCTTCTGACTGCTGGTACGCCCTCAGCTCCTTCATGTACTGCTGCTTCTCCCGTTCGGCCTCATCCAGGTACCGCTGGCGGAAGCAGCAAGAGAAGGCTTGGCCCAGCCCAGTGCAAGCAAGGCCTCGAAGGCCAAGACCCCATCTCCATCATTCAGCTCATGGTGGTGAGCCTTCCCACAGCTCCCTACTGCCTTCCAAACAAAACCCCGCCCTTCAGGCTGCTGCTCAGGCCACCTCCCAGCTCCCTGACCTCACCTACCTCACCCCAATTCCAGCCTTTATAAACCACTCTCTGGTGTCTGAGTGTCTGCATGCCCCCACCTCCAGGCCAGACTCATTTTGCATGTTAAAATCCCACGTAGAGGGTACAAGCTGGTGGTGCTTTTTGTTGTTTCCTTGATGTTTTTGCAGTTCTGAATTAATTACCAGGACTTGAAAATCTGAAGGTTTCCAAGAAAAATCCAGCCCCATCCCTACTTTTTTTAGTATAACGTTAAGTTTTACGTCTACTCCTGCCTATTGCAACCTTCCCCTCCCTTCAACAAGCTGGAGAGAGCTAATGGGTGGTCAATTCTCCAAACGGAAGGAGGACCCTCCACATCCAGTCCTTTGGGGTAAATGGCTGCGTGTGGGTGTCTGAGTGGATGGTGGGGAGGTCAGTGGTCCCAGGCCGTCCCCACCTGCTTCTCCGCTGGCTGCAGCTTGCTCCACTCAGCGCCCAGCATCTTGGTGATCTCGGGAAAGGGCAGGTCCGGGTGGCGCGTGCGGATCTGCTCGCGCCGCTCGTTCAGGAAGCGCACGTAGCCGGTGACCGGTGCCTTTGGTCCATTTGGCAGGATCTTCTTCCGCTTCTTGCCCTTGGGCCAGCCGCGCTTCTTCACGGGCTGCAGAACCCAGCCGCGCCATTGGGAAGGGCCTGGGGGCTGGGGCGGGGCCCAGAGGGAAAGGGGAAGGGTCTCTGGAAGACTTGGGCGGGGCCTATCGGGAGGTAGGACCCAGAAGTCCTGGAGATACGGCCAGGTAAGGGTTCAAGATTGGGAGAGTGGGGTTAGGGGAACCCTGGCCAGGGGTGAAGGGATCAGAAGTACTTGGGACAGAGGATCAGCCCAGGAATGAGGCTGCCGTGTGTTGTGGGCGTGGCCTCTGGTGTGGTCGTGGCTTCGGTGAAGGAAATCCCTGCGCAGTGGGCGGAGATGGCATTCGGTGGTGGGTGGGCGAGGCCTGGACTTAGAATGGCAGGAGAGCTCTTGGGGGCGTGGTACCTGGCACAGGGTGGGGTCTCAGCCTCGGAAGGGAAATCTGGACTGTGGGCGGAGCCACAGAGAATTCAAATCGAATTCCGGGCGGAGCTTCAAAGCTCGGGGCCCTCTCCCACCACAGTGCAGGGACTCTCACCTCTTCCTCGTGCGACCCCTTCTCTCCGGCCCGAGGGACCTCTCCGCGCTCTTGTTTGACAGCCACCACGAAGCCCCCATGCTGTCCTGGAGCCTTGCCGCTCGCCGGCCTGGAGCCACGGGAAGGCAGGGTCACCCGGACTCCCCACCCCCGACGGCGGAGCTGGCAGTGAAGGGCCGGAGTCCTCAGAGGAGCGGCCCAAGGGGGTCAGGATCCGGGGGTCAAGATAGGAGCACTAGGGGGAGCCACGGGACGCCAGGCTCATACCCCCGCGACGGCGGCCCTGGCAGCGAGGGGCCTGAGTTCTGAGAACAAGGGTCTGAGGGGGTCAGGATCTGGGGGTCTGGACAGGAGAACTAGCGAGGAGCAGTAAGGGACCCCTGAAAGGGATTTAGCCCGGAGGCTTGGGGGAAGAAACCCGTGGGGACCCGAGGGGGAGGGCCTGCCTCAGGTTGGGGAAGCCAAAACCCTGGGGGGGGCGAGGGTCGAGGAGCTCGAACGGGGCCGGGGGCCTAGGCTGAAGCCCCCAGTGGGCTGGGGGGAGGGGTGTCGCACTCACGCGGCGGCCGCGCCGGGCTGCTTGGGGCCGTGGGACATGGCCGCTCCCGGCCACACCTGGAACGCAGACGCGCGGCCGAGTGAGGGTCGCCCGAGCGTCGAAGTGGGGGACTGGCTGGGAAGTCCCGGAATGCCGGGCCCGGGGCGCCTAGGGGGGCCGGATCCGGGGGCGGGGAGGCCCTCGAGGGCGGGCGCCCCAGGGATCCTTTGTTGGGCGATCGCCCCCCAGAAGGCCCGGGTCCGCGCCTCCCCGGCCCGGGAGGGACCCTGCCCCAGTCCCGGGACCCCCGCGCCCCCGCCCCCTGGCAGGGCCCCGAGTTCTGCGGCTGTTTTCACCTCCAAAGAAACTTTCCCGGACCTCTCTGCTGCTGCGACGCTCCAACCAACCGCCGGGAGCCCGCCCCTGCCGTCCGCTCCGCCCCGCCCCGCCCCCGGCATGCTAATGACGGCTCGGCGAGAGCTCGGATTGGGTGTGCCCTTCCCCTGGGGCGTGACCATGCAGATAAAGGTAGGCGCGCCCGCCGGTGATTGGCTGGGGAGTCCGCTGAGCCGCGTGGGAGGTGAGAAGAGAGGGCTGCAGGCGGTGCGTCAAGTTCGGCTGCGCTCGGCCGCTCTCGGGACCAATCAGGATGTTTTGAGGCATCGTCAGGCGGAGCCTCTTAAAGGGCTAGTAGGCGCGACGCAGACTCCTCCTCCTCAGATGAAGGCAAGACTCCCCGCCCCTGCCGGATCCCGAGACCCGGTAGGGCCGAGTCGGGCCCCGCCCTAGTTGCCATGGGGACGGCGGCAGGTTGCTAGGGAAGAGGTTAAGATCTTTCGGAGCAGGCCCTTGCACCATGGCAAGGTGGGTTCAGTTCTTAGCATGCCTTGGGGAAGTTTCCCATTTATTGACTGGATTTAGAGCCCCGGAAGTCCCCGCCATGTCCCGCCCTGCTCTGAGCCCGGGGCTCCTGGATGCAGGGGATACCCTCCTTCCTGTGCGGGGGCCTAGGCTTTCCCTTCTGTGCAATGGAGACTTTGTACGATGTCCAGGACCTGAAGGCTGGGATGCTGCGAAGCTGAGACCCGGAGCTGGGCCACCAGCATTTGGGAAAATGTGGTGGGAACAGGAAGGCTGCAAGGACCTCGTGAATGTGGAGGGCAAGAAACCGCTGTCCTAGGATCTTGGGGAGACCCAGGCAGCAGCCTGGACTTCTCACAGCCTGGACTGGGGTTGCCTCTGCTCCCAGGATGCTAGTTGTGGTGACTGGGTGCTCACGATGGCCCATAGACCCTAAACAATCTGCCCACATCAACTTCCTTGCACTCTCCCCCTCACTCTACACCTGCGACCTCAATATGTCCATTTCATTTATTCCCACCTCTGGGCCTTTGCACTCGCTCTTCCCTTCACCTAGAGAGCCCTTACCCCAGATTAAATGTCCCCCTTTTCAGTGAGGCTTTCCCAGGCTTGTACCCCACCCTATACACTCTGTCTCATCTTTTCTTCCCATGTTCCTTTCCTTCATTTGAGCTGCCTGTTTGTTCAGTGCTGTATTCCTGGTACCTGGAAGAGTGCCCATGTTTTCAATACATATTCGTTGAATAAACAAATAAATGAATCATGTAAATTTCTAACAGGCAGGTGCAGCTACTTTGGAAGTCTGGCAGTTCCTCAAAAGTTAAAAAAAAAAATGGAGCTACTATGTGATCCATCCATTGCACTCTTAAGGATACGCCCAAGAGAATTAAAAACACACATCCACACAGAAACTTGTACATGAATGTTCACAGCAACATGATTCACAATAGTGAAAAAGTGGAAACAACCCAAATGTCTATCAGTTGATTAACAGATAAACAATGTGATCCATCCAATAGAACTTCATTGGCCATAAAAGGGAGTAAATTGCTGATTCATGCTCTGACGGGGATAAGCCTTGAAAACATTAGGCTCAGCGAAAGACATCAGTCACAACAGACCGCACAGCGTATGATGCCATCTATATGAAATGTCCAGAACAGGCAACTGCAGAGAGACAGGAAGTAGATTAGTGGTTGCCTGGGGCTGGAGACTCGGTGGGGAGGGGCAATGGGGAGTGACTGCTAATGGGCAAGGGGTTTCTTTTTGGGTGATCAAAATATTCTAAAAATTAGACTGTGGTGATGGTTGCGTAAGTCTTAAAAAATACTAAAAACTATGGAATCGTACCCTTTGAATGGGTACTGTCATATGGTATGTGAGTTGAATCTTAAGCCTGTTTTCCTAAGAAGCAGCTTGGGGCTGAGGAAGATGAGTCTGCCCTGGAATCTTGACGGATCCAGATTCCAGACTTTGCTCTGTTGCTTCATCAGCTGTGTGACTTTCCATTCTCCCTTGCCTCTCTGCTGTGTTAAAAACAGTCTAGGTGAGACTTCCAAGCTAGAGGACAGCGGAAGACCCGCCCTCCAAGCCCCGCCTCTTTGGCTTGATTGACAAGGATGGTGTTGGCATAGAAACTGTCCTTCCTCTCCCAAGGTATTCCAACAGGAATTCCTCCTGTGCATCAAAATAAATGAAATGTTTTGAGGTTTCTTTTGAAAACAGTTCGGAGCTCGTTGGCATCAAGATAAATGCCTTGCTGTCTGGATATTTTCTAGAAAAGCAAAGTATCTTTACTCCAAACTTCATTGTATTCAGTCCAATTCATGCAATCCAGATACACCCCCCCCAACAAGCAACAGAAAAGAAGCAGCATTTATGCTATTTGACTTTACATCCTTCATACATTTATCTAAAAGCAGATCCATTTGCCCCCCAAATTATAAATAGGTTTTTCTTAGCAACAAATTTCTCTCAAGCCCTAACTCTCAGTAAAACCAATATCTAGCTGACGTCGTATAATTTCATGCTAGTTTCTTTGCATTCATTTCCGTGCTTCATTTGGAAATTGTTATAGCATGAAACCAGGAAGAGTATCCCAGTATGTAGTCCTAGAAACACAAAACCCACTGAGGGTGGCTTCGACCGCTTTGCTTGGGAAATTAATTTCATTACACAAATGATATGTAAATTCACTTCTTTGTACAAAATTAGAGTCAGGTATGAAGATCACCATACCTCCACCATAGTCTCCAACATCAGCTTGCTCCATTTCTTACTAAAACTTTTCCTGCACACACACCCACCCACACACACACACACACACAGTCTCCTAGGGCCTCAGGAACAAAGCACCACAAACTGGGTGGCTTAAACACCAGAAATATATTGTCTCACACTTCTGGGGGCCAGAAGTCCGAGATCAAGGGCTTGGCCAGGACTGGTTCCTTCTGGGAGAATCTGTGCTGTGCTCCCTGCACTTTCCCAGGGGGTCCCTGGCAATCTGTGGCGTTCCTTGAGTTGTAGAAGCCTCCTGGAATCTCTGCTTTCATGTTCCTGTGATGTTTCCTGGGTGTGTGTGTCTGTGCCCACATTTTCCCTTTTTATAAAGTCACTAGTCATGTTGTCCCAGGGACCAGCCTGCTCTGGGGTGACTCATCTTGACTCAATCTTAACTTGTTACATCTGCAACGACCCCATCTCCAAATAAGGTCACATTCTGAGGTTCTGGCTAGGACGTCCACCTAGGAATATTGGGGGTACATAATAGAAAGCACAACACGCGTGCACACACGTGCGTATGTACAAACGTATTCCTCTAAGGGATGTGAGCTCACATCTTGCTTTTGGTGATCACACGCCATCACGCTGTACACATCCACCAGCAAACTCCTCCTGTGGTTCCTTCCTCCCAGTGGCTTTATGTGTGAAGCCCAGAGCAGTGCCTCCTTCCCTCTGCCGCGGGTAACATTTCACAGCGGGACTACAGCACCGCCTGTGTAACGAGCCCACCCACTCCCAATGGTCCTTCGCCACGTTACTCTATTGCAGCCCCCGCTTCAAATGTCCCCGACCTGCTGTCTGAGGGCCCCGGACCGCTTTTCTAGGGCAAATAGGGAGATGAAATTGCTAGGGTGTGCTGCCTCCCATTTACATTTTAATAAATAATTTATTTATTTTTATGGGAGGTCCTGGGGATTGAACCAAGGACCTCACACTAAGCACACGCTTTCACCACTGAGCTGTAGTCCCATCCCCACACCCCGAATTAATAGTTTTAATGCTTATTTGCCAACATGGGGTGGTTCAACTTCTCTCCACCCGCCCTCCCCCACCAGGAAGGATCAGGGTGTGGTCGGTGCTCCCAGGAGATCCCAGCCTTTCCTCAGGCTTTTTTACAGAGTTATTTAATACAGGGGATTGCTTTTCATGGGCATTGAAGGGCTGGGAGGGCAAAAGGGAAACACAGAAGTCACAGCTGCCGAGAGGAAGGGGTGTGAGGACAGGGGTCTCAGACCACTGAGGAGGGGGCACCTCCCACTGCTGCTGGACCCTCAAAAGCTCAAGGAGGCAGTGCTGAGCCCCAGCTGTGTGACTTGGGCCACCTATCCAAATTCTCTGTGCCTCAGTTTGCCTCTCTATGAAGTGGGATAATAACCATGTCTACTTTCACGAATTCGTTGGAAAGATTTAATGAGTTTAATTCACACACAGTGCTTGGGTCGAGACCTGGAGGGTCAGTGCTACAAAGCATTGGCTAGTCTTGTCCATAAGGAATCAGGCCCCTGTTACAGAGGATTTTCTAGAGCAGTTGTTCCAACACGGGGGTGGGGGCAATTTGGTCTCCCCAGAGGACTGATGTCTAGAGACATTTCTAGTTGTCATGACTGAAGGCGGGTGTTGTTCCTGGCACCCCCTGGGTGGAGGCCAGAGATGCTGCATTGCCCAGGACAGCACCCACCGCAAAGAGCCATCTGGTGCCAACTGTCAATAATGCCCAGTTAGGGAGGCCCCTTTCTAGGGACTGAGAAGCCCTTCACCTGCCTGATCTCCCTAAGGCTTCGCAGCAACTCTACTTAGTGGTGCTACTCTTGCCTCACTTCACAGAAAAACTGAGGCCCAGTGGCTTGCACGAAACTGCCTGGGTTCTGTCTTAACCGCAGGCACCCCACGGCTACCCTGAGATCTAAGGCAACTTTTTCTGAGCCTCAGAACCCTCCTCTCTGCGCCCTGTCAGTGCCCCCATCCTGACCAGAGCAGAGAGAAAAATCAAAGCAAGCACCTTGCCTGGGGCTGGACAGGGGCCACCGGGACATCTGATCTCTGGCGTCTAGGGTGGCTGGGGATGCGCTGGGAACATCAAAGTTTGTCCGGATCTCTCCTGACCACAAGCTGGGGTCTGTCTGTAGGTCTGTCCTCCCCTGAGGGCTGGGCATTTATCTTTCCTTCCTGATAGCCCTCCCCCAGGACAGGGCCTTCTTTGATGTTCCAGGCAAATCCGACACCCCTCTTTTATTCAGGGCACCTAAGCCCTTCACTCATGTCCCAACCCATGCAGCTGAGGCATAAACTGTCCCCACCCGCACGCCCACCTCTGCCTCCACAGGCTTTTTATCTGGCCCTCTACCCTTCTCAGAACTCTACTGTGGCTCCCCGGTGACCTGAGGGCAAAGTCCCAACTCCTCATCTGCTATTGAGTCACCCTTATTGGTCTGATTCCTCAGCTCTAGCACTGACCATGGTGGGCTCAGAGGGTGAAGCTCTGTCTCTGCTTCAGCCTTCAGAATCAGGAACTCCAGCATTGCTCAGCATCAGATGCACTGAGTGAATGAGCTCATGAATGAATGACTGAGTTCATGAATGAATGAATGAATGAACCTTGAATTCACCTCTGGTTAGCTGCAAGCCCTCTGGCAAGGGACCTCTGTCTGAGCCTCAGTTTTCTTATCTGTAAAATGGGTGTGAGGTGTTGTGGGATGAAAGGAGGTGAGGAAATAAAAAGCTTATGCTAGTATTTTTCAAAGGTCATCTTCCATTTCCTACAGAGAAATCGAAGGGGAGCGAGCCGAGCAGGGAGGACAGACTTGTGGTTCTTATCTCTCCTTATCACTTTATCTCCTTGGTCTACGCCTAATCTCCTCTCTTCCCCTGCCACGCTATCTCTCCTAGAGCCCCCATTCCCCCATGCATACCTGTTTTTCCAGCTCCTTTTTATGAAAGAGTGTGTGTGGCAGTGGGTGGCCAGCTTCAGTGTGGGGGTCTGGGCCGGGCACCCCTTTGGCTGCCTGAGCCTCAGGTTTATAAGTGGGTTTCCTCCTGTTTCCCAATTTCTGTCTGCATTTCTGATCCTCTGCCTATATGTCCACCATTCAATCATTTGACAGATATTTCTTGAGTTCCTACTAGGTGCCAGGCCTTGCTGGGGACAATGCAGTGACGTAGGGTGGCTCAGTCCCTGCCTTCATAGCGATCATGGTCCACCGTGATCAGGACAGATGGGGTGGGGGAGGAGAGCCAATGTCAGGGTTGTGATGGGGGCATCCTGGGATACTGTGGAACCTGATGTAACAACTGAGTGGGGAGGAGAGGGTGCTGGAAAGGCTTTATGGCTGAGAATATGAAGAGCTAACACTTAAATCCTTTTAAATGTACATTATACTCATTGTCGAGCTGGGGAGACTGAGGCCCACAAAGTGAAAGGACTTGGGTAAGCTGAAAAAGCTAGGAGGGGGTGGGGCTGGATCTGGATCCCATGACTGGCTCCAGAGTGCAGGTTTTAAACCACTGCTGGAGGAGGCCTGGAGGCCGGGGGAACTTGCACCCAACCCTTGGAGGAACTTGAAACTGCTTGTATGGTGACTCAATCGTGGGAGGGCCGTTGAAGGAGGCAGGGAAGGGTCCAGAGCACCAACCTCAGAGTCACATGGCCCTGACTCACTGTGAGCCCCTGAGCACCCCCTGTCGCATCTCTGGGCCAGCTTCTTGCAGGTAAAATCGGAGAGACTTGCTCCGCCTCCTGCTCGGCTGGGATGAGAAAAAACACGTGGAGCTCTTGGCACAGTCAGTGCTCATTAAATGCCAGCTGGTGTTACCATTATGATTATCCCCATTATTATCGTTAATAACTAATTAATTAGAACGGATGCGTCCTCTCTGCTTCCGATTGGGTCTCTCCGGGCTGGGAAGTCACCGGACCCCGGGGAGAGGCGAGGTCGGATTCAGGCCTCTCTTCCACCCACTCATGCCCCCAGCCTGCTCAGTCCTCCTCGGTCCACGGCAGGCCTCGTAAACTTTCAGGCAGGCTGAGATGGCGCGGGCCTGGAGGCGGGAGTCTGATTAGGGGCGCCTCTGACCTTGTCCCCACCTCCGTGGGAGGGGTCCAGCCAACCTCTGTGATAACGTGGACACTAGGACCCCGCGGCCGGGTCAGTGCCGGGTGTCCGAGGCCGGGTTAACCCTGAGGCCACGCCCTTCTTCGTGGTGATTGGCTCTAGGTCCCTGGCGCGCGTCTCCGATTGGTGGAGATGGCTGCCGCTCCCGGAATTTCCCTTCCGTCCCGGGCCTTAGTCTCGGGTACGCCGGCCGTCAGCTGCAAAAGCGCTCCGTAGGGTGGGCGGGGAAGACGCAGCCGGCGGCGCAGAGAGAGGGCGGCGCAGAGAGAGCGCGGCGCAGACGGTCCCGGCCGGGGGTCCGGTCTGACAGCGACAGACGGCCGGCCCGAGCGCGGGGCGCCGCCATGGGCCCGGGGCCCCCGGCGGCCGGAGCGGGGGCGCCCCCGCGGCCGCTGTCCCTGGTCGCGCGGCTGAGCTACGCCGTGGGCCACTTCCTCAACGACCTGTGCGCGTCCATGTGGTTCACCTACCTGCTGCTCTACCTGCACTCGGTGCGCGCCTACAGCTCGCGCGGCGCCGGCCTGCTGCTGCTGCTCGGCCAGGTGGCCGACGGGCTGTGCACGCCCCTCGTGGGCTTCGAGGCTGACCGCGCCGCAGGCCGCTGCGCCCGCTTCGGCCCGCGCAAGGCCTGGCACCTGGTCGGTAAGCCCCAGCCCAGCCTCCCCCCATTCGACTGCCTGCCTCAGGGCCTGAGCCTCCCCCTCTACCCGACTGCACAGCCCATGAGTCTTCCCATCTGGCGGCTTAACTGCTCTGTGCGCTGTCTGCCTGTCTGTCCCATGGCTGCTGCCTGACCTGCGGTGCCTCCTCCATCTGAGGGTTCGCGCCACCCTCCAGTGTCGCTTTACTTTGTCTGACTCTCAAGGGCACCCTGAAGTTGGATCTTACTGCCAGCGCCTCCTCTGTCTGTCTGGTCTGGTTTGACTTAAACCTCCGTCTATAGGGTGACCACCCAGGACAACTCTGTCTGAGTGAGAGTCAGGTTGCCTTAGAGTCCTCGCTGTCTGTCCGTCCCCTAGAGCACTTCATCCATCCCCTGCCCCATACGGGCAACCTGGCCCTTGGTTGCTTTGGGGAGCTGCCCTGGGAGCTGGGTCGGAGGCCAGGTGAGACAGATGGGTCAGGGTTGTGTGCTTGTCTGGCTGATGGGATGGGGGTGTGCCGAGTTGGTAATGGGGTCTCCCTCTGTTCGTTCAGAGGGACTTGCCTGGACTGTTAGTGAGGGGAGGAGGGGAGGAGGTGGGTCCCTTGGGAGCTGGGGCATCCTACACGCTGCACACCCGTGATAAGGCCTGGCTCCCAGAGTCCCTTCTCCACCCGCCCAGACCCTGGGCCCTGAGATTAGCCTTGGCCACTTTGCCTGCTGTTCTTTCTCTGGCAGAAGTACTTGCCGCATCCTGGCACTTGGGGCTCGCCGGGCATTTCAGGAGGGAGAGCCAGAAATCCTGCCTGCTTCTGGGATTTCTGGGCGGCAGCTTTCTAGAAGCCAGGAGGGCCAGCTGCTGTCTCCTTGCCCTTGGGAACAGTGACTGAGGAGGCAGTGATTTCCCCTGGCCCTCATGAATGACATTTTTGCAAAGTACATCTGGTCTCCAAGTTGCCTGAGAGTGAGGCTGGCATTGCTGCGGCTGCGGCTCCACTCAGGGGCTGGATTTCAGGTTTCTTAGGTGCTGAGGATGCCCAGGCTGTCCTTAGGTCACTCTGGACTGTAGCAGCCAGGGAGGGGAGCAGGGGGAGGCAGGTGACTCAGGCCCCAGTCAGAGGTATCCCTCTGCGGGCTGATGTTGGGATTGCTTACAGATCAGAGCTCAGAATCTCAAATGTGGTTTTGTTCATGATAGTTGGGTAGATTCATTGACATACCACAAAGATAGCTCTGGGGCCAGAGCGATATGAGGGGCTCTTTTCTCTGGGGAGGACTGGTGAGACGTCTCTAAGGAGATGGAGCCAGGCATGGCTAGTATCCCTGGCAGTGGACACTGAATGTGCAAAGGCCCTGAGGTGGACCTAGTAACAGCTGGGAGCCTCCGGCCTGTTGTCTTCCCCTTTCCTAGGTGGCGGGCTGAGGTTCCGTGAAGTTTCCACCTGACCCCAGAGGAACAATCTGAGTCCCCTTGCAGAGGGGGAGGTTAGGAGGGTGGAGGCACCTTTGTCAATAAAGAACTGAAAGTTCTGTATTGATGCAAAACAACCTGGTGGGTGCCCCAACCAGACATCTGCCTTGGGGTGAGCACATGGGGAGATCCAGGAAGATCTGTGGGGAGAGGAAGCCAGGGTGGTCCCTTGTGATGGCTGATAAGGCGACCTGAGTGAAGGTCACCTCTGCAAAAGTGCCCACTTCTCTATTTTACCCCTGAGTCTGTGGACTCACTCTTTCCCTTAAGAAGCCCTTGAGTTTTCCCCTCTAGCCCATAGGGGACCCAGAGAGCCAGATATGGATACTCCTGTCGGGTCCAGGCTGGGCAGCTGAGTACACTGGGCTTCATAAAGAAAAAGCAGAGCTCTGGAGGAAGGGACATTAGCTTTGGGGTTTTGAAGGATGAATAGGAGTGTGTGTGGAGAGGGCATTCCAAGTAGTTGAAACAGGTTGTGGAAAGGTGTCAAATCTCATGGCTTTGAAGTTGCTGAAGCAGGAAGTGGCTCAGAGTAGTAGGAGCCCCCGATTTCATACTTAACTCTTTAATTCTCACGCTGATCTTGTGAGGTATTTTCATTATCTCCCTTTTCTGGAAATGGAGGCCCAGAGAGGCAAAGTCACTTGCCCAAAGTCCCCCGGCCAGGCAGCCTAGCCCTGACAATAGTTAACCTGGCCTAGCCTGGGCAGCAGCAGGTTAGAGTCCGGCCAGGGCAGCACATTCTTCTGACTGGAGTCTGCAGTCCCTGCCTGGCCCCAGGGTGGCCTCCAGGCTGCCAGGAATCTGACCAGAGTGCCCCTCCCAGGCACCAGTTCCAGAGAAGTAGCAAGGGGGCAGTGTTTTGTTTCACTTCCCAATCCCAGGATGGTGGGGGCGGGCCTAGGGTCTGGGGAGTGAGGTCACCTCTGGACCCTGATGGGGGCGGAAGGAAGTCCGGCTACCAGGCACAGCACTCTGGGATGGGAGGAGCAGGGTGGAGGTCACTTGGTTTCCTCGTCCAGAAATGGGGATAATAGTAACATTCCTCTCCTTGGGCTGTGAATAGAGGCCGCTGTTACTATTCACTCATTCAAAAGATCGTAATGTGTCAGGCTCCGTGCTGGGTGCCAGGGACACAGAAGTGACTCAGGGAGACCTGTTCTCCACCCCCATGGAGCCTGCAGCCTGGTGGGGGAGGCAGACAAGAAACAGACAGACAGGCAGGCAGTCAGGCAAAAGAATTCCTGTGCGTGCTAAGGGGTGTGAAGGAAAGAAAGCAGGGCCCAGACAGTGACAGGGCAGGGAGGGGACTGCTGGTGACTGGGCTGGTCAGGGGGGCTTCTTTGAGGAGGTGGCATTTGAGGTGAGTCCTGAGGGATGAAAAGGAGTGGGCCTTGCTAAGATGTGAGGGGGAAAGCATTCCAGGCAACAGGCACAGCCTGTGCAAAGGCCCTGAGGGCAGGGCCATGGCTGGTGTGCTGGAGGAACATGCAGGAGGCCTGTGTGGCTGGAGCAGAGTGAGCTGGGGGGAGACAGGGAGGATGTGAGGGCAGGGCGGGGACGGGGTGGGTGGTGCAGGGCCTCTGGGGCCTCAGGAGCATTGTGCTTGTTCAGAGGTAGTAGTGTTCTCCAGAGGGAGAGGCCCCTTTATGAGCTGATGGGGACACTAGGGCTTGGAGAACCCAGGGGCTGGCTCAGCACCGCCCAGTGTCACCTGGGCCTCCTGACTCCTGGCAGCCTCACAGGACACTTGGTAGAAGCTGGGGAGGAAAGGACCCCCTCTGCAGCTGGAGCGGGAAGGGGAGGCTGGTGGGTAGGGGGTGTAAGTGGTGGGTCTGCGGTGGGCAGTTCTCCAGGGGAGAGCAGCGCCCTTTCTACCTGCTGTGTCACCAAGGGGGCGAACCCGGGGCATCCTGAGTTGACATGGGGAGGCCTCGTTCCTGCCCCTTCTTGTCTGTCACCTGGCTGTCTGTCCTGGCCCTGCCCCCGCTCCTGCCCCTGCGTTGGCTGCAGCATGTGACCTGTGTCTCAACTTCCCCATCACAAAGGGGCACGGAGCCTGGACTGGGAGGCCTGGCCCCTCTGTCCTGTTTGGCTGTGTGACCTCAGGGGTCCCCTATCTCTGCCATAGTTTTCCCATTTGTCACAGGGGCCATAAGCTTGGGGAGCCCTGGGCTGCTGACCCCTCACTCACTGTGGGACTTGGGGCGGTCTCCAGCCTTTCCTGTGTCTCAGTTTTGTCCCCACTCGCTTGCCCCTGGGGAGCCCTGGGCAGGGAGGAAGGCCACGTGACATGCCTACCCCGCTTGCTTGTCCACAGGCACCATCTGCGTCCTGCTCTCCTTCCCCTTCATCTTCAGCCCCTGCCTGGGCTGCGGGGCTGCCACGCCTGAGTGGGCTGCCCTGCTCTACTACGGGCCCTTCATTGTGATCTTCCAGTTTGGCTGGGCCGCTACGCAGATTGCCCACCTCAGCCTCATCCCGGAGCTCGTCACCAACGACCACGAGAAGGTGGAGCTCACGGCTCTCAGGTGCCACCTCGGTGGGGCGGAGTGGGGCGGGTGGGCGGGCACGCGCAGAGCAGGCGAGGCCAGGGGACCCAGGCCGCCTTCCGCGTCTGGGCTCTGCTTGGCTGTGCAGCTCCAGGACTCAGCTCCAGCCTGGACATCCGTAGATTAGTGTATCACTCAGCTGTTGCTGCATGACCCGTGAGCGCCAGGTGAGCAGCTTCAGTCAGCACACGTTTACCACATCACGGTTCCTGCAGGCCGAGTCTAGCTTAGCTTGGTTGGGTTCTCTGCTTCAGGTTTGAGGCTGCAGTCATGGTGTTGGCTAGGGCTGGGGTGTCCTCTGAGGCTTGGGGTCCCTCTACCCTGCTCACGTCTTGGTGGCAGTGTTCGTCTTCTCACAGATAAAGAACTCGTGGTGGCCTGCTGCTTCCTTGGGGCCAGCAGGAGAGTCTCTGATCTCAGGGATGCTGTAAACTTTCTTTCTGAGGGTCACCTGATTAGGCCAGGCCCATCTGGGGTAACCTCCTTCAGTTACATCGGTAAAATCTCTTTACCTTTGCCACAGAACGTTACCTAAACATGGGAGTGACATCCCATTATATTCCTAGGTCCCTTCCCCAAAGGGAGAGGGTTAGACAGGGCAGGGCCAGGGCATGGGAATCTCTGAGCCACCTTGGAGTCCTGCCTGCCACACTGGGTACAGCTTGTGCCCAGCTCATGCGCTGCTGACTTGCTTGAGGCGCTAGAGGAGGTGATTCTGGATATGATGCTAGTAGGAGCGTCTGTGGAACCTTTGCTGTGTACCAGGCGCAGTTCTGGGCCCTTCATGCAAACTCTTCTTTAATCCCTGTGATAAGCCCGAGAGGTTGTCATGTGCCCAGGGCCAGGGTTTGGGCAGAGCAGATCCCTATGGGGTCTGTGCAGTGGGAACAGGGTTCAGGAGATGACAGTTCTAGACAGGAAGGACGTGGCCTTTGAAGGCGGCCATGCGGCTGCAGCTCGGAGCCAGGCTGGGCTCACAGTGGGTGTAAGTGCTGTCATGAGATCCCCGTCTGTCTGCAGCCCAGCGTGACCTCCTCCCCACCCCACTCAGTTCCCCGCTACGGCTGAGAGTTCTAGGCACTAACGGCAGGGGTTGCCCAATGCCTGGGGCCCCCAAGGGCCCCAGCGGAGGAGGACGGGCTGGGCCTGGCAGAGGACAAGCTCTGGGCGCTTTCTTTGTACCCACAAGTGCTTTACTGCCTGCCTCGTGTCATCTTCGCCTTGACCTCCCAGGGTGGTGTTCTTCTCACTTTCAGAAAGGGAGACGGAGTCCTGGTTGAGCCCCAGAGGCTCCCTGCGCCGGCCAAGCCCCTAGAGGGACATGGCTCTGGGGCTGTAGGCAGGAGCAATCCTGGGTGACTCTAGGCCATGGAGCCCTTGTCCTGCTGAAGCCCAGGACCTGGGAATGAGGAACTCCAGAATCCTGGCTTCTGAACATTTTGGGCTCACGCTTCTGAGTTGCATCCCTGACTCAGCCCTGCTTTGGTGAGTCTCTGCATCCCAGCCCTGGGCCGACGGGACCTCATGGTCCTGGTCAGTGTCTTGGGTCAGAGTGGTAAATCATCAGATAATGTGCAGGCTGGGGAAACTGAGGCCAGCAGAGGCTTCCCAGGAGCCACCCAGTGTGTCGGTGGCTGAAATCACCCGTAGGTCAGAGGTTCCCCCAGACGCCACAAGCAGCTCCGGGTGTGCCGCTGCCTGGGAGGAAGCGGTTGTGTGGCTTCTGGGGTGCCCTGCTGAGGCCTCGCCTGCGCCCCACCAGGTACGCCTTCACCGTGGTGGCCAACATCACCGTCTATGGCGCTGCTTGGCTTCTGCTCCACCTGCAGGGCTCTACCCACATGGGGTCTGCTCAGGATGTCAGTGACCATCTGGGGGCCCAGGATGTGCCAGTGTTCCGGGTGAGCTGGGCCAGGAGTGGGCCAAAGCACTGCTGGCTGGGCGGGACACCCCAGGGCCCATGGCTTGGGCCGAGTGCCACTGCTGACCCTTTTCCTGCCTGGTCCCCAGAACCTCTCCCTGTTGGTGGTGGGTGTTGGAGCTGTCTTCTCACTGCTGTTCCACCTGGGCACCAAGGAGGGGCGCTGGCCGCAGGTGGAGGAGCCAGATGAACACAGCCCCCTGTTGGCCCCTGCTGCTGCCCAGCCCTTGGTACTCTGGAAACACTGGCTTCAGGAGCCAGCCTTTTATCAGGTACGTCATGGGGGGAGAGGAGGCTGGCATTAATGCCACCTTCCCACCAGGCCCTCACTCTGTGGGACTGTGGGCAGGGATGGCAAACATTGGAGCAAGTGTAGCCCCTTCTCCATTCCACACCCAGAGCAGACGTTAATAATCAGTCACTGCTCTCTTCTCCACCTGACCAGCTGGGAAGTCACTACTAATGGATCAGGTGCCAGCTGTAGGGCTGCTCACCTTGGCCCCCAATGCTCCCCGCTGCGGGAGTGGAAGACTACCCCATCTGACCCCTGAGCTGCCCCCTCTGCTCACAGGTGGGCCTGCTGTACATGAGCACGAGGCTTATCGTGAACCTGTCCCAGACGTACATGGCCATGTACCTCACCTACTCCCTCAGCCTGCCCAAGGTGAGCCGGGCGGGCAGGCCAGGGCGGCAGGGGTGGGGGGCCTGGAGCCTGAGGAGCCACGCCTGAAACACCTGTGCCACTCTGCCCCAACAGAGGTTCATCGCCACCATCCCGCTGGTGATGTACCTCAGTGGCTTCTTCTCCTCTTTCCTCATGAAGCCGGTCAACAAGCGTATCGGGAGGAACGTGAGTGGGCGGGGCTTGCAGGCAGGGGGCGGGAAGGAACGTGAGTGGGCGGAGCTCACAGGCAGGGGGCGGGGTTTGCCCAACAGAACCTGGGTGAATCCCGACCACCGCCTGCACACCTTGTAGAAGCCCTGGGTCTGGGAACCGACTTGTAGAATCCGGGGCTGCAGAGCTTTCTGTGCTGTCCAGTGCAGTAGCCAGGGGTCCAGCATGGCTGAGGAACTGAATGCTTCATTTGATTTCACTTTAATAGACTTGCGTTGAGATGCAAGCAGCTACCTGTCTCTAGTGGCAGCTGAATCAGACAGTGTAGCCCCTGAACATCCTCTCCACGAGCTCAGCACTGCCAGGAATCCTTTGAGGTCGGAGCCGGGGGCTCCTTAGGGATGACCCAACTCAACCCCCTCATTTGCTGGGGTTGGGGGTGGGTTGAAGACCAGAAAGGGCAAGTGCCAGGCTCAGGGCTGCCCAGCGAGGTGGGCCTGACGCCCAGCTGGGCTCTCCACAGATGACCTACTTCATGGGCCTCCTGGTGATCCTGGCCTTCGCTGCCTGGGTGGCGCTGGCAGATGTGCTGGGCGTGGCTGTGTATGTGGCGGCCGTGCTGCTGGGTGCGGGCTGTGCCACCATCCTTGTCACATCCCTGTCCATGACGGCTGACCTCATTGGCCCCCACACGGTAGGGCTGCTGGGCAGGGGCGGGTTAGGGTTGGGGACCAGGGCTGGGGCCAGGGGTGCTGACCCTCTGCCCATGTCCCCAGCATAGTGGAGCCTTCGTGTACGGCGCCATGAGCTTCTCGGACAAGGTGGCCAACGGTCTGGCAGTCATGGCCATCCAGAGCCTACACCCCTGCACGTGAGTGCCACCCACCTGATTGTGCATTTAACGAGGTATACTGAGTGTGTGCTGTGCACTGGGTGCCGCCCCAGTTCTGGGGACTCTGTGAGGACAGAAGGCCCTGCCTTGGTGGCTTCAAAGCCGGGGAGACCTGGTTGTTCCCCACCTTGGGCATCCATTCACCCACTCTGCAGTCTGTCCTGTGCCGGGTGCTGAGGACACAGCTCACAGATGGAGTGGGGGATGTGAGTGGGCAGGGCAGCAGAAGAGCTGGGAACCCCTGTAACTCAGACCCTTAAAACACAAGGTTCCAGCCTCAGGTGGTTCTAGACCCAGGTGTATGCCCTACAGAAGCCCAGGATTTGAGAATGAGAGCGGACCCAGTCCTCTGTCCTCATGGAGCTGGGGGCAGCAGTAGCATTAGTCACCACCTGAATCAGCGTGTGATCCAGACCAGTGGCGGGGGGGGGGGCCGAAGGATGCCACTTATAGAAGCCTGACCTGGGCAAGAGGTCAGGGAGGGCTTCCTTGAGGAGGTGACATTGGACCTGAGACTGGAGAATGTCAGGGAGTTCTAGGCAAATGGGAGGAAGAGCACATGCAAAAGCCTTGCTCTGGGCAGGACTGTGCCTGGCATGTTGGAGGAACAAGGAAGCCCGTGTGGCAAGGGGGAGAGAGGGAGGAGGTGAGGGCAGGGAGGGGACGGGGCATGTTGTGCAGGGCTTTCTAGGTTGAGGGGAGGACATGAGCTTTTACTCCAGGGAAGTGGGAACTGTGGGTAGAAGTGGGGCAGGGCCTGGCTCAGGTGCTCACTGGCACCCCCTGGTGGCCCCTGCAGGGAGGGCCGACTGGGGGAGGTGATGGCAAGAAGTTGGGGGGGGTACTGGGGGCAGTCCCGGTGGGTGGTGATGGGGCTGGACCAGGTCGGGGCTCAGGAGGGAGGAGTAGTGGGCAGTCTGAGACTCTGAAGGCAGAGCTGACATCATCAGCTGAAGTCTCATGTTGGAGGGGAGAAGAGGGTTGAGGGTGAACCCTCTGGTCCTGGCCTGAGTGTGGGGACGACAGGGTTGCCCCAGTGGAGATGGGAGGAGTGGGGAGCCCAGGCTGGTGTCTGCTCACCCTCTTCCGCCCTTGCTCTGCCCCTAGCTCAGACCTCTGCTGCAGGGCCTGCGTGGGCTTCTACCACTGGGTGATGGTGGCCGTGACGGGTGGCGTGGGTGTGGCCGCCACCCTCGCTCTGTGCAGTCTCCTCATCTGGCCCATCCGCCTTCGGCACTGTGAGTTGCAGGCCCCTCTTCCTCCTAAGAGCTCCAAGCCAGCCACAGGTGGTAGGTCTGGGACAGGACAGGCCCCACCCTGGCTAACCCCCCTCCCACCGTCTTCTCTTGCAGGGGACCCTGGAGCCCAGCCCTGACACCGCCTCATAGTCCCTTGCCCTCTATTAATTAACCACAACTGTGACTGTCCTGTTCCTCTGCTCCCACCCTACATCTGTCCTGCCGGCTGCAGGGGGTTAGTGGGTGAGGTCAGGATGGGCGGGGACACCGAGCTAGGCCCTCTGGTACCCAGGGGCTGTTGGGGTCCCCCAGTCCCCACTCTAATCCCTCCCAGCTGCTTGGATGGTTTGGGGTGCTCTGTGTTGTGGAGGAACTGGATATGAAGGTCCCAGATCCAGGGGCTGTGCCAGGCTCACCCCTGGGCTGGCTAGGGTCTCCCGGGTGCTGCCAGGCCCTGGAGGACGGTGTTGGCACTGAGCCTGCCAGGAGCTCCAGCCCCGGGGTTGGGGGACTGGGCCCAGATCCCAGCCGTGGCGGCAGCGGGGATCAGCGTGCCGGGCTTAGGCCACCACCAACAGTGAATAAAGAGCTGCCCCTGGCGAGGACTGTGGCCTCGGCTGTTAGCCTGGGCCGGGCTTGGGGAGCCGATGCCGGGAGAGGGCAGCTGGCGTCTGCCTGCCTCTGCCCTGGGGCTTGGTCCCCAGGGTCCTGGTTGGTAGTTGCCTTTATCCCTGCAGAGCTGCTTTGGGCAGCAAGATCTTTATCAGCGAGTGGGCGCGTAGACGGGCGGAGGCCAGTTGGTGGAGGGGCAGTAGGGTTCCAGGTCCCACTGCCGGTAGTTCTGGGTGATGTAGCGTGGGCGCTGGGGCGCTGACAGGTGCGGCACATAGTCAGACGCCCGCCAAGGTGGCTCCACCCCAAATCGGTGCCTGTTGATCACTGTGGGGCCAGGACCTGGGTCACTGCCTGGCCCCAGCCCAGGAGGCCTTGTTCCTGCCCTGTCCCCTGGGTCTCAGGACCCGAGCCCCAGCCTCACCGTACTCCTTGCCCCAGATGGGTCTGTCTTTCCACAGCATGCTCCCCCACCGTGTGCTGGGGTCCCGGTACTGGGCGGGGATGATGGGGTCGTACCAGGCGGTCTCCCGGAGACGTTGGGTGTAGGCTGCAGGGTGAGCGGGGAGGTCATCTCTGCATCTCTAGCCCTCACCCTCCCCTCAAGGCTGGCCTGAGGTCGGGCAGACAGGGCCGGGCACTCACCCGAGGGCATGCTCCGCTCCCGGTGGCCATAGCATCCATGCCAGCGGGCATAAGCCTCACGGTACGGGCTGTCCAGAGCCCGCGGGAGCGTGTACCAGGCTTCTCGGGGGTCCGAGTTGGTTAGGCCGGTGTACCACAGGTGGCCAGCCGCATCACGTCCCATGGGCGTGTACCTCCAGCGCGCCGCCTGCTGGATGGCCGGTGTCCAGCGGGGCCCCTCCTGGGACAGGTAGTCATCACTAAGGGCCGGGGTGGGGAGGAGACAGACTGAGCTGGCGATCCCCCGCCACCACCACCCGGGGCCTCTTCATCCTCTTTGCTGCGTGTTGCCAGCATGGAGGGTGCAGTCCTGGCCCATGGTGCCGGGCCCTCCTCCATCCCCACGGGGCCACATCTGTCGTTCAGTACCAGACTCCCCCACTCCAGGCTGCTGGAGGTTGACCCCTCGTGGCCCTCTCCTCTCTGCCACAGCCTCCTCAACCCCCAGGATCTTCCTAACATTCCACCTTTTCAGCTTTCCTTGAATCTACCAAGTCCTGCCCAGCCTCCCAGACCTGTAGGCCCTTTCATCCAGGAAGCCCCCTGGCCTGGGAGGTGTCCCAGGAGGAAGTGGTCTCAGCTATATGGCTGAGTGAGGGGCCCAGGCTTCACTGTCCCTGGTCTGGCCTGGGAGCCATGGGTTGGGTATACAGGGATGGTGTGCGGGTGCCCAGGCTCCAGGAAGACCTTCGGGGAACCCTTGTGCCATCACTGTCCACCCAGTCTCTGCAGCCAGCTGGGAGTAAAAACAAGCTCACGTTTAGAGGAGGAACTATGCAGCTACACGAGTGCCTGCTACAGGGGGCCTGTGGTCCTAGAGCCTCTCCTAGACTGAGAGCATCAGGACGGCCTCCCTGAGGAGATGGCAGTGATGTGAGGCAGGGGTGGCATGTGCAAAGGCCCTGGGGTGGGAGGAGGCAGGGAATGGTTTGTGGAACAGAGGCTAGCAGTGCAGAATGTGTAGTGGAAATATGCTAATGATGGCAAAAACCAAACCTTAGTAAGGTGCCATTAAACCTAAAAACATCCTTCCGGACCTGAAAGACAAAGACGGGCATGTCCTTTGGCCTGGTGAGCTCGCTTCTGGGAATCCCCTCCGGGAATGGGGCGAGGATGCTCCCAGCAAGGACTGTTGACAAACGCTCTCCCCTGTGCTGGCTCAGAGTTCTCACTCCCCATGGAAAACCAAAACCCAAGACTCGTAAAAGGTGGGACCATCCCAGTCGGCTGTGGGACATCAGTCTTGGGAATCTGCCGCAGACTGTGTTTGCCACGCGCAGGGCAGGAGCTTCAGGACCAGCAGGCAGGGCCTTCTGAACTAAAAATGAACTTAAACTACAGAATGTGCTGCACATGATTTGTAAAAAGGAATTAAAACAGTCTAAAATAACAATGATAAGTGAGTCACTGTGTCAATTACTCCTCCAAAAAAAAGGAGCTCGTTACAGCTGGGGAAGAAAACCCCTCCCGAGGTGTGCGCCGTGCCAGCGCACCTCCCACTACAGCGTGGAACCTGTTTCAGTCACGGCCGCACACCTGCTTTTTGACTTCCTCGGAAATGAAGCAGCACCAAGGGTGCTCACTCTTTTTCTAAAGCTGCACAGTAACGCTTATAAACACTTATTAATGGGCTCTCTAATGGGTTGAAAGTGTCCCACCAAATTCATGTCCACCTGGAATCTCAGAACGTGACCTTATTTGGAAATAGGGTCTTAGCAGACTTAAGGTGGAGTCTTGTGGGGTCAGGTGGCCCTGATGCAACGCCTGGTGTCCCGGTAGGGATGGGGGGATCTGGACAGCTGGGAGATGGTCATGTGACAACTGAGGCCACGATGAGTTGATGCTTATATAAGCCAAGGGATGCCACAGACTGTGAGCAGTCCCCAGAAGCTGGGAGGGACACGGGACAGGTACTCCCTCATGGCCTCAGCCTTGCTGACTGGTCTTGGTCTGGGACTTCTGGCCTCCAGAGCTGGGAGGGGGTGAATTCTGTGCTCAAAGCTGCCCCACTGTGGGTGTGGTTCCAGCAGAGCAGGGCTCACGGGACCTATTACCAGCTCTGTTGGCTGTGTGCGCACGCGTGTTGTGTGTGTGACCTGTGTGCACTCCTGCAGGGGCCCAAGCCTGGTATGGGTGAGTGGGGAGGTGTGCAGGGGGGCAGCCAGGTTTGGATGAGAGAGTGCCCCTGTGAGAATGAATGATGCTGGCGGAAAGCAAACCCGGAGACAGTGGAGGGGCAGGGCGGGCACTCACCTGTACAGAGGCGCCGGGAAGTCCACTTCCAGGGTCCCCTGGGGGACGTAGGGCCGGGCAGCCTCCCGCCTCAGAGTCTGCATGTCTGCCTCTGGGTGCCCGGGGGCTCCTGCCTCCAAGGCCCGTGGAGCCATTGTTGACAGCTACAAAGGTGGCTCTGGCGTCCTGGCAACGGCTCAGCCAGCTGGCCCCCATCCAGGCCACTCCCCCAGCTGAGGGGCCAGGAAGCAAGGGCAGAGGCTGGAGGAAGGAGGCGGGCACGCACTGGGTGGGGCCGTGGCCTTGAGCCCCTGCCTTCCCACCCCTCCTCTGCCTCCTAACCCCCATGGGAGGGTCTCTGAACCAAATGAAGCTTCTGAATTTCCCTCCTGCACCCCGAGTTCCACCCTTCAGGGTGCTCAGGTGCCCGTGCAGCCCTCAGCCCCTCTCTTGTCCCCACCCTGCCCCCATCCAATCCATCCTTTGGTCCCAGAACACGTCCAGAGCGAGAATCCGCACACACACGTTTTCAGCAGCAATACCCACAACAGCCAAAGGGTGGACACAACCCAAATGCCCACCAACTGCAGGATGGACACACAGCACAGGGTCCACCCACATGCTGGAGTACTATTCAGGCAAGAAAAGGAGTGACGCACCAACGTGACGTGGATGGACCCTGAGAACACGATGCTCAGTGAGAGAACCAGACACACAAGGCCACAGCATGTGATTCCATTTATGTGAAACGTCCAGAACAGGCCAATCCAGAGACAGAGAGGCGGTTCCTGGTTGTCAGAGTTGGGTGGGGGTTGGGGGTATCTGCTATTGAGGACAGGGCTTCTTTTAGGGTGATGGAATGTTCTGGAATTAGTAATGATGGTGGCACAACATAGTACATACATGACAAAGTGCTCCGCTGTACTCTTCACTATGTTACGCATGTTTTACCACACACAAATTAAGGAAAAATCCAGAAGCTGCCCGTCTTTCAGCACTTCCACCGCTCCTGGCTGTGGTCACGTCACTGCCTCCCCGGTCTCTCTGCGCCCCAGCCCACCTGTTTTCAAGCCTCCACAGAGCAACCTCACCCCTTCCCACGTCAGCACACACCAAAGGCTCCCACCTCACTGGGGTACAGGCCCATGTCCTCCCTGGGGCCCACAAGGCCCTGTATGACCTGCCCCGCCCCTTCCCCCTCTCTCCCCCTCACTCACTCTGCTCCAGCCACACAGGCCTCCTCACTGTTTCTCTAACATGCCAGCGACTGTCCTGCCCCAGGACCTTTGCCCAGGCTGTGCCCACTGCCTGGAGCACCCCCACTGCCCAGGCGTGTCTGTGCTCAAACGTCCTTCAAGCTCTTGCTCAAACGTCAGGTTCATAGCAAGCCCTGGATTCAAAGCTGCTGCTTCCCAAGACCTCACACCACCCATCCCCCAGTGACAGCCACGTGCTCTTAACAACCTACCGTCTCCCTCACACCACAACAGAAGCTCCTAAGGGGTAGGTCTTGGGTCTGGCCTCTCTCATCCCCCGTGCCCAGGACAGAGGTCTTCACTGGGAGGGAAGGGCCTGGGGTGTGCCATTGGTCATGGGCAGCTGCTCGCTGCAGGGGCCACCTCTGTTCTCAAGACCCCTGGGCCTACTGGCCCACCCAGTGTTGCAAACCCCTCTGGCCTGGGCTGGTTTTCCTCTCTGGCCCCCAGAACCTCCTGTTCCCCACCTTCCCTGTTCCTTGCAGCCCACTTGGTCCCCACTTCCTTCAGGGAAGCCCCTGCATCTTCCTCGCCTCACTGCTGCACAGGCCCCGCTCACCCTCGGCTGTCACTGTCACTAACTCCCTTTCTCCTCTATCAACCCAGGATCAATGGAAACAAATCCTGCCCAACCACACCCAGCTGTCCCCAAGCGCAGGACACAGGGCTGGCAACGTTCCCGCTGGCCTTGGGGCCCCATCTGTCAGGCGGAGGCGGCAGCAGCAGCACCCACGCTGCCCCACCAGCCCGGGCCCACCCTCCTCCTTTCAGCGGGACCAGCATGGGCCCCTCTTCCCGCAGCGGGGTGCAAGGACTGGCATGACTCACGGGACCGAGAGTACAGGGACACTGGCGCCCCATGCTGCCCAGCTGCCTGCGAGTGGCCCCCACACCCTCACGTTCCGGATGCTCTGGGGTCACCATTTGTGCAGACTCAAGCTATCAGCCCCAGACAGACAGGCAGCCCCAGCCGTGCATGACCCACATGGTTTAATGGCTGCGACACTGCATTCCAGGAGGAGCAAGGCTCACCCGCACCAGGTGCCCGCACATCGCCCGCTCCCGCACCCGGCCCTGCCACCCGCGCCCGCTGACAACATTTTTCATCGTTTCAAGCCCCCTCTGTGCTCCCAGGCGAGGAGCCTACAAGCAGAGCCAGGGTGGGGTGCAGTACAGACATAATCCTTTTCTTATTTAAAAAAAACCCCAAAACTCAAACAAAAATAAAATCTCGACCATCCGGAATACTTACACATCTATGTACACTGTCCCTTGCCATGCCCCTCCCCCGCCACGCAGGCAGGTGGGATGGGCATATGTGTACACTGCCCCTCACCCACCCCCACGCAGGCAGCTGCAGGATGGGCGGGGAGGCGGGAGCCCCCTCTTCCCCGAGTTCAGGCAGGTTCAGCCCATTGCCCCTCCCAATGATAGGGCTTTAAAAGCTGTGACCTCCACTCCCAAAGGAGCCGGGATGAGCCACTGCTCCCTGCCGCTAGCCTTAACATCTGGGGACTGATTTACAAAAACACAAAGACAAATCCAAAGAAAAGTCACAAATACATATATACACATGCACACGTGTGGCTGACTCTGGGGGAGCACAAGGTTCTCAGACCCTGGAGGAGTGGGGGCTCCAAGCAGAGCCAGCGTGACCAGGGGACTCTGTGGCCTTCCCTGGGCCATGCTGGATCCCCACCCCACCCAGGCCTATTCCACTGTCCACTTCCATCAGTGTCCCCTGACCCGAGGAGGGGAGAGGGAGGGAGGGGAGGAGGGGAAGAGCAGCTGCCCAGGGCCCTGGCCCTGCCTCCCTCCCTGTTTCCGCCAGGTCTGGAGGTGAATATGGAGGAGGGTGGGCCCAGGTGCAGTCAGGAACAGGGCAGAGGACAACCAGGGTCAGGGGAAGCCCTGAGGAGAACCGGTGGGTGCCCCTCCCCTGGCTGAAGGTGCAGGTGGACAGGAGCCACTAGGGTGGCCCGGAGGGGGAAGGGCTGGGGAAGAGTGCCAGGCGTCCACAGAACCTGGCCCTCGGGGTCAATTCTGCCCTCAGGTTACCCTGACCGGCTGCCCAGCAAGCTGCAAGAACCAGTCGGTTGTGACTGTCAGTGACAAGGACAGCTCAGGAGGGGTGAACACATGATGGCGAACAGATCTGACTTCCATTTTCCTTGGACAAGTCCAGCTTGAGATGACCTTCGGCATGCAGCCTGCCCGGGGCCTGCTCCAGACGCCGTGCCCCCAGAAAAGTCACCAGGATGGCTTCCGGGACAGGGACAAGCAGAGGTGGCTGCAAAGAAACCTCTCAAGTGGAATGTCCCTTTGATCCATGGGCAGATCTGAGCTGTCCCCTGACATCCAGCTGTCTGTCCTGGAGCAGGTATGCGCCGCGGGGAGCGCGTGCTTCCAGGAAGAGCATGCAGCCCCAGCAAGGCAGGGACAGACACAGATGGAAGCAGGCGGAGTCCCAGGAGACGTCCATCCCGTGTCCATCCGCTCGGAGCACAGGAGCACAGCCGGCTGAGCCGGGGCCACCCAGGGCGGAGGGAGCCGGAGTCCCCACTCCTGGGGTGCCCGACCGCAGCCCCTCCCCAAACACCGGCTGACAGAGTTCGCAATCAGGCTTTAATAGAATCTTCGGGGTCTCTCCAGGCCCGGCTCCCGCCCCACCCCGGCTGCCTTCCTCTGGGGCCTGTATGCAGGGGAGGGGAGGGTCCATGCACGCTGACAAGAGGTGGTGCTCTGAGACCAGGACAGCACGGCCACGGGTTTACCGGATCCTGGTGAAGAGGTTGAGGACAGACACGGATTCCTGCAGGGCACACAGGAGCGACGGCTGAGCCTTCAGCCCCCAGTGGCCTCCCGCAAGCGCCGGCAGCTGGGCTCGGCCGTTGGGTCGGGCACCAGCCGCTTCATCGTGGAAAGGAAATTCTGCCTGGAGGGACCCCGAGGCTTCAGGCCAGAGGAGCGCCTGTGTGGACATCTTCTGCAGAGCCCTGGGACACGGCACCAGGCAACGCAGGAGCCGAAAGAGGGCCTGACGGGGGGCCCAGGGAGAGCCCTGGGGACATTACGGCTGAGGGGGCGACTGGGGCTGGTTGAGTGGCAGAGGAGGCTCCTGGGACAGTATGAGGGGACGCGCGTGGGGGAACATCTGGCGCTGATACCGACCCACTTTACCTTTGTTGAACGAGTTTTGCTAAAGACGTTCCAGAACCTCAGGGTTTCATCTCCAGCACCAGTGACTATGGCCTCTCCATCGGGGGACATGGCCTGTGGGAGGAGGAGGCGCGCTGTGTCCTCATGCCCTGCAGGAGGCCCCACAGACAGTGCTGACGGCAGCAGCAGCGGCAGCCAGGCTGCTTCCAGGCGGGCAGCAGAGGCCCCTGCGCCCCGGCGGAGCACTGTGGGCGGAGCAGCCCTGTGCAAACACCTTTAAAGGACACCACAACCCACTGTGAGGAGGGACAACTGGGCAAAGGTTCTACCGGTTTAAACACAAGACATTTTTTTCTAGAAAGAAGCAAAAAATTGAAGAGTGAATGTGTTTCGGGGGAGGGGCTCCCTCCTCTCTCCAGGCACTCGCAGATGGTTATCCGGTGAAACCTCTATAGGTGCTGAGGGGCTGGATATGGGTTATTTGCGGCGACTTCTACTTTTGTGTGAAACCAAAAACGTGGACGTTGTTCAGGGGGGCAGAATTGTAGAACCGCCCTTCCTCAGGGGAGCTGGTGGAAGAGATTCGGTGATGACGCCACATCTTGCCTTCAGTCCCAACCCAAAACCTGGACCAGATGGAGCGTCAGGGCCGGGGGAAGGGTGTGTGCACGCCACCTGCTCAGGTGGCGCTCGGGTGGTCACAGCGCTTCCTCCCGAGCCCGGCCGTGCAGACTCACCAGGTACAGGACTCTGTAGGAGTGCCCGGTCAGCTTGGCCACCTGGGTCAGGGACGGGTACTTCCAGACCAGGATCTGGTTCTGCGAGTAGCCATGCGTGCTCACCTAGGGGGCGGAGAGGGCACTTCTAGAGCCTGGGGCTCCCTTCCACGGCCCCAGGACTCAGACCCCCAGATGCATCCATCAAGGAACAAGGATACCAGGGCCTGCCTGGCAGGGTGCAAAAACCACAGGTGACAGTCCCCACCCCAGCACTCTGGTGGATGAATGGATGGAGACAGGGAAACAGTGTGGGCCTCTCCGAGTGGTCACTGGGCATGGGCACCTGGGTCAGGTTCTGTGAGACCAGTGTGGCAGGGGCCTGGCCTCCTGCCCTGCCAGCTCCAGCCTGCAGACCCTGACCGCCCCGGCCTCGCCCCCGCACTCACCAGCTCGTTGGCGTGCTTGGACCAGGCCAGGTTGCAAACCTGGGAGCCGGTGTCAATGCACTGCAGCGGCTGCCCCGTGAGTGTGTTCCAGAAGCGGATGCAGCGGTCAGCTGTGCCGCCGCCGGATGCCAGCAACCCGTGCTGGTGTGGGGACCAGGCGATGGCCTTCACGGCCGCCAGGTGCTCCGTGTACTGCTGCACGGGGCTCAGGCTCGAGTGGTTCCAGACCAGCAGCTGTGGGGACAGTGGCCATGAGGACTGGGGTAGCTCGGCTCCCACAGGAAAGAAGAGTCCACCCCAGTCCTCCCACGGGTGCACCCTCATCACCCCTGCTCCAGAGGGGGGAGCTGGCCGGGTGGGAGGGGCCGGCCTACCTTGTTGTCGTTGCCCCCCGAGGCGAGGAGCTGGTGGTCCGTGGACCACTTGAGCCCGCACACCTCCTGCCGGTGGCCCTGCAGCCGCCGCTCCGACTGCAGGGGCGGTGTGCGGATGTCCCTCTGCAGGATCATGCGGTCCCGGCTCCCGGATGAGAGCTGGTCGGCGTTCCAGGCCAGTGCCCCTGTGGCCGGCAGAGGGCGGGCTAAGGACGGGGCCCGGCCTTTCGGGGACCCAACCGCCCCCGGCCCCAGGCAGCTCCTCACCGACGCGTGCTGTGTGGCCTTCCAGCATGGACAGCTTCTTTCCTGCGGCTGCGTCCCAGATCTGCACAAAGCCCTTGTGTGTGCCCACAGCCACCAGGTTCCCCTAGGACCGACAACGCAGGCGAGAGCGGGCATCAGGGACTGGCAAGGGTAGGCCTATGGCAAGGGTGGCCCCAGGCACCCCCTGCTCCCCCTCCCCGCGGCAGAACCTTAAGCCCATTTCCTTAGAAGTCTCTAATGTGTGCCCCTTCAGACACTCCTCCTAAGAGCTTTCTGGGAGGATGGTCACAAAGCACGTGGGTTTGTCAAAATCCATCCAATACGCACTGAGATCCACATGCTTCAATGTGTGGAGTGAGCCTGCCTGCCTGACCTGGTGTCTATCACTCTAACCAACTCTACCAGGCTGGGGACAGGTAGGGGCACAGACGTCACCCTGGGGCTTGGACAGGTGACCTCCAGGCTGGATTCTGGCTCCTCTGGGTCTCCGAGGCCCCACAACACTGTGGAGGGCCCCTGCCAGTGAGGTCAGTCAGACCTCCCCTTGCCAACCCTGCCCTATGGGGGGATGGGGCTGGTGTACTGACCCGCTCAGACCAGCCCACAGAGGTCACCGAGTCTCCTTCCACAGAGAGGTCACAGAGCCGGGTCACCTGGGGGAAGGAGGAGCAGTATGGATGAGCTGACGTGGTGTCCCTGGTCCTTTAAGGCCCAGACCATCCATTTGTCCATCCGTCTATCCTTTCACCCATTCATTCACTCATTCACACCCCTGGCCCATGGGCACTGGCTTCAGTGCTGCGACCCAAGAGAATGTGGCTGGGGGCTCAGCAGGCCATAGGCTGGGAAGAGACACACACCAGCAGAGGGACACTGACTGCACACAGCCTAAAGGGATGCTGGGGGACGCTTGGGTGACGAGGGCATCATGCCCAGAGGGTCCTTCCAGCAGGTGTCAGCCATAGGCTGCTGGAGTGTGCGTGCACCAGCCTCCCTGTGGGGGCTTCATCACTTTCTTTAAACTTACTTCATTTGGGTTGGTCCCTAGGGTGGAGTCTTTGTGCCCTACAGACCCTGAGCCCACGTGTGCCCAGCAGCCACTCTGAGGGACACTGCACTGAGGCCCTCTTCTTCTGATGGGGGCAGTGGCTATAGCTCAGGCCGCAAAGCGAGGACTCCTGTATCCTAGAAGCCAGCCTATGGCAGGGAGGCACACAGGCTCACGCCTGTGGACGGGTCCTGAGGTGGTCTGCACACTGAGGGCGTAGGGCAGGGAGGAGGGGAGTGGCTGGGAGCTGCCCCAGGCTCTGGAGGGCCCCAGTAACACTCATGCCCTTCATACAGGCCCCTGCCTGGCTCAGCGGCCAAAGGAAGGCACTGTGCCGTCCGCAGCACGCACACACGCGCGGTGGCTGGCACCCACCTGGCTGGTGCAGGCGCTCCACAGGTACACGCAGGTCCCCAGCCCCACACTGAGCACATTGAGAGACGACCAGTCCACCAGGTTCAGGTAGAAGTCATCCTGCAGCTCGGGCGCGTCCAGGACCTTGAAGGGGATCTTGGAGATCTTGCGGGTGGGTTTCCGCGGTGACCGCAGTAACTTCTGACTGCAGGGAAAGCCCGAGGTGGGGATTTTGCACAGATGTCAGTGACCTACAGCGCCTGCATAGAGCTCTCTCTTTTCCGCAGCCCTGGAGCCCATCAGCTGCACCTGCTTACATCACCCTCTGTCTGCTGCCCATGTGATCCCAAACCTGCAGGTGACCCCACGGCCACCGCCACCGCCCCCACTGGGTGTTCAGCTGCTCTGAGCTCTGACAAGCCCGCCTGCCCATCTGCCCCGCACCTCCTCCAGGAGCCCTCCCTGACTCCCATCACTCGTCTGGGCTCGTGGGGTGTCCCCAGTGAGGATGGTCCTCTAGGCCAGCCCTGAACCCTGTGCACAGCCCCAGCACTGATGGCAGCTCCCAGGCACTGCCCAGCTGTCCAGGCCCACCTGGGTCTGGACTCACCTTTTGTTGCTGACGGGGGACAGGGAGTAGGGAGACACGTCATTGCCGTCGTCGGGGCTGGAGCGCTTGGTGCTGAGGGAATACTGGGGGCGAGGCACACACGCTGAGCGGACGCCAAGGCCCCAGGGCCTTTGTGCCCTGCACCCCTGGCAGGATTGTCCAGGGCGCAGAGAAGCAAACCAGGCCTTGCACTTGAGGTGTCCTCCTACCTCTCCTGCCCCGTCCAGCCCCAGCCCCTCAACCATCTCTTTAGGGACCCAAGCGAAGTGTTCTGATGCTGCCCCGGAGCCCCACACTTGGGACTGCTGAGAGGTGGTCTGTGGGGGCGGCTCATGTTGAGGCCCCGCCCCTTCACCCTGCACGTGGCAGCTGCCCCAGGTCACCTTTGTCCCCTAGGTGTGCAGGAGGCCGACAGGTACGAGGCAAGGGGTCTGGAATCTCAGGCTGGGGAGTCTGAGACTGAAGGCCGGGAGCGGCCAGGGGCTCACCGTGAAGAGGCCCTTCCTCTCGGGCGTGGAGGGCTGCAGTCTGCGGTCCTCCGTCTGTGGGTCCTGCACCTTTTCGATTCCAGCACCGAGCAGTTCGTTCTTCAGCAGAGCTGAGTAGGCCAGGCCATCTGTGGGCACCAAGCTCCGTGAGGCAGGGATGGGGGGGAGGGGACCAGGAAGGGGTTGGGCAGCGCCTGACTCCCGACCTTTCCCGTTGTCTGAGGTGGCGTCCTTGGCTTTCCGGTTTTGGCTGGGAGATTTCTCATTTTCCTGTGGGAGAGGAAGGTGAGAGAGGGAAGGATGAGCTGGAAGGACCCGGCCCCGCCCCCAGACCACACAGTCAGTGGTCCTTCTCCCGCCTAGGGTGACCCTCACATTGATTCTGTGGAAATTCACGCTCCAGTTGGCACCAGCTCTCGAGGGGATGAAGCGGTCTCCGTGCTTGCTGGGGGAGGACACGGGGGAGTTGGCTGGTGTCAGGGTTCGTCGCATCTCCGCCACCTGGAAGGACAGCAGGGTGGACTGGGTGCCTCAAGCCCCCAGAGCACACCAAGACCAACCAACACCCCCTTCTCCCTGCCCACTCCGCCTCCTTGCACTTGGCCTCTGGCCACTGAAGGAGGGTTTGGTCTTGGAAACCCAAGGGCAGCGGTAAGACATTTCAGTAGTAACCCACGTGCCGGAACCCTGCTGGCAGAGCACGTCTGGTGAGGGGAGAGCCCGGACAGCGAGAGCCCAAACGTGGACACACTGCAATGAGCCTTGATCTGTTTCCAAGCAGTTGCAAATGGACAGGAAAGTTGACAGAACCGAACAAAGAGCATCCATTCCCTAACACCGAGAGACTGTCGCTCCCATCACCCCACTTCCTGCACACAAGGACAGTTCCCCCCTGGACCACGACTCCACCACTGGAACCAGGAATGGGAACAGGCACATCACCTCCAGCGAACCCTCTGACCCAACTCGACTGTCCCAGGAATGTCCTTTCTCCTATAAGGGATCTGCTGTGGGTTGAACTGTGTCCTCCAAAAGGATATGCTGAAATCCCAACTCCTGGTACTTGGGATGAGACCTTAATTGGAAATAGGGTCTTTGCAGGTGTCATCATGTTAAGACCAGGTTATACTGGAGCTGGGTGGCCCTAAATCTAATGCCTGATGTCCTCAGGAGAGACAGGGACTGGCACACAGAGAGAAGGGGACGTGAAGATGAGGCAAAGACTGGAGGGGTAGGTGTGTGAGCCGAGGCCTGCCGGCAACACATGAAGCTGGAAGAGGCGGGAAGGAGCCTGTCCTGGACAGCCCAGTGCAGAGCTGAGAACGCCGAGAGCCGGCGGGCACAGCCTGCAATGTGCCGTGAGCCCACAACGGAGAAGCCCCACATGGCTGAGGGGGTTGGGGTGCAGGAAAGAGCAAAATAGGGCTCCCCGAATTCTACCAGGTTTCAGGAGCTGGAGACAGGGCCACCCTGTGCCACTGTCACTCCTGTGCCTGGTCCCCTGTAAGAACAAGGGCCCCACAAGATCGGGGGTCCGTGCCGTGGCTCCAGCAGTAGAGGGAAGCGCACAAAGGTGCTGGGGGGCTCACCCCGGTGTGGCCGTGCTGCTGCCCTGGGGACCACCTGTCTCTCTCCTTTAGGTACCTCTGCTCTCCGAGGGCCAAAGCTCAGTAGCTGACCACACCCGCACCGTGGGCTCCATCGGGGAGCGGCAGGGCGGGACCTGGGTACTCACGCACGGCATTGTGTTCTCATTCTGGATGACGATCTGCCGGAGGAGGCGCCGTTCGTAGTCCTGGTCCATGGCAAGGCAGGGCAGGCACGGCAGGCACGGCCCGCCAGCCCTGGTCAGCCGGCCCACGTCAGCCTGGGCAGGGAGGGCAGGAGAGGTCAGCACCAGCAGTCAGTGGCCCCCGCTGCCTGGTGACTACAGGGCACGCCTCTGGGACAGCCAAGTCTCCCTGCTGTGCGGGGGGCCTTCCCTCCCAGGAGCCCTGAGGGACGTGACGGGGACAAATGGGATCCTCTCTGGCTGCTCCATGGGGAACCTTCTACCAGGCCCCCACACCTCTGTCCTGGTTAGAGCCAGCCTCCCACCTACCCGTGGCCCCTAGGGGCTCACCCGAGGCCACCTCCTCTGCCCACATGGGCCCCGATCTGGTCACCTTCCTGCTTCAGACCCCCTGATCTCACTCCTTAGCAGCTCAGGAGCCGTGAGGGGCAGTCCTGGTTGCCTCCCCTGAGCACGGGCTCTGTGTCCTGGACCCATAATCCTCAGCCCACATGCTCCTGAGTATGCATGAGTGGGAAGAGGGTCAGGTCCTGCATCTCCCTCCGCAGGGGTTTGCAGAGCTGACTGTGCCCAGCACCATGGCTCCAGGGCCAGGCCTGACGTGGTGGGGGGACGTCGGCCTCCAGCGGACAGACACACGCTCACATCCAGCTCCCACCGAGCTCACCCCGACCTGGGAAGGCCCCTC
Source organism: Camelus bactrianus (assembly GCF_048773025.1). Lineage (NCBI taxonomy): Eukaryota > Metazoa > Chordata > Mammalia > Artiodactyla > Camelidae > Camelus > Camelus bactrianus. The sequence continues at coordinate 29,625,073 of NC_133560.1, forward strand.
TGAGGAAGAGTGAGAGTGTGGCAGCAGGGGCTGTGCAGCGGAGACAAGCAGATGCCTCAGAGAGCAGGGTGCCCTCTCCGGGGGAAACTGCAGTCCAGGGACACCCAGGCCCTGGCCAGGCCCAGGCGCTCACACAGTCTGCCCCTCTCAGGAGGCGCCTGCCAGCCCTGCCTCCCGCCAAGGGGGAGACGCTGAGATTTGGGGGGGGGGGGTCCGGCACGGAGGGCCTAACCGCAGCTTCTCACCGTCACTGCCACTCTGCTCCTCCGGCCGGAGCCCGAAGGCCCGGTGCAGGTAGGGCCAGGCCAGTCCAGCCCTGAGCCTCTGGGCCAGTGCCCAGCTCAACGACAGACCAAATACCAAGACGTCAAAAGCTGAAGGCTGGCCAGAAATTAAGCTGACGAATACGAATCCCTAGGTGTGCCATCCAGTGAGTTCACTACCTGCCTTTTAACCTCAACAAACTTAAGAGGATAGAAATTATTTCAAGCATCTTTTCTGATTACAATGCCATGAAACTAGAAATCAACCACAGAAAAAGAAATGAGAAAAAAAAAAGATGGTATGGAGATAAACAATATGTTACTAAAACCAATGCGTCAATGATGAAATCAAAGAAGAAATTAAAAAATACCTTAAGACAAATGACAATGGAAACACAACCACAAAAAATCTGTGGGAAGCAGCAAAAGCAGTCCTAGAAAGGAAAGTCACAGCCCTACAGGACTTCCTCAAAACACAACAATCTCAAAAAACCCACCTAACCTACCACTTAAAAGAATTAAAAAAATAAGAACAAACAAAACCTAAAGTCACCAGAAGGAAAGAAATAATAAAGCTCAGGGAGGAAATAAATAAAATAGAGATTTAAAAAATAGAAAAAAATCAATCATACCAAGAGCTGGTTTTTTGAAAGAGAAAACAAAATTGACCAACCTCTGGCCAGGCTCACCAAGAAAAAAAGAGAGAGGGCACAAATAAACGAAGTAAGAAACGAAAGGGAAGAAATCACAGCTGACACCACAGACACACACAAATCTGTAAGAGAACACCTCGGACAACCGCACGCCAGCAAACTAGGTGGCCTGGGAGACAGGCACAGCTTGCCGGAGACATACAGTCCACCAGGACTGAATTCAGAAGTAGATAATTTGAACAGACCAGTCACTAGAAATAGAATCTGTAATTCAAAGCAAAACAAACTCCCTGCATTCAGGACCCGATGGCTTCACTGGGGAATGCTACCAAATGTACAAAGAACTCAAACTGATCATCAAACTGTTCCAAAAGACTGAAGAGGTGGGAACACTCCCAAAGTCGTTCTGTGAAGCTACCATCACCCTGATAATAAAACCAGACAAAGACACTATCAAAGAAAAAAAAAAAAAACAGGCCAGTATCTTTGATGAACATAGATGCAAAAATTCACAACAAAATATTAGCAAACTTAATTCAACAACACATAAAAAAGATCATTATACTACAATCAAGCTGGATTTATCCCAGGGTCACAAGGATGGTTCAATGGATGCAATCAATGCGATACACACATCAACAAAGGAAAGGACAAAATCACATGATCGTCTCAATAGATGCAGAAAAAGCATTTGATAAAATTCAACATCTATTCATGATAAAAATTCTTACCAAAGTGGGTACAGAGAACATATCTCAACATAATAAAAGCTACATATGGAGGGAGGGTCCAGCTCTGTGGTAGAGCATGTGCTTAGCATGCACAAGGTCCTGGGTTCAATCCCCAGTCCCTCCACTAAGAAATAAAGTAAAATTAAAAAAATAAATTAAAAATACATAAAGAAACCTAATTACCTCCCACCACCAAACAAACAAAAAACAAAAACAGTAAAAGCTATATACGACCAGCCCACAGCCAACAAAATACTCAACAGTGAAGAGTTGAAAGCCTTTCTGCTAAAATCTGGAACAAGACAAGGATGCCAGCTCTCACCACTTTTATTCAACATAGGATTGGAAATCCTAGCCATAGCAATTAGACAAGAAAAAGAAACAAAAGGGATCCAAATTGGAAGAGAAGACGTAAAATTGTCACTATATGCAAATGACATGATACTATATATAAAAAAACCCTAAAGATGCCACAAAAAAGTACTAGAGCTGATTAAAGAATTCAGCAAGGTAGCAGGATACAAGATTAACACACAAAAATCTACTGCATTTCTTTACACTAACAACAAAATATCAGAGAAGTAAAGTAAAAAAAAAATCCCTTTTAAAATCACATCAAAAAAATTAAATACTTAGAAATAAACCTGACCAAGGAGGTAAAAGACTTATATATTGAGAACCACACAACACTGATAAAGGAAACTGAAGATGATTTAAAGAAATGGAAGGATATCCCATGCTCTGGATTGGAAATACTAATATTGTTAAAATGGTCGTACTACTCAAAGCAATTCATAGATTTAATGCAATCCCTACTAAATTACCCATGGGTTTTCACAAAACTAGAACAAATAATCCTAAAGTTAATATGAAATCACAAAAAAACCAGAATTGCCAAAGCAATACTGAAGAAAAAGAATGAAACTGGAGGCATAACCCTCCCAGACTTCAGACAATACTACAAAGATACAGTAATCAGACAGCAATGTATCGGCACAAAAAGAGACACATGGCTCAGTGGGACAGAACAGAGAGTCGCGAAATAAACCCACACACCTATGGTCAATTAATCTTCGACAAAGGAGACAAAATATACAGTGGAGAAAAGACAGGCTCTTCAGCAAGTGGTGTTGGGAAAGCTGGACAGCACCGTGTAAATCAATGAAGTTAAAAACTCCCTCACATCATATACAAAAATAAGCTCAAAATGGCTTAAAGACTTAAACATATGACAGGACACTATAAACCTGGAAGAAAACATAAGCAAAAAAAAAAAAAAAAAAAAAAAAGGGCAAAACATTCTGACATAAATCACAGCAATGTTCTCCTAGGTCAGTCTACTGAGGCAGTAGAAACAAAAACAAATATAAATAAACGGGACCCAAATAAACTTCTAAGCATTTGCACAGCAAAGCAAACTATAAGCAAAATGAAAAGACAACCTACAGACTGGAAGAAAATATTTGTAAATGATGCAACTGACAAGGGCTTAATTTCCATAATATACAAACAGCTCATACATCTTAATAAACAAACCAAACAAAGAACAACCCAATCCAAAAATGGGCAGAAGACCTAAACAGACATTTCTCCAATAAAGAAGATGGCCAATAGGAACATGAAAAGACGCTCAGTATCACTAATTATCAGAAAAATGCAAATCAAAACTACGAGGTATCACCTCACACCAGCCAGAATGACCATCATCAAAAAGTCCACAAACAATAAATGCTGGAGAGGGTGTGGAGAAAAGGGAACCCTCTTACACTGCTGGTAGGAATGTAACTTGGTGCAGCCACTACGGAGAACAGTATGGAGATTCCTTAAAAAACTAAAAATGGATTTCCCAAATGATCCAGCAATCCTACTCCTGGGCATAAATCAGGAGAAATCTCTAATTCAAAAAGATATATGCACTCCACTGTTCACAACAGCACTATTTACAGTAGCCAAGACATGGAAACAACCTAAATGCCCATCGACAGATGACTGGGTAAAGAAGCTGTGGTGTATACATCTATACCTATACCACATATACACACACACACAGTGGGATACTACTCGGCCATACAAAAGAATGAAATAATGCCACTTGCATCAACAGAAATGGACCTGGAGATTATCATATGAAGGGAAGTAAATCAGACAAAGACAAACATCATATAGTATCACTTATATGTGAAATCTAAAAAAAAATGACACAAAAGAACTTATTTACAAAACAGAAACAGACTCACAGACATAGAAAACAAACATGGGTACCAAAGGGGAAAGGAGGTGGGGGATAAACTAGGAGTTTGGGATTTGCAGATAGTAACTACTATATATAAGACAGATAAACAACAAGGTCCTACTGTATAGCACAGGAAACTGTATGCAATGTCTTCTAACCACCTACAATGGAAAATATATATGTAAAACTGAATCACTATGCTTCACACCAGAAACTAACACAACATTGTAAATCAATTATACTTCAACTAAAAAAACAGACACTTGCCTTTAAAAAAGATTATAGTAAAATACACGTAACATGAAATTCACCGTCTTAATCATTTCTAAATGCACAGCTCAGCAGCATTAAGTACATTCACATTGTTGTGCAACCATCGCCACCACCATCTCCAAAACTTTCTCACCTTCCCAACTGAAACTCTGTTCCCATGAAACACTCACTCCCTACTCCCCTTGCCCCTGCTAGCTCCTCGAGAAATCAAACTGCCAGGTGACCCAGCACCTCCACTTTGAGATAAACATCCAGAAGCAAGGAAACAGATCTACACAGAAGCCAGTACTCAAATGCTCTTACCGGAAGTATTCACAAAAGCCAAAAAGAAAAACAACCCAAGTGTCAAGGACAGTGAATGGATAAACAATGTGTGTTCCATCCACACACTGGAATATTACTCAGCCTTAAAAAGGAAGGAAACCCAGACATGCTACAACATGGATAAATCTTAAGGACGTAGTGCTCAGCGAAGTCAGTCAGACACAGAAGGACACATACCGTTTCATTCCACTCACAGGAGGGCCCAGAGTTGTCAAATCCATAGAGACAAAGTAAACCAAAGAGAATATTTGCCCTAAAAAAAAAAAGACACCTGAAGCAAGCCCTAGCTCAGCGTCACCAGGCTCACACTGTTCACATCTCTGTGCAACACCGGGAGACAACTTAGCAGAGCTGCCTAAGCCCTACTTCCATGTCTCCACGTGGCCTGACGAGCGCCAGAGCCTAACCCTGGAGCTGAAGTGCCAGCATAAGCCTGTTCCCTGTCCCTCATCCAGATTGTAGGACACAAAGGACCACCTTGGTGTGGTTTCGGCCCAAAGTCAGACGCTCAGCCAAAGCAGAGCCAGTCAGATTAGACCTGAGGGACAGTAACGTGGCCACTGGCCACCTCAGTGTGCACGTCTTATCCCGTGTTCCCTCTGCACGGCCTTGCGAACTGGATGCCCGCACACCCTTGCAAAGATGAGGATGTGAAGGTTGGGCGGAGGGATCAGGTGGGGGCACAGACAGGGCTCTTGTGTGGAGGCCCATGCACCCCCGGTGCTCACAGCCCTCCCTCCACTCAACCTGGGGCTCCTCTGAGCCCGTGCTGGCCCGGAGCCCCAGAGCCCTGACGCCCCAAACTCGGTGGACAGCGGGCCTCCTGCTTCGGTGAGAAGCAGGGTTGCAGCGCTTCAGCCCCCCCATTTCAGGTAAGCCCCACAGGGGAGCAGCCACCTTCTTGGCCATTGGCTTCCTGCCCCGGCCAGGTATCCTAGACACGTCTCATCCGTCCACAGAACAGTCTAGTCTCCCTCTTTGGCCTTCCTCCTCCCTCTCTGCCAGCCTAGCCCCACCCTACCCCTGCCTTGCCCTGTGATGCGCCCATCCAGGGCCCGCCAAGGGAGCCCTCATTACACCTGACCACCGCTGGGGTGGCATGGACACCTGGGGACACAGAGATGCCCATCTGAGTGTCTGTTCCTGGTAGAAACACCAGTTCGGGGGACATTTTCCCAAGGGGGGCCTGGTCATCTTGCCGACCACAGTGCCAGGCTGAGTACAAGCCAGAACCAAGTCCCAGGAGGGCTGGCATCCAGCGCGACCAAGCAGCCTGTTGATGGGCTTCAAGCGAGGCTGGACACAAAGAGGAGACGTCACAGCTCTGTTTGGGCAGCCCCAGAGCTGGGCCAGCTGGCAGTCCCTCTGCTTTAAGGCTCGGAGAGGCTGGCTAACTTCCTGGCCCGTTGTGCAGTCAACCACGGATGGCCCTGACCAGGGCTTCATTAGCCGAGGAGCACCCGCCCCGAACGCTCAGGTTTTCTGGGTGAAGAGATGGAGGCAGAGACTGATGCTGTGGCCTCAACCAAGACCTCAGGAGGAGAGCGGTAACTAGCAGGACTGTGGGCCACAGTCACATCCAAATCACACGATGCTGGTGACAAAACCAGGTGGCTCGGCCTGCCAGCAGTCCCCAGTTGAGCCCATCCTTGGAACCCACAGCTCCGCCAGGTTGCAACCAGCCCATTCTAGAGAACTGAAGGTGGTACCTGAGAGAGAGAGTCCTCAGGGACCCTCCACCCACCTCCCCTGAGACTGCTGCTTGCTGCACTGCAGGAAGAACAGAAGACCCTGAAGCCGTGAGAGACAAGGCTAATAAATTCATTTCCAGAGAAATGAGAAGGGTCTGCAAGGCGAACGCCCCACAGTTTTCTTAAAAAAAAAGACAGCACAATCAGGAAAAATACCTGCCACCCTCAGGACAGCCCACAGCAGCAAAGGACAGGAACACAACGTTCCCAGAAAAGGAGGCTCACCTGCACCTGCGGCTGGGGCTGCAAACCGGCCCAGAACGTGGGGCTTCCACCCACTGCCGGCGAGCTCCAAGATCCGATGACACCCTCGCCAGCCGAGGTGACACTCGCACCCACTGTTGGCAGGAGCCAAAATTTGGCAACTGCTTTCAAAATCTAAAAATGTACATCTTTCTGAGGCAGCATTTCTACTTCTAAGAATTCACCCTTAGAAATTCTGGCCTGTGTGTGCAAAATTGTGCGTACAAAGATCTCCGCAGGCTGCTTCAGAGAGCAGGGGACAGAGAGGTACAAAGGTCTACACAGAGGGCGAGGCCATCTCCGACAGGAGGCGCCGCAGTAAGAGGCTGGAGGTGCTGGTGGGGCCTTCAGGACGCACTACAGGTAACACACTGCAAAATAAGCTATTGCCGGAAGGAGAAATCAGTAGCAGACGTGGGCTCTGGGGAGAGAAATCAGAGGACACGGGTCAGCAGAGGAGGGGAGCCCTGGCGCTCCTGCCCTGCCATCTTGTGTTGCGCAGATTCTGAGTCACGGGAACTCATTCACCAAAGAAATGAGACAGCGGGGGGCAGCTGGGACCACGCATGCCCAGCACGCGACCAGACGCGTCTCAGCGGTGGGGCACAGCTGGCTGTCCCCTAATAACAGCTAGAGAGAGGAGCAACCTCTCTGTTAACGAGCAGTCACGAGCACAGAAGACCTGCAAGGCGGGCATGGGCGGCAGGTGTTTAGAGCTGCTGCTCAGGCCATGACACAGCTGGGAACGAAGCAATGACTGGCTCTGGAGGGACCCTGCCAGGGGGGGCCGGCACCTGCAGGCTGGCATCCGTGTGGTCCGTGAGGTGGGCCAGGGCCCTCGGCCGCTGGTGGCCACTGCCCCACCTGCAGAGTGCTGTCACTGGGGGTACCGCACACCTGCCGAGCCAGCCCTGAGGAAGGGTGTCCCCTCTCCCCTCGTGGCCCCCAGAACAGAGCCAGGCACTGCTGCAGACTCCGAGCCTCAGCCTATTCCTCCGGAAAATGGGCACACTCCAGCCTGAAAGAACAACAATGAGTCCCAACATGGCCAGGGCTTGCATGGGTAACAGACCACCTAACCACCGGGGGCTGCCATCCTATGTGCTCCCCACGTCAATCCCTGCCTTGGTCCTCTCCGGGAGCGGGGCCGACTCACACAGGGCGAAGTCCCAGTGACAGAGCAGGGCCCTTGCTTTCAACCCGGCTGCCCAGGGGCTGCACGAGCGCTCCCGAGGAGGCCTTCCCTGTGGCTCCTCGTGCCCCTTGCCCTTGCCCAGCCCTACTGCACTCACAGGGTTCCACTCACCAAGTACTCAGCAAGAAGGATCAAAGTAAGTATAACCCAGGGGTCCTCTCTGGGGTGGTCCTGCCCCCAGGGGACACTGGGCCACATCTGGGGACATCTGTGATTGTCATGACTTCTGGGGCTCCTGGCTTCTGGTGGGTGGGGGCCAGGGATGCTGCTCCCCATCGTGCCTGGGATGGCCCCCCACGGAGAATGAGCCACCCCTGTGTCTGCAGGACAGAGGGTCCTCTAGGCCCTAGCCCAGGGAGGCTACCTGGTGAGTGAGACGGTGGTGGCGCGTGGGCTGGCCCCGGGGTTAGCAAAGACCAGGGGCCTGGAGATAAGCCAGTGCCCGAGCCCCGCAAGCCCTCCTGCCAGCTGGAGCCGGAGGCAGGCTGGGGTCCCACATACGGGACAACACTGAGGGCAAGTCTTCACCTTACTGAATCACCTGCCAGCCCCCAACTGTGGGCAGGGACCACCCCTCCCCCAGCCCAGGGGAGGAAATGAGCTCAGACAGGCCTGTGGAGGGAGGACCCACGACAGTGTGGCCCCCTGCTCGTCACCGCTGCGGCCTCCTCGGGGAGGGGCGCCGCGAGCGCAGCGTCCTGGGCACGTCCTCACCAAGTTCAGCCAGGCCTGGAGGCCCCCAGGCAGTATTCTGCTTCCAGAAGTGCTCGGGCTAACTGCAGGGCCCTCCGCGCCTTGCTTATCTTGAAAACTGGCCCTGCTGTTTTTATGCTGTGAGGCTCGGAGGCCAAGGAGACACCCTGTGACGTCATTCATGACTCAGTGCTTGAGGCAGAGCACGGCCTGCATGTGGCAGGTGGCATGTGGCATGTGGCTGCCTGCGGCACTGCTGCCACCGGGCTGTCCTGGGCACTGTGAGGTGTGAGCAGCCTCCCTGGACCTGGTCCACTTGATGCCAGGAGCCCACCCCTAGTCATGCCAACCAAAGATGTCCCAGACACAGCCCAGTGTCCCCTGAGGCGGGGAGGGGAGGTGGGCAAGGCAGGATCACTCTGAGTGAGGGTAACTCTGGCCTCTAGGGGGCAGTCTTGCCAGCTCCCCAGTGGGGCACAGGGGAGGGAAGGGAGGAAAGCATGCCAGAAAGAGCCTGTTGGCACCACCCTGCCACATCCTGAGTGGGTACTGGGTCCCAGGGGTATGGGACACTGCTCCTGGCCCGGTGAGGAGACTATCAGAACACAGACGATGACAGTGACAGCAGGGACCCGAAGCTCACCTGTGCCCCTCCAGCAGCTGGCACAGAGCCAGGCAGTCCAGGTGCTTGACTCACCTTGGCCCCCAGGTGCGATCCTATCCCCATCTTACGAAGGAGAGGCCAGGTCTCAGCGACTGGTGGGCAGCCCGGCTCCATCCCTGCCGTCCCCAACCTGCCCTTGGCTGCTCAGGACATGACACTCTGTGGTGAGAGGGCCACCAGGCTTGGCAGCAACAGGTCAGCCATCTAAAGCTCACAGGGGATGGGTCATTGCAGCCATGTGTGCCTTCCCCTGCTCGGCCCCAGAGGGAGCCATCCAATGAAGGATCATGGTGATGAATGGCTGGGGCTCCCTGGAAACTGCTGTCTCAGGGCATGACCTTTCTCAGAGCTCCTGAAACCTCCAGGGAAGCATCTGGTCTGAGAGGCACACAGGCAGAGGGACCTGGAGAGCTGGGGCTGGCTCAAGGTGCCCAGCTCCGGCTTCCTGACCACCAGCTCCAGAGAAAGGCCGGGGGCTGGTCGTCTCACTCCCAGCCATCCATTCTCTGAGGGGCTGGGGGAGAAGTCCCACGTGACAGAGATAGAACCAGAAAAGGGGGGTGGCCCAATTTTCCACTCATGTCGGAGTCTCTGGCTTTGCCTCTTCTGCATGGGCTCAGGAAGCCAGCCCTGGCTGCTCCCTCCCTTCCACTGCTGTCAACCAGTCCAGCAGGTAGACAGAGAAAGGGTGGGCTTTGGAGAAGGGCAGACCTGGCTTTTAGCTTGGCTTCAACCCTTACTGGCTGTGTAGCTTTGGGCAAGCAACTTCTCCTTCCTGAACCTCAGTCTCTTCATCTCAGAAGTGGGGATAATGGGATAACACTGCACAGTTGCTATGAAACTGAGCGAAACTTCTGTGAAGCAGCTAGAAGAGTGCCTGACCCAAAGGAGATGACACAAAGCAGCGGCCATCTCAGGGGCTCAGGGACAGGCGCACAACCGGAACCAATGCGCCGGCTTCCTGCTCCTCCACTGTGCAGTGATGTGGGCCGTGTGGCACGGAAGGTGCTCTGGTGGCCACAGCTGCAGGCCAGGGGACCAGGGAGGGTCCCATCTCCTCCCACGCTGCCCCTGAAGGTTAAAAGGACTGGTCTCCCCTGAGGGGAGGGAGGACCGTCCTGAGGACGTGGGAAGAGTGGGACTGCCCGGCAGCAGGGCTGGCCCTGGTCTTACAGACGTCGAATCTGGACTCGACCTTGGCTCCTGGCCTCAGGACTGCTGGGGCACAGCAGGGGACCTTTGGAGGCAGCGGTCTCACCCCGCAGAGAGAACACAACGAGCGAGCAGCCCCCTAACCCCAAGGACAGCAAAAGACAAGGCTGAGAACGGCCAGTGTCAGGAAGGGCTGCACCAGGCATAGGCGGACAAAGCGTGCCCTCCCGAGTGGCTGATGGGAGTCACCGCCAGCGGCCAGCTGTTTCTAGGAGTCCTGGGGCAGGCGCCTCAGGAGCATCCCTCTCACTCATTCACTTGGCTGAGCTCACCGCCCCTGCTGTGCGTGGGCAGGTGTGGGAGCGGGGAGGCCGGGGCCGGGCTCTGGTGCCCGGGCTCACCTCCCAGAGCGGAGGAGAGTCCCATCAGCACACCTCTTTTCCTTCTGTCCGCGCCAGCGCCCCTGAGGGCGCGCTGCTGGTAGCAGGCGGCGCCCACCCCGGACGGGACCGCTGCCCTGAGCCTCAGAAGGGGCGCCTGAGGCGCAGTGTCTCACCCCACCTCGAGCACAGGGCACCCACTCAAGCCCGACCAGTGAAGTGTTCAGATGCCAGCACATCTGGTCTGCAGCAGCCCGAAGAACACAAACCCCACTCAAACGAAGAACCTGGTATCACACCAGATGACTCATGATCATTTCTGTGATCGTAGCTGTGACTCACGTCAGAGGCCTGACTCTCAAGGCTGGACGTCCCCTCAGGTGCCCAGAGACCTCACACATCTCTGTCCGCTGCACACCTGCAGGGACAGTGACAGGGAGCTCACCCCTCACAGGGAGCGCTTCCTCAGTCTGTCTTCATTGTGGTTCTCACCCATGGGTCCGAAGTGGGGGTGGCAGAAGGAAAAGCCTAGTACATCTAAGGCAGCCCTCTCCCACCCCGCACTGCTGACTCTCAGTCCGGGGCATCCTGGGTACTGTGGGGGCCGGGCAGCATCCCTGGCCCCACCTACTTGATGCTCCCCCCAAGTCTTGATGACCACAAATGTCACCAGATGTTGCCTCCAGGGAAGATCCTCTGGTTTAGGGGAATCCTTGGGGGGAATAGCTGCTTCCCTCTGGCTGGAAAGACCAGCACTGACCTCTCAGCTACTCAGCTCTTCTGTGAGTGCAGACAGACAGACATACCCTACCCACCTGGCTGCCCCTCCCCCTGCTCCCACCACCCCTCCACCCCTCCATCCCTCCATCAAGCAGCCTCTCCTCACTGTGGGACACAGCACAGATACAGCCTGACCCTTCCTGCAGTGGCTGTCATGCTTGACAGGGACAACAGGGTCACAACACAGTGGTTCCATTCTGATCCGGGGAAGAGCATGGGGGGATCTGGAAGGAACGATCTGGGCAGGCTAGGGTGCAAGGATCACACTGAAGGCAGGAAGAGGCAAAGGTGGGGAGGCCACTATGGCAGTTTCCCAGGCTGTGCCCTGGGCGGCTGGTGGCAGGGAGGTAGGGAAGGGACGGGGCACAGGGCGTGATGAGATGTGCGCTTGTGGGCCGACGGTGGTGCAGTGTGGAGACCAGTAGAGTAGCAGGGAGCACGGAGACCAGGGAGATGGTGCTGCTTGTCCAGGTGAGAAAGGAGGTGGTCCTGAGATGGGGGCAGGAGAGGAGGGGCCCCAGGTGAGGCCCACGGGAGGCGGGACAGGCAGGTCCGAGGAAAGAGAACCTTTTCTGGACACACTGCTGGACACCAAGGAGAGGACTGACTGGCTGCTGGCCACATGGGCCTGTAATCAGGAACCAGCTTTGGGCACCAGCAACAGATGAGGACAAGAAGCTAAAGGTGAGGGGTAGGCCACCAAGGAGCACATGCAGTGGCATCTGAGTCCAGATTCAACAGGAGAGTCACCCCACAAGAACCCGCGCCCGACTGCCCCTGGCAGCTCTTTCCGCAACAGGCAGAAGATGCCAGCAGCCCAAGGGTCTGCCCACTGATGAGCAGACAAACACGCCGTGGCCCATCCCCGCAACGGAATATTATTCAGCTGCAAAAAAGGGATGACACACCCTACAATGTGGATGAACCTTAAAGACACGATGCTCAGAGAGAAAAGCCAGACACAAAAGGCCACACGGTGTGTGATTACATTTATAAGAAACGTCCAGAACAGTCACACTGGCAGAGACAGAGAGTGGATTCGTGGTTGCCAGGGGCTGTGAGGTCAGGGGATGGGGAGTGACTGCTAACGGGGACAGGGCTGCTTTCTGAGGTGGGGGAAATGCTCTGGAACTAGACACACCTTGTAAACACACAGAAAACCAAGGAATTGTATAATTTAAATGAGCGGATTGTAGGGCATGACGATTACATCTGAAAAAAGCTGTTACCAACAAAAACAAATAAATAAGACACTATACTAAAAAGGGCCAGCGGAGGAGACTGAAGGACAGACGGGATGTGCGAGAAGCCAGGAGGGCGACTCCATGGTCTACGCTTTGTAGTGCACAGCAGTTGAATGACAAACTGGAGCCAGGCCGGAGGAGGCACAGCGCATCCTCTCGTTCCATTCACACCTGATGACACTGGGGTGGGATAAAGGAGTCACTTGCCAAAGACACAGGACACGCGGTTGGGCACAATGTCAGGTCGAGACTGTCAGTGCCACACTGGGGGGCCTTGTGTTCAAACACACAACCCTGTCTGCATCAGGCAGGCCACACAGCAGCCAAAGTCTCAGGGAGGCCAGGGAAGGGTGGGCAGGGCCATGACCAGTGGCAATGACAGGCCAGAAGCCACTGGGGCCTGGGATGGAGCAGAAGCCAGATGACAGGGAGCTCTTGGGGAAGAAAAGGGGTGGCCAAATACTCCCTTCCCAGTCTCACAGGCTGCCAGCTCCCTGGGCCAGCCCCCAGCGCTGACTCAAGCCAGCAGCCTCCAGCTTCAGCCGCACAGGCACCACGCAGGCTCCGGGGACAGAGTCCCTGCACTCACAGGCCTCATGATCTGGACTCTGGTCCAGATCTGTGCCCTCAGCACTGACGACATTCAGGGCCAGACCGTTCTTTGTGGAGGACAGTCCTGGGCAGCAGGCGTTGTGGAGCAGCCTCCCAGGCCCCATCCACTCGATGCCAGGTGCCCCCAGACACCACCAGCGTCCCGGGTTGAGAACCTCTGCTCAGAAGAGAATAATTACAAGAGTGCTGTGAGCTGGCTGATTTCTTAAAGACCAAGTTCACTGACCTCGGCGCTAGCCGGGAATCCTGAGGGTCAGCCCTCCAGACAGAATAGCTTCAGATCCTTGTCCCTCTCAGTGACACTGAGCCAAAGGTCTCCACAACCAACCCTCACTCTAGGTCTCCCCAAACCCAGAAGTCCCGGGTATACAAAGCCTGCCCGGCCAGAGGCCCCAGTAAATATCACTGGCGGGAGGCCTCCTGCTAGAACTGAGGACCCACTTGTGACGACTCATCAGCCTTGCAAGTCCCCTTGCCCAGTCCCAGACAGACACCCTCAACAGGGCCCAGACCCCGAGATCTTCCTGGGGAACAGTTGTGGCAGCAAGTGGGCCAGCACAGTCACGTGAGACGCAGCCCCCACCATAGCAAAGCAACTGTCCTTTGAGCCCAGAGCTGTCCAAGGACCCGAGCCCCAGTTTTTGAAGGGGGAGATCCTGTACCCTTAACACAACCCTCTTGGAGCAATCCAACCATATTTGGTATGCAAAGCACCAGTAGGAGGCCAGCACACCTGCCTCCCCTCTTGAGTTCAGAAGAAACACCAGCCCAGCACAGCCAAAACAGGAGGGGCCTTCGACGTCAAAGGCCACGACGGCCCACAAGACATTCGGCCTAGTGGACATGCAGTGCTCTAGGGGGGACATGCACCACTCTGGGGACTGTCCCACCACCCACGGCTCTTCCAGGATCTCCTCAGCTTCCAGGCTGCAAATCCCGCCCCCACCTCCAGGAGAGAACAGCCAACCTTGTTCATTTTAAAGACCCTCCCACCTGTCTCTGATCTGGAGGGTAGATGTGGCAGGGGACGGCTGCGGAAGGTCTGGGCGGATCATTTTTCTTTAGTAAAGTGCTCTTGCTCAAAGTATGGTAAGAGGTGACGGGCGGCTGGTGGGGTGCAGCCTCACCAGCGTGAGGCATGAGGTCATCGCTCAGTGGACTAGGGTGGGGGCGGGGAGGGGGAAATCTAGTTCCCAGTCTGACAGACACCCTGAAAGAAGGGATGATTTTAGGGGGAAGAGAACAAGGAAAGATAAAACTGGTGTAGGCTGGGTATCTGCACAACAGTGGGACTCAGGCTTTGAGCTGGGGCAGGTCTAGACGGTGGGGGGCGGCGGGGCAGGGGGATGGTGAGAATCAGTTTTTAGCTGGGGAAAATGGCTGTGCCGAGGTGAATGTGCCACACTTGGGGGATCCGGGGTGGCCAGGCTTGTACTTGGAGGAAGACACAGCATGGTCGCACACTGGAAGGAGGCTGTCTCAGATTTTGGTGGGGTCGGTGCCAAGATGGGAGAGCCTGATTATGTGTGGGTCACGGCCAGAACGGGTCCAGCTGTGAGGGTTGGGGAGCAGAAACTAGAAGGGCTGGGAGCCAGGGGGACACTTATGTATTCAAAACTCGTCGCCTAAGTGCTTCCGTGTGCCAGGAGCGGAGGGACGCGGTGAGTACAATGGGGAGTCCAGACGGACAGGGTCTCCGCACCTCAGCCTGGCTGTGCCAGGGTCCACAAAGCTCAGACTGTATCTTATCCGCGCGGGGGGGGCGGGAGCTTGCTCAAGACTGGGGGAGTCGTGACAGCTCTGGGCGGGAGGCAGTCTCAATTCGGGCAGGGCCCGAGCTGCGATGGTCCGAACTTGGGAGACCCGGGTTTGACAGGCCAGCGATGAGGAGCACGCATGAGGGCGTGGGCCCGCTGTTCTGGGGGGCGGAGTGGGGAGGCCCCCGTGGGGGGGGGGTCAGAGCTCGACCTGCTATTTATTAAAGGACAGGGACGCTGACCGCCTGGGGAGGTCGCAGCCTGCAAGTGGCTCGAGCTGGAGCGGTCACGCAGGGCCTGGTCTGGGGGAAGGCTTGGACGTGGGGGTCAAGACGGGAGGTG
The DNA here is from genome assembly GCF_048773025.1 of Camelus bactrianus. Lineage (NCBI taxonomy): Eukaryota > Metazoa > Chordata > Mammalia > Artiodactyla > Camelidae > Camelus > Camelus bactrianus. Next base: position 29,640,363 of record NC_133560.1, read on the forward strand.
GGATGTTGAGGTCACCCAGGCCTTACTCGGCTTGTGGGGCGGCGTTCGGGGGTCCGGCCGGCTCCTGGATGGGCCCGAGCTTGGGGGTGCCAAGCTGGGTTGCTGGTTCGGTTTCAGGGGCCCCGGGGAGGCCCGGCCCGGCTCAGGGGTCGCGGCTCGGGTCCAGGGGGCGGGTCCCCAGACCTCGGGCGCCTCACCTGGCTCGCTCCCGTCGCCCGCTGGCTCCGCCGGCCCCTCCTCTCCCGGCGCCGCGCCGCGCCCGCCCCCGCTGCGCGCAGCTCCGCCGCGTCCGGCCGCGGCCACCGCTGACGGGATCCCGGGCTCCGCGCTCCTTAATATGGCGGCGGTCGCTGCTCCGCGGCCTCCGGCGCCCTCCTCCGCCGCGCGCGCTCCCGCGGCCGGCCACGCCCCCGCGCCGGCGCGCTGCGGGCCGCTGCCCCGCCCCGCCCCGCCCACCCACGCGGCTGCGCCTGCGCGCCTCGGGCATCTCGGGAGGACGTGACGTCGCCAGCGATTCGAATCAATACAGGAAGCGCGGCGCCACGGGTTGCCCGGGGCAACCGTGCCGGAACCCGATTGGCGGATCCGGCTCCGCGGGAATGTGGGGAAGTGGCTCCGCTCAGTTTAGGGCGAGGTTCTTAGAAAGGGGCAGTAGAAGAAACAGGTACCCCTGGGCGGACTCACACCGCAGTAACGCAGCCACACCGCGTGATTAGCGCAGGTGGGCCGCACAACAGGTTGCTTGTGCGGGTCGTGCAAAACCCACGGCCTGCCGAAATTCATTCATTCAGTCATTCAACAAACACATTGCACTCCCAGTGAGTGCTCCTTCAGAACCTCCAAGTAGGGAACGAGACAGATAAAAATCCTTGCTCAAAAAATGGTAAGGGATCCAAGTGAACATTTCTCCAAAGTAAATAAATGAATGGCCACTAAACTCAGGAAAGGATGCTGTCTCACCATCATTAGTCCCTGGAGAAATGCAAATCAAAACCACAGACTGCAGCCTAGTGAGATGGCTATGATTTCAAATATAATCATAAAAATTAAACACCTCACCCCCAGGAAAATAACAACTGCTTGAGAAGGTGTGGAGCAACTGGAACCCTTATATATTACCCATGGGATTGTAAAATGGAGAAGCCACTGTGGAAAACAGTCTGGCAGTTCCCATAAAGTTACACATAAAATTACCAGATGACCTAGCAATTCCACTCCTAGCATTGAAGACCTACGTGCAAATTAATAAACAGAAACCTCATTTAAAATGGAGTCAGGGAGCCAAAATGGGGAGCTCTCAAGCCCTACCCAACTGAGTCAGTTGAAGACTCAACAGGAAGAAACATAACTTTGCATCTGTAACAGGAAGAAGGTCACTACTTTATTACACAACAAGGGAAGGAAGACTTTCTCCTTGCCTGGCAACAACCCAGCCAATGAGAGACTGTCACCACTGAGCCAGTGGAAAACCACTACACCTTGAACCCCCAGTCACCTCCAAAAGACTCTTTGTTTATAACAGCCCCTCTCAACTCCCCTTTCTCCTCTATTGAAGAGTCATCCTTCCCTCTGTTCTCCAGACTTGTTTGTGGCTCACCATAGGTTGTCCCAAATTGCAATTCTTTGCTGTTTTGGAATAACTGTATTTTTGCTGATAAAATAACTGGCTGTTTTATTGTTTTGGGTCAACACATGTGTCCACATAGAAATTTGTATGTGAATGTTCATGGCAGCATTATCCATAATAGCCAAAAAGTGCAAACAATCCAAATGTCCATCAATGGATGAATGAATAAACAAAACGTAGTATATACATATAATGGCATGTTGTCTGGCATTAAAAAGAAATGAAGTGCTGATACCTGTTGCAATGTGAATGAACCTTGAAAGCCACACACAAAAGGCTACATAGTGTGTGATTCCATTGATATGAAATGTCCAGAACAGGCACGTCCAGAGAGACAGAAAGTAGATGAGTGTTTGCCAGGGGCTGGGAAGAAGGAAGGACTGCTAGGGACTTTCTTCCTGGAGGAATGGAGCGTTCTAAAACGGATGTGATGATGGTTGCACAAATTTGAATATACTCAACACCATGGAATTACAGTATGTGAATTATATCTCAAAGAAAAAATATTCTGTCTGCTTGGATCTGAATTATGGAGAATACCAAAACAAGGAGAGTGAGGGCTACAGTCTCAAATACAGTGATCAGGTGGGAGGGTGTAGCTCAGTGGTAGAGTGCATGCTTAGCATGCATGAGGTCATGGGTTCAATCCCCAGTACCTCCATTAAATAAATAATAATGATAAATAAATCTAATTACCTACCCCCTAAAACAAGTAAACAAAAAATACAATCATCAAGGAGAGTCTTACTGCAAAGATGACATTTGAGCAAAGATTTGAAAGAAAGGAACACAGGGTACATGATTTCTATTGATTCACTTATCTGGTATGAAATTATATGTATTACAAAAACACACATTTATCTGATTTCAGTGTACTCTGTACCCACTATAGGCTCTCGAACAGCAGCATCCCATGGAAACATACCATGAGCCACATAAGTGAAATTTTCTAGTAGCCGTATAAAAAAGTATGAAGAAATCAGTGTAACTGATTTGAATAATAAATTTTATTAACTTGGTATGCCAAAATATTTACATTTCAACGTGCAATCAAAATCAACAATTGTCAATGTGACCTTTTATGTTACTGCACACACACTAAGTCTTAAACTCCAGTGGGCATTGTACGGTCACAGCCCATCTCAGTTTGGGCGCTAATATTCGTTGGAAATACTTGCTCTGTATATTGTATAAAATGCACAGTTGAAAGAGTAGATTCACCTACCCCTTGTGCTCCAAGCATACTTTAAATTCTTCCAATAGCTGAATGCAGTATCAGATTCTTTTATTTCTATTTAAATTACTTAATTTTTTTAAATTAAAAATTCAGTTCTGCACAGGGGGCAAAATTAGATATATTCTCTGACATGTATCACAGCAATGTTTTCTCCCAAGGCAAAATAAATAGAAGCCAAAAAACCAAGAAGGACCTTGTCAAACTTACAAGCTTTTGCACAGCAAAGGAAACCATAAACAAAATGAAAAGACAACCTATGGACTGAGGGAAAATACTTGCAAATGATGAGACTGACAAGGGCATAATTTCCAAAATACACAAACAGCTCATACAACTCAATAACAAAAAACAATCCAATAAAAAAAATGGGCAGAAGACCTAAACAGACATTTCTCCAAAGAAGACATACAGATGTCCAACGGGCACATAAAAATATGCTCAATATCACTAATTATCAGAGAAACGCAAATCAAAGCTACAATGAGGTATTACCTCACATTGATCAGAATGGCCATCATCAAAGTCTAAAAATAATAAATGCTGAAGAGGGTGTGGAGAAAAGAGAATTCTCCTACACTGTTGGTGGGAATGTAAATTGGTGCAGCCACTATGGGGGACAGTATGGAGGTTCCTTAAAAAACTAAAAATAGACATACCATATGATCCAGCAGTCCTACTCCTGGTCATAGTTCCAGATAAGAGGAAAGCTCTAATTAAAAAAGATACATTCACCCCAGTGTTCATAGCAGAACTATTTCCAGTTGCCAAGATGTAACCAAGCAGGACCCTACTGTTATCTGTGACCATCTAATATTTGTAATGGTGTTTGTAACTGCTGAAGTGAATAATAGTTTAAAGGTTTTTTGTTTTTCCTCGTGCTCTTGCTGGAAAGAAGGGGGCTTGGGTGGCCTGCCCAACCCCCTCATGGTGCTGTGTGCAGGGAACATGCTCAGTGCCCTGCTCTTGCCCTCAGTGCCCTCCTCCTGACCAAGACACCTCAGAAACAGCAGTTGGGTGTTTTGTGCATCTTGTTCATAGCTTGCCCAACTGCTCATCTGCTGTTATTTTTAGCCCCTTATAGTTTCTTTGTATCCTGCTGTTCCAGGTGCAGGTCTCAGGCTGCAGCAAGAGGTCCCAGGCCTCAGCCTGCCTAAAATGCTGGAGGCATTTATCCACCCAACTTTAAACAGCACAAGTTTTTCTCTAGAGCACTTTTCTACAGACCCCTTCGTAAGCGCTCTTTGTTCCAGGCACAAGACTATTAAAAGAGTCCAAAAGCCAGAGATGAACTTCATACCCAGCAGAGGGAAGGGGACACCTTTCTGCAAAAACCTGGGGGACCTGCATCTGCAAAAACAAGAACAGCTTTGCAACAACTGTTACCCTGCATGTGATCTCTATGGAAACAGCTCTCCCTTCAACTCCTGGACTTTTACTATGAAACTCCCTACTTTCTCGTCCCAGCAGGCTCACAGCCTTAGGGGCATTAGCCCACTGTTACCTCCTTTGTCTGCAAAGAAATAAAGCTGCCTTTTCTACTTCATCCAAAACCCTGTCCTCGAGTCTCAGTTTAATAAGCAGGGAACAGAGGCTATGCTTCAGCAACAAAAACATGGAAGCAACCTAAATGTCCATCGACAGATGACTGGATAAAGAAGCTGTGGTGTATGTATATGATGGAACATTACTCAGCCATAAAAGGGAATGAAATAATGCCATTTACAGCACCATAGATGGACCTGGAGATTATCATATGAAGTGTAGTAAATCAGACAAAGACAAATATGTGATATCACTTATATGTGGAATCTTAAAAATGACACAAATGAACTTATTTACAAAACAGAAACAGACTCACAGACATAGAAAACAAACTTACGGTTACCAAAGGGGAAGGAGGGGTAAGTTAGGAGTATGGGATTAACAGATACACACTACTGTATATAAAATAGATAAGCAACAAGGTCCTACTGTAATGCACAGGGAACTAGATTCAAAATCTTGCTATAACCTACAATCGAAAAGAATAAGAAAAAACAATTTAGATACATGCATATATATGTGTAACTGTGTAACTTTGCTATACACCTGAAACTAGCATATTTTAAATCAACTATACTTCAATTAAAAAATTTCACTTCTGTAATAGATACACATTACTATATATAGAATAGACAAACAACAAGGACCTACTGTACAACACAGTGAACTATGTTCAATTTCTTGTAATGAGCTGTAATAAAAAAGAATCTGAAAAAAATATGTATTCAGTATAACTGAATCACTTTGCTGTACACATGAAACTAACACTATGGGGGAAGGATATAGCTCAGTGGCAGAGCGCATGCTTGGCATGCACGAGGTCCTCGGTTCAATCCCCAGTGCCTCCTCCCAAAATAAAAAATCTCAATTACCTTCTTCCCCCCAAAAAACTTAAATAATTAAAAAAAAGAAACCAACATTATAATTCGACTACACTTCAGTAACAATCTAGAATTAAAAATTAAATAAAAATTCAGTTCTCTGGTTGCACTGGTCACATCATAAATGATTCATAGCCACATCTGGCTAGTAGCTACCATATTGACTTATGTAAACATAGAACATATATACGGTAGAAAATTCTACTGGACAAAGAAAGCCCAGAGCCATGCCAGGCACAGAGCAGGAGTTCAATAAATTCGAAATGAAGAAATTTTTATTTGAATATCTGCCCCTCCAGACTAGGTCTGATTTATCCCCTTCCTCAGACACAGTACCAGATTCAGTAAACACGTGTCTAATATTTACCGCTCCTCTCCCTGAACCAAGAGTATCAGCATTCCAGCTAAAATGTAGCATGCAAATCAAACAATTCAGAGGCACTATAGCTTTTTAAAAAATTCTGATGGTGATGTGAAAAATGTCCAAATTAATAATACTTCTCCCTTTCGTCTCAGGCGGAACTTGATACCCCCTGCAGGGAGAAAAGAAAGTAAGCCAACTATCTGAACGGAAATTCCATCTCTGCCATCTGACTCGGTTGTTTTATTTCAAATAAAGTCGGCATCCGACAAGGCCGGGATTAGGGCGAGGCCAGAGACATGAGTTGTGCAAAAACAAGACTGGATTCTGTCTTCATTTCAAAGTTCAAGTTTTTGGCATTAATTTTGATTTTTTAAAATATTGAATTAATGAGGGTGGGGTGCGGGTGTGGCGGTGAAAGGACAACGTGGGAGATCATTCATTGTGTATCAGTCTCTGACAGCTGCTGTAACAAAGGAGCACAGACTCAGGGGCTAAAAGCTACAGAACGCTATTCCTTTCCCACTCTGCAGGTCTGAAGCCGCAGCATGGTTTCACCAGGCTCGAATCCAGGCTCAAATCTGGGCCGCGGCAGGGGAGGCGGGTGAGGGCAGGGGGAACCGGCTCCTGCCTCTTCCAGCTTCTAGAGGCGCCACATCCCTGGCTTGCGGCCCCCCCTCCATCCTCACAGCCAGCAGCGCGGCATCCCCCGTCTCTCTCTGACTCTGACCTCCCGCCTCCCTCTGATGAGGACCCTGTGAGGACACAGGGCCCCCGGAGAATCCAGGGTCACCCCATCACAGGGACCTTAACTTAACCTTACCTGAAAAGATCTTTTTATACCCTGTAAAGTAACATATTCAAAGTTTCTGAGGACTGGGGCATGGACGTCTTTTTGGGGGGGGGGTGCGTTTTCCAGCCTGCAGGGTTTGTGGTCTTGGTGCTGTCTTGCGTGATGACCGTGGTGGCAGGTGCACAAATTTAATGGTGATAAAACTGTATAGCACTCAGTACACCCACACACCAATGAATACAACTCAGATTGGTGAACTCTGAGTCAGGCTGGTGTGTTGTTACCAATGTCAACATCCAGCCAGGACCCCACGCTAGTGCTGTGTGTGTGTCTGGCACCCAGTTGCCATCGGGGAGAACTGGGTGTAAGGTACCCCGCTGCGTCATTTGTGTGATTTCTTACCTGCACGTAACTCTACAGTGATCTCAATCTAAATGCCAATTTTAAAAAGAAAAAAAGTTGCATTAAAATGTGACTGATCTAGGAGGAGGGTGTAGCTCAGTGGGAAGGTGTGTGCCTAGTACGCACGAGGTCCTGGGTTCAGTCCCCGCCACCTCCATTAAAGACAAATAACCAAATAAATACCTAATTACCTCCTCCCAAATAAACAAACTTTTAAAAAGTTAAATATTACTGATCTTATTTACTGCTTTTGTTTTTGGTTCCCCCTTCGATTTCCGGCTCACTCCCTGCACACTGCCGAGGAACTTGTTTCTCTCTCTGGTTCTGCCTGTGAAGAGCATCACTGATTCCCTATTTATTTTGCTTTTTTTTTTAAGCAGAGGTTCACGTTTTGACAAACGAGAAGTCCAGAGGGGTGACAGAGACGGTAAACCTTCCACAAATCGTTCCTGAGCTCTGCACTGGGTGTGGGGGCCCAGGGGAAGCCTCTCGCTCGGCCTGGGCGGGAGCAGGGGCCAGGCTGGACACCCAAGCTGAGATTAAAAAAAAAAGAACAAAGTGTGGTGGGTTCTACTGTGACCCGCGCAAAAAAGATGCATTCAAGTCCTAACCCCAGTACCTGTGAATAGGGCTGTTTTGGGAAATAGGGTCTTTGCAGAGGTCATTGGGTTAAGGGGAGGTCACCCAGAGTGGAGTGGGGTGGGCCCCCAAGCCAGCAGGGACTGATGTCCTTATGAGAAGCAGGAAATTCGGACACAGACACAGGGAGACTGTCACGGGAAGACAGGGTGGAGACTGGAAGGATGTGTCTAGAAGCCAAAGACACCAAGGATTGCTGGCCACACCAGCCTTGTACAGAGGGAGCACGGCCCTGCCCGCACCTTGACTTTGGACTTCTGGCCTCTACAGCCTTGCTCCAGAGGATAGGAGCCTCGGGACTGAAGGTGGGTGGCATCTGGGCTCAGCACAGACTGTTCTCCTGCTATCAGTTCCCCCGCAAGCCTGCAGGTTCAAGATTCCAAGTTCTCGGACATCCACAGGCCCAGCTTTGGGGGAGTGGCTTCTGATATCTGCTTCCTGCACCCCTGGGCCTGCCTCCACGCAGCCCCAGAGCATCCCTGCAGCCGATCACACCTGGCACGCTGCCCCGAAGCCTTCCAGAGTCAACACAGCACCCAGCCCACAGGAAAGCCCTGCGTGGACATTAACTTGCGCCACAAAACCGGTCCCGATGGTGTCCCTACGAGCCAGCCAGGTCTGCTGTAACGCCCGTTATCTGGGCTCAGCTTTTGAACACACAGGAAGACAATAAAAGCGACAGTAAATGGGATGTCCGCTCTATGAGCCCAGAGACTGATATCTGTGCCCTCTGTCCCAGGGCAGCGCCTGCCACACAGCAGATCATAAATATTTGTGAAATGAATGACTGAATGTTTAGACCAGCAGTTGGCCTATCAAAGCGACTTCTTTGCTGTATGTTGATGTTTTTAACTAACTGCCCTCGTGTTTTAAAGGAGAGATTACATGTAAAATCAATTGCTGCTTGGCTTCCCTGAAAAACAGGGACATCTGAGGGGGGAAGGGTATGGCGGAGTGGTTCAGTTCCCGCTTAGCACGCACAAGGTCCTGGGTTCAATCCCCAGCACCTCCATTAAAATAAATAAGTAAAAATTAAATAAACCTAATTACCTACCCTCCTCCAAAGAAACGAACAAACAAAAACAGGGACATCTGGCCACACGCGGCTATGACTGGCTGGAGAGGGGTGGCAGGCGCCCCAAGGAAGGAGCCTGTGCACCCCAGGTTCCCAGCACACTGCCTTATGCTTCCTGCCTGGCCTAGGAGGCAAGAGACGGCCAAAAGTTGAACTCTGAGTGCCCAGGCGAATTCTGTCCCCTGATCAAAGTGACCGCCTTGTACAGGCTGCCAGCCCCTCTGGAGGGGCCACCACCACATTCCCTAACACACTTCAGAATAAAATATTACAATAAAACAACTTAAGCAGCACAGGGAGGTAGGAGATTTAACATAAGCACTGTGGGTAAATGGTTGGGTATTTTTCAACAGTTTTACCCATCTGTAATTTACACGTCTTAACCCATTTATACAAATGGGAACACATGATTGAGTCTGTGCTTGCTTTCTTTGCTTTTTTTAGTTGAAGTGCAGTCGGTTACAATGTGCCAATTTCTGGTGCACAGCATAAGGTTTCAGTCATACGTATGCATACATATTTTCGTTGTCACGTTCTTTTTCATTACAGGTTACTACAAGATATTGAATATAGTTCCATGTGCTATACAGAATAAATTTGTATTTTTAATCTATTTTATATATAGTAGTTAATATTTGCAAATCTCAAACTCCCAGCTTTCTTCACTTTTTGAAAGTACCTCTTGGACTGATTTTCATACAACACAGGTAGATCTTCCCATCCTTTTGTTGCTGTTCTTTTAGGAGTGTAATTAGGTTTATTTACTTAAATGGAGGTGCTGGGGATTGAACCCAGGACCTCATGCATGCTAAGCACATGCTCTCCCACTGAGCTATCCCCTTCCCAACTAACTTCCCATTCTTTGGAAAATCTGCTTGTTAACACATGGATGCACCATTATTCACCCAGACCCCTATTGAGGGGCAGCTCCATTACTCATGCCTCACATATTTATTCATCACCTGTTAAGTTCCAGGCATGTAACAGGTGCTGGGGAACCACTTAGTTAGGTGCTGGAACCGATGTGTCAATGTTGACTCACAGGAGGCACCACCAGGAATTTTGTGAGTGGACCGTGGTGGGAATATTTACACCACGGGAATTGGCAAACACTGCAAATCAGGGCTTTAAATTTTTTTTTTTTTTCCAGATTGCTGGTTAACTGGCACAGCACTGTATCATATGGTGGAGAACAAAGCCAACAAAAGTCCCTGCTCTTATGGTGCTTATATTCTAGTGGGGAAGCTAGACAGTAAACAAAATAATTAAATAAAATGTACAGTAAAATATAGATGCTATGAGAAAAAGAAATCAGGAAACTGGATAAAGGAATGCTGTGGGTGAGGGAATTGAAGTGTTCAGGGAAGGGCTCGTGGACGACGTAACATTCCAGGAAAGGAGCAAACACTCGCGCTTGAGGGAGGGAGTGAACAAAAGATATTTGGAGGAAATAATATTGCAAGCAGAGGGCACAGCTGTGCAGAGGCCCTGGGGCAGGACTGTCCCTGGAGGAACAGCCAGGAGGCCTGTGTGGCTGGAGCAGAGTGAGCGAGGGAAGGGAAGGAGGAGAGGAGGACAGGGAGCGGACTGGGACAGGTCGTGCAGGGACTTGCGGGCGGCGGGAGGACTTGAGCTTTTACCCTAGAGAGGTGGGACCCTGGAGGGCTGTGGGCAGAGGGAGTGCGCTCCTGACTGAGGTGCTCATCGGCTCCCTCTGGTGGCGGCTTCAGGGAGGACAGATTGTGGGGGGGGGGGCGCTGCGAGAGAGCGGTGGTGGGAAGCGGAGTTTTCTCCCCCAATTTTTTCCGTTTCAAATAATGTTGCCATGAGTGGCCTTCCGGTTTTTTTGTTTTTACACTAGCGTCAGCGAAATTCCTCAAAACGGATTTGCAGACTCAGAGGTTCTGCATTTAAAAGTTAAGACACTTTCCCCATATTTAATTTGAAATGTTTAAACACTGAGGATAGAAGTAGCCCTCCTTTTCCCACCACTTATTTTTCCAATGGTTTATTATGAAAAATTTCAAAAGTTTAGTAAAGTTGAGAGAATTTTACAGTGAACTGTTATATGCCCACCATCCACTTTCTCCAATTAACACTGCTACATTTGCTCTGTTATGTATTTATCCATCCATCAATATATATCCTTTTTAAATGCATCTCCAAATAAGCTGCACACATCCCATCCGTTAGGATGGCTACTATCAAAACAGAAAATGACAAGTGTTGGTGAGAATGTGGAGGAAGTGGAGTCCTTGCATGTTGCTGGTGTGAACGTAAAATGATACAGCTGCTGTAGACAACAGTTCAGTGGTTCCTCAAAAAGTTAAACATAAAACTACCATATGATCCGGAGATTCCACGCCTGGGTATATGCCCAAAAGATTCGAAAATAAGGAATAAAATACGTACTTGTACACCAATGTTCATAGCGGCTTTAAAAAAATTTTTTTTTTCATACCGGCATTATTTACAAGAGCCAAAAGGTGGAAACAATGGAAATGTCCATTGACAGATGAATAGATAAAGAAAATGTGGTCCATTCATACCATAGGAAGGAAATTTAAAAGGAAGGGAATTCTGACACACGCTACAACATGGATGAACGCTGAGAATACTATGCTCAGGGAAATAAGACAGACACAAAAGGACAAACATTGTTTGACTCCACTTTCTAAGGTTCCTTGAGTAGCCAGATTCGTAGAGACAGAAAATACAATAGCGGTGATCAGGGTCTGAGGGCCCTGTGAACAGTGCTGCTGTGAACACGGGTTCAGTCAGAGTAAAGCCCAGTCCTTCCTAAGGCTGCACACCCCGTACAAGCACCGGCTCGACTACTTTTTCCTCCTGAGCCTGTCACCACATAGTATGTTTTCACTTATCTCATTATTGTTTGTCGCCTTCAGACATCAGACTGTGATGTTCATGATCGTAAGGGCTGCAGTCCGTCTTGTCCTCAGCGCCCACACACTATTTGTTAAGTGAATGAATGCACGATTGGGTCAAGTCCTTTTTTTAATCCCTCGCAACCTCGTTTCTAGCCCTCGGAGTCCATTGACCACGCCCCTGAGACTCGACCACGCCCCAGGGCGCTGCGCATGCTCTGTCGCTAGCCGGCCCCACCTCCGGGCTGAATCGGCACAAACCATTTCCACTCGTCGTACTGGGTGGGGAGGCCGGAGAAAAATCTCTTGCGGAGAAAAGATGGAATTGCTCCTCCCGTTCCCTGAGGAGTGCCCTTAACCCCGCCTGACGTGTGAGTGCGAGCTATGGCATCGGTGCTAACTCGTGCTTCCGGGCCTTCCCACGCTGCGGGGCCTTTGACTGGGTTTCCCCCCCGAGGCTGCGTTGGTGCCGTCCGTCCCGGTCACGTGGGCGGCAAGATGGCGGCCCCCGGAGAGCTGTGTGAGCGTCGCGGTCGGTGAAGCGGTGGTGGCAGCTGCGGGCTGGGTTGGTCCCGTAGGTCCTGCGATCCGGGAGCTTGCTGCGGTGTTCTGGCGGCAGGGAGCATCAGGTGGAGCCCGGGCCTGGCAGGCAGAGGGAGGATTCCTCGTTGGGGGTGCCGGCTCTGAGATTCGTTGTCGGGGGAGGGGGGGGGGGGTCGAGGGGCCGCCTCTTGACAGGTTCTGGCGAGCTCTTACCCCAAGCTCTGGAAAGCCTGTCTCGGGGGATTCCCTTGCTTAAGAGTCAGTGTGTGGGCCGGGGGTCCCATATTTGGCGATCTCTTTTTCGAGGTTCTGGCAGAATCAACCTGTGAGGGATCCAATACTCGGAGATCCACATAAACACGTCTAGGGACATCCAGTTACTGAGAGTCTCTTGCAAGGAGCTTTGGGGAGCCGGTCGTCGCTGGGGGAGCCTGCAGGCAGCCCTGAGGTATGCCGTGTCGGGGCGACCCCTCTCTGAAGGCGAGGGTCTAGTTATCGGAGACCTTTTTGTTGCGAATTCTTGGTTTAGAGAAGTAGGCAGGGTGGGGGTCGGGTCGGATTTCGCGGATCCAGAACGCCTTTTTCTCCATTCCTTACTAATTCTTCGTGTCTCTCTCTAAGACACACCTTAGCAGGGGTGAGCGAAGCCTCAGATTCTGCCTTGGTCGGGAGCTGATCCCCTCTACCCCGCGTCCACAGTTTTTTCCTCTTTCCTACTGAAAAATGGGTCAAAGGTGTGAGTAGCGGGCTTCCAGGTGGCTAGGCGTACCTCCCTCGTCCTCCTGAGCACAGAGGTGGGTGTTGGCTCCCTGTGGAAATATTTAATACTAGCTCTGGTTTATCAAGTGCATACTAAGTACCAGTGGTGGTACTAAGCATTCTTTTAGCATAATTTCATTCACAGCAACTCTGAAGTCCATGTGCCCCTTACACCCATTTTACAGATTAAGCTGGTTTATACTGTGTATAAAGTCCTTTGCACCGTACCTGGCAAGCAGTGGATGGTCAGTTCATTCTACAGCATTTATTAAGTGCCTGCTGCAATACACAGGACATCACTTGCTGTCAGGAGCTATGAAGAACAGTAAAGTAGCCTGGAAAGCAGGGTGGTCAGAAAAGGCCTCCCCAAGAAGGTAATATCCAAGCAGAGACTCAAAGGAAGCCCAAGGCTTGTGACCTGTTAATAGTTTTCTTCCAAAGGAGGAAACTGAGCTTGGAGATATTTGCCCAGTTCAGCCCTCACCCTCCCTCTCTTGTAGCTGGAGCTGCCTTCTTGGCTACAGATTTCTTTTTTCCCGGGAGTTTAAGGTCTCTGGGGATGAGGTGGTGAAGGGCCTTTCCCAGGTGTCTTGAAGAAAGCCCTGCACAGACCGGGAGTCAGGAGTCCTGGGTCCTGTCTGTTCTTGACTAGCTGTGATCCCCAGATAGGTCACAGCTCATCTGTGTAGAACAAAGAGTCAGGTCTCAATGGTCCCTAGTGCCTTGCCAGCTTGCTCACCCCTGGCTTCTGGGGTTTCTGATGATCCTCTTTCAAGTGTCAATCCTTTGATGGTCACCTGTGCTCAGGCAGCTGCACCTCCCTCATTAAACCCAGTTGGCCCTGCTGATGCCACTGGGAGCCACAGCCTGCTTGTCAGGTTTATGAAGCATCCACCAGGTCCTCACTGGTCTGGAGGATGGAGAGGGGACCTGCACAGTGTTTGTTCACTTCACTCTGGAGCCCAGCTGCCTGGATTTGTAACTTCATGCTATTCCTAAGCAAGTTGTTAACCTTCCTGCGCTTGTGTTTCCTCTCCTGTAAAACGGTGACAATCATAATGCTTGTCTCAAAGGGTTATGGCGCGGATCATCTGAGCTCATGAATGTTAGGGGCCTAGAGGAGGGGCCTGGCAGGAAGCACATGCTCTGTAAACATCAGTGGCTGTTATGGTTACGGTCATTGTTCTTACTGAGGACCTGTGTGCTGGGAGTGCTCAGTCCCTGCCTTCAGAGTTCTTGTATTCTAGTGAAGGATAAGTCCCACCATAAGCAGCTAAACTGAAATAGCTAATACAGTATCTAGTGGTGGTCAGTACTTTGAAGAAAGATAAAGCAGAACAAAGAACAAGAGATTGAGGAGTAACATTGATCAGGGAAGGCCTCCCTGAGGAGGTGGCATTTACGACCCAAGGAAATGAGAGAGTGAGCATGGGGGGTATGGAGGGAAGCATGTTCCTAGGGGTGAGAATAGCCCATTCAAAGGCCCTGGGGCAGAACTGTACCTGGTGTGCTGGAAGAACACAGAGGAGACCTGTTTGGTGGAGTGGAATGAACAAGGGGGAAAGAGGGAGGAAGGGAAGGTGAGGGGGGGTGATGGGGGCAGGTCGTGCAGGGCCTTTGGGACTGTTAAGGAGTTTGGAGTAACGAGACACCATAAGAGGATTTTGTGAGGGAGTCACATGGTCCAGTCTTCTACTGAAAGGGTTCCTGTATCAGTTCCCTATGCTTTGTAACAAATTACCCCATACTTTGCAGGTTTAAACAATAGTAAATACTACCTCCCATGGTTTCAGTAGGCCCGGGATCTGGCCTGGTCTAGCCTGGTGGCTGTGGTTCTAATCTCTCGTGAGGCTGCAGTGCAGACACTGGCTGGGCTGCATCATCTGAAGGCTGGACTGGAGCTGGAGGGGCTGCTCCCAACGTACTCTCACGTGGCTGCTGGCAGGAGGCCTCAGTTCCTCAGCAGGTGGGCCCCTACCCACGGCTGCTCGAGCCTCCTCACAGTATGTCTCCCAGCTTCCCTTCCAGCCCGCAGGGAGAAAGCCGAGTGTCTCTTGTGACCTACCCTCAGAATTCACACAGGTTTCTTCTGTATCCCTGTTATTCACCTGGAGATCAGCTCTGTTTGGTGTGGGAGGGGGCCGCACGGGGCACAAAACCCAGGGGATGGAGTCACTGGGGGCCATCGTGGGGACTAGTCCCTCTGGCTGCTGTGTGACGAGCAGAGCAGCAGAGGCCATTGCTGGTGGATAGGCCGGAGGCCCGGAGAGGGACAGTGCCTGAGGGAAGGCCGTGTGGCAAGCAGGCAGGGCCGCAGCTGGGCTCTCAGCCCAGGCTGGTCGGCGGGTGGGAAAACCTCGCGCAGATCCCAACTCTGAAATGAACACATCAGAGAGAGGAGAAGGGCGCCTCTAACCTGGCCTCTCGGTTTTCCACCCCAGGTCCTGGGAGTCCCCTGGTTTAGCCTGAGCCTGGCGGTGGCAGGAGAAAGGTGGCAACGGCACCATGGTGACAGAGCAGGAGGTGGAGGCGGTCGGGCGCACGCTCGTGGACCCCCAGCAGCCCCTGCAGGCCCGCTTCCGGGCGCTCTTCACGCTGCGTGGGCTCGGCGGTCCTGAAGCCATTGCCTGGATCAGCCGGACCTTCGGCGACGACTCGGCCCTGCTCAAGCACGAGCTAGCCTACTGCCTGGGCCAGATGCAGGACTCGCGCGCCATCCCCGTGCTGGTGGACGTGTTGCGGGACACCCGCCAGGAGCCCATGGTGCGCCACGAGGCAGGTGAGCGGCGGGAAGGCCTGGGCTCACTCTGCCTGGGGCTCAGCAGGCTGGCCCTGGAAATGGTGGGTGATCACTGTCTTCAGACCCTCTCTGTCCCACGGACTTGACTCCGCTACCGTGGCCAGAGAGCTGCCCGCCAGCAACCACAGCCAACAGATAGGCGCGGCCACGAGCCCGGCCAACCCAACGGGCCCAGAGGTTCATTAATGTCACATCATTTTCACACGTCAAAATGCTGGCTCTTTGAGTTTTTAAAACATGAGTTAAGAACCTCAAAAACATCCTTCACTCATACAAAAACAGGCGGCGGCCACAGATGGCCAAGCCCTGAGGTCCTTCACTCGCTCCATTCACTGGACAAACATTTATCAGGCGCCTCCTGTGTGCCAGGCCCTTTCCGCCCCGGGGGACTCAGACAGCAAACAAGACAGAAGAGTAACATCCTTGGCAGGTCTGTGCTGCTGAGACTTCATCCAGGGGCTCATTTGCAGATTTTCAGCGGGGGACTGTTTCCGTCTGATTGGGGGCACTTTTAATATTCCCTGAGATACTCTGCAGGGATGCTGTGCTGCCCCAGGGACCTCTCAAGATCCCAGCCCCTGGTTTTGCCCTGGAGCTCTCCTTACAAAGAACGCTCGACCCCAAACCTCGCTTGTCCCATAAACGCTGCTATTTTGAGTGCGTGATTTTCTAGAACACCCAGTCATCTAATGATGGAAACACTTAGTTAAGTGCTAAGGAGGAAAATAAAGCAGACATAGGGGTGTGGAGGGCCTTCCGTTAAGGAGGTGTTGCAGTTTTTAATCAGTGGGCAGAGACCGGAGTGAAGTAAGGGAGTTATCTACGTAGCTTTCTGGGGAAAGTTGCTCCAGGTAGATGGTCCAGCCTGTGCAAAGGCCTGGAGGCAGGACGGTGCCTGGTCTGCTGACCCGCTTTGCCCACATCGCAGCTTAAAACCTCCTCCAGGTTTTAAGGCCTCTCCATGATGGGCTTGACTCAGGTGAGGGTTCTTGGCTTCTTGTCACCCGTGTCCCTAAGCTGTAATGACACTCCTGTCTACGTCTCCTCTCTAGGCCATGAGCTCCGGGGGTGCAGGCCAGGGCGGAGTCCCAGCCCAATTCTGGTGATTTCTGGGGAAGGGACTCTAATTACTCTGGCTCCTGCTCCAACTGCTGTGGCTAGAGGATACAGGCAGAGCTGGGAGCAGGGGGCAGGAAGGAGGTGATGGTGCATCTCAGGTGTTTCCGGGCAAGCAATGTGCTCTCTCTGTCTGGTTCTTCTCAGGGGAGGCCCTGGGGGCCATCGGGAACCCGGAGGTTCTGGAGCTTCTGAAGCAGTACTCCACCGACCCTGTCATCGAGGTAATGCAGCCCTGCCCTCCCTCCTCCTCCCCAGTCTCGGGTCCAAGAACCAGACTCAGGCCCTGCGTCTGGTTGCCAGGGTGACCACCTGGCCCAGGGATGCTGAGAGAGAGCTGCAGGCAGGGTGGACTCTGGCCGTGGCCCCACGGGCGAAACCGAACTCCTGATTCACATATAAAACCTGCCCTGCTCAGCCGCCCTGATCTCTCTCACCTCTCCCTCACCTCCCACGGGAAGTCACTCCACCCATGGGAGATCCCCCAACCCACCCACTTCTCCACATCTGCCGCCCTGCCCACCCAGCCTCTTCCAGGGTCTCCCTGCTGCCTTCCCGTCTCCCTTCCTTTTGCTTTAAATAACGGCTTCACTGAGATGTCATACACCATAAAATTCACCCGTTGAACGTGCACACTAGGTTGTTTTTAGTACACCCACAGAGTTGTACAACCACCACCACTATCTAATTCCAGAACGTATCGCTCCAAAAGGAAACCCCATCCCCATCAGCAGTCACTCCCCACCCCCTTCCCCAAAAACCACTACCCCCCTCCCTGTGTCTGGGGACTGGCCTGTTCTGAACATCTCACATTCATGGACTCACACACTGTGTGTCCTTCTGTGTCTGCTTCTCTCCCTGAGCACCGTGCTCTCAGGGTCCGTCCACGTGGGAGCGGGTGTCAGGGCTGCTCTCCTTTTCTCGGCTGAGTGATGCTCCCGTGTGTGGAGGGACCACGTGTGTTTATCCATTCATCTGTTGATGGACACTTGGGCCGTTTCCACTTTTTGGCTGTTGTGAATCGTGCTGCTGTGAACAAGTGTGTTCTTATCTGCTTCCCATACCCCACCCTCAGTCTCCTCTGGCAGCTGCGGGGGTTGGGGGTGGTGTATGTAAAACTTAAGTCTATTGACCTATTCCGTGGCTTGTCATCGCCTCGACAAAATCCCGAGTCCTCGCTGAGGCCCGCAGGCCCGAAGTAGGCTGGCCTGGCCACCTCAGGTCGCCTGTGTTGCTCGCTCTTCCTTGACGGGTCCGGCAGCTGCGGCCTCGGCCTTTGCACTGGCCAGTCCTACCTGGCACTGTCTCTCGGTCGTGATGTCACCTCTGAGCGAGCCCTCTCGCCCCCTGCCCCTGGTCGCTCCCTAACCGCGGCAGTCTCTGCTGGTTTGTCCCCAGTCTGGAAGGGTTAGTTAGTCCTGTGTCTGCTGGCTCTGCCCCTGGGAGGGGTAGGGAAGGGCCTGCCATGTCCACCCCCTGTCCCAGCGGCTACCTGTGCAACCCCTTCCCGTAGGTGGCTGAGACGTGCCAGCTGGCTGTTCGGCGGCTGGAGTGGCTGCAGCAGCACAGCGGGGAGCCAGTGGCGCAGGGGCCCTACCTCTCTGTGGACCCAGCTCCGCCCGCCGAGGAGCGCGACGTGGGGCGGCTGCGGGAGGCGCTGCTGGACGAGGCCCGGCCGCTCTTCGACCGATACCGAGCTATGTTCGCCCTGCGGGACGCCGGGGGTGAGGAGGCTGCCCTGGCGCTGGCCGAGGGTGAGGAGGGGCCCCAGGGCCGGGGTAAGGGCCCCCTGGGGAGGCTCAGTGGCTGCATTTGTGATATGGGGCAGCAGAGCATTCCAGGACACGTGGGTCGGGGGCACGTCCTCTTAATACTCCCCCTTCTCTGTGGGGGAGACGGAGGCCCAGAGAGGCAAAGAGACTTGCATTATTTTCCAGCAACCCAGAAGCACAACTGTACAACATGTCTGCAAATAGAGGGGAGGGAAGGGAGCCGGCCCTGGGCCTGAGGAGAAGGCCACGCCCAGCCTGATCCCCGTACGGGTCTGGGTCCTCCCCTGAGCAGCGCTGAGCCCCGGGGCAGGGGTGGGGTGTCCTCGAGACCGGAACCCCCTTTCCACCTCCTCGGTCCCTTCTGTCTCCCAAGTGCGCCCCCCCATCCCCTCCCGTCCCAATGGCGCCGCACTCACTGTGACCCTCTCCCGCAGGCCTGCGCTGCGGCAGCGCCCTCTTCCGCCACGAGATCGGCTACGTCCTGGGCCAACTGCAGCACGAGGCGGCCGTGCCTCAGCTGGCGGCGGCCCTGGCCCGCACGGCCGAGAGCCCGATGGTGCGGCACGAGTGCGCCGAGGCCCTGGGCGCCATCGCGCGGCCCGCCTGCCTGGCTGCCCTGCGGGCGCACGCGGCCGACCCTGAGCGCGTGGTGCGGGAGAGCTGCGAGGTGGCCCTGGACATGTACGAGTACGAGACCGGCCCGGCCTTCCAGTACGCGGACGGGCTGGAGCAGCTGCGCCCGGCCCGACCCTAGAGCCGCGCCCGCGAACCGCGCTGATTCCGCCGCCTCCGGCCGGCCGCTTTTGCGCCTTGACCCCCTAGTGGATTGCAGGCTCCCCGGGGCCAGGGTGAGGTCTCTTCTGTCTCCTACTGAGCACAGGGCTGCAGTGTCCGTGTGGGAGGGAGGACCTGACGGGGTGCAGGGACAGGGCTGTGCTCTGACGGGGGGGTGGAGTGCGGTGGCTCAGCACTCCTCAGGAATGAGGGGGTGCCAGGAAAGGCGCTGTGGGGAAACCCACCGTCTTTGGGTCTGGGCAGAGTCTAGGGGTGGGAGAGCTGTCATGGGTGGGGAGGTGGTCCCTGGTGCGGGTGGCTGGGCTGGGCTGGAGCTCAGGGCTTGGGGGTGGGGGTGTTGGCAAGCAGGTCCCAGGACACCCCCAAATGGACTATTAAATTATTTTTGACAAGCGATGACTCTCAGAATGTGTTGGGGGTTGGCAGGGATGATGGTCAGCTGCTCTTAAGGAACACCTAAGTGTGGGGTGCCGAGGGGTTGGGGAGCTCAACTCTGGGGTCTGCCCTGCCCCCTATGCTGTGCCCTTGTTTCACTGTCAGTTCCTGGCGCGGGGTGGGGTGGGGGTTTAAATCTGCCCAGCCAGCCCCTCCAAGGGGCTTGAGGGGAGCAGCCCTCCAGCCTGGCTTTCCTCAGATGGCATCCTCACCCAGCCCCTATTAAGGGCATGGGGGAAGGGGTTTAGTGGTATGGCTAAGAGCCTAGGCAATGGGTTCCCCTCCCACCTACCTCCCCTACCTCCTCCATGTGCAGTCTCAAGCACTTACCACTCTGTAAACACATGTTGACAGTAGAACCTCGTGAGCAACTATATGCCAATAAAATGGACAACCTAGAAGAAACAGATAAATTCTTAGAAAGGCATCATCTCCCATGACTGAACCAGGAAGAAACAGAGAATATGAACAGACCAATTACCAGGACTGAAATTGAATCAGTAACTAAAAAGCGCCCAACAAAAGTCCAGGAGAAGACGGCTTCACAGGTGAATTCTACCAAACATTTAGAGAAGAGGTAACACCCATCCTTATGAAACTATTGCAAAAAATTGCATAGGAAGAGGAAGGAACACTTCTGAACTTGTTCTATGAGGCCACCATCACCCTGACACCAAAACCAGACAAAAATATCACACACACAGAATTACAGGCCAGTATCACTTATGGACATAGATGCAAAAATCCTCAACAAGATACTAGCAAACTGACCCCAACAATACATTAAAAGGATCACACACCCTGATCAAGTGGGATTTATCTCAGGGATGCAAGGATTTTCCAGTACCTGCAAATCAAGCGGTGTGATACGTCACATTAACAAATTGAAGAGTAAGAACCATATGATCATCTCAGTAGATGCAGGAAAAGCGTTTGATAAAATTTAACATTCATTTGTGATTAAAAAAAAACTCCAAAAATTGGGCATAGAGGGAACATACCTCAACATAATAAATGCCACAGCTCACATCACACTCAATGGTGAAAAGCTGAAAGCATTTCCTCTACAAGGACGCCCACGTGGCAACTTCCATTCAACACAGTGTTGTTAAGTTCTAACCAGAGTTATTAGGCAGGAAAAAGAAATTCATCCATGAATTCGGTAAAGTTGCAGGATACAAAATTAATATACAGAAATCTGTTTCATTTTTATACACTAAGAACAAAATATCAGAAAGAAAAATTAAGGAACCAATCCCATTTACCATTGTATCAAAAAGAATAAAATACCTAGGAATACACCTACCTAAGGAGGCAAAAGATCTATACTCCGAAAACTGTCAGACCCTGATGAAAGAAATTGAAGACGACACAAACAGAGGGAAAGACACACCACGCTCTTAGATTGGAAGAGTCAGTGTTGTTAAGATGGGCGTACAACCCAAGGCAATCTACAGATTCACTGCAGTCCCTATTAAATTACCAATGGCATTTTTCACAGACCTGGAACAAAACAAAGTTTTAATTTTTATGGAAACATGAAAGACTCCCGAATAGCCAAAACAATCTTAAGAAAGAAGAACAGAGATGGAGGAATCATGCTTCCTGACTTCAGACTATTCTACACAGCTACAGTCATCAAGGCAGTGTGGTACTGGCACGAAAACAGACACAGAGGTCAATGGAACAGGAAGGAGAGCCCAGAAATAAGCCCACTCACTTACAGTCAATTAATCTGTGACGAAAGAGGTAAGAATATACAATGGAGAAAAGACAGTGTCTTTAATAAGTGGTGCTGGGAAAACTGGACAGCTACACGTAAAAGAATGAAATCAGAACATTCTCTAACATCATACATAAAAATAAACTCAAAATAGATTAAAGACCTAAACGTAAAACCGGATACTCTAAAACTCCCAGAGGAAAACACAGGCAGAACACTCTTTGACATAAATCAGCAGTATTTTTTCAATCCATCTCCTAGAGGAATGGAAATCAAAACAAAAATAAGCAAATGGGACCTGATTAAGTTTAAAAGCTTTTGCACAGCAAAGGAAACCATACACAAAATGAAAAGACAACATGGGTGGATTTAGAGATTATCATACTAAATCAGACAAAGACAGATACCATATGATACCACTTATATGTGGAATCTAGAAAAAAAGGGACACAAATGAACTTATTTACAAACCAGAAATAGACTCACACAATAGAAAACAAACTGTGGTTACCAAAGGGGAAAAGGGTGAGGTCAGAGAGATAAATTAGGAGTTTGGGATTACCATATACACACCACTGTATATAAAATAGAGAAACAACAAGGATTTATTGTAGAATACAGGCAACCATATTCAATATCTTGTAATAACCTATAATGGAAAAGAACCTGAAAAAGAATAATATATATATATATATAATTGAACCATTTTGTTGTACACCTGAAACTAACACAACATTGAAAAAAAAAACCCAAAAACCACAATCGAACCTAATACCACGTGTCCTCCACGTCTCCGTGGACATCAGCTGGGCATCCTACAATTCAGTTCAGCCCTGACACCATCTGCCCACGATCAGGGCAGACCCTGTAGGTCCAGGGCTAGTCCTGCAGGGCTGAGTCCACTTCAGACGCTGGTCCCGAGTCCAGGCCTCCCTACTCCTGACCGATTGGCTATACATTCGGGTTCCCGCTACCCCTCCTCATTAGAGGCTTTGTGAGAATGGCTTGCAGAACTCGAGAAAGCACTTTTCTTACCGGTTTATCATAAAGAGGGCAGATGAAAAGGCACAGAGGGCGAGGTCCGGAAAGGTCCTGAGCGCAGGAGCGTCTGTCCCTGTGGAGTTTGGGGTGCACCCCCTTCCTGGCACATGGAAGCTTTCACTCTCCTGGAAGCTCCCTGAGCCCCTTCCTTTAGGGTTGTTACTGCGGTTCCACCACACAGGCATGACTTATTAAGTCATTGGCCATTGATCCTGAGCTCAACCCCCAGCCCCTCTCCTCTCCCTGGGGCTGGGGGATGGGTTGGGCTGAAAGTTCTATCCCTCTCACCCCAGGGTCGGTTCCCCGGCCACCAGCCCCATCCCGAGGCTCCCCACCCTTGTCCTCATCAGCATCCACTCAGGTGTGGTGGAAAGGGCCTGGTTATGAGCCACAAAGGATGCTCCCTTGGCCCATCACTCAGGGGATTACAGGGCTCTGGGAGTGCCATGCCGGGAACCAGGACGAAAACCAAACCTACGTCTCTTGTATCTCACAGGGTCATCCTTGGACACTGGGCGTGAGCCACCTCCCCATGGATCCCCTGGTCCCCAGCCCCGCCCCTCCCGCCAACTTGGCCATCATTTCAGTTTCTCCCGTCTCCAGTCTTCCCTCTGCCCATCAGCATAGACAGGCTGCGATTTCTTAAAAACAGGAGAGCAACCACTATCCACAGCCCTTCCTGACCCTGCGCCTTCCAGCTCTCACCCCTATAAGCCCTAGAAAATTATCAGACCCTCACCAGCTCCCGTTTCTCTCCCTTCTCTCGAACCTGCACCAGCCAGCTCGTCCCCTCCTGTCTCTAGAACCATCCTTGCCCAAAGGTGACCTCCCAGTGTCCAGACCTGGTGGTCACATCTCAGTCTGCATTTTCCCCCTCGGCGGGTCTGACTGGGCCAGTCCCTCTTCTTCTGGGAGCTCCTCGGAGACCCCATGCTCTCCAGGCTTCCCTCCTGCCTCTCTGGGCCCGCCTCCATCTCCCCTTCCTCTCCGTCATTGGCACAGCACCAAGTCCTGGGGCCCCACCCACACCCCTCCCTGATGGCTTCATCCATTCTTGGGGCTGGAACCCCATCTATGCCCCAATGATGTGCACAGTCCTGACTCCAGCCTGGGGCCTCCTCTGAGCTCCTGACTCTGGTTCTAGTCCGGACAACTCCACTTAGTTACTGATGAGACATCCCAAACTTAGCCTGTCCTCATGTCACCTCTCACAGTAGCTCCTCCCGTAGGAAATGGAAACTCCTTCAATCCAGCCTGGAAACACCGGGAATTGCTCCGTTAAAAATCTACCCCAGCTCTGCGCTCTCCCCTGGCTCTGCCTTCACCTGCTCCAGATGCGTTATTGCCCACCTGGACCAGCATCCGCCCTGACCCCTGGCTCCCACGCTGGCCCCCACCCTGGCCCCACAGCCTGTCCTCCCCAAAGAAGACACCAGGGGGCGCCCGTGAGCGCCCAAGTCAAGTCCCGTCCAACAAGCCTGCCTCAGGACTTTTGCGCTGGCTGTTCCCTTTGCTCAAAAAGCTCTTCCCCCGGTACTCCCATGACTGGTTTCCTTCCTCCTCTGGGTCTCTGCTCGAATGTCATCTGGACATGGCCTTGGCTGTCCTATTGTAAACTTTAACTCCCCACCCCTTAGACCATGATCTCCCTCCATCCCCAAACCATGCTTCACTTTTTAACACAATACATCATGTACCCCAAGGTTATGTTTTTCTCCCCATCTTGAAAGTCAGTTCCACGAGGGCAGAGATTTTTCCCAGAAGGGGGAACAGCCTGTGCAAAGGCCCTGGGGCGGAGATAGACATGCAGGAAGCACCTGGTGTGGCTGGAGCTGAGCGAGGGAGGGGGCCTGTGGGCGGAAGTGATTTGCAATGTGATCCATCCAGGCAGATGGTGGCTGTGGGGGAGCCCCAATCCTCTTACCCAAAGCTCCTTAATACTTCCGCCACGCAGGTCACCTCCGGGCCTCTCCTGCGCCAGGTGGCCGCCATGCCAGGGCTGGCGGTTGAGGAGGGGATGGAGGGCTGGAGCCCGGCCTCACCGCTGTACGAGGAGTACCGCCCGCCCCCGCTGGACACCATCCGCCTGCCCAGGTACGTGCTGTACCTGCTGCTGGCTGCGCTCCTGGTGGTGGCCGTGGCCTATGCCATTGTCGGGCATCTCATCAAGGACCTCGCCCACGACCTGGCCGGTGAGCCGCTACCCACCACGAGCTTGGGTGGGGGTGGGGGACGGTCCAGGGCCTCTCCTAGCCCAGGAGGAGGCGGAGGGTGGCCGGGCCCGGGGAAGCCCCTCACCGGCCTCCTGCCGCAGACTGGGCTTTCGGCCCGAAGCCGGACCAGGAAGACGCCCCCCGGGAGCTGCCCGAGAGCTTGGAGGGCGAGGATCTGGAGGAGCTGGACCTGCAGCTGGCGCTGGCCTGGCGGGGTGATGAGGATGCCAGCCGTGGTGGGGAGGGCGCCCCTGCTGGCGCCCCCACCCAGGCCCCCCGCCGCCCCTCCATCGCCTTCAAAGACCCGCCAGTCCGAAGTGCCTTCTGGAGGCTGGGCTGAGCCGGGCCCTGCCCTCCGGCCTGGGAGCCAGTTTCAGCACCGCTGGCGGCTGTATAGACCAGACTCGTGCACACCGGAGCCCTTCTCCACTGACCCACGCTGTGGGGACAGGGGACGCTCTCTTCCCTGGCTGCAGGCTCCGGTGGTTGGACACTGGTTATTTCCACCCTCCTGCTCCCAGAGCCGAAACCCCGCCCAACCTCCGCCTGTAAAGCAAAAACGCTAAGAAGATTAAAACTGATCATAATAATAGTAGCGGCCAGCCCTTAGCGAGTGCTTCATAATTTCCCGCTATTGTGCCAAGCAAGCCCGCTCTGTGTGCTACCTCATCGAGTCCTCCGAGGTCGGACTTATTGCCCCCGTGTATCAGATGCGACCACGGAGGCACACAGCCCAGAAACGGCCTCAGGAAGGGAGGGGGCCCCAGGAAGACAAGGGCACTCCGTACGCGTGTGTGCAGTGATGCTGGGGCTCCCCCAGCCCCCAGGGGCCCTGCGGAGGTCTCAGGCCCAGAGAAAGGCCGGGTTTCCCCACCCCAGCCTTCCTGCCACATGCCTGGGCCGCGGCTGTCCAGTGGCAGCTGGGGTGGGGTCCCCCTTCTCCTGGGCAAGGCTCCATATCTAATCAACCTGGGGCCCAAGGTTGGCGGCCAGGAGAGGCTGGAGCCTGAGTCATCGGTGCCCGAGGGGCCCCATCTCCGGCTGCAAGGGAGCGGCTGGGTTTGAAGGTGGACGGTGGGCATGTGGCCATCCTTTCTTGGCCCCGTGCTCAGTCCCGAGCTGTTCCCAGGGGTCAGGGAGCCAGGATGGGGCAGCATAAGCTGCTGGTGAGGGAGACTTGAGTTCGCATGCCAGCTCCAACTACTTCTGCCCAGCTTTGGTGCCCCTGGCCTCCCTGGCTTCTCTGTAAAATGCAGGCAGCAAAATTTCCTGGGATGTGCAGAGAAGGGAACATAAGGACACGTAAAAGCACTGAGCCGTGGCCAGGAAGGATGGTCAGGTCATCTCAGCCAGGGCCCAGGGGCTGGGGGCCTGGAGGCCAAGGCTGGCAGTCCTGGGGCGGGGCGCAGGGTGGGGTGGCTGGACTCCCGAGTTAATTGTTACACCAGCTCCAGAGTCTGCCCTCCTGGAAGGCCGACCAGGTGGGGCGAGGGAGGATCTTCTCTGGGCGGGCCTGCCCTGCCCCACCCCAGGCCCGCCTGCCCCCCCCACCCCCCGTCAGTGGCCGGGCAGGGCCTCCTGGACCGACCAGCCGCCACTCCAGCACTCAGGCCGTGGGCTGCTCCAGCCATGGGGACCATGGAGACCTTCTTCCTACTCAGCGCCCTGCTCCTGTCGCCGGCTGAGGCCCAGCAAGGTAGGGCTCTGACCTGCGGGGTGGGCAGGAGGACGTGTGGACTCAGCCACCTCCCTGTCTTCTGTGATGAGAAGCCGAGGCCTCCGAGAGGAAGGGGCTGGCAGAAGAGGGATGGGGTCAGGCCTCTCTCGGAGCCCCCTCCCCTCCCCCACACTCCTCCTGGGCACCCCCCTCCCTGAGGTCCCATCCTCTGTAAGCCCCTCCCCTTCTCTAAAACCCACCTCAGAAAGCCAGCCCCTCTCCAAGACCCCTCTGTCTGAGCATCCTCCGCACACTCCTCCCTCTCTCCTTTCAGGGGCCCCTCTACCCTTCCCTATTTCTGAGGTCTTTCTCCCCCCACCTCCCAACAGCCTCCAAGCATCGCCTGAAACCATGGTTGGTGGGCCTGGCTGCGGTCGTGGGGTTCCTGTTCATCGTCTTTCTCCTCATGCTGGCCAACCGCATCTGGTGCTCGAAAGTCAGGTGGGGGCCCCTTTCCCCTGCGCCCCCTACCTTCCTCTCCCCACTCCCCAAAGTGCTGGGCACCCCCTTCCGCTTCCTGACCCTCTTTAGTCTTCCCCCTTGTCCCCATTTCCCTGCTCCCCATGCACCTGTAGCCCAGGACAGCCATGCAGCCCACCCCCTCCTTGCTTCTAGGAGTTCCCGATCCTGGAGGAGACTGAGGCTGAGGCTGTCCCCACCTCCCTCCTGCCGTTTACCCACCCTCACCCCTCTATCTCTCTCTGCAGAGCTGAGGATGAAGAGTACACATTGAGAACGGATACCAACGTGTACGAAGATATGGACCCAAGGTACTCCCATGTGAGCATGTGTAGATGTGTGCAGGGGGTCAGGGGATCTGTGTGAGGCCCCTCCTCAGGGAGGGGAGGAATGGGTGTCCACAGATGACCTCTTTCTGTCCTTGAATACCTCAAGCCCGTTCCTGCCCCAGGGCCTTTGCACTCATTGTTGGCTCTGATGGGTACACCTTTCCCCACATCTTCTAGCTGGCTCCTTCTTTCCTTCAGCCCCTGCTCAGATGTTTCCTTCTCACGGAAGCCCACCCTGACCACCAGCCTTCCTGACACTCTCTCTCCCATGGCCCTCCATCTTTGCACGTACCACCAACTGAAATTATCTTTGTCATTTGCTGGTTTCTCAACAACTACATAGTGGCTTCCAGTAAGTGAACAGAACTTAGCTTTGGTCCTGGTTGTGTCCCCAGTGCCCAGCACAGGGCCTGGCACACAGTACGCACTTAGTAAATACCTGTTGAACAAGACTGTGGTGTGGGATTGTGTAGGTGTCCATGCACAAGTGTGTCATTTGGTGTGGGTGACTCCTGGACTCAGTGTGTCCCCTGATCCTGTTTCCAGATGTGCTTCTGAGGGAGGGCTCAGGATGCCATCAGGGCTGGGGGCTCTTTGGGGACAAGAACCAAATTTGCACAAAGGCTTCGGGACAGTAGGAGCTCTGGAGCTGGGAGGAGATGATCCTGGCTGGAAGATTCTCAGCTGAACCCAAGAAGTGTCCGAGGGAGAGGTGTGGGTTAGATTGTGCTTTGTCTGAGACCCAGCTCAGCCCCAGTAAAATGTGATTCCTACTCTCAGAATGTGCTGGAGGCTCCGAGTCCCACAGGTGCTCCTAAGTGGGACTCCCTTCCTGCCTGGTTCATTCCTCCACCATCCACCCATCCACTTGTACATTTATCCATCCATCTGCCTAACCAGTCTTTACCCTCTAACCATCCATCATTCATCTCTCTACCCATTAGCCCACTGATCCATCCATCCATC
Organism: Camelus bactrianus; assembly: GCF_048773025.1. Lineage (NCBI taxonomy): Eukaryota > Metazoa > Chordata > Mammalia > Artiodactyla > Camelidae > Camelus > Camelus bactrianus. Next base: position 29,668,473 of record NC_133560.1, read on the forward strand.
TGCACTGCCATTCATTTACCCACTTACACTCCCATCCATTGATCCAACATTTTCTTCTTTCTCCAGTTCATTCACTCATCCTCCCGTTAAATTCACTCCTCCATGCAACCATCCATTGCCCTAACCACTTATCTACCCATCACCTCTCCACCCACCCACCCATCCACCCATCATTCTCACCTTCCTCCAAATCTACTCACCTACCCATTTATCTATTCTTCCTTCCTTGAAGACTTTGATTCACCTAACCACTTATCTGTCTGTCCTCCCACCCATCCATTCTCCCATCCATGCATTCTCTCACCCATTTATCCACCTACCCATCTATCCATCCATCCATCCATCCATCTATCCATCCATCCGTCCATCCTTCCTCTCATCCATCCATCTATCTATTCTCTCATCCACCCTCCTTCCATGGGACAATTATGCCTTAGTTTCTGCCTTTGTGAAATGGAAATAATCAGGATGCTTTGTTAGGGCTGTTTGGAAAATTCAACAAAGATCCTTTTTGTAAAACACTCAGTACAAGGCCGGGCTCAGGTACGCATTCGTTAAATGGGAGTGCCTCTGCTTCTTACTGTGGCCGGGGGCCTTTGTGTCCCCACAGTAAAGAAGGCAAGAAGAGGAAGACAGAGAAGGAGAAAAAGCTCAAGATGGAGAAGAAGGCCAGAAAGAAAGGAGAGAGGAGCTTGGGGATGGAGGCGGAAGAGAACGGGGAGCCCAGGGACCAGGAGAAAGTCAGGAGCACAGCCATGTGAAAACAGCTCGCCACCTCCTCCAGGCAGCCCCCTTGAGCTGCCCCTTCCACACCCTAGAGGCAACGACCTGGACCTGAGGCTGCTGCAGTGACTCCGCCTGGGGCTGAGAGCACAGCACCCTGGATGAAGAGGCTTGGGACCTACCCCCCCCCAAAGGAGGGCTCTTTGTGCGTGATGTGGTTTCTATGTACCCGGTTTCCTGATGTGTTCTGCCTGCTGATTTTTCTTGCACTTGGAGACCATCCCTGGTTACTGAGGATCCCCCACGCCCCCGCAATCTCATGGCTCCACCTGCCTCTACCTACTGCCTGAGCTCTTTCCCCACTGCCTCATATCTATTGGCCAGAACCCCCTCCCTCCCACTCAGTCTCAGGACCAGTATCAGCCAGGGGCTGTCTCTCCGGGAAAAGCCCTTCAGAAGGGTTTCCATAATCCCTTAGGACTTAGCTTCCTCTGGGGAAGACAGCTTTAGGGGTGGGGGCAATGCCCAGGCAGGTATGGGAGACCAAACTCCACGGCGCCCAGATGCCCTGTGCAGATTAAACTCTCCCCCTGCAATCTTAATTCTTCTGTCCTAAGCCCTGGACTTCGAGCCCCAAGGGCCATCTCCTAGGTGATCCTTGCTCCTCCTGCCCTCAGTGTTTTGGCTCACGTGACTCCGTTTATGAGAACTGGGTCTTGGAGGGCGGGGTGCCCGAGGGTGCACTACCTTGGGAAGAGACAAGCACTCTCGCCTCCCTCTCTCCAGCCTCCCCCCTCTCCTCACTTTCTCTGGGCCCCGGACCTTGTCCTGGACGTTAACCATTGCCTAGTGAGAACTTTGACAAAGGCTGGCACTTGGGGCTTCCTTGTGGAGCTTGTAGCTGGGGTTGGTAGGATTCAGCCCAGAAGGTAGGGAGCGTCTGTCTGGGAACATCTCCAGGATTGTCCACCAGGGGGCGGAAAAACCATAAATAAAAGAAACGTAATAAACGCCCTAATAGATGCTCCCATGGAACGCCTAGCATCCTTATGGTCCCAATCTCCACGCAGTCAGTCCCATTTTCCAGGGGAAAATAGTGAGACTTAGAAAGAGGGTAGCCACTGGCCAGCTCTCCCTGACAGTTGTTGGCAGAGCTTGGCCCAGGCTGCCCAAAGGATGGGGCACATGCAGGTTCTGGCTAAGGTCAAATTGGGAGGTTCATGTCCTAGGATGGGAGAGAGTTGGGGGAGGGGATGTTCCTAGCTGGGAGAACTGTGTTCCTCTAGAAGGCTGTGTGGTCCCAGGGAAGTGGCTTGACCTTTCTGAGCCTCAAGTTGGCTCCTCTTATGCAACGTGAGGGCAAGATTTCTGAACACCAGAGTGTGACGCCTGAAGGACGTCCCAGGGCTTGAAAGCCATTGCAAAACCTGGCACATAGTAGGTGCTCAGGAAATGAGTTCTGCATCTTTCCTGAGCCTCTCCTCCCTCCCATGGCTCTGGCTCTGAGTAACGACCAGGTCAGCATGGGCCTCAGGGACACCCGGGGTGCTTGGGACCCTGACGCCCTCCCCAGGGTGCCTGGAACCCAAGGAGGCGGCCCCACCTCTCACTTCCTGTGGCACCAGCCACACCCTGCCCTAGGATGCCCTGGGCAGGCCACTTCCTCCTCTAGCCAGAGCTGCAACCTCAGAACCTTCTGGACAGGGGCGAGGACAGACGGAGCAGGATGGATAGGCTCTGGACTAATCCCAGCCCACTCTCCCTTCTCGCGGCTCTGGTCCCCTCGCTGGTTCAGGCCCAGCCCTGTAAGGCCTTGGGAGGGAGTTGGGGTGGGTGGGGAAGGGAGCCCCAGTCTGGCGGCCAGTTAGCTGACCCCGCCCTGTTCCCCACCCGCAGTGGCCCAGCGGAAGCCGTGGCTGGTGGGGCTGGGGGCTACGCCGGCCTTCCTCTTCCTCATCTTTGTCCTCACCTTGGTCTATGCCGTCTGCTGCAGCGAGTCCCGGGAAAGGTGGGTCGTCATTTTTCTGAGCCCTTCCCTCCTGAAATCTCTAAATCTCTCCCCTCTGAGCCCCTCCCCTCTCTGAGTCCCAGCCCTGTAAGCCCCTCCTCGCGCCAAGCCCCTCCCCTCGGAGCCCCTCTAAGCCCCTCCCCTCTCCAAGCCCCTTCCGTTACTGAGATCCTCGCTTCTCTGAGCATCCTCCGAGGAGGCAGGGCAGGACCAGTGGGTAATTATTCTTTGATTCAGAATCGATGGGGGCCTCACATAATCTCACTGACTTTCCTCCTGACTATCTACCTGCAAAAAGAGACTGGCTTCCTCCCAGAGAATCCCCTTCCTCATATGTGTTTCAACTGGGATCTATAAAGTCTTTATCACATCCCCAACCCCACTCATCTATCCACCCATCTGTTCACATCCACTTATCCATCTATTTATCCATCCACCCATCCATCCCTCCCTCCCTCCAGCTGTCCATCATCCATCCATCATCTCTCCCTCCCTGTCTCTCTCCTTCCCTCCCTCCATCACCTATCCACACATTCATCTGTTCACCCATCTGCTCATTAGCCCATCCACTCATCCATCAATCCATCCCCTCATCTCTCTGCCCATCCACTCAACCATGGTTTTGACACCCAGGAAGCGGGGGGGGGGGGCAGGGGGAGTAGACGTTAAGAGCTTGGTTTGGGATCATGCAACTCAAGCGGGGGTTCCTGCACTTCCTTGGTGTCCTAAGCTGCCTGAGCCTCAGCATCCCCTTCTGTACAATGGGAACAAGGTTGCCTGCAGGACTCAGAGGTTCTGTGAGACTCGTTAAGAGGCCTGGACCACTGTCAGTCCTTTTCACTTTGGTTATCTTGGCCCCTCTTGTCTCCACAGCAATAAAGATAAGGAAGAGGAGACTGTGAGAAAGGAGGAGGGAGAGGGTGACTGGGGGCTGGAACTAGAGGAGAAAGAGGAGCCTCCGAACCATGAAACAGTGGCGAGCTCTTCCACATGAAACCTTTGCACCTGCCTCCACCAGGCAGCCCCCAAGGGATGCCCCAATGCCTTCTCCGTACCCTACTGGCAAAGACCTGGTCCTGGGGCAGGTGAGATGACTCTGGGATTCAGGGTAGAGCGCCCCTGAGTGCAGAGGACTCGGGACCAGCACAAGCCCCTCTTGAAGGGCTCTCTGCGTGCTACTTGGCCATGACACGCTCCTTCCCAAGCTGGGTCTTCACCTGGTGATTCTTCCTGAGCATGGAGGGCACCCCTGGACAAGGAGCTGCCTGCATGTGAGACCCCCGCTATCTCATATCTCTGCCCAGTCTGCACCGCAGCCATCTCTCCTTGCCCACCGCCTGAGTTCTTCTCCCACTTCTGGTTTCTGTTGCCCTTTGGATTTCATCAGAGAAGCCAGCTTCTCCCGTTGCTCAGGTGCAAGTGCTTCCAAGAGCTTTTGAGGCCTCGCTTCGATGAGCCCACAGGAGTCACCTGGCTCCCAACCCCTCTGCAGGTCTTGGTTTGCCAGGTGCCAGGTGGAAGCCAGGAGAGTCCCTGGCTCCTGCTACCCAAGCCTCCTTTTCACTGGGAAGAGGGATAGTGGGGAGAAACCGTGCAAATGGTTCTGCAAGTCTTTGCAGGAGCCAGGGCAGATCCAGCCCTCCTCCTGAAGACTTGCTCTTGGTGCTCCTGAACCTGAACTTTGAGCTAGCTCAGAGCAGGGCCGTTTCCTGGGAGTCGAGGGCCCCTCCTACCACGTGCTGAGTTTCAGGGCGCTGTCCTGGAAGCTGGGACTGCGGGGGGCTGGGGCGAGGGTGCGGGGGTGGAAGTGGGGGGACGCAGCGTCATCACCCCTTCTTCCTGCCCTGCACTCCTGGTGGGGGCTCCACGGAGAAGGAGAAGGAGCTGGAGTCCCAACTTCCTTGCTGTGTAGCCCTGGGACAAGTAACCGAACCTCTCTGTGCCTGTGTCCTGTTCCGTAAAAGGCAAGGATAATAGTTAAATCCTTCAGAAGCTGTCATGAGGACTGAATGAGAAATACTGTCTACAAAACTCCTAAGCGCAGACCCCAGCACCCCAAGGGCGGCTAATAAATGCCAACTTCTTGTTACGCTGAAATAGTGACGCTGGGGCGGAGCGCACGGGCCTCGCCCTCTCAGGGTGGGGGCCCCTGACTGTCGGAGGCTGTGTTTTCAGGCGGCAGCTCTGGCAGTGGAGTTTTCTGCCTCCCGTCTCCTCCGGCGAGGCTTGGGGCTTCCGGGTGGGTGACGGTGCTGAGGGGGGCGGGAAGGGAGAGGGACGGGCTGTCTGGGCTCCTCCCTTTCCGCAGGGCGAGAATTCCCCACTAGGGGGCGACTGGGACGCTTGGGGAGGAGGTGTTTTTGCTTGTCCCAAGCCTGCCCCTTTTTACGGCATTTAGAGGGGAGCTAGTGCTGGGACAGCCCCTCCAAGCCAAACATTGTTTCACTCCAGGGGCCAGTGGCTGAAAAACAGAGGCTTTCCTTGAGATTAAAGGCCAGAATGAGCCCCCCACCCCGGCTGAGCCGGGACCCCAGATGAACCTCCAGCTCCCAGATGAGCCCTCCATCCCAGCTGAACCCGCACCCCCGGCTGAACCCCGACTCTCGACTGAGACTGTCACCTCCGAACTGAGCCCCTCACTCAAGATGAGACTTACCCCACCACCCAGCTAAAAAACTCCTGGCTAGAGTCCCCCGTTCCCGCTGCAGGGAGGGGAGGGCAGGACTATGCGGACGGGGGCCAGCTGACCCTTCTGCCTGGTTTCTGGGTCCAGGTCCTAGGTCCTCCCACAAGGGGACGCCAGAACCTCGCTGCTGAGCGCAGAAGCATCCACCCCACTTAGGGGTGGGGCGTGGGAAAGGCACTTGTCCATCTGGGGGGCCTTGGATCCCCCACCCCTGACCCTGCAACGACTGTGTCTCTGTGTCTGGTACTGGGTGGCGGTGGGGGGCCACGAACCTGCGTGTAGGCATCCGCACACGGCACCTGGGTTCCTTTCAGTGCGTCTTGAGGGCTCTCCGTGCCTGTTTCCCCCTCAGTGGAAGGCAATGCAAACATCCCTCCCAAGTAGGATGGAAGAAGCCTGTGCAGCAGAGAGCTTTGACTGCACGTCTTGGGGTCCCTGGGGGACTTGGAGGGGGGGACAAGGGTTCAGATCCCAGGCCCCCAAGAAGAGGAAGTAACATACCCAAGATGCTTCCCTGACCCCAGCCTTTGAAAAGCTCCTGTGGCTTCGGGGAAGGAGCTGGACATGGACACTGCCAGCTCTGAATGGTCAGGGGTGAGGTGGGAGAGACTGAAGGGCTGGGGTGCTGGGAGGTCAAGTAGCTGCTCTGCCCGGGCAGGTGGGAAAGGCCTCCTGGATGAGAGGGTATTGGAACGAAGTTAAGTCCCGCCCCTCGTCCTCTGCTCACAGCTCTCCATGGCTCCCACCTGCCTTGGGTTAAAAGCCCAAATCCTCCTCCAAGGCCCTTCATGACCTGCCCCGTCCCCTCCCAGCTCTCACCTCCTCTCCTCCTCGCTTACTCTGCTTCAGATACACAGGTCTCCTGGCTGTTCCTCTAACACACCACGCATGGTGCTGCCCCAGGGCCTTTGCACTGGCTGTGCCCTCTGTCTGGAAAACTCTTCTGTCACATTTTCAATGGGGTGTTTCCCTCTCCTCTAATCAAATCTCGGTTTAAATGTTACTTCCTCATGTGAGGCTGACTCTCCTATCCCTTCCTCTGCTCCATTTGTCTCCCTGGCACTTAATCTCCTCTGACATACACTTATATTGTTTCTTGTCTGTCTTCCCAACTTCGAAGTGTAAGTGCCAAGAAGGCAGATCATTTTGGGCGTTTTGTGTCCCCAGTACTTCGTATCCAGTAGATACTCAAGAAATCTTTGCTGAATGAATGTGAGTTTGCTAGGTGGGAGAAAAAAAAAGTGAAGGCATTCAGTGCATTTGTGGAGCATCGACTGTGTGCCAGGCTCTGTCCTTGGAGCCAGGGAGGAGGTGGAATTCTCTGTGCCTGGCACAGAGCAGGTGCTCCATAGATGCCCATGGAATTTGTTGATCAAAGACTCTGGGGAATTCTGAGACTGGTAGGGAAAAGAGCCAGGCTTGGGGGATAGTGGGAAGGCTTCCTGGAGGAAGAGGATATTGCTGTGGGATGCAAGGATCAGCACAAATGGGAGAGGCAGTGATGGGCAGAGGGGACACAGGGGCGAAGGCGTGTGAAACAGCCCATCCCAGGAAGGGGCACTCCCTGGGGGGCCATCTTAGGCACTGCTAAGCACTAAGCAGCATTCCTGGGCCCCACTCACTCAGTGCCAGGGGCACCTCCAGTCATGACAACCACAGATGTGTGCGGATATGGTGGAATGTCACCTGGGGGACATTTGATTTAAAGGTCTCAACACTTGCCTGCTCCTTCAGTGTGGGGGTACCTGTTCTCTGAGGCCACCTGCCCCTCCAGCCTCTCCCCTTCACTTCGGCACAGAACAAAGACCAGCCCAAACTGAACACAGAAAGGAGGGTCCAGGACAGCTGGAAAGAGTCGCAGCATAGCTTGTTTAATTTTTATACATTTTTTTCTTTTTTCTTTTTTTTTGCCTTTTATTGAATCTTTTATGGAACCCCCCCTTTTTCATTTTTTCTTTTTTTTTCTTTTTTTTTTTTTTTGCATAGGGAAACAAACAAACAAAATAACAGCCAGAGTCACTTTCTGTAAATGGTACTTAGGTAGGCGCGTCCGCGGAAACCGAAATGACTGCGTAATATACAAGGTTATGACTGGAGTATGATGCGAGGGAGCAGGGCGGGGGGCCGGGCAAGGGAGAAGGCTGAGCTTGGGTCTGCCCAGATGCCCCCTTGTCCCCCATCCTGTCCCCACCCTGTGGAGGAGGAGGAGGAGGAGGAGGGGAGGAGGTGGGCAGTGGGCCCAGCTGGAACCTTCTCCGGACATGGGTTCATGAGCATGGTGTGTGTATGTGTGTGTGTGTATGTGTGTTATCCGGTGTGTGCGGCAAGCAGAAAGCAAGAAACAGAGTAAACTATCCTGGTAATATTGGTAAAATACAAAATAAGGAGGGAAAAAAAACCTCAAAAAATATCTCAGAGGGAAAAGAAAATTAATAGCAACACCAAAAAATTTTAGAAAGAAAGGAAAAAAAAAAGAGAGAGAGAGAGAAAGAAGGAAAGAAAATTCAGAGGGAAATGGGTCTCTCTCCCTTCTCCCTGTTACCCACCAGGCCGTGTGTCCTGTCCCTCTGACACCCTGCTTGTCCCACCCCCACGTGCGGTCCTGGCGGGGCAGGAGGGCAAGAAGCTGGGGGGTGGGGGCCAGGACCCCTGGATTTCAAGGGGCTTTGGTTTGGGGGGGCCTGGCTGGGACTCAAGATGGGAGGATGGTGTGTTGCGTTTTGGGAACGGGCTTTGGGGGCTTACAGCTGGGGGGGTGGGTAGCTCCCGTCCCCTTTGCAGTGGGTCCCCCTCTAGCCAGGGGGTTGTCTGGAGGGGCTGTTCGGAGGGCAGCTTGTCGGGTAGCTTGGGGACGGGGAGCGACTTCTTTCCTCTCCTGGAGCCTTTATTCCTGTTGGATCCCGCCTGCTCTTTCCTGAGGCCTGGGGGACCCCCAGGGAGTGGGGGAGATGAACCCCAAAGCCGTACCAGCAGACATGTGAGGCACTGCTTGGGAAAAGTCTGTTTTGGTATCGCTGGCAACAAGTCCTGCTGGGATTGCTTTGGGTCTGTCTCCCTGCCTCGCCCGGGGAAGGGGGGGGGGTGGGCCTCCGGGGCCAGCTCGGACCCCACACACTCTGAAATGCTTAGGGGTAGACGGGTGGGGGAGGCGGTGTCAGCTTGGAGATGAGACTCTCAGGAAGTGTCCAAAGGCGCAGAAACGCGGAAAGGTGGGAGGGTGCTGGATTTGAGGATGGGTCTCTGGAACCTCTCTCCCATTACCCTCCAAAAAAAAAAAAAAATTAAAAATCAGGGTCTCAGAGAGAGAATCCAGGCCAAAATAAAAAGTAGCCACTGTATAATCTGTATTATGATAAAAAAAATTCCAAAATTATATATATATATGTATAGTATAGCCCTACACTGGAGGTCAAAGTACCGTTGGAAAAGTGAGAGTGGGGGTTGGGGGGTCCTGTGCGCTGTCTCTTCCAGAAGGCTGCACGGTTGCTCCTGGCCCCGGGATCCTGCCTCACTGGCCCCTGCCCAGCCAAGCCGGCTTGCTCCTGGAACATTGCTGTCTCTCGGGGCGGAAAGTTCCGGAGCAGGGACGGGGACGCCGAGGTTGGGGCTGTCTGCTCCTTGGGGAGCTGCAGCAGCCCCTCCTCACCGAGTCTCCTCTGGGCTTCCTTTTCGGGTCTGATTGTCTAGCTCAGGGTGGGAAACTGGGCTCAGAACTCGGCCAGAACCTGGGTTCCAGATCTGGACGTGGGGAGACCCTGGCTCCCCATCTCTCCAGCCACACCTCCCTCTCCACCCTGGCTGGGGTCGGGCGCCCTCACCCACAGAGGGATGGGGGCAGTCTGCATACAGTAGGGGTCTCCCTAGGCTCTTCCACAGCATGGGCCAGGCAGGGGGCTCTGCGTGGATGCACGGTGGGTGAGCGGGTGACAGCGGGCTGGAGGGGGGAGGGGGTTTCAGATGTCAGTTTCACACATGTCAAAAAAAATCCAACACCCTGGCGGCTCCCCCCCAGGGCAGGAGCCACAAGTGCAGAGGTGGGCAAGGGGCCCGGTTCCTAGTGTCTCTGCAGTCCTGCCTGCGGCAGGCGGCCTGGGGATCGGCCGGATGGCACGCTGCAGCTCTTCTGAGCGCCTGGGGAGGACGTGCCTGCCACACTCAGCTGGAGGAGCCGAGAACACACAGCTGGGGGCGAGGGAGGGGGCAAGGGAGGGGGCATTCTGGGGCCCGAGGTGCTCTGGGGTCTGGGCCATGAGGGACAGTGGTCCCCAGGAGGCCCTCGGGGAGGGGTCCTGCTGGGAGGTGTCACCCATCCCTCTGCCACGGGCTGCTCCCCTGCCCCTAGGGGTGGAGGGCTGTGGGGCATGGAATAAAAACCAGAAATCAGCCCCATGGAAACTGACAAGCAGGGCTCTCAGGCCAGAGGGCAGCCCTTAAGGGCGGTGTCAAGGCCTGCTGAGGCCACTGTCTTGACGCTCCCTCTGTCCCCTAGGACTTACTGAGGTGTCTTTCTGGAAGAACACATGGCATGAGCATACGGTGGAGGATGAATGCCGGGGTCTCTCTGCAAGGCCCCACCCGGCTCTGGACACAATTCTAAAGTCTGAGGTGGTGGCAGGAAAAATGGATGGGGACCGTCTGCTCGGTGTGTCCTCACAGGAGATGTCTGAGGGGCTCAGGGGCGGGGAGGGCCAGAGGTGGTGAGGAAGGATGGCCTGAGGTTGGAGGACCTGGCCCTTTGGTCCTCCTGCCCCAACACCCCACTAACTGTCTGCTACTATCTCAGCTTTGGTTGAGTTAAAGGCAAAGGAAACTGGAAAAGAGAAAAAAAAAAAAAAGAAAAAGAAAAGAAAAAGGAAGAAAAGAAGGAAGGGAGAAAGAAAGGAAGGGAAATAACAAAATAAAACTGAGGAAAGGACAACAGCACAGCCGGCACCCCAACCCCGGACGGAGGCCTGTGATGCAGCGTTCCCCCTTCCCCGGCCCCCCGGCCGGGCCTCGGATGGCTGAGCTAGCCCTAAGGTTCAGACAGACAAATATTGCATATATCGGGTTTGGTTTTTGTCTTTTTGTTTGTTTCATACCAGACCCCCTCCACAGTCACAGCTGGAAGACTCAGAACCGGCTGGGAGGGACAGGAGGGACCTGCCTCCCAAGGCCAGTCTCCGGGGATGGGTCCTTTGGCAAGAAGGAGGGGGCTGCGTGGGGGGGTGGGGGACAGCGATTTGACCCTGAGCCAGGGGGACGCCAGCCTGCGGGAGAGGTGGGACGGGGGAGTCTGGCTATCAGCAGGGTGGCCACCCCATGGGGGGACTGCCTGGACCGTGGGTGCATGCATGGCGTCTGGGGGCTGGCCTGTGGCCCAGTGACGGGAGAAGCCCTTGCCCGGGGCCAGGGCACACCCCTGAGGTCTGTCGGCCGCTGTGGGCAGGGGATTCAGAAATGACCCCCCTGGAGCCCGAGGGTGGGGCCGGGGGTTGCAGAGCACCAGGGAGCGCCCCCAATGCAGCAGGAGACGTGGAGACAGAGCTGAGGGTGGGCTGGGGGTGGGGCAGACGTGGACTGCTTTTTTAGCAGTGTGGTTTTTAAGCGTGAGATTTTTCTTCATTTTTAAAAATTCTTAATTTTTCTTTATTTTTTACAAATAGAAATACATCCCTTTTCAATTTTTACTTTTTATTTCATGTCATTGTTTGTCTTTTTTTTTGAACTACACGAGCAGTGCATGCAGCTATGTGTGCGCTGATATTGTTTAAAGGTAATACTTATTTTCGGGAGGCAAGGCACATCATGTGGTAGAAAATTTCGTGCAAATTAGGAAACATGGAATTTTTTTAAAGTTTTTTTTTGTATCTTTTTTTTTTCTTTTAAAGAGGAGGAAGTGGTGCTGGAGGGCTGGGGGACGGCTGGGGAGGAAGGGAGAGCCAGGTATAATTTGCCATGCAGTTATCAGCCGCCGCGAGCTGATGTCAGGAGCCAGGTCACAGGAATCCTTGACTAAGCACCATGCAAAGTTAGGTAGCTGGGGGCTGCCAGGTGCCCCCTCCCCTACCCCGCCTACCCGCACCCTAAGGTTCCCAGCTGAGAAGCTTCTGGAGACCCCGACTGCACCTCCCGGAGAGTACGGCCCATGCTTTGGTCCCCAACAGCCAGGCAGTGGATGGGCCCTGGGGACAGACGGACGGACGACGGGAGGGGGCCTGGTGGGGAAGGGTCTTGGGTCTTTCTCTTTATGATTGAGTGGGCTCGCCAAGCCCCTTGGGCTGGTTTGGGAGGAAAGTCTGGTTTCTGGGGAGGCGGGAGGAGGCTGGCCAGGACTGGGGCACCGGGGTACCAGGGTAGGGAGAGGAGGGGGGCCAGACTGGGCATAGTCGAGGTGGAGGCCCTGCCCAGGGCAATGGCTTTGGCCCAGGCCTGGGGATGGGGGGCCGTGGTGGCGGAAGGCACTCCCCAGCACCAGGCCTGGAAGAGGCCAGTTAGGGCTCAGGAGGATGGACCTGGAGGGAGTCTTGTGTTTGGGCCTGATGACCCTAGGACACAAAACACCCGATTCCCTGGCCCCCCACTCACCCAAGAAGGCCATCATGGGGTTGGGGCAGGGATGGGGGTGAGGGGGCACCTGGGGTCCCCAGGTTTAGTGTTTTTGGAGCGGCTCAACGGAAAACGCTTAGCTGATGGGAGGTCCCCTACATGGCTGCAGGGAGCCCCGAGGCGCTGACCCTTCCTGCCCCCAGCCAGAACCCCCGACCCTGTCCAGGCGCAAGCGGAGGGCACTCGGCCCAGCCTTCTCTCCTTCTGGCCGCCCAGCTGCACTGCACCTCCCCAGCTGTGCCCACTTCGGAGGGGAGATGAAAGTGCAAACCGTGGTCCCCCTGTGGGCCGAGAGGCACCAGGGAGGGGGTGTCGCTCCAGAATGTAAGGCACTGGCAGAGGAGGCGTGGGGAGGGGGCACATCGGCTTCCCCAGATCCCACCCCCACACGGCAGGACGCTTGGGGGATGCCCAGCTCTGCCCCCTGGGTCTGCTCGGGGGGTGGGGGGGTCCCATCTCTCTAGCTCTGAGGGGGCGCACAGCAATGAGGGGTCAGTGACTGGAGGGGGCCGGGTTGCAGGGGAGGAGGGTGGAGGATGCCCACGGCCACTCGCGTCCCAGCTGGACAAAGGGGAGGGGGGCGGGCGGTGGGAATCAGGCACTTAAACCACTCGCTCTCACCTCCCACCTCCATGGGCTAAGTGGGGGGTCCTCCCCTTTCAGGGCTTGGGTGGATGGAGAGTCCAGAGGGGTGCCCCCATCTCGGGGAGCTCCGGGTCTCTCTGCTCCACCGCCCCCAGCCCCTTCCTCGGAAAGTGCATCTCTTACAGTGTGTGCAACGCGGAGCCCTCCCCGGGGGTGTGGAGCTGGCCGGGGCTGGGGTGCCATGGGGTGGCCTCCAATGCCTGGGGTGGGGCTGGGGGTCGTTTGCATAGAGACTTCTCCCAAACCGGGCAGGCGTGGGGCTTCCAGAAAGAACAAGTCCCCAGCACGCTCTGGGGCAGGCAGAGGTCCACGAGCGCAGGACACTCTTGAGAGAGCACAGGCCACGCATCCCAGCTCCCTGGCCACGCCCGGGGTCTCCCCACAACCCTCTTCTGCCCTTGTCGCTTCCCCAACCACCCTGCTGGCCTTGGCTGCCCGCTGCTGGGGTCCTGCCTTTCCACTTGGCAAACACTGTCGCGGGGGCCTGGCCGACGTCCTGGCAACGGCGGCAGCAGGGGCATGGGGAGAGGTGGCCTCGCTGGGTGTCCTGCCCCGTCGGCCGGGCACGGGCACCAGGCTGCGCTCACCTGGTCCTGGGCGGAGGCGGGAGCGGTGCCGGCCCTTCCAGAGCAGCAGCGAGAGGAGATGAATAACTTAGGAAGGCGCGCCGGCTCTGAGGGTTGGCGGGGCCGGGCTCTCCGGTCCAGTCCGTCTGGCCGCGGCGTCCCGAGAGTCCGAAGCGTTGCCATATTCACCTTCTGCCTTCTTGGTTGGGTGGGTTTATTTTTATGCATGGTTTTTTTTTTCCGGTTTGTCTTTTTTTTTTTCCTCTTTTCTTTCTTTTTTTCTGTTTTTTCTTCTGTGTGTATGTGTCTGTGTGTTTTGTCTTTCAGCCGCGCTGGGAGTCGGCAGGGTATTCTTGCTTGCTCTAGCTTTCCACCGAAAACGTGGGCCGGGGGCTGGCGCTGCGGACCCCCAGGATTCCCAGGACGAAGGAGCAGGGTGTGGGAAGAAATCTTTCTTATCCCAGATACCAGGACTGGGCGGCCCGAGAGGATGCAGAGAGAGAAAGAAGAGATTGAGGGTCAGGCTCTGCCAGCCACTGCCATGCCCACCGCGGCCCCACCCGACTCCTGTGACCTGTGACTTGTCCCCCATCCCAGACCTGTCATGACCCGTTGGTTGACCCTGGGCAAGTGACTCTGCCCCTAAGCAGCGCTGCTAGATAAATCACAGAATGCCCAGTGAAATCTGGATTCTGGATAAACGACCGATAAACCTTTTAACATAAGTATACCCCATGCAACTTTTGGGATATACTTTTACTTAAAAGATTTTTTTGTTGCTGTTGTTTAAATCCTTTGTTTATCTGGAATTGAAATCTATCTGAGTATCTTGTAGTTTTGTTTGCTAAATCTGGCAGCTCAACCTCTGAGCCTCACTGCCCTGACTATAAAATGAAGGAGGGGACCTCTTACTCTGTTCATGGAGGGTGACAGGTGAATCTTTATGGAGCACCACCATATTTGGGCTCTGAGACTGGGGTTGTTGGTTTCCTTTTTTGTTTTAATAAACATTTTCCCATTAATGATTTCCTCCAGAACCCTACATGAAAGCAGAACTATTGCCCCCTGACCCCATTTTGCAGTGAAGAAAACTGGGGCTCAGAGAAGTTAAGTAACTTGCCCAAGTCCACCAGCATGGGAGGGAGGGGCAAAGCTGGAATTGGAACTCAGGCCTGAGAAGCTCCAGTCCCCACTGGTAGCCCTGCCTGGGGTTGACCCCTCAGCCTGGCCTTTTCGGGGGTCACAACTCCCACTTTACAGAGAGGGAGATTGAGGCTCTGGGACAGGAGGCCAGGCCTGCACGTATAGCTGTGGCCTGGGTCTCCACCGGGAAGCTGCTGTACAGACTCTTCCCCTGGAAATGCATCCAGTTTGCCTGTGTGGGGTGGGCTTGGGGGTAGGTAACACCCCATCTTTGCCCCACTGAGGTCAGAGCATACTGTACCCCCACCCCTGCTGTAAATCAATAGCACCCCCTCCAACCAGGCCACCCTGCAGCCACAGGGCCATCCCATCCAACTGATGCTGTGGCTCCCAGCCCCCCATCTCCAGCCAAGTTCAAGTTCATCTTGGCCATTACCTCATGTCTGGTTTCCGTTGGCAACCAGACAGATTCTGGGCGTGATCCTCCCCTGTGGTGGCCGGCCTCCCCTAGGCCCTTCCTCCCTTCCTCCTCCCCTCCTAGGCTCTCTGCCCAGCTCTGGCGCCCCGTAATGGGGTGGTGGTGGGGCCCCTCAACTCAACATCCTCCCCCTTAGCTGAAGGGGAGACTGAGGCAGCACGGTGCCAGAGGTGAGGTCCAGGCTCTGGCATCCCCCTGGCCTCTCTGGAGCCACCAGTGTGGCTTTTGGGCTTTGGCTGCAACCCTCTGGCCCTTGGTTTACTCATCAGCTGAACGGACATGATGGACAAAAACCGTCTGGTGTAAAATGCTCAGCTGGGGGGAATCCTTCACATAGGGATGGGGGTAGGGGTGTCAGAGGCCACAGAGTCTCACTTGGGGGGCCAAAGTGATGGATGGCTCAGGACTGGGGAGGCTGATGGTGAAAGACGGGTGGGCAGGATGAAGAAGGTGGGCCATTCATCAAGGAGAGATCAACTGACACTGATCAGGGGAGGGCAGTGACTGGAGGAGGGGTTACTGATCAGGGGGAGGGGCACTGCCTGGAGGAGGGGATACTGATCAGGGGGAGGGGCACTGACTGGAGGAGGGGTTACTGATCAGGGGGAGGGGCAGTGACTGGAGGAGGGGTTACTGATCAGGGGGAGGGGTAGTGACTGGAGGAGGGGATACTGATGGGGGGGCAGTGACTGGAGGAGGGGACACTGATCAGGGGGAGGGGCAGTGACTGGAGGAGGGGATACTGATCGGGGAGGGGCACTGACTGGAGGGAGAGACATTGATCGGGGGAGGGGCACTGACTGGAGAGGGGGATATTGATCAGGGAGAGAGGCATTGATTGGGGGAAAGGCAGGGGATGCAAGGGCTTGTGCGGAGGCAGAGAAGCCACTGCAGGCTGGGGGGTAGGGGCAGAGGAAAGCAAACCCGCCAGGAATAATGAAGGCGGAGACAGAAGTGCTGACTGGGCCAGAAAGGAGAGGCCTCTCAGCTCTGAGCCCTTCGCACAGGGGTTCCAAGAGGGGGGAGTGGGTGTCACGGCTTCTTCCCCTCTTCCCTCCCTGAGGTCTGTCTGGACCGGGGGTGCCTGAACCCACTGGGGGACTTGGGGGCCTTCAGTCCAGGGACCTGTGGTCTTGCCTGTATGGTGCTGGCGAGATCTTCCCCCAGACTCAGATGGAGGGCCTCACCTTTCCTGTCACCCTTGAGAGTCTCTCACCCATCTGTCACCTTCCCTGCCTCCCCAAAACCAGCCTCACAAAGTGCTTTCCAATTCCCCGCCCTAGCTGTGCCCCTCCCTCTCTCTAATCCCTTCCATAGCTCCCCTTGGCCCGCAGGCCAAAGACCACATTTGAGGTCTTCCACATTCAGGCTGTCTCGCCATCATTTCCAGCCTTTGGCAGTGCTGAGCCCCCTGCCTGGACACCCTCATCCTTCTCTGCCTGACACCAGGCTCCAACCCCTCCCGACCCAGGCAGAGTCCCAGATAGCCCCTCTCCCAAGTTCCTCGACAGTTCTGGTCCCACCCTCTCTGGGTACCCAGCAGGACTTGCAGGCTGGGGGGGAGCAGGGGGGTGCGACCAGAAGCATGTAGAACCAAAGGTACCCCACCTTGCCTGCCTCGGTTTCCCTCCCCTCTCAGGCCATCCAGGCTGACAATGGGGTAGGTGAGGTGGTGGGTGAGGGAGGCTGGGGAAGGGTTAAGAGGGCAGGGTCCTCTCCCTGTCACTTTTATTAGCTTTGATTTCTGAAGCAATTAGGACATTCCCAGCCTCCTGTGGGGAGGGATGTCAGGTCAGCTGGGACAGGAAACGCCTGGCTCTCAGAGAACTGTGGGGGTGGTAGTGTCCAGGCCCCGACAAAACTCAAAACGCAAAGAGGGGAGTCCTAGGGCCACCCCAGCTTGCTGGGTGACACTGACCAAGTGACCCCTCTTTTGGATTCCAGCTGAGGCTCTGTAAGACAGGACACTGAATATTTTGGATATGTGAGGGTATGTGGGGCAGTTGGATAAAATTGGTTCCCTAACGCTTGAGACCCTTCAAAGCCACCCCAAGGCCAGAAGAAGAGACTGAGGTTCAGAGTGACTAAAGTAGAACTGGGCATGAGCCCTGGTCTCCTGACCACAGCACCCCCAGTTGAAGTCTGGGCAGGAAGGGCAGAGGATAGCCAGGTCTTCCTCACCCACTCTGGCCCCTCCGCGCTGCCAGCAGCGACCAGGCCAACCTTGGAGGGTCCCCAGGGGGCCAGGCTGTGGTGGGAGGTTCCTTGGGTCTGGTCTGGGTGGCTGAATCTGGTCTCAGCGGAGGATGGGGGATGTGGCTGCCTCTCTGCCTCCAAACACCCACCCTGCCCATGGACTCTGCTGTAGGAGACCCTCCCACAGTGGCTTGAGGGTCCAAATGTGGCTCCTGGGGACCCCACAAATCCCCATGCTCTATGGTTCTGGTGATTTGGAGATGCTGAGGGGCCCTGAGGAGGGTTCTTGGTGCATCTGGGCCTTGGAGGGAGCTGGCACTGCCCTCTGGCTGTTTTACATCCTGTGACCCCCTCCTCAACATGCACCAGGGACTGTAGGCTCTGGGGTCCAGCCAACACTCTCAAACACCATCTGCCCAACACACTCCTGGCCTGTGCACGACACAGATGTGGATGCCGGCCCGAAGGCCGGTGTTGGGGATGCGTGGGCAGGAGCTGAAGTCACCTCCCACCCTGAAGAAAGCTGGGAGCCCTGAGTCTGAGCTCTGGACTGTCATGGCTCTACCTTGCACTGCTGTGCAGCCTCGGGCAACTCACTCCTCCTCCCTGAGCCTCCTAGTCTCGTCCTCAACCAGCCTCCCCCCCCTTTCCGTGGTGCACACTCAGCTGCAGTAATGCCAACTCCACCTCTACCACCCCCGCCACCTTGCAGGCTAGAGCCGGGGGCAGGGGCTTGCATGCTGTACTGGGAGGCCCCACCCCTGGCCCTCCTCTCCTGTGGTCCCTCTGGCCAGCATAGGAGGATGAAGGCGGGGGTGGGGGGGAAGCTTGGGCAGACGTGCTGTGTGATCCTGGGCAAATCCCCTCACCTCTACGAGCCTCCGTCTCCCCATCTGTGCCAATGGGGCCAGGGTGGCAATAACCCAGGCCCCACAGCAGTTCTGCTGTGACTGCCCCCGGCAGGAAGCGCAGACGGACTTGGAGTAGCACCGCATCCCTGGGCATGGGCTCGAGGCCCTGGAAGGGCCTGGGAGGCTGGGCCTGGGAGGCTGGCCCCGCTGCCACGCTGCCACGCTCAACAGCCACTGTGCTAGGGGTGTGGCTGGGGGGAGGCACGGGGCCCAGTGGGCCAGCTTCTCCCTGTGCACCCAGGCCGGCCCTCTGCCCTGCCCCTCCCACCCCCCAACCAGCTGGCCTCTTGGCCCCTACCTGTGCCTGATAAATGCCCGTTGGATCCCTTGGTCCTAATCCCACAAAGGAACGGTTTGCAGGGGACGTGCCGGGCGTAGAGTAGGCTGCGGGGAGGAGAGAGACCGAGAGCCCGTTAGCGCAGAGGCGGCACGGGAGCACCAGAGAGGGTGGCCGCTGCCCAGGGTCACACAGCTGGGCCTTCGCACCCAGCACCCGGTCCTCAGAGCTCGCCGCCCTCCCCCTGGATGGTCCAGGCACCCGGAAAAGCCCACAGTCTCAGGCCCCCAGGGTCACGCGGGCCGGTGTCTGCTGGGAGGGAAGGCACAGGATGAAAGATTCATAATCCAGAAACCGCCTGTGAATTATTCAGGTGCTCCACTGCCTGGCCCATCCTGTGCCCGCGGCCTACACCCCGCACGGGGCGCCATGAACTATTGAGGGCATTTTATTTATTAATTTTCCTCCTGGAGAGGGCGCGGGGAAGGCCGGGTGTGCGCGCACACACACACACACACGTATTTCTATTTTAATCTCACTGATCACGTTTTGTCAGTGAGTGAATGATTCACGACCCAGGCTGGTGGGGGGACAGGGGTGGTGGGAGGGTCCCCACATGGTGAGCGGGAGGCAGTGAGGCCTGGGGGGTTTGGGGTGTAGGAAGCAGGCTGGACCTGCAGTTAAGAAGCTGGTACGGAGGGAAGGAAAATGAACCCACATTTATTCCTTGTCTATTAAGTGTCTACTGTATGCCAGGCACTGGGCACTATCCCATTTTAATCCTCAGTGGCCTCAATGCAGCAGACATGATAATTATGCCCATTTCACAGATGAGAAAGTAGGCAGAGGAGGTGACAACCAGCAGCACAGGCCAACTCTCTACTTTGCACCTGGCCTGCTGCTAAATGTTCTCCCTGACCTATTTCACCAACTTGCTACCCACCACCCTCTGGTGACTATTCCATATTGCCATTGAGAAATCTGAGGCTCAGAGAGGAGAGGACATTTGCCCAAAGTCACACAGGGAGCATGATGCAGAGGCAGGATTTGAATCCAGTGCCCCACGCTGCATCTGGTATTTAGAGAAAGCCTATCTGCATGTAAGGCTACCCTGGCTCTAGGCAGGTAGTGGGAAGAAATGTTGGGGGCTGGGGTGCTGCATGTGGGGAGGGGGGCGGATGGGGCCCAGACGGAATGGTCGGCCCCTCCTGCTCGGGTTGGGTGAGGAATCTCACTTGGGGAGCAAGGGAGAGAGAGACACTCAAAAAGGGAAGGGGTTCAGGGAGAGGCTTGAGGTGGAGCCACTGCTGATGGGACAGACCCCAGGAGGGGGAATCTGAGACCTCTTCCCAGTCTGGAGCAGCCTTGGAGTGGGGGGTGCATTAGGAGCAAGCAAGCTGTAATCTGGAACCACATCCAGAAGGTAGAAAGTTCTAGAATGTAAGGAGACCAACCCAGGACCTTCCATCAGGCTACCACCTGGAACCACAGAGACACAGCAAAAAGTTCTAGGAAGCGAGGCAGCTGACCCACGGCCTCCTTGGGTCAGGAGGGCAGGTGGGGACTGTCCTGTCTACAGGTGTGGCCCAGCTGGGTTACCAGTAGCTGAACGGGGCCCCATTTCCCCCCAAGAATCCAGAACGCTGGAATTTTTACGTGAGATATCCAGATTTTAAAACAACAACAGATTTTCATTTTCCACAAACAAGAGGCATCTAGGGGCCGAGTCTGGCCCTCCGGCCTTTCTCCTTTGAGATCTCTGCCTGTCCCTCTGCCAGCGGCCTCTTGCACGGAGGAGGATTCAGAAGCCCAGAAGGGGAACACAGGGACCCCAAGCCACTCAGCCAATGGGGGCAGACTCCAGACTTGCCCCTGGCCACCCTCTAAGGCTGCCTTGGCTCTGCGTGGACCTGACCAGGTGGCCCCAGGCCTCTATCTGGGGACCCACCAAACTCGCCGGTACCCACCGGGCCGTGCCTGAGCCCCCGACCCCAGCAGCGGGGCCGGGGAGGGGAGGGGCCCCTCGGGGACGCCCGCCCTGCCACGGGCACCGCTTCCCGAGTGCTTACAGGGCGAGGTCGGCGACGAGCTTCCTCCCTCGGAGGTGGGTTTGGTGGCAGGGGGGAGCGCCAGCCGCGGCAGCCCGGGGGGCGGGGGTGCCAGCATCTGAGCGGAAAGGCAGTGACTGGACATTTTGAGCTGGCCACTTCCATTTAACTGGGGGGACAGAGAGACAGGTGGTTAAGGCGGCGGCGCCCCCTCCGCCTCGGGCTGCCATCTGCCCGCGCGCCCCGCAGCCCTGCAGGGCCGGGGAGGGGCTGGTGGGCGTGGCCAGGGCGAGTTTGGTGGGTGCCCGGATGACCAGGACGGCCGGCCTCCAGCGTCCCGTCCCGGGATCCAGCCTCCTGGGATCGCGCTCCCTCCGCCGCCTCCTCAAGCCACTCTGCACCCACCTGCTTCCCTTCCACGCCTCCTAAACAGCCTTGTCCCACCTCCGGGGCGGCCCCCCGGCGTTCGCTGCGGGGACACATCCATCCACCACCTTGCCCGCAGTTCCCAGCTCCAAAAGGCTCAGAACACCCAATGTTTTGGTGAAAGTTTGGCCAGAGCCAGCCTGAGCTCCGCCGTAACCGTGTTTGGTTTCCGGGCGTCCTAAAACATGTGCTGTCAATTTTGACATCCGAACAAGCCTCAGTTCTGACCCGGTCTGGCTCCGGGTGCTTCAGATGAGAGGGGCTGCGGACTCGCTGCTGCACGACGGAGAACGCGGGGACGGCCGCCTGACACTCGCAGTGACGCGCCAGGGCCCCAGGGAGGTCGCGCCCTCCAAACTCACCGGTCCAGGCTGCTGACTGGCCGGGTCGCAGGCCAGCGAGACGAGATCTTTGAGCGGGTCCTGGGGGTTGAGGTGAGGCGGGTAGCGGATGGCCGTGTGCGGGAAGTAGGTGGAGGCCGTCTGGGGCAGGATTGAGGTTGTGGGGAAGTGCAGGGCCGAGGACGGGTGTGGGCTCCGGGCGATTCCTGCGGAGGGGGCGGGGTGGGGGGCGGTCACCGGGGGCTCTGGCCAGCCCCCTCTGTCTCCCTCTGACTGTTTGTGGGCGTGGATCATGCCTGCATCAGGCCCTGCTGTCATTTACACGCCCAAATTCGCTGACTCCACCGGGACCCCACAGGGTTCTGGTATCGCTCCTGTTTTTACTTCTTTTTTAAACAGAGGATGACGGGGGGCTCTGGGAGGGAATGTCCCCTGCCCCAGGCCACGCGAGCAGATAGTTCCAGCCCAGGCTCACTGGCCTCACAGCTAACTCATTCCATAAATGGCTGGCAGGTCAGGTTTTTAAAAAATATTGAGATATAATCTGCACATTAAAATTCACCCTTTTTAAGTATACAATTCAGTTTTTTTTTTAACACACTGATGGAGCCATGGAACCATTACTAGTCTCTTTTAGAACATTCTCATCACCCCCAAGGAAACCCCATCCCCACTAGCATCACCCCCATCTCCTCCCTAGCCCTTGACAATCACTAACCCACTCTCTACCTCTGTGGATTGGCCTGTTCTGGACGTTTCATATAAATGTTATCACACACTATGTGGCCTCCTGTGTCTGGCTCTCTCACTGAGCACCGTGTCTCAAGGTCCATCCACACTGTAATGAGTGTCAGGGCCTCGCTCCTTTTCATGGCTGAGTAATATTCCATTCTGGTATTTGCTTTTTTTCCTTTTTCTACACAATTCAGTGACTTTCAGTATATTCAGTTTGTAATTCCAGAACATCTTCATTTCTCTGAAAAGAAGCTCTGTGACCATGAGCAGTCACTTCCCCCTTCCTCTCTCTCCAGCCCCTGGCCAGATAGTAAATATTTTTGGCTTTTCAGGCCACAGGGTCTCTGTTGTAGCCGGTCAACTCTGCCCTGCAGCCTGCAAGGCGCTGCAGACAACATGGTAATGGATGTGTGTGGCCCTGCACTAATAAAACTTTATTTACAAGAAGAGGAAGTGGCTGGGGTGGGGGGTGCTGCTCTGCTGGCTCCTGCTCTAAACCACTGTGCTATTTTGGGGATTTCTGCCCTTCCCCTGTATGTGTGTCTGCCCTTGTATGGAACTAAATCATTATTATCACAACCAAGGTGCAATAGGTGATATTCAAACTCTTATTTAACTTATTCTATCCCACGGACAGCCCTGAGAGGGCGATGTTTATGAGCCCCAATTGACAGATGACTGGCTCAGCTCACACCTTGAGGCTGCTGGAGTCTCTCCTCTGCTTCGAGTGTGATGCTTCCCATCTGTGTGGCCGGGAGCACCCGGATCTCTGTGTGGCCTGCGTGTGTCTTTGTGTGTGTCTGCCTGTCTTTGTGTGTGTCTGCCTCCTTCTGTGGCCACCTGACCCGGTGGTCTGTCCGTGGGTCACTCACATGGGGAGCAGGTTGAGGGGTGAGTCCTGGGCTGCACCTCCTTGTACAGAAGGGGAAACTGAGGCCCAAAAGGACTGAGTCAGCCCCAAGTGCTCTCTGCCACAGCACCTTCAGGCTTTCTTGCCTGGTTGGGAGGCTACAGCAATAGAACTTGTGGTCAGATGGCCAGTGGGACTTCCCTGGCCACGAGGGGCCTGGTCAGAGGGCCCAGCTGCCCCTCCCCGCCTGGGGTATGCAGTGCTCACCACTGTGCACGGCGATGACGGGCCGGTGGTGCTGGGTGAAGCTGGAGAGACGAGGCGAGTCCTGGGGAGATGGGCTGTTGAAAGGTGACTTGTCCATCTCTGTCTTCTTCACTGGGGATGAGATGCCTGTGGGGAGGGCAAGAGGGTCAGGGCCCTTCAGGCAGGGCTGCTCCACTCCCAGGACCCCTGGACCTCCTTCTCCCAGCAACCTGTGGGCAAGGGGCTGGGAGCCCAATGAGTAGAGGGGCAAACTAAGGCTCAGAGAAGGGGGCCACCCAGGGTCACATGGCCCATGGGATGTGGAGCCTGATGCCACACAGGCCCCAGGACGTCACAGCCTGGTCCCCAGCTTCTCTCCTTCCAGAGGTGGATGAGCTCAGGGCTGACCCTCTCCCCTGGGGACACCAGAGCCCTGGAGAAGGTGGCATGGTGGGGAGAGGGAGGGTGGTCTGGTCCAAAGCCCGAGTCACTCTGTGCTTGTGTTCCCCCATCCTTACTGGGGCAACAGAACTATCCCTGTGGAGTCATTGCATTAAGTGACATACAACATGTAAAGCCATTAGACCAGGGCCTTCCACACACCCACATGCTGGAATTACTTGCTGTCATTCCTCTGCAGACAGAGGCCTCACTACCTCCCATGGCTGCCCTTGAAAACTCGGACGGTCTCCAGCTCAGCCTCAAGGAATGAATGGTGTAAAATGGGCAGGTACAGACTCCGTGGAGGCCGTGGCACAGAACGAACACTGGCTCAGAAGGAGCCCTGTCATGATAGGGGGGATGGTCCGCACGGGTGCCAGGGCACATGTTCCCTTGAAGACGCGTGACTGCCTCCCCTGCCTCCCTGTGCCCCCTCTATGCCATCCTCTGCAGAGGCTTTTTCTATTGAGAGTTAGGGATGGTGACGTGCCTGGAAAACAGCAGAGTCCCCTGCCAGGCCTCATCCCTGGAACTGGACTCTCAGTGAAGTGGGGCCCGGAGGCCGGCATGTTTAGAAATTATTTTAAAATTCATTTTAGGGTGAAGCATACCCACTGAGACCACAGTGGACTCACACGTGGTGAGGGGGAGACATCTCCCACCCAGCACAAGGTGGCCTCTCTGGTGACAGACATCGGGGCTGGACCACCCTCCATAAGTGTCCTGGGCACTGCAGGGTGGGGAGCAATATGCTGGGCCCCACCCACTTGATGCCAGGAACCCCCAGTCATGACAAGACAGACAGTGACCAGTATCCCCTGGATGGCAGAACCAACTGGTCAGAACCCCTGCCTTACTCTCAGGCCCACTGCCACTGTCTGTGGGTCTCCTGCCGACGGTCCCTGGGGCATCTGTGGCGTCCCCAGCACTGTGCCACCTGGGATGCTGGTGCAGCTCCCCTCTGGCGTTTCCCCATGGGGGCTTCCTGTCCTCTGCAGCTGCACGGCCTGGGGTGGACCAGATCTGGGAACCAGCCCCTGGACAGGCCACCAACTGCTTTTGCTGTTACAGAGGTCACTGCCCCTGACGGCTCAGAGCGCACATCACACTGTTGAAAGTGGGGAGCAAATCGCGGCGTGTGGTTGGCAGCCCAGAGGCCCCATGGCCAAGCCGGGCGTCGGAGCAGGCCCGGGACTTCCCAGGGACAGGAGGAGCTGGTGGGACAGAGGGCGGCCGGCAGGGAGGAGGCTGGCCCCGTGGGTGCTGCGTGCTTGTGTGTGTGTGTGTGCGTGTGTGTGTGCGTGTGTGTGTGTGTGTGCGCGCGCGCGCGCACTGGCACAGGAGCGTGGCAGGCTCCCTGCTGGCACGGGGCTGGCTGCAGCGGGAATGAGGTTAGGGCTGTCAGACGCTCACTTAGGAGGATTTCCTAGAACAGCCTGTCCTGGATGGAAATAGTGTGGTGCGGCCCCAGCCCCCTGCCGCATCTCCACAGGCCCTTCCTGAGCCGGGGCCTGCAGAAGCCAGGGCAGGAAGGAGGGGAGAGAGAGCCGGCCAGGGGGCTGCAAGGAAGAGTAACCCTTGTGCTCCTGGGCGGCTCTGAGGGGGTCCTGCACACGTGTGCATCTCCACATCTGAACACCCCCCATCCTGTTTGTTGTCAAGGTCCCACGTGAGCAACCGCTGTCCGGTTAACACAGTGCCCTGTGTCCCTCATCAAAGCAGACGTCTCCCCATTTAACAAGCATGCCCGTAATATCCCCTGGATCTGACTGGCCAGCTTTTTGCTCAACATACATATCTCTACACCCCCATCCGAGATTGCGCATGTTCCCCATCAAAAACGTAAACCTTAACGGACACACATGCCTGTAGATGCCCCCATCTGAGTGTCCCTGCACTCGCTTGTCACAAACGCCTGTCTGTCCCGTATCTGAGCACCTGCCCATCTGCTAGACAAACTAGCCTGTCTCCCTGCAATGCCAGCGCCACTGGGGGTGCCGACTGCAGCCGCCCGCTGGGTCTCCAGGGCCCAGGACACAGGGTGGGCAGAGAGAGTGTGGAGTGGATGGGTGGATGGAGCGCAGTTCTGCTGGGAATGGCCGTCACTCAGTGAGCACTTACTATGCGGACCAGCCTCCCACCCTGCCAGCACTGCTGACATCAGGGGGCTGGGTCATCTGTGGGGCTGTCCTGGGCACTGTGGGGTGTGGAGCAGCCTCCCTGGGCCCCACCCACTGGATGCCAGGACCCCCCCCCCCCCCGCTCATGACAACCACAGATGTCCCAGACATCACTCAGTGCCCCCTGAGGGCAGAGCTGACCTGGGTGAGGACCCTCCGTGAGGTCCTGGGGAGTCAAGAAGTGGTTGAGCTGGGATTCAAACTCCACAGGCCATGCTCTGTCACCCCCTCCTGCCCCCCAAAAGAGATGGGGGAAGCCCCTCTCTCCAGGTAACAGAGGAGAGAGATAAGTTACCTGCTTTACTCCACAGAACAACTACCTGTGGCGGGGTGGGGTGGGGGGCCCGATGGGAGGACCCCTGTGGGAGGACCACAGAAGCAGCCACAGAGAAGACTCTGGGGCCCCCTTTCTGCCCCGCATGGGTGGGAAATCAGGGAAGGCCTCGGGAGGTGGCCGGAGGAGAAAGGGTATTCCTGGCCCTCCTGGCCTGGGCATGGAGTGGGCAAACGCCTGGAGGCTGGTGCATGGGGCTTAAGAGATGTGGCTGCAGGGGTCTTGCCTGGGTGGGGGTGGAGGGGCCTCGCCTGGGTAGGGGTGGCATGATCTCCCCAGGCCTCTGCCCCTCCCAGGCACCAGACAGTGGATGCTAGAGCTGGGGGGGTTAGCTGAGCGCTGCCCGTGGTGGCCACGGCAGAGGAAGGGAGAGAGCGCTCTAATCAGCTTAACCTCCTTAATGAACAGCTAATTGGAGGCCGTCTAGACAGGAAGTTGGAGGAAGCCGGGAGGGGAGGAGGGGAAGGAGAGGGAGGGGAGGAGGAGCGGGGAGGACACAGAATCTGTCTCCCTGCTAGGCTGTCAGTGGGGAGGCGGGGCAGGGACAAAGCAGAGGTTCATACTGAGGCTCCCACAGGAGGGAGTGAGTAAGCCATCACCTGAGGCAACCAATGGCAGCTACAGGGGTCCAACCCCTTCTGGCATTCCCTTCTAGCTCTATGATCCTCCATCACACACTAGAAGCTGGTACAGACTTCCTCTGTGTCCTCCCCCATCCAGGCCACTTCTTTGTCAGGGCAGGAAGGTCAGACCAAGCCCCAGTGACTCTAACATTTCCTTCCTTTTAAAATTTTGTTCTTCCTTTTTGAGCATCCTGAATTGAAAGTTGGGCTCTTTATTTCCAGCCTCTCTCTTTTTCGAATCAGTAGACTCCAGGCTATAATTTTTCCTCTCAGGGCTGCTGTGGCTACATCACAGAGGCTGTCTTTCAGCTCTAAATAGTATACACTTTATATGTGGACAACCTCTAAAATCACAGAATTAACAAGAAGTGCTTCTGAGTTCCCAATCAGTAAATTGCAGGGCAGAACTTAACTGTCTCCTAATACCTGCTCTATCCTTCTTCCTTAGTAACAGAACCCTTGAATTTGAGATGGGCACATAATTGCTCCAAATGAAAATACATTTCCCAGCAGCTCTTGCAGCAGAGCATGGCCCTACAACTAACTCAGGGGCTTAGAGATAAGCAGAAAAGGTAAGTGTATCTTCTGAGAATTATTCTTAAAAGGAGAGGACACACCCACATTTGATCCTTCTTCTTTCCTGCTGGCTGGAAAGCAGACATGATGGCTGGAACCCCAGCAGGTATCTTGGACCATGAGACAGGACAACCACATTCAGTGGAGCACAGGCAGGAGTCTAAGTGCCTTACATTACACTTGCCTGGGGCTGTTGATGGCTGGACATATACTTGCGGGAGAAATGCACTGTCCTTTTGGGTTTTCTGTTATACACAATTAAGCCTTAAGCATATTAAATACAGGGTCTTTACAGAGACAAACTTGAGAGAGACATTTTGATCCATAAATTAGAGCCTAATAAATAGAGAGACAGGTTGTCCTAGCATTAGGTACCTACCCTGGGAGCCCACACTGAGGAAGAGGGAGGACCCTTGGGACCTCAAATGTCACAACCAGATGTGTCAAAGACTGACTCAAAGGCATGGGAATTTTATAAAGACATGAGCACCAAGAAACTCTCCCATTTCCCTGGCCAGATGGCTACTTTACGCACATTCTTCCATGTCCTCCTTCCAAGTCTCCAAAAGAATGATCATTCTTATCACTCTCACTTTGGAGATGAGGCAACTAATGCTCAGAGAAGTGAATTCACCTGCCCAAGGTTACACAGCCTACACAGTGAGTCAAGGGCAGAGCTGGGATTTGAACCCTGATCTCTCTGATGCCTGAACCTGCTCTCTTAATTATAATGTTAAATTGCTTTTCAAGAATCTTGTAGGCATGGCACTTTGTATAGACAGATCTTTATGAGAAACTGGGCTCTACAGGGATACGGAGAAGGGAGAAAGGAGAAGAGGAGAAGAAAACAAATTCCAAGGAATACTGGGCACTTCTGTGCCAGACCGGTTTTAGGGACATCAAATGTATTTTAACTCACTTAATTCCCATAACAAGCCTATGAGGTGGGTACTGCAGGTATTAACAACTCCATTTTACAGATGGAGAAACTGCGGCCCAAGAGGTGGGGCCACCAGGAAGCTGTAAGGGCTGGAGGACTTGAGTGTTTACGTTCATAACCACTAGGCTATACCGTCGGGGTGAACCCTTAATAAGGGATAAAGGACTGGGTAGAGTCATGCTTCTACAATTTGGGGGCACAGACCCAGCTGAGAATCTAAGGAATACCAAGGACGCCCTTCCCAGTCTAACCGTAGGCCACTGTTCATGTCATTTCCCAAGTCACAGACGCTGGTCCTCTAGAGAGCAGAATCTTAAAGTGAAAGGGATTCTTTAGATGAGAACCATTGTGGAGACCGGGACCCCAAAGAAGGGAAATTTTTGAAGAAAGCCCCCGGGGAGACGGTAAGTAACCAAAGAATTTCGAGGAGACAGCGTTCAACAGAAAAGAAACCCTACAGAACTGCAGACCCTACAGAACAGGAGAAAGACACTCTGGAGAGGATCCTATGAAGACAGGGAGCAACAGTAAAATCCACCGGGGAAAGGCGCTATGAGAAAAGAGGCGGGGCTCCTATGGAACTGGAATCACACGAAGCAAGCAAGATAGGAATCCTATTAAAAAAGGAAGCCCAGGGTGGACCCCAGCGAGAAGGAATCCTACGTCTCAGGGCCCTCTAGCTGGCACCCTATGTGAGTTGAGGCTCTATCTATGGCAGGCCCCAGGAAGAAGCACCCTGTTGATCAGAATCGCTACTAAGTCAATTCTGTGGATCAGGAACCCCACCGAGATAGGCCCTTAACAGGCAGAGGGTAGGAAAATCGGACAGGGGATAATCTCCGCCCTCCCCAGCCTGAGCGGAACCAAAGAGCTCCGGGCATGTGAACCCGGACATGACTTCCATCCGCGCGCAGCCCGCGCGACTACAATTCCCAGGAGGCCCCGCGGCCCCAGGCCTGCTTCCGCTCCCTGGCGGCCGCGCATTGCCTTCCGGAATAAGTAGTCCCCGCTGCGGTAAACCCGACCGGAAGACCGGTCCGCCGCCGCCGCCGCCGCCGCCAGCCCCACCTCCTTCCATGTCCTCCGTCCAGTTGCGGCTGCTACTCGTGGGAGAGCTGGGCGAGGTGTAGTAATCGCCGCCAGGGCTCGTGTCCACGTCTTCCTCCATCGAGCCGGATTTGTGCCTCTTGCTCCTAAGGGGCGAAAAAGGAAGCCCACATGCCGGTTACCAAGGAGACGCAGGGGGCCGGGCCGGCATCACTACTTCCGGTTCCTAGAGGGCGGGGCGAGGAGGGAGCTATCGCGAGACGTCACGGGAGCCGTGCATTTTCAGCCGGTTCTCAGTTAACACCTGTTTCAATTTGCCTGTTACTTGAACAGGACGCCTGGGGCCAGAGGCAAGGGGGAACTCAGCCCAGGTCCAAGTAACAAGCTAGCCAGTGGAGACTAAAGCCCTGAAGGCTGATCACTTGGCCTGCTGTAATCCTCAGAACAACCTAGTGGGATTATGATCCCATTTTACAGAAGAGAAAACCGAGGCAAACACGATGTGACTGGCTACCGATCACACGGCCTATCTCAGCAATAACCAGTGTCTGCATTCTTACGGAGTCTCAAGGGCTGGACCTGTTGGACTCGAGGCTGTGGGAGCCCAGAGTAGGGTGTCAGGGATGGAGAAAGAGTCACTTGGAGGCTGGGCTTTGAAGGAGGAGTATGAGTTTCCCAGGTGGAATGCGAAAACGGAGAGGAATGAACCAGCTGGGGCCAGATAGAGATGGGTGTATGGGGGCGGGTCATGAAATGCCAAGAGGTGGGCCCTGGGCACGTACCCACTGGAGGAGGTGCTGGGTAGCGTTCTTCTCATGCCTGTGCTGGCTGGATTCAGGTCGTACGCCAGGTGCCCCTGCAGCTCCCCCAGGGAGAAGTTGGGTCCTGTTCCAGTCACCACTGGTGCTGCAAAGGGCGACAGAGAGGACAGTGAAGGAGGAAACAAGGTCCCTGGGTGCAGTTTGCCCTAGAGGGGTGGGGAGAGCCACCTGGGGGCTGGCAGTCTGCAAGAGAACCGCTTCCCAAATTGGCCTGTTTCCTGATTTGTCCGAAAGTGGCCTTATTCTACAGATCAGAAGAACGAGGGCATTGAGAGAGGCCAAGGTCACGTCGTGAGGCAGAGGCATAAACAGAGCTGGAGGTCAAGCTTCCCAGCACTCCCAGAGGCCAGGCTCTGCTGATCTGGACAGGGAGGGCAATGGTTAGGGTTAAGGCAATGCAGTGCCCAGAGCTCCCTGGGGTGAGATTTAAACAGGGGTGTCTGGAGGATTGGGGAGGGTCCCTGCAGGTCCA
The DNA here is from genome assembly GCF_048773025.1 of Camelus bactrianus. Classification (NCBI taxonomy): domain Eukaryota; kingdom Metazoa; phylum Chordata; class Mammalia; order Artiodactyla; family Camelidae; genus Camelus; species Camelus bactrianus. The sequence goes on from NC_133560.1 coordinate 29,698,774, forward strand.
TAGGTAAGGCAAGAGAACAGGAGGCAAAGCAGGTGGAGGGCGGGGCTATCTGGGGTCTCTTCCTCAGGGGATGGGGAGGCCCCAGGAAGGGGGGATGCTGGAGCGGAAGTTTCTTTAGCCTTTCCACCCAGCATCTGGAGTCTTTCCTGGAGAAGAGCACGTCACTGTGACCTTGGCCTCTGGGAAGGGCTGGATACCACCCTTCCTGGGAACCTTGGCTTGGTGACAGGGGGTGCTTAGAGAGGACGTGGGGGAGTGGGCAGGGTGACAGGCTCCTTCCTCCCTGAGCCTCTCTTCTCTCCCCAAGTCCCCTTCCCTCTTGGAGCCCCCATCCTGAATCCACTTCTTTCCACCAGCCCTCCCCTGTGTGAGCCCCTCCCTCTGCAGGTCCCAGCACAGGGTGGGCGGGGACACTTACTCCGGGACACTTGGATGAGCTCAGTGACACTGAACACACCGGAGGTGACGAAGCTCTCCTGGAAGTCGGTGGTGTCTGGAAAAGGGAGAGGCTGGAGGTCAGCAGGTGGCCAGCTGAGCTGGGTCTGTTCCCCCACCCCCCGACACTCCTGGGCTGCCCAGATTGCGGGGGTTGGACCCAGTCTGGGCGGTCACTCTGTCTCCCCCCTCCCCTCGTCCGCAGGGCCGCAGAGGATGTCCTCCGGTCTGACGGGGGAGTCCCTCTGCCCTAACCCAGCTGGGGAGGACGTTCTTCTCTGAGCCTCTGCTCAGCCCTTCTCACTGCAGCCTCCCCCAGCCTCCCTCCCAGCCTTCACCCAGGGCCTTCATGCCTGGGCAGGCTGCGCACATGAGTGGAGGCCAGACCTGAGTTCAAATCCCAGCTGGGATGCCCACTCAGAGTGTAATCTTGGGCAAGTCACTTTAACCTCCTTGAGCCTCAATGGTCTAATCTCAAAAGTGGGACCATACACCCTGTCATCTTGGGTGGATGTGAGACATGAATCCTTCTACCTAGGAGGGACCAGCTCACCTCCTTTGCCTCACTCTTCACCCCACACAATGCTGCAGCTGCTTACGCTGCCTGTCCCCCCCAGGCCTGGAGCCCTGCAGTGTCCCCAGTGCCTAGACCAGAGCCTGGCAAACGGCAGGGGCTCAGAACCACAGGCTGAATGGAGGGTCCAGAGGCAGCAATTAAAACCCCCACATCAGGTGCACACCTGCCTGATGTCAAAGGAAGAGGGCCCCTCCTCTCCAGGTTGGGGTGGTTTACACCCATTTCATGGATTTGGAAACTGAAGTTGGCCACGAGAGGGCTGGAGTCCTGGCCAACCTGGGACAGCTGGGAGGAGGCCTGTCCCACCTGGAGGCCCTCACAAGCAGGACCCATTTCCTCAGCAACCGTTTACTGAGCACCTCTAAGCTGGGCACTGGGGATACAGTGGGAGATGGGACGGACAGAAGCAGCTGCCCTCCAGACTCACAGTCCAGTGTGGGTGACAGAGGCCACATAAGAGCAGGAAGTCAAAAAAACCTGTACATGGGTGTTCACAGCAACACGATTTATAGTGGCTAAAACTGGAGACAACCCAAACGTCCATCAGCAGATGATGGACAAACAAATGTGGCCCCTCTCTACGCAGGAGCACCACTCGGCCGTGAAAAGGAGTGAAGCGCTGACCCTCACTACCACGTGGACGGCCCCTGAGAGCACGATGCTCAGGGAGAGAAGCAGACACCGAAGGACACACGGCATGTGAGTCCATGGACGTGAAATGTCCAGAAGAGGCCAGTCCACAGGGACAGTGGAGTTGTGGTCACCAGGGGAGGGGGAGGGATGAATGGAGATGGAGCTACTTTTTGGGGTGCTGAAAATGTTCTGGAACTACATAGAGGTGATGGATGCACAACACTGTTAATGTACTTAATGCCACTGAATGGTACGTTGTAAAATGGTTGAAATGATGCATTTTATGTGTATTATACCACAATTTAAAAAAGGTTATTTTAAAGATCATGAAGTCAAAGGTGAGGAGTGTCAGGTAGTGGTAATAAAGCAGGTGAGGTCAGGGGAGCCTGCTGGGGAAGGGATCTGTTTTATTTTACACAAAGGGCTCAAAGAAGGTCTGGGAGGGTGACATTTTACTAAGACCTCAAGGCAGGGGTGAATAAGAGGAACCTGTGAGTTAAAATTTGGGAAGTGCCAAGACAGCACCTGGCACAGGGAAATCGCCCTGCGAAAATTGGCGGCCCCGATTAGGATGACCTTAAACTTGACGTTTTGCCACCTCCCTGTGGGCCACAACGTTCCTGGTGGTGGGAGCAGCTGGTGCAAAGGCCCTGCGGTTGGGACGCAGGAGTGGGGAGAGTGGTCAGAGTGAGGGCACTCTGGCTTGGAGGGGGTTGGGGCGGGGTGGGAGCGGTTCTTGTCCAGGCCCCCAGGGGGCAGCACGGGCCAGCATGGGCCACAGGGAGCTCACAGCAGTGCCCAGGTCCCCAGCTGTCCACCACTCAAGCCCCCTGGTTACAAGCTTTGTGCACACCATTTATTGAGCAATTACTACCTGCCCAGGCCCATGATGAGAGGCTCGGGACCACACTATCCCCAGGAGGACAGGGCGGTGGCCCCCAGTGTCCAGGGGAAGTGGCCATGGCCATTTCCTGCTGACCCAGCTGGCCAGCTGGTGTCAGCACACCCCTGCACCCTCCCCCCACCGGGGTTTCCTGTTTGTGCAGCGCTTGCCCTGCTCCTTCTCCAGGGGACTCCCTGGCGGGCGGGGAGGAAGTGATTTCCTCCGCCAGACGCTGGAGCTCCCCGCGGGACCAGGCCAAGCGCCACGGCCCCTGCCGCCTGCCCAGAACATCTGGCTTGGAGGGAGGTGCCTGGGAATCACAGGAGGCCAAGGAGGACTCGGGTCACAGATGGCCGGTGAAGAGTGGCCTGGGGGCCTGTGAACCTCCTGGAACCATCCAGCCTCCCTGTGCCGGACCTTCCAAGGGGGATGCCCTCACCCACCGGCTCCTTCTTCCTTTCTCCCTTTTCATCTCTCCTCCTCCCTCACCCTGATGTACCGGCTCTCTAGGTTCTCCTCCCCACTCTGCTTCTTCCCTCCTTCTCTCCTTTCCTTCTTCCTACAAATGTTTTTTGAGCAACTACTGTATACCAGGTCCTGTTCTAGGCACTCAGGACAGAGCAGTGACCAAGACAGATAAACACCTCTGCCCTTGAGGAGGTGATGTTCCACTAGGAGAGTTAAGCAAACACATCTGCAACCACTAAGGAACTAAGCAAATACATATACAATCACTAACTTCCTCTAAAAGAAATAAAACAGAGGGCTATGATTGAGCTGAGGGGCTCAGGGAAGATCTCTCTGAGAGGGAGGCATTTGAGCTGAGACCTGGGTGATCTGGAAAGAGAGAGCAGTTAGTGGTTCAGACCGAGGGCACAGCCTGTGCAAAGGCCCAGGGGCAGGACTGTGCCTGGCATGTTGAAGAAGCAGCAAGGAGGCCCAGGTGGCTGAGCAGAGTGAGAGGGGAGAGGGGAGAGAAGGAGGAGGTGAGGGCAGGGAGGGGATGGGACAGGCTGTGCAGCGCCTTGTGGGCCCGGGGAGTTCTTGGGCTTTTACCCTGGAGGAAGGTGGGAGCTCTGAAGGGCTGTAGGCAGAGGAGGGCGGGACCTGACTCAGGTCCTCACAGGCATCCTCTGACCACTTCAAAGAGGACAGACTCAGATAGAAGCAGGGCCTCTGCAGCTTCCAGATCCTTTCTGTCCCTCAGGGCTCTGTTCCTAGCCCTGCCTCAGACAAATTCTCCCACTTCCCACTCCTGCAACATAAAACTGACTTGTCTGCTCATTTGTTAAATGTCCCAAGAGACTGCAGGACCCTCTGGGGCCTCTCCCATAGGAGGAGCACCTCAGAGACCAGAGGCTGGAGCTCAGGGTCGTGGGTTCCAACCCCAGCTCCCTAGATGCCCCTGGGAAGGCCCATTATCCTCTCTGGACCTCAGTGTCCTCATCTACGAAATGGAACAGCAGCACCCACCCCAGAGCGTGGCTGTGAGGAGTGACGCAGGTGCTCAGGACCACGCAGAGCCCACAGGGGGTGCTCTGAAAATGATTTCTAAATAAAAGATGGGGACGGGGCTGTGCCTCCCACCCCCCCACCCCCAGACTCACCCAGTGTGATGGGCTTGCTGTCTTCCTGGTCGGAGCCCATCCCTGCCCGGGGACTGCTGCTCTGCTCCGCGTCTGCAAAGAGAGGGAGGAGAAGTGTGTGACATTGCATGGACCCCCCACCCCGGAGGGGAGGAGACATCAGTGCCAGCGCTAGGCTGGGCCAGCGCCATGGAGATGGTGGTCAGGAACGTGGTGTGGACCCCTCCCTTGGCTGCTGCTACAGGGGGCCATGGACGTCTGAGGTCGCTGGGGCACCTGGGTGGCTATGTGCTGAAGCGTGGGAGTCAATGCTCCCTGAGCCTCAGTTTCTCCAACTGTGAAGTCAGGATAGCTCAATTAATCCTGCCTCCACCGAATAAGGCGGGAGCTCTCATTAGGCTCATTTTACAGATAGGAAAACTGAGGGCCAGAAAGGTGAGTCCTTGACCCCTCAGGCCCCCTCCCCTCTGCCTCTGCCTTTGAAGTCCTGGCGGCCCAGCCGTTGGTCTTGGGTTGCCACTCAGGGCTCCTCAGAGTGGGGGCTGAGGGGCATCTTTCTGCAGCTCTAACGTCCACCCTGCCCCCATCTGGCTTGGGGGCTTCTCCCACCCTGGCGCCCGCCCCTCCATCTTATCTAAAAATAATCAGGCTCCTTGGCAGGCCGGCAAAGCAGACAGACGCTGAGCTCAGCGTTATCGGCTCCGGAGGCCTAGACGGAGGCCAGCCCCGCTGCAGCCCCCACACTCTCCACCCTGGACTTGGAGCGGGGTTGGGGGGGCATACGGCCAAGTCCAGACAGACAGCAAGCCTAGCCCTACCAATTTGTCTCTCAGGTCAAGGATGAAGGTGGCAGGAATCCCCACCAACTGCCAGAGAAAGAGAATCAGCACCCCCCCCCCCCTCCCGCCACACTCCAAGGCTGGGAGGTAATCGCTGTGTGACCTCAGGCAAATGACTTAACTGCGCTGGGCCTCAGTTGTCTCTTTCACATGTACAGAAGCACTGCACACACCGGCCTGACGGAGTTGTCAGGAGGCGGCAAGGAGAGGATACCGATGAAGCACTTAGGGCATACTGAGCTCAAAAGACCGCCTGACGTCCACCCATTAGTGTTATTTCTCTTATTTTTAAATCCCCAAGATGAGCGCAGATGTGGTGTTCTGTGGCTCTCTTAAAGCCTTAAGAGAGCCACAAATCTGGCATTGTCAGCGTACCCATTTTGTAGACAAGGAAAACAGAGTTAGGATGGCGAAAAAGTGCCCGCCCCATACCCCCCGTTAGTCTAGTGGATCCTTTGTGCGTGCGTCCAGACATCCAGCGCGGCGCATGCGTGAGCTGCCTGGCTCCTCGGACCCCACGCCCGCTTTCTCGTCCCAGCCCTGGGAGCCGCAGAGGCCGCGTGGGCCTGGGGCAGTCACGTCCCCACCCGGGAAGGGCAGCTCTGCGGATAATAGTAATGACGCCGCTGCCCACAACAGTTTCCGAGCCCTTGCCGTCTGCCTGTTATTGCTGTGTGCTGAGCACCTACTGGCAGCCAGGATTGAGGATGCAGTGCACAGCCCAGGAGCAGCCCCGAGCTGCCTCAGTTTCCCCATCCACAACTGGAGCGGATGCAGGCAGCCTTCCTTGGCATGGCCGCCTGGGCTGGGCGGGGCTGGGCAGGGCTGGGCAACGGTCGAGGGGACGATGCCCGGCTCGTCCCCGCGCCCTGTGGCCGCTCCCGGGCTGGGCAGCCAGCAGCCCCTTGGAGCCGGCCCGTCCAGCTTGGATGGCCACACGGCTGGGCACGGGTGGCCACGCCGTTGGGAGGAGCCCAGCCTGGGCAGCCAGCCGTCGGGCTCCAGGCCTCGGGCACAGACCCTCTTCTGGAACTGGCGCCCACACGGACTCAGCGGGCAGCAGTGCCGGGATGGCACCCAGGTGCTTACCCGAGAAGGGGGATGTTTCCTGAGCACCACCTAGGAACCAGGCAGCTCGCACTCTGGAAGCAGGCAGATGAGGCTGCAGGCCTCAGACACACTGCCTTGTCTCTCCCTGTGCCTCACTCTCCCCATCTGTGAAACGGGCACAACTATAGCACCTCCCTCAGAGGCTGGTGGTGAGAGAAAAGCTGATGATGAATGCAATCATGTGCCCCAAACAGTGGCTGGTACAGTCAGCATTTCACCAACTGGAGGGAGAATTTTATTACTATTATTACTATTTTCATTGTTGTTTCTGTCTTGCGTGCTCTTACTTTGTAGGGACAGAAAGCCACAGCCCCTAGGCTGTAGCTGGCTCTAGTTTGGAGCCTTGTCCATTGTTCTGTGACCTCAGGCCAGCCATACCACTTGTCTGAGCCTCAGTTTCCTCACTTGTAAAATGGGAATATAATAAAACCCACTCAGGGTTTGTCCGGTCTCCAAGTCAGCTAATAGCAAATGTAAAAGGGTTGGCACCAAATCAACATTTTAATATACAGTGGGTTTGGGGAGTGATTATAAATGAGACTGTGTTTTTAATTTAGGTTTCTAGTTGTTCACTGCCAGCATTTAAAAATTTGATTGGTTTGGGGGTGTTAATCTTGTATTCTGTAAACTTACTGAACTCACGTATGAGCTCTAAGAACCTTTTTTTTTTTTTTTGGTAGATTCCTTGGGGTTTTCTATGTCATTTGCAAGTAGGGCTAGATTTATTTCTTCCTTTCCAATCTGTATGCCTCTGATTTCCTTTTCTTGCCTTATCGCACTGGCTAGGACTTCCAGAACCATGTCGACTGGAAGTGATGAGAGCAAGTGTCCTTGCCTTGCTTCTGGTCTTCAGGGGAACACATCCAGTTTCTCACTGCTGAGAATGATGTTAGCTGTGGGTTTCAGCAGATCCCTTTATTGGGCTAAACAAACTCTCCCTTTTTTTCTATACTCCTAGGGTCTTTTTAAATTTAAATAAGTGTAGTTTCTATATAATATGATGCTGTAACTATATGCCATCTCATGAAATTTTTTTAACTTGATTTTTAGTGGTGTTGAAATACACATAAAATTTACCATTTAACCATTTCTAAGTGTAGTTTAGTGGCATTAAGCACATTCACATTGTCATGCAACCATCCCCACCCTCCATTTTCAGAACTTTCTCATCTTCCCAAGCTGAGACTCTGCCCCCATGAAACACTGACCCCCCCCCACCCCTCCCCCAGCCCCTGGCCCCCACCATCTACTTTCTGTCTCTGTGGATGTGACTTCTCTAGGTTCTCCTGTGAGTGGACTCAGAGAGTATGTGTCCCTCTGTGTCTGGTTTTCTCACTGAGCATCACATCCTCAAGGTTTGTCCACATTGGAGCAGGTGTCACAATCTCCTTTCTTTTTCTTGTGCCATCTTATTTCTAATTATCTCTAAAACTTTGAAATACTTCTCAACTACCTGCTGATCACTTGCCTGTCATTTGGCTCCTGAGAACTTCCCGTCTTATAGAACTATCCAGGATAGGAGTCCCCAGCCACGAGACTTGAAATTTAAATTGGCCCAACTGAAACTGAATTAAAATTTCGGGACTGCATTCATACCAGTCACCTTTCAATACTCGACAGTCACACGTGGCTGGTGGCGATCAAACTGGACGGTGCCAATTATGCTATCATCACAGAAAGTTCTACTGGGCTGAACTGCTCTGGGTGTTTCCATGAAAAAGCAGGAAAAAAAAAAAAAAAAGAAAGAAAGGACACAGATAATTCTTTCTTCTTCCATCTACTTAAAGACCCAGCCCTAAAATGGACCTTCCTTTGGTCTGAATAGATACCCCGAGTGGACAATGCCAGAAGCTGGCTAATGTCCAACGCCCCAGGACGCCCCATCCCCCAAGCAGGCAGCTTTCATTTGCTGAGTTTTCACTGTTTTAAGAGCTTCCTGGCACGAGATGATTAAATCTACCCAATTGATGAGGTTGGTAAACTGAGGCCCAGCTCAGAGAGTCCATATCCCAAAGCTGATGTCCGTTCGAAGAAGCTGTCTGCCTAGCACAGAGGTTCTTAACTGGGGCGATCCTGCCCCCAAGATGATGTCTGGGGACATCTGTGGCCGTCATGACTAGGGGGCTCCTGGCTTTGGGTGGGGGCCAGGGAGGCTGCTCCACACCCCACAGTGCCCGGGATGATTCCCCAGAGGGTGACCCTGCCCCAATGTCAGCAGTGCTGAGGGGGAGAAATCTTGGTCTAGATCCATCCATTCTCAGTGGGGGCAATAACTGGTCCTTGGGGGGATGGAGGGAGCTAAAAATTTTGCTCTTTTGATGTATAAAACGTAGATATATATATACACACACACATATACATATATATACTACATAAATATATATATATAACATTTGTGTTATTAAAATTTCATGATTTGGAGTGATTGGGGAAAAAACATCTAAAAGCACTCTTCAGGGAAGGTAATAACGGGGAAAAAAAGGGCTCCTTTACAATTTTAAAGGGTTGTAAAAAGAGAAAGAAGAATATGAGAGAGACACTGCAGGCAACCTACCAGGTCTAAAACAATTACTTTGTTGAAAGTCTCCCGCTGTGTCTTCCTGCAAGTACTTTGACATCCTGGAGCCTCTATGGCCTCATTGATAACCTGGAGCTGAAATGCACTGCCGTTTCCTGTGATCACTGGGCAAACTGACTGCTGTGCACCTCCTGGGTGCCAGACGCCTGAGAGAACACAGCAGGGACCGACCGAGATGGGCAAAATCCCCTGCCCTCGTGGCACTGCTGTCCTCATGGGGAAGCGACAGGCAAGGAACAAGGAAGCAGATAAACCAGGAATATCGCTTCAGGCTGTGCCAGGTGCCAGGGAGGTCACACAGCCCGGAGATGGGAGATGGGAGTGAGGGGCTGCGACTGAAGCGCCTGAGAGGCTTGACAAGGCCACACTGGATGCAATGGTACATTCCAATAGTTAATACTTAGTGAGTCACTCCTTTGACTATGTCAGGCTGCAGGTTTCGCCTCCACTGACTCATCTCATCTTCGAAACTCCCCCAGGAGGGACATGCGATTATCACCCCCATTTTCCAGATGGAGAAACTGAGGCACAAAGAGAGGTGGTGACATATTCAAACTCACACAGCACCAGGTGGCAGCCATGGGCCTGGGCTCACCGCCCAGACACCCTTAGGATTCACATTTGGGTACTGTCCTTTTGACTAAGAGGGGTCCAGTGGGCCCTTGGAGGGGGGCTCAGTTCTCCCCACCCCTGACTCCAGGACCCCTTTCTTGTCAGTGGTTTGAGGTGACCCCCATGTTTGGACCCTGTTCTCTAACCAGTTGGATAAAGCCCCCAGCTGGGGGTCCCCTGCCGCTCTGCCTCTGCTTAAGATCCCTTCCATCACTAACTGTGGTGCTGGGGACACTAGGGGCAGAAAAATCATTCACGTGTCCCTGCTCCACTCACACTGACAAGCACCCCGTGGGAGCAGAGTCCCCAGCCCCTGCTGCGTAGGTCAGGGAAATTTTCAGAACACTGAGGTGGGAGCTGATGAGTAGAGTGAGAAGACACTGGTTAACAGTAATAATTAATAACAATAATACTAATAAAAAATAACAATAAGAGCAACTGCCAAGCACAGACAGCTCACCAACACCAGACATCAGGCTACACATTTGACAGTCCTGTCTAACACCCCACAGCAACCCTTGACCGAGGCTGACAACCCCAGGTTACCCAGAAAGGGTGAGTAAGTTACCCAAGGTCACACAGCAAGGAAAGCGGACAGTCTGACCCGGTTTTATCTGCTCCCATCTTAAAAACACATACGTGAACATCTCGTTGTATTTTACATCATGCCCATCGCCGGCTTTAAAGTATCTGCCTGTTTATGAGTTTTCTACTGACCTGGGCCCCTTCCCCAGGGTCCCCCACTGCCCATCCCTGCCTACGTGGTTCTCTGCAGCCTGGCTCATATCAGGCATTCGATTTGGCACTTGATGCTGCTCAAAATGGATCCTCGACCGCACAAGGGAAACCTGGACACACTAGAGCAGGACCGCGAAACCAAGATGCATGCTCTCAGTGCCGAGTTGGGGATTTGGGGGATTTCCTGTGGGTGTGCCCAGAGGTGGTCACAGAATCCACCCCAGCGTGGCGTTTGGGGTCAAAAGGTATGGGCATCGCTGCGGGTTTCCCAGGGCAGCTGTGGGATGCTTCAGAGTCTTGAAAATGCACTGGCATCTTGAGGAAGGCGCTGCAGGTTCCCAGGTGCTTGTCTGACCTTGCGGTATCTTTTAGAAACTAGAGCTGCCCCCCAAAACCTGGGTTTGAGCCCCAGCCCTGGCACAACTGGGCGTGTGACCTGGGACTAGTCAGGGGTCTCGCCTCTCTGAGCCTCGGTTTTCCCCAACTGTAAAGCGGGCGTTCTCCTCGGTTGCGTTACTTTATATGGCAGTGAGGCTGAGGTCAGAGGGGTCCCGGGAGGGGAGGGGCCAATCACAGTCAAAGGGACATATACTGTTTTGGTGACAGAATTTTTCCCAACTCAGAAGTTAAATGAAATTTGTCCTTCCTCTGCCTACAGTCCTCCAGGGCTCCCACCTCCCTCTGGGTAAAAGCCCAAGTCCTCCCTGCTGCCCACCAGGCCCTGCACGACCTGCCCTGTCCCCTCACTGCCCTCCCCTCCCCTCCTCCCTCTCTCCTCCTTGCTCAATCTGCTCCAGCCACCTGGCTGTTCCTCCAACATACCAGGCACAGTCCTGTCCCAGGGCCTTTGCACAGGCTGTTTCCTCTGTCTGGAACACTATTCCCTCGGGATCTACATGGCTTACACTCTCCCCTCACTCCAAGACCTTCCTCAAAGGTCCCCTTCTCCGAGAGACACACAAGGCTGTTTCAGCACCATGCAAGAAGCATGGCTAACCACACTCACACCAGTACAAGTGGCACTGGCCCTGGACAGCAGCTGTATTTCAAGTGACACTCTGGTTTGGCCCAGGACCAGTTCTCTCAACTTCCAGGTCCACAGGGTGTTCATGGGCAGTTGGAACGTCACCACCCCCTGTGGCCTTTCGCTCAAACACATGATCATAGCAACAATAGAAATGTACACTGGGTCCCACTGATGGAGCGTACAAACTGTTCTTTCCTGTGAGTGGCCACGAGCCCAAATTTGGTCTGTCCCAGCCCATGACAAAGGCACTGCCGTGGCCCCAGGTCTAGCCCTTCCCGCCCTGGAGCACCCACCCTCTTTGCACCAGACAACCCCTTCCATCCCGGTGGCTAAGACTCCCGCAGTTCCTAATTTGGAGATCAAGGCACCGCCCTGTCATTCACCTCCCAGGTGTTCATCGACCACCTACTACTTGCCAGGCACTGGGGAGCTAGCAGGGAGCCCAGGGAGAGGAGATAGACAGGAAACGAGCCAACAGAAGGAGCCGGAGATAATTTCAGTGGACCTGAGTTCCACTGAAGCAATAAAACTGGGTGAGAGGACAGAAAGTGGCTGTGGGGGTGACTTTTGACAGAAAAGTCAGGTGGAACCTCTCTGAGGACCTAGGAATGGGAAGGAGCCAACTGTGGGGAGAGCTAAGGGCAGATGGTGCAGCAAGTGCAAAGGCCCTGAGGCAGGAACAAGCATGGGATGTTGGAGTACCAGACAGAGCACATGGCTCAAACACGGGACTAAAGGTGAGTGACGTCAGACCACTCAGGGCCCCTTGGGCTGTGTGGGAAGTTGGGTTTTATTCTCATAGGCCATGAAGAGGATATGGCTGGGTCTATGTTGCATGTTAAAACGTCTCTGGCTACAAGGATGTGGGAGAAATCAGAACCCTAGTGCACGGCTGGTGGAGATGTAAAATGGTGCGACCGCAGTGGAAAACAGCTTGGCGGCCCCTCAAAGTTAAACATAGACTCACCATATGACTGCAATTCCACACCTACGTATATCCCCAAAAGGACTGAAAACAGGGCTCAGATACTTGCACACCCGTGTTCACACCAGCATGATTTACAGAAACCCAAAGGTGGAAACACCCCAAGTGTCCATCAACAGATGAACAGGTAAACAAATGTGGTCCATCCCTACAAAGGACTATCACTCAGTCTTAAAAAGGAAGGAAATTCTTACACCCGCTCCCATGTGGATGGACCTTGAGGACGTGATGCTCAGTGAGAGAACCAGACGCAAAAGGGTAAATACTGTCTGATTCCACTCACAGGCGTCCCTGGAGGAGTCACATCCACAGAGACAGAGAGTACACAGTAGGGGCAGGGCCTGGGGGAGGGGGCTGGGGAGTCAGTGTTTAGTGGGGACAGAGTTTCAGTTTGGGAAGATGAGAAAGTTCTGGAGATGATGATGGGGATGGCTGCACAACAGTTGAATGTGCCTAACACCACTGAACTGTGCCTTTAAAAATGGTTAAGGTGGTGCATTTTATATTATATACATTTTACCACCATAAAGTGCGCGCACACACACACACACACACACACATGAACATAAAAGACATCTGGCTGCTGAGTGAATTCTGGACTCTCAGGGTCTGGTTAACCGGGGGGAGGGGTGGGCCAGCATCCTGGAGGGCAGCACAGCCTGGCCCAGGTGACGGCCTGGGGTGGACATAGGAGTCACACTTAATTTATCCTTGGGATGTAGAAAGGACAGGACCTGCTGAAACCACAATCACACTCATTTAAACCTGGCGAGTGCAGGCGAGTCCACGGTCCCCACTCGGCTGGACCAGCATCGCTGCCATGGTGAGCTCGCCCGCACGGTTTCTTTTCCAACTTTAGCGGGCTTCCAAATGTAGCTGGCTCTGCCGGGCTGCCACGTCCGCCTCCCAACACCAGCCAGCTAGAGAGAGAACCAAAGCCAGGCCCTGGAATTCCCAGCTCCCGGGTGTCACCATCCATTTTTAAACATCAGCCAGCTGAGGTTCAATTTCGCTGTCCTGGAAGGCCATGCCATACACCTGACCCTGGCCTCCACCCTCCTCATGGTTGCCATGAACCTTCCCTGCCCTTCTCGCTCTTAAGCAAACTCCATCCATCTCTCCAAGCCCCAAGCTAGCATGCCCTCCTCTGCAACATCCTCCTCTGGCCCCTGGTCTAAACTTTATCCTAATTCCAATCACACTGGACTGAGTCTGCGTCTTTAAACATATGAAAGTCCCAAGTCCTCCCTTCAGCCCACAGGGCCCTGCACAACCTTCCCTGTCCCCTTCCCGCCCTCACTTCTTCCCTGTCTCCCCCTGGCTCACTATGTTCCAGCCTCAAGGGCCTCCTTGCTGTTCCTCTAACACACCAGGCCTGATGCAGTCCTGCCCCAGGGCCTTTACACACGCTGTTCCTGCTGCCTGGAATGACTTTCCTACAAACACTTGCCTGGATCCCTCTCTTGTTTTATTCAGGCCTCTGCTCAAATGCGGCTTAGATGTCCACAGGACTTGGGCTTGAAGCTCTGAAAGTTCAGGGATTCACGTTCTCAATCAGAAACCTTGATTCCTTCATTCAACACGTGTATTGAGCACCTGCTGTGTACCAGGCCCTGTCCTAGGCTCTGGGGACACAGCAATGAACAGAAGAGACACAAAGCTCCTCCCCACGAGGTTCATGGTCAAGGTTTCCTCCCAGCCATCCTGAGGAGGGCCAAGGGTTGAGCCACAACAGGGAGGCCTCAGGTTAGACGGAACTTGGACTTCCCTGGTAGTGTGGCAGGAGGACCAGAACTGAAACTGCCCTGGGCTTCAAGGAATTCCAGTGCAAACCGTGACTCTTCTTGGAGACACCCCTCTTGCCCTTGCAGGTTCAAGACTGTGGGCCCCCAAGGCCAGCAACCTTGCGAACTGGCTACCATTCTCGCCAATGCTGTGTGACCTCAGCGAAAGTACTCTCCCTCTCTGAGCCCCTACACCTTGGTACAGAGGATCTAAACCCCCTGTGGGCCACTCCTCCAGGGGCCGTTTGGACAAATCAAACGAAAAATGCAAGATGCTAGACGTTCACGGCCCTCGTCGGTCCCGGGGGAAATCTGGACAAGGCGTCGGGGCCGCGAGGCAGGAGGCCATGGCCAGGGCGACCCGCTGGACGCCGGCCCCCGCCCGGGCCTCCCCCGCCGTGTCCTTCCTGACCCGCCGCGTTCCTCGAGTCTGGACCACACTTTCCATCTCCCTCTGCCCTGCCGCCGCCGGCCGCTTGGGCCCCAGCCAACCTGCTTCGGAATCACTTTCAAAGAAAAGTTTCTTTTTTCTTCCCACCCGGCCTGCTCTCGCCCCCGCCTGCTCCGCGGCCTGGCCGCGGGCCCCGCCGGGCACTCGTGGGCGCCCCGGGCCGGCGGGCAGGGCGGCGCGGCCGGGCCCACGGCGGCCTCGGCCTGGGCGAGGGGCGTCCGCCCGAGGCCGGCGGCCAGGCCCCTGGGCCGCGGGGCCCGCGCCGAGGCCTGCAGGCCGGGGCTCGCCCCCGAGGCCGCTGCTGGCGGCCGCGCCGCCTGTGACATCAGCGCCCCGGCGGCCATCTTCTCAGCGCTGCCTGCCCGCTTCCAGACGCTTCTCCGGCCCGGCGGCCATTTTGTGGGCGCAGCAGCGCGCGGGCCGTGGGGGCGTCGGTGCCAGGGCGGGGAGGCCGCCCCGCGCCCCGCGCCCCGCGCCGCCCCTCGGCACACCCCAGGCTCCGGGTGGCACCTCGGACGTGAAAAACAAGGTTAAAAATACCCACACACGCCCCCCCCACCCCCGTCCCCTCCAATGTCAAATGTGTCAGCGCCACCCGGGGAGGGGGCAGACTTAAAATAACTCGCTGTTTACATTGGGAGCGAATTCCTGGCTTCGCCGGCAGCCGAGCCAAGGCCTCGGCCTGCCTCCCTGGCAGCCCTGCCGGGGGCGGGAGCCGGGAGCCGCATGCGCCCGCGGGCGGAGCGCGCACGTGCGGCCGCGGAGGGGCCGCAGCCCCGGAAGCCGCCCGCGAGGGCCCGAGGACGCCCCCGCCGCCGAGGACGCGACGCCCGGGCGCTGCGAGCGGCCCGGCTCCCGCCCCGGCTCCCCCTCCTGATGTTCCTCGGGCTGTGTCACCCACCGACTAGGCAGCCCCGGGGGAGCCGGTGGAGGCCGGCCAGGGAGGCGGGCATCGGGGCTCTAGAGCCGGGCAGCCTCCGGCCGGCCCTGCCCCTCGTGGGGCGAAGCCGTGGCCCCCTCCCTGTCTTGCTCGGGGGCAGCACGGAACACTGGAGCCTGCTTATTAGAACTGCAGTTTCCTTCTCTGCGGAAGGTAGACGGTGAGAGCCAAACGTCTCAGATTGCTGGGCGCCTGCATGGACAGAGCGGGTCAGAGACCGGAAGGGGCTCGCCCCCGCTCTCACGCCAGTAAGCTGACAAGCGGATTGGAACTCAGTCACTCCCGGTGAAGCACCCACAACTTTAACCCACTGCCTGGAACACAAGAGGAGGCTGGAAATCTGAGGGCCCAAGCCTGGAGGGAGGATGAGCGGGAGACTTTTTTCCTCCCCTGGCCTTCCTGTAGCCTCTCTTCCCGGAGCCCGGCATGCATTCGGTGCTGCATAAATGCTTACACATAGCTGGCAGTCAATAGATGCTTGCAGACAAATGAGTGTGATTATTCCAGCAGAGCCTGGCACACAGTAGGCACCCAATGTATGTCTGTTGCATGAATAATTGGAATAATCCTGATAGGGCCTAGCATACAACAGGTACAAAACAAATGCCTCTCGATTGAATCTGAGGAATTCTGGGAAAACTGGGGGATATTCAGCAGGAAAGACCAAGTTTAGGGGTGGAGACCCCAGCCAGTGGTGATACAAGGGATTTCTACACTAGGCCCAGGGCAGGGTGTGGAATGTCACCAAAGCATTGCCCATCTTGGCCCCCATGGTTCTTCGAGGATCAGCAGAAATCCTCTTTTGAGAAGCCCATCCTACTGCTCTAGGTCCTGAATAGAAAAGGGAAAAATAGCAGAGGGAGAGACCTCTGGGCAGGAGTAACCCAAGAAAGTAACAGGAATCTGGCCTGGGGGCCCAGGAGGGCTTCCTGGAGGAGGGGACATTGCAAGTGGGGCCTTGATGTCTTGAGTAGGAGTTTGCCATGCACAGAATGGGCTTTTGGAAAGAGAGAATAGTGCATGAAAATAATAATAATCACGACTTACATTTATTGAGTGCCAGGAGCTACATACAATCCTAGGAGCTCCATACAGATTCAGAGAAGGGCAGAGGGGCCTCAAGGTTAGGCAATCGGGCTGAGCGAATGCAGCCAGGACTTGAACCCATGCAGAGAGACTTGGCCACACTGACTGCTTCCCCCCTGAATGTGTCTGGGTCTGGTAGAGACTGGGTGGGCACACCATGGGTGTGCAGCAGATATCTGGGGCAGGCTGGATTGTCCAGTTCCAGCCCTTGTACGGGGCAGATGAAGCAAAGTCTGCCCACCCACCCCCCACCCCCCGCCAACAGACAGGGCTGCAGTTCCCAGGCAGAGGAGCTTGGCTACTACTGCCCCTCCTTGGCCAGAATGGCCCCAGCTAACCCAGGAGCCTCCAGGAATCTGCTCTCTCCTCCTCTGCCTGCACCTGAGGGGAACTGGGTAGGGGTGGAGACCAAAGACCACTCCCCACATGTCACCCCAGTACCCTAGGAGGAAGGTGTCCAAGCAGAATCTCAGGCTGGCCAGATAAACCCTTACAGCCTCTTCCTAGGTGTCTAGTAATCCCTAGTGACCCCAGCAGTGTGCCCATTTTCATGGATTTGGAAACTGAGGCACTCAGAGTGGCTTGGAGCTAGGTCGTCTGTTCCAGGGGCATCTCTTTGCCCAACTGGCCGTGTGACTCCAGGCTAAGCCCTCTCTGGGGCTCCATTGCCCTAGGTGTAACACGGGGCTGGGACAGCATAATAACAGGCTAGACACCTTTCTGTGCTGGCATTTGGCCAGGCTCCACAGGGATTCTGTGGCTGTGGCCCCATTTTACAGGGACAAAACAGGGGCTCAGACAGGGGGAGTAATTAGTTGCCCCATGGTCCATCTCAGTGAACATTCTGGGTTCCCACATCCCTGCTTCCCATGCCGGCGGACACCCTCCCACCCAAGCCTCCTGAATTATTGCTGCTGATCACTGAACTGGTAGCTACTGTGTGCTGGTGCTCCCAGAACCTACTGAGCAGTTACAATCACTCTCATTTCACAGACCAGAAACTGAGGCTCAGGGTGGTGCAGGTGCCGGCCCAGGCTCACCCGAGCAGGACGGGAATAAAAAACAGAACAGTGCAGCCGTGCAGGTGGAACAGCGTACCTGGGGCTGGGCACCTGGCAGTCACTTGCACAGCCTGCCCAGAGCTCCCAGGGCACCAGAGCGCTACCCTAGCTTGCTGGCAAACAGCATCCTGACTCCAGGAGAAGCCCTGGACGTGTCTGGGGGCCCTGCCCTCACCTGCCCCTCCTTTCCCTGCACCTGCTTCTTCCTGGCCGGCCCCCACCATGCTCTCCTGAATCAGTGTAGTGGCCTCAGCCCAGGGCTCTCAACTCCGCCCCACCCCCTCAGCCTGTCCTCCGTGCAGTGGCCAGAGGGCACCCATGAGCACCTGAGTCAGGCCCCGCCCTCCTCTGCCCACAGCCCTCCAGGGCTCTCACCTCCCTCAGGTAAAAGCCCACGTCCTCCCTGAGGCCCACGAGGCCCTGTACAACCTGCCTCGTCCCCTCCCTGCCTTCCCCAATCCCTCTCCCCCTCACTCCCTCTGCCCCAGCCACACAGGCCTCCTGGCAGTTCCTCCAACAAGCCAGGCACAGTCCTGCCCCAGGGCCTTTGCACAGGCTGCACCCTCTGCCTAGGTTGCCCTGCCCCCAGTTCTCCATACAGCTGGTTCTGCTTCACACCTCAGGTCTCAGCTCTCATGTCAAGTCCTCAAGACAGACCCTCCCCAAATAGCCCATCACTCTATTCCTTGCCTTCCTTTATTTTCCCCAACAGCCCTTATCATGAACTTGTTTTTGTCCGCTTCCCCCACAAGACTGTGAGTCCCATGAAGCCTGGATTTTTGTCTGTCTTGTTCACAGTGGTGTCCCCAGGACCTACAACAGTGCTTGGCACACAGTAAGCACTTAATAAATATTCATGGGCTGCCAAGCAGTTGCACTGGCTGAGCGCTAAGTGTTGTTCATGCTCGATACTGTCCTAACCCTTTGCGTGTCTTAACTCACTTCCCCCTCAGCCACCCCACGAGGCAAGCATGTTTCACAGATGGGGAAACCGAGTCCCAGAGAGGGTCACCATTTGCCTGAGGTCACACAGTCAGCTGGTGGCAGGGCCAGCACCCCCATTACGCCCCAGTGCCTTCCTTTACTGGCACCCCGCCTTTCCCAGATGGGGAAACTGGGGCTCAGGGAGACATGGGGCTAGCAGAGGGTCAAAAGTGAGGTGGGCACTGTGCCCAGTGCGGGTAACCCACGGTCCCTGGGGAAGAACAGAGTGACGATAAACAACATCAACAGCAGTAATAATAATGATGCCAATGGTGATGCTGATGAGTGCAGAGTCGGCCAGAGTTTATAAGTCTCCCCTCCGCGGGTTGGCACAGGCCCCTGGAGGGGACACTCGGGGGACACCAGCCCCTTTAAGAGCCTCCCCCTCCCCAGCTGGGCGCTGGCCCGGCCTTCCCTTATGTAAGCAGGCCAGCTGCCCTTGCATAACCTGGTTACATAAGGAAGCAGGGAACAGGCTTGTCCATCCGGCAGCAACCTGTCCCAGGCTGTCTGCGGGGCCGGCCCTGGGCACAGGAGCACTAAGGCCAGCCAGAGTGGCCACCGGGTGCAGCCTGGTTCGAGGCCCTCTAGATTGGCTCCCATCTGGGCGATTCCCCGGGACTCCCAGCCAGAGCATTCTCTGGGCAGGAAAAGTGAAAGGCTTCTTGTCTGGAAGTGGGCAGGGACCGTTCCCATTGCTCTGAAGGGAAACTGAGGCCCAGAGAGGGCAAGTGAGCAGTCAGCAGCTTCACAGAGCCGAGCAGAGGGTGGAGAGGGCAGAGCTGGGTGAAATCTGGACTACGTGGTCTCAGCCATAGCCTTACCTCTCAGCTCCTCTGTAAAACGAGGCTGTGAACAGGACCTTTCTCAGCATGGCCTGGTATGCACCTGGCGCTCAATAAATGCAACCTTACTTAAACTCTGAAACCCTTTTAATTCTATTAGCTGACCCGCCTTGTTCTACATTTGAGAAACAGAGACATGCCAAGGCAGCAGGTGCTACAAAACTGCACAATGGGCATGAAAGAGTGCCAGCTGTGTACCAAATCCTGGCTGGAGACTATTCCATCTGCCCAGCGCCCACCTCCTCGCCCCACCCCGGGGTGGACACAAGGAGCTCCAGATATAAACCGGAAGCAGAGGCTGAGCGATCAAACCCAAGCCCCACCACACACACACTGGCTTCCCCAGCCCCAGGGCCACTGTCTGACCACATGGGTTGAGGGTGTCCTGGTACGGTGCTCCGCCACCCCTAATGCGTGCACTTCAGTACCCCCATTCTTGGGAAGTTGGTGGGTGGAGCTTGGGAGCAAGGCAGCCTCTCTCCTTCCCCTTCTCTCTGGGCACTGGCCCTTTAAGGCAGCAGGCTGTCAGGGCTTGTCCCGGGGTGACCCCAAGGGGCGGGTGTGGTCAGGAACAAGGGGCCCATTCAGCTGCTGCTGCCACCTCCGCCTCCGGGCAGCCCACGGGCAGGCCTGAGGTGGTGAGGGGAGGAGACTGGCCAAGACCTGGAGAGACTGGGGCTGGAGAGACAAAGAGATGTAGACAGAGACCCAGGGACCGAGACTGAAAGGGAGACACGTGACCTTGGCTGCATCTCGCCCCTCCTGGCTCCCCCAGGTAGAGAGTTTGAAGCTAGTCTTCCCCGGAGCCAGGCCGCAGCCCCCAAAGGTGCTCCTTGATCCAGCTGAGCCTGGTGCCTGATCACTAGCACCAAAATCTTCCAGGCCCAAAGGAAGGATCCTGGAACATTCTGGGTTTGAATCCTGCTCTACCTCTTAGGTGTGCATTCTCGGCTCAGTGGTTTAACCTCTCTGGGCCTCAATTTTCCCATGTGTTAAATGCAGTTCATGATAATTCCTGCCTTTGTGGGATTAAGGTGAAGTGAAACGGTGCTAATAATTTCTGATATTTACTGAGGATTTAACTTACTAAGTCCTCAGTCTGCCTGCGGTTCCCCCAAACGCACACCAAGTCCCAAACACACAGACAACCCCAGCCTCCTGCCAGATGTCACAGTCACCAACGACAGCCACTGCCTTCCACCGAGGGCCTACTAAGTGCCCTGTACCCACAACAGCCCCACAACAGCCTCTGGGAACACAGCCAGGGTCCTGTGTCCCCACACCCAGTAAACCACACACACTGACTGGGGATTACGTGAACTTTTCATTCTTACTCCCGGGCCCACCTGGTCTCAGGTTCTCACAGTTACGTACCCCCCACAAACTGCTCCTGAACGCCTTACCCCACCACGGGGCCCCCGTCCGTCTGCTGTCCCCAGACAGGCAGCCCCAGCCTTAGCCAGGCTGGAAAGAGTCTCAGAGAAATGAAAGTCCACCTCCTTCCCCCTCTGCAGGCATCTTTTCTGGAACATTCTGCTCAGTCACCCAGAGTCTGAGGACAGGCTTACTAGACTGAACTTTTTGAACATTCTGGATCCCTGATTCAGAGAATACTAGAACCTGCTCTAGAACTCAGCTGGAGAAAATTCTAGATTCTGCCCCTGGGTGGGCAAAAACCCAACACGTGGCATTCCGGAAACTGCTGTCAATGGTCAGGGATACACTTCAGGGTTTCTTGGCTATTGATGAAGCCAATACTTGACTGGATAACTGATGATCGAGTTGGGAGTATTAGAATCGGCCCTCACATTCTTGAGAACCCCACTATCTGAGGTCCGCTCCCAGACGCTGTAAAAACTTGCCTCACAGAATGCTAGAACCCAGCGCAGGGAAATTCGGAGCTTGTCCACAGGTAAGCAAAAGCCCAAAGTAAAAAGTCCTGGGCCTTGCTTCTAGACACTCAGGACCCCAACCCGGGAAACTCTGGATCCATAGCCCCGCTTGGGCAATTTAAGATCTGCCTTGGAATTCTCTAGAACTCAGATCCTCTAGAGCTGATACGGTGGCCATTGGCCACGTGTGGCACGGAGCGCCTGAAATGTGGCTGGTCCAAACTGTGACGCGACTGTGGAATACACATTGACTCTCCAAGACGCGGGACAAAAAAAGAATGTGCAACATCTCAGTGACTTTTTCATACTGATTATGTGTTGAAATGAATGACAATATTTTGGATGTCCTGGGTCACAAAGAATAGGTTGTTACAATGAATTTCCCCTGGATGTTTACACTTTTAAGTGGGGCACCAGAAAAGTATTAGGTTATCTGTGTGGGGCATGCTGTGTTTCTTCTGGGCTGGGCTGCTCTGAACCCACCAGGGAGGCTTCTAGAGCCATCGGAGGGGGAGGAGCCCAGCTCTGGAGAGTCTAGAATCAGGCCTTGAGACTTCCAGAACTTGTTCCCTAGAGGGTCCAGAGGCCACCCCAGCTCTGGCATCCTAGAACCCCCCTCCAGCCTTGAAACCCCTTTCCCACGTGCGAATCATTTACCCAGGTAGCAGGGCCCCCCCTTTCCCTGTCCTGACACCCATCCTAGTCAGCCTGGAACAGAAGGTGGGACGGAATGCACCAGAGAAAGGGTCTTTACTGGGCCCCCCTGGGCAATGCCTGCCCCTCTCTAGGCCTTAGTTTCCTGATCAGGACAAGATGTCCAGTGTTCCCATGTGCCCCCTCCTCATCCCTCACCAGCTCTGGCCATCTGTGACTTCCTGCCCACACCCAGCTGGAGGGAGAGGGGCCGGCCTGGCAGCTGTCTAGGCGGGGGGGGGGGGGCGCAGAGATGTCCCTAGCTGCCCTCGGCCTCCCCTTGGCTCCCCAGGCACAGGGCCAGGGTGGCAACTGCAGTCCCGCCACGCCAGGGTGGCCGCCACAGGTGCATCGCGAGGCCTCCCACTCCTGCGGGTTCCGCAGAGGCCGGCCCTGCCCGCGTGGACCCGGGCACCTCTCGGGTCCTCGGGGACCTCCTGGGCCCGCCTTGCAGACGTGCACATGGGCACCTGTGCAGGGACGTCTGCGGGTGTGGGGGGCGACTCACGAAAGAACTCCCACATATTTGTGAGCTTTTGCATCACATGCTAAGAGGTCTCTTTCTCATAGATACTGTCTGAACTTCCATGGCTGGACAGCCCCGTGCTCACTTTGGAGATGAAGAAACAGAAGCCCAGATGAGCACTGCCTTGTCCAAGGCTGCCCAGCTGGCCACAGGGCAGCGCTGGGACTAGAACCCCGATCATAATGGTGGTGATAATAACAACTATTATTACATTACTAGCACTGATAATTATTTTTACTATTTATTGTTGCATTATAATAGAGAATGTATTATTACTTATTGTTATTAACAACAAATAATTTTTAAAATTCTGGTAAGATATCAATAACACAAAATTTACCATTTTAACCATTTTTGATTCCCATGGGTCTGCTTTTTTGGCTTTTGTTTTAGCGGAGGTGCTGGGGACCGAACCCAGCACCTGGCGCATGCTAAGCACGAGCTCTAACACTGAGCTGCACCCCCCCCCAACCATCTGAACCGTTTCTAAGTGCACAGCTCGGTGGCATTAAGCACATTCATATTTTTGTGCAATCATCTCCACCATCATCTCCAGAACTTTCTCATCTTCCCAAACTGAAACTCCCCCTGAAACACTCACTCCCCAGCCCCGGGCCCACCACCTACTTTCTGTCTCTATGAATCTGACGCCTCTAGGGACCTCGGATGAGACAGTATTCATCCTTCTGTGTGTGGCTTCTCTCACTGAGCATCATGTCCTCAACGTTCATCCACGTTGTAGCGGGAGCCAGAATCTCCTTCCTTTTTAAGGCACCAGATCAAGTCTGAGCGCTTACTGTGTACTAAGGTCTTTGATGCATTAACTCACTTAACCCTACACAGCCCGGGGAGGTGGGCACCATCTGGATCAGGCCCATTTACGAGGGAAGGGCACCTGGGCCCAGGGCAGCGACATCACCTGCCAAAGGTGGAACAGCTCACGAGCGGTGGGATTTGAACCTGGGCTGTCGGGCTACAGGTCGTGCCCCAGCCTCTTCCCGACACTGGGCTCCCGTGGGCTGCATTAACAGTACGCTCACCTGCTGGTCCCTCTCTGCCACTAACCATGAACCCAGAGGCCTCCCGCCGCCACTATAAATACATCGTCAGCTGGCGTCTGGACCTCACACCCGGGCAGTAACCTTCCCCACACAGATAGAAGGCTGGTACACCTGGCTGCCCAGCCCTGGGGGAGTCCAGGCTGCCAGAAGCCCCTCACTCCTCCGCCGCCCAGACATCTGGACAGGTGACACCGCCCGGTTTCCAGTGGGGGCCTGTCCTGGGTCACAGGTGTCCCTGCTGGCCCACAGGCATGCTGAAGTTCTTCCCCTTTGCCTCTTGGGGCTGGGGAGAGGATCTGGGAAGGGACAGAGCATTTATTGAGCGCCTCTTGTATGCTATTCAGGGATCACTGACTCCAACTGTCAACGCAGCAGACACCGTTCTTATCCTTGCCACTTTACAGATGGCAAAACTCAGGCTCAGAAATGGAAACACACCTTGCACAGCCTGGAACAAGTGTGGACACAAATGGTGCCCATTACCCAAACGAACAGGTGCCCTCACACGCCCTCCCATCCATGTCCACCCTCTGTCTCCCCAGCACAGCACCCAGTGGTTCTCTCTGTGGCCCACAAAGCCTGACCTTCTTGGCCTCAGCTCTCCCCCAAACCCAGAACAGAGAGGGGAATGCTTTGCCTTAAGGCACACAGCAAGCCAGGGGCAGAGCTGAGGTTGAGCGAGGCTCCCTCGCTCCAGGCTGAGGCCCTTCCTCTTGCCATCCGAGCCCAGGGTGCGCTTGATGGGGACCGTGGCCCCACGTCTGGCTCGGCAGGCACTGCAGGATGAGGGTTTGCAAATACTCATTCATTTGTTCACTCTGTATTCTGGGCCTGATCCTTTCATGATGTGGACATCTGGGAGGGTGTGGGTTCCATCTGATAGCCTCAAAAGTGGTTTTGAGTTCTTTTCCTTTAGTGGTTTCAAGGACTCAGGATCTGTGGGTTCTAATTCTGCCCCACCTCTTAGGAGCTGTGTGACCTTGGGCAAGTGGCTGAGTGTCTCTGGGCCTGTGACCTCACTTGAAACATAGGAGAAGGCAACAGTCCCTCCCTCCCAGGGTGGTGGAGAGAATTAAACCGACGTGAGCCTGGCTCAGCACCAGGCACACGATGTGCGTCTGCTATTACTATTGTCTCTGATGTTAGGGTCGCTTCCCAGGCCTACCCAGGAGGGGATGGAGACCCCTCCCAGTTCCTTCTGCCCCCTCCCTGGGCACCCTGGGCAGCCCCTCGGGCAGCTGCAAGCTTCCCGAGCCGGCCTCTGCCCACAGTGCCTTTCCGGGAGGTTGGCACAGAACAAGGCGGGAACAGGAGGCGGGAACGCGAGGCCAGCCCACGGCAGCGTCAGCAGCTGGGCACCATCTGGGCTGGCGGCTCGGGGCGGGCTGGCAGCTGCCGGAGCGGGCGGGCCTGGCAGCCCCTCCCCCGCCGCCCCTGGCACAGTGCCCGCCCGCGCCTCAGGTTTCTCAGGCTGCCAGAGGGGGTGGGGAGGCCTGGCTGGGCTTCGGGGCTGGGCAGGCGGCTTCCCTCTCTGGGCCCTGCTTCCTCCAGGCTCCTTCCCAAATGCAAACAGGACAAGGAGGGCCGGGGTCCCCTACTCCTGGCCCCCCCATCACCCTCACTGGGAAGCCACGCCGCAGGCCCTCCCGCCCCCTCCAACACCCCCAGCGGCCTTCACCTCTGCTCCCTACACGTGGAGCCATTCCAGCCCCAGGGCCTTTGCACTGGCTGTGCCTCCCCCTGCCTGGCACACTCTCACTCAAAACCCTCTGTGGCTCCCTCACTTCCTTCAGGCCTTGTCTCAAGTCATTTCAGACAGGCCCTCCCAGTACAGAGTGCCCTCCTGCTGCCTCTTTCCACACCCCTCACTGTCATTAGGTTTTTATTAATTTAACAGAACTGCCAGCTCCACCACCACTCCTCTCTACCCCCAGCAAAGTGTACGGATTTCGTGGGCAGCCCCAATGTCCCAAGGTGGAACTTATGCCACTCCCTCATCACGGTCCCCCAGCCATCCCTTAGGCAGCCCAGAGGCACTCACTCAGTCCACCCTGGAATCAGGCCCCTGTGTCCACAATGGTGCCAGATGGATGCCTGGGGCAGCCAAGTTTGGCCCCAGGAGGTACCCTGGGCTCTGACCAGCCTAGGGTCCCTAACGCTAAAAGGACCTTCTCATGCCTTGTCCCCACCTCTCCGTCTTCCAAAATAAACCAGAGGATAGAGGCCTAGGACTCCGCTTTGGGGTGTGGCCCCCTCAGTCCACCTGACACCCTCTGGGAGAGATGTGGAGGCTGTGCGGGAGGGGAGCCAGGCCTTGTCTCTTTGTCCAAGGACAGAGAATGCATGTATGGTCTTGTGGGTTTCTCTGTGTCTCTCCATGTCTCTGGGACCTTCTGTCTCTCCATGTCTCTCTCGCTGTCATTCTGTGGGCTCCAAGGTCCCATTTCTGACCCTGGAAATGGTACCTCCTTTCAGTCATATCAGCTGCCCGTCCCAACATTCACTCTGTGACTCCCGCCCCCAGAGGCCAACCGAGGCCTGCCTCTCCCACTCCCACCAATCCCACAGCCTCCCAGCAGGGCTGATGTGAGTGGACACTGCACTCCGGCCTTGGCCTGGACTCCTTCCAGCCCTGGGACCCACGAGGGGAGACGAGGGAGGAGGTGGCCAGCTCTCTCTGCAGTCAGACCACTGTCTGGCTGATAAGCAGACAGAACGCTGGTCAGATGAGGACAGGGTATCCTTGGATGGAAGTTGGGGATGTGAGGCTCAGTAAGGGGCTCCCAGAGGGTGGCCTCAGCCCAGGAACCCTGGATAAGGCCTTGGTGGGTGGGATCCTAGAACACAGCCTGGACGTGGCCATGCCACATGGACTGGACACCCACCTTGTACACTGCGTTTTACCTCCATCCCCTTCTGCCACCAAGCGTGGAAGGCTAGCAGGGGTGTCAGCAAAAGAAGCTGCCTATGTGCAAATCCTACCTCTGCCCTCTCTTAGCTGTGTGACCTTGGGCAGGGCAGCTACCTTCTTTGGGTTTCTGTTTCCTCATCTGTAAAATGGGTACAACAATGATTCCTGCCTCGCAGGGTTGCTGCAAGAATGGAAAACTGCTGAGCCCTCAGAAAAAAATGGCAGAAATAGAGAAAGTGAAGCAAGGAGTTGAGATTTTGAAGCATAAGTAGAAGTTTTCTGTATGGGACAGGCACTCCAGGCAGAGGGAACAGCATGGACACAGGCTTTGCGGTGGGAAATCGTAACCCTAATGAGAATGATAATGTTAATAATAACAGTCCACAGAGCTCTAGCCCCATGCTTGGTACCTGTCTTCATGATTCCATGGGGTAATTTGTTGAACTTGTACTGTGAGAACCCAACATTCCTATCAGGTAGCTATTTTTGAGCATCCCATTTTAAAGACAAGGAAAGCAGACACAGAGAGATTAAGCGACTTGTTTTGGAACACCCAGCGGACAGGCGGGTGGCTGGGCTGGAGCTGAGTTCCAGGCCCAGACCTCACACCAGACCCTCGCTCCCAGCCAGCTGAAGCTGGGTCAGCTGGGGCCGGTTTGCGCAGAGATCCCCTGGGATGATGGAGCCGGCTGGAAGCAGGGGACGGTACAGCCTTGACCTTCCCGAGGCCCTCACGCGAGGAGGCTCACCAGACTGGCCAGCAAAGGCCTGGCAGTCGGACGTGAAGGTGTCTGGGGAGGCCTGGAGGCCTGGCCTGCCTGCTGAGCGGAGGGGGGAGGGGGGCCGCTGGGGGAGGGGAGGCGCCCGAGATTGTGCTGACACCGGCAGAAAACTCGCTTCAAAATTTTATCAGCTCAGCGTGGAGGAGGTGGGGGCAGGGCCAGGCGCAGAGGATGGATGTGGTGGGAGAGACCTGGACCTGCATGGCAATGAGCCCTGCGGCCCCCAAGGCCGCCCCTGCCCCCCCACCCCACGCCCACAGCACAGTCACATTATCCACCCCTCTGCCTCTGGCCCCACTGCGTTTGGTGCTAATTGGGGGTCAGGGTGGGCGCAGTTGGGGTCAAGGTCAAGGAATCAAGGTCAAGACTGGGAAACTCAGTCCCCGCTCTCCCTCCCGCACACCACGCAGACCAGGAGACCTCATGTAATCCTCCCGTCATCACTAGGAATTGGCACGGTTGTTACCCCCACTGTACAGAGGAGGAAACTGAGGCACAGGACAAGGATGTGTCCACAGTCACACAGCCAGTAAACGGCGGGGCTGCGCTCAGAACTGGGGTGGTTCAGCCCTTGAGTCCCCCCTCTTCTCACCACCCCTCCACCAGGCTTCCTCCATCATTTCTGGTTAATGTGGGGTCTATGGGGGCTGGGACAGGGGTTGCAACCCCCGTGCAGCCACCTGACACACTCAGCAGCCCTGGGTGGGTGCAGGCTCACGCCCATGTGTGTACCAGACTCAGCGTGGAGAGGCGCGGCGGGGCCTGTGACGTGTGCCTGTTAGGTCCTCCAGGCGCACCCAGTACCACATGAAGACAGTCACAGCCGACACCCGTCACACGGCAGGCCAGGGCTCAACACGCCGCACACACGACCTCAGCCAGTCTCCTGAGGCCTGATCAAGGCAGGGGCTCCGACACCTCCACTGACCACACAACCAGAGAGCAGCAGAGCGACGCACACACTGCCCCCCAAGCCAGGCCCTGCCCTGGGCCACCGGGGCTGCTGACATTCAGGGCTGGGCCGCCCAGCAGTCCCCACATCTCTGCCCAGGCTCTGATCACTTGGGATATCCTCATGCTCATCACTGCCCAGTCATCCTGCAGAGCTCAGCTCAGTGGAGCCTCCTCCTCCAGGAAGCTGCCATGGAATTCCCCATCCTCAGGAATCCACTGGTCTCCATGTGGGCCATGTGACCACAGAGCCAGCAAACACCCAGCTGGAAGAACACACAGAGTGGGGGACACTGATGACCAGAGAGGGTGGTAACCTAGCCGAAGTCACACACAGAGCCCCAGCTTTCCACTTGGCATAAACATGGGACCTGTTGGGTCTCTGGGGGAGGTCTGAGAGCAAGTCGGCCAGCCTTCACAGTGCACAACCCCAACACTCTTCCAGCTTTCCCCAGAGGGATACTGTCCCTCTCCCATGGGTCACGCGCCTATCCACACCCCTGTTCCCAAGAGACCCTCTGGGACGGGGTCTCATAACCTGAGACCTGCCTGCCAGTCCCCTCAGACATCAAGGTCAGAGCTGGCCCCTACCTCCAGACCCCCAGGACGCCCCTGCCACATCCTCCCCCCAAGACTCTCTTTGGACTGACTGGATCTCTTTCCCTTAGACCCTCCCGCGGCATGCGCCTGCCCCCTCGGACCTCCGTGTAGGCCCACTGCCCCCCTGGACCTGCACCTGCACCTGCCTCCCCCCTCGGTAGACCTTCTCCCTCCTCGGACCTCTCCCGGGTCGGCCTCCCTCCTCGGACTGCGTGCGCCTGCCTCCTCCCTCAGACCCGCGGGGCCCGCCCTGCCCATCTACACCGGGCGGGCGGGCGCCTCCCCCCTCCGCCTGCAGACCTGCGGCCTCGCGCCCTCACCTCGCTCGCGCACGAAGTAGGCCAGGTAGAGGTCGAGCTCCTTGACCGCCACGCCGATGTGGTGTGGCTGCACGCAGAGCACCGGGTGGCCGCACTGCGCCGCCTTGACCAGGCGCTCCCCGTCGGTGCTCTCCAGCGGGATGCCCTTGAAAAGGATGACCATGACCAGGTCCAGCCGCCACACCTTGTCGGCCTGGCGCAGGCAGTCGATGCGGCGCATCTTGCCCTTCTGGTCGGGGTTGGAGAGCACGCAGCCCGGCGCCTTCTTGCCCGTGATGGCCAGCACGAAGTCCTCGCGGCACTCGGGCCGGATGTCCTTGCGCAGCTTGGCCAGCAGCCGCGACGCCCACTTCTGCTTGACCTCGGCCTTCTCGCCCAGCAGCTCGTCCTTCACCGCGCGCTCCTCATCCTTCGACATCCGCTTCTCGTGCTTCTTGAAGTACTTGCGCTTCCGCGCCTGCAGGTTGAACCAGGTGTAGGCGAAGGCGCGGACGTGAGGCAGCAGCGCCTCGATGAACGGGTGGAACTCATCCTGTGGAGAGGGGGAGAGGCCAGAGGTCAGGTAGCGCTGCGGCCCTGTGAACCTACTGCCCGGCCAGGAAGACTGAGGTGGGAGGGGCCCCAGGCAGAGCCACTAGAGGGAGGGCAGGGCAGAGGTATCCAGGCGGCCACTGCAGATCCCTCAACCTCCTGGGGACAACTGAAGACCAGAGGGGACCCAGCAGAAGTTCACTGGGTCTGAAAACAACCCATTTCACAGATGGGGAAACTGAGGCTTGGACTATGTTGAAGACACAGGCCAAGGCAGATGTTCGTGGAGGACTGTCTTGAACCCCCATGTACAGGTAGGACAAGCTGAGGGTCCCAAGTGGAGGCTGATGGGGGACACATTGAACAGATGGGGAATATGAGTCAGTAGAATGGTGTTTTGGACCCATTCTCTGCCTTCTAGAATGGGGGTCAGAAAACTTCAAAAGCATCTTAAAAGAGATAGTGAGCATTTTAGTCTCTGTTGCAACAGGTCCCCTCTGCCTGTAGGGCAAGATTGGCCACAGAGGAGACGTAAGTGACCAGCACAACAGTGTCTCAATAAAGCTTTATTTATAAAGACAGCCGATGGGCCGTGGGCCCTGGGGCTGTAGTTTGCAAACCCCCGAACCAGAGTGTGAGCCCGAATGGCTAGGGCAAGGCTGAGCACACTCTGGGTGCTCAAGGATTATGGGAGACACCAGGCTCAGCATATGTCCCTGGGGCTTGTTTCTCAGACCCACTGCTCAGCAGAGGGAGCTGACGCCAGATGCAGGGTCAGAGGGCTGCCTCTGCTGGCTCCTGGCGATGATGGAAAAATGAGGACAACATGTCACTCCTACCCAGGTGTACAGACAGGATGGCTGAGGTCCACAGGCCAAGACGGGGCCACCTGGGTATCAGGAGCTAATGGAAGCCGGGGTGGGGTGCAGTTCCTGCATAGACCCATTGCAGGGGCTGGGAAAGCTGAGGCTCATGGAGGCAAGAGATCAGAATGCAGTAGAGAAAGTGGTGCTCGGCCCTGGAGGTTCAGAGCTGAAGAGAGAAGGGTCCCTGGGGGTTGGTTCACCCTAGCCTGCCCCCCATAGACCCATTCCACTGATGAAAATATCAAGGCTCATGGAGGCTCTGAGACCTGGCCAGAGCTAAGACTTCAACATTCCCCTCCCTTTGCCTGGTGGGTGTTGCTGGGTGACCACGACACCTACTTTACAGATGAAGAAACCATGACCCCAAGAGAAGACCCTGTCATGAGGGGCAGGGCTGGGACTGGAACCCACGTCCATCTGACTTCCCCACAAAAAGCAGCCCCAGTTGGGCCCCTCAGGGAACAACGTGAGGCCATGGGAGGGCTTTCTGACTCTCGCCAGTTTTCAGCAAGAGAAATTGAGTCTGCAGAACATCCTGGACCTGGTTTCTCAGCCTCCAGGGGTGAAAATTCAAAGAGAAAGGAAGGCAGAGAAGAACTTCCACCCCACTCCCTTCTCTTGCCTGGGGGGACTGCTGGGCTTCTGGAACAGGGGTGATGCCTTTTCCTAGCCCTGGGGTGCTGGGGGTGGGGGACGACCTCAGATTTCCCCTATTACTGAGGCTCTGAAAATAGCCTGCCCTCGCAGGGTGGGGCAGGCCGGGGCACGGCTTGTCCCAGCCCAGCTCCCCCACGCCAATGTCCCCCGACGCGTGAGTCACCGTGACAGCTGTGGCAGGGACTGGACCTCAGGGCCCTTTTTTGCTGCCGCTGACCCCAGCCCAGGTTGATCTGCTGAGGCAGAGGGAGGGTGGAGGGGCCCTGCCCAACCTCGGGGGCTTCTCCAGGGATGGGGAACCACTTGCCGTCACACAGCCAGTCAGCAGAGCCAGGACCAGAGCCCAGGCCATCCTACTAGAGAGGCCAGCAGTGGGTAACTGATAGCAGGACAGGGTGCTGCCCCCGGCGGAGGGGACGCCAGGGTGGCAGGAGACCTGGGCAACGGCTGCCACTGGAGGCCTGGAGCTTCTTGGAGCCATGATAAGAGGGAGCTGGGAAGGGCGGCTGGGGTGTCAGCCGGCGGGCCTTCTTGAATGCGGGGTGCGATCTCTTCCTAGCAAATGAGCCCCATTATCTGCCCAGCTCACAAAAACCTGTCTTAGCTATTATTACTGTTGTTGTGATTATTTGGGGCCCAAACTCTTCCTCTCCTTGAACCCTTGTGTCTCTGAGCCCCCTCCCCTTTTCTGAGTCCCTTTTGTCTTCCAGCTCCTCCCCCTTCCAAGCCCCCATGCCTCTCTCTTATCCCTACCTGCCCCCGGGCCCTCTCTGGGGAAAGGTGCCAGGGAGGCGGGCAGGGGTGGGATCCCACGTCACTGGTGACCCAAGCTAGTCCTGGGGAAAGGAAGACAAACAGCCTGTAACTGGGTCATGGACCTGCTGCCCTAGCCTCTCACGTCCTCCCCAGGAGGTCAGGCCAGGTGAGAGGCAGGTCTATCACTCTCTGTCCCACAAGACCTGTGATGACCAAGGCCTCTTCCCCAAGCACCTCCCAATGCCTCACTGGTGGACAGGGCAAGGCAGACAGCCAAGGCAAGCTAGATGCCAAGAATCTTCCTGAACTCCTACACATCCCTCAAAGCCCTGTCTCCAGGGTGCCTTTCGTCAGGCAGCTTTCCTGCTCTCCTCAGTGTTCTTCCAGACTAGCCTGGACCACACAACTAGGGGTCTCTGAGTCCAGTTCACTCACTCTCCCCTCAGCCTGAGGCCCAGGGCTGAGGCACTCATTGCCAGGCAGACTTGTGGAGGGAATGAGGTTGGGTGACAACGGTCTCCATTTTCACTTCCTGTATGATCTAGGAACAAACTGATACTCCACTTTGGGCCTCAGTTTCTCATTCTGTACAATGGGCAGAAAGGGCCATTGCACCCTGCTAGGGGTTGGTGGAGAGCTTATCCGTTGCCCTGGTCATCAGAGATGCAAGGTGAGGGCAGGGAGCAAGACCAGGCCTTTCTCAGAAACTCCACTTGGCCCACTGGGACTTCCTGGCCAAAGAGGGCAGCAGCAGCTGGGAGGTAGGCAACTGGGTCCAAGCCTTTGCTGGGCACTATGAACTGGTCAACTGTGCGCTGGGTTGTGCCCTTCTCTGGGCCTCCTTGTGGCCCTCCCACTCTGACAGTCCGCAGAAGCAAACCAGGACATGAAACTCCAATTCCCTTACCAAAAGTTTTCCGCAAAGGATTCTCTCTCCTTCATTCACTCAGTGATCTAACAAATGTTACTGAGAATCTCTTATCCACCTTCTAAGTGTTTATCCTCAACTCCTATGCATCCTTCAAAGCCCTGGTCCCCTCCTCCAGGTTAAGCCCAGGTTAAGTGTCAAACGGCAGAGCTCTTATTCAAACACAAACTCTTCTTGTGCCAGAGTAAGTGTTCCTGACCTAGAAAGACTCCTCCCCTCAAGCTCAGCATCACAGCTTATGAACAGCTCTTATCTAATGAGGGGGAGATTCATTTGGTTCAAGAAACATTTACTAAGTGTCTACTCTGTGCCAGCTCCATGCATGATGCTGGGAACCCGACAATGTCCTGGGCTCGGCCCTCACCCAGATCCTGATGTGGGCAGGGATGGATGTTAACCAAGCTAAAAAATACATAATAAAATGTCAGGCTGAACAAAGTGCTCTGAAAAAATTTAAAGGAGCTTGAGGAGGGGGCTGGGGAGTCCCCTGGGGGTTGTTTTTAGCTGAAGGTGGTCAGGGAGGGTCTCCCATAGGAGAGGACACTTGAACAAAGAGCTGAAAAATGACAACCCACAGCAGGAGCTTCCCAGGTGAAGAACAAAGCACATGCAAAGGTCCTGAGGCAAGACCACACTTAATGTTTGGCGAGAACAATGAGGAGGCTGGCGAGGCTTGAGCAGAGTAAACAATAAGCAAAGTGGAGGTGGTGAGGGCAGGGAGGTGACAGGGGCTGGCCGTGCAGAGCCTTGAGGGCCACTGGGAAGAGTCTGGATAAGCTAAGTCCAGGGAGTAGAAAGTTCCCACCAAAGTGACCAGTGAGTCTAAGCCTTAGATCTCTTGAGCTCCCCTCTGTGCCTTGGTGTCCTGGGAGAAGGATGGGGGCAGAGCTAGAAGCCCAGGGTGTGGGAGAGAGACAGGGAGTGAGGTCGTGCTATTTAGAGGCTGAACATTTACTGAGCTCTCAACTCTATGAAATGGGAACAACTATTTTGCCCACTGTCCAGAGGGAGAAACTAAGGCCCTGAGCACTGAGGCCACCAGCCCAAAGTCACGCAGCCAGGAAGGAGCTGGGACTTGAACCTGGGTCCCTATGACTGTGAACTTGAACCTCCTGACTCCTCAGCCCCACTGCCAGCCCTCCCACCCCCGAGCACGTGGTCTGGCGCCATCCTCGGGACTCACCAGCAGTGCCAGTTTTGCACCTGGCATGCTCTGTCTCTGAATCCCGTGTGGCCCCCTTCCCCTGCTGAGCCCCAGGACACGTGCCACCTCCTCCTCAGGGAGCCAAAGCGGCAGCTGGGTCCCGCCATCCCCTCACCTAGACTGCAGCCCCTCAGGGGCACGGCTTTGATCTGTTTCATTCCGTGCTTCGTCCCCAGCATCCAGATCAGGAAAGGCACAGTCCCAGCCTCTGCCTGGTACCTACTCACACACCCTGATGGACAAAGGATGCTGGTACCCACGTGGGTCTGGCCAAACTCAGGGAAACCCTGGACAGGGCTAGGCAGAGGGGAAAGGCCAACAGACACCCACTGGGGGGGACGGGTCAGGGCTCAAGGTTTTGGGGAGTCACCGCTGTTCCTATCACCTGGCCCAGGGCCGGGTCCGCACCGAGCCGACAGGAAAGGAGGGCAAGTTGGAAAATGCCTATGGGATGTCCAGTCCAGTGATTAGCTCAGCGACGGCCACAATCACAGCTGCACTTATTTGGCACCTACTGTATACGAGGCACAGTGCTAAGGGTAAAGCATCCGAGGAAGGCATGATTACGTTCCCCATTTTATGTGGGGAGAGACTCAAGTTCCTCCTCTCCACTGGCAAAACCGTTCACTCATTCACACAACAAATATTTATGAGCTCCTACTGCGTGCCGGGCGATGTCCCGCCTCCCAGAGTCCTCAGGCAGCCCCAGGAGTTGAGGATTACCGTTAACTTCATTTCTCAGTGAGGCCACGGGGCGCAGAAGGGCCAGGTCTCTCGCCCAGAGTCACACAGCCACCTGGGCAAGGTCTGAGGCCGCCCTGGGTCTCTGCTTCGGTGACCGTTGTCAGGGCACGCGGGTGTGTGCGTCTGTGTGCTCGCACGTGTGGGAGCGTGTGCTTTGGGTACCCAGGCCAGGAGGCAGTGCACGCGTGTGCAGGCGGCTGTGAACACGTGCGTTCGTGGGGCAGGAGGCCCCAGGACATTTGGTGTGCCCCATCCATTTGGTGTGAGACAGAGAGGTAGGCGGCTCAGGCAGAGAGAGAGAGACACTGGAGAGAGAGAGAGAAGAGGGAGAGAGAGAGAGAAGAGGGAGAGAGAGAGAAGAGGGAGAACGCTGACTCGGCCAGAATCCCAGCATCGTGATTTACAAGGCGCCCGACCCTGACGCTGAGGCACCTCCACCGCAGAGAAGGGGTGGGGGGGGAGACACAGATATGGAGAGGGAGAGAGACATGGAGGGTGGTTGTGCCTTTTACAGGAGCCAATCAAAGGCCATCAGACCACACGTGGGGGGGCTCACAGGGAGCGCCCATCTGCTCGGTCCTGGCCAAAGAGCAAGGTGGGCCGTAGCCCTGAACCCCAGCCTCACTGGCCATGCTGTGCCGCCCGGGGCAGGTCATGGCCCTCTCTGGTCTTGGCCTTTCTCCCAGCCCTGAGGTGCTGGGGGTCCCCCAATCCCAGCAGAGCCTCCAGGAACCCATACCAGGCTGACCCCTCAATGTCTTCTCCCCTCCGTGCCCAGGCTCATATAGGAGGGGCTCAGTGAAGATCTACTACATTAAATCAATCAAAAGTCAGGGACCCTCTCCCAGCCTCAATTTCCCCACTGGAGAAGCAGTAATAAAAAGAGTGCCGCCCCTCGAAGGAACAGGGTGAAGGAATGAAGGAAAGAATGAATGAATGAAGGAGGGGGCCCTGGCGGCCGGCGCTGCCATGGCCTCAGCCCAGGCCCAGCCTGCGGCCCCGGGGAATCCTGGGCACTGCAGCCAAGAGGGATTTGGCCCCAAACCCGGAATAACTAACGTGGCGGTGGAGGCGGGCGGGAGGGAGGCAGGAAGGGAGGCCCAGAGTGGGGCGAGCTCAGGGAGGAGGCTGACCTTCCCGCCGGCAGGATTTATGGAAGTAACGGCTGCTCCACAGTTCCTCTTAAGAGTAAAAGTGAAAAGCACTTGAGTCACCACTGAAACAGGGACGGGGCTCCCAGAATCCTCCAGGGCCGCCCGGGCTGCGGCCACCCCCCCTCCTCGGTGGGCAGGACCGGGGCACAGGGCGGGCGGGCACCTGAGCAGCCCAGCAAACCCTCCACCCCCGCGCACCCCCTAGCCGGTCTGGTCTCCGCTCAGAGAAGGATCCGGGTCGGATCAGCTAAAAGGGAGCTATTTTAGGATGGGCTTGGGTTGTAAAATTAGTCAGTAAAGGGGGGAGATGGAGGCCCAGAGACCGAGAGACAGGGAGAGACTGGCGGGTGAGGAGAGACACAGAGACAAAGAGAGGGAAAAGAGATGGAGAGAGAGATGGAGAGAAAGGGAGGGAGAGAGAACAGAGACAGGAAGAGAGAGAGGCAGGGAGACACAGAGATGCAGACAGTCAGAGAGCGATGCGATGCGTAGGGCGTGATTAGGCAGCCAGGAGTGGAGGGGGATCTTGCAGGGGCACCTGGGTCCCCCAGCTAGAGACCCCAGATCTGGGGGTGGGCCTGCAAGGAGCTCGGGGCTTACACTGAGGCTGCTGGGGGAGTCTGAGAGGTGGTCCCTCTCCAGGGCTTGGGGCACCCATGGGAAAATAAACAGAGAAGGGGAGCCCCCTGCCTTTGGGCCACTCCATCCCCACCCTAGCCTGGGAGCTCCCTGGTCCTCTCTCCGTCTGTCTGTCTGTCACCCTGTCTCTAGCACACAGCAACCCCAGGTATTTTTTATTGTCATATTTCCACCGACAGCCAGCCTGGTTTTCCACCTGGGAAAGCCAGGCCCAGGAGCACAGCGCCAGCTCTGGTTCTCACCGCCACCCCCTTCTGGGCAGCGTGGACGGGACGGAGGCCTGTCTCCGGAGGAGTCCTGTGGGGGAATTCCAGGGCGCAGGGACAACAGGCGGCCATCCAACCTCCTTGCCTGCAATAGCCTCCCCGGGCTCAGCCCCCCCAGGCAGCTCTGGGAGCTAGTGAGCGCGGGAAGGGCGGAGGGGGCGGGGGCACCCGGGGGGGCCACGCAGGCCAGCCCCAGGCCCAGAGACTGGGAGGCCCAAGGTCACAGGGCAACCCCAATCAGGACCCTACTTGTTCTGGGGGAGCTTCAGGGCGACCTACAGGAAGAGGTGGGCCAGTGATGACCACTTCAGAGGACCCCCAAAGTTGTTCTGAATGGGAAGGGAAGTCTGGAGAGGGGCAGGGATGCCCAAGGTCACCCAGGGGATCATGGGTAGGACAAGCCCAGGACCCCCTTGGCACCAGCCCTCACTTTCCCTGTGGGGGGCCAGGAGCCGGAGGGGGCCAGGGAGAAAGAGCCTGTGAATGACGGGCACCCCAGGGCCATGAATAGGGGAAACCCCAGCAGAGACTGGCATCCACGCGCACCCCATACAGTGCTCCCCAGGGCACTCAAGCTCTGGCGACTCCCACCTCCCAGCGCCCTGCACTTTACAGCTTGGAGGCCACGCAGACCCTCTCTCCACAACCTGCCTTGGCCCCATGTCAGCTGGGGGGGTGGGGAAACGGAGGCCAGCCGGGACCCCAAGGGCCTAAAGACATACAAGGACGTGGTGTGGAGGCCGAGCCGGAAAGTAGAACTAGCCAATCTGGGGGTTCCCAGCGGGTGCTGGGGGAGGGGTCCCCTGAGGTGCGGCCCCTTCCCCACACACCCCCTTAATCCTTGCACAAGGGCTGAGCCCGGGGCTGTCCGGGAGCACGGCCAGGGGTGAGAGGCTACAGGATGGGGCAGGGGCAGGTGCCTGGCTGGCGAGGGCGTCCGCAGCGCCGCAGTGCCCGGGCCAGACCCCGGAACGCCCGGCCTCCCGGCTCCTCCCGGCGGCGGCGGCGGCGGCGGCGGCTCAATAACCCAGAATCGATGCGGCGAAAATCTCGGAACCGGATTGAGGGGCGGGAGGGTGAAGAAGACCGAGCCGGGACGTCGGGGCACCCCCTTCCCCCATTGCTGGCGCCTCCAACTTCGCGTGCCCCCTCCCCCTCCTCGCCCACGTGGGCCAATAATGGGGGGAAAGGCGGCCCAGGGCTAGGGTGGCGGGCACAACCTTGGGAGGCGTTCAGCCAAAACATCACAGGGGTCCTCTGCTCAAGAGTCCCAGGGCGATTAGCGTCCAGCCAGGACCCCTCAAATCCTCTTAAAAGCAGGCCTGCGTCCAGGCCTGGGGTTCGCGCCGAGCCCCGCCTTTGGCCTTCTCCTCGGGGCCCCCCGACCTTCCCGGGGCGTTGGGGGGAAGCGCGTCCTGCGTGGGGGGAGGGCGAGACTGCAGGACGAGCCCCCGCGTCCGCCAGGGGGAGAGGTCGCGGGGGGCGGGGCGGGAGTCCTGGGTGAGGGTCCCGGGTTGGGAGGGGTCCCCGGCCCAGCCCATCCCCCACGGGACCCTGGCCCAGGGCGGGGGGCATCCCGGCCGCGGCGGCGGGAGGGACGCGCGCTTCTTTCGTCCCGCCTCCCCAGGCTTCCAAACTCCGGGGCCGGGCTGCGGGGGCCGCGGGGCCGGGGCGCCGG
Organism: Camelus bactrianus; assembly: GCF_048773025.1. Taxonomy (NCBI): domain Eukaryota; kingdom Metazoa; phylum Chordata; class Mammalia; order Artiodactyla; family Camelidae; genus Camelus; species Camelus bactrianus. The sequence continues at coordinate 29,737,087 of NC_133560.1, forward strand.
GCGGGGGGCGTACCTGGGTCAGGCAGAGCGGGGACGAATACATCCCGGGCGCGGCGGGAGGCTCAGGGCCGGCCGGAGCGGGCGCGCTGAACTTACTGAGTCATTTTTCCAACCCCCCCCCCCCCCCGCGGCCGCGGCCGGCGCGCTCCTCGCCGCCTCCTCCCTCGGTCTCCCTCCCTCCTCCCTTCCGAGCTCTCCCTCTCTCCTGCGCCCGACTCCCTCTCTCTCTCCCTCTCTCTGTCTCTCTCTCTTCCTTTCCTGTCCCTCACCCCTCCTCCCCCGTCTCTGTCTCTCCCTGTGTCTCTGTCTCTCCTCCCTCTGGCAACCTCCTCTCTCCCTCCCCGAATTTCTCTCCCCTCCCACCCCGAACCTCCCACTTCTCAACATCCAACTTTCAAAGAAACGAGGGAAAAAAGAGCGCGAGCGAGAAAGGAAAGCCGCGCCCCCTCCCCATGCTTCATGAACCCCCATTACTGCTTATTATTACGAATTTCGAGCCACCCTGGGCCGGGGTACCGGTGGGGGGACCAACGGGCCACGCACACCCCGACCCCAGCGGGTACCCCTGGACCGCCCGCCCGAGTCAAGTGGGGAGGCAGGGGCTGCTGCTGGACATTTTGGGGCCGGAGGTGGATTTGGAAGACACCCTCCCCGCCTCCCCCCCCCCCCCCCCGAGCTGGCCGGGAAGTTGGAGAAAGGAGCCAAGGTGGGGGGGGGAGGGAGGGAAAGAATGAAGTGACGTGTGCAGAGGCCGAGAGCGCGAGCGCGCGTCTTTGCCCTTAAAGATGTACAACCCGGGGTTCATGGCAAGAGAAAGGGTCCCACGGCACTCTCTCCCCCTGCTCCCCTGAGAGCTAGACAGGGACTGCAGAGCCCCAGCACGGGCTTGGCGCCAACTGCCCTTTCTTGACCAGATGGGCCCCAACCAACAGGGGAGCCTATAGGAATCTGCTCTCTCCTCAGTCAGCACTAAAGGGGAACTGGGTGTTGAGGGGGCTTTGGCCTCCCCTATATGTTGCCCCAGTAGCCCATGAGAGAAGGTGTCGGGGCAGAACCTCAGGCTGGCCAGATAAATCCTTGCAGCCTCTTCCTGGGTGTCCAGGAATTCCTACTGATCCCCAAAATGTGCCCATTTCACGGATCCAGAAACTGAGGCACTCAGAGTGGCTTGGAGCCTGTCCACCTGGCCCCAGAGCTGACATTCGTCAAGCCCCATTATTCTCCCTCTAGAATAAATGGGCACAGACCTGCCTCCCCCAGTCTGAGCCACCAGGGAGCCTGACCATCTAGCCCCCACTCCCCGCCTCCCCTAGTCCACTCGGAATCCTCCCAGCCTCGCTCAGCGGCCGGTGCAACTCTCACTGCCACCCCACAGACCAGGGTGGTGTGGACTGTCACTCCCCGCTTGGTGTCCTCCCCTGTGAAGCGGACTAACGGTGCCCACCCCACCAGGTCGGTCAGCAGAAGGATGATGGCACTTAGCAGAGCCTTAACATTCTGTCAAACGTGCACTGAGACATTCTTAGAAAGCTTGGCCATTTTGATTCATCTCTCCGAGTGTCCTGAGAACAAATGATACCCTCTCAACAACCTGGGGCAGCTGCCCCGTGCCCAGGGGCACAGAAGACGCCAGCAATGCTGTTACTCTCCCGTGTTACACGGGAGGAGGAAATTGAGGCCCAGGAACAGACGCTACCGACTGGAGGCCCCAGGGCTGGACGAAGAGGGAGTCAGATATACAAAGGGCCCGTGTGCTGTGGGACCCACCGGCTCCCACTGCACGTGGGTGACGGTCTTTCAAACAGCAGTTCACAAATGGTTTGTTAACCACCACCCCCCGCACCCCGCAGCTGTGGGGAGCATTTAAACCCCAGGGTGAATGGGGGTGGGGGTAGGAGGCAGGTATCTAGGACTCCAAATGCCAACATAACATAAAGCAGTATTTTATTATTTCCAAAACGCCATGAACACGTGGAGGGCAGCATCCCAAATTCACATTTAAACTTTGCAGTGGGGCTTCAGAGCACTCTCCTGGCTTGCAGCAACCCCCAGACAGCCCCACCCCGGGACGCTCCCCTCAATGCTCACCCCCTCGAAAGCAGCCGTCACAAGGCAGTTTAGGTTCTCTCAAAGGCAAAGTCTGCAGAACACAGACCACCTCCCTCTCAGAACCTCAGTCCCCACATCTATAAAATGGCAATGAGAGGACGCATCCCGCACTCTGGAAGGCTGGAGAAGGCTCTGAGATAACGTGTCGGAAGACAGTGTTAATATATTAGAGGTGATGAGTGGCAGAACATTTTGCGAGTTCACAAACAGCATTGAAGTGTTACATGGATATACAATCCAGTTTGGGCAGGAGGGGCCCCTGCAGTGTACACAGTAGGTGCACAGAGGGCTGGCTGTAGTACAAGGTTGCAGCCTGGGTCTACGTCTCCTCTCTACCAGCAGCTAAACCTCCCTGTGCCTCAGCTCCCTGCTCTGTGAAATGCGGCAGTGATAGTTTCTGCCCCTCTAGGTTGTGGTGGGTAAACCAGCCAGTGTTTAGACGGAGGTGAGAACGGTGCACCGTGCATAGTGGTTTCTTAGCAAAGCAATGGGCGGATTGGATCTGTGCGGGTAAGTGCTCAGAAGTGGGGGTGTGATTTAGCTCCTGGCACTCTGGAGCAAAATTTAGCTCATTTGTTTAAAAACGCACTTCCCCTATCGCTCACTCCCTGGCTTCTTCGTCCCAGACACAGATGCACAAGGGTGTCGACTGTCACCTTGCAACCCTAATGCCAACCACCTGGGGCTGGCCACCGCGTCCCTCTGTGGGGGCCAGTCCAGCAAGGCTGGCACGGCACAGCATCCAACACTACACAGCTCCACGAAAGAGCAAGGGGCTCCCACCTGGAGACGGCTCCAAGAGCCACCCAGGGGGAAGGCGCGATGCAGACCAGGGCTCCCCACTCCAGCACTATGGACCATCCTCTGTGGGGGTATCCCGGGGCCTGGGGGGTGTGGAGCAGCGTCCCTGGCCCCCACCCACTGGATGCCAGGAGCACCCCAGGTCGTGATAACCACAGACGTCCCCAGACATCACCCAGTGTCCCCTGGGGCAAAAACCACTCCAGTTGAGAACCCCTGCTGTAAACTCAACAGGTAAACTCAAGATCTCATTTGGGATTTTTTTAAGGATATGCATAGATCCATTATAAGAATATACATGTAAGGGGGAGGGTATAGCTCAAGCGGTAGAGCGCGTGCTCAGCATGCGTGAGATCCTAGGTTCAATCCCTAGTACCTCCTCTAAAAATAAAAAAATAAATAAACCTAATTATCTACCCCCCAAAACAAGCAAGAAAAGAATATACATGCATACTTTATAAGAATGTGTATCTGTTACATCTGCAATTGCTCAGACAAAGCTGGGTGATAACGGGGCCTTTCTGGAGTGGGGAAGGGGGCCCCCTGGGGTAGGAGTTATGAGGAAGGTTTGATTTTTACTCTAGGTACTTTGGTAGCCTCTTTAGATGTTCCTGAGTGGCTTGTGTTATTAAAAAGCAAACTTTAAAAATGTGAGTGGACTTTGCAGGGGCTGGAATTCACAGCAAAATGTTTAAAAGTGAGAGCAGCTCAGGCAGGTATGATAGGGGTCCAAGCCTGCCCGGTAACTCCACAGCCACCAGACCCAGCGAAGAGACACAGCAGGGAGCCAGGACCTGTGATTGCATGGCAACACTGTCCCCGCTCCGACCTCATGAGGCATCCTGTGTTCCCACTTCACAGATGAGGCATTAAGCTCCTAGAAGGGGCTGTTAAGGTCCTCCTCAGTCTTCAGAGGTAAAGGCGGGATGTGACATTAGAGCTGGCACAGAACACAACAGAGACACACAAACACAACATGCCACGAACTGACACAAAGACAGACATTCAGAAAAACGTCACACGGAAAAACACGGATCCTCACGTGTCACCCTGACTCAAACAGATACAGATCTACAGACCCCAGGTGACACACAGACCCATGCAGACTCACATGGAAACACACAGATCCAAAAAATGAGCACACACACAACCCCAAACACAACACACAGACGTTGGGCCACAATAACACAAGTACATCCAAACACAACTATACACACTTACAAGTAAAACCCCTCCCAGGTATTTAAACCCTGGCACACACACACAGTAACACACAACACATCACATGCCTGCTCCTCCCTCAGGGCTATCCCCACCAGCTCCCCCCTACAGCTGGGGTCTTTGCTCTCCAAGCCCTGTAGGGACCTGGCTTGGACGGGGAGATGGGGTGATGGGCTTGCCTCCTCCCCCTCCCACAAGCGCAGGTGCCTGTCTTTGAGTGTGTGTGTCCGTGTGCCTGTGTGTGTGGTTGTGCGGACCCCTGTGGGTGGGCAGAGTTTTGCACACATGTGGCTGTGAACACATAGCTGGGAGGGTGTGTCATGGGCATGTGCTGCTGAATGTGCTTACAGGAGAATGTGTCCCCCTGCGCACCAGGTGACAGGTGGGGATGGAGAGGAGTGTGGTGTAGGGCAGTGCCCCGGAGTGGAGTCAGGAGTGGAGGGACCCGAGGGTGGGCGAGCTGACCTGAGCTGGGGACGCCGAGTGTCGTGTGTGTATGCATCCCTGGGTCAGTATTAGAACCCTTTTTCTCCCCTTCCCAATCCGCCCCCAGAGAGGATGCAGGTTTAAAGTAAAAAGCAGAGATTCCTGCCTGGCCTTGGGGCTTTTATATTTAGAAAATTATATCAAGCGCCCTGGGGCGGGGAGGGGTGGCCGTGGCGGGGATTCCCCGGGAGGGGAGACAACACTTTGTGTCCGCCGGATCTGGCCCGGTCCCGGGCAAGCGGTGGGAGGCAGGCCTGAGGGCGCAGCTCCCAGCCCATCCGGCGAGGAGGTCTCCTGGGCCATCCCCTGGTCCAGACCTAACCCAGTAACAACCTATCCCTTGGGACCTCTTCGGAGGCGGAGGTGGGGGGACCCCCCCCGCCGCCCCGCCCCTCTCTGGGTCAGGTCCCCGCGCACGCGCAGCCCCTGGCGGGAGACGTCGCCGCCAAGTGATCGCGTCCCGGCGCCACCTCGCGCCCGAACCTCAAGCTGAGACCACCTAGGGCTGCGCGGATGGGGGACCCGGAGGCAGGGGGAATTGGAGGGGTGAGGAGTGAGAGGAGGGGACAGAGGTTTGCCAAGATAGAAGGAGCACCCGTCCCCCACCTGGCAGTCGAGGTTACAGGAAAAAAGGAACTGGGGAGGGGATGGGAGAGAGAGCATAGACCCATCCCCAGGAATAGTCACTAAGCGCCAGTCACACGCACACAGCGACACCCAACAGTCCCCTGAGACGCAGCCACACGACACAGTTCCCCACTCACTGGCAACCCCCTAACCTCCACATACTCACAGAGGGACACCCCTACGGTCATCCAGGGACATCACGTCTCCCGGGGACACAACCCAGCTACACAGCTTCACAACACTGCCCCACGGGGACGCATGGCACAGTCGCCCAGTTACAACACACACACACCGTCCCATAGCCGCACAATGCTCTAACACACGCAACACAACACACAGCCACGTGGATGCGCCGACACACAGATACATAAAGGAGAGAACCCCACGTCTGGGGACCCATGGACCCACGGAAAGGGATGGGACCACCCAGCCGTACAGACCCACGAACGCACCCCCGCATTCCCGCGCTGACCCGCCTGAGAGCACAGGGTACCCCGAACGCAACCCCCGAGTGCGGATGCCACCGACACCGGCGGACCGGACACCGGAACCCTCAAGTGCAGCTACCGGCGCTCGAGGGCCTGGGGCGCGCCTGGCCTAGACCCGGTGACCCCTCCCGTCTGGGACCCGGCGTAGGCTGCAGCAGGGCCGGGGTCGGGCCCGGAGGCGGGGCTCAGGCGGCGAGAGGGCAGGCCGGGTGGCTGCCCCTGCGCGGCGCCGAGCGTGGCCGGCCGCCCGCCCGGCTCCAAGTTCAAGGCGCCCGGCTGCGGCCGCTGCGCGCTCTCCGCCCCTCTCCGCAGCGGCCATTTTCCGCTAGCTGGCGCGCCGCGCTCGCCCGGGCTGGGGCACCCCGCGGGGGCCGCCGCGACCCCCGCCCCGCACGGCCCCGTCGAGTGCCCCCTTCCCGGCCCCGGCTCCCCCATGTGCTGTGCGCTCGGGGGTCGTGCGCCCCAGGCCGCGCCCTCCCGTCTCCTGCCGGGCCCGGGAGGGGGCGGGGGCCTGGCCTGGGGGGGACCCTCTCCCCAGGAGCCCCGCCCCTCCCTGCTAAGTCTGCGGCGCCCACGAGGGGCCCCCCACTTGGGGTCCCCCGCTGCGCCCCGCGTGCCAGCTCCGCCCCCAGCCCGGGGGGGGGTTGTGGATCGGCGGGCGGGGGTCCCGCGGCGGCTGAAGGGAGGCGGGGGTCCCGGATCGAGCCCCTCCCCCGGGCGGCCCCCGCCCCTGTCCCCCCCAGACCTTGCAACTTTCTCCCGGAGCCCACGCACCCCCCAAAAAAGTCCCCGGGCGAAAACGAAAGTGGGGGCGGCGACGTACCATGGCGCTGCTGCGAGGAGGCGAGGCCGTTGCCGGAGCGAGCGCGCTCGGTCCCCGGCGAGGGGGGGCCGGAGGCGGCGGGAGGAGGCGGCGAGGGAGGGCGCGCGGGGGAGGGAGCGAGCGCGCGAGGGAGGGGGCGCGCCGCGCCCGCCCCCCCCGGCCCAGGACCCTCCCCTCGGCCCGCCCTCCCCCCAGTCCCGCGCGCCGCCCGCGCCTCAGGCCGCTCCACGCCCGGGCTCCGGCTGCGGCGGCTCGGGCTGCGGCTCCATCCCCGGCCCGGCCCGCGCGAGGGGAGGCCAGACGAGCGGTCCTGGCGGCGGCTCGTGGGGCCCGGGTCGGGCTCGCTGCGGAGGGAGCGGATCCACCTTCACGGCGCGCGCGCGCTCACACACACACATACACACACACGCAGACGGCTGGGGACACTCGCGGCCCGGGCCTCCTCGACTCCGACACCGACACCGACCGCACACCGCCGCTCCTGCAACGTGTTACAGACACACACAGCCTGCGAGTGTCACCTAGATAGATACACGGGGGCCGATGCTCACCGCAGATGCGGTTCTCGGACACCTTCTGCAGGATGCCGCGAACACAGACTCACACTCAACAGCCTGCGGGTGTCAGCCAGACAGACACACGGGGACCCACATGCTCACAGCCTGTAGGGTGTCACCCAGACACCCACAGCCTCCACGCTGTCACACACACAGACCCACAGCCTGCAGGGTGTCGCTTAGACACTCACGCAGATTGACAATCGTAGAAAGACACTTCAGACCTCAGAATGACCCAACGCCGATCCCCAGGATCCCTCCCCAGGCCATCTCGGCAGCCACCCTTGCCCGTGAGTGCAGGTGTCCCGGAAACACAGTCACAAACACGCACAGTGGGGAGATGGGACAGATGGGGACACAGACAGAGACTCGGACACCAAGGGTGACAGACCTGGGGGGCAAGGGTTGCCTGGGGGTCCCGCAGGGTCTCCAGGCGGGGCGGGGGACGGGGAGCGCGCGCGGTGGCTCGGTAGGTGTTGGGGGAAGCGGGCGCCCCCTCCCAGGTCAGGATTATTGGCGATGCCTCCGCGGCGGGGGAGGGGCTGGGTCGAGGCGGGTCAGCGCCCCCGCCCCTGCTGTGCCTGCCGCTGCGGGCTGGGAAGCGGTGCCGCAGCGCCCCCCCCTCCCCAACCAAGCGCTCTCCCGCAGTCCCCCCTCCGCCGGCAGCCGCAGAGTAGGCACCGCCCCCTTCTCCCCGCCCCACTCGAAGCTCTGCGTCTGGCGCAACTAGGAGACCATGGGAGGGGGGCTTGCCGGGGCCTGGTGGAGTGGAGGAGATTCTGTTACCGTCCTTCTATCTGGGGGTTTCCCCCTGCTTGCAACCCCATTTTCCCCCGACTGGGGCTCCAAGATTCAGGGACCCCTTTGGGGAAGTCGTTCCCAACTCCGCCAGGGAGGACGCCAGGGTTTAGGGTGAGTGCAGGCAGCACCCCCAGAGGAGAATCAGACCGTGGGCCGCCTTTCTGGAGCCATGGCTGACTCCGGGAGCTTCTGGAAGTTAATTCTGTGGTTCTGTGTGCGATGCTGTGCACCCTGGGGGGGCCGGAAAATCTCAGGCAAATGGTGGTAACATCAGCTCTGACTATATGGTAGGTGCTCAGTATGTCTGGGTTCGGAGTAGCCAGTATCTCAGGCGTCCAGGGAGCGTTCACTCTGGGATGCTGAGGTTTTTTCCTTCCATCTGCAGATTCCTCTCCCCATTTTTAAGAAGAGAAAAGTGAGGCCCAGAGAGGGGAACTCTTCATCCTACAGTCGACCAGCCTATCAGACGCCCTAATCCTAATGCCTCTTCCAGGGTGTTTCACTGGTTGGAGTGGGGAGGTTCTGGAGATGGCCTCTCCTCTCACACACATGAAGCCAAAGGAAGCAGGGTGGATACCCCGGCTCTGGCTCTAGAGAGGAAAGGGTTAAGGGGATAGAGAACCCCCTCCTCTCTCAGCTCATCTCTAATCGGCCTCTGTTAATCCCCAGCTTGAATCCTCAGTCCCTCCCCTGCCTTAGGGAATTAGGTACCTGGGAGGAGAGGAGGGGAGGGGAGAGATGGGTTGATAAGAGCCAGGCCGGGATTGGGGTCCAGAGGGCAGTAATGGGGACTCAGAAGCAGCCTCCCCCACTCATTTTCCCCACACGGCCACCCCTGGGCCTGCGGGCATAGAGTTAAATACTTTACACAAGGCTACTCATTTACCCCTCACAGCAGCCCTATGAGGTGTGTGCTATTACTTTTGTAACCCCGTATCACAGGTGAGGAAACTGAGGCTCAGACAGGTTTAGACTCTTGCCCCAGGTCACCCAGCTGCTAAGTGATGTTGGTCCGGAGGATGCCTTCCTAACTGTGAATCTCCTAAGTTTAGCTTATTTTGTGACTTTTGTAGGCTAAGAATCTCTCCAGTCATCAAGTCCTGGTTCCTTTTTGCTTAACAGTTTTCCTCTCCATCAATCTCTTTCCTCTCACATTTTATTATGAGCAGCAAGAAGAAACCAAGCTGCACCTTTGACACTTGACTGGAAATTCCCTTCTGCTAAATATCCAAGTTCATCACTTACAAGTTCTGCTTTCTGTATAACTTTAAGACACAACTCAGCTAAGTTACTGCCACTGTCTATAAAAGATCCCCTTTCCTCCAGATGTGTTGGCTTGCATTTCTTCCACCCTAGAACATTCCCAAAAGACAAACTGGTTAGCAAACATATAAAAAACATCCAGCCTTACAGAGACCAAAGAAAGGATAACAAACAATAAGAACATACCATGCTCTGGCACCCATCAAAATCAGTAAGGATTTTTAAACTGATAAAACCCAGTGCTGGTGAGCATGTGGTGAAATAACCATTTTCATAACTTGCTTGGAAGTGAATGTGAATATGAATTAGGAAAGCAATTTGGCAGGTATGGCAGAGGCCTCAGACAAGTTCAGACCTTATAGGCCAACTTCTGGAAACCTACCCTGAACTTGGGAAAAGGTACATATGCCCTTAAGGATGTTCATTGCCATAGACTTGTGAAATTGCTATAAATCAGTGCTTCTCAGCCTTTTTCATTATTCCCCCAGTTATTTTAGACATTTTTTCCTAATCACCCCTTATGAAATTTTGATACCACAGATATGCTTTATATTTGTTTATATCTGCATTTTGTACATTAAAAGAGTAAGATTTTTTCACTCCTCTCCAAGTACTGATTGTTGCCCTTGTTGAGAATGTGTGCTATAAACAATGTTATAGCCTTTTGATGGACTTATATAGTCCTTTAAAAAGAAGTTCCAATATGAAAAGGCAGCTACCCAAGAAGCAACAGTGCAAAAAGCACGAGAACGATGAAATATGGGTGGCCAACAAGTGCATGAAGAGATGTTCAACCTCTTTAGAGATCAAGGAAATGCATGACAAGGCCATACCAAGGCCCCGTTTTACCCCTAGAGCACTGCCTCAAATTTAAAATGTCCAACAATGCCAAATGTTGGAGAGGCTGTGGGTACACAGGGCTCTTCCACACTGCTTTGGAAAACAAACTGATGATAATCACAACACTGAACATTCACGAGCCACATAACATAGCCCAGATACATATCCATGAGAAACTCTGGGGTTTTGCCCCAGGAAACATGCTCCAGACTGTCCATCCCTGCACTGGGAAGCAGGTGGACACTCAGAAACAACCCAGATGCTCATCTCTGAGAGAATGGAGAAGTGCATTGTGGGAAATTCACCCAATGGGATATTCATCAGCAGCCTCAGCCACAGGCAAACTGTACGGATGGACTCAACAACATTACATCCAGTGGAACAACAAACTCCCAAATATTGTGAACTTGCAGTAACTTAAAATGAGACATTTGGGGGGAATATATATTGGAGATGCAATTTTTTTCAAGCACGGAAAGGATACATTCCAGATTCAGGAGTTAACTTTGGGGAGAGGAGCCGAGAAGGCAGCACTGGGGAGAAGCATTTTGGGGTGAGAGTTATTGCAAAAGCTCTGTTTCTCCTGGTGGTATTTATTTTGGGGGTTTGGGGTATTTACTCCATTAGCAAATGTTTAAATTTACAAATAAAAGGAAAAATGGGGAGAAGGGTATAGCTCAGTGGTACAGTGTGTGCTTATTAAAATAGATAGATAGATAGATAGATAGATAGATAGATAGATAGATAGATAGATAGATAGATAGATAGAAAATAAACCAAAAGGAACAATAATAGGTGTAAGTTGTGAGTCAAACTGGGATTAAACTCATGGCAGCATCTAAAGCCCCATTACACAGCTAAACCATGAACTCAGAGTAGCCTGTTGGCTCCAAGCTGGGGGTGGAGGGTGTCTGTTTTGTTCACAGCTGTGTCCCTGAACACTGAGAATAGTGCCTGGTATGTAGTAGGTGCTCAGTCAAGACTTGTTGACTAAGTGAAAGTCTCAGAGGGACAGGGCCTGTGTAAAATCCCATTTAAAAAAATTTGATGTATAGTCAGTTACAATGTGTCAATTTCTAGTCTACAGGATCATGTCCCAGGCATGCATACATATATATATATATATACGTTCGTTTTCATATTATTTTTCTTTTTTTAAAGGTTTTTGTTTGGGGGGAGGAGGGAGGTAATTAGGTTAATTTATTTATTTTTATAGTAGGTACTGGGGATTGAACCCAGGACCTCCTGCATGCTAACCAAGCACTCTACCACCTGAGCTATACCCTCCCCCCATATTCTTTTTCATTAAAGGTTATTACAAGATATTGAATATAGTTCCCTGTGCTATACAGAAGTATTTTTTTATATATATATTGATTAACATTTGTAAATCTCTAACTCCCAAATTTATCCCTATAAAATTCCATTTTTAAAAAGCATCATGGGTGTGTTTAAGTCTTATATATACCTATAAAATGTATCATGTAACATGTATATGTACTGAACATGTATTCTGCAGCATATATTATAAATACAGGCATAATGATGATATAGTATATAATTTACATTTGTACGTTATATAATATGTGTATATTATTAAATGTACATTTAATATATATTTAAAAGAATCACACCCACACACACATACCAGGGTTCCTCTGCTACAGCACTGATATGAACTAATCTCCAAGATGCTTTGTTATCTTGGGGGGAAAAGAGAAACCCCCAAATTGCTGAATGATAAAGACATATGTCCAACATTTATGTAGGAAAATAAACAAAACCACACAGTCCTCTAGCTGCAGATACACTTGTGAACAGGTAGAATGCTTAGTCCTATTTTGTAGGTGTGGGAACTGAGGCCCAGAGTGTTACTTGCTAAATCCCCAAGGTTACTGACTGCTCAGCTCTGCCTGTAGCACAAAAGCAGACACAGACAGTAAGTAAATGAATGGGCGAATGGGCGTGGCCAAGTGTCCATAACATTCTTTTGTGTCTGGCTTCTTTCACTCCACGTAATTATCTCGAGGAGCATCCACACTGTTGTGCGCACCCATAGCTCAAGCCTTTTTAAAAATCACTGGCTAGTATTCGTCGTCTGGATATATTTCAGTTCGTTTATCCTGATGGACACCTGCTGATAGACATCTGAGTTGTTTCCAGTTCTGGACTATTACAAATAAAGCTGCTATGAGCCTCTGCGTACAAGCCTTCGTGTGAACATTTGCTTTCATTCCTCGTGGTAAATGTCTGGAAATGGAATGGGTCGGATGCTAAGTGCATTTATGTGAAAGTCTTTCATGGTCATAAGCTTTGATTTCTCTTGGGCAAAGACCCAGGGGTAAAGGCTGGATCCCACGGTGGTAGGTGTGTGTTTAACTTTTTAAGAACCTGCCAAACTGTTTTCCAAAGTGGTTGCACCATTTGACACACCCGCCAGCAGGGATCGGGAATTTCGGTTACTCCACATCCAGTGGCTAAGGCTGAACAAACGCATCCTTTCAGACCCGGTGAGTGACTAGGAGAATGCCAATCAGATGGCAGCGGAAGCCTGAGGGGGTGCGGGGGGAGGTAAGGGATAAGCGCTGCTGGCCCCGCCCCTCCAGGCTGAGGAGAAAGCAGCTACCCGTTTGGGGCAGCGCCCCTAAATCCATACCTGGATGCTGCCCAGAGGCTGTCACTTCTCTGTCTTGGCAGGGATGCCAGGTTCTCCCGGCAACTCTGAGTCCAGAGCCTGCCCTTGGGAGGCCGTAGGTGGGGCTTAAGCATCAAACATCACGTTGGCCCTAAGTGATGTCCAGATATAGCCAGTGGGGACAGCTTGCCTGTGGACGACTGGGGTCTTTGAATCCTTTTCCCCCTCTGCTACAAGGACTGGGCTTCTGGGTCTCTACCTCAAGGAATGAGGAGTTCAGCCCAAGACACAGACAGGAGCCCCCCAGCCTGGGTTCAAATCCTGGCGGTGTGACCCTCAGCAATCACCTCAACTGGCTAAGCCTCAGTTTGCCCATCTGTAAAATGGGGAGGGAGAAGACAAGTAGTCATAGCAAGGATCAAATAAGTTGATATTTGCAAAGTGCCTAGAACAGGACCCAGCACGCAGTGAGTGATGGAGAAGTGTTTGTTGCATAAAAACAAACCAGCTTGAGATGCGAAGCTATTCACTGCAGCTCTGCCTTAGCAACTGGGAACAACCTAAGTGCCCAACCATAGGGGACCGTGGATGGGGGACTAAGGCAGACTTCCAAGAATCGTCAGTGGTGGGGGCAAAATGCTGGCATTTCTATGGGGACAGAGGAAAAACAACACAGATTTAATAATAATAGCAAACACACCTGTACCAAGCTCATTTTGTGTCCACCACAGTTCAAAGTAACCCAGGGTTCACACACTTTTTCCATAAAGAGCCAGAGAGTGACTGTTTCAGCTTTGTAGGTCAGAGGGTCTCTGCTGCACCAACACCTTGTAGCTCAAAAGCTGTTCAGTGTCTGTCCACATGTCAACAAATGGGCATGGCCAGGTGCCAATAAAACTTTATTTACAAACATCAAAATGTGAATTTCGCATCCTTTTCACGTGTCACAGAATATTATGCTTTTGATTCCTTTCAGCCATTTATGTGTTCTTAGCTCAAGAGCTGAACAGAAAAATCTAGCCCTTGGGATGCAGTTTGCGAATCTCTGCGTGGAAGGAACTGTCATCATTCCCATGGTACACATGAGGAAGCTGAGGCACAGAGAGGTTGAGAGAGTTGCCCAAGGTCACACAGCCAGTACGTCTTTTCAGTGTTTCTGCAGGAGGTGTTATAATGGTGCGGGGTTGGCGGGGTGGTTCAGCCTCCGTCCTCATCTTTGCAGAACTATCTCAGCCTTCAAAATTTCCCTCCACAAAACATCATCATTCCCCCTGCATGCTCCAGAGCCCCGTGAGGTTAGCCATAGCAGGTATCATTATGCCCATTTTATAGATGAGGAAATTGAGGCCCCTGGGTGGCCCTGAAGCCCTAATAACAGCTCACATTGTGTAGGCAGCTATTTCCGCTATTATCCCATTTCATGCATAAACAGCCCTTGAAGCAGGGAAAACCCTCATTAGCTTGTGTGATAGAAGAAGCATCACTCAGGCCCAGAGAAGGACAGGAGTCACCCAGGGTCACACAGCGGGTAAGCTGTGTGTCCAGTGGGCCCCACAATGCTGGGGCCCCTCCATCACTGATCTTGTCTGTTCAGCGTCTGTTTCCAGCAGTGGAGGCCAGAAACTGAATCTTCATATTCCTTGCCTTGGTCTCCGGGCCTGGGTTTCAGCCCGGCACAAACAAGATAACTCATCTTTTAAAAAATCTGCAATGAACAAAATGTCATGCTGAAATAAAGTCAGGATTGGTATTACTGCTTCTTTTGTTTTGGTCTCAGGCTCCAACCTGAGGTCTGTAGTCTAGAGGAATGGAAGGCCAGATTGGAGGTGGCCAGGAGAGACACCAAGATGGATGGGAAGGGCATCGCAGGTGGAGGGAACAGCCTCAGCGGAGGTTGGAGGCAGTGAAGCCTGCTGAGTAGCTAGAGGGCGAGGGGGCAGCAGCTAGGCCGGGGCCTGGAAGCCCAGGGCTGCTGTCCTTCGAGGAGGCAGCTCCCTTTTCTGCAAAACTCAGCGATGCTGGCAGAGGATGAGAAGCACCATGGTCCCTTCCCCGCACCCCCTCCAGCTGCTGAGTGCAAGGCCAGGAGCGTGATTCAGAGGGAGCCCGGCCTAGGCTTGGCTCCAATACCTTCCTCCTGCCAACAGCTCTCTCTCCTCCTTTGGATTCTGCTGGGAAAAAAAACAAAAAACAAAAACCCTCTCCCTCCCCGCCCCCACACCGCTGCCAGGGAGGAATTTGACATGGCAGCTGGCCCAGGTCTCCACCCTCCCCCATGCCTTCTCTGCCAAGCACGACGTGGCCAAACCAAACCAGGGGACCCTCTGAGGATGGCATACACCCCCAGCCGGGGCGCAGAGGAGCCCCCAGCCTTAGTGCCCCTCCAGGGCTCAGCACAGCACCTCGCACCCCTCTCGGCCATGAGACCATCTGTTCATCATTGAAAACCTTGGTACTGGGGTCTGGAGCTGAGGAGCAGGGATTCCGGACAAAAAATGCTGGAGGAGAGGGCCTGCCTGGGCCTCAGCAGACCCTCAGATGGGCTGAGCTGGGCTTCTGGGCCAGGCAGGGGGTCAAGACCCCTACACATGTCTGCACACACCCACAGGGACCTGTCTTCTCAGTTCCCCCAGGAACCGGGCCAGAACTGAGTCCCAGCCAGCCGCCCAGCGAAACCAAGCCAGGCCACGAAGCCTTCCCACAAACACAGACACGCCCCGCTCCAATTACTCCCCCTCCTCTAATTCAAAAAACAACTCATGTGGATGCAGAGGTGGGGGGACGGCTGCCCTGCTAGCAGCACTTGGTGGGGGGTGTCCAGACTTCGGAGCGCTGGGGGACCTCTGCCTGGCTCTTTCTGCACCCGCTCTTTCCTCTCTCAGCCCAGTGAGCCCCAGGGGCTCCCCTAGGGCTGGGAGGGTGGCAGGGGAGGGGTGGAGGGAATACAGAAAGGGGAATAGGGACTGAGCTGGAACAGTGTGGGAAGGCGGGGGTAAAGATAATTGGTCTTTTTTCTCTAAGTCCTCCATCAACATTTATCAAGCATCTTCTGTGTGCCAGGCAATCTTTTGGACAGTGAGGATGCAATGGGGAATAAAAAAAGTCAAAATTCCTACCTGATCCATTAGGGGAGACACATAGCAGCAAGATGTGGAAGTAGAAATGTACAGCGTTGGGTGGTGGTGACACGGAGAAAAATCAGAAGGAGAGAGAGGAGGAGGGGAAGCCGGGGTCAGGCTTGGGGGTGCAATTTACTAAGCTGAGACCTGCAGGAGGTGGAGGGGGAGTCATGTGCGTGTCCAAGGGGAGAGTGTTCCAGAAGGCACAGTCCGCGTAAAGGTCCTGGGGCAGGGCCATGTCTAGTGTGTTGGAGGAACAATGAAGAAGCCCGTGTGGCTGGAACAGAATTAGCGAGGAGGGGAGAGGGAGGCGGTGAGGGCAGGGAGCGGATGGGGCAGGTCGTGCCAGACCTCATGGGCCGCAGAGAGGACTTGAGCTTTTACCCTCAGGGAGGTGGGAGCCCTGGAGGGCTGTGGACAGAGGGGTGGGACCTGACTTAGGGGCTCACAGGCGCCCTCTGGCCACTGCGGGGAGGACAGACTGTGGGGGTGAGGATGGGAGCTAGGGACCAGGATGGAGGGAATGTGCTAATCCAGGTGGGCAGTGATGGGGGCTGGACCAGGGGAAGGCTGTGTACCTACTATGTGCCAGGTACCTTGCTGAAATCTTTCTTTACCTTCACATCAGTACCACCCCCCTTAGGTATTATCACTTCCCAATTTGATGAATGAGAAGATTATGGCAGACTTTAAAAACCCAGAGAAGGGAAGGACCTCACCCCAAATTCCAGTCTCTAGGCGGCACAGCACATCTTCCCACTGTCTAAAGCCTTCCACGGCTCCCCATTGCCCTCAGGATGACTAAGTCCCCCACATCGCCCACAAGGTCCCACAAGACCTGCCCCACCCCCTCCCTCTCTCCCCTCGTTCACTTTCCTCCAGACACACGGGCCTCCTGGCTGTTCCTCCAACATGCTGGGCACAGTCCCGCCCCAGGACCTTTGCATAGGCTATGCCCTCTACCCAGACTCCTTTCCTTCCAATGTGGCTTTTCCTCTACATCTGCCTTGTTCATCTTCACCTGCTCAGTGCCCAGCACATGGTCGTTACTCAGTAAGTATTTAGTGAGTGACTTACTGAACTTTTAAGCATAATTCTGGCTTTTATGAGGTGGTAACAGCCCGAGGGCACATATCTAAACAGGGAGCTCCCTCAAACCAACCCTTGGGTCCCCGAATTAGGAACCACCAGCAGAGGGATGTCTGAAAGGAACCAAGAGGGCTGGATTTGGGGGACCAAAGGGATCCACCCCGAACCCCTTCATTGGGCCAATGGGCTTCTCCCAGAGATGGGGCCTGACTCGTTAGGGGCATTCTCATTGGTCATGACCTACCCAGCCATGTCCTGACAGGCCACGCAGCAAAGCGCAGTCTCTGATTGGGCCCTTCTTCTCCAGCGGCCACCCCATGCCTGGGATTCCACCGTTTGTCCGGGTGCCCAGTTCTGAGTTGCTGTTTCTTTCCTGGCGGTGCCCGCGGGGCCAAGGCGGTGGCACTGCCCAGGCATGCCGATGTGCCGCCCAGAGATTTTGCAACTGTTGCATGCCCTGGGCTCCTTCTGCCAGTTCCTGGAACCCTGGCATGGCCGGTGGTGTTGACTGCCCACCCCCCAGCAGGTGGGCCCAGAGTCCTGTGCAGCGCGGGCGCCCGGGGCAGCGGCAGGGGCTGGCTCCACCCTGACGTGCCGTGCGCCCTCTCTGAGCCTCAATTCTCTCCTCTGCTAAAGGAAACCTCTGAATGTGGGCGCCAGTGAGGCCACAGAGGTTCTCAAGGGGGCGGTTCTGCTCCGGGAAGACACTGGGCCATGCCTGGGGACTTTTGTGGTTACCACGACTGGAGGGAGGTCACCTGGCATCAAGTGGGTGGGGTTCCAAGGTGCTGCTCATCCCCCACAGCGCCCAGGACGGCCCCACAGAGAATGATCTGGCCCCAAACATCCACAGTGCTGAGGGGGGTGGCGGGAGGTGGGGGGATGACCCTGCAGTGGAGGGGTCTAGGCGTTTCGGAAACTGGAAACCATTGTGTGCAAAGAAGGGGCTGCCTGGTTGTCATGATTTACTCAACAAGCACGGATCTGTCTGCTGCCGCGGGCCGGGCCCGTACAGGGCGGCTTCATTTATCCTCATGAGAGCTGTGGGAGGTGGGGACAATGAAAGCAGGACAGGTTTGTAATGCACCTACTGTGTATCAGGTACCCATGCCTCACCTACATGTGACTCCATCCCCCCCACACATCCCCAGTCAACACAGCCATTTCTCCTCAACCCATTTCACAGGTGTGCACACTGAGGCACCTGCCCGCAATCACACGCTAAGCCTGAGGCCAGCTCCAGCTCCCTCCACCTCATTGCCCTGGTCCTGCTCCGGACTCTCTGTCCTGCTTCCCCAGGCTTCCCTGGGCTCGGCAAGAGTGCACAGTAGGTGCCCCCGTGGTCCAGCCCTCTGCCCCCATCGCTTATGTGGGACAGAGAGCTGCCAGTTAACCTACCCCAGAGGTCCATTCCCAGCATCCACAGCTGACCTCTATTCTCATTAGTCAGCCTGGGCTCTGGTGGTTGTTAAATGCTTTGGATGACACCCCTGCATGCGGTGGAGACAGACTCACTCACTTGTATCACAATAGGAATGCCAATAACCAACATCACCCAGCACCTCGAGGTGCCAGACCCTGTCCCGAATCTTTTACACACTCCACGCATGAATTCTCAAAGCCGCCCAGTGATGGGTGTAGTACCAGTGCCCCCGTTTTACGGATGGGGAAACTGAGGCCCAGAGAGGAGCAGGTCTGTTCCAGGGCTCTGTGACACCATGCAACATGCAGATTCCCAGGTCCCCTCAGACTTGCACACTGGTTTCTGCTGAGCTGGGCCCCCTAGCCTGTCTCCCCAGTTCTCCTGGAAGGTGGGAGGCGCTGCTGTTGCCTTGCTCAGGGCGTGGCCCTGGGCTTCTCTGGGCTTATCCCTGCCACCCTCCAAACTGCTGGGAAGGGAAGCAAAGCAGCAAGAGGGACTGGGGTTAGATGCTTAGTAGCACTTCCCAGGTTTGGAAACCTGTGGAGCAGGAAATTTGCCCCCAATTTCTCCCCCTTTGGACACATTTCACTCCCTTGAAATTGCAGCAGAGGAAAGAGCAGGTGAGTGGTGATCCTTCTGGAGGAGACAGGGAGGCTGCAGCCCCAGAAGATGTGGCCACTTGCCCATGGGAGGGGGGACTCCCGGTTGGCCAGAGAGCTTTATCCCTGAACTCTTTGAACTTCTCCAGACATCTTGGCTTTGGAATCGAGCCGAGCTGGATTGGAATCCTGGTTTTGCCACTTGTTTGCCATGTGACTTTGAGGGGTAGCTTGCCACATTTGGGGGCAGCGAGAAGGCCATGGAATGTGGTGGCCAAAGTCAAGCCCAGACCTCTGCGGAGGGGACTGGGGAAGGCCTCCACCCAGCGCCTTTGCCAGAGGGCCTGGCACGGGCATCTGGGTGTGGGCTCGGGCACGGCCTGGAACTCCGGAGCCTGCCCATACACGCCGGCCCCAGGCAGCCTCCGAAGTCCCGCTCTCTGGCACGGCTCCTTCAGATGGGAGAAACTGAGGTCAGGATCTCACAGGGTGGGAGATGGTGAATGATACGGGGCAGGTGTGGGGACCCTCCCCACATCCCCTGTTACCGCCTGGCTCAGTCACTTCCCAGGCTGTGTCTGCCGTTGTCATGTGGGAACTCAGACAAGGTGCTTCTCTTTCCTGGGCCTCAGTTTCCCCATCTGTCCCACAGGAACTCACTGACCTGCCTGGCGGGGGCCACTGCAGGGAAGAGAAAATGATCCAGTTCTGTGCAGCAGCGGGTGTGGGAGCGGCACGGTGATTTCCAGCTCCATGGGGCTCACCGAGGTCCCCTTCCCTCACCCCCACCAGCCAGGGCCCAGCACTCAGGACTTTGGAGGCTCAGACCCCAGCTCTGTGGCTGTCAGTTGGCGTGGCCTCAGGCAGGAGGCATCCTTGCTCCTTGACTCGGTTTCCCCATCTGCAAAATGGGCACAGTCATATGATGCCTGTGGTTGCCATTATTCACCTGTCGCCCTGCTGGCTGGAGGAGTGTCCCCAGAGACACCCCCTCAATGTTCCCTGGGTAGGGCTGGGGCCTTCTCTTCGCACTAGGAGGGCTCCCTCCTGCCTCCTGCCAGCTGCTGGGGAAAGTCCTGAATAAGAGATTTCTTTCCCTTCCAGAAGTTGGGGAGCAACTCCTGCTCCTCTAGATCCGAAAAGATGGCTCCCTGGCCTTCACCCTTTGCCCTCTGACCTTCAGCTGCAGGCAGGGGGCAGCCAGCAAGTGGTTTCCCAGGGGGCAGCCTGGGTCACACCCAGGTGGATGTGAGGCTGGAGGCGGGGTGCCCTCCTGGGAGTGGGAGCCTTGGGGAGGACTGCGGCCCAGGGTGGGGGCCGGGGAGCGGGGTGGGGGGGGGCGGCGCCCGAGTTGGGGGAGCGGCAGGAAGCCGGCTGCAGAGGGTGAGAGTCGTGGGCGCCGTGTTTCCGGCTGCGCAGCTGAGTTATGCGAAGGGGCAGAGCGGGGAGGGCGGGCGCCCTGACGTCGCCGCCCACCCGGCCTGTCGGACAGACGAGGGAAACGCGGGTTGCGGGTTCGGAGCGGCTTGGCCACAAGCTTGAGGCTGCCCCGCGGGAGCTGGAGGCCGGCCCAGGGGAATCCGGGCCATGGGGACTGGAGGCCCTCACCCCATTTCTCCATCCCCTCAGCCTCCCCTCCACGGGGCACCGCGGGCCGGAGTGGCGGCCGGCCCCCGGCTGGGTCTCTCCACTCCCAGCCTTGCCCGGGACATGCAGGGTAACCCAGCCTCCGTGTGCCCATCTGTGCAGTGGGCTTGGGTTATGTATTTATTTATTTACTAACATTTTGGTTCTTTTATTTTTTTCTCAAGGACAAGAGGTTTCGCCACAAAGTGGAGGTGGGGACCATCGGGACCCCCACTTTTTGGGCGAGAAAACTGGGGCAAGATGCTTTGGGTCAGAGCGGTGCCAGAGCCTGACTTGGGTGCCCTGCTCTGGTCCCTATGACTCCGTCTCCCTGGCACGCTCCATCCGCCACCCGATGCACCTTCCACCAGCTGGACCTAGCCTGGGGCGGGCAGAGGCCCCACTTGGATCTGAGAAAGAAGGCGGGGAGGGTGGGGGTGGGGGTTGGGCTGCAGAACCCCCCCCTCCTGGAAGAGGCCTGGCCGGGAGCGCCCCACCCCCCAGCTCCGTTAACAGGGCGATTAAAGAGTGACAGACGAGAGGAAAAGCCTGAAAGAATTAAACAAACGAAGGGAGAGGCTGGTTCATATCATCTCTAGTACAACGTGTCCTCCGGAGCCAGGATTAGGCGCTGGCGTCTTCCAGGCAGCCCTGGCGGTGGGTGGCGGCACCCGGCTCCCGCGCGCCCCGCCTCAGGGTCCACCCTGGCCACGCCCACCCCTGAGCCCAGCCCCCTGGACCCCTGCTCGTGGAAGCTCAGGGCTGCAGGGGCCGGGTGCCGCTGGGAGGGCGCCGGTTCTGCGGGAGGAGGTGGAGGGGGGCGGATCCAGGAAGTGTGCCACCTGGCAGATCCGCTCCCAGGCCCTCCCGGCACCATGCGCTCGTGACCTCGGACAAACCCGAGACCACATGGTCTCTTCTGAGAAATGGGCTTGCAGGGCGAAGCGTTTGGGAGCTCGGCACAAGTCGGCGCACGCCTTGGAAAGCCTCGGAAGCTGGAATGTGGGCTCTCCACGCTATTCGTCGGCTAGCAGCCAGGCAATCATAAGAAAGTCTAACGATCGATTCGGTTTTCCTTATGGGGTTCAGTGTCCCTGGACATTGTGTGCTGTGTTTCCTCTCTGGTCTGGCTCCCTGGAAAGCCAGCTCCAGGGACCCGGCACCCAGGAAGCGCCCTGCACACGTTCGTGTGTACTGCATAGCCGCTCAGGACCAAGCTCTGTGCTGAGGATGTGGGCATCTCACAGGAGCCTCACAAAATCAGGAAGTGGTGTTTTATTGCCCCTATTTCCCAGAGGCAGAAACTGAGGCTCAGAAAGGGAGAGTCATGTGCTCAAAGTCACCCTGCAAAGAAGTGACAGAGCTGAATTTCGAATCCCTTCCCCCTTAACGTTCAGGGCACTCAGCTGAGAGGCTGCCCTGCTCCTCCTGGACCCGGATGTCTGTGGGATCAAGGCCTGGGGGATTTGGGGGGGGGTGCCTGGGTCTTTTTCCGCAACCACCTGTCAGCCTTGCAGGGAGCTGGGAGGGGGATGGGCAGTGTCACTTGAGGGCCCTTGTGTTGGAGGGAGTGTGGGCCCAGTGTTGAGGGGTAGAGAGTATGGTGCGGGGGAGGAACCTTGGCCCCAGCACTCACTGAGGCCACGGTGCCCTCCCTTCCAGCTGCCAGGCTGGGGACCCAGAGTGATCTCCCCCCCACCCCACCAGGGGGACGCACTGCAGCCACTCAGCAGGCTGATTTATTTTTCCAGTAACGATTACTCAGCTCCGGGGTCTGGGAGAAAGGTCAGGGCCTTGGCCAGCAGCAGTAACTGTGCTGAATAGGGGAGAGGCTGGAGTTCCCACTGCCCCCAACTCCTGGGCTGCTGCTCGCTGCCCCCTGCAGGTGTCTGGTGTCACCCGAGGCAGGAAGGAGGCAGGAGAGCTTCCCAGACCCCAGATATGGCCCAGATTGTCCCCATTCTTGTCCACCCCATGACACACTCACTCCCATCCCCACCACCTGTCCCCAGACTGGAGGAAGCACGCCCGCCGTAATGACTGAATCCACCAGGCAGCTTCTCCTGGAGACCCCCCGCCCCCCCCCACCCCACCACCATGACTGGTGCAGACCCAGGGAGAGTGGAAGTGGGAGGGGCAGAAAGGGTTCTGCCCCCCAGGGCTTGGCGAGCTGGGCGTGGCTCCAACCCTTTATCATTTCTCTCCTCCCATTCCGTTCCTCTGTCTTCCCAGTGGGTAGTTAGTCACCCAGTGTCCTCCACCGCTCACACCTGTAGCATCTCTGCAGGCCTTCTATGCATAGGGTACCAACAGGCATACGTCGTTTCCAACAACTCAGGTGAGACCTTGAAACTGCGTCAGACTCCAAGACCCGGGAGTAGGAACATCCCTTAGGCTCTTGCTCCGCTGCGCGAGCAAGCAGGTTTCATGGGACTTATTTTACTGATGGGGAAGCTAAGACTCTGAGGGGTGGAGCCGTTTGCTCCTCTCTAGTTTCCTGGGTTTCAGCTCTGGTCCCACCCTACCCCATCTGTAAAATATTCCTTGATATCTCCATGGCTCCCCATCTCCCTTTGGGTAAAATCCACTGTCCTCCCCTCGGCCCACAGGGCCCTGCATGACCCGCCCCATCCCCTCCCTGTCCCTACCTCCTCCCTCTCTCCACCTCGCCACACAGGTTTCTTTGTTCCTCCAACATGCCAGGAATGGTCCTGCCCTAGGGCCTTTGCACAGGCTGCACCCGCTGCCAGGAACACCTTTCCCCAATACCTTCAAGGCTGACTTCTCATCTTTCAGGACACTTTCCACTTGAGGCCTCCACTCCTGTCTCCCTCTCCCTTGCCACCCACCTACCATCCTATTTTCTGTTCTGTAGCCTCATCACTGAAGTTATCTTATTCATTTCTGTCAATGCTGTAACCCCAGGGCCTGGAACAGGGCTTGATACCCACTAGGGGTTTGATAAACATTTACGCCAGTGGTCAGTAAACTACAGCCCAGGGGCCAAGTCTGGCCCACCACTTGTTTTCATAAATAAAGTTTTATTGGCACACAGCCACTCCATTCAGTTACATCTCGTCTATGGCTATTTTTGTGGTGCAACTGCAGAGTTGAGTAGTCATGACAGAGACTGGCCCACAAAGCTGAAAATATTGACTATCCACCCCTTTAGAGAAAAATTTTGCAACCTCCCCCCTCCTCCACTTCAGACTAGTGGATATAAATGGAACCAATGGAAACATTCGACCCACTCCAGCTTCTGGTCCTGACTGTACCCTCATCCTCCCACAGTATGACTTTAGAAGTGCTCCTGCCCTGAGCCTCAATTTTCCCAACTGTCAAATGGAGCGTGTGAGAGTCCACAGCTCACCAACTGTGTTCAGTGGGGCCAGATGTTTAAAATAGTCAAACAGACCAATCAGAGAGATTTGAGAGCCCAGGGTGCATCCTTGGATATCTGCGGAGGTGAGATCACAAGCCAACCAGCAGAAGACTGTGGGGCCAGCCAATGGCACTGGGGAAAAGAGGCTTGCGTCCCATGAGAAAACTGACACTGGTCCCCAGACCCACGTTACCTGAAGAAGTGGACGCCCCCCGAATTAAAAACTGAAACATGAAAGACAAAGCAGGAACATTGATAGAAGAAGGTGTCAGAGGGGAGCTGTAGAACCCAGGAGGTGAGAAAGAACTTCTTAAACAAAACTTCTGAACTACAAGCCAGAAGGCAAAGTATGTGTGAATTCGATGACATTCAAATGAAATCTTTCTGTCCAAAGAAGGACACTAGGAGCAGAGTGACTAGACAGGTGATGGGACAGGAGGGAAAATGGCAGGGCCAAGAGCTGGAGTACACAAGGAACTCCTACCCAGAGCTGCTATATTGCAGCGGCAGCCATTGTCCCTCTAACCTGAGTTCCAAGCTGTCTCAGTGGGACTGTTTGCCCTGGAGTTGTGCAATACGGAGGCCCTGCTCCTCAAAACCACTGTAAAAAGATGGCACCCCTAGAGCCAAGTGGACAGAGCACACGAGGGGACGGCTTTCAGAGGAGAGAAGAAATGGCCAGCCCGGGGGCTATGCAAAGTAGCGCAGAAGTGAGGGGCCACTTCACGCCTGTCAGCGGGGCAAAACTGAGAACGGCAGATGATGCCAAGGGCCGCTGGGAGCCTGTGTGTGTGTTTGTGGAGGGGGGGACTGCGGCAGCCCCTCTGGGGAGCAGCCTGACACTACTAGCTGACACAGGCAGGTGCACACCTGTCATCGGAGCTGCATGGATCCACCAGGAGGCCCACGTAGGAGCTTCATAGCAGCTTCATGCATAAAAACCCCAAACTGGAAACGACCAGAATGCCCGTCCTTACTAGGACAGATGAAAAAAGCGAGCTGTACTGATTTGATGGAATACTATGCAGCAAGGAGTCAGCACCACCCACATTAATAACAGGGCATTATGAGACTAACTGTATCCTCCCCAAATGCATATGTTGGAGTCCTAACCCCCAGGACCTCAGAACGTGACTGTATTCGGAGAGGGGGTCTTTACGGAGGTGATCAAGCTACAAAGCAGGCCATTGTGGGAGAGCCCTAGGCCAATACGCCTGGCATCCTTCTAAGAGGAATTTGGGCAGAGGTGCACACACGGAGGGGGCCATGTGAACACGAAGACAGAGGCCTGCAAGCCGAGGAAGGGGTGCAGAAACAGATTCTCCACCCTGACCTCAGAAGGAACCAGCCCTGTGGACACCTTGATTTTGGACTCTAGCCTCCAGAGCTGGGAGACAGCAAATGTCTGGTTCAAGACACCCAGTGTGTAACATTTTGATTTAATGGCCCCAGGAAACTAAGACACAGGTGTTGGCACACTGTGGTCCAAGGATCAAATCCAGCCTGGGAGGGTTAAATTTTGTGAACCCTCATCTAAATGCTGCTGTGCAGGGATCCTGTACATGCCATTTGCATCTCCATCTGTTGACCTTAAGTGAAGCACTTGGCCCTCTGGGATATGGATGGGCCACATAAAATCAGTTGAAGGACCTAAGAGCAGATACGGAGGTTTCCTGGTAAAAGAAGTTATTCTGTCTCTGAACTGTAACAGAAGTCCTACCTGAGTGTTCAGCCTGCCTGGCTTACAGATTTCAGACTCAAGGCTGCAACATCGCCTCGTAACTGAATTTCCAGCATGCTGGCCTGCCCTACAAATTTCAGACGTGCCAGCTCCCACCTGGCATGAGACAACTACTTAAAATAAATATCTTTATCTGTTTATATCTGTATTTCTGTATCTGTCTAACACATACACACCCAGCCCCTATTGGTTCTGCTTTCTGGAGAACCCTGACGTACACAGCCCACCCCTGGCCTTTATAAATAAAGTTTTATTGGCATTCACAGCCACACCTATTCACTTAAGCATCATCTTTCCAGGTGTATTACCTATACGTGCAAACTAACAAAATACATTTTCAGAGACGCACATTGATACTTGAGACGTTTGCCTGTGGATGGATGGTAACGGAGGAAGAGGGTAGAAATACCCAGGTAAGGGGGAGGGTGTAGCTCAGTGGGTAGAGTACGTGCTTAACATGCAGGAGTTCCTGGGTTCAATACCCAGTGCCTCCATTAAATAACTAACTGACTAAATTTAATTACCTCCCCCGAAAACAAGAACAATAACAACAACAACAACAACAAAAGAAATACACAGGGAAATGAAACAAAACAAAAGAGGGAGGAGAAAGGGAACCTTCAACAACGTGCGAGCGGATCAAAGCATTAAGGCGGGTCTCCTGGTCGTGTGCTGCCCCCTCGCGGTACACGTCAACATTGCAGCCTTTGTCGCTTGGTTTGCCTTAAGAGCCGGTTGTCCATCAACACCCAAAGCCGCTCGTTAGCGGCTATAGCTGTCCACGGCATGGATGCACCAGTTTTTTTTTTTAAATTGTGGTAAAATATAAATAACATAAAGTTTACCATATTAACCATTTTAATAGCACAGGTCAGTGGCATTAAGCACATTCACATTGTTACGTAACCATCCCCACCATCCATCTCCAGAACTTTCACATCTTCCCAAACTGCAGCTCTGTCCCCATGAAACACTGACTCCCCCTCCCCTCCCCTCCCTGAGCCCCGGCCCCACTATCTACTTCCTGTCTCTGTGAATCTGACTCCTCTAGGGACCTCCTATGAGTGGAATCACACAGTATTTGTTCTTTTGTGTCTGGCTTATATCACTGAGCATCATGTCCTCAAGGTCCATCCATGTTGTAGTGAGTGTCAGAATTTCCTTCCTTGTTAAGACTGACTAATACATTTCGTTGTATGGATGGGCCACATTTCGTTCATCTATTCATCTATCAGTGGACACTTGGGTTGCTTTTACTTTTTGGCTGTTGCGAATATGCTATCAACATGGATATGCAAATACCTCTTTGAGACCCTGCTTTGAGTTCCATTGGGTCTGTACCCATGAGTGGCATTGCTGGTGCATATGGTGATTCTCTGTTTAATTCTTTGAGGAACAACCACTGTTTTCTGCTGACTCTGGTTTCTATAAATTGGTCTCCTCTTGGGGACAGTTTTGGTTTGTTGCTAGTCTTTTGCTGCCACAAACAATACTGTGCTGAGTATCTTTGCAGACACGTAGGATATACTAAAAGAATTGGAAATGTTGTGTTAGGCGATGTTTGCATTTCCAACTTTGGCAGATGTTAGCAAACTGCCTCTGAAAAAGGTATGTTCTCACAAATAATACACAGAAGAGTTTGGTTCATTGATGTTTGGGCTGGATCGTTCTCGGCTGGGGGAGGGGCGTTCTGTGCATTGCAGGCGGTTGAGCAGTGTCTTTGACCTCCTCCTACTAGACGCCAGTATCCTCCCCTTAGTCATAACAATCAAAGTTGTCTTTAGACATCCCGGGCTGTCCCCTGAGGTCAAAATCCCTCCTGGTTGAGAACCAGTGCCCTACAACTTACAAAGCAGCACACAAGAAAACTTTTGCTTTAGGCAATCTGAATGGTAGAAATCCCATTGTGGTTTTGTTGAGAATGTCTTGCGCTATGCATAAGGTTAAATAGCTTTTCAAAGATTTCAAATCCGTTTTTTCTTTCTTTCAGGTCTTCCCTGTGATGGTCTGTTCACGTCCTTTGCATCTTTTTTCCAGTTGGTCTTTTCTTATTGACTTGTAGGCACTCTTTACATATTTGTGGTCCAGTAGAAATCTTTTGCAAATATTTCTGTCACATTTTTTGTTAGTTCTTTGGCCTTTTTGCCATGCAGAAAATTTTAATTTTATGTAATAAAACAGGTTAATCTTTCTTTTATGACTTTGGGGGGTTTTATGCTTACTTAGAAAGGCTTTTCCACTCTAACCCTATAAACAGTTTCTCCCATATTTTCTTTTAGTACCTTTATGTTTTAACTTTTTGTAGCTTAATTTTTGACCCATTTGTAATGCATATGGCTGAAAGATATGGTATAGGGAAGCAATTTAAGCTTTTTTCTCCAATGCTGAAAAAACTGTCCCACTCGCAGGCGCCCCCTGAAAGAGCTCCAATGGCAAAGCCAGAACCCAAAGCAAGAACTGAATAATGTGGTTTTGGATGATAAGCTAAAGCACAACATTAACATAGCACAAGTCCATGTTGACCATAATAAATCATCTCATAAATAAACGAAGGATAATAGAACAGCCTTCCTTGCAGAAAAATTGCACATAATACATGTAGCTATGCCTCCCTCTGGGAGGTGAATCTAGACTTAATGTCTCGCTTCCAAAGAACAGAGCACAGAAATGGGAAGAGAGTAGCCTCGTGGTGGGGAAACTTCAGGGACCCTCGTAACCAGGTGATCAAGGTCAACCTCAGGGTTTAAACAAAGTGAAAAGACAATCTACGGACTGGGAGAAAATATGTGCAAACAATGAGACTGACAAGGGCTTAATTTCCAAAATACGCAACTAAGTCACACAGCTCCATATCAACAAAACAAACCACCCAATCAAACAGTGGGCAGAAGGCCTAAATAGACATTTCTCCAAAGAAGACAGACAGATGGCCAAAAAGCACATGAAAAGATGCTCAGCATTGCTAATTATCAGAGAAATGCAAATCAAAACTACAATGAAGTATCACCTTACACCAGTTAGAATGGCCATCATCAAAAAATCTAAACCTAATAAATCCTGGAGAGCTTGTGGAGAAAAGGGAACCCTCCTACACTACTGGTGGGAATGTAAATTGGCACGGACACTATGGAGAACAGTATGGAGGGTCCTTGAAAAACTAAAAATAGACTTACCACATGATCCAGCAATCCCATTTTTGGGCATATATCTGGATAAAACTATAACTCAAAAATATACATGCACTCCAATGTTCATAGCAGCACTATTTACAATATCCAAGACATGGAAGCAACCTAAATGTCCGTTAGCAGATGGTTGGATAAAGATGTGGTGTATATACACACAATGGAATATTACTCAGCCATAAAAAAGAATGAAATAGCACCATTTGTAGCAACATGATGGACCTAGAGATTATTATACTAAGTGAGGTAAGTCAAAGACAAATATTATATGATATTATTTAATGTAGAATCTAAAAAGTGTTACAAATGAACTTATTTACAAAACAGAAACAGGCTCACTGACATAGAAAACAAACTTATGGTCACCAAAGGGGAAAGGTGGGGGAGGGATAAATTAGGAGTTTGGGATTAGCAGGTACAAATTACTATGTATAAAATGGATAAACAACAAAGATTTACTGTATAGCATGAGGAACTCTATTCAACATCTTAGAATAACCCATAACGGAAAAGAATCTGAAAAGGAATATATATATAAAACGGAATCACTTTGCTGTGCACCAGAAACTAACAACATTGTGAATCAACTCTACTTTAATTGAAAAAAAAGGTTTACCTCAAGGTGCTGTTATGTGCATGTCAGGGATTCCTAATAGGCTGTGACAAAATGGGCACCTCTGTAGGTTCCTCCCCCAAACCCATCCTGGTCTAATCATGAGAAACCATCCTGGAAACCTGGATTGGGGAGTGTTCTCAGGACACCCGGCCAGTCCTCAGGATGGTCAAGGTCATTACAAAAGAAAGATGGAGAAACCAGGGGAGCATGAGGAAGCATGATGACTAAATGCCATATGAGGTCCTGGACCAAAAAGAAGGCATTAATAGATAAACTGGTCAAACTCAGATAAAATCTGGAGTTTAGTTCATTGTACTGCAGTGATGTTAATTTCTTGATTGTGGCGCATGCACTGCAGTTAAGAAAGATTTTCCGATTAGAGCAAGTCAGGTAAAGACTATATATGGGGATTCTCTGTGCTATCTTTGTGACTTTTTCTAAATCTGAAATGATTCAAAAATCAAAAATTTGAATTTTTTCCCTTTAAAGCTGTCCCATCACAATGTATTGAAGAAGCTGTCATTTCTCCACCCACTGGAAAAGTGTCCAAATACACTGAGGTCTGTTTCTGCCCAATGGAGCTGTCTTATCCAGTATGGAGCTGATTCTTACAAATGGAAAGGGAAAACAAATGACACCACGATTTTTAAGTAATCCTTAAATCAGCCAGAGCAGGGGGAATGAAGGTGCTGAGCTTGGAGAGACTGGAGTTCGAGTGGCCACTTTGTCTTGCACATTATTTGTGTGATGTTTATCTCTTCATTTGTTCATTAATTCAGCAAACATTTATTCGGCGCCTCTTGTGTGCCATGCCGGGTGAGGAGTGCTGGGGACCCAGAGAAGCCCAGGGCAGAAGTCCTGGCTCCCCTTTGTGGTCGAATGGGGACCACAAAGTTACACAAAACATAATTGCAGTGTGTGTTGCATTCATGAGAAGAATGGGAAAGGGGCAAGGACAAACAGCAGAAGGACCTGCTTTAGTTAGGAAGGGGGCTGTCCTAGGGCCATCTGAGCTGAGAATAGAGGGATGAGACAGGTCAACCTGGCCAAGAGGGTATGGAACAGTATCTTGGGTGGAGGGCACAGCCTGTGCAAATGCCCTGGGGCAGGGCTGTACCTGATGTGTTGGAGAGACAGCAAGGAGGCCGATGTGGCTGAAGCAGAGTGAGCAGAGGGGAGAGAGGGAGGAGGAGAAGGCAGGGATGGGACAGGGCAGGTCATGGAGGGCCTTGTGGGCTGAGGGGAGGACATGGGCTTTTGCCCCAGGGAGGTGGGAGCCCTGGAGGGCTGCGGGCAGAGGGGCGGGGCCTGGCTCGGGCTCACAGGCGCCCTCTGGTGGCTGCCTTAGAGAAAGCAGACTGTGGAGACCAGGGTTGGAGCTGGGACTCAGGGTGGAGGGGACTGCACTTGTCCAGGCAAAAAACAGAACGATGATATCTGGTCATTTTATCTAACGGTGGGTCTCAGTGACCCCATCCCTAAAATGGGTTTGCTCGGCACATAGTAAGTGTCCAGTAAATACCAGTTTGCCCCAAATAGCTCACTAATCCTCCCAACAGCTCTATGAGGAAGAGATTATTATCTCCGCCTTACAGATGAGGAAAATGAGTCCCAGAGAGGGAAAGCGACTTGCCCAAGGA
Organism: Camelus bactrianus; assembly: GCF_048773025.1. Lineage (NCBI taxonomy): Eukaryota > Metazoa > Chordata > Mammalia > Artiodactyla > Camelidae > Camelus > Camelus bactrianus. The sequence goes on from NC_133560.1 coordinate 29,768,158, forward strand.
CACACAGCTGGTGAGTGGCACAGTGAAGTTCTTGCTCTTCACCCTGTGTTTCCAGGAGGATACGCTCTTACATACGGGTGGGCAGGCAGATGCTTCTGGAGTAAGTGACTGGAGGAATTGCCCTGGTCTGGGGAGGGCTTCCTGGAGGTGGCTGAGCTGAGACTTAAAAGTTGAGCTGAAGCCAGCAGGCAAATTAGGGGTGAAGGAGCACCCCTGCAGGAGGGACTGCAGGGGCAGAGGTCTGGGGGAGGAGCCCACAGCCATCTTTTCCCTGATCCCACCAGTGTATGGCCCTCCCCCTCTCACTGGCAGCACTGTTTCCAGGGACCACCCCGTCCCTCTCCCCTTCAGACTGGGTGGCTCGGCACTGACCCCCTCCCCCAGCCACCTCCAGCTGGTAACAATCCTCAGAAAGGGGTCATTAAGTGGCCCAGCTGAGGCCGCTGATCACTAGCACACAGGCACTATTTTAATTTTCCACTGATTTGTCTGCGGTGGCCCCCCCAGAGCTGAGCCGTGTGTGTGTGTGTGTGTGTGTGTATGTGTGTGTGTGTGTGTATGTGTGTGTGTGTGTGTAGGAGCATGGAGCCCCACAGCCGTCTGTGGGGAGTGAGGGCAGAGGGGAGGACCTGCAGGGCCTCACTGAGAGACAGCTGTGGGGCAACTGGTGTGGTTTCTGGTCCCCACCAACTAAATCTTCCTGGTCTGGCCCTGAAGTGGGGGCTTCCTGGGGCTGTTCTGGGCCCTCTGTCCTTCACGCTCGGAGTGGCCATGTCTTTCATCAGCCCCCACCCACCCATCCGTCCATTCATCCATCCAGTTGTCCATATGTTCATCCATCCATCCATCCATCTTTCCATCCACCCACCATCCTTCCATCCATCCATCCATCTCTCCCTAACCCTCCTCTCCCTCCCATGAACAAGCAGTTACTGATCACGTAGGGTGTACCAGGCACTCCTTCAGGCCCCAGTGGTTTTCTCCACATCTTACTCAGCGTCCCCCTAGAACCACCTCTAGAGTCCCTAGACTCAGTGCCCTCCTCCACAGTCCTGTCCTCAACCATGTCCCCATCTCAGGGACAACTTCACCGCTGCTCACCATCCCTGAGGCAGGGACCCCAGCATCAGCCTTATGGGTCCCTCATTCTCCCCCATCCACCAGGTCTCCTTCTCTGCCATCTGGATCACCGCTTCCATCTCTTCAGGGCCCCCATTCCAAATCCCACACCTGCCTGAGATCTGGCCACACCCCTCTCCACTCAAACACCCTGCCTGGCTCCCTGCGGCCCCTGAGAGAAGGCCCTGGTTCCACAGCCCAGCACGCAAGGTCCAGGGTCTGGCTTCACACGCTTCTCGCGCCTCCCTGCCACCTCACCGCCTCCTCCCTTCAGCTCTGTCAGGCCCGACAGACTCCTGTGGCCACACCTGTGTCTGAGCAGTTCCTCCTCCTCCCTACTGTCTGTCTGAGTTGAGAACCTCAGCACCCTCCAGGCTTGGCTCAAATGCCACTTTCCCCAGGAGCCCCCCGACCAGTGCCCACTCCCCACTCCCTGAGTTTCAGTCTAAGGACTAGTTGCCTCCACCCTGCCTCCAGCTCTTGGAACCTCGAAAGGCCACCAAGTACAAAGGTGGACCAAGGGACCATGTCATCAGCTTGTGTGGGGCTGGGGTGTGACACCCATCACCTGGGTGCGGTAACCTCCTGGAATATCAGCCACCCACAGACAGCACAGGCTGGTGAGCACGCCATCCAGGTCACATCGCTGCATTCCCACGCAGTGACTGCCCCGCCCCGAGCCTATACCCCCCTCTATCAGATGCGACCATAGCAGCTCCTTCTTCACGGCTCGTGGGGAGACTGAACCAGATACAATGGCTCGGCTGGCGGTGATGCCAATTGGCTATTATTTCGAGCTCTTGGCTCAGCCCTGTGGGTATACAGCAGTTTGCTGTGTGACCTTGGGGAAGGTGCAGTCCCTCTCTGAGCAGTGGCTTTCCCTTCTCTTGACTTCTAGAATGAGCAGCAGCCTGAGGAGTCCCCGGAGGAGGATCTGAACACCGGCATTTGTCTGCCAAGGAGAAGAAAGGGTCCAAGGGAGGAAGGAGTTCCAGAAAGTCAGAGAAGCGGGGACCTAGAGTCCAGGTAGGGTGGGGCGCTGGCGGTGTCATCAGATACTGTCTGCCCGCCCGTCGCAGGCTGAAGTGAGGGGAGCAGCTGGCGGTGCCGGCTGCCTTCCTTCAGTCACTTCCAAAGACCCTTCATTCATTCGTTCATGCCTTCACTCACTCACTGAAACAATTGCACTGATTCCTTTAGAGGTTAAGCCCCCACGCCCTGCTGCCAGGTGGCCTGGATTCGAATCCTGACGCTGTCTTGCCCCAGCTTTGGGGACAAGTCCACTCATCACCCCGTGCCTCAGTTTCCCCATCTGCACAGCAGGGGGCCTCGTGGTGACAGTAACTTCCCTTCAGCCCTCCATGCTGCCCAGGTCCACCCCCCAGCCCTGGCTCTGCTTTCTGTGTCTCCCCAACTCGCTTCTCCGGGGCTCCCCGCCCTTCCCCTCCTCACCGCCGACATTCCCGGCCCGGGCGCTCTGGGAAACATTCCGTGGTTTGCAGCAGACTGTCCGGCTCCTCGGTGCCTCAGATGTGGGCAGAGTGGGCGGCGGCCGGGCGGGCGCGGGCGGGGGGCTGGGGAGACTGTGTGCCCCCCGACCCCCCACCCCAGCGCCGGGCACACGGTGGGGGAGGCAGCAGGCAGCACTCACAGACAGGAGTTGTGCAGAGGGACTCGCTTGGCAGATGGGGGAGTCCCCTCTTGCTTACCTCCCTCCCAGGGCTCCCTAGTGCCCCTTGAATAAAACCCCAGTCCTCCCTGGGGCCCACAAGGCCCTGCATGACCTGCCCTGTCCCCTCCCTGCCCTCCCCTCCTCCCTCTCTCCCCCTCATTCACTCTGCTCCAGACACACAGACCACCTTGCTGTTCCTCAAGCACACCAGGCACAGTCCTGCCCCAGGGCCTTTGCGTGGGCTGTGCTTGCTACCTCCAGACCTTTGGTCCCTGAGATCACTCAGACTGCAACTCAGAGAGGCCTTCCCTGCCCACCTGGTTCCCTCTTCAGTCCATCACTCTCTCCTCTAATGACTTGGCAGCCCTCCTCCCAACTTGAAATTATCTCATGCATTTATTCATTTTCTCTCTTACTTCTTCCATCCACCCCCTACCGCTAGACCATGAGCCCAAGAAGGGCAGGGTTGGGTCAGCCTGGTTCACTGCTGACTTGTTATAGACACTCACTGAATAGATGGAGCAATGACGGAAGTCCTCCTGAAATCTAACCACAATCTCTCCTGCTTTAGCTGTGAGTATCACACAGTTCCTGACCTGGGCACAGCCATTAACTGTGTGACACCTCCAGGTCATCCGTTCATTGGATTTCCCACAAAGACCTGGAGGGGAGAGGTTTTATTATTCATGCCCCCTCCCACATTTTACAGATGAGGAAACCCAGGAGCAGAGAGGCGAGGTCCATTTGATCTTTGAATGAATGAACAGGGATTGAATGAACTTAGCTGCATTACGACTTCTGAGGGTCCGATGCACTTTGGCCTGCCTCCATAAAAATAAAATTATTAAAAACGATGTTTTCTGGCTGTGCTGGTGTACAGATGACTAAAATCCACACTGGATTCATTGCTGTGCGCTCATACGATCACATTCCCTGCTTTCTTCTGATTGTAAAAGAGGTTCAAATATTTCCAAGGGCACTGAAAGCCCCGCGGACGCCGGGTGCCTTGCCTCCAGCGCTTACAGGTGCAGAGTCTGCCTGGGGCTTGGGGGCTGAGGCTGGAGCCCTTGTTCCCGCCCACGGCCCCCTGTCCAGCCCCACACTTTGAATGCTGCCTGGGCCCCTCAGCCACCTTGGGATCTTTGATGCTCTGAGCACAAAGAGACCTTTTCAGAATTGTCTGTTCCGCTCTGCTGAAGAGGATGGAATTCCCACCAGTGGGGGCTTGGATGCCTCCTATGACAGATGCCTCACTACCTTTCAGCCAGTGGGGTGACAGTCCTTAGGGGGGTTGAACTGACCCCTGTAGAGGCCCAGCTCTGGCCTCTATGTTTCCACAGACACCCCCTACCCCAACCACCCGAGACCCTCATCAGCTTCCTATGCCCAAGGGCAGCCCCACCTGGGGAGATTTGAGACCTGTCTCGGTCTGGCTGTTTCAGCTCTTCTGTTGGGGGCTCCATGTGGGTGGGACTGGGGCTGATCTTCTGCGGAAAGCCCAGAGTCAGGTGGTGAATTTAACCAAATTTGTCCAGGCATCTTTTTAGAGCTGAAGCCCTGAGTCAATCTTCCCCTGCAGGCCCCTGAGCCCCATCCTCTTTCCTTTTCTAGGTATACCTCCGTTTGACACTTGTCCTTAGTGGATTAGTGGATCCATCAGCTCCCCTGTACTGGGGCTTCTACCTCTATTGATAAGACCTCAGGTTTGCACAGAACCTTGTTCCTTGTCACAAATTGCCAGTTTTACTTGACTTTTCCAGGACCTGGGGGATGGGTGATGGGGAATCACTCCCTCACCTCTGACCTTTAGCCCCAGGCGTCATCTCTAGTTCCCAGCTCTGCCCTCCACTTGTTGTGTGACTTGGAGCAAATCATGCCATTATCTGAGCTTCCAACTTAATCACCAAGTCTCCACCATTCTTCATCTGAAACCCACCCACTTCCTCCCACGCAAAGGCCCCCATCACGGCTGGCCAGGACGCCGCCCCGGCCTCCTCTTGGTCTCCAGCTGCCACGTCAGCTTCAGAATATCTCTTCTCCCCACAGAAGCCCAAAGAAGTTTCAAAAATTGTAAAACAGGTCCTGTCCCCACCTCTGCCCACAGCCCTCCAGGGCTCCCACCTCCATCAGGGTACAAGCCCACGTCCTCCCCACGGCCCACAGGGCCCTGCACGACCTGCCGCGTCCCCTCCCCACCCTCCCCTCCTCCCTCTCTCCCCCTCGCTCACTCTCCTCCAGACACTCGGGCCTCCTTGCTGTTCCTCCAACATGCCAGGCACAGCCCTGCCTTGGGGCCTTTGTGCGGGCTGTGCCTGCTACTGGGAATGCTTGTCCCCCTGCTTTTCTAATGAATTCTGCCATCTACCATGTCTCAGACAAGATGCCGCTTCCTCAGTGAAGCCCTCGTAGACTGCCGAGTCCACCCCCAGGCCCCAGCTCTTGGGCACCCTCTCCACGACCATAATGAAGTCTGCTTCTGTGCACTGACATCTCTATTTGCTGTCTCCCTCACTGCGACATCAGCCCCCGAGGCCAGCGGTCCTTGTCCAGGTCGCTACTGTGTCTTCAGCTTGAGAACAGGGCTGGAGACACAGTACGCGTTTAATAAATGTTGGCTGAATGAGGAATGAAAAATGAAACCAAGTGACACTTCTCAGAGATGTGGGAAAATTTCTGTCCTCGTGGACCCCAAGACCTTGATACTCCAAGATCAAACAGTCCCCACCGCCCCCAGGCTTCCTGAGTCATCTGAATCTCAGAGACGAGATGACAGTTAGGAGGGGCCAAGGGGGGCTGTGAGGTGCTGTCTCCCACCTGAGGCCCAGCTCTCCTTGGGAAGCACTGGTTGCAAAGCCTGTGGTGTCCAGGCCCCAAACCATTTCCCATATGGAGGAACCTGAGGACCAGAGAGGGTAAGCCACTAGCAGAAGGCCACACAGCACGCCTAGGTTCAGACCCAGGTCTGTGTGATTGAGAACCGTATAGGTAGGTAGGAGGATTCAGAGTTCCACTTTGGGTAACTGGCCAGCGTTCAAACAGACAATGGATGGATGGACAGCGGGGCAGCCAATGATGCTTTGGCCTGGTGGCCTCGTGCTGGCTGGAGAGCCTCAGTTAATAAATGTCCAGCCCCGGCACTACAGCCCGCCTTGGCCTGGAATGTCTTCTCTCCCCTTGGCTGGGTCCCGACTCAGGGATCGTAGCCATCCACCCCAGAAGCTTCCAGAAAGGTGCTCAGTCTTCGAGGTGGATGCCACAGGGCGCCCCCTCCCTCCCCGGGCCTAGGGGGACAGAAACGGGCAGAGGTGCGGCCAGGGTCCCAGAGTGGCTCAGATCCCAAGCCTCCCACCTCCTGCCGGTCAACCTGGGCTCCCCCCAGCATCCCCGGCCCCCAGACCCCTCTGTACTCAGAATGTCCCATTGTAGGCCCTGGGCAACTGGAGTCGCCACCACTTCAAGGTTTCAGGTCCAGCTCACTCACTGCAAACCATCCAGGAGGACAGCCACCCTCGGCGCCCTCCTGGCCACGGACACCAGTGCGTTCAGACCCTTCATTGCCTCTGGGCAGCCCCAGCCATGCTTTCAGGTAGAAGTGTTGGGAACGACTTTCTCTCCATTGTCTGGCCTCAGTTTCCCTTCTGCTGACCACCTCTCAACATGTCCCCAATGCCCAGGGAGGGGGTGCCACTGCCGCCAACCACGCCTGACCTTCTGCACCAGTATCCAAGTGTCCCTGAACCCGAGAGGCTGGAAGACAGGGCGAGGTCCCCCAGGGTGGCCCGCTGTGCCCTCCTGCTCCCCAAGCCAGCTGCCCGAGCCCCCACCTGGCACCGGCGGGCGCCCCCGACTCACCATCCACCACATTTTGGCCGTCATGTCGTAGCAGAGCTGCCATTTGACTGAGGTCTCCCCCGGCTTGCTGGACACCAGGGGCCCGGGCACCTCCATGCTCGGGCGGAGGGCGAGGGCAGCCGGAGCCGCCTCACTCGACCGGGTCCGGGGACCGGGCTTCCATGGCCCTGAGCGAGGGGTTCTCTCTGGGGGAGTTGGAGGCGGGTGCCTGGGACTCTGAGAGCTGCAGATCACAGACTTGAGAGAGGGCGGGTGGCGGGAGGCATGCAGATGCGTTAGCCGGAGACACACCAGGACGGCCTCTTGCAAGTGGCCACCCACAGCCCGAGGAGGCCGCCGCAGGCCGTGCACGCGTGTGCGCGCGCGTGTGTGTGTTCCCGTGTGTGTGTGTGTGTGCGCGCGGGCGGTTGGTCGATGCTCTCATGCCAACTGCAGATTTGTGAATGAGCCTCTGATTGGGAATACCCCCGCCCACCCCCGGAAGGAGGGTGCTTGTCCTGCCTTCCCCTCCCTTGCCTGTTCGCCTCCCCGAAAGCCCAGGGCCGGAGGGAGTCAGGGGTGTGTGCAGAGGATGGCCCCGACCCTCCTACCCACCCGTCTACCACCCTGTCTTGGATGCTGGCTGGGCAGGCTCCCCGAGGCCTCATTAAGTCCAGAGGGGCTGCCCTGAAGCAATGGGACAGCACATGGTCTGTTTTCAGAGATGGGAAGAGAAAGCCGTTCCCAGGCACAAAGAGAGAGGGGTGTGAGGGCCCAGGATTGTCGAGTCCTGGCTGTGCGACCTTGGACAAGGCCCGGGCCGCTCTCCCTGGCCTGAAGATGGCAGAGAATCGCTGAGGATGGTGGCGGGGTGAGGGGGATGAGATGCAGAAGCCCGCAGAAGGGGCTGTGATCGTCATTGACTCACTTTTCCCTTCCTTCTCCCCGCTTCCAGGCAGAAGCCAGCCAGGGAGAGTCCTTTGCTCTGACCACCTCGGCAGCATTGTGTATTTATGGAGCGCCGAGTGTGTGCCTAAGCCAGAGGCGAAGAAGCCGGCCGCCGCTCTGTGGGGGTGGATGGTCTGGCCTCTCGCTGGCAGTAGGAGGGACTGAAGATGGACAGCAGGAAGGACTTCCTGGCAAGGGGCTGCTGGAGGCTCTGAAGTGACGGTGGCTGGTCTGGCTTTAGCCTCTGCGTTTTCGTTGGCCTTTCAAGCTGCCAATTAGGAGTGGACAGAGGGAGGTGGGAGTTGTTGGCAGCACGACTGGACATGAACAGGTACCAAAGCTGATCCCTGTGGGATCAGGAGTGAGGATGGTAGCACACGGGGAATTTGACTGCCCTGGGCTCACCCCTTCTGCTTTGTCTCTCAACAACCCGGAGGATTCTTCCTAAAACACAGGACTTTTTTGTTTGCCACCCTCCACACTCCCTAGTGTCCCCAGGTTAAGGTCTCCCCTGGGACTGGGCCTGGCTTTCCCCTATCTTCTCTGCCTGGCATACCTTTCCTCCTTTTGTTACCTGGGGACTCCTATGCATCCTTCAAAACCCAGCCCAACATTCCCTCCCTCCCACTGAGGGTGACAGAGTTAGACAGACAGAGATAAAGAGAAACAGAGATACAGAGACAAAGAGATAGAGTGAGAGAGACAGAAAGAGAGAGACAGTGAGAGAGTTAGGACACCCAGCCACACCCTGTCTGGGTTACACGTTCTCTACTCCCACCACGAGAGGTTTGGATTATCAGTCACGTTTTCCTTGTGTGATCCATACCTTCCGGCCCCAGGCCATGGCTGTGAACACACAGGACTGAGAGATTTCTGTGTCCAGCTTGGGGACTCCCAAGGGATGGAATCTGGGTCTGAGCCCTCGCTGGGACCCGCGTACCACAGGCTCCACCAATTGATCCCCGACAAAGCACAAGTGTGTGGATGAGACCAGATTACTCAGATCACCATCACTCACAGCTGTGGTTTCTTGAGCACCTACTGTATGCCAGGTGCATGACCACCACTCACCCTCACCAGAGCCGTGCCCGGTCAGGACAGACCAGAAAACAGAGGCTCAGAGAAGTTTAGTTAGGGGCCCAGGGACACACAGCAGGTAGAGCTCACGTCTGCGATTTGGGGGGGGGGGGTTGCTGAATACCTGCCTACTCCCACCCTCGCCTCATCTGGTCTCAGCTCAGATGACACCTTCTGAGGGAGGCTCCACTGGCCCCTCACCTACAAGTGCTCCCCACCCCGCCCCTGCAGTCCCTCCCAGCTTCACTTTCCTGTATCACTATACTTAGTGCTTGCCTGTGGCCCCCAGGTTGGGGGAGGGTGTCAGCTTCTGTCTGGCTCATTCACGGTTTTGGCCTCAGTGCCCGGAGCCACGCCTGGCATGGGGTAGGCGCTCAGTGATCTACGTGTTGAATGAATGAATGAATGAATAACGGGTCGGGGTTTTGCAAACATTGGCATTTCCTGCTGACTTTCCCCAAAGGCATTTTCATCTTGGCACAAAAGCTGCAGGTCTGGCAAGGGGGCTGGGGAAGGGCTAGGGGCTGGGCATGGCTCCCAGGGCCTGAGCGGGAGCCTGCCTCGGCCAGCTTGCCCAGCTGAGGCCAGCAGGGCCCAGCCCAGCGGACGCGGTTGGCCACATGGAGGCCCCCGCCCCGTAACTATAATTTGCCTCGGTACCCTGTGGTCGTGGGAGACAATTACCCCACAGATGTGCGGTGGGAGTGAGGCATTCAGATGGCGGCGGGTCAGAGCCCGGGCTTTGGCGGAAGGCAGATGTGGGAGGTGCCTTTCCAGCGGAAAGGGAGGAGGAGGGAGACTTCACAGAGCGAGACAGAGACGGGGAGAGATAGAGAGAGAGAGAGAACAGGAAAGGCCTAGAGACCTGGCCACGCCCTGTCCAACAGGGCAGCTGTAAAGAGAAATATAATTAAAAAAAAACCCTCCACGGTTGTGTCCAACTCAGATCAAGCCTGAAACCTGCAGTGTCTTTGCTGGGAGGCTAATCAAGAGTGAGAAAGGTGTTGTAGATGCTGGGGACCCCTGAAGGCTGCAGGACAAAATCCAACAACCTAACAGATGTGTAACTGGAATCCCAGCAGGACAAGGGAAAGAGGGCAGAAGAAGGTTTTAAGAGAGAATGGCCAAGAACTTTCCAGAATTAAAGACATTGAATCACGGTTCCAAGAAGCTGGGAAAATAGCAAATGGAATAAATATGCCCCCAAGCACGTACCCAGACATGTCACATTCAAAAGCACAAAACTAAAAATAAAGAGGATATTCTGAACTGCAGCTGAGGGGAGGGGGGCTCCCAGGGCTGGGCACAGAGGTCATGGAAACTGGCTCTGCCCACAGCCCTCCTCTGTGCACCAGACAGACCGTCCCAGCTCAGGACATTTTCCCTGGCCCTCCTGCCCTGTGCAACCTGCCCATGGGGTTTCCAGCTGGATTTCATCCTCCTACCACCACAGGTCTCGAAGCTCACTCATGCCCTTCCTGTAGCCAAGAGTGCCCTCCTCTGGCCCTTACCTTCATCCCCTTTGTTCTAGGCCACCTCCTCCTGGAAACCTTCCATGACCACCCAGAGGACTTGACTCTTAAGTCAGCCTGGATTTGCTCTAGCAAATCTCTTCCTTTCGTTGAACCTCATTTTCCCCATCTGTACAGTGGGTCCAGTGATGTCTTCTTTGCAGCTTTGCTGTGAGAGCTAATGAAATCTCAGATGTCTCCATGCCAGGGATCTGGGCATGGGACATTGCTTTCTTCCTTCCTTCTTTCATCAGACTTTTATTGAGCACCTGCTGTATGCCAAGTCCTGTACTGAGCTCTAGGGAACATAACACAATCAAGGCAGACACCAGATTCGGCCGATGCAAATTCTGGGTGGCTCTGGCCCCATCTAAGCCACACAATTGCCCACCTGGAAGCCAGCACAAGCCTCCTCTTTCTATAGAATCTCCCCTGCAGTGTGTTCTCCACATAACAGCCAGGGGTAGCCTAAAACATGCAGGTGTGATTGTCTTGCCTCTTCCTCCTATAAAACCCTCCATGGCTCCCTATTGCCTTGGTAATAGAAGTCAACATCCTCACCAGGTCTCCAGGCCTATGACCCCTGACATCCTCTTGCTAACTTATTCCACCTCCACTCCTTCCAGGCTACTCTTGTGAGTGGAAAGTTGAGGACAGGTTTGCAGGTGATATCTGGGGAAGAGGGTTTCATGCAGAGTGTAGCCAGTGAAAAGGCCCTGGGGCAGGACTGTCCCTGGTGTGTTGAAGGAACAGGGAGGAGGCCAATGTGGTTGGAGCAGAGTGAGCGAGGAGAGAGGGAGGAGGTAAGGGAAGGGAGGATACAGAAGCAGGTCGTACAGGGCTTTGTGGGCCATGGGGAGGACGTGGGCTTTTACCCTCAAGGAGGTGGGAATCCTAGAGGGCTGTGGGCAGAGGAGGGCGGGGTCTGACTCAGGTGCTCCCACGCGCCCTCTGGTGGCTGCTGCGGGGAGGACAGACTGTGGAAGTGAGGGCAGGAGCCGAGGACCAAGGTGGAGGGGACAGCGCAGGTCCAGGCGGGAGATCCTGCGGCTGGACCACGTGGAGGCACAGGAGAGGGGAGAAGTGGGCCAATTTAGGAGACACTTTTGAAGGCAGAGGCGATAGAACTTGCTAACAGACTAGTTACAGAGTGAGCAAGAAAGGAGTGAGGGATAACATCAAGATATCTGGCCCCAGCACTTGGAAGGATGGGACAGCCACCTGCTGACATGGGGATGACGCGGGAGCAGCAGGGCTGGGGACCAGGAACAATTTTGACCTGAGGAATATCCGCTTGGAGATGTCAGGTGGAGTCATCGATCTGAGGCTGGGCTCCTCTGAGGCTTTGATGGGGGGACAGACAGGCAGAGAGTAGGCGGCCTTGTTCCAGTGGGCTGGCTGAGGACCTGGGGCTCTTTCTGGGCCCCGTCGCCAGAACCCTCTACACACCGCACACCCACCCACACAGCGCGCTCTGGTTGGGCCCTGGAGCTGTCCGCGACCCCCGGTGCTGAAACTTCAGTTCGCGCAGGGACCTGACACTGGAGTAAAGTGCCTGGCAGGGACTGAGCTCTCCAAACGTATCTCTGGACTTCACCCACGATGGCAACGCTCTTTCGGTGCTAGTAGGCGCTGGTTTCGATGCCTTGCACGTCCCAACCTGCACTGTACAGACTGCCAAAGAAAGGCAGGTATGTGTCGTTCCAAGTCAGTTCCAAACTCCCTACTCCATCGGAGGTTACTGCACCTTTAAGGATCACTGAATGCGTCACTCCTGACGTCACAATCACCCCTGCTCCAAAGACAGGCCTGACTTCAGGCTGCGGACTGGCTGATAGACTCACGAATATGTAGGTAAGCCCCACCCCCACCCCTTTCTGGTGGGCTGGGAAAAGAGGGGGCGGGGAGAGGATCTGGGGGCGTGGTCAGAGGATTTTCTTGCGTTTTGTTCTCTGCAGCAGTCTCCAGAACCTACCTACAGCAGAGCCTAGCACACCACAGGCGCTCCATAAGGGCTTGTTGACATTCGAATACAGTAGGAATACTGTCCGAGAGTTCACTTTTCTGATTCAGGAGATCCTGTTTTGCCTTCTTACAATGTTATGTTATGATGACAAGGTTTGTTATTCGTGCGCATTCGTGTCCTTGATCGTCTCAGCAATCCTAGATGGGGCAAAGTATTTTACAGATGAGGAAACTGAGGCTTGGAGGGAGAATGAGGCTGCTCAAAGGCATGCAAACCTCGAATAGCTCAGCAAATACTGAGGACAGAGGCAAACATGTCTGTTCTTGTGGGCCTCAGGTCCCACGTCAGGCTGTTTGACCACCGTGCCATTCCCTGTGCTCGGAAGACTTTGTGTGTCTCCGTGCCAGCCCAGCGTCTGAGAACTCCAGGATGGGAGGGTTTCCCGGCGCGGGGAACCGCACGTGTAAAAGCCTGGCGGCAGTAACACATTCAATCTGGAGAGAGGAGGCGACAGAAGGGAGGTGGGGCCGATCCCACAGGCTTTAAGGGACTGGCTAAGGAATTTGGGCAAAGTAGCTTTTATGTCCTAGGAGAGAGCCCAGGGGTCTCCTCACCACCTCATGCAGTCCACAGCGGGCCGTGTGGCACCCACTGGGCGCTCAATAAATGCTTGCGGCCTTTCAAGCGAAGGCATCAATACTACCGAAGGAAGGCATGAGTTTCTGCTGCCCCCTCCTGGTGGCCAGGGGCGAAGCCGCTGGAAAGTTAATTTCAACGGGATTGATTTGACACTTGTGTCCCGGTTACTCTGGGCTTCACAAATATGGATTCGTTCATTCCCACAACAACCCTCAAAAGCTTGTGCTTGATTGGCCTCACTTTTCCAGAGTTGGGGGGGAGGCTGAGCTGCAGAGAGATCGGCCACTGGTCTGATAATTCTCGTAAGTGGGATTCAAACCCTGGGCAGTCTCCACACTTAAGTTTAAGCCTCCAGACTTAAGAGCGATGAATTTAGTACTATACATGTATACATTTAAACACGCACACACACAGACACATGGGTTGCTTCCTGCTGTGTATTTTCTGCATCTCTCCTTTTCGCCTAACATGACCTGGAGATGATTCCATTCTCCAAGGACCACATGGTATTCCACGGGGTAATGCTCCCTGCAGTGGCCATCCTCCAAGGTGGCCCCCATGGGACCCACCCCCTGATATTCATGCCCATATGTAATCTCCTGCTGTGACTGTGGGCTAGACTTTGTATCTTGCCTCTAACAAATAGAATAAAGCAGAAGGGATGGCATGTTACCTGGAGAGATAAGTCAAAACAGGCAGTGTCTTCTCTCCCTCCCTCACTTTGGGTCACACTCTGTCTGGGGGATGCCAGCTGCCCTGTAGTGAGCAGCCCTATAGAAAGGTCCACGTGGTGAGGAGGAACTAGGGTCTCCAGCCAATAGCCATGTGAGGGAGCCAGCTTGAAACAGCTCCCCCAGCCCCAGTCCAGCCTTCAGATGAGGCAGCCCCAGCCAATGCCTTGACTGTGACCTTGTGAGAGACCCTGAACCAGAACCACTCACCAAAGTTACTCCTGGATTCCTGACCTGTGCAAAGTGGGTGAGATAATAAATGTGTGGTGTTTTAAGTGGCTCAATTTGGGGGAGGTTAAATTGTTATGCAGCAGTAACTAACTCATTTACCCTGGATGTCATTTAGCCTATTGCCCCTGGCTGCACACCTACATCATAGCCATCCCAAGCACACTTTTATTCACTCTATGGAGACCCTCAGGTAGAGTCACTGTTTTGTACAGGTGCATATTCTAAATGTTTAACAACTTTGAGTTAAATTTCAAAGCTTAAATTGGAATACTACAAATAATAACTTGAATTACAATCTGATACATTTGAATTTCAGCCATCACACAGCACAGGGAAGTGGGACAGCACAGTGGTTAAAAGACTAGCTTGAGAGCCTGGGTTCAACTCCTGCTGTGCAGCCTTGGGCCAGTCACTTAACCTCTCTGAGCCTCAGTTAACTGACTCATAAAGTGGGGCTATTCACAGGACATACTTCATGAGGTTGTGGCAGGTTATGTCATGTAAAATAGTTGGACCAGTGTTGTCTGAGAGAACCTCCTGAAGTGATGGACGTGTGGCTCTGGAGACCTGGAAATGTGGCTCTGTGTGACTGAGGAAGAAAGTTATAATTTGACAAATTGATTGAAATATAAATAGCTACATGTGGCTAGTGGCTACTGTATTGTATGACACAGGCTTGAAAGAATGCTTGGCAAAGAGTAAGTGCTTAATAGATGCTTGGTAAGTTTAGTATCCTGCCAAACCGTTCTCCAGAATGCTGATTTACACCCCTCCAGCGGCACAGAGGTCACCCCAGGTATTCTCTCATCACTCCAAACTGATCCCACCCCTCCCCTGCTCAAAACACTCTGTGGCTCCCAACTGACATCAAGATATGTCCCAGACTTGCTGGTCTCCTTGTGATTATAACTTTTAGCATGCTTGAGAATTACTTTTCCTTCTGGACATGGGGTGCTTTTGATTTTTTGTCCCAAAGTACTTTCTCCTTGACTGCAACCTTGGGAAGATGGGGACAAGGTCTGGCACACAGTAGGTGCTCAATCACAAAGGAACATCTGTGACCCAGCCCCCATCACCTCTCATCTGTCTCTTCACCCAGTGCTATGGTCTTAGCCAATGGTTTAACGACCATGACATCCCAAGCCTCTGAGTCTTTGCCCATGCTGTTCCTTCCACCCAGAAAACCCTTCCAGGTGGACTCAGACTCACCTTTCCAGCTCCCACCCCAGCTGGGTCTTGTTCTTTCTGTAGGAGCTGGAGGAAGGCACTTCCTGTCTCTGAGCTTCAGTTTCCTCAACTATAAAATGGAATGAGTTGTTGATCAGATTAAAGGATGCCATTTCTGCAAAGCCCCTGGAAGGATATTAAGTGGCTAATTAAATTGAGTGGCCAGTACCCCTCCCGTAAATCTGGAAAGGCTCAGCTTGAGTGTGTCCATCTCCGTTTACTCACCCCACCTCCACGCCTTACCTTGGAGCACACTGTCCCCCATCCTGGGTCTCAGGATTTTGGGGGAGGAACTTTGAGGCCTTCACTGGCGTGCTGGAACTGCAGGCCATTTTGTTTTTGTTTTTTTAGCCAAAGCTACATCAGGTCTTGGATCTCACCTCCTGCAAGTCTCACCTCTTCAGAACACTTCCGGGGCCTTGACTGCGTCAGGTCCAATGGAGGGATTTCTCCGTTGACTGTGTAACAAGTATAGGTGGGGATGCGGAGAAACAGGAACTCCTGTGCGTTGCTGGTGGGAACACAGATTCACCAAGATCCAGCAATTCTGCTCCTAGGATGGACCTGAGAGAACTGAAACAGATGTTCAAACAGAAACTCACACACGAATCATTACAGCAGCGTGATTCACAATGGCCAAAGGTGGCAACAACTCAATCGGTGAATGAATGGTCTCACCACACGCTGGAATATATTCAGCCTTAAAAAGGAGTGAAGCACTGACAGTCGCCACAACATGGTTGGACCTTGAGAACACTATGCTCAGTGAGAGAAGCCAGATACAAAAGGACACACTGTGTGATTCCATTGATGTGAACAGGCAAATCCACAGTTTCATATGGGTGCATATTCTAAATGTTTAACAGCTTTGAGTTAAATTTCAAAGCTTAAATTGGAATACTACAAATAATAACTTGAATTACCATCTGATACATTTGAATTTCAGCCGCCACACAGCACAGAGAAGTGGGACAGCACAGTGGGCAAGAGACCAGCCTGAGAGCCTGGGTTCAGCTCCTGCTGTGCAGACAGAAAGTGGGTTCGTGGTGGCCACGGGCTGCGGAGGGGTTGGGGAGTGACTGCTAATGGGGACGGGATTGCTTTTAGGGGTGATGGAAACCTTTAGGAACTAGACAGTGGTGATGGTTACACAGCCTTCTGAATGTGCTTAATGCCACTCAACTGTACACTTCAAAATGGTAAAGAAAAATGGTGAATTTTTATCTCAATTACAAAAATGTATATTGCATGGCATCTCCCCTGCCCCCACCCCCTGGCTGACTCCTTGAGGGCAGAGCCCAGAACCAACTGGTTACTGCTGTGTCCCTGACCTCAGCAGAGGCTTAGGCACTCAGTAGGCAGTCAGTAAACGTTTGTTGAATGAATGAATGGACGTATGAATCAACAAAATGTACCTACTTTTCTGGAGAAAGAACACTCCCATTTCTTCAATGTCAGGAAGAATCAGACAGAATCCTGACCATGGGAACGACCGACCTTCCTTCTCCTCCTGCAAACCCTCCCTCTAAATCTAGATTGATCTCTAGTCCAGACACCCAATGCACTTGGTCTTTTTCGATGAAACAGGGCAAATGAGGGAGAACTCAGTCTTTTAGCAAGTAAAACTTTTATTAAATAAACTTTCAGTTTCTCCAGACCAAAGAGAGGCATTTTGGACATTAGGATGACCCCTGCAGCCTCTCACCTGAAACACGCCACAGTGACGAGGACCTCGAGATTCAAACCAAGTCAACCCAAAGTTCCCTCCAAGTCTTTTTCTTGTCTTTCTTGTGTGTGTGTGTGTGTGTGTGTGTGTGTGTGTGTGTGTGTGTGTGTGTGTGTTTGTCTCCAAAAGTCGTTTTGCAAGTTGAAACTTCATGAAATTACTCGTAGCAGAAATAAAGTACATCGTACAAATCACGTAGGTCTTTGATGTGGAGTATAAAAATGGTATTTACAGCCAGTAAACATGGACCAGAGGACACACGCCACTGCACGCCAGCACGCACTCCCAAGCAGGCCTGGCGGGGGGCGGGGCGGGGCGGGATGCGGATGGGACCCCACCGCCCCTGAGCACACACTTGTACACGCAGACGGACGGGACACAGGCACGCTAGAGAGGGTCTTGGAACAATTATCAAACTGGAATATCGAAACAGGTTGGTCAGAAGATTTTTTTTTCCTTTTTTTTTTCTTTTTTGCTATGTTTTTTTTTTTTCCTTTTTTTTTTTTTTTTTTTTTTCTGGGTCGGTCAACACATTTGGTAGAAACAAAAGGGAGTGCTTTTTTTTTCTTTAAAATTTTTTTTCTTGAGCTTATTAAGTTCTCTGGTGCCTCATCTGGCAAGAGGCCCCACCGGATGTCCGAAAAAAAAACTTGACTCTGTGCTTCAAGAAGGGTTTTCACGGTTTGGGTAGCTATACAGAGCCCCGCCCCCCCCACAAAGCATAGTCCTCCCCACCCCAACTAGAAAACAAAAATCCATTGTCATTTGATTTTTTTCCTCATGTCTTTTCTTCTTTGTACCTGCTCAGAAAGACCAAAAAAAAATTCTTTGTAGAGGTATCTCTGGTGAAGGGGTGCGGGTCGGCTTTGTCCAGTGCACGTGGCAATCTTGGTCATGAGATTGTGGATTCCAGGCTGGTGATCCAAAGGCAGGGAGGGTGGCCGCCTGCCCTTGGGAGGGGGTTCGGGGTGGGGGCTCCCCGCCCCCGCCCCGTCTGCCCCCCGACACGGAAAGCTAAGGGCTATTGGTCACATGAGTAAGGCTATGACTGGGGGGAAGGACTGGGGGAGGCCAAGGGGTCTCTTTTGTGCCTACATCCAGGGAAGGTAGGGCCCTGGGATGAGGAGGGGGAGGAGGTTCCGGAAGCTGCAGCTAGGACCAGGGACACTGAAGCCAGCTGAGCCCACAGGCCCGCGAGAATCTGGTCGGTGGCAGGGGTCAAAAGTCCTGGAGGTATATCGCGTCGGCTGATGATTCTCAGTGCTTCGCCTGGTGCCCTGGTCTGACATGAAGCGGGAGGTGGGGAGACACTGGGCTGCCCCGCCAGCCTCAGCCCTTCTGAGTGTCCCTGCTGAGTGACCTGCCCAGGGCCACCTTCTCTTAGATGGAAGGAAGTCGGAAAGGTTTGGTCCCATGATCTATACTCAAAAAATATATATACCGTCTATAGCTCTCTATATATATGCATGTATATATATAGGAAAAGTTGCGATTTCATTCGGGGAAGCCACAAAGGTTGTGTTGTGGGGGGAGGGAGGAAATCTCCCAGAAGGGGCAGTGAGCCCCTCGCAGACCACGAAGCCCCATCCCAGCTCCGTGTGGCCTTCAGTAGTGTTTCACATTTTGGGGAGGGGCACAAGGAAGAAGGGAGAGGAGGTGGGGGCTGGTGTCCAAACTCAGTTGTAATTTACGGTAAAGTCCTGGATCGGATGGAAGCGGGAAACCCTCCTGGGGTGGGAAGGCCCCTCACCTGGCGGAGAAGGGAGGGGCGTTAGGGTGTGGTGATGAGGGCGCACGTCAGCAGAGGACATCACCTCCCACCCCCACCCCTGCCCTGGCCAGGCTAGGGTCTGGGAACCCAAGGGCCCCTATCTTTTCAGAAAGAGTCCATTTTGGGGTCTAGAGGCTGACACACCCAGCTTGGAAGGGACTGAGGGTCATCAAACCCATGTCCTCATCTGGCCACTGGAGGCAAATGTTTATTTCTGTCTCCTCTCCCCTGCTCCCTGCCACTGAAGCTCCATGAAGCAGCTCCCCAATCCCATTTCGGTTCATTCACGGCTGGAAACAGTGCCTGGCGCACAGTAGATGCTCAGTGAGGAATTGCTGTCAACTTGTCCAAACGCAGATTGCCTGTTGCTGGCTTCCAGGGGTGGATTTCCGCCCACGCACGCTCCCAAAGACACATGACCCCGTGACTGAACACCCTCGAATCTGTGGGTGCTGGGAGCAGGGTTCCTGGGAGCAGGAACAGCCCCTCACTGAGCACCTGCTTCGCACCAGATCCCAGGACATCCTCTGTGATGACGCAGCGACGATGATTAAGAGGAAACGAGCTTCCCAGGTGGCGGGACCCGGGCTCAGCTGGGAAAACACCGAGTGCCCTGTGGGGATCCGTCCCATTGCCTCTGGGGGAGGCCACGTGCATGGGCCCACTTCACAGATGAGCCTTGTCAAGGCGTGAGCTTGTTGTAAATTTCCCCATCGGCCCCTCAGGCTCACAGTTCATTCCCCCAAAGAAGGTGATGATTGGACAGAGTTGTTCGTACTAATGGCACAAACACGCTTGGGGATTTGTTCGTTCCTTTGGATTCCCCCTGATAGCCCCTCCCCAGCATGCCATGGCTGAGGGCAAAAATTCCATTCTCCTGTCAACTCATTGGTATGAATTATGCCAAGTAAAGAGCTCTCAGAGGAGTCCAGCTGGGAGAACAGATTCACAGCAAAGGACAGAAGCCCCTTCCCACAGCCCACTCCACCCCAGACCAAAACCCACCTCTCAGACGAACTTCTATTCATCCTTCAAAGCCTTCTCCAGGAAGGATCCCCTAACCACCCTCCCCACTCCCATCTTACTGCTCTGGTTCCAGCCCTGACCACAGAGGGAGATTGGGGGTGTCTTTGTCCATCTCTGTCCCTGTCAACCAAACCTGGGGACTCCTTGTAGCCTCTTGCAGCATCCCCCCAGCCTGGGGAGGGTTTGGAGAATGAGGAGGGAGTGCGGACAAGACGGGGGTGGGGCGGGGTGGGGGAGGGGGATGGGGCCGCCTGGCGGCTCACCTGGGCCAAGCCCGCAGCCTCAGGGCGGCTGTGGGCGCGGTCAGTAGGGGTGTCCCGGATCTTTGGGCCGCTTCAGCTGCACTTTGAGCCTCTTCATGCCGATCTGAAAGCCGTTCATGGCCTGGATGGCGGTCTGCGCGCTGGCCGGGTTGTCAAAGCTCACGAAGCCTGCAGAGACCGGGGTGGACCCACGATGGTGGGCAACACGGGCATCCTCTGCTTGCTCCAGTGCTGTGGCCCTGGCTGCCCAGTGGCGTGGGGCACTGGGGGCAGGAGTGTGCACTCGCAGGGGCAGGCTGTCCCGGGAGGTGCGAGGGCTTCCCAAAGGACGCACAGCAGCCCTGGCCTGGTTCTGGCACCTCCTGGGCTTGCTTGCCTCTGGGGATGGGGCACTCATTTCTTACTTGGGGTCTGCTCTGCTGAGACTTCTCAACCCACGTGGGGGACAGGTGTGGCCTCCGGGGGTTCCACATCACCCACACCTCCCACTACATAGATGAGGAAATTGAGGCTCAGAGAAAACACATGACCCCCTGACTGCTGAATGTGATTAAGCAGATTTTCCTCCAGAAATTTCCTTCTTCCTCCTGGAAGCAGGATACAGAGGAAGGGGCCTGGGCACTGGCGGGGGCCCCTTGCTTGCTGTGTGACCTAAAGCATGTTGCTTGGCCATTCTATGCCTCTCTTTTCTCCTCTTGTAAACTGGTTGCATAATGAGTGTATACAGGAGGTGCTTAATAAATAGTCAAGAGTCGACCCTTCAAAGAGGACAGGGTGGGGTTAAGAGTCCAGATTTTGGAGTCTAATAGACCGTTTCTAATCTAGGTTCTGCCTCTTTGGTGCTGTGTGACTTTGGACAAGTTACGTGCCTCTCTGAGCCTTAACTTCCCATTTCTGGGGACAAGGAAGTTCTCTCCACAGTCCACAAGGCCCTGCACAACCTGCCCCATCCCCTCCCTGCCCTCCGTTCCTCCCTCTCTTCCCCTCACTCACTCTGCTTCAGCCACACAGGCATCCTCACTGTTCCTCCAATGCACCAGGCTCAGTCCTGCCCCAGGGTCTTTGCACAAGTGATTCCCTCTGCCTAGAACACTCTTCCCCAGATATGCCCGTGGTTGGCTCCTCATCATTCAGATCTCAGTTGAAACATCGCCTCTTCCTTATCAGTCTGTACTTTGTCACTAGTTTTGTTTTTCTCCATACCACATATAACACCCTGGTCTATATCCTATGTTTGTTTATTTCTGTCTCCTCCCTCTGGACCTGTGCTTTCCAATTTGGTCTTGGTAGCCACTGGCCACAATTTTAAATGCATTAAAATTAATACAATGAAACATTCAGTCCTTTGGTTGCACTGGCCACATTTCAAGTGCTCAGTAACTACGTGGGGCTGGCGGCTCAGGCAGCGCGGATATAGAACATTCCCATCAGCGGAGAAAGTTCGAGGGGCAGCGCAGTATGACTGAGCTTTCGGCAGGCAGAGATTTTTGTTGTCTCCCTTCACTGCTCTGTGCCAGTGCCCAGCATGGTGTATGGCACACAGTAGGTGCACGATCTGTTAGTTGAATGAATGAATGAGGGAGTCTTTGAAGGGTTGAGAGGTAAGTGCTTAGCACACAGTAGGTGCTTAGTAAGTGCTCACTTTGATCATGAATGTGATTCTTTTGGACTAGACCTGTCTTGTGGCTGCCCACACCCTCCCACCCTCCCATTCCAGGGCGCGGGGCGTATGCCATGGTGCGGCAAGCAGGAAGGGGCACCCTACAGGGACTCACCAAAACATTTGCTCTGGTTGGTGGCCCGATCCATAAACACCTTGGAGGAGATGATATTGCCGAAGGGCAGGAACATCTGCGTCAGCTCCGTGTCTCCAAACTCCTGGGGGAGGTGGTAGATAAACAGGTTACAGCCTTCGGGACCTGCAGGTGGGGGAGAGAAAGACATAAAGCCCCCAAGGAGAGGAGGCGGACCCCCGGGGGAGGGGCGCGGGTCCAGAGCCCACATCTGGCATCTCCAGTTGCTGGGAGAGGGGTGCCCCCTAACACCCAGAAAGAAGGGGCATGGAAGTGGTGGGGAGGGGGGCAGGGTGTTCTGAGCTCTTGTCTATATAATCCCACACTCAGATACTCCAAACCTCTAATGATCCTCAGTCCCCAGAGAATTTACAAAATTCAGCTCATCTCTACTCCCCCAAATCGAGATAAACCCCTCCATCCCAGACCCCGGATAATCCCCAAATCCCAGAAGACCCCAAGCCCCTGGAAAATCCCTAAACCTCAAACTCCAGATCATTTACAGAAATCAGATGAAGTGGGTGTGGGGTACACGGAAACTCTGTCTTTGCAAGAACTCTGTAAATCTAAAACTGGTTTTAAAATGAAATGCTCATATTTTTTTGAAAGTTCAATGATCACAGAATAAAATAAGACAAGTGATTCCCTGGTTCCAAACCCCAAATACCCAGATATTTTTCAAAACCTTGGATAATCCTCCAAATGTTGGATAATTTTCAAAACTCAGATGATACACACATAAAATCAAGTAAAATTAAAAGATAATTCTCCAGTCTTGAACCCCAGATATCCTGAAGCCACAGATAATTTTTAAATGATATGCTATCCGGATTAGAAAGAATTTTTTAAAGCATGGCTAACCCTCAAAATTATCCCCTCCCCCAATAATCCCCAGTGCATGGCTCATATAAAAACTATAAATAAGAACAGCATCAAAAAAACCTTGATTATATCCCAAAAGAAAGGTAACCATCAAACCACTGAGAATTCCCCTGGACTCGCAATGAATATTCCCTCCCCCTGGAAAATACAAGATCCAAAACGACACAGTCACACCTACCTCTTACCTTCCAGATTAGGACCACAGGTCTGCTAACAGGCTTGTTTTTAACATGCCAGTATGTTCCCAGGTGACTGATATGTTTCGGAATGATTTTGAGCAAACACGAATTTTGTGTTTGCTTGTGTGCTATCTCTAGGGGAATGCAAAAAACCACACCCAGCTGAACCGAACCTCCTAAGAAAGCAAAATGCACACACACTCGCATACACAGCTCCATCTACCAACTGTCTCAGTTCCCCAAGTGTGTTATGAGTCACACCCACTCCCTTCTGGGGTGAGGACTCCCCGTCTGATTTGAGACAAGCCTTTCCATCATTTCACAGTAACACACGTTGTAGCCCTTCCGAGGCCACTTTCCCGTGCAAACTTCAGGTCTTTTCCAAGATAAAGTGCCAAATTTATTGTAGTATTCATGTATTTCTTCACCATCTAACACGCATAAAACCATGTTACCGTTTTTATTAGGGTTTTATCTTTTTTTTTTTTTTTTTGCCACATCACCGCCCACATTTTTGAATGGCTTTCCCCAACCCTGTTTCCCCCATGAGCCTGTGGTTTGTATGGTGAAGTTCTGCCAACTCTGGTGAATTTCCAGAAGGCATAGGTCATGTTATAGCAGCTCGGACTGCATGCGAGCCAGCTTTTAGCCACTGCACCCAGGCAGTGTCCTCCGTTCCAGCGGACTAACAGCAATGGAGAAATTAAACAGATTCTCACAGAACTCAGTCTGCAGGCCAGGCCAAGCTTCCCGTGTCACAGGGTGATGTGGGGCCTGTCCCCAGACCCTGCCCCCACCCTCACTGGATGGATTAAGGAAAGGAGTGACTCCCTGGTGCCGAGTGCCTCCTATGTGTCAGGAGTGGCCGCTGCTCACTTCCCAGTAAGGCCTCTGGGCACAGAGGGTCGTCTGTGTGACAGATGAGGAAACTGAAGCACGGGGCAGTGAGGCCTTCCATGGGACGTCCCAAGTCAGAATTGGGCGATTTCAATCCCGATTCAATTCCGACTCCAGAGTCTAACTCCTCCCTCCCTTGACTTTACTGCGGGAGCCTCATTTTACCTGAGATACCGCATCATCCCACCCTCCAACCTCAAAACTCGTTTCCTCTCCAAAATTTCAGAGAATCACACCATTCTGGAGAGACCTCCTGGTGGGGGCAGGGTCACTGCTATTCTCACCGGCTCGGGACTAGCCCGGTTCCCACTTTCCAGAGGAGAAAAACAAGGCTCAGAGAAGTTTCATTTGTTCCCCAAACACCCAGGGGCTGCATCGGGACTTGACCCAGGTCTGTCCAGACCGCAGGCCGAGCTTTTAGCCGCGCGGTTCCCTGAGGCCAGGCCAGGCCGGGGGTCCTGGAGGTGGAGGGGGCGGTCAGAGGGCGGGGCCGGCGCCCAGGGGAGGTGGCGGCCTCCTCACCTTCTCGCTGCTGCTGCTGCAGGAGGGGTGGCGGCTGGGGGACGCTGTGCGCGATGGGCGTGATGGCCGCGGTGGGGTACATGGCTGTAGAGACCGGGAGCGAGACACAGGTCGGAGGCCGGCGTGAGGCGGGTGGGCAGCCGGGTGCCGGCGTGGGCGCGGCGGGGCAGGGGCGGGGCAAAGGCTGAGGGGCGGGGTCACGGCTGAGGGTGGGGCCAAGACCGGATCTTGGGAAGCCAGAGGGGCGTGGTCGTGGGGGAGGGCGGGCCTCAGGGAGGGGCCAAGGCAACAGGGACGAGTAGGGTGGGGCGGGGCCATGACTAGAGGGGTGGGGCCAAGGCCAGGTCTTGGGAAGGGGCGTGATCACGTTGGAGGGCGGGTCCGAGGGAGGGGCCAAGGCGGGGCCATGGCTGAGGGCGGGGCCAAGGCTGTTCTTAGAAAGAAGAGCCAGAGATGGGGGGAGGCCCCCGCAGGGACAGAGTCTAGGCGTTACGTGAGGGCGGGACCAAAGGCAGGTTATGGGGGGGAAGGGCCAGATGTTGAAGGAGGGCGGGGCGGGGGCCGGGCCAAGAACTAGGATTGGGCCCAAAGTAATGACTAGGCAGAAGAAGGAATAGAATGAGAGGGGCGGGGCCAGATCTGGGTGGGCGAGGGGCGGGGCCGCGCTGCCTCCCTACCTGTGTACTGCTGGACTCCAGAGAAGGCAGGATGGAGGGTCTCAGCCACCGTCGGGCTCTGAGCTGCAGGGCAGACGGAAGGGCTGAGTAGGCAGCAGAAGTCTTCCATCCACCCCAGTTTCACTTCTGCATCAACGTTTTACAAGTATAACCTCCATTTTACAAGTGGGGGACCCGAAGCTCAGGGATGGAAGCAGTTGGCACATGGCTACTCAGGAAATAGCAGAAGCGAAACTAGAATTCAGGTTTCATGGACTCCAGAGAGGTTTAACCATCACCCCAACTCTGTCCTTATCCTGACCCCCTTGCTCCTCCCCTTTATTCTCTGGATTCTCCAGGTCTCTGTTCCCCATCACCACCCACCCGCATCCCTTCCCCCTTTTCCCTCCTCACATCTGGATCATTAGACACCCTATGGATCCCCCATGTGGCTGTGACTGCCTGATGATCCCTAGGGGAGGACATAGGGGAAGGGGAGAGGATGTCTAGGCCACCAGAGCTGAAGAGTCTGGAGGAAATTGAGCAAAAAAAGTATGCTCGAATGGAGAGAGGCTGCCGGAGGATGGGGTGGTGATGTGGGAGGGTGAGACTGTAAAGGGGTCTCATGAGTGAATTACTTGGTGGAGAAGAAGTTCTGTATGTTGCCTGTTGTGTTTGTTACATGAAACTATACCTGTGACAAAATGGCATAGAACCAACCACACACACACACACACACACACACCAGCGCATGTGAAAAGTGAAGTCTGAATAGGCTCTCCAACTCCAGTTGAGTTCAACGTCGTGTCAGTTTCCTAGTTTTAACAACATACTGAGGTTCTGTGCAATGTTAGCATCTGGGGATACCGAGTGCTAGGTACTGGGACCTCTCTGTAGTATTTTTGAAACCCCCTGTGAGTGCCAGTCATTTCAAACTAAAAATAAATTCTCACAGAGGTGGGGAGGGTATAGCTCAGTGGTAGAGTGCATGCATGGCATGCATGAGGTCCTGGGTTCAATCCCCAGTACCTCCATTAAAAGAAAGGAAGGAATGGAGGAAGGAAGGAAGGAAAGAAGGAAGGAAGGAAAGGAAGAAAGAAAAAACTGCTGAGGGCCACCTAACTAGAATTTGAACCCAGAAACACCTGGATGGAAAGTTCTTGTTTAACCTTTCTCTGTGCCCACAGCTGGTGTCTGTTCACCTGAGATTTCCTTTGTTCTGTCCCTCTGTTCCCTGGGCATCAAGACATAGGGACTCATGCTTGTCCCAGAGACACCCTCCCAGGCCCCAGGGGACCACCCGAGTTACCTGGGTAGGGCACAAGGCCATTGGCGTATACGGTTTCTAGGGCAGGGTGCCCGCCAGGGAAGGGCACAACGCCAGCGAAGCCGTTGGTGATGGGAGCCACGAGGCTGGGCACGGCGGCGGTGCCGAGCAGCGGGGGCGAGTGCAGTCCTGGGGAGCGGAAGAGCGTCACGGGGAGCCTGGTCCTAGCCCCGGCACTGGCCACCCATCCGCGGGCCCCTGGCAGACTCTCACCAGAGGCAGGGGCGATGGGTGTGGCAGGCAGCCCATTAAGGCTGACGGCGCCAATCTGCTGGATGTGGCAGGGTGAGAAGGCCACGCCGGGGCTCAGGTAGCTGCCTGAGGTGGACAGGACAGTCGTCTGCTGCTGCATGAGCTGGGGGTAGAGAGGGAGTTAACAGGCACCGTCAAGGTGGCATCCGGCCTGAGATCACGGCTCATGGCAGGCGGTGGGGGGGGTGAGGGCTGGTCCACCAGTAACTAGTGGGGTCAGCTATATGTCATGGCTCAGGTCGGAGTCAGGGCTCAGGAACTGGTGCTCAGCCTGGGATCAAGGCTCAGTCTAGGGTCAGGGCCTGGTCTCTGTTCAAGGCCCATTTAGGAACCAGAGCTCAGCCAGGGATCAGGGCACAGTCTGGGACCTGACATCAGTCACTGTTGAACTCACCAAGGGTTGGGTCTCAGTTTGGAGTCAGCCTGGGTTTGGAGGTTCAGTTGGAATTGGGGCTGATTTGGGGAGCAGCCAGGATCTGGGCATCAACCCCAGGCTGGGTATTAATTTGAGGCTCATCCAGAGTTGGGGCTCTGGCTGGACTTAGGGGCTCAGTCTGGGTTTGGTCTCAACTTGGGGTTAAGACTCAGCCTGGATTTGAGGGCTCAGCCTGGGGACCTGGCACTCCAGAGTTGGGGTTCAGCTGGGGCTTGGAGCATAGCTCATGGCTAGGGGCTCAGCTGGGGCTGGGGTCTGGAAGCAGCTTGGATTTGGGGACTTAGCCACAGCCAGAATAGCATCCTGCACCAGAGAGACGCAGCCAGAGACAGAAAGATGGGCAAAGAGGCAGAAGCCCTCAACAGACAAGAGATGGAGCACGAGAGAGAGAGAGAGAGACTGGACCGGCAAAGTGGTCTCAGGAGCCCCACTGGGGACAGCGGTGTGTCTGCGGGGGTCACTCACAGCCTGGGCGTAGGCACTGTAGGGGCTGAAGGGCAGGGTGAGGGACGGCGTCAGGATGCCCAGCTGGCCCACCATCTGCTGCATGCGCCGCAGCGTCCGCTCCTTGTCCGTATCGGCAAACTTGACCACCAGGCTGGAGGAGGCACCCTGCAGGGGCAGCCGCAAGCAGGGAGGGAGAGAGGGGGTAGGTAGCCAGGACTCTGGGGTCCCTTGGATGAGGGGTGTAGGGGTGTAGATCGCAGCAGCTGTCAGCCCTGCCCCCAGGCCCCCAGATGCCGCAGTGTGGACAGCCTGGAGATCAGCACCCCAGGTCTCACACTTGACCCTGCAGCCCACTGTGTGCACAGGTGGGGTGTCCAAGCCTGGGGTAGGGGCTGTGTCTGGGGAGGCCTGACTGTCAGCCGCGCTCTCAAAAACAGCTGAAGAATCCAACTGCTGGAGAGAAACACTCAGGACCTGGATAGTGGACCCTATAGCTGCCACCCACACCTAAGAACAGATGGCACTCCAACCATCAGAGAGCTTGAATACCTCCTTTGATGGAGAGCTCACTTCCTGCCATGCCCACCAGCTCCATCACTGGACAGCTCTGAGCAGGAGAAATCTTGGCTCCAGGTTGAGTTGCCTCCAGCCCCTCCAGGGACTAAAACTGATGCCCAAGAACCCAGAGATGGTTGGAGACTGCCCTGTGCTTTAAACCCATTTTCCAGAACAACAGAAAGGAGGGTTGGTTTTCCAACATATGTCTTCCCCAGGGCAGATTTGGGCATCTATATACACTGATGGTGGCTCCTAGGGCCTCCTTCCTGGGAGGCAGGGCCACCCCAACACCTGTGTGGTCCCCCTTATCGCCCAGCCTCTCACTGCTGCAGACTCACAGGCACCTCGCTCCATTCTTGCCCCTGCCCATCCTCCACTCTGGCCCCACGGGGACATTACCACATCACCTGGTCCCTTCCCTCTCCTGCCGAAACCCTCTGGGGCTCCCCAGTGCCCTAGGAGGAATCCTATGCTTTTTGGCCTCGAACTGCAGGTTCTTCCAGCCTCGTCTTCCTCTGCTCCTCTGGGGCTCACACACATTTGCACACACATACACATGGATTCAACTCCCACAGACTCACACTCACCATCTATACTCAGAAACATGTGCACAACCATGAATATGTCCACACACTAACACACGCATCATATGCTTACACAATGCATCCAGACACGTACACATTTATCTGCACGAAATCACACATATGCACATCTAATTGCATGCACTTACACTCACACGCATGCTCGCCCATCCACACACACAGTCACACACCCCTGCAGATGCCCACATGCACACCTGTCCTACCCACACCACCCAGGCACACTGACACACTCAAACTCACTTATAAATACACAATGCACTCACCCACATAAAGCCTGCACACCGTTGCACACGTGAACACACCCACTCAGCGTGCATGAATATCTGTGTGTGCATATGCAGCAGTACACACGTGCACACATAGCCACACCATTTACATACACCTCACGTGCACATTGACACACTGCACATTCACACACAGACATGCAAGCACGATCTCAGGCACACTCACGTGCACACACCGAAACATACACCATATTGTACTCACACACATGCAGCCACATGTCGGCAGTACATCTATGCACAGCCCCCGCTTACTTGCACGCTCACGCACATACACACATGCACAGCCACACACCACCATCAGAGACTGCACATCTTTCTCCTCCTGTGCCCTCTCTGAAGAAACGGCAGGGGCAACTCGATGGCTGGGATGGTAAGGCCAGGCCCCCTCGCTCCTTGCCCACCCCCACCTCCCAGTGCAGCTCCGACTCACCGGCATGGTCTGGCTGCCATGCAGGGCGTGGATGGCCGCCTGAGCCTCCGTGTGGGAGGAGAACTTCACAAAGGCACAGCCTGCTCCGGGAGAACGAGAACCAGTGAGGGGCCGCAGGAGAGGCACTGGCAGCCTGGTGTGGCCAGTCAGCCTGGACACGGGCAGCCCACAATTCAGACAGTCGGACAACAGAGAGACAGCCAGCCGTCTGATCAGACAGACAGCTGGATGATCAAGGACCAGACGGTAAGACAAGCACACAGCTGGCCAGCCAGCTAGCTGTTTGTCAGACGCACCATCAGGGGGACAGTGTGCGGTGGCGCACAGCTGGGGAGGCAGGCCCTGCCCGGTGGAACAAGCGAGGGCGGCCAGCTTAGGGAGCCGCCAGCACTGCGAGGGCCAGACTTGTAATCAGGTCTGCGGAATTAAAGCTACGGACCACCCAACACAGAGAGGTTCAGTTCCACAGGCACGCTCAGGCAGAGATACACCCAGACCCAGAGAGATACACTCACGTGCCCAGAGTTGGACAGATAGGAATAGAGTCACGAGGCAAGCACGGAATCAGCGGGCAGACAAGAGACCACCAAGCAAACTGAGACAGTCACTGGGAGAGACCACTGGACACAGTACCAGACAGACAGATCTTACGGAGGAGCCAGGCAGATTTGGGGGAGAGGGGTGGAAATGTTCTGGAACTTTGTGAATATACTGAAAAGCACTTCGCTGTACACTTTTAAATGGTGAATTTTACTGCACGTGGATCATATCTCAATTTAAAAAGAAGAGCCAGGCAAACAGTCAGGGACCACCAAATACATTTCTTCCTAGTAAGATAAAGTCACAAGGGCAGAGACAGGCAAGCCGATTGTCAGTCCCAGACAGATGGGCCTAAACAGGTAGAATCAGATAGACCACCAGACCCAGGAAGACTCGGACAGAAAGAGCCATTAGGACACTCGCGCAGAAAGCGTGTCAGACTAAGAGACACAGGAGGTCAGTCAACCCTAGGCACATGCAGTCACGTGAGCAGACAGGAAACCAGGTGCTGGAGATCCTTAAACAATTATTCCTGGATGGTACAGCCCTATGGGGAGCTGGAGTAAGTAGGATCAGGCAGACGGACAAACTCAGGACACAGGCAAATCCAGACGGAAACAGTCCCACGGACAGTCAGGCGGAGACTGGCAGCCGCAGACGCACATGGGCACTCGGGTAGGACCGGGTGGTACTGGACTGGCTTTGCTCGCCCCGCCCCCCAGAGCCGGCCCCGCCCTTCCACGCGCCCGACCTTCCCCCAAACCAACTCACCCTCCCACCTGCCCGCTTCTGTCCCCTGGGCCCGCATCACTCTCTTGTGTGCCTGGCCCTGCCCTACCCTGCAGCCTGCTCTCCAGGCCCTGCCCACTGTGTGCCAGCCCCGCCCCACGAGCCAGGCCCCGCCCTCACCCGTGCCCTTCGACCCCATCCCTCCAGCCCCACCCTCCCACTGCCCCGCCCCCGGAAGCCAGCCCCGCCCCCCGCCCATCACCTTTGCTGCTCCCATCAGGCCCCCGCAGCACGGTGCACTCGTCGATAACCCCGAAGGGCTGGAACAGCCGCAGCACGTCCTCCTCCGACTGCTGCTTGTTCAGCATCCCCACAAACAGCTTCCGGTCCCCTGTGGGTGGAGACACCACCTCAGCCGAGTCCTAGCCTCCAGGAATTTCTCCGTCCCTCCAGCAGAGTGGAGGCAGCAGGGCAGGGAGCCGGGCGCGTGTGAGGGAGGACACAGTCGTGTGCTTTCCCTGCCCCGACCTCTCCACTCTCCCACGTGCCTGCGCGGTCCCATTTCTGTGCCTGTGCTAACTCAGTGACCCTGCCTGGAATGCCCTCTCTGCCCAACTGCTCCCACCCTATGGGCGAAATGGCCTCTCCCTCCTGTGCACTCAGAGAGCCCACAGATAATACCGGGGCTAGGAACTGCCTGGCCTGGCCTGAGTCCCTGTCTCTCTGTCTGCCATCTAGATTTTGTTGGCAGGGGTGAGCGCTGATGGCCCCTGCACCCTCACAGTGATCAGCAGAGCTCCCTGCCCAGCCTTGCTGGGGCTAAGAGGGGGTCAAGCAATCAGTGTCCGTTGAATGAGTGAAGGCATGTGTGCGCACAGGACCAAGTGTCTGGAGAGCCTGGGGTTGGCTTGGGACCAAGGGCAGGGACCAGTCTGGGCCAGCCCCTCCCATGTGAGGCACCAGAGCCCTGCCCCTTTGGGTAATTGCACTACTCCCCTGGAATCAGGAATGTGGCAGCTCCATCTTCCGGAAATGGTGAGCTGGGTTGCTATGGATACCTGTTCTCTGGCAGCTGTCACTCATGAGGGTGGGAGGAAGGAAGAGACAGAAGCAGAGAGACTGAAATGCAGGGGGACGGAGAGAGACAGAGGGAGAGAGAGAGGCAAAGAGAGAGAGAGTAAGAGATAAAGAGAGACACATGGAAAGGCAGAGAGAGAACCAGAGAGACAGTAGGAGAGAAAAAGATTAGGACTGAGAAACAGAGATACGGAGGGGGAGAGAGAGAGAGAGAGAAAGGCAGAGAGGACACACACCCCGTACCTCTCTAATCCTTGACCTACACTGGCAGCCAGGTTGGAAAGTGTGAAAACAGGTTCCCAGCCCAAACAGGCTTTACCAGGCTCCTACACATACACAGAGGTCCTAACAGCCCTGCCCTCCCATACCACCTCCACGGCTAGCTGCAACCCCTCAGCCCCCAGTCCACCTGAGGTGGGGAGGGGGTTCAAAAGTACCCAAGAATGACTAACCTTGGATCCCACTGGAGACAGCTAAGCGTCTCCCCCCCAGGAACACACCCAGCGTGAAGTCCAGCCTCAGGCAGACACAGGGCCCAGCCTGCACACCCATCCACCCAGCCTGGAACACTCAAGCACACACGCTTGAACATACACGCCCATGCACAGCCGAGGCACGCAGATGTGCACACAGGAGGGCAGGCACTCCCACTGCACCAGCCAGAAACACATACGCACGTGAACACACACATCTGCACACAGCTGTGCCCAGGTCTGCCTGCTCACACACACACACGTGCGCTTGCCCAGACATGCAAACATGCGCACACACATATGCACGGCCCAGAAAGCAACCCACAGCCCTTCTGGGACCCCGGCCCCTCTGCACCTGAAGATCCCCATTACTGCACCCTGAGACAAGCGGGCTATTTCAAGTTCTAGGGGAAAACAGCTGGGCCTGGCCACGTCCCCTACTCCTGGGCCTGTGGCACTGTGGTTAAGAAGAGGGGACACAGCTTCCCTCCTCTCCTGCCCTTACCCCGGCCAGGGGCCTCTGCCTCTCCCACCACCGTTCACGCAAGGATTTCCATCCTCCCATCCCTCTGCCAGCCCGCAGCCTGGGGGCCACGGAGAGATGACAACTACCTCCACGGCTTTCACTGTCCGCAGGCTTCACCTGGATTGGCCGCGCCATCTGTGGAGAGAGGGGGGGAGGGAGGTCAAGGTCGGCAGCGGGGATAATGTGGGTGGAAGCTTTGCCTGAGCTCTGCCTGGCACTCCTGCCCACCTCCCCAGCCTCAGCGTCCCACCAACCTCTGGCAGCAACTAGCACCTCAGTCACACCAAATGACAGAGTCCCACCTACAGGGCTCTGCGCTTGCGGCCTGGAGAACACCTACTTTGCCTTCAAAACCCAGTAACAAATCTCCCTTCAGCCAGGAAGTCTCCTTGCTTCCCCCAGTGGCCCAAGTCCCACAGTCCCTGTTTGTGATGTGACTCTGCGGTTCCTCCATCAAGAACTGGGGTCTGTTTCCCCAACTTCTGCACCTGGACTTGGCCACGCGGCGAACTCTGACGGAATGTGTGCAAGTGGAGCTGTGAGAGGTCTGAGCCTCGGCCTCAGGAGACCTCGCAGCTTCCGCTCTTATCGTCGTGGAGCCCTTGCCACTGCCAGGTGGGCGAGTCCAAGCGAGCTGCTGGAGGACAGGAGGCCTCATGCACAGACACTCTGCTGGCAGACAGCCCAGGGAGGCCCTGCCCAGCGAGCTCCAGTCGAGCCCCAGTTGACTGTTGCTGCATGAATGCCTCAGGACAAATCAGCAGAAGAACTGCCCAGCTAAGCCCAGCCTGCACTTGTCAACCTACAGAATCATGAACAAATGAAACTTCCGGAGCAGTCTGTTACTCAGGAGCGGCTGACCGCCACACCAAGGCAGCGACCTTCAGCCTGCTCCCTGACCTCAGGCTGGGGAAACTCACACCCGAGTGGACCAGCCTGCAATCTGGTCTCACTGTTCTGGACACTTCCGTCCCTCACCCCGAGGACTGAAGCTGATGTTCAATGGGCAAATTCCTTCCCTAGGCCCCACTTCCCCAGCTTAGCCAGCCGTGGGTGTGAACTGATGTGGCTATTTCAGACCAGACCTGAGGGCTGTGGGGCGGGGTGGCGTTTGCTTCTCCACTGGTCCTAGGACAGAACCTTCTTCCTGACCTGGTGTCTCTGGTGAACTCCCACTCATCTTTCAAAACCCAGCCCCAAAGCCCCCATGTGGGCAATCCTTCCACCCTTCTGGGTTCCTTCCTCCCTCTGCCTCCCTCCAGACTGAGACCATAGCAGCTCCCCCCTGCATCACCCCCACCACCACCACCACACACACAGGGCAGGGTACATGAGAGAATTAGAGGAGTTTGCTGAGCTAAACTGACCTGAAGGAAGTCTCCAGCACCCATCAGCATAGAAAGGCACCTGGTCCCTTCACATCCGGCCTGGGGCTGGACCCTCATCCCAGCCCCACTCCCAAGTCCGATAATCTTGAGGCAGACCCCGACAGCCATTCAAAGGTGCTTGACAAACGCTAGCCAAGCAAGCTCCAGAGAGAGGCACAATTTTTACCCCATTTTATGGATGTCAGAATCAAGACTTGGAGAGGTTATTTGTCTGCGCTCCCTCCCCTCTTTGACCCCTTCCCCTTCTGATACTCTTTCCCTTTTTGAGCGTATGTCTGGGGCACATACAGGCCTCTTCAACTTGAATTCAGCCTTGGGAACCCCAGAACAAGATAGGCGTCTGTCTCCCCCATCTAGTGCCCCCAATTCCTCTAGCCCAATCTTTCTGCCACCCAGACACACCCTCAGAGGGACCTTGACCACTTGGAGAAGGCCGAACCACATCTCCCCACCCCCACCACACACAGCCACCCACCCATACACCCCGCACCCCAGGCCCTTTCCACCTGGGTACCACACCTCTCTAGCTGGAGGCAGGAGGGGAGATTATTTCAACCAGATGGGACCAGTTTCTGGACAGGGGGCAGACTGAGACGGTGAAGGAAGGTGCGGGGGAGGGGGCACCTGAGCTCTAGCCTCTTGCTCCCCCACCCCTCCCACCCGCCTCCGCTGGCCCTCACCTCCTCCCCCCACTCCCAGCACCTTGGGCAGATGAGGATGAGGTTGCCATGGCAACGCTGATTCACCACACGGAAGCTGGCAATTGTTGTTGCCATGGAAACCGCCTCTTAGGGGCGAGCCCAGCTCCTGCCTTGCACAAAAGAGATATTTAAATATAATCTTCTAGAGATGGATGAGCAGAGGGAGGGAGTGAGGGAGGGGGATCACGGGGAGGGAACCTGCCCCCATCACCACACCCTCCACACCCACCCCATTCTTGCGGCCTGGGTACCTGCTCACCATCTCCCCAACCCGCTGCAGAGCCTGGGACTTTCTTCCTCCTACTGGGAGGCCCCTTCCCCCTCCTGGGTCAGCTTGGCGTGGGGGATGGGGTCCTGGTCTGGTTCTGAGAAGCCAGGTGGGCAACCCCCTCCGCTCTGGTTCCCGACTTGAAAGCCGAGTCTCTGAGGCCCGGCCATCCGCATCCCGCAGCCCCGCGCCCCTCCTTACCCACCGGCCTGGAGACGTGCGCCAGGCTGGCATCCACGTGCCGCCGCCCGCCTGGCCAGCCCTGGATGCACAGGCGCGCACACGCCGCCGCACGCACGCAGGGGCTCCGCGCCTCGCTCTCCACACCCAATACCCAGGCGATCCGCCTGCCAGAGGCCGGGCCCTGCCTGAGCTGCCAGCCCAAGCAGGGAGGAGGAGTGCCAGTGGGGAGCTGGGTCTCCCCTAACCTCACCCCTCCTGTTGCCCCTGCCCACCCATCTGGTTCTGCCCACCTCCTTCCGGCTCCCTCTCTCCATCTGTCCTACTGAGGTCTCTGCCGAGTGCCCTCCCTCCCTCCTCCACCTTCTCTGGCTCCCCATCACTACATCCTTTCCCTGCCCCCTCCCTTCCTTTTTTCATTTATTCAACAATATTCCCGTGTGCTTCATGCTGAGTAGTTCTGCAACCTCAGGAAAAACCCCACCAGTCTGACAGAGGGGGAAACAGAGGCATACACAGACATTCCCAGGCTCATGAGGTCAGGGTTGGGGCAGAAGGAGGGATCAAGTGCTGGAAGATCCTAGAGCAGAGAACAGTAATGAGCCAAAGGCTATCCTGGGGGTCACTGAAGATGGAAAATCTACAGTGGGTTTTGAAGTATGAATAAGAGTTGGTGGCAGGAAGTTCATGTTGGAGCAATACCTATATCCACTGACTGATTTCATCTCTAAGCAACTTTATGAGATGGAAACATACCCATTTTACAGACAGGCAAATCAGAAAAGGAGAGGAGAAAGTCAGAAGCAGAGGCCAGATCTCCTGCCAGTTTCCTCTGAGGGCCCAGGCATTCCTCCAGCCAAGGTTCAGTTCGGGTAGGGCTCTGGGATTGTCTGTATGCCCACTAAGTGGCTGGGATTCAGTCTTTGCTCGGCCACCCAGCCTTTGCTGTGACTTCAACCAAGCCATACACCATTGGGACAATAGGGTCCCTTATGTTTGACCTGTGTGTATTCCAGATGGGGAAACTGAGGCTGTGGGGAGGAGGGACTGCAGGAGGAGTCTCCAGTAGTCAGGCTGGGGCCCCAAATATTCTCCTAGATTTGCCAAGTTATGCCTTTAGAAGATGCAGTCGGTGGCCCAGGGAAAGCTCGAACTAAGTTCTTTCTGAGTGGAGTGGAGGGGAACGAAGCAAGGTGGACCCCTATCTGGGCTGCCCAGGCACAACTCCAGCCTCCTCCTCTGTGACCCAAGTCCCAGTCCAGCTTCCAGTGAACACCTAGACCAAGCCCCTCTCCTGTTCTGGAGGCTGCCATGGCTCCCTATTGCCCTTAGGGTAGAGGATCAGCTCCTTATCCTGGCATTCAAGGAGCCACTCCTGCCCTCTCCTCCTCCCACACCCCAAGGACATCAGGCTGGAAGGTGCCCCTGCACACCCAATCCTTGTCCTACAAGCCCCCTGGAATGCCATCTCTCCCAGAAGCCTTCCCCTCCGTGCCCATCTGCTTTGGTTGCTTTGCTCAGGCACTGCCTTGAAGGTGGCACATCCCCCAACACACACACTGTACCTCTTTTGAGTAAGCTCTGGAGTCAGGGCTGACGGGCTCTGGGACCCCTCTCCAGAAAGACCCAGCACAGGGTCCACAAATGACAAGAGATGAAACGAGACAAAACCTGTGGTTTCCAGACTGCTGTCCCATGGGCAAGAGCGAGGCAGGCGTGCTGGGCGCGGTGCCGGCACGGGAAGTAACCCAAGAGTTGTGCCAGGCGAGTCTCACAGAGACAACGGGCCCGGGAAGAGGCATGACTGGTCAGAGGCCCACAGCTCGACTTGCCTGGGACCGTTTGTTCACTCGTTCAGCATATATCTGCCAATTGTGTGTTCAGCATCCGGGTTGTGTCACCTCCCAGGATCCACGAAATACTCCACACCTCCATGTTACAGACAAGGAAACAGGCCTGGGACAGCCAAGTCATTAGGGGTTTGGCCCTTTGGGGCCCCTGCCCATTCTCAGGGCTGGCTTAACTCTGAGCCAAGTCGTGGGATGTGGGGGTGGGTTCTGCAAGGGGGCCACCTCAGAGACCCCTATGTGCACAGAAAAGGGTTCAGGGGGCTTGTGGGGGTCTCACAGCTCGACAAACCCATCCCTTCCTGGGGTGCTCAGATGAACAGCAGGGCAGCTGCCAGGTCTGGGGCAACCCTCACCCTCCCGGACCTTCATGAAGAAAGAGATGACACTGACTCAGGTGACCTAGCCTCTCACCCTCCAAGAGGCGGGAGCTGGATTGCTGCCTGACCATCCTCAGGGGGTCCCTCCTATCCCCAGGAACCCCATCCCGTGTTTGACAGCCCAGCAAACAGCCTCTGCGGGGACCTGGAGGCACCCTCCCAGCGTGGATTCCAGGGTCCTGCCGTCCATTCCTGGTTCTATTCCAGGATTCTGTTGTTCAATGTATGATCCTATTCCAGAATGCTGAGATTTGATTAAACTGTGTCCCCCACGGACGCCGCTGTCACACTCCAGGAGGGAACTGGAAGGGGGAGGGGGTCACTCTGCAGAAAGCTGCTTTATGGGGCAGGGATTGGTTGTGCCACGGGGAGGTCGGGGAGTGGGTGGGGAGACGCACAGAGCTAGGAACGACGGGGACCACTCCCCTCCTGGTTCATCTGTAACTGAAAAGACAGCAGTGTCCGCTCCATACTGTCTTCCCCAACACACACACGCACACGCGCACACACACGGGGGAGAGATGGTGGCTGTCTACGTCCCTTGCGCAACCCAGACCCCACCCCCTGACTCCCTGGCTGCGAGCGCGCACATGAGCCCGCGGGGTGGGCTTTCCGGCACCCGCCGCACCTTGTGCGTCCCGGCTCCATCCTCCCTCAGAGATGCCGCGGAGGGGGGCTCAGATGCCTTTCTCCAGATGCCGCTTACAGGCATGGGGGGTCTTCTGTGCCAGTAGCCCTCGTGCGATCAGCAAGCAAGCCTCTAGTTCTTTGTTCCGAAAGGCCGATGCCATTTCTGCGGGTGTTCTAGGGGGAGGGAGGCTCACCCCGGAAATCAGCCCCTCTGCTCATCAGAAGCCGAAGGTATGGATACTCGGGGATCGGAACTCCTGGGAATGAGCCTGACCAAAATGCGGCACGTGTCCACCAAAAACAAAACACCAGCAAGTAATAACAAAACCAGAAACAACCCAAATGCCCACCAGCAGGAGAATGTACGAGCAAACTGTGTATTCCAGCCGTGGAAGACCACACGGCGATGACAAAGCACAGACTGCACTGAGGCATGACACTGAGCCTCATCAGCACCGCACCAGAAGAAAAGCAGGAGCTGGTCACCAGGAAAGTCAGAACAGCGGCGCCTCCAGCAGGAAGCGGGGCTCGGGCCTGGAGACGCGCACGGGGCGGTGTGCCGATGCCAGCTGTGCAGTGGTAACAGAGGTGCTCGCTTTATAATCAAGTTGTGTTGCATACGCTTTTCTCTAAGTGTGCAGTATTTTTTTTTTCAAATTTTAAGAAATAGTTTTGAAAAGCCAGGCTCTACTCTGAGAGAACGCTGCCCTGATCTGGGGGTGGTCTCCAGGGTTCCCTACGTCTGAGCTGCTCTCAGCTGCCTCCTTCTTACTGAGCAAACATCTGCCCTCACCTCCAGTGGGGCAGGGACCAGCTTTCAGGAAACCGAACGAGAGAAGCCAGAGGTGCAAGGACTGTGGAACTGGTTGAGCGGGGCTGCAGTGCGCCCCCTGCTGGGTGACCCCGGTAGGGTCCCTTCCTCTCTTACCACAATCTCCCTGTTGGTCAAGTGGGGCCAGCAGCAGCCCCGGCGCCCCGCTGACACTTGGATGAAGTGCCCCAGGGGTGCTGGGCAACAGTGATAGCTCTGGGGAAACTGAGGCTCTGAGAGGAGACCTGTATTGCTCGAGACTCCTCACCCCTCCTCAAACATGAGCTGGTATCAAAGAGAGACCTCAGAATCCCTAATTTAGATGTGTGATGACACTGCACCACGTTCCTGGGTCTAGGACATTCTAAGTCTGCCCTGTCTAACACGGTAACTGTTCCCTGGTCTAGAACACTCTAGGTCTCTGCTGCCCAAAACAGTAGCTGACCCCTGATCTAGAACATTCTAGATTTGTACTGTCCAGTATGGTAGCCCCTAGCCACATGTAGCTGTTTACATTTAAATTTCTATTTATTAAAACTAAATAATGCGAAAAATCCAGTTCTTGAGCCACACCTGCCACATTTCAAAGGCTCAATGGCCACATGGAGCTATTGGTCACCATACTGGACAGCAGAGACAGAACATGTCCGCCACTGCAGAAGGTTCTATTGGACAGAGATGGTCTAAATTGGAGACTGGCAAACCACAGTCCTATTCTGGCTTCCTGCCTGTTTTTATCAATAAAGTTTTATTGGCACACAGCCATGCCCATTCAGTGACTTGTCTGTGGTTGTTTTCTGCTTTGTGTAGATGGGACGGGGCTGAATGGCCGGCAAAGCCAACAATATCTACTCTCTGATCCTTTACGGGAAAAGCTGACTGACCCTTGGCCTAGAACATTTTAGAACTACTGCTCAGTGCGGGAGCCAACAGCCACAAGTGGCTACTTGAAATATGGCTTGCGTGACTGAGAAATGGAATTTTGTTTACTTGTGTTTAAGTACAATTAATACAAATATAAACCTAAATATAAGCCTAAAAACTGATACCCGACTCCATTCTTAGAAAACCTTTAAGTCTATTTAGAACAAACTGGACAGGCGAAACCTACTTTTTCAAATGTTGATTTTATAAAATGCAGAGACAGATCGAACATCCCTGCTAACAGTGGAGTGTGCAGGTGAGACGGACCATGGGTGTGCAGCACACTCACCGGATCTGGGGACACTTGGGATTGAAAAAAGGATGAAAAAAGGCATGTGCACTATTTTGTTCATAATTTTTATGTGGGCTGTACTGACCACCCATTGAAATGATAAGATTTTGGAGATACTGGGTTCAAGTGAAAGACAGTATTAAGATTCATTTCACCTGTTTCTTTTTTCTCTCTCCATGTTGCTCCTAGAAAAATTTAAATGCTGTATGTGGCTTGCATTATATTTCTACTAGCACTGTTCTAGAATGTTCACCAGCTCCTTGTTCTCCTAAACAGGGTTTCTCAGCCCTGGTGCAGTTGATCTGGGGCTGGGTCATTCTCTGTTGTGAGAGGCCATCCTGGGCGCCGTAGGGTGTTGACAAGCATCCTGGCCTCTATCCACCCGATGCCAGTAGCATCTCCCGGTCACAATGATCACAAATGTCCCCAGACATTGCCCAGTGTCACTGGGGGCAGTAAACTCCCCCATTAGGCTCCCGTGTGCTC
This sequence comes from Camelus bactrianus, assembly GCF_048773025.1. Classification (NCBI taxonomy): domain Eukaryota; kingdom Metazoa; phylum Chordata; class Mammalia; order Artiodactyla; family Camelidae; genus Camelus; species Camelus bactrianus. The sequence continues at coordinate 29,808,413 of NC_133560.1, forward strand.
CCGCACTCAGCACGCCAGGCAGGCTCCTGCCTCCGAATCTTGGTACACTCTGTGCGCACACCACGTCCATCTGCCACAGTCCTGCCATCACTCAAGACAACACAAATGCTTCCCTCTCCAAGAACCCGCCCTGTCTGCCCTCCACGAGGCCATCAATGCGGATCGCCTGGTTCTCCCTTGAGATGCTGTCCCAGGCACCCTTACATCGGGCTGTTCATTTTGTGGTCACACCCCCTGCAGTGGGTTGAATGGTCATTCCCTCTAAAAATATGTCCAAGTCCTGACCTCTGGAATCTGTGAATGGGACCTGACTTGGAAAAGGCATCTTTACACCCATAATTAAGAGATGGATCTCGACATGAGGTCATTCTGGATTTAGGGTGAGCCCCAGAATCCAATGGCTGGTGTCCTTACAAGAGAAAGGCAGAGGGAGAAGGCAGAGGTGGAGACACAGAGGAGAAGGCCCAGTAGTGACGGAAGCAGGGATCGCAGCGATGAGTCCCCAGGCCAAGGATTGCCAGCGACCACCAGAAGCTGGGAGAGAGCCTGGACTAGAGCCTCCCCAAGAGCCTCCAGAGGGAGTGTGGCCCTGCTGACACCTTGATCTCAGGCTCTGGCTCCTGGGCCCTTGAGACAGTAAGTTTCTGAGGCTTTACGACATCCAGTTTGTGGTGTTTTGTTAGGGTGGCCCTAGGAGATTGATACACCCCCAGATCTACTCCCACGCTGAAAGCCAGGGTCTGCCCTCGAGGAGCCCCCAGTTTAAGGGGACACAGGCAGATGCAGACACCCCAGCCCCGAGGGGTCAGGGATAAGCACAGGGAGGAGGTACCAGGTGCCACCTTGAAGGCAGAGGAGAGATTCTCTAGGTGGAAGGCAGCTCCCCTGAGCCCTCAGACATGACTACAGGGGTTGCTGTTCTTGTGGAGTCCTTGGTCTCTGGGGAGTGAGGAATTTCTAGGAACCAGGGACTTGCAGAGACCAAAACGTAAGGACTTAACATCTCCCAAAATAGAATCCACTTTGCATCCACACTTCCTGTAATTCTCTCTCCAGCCTGGTCAGATGGAGGTGGTGAGACCCATTTCAGAGACAAGAGTGACTAAGCCTCTGAAGGAAAGACATTGTCAAAGCCTTGGGAGGGGTGGAGCTGGGATGCGAACCCACAGGACCACAGAGTGGGGAGGAGGGGTTCTGGAGAGCAGGATGTGGGGACTGCAGGCTGGGGGGGCAGGGGCTGGGAGGGGGAAAAACCCTTTCAAAGGGGATGTGGTGGTCAGTTTGAGCTCTGCTGGGTCTGGGGTGCCGGGGGAGTCCCGAGGGGGTGACTTCTGCACACAGAGCTAGCGATAGATGTGTAGCATAGTGCCTGGAAAATAGCAGGTGCTCAATAAAAGTTTGCTGGCTGGTTGGCTGGATAAATGGATGAAAGAATTGGGTCCATAGACTGGTCAGGGAGAGTTAGCAGACAGAGAAGGACAGAGAGCCCTGAGTCTGACACAGAGAAGGAACGCTGGTGATGTAGCATCTTTACATTCCAAGGAGACCTTGGACTGGAGACCAGCCTGGTGAGAGCAGCCCGGCATGCAGGGAGGGAGAGCTCTTTAGCTCCTGGCTCTTCCACCTTCTCCCATCTTCCTTCCCCACTTCCGACAGAGCCCAGAGCTCAGCTTCAGCCTCCAACACAGAGGAAACTGGTTCCCAGGCCCCTGCAGCCTCAGGAAGCCAAAGGCACTGGCTTTGGGCCTCAGTGATCCCACCAGGAAAGTGGGAACAGGGGAATGGGGAAGAGGGCCTTAGCCATGGGGACTACTGGCAATGTTGGCAAATCTCCATGCAAGTATTGATTTCTCTGGACAGAGGAGTCAGAGGTCCCAATCAGGATCTGATGCCACAAAAACATGGTCCACTGGACATGGAAGGACTGAGCAACAGGACAGGGGGCTGGCCACCAGCGCGGGGTCTGCACTCAGACCGTGAGGTCACCTCCCTTCTGTGCTGCCTGGCCTTGGACCAATCCACTACCAAGCTTGGCCACTCCAGGTTTCCCCCGCCTCTTCCCCAGCCTCCCCTAGGCCCCTGGCGCCCAGTGAGTGGCCAGGATAGAATGTGGCAGGGATTGTAGTGTGTCATAAAAGGTGTGATGACTTCCGCCTTGCTGGCCCCTCGGATCCTGTGCCCTGGGGGAAGCCTGCCACCGTGCTGTGAGGCCACTCAAGCAGCACTATGGAGATCCCCACAGGGAGACGAGCTGAGGCCTCCAGCCGAAAGCTGAGCCAGCTTGAAGGTAGATTCGCCAGCCACAGTCAAGCTCTGCTGATGTCTCCACGGCAGCCTTAGGAGAAATCCTCAGCCTGGGCCAGGCAGTAAACTCGAGCCCCAGTCCTCGACCCCTGGCAACTGTGAGATAACTGAATGCTGATTTTTTGAAGCCACTAACATGCGTAATCTGTGGTGCATCAGGAGATAGCCAGCACAGCCCACAGAACTCCACGGTGCCCCTGGGGGCCAAACTGCAAGGGCAGACTTGCCCTCCAGTTCCTGGCTGGTCTGGGGAGATACTGGCAGGGGGCGCAAGGGAGGGAGAAGACTGAATTCTGGGTGGTGTTTATTCTACAGGCTCTAAGGCACCTTTGCTTGTGCTGTTCCATCTCCTGGCATGCCCTTCCTTCTCACCTGTCAAGCCTCTTCTCAAATGCCACCTCCTCAGTGAAGCCCTCCATGACCTTCTCGACAGCGCCCTCCCTATGCCCCGCCCAGTTATACCCGTCCAGTGCTGACAGTCACAGAGTTACTGGCTGTGTCACACAGCGAGAGCTAAACAAGGAGGCTGCTGATGTGGCTGCAAGCTCTTGCCTATGCCACTTCAACCCCTGAAGACGGGCTCTTTATTCTGCAAATGAGATTGAGAACCACCCCCCACTCCGGAACGTTTTGATGATTGTTCAGAGTTGAGTCAAAGTCATGCCACAGCCTCATGTCCCTGGCTGGCGAAGCCCAGACTGCCCACTGTCAGCCGTGCTGCTCCCAGGCTCCCAGCACTGATGGCGTGGTGCCACCCAAGCATCCCCCGAATCCCCTTGATGCTGAAGGGCCCTGAGATTTCCAGAGGGAAGGGCCGTCCTCCCTGCTCCCCGCTGGACACCAGAGCTCCTGGGGTCGGGTACCATGGTTCTCACTGTGGCTCCTTCAGTTTCCATCAAGAGGCAGTGCCTGGAGACCCAGCTCGGCTGGCTAAGGGGGGCCACCCTTCCTCTACTGGGGGCAGGGACCTCCTGCCCATCCAAAGAGGACAGGGCTGACCAGAGACACTGGCAGGGACAGAGCCTGGGCTAGCCTCCCCTGGGGAGGAAATAATGCATCAGGAGCTTCTGCATTAAGGGGCCATAGTTTTATCTGCTCCATAGGGAGAAGGGAAAAGAAAAGCCCTTTCCTTTTAATGGTGAGAGGCAGGTGGAGTCTAGGCTCCTCCCTGAGGCCCACAGGCCCTGCACGTCTGCCTCTGTCCCCTCCCTGCCCTCCCCTCCTCTCTCTCTCCCTCTTGCTCACTCTGCTCCAGACACATGGGCCTCCGGACTGTTCAACTTTTCCTCCAACACACCAGGCAGGATCCTGCCTCAGGGCCATTGCACAGGCTGTTCCCTCTGCCTGCTAATGCTTCCTCATCCTTCAGGTCTCAGCCCAATGACACTCGCATGATGAGCCAGGTGCCCTTGTGCAGTATGCAACCTGCACAACCACACACAACCACCCTGGTATGAAGTGCAGGGCACGGCATGCAGTAGGCACACCAGGAATGCTCATTCTGGTGATGAGTTCTGCCTCTCCGCTCCTTATACCTCTTTCTGAGATCAGACGTACATGGGCTTCACCGCTGATCCCAGGAAGGGCCTCAGCCTTCTCCAGGCTGAGAGCAACTCCTCCTCCAACCGTCCCCCTTCCCAGACAGCACCCAGGACTCACCCCGGGCAAGGTCTTCTGTTCGTGCAGGGCAGTCTGAGCTTTAATGGCGGAGTCCCTGGCACAGTAGGTGAGAAAGGCACAGCCTGGAGGGGAGAGAAATAGGAATGTTCAGAGAAAAGGATGTTACGCACCCATGTTCACAGCAGCATTCTTCATCATAGCCAAGAAGTGAAAGCAACCCAAGTGTCCATTGATGGATGAATGGATAAACTAAACGTGGCCCACCCATATAATGGAATATTAGCCTTAAAATAGAAGGAAATTCTGACACCTGCTACAATATGGATGCACATTGAGGATATTAAGCTGAGGGAAATAAGCCAGATCCAGAAGGACACACACTCACAGGAGGTCCCTGGAGGAGTCACATCCACAGAGACAGGAAGTAGACGGTGGGGCCGGGGCTGGGGGAAGGATGGGGGTCAGTGTTTCATGAGGACAGAGCTGCAGTTTGGGAAGATAAGGAAGTTCAACGAATATATGTATGTTCATGTATAACTGAAAAATTGTGCTCTACACTGGAATTTGACACAACATTGTAAAATGACTATAACTCAATAAAAAATGTTAAAAAAAAAAGGAAGTTCTGGAGATGGAGGGGATGGTCGCACAACAGTGTGAGTGTGCTTCATGCCACTAAGCTGTGGTTAAAATGGTAAACTTTACGTAAAGTGTATTTAACCACAATAACAACTTTTTTGGAAAGAAAAGAAGGGGAAATGGTTAAGATGGTAAATTTAGCGTTATATGTGTATTACTACAATTTAAACAATGAAGAGAAGAGGAGGCTGGAGCCCCTCCGGTGGAGGGTGGGCAGTAGGGGTAGCTCAGCTCTCCCCTTCCACTCTCACGCTTCCCAGAGGGTGAGACAGGGGACGGCAGAGCAGTGTCAGATGGCGCTGAGGAGCTGGGCGAGGTGGGGAGGGAGGAGAGGGGAGGCCAGAGCCGCGGCCCCGGGGAGGAGGTGCGGAGGGCACCAGCAGCCCCAGCACCGGAATGAGGAGCGCGGCGTCTCCGCCACTAACCGCTCTGTGGCTTCGGATGGCGCGCCGCCCTTGTCTGGGCCTCAGTTTCCCCATCCGAGGGGACGGTCCGAAAGTGCCTCGGGAAGAACCAATCAAAAGGTGGGGGCAGAGCTAAAGGGGGTGTGGCGCTGCGTCAAAGCGCAGGGCCAATCGGGAGAGGCGAGGGGCGGGGCCGGCCCCGAAGTGGCCCAGAGCGAGGGTGTGATTGGACGACTCCCTGGGTGGGATGCAAAGCGTGAGAGCCGCAGAGACGCGAAACGCAGAGAGACAAGCGCCAGGAGAGAAGTGAGCAGAGAGAACCCAGAGAAGGGCCAGAGAGGTCAAAGGCATTTTGAAAGATGTTGGCCCGAGGGAGAGTGGGGTATGCAGGCCCGTGTCGGGCTCCCTGGATGGACACAGCGGTCCGGGCCTCAGCGCTGGGCTTTGCCTCTCTAACCTCCCTGGACCTGTTTCGCCGTCTGTGAAACGAGACCACCGTTGGCTGTTCTGATGCTGTCGGACCCTGGGGCCCCCACCCCCGCTCCCTCCTCACGGTCTCTCTGCCTCCCCCTACGGGGACCCCCTGAGCAGAGCCCCTGGGAACAACTCCGCGGTGCCCACTTCCGCCCCAGGCTGTAGCTAATTAAAGCGGCATCCTGTGAGCTGCGCTCACTAAGCGGCTGCTCCCACCAGCTGGGCCTGGTGATGGGGAGGGGTCCTCATCACCAAGCCTGAGAGACGCCCTGGAGCGCTGGGGAGGGGGGCACCAGGCAGAGCTGAGGACAGTTTCTAGCATTCAAAAAACATTTGTGCTGGGTATGTAAAATGGTGCGGATGCTGTGGATAACAGTTTGCAAGTTCCTCAAAAAAGTTAAACATAGAATTACCATGTGATCCAGCAATTCCACTTCTGAGTACACACCTGAATATAAGAATTGAAAGCAGAGACTCGAAGAGTTATTTGCACACCCATGTTCTTAGCGGCATTATTCACAATAGCCTAAAGGTAGAAAGAACCCAAATATCCATCAACGATGAGTGGATAAGCAAAATGTGGTCCATCCACCCAAGGACCACTAAGGAAGAAAACACTGACACGTGCTGCATGGGTGAACCCTGAAGACAGGACGCTCAGTGAGAGAACCAGACCCAGAAGGACACACAGCGTGAGTCCACTCACAGGAGGGCCTGGAGGAGTCACATCCACAGAGACGGGAAGTAGACGGTGGGGCCGGGGCTGGGGAAGGGTGGGGATTTGGTGTTTCATGGGGACAGAGCTTCAGGTTGGGAAGATGAGAAAGCTCTGGAGATGGTGGTGGGGTGATTGCAATGTGAATGTGCTTAATGCCACTGAGCTGTGCACTTAGACCTGGTTACGATGGTAAATTTTGTTATATATTTTACCAGAATTAAAAAATTGCAATTGGGATGTATTACAAGCATCTCATCTTTATATGTGGTGTGTGCTTATCCTTTTTGGTCATATCTGATGCACAAATCTTCTCCCAGTACATGCCTCGTCTTTCTACTCTGTGTGTGTGTGTTTCTATTTTCTGAATGGAATCTCCCCAGGTCTTCAGGGAAAGGAGAGACACTAAGAAAATTAGCCACAAGGCCTGAGAGAAATTAGACAGGACTGTCGAGGAATTGGGCCACAGGGAAATGTAAAAAAGGGGCAAACCCCTTAAACTTTGGGTCCTTTCCTGCCTGTGGAGCCCTGCATACAGAACATGGAGTGTGTTGGCCCTCAGAGGGTAGGTGGGACCCCTGAGCCACCTTCCATCAGCCTCTGGTCTGGAAGCTTTGCAGCGAGAGAGGAAAAAAACTAAAACAAAACGCGAGCCGCTGTCCCTGGTACTGAAATGTTTCCCCGTTCTCTTGGCCCTGTCGCTTCTCTGCCTCCTAGTTTCTCTTTTCTAGTTGCTGAAAACGAGTGACACTCACCAGTTTCTGGATAAACAGAGACTTGAATTTCAGTCCCTATTAGGGTTGAGTTGCTTCGCATTCTCCCAAACCCCTATGTTGCTCTCCTAAGCTCCAGGGCCCCAGCATGTGACCTTATTTGGAAACAGGGTTGTTGCAGATGTAATTAGTTAAGGTAAGGTCACACGGGAGTGGGGCGGCCCTAATCCAGTAGGACTGGTACCCTTAAAAGGGGGAATCTGGACACAGAGACATGTACACGGGGAGAACGCCACGTGAACGTGAAGGCGGGGATCTGAGTGGTGCGTCTCCAAGCCAAAGGACAGTCAGGACTGCCAGCACCACCAGAAGCTGAGACAGAGGCCTGGAAGGAGCCTCAGAAGGAGCCAGTCCTGCTGACACCTTGGTCTCAGGACTGTGAGAGAACACATTTCTGATTCTTAAGCCACCTGGTTTGCAGTTCATTGTTTAAGCAGCCCTAACAAATGAACACAACTCCCAACTAGCGAGCGCAGGCTTTTAGTGATGTTAATACGAAGTGCATTCGTTTCTCATGCTAATAAGCTTAGACTCAGCATTGACTCATTTAACCCTCACAACAACCCCACGAAGGAGCTGTTAGCATTGTCCTCATTTTACTGATGAGGGGTTGGAGTACAGAGAGAGCAAGTGACTTGCCCAAGGTCACACAGGGGAACATCCCAGGCTCCCTAAACCACGTGCTAACCACTGAAGTACACTGCCTGGAGTTAGCATCTTTTCTAAAAATCTCCCCCAGGGCCAATGGGAGTCGGGGAGTCGCAGGCCCCTGCCTTACCTTTCCCTATAAGGAACCTTAAAACAGTACCACCTTTCTAAGAGATGTGGGGCCAGGTCAAATACTGAAAAGGCTATGGACCCTGTTTCAATTGTGGGTCTCTGGTTTGCTGCCTCCTAGTCCTAGAGGGACCCTCCAGGGAAATCCCCACCCATCCAATGCCCACACTGGTGAGCATGTCACCAGATTCCAGTCCTGGCTGCCCTCACTCCACACAGCAGCCTCATCAGTGTCAAAAGGGCGGGGCCAGGTGTTCAGCAAAGCATGCTGCCAAGCCCCATGCCTGCCAAGAGGTGGGGCAGGTCAAGAAGGCAGTCCCGCCTGCGAGAACTAGTCCCCCCAAATGTCAGTACCTGACAGCCCTATGGTTCCCTCCACACCCACCCCCATTTTCAAAGCCCAAAGTGGAGCAGAGACCACTGGGGGGATCCTTGGGGAAACAAGAGATTTCCCCAATGTAAGAAAGTTGTCTGAGTAATAGATCTGCTTCACGATGGCTCTCTTGGGTGGGAGGAAGCTCCCCATCCCTGGAGGTGAGCAAGCAGCAGCTTCCCAGAGGAAACTTCTTTGTCGGGAAGTTCTGAGTCCCTCCTCTTGCCAAGATCCTCTGCTCTCTGCTCCAAGATCTGAGCTTTTGAGATTTCACAACTCGAAGTTGTAATAACAATAATGGTTGCAATCCACTGAGCCCCAGGCATCCTACAGGGACACATAGCCCCTAGGAGCCATTTGAACCCTCAGCCTAGCCCAAGAAAACGGCATTATTGTATCTACAATTCTCCCCATTTGAAAATGGGAAAACTGAGACACCAGACATTGAGTGATGGGAGCCAGAGGTGGGATTTGAACCCTGGAAGTCTAACTCCAGTCCTAGCCCTTCTTCACTGCAATACACCCCCTCTTATGGTAGAGGGAGCACTAACAGCCAATTCACTGAGCACTTAGACAGGGCGGTCACTGGCCTGGATACTGGCTCCACGCCTTTCTCTTCTCACAGGAATCCTGGGAGGGGAGTGTTATGTATAGTACAGAGGAATTGAGGTTCAGAGAGGCAAAATGACTTCCCTAAGATTGCACAGCAGGTGAGGGGTGGGGTTGGAATTTGAAGCTGGGGGTGTCTGACGTCATGCGCTCCACTCCCATCCACTGTGCCTTTGGGGTGTTGGCCCCTGGGTTGTGGAGAGGCCAAAGCACCCGATTCTGCCATCTTCCCTGGAACTCACTCCAAACCTTTACTATTTTAAGACAAAGGGGGACTTAAGAGCACCTATGAAAAGGCCATGTGTGTCACTTACAATCTAGTCTAGAGAACGGCTGTTTGATACATGGAAAAATTGAATCATTGGGGGTGGTTACTTAATGATGCAGGCCCTGGGGCAACCCCACAGAGACTTCGATGGTGGGGAGGAGTGTCTACCTTACAGACAAGGAGACTGAGGTTCCCAGTGGCCCAGGTCACCCATAGATAGAGACAGGGCTAGGACTTAAGCCCATATCTGCATGTCTCCTCACACAGGGCTCAGCCAACAAGGATGGTCCTCTCTTGCTGGAGATGTTCCTCTCTGAGAGAGGGGGCAAATGTGGCTGTGGTCCCTCCTTGGCAACAGGTCTCTGCTTAGCTTGGGCTCTGGGGACAATGCCTTGATTGATGGGTGATGCTAAGGCTCTCAGCCTGGGAAAAGGAAGATGCTGATAGGCCCCTGTGTGTCATCAGCCTGGGACAGAGGTCGGGATGCAGGGCTAGGGGAAGCCCAGAGGATGAGGAGTATCTCTGGGCACTGAATTGTGGTCCCCCAGAAAAGATATCTCCACTCCAGGAACCTGAGAATGGAAACTTATTTGGAAAAGGGGTCTTTGCAGATGTAATTAAGGGTCTCAACACAAGATTATCCTGGATAACCAACAAGGCGGGCCCCAAATCCAACGCCAAGTGTCCTTATTTGAGGCAGGAGAGGAGAGGACATGCAGAAAGAGACCCAAGAAGATGGATGCAGACTCGGGAGGGATGCAGCCACAAGCCAAGGGACGCCTGGAACCCACAGGAGCTGGAGGGGGCAGAAAGCATCCTGCCCTGGAGCCTCCAGAGGGAGCAAAGACCTGTGACACCTTGATCTTGGACTTCAAGCCTCCAAGACTGAGCAAGAATAGATCTCAGTTGTTTTAAGCCATCCAGTCTGTGGTCACTTGTAACAGCCACCCAGGAAACTAGTGCTGATGGGAACCCAGGAGGAGGAGCAGTTTGGAAGGAAGATGTGGAATCCGGTGTGAGCCCTGCTGGCTCTGAGGGTTTGGAGAACACTCGAGGAAGGAACCCCCAGGACTGACTGAAAACCCAAAAACGGCCCAGGAAGAAAGCGCCAGCTGTGTGCCGGGACCCAAGTCCCAGTGCAGCCGCTCCCCGTGCCGTCCCGGGTTCTCACACTGCCTGCCAGTTAATGTTATCCCCATGTTACAGATGAGTGAACCCAGGCTCAGAGACGCTGAGCAGCTTTCCTAAAGTCACACAGCAAGTTGGAAACAACCCCTGGTGCTGACCCCGAATGGGGGAGGGTAAAGGGCTTCTGCGTTCTAGAAAATTCCGGAGTGTTGGGAATGACTTAAGTCACTGGAAATGGTTACACTGATCTAATAAACTAAAAAAAAAAAAATTGTGTGTTTTCCTTTTAACTGTGCATAGCCTTTATTTTTACGCGTAAGTCTGGGATTTTTGTCCCTTCCCAGGGATCTTGGTAGGTCTGGGGAACTGACCCCGATGGACGCTGGCTGTGTCCCTGGCTTCCCCTGACTCTGGCCACACCCCCTGCCTGGCCTCGCACTGACTGCCTTCGAACTTGGCATTTCTTTGGTCACTCTCACCCTTATGTTTGCCTGGCTCATTTCTCCTCAACATTCAAGTCCCAGCCGAGTCCCTCCTGCAGCTCTGGTAAGCCTCCCCATCCCCAGCCACTGCTGGGTCAGGGCTTCTCACGTGCCTGTGCGTCCTCCACCACCGCTCTGCGCACTCTGCACGGTAACTGCCCAAGCAGCTGTTACTCAACCCCACGGGACTGTGCGCCTCCTGAGGATGGTAACAGAGTGTTCTGGCCACCGATGAGTCCCCAGTGCCCAGCACTGAGCCCAGCACACAAGATGTGCTCAGTGAGAATTTGGCCACTGTTCAAGGCCTCCATCCTGTTCCCCTCCATCCTGGTCGCCTGGCTCCAACTCTTGCTCCCATAGTCCATCTTCCCCGCAGCGGCCACCAGAGGACGCCTGTGAGCACCTGAGTCAGGCCCTGCCCCTTCTCTGCCCACAGCCCTCCAGGGCTCCCACCTCCCTGGGGGTAAAAGCCCCTCCCTGAGGCCTACAAGGTCCTGCACAACCTGTTTCTGTCCCCTCCCTGCCCTCACCTCCTCCCTCTCTGACCCTTGCTCACTCTGCTCCAGCCACATGGACCTCCTCACTGTTCCTCCTACACACAAAGCAATGATTCTGCCCCAGGGCCTTTGCACAAGCTCTTCTGGAATATACTTCCCCCAGATCTCTCCATAGTCCACTCTCTCCCTGCCTTCAGTCTTGGCTCAGATGTTACCTTCTCCATGAAACCTTTGAGCATCCTGTTCAAACCGACAGCCCTCAGCCACCCTACACCCTGCTCTATTTTTTCCAGTGCCCTTATCACCATCTCAAATGTCACATATTCGGGGTTTTTTTTTTTCTGTCTCCCCCACTGAAATGTCACTTCCAAGAGGATGGGGAAATTTTGCGTTTTGTTCAGTTTTGGGTCCCCAGAGACTAAATAGTACCAGGCACACAGTAGATGCTCAATAATCACTATTTGACTGAATGAATGATTTTGTTCTCAAACCAACCTGCTAATATCAAGACCACCTCCTTGAGGGCAGAGACCATATTTGATTCATTTTTATCTCTCTCTTCCCGCACATGCCCGGCATGGGGTCAGTCAGTATTTCTCACCGCCTATCATGCACCAGCTGTGCTGGGGAGACAGATGCAGGGAAGACAGCCTCGTTCATTTCTCTCTGATCACCTGTATCTTCTCCCTGCCCCAGCCAGGACCCCGACCACGACCGATTGTGGGAACCTCTCATCCCAAATCCCTCTGATCCCACCCCCACACACTGGCACCCAGGTTCTCAGTCTTTAACTTCAGATCTGTAATCTAGTAGCTAAAGACAGGATCTAACCCTGACTGATGGCTATCTGCTCTGTGATCCTGGGCCAGCCACTTAACCTCTCTGAGCCTCCACTTTCTCATCCATAAAATCATAATACCACCCACTAAGGATTACAGGAGACACCTCCTTCTGCTGTGAGGCCACCCCTCCACCACCCCCTGCCCCCGGCCACCCTCTGTACCTCCTCCTCCATCCTCACGTCCTGAAGCTGTCCGCCACTTCTCTAAGAACAATGGGGCTGAGAGGCCCCTCTCCTCTATTCACTGTCCCTCCCTCCACTTATAAACTCATTGGTTCCCGTCCATGAGGGCAAGGCCAAGGACCCAGGGCTCAAGCTCCTGGCCCCTCCATCAGGCACACCATCTCTGGGGTGACCTCCTACCTCCCCGCTGATGCTCCTCAGCCTCTCCTCTGTAGCTGCCTCCTCTCTGCCCCAGCCTTGCACACTGGGGATACTCAGGGCTCATCTGGACTCCTGAGCTCCTGCCTGCGGCCATCTGACTCTTCCCATGGATTTAGTCACCATTGCTGCACCAGTGATTCCCCTAGCTGTGCACCCGCCCATCTATCCACCTATCCACCTGTCCATCCACTCATCCACCCATTCATCCATCCATTATCCATTCATTTATCTACCCACCCACCTGTCCATCCACCTATCCATCCATCATTTATCCATTCATTTATCACCCATTAATTTATTCACCCATCCATCCATTCATCCATTAATCATTCATTCATCCACCTATCCACCTGTCCATCCACCTATCCACTCATTAATTATCATCCATTCGTTTAGCTAACCATCCATCCATCCATCCATCCAACCATCCTCCCATCTATCCATTTACCTTTCCATCCTCCTGCCCATCCACCTATCCATCCATCCATTATCCATTCATTCATCACCCATTAGTTTACCCACCCATCCACCCATTATTAACTCATTTACCCATTCATCTATCCACATATGAAGCTATCTATTCACCCATCTACCCATGCACGCACTTATCCACCTGCTGTGTTTCTGGCACTGTTCTAGGCATTTGAGAAATAGAAGTGAACACAGAAGGCAAAAATATCCTATCTTAATAGGGCTTCTAGTCTACTAGGAGGAGAGGAAAACAAATACAATAAAAAGAAAAATCTATGGTACGTCAGAAGTTTTCAGAAAAATAAAAGGGAAGTAGGGAAGAGGGATTTGGAGTTCTGGAGAGTGGCTGAGATTATAAACCATGTCTACAGCGATGAGTTCACTGAGAAGGTGAAATCTGCAGAGGATGAGGGAGGAAGCATGTGATCATCTGGGGGAAGTGTGGTCTATGCAGAAGGCATAGCCCATGCAAAGGCCCTGGGGCAGGACTGAGCCTAGTGTGTTAGAGGAACAGCCAGAAAACCCCTGTGTCTGGAGCAAAGTGAACAAAGGGGAGAGAGGGAGGAGTTGAGGGCAGGGAGGGGACAGGCAAGGTTGGAAAGAGTTCTGTGGGCCACAGGGGGCACTTGGGCTCTTCTCACCTGGAGGGTGTGGACAGAGGAGGGCCTGGTTCAGGTGCTCACAGATGCCTTCAACTTGCTGTCAGGAGCACAGACTATAGTGGGCGAGGCTGCAAGCTGGGAGATGAGGCTGGAGGAGACTGAGCTGTTCCAGGTGGGCGATGATGGGGTAGGCGAGGAAGGGGAGAAAGGAGTGGATCTGGAGAAGTTTGGACAGCAGAGCCAACAGGATGGAGGGACAGGGGAGTGGTGGTGTGAGAGAGAGGGGAGAGACAGGGGGACTCCAACATTCCATTCTTCCATCCATTCGTCCATCCATCCATCTTTCCATCCATCAGTCTATCCATCCTTCACTCCATCCTTCCATCCATCCATCCATCCACCCATTCACTCACCCATCCATCCACCCATCCATTCCTCCATCCATCCTTCTATTCATCCATCCATTTACCCACCCACCCACCCATCCATCCATCAACCATTCAGACTTTTCATCCACCTACCCACTCTTCCATCCAGAAATCCACTCATACATCCATCAAGTCATTGTCACCCATCCATCCGTTCATGCCTGTACTCATCTGCTCACTTATCCAATTATCTATTCATCTGTTATCCAGCCTGCTCTCCCACATCCAAACACTTCCTCATCCTCCCATCCTCTCATTCCCTTATACCCTTGTTCATCCACATGTTCCACTTCAGAATGGTGAACAGGACACAGTCCCTGCCCTCACAGAGCTGGCATGCCAGTGATGATCACCATGACCCAAGACCAACAGGACTATTGCCAGGTCAGTGTCTTCCAAACCCAGCAGCCCCTCCCTCTGGCCCTGGTCACCTTCAGTCCAAGGACCGCCAGCATCCCTGGATGGCTTTCACCCTAAGTATGTCCCCACAATCACCTCTCTTTCTCTGCCTCCTTTATTTCTCTTCCAAAGTGGGTCAAGTCTCAGGCTGGGGGGTGTGATGCCTAGCTATACTGCTGTGTTACTTGGGACTGGATGTTGCCCATCTCCGAGTCCCAATTCCTCATCTGATCCATGTGGGAGAGGGGAACTGGGTTCTCTAAGAACCACTGCAGCCTGAGCACATGTCTGCTCCTTTGCACCCCTCTCATCCCACACTTTGGGCCTCACCCCAAGGGGAAGCTTCTGTTTTACCCATCCAGGTGTGGAGGAAGAGTGCATATCCTGAATGAGGCTGAGAGGCTGGAAAGAGGCTGATGGTGGCAATGACCGTCAAAAGGACATGAAGCTCTCTTTCCACACAGGTCTAACTGAGATCCTCCCCTGCTCTAAATTCTCCCATGGCTGCCCAGTGCCCTCAGGAAGGAGTCCAGGCTCAGTCCAGCATAAGAGGCACTTCATCACCCCGTCCATGCAGGCTCTCTGGCCTCACCTCCCGTGACTTACCTAGCTGCTCCTGTGCTCCAGCTGTGCCCCTTTACATCTAGTTTCTTCTGCTCATATCCGCGGGGACAGACACATTCACCTAGCTGCCCCTCTGCTGTGTTTCACACCCAAAATAGGGCCCAGAGCACAGTAAGTGCTTCTGTGAATAAATAAATGAAACGCTTTCTCCACCTGGCAAGCTCCTATTCATCCTTCAAAATCCCAGTTCCAATGTCCCTCCTCCATGCAGCCAGATTCCACAGGCAGAGCCTTCAGCTCCCTATGCAGTTCTCTCACTGTGCCTTGCTTCCCTTTGACACAACCCTGATCACTGCAGCCGTAGGTGCCCATGTGTAGCTCTGTCTCTCCATGAGGGGGGTCTCAGATCTTCTCTTGCCTGATACAAGGCAAGGCTCCAAAAGACTTCCAGGAAATGTTGGCTAAATGACTGAGTGTGGTCCTACTGAGCGCTCCTAATGGCCAGGGTCTCATGTGCCAATATTGGGTGAAAGGTTGAGCCACGAGCCTACTTCAGAGACAGCTCCTGGGCCCACTCCCTGCCCCCTCCATCCCAGAACTTCTCGGAAGACCCCTGGCAGATATGCCCTACATCAGAAGGGGACCCTGGGGCTCCACCAGGGCAAAAACTCCATCTTCCCCCTCCCCCCACCTGAACTTCCCCAGAGTCACCGTCACTCTGGGGCTTTGCACATCCTCTGCCAGGAACGCCTTTCGCATCAACAGATCCTTCTCACCCTTAGGTCTCGGCTGAGTCACATAACAAACATGGTCTCTGTGCTCAGCTCTGTGGCAAGAGCTTTAACTACCATTTCAGTTCTCACCTCCTCCAACCCTAGCTGAAATGGGAGGTCCCAGTGGTCCATCGACTCTATAGAGGGCAATACTGAGCCACGAAGACTTGAAGACAGCTGCTCAAGTTTCCACAGCTGGGAAGATGCAGAGAAACTAGACTCATCTGAACTGCTCTCACACACTGACCACCTCCTCCAGGAAGCTCTCCTAGTCTCCACACCTGCAGAGACTGGGGCCTCCTCTTGAGTTGTCCCTGCGGACGTGTTTCTACCAATGAGGCCCCGACATTGGCGCCTTGTAACCTGCTGGTCCCTCACTGTGTCCCAGGCCATCTGGGATGTGGGGCTGGGTGGAGTCTGGGAGAGGATTTTTACCTGTTTTGCCCCACATTGTATCCCAGGTCTAGGACGGGGCCTGCGACAGAGTAGGCACTCAATAAATATTGCTTATATGAGTAGATGGAGTCACATCTTTGTGACTCCGTCATGCCCCATAGGGGTTCCTATTTGCCTGGACTCTCAGCCCTGCACAAATGCTGGCACACAGTAGGTGCTCAATTAATGTCCTCTACCTGATGAAAGGCAGAAACGATATCAAGTTGCCTGTAAGGCCCCCAGGGCCTCATAAAAGCCTGTTAAGCCAATGATGAACAGGCAGCTGGGGAAATTGAGGCACAGAGAGGGGCGTGCCTGGCTCAAAGCCCCAAGGCCAGGCCCGGTGGCTCGCCCCAGCCGCCACCACCATCCCCTCCCTCGGTCCCCCGCCAGGCAGCGCCTGCCGGCCTCCCGGCCCGCTGTCTCCCTGGGGCTGGCACGTCACACTCGGAATCTCACGCCTCAGAGCTCGGCGTGCTCCAGCCTCCCCCCTGCCGCCAGCCGAGCAGCTGGTGCTCCCATGGAAACCGTGCCCCCGCCCCCCCCCACCTGCACCGGCCCCCCCTCACAACCCCCGCTTTAAGACAAATATTGTCATTAACATGCAAATGCATATGCGATCACCATACACGGGGACCGCGCAGCGGACGAGCCCGGCGGCGGGCACCTGCCCCGGGCGGGGTGGGCGTTAACACTCAGCCCGATCCTCGGAGGGCCGGCTCGGGCCGCGTCGGCCCCTCGGGGGGAGCTGGCCCCCAGCCGACGACTGGAAGGGGTGATGACTGCACACCGGCCACTGGGAGTCCCCCAGTTCCCGGCCTGAGCCCCGGCCGCTCTGGAGAGCTGACGGAGGCCTTTCTCTGGTTGCAAGCTGGGTGCGGGGAGGCGTCTCGTGGCCTCCCTGCTTCCCCTTCTCCACCCCTCTCCCTGACTCCCACCCTCTCTGCCTCTCCCGGTGTGTGGGGGTGGGGGAGGCACCCTCTGTCTCTCCCTCCTGGGTCTCTCCCTCCCTCTGTCTCTGTGTAATCTCTTTCCCTTCCCTACTCTTGCTCTGTGTCTCTCCACCGGTCTCTCTGTCTCCATCTCTTTCTCTTAAGAACAAGAAAAGCCAGTGACCATGGGCCTGCCCTCTTTCTGAGGAACATTCACTGCCTCTCCTCTCCCCGCACCTCTACCCCATCTCCAGAGCCCAGGGGCCTGGCTGGACCCCGTCTTTTTCTTGGTCCCAGCATGGGCCCCACTACACAGGCCCCCACTCTATTTGTGGCCACGGCTGGCGGATGTCACAGGCCCCTCCCCTGCCTAACACCACCGCTGGGGGTCCTCACCCTCGGCCTGGGGGCTGGGGGTGGAAACTGTCACCCTTTCATCACCCAGATATTCTTCTGCTTCCTCTGGCCTGGGAGGGAGACGAAGGTGTGACTGTAGGTCGGCTCTGGTCGGACCTCGGGACCCAAGATTTGCCCAAAATCCATGCTCACAAGCCCACCACCATGGCGATCACTTCAGTGGGGAATCAAACAGGCCCCCAAGTGTGACAATCACGGGCGAGGCAGTGAGCACGGCCATGATGGACATTATCACTCCTCCCCACTCTGCCCCTTTCAGCTCTGCTGGTGCCTGGACTCTGGGGCCCGCACGGCTGTCAGGGGCTTTCTCCCCACAAGCCGGGGTCCGCACGCCCACCCCGCTGCTCTCAGCCAGCACCACCAGCAGGCATCCTGCAGCCTGGAGGCTCCCTAGAAGCTAAACCAGGTAAGAGATGGCAGGAGGTGCCTGGACCTTCCCCCCACCCTGACACCACAACTTCCCATTCATCGTTCCATTTCCCTTTGGCTGAGGCCCAGATAGGGGCAGCCACTGGCCAGAGGTCACACAGCTGAGCCCCACACACAGCCTTGATCCCAGCTGCTAGCCCTCGTGACAGTCCCCACCTCTGGCTCCGCGCACCAGCTCCCTCCCACAGGTAAGGTCCTGCTGGGCCCAGCACAGGTGGGGTTAGAAGGGGAAGTCATTCTTCTTCTGAGGGTAATAGGGGGCAGATACAAGGGGAGGCCCCCCCCCCCCCGTTATCCCCCCAGGCCCTGCATTTAGGGCTCAGACCTGCCCAGGGCTCCTGCAAAGTGGAGGGTGAGGGCCAGATGTCATGGACACCTAACTTCCTAATTTTCACCCTCCAAGGAAAAAACCACAGGTGGGAAGCACCCCGAAGCACCCCCAATCCCAACCTTCTGCAGCCGGAAGACAATAACCCCACATTAATGAGGCCCTGTTCTGTTGACACTGGGTAAACTGAGGCTCCCATCAAGGTGAATGTTCAGCCACAGGCCCTCCCTCACCTCTCCTCAGAGTGGGGGTGGAGGGATCTCCAGGGGGGGATTTAAAGATGAGAAGAGGGGAGGACCACTGGAATCTCCATCTCCCTGCACCCCATCTAGCTCCCTGACCCAGAGCTCCCCCACAGCCTTTCAATTCAATGTTTAGGGGGCCACGTGGGCACCCCCACCCCCATCAGAATCTTTCTAGAAATGGGCCCTTCAGACATACTGGTGGTGGGGGGCTTTGGAAAGAACCCTCCATACAGCCGGGGACCCCCCGAGCTTGACTTGTGGGTAAGTGGGAGCCTTCTGCCCTCCTAGGCCACAGGGAGGAGTTAGATTTTCCAGGCCCTCCCCTCTTTTTTTTTTTTGGTGATGGTTGGATTTGAAAAGAGATGGAGGATGGGAGGGGTTGCTTTCCTCCTCCAGGGTACCAGCTGGAGGGTCTAGCTGAAGTGGCAGTCCTGGTCTCCATCCCACCAGACTCTCCCTATGGCCTGTCTCGACCCTTCATTCATCCATTCATTCATTCATTCATTCATTCATTCAGCAAACACTTATTCATGCTCGCCATAGCTGCCGCGCTGAGGGAGGACATGGTGTGGGGGCGAAAGGGGTCTGAAATAGGTCACGGGCCCTGATCCACCCCCACGGTCCCTCCAGGGTCTCACCAAGGGTGTTGACACAAAGCCTTCACTGTCCCCACCCCCAGTCCCCAACACCTGCGAGAGAACTGTCAGGGCCACCCCAATTCAGATACTGGGCTGTGACCAGAGCCCAGGGCTGAGGCCACAGTCCCTGGCACCCCCTCCCAGCATCCACCAGAGAATCAGGTGGCAGGGAGGCGGGCAGGCCTCCCCACCCCACCTGCCTCCCCCGCTAGGCTCACAGGTCGCCCACGCCTCCCCATCCACCCCAGGATCTGGACTCTGCCAGATGGACGGTCCAGGCTCATCGTCTTTGGCCTCAGCCCTCAACACACTGCTAACAGGCTTGGCCAGTTTTAACTTGAGCCAAAGGTGGAGGCGGCGGTGGGGGCACAGAGAAACGGAGGGAGTGCTGATCTAAACAGAGCGGATGGGCAGGAAGGAGGGCAAACGGTAGCCTTTTAACCACCCAAGGCCGGTGCTCCCCCCAAGACTGGCTTAGCGCCTTGCACCCCCAATCCCCCACCCCGCTTTCTTTGTAGTTACCGATTAGCCCGGGATCCTGGGCACCGTGTCCCCCGCGGCAGGCTGGACCTGCCCCGCCGGCCTGGCTTTGTGAAAATGACCAAAGCAATGGAGTCCAGAGGTGAAAACTTCCCCGACGGGGCCTGGGGAGGCCGAATGAATGGGGGGGGGGCAGGGAGGGGAGGCGGTGTTCAGGCAGCTCCCCCAGCAAAGGGGCAGGAAACAGTGGGTGAGGGAGGGAGGAAAGGGTGGGGGTCTAGAGGGAATGGGAGGGAGAAGGGGAGAGAGAGAGAGACAGAGAGAGAAGGATGCTGGGGGGGAGGATGGGAGGTACAGGGAAATGGATGAGGAGAGAAAAGGAAAGAGAGGGAGAGGGAGAGAGAGAGAGAGAGAATGCCGGAAGGTGGGGAGGGAGGGAGAGGGGGCGGAGGAGGGGAGGGGGCCAGCTTGGATCTGTCAGCTGCACCCCCAGAGGGGGGAGGAGGGGTGGGTGGAACGGGTGGGGGGGAAGAAATGATGCTGTGGCAGAGGCAAGCAGAGGGAGGAGGTGAGGAGAGGAGGGTTCGGGGGAGAAGATGATGGAAGGTGGGGTGGGGAGGCCGAGGGAGAAGGGAGGGGAGGGAGGGGGCCGGGCGCCCACCTTTGTGCATGCCGGTGTAGGGGTCTTTGAGCACTGTGAGCTCATAGATGCGGCCGAACTGCTCGAAGAGCGGCTTGAGGTCCTTCTCGTCCAGGTTGCGCGGGATCTGGCCCACGAAGAGCTTGATGGCGTCCAGGTCCTTCATGCCGTCGGGCTGCCCCCCAGGGGGCTCGGGCCCGCTGCTGCCCACGGGCGAGGGCCGCGGCTGCAGGAGCTGCTGCTGCTGCCGGCGCGCCTCGCTCTCCGTCAGGCGGGCCATGGCGGGCTCAAGGCGGGCGGCGGGCGCGGGACCGAGCCGGCGGCGGAGGCGGCGGGCGGCGGGAGGACTCGCAGCTGGAGCGACGGACGCCGCCTCCCGCCTCCCTCCCGCCCCGTCCCCGCGCCCTCCTCCCTCCTCCGCGCGCCCGCTCGCTCCAGCATCAGGACCACAAAAGGGCGGCTCCGCAGCGGCCCCTGGCGGCCGGAGCGCGCCTCGCCGCGGCGGCGCCCCCCGCGGGCATCCAGCATCCCGCATCCCGCCTCTGCGGGCGTCGCGTATCCCGCAGCTCGCACCCTGTATCGCACCTGGAAATCCTGAATCCCACACCCGGCATCCTGGCGCCCAGCCTGGGCCGGTAAACAGAGGCCAGAGAGCCCGCAGCCCCGGTCTTCTGGGTGGGTGATGGCCAAGCTTCAGACAGGACAGACCTGGCTTCCAGGTGGCACAGGCTCCTCCCACCGATAACAAGAAAAACACTAGAAGTAGTGCGCAGTTCTACAGGGTGCTTACTTGGCATTTACAGCGCTGTCCTGGGCATATTTAGGTATATAACTCATGAATAGTAATAACAATAATAATATTAACAGCAACAAGAAAGAACACTTCGAGAATACTGTGTGCTAGGCACTGCGCTCAGCACTTTTAAGCTTGTAACTTATTGAACAGAAATAGCAATCATTGTGTTACATCAACAGCAACCAGAAGTAACATCTTTTGTCTCACTTGCCATGTGCACATACTGCTCAAAATATTTCGAAGGATATGAACACATTTGGGCCAAGTGCTCTGTGGACTTATGTCACCCCTGCTTAGAGCTCTCCAAAGATGTCCCCAAATTAAAGCCTGAGTCCTCCTTACAGCCTACAAGGTTCTGCACAACCTGCCCCTGTCCCCTTCCTGCTGCCACCTCCTCCTTCTCTCCCACTCCTCACTCTTCTCCAGCCACACACACCTCCTCATTGTTTCTCCAGTACATGAGGCACGGTCTTGCCTCAGGGCCTTTGCTCGGGCTGTGCCTGGACTGCCCTTCCACCAAATGGTGCATGGTTCACACCTTCCATCTCTCATTACTCTCTCTGGACAGTCCTGATCTACAATCGTTCAGCCACTATTACCTCCTTGCCCAAGCTTCCTTTTCCCTTCATAGCAAGTTATACTCATTTTAATTTAATTTGATTCTAATTTGCTATATATTTACCTGTTTATGGATAAACCACATAGCTCTGTCAAGATGCCAGGCTCTGTGCTAAGTGCTTGGCATTCATGAACTCATTCAATCCACATAACAAATGCCTGTGGTGGCTACAAACAAATCAACTACACATTTTAGATTGTGATAAAAGCCATGAAGGAAACAGAAGTGGAGGGATGGCTTTAAGAGGTAAATTCAGGGAAGGCTTAGAGAGGATGGCCTTTGAGCTAAGATGAGACTGGAGCAGCATGTGCAAAGCCCCTGAGGCAGGAAACCACCTGACATGTTGGAAGAACAGGGAGACCAGTGGCTGTAGCAAAGAGCGCATCACACTGAGCCACTGGGTGCAGCCTAGGGACCTTTATTTTAATTTTTAATTTATTTTCTTTGTTTTTATTTTAAAACAAAGATGGGATCAGTAATGGTGCCATGCTGAACCAAAGGAAAATTCAGTCATTCTGGTTCTATTTAAAACGCTGACATTTTGTGCACCGTGGATTTTTTTTTTTTGGCATTAATTTTAGTTTTTGAAAATTACTGCATTAAAGTATTCTTTACCTTGATGATGGCGTTTTTGGTGGCCCCTTAAACCTTGCTCCCTAGGCAAGCTCACACTGGTCCCTGCCCATTCCTCGCAGCAAGTGTGAGAGGGAAGTACTGTTCCTGTATCCACTTCACAATGGGGGAAACTGAGGCCCAAAGAGGTCAAGTCATTCGGGCAAGGTCACACAGGGAGAGTGCTGGGATTTGGACCCAGGTGGCCAGAATCCAGAGTACACACACTTCCCATAAGCCCACACGGTCTTCCCCACACTTTAGACAGCCAAGCCTCGGTTTCCTCATTTGCCAAGTGAAACTAAAGAGTGAATAGGGCGAAGCCCTTGGCATGGATTCAGTGAGCTCATGGGTGCGGTCAGCACAGCCCCCGGGATGTCTTTAGTGATAAACAAATGGCTGTCATGACTATTACCGGCAGCTACCTGCCCACCCCCAGACAGAAGCAGGATGTCAAGACTGGCTGAGGAACGGAGCTCGGGTGAGGGGTCTTAGAGCATTCCACCCCTTGGCCCTGTTCAGCCCCTGGTTCTCGGCTCAACCCCAGGCTGGGCTGGTGGAACCAGGCAGGAGGCAGGCTCTGTCTCCATGGAGACCTGAGCAGGATGCTTGAAGCCCTGTGGCCCTCTGATGTGCCGGGAGAGCCATTTAATAGAATAAAAATGAAGCCCTGCCAGCTCTCCTGAGAGTCAAAGATGCATTTTTCTCAGACTCTTTCTTCCACCTGGGGTAGAAGAGCACAGTCTAGCTTGAGTCTGACCCCCGGGAGCTTAAATTCAGCATTCCGCCTCCTGAACAATACTCACCCTGGAGTTTATTCCCTGACACACCTCAGCTGTATCAGGGACGGGTCAACACAGAGAAAACTGAGGCTGTGCGCCTGAAAGCATTTGGAGCCCTTGAGGCCGACTCTCTGATTTATTATTAGCCAGAGGAGAGCTGGCCACGTCGGCATCATGGCAGGAGGTCCGTGGTTTGGGCTGAGACTTAAAAGGCAGTGAAGGTGGGAACAGAGCCTATCGAGGGATCCAGGGCTGGGAAGTGTCTGGCAGGTTGCCTGGCTCTCTGGATCGTGCTTCATAAACTTGCCCCAGGGCCTTTGCACTTGCTTAGTGTCTATCTACCAGCACAGGGTTTCTCAAAATAATTACACAAACTTAAATAAATTTATCTTAACGGAAAGCTGTCTGCTTGCTTGCAGGGAGGTGGCACTGCGGGGAGATGGGGTCAGTGAGTGGGGCTGGGGGCCTGGTCTGGAGCTGCCCTGTGCCAGTGGCCTCTGCATCACCCCCACAGCCAGCTGCCTGGTCCCCAGCCGCAAGCACCAGTGTCCCTTCTGGTCCCCAGGTGGTGCTGGGCGTGGGTGGGACACCCTTGCGTCCTGGCCACAGATGGAGACGTTTTCCCAGCCCCTGGGAGCCATGCTTCCCGTATTGGCCCACCCACTCCCCCAGCAATTTCCGCTGAAACTTCTGTAGGTCAAAGGGCGATTCCAATCATTGATGACTCTCAGATCTGACAATAAAATGTTGAAGAAGCCAAGGACATGTGTCCCCTGCAAAAGGTCCACAGAGCCACTCTGCTCTGGTAGCGGCCAAAGGTTTCCCACAATGGAAAGGAGAGAAAGCAGAGGGCAGACTGGGGCTGCAGACTTTCCCTGGAAAGAGCCGAACGGTAAGCACTGGAGGTTGGTGGGCCCTGCAGTGAGAAAGCTGCAGTAGACGAGACACATTTGGGGGGGCGTGGCCGTGTGCCAATAAAGATTTATTTACAAAGATAAACCGTGGGCCGGACTTGGCCACAGGCCATGGTTCACTGACCCCTGCTTAAACACACTCCTCCTGGTGCTCCAAGAAGCGCCTAGAGGGGCTTGCGATGGTGTGTCCATCAGCAGGGCACCGGGTGGGTAAGCTGTGGTACCTTCTGAGGACAGAATACTACACAGCAGGGAAAAGGAGCGGGTGCATGTGAGCAGAAGACGCCCAAGCAAGAGCTAGCGTAAGAGAAGGACAGCAGGATCCGACTGTATGAGATGTTGAGGCCACACACAAAGCAACTGCGAAACCTGTCCACAAACGCATCGTCGTGCCTGTCAACACTGTTTAAAGAACAGGAAAGTTCTGGACAGTGGGTGAGGCCTCTGTGCAGCGGGGGAGAGACCAAGCGCCTTCACAGGACGTTTGCCTGCATTTTGTAGCCTTAAAACAAAGACCTCCTGGGAAGAGATCTTAGACACCAGATGCCACTCCCTTGGGGTCCCTGTAGGGGATGCAGTGCCCTAACCAAAGGACGTCTTTGCCCAAATCGTTGGTGCTGCCCAGATGGACCTAGGGCACTGAGGGAGCCCATGGGACGGGGGTCACCTTCATAACCGTCCTCCGGGAGCCTGTGATATCTCTACAGCCCTCTTCTCCTCTGCCCACCCCTCCCCTTTCCCCATCACGCAGAGCAGAATGCAAACTTCTCACCAATGTCCTGGGGACCCTCGTGCCCCCCCCCTCCCCCTGCCTCGCTCCCTCTGCTCCAGCCACACCAGGCGTCCTCTCTGGTCCTGCAACACTCCAGGCCAGGTCCTGCCCCAGGGCCTTTGCACAGGCCAAGCCCTCTGCCTGGAATACGGTCCCCGATTTCCACATGGCTAAGTCCTTCCTGTCACTCCAGTTTGACTCAAATGCACCCTCACTGCCCATCTGGGGTTATTTTTACTCATTACCCATCTTTCCTAGTGGCCCGCCAGCCCCAGGGTCTCTCTTTGGCACTGTGTCCCCAAGCCCAGCATGGTACCTGGCACGTGGTGGGGCAGGGGGTGGGGAAATACTTGCTGCCCCCACAGTTGGATGAGACTGATCCACAGTGGTGTGGTCAGCGGGTGCCTGGGGACAGGAGGGGCGCACAGAGGGGTGGCAAAGGGGAGCCAGGGAGTGTTCAGGGGACACGCCACCTCTCGCCTTGGCGACGGCATCACCAGTGCAGACGTACCCCCGACCCCTGCAGCCCGTCCGTGGCGCCCACAGAGAGAAACGTTTCAACAGCTCTTAGACGCAAATCTTGCTTCCAGCTTCCGTGCACATGCATGTGCACACACCCCACGCCTGGGAACGGGGTGCGGAAGCTCTGTACGTAGATGGTGGCTGCCGGCCCCGAGGTTTCGTGGAAAAGGAGACATTAGCCCATGTCAAACGAGATGAGAGGGGCTTTTCCCGAGACGTGGGGAGCTTTACCCGAGGCTGTGCTGGGGCCAGAGCCTCCTTCCAGCCTCCGGGGGGATCGGAGGGTAGGACGGGAGGAAGGTCTGAGGGGCTGTGGCCCTGACCCTGGGGACAGGAATCGCTGAGGAAATCCAAGCAGCACCCCTCGGGGTCCAGCCCACATCCAGGTCCCATGAACACCCCTCTAGCCCCTCCTCAGTGCTCGGAGAACCCAGCGCACTCTTCCCCTCCTAAGCGCCCCCACCAGTACAGTCCCCCGCACCCTGCACCCTCAGCTCCCGCCCTCACCCCGATAGCCCGTCCTCCCCGCAGTGGCCTCCGGTGGCCATGGGCGCCCAAGTCAGGCCCTGCCTTCTGCCTTCTGCCTTCAGCCCTCCAGGGCTCCCACATCCCTCAAGGAAAGGCTCTCGCAGCCCCCTTCCAGGTTGCACCCCCAGCACTGCCCACCTCCCTTGTGGCTGGTGTCCTCCCCCACCCAGAGCCCAAGCGCCCGAGGGCAGGGACTGCCCGGGATGAGCCCTGGCACTGCAGAGCCTGACACACCTGCACTCAGAGGACGCCTGCGGGTGGCTGGGAACCGGGCAGGCCAGGTAGAAGCCAAGAGGGCAAACTGCAAACTGGGGTCTGCCCCATGAAGCCAGGGCCTCTGACCACGTGACCCCAGAGCGGTGCTGACTGGGGACCCGGGGACCTGCCCTGGGCTGGCCCTCCCTAGAGCCTGCTCTGGGGCTGGCAGTGGGCCAGGAGGCTGGGCGTGGCCTTCATGCGGCCACTGCCCCACCCAACTCCCCACTGGGTTGAATGGGGTCCCCCCAAATCCCTGTCCAGAATTTCAGAACGTGGCCTTATGTGGAACAGGGCCTTTGCAGATGTAATGAGGTGGCATGAGGTCTGCCCTGGAGTGGGATGAGCCCTAAAGCCAACAACTGGTGTCTTTACAGGCCAGGACACACGAGAATGGCCCAGTGAGGACAGATGGAGACGGGGACCAGCGGAGGCCGAAGGCTGGGAGACGTGGGCCTTCCTCCCTCACAGCCTCAGACGAGCCAGCCTGGCCTTGATCTTGGACCTCAGGCCTCCGGAGCAAGGGAACAACATTTCTGCTGTCTTAAGGCACCAAGTCAGTGGTGTGACCACGTCCCACTGCCCCACTGTCCATCAGCTCATGAACTGGTTTTCAGCCCCACTTTGCAGGGGGGCGGGAAGGACACCCCCTCCCCCAGGCCCCCAGGAACACAAAGCACCGTCCGGTGGGCTCACCAAACCCTGAGGCCCCAGTCCCCCGACAGGACACGGGAGGCTGTCGTTCATATGGCTTTATTTCTGATCATCCGGCTGCGCCCCATTACCAGCCTGAACTCTGACCGATCAGTGGTCCTGACCCGCCCTGGGGAAGGGGAGGAATGACTTGCGCTCCGAACGGTCCCGCCAGCACGCCCACTGGCTCACACACTCACACACTGCGGGAGGATGCGCAGACTCCGGCCCCGCGTCCGCCCCAGAGGTGGCCAGGCACGCGGTAAATAGTCTCTGGAGGAGACGAGCCACCCAGTGGGGACAGGGGGGAGGAGGCAGAGGAGGACCTGCAGTCCCCATGCCTGCCCCTCTCCCAGGCCCCATCAGCTCGGCTGGGAGTCACGGCCCCAGGGAGCCTGTTCCCTCCAGTGAGCAGCGAGCCAGTCAGCTGCCTGCCCCTCCAGGCCCCTCAGGACCGGAAGGTGGGCGAGACCTCTCTGGTGGCCGGGGGAGGCAGGTGCCAGGCCCGCCCGGGAGTCCCTCCTCCCGGACACTGGGCCCCAGCACTTGCCACTTGACTGATTATATTGCTAATGAATCGGTACACGTGGGTCTCCCTGAGGTCAGTCCCACCCACCTCTCCCCTCCCCAGCTTGGGGCTCATGCCCCACAAGGTGCCTGGTTTGTGGGGCTCAGGCCCAGACCTGCCCCCACCGGGTTCTGGGAAGAGCTGCGCCCGCAGTCACTCCTCTCTTGACCCCCAACCTGGACATCCCTCCAGGGATGTGGGGGCACCCACTCCCCCCAAACACATCCTCCTCCTTACAGGTAAGGAAACTGAGGACCAGAGAAAGGAGCAGAGGGGCCACCTCCCCACCCTGGGGACTCTGCAGGCACCCGTCCCAGGGACAGGCTGAGGGGCGGAGCGTGGAGAGCCCAGGCAGGGAGGAGACAGCTGGGGGAGGAGCGGGCCCCACGGGGCGGCGTGGGGCAGAGGTGGCAAGAAGCAGGGTGAGCAGCATGAGGGCCGGACCGGGAGGTGGGAGGCTGGAGGCAGGGAGGCTGCCGGGTCTTCAGGGCGGTCACATCACAAGGCCGCCCTGAGCTGGCTGCCTCCGCCCGGCTGGGGTTTGGGCAAAAGGCTTTGGAGGGAAGGGCTGGAACCGAGACCCAGAGGCGGAGGTGCTGTCTCCAGGCAGGAGGGAGGGGGTATCCAAGTCACTGAAGGGGTGGGGACGGCATCAAGGTCAGACCACTTGGCCTGCAGTCCACGGTCAGCGTCACAGCCATGGGTCACGCCGTGGCTGCACTGGGCCTGTCCCCTCCTTTCCTTGAGTGGTTTGCACGCCCTGGGGGCCGTGGGGCCAACTCCGCGGCCGGGAGCTCGTCCATGTGCTTGTCCCCAAGTCCATGGCCTGGCCCCAGACCGCCACCGACGCTCCCCCAAGGGAGCTTGAGGGACAAAAATGAGAAAGCAGCCCCCAGATCCTCAAGAGCAACACAGAAAAGCTCTGTAATTCAGGGTTGAGGCGCCCAGGGGGTGCGGCCCCGCCTCCTGCTGGCGCTGAGCGGGGAAGAGCGGGGAGGGTGGCGGCCAGCGGTCACTGCGTCTTGGCCTTCAGCAGTCTCTGAACGCTTTTGTACAGGAGGTCGAAGTGCTGGGGGCAGTAGGAGGGCTCCGGTGAGGTCGGGGACAGCCCCACCCAAGGGCCGCCTGTGGGGTCTCCTGCAAGGACTGGCTAGCCAAGTGGACCCTCCCCGGGCGTCTCGCCTCCCCCAAGACCCTCCTCCGCTCACCTGGACTGCCGTGTAGGCCATCCCGAGGTAGGCGCTGATGCAGACGGCCAGGAGCAGGTCGAAGATGGCCGGCTTGACCCTGCGGAGAGACGAGGTGGGGGGTGGGGGGGTGGGGTCAGTCAATCAGCTGCCCCCCGCTGTGCCCATGGAGCCAGCCCCTGGGCCGGACTCAGCCTCACCTGTAGGCGTTCATCACCTGTTTCAGCTGGTCGTAGAAGACAAACTCAGGGTCCCTGGAAGAGAGTGCTTTCTCAGTGGGCGCACCCAGACAGCCAGGCTCCCCGCAGGTACCACCAGCCCAGGAACACGGAAGTGCAGGGGGCACCCCGTGTGTGTGTCTGCTCAAGGCTGACACTGTCCCTCAGAAGGAACTACGGTCCTTTACTCTGAAAAATGCCTTTCCTGTTGATTTTGGGGGCGTCAAATGTACTCTCTCAAAATGAAGTGTGGTAACTGGAAGTTTTACTGGTCTAGGAAGCATTTCTACAAAGGGAGAGCGACCACACCCTAGAAATCAGAGATCCCAGCTCCACAGCTATGGGTCCACTCTGAGCCTCAGTTTCCTCTTCTGTTTAAAAGCTGGGTGTCTTCAGAGAGCCATGAGTTGGGAGACAGGTGGAGGGAGAGCCAGCGAGGAGCATGAAGCTGCCTGGGTGGGGGCCTCCTGCCAGTGGATGCCACAGACACCCACTCCACTCGGCCCGACTGGGGAGCCTGGGAGCATCAAACAGAAAAAAAGACCAAACCCAGGGGGCCTGCAGTGAGGAAGAGCATCCCGAGGGCAGGAGGGGGCCTGGGGAAGGAGTCACCTGAGGCCCAGAGCACAGATGGACCAGAGGGTGGGCGGGGGTACAGGGCTGCCAGACACAACCCTGGACTGTGGTTCCATGGGGACTGCAGATAAAGAAGAAGCGTGCTTTCGGGGTAAGTACGTTCCGAACGCTGCCCGGGACAGACTTCTACTGTTGACAATCGGCCGTCCACCTGGAACTCGGGTTGAACGGGGCGCCTGTAG
Source organism: Camelus bactrianus (assembly GCF_048773025.1). Taxonomy (NCBI): domain Eukaryota; kingdom Metazoa; phylum Chordata; class Mammalia; order Artiodactyla; family Camelidae; genus Camelus; species Camelus bactrianus. Next base: position 29,837,766 of record NC_133560.1, read on the forward strand.
CCCTCACTCATCGTGTTCCTTCCCGTTTCTCTCTGCTCAACCTGGGCCCCGGCAGGGAGGCCCCAGAGGACCTGCGGGCTGGCGAGCAGGCCCCGGCGGGGCGCGCCCGGGCCTCACCGCTTGTCAGCTTTGATGTGGTGCTGCTTCACCTCCTTCAGGTAGCGGCTCAGGTAGTGCTCCAGCGTACTGAGGAACGTGCTGTCCTTGTCCACCAGCTGCGCGGCCCGGGGCTGGTTGGTGAGCCAGTCCATCACCGAGTCCAGCTGCTCCTGCTGGATCTGCTGCGGGGACGCGGCCATGGTCTCGGGGCCCTGCTCTCGCCCCCCCCGCCCCACCCCGCCCCGCCCCACCTGGCCTGCCCATTACCATCTGCTCCGTGAAGACCGGCATGTCCGGGGGGGTGCCCTGCGGAGAGAGGAGGGCACAGGCCTGAGCCCAGAGCTGCGGTGCTGGGGTGGGGGCGGGTGGGCGGGAGGTTGGGGGCAGGCTCACCTTCTCCGTCAGGTTGTAGATGACGCGGGTCAGGGCCTCTGCGATGAGCCTTGTGTTTCGGGTCAGGGTTTTAGAGTCAACCCGGGACCTTGGAGGGCAGATGTAAAACATACGTATTTGGAACCGGCACCGTCTATAACCACCAGAAACCAAAAACGATCACGCATCTGGTGATAAAAACAAGGACGGGAGCCGCCCCCACCAGGGACGGGCGCCCCCGCCGCCGGGTGGTCTCCAGGCCAGGCCTCGCCCTCCCTGGGGCTGCTCTGCGCCCCAGTCCTGAAGACACGACTCTGGGCCTGTTTCCTCCTCTGGAACTTGGAGGGGTCAGAGCGCCCTCCTCCACAGGCCGTCCAGGGCGGAGCTGCTGGAACACCCTCTGGGGGGGGGTACAGTATCCCGCCAAATTCACACCCGCTTAGAACCTGGGCTGTGACCCGACTTGGAAGGAGGGTCGCTGCAGACCTGGTTAGTCATAAGGTCACAGTGGAGCAGGGGCCCTAAGTCCAACGGCTGGTGTCCTCATAAGCAGAGGGGAATGTGGACTCAGGCCAAGCACAGGGAGAGGCCACAAGCCAGGGACACCAAGGACTGCTAGCAACACACAGAACGTTGAGGAGCTTCGAAGGCAACACATCCCGACCCGAGTGGGTATGAGATGCAGGCTGCCCGGGGAGGCAGGGTGAAGGGGCGTCTGGCCCGTTATTCCAGTCCCCTGCTTCCCCCCAACTCTTCTTTGCTCTTGGCTCCCTCTGCCGTGCAACAACCTTCTCCTGGTTCAGGCCCTTCAGTCTGGCACCACCTCCTCCAGGAAGCCTCCTGGATGCCTGCCCCAACAGCGGCCACCTTCTCACCACCCCTGCAGCGGACATGTGTCCAGTTCCTGGGTGTGGGCACAGGTGACAGGAGTCGCAGAGGCTCAGTCTCAGTGGAGGGCCGGGGTGGGTGGCGCTCACCGCACATCCATGATGCTGCTGCGCTGGCCATCACGGTGGCTCTCCAGGTGGGACAGGGTGAAGGCAGGTAGCCGGCGGATGGCGAAGCGCTCGTGCTCCCAGGCCAGGATGTCCTCCGCCAGGTTGATCTTCTTGTGCACCATGGAAAACCGCACCTCCGGGAACTGGTGGGCGGCCACCTGCGAGGGGCACCGTCAGGGTCTGCCCGGTGACAGCCCCTCCAGTCTCTGCGGAGGTGGCCCCTCGTGCCTGGGGAGCCCCAAGTCCCTCCCTGAACCTCTGCTCTGGAACTCGGGGAGAACCCCGCCTGAGGCTCACTCGAGGCCCGAGGGTTGGCAAAGGTCCTGGTAACGTGTGATGGAGGGGCGGGTGTTCCAGCCGGGCCCCCTACTGTGAAAGGGGCCTGGCCAGGACATTACCGTCTCGAGCTCCCGCAGGAAGGCGTGTTGCAGCGTCCCCTCCCTGGGTGGCTTGGACACATGCAGGTGCAGGCTGTCCCCCCGGCCCACAGTGTCCAGGCAGAGGACGAAGGCCACGTTGTCCTGCAGCAGGCTGGAATCTGAGGGCAGCAAGGGCTGGTAAGCAGGACAGGAACCAGGCCCCGCCTCCCCGGGGCCCCCCCACCATCCAAGGCCTCACCTGTGTGGTCCAGGTTGTCTTCCAACCAGCGCTTGGTGCCCTGGTAGTTGAACTTTCCTCCTCCGGAAGCAAAGAATAGGAGGTTGTACCTGGTGCGGGAGAAGCAGGGCGTCAGCGCTGACAGGCGAGAGTCCAGGCCCCCGATAAGGAGGTGGTCTCCCCGACCCTGGCCCTGCTGACACTGGGGCACCCTGGGCATGGCGGGGTCTGGGCAGCATCCCTGGGTGCACCCACTCAAGGCCAAAAAAGCCCCCTACCTCCCAGTTATAACCACCACAATGTCCCCAGGCATCCCCCAGTGTCCCCTGGGGGCAAAGCCGCCCCTTGAGTGAGAAGCATGGGTCCAGAGGCTTCCCTGAGCCCTTGAGACCAGGAGGGACGAGGTGGACTGATCAGAAACAGACCCGGAAGATAAAAAGTGGCAGAAGCCTGGTGGAGGGGAGCAGCTCAGTGGTGGAGCCCATGCTTAGCATGCACGAGGTCCTGGGTTCTACCCCCAGTACCTCCATTTAAAAAAAAAAAGGGTGACAGGAACTCAGCACTGCCTCCCTGGAGCAGAACTGAAGCCATGGGCCAGAGATGCTGTGAAGGACCAGGACCCTGTGCCCCACGCCCATCCACCCCATCAGGGCCACAGCGGTCCTTATAGGAGGAGACACACAAGGAAGAGACCACATGCAGGTGTAGCCAAGGAACTCTGTCACAGCTGGAAGCCAGCAGACGTTGAAGAAGCATGAAAGACCCTCCCCCAGAGACTCGGGAGGGTGTGTGGCCCTGCCAACACCTGAATCTCGCTTCCAGTTTCCAGGATGGGACGCCTGCTGTGTGTGTGGCTTGGCAGAGTCACTCCCGGGGAGATGTGCACCATCACTGGGCCCCTGCCATCGGGCCAAGCAGACAAGCACCCCTGAGAGTGACCAGCTGGGTCCTGGGCTGAGATGGGGGTCTCCAGTCTAAGTGACCGTTTCCCGGGTGTCTGTTACTTGCAGCTGGAAGCACTCCCAGCCCAGCCTGGGGTGTGGGATTCCAGAGGGTTGATCAGCCCTCAACCAAAAGACAGGTGATTCCCAGGGTTGGCACTGCCTCCGGGCCGCAAGGCCCAAGCAGCGCCTGGCGTGAGCGAGCCTTGCACCCCGGGCCCCGGTGGCCGTGACTTACGCAGCGTGGGTGCGCTTGTAGGTGTAGAGCCTGGAGAAGAGCCGGGCGAGCTCCAGCAGCACAGAGATGCCGCTCCCGTTGGAGTCCGCACCATGCGACAGCCACTGCGGGCAGGCAAGACGAGGCCGGCGCTCGCCACATCCACACGCAGCGCCTCCTAGGCCCCACCCGGCCCCGTCGCCCAGCATGTGGCTAGGACTGCTCCCCCCACCGTGGCTCAGACCCCAGCCTGATGGCCCAGTGCCAGGGCACGCGGGTCCCCTCCCTCACGACTGCCCCGTGCCCCGGGGAGGCTCTGTGCGCAGCCTGGAGCCGGGGCCGGCAGGCCATGCGGCCACCAGCCTCGACATCGGCCCCGGGACCCTGGTGCCCCTATGATGGGGGGTTCCCTACAGCCTCAGGCCACCCCCACACATGAAAGCCCCCGACATGTCTGAGGCCCACAGTCTAAGGCAATGTTCCTGAGGGAGCAACAACCAGTGTTTGGAGAAAGTTGGGTTGTCCCCACGCGTCGGGGCCCTCCCATGGTCAGTGTGTAAACTGACATGTGTAATGGCCCTGAAGTTCGCGGGGAGGGGGCAATACCGTGCTCAGTGAGAGGAGTAGGTGTGTGATGCCACGGATGTGAAACGTGCACAGCAGGCCAGTCCAGACACAGAGAGGGCTCCCGGCTGTCAGGGGCCGGGGTGAGTGGAGGGGCACGGTTTATTTTGGGGGTGATAGAATAAACGTTACAGAAGTAGACAGTGGTTATGTCTACGCAACTTGGTGAATGTATTATGAGATGCTGAACTACATGATTTAAAAGCATGAATTTTGTCATGGGAATTATGTCTAAAAAAATTTAAGGAAATTTCACAGAAAGGCCCCGTGGTGTGGATGATGAGCAGGAGAGAACGTAGTTCAAGGCTGACAGTCCAGGGCCGAGCTCTGCACCCTGGCTGGTCCCAGCACCCCCGAGGACGGCATGGCCAGGCTCCGGCCAGGCTGCAGGCCCGCCCACGCCACTCTGGTTCAGCTGGCCGTTGGTTCTCTGGCGTGAACCTCCCTGTCCCGGGGACTCAGGGAGCACAGCCCGGAGGAGACTGGACACAAGAGCTCGCACTGGGGGCCTGAGGCCACATGCCGGGAAGGCTGCTCCCCAGGCCAGCTCCCACCACCCCGCTGACGAGGCTCCCGTCCCTGCACTGTTTGTGCAAACACGGGGTCTTCTCCTGGAGCCTGGGGTCTTGGATGAAGGCGCCTGTGTGACACCCCAGCGAGAGCCCAGGGCTGTGTCGCGAGCCCCCAGGGACCGCCTCTCACTCCCGCTGCCACGTCTCGTTTGGGGGAGTGAAGCTGCAGGACGACACCCACCCCGCAGGGTATCCACAGCGACCCAAGAGAGGATGCAGAGCTGCGTCTGCCTGGGGCAGGGGAGGTCACACGTACCGGGGCCACCCCGAAGGCATCGTAGTGCGCCACGACGACGACGGTGGGCAGGTCCTCTCCGCCCAGCCCAGCCAGCCGCCCCTGCAGACACACGGGTGTAAGCCTGACGGCGGTGTCCTTGGCTCTGCCGGCCCCACTGTGGACGTGTGCGGACAATGGGCAGGGCTGCACGCTGATAAACCTTTATTTACAGAGACCAGCGGAGGCCAGACTTGGCCCAGGGCTGCAGTGCCAACCAGACTTTTCTGCCCGGGAACCAGACCCACCCTTCAAAGGCTGAGCTCTGCTGCCAGGAGAAAGGGCGCGGTTAGAGGAGCGCAGAACAGCCCCGCAGGCTCCAGGTCCGGCGCCCTGGCCAGGGTCCTCACACGGCGGGCTGAGCTGAGGTCTGGGAGCCCCCTCCCCATGTGCCCTGCTGGGCACTCACCTCCACGCTGGTGATGAGCCAGTCACTCACGGCCTTGCTCTGGACCCCGCTGGTGACCATCTGGAAGCCGTTGGCGGTGGCGGTGTGTAGCAGCACTGAGGACAGGGAAGGGAGGGTCAGCCCAAGCCTGGGGTTCCCGGCCCAGAGCCGCATCCTTGCTGCCCCTACACCCTAGGTCCTAGGAGTGCGGTCTGAGCAAAAGCATAACTGAACACACGGACTGGACACGGGGAAGAACTCGGGCATCCAGGATGAGAGCTGGTGGAGTGGTCACCCCGCCTGCACGCAGGCTGCTAAGGGGCGTGTGGGCGGCCCTCACTCTCGTTCTAAAATCACAGAGGCGCACACAAGACCTCTGGCCCGGCCTCCCAAGGATCAATTCAGCCACGACCTCAGAACAGAAGTTTCCCGCCTGGTGGTCCACGATGCTCCAGCGCAGCCCCGAAAGCAGACACGGCTTGCTCAGTGTGAGCGAGCAGCCCACCGGGGGTGTCATTTTCTCACGCCTGTGAGCTTATCCTGTCTCAAGCCCTCCCGTTCTTTACATGTTTAAAACCACAATCGTAAGGGGCGTGGAAGAGGTCACCCCTGGGGGGAGCTGGGAGGAGGGCGCCCCTCAGGAAGTGTGCTGTCTTTGCGACTTCTATAGCTTAAGGTGTTCCAAAACAAAGATACTATTGCTAAGCACGGTGACTGAGATTTATGATTTTATATTTTGCTTCTTCCACTAACCGAGGTGAAATAAACTTTCCCACGCCACTAAAAGTTCTACCCTGATGTCATTTTGAGGGCTGCATAATATTCCACTGGGTAGCTGATTCTACTCACCTTCTGCTCTAACTAGAAATCTAGGTCTTTCCAAAAACTCATTCTCCTGTTGCCACAGTGCAGGTGGCTGTCCTCCAGACTTGAATCTAGCCCAGGGGTTGGCAAACTTTTCCTGTAAAGGGCCAGTTGGTATTTCCAGCTCTGTGGGCCAGATGGTCTGTCACAGCCACTCAACTCTGCTGTTGCAGCATGAAAGTCCCTGTAAACCACATGTAAATGCTGGCTCTGCGCCAGTAAAACTTCATTTACGTCAAGAGGCAGCTGCAGGCCATGGTTTGCCAACCCCCAGTCCAGCATCCACAGCTAATAACCTGGCTAGGAGAAATGAACCTTCGTTTACAGCTCAAATACAGGTGGACATACTGTTTCCCCAAGGCACTGGTCCGAGTCCACCCCTTGGAGCCCACTGCTTGGACAAACCTGCCTGCCTCCCTGCTCCCGTGGGCTCTGAGGATTCACTTCCTCTTCCTGAACCCGCTATTTGAGCCTCTCAGCCCATTCCTTTGGCTACTTTCGCCAGCTCACTCTGACAGCGGCCCACTCCCCACCACTCCTGAGACGGGTCAAACTACAGAGCTCCTGGCCCCCAAGCCCACTGCGGCGTCCCCCAGCCCACAGGTAGGGGGAACCGTGTTATCCCAGAGTGTCGCTGACCCACCCTGACCTATGTAAGCAAGCCAGTGACAAGTGACACCAAGAATTTACTTGGGAGGAAGAAGGAACACAGAAAACCACACAGATGCCTGTACATTCCCCGAACCATCCAGAGGCTGGAGATGGGAAATATGTCCCTCCAAATCAGCAGGTCTCCAGCACGGGAATGGGTGGCGGGCGGGGCTGGGGCTGAAACACACAGGTGTGACATGGCAGGTGTGGGGTGCCTCCACCACGAATGAAGAGGGACTGATACCACGCCCTCACGCTGAGGCGTGTTCCCAAATCTGCACAGAGTGGCCTTGGTGGATCAGGAGCCCCCGGGTTCCCCCCGCCCCCGCAGCCCGAGCCCACCTTCGGCGGCCGAGGCAGAGCCCTGAGAGGCAGACGCGGCCTGCGTCTGCTCATAGATGGACAGCAGGGCGTCATCCTCCACAGCGAAGTACACAGGGACAATGGTTTCCATGGCCAGCATCTCGGGCTCAATCTCCATGAATTGCTGTGAGAAAGACACACATTCAGGGAACTTCTGGCTTGGGAGAGGGGGACCCCGGGCGTGGACGCAGGGATGGGCGAGGCCTGGTGATGCTCATGGTTCCGGTGGGGAGGAAGCAGGTTGGGAGAACAGGCTGTGTGGAGGGCTGGCTGGGGTCAGATCCCACGCCCACTGGCCATCACACCCTCAGTGGTCCGTGGGTGCTGGTAGGGGCCTGCAGAGACGGTGGGCGTGAACCCCCCTGCACTGAGGGGCCTCCCCGGCCCCTCACCCCTGCTCCTCTGCAAGAGCACCTCCACCCGCAGTGCCCTGTGGGGCCCTAGCAGATCCCATAAATTCAAAGCAGCTCTCTCCTGCTCGGCACTGCTGATAGGGGGCTGGGTCCTCCTCTGCACTGGGCTGTGGAGCAGCCTCCCTGCCCCACCCACTCAACGCCAGGGACCACCCAGTGTGACAACCACAGATGTCCCCAGACAACGCTCAGGGAGGGGCTCAGGGAGGGGAAGCGACTCGCCCAAGGTCCCAGAGCCCACCCGAAACCCAGGTGGCGTGGCGGGGCGGGGCTCACCCGGATGACGTCCTGGGGCACGGCGGCCATGGCCCGGGGCAGAATGATGACCACGGCGCCGGCCGACTGGCGCAGGGCCCGCTGGTAGCGATCGTAGGAGAAGTCCAGCAGCCGCATGAGCACGCAGCGGCGGCTCAGCACGTCCGCGTCGATGGTGCGCGCCTCCGTGTTGAGCACCGCGTTCCGTGTGCCTGCGGGGGAGGGGCTCCCTCAGAGGGGCGCGGGGACCCTGGCCACCCACCCAAACCCTGGTGACTTGAGGGGCCTTCGGAGAACCCAATGAAAACTAAGACCCTTCTCCCTGGACCACCCCCCTACTCCTAGTCAGGGCTCGACCTGCTGCCCCTGCGCTGGCACTGCCCCCCACGCTCAGCCCTGCTCCCCGCAACCCCGGCAGAAAGCAGCACTGCCCTGGCACCAGGCGCGGGCGCTGGCTGTGCCCAGCTAGTGTGGCTCCCTTGACTCCTGAGATCCACGGGACGTGGCATGCCCTCCTCCCAGCCCGGGAGAGGCCAGGCTCCCCGCAGACCACCCGCCGAGGAAGGAACATCAGCAGGAGCCCCAGGAAGGGAGCCCAGGTGGCCCTGCTCCCCTGACGCGGCCCCACGGGCCCCCACAGTGCCCTGCACGCAGGGCCCTGCAGGTGCCAGCTGACCAAACCCAACCCCCAGGGCCTTGTGCCCAGAGTGTCGAGACCCCTGTACAGCCAGCAGCATCCACTCCAGGGCGAGTCACCAAACAGGGGTCTCAGTGCCAGCAGAGGGAGCCCCCAGGCTACAAGACTGCCCCCAGGTCCCCATGGCCCTGGGAAAACCCAAACTCCTGCCCTGGCTGACCTGAGCTGGTGGTCTCCGTCCTGCCCCATCAGGGCAGGGGCCCCTCCTCTCCACGGCTCTAACCCTGCCTTGTCCATTTCCCTGGAAACCCCAGCACCGCCCAGTGTTTCCTTGCTATATACACCCTAACTAGACTGGGGGTGCCAGGGGTAGCGACCTCCCTCACTGTGGGAGAAATCGAGCATCACCCAGAAATTCCTGGTCCAGTGGGCTCTGATGCACACCAGCCAGGACATGGTGAATGGACACCTGGTCTCCCATGTGGGGGCCAGATGTGGCCCTCAGGGGCTCCAGTTTGAGACCCACGCAGTAAAGTAACAGCACAGAGACACGGGTCTGCTTCCCCGTGGGAGTGAGCCTGCTGCCTGAAGGTCGAGGCTGCAGGCAAAGTGACACCTGTGTCCTCATAGATGAGGCTCGGGGCCAGGAGCAAGGTCCCCATCTCTGCTTTCCAGGAACATGTCTCCGGGAGAAGGGCCGCTTCCTACAGCTCATCCTGAGGGTGGGTCGCAGGAGGGGACCAGCAGGACACAGAGGGACTGCACACCACGTGGGAATGGGCAGGCGGTCTCAGGGACCAGTGATCACAGAGCACAGGTGGCCGTGTGGCCTAGGCTGGGGGCTCCATGCCTCTGCCCACCCCTCTGGCCTCTCCTCTGCTTTAGGGCCACCATGGGAGGGCCATAAAGACCTTCAGGAGCCCTTGAAGCTCCAGGAATGCGGGGCAGGCACCTCCCCAGCTCCATCTGTCCCACTGCAGCCTCCTAGGGGCTCACAGCCTCTCAGGTGTCACCTTGCGTGGGGATACAGAGGGACACACAGCCTACTGTGACCCCACTTTCCAGAGGGAGGGGGTGAGGCCAGAGAAGGGAAGGAGGGGGCGAGAGCCAACTTCCTCCAAACCCTGAACACCCCAAGGGCAGAGACTGTCTTTGCTGGAGTGAGTGAGGCTGAAGCTGGCACAGCCTTGGTCACCCCTGTGTGGGGACGGGCCCTGGACACCTGGATAGAAGTCGCTGGTTCCTGCAATGGGGCCAGACCTGAATAGGCATTGCAAACTTCTCTATCGAGGGCCCAGGGCCAATCCTCCCCTCTTGCGGGTGGCACTTGTCCTTTGCAGCAGGAAGCACCGACGGTGGGCGTGACCATGTGTAGATACAACTTTATTTACAACAAGGATGGAGAGCCGGGCCAGGGGAGGGAGCCCGGGAGCCTGCCCAGCCAGATGCCCATGCCCCTGACTCCCAGGGCCCTGTGTCAGCGGGTATGAGAACGGACACAAGGGGGGTTGCTGACCGCAGCACAGGCACCAGCGGGCACTGTGAAAGCGGGGGGAGGTCACACCCCAGCTCAAAGAACACAGCCTCTCCTTCCCAGCAGCCCGCCCCTCTGGGTTTCTCAACAGGAGCGACAGGAAGTTGGGAAAGGAGACCCAGAGCAAGGGTTGCACCAGGAGGCGGGAGCCTAGGGCATGTGTGACACTGGGGACACGGGATGCTGCAATCGGCAATGACCCAGCAGACCAGCTGTCAAAGGCTGCTCCCTTCCCGTGGCCTCCGGGGAACAAGCATCACCCCAGACCCTCTAGGGGCCTCCCCTCAACACGAACCACCCTCCCCAGTGCTGAGTACCTCCCCAGGCAGCAGTGGGCACCCCCTGTCCCCACCAATGGGGGACACCACCTGGTGTGACCAGATTGGGGTGTAGACGCCCAGCCAGGCCCCTGTGCTCACACCCAAGCCCAGGAGGTGTCTGGGTTTCTCACCAAGAGTGACAAAGACAGGGCCGGGAAGGAGGGCGTGTATTGGGGCAAGGGGGTGGGGGTGGGGTCAGAAAAAGGAATAGGAAAGAATCCAGGATCTGGGCAAAGGACTCATGGAAAGAGGAAAGGACAGCTGAGAGGAAGGAGGAGAGGAGGGTGGAGGGCAGAGAAAAAGGAGAGGGGCTGCCTGGGGACCTGCAGGGAGGTCAACGAGGAGGCGGCTCTGCCATCAGGGGCTGGTCTGAAGCACCTGTTTGGAGCAAGGGTGGGGGGTGGGGTGGGGGCGGGGGGGCACATCTGCAAGCAGGCTAGTGCTGAGCAGGCAGTGGGGGATCCAGGGGCTGCGGGCTGCGGGACTACAGCCGCCCACGGGGCGGGAGCCATGCTGGGAGGGGCAGGCAAAACAGAGGAGTGATCGAGTGAGGGAAGGACTCGCGACTCCATCTGGAGTTCTAGGATGCGGGCCTCCGGGATGGCGGAATCCCCTAGACCAGGATGGCAGCCGCTGGTCACACGTGGCTATTTGAGCGTATTAGAATTAAATGCCAAAATTCGGTCAAGACCCCGTTTCTCCGTTTCATGAGTCACATCTCAAGAGGCCACATATGACTGGTCAAGATCCTCTCCCCAGGAAGATGCCAACAACGTAAAAAAATGTGCCCAAGCTCCTGGCCTCCCACCCCACAGGCAGGGGCCTGGGTCAAAGCCATTACTACAGGGACCGTGAGTGTCTCCCTCTCAGCACTGCTGACATTTGCGGCCTGGTCCTTCTCTGTAGGGGGTCGCCCTGGGCTCTGGGGGACGCACCCCTTGTGTGCCCTGCCCCCCACCCCACTGAATGCCAGGAGCCCCCTAGTCATGACAACCCCTAAGTCATCACTCAGTGATCCCTGGGTTGACAACCATGGCACGAAACAGAAACAACGACGTAACTCTGGGGTGAGGAGGAATCTGAGGGGAAGTCGGGACACGTCTCTAAAAACTGGGTCTCTGCAAGGGCCTGGCAGTGGCAGGGGGGTCCCAAGGGCTCAGGCCAGGCAAATCCAAGAAAGCCAGGGCTGAGCAGTGAGGGGACCAGGAGGACTGCAAAGGGGGCTCCCTCATGGGGAGGGCAGCCTTGACTTGCTGGAACTGAGGCAGCAGGCTGGAAGGTAAACCAGAGGCCAGAAGATTCTGGAACACCAGATACAGCAAGGTAGGGAAAAGAAAAGGGAATTTAGAATGACTTGTGTACTGGGGTCAGGACAGACAAGAAAGCAGGCCTAGCGGGTCTGAAATTCTGGGGAGAAGGAGTGGGGGGTGGGGTGGCGGGGTTTCCAAGAAGCCTGCGGAGGGGTGTACACACCAAAAGACGGAACAACACATGGGGTCCAAGGGATTTCAACAGCCCAGACTGGGGAATTAGCTAAGGAATTCGGCTCAGGGTGCAGAGCCTGGGGAGGGATGGTCCTTGTTATAGGGCCCACTGACCAGATTTCTGCAGCCCTGAGTGGGTGCAGATGTGAGCACTGGACAAAGAGCACCGGGGTGCCCAGGGCCATGGAGGGTTGTGCCGCTCAGCCTGGCAGAACCGAGCTGGGAGGCTCCACTTCAAACCAAGTAGGCCAAAGGTTGGAACTTTGTTCCAGCTGGGAATCGAAGAGAGAGGGGACCCAAGAGTCCAGGAGCAAGGGGAGCTTGGCCTGAGGAGTGGGAGGGAAATCTGCGATCTGGAGCATGAAGCCCTTGTCAGGGAGGAGGCCAGGGGGCCGTGGGAGCCAGCGCGGCAGGTCCCTGGGGCACTGAGCAGAGCTGGGGGCCTAATGTCGGTCCAGGTATCCAGGCTCAGACACGCCTGGGGCTTGAAAGGGTCTTGCGGCCCAAGTGAGGTCCGCAGGCTGGACTCCTGCTGGACAGGTAGGAGTGGTGGGGCCTGGGGAGCAGAGACCGAACCACGGGAGAAAGGCAGCCCGCCGAGGTAGGCCGGGGCTCCGGGGAGGGAGGGGGAAGGCTGAGCGGAAGGTCAGGTGAGGGGAGGCCAGGAGCCCAGGGAGAAAACCAGGCCCCGGGGGGAGGCCAGGGGCCCGGGTCCACGCACCGTAGGGCTGCCCCTGCAGGTCGTACTGCTGCATGCGGTAGACGGTGAACTCGTGCGCCGCGTCGGCGGCGGGCAGCGGTGGCGCCACGAGCAGCAGCACCGCGGGCAGGAAGACGATGAAGCCAAGCGGAAGGCACGACGCCTTCAGCATGTTCTCCAGCACCTCGCCCGCTTCCTCCAGCATCCTGGCCGGCGGCTGGGCCGCGCGGGGCGGCAGCGAAGACGGGACGGCGGCGGGGACGGCGGGGACGGCAGCGGCAGCGGCTCCCGCGGACTCACCTAGGCATGGGTAGGCGCCGGGGTCCTGCGGGCGCCGCGTTGGGCAGCCCGTGCCCGCTCCGGGGTCCTGCGGGCACCGCCGAGGGCCGCCCGCCCGCCGTGCTGCCTGCTGGGAGTTGTAGTCTCCCCGCGCGCGCGGAGCCACCTGAAAGTTGTAGGTTCATTGTTACTTCTTGATGGACTAAGCTGTATTGGACCATTTGGCTCAAACCACTGAAGATTCACATAAACTCCAAGTCGGAGACTACGGGGACTTGAAAAAACTATTAGCCGCAGAACTTACTGAAACTCTTCTCTGTGGGAGAAGGGGGGAGGGGAGAGACGGGGAGCAGAACGTGACCTTGTAACCCGGAAGACACTTGGGAATGAGGAAGCGAGGGGCCGACCTGGTTCGCTGGTCTCCTGGGAATTGTAGTCTCATTTGGCTAGCGCAAAGGGTCACGGGAGCTGAAGTCTTCCTGGCAGAAGTTGGAGGAGGGGGGCGGATAGCACTTAAAAGTCCCAAGGGACGTACATGTTAAACTCCGTGAGAGCAAAGACTTGTGTCTGCTTTGTGCACTGGTGTATTCCCCAGAACCTAACACAAGGCCTGGCACACAGTGGGTGGCTTATACAATTTTTGGATAAATGAATGAAAAAGGAATAAAGAAATCATGATAGATTCCTAAACGGATGTCTCAATGGATTGTGGGACTTGTAGTCTGGAGCTTGGAGTTGTGCCGGAGCTGGTGATACAATTATTTATATTTATGCTTATTTATATTGGGGACCTACTCGTAGTAAAAAATTATTCATTGTTCATCAGAAATTCAAATTTTACTGGGTGTCTCCAATTTATATTTTCTAATCTGCTCCCCCTAAGAACCCAACTGTTTCAGGGGCGGGGCTTTAAGGGGCATCACTAACTCACACCCTCCGTACAGATGGGAAGACTGAGACCACAGGGTGCAGAGCACAATGGCCCTGGCCCCAAGCTCTGATTCCATTGCCTAAAGAATTGGGGCAAGTGAGAGGTGGCAGTTGTTCTGATTAAAAGCATAGGTTCAAGTTCCAGCTCCTCCTCTTCCCAGCTGTGTGATCCTAGGAAAGTCGCTTCACCTCGCTGAGCCTCAGTTTCCTCAGCTGCGAAATATGATGATAAATAATCAAACACTCTTCCTCAATCAGATAATCCACGTGAAGTGACCTGGGAAGAAAGAGGCACACCTGAGGTGCTCAAGAAGCGTTAGTATTATAAGAATGCACCAGGTGGAGGGTAGAGCTCAGTGGTAGAGTGCATGCTTAGCATGCATGAGGTCCTGAGTTCAATCCCCAGTACCTCCATTAAAAAAGAAAAGAAAAAAAAGAACGCACCAAGCTTGTGCAATCTCAGAGCTAGTGCCTCTGCTGTTTTGAGGAACACTCCCCGCAGCACCCACCTCCTTAGCTTTCTGCATGGCTGACTCCTTACTGAAATGATGCTGGGCACTTCTTCTTTTGATGTTTGTCACCCCCACCAGATGGTGATCTTTATGTGGGCAGGCTCCAGGTTGTTTGTAGCTGGAACCCCAGTACCCAGAATAGAGCCTGACACACAACGGTTAAGTGAATGACTGAGCCAGCCCATCCCTCGCAGCTGTGTCCCCTGCTTCCCGCTGTCCCCAGGCCTCTCCAGGGAGGTCCTGGGCACGAGGAGTCAGGAGTGGCCTGGCAGGGCAGGGAGTGGGAGGAGAACGCATTCTGGACCGTGATCTTCATCATCAACCCCCATTCTTCCAGGCCAGGCTATGAACAGGCAGGACAGACACACATTCACCCTGAGACAGACCTAGAAAGGGGCCTGAATTTGGCTCAGATAATGAGACTTAGACCTACGGCCTGCACATGCCACCTCCTCTCCTGAGCCTTGGTTTTTCTGTCTGTAAAATGGGGAGGTTCAGGGGGTAGGAGTATAGCTCAATGGGAAAGCACCTGCTTAGTATGCATGAGGTCCTGGGTTCAATCCCCAGTACCTCCATTAGAAAAAAAATATTTTTAATGGGGAGGTTCAACTAGTCCCATTTTGTGGAGATGAAACCTTGGGCAACCCAAAATGAAAGGAAACATTCGTTCTGAGTTTTCCAAGGAGGGAAGAGACTGGTATTCATTCATTCATTCATTCATTCATTCATTCATCAAAGAGGCAGTAACAAGCAGGGATCAAGAAGTCAACAATCTGGGCTTGTATCCCAGCTCTGCCTCTTTCCAGCTGTGTGACTTTGTGGAAGTTACCTAACCTCTCTGGGCCTCAGTTTCACCATCTGTTAAAATGGAGTTAATGATGATATCCGCCTCCTGGAGGTTTTGCAAGGATTAAATGAGTTAATACAAAGGTGATTAGAATACCACTGAGTGATATACAAGACTTTGCTGTTATTATTCATTTACAAACATACACATTTGGGGGTTGGGGGTATAGCTCAATGGTAAAAACACATGCCTGGAATGCACAAGGTCCTGGGTTCAATCCCTAGTGCCTCCACCAAGGGATAGACAAGTTGGTAAATTAAAAAAAAATACACATCATAGTTTAAGGCCTTCATATTCCTTGTCTTATCAACATCCCACAAGAACAGGGGATATCAATATCCTAATTTTACAGATGATGAAACCGAAGCCCGTGGTGCTTCCCCTGCAGAGCTGGGGAACAGTAATGGGAGACAGACACCTGGGCCACCTAAGAGCAGAAGTCAGGATTCTGGGGATGGTTCCCCCACAGCCAGGGAGGAGGGCAGGGGTGGGGAATAAGGAGGGAAAGAGGTTTCCGAGGCTCAGTGAAAGGCAGGCTGCTGCGTTCAGTTCTCCCAGAGCTCCAGGCCATGGGGCACCTACTGTCTGCTGGGCCCTGTGCTGGGTGCCGGGGACACCACCATGACCCTGACTTGGTTGCTATCTCCACCTTCATGGAGCTCAAAGTCCAGGGGAGAGGATGCGTGTGTGGCCAGGGGCAGCCAGAGCTATGATGGGGATGCACAGGCAGCTGTGGGAGCCTGGAAGAGGGCTAGGGAGGGGGAGAAATCAGGGAGACTTCCTGGAGGAGGTGATGCTAAAGTTGCGACCCAAAGGATGAGCAGGGCTTGTGCCAGTCAGGCTACTCGAGTGGAAACAAAAAAGACAAGTGCAAAGGCTCCAGAGGAGGGTGCAAGAAATAGTCCAGCTCAGTCAAAGCAAAGTGTGACACCTCACAAGGCAGAGGGGAACATGGGCAGGCCCAGGATGCAGGTTGAGAGCTTCAAGGTAGCTCAGGCTCCATGCACCCCAAATTCCACCAAGGCCCCACCCTGCCTGCTGCCGTCCCAGATAAACACGTGGACCAGGAATCAGGGAAGTGCGCGAAGTAGCCCAACTTCTTGCACACTTGATACAGGCTTAGAGCTTTTTCCAGCCCTGTCCAGCAGAACCTTCTGTGATGACAGAGATGTTCTAGGTCTGCACTACCCCAAACAGGAGCCACAGGCCACGTGTCCCATGGAGCACTTGAAATGTAGCTAGTGTGGCCCAGGGTTACAGGCTGAATGGTGTCTCCCCAAAAATTCATACCTGGGACTCCTAATCCCGGGGCCTCAGAATAGGGCCTTATTTGGAACTATGATTTTTACAGGTGAATTTAATTAGGTCACACTGGACTAGGGTGGCACTAATCCAACAGGACTGGTGTCCTTATAAAAAGGGAAAATTTGGACACGGACATGCACGCAGGGAGAGCCCATGCGAAGATGGTGGCAGAGATCACAGCAATGCATCAACAAACCAAGAGATGCCAAAGTTTGCCAAAGCAAACCACCAGAATCTAGGAGACAGACCCCCAGCAGTCTACCTCATGGCCTCGGAAGGAACCAACCCTGCAAGCACCTGACCTCAGACTTCAGTCTCCAGAACAACGAGAGGATAAATTTCTCTCGTTCAAGCCTCCACCCCCGCCTCCCCCGGCTGTGATCCTTTGTTACAGCAGCTCCAAGGAATACACTGAGAAACAGAAGTTTTATATTTCTTTTTAATTAATTTTAAGTAGCCACATGTGGCTAATGGCTGCTTTATTGAACAGCACAGAAGATGGTTTCCCATCGCTGCATCCCCTAACCTGCAGGGGAGAAACGGAGGCTCAGAACAGAGCTGTCCCATCCAGGGTGGCAGACAGGATGCTGCCCCAGGAACTTGGCAAGACAGAGGCAGAAAGACCTGCAGGCACTGCCTTGGCTGGGAGGATGGAGAGGAAGAACTGTCTTCCCGCCGACGTAGCTGTGTGCAGAGGGCGCATCTCTGCTATCCCATACTGTTGCCGCCACTCCCATGGACTGTTTAAATGCAAACAAAATCCAAGTTCAGTTTTTCAGTAGCACTGGACGCTTATCAAGGGCTCAGTAGCCACGTGGGGTTCCCAGGCTGGGCAGCACAGATGTAAAACATTTCCACCATCGCCAAATGTCTTGTCAGACACATGGACACCACGCACTGTGGCAAAAGCACTGAGCGTGTACTGACAGCTTCCTCTGGTGTGTTCCGTCTGCTATCAGCCCATTTTAAAGATGGGGAAGGTCAAGGCTGTTAGTGCTAAAGGGAACTCTATAGAGGAGTGGGTGAGAGTCCCTGAGGCCGAGAGGGCTAGGCTAGCCCCCTCTGCTGACCCCCAGGCTGTGTCCCCAAAGATGCAGAGGCCATAGGTGGGGGAAGGAGGCCACCTAGGACCCAAGATGAGAGACAGGACAGGGAAAGGGGAAGTGAGCGAGAAGGGGAGGGTGTCAGTGTCACTGGGCGCCCCGCCCTCACTTTCCCGGCAGCCTGGAAACTCTCACACACACCTTCAACAGAGTGGATCGGTCACACACACGTGTGCACATGCTCAAGAGGCCTGCCACGTGCCGGGATGTCTGTGCACACGCAGACACACCGGCACAAGCTTACAGGCACAACTTGTTCCGCCCTCAGTCTCTCCTTCTCTCACCCATACTCCATCAGTGCCCTCACAACCACACCCCCAGCACAGACTCACGGTCCTCGCCTGCCCCAGCACAGCTCCAGCTGAGCCCGCACGCCCTCACGCCAGGAGGGCTGAGACAGCTCGTCCCACCCTTGAACTTCCGTGTTGCTCGGGCATCCACCCCTCAGACCCCCCCTCACAGCCTGGGAGCCCCACTGAGGCCCAGAGAGGGACTGGTGCTTCCCCAGAACCACACGGTGGGGTGGGTGGGGGCGGCGCACACAGCAAACCCATTCGTCCCCGTTCCAAGGCGATCTCTGTTCCAATGAGCAGTCGCCTCCTGCTCCAACGAGACTTTGGGAAGCCCGCTGGGCATCAGCAGCCCCAGGAGGCTTCGAGGAGAACCACTGCTCGTCCCCCCACTGCCCTGTTCCTTCCTCTCCCTGTGGCCCGCCTGCCACATCCCTGCATGCTCCCCAAGCGGCAGTGGAGGGCCTGCGTGGGCATGCCCTGGATGGCCGGACCAACGCCCCAGCTGTGGGCTCAGACGCTCCGCACGCTGGAGATGCTGGACAGGGGCTCCCGCATCCGGAAGCTGTGTGACCGCGAGCCCCGAAAGCTGTCCCTCGGCCTCAACGAGCTGTCCGTGGTGGAGGCCCCGGAGTGGGCCTCGGCGGCCCGGGCCAGGCAGTCCCCGGGCCCTCGCAGGCCCAGCCGGAGACATGCACAGCAGAGGAAGCCCAGCACTGCCCGGCACACCTCCCGGCTGCGGAAGGAGTAAATGAGCGGGTTGACGGCCGAGTTGAGCACAGCCAGCGTCAGGATCCAGTCCATGCCCCGCAGGTACTCCTGCGCCCAGACGTTGGAGCCAAAGATGTCGGCCAGCAGCAGGCCGAAGAGGGGGCCCCAGCACACCACGAAGGCCACCAGGATCATGAGCACCGTCTTGAGCAGCCGGCGGGCCTTGCGGCGGGCCGGGGAGCGCGGGGCCTTCTGCCCGTTGGCCCGCACCACCCGGAAGATGGCCCCGTAGAGCAGCATGATGGTGGCCAGGATGCAGGCGAAGACGACCACGCAGAAGAGGATGTAGCCCTTGGAGTAGAGCGGCAGCAGGCTGGAGCAGTGCTGGAAGGCGCACACGCAGTTCCAGCCGAGCAGGGGCAGCAGGCCCAGCAGCGCGGCCAGCAGCCAGCAGAGCCCGATGAAGCTGCACACGCGGCCGGTCTTGGTGGCCCCGCTCTCGGCCACCGGCCGCACCATGGTGGCGAAGCGCTCGCCGGCCGTGAAGAGCAGGCTGAAGGTGGAGGCGGCCAGCGCCATGAAGAGGAGGCCCTCGCGCAGGAACCACTGGGCGGGCGCCAGGCGGAAGGTGTGCGCCCCGGAGAGCAGGACGTTGGCCAGGTACGCGGCGCCCGTGAGCAGGTCGCTGAGCGTGATGTTGACCAGGCAGTAGTAGACCCAGCGCCGGGAGCGCATGCGGCTCACGATGGCCAGCAGCACCAGCAGGTTCTCCAGCACCACCAGGCAGCTCACGGCCACGAAGAGCCCACGCAGCAGCCCCAGGCCGCCGTCGTCCGGCCCGGCGCGGCCCGCCAGCCGGCCCGAGTGGTTGTAGTGCAGCACGAGGAGCCGGCTGTGGCCGCCGGCCGCCAGCTCCTGGCAGGACTCGGGGGCCGCGGCCGGGGCCCCCGTGGCGTTCATGGCGGTCCCCCGGGGCAGACTGAGGCCCGGGGCGGCTCGCCCCAGGCAGGGTGGAGCCACTCGCCTGCCCGCTCTTGGTTTCCTGTTATTTGAAATTTCCTGTTATGTTCAAGGTACCCCCCGGGTGGGGGTGAGGCCGGCACGGGGAGGGGCACCCGTCCCAACGGTCGGCTGCCACCGGCTCCTGGAGGGCGCTGCGGTGCACCCCGCACTGGAGGCGCGACCCCGTCTCTGCCCCCTTCCGGTCCTCGAAAGCCCACTGCGGGTGGGGCCCTCCAGAGAAGGGGAAGCAGGCTCCCCGTGGACATCTCCCCCGCCCCCACGAGCTGAGACCCGCGGTTCCATCACTGGCTCCCCGACTGCTCCCAGCCCGCCTGGCAAACAGTAGGTGATTAATAAGTGTGTGGCAAGTGACCGCACACACGGGAGCACCACCAGCTCCCTCGCCGATGGTGCAGATGCGCCCTGTTTTACGCTCACGGCAGGGCCAGGACCAACCGCTCCACGGAGCGGGAACCCGAGGCCTGGAGAGGCGGCACCGGCCACCCCGGGTCCCGCGGAAGAACACGCAGCTGGGAGGGGAGCGCCCCACCTGCGGCCACGCTCCGGCGGGTGTCCAGGCCGCGACCCCCCTCATCCGGGTTTTCCGTTGCATCTCCTGCCGCTGAGCCGGCCTTGCTGGGAGCATGGCTGCTCGGGACCCCCACCCAGGGCAGCAGCTCACCTCTGGAGGCGAGAGGCTCACAGGAGAAGTGGGGAGCTCACCCCAGCCCCACTGCACGGCCATCCTGAGTCGCTGAGATGACTGAGGACCGAGGTGCGGGCACCTCCGTGGGGAGACGAAGTGGCCGGTAATGTGTGGAGTGATGCTTGGGGAGTTGGGGGCGGCGGGCGGCACGGCCCTGATCAGTGTCTGAAGAGGGAGGCGCAGGTATCTGAGGGCTCTGTTATCCCCCGTAAACGGCGGGCAGGCAGGATACTGCGGCTGAAGGCACCAGCACCCCCTCCCTGGGTTCACTGGAAGCAGGACAGCTACAGGGAGGCTGGGAGGGAGGGGCTGCCCTGCGAGGCAACAGCATCTTGTCACTGGAGGTGACCAAGCAGAAACGGATCTGAAGGGAGAAGCTGCGGCAGGAGGGGCTGTGCAGGCAGCTGGGGTGTGATGCGGGGGCGGGGAGGTGGGGAACCACCCTGTGCAGCAGGACTACCGGGCCCCAGTCCCAGCCTCACCGAGGACCACAGAACCTGGGCACATTGACAGAGATGCACACTGTGTATTCTGAGCCTGGACCCTGGGCTGAGCCCTGATCCTAGGCTGAGTCCTGACCCTGGACTGAACCCTGATCCCAGGCTAGGAAAGCAAATTCAGAACAAGAGTGAAATGCTAAGAGAGAGCAGAGTTTGACTAATTTGGAGGCCAAGCTGTCCAACAGTGACCTGACATAAATTACCTGCTGCCTGAGTGAAAGGTCGTATGTGCATTATACCTTTAATTTTATGATTATCGCCATCCTCAGAAGAGCTGCCCACCTCTCTAAAAGTTTGTCCTGAAGACACAGCTCAAAAATACACAAGTCTAAGTACCCAGAAGGTTATCCATTGTCGGTTGTAAATGCAAAACATTAGAGGCAACCCAGATGTCTGTACAGAGGAGAGAGACTGGTGCATTACGCTGCATCCCATGGTGGAGTATTATGCGGCCCTGACAAAGAATGAGGGCGATCTCTGAACGGGATGGAGTGAGTTCCAGGACATACTGTTAAGTTGAGGGGGAAGTACAAAACATACAAAACATATGTAGTATGTTATCTTTTGTATAATAAAAAAAACGGGGAAGGGAGGGGGTGTAGCTCAGTGGTACAGCATGTGCTTGGCATGCCTGAGGTCCTGGGTGTAATCCCCAGTGCCTTCCTCTTTGTATGGTTTTTAGACTGTTAATGCCTTCTATATTCAACAAAAAATTAAACCAACAAAGATGGAGGGGGAAAAAAAGCTTTAAGATGGAATATAAATAGAAAACATGAACTGAACTGTATTTCAAATGAAAATCATAACCACACAGAAATAGGAAAAAAACATGATGCAAATTTTGGACACAGTACTCACTCTAGAGACACAGGGAACTGCAAAATAATTTTAAACTTGATTCAGTACATTTGTTTTTGGGAGTGGCATGGGTGTAGTGATTCTGAAACTATCGTGTGTATTGTGGGACTGAGTGAAGTAGCAAGTGTGTTTATATTATTAGGATTCGGGTCTTCGGGGGAGAAAGAAGTTGCAAAGATGAAAAAGGCAGGATACAGGAAAGAATCCCACAGTGACGGAATGAGATTGTCAGCATCAGCAGGTACTTGTGATTTAAACAACCAAATCGGGTTGTCTTGTTCTTGAGACAACCCAATAGGAATGAGCACATCGAGTGCCCAGATCTTGGTTTCTAAGTATCACCCCCTCAAAAAAAGTAGGGGGGTTCAGGGCTCTGGGGAGAAATGTCTGATTCCAGGAGTAGGCAGATGGAATACAAGAAGTGCCTGGAACACCTTAGTGCACCAGAGAGTAAGGAAGGGCTCCAAGAAGGATGGGGACCCATCAGAGAGACACAGGCTGGCCAAACCTGGGACAATGAACATCAAAAATGAATGATCTCAAAGTCATACAGACAGAAAGTTGGGTGGCGGGTGCCAGGGGAAGAGTTAGTGTTTACTGAGGACAGAGCTTCCATTTTACGGGATGAAAAGAGTTCTGCAGGTGGATGGTGGGGATGGTTGCAGACCTGATGAATGTATTCAGTCCTACCTCTGAAATGTACACTCAAGTGCTTTTTATGTTATGGGTATTTTACCACAATAAGAAACAATTAGGGGGGAAATGATTTTTCTGTGTGATCCAGCAGTTCTGATCCCAGTCATTGACTCAATAGCAGAGTTAGAAAAATCAGCACTTAGCAGCCATCCCAGCAATAACTGACCCAAGCAAGGCCCGTCGGTGGACGCTGAAGTGACTGGGTGGAGGTCTGATGGGGAGAAGGACATTTACAGAATCTCAGAGTGCCTTCCTGCAGGTGACTTCTCAATTACAGAGGGGAAGTGACTTCCTGAGAGACCTGGAGAGCAGCATCTTAGCCAAGCCACCCAAGTGAGCACACTGAGAGTCGGGGGAGGGTGGGCCTCGTGGGCCTCCTGGTGTGGGGCACTAGGGGACACACCGCTTCTAGGCCACTCCTGCCAGACGTGGACAGCCTGCCTCCGATCATGGGAACCATGCTGAGGGACAGCTCACAGAATAATTGGCCTGGTCTCTTCGAAAGAGTCAAGGTCATAAAAGGAAGTAAGAGACAGAAAAAAAAAAAAAAAAAAAGCAAGCCTCAAGCTGTCTCGGAAGAAAGCAGAGTGGAGATGCGTGAAACTCCATGCAGTGAGTGACCCCTGACTGGATACAACTTTGGGGAAGGGGAGGGGGCCGGGGAGGTGGAGGGGTCGCTATAAAAGACAATATTGAGACAACTGGGTAAATTTTCACATGGACTGGACATTAGATACAATTATTGTATCTGTGTTTGATCCCCTGAATTTGACCATCACCCTCTGGTTATATAACAGGTGTTTGCAGGAACTACATGGTTTTTTGGAGTAAAGGTACATGATGTCATCAACTTACTCTCAAATTATTTAGCAAAATTAAGAAAAAGAATGGAAATGTGTATATTTTTATGGAATATCTAAAATACTTTTATAGAGAAATACATAGGGCAAAGGGTGAGTCGTGGGCCGATCTAGCTCAGGGGTCTGCAGACTTTTTCTGCAAAGGGCCAAGGCATGGATATTTTTGGCACTGAGGGCGGCAGACAGGCTCTGTCACAGCCACTTGACTCTGCTGTCCCAGCGAAGGCAGGACTGATGTGCAAATGAATGGACGTGGCCGTGTGCCAACAAAACTTTATTTACAAAAACAGGCCAAGAGCAGGTAGTGTGCTGGCCCCTGACCTAGAGGAAGGGTAGGTGGGAGTTTGTGGTAATCATCTGGCAACTTCTGTAGGTCTGAAGATATTTTCAAAGTAAAAGGTAAGGGAAGAAAACGTGGGTTTCCTAATTTAGTGGGCAGAGTGTGGTCTCTGAATAACCCTCCCGTTAGAAGGAAGCAGGGCTCCTGGCAGAAGCGGCAGGGCCAGGCCTGGGCTGGGAAAGCAGCTGGCTTTTGCCAGAACTATGAGCCCGGAAGGCCACTGGGTCACGTCAAAAGGACTGAGGTGCCAAATTGAGGGGGTTTCCACTGGCCAAAGACGGAACAACGTGGGCGTAAGGGAAGAAGCCCTGCCACGAGCAGAGGATGGAGTCACGTCAGACGTTACATCCACGGGCTCACAGCGACACACAGAGAAAAACTCTCTTTGGTGATCTTTCGTGGGCACTGAGGAACTAACTCGCTACTGTGAGAACGGCTAAATAAAAGTCGAGAGTCAAGCGTTTACTCTCTTCCCTGCGCAGCCCTTACTGCTGGGTAACCAGTGCCTCCACGGGGGAGCGAGTTTTAAATCATACTCCACTTCGAAAATTGTTTTTAGTTGTGGTAAAATACATACGGCATAAAATGACCATTTTAACCATGTCTAAGTGCACAGCTCGGTGGCATTAAGCACATTCACGGTGTTGTGCAACCATCCTCACCACCGTCTCCAGGACTTTCTCATCTTCCCAAACTGCAGCTCTGTCCCCAGGACACCCTCACTCCCCAGCCCCTCCCCCAGCCCCAGCCCCACCGTCTGCTTCCTGTCTCTGTGGATCTGACTCCTCCAGGGACCTCACATGAATGGAGTCACACAGTATCTGTCCTTCTGTGTCTGGCTTCTTTCACTGAGCATGGTGTCCTCAGGGTTCACCCATGTTGTAGTGAGTGTCAGAATCTCCTTCCTCGTTAAGGCTGAATACTACTCCGCTGTATGGATGGACCATGTTTGTTTGTCCGTCCCCTCTTGATGGACACTTGGGTTGCTGCTACGTCTTGCCGACTGTGAATCATGCTGCCATGAACATGAGTGTACAAATACCTCTTCGAGACCCTGCTTTCAATTCTTCTTGGTGAGCTAAGGTTGTTTTTTTTTTTTTAATAGAAAACAACAATTCCAGACAATTAACGCAGAAGAAATGAAAGTATTGTAAGTCACCGTTTTTGCAATCCCTAGTGACGTCTCTAGGTAACGATCATCAGTGGCCACTAAGACCATTAGGAGCGAGGCGCGTGGGGAAATTCACAATGGTGAATCAGACTGAAGGCCCCTGAACCCACTAGTCAATTTTAATGAGACAGAGAGAGAACCACGTGTTGTGTTGTTACATGCCTCATGGAGAGAAAGACAGGAAACTGACTAAACATTCTGTGTCTGCTGGTGGAAGCTCACATCACCAGGAAGTCCACGCATGTTTCTAGGAAGATCGATCCCCAGGGATCACAGGGGACAGAGGAATGCATTAATAATCCACACACCTGGGACGCAACCCACCCAATCAGGAAGCTAAGAAACTCTACCGGACAAATGACCTGCTCTCTCAACAAATAAATGGCAAAGAAAAAAGGCTGGGTGATGATTATAAACAAAAAGAGACTTAAGAGATACAGTAACCAAGTGCCACGTGTGGGCTTTGTTGGGGTCCTGACTCGACTGAACCAACTGCAGAAAAGAGAACACAGATGACATTTCATCCTCAGCGGTGAGACATTTTGGCATCACCAACCCACCCCGGTAATGCACTGAGAACCCTGCTGGATTCCGGCCCAAAACACATGTCGTTAATCAAACCATGAGCAAACATCAGACAAGCCCAGACTGTGGGACTGTCTGCAAAATAACCAGGCAGAACTCTTTAAACGTGTCATGACAGACAAAAGCCAAGGAACCATCACAGAGAGAGGAGACAAAGGCCAGGAGGTGCAATGTGGAGTCCTGGCCCAGAAAAGGGGCAGGAGGACAAACTGGCCAAGTTCTAAGCCTAGAAGTTCAATAATAGAATTACAGTTGGTCTTAATTTCCCGGCTTCGATAACCTGGCTGGTAGCCTAGTTACCTAGGAGAGTCACATCAGAGGAAGCTGGGTGAAGGGTGTTCAGGAACTGGGCACTCTTGCTGTAACTTTTCCATAAATCCAAAATTATTACAAAATGAAGTTTTAGAAAAGACGTTTACGAGGTACATAGGGACGTCTGAACACTGACCAGATACTTAATATTCAAGAATCATCGCTCATGTTTTCAGATGGGATAACGTTGCGTTATGGTTATCCTTTTTAGAAGGGAGTCTTCATGCTTCAGAAGGATGCGGATGAAATGGTGTGACGTCAGGGATCACGGAAATAACCAAGTGGCAAGAGAGGCAGGGGGAGGGGGATGAGAGTGAAGCAGGTGGGAAGGGTCAACGCTTGAGAGGCGCTGGGGTTTACGTAGAAGGTTCTCAGTCAATGTATCCTCCTGGCCTGGGCGCACAGCCCCGTGAGGGGCCCATGAAATGTTTTTATTTTAATTTCCCTTTAAGACCTGAAGAGGAAAATGCATAAAATGAGCATAATATATACTGATGAATTCAGTCTGGATTTCATTTTCACCCTTCTGCTGGCATAATAGTAAAAAGTCATTTTTAATATTAGCTGATGGAGAAAGGAGCCCCTGAAGGCAAAATGCCTCAGGCCCATGAGAGTCTGAATGACTGGTCTCCCTGCTCTGAGGCGTTCGATATCTTCTATGATACAAAGGGTTTAAGAAGAGTTGGGTGCTTAACTCAGCCAGGGGACCAAGGGCGACAGCAACACTGAAGTCGTGCTGCCGGCATGCTGCACCCCGCTGGGATGCGATGAAACGCTCTTTGCCTCCCTCAGACCCCAACCTCGGTCTGGTCATGAGAGAAACATCAGGCCAAACTCAACCGAGGGACATTTGACAAAACACGTCTTCGGAGATGTGCTGAAGTCCTAATGCCTGGCATCTGGGCATGTGACCTCCCTTGCAAATAGATCACTGCAGGGACAATCAAGTTAGAATGAGGTCATTTGGGGGGGCCCAATTCAGCATGACTGGCATCTCTGTAAGAAGAGGGAAATTTGGACACAGACACACACACGTGAAGACAGAGGCAGAGACTGGGGGGGATGCGGCCACGAGCCAAGGGACACGGGGAGCCCCAGAAGCTGGAGGAGGAGGGAAGGGCCCTCCCCGAGAGCCTCCGGCGGGCACTTGGTGCTGCTGACGCCTGAGTCTCACACTTGGCCTCCAGAACTGTAAGAGACTACATTTGTGGGTTTTTTCAAGCCCCTCCATCGGTGGCACTTTGGTAGAGCAGCCGTGGGAGAGTAAACTGATAGCTGACCCAAAATCCTCCAAACTGTCAAGGTCGTCAAAACCCGGACAGTCTGAGAAACCATCACAGCCCAGGGAAGCCTCAGGAGATGTGATAACTAAACGTCATGTGGGGTCCTGGAGCAGAAAAAGGACATTCAGGGGAAGAGAGGAAATCTGAAGAGAGGATGGACTTCAGGTAATAATGTGTTGACATTGGTTCATTAACTATTAAAAAAAAAGTACCATATTAGTGTAAGATACTAATTCAGGAAGTCAAGGGTGGTTTTATATGGCAACTCCCTGTATTCACAATTTTTCTGAAACCTCTGACTATCCTATAAAGTTTATTTTTTTTAAAGTTAAAAAAGTGTTAAATGAATAATTGAATCTTGGCTCTGCCACCTCCCAGGTGTGTGGCCTTAGACAAATTGTTGTTTCTCTGTGCCTCAGTTTCCTCATTTGTAGGATGGGGTGATGGGGCTGTGCCACCAGGGGCTGCCCTGAGGATGGCAGGAGACCAGGATCTGGAGTAAGTGGAGTCATCAGCATCTTCATCAGAGGTGGGTGGTGGCTGAGGCTGGGGTTTGGGGTGAGGAGCCCCAGAGGGTCGGCTCAAAGGTCCCCGGGGCCGGGGGAGAGGCTGGACTCCACTTCCTGGCTCAAAGTGCACGCAGTCCTGCACAGCTCGATACCCTGCCCTGCACAAGTGGGTGGACAACAAGCAGAAGTTTTTCCTTCCTTCGCCATATTGCTACCCTGCCCAGGACAGGCGACTTGAGACAGGATCATGGGGATGCAGGTGGGTGAGGGGGAGAGGGGATAAATAGGATGCCCCTAAGAGATCGCAGGTCTCCAGAATGTCATTCCTTTAATGTCCACCCTGCAAAGGGCCCCGCAGAAGGTGAGGGAATAAATACAGAGCTTGTAAGATGCAGCGCGCCCGGCCCCCGGCCTGGGAAGGAGGGGAGACGCCCGTGGGCCTCGGTTTCCCTCGTCTGCAGACTGGGGCAGGACACACTTCAAGCCACGAGGCTCCGAAAGAGACAGTTCCCCCCCCCCCAAGCCCCAGGGCGCCTCTTCCTGAAAAAACGGAAGTCCCTGAGCTGCCCAGACCTCAGACTGGGATGCCCACTCCTGTCCGCCAGGGGGCGACAGAGTCCTCGACCATCAGCATGGTCCCGGGGTTGGCGCATCAGGCCCCCAAACGGTCCTAGACCCCTGCCCAACAGGGGACATGCCCGGAAGTGGGGGTCCTGAGAGAGCCCCACCCACCCGAGTCCTCGATTTCCTGCTTTTTTCACCTTTTCCTGCACCCTGGCCTCCCAAATGGCCATCGCGCTCCCTCACCAAGGAGGTAAACTGAGTCAAGGGAAGGAGGATTCAGAGGCTGTCCTGGTGAGGGGCAGAGAAGCAGGCGGCGGCGACCTTCCACCCCGACTCAGTCATGGCCTTTCCGGCACCTGGGCCCGGCGCTGGAGCCAACAAGGGCCGCCCGGGCTCACGGAGCGCCGGCCCGCTCAGCGCCCACCCGCCCTCAGGTCCCTCTTGCCAAGCGCGCGTCCGAGTCCCGGGCGGCGGGTCTGGGTCACAGCAGGTTGATCTCGTCCAGGTAGCGGGCCAGGACCGAGTCCCGCACGTCCTTGAAGACCTTGCGGATGTTCTGCGTGTCCGTGGCGCACGTGTAGTGGCTGAAGAGGCGGCGGGAGCGCGGGCCCTTCCTGCTCCCCTCGGCGCCGTCCACGCAGCCGGCGTACATGCCGATGTACATGTCCAGGATGAACCTCTTGGCTGCCTCCGCATCCTGCTTCGGGCCTGGGGCAGGGGTGGGCAGTCAGGGCACGCGGGGCAGGCGGGAGACCCTCCCTCCTGGGACCGACGCTGGCTCTGGAGACCCTCTCTCTACCCGATGTGGGCAACATAAGGGCTGCAGGGACCCCAGGGGCCACCCGCCAGGGTTCCTGCAGGCCGCCGCCATCTTTTGCCTTTCTGGCGGGTCACACGACCCAGGCCCAGCCAGTAGGAGCCTCAAGGATGGGCTCAGGTGGGTCACATGACCTGGAACGGCCCAATGAGACTGGTCTCTGGGACTTTGGGCCCAACTGTGTTAGGGAGACCCTCATTCTCTGCTGGGCTTGCAGCTGGGGGGGGGGGGGCGGAAGCCTGAAACTGCAAAGAAAGGCATCCTGGAGAGGTGCAAATGGGGAAACCGAGGCCAAGAGAAGGCGAGGGATGGCCGCCCTGTTGAGACACATGTGGGATTCCCCTCCACCATCTCGCCTTCACTTATATGATGTGAGTTCAGGGCTTCTGGAGCCCAAGACCTGGCTCTGCTGCTCACTGGTTGGGTCACCTGGCATGTTACTCCACTAACCCCCGTGAGCCTTAGTTTCCTCATATGTAAAGTAAGGATCGTAACAGCCCCAGGCCTCCCAGAGCTGTGGTGATCCAACACAGTCACGCCGAGGGCTCTGTGCTCAGTGATCAGCAAACTTCATGAGAGCACCCAGCAGTCTTTCAGAAAAGCAGGTTAGCCGAGTGCTGAAGGCCTGCCAGCTTCGACTCCAGACAACCTGGGTGGAATCCTGTCTCTGCCACTCACTGGATGTGTGGCTTTTAGGAAAGGACTGTACCACTCTGTGCCTCAGCTTCCCCGTCTCTATAGTGCTGAGAAGAACGAATGCTACTGCACAAAGGTTTTTAATGAGGATTAAACAAGTCCTCGCTTGTACCGGAGCATGCCTCCGGCAGTATTGGACGTATTCGCTGTTGGGGTATATTACTATTGTCATGAATGTTATTTAGTACAGAGGAGGAAGGCTGAGAGTCAGAAGTCAGCAAAGGGCGCCCCAGTGTCTGTGGCTGAGAGAAAGGACGACTTATGTGGGTCCCTTTGACCTGAAAGAAAACAAACTATTCTGAAGTCTGTCCACTTTATCCCTGCTCCTAAACTCTCCAAGCCACAGTCCCACTCCCAGTCCTGCCCAGGGAGGGCACTGGGAAGGCAGTGAGGGTGTCCAGGCCACCATCCTGGAAGATGTTGACATCTGTCACCCAGCCCCCAAGTCTTGTGGGTAAGATTGGCTGAGATTGGCCACGTGGGCTCTGACAGGCCAGAGGTCACACCCAAGGTGATGTCACCAAGGGTTTCATTTACCATGGTTGATTGTGTGTTACAGTGAATCGTGTCCCCCCAAATCCATGTCCAGTCAGAACCTCAGAATAGGACCTTATTTGGAAATAGGTTTTTTTGTCTGTGTAATGGGTTAAGTTGAAATGAGGTCATACTAGGTTCGGTTGGGCCCTAATCCAATGACTGGTGTCCTTATAAGAAAATGAGGGACAATCAGAGACAGAGAGCAGGCCGTGTGATTACAGAGGCCAAGACTGAAGTGATTCATCTCCAGGTCAAGGGATGCTGAGGACTGCAGGCAACCACCAGCAGCTGGGACAGGGCCCAGGACAGAGCCTTCCTCGCAGCCTCCAGAAGGGACCAGCCCTGCAGACACCTTGAGTTCAGGCTTCTGGTCTCCTGAATTGTGAGGGAAACTTTTTCTGCTGTTTTCAGCATCAACTACGACGGCTTCTGTTACTTTATCCCCATTCTACAGAGGAGGGAGCTGAGACTCAGAGAGCTTGGGCAGAGGAAGGAGATGGGTCTGGAACTGAGGTCTGTCTGACTGCATCTGAAAATCCACTGGCTCCGGGCTGGGGTGGGGCCAGGACCAGTGTCTCTCTGAGGAGCTGCTTTGGGGCAGGGACGGGTATCGCGGGTTCTAGAACCACTCACCCTGGAAACTGGGGAAGTAGGTAGCCAGGTGGGACATGGGGATCTTCTCCTCCAGGATGTCGGTTTTGTTGAGGAAGAGGATGACGGAAGTGCTTTTGAACCAGGGCAGTTCCAGGATCGTGCCGAACAGGGCCAGGCTCTCCTTCATTCGGTTCTGGGTTGGGGAACACAGACAGGTCACTGATCCAGATGGCCAGCTTGGGTGCACAGGAGCCCTCCCCGCCCCCCGTGGAGATGGGGCTGTGAGCCCAGCATCCAGCAGCTTCAGCCTCCCCAGTTCCCACCCGGCCGGGTCTGGGGGGTTGTGGCCAGCTGCCTGTGTATGCCCAACACGGTTTGGAGAGAATGTACTAGTTTGGCTAATGTGCCCCTCAAATGCATGAACACCTGGAACTTCAGAATGAGATCTTCTTTGGAAATAGGGTCTTTGAAGATGTAATTAGTTAAGAAGTGGTCACTCTGGAGTAGGGTGGCCCTAAGCCCAATGACTAGTGTCCTTATAAAAAGGGGAAATTAGGACCCAGAATGACAGCCATGTGAGGATGGAGGCAGAAATGGGGTAGACACTTGGGGACTCCAAGCCAAGGGACACCAAAGATTGCCAGCAGCCACCAGAAGCTGAGAGAACCGGGGACAGATTCTCCTTCACCGGCTTGGGAGGAACCAGCCCTGCTGACACCTTGATCTTGAACTTATGGCCTCCGAAAACTTCTGTTGTTTCAGTTCCCCTCCCAGATTGTGGTACTTGGTTACAGCAGGCCTAGCAAACTAGGACATCTCACATGGCTGGATTCGAGCCAGATCTGTGTCAGAGCGCCCTCAGACTTATTCTGTCTGATTCAGTCTTAAAGTCGAAATTATAACGTCAGACTCTTGGACCCTGACACTGTCTGGGTGAGAGCTCAACCCTGAAAAGTACACATGTCAGAGGTGATAATGGGCCCGGCCTTCACGCCGGGTGTTAATTAGGAGATGAGGTCACACAAAGGAGAAGAGTTAGTTCTGAATAAAAGCAGGGCAACATCCCTGTCCCCACAGTGTGACCCATATGCCCAGGGCAGTTCGCACTGTGCTTCGGGGGTGGCGGGGGGGGGATGGGGCTTGGGGTTCGAGTGTCCCACTGTGTGTGTGTGTGTGCGCGCGCGCACGCCCAGGGTCCCGCCTACACAAATGCTTGTGGATCTGTGTGTTGGGGGTCAGTGGTCTGCCCACCAGAGTGGATGGTGGAGCTCAAAGCCATGCCAGACACACAGAAGCCCACTTAAGGTGGTGGTGGGGCTTCCAGCTCAGCTGCAGGTCCTCGGGCCAAGGTGGGGGCAGGGAGAGATTGGAGGGGGTGGCCTCTCACCTCTTGGTTGTTCTCCTCCAGACACTGGTCATATTCACTCAGTGAGGCCAGGTAGATGAGGGCGATCACGTTCTCGAAACAGTGGATCCACTTCTTGCGTTCTGACTTCTGGCCCCCAACATCCACGATCCTACCAGGAACCACCGCCCTTCAGAGCTCAGGCCTAATCAGGACCCCACAATGAAGTACCCCAGACCCCAGTCACGGCTGAGGTGTGCCATGATCAACATTAACAGCAGTAAGAGTAGGTGCCAGCCACCTTGGGCATCATAGCACATCCCCCTTCATGGGGCACGTATCATGGTTATACCCATTTTACAGATGAAGAAACTGAGGCACAGGGAGGAGAGGGGACTTTCCTGAGCTTCTACTGTGCTGGGCTGCCTGATTTCTCCCACATGGTGGAGGAGAGCAGGGTGGACATCTCTGCAGCCTGCCCTGGCTCTGGCCAGGTGACTCTAGGGGAAATTGCAGAACATCCCCAGAACTCAGTTTCCTCATCAGCTGTGTCCGGCTGGCCACAAGAGTGTCCAGCAGCCACATAAATGGGCACAAGGCCACCCCCACGCTGTGTGGCCGGGGCCAGGGCCCCGCCTCCGCCCCACGGACCACAGCGAGGGCCCCTCCTCTCTTCTCAGAAATGTGCGCTGCCGATAACAAACCATACGTCATCTCCCTGGGGGTGCGACCACCGCTCAGGCGGCTGCAGGAAGTGCCAGAGAAGCCTCAGAGCAAGAAGAGACGCGCCCTGCTGTGACACGGGGCTCCTGGCTCCCGGAACCCAGCCCTCTCCCGGCCTCCCGCCTCCGCCGCCGCCTCCAAGGGGAAGGGATGCTGTGGCTGAGAGCGGCACTCCGGAGGCCGAGGCGCTAGTGGGGAACGCTGCTTGCCAGCTTCCCGGCTCAGAGTCTGCTTCCTCTGCATCCTCACCTTCGGCCTAAGAACATACTCAAGTTCCCCCACCTGAAAACCCCCTCCTCAGCCCAGCCCTCCCTGCAAACTTCCCCAAACACTGCTTTCACTCCTAAGCTTTTACCAACTCACCCACCCATCTGTTCATTCATCCATCCACATACTCACCCACCCACCACCTTTTGGTCCATCTAGCCGCCCATCTATGCACCCTATCTATCTACCTCTTCATTCATTCACACATTTACACACTACACCCCCCCCAACCATCCACCCATTGGTCTGTCCATCTGCCCATCCACCAATCCACCTGTCCATCCACTCACATTGACAAACTTCTGACCTTCAGCTGGTCATCACTAGTGAAGCAGGAGAATCAGACTCAGCCCCTAACTCTGCAGGGCTCTCCATCCAGTGGAGGAGGCCCAGTGCAAACAGAAATATCATATGAATCGTCCTAGTAAGGACTGTTGCACAGGCCAGAACAGCACAGGATGGGGCAGTGTTCAGGGAAACAAAGAAGCACCACGGGTGGGCTGATCACTGGAGGGTCTCAGGCCTCCCCCTGCGCCCTCCACAGCTCCCCGCCGTCATCTTGCTAGGGTGACTGAAGATTCTCAAACTGCCAGGCCCAGAAGTTGCCTCTCCCACTGTATTCTTCCTGACGTCTCCTTGGCCTTTGACACTGGCCATCGCTCTGCCTGGACCATCCTTTGCTGTACCGGCCATGCGCATCTCTGTCTTCCAGCTCAGGCCTGTGTGCACCCAGCCACCTCCCAGATGCCCCAGACCCTCAAGACCCAACCTTCCCCAAGTGACTTCCTCCTCTTGTTTAACACTTCCCACACCACTGCCTCCACAGTGGCTCCACCATCTACGCCATCACCCTGACAGGAAACTCATAGGGAGTCACTTCTGACTCCCTGTTCTAATTCCCACGCTCATCCAGTCCCACCCATTCTACACCAGAAACAATTCTTGCACCATCCCTTCATTTCCATCCCCATGACCACTGCCCTGACCCTTCCCAGTCCTTCCTGCCTGAACCATGGCTCCTGCCTCCTCCTGGGACTCCTGACCTCCAGACTCATCCCCTCATTGACCACAAGAGGGATCACCCTCTGAGCTTCCCCAGCCCTGAATCAATCCCTTTGGTCCAGCCCTGACCGCCTAGTCTCTGTCTCCTCCTTCCCACGGCCCCCTCAAGGGTCAGCACTAGAGAACTCCTACTCATTCTTTAATGCCCTAGTACCAATATCCCTTGCACCAGGAAAACCTCCCCTCCTGGAGATCTGGGGTCTCAGTTTGGGCTTTTCCAGGTCCCAATCTTGACTACATAGGGGGCAAGAGGTCTCTATGTCCAGCTTTGCCTCCTCCGGCCTGGCAGCCCCTTGGGGGCTGGGACTAGGAAACTCCTACTCATCCTTCAGTGCCCCAGCTCCTTTGCCCCTCCTAAGGAGCCTTCCCCACCCACCACGACACGCGCTTACCGCAGGTTGGTTTTCTGCACGGAGAAGCAGTACTCATTGATGCCCGTGGTGGGCATGCGACTGCGGAGCACGTCCTGTGCTGTGGGGATGTAGCCCTCCTCTGTGATGCGCTCCAGATTCGACAGGTAGCTGTGAAGCCGGAAGCCCTCAGTCCCAGCCTTGCAACCTCCCTTTGCCTCTCAGACCCCCCACCCAGGGCCCCATGAGGACCCTGCTGGGGCAGGAGAGCCCCCGCAGAGAGGCCAGATCTCTGGGGTCCTCAGGTGGCTCAGGAGCACCACCCTGAGGCCATGGGAGAATTGAGGAGAAGCAGCTTCACTCTTGGAGCAGCATGACCGCACCAACAGTCTCACTGGAGAGGGGTGTCACCCTGGAAGAGCTGTCATCCCAGGTGCGTCGCTGCCCCAAGGACAGCGACAGGCTCGAGCACTAGATGCCCAACGTCACGCCCAGGACAGCGTCCCTGTGCGGTGACGAACAGGTCCCCCAGAAACGGTGTCACCCTAGAACAGTCACCCCAGAGGTGCCATCAACCCAGAAGCGGGGTCACCCCAGGGACATCACCCCAGAAACAGCGTCACCCCGGGAATGATACCACTCCAGGCACAGTGCCACCCCAGGAGCTGTGCCACTCAGGGGAGCAGCCACCCCAGGAAGGACCTCACCCAGGGCAAGAACACCCACAGCCATCCGTTCCCAACAGCATGGCGCCTCCACCCGTGGCGGGAGCCGGCCAGCCTGGGGCCCCTCTGCCCGGTCCCATCCCCGGGACTGGGTCTCCCCTGGCTGCTGCTCGGCACCCGGCCCCGCGCCAGTCCCCGCGGACCCTGGACTCACTACACCGCCGAGTCGAGCAGGTGGAACTCGCGCCGGCGCTCGTAGCAGGCGCGGATGCCGGCGTCGCTCCACAGCCGCTGCATGGCCACGGCGAAGCGCTTCTCGAAGGTGGTCACTTTGTAGGGGTCCTGGCTCATGACCAGGTCGGCGTGGTGCTGGGTAGGGACGGTTGGGGCGTGTCAGAGCAGCCTGATGGGCGGGCTGCCCTCCAGGCGTCCCCGACCCCTTTCGTTCAGGCATCTTTCGGTCCCCAGAGGGCGGGGGTGGGGGTGCGGGGTGCACCCGCCAGGCCCGAGGGGCAGCAGAAGGCGCAGCCAATGCAATAAAACAGGAAAAATAAATGGAAGGCATTAGATTTGGAAAGGGTTTAAGTTACACTGTGGTTATTCACAGGTGACGCAACTATATGTAGAAAATCCAAAATAGTCTAGAATAAACAAATGAATTTAACAAGGTCTCTGAATGCAAAATAAATACACAAAAAGCAAATGTGTCCATAAAATAACCCCTAAATAATGGACAATTTAAAAATTTAAATCACATTTATGGTAGCACCAAAAGATATCAAAATGCCTAGGAATAACTGCAACGATAGATGTGAAGGCTCTCTACACTGACACGTGCAGAGCACTGCTGAGGGAAGCGTCAAAGGTCTAACAGGCTGCAGGCGTAGTCCGTGTTCATGGATTGGAAGGCTCAATATTTTTAAGCTGTCAACTCTATCCAACTGATCTACAGATTCAACACAATCCTAACCAAACTCCCAGAAAGGTGTGTGTGTGTGTGTGTGTGAGAGAGAGAGAGAGAGCGAGAGAGAGAAAACTGACAAAATACTGCTAACTTTATGGAGAAATGCGAGGGACCTGGAGTAACCAAGGCAATTCTGGAAAAGAACAAAGTAGAAGGATTTACACTAGCAGATTTCAATCCTATACTAGGAAGCTACAATCACTGATGTGAAGCTATACTCACTCAATGGTAGATACATAGACCTACGGAACAGTAAGCAATCCAGGCACATTTGGACACCTGAATTACCAGAAAGGTGAACCTGTAGTGTGGTGGGCGAAGGATGGTTTTTCAACGAATGGTGCTGGGAGGATTGAATATATACGTAGGAAAGGAAGGAAGGAAGGGAGGGAGGGAGGGAGAGAGAGAGAGAGAGAGAGAGAGAGAGAGAGAGAAAGCGAGCGAGCTAGCTAGCTAGATAAGGGCTTGATCCCTGCCTCACACCCTTCACAAAAATCAATTCCAGGTGGAACATAAATCTAAGTGTGAAACAATAAAGCTCCTAAGAGTCAGAGAGAATTTCATCAAGACTTTGCAGTAGAAAGACATTTCTTTAACTGGCCACAAAAGGAAAATTAGCCAGAAAAGATCAATACATTGGAGTTCATCAAAATTAAGACCATCTATTCATCGACAGTGATAATTGCAAAGTACAGATGGGGAGAAAATATTTGCAAAACATGCCGCTAATAAAGCCCTCATGTTCAGAATGTGCAAAGAATTTGCTACAAATCAGTAAGGAAACAACTGACAGATAATACTTTTTAAGACAGGCAAAAACAACAAAAACAAACCAAAAACTGGGCACAAGGTTAACAGTTGCTTCACAAAAGAGAATATCCAAGTGTCAAAAAAATACATATGAAAAGATGTGCAACCTCATCATGAATCAGAGAAATGCAGATCAAAACCACAATGGGATCCCGCAAAGGACCCACCGAAATGGCTAAAAAGAAGTGAGACAGCACCAAGGGCTGACAAGGACGTGGAGCAACTGGAACTCCTCCTGTGTGGCTGCTGGGGGTGTGGTTCCTATTGCTACAACTAATAGGAAAACACTTTTGGTGTCTCTGACTAACGTGGATCATAAACATCCCTTATGATCCAAATCTACTTCTAGGTCAATACCCTATGGAAACGCATGTATTTTCATAAATACATTTGCCAATGACCCAAATGTCCAACACAATTAGATTGGATAAAGAAATACACTGTGGCATACTCTTACAGTGGAAACAAGCAAATCACAACTCTGCCCCCAAAAGACGGAGGGGTTACAGACAGACTGCGGAGCAGCAGAAGCCAGATACGGCGTACATTCTGTGTAATTCCATGGATGAAAAGTTCAAAAACAGGCAACAGGGGATGGGGCAGGGTTACCCTTGGGTGGGTAGTGACTTCGGGAAGGGGCCTCCTGGGCAGGCAGCGTATCCAAGGTGGTGGTTAAGAGAGTGGGTGCTTATCTTTCGTTTTTGGTTTATGCTGTGAATCTCAAGCCAATTACTTAACCTCTTAAAGCCTCCTTCTTCTTGCCTATAAAACGGGATGATGTCAACTGAAACGGGTCATTGTGAGGATTAAAGGATCCTACCACCTGCTAACACTTACTGAGTCGATACAATGTTCCAGACATTGTTTTGAGATTTTAGGAACTTTCAATTTATCACATTCTTACATCAGCCCTATGAGGTAGGTACCGTCAGCCTCTAATCGCTCTTCCAAGCTCCTTGGACCAGCTCAGAATCACAGATCAGAAGCTTTCCAATTTTAAAAAAGGTGCTACAACCTCACACCTGTTAGGATGGTTGTTACATTAAAAAAAAAAAAAAGATGTGGAGAAATTGGAACCCCCACACACTGTTGGGGGGAATGCAAAATAGCACAGCCACTGTGGAAAACAGTGAGGCGGTTCCCCCCCAAATGAAAAATAGAACTATCCTCTGATCCAGCCATTCCATGCTGGGTATTTATTCCAAAGAACTGAAGACATATCTGAACCCCCATCACACTGTAGCGTTATTTACAGTAGCCAAGATGTGGACACAGCCTAGATGTCCATCCATGGATGAATAGATAAAGAAAAGGTGATACAGATACACATATGCATATACACATATATATGGAATATTATTCAGTCTTAAAAAAGAAGGAAATTCTGCAAAGGAGACCATGTGAACCCTGCAGACAGCATGTTCAGTGAAATCAGCCAGTCACAGAAGGACAAATGCTGTATGACCCCACTTACATGAGGCACCTGGAGCAGGCAAGTTCACGGACACAGAGTAGAATGGAGGGGGTGTGACTTGGGAGGTTGCTATGAATAAAGTTTCCGTTCAGAGGAACATATTCCAGAGCCCAGCATCACTGTACCTGCAGTTACTTACACTGTGTCCTGCAGCTAAAATTTGCTAAGAGGGTAGAACTCATGTTGGGCATTCTTAACACAATAAAATACAAATATAAAAGAAGAGTGGGGGAAGGGAATAGCTCAAGGGACACAGCATACACTTAGCATGCACAAGGTCCTGGGTTCAATCCCCAGTACCTCCTCTAAAAATAAATAAGCTTAATTAACTCCCCCCAAAATAAAAAATAAAGAAGAGTGATGTGACCCAGGGTCTGCAGAGCAGCCCCTCCCCCCAGCAGGCGGAGCAGGACTCAGTAACCAGCCCACCCTATCAATATTTCTAGAAGGAAGCAGGTGCTGACTCAGGATTCCAATCAGGCATAAGGGGTCCAAGGGAGAGTCATCTGCGCCCTGGGGGTCCACGGAGGACACGTGGGGGGAATCCCAGGAAATCTCCAGGGGGGTGTTCTTAACAAGGATGCAGGGGTCTAAGGGGACATGGCTCTGCCCTGGGGGTCCGAGGGGACACAGCTTGGACCTGGGGACCTGAGGGGATAGGCTCCAACCCTGAAGACCCAAGGGACCCCTCCCGGCATGGCACACACGTGGCGAGGCCCCGGGCGGCTCACCTCGCTCTCCGGCCGGCTGTAGGGGATCTGCAGCCTGTCCATGGCCTCGATCATGGCCCGCATGGACACGAAGATGTTCTGGTAGACGAGGGGCCGGAAGCTCTTGCGGTCCTCCTCCGAGTAGCCCGCCCCGTGGATGATCCGCATCTGCTTGATGAACGTGCTCTTCCCGCTCTCGCCGGGGCCTGGGGAGACGCCGCGGGCGGCTCAGCTCTGCGGGGGCCCGGCCACCCGCGCCCTCCGGGGTTCCAGCCCCGCCGCGGAGACGCTGGGCGAGCGCCTTCACGGCTCTGCGCCTCCGGGTCCCCGCCCGTAAACCGCGGTTCGCAGGACCGCTGCCCGCCGGGGGGCCTGAGGGGTAAACCGGCTCAGCGCAGGGCGCCCGCAGGGCTGCCGGCCAACCGCCGCCGCCGAGGAGCCGCCTCTTCTTGCCTGACCGGGAGCTTTCACCGTTTGCGTGGTTTTTACATTTCAAGTAATTTCCACTGTTACAGTTGTTACCTATTTTCAATGGTGATAGTTTTTACATTTTTTAACGGCTGAGAGAAATCCAAAGAACACCATTCGGTGACATATGAAAAGCACCTGAAATTCGGGGTTCCGGGCCCGTTAGTAAAGGTTTACCAGCACAGGGCCGCGCCTGTCTGTGCGCAGGTTGTCTGGGGCTGGCGCCCGCAGCAGAGAGCTGAGGGTCAGAGAGCCCCGGGCCTGCCAAGCCGGAGATGCTTCCCGCCTGGCCCTTTGCAGGAGGTCCGTGGAGCCCTGGCTGAGAGCATGCCTGGGCGGCGTCAGGGTTCACTATTACTAGCAACAGTCTTATTTGCCATAATTATAATTGCCATTATTATTATTATTATTTGCTATAATAATTCCAGGCAGAGAAAGTTTGATGAAGGAAATACAGGTGGACACGTCAAGAGTGGTTAAGTGGCTACTACAGCGAAGTGTCACGGAATGCTTCTCGGTGGAGGTGACTTTGGGGTTGAGGTCTGAAGGCTAGGAAGGTTGCTCTGGAAAAGCATACCAGGCGTTGGGCACAGCATGCTCAAAGGCCCTGGGGCACGACTGTGCCCGGTGTGTTGGAGGGATGTTGAGGAAGTTGGTATGTCTGGAGCAGAGTTAGCGAGGGGAGAAAGGGAGGAGGTGAGGGCAGGGAGGGGACAGGTTGGGTGGTGCAGGGCCTTGTGGGCCGCGGGGAGGATGTGGGCTTTGACCCCAGGGAGGTGGAGCCCTGGAGGGCGTGGGCAGAGGAGGGGCGGGGCCTGACTAAGGTGCTCACAGGCGCCCCCTGGTGGCCGCTGCGGGTAGGACGGAATGTCGGTGCCGGGCCACATGGGACCCGCTGGTCCAGGCAGCGGGGTGGAGCTGGAGAGAAGGGATCATATGCACAAGACACTGGGGAGACAGAATCCACACGACCTGTTGACGGACCATAGTGAGGAGAGGGGTCCTTGCAGGGTCATCTACAGAATTTACAGGGCCCAGCGTAGGATGAAACCATAGGGCCCTTCTGAGTGCAGGGCACTGTGGGACCATCCGGGTCGCACGTCCGCTGGCGTGATAATAACACTCGAACCTTCGAGAGCCCAAGGCCAGGAACGGAAAGAGCAAGGCGGGGCTCCCTACTGTCTGAGCTCCAGTAGCTCCCTCTCTGAGCCTCTGTTTTCTTATCTGTGAACCGGGCACGATAGCCTGGCAGTAGGTGCGGGGCCAGAGGGCTCCTCCAACATCCCGTCCCCCTGACGGCTCCCCGCGACCCTGCATGGGCTCCTTCCGGGGGCGGGAGGGGGGACTGGTGTAGGAGGAGCTGGGACCAGAAGCAAAAAAGGAAGGGGTGGCCCGGCTGGGGCCAGAAGGAGGAACCAGGAGGAGAGGGAGCGTGGCAGGGAGGTGGGGGGCATGTGGGAGTGGAGGGAAGAGAGGTGCTTGCTGGTACCGCCCTGGGGGCCCCTGTCCCTCCACCCCCAGCACGTCTGCACTGGAGGTCCAAGAAAAACAGTCGCTTTTTTCTTTCCCTAAAGAACATTCGTGGGGATGCTGGGGAAGCTGGCGGGACGTGACAGTGACAGGGCTGCCTCAGGCTCTGGACCACCATCCTGGGGGGGGGGGGTCTTTGTTTTTTAGGGGGACCAAACCCCACTATTTAGGGGCAAAAAAATGTCAGGGCCGCAACTTTACTCACCAATGTTTCAGAAAAAAATGAATATGTATGTGTTAAATATGCAAATACACAGCACATGAATTGTGGGTATGATTATCCATGGTGTAAATTATAAGCTTTACTTACGCAAATCATAAGTCTTAGCCATAAAAAAAGAATGAAATCATGCCATTTGCTGCAACATAGATGGACCTGGAGATGATCATACTAAGTGAAGTAAGTCAGGCAGAGAAAGACAAGTATATAATATCACGTATCTGTGGAATCTAAAAAAATGACACGAAAGAACCTATTTACAAACAGAAACAGACCCACAGACCTAGAAAACAAACTTATGGTTACCCAAGGGGAAAGTGCGGGGAGGATAAATTAGGAGTTTGGGATTAACAAATACCCACTACTATATACAAAATAGATAAACAACAAGCTCCTACTGCCTGGTACAGGGAACTGTATTTTAACGTCTTATAATAACCTATAACGAAAAAGAATCTCCATATCTGTGTACGTGTGTGTGTAACTGAATCACTTCACTGCCCACCTGAAACTAATACAATACTGTATCTTTAAAAAGTATGCACAAGGGGGCGGGTGGAGCTCAGTGGGAGAGCACGCACTTAGCGTGCACGAGGTCCCGGGCTCCAGCCCCAGCACCTCCGCTTAAAAGAAAAAAAGTTAAATAAATAAACCAAATTATCCCCCCGAAAATAAACTAAAAAAAAAAGTATATACACATATACTCACAGAGCACACCTGTGTGTGTGTATCTAACCTATACATCTGTTTAGGGGGGATACAGGGCACGTGGTAAAACGCTGACGCTTGTGGAAGAACTTGGCCGCAACGTTTCTGTAATTCTGAAAGTGCTTCAAAACGAAGTTAAGAAAGGGTGGGGGCCCCTGAAACGCAGTGTGAGATGCTGATGGGTCGTGGAGCAGAAAAAGGCCTGAGTGGGAACACCGGGGCACCCTGAGGTCTGGAGCTTCACTCACGGAAACGGAGCGCCAGGGCTCCTGCGGGGACATCTGAGCCGGGACCAGCACACGGGTCGTGCAAGACGTACCACGAGAGGAAGGTGTCTGAGAGTCGGCGCGAGCTCTCTGTACCGCCTCTGCCTCGTCTCTGTACATCTAAAATGCTTCCAAAATAAAAAGCGTCCTAAAACAAACAAACAAAACCCACCCCCACGGAGCCACCATCTGAAACTCCTCAGTGTGGAGCCGCGTGTGTCCCAGCTCCCGGGGTTCCTGGGATAAGCTCACTGAACAGCCCTGCCGTGGAACGTCTAAATATCAGCCAGCGAGACAAACCCACAGCCTCGCCTCCCCCTGAGAAATCTGGGGAGATGGCTCGTCTCTGGCATGTCTGCGATTTGGAGGTGGCACGGGTGGTAGTGACGCCAGCGTGCTGGGGGCTCCACACACACCAGCCCTTGGCCCCCCTTTCCATGTGGGGAGACTGAGTCCCAGAGTAGTTGCATCATGCAGCTGGTGAGTGACCCAACTGGGACTCAAACCCAGTTCTGTCTGAGTCCAGAGCTCACGGGGTTTTAAATGATCACCCGGAAGTTCCCCCACGCGCTGCCTGAATCATCACCATCACTGCGGCTGTCGTCGTGCAAGCATGATTTAACTCTTGGCATCTGTCAAGCCCTGGGCCAAGGTCCTCTGTGCATGACCTCGGTCAGTCCTCACAAAGATTCCCACTGTTTTCCCATCCCCAGAGGAGCTGTGGGGGCTCAGAGAGGTGAAGTGACTTTCCCACGGTCACACAGCTATTGGAGTTAGCAAAGGAGTAAACACAAGCTCATATGGGTCCTTCGCCAACAAACTAGGATGTGGCCAGTTGGCTGAGTCAGGTCTCATCAAGATATCAGTCGACGTGAGGTCTCTACGGACCCTCGGAGGCTCGATGTTTCCTCTGATGCTGCCGAGATGGTGTGGAGACCTACGGCAAGGGACTGCATTTTGTGACCTCCCTCTGGGTGGACCCCATCCAAGGATGGAGATCAAGCAAAGTTCTCACCAAGCAACAGTTCATTTTGTTGCGATGCACTGATTTTTTTTTTTTTTCTCTTCTGTTTCATTAAAGGAAAAAAAAAATCCTGGTCACCACCCCAAACATGGATTTCGTGACTCACGAATGACGGGTCACCACCTGAAATCTGAAAAACTCCACCTGTGCGGCCATGACTCTCCCGGGGCCTCCGAGGATTCAGGAATCTCTCTGTCTGCCCCCCTACTCCCTGTCTGCTTCGGGAAACCCCGCAGTTGGGGCTGGGGGCTGCGGGCAGAGCTGTCCCCACCTGACACAGCCTCATAGCCCAGACGGGAAGTGATTGCTTCCTCCTGGGGAAGGGTGAGGAAGTGGGAACTCCAGAGGCCAGGAGCCATGCCAAGCCCTGGGCGTCACGAGATGCTGTGTGGCTCCTTCCACGGGGGGTGGCAGCCCCAGCCCTACCATCCAGCCCCAGGAAACAGAGCCACAGGGGCACAGAGAGCCATGTCTGGGCAGCCAAAGAGCAGGCAGCTTAGCTTCCATGCCCAGCTCTGCCTCAAGATTGGCTGTAGACCCCAGACCACTCCTGCCGCCTCCCTGGTCCTCAGTTTCCTCACCTGTCATCAGAGCTCGGTGACTTCTCTCCCCAGGTGCATTCACCAGGCAAAGCGCACGGACTTCGGAATCGGAATTCTAGGTTCTGACCCTAGCTGTGTGACCTTGGGCGAGCCGCTTGATCTCTCTGGGCTTCGGGTTCCCTACCTGGGGATAGGAGTAGTTCCTACCTCAAGTAGAACGGACAGAGCTGGCTCCCTGAATTGCTTTATTCTGACTCTTCCCCCTTCTCCACGTGGTGACTGCTTCCTGTCAGGGACA
The DNA here is from genome assembly GCF_048773025.1 of Camelus bactrianus. Lineage (NCBI taxonomy): Eukaryota > Metazoa > Chordata > Mammalia > Artiodactyla > Camelidae > Camelus > Camelus bactrianus. The sequence continues at coordinate 29,881,502 of NC_133560.1, forward strand.
GACCCCCCTCCCCCGCCCCTTGGCCTTCTTCCTCAAAAGAATCAGCCACCTCCCAGAAAAAAAATAACTTTTGGATTCAATTCCTGTTTTTAAGAAGGGGGGCAAGTGTGGAGTGGCCCTCAGTGCAGGGATAGGGGTGGCCGAGCCACGGTCCACAGGGCTGTCCACAGGGCGGCCCTGGGCACCCGGGCCCGTGGACGACCTCCACCCCGCCCCTCCCCCACCCAGGAGGGGCCTCCTGGCTCGGGGCTGGCTGCGCGATGGGCAGAGAGTGTGGGGGAGATACGGCACGGCTCTGGGGAAAATCACCCCCGGAACAGGATTCATTCATTCGCTTACAAAGCACGCAACCCCTGCTTGCTGCGTAACTGGCGCGGCAGACAAGGAAACACCTGAGAGAGAGTCAGCGAGTGAGTGCTGTGCAGGCAGAGCTGGCCAAGGAAGGAGGACGGGGCTGACTCTGCAGCCAAGGAACTCAGGGAAGCCTTCTCTGAGGAGGTGGCACTCTCAAGTGTCACCTGAGACCAGCTGGGACCGCCGGCTGTATCAAGCCTTGGGGGATGCTGAGAGCCCTTGGCAGGGAGAGTGGCAAAGGCCCTGAGGTGCGGCTCCAGGAACCTGAGATGTGCCAGGAAGGGTCAGAGAAAGGGGGCGGAGCCAGCGCATAAAGAGGGGACATCACTGTGGATCCCACAGACACGAGAGGACGAGAAGGCAACGTTACAGGCAGCTCTGTGTCCGTAAACTCGGCAGTGCCGAAGAAACCGACACGGTCTTCGGACAGTAACGATAACCAAAGCTCACTTGAGAAAAAATACCCTAAACAGCCCTATTTATTTAAAAAAATACGAATAACATGTCCTATGCATGATTAAGTTAACAATAGCCTACCCATCACAGAAAGTGAATAGAGATTAGCATCTTCAATAGTTTAAAGAAATTAAATTCCCAGTGAAAGCCTTCCAGGCTCCGACGGCTTTGTTGAGGGCCCGAGCCCCCCGCCCTGGCCTCGCTCCACCTCGCAGGGCTCCTCCTCCCGCTGAGCTCAAGAAGAGAGAGGGCGGGGGCCCAGACCATGGGCCTGGGGCCATCTGGACCGGCACATGGGACTTCAGGACACCCGGGACCTTCCAGGGCTGGGGCAGTCCCCGGAGACCCTCCAAAGCCAGCGTCCCTGGGGTTAGGCAGTGGGGCCAAACTCAGGACAAGGTGGCTGGGGGACTGGGCACAGGCGGGCGACAAGACGCGAGGTCTCAGAGGTCACAACCTTCCCATCCACCGCCCCCGAGTACCCCTCCCCCGACTGTGTCCTGTTTTCCTCCCAGTTCTTGCTGCAGAGATGATTTGATCTGCTTTTTAGTTTACGGGCTCAACGTCTGCCTCCCTCCACAGAAGCTGGGGTCGCCAGAGGCAGAGACACGGTCCATCTCCTCTGCTACTTTGCCCCAAGGAATCACTCAGCACATCCTAAATGAATGAATCAATGGGTGATTGAATGAAACAATCAATCAGTGGATTGATCCGAGGCACTGGGCAATGCTCCGCAGACAGGACTCGTGCTGATAAACCACCAGAACAAACTCAGGTCAAGCCCTCAAGAGGGATGGGAGGGTCCCGGGCCCTCTGGGGTGGGACGGTGGGCGAGGCAGGGGCTGGGGTTGGGGCAGGGGCTCGGCAGATGCAGACCTGAGCTCAGTCCCTTCCTGTGATGTGGGAGTCACGGTAGGGCGGGCCAGGCGGGCGGGACAGGAGCCGAGCCACCAGGCCGGGCCACCTCTGCTCCTGCAGATCCCCGGGAGGTGGCCGGGCTGGGGCGCAGGCCCACAGCTCACCCCTTGGGACCAGGAAGTGGGCCTCAGTCTACTCATCCAGAAAGTGGGCTAGCAGGCTGTGGGACGGGAGGAGCGGGGGTGGGCAGGCCGCACTCACCGAGCAGCAGCAGCTTCAGCTCCCCGCGGTCCCGCTTCTTCTGCTCCAGGAGGATCTTGTTGATCTCCTGGTCGATCCGGGCCGCCGTCTTCTCGTCCTCGGTCAGGCACCAGCGGCAGCAGCTCCAGGTCAGGGCGCGGGCCATGGTGCGGGCCTCGGTGCGGGCCTCAGAGGGCGGCGCCAGCCCGCATGGCCCCCGCCCCGAGGGCACCCGGCCGGCCCGCTCCGGGGAGGGCTCCCGGCAGCCGGCCCGAGGGCCGCCGTCGTCGTGGGGGCGTCCCAGCCCCAGGAACCCCGCGGCTTCCCGGCCTCTGCGGGCCCGGCGGCCCTGCTCGGGAGCAGGAGCAGCAGCAGCAGGGACGGCGCCGGCTCAGGGCTCCCCGCCCATCTCCAGACCTGCCCGGCCCGGCCCGACAGGTCGGCGGCCGCCGAGGCGCGGTGCGCGCCCCCGGGGAGGGCGGGGCGGCGGACCGGGCGAGGCCCCGCGGCGGCGGCCGGCGGCCTGTCTGCAGCCTGGGCTCCGCCGGCCTCCTTCCTCATTCTGGGGAAGGGGTGGGCCCCGAGCTCCCGGCCTCTGCCTCTGGCCGGGGCCCACCCTGCTCCCCCTCCTCTGGGCCAATTAGAAGCAGTCATCGGGACATCAATAATGACCTTTTGTTTGTTTGAACAGTCAAGGCCAAGCAGCACCCACTGTCTTCACTGGCTCTGTGCAGGGAGTCCCACACACAGCACCCAGGGCTCCTCGTGGTCCTGGCTGCACAGCCACTCGGCCACCTCCCCAGGGGGCCTTCTGCCACCCGAGGAGCAGGCAGCTCTGGGACTCCTGCAAATATTTACCAAGCGCCTACTGTGTGCCAGGCATTCTGGGCACAGCGGGGAACAAGAGGACAAAATCCTCAAACCCCCTGCCTAACATTCTAGACAGATAAGGAGACACATTGGACACACACGTCTGAGGCCCTCAGAAGGCAACACATCCTGAGAGGAAAACAAAGCCGGGAAGGTGGACGGGAGACGAGAGGGCGCACTTGTGGCTTGAAACAGAGGGTCCAGACGGCATTTGGGACCAGAAGTCGGACAAGCAACCCACGCATAAGGGGACCCTGGGAGCCGAACCCGCTCCCCCACAAGGTCAGGAGGCCACCCTGCCCTGCCCCTCACCCTCAGGACCCTAGCCATAGGAGGGGACACACAGAGTGAACTTGTGTCTGCTTCCCAGACTGACAGAATAGCCCCCGCCCAGCAGATCTTTGCTGTGTTTGGGTGCAGAGCTCTCTTTGAAGGCTCTGGAAAGTTCTCGAAGATTCCAGGACACCCCTCCCCTCAGAAATACACAGAGGCCTCTGGACCCCTCACAGATGGCATTAGTGAGGCTCAGAGAGGGTGCATGCGGTGCCTGGGGTCACACAGCTGCCACAGGCTCCCCTCCCCCACGCCCAGCCAACACCAATGCGGTTTTTCTCTGCTGTTGATTCATAACGAACGGCAGATGGGAAGTTCCGTAGGGGCCCTGCTGGGTCACTGGGGCCGGCACCACTGCCTGCCCACCCACATCCCGCCTCCCCCACCGGATGGCTGTGAGGAGGGTGCTCGCTGGGACCAGAGGCTTGGGTGGCTTCCCACCCTGGGGCAGGTGATGAAAAGCAGAAATAGGTCTGGGCCAGGCAGAGCTGGGCGGATGGCAGCAGAACAGAGCTCACCAACTTGGCAAAACCAGGAGGCCGGGCTGAGTCACAGACTGGAGAGCGGATGGCAGAGCGAGGCCCTGGAGAGCCCAGGGCCACCCGCTGTCCATCCATTTCCCGACTGACACCTGGCCCCCAGCGTGTCACACAGGGCCAGGGCGGCAGGCTCTGGTCTAATAGCTTCCATGGCTCCCACTGACCTCAGGGGAAAAAAAAAAACAATCCAGCACCTTGATTGCCCCTCCTCCAGGGCCTGGCCTCTGTGAATTTCTCCAGCCTCACAGCAAACTCCTTTCCAGTTTCCGGACAAGCGAGCTGCTTCCTCTCCACGTAACAGGTGCCATCCAGGACATCTGTCGCTTACTAGTTCATTCAGGAATAACAGGGTGAGCGTGTGTGTGCATTTAAACACACACACACACACACACACACACAGAAAACGCGTAAAACATGAACACACAACCTAATACGTTCTTGTGAAACCAGCACCCACGAGCTGTCCACCCAGGCCGAGACCAAGGGCATCATCAGTCTTGCCCTTTCCCACAGGACCCCCCACCCTCCCGCCTCTGCTGGGCAGTCAGCACTGCTCTGGCCTCTATGGTATTTCTGTGTTTGGGGAGTACTTTTTGGCAACAAGATTTATTTTGTTTTTCATTTGTTCAATTTACGTGGCTTGGTACACGCTTCCTTTGTTGTACGGTTCTGAGTTTTCACAAATGCACAGTCCTGTAAATTCCGGCTGGAACAGTTGACAGAGGTGGTTCCGCCACCTGAAGAAGGCACTCCGTGGTAGCCAGACGCTCACCCCAGCCCTCACCTCTGGAAACTACTGGCCTGCTCTTCACTGCTGTGGTTTTGGGGACCTTTCTGAGAATGTCATATGAATGGAATCATACATTATGTAGCTTTTGAGACTGGCTCCCTTCACGTTTATTTCAGCCATTCTAAGATGCACGGAATGGTACCTCGCTGTGCAGTTAATCTACGTCTCTCTGGTCAACTAATGATGCTGAGTATCTTTGCCATCCATGTCTCTTCTTTGGGGAAGTGTTTGTTCAAATATTTTGCCATTTCTTTCAGTGCATTTGTTTTCTTTTTTCTTTCTTTTTGTCACATTTCTTTAGTTATATTTATTATTTATTTTTTAGTTGAAGTATAGTCAGTTTACAATGTTGTGTCAGTTTCTGGTCTGCAAAATACTGTTTCAGTCTTCCGTCTACGTGCATATATTCCTTCTCAGATTCTTTTTCATTGTAGGTGACTACAAGATACTGAATATTGTTTCCTGTGCTATACAGTAGAAACTTGTTGTTTGTCTATATATAGTAGTATCTGCAAATCTTGAACTCCCAATTTATCCCTTCCCACCCTCTTTCCCCTCTGGTAACTGTAAGTTTGTTCTCTATGTCTGTGTGTCTGTTTCTATTTTGTAAATAAGTTCATTTTGTGTCTTTTATTTTTTAGATTTCACATATAAGTGATAGCATATGGTATTTTTCTGTCTCTGTCTGGCTTACTTCACTTAGTATGACGATCTCCAGGTCCATCCATGTTGCAGCAAATGGCATTATTTCATTCTTTTTTAGGGCTGAGTAATATTCCACTGTATAAATATACCACAACTTCTTTATCCAGTCGTCTGCTGATGGACGTTTAGGTTGCTTCCATGTCTTGGCTGTTGGAAATAGTGCTGCTGTGACCACTGAGGTGCGTGTATCTTTTCAAATTAGAGTTTTTTTCTTTTCCAGATATATGCCCAGGAGTGGGATTGCTGGATCATATGGGAAGTCTGTTTTTAGCTTTTTAAAGAGCCTCCATATTTTCCATAATGGCTTCACCAAACTGCATTCCCACCAACAGTGCAGGAGGGTTCAGTGGGTTTGCTTTCTGATTATTGCATTTGGAGAACCTTTTATGCAGTCTGGATACAAGTCATTTCTCAGGTGTGTGGCTTGCAAATTTTTTCCCCAGCCTGAGGTTTGGCTTTCCATCCTCTTAACTGTGTCCTTTGTGTTTCATCTTGACGATGCTCAGTTTACCACTTTTTTTTTTTCCTTCATGGGCCCTGCTTTCGGTGATGCATCTAAGAACCCGTTGCCAAACCCAAGGCCGCAGAGAAGTTCTCTAGTGTTTTCTTCTAGGAGTTTTATTGTTTTACATTTAAATCTATGATCCTTCTTGAGTTCATTTTTGTTTAGGTAGAGGGTTTTTCAATTTATTTATTTATTTATTTATTTATTTTTGCATACAGATACCCAGTTGTTCCGGCATCATCTGTTAAAAAGACTGAACTTTCTCTGTTGAACTCCCTTTGTACCTTTGCCAAAAATCATTTCGCCGTATTGTGTGAGTCTGGTTGATGAGGGGGCTTAGATCCCTCTTCTTGCTAATAGTCTGTCTGCTCATTCTACCGATTACCGACTGTAGCAGCTCTGAAGTGTAATTGTGGATTTATCTGTTTCTCCGTTTAGTCGCCTCATTTTGCTTCACCTATTTTGAGCAGACACATTAGGATTCTTATGTCCTCTTGGTGAACTGATTTCTCTTATGACCCTCCTATGTAATGTGCCTCCAGCCTTCCTTGCTTTTCTTTATAAATTTACAACCGGATTAAACAACCCTAAAAGTCATGTTCAGTTTCTGCCAGTTTTGAACACTGTGAATATGCAGTTGCACAAGACAATTTCTGGTCTTTCTGGTTTCTACCTATTGCTCAGTGTTTTGTCTGTGTCATAAATCAGATTGTTGCATGCGGTTGAAATTCACTAATTCCCACTGCCCTACACTATTCCACTGGGTGACTGTCCCACCACCCATATGGGCATTCTAATTCTGTTTGTTTAAACTGAGACAGCGTTGGTACATAGCATACGAGTTTCAGCTGTAGGACATAATGGTTCTCTGTTTGTCTCTGTTGTGAAATGAGTGCCTCAGTGAGCCTCGTTAACACACATGAGCACACACGGCGATCCTTTTTCCCTTGGGATGAGAGCTTTTGCGATCTACCCTCTCAGCAGCTTTCAAACATGCAACACAGTGCTCTGAACTGTCGTCACCATGCTGTGTCATGCGTCTGTTCTACAGTTGACGGGCCATTGGTTCCATCTCAGTTTGGGACTGTAACAAGCAGGGTGGCTGTGCACATTTGGTCTGTGCCTTTTTGGAGACCACACGGCTGAGCGTCTGTAAATAAACAGCCAGTTGTGGAGCTGCCGGGTTACAAGCATTTCCCAGCTATTAACGCTCTTCCGCCAAAGCGCATGTGCTGGTTTACACTCCCCCACTGGTTCAGGTGCGTGTCATAGACCTAAATGCATTCAATCCAGAAGTCTCTCCTTTATTCATAAAGGACGATTTCCTTGCTGTTTCTTTGATACTAAAATGTCCTTTCTGTTTAGTGAGGTATAGGATGTTTACACAGTTCCCGAGTACCTCGCAGTCCTCAGCTGATGAGAGCACTGGCCGCTGCGGTTGGCCGGGCAAGGTCACGACCGCCTCCCACCAGGGGTGGCCCAAGGCTGGGGTACAAGGCCCATCTCCCCCTTTTAACTGATGAATCATGTGTTTGATTACATTTCTGAGGATATATTCAAAAGGATGGAGAGCAGGGTCTCCAGGGGGTGCTTTGCACTCACTTTCACAGCAGTGCGAGTCACCTCAGCCAAAAGGAGGAAACATCCAGGTGTCCCTCTCGGGCCCCCTGGGCCGGCTTCGTGGGCAGGGGACCCGGAAGATTTTCCGTCTTGAAAGCCTCTTGATTTTGTAACAAAGGCCCTGCGTTTTCACTTTGCACCGGGCCCTCCTGGCTAGACAGGCCGTGGTAGCGGGGCGCCGCTCCCTGCCTGAGTTTCCCTGCTGGAACCAGGATGCGGAGAGGACCCCACTGAAGGATGCGCGTTCCGGCCACAGGTGGGCAGGTGGGCGGGAGGGCGGAGAGCGGGCGAGCGCCATCTGCCGGCCTCCGGGGGCACGACGGCCAGATGGGCCATCAGCGTCGGGGGAGATCCCTCCCCACACCCACCTCCGGAATCCCACTCCCCTCCTATGCCTCTACCTGGGATCAGCACAGCGTCTCCCGACTGGACCCTCACAGTTCCCTCCTCGCTGATCCCCCGTCCCCACAGTCTGTCCTCCCCGCAGCAGCCACCAGAGGGCGCCTGCGAGCACCTGAGTCAAATCTCGTCCTCTTCTGCCTACAGCCCTCCAGGGCTCTCTCCTCCCTGGGGTAAGTGCTCCCCACGGTCCACAAGGCCCTGTACTACCTGCTCTGTCCCCTCCGTGCCCTCCCCTCTTCCCTCTCTCCCCCTCACTCACTGCTGCAGCCACACGGGCCTCCTTGCTGTTCCTCCAACACGCCAGGCATGGTCCTGTCCCAGGGCCTTCGCACCGGCTGTTTCCTCTGCCTGGAAAGCCTTTCCCTCAGATCACGGCATGGCCTGTTCCCTTCACGTCTTCCAGGATCCTACTCATATGCCACCTTCTCAGAAAGGCCTTTCCTGAACAGCCTGTCTGAAGTGGCCACTACTGCTCTCATGTCTCGTCCCTGCTCAGTATTTCTTCATGACTGAGTCATGGTGATAGAGTGTCTCCCCCTCCTCCTTATCTGCAGCGCTTAGGACCGCACTTGGCCCACACAGGGCCTTCAAGGCATTTCCATCCCACTGATGAGTGAGTAAATAAAACTGGAGTGGGGGGGTGTGGAGAAATGGGATGCTGGTGCATGGCTGATGGGAAAGTGAAATGGGGCAACACCGTGGAAAACAGTCTGGCGGTTCCTCAAACGGTTAAACTGAATCACCACGGGACCCAGCAGTTCCACTGCTGGGTCTGTACGCAGTAGAATTGGAAGCAGAATCTCAAAGAGATATTTGCACACCCAGGTTCACAGGAGCCAAGAGGTGAAAACAACCCAAGTGTCCGCCTACAGATGGTGAACAAAATGTGGTCCATCCACAGTGGAGTATCACTCAGCCAGATGGAAGGCGCTTCGGGCACCTGCTACAGCGTGGATGGAACTTGAGGGCGTGATACTCACAGGAGGTCCCTGGAGGAGTCACACCCACAGCGACAGAGTAGACGGTGGGGCCGGGGCTGGGGGAGGGGCTGGGAGTGAGTGTCTCATGGGACAGTTTCTGAGGTGATGAAAGGGTTTTGGAGAAGACAGTGCACGACAGAAACAGTCGCACAGCATCGTGAGTGAAGGCAACGTCACTGAATTGTACAGTTAAAAATGGTTAAGATGGTAGATTGTATGTTGTGTGTACTTACACTTTAAAAATAAATTTTTAAGGAAAAAAGAGATTTCGGGGAGATTGCTGGTCCAACATCTCGCTTTACAGAAATGGGGCCGGGGACGGGGTGCACCTTCCCAAGGGCACCCCACCTCGGGCCCCTGCCCTCGTCACCCAGCCCACAGCACAGACACATCGACTTCAGGTCAAGAGCCAGCGAAGCACACGTCAGAGCAGGGGCCCGGGTGCGTGGCGGCAGCCCAGCCCAGGAGGCGCACCCCCAGGCGGCCTGCAGTGGCTCCTGTGAGCTCAGACCCCACCCCGGGGGCCTCCGGGAGCCCTCTGCTGCTCCCCACCCCGAGCCAGCAGCAGGAAATAAGCCAGAGGGGACCAAGTGTTTAGGAACAAAATTTATTCCAATTTAAAACAGAATTCATTTCAGGAGAAAGATATGAAAAGTCAATTTCCATCAGGGATCTCTGGATTAAGGGGTCAGGGCCCCGACCCGCTGCCTGGACGTGGGCAGCTTTGGCCACAGAAGGTCAGCACTGAGCTGACAGCGCCCATCCCTCAGCCCGCACGGACAATACATGCATTTCAAATGACAAAAGGTTTAAAAACAGCATTTTTATATAATATTCTTTTTTAAATAGGTTAAGGTTGGAATCGTCTGAAATCAGAACTGTATAATATACAAGTACAACCAGATGAGGTCCCCGCCGGCAGGCACGGTCCCCCATGGCCGCCGGGGGCGTTGGCACTGGGAGGGCAGTTCTGCTGGGCTACCAGACACAGCGGGAGGGGCTGGGAGGTCCGCACTCGGGGGAAGCGCCCCGAGGTGAAGTTCACCTCACACTGGGTGAGGGAGGGGCTGGGCCAGCAGGCCCAGGCGGGGAGGTTTGGCACTGCCCCCAGGTTTGTCCTGGGGTCTCGGCACACTGACCCTCTCGGGAAGTTAATACTTTGGGGGCCCCCGACACGCTCACGCCAGCCCTCGAAGCCCAACCGCACCCCTGTGTGGCCCGGGCCCTCGGGAGGCCCACCGCCGGCGGCACCACCTGCCCCCAGGGCGCGCATCAGGATTCAGGGGCAAACCCTCCCAAGCGGACACGTGGCACAGAAGGGGACCCTGGGGTGGAGACGCCAGAGAACAGGCTCGGAAGCCTGGGCCCCGCCCGTCCCGCACCCAGCAGGCAGGGTAACCACAGGGACGCAGCCCCCGCCCGGGGCCCTAAGAGCCCGGTGGGGCCAGGGCTGGCACGGGGCTGGTCTGAGTCTTGAGCTGTTCCCTTGTATACGTTGAAGGCGTACCGAGCGCAGCCCTGTAGGGGCCAGACGTGCTGGGCAGGTGCAAGGCATCTCGGGCGTCCACTTACCCCGCGTTTGTGCAAAACCACCAACCACACAGAACCAACCACCGCAGTGCTCAGTCCACACCCCCCCAGATAAACGGAGGGGTGAAACAGCACCCCTCCCCAGAAACCAGCGCCCCCTGCTTCCCACCTTCAGCCCCTCTGGGAGGCGCCTCCAAGTGCGGCCACGGCTGAGGGCCCGCCACGGCTCAGTGCGGGGTGGCCCTCCCTGCGGGCGGGCACAGAAGTGAGCCCGAGCTCGAGGCCACAGACCCACCAGTGCGACCCTCCCTCCCGCTCTACCTCTCTGGGGCAGACCTGAGAATATTCTGGAAGAGTCCCCACCCCAACCTCACTGTTTCCAAGTTGGCTACAAAATAGAACAAAATAAACAGCCACTCCTGGGCCTCCTCCCTGCTCCTGGGCTCCAGGGGGCTCCCCAGCCTGCGTGGGCAGCAGGCCCAGGGGGCGGGGCCGGGCCGGGCAGCCCAGCCCAGAGAACTGCGCAGCCCCCAGGGCTCCCGTTGTAGGCAGGGCTGGGAGATGGGCCCTGGGGGCTTGGTTTTATTTTGAGTCCTCAAAATAAAAATGGTTAGGCACTTCCCAGGGCAGGCAGCGGGGGGCGCCACCCACCCCCACTTCTTGGAGTCCGGTGAGCAGAAACAGTGAGAGTGGTGAGGATGTCAATAACTTAAAAAAGGAAGAAAGAAAAGTCCCAGTCTCTGCGTCTCCACGCCGTCCTTCCGAGATCAAGGAGACACCAGGGAGGGGGCCTCCCTGGCAGGCCCTGGGGCCGGCGCCCCCACTGGCCTCGTGAGGTCTCCTCTTAACGTCTTGGTTCTGTTTTTTCTTTTTCCTTTTTTTTTTTTTAATAGAAAAAAGCGAGCCACAAGTCAAGGCCAGAAAAAGGTGGCCTCTGCCACTGACAGGAGGCGAGAAGGTGCGCGAGCGTCTAGAAAGAAAGGCGCGTCCCCCGTGACTGTGAGGCAAAGCCGTCCGCAGGAGAGCCCGGCGGCGGGCGGCCGCTCACACCAGGTTGTACTCCTTCAGGTTGAGCTGCAGGATGGTGTCCTTGACTGCGGCGAAGACGAAGCGGATGTTCTCGGTGTCAGTGGCGCACGTGAAGTGGGAGTAGATGATCTTGTCGCTGTCTGGGTTCAGGTCCACGAACATCTTCAGGATGAACTCCCGGGCCGCCTGAGCGTCCCGCTGGGGGCCTGGGGGAGGGGGAGGCGGAATGAGGGCCGGGGAGCCCCCCCCCCCGGGCACCCCTGCGCTTTCTGCCACTTGCTCCAGCCCCGCTCCGGCCTCTGCTCCCAGTTCTGCCCCGGCACCCTCCAACCCCCTGCCCACCTCCACCCACCAACGGCTCCGGGCCCATGGTGGGCTCGCTGGTGGTGCCCACGTCCGACACTCCCGCTGCCCCCTTCCTGCCCGGCCCGGCCTCAGTCCACCCCACCCACCCGACACAGGCACGTGTCCGCACACACACGGCTCAGCCGTCCACCCACAGCCCTGCTGCCCCTCCCAGCGAGCCTCCTGCTCATGCCCCGCCACCCACTCCAGCCCGAGAGGCCGAAGGAGCCCACGCTCCGGCCCACCCAGCCTCATCACTGTGACTTCAGAGGGGCCAGGCGCCCTGTTCTGTCCACAGGTGGCGCCTGTGTGGAGATGTCTGTGGGGGTCTATGACCCTCCTTCCGCCTCCCACCTGTAACCCCTGCCAGCCTGTGGGGCTGTGGGTGCGGGAAGGAAGGAGCACCCCTGGGGGCCTCGGGAGGGAGTGCAGCTCTGGCCGATGCTCCGCAGAGGAGAAGGGGTGCAGGCCGCAGGTGGGGGTCTGTGCTTGGTCATTCTGCCTCCTGCCAGGAGCTCAGGCCGCTCCAGGGACAGCACAGGAGGGGTCCCGGGTCACCCCAGATCCTCAGGGCCACGCTCCTACAGGCCACTGAGCCCAGCCCAGCTCCTCGCTCAGGCCGTGGGCAAGCAGGGGACAGGCTTGGACACAGCCCCACTGCTCACTAGGACTGGGAGCAGCGCGTCCCACATGTCCCTCCCACTGCTTGTTCGGTGACCGCAGACATTGCTCCCCGGGGGACACGGAGGTCTCCCCACCATCCAAGGCTTGAGGAGGAGCCCGGGAAGCTGTGGGCCCCACGTGGGCTCAGGAAATGCCCTCCTGGAATCTCCCGGCAGCGGCAAGCAGAGTAGTGGAGAGGGCGGGAGGCCGGGGTAGGGGGCGGTGCTCACCGTCGAACTCAGGGAAGTAATCCACCAGGTGGGAGTAGAGGATCTTGTCCTCCAGCAGGTCCTTCTTGTTAAGGAAGAGGATGACGGACGAGTTCTGGAACCATGGGTAGGTGACGATGGTCCTGAAGAGCGCCTTGCTCTCCTCCATGCGGTTCTGCAGGGGGAGGAGTGAGGGTTGGCGGCAGGGCCCGGGCAGGGCGGGGGAAGGGCCCCTCCGGGCTCAGCGCCAGGCCTACCTCATTGTCCGACTCCACCAGCACCTGGTCATACTCGCTCAGGGCCACGAGGAACATGATGGACGTCACGTTCTCAAAGCAGTGGATCCACTTTCTTCGCTCTGACCTCTGTCCTCCCACGTCCACCATCCTGCAGGGCGGGCGCCAAGGGCTCATGCGGGTCTGCAGGCCGCCCCCACCCCCAGCAGGCTCCCCCCGCCAGCTCAGCTGCACAGGCTAGGGCCCCCACCCCGTTCTCTGTCGGGGCCGGCAGAGCCCCTGAGACCACTGAGCCAGGAGAACAGAGCCCATGACGCCGGCAGGGTGCTGGCCACCTGCTACCCACGGAGCACACAGGGCGCAGGCTGGACCAGCAGCTTCGGACGAACACCTGCATCTGGAAACCCATCTCCCCTGGGTGGGCAGCAGGCACTGCCGATGGAACGCCGGAGCCCACCCCAGCCCCTGGCAGGGTGGCAGGGGAGTGAGCTGTCTGGCTGGAGACATCCAACCAACATGGATGCTGACAACAGGGGGCGGGAAGGCGGGCGCTGCACACGGCGCCCTGAGAACCATGGCTGGTCAGCTTCCTCTACTTGTGAGTTTCCCACGCTTTCCATACTAAGGAAACACACGACTTGTTAAAACAAAGGCAGCCGCGGGAGAGGAGGGCAGGCCACGAAGACGGGGTCCACGAGGCTGGACAGACATGGGCGCGAGGGGCCAGGAGAGGAGAATCCACCTGAGGGCTTCACAGAGGAGGTTCCAGCAACACCAGCGGACGGCCCTGCCGAGTCACTGAGGGGCTGGGCAGGTGGTGACCGAGGCCAGGACCCCACCGGCGGCTGTGGCCCACCTGGGGAACAGCAGCGGGGCCGGGCCAGGCGCCCTGAGGTCAGGTCTTCACATGAGGTCCCCTGTTTGGGGCCAGGCTTGGGGCGTCATTCAGTGCTGTGTGAGCTCGGATCAGGGCACAAGCTCAGTGCCTGCACACTCACAACCAGACGAGGGCACCACCAGACAAGGAGGGAGCTGGGTGAGGGGCAGCTGGCAGAGGGGTGGGGGCCACGCCACAGTTGGGACAGCTGGCAGAGAGCACACATGGGGTTGGGGGTGGGGGAGAGGGGATAGGCGTCCCAGACAGAGGGCCCAGTAGGTGCAGAGGCCAACATGAGGCCATGTGAGGGGACCCCAAGATGTGAGGTGGGAAGGAAGGCTTGTGATGGCCCCAGCCTGTGCTGAGGTCCCAGACCCCATCAAGAATCTGATTGAAAAAGAAACCAAAATGCTGAACTCTCACCAGAAAAATGTACCATCAGGCACCTGCTGGGTGACGCCCATGACTTCTGAGGGCCCAAGGGAAGCACACACAGCTCTGACGGGTGAGAGAGGGCAGGGGACTGGGCAGGGGAGGCTCTCTCCTCTCTCCCGGAAGCTTCTGCCTGAGCAGTGGGGGTCCCCAGGGGCAGAGGTGGGTCTCAGGCCAGAGTGCACCTCAAGGCAAACCCAACAAACTCCTCTAAGGCCCCGGGGCTGGTGCTTCAAGCCCACAGGGCAGATCTGGAGGGGTGCACCTCCTCTGGGGCCTCTCCCTGGAGCTGCACAGCAGGACTGCGTGCAGCTGTGTGAGGGGGACTCGCAGCTGGAGCCAGGCCCCCGCCCGGATGCTGTCCCTTGGAGAGCCAGGCAAGCAGTGTCCCCCAAATTCAGTCCAGTTGGAACCTGGAAACAGGCCTGATTTGGGAGTAGGGACACTGCAGATGCTTCTGATTAAGGTGAGGCCACACTGGAGTGGGGGACCCTGAATCCACTGACCGATGGTGTCACTGTATCAGGGAAATCTGGACACAGACATGGGGAAGGCCCACATGACAATGGACAGAGAGATGGAGTGAGGCTTCTACAGGCCCAGGGACGCCAAGGACTGCCCGCCCTGCCAGAAGCTGGGAAGACACGGGGCTGAGTCCCCACTGCGCCCCATGAGAGCCTGGCCCTGCCACCACCTTGATCTCTACCATCCGGCCTCCAGAGCCGGGAGACGACCCATTTCTGTGGTTCTAAGTTTCCATCTGTGGTCATTTGTTACGGCTACCCCAGGAGACACACACTTAGCCTTGCCGCTTGGCAGCTCTGGATGAGCTGTGACCTCACAGAGTGGTGGGGCCCGTCCTCAGGGACAGCCCTGAGTCCACCCTGGCTGTGGGACCAGCAGGACTGGGCCCCAAGGGAGATCTCCTCCATCCTCCACTGGCCCGGAGCACCCTTGCTCTGGCCTGAACCCCAGACCACCCCTCCCCACACATGCCAGCAGCCCCCTCATCCGAGGCCATCTCCCCAGGCCTCCCCTGACCAGCCCAGCCTGTGGAGTGGCCACGCCCCCTCACGGCGCCACCGGCCACGGGGCTCCGGCACAGGTACCCCAGCACAGGTACCTGAAGATGATGTTCTCCAGGTCGAAGGGGTACTCAATGATGCCGGTGGTGGGCACGCGGACCCGCAGCACGTCCTGCTGGGTGGGCAAGTAGCCTGAGGTGGCGATGCGGTCCACATCGGTCAGGTAGCTGCAACACAGCAGGACCGGGCTGCTCAGGCCAGCCAGCAAGGGGGGCCCCCGGCACTACCTGTCTGCCAAGTGGCTAGGAGGGGCCTCGCTAGCAGGGGCTGAAGCAGCCTGAGTCGTCGGGACAGGACATTTCAGGGACAGACAAGGCCCTGGCCAGGGAAAGCCTTGGGACAGAACCCCAGCCAGCTCTGAGGGAGGCTCTCTACTGGACCTGCCCAAGGATGGGTGTCCAGACGGAGCCCGGGAACCAGTGCGGGGGTTTCTGAGAAGAGGCTGTGGCTGGAGGTGACTTTTCAAACACACACCTATTATTTTAGAACAGTTTCAGATGCACAGAAGAGCTGCAGGGGTGGAACAGAGAATCCAGCCAACACCTGGCCTTCCGTAGTGAAACTGGACGTTATGCCTGCACACTGGTCACACTAACAAGCCAGCGGCAGACAGCACCACTGACCAGGCCCGTCCTCTCCGCGGGCTCCTCGGGGCCCCTGCCCGCCCGGCCCCCACCCCGGCCCACTCACTACTTGGCGGAGTCGGAGAGCTGGTACTCCCGCCGGCGGTCGTAGCACTCCTGGATGCCGGGGTCGTTCCACAGGGTCTTGATGGCGCTGACGTACCGGTGCTCGAACGTCGTCACCTTCTCCACATCCACCTCCCGAATCAGGAGTGCGTTGGCCTGGGGAGGAGGGGCGCCGGGGACACTCAGCGCTGGCAACTCCAGGCTCCCAAGCATGTGTTAGAGAGAAGCCAGGGCGACTGGCAGTGACTGGCCCCCGTGTGAGGCCCCCAAAGCAAGACCCTGGACTGAGGCAGCCCCCAGGGGGCCCCGGCCGCCTGCCCCAGTGCTGGAGGGGCGGCACTGGTTCGCTTTTGAAGGTGGCGGAGCAGGCGGCATGGGAAACAACCACATATGTAGACAAGCACATTCTTTAAAAAGCGTCCTGGCAGAGACTCAAAAGAGGGGACTGTGGCCTCCATGAAGAGGACAGAGGGACAGACCAGCCGGCAGCTCCCGTGCCCCATGTCACAGATGAGGACATGGCCAGGAAGCCGCTGTGACCTAAGAAGAGGTGATTGGTCCCCACCCCCATTTCTAGGCACCCAGCTCCTGGGACCTTAAGGATCTCTGAAGGTCTAGTGTCTGGGGGCTCATGGGCGGCCAGGGAGCGGGGCTGACAGCCAGAGGAACCCACCAGGGAAGAGGAGGCTGAGCCGAGGGTCAGTGGGACCATCGATCATGCCTCCAGCATGAGGCCTCCACACAGACCCTGAACCACACACAGGCTCGGGGACCTGCTCCTCACCAGCCACGCTGAGATGCTGCCCCAGAGATCCACGCACGCGTGCACACACGTATACACACACGCCATGCGCGCTCAACAATGCACACACGTACCCTGACGTGCACCGACGTGCACATGCACACAAACACAACACTGGGATAACAAGGCTCTCAGGAGACCCCATCTCTCCTCCAGCCCACTTCCCATGCCTGTGCTCAGGGCGCTCCAGCCATGTGACCGGCCACACTCGGCTCAAGGACTAGGGAGGGGACACACACCCCTACCCTGGCTCTGGAACCCACATGTGCCCCTCCCGGTGATGCTCTCCAGCACCCGCCCCCCACGGCTGTGTCTTTCAGGCCCTGCTTTGTGCCCCCCATCCTGCCCACCTCTCACTCTGGGCTTGGACAAGCAGACATGAGCCCCAGAAAACCCCACTGACTGTGGGTGCACGTACATCAGAGACCAGAGATCTGTTCTCCAGCCACAATGCCCCTGCCACTGTACCAAAAGCTGCCAAGGATGGTGGGGGAACGAGTAGGAGTGGCCTGTGCCAATAAAACTGCACTTATGGAGCCTGTCCTCAGTCCGCCCACCCTGTTCCAGATGCTGTGGGGCGTCCATGGTCCCAAAGGGGCCTGTGCTCTGGACGGGCCTCCGTGGGGAGCAGTTACACAGACCAGGGGCCAGAGGGCGAGAGGCTCCAGCAAGACCCACATGCGAGTCCCCCGGCCAGGCCGGCAGGGCCCCCAGCCCAATGCCGGGCCCTGGAGGGTCCCTGATCGCCCGTGAACCGGGGCTCAAGGGAGGAAGTCGCCCATATCTGGTTAACTGGCCTTCTTAAGCCTCAAAGTAAATGGATTAGTTTAAACTATACTGGGCCATGCAGTCAGGGGTGCCAGGCAAACTGTTAGGGTTGAATGAGAAGCCTCAGAAAACAGACCTCAAAAGCAAAGCCAAGGGAGGCTGCCAGCAGGAGCCTACTAGTGCCCGGCCCAGGAACACTGCTCGGACAGCGGGCAGGCGGCTCCTCCAGAGGGCAGACCTGGAGTTAACACCAGACCACACACCTCCACCCTGGACACATGCCAGAAGTGAGGACGGGTGTGCAAACAAAACTTTCACAGGAATGTTACAGCAGCGTGTCTGCAAGCGCCAGAAAGTGCCAGCAACCATGCATCCCTCAACAGGTGATGGTGAGCACCACGTCCCTCCACACACGGGACCGTCACTCGGCCGTGGGAAGGAGGGCAGCCCTGACATGCACCCCCACAGGGCCAGGCCCTGAGAGCACGACGCTCAGGGAGAGAAGCAGACACAGAAGGACACACAGTGTGTGAGTCCCTGGATGTGAAACGTCCAGAACAGGCCAGTCCCCAGACACAGGGAGGGGGCTCCTGGCTGCCAGGGGCTGGGGGGGGGGGGCAGGGGTAACTGATAATGAGGATGGGGTTTCTTTCGGGGTGACAAGATGAGAATGTTTTGGAGTTAAGACAGCTGTGATGGTTGCATGGCTCTGAGAATACGCTAAACACGAGTGAACCGCACACTTTAAATGGGTGACTTGGTCTGTAAACGTTCTCGATAGAGCTGTCAACAAAGACAACAGGAGGAAGTGCCACCCGCATGGGGTCACAGAGGGTCAGACCCGCGTGCAGGGTGCCGGGGGCGGAGTGCACACAGCCCGCCTACGGGCCAGGCCCCACCTTGTTCTGCTCGTACTTGTACAGGATCTTCAGGGTCTCCATGGCCCGGATCATGGCCTGCATGGCGGTGAAGATGTTCTGGTACACCAGCTTGGTGAAGCCACGCTTGTCCTCCTCCGAGTAGCCCGCCCCGTGGATGATCCGCATCTGCTTGATGAACGTGCTCTTCCCGCTCTCGCCGGTGCCTGCAAACCGGCCAGTGAGATGGGGCAGGGACCAGGACGAGCACCTGGCCTCCCCCGCAGAGGAACCGAGGCCAGGGGAGAGTAAGGGGGACGTGGGCAGGCGCTGGGCCCGCGGGATGAGCAGGTGGGCACCCCAGCGCCTGCCCTCTGGGCAGGAGAGGAACGGCTGCAGCACCACCGGGTCTGAATTCAACTCCGGGCCGCAGCTGGGGAAACTGAGGCCCGATGAGGGAAGTGCCTTCACTACCAGCCACCAGCCCAACAAGTGGGTCGGGGCTCCCACAGGGCTCGCTCACACAGCCCTCTACGCCTCCTGCACCACTGCCCCGCTGAGCCCTGCTCCTCGTCCACAACTGCCAGGAGGAACAGCTTCCCTCTGGGGCACGGGTTTGGTGCCTGTGTCAAAGGCCACACTGGGCTTCACAGGGCACCATGCCGTCACCCCACGGCCCCCCAAAGCTGCTTTCTCCTTAGCCCCTGAGCCTGTATCTCACCCCCTTCAAGCCACCCCTGGCCCTGGGACCACGGCACTCAGACAGCCCCGAGGCCCACTTCCCCCATCTGCCCAGAGGCCCTGCAGAAGCAGGAGGTCTCCCTGGGTGCTCCCTGCTCCCTGCTCCCCTCCCCTGCCCTCCCAGTCCCACCACCCAGGGGCAGCACCCTCAGCAGCCTCGCTCAGGCCAGCACGCTGGGCCGGCCTCAGAGGGGGCGCCCAGAGGCCCTGCTGCCCCTGGGATCGAAGGATCAGAGCCAGCAAGAAAACCGCCCAGAAAGGGGCCAGCGGCCGTCACATCCTCCTCCTGGCCCTGCGGTCCCTCCCCAGCCCCAGCCCAGCCCCAGCCCTGCCCTGGGGCCTCTCCTGCTTCAGCCTCTCACAGCCTCGTCACCCCCTGAACAGCAAACCTGTCCCCCCACTTTCACTCACCCCCTCAAAAGGGGACAGCAGTTTTCGTGGCTTTAACGTGTCCACGAATCTCTGCCACGCCTCACAACCAGGGGTGGAGGCTGACTCCCCCCCCACAGGGAGGCGAGCTGGACTCTGGCTCACTCTGACCAGCAGGATCTGACCACTGGTGGAGCGCCCCCTCTGACATGGCCCTTGGAGGCCCTGGGCCCCCTGCTCTCTCCGGGACTCTCACTGGCAGCAGTGGGGTGGGGCAGCGCTGTGGGGACCCCGTGGGGAGGAGCCATGTGAGGGGACACCCTGGAAGCGGCTCCTCTGGCCCCGGTCAAGCCTTCAGATGAAGCAGACCTGGCCAACAGCTTCCCTGTGGCCTCATGTGAGACCCTGAGCCAGAACCACCCAGACTCCTGACCCTCAGAATCCGTGGGAGATGACAGATGTTCCCTATTTTCAGCTACTAAAATACGGCGTGATTTTATTACACAGCAAGAGAGAACTTCTAAGTGCTAAGGACATACGTCCTCAAACCCCTGCTTAGTAACCAACACGGGCCCCGCTCACCCATGGACTGAAGCCCCGGTGCCCCCTTTTGGGGACTCAGAACCTTCCAAACTCACTCCAACCCTCATGTCTAGGCTCCCCACGAATCCCCGGCTCTGAGTCGCCTGCACCCACCCACCTCCAGACGTGCCTGAGCTGTGCCCTGCCTGAGACGCTGGCCCCCTCAACTGCCATGGTGCCGTGGCCAGGGCTCCAGGAAGCCCCCTGGCACTGGCAGGCAGCTCTCCCTCTGCACTGGGAACCGTCACTGCTGCCAGGGTGGGGTCTCTCTCAGGCGCCTGCAGCTCACCTCCCTGACCCCGAGCTCCTGGTCTGTGTGCCCCGCACTGACCTCACTGTCCTCCAGCAGGAGGCCTTCCTCCAGCATCTGAGTAACTGGCCACGGGCCTGAGCTTACCCAGGGAGAGCTGAGTCTCAGACTGGACAAAGCAGGGGCCTGGCTGCAGCCCCCCTTTCCAGGACCTCTCTCAAGGCCTCCAGGCCTTTTAAGAATAAACATGACTTTGGTTCTGTCACCAAGCGGTAACTACCCCGACACCACCCCCACCTCCTCCTGCCACAACATCAACCAGAGCCAGACGCTGCTGCCACCAAGCCCCCCACCGAGTTCCAAGGCAGGAGGAGTGGGAAGCCGGCACTGAGCCCACGTCTCCCCAGAGGGAGCCACGCACTGCTCCCTCGCTGCACGCTGCGGGGGAGGAGGGCCAGCACAGGAGCACTGCATCCCTCACTGTGTCCCGCACTGTGTCCTCTGGCCCAGGGCCCCCCGGCACTGCTGGCATCAGGGCCGTCCTGGGTGCTGCGGGCTGTGGAGCAGCCTCCCCAGCCCCCACCCACTCGATGCCAGGGGCCCCAGTCATGACAACCACAGGTGTCCCCAGACACACCACCCAGTGTACCCTGGGACAGGATCGCCTGGGTCAGAACCCCCGTTTTTGGCCCATTTGGAAGGGCCTCTCACTGGAAACACTAAACAGTGGGCACAAGAGCCCGACCCCCTGCAGCCCCACAGGTCAGCCGAGGCGGACACGGTGGCCTCTCAGGCCGGGGCACTGCTGGGAAAGGACGCCGCGTGAGCACAAGGGCGTGGGGAGACCAAGACGGCTTCCCTCCCCATGACAGGTGGAGGACAGGCAGTGCAGGCGCCCCGAAGGGTCTCACATGCACACCCGTGCACACAGCAGCGGCCCTGGAGGGACAGCGGGCGGGGAGCGTCCACGGAGGAGCCCTAAGCAGCGACCAGAGTGCATCTGACAGAGAAGGGGGCAATGTGCTGGGCCTGGGACACCCCCCTAAAACCAAGAGACGGGAAGAGGGACTTGGCCCCTGGAGATGTCAGAGGTCCTGGACAGGGCTTCACGGTCCCATCTGCGCATCCCACGCAGGCGGGCAGAGTGGCTACTGCAAAAACAGCGGATGTGACTGAGTACAAGAGATGCAGAAGGCACAGTGAGGTGACGAAGGCGGTGACTGACCCACCCGCAGGGCACGTCCCACAACACACACGCGACTCCTCCTCACATTGTGCCCCTGCTCCCAGCATTTATGTCAGTGAAGCTGGGGAGAGTGCAGCCAAAGGGATGCCCCGGGGACAGCGAGCGAGGCCCGGGACGTGGGATGGTCGGTGACCCCACCCGGGCAATGTCACTTTGCCAAGAAGGACAGAGAAAGAGGGTGTGGAGGTGGCGGCCACAGAGAGGCAAGGCCCCCCGAGAAGAGCACCACCGTCCAGTGCTGAGGGTCTCGTATCACCTGCGCTCTGGGCTGACAGCGACTGAGCGACAGGCACCAGCCCCGCGGGAGGCTCCAAGGGCAAGAACAGCAGCGTGGGAGGTGGGAGGCGGGAGGCGGGAGGCAGGAGGCAGGGGCCGTGGGCTCTCGGCCCTGGAAGCAGCAGGCCCAGCTGGCTGGAGGCACTCTGCCATCACTGTGCCCGGGAAGGAGGGAGGGACAGGCCCTGAGCCCATGGAGCTGGCCAGAGCAGCCTAGCTTCCTTTCCAGGTGCCGAGCTCCAGGGCCAGCTCAGCCCACACGCTGCCAGCACCCGATGCTGGGTGCTGGGACACTGGGACCCCGACACACTCAGGCCAATGTTCACCCGCCCAAAGAAGTCTCGGGGTGCGAGGTCTGCCTGGACCTCTGGGCTGGGCCCATGTGGAGCTGGCCGCCCATCCAGTCCCACAACTGTGACCGATGCCCAGGGTCCTGGCCAGCGCCCACTCGTCCTGCCCAGCCCTCAGTCAGTTCCCCCTCGAAGATCTGGTCACCCACACCCTTCAGCTCAAAAACCTTCAGTGGCTGCCCACCAATTCTTCCTGAATGGACCAAATGCACTTGGCCCCGGTCCCCAGGACTGGCTCCAGCATGTGTCCCCCATGAGTCCTCTGCATCCCCAGTCCTTGCTTCAAGAACGGGGGCCCTAGGGGTCTGGGGGTCCAGCCCAGACGTGGGGAGGTCCCACCCCTGGGGGCCTGGCAGGGGTCACACACAGCAGGCTGGGAGCCTGCAGGAAGCCCTCTGGTGGCTCAGTGGCCTCATCACCGCCCCAGCCAAGCCAACTGTAAAAGAGGAAGACGGCTCCCAGGGTGAGGGGAGCGCCACCGCCCCTCCTCCGCTGGCCCGTCAGGATCTAGGACAGCGAATCAGGAGGAAGTAAGTCTGAACCCTGGCGCCCTGGGCAGCCACCTCTCACGCAGGGGAGACAAGAGGGGCAGGGAGGATGGCGCTGGTCGACAGCACCTTGGAGGGACCCGAGGTGCACAGCACAGAAACACCTGCCCCAGCATCCCCGGCCCCAGGGGCGGGTAGCTGCCACCCAGCAAGAGAACCCTAGTGCTGGACTCCGAAGCTGGAGTTTGGGGCTGCCATCCAGCCACCCATGACTTTAGGATGTGCGTAATGAACCCAGAACCCCAGGACCACAGGAGGCCCAGAGGAGAGCACTGAGGGGATCTGGGCTCCTGGAAACACAGCCCAGAAATCCAACACAGGCCTCAAGCTGTGTTAACAGGTCCGAGATCAAAGCGGGGGCCGACCTTACACTGGGAGACAGAGAAAGTGCAGAACCCTCGCACAGCCGAGGATGGCGATTACATGCTCCCCCAGCTCCCGCTCGTTCTATCAT
Organism: Camelus bactrianus; assembly: GCF_048773025.1. Lineage (NCBI taxonomy): Eukaryota > Metazoa > Chordata > Mammalia > Artiodactyla > Camelidae > Camelus > Camelus bactrianus. The sequence goes on from NC_133560.1 coordinate 29,904,492, forward strand.
TCATTCACTCAGGGGGACAACTAGCACCCCACCTCCCCCAGGACAGGTGAGGGAGGTGAAGCACAGAGAGGTCAAGCAGATTTGCTGAGGTCACACAGCCAGTACCTGCCAGACCTTAACAGACTCGGGTCTCCTGGCTTCACACACGTCCATCTCTCCAGAGAACGGGGAGAAGGCAGGAGCACGGGAACAGCTCTCCCGGGCCAGCCATGGGGCCTTCGGGGACAACGCACCAGTGGCGCCTGCACAGACAAGGGCCAGGAAGACCAAGCGGATGACAAGAGGGCCCTCTGGACATACCCCTTCATCTGATCCCCGCCCTGCGGCAGGTGAGTCGGCAGGGCCAGCCTTACCGCCTGGGGTAACTCCGAGGCCCCACTTTTGTCCCCACGTGCTGGGTCCTACTGCAGCCCCTCCTGAAGCCCGACTCTTAGAGCTGGGGAGACCCGGTGTGAGCCCCCAGTCCCGCCCAACCCTGCCGTGTGGCCCACCTGCAGGTGTCTGGGCAGCTGCTAGGCCTGGGGAACGGAGGATCCCTGCCCACCCATTGAGACTTGGATGAGAGGGCCGATGGAGCAGAGACAGGACGACCCGCCTCCCGTTCAAACTCCACCCCACAGGCCTTGGTGAGGGATCGGACCTGTCAATTCTAGGCCCGACCAGCCAGCGGTGGGGAGCAAACCTCCATGGCGCAGGAAGGGTGGTTTCGGGCAGGTCCCACTGGGAGCCACTCCTTCCAAGGGTGCGCCCACCAGGCCCCGCACCAGCCAGGCTGGAATCATAATAGGGAACCAGATGGCCGAGCTCTGAGGGCCAAGTTCCGGGGGCCCGGTGGCAGGAAAAGGGGGTTCTGCTCATAGCAGAGGGAGCCCCGACGACACCGAGAGAAGAAGCATCAGCGCAGACGCTCTCCCTAGTGTGAACTGCATCACCCTCACTCCTCCCATCACCCAACATCGGTCTGACGACTGTCCTTTTGCAAAAGAGAAAACCAGGGCTCAGGAGGCACTCAGGGACAGAACCCTCCGCCCCTCCGGCTCCAGCCTGGTGTGCTTGCCACGGACTCCGGCAAAGCCCCCAGTGGGAAGAGTGGTGGTGACAGGGCCAACAACGCCTTCTGCTTTGCTGAGCACCAACTGTGTGCCAAGAACCCCACGGACATCATCACCCTGACCCCAGACAGTGCTGCGGACAGGGGAGCCACGGTCCCCCCCCACTGCTGGCAGTGGCTCACACGGGAGCCCTCACAGACAGCCCACCACTTGCCAGCTCACAGGAGGGCCTTGGGAGGGCGACAGCTGCAAGCTGTCCCCCGGAGTCTCTGTCCATACAAAGCCTCACATCCAGGTGAGATGTGAGGCCACCCAAAGCTGGGGCACCTGGTTACCCCCATTCCATCTGCCTGGGGCAACTTTGTTCAATTAACAAATCAAAGTCACTGGGCAAACATCTCTGAGGCCCACAGGGCTCTGTGCTGGGCCATGGGCGGGGTGGCTGAGACTGGAGGTGGGAAATGGTAGAGGGAACGAGGGGCACCGACCGTCCAGAGGCCCCATAGAGGACAGAGACCAGGGCCACAAGGGAGGCAGAGGGGCCCCTACGAGTGCTGGCACAAATTCCCCCAGCCAGCAAGCCTGAGGCCTGGGGGCCCGGTTTTGACAGCAGCTGGAGTTCCACCAAAAAAAAACCCGCGCATGGGTGCCCCCGAAGCCTGTGAGACGTCGCAGTCCCGTCTGTGGACACCTGCCCCACAGCTCACTGTCCTGAGGGGAGTGGAGGGCTCTGTGGAAGACCAGAGACAGCGGCTCCTCCTGAGAGCACCCAGTTCCCCACACCCATCTGGCTCAGTCCCAGACCAGAACGGCCCACCCAGGGCAGGACTCTGCCCCCAAGGCTGTCGGGGTGAAGGAGGGACAAGCGAGCTCCCACCCCTCCCGCAGGGCTCCTCCACTCTGCTCTCTGGTCTCCCTGCAGCCGCCCCAGGCCCCCAGCCCAGCAGCACCAGTGACCGAGACAGGCCCCTGGGCTGCAGGGAGAAGGGCTCCGCCACAAAAGTCAGAAAGTGAAACCTTCTGTGGTTAAACATCGCAGGCAAAGCGCTTCCTCAAGTCTCAGCAGCGATCAGTGAAGTCAGCCAATCCGCCCAGAGGCATCTCTGCACGTGGAGTCTGGAACCCAGGGATACACCTGGCCAGGCTGCGCTCCCAGCCCCGGCAACACTCGTGTCCTTCCTCCGAGTTGTTCCCTGGGGCCGCACGGGAAGGGAGAGTCCCGTCCGGGCGCAGGAAACCGATGGAGGGGAGTTCTGAGGGCAAGTCTGGGCTCCTGCACCTCCAGGGACAGCGCCCTAGAAAGTAGACCCCTTCGGTAACACAAAATTCCACTTAATTTTAAAGCACCCAAGACGTACCCCAGGTGGGCCGCGAAAGGGGGGACAAGAGGCCCCACGGAGCTTCCTGCTCTGGAGTGTCTGCGGGGGACGCGCAAGGCCACTGCCAGGAGCCATGGCCATGCTCCACTCCGCGCCTCAAAGCACGGGGAGGCGCGCCCTTCCCGCCGGGGCCACCACACCCCAGGCCGGATTCCGGGCCTTTTCACTGCCCTTGGGGGCCGACGCGGGCCGGACAGGAAGCCTGCAGAACTGACCGCCCTGCTTTATTTAGAAATCCCGGAGCCGCTCGGGCTCAGCCTGGCCAGCACACTGAGCCTCCAGAAACGGGGTTTTAAGGGGAAACCTGCCCTAAGGAACAGACAAGGAGCCTCCTCAGCGGTTGTCGCTGAGTTTCAGAAACGTGGGGCCAAGGGCAGCACCTGAAGCAGGACAGACCACGGCAGGCAGAGCCAGCAGCCCGGCCCCGGCCCCGGCCCCAGGAGCTCCTAGCTGGGCTTCGGGCCCTTCTGTAAAGTGGAAGAGCGATGCTGAGCGGGCGGGACTGCCGCGTGTCCGCTACAGGGACGGCTGGCTGCTCCCACACCCCGCCACAGGCCAGCGCCAAGGACCAACAAAAAAATGCTCACTTTTTAAGCATTCACAAAGCATCGAGTGAAATAGCCCATACTGCTCACACACCAGCTCGGCCACAGACGTTTTACACCACGTACTGCCAAGGGGCGGGGCTGATTCTGATAACACAAATGGGGTGATTCTGCCCCTAGGGGACACTGGGCATGTCTGGGGACATCTGTGCTTTGTTGGGACAGGGGTGCTCCCAACATCGAAGGGGTGGGGCAGGGAGGCGACTCAGTACCCTCCCCCAGCCTCCAGCACGTCCCCTGGACCTCTGCTCGGCATTCACAGCCGCCCTCCTGCTGTCATAAACCTTCACCTTGGACCTCACGTTGTCCTCATTTTCCTATCTGCACCCCCATGCCTAGGACTTAACAGCTTCCGGAGCCAGGTGCACAATTCCCTCTCCTGCAAGCTAGCGGTGGGGAGGACTGGGTGCCTCTCTGGGATCACACCCAGGGAAAGGGCGGGACTGCAGACACAGGTGCTCCTGCAGCCAACACCCTGTGCCCACCGGTGGGGACCAAACACTTTGACTCCCTGCAAGGCTCCTCAGCCCAGGCCCAGGGAGACACACACCAAGGCTGCAGGAGCTCAGGCTACTGACCTGCGTCCTTGAGCCCCAGATCAATCTGGAGCCTGAGTGCGCTCAGGACGGGCGGCGGGGGCGTACGGAGGCTCACGCGGCCCCCAAGCAAGGCTGTCTGATAACATCAACACGCCAGTAACTTCCGAACCCGCCCTCTGAAAATAAAGTCTACCTCTACCGGCAAAACACAGCTCGTGCCACACTGTCTTCCCAAGTGCCCCGGGACCTCGCTGCAAGCTTCCTCCCAACTCTAAGGTTACTCTCTGCCTGTCTTTTCCGCAAAGATGGCCCACTGTACAGCCTTTAGACTGAGACACACTTAGGGAAAAAAAATAGAGAAGGCATTTTATCCAAAGGAGGACCAGGAGGGTCCCCAAAGGTGGGTCTCACCAAGACCCGAGGCCTCCTGAAGGCCACCGACCCACCACCCGACTCGGTGCCTCCGAACTCCAGCACCATTCTGAGGGTGCACCTCTCTATGGCAGGACACCCCCCTCCACGGTGTCACAGCCGCATTTCCACCCTTCCTCGAAGCTCAGGAATGCAGTGGAGCTCCGGGGAAGGCAGGGCAAGGGCCTCTGTTGTGTAAACGACCTGCTTGCCTTTGACTGCAGAGGTAAGTCCTCTAACAGCCCTTATTTGGGGTGACAACACTTTGCCGACAGCTGGGCAGACTCGCTCCCTGCAACAGGTGTGCCTTGGGGAGACAGAGACTCGGACAGGAATCTTCTCCAGGAAAGGGAGGAGGACCCGGGTGACCGGGCTCCCACTGAGACGTAAGGAAAGGGGCTGAGGAGAGTCGATGATTCTGCCAGTTTCGAAAACCTGCCCAGGCTCCTCAGGGCTCCACCCGCCCTGGGCCACAAGGAGAGAGGAAAGGGTGTCTGCTCCCCGACGGGGTGTACTCCACTGCAGAGGGGCATGGGTTTTCCCCACAGACGGCAGAGAGGCGGAGGGCCCGCCAGTGGGAATGGGGGTTGGAGGGGGACAGGGCTCCACCTGGTGGGAAGAGGCCAGAGGGATCTCAGGAAGTGAGGGGCGCGCCTGGTGGGTTATGGCCCAAAGGTCTGGCCCTGAACAGGTGCTGGGGGCAGCAAGGGGGGCACACCTGGTGGGGCAGGAACAGAGGGCCAGCCCTGTGCAGGAAGGGGGCTCGTCCAGGGAGAAAGGGCAGAAGGCAGACCCTCGAGGGTTTGGGGACCTGACCTGGACAGCAGAAGCAGAAGCAGGCCCGACAGGGATCAGGCAGCAGAGGCAGGGGTTGATCCTGGGGCCTGATCTGGAAAGCAGAGGCAGGGGCTGGCCCTGCAGGGAACTGGGGACCTGCCCTGGACAGCACAGGCACGGGCGACCCTGAGATCCTGGGGCGCTGATGTGGACAGCGGAGGCAGGGGTTGGGCCCCTCTGGTTTCAGAGACTCCATCTGGACAGCACAGGCTGGGGCTGACCCTGCGGGGATCGGGATCGGGTGGCCCAGAGGTGGACAGCACAGGCCGGCGCTGACCCCGCGGCCCGGGGCCCCCGCCGCGGACAGCGCAGGTAGGCGGGGGCTGAGCCCGCCGCGGACAGCACGGGCACGGGCCGTGGACCGCACACAGGGCCCGGCCGGCACGCGCACCGCTGGCCCGCAGGACCCCGCAGGCCCGGCCCCACTCACCGAGCAGCAGCAGCTTGAGCTCGCGCCGGGCGTCGCGCTTGTCCCGCCGCAGCTGCTTCTCGATCTCCGCGTTGATCCGCTTGGACTCCTTCACCTCATCGCTCAGGCAACACGCCATCATGGACTCCAGAGTCATCGTCCCGGCCCCGGCCGCCCGCCGGCCGCCCCCGCCGCCGCCCCCCGGCCCGGCCCGGCCCGGCCCGGCCCGGCCCGGCCCTGGCCCGCAGCCGCCCCGGCCGCGCCCGCCTGGCCCTCGGCGCTCGGCCCCTGGGCCGGCGGTCCGCCTCGGCCGCCTGCGAGCGCCGGTCCCGCTCGGCCGCTAGTCCCTCCCGGCTGCCCTCCGCCCGCGCCGCCGCCGCCGCTGCCGCCGCCGCCGCCAACCGCAGCCGCCGAGACCGAGCGACAGCGCCTCACAACCTAACCCGCGAGCAGACAGCGCCGACGGGCGGCCAGCGCGGCCAATAGAAGGGGGCGGTGGCCCGCGCGCCCGCCGCGGGGGCGGGACTAGCGGCCGGGACTAGCGGCCGGGATGGGCGGGGCGTCGCGCGGGCGGGGCGGGGCGGGGCGGGGCGGGGCGGGCGCGCCCGCAGGTTAGGTTGCGCCGACGTGGGAAGGGGGACGCGCAGCCGGGAGCCGGGCGGGGCCGCCCGGGATTGTGGGAATGTGGCGGACTCGGCCCGCCGACTCGGCGGCGCTCGGCGGCGCTCGGCCCTGTTCGGCCCCGCTGCCCTCGGCGGCCCTCTCGGGCGCTGAGGTCGCAGGACCGAGCTATCCCGGCCCGGTGAGACACGGGGGTACCAGCCCTCAAGGCCTCCCGGGGAGCCCTGGCATTGCCTGACCGGAAACAAACCTTCCTCTCATCCATTCTTGGGACAAACATTAATGGAACGCCTCGTGTATACCAGGCCTGGGCTTAGCATTAATGCAGAGTCTGCTATACGCCAGGCATGGAATGAACATTAATGGCATACCTGCTGTATATCAGGCATGGACCAAGCATTAATGCGGTGCCTGGTATATACCAGGCAGGAGACAAACATTAGTGGAAGGCCTCCTGTAAACTAGGCATGGACCAGGCATTAGTGCAGTGCCTGCTGCATCCCAGGCAGGGAACAAGCATTAATGAAGTGCCTACTGTATACCAAGTACTGCTTGAAGTACTTACGGGAGCACAGCCATGCCCCTTCCCCCTGCGCCGGCAGAGGTGAGTGGTTGCAGCAGCCCTGAAATCTTTTCTCTCCGGCCTCTTACAGAAAAGAGGCAGAGGATGAGGCCTCCACGCACAGGACGTGCTCAGTGCTTGTGTGTCAAGTGTTGGACAAAGGACGGAAGCCTGAATTTCACACACGGGGAAACCGAGGGGCTCTTACGCCCAGTTCCCTGATGATGGCACCTCTCCCAGCCCTGACCTGGCCAGAACCCCGACCCCTGTCCCCACCTGGCCCTGCCCTGATCCATCACACACCTGCCCAGCTGCACCTTGACACACTGTGCTCACCTATCTTGAGATAAGAGGGAGGGGAGGGTCAAAGTCTCTGCTGACTAGCCTCTGCGGATTGGGACTGAGGGAAGGTTGGTTCCCTGAGGCTCTCCTCTCGGGGGTCTCCATGCTCACCCCAGCTGGACTCATAGTCCTAGGGGTCCCCCCCACAAACAGAAGACAGATCCACTTGAACAAAGAACTGACCACCAGGGGAACAGAACAAAAACATTTCCCCCTGTGGCTTTGGCTCCGACGTCCCCTCCTCGGGGGAAGGCAGTCAGGCCAGGCCTTCCTTGATCACCTTTCCAACATCACCGCCACCCCATCTCCACGCTGCTGGACTCCCCATCGCCCTTTTCATGGCCCAAAGTCACCTTGGTTCTTCTTTTACCCACCTGTGCCCTCCCCACCAGATTGGAGGGCGTCTCTGTCTCAATCACTGCCGCCTCTAGACCCCAGCCTCACACACAGTAGGTGCTCAATTAGCGTCTGTGAAATCACTGAAGGCACCCGGCTCTCCTAGGTGCTCATTCTCCTTCACTGGAGAAAAAAAAATTGCCCCTTTCTTCCCTTTCCTGCATCTGTTCCCTGTCGCCACTGGCCTCCCCACGCGGGACTTAAACCTCAGGATGGAACCTTCCTTTTCCCGCTTCCTCGGGTGTAGACTGTCAGTGGGTGCCTTAACTTCCCTGGGCCAGTTTCCCCATCTATAAAGCGCGCACAGTTTTGGCTGTTTTTCAGAGGCCCACCGTAAAGAGCCAAGAAGGTCCCTGTAAAGCACACAGTAGAAGCTTGATGTTTGCCGAAATGCTCTAATACTACGGGATGGTGGTAGATAAACTTCAGGATGGCCCCCAGGGAACCCCGTTTCCTGGCCTTCATAGCCTTGTGTAACTCGGCGCCCGGCCTCGGATGTGAGTGGAATTTAGTGATTCAGCTTCTAACAAATAGAACACAGCAGACGCCAAGTCAGAGGACTGGCTGTAAGACGTCTTTGGCTTCGCGCTCGAGCTCCCTCTTGCTCGCTCTGACAGCAAGCTCTTTGCAGACGTCTGGGCTACCCTACCTGCTGGAGAAGCCATGAGGAGAACAGGCCTCCCCCCAAGAGCCACAGTTTATTGCCTGTCAAGTAGACCTTTATAAAGCTCTAAGAATAAGGAGGGAGGGGGTAGTTCAGCAGTGGGGCACATGCCTAGCAGGCACGGCGGGGTCCTGGGTTCAATTCCCAGTACTTCCATTAAAAAAATAAATTAATAAACCTAATTACTCCTTCCACCAAAAGGATATTTTTAAAAGAAGAACAAGAAGTGACCCAGGAGGTGGAACTTGTAAAGTACATCGAAGGTGCTTAATAAGTGCTTAAACCTTAAAAAGGACACTGAAACAGGGGCCTGGCCACGCTGGGACTGTAGTTGAGGGCAGGTAACAAATAAGATGGGAGAAGAGTCGGTGTATTCCTTCATCCCCCGAGTACATGGTGCATCCCATCAGTGACACCCACTCCCGGGGCAGCCCTGGGCCCTGGGAGGAGGAAGTGAGGGGGCTGAATCAGCAGTGGGGGTCTTATTCTCAGCCATTCCTTAAGTGCCCACTAGGTGCCAGAGCTGGGCGGGGAGCAGAAGGCCCCCAGTGGGTAAGCTGGGGTACAGAGCTCCACGGAGAGATAGTGAACTGGCCCCGGAGCCCAGCTGGTGGCTAATTGCTGACTTTGGCTTCTCCACCCAGGGACCCAGAGAGACAAAGTGCACCGAGCCGCACGCCCTGCTGGCTGGAGGGCCCCGCCGTCCTGTCTCCTCCGCCTCCCCGCCTCCTCACCCTTGGAAGTCGACCTCCCATCCCCTGAGGGGTTCGATTTTACGAGGGGGAACAAGGCCATTTCCTGGCCGAGAGCTGTGAACAGGAGCAAAGGTGAGTGGGGCCCAGGCTGGGGACACGCAGGGAGGAGAGGCACCCGAGGCCAGAGTACCGGCCCGGGGTATCGGGGGCAGATTCCACAGCACTCGCGTCCCTACCCTTCCAGGCCTCGGCGCTGAAAACCGGGTGCTCATCGTGTAAAGCAAATCCCAAGCCACGTGGACGCTCAGCGTCAGAGGAGCCGGAGGGAGGCCCTGCCCTTACTCTGCCTTAATGCCCCATTTGCCGTCACGGACGGTAGTTATTTGTTTTCTTCTCCTTCAATTTTTCAAACACGGTGCACTCAAGGAAGACAGAGGCTGAGGGACCTGGGTCTGCCTGGGCCATGGTGTTTCAGACCTGACCTGGTCTACCACAGGCATGCAGTTAACGTCAGTTGCCCAGCTCCGTAAATATTAGCCTTTACTCTTTACCGAGACAGACATACAGCTGGCCAACAAGCACGTTAGGGGGAAGCCCGGGAAACCGCAGTGAGACCCCACTCACCAGAACTGGCTAAGATGAAAAAGTCCGAGCATATTAAGTGTTGGTGAAAAGAGGGAGCAACTGAAACTCTCGCCCAGAGAGCTGGTGGGGGTGCAAAACAGGACGGCCTCGGTGGAAGGCAATGTGGGGTGTTCTCAAAAAGTTCTTAAAAACATCCACCTGTCAGGGAATCTAGTCATTCCATTCACAGGTATTTACTCAACAGAAAGGAAAACATACGTCCATACAAAGATCTGCGCACGGATGCTCACAGCAGTCTCATTTTAAGCCAGTAGGTAAGAGTCAAACTATCTGGTTTTTATCCCGCACATATTTCCCCTCCCCAGGCTGTGTGACTTTCAGGAAATGGCCATCCCTCTCTGAGCCTCCATTTCTTCATCTGTTAAAACAGGGATGATGGTAAGAAATTCCAGGTACCAATAAACACATGAAAAAATGCTCTGCACGTAATAGACACCCCAGGACTGTTAGTTTGTATAGATTTTTTAAAAAGCTCAATATCATTAGTCATTAGGGAAATGCAAATCTGAAGCACAGTGAGATACCACTGCATATCCACTACGATGGCTGCCATCAAAAGGACCGGTAAGAACAAGTGTGGGTGAGGATGCGGAGAAATAGACACCCTCACATATGGCTGGGGGGGATGGAAAATGGCGCAGCCATGGTGGAAAACAGTTCAGCGATTCCTCAAAAAGGTAATCATAGAACTACCATTTCACCAACGACTCCACTCCTAGGTATCTATCCAAAAGAACTGAAAACAGGTATCAGACAAAACTTTGCACATGAATGTTTACAGCAACATTATTCATAACTGCAAACCACCCAAATGTCCATCAACAGATGAACAGATACACAAAATGTGGTCCCTCCAAACGGGAATATTACGCAGCCACGAAAAGGAGAGAAGCACTAACACCCGCTCCCACGTGGACGGACCCTGAGAGCACAGTGCTCAGTGAGAGATGCAGACACAGGACACACAGTGTGTGATTCCATGGATGTGAAACATCCACAACAGGCCAGTCCACGTGGCAGAGAGTGGATTCCTGGTTGTCAGGGGCTAGGGGACGGGGAGCAGGGGTAATGGTAATGAGGATGGGGTTTCTTTCTGGGGTGATGGAATGTTCTGGACTTAGTAGTGACAGCAGTATAGTAAATATGCTAAAACCAATAAATTGTACACTTTAATATTGATGATTTGTGAACTATATTGAAAAATATGTCAATGATTAAAAAAAAATAGCAAAGAATTCCCACATAGCCTGGCACACAGAAGGCATTCAATAAATGCTCAGGATTGTCATTATAATGGGCTGAATGGACACAGAGCCAGTTTTTTCATCAATAAACATTTGTTGAGCACCTACTGCATGTCATGGTTCTGGGTGCTGGAGACACAGCAATGAAAAAGCAGACAAAAATTCCTGCCCTCATGGGGCCAACGTTCTAAGTGGGGATAGACAGATAATATGCAATTATAAATAAATAAAATATATTGGGTATTATATGGGAGAAGTGCTAAAGAGAATGGGGGAAAAGCAGAGTAGGGGGGTTGGGAGGAGAGTGGAATTTTAAATACAGCAATTAGAGAAGGGCCCTCTGAGGAAATGAGCAAGACACCAATATATCTACTGGCAGCAGAGACAGTGCATGCAAAGGCCCTGGGGCAGCACCATGCCTGATGTGTTGGAGGAACAGCCAGGAGGTCTGTGTGTCTGAAGCAGAGTAGGCGAGGGGGAGAGAGGGAGGAGGGGAGGGCAGGGAGGGGATGGGGGCAGGTCATGCAGGGCCCTGTGAGCCTCAGGGAGGACTCAGGCTTTTACCCCTAGGGAGGTGGAAGCCCTGGAGGGCTGTGGGCACAGAAAGGGTGATGCCTGACTCAGGTGCTCACAGGCGCCCTCTGGTGGCTACTTCAGGGAGACCAGACCATTGGGGCTAAGGCTGGGAGCCAGGGCCACAAGGTACAGTGGCTGTGCTGGCCCGGGTTGGTGGTAAGAGGGATGGACCCAGACAGAGAATGTAAGAGTAGTGAGACATGGGCTGCTCAGCAATAGCCCGGACTCTGCGCCCACAATTTCTGGGCTCAAATGCCAGCTCCATGACCCTGAGCTGTGACCTTGAGGTTGTGGTTCAACCTTTCTCCACCTCCTTTTTTGTAAAACAGAGATATCATAGTTACCAAACTCAGAGGGTTTAATGTATGCAAAGTACTTAAAACAAGGCCTAGGACACAATGGAGAGTCCACAGTGGTGTTTGGGGGTCACAAGAATGATCATGACGATTATCATTTACTATTCCAGTGGGGCAGTTGTCAGCTCAAGAACCATTTCACGATCACCTGTCTTCCCTCAACTGGCCTTCTGGGGAAACTTCCAGATCCACCCCCAGGTGGATTCCTGCAGGACAAAGACTGGAGTCTTGTCATCTTTCTGTCCCCAGCTCCCAGCTCCCAGCTCAGGACTAGGTATCAGGAAGTTGGCGCTGAAGGAATGAGTGACTCGATTCTTCCAGGCAGAGTCCTGGCTCTCTCACACCCTGGTCCCCCACCCCTGAGTCCCTTTGTCCCAGCTCTGTCTACACAACCTTCCTCCCTAGACTAAGGGCTGCTCAGGGGCCAGAACTAGTCAACTCCTGCTTATCCTTCAAAACCTCAGCTCAAATGCCCCCTTCCCACACAGCCTTCTCCAGCCCCCTCTGGCAGAAACTTCATTCCCCTCCCCCAGGTTCTCTTAGCCTCAGACCCTCCCTCTGCCTCAGCCCTGCGCAGCCAGGCTCCTGAGAATAATATTATCATACTCAAGCCCCCCAGAAACTCCCCTCCTAGCTGTGTCCCTTCCAGATAGACTGAACTTGCTGTCGTCCCTGCAGACACTCCCGAGCTTTTACATAAGCTGTAGCATCTGCCTGGAACACACTCTTCACCCTCTCTTCTTTGCTGGTTTCCAATAGCTCAGTTCACCTCAGTTCACCATGCAGCCTTCCCCACCTCCCCTCTTCACACAGATCCCAATTCCCTGCTCCTGAGCATCCTTAGCCCCTATGGCACAGGGCTAGGAGCATCTGTGCCAACCCTGTCTCCTTCAGACTGGGGGTTTCCCTATAGTCATAACTGGTCAACTTCTATTCATCCCTCAAAGCCCCAACTGAAATGCCACCACCTCTGTACAATCTTTGCCAATCTTCTTTGCCCAATACTTCATTCCTTCCCTGGGGCTTCCTCAGCCTCAGGACCCCACTTCTGCCCCCATAGGGCTAAGAGCATCTGTGTCCAGCTCTGTTGCCTCCAAACTGGGGACTATTCAATAGTCAGGCCTAAGGACCTGGCTTTATCAGGCTCTAAGGGTCTGCCCGGAATGTGGCTGGTCACAGAGAAGCATCAAAGATTATACTAAGCATGAATGAATGCATGAATGAGGTCTTGCATTTTACTGATTCTAGCTCGCACCAAGACCTCAGGCAAATAGTGGAGCCAAGACTTTCTCTTTTTTAAAAAAAGTTATAAACTACTTCTTCCTGTGGGCAGACTGAGTTTCTTATTCCCAAGTTAGGGCAAAACAGCTTGCACCCCGGGCTTCAGGCTCTGGCATTGCACGCCCACTCCCACGCAGCTTCTCCCCACCAGGGTCACCAATCTGAGGCATCAGAAACTCCTGGAACACTGGTTCACAGGGGAGACGCAGCCCTCGCCCCATTGGGTTAGATTCCACAAAGAGCCAGGCCCAGGATGCTGCATTTTTAACAAGCCCAAATTATCCCAGACTTGCCTGGGGAGCCCCTTCAAGCTGGCTCCTGTGTCCTATTGACAGAGGCCCCCCATCACCCTTCTGTGAGCACTGCCCCACTTTCTGGTATAAAAAGATGCTTCAGATGCATCCTTGATTCTCCATCCTCCAGCCAGGGAATTGGCTGTTTCTCCAGTGAGCCCCAGGTCTGTTTTAAAACATACCCAGGATTTATTTTCATCAGGCTGGCTAAGACACACAGGCATGGAAATGCCTGTCACAAAGGGGGAAGCTGACCCTCACAGATCCCTAGAAACAGGGACATGGACGCCCTGCAGGGCCCCACAGGGCAGCACCGGGGCTGATCAGGAGGCAGGGATGGGGAAACATGGACAAGAGCCTTCGTTACGATTTCACGGGGTGGAAGGGGTGAGGCAGGGCAGGCGCGCTGTGCAGATTTAAGCTGCATCAGATAACTTCAGCAGAGCCTGGAGCCTCGGGACTGGCCCCGCCTGCCTGGCACCTGGGCCTGGGGTGGTTAGGGAAGGGGGACAGTGGCTCTGAGTATGAGAGTCCCACAAAGGAGAGAGTTGGGGGTATGAACTTTGAATTGATTGGTTTTCATAAGATACACTCATGGGCAAGTTGTTTGCTGTCTCTAGGAATTAGCTGTCTTGGGAGGGGCCATCTCTCCAGAGTCCACAAGGCCCCAAGATGTCCAAATATTGGTGGCACTTAGAAGCCAACAGCTGGGTACTCAAGGTGCTCACCTGGGGTGTCCCTGTCTCGAGATCGTCGTGGCAGATAGAGCTGAGACATAGACAAATGGAAATAGATAAATGTATACATGGCAGATCTTCATTACCCAAGGATTCTGTACTGGAAAATTCTACTTACTAACATCTATTTGTACCGCCCAGATCAGTCCGCATGGCATTTATAGTCATCTGCAGACTGAGTGGTGAAACGCTGAAGTCACCCAGCGCATTCACTCCAGGTGCAACCAGGTGAGGCCCTGCCTTCTTTCAGCTCGGACTGTAAACCAGTGTCCTTTTCACAGTCTTTTGAGTGCCATGTTCTTTGCACTTTTGGTTTTTTGGTGGCTGATTCTGTATCTAAAATGCCCCCCAAGCACAGAGCTGAGGGACTGACAAGTGTCCCAAGCATGGGACGGCCGCGATGTGCCTCACGGAGAAAGTACGGTGTTAGGTGAGCTTCGTTCAGGCAAGAGTTACAGCCCTGTGGGCTGCAAGCTCGCTGTGAACGAATCCACAACTTTTATTAAATACAGTGTCTTTACAGAAATCACATCACACAAGGTTATGTGTTGATCGGTGGACAAAAATGTCATGGGCAGAGGCTCTCAGGAACCTGCCCCTGTGTGTCTCCAGGAGCGGCTGTCTGGTGTTCACTAATCCATTGTTCGAGGCGACTTTATAGCACAGAACCGCCATGAACAACAAGAGGAGACGACGTACATCCTGTCTCACTCTAGATCGAAACACAGAACAATTGTTTTTTGACTTTTTTTCATTGAACTATCGTCAGTTTACAGTGTGGTGTTAACTTCTGGTGCACAGCACGGCGATTCAGCTCTACATGGACACGTGTGTTCCTTTTCATACTCCTTTCCATTCTGGGTTACTGCAGGGTAGCGGCTGCAGCTCCGTGTGCTGCACAGGGGGGCCTTGCTGTTTATCTGTTTTGTGTATAGCAGTGTGTGTCTGCAAGTCCCGGACTCCTGATTTACGCCTCCACCGCACTCTTTCCCCCTCCCCCTGGCAACCACGACTTTGTTTTCTATGTCTGTGAGTCTGCTTCTGTCCAAAACAATTGTGAAATCTGCTTCTCCCACAGTCCACATTAAAATCAAAACTGCCCTTTCGGGACATGCATATCTCATCACAGAGCAATCAACGCCGCCAGGCATGCCTCAAGGAAATGTCCCTGCCCCTAACTTCAGAGAAGGAAACCGAGGCTGAGGGGGTGGCCTGGGCCCAGGCCAGCGTCCTGCCCCAGCCAGCCTGGTGGCACTCGGAACTCCTGAACTGTGTGGCTGCAGAGGCTTTCGGTTCTGAGTTTTATTGGAAACTTCCTGTGTCCTTTGCCTTATGAGCCCTTATCTGTGCCCAGCAGTAAAGCCCGGCAAGGCTCCCGGCTGGCAGGTGGGGGGTAGACGGCCGCGCGCACGGGGACAGGGCCGGCCAGCCGTGCCGCGGCCGAGGGGCAGCTCGCGAGGCCTGGGCGCCGCCTTCCAGCCGGGCGCCGTCCTCAGTCTCGGCGCCTGAGCCCGTTTACGCAGCAGACGCTACGGTGTTCCGATTCCTCCTCTTAGAGCAAAGCCCAGAAGGGGTCCCAGGAGGGTGGGCACGAGGCAGCCCCGGCGGGACTCACCAGGTTTAGCAAGTAAAAACCCAGGTCATGCAATCAAGCGGGAATTTCAGATAAATAACAAATAGTGTTGAGGAAGAAGGCGGTCCTATGCGCCGGTACCTCGGCGTCCTGTGTTACTGGGAGCCTGAGTCCAGGCAAAGTCCGTGTCCCCCACCACGCCCGGCTCCCCCAGCCCTCCCTGCGTGGGACCGTGGTGTCTGTGTCCAGCTCTGCTTTCCCCACACAACCAGGTTGCTTGCTTTTTTTTTTTTTTTTTCACATTTTTACTTAATTTTTTTTAGTTGTTGTAGATAAAACACACATGACATAAAATTCACCATCTGAACCACTTGTGAGAGCACAGCTCAGCGGCGTTAAGCACACTCACACTGTTGTGCCGCCATCCCCACCACCGTCTCCAGAGCTTCCTCATCTTCCCAAACTGAAACTCTGTCCCCGTGAAACACTGACTCCCGCTCCCATCCCCCAGCCCCGGCCCCATCGTCTACGTACTGTCTCTGTGGATGTGACTCCTCTGAGGACCTTGTGTGAATGGAATCAGACCGTATCTGTCCTTCTGTGTCTGGTTCTCTCACTGAGCAGCACGTCCTCAGGGTCCATCCACGGTGCAGTAGATGTCAGAATCTCCTTCCTTTTTAAGCCTGAGTAGTATTCTGTTGTATGGCTGGACCACATTTTGTTTATCCATCATCTGTCGGAGTGTTTCCGCCTTTTGGCTGTCGTGGATCACGCTGTTGTGAACACAAGTGTACAAATACCCATTTGACTCCCTGCGTTCAGTTATCCTGGGGGTGAACCTCGGAGTGGAATTGCTGGGTCACACAGTGATTCTCTGTTTACCCTTTTGAGGAAACGCCACACTGTTTTCCGCTGCAGCTGCACCATTTTCCATGCCCACCAGCGGAGCACAGGTTTTGATTTCTCCACATCCTCGCCAACACTTGTTACTTTCTGAGGTTTTTTTACCTTTGTAGACATCTCAGTGGGGCGTGAAGTGGTATCTCCCTGTGGTTTTGATTTGCATTTCTTTGACAACTGATGATGATCTTAGACACATTTTCATGCACAACTTGGTCACTGTGTATCTTTGGAGAAAAATCTCCTCAAGTCCTTTGCCCCTGTCTTAATTGGGTTAACCTGGCTGCTCTTGAACTTCACATACGTGCAGACGGGCTGCTAGCTCTTTGCGCCTGGCCTCCTCCCACGCCCATTGTGCCTGCAAGGCGTGTCACAGTCGTGACAGTAGCAGCTGGCTGTTCTCCATGCTCAGGCCCCAGCACAGGTGAGCTCGCCTGCAGTCAGCAGGCCTCAGGGTCTGGGTTCCTGGTCTGGGTCCTTCCCAGACTATAGTCTTAATCGTTGCTTTTGTCCACCTGTACGTCAAGAAGTCAATTTAGGAGGTCATGACCCACATTTTTATTTTCAATGATATAGAAGAAGAAATATCATAATGTGTCATGCTTGGCAAGGGGAACTTAGTTTGTGCAACTTTTATTGGGGTGAGGTATGGATTTAACTTCGTGTCCTGAGCATGTGTGCGTAAATATTTTAAACTGATTTTTCTTTATGAATTCATTTACTTCTACTGGGTGGAGATGTCATGGTCAAAAAAAGTTAGAACACCTCCCCCCCACACCCCCACTTATATACTGTGTCTTATTTCATAATATTTTTCTGGGGTTTTTTTTGGAAAGTTTAATTTTTTACTATTATTTTTTAATGGAGATAGTGGGGATTGAACCCAGGACCATCACACATGCTAAGCACTCACTGTACCATTGAGCTATACCCTCCCCCATTATTTCATAATTTAAATATTAGTATGTGTGAGGGGTTGAGTCACTAGAATGGTGACTCCCAGCTGGGGGTAATTTTTTCCGACCAAGGGACTGTCAGCAATGCTGGTAACATTTCTGGTTGTTACGACTGGGGGTGATTCCTGAGGACGCTGGGTGATGTCGGGGGACATTGGGAGTTGTCACACTGTGGGGGGCTTCTGGCATCGACTGAGTGGGACCAGGGGTGCCACTCAGGACCCACACCCCCCTCAAGGATGATCTGGCCCCAAATATCATAGAGAGGGAGGGACCCTGTGTTAATTATTGGGGGAAGGAATAAATCCGATCCCTGCCCACACCACACAGCGGAATAAATCCCGACGCTGCGACGGTGTAAGCGAGGGCGCCCCCCAGCGTCTGTGAGGCACCTCCCCTCCCTCCCACTCAGCTGTGTATTGAAATGTGCGCCGCATCCCAGAACTTCAGTGGGTCATTGGGTCGTGGAGCACACAGTCTCCTGGGGGGTCCATAGAATCCCCTAACCCGAGGGGTCTCTCTCAGGGCAGTTCTGCCCCACCAGAGGAACCGGGCCGTGTCCGGGGACATCTGTGGTTGTCACGTCTGGGGGGCTTCTGGCATCGAGTGGCTGGGCCAGGGAGGGGGCGCCACACCTCACAGTGCCCAGGACAGCCCCGCAGAGGATGACCGGCACCAATGTCCAGGCGCAGACTGGACTAGACCGGTGTGCAGCACGGTGTCCAGCCCAGAGCCTGGCCGGTGGCGGGCGCGCTCCCCAAGACAGTGCAAGCGGAGGGATGCCAGCTCCGTGCTGGGTCTCGGCGCGGGGCGCCGGCTCCGGGGACACGCTGCCCCCTTGTGGACGGTCATGGAACCGCGGCCTCGGCGCTCGTGTTGGGGGCGGAGCCCACGGTGCCCGCCTGGCCTGACCTCGGGGAGGGTCGCCACGCGGCGCTGCCCACCAGCACTTTCTGCCAGAATGGCAGCATTCCAGCTCGGTGCTGTCCAGCATGCTAGCCGCTTGTGGCCGCTAAGCCCCTGCGATGTGACCAGGGCATCCGAGGTTAGGCATCTTCCAGTTCATTTCATTACATCAATTTCAGGGTAAACGTGTAGAACCGTGCATGGTTAGTGGCTCCCACAGCTCTAGTCCACAGTCCCTCCCGCTCGGCGCCGTGGACATTCAAGCCGTCCTGTGCCTGGATGTGAGCAGCATTCCTGGCTGGGGGTGGGGCCGGAGAGTTTGCATGTCTACCAAGCTCCCAGGTGATGCTGCCGCCCTGGTCTGGGGACCCATTTGAGACCTACTGCCCTCCTCCAGGGTCCCCCCAGCCCCGCTGACGTGGGGCCGGGTCATCCTGGGGGGCGGGGGGCCGGGCCCGGTGGTGTGTGAAGCAGCTTCCCGGCCTCCACCCACTGGAAGCCAGGAGCCCCCAGGCATGATGACCACAGATGTCCCCTGGCATCATCCACTGTCCCCTGGGGACAGAACCACCCCAGGCTGAAAACCACTGCTCTAGGACGTTCAAAGCCACGCTCTGCACAGAACGGCCTGCCGTGGTGAAAGAGGATGGGCACCTTCTAAGTCTTCCCTGTCCAGGGTGGTGGCGGCAGTGGCGAATGGACCCCAGAGATGTGGCCTGTGCAACAGAGGAGCCCAATTTTTAAATTTCCTTTCATTTTGACTGATTTACATTTAATGCAGGTGGGCGTGGGCGCTCTGTGGGGACCCAGGTGGACAGTCCAGTTGGCAGAGCAAACAGCCACTCATCCTTGGGCAGGAGGGACCCCACGTGTGTGTGTCTGTAGGTGTTGTGTGTCTCCGCGGCGGTGGATGTGTTTGCATTTATGAGCATTTTTTTTTAAATTATTATAAATTAAGCGCTTACTGACAGCGGACCTTGTTCTGAGCACTTTGCTCCTATCGACTCAAGTCTTTGCCTCGGTAGCGTATACAGGCAGGCACTGACATTATGCTCGTTTAATAGAAGGAACTGAGGCTCAGAGAGGACAGCTGCCCAAGTGCTCTTTTTAATTTTTTTTAAATTTTAAACTAAAAAAATTTTTTTTACCAAGTGCTCTTACTCTGAGCTAACGGCCAGCTAGGACACCTGCATGCCTGATTTCATTCCATCCTCACAGCTTTCTGGAGCTGTTAGGATTCCTGTTTGCAGATGAGGAAACGGAGATGCAGACAGAGGACATGCCCTAGTCCCAGTCACTCAGCAAGTAGAAGGCCAGAGTGAGGGTTGGAACCCACTTCTGTCTATTCACTGGGAGGCTACACTGCCTCCCAAGACTGACTTGGGGTGAGATCCAGGCGAGGCTGAGAACCATCCAGACTGGAGTTCGTATCTTGTCTCTGTCAACTCCGGGCTCTGTGACCTCAGGAGTGTGTCTTGCCCTCTCTGAGCCTCTGGGTCAACTATACCCACTTCTTCCTGGGACTGTTCTGGGGACTGAATTCCTTGACTTACTCCCTTGTCTGCGCGGGGCACATGACGGGACACCGCAGCCCGAGTGCCTGGAACAACCGCCACGCACTTCCTCACGGTCCGGGAGGCGGAGCCGAGCCCAAGGCCGCGGTCAGGGTCCCGCAGGCCCTCTCCCCGGCGGGGACGGCGGGACACTCACCCACCGAGGGCCCCACCCTCATGACCCCACCGAACCCGAGTCCCCCCCCCCCCCGCCCCGAAGGCCCCCGAGCCGGGCCAGGGCTCAGCGCGGCCCCCGCCGGGACGGACACCTCTTTTCCCGCGGCGTCGACGCGAAACTCTGCAAGTGTGGCCCGCGCAGCGGCGCAGAGGCGCGGCGGGAACACGGGCTGGGGGGGGGGTCGGGGTTCAAATCCTGGCTCTCCCACTCACCGGCTGGGGCCGTTTCTCAGACCCTCGGGGGCGCTGGGCCTCTGTTTCCTCAGCTGTAAAGTGGGAGTGATCACCGGGCCCCCCTCGGGGACAGCTCTGGCGATAGGAGGTCTTGGCCGACCCTGGCCTCTCACAGCGAAGGGGACACTGACTGGTTAGGGGGAGGGGGAGGGGCAGGGGCACCAGGGCGCGAGGACAGCGGTGAGGGCCCCGCGGGCTTGGCACTTGGCCCTCACCTGCTACACAGGATGGGAATGCAGAGGCCCGGAGAGGGACAGACAATGGTCCAGGGCCACACAGTCCTCGGGCTGCAGAGCTGCGGCAGGCACTTGGCCCTTAGGCACCTCGAGAGAGGCAGCAGGGGCCTCTGGAGGGCAGGCCAGGTGGGCAGCCACACATCCTTGCTCCCCCACAGTCCCCAAATGTCCCCAGGTGTCCCCAGAGACATGCTTGCTGGAGATGGCCTCCTGATCATCATACCTAATTATCGCACAGCCCAGGGACATGCTGGGAACACCTTTTAAAGGTCTTTAAACACCCCAACAGTGGCTCCCAGCCCTGCCAACGCCAGGCTCCCAAGGGTGCTACCAGAGCGCACTGACAAAAACAAAACATGTTCATTGTCAGGCTCGGGGTGGGGGGTGACAAGGTCTAGAGGCCCGAGTTCCCAGCCCCTGCTGGGCTGGGTGACCTCTTGCCGGGCCACACCCTCCCTGAGCCCCGACTGTCCCCATCTGCAAAATGGGTCACCAGCAAATAAATGAAGGTGTGGAGAAGGCTGAGAACGGCTCCCAGCACATCGGAGACCTGTGCCACGTGCAGCATCATTTCCCCCGTTTGTTTGTTTTCCTCTCCCGGGGTTTCCGAGGTGTAGACAGAACAGGCTCCCTGCTGGCCTGGACTCGGGCGAGATGAGCGAGGTACTGACGTCGGGTTCAAAAGTTGCAAGCACTTGTAACAGTCCTGGCAAGGATGTGGGGAGATCGGAAACCTCCTACATGGCTGCTGGGGATGGAAAACGGCAGTCGCCGTGGAAAACAGTTTGGTGGTTCCTTCAAAAGTTCAACGTGGTGTTTCCATCTGACACAGCAATTCCACTCCCAGGTACCAACCCAGGAGAAATGAAAATGGGTGTCTCCACAAAAACCTGTACATGACTATTCACAGACACACAGGAGCCAAAAAGTAGCAACACCCCAGATGTTCATCAGTGAATGAACGCATGAACAAAATGTGGTGCCTCCACACCGGAACATCACTCAACTGTGACCAGGAGAGCAGCCCTGACACCCGCCACCACGGGGATGGACCCTGAGAGCACGGTGCTCAGGGAGAGCAGCAGACACAGAAGGACACAGTGTGTGAGTCCACGGATGTGAGACGTCCAGAACAGGCCAGTCCGCAGACAGAGGGCTCCTGATTGTCAGGGGCTGGGGAGGGGGGGGTGACTACTCATGGGGACAGGGCTTATTTAAGAGATGTTGCATGAAGTAAGCCAGACACAGAAGGACAAATACTCTGAGTCCACTCACAGGAGAACCTAGAGGAGTCACATCCAGAGACAGAAAGTAGGCGGTGGGGCCAGGGGCTGGGGGAGGGGCTGGGGAGTGCGTGGGCACAGAGTTTCAGTTTGGGAAGACGAGACAGTTCTGGAGACGGGGGGTGGGGGTGGTTGCACAGCAGTGTGAATGGGCTTACTGCCGCTGAATCGTATACTTAAAATTGGTTAAGACAGTGAACTCTGGTTTATCTATTTCTCTGTTGATGGAGAGTTGCTTCTATTCCTGGGTACTGTGAATAATACTCTTATGAACATTGGTGTAAAAATATCTGTTTAAATCCTTGCTTTTTAAATTCTTTTGAGTCTAGACCGAGGAGTGGCATACGCTGAGTCTATGTTCAACTTTTTGAGGAACCTCCAGGCTATCTCCCACCGCGGCTGCACCATTTTGCATTCCCACCAATCATGCACGAGGCTTCCAAGTCCTTCACATCCTCGCCAGGATGTGTAATTTTCCGTCTTCTGACAATAACCATCCTTATGAGTGTGAGGTGGTGTCTCATGGCGGTTTCGATTTACATGTCCCTGATGGTCGGTGATGTTGAGCATCTTTTTCTGTGTTTTTTGACCATTTGTGTGTCATCTTCGGAGAAGCGTCTGTTCAAACCCTCTGTCTGCACTTCACTAGGCGGTGTGTTTTGCTTTGCTGTTGCGCCAGCGGCGTTCTTTACCTGTTCTGGATCACGGAACCTTATCAGATACAGAGTCTGCGAGGATTCCCCCCACTCCATGAGCTCTTCCCATTCTCTGGGTGGTGGTCTTCAATGCACGAAAGGTGTTCATTTCAGCGCAGAGGGTGCAGCTCAGTGGTAAACACGTGCTTAGCATGCACGAGGTCCTAGTTTCTATCCCCAGTCCCTCCATTTAAAAAAAATGAAAAAATAAATAAACCTAATTACCTTCCCCCAAAATTAAAAAAAAATTTATTCATTTCGATGAAGTGCAGTAAATCTATTTTGTTCCCCCTTGACTTTTCTGTGGGCATTTCGCAGGGTTCTCAAACCCAGCATGTCCAAAAGTGAACTCAGAAGCCACCCCCAGCGCTGTCTCCCAGAGCAGCTCACTCCCACGACGGGCCCGCCAGCCCCATCCCGCCAGCCCCATCCCGCCAGCCCCATCCATGCCAGCACCCACCCTGCCGAGTCTTGCTCAAGTCCAGCCCCCACCCCACCTCCGCCCACCCAACTCCCCTCTGCTCCCCTAATCTTCCTCCTCCAGGACCAGCGTCTTCACTGTGCACAGTGCCCAGGGTCCATGATGCTTTTAGGGGCCCACTGTTTTAATTTCCTTTAAAATGGGAAGAAAACAATGAATCTAATAATCACGAATATATCATCATGCATCCAGCATGCAGGGTATCTGTCTGCATACCAACACCACGTAAAACAGAAATTTCACCATTTTCATACAGGAAGAGACCCACCGGGTCCCAAGGCTGCCCTGTTTCCTGCTCTCCTGGAAACAGCCAGACAGAGGTTTCAAGAGCCATACCAGATGGTGATGCCCTCTCGCGATACTCAAAAGCCTTGCATGGCCCCAGCACCCTCCAAATGAATGCAGATCCCAGGGCCCTGGGTGGTCTGCCCTTGGGGACCACCCTCCCCGCCGGCCCCCTCCGTGCTCCCCAGTCTCAGCAGTTGTGCTCCCCTCTCCTGGCCCCTGCACGAGCTGTCTTCTCCAATCGGACCAGTGGTCACCCCGGTAACCCCCACATCCTTCATTTGGGGGGAAACTCAGCCCCTGCCAAGGTCAGTTCCACTGTTATAAATCTTCCTAGAAAAACTCCAGAACCTCTTCCCTCCGTTTGCTATTTGGCTCTCATCAGAGGAGCCAGGTCCCCCACTCTCAGCACTGCTAACATTAGGGGACAGTCCTCTGTGGGGATGTCCCGGGCCCTGGGAGGGTGTGGAGCAGCCTCCCCAGCCCCCACCCACTCGATGCCAGGAGCCTTTCCAGTGTGACAACCACAGATGTCACCCGATGTTGCCAAATGTCCCCTGGAGGCAGAAATCACCCCTCCTTGGGAACAGCCGCATCAGAGTGGCCACCAGGTATGCACCTGCCTCCTCTGCCAGGAGCCATCCTGCTGTCCCCTCCTGGTGCCAGGGCTCGGCACATGTGACGTGCACCGCAGACAGCCCTGCTCATTCACCTCCCAGGGGCACTGCTGCGTCCGGCTGCCAGAGCAGAACGCAGCGGAGCTGTGCTGCGGACTGAATTATGTCCCCCCAAATTCCTGTGTGGAAGCTGTGACCCCCGAATGTGATTGCGCTTGGAGATGGAACCTTTAGGAGGTAATTCCAGTTAAATGAGGTTATAAGAACAGAGCCCTAATCCAACAGGATCGGTGTCCTTGCAAGAAGAGGAGGAGAAACATGCCATCTGCAGCAACACCGATGGGCCTAGAGACGGTCCCACCAAGTGAAGTAAGTCAGATAAAGACAAGTATCATATGATATCACTGTATGTGGGACCTAAAAATAATGGTACGAATGAACGCATTGACAAAACAGAAAGAGACTCACAGAGGGGAGGGTATAGCTCAAGTGGCAGAGCGCTGGGTTCAATCCCCAGTAGCTCCTCTAAAAATAAATAAACCTAATTACCCCTGCAAAAAAAAAAAAGCACTAAGAAAAAAAGAGAGAGAGAGACTCACAGCCATAGAAAACAAACTTGTCATTACTAAAGGCGGAAGGGGTGGGGAGGGATAAAGGAGGAGTTTGGGATTAACAGGTACAAACTCTGCGTATCAGATGGCCGGGGGAGGGTACAGCTCAGTGGCAGAGACTGTGCCTAGCAAGCGTAAGGCCCTGGACTCAATCCGTAGAACCGCCATAAAAATTAATAACTAAATATATAAATAAACCTAATTACTCCCCCCAAAAACAACAACAACAACCAAAAAAGAATTTCAAAAACCAAAGTTTAAACAACACAGAAAACTACATTTAATAACTTGCAATAACCTATAATAAAAAATATGGAAAAGAATATATGTGTATAACTGAATCACTATGCTGTACACCAAAAATGAACACAACAGTGTAAATCAACTCAACTTCGATTAAAAAAAAAAGTGGGAGAGAGAGAGGTGAGTCCTCATGTGTACACGGAGGAAGGGCCAAGTGAGACACAGGGAGAAGGTGGCCGTCTGCGGGCCAGGAAGAGGGCCCTCACCAGCAGCCAAACTGCCCGGGACCTTGATCTGGGGCTTTCCAGCCTCTGGAACTGCAAAGAATAAATGTGTGTTGTTTACTAACCTCCTGGGCTGTGGTGTCTCGTTACAGCCCACCTGTTGAAGCTGCATCCTGACTTGCCTGAGCGGCCTAATCCCGAGAAAGAGGATTTTCGTGTTGACCAAGACTTACTGAGCACCTGCTGTGTGACCAGCTCTGTGCAGGGAGTTAAAGATGCTAAACCCCTGCCTCGTGGAGCTGAGGCTGTGGTGCAGACAACAGGCACAGAAGTGAAAACGTAAAGGCAGAGATGTTGCTGTAAAGAAAAACAGAGAAGTGTGAGTGAAGGGAGGTCAGGTTCTTCTAGGAAAGTCCAAGGTGGCCTGTTTGAGGGCGACGCTGAGCTGAGACCTGGAGGAAGTGCCTCTGAGGCAGAGAGAACAGTGCGCACAAAGGCCCTGGGGCAGGGCCATGCCTGGCACGTTGCAGGAACATCAAGGATGTCCACGTGGAGCAGAGTGAATGAGGGAGAGAGAGGAGGTGAGGGCAGGGCAGGGGTGAGGCAGGTCCTGAATGGCCTCGTGGGTCCCCAGGGGACTTTGGGTATCACTGAAAATGCATCGGGGAGCTCACTTCAGCAATGTGTGTACTAAGATTAGAACAACACGGAGAAGGCTAGCATGGCCCCGATGCAAGGATGACACGCAGATTCGTGATGTGTTCCATGTTTTTAAAACCTTAAGCTCAAAATTATAGATTTCTTTATTTTTCATTCACAGGGAATTGAAATACGTGGTACAATGAAGTGGACAGGATAAATATTCCAGTTAGTTTTCTGCCTTTGAAAATTTTACAATAAAACCATTTCATTTTGTAAAAAAAATTATATATATATATAGTTAAATGCATCAGGAAACCCAGGGACAGTCTTGAACAGGAAGGACATGACCTCATTTCTGTTTTCAAAACTCTCCCTCTGAGCCAGGTTCACCCTGCTGAAGAAGGGAATTGTTAAAATATGGAAGGAGGGAAGGAATAAATCCTGGAGTGATGGAATGGAATTGGAGGGATCAGTGTGAACTCGCAGTTCCTAACCTGGATGGATGGATGGATGGAAAGATAGACAGACAGACAGATGACAGCTTTCAATGTAAATACATGAATCTGTCTGTGTGTGTATTTTCCAGCTCTGCTCACTGGAAGGGCCTGAGAGCAGCAAAGTCCCACTAGTCTGAGCACACCCAGCACCCAGATTTTGGTTTCTAAATACCATTCTCCATCAGCAGGAACCAAGCTCTGCCGAGAGGTGACTGATGCCAAGCGTGGAGCAGGGAAGGGACAAGGCGAGCTTGGAACATCTTGCAGGCCCAGAAAATAAGGAAGTGCTCAGAGAAATGTGGGGACATGTCAGATGACACAGGGGCCACCTCAGACGGGCTTCTGAATAGGGGACAGTTTGAGCATCTCAGTAGATAATTTTGGATTACTGCCCATGGCAACCACTGTGATAATGACTCAGGTGAGAAAGCGAAGCGGATCAGCGACAGCCTGAGGAGAGACAGGATGTTTACCTGGTCCCGAGTACGTCCTCACCAGGTCCCCATAACTTAGAAAGGGAAGACAGCAACCACCACGGCCCGGCTGACATCACCGGAGGTGGCACAGACAGGCTTTATGCACGTCCCGACACAACGCCCCAAGGAGAACACAGCGCCACTCCCAGGAGATCCCTGCCAAATGCGCGCAGCCTGACTGTGACTGAGAGGAGACACTACACAAACACGAACTGAGGGGCAGTGTGTAGGACAGCTGGGCTGCAGTCCTCAAAGCCGCCAATGTCCTGAGTACAAGGCAAGTCCGGGAACTGTTCCGGGTGGAAGGAGCCTGACAGACATGAGACTCCAACACACTTTGCAGCCCAGGATTTCCTTTTGCTGTAAAGGGCAGTATTGGGGCAACTGTGAAATCTGAATCTCGACCACAAACTAGGTAAAAAATACTGGGTCAATAGTATTCTCTCGACCACACATTTTTGACCATGACACTGTGGTTCTGCAAGACAGTGTCCTTATTGATAGAAAATACCACCTGCTGAGAATTTGGGGTTAAGGTAGCATTATGCCCACAATAAAATCGCAAATGGATTAAAAATTTTAAAAGGAGAGAGAAAGAGAGAGATGGAGCAAACGTGGTTAAAAAAAAAAAAAAAAGCCACACTTGGGGAATCTGGGTGAAGGGCATCTGAGAGTTCTTTGTACTATTTTTGCAACTTTTCTGTAAACCTGAAATCATGTCAAAATAAAAAGCCAATAGGAAAAGTGAACTTAAAGTAAAAAACCCAGCTCCCTCTGGCCGCATTACGGTGCGGGGGACGGATAGCGGAGAGTCCCACGGGCCTGCGCTCCAGCCTTGGCTGCTCTAGGTCCTGGTTCCGAGTCTCTGCACGAGTCGCTGCTCCTCTCTCAGCTGGTGTCCTCAACTGTACAACGGGTTCGTAATAATAACAGCATCTATCTTTTTAAAACATTGGTTTGGAAGGTCTAGCCCAGGACCCGATGGTGAGCTGAGCAACCAGTCCAAGGGTGGTCGGGGTGGCACGGGCGGGGGCGAGGCTGAAGAAGTCATGGAAACGGTGATCATGTCCCTCCCCTACATTCCCTTCATTCTCTTGCCATAGTCCCCATTTTTTAAAATAGAGGGTTCCCATTTTATGAGGAAGTAATATCAAGGCTTGGAGGTTGCACAGAAGTTGCACCATAAAGGATCTGAACCCCAGTCTGCATCTTGCCCTTCAGTCCACCGTCTCCCGCCTGCCCCCGCCCCCGTGTCCCATTTCACACGGAGCCCCCGATGCCTGTGGTTTCCCACGGCAGAGCATCTACCCCTCACCTTCCCTCCAGGTAGTTCTACTGGACCTGGCCCCACCCACTTACCTCGATGGCGCCGCGTGACTCAATCAGAGCATTTCTCCCAGCCACGGGCGTGGAGGCAATGAAGTCAGTCATGTGATCTTATTCTGACCAATCAGAGCATTTCCCTCTAGGCCTTTACGATTGAATGGGGGCAGGGGCAAAAGGTACAAACTTCCAGCTTAAATAAGTCGTAGGGATGCAATGTACAGCATGGGACTGCAGGTAGTAAGACGTGCTGCAGATTTGAAAGTTGCTAAGGGAGTAGATCTTAAAAGTCCTCATCACAAGAAAAAAGTGTTCTATAACTGTGTATGGTGAGATTGTTAACTAGTTTTATTGTGGTGACCACATCTCCACATGTATACAAATATCGAATCATTGTGTTGTACCCCTGCAACTAATATAATGGTATGTGTCAATCACACCTTTAAAAAAATTTAAACAGGGAAAACCATGTGACCCAAGAATGGCCAATCAAAGCATTCAACTCAGGCCACAATGAGGGAAATCAGGGTGTCACATGACCTGAGCCTGGCCAATGAGAATAAGCCCTAGGACTTAGGCTGTAATTAAGCAGAAGGAAGCCGCTGGGGTTGCTGAGCTGTCAGGATGGAAGCCTAAAGCTGCGGGAGCCTGCTGGCCACTATGGGAGACAACTGTCCCAGGAATAAAGACAACACAGAGCACAGAAAAGCTGAGAGTGGAGAGACACAGAACCCCTGGCCCTGGATCAAGCCATGCCTGAAGTCAGCTCTAACTTTCTGGATGTTCCATTCCACGCACTTAAGCCATTTCAGTTTTTCGTTTGTTTGTTCGTTTGTTTTTGTCACTTGCACTAAAAAAATCCTAAACAAAATGAGAGACAACTGCACTGAGCAAAATGATGCTGACTTGCATCAGGCTAGTAACTCTAGTTGGTGAGAAACAATTGGATTCTGGGTACATATGTGAAGCTGGGACCAGTGTGATCATTGATAGATTATAGCAGCATATTTGTTTGCATATTTAATTCCTATCTGGCTTCCCTGATAGATTGTAAGGTTGGGGTCAACGTAGATCACTGTATCCCTAGCATCTAGACCAGGGTCAAGCACACAGTAGGTCTTCAAACATTCTTGTTGAATGATAGCTCTGGGGGTGGAGGAAAAGGCAGGGATTCCAAAGATACATAAATAGCAGAATCTATCATTGCCCCTTTCTGAGCCTCAGTTTCCTTATCTGAAATATGGGGATAATAATTACTACCTCACTCACTCATTTCACAACCTGATTTTTGTACCGAGTATCAATCCTTTGCCAGAGCAAGCTGTGTGCTGGGACACAGCAGTGAACAAGACAGGCTCTCAGGGAACCTTTAATTTCACAAGGCTGACAGATAATAAAGAAGACAGCAATTAAACATGATCATTTCCAAGTGAGAAATGCTATTTTAAATAATAAAACAAGGTGATATAATAAAGAATGAGTTTTTTTCCCCATTGGACTGGTCAGGGAAGGCTTCTCTGAGGAACTGCTATTTAAGCTGACAAGAAGGATTAAGTCCATAGGAAAAGCTAAGGAAGAGCATTCTAGGCAGAGGGAACAGCAAGTGCAAAGGCCCTCAGGTAGGTCTGACCTTCCATGTCCAGGTGCCTTGTACTGTAGTGCTAGAAAAGAAAATCAGAAGCCAACCTGGGCACATAATAAGTGCCTGGTTAATGTCAGTTTACTCCCCATCCTTTTCCCAAGGCAAACAGCCTGGCAAATAGGAGGCATTTGTTAAACAAAGGAAGGTAGGAGAAGGGAAAATATAATATGATATAATAATCATTCATTTTCTCACTGAGTGGATTTGGAAAGGTATGTGAACTAAATCTGGCCAATCAGAGCATCTATTCAGACAATAAGTCTTGAATCAGGGTAATCATGTGACCCAAGCCTGGCCAATCAGAGGATTGTATTAAGCTAGAAACCGTACATCCAGGATGTCAGGTGTCAGCCATGAATGCTAAATGCTTTCTGAGTCCTGTCTTATTTAGTTCTCCCAGCAACCCAGTGGATACTTACAATACATTCATTCACCACTCATTCAGTACTTACAGTGAGCCGGGCACTGTTCTATATGCTAAGGGCACGGCTGTGACCAAGACAGACAGAAATCTCTCCCTCCTGGAGTTGACACTCTAGTTGGGGAGAAAGCCAACCAATAAACACATAAAGACATCACAGCCCAGATGGTGATGAGTCCCGTGTAGTCAGGAAAACGTGGACCATGTTACTGGGCTGGGGACTGCAGGGAGCAGCTGCCACAGGGCTGGGAAGAGGAGAGCAAGTAAGGCAGGGTACACCAGTGCAGGGCTGGGCCCCATTTTTAGTTAGGATTTTGACATTTTGTTCATCATGGAAATTTTTTTGTTATTTTTGATGTGTTCAAATATTGCCTTATGCAAATCAAAATCACGAGATACCATTTCACACCCAGTAGAATGGATATTTTTTATATATACACACACTTTTTTTTATAGGACAACAACAAGTGTTGAGGATGTTGAGAAATTGGAACTTTGTGCATCACGTTTGGGAATGTAAAATGGTGCCGCCACTGTGGAAAACAGCTTGGTGATTCGTCAAAGATTAAACACAGAATTACACTACAACCCAGGAATTCCATTTCTGGGTATACACCCAAGGGAAATAGAAGAACACATCCACCTGAACGCTTGCGTAGGAATGGTCCCGGCAGTATTATTCACAGTGGCCAAAATGTGGAAATGATCCAAGTGTCCATCAGCAGGTGAATGAATGGCTGCACAAAATGTGGTCCATCCTTACAATGGAACATTACTCAGCCACGAAAAGGAGTGAAGCACGACATACATCACAGCCTTGAGACTTTGATGCTCCATGAGAAGCCAGACACAAAAGACCACAGAGAACGTGAGTCCGTTTATATGAAAGGTCTACACAGAGACAGAAAGTGTGTTGGCACTTGCCAGGGGCTGGGGGAGGGGTGACTGCTAATGGGGGGTGGGGCTTCTTTTTGGAGTGACGGGGTGTTTTGGAAGTAGAAGTGAGAATCGCACAGCATTGTGAATGTGCTAAATGTCTCTAATGATACATTTTATGTATATTTTACCACAATAAAAAATCGATTGCATTAAAATAGCACCTATCTTGTTGACTGAGATTTTTGGTGCCTCCTTAAATTTTACACCTTAAGAAAGTATCTTACTTGAAAGTACCTTCATCCTAGTCCCAGTCCTGCCAGAATTACGCAGGGAAGCCACGATAAGGCTTCACTGAGAAGGTGATATTTAAGCCAAGACTGGAAGGAGACAATGGACTTAGCCAAACTGGGATTTGAGGGTGAACTTTCCAGGCAGCAAGAACAGTCAGTGCAAAGGCCCTGAGGCAGGACACAGGGCCCTGCCTGGCATGTTCCCCAAGCGAGGAGACCCATGTGGCCGGAGGATAGTGAGCCAGGGGGAGAGAGGGAGGAGGAGAGGGCAGGGATGGTACGCGGCAGGTTGTGTAGACCCTTGTGGACCATGGGGAGGACTTGGATTTTTACCTTGAGGGAGGTGGGAGTCCCGGAGGGCTGTGGGCAGAGGAGGGGCAGGACCTAAATCAAGTTTTTAAAGCCTCTGCTCCGCAAGGGAAGAGATTTTTGGCCTCCTTGGTCACTGCTGTATACCTCCACATGCTGGGCACACAGTAGGTGCAATAAACATTCACCGAGGGAATGAGTTCCACTGTGGGGTGCGGGGTGGTGAGGGTGCAGACCAGTAAACTCACGTTGCCCCAGGTCACCTAGCCCGGCTGTGGCAGGCCAGGGGCTTGAACCCAGACCCGGACAGCTGAGGCCCCAGCCCCTCCAGGCCGACCACAGGGAGGTCCCGCGCCTGCTCGGCGGCCACCTGTTTCCGCCCCATCCTCTGATTAATGGCCCTGCAGCGCCATGCATCATGCGCCAGCCAGCGCCTGGCTCTGCCCGGGAGGCCGCTGGGCCGGGCCCTCATTTGTAAGCAGGCTGCGAGGCTGGTCTCAGACTGTTGGAGACAGGAGACAGAACCCCGCCCCAACGTGGCCCCAGATGTGGCCCTGAGGACCCCAGGGAGAGGAAGGAGCAGGATGTGGTCCAGAGGAGGTGGGGATGGGTGGGACTGAGGGGTGTGGGGCGGCGGCTGCCCAGACAGGAGGATCTTCAAAAGCTCCAGTTCCCCCCAAGTTAATTATGCCATTAAGTCTCTTCCCTCCCAGCTTGCCGCCTTCTGCCCTGCCTTTCCCTCACCTGCTGACACTCCGTTCTTTCTGCCCCCAAGAGCTCCTCTGCACAGCAGGCCCGGCCCAGCCTGTGCCCCTCCCGAACGTTAGTTTGGGCCTCCTCCCTGGTCGACTGGCCTCCCGCCTTGCCTTCATCCATTCCCACTACCGGCAAGAATCTTCTACCATTCATCCTGGTGGTCTCTCTGCTGCTCTAAGCCAGGGCTTCTCAGCTGGGGGCGATTTTGCCCGGAGGATGCTCGGGACTGGGAGGTGCTCCTGGCATCGAGTGTGTGGAGGCCAGGAAGACTGCTCAACATGCCACAGTTCCTAGGATGGCCCGCCACAGAGAGTGATCCGGGCCAGCATGTCAGGAGTACAGACTGACAAGCCCTGCTCTAGACCCTCTCATGGCTCCCTAGTGCCCTCCAGGTACAATCCCAACTCCTCAGCCCAGAATGCAGGCACCTGCATCACCTGGGCCCCTGGCCCTTTCCAGCAAGTATTCCCACCAGCCCTTGTCTCCATGCCCCACCTGGAGGGGAAGTACTGCAGTTGACATCCTGATGTTGCCACCCACCAGCTACGTGATTTTGGCCAAGTCTCTAGGGTTAAAATGCTAAAAAAGAGACTGGTGCATAGTAAAAACTTATACAAGTGGGTTGGTTTACTATTATTCATAGTCCAGGTCAGACTTCTGGCTTCTCCACATGCTGAAAGGCCCAGAACTGGCCCCACGGTACTGTCTAGGGTTTGTTAAAGCAGTCATCAAGTGCCCTGATACTGGGAGCTGCCTGCCGAGATGAGGGTCAGAGGCAGGTGGCCTCCCAAGAGAAACGGTGTCTGGTCCCCAAGAGGCGGGGGCGGGGAGGATAGGGAGCAGGGCTGGTTTCTGGGCCTGTGACTTGGCAGCCCTGCAGGACCCTGCACTTCAAGGAAGGTCCCCATGCTTGGTTTCCTGCTCGGTTGTCACCATCTTGAAATCCCTGATCTGTTTTGAATAAGAGGGTTTCCATTTTCATTTTGCCCTGGTGCCCTGAGAATTCTGTTACCCCTTCCAACTGGGGACTCCAATATGATTCGTGGAGTCTGCATATTCTAGAACCATTAGGAAGAGTAAGCTTTCTAAAAGTCTGTGCCTCTTCTCTTATGGCACTGGGACCAGGGAGACCCTGCATTCTCAGAGCTCACCTGTGGCCCTGTTGGATGCGGTCTTATTTAATATTTTCCTCATTGTGAATTTTTGACCTTAATTTTTATTTTTAAAAATATTGTGTCAAAGTACTATTTTATCTTGAAGGGTATTTTGGTGGAAGGGGCTTTTATTTTGCTAATTCACTTCAACCTAGTCCTGGCCCTGCATCTGCCCAGGAAAGGAGACCAGGGTCCTAATTCTTTATTTTACATATGGGAAAACCCAAGGCCCAAAGAAGTTACACTCATCCGGAAGGCAAGATGCATAGGTGATGATAATGGTGATAATTAAGACTCTGTATATTTAGCCTTTGCTGGGGCTTAACATGCATTATTTCAACAGCTTCTTCGAGGCCTGTGCTCTACATGGCAAGGAGAGAGCGTCTATCAAAGTCCAGGTCAGTCCCGTCCCACCTCTGCCCACAGCCCTCCAGGGCTCCCACCCCTCACAGCAAAAGCCCACGTCCTCCCCACAGCCCACGAGGCCCTGTGCCATCTGCGAGGCCCCGTCACCAGCTAAAGAATTTGCAGAGCCCAATGCAAAACAAAACTGAGAGGCCCCTTGTTCAAAAATTATTAGGCCTTTCCAGACCACAACAGCAGATCATTAACCCAGGCGCAGGCTCTTCTGGGAGCAGGGCCCCTGTGTGAACGCATGAAGCCACTGGCCCAGCCTCCCTGCCCTCCTTTCCTCCCAAGCACCCCACCCCCACCCGGTGCCAGGCACAGTCCTGCCTCAGGGCCTTTGCACTGGCTGTTTCTGCCTCCTTGAATAAGCCACCACCCCCTAGCCTACTGGTTCCCTCTCTCACCTTCAGGTCCTCTTAAGGGCCCAGGAGTCCCTCTCTGACCTCTCTCTGTTTAAAATCGCACTTCCTCCACCCTCCCTCCTGCTTTATTTTCTCCATAGCTGTTACCACCATCTGACTTGCCAGAGGCTTGGCTCAGAGATTTGTGTCTCCGTCTCATGTCATCTCCACCAGGGTCGGGACTTTGTACCCCCTCCCACCCCCACGTCCTGGAGCAGGGCCTAGCACACAGTAGGCGCTCGATAAATGTGTGTGGAAGGTACGGTTCCCATGAGGTATCACCACTGCCCTCGTACAGAAGAGGAAACTGAGGCTCAGAGAAGAGCCAGTGAGCCAAGGTTACGGAGCATGTCCCTGGCACGCGTCCGGGTCGCGCCATGACAGCGCCGGCGGCTTAGATGGGGGCAGCTGGGCCCCTGGCTCTGACAGACGGGGAAACCGAGGCCCAGGCCGCCGCTGGGGCCACCCAGCCGGGAGGGGCCGCGACGAGGCGGGGGCGCGCCGGGCCCAAGGTCACCGCGCCGGCCGGCCCGGGGGAGGCGGATGGGTGGGGATCCACGGGCCTCCCCGGGCGCGCGCCCCCCCCCCCCCGCCTTCGGCGGCGCGCACGGGGCCCGGGAAGCAGCAGCGGCGGCGGCGGCGGCAGCAGCAGGTGGAGCCGGAGCCTCCGCGCAGCAGAGGCCGCGGCCACTGCCGGCGTCGCCGCCATTAGACAATAGGAGCGGCGGCCGGGCGTGCGGGGAGGCGGGCGGCGGGGAGGGGCGGGGAGGGGCGCCGGGCGCGCAGGAAGCGGGGCCCGGGGCGCGCCGGGGCCGGGCTCGCGGGGAGGGGGCGCAGGAAGCGGGCGAGGCCGGGCGCGGGAGGCGGCGGCGGCGGCGGCGGCCCCGGGAGCTGCCGATCGGCGCCGGGACAAAGGCGCGGCCGCCCGGCGCCCCGAGCAGCCCGAGCCGGGGCGCACAGCCGGGGCGCAGCCCGCGCCCCCCGCCGCGACTGACATGATGTTTCCACAAAGCAGGCATTCGGTAAGCGGGCCCCGCCGGCCCGGCGCACCCCACCCCCCGCTTCGGGGCCCGGCACCCACCCCCAGTTCCCGGCCGGGCCATCTCCCCGCCTCCAGGCCCTGCGTCCCCCTAGGTCCTGACCCGGCACCCCCAGTTCCCAGCCCGGCCATTCCCTCCCCCAGGTCTGGGCCCGGCACCCCCCAGGTCCGAGCCCTCGCCCCTCGCCCCAGGTCCTCGCCGGGCCATCCCCCCACAGGCTCCCAGCTCGGCGCCTCCCCCAACTCCTGGGCCCAGTCCCTCCAGCTCTGGGCCCAGCGCTACTCCCCCCCCACCACCGCCGCCGGCTCCCGGGCTCCCTCCCATGCCCGTAGCTCCTGGTCCCCCTCCCAGCTTCCGGGCCCAGAGCCCCCCCTAGCTCCCAGGCCAGGTCCCCTTCAGCGCCCAGCTCAGACACCCCCAACCGCACAGCCCCTAGGCCCTGAGCTCCCCCCACCAAGCTAGGCTGGGCCTCGGCGGCCTTGGCCTCTGGCCTGGGGCGCCCTGGGAGCTCCACCAAGCACCTCTAACACTGGGGCTGCTATCGGGGCCTGGGAGTAGGGGGAGACCCGAGGCGCACCCCTCCCGGAAGAACGCGGCCCGGAGGAAGAGTGCTAGGAATCTGGGGTGGGACCCCGGAAGATTTCGGGTGCTGAAAGAGGCCTCTCCCCTAAAGAGACTTTGCAAGGAAGCCTGGCCCCCCAACTTGGGGAGGGGGCTCTCTAGGACGCGTTCTCCCCCCTCCCCGAGGCAGTTGGGGGGCTCAGACATACCACCCCTCCCCGCGCTTTGGAAGCGCGGTAGAGGGCGCACCCTGCCCCCCACCAAGGGCGGGCCTTCAAACGCACCCCCGCAGCCTAGGGGTGGCGGGGGACGAGCAGCTCCGGGCGCACCCACCCCCTCGGCTTCACGGGGAGAGGCGGGGGCAGGAAGCGAGGGCGGGGGCCGCGCCAGGGGCTGTAAACACAGCCCGGGAAGTGGGGCGGGAGGGGGGGCGCTGCAGCTGCGCCGGCTGCTGCCTCAGGACCGCCCAGGAGGGAGGTGGCCGGCGGCCCTGCGGGGTCCTGAGCCCGCTCGCCCCCTCCCTACAGGGCTCGTCGCACCTTCCCCAGCAACTCAAATTCACCACCTCGGACTCCTGCGACCGCATCAAAGATGAGTTTCAGCTGCTGCAGGCTCAGTACCACAGGTGAGCTGGGGGCTGGCAGTCCCTGCCCAGGGAGAAGGTGGGACTCCCCCTGCTCAGATGGCAAGACGGAGGCCTGGGGCGAAGGTTGTGGCCCCTGCTACGTACCGACACTCGGAATAGCATAGGTGCTGAGTGTCTCATATGGCAGGCCCTGCCTTAAGCACTGACAGATACTGAATTCATTTAGTCTTTAAGACAGTCCCATTTCACAGATCAGAAAACCGAGGCACAGAAATTTGAATTCTTTGCACAGACTCAGCTGTCTGGTTTCAGAGCTCTCTGGTTTCTCCCCACCCTGACCCCAGTCTGCACTGGATAAAAGACCTCCCAGCAGCTGGAACTGGGGGTAGACCTTCCACCTCCCCGCTCACCCCCGCCCCCTGGGAGAACGCCTGCAGCCTGTATCTCTCTCTGCCTTTGGAGAAAGGGTTTCTGGCACCTGGTGGATTTCCCTCCAGAATTTAACCTGACATTTCTAAAGGGCTTGCCCGGTGCCAGATTTAAGGGGAAGGACTACTATTACCTTCATTTTACACTAAGAGAAACTGAAGCCCAGAGAAGATAGGGATTTCCTGGGGTTGCCCCGCAAGGAAGTGGCAAAACAGATTTGTACCCAGTCTCTGGGTTGAAGATGCAGATTCTCAAGGCTCTGCTATGGCTGGGCAGGGGGAGGGCTTTGCCTGGGAATCAGAAGTGGGTCCACAGCCATAAATACTGGTGAGGTCTTAGGCCATCTCTGGACCCCCATTTACCCACACTCCTTTGAAGGATCCTGAGTTTTCTCCAAGAAGAAATGGGAAAAGGTGCTATATATCTTTTTCTTTGGGGGTACTTCTCATGCATGGGAACATACATGCTTTTGTTTAATCTTCTCTGCCATCTTGTCATTGTGCCCATTTTAAGGATGAGGAAACTGAGGCACCGATGGTTGAAGGACAGGCCCAGGAACTTTGTTCTGGTCCCGTGAGGAGGAAGGTTTAGGGGCTTTGCCTGGCAACCCTGGCTTTTCTGAGCCTCTCCAGGAGGTCCTCCCCTCCCTGCCTGGTGCAAGCGCAGTTCACAGTGAGCATGGGGGCTGAGCTGATTCCAGAGACTGGGGGTCCCATTGCTGCCACAGCGCTGTGTGACCTCGAGTAGGCCAGACCCCTCTCTGAGCTTTGGAGTCTCCACTCCCTGGGCTGGGCTTGCTGCTATACAGTGAGGCAGTCCTGTCATGTTGGTGGCTCATACAGTATCTGCCAGGCCCTCAGGAAGGACCAGAAATGCAGAATTTGGAAAGAAATTGCCTGATTTTTTTTTTAATCGGTGGCAACAAGTGCACTACTTTTAAAGAAAATTAGAAAAACCAACTGTGGCTCACCCCTGAACTGAGGTGCACACGTCGCCGTCAGTCTGGTGGCGTGAAACTCCGGTCTCCTGGGGTGACCATGAGATCAACGAAGCATTTATTGGGTACTGACTGTATAGCAGCATTAAGAGCGTTTCTGGTCTTTAATTCATTCCATCCTCACCGCCCCACCCCAGGAGGTTGGTACCCAACAGACTTGGAGACTGAGGCCTGGAGAGGTAGTGGGATTTGCCCAGAGTCACACAGCATCAAAGAAGCAGGGCTGAACTTTGAACCCAGTCTTCCTGTCTTGAGTTTGTGCTCTCAGCTCTCTGCCTGTCACCCCGAAACCTTTGAGGGAGGCCTTTGAGACATGCCTGAAGCTCATCCTTGCCGGGGGAGGCTGAGAGAGGCAAGGGGGTCCTGATTTCTATTAGCGAATGGTGACAAGTTACACCCGCCTCCCAGGGAAGTCAGGGCCCACAAGAAGGTCTGGAGACTCCTTGGTAAGTCCGGTCCAGATCCCTGCCAGCCAGCTCCCGGCCCTGGCAGCCTCTCTGGCGCTATCTATTCCTCCCATGCTGGAGAGTTTCCCCAGAGGTTGAGAGCGTGACCTCTGAAGCCAGCTTCCTGGCTGTGTGACCTTGAGCCAGTTCACTCAGCCTCTCTGGGCTTCCACTGCAACCTCCGTGAAAGGAGAGTGACTTAACAGGCCGGACCTCGCCGGGTGTCAGGGTAGGGAAAAGTGCCTTGGGCTCCCGGTCTGACCGGCAGTCAGGGCATTTGCTCCGACTCCTGCTATTTTTATTACTATTTTTATTGCTTTCTCTGCCCCTAGATCTGCGCGGTTGGTTCCATAATCCCCACTGTCTAACTAGGGCCTCTGAGGCTCCCCCTGCCCTATTTCCATAGAGGAGGAAGTGTCTGTCCCCCACCAAAGTTTGGGGCTCCCCTGCGCAAGGAAGGGATCTCAACCCAGCCTCCACCACCCCCCTCCTTGTTCTTCTTCAGTCTGAAACTAGAATGTGACAAGCTGGCCAGCGAGAAGTCGGAGATGCAGCGTCATTATGTGATGGTAAGCCAGCACCCCACCCCCCAGGTCCAGTGGGAAGGGATGGGGGACCCCAGACCTCCCTCCAGCACTGGCAGCTACAGCCCTAACACTGGTCACCTCCTCTGAGAGGTGCGAGGAGTCGAGGTCTGCCCTCCATTCAGCAGGCCCCTGGGCTGGGCTGAGTCCGCCCTGCTAGCCTGGCTGCCTGCCCAGGCAGTGGCCGAGGTGCCAAACCACCGGGTTGCAGCCTGGGCCTGCCAGGTCCCCCGGCTGTCCTTGGCAGCAGAGGAGGCAGCCGCTGTGAAAGCCAGGAACTGATGTGGGGGAGTGCGGATCTCTCCACTCCCTCCCAGGGTCTGGGCATCCCAGGTTTAACCCCTCCTCGCTCAAGCTTTGGAGGACTCCTGGCGGCCCCTCCCCAGGCAGGAGGCTGACACTCTTGGAGGTGGGGATGGTTGGCACTGCATTCTTTGTCCTGACATTTGACACCCTGCCCATGCACCCTGCCAGAATCACTTGCTCAGTTTCATACCCACCAGGTGGCGATTTACGCATCCAAACTCCCTACCTTTGTCCAGCCCAGAGCACAGTTCTCCCAGGCTATGGGGGCAGACACAGACTCCCTGGTCTCAGAGGGATGGGGCTAGGGCAGAGAGAGGGGATGGGGCTGGGGCAGAGAGAGGGACCCAGGACTGGGGGACTCCAGAGTGGGGTGCTCCCCATTTGAAAAAGGCTGCATGGAGAATGGGGCATTACAGCTGGGTCTTGAAGATTGAGTAGGAGCTTGCTGGGCAGAGAAGGGGAGACCACACAAAGGCCTGGGAATGAACTTGGCTCTCGCCACCCACCCTCCCAAGGGTGATGCGGAGCCATGGGATGGTTTAGAGCCCCCCGGGGAGGGGGCAGGTCGGATCTGGGGCGTGAGGAGGGGGACTGCTGGCCCCAGAGCCAGACCCAGCAGCCCAGCGGGGTTTGTTTATCCTCGATTATTTATACCCAGGAAGGCAAACTTCCCCGGAGTCCAGGGCCACCCGCAGACAAGACACATAAAGATAAAAGATTAGGAGCCTTGGAATGTGTGTGTGTGTTGGAGGGCGATCATTATTCCAGAAACCAGGGCACCCAGGCTGCCTCTGGGGCCCTGAAGCTCCCCTGGCTTCCCCAGCGGCTCCACCAGGCACCTGGGCCCCCCCCCAACCCTCCTGGTGCGGGTGTCTCCCCCCTTCCACCTCCCTC
Source organism: Camelus bactrianus (assembly GCF_048773025.1). Taxonomy (NCBI): domain Eukaryota; kingdom Metazoa; phylum Chordata; class Mammalia; order Artiodactyla; family Camelidae; genus Camelus; species Camelus bactrianus. The sequence continues at coordinate 29,944,151 of NC_133560.1, forward strand.
CCTCCTGCCTCCCTCCTCTCCTCTCCCTGCTGTCTCTCCATTTCTCCCTTCCTCTGCCTCTTGCTGTCTCCCCGCTTTGTCTTTCTGTCACCTCCTCCCCCCCTTCTTTGTCTCTGGAACCCCCCCACCCGCCCCCATTTCGCGCTCTCTGTCTCCCCCCACGCAGTACTACGAGATGTCCTACGGCTTGAACATTGAGATGCACAAGCAGGTACTCCTCTTCCCCCCCCCCCGCCCACTTCAGCACCCCCAGGCAGGTAGGAGCCCGCCCCACCCCTTGGCTGAGCACCAAGTCCTTGCTGGTATCCTGTTACCTCTGAAGCCCCCCTCTTTTCTTTCTCAGGCCTCCCTGGGAGGTTTATCTCCCTAAGGGGGAGGGGCAGAGACTTTCTAGGACCTGCCACCCCTACCATTGTCTCCCCCTTGTGATGGTGGGAGGAGGGTGACCTGTGCCAACACACCATGGGACCCCCAGATTGCCCCTTGCCCTCCAGCCTCGCTCTTGCCATCTGTGCCCTGACGAAGCCAAAATCGGGTGTATCATGGGATAACGACGCCAGCTGCCCCCACCCACCCTCCCTCCCTCCCTTGGAGCCATCACCACCTACCAGGCCCCAAGTGGCTGGGCCTGGATTCCGTCCACACTGTGCCCTTAGCAGCAGGGCAGAGAACCAGACTCCGATGCCCCTTTTGCCACTGGGTGCCCATGGGCCTGATGAGTTGCTCCGACCCTGGGCCGAGCTGGCCCCCTCTTAGATTAGACAGAACCCCCGGGCCTCCTGGGGCTGGTCTGCACCTGCCCGGAAGCCCGCCCGGGGCTGAGACGTCTGCGTGTTCCAGGCTGAAATCGTCAAGAGGCTGAATGGGATATGTGCCCAGGTCCTGCCCTACCTTTCCCAAGAGGTGAGTGGAGCCCCCAGGGCTGCGGGGAGGAGGAGGGAGATGGACTTTGAACTTTCCCCCGCCCTCTCCACTGCAGCATCTGGTGCTGGGTGCCCTGGGGCACACGCCTTCGCTCTCTGGACCTCCCAGCCACCAGCTAGCCTGTGGAGAATTCCCCAGGCTGGAGAAACCCCAGAGGTGCAGGGCAGTGAAGGGAGGGGCCTCACCCTGCTGTGGAATTCCCAGCCCGAGTGAGTCATTTCACTGTAAAAATGTCAGCTACGCAGACGCACCAAGAATTGTGTTCCCTGCCTTGCTTCTGCCTCTCACCCTCCTGAGATTCATCTTCAGGGCCCTGCCGGCCACTCCTGGCCCAGGACAAGAGGATATATGGCAAGGCGCTCCTCACAGACGCGGATGGACAGACACAGACTTGCACAGGTGCAACACACACAGACACACAGGTGCACACAGAAGCACAGATGTGCAAACAGAATGATGCAGACACGCAGACACCCAAGTGGACACACAGCTGCCCACAGAGGCAGACGCACTCACACCCCCGGGGGAACCAGGTACCCAGCTCTTCCTCATCTGCCTCCTGGACGTCTAAGACCTTTGGTGTGAGGCCCACTCCACACACACACACACACACACGTCTGGGTCACATAAGGCCCATCTCCTCTCTGCCAGATTTACTGTTGGTAATTCACCGTTTCCTCCTCCATCCCTGCCCATATCTCGGGGTCTTTCAAGTGATGCCCAGGGACAGTTCCAGGCGGACACCATGAAAGCCTCCAAGAAGGGGGTTCCTGGAACCCTGAAGACCTAGGCTGTGGTTTCCTTTCATGACAGGCTTCCTGGTAGCCAAGGCAAAAAAAAAAAAAAAAAAAAAGGAACCTGGCAGATTCTAGCATCTGATGGCAGGAGAGACAGATTTTCAGGGAGGGCTGGGGATGGGGGCAGGGATTGCTCTGAACCTAGACTTCTACCCCAGCCCAGAGGAGAATTCACTGGGCCTTCCCCAGCTGTGGAAGAAGAGGTGCTTAAATGAGCAGATCTCAGAGCACAGCCTCTGAGCTCTTAGGACCAGGACTTGCCTGTCTGGTTGGCCAGGTTGTACACTGCACTGTTACACTGCACGTGGCATTGGATAGGTCATGGTCTGGGGTTTCTCAGACGCACCTGCAGGCTTTTTCCCAAGATTATGGTACCAGCTCCTTGGGGTCTTCTGTGCATCTCCATTTCTCCCATTTTCTAGATGAACAGACTAAGGCCTGGGGAAAGGAAGTAACTGGAAAGAAGGAGATTTCGGGGTTGGGGGGCAGCTGGGAAGCCCTGGAGAGGGAGGGCTCCCACAGCCCAGATGGGTGTGTGGCTCCTGCTGGGCTCTGTGCCACAGCCCCCAGCAAGATCAGGGCGACTCATTTTACTCATCTCCACCCCACCCCCTTCCAGCACCAGCAGCAGGTCTTGGGAGCCATCGAGAGAGCTAAGCAGGTCACTGCTCCTGAGCTGAACTCCATCATCCGAGTATGTCGGGATCTTGGCGGGTGTGGAGGGAGGGAGGGAGGGCCAGAGGTGGCTGACACTCCCCTTCCTCTGCCCCTGCAGCAGCAGCTCCAAGCCCACCAGCTGTCCCAGCTGCAGGCTCTGGCCCTGCCCCTGACCCCACTGCCTGTGGGGCTGCAGCCCCCTTCGCTGCCGGCGGTCAGCGCAGGCACCGGCCTCCTCTCGCTGTCGGCGCTGGGCTCCCAGGCCCACCTCTCCAAGGAAGACAAGAACGGGCATGACGGCGACACCCACCAGGAGGATGACGGCGAGAAGTCCGATTAGTGGGCTGTGGGGGTGGGGAGGTGGGGGTGGGCAAAGGGAGATAGACACGGAGAGAGGGACTTTCAGTGCAAGACACATCGTAGCTCGGGATTGGCCAAACGCTGGTAATGTTTATGGTAGCTGCCTGCTGGGGCCCTCGCCCTGCACGTGTGCCACCCCCTGGCTTTCCTCCTACACCCGGACTCCTGGCCTCCCTCCTCCTCCCCTGCAGCCGGAATGGGCGCATACCTGCTCATACCGCAGATGAGGCAAGCTGAGGCCTGGAGGCGCAAGTGGGAGGCCAGGTCAGAAGGGAGCAAAGCCTCATGAGGTCCAACCCCGCTACCCCGCACCTCCCCGATTCACACACGTGTAACTGACAGTCTGCCCGCCGGGGACCCTCCTGGCACACCCGGCCTCCCACCCCGGCACTGCATGCAAACACAACGCTAGCCGCCCCTTCCCGCCACCCTGGGCGTCCTGCGTCCCCCCTTCTGCCCACTCACCCTCTGCTGGTCCCCACACCCACCTGGTCCTCTCCCCTCGCCCATGAAAGAGGGGCCGGGACAAAACGCGCTTAGCCTGGGGAGCAGGGTGGGGCCGGAGACCCAGAATTCCCTTTCTCCCCTTCCCGAATAAAGATGAGGGTACTCAAGTTGTCTTGGTTTTTATTTTATTTTCCCCCCTTTTTCCAGTATACTAGCTTGTCTTTTAAGAAAAGGGATATTAAAAAAAAAAAAAAAGACAAAAAAATGTTAAAAAAAAAAAAAAGCAACACCCACACCTGTGTCTGTATATAGCCTTTTAGACTGTCAGCTTTTGTTGTGTTCAGTCGTTTGATCTCTACAGAGAGAAGTAAAAATGCTGTATTGAGGGTGGGCTTAGCTGTGCCTTTCAAATAAAGACGTGAGAAGGTTGGTTGCCGTGTTCCTGCCTCTGTGTTGCGGGCTGCTCGAGCTGTCTGCCTTCTGCGGGGAGGAGGGCTTCCTTCAAGTCTGAGCCCCCTTCTCTGTTACGAGGGGGTATTCAGAGTCCTAGCGGAGTGGGACTCCCCAGCTTGACTCATAGCCCAGAGAGGGTAGGCTGAGGTGCTTGGTCACACAGCACCGCCTAGGTGCTTGTGGTCTAGCCAGCTGTTTAGACAGGCAGGCAGAGGGGCTCAGAAGAGCTAGGGGGTCGCAGAGCTGGTTAAGTGGAGCTGGTTTCTGAGTCCCAAGCCAAGGGGCTCCTGAAGAACATTCCTCACCCTAGAGACAGGATGTTGAGACTGGAATCCGCCCCCACTGCACATACACAGATCCCTTTTTCTAGATCAGAGAAACAGACCCCCAGTCGGACCTCAACCCTCCAAGGACCACTTAGAGGCTGCTCTCACCCCACTGCATCCAAGATGGACCACCCCCTGGGGGACCGAGAAGGAAAGGTGATTTCCCTGGTGCACCTGGCATTTGAGCCAAGAACTTAAGGCTGTCCACTCAGGATATAGAGGGGAGTGGGGGCTGCCATCCTAACTTTGCAAGATCTATGCAAGGGCTGCGTGGCATAGAAATCACACCCTCAAGGAGCTGGGAGCGCCAAGGAGGTCCAAGGACATCTCACCTGCCTTCCCAATCCAGTGGGAGCCAAGGGCACAAGGAGGGATGGAGTGAGAGAGGGAGGGATGATGACAGAGGAGGCAGAGAGGGGACAGGGGTAACTCTCCTACTGGGTCCCACCCCTCCCCCACTGCAGTGAAAGCACCTCCCAAAATGCCCGTGTGACAGGGTCACTGCCTGCTTAACATTCATCCTTGTGTTGACAATCAGAACTCACCTCTGCCACTTGGGGAGTGTAAATTGTTACATCCACCTCAGAAGGCTGTTTGGTACCCAGCAATTCCCCTGAATTTGGATGCTGGGTCCATCCAACAGAAATGCCACTGAAGTGTTGAGAGCAGCTGTAGTTAGTCATCATTGCCCCAAACTGGAAACCACCAGCTGTCCATCAAGGGTAGGATGGATATGCTGTGATGTTAGTTGCCTGTGGAATATTATGCGGCCAGGAAAAGGGAGAGGCCACTGCACTCAACACCATGCGTCTTGCACACCTAACACTGAACAAAAGAAGCTGGTACAAAACAGTACATGCTGTGTGATTCCATTTATCTAAAGAAAAAAACAGGCCCCAGTGACTTATAGTATCAGATGTCATGGGGTTATCTTTGAGGAAGGGACAAAAGCAACTTCTAAGGGTAATGGTAACTTGGGGATTGATTACATGAGTGTGTTCACTTTGTGACAATTCATTGAATTGTTCACTTAGAACCTGTACACTTTTTTATGTGTTCTATTTCACAATTTTTTTTTAATTATCCTTTATTATCTTCTTTTTGGGGGGTGGTAATTAGGCTTACTTATTTTATTTATTTATTTTAATGGAAGTACTGAGGATTGAATCCAGGACCTCAAGCATGCTAAGCATGCACTCTACCACTATGCTATATCCTCCCCCTATTTCACAATTAAAAAAAAAATTACTTTAAAATAGACTATCTTTGGCCTCCCTGATCCTTGGAATAAATTCTAGGCCCAGGGGACCCTGAGGGCCGGTCCTGCTACCTACACCTCTCGTCATTCCTCCTGCAGCCATGTTGAAACATCTTGCTGTTCCTTGCCTGGAGGACTTTGCACATGCTGTTCCTTCTGCCTGGAACAGTGTTTTTTTTTCCCCCTCTCCCACGTTCTAATCCCACAGATTAGACTAAGACTCCTAGCAATCACTTCTGAAGGCCGCTCTGAACTTGGCCCCAAAGCAAGATTCTTTGATACTCCCCAGACCGAGGCCTACACAAATTCCAAGTGGAAAGGGACCAGCAGCTGTTATTAATATGTCACACAATGGCTCCTGGCATGCAGTCTCCAGGGTGGGTTTAAATCCTGGCTCTTCCTCTCACAGCAGAGCGATCCAGGGAAGTGGCTTCACCACTCTGGATCTTGGTTTCCCTATCTGTAAAACGGGTATAACCACAGAACCCACTGTTGTCACGAAGATGGATCATATTATTTACAATCACAGCCTGGCACAGTTATTTATTCATTCACTGAGCCCCCACTCCCAGCCCCAGCAACACAGCAGGGACCAGGACAGACATACGTCCCTGCCCTTGTGGCTGGGGTAGACAGATGCATTAGGAAAACACAACATGTGTCAGCGGGTATGTGGGTAGAGACCAAGGCCGAGAAGGGATGGGGGAGTGAGGCCAGTGAAGTCACTTGTCTGATCTGTTTCTGGGAAACTGTTCAGAGGATTAGCAGAAAGCTGGCAAGGGCTTACCAGCCATCAGCTGATATTATTATTATTATTACTGATGTTGCTGGCAGATGAAGGGCGCTGGGGTGGGGGGCCTCACAAGGCTGACAGTGTCCCCCTCAGGAGTCTTCTCCTAAGAAGGAGGGGCCTGCCCAGCCACGGACAGGTCTGTGACCTGGGGTCTCTCTGGGCCTCGGAGCCTCATCCCGCCCGGTGGGCTCGGTCCCCAGGTCCCCCGAGGAGTCCGCAGCGGGGCGCGTGACCAGGAGGTCCTGGGAGGGCCCGATCTCGGCCAGGAAGCTGGGGCGGGCGGAGGTGCGGTCTCCAGAGCCCTCCTCCCCGCCGCGGCCTCCCGCGCTTAACGACCGCGCCGCCGGCAACCTCGGCTAATTGATCCGCTAATGGGCCCCGCTCCGCGGCCGCGCCTAATGAGGCGGGAGGATGGGGAGGAGGGGACGGTGGGAGACAGTGGAGGGGAGGAGGGGGAGAAGAGGGAGGAAGGGAGGGGAGAAGAGGAGGGAGAGATAGAGGACGGAGAGAAAGGGGGGGGAGGGGAGAGAACGGAGGGGAGGGCGGGGGGAGGAGGGAGGGCCAGAGGGAAGGGAGGGGGTTAAGGAAAGGAGGGAGGAGGGAAAGCAGAGGACGGGGGTGGGGATGGGAAGGAGGGAAGTAAGGGAGTGAAGGGGCCTTGGGGGAGGGAGGGAGATCGTGGGGAGGGACGGAGAAACTCCGGAGGGGGCGGGGGATGAGGGGGTAGCCAGCGCTGTGCCCCCAGCTCCTTGGGCACAGGACTTGAAGGAGAGGAGCAGAGGGGACTGGGTGCACCCATCCCCAGTCCCCCTCCCAGACCCTCGCCCTTTCTGGGAGTACCCTTTCCAGCACCCTCCCTGTTTCCTGGGGTCTTTCCAGGGAGGGATCTGTGTGCATGGAGGGTGTACAGGTCCCTGACTCACTCTGATGTCCCCGCTGTCCTCAGTGCTGGAGTCTCACAGCCCAGCCCCTAGAGCCAGGCCCACCTCCTCCTCCTAGAGGTGTCCAGGACTAACAGATTCCCCAGCCAGGGAGAAAAAAAGTCCTCTGAAGGCCAGTGAGGACTAGGACATGACACATTAAACATTCACCACCCAGGCGGGCCAGGTACATCTGCCGCCTGAAATATTGATGTGGTCTTCCTCCTCCCAGAGTCAACTGCCTCTGTGTTTGTGGCTTGAACTTGGATTTGGAGGAGAATCAAAAAGGAGCTGCGGTGACAGTGAAATCGGGGATCTTGGAATGACCGTACACTCTCCCCATTGTGCAGACAGGAAAACCGAGGCCAGTCGAAGGGCAGGAAGTTGTCAAAGTCACAAAAGAAGGCAGGGCTGCAGCCAATCTCCTGCTCTCTGCTGGGCCAAACCAGAAATAATCAGGAAGGCAGAGCAAATCATATGGATAAGAGAAATCACAAACAGCTGCGATTTGCTGAGCATCTGTTATCCTCTGGCTTTGACTCAAGGCTTCAAGGGCATCTCTCAATTAATTATTGAAGATGACCGGTGAAGGAAGAACCATTTTATGGATAAGGAAACTGAGGCTTGAGACTCAAAGTGACTTCCCCAGGGGCACCCAGCCACGGAACTTGGATTCTGACACAGGAAGTTCCAAGCTGCCAGGTCCTGATGTTAGCCATTTTGAAAAGAGAAGGAGAAGCTTCTGGACCCAGTGGCAGGTGGGCAGAGCTGTGGCCTCTCCCCTTGCTCAGGGCCTTCACTCTAATTGGGCTCCTTTTCGTGTCTGAGGGTGACCAAGCCTGGTGCCACCTCTGGGCCTCTCCCTCTGCCTGGAACACACTGTCCCCAAAGCCACTGCACTCCTTACCACCCCCACCTCCTGCTTGCTTTATCTGCACGGCATTGATCGCTTTAAACAGCTTAGGTCAACAAATATTCCCTTGTCCTGTGTTTTCCCCACTCTAAGATGAGTTCTGCAGCAACAGGGATTCGGTCTCTTTTGGTCACCCCTGAATCCTCTGGGCTTAGAATCGTGCCTGGGGCACAGTAGGTGTTCTGTAAATACGGAGGGAGAAAGTGGGAAAATGGCAGAAAGCCAGTGAGATGGGTGGGCCTAGGCCAGCCCTGTAGGATGCTCCCCTCCAGGTGGAAGAGCTGGGGACACAGGGAGCCATGGAAGGTGTTTGAGCAGAGGAGGGGCGCATCCAGATCCAGGAGGAGCAAGATCCCTTGGGGACTCAGGGGGGCCAGGATGGAGGGAAGACGGAGGTAAGGCCTCAAGAGGAGGCCGCGTGGTATTTGGATGTTTTCTGACTTTAGTCGCTGTAGGGGGGAGCTGCGTGCACCCTCATCCTCTGCCCACCACCAAGCATTCCGCTCTGTGGGTCTCTCCTGGGACCTGCCTTTCTCTGTCTCTGCTGCCCCGCGCCTCTGGGCGTCTCTGAGCCTCTATCTCCCTGTGTCTTCATCTTTCTTTTCTATTCCTCCCTCTGTCCTTCAAGGTCTTTCTAGATTCTCCCTCCTACTTTCCCCGCGTGTCCCCGCTCTGTGCCCCCTCCCCGACATCCGCGCCTCTCTGCCCACCTCGCCCGTGCTCCCCCCTCCCCCCACAAACCTCGTCCCCCCGCTGGGCCCGGTTGCTGGGCGCTTGCCAGGCCTGGAAGGCCGCCCCTCCCCCGCCCTTGACCCTCCGCCCTCTCGCGTCCTCCTCCCCCTCCCTGCCCCTCCGCCCCTCCGCCCCTTCCTCCTCCGCCCCTTTCACCCTCTCCCCCTCCCCCCTCTCCCCCTCCCCTCCGCCTCCTCCCCCTTTGTCCCCTCCGTTTCCTCCTCCCCTCCCCTCTCTGCCTCCCAGATCCCAGCCCGGGGAGGGGCGGTACCCGCGCTCCCCGTTCCCTGCTGGGCCTGACCCCGCCTATTTGGTGACGCGCTGGGCCGGCCCGCGGGGTTAACGGTGGGTCCCTGGCGGCGGCGACTGGGCAGGAGGGGGCGGGCCACCTGGCACTCGGCCACACCCGGCCTGGGAGGGTGGCTCCAAGGGCAGCCACAGACCAAGCGCGGCGCTGTGTGACCTTGGGCAGGTCCCTAGGCGTCTCTGGGCCTGGCCGCCTCTCCTCCACCCCACTCCAAAGCCAGACCCACCAGCAACTGGGCAACCGAAATTTACCGGGCGCCTGCTGCGTGGCCAGGCTCTGTGGTAGGGGCCTGGGACCCAGGACAGAGCCCCTCTTGCCCCACAGCATGTAGGGAAGACAGACAACAAATAAACCAGCAAGTAAGATAATTTCAGAAAACAGTCAAGGGCTGTGGGAGGAAAAATCCAGCAAGGCCAGGAGACAGAGAATGACTGGGGGCTACTTAAGCCAGGAGATGCGAGTAGGCCTCTCTGAGGAGATGACATTTGAGCGCAGGCCTGGCTGACAGAAGGGGCCTGCCTGGGGGAGAAGGCTGGAGGGCAGGGAGGGTGTTCCAGGCAGAGGGACCCCGGGAGGGGGGGTGCAGAAGGCTGGAGGTAGGACTGCCTCTGGCTACTGCAGGTTCCCAACCCCTACTGTAAAGGGCGGTTGTGAGCCTCAGACATAAGATCAAATGAATAAAGCAGCTAACCTAGGAGTAACCCCTGCCATGGGGAACGTTACCCAGGATAGCCCCCTTTTCCCGATGAGAAAATTGAGGCCCAGAGAGGATAAAGCGTCTTACTGCAAGCCAGAAGCCAGGGAGTAAGACTCCTATTGGGCCACACTGTTCCACCTACACCTGTGCAGTGCCTGGGGGCTGGGCAAGGCTGGGGTCCAGCAAGGAGGCCTCCCTGCCCCCCACCAGGGGAGAGACGGAGTCCAAGCTCACAGAGATGCCAGAAGGGAGGGTGCAGAGGGTGAAGCCAGGACTTGGGATGGAGGGGGCATAGGTGGTGTGGGGTCTTGGCGAGATGCACTGACCAAGAGACCCTGGGAGTTTAAAAACGGGGGATAGCCGCTTGAGGGCCAGTTCCAGCCCTCTTCCCCACACTGGTCACTTTGACATCATAGTAATAGCTGAAGCCGACTCATCTGTCAAGCTGTTTGATCCTGTGACACAAGATGAGGAAACTTCTGTCATTACCCCCATTTTACAGAATCACAGCAACACAGCATCCAAGGGAGGATGTGAACCCAGCCTTCGGTGGGTAGGGTGGCCTTGGCTTGCAGCAGACTCTTGCAGGCTCGGTTAGTACCAGGCAGGTTGTCAGGGGCCCTGGGGCCCTACCCAGCTTGTTGGGTAACCTGGGAGAGGCTCTGCCCCTCTCTAAGCTCACCCCTTTATTTTCCCAACACATATGCTGGCAATGGGTTTTGCACATAAGCAAGTCAATTGTAAGTGTTCAGAGAGTGATGAGGCTTCTGAAGGAAATGAAATAAGAGAGGCTGACCAGGTAGGGAGGTTGGGGGCCACTGCAGCCAAGCTGGCCTGGCCAGACCTCCTAAGGTTGTGATGTTTGATCCAAGACTGGAAGGAAGAGAAGAGCTGGCCATGGTCCAGGCAAAGGAAACAAGCTTGTGCAAAGGCCCTGAGGCAGAACCATGCCTGGTGTGTTGGAGGAACAGGGACTAGGCCCATGTGGTGGAGGGGAGTGAGCGCAGAGGAGAGAGGGAGGAGGTGAGACTAGGAAGGTGGTGGGCATCAGATCGTGTAGACAGAGATGGGGAGTTTGGATTTTATTCTGAGGGTGATGGGGAGCTATGGAAGATTCTTGAGCAGAGGGAAGGATGGGATTTGATTCATTTTAATGGGTGATCAAAGATGTGGGGGGAGTGGAGAGTGAGTGCTTGGCCCAGCTGGGGTGTGTGAAGTGAGGCTGGGAGGGAAAGGTATCTTGGGGCATAAACGGAGTACAAATGGCTACCCCGTTCTGAGCATTTACTATGAATGATTTTAAGTACTTCATAGCCTGAACTTATTTGAAGATGCGAATACCCACTGAGCCCAGGTCCATCCTGGACTCCTGAAAGCCCTTCCTTTTTTCCCCTGTTCTTGCCCACAGATTGGCTAGAGTTTGGAGCCCTCAGCCTATCCTAGTGCCTCCTGCCATTGGCCAGAGCCTGTTGCCACTTACAGACCCTGGTGAAAGTAGGCAGAGGGGTATTATAGCCATGGGTGTGTCCACTCCCCACTTCACAGCCACAGAATGTTCAGAGGTCCACCCAGCAAGGCAAGGGGTCAGAGCTCAAGGCTCCTCAGTCCCAGGGAAGGGTTTCAGGTTGCCCATCTTTCGTCTTCTACTTTGGGTTAGGGTGACATAAAGGCACTGCTTAAATGAGGCAACTCCTATGCATTCTGCAGAACCCCGGCTTTAACATCCTCACGTGACATCTAGGAAGACTTTCCAACTTCCCAAACAGTCGCCTCCCTCCTGGCTCTGTCCCTGTCCCCACCTCCAGCCTTGGTCCCTCCCCCTGTCCCAGCCCCACCACTCTCCTGGGACTCCTCCCTCTTCCCCAAACTTGGGAGCCCCTCCTGCATGGCCCAGCCCTGGTTGCACACTTGGGGCCTGCAAAAAGCATTGGTTACATGAATAAGTCTTCTGTAACCATCTCACTTATACAGGTGAGAAAACTGTGGCCCAGAGAGAGGCCCTCAAGAGTCTCCAGGTCACGTGAGGAGGTGGGGGGCTCGAGAACACGGCGGGAGGGCTCCCCATGTTCCTGGGTGGAAGGAAACCTGTATGTAATTCTTCTGAGGGGAGCTTAACGCCAACTGTGGCGGGAACCGAGGCTCAGAGGTCACCCGCGAGCCATGGCCAGCAGGAGGGGACAGGCCTGGCTGGTGGCCCAGCATCTCGGCTAGAGGGGCGGTAGGCAGAGGTTGGCGATGTCGGAAGCCAAAGGCTTGGCCTCCCCGAGGGAGCCGCTTTCCCGGCCCGGGTCGGATCAATGGGCTGTAATTATACCGCGCCGGGCCCAGAGCCGGCGGGGAGGGAGCGGGAGCTGGCAGGAGAGAGGCGGCGGGCGGGGGAGCGTGGGCCGGAGAGGGACCCACGTTACTTTGATTGACAACCCGGGCGGGCGCCGCGCGGGAGCTTGTGGGGATCGTAGTCTCTCGAATGCTTGCTCGAGTGTCCTCTCCCGTTCGCTCTCGGGGAAACTGAGGCACCGGGACCTGCACCACACCTCCCCTCGCCTACGCATGGGCCCATCCCTCCCCAACGGACCTGCCGTTTTGGGAGCCTCCGGGCTTGGGTGAGAGTCTCAGTTCTTCCCGGGGCGTCCGGAATGACTTAACGTCTCTGCCTTAGTTTACCTATCTGTGAAATAGGGCGAAAGGCGCTAGTCGGCCCCCTCAGCTGGCTGCGCTTTTGCAAAGTGGTACATTGGACAAGAGGCTCGTGTTTTTTTTTACAGGGAGACCCTCCAGGCTCAGGGGGTGACTCGCTGCTCCCTGTTTTTTGATACTAACCGAGCCGGATCCCCCGCCCTCCTCCAACCCCTCCAGGTTCAGGCGTCCACGAGGGTCTCAGCTCCTATTAGGGAGGAGGACCTGCACTCTCCATACCCCGCTGGGAGCTCTCCGCCGCCTTCCGATTGGCCCAGCCGATCTTAGTACCCTCTGCCATTGGTTGCCGGATCTCTCGTCTCCATTGGCCAGCGCCCATTGTGACGTCACGGACCCATGTGGGAGCGCGGCAGACGGATTGGCTGGCGCGCCCAACCAACCACCGCGGAGAAAGGAATTTCCACAGTAGCTAGGGCGGCGAGGCTGATTTAAGGTGGTCTGAGCAATCCTGGGTCCAGTGCTGCTTCTCAGCTTTTTCCTTTAAAAAAAAAAAAAAAAACCCACATCCACATCATAAAAACCCAGCCAGGAACCGGGGCTGAGCCTTTCTGTACAGCGGGAGGGGAGAGATCAAAAGCTAAGCCCCTTCCCCCAATTTTGCAGCTTCTCCGAGGGTTTTGCAGATGGGGAAACAGAGACCCAAAGGCGTGGGGCGTGAAGCCCCAGATGGCAAAGTAGTTAGCTGGGGGAAGCCTTCCCGGTGAAATTAGAAGGTTGTGCTAGACTGCCCGGGCTGTAACTCAAGGCTGGCAGTCCTTTCCCTGCCTCCTGCTCTGGCCGGATGTGGCATTTCAGCGAATTATCAAGTAATGGGCTGCTTAGGGGGCTCCCCATCTCACAGACTGCTCTCTGCTGAGCCTCCCCAAATTCTGAAAGCTGCTCCCAAAGCTGGGGCTGCTGCTGCTCAGAGCAAATCGCCTTCTTCCTGGCAGATTATACACACCAAAAGACGTGTGTGTGTGTGTGTGTGTGTGTGTGTGTGTGTGTGTGTGTGTGTGTGTGTGTGGTTTTGTGGCTTCTCAGGCAATCCACAAATCTGTATTTACCCTCCTCTGTGGAGTATGCCTGGCTGAGGGATCTAAAGACTGGTGGGTAAAGGTCCCCTCCTCCAGGGAGCCCCCTCTGAACTCACCAGGCAGCGCTCGTGTTGCTGCTCTGGGTCCCCTAGGCCCTGGGCTTTCCCTCTGTTCTGGCACTGACCATGTGGGCCTGGAGTGTGTCCTCAGCCCCTTCCCACTCACCCTGGGAGCCTCTAGGCAAGACCTGGTTCTGGTCCTTGCTAAGGCCACGAGGAGGTGGTTACAGAATGAATACCCACTTATAGCCAACTTTAGACAGTCTGTGTTCAGTGTGGGTCTGTGGAGAGGGAGATGCCTTTCACCTTTTGGAGGAGCTGCCCGGAGGAGGTGTCTTTTGGGTTGGGCCTTGATGGAATGCATTTTCTCCAGGCAGAAAAGGAGGGGGAGGGAATTCCAGAAAGAGACAATCACAGAAACCAAGGCCCAGAGGTGGGAAGGAACACAGATTAGGTAATCTGACTGGTGTGGCCAGAGCAGAAAGTGTTTGAACTAGGGAAGGGAGGTGAAGCTGGGCTGGGCCAGGTGGTACAGGGCATCTGATGCTAGCTGGAAGATCTGTGACTTTGTCCCAAGGGCGTTAGGGAGCCATGGGAGGGTTTTAAGTCGATGGGGTGGGGGGGCTTTCCCTCTTTCCACAAGAATGAAAGCTGCTCTGAGGGAGAAGGTGGCTTGAGGTCCAGATGGGAGAGGATGAAAGGCTGGAGCAGGCAGGCGGCTGTGGGGACGGGGAGCAGGGCTGCATGGCAGGTGTCGAGGAGAGAAGAGTCTAGGTTGATGCTCTGTCTTGGGGGATCAGGGTGGACTGGGGCCTGACAGGGTGAGGGACAGGTCTGGGGGAAGAGAGTGCATCTAATGGCCTGAGGGATGTCCAGGGGAATTATTTGGTGGCTGTACCCGCAGGGCTGGGTCTCAGGGTAGGGACCACGTGTGGAGCCCGAGCTCAGAGCCGTCTTCACAAATGAGATGGCTGAAGCCTCAAAGAGGACACAGTGGCTCAGAGCCTGGGCAGCCAGAGGTGTGGGCAAAGGTGACATTCAGGTGGTCAGGCTAGGAGGAAGGAGATCAGCACTCAGAGAGGAAGGAGGGCCGCCAGGTTGGAGGGCGTGGGGGCAGGGAGAGGAAAGGCTGCTTTGAGCGGAGCTGTGAGAGATGGTCAAGAAAGAGCCATTGAACTTGAAGAGGTGGAGGGCTTTTGACAAGAGAAGCCCAGATGCATGGTGGGAAGAAGCAGAGATTGAGGAAGGGGTGCCATGTCTCTGACTAGTGGTCCAGGCAGGAGAAGTGGTGCCTTCCCAGTGGAGGTAAGACACCTCCTGGGAAGGTTTTGGAATTAGGACTCACAGACTGCCCCCAAAACTTGGAGTGACAAACTTTTGGCATCAAAGAATTAATTGTGGAACTCCTGGTTTCTCAAAAGTCCCCACAGCAGGAGTGTGGCCAGCAGTGTCTGGCTTTAGCTGGATCTGCGATTTCTTCTTCTCATTCCACTGCCTGTTCATTTATTGAGCACTCACTGTGTGCCACATTCTGCAGGCACCAAGGTGGGCTCTGTCCTGACACAGCCTAGTGAAGGCAACGAATAACAAATGGAACAACCCACAAAGAAACAATCATGTCAAAACAAACAAACAAAAAAACCCACAGGAACTTCGATAGGACAGAGGAAGAGAGAATAGCTTGCCATGTTTGAGAATCACAGGGTAGAGTGGGTGAACACTGCTTAAAGGGGCGGCCAGGAAGGGCTTTTCTGAGGAAGTGGCGTTTGAGCTGAGACCTGAATGCACGGCATTCCAGGCAACAGGAACAGTAAGTGCAAAGGTCCGGGTGTAGGACTGTACCAGGTGAGTTGGAGAAAGTGAGGAGGCCCGTGGGGCTGGAGCAGAGTGAGGGTGAAAGTGAAGGGAGCTGGGCTCTGGGAAGGGGGCTGTGCAGGGCCTTGTGGGGAGACAAAGGAGTTTGGATGATATTTTGATGGCAATAGGGAGCCATTGAATATTCGCTCCCTCTAACACATACACACCTATGCACTCATGTCTTTAGCCTCAGGGTCTCTCTCCCCATCCCTTCCCGCGGCTGCCCATCTTTATCCTTCAGGTCTCACCTCCAACGTTACCCTCCTCCAAGTGGCCTCTCCCAGACATCCCAGATACGTAGGTTCCCTCTGTGATTTCTATGACTGCCCCCTAAACTCCTCTTTGTACACACACATAAGTCCATAATTTCGGAGCTGAGATCTGGCCTTGTTCCCCTGAACTCAGAGAAGGCAGGGATCTGTCTTCCATCCACCCTGTATTCCTGGTGCCTGAAAGGATGCTTGGCATGTCACAGATGCTTCATAAATTTGAGAGGGCTTGTGTGCCCTTTTCCTTACTCACCTCTGTCACAGGCGCAGGTATTAACAGAGGCCCCCGGGGCCTAGAGCAGTGTCTGGGCCACCGTAGGCTCTCAATATGTGTTTGTTGATTGACTTAACAAATGACCCTGAAGTTTCTTATACGCAAATGGGAATAAGAAGGTCCCACCTCCCAAGTGAGAATGAGGGGTGGTCTGTGGTGGGAGATGGAGCCCCTGCCCTCAGCGAGACCTCAGTCTGATGGCAGAGATTTGTTCCCAATCTCAGTGGGAACTCTGCCTTCGAAGAGCCCATAGTCTGAGAGGAGAGACACCCCAGTCTGCTGGTGGTAGCAATCGTGGTGGCAATCAGAGAGACCTCAACTCCCATCTCTGGGAGTTTACTCTGTGCCTGGCCAGGCTGAGGGCTGTTCAGGTGCCATGTCATTTAAAACTGCTCCCCCCCCCAACTCCCGCCTCTCCCTAGGCCCAAAGAGGGTGAGGGACCGGCTCTGCCCCCTAGCTCCGCCCCCAGCTCCGTTTCTCCCCCGGGGTCCCTTTTGGCTGCCGGCAGGTTTCCCTGCTTCTTCCTGATCCTTAAGTCTGAGCCCACTTTCTCAGAAAAGCCATTTCTGGCCCCCAGCTGCCCCCCTCCCCACCAAACTACTCCCCACAGCGGCCCACTAGGTATTTGTTTTCGGGCTTTTCTCTCTTGGGCCCTCGGGGAATTGGGGGGGGCGATGTTTGCAGGGCAGAACGCGAGCCTCAGTTTCCCCGCTGGTTCCCGGGGGGAGGGAGGGAGGGAGGGGGTGGTCCCGGGCCGGCGGCCGCGGTCGCCAGGGCGCGAGGTGCGGGCGGACCGGGGGCGGCGGCGCCACCTTAAGGCGGCTCTGCCCGCGGCTCCCGGCCGAGCCCCGCCGGAGGGAGGCGGCTCCGCGCGGGGCCCGCCGCCCGCGCCTCTGAAACCGGCCGCGGCTCGCCCGACCTTCTGCGCCCGCCGCGCGCCCCCATCGCCGCCCGGCGGGGGCCTCGGCACCCCTCGGTCCCCGCGACCCCGCGCGCTCTCTCGAGGGGCGGGGGACTCCAGGGTCCCCTGCCCCACGCCGCCTGCCCCCTTCTTTCTCGGGCAGCCCCCCACCCCAGCCTCTCCCCCACCCCGCCGCCGCCTCGGCCCCCCCCCGTATCGTCAAGCTCCGGCGGCGTGGGGGGGCCTCCCGGATAGGCAGGATGTACCCCCAGGGAAGGCACCCGGTGAGTGGGGGCCCGGGCTGCGGCGGGTGGGGGCCGCGGGGCGTCCGGGAAACTCAGACCCCGGGGTCCACCCCAGGCCCCGCTTCAGTCCGGCCAGCCCTTCAAGTTCTCGATCTTGGAGATCTGCGACCGTATCAAAGAGGAATTCCAGTTTCTTCAGGCTCAGTACCACAGGTGAGGGGGGCGGGGGCGCCCCGCCCCACGGGACCTGGCAGCTCACCTGGGGGCTCACCTGGGAGCCCGGGGAGGGGGCGGGGTCTCCAGCGTGCTGGGAGGAGGAAGGGGCCTCCAGGGGCGCGGGAGGACTTCTGGGAGGAAGTGCAGGTGATGTGAACGCACTGTCCAGCGCTGGGATATTTTGAGCCTGGGAAGGGGTGAGGAGGGACTGGGAGCGGGTGAGGAAGTGGGGAAGGGGAGAATCTATCCCGTCACTTTGGAAACTGGCCCAGAAGGGGACCCCGGAGGGTGGGTGTCTCTGCTGGGGGACAAGGAGTGTGGGATCTCCATGCCCTCTCTCCTTCCCAGCCTCAAGCTGGAGTGTGAGAAGTTGGCAAGTGAGAAGACGGAAATGCAGCGACATTATGTCATGGTGAGGAGGGGTTATCAGACCAGGGTTGGGGTAGTGGCAAGGAGTGCTGGGCTGTGAGTGGAAACACCCAGGGTGTGAATCCCGACTCCTGGACCACTCTGGTCCTCACTTTCTCTCATCTGTAAAGTGGGCTGGTTGGGATTCCAAGCTCTCTCCAGGGCCCTCCCTGACCTTAAGAACAATGAGATAAGGATGCTCACTCTCCTGACCAGCATCCCTAAGGGGCCAGGGTCTCTGGGCACTGCCTACCTGTTCCCCTCTTCCTGGCCTGGGGAGAGTGGAGGGGGTTCTGCTTGCTGTTTGGAGCTCCCCCTCTGGGCCCCCATGGGGCTGGGAGGCTCTGGGTCCTGCTCTGACCCTTCCCCCAAGCCTGGGAGCTGTTGAAAGACCTAGGGTCACCCAGCCCAGCCAGACATCCATCGGCACAGTGGACATTGCTGGACTTTTCCTTTGCAGTACTATGAGATGTCCTACGGACTCAACATTGAAATGCACAAGCAGGTAACTGTGTGGGGGTAAAGGCGTCCAGTAGGGGAAGGGGGACATCTGGAAGCTGTGAGTTGGACCCAGTGCTCTGACAGTCCCAGACCCAGGGAACAGGGTTCTTAACCTGAAATCTCTGGGACCAGGGGGCCAGATTTCAGCTTCATGAAAAGAAATGGACTTCTGGAGACCTTGTCCAGCAGAAAGGCGAGTGGTGGGCCAGGGCCAGGGCCAAGCATCCCCTTCAAGGAAGGCTCGTAGCAGAGGTCAACAGCCAGGCCAGGCCAAAAGGGACTTCTGTCCCAGGAGGGGTCCAGACAGACAGTCTTAGTGGTTTCTTTCCATCTGACATTGGAGATGGCTCCTGAGGGTCTGAGATGGACCCCAAGGTTCTGTCACTGTTTTGAAGGTTCTGAGATTAACCATAATGATCTGAGGTTCTGAGACTGTCCTCAGCCTCTGAGTATGATCGCAAGGTTCTGAGTTAGACCTGAAGGTTCTGAAATTGATTCCCATTGTCCAAGATTAACCCCCAGATCCTGAGACTGACCTCGAGACGGCTTCTAAGGGGATGAGAGGGACCCCGAGATTCTGAGGTTGATGGAATCTCGGATTCAGTCCATCAGGATGTTAGAGTAGATGGACAGAGCCTAGGGTCAGGGCTTCCTGGCGGGTGGGAAGAAGTGGGGGTGGACTGGGAGTGCTTGGGGGCGCCTGCCCTGGCATGCTTCTTTGGGTCTCCTGGGTCTGATGTGGGTGTGAGGGGGCTGGTCTGCCTGGAGCATAGTGTGGTCTCATGGGTGCATGAAATAGACCCCCTGGTGGGGTGGAGGGCCTGGGGGAGGGCCCTGGCCCTGGGAGCCTGGGTCTACCCTCCTGGTAGCGGATGGGAGACACACCCTACCCAGACGCACACTGCATACAGCACCCCTGTAACTCAGGCAGAGGCGAAGCACAGGCTGACAAAACACCCCCTTCCCCACCCACAGACTTCCCCTCTGTTCAGCCTCTGTGGGGCACCCCTGCCCAGCCCGGGTCCTGGATGAAATCTTCAAGTAGAGCCACGCTGCTTCCATCCTACCCTCCATCCTTCTGACACCAGATGTGTGGATTTGCCACACACCAACCACTTCTCCACCTGACACCAGCTGGGTTCCAACACACTCCCCAGAGTCAGCGCAGATGGCACAGGGTCAGGGATCGGCCCCGGGGGACTGCCCTCACTTCAGATGCCAGGCGCAAGTCCAGGCTTCTGACCAACTGGATATAAATCAGGGCTCCCATGACCCACTCCTCAGGCTGATAATTTGCCAGAATGGTTCACAGAACTCGGGAAAGCTCTTACTTAGGATTACTCTTTTATTATAAAGGATATAACTCAGGAACAGCCCGAGAGAAGGGATACAGAGGGCAGGTAGGGAGTGAGGTTTGGGGCGGGCGCCGCCTCCCCGCTTCTCCACGTGTGCTCCTCCACGTGTCCACCACCACCGGAAGCTCTCGGAAGCACTTGATTAGGGATTTTTAGGGAAGCTTCATTACACAGGCACTATTGATTTCACACTGACCATTGGCAATTAACTCAACCTCTAGCCCCGCTCCCCTCCCTGGAGATCAGGGATGGGACTGGAAGTTCCAGCCCTCTTAGTAACCTCAGGTGTGGGTGATAGGGGCTTATTGCGAGTAACACAAGGTGCTCCCTCCCCTCGCCCCTGCTACTCAGAAACCCTAGGGTTTTAGGAGCTCAGTGCTAGGAACTGAGGCAAACACCAAACATGTTTCTCTTATATCACAGCATCACACCCTGAGTGTGTTGCACCGGGTCTCCCCCTGCTTACAGCCCCAAGGCGCAGGTGAGACCCAGAGAGGGCCCTTGCCCCAGAGAGCCCTGGGCCCAGCCAGGGCTCGAACCTGGGACTCCAGGTGGAGGCCCAACTTCCTCTGTTTATGCCGAACTCAAAGCTCCTCGGGGTTGCAGTCTGAGTTGGGCATCTCTGTTAAGCGGGTCTGGCAGGCAATGTACCTGTCCTGGTCTTCTGGCTCAAGGCTGCCCTGGACATCAGGTGGAGGGCCTCCTCACCAGGCTCTCAGTCTGTCCCGAGGCCCATGCCACACACCTGCACCTGCGGTGACAGCCCCACCACCACCACCCCAAGCTTTGCAAAGGCTTATGCAAAGGGTTATGCCCTGGAGTCGAGGTTCTGGATTGAGAGCCTTCCCCCGCCAAGCCTCCTCCTGATTTCTTCTTGCCAGGCTGAGATTGTGAAGCGCCTCAGTGGTATCTGTGCTCAGATCATCCCCTTCCTGACACAGGAGGTGAGTGGGCTTCGGGGAGGGGAAGGGGAGCTGGTTGGATGCTGCAGGCACTGGTTCTGCTGGGTGGCCTGGGGGCCTGAGCACTGGCTGGGGCAGGGCTCTAGGGATGAAGGAAGGTGTTGGCTGAGGGGGAGAAGGAGGCTCAAGCTTGCAGCCTGGCTGCCTCAGGCCAAATCCTGGCTGTGTGGCAGTGGACTAGTGCTTGCCCTCTCTGTGCCTCTGTCATGAAGTTTAGAAGAGTTGATACTTACCAGGTGGTATCTGATGCTGGGTGCTTAGTAAACATCCAATAAAAGTCAGTCCTTAGTACTCAGTGCCTACATGATGCTGAGTGAAATAAGCCAGCCAGGAAAGGACAAATACTGTGATTCCACTCACAGGAGGTCCCCAGAGGACTCAGATTTACAGAGACAGGAAGTAGATAGTGGGTCCAGGTCCTGGGGGAGGGGAGGGGGCATGAGTGTTTCATGGGGGCAGAGTTTCAGTTTGGGAAGACGAGACAGTTCTGAGATGGATAGTGGGGATGGCTGCACAACAGTGTGAGTGTGCTAAATGCCACTGAGCGGTGCACTTAGAAATGGTTAAAAGGGTAACTTATGTATTTGTAACCACAATAATATAAAAAGGTGGAGCTAGGGCAGATAAAACCATAGAGTGTGAGCACTTCTTTGAAACTTGAAAAATAAAGTTAGCCCTTAGAAGAATGCCCCAAACTGCAGGACCTCTGCACCCCCTGTTCCTGCTTCTGTCTGGAATGTTCTATCTCCAGAGAGACAAGCAGACAGATTCTCCCACAGGGTGGATACGCAGGGGGCCCTCATTGTGCTGGGGACCAAAAAAGTACTCATCTTGGTTTGGACCCCATGGAATCCGGGGTTTCTGGGCTGTTGGGATGGAGGGAGGTCCCGTCTGGACTCAGACTTAGAGATGGTGTCCGAAGCCCAGGGTGGGGACCAGGTGGCCCAGAGAGACAAAGGCAAAAGCTACAGGAAATAGGGTGCAGAGGCTTTAAAAGGAGTAAATGAAGACACATGCGTGCCCTGGCAAATTCCATCTTTCTAGACCAGGAGTTAGCAAACTACAGCCCCGGGGCCAGATCTCCAGCCCACCACCTGCTTTTTTAAATAAAGTTTTATTGGCACACAGCCAGGCCCATCCATGTCCAGATTGTCACCAGCAGCTTTCCCAAGAAAGTGGTAGAGTTGAGGAGTTTCAACAGAGACCCTCTGGCCAGCAAAGCTAAACATACGTAATCTCTGGCCCTTTGTGGAAAAAATGTCCAAACCCCTGGCCTAGACACACTGTCCCAGGTGGCCCCGTACAGGAGGGCCGGGCCAGCATCCCGGCACGTCCTCAGTGGGAACAGCCCAAACCCCTGTCATTGGGAGTGCAGGGACAGCAGGGGCCTTAGAGCAGACACAGGAGCGGCCAGCCCGGTGTGGCCATTTACGTTTGAAGGTATATTTCTTTTTAAATGTAGGATGTTAAATTTATATTTAAATTTGTATTGATTTAAATTAAATTAAACAAAGCATTCCGGTGCACCGTTGCACCAGCCACATTTCAAGTCCTCAGTAGCCACATGTGGCTTCAGCATCCAGCAGCGCCCTAGGGGACATCCTACCCCTGGAGGCGGGGGAGGCGGAAGGAGGGTGCGGTGAGGGCGGGGTGCACCTGCCTCCAGAGGCTGCCAGTTTGTATTTTTTGACCTGGGTCTTTGGCACATGGCACTGATTTATACTGTGGTTCTTTCCTGGGGTGGTGACTCTGCTCCCAGGGGACACTGGGTGACGTTGGGAACGTTTGTGGTCGTTACGACTCACGGGGCAGGGTGCCTGGCTTGGTTGGAGTCGGGGCCAGGGAGGCGCCACAGTCCCCCTGAATGGCCTGCTACGGAGGAGGACCCCGCCCCATGTCAGCAGTGCCAGGCGGGGGTGGACCCTGATTTGTAATGATCGGGTTTAACTGCACTTGAATGCTTTGTTTCTTTGTCTATGTGTTTGTTTCACGATTTTAAAAGGGAGGGGAGACAGAAAATAGAAATAGTGAGCACTGGTGGGAGAGGAGCAGGGCAGTGGCCGGGAGGCAGGGGCGCCAAGCGGACGAGGGGCTCCCCTGAGCGCGCCGCCCCCCCCCCGCCCCCGCCCCCAGCACCAGCAGCAGGTGCTGCAGGCCGTGGAGCGGGCCAAGCAGGTGACCGTGGGGGAGCTGAACAGCCTCATCGGGGTGAGTCTTCCGGCCCTACCCCACCGTGGGTGGTGACACTGGGCGTGCCAGGTGGGTGGCTGGCCTGGGCTCTGGCCACCCCGGAGACCTGAGGGCACCCCCGCTGCCTGGACCCTGTCCCGCTCGCCGCTCGCCGCAGCCTCTGGGGGGGACATTGCCGGGGGCCCCCATCTGCCCCTGGCCCACCCCCCTCCTCTCCAGCAGCAGCAGCTCCAGCCACTGTCCCACCACACCCCCCCTGTGCCCCTCACCCCTCGCCCGGCGGGGCTGGTGGGCGGCAGTGCCACGGGGCTGCTGGCCCTGTCCGGAGCCCTGGCTGCCCAGGCTCAGCTGGCCGCGGTCACCAAGGAGGACCGGGCAGGCGTGGAGGCCGAAGGGTCCAGAGGTGAGTGGGCGGCACTGGGCAGCTGTGGCTGGGGGCACGGGGGAGAGGGGGTGCCTGGAGAGGGCCACCCAACTCATCTCAGTGTGAGGGAGGGAGGGGGCCACAGGCTCCCACTGCGCTGTGTGTCCTTGGGCAAATTATCACTCATCTCTGGGCATCTATCTGAATGGTGCAAGGAAGGGATGGTCCACTCCTTGCAAGGGCACTGGAAGGAAAAGTGGGGGTTCTGAGCTGGGAAGGGGGCTTTATGCCCCGTAGGGGGCTATGCTCTGGCACCATGCAATACAAATGCCTCTTTCCTTCCCATCTCTCTCTTGACCTCACCCCCACGCCAGTGGAGAGAGCCCCGAGCAGGGTAAGTTGCAGGGCCCTGGGAACTTACCCTCTTGTCTCGCACTTGCCTTGTAGCCACTCCACTGTGGCTGAAGCGGCTTCTGCGCTCACGGGGAGACCCCCACCCCTGCTTTCACACTGTGCTGCCCGCAGCCTTTTGTGGGGGAGGGGGGATGCTCAGCATACTAGGGTTTTATTTATTTAAAATTTTCTTTCTTGAGCAATTTTTGCAATTGAATGAATGAATACATGCCTGGGTAGCATCCTGTCCATCCTTCCATCATTAATTTATCCCTCCTCCACTCCATGTTATTGACGAGAGCACTGCCCAATAGAAATATCACGTGAGCCCTGTAGGGATTTTTTTTTTTGAAATTGTTTTTATTTTGGAGTCATTACAGGTTCACAGAAGGTTGCCAAGAAATGTATGGGGGTCCCATGCACCCCTCACCCAGCTTCCCCCAATTATAACATCTTGCGAAACTAAAGTGCAGTATCGAAGCCAGGAAACCAACCTGGGTGCAACCCACAGACTTTATTCCCACTTCAGGGTTTCACATGCACTCGTGTGTGTGTGTGTGTGTGTGTGTGTGTGTCTACGCAGTTTCAATCACGTTTCACTTTGTGTGAACATCACTGAAATTTTTCTAGTAGCCACAGTAAAAAAGTTAAGTGGGTGAAATGAATTTCAATAGCGTTATTTTACTTAACAGAATGTATGTAAAACATTTCAATCTGTAATCAGCATAAAAAACTCTTCATGGGATCTCTTCCATCCTTTTCATGGTCCCAAGTCTCCAAGATCCTAACGCGTATTCCAGTCAGAGCTCATCTCTGGTGACCCCCAGGGAAGGGAGGTGATGTCTGTGGGGAGATTTGTGGTTGTCGCAACCATGGCGAGTCTGCCCTGGGAAGGTCCCATTTCCCAGATGGGAAGCTTGAGGCACAGAGCCTAATAATGGTGATGGGGACCCTCGGTTTGGGCCAGGCCAGGACACGGTCTGGGGGCCCAGGGTTCCGACCCTTTCCCCTGCCTGGCCCCTGTGTCTCTGCAGAGTGCATCCCCCTCACCCCCAGAGAGTGTGGTGGAAGAGGAGCGACCCAGTGGCCCCGGGGGCAATGGAAAGCAGAGAGCTGAGGAGAAGGACCTGTCAGGACCTTACGTGAGTCGGGGGCACACGCGGACTGGGGGTGGGGTAGCGAGATGGACAAACCTTAGAGGCTGATTGGCCCTGTGGGGCAACAGCTGGGAAGGAGGTGAGGCTGCCTCCTGGTCTCTGGTCTCTGGCTCTCCCCGCACTGCACAGAGGAGTAAACTGAGGCCATGGGGCACCTCTTGGGCACTCTGCTCCATCCCCTCCGTCCTCCATGAGAGACCCCCGCACCCAAGCTTCCCTTGTGCTGAGCGAATGAACCAAGCCCCAGGATCCTAACCAAACCCTCCTGAGGAGGTGCCGGGGGCATGGAGGCAAGGGGGCGCACCCAGGGTGAGCTCTCCCTCCTGTGTCCCCCCCAGGAGAGTGACGAGGACAAGAGTGATTACAACCTGGTGGTGGACGAGGTGAGTCGGGGTCCAGCTGCCTCCTGCTCTGACCTCTGGGACCAGGAGTCAGGGAACTCAGAGGTTGGGGCCCAGAGCAGGCAGTGGGCTCTCTGGGGTGTTGGGGGGCCCAGAGGGCGTGGGGTCCTGGTGTCCCCCTCTCTGGGATGGCTGGGATGCGGATGGCGTGGGGCCAGGGGAAGTAGGGAAACCTGGACACCCCAGGCTGACGCCCTCTCCGGAGCACAGGTGGGGAAGAGGAGCCCCAGAGAACCCAGGAGGGGGACTCACTGTGTGACTCTGGGGGCGTGAAGCCCCCTCCCCGACCTCACTTTTCCCCAGCTGCTCAGTGCGGGCAAGGAAGCCCAGCCCACATGTAGCCATTGCTGTGGGCGCTTGTGGAGCAGCTCCTGTCGTTACCACGTTTCACGGATGGGTCCCCTGATGCACAGGGAGGTTTTGTAATCGTCCCAACGTGGGGCCTGCGCCCAGCATAGCAGTGGGGTGGGACACGGGAGGTGTATAGGGAGGACCTCCCCTCCCCCACTTCACCCCCACTCCTCATCACCTCCCCAAACCCAGGACCAGCCCTCCGAGCCCCCCAGCCCAGCTACCACCCCGTGTGGAAAGGCACCCATCTGTCTCCCTGCCCGTCGAGACCTCGTGGACAGTCCGGCCTCCTTGGCCTCCAGCCTTGGCTCACCTCTCCCCAGAGCCAAGGAGCTCATCCTGGTAAGGAGTGGGGGCGGGGGGCCTTGAAACTCATTTTATTCATCCTGGAGATCTGGAAACAGATGCTACCACACTAGACGTGGAGCGATGAGAAATGGGCAAGGCTGGTGTGGCCTAGCACTCCCTTCGTGATTATTTTGCTGCCTTCCTAAAAACCACCTCTGCTTCATTCAGGTAATTTTTCCTAAGTGGACTCACTCAATTGAACCTCCATAAATATGGAAAGGCAACTTTGCAAATAATATTAAAAGACAGCTCACCATCTGATGTGGGAAACAAGGATCTTGCAATAAATAGGAAATCCGGTGGAAATAAACACAGTAAAACTAGAGAACTGGCAACTCAGCCAGGCAGACTCCAGCCCTGGGGGTGGGTGTTAAGGCCTTTGAGAGATGATGGGGGACATGCCAGCCCTGACTGGAGACGTCCGTGCAAGGAAAGATGATTAATATTGGAACAACTTCTCCTTGCACATCCTGACGTTTAATGGCAGGTGTATGTAGGGATCACCTAAGAGAATTCGCAATTCATCTCTGTTTATCCCTCCCCTGAAACCTTCCCCAGACCCCTGCCCTGCACTTACCAGGGAGACTGTGGTCGGTTTCTAGGCCTCCCCTCCCAGCAGGTTGTCATGGCAACTGTCTAGGTTGGGGCTCCCAATGCATCTCCTGTGCCCTCCTCCCACTCCAAGGAGACACAGAGTGGGAGGGGCAGTGCTGTTCTAACAGAGAAGCCCCTGGTAGGTCCCTCTGTCCACACGTTGGCCCCATCCACCCCCTCTCGTGGGTGTGCAAGTGTGGCTGTCACAGAACATGTGATTGTGCCCAGGGGAGACAGCAGCCCACACAAGACGAGGATGTGAAGTTTCTTGAAAGGCAAAGGAAGTGATGGCAGAACGCCACAGACACAGAGCTTGTTCCTACATGGTGGTCTGGCTTCCCCTCTCTTCAAGGGTCCCTGAGGAGAGGGACAGCGGTGGGGGGCACCCCTCCTTGTGGGGAGCAAGGGTGCTGGTCTTTCGTCTGGGAGCACACGGCGTTCTCCTACTTCAAGGACCCATCACAAAGTTGGTTCCTTGGCCATAAAGGATCTGACAGCCTCTGACTTTGTCTATCACCTTCTCTTGTGATCCCCACTGCCTGCAGGGTGTGCCCTGGCCCCTGTGGGCACCTTACCCCAGACGTAGGAATGTCTACTGCATTCCTGATCTATAGCTGCACCGGATACTTTATCTCACACACACGCGCGCGCGCGCACGTGCGTGCGTGGTTCTTGCAACAGATTGCATTGGTTCCTGTGTGTGCACCCCTTGGGCAGATGGTCAGGTGTCCACCTGGTATCCCAAGTGTGCAGATGCTCACGCGAGCCCTGTGCTCTGCTGTGGGGCCCATTCCCTGGGGAGAGGTTGCGCCTGAGGGGGGAGGCGTGCAGACCCCTCCCGGGAGCCTGGGCCTACCCCAGGTGTGCCTGCTCCCTTCTCCCACCCACCTTCTGCCAGGATCTGTGGGCTGCAAGGCGCCAGGTGCCTGGGGGCATTCAGTCCTGCCCTTTCTCCCCAGAACGATCTTCCTGCCAGCACCCCTGCCTCCAAGTCCTGTGAGTCCTCCCCGCCCCAGGACGCATCCACCCCTGGGCCCAGCTCCACCAGTCACCTCCGCCAGCTCGCGGCCAAGCCAGCGCCTTCCACGGACAGTATTGGTGAGTGCCTGGGGGTGCTGTAGAAAATGGTAGGTGGCAGGGGGTGCTCTGGCCCTGGCACTGCCCTGCTGTTTCCATGACTCTGAGCTAGCTGCTGCCTCGCTCTGGGTGTCAGTTTCCTCGTTGTCTTGCCTCAACGAGGTGCAGGGATGGGGGGACACTGAGGCCCAGAGATGGAGAAGTGACTTACGTGGGGGCTTTGGCCCAGTGCCCTGGGAAGACCAGTTAGACAGTCTCAGGTTTGAGGCCAGCTTTGGGCATTCGCCAGCTGTGTGGCCTTGGGCAAGTGAGCTGACCTCTCTGAGCCTCAGTTTCCCGCATTATTAATTTGGGGATGACAGCGTTCTTCTTTTCCGTCTTACCTCCTGGCTCTATGCTGGTTCCAGAAAGAAATCAGCCTGGGAACTTGCTTCAAGAAGCTCCCAGGTCGGGGGGGGGGGTGGGAACAGACCCCAGAAGTCCTAGCCCTGTGTGATCAGGGCTGGGGTAGAGGGAGCCACCCAAGATGGGCAAGATTGGAGGCTAGGGGTGGAGTGGGGAAGCTCAAGGATGTTCCTGAGATGTTGCTGGACATTGATTCTAGATTTTTGAAGGATGAATAGGAGTTCAGCAACTGAAGAAAGAAAGGGAAGGGCATGTCAGCCAGAGGGAACAGCATATTCAAATGTCTGGAGATGGGACGGGGTATGGTGATGCTAGGCCAGAGCGTGAGAGCCCCAGAGCTCCCCTAGGCAGTGGAAGGCAGGATCTGAGTCCAGCATACCTGAAGACCTGTCTCTGTCTCTTCTTGCTCAGCACTGAGGAGCCCCCTGACCCTGTCCAGTCCTTTCACCACGTCTTTCAGCCTGGGCTCCCACAGTGCCCTTAATGGGGACCTCTCTGTGCCCAGCTCCTATGTTAGCCTCCACCTGTCCCCCCAGGTCAGCGGCTCTGTGGTATACGGACGCTCCCCCATGGTGAGTCCTCAGGGTGAGAGATGCCAGGAGGTGTCAGCAGGGCCCAGGGGCTGGGGGCTGGGAGAAGCAGCCAGTTACATACAGAGAGACAAGGGAATAGGGCAAGGGAGGGGAGTCCGGGCTTGATACGTGCATGTGGGAAGACGATCTGAGGGTCTCAGTAGACCCACAAGCTTAATACAAATAAGCACCTGTGATTGTGGGAAAAGCCACTGTAATTATGTGGCATTAAGAGGAGCAGAGAGCCCCAGCCTTCAGCCTCCTAGCAGATGGTGTACAGTTGTTTGCCCTGAGTTTTAAGGGACTATGAGATTCTGGTAGATTGTGGAGGAAGTGTAGCCCAGGGAGAGGACTGGCAGTGACTTCTAATGAGGAGGAGGGGGAGGAGGGGCATGAGGCCCCTGAGCTGGGGCAGGGGGAGGAGACGGGGTCTGCGTGGGCCCCAGAGGGCAGTCCTGGGACAGCTGGGCGATAGTGAACCATCCTGAAGTGAGTGTAGACGCCTCCCAAGGGGATAAAACGCCTGTCGCTGGAGTTCCCCCAGGCCCGAGGCTGGGTGGGCACTTCCAAGGGGTAAGTTGTAAAACAGGGGTCAGCAAATGTCTTCTGTAAAGGGCCAGATTGTAAGTATTTTTGGCTTTGCAGACCAGTTGGTCTCTGTCACAACTGCTCAACTCTGCCTTTATAGCTCACGAGCCACCACAGACCACACACAACGGAATGGGCGTGTCTGTGTGCCAATAAAACTTTATTTACAAAAACAAGCAGGGAGCTGGAGTTTGCCGGCCTGGTTCTGAGCATTGGAAGATTCCTCAGAATCCTTCCAACTCTGGGGCTGTAGGATTCCCTGGCCAGAGACTTCCGAGTTCCCTTATGTGAAAACCTCTGCTGTCCCACCTGTGGGATGGGCAGAGGGAGGGCATCTCTGCTTTCTTGGGGAGTGGCTGATAAACAGATGGGGGGGGTCCTCTGATAAACAGAGAGGGATATGGCCAGTGAGCAGATGTGGCTTTGGGTCACCTGCCCTGTGACACCCAGTTGGCTTTTTGGCAGATGGCTTTTGAGTCTCACCCACATCTCCGAGGGTCATCCATCTCTTCCTCCCTGCCCACCATCCCTGGGGGAAAGCCGTGAGTACCAGGGTGGGGCCCCCTGCCTCCTCTAAGCTGCTTATATTCTGGGGTGGGGCTTGGGGTTCCTTGCTGCCTTTCCAGAAAGTCTCTTCTGGAAGATAATGGGGGCTCCTGGAGGAGCTCTCTGTATAGAGAGGTATGTATCAAGCAAAGTCTAGACCAGTGGTTCTCAACAGGCGGCAGGTTTGTTCCCTGCCCCACCGTCCCGTCCCCTCGGACATCTGGCATGTCTGGTGACATTTTGGCTGTTACGCCCGAGTGCTTCTGGCCTCCAGTGGGCAGGGCCCAGGGACGCTGCCTAGCAGCCCACCGTGCACAGGATGCCCCCTTCAGTGACCCTGAGCCAAGAGCAGCAGGACTTTCTGCCATGCTGGGAATGCTCTGCGCTTACTGCTGTCCGGTCTGGTGGCCATCAGCCATCTGTGGCTTTTGAGCACTTGAAATGTGGTCATTGCAACTGAGGGACTGAAATTTTTAATTTCTTTAACTGGCCCCTGTGGCTGGTGGCTACTATTGGCCAGCGTCCCCTGGAACTTACAAGGCGTCTTCCTGGGTTCTGTATTCCACAGACATTGGCTAAGTGCTAGCTTACCACGCACCAGGCCACAGCCAGACCCCTTCCTGTTTCTCACTCTGACTCACTTTTGATTCTGTGGTGCCTTCCCTAAACGCATAGGGGCACAGATGGGGAAGGCACCTCCCTGCCCTGGAGAGTGGGGGTTAGGAGGGTCCCCGCCCCCCCTCCAGGGCGGTCCCCTCCCTTCACGTCATGCCCATCTCCCGTCCAGGGCCTACTCCTTCCACGTGTCTGCGGACGGGCAGATGCAGCCGGTGCCCTTCCCATCCGATGCACTGGTGGGCGCGGGCATCCCGCGGCACGCGCGGCAGCTGCACACGCTGGCTCACGGCGAGGTGGTCTGTGCGGTCACCATCAGCGGCTCCACGCAGCACGTGTACACGGGCGGCAAGGGCTGCGTGAAGGTGTGGGATGTGGGCCAGCCCGGCGCCAAGATGCCGGTGGCCCAGCTCGATTGCCTGGTGAGTGTAGGGCAGAGCCTGACGATACATGGGCGGGACTTGCAGGCCAGGGGGCGGGGTTTATGGGCCAGTGGTTGGGGTTTATAGGCCAACCTTGGTGAGGCTTGTTGGTCAGTTTGGGGCTGAACTCAGGCCAACCACGCGTGAAGATTGTAGGCCAACAGGGGACACAATTTATAACCCAACAGGAATGGGGCTTATGAGCCAATGGGGCGCGGCTTATTGACCAATGGGGTGGAGTTTATGGGCCAACCAAGGGCGGGGCTTATAGGCCAAAGAGGTGGAGCTTGTGGTTTAAGGGCAAGGAGGTGATGGTTTACAGACCAGCCAGGGGCGGAGCTTACAGGCCAACCAGGAGTCGGGGGAGCCTTCTCTCACACACGCTGCCCCCCACCCTCCCCCTGCCCCCTCTGAGCTTTTGTTGGCCTGGCTGGGATGCAACCCCACTCCCTTGCTTCTCTCCCCTCCCAGAATCGGGACAACTACATTCGTTCCTGCAAGCTGTTGCCAGACGGTCGGAGTCTGATCGTGGGTGGTGAGGCCAGCACCTTGTCCATCTGGGACCTGGCAGCACCCACCCCTCGCATCAAGGCTGAGCTGACCTCCTCAGCGCCCGCCTGCTACGCCCTGGCGGTCAGCCCCGATGCCAAGGTCTGCTTTTCCTGCTGCAGCGACGGCAACATCGTGGTCTGGGACCTGCAGAACCAGACCATGGTCAGGTGGGTGGCAGGTGCCCTGTGACCTGGTGCAAGCCCCTGCCCTGCTGCCTCTGTGCTGTGGGAGCGGAGGAGTGGCCTGGGAGGATGTTGGAGCAGCACCAACTCCAGGAAGGACTCTTGGGCCCTCCTCCCTCCAGGCAGTTCCAGGGCCACACCGATGGCGCTAGCTGCATCGACATTTCCGATTACGGCACTCGGCTCTGGACTGGGGGCCTGGACAACACCGTGCGCTGCTGGGACCTGCGGGAGGGCCGCCAGCTGCAGCAGCATGACTTCAGCTCCCAGGTGCGGCACAGGGTCTGGCGGAGGCGGCATAGACGCTCTGGGAATCCAGCCTCCCTCCCTCTCCCCCGGAGGCACCCACTTCCCGAGGCTGGGCAGGACCCAATACCTGCTATCTGTGTCCGTCTTCCTTGTGCTTGAGACCAGTCTACAGCCCTTCCTCTTTAATTCTTCAAAGACAGACACAGGGAAACACAAAGGACCTAAGGGGTTCCTGAGACCCTCGGATCATCTTCCACGTGCTCTTGCCAAGCCACCCCCTGTCCATTGTCACTCCTTGTGTTGCTCCATTGTTTCTCCTCCCACTGACTCCACTGAAAGCTCCTGCCCGCCCCCCGTGGACTCACCGTGGAGGAGCTCCTGACCCCGGGGTACACATAGAGGCTGATGGAGGCGTTGGGCACAGAGAGGTCTCTGTTGACGCTCTGCTGTGGGAAGCCAGGCTGAAGGATGTGGTAAAGGGGCTGGACAGAATCAGGGGGCTCCTCAGGGCTGAGCAAAGAGTCAAGGACAAGTCTTCAGATACCCTGGACCCAGATCCTGTCTCCTACTGCCTTGGGAGGTGTGAGCTCCTTGGTCTGTCCTTGAAGGCGTCCATGCTCTAGTGTCACACATGCCCTGTGACACCTCTAGACCTCCCCACTTATTGTTCTCTCTGGCTGACATGCCTTTCCCTTTCTTTCTCCAACTGGTAAACTCCTACTCATCCTTCAAAACCCATTTCCAATTTGCCCCCTCCTTGAAGCCTGGTGGGAGCTAGCTCCCAAACTCTTTTTACCTCCTTTTCTCCTTAGCTTGAAGCCTTCTTTGATATGGAAATCAGGGGGTACAGGTGGATATAGTAGTCCACCCCCTGTCCCCAAAACTCAGACTGGGGTGCATATATAGCTGGTGATTCCACTCCATTCCATCTCCCATCCTGCCGGTCCCTGCTTCATTATACAGAAACCCTACCGTATGGCTGGGAACACGTGAAACCAGTCCTTCAGTCTTCTCACTGCTGTAAACTTACAGTGCTTTCCACGTGTGTCTTACCCACCAGTTAGACTTGGAGAGGCTTAGGATCGGGGAGGGTCTTACTCTTCCCTGTGCCCCATTTGAGGTCGGATACAGACGGCTGGGGCCACTGGTCCTTTCCAATCAGAGTAAAAAGAGGCGTTGGCACGTGGGGAAAGTTCTGAGCGGGGAGTCGGAAGGCCTGGTCTTTCAGGGACTTGTTGTGTGACCTTGAGCGAGATGTGGCCTCAGCTTCCCTCCCACCATCTGCTATGGGGGCAGCTCGTGTCCCCACCGGCTTCTCCCCCTCCATCCCGCCCCCTCTGCCCCCCATCCCAGAGCTGTTGTGCGTTCAGAGCCAGAGCGGATAATGGATGTGAGGCCCCGGGGTTCCGTGTAATTCTGATTAATATTAATGATTTGACATGCAGTTGCCTGCTGAGCTCCAGGCCCAGGGCCAGCTGCCTCTCAGCGTGGGGGCTGCAGCAGGAGAGGCTGGACCTTTCCCCTCCCCCTGGCCCCGCAGCTCCGGGCACCCACTACACCCCAAGGGGTTTTTAATCCTTTCTCTTCCGTCTTTGCCCCCAGATCTTTTCCCTGGGCCGCTGCCCCAGCCAGGACTGGCTGGCCGTCGGCATGGAGAGCAGCAGCGTGGAGATCCTGCACGTCCGAAAGCCGGAGAAATACCAGCTCCACCTCCACGAGAGCTGCGTGCTCTCCCTCAAGTTCGCCTCCTGCGGTGTGTCTGCCAGGGCGGGGCGCCGGGCAGGGGCAGGGCTGCCAGAGCACAAAACACAAAACACAGCAACAGCTGAAAACCCACAACAGAGAGCAGGATGCCTGGTTCAGTCTGAATCTTAGATAAACAAGAGATCGTTCCTTGGTGTAAGTACGTCCCAGGTATCTCCTGGGACATACACGGAAGGACACGTATTTGCTAGCATAAGTGTAGCTCCTCCCAAGTATTTTGTGGGACATACTTATACTAAGCAACAAATAATTTATGAGCATAAGTGTATCCCCAAAATGTGTGGGGCATATGTATACTAAAAAGCAGCTAGTTTGCTAGTGCGACTGTATCTCAAATATTGCACGAGATATACTAAATTTTTATTTATATTTATTCATTATTTATTTATATTTATTCTTTTAATTAATTAATTAATTAGTTAGTTAGTTTTATTATTATTTTTTTAATGGAGGTAGTGGGAATTGAACCCAGGACCTCGAGCGTGCCAAGGACGTGCTCTGCAACCGAGCTATTCCTTCTCCTCCCCTTTTTTAGTATAAATATTTCCTAAGTATTTTATATGACTTAACATATACTTAAAAAAAACCCCAAATAATGGAATACTTGGGACACACCTGTGCAGCAGTGATGCTGCCGACCTGAGGTTCAGGTGCAACTGGGTGCCTTGTTCTCATCCAGCAACTCTCTCCTGAGGAGGGGGTCCCCCTTCTTTAAGTCAGTTGCAGCCCTTTGGGGCCTTGGTCCCACCATCTCAAAAATGGCGGGAAGGCTGGATCCTCAGGTCTCCAAGGGGCATCGCATGTCCACAGATGAGGGCGGAGGTGCAGGAAAGGAGGCCAGAGGCCCGAGCAGGCTGCCCCATCTCTGCCTGCAGCCCCGGCCCTAGCCTCTCCCTCCCTCCCTCCCTCCCTCCCTCCTGAAGCCCCCACCCTCCCTCCCACCCCCAGGGCGGTGGTTCGTCAGCACCGGGAAGGACAACCTGCTCAATGCCTGGCGGACGCCCTACGGAGCCAGCATCTTCCAGGTACTTCATGACTGAGGTCCCCACCCTGGCAGGACGCCAGGTGCCTGGGGATACCGGATGTGGGGAGGGAGTTGAACAGAAGATCCTCCCCACCAGTGGGAGCTACTGAAGCAGGGAGGTCAGCCCGGGGCCGCACCTGGGCACAGCCTGCTTTTGTTTTGTTTCGGTTTTGGTGGGGGTAATTAGGCTTTTGGGGTTTTTAAAATTTTTTTCAAATGTGTTGCATTTTTTATTTATTTATGTTAGCGGAGAGGTAATTAGGTTTACTTATTTGTTTGTTTTTAGAGGAGGTACAGGGGATTGAAGCCAGGACCGCACGCATGCTAAGCATGTGCTCTACCCCTGAGCTGTGCCCTGCCCCGTTTTGTTTAACTGTGATAAAATGCCTATAAAATTGGCCCGCTCAACCAGGTCTAGGAGCTCAGCTCAGCGGCGTTAAGCACACTCACACTGTTGTGCCGCCATCCCCACCGCCGTCTCCAGCACTTTCCCATCTTCCCAAACTGCAGCTCTGCCCCCACGAAACACCGCCTCCCCAGCCCCGGCCCCACCGTCCGCTCTCTGTCTCTGTGGATGTGACTCCTTTAGGGACCTCCTGTGAGTGGGTTCACACAAGCCTTATCCTTCTGTGTCTGGCTCTGTCACTGAGCGTCACGTCCTCAAGGGTCACGCCTGTTGGTTCAGGTGTCAGAATCGCCTTCCTTTGTAAGGCTGGCGTTGTGCTGTGTGGGTGGACCACGTGGTGCCCGTCCATCGTCCGCTCATGGACACTTGAGGTTGTGCCCACCTTTTGGCTGCTGTGACTGTTCATGTACAGCTCCTTGCTCGATGTGTGTTTTCATGTCTCCTGGGCGGGTATCTCAGGGTGGAACTGCTGATAACCATTAAATTTTGGAGGAACTGCAGGCAGTTTTCCAGACTTTCCATTCCCATCAGCAGTGTAGGGGGGTTCTCTCGTCTCCCCGTCCTGGCCGCTTGTTATGGTGTCTTTCTTATAACCATCCTGCTGGACATGGAGTGGTTTTTACATTTGTTAAAGGGTTGTGTAAAAAAGAGAGAGAGAGAGACAATGTGACGCAGATTGGTTTACTGGCCAGAGCTCATTTGGACTTAGGTGAGCTTTCAGGCCAAAGCTTGAAAATTTACTATCAGATCTTTTACAGAAAAAGTTTGCCAAGTGCTGGTGTAGGTCGTTCTGTTCTAGCCTTAGCCTGCTGTGTGTCCCCATGCCTGGTGCACACCCTCTCTGAGCTTCCCAGGAAAGGGTTGTTCTCCTGTTCCAGAGAACAGAGAACCTGCTCTTCCCAGGAGCCTCATCACCTGTCCAGCGGCTCAGCTCCAGAGGACCTTTCTCTGGAAAATGTTTCACCCTCCCCCACCTCCCCGGCTAGGAGAGTCTGGGCTCCCCACTCTGGGCTCCCCCACCTGAATCCTGTCTTGGCCCCAACCTGGACCACAGGCTCACCCTTGGGGGCAGGCACTGCCCCAATCGCCTTGCCTCTTCCCTCTGAATGTCGTGCAGGTGGTCAGCAGCCTGGACCTTCTGGTGCTGGCTGGGCCTCATTCTCCCTTCTCTCCCTCTCCCCCTTGCCAGTCCAAGGAGTCGTCCTCTGTGCTGAGCTGTGACATCTCCGGGAATAACAAATACATCGTGACAGGCTCAGGGGACAAGAAGGCCACCGTGTACGAGGTGGTCTACTGAGACACCCTCTTCCTCACCCCCAGCCCAACTCTGGGGGGACGAGCACGAGGGGCCTCCTGGCCTGTGGTACCGTGAGCTCTCAGTCTCATCCTCCCCTGCTGGATGTGGGCCGGATGCTCAGGGGGACTGTGGGGAAATAAATGTATTTATCACAACTGCCTTTCTGTCTTGGCCTAGGGAGCTAGGCATCGTTATGAGGGAAGATCACTTTCTGGTGCTGGGGCTGTGGGTCAGTGGCTCTCTTTCTCTCAGCCTCTTTTTCCTTATCTGGACACTGAGGGAATTCATTCTGCATGAAATACTGCAGGGTGGACCATGAGAAATGGCTGTTGTATTGGGCCATGTGGTTTCTGCTGTGCCGTGTAACAAACGGCCCCCCAGATCTCGGCTGAAACAATAGACATTTATTTCTCACTCACATCAGTGTGGCAGGAGGGGCTCGACCCCAAGTAGGTGCTTAGGCTCCAGGATGGTGGAAGCTTTCACATCAAAGTGTAGCTTCTGGGGCCAACATAGCAGGGACAGTGAGTCATAGACAGCTTTTACAGCCCTGTCCCAAAAGCTTTACTGCCTGCTCTTTGGACAGAATCATCCTGAGATGCTGCCCACACAAAGTGGGGCAAGGGATGTGATGGAGCACAAAGCTATTTGGGGTGCATTCATGTTTCCTTTGAGACCCAGTGAGAAGTCCTCAGAGCTTGGTACATGATGCTTGGCCCACTGTCAGGTAATAAGCAGAGGTCACAGTCCCAGCGGAGGCGGGAGCTAAGAGAAGAGCTGTTCAGAAGAGTCATGGAAGGGTGTGCTAGGAACAGAGGGAACAGCATGTGCAAAGGCTCAGAGATGAGGAGTTTGTGCTGGTGGAAACCAGGAAGTTTGGGGGTGGGAGGGAAGGGGTGTTCCTCAACTCCAGCTCAGGCTGAAGCAGAGAATGCCCATGGCATTGTGAGCCCAATTTGGGGAGGGGTCTGTGGGGGAGGTGAAGCCATCAGATCTGGGTTCTGGAAGCTCACATGGGCTGCCACGAGGACTATGGGTTGGAGGGGGCTGGGGGGTGAACCAGAGCTCTGGGAAGTTTCTGGAGCGGGTGGTAGGGGGGCAGGGTCCCTGCTGGAAACAGTCAGGCCCAGCGGTTTCTGAAGGCAGCGGATGGAGGCAGGACAACTCTCCCGTGATGGAAACCAGACCCACTGGTGCTCTCTGGGATGCGGTGAGCACGTGGGCCCCATGGGGAGGGGCAGGGCGCTGGCCCGCAAGGGCCCCTGCTGTAAGCTAGTCGCCCCCCCCGCGGCATAGCTGGCGTCGGGGCTGTAGCGTAACTCTCTTTTTGGGGCATCCTGGGCACTAGGGGTCTGGAGCTGCGTCCCTGGCCCCCACCGGCCTGATGCCAGGAGCACCCCCGGCTGTGATAGCCACATTTGTCCCCAGACATGGCCTAGTGTCTCCTGGGGGTTAGACTCACCCTGGGGGAGAAGCACGGGTCTAACAGGACCCAGGCATCTCGGGAAGGACGGAGGACTGTATGCCTGGGATGGCGCAGGCAGTGGCTGGGAAACGGCCCTCCAGGACACGGGGAGAGAGGGGCTGTGGCACAGGAAGAAGGTCTCCGTGTCCACTTGCCCCGATTGGGGGGGGGGGTCAGTGGCTCTGATCAAATTCTCAGGGGATGTGGACTCGAAAGGCTCAAAGTCCCAGGCTGGACAAAGTCCTTCCAAATCCCCACGAGATGGCCAGGGGACAAGGGGCAGGATGTAGCACCCAGTCAGCGTTTTCCAATTGCTTTATTATACATAACCAAGATCACAGGCCCAGCCGTGCCCACCCAGCCCCTGGCGTGCCCTCAGTACGCGATCTGATACACCACAGCATGGTCCCTGAACCCCGTGACCATCAGGTGGTTGCTGGCGGACACATCACAGCACGTGATGGAGGACGTCTCGGGTACCTGGGGGGGTTGGGAGCAGAGCAAGGGGGCCCATCCGTCCTTGCCTTAACACCTGCCCATCAGTTCAAACATGGTCCCTCTTGTGCCCTCGCATCTGGACCCCTGGGCTCAGCCCCTAAGTGCCCAGAACACATGAGCACCGACCGCCCACCGGCCCCACCCCCATACCTGGACCACCGAGGTCCCTGTGGGCATGCTGTAGATGCTGACCAGGCCGTCTGTCCCCACACTCACCCACCAATGGCCTGGGAGGAGTCAGAGGGAACCCGGTCACAGGGAAGCTGGCAGCTAAGGGCCAGACCCCTGGGGATCTGGGGAGCAGGGAACCCCCACATCCCCCATGGCCCTGTGGGGAGTATCACTGAGGGTGGCACCTGCTGATGAGGGCACGGGGGGTGGTCAGGAAGGGTCAGAAAGGGCTGGGTGGAGTCCGTCTGAGTGATGCAGGGCACTGTGGGAGGCTGGGGACCACTGGGGACTCCCCCTGCCTCCTCGTGGCCACTCACCAAGTGGAGAGAACTTCAGGCCAAGGATGGTGCCATCCTTACATCCCACCATGCGCTTCTGGCCCCCCCGAGTGGGCTGCAGCCACTGCCGGCCATTGGCTGTGCCCACCAGCACCCAGTCCTCCTTGGGGCTTGCGGACAGGCTCATTATCTGGGGAACAGGCAGCAGGGAGAAAGCTGATCAAGTCCCATTTGGCCCAAAAGGCGGCAGGAGCACAGGCACCCACCCTGGGAGCTCACTGCCCACCCACTCCTGGCTGCCAGGCCCCGACAAGCAACTTTACGCCTCTTGGCCTTGGTTGGCTCATCTGCAAGATGAGTGTAGTCCTCTCTACTTGATGAGATTATCACAGAGACTGAAGAACAGGAATGCCCGACACAGAGCACAAAAGCATCCGAGGAGGACACAGCTGATCGGGGAGGACGTCCCTCCCTTTACAGCATCACTAAGACTTGGCGCACAGCTCCCTCCTGCCCTTCCCCGAAGTGCCCGCCTCCTCTAGTCCAAGTCCAGCCGCTTCCTGGCTGAGCAGGCCCCATTCCACCTGCGCACCTGAGCCTCAAACGGGTATTCCTGGGGGTCCCTGGTGGTCCTCAGGTCCCAGCACCGCAGGCAAGCATCCAGACCCCCCGTCCAGATGTTCTGGTCTTTGACAGCGATGCTCTTGGCTCCGTTCAAGCACCCCGGCAGGTCCCTGGCCAGGAAAGGGCATCATGAGGTGGGGGGGTCAGGGCTGAGACTCTGGGCACACCACCTGCCTGTCACACCCACATGACAGATGGGAAAACTGAGGCAGACAAAAAGTACCATGACCAGGCTTGGAGGAAACAGCCCAGACAAGATTTGAACCCGGGTCTTCAACTCTCAAATGCAAGTTCCCAGAGGAAAGGGGCTTTGCACTGGAGACTGCTGGGTCCCAGCTCAGGGGTCAAAGTGGGAAGGGGATCTCAGGATGACCCTGTCCACCCCCAGGCCACACCTGACCACGCTCTGGTTCCGCAGGTCCCAGATCCTGACGGTGCCATTGGTAAAGCCGGCAAAAGCCAGGCAGTCCTCGGGGCTGGCG
Source organism: Camelus bactrianus (assembly GCF_048773025.1). NCBI lineage: Eukaryota > Metazoa > Chordata > Mammalia > Artiodactyla > Camelidae > Camelus > Camelus bactrianus. The sequence goes on from NC_133560.1 coordinate 29,983,511, forward strand.
GCCAAGGCCTGGCAGCTGAGGCCCGCACAGGGCAGCTCCGCTCTCACGTACAGGGAAGGCGCCATCAGGTCCCACAGGCTCACGCCGGCCAGGTTGTGGCCGCCTGTCAGCAGGGCTGTGCTATTTGAGAACAGCAGGCAGGTGCGCAGGTAGGCCCCGGGAATCTGGGGTGAGCGGAGCCTGGGGTGAGCTTCCTCTCCTGAGAGAGGCTCTCCTGGTGCCCACAAGCCCTGCCCCCCACCAGCCCCACCCTCACCTGCACAGGCAGGTAGCACTCCGGATACCAGGCCACCACCACCTGCTTGACCAGGCTCCACACCTTCACGCCACCCCTACCACAGGTGAAGGCGTGCCGCGTGAAGCTGCTGACAGCCGTGGCCAGCACAGGATCCCCGTGTTCCAGCCTCCGCTTCTTCTCCACTCGGTGTGGGACGGCCAGCTTCTTGGGTTGCCAGGGCAAGGCATCAGGCCTATTACTCGTGCTTTCAAAGTCCTCAGGATCCCAGCATCTTGGGAGGAGAAGCCTCAGGGTCACCAGCCTGCCTGCAAGCCTCTCTACCCAGAGGGGGTCACCTACCAAGCCCCACAGGGTCTTGGTTCTTTTTCAGATTTGGGGGTTCCTCTATACTTCCCTAAGGTCCTACCCACACCCCTCCAAGTATTCCCCCTCTCCCATAACCAAACACTGCTCCCTTCTGCCTGGAATGCTTTGCACTATCCCAACAAACTCCTACTCATCCTTCAAGGTCCTAACCATTATGCCCCTTCCTCCAGAAAACCTTCTCCCCAGTCTGGGCTCCCTGAGCCTCAGACCACAAGGTTGGGACTGCCTGCATCCAGCTCTGACACAGCCCCTCTCCCTTCCCACTCCATGGGAGTTCCTTCCCCAAAGCCCTTGAACTCAAAGCCGGTTATGTGGGGAGGGGCAGTGATGCTGGTGTAATTATAACTTGAGTCACACTTCTCTACCCAGACCCCTCAAGCTGCAGTTACTAAGGACAGCACCTTGGTGATAGGGAAGAAAGAAGACACACCTACACCTCCGATCCCCATTTCCTGCCGGGCACAGAGGTACCCACACTCCACAGAGAGGAGGGGCAGTGCAGAAACTTACATGGGCTTCAGAAATTGATCCGCTCTCCCGGCAGCCTCCTGCAGGCAGATGAGATCACAGCTAAGCCACATCCTCCTCCGGCCCCAAGCCGCCCCCCCGCCTCCACGTGGGGTGCCGGGTCTCACCTGAGCCGCGTGGGAGGACACCCCCCGGCCTACAGCGCCCCATCCTGTGCTCTCTTCTTTGGAGCCCTCACAGTTGCTGGGGGAGGGCTTAGGTAGGCTGAGAACTGGGCAGAGAAGAGTGGATCAGAGGCAGGCATTCCCCCTGCCCCTGGGGCAGGCTGCCCTCCCCGCATCAGGATTACCCAGAGTGTCCTCGTTAAGTACTTCCACTCCCAAGCGTCGTGGTCCTGGGTTCTGGCTTTCCTGCCCGCGGGAATTGGGGAGATTGGTTCAGACCAAAGGATCTGTCCAGGGTCAGTCTTAGAACCAGAACACGTTAGGAGGGTCCAGACAGTGTGGTTGGGACTCTCCAATGGTCTGAAGTCCATCCTCCCGTCCAGGCAGAGCTGCGGACAGGCTCCGGCACAATCCGGAGTCCTCTGAGGGTATCCAAGGGCTGAGGTGGAGGAGGTGGGCCCATCCCACAGGAACCCATGCGTCCCAGCCTGGGGGCCAGGCCGGGACGACACCCAGCCCAGCAGCTCACCCCTCTGGGTACTGAGGATTCCAGTTACTTACCAGCCCTGGTGCCTGGCCTGTCGCTATGCCAACGGGAGGGAGGAGAGGACAGAGTGGGAGATGGCAGGGCATCCAAGTTTAGCCCTGGCTGCCCCTCCGTGTGGCCCGAGCCCCTCCTCCCCTCGCCCGCAGGGAGACTCACTCCTGAGGCCCGGGCGTTTCTCCTTCTCCCGGGTCCCAGCAAAAGTCCGCCAGAGTTCCTCAGTCAGAACGTCCTGCCACAAGCGGGGCTCCGAGTCCCAGGACAGCCGCACATCTAGCTCGAGGTCGGCCTCGTCGTCCATGCCAGGAGGCTGTTGGAGCCAGTCGGAGGACCTCGCGGCCATGGTGTCTTCGAAGTTGGGCCCCTGGAGACTGGAGGGCTGCAGGGTCCTGACCCCTGCGTGCCGGGAGGCCTCGGGGCTGGCCGGCCCTTGGGAGCCCTGGCTGGCCTGCTCACCAGAGGAGACCTGGCTCCCCTGGTGCTGGAAGAACATGTCACGAGGGACATGAGGACGTGTCCCAAGCCCCGAGCCCGCCCCCTCCCTCCTCGAGGCCCCGGGAGCCCACCTCCCCCTGCTGCAAGCCCAGGGATAGGCTGCAGGTTCCTAGGAGACGCAGGAAGTCCTCCGCCTAGAGGGGGGACGCCACCCCAGCCAAAACTTCGTCATCTGACAGGCCTGGGCTTGCGTCCCCTCCTACGAGCCAGAGTCCCCGTGGACACCCCACCTCCCTGGACCGTCCTTGGGTGGATTCGTGATCATGCCAGCCCTCCGAACCACACCTAGCTTAAAACAAACTCCTGGCGCCCAGAAGCCAGCCTTGACCTCGGGTATAAAATCCAGCCCTAATGCCCACAAGTCACCAGGACCGTGTGGTAGAAAGTCAAGTCAGATCGGGGTTCGCACCCCAGCTGCTTCTCTTGGGATGTTTGAAAAGTACAGCTGAATGCCAGCCCTCGCTTAAAAGGACTTCAAGAAGCAAAGCTGTGTGTAGGCATGTCCCCCTGTGTGGGGACGACATTTGGATTTGTTTAAACCTTGGACAGGTCCTAAGACGCTGATGGTTCCCTCTTCGGTAGTGGGGCTGGCGACAGGACAGCTGGGGGGCGTCGCTTGTGTGGCAGGTCGAGCCAGGTGACTACTGCCAATTCCAGATTTAAGTTAACAGTTTCTAAGATGGCGGAAAGCACCCTGCATTTCATTGCCCCGCCTCCCAGCAGAAGGCCCGCCTGTCTGTTCCTCAAGAAGGGGCACCTTCCCACCCCCTCTGCGGCCCTTCTCCACTGCCCGCGGACACGGTACTCTGCTTGGAACCTCTCCTTCCACTAGACGGTGCCGCCCCGCACAGCACGCCCAGCCGCAGGTGGCTATTTAAACGTAAAATACAATTCCAAATGCGTCCCTCCAGTCCCAGCGGCCACGTTTCCAGGGCTCAGTCGCCAGGTGGGGCCGGGGGCTGCCGCCGCAGCCAGCACAGACACCAGGAACCAAGGCAGTGGTTTCTAGATGGCCCGGCCTCCGGCTGAGGACACGCACCAAGCAAGACAGGAAGCTCCCTGCCAGAGTGGCCAGTCTGCAGCAGGGAGACCCCCCTTTCAGCCCGGTAAGGGGCTCTATGGAAGGTGTGTGTGTGCAGCTACATTCGGCCCAGGCAGGCAAAACACAGTGCCACCAGGGATGTTCTGGACCTGCCTGTCTAGGGTGGTCGCTGTTGAGAGATTGAAATGTGAACAGTGCCCTCGTCTGATGCCGATTAAAATTTAAATAGCCACGCGTGTCCTGTTGAAGAGGAGAACATGGATTTATCTTTGGCCTATGGCTCTGGAGGTGGTGGCCATGGTCTTATGACTGCACAGGCCCCTCCATGGTGGATGCCAGAACCCTGGGGAAATGCTCCGATTCACAGAGAGAAAGAATTGCTCAAGAGACGCAGTATAAGCGCCGTGGCTGTCTGTTATGTTCAACAGGCGCTACTGGCGTTCCCATTCTGCAGATGAGAAAACTGAGGCTCAGGACTCAAAGCCAACTTCCCCAAAGTCAGGAGACATGGGGGCCAGCCGTGTTAATCTGCCTCCCCTGGCAGCCTGGTCCCACCCACTGCCCGTAGTGGGTGGGGGCCAACAGGAGGGTGGATGGAGAGGCTGTGATGTAGGACCCCTCCCTGAGCGCTCAAGGCTGCTGCCTCCCAGGGCAGCCAGTGATGGATTCCCCAGCTGGGCCTCCCAGCAGTACAAGGCCCAGGGGAGCCTTCCCCAATTCGCCCTGGCTCGTTAATGCGCAATTTACTGGCACTTTAATGCACTCAGCATGAAAAGTGCTGCTCCCTCCTGCCTTCCAGCCGGTCCTCCCTGGGGAGAGCGGTGTGCAGGCAGGCGGGCTGGGGAGCCAGGGGGGCCCTCCCGCTGCTGCCCGGGATTTTAAACGCACAGCAAGGAGGCTGGAAAACAAGGAGCAGGAAACAGGGGAAGGGGAGATGGTCTGTGCGGAAACACAATTCAGCCAGGAATCATCACCTGGGGCCTTCTGTGGGGGGCCAGGATGCTGGGTAGAGACCTTCCTGGACCCTCCTCTTCCCGTTATGCCTCGATACTCAGCAAGGGCTGTCAGTTTCCTCCCAAAGAACATCCACAGCGTGAACTGCTCCTCACCACCAGGCCTCCGCAGTGGCCAGCATCCCACACCTGGACAGCTCTAACCAGTCCTCAACTCCTGTCCTGGCCCCCAGCTGTCCATCCTCCCTACTGCAGCCACCAGAGGGCACCTGCGAGCACCTGAACAAGGCCCGGCCCCTCCTCTGCCCACAGCCCTCCAGGGCTCCCGCCTCCCTTAGGGTAAAAGTGCAAGTCCCCCCACGGCCCACAAGGCCCTGCAAGACCGCCTAGTCCCTTGCCTGCTCTTCACCTTCTCCCTCTTTCCGCCTGACTCACTCTGCTCCAGCCACACGGGCCTCCTCAACGTCCCTGCAACAGGGCAGGCCCAGTCCTGCCTCAGGGCCTTTGCACACGTCGTGCCCTCTGCCTGGCCTACTCCTCATTCCAGACATCCACACTCCCTCTCTGATCTCCTTCCAGAGTCTACCCAAATGTCACTTTCTCAGCCAGCCTTCCCCGACCATCCTGAATTGCAACCCACTCCCACCTCAGTCCCCCACATCCCCTTAGGACTGCTCAACTCTGCCCCCACCTAGCCCAGCCCTCACCACCTGACACTTCTGTTTACCAAGGTCCTCTCACCCCAAGGGCAGCGGTCTGTCTGTGTTCTCCTTTGCTATTTCCCTGGCGCCTACAACAGCACTTGGCAAGAAGGTGATGGATAAATATCTGTTGAATGAATAACCGTGTTCTGGTTGCTTCCTGGCCCCTGCCTCTCTGTCTTCCCCTGCTCCCTGAGCTACCCACCCCAGGCCCTGCTAAGTCGCAGACACAGCCCTGGCCCTCCGCCAGTCACATCTGGCACAGGCAGAAAGTCCTGCCAGCACCCAGGAGAAAGGGGCCAGGTGGCGGGAGGACAGACAGGGGAGGAAGTCATGCTTCAGCTTGGGCAAGGCGCCCCGGGCTGGGAGCTGGGCCCCCGGTGCAGGCTGCGCACCTCCCCTCCCCGCAAGTGTAAGCCAGGCCCTTGAGAATCGCAGACACATGGAGACCGCATCCGGCCGTGCCTGGCACATAACAGCCCCTTCAGAGCGGAGGCGACTAACCTGCAACATGCTGACAGGACCCTGGCCTTGTCCAGCCACACAGGGACTGGTCAGCGGGCCAGGAGGCAAGAGGCTCAGAGAGGGCGGGTTTGCACTCCCGATTTGTGGGGTCCCATGGATACCCTGGGGATTTCATGTTAGGTCTCACCCCCTCTGCCCACAGCCCTCCAGGGCTCCCACCTCCCTGGGGATAAAAGCCCACGTCCTCCCCGAGGCCTACAAGGCCCTGCATGACCTGCCCCATCCCCTCCTCCCTCTCACTGCCTTTCTCCTGCCTTGCAAGGAGGGGCAGCCCTCCCCCACCAAGCTCCTGGTCCCTTGTTCACCTGCTTGTGATGTTCCTGGAGACCTTGCCGAATCTTCTGGAACTGCAAAGGGACAACAGAGATCACACTGGGAGGTCGACGGAAGCTGACAAGAGTGCAGGACTGAATGCTGCGGGTGCTTCTCCCCAGCTGTGTGACCCTGGACAAGCTGTGCCACCTCTCTGGTCCCTGCTCTCATCAAATGAGATACCACCTACCACACTCCGAGTGGGAGGTAATGAGGGAGACCCCTGGCTTTCATTTTATGAAATGACATGACTTGAAGGTCAAAGGCCTCTGAATAGGCCCTGCATGACCTGCCCCCTCCCTCCCCTACACTGCTCCGGTCACATGGGCCTCCGACCCCCAGGCGTGGTCATGCCCCAGGACCTTTGCACATGCTGTACTCGCTGCCTGCACGACCTTCCCTGTTCTCTCTAGGTTGGGCAGAACATCTTCTCTTCCAGGTCTTACTGTGAATGTCACTTCCTCCAAGAAGCCCTTCCTGACTACCATAGCTCAAAATCTTTACTCACTTCCACTCCATCACCTTCTCCTTTCGTGTTAACGCTTACATTTTGAGAATCTCATTTCTCTACTTGTCTCTCTCCTTCCCTTAGAGCTATCTGGTCCACTGAGGTAACCACTAGTCAAATGTGGCTCTTTAAGTTTAAATCAATTAAAATTCAGCTCCTTGTAAGTGTTCAATAACCACATGTGGCTAGCAGGTGTCATACTGGACCCTACTGATGTGGAACATTCCTATCATCGTGGAAGGTTCTAGAAGACAGCACACACTAGAACACACACTCCTGAAGGGCAGGGACTCCCATCTTGTGTTGTAGCCCTAACTGACCAACTGTGGCCCGAAGAAACATCTTAACTTAAATATGGAATTACTCGCTTTCACAGCAAGGTTTTTATTAACTAACAAAAACTCACATGAAGCGGGGGCTCAGTGGGTTAATTCACCTGCCTAAAGCAAAAGAAAGTTGAGGAGAGGGTGTCCCCAAACCTGGCTCCTGAGGCCAAACAGAGCGGCCTTTCCAAGCAGTTCCTGAAGGGCTGCCCGGCTTGGGGCTGCCCGGCTTGGGGCTGCCCGGCTTGGGGCGGGGCTCACCGAGCAGCAAGCGCTCTCCATCTGTGTCATCAAATGCGTGGGGAACCTGCCAGGGAAGACAGACCCCACTGGAAGAGGAGGCCTCCAGACCCTTCCCCAGAATGTGCCCTGTCCCCAGCCCCCAACAGGGCAGCTCCAGCAAGCGAGCCAGTCCTTTCCAGGTGCCAAGCTGAAGGTGGCTTCAAGATGAGTATGTTGTTAATGTGGTATTTTCCAGAACAGAACTGAATACAAGCAAATTCACACTCAACAATAAAAAATCAAAAATATAAGTGAAAGCCAGCATTGATATTACTGGGGTTCCTTTCCTTCGGCTTTGGCCTTCAGTACAGCCGCCCCGCACTCCAGCCCCTTACTGGTCCTGTCTTTGGGGTCTTGGAGGTGGTAGAGGACAGAATTCTTTCCTGCCACAGGGCGACCTCCCGCCCTTGCCCCGCCCCTCCCCCAGAACTGCCCGCACCTGGGGAACTGCTGCTGGAGCTGCTGCAGGGCGTCCAGATAGCTCTGGGCTGGGAGGCTGGCCTCGGGGAGGCTGGCCTCAGGATGAACCTGCAGAGGTCAAGGAGGGATCAAGAAAACCAGCAGCCTCCCAGCATCCCCGAAGACAGTGCACAGCCTCAAGCAGCCTGAAGAGGGTGGGGCAGGGCCTCCCGAGTCCTGAAGATCACATGCTCCCTTATCACTTAAGTACCTACAGGATATCTTCCATTTTACGTCTTGGCCTCAATTGAAAATATTTACTCTCTGGCCCTGTACCGAAGAAGTTTGTCTTCTCCAGCCCAGAAATGTTAGCAATGGTCTTCTCTGGGAAGTAGTGGTGTGGGGGTGGGGAGGGGGCATTTGCTTGTAAAACATTAACTCAATATATGATGTAGGCCTATGTTTTATCACCTAGGAGATAAGTTTAATTTAAAAAAGAAAATGCCTTAAAAGTATGAGGAGATAGTGTCCCCAGCTTAAAGGCCTGGCCACACCACCCAAGTCTCTCCCTGAGGAGCAGAACTAGATTTAAGCCCAGCCTCTTCCCCCTCCCCCGAGGGGCTACTGCCACACCATGCCCTCCTCACCAAAGTTCCTGGGGGCCTCACCATCCTTTGAGGGGACTCCTTGTGGGGCTGCGATGGACCCAAGAGGTCATCCTCAGGCATTGGTCACAAGAACTGTAGCCAGGACCCTACAAGTAGCAAGGAGATGGCAGAACATGAGTGCAGGAGGCCGGGCAGTGGGAGGGGCAAAACCAGCCCCTCCCCACCCTCGCCCACCGCCCATCATGGTCTCCCCTCCAGGACCCAGTCCCGGCCCCCCGGCCCCTCCCTGACCGCCAGCACCCCACTGCACAGCACTGCTACATCGTGTGTTCATTCATCCAACACTCTGGTGCTTCCAGCCTCGCTGAATAGTTGTAGGGACCGCTGGGGCCTCGCCCTATGAGGTGGGTCGTAATGGTGCCGAACACATACACTGCCTACCAGGAGCAGTCAGGGCTAGGGGAGCCCTAGAGAAGCATGCCAAAGCTCAACCTTAGTTGTGGGACAACTTCCCAAATCACGAGAGAACGTCATTTGGAAAGGGGTTTTGAAGGATAAGTAAGAGTTGGCCAGGTGAATTAGTAGCAATTGCTCAGACAGGAGAAAAGAGACCTTTCTCTACTCCAATCACTCCTGTGACACCCAGCCCCTTCTTCACTTCGCTTCTGCCCCTTAGCACCCCTCCAGCTGAGGGACCCTGCCAGCCCAGGGACCCGGGGGTCCTCCAGGAGGCCGGTGGGCCTACCCGCCTCCCTTAGGATGGTGGTCCTGGAGGAGCAAGGCGGAAGCCGCGAGGGTCAGCCAAGTTCAGGCCTAGAGGAAGCACCTCCCCCTATCCCCAGGGGCCAATTGACCCATCGGGCCCCGCCCCGCCCCGCCCTGACCCCGCCCCGCCCCGCCCCGGACCCCCCCACCCCCACCCCACCCCCACCCCCCACCCCCCACCCCCCCCCCCCCCCCCCCCCCCGCCACCTGCACCACGAAGCTGGTCAATGAAGGAGCAGCAGCTGCACGTGGGCTCGGGCTTCGCGGGCGGCCGCCGGCGGCGCTGACCAATTGCGAGGCCGTTTGCCCACGTGGGCCGCGGTCGCCATCGCTGATTGGCCGGCTCTCCCCAGCCGCCAGCCGGGCCGTCAATCAGCGCGCCGGGTGCTGCCGCTTAACCCTTGCGGTCCCGCTGCGTGGAAGGGCAGCGTGCAGAGTCGGAGGCAGTTTGGGGTCCTGGCAGGAATCAGGATATTCAGAAAAGCAAGGGGGTTGAGGTCAGAGGGTGCAACTTGGGGAGGGGCTGAGCGGCGCGTAGTTGCCTTGTTTGGTGAGAAGCCTGATGATTTTTAGTCTTGCCCAGGAGTGGCCCATGACTAGGGGTGGGGCTGGGAATGGAAGTGGGGGAAATCAGCCCTCTCACCCCAAACCATAGATATGGGCTAAGAACGTTCTCCTCAATATTAAATAACGTGCAGTGCAAACGGAACTTCAAGCCCCTTTCTTGGGGAAAACTTAGCGGGTTCCTTTTTATTCAGGCTTCCTATCAGCCAGGCTCCGGGCTGTGCATTTTATCAGCGAATTTTCCCAGCTGCCGTCCAAGTCCAGGGGCAGAGGATCTGAGAAACCTGAGAACCAGAAGCAGGAACTGCAAAGGCCTTGAGGCTGGTATAGTTTTTCAGGTTCAAGGCCAAGAAGGGAAGCGTGGTGGGTATTCAAGGCTTGGGACGCTGTCGGAGGGGTGTGTGTTTTGGCCTGGTGCAAAATGCCTGCTCCCTATATGAAAGGGTCAGTGCCGAGTTTTGGAGTGAGAGGCCAAGCCGGTACCCACCCCAGAACCTTGGCCCTGGCTGTTCCCTCCTGGGCTAGGGACAGTCTCTCCCCTGGCTGGGTCCATCACCGTCAGCGCTGGCCCAGAGGTCACCACCTCAGGGTGGCCTCCATTCTCTCTTTCTTATTTTTCTCCAAGTTTGGTTTATATGGAAGATAATCTTGTAATCTCCATGGCCCTAGACCCTGCTGTGTGCAAAATTCACGTAATGCTGCTGGGATTCTCACACAGGCCTGTGCCTGGCCCCAGGCGCCTGGGTGGGTGTGCCAGCTTCGGATCCACAGGAACCAGAGAACCCTCCCCCAACCTATCCCCCACGCTGGGCTTTGTCACGGGGTGGGGGCTGTGGGAGGGGAACAGGCCACTGAAGGTTCAGCTCTGGGGGGGTGCATAGCCCCCCCAGAGGTTATCATGTAAACATAAATTGGGTTTTGTGGCTTGTCTATGGAGGAGAAAGTGAGGGCTGAAAAAAAAAGTTTTCACCCATGATCCCTCAACTGGCCCTTCACTGACATGTATTTTATGTATGTTCAGCCTGCTAGTGACCTCCCTCTGTGCTTGGCTCGCCTCCTATCAGGTTGTACACGGTCAGCTGGCCACACCAGTGTATCTGAGGCTGTCTTGTCTCCTACGGTGTCCACTGGGTACCTGGGGTTAAATTAAAATGAAACAACATTTAAAACTCAGTTCCTTGGTGCACTGGCCAAATGTCAATTGCTCAGCAGCCACACGTGACTGGGGACGACTGCTCCACACTGCCCAGGGTAGATATGGAACCTTCCCACCATTGTAGAAAGTTCCACTGGACAGTGCAGATCCAGTGATCCACAGAGGTTCTTTAAAAAGAAAAATTCATAGGTCTGTGTAGAAATCAGGTTTTATAGCAGCCAATCCATCCTCATTTGTCAAAAATCCCCTGCATGCTTGTGGGCGTGGGGTAAATTGTTGGCATTTTCAAGGTGTGGGCTCAACCCTCGGTTCTTACTTTTACTATCCCCTGCTTGCTGAGCCTGGGAGGCAGGCAGGCCACCTCCCCAAGACTGAGCCCGCAGGAAGGGGAGCGATGGCGCAGCAGCTGGGAAAGGAGGAAGCAAAGATTTCCTCCTTGGCTCTTGAGTTGTGGTTTATTTGGAAATCCAAGGTCTGGGTGAAAGTTCGAGACAAAATGGGTTTGCTTTTCCAAAGCTTTGGAATTCCCTGGGCCCACCTGGGAGACCTCAGACCCAGCCACTCAGAGGTCCCAGGGTCACCTGGGTTGGGAGTGGACCAGGCAGAGGGCTCAAGAGAAAGCCCAGGGTGGAGAGGGGGCTGTCGAGTGACCACAGGCAGGTGACAGCTGGGAGGTAGCGACAGATTTCAAACCCCACCCCCACCCCCACATTCTCTCTCCCATCCTCAGAACTTCCTAGTGGTCCACGTGGGTAAGAGACAATAGCCAAGCGACAGAAGTGAGAGTGAACCTACAGAAAGCCTGGAGGGAGAACGGCCCTCATGTCCAGGCAACAGACGAATGACCAAAGGCGCAGGAGGACAGGCCCTGCAAAGGTGCTGGCTGGGCTGAGACACGCTCCATGCTCCGAAGCCCGCAGCTGCCCCCACTCCTGACGCCAGGTGAATCCCCTTGAACTTCCCCTGGCCCCAGGAAAAGTGAATTTATCCAATTACCCAGAATTGATTAAGGTTTGCTTTCTGCCACCTGGTGGAAAGAGTTTTGTAGTCCTTTCCTGGAGCTGATGTAACAACCACAAACCCAGTGGCTTAAAACAACAGAAATTCATTCTTTCACGGTCAGCCTGGAAGCCGGAAGTCCAAAATCAAAGCTTTGGCAGGCAAGGCTGTGCTTCCTCTGAAGAGTCTGTCCTGCCTTTTCCAGCTTCTGGTGGTGCCGGCCGGGCATCCTCGGCGTCCTTGGTTTGTAGATGTGTTACTTCAGTCTCTGCCTTCAGCTTCACGTGGCCGCCTCTGTGTCCAAATTTCCCTCTTCTTATAAGGACATCAGTCACTGGATTTGGGGCCACCCTACTCCAGTGTGACCTCATCTTAACTAATTACATCTGCAAAGACCCTATTTCCAAATAAGTTCCCATTCCGTGCTACCAGGGGTTCCGACTTAAACGTATGTTTACAGGGGACACAATTCTGCCATCTACAAGGCTCAAAAGAAAAATTAAGTAACTATAGCACCCCGCTCCATGACCTGATATTCCCACTCTACAGAGGAGGAAACTGAGGTTCAGAGAGGTTAACTGACCTGCCCAGCGTCCTGCAGTTACTATGCCATGAAGCTGGCATTTGAACTCAGGATATATACTCATAACCGTTATACCCTAATGCTCAGATCTAAATTAACTCCCCACAATTGAACTGTCTGCGTAGTGATTAGGTCGGGCCACCCCGTGGACCCAAGCTTGAAAGAAGGTGTATCCATCCCAGAAGTGGATTTAGGATCTCCTGGACCTGGAGCTTCTAAAGA